>NC_137286.1:31072500-36072500 GCF_054371585.1 Giraffa tippelskirchi | reverse complement strand
GGGTATATCTTTCCCTTACTCCCTCGCCTTTTGTTTCTCTTCCCCTTCATGGATCACAGCCTTGTCATGGTGAAGGGCCTTGCATAATTCAATGACACTATGAGCCATGCCACGCAGGACCGCCCAAGATGAGCAGGTCATACTGAAGAGTCTGACAAAACATAGTCTACTGGAGGAGAAAATGGCAAACCACTCCAATATTCTTGCATGGAGAGCCCCATAAACAGGCAAAAATACTTCCCTGGTGGTCTGGTAGTTAAGAATCTGCCAGTCAATGCAGGGAACAGGGATTTGATCCCAGATCCAGAAGATTCCATATGCCACGAGGCAACTAAACCCATGTTCCACAACTAACAAGCCAGTGTGCAGCAACTACTGAAGCATGTGGGCGCTAGAGCCCATGCTCCACAAGAGAAGCCACCGAGATGAGAAGCCAAAGCATCCCAACTATAGAGTACGCTAAAACTAGACAAAGCCCGTATGCAGCAACAAAGACCTAGCACAGTCAAAAATAAAATAAATTAAATATATATATATATATATATAAAGTAACTATGGAACTTGTTTAGAAATTAGGTTCATAAGACATTTTTCAAGGAAGAATATTTTACCACTGACATTGTTTAGAATTTCTCGTACATAAAAACTGCTGGTAATAAAAATCAGACAGGCTTTTAGTGGGTATATTGTAGTTTAAATTCCCTACAGACAATGAGAATTTTTTTACCTACACCCCGTGATGTTCTCACTGCCCCATTCTTGGCATGCCACCACTCAAGGTAAAATCTGCCCCTTCTGTCCTTGAAAATGGGCTGGCTACATTAAGTGTATTTAACCTATTTATGAGAAAATATTTTTTAAAAGAATATTAATTGAGGACCTATTCAGTGCACAGTACTGTGCTTTGCTTTATCCACACAGAATATATGCACATGAATTTTGCTAATTACAAGTCAATCACATTTATTCATTAAAGCACTCAGGATTTTGAAAGCTATTTTGTTAGCAGGTATTATGTATACTTAAATTTTTAAATAATTTTCACACAAATTCACATATATTCCATTTTCCAAGCTTTTCGTTGATTCAGACTGGCTTTCCCCCTGTGTGTTCCCAATAAGTGAGGCTGCATCCCAAATCAACATGCAGCAGAGGTTTTAAAATATTAACATTTACATAAACATTAACAACTTAAAATCTCTTGATATTATTTAAATTTCACAAATCACATGGCATCAGAATTCACACGTTCTACTTTTTCAAGGAACTACCTCAAGAGAACAAAATTTAACTCTAATAACAATCTTTTTCAGACATTCATAGGATCAATGTAATCTCCAGTCTGCCTTCTCCTAATCTTGCAGCTGCATACATGCACAATTTTTCTGATTGTGTGATTCTGGTACTCTTGAAAAGACAGTCTTTTTAAATAAAAGAAAATCTGACTTACCTCAAAAGATATTTTGGTATGGAAGAGCATGGTAATTACAGCCACATTAGAAGCAGATATATCTGGCAAGAAAGTGACACACAAGCCTTAAAACTACAGTTAATTTCTTCTATTTCTGCTGTATAGGTCCTATTTTCCTTTTGCTGTGGGGTTCCATCACCCACAAAATCCCTTCTCTAGTCACCTACAGACTACCCAAGCGGACACCTGTCCTATTTATAGCTCCAGTGTTCCTCAGCCTCTCCTGTTGATGAGCATCACCTGGGGCAGTTAAAAATAAAAATAACAGGCCACACTTGTGTCGATTCAATTTTAATGGATTTGAGGGGAGCCTCCAGAATCCGATTTTAATCAAGCATCCTCAAGAGATTCCTATAGACACATTTAAGAATAAGCTAAAGAGGCCTGCCAGAGTTCTTCACAATTCCTCCAAATTGATCACCCTCAGGGGCTAATCCTCCTCCAGGTATTAGGACTTAGAAAATTTGAAAATAGAGCAGGAAAAGTTTGGAGAAAGCAGAATAGCATCTTGTCTACACAGCCAATTTAGGTTTTCAACATCCCTAAAGAATTAGGGGGGGTTTTAGTTTGGGTAGGTGATACGAAGTACACAGCACCAGGGTGCAGCATAGAGCTGATAAATTACAGGTGTTAGGGGATTTTTTGACTACACACTACCACATAAAATGGGTGCACCTACATTTTCCATGAACTGAGATTACAAAAAAAAAAGCAGCACACTTAAAACACCCAGGTAAAAGATATTAGCATACAATTCCCACAGTTTTCTCTCTCTAGAGGGTCTTCAATGACAGCTGTTATAGGAAAAAAGTTCCCTTTAAGTAGTATTACACCTGAATCTAAAACTGGTATTAGACTACAATGATTTCAGGCAAACCAAAGTGGTGTTCCAATTTTTCTGTCTGAAAGTTTCAAAACACATGTCCTACTGTTTTAACTAGCATTGTAACTGGACGCTTTTAATCAAGCCTTTGGAGTTCGACTAAGTGTGTGGAGGGATGGGGGTGGAAAACAACATGAACAAGCTATGCCAAGGCTACTTTTTCTTACACTTTTTCAAGTGTAGTTGAAATGTTGCCACCACCTGTCAGAAAACTACCCACTCCCCATCCCATCCATCCTCCCAACTGTTCCAGACTCATCCCCACTTTCTCTTTTCAAGTCTACATTAAATGGAGAAGAAAAATCCTCTGGCAACTTAGGTGGCTTCTACAAATATCACCTCCAAGGGCTTTGTGTTCCTCTTAAATTCATTAGAGTTGGGTTAAAGATGAGGGAGGACCTGAGAAAGGAATTTTATTTATTTCCCAACTTCCCAATCTAGGTATTTCTTTGTCTAAGAAACGTATGATCCAAGCCCCTGGGGCAATTCTGTGACCTGGGTTTTGAAGTCTTTCAAATCCACAATTTCCAGCTTTTAGCTGAGGTGGGAAGAGGAAGAGACAGGGATGTCTAGACTAAGACATTCCTGTGAATCAAACAGGCCTAACCAAAACAAACCACAAAACCTTTATAAGAGGTATGAGAACCAGAAATCAAAGCTGTCTGTAGAGCTAGAGCTCACCCTGGAACTTGGTGGTCTAGAAGAGAGGGTTTGCGATCTTTTCAAGTATTTTAGCTAAACTATTGGGACTACTGGAAAATGGCTAGATTTTTAGCATGAATTGAGACTACAAGTGACAAAAGCTACTCTGACTCCAGAAGGCACTTAAGTGATTGTATACCACTGCTCACAGCAGCCCGTACAGACATCAGAAACACGGAGGATGTAAGAACTTAAATCTACAGTCTTCTGGGTGCACCCAGAGTCCTCACCTAAGCCATTTGCCCCACCCGCTAACCAAGAGCCACTGTCCTAAAGCAAGCATTCTCCACGGGGAAGATGTTTTACCTCCAAAGGGTGAGATCTTACTCCTTTTATGTGTAAAACACGATACACGTACGGTACATATGCAGCTATACGGTATATGAACGGTATCAGAATTTCATGGCGCTGAGGAGGAAGAGATTGATGAGCAAAACGTTTTAAAAGGCTTTTCTTAAGAGAACGATAATGGAAAGAAAAAAAAAAGATTGAGAAACACTGACCTACAAGGGTCCCGAGGTCAACTATCAAATGAAGGTCCTGACAAGGAATTTTTTTTTCCCCAGACAGCAGTCTGAGGGACAGGGGGTCTCTGATTCTGGTTCGACCTCGGCCAGAAAGGGGTTCATCAAAGCTCAAAGGGCAATCCATGCCCGCCGTTCGCTGCCTCACCGGGTGCCGTGTGTGGATGTAACCAACGGCTGGCAAAGAGCATTGGAAACTGCAAAGCGCTGCACCAAAGCCAGAGAAGGTTTCTATTCTCGGCTGCACGAAACACCGCGAATGGGGCCCCCTCACTTGTTGCTTCCCAGCCCTTCTACCTCACACCTTCTCTCCACGACCCCCTCCTGATTCCACACGCGCACGCGCAGCCCCCCCCATACACCCGACACGTCCCCGCGACCCCCTCACCCACGCCACGAAACCTGCGCGCTCCGTTCGGGCCCAGGCGCCGGCCGCGTGCCCAGCCCCCGCCCCCTGCCCAGTTCCCGCCGCCCGCCCGGCCAGCCGAGGCTGCCGTTTCCTAGACAGCCGCGCGGCCGCTCCGCAGCCGCCTGGGCGCGCGCGCCGAAAGAGGAGGCGAGGGCGCAGGCGCGGGCCCGGTCCTGCCGCCGGCGCGTGGCCGCGCGCGCGCCCCCGAGCGCGGTGGGCGGAGGAGCGGAGGGAGCCGCGGAGCCGCGGAGCCGCGAGGGGGCGGGGGGGCGGAGAGGGGAGCCCCGGGAGCGCGAGCCGCGGCCAGCGCCGCTGCAGATCCGAGCGAATCCCCAGCCCCGGCAGCAGGTATGTGTCCCCGCAGCCGGCCGTGGCCGGGGCTTCCCCTGACACGCTGCTCGTGTCCTGTGGCCGGGACGGGGGTGGGGGCCGGTCAGGGTTTGCAGGGTACGTGCCTGGGAGGGCTGGGATCTTACCACTGACCTTCATCCCCTCTGGCCAGGGTAGCAAGGCGAGGGTGCCTGGGGCAGCCCAGGGCTTCAGCTCCAGCCTGGAGATCTGCTTCTTGTCACATGCTTCTTATTTATTTTTGCAAACTGCCCTGGTTCGGGTCCAGCTGCAGATGCCTTACCTCCCATTCTTTGCCTCCGTGTGCCATCTTGCATTTATTAATAAAACATGCAAGCTGGGGGTGGGGGGGGGGTATTGCTGCTGGGGGGAATCCCATTGCAGCATAACAAGCGATCGCCTGTTGTCGGTTTTCGAGTGTGGTATTGAGGTGGAATCCCACACCCCGGGGATTTGTGGCTTGGTTGGTCGTGACCGCTTCCTAGTGGGCTTCCCCCATTTGTCTGGAGGCGCCACAGCAACAGAATGGACTGACAAGAAAGGATGGTGGTTTTTCACTGTCAGGCCAGAATCCCGTTCTAGGGACAGGTGCAAGCTACGGCAGACAGTTCTCCTGCTTGCTAACTTGCCAGGGTGGCTTAAAACCAGAAAATTGTTTCCTTTGATTGCCGAGAGGAGGCCTTGAACAGAATCCCTGAGACTTGCATACTCAAACTCATTAAGGTTTTGCATCTGAGGATGACTAAAGCTTGCCACCTGTTGGAAGTTAGACCCCATGAAATTCCCTGTAATCCAGCCCACCAATCCCTGTTTCAGACACTAATACTGTGATAGCAATAGGCCCATATTGATTCCTAATGCATTCTTTAATACTGCTTGGCTTTTGTCTCTTTTAAAATAAAACCTGACTATGATTTGATGCCCCATATGTTATAGATTGAAATGAGATGATTTGTTTATATTCCATACACATATAACATCATATCCTGAAGACTAAATTTCTCTTCAGTTACCTATTTCTCCAGCTTTTCACCTTGCTTCAAGAAACAGTTCCAAAAGTGGGACGTAGGAAACTGACTACCTTTTTTTTTTTCCCCCTGAAATGCTATGGTGAAAAAATAGCGAAAGCTAGAAGTACAGAATAAAAATGGTTATCACAAGATATTTGGATATGGCAACAGGACTATAATTGCTTCTAAAATATATAGTAGAGTGCCACATTTCATCATGAGAACACATTTTTTTAATGGTCATATATACCAGATACTGAGTTACAAGCTATTGGTGCATGATCTCATTTAATCTTCATAACAAACCTGTTATCTCCATGTTGAACAGGAAGAGGCTAAGACTTAGGTTAGCTAACTTGCCCAAGGTCACACAGTCAGGGACAGGATAAGGATACAAACTCTAGTGCATCTGATTGCTGGGGAAGGAGGGGTTTAGTGTGGTGGGTAGAGGGGTGGGAGTAATGGGGTGGGAGTAATGTTTAACCCTTGTACTGCCACTCCATCTACCTTTTCATTAAGATCAACGCTTATGCATGAGCATACAGGCTTGGATCTGATTTTCCATTTCATAGATTCAATTCAACCTTTGTGACTTTCCAGTAATAGAAACTGTTGTTTCAGAATGGATTTGTGTGGAATTTTTTAAGGTGGCACCGAGCCTATAAACATGGGATTTGAGACATGTTTCTTAGACTTGCAGAGAATGCACTTATGGTTCCAGATGGGGGGTGAATGGAGGGAAGGGATAGTTAGGGAGTTTGGGATGGACATGTGCACACTGCTGTATTTAAAATGGACAACCAACAAGGACTTACTGTATAGCATATGGAACTCTGCTCAATGTTATGTGGCAGCCAGGATGGGAGGGGGGTTGGGGGGAGAATGGATACATGTATGTGTATGGCCGAGTCCCTTCGCTGTTCACCTGAAACTATCACAACGTTGTTAATCGGCTATACCCCAATACAAAATAAAAAAGTTTTTAAAAACAAATTTTTTTAAAGACATGTTTCTGTTCAACTCTCCCAAAACAGTTAAGTTCAAAAAGTTGTTTCCCTTCACATTTAAATCTATAAAATGTATATACATCAGGTAGAATGAATCATTCACATTTTTCATGGTCACATTCCAGTCCTATCTTCTCCCTACACTGCACATCATTTTCTGGTCTCACTGCCAGTCATTAAAACATTGACACACTTGTGTGTAAGTGCCTTAACCGGGTGAAGAAACCTATACAAGCTGTAGACCATAATCCAGTCTTTCTATGATTGTAGCAGCTCTTCATTTGAAAATCTTGGAATTTGTACATTCAACAATGGATGTAAATTTAATATTTTTATATAAATGCATTATTATAATGCAGGTATTAGATCTTGCTGCACATTCCTAACAGTTCTCACTGTAGTTGCATCGATGGGAAATTCATCCAGGGGGGCTACAAAGTTTTATACTCAGGTCACATATTTGAGATGGTGGTGAGAAAAGTATAGATGAGCATAAGGGATTATTTGAAAATTATATCCCATGGAAGTTACAGCTTTAATGATAAATTGGTGAATAATATTAGGTCAGAAATAAAAGACTCTCTTGTAAATTCTATAAGCTCTGTTTTCTTTCTTGGGCAATATGACTGGTTTTAGGACATCGTGATGTTACTTTGTTCGTTATACTGTATTCTGTTGATAGTAAAGCAATTTGTTACAACCATTTTGCCTCACAGAAGTCACTTGGTTTTGGAAGCACACAGCTCCGGTGCTTATGGAAATGATGAGATGGAGCCTTTCTGCCCTGGGGATTTCTAGTTTCTGATCAGATAAACTCAAGTCCTGATGTTACTGAGCCGGAAGTGGAAAGCAAAGAGAGGCATTGCTTGATTCTGGGGAGAAAATGGGTTTTCCGATGGGGAGCACCTCTATCTTCTACAGTCAGTAGTCTCATAATTAAAAAGCATTCAAAAAGTCTACTTTCTTCTATTCAAGCAGGATTTTATTTACTGCAGGGCTGAGCACCTTTTTTTGGTGCAGTGGTCAATTTGAGGAACATTAAAACGTTTCTGACTACATATTTGTTTTCCTGAAACATATGTTTATACTGGGAAAAACCATATGGGCAACTATGGATGCTTAAGCGTTATTTTTTTTTTTTATTCCCTTCACCAAGGATTTTTTTTTCTTTTTTTGGAAGTGGGGAAGCAACTAAAATTTTTCCAAGCTATATAACTAGCATGCATTGCAGTGACTTATTGTAATGCACATTTTAATGTATTGTTGAGTAAGACACTGGGAACTGGCATATTTGTCTTTCCTTGACTGACCTTGTAGGCTACTTACTTGTGAAATGTTTTGTTTTCTTACACTTAACTTAGTATTCTCTAAAATGAGATATTTGTTTCTGTGTCAACAATCTGGAATCACAAAAGTTCACAGTCAGTTTACTCTGAAATACTCAATTTTCACCAGTCTTCTTTTTCTCTCCTTGGTGGAAGCTGTAGCAAGGGTTTTAATTTTATTTAGAAAGCAGTTCACAACCTGCTAGTTAATCCGTCCCCTTTCCAAACTGAACTGGAGTTCACAAATGCTAGCCAGGTACACCCACCATAGGACTTTCTCCAATAGTCCCAGTCTCTTGAGAGACCTAGACCTTTGGTTGAAATTGTATGCACTCAGTTTCCCCATAAGGAAGCTGTAAGGGTTCCTAAAGTGGGCTCACACCAGTAGGCTTTGGGCACAAGAGAGGATGGAGGCTGCTTATAGGAAAGAGCCAGGAAATCAATTCTCCTGTACCAACATTAGTATCTATTGTGATTTCTACTTGCAAATATGTATGTGTTGTAAAATGTTCAATCATTACATAAATATAGAAGGTAGAGGTCCATGGTTAGAATCTTTGATAGTCTTATACCTTCATGCTGCTGCTGACCACCATTAATAGTTCGGTATGGATTTCTCTGGATTTTTTAATGAGGATACTAAAATGTTACTGTTTACCAACAATACTATACGTAGATGCATACCGCTTTGCAGTTTCTTTTCTTGCACTTGGTAGTATACTTTGAACCTCTAGAAAGCCTTTGAATGGCATACTTCTAGACACGGCCACAATGGGAGCTAGATGAGAGGAGCCCTGTAACCAGGGCTGGAGGAAGGGAACTGATGTGTGCTGTGTTCTGCCATAGGTAGTTTCACATTCATGTCTCCTTTAGCCCTTTTCAAGGACCCTTTGTGGTCAACTCTTTCTAGATTAGAAGAGAAGAGTCCGAGGTACCTGACATAAGGAACAGAGGCTGAGGTTCAGGCCCTGGCCAGGATGGCTCAGAATCTGGGCCTTTTCCTCCTCATTCCCACTGCAGGATGGAGAGTGCTCTGCCCCACCGTGCTCTGGCCTCCCACCCTCCTCTGCCTCTGCCTATCCACATGGGCCCCCTTGCTGTTCCTGCTGCCTCAGAGCCTTAGCACTAGTGCCTCCCTCTCCTGGACCATGCTTCCTGCAGATTCCTGCATGGTTTGCTCCCTCACCTCCTTTTGGCTCTGCGCAAAGTCTCATCCCTCCTTTAAAACTATACACCCTCCCACAGGCATTCCCATCCCTCTGCCTGCTTTGCTTTTATCCACAGCCCCTCCGAACACACTCTATAAAAATCAGCCCCAGGGAATGAACGCTCCAGAGCACAGGGATTTTGTCTAATTGTTCACTCCCCTAACCCTAGTGCTGTGGAAAAGAACTGACAAGTCACCGTGGCATCCTTGAGTCTTTCCAGCCTCCCACACTTCTTGTTTTTTTGTAGCCCTTACAGCTCCCTGTCGTGAGCAGTGAAACCTCTCAAATGCAAAGGCTGTATATGTGTTGGGGGTGGGGCAGAACAACAAGGAAAGTGGAGAAGAATGGGGGAGATATTGTCTTACTTTTGAGTCATTGTTGGCAAAAGAGGAACCTCCTGGACAGAGTCAGCCCTTGGAAAGATAAAAGCCTCCTGAGGGCGCCAGTGTATAACAAGGAAGCAAAAGGTATATGGGCGTATGGCTTGGGATGGAAAGGAGACCTGTGTGGGTTCCCT
Source organism: Giraffa tippelskirchi (assembly GCF_054371585.1). NCBI lineage: Eukaryota > Metazoa > Chordata > Mammalia > Artiodactyla > Giraffidae > Giraffa > Giraffa tippelskirchi. The sequence goes on along the minus strand of NC_137286.1, from coordinate 36,063,096 downwards.
TCTATTTAGAGTGCAGAATGATTTTGAAGACCTCCAAAGAAGGATGCTCTAGATTCCACCAAATTTCCCATGGCCTGAGTCACTAGAAAGGAAAAGGACTCTGTGGACACTCATATAGGCAGGTTAATCACGGCACTACCAGCTCCAGCATCTTTTTTTTTTTTAAGGTTGAAGACCTGTTGGTGTCTTTCCTGCTTAAGCCAGGGTGTGAAAGTTCATTGCCAAAGCATTTATCTCATGAGTCTGAGTTTTGCAGAAAGCATACCCCAACAGCATCCCAGCCTGAGATTGTTTTGGTCCCAGCAGTCTCAGACTCTGAGTTACCTTTCATTCATCTATTGTTTGCAGTAGTTCTTGGGCAGCAGCAAAATGATGGGCATTTGGGACACGAACGTGACACAGAACACTGTAGAACTGAGTACACTGGAATGCCAAAGGGAGGGAATGGCTATGGGATGAAGTCCCGGTGGAGCCTCTCCTCAGCCACAGGGAAGCCTCCTCCTTCTCTCCTCCTCAGAGCCTTTAATTGCTGCCCTAGGCGGTCCGAATTATCCACCAGGAGAGAATTCCCCTCCAAGAAAATGCAGCCTGCCTGAAACTGCTCTTGATTGTAATGGAAACTACTCAGTAGCTAGGACAGGACCGATAACTCAGGCTCCTACAGCTCATTAAAACAAAGAATTTTAATAAGTATTTCTGCCCTTTGCAGCCCAGGTTTTTGGAAGTGCATGCTGCTATCAGGCAGCTCTTCTCTGAATTTCAGCCTCAAGCCATAACACATGCAGTGCTTTCTGCTACTCTTGGCTTGAACTAAGTCTGAGTTATTTTATCCATGATTTTCTGACAGTCCCCCATCCCAGTTACAGAACTGCCATCATGTCCAGCCAATGCCATATAGAAATAAGGTTAAGTAACATTTCTCCCATGATTTCCCTTCAAAAAGTTAAATCTTTAATTTTACCTGAGTTTGATGCAGCGTGTTTTATTTTAAAAAAAAAAAACACAATTTCTGTGACACTTGCTAATTCTCCTTTAACCATGGCTACTGAAATGTATTAGTTATACCCTTCAAAACAAAAGAACAAAGTGAAATATATTGTAATTGTGTTCCATCGTTTGGTAGCATAGCTTCAAAAGAAAAGCCTGAAAGAGTGTCTTTCGTTTCTCCCTGTCCTTTCATTATCAGTTTCTACCGGGGACTCTGCCTTTTCACTCCCCACTTCCTGTCTTACCGGGAACCCCTGTCCCCACCCTTCTACAGAACAGAACTCTTAAAGGTCACCCCTGATTGCCTAATCACAAATCCAATGGCCCTTTCTCAGATTTCGTTCCTGATGGCTCAGCAACATCTGACCCCATTGACTTCCACTCTTTGAACTGCTCCCTGCTGGCAGCGTCTTCCTAACATGTCTGCTCTTTATTCTGCTCTCAACCTTCCTGTTCTATCAAGAGGCAGTCCTGAGAAGAAATTAGAGTGTGGGCTCTGCCCAGGGGCTGAATCCTGGCTCTAGCTCTTTCTAATTATGTGACTTTGCACAAATGATTTAATAACCCCAAGCCTCAGTTTCCTCATCAGTCAAATGGGAAGAAGAGTAGCTTTGTCATAGGGCTGTCAGGAAGAAGATGAAATGAGTGTGCCTGATAAACAGCAGGCACTCAGTAAATGTCACCTTTTATCACTGTAACTTCCTGTTTGGATGCCTTCAGAGTTTCTCTTGTAGCTGCGGGATAAAACCGTAACTTTAGCACCTGATTAGTTTGCTCCCTGCCCCGACCCTTTCCAGCATGTGCCCGCTTCCTAACCTTTGCTCTGTTCCTCCTTCCCCAGCCAGAGGAAGGGAAGAGAGCTGAGGGCTGTGCCTGCCTGGAGGCGCTGAGCACAGACTGCCTTGTAAAGACATCCTCCCTTGGGCACCGAGCCTATCTCTCTCAGGCAGATTATAAATTACTTAAGGACACCAGCTGTGATTTATACTCTTAAAAAATATATGCCTCAGCATTTAGCACTATACTTTACACATAGTAGGAATTTAACTCATATCTTTGAACTGCCAGAACATTATAGGTTTCCTTGGTCCTCCCAAAATCCTTTTTCCTGCTACACTGAAACACCTATTGATCAGTCCTAAAGCCCATGTAAGCTTTATATGGGGAGATTGACTCGACGCCCCAGGGCGAGTTAACTACCTCAACCTTTTTGGAATGAGGAGGGATATACAGAAATCATTAAAATAATGGGAGCACAGGGAGTTATTTAATGCTTTTTAAAAGGAGTTTGAAATCCTACCAACCCATGAAGCTGTTAGGATTTTATAAAGTGGAGCTTTTTTCTGTCCTCATGCCATCCATCCCAAGTAAAATGAGCTCTGAGGGTGTAAGTGGCAAATCTTTAGACCTCGTCACAGGCCTGCTCCTGAGCCACTGTGTTCTAGTCCTGCTTTCTTTCCTCTTACTACGCAGGTGAAGAGGACAGTGAAGTTGAATGAAGATCAGAGGAGGGGCTGCCTACTTTAGAAAAATTTATTTCTGTTCCTGACATTCTGTTGGCATGGCAAATACTCCATCAGTTTCTGCTGTATCTCTGAGGTCGTGTATAGTCATCGAGTTGTGCTGCCAGTAGAAGTTTCCCCTCTCTTACCCTGGCAGCCTTACAGACCATGTTCTTTGCATCTTCAGATTCTGTAGCAGGATTTTCCAGCTTCAGCATTATTGACATATGGGGCTGGATAACTTTGTTATAGGGGAGCTGTCCTGTGCACTGTTTAGTAGCACCCTTGGCCTCTACCTACTAGATGCCAGTTGTGATGACCAAAAAATGTCTCTACATATTGCCAAATGCCCCCTGGGAATCTTTGGGATCTCCCAATTGAGAACCATTGCTCTATAGAATCAAACATGGAAACTCAGCATCTTACCGTTTTGTAAGAATACCAGAATTTGGACAATTGAGGGCAATTGAAGATGAAGATTTTAATAGCTGTGAAAGGTGAATTTGTGTTTGAAATTACTAACACAGGGAAAATTTAGTGTCATAAGCAGTTATAGATTTTATCATAAATAAGGAGAAGTAAACAAAGTAGTTATAGAAGTTGAGACTATTTTACCCCTAATGGCCTTGGATCTGAATACAACACCTCATTCTAGGGCTGTTTCAACCATCCTTGGAATATTTTTGTTGGAATTATATTTAAGGCCTTTGGCAGTGAGTATATAATTGTATTTAGGCCTTTGACAATAAGTATATTAAGCCAAAAATAATTAATATTTCTGGAGAAATCCTGGTTAATTACCATTGGAGAAAATTATATTTGACCTAAGGTTGGCTGGCTCTCTTCACCAGAGGCTGCTTCTGACCACAAAGATGCTTGAAAACAGTGCTTGCAGGTGCTTCAGGGGTGAAGGAGGAATGACAAGGCATTTTGGGCTTTGGTGAAGGGCCACAATTGATCGGTACTGTCCATGGCAGTCAGAAAATATAACTGTATATGTGTGATTTGAAACCCAACTCCAATTGACAGTCACCATTGTGTTCTTTCTAAAGGTGGTAGCTAATTTTCATGTCATGCCCCAAAACTGAAAGTAACAGTAAATATACTGCTTTCTGAAAAACATTAAGGCTCCAGCCTCAGGAGAGACCTGCTTTGGCCAGAGATCACCTTTGGAGTGTTAATTTCCTTTGAAAAGGAAAAGCATACACAGAAGACCCCAAGATGTTCACTACCCAACAGCTGGGAAATGAGCCTTGTGCAGTGTTTTGAATCAAGGAAGCCAGTAGACTAACTGATTCCATGGACAACTGTGAGCACCTTCAATGTTCCAGACTTGTACTAACAGGTGGAAGTCCACCTGTCATGTCAGTGCTGTGGGCTGAATTGTGTTCCCCCAAAATGCATATGATGAAATCCTAACCCCCAGCATGGTTGTTTGTGGAGAAAGAATCTTGAGAAAATAAATAAGGTTAAGTGAGGTCAATAATTAAAAAAAAAACAAACAGATGTATCCCAGTGTTCATTGCAGTGCTGTTTACATTAGCCAGGACACGGAAGTAACCTAAATGTCCATTGACAGATGACTAAATAGTGTAGATGTGGTACATATATACAGTGGAATATTATCAGCCATAAAAAAGGAATGAAACTGGGTCATCTGTAGTGATGTGAATGGACCTAGAGTCTGTCATACAGAGTGAAGTAAGTCAGAAAGAGAAAAACAGATATAGTTTATTAGTGCATAGGTATGGAATCTAGAGAGATGGTACTGATGAACCTATCTGCAGGGCAGGAATAGAGATGCAGACGTAGAGAAAGACATGTGGACACGGGGATGGAGGGTGAGATGAATTGGGAGAGTAGGACTGACATATATGTGTAAAATAGGTAGCTAGTGGGAACCTGCTACATAGCACAGGAAACTCAGCTCAGTGCTCTGTGATGACCTAGAGGGGCGGGATGGGGGTGGGAGGGAGGGAGGTTCAAGAGGAAGGGATATATGTATACATATAGCTGATTCACTTCATTGTACAGCAGAAACTAACACAACATTGAAAAGCAATTATACTCCAGTTTAAAAAGAAAAGAGGTCATAAGGATGGGGCCTTAATCTGCTAGGACTGTGTCCTTATAAAAAGAGGGAGTTCTTTCTAGCTGTCTCGCTCTCCCTCTCTTTTTCCCTACCCCCAGTGTGAGGACATAGCAGGGAGAAGAGCTCTCACCAAAACTAGACTGGACTGGCACCCTGATCTTGGACTTTTCATCTCCAGAACTGTGAGAAAATAAGTTTGTTATTTAAGCCATGTAGTCTAAGGAATTCTGTTAAGGTAGTCTAAGTTGACTAGTACATCCAGCATCCTCACTGTACAGATGAGGAGACTGGACCCAGAGAGGTAAATGACTTTCCCAAGGTCAAGGTACTAAGTTAGTGGTAGAACTGGAGCACAAAACAGGTTTCCTGACCCCTAGTCCAATGTCTGGTCCTCTTTCCCCACTGCCTCGGGTCACTGTTGCTACTGTTGTTGTTCAGTCGTGCAGTCGTGAAGTGTCTGACTCTTCATGACCCTGTGGACTGCAACACACCAGGCTTCCCTGTCTCTAGACGTCTCCTGGAGTTTGCCCAAGTTCATGTCCACTGAATCAGTGATGCCATCTAACCATCCATCCTTATCTCTAGAACCCATCACTCCTCATAGTCCTTGCTTGCCCTGTTTAGTTCAGCATTGCTGTGAGGATCAGTGAGATGGTACAAAAAAATGACAGTTTAAGTTTCTAAACTACAAAATATTTTACAAATATAAACATCATGCTCAACTCAGATTTTGCGTAGGTAGCAGAAATCTGGGCTTCCTTGGGAACTCCACTGGTAAAGAATCTGCCTGCAATGCAGGAGACCCCGGTTCGATTCCTGGGTTGGGAAGATCTCCTGGAGAACGGATAGGCTACCCACTCCAGTATTCTTGGGTTTCCCGGGTGGCTCAGACAGTACAGAATCTGCCTGCATATGGGAGACCTGGGTTCAATTCCTGGGTTGGGAAGATACCCTGGTCATGTGAATTAAATTCACCCATTCCCATCCATTTTAATTCACTGATTCTTAAAATGTTGATATTTGCTTTTGCCATCTCCTGCTTGACCACATCCAGTTCACCTTAATTCATGGACCTACCGTTCCAGATTACCATACAATATTGTTCTTCACAGAATCAGACTTTACTTTCACCACTGGACACATCCACAACCGAGTGTCTTTTACACTCTGGCCCAGCCACTTCATTCTTTCTGGAGCTATTTCTCTGCTCTTCCCCAATAGCATATTGGACACCTACCAACCTGGGGGGCTTATCTTCCGGTGTCATATCTTTCTGCCTTTTCATACAATTCATGGGGTTCTCGAGGCAAGAATACTGAGGTGGTTTGCCATTCCTTCTCCAGTGGACCATGTTTGTCAGGACTGTCCACTATGACCTGTCCCGTCTTGGGTGGCCCTGCGTGGCATGGCTCATAGCTTCGTTGAGTTACACAAGACTGTGATGCACATGATCATTTTGGTTAGCTTTCTTTGATTGTGGTGAGGTGATCAAGATGGCAGAGTAGAAGGATGTGTGTTTATCTTCTCTTTTACAAAGGTTCAAGAAAGAGTCAATTCCTTGGCTCTGTTTGGCTGAAGTATGATAATGTTTTGCTCCCACAGATTCTGCATACGACTCTGCTTCTTGAATGAAAACATGTCTCTCCTTCTCCAAGTCTGGTTTATTACCTGTATGTGTGTGTTAAGTCGCTCAGTTGTGTGTGACTCTTTGCGATCCCATAGCCTATAGCTCGCCAGACTCCTCCGTCCATGGAATTCTCCAGGCAAGAATACTGGAGTGGGTTGCCATTCCCTTCTCCAGGAGTTCTTCCCAACCCAGGGATTGAATCTGGGTCTCCTGCACTGCAGGCAGATTCTTTACCGTCTGAGCCACTACATGGGTTCCTACTATACATAAACAGATTTCATTTCCCAACATTTTCCAGAATTATTTCACCCAGTTTTTAACCTTCTGAAAAGAATCTTCATCTGTTATATCATAAACTAAAATAGCTCCATTTGAATCTCTATAGCAAATTGGACCCAATGCATGGAATCTCTTTTGACCTGCTGTATACTATATAGCAAGATTTACTTTTCTCATCAGTATTTAACTTCTGAAAGCAGTGGTCTTGGCTAGTCTTGCTGCTCAGGGATGTCATCAGAGGCTAGGGTTCCGTTTAGCATTTTGTTCCTCATGGTCATGAGCAGATGCTTTACCTCCAGGCATTTCATGTGTATTCCAGGCAGAAGGAGAGGGACAAAGGTGAAGTACAAAAGCTTTTTCCTCTCCAGGTTTTACCTTCATACTGGGGAAGGGACTTCTTGTTTTATTTTATTAATCAAGACTATATCACATGACCACTTCTTAATGCAAAGGTGTCTGGGAATTCAAGTATTTTGCTTTCTAGCCTCTACTGTAGAGGAAGAAAAGGATTGAATGGGGCTTGTGAGCCAAGTTAAAGTAATTGTCACAGAGAACATGGCATCTCTGCAGAAGCATCGGAGGCTAGAGAGCCAGGCTCAGAATATAATCAAGGTGGCCAGGCACAGATCAAAGGCACTGGGCTCTCCTGTACTAGTCTGGGCTGATCAACAATGTTGCAGTCAACATTCATGCCGTACCCCTGGACTCTCATTCCACCACAGTCATACTTTTGCATTCTTATTAAGGATTCAAAGTCCTTAGATGAGCCTGGATCACATTTCCATGTTGTAATATATGAGAAGGGTAGGGAGTGAGACTGTATGGCCTCCTCTTGGGCTTCCATAATGGCCAAAGGGGGAGTCCCCACCACCCATCTTGTAATTCCTCCAGAGAGGGTGCTACAATGCTGTGCAGCCAAAAATGACAAATAGTCACCATCCCCCTATTTTATAGAGGGGGAACCCAGAGTTCAGAAGGAGGAAAGAGCTCAATCTATACCACTGAGTGGGTGAAGGGCAGGGGCAGGATTTTATCTTATCCTGATGCCCCCAATCTGCTTGGTCCCGGAGAAGCAGCTCCCCTCAGAGTCTTCTCAGAATCTTTGACATTCCCTATGTTGAGGGAGGGTTGTCTTTGGAGGTAGTCCCTCCTTTTTCCAGCAGTCCGTGGGTAATTCCCTCTCTCCCTGTAGGATCTTCCCAACAACTGCTTCCTCTTTGTATACCGTCTTCCTTTCCAAAAATACGAACAACCTTGCTGACACTTAGGACTCCCATAAGACAATATTGAATGGAATTTTTTTTAATGAAAATGCTATGTGGTAAGTACCCCACACTTCTGAAGAGGAATAGCTAGGCAAAACCCCTCAAGATTTATATAAAGGTGGATAAACTTTTCTAGCTGTCATCACCCACCAGCCTGTGTGGAAAAAAAGACTAGACAGGGACTTCCCTTGTGGTCCACTGGTTAAAGATCCCATGCTGCCAGTGCAGGGGTCATAGGTTCAATCCCTGGCCAGGGAACTAAGATCCATATATGGCCACGTATGCTGCTATTGCTGCTAAGTCTCTTCAGTCGTGTCCAACTCTGTGCGACCCCATAGACAGCAGCCCACCAGGCTCCGCCGTCCCTGGGACTCTCTAGGCAAGAACACTGGAGTGGGTTGCCATTTCCTCCTCCAATGCATGAAAGTGAAAAGTGAAAGTGAAGTCACTCAGTCGTGTCCGACTCTTAGCGACCTCATGGACTATAGACTACCGGGCTCCTCCGTCCATGGGATTTTCCAGGCAAAGAGTACTGGAGTGGGGTGCCATTGCCTTCTCCATGGCCACGTATAGCGTGGCCAAAAATGAATGAATAAAAATACTCTACAAAATAAAATATATATTAAAAATAAAACATAATTCTCAAAAAAAAAAAGACTAGTCAAGAAGATTTGATTCACTGGGCAGTGTTTGAGGGACAGTACAATTGGAGATGGGCGGGGAGAGCCTTGGTTCCTCCCAGCCAAAGGAGAGGGCTCCCATAGCACCCTCACTTTGGTGCCCCTGACTCAAATCCTATGGAGATTCCCATAAGGCCTTTTCAGAAGCCATAGCTGCATCCCACGGTATGTTCAGTCTTTGGACACCAACCCAGAGAATGCTGTCAGCCAAGGGAGCTTTACAGTCAAGTGCCAAGTCTTTAGCCCCTTTACTTCAATCTTTGTCAACTCCTCTACCCCTGGCCCACCACTGATCCTGGGAAGTGAGAGCAATGGAAGAAGGGAAGGAGAGAAAAGCAGATTTCATCTCCTTCCCCATTTGCAAGACCTTAAGCTGTGGGTCAGTCTGAGCCATGTGGAGGGAAAGAACTTTGAGCTAAATGTGAGATTGAAGATTTGATTTAGACCAGACAAATTTAAAACAAAAAAACAACACCTGAAAATTAGTCTTAATTGATGAAATTCAGTTCAGTCGCTCAGTCGTGTCCGACTCTTTGCGACTCCATGAATTGCAGCACGCCAGGCCTCTCTGTCCATCACCAACTCCCAGAGTCTACCCAAACCCATGTCCATTGAGTCAGTGATGCCATCCAACCATCTCATCCTCTGTCATCCCCTTCTCCTCCTGCCCCCAATCCTACCCAGCATCAGGGTCTTTTCCAATGAGTCAACTCTTCACATGAGGTGGCCAAAGTATTGGAGTTTCAGCTTCAACATCAGTCCTTCCAATGAACACCCAGGATTGATCTCCTTTAGGATGGATTGATTGGATCTCCTTGCAGTCCAAGGGACTCTCAAGAGTCTTCTCCAACACCACAGTTCAAAAGCATTAATTCTGCGGCATTCAGCTTTCTTCACCGTCCAACTCTCACATCCATACATGACCACTGGAAAAACCATAGCCTTGACTAGACGTACTTTGCTGAAATTAGGTGGTTCTTGAAAGTGTAAGTAATCAGAAAGCTATGGAGTCTATTTGGAGACAAAAGTTGGGGAGAGATAAGGCTGTTTCTAGGTGTAACCACATTCAGACTGTTGTTACTCTCTTTTTCCAAAGATAGCATTCCAACTTTTGAGAAAATGCATGGGACTAAGGCATAAGGATTTCTAGACTCTAGCCCCCGCTATTCCACACATTAGGAGGGTAACTCTGGACCAGTCACTTTGTCTTCTGGGTCCTAGCATCCTCTCCCCAAATGATGGGATTGTACTTTGTGATTTAGGTATCCCAGAATAATTTCTCTATTCCTCTGAACCATGCAGTGACTTAAAACAGCAGGACAAAATAACTCACACAGCAAGCTTGCTTTACAAATAGTACTTCAGTTATATTTGTTGGAAGAGTCAAGCATAGATGAATGGCATTTGGCAGGAGAAAACCTTAGTACATCCGAAACCCTTAATTATGCATGATAGGCAGCTCTGTAGCTTGGTCTATAGGAAAAGATGCCACATTATCAAATGACACATTGTAGAGATGTGTCAGAGTTTTTGCAACAGCTTGTTCATCAGTAGCATGACTGTCCTGTGTCAGACAGGTAGCATCCATGTTGTCACCTGAGTCTGCATTTGAAAATCTAAGTGCTCCTATATTTAAAGTCCTCTTGTCTGGTTCCTGTGGAGATGAATCCATTGAAATTGATGACACTAAATAGGAAGTTTAGTGATAAAATATTTATTTCCAGAGTTTGTATGTAGTTAAATATAACCATACTAGGTATAAGTTTTGTACACAGCTCTTTATGAATTTTATTATATATGTAATATATAAAAATCACACATAAGTAATACATATATTAGAAGCACTTTTCCTGCAAAAAGAAAATCATATGTAATCCTCCTACCCTAACAGGCTTCCCTAGTGGCTCAGACTTGGTAAAGAATCTGCCTGCAATGCAGGAAATTGGATTTAACCCTGCTGGTTCGATCCTTGGATCAGGAAGATCCTCTGGAGGAGGGCATGGCGACCCACTCCAGTATTCTTGCCTGGAGAATCCCATGGACAGAGGAGGCTGGTGGGCTACAGTCCATGGGGTTGCAAAGAGTCAGACACAACTGAGCAACTAACACTACTCTATAAATAATTACTATTCCCCTTTTGTGCCTGTGCTTTCAGACTTGTTTTGCAAATATACAAATATTAATGATCTTTTTCTTTTTTATTATTTATTTTGGTAGAATACACATAACGTAGAATTTACCATTTTAGGGAACTTCCCTGTCAGTCCAGTGGTTAATACTCTGTACTCCCAATGCAGAGGGCATGGGTTCAATCCCTGGTCAGGAAACTAAGTGCACGCTACTAGCTGTGGGCAAAAAAGAAAAAAAGAATTTATTATTTTACCTATTTTGGTAAAATACGCAAAACATAGAATTTACTATTTTGACTGTTTTTAAATATATATAGTTCAGTGACATTAAGTACATTCACATTAAGTTCTGGGGATCTGCTGAACGAAATAGAGCCTGTAATTAAGTAAATCCACGTTGTTGTACACCATCACCACCATCCATGTCCAGAACTCTCCTCATCTTGAAAAATCGAAGCTCTATACCTGATAGACACAAGGCCTTATTTTTACAGCTGCACAACCCCACTACACACACTTTGTGTTATTGATGTCACAAATTTTCTTTTTATATCTTATCTCATATTTTGAGGCATATATGTTCAGTTTAATAACTTAGTGAAGACAACAAGGAGGCCTGTGTAACAAAAGTAGGAAATAAAACTGGAAAAGAGCATTTGCAGGGCCTTGTGGACCGTGGTGAACATTGAATTTCATGCAAAATTTACTGGGACATCTTTGTATAGTTGGGGGTGGAGGAGTAACATGATTTAGTTTGTTTTACTGGGCTGCTTCCTAGAGTTTGACTAGCAGGGGGTAGGAGAGAGCAGATAAGCAGTGGGGAGTTTCTTTCAGGTGAGAGTTGATAGTGTCATGGACCAGGTTGCCCTCAGTGGAAGCAGAGGCAAGTGGTTGGATTCTGGATATATGTGGAAGGTGGAACCAATAGGATTTGTTGATGGATTGGATGTGGGGTGAGAGAGAGAGAGGAGTCAAGGTTGACTTCAAGGTTCTGGGCTTGAGCCACTGAACGAAATTGCCATTTCCTGAAGTGGAGATGGAGGAAAGTGAAAGTCACTCAGTCGTGTCCGACTCTTTGCGACCCCATAAACTATACAGTCCATGGAATTCTTCAGGCCAGAATACTGGAATGGGTAGCCTTTCTCTTCTGCAGGGGATCTTCCCAACTCAGGGATCAAACCCAGGTCTTCCACATTGCAGGTGGATTCTTTACCAGCTGAGCCACAAGGTAAGCCCAAGAATACTGGAGTGGGCAGCCTATCCCTTCTCCAGCAGATCTTCCCAACCCAGGAATCAAAACGGGGTCTCCTGCATTGCAGGCCGATTCTTTACCAACTGAGCTATCAGGGAAGCACGAGATGGAGGAGGAGGAGGTTTTAGGTGGGGTGAAATGAAGAGTTCTGTTTCAGTCATTTTCAGTTTTACAATCTATGAGATGTCTCATTGAAGATGTCAAGTAGGCAGCTGGTTATGCAAGTCTGGAGTTCAAGGGAAAGAATGGGGCCAGAGATAGCATTTTGGAGAAAGCATGTGTGAATGACATTTTTAAGTCATGAGACTGAATGAGCTCACCTAGGCCCTGGAAGAGAGGAGAAGTGAATAAGATAAGAGGTCTGAGTAATGAGCCCTGGGGCATATCAACATTTAGAGGTCAAGAGGAGGTAGAGGACCCAGTGAAGGAAACTGAGAAGGAACATCCATCCAAGGCAGAGATAAAGAGTACAAAATATTTCCAGAAGGAAGAGTGAGTGGTCCATTGTCTGATGTGTCTGAGAAATTGAGTGGTGTATTTAGCAACATGAAGGTCATGCCTCATACTTGGGATGTGGCTCTCATCACCAGGTTCTGTTAACTGATGATGTCAGGGACTCCTGAATCAGGCAATTCTCCTTCCTTTCAGAGCTTCTGATCCTTAGAGTTCTTCTGCTGCGTATTCACATATGTTTTGAAATTGGGGCCATTTTATCTGTACAAATTCTTCACCAAATCCTGTCTGGGAGGAGAGGAAGACACTTTGCACCCTCTGACTTTCCTTCCTGAAAGGTCTATGCTGTCTTTCTTTCTTTCTTTGAAATCTTTAGTTGCACCACACGGCATGTGGGATCTTAGTTCCCTCATCAGCGATGGAACCCATGCCCCCTACGTTGGCAGCGCAGGGTTTTAACCACTGGACCACCAGTGAAGTCCCTTTATGATGTATTCCTTGATAGAAAATCACAGTCCCTGACTGCCGTAACAGCTGTCTTTGTGTGTGCTTGCTCAGTCATGTCCGACTCTTTGTGACCCCCATGGACTATATAGCCCACCAGGCTTCTCTGTCCATGGACTATAGCCCACCAGGCTTCTCTTGATTTCTCTGGGAAATCAAGAAATCTGTCTTGATTTCCCAGGCAAGAATACTAGAGTGGGTTTCCATTTCCTACTCCAGGGGATCTTCCTGACCCAGAGGTTGATCCCCTGTCTCCTGCATCTCCAGCATTGGCAGGTGGATTCTTTACTGCTCTGCCACCTGGGAAGCCTTCTTAACAGTTACCACTTATGTAAAAGATCTTTATCTTTTAGCTGAATGTTAAACATCTCATCCTCCAGGAGATAATTACCTAATTTTCTAAATCAGTTGATCTCAAAATGAGTATTCTGTCTTCTCTTGGACCCTCCAAGCAAATAGGTGTTTTTTCCTGCCTCAGAGTGGAGAAGTCTTGTTTTAGTGTGATCTGTTCTTTAGCTCACTAGTTTTCCTTACATTCATCACTCAACAATAAACAAAATTCCAACAACATACTATACTATATGCATTGAGTCTAATTTGAGAAAGAAACTCTGAGAAAGAGTTTACCAAGTCCCAAGCAGAAGGAGAAGAACATGAACTTGGGCAAACTTAGGGAGATGGTGAAGGACAGGGAGGCCTGGCATGCTGCAGTCCATGGGGTCACAAAGAGTCAGACATGGCTTGGTGACTGAACAGCAACAAAGCAGAAGTGATTGCCATGGGCAGGAAGGGCAGGAAGACCTAAGAGGAAAGCAGGATTGTGAAAAAGTATGGAGGGTAAGAAAATGTCATGCACTGGGAAAGTAAAGCATTAGCTGGGCCTCAAAAGGTAGAAAGGGTTTGAACAGGTAGAGCAAAAGATAATCATGCAAGATATTTAACATCACAGTCAAAGTTAGTGCTGATTGCGATTACTGTTTATACAGACAGGTTGGCCCGAAGAGATGGGTTCCTTGTAAGAGATAATTCACATTGAATCATGAACCCATGAAACTCATTCACACTGGCCTGTGCTTGAGTGACTGATGGTATAAAGTTTCTAGATTACCTTTCAGAGGGATACTGATGGTCTGTAGTGGTAGTGAGGCACCTTAGAATTTAGAAATAAGATTGCCTTAATTTATGTATTCTTTGCATTCATATGTGAGACGCTGAAGAAATATGAGGACAGATAGGTCCCAGTGTTCAAAAGCCTTGAATGGTGACTGCCAAACCACACCCCCGACAAACTGCAAAAGGTATTCAAACCAAGCCCTGGAACCTGTGTTACATTTTTGGGGGGAGAAATGTGATTTGAGGCAGATGTGATTAAGTTAAGATTCTTGAGATGAGATCATTCTGGATTATCATGGACACATGGAGGAGAAGAAGTGGCAGTGTGACCCAGAGGCCAAGATTGGAGTGGTGAGGCCACAAGCCAAGAAACACCTGGAGTGACGAGAAGGTGGAGGAGGCCAGAACCAGAGCTTCCCCCCAGAGGGACCACAGCCCTACCAATGCATCAATTTTGGACCTTTGGCCTCAAGAACTGTGAGAGAATACATTTCTACTCTTTAAAAAGAGTACCTCCATGTTTGTGATACTTTGTTACAGTAGCTACAGGAAACTTAATGATATTAGTTATGGTTATTAACAAATGGTATCTGGCCCCATCACTTCATGGCAAATAGAAGGAGAAAAAGTGGAAGCAGTGACAAATTTTATTTTCTTGGGCTCCAAAATCACTGCGAATGGTGACTGCAGCCATGAAATTAAAAGACACTTGCTCCTTGGAAGAAAAGCTATGACAAACCTAGACAGCATATTAAAAAGCAGAGACATCACTTTGCCAACAAAGGTCCATACTATCAAAGCCATGGTTTTTCCAGTAGTCATGTACGGATGTGAGACTTGGACCATAAAGAAGGCTGAGCGCCAAAGAATTGATGCTTTCAAATTGCGGTGCTAGAGAAGATTCTTGAGATCCCCTTGGACAGCTAGGAGATCAAAGCAGTTAATCCTAAAGGAAATCAACCCTGAATATTCATTGGAAGGACTGATGCTGAAACTCCAATACTTTGGCCACCTGATGCGAAGAGCCGACTCTTTGGAAAAGACCCTGATGCTGGGAAAGACTGAAGGCAAGAGGAAAAGGGGATGACAGAGGATGAGATGGTTGCATGGCATCACCAACTCAATGGACATGAATTTGAGCAAACTCTGGGAGATAGTGAAGGACAGGGAAGCCTGGTGTGCTGCAGTCTGTGTGGGTTTAGAAGAACCCGGTATTTTAGTGAACGTCACCTGCTTTGTGACATTAGGGAAGCAAGTCCAGAACATAACTATAATATAGCAAGTTTAAATACAATTATTGGGACTTCTCTGGTGGTCCAGTGGCTAAAACTCCGTGTTCCTAATGCAGGGGGCCCAAGTTCAATCCCTGGTCAGGAAACTAGATCCCACATCCCACAACTAAAGATCCGTCTAAGACTTAATGCAGCCAAATATATATATATAGTCTCTGATCAGCTTTTGATATGCTGACTCTGGGCCCCTGGTAGTGAACTCGAGCATTTTGGATCCTGAAAGGGAAGCTTTCTCTCTTTCTCACACATGTACCAATGAATACATTTGCAACCTGGTTTTTATTTCTTGGGAGTTTGATTAGCATGGTTTAGCTAATCACGCAAAGGTCGACTCATCCTTGAGATTGACAAAACTAGAGACCACATCCTGACATTTAGTGAATTTGCCTGCTAAAGCCACATGATCAGACTTTTTTGAGATACAGGCTTGGAGTCTTCCAGATACTATCTACTGTTACTGTTGATCCCTCTACGCCTCCTCAGGGAACATCATGTTTCCCCCTCAATTTAAAATCTGGGAAATGTATTTATTCAGCAGACATTTTTTCTTGGTGCTCACACTTAGGGGTGAAGTAAGGGGCTGCTGAGGCCTGGAGAGCTCGTTGATGTATCTTTCAGGAGAATGACTTCAGATCCTGTGTTAGTTTCCTGGGCATGCTGTACCAGACGCTAAGTGGCTTTAAAGAACAGAGATTTATTCTCTCACAGTTCTGGAGGCCGAAAGTCCAAGATCAAGGAGTCAACAGGGCTGTATTCCCTCCGAAAGCTCCAGTGGTGAATCATCTTTTCCAGTTCTGGTGGACGCAGGTGTTCCTTGGCTTGTGGCCTCATCACACCAGTCTGTGCCTTGGTCTCCACATGGCCTTCTCTGTCTTCTTTTCTTCTGTCTCTCTTAAGGAAACCTGTCATTGGATTTAGGGCCTACCCTACTCTAGTATGTCCTTATTTAATTAATCACAGAAACCTATTTATAAATAAGGTCACACATGAATTTTGCAGGGGTGCTGGTCCACTGACTATAGCTCCTTAAGTTGGAAAAACTGCAAGGGCTGGAATGAGTCTCAGGTTATGCTGAAATAAGTATGAGTCAGGGACTTCCCTGTTGGTCCGGTAGTTCAGACTCTGTGCTGCCAAGGCAAGGTTCAATCAGGGTTCAATCCTGGTTGGGGAACTAAGATCCTACATGCCATGTGGAATGAACAAAAGATTTAAAAATGTTTAATAAAAAAATATGTCAACTACAGCACAGACTAAGTAGATCTCAGTCTGCAAGTGCGTGGGCTATGAGATAGCCTGTGTGTGTGTGCTCAGTCACGTCTGACTCTGTATGACCCCATGGACTGTAGCTGCCTGGCTCCTCTGTCCATGGAATTCTCCAGGCAAGAATACTGGAGTGGGTTGCCATTTCCTTCTCCAATCAGATAGCATAAGGAATCTTAATGATGATCAAGAGACCACACTGGCTGGTGGCAGCAGTGATGCGCAATGTCTCCTGTTAAGATCCCTAAAGGCACCTCTCCAAACAAGGAACCTGCCCATCTGGCTCCCTTTCCCTCTAATTCAGATCACTCCAGCAGTCCTGCTCTCTACAGATGGAGCCAGTTCCCGCATCACCTGCTGTTCTCTGTTGGTGTGGACACCTGTCTCCTGGCCCTGGGTCTTCACAGCTTTGTAGCTTTCCATGGACACTCTGGCACTTATTCCAAAGGCTTTTTTTCTCCTGTTGGGATAGGTTTGTCTTCTAAGGGCTGCCCCGCCCATAGTCACTCTAGTTACCCAAGCTATTGCCATCTTGGCATTTGTGCCTGAAGCTCAAAAGTTCATGTGAAGGCATGTCTCCATGACACTCCTGGACTCATGGCACTCTACGGAGAAGTTACTGACCTCATCTTTAGTTAAGTTAACCTGTGGCATACTCCAATGTTGGTTTCTTTATGATTCTTCCCATCTCAGTAAGAGGACGATGGGTTCTAGGCCAGAATGTTGCATTCTAGCTTTCCAAACTTTTCTTATTCCTCATTCACCATAAGGAGACCCTGGAAAGCACATTGTGCAAATTAAACCAACACTATAGGCAAAATGCTGCCTTGCGCTGTGCCCATGTTCCAGCTGTATTGAAATAAAACATCTGAAACCAGTGCACAGGGAGCAGAATGGCCAGTCCACCAAGTTGCCGCAGGACTAGAGTTCCAGTTCCAGGTCATCCACTCACTGACAGTGTGGTTCCAGGAAAAGTTTTCAACCTCCTTGAACCCAAGTTCTGTAAATTGTAATTCATATGTAAATTGGGCCTAAAATTATATACTTTGAAAAATTGTGAACTGTGAAAATTTAGTGAGATGGCGAATGTTAAGTGAAAACTTAGTGTCATGCTGCTTGCGAGTCACCACCCTATAAATCTGCTGCCATGACTGTAGGCAGAATCCACAGCACAGCTGACAAAGAGTGATCATCTGATAGCACCATGCAGATTCAATGAAATTTCCAGTGAACCCATGTGACTATAATAACACCCCTGCCCCGTAATAACACATCTGCCATGAGTTCGTGTCTTTTCTCTAGATCTTTCCCTGTTTTTCTGCCCTTTTCTCATACCTCAGTGGAAGAATTATTCTTCCTTTTCAAAACTGATAATCTCTGCATTTGTGATTCAGAACTCTATTTACGTAGTCCATCCCTTTATTGGCTGTATCCCCTCAACAAACCCAAGTTGTGCCCTTGCTTAAAAACACTATTCCTTAATTCTGCAGCCCACTCAAGATACATGTGGCCCCTCCTTCCCTTTAGCTGTCAAACTTCTTGAATGCTTCTAAAATTAATTCACAAATGTCTGTTTCACATGACCCCATGCTGCATACAGTGATGGACAGTGGGCATCCATCATGGTCGTCAGTGGAGGACGATACCACCAGGTCTCCTGCAGCTCGGTCTTGAGCAAAATGATGACCAAATCTGAGCAGCTTCTGGTCTGGCCCTTGTCCAACTCTATTCCATCACACAGGGCCCATCAGTCTCTGTCCTCAGATCTCACCAGCTTCATTTCAGTTTCTTGAACAGTCTCAAGTTCTCTCACCTGATTAATCCCTGTGTCTCCTTTAGATTCCAATTAGATTATCTGCTCAGGGAAATCTTCCATGCCCCCTCTTGCACCGTATTTAGGACAGATATTTTTTCTTTTACGTACTCATAGACTCATCATCCCCTTTGTTCAGAACACTTAACTCAGTACCTAATTCTCCATTTATGAGTGTTATTACCTGGCTTTCTTTTCCACTCTACCCTAAGTTCTAGGGGAGCAAGGGCCATGGCTATTTTTACTTACTTTATGCACAACTGCTAGTAGTGTCATCTGGCAGTAGGCCATCAGTAAACAGTGATAGAAGTGTCTTTCAGGAGCTAGTCAGATAGCAAGAAGAAAATAATGTATTCTAATGCTTTTGCTTCGGACAGAGTATTCTAATGGAGTTATACTGTGTATCTTAAGGGGGTACATAATAGCAGCCATTAGCTTGTAGGGGTGTAGGTACAGGTATAAAGTAATCAGCAAACACGTTTGAAAAGATGAGTAGACATCCGTTATGCAAATGAGGGGAAAATGGCCTTGTGGCAGAGGGAAGGACTTATAGGAAGAAGTGAAAAGACTTCATGAGTTGAGGGAACTGAGTGATGTTTCTATGACTGGAATGAAGGGAATATGTGGAGAAATAGTAAGAGGTGAGACTGGACAATTGGGACACAGGTAATGGAGAGCCTTGCCTATTTCCTGTGGAATTTGAACATACGTGGAGACAGAGATGATCTCTAAGTAGGAAAAGAGCATGACATATTTGCATTTGAAAAAGACTGATTTTGGCAACTGGAACTCTCAGACACGGCTTGTGAAATTATAAAATAGTAGAACCATATTGGAGAGCTGTTTGACAGTTTCTTACAAAATTTAACATATACCTATCCTATGAACTGGCACTTCTATTCCTATATATTTATCTAAAATTGAAAATATATGTCCAAAAAAGACATACAAAAATGTTCAGGACAGCTTTTTCATAAGAGCAAAAACTGGAAACAACTCAATTTTTCATCGACAGATGAATGGAAAAATAAGTTGTGGTATATCCATACAATTGTGTACTACTCAGCAATATAAAGGACTTCCTCAGTGGCTCAGCAGCAAAGAATCCGCCTGCAATGCAGGAGACTCGGGTTCAATCCCTGGGTTGGGAAGATCCCCTGGAGGAGGGCATGGCAGCTCACTCCAGTATTCTTGCCTGGAGAATCCCATGGAGAGAGGAGCCTGATGGGCTACAGTTCAGAGCATCGCAGAGAGTTGGACATGACTGAAGTGACTGAGCACGCATGCACAGCAACATAAAGGAACAAACTAGTGAAAATGCCATAGCCTGGATGACTTTCACAGACACCGTGTAACTAAAGAATCTAGGCACAAGATAATCCATACCATGTGATTCCATTTACATACAGTTTAAGAACAGGCAAAACTATTCTATGGCAATAGAAATCAGACATCAACTGCCTCTGGGCATCAGGGGCTTGACTGGAGAGAGTCATAGGGAACTTTCTGAGGCTATGGAAATGTTCTGTTTCTTGACTGGGGTGGTGGTTATGTTTAAACCTGTCAAACTTTACACTTACAATTTGTGTGTTTTATTGTATGTAAATTATGCATCCATTTGTTTTTAGGTACTAGAGGAAAAAGACTTCTGTGGAAACAGTATGGAGATTGCTCAAAGAGGAACTGAGAATTGACTTGGGGTGATTGTAATAATGCAGTAGGAAAATTTTAGAATGCTAGAATTTAAGCAATGGTTTGGAAAAAGAGGGGATGAATTTGTGGATTGTTGAGGCAATAGGATTTTTTTTTCTTCTTCCTCCAACCCCCTCCCCTCTAGCAACCACCTGTTAGTCTCTGTATTAGTGACTCTGTTGTTTAGTTATGTTTGTTCATTTATTTTGGTTTTTTAGATTCCATATATAAGTGAAATCATACAGTATTGTCTTTCTCTGTCTTTATTATTTCACTTAGCACCTCTTGGTCCAGCCATGTTGTCACAAATGGCAAGATTTCATTCTTTTTCATGGCTGAGTAATACTCCATTGTGTGTGTATGTGTGTGTCTATATATATGTATATCACATCTTCTTTATCCATTTTTCTATTGATGGCCACTTAGATTGCTTCCATATCTTGACTATTGTTAATAATGCTGTAATTAACATAGGGGTGCATATATCTTTTCATTTTCTTTGTATAAATACCCAGGAGTGGAATTGCTGGATGGTATGGTAGTTCTGTTTTTAATTTGTTGAGGGAGGCCGCTATGCTCCTTTACAGAGTAGCTGCACCAATTTACATTCCCACCAACAGTGCATGAGGGTTCCCTTTCCTCCACATCCTCACCAACACTTGTCATCTCTTGCCTTTTTGATAATGGCCATTCTGACAAGTGTGAGGTGATATCTCATTGTGGTTTTGATTTCCATTTCCCTGATGATTAGTGATGTTGGGCATCTTCTCATGTGTCTATTAACCATCTGTATGTCTGCTTTGGAAAAATGTCTATTAAACTCCTCTGTCCATTTTTTAATCAAGTTTTTTGTCTTCTTGATGTTGAGTTGTGTAAGTTCTTTGTGTGTGTCGGATATTAACTCCTTATCAGATATATCATTTGCGAATATCTTCTCCTATTCAGTAGGCAGCCTTTTCATTTTGTTTCACTCTGCAAAAGCTTTTTAGTTTGATGCAATCCCATTTGCTTATTTTTGCTTTTGTTTCTTTTGCCTGAGGAGACATGCAAAAAAGTATTGCTAAGACTCATGTTAAAGAGCATATTGCCTATGTTTTCTCCCAGAAGTTTTATGGTTTCAGGCCTTATATGTAAGTCCTTAATCTGTTTTGAGTTTATTCTCATACGTGATGTGGGAGAGTAGTCTGATTCTTTTGCTTGTAGTTGCCTCAGTTCAGTTCAGTTGCTCAGTCGTGTCAGACTCTTTGCGACCCCATGGGCTGCAGCACGCCAGATCTCACTGTCCATCACCAACTCCTGGAGTTTACTCAAACTCATGTCCATTGAGGTGGTGATGCCATCCAACTATCTCATCCTCTGTCTAGTTTTCCTTTATTGAAGAGGCTGTCTTTTCCCCATTGAATATTCTTGCCTCCTTTGTCGTAGATGGATTGACCATATCAATGTGGGTTTTTTTCCTCTGGATTCTCTATTCTGTTTCCTTGATCCATGTGCCTGTTTTTGTGCCAGTACTACTTTTTTTTTTTTTAATTTGGCTGCACTGGGTTTTAGTTACAGAACACAAGATCTTTGTTGTCACGTGCAGGATCTTCAGTTGCGTCACACAGGCTCTTAGCTGTAGCATGTGAGATCTAGTTCCCTAACTAGGGATCGAACCCAGGCCCTCTGCATTGGGAATGCAGAGTTTTAACCGCTGAACTACCAGGGAAGTCCCAGTACCATGCTATTTTGATTACTGTAGATTTGTAGTTTGAAATCAGGGAGCAAGATACCTCCAGCTTTGTTTTCTTCCTTAAGACTGTTTAGGCTATTCAGGGACTTTTGTGTTTCTCTACAGATTTTAGAATTATTTGTTCTAGTTTTGTGAAAAATGCCATTGGCATTTTGATAGGGGTTGTATTGAATCTGTAAATTGCCTTAGGTTGTATGTTCATTTTAACAATATTAATTCTTCCAATCCATGAGCACAGTGTATCTTCCCATTTGTTTGCATTATCTTCAGTTTCTTTCATCACGTCATCGTTTTTCTGAGTACAGGTCTTTTATCTCCTTAGTTAGATTTATTATTAGGCATTTTATTCTTTTTGAAGTGATTTGTAAATGGGATTTCTCTTTCTAGTTTGCTTTTAGTGTATAAAGAGGAGGTAGTAGGATTGACAGAACTTAAAAAATGAGGAGGAAAGAGTTAAGAAGTCTTTGGATTGGACCCTTTGATAGGTTGATACAGTTGCTGAAAATTTGGAAGCAGGTTTTGAGGGGGGACGTTTGGTGGTGGCTGGTGAGTTGGGTTCCAGAAAGGTGAGCTTGTTGTAACCCTGAGGAATCTCCATGTGCAACAGGCAGAGCTAAAGACGGGTCTGAAGCTAAAGACGGGTCCGCGGAGAGTCCAGAGCTGGAGATAAGAGTGTGGGGTCACCAAGAGGTAGGCATCATTGAAATCATCATGAATGGGAGAGTTTGAGGATTAAGCAGAGACAAGGGCTAAAAACAGAACCTTGGAAACCTTGACATTTAAAGGTCAGTAGAGAACAAGGAGCCCATGAAGGAATCTGAGGAGATGTAAAATGTGCTTCGTAGGAGCCAAAGAAGGGGAAAGTGATTCAATAAATAGGGAGGGTCAATGTCAAGTGCTATAGTAGTCAGGTCAGAAAATAACTGCTTCCACACCCCTTCCTCCCTCCCAAACCTTTCAGATCTCATCAACTCCTTTCTCCTGCTACTGGAATGTTTTTCCTGAAAATGGCCAGAGACCTCCAAGTCACCAGATCTGGTCGCATCATCATCTCCAGCCTCATCTTCGACCTCCCTGCACATTCGACATTGCCAACCATGCCTCCTCCTTGAAATTCTCTCCCCTAGGCCTTTGTGACTCTGCAGGGTTCTTATTACCCTCACACAACCCTCATCATGGCTCCTCTTCCTGCTCCTGAACATACTCATTCCCTGAGGTTTTGCTGTCTTTTCTTCCCTTGACATCAAATCAAATTATCTTGTGGTTAGACCTGTGTTAGGTGCTGATGAGACCAGTAAATATAACATAGGCCTGGCTTCCCAGGAGTTGACAGCATAGCCACAGAGGAAGAGGAAAATAGATCTCAACAGTATTGTATGCCAGACAGTTATTAGCAGGGTTCTCTGGGAAGGATTGGGGGCTGGAGGAGACAGAGGATGAGATGGCTGGATGGCATCACCGACTCGATGGACATAAGTCTGGGTAAACTCTGGGAGTTGGTGATGGACAGGGAGGCCTGGCGTGCTGTGATTCATGGGGTCACAAAGAGTCGGACACGACTGAGCGACTGAACTGAACTGAACTGGGATTGTGGAAGTAACAGCTGAGCCTGAAACAGTAAATAAGAACACATGGAGTCTAGGGAGATAGTGTCTAGGGAGGGATAGGATCCCTGGAAATTTTTGTGGCTGAAGTGTATATAGAAAAGGTGGGGCTGAAGGGTGAGAGAAGGATTCAAAATATAAATGTAGAGGTAAATTGCAAAGTGTCGTGTGTTATTCTTAGGAGTTTGAACATCCTTCTATATATATGTAAGCAGTAGGGAGCAGTAGGGAGCCAGTTGGGGTCTTAAATAGAGGAAAGATGATCACACACAGGCTTCCCAGGTGGCTCAGTGCGTAAAGAATCTGCCTGCAATGCAGCAGACTCAGGAGACATGTGTTCAGTCTTTGGGTTGGAAACATCCCCTGGAGGAGGGCATGGCAACCCACTCCAATATTCTTGTCTGGAAAAATCCCATAGACAGAAGAGCCTGGTAGGCTACAGTCCATAGGGTCTCAAAGAGTTGGACATGACTGAAGCAACTTAGCACACACACATGCTTTATCACACAAAAAATTTTGGAACATAACTAGCTGAGTGAAGGCTAGAGAGACTGGGAGGAGGCTGGGGGCAGAGGGGCCAATAAGGAAACTGTTTCCATAATCCAGGTGAGAAATGATGAGGGTTTGAATTAAGGTAGCAATGAGAAGGAAAAGGCAACCCACTCCAGTACTCTTGCCTGGAAAATCCTATGGACAGAGGAGCCTGGTAGGCTACAGTCCATGGGTTCGCTAAGGGTCGGACATGACTGAGCGACTTCACTTTCCCTTTTCCCTTTCATGCATTGGAGAAGAAAATGGCAACCCACTCCAGTGTTCTTGCCTGGAGAATCCCAGGGACGGGGGAGCCTGGTGGGCTGCCGTCTGTGGGGTCGCACAGAGTCGGACACGACTGAAGTGACTTAGCAGCAGTAGCAGCAATGAGAATGGGGCTTCCCTAGTGGCTCAGTGGTAAGGACTCTGCCTGCAATTCAGGAGACCCAGGTTTGATCCCTGGGTCAGGAAGATCCCCCGGAGGAGGGCATGGCCACCCACTCTAGTACTCTTGCCTAGAGAATCCCATGGACATAAGAGCCTGGCAGGCTGCAGTCCTTACGGTCACATAGAGTCAGACACGACTGAAGTGACTAAGCAGCAGCAGCAGCACTGAGAATAGGGAAGATGATGAAATTCCAGAGATATTTCTGGTATAGACATGAATTGGTGAGGCAGCTGGTTGGGAGATGCAAAAGGAGAGGTTGAGGATGACTGCACAGTGCTTAAATGCGGAGATTTGGGTCAGTGGTGACTCCATGACCCCAAATTAAAACCACAAGAATGGGAACAGCCTTTGAATGGAAGTACGTTAATGATTAAGATTTAAACATACTTGGGAATTCCCTAGTGGTCCACTAGTTAGGACTCTATGCTTTCACTGCCAAGGACGCTAGTTCAATCCTCGGTCAGGGAACTAAGATCCCACAAGCTCCTCGGTGTGGCCAAAAAAAAAAAAAAAAAAGATTTAAACATACTAATTTACTAATTTTGAAATTATGCAGTATTTAGTTAGAACTCTGTTTCAACACAGAGACTGTGGCTGAAGCTCTAGGGTTAGATGAGCCTTTTTTGAAAGCCCATGTGGAAGAGATCCTGAGTTTGGCAGAGGTGGAACATCAAAGAATATCAGCATTGGGACTTCTCTGGTAGCCCAGTGGCTAAGACTCCATGCTCCCAATGCAGGTTTGAGCCCTGGTCAGGGAACTAGATCCCATATGCTGCAATAAAGATACCATGTGCTGCAACTAAGACCTGGCACAGCCAAATAAATAATAAATATTTTTTTAAATGAATATCATTATTGAAGAGTTGAGAAGGGAAAACGTCAAAGGAAGTAAACAGAGAAAGAGGAAAAGGACAGAGGATCCTCAAAACTAAGAGAATAAAGAGTTTTAAGAATCAGAGAAGGTCATCAACAATGTCAAATGTCACAGAAAGGTTTTGGGCTAAAAGTGTTCATTGTGTTTGGTAATTAGGAGACCCCTGACTAACACATCAAGAGGATTTTTATTGGAGGGCAGGGACGGAAACCAGAGAGTTGAAGAGAATTTAGGAGAAAAATTAGAAAAAGCATAGTGTAAAATAATGTCACATTCAGGCATACAGATACTTGGAACATTTCCTTTCCACATAATTTTACTCAGGAAAATTACTTGAGGGTGTAGTCCAGCAAAAAATGAAAGAAATTCAACAAAGAGGAGACATGGGATCTGAGGGGGAGAAAATAGAGCCAAGTCAGGTTGATGGTGGAGCAGATCCATAGAGTAATATGTCCACAATTGATCATTTAACAGGAAAATTAGGGATCTTGACAGTCTTACCATAAGATGAAGAAAACATATAGTTCTACTTTCTGTGAGAAAAAGAGCAATGATAAACCTCAGAAATGTAGAGAAAAGCCTGTGGAAGAAGTCTGGGCCAAACATGAAGCAAACTGAAATATAATATGATATTGAGCAGTTTGGTGGCAGATAAGAAAAGAACAATAAACCTATATATTTGAACTTTTTCCATCCAGTAACTTGGCTGGAAGTAGTGTTATAGCCCTTTCTGTCATGATTTATTCACCCTCCCTGATTCTGCAGTATATGTAATCATAAATATAAATATTGCTTATTGTTCTTCAAGTTTTAGATTCAACTTATGTGAAGTTTACAAAGCATGTGAAAATTAATGTAGCTCCAAAGCAGAATCTGAATGATTTAAACCTTGACATATAAAGAAGAACTTGAACAGGTAATCAAAATTTGGAATGTGGAGAAGAGTATTAGTAATAAGATAGCTACCATTCATTGAGTCTCCACTATGTCCCAGTCACTATCCTAAGCCTGTTAAAGGTTATTGAATTCATGACAAAGCTATGAGTTAGGTGCTATCTTTATATCCGTTTTCCAGATAAGGAAACTGAAGCACAGAGAGGTGAAGTCACCTGCCCAGGGTCACACAGCTAGAAAATGGAAGCAGTGAGATTAGCACTCAGCTGTCTGGCTCCAGAGCCTACATCTACATATACTCCACTCCACTGTCCTGTCTCCTCGGGTGAGGCAGAGACAAGTGTCCAGATACCAGCAACCTCCTCACACTTCCTGGAAGGGGGAGAGGGAGGAGAAACGGACCCAAGTCGATGCAGCAGACTGGAAGCTTAAAATATATATTTTACAGGTCACCTGAGGTGGTTGCCTCAGCAAGTGAGGGCTGAGGGGTGGGAGGCTGAGAGGAGAACTTACTGTCATTTTATATACTTAACGAACCATTTGAATTGTTATTACTATGTGCATGGATTACTTTCATCATTTAAAAATCTTACCCTTCTTCCAAGGCCATGTTTAAAAATTTCCTCCCAAAGCTTCCCTAATTCCTTCAGTAAAAAATGGGCTCTCGAATCCTCTGAGCTCCTGCAATGCCATGTCTCTGTTTCTGCCCTCTTTAGAACCCACCACTTCTGACTTTACGTTGCCTTTGAAAATGCCTTGGGGACAGCATCTTTGTCAGATTTACCTGACTTACCTCCATGGCCTTGGCATTGTGCCCTGCTTATGTGCTCAGTAAATATTGAATGAACTGAATGAGTGGCTTCTGTTAACAGCAGATCATGTCCATTTCCTACAATTTGGGGAACTCGGAACACATATCTTGAGTATGTCTATGTGTCAGCCACTGGCGGAGAGGGAGGGGCGTGGAGTGGCCACTTGGCCCATCCTTCTATGAAAACAGAGTCACAAAATGACAACGCTGAAATGAACCTTAGATTGTTATGTCCAACCCCATCATTTTACAGATGAGGAAACTAAGGTCAGGGAGCAGAAAAGACTTGAAAGCCCACAATGAAATTGGAATAGCTATATATCAGCTTAGGTTCTTACGCTTTGTTCCTAGTTACCAAAGCAATACATGTTCAATACTTAGATTGGGTCTGTTTTTTTTTTTAACCCCTATAATCTCTCTATATTTCTACCTGAACATGGTTTGGAGCTTTTATTTATTTATTTATTTATTTTATGGTCTTGCTTTTAGGTGATATTTTAAGCTAGCACAGATTCTTTTTGGATGGCAGTGAATGATGGATGAGTGGATAGATGGATAAATTAGTGGCTTTCCCAGGATAACATAGCTGGTCAGTGACAGAGCCAAGACCTAGCAAAGCATCTCGCTGAGGGATGCCAAGCAGCTGAAGTACCTGACACAAAAGCACTTCTGAGTTGCCATGACAGCTACAGTAGTCCTCTAATTTCCATCAGAGTGTGTGGGGATCAGGGTCGGACCCTAATGCACAGGCTCAGAGGTTAAGGTCTGAAGGAGAACGCTCCTTACCCAGGCTGTGATGGCACAGCCCCAGCTAGATTCAGGAATCAGCATTTTGTTGAAGCCACCAGGCCTGGTCTGAAAGAGAGGCCAAGGGAGATGGATCCAAAGGACACTGTTATCCAGGTGGCACCATGTGGTGAAGAGAAACAGGAGGCAGACCCAGAGTCCAGTCCTGGCTCAGGCACTAAGTCATTGAGTGACTTTGGGCAGGTCACCACCTCTTTCTGGGCCTTGGTTTCTTTACCTACAAGGTGAGGTGATCGGACTAGTCCAAGGGCTCTAACTGTATGAAAACGCCCCAACACCACAATTGCAAAATGTCTGGTCAGAATCCAGAGAAGGCTGGGATTCCAGCCTCGCATCCACAGAGAGGACCTACCCCTCCGCTCACCCCTTTGTCACCCACGGACTCCATGCCCTCTGACAGCCAGCCAGAGCTGCGGAATGACAGCCTGAGACAGGTAGCCTGCCAGCCCTGGCCAGCTCCCTGCTCTAGCTGAGGTAGGAGTGGGCACTCTTCTTCAGAGATGCCTCCCTTTGGACGAGGCACTACTTAGGTGGTAAACAGAGACCCAGGTTCCTTGGTTGGAAGCAGGGGTGTGCCTTCCTCCTCCTCCACAAAGATGGGAGTTGGCAGGAGGTCAGTGGTCCTGGGAGCACTGCTGAGTTGGGAGAGGGAGGTGAAGC
Organism: Giraffa tippelskirchi; assembly: GCF_054371585.1. NCBI lineage: Eukaryota > Metazoa > Chordata > Mammalia > Artiodactyla > Giraffidae > Giraffa > Giraffa tippelskirchi. The sequence continues at coordinate 36,034,795 of NC_137286.1, read as the reverse complement.
AGCCACCTGGGTGGAGGGGCAGGTGACTGGGTGACCTGTGGTGGTGACCCTACATCTGTATCCAATCCCCGAGGGGCGTATCCCCCAGTCTCTTCACAAGTCATCTACCTCCCAAACCTCTCCACCTTCCTATGCCTGTCACCGCTTATACTTCATTCACTCAGTAAATATTTCTTGAGCACCTTTTGTTCTGGATGCTGAGGATACAGTGGTAAATGAGAGAGACACAAAACCCCTGCTCTCAAGGAGCTTATGTTCTACTGGGGGAGGTACTTAGTAAACAACTACTAATCATATAGTATATTATACACATGGTGAGACATGCTGTGAAAAGAATAAAGCAGGTAGAGGAGATAAGAAATGTGAGCAGAGCATGCAATTTGAATTAAAGTGGTTTGGGAAGACCTTGCTAATAAGGTGACATTTGAGCAAAGACCTGAAGGAAGTGAAGGTGCAAGCCCTGGGACACTCCAGGCAGAGAAGAAACATCCCAGGCAGAGAAAAGGCCCAGAACAGAGTGTGCTTGGCGTGTCTAGAACACAGTCAGCCAGGCTGGAGAGGTGGAGTCACAGGAGACAGGTGGAAGTTGCAGAGAAGGCAGGAGACAGAGTATAGCTCCTTGAGGGCCATCACTCAGGGGCCAGGACAAGAAGCCACTGGAGGTGGCGAGCAGCAGGGTGATGTGTCTGACTTGGGTTTTAAAAGGGTTTCTGCTGTGTGAAGGACAGGTGAAGGTGGAAGCAGGGAACAGGTGAGCTGTCAATTGCAGTAATCCAGCTGAGAGATGACAGGGGCTTGGACTGGAGTGGAGAGGTGGTGAGGAGTATTAAAATTTGAAATGTATTTTGAAGGTAGAACTGACAGATTTGCTGACAGATTGGATATGGGGCATGAAAGGAAGGAATCAGGATGGTTCCAAGACTCTTTGGCCTGAGCAACTGGAAGGATGGGTTTGTTGTTCACAGAGATGGGAAGGGCTGTGATGGGGTAGATGAGACATCTAAAAAGTCAGGTTTTTCTGGTTGACAGTTGGATCGATGAGTCTAGAATTAATGGGAACAGTTGAGGGTAAAGATGTATTTGGAAGTCATCAGCAAATAGACTTGCACTGTAGAATATGGTAGCCACTAACCACAAAAGGCTTTTTATATTTAACATGAATTAACATTAAATAGTGTTTAAGACTTAGCCCCTTCTGTTACACTAACCACATTGCAAGTGCACAACAGCCAAATGTGAGCAGAGGCTACCATACTGGACAGCACAAATAGAGAACATTTCCACCATCACAGCAAGCTCATTAGACGGTGCTTATGTCTGGATGAGATGCCAGGAGAGTGGATGGAGGAAAGTGAGCTTTTATCAGTTGGGAAGATAAAGAGGAATGGCCTGTATGCTCAGTTGCTAAGTTGTGTCCGACTCTTTGTGACCCATGGACTGTAGCCCACCAGGCTCAGACTTTGTCCATGGGATTTCCTAGGCAAGAATACTGGAGTGGCCTGTATAGGAGTAGGAAAATCCAGGAGAGGGTGGATTTCTGGATGCCAGTAAAGAAAGTATATTGGAGAAGAGGTCAGATGGTTTTATTAGGCCAGGGAGAGTGAAAATCAAGAATTGTTGGTGGTCCAGTGGTTAAGAATCTGCCTGCCAGTGCAGGGAGGGGTTCCATCCCTGGTCTGGGAGGATCACACATGCCGTGGAGCAACTAGAACGCGCACGCCACAGCTACTGAAGCCCACACACTCTGGAGCTCATACTCCGCAACAAGAGAAGCCACTGTAATGAGAAGCCCGCGCCATCTAGAGAGTAGCCCTTGCTCACCAAAACTGGAGAAAGCCCACATGGAGCAACGAAGACCTAGCACAGCCAAAATAAATCAATAATTTTTTTAAATAACCTTAAAAAAAAATCGACCAGCAGATTTATCAACAAGTAGGTTGTCAGTGACTTCAGGGAGGGCAGTTTTGCAGAGGTGGAGACCAAAGCTTGAGTGAGGTGATAGATTCCAGAGAGAATGAGGAGAGAGGAATTGGAAATAGCACATGTACACACCCTTTCAGATGAAGGTGCCATGAAGGAGCAGAGAAATAGCCAGAGGCTTATGATGTTAAGGGAAGTACATCTTCCCCGCAGGCGGAATTGAGAAAACCATGCCTTGAGTAAGGAAGAGCTGAGGGGATCTGATCCCCACATGGTAGGATGGTCCCTGGCTAGGATATGGACAGGATGGATGTCTTGTCTGGAGGATGGAGGAAGGGCAGAGTCAGTGGCAAGGCTGCAGATAAGAGAGTGGCTTGGGGATGGGGAGCGTGAGGAGGTTCTCTTGAAAAGGCCTCAGTTCCCCCAGGGCAGTTATGAGGAGTTCATCGACTGAGTGTGAACACAGGCATTGGAGGGGTGAGGAGAGAGAAAAGGGCATCAAGTAGTCATCCAGGAAAGCAGGAGACTGGTGGGATTAGGGGATGGATGTGGGATTGCCAGGCTGCACCGAAGGCTTGCTTTAAGTTTGTGGTCCTGCCAGAGCCAGCTTCCAGAATTTGCCCTGTCTTTCCTCTGTGTATTCACATATGCTGCTTTTTCTCTTCGGAGGGTCCTCCTTCCCATTTCTCTAGTCCCTCCTCTGCCCAGCAGATCCATGATTCTGCAAGGCACAGCTTGAACATCAACTCCTCTGATACCTCCTTCCCTCCCTTTCTTCTCACTGGTACCCATCCTTCCCCCCAGAACTCTGATGGTGTCACATGATCAGTATTTGCTTACATGGCTATTGCTCTAAGGCAGGGGTCAGCAGGCACTTTTTGCAGAAGGGCAGATAGTGAATATATTAGGTTTTGTAGACTATTCGGTCTCTGCCACATTATTCAGTCTGTACAGATTGTAGCACAAAAGCAGTCAGACAATGCATAAAAGATGGGGTGTGACTATGTTCCAGTAAAGTGCTGTTTGCTGAAACAGGCGGTGGGCTGGATCTGGCCTCTGGGCCATAGTTTGTCAACCCCTACTCAAGGGAATGGCAGAGATGATGTCTCAGTTGTCTCAGTGGCCCCTGTACCTGGGTACCAGTTAGAGGCTCAGGAAATGTTTGAATGGCCAATAGATGAATGGATGTGCAGGAATAAACATTTAGGCCTGTCCTACTTAGATTACAGAACAGTGTTCTCTCAGACATGCAAATTTTAGTCTGTTTGTCAATGGTCTGTCATTACACAGTCACCCCGTGCCTAGGGAAGGATTATACATGGGAGCATGAGCCCTTGATACCGAGGAAAGATCAGAGATGGCCTTGCCACCCACTGCATCAATGCTAAACTGCCACCCTGGCTAGCCAACATTGCTCCTACTTGTTCCCAGGTGTACAGACTCCCAGTTCAGAGAGACCAGCCTCTTCACAAACAGGCCCTCCATATTCACCCTCCCTCTGCATAGTTCCTGTGCTCCCCTTCAGCCCAGCATCCCTCAGCCCCTGCAGAGAATGAATAGTCATCAGGTCTCTGTCATATGCAAGGGATAGTGGGAGAATCATAGGCCCTTCCCTGAAGAAGCTTACTCAGTCCAAGCATCCCTTTGGGAGTGCCCTCTGCCTACCCTCACCATACTCATACCTGAGCTCCTCCTTAAAGCTTGCCAGAGCCACCCCAACCCACCTGATTCCCCCTTCTTTTCTATTTTTTTTGTCCCGAGGTTTTGCACCACACTGGGCTCCTCTTGAGGGTGGATTCACATGTAAATATCCTCTCCCCTTCATATTGTCAACCAACGAAGACCAAGGACAGCAGTGTGCTTTTGTTTCTTTGAGCTCACACTGTCTAAGAGAAGTATAAACCACACACACAGTTTAAAAATTTTCTAGTAACACATTAAAAAGTTAGAAACTGGTGTGTATGTGTGCGTGCTCAGTCGTGTCCAACTCTTTGCGACCCCATGGACTGTAGCCCACAAGTCTCCCCTGTCCATGGAATTTTCCAGGCAAGAATACCGGAGTGGGTTGCCATTTCCTACTCCAGAGGTCTTCCCAATCCAGGGATTGAACCTGCTTCTCCTGGGTCTCCTGCATTGGCAGGCGGATGCTTTACCACTGAGCCACCTGGAAAGCCCTAAAAGAAACAGGTGAGATTAATTTTAACGTATTTTTAATAACAAATATATCTAGAATATTATCATTCTAACATGCAATCAATATAAAAATGATTTTATTCATATTATTCATAGGTCTTCAGTGTGTATTTTGCTTGTACAGAACAGCTCAGTTTGGGCAGCAACACTGCAAGTGCTCAGTAGCCACCTGTGACCAGTGGCTCCCACACTAGAGTGTGTAGTTCATGCAGGGAGGGTGGTAGGTGCCTGGGAAGTGGCCGCACTGAGTCTTCCTTGTGAAGTGCTTTCCTCCTACTCTCTAACTGATACCGTTGGATATTGTATTCGGGGCCCTGAAGAGCTCCAGTACCTTAATCCTGTATATCCCAGCACAGAAAAGAGTTCAGCAAGAGGCACAGTGATAGATAAGAAGTGATTTATTAGAATAGGACGCTTGTGAGCCTTACAAGAAGGCAGGCAAGAGCATGCTGCACCCTGAGAACTTACAGGGCTACAGTTTTATAATCGAAAGAAAAGTGGGGTGGGGGAAGAAGAGCTTCTTTGTCTTTCTTGAGTAGACTCTGTGCTTCCATCGTCAGCTCCTCCTCCAGGTTGTGCAGGAGAGTTTTCTTGACCCCACATGGTCAAGCTAGGTCCACAAATTATTGTTTTTTATGTGTGTAGAGATCATGTCCTAGGGATCATTAACTTAACTGAGCTCAGTGGGCAGGATGTGGGTCTTATGACACCTGACAAGAAATTGTACCCATGTCCCCTGCATTGCAAGGCAGACTGTTCACCACTGGACCACGAGAGGAGTCCTTAAACTATCTTCATTGAGAAACATTTGACATATAAATATTGTAGAGAAAACTGAGATTTAAGAGCTTGCTTTTACTCAGATGCTAAGTTACAAAGCTCAAACATGAACCCAGGTCTGGGTCCAAAGCCTGTCCATAAAATAGAATATTTAAGTTGGAAGGTTCATTAGAAAATTATCCAAACCGTTATCACCATGAATATCACTTGTGTTCTCAGCACTTAGCTGCAGTGTCTGGCTCATCCTAGGAGCTCAGTTATTTTAGTGAGCAAACCTGGTCTCACTTTACAGATGAGAAATTGAGAAATGAGAGGAGACTTGTCCAACTCGATGGAAAGAAGGACGTCAGGGACTAGAACCCACATTGCTGATTATCGCTGCATGGCTCTTACTCCATGTTGTTCTGTCACGCAGGTGATCAGCCCCCCAAACCATGGGAGTTTGACATCTGAAGTTCTCTTTGTATTTGCAGGGACAGATTTTCAGCAGGCATTTCCTTCCCCATGTCCACGGCCTCAGAACTCACCAGAAATCTTCCTTGCAATTCCCATCTCCTCTTAATTCCACCCTCCAGCAGCTGAGCCTGCTCAGGGACCCGGACTCCAGGTGTCCACGTGAAGCTGCATAAACCAGCAAAGCTCACTACATGTGGGCACCACCCCCAGCTTTCATCTCCGGTCACACTCGTCGTGACAACTCGAGAGGTTTCCTTGGCTGGAGGGCAGCACGACTCCCCAAGAGGGTCACGCCAGCAGCTGCCTGCTGTGCCTGGATGCCTGCCCTGGAGCCTGATTGGGAAGGCACCCTCCGGCTTACTGCAGGCCCAGCCAGTTAGCATCCTCCCAGGGACCTCCTAGCAGCCTCCCTCCTGATCGGGTCACAGTAAAGGTCATAGATTGTATTAGAAGCTTAGAACTGAAAGGGAATTTAAATATCATGCACCCTAGTGCTTTTCTAACTGTAATGTCCTACAAGTCTCCTGGGAATTTTGTTAAGATGCAGATTTCTGATTTCATCAGTTGGAACAGATATACCACTGGTAGCTATGTGGGGTGGGGTGGGGAGGGATAGTGGTCACGTGGAAATGCTCTATACTTTAAATTTTTCTTTAAATTTTAAAACTGCTCTAAAAAATAGTCTATTAATTTTTTTAACATCCTACTGAGTTCCAAGAAGAGACCATTTGCTGGGTGATTGCTCAGTCGTGTTTCTCCTTAGGCACAAAGATGACCTTGCACATTCACTGCTGACGGCCCCTCCAAGGCTGCCTCCAGCACTGACTTGCTGAAAACTGTTCTCAAGTTTTATGGGTTAACTGAGGAATACATTTTGAATGCAGAAAGCGTATTCATGGGGCCATCTAAGGGCCCTGCCTCATTTTTCTGCCTTTAGAAAAGCTGCTGAACTAAATCTGGCATATAGGAATGTGCCTGAGAGATTTTTCTTTTATCTTTTTTAACGATTTAATATAATTTTTATTCTATGTTGGGGTATAGGCTTACAATTGTTGTGTTAGTTTCAGGTGTATAGCAGATTGGTTCAGTTACATATATACCTTTATCTGTTCTTTTTCAGGTTCTTTTTTTCCCATATAGATTATTACAGAATAATAACTCTAACCTATAGTAGAGTTCCCTGTGCTATACAGTAGCTCCTTGTTGACTATTTATTTTATATATAATAGTGTGTATGTATTAATCCCAACTTCTAATTTATCCTTCTTCCCCCACCTTTCCCCTTTAGTAACTGTAAATTTGTTTTTGAAATCTGTGAGTCTGTTTCTGTTTTGTGAATAAGTTCATCTGTATCATCTTTTTAGATTCCACATATAAGTGATACTGTATGATATGTGTCTTTCGCTGTCTGACTTACTTCACTTAGTATGATAATCTCTAGGTCCATCCGTGTTGCTATAGATGGCATTAGTTCATTCTTTTCTTGACTGAGTAATATTCCACTGTATACATGTACCACATCTTCTTTATCCAGTCCTCTGTCAGTGGACATTTAGGTTTTTCCATGTCTTGGCTATTGCAAATAGAGCTGCAGAGAACATTGAGATGCATATATCTTTTCAGATTATGGTTTCCTCCAGATACATGCCCAGGAGTGGGCTTGCTGGATTATTTGGTAGTTACGTTGTTAGTTTTCTGAGGAAACTCCATACGGTTCTCCATAGTGGCAGCACCAACTTACATTCCCAGAAACAGTGTAGGAGGGTTCCCTTTTCTCTACCCCCTCCCCAGCATTTATTGTTTCTAGACATTCCGATGATGGCCATTCCAACCAGTGCGAGGTAATGCCTCATTGCAGTTTTGATTTGCATTTCTCTAATTAGTGACGTTGAATATTTTTTCAAGTGCTTTGAGGTTTTTTTCCTTTCAGTTTGCTAATATGAACCCTGGCCTTAAGGAGCTTATAGTCTAGAATAATGGTACAGGAGCCTAAACCGCTATAAGACAAAGCAGAAAAGTGGTACATACCCTGAGTGATGTACAATTAAAGTGTCCGGAAGAGAGAAAACAGATGGCTCCCCGACACTGTGTTCGGGTGGAAGCAGTGACACTGGGTTATAGAAGGTTGGATGAAAGAGATATTATGGTTGGGACTTGGAGAATAGGGAAGTCCATGTTCCTGCCGAGAGAGTTCCATAAGCAGAGGCAGAGGGTGGATAATTGCGTGCCTGTGTCCGGGCACTGGGAACAGTGGTGTCTGGACAAGGTGGCTGGAACACAGCACATAAAGAGGATGAGGAATGGCTTAAAACATTGAGGTCAGGTGGTAGAGGGTTCTGCATCACAGTCCAAGGAATTGAGACCATGTTCAGTAAGCAGTAAACCATGAAATTAAAACAAGCCTGCTCCTTGGAAGAAAAGCTATGACAAACCTAGACAGCATATTAAAAAGCAGAGACATCACTTTGCCGACAAAGCTCTGTCTAGTCAAAGCTGTGGTTTTTCCAGTCGTCATATACAGATGTGAGAGTTGGACCATAAAGAAGGCTGAGCACCAAAGAACTCATCCTTTCAAATTGCACTGGAGAATTCTCTTCAGAGTCCCTTGGACTGCAAGGAGATCCAACCAGTCAATCCTAAAGGAAATAAACCCTGAATATTCACTGGAAGAACCGATGCTGAAGCTGAAGTTCTAATACTTTGGCCATCTGATGCAAAGAGCCAATCATTGGAAAAGACCCTGATGCTGGAAAAGACTGAAGGTGAAAGGAGAAAACAGCAGCAAAGAATGAGATGGTAATACCACCAACTCAGTGGACATGAATTTGAGCAAACTCCGGTAAATAGTGAAGGAGAGGGAAGCCTGGCATGCTGCAGTCCGTGGGGTCCCAAAGAGTCAGACATGACTGAGCAACTGAACAACGCCAAGTTGGTAAGCAGTGGGGACTGAGCAAACCCCGGCTGTGCTTCAGCAGAGAGTTATGTGGTGGCTGCGTGTAAGATGTGTCAGAGAAGAGAAGCCTGTGGGTAAGGCTCCTCGTCAGGAGACTGCTTTGAGGAAGATTCGAGAACCCAGGCAGTTGGAAGCTGTCTATTCTGCCTCAGAATTCCCACATCCCTTTTCCTATATCTCTCATACACACTTACCAATTTTTAACCTTATGTACGTTTTTTAGTTTAAAAGTAGATTTAGTTCATTATTAATGAAAATGAGACAATATAGAAACATATAAAGTAAACAGTTCCTTGTAGTCCCACCACCCAGAGATAACTACTTTTAACATTGTAGGTCTGTCCTTTCAGATTGTTTTATATATACATCACACTATATGGGCTTTTTGTTGTTGCTGTTGCAGATATGAACGTAGTTTAAAGCCTACTTTTTCTAATTACCTTGTAGAGAACGTCTTTCCTTGTCAAGCAGTATTTCTAGATTTTTGTTGTTGCTTTGGTTGACTTTTGGTTTTGCTTTCCTAGTTTTTAAAATTGTGGTAACATATACATAACATGAAATGTACCGTCACTGACAGTATATTTGCATCATTGTGCAACCATTAATATTATTTAGTTCCAGAATATTTTCATAACCCCAAAAGGAAACCCTGCAACCACTAAGCAGTCATTCCCCATTCCTCTCTCTCCCCAGCCCCCAGCAACCATTAATTTGCTTCCTATCTCTAGAGATTTATCTATTTGAGAAATTTCATGTAAATGGATCATACAGTATGTGGCCTTTTACGTCTGGCTTCTTTTACCCAACACAGTGTTTTCAAAGTTCATCATATCTAGATTATCCTTGTCTTTTTTTTTTTTTTTTTAACAAAACAAGCTGAGGAACAAAAAGCAGTGAAATGAAACCTCTCCTCGAGAACACCACTTCCCCCTACCTCCCTACCTGTTAATAACTTTGGATGCAGTCTTCTGGACCTTTTAGGTGAATGGAGGTTGATAGGAACAATCAAGCGATGACTTTTTTCAACATATTCTGCTGTCTCTCTCCTCCCATCACCTGACATGAATGTGGCAAGATGCCTTAGCTTTTCTAGTCACTTTCAGGATTTAAAAGTGTTAGTTAATGTCCGACTCTTTGCAGCCCCATGGACTGTAACCCACCAGGCTCCTCTGTCCATGAAATTCTCCAGGCAAGAATGCTGGAGTGGGTAGCCATTCCCTTCTCCAGGGGATCTTCCCAACCCAAGGATCAAACCCAGGTCTTCTACATTGCAGCAAATTCTTTACTGTCTAAGCCACCAGGGAAGCCCTTCAGGATTTAGGACAGGCTTATTTTCAGGTGTTAAAATATCCCATGTAAATGAAAACTTCTGTCCAGGCTATACAACCTGACCTACAGGCCAGCCCTTCTGCTCCTCCCCACACCCAATTCCCTGTATTCACCTGGCCTGATCCAAGGATGCTTTTGTAAGTTCCTTAGAAACCCACCTTCTGTGTTCTGCCGACTCCAACCCTTCTGGTTGCAGTAGGGGAGCTGCATGCACTATTCCACTGAATTTTTGCCTAACTTCAGAGGGCTACCTTCAGTTCTGCTTTGGACGCTGTGTCCCTGGCACCCCTCTGGTCCTCTTGGGTAGAGTCCTATCAAGATGTCCACAGGAGTCCATAAACTATAGACTATAGTCCATAACTATTGCCATATTTGTGATCATCTCACATCCTTTCAGTGGCCTTTCTAGATTTGGGGAAATTCCCATATTGAGTCCGCCCCCTATGCAAGGCGGCAGCCTCCCTTGCAGCCAGGATACAGCCGTGTGATCTGTCTCTGCCAATTTTCAGTCAGGTGGAGCTGAGACCTTGGGAGCTGGGGAGGAGAGGATGTCGGTGTGGTGCAGTGGCATCAGCGATGCTTTTGCTGGAGCAGCACCAGGGTCCAGTCCATGTTCCTGACCGTAAATGTGTGCTACCTGGCTCTCTCACCCACCTGGAATTCAGCATCCTTTAAAAATGCATACTCTGCTTAAGCTATTGAGTTTAATTTTCACTAAGATCCTTGACTGATGCCACACCCCTGCTTAGCTTGCTGGTTAAGGGCAGGTTGCTCCTGCCAATGTTCTTTGTCCTCTCCTGGCCATCTCCCATGTCCCGGTCAGCCTGGGAGTCTGGCATAGGTTTCTCTAGCCTTCTCTCTCACAGGCTGTCAGGAGTAGTAGCTACTACACCAGCTTGACCATCTGTTAGTATATTCCAAATAGATAGTCTGACATCTCTCTTTAGAAAATGTGAGCATTTACTATCTTTATGTTTGACTTTAGGGCATCTGCCAAATTCTGGGACAACAGGAAAAGTCCCATTCCACACCTTGTCACATACATATTTTCTCTATATATTATGTAAGTGGGATCATCATCTATTTATCATTTGGTAACCTTTTTTATTGTTACATTGCAGGCAACTTTCCATGTTAATGAAAATAGTGTACCTTCATCCATTAAAAAAAAAATCAGCCGTATTGTTGAAAGAACTATTTACAAACAATAAAAAGCACCCATTTTAAAAGAACACTTGGAACCATCACCACAATAGATTTAGAATATTGCCAGAAGTGCCCTCATATTCCTTTGCAGTCAGTCTTTCCCAGTCTTCCATTTAACTTCATCCTTTTCAATAGCTGTAGGACAATCCCGTAATACAGAAGTTCCTTAATTTATTTACCTAGTCTCCTATTGATAGATATTTGCATTGCTTTCAATTTATTATTTTATTGCTTTCTTATCAACGCATATTTGTGGAGCACCTACTATGTGCTAGATGTGATATTATATAAATTCAAGAAACTTCTATATGTGTATATACATCTGTTATTCTCCTAAAACATATCTTCTAACATTTGAATTGCTAGGTCAAAGAGTACACAGTAAAATAATTTTGATAAATATTGTCAAATCACCCTTCAGCAAATTTCCAACAATTTTCACTTCCATCAACAATGGCTCAGACAGTAAAGAATCTGCCTGTAATGCAGGAGACCTAGGTTCAATCTCAGGGTTGGGAAGATGCCCTGGAGAAGGAAATGGCAACCCACTCCAGTATTCTTCCCTGGAGAATTCCATGGACAGAGGGGACAGAGGAGCCTGGCAGGCTACAGTCTGTGGGGTCACAAAGAGTTGGACACAACTGAGCAACTAACACACACACATATATCTCAATGATGTGCACGAATGGCCATTTTCTCACGCACTCATCAGTACTAGGTATTATAAATCATTCCCAGTCCATTAGGAGAAAAAATGGTTTGAATTTATGTGTCTTTGCTTACTGATAATGTGGACCCACTTTGCATCTGTGACTTTTATTTGGTTTCTGGAAATCACTGCCCCAGGAGCCAAACTCCCGTGACTTTACCACTCAGAGTGAGGTCATGACTGGATTCTCTCCACTGAACTGGAAGGACATCCTGTCCTATTGGAAGTGAGACAAAGGTCACCCTTCGATTCCTGATGGCTCCCTGCTTCCCCTTGAACAGCCACTTCAGATAAAGTCCCTCCAGGTTGGGGTTGGTCCTAGTCTCTTCTGTGATTGAACCTGCCTCTGCAAGTACCCCTGAGGAGGTCCGTGTCATTTACACTTCTAAGCTGGCAGAGAGTGTGGGTGGAAATATAGCAGGCTGAACTTAGATATAGTTCCTGGTCAACTAGATAAAAATTATTATCAAAGGATAAGAATTTTAGCAAAGTCACTCTCTTTTTAACAAGTAAGTATATACAAAGAACTGACTCATTAGAAAAGAACCTGATGCTGGGAAAGATTGAAGGCAGGAGGAGAAGGTGATGACAGAGGATGAGATGGTTGATGGCATCACTGACTCGATGGACATGAGTTTGGGCAATCTCTGGGAGTTGGTAATGGACAGGGACGCCTGGCGTGCTGCAGTCCGTGGGGTTGCAAAGAGCTGGACACGACTGAGCACCTAAACAGAAAAACAAAAATATCAATGTGTGGGGCTTCCCTGGTGCCTCAGATGGTAAAGAATCTGCCAGCAGTGCAGAAGACCCAGGTTCGACCCCTGGGTCAGGAAGATTCCCTGGAGAAGGGAATGGCAACCCACTCCAGTTTATCAATATATAAGTTAGTGCCTAAAATATGACTGGAAATTATTAGAAGGTAACAGCAGAATTTCCTGTAATCCCCCCTCTACTGTGGTGCTCTCCCATCTTCATTCCCAGGGAAGTCAGATCTCCTTGGATAGATCACAACTCATAACTCCTGGGATTGGGCAGGAACCCAGGAACTGGTTATGTAGCTAGTTTAGTTGGGAGGGTTAGGGTTTATGGCACAAGGAAGAAAACAGGATCCTCAGGTATTAACTGTTCTGAAACAACTCACAGAAATACTGTGACAGGGTAGTTCCTAAGTCAAGTAAGTCTTTCCTTATGGTGCAAGGATATTTATTGCTATTTTTGGTTTCACCCTTGTCCTCTATTTTCACTCCAGTGCTCCATGGGGACAAGGGTATAATTAAGCAAGTATTTGGACTTATTTGGTCCACAGACACCCTCAACAGCTTGCAAATGATTAAGACGCTCCCTTAAAAAGGAACTTTCAAAGCAATCTTATTTTAACTATTAAAATTTAAGATATATAGTCTTTAGCCCAGTCATCTCGCTTCTGGGAATCTATCCCATACAAATAAAAATACCAGTACATAATGAAATGTATACAAGATCCTTACTGTAGTATTTTTCACAGGGCCCAAAAACTCTGAAACTGCCTGTCAATAGGGATGTGCATTTTTGCTAAGTCGCTTCAGTCGTGTCCAGCTCTTTGTGACACTATGGACTATATATCCTGCCAGGCTTCTCTGTCCATGAGATTCTCTAGCCAAGAATACTGGAGTGGGTTGTCTTGCCCTCCTCCTGCAGGTCTTCCCGACCCAGGGATCGAACCCACGTTTCCTGCATGTATATTAAGGGAGGGCAACAGTGAGGCAGGTGAAGTGGGCAAAAGAGGGGGAAGCGGGCAAAAAAGAACACATGTGCCACTAAAGACATGAATTTTATGATAAGCAATTTATATAGTTATATATTATACATATTTATATAATATATATTATATAATACATATATACTGTATTATATACATAATATAATATATATTGTATTATATATATTATATTATATATGATATATATTATATTATATACATTATATATTATATTATATATATTATAATTATATAATATATATTATATAATATATAATTATTATATAATTTTATATATAATATATATAATTTTATATATTATATATTATATATTATATACTATATTTATATAATATATAATATAATATATTATACATTATATTATATATTAATATATTATATATTATATAATATATAATATATATTAATATATTATATAATATATATTAATATATGTAATATATATGTAATATATCATATATATTATATATAATATATAAATATATTATATTATTATATTCTATATATAATATATAGATATATTATATATAATATAATATATATTATAATTATATATATTATATATATATAATTATATATATAGTATATATAATATATACATATTATATTATATAATATAATATGTATATATTATATATTATATTATTATATATAATATAATATATATAATTATATATAATATAATATTATATATAATTATATATAATATATAATATATTATTATATTATATATATAATATAATATTATATAACTATATATAATATATAATGTATTATTATATTATATAATTATATATTATATAATTATATATATAATTACATAATATATAATTATATATAATATATAATTATGATATATATTATATATAATATAATTATATATTATAATATACAATATATATAATATATAATAATATAATATATATAATATTATAATATATAATATTATATATAATATAATATATATATTTCTCTACTGACCAGAAAGGATTTCCATTATATATTGCTAGGTGATAAAAGCAAATTACAGTGTTGGTTTTATTTTGTTAAACACAAATCCCCCCAATTTAGCTTATATCTGTGAGTATATGCTTACATAATTCTGAGCAAGGATTTCCACACCTGGGTGTTAACATAGGACCTCATCAGAGACGTGGAGGGTTAAAATGGAGGCTGGAGAGAGGTTATCTTTAATATACATATAGACAAAGATGTATATGAAAATATAAGTCTTTGCTACATCTGGCCAGTCCTTTAAGGTGGATTGTAAATTTGATTAGAAATGCAAGACTAGATGCCAAGATTGATTCTAAATTAGGTCATGTGGTTATGGGTAACAGTTCAGGCTTACCTTATCAGCAAGTGATTAAAAAGACCAAAAGCCATTCATTTAGAAGCCAGATATTGGCCATGAATATTGAGAAGAAAATCAAAATAGCAGGTCAGAGGCTCCTAATTGGGCAACTCAGGACTCGGGCTTCTATTGAAGAACTGTAGACAAAAAGAAAAACCTATAAAAGAAAGGCGAAATAATAAAACCTTTGTATCATGGTGAAGCATTTTAGAAACAACATATTTAGTATAAATTTTGGAAAATTTAAGTAAACTTGTGCTTCATTTTAAAATATATACATATATATCTTTGCATTATTTTATGTGTTGCAGTGGACATTTATCTATCATGTGTCAGGATCTCTTACCACAGTAATACCACATAACAAACCATTCCCAAAACTTGGTGGGCTTAGGGAAACAAACCTTTCCTAACAGACAGCTGAAGGAAGAAGACTGTACCTGCCAGTGTGAGGAGTTGTTGCTGCTGCTGCTGCTGCTGCTAAGTCGCTTCAGTCGTGACCGACTCTGTGCGACCCCATAGACGGCAGCCCACCAGGCTCCTCTGTCCATGGGAGTTTCCAGGCAAGAGTACTGGAGTGGGGTGCCATTGCCTTCTCCGTGAGGAGTCGTTAGTTACCTGATATGTATAAGGACGTTTACAACTTTCAAAACTCTCCTTTGTAATGTTCCTTCTTCTCACCTCTCTGAATTTTAATTTCTATCTGTGCATCTGTCTTATCACTAGCCCATGAGTTTTCTGAGTGTCTCTTTTGTCTTGATAACTCCAGTCTTTGGTCTACTCCTAGAGGACACCAGGTGCTAACAAATGGCCAAAGAATGATTTTGAAAAAACAAAATTTTATTTAGGTCATGGGTCTGTGGCTCTGCAATTTAGGCTGGGCACAGCTCGGTGACCCTTCTAGACTTGACTGAGCTCACGTGTCTGTGGGTGGGCAGCTGCAGGTGGCTATTGGCTATCCTTGGCTGGGGTGACTGGGCACGCTGGCTGTCATGGAAACGTGTAAGAGAGGGCAAGCCCAGTCACATGAGTGATGAGTGCTTCTTGTTTGCTGATGCGGTCATCAGGGTTCTACAGAGAAACAGGAGCAACAGGATATATATGTGTGCATGTGTGTGTTTCTCCGTGTGTGAATAAAGAGATTTATTATAAGGAACTGGCTCACAGGATTACGGAAACTGAGAAGTTCAGATCCAGTAAAGCCAATAGCATAATTTTGAGCCTGAGTCTGAAAACAGAAGGCTGATGCCCCAACTCACAGTCAGTGAGGCAGAGAGAATTCTTTCTTACTAGCTTTTTATTCTCTTCAGGCCATCTACAAATTGAATGAGGCCCACCCACTCTGGCGAGGGCAGCCTCCTTTACTCAGTCTACCAATTCAGATTTTAATCTCATCCAAAAGTATCCTTTTAGACACACTGAGACACACTGTTTACCCAGATAGCCCCTTGTGTGTCAAGTTGACACATAAAACTAATCATCACAGTTTCCAGTCTACGTTGACAAAGCAAGCCACATGCCCAGCCCCAGCGACAGGTGAGGGGGTAATGAGAAGCTATGCGACTGTCCTTGTCCATTTGGGCTGCTGTCACAGAATGCCATAGGCTGGGGGCCTTCTTACAGTTCTGGAACCTGGCAAGTCCAGGGTCAAGGTACTGGCAGACCTGGTGTCTGGTTTGTAGTAGGTGGCTAAGAAGCTTCTCACAGGCTAAGAAGTCATCACTCTTGTGTTTCTTCTTATTAGGGTACTAGTCTCATTTGTGAGGATTCCTTCGCCATGACTAAATTACTTTCCAAAGGCATTACCTCCCAATACCACCAACATATGAGTTTTGAGGGACACATTTGATCTGTAAGAACAACAAAAGGGGCATTAATACAGGGAGAGTGAGAATGGAGTCATTTTTGCATCCTACCCCGGATGTACAAAAAAGTACTACAAAAGTATTGAAGAAAGAGGATTTTCCCCCATTTATCAAAGAATAGTCATAAGTCTGGTGCCGTGTAGAATTCAATGACGAAGTTAATCATATCCAAGTTCTTAAATCTTTTAGTTAACATCAAAGTACAGCTAAAGATTTCTTCAGAGATTTGCAAAGTCTTACTCTTAAGATTTGCTTGACTGGAGTGAGGAGGGAGGACGATAGGGTCAGCCACTGCAGCCCTAGCTCATTGTTGTCACTTCTCCAAATCACTGATACTTGAGTTCCCCAGGAACTCTGCAGAATTCTGGAGGGAAAATGACATCAGGCCTGGGGGTGAGGAATGCCTGCTATGGGACGTCCTTTTCTGCCCAGACTAGCCAGGGGCAAGGAACCACTGGATCCTTTGTTCCAGCAGGGACAGCTTAGGGAAGTGCTTGTTAGGAAAAAAAAATGTTGGGAGCAAGGGAAGGATTAGAATAATGGTCCTCTTGGTTTTCTTCTCCCAACACCTAGAGTAATTTCAGATCTAGTTTTGTGTGATCTCATTTTGTGTGTCCCCTGCTTCATGAGACTGGTAATAGTTGAGTGGCTGCATTATTTGGTAAGTGGAGAAGAGCAAATGGTAGAGGTAAGAGGGGTCCACAGGAAACTGGGCCGCATCTAGAAAAGAGAGCCACCGTGGGCTCCCTGCCCGCTTGTTTAACTGCTAAGGACTGTGCAGTGGACTGGATATCAGAGTGAGAGAATGCTCACAGACATGATTGATTTTCTTCATTTTCACTCCTTGTTAACAGAGCAAGGTACAAATGGGTCAAGGTAACAACAAGGTTGACCTTGTGTTGTTGTACACAAACCTTTGTCTTTTAGAGCAAGAAACAGCCTCCTTCTGGGGGTGTGGAACACTGTATCTGTGAAAGGTGCCTGTGCTCAGTGGCTTCTCCCTAGGAGCAGATTCTGCAGCGTGCTTGAGGATGTCAAAACTGAACCCCATACATATGCTCTCTAAATAAAAGCGCCCTGAGGTTTGGTAAGAGCACATCTTTTATCTCTCCTGCCAACCAGTTACCAACACTTGGCCAGTCTTGTTTGGAGACCCAGGAAACTTCCTTCAGCAGAGCCTCAGAACCATCTCAGAAGTGTCCAAACCCAGTCTGGCAGACAAGTGGTTATACACCAGACAGCTCCTTCCTGCTTCTTGCTTGCTAAGAGAACTGAGGTTTGTTTATGGTAACAATATGCCCAGCTCCTAAAGGATGAGTCACGACTGGTCTAGGATCTCATATCACCCCTTACTCCCTTGGCCATCTGTGTATTGTCCTTGGTTCTTTTGCAGCCATATGACCTAGCTGCCCAAGAGACATTAGATGTTGACTAGAGGCCTTGGAAAGATAGTACCAGCTAAATAAAAGACCAAACTTCATGAGGAGAAAGCCTTTGATTATTTCTTTTTGGTAGGAGCTAGTGTGAGGATGTGCAAGCTGGAGCTGCAGCAGCCATTCTGCAACCACAAGGCAACAAATATGAATAATGCATCACAAGGGGAATGAGGGAATGCCAAGATGCAAAGGGCTTGAGTCCTTGATGATATCATTGAGCCTCTGCCTCCAGGCCTCTTGCTGTGTAAGATAATTAAAAGTCTTTACTGCCTAAGTCACTGTTAGTCAGATATTTTATTACTTGCAAATAAAATTATTCCTAACTAATATAGCGGGTCATCTTCAGCCTGGCCAGGATAGGTTTTGCTGACTATTTCACCATACTAGCTTTGTGTGCAAATACACAGGGATACAAATCCCTTCTATAAATTACCTCAAGCAGACTTTCTGATACAGAAGATCAGAGTGTGGTCTGTAGATCAGCAAATCATTATTCTCTGGAGTATTTTCAAAATATAAATTCTCAAGTTCCCACCCCAGACATACTAAATTAGAAACTTCGTGAGTAGGGCTATTAATTTGTATTTATATAAACCTTCGTGGTAATTCTGGTGAAATGGAGAGTTTAAGAACCACTGATATTGAGGCTCAAGTGGAGTGGCTGCATGTCAGAAACACCTGGGGAACTTGAAGAGGATTCTCAAACTCCATCTGCACAGTTCTGATTCAGCATTTCTACAGGGTAGCCTGTGAATTTATATTTCCCAAAAGGCCCCCAGGTGATTTGCAGTAAAAGCAGTTTTGACAACAAATGGAATGCAGATGAAAGCAGATCATGTATGCCATGGGCTGTCACTAGAGTAAGAGATAAGGAATAGACTTAGTCGCCTCTGGGAACAGATGAGCCAAATTACGGATTTTCTCACCTGGTAAGTAAGGGAACTGCTGCTGCTGCTGCTGCTAAGTCACTTCAGTCGTGTCCGACTCTGCATCCCCACAGACGGCAGCCCACCAGGCTCCGCCGTCCCTGGGATTCTCCAGGCAAGAACACTGGAGTGGCTTGCCATTTCCTTCTCCAATGCATGAAAGTGAAAAGTGAAAGTGAAGCCGCTCAGTCATGTCCAACTCTGTGCGACCCCATGGACTGCAGCCTACCAGCCTCCTCCGTCCATGGGATTTTCCAGACGAGAGTACTGGAGTGGGTTGCCACTGCCTTCTCCAAGTAAGGGAACTGACTACTTGTTTTTAGAAGCCTTTTTCAGCTCTAAGATTCCTAGGATGCCAACTTGAATTTTGCCATTCGGGCTGGAACAAGCCAATATGGTTTTGATAAATTACATAGACAGACTCACGAGCAGCAAGTGGAATGGACTGGAATTTCCTAAAGTTTAAAGAGCAGCCTTCCTCCCCACTGCTGCCAGACCAAATAAATCCAAAACAGGTTTCCTCTTCTGCTTTCCCAAGTTATGAGACAGCAAGTTTGCACTGCAGATGTTCATTTATAGAGTGCTAGACTACACCTGCTTCATGCTAGGCTTGTGCTTTGGGCATTATTTCATTTGGAAAATAATATTTTTAAAAAGCATCATCTTAAGGGATCTTGCCTTCTGAACTGTGTTACTTGTTAAGGTTCTAAATCGCTGAAGCAGCCTACTCACTGTCCATCCAAATAGGATTTTAAGCCTCTATCCTGCCTCATCTTTGCTTGTACTGGAGATGCCAATCATTTCTTCCCCATCCCCACATCTCCTTCCAGGAACCTGCCGTCCCCGTTTCCAAGGAGCCTGCTCCCCTCTCAACCCCTCCTGAGTGAATTTTTAAATCCACAACACTGTGAAAAACAAAACACCTCACTGATCGACTTTGGAAGATTATTTTGAAAACCAATAAATAAAGGAGGGAAAGTTAAGCATTTATCCTTCCTTTTCTATATAAACTGTACCTTAAGCTAACCTAATAGTTGACAAGGGGGAGTTTGCCTTCATAGAAGGTGAGAAATAGAAAGATGAAATCATATGATCTTTTTGCAAGCCCTAATGAATTAACGTGATCTAGGAAGTGACCATCAATGGCTGTTATGTCACAAAAGAAAAAACGACATTCTGTGTCTCTGAATGGAAGTCATGATACTGCTTATGAAAGTGAAAAAAAAAAAAAACTGAAGGTGAATCTTATTAAAGCTTATAGACTAATATTTATAGGAAATACAGAGGACAGAGGAACATGTTAAATGAAACCAAAGAGATATAATCACCATAATCTAGACTATGGGAAACTTCATGAGACAAATGACCCAGTTTTTCCAACAAATCGCATGGGAAAAAATCCAATACTGTAAAGCAATCATCCTTCAATAAAAAATAAATTTCTTAAAATTGCATGGGAAAGAAGTGAGATGGAGGGGAAAACCTACAGATTAATTAAGAATCATATGAACCAGTCGTAATGTGTGGACCTTGTTTGACTCCTGATTCAACAACCCTTAAAAAATTATAGGAAAAATAAGGAAATGTGAATAATTCCTGGATATTTCATAATATTAAGAAAATATTGTTGATTTAATAGTTGATGATAGTTTTGTGGTTGCATCTTTTAAAGGAAATCCTTATCCTTATGCTTAGAGTTACATATTGAAACATTTACAGATGAATAAAATGACACCCAAAATTTCTTTCAAAATAATCATGAGGAGTAAGAAGGGGCAGTATACAGAGAGAACTGGACAGTTCCTGTGCTGTTAACTGTTGAAGTTGGGTGAAAGATAACTAGAAATTCCCTCTGCAGATCTCTACAGCTCTATATATTCGAAATCTTTCTTTCTAAAAAGTCAAATTAAAAAAATTTAAATCATTTTTATTTCTATTTTTTAACCGTCTTATATGGGTCATATTAGTATAGTATTTTATGTTTATTATGTATAAATATAGATTTGTCAAGTTTTACTTGTTCATCACTGCTAAGGATACACAAAACTTTGGGGGTTTTGTGTATTTTACACTTGCATGCCCAACTGGACTGGAAGGTCCATGGAAGCAAAGATCTTCCTAGTATATTCTCCAGAGATTTAATATCTTGAATAGCATGTAAAGGGCTCACCTGCAAATACAACTTGTTAAAACCATTCCAGAAGGTAGTGTTGCTCACCTGGGTTCTTATCTGTGGACACCTCCATCCTGACTTCATTGTCAGTGGAGGATGGACAGTCCACGTGACCAGTCCTACCACTGGGAGGAGTTGGTTTGCTTGAGGCTTTGTAGAAAGAACTGAAAAGATTGAGACTGACTAAATCTGTGTTATGGAATGGAGAACTTGATATATTTACTATATAGTTAATACTACAAATGCTACAGGAAAGTTTGCATTTTTAAGTTCAGGCCCTCCTTATGAAGGTATAAAGTGAGGTGAAACCCCCAGCAAGGTGTGGCTGCAAAACATCTGTCCAAATTCTCCTTGCTATTGTCTCTGACTCTTGCTCCCATGCTTTGTTTTGCCCCCAAAAACATCTGGCGTGAAAACAGGGGCCCCTATATTAAAGCTCTTCTGGCTTTATTTATCTATTTATTCTTTTATTTGGCTGCACTAGGCCTTTGTCTCGGCATGCAGGACCTAGTTCTCTGACCAGGGATTGAACCTGGGCCCCCTGCATTGAGAGCGCAGAGTCTTAACTACCAGACCACCAGGGAAATCCCAAAGCTCTCCTGATTTTATGAAGCTCTCCATCTCTCTTATTTCCAGTTGCTCAAAGTTCAGATTTCCCAAGATTTCCTCAATTTCCTTTACCTTGAGCTCTTACTTTTCTTAGTTACACAGAACTTGAAAGCACCTACCCACTTTGCAAATTTACCATCAATTTTCTAATATTTTTCACTCCAGGAACACCTTTTCCCTTGGCACCATGTAACAACTCTGTCCCTTTGTTCCTTGAGAGCTGAATTTCAGGATTGCATGGCTAAGTCACTCAGTCAGGTCCGACTCTTTGTGACCCCATGGAGTGTAGCCTGCCGGGCTCCTCTGTCTGTGGAATTCTCCAGGCAAGAATTCTGGAGTGGGTTGCCATGCCCTCCTCCAGGGGATCTTCCTGACCCAGGGATCAAACTGCATCTCTCTCTTACATCTCCTGCATTGGCATGTGGGTTCTTTATCACTCGTGCCACCTGGAAAGAGCTTCAGGATTGGGAGAGGATATTTATCCTGGATTGATGTCTTGTAGGAAAACCAGTTTGCAATTAGAATGTGACTTATGAAAGGACCAGCCCTTTGAGTAACATCTCTTTTAAGTAGTTCAAAATCACCCAAAACCTGGGTCTGTCTCCTTGTCTGTGTACATTCTGTTACTCTTTCCCAGGAGACTTCGAGGTGGTACTATAGCATCTGTTTGTAGAAAAGTATATTCTATTTACCTAATCTAGATTTTAAGAGGAAATCTTACACTCAGACATCCAAATGCTTTGGAATGTGCTCAGATTCAACAAACTGTGCAGTTTAAATTTATAAAACAATAGCTCTCTTGATAAAAGCCAACAGTAGATGCCAGGCACTATTCCAAGGGTTTTACATGCATTAATTCATTTAGTTAGTTCTATTATTATTCCCATATTTTATGGGTGGAAAAAATGAGGACAGAGGGCTAGTGAGTGCGAGCCAGGCTCTGACTTTTTGGAGGGACAGCAGTCTTGAAGCAGGATCTTATTTCCCTGCCCAGGGATTGAACTAGCCACTAGTCCACCAGGGGCTAGAGGATAGAAGCAAAGTTCCCTGGTTCTTACCCCCGTTTGAAAGCAAAAATGTTTCAGGGAGGCAAAAACTGCAAAACAGGTACAAAGTTTATTATTAGAGACATAGCACAATGTATGGGAGAACACACAGATCAAGTTTATTTATTTGAGGCAGAAATACACATCAGGAGAGGAGTGTGAGTATCTTGAATGAGGGCTGCAGTAAGAGGTGATTTAAATCCCATATAGAGCAGGGGTCCCCAACTGTTAGAAATAGGGCTGCGCGGCAGGAGGTGAGTGGCAGGTGAGCGAGTGGGAAGCTTCATCTGTATTTACAGTCACTCCCCCTTGCTCGCATTACTGCCTGAGCTCCACCTCCTGTCAGGTCAGCTGTGGCATTAGATTCTCACAGGAGCACAAACCCTGGTGTGAACTGTGCACGTGAGGGATGTAGGTTGTGTGCTCCTTATGTGAATCATCCCGAAACCATTTCCCCCCACCACCCCGTGGAAAAACCATCTTCCGTGAAACCGGTCCCTGGTGCCAGAAAGGTTGGGGACCGCTGTTATACAGGACTGTCCTTCCAGGTCTTTGTTTATATTTGGCCAGTTATCTTCTCTTTTCACACCTGACTGGTCCTAGGACCCTCTCCAACATGTGTGCACAACTTTTTGCTAAGATGGATCCCACTGCAGAGGCCTATGGGCTGTTCACACTTATTATGGGGTGGTGCCCTCTCCCCTTTTGACCCCCAAGGAGCCTCACTGCACGTGTGCAGACAGGGAAGTTTTCCTTGACCTCAGGAGTGGTCATCTTATCTCTTTACTTCAGCAGAGCTCAGCTTCCACCACTAGCTTTGTTCTTGGAGTGTCTGGGTGAGAACAAAGCTTCAATTTTACTCCACTTGACAAATACCAGCTGTCCAGCCCAGGGGCCCATCTGTCTCATACCCCATGACCACAGGCAGCCTGGCTTCGAGGTGTGTGACCTCTCTCCTGGAGAGACCCGGTTGGAAGAAGAGAGGGAGGCCTGGAAGAGTGGAGAAACAGCCTGCCAGAGAGGGAAATCTTGGGAGAAAGAAATATGTGGGAAAGCTCTTGAGATTATTTTAGACAAACCTAATTTTTGAGATTCCTAAAGCTGAAGTATATAGAGTTACCCTGGTTTTTACTTGGCTATTTACTAGAAAGAGCGGTGGTCCAATCTGGCTCTCTGCCATCTCCGTGTGACACAGAAAAGTCACTTTGTCACTCTGGGCCCATTTCTTCATCTCTAAAATAGAGAGAAATCTTGTCTGTTGTTATCTGCTGTAAGTAATGATCGGAATCTGTTCACTGTTACTTTGAAGGGAAGTCTATCTCAGAGAAAGTTCGAAGGGCTTCCATCTTCAGATGAGCTTAGGAGGACTCTGGTTTGGCATCTGAGTGTAATAAATTCCTACTATTCAATTATTTGTTTGCAGAGTACCACGTTCATATGTTTTGTAGAACTCATGCTTGGAAATGCTGACCTCAGGCTTCAAGACAGCTGAGCCCCACTAGACACCAGGAAAACCCATGGCCCTGGTTGCATCTTTCAACATGACCAATCCACAGTAAGTAGCATTGAGATCTGCTCTCTGCGGATGCTGAGTTGGTATGTTGGGATCAGGGAAATGGCCAATAGCTCCTTTCCCAGCCCCGTAGAGATGGAGGGGCTCCAGGTGGTTTTGTCCTTGAGCCTGACATTAAAATAACTTGTTAAAATCTACTTTTTCTCTGAGTTGCCTTACTCATGTCATCTCATTTTTTTAGTTCAAAAAGGCAGAGGAATTCTGCAATCCAAACCTGGGGTGGCAGGGACTTGCCTGGTGGTCCAGTCTTTAACACTCTGTGGTTCCATCGCAGAGGACGCCGGTTCAACCCCTCGACAGGGAACTAAGATCCCACATGCCACGCAGTGCAACCAAAAGACAAAACTGGGATTGTAATCCCATTGCTAGTCCAGTGGAATTGCTAATATCCCATTGGCCAAAACAAGTCTCTTGATTGAACACAGCATTGGAGGTGGGAAGTATACTCTTCCTTTTGATGGGAAGCTGCGGAGTCACATGGCAAAGTGAGGGGTGAAGAAAGGAGCCACTGATACATGTTGTCCACCATACTGTTCTTCTTACCCAAGACCAGGGACCAGTCCCAACACCCAGACCTTTACTCCCCCTAAAGGAGGCCTTGTCTCCTTCTGCTGAGAGATGACCACATGAGGAGAGATGGTGCTGGGCCATGGTGCTATGACCATTAGCAGGAGGGGAAAAGAGAGCCAGAAAGTCAGAAAGACAGAAGTAGCTTATCCCAGGCTTCTCAGAGCCACATCCGGTTAGTCTCAGAAACTCACCGCAGCCCTCCACAAACATCCCATGGATCAGAAAGCCCCGGTTCAGCAATCCATAGTTTCCAAAAGAAAGGAACAAATTCAGCCCAGTGTCATCTACTTTTGGGGGAACATCTGGAGGAGCCCCCATGAACAACCACACTTCTGTTCCAATTGTTGAGAAACACAGGAGCTTCACATCCCATGACTGTTCTGTCTAAAGATCTTGAGTCATTTTGTACATGTCACACCATGATGAGTACTATTATCTGTGCCTTGACAGGGAGCAAAGAGCTAAGATTTAAATAAGGCCCACAAAAGAGAATTGGGGCACTGGAAATTACTGGGTGAATTTGGTAGCTTAGGCCACTAACCTGCGGTGCTCAAGAAAAATCCCTCTTTTCCCTCAATTATCTGGATGATTCAAGCAAAAGAGAAGTAGGCAGATGCAACTCTTGACTTTCTGGCTCGCTGCCCCTGTGTATTATTGGGTAGCTTTCAATAACCAATAATCTTGGTAGTTGGAAAAGCTTAGCATTTAGAACCATCCAGCCCAGTGTGGGAATTTCTGAATTCCCAGCCCCGCCCCCCTTTCTCGTACCCACGTCAGGTCATAGAGAAGGCATAGCACCTCTCTTTCACCTCATCATGCCTCTGCTGGGGAAACTGAGGCCCCAGAATGCGGAGGCCCACGAAGTTAGCACTGGAATCCGCACTTGAGCCCAAGAACAGTTTAACACAGACCGGGCTGTCACCTCAGCCTTACCACTGGCCTCTCAATGTCCCCTTGGATAGTTAATTCTTACTCCTCCTCACTGTTTGGCCACAGGCATAAGACACAGCCCCTCAGATTCTATGGGATGAGCTAGGCTCAAGGATTTGCTGGGGAGACCAAAGACGGCACCCCAGGAGGTGAAAGCATAATGATCCAGCTTACCATCTCTTCACAGGGTGTCTGTTGGGGTTGGGAGGAAGAGTTCTTAGTTACCCAACACACCGCAGGATGTGTGATGTCCCCTTTCCTGTTGATGTCGTTAGCGACCTCCTATGGTTACTGGAGGTCACAGCCACAAATTCCTCCACCAATTGCTGAATACCCTGCTGGGTTGCTTGATAACCTGTTACAGGAGGTGGCCCTGCCCCCGGTTGAGATGCTCTGTAATGATAATGGAGTTGTGGGTTATTTGCAGGGCCCTCGGTGAGTCTGACAGTAACCTAGGATGAGACTCACAACCTTTCAGACATTTGATCTAGTGACCCCGTTTCCTACTCTCAGCCTTGAAAAGGGAGCTGTCACAGGACCAGTTTGAGTAGGAACAGAATGGCACCCAGGACAGCTGGCCCCTCCTGTCGTCATGGCCTGGAAGGCTCACTCGGCCCCTCCAGGTCGGCCCCCCAAGCACCAGCAGTACATCCAGCTGTGAGCAAACACCTCCCTTCTCTATTGTGTACAGATGGTAGGACCATTACAAAGAAACCCGGGAGACAATTTACAAGAATATATTACTCCAAGATAAAGTCCGGTGACTGAGAAGCCTGAAAGTCTAAGTCCTGGTTTTGCTGGTTGGCAGAGTTTCCATCTGGGTCTATGAGCCCCCAAAGCTCATGTTTTCAGATGTGAGCACGCTTCTGCTTTTCCCCAGCTGGTGAAGGAGATGGCACTGGTGGTGGGATGGCCAGCGGGGAGGAACGGAACCTCACCCTCTTTGCCCTCCTCCAGCACAGCAGCGATCCCATGCCTACTCCCTTGTCTCCTTGGGGAACGGAAGCGTCATTTTGTTCTGGGGGATGACTGTGTCCTGTTGCCGTCCTCCCCCGCTCAGGCCTGCCACAGAAAGAGGACTTTCCGAAGTTGAGATCATCTCCCAACAAGTAGAGGAAGAAACCAAGAGTGTTGCTCCCACGCAGCTGGTGAACTTTGCCTATCGAGACTTGCCGCTGGCTGCCGTCGACCTCTCCACAGCGGGCTCACAGCTCCTGTCAAATCTGGACGAAGATTACCAAAGAGAAGGGTAGGTGTGGGGCCTCTGAGTAGCTAAGAAGTCTATTGCATAAACTCCCCGGGTTTCCATGGGTACCTCCAGGGAGGCAACCCAAGATGAGAGATGCTAGATAGTCAAGAGACCAGAAGTTCACATCAGGCCACATAGGCCCTTCTCCTCTGACGTGGTTTCCTCCGAAAAAGGCCATGGGCACAGAAAACATCAGTTGCTGCTGGACAACTTGTCAAGTGAACATTTGCTTGGAACTCAGGGAGTTATAGTATTTAAAGGCTGTTAAACTCCCTAAGGGCCCATACAACTCCCAGTCTGGACACCTAAGAATTGGGAAACCCACAGGATAACTGAGTCACCCAGTGGGTCAAAGCCCATAAGGAATGGATTTAGACTGTACTTTCCTTATATCGGGCTTCCCAGGTGGTTCAGTGGTAAAGAATTCGCCTGCCAAGCAGGAAACACAGGTTCGGTCACTGGGTGGGAAAGATGCCCTGGCAAAGGAAATGGCAACCCACTCTGGTATTCTTGTTTGGGAAATCCCATGGACAGAGGAGCCTGGCGGGCTACAGTTCATAGGATCACAAGAGTTGGACACTACTTCGCAACTAAACAGTCTTCTCTCACCAGGGACGGGATCAGGAAGAAAGCATTCTGTGTGCAGGAATGTGCTAAGGGCAGAAGGGAATTTAGCAGCATTCAGCCAGGAGCTTTGCAGCCCTTAGCCGCTCCTTTGCTGGTGGCCTCTGATACAGGGAGTGGCCCCTACCTACTTTTATTTAGCTGGTCGATCTGATTGGACACTTTTGTTCAATCTGGGCAGGGGAGACACAGCAGTGACACCCTCGGTTTACATGGGGGAAGCTAAAGGCCAGGAACAGGTCCTGGGGCCACAGGGGGATCCAAGTTTCCCTAGCCCCACCCTGTGGCTCTTAGATACAGACTTTTAAACATTGGCCCGAGCTTGGGAGCCAGTTGTGGGCTATTCTCTTTCCCCAGGTGCCACCGGTAAATATTTTGGAACATGCCGACTGCTTTGAATATAAAAACTAAGAGTTGCCAGTTTATTTTAGAAGCAAATGAGAAGTCTTAGCTACAGTTAAATTTGCAGAGCTTGGATTCCCTGCGCGTATTTACGAAGGGGCTCCCGGCCTTCCCGAGGTAAATTGCCTAATAATTGTGAAAACATACACCTTGTGCAAAAACTTCACCCCAGTGGCTTTCTCTGAAAATGTAAATTTCTCCAAGGACCGTGCTTAGAGTCAGCAGGACACTGGAAACGGATGGGCAAACGGGTGGGAAATAGTTCGCGGATGCCTCGCGGATGGCGGCGCCATCCCCCGGAGCACGGGCTGCACGCTCTGACCACAGGGTCTTCGGGTCTCCAGGTCCTCGCCTCCGCCAGTGACATTGGCGGTCGAGCCTTCCCTGAGCACCCGGTTCCCGTGTCACTGCCCTCTGGCGGTTAAAATTGATAGTACAACCTGGTACCTTTCCCTCTGCGGTTCTCATGGACTCATTTCCCACCTCACCTGCGCCAGAGTTAGGTTCTTTTCAAGTTTACAGTCTGAAGGCAAGAAGAGGGAAGGATTCTCGAGGGTTCTGGTTCCGGACCATGCCCATGGTCTGCACCCTGTGGGCACATGCACTGCAGTGGTCCAGGCTATGGGGCACCACTCCTTAGCTTGAATTGGAGAAGTCAGGGTCCCCACTTTGTCATTCCATTTACTTCTGAATCAGGCTCCTGAAGGCTTCTTCAGAGCAGGGAGAATACAAATAGGATGCCTGCGAGGCAGAGAGGCTCTTGATTTGATTTGAGTCTCCAGGTGCGCCCTGGAACGCTGCTTCTGTTGAATAAATAGGAAGCAGCCTGGCAGAAGGGATTTGCTTGTCTCCTGGAGTTCTCCTCAGGGGGCTCTGTTGGCAGCCAGAGGGCTTCCTGGAGAAAGGAAGAGCATGTATCGGACACCAGCCAGGGCACGAGGAAGCAGAACTAAAGCACACTGTGAAGGGGGGAAGAGCCTCTCTTCAAAAGCTTCTTCTTGGCTCTTGCTGCATTTCCTGGGGTTTTCCCAAAATTTCCAACCTGGCCTTTTCTGAAGCGATGCAAAACAACATGATTTCTAGGTCTTTGAAAAGCTGTACTGTAAGTCTTGTCAAATACACCCCTTCCTACTAAGTGAAGTGTTATATAGAGCAGTGAATCTTTTCTGTACGAAGTGACGGGAACTCAGAACCCCAACGAGAGGGTGCCCAGTGACCCAGCCACCTTGCCATTCAGTTCTTTTGAACTCAGTGGTATTTCAGTGCTTTTAAGTTCCCCAGAATCTGAGAATGTTAGAGCTGGGGGTTGGGGGGGGAATCTTAGGACGTATGTATTCTAAATATTCTAAGAGGATGCCAGAGTCCAGGGAGTGGAAGGAACTTGCCCAAGGTCACACAGTTACTGAGAAGAGACAAAGATAGAGGCTTGGCTCCTGATCCAGGCTGGCACTACAGGCTTCCTTTTGTCACCTGTCCCTTTACAAAATCACGTTGTAACTATGGTGTTAGTGTACATTGCACACGTGATACCACTGCTCGGCTATACTGTCAAAAGTGTGCAGTCACTGAAATGTGAGTAAACCCCTAGGCAAAGATGGAAAAGATTCATCTCTGTCAAGCTCCTTGACTTTCCTAACAGCCCTTTGTCCTTCTCACGTATCTGCCTGGTGAAGCTTAAAATGCAGAGCTCTCTGCTGTCCACCCTCTTTGCTTCTATACCTAGACTGCCTGGGGCTCAGGTGAGAAAGTCAGACACCTGGGCAGACTGGCGCTGTCTTAGTTTGGTGGGGCTGCCATAACAAAGGACCACAGACTGGACAGCTGAAACACAGATATTTATTTTTTCACAGTTCTGGTACTGGGAAGTCCAAGATCCAGGGTCAGTGGCTGGTGAGGGCTCTCTCTTTGGATTGCAGACAGCTGCTTTTACACTGTGCTCTCAAATGGCCATTCTTTGTTCTGTATGAGTGGAGAGAGTGAGCTCCAGTCTCTTCCTCTTCTTATAAGGGCACTAATCCCATCATGGGGGCCCCTCCCTGACCTCATCTAAACCTAATTGCCTCCCAGAAGCCCCACCTCCAAATACAGTCACAACCTGCAGTGTTGGGGGGCTGGCCAGTGCTTAGGGCTTCAACCTTTGAATTGGGGGATGGGGGTGGGGGAGGGGGAGAAGGACTCATTCAATCTGTAACAGCATTTCCCCGGACTCACGACCTGCAGTCTCAGCTTGTTTCTCAGTTTTGCCTCACAGCCCCCTGTTGTCCTTGTGAGGTTTCACTCCTGGTCCCCAGATGGCTATTTCAGATTGCTTCCATTTCCCCCAGGCCGCCTCTTGCCCCCAGCAGATGACCATCCCCTCCTTCCCTCAGGAAGTAGAAACAGTCACCAATGGACTGCATCCCACTCCCTCTGTCCCTCGCACCCTCCCTTCTAGGGCCCACCTTACTTCTGAGTGCTGATTCCCCTCCCCTCACACCTTTCCATGAACTTTGCTGCATCAGTTACATCCTCCCTCTGACTCATCACACACTCAGGTCTCTCACATCCTCCCCCGACTCCACGTCCCATTTGCTGCTACCATCTCTCTCTTCCTGTTTGCAGCCAAACTTCTTAAAAGCCTCATCTACACTCACCATGCCCCCTCTGCTCCCTCCCGTTCATTTCTCGGTTTCCTGCAGTCCGGCTTCAGCCCTATCTGCATGGAAACTCTCCTCGAGATCATCAACGGCCTCCATGTTGCCAGGATCTTTTTGTTGTCCTCCGTCCAGCATTTGAGACTGTCAGCCACTCTCCCATCTTGAAACACCATCTCCTGCCGCTCTATAGCACTCTCCGGATTTTCTTCCTACCCCTCTTGCTGTCCATTCTAGGCCTTTTAAAGCTTGTTCTTTTAAAACTGGTCCTTGAATGTTACGGTTCTTCATTTTCTGTCTTTGGCCATTTTCACTCTACTAATTCTACCTACTAGGTAATTGCATCCACCCCCATGACTGAAATTAACGTTCTTCAACTTGTAGCTTTCAAAGCCTTGTCTCTAACACAGTTTTCTTCCTTTCTCTCTCTCTCTCTCTCAAACTCCCGGCTCACATCCATTTATTTCCTGGACATCTTCACAGGATCCCAGATACACCTAGAATCTTAACAAGTGTCTGTGGAATTATCTGTTCTTATATCTCTTGAGTGGACTGCATATTTGAGAAATGTTCTAGTCTCCACCCAAATCATTACTTAAAATAGTGTTTTTGGTTCAGTTCAGTTCAGTTCAGTTCAGTCGCTCAGTCGTGTCCGACTCTTTGTGACCCCATGAATTGCAGCACGCCAGGCCTGTCTGTCCATCACCAACTCCTGGAGTCTACCCAAACCCATGTCCATCGAGTCAGTGATGCCATCCAACCATCTCATCCTCTGTCATCCCTTCTCCTCCCGCCCCCAATCCTACCCAGCATTAGGGTTTTTTCCAATGAGTCAGCTCTTCCCATCAGGTGGCCAAAGTATTGGAGTTTCAGCTTCAACATCAGTCCTTCCAATGAACACCCAGGACTGATCTCCTTTAGGATGGACTGGTTGGATCTCCTTGCAGTCCAAGGGACTCTCAAGAGTTTTTTTGGTGGAAGCACTTAAATCCAGCCTGAGGAACCATTACCCACCCAGTCGGGACTTCTGGCCATCTCAAACCCAACAAGACCGAAAACTGAACTGTCTTCTCCCAAAAGAGGGTTCTGTCTGACCCCGGTCAGTGGGTCTAGACCTACCTGGCTGTCCTCCCCAGCCCATTACCAGAGTGAGTCACATGTGCCCTTTGGCTCATTTACAGTGGCCCTCAGCCCCCTTCCTGCCTCGACAGGAGCCAGTGGTTTCCAAGACACCGACACTCCACGAAGGCAGTCAGTCAGGCATAGTCACCGTTGGAACCGTGTCCTTCCTCCCCTGCTCTGACTCCCTCTCGTCCATGTCTACTGCCGACGAAGCCACTGCCACTAACAGTGTACATTGTGGGGATGCTAGTGCCCAGTTCAGGGCTTCAGAAACCAGAAGGCCACAGGATATCCAAGCAGTGTAGGGATGAAAAGCCTCCCCTCCCCCCGACTCTGTACCAAGCTATCCGTGAGCCCAGACCACTCTGGTCCTATTTGCTTCTGGCTTTCACTTCTCTTCACCCAGGTCTCCAACTCAATCCAAGGGGCTGCATTGGCACATCATGCCAACTACACCACCACCATCATCATCCTTTCCCTCCCTGCATCGTCCCCCCAGCCATGCCCCTCCTCCTTCCATAGTGATAAAACACAAATCTGCGTGCATGTCTGCAGATGTGAACAGACACTTAGACAAGAGGGAGGGGAACAGAGGAGCTGCCCGAGCATCTTCTGAGCCCCAACTGAGCTGTCACAATGTCCCCACTCCATCAGTACCTGGAGCCAGGGCAGCTTTGAGGTTGGTCCAGACCCTTAACAGTAGTGACAAGGACCAGATTCCTTCCGTCTGTCTGCTCTGCTGTCAGCAGTGTTGGCTTCATCCTGATGCTGTAAGGTTCTTATTTTGTGACAGAGCTGCCATGGTTATCTGGCCACATCATCTTCATACATATCTGGCAAAAGAAAGAACGGCTACCCATCATTCTCTTTTAAGAGCAACAAAGAACTTTCCCAGAATTCTTTAGCTGCTGTCTCCTCATGTCTCATGGGCTAGAATTGGGTCATATGGTAAGGGATACGGGAATCCACAGTCCAATCAGGGCCACCCCTTGAACGATGTCATTTCCTGAAACATTGATGTCACCCAGTGGGCCAAATGTGGGATGGATATTGGAGAATTGTCCACAATTCCCTAAGGAACCACAGCCTCTAAGGAACCCAAGCCTCCATTCATAGCTTTTGATCCAGAATGAGAACTCTCCTTTTCCTTTATAGTCATTGTTGGATTTGGAAAAGATCTAGAAACATGTCTGCCTTCTCAGACTGTTTCTTCAGTAACTTGCTTGACTTGATTATTTCACTTGTAGGCAGTTTGACTTGTGTCCACCATCCCAGTGTTTCCCTTTGTGTTTCCATGTAACCAGAGCCCCGTCTGGGCCTGCTTCCCTCTGGGACATCACCCTGTTAAACAGTGGGAATGTGAGATACAGAGCTGCTTCTCAGTCCACCTTTAGAAGAGGGACACTGGGTTTGCAGGCGGCTAACTCATGGCTCAGACTGGGAGTTCTACCTTTTCTTAACCAGCTGTACTACACTGAAGGCCTGGTTGGTTTGCAGGGTCTGGGTTAGCTAGACAGGAAGTCACAGAAGACAGAAAATTCAGAGAAGCTCGGAGTCTCCACCCTCAGGAGGCACGCAAACCATAGGAAAAATGATGATGACAACATATGTGGGAGGAAGGCAGTGAAAGCAAGAGCTGTCACCCCCTTTTACAGAGGAGACTCTGTGGCCCGACAGAGAAATAGTGCTCCGCTTCTTTTGGTGAAAAGCAAGTGCAGGGAGTCATGGGAGAGTAGGCAGGATCGTCTTTGTCAAAATATCAAGACAAAGTAAGAAATGAAAAATATTCAGCCTTTTGTAATTATATTTTAGTGTTCTACAAGGTCTGACCTGGTTGGTCAGGGCCAGGCCTCCAGATGGGAGAAGCTTGGAGGAAGGCAGGGTAGACAGAAAGGGACATTGCTTGGAGATGATGCCAATGGCACATTTCTGAAATAATTGCAACTTCACTGTCAGAGGAAGAAAACCTAATAGTTTTTGAGATGTCAGGTTAGGAAAAGAAGACAGGGCCAATATAGCAACATCTTTAAATAATGACTGAAATAATTTTAGATGTGCCAGCAAACAAAGGCTAGAGGCAAAGAGGGAGGAGGGGAGTTACCCTCTGAGCCATGACCCCAGATGCCCTTCTCTCTCCCCATACTCTGCAATCCAAGGACCACCCCCTCCAGAAAGTCTTTGTGCCCCACCCACCCAGGCCAGGGTCTCACCTCCGTGCACCACAGCCCTTGACCTACTTCTGTCTCAGCACTTGAGACACTGATCTCTGTTCTACTCTCCAGCCTCCCCCTGGTACTGGATCAAGAGCTCCCTCAGGGCAGAGATCAGATCCTTTGAGCCTTGGAGCACAGAGGGGGTGTTGATTAAATGAAGGAATGACCTGAGTGAGTAAATGGATGGATGAGGCTGTGTTAAGATAAAATTAGAAGAGAAGGGGAAGCCCAGTTTTATTTGGGGAGAGGTGGAGGCTAGTCCCAGACCTATGTGGGGTCCAGGAAGAATCACAGGAAGGGACCAGGATTCTCACGCTTCAGAACTCAAGGCCATGGTTTGTGACTGGCTCACCTCTGAGCATCCCAGCTAATTCCACAGCCCCTCCACAAAATCATTCTAAGAGAAATAAATCAGACTTGCCTCAGAACCTTGCCCACTTGAGCTAGTACACTCTTAACATCCTTTTAGAAAAAGAAACAGGTTTTCGGGGTTCCGGGTTAAAAGGCAGTTCCGTCCCTGCCATGACCTTGCAAGTGCAAAGTCCAAAAGTTCTGTATCACGTGGCTTGTAAAGCTTGTGTCATTTTTCCCTCAAGGAAGGAAAAAAGTTAAAAAGAGTTTCCTTAATCCATTGTCTCAATGCCAGTGAGATTTGTCTATAATAAAACTCCGTAATAAAACTTTGTCCCTTCCTTTGACACACTAGCTGTCCCTGGACCCAAGCTGACCTTGTGACCCATGACTCTATATTTTTAGTAGTCTCAGGCTTCCATGAGGGTTCTTGATGCCCCAAACAGGGAATAGAGGTTTAATTCAGATCAAAAATTATTTTCTGGTAGGAACAGTTAGCCTGTTTCCTGTAGTCCAAGAACTGCAAAGATTTTATATTTATTAAGAAGGTGGTAAGTTCACAGATATTTCTCAGCAAAATAAACCTCTTTTCCCCACCTGAGTAGGGGCAGGGTGTACAGCCGCTGGAGACCACTAGGTGGCGGCAGAGTGCCTCCGACCATCTTTGCGGGGTGCCTGTGTGCTGCCCGGAAGCGGGGCGGGGCGGGGCGGGGCGGGGGCGGGGCGGGGGCGGGGGCGGGGTGGGGTGGTGAGGACTTACACCCAAGTCCAGGTCCCCAAGGAAAGTGAGCTGAATTTATGGAGCTTGGGGGTCCCCCAGTCATCTGTGGAGGCACTTGAGATCTGGACTTTGGCCAAAGAGAAGAGGGAGCTGGATGACCCAGGATTTGCCAAGCCACAGCTCAGAACCGCAGAGAGCTGGACAGAGAAGTGGGGGAGGGAGTGCTTGAAAATCGTAGCCCACTTGTTAACCTCCTGGGTAGGAAGCTGACCTCATCCAGGCAGCCCTGCCCGCAAAGCCTGGCAAAAAAAAGACTCTCGGACTTTTGGCCAGTTCCTGAATTAAGGACTCGGGAGGTGAGAGAGTCTTGTGGCCACTTGGTCCAGCAGCACCCCACTCTCTCACTGAGTAGGCTTGAACCCGTGGCGGCCCTTCAGAGGTGTGTGGACAATGCCCCAAGTGCCCCAGGTAGCGGGCCGATGGTGTGTGTTGGTCATTGTGTTCCCAGACGGGGGTTGATGGCTTGTGGAGTGGGGTGGCAGCTCCTGGGCTGGGCGCTTGCCACCGCACCCTGCTGTCTTTCTCAGAGCTGGCATTTCCCAGGATGCAAGATATCTGAGATTCTGGAGCAAGCACATGTCAGACTCCTGTGACCCCAGCTACACACAGCCCTCCACCCCAAGGTGACGGGGCTAACCTTTAGCTCTGATTGCAGCACCGAAGCTGCTCTAATGGGAGCTTCAGTTTCTTCAGTTCCCCCAGGGAGCTGAGAGAATCACCTCTCACCTCCAACCTGAGAGTCCCCGTGACTGCGGCGTGTCGGGTGCTTGCATTTCTGGGCGTGTGTGCTGCTGTGGCTTGCCTCTTGCAACTGGGTACAGGAACATAGGGGCTGCTTGACAGTGCTTTTCCTGCTGTTCTGGTTCTCCCTGTGAGAGTGAAAAAGAGGTATAAGTGTGTCCCTGTGGGTGTTGGACTGATGGTTCTCCTGAGAGGATGATTGTCTCTTTGAACAAGTTCTTCACGTGTAAGCTCATTTCCCTCTCCTGCTTTCTCCTCTCTCTTTATGTGTTCAGCTTTTCAGGGTAGTCTAGGACTAAGAGCTCATTGCAGAGTCAGAATTAACTTATAAGGCTGCAGATTCCATCCAGGTGAATGCTCTGAGTGCCCTCATGTGCTGAGCACCCAGTACAGTGCCTGACACTTAGCGGGCATGTAATAACTATGCGCAGAACGGAATAGGTGTGGAAACTACCCACATTTAGATGATTAATCACTTTGCTAATGTCCACACACCTAAATCATAATAGATATGAATGGTGTAGTAAGCATTACGTTAGAGATTTTACGTGTTATTTTTAATATTTTAGTACAACACTCGTGCAATAAAATAGCAGTTTTCCCATTTGGAAGCTTAGGAAACTAAGGCTCAAAGATAACACTCAGAGTTGAGGCAGTGGTGGGGCTGCAGTTAGTACCAAATCCTAGACAGATGGAAAAGTCTGACTTTCCCCACTGTTTGTCAACAGAGAGAAAAAAAATTGTAGGAATTGTCTTCTAAAACTACTGGACAAGTTAACATTTGTATAGTGATCAGAGTGGCATACGTACATAGTAAATGCCCTTTAAGTGTTCGTTAAATCAATACAAATAAAACCCAGGGCAATGCCATAAGTTGGATTTTAAGTCAGCTTCGTGGCTTCCTCTGACAGTAATTTAATCCTCTGGAGTGAATACAGTAAAGAAAAGTGGGGCCACTGGATGGTCTGCTGATGAAACCACCACCAAGTCTGGGGCACCCAAGCCACCGGAGTCCAGCAACACAGAATTAGAGTATCTCAGGGCCTGGGGGGTGGGGGCGGATCTCAGACTGCCCAGTCCCTGGCTTTAAACTTGGATCCCAGGTGTCCTTAGAATATCTAGTAGTGAGATTCAAGGGGTCCATGCACCCCTTGGAATGCTGTGCACACTGTTGTGGTTTTGTGCATTGTTTGGGTGCAGGGCCGAGGTTTTCATGCCTCAGAGAGCTCTGCAAGCCAGAAGGTTCAGTGCTCTGGTCGAGCAGAGCCTCCCAAGGCTGGAGTTGAGGTAGGGTGGGGAGACCCAGCGCCCAAGACTTCTTTATGGCCTCAACTTCAACCCCTTTCTTTGGGGACTTGATGGATGAAAATCCCCACACAGTAGGATATTCAGCCATCTGGTCTGGCCACTCACAGAGAAACAGGCTCTTCTGTGATCTTCCACCTCCTCCAGGGAAACTGACTGTCTACAGCCTGTGAGCACCTGTTCAGATAGCGTGGGGGTCTCCACAATCCCCATACCGTAGCCACTGCCCCTCTCCCATCGTGCATCCTCCCAGCTACACCTGCCTGGCAGCCGTGCTGTGGATTGCCAGGGTGGGAGAAGCCAGACCCCCCCAGGAGCAAACACAGCCCCTGCCGTCCTGGCAGCGCACAGCTCTGCTCTGCCTCTCAGAACGGGGCTGTTTTGGTGCCAGGCTTGGGAACACTGCCTGATGGAGCAGTGACCTGGAGCCGCCTCCTTCTGGGCCACTCACGCGGCCTGACCTCATATGAAGGCCCGTCAGAAACTTGCCAGAATTCATTCTCACATTCTAAAAGTTATTCTCTCAAACTTTTATCAAGACACCTAAGTATATAAAGCAGAAGCAGTAAGGGTACTCACCTCCCCTCCAGCTCCACGGTTTCTCTGAGGTCTCAGGAGTGACTTGTGGACCCTCATAGTAGGACACGCGCCTGCCTGCCAGGAAATGCCATCTGCTTGTTGGTATTTACAGACTTTGGCAGCCCAAGCTGGCCTCCTGGAGCTGTCCCCTCGCTGTCACTGCACCAAGATAGGAAACTGAGAGACGCCTGCCCTCTGGTGGTGTTCCTGGGGATAGCACCACCCTGAAAACCCACTCCAGGGCTCTGATGGACAGGACTGGATGCTCAAGAGATGGAGGAAAGTATCTTCTCTAATTAAAGAGTCACTGCTGATTTCCCTTTTGGCCCATGCAACTCCTTGAGTCATTATTTAATCACTCAGGGACATTATGAAGCTGGAAAGATTCTATTTTTCTGCTAAGACACAGTCTCCTAGGAATGTCTGAATCGTTTGACTCTCAGAGGAGATGTTATCAGCGGCTTGGGATTTCCAAACACTGGGGCAGCCAGGAAGTCTGCTGCTTCAGCCAAGCCTCTGTCCTGGAGCCTTGGGGCCCATGGTCCTGCTCTTCACGGAGCTGGAAGCCCAGAGCCTGCCCGGACTCTGGCTTCAGCCTTAGATCTGGGCTAAGGAAGCCCTCTTTGCCCTTGAACACACACAACCTCGGTCTCAGTGAGAGTCAGCGCGCCTTCTTACTCCACAGGGGGTCTGCCTGCTTTGCCATTTCCTCAGTGCTGGGTCCTGTACCCCAGCCCCAGGGGCTGGCTGGGGACCTGCTTGCCTTTACTGCCTCATCTCTTCTGCACCCAGATTCCCCTGACCATGCCCTGCCCACCTCCTGAGTTGCCCAGTGCCTCTTGCTAAATCCACCACAGTGGTTGTCACCCAGACCACCCAGGACCTCATTGCAATGCAGACACTCATTCCATGGGTATGGGAAGGCCCAAGAGTCTGCATTTCTAACAAGCCCCAGGTGATGCTGCTGCTGGTGGTTCCCAGAGGCCACTGGGCACCAGGGACCAAAGACAGTGGTTCTCAAGTTCAACTGCACTTTGTGAAAGTGTTAGTTGCTAAATTGTGTCTCACTCTTTGCGACCCTGTGGACTGTAGCCCACAAGGCTTCTCTGTCCATGGGATTCTCCAGGCAAGAATCCTGGAGTGGGTTGCCGTTGCCTTCTCCAGGGGACCTTCCAAGAAGATCAAAAATTACTAAGGCCTGAGTCCCACCCTAGAGGTTGTGTTTTGAATGATATGGTGTGTGGCTCAGGCACTGGGATGTTTTTAAGCTCTCTTAGTGATCCTCGGACCTGCCAAGGTTGAGACCCATCGAGCTAGATGCTGTCTGGACTGCAGCCTTCCTGCCCCAGGCAGCCACTCCTCAGCAGCTACTGTGTGCCTGGATGCTGTCCTTTCCTTGTCCCTCCACCTACTGCAGCTGAGTCCACCCCCATGTGTATTGCCCTGGGATTCACATAGAGCGTGTGTGAATCGCATTTCTTGAACTTGTGCAAAAAGAGGGGTTGCAGGAAGTCACCTCCAGATAGACATGGTTGGACTGGTAGCTGAAGGCAGAGCAGGGGCCGGGGGCACGCGGGGGCTGGTGTGGGAGTGGAAGCATAGGACTGAGGCAGTCTTGGGCTCTGTTTTGCAACTGCCCTGGCTTCTTTGGGGCTTCCCAAGGTGGTTCAGATGGTAAAGAATCCACCTGCAATGCAGAAGACCCGGGTTCAACCCTTGGGTTGGGAAGATCCCCTGGAGAAAGGAATGGCAACCCACTCCAGTATTCTTCCCTGCAGAATTTCTTGGACAGAGGAACCTGGCGGGCTATACAGTCCGTGGGGTCACAGAGTCGGACATAACTGAGCGACTAACACTTTCACTTGGGGTTCTTTAGGAACTGCGTTGGTTGCCCCAAGGGCTGTGGGAACGCCTGCAGCACCCACCCCGTGTGGGTTAGATAAACTGCCCCCAGCCCTAAAGGGGGAGCCCCACCTCCCCCACCCCCAGCCCAGCTCCTGGCTCCTGCCCTTCTGGTATTTCCTCTGCCAGAGATTCCTTGGGAGTCCAATAGAATTTTACCACAAGCAGTCCCTGTTTCCTGTACACCGCCACCATGCCCTCAGATATGCACGGCCTCACTCCCTCCAGCTCTTGCTCACAATGGCAGTTTCTGGGTGAGGCCTACCCTGACTGCCTCGTTTGAAATGCCACCCTTCATGCCCCCATTTTCCTCCACAGAACCCACCACCTTATAGCACACCATCTAATTTCCTAACCTGTTTTATTTTAATGAATAAATTCTGTTTATTTATGTTTCAGCTGCACTGGGTCTTCATTGCTGCACACAGGCTTTCTCTCGTGGCGAGCAGGAGCTAGTCTCTGGTTCTGGTGCACGGGCTTCTCACTGCGGATGCTTCTCTTGTTGCTGAGCATGGGCTCTAGAGCACAGGCTCAGTAGTTGTGGCGCATGGGCTTAGTTGCTCGGCGGCATGTGGGATCCTGCAGGGTCAGGGATCAAACCCGTGTCCCGTGGATTGGCAGGCAGATTCTTAACCACTGGACCACTGGGGAAATTCCTAATTTCCTAGTTTGTTACGTTTATTGTCTGACTCTCACCCACTGGAATGGCAGCCCAAGAGCTGATGCCTGTTTGGGTCACAGTGCCTACCTAGCACCTAGGGTGTCTGGCATGCACTTGACTTCCAGATCTTCCCCAGCCTGGTTTCTGAGTCCTGCCGCCTAAGGGATGCCATGGTGTCAAGGCCAGGCCTGCATTGACAGCTTTGAACTACAGGTCCCCACTGAGCACTGACCGCTTCCAGTAGCCAAACCCGGGTCTGCTTAGGAAGTTTTTTCAACCACACAAGAAAATCAAAAGCAACATCTTAACATTTGAAACAGCAACATAAAATGACTTTTCCCTCCCATGGAGACAGCTCAAGTTTGGAGTCTCCTTTTTAAATGGCAACCCACTCCAGTATTCTTGCCTGGAGAATCCCAGGGACGGCGGAGCCTGGTGGGCTGCCATCTATGGGGTCGCACAGAGTCGGACACGACTGAAGCGACTTAGCAGTAGCAGTAGCAGTTTTAGAGGGAACGACTGCTACTTGAAGAAGTACCAGAGCTGCTTCTCAGGGTAGAAGGCTCAGTCTCTGAGGGGTACACCCCATGCTTTGGGCATTCACAGGCACGGAGGAGAACAGGTGCCCCCCTGCCCCTGTTGGGCGTATAGACGCGTCTTCCTCTGGCGCTCAGCATGGCAGCAGCTCCAGCAAATGGCCTTGGCAGCTGCCCTTTTTTATTCATCACGTGGAAAGCGCTTGCCTCAGATTTCAGGTGACAGTGAAATGGCATCTGTTTAGGGGCCGCAGATGATTGGACTGGGTTTCAGAGAGGATGTGGAATTGCAGCTGGGTCTCCTCTGGGACCAGGCAGTGAAAGTGCTTGTGGCCTCAGGGAGGAGTGAACAGGAGCGCAGAAGGTGGCAGGAAACTTCCAGAGGAAGTGCTGAGGCGGCTGGAGCTGGGCGAGAACCAGGGTGAGAGGTGCAAAAAGATTAAAATAGGGCCTGTGGAAGGGGGTTAGAAGTGTCATGTGAGAAAAGAAGACAAGACACCCTCGGGATGGACCAGAAGGAGAGGAGGTCAGTCGAGTGGTGATCAAAGCTACCTTAAAATTCAGAGTCTGACTTCCCTGGTGGTCCAGTGGCTGAGACTCTGAGCTCCTGATGCAGGGGACCCTAGTTCGATCCCTGGTCAGGGAACTAGCTCCAACATGCTACAATGAAGAGTTCACATAGCAAAACTAAAGATCCTACATGCCCCAACTAAGACCTGGTGCAGCAAAATAAATAATTTTTTAAAAATCCAAAGGGATCTTTCATACACACAAAAGCATGCACGGCTGATACCCTTGTGGGCAGAGCCTCTAGGCTTCTCTGGGCCTCGGCCAGCTGGGGCACGGCTGTCCCTCTGAGCCGACCGCGCTCGTCCTTATTTGTGGAGAACACAGCCCTCCCAGCGGTGTCCCTCTCCTGGTCTTTCCTTCCCTGATGCTGGCTTCTCATCTGTTTCCTAGGGTTCCCAGGCATCCCTCTGACTTATCCGACACCCTCACCAGACCCACCTCAGGGCCCCCCGCTCTGAATTTCAATTCAGTTCAGTCGCTCAGTTGTGTCCGACTCTTTGCGACTCCATGAATCGCAGCACGCCAGGCTTCCCTGTCCATCACCAACTCCCGGAGTTTACCCAAACCCATGTCCATCGAGTCAGTGATGCCATCTAACCATCTCATCCTCTGTCGTCCCCTTCTCCTCCT
This sequence comes from Giraffa tippelskirchi, assembly GCF_054371585.1. Classification (NCBI taxonomy): domain Eukaryota; kingdom Metazoa; phylum Chordata; class Mammalia; order Artiodactyla; family Giraffidae; genus Giraffa; species Giraffa tippelskirchi. The sequence goes on along the minus strand of NC_137286.1, from coordinate 35,992,709 downwards.
GCCCCCAATCCTTCCCAGCATCAGGGTCTTTTCCAGTGAGTCACCTCTTCACATCAGGTGGCCAAAGTATTGGAGTTTAAGCTTCAACATCAGTCCTTCCAATGAACACCCAGGACTGATCTCCTTTAGGATGGACTGGTTGGATCTCCTAGCAGTCCAAGGGACTCTCAAGAGTCTTCTCCAACACCACAGTTCAAAAGCATCAATTCTTTGGCACTTAGCTTTCTTCACCATCCAACTCTCACATCCATACATGACCACTGGAAAAACCATAGCCTTGACTAGACGGACCTTTGTTGGCAAAGTAATGTCTCTGCTTTTAAATATGCTATCTAGGTTGGTCATAACTTTCCTTCCAAGGAGTAAGCATCTTTTAATTTCATGGCTGCAATCACCATCTGCAATGATTTTGGAGCCCCCAAAAATAAAGTCTGACACTGTTTCCACTGTTTCTCCTCTATTTCCCATGAAGTGATGGGACCAGATGCCATGATCTTAGTTTTCTGAACGTTGAGCTTTAAGGCAACTTTTTCACTCTCCTCTTCCACTTTCATCAAGAGGCTTTTTAGTTCCTCTTCATTTTCTGCCATAAGGGTGGTATCATTTGCATATCTGAGGTTATTGATATTTCTCCCGGCAATCTTGTGCTTCCTCCAGCCCAGCGTTTCTCATGATGTACTCTGCATATAAGTTAAATAAGCAGGGTGATGATATACAGCCTTGACATACTCCTTTTCCTATTTGGAACCAGTCTGTTGTTCCATGTCCAGTTCTAACTGTTGCTTCCTGACCTGCATACAGGTTTCTCAAGAGACAGGTCAGGTGGTCTGGTATTCCCATCTCTTTCAGAATTTTCCATAGTTTATTGTGATCCACACAAAGGCTTTGGCATAGTCAATAAAGCAGAAATAGATGTTTTTCTGGAACTCTCTTGCTTTTTTGATGATCCAGCAGATGTTGGCAATTTGATCTCTGGTTCCTCTGCCTTTTCTAAAACCAGCTTGAACATCTGGAAGTTCACGGTTCACGTATTGCTGAAGCCTGGCTTGGAGAATTTTAAGCATTACTTTACTAGCGTGTGAGATGAGTGCAATTGTGCAGTAGTTTGAGCATTCTTTGGCATTGCCTTTCTTTGGGATTGGAATGAAAACTGACCGTTTCCAGTCCTGTGACCACTGCTGAGTTTTCCAAATTTGCTGGCATATTGAGTGCAGCACTTTCACAGCATCATCTTTCAGGATTTGAAATAGCTCAACTGGAATTCCATCACCTCCAGTAGCTTTGTTCATAGTGATGCTTTCTAAGGCCCACTTGACTTCACATTCCAGGATGTCTGGCTCTAGGTGAGTGATCACACCATCGTGATTATCTGGGTCATGAAGATCTTTTTTGTACAGTTCTTCTGTGTATTCTTGCCATGTCTTCTTAATATCTTCAGCTTCTGTTAGGTCCATACCATTTTTGTCCTTTATCGAGCCCATCTTTGCATGAAATGTTCCCTTGGTATCTCTAATTTTCTTGAAGAGATCTCTTTTCTTTCCCATTCTATTGTTTTCCTCTATTTCTTTGCATTGATCGCTGAGGAAGGGTTTCTTATCTCTCTTTGCTATTCTTTGGAAGTCTGCATTCAAATGGGAATATCTTTCCTTTTCTCCTTTGCTTTTCACTTCTCTTCTTTTCACAGATATTTGTAAGGCCTCCTCAGACAGCCGTTTTGCTTTTTTGCATTTCTTTTCCATAGGGATGGTCTTGATCCCTGTCTCCTGTACAACGTCACAAACCTCTGTCCATAGTTCATCAGGCTCTCTGTCTATCAGATCTAGTCCCTTAAATCTATTTGTCACTTCCACTGTATAGTCATAAGGGATTTGATTTAGGTCATACCTGAATGGTCTAGTGGTTTTCCCTACTTTCTTCAATTTAAGTCTGAATTTGGCAATAAGCAGTTCATGATCTGAGCCACAGTCAGCTCCCGGTCTTGTTTTTGCTGACTGTATGGAGCTTCTCCATCTTTAGCTGCAAAGAATATAATCAATCTGATTTGGGTGTTGACCATCTGGTGATGTCCATGTGTAGAGTCTTCTCTTGTGTTGTTAGAAGAGGGTGTTTGCTATGACCAGTGCGTTCTCTTGGCAAAACTCTATTAGCCTTTCCCTGATTCATTCTGTACTCCAAAGCCAAATTTGCCTGGTACTCCAGGTGTTGCTTGACTTCCTACTCTTGCATTCCAGTCCCCTATAATGAAAAGGGCATCTTTTTTGGGTGTTAGTTCTAAAAGGTCTTGTAGGTCTTCACAGAACCATTCAACTTCAGCTTCTTCGGCATTACTGGTTGGGGCATAGGCTTGGATTACCATGATATTGAATGGTTTGCCTTGGAAACGAACAGAGATCATTCTATCGTTTTTGAGATTGCATCCAAGTACTGCATTTCAGACTCTTTTGTTGAACATGATGGCTATTCCATTTCTTCTAAGGGATTCCTGGCCACAGTAGTAGATATAATGGTCATCTGGGTTAAATTCACCCATTCCAGTGCATCTTAGTTTGCTGACTCCTAGAATGTCGACGTTCACTCTTGCCATCTCCTGTTTGACCACTTCCAATTTGCCTTGATTCATGGACCTAACATTCCAGGTTCCTATGCAATATTGCTCTTTACAGCATCAGACCTTGCTTCTATCACCATTCACATCCACAACTGGGTATTGTTTTTGCTTTGGCTCCATCCCTTCATTCTTTCTGTAATTATTTCTCCACTGATCTCCAGTAGCATATTGGGCACCTACCGACCTAGGGAGTTCCTCTTTCAGTATCCTATCATTTTGCCTTTTCAAACTGTTCATGGGGTTCTCAAGGCAAGAATACTGAAGTGGTTTGCCATTCCCTTCTCCAGTGGACCACATTCTGTCAGACCTCTCCACCATGACCCGTCTGTCTTGGGTGGCCCCACATGGCATGGCTTAGTTTCATTGAGTTAGACAAGGCTGTGGTCTGTGTGATCAGATTGGCTCTGAGGTTAGGGCTGCCAGATTTAGCAAATAAGGTTACAGTTAAGTTTGAATTTCGGATAAACAATGAGTTTTGTTTTTTGTTTTTTTAGTGTAAGAGTGCAATGATTGTGCATGCCTGCTTGCTCAGTCGCTTCAGTCATGTCCAAGTCTGCAACCCCATGGACTGTAGCCCACCAGGCTCCTCTGTCCATGGGATTCTCCAGGCAAGAATACTGGAGTAGGTAGCCATGCCCTCCCCCAGGGGGTCTTCCCAACCCAAGGGTTGAACCTGCTTCTGCTACGTCTCCTGCTTTAGGCAGGTGGGTTCTTTACCACTAGTGCTACCATGTGGATTCTTTCACCCACTGAGCCACCTGGGAAGCCCAATGCAGTGATTGGGACATACTTATAGTAGAAAATTGTTGATTGCTTATCCAAGATTTAACTGTTTGTCCTGTATATTCTCTGGCAACCCTGCTGAGGTCTGCATAGTGTTGGTTTGAGGTTACCCCACAGCCTATTAGTCGTGGACCACCAATCGCTTCTCGACCTTTCTGCTAAGATCCAGGATTATGGTCAGCCCTGGTGAACCTTCAGGAATGTGGAGAAAGGTGGTTCGCAGGGGACTTTGAAACCCGCTTTCAGTCTGGCATCTACTCACCCTTGTCCCCGTGTCGTCTGCTTGTCCTCAGTGAGAACCCTCCCTTTTACCTGGCAGCTCTCCTCACCCCTCACCCCACCCACATTCTTGGCCGTGGGCTTGAGGTTCACATCAGTCACCCTCTGCCTGTCCAAGGTGCCTTGCATACTTACCCATCACGTGATGGAATTCCCCTACCCCTCTTCCTGGGACCAGCTTCTGAGGCTGGGGATTGAACCCCCAGTTTTTCCCCTGGAGCCAAGGATATCTATCATTCCCATAGGTTTTGGAAAACATCCAAGAAAGATTTGAATATACCAGGTTTCCTTGAAGAGCCACGAGCTTTGTCCCACCTGCCCACAGCTGGGGCCTCCTTCGAGCCTTCCCTGGATGGATTGTGAGGAAGAAATCTCCTTTTGGAAGCACCCACAGTATTCCTTTGGGGAGAAGGAAGCACCTCAAGGCAGAAGTCCCCCTTGGTCTTCAAGGAAGTGTCCTGGCTGCTATGCAGCAGGCTCCAGCTGGTTGCTCCCTCAGGACAGGAGGGACAGGGGTGACGGCCAAATCTTTGGTCCATCAGATAATTTATCATCATCATTACCACCACCATCATCACCACCATCACCATCGTCATCAGCTGCATGGTTCCTTCCAGGTCAGATACATTCTCTCATTTAATTTTCAATGGCCCTGGAGGTTAAGGAGTTTTACATATGGGGAAGCAGAGGTCTAGAATGCCTTTGGCATGGTCCCGGGAGACTGAAGGTCAACCAGAAGTGAGAAGGCCCCAGCCACTGCTGTCTCTGGTGCTCCAGGGCACCTAATTCTTCCTCGTCAAGGCAGGCAGGTGGGTCCAGCCCATAAATAACCTACCAAGGCAGTGAGTTTTGACCTCACCACCCCAAGACCTTCTTAGAGGCACCCCTTTTCACCAGAATCTTGTGTTCCTGAAGGTGGTGGATCAGGGGTCCTAAGAGACCCACCAGCTCTGAGATTCTCTGCCTTCTCTCCACATCCAGGCCTACTCAGGAAAGATTGCATCCTTGGTGGCCGCATGTCTAAGTATGTTCACGGTCGTGTAGTCAAGCGTTTCCCAAAAGATGGTTCGTGGACCACTAGTCCCTCCAGATGCTACATACAAAAGGGTGCCATGGGACAGTGCACTTGGGAAACACTGATTCTGTAATTCCTTTTGGAGTCCATTGGTGTATGATAGCACATTAATGGTACTAAAATGTCCTGCAAGGAAAAATAGTCCATTTAACCTTGAGGCAAATTTTCCAAAACTTACCCAACCATGGAAACTTTTTATTGAGTAACAACCATTAACGTTCTGTGGAACTAGCGTTCCTTACAGTCTGCTTTGAGAAGCAAAGATCTACTTCAAATCTTTCCTTATATAACTAAAAACAAAAAAAGAAAATTCACTCATTAATTCACTGAGCACTTGTTAGAGGTGGTCTGAGGGTCTCCTAAATGTAGAACATGTGCTCCGTTCTGACACTGCACAGAAGTATAATAATAAAGTGGAACTGTAAAAGCGTTAGTTGTGTCCAACTCTTTGGACCCCATGGACTGTAGCCCGCCAGGCTCCTCTGTCCATGGGGATTCTCCAGGCAAGAATACTGGAGTCGGTTGCCAAGCCCTACTCCAGGGGATCTTCCTGACCCAGGGATCAAACCTGGGTCTCCTGCATTACAGGCAAATTCCTTACCACTGACCCACCAGGTAAGCCCTATAGTAATAAGTGTAATAATAATAATAATTCATGCAGTACTTATCACATGGCCAGCCTCTCCACTAACCTTTGTGATCTTCCGTCTTTACAACAAGCCTATGAGATGTGGTTTTGTTCCCGTTTTAAAGATGAGGAGACTGGACCACAGGGAGAGACTGTGAGCAGCCCGGGTCAGCCTGTAAACGAAGCTGCATCTCTCAGTGAGATGTTTCTGGTCTTTGTCATTCTGCCCAGCACCCCTTGAAGAAGGCACAGAGCTGGGGAGGTGGGATGTGGTGGGGTCATGGGGCAGGGTTTGGGAGCAGGGCTATGGCAGGACCTCACCCCCTCTCAGTGCCTCCTCCCCCCACTTTTGTCCCCGCAGGTCTACCTGGCTGAAGCCGTGCTGTGGGAAGAGAGCAGCCGTGTGGCAGGTATTTTTGCTCAGTGCGAGTGTCAACAGTTTCCTGGTAGCCTGTGTAATATTGGTGGTGATTCTCCTGACTCTGGAACTTCTAATAGATATAAAGCTTCTCCAGTGTGAGTAGCAAGAGAGATACATATGCAAACACATATGATGTCAATATTCCATGTGCATCCATCAGGGGTCCCCAACCACCAGTGAGATCTGCCCCCAGCCCGATGGCTGTCCCCACCCCCTCACCCCCCGGGCCCCATAGCTCATGGGGGTGACCACGGGGAAGAAAGCATCTGGCAGCCTCTCTCTCTGTCACCCCAGCATCGGTTTGCTCCCCCTTGACTCCACCCAATGTGGCCTCTTCACTCCCCCTCCCCAGCATGCCATGATCAGCAACTGATAAGATCCAAAACGTTGGGGACCCCTGTGTGCATCTTTTTTTTTTTTTATTGTTCCCATTTGGAATTTTCCAGATTGGCATTTTCTGTAGCTTAGAGTTCCTACGTGTGGAGGTGTCTCACTTTGTAGTAACCTGTAATGACAGCAGCCATAGTGATGCTAGGATTCCTTGTATTTTTAACCAGTTGTAAGTTGGCAGGGTTATGTGTCTATAATGTGTTCATTTTCCCCATGCGTCTGATCCTAGTAGCAACCCTGGGAGACAGGCAAGACGGCTATTACCCCTTTCTATGGATATGGGAGTGAAGCTTGGGAGAAGTTAGACTTTCCCTTGGTGAGAGGTATTGGAGCTGGGATGTCGAGCCATCATGCCAGTTTTCTTCCTCACCCTGGTCCTGTTGGTGTTTGTCCTACCTTCGTGGGAGCCTGACGTACATGGTGGCTGCTGGCTTGTCTGCCACCTCTTCTGTCTTTCCAGGTGTCCCTCGGCAGCACAGCCATCAGAGCAGAGGGTCCTCTTTCTGCCCCCAGCCCCTTGTAGATCCCTGTTTGGTGTACCAGCAGGAAGGGCCAAGGGCCTTGACTCTTGGCTTTGGGTGAGTGAGTGCTCTTTGGTTCCCCAGAGGTCCCCTGGTCAGAGGATGGTTCATTCAAATGCAAATAAAAAAAGAAATGAAATTGTTGGCCCTCTGAGAGATTTCCTTCCCTGCCATTGGCAAAATCCAGGACTATCGATCTGGCCACCCCAGACCTGTTCTGTCATCTTAGACTTGTTTTCTCAGTTGCCCCCAGGTTCTTTACTGGAGTCTCGGCATTCAGGGTCCGTCAAAGCTCCTGCCAACCTGTTCGCCTTCCCTCCTCTCTGAAAGAGCGGCAGAGAGTACAGAGTTGCTTTTGTCTGATGAGCCTCATTGGCTTTGTACAGCTGGTGGTCCCTTGGTTCTAACCACTGTATCTTCCAGCAGAAAGTAACCAGTGCTGATTTTACACTCAGCCTGTCTTCAATTATACTGTGTTGTCTGTTTTCCCTCCCACTCATCCCTCCGTCTGCTTTTTATGAGATCTGACCATAACAGAGTCTTTCTTTCCCTGTTGTGGGTTATACCCGGGGCCCTTGGCCACTCAGGCATTGGGTAGAACTGAGAACACAGCCGACACTGGAATTTTGCTTAAAATTAAGTATCCAGGAGATTGATTTTGGTGGGAGATCCAATAGCAGCTCATAAAAGGCATCTTAAATTCCATAAAATGCACAATCAGAGATTTATTGCTCTTCTAAAGCAAACCGTAAAAAAAGGCCCAGGAATTCATTTGAGAAATAATGGGGAGAGATTTTATGTTTCCACAATCATCTGGAGGTCCCTTCAGAATCAGGCAAGCCTCAGCCTCCCAGTTCCCACTCATCTTCACATGACCTACGGTGGGGCAGGCCTTGCCTTCTGAGGCTCGTATTGGCCTCGAGCCAGGGGCCCCGAAGTCTCCCACCTGGAACCTGGCGTTGCAGCTTTCTGACCCTGGACATGGTCCAGGACTTCGTTTCCACCTGCCCCCCAGGGCAGGCCCATCTCAGAGTTTTGGGGAGGCTGTGGGTTCCTCTCTTTGGGCCAGCCTGCCCCACTTATGGCTTAGGGCATTTTTCGTGGGCCCCCAGGGAAGCTGAGCTACGTGCTGAGCAGGCCTGGCCAGAGCGCAGTAGGGAAGCGTGCTCCCAGCAGCATTCCTGCGCCTTGTTTCAGCCCTGCCACGCCACCTGGGGTCACCCACTGCTACCACTCTTTCTTTCGGGCTGGCCCTCTGAGCAGCATCCCCTTCTGCCCTCTCTCTACCAAAGCCCATTTGCCCTTGTCCTGGGCCCCAGCATCCTACTGTTAGCCTCAGGGCTCCTATACTATGAAAGGGTCTACCAGAGGTGGTGCCTTAGTGCCAAGGACTGTCTGGTGGAAGGTGGGATGGGAGCTTTCAGTGGCTGCTGGCGCTCCCTGCTCATGCTCTGGAGGTGGGAAGCTCTGCCACTTTCGGGAGGCTGACATCCCTGCCCCACCCCAACTCCCTCTGCCAGTCCCATCTCCAGTCTTCTCCCCAGAATACTCTGGCTAACACTGCCATCTCAGCCACTCAGAATTTTCAGAATGAGAAGTCAAAGGAAGCTTGCCTTAAATCCCACTCACAGCGCACGGTGCTTTGGGGGTCACTTGTGGTGGGGATTTCTGAAAGCTCATCTAGATCTGACCAAAGCTGCCTCCCCTGGTCTGAGAGCCCTGTATGTCTCTATAAGCCCCCTCTGGAAGGCTCCTTTCTGGGCACAAAGCCCACAGCGGCTGGTGGGACCGAGCTGGAACTCTGAGAGGCAGCCTGTGGGGAGATGGAGGCAGCCTCTCGGATAGAAAGAAAAACAGCATCACAGACCCACCCACCTCCCTCCACCTCCACTGCAGACAGCCCTTAAAGCTCCCTCACGTTCTCTGGCCTGATTGCTTCCCAATCCAAATGCTCACTCTCCGGGCTCCTGGAGGCCTGCCTCCATGCCACGAAGCCCGCTCTGCTGACGGACCTCATTCCTTACTCCTAAAATTGACCCCTGTTACTGTGCTTGCAGTTTCCAGTGCATTCCAGTTTGCCAGCGTGATACACTGGATCAGCCTGGTCATCCTCTCGGTGTTCTTCTCAGAGGTTGGTTGAGACTTGGGCCCTGTGACCATCTCTTCAGGGCAACTCCTGTCCCAGGGAGACGAAGCTTTAGTCTCTTGGCCCTCGAGGCTGCAAAGAGGGAGACGCAATACGGGGAGCGAATTTGTGTGCGGGGCCTCGGCAGGCGGCCCAGACGGTGAGCAGGTGTGGTCCAGGTAAGGGGCGGATGGAGACCTCTGTGACGGTGAGGCTGAGTGGGAGGGGGTTGAGGGAGAGCAGATGGTTCGTGCGGCTGGTGAGGAGCAGGCAGAGGCCGGGCCAAATCCCAGGGGCCTGGAGGTGGGGAGACCGACTGGGACACTGTGGCTATGATCCTGGGTGCACAGGGGGCCAAGGCTCAGGAGGCAGAGAGACGGAGTCACGGGCCAGGCAGTGGACTTGACCCAGGTTTTCAGGGGGAACAGGGTCTGGCTAGACTGAGCTGTGACCCTTCTGTGGGAGCAAAGGGGCATGTGTCTGGGGTCAGGGAGCACGGATGCCCTTTGCCATTGCTGGAGTCAGCTGATAAAGCCCCTGCCCATATCTCTGTGTGTGAGATAAGAGGGGAAAAGCACCTAGAAGCCCTAGGACCCTGGGTTTTGATGGGAGCTGGTAGCCCTGAGTACGTCTGAAATGCATGGGAACCAGGTTTTCAGCCCAATTCCCCCGCCTTGACAGGAGTGTGAGTGGTCAGTCCTCTCAGCAGCTCCCTGCCTGTCACAGTGACCCCTGCCAGCATTTCAGGGGCATCATCTTGGGGTCTGTTCCCGGCAGGGTCTGCTCCCGGCAGGGTCTGCAGAGGAGGCTGGGAAGACTGGGCTTCGTCCTGTGGGCAGCGGGTCTTTATAGAACTAGAGGGTTTTGTGTGGCAGTCCTGTTCTTCCTAATGGAAGATGGGCCCAGGTCAGCTGACCGCTGGCCTGCTCCTCTCTGTGCCCTCACCCTGCACTGCTGCAGGTCCAGATTACCCCGGGCAGAGTCCCACTGGGGCCTCTCAATGTGGTCAGGAGGCATGGGGAGGAAGTCAGAAAGGAATACGGTACAGAGCCTGCTGGGGAGGCGTGTAGGCTTGTGCACACACACATGCATGCACACATACACACACAGCTCACACCAGCTTGGAAGCAGAGGGGACTCTGAGTCCCAGAGCACAGCAGGGCCTCAAAGGGAGGAAGGAGGCTCTGAGAGAGCAGTGATGTGGGTGGAGGGACGGAGGTAGAGAGTGTTTTGTGATGTGATCGGGGAACCAGAGGAGTCAGGCACCCAGGATCCTCTCGTGTCCAGGGTTCTCGGTGGGCCGGCTCTGACACTGGCTAGTGGCATGCACTCTCTTTCTCACAGACTCAGGGGAGGCCCAGGCCCGTTAGGCCTGGAGTCCAGAATCCTCAGCCTTGGCATGGGGTGTGCTGGGCTGGGCAGCAGGCATTCCACACCCGGAACATTCTCTTCCCGGGCCTCGGCTCCTGCAGCCCACAAAGTTGGCCAGCGAGTGTGGGCTCAGACTAAGGGGGCAGACCCAATACTGCCCCTCCTGGGAGGTGTCCCCACAAGCTCACCAAGGTCATTGCCCCAGAGATGCTTCGGCCCCCAGATGGTACCTGCTCCCTGGCCTGCTGCCCCTCGGAGGGTCCTTGTCTCCGGCTGAGGGGCCCCCTTGTCTCCGCTCACCGGGGCTCCCTCCCACACATACATGGGCCGTGGCCAGATGTCTGCTTGATGCAAGCCTTGGAAAATGTGCCATGTGTCTGTGACTGCCAACAAAAATGTTTAATCAGTTGCTGCGGTTCTTCCATCTATCCCTCCGCTTTGGTTTTATTGGCTTCACAGAATTTATTACCCAGCGTTAATTTGGCATTCCCTTCCTGTCACTGCTAGAGACGAGCCACCTGAAACAGACAAGCCCCTGTGTAGAGGCATCGTGGCTTCAGACCCTCACCCGCCCCCCGCCCCCTCTCCACACCATGGAAGGGGGCTGGGCTTCCCAAAGGCTCAGCAGGGAGAGCTTCGGGCCTGGGGGGAGAATGACCTCAACCTTGGAACTTGTCAGAGATGGGGAGGGTGGGGGTGGAGCTGTAAGGTGAGGGTAACAGGGGAGTAACGGGAGTGTGGGGGTAACAGAGGGGTAACAGGAATAATAGAGGGATAACAGGAATTATAGAGGGATAACAGGAAAGTAACAGGGGAGACCTGCCTTCTCCAGCACAGCCAGCCCCTCATGAGGGGCAGCCCAGTTCGGGAGCCTGGGTGTCCCCAGAGCTCTCAGGAGAACCTAGCATCCGAAGAGGTTAGAGCCATCCCACAGAGCAGGGGGCCCAGCCCCAGGCTGCGGAGGTGCTGACCCGAGCGAGGCCTGTTAGGAACCAGGCTGCATAGCCAGGGATGAGCAGAGGGCAAGGGAGCGAAGCTTCATCTGTGTTCCCATCAATCTCCATGGCTCGGGCTCGCATTAATTACAGCACGTCCCCCACCCCCCACCCCATCTGAGGAAAAGTCATCCTCCACAAAACCAGTCCCTGATGCCAAAAGGCTTGGGGACCACTGCTGCGGAGGCCCCCAACCCCTACTCCCTGGAGGGTTGGAAGTGTGTGAAGGTGTTTGTGCTTCTCATGACGACCAGGGCACCTCTAGGAGGGAGTCGACTGTCCCTCCACCGTGGAGCGGGCTTGCAGATTTGCCTGCTGAAAATGCCAAAAGTGTCCCTTTAAAATCATGCAGACGAGGACTGCAGCCCAGGGTCACATAGCCGGTTTCCACCAAAACGGGGCCAAGGCTCCGGACTCATGTCTGGTCTGTCACTACTACGTGCCCCCTCCCTGCCCACCCCCCTTGGCCCTGGTGCATGCAGGTGGGGAGCAGACTAAGAATCTGAGGGAAAGGTCTGGGTCAGCAACTGAGAAAAACAAAGGCCCGACCCTGTGATACCTCTGACCACAGACCCAGCACACCCCCTCACCTAGGGAGAAGCCAACGCCACCCCTTCAGGGCTGGCCCTTGTCCCTCTGGGGAGTGTCCAGGGCCATGGCCGTGGGCCAGGGGTGGGTGTGGTGTCCAGGAAGATCCCACCCAAAGGGCTGCTGAGGCCAGGCGGCCAGTCACCTAGTCCTGAGCCACGTTCCACCCCACATCTTAGCTGAGCTTTGGGACAGTCCCCGAGTCGGGCAGGACATTTTGTGAGTTAGGAAACTGAGGCTGTGGAGGAGCAGAAAACTGCCAGGCCCTCAGGAAGATGGGCAGCGTGGATGCAGGCCTCTGGGTGGGTTTGCAAATGCCAGCCTGTTCTTGCCCATCTCAGAGATCCAGGGGCTGCTCCAGGGAAGACGCCCCAGAGCACAGAGCTGAGTCCGGAGAAGAGAAGTATGGGGTGCTTTGGGCTCAGTGTGAAGACATCTATTTTTTTTAATTAATTAATTAAATTTAATTGGAGAATAACTACTTTACAATATTGTGATGGTTTTTGCCATACATCAACATGGATCAGCCACAGGTATACATGTGTCCCCCCATCCTGAACCCCCCTCCCACCTCCCTCCCCACCCTATCCCCCTGGGTTGTCCCAGAGCATTGGTTTTGGGTGCCCTGCATGATGAAGCATCGTGCACTGAACTTGCACTGGTCATCTCTTTTACATGTGGTAATTCAGTTTGAGGACATCTATTCAAACAGGCCAAGCTATTCAGCAGCAAGGCAGATGCTTCTCAGTGTAGTGAGAGGAGGCACCCCACACGCAGTCAGGCCAGGCGGGGTCCCTGCAGGGGCACGAGGTGAATGCGGATGCCTGGCCAGCTTCCTGGGCCATGTCAGGCAGGGTCATCCCGCTTCCTCCTGCTTCCATGGGGCCCTGCAGCCCTGAGACCAGGCAGAGCCTTCGGAATCCAGATGGACAATTGTGCAAACTGTGTTTCCAAACTGCCCTTGGCTGAGACCAGGCCCAGTGGTCACTTGCAACTGGGGAGGCCAGCTGCTTCTCTTCCTGAGACTCCACGAGGCTTGGGGGCCCAGCCAGGCTGGGTCACCCTGCAGCAGGGCCTGAGTGCAGGTCATGGGGTCTTGGCCCCATTCTCTAGCCAGGGTGGAGATGCAGAGAGGCCCAGCTCCTTTGCCTGGAAGAGGGGAAAGCTAGCCCATGGCTGGCCTTGTAGATGGGAGCCTCAAGGCAGGGGCAGCAGCTGCTGCTTCTTCCTTCTGTTTATTATTATTAGGATTCTATTGAGGTGAAATTCACAAAACAGAGTCTTTTATTTTTATTGATCGATTGATTTGGGGCTGTGATGGGTCTTTGTTGCTGCACGGAGGCTTTCTCTAATTATGGCAAGGGGGGCTACTCTTCATTGCTGTGTGCGGGCTTCTCATTCAGGTGACTCCTCTTGTTGCAGAGCACAGGCTCTAGAATGTGCAGGCTCAGTAGTTGTGGCACGGGGGCTTAGTTGCTCAGAGGCATGTGGGATCATCCCGGACCAGGGATCAAACCTGTGTCCCTGCATTGGCAGGCAGATTCTTAACCACTGGACCACCAGGCAAGTCCCAACATAACAGCCTCTTAAAGGTTCAGTGGCATTTAGCACCCAGTGTTGTGCAACCATTGCCCCTTCCTAGTTCCAACACAAAGGATACCCTGTCCCCATTGAGTGGCCACTCTCCCATTCCCCCTCTCCCGCAGCCCCTGCCAACCACCAACCTGCTTTCTGATTCTATGAACTTAACTATTCTGGATATTTCATAAAAGTGGAAACATTCAATATATGACTTTTTGTGTCTGGCTCTTTCATGCAACATGTTTTCAAGTTCATTCACATTGTAGTGTGGTTTAGTGCCTCCTTCCTTTTTATGTCTCAGTGCTCTTGCATTATATGGATAGACCACAGTTGGTCTATCCACCCATCAGTTGATCAAGGTTTCTTTCAACATCAGCTGTTAGGGCAGAGAGAGCAAATCCTTTGGCTTTTGTTTTCTTTAGCCCTTTGGTGGATTGAATAGAAGGAGACTCACTCACATTGGGGATGGTAGTCTGCTTTTACTCAGTCTACCGGTTCAAATGATAATCTCATCAGAAACACCCTCCCAGACACACCCCAAAATGATGTCTGGCCAGACATCTGTACACCTTTGACCCAGCCAAACTGACCAGTAAAATTAATCTCCCAGTGCCTAATACAGAGCCTGGCACAGAGGTGTGCTAATGTAGCTTCAGTTATGTCCAACTCTGAAACCCTATGGACTGTAGCCCACCAGGCTCCTCTGTCCATGGGATTCTCCAGGCAAGACTACTGGAGTGGGTAGGTATTTCCTTCTCCAGGGGATCTTCCCAACCCAGGGATCAAATCTGCATCTCTCAAGTCTCCTGCATTGGCAGGCAGGTTCTTTACCACTAGTGCCACCTGGGAAGCACAGAGGAGGCACCTGAAAAATGGAAGCTCTCACTTATTCATCCGGCTCCTACTTTCGAGTGACTCTGTGCCAGATGCTGTAGGTGGTTCTGGGCATGAGGATTCTGCCCTGATAATCAAGACGCAGGCCCAGCTCAGGTGTTCGCCAGCTACTGGGAAGGAGCCAAGCAGACGTGTATAATGAGAACAAGAAATAGAGCTTAAATCTCCCACTGCAGTCAGTGAGAGATCTTAGAGGGGACGCAAGCTGCTGGTGGATGTGTGAGCTGCCAAGTGGGTGTGGGCATGGAGGGCCTTCAAGCAGTGATCACAGATCGAACAAGGGACTGTTTGAGAAAGGGCAACCGCAGCATGTCAGGGTGTTGAGTGCGGCAGGGGAGGTGGTGAGAGATGTCCTGGGGACAAGGCTCAGTAACGAGGTCCCCTCCAGGCCTTGCTCAAGAGTGGGGCGTCTTGTTCAGGAGTGAGGAGGAGGCTCCAAGCAGGAGAGAGACATGACGAAATTGGCCTTTTAGAGAAATCGCCCGCGGAAGGCGGTGAGGAGTGGGTGTTGGAAGTGGGAGGAAGACTGGAATTTGGGGACTATTTGGGAGGTGTGGTTCAGCTTCGGGGTTAAAGGTTTGACCCAGAGCAGTGGAAGCAGGACAGAGGAAGGGACAAGCTAGATGGAGCTGAAGGAGCTAAACTCTGCAGGACGTGGGGACTGGCCACCATGGAGGGGAGCATGTGAGCAAGAGAGGGGGCCATGCATGACTTCCTGAGGGGAGGGGGACTGGTCTCCTAAGAGGGGGTAGGGAATGCCCTTCACTAAGCCCAGAAACTGCTGCAGGAGGAGGGGGGAGGGGAGGGAGGGAGGGAGGCCTCAGGGTGTCTAGTGGGAGTTGAAGCCAAGGGTGCAGTCGTCTGGGGACGGGGAAGCATGAGAGGAGAAGAAATGGAGCCCAGGGAAACAATCTGAGGATGGAAATCTGACTGAGAAGACGTAGCCAGGAGGTGGGAGGAGAATCCAGAGGGTGTGAGACCCTGGAAACCAAAGAAGGAAGGAAGGAAACCAGCCAAGGAAGCCAGCGGTGCACCCCCCAAGCTGCTGAAGAGTCAGCATTAACCAGGTGCGAGCAGTTTTGCTGGGGGCCTGTGGATTTAGTGGAGACACCTCTTCAGAAACTTGAGAGAAGAGACAGGGGGCTGTGGCTTAAGGGAGACACGGGGCCAGTGAGAGATGTTTCAGGAGTGAGGGAGTGGAGATGTTCATATGCTGAGAGGGAGTTCTAGAACAAACTCTGCTTGTCTTGTGGATTCCAGTCTCTCCTCTTGTCACCCCCGCCCACACCGTGAGCACACAGCCGGTCATGTCTGCGCTTAATTCACTGCCCTTGGTCACGTAGTCGCCACCACGCTCTATCCTGCCGGCCTTGAACTCATTCTTTTAAGGTAGCTGGGAGCCGCCTGCTGAAATGAAACCGGTGCAGCCAGTGCGCCTGTCGCCTACGGTGTCTGGTGCGGGGTCACCTCTGGATCCCTAGGGCGGAGGCTGCCCAGGGAGCAGGCAGATTCCCTTCACCATCCGGATCCCCGCACATTTGGAAGACCTGCGGGTGGAGGAGGGAGGTGGGGGAGCTGCTCACTCTGCTCCTGTTTTATCAACGTCTAACTCCAGGGGGCGCGCTTGTGCTGCCCTGTGGTCACCCCTAAAAGGTTTCTCACCCGATAAACCTTTCTTTTGCAAACAAATTGAAGACTGCTTTCAGCTCCCACAGAGGTCTCTCCCATTTCCTAAGTTCTCCTTGTAGCTGGATCCCGGGCGGTGTGCCTACCTCTTGCTGCTCTAGTTTAAAAGGGGGCTTGCAGGGGAGGGAGCCTGCAGCCATCTTGGTAGCAAAAACTTGCCCAGGTGTAGATAGGCTTCTTGAGGAAGCACCAAGGGTGGCCCCCCAGTGGCCTGGTGCCCACCAGGTGTATTCCTTAGGCCAGGCGGCTCCCCAGAGATCCCGGGCACTGACCCACTCCTCAAACCCACCAGCTGCAGTGTTGCAGGGGCACAGGCTCAGGGCAAGATGCGTGCTGCTTCCTTCTTCCTGGCTGATGGGCCCAGCTTTTGGGATGAGTCTGTGGGGGGCAAGGGTGCCAGCCCCCACTCTGCTCACCAATCAATGAGCCAGGGAATCTCTTGCCTGGAGGAGGGGTTGTTGTTGTTTTTGTTCACTCGCTAAGTTGTGTCTGACTCTTTGCAGGTGCAAGGGTCAGGTCTTCCCACCCACTGTCCTGCTCCCTGAAGCCTGAGCCCCTTCGCTGGGGAGAAGGGAGAGGCGTCCCTTCTGAGAGCAGGGCTTCCCAAGGGAAAAGATGAGGGCCCTGGAGTAGGAAGGAAGAGGAGCCTGGGAACCAGAAGGTTTACCTGCCCCTCTCAGCCTCAGCTTCTGTATCTGTAAAATGGCAGAAGAGCTTGGCTTATAGTAAATAATAAATGATGACATCCTGTAGGTTTTGCCAAGCCTATCTTGAGCATCAGAGCAACCTCATCTCTGGAAGGTGAGACTGGAATGAAGGAGACTGAAAACTCTTAGTCCCAGGAGGGACAGAGGCAGCTGGAATGAGGGTACAGGTCCCTCAGTCCCTCCCTGCCTCAAAGACCTTTGCAACTCTTGGGGGCAGGATCGCAAGGCCAAGGGTCTTGGGGTAGGGGGTGGGTGGCTTTGGCCACTGTCCCATGGTTAGTAAGGGTTAGTCAGAACTAGAAAGGGGCCCTGATCTTTGACTCCTAATCTAATTCTCTTTCTCCTTGTTGCGTCTGGGCCTGTGGCCTCCCTGGTTTCACCCAGGGCATTGTCACCTCATACATCCCTGCCATTCTGTTGGAACCCCAGGGGAGTTTGTTTAAAAGGCAAATTCCTGGGCCCTTCACCCAGAGGTCCTGACATCCTGGATCTCCATGAGAGTCCAGGAATCTTCATTTTAAACAGAACCTCAGGACTGATGCTGAAATTAAAGCTCCAATACTTTGGCTACCTGATGTAAAGAGCCGACTCATTGGAAAAGAACCTGATGCTGGGAAAGATTGAGGGCAGGAGAAGGGGGCAACAGAGCATAAGATGGTTAGATAGCATCTTTGACTCACTGGACATAAATCTGAGCAAACTCCGGGAGATAGTGAAGAACAGGGAAGCCTGACGTGCTGCAGTCCACGGGGTCATAATGAGTCAGACACAACTTAGCAACTGAACAACAAACAACAACCCAGATGTTGCTGAAGCAGGGGGTCCTTGCCAGCACTTTGAGGAACACTAGCTATCAATGGTTATCAATAGTTATCAATAGTAAGTCAACCAGGGCGAGACCCATGGTGAGGGCTGTGAGGTGGGAAGGCAGCATGGCTTGAGACCTGCAAAGGATGTTACAGGGGAAAAGCCCCTGGGTGGGGTGTTTCAGAGCTGCGTTCTCATTCCAGCTTTGACCCTGACTCAGAGCCACCAGTTCCAGGCCATTTCCCATCTCCAGCAGGAGGCTGGCCCAGGAGGGGTTTCCCAAGCCCTCTCCATAGCTGCTTTTAGCTGTTCTGTTTCCATGGTCTGGGCTAGAAAGAAAAGGCTCCCTTGGTTGGTGGGGAGGGTGGGGGTCGCTGTGGTTGGACCAGCAAGGAAGGAAGGCAGGAGGCAGGTGCTTCTGCTGTTCTGCTTGCCTGCCTGGCACCACTTTGGCCCAGGAGCCCATCAAGCCTCCATCCCTTCCTAAAGCACAGAAGCTGCGTGTTTGCTGCCTGCCCCTCCCCTCTGCAAGTTCCTGGCTGAGTCTCAGCCTGGCCAGCTCCCTTCCTCCTCCCCCTCCTACCCCCCACCGCCCACCCCCGGGGGGGGGGGGGGCACTGACTTTTCCGTAAGTGCTGCTTTGTTTATAAAGAAGCAGGATGATTCCCTTTTAATGAGATTCTGAGAGTAGTCAAACCAAGAAGGGAAAGTGGAATAGTGGTTTCCAGGGGCTGTGGGAGGGGGGAGACGGGGAATTAATATGTAATGGGCACAGAGTTTCAGTTTGGGGTGATGAAAAAGTTCTGGAGGTGGATGATGGTGAAGGTTGCACAATAATGTGAATGTACTTTATGCCACAGAGCCTTTTAGAAATAGTTTAAGTGATAAAATATGTGTGTTTGTGTGTGTGTGTGTGTATTTTACCACAATCTCAAAAGGAGCAGCAGAAGGAGAAATCATATTTGGACCAGGCCCTGTGCTCCTCTGCTAGAAAGGACTTTTTGCTTTGGGAGCCTCAGAATTGTGTGTTTGGGGTGGATGTGGCTGGTGTATCCTTTCAGAGGAGACAAAGGCTGAGTTTTAAAGTCAGCACAATTCGAGGGAGTGAGCAACAATGGAAGATCCTGGGACAGCGTCTGGTGTTCTCATGCAGCCTGAGTATGCAATGCAGAGTCAGCGACCTCTGGGTCCGAATACTGACTCACTGCCCAACGCCTGAGTGACTTTGGGCAACTTCCTTAACCTCTCTGAGCATCAGCTCCCCCTTCTGTAAAATGGGAATCACGTGTGAGGAGGGCCGGCCCAGGATTTGCAAACTACTGATATGACCCAGATGGCAAATGTTAGTCTCATATGGAACTGAAAGATATGTATCTTCTAACCCATCTCTCGGGCGGAAGAGGAAATGGGCCCAGAGAGGGGATTTGACTTGCCCCTGGCCACACAACCAGCTCTTTACTGAGCTGTGACCTCAAGATGCCAGACCCCAACCCAGATCTCGCCGCACCCACTCAGAGCTGCGGTGCAGTTAAGTGAGAGGTTGGGAAGCCAGGTGGAAGGGACGTCAGGCTGCCGTGTGCCCCTCTGTGTTCCCAAACACAGGCCACCACCAGCATCACTCCTTCTCATCCCTTCATGGAAATCGGGATAGTCCTTCATGAGGAAGGCGTAAACTTTAGCAGCCGGTTATTTTTGTGGCCTAAGTATGGGTAGAGATCCCTAGGCTTTCTGCAGCTTTGGCCAGGTTCAGATGGCTGACCTTGTATTGGGTTGACCAAAAAAGTTCAGGTGGGTTTCCTGAACAAACTTTTTGGCCAACCCAATCCTATAGGTGTGTGGGAGAACAGACCCCACCTGGAGGGAATTGCCGTGAACTTCTCATCTTGGTTCAGGGAAGGACCTAAGACAATTATACCAGGGTCATACAAGACCAGGTTCTAAGTATCTTCTTTGGAGAAAAAGGTACTCTTGGTGAGGAAACCACCCCAGAAGGCAGAGGCATTGAAATGAGTTATGGAGGGTTTTAAGGAATCAGTCAGTCATGCATTTATTCATCACTCATATGGGTAATCACTCAGTGTCACTCTTTGCCAGAGACTGGGATAAACGAGAGAAATCAGACAGTGTCTCCTCATCCTTAATTGGGGCATCAGGCAGGCAGTCACCACAAGGTAAGATGAAGTGCTGGGGGAGGGGACAGCAGCGATCGATGTTTCCGAAGACTATAGGGACACCCGGGAAAGAGGCACCAAGCCTGGAGAGGGTAGAGAAGCTTCATGGGGTGATGTTTGAGTGGTTGGGAAGATCCCCTGGAGAAGGGAAAGGCTACCCACTCCAGTATTCTGACCTGGAGAATTCCATGGACTGTATAATCCATGGGGTGGCAAAGAGTCGGACACAACTGAGCAACTTTCACTTTCACTTTCAGAAGAAGAAGAAAGCCTTTCCAAGTAGAGAAAGGGTTAGGACACAGGCCAAGATGCTCTAACAAGAAAACCAAAAACACAGGGGCTTAAACAAGGCAGGATTCATTCCTCTCTCATGGAAGGACAGGTGGGGTCAGCCGTTCAGGCTCACGTGCTGATGTGGGGCTGGTGGGGACCCAGCAGTGCCTCCATCTTGCTGCCCAGCCCTCCCTAATTGAACACACCTCCCCACCACACCTACATGCCCACATTCTAGTCTTTGGAAAGAAAGAAAGAGGAGGAAGAGACTAATCCCTTAAAGCTCACAACTGAGAGGTGGTATACAGAGCTTCTCTGCTCATAAGCCATTGGCCAGAACTTAGTCACTTGGCCACTCCAGATGCAAGGAAGGCTGGGAAATGTAGTCTTTTTCTGGGTGGTCATACTGAAATTCCAATTACTGTGTAAGGAGAGAAGAGAGATTGGGGGTGGGGGAGCAGTCTATGGGCAGTCTTTGCCACATGCGAAGACAAGGTAAATGAGGAAGAATTGCATGTTTGTGGGTTTGCAAGTGCTTTGTGTCATGACAGGAGTGCAAGAGATGACTGGAGAGGGAGGCAGAGTTCTGAGTGTCCATTCCAAGGATTCAGAGTGTATCTGTGTTCAGTGGGAGCACTGAAGGTGCTGAGCCAGGGGCTGGCACCAATGGTAATGCAGACCTGAGCTGGGGCCTTCAAGGCGGGGCTGGGGAGGGCATGTGAACCCAGAGACACTTAGGGGATGGCGAAGACTCTTCCCGAGGAAGCAGAGCCTTGGATCCTCAGCTCTGGAGCCTTTTCTGCTGGTGGAAGCAGGTAGGAAGAGCAATAACCATGCCCTCTTTTCTCACTTCCTCTCCCCAGACTGTTCTTCGGATTGTGGTGCTCGGGATCTGGGATTACATTGAAAACAAGATAGAGGTAAAGACCAGTGTCCCCCGCACCCCCCCACCCCGAGCCAGCCATCCTGGAAGCTGGAGACTGTCACTGTCCCTTCCATCCCAGGGTGGGAGCCATCAACAAAGGCCAGCTCCCTCCCACCCTGGACACACGAGTCTGTCCAGCTGTGCCTTTGGGTGGGTAGGGAGGGGAGCCAACTGAGAGTTTCCAGCAAAAGAATATGGTCTAAAATATCTCCTTGAAGTTCTGCAAAATATAAAAAGTTATTCTTGAATCATTTTGGAAAACTTCTGAAACGTGTTTGAAAACAAATCCACTCTTTAAAATGGCCCTGTGGTCAGAGAACAAAGTGAGGGAACCCTAAAAGTGCTTCTCAGCCTGGGTTTCTGCAGAGCAAACCAGTTGCTCATGTAAAAAAGGAGAGGGGTGTGGTGGGTGGAGATGGGGTGCTGGGGAGTCTGGCTGTCCTTTTGAGTTTGGTGCACACAGGACAAGGCAAGGAGGTCAGTGTCTGCTGCCCACTCCTTCCTCACCCTCCCCCTACCGCAACACACACTTTTTAGCCTCTTTGGGTCAAATTCTGGGAGCAGACATAGAGGCCTGGCCTGTGGAAGTCTCAGACCAAGGCCAGGCTGGAACAGGCTGATGGCAGGGCAAGGCCCAGAGCTGAAGCTTAAGCGGGGGTCCCCTCCTCTCTGAACTCTGCCTCCAGGCAGAGTTAGAGACTCAGCACCAGCCCTGGATGAAGAAGATGCAGGCTCTGGGCTTCCCAAGGGGAAGGGGACTTCTTTCAGCCCCTGCTGCCAGTGAGAGGTTCAGAGAGGCCAGTGCAGGAACCCTGTGACATGGATGCAAGCCTGTCCCAAGAAGAGACAAGATGCTGGAGGCAGATGCTTGAAAAAGAAGCTTGGAATAGCCCAAAGCAGTCTGAACCAAGGCTGGCGATGGACTGAGGTCACTTGAAGGAGAGACAGTGCTCAGGAGCATGTCCAGCAGGGAGAGGGCCCTAAAGACTAGGGAGGATCAGGAGAGGTAGCCAGGGATGGGGGGTGACCTTCAGAGGGGGCTGCAGGGGGTCGTTGGCCAGAGTCAGCTGCCTTGCCCGACCTGGTCACTGGTTCCAGGACATTCAGGAAGGTGGCCCAGGGTGCTGACCTCCACCTCTTCTCACAGGTGTTTGACGGGGCAGTGATCATCCTGTCCTTGGCCCCGATGGTGGCATCCACTGTGGCCAATGGGCCCCGGAGCCCCTGGGATGCCATCAGCCTCATCATTATGTTCCGGATCTGGCGGGTGAAGAGAGTGATTGATGGTGAGTGACCCAACGGTGGGGAGCTGGAGGCAGGAAGGGCAGCACGGCCTCTGGGGTCTCTCCCTTGTCGGGGCAGCCTTTCCTCAGTTCCCCCGCCACGTCCCACCCTGTGAATACTGTGGGGCTTGACATCTGCTCAGGGAGCCCCTAATCCAGGGTCCTCATCAAACCGGGATGTGATCGGGGAAGGTGCTAGTGGTTCGTCTTGTCCATCCTTTCATTTCACAGGTGGGAAGGCTCAGGCCCCAAGGGAGGAGGGTCACACAGCAAAGCAGCCTTGAGCCACAAATGGAGGCAGGACCCCCAAGGCCTACCGGTGCTCTCTTAGCCATTCAGCCTCCCCCATCCGCACAGGCTCTGCTCTCAGCTCTGTCCCTGAGAACATCCACTCCCTCCAGGGCACGAACAGTGCCTTCTGGCTCCTCTCTGCCAGCTGTGGACAGCTGGATACCCTCACACCGATGCATCTTGACAGCCCCCATTGTGAATGCTCTTTCCAGCTGTTCCCCTTTGTCCTGACACATCAAGCATTGCTGAGCCACTGGGAGCATCATGATAGGGATGCGCCGTGTGAACGGATGGGAGTTGGTTTGCCACTCCCACCCTGGGTGTGAACTGGCTTCGGCAGAGACCCCAGGGACAGCGGGCCTGCTTGGGGCAGCCTCTGGGGCCTGGAGACAGGTCTCAGGGACTCATGGGCTGTCCTTGAGTTTGAAAGCAAACAGAAAAATTCTGATTTCTCTCGTCTGCATGATTCCTACAGCAGCCAGAGAACATCTGGAGGTTGGAAGGCTGTGGGTGGAAAGGAACTTGGGGAATTGAGACATGGAGAGTTCTAGAACATAGTGGCAAAAGAGGCATGTGACCGAGGTTTCTGAAGGGTCTGGAAGGGCTGGGTTCTGAGAGGTGTGAGAAGAGTGTGAAAGGCAGAGGCCAAGGTCAGGTCAAGAGTTGATCCTGAGACTTCCCAAGAGCCAAGAGAACTGCCAGAGGAGGGGTCCATGGGGTTGCCTCTGTCTGGGAACTCTCCAGGTTCTCCAACCCAGAGTCCAAGTTCTCTCCTCTGGGTCTCAATGTGTTTCATTTATAAGTAGGATTGACTGTGAGTAACTAGACTCAGAAGTGACTTAAAATAGAAGCCTATTCCTTTCACATGAGAGCCTGCAGGAGGTAGGCGGTCCAGGGTCAATAAGGAGCATCCATAATCATGGTCCCCGGTTCCTCCTATTTTGTTGCTTTGCTGAACATAGCTTATTTTCCAAAGTCACCCCCACGGTCCAAGATGGCTGCTTCCTTGCCTGCTATCACATCCTCATTTCAGCCAATAGGAAGAAGGAAGAAAGGAATAAGATAAACAGTCAAAAGGAAAGCCCCAGCTGCCTTTTCTTTTTTTATATCTTTACTGAGATACAGTTACATACCATAAGACTCACTCATTTAAAATGCACAACTCAATGGTTCTTAGTACATTCATAGAACTGTGCAAACATCACCAAAATTTAAATTTGGAGCACTTAAAAAATCACTTCAGAAAGAAACCCATTAGCCTCACTCCCCATTCCCCTCCGGCCTTAAGCAGTTACTAATCTACTTTCCATCTCTATAGATTTGTTTCTTCTGAGCATTTCATTTAAATGAAATCATATGATATGTGGTCTATTGTATCTGCCTTCTTTCACTTAATGTTTTCAAGATCGATCCATGTTGTAGCATGTGTACACGTGTGCTAAGTTGCTTCAGTCATGTCCGACTCTTTTGTGGCCCCATGGACTGTAGCCCGCCAGGCTCCTCTGTCCATGGGATTCTCCAGGCAAGAATACTGAAGTGGGTTGCCATTTCCTTCTCCAGGGGATCTTCCTGACCCAGGGATCGAACCCACATCTCTTTTGTTTCCTGCATTGGCAGGTGGGTTCTTTACCACTAGCACCACCAAGCATGCATCAGGACTTCATTCCTTTTTCTTGTGAAATGGTGACTGCAGCCATGAAATTAAAGGACGCTTGCCCCTTGGAAGAAAAGCTATGACCAACCTAGACAGCATATTCAAAAGCAGAGACATTACTTTGCCAACAAAAATCCATCTAGTCAAAGCTATGGTTTTTCCAGTGGTCATGAATGGATGTGAAAGTTGGACTGTAAAGAAAGCTGAGTGCTGAAGAATTGATGCTTTTGAACTGTGGTGTTGCAGAAGACTCTTGAGAGTCCCTTGGACTGCAAGGAGATCCAACCAGTCAATCCTAAAGGAAATCAGTACTGAATATTCATTGGGAGGACTGATGCTGAAGCTGAAACTCGAATACTTTTGCTACCTGATGCGAAGAACTGACTCATTTGAAAAGACCCTGATGCTGGGAAAGATTGAAGGCGGGAGGAGAAGGGGATGACCGAGGATGAGATGGTTGGATGGCATCACTGACTCAATGGATATGAGTTTGTGTAAGCTCCTGGAGTCAGTGATGGACAGGGAAGCCTGGTGTGCTGCAGTCCATGGGGTTGCAAAGAGTCAGACACGACTGAGCCACTGAACTGAACTAAAGTGTTCCATTGCATAGATGTACCACATTTTATTTATCCGTCTGTCAGCTGATGGACATTTAGGTTGTTTCCACTTTGGGCTGCTCTGGACACTTATGTTCAAGTTTTTGTGTGGACGTATGTTTTCATTTTTCTTAGATTCCTAGGAATGGAATTCCTGGGCCATGTGGTCACTCTTTGTTGAATATTTTGAAGAACTGCTGTTTTTCAGAGCAGCTGCCCCATTTTACATTCCCACCGGCAGTGTGGGAAGGTTCTAATATCTCCACTTCCTCATCAACCCCAGCTGCCTTTTAAGAAAGGCTTCTGGAAGCTGCTTCATGACACCTGCGGTTATATTCCATTGTCCAGGATGTAGTCTCATGGCTGCTCACAGCTGCAAAGGAGACAGGAAAATATAGTCCTCGTGCCAGGCAGCCATGCACATAGCCAGAATTACAGAAAATCCCAAGGACAGAGGAGCCTGGTGGGCTGCAGTCCATGGGGTTATGAAGAGTCAGACACAACTGAGCAACTGAGCACGTATGCAGAATGTCACTATGGAAAAGGAGGAACGTGAGTATCTCGGTCACAATGGCTTAGAGTTCTAGCCCTCTTATACTTTCTGGGTGCTGTTGGTACCTAGGTACCATGCCTACCACTGCACTGCTAGATCTTCTGGGAACCACACCTGGGCCTGAACCTGCTGCTAGCTGGACACTGGGACCAGCCCCCCCTGCCCCTCCCCACCCAGCCCTGCCCCTGCCAAGCTCTTCATGGGTCTGTCTCTGTCTTGCAGCCTACGTCCTGCCGGTGAAGGTGGAGATGGAGATGGTCATCCAGCAGTATGAGAAGGCCAAGGCCATCCAAGACGAGCAGCTGGAGAGACTGACGCAGATCTGTCAGGAGCAAGGGGTAATGCATGGCCACTCTCAGTTCTGCCCGGGTCCATCCTGGGCTGAGAACACTAAAGCCCCCCAGAGTGTCACAGCTGCAGGGCCCTGTGGTCAGCGAGCTCCTCCGGCCCCTTCACAGACACACGGGGAGCCCAAGGCCCAGAGTCAGGAGACGTGTCTCTAAGGTCACTTGTGCCCAGCCAGGCCTGGACTCAGCCCCAGTTCCCAGGCCAGGCTTCTTTTCGTCTTGCTGTGGTGACCAGTCAGCTCTCCAACCCGAACCGGCTGAGTCACCTTCTCAGTTACCAGGGTCTTCTGGGCACTGTGGTCTCTGAAAGGGGAGGGGAGTCGGATTCTGTGTGCAGAGCTTGCCAGGCATCGCTGTGGGTCAGTTGCCACCCAGGACCCCCCAGACCCACCAGAGAGGCATCAGCAGTGCCCTCCGCCCTCTGGGAACCAAGGAAAAGACTCAGAGACAGGGAGGGGCCCTGTGAGGCTGTGCTGAGGGGGGTGCATGGGCTGGGGATGGGCAACTGGGCCCTGAAGAGTGTCTGTCTAGGAATCCAGGCCTCACTGAAGGCCCATCCTCCCCCTCCACCCCCTGTCCTCTGCACGGGTAGTTTGGCTTTCATCCTGATGAGAGAGAGGAAACCTGCAGTGTTAGCAGCAGCCGCAGGGGGATCTCTCAGGTTTGAATTTTATTTTTTAATTTGGCCGTGCCTGGTCTTAGTCGTGGCATGCGGGATCTAGTTCCCTGCCCAGGAATCGAACCTGGGTACCCTGCATTTGGAGCAGAGTCTTAACCACTGGATCACCAGGGAAGTCCCCAGGTTTGAATTTTTAGTGTACCTTTCTTGCCACCATTGGAGGATGGATCGGAGAGGCAGGGTGGAGATGGGAATGAAGCCTGAAGAGGCTGTAGAACCACCAAGGGGAGCAGGGTCTGGGGTCAAGGAGACGACGCCTTGAGCCTCATCCAGGACCTGGCCAGAGCGTGGTCAGGCAGCTCCCGGTCTGCTGTCCGATAGGAAAACAAATGCTCTGCTCGGCCACACTTGGCCACAAGAAAGACACAGGCACAGCCCTGCATCTGCTCTTCATAAATGCATGGCCTCCCAGGCCGCAGAGAGCGAGCTGGCCCTGCGAGCCTCACGTTAACAGCCCATGTGCCGCGTGGCTGAGGGGAAGCCCTGGCGGCAACCCACCTCCCCTGCTTTCCACCACAACCCTGTCCTGAGCCCCCGGGGACCCCACGTTCCTGCCACGTTCCGTCCTGGTTCACATCACCCGCTCCAAGTGGCCTCCTTCCCGGGGGTCTGGGCCGGAGGGAGACTCCCTTGGACTCCGCGCAGGAAAGAGCCCATAAATAAAGACAGATTCCCTCTAGGTAGTGACATCTGGAAAAGAGATGAACAGAAACAAACCGTTTTAATTTAAAAAACACCTGAAGCCTGTCATCTGAGTTAAGACAGCCAAAAAGGGCCAGACGGGCTGGAATCCCAGGGGGCTGCCAGGAGAGCGGGAGGGGCTGGCCAGAACCGAGGCTGGGTTCTCCGCTCTCCCAGAGCTCGGCCCTGCCCGCTCCACAGCGGGGAGCACACAGACACTTCATTTTCAGCTGGATGTAAGACCAGCCTTGAGACTTCACTGGGCAACAAATGCCCTTAAAGAAATGTGAGTGCTGGCTCATGGGATGTCAGAGGTGGCCAGATCCTTTGTGAGGAAAGTGCTTGGAATAGTTAAGATGTTACGGACAGACCTGAGTGCAAAGCCAGCTTGGCTACTTGTGGTTTTGGACACCAGTGAGACCTCTGGGGACCTTGGTTTTCCTAATCTGAAAAATGGGGCTAGTGATAAAATCCTGGAAGGATGGCTGTGGGATTGTTTAGCCTAAAGCCCGGCACATGATAAATAGTGACTCTATGAGAACTAACCCCTGTTTCCCCCCACACACCCATTTTGCAGGTAAGAAAATTGAGGAGTGGTGACTTGCCCAAGAGCACACAGCTAAATGAGGGCTTTTAGAGCCAGGAGTAGATCCAGGTGTCTTAACTGAATGCCCTTCTTCCCCAGCCCACCTTGCTTAGGGTCTTGTTCCATGACATTTTTCTACCCAGGTCACTTCTCAGGGCTTGGTGAAAACCTTGATCAGGTTGAGCACCAGGGTGTCTTTAAATCATGGCCTGAGGACACCCCTTCTTTTGTGGGCACAGACCTGGCTCCCCTCAGCTCCCTCAGCAGCTTCCAAAGGGTCTCTCACTGCTGCTCCCACCCCCGCCCCACCCCATCCCAGGTCATTCTGTTCATCTCGGTCTCAAACTCTCTCCCTCTTCCAGCTGGAATTCTTAGGGTTCAATGAAGCAATTTCCAAACTAGATTTATGTACTCTACCTAAGAAACTGAAATTTATCCAAAGTTCCA
This sequence comes from Giraffa tippelskirchi, assembly GCF_054371585.1. Taxonomy (NCBI): domain Eukaryota; kingdom Metazoa; phylum Chordata; class Mammalia; order Artiodactyla; family Giraffidae; genus Giraffa; species Giraffa tippelskirchi. The sequence goes on along the minus strand of NC_137286.1, from coordinate 35,964,764 downwards.
ATGAAATGTGTGGCATCACTTTGCATTCACCTTGCTCTCTCTCTGGCATGTATTTGCCAGCTCTTATTTTTCAGAACAGTTTTAGACTTATAGGAAAATTATGACAGTAGCACAGAGTTCCCATATGTGCTCTACCCCATTTCCCCATTATTAACATCTTACCTTAACGTCATGCATTTGTCACAATTAATGCACCAACATTGGTACGTTATTATCAAGGTCCACACATTGTTCAGATTCAGTTTTTATCGAATGTCCTTGAGCTGTTCCAGGATCCAATCCAGGATACCGTATGACAATGAGTCATCATGTCTCCTGGGGCTCCCCTTGGCTCTGAAAGTCCCTCAGACCTCCCTTGTTTGTGAGGGCCTTGACAGTTTGAGAGAGTTGGTCAGGCGTTTTATAGCATGTCTCTCTGTTGGGTTTTGACTCGTGTTTTTCTCATGATTCGATCGGAGTTCCAGGAGTTTGGGAGGGAGACCGCAGAGATCCTGTGCCATTCTCATCCCATCATATCAAAAGTAATACTGTCACTCTGACATCACGGTGGGTGTTCACCCTGAGCACCTGGCTGAGGTAGGGTGTGTCAGGTCTCTCACCGGTCAAGTGACTCTTCTTAAAATTCATCTTAGCTTTTTAAGAAAGCTTAAATTGCTTCTTACGGTGACCATGTGGAGACTCTGGGTGACATGGTTTGCTAGCTTCTTGCAGGAACAGCTTACACATTTTATCTTCTGTGCCACGTGGCAGCCCATTTCTTACCACGTGGCCACACCCCAGGTGGCCGGGAACCTCCTTGGGGGCCCCTGGATTTGGCAGATGGGGGAATCTGAGGCCAGTGGGGGATGAAGATGGAAGAGGGACGTCTTATGGCTTATTCTGGTCCTTTCCCCCTGGACCACACTGGCCCTCTGGTCTTCACAGGGAGACAGGATTCAGTGCTGCCCTCAGTCCCACGTCTCTCCTGGCCACCAGGCTTACCTCACCCTTAGCAGATTCCTACGAGGAGCCCAGAGGGGCCAAGCTGGGGGGAGCGACGAGGGTGCACTCTGTTGGTCGGCCTCACCTTCCTCCAGCCCTGGCTTCTGCAGTTTTCCTCCAGATGGCTCATTCCTGTGATGAAAATATGTCCCCTCAGACCCCTGCATTCAACAATCCTTTGGCTGGAAGGTCATTCCCGTTCACTTTTCTTTTGCTCTCTCTGTGGATTCTGCTCTTTGCCTGTATGTCCCCCCAGAATTTTATTAGGCATCCATCTGTACACCAATGGATTCCAGAGGAGGGGTGCTAGTGACTGTCCTTCAGAGAGATGTGTGCACTTTTTGTCTGTCTCTGTAAATGGCTGCTTCAGAAATCAAAGGTATTTTCGAAGCAGGGGTTAAATCAGTGCAATGATATATTCTTCCTATTCGTCATATGAAACCACCTCTGAGGTTTTAGTGCATCCATGCCCAGCCCCTTGCTCTAATTCCAAAACATATTTTGAAGTCCTCATTGTACCTGCTCTTTGCTCTCTAAGCCTTGCAACAACTTTTGGCCCCCAATAATACGATCCAACTCAGAGTCCTGTGGAAGTTTGTTTCTCTTCTCTTCTTGGCCCTGTGGGACCAGCTAACTTCTGCTTCCTCAGCACCATCTTACCCTGAGATCACTGGCAAGAGACCCAAGGAGGTGGAGCTCAGTCTAGGATGACTTGAGGCCCAGCCTGCAAGGCGGCCAGTGGAACTCAGTGAGCCCCTTAGGACAGCCTCAGACCTGGGGCAAGCGGCAGGCTCTGAAAGAAGAGTCCTGTGTGAGGGTAGCTTGCGGGGTGGGGGGCCATCCTCTCACCCAGGGAGTCAGCAAGAGGAATTCTGACCTCAGCTACATGGATCACCCCCGTCACCCCTGGACCTCAGGATCCTCATTGGAGAAATGGAGAAAACGAGGCTTATATCACAAGGATGCTGTGAAGTTCAGATTAATTCAAGTAATATAGAAAGTCTGGCCCACTGAAGTCTCTCAGTAAATGTGAGAGATAGAGAAAGAATAAAAACAATACTAAATCATTTGTATAACGGTGACTGTTTACAAATGCACTGCCACATGTTTTAGCTCATCTTGACTTGATGGTCAGAGTTGGCAGGCTTGGTATTATTAATCCTTTTATAGATGGAAAGACTGAGGCTGAGAGAGACTGCGGCTCGCCCAGGGTCTCACTGTTTGTCATGGAAGGAAGGGCCCGGATGGAACTCCAGGTTCTGTGTGCATTTTCCTACACCACAAACAGGGCATCTGTACAAGTCTGTTAGAATGAGTAACACCATCTGCTCCATCACATAGATCCAGACATCCAGTGGCCTAACACGGAAGGAGCGTACTTGTCCCCCTCCCCACCCCCCATGGCAGCCCAGGGCGGTGACATTGAGGGGGGTGGGGGCACAGGGACACTGTGTCACAGTCACTGTGGCCTCCAGGCTCTTCCCATGTCACGGCTCCTGCTTATTCTGAGTGTCTGGAGTTTTCTCCCTTCAGCCAGAGGATAAGAAAGGGAGGGTAGAGAACTGTGCATAGATGATTTTTACTGCCCGGGCTTGAAAGCGGTGACCTTGCTTCTGCCCCCATTGGATGGTGGACTCAGTTACACATTCATACTAAGGCGCCAGACCCCAACAACGTAGACTGTGAGCCTCCTGAAAACAGTCACCTGCATAGCCGCTTAGTAGGCCCACAATATTTCCTAACTCCGTTCCCCTCTTCCCAATAGCAAGAGGGACAGTCACAATGATCAGTCCTCCTTGGATGATGCAGGTCCCCCTGGCCTGCCTCCTGAAGAAACAGGGTGATAATCTTGCCCTTAAGGGATAGGCATTTCCAGTGGAAGCAGGGGGAAGGGTGCAGAGGCCACGCCCCTGTCTTTTGAGGGCCAGCAGGTTCAGAGCAGCAGGAAAGGGGTTCTCTCCTCATTCTGGGGGTGGCGTATGTGGCTGGCTCAATCCAGAGAAGCCCCCTCTTTTCTTGTAGAGGCCAAAGCCCCCCAGCTCAGCACAATAGTCTTTGTTACCTGGATTATTCAAGATCTCCAACTGTGAGAAGGAAAGTTGTTTTTTTTTTTTTTCAAACATGGGAAGTGATTTGTAAAACAGCCGATAACTTTAATGACAAGCCTATTTAGCTGATAAAATTAGCCATCAGAGGAATAACTTATGTTATCCTTTTGCCATAATTTAAATTTATGGCCAACTACCAGTCATCTTCACAGTGGATGGAAAGGGGCCAAGGTCGGATTCAGCGTCACCCTGCTCCTAAATCATTAGTTTGCAACTGTCTCCTGAGTTTTATTGTTACCAACAATGGCGAAACTAATGGAAATAAACATTGGATGCCATCCCAATAGCAGATGGGTTTGAAGGCAGGGCAGTCTGTGCAGACAGCCCTAATAGGATGGAAAAAAATTATTGCTGTTGCATTAGATACCATCAAGCTTCTGGCCAAAGTGTGCATTGATCAGGCCAAGGCCATGTCAGTTGTACTCCACAAACCAGACCATTAAAGGCAGAGATGCGCTGGGTGTGCCCGCCCTGCTGCCCCGGGGGTCTGGCCCCGCCTGGGTATGCATTAAAAGCACAGCCCAATGGAAGGGGCCTGACTCACTCCAGTAATGCACGCTGAGGGCTTCCCTGTGGACCCCAGCTGATTTGGTCAGGTTATCTGATTAGAAATACTTAGCTCATGATGTGCATTAAAAAGGGCGGTGACTGCACTTTCATTCTTCCTAAGTCACACGATGGTCCTTTTCTCCCCACTGGACCAGTTTGCCGGTGGGAAGTTTGCTTCAATTTGTCTTCAAAGCCACCATGTGCTTTGTCTCCCAGAGGCCCAGGCCCACGTGCTATGGGTGTTTCTCCTTACCTGCAGTTTGATTGCAGGGCGTCGCGGTTTTTATATTTGTCCTCCTTGAGATTCTCTGAGTTTCTTGAATTTGTGGGTTGGTGTTTTTCATTAGATTTGCAAAGGTTTAGGTCGACATTCCTTCTTCTTTTTAATGTTGATTTCTTTGACTGTGCCTGAGCTTAATTGCAGCACATGAGATCTTGAGTTGTGGCATGTGGGCTCTAGTTCCCTGACCAAAGATTGAACCCAGGCCCCCTGTACTGGGAGTGCGGAGTCTTAGCCACTGGACCACCAGGGAAGTCCCTCCATGATTTCTTTACTTATTGCTTTTTCTCCTCTGGAACTCTAATCGCATGTTAGACTTTCTGATCGTGTCTCACTTCTTTCTTATACCCTAATCTCTTCCCCCATTCTCTCTCTTTTCTCTTTTTCTGACTGTAAGTCATAATATTTTTTTTATAGATCTATCCTCAGGTTCAACATCCCTGTCTTCTACTGTGTCCAGTCTGCTGTTAGATGCATGCAACTGAGGACTCAATTTCAGATATTGTATATTAAGGTTCTAAAATTTTCATTTAATTCTTTTCATAGGTTCTGTTTCTCCACTGAAATGTTACATCCATTTTATCCATCTTTCCCCCACCCTTCTCTAACATATTAATCACAGTTGTTTCAAAGCCCTGTCCATTAATTCAAATATTTAAATAGGTCAGCTTCTGTGCATATTCTAAGCAACTTCTTAACTGGCTTATGATTTGATAATCAATCACCTTTTTCTACTTGTTTGCGTGAATAGTAATTCTTATTGTCTGTGGAATGCATTGTTGATGCATTTTAGGTGTTCTGGATTATGTTATCTTTCTCTGTAAAGAGTTGGCTCTCAGAAGCTGGGTATTTGCATGAGAGCAGGGGGCTGCCCAGGTGGTTCAGTGGTAAAGAACCAGCCTGCAATGCAGGAGAGGCAAGAGACATGGGTTCAAACCCTGGGTCTGGAAGATCCCCTGGAGAAGGGAATGGCAACCCACCCCAGTACTCTTGCCTGGAAAACCCCATGGACAGAGGAGCCTGGTGGGCTGTGATCCACACAGCTGCGGACACGACTGAGCACACACAGCACGCGGCATAGGAGCACAGGCTGGTCCTGAAGATGCACCAGAAGTTAACTGGCACTTGCAATTTTTCCCTCCCAGTTAGAATCCCAGAACCAGCACGGAGCTTATTATAGACCAGAATTCAGCTGCTCCGTTAGCGTTATTGAACACACAGGGAAAATGAGGCCCAACGAGGAAAAGAGACTTAATCAAAGTCAGAGTGAGGCAGGAGAAGGGGGCAACAGAGGACAAGATGGTTGGATGGCATCACTGACTCAGTGGACATGAGTTTGAGCAAGCTCTGGGAGATAGTGAAGGACAGGGAAGCCTGGCGTGCAGCAGTCCATAGGGTCACCAAGAGTCGGACACGACTGAGCAGCTGAACAACAACAACAACAGGGTGAGGGAGGGGTGATGGGCCACGATCTCAGGCTCCTGCCTCCAGCTCTAGCTGTTTCCCCACATGGCGGCCTCCTGCCCTTTTCTGACCCCTGTTACCATTAAGCTCCTCATATTCTGTTGGGTTGAGTTACTTCCATCCTTCCCATAAGGCTTCAAGTTCCCTGACCAAGGTCTGTGGGACGAGAAGCCAGAGGCATGGGTTCTGGGCCCAGCATTGCTTCTGATGCACCACATGGTCTGAGCCTTTACCCAACCCTGTCCTCTGGCACAAACACCTCCTTCCCATCTCAGGGCCTTAGTTTTCCCATCTGACTAATGAGGCCCTGATATCCTAGGACCCCTTGACAGCTCTTCATCAACGGGGGAAGCACATGTGGCCATGTTCAGGAATGGGGATCAGAAGCTAGGCTCTGAGGGTCCCAGCTAGAACATCTGAATAGTCCCCTTGGCTGTCACAGCCAGTGGCCAGAGCTGAGAGCCCATGCAGCCCATCTGCAGTGTCTCCTCTGTGAGGGGTTAGTCATTCCTCCTCAGGGCAAGCACTCAGAGCATTCAGCCACCCCACACTCTCTGGGTAAGCAGCTTGGAATAACCTGTCCCCAAAGCAGGTTGCCCTCTCCATCATCCGCAGTCTAATCCATGCCCATGCTGACACTTTCACTTCCTAAATAGTTCTCATCTCCTTCTCACTGTCTTTACTCTAGTCCAGATTCTGGTCATCCCTGGCCTGGATGACTCATATTCCCATGTCTGTCCTGGCTTCCCTCTGTCCAGTTCATTCTCCACCCTGCTTTCAGCACGGTCCTTTCAAAATTCTCAGCTGAATCACCACACTACCACCTCTACCACCCCACCCTTCTGTTCAAAAGATTTCAGTGGTTCACTGTTGCTCTTTAAACAAAGTCCTTAGCACCTCTTACCATGGCTCCAAGGCTGTGTGCCTGGTGTGGCCCCTGCAGACCTCCTCACTGCCCTGTCCTCCCAGTCTCTACCTCCTGGACACACCACCTCTACCACAAGTGCCACCCAGAGCTAGCCTTTAGGACTTTCCTAAGAGATTTTTTCCTTGTGCAGCAGATAGCCCCTATCACTGGGACCAGCCAGGACTCACTTGTAAGCTGGGAGAGGCATTTTCATTCCAGTATACATAACAGAATTTTAACATCACCCTCACCATGCTTTATCTGACTTCTTAGTGAATGGATAAATAAATGAATCACTAGAACTACCATATACTTGGGGTGCATATTTTTAGCTTAAAACTTATTTCATTGTACATGCCTATGTCTGCATATATGGGCTCGGGGCTGGGCAAGCTCTGGCTTCTGGCTGTCTGGCCTGAATTCCAGTGGGACACTCATGGACAGCTCTGTATCAATTACAAGTTATCAATAATGCATCTGTTCAGAGTGGCCTTGGAGGCCATTATCTAGGACCGCCGGCCCTGATGAGTGGCCTTGGAGAAAGCAGGCTGGGTATGCCCATGGGAAGTTCAGATCAGGTGGGGCCGGAGGGGCTCCTAGCCCCAGCAGAGCTAAGGAGGGTTGCCTAATGGGTCCTCTGTGACATCTGAGACCTGCCGCAAGAAGGGTGGCTCCAGCCCGCTCCCTCTGCACAGACTACCCTGTAACAAGCCAGCCTTGCTTTCTCACTTTCTGAGACCAGTGGCGCCATCTGAGTACTGGGTTGTTAAGATCCAGGTCTGAGCCTAGTCTGAGACCAGAGTTAGAGCCCAGTGTGTGATCAGGTTGGGCTCTCAGTTCGTTACTTGGGTCAGGGCTCAGTGTGTAACCAGACTTGGGGCTCACTCTGTGAGCAAGATCAGGGCTCAGTGTTGGGGCTCAGGCTTTGTCTCAGCTTTGGGTCAGGATCAGGGCCCAGTTTGTGGCTGGTGTTAGGACTCAGCCTGAGACCACAGAATTCGGCAAAACTGACTAGTTTCACACATTCTTGTATTGATTCACTCAGCAATATTTATTGAGGGCCTTCAGTGTACCAGGCAACAAGACAGACAAGACCCCTGCTCTTGCAGAGATTATCTTCTATACTTTATTCTTGTGTAGATTGTATTCTACATTCCTGCTCTCACAGAGGGCCAGGGTGGCAGTGGTGTGCTGGAGCGCTCACTGGCTCCTGAGGGCCAGTTGTGCACCTTTCTACCCTGTTCTGCATAACATCGTGTTGGTCGTTTGGAACTGGCCATGGTGGATGTACCAGAGATTAGCATGCACTGTAAATCAGGCCTCTTTCTATTTTTCTAATACCTGCACACCACTGCAGGTGAGAGAGGAAAACCCATAGACAGTTTTTGAAGAAAATGGTGGAGTGACCACACATGTTTATCCAATCTCCTTCCCCAAATTCCACTAAGAGGGTGGTAAAGAAAAAAAGAATACACAGATAAGAATTAAGAAATCCTGTAAGTCCTGTCCATCAGGACAGAGAGGAGAGAGAGATTTCTGTGGATTTGTGGGAAGTGGAGAGTGAGCAAGAAAGCGGTAACTGATCCCGAAGAGGGGAGGATCTATAACTAAGGGAGTGTGTGAAGAGGTGGCTAGTGAAGGAAATGGGCTAATTCCCCCTCAGAACCCTGGAGAGTTTGGAAGGAAGGGGAGAGTGTGAAGCTGACCATAGGGGAGAGGGGTGGGCTAAAAGTCTGTACATGCTATCTGAACCCTCCAGGTTCCCTTGCAAATCCTGCAGTCAGGAGACCACGCTTCGCCATCACACAAGAGGCAAGAGTTTCATCCTCTGGAGAAACTGAACCAGAGGGCTCTGTGATGGGCACTAGGTGAGGCACACCCCGGGAATTAGGTAAATGTCCTTTCATCTCATGGCTGGACCCTCAGCCCCAGTTCCCTGCTCTGCTCTCAGCATGCAGGTGGGCCAGAGGCGTGTCCTCAGGCAGGAGGCTGATGAAGTCTACCCAGACCTGAGTGGTCCTAGAGACAAAACCCGTGAACACTGCCGTTGGGAAGTTGTCCCAGTGTCAGTTTACTGCCCAGCCACTCTAGTGTTAGTGAATCCTTGAATTGTGTTTCAGTTTCATCAAAGGAAAAATAGTGAAACATTAAAATACATAAAAAAACAATCAGAAGGTGCTAAGTGCAATGTAGAGAATTCAAACAGGGTAATGGGATGGATGCCTGGGCTAGGGGTCCGGGAAAGCCTCCAAGGGGGGGCGGGGCAGCATGTGATATGGGACCAGAGGTCACTGGGGAAGTGATCCTGAGACCAACACAGGTTTAGTGTGTTTAAGGAGTTTTGAGAAGGTGTGTGTCCCAGTGAGAGGTAAAGGGAGACAGAATGAGATTAAGTGGGCCAAGTCAACAGAGCCAGAACAGGCACCTGCTCTGTAAGTCAAGGGTAAAAAGCTTGGGTTTTCTCCCACCCAAGGGGAGACATGACAAGAGGGTGACATGATCTGATCTGGGTTTATGAGAACCCCTCTGGCCCCTGTTAGAGGATGGATGATAGAGGATGTGGGGCTGCAATCATCCAGGTGAGAGCTGGCCGTGGAGGTGGGGGAGGTGGGTAGACTTGGGGTAGCCCTTCGGGAGCTGGACTTGAGGGCAGATTGGATGGCAAGGATAATGAAAAGCGAAGAAGCAAGGGAGGAGATTCCATTTTTGGACCCAGCTAAAATGAGATGAAAGCACCTGAGGAGCAGCTGTGAGGACAAAGTGAACAGTCCTGTTTAGACTAGGTTGAGTTTATGATACCTGTGACCCAGTGCTGTGGCTGTCAGGCAGGCAGCTGGAGGTGTGACCTGACACTGCAGGGAGGGGCCAAGGCTGGAGGTTGGAATCATGAGCAAGCAGGTAATCTCCTATGTAGGGAGCGAACCCCCAGCTTCAGGTCTTTGGGGGTTTGACAGGAGGTTGTGGGGTTGTGCAAAAGCGATGCAATGTGTGTTTGGAACAGTAGGTGGCAGTGAAGACTCTTCCTCTTGAGTCCGCAGTCAGGCCGTTCAGAGTCAGACCCAAACTTTGCCTTCACCCAGATGACCCAGGAAGGCCCCAGAGTGTGAACAGCCATCTCAGCCACAACCCCAAGAGACATCTGAAAGTCTCTCTAAGGAACTTTCCCCCAAAACAAAAAATTAAACCAAAATAAAAATGTATGACGCCTTTTACAAAGCCTTTATGAAGAGCTCTGTGGGTTGATAACCCCCATTTTACAGAGAAGGAAACCGAGGCCCCATGGCAGTAAAGCCACAGGGTTGGGACCAGAGCCCAGTCCTGTCTGACCAGCGCTCGGAACACCTCCGAGAAGAAGGATGTGGGCGTCGCTGGAAGACAAGTGGGTCAGGCACAGCCCAGCGAGCACGTGATGCCGCGATGGGCTTCCCTGGCAGATTACCGCCTGCCCTGGAGGTTGTGGGGTTTCCAGTCCGCCGCTAAACATCGGTGTAAGACACCTGAATAAAGCTCTCATTTCTTGGGTCGCACATTTAGGCAAGTAACTAGAACAGGATTCAAGTCCGATGTTCCCCGACTCCTCCTGCGATGCTCTTTTTTTGCAAACCACCATTGTGTTCCTCTTACGGCCATCTTGTCCTCACTATGGGGCCAGACGACAGACACAGTATCAGAGATGGGACACGGGAACGTGTTTTATTACTTGGAAAAGCCTCCATAAACGTCAGGGACTCTTGCCATTAGTGTCTTTGGGAGATTTATAAAGGAACGCCCCCTCCAGCCTTTGGAGGCTCAGCCCCTTCCTCCCGGCTCCCCCAAAAAGGAAAGCGCCCAGACGTCTCGCAGGGCCCGGGTCCCCGCGCCACCCGCCACCCACCGCCCCCCGCCCCTCTCCTTCTTGCAGTTTGAGATCCGGCAGCTGCGGGCGCACCTGGCGCAGCAGGACTTGGACCTGGCGGCGGAGCGCGAGGCGGCGCTTCAGGCCCCGCACGTGCTCAGCCAGCCGCGCAGCCGCTACAAGGTGGTGGAGGCCGGCACGTGGGCCGAGGAGACGGCGGCCGAGAGCGTCGTGGAGGAGCTGCAGCCCGCGCAAGGTAAGTCAGCCGGCGCCTCCCCAGCCCCGCAGTGGGGGGCTCCCTCCCCGTCCCCGGGCTCTGCGCACAGCGTCAGGGAGCTGGGGCACGTCTCCTGATGGGACTGTGTCCGGATGTCGGCCTACGATTTTGGTGGGGGGGGAGGGGGGAAGCCCTAGTTAAGGGCCCCCCGGGACTGCCTTTCTCAGCCTCAAGAGATAGCATTCAGTCAAGCTACTTTGACCCGACTTTGACATGACCTCAGTGGCCTGTAGGCATCTCGCCTGCTTTGAGTGTATTACCTACCCATTCCTCGCGGCAGCTTGCAGGAGACTTTCCTACTTTATGGGTGAAGGAACTGAGCCCCAGAAAAGTCCAAAGGTGCAGAGCTAGGTTTCCAGCCAGGTGCCGCCGACTTTCCTGCTGGACTGCCCGCCCCGCCTCCAGGGCCCAGATAGCAAGTCCTGGCCTGGGGCCAGAACAGCCTAACCCTTGAGGATGGTGGTAAATTGATGGGCCGGTGCTGGTGGAGATGGGGGCCTCGGCCGTACCCCAGGGCAGAGTTCTCTAGGGAAGACCAGCTGTGTCGCCTTGCAGTGGGGACTTAACCTTTCCGGGTCTGGGTTTCACTAGCTGTCAAATGGGAACGAGGCTGAGCCTCCCTCACAGGTTCGTGTGAGGCCCCAGGAAGCAGGTGTAGGCTCTCAGAATTGCAAAGTAGTCCTGCAAATGTCAGGTGGTGCTATTTTGTGATTGGGGTGGAAATACCCCTACCTGGTGATGCAGCTTGTCAGATTTGGGCCTTTGTGGGGTTTGAGGAGGCTGTGTTCAGACAGGCTCAGGCCAGGACTTGGCTCCCAGCTCAAGGGGCACAGAGGCCAGCAGGGAAGATCTGCAGCCTTGTTAGAGCCCCCGGGGGACCCTGGGAGCCTGGACGCAGGTTCCCCTCCCCAGGCACCCTTGCTGCTCTGGTCTGAGTCCGCCTTGCCTTAACTTGCACCTGAAAATGCTGTTGCTAAAATAATGGGTAAGGGATTTCTTCACTTTACTAAGATATTTTTTTTTAAATATTGACTTCCCCTAATAATTCAGAATACATTTCTAGGTCCATCTTTTTGACCTAAAGGTAAGGGAACTACCCAAATGCCTCCAAGAGAAAGCTTTTTACAGTGTGATTTCATTCCATCCTCACACCTCCTTTCTCTCATATGAAGGAAGAAACTCAGACCCAAAGAAGTCAAGAGAACTTCATGGGGTCATATGGAAATAGAGGTGCTGGACTCGGCTAACTGAAGCTTGATCTAGGGCCCACTTCACTTTGGCGTGCTCTATTCCCCTCGCCAGGGCAGTGACAGCCAGGCAGGGCTGGCCAGGGTGGGAGGCAGGAAGCCAGAGCTCCAGACTCTGCCACTCCCCAGCTCTGTGACTTGGGGTCTCAGTGTTCCCTTCTGTAAAGTGGACTGATAACTCTGGCTCTGTCTGCCTCACAGGAAGTCTGGGAGCTGGTGGATGTGAGAAAGCTCTGTAGGCTACAAGGTGCTGTGAACAGGTTTTGGGGAGTAGGGTGATTGCTATTATGATCTTTTGAGAGACCTTCTAACCTTGGAACTTTAGAAGTTGGGGGCTCAGGACTTCTGAGTCTAGCTCTTCAGCTGACATGCTAATCCCATCTGGAACCGCTGCCAAGAGGTTTACCTGCCTCTAAGAACAGGTACCCCAAACCTCCCAGGGAAGCCCAGGCCAACCCAACTTCACATGACTCTCCCTGTTAGAAAATACTTCCTCAGACTGAGCCAAGGTCTGCCCTCGGCATCGACCTCTTCCACCTGCACAAAGCTTTTCCCTCTCCTAGCTGAGACATCCTTTCGGAAACTGGCCTTTGAGTATCTTCTCCTCCAGGGACTGTCACCTGCATTCCCACAGCCACTCTTCAGGGGACACAAGCCCTCCAAGTTCTTGCTGTACAGTCCCTCCCTGAGCATTCCAATGTTTCTATCCCTCTCAGAGTGACATCTAGAACTAAGCGCGTTTCTTGGGGAGCTGCAAGACTAGGGCAGAGTGTTGAGGGGTCACCCCTGTGTTTTTGTTCTGGACCCAAGACCCCTGTGACTGAGCCTTGTGGTGACTGCCTGACCTGAGCTCACAGTTGAGCCAGGTCATGGCTCTGTTGACTCCTGGAACCTCCCCGCAGCCCATCCTTGACTTTCTATATGCCCATGCAGAGTTTGACATTCATTTGTGTTCAGTTGTAGCCTGATTCCTGCCTTGACTCTGGGTTTCCAGGGCTTTGTAGGTCCTACTCACAACTCATCACCAATTCTGCTAGTTTTACTGCCTACATATATTTTGAAACATTCCCACTTTTCATCTGCATTGCTCAGCCTCCCTCTCTCTGGACCTCACCCGCTTCCTTGACCTCAACTTTGCCCCCATGGGTGCCCTCTTCACTCCTTTCCCCCCCAACACACACACACACACACACTGACCTCAACTTTGCCCCCATGGGTGCCCTCTTCACTCCTTTCCCCCCAACACACACACACACACACTGACCTCAACTTTGCCCCCATGGGTGCCCTCTTCACTCCTTTCCCCCCCAACACACACACAACTCGGTGATCTTCCATAAATCTTTCATGTCACTCTCTGACTTAATACCTTGGCTGGTTATTTGCTCAAGCTGCCGAAACAAAGTCCTGCAAACTGGGTGGCTTAACCAACAGAAGTTTCCTGTCTCTGAGTTCTGGAGGCTGGAAGTCTGGGAGCAGGGTCTTGGCAGGATTGGCTCCTTCAGAGGTTGCAAGGGAGCATCTGCTGCTGCCTCTCCCCCAGCTCCTGGCACGCTGCTGGTAACCCTTGGCGTCCCTTAGTTTGTAGAAATATCACCCTGACCTCTGCCTTCTCTTCACATGGTGTCCTCCCTGTGTGTGCATCTGTGTCCGGATTTCCCTTTTTACAAGGACCCTAGTTGTGTTGGGTCTGGGGCCCACCCTACTCCAGTGTATAACCTCATCTTAACTAATTCTGTCTACAACAATCTCATTTCCAAATCAGATCACATTCTGAGGTCCTGTGGGTTAGGATTTCAACATATGATGTTGGAGGCGGAGGACACGGTGACTCAGCTTGTAACAGGTGGCATATAAGGCCCTTGATGGTCTTTGTCCCAGGCTGCCCCCTCCCACCCCCTGCCGTCTCATCTCCTTCCACTCTGCACTCTGTCTTCACTTTCACTCTGGCTGAGTGAAACATCTCTGCGTTTGGAGAAGTGTTCTGTGGAGTAGTAGGTCCCTGAGGCTTTCCACATGCTGTTCACTGGCAGGACAGGCCTGCCTGCCAAACTTCATTTCATCCTTCAAACCTGTCTCCGAGTCAGCTCCCGGTCACCACGTCCTTCCCTCAAGACCTTATACGAAATCCCACTTTCCAGGTCGCCCCTGCATTTTATCTTCAGAGCCACACCTGGCCCTAGGCAGCCTCCCCATAGGGTGATCTACATGGAATATAGTCTGCAAGCTCATAACTGATTGAAGAACAGAACAAATCTGTGGGCATCGCTTGTTTCATTATGGGTCCTGCAACCCTGGGTCTTCTCTCAGTGCTCAGGGGGCTTCTGGCAGTAGCCCACTCCAGAAACCCCGCTTGTGGCTTGCAGCTCCCCATGCCAGTGCTTGGGGAATCCAGAATATAAGAATCTTCGTTTTGAAAATTCTGGAAGTTGGTGGCAACTTTTGCCCACTTTGTTCTGTTTTCCAAGGATGAGAGGAGCAGGTTTACAGCCTATCCCAGGGTCTTCCCAGGTGGCGCTAGTGGTAGGTCTCTCAAAAGAACTTGCCTGTCAGTGTAGGAGACTTAAAGAGACACAGGTTCAATCCCTGGGTCAGGAATATCCCCTGGAGGAGGACATCGCAACCCACTCTGGTATTCTTGCCAGGAGAATTACATGGGGAGAAGCCTGGTGGACTACAGTCCATAGGGTCGCACAGAGTTGGACACAACTGAAGCAACTTAGGTACAACTGGCCCATCCCAGGACCTTCCTGCTGACGGAGCAAAGTGAGGTGGAGGAGCTGCCTCCTTGCCCTGCCCATGGTGGCTGCTCAAGCCCATTTTGAGACTGCAGTTCACCTGGTGCTGGGGCCTGCTCAGCGCTGTTCTGTCTTCTGCAGTGCACACCTTTTTGAACACCTGAGCTCAGGTGAGCACCTCCTGTACAGCCTGTCGTTCTGCAGCACCCCTCTGCCTCTCTCATCAGGAGCCTTACCTCTTGAGATAACAGCCTGACCGTTACTATCCACCCCCAGCCAATGACCTCCAGATCCCCGACACCTGATGCCACACTTGGATTCACAGGGAGTCAAGATCTGAGGTCACAGAGTCTGCAAACAAGCCAAGCATTTAAAGTAACCGCACACATTCTAGTGCTGTGAAGCCATGAGTCCCTGCCTCTCCACCCTGTTCCTCCTCTCCCTGCAGTCCCCAGGGTGGGCACCTTCCAGCAGGAAGTGGAGGGAGGCAGAATAAGAAGGGAGAAAGTGATCGGCTACACGTGCCAGCCAGGAGGGTCACAGGTTCTGTGCCAACCCTCCTGGAAACTAGAGGCATGTCTGAATAGGGCACTCGGATCTCCCACAGAGCTGGCAAACGTGCAGCCCTGGGAGCCGCTGCCAGTGCCCCTACCACCTAGCCCTGGAGCCCTACCCTTGCTCTCCTTTGTCTCCTCTGTGACATCCCTGCCTCCCAGCTCTCTAGAGGCACACCAGGCCGGCCCACTCAGCAGAGCACTAGCGCATTTCCCAACCTGGCACTTGACTGCCAACCCCTAGAGCCGTCAATAACAAAGGCAGTTCCTCTGAGACAGAGAGCAGAAGCCTTGTCGGGCTAGCAAGTGGCATGCCTGATTCACGGCCTCGGATGGGCTGGAGAGTCAGGACACCCCAGCTCATCTCTCTCTGACCAGGACTTGTGTCCAGAGAGGATTTCCATGATGTTAGAAATCATAGCTCGACAAGCTCGGGGCGCTCTGGGCCACGCTGGAGAGGGAGAAAGGGCAGTGTTTGTTGCTCACTATGACCTTCAGGCCAGCGGGGGCCCCGAGGCTCAGCGTGTCACACTAGCACACAGGCAATCCGGGGATTAACCTGCAGACATCAGCAATAAGTCTCAGGAGCCTTGGGGGATGGCTGGCCTTTCTCGGGGTACAGGGGTGGGGAGGGAGGCAGCAGCAGGGTTGGGAGTGCCAGCCTCAGCCGCGGCAGGAGAAGCGGCTCCTGCAGTCCCCACAATTGCCAGCGGGTCACTGTCAGACTAACACCAACCAGCTTCTATTTAAACTTGCTCCAGCACAAATCATTTTTAAAACCCGGACTGCAAAGTTCCAGGCTTTGGGGCCTGCCAAGTTCACAGTGCCCCTGTGTAGTCATTAATACTTCCCTCCCAAATTTATTAGTCTTGAAGCTCGCCCATAACTTATGAATTACAGCCCCTGGTGGGAGTGCCACAGCTTTTACCATATATCACAGTGAACTTCGGCGTCCACCCGCCCCCCGCCCCCGCACTGCACCAGTGCTCAGAGAAACCTCCACGGAGGTGCACCACCTCTCACCTTGGGAGAGGAGAGGCTTGTGTGCTGACCGAGGCAAGTCGGGCTTTCTGCCATCACTGGCCTTCTGAGGGGGGCCACTGGAGACCCAGGGGAGTCCCCAGAACTGTAGGACTAAAACTGGGGCACCTCACATAAAGCAGAGAGGCAGATACCAGGGTAGGGAGGTGTGGGTGGTTCTGAAAGGAAGATGTGGGATTCAGACTCAGGGCTGGGTCTGAGTCTCAACTTGGCCTTGAACATGTTACTTAACCTCTCTGGACTGGCTTCACAGTGGGGTGACCCATGCAGTCACCGAGGGTGTCACACTTGGTTCATTGCTCTGGTGTCACTCTCTTAAAATTCTTAATGTTTTTTCTTTCAGTGATTGATATACTAATTTCAGGTATACCAGGTAATTATTCGATACTTGTATATACTGGAGAATCACAGTAAGTCTAGATAGCATCCATCACTATGCATAGTTACAGAATTTTATTTCTTGTGATGAGAACTTTTGAGATTTATTCTCTTACGAATTTTCAAATATGCCATACAGAACTAACTATAGTGACCATATTGTAGCATATCCCTGTGACATTTACTGTATAACCGGAAGTTTGTACCTTTTGAGCCCCTTCACTCACCCATTTCACACCCCCTCCCTTGCTTGCCCAACCCCTGCCTCTGAGAACCACCAATCTGTATCTCTGAGCTCAGGACATTTGTTTGTTTTAGGTTTTGTTTTTAGATTCCACATATAAGTAAGATCATACCGTGTCTTTGTCTGACTTACTTCACTTAAGCACAATGTCCTCTGGTCCATCCAGGTTGTTGCAGATGTCAAGATCTCATTCTTTTTTACGGCTGAATAACATTCCATTGTATGTATGTATGTATGTGTATGTACCACATCTTTATCCACTCATCTGTTCTTGGACACTTAGGTTATTTCCATATCTTGGCTATTATAAATAATGCTGCTATGTACACTGGGATGCATGCATCTTTTCAAATGAGTGTTTTTGTTTTCTTCAGATATATACCCAGAAGTAGAACTTCTGGATAATATGGTAGTTCTATTATTTTCTTTTTTGAGGAAACTCCATACTGTGTTCCAGAGTGGCCATACCAATTTATATTCCCACCAACAGTGTTCTGGGGTTCTCTTTTCTCTGCCATCTCACCAACACTTATTATCTCTGTCCTTGTGATTCTAGCCATTATAACAAGTGTGAGGTGACATCTCCCTGGTTTGCACTTAGTTGCACTCCTGAAGTTGAAGGAAGTTGAGCTCCTTTTTGTATACTTCTAGCCTACTCTGTGTCTTCTTCAGGAAAGTGTCTACTCAGATCCAATTTTTAAATTGGATATTTTTTTTCTATCGAGTTGTATGAGTTCTTTATATATTTTGTATATTAATCCTTATCACGTATGATTTGCAAATATTTTCTTCCATTCAGTAGGTTGCCATTCATTTTGTTGATGGTATCCTTTGCTGTGCAGAAGCTTTTTAGTTTAGTATAGTCCTACTTGTTTATTTTTTGCTTTAATTGCTTTTGTTTTAGTGTCAAATCCAAAAAAATCATTGCCAAGACCAAGGTCAAGGAGCTTACCTACCGCCTATGTTTTCTTCTAGGACTTTCATGGTTTCGGGTTTTACATTCAAGTCTTAATTCATTTTGAGTAAATTTTTGTGTATGGTGTAAATTAGGGGTCCGGTCTTCCCAGGACCACTTACTGAAGAGACTTTCCTTTCCTCCTTGTATATTCTTAGCTCCTTTGCTGTAAATTAATTGACCATATACGGGTGAGTTTATTTCTGGGCCTTAATGCTTTTTAAACAAAGGGCCCCACAAATTATGCAGCTGGTCCTGGGTCTGAACTCTAATTGTCCCAACTAGGAGCAGAAGCGCATCCGCACTGAGAAGGACTGAACACTCAGCCACGCGCACTGCCCTTGGCCTGGTACACAGCTGCTGCTCAGCACATAGTAGTGTCCTTTCTCGATGTGGCTGCTGAGCTGTGGAGCAGCAGCTTGGAGGGTGGCAGTGGGAGCCCTGGCCAGGAATCAGGGCCTCTCTCTGGGCTTGGATCTGCACAGGATGTGTGGGTGTGCAGTCCTGACTCCCCCCTCCCACCCCACAGCCTAGCCAGTCCTGCCGCCCAGGGAGGCCCACCTGACTCACCGCACCCTCTTGCTCCACCTCGCTGGGCAGGTTGGGGCTCTGCCCAAGGAGCACACCCACATAATGAGCAACGCCACCACAGCACTCGACCAGCTTTAGGAGGATCAGTCAGGATGGCTGCATGGAGTGCTCACACCCTAGGAAAAAAGGTGCTAGGTGGTTGAGAGCAACTGCGGCAGCTGCCACAGAAATGACCTGAGACTTAGGGGCCAGCAGGGAGCACCATGGGCCAGGGTTTCAGGGAGGTGAGGGACAGACCCAGGTTAGACTCGACCTTCATCATCTCGGTGAAACATACAGCTCACCAGCATGTAGGTATTTATTATTCCCATTTTACTGAGGAAGCTGAGGCTCAGAGTGGCCAGGGATCTGCCTAAGGCCACAGAGCAGATGTCTGCAGAGCTGGAGTTGGCACCTGGGCTGTTTTGTCCTGGAGCCTGAGTTTGTACCAGCCCTTCTTTCTCACCCCTCCAGGTCAGCTAACCCAGTCCTCCTGTGGGGCAGTTCCTCCCTGGCCTTAGGGCTCCTTAGTGCCAAATCAAAGCAAACCTTGGGGCAGGAGTTCTCTTAGATGGAGGGTGGGCAGCCCCATGTCGGGGCTCACTGATGGCCTCTTCCTGGCCACACGCATCTGTGCCTGCCTCCATTCCCTCCCCCTAGGCTCCCAGACACCAGCAGTCATTAGTCTCTGGGCAGGAAGTACCAGGGACTGAGAGCAAGGCTGTGTGTTGCATGGTGCAGAGGGCGTCTCAGAGGCTGAGGGGAATGGTCCTGGGAGGTCTTGCAGGCCCCAGACCCAGCCTCATTCACTGTCCAGTCATCCTATTTATTGGTGGGTAGTATACACCAAGCCCTGTGCTAAGTGCTGGCAAGACTCTGAGTAAAATGTGGCCTCTGTGTGGGAGGGGACAAAGCCCCAGTCCAAGTGGTCAGTGTGGAGAAAGGGGCCTGCCTGAAGCAGAGAGAGCTGGAAAAGCCTGGGCAAGGCCTTGCTCTGACTGTCTTGAAACTCAATCTGAGGCACCTGTGTGGTTATGGGTTTGGAGCAGAGGGAACAAATGCAGACTGGACAGGCCTGCAGTGGCTGCCTGGAGATCTAGGTTCTGTGTCAGGCACGTCCATGGAGTGAGCAATCCTGTTTATTAATCCTGCAGGCATGATGAGAGGCCAAAGGGAAAAGCGTGAGGTCTGACCCAAGGCTGGAAGGCAGAGGGCATCTAGGGGTCCCTTGACTGGTCACATGTTCGGCAGGAGCTGAATTGCTGGTAATAATGGAGAAGAAGCACGGAGAAATGACCAGGGTCCAAGGGTACCATTCATCAAGGTGGAGGTCGGGGGAGAAACTGAGTTCTCTTTTGGACATGTTGAGTCAGAGGTGGCTGGAGGTCATCCAGGAGAAGCTGTCCGGTTGGCCAGACCAGTCAGAAGCTGAGGAATGTCTGGGCTGAAGGTCACTTGGCTCAGGTTACTTTTATCAATGGCTTTGATGAAGATTGAGCATCCTCAACTGAATAGTCAACACTGAGGTACACGAAAGAATACCTTAGTAGATGGAATCAAGATTCAGAATGCTTTCAGCAGGCTCTGGGCTGAGACCAACAAGCTGACATTTGCCTGAGATGATAAACGTGAAGTCCTCTGTGGAGCTGACACGGCCACGGTGTGGCGAAGGCCTGGCTGGCTTGGCCCCAGCGCCTGCAGAAGAGGCCTGGCCTGGGCATCCGTGTTGGCCACAGACTCATGAGTCAGCGGAGTAGGGTGGTTGCTGAACCTGATTGGAGGATGTTAGGCTGTGTGAGGGGAAAGATCCCAGCAGATCTCTAGGAGGACCCACCTGTTAAGCAAGATGAAAGGAGGTCACTGTGTGAAGTGCCCGATCCGCAGTCTGGAGCTCTGAAGGGCACAGTGACAGTCAGCTCCCTCCTGCCTCCCCTGCCCCCGTTTTGGTCACATCTGGAGCCCATAGTGACTTGAGAGGCTGGAAAACCAGGGAGGGGTGAAGAATGGACAGGGGTTTCTCAGGAGAAGAGACATTTTGGGAGGCATGTGAGGGCTTTGTTAAGTGCTGGAAGGTATATCGTGTAGTAAGTAGAAGTGGGGTGTGGCCTTGGGGCATGCGGGAAACAGGACCTAGATACCCGGATCTGCAAGGCCTCCCATAGCGGGCCCTTCTAAGGAGACGGAGACTGGCTGCCTGAACATGGAGTGGAGGTCCCCAGGAGGCCCTGTGCTCCTTGGAGGTGGAGGGCCAGGCACACTGACCCCGCTGAGCACAGATGAATCTGATTATTAGAGCTGCTCAGCAGAGAGGCAGGAGGCCCCTTCTATGAGGGACACAGGCCGTGGTGGGCAGAGCCCAGGCAGGGGTTGAGAAGATGCTCACACAGGGTGGGGTGAGGGGAGTGCGGTTCTTCGATGGCTCCAGTCCCTTCCCACTCTGCTCTCTCACCTCTTGAACTTCAGGGCTGGCTTAGGGCCCCGGAGCCAGCTAGCCTGGCTGTCACGGTCTCTAAGAGCCCCACCGGCTCCCCCATGGTACAGATGGAAAAACTGAGGCCCAGAGAGGGGATGTGACCTGCCCAGGTTCCCATGGTGGGCCAGTGGCAGTACCAGCACAAGAACCCAGGCTCTGGGTGTTTCTCATTCATCCAGGCCACCTCCTGCACACGCGCCCCTTTGGGACTCATGGGTCTGTGGATACTTTAGCTGAGTTTATTGTCCTGCCTTCATC
The DNA here is from genome assembly GCF_054371585.1 of Giraffa tippelskirchi. NCBI lineage: Eukaryota > Metazoa > Chordata > Mammalia > Artiodactyla > Giraffidae > Giraffa > Giraffa tippelskirchi. The sequence goes on along the minus strand of NC_137286.1, from coordinate 35,943,905 downwards.
ACATGGCCCTCTACAGCCACATTGCAGGTCCCTCCTGCCACGGCCTCAGGATAAATACCAAGATCAGTGACCAGACCTGGCTGGCCTGGTAGACCTGGTGGCCCTTGCACTGCTTGCCAGGAGCAGTCACACCAGCCTCCTCCCACTTTCCGCGGCAGCCTGCAGGGCTAGATAGCATTTACAACATAAATTATGAAGAGCCACGGAGAAGAGTGTAGCTGTCTGATTCTGAGGGAGCGTTGCTGCTTGATCCTGAAGCAGGGCCTGGAGCCAGCCTGGGGCCCCTCCCTCAGCTCAGGCATTAATGCAGAATACACCTCTGGCCACAGGCATTTAAAGATCAAAAGAGGCCAGAAAAGCTTTTAAGAGCCAGGTTGCTGTGTGTGCTGCCACTGGCCTTCCCGTGTCAGAGCAGACATGCTTCTGCAGCGATCTCAGGTGTGTCAGGAAGGCGGCCACGGAGAGCAGCAGGTTCCATCACCTGCAGACCGAGGCTTCTGGGGTGTAGACCCCCATCCTCCCCTTCAGCTTCATCAGGGCCTGTCTTCCCTCCCCTGGGCATTGCTGTTTCTGTTCTCCCGTCCAGTCTGACACCTTCCCAACCACTCTCCCTGCACCCTTGGGAGTGCCTCACACTTGAGTCTGTTCACACTTTCCTGTGGTTCCTCACTATGCTTGGGGCAAGGCTGAGCTCCTTAAAGGATGGCTTTGGGGTCTCCTGTCATCTGCTGTCCGTTCCACCCCGCCCCCCCCCCCACTCCGCCGCCCCGCCCTGTGCTCAGGCCTCTCTGAAGTTCTCACCTCTCCTCTCTCGTCCTTTCCCACCCCATCAGAACAACGAACCAATTCTTTGAGACCCTGTTCCCATGCCATCTCCTGTGACCTGGACAGCTTTATACCTTCTCATTAGTTATTCATTCAGCAACTCTTTACTGAGCACCTGCCATGTGCTGGGAACAGGGTAGGGCTGGGGGTGCCCAGCACCTGTGTCCTTTCCTGGGCGGTGTGGAAGCTCGAGGGGGCTGTCGTCCATGATCAGCCTCTGCAGCTGGCTGTGTGCGGCTGAAATGGCACTCTGAGGCTTTTGTGCTGAGAGCATTCCCGGTGACCGTGAGAACCTCAGGTGGATTCAGAGACTCAGGCCATCCAGGCAGGGAAAGCCCCAAGGGACTATTTCCACACCCTTATCTCAGAGAAGGGGAAACTGAAGGCAGAGAAGGAAAGGGCTTCTTCATATCACACAGCGAGCTGGATGCTTCATCAGAACCTGGGTCTCTGATGCCCAGCTCAGCACTGGGGCAGATGAGCCATGTGGTCCTCCTGGAGGAACCACGTGGCAGGGAGCTTGTGGGAGACCAGTGCCTCCTCGTGGTGATGGGGGTAGAGGCACTGGGGGGAGGAGCACAAACTGGCCACAGCCCCTCCTCCTGGACTGTCCAGCTTGCCGTCACACTCACCTTTCTCTGTCCTCACCTCCGCAGAAGCCACGGTGAAAGATGACATGAACAGCTACATCAGCCAGTACTACAATGGGCCCAGCAGTGGTAAGTCTGTGTCGGTGCTATTCCATGTGTACCAGAACCTCTGTGTGGCCCCACGCCAGAGGTGACCCTGGAAACCCCTAACATCCAGGCCAGGGACAGCTCGACCAGGCTGTCTATCTCCTGGCCCCTGTGAGCCATAACCGCAGGCAGAGTTCCCAGCAAACTCTGGCGCCTGAGCTCGAGTGCTGGGATGGGAGGCTCCAGGATGTGCGCGGGGGACCCTGGGGCGGAAAGGGGCTGGAATCTAATGACCTCAGTGCTTCCCAACCTGAGAACCTTTCAGGATGAGCGTGATGGGGGTGAGATAATGCATAATTGGCTGTGAGAAGTAACAGGCACTGGGCATGTCCTTGTTTATGTTTCATTCTTGCACTTCAGAAAGTCTCAGGGGACCTAGTGGTTTTCACTTATGAGAAAGGTTGAGTTTTAAAATAATACTCAGTCCTTCAGGGTCTTGTTTCTCCTTAGCCAGTGTCTTGAGTCTTGTAAGGTTTGGGTTTCACAGCCCTTGAAAAGTGAAAGTGTTAGTTGCTCAGCAGTGTCCAACTCTGCGGCCCCATGGACTGCAGCCCACCAGGCTTCTCTGTCCATGGAATTTTCCAGGCAAGAATATTGGAGTAGGTTGCCATTCCCTTTTCCAGGAGATCTTCCTGACCCAGGGATCGAACCCAGCCTCCTGCATTGCAGGCAGATTTCTTTACTGCTGAGCTCTTAAATCCTTGTAACCTCCATTCTAAGGCTAGAAGGTTATAGTGTGTGTCATGCTGAACACATCTGAATTTTGTCTTTTCTGCAATTTAGCCCCTTTAAGGCCTCTTTTCCTCCCTTTCTCCTCTTCTGAAGCCTTATCCAACCTGCTGATCTCAAAGACCACCATCTCTAGCCTGAACCTCTCTCCCAGCCCACTCTCCCTACCACTTTAGAGAGAAACCTTGCCCACACTACGCCTACTGTAATTCAGGCCCTTGATACTTCTCACTGAGAGCAAAGACGTTCTGGGATGTCCTCCACCCTCCGCTTACAATGCATCCTGTAGAAATTCATCAGTTTTCTAAGGGCACAGCTCTGGTCATGAGTCTCACACTGGACCCATTTAAAACTTTGAGTCCTGCTGACCATGACATTCAGATTCCTTGTCATAGCACACTGTGCTGAGTTAGTCAGGATGGGCTCAGTTATGCTGCAGTGACAACAACCCCACATCTGAGTGGTTTAAATAAACCAACAAAGGGCCAGGGCACACTCTTTGCCCAGGCTGTTATCTTTACCCTATCTCCCAGCAGACAGAACAGTTGTCATGCCTTCTAGAACAGTGTTGACCACACGGGCAGAGCACAGCTGGCTTATGTAGCTTCTCCAGGAAACATCACCAGTCACTTCCTGCAGGTGACTGGCTGAGGCCTGTCACATGTCTGCACTTGATAGGGAGGCATAATTCTCCCTCAGGGCAGGTGGCGAATATTGGAAACCTGGACCATCTCCTAAGGCCTCTCCCAGCAAAGCCATTCATACTCACCGCACCCCCACCATCTAGCCCCGCCCCCATCAGGGCACAGAGGTGTAGCCAGGGTGGAGTGTGATCCACACCCCTCCTTTCTTGCAGACAGCGGCGTCCCAGAAGCAGCTGTGTGTGTGGTCACCACAGCCGCCATCGACATCCACCAGCCCAACATCTCCTCTGACCTCTTTTCCGTCGACGTGCCCCTGAAGCTTGGCAGCGATGGCACTGGTGCCAGCGCCAGCTCTGAGAGTGCCACCCGCTCCACGCGCAGCTCCGGCACCCGGGCCCAGAGTGACAGCAGTCAGACACTGGGCTCCTCCACGGACTGCAGCGCCGCCCGCGAGGAGCCATCCTCCAGGCCCAGCCCCTCTGCCCTGCCACTGCCCCCGCAGCCATCTCAGCAGCATACAGCAGAGGCCACAGTCCAGGACCTGTTGTCCCCGCTGTCGCTGTCGGAGGACCCCTGCCCCTCCCGGAGGGCCTTGGACTCCGCCCCCCTTGCCCAGCCCAGCCCAGCGGGCTCGGCCCAGCCCAGCCCTGAGCTGGAGCACAGGGTGAGTCTGTTTAACCAGAAGAACCGGGAGGGCTTCACCGTCTTTCAGATCAAGCCTGTCATCCATTTCCAGCCGGCTGCGCCTGCGCTGGAGGAAAAGTTCAGATCTTTGGAATCCAAAGAGCAGAAGTTGCACAGGGTCCCTGAAGCCTAGAGCCTCCAGGCAGGCTGGGAGGGAGGCGGGGAGACAGCCATCTCGATGCTCCCCCAGGGCCCCGGTGGCCACCAAGGGTCACATGAGGGGCCCGGGAGCCCTCCTGGCTTCCCTCAGGGTGCTGCCTGCCTCCAGGGAGGTGACGCCAGGCCAGGAGGCCACACGCCTCAGACCTCAAAGCCCAGAGCTGGCGCCTCCTCTCACCCTGCTCAGGGGAGGGTGGTGCTTGTGGCTGGGGTTTTTTTTTAAAACCACTTTTACAAAAACCAGCCTGTGGCCCAGCTTCAGCAGGGTAGAGCGTGGGGGCCAGCTCAGCCTCTTCCGTTGCCTTTGTTCCTGACGCCCACCCCGGACCCTCGGGAACAGCACTGTGAGCAGGGGCTCTCCAGCCCCACCCCCAAGCCGTCTTTTCCAGGAATCCCGGGTGGAGCCCACACAATCACACACAGACCACCATCTGAGCCTATCTCATTTGTCTTCATTCTCTCATTTAGGCATGAGCGTTTCTGAGTCTTTTCGAGACAAATCTAGTTTCCACCTTCTTGGGACATAAAGGGGTGGGTCTGGAGGAGGGTGGGAGGGTTGTGGGGGGCAGAGGGGTGACAGCCATTTTCCAATCTTGGCTTTAATAATAAAAACCACCTGCACTGAGACTTCCAGTTGGCAGAGGTGTTCCTTTGGCTGCTAGTCCAGGTGAGGACCCCAGAGTGGCTTCTCTGGGTTTGGGTTGGCCTTGAAAATCTACCAAGGGAGCCCCCCCAACTCCTCTCCAGTATCCCCGATGCCTTTGTAAAGCAGCCCTAGACCCCAGGAGGGAAGCGGTCACACTGCCTGTGTGACTCTGGACTAGTACCTTCCCTTCACTCATCTCCCCACCACAGTGGAGCTCAGAATTCTGTCTTCCTTGCCAGCAACTCCCAGACATAGCTTCCTGACCCAGGGCTCCATTCCTCAGGGATCTCAAACTTGGAGGTCCAAAGCTGAGGGAGATGTCTTGCTCGCAGCCTGCTGCTCCTCCCAGGTTCCCAGCCAGGGCACCACCATCCACCTGGCTGCGCACGTGAATGCTGGCCCCCTTGTCATTCCCCACGAGCAGTCAGGGGTGCTGGCCACCTGCCCCAGACCCCTCACAGCCTTGCTAAGGCCCAGGCCCAGCCTCTGACTCCCCCCTCAAACTCCGACCAGGGCTGTTGAGCCTGATCAGTGTGTCCCTTGCTGAAGAACCTCCGAGGGGTTTTGTTTATGACTATGTTTTGTTTTAGATGTCCAGAAGAAAAAGGGAAGATAATTTTTTTCAGTTCAAGGGCTCCCGTTGCCTCAAATGAATTTCTTGGTGAGGTCACCACTCCTAAATGGGCTGGTTGCCTGCCCCCAGGCCACAAAGAACATTCTCATTCATGGGGAGATCAGCATTTGTCAGAAAAGATGTTAAAGGGAACAGTGTCAAATGGAGCTTGTTTTGGGGTGTAATCTGAGGCATTCCATTACCAGCAACACAGTTATTCACAGCTCCCATGACTGAGCACTCTGTAAGGCCTCTAGCCCCTTGGGCTCCTTTAACCCTTCCAGTGGCCCTGTGAGGTGGTATCACTGGGCCCATTTTACAGGTGTAGGACCCAAGGCTCAGAGGTTTAAGAAACTTCCCTGAGGTTACACACTAGTAAGAGAGGCACTGAAACTGGACCTCAGATCTGCCTGGCAGTGTGCTAGGTGCTGGGGCTCCCAAGTTGTAGAGCTTTTGAAAGCAAAGTGGTCATTCTTGGGTTTGTCACAAAAGGGCTGGAGGGTATTACATGATTTATAATCTCTAGGGCAGGAGCTGCGGGATCTGTTCTTAGCGGTCTGCATCTGCTGGACTAGAAACAGCTACCCTCCTTGGCTAGGCTCAGCCTGCTGAGCTGTGATGCCCTCTTGGCTGAGTTCCCATCGCCCCAGCTCATGGGCTAGTGCTGGCCACCCAGTCAAGTAAATGAGCCTGTCCTGTGCTGGAGGTGAGACCCCCGTGGCTAGCTGGCAGTCACCTCTGCTTGGACTTCTACTCCAGACAAAAGGGCTGGGAGGAGAGCAGTGGGGTAAGATGGTAGGCAAGTGGCCCCACTCTCTCCCTGTTTCCCCACCTAGAAGAGCTCCACTTTTAACAGCTGGTTTCTTAGGGCATTTACAAATTGCTGTGAGGTGAAATTGTGCCTGAGCACTCACCATTGCCTTCCTGCCTGCCCAGGCAGTAACAGTGTTAGAGCTGCTGCACAAGCAGATGGAGACTAGATGTGGTCTGACCTCTCTGAGGACAGAGTCCACAGTTACCAGGTAGAGGGCGCGCAAGACAGAGGAAGCCACTCACCTGCCTGAGGACAGGTGCGGGGTGGAGTCTCACAGCCTGGAGTGCAGGAGGTGGAGAGTAAAAGCTTTGGCCCAGGTGCCATAGCCCAGAGTTATGGCTGGTAGGCAGCTGGGCGCCGGTGGAGATGGAGCCCGAGCCCTCCCTGGGAGGTTTGCGGCTCTGGGAAAGACCTCCTCCTTGCTCGTCGACTCACTCAGGGAGCACACTCTGGGGCTGTCTCAGAAGGGAGGAGGGCCTAGTAGCAGCTGCTGTCTCCTGTAAGCCAACAAGACGGTGGTCACAACAACGGCTCCCACTTACTCACTTGCTGTTGTGCTGGGGCTCTTTGCGGTCTTCCCTCTCTATCACAGTTTTGCAAAGTGGGTGCTGTCTTCCCTGCTTTACAGAGACACAGAATGATTTATGAAATGACTTGCCCAAGGGCATACAGCTGAACCGGGAGCAGAATTCAAACCCAGGTCTGTCGGGATTAGATGCTGTGCTGGATGTGGTGAGCCAAACTTTGGGGAGTTAAACCAGGTGTCATCAGGAGAGCCAGAGAGGGAGCAGTCAGCCTGCATGGCTCCTCAGGCTGGAGGGACCTGCCCACCCTCCCTGCAGAGCCCTGTGGCCCTTCCCGCAGGGCCAGCCTCCTGGCTCCGCCTTGCTACTGAAGCTGGAGAGGAGCCAGTCCTGTGGCCTGGCTGGCACCCTGACGTGCCAAACCTAGCAGCCAAGACAATGCTCAGAGTCAGCAGTGCTGGTGGCCAGCCCCCAGGGCAGCGTGGCCAGGGCCCTGCAGGCCTGGCTCACAGTCCACCCAGAACTGAGGAGCTGTAAGGCCTTCCCCGAGTGACACGACCGGCCCCGCTCATCAGCCCTCCAACCCAAACCTTTGTTGTTTAGATCAGGTCACACAGACTGGGGTTTTTCACAGACCCTGTACAACTAATTATAGGCCAGTGGCCTGGGATTCCCTTCAGCATGGTGGCTGTTCACTCCGTCCATGACTCTCAGCTCAGCAACACCTTTCTCACTCCAAGCTCTTGACTGAAGCTCCTGCCCTGGTGCTGCCCCCACATTCCTCTCTGGTGTGATTTCCTCATCTCTAAAGAGACTTGAGAGTAGGGCTATACTCTCTGTGAGCTGAGGAGACCCTCAAATAAGATGAGGTCCAAGGAAGCCATCTTAGAAAGAAGCTTCCCAGGTGGCACCAGTGGTAAAGAACCCGCCTGCCAAAGCAGGAGACATAAGAGACGCGGGTTCGATCCCTGGATTGGGAAGATCCCCTGGAGGAGGACATGGCAACCCACTCCAGTATTCTTGCCTGGAGAATTCCATGGATAGGAGCCTGGTGGGCTACAGTCCACAGGGTTGCAAAGGGTTGGACACAACTGAGGTGACTTAGCACATCTTACTAACAAGTCGACAGGACAGCTGCACAGAGTCGCTTAACAAGGCTACCCAGCAACTCTGGGGGCTTGAGAGGACATCTCAGGGCTAGAGAGAAGTCTGGACACCCCACCTCCATCCCCACCCCAGCTGCTGTGGTGCACACAGGGTGTGTGCCACTCAACCCTGTTTCTGTTTTGCCGTGTGGCTCCCAGCGAATCCCTGGATCTGCATCCTTGCCCTGTACAGCAGGAGTAACAACTCTCGTCCCTCCACCCCCACCCACCCCTGTGAGGGCTGCTGGGATAGCTAATGACATAATGGAAGGGAAAGCCCTTTGAGAATGTTTCAAGGGAGACACAAACAGACACCATCCTTATTAATAATGGATGCCTGAGTGTTGTGCTGCCTATCCACGTTCAGCAATTCTGGGGAAGGCTGCCCGGGAGCAGCTCAGTTATTTCACTTGCTGCTGCTGATAGTTTGGTGCGAGAAGAGGGTGGCGGATAGGGGCTGAGAGGACGTGTGCCCCCCCCACTCCCAATACCCACCCAGGCACTGTCTGCTCCTCCTGAGCTCACCCTGCTCATATATCCCCACTGGTTCCCCTATAAATAATGCCCCAGAGTCACCCTGAGTTAAAGCACTGTTGTTCCAGGAGGCACCTTATTTGCCTTCCTCTCCTTTTCCCAGTATAAACCCCAAACCTACATTTCCATGGCATAAACTGAATGATGAATTCATAACTACTCTGGATTTTTTTTTCCCCTTTGTTCCAGCACTGAAAAGTTTAGTATTGTCTCTTGGTGAATAGTTAATTTAATTATCCAAAGAAAATGATGGAACATTTGCTGCTAAATTTATTGCAAACTACCAAAGAGACAGCGGTGGCATAATTTTATGCAGAGACCCAGGCTATAGCATAGGGGAGCAGGCTGCCTATTCATCCTGAAACAAGCAAATGAAATTGACTACCCTGGAGATCAATCAGGACATTAAACACTGTGATGAATGTGGCAGAACTCTTCAGTGTCTGAGATTTACAGGGCACCTTTCACCAAGCGCTCTAGGAGCCTCCCCAACATCAATTAGGCCTCATAACTAGGTAGGCTCACCTCCACCTCCACTGAATAAAGAAGAGGCATGGTGTTCTTGGACCTGGGTTTGCTAAATGCCACAAAAGATAGCCAGTGTGCAGACCAGATCCAGTACAAAGCCCCCTGCTTCCCTTAGCAAAGAATGTTTTAGAAAGGAGGAATCAGGCTAAAAGGGGACTGAGGGTTTGGAGTCCAGACTGTGTCATGTTCTTGGGGCTTCTGTGCCTTGGCCACGCTGGACCTTTCACCTGGGATATGCTTCTTTATTGGTTGATTTTGACTGACCTCGGCTCAGCTGTCTCATCTTGCTCCCCTTCACTGCAGCCGGTCCCAGTCAGGCTGGATTAGGTACGTCCTCTGTGTTCCCAGGGGCTTCCCAGGTGGCACCAGTAGTAAAGAACCTGCCTGCCAATGCGGGAGACATAAGAAACATAAGTTCAATCCCTGAGTTGGGAAGATCCCCTGGGGGAGGGCATGGCAACCCACTCCAGTCCTCTCGCCTGGAGAATCCTGTGGACAGAGGAGCCTGGCAAGCTATAGCTCACAGGGTCACAGAGTCGGACACGACTGAAGCGACTTAGCACGCACGCACACTGTTCCCAGAGAGGAACTCGGGTTATGGCATGTGGTTGAGGGTAAACTTCGGCCTAAGGTCGCTAGCTGTGAATCCTGTGGCAAGCGTTTTAAGCTCTGTAAGCTTCAATTTTCTCATTTGGAGAGTGGAAAATACTACAATACCTCGTGGGGTTATGAAGCTTAAATGAAATAATGTCTGTAAAGCACTCAGCACAGTTCTCAAAAGTGGTTCTTGTCTCCATTTTTCTAAGCTGTTCGATATCTGCCAACACGTTCACACAGGTTAAAGCTTGAAGGTATCTTGGAAGATTACCAAGTGCAATTTGCCATTTTACAGATGAGGAAAATGAAGCCTAAAAGGAGAAGGAATGTGACCAGGGCACCCCTGAGACCATATTAGAACCAGGATGAGAACCCCGGCGTCCTGGTGACCAGCCCACTCAGTGCTCAGCACAGTTCACCATGCGGCCCCCACACTGGGAAGGGAAACAGCCCTCCAAGCTGAACATGAGTGCCCAAAACCATGTGACCAGTTGTGGGATGCGAAGATGGGGAAGCCCAGACAGATAAAACCTCACCGTGGCCTGACTACTCACCAATCCTGGCACCAAAGAAAGTAAACGCCAGCTTCCTTCCCAATAAATTCCTATTTCCATCACCCATCACTCTTTCATGCTTCTATGACAAGCTTGCTGTTTTGAGGCAATGCAAACCAGAGGAGAGAGTCTAGAGAAGCTGGAAGATGTTGGGGGCAGCCTGGTATGGTGCAAAGGCCAAACTCTTCAGGCTTAGAGTCAGCTCAGGTTTTCTATCTCACCAACTGCCTCTGCTCAGCCCATTTCTTCATCCAGAAAGCAGTCCCCACTTTGTGGACTGTTATATTAGAGAAGGATAGGTAATGCACCTCGTACATTCTTAACAAGTAGTGTTTGCCAGAATTCTGGTTTGTGTCCAGCTCTACCACCTGCTTTGTGTGCTGGGGCAGACCACCCCTCCTGAGAGCCTGACTTCTTCACAGTTTCCTACTCTTCCCACCTCTGAGCGGGTAACTTACATGAGAGTGCTATTATAAACCAAGGACTATCAGCAACTCTTCTTCATGTGGGTGCCCCGCAAAATATTTTTAAAACCCTAGGGCTATACAAATTGGAGCAATATATCACCCTAAATGAGCTTTTAACAAGGTTATCAGTCAAGTCTCCTTTCGTTCAGCAACAGCTAACCATATCCATCTGTTATAATCAATAGTGTTATCCGGGTTTCCCAGCCTCTTAAGCACACTTTTACATGGATCAAAAACAAAAACCCCTTTCACCCCCGTGAGAGATGGTGTGAAATGCAACCAAACTGACTACCCCTTTCACACAGACAGCACTTAGGGCTGGGGTTCCATTCAAAGCCTCCCAGCCCAATACAGACATGCCCGGGCTCTGCCGGCAGCGTGGCTCCCGCACTATCCTGGGGGGACGAGCCCCACTCTCTGCCAGCCTTGCCCATAGCACTGGACCCATTTCCACAGTCTCAGGGGACCCATTCTGTACCCAAAGAGCTTTCAGTCAAACTTATTCAGGGCATAAGGCCAGAGGATTCCTGCAACAGCCTCCTAATCGCTTCCATCTTTTCTTCCTCTCTCCGTCTGTCCTGAACACTCCGCCAGCTTATGTTATTCCTTTAGATCAAGTAACAGCTCTTCCTCAACCCAGGCTAGTATAGTATCTATCTCTCTGTTGCCAGAAAGGTGCTCCCAAAGACCTGTTCAGGTGGCAGGGCCTTGGGACGTCATGCCGCTCTTTGTGGAACATTCTGGATATACTGACATGGTTAATTCTAACACATAAACAAGGAATAGTAACAACCAGCAGACAGCATTTTTAAGTATTCAACACCTGTTCACCCAACAAAAGCTGTGGAGGGCCAGTGGCTCCTGACCTCCTTAGTTAAATATCCATTTGTTACCAGTTCATTCACTTTGGAACCTGATTATAATAGGATCAGATGTAGCAGCAATTGGAGTTTTAGAAAAAAGGATGCAAGAAAGACTTAGATTAGGAAATTCTATTAATTTTTCCTGCAAATCAGGAGCCCTCACAGTACCATCTCTGGCCCAGGTCCTGAAACAGCAGTATTCCTTGAGGGCAAAGTTTGAGAACCACTGACCCATGAGGAAAAACAACAAACTCCTCAGCCTACCAGCCAATGTCCTCCACAATCTGGCCTTAACTACCTACCACCCTCAACCCCTCTCCTGACACTGTGTTTCCGCCCGTCACTGCCTCAAGCATGCATGTGAGCTCTTATCTGTTCTACTTCTGCCCCACGTTCATATTAACACCTCCACGCCCTGAGGAATAACCACAGCTGGCCCCCTGAAGGAGCCCTCCCAGTATGTGCAGTTCATGCTGACTGCATGCTATCTGCTTTTCTAATCACTTGGGTCTCATCTCATCTTCCCTGCTAGCTGCAGATCTTGAGGGCAGGGTCTGTGTCTCTAACAGCCTGTACTCTCAGAGCCCAGCAGCAAGCTGCTCTCCCCATAAGGACCACAAGCTATGACAGTGTAGTGGCCGGACCAGACATCCAGGTGTTTGCTCCAGAGTCCCACACAGCACAGCTGCTGGGTGAGCCGGGGAGCCTAGAAGGGAATATGCCCCGATGTACTACTGAGAGACCAGGGGAAGTGCTGGGTTCTGTACCTTCTCAACTGCCAGAGAGCTGAGACTAGGGCCCTCACTGTCCATAATAAGGAGGTTGTTTATTGTTCAGTCGCTAAGTTGCATCTGACTCTTTGCAAACCCAAAGACTGTAGCATGCCAGCTCCTCTGTCCTTCACTTTTTCCCAGAGTTGGCTCAAATTCATGTCCAATGAGTCAGTGATGCTGTCCAACCATCTCTTCCTCTGCCACCCCCTTCTCCTTTTGCCTTCACTCTTTCCCGGTGTCTGCTTGACCTAAACGACCTCAAGAACCTATCAGCTCTGCCCTCACATGGCTGCCTTCCTACACGCATACTCCTGCCCTCTCAGGGACTTCGTGTTCTGACAAATTAGCCAAATTCCTGGGAGCTGTATGACATTAACCTAAGACCTCAAAGGTCTTAGGGGAGAAAGGCAGGAAGCATACACACAAACCCCAAAGAAAGCTATTCTTAACACCTCTGCGCACACTGCTTCCAGAGCTACAGCTCAACCCTCAAGCCAAGATGTAGGGCCATCATTTGGAACTGACAGCTTGGTTTCCCACAGAACATTAAGTGAAAAAAAGGGCATGTCAAATTGTACCTTCTGGCATAGATGGTAGTTTTTAACAATTTGCCCCAGTCTCACACAAACTGCCTTTTGATGGTAAACTTTGAGTGGGCACTTAGAGGGGCTTTTAAGTTGAACAAATTCCTGCTGGAAAGACAAGCCCAGGATACCAACTCTCTTCCTCCACTAGGATCCTGAGTGATTGCCCCGCCCACCTGGGACCAGGCACCCAGTGCCCTTTACCTGAGGGTGCCATGCAGCCACTCCCTGTTCCTCCAGCCGAGGTGAGGCAGAAGCACACACTGCTCTGAAGCCAAACTTCCTGGTTCCAAATCATGGCTCTCGTTTGTCAGCTGTCTGAAATTGGGCAAGTTACATACCCTCTTTTTGCCTCAGCTTCCTCATCTGTAAAACAGGGATAAGAATAGCATCTATCTTGTGGGTGTTGTGACTGAAGGGGTTTAGTATGTGACATATACTAAGCGCCATGTGTGTGCTCAGTCGCTATGTTGTGTCCGACTCTTTGCGACCCCATGGACTGTAGCCGGCCAGGCTCTTCTGTCCATGGGATTCTCCAGGCAAGAATATTGGAGTGGGTTGCCATTCCCTTCTCCAGGGGTTCTTCCCGACCCAGGGATTGAACCCGGGTCTCCTGCATTGGCAGGTAGATTCTTTACCACAGCTACCTGGGAAGCCCCTACTTAATGCTATTATGATGATGAATTGTATCCAGTAAATTAAATGAACAGCTGCTTGAAGCTGGAGCAGGACAGTTGTGACAGGAGGGAGACAAAAGGGAGAAAGACCAAACAGTTCAACCCCGAGGCTAAGAACCACACAAAGATACCCCTTGGGATGGACCTCCTTGAGCTGGCACACCCTGTATACACTGGGTGTTCCTCTGCAGCCACCACTTCTGCTTCTCTCCTGTCCCCCCAGTTACGGTATCCCACAGGGATGAAGAATAAATGGAAAAGGCCCCGAGTAAGGTTAGCTTCCTTGGGAAGAGCCGCAAAGATAGCAACAAGATACAGGCATTACTTCTGCAAGAGAGATTCAAATTACGTGGCCTTAGACAAGTCACTTCAGCTCCCTCACACCTCTCTGTACAAGGGGGCTGAGATGGACGGTCCCTCAGCTCTGCATCCTAGGGTCCTACAGTTCTAACACCGAGCACTTGGTTGCTCCTCTCACCTCATTACAAGAAGGCAGAAGTGCCGTGACATTTAACTTCAAAGGGTGTTTCACAGCAAGTGATCATAATGCATCAAAAAAGGGTTCAACTAGTCAGCCCCAGACTGGCCACACTAAGGGCCCGGCTGGCCCCTCTGCACCCTCCCTTTGTGTATTACTAGTCACTTCCCATCTTTTCCCTGCTGTCTTTCTTGTCACCAACTATATCTTCTGTGGCTTGGCTTCAGCGTGGCAGTTCTCTTCATTCAACTTGCCTGCTGACTCCTGGCCTTTCTAGGACCCCAAATCCCTGCCCACGCCTCCTTGCAGTCTTGGCCGACGCCTCACCAGCCTCTGCCCATGCCCCAGGGCAGCATGGGAGAGTGCTAGAGCTCACCACACATGTGGCCAACATGCACGCCTGGCTGCTTTCTAAGAGAGTCCAAAGGAAGCCGCCAGGAGGGCGAAAGAAGAGCCGGAGCCATCTCTGAGCAGGACTTTAAACATTTACAGTAATATCGAGCTATCTGTTAGCATAAGAGGCCATACTGTCTCAATGCAGCCCCTTCTTCTCCACTTGCCTCTTCTTTATAGACACCAAGAACTGTAAACTGCCAAGATCTTAAAATGAAATGGAAAATTAAATAAACTTAAGTCAACTAAATACATTCAGCAGGTTCAGGTTTAAGGCTGGTCCACTTTTGTCACATTAGCTATGATTTTCTAAAGACTGGAATATATTTAAGATAATATTCACACTTTGTGGCCATGCTTTTTTAACTCTAAATTTACCACTCCAGTTCCCTTGTCTCAACAACTGGATTATGTTGATTAGACTGGTGGGAACATTCATGTTTATAATTTTGCCTAAAATACAGAGCCATCCATGAACACCACAGGCAAAGAAAAAATAATAATTTTCATTCCTGTTTTTTCAATTTTCTCTCTTCCTTTACAAGGATAGGCATATTTCTGGTAATAGTTTTAAAGCTATGGAAAGGCTTTATTATGTATTTTATTACAGAACTATAAAATTTCAAAAAATAACTGTTTAGAACCACAAATAATTAAGAAATAATAATAATCCCATAAAAAAAGCATTTGGTATCTGTTAGAAATTTTCCTCAAATTATGAAATGTAGCTCTCCATGCTTTCCAATGATTGTTATATTAGCCATGAATTTCTATGATTTCAGCTGAATATATTTTGATACAATTTTCCTTCTTAAGACATGGTCACATTTCATTTCTTCTTCAATAGCTCAGTCATTTCAGGAACAACCTGCAAATTAAAAAAAGAATAATAATAATTAAGCAATTTGAGTCTTCATTGTGATAAGGTCACAGCTCCTTAAGGAGTACAAAGAGGCCAAAAGTAACAATGTGAATCACCAGGGAGGTACAGGAGGTACAAAGTGCCCCATCCCTCTGCCTCACCGAGGAACTCCGTGTTTTCCCACAGTCTCTCTTCCCATCCATGGGGAAACTATACCCACCCCGGAAGCTATACCCACCCACCTTTTCCTGGCAGAGCCAAAAGCCCACTCATGGCCTGGAAGCCTTTGTGATACAACCCCAGACCTCAGAAAGGCACCACTGAAAACAGGAAGTCCAATTTCTCTTGTCTGTGTTGAGAACAGTGTGTATTTTTGACCTTTGTGTTTCCTGGCACTCTTCCTTCCCTCACTGCAGTCCTGCCTTACCTTCAAAGTCTCTTGCTTAGTCACGACTCCTGTCAACCTCCTCTAGTACTTGTTTTCTCATTGTTTGTTCATTCATTCACCATTCATTTAACAAACACTGTGGTTGTTATTCCTCAGCACACGCTATCATCTTCTGGCACATAAAAATGAGCTGCATGCTGGACGTCACCCATCATCGCTCTTTACTAAAATCAAGGCCTTGTGCTAACGCAGTGGCTGGTCAGCAGGTACAGCAGGAAACCACAGTGAGGGAAACTGACCAAGTTGGCTCCCACTTTAGAAAGCATTCATTACTAACCCTTGGCCTGGGCAGTTCAGTGGCTGCAACTGGAGCTTTCGGTGTGGAGCTGCTTTGTGACAGCCTGGATCACAGAGGAGAGTAACATATGGGGACTGCAAGAGAATGTCACACAGGGCCCACCTGAAAACTAGCCTACCCACTTGTGTAAAATATCAATTACTCAGCTTCCAAGGGGTTGTCGACTGCCCTAGCTCACAAAAATCCCAGCTGAACTCGCCACTGATGAATATAGCCTCTCAATTATTTAAGAGAGCTACATTTCCATTAGATGGAAATAATGTGTTCGTACAAAATTTATTAAGGAAATTGTCGACATGTTGTTTCTTCCGAATGTCACTTTGTCTCCAGCCTATTAAAAGGCCCATGTTTACCATGGAGCCAGCAGGCATTAGCTCAGGGGCAGCATTAAGTGCTGGCACCACTTCCCCCAGTTTTCCTCGGTGGAGAGACCATGAGCTTATGCCAGTCACACAGATGACATGCTAAACGAGCCTCATGTGGGACCTACATGTTTCATGAAAAATAGGCTAGGGCCCAACTTCTTTTAAATAAAACATCAATTTGGTTTAAAACATAGTTTTTAAAAACCTTACAGAAAGTCCCCCTGCCACACTCCCTTCAAAAGGGTTGAGGGGTCTTTCTCTCTCTGTACTCCATATCATTTTTGTTAAATCAACCTCTGAATTCCCAAGCATACCAAACAATGCCTTGGTTAGGGGAAAAAACATGCCAACTCAGTTTACTGAGTATCTAATGGCCTCAGCACACTGAAAGATCTGAATTTTTATTTTTTTTCTATTTTAGATACTGCAGAGGCAGCTCCCTACTCAGTAAGACTAGATAAGAGTGAATTTATGTCTCAAATAAGACAATACATCACAGCACAACTATATTTCACTCATTTATTTAGTATTTCCTCAGGATAAGCCCTACGGGAAATAGAGAAGATCAGGCCTGATTCCTGGCCACAAGGAGGGAAGAGACAGAGGCCTAAGAACCACTTGATTAGAAATTTGCTCATCTTATACTGTAATGTAAGAGGATGAGAATGGCATTAAAAGCTCCAAATTCAAGCATTCTGAGGTAAGTTGAGTCTGGTATGGACTAGGAAAAATCAGAACATTTAACATGGAGAAAAAAAAAGATTCTGGGCAAAAAATGAGGAGGCAAACAGATCGACACTGTGGGTTCCAGAGACAGTAAAGAGATTAGAATGACTGTAGTGAATGGCTATGTTGGAGAGAGGTGAAAAATGTTTAAACAGACAGGAGTTATGCCAAGTCTAATCAATGGGGACACAACACTCTCTCCAACAGAGATGGACAACTGGATATCCACATGCAAAAGAATGATGTTCTTCACCTTCACCTCACACCGTACACAAATATTAATTTAAGATGGATCAAAAACCTAGTTAAGCAACATAAAACTCTTAGAAGAAAACGTAGGGGTAAATCATCAAGACCTTGGATTATGACAATAGATTTTTGGATATGACATCCAAAACATAAGCAACAAAAAATAGATGAACTGGACATCATCAAAACTGAAAACTTTTGTCATCAAAGGATATTATTAAGCAAGTGACAAGACAACTGACAAAATGGGAGAAAATATTTAGAAAACATACTAAGCGTCTGATAAGGGTTTAACATCCAGAAAAATAACAACAACAAAAAAACAAACAATTCAATTAAAAAATGGACAAAGGATGTGGATAAACATTCCTCTAAAGAAGACATACAAATAGCCAAAGAGCACACACAAAAAATGCTCAATATGATTTGTCATCCAAAAAAAAAAAAGTCAAAACAACGAGATACCACTTCACAAGCATTAGGATGGCTATAATAAAAGATAATAACAAGTGCTAGCAACTGTAGGGAGAAACTGGGGCCCTTGTATATTATTTGGTAGGAATGTAAAATGAGCCAGTCACTTTGTAAAATAGTAGGCAGTTCTTCAAAATGTAAAACACAAAGTCATAAAAGTGTACAAGCAATTCCATTCCTAGGTATGTATCCAAAAAAGATGAAACAGTGCACAAAAACTCATACATGAATGCTCACGGCAGCATTAATTATAACAGCCAAAAAGTGGAAACAGCTCAAAAGTTCATCAATTGATAAATGGATAAACAAATTGTGGCATATATATACAATGGCTATTACTTGGCAATAAAAAGGAATAAAATGTTGCTACAACAATGAACCTTTAAAACATTATGTTAAGAAGCCACCCAGAAAAGACCATGTATTACATGATTCTACATCCAGGACTCGCAAATCTACAGAGATACAAAGGAGATTAGCTGTTGCCAGGGGCTGAGGAGAATGTGAATAGGGAGTGACTGCTAATAGGTAGGGGGCTTCTTCTCAGTGTGATGAAAATGTTCCACAATTAGACAGCAGTGATGGCTGCATAACTCTGTGAGTATACTAAAAACAACGAAACTGAACTGTACCTTTTAAAAGCATACATTTTATGATATGTGAATTATAGCTCAGTAAAGTTACTACATGTTAAAAAATTTACAAAACTACCAGTCAGGTGGTTCCCTCTGTCCTATAACTCTAACTCTGATTATGATATTCACCATTTATTAAGCACCTACTATGTACCTGCATGGAACAAAATAAAAACAGGTAGGCTAATATTTAACACAGACTAAACTAATTATAGTACAATCTCACCTAAATCTCATTACAAGGTAATATTTATATTACTTATGAGAATGTGTGTATTCAGAGAGATTAAGTAAGTTTGCTAAGATAATTTAATTAGTATATGCCCAAGACAGAATATGAAATGAAGCTTGTAATTACTGTACCATGTTACTTCTGTCATATGAAGAAAAAATAAATTTGTTCTAACTCATATGACTGTTGAAGGGTGAAGTGAAAAAATAAATACAATAAAATGTTATGCATATACAGTTTTACTCTAGACATGATGAAATTTGGTGGACACAATATACCTTAGGGAATTATTAGTCCAATAGCTATTTCTATACTTATTATATGTGATACAGTTTGAAATTTTTAAACAAAAATTTGGTCTAAAAAAGTCCTTTTTACATAGCTATTATTTATGATGTTATTTTAAGATCTTAATCCTGGATAATAATTAATTTTCATTCTAATTGGCATAATTGTCTTTTTTAAGCTGTTACACCTTACAATCTTGATTTTTAAAGATAGAAGGTAGCTCCAGTGAGACGTGTATTCACTATGCCACCTTGTCTGCTCTTACATCAGAATTATTAGGTTGGAGCAAAAGTAATTGCAGTTTTCAACCATGAATTTTAAATTATAACTAGGCTCAAACACATCTCTATTAATCAAAATAGGAACCATTCAATCAACACATTTTTGCCAACGAGAAATAAGTTTGTTTGCTCCTGTAGCATAAAAATACATGCTTCAGAATTTGACAAACTCTTGGAAAGCATTTTCTCCCTCCTGCTGGTTGTTGAAACATTTTCCCTGCAAAAAGTTGTCAAGATGCTTGAAGAAGTGGTAGTCAGTTGGCAAGAGGTCAGGTGAATATGGCAGATGAGGCAAAATTTCATAGCCCAATTTGTTCAACTTTTGAAACATTGATTGTGCAATGTTTGGTCAGGTGTTGTCATGGAGAAGAACTGGGCCCTTGCTGTTGATCATTGCCAGCTGCAGGTGTTGCAGTTTTCAGTACATCTCATTGATTTGCTGAGCATACTTCTCTGATGTAATGTTTTCGCCAGGATTCAGAAAGCTGTAGTGGACTAGATCAGCAGCAGACCACCAGTGACCATGACCTTTTCCTGGTGCAAGTTTGGCTTTGAGAAGTGCTTTGGATCTTCTTCTCTGTTCAACCAGCCATCACCAGTTTTTGTATAAAATCCACTTTTGATTGCATGTCACAATCTGATTGAGATAGTTCACTGCTGTTGCATGGGATAAGAGAAGACAACACTTTGGCACCCTCTTATCGAGTTTCTTCACCTTTGCAATTTGCTTCAAATGCCGAATGACCACAGAATTGTCAACACTGAATTCTTTGGCAACTTCTCATGTAGTTGTAAGAGGATCAGCTTTGGTAACTGCTCTCAGTTGGTCACTGTAAACTTCTGATGACTGGGTCACTGTGTTCCTCATCTTCAAGGCTCCCATCTCCTTTGCAAAATGTCTTGAACCACCACTGCACTGTATGTTCATTAGGAGTTTCTGGGCCAAATGCGTCGTTGATGTTGCAAGTTGTCTCCATTGCTTTACAGCCCATTTTGAACTTGAATAAGAAAACTGCTCAAATTTGCTTTTTATCTAACATCATTTCCCTAATCTAAAATAAATATAAAATACACAGCAAGTGATAAGTCATTAGCAAAAAACATAAAGCGAGACATATGCATCAAAATGATCTATAACATAACCACATTAAGAATGTATTCCAATATCAAAGGGCAAAGTTCAACAATGCAAAAGTGCAATTACTTCTGCACCAATCTAATACTATAATACTCATCTGTGTTACACTTAATTCTGATTTCAACTGAGAAAACAATTTGATTTCTGTTTAGTTCTGCCTTGGTTGCCAAAATCTGTAAAAGACGTGGTCCTATTTACTGCAATTCATCTAAGGTACAAGAGTAGTGGTGAACCATGCAGCTGTGGTACCTGATGAGCTAGAAAGGCAGTAATGAGAAAAGGAACAGAGCAGGAACCTGGGTTAGTTGTGCTAACAACTTGCTCAGCAACTTCCCTAAATCATATCTCTCTGAGACACAGACAACTTAAGAACACATCCCGCTTGTTACTCATACAGTAATAAATGAGAGTCCGCACCTCAAGTAGAATTTTTCGTATTTTCTTTACTAGTTTTCCCCAAGACTGCATTTTTAAGGACTGATTAACTTTCTCACCACTTTGTATTAATCAAAGGCATATATAACTGTGCTTCAGAACTTCTGAGCAGCATGAGATAGACACTGCCTTAGTTCTTGCCAAAGGCAAATAAAAGTTATGTCTTACTCCAGGCAGTCTCCCAATAGTCAAATGTGGGCTTCTTAAGGGATAGAAGATTGGAAGATGATACTCCAAGCAAATGGCAGCCAAAAGAAAGCAAGTAGGGCTACACTCCTATCAGACAAAAAGACCGCAAGACAAAAAAGTTAACAAAAGACAAAAATGGACAATATATAATGAAAAAGGGACAATTCATAAGGACATACAACTTACTAAAATATATGCACCTGACACAGGAGCATCAAAATACATAAAACAACCATTGACAGACCTATACAGAAAAAATGGCAGCAACACGGTAAGAGATTCCACTTACATCAACCAATAGATTTAGAGTCAATAAGGAAAGAGCAGCCTTAAGTGAAACATTAGACCTGATATGATAGATCTGTACAGAACATGCCATCCAGAATACACATTCTTCTCAAGTGCACATGGAAATTTTCTCAAGGACAGACTGTATGCTGGGACACAAAACAAGTCTCAACACCGATAATGATGGTAAGAATCTAGAAATCAACTAAAAGAAAACTGGAAAAACCACAAAAACATGGAGAATGAATAACATGTCATTGAACAACTATTGAGCCAATGGAAAAAAGTCAAAGGAGAAATAAAAGAACAAAGCCCAAAATCAGCAGAAGAAGGAAATAATAAAGATCAGAGCAGAAATGAATGAAATAGAGACTAAAAAGATGATAGAGAAGATCAGCAAAACTAACAGCTAGTGCTTTGAAAAGATAAATAAAATTGACAAACTTTTAGCTAGTCTCACCTAAAAAAGAAAGAAGGCTCTGACAAATAAAACAAAAGAGGATAAATAACAATGGGTACCACAGAAATACAAAGGCTTATAAGAGAATATTATGAATAGCTATATACCAACAAATAGGACAACCTAGAAGAAATGAACAAATTCTTAGAATCAAGACTTTTCAAGAGTAAATCATAAAAACATAGAGAATAAGAATAGACCAATCACTAGTACAGAGATTGAATCAAAAAGCTCAAAGTAATCAAAAGCTCCTCAGAAAACAAAAGTTCAGAACCAGATAGCCTCACAAGTGAATTCTACTAAACATTCAAAGATTTAATATCCACCCTTCTCAAACTATTCCAAAAAATTGAAGAGGGAACATTTCCAAACTCATTTTATGAGGCCAACATCATCCTGATACCAAAACCAGACAAAGACAATGTAAAAAAGAGAGAGAGAAAATTGGAGGCCAATATCTCTGATGAATACAGATGAAAAAATCCTCAACAAAATTATTAGCAAAACAAATCAAACAATACATTAGAAGGATCACACACCATGATCAAGTAGGACTTATTCCATGAATGCAAGAGTGGTTCAACATCCGCAAATCAGTTAATGTGACACACAACATTAACAAAATGAAGGGTAAAAACCATATGATCATCTCTGTAGATGCAGAAAAAGTACTTGACAAGATTCAACATCCATTTATGATAAAAATTCTCAATAAAGTGGATATGGAAAGAATGTGCTTCAACATGATAAAGGTCATACATATCAAACCCATTAACATCACACTCCATGGTGAAAAGCTTGGTGAAAGCTATCCTTCTAAAATCAGGAACAAACAAGGATGCCTGTTCTTACCACTCTCTTCAAAATAGTACTGGAAGTCCTAGCCAGAGCAGTTAGGCAAGAAAAAGACATAAAAGGCATCCAAATTGGAAAGGAAGAAGTAGAAACGTCACTAAAAACTTGTGGATGACATAATTTGATATATGGAAAACTCTAAAGATGCCACCAAAAAAACAATACAGCAAAGTTGCAGGGCACAAAATCAACACATAAAAATCTGTTGCATTTCTACATGCTACCAATTAACCAGCAGAGAGAGAAATTAAGAAAACAATTCTGTTTATAATCACAACAAAAAGAATAAAATGCCCAAGAATATATTTAACCAAGGAAGTGAAAGATCTGTACACTAAAACCTTAAGACATTGTTTTGTTTTCTAAGACATTGTTGACAGAAGCTGAAGACATAAATAAATGAAGGTATTCCATGCTCATAGATGGGAAAAATTAACATTTTTAAAATGTTGATACTGCCCAAAACAATCTACAGATTCAGCGCAATCCCTACCAAAATCCCAAGGGCATTTTTCACAGAAATAGAACAAAAAATTCTATAATTTGCATGGAACCATAAAAGGACCTCCCTCCCCACACACAAAGCCAAAGCAATCCTGAGAAAAAAGAACAAAGCTGAAGGTACCACACTCTGATTTCCAACTATATTACAAAGTCATAGTAGTCAAAATAGCATGGTACTGGCAGAAAAACAAATACACAAATAAATGGAAGAGAATAGAGAACCCAGAAATAAAATTAATTTACAATGAAGGAACAAAGAACATACAATGGAGAAAGAACAATTTCTTCAATAAATGGTGCTGGGAAAACTGGACAGTCACAGACAAAAAAATGAAACTTGACCATGCCACACACACAAAATCAATTCAAAATGGGTCAAAAACTTGAATGTAAGACCTGAAGCCACAGAACTAGAAGAAAACAAAGGTAGTTTGCTCTCTGACATTAATCTTAGCAACATCTTTCTAGATATGTCTCCTCAGGCAAACAAAAGCAAAAATAAACAAATGGCAAGTTAAAAAGCTTCTGCATGGCAAAGGAAATCATCAACAAAATGGAAAGACGACCTATGAAACAAGAGAAGATGCCTGCAAACCATATATATAATAAGGGGTTAATATCCAAAATATGTAAAGAACTCATATACCTCAATAACAAAACAAACACTCCAATTAAACGATAGGCAGAGGAGGTGAACAAACATTTTTCCAAAGAAGACATAAAGGCAACAGGCACATGAAAAGATGTTCAACATCATTAATTATTAGGGACTTGCAAGTGAAAACCACAATGTGGTAACACCTCATTTCTGTTAGAATGGCTATTATCATAAAGGTAAGAAATAACAAGTGTTGGTGGTGAGGATGTGGAGAAATGGGACCACTGGTGGACTGTTGGTAGGAATGTAAATTGCCACAGCCACTTTGGAAATCAGTAATAGAGATTCCTCAAAAAATTAAGAATAGAACTACTACATGAACCAGCTATTCCACTCCTGGGTTTTTATCCATAGAATACAATACTAACTTGAAAAGATATAATGGGACTCTTAGGTCCATTGTAGCACATTTACAATAGCCAAAATATGGAAGCAACTTAAGTGGCCAGCAATGGATGAATGGATAAAGAAGATGTGGTCTATATGTATACAATGGAATAGCATTTTGCCATTTGTGACAACATGGATGGACCCTGATGGTATTATCCTAAGCAAAATAAATCAGAAGGAGAAAGACAATCTCACTCATGTGGAATATAAAAGATACCTCCTCCCAAAACAAGCTAAATGAACACACCAAATAAAAATAAACACATAGAATCAGAGAACAGAGCACTGGTTACCAGAGCAGAAAGGGCTGGGGAGAGGGTACAGCAATTAAAGGTGATCAACCGTATGATGATGGGGCAAGACTAAATTTTTGGTGCTCAGCACACTGTAGGGTATACAGAAGCAGAAATATAATGTTGTACATATGAAACTTATATAATGTTATAAAGCTACGTTATCTCAGTAAGACAGTCAGAAAAAGTTTTTAAAGTGTGCTTCTTAAAGCACCAAAAATAGCTTGAGAATCTCAAGTTGGAAATCAGCTTACTGGATGATTTTTGAGGTCCTTTTCCACTTTCAGTGTCCTAGAACTCTCAGTATCTCTTTGAGCATGCACACACACGTGTGCATAAACACACATAACAGACACACACATACTCTCTCATGTTAAACCTAGGAGCTGCCCTTAATGCAAGAGGCACAACTTGTGGGACACTACTGCATCCATCATTGCTACAGAGATGCTCCTGCCCTGAGGCAGGTGTCCACAGTATGAACATCACAAATGTCTGACTGTTTGACACTTCATTTTTTTATCAAGTATGTCGGCAGCAAAATACAGTACACAGGCAGACAGAAAAACATACCTTAAACAAAATTACTTACAAATTTATTAAAATATTCTCTTGAAGAAAAATAAAAGGCAACTACATTTGATGTCTGTTTGCAAACATGTCAACAGGAGACATAGCTGTGGTTCAGCAAGTATTTAATTTCATTTTTAAATTTAAAGGTCTTTATCCCTTTATCTGTATCTCACTGGAACTAAATGCTTTCTACTTGAACAAAGGTATTATTACACAGAAATACAAAAATATTTATCTTTTTCAAGTAACTTTTCCTCCCACTGGAATATCTTGGTCAAATGACTGCCACTATAGTCACAGTTCTTATACAGCTGGGCCAGGTCACAGGAGCAGCTAACCTACCTAAACCCTACATTTCAGATACAGAACCCTAGGATCACAGAAGATGGGCTGTATTATTCCCATGCAAGATAGAGGCTCTTCTGGGTTGGGTGTGGGGCGGGGGGTGGCGGGGGGAGGATTTCCACACGGAAAGATGCCCTTTGCTGACCCAGGGCAATAGCCCCATTCCAGTCTCGGCACGCAGGCTGGGCCACTACCAAGTAATTGCTGAGCATCTGAAGGGCCCATTCTTCACCAAGCATGAACATACACTTCAAAATACAGACGTGCTCTCAAAGTACACTCATGAGTTCATCTGGATCATATAAGTGCTAGAGAAGCCATGGCAATGGGCCAATCTCTTGCTGGGGAGACCACACCTGGTTCTGTTCTCAGGCTGCAGCCTCTCCATAAAGGCCCACAGCAGCTCATTATAGTTCTATGTGACGGGTTAGTAAACGTAGCGTTAGATGCTACTTTCAGAGCATCAATTACTGCCTAAGTGATTTCTGCACAAGATAACCTAGAAACTTGTAGACAGGCCCTGAGGGACAAAACGAGGCCAGCCCATGCATAAGCTAGGACCTTTAAATGTGGCCAAATGGGAATCAGGTGCTCAACTATATCACTAAAGTAATTCTTTCACTGAGAGGGCAAACATAAGGGTGGTGGTAGGGCAGAAAGAACTCAAAAAAATTAAGAGTGTGAGGAGTTAGAAGTAAGTGTTCTTTCCTACAGTTGTCACTGTTAGGAAGGCCTTTGACTCTCAAACACAGCAAGCAGAGCATACCTCTTGAGTTGATAAAGTGGCCTTGAGAGCCCACTCATCCCATGAAAAGCTATAGCATCACTAGTAAATCTCTGAATGAGGGGTCATGATGGGAATTTCCTTAAGGTATCTGGCAAATATGGTCCTAGGTTATAATTATTTGACTTATTTCATACTGTGTACTAACTTAGTACGTGAGATGCCAAAACACATATGGATGTTTAAAGACAACATGGGCTTCTTAAAGGGAAAGTTATTAATATAATGCTCCATAAAAACATCATATATTAAGCAGAACAACTCTTCACTTTAAGTAGTTCAAAATTGTGTAAATATATTAATATATACATACACAGACAGACACAGATACACATTCACACAATGTCTTCCTATAACAGCTTCCTCCCTGACCAACTCCTGCAGGTTCTTGGATGACAACCTAGATAACAGCTATCACTCTCAAGGCCAACTTACCTTAAATAGATCTGCAACTATTCCATAATCTGCCACTTGAAAAATTGGAGCTTCTGGGTCTTTGTTAATAGCCACAATTGTCTGTGAAATAAAAGCAAAGAGTTTTTTAAGAAAACATACCACACAGACTGATGGTTCTATTCTAACTTCCTTAACAACAAATTTGTATTCTTAAAAATGTCTACCAAATAAGATTAGTTTAATTTGTGCTGGTATTATAAATTTAGAAGTTTCCGGGAAGGAACATAACAAAAAATTATCTCCCGTCCCTACCACAGGCCAAGTGCAGTATTTAAAAAAGTTTTATATCATTATTTTTAAAAGTTTTGTTTTAACTTATGAAAAAATGTTGTAGATAAGTAACAAATCGGAGAGGATTCTGGGAAGATGCCAAGTAGGAAACACTGAAAAACTGTCTCCCCACCTATACAACAACTGAACTGGCAGAATCTTTCATATAACCAGTTTGGAAATTTGGAATCTATTAAAGGTTTGCAACAGGGGAAGACTTGAATGGTAAACTGGAGCTCTTAGCAGAATAGTTGCTACTAAATCCCCATCTCTCATTCAGGTGGCAGGCAGCTGTGTACAGCCTGCATACAGCTTACAGCAGTCAGAGTGGGTAAAAGAAACCTTGTCCTCTAAATATCGGGGATCTGTGCTTTGATCATGGAGTGCTGCATCTGATCACAAAGGCACAAACAAAGAAGAGGGTGGCTCTTGCTGTTGTACCTCAACCACTGTTTTCCTCCACCTGTCAAAGTTATTCCCAGGGGATTCAAAAGATCAGTGCTCTTAATTTTTCTCACTTTCCCCCTGTGGGAGCCAGATGTTAATGATTAAGACATTCAAAAGCAAATGAATATCAGAGGAAAACTACAAAGTGACCATACATGCCTAGGGAAAGGCACAGACTCTGAAAAGACTCCAGAAGCCCATAAGTTTATATACCTCAGGTTAACACTTGGCACAGAGACAGCATACAATAATCAAAGAGATAAGAACAATAAACAAAAACAGTAACAAAAAACAAAAAACCCCAGCATACTCTAGGGAAATAGAAGAATCTACTGTATTATTGATTCACATGTCCAGTTTTCAACAAAAAAAATCACAAGGCAAAAAAAGAAAAAAGTATGGCCCACTCCAAGGAAAAAAATATAAACAGAAACTGGCATATCTACTAGACAAAGACTTGAACATAATCAATCTTAAAGATGCTTGAAAAAAAAAAACTAAAAGATGAGGAGAAGGTCAAAAAAAACAATGTGTGAATGCAATGGAAATAGTGATAAACAGAAAACGCAAAAAGAAACCACAAAGAAATTCTGGAGGTGAGAAGTACAAAAAGTGAATGAAAAATTCACTAGAGGAATCCAAAGGCAGATTCGATCAGGCAGGAGAATGAATCAGCAAATTGGAAGATAGGACAATGGAAATTTTCAAGCTTGAAGAACAGAAAGAAAAAAGATTTAAGAAAAGTAAACATAGCCCAAGGGACCTGTGGACCACCATTAGGAGGACCAGAATATCTTATGATGCTCCCAGAAGGAGAAGACAGAGAAGAGGGCAGAGAGAACATTTAAAGAGATAATGACTGAAAACTCCCCAAATTTGATTACAGACATGAATAGAAACATCCAAGAAATTCAACAAACTTCAAGTAAGATAAATTCAGAGACTCCACACTAAGACACATAATCAAAGTTTCAAAAGCTGAAGATAAAAAGAGAATCTTGAAAACAGAGAGAACTGATTTGCTACACACAAGGGATCCTCAAGACTATCAGCAGATTTTACATTACTAACTTTGGAGGCAAGAAGGCACTGAGCTGATACATTCAAAGTGGTAAAAGAAACAAACTGTCGACCAGTAATCCTATATCCATCAGATCTGTTCCTACAGTGACTTTTGCAGAAACTGAACAACTCATCCTAAAATTCATATGGACTCTCAAGGAACCTCAGGTGGGACTTATAGACCAATGAAATAGAAGAGGAAGCCCAGAAATAAACCCTCACATATATGGTCAAATGATTTCTGACAAGGGTGTCAAGATCATACAATGGAGAAAGGATAGCCTTTTCAACAAATGGTATTGGGAAAACCAGATATCTACATACAAATGAATGAAGTTGGCCTCTTACCTAACACCATATACAAAAACTAACCCATAACAGATCAAAGATTTAAACATTAGACCTAAAATTACAAAACTCTCAGATGAAAAACATAGAGCAAAAGCTGCATGATGTTGGTTTTGGCAATGATTTCTTGAATATGACATGAAAGGTATAGGCAACAAAAAAAAAACAGACAAATTGAACTTCATGGAAATCGAAAAATTTTGTGGCTCTAAAGGCACTATCAACAGAGTAAAAAGGTAACCTAGAGAATGAGAGAAAATACTTGCAAATCATATATCTGATAAAGAATTAATATATGGAATATATTTTTAAAAAACTACTAAACTCAACAACAAAAAACCAAACTATCCAATTCAAAAATTGGGCAAATGGCGTGAAAAGCCAGTTCTCCAAAGAAGATATACAAATGGCCAGTAAGCACATGAAAAAATGCTCAACATCACTGATCACTGAGGAAATTCAAATCAAAACTACAATGAGATACCACCTCAGATCTAATAGGATGGCTACTGTCAAAAAAAAAACCATACCAGTGCTGAAAAGGGTGTGGAAAAACTAAAACCCTTGTGCATTGTTGGTGGGAATGTAAAATGGTACAACTGCTGTGGAAAACATTATAGTAGTCCCTCAAAATATTAAAAATAGAATTGCCATGTGATCCAGCAATTCCAATTCTGGATATATACCCAAAAGGACTGAAAACAAGGCCTTGAAAACATTTGTACACCCATGTTCATAGCAAAGTATTCAAAAATGCTAAAACTTGGAAGCAATTCAAGAGTCCATCAATAGATGAATGGATAAGCAAAATGTGGTGTGTATGTGTATACACACACACACACACACACATACATATACACATATAATGGATTATTAGCCTAAAAAGGAAGAAAATTCTGACATCTGCTACAACATAGATGAATCTTGAGGATTATGCTAAGTGAAATAAACCAGTCACAAAAAGACAAATACAAAATGATGATTCCACTTAAAATGTACTTAGAATAGTCAAGATCATGGAAACAAAAAGTAGAATTGTGGTTGTCAGTATATGGACTTTGAGGTGGGAGACCAGGAAAATACCATTTAATGTGTATAGAGTTTCAGTTTTAAAAGATGAAAAGAGTTGTAGAGTTGGATAGTGATGATGGGTGCACAGCATTATGAATGTATTTAATACCACTGACAGTGTATACTTACCCAATTTTACACTTAAAAATGATTAAGATGGTAAATTTTATGTTATGTATATTTTACCATGCAGAAGAATATTTTAATGCAGTACACTGCTGCTGCTGCTGCTAAGTTGCTTCAGTCGTGTCCGATTCTGTGTGACCCCATAGACGGCAGCCCACCAGGCTCTGCCGTTCCTGGGATTCTCCAGGCAAGAACACTGGATGGGTTGCCATTTCCTTCTCCAATGCATGAAAGTGAAAAGTGAAAGTGAAGTCGTTTAGTCATGTCTGACTCTTCGCGACCCCATGGACTGCAGCCTACCAGGCTCCTCCGTCCATGGGATTTTCCAGGCAAGAGTACTGGAGTGGGTTGCCATTATCTTCTCCGAGAATGCAGAATACTAAAAATGGTGAATTTTCTGTATATAAATTAATAATCTGACTTAAACCAAACCAACCAAATATAACAGGACATTTTTGTAGGCCATTGAAAAATTTTAGATATGTTGAATAAAAACCACAGATAAAAAGTTAATTCATCCATTTTATATTTGGTGTGCTTTATTCAACAAGACAGAAGTCAACTTTGTCAAATCATGAGATATACATTATTAGAGTCAATTCTCAGCTTATTTCACTTATAAAATGATCAGTATTTTTCTACCTATTAACAATATATATGTTTTAAACTTGTGACTATAAATGTTAGATTTCAACTTTAAAAAGTAACAAAGCCATATCCTAATTCATAGGCTTTAAAGCTCAAACTGTTTATTCTCTATATACTGCATTCCATTTAGCATTTTAAAATTACTATCCTGGGTCTACTGTGAGAATAGAAAATTTAACTATCTAGTTGGCCTATTAAGTAAAGATGAACGTTTAAAACAAAAAAGTTTAAGTCCTTATGTATGCAGCAAATAAATGTAACAAAGTACTATGTCTCCTACAAAAACTACCACAAGTTCCTCTTAACTCCCATAAAATCTTTAAATGTAAAAGGTTATAATGACAGATCAGTAACAGATTACGGAAAAACTGTCACTAACAAACATGTTATGTTTACACAATTACTCTATTAACAACAGACTTCTTTATATACTACAAATAGTTTGGTATTCTCCACAGATGCTTCTAACACATTGCAATTAAAGTAAAATTAGACTTTTGAGTCTAACATGGTGTTATTTTAATTAAAAAATGATAATTTTTGAATTTTTAGAAGTAAAATTAAGTACTTCCCTGCCTATTACTCCATCTCATGAAAACAGGCAGAACACCTTTTTCAAGTATTTTGATACAGTCTGACTTAAAATATAGTCTATATGATATACGTGTAAATTCCTCTAAAAGGGCCCCGAGGCCTGAATATTCCAGAATATCTGAAATTGGCACACACTGCAGTCCAGGTAACTACTGATCCAGAGAAACATGCCATATATATTAAAGTGTGGTCAAAGACTATAATATAGCATGGTTTCAATATACACCTCAAATCTAGTCACAAAGATAAACATTTTGAATCATAGGCATTGATTTGCATCATGGTCTTTCTCTTCTGGGAATAAGTAGCCTGCTTCACAGCTACTAGCAGAGATTTATTTAATTAACGATGGTTAATGATTTTCCTGGAGGCCACCTAGTCAAACATCTGACAGTTTAATCACCTGAAAGCTTTTTCATCCCACTATATAAAAGTTATTTTTAAAGAAAGAGCATGTAATTGTGGGCAAAGAACCACTATAGTATTTAAGAAAAAATATTTCAGCCAGTTACAGAATTCTCAGATTGCTCAAAGAATATTCCTGAAATATCAACTGTAAATAATTATGATAAAATCTTGCTTGCACTCTAGGGCTCTTTTAATATGTCCTTATGAATTCATACTCTTCTTCCTTATGGACATTTTAAAGCACAGACTGTATTCAACCATATTAACAGGCATACAGTTTATATGCAGAGCAGGCTCCGGGAGTTGGTGATGGATAGGGGAGTCTGGCGTGCTGCAGTCTATGGGGTCGCAAAGAGTCTGACACGACTGAGCAACCGAACTGAACTATCAGATTTAAACCAATCACTTTATCTATGGTTGTGTCAGGTCTTAGTTGCGGCAGCTGAGCTCTGTAGTTGTGGCACATGGGCTTAGTTGCCCTGCAGCATATGGGATCTTAGTTCCCTGTCTAGGGCTTGAACCCACGTCCCCTGCACTGGAAAGCAAATTCTTAACTACTGGACCACCAGGGAAGTCCCAATCCTCCATTTTAGAACTTAGCCAAAATTACAATCTAAGACTGGTGTGTCTTAGATTGTATGTGTGTGTCTGGTGTGTCTAAATCTGGTGTGTCTTCCACAAAAGAGAGTTATGACAGGGACTATATCTTTTTCATTTAAGCAACTCAAGCATCTGTACAAAATACATAGACTTAGTAAATATTTGTTGACTGGATGGACAAATTATTTGCTCAAGTTTATTCTTACAGATTGTTCCCCAACACAGGTCTCTTTAATTCAATTATTCCCTTTTTGCTTTGACATATACCATCTAGTCCATTTCTCCTCCAGTCCAGCCCTGCTGGCATGAACAAGAATTTTCACCAAGATCTTCTAGGCAGGCAGAGAGAGAAGCAAAATTCTAGATATGTCTGAACAGGCCCAGCTAAAAATATTTCTGAAGGTTGCTGGTGTTTAGTGTTTTTTTTTCCTCTAATGCAGCAATAACATTTTCCCCATTGGCACTGCTGCTTTCAGAGCTCAGTGAAGAAACCTGCCATCCAACTGTGAAATCTGACTTGTTTGGGGCCAATTCATTTAGAGGTTACAAGGAGGTAGTGCATGCATCTTTTCAAGTTAGAAGTTAAACCTATTAAAAGTTTTATTACCTTTTCTATCAAACTTCCATCTGAATGAATAAAAGCAGGAGTGTCAGAGGCATCTCTGACTTCATGAAAGACTAAGTTCATAATTCAAACTGTGCATTGTTATGCATGAATTAATGTGTCATATTCTGAAATATATGTTCAGAGTCATCACACAGGACTTCTAGATAGAGTCTAAGCAGCAAGTTAAAGTCAAGTGGCTCCTCTATATGCTGCATTTTTGACAATTACTAAGGTTCTGAGATGCTCCAATCCAAAATGTGTCAGTCACATTTAGTAACAACCCAAGAAGACAGGCCTTGCTGACGTATGACGGTGGGACCGTTAGGGGACTAGGGTGAAACAGAGAACCAGGTATCAGTACATCACAAACTAGATAGTCAGAACCTCATCAAGTTGTTTTCACACCATATTTTCTATCCACAGATTGTCAGAGCTGAAAGAGATCTTCCAACACCTGCATTTGGCAGACAAAGAACTGAGGTACAGACAAGACATGTCAGGTGGTAAGTTGGCAGGGGAGCTGGGATTCAGGTTCACATCTCTTTCCATGATACAGCACTGCCTCTCCTACCAATGGTACATCTTCAGGCAGGGTACAGCAGTGTATATACCTTTAAACCTAACACAAACCTAGATTTGTGTTAATGTGAATGGTTCCACTACACACACTATAACTACATGGAAGCATACTAGTGAAACCTAAATTTTAAAATATGAAAACTTTTCCTCTTAGTATCATCACTGTTGTGTAGCTACCTTGCTGTCTTTCATCCCAGCTAAATGTTGGATGGCTCCAGATATTCCTACAGCAATATAAAGTTCCTGAAACAAAAGAGACCATATCATTAATATGCATTCATATATTACACCTTCCAAAGTACTTGCTATAACCAATCCAAGTCTTATGCCAGAAATATTTAAAATAAAACAGATGCAATATCTATTACTTAAATTATGCCTTCCTCCTTCCCTGATCTCCCTAACCCATAGTCCACACTTACCTCTGAATTCATAAAGTAGTGGTAGAACAATAATATTGGATAATAAGAGTTTTTGAGCATTAACTGTGTGTCAACCACTGTGCTAAGCATTTCACATTAACTGTTTCACTTAATCTCACAATTTCCTGTGAGGACGTACTTTCTGTCTGTGCTACTCATTTGGATACAGCTCTTCAACTTACCACCTTGCATGGAGCCATTCACAATATACACCCATTGCATATTAACATAGAAATACATATTAAAGTATACTTTGACTTAGCTATTTGCTTCTCATGGATATTTGTTGAAGTGGTAATCAGAGTATATTTATTAAGCTTCACATTTAGAAAAACCAAATATACAAATCAGTCTCGTGGGTCACACACACACACACACAATTTCCTTAATTAAAAAATAACAGATTTCTCAAAGGCACATAATGAACCTCTGTATTTCTAACACCTAATAAACGGGTCCCCGCACTACAGTTTCCAAGTAAATGTTGATGATAGTTGCACCTCTTCCTACCCCTCTGCTTCAGCTAATTATAAAGGGAATGATGAATGCTCTCTGTACCTTTATCTAAAAATTAAAACTCACTATCATGGAAAACCGATTTAATAAGTGCTTAATTAAAAATGCTTAGTTGCTCTGTCTACTAGGGATAATTAAAACTTCAGCTGAAAAGCTTTCCCCACACATAAACTGAAAAAGCCCTGGCTTGGGTAAGGGGTGCCCCTTACCATGTAACCAGACTGACACTACAGTTTTGTCACGACTGACAATACAGTCTCTCCTCAATATGAGTAATGTGGAAGGTACTGATGGTGGCTCTGTCACACAGTTTTATTACAGGGCAAATACTTCAAAGTCAATGACAGGGTCAGGTGGTCCCACTTTGTCTTCTGCATGGCTCGTCATCTAATTCATGAGCACTGGAGCTTTTCTTTAAAAAGCTCTTCAATAGTGGACCTTTCTAAAAAGGCTCCTCAGGATGCTCTAACGTACATAGAGTTGAGGACCAGTAAAACATGATCCTCAGCTAGTGAGCAGCTTGAAACCTGTAACTTGACCCAGCACATTGATAGCGTATCTCTGGGTCTTATCTTTAAAGGCATAAAGTGCCCACCGCTTCTAGAGCAGTAGGATACCCTTAAGTACTCTGGAAAGGATACAACCTTGCCCCCAATGTGAGTTAAACATCTAAAAATCTACAGTGAGCTGGGTTTGCTTTTCAATTCAACCTGCTCATTACTTAATCATCAAAAGCCTGAAAATAGGAAAGAGCACTTAGGCCTATAGAGACTGTGTCTTAGGGTGGGGAGTACACTACTGCAGAAAGCAAAATGTATGGGTGAGGATAAAAAGCAATCCCATGATTTTATCGTAAACATAATCCAATGCATCACTTATGACCATATACCTTTGGATAATACAATAAGGCCTTGTTATTACACTCTTATCAGACAATGACGCTTGTATGACTAATAAACAAGCACTACTATTTTGAAAAAGCACCAGTATTTTCCATTGAAGATTTTACAGGTAACTTCAATTGATAATTTTAACATCATTCAATTTATTCTGACCAGCATTTCTTTTAAGAGAGAACATTCATTAAATTATTAATCACAGTATACTTACTAAATCCTACATTCAGGAAAAACAGGCCAAAAAGTTCTAATGTAAAGATTTTTAAAGTAAGTTATTTAGATAGACGCTGTCTCGCTAACCACACTTCTAAGTATATTCTCAAACCATGTATTGGAAAGGATCGATAGTTCTATAAAGGGGTCTTTCTGATACACATGTCTACATTAAAATTCAGCAAGTCTTAAAAGCCTCTTCATTTGCATTATAAAATGCTAATAAAAATGCTGATTCACTCTGGCACTAAACATCAACATAAATATGGTATAAATGAAATTTACATTAAACCTCCTGAGAAATAACTACTGTTGGCTTTAACCATAAATGTCAGTAAAGAAATAACAGATTCTGGGCCAAAGGAAACCAAAGGTGGTTCCAGGGTCATTCCCACCTTTCTAAAAAGCATAAATTGTCCAAAAAGGTAAATTTTGACCTGTTCCTGACCAACAGGAACTTATTTTACTATTGTGCAAACGTGATTCTCTGAATAAATAAAAAAGCTTTGAAACAATAGCCCTGAACGAGTCCTTAGATTTTGGCTGCTGTTCTGAGATCTGATGGCTCTCTAAGACAGGAAGAGAGGCTTTTTTTCTTCTTCTTTTTCAGAAAACGTGTACAGGCAATTAGACTACAGTCATAGGATGCTTCCTCATGGTTCAGAAAGCATCTCTGTATTTCAATAATAATAATTAGTATGTGCAAAACCCTCCACAGATGCTAATTTATGGAGCACTTTAGACACTGCTTCACAACATAACAAGGCAATCCCTGCCCTGAGGCACTTTCTTTCTAAATCGGATGGTAGGTAAAAAAAATTTGGAGCGAAAATGAGAGGTGATGTTGGAGGGGGGAACAGCAATTAAGGGTTCAAAAAGAGGTGGGATTAAAGAAAGGAACAGACAGAAAAGGAAGGAGGGGTAGCCATGGAGGTAAAGTTCTAGTAGCCTTCACAAAGGGAAAGAAACCTACAAGAGTAGGAAACTAGGACAAAGGACACAGCTGGCAGCGCTCTGGGTTGATCATCCTGCAATTCGAGGATGGAGACATCGGGTGGGAAGAAGTAAAGCCACAGGGTTGGTAAAGAAGGGGCAGCACCTACTTCAAACAAGTTCTGGCAAAAGAAAGCACAAATCCCTCTTCTTTGCCAAGACCTAAAAAAGACTACAGCTGTAGCCTCAACCAAAGAACTTAGGAGCAGATGTCTACACTACCTGAGTGTGCTCAGATAAACACAGGAAGAGGGCTTGGAAACTGCTGCACCCAGTGTGGTTAACAGAGGTTTGCAAGAGGAGCACATCACTGTGGTTTAGAAGTTTAGAACTTAGGCTCTGGAACCTCACTGCCTATGCTGAAATAAATGCCAGCTCAGCCACCTAACAGACCTTTGACCGTGAGCCAATTATTTAATCTCTCTATGCCTCAGCTTGCTCATCTGAATAACTGAGATTGTAAGGCTTCAATCCTTAGCACAGTATCTGGTTTCCCAAGACACTGGTGTACCACTCAAGAACTGAGATTTATTCAAACACTGATTTTCTCAGCCCACTCAGTGACTAGTGGACTCCTGGGGTCGTCCCAGGGCTACCATATACAGCCGAGCAGGCTGTATACTGAACAACTCTGGAGGGAGGCATCATTCATATCATAGTTATTATAGATCTGCATTTTTATTACAATAATTTTCCAACAGATGGCAGTAAAGTAACTTGAGAAAGGAGTATTTTTTCCCTTATTCATACAAAAAAATTGTATGGACTACAAGAAGTACAGGACGGCAAGAATCCCCTGTGGTACACACTTAAGAAGCTCCCAGTCAAACAACATAGGTTAAGGTAAATCATAAAAATCCAGGTGTGACAGAGCTCTGGTCTGTTATGCAACCCCTTACTTTCTGTTCCTGCCAACAAGAAGCGGAATGGCCGTTAGAAGCAGGAAGCCGTTTGGGGGATGATGGTCCTCTGGAGTAATTTCTGTCCTCTGCCAAACAGGAGTCTACTTTTACAGCCTATCCCATCTGTTCCTGCTCCTTAGTCCTTCAAACAAAACAAGCTTTTAGAAGAGGTTTTACTAGTCTGAGCATGATGACAAATCTGTACGTCTGAGAATTGAAAGACTGAAATGAAATCTTAACACTTTTATAGAAATCTAACCAACCTGGGGAATAAACATTGGGGAATGTTGGAATACTCTGGGGAATCAGAGTATTCTCTGATGCATGATTTGGGTTTTGGCTGCTTTCTCCTGAAAGTATTTGCTAATATCACTCTCCTGCTTCACTCAAATCTTGGGCAGGAAATCTGGAATTCCAAGAGCATATATTTCTGAATCCTGCTCTCCAGAAGATCCTGGTGGAGAAAAGTGTTTCTTACTTGCATGTTGTGATTTTTGCCTAACATTATTAAATCCAAAAGAGATATACAATATAAAAATATTGTAAGCCACATACTTTAAAATTTTCTATTAGCCTCATTAAAGTGAAATGAAATAGGTGACACCAATTTTAATAATATAATCTCAATGAAATCTAGCCACATTTCAAGTGCCCAATATCCACATGTAACTTAATGGTCACAGCCGTGCTAGACAACAAAGATCCAAGATGATTTAAGAACAAGCTAAAGAAGGGAATTCCCTGGGGGTCCAGTGGTTAGGATCGTACTTTCATGGTCGAGGGACCAGATTCAATCCCTGGTCAGGGAACTAAGATCCCACAAGCCGTGAGGTACTGACAAAACCAACCAACAAACAAAAAAACCAAGGTAAAGAAGAGCCTTCTTGTAAGCTCTGTGAGGTACTGCAGAGCATGACAGCAAGACCTCAAGACAGAATGACATTAATATCTTGTGTTAGCTTTGCTTTCATTGGCTCAAAACAAGATCATAAAAGGAAAGTCAGCAGAATGACAAGGCTGAAGATTAAATAAGGGAGCAGTCAACAGAGAAACACATAGATGACTCAAATCCACCAATTTTCAGGTATGGTAGACCATTATAAGAAAACCCAAAGCAGATGAAAATGGCTGGTTTAAAACAGTAAATTTATACTCTGAAACTGATTATCAAACTTTGTTCTCTAGTAAGATACTCTATCTTAAAATTTAAAAAAAACCTGAAGACTCTATCCTGAAAGGCTCACACTTCTCAAAAAAGCATAATGGCACACCCTGGAGATTTTGCGCATTCCAGACTACCGCAATAAAGTGAGCAGTGCAATAAAACAAGTCACAAGAAGTTTTTGGTTTCCTAGTGTATATAAAAGTTATGTTTACACTACACTGTAGCCTATCAAGTGTGCAACGGCACTATGTCTAAAGAAACAACATATCTACCTACATTTTAAAAATGTTATTTTTAAATTAAATACCTGAAGCTAATAGGATTGTTGGGATTATTAAATAATACAATGCATGTGAAGTGCTCAAAATATGAGCCATTACTATTAATGCTATTATTATTACTGAATGATCACTAAATCTTTAAACCAGAAGGCATCAGACACCCAACTGTCACATAAATCCCACTTTAAACTACTTGAGTAGTTTACTATTGTGATAGTAACTATCACTATCTCAAGAGAAGTTGCTATTTCAGTTCAGTTCAGTTCAGTCGCTCAGTCGTGTCCGACTCTTCGCAACCCCATGAACCGCAGCATGCCAGGCCTCCCTGTCCATCACCAACTCCCTGAGTCCACCCAAACCCATGTCCATTGAGTCGGTGATGCCATCCAATCATCTCATCCTCCGTCATCCCCTTCTCTTCCTGACCTCAATCCTTCCCAGCATCAGGGTCTTTTCAAATGAGTCAGCTCTTCACATCAGGTGGCCAAAGTATTGGAGTTTAAGCTTCAACATCAGTCCTTCCAATGAACACTCAGGACTGATCTCCTTTAGGATGGATTGGTTGGATCTCCTTGCAGTCCAAGGGACTCTCAAGAGTCTTCTCCAACACCATAGTTCAAAAGCATCGATTCTTCGGCACTTAGCTTTCTTTATAGTCCAACTCTCACATCCATACATGACCACTGGAAAAACCATAGCCTTGACTAGACAGACCTTTGTTGACAAAGTAATGTCTCTGCTTTTTAATATGCTGTCTAGGTTGGTCATAACTTTCCTTCCAAACTTGAAACAATTCTTCTGGGATAATGTATTGGGAAAATTTTTTTATTGATACTGTTAGTGATTTTGGGGGAGGAGGGGCACTTAGTATTAGCTGTAAAGTTTGAATTCAGCCCAACTTTCTAGACAGTGCTGGCTGGCCTAGGAAGTTGAGGTGAGTTTCTTCACAAAATTCTAACACAATCTTCATACAGGGATACATAGCCCAGATACAGCTACCAAGACATACCAAATTTGTCATACAAAAAATAATATATCAAGTTGAAATTACATCTTTCTTCCTAGAATTGGAACAGTATTCTGCCTGCAGCAACTTCAGTACTGCTTAAACAAAGTAGAAAGGAAAGATTTAAATGTTTACTTTTATGTTTATATAAAAATATGACTATGAGAAGAGTGGTTAAATCTGGAGCTTTCAAAGCAGAAAAACCAAGCCAGTATTTCTTCGCCTCTTTAAAAATCAGGTTTAAAATTCCTTTTCTACCAAGTCTCCCTTTCCAGATTGGGGAAGGAACGTAAAAAGCTACATTTATTTGAAGATAAAAAGTTTAAAGACATTATATAAGTAGTTCTATTAAAAACTAGAATTCAGCAATCCTATGTTATGTGCTTAAAAACAATACCTTAAGACTGCCTCAGATGAAACAAATTTTACAGAATGGCACATGCTCTCTCAACATTGTTTACTCAGAAGACTACAGAGGCATAACCTTAAACAGCAACTGTTACAACAGCTAAAACACAACACACATACCCAGGACAAATGCCAGGTTAGGAGTTAAATGTAATTCATCATAGGAAATAATGAATGTCTCTTTGAGAAGTAGATTAACCGAACTATATTTTCTAATTACTTCAAGTCTCTTGTGCATTAATATTGCTATATTTCATCCTGCTACTCATTTAAAAGGCCAAACTATTTCCTCTTGTTTGCCAAATTGTTTTTAAGTCTCTTCTCTTTTTGGAAGAGGCCCCAAAATGCAAAACACAACTGTGGCTCTTCTCTCAAACAGCTCTCTGCCTGTATTATGAAATTCTCAAACAGGTTTATGCTTAAACTAAGTTTCATATGAATACAGAACTTTATGCATACTCCTGATATGAAGCTGAAGGTACATCTCAACCATCAGATAATGCTCTTATACTAGGACTAACTCAGATTGTATCAGTATTTGAGATGGCATGTTAATCATCACAACTACATGAATTGTCTATAATATGCCAGTAACCATCAGCTCAGTTCAGTTCAGTCGCTCAGTCGTGTCCGACTCGACTATTTGTGACCTCATGAACCACAGCACGCCAGGCCTCCCTGTCCATCACCAACTCCTGGAGTCCACCCAAACCCATGTCCATTGAGTCAGTGATGCCATCCAGCCACCTCATCCTCTGTCGTCCCCTTCTTCTCCTGCTCTCAATCATTCCAAGCATCAGGGTCTTTTCCAATGAGTCAACTCTTCGCATGAGGTGGCCAAAGTATTGGAGTTTCAGCTTCAACATCAGTCCTTCCAATGAACACCCAGGACTTATCTCCTTTAGGATGGACTGGTTGGATCTTCTTGCAGTCCAAGGGACTCTCAAGAGTCTTCTCCAACACCATAGTTCAAAAGCATCAATTCTTCAGCGCTCAGCTTTCTTCACAGTCCAACTCTCACATCCATACATGACTACTGGAAAAACCATAGCCTTGACTAGATGGACCTTTGTTGGCAAAGTAATGTCTCTGCTTTTAAATATGCTATCTAGGTTGGTCATAACTTTCCTTCCAAGGAGTAAGCGTCTTTTAATTTCATGGCTGCAATCACCATCTGCAGTGACTTTGGAGCCCCCCAAAATAAAGCCTGACACTGTTTCCACTGTTTCCCCATCTGTTTCCCATGAAGTGATGGGA
Source organism: Giraffa tippelskirchi (assembly GCF_054371585.1). Lineage (NCBI taxonomy): Eukaryota > Metazoa > Chordata > Mammalia > Artiodactyla > Giraffidae > Giraffa > Giraffa tippelskirchi. The sequence continues at coordinate 35,902,889 of NC_137286.1, read as the reverse complement.
TCAGATGCCATGATCCTAGTTTTTTGAATGTTGAGCTTGAAGCCAACTTTTTCACTCTCTTCTTTCACATTCATCAAGAGGCTCTTTAGTTCTTCTTTGCTTTCTGCCATAAGGGTGGTATCATGTGCATATCTGAGGTTATTGATATTTCTCCCAGCAATCTTGATTCCAGCTTGTGCTTCCTCCAGCTCAGCGTTTCTCATGATGTACTCTGCATATAGTTAAATAAGCAGGGTGACAATATACAGCCTTGACGTACTCCTTTTCCTATTTTGGAACCAGTCTGTTGTTCCATGTCCAGTTCTAACTGTTGCTTCCTGACCTGCATACAGGTTTCTCAAGAGAAAGGTCAGGTGGTCTGGTATTCCCATCTCTTTCAGAATTTTCCACAGTTCTCTACTTTATATACATTATCTCACTTAATTATGACAATAACTCTGAGGGGTGGAAATTTTTCTCATTTTATAGAACAGAAAGCACAGGCTCAGGGAGGCTTGATGAGTCGTTCAAAGTTACACACACCTAGTAAAAGCCAGGCTTCTTAAGAAAGTCCTTTGATTTTAAGTTCAGTACTTCTACTACACCACAAATAACTCAATATTGTGACAGTACTATTAATACCCTTTAACTGAAGTCACTAGTTTATTAAAACTCCAGTAAATATATTTATCATGGAGAAAAACCACTAAAACAAGATGAGATGAACACCTAACATAAGGTTATATGTAAAAAAAAGTACCAATTTTAGCTAACATTAGTTTTTACTCCATGTTACTAGATGTATCAGTAGATACCTTACTTCTGAGTTCCTCATCCTGAATTAGGACATAAACTACAGCCTTTGATTTATCTAATGACCAGTTAGTTGCACATCAACTGAGATGCCTCTAACACAAATGTTTTCACACAAATGCACTGGCTACAAGGTCATCAAGAAGACAGACTCATGGAAGAGGCAAGACTTGGAAACTATTTCTTGTTTGTTGATGTTTTTGATGTTTAGCTTATGTAACCTATACAGAAAACTAACACTTTGGATAAAAACTTTCACCTGGCTTTCGATGAAGTCAGTATCTGGTTCCAATAACTTTAATGGAAAAGGTCTAGAAACAAAATCAGAAAACTCATTTAAAAGAAATCTCTGTAGGTTTCTCATATGAATAGATATTCCATGGCTCAGTAGATGGGCTTGGTGCTTATTAGGCAGAGAATACATAGCTTGGGTTTTTTAGTCCAAAGTGTTTTAAAACCCTAAATTCATCCACAGATAGGAGTTCCTCTATATTCTTTTTATTGGCCCATCTTTCCCCCTGGAGAAGCCAATTAAATGTCATCTTCACGACCACTCTGGTTATAATATGACCAAAGCAAGTGGTAATTTATACTTCTAGCATAGGTTTCATTGCCTTTGTGCACTCAGTCACTCAGTCATGTCTAACTCTTTGTGACTCTGGACTATGGCCCATCAGGCTCCTCTGTCCATGGGATTTTCCAGGCCAGAATGCTGCAGTGGGTTGCCATTTCCTCCCTCAGGGGATCTACCTGACCCAGGGATCAAACCTGCGTCTCCCACACTGGTAGGTAGATTCTTTACCACTGAGCTACCTAGAAAGCCCATATTGCTTCATTACGTACCTTATTATTTTTGTTCAAAGTGTAAGTTTAGTAACCCAGTTTCTCAAATACAAAGTTAAAAGATTTTTTTTTTAAAGGACAGTACTAACTATCTTGTGATTTAGAATTCAAAAGTTTAAATGTAAACCAAAAAAGGTGAAATTTCAGCTCTTGGTCTTTAAATATTGTTCTTAAATGTAGGTTTTAATTGCATGGGATGCACAGAATCTGACATAAGTTTTTCTTAAGAGAGTATTTTTACAATAAAATATAACTTTTAATACCTAACTATTTTGCACTTAAATGTTTACCATTTAGGTAATTAGCTTCTACACTAAATGCACCAATTTTCTACTGCAGGAAGACTTTCTTCAAGGACACCTAGAATGACAGAAAGCAGTCAAGTATATATGTGTGTGTGTGTCTGTGTGTCTACATAAATATATATATAGGCCATGCCCCACAGCTTGTGAGATTAGTTCCCTAACCAGAGATCAAACCTGTGCCCCCTGCAGCAGAAGTGCAGAGTACTAATCACCGGATGACCAGGGAATTCCTAGGTATATTATAATATAAAATTACTCAGATGATTAAATTACACTGAAATATTTGGGTGTACAACATCAAATTACTTAGATATATAATTCATATATTACAAAGCTTTGCATTTTTAGCAATCAAATAAAAAGTTTAAGTATAAAATTTTTAATCAGTAACGTTTAACTGATCTAACAGCTAAATTATATATACCTATATAGAATTTTGTAAGAGTAAGGAAACTCTAAGGTTATCTACGCAATTGCTCTTGTTCAGCCGCTAATTCACGTCCAAATCTTTGTGACTCCATGGACTGCAGCATACCAGGCTTCCTTGTCCTTTGCCATCTCCCAGAGTTTCCTCAAATTCATGTCCAATGAGTTGGTGATGCCATCCAACCATTTCATCCTCTGTCGCCCCCTTCTGCCCTCAATCTTTCCTAGCATCAGGTTCTTTTCCAATCAGTCAGCTATTAACATCAGATGGCCAAAGTATTGAAGCTTCAGCTTCAGCATCGGTCCTTCCAATGAATATTCAAGGCTGATTTCCTTTAGGATTGACTGATTTGATCTCCTTGCTCTCCAAGGGACTCTCAAGAGTCTTCTCCAGCACCACAATTCAAGGCACAATATCTACTTCTATGCACAATATCTATGCATAATCTTTTAATTTCATCGATAAAAAAAAGAGGCCTGAAGAACCAAGCTGGCAATAGAACCTGACTTCAAAGTACTATTCTTTTCACTCACCAAGTTACCTCATTCCCAAAATTACTAAGAATGTCACTGTTTGTGCATAGCCTTTCTTGATGATTATTTAATATAAAATTATAAAGATAGTTTCTATGCTAAGAAGCTCATGAAAGCTACACAGTAACTAGAGGAAAACAGTTTGGAGGCTCTTCAAAAAGCTAAACAAAGACTTATCATGTGGCCCAGCAATCCCAGGCCTAATTTTACTACCCAAAAGAATTTAATGCAGGAACTTAACAGATAATTATATGTGAACGTTCAAAGCAGCATAATTCACAATAGTCAAAAGGTAAAAACAAAAACAACCAAAGTATCTATCAACAGATAAACAAATAAACCAAACATTCATGGAATATTATTAAAATATTTTTCAGCCATAAAAAGGAATGACGTTCTGACATATGCTACAATAAGGATTAAATCTGAAAATATGCTAAAAGAAGTAAGACACTCACAAAAGGACAAATATTGTATATGATTCACTCTTAAAATATCCAGCATAGCGAACTCATAGAGACATAAAGTAGATTAGGGATTACCAGAGGCTGAGGTTGGAAGAATGGAGCACTACTGCTTAATGGTTACAGAGTTTCTTTTTGGGGGTGATGAAAAATTTGGAGTATAAACAGAGGTTATGGAGTACAACAGAGGTTGTACAATATTCTGAATATAATTGACGTCTCTGAATTATACACTTAAATATGGTTGTAAATTTCATTAGATTTTTACCACAATAAAGTCATCAGAAAGTAATTTCCTTGACAGAATCCTTTATACAATTCTCCATCTTCAAAACACTTAATTCTAGAATCCTGTGTTTTAATAACTATCAAAATTCTCCAGGCAAGAATACTGGAGTGGGTAGCCTTTTCCTTCTCCAGGGGATCTTCCCAACCCAGGGATCGAATCCAGGTCTCCTGCATTGCAGGCAGATTCTTTACCAGCTGAGCCATCAGGGAAGCCCATAAATAGTTCCAACACAACATTAAAAAATAACAATATGGGAAACCAGGTAAAAGACTTATGGGAATTCTCTGTACTATTTTTGCCATTTTTCTGTAAATCTAAAAGAATGATCTCTGTTCGTTTCCAAGGCAAACCATTCAATATCACGGTAATTCAAGTCTATGCCCCGACCAGTAACACCGAAGAAGCTGAAGTTGAACACTTCTATGAAGACCTACAAGACTTCTAGAACTAACACCCAAAAAAGATGTCCTTTTCATTATAGGGGACTGGAATGCAAAAGTAGGAAGTCAAGAAACACCTGGAGTAACAGGCAAATTTGGCCTTGGAGTAGAGAATGAGCAGGGCAAAGGCTAGTAAGAGTTCCACCAAGAGAACGCACTGGTCAGAGCAAACACCCTCTTCCAGCAACACAAGAGAAGACTCTACACATGGACATCACCAGATGGTCGACACCAAAATTAGATTGATTATTTCCTTTGCAGCCAAAGATGGAGAAGCTCTATACAGTCAGCAAAAACAAGACCGGGAGCTGACTGTGGCTCATATCATGAACTCCTTATTGCCAAATTCAGACTGAAATTGAAGAAAGTGGAGAAAACCACTAGACCATTCAGGTATGACCTAGATCAAATCCCTTATGATTATACAGTAGAAGTGAGAAATAGATTTAAAGGACTAGATCTGATAGACAGAATGCCTGATGAACTATGGATGGAAGTTCATGACATTGTCCAGGAGACAGGAATCAAGATCATCCCCAAGCAAAAGAAATGCAAAAAAGCAAAATGGCTGTCTGAGGAGGCCTTACAAATAGCTGTGAAAAGACGGGAAGCGAAAAGCAAAGGAGAAAAGGAAAGATATACCCATTTGAATGAAGAGTTCCAAAGAATAGCAAAGAGAGATAAGAAAGCCTTCCTCAGCGATCAATGCAAAGAAATAGAGGAAAACAACAGAATGGGAAAGACTAGAGATCTCTTCAAGAAAATTAGAGATACCAAGGGAACATTTCATGCAAAGATGGGCTCGATAAAGGACAGAAATGGTAGGGACCTAACAGAAGCTGAAGATATTAAGAAGACATGGCAAGAATACACAGAAGAACTGTACAAAAAAGATCTTCACGACCCAGATAATCACGATGGTGTGATCACTCACCTAGAGCCAGACATCCCACAACGTGAAGTCAAGTGGGTCTTAGGAAGCATCCCTACGAACAAGCTAGTGGAGGTGATGGAATGCCAGTTGAGCTATTTCAAATCCTTAAATATGATGCTGTGAAAGTGCTGCACTCAATATGCCAGCAAATATGGAAAACTCAGCAGTGGTCACAGGACTGGAAATGGTCAGTTTTCATTCCAATCCCAAAGAAAGGCAATGCCAAAGAATGCTCAAACTACTGCACAATTGCACTCATCTCACACGCTAGTAAAGTAACACTTAAAATTCTCCAAGCCAGGCTTCAGCAATACGTGAACCAGGAACTTCCAGATATTCAAGCTGGTTTTAGAAAAGGCAAAGGAACCAGAGATCAAATTGCCAACATCCACTGGATCATCGAAAAAGCAAGCGAGTTCCAGAAAAACATCTATTTCTGCTTTACTGACTATGCCAAAGCCTTTGACTGTGTGGATCCCAATAAACTGTGGAAAATTCTGAAAGAGATGGGAATAACAGACCACCTGACCTGCCTCTTGAGAAACCTGTATGCAGGTCAAGAAGCAACCGTTAGAACTGGACATGGAACAACAGACTGGTTCCAAAATAGGAAAAGGAGTACGTCAAGGCTGTATATTGTCACCCTGCTTATTTAACTTATATGCAGAGTACATCATGAGAAATGCTGGGCTGGAGGAAGCACAAGCTGGAATCAAGATTGCTGGGAGAAATATCAATAACCTCAGATATGCACATGACACCACCCTTATGGCAGAAAGTGAAGAACTAAAGAGCCTCTTCATGAAAGTGAAAGAGGAGAGTGAAAAAGTTGGCTTAAAGCTCAACAGTCAGAAAATTAAGATCATGACATCTGGTCCCATCACTTCATGGCAGATAGTTGGGGAAACAGTGGAAACAGTGGCTGACTTTACTTTTCTGGGCTCCAAAATCACGCGGATGGTGATTGCAGCCATGAAATTAAACGACGCTTATTCCTTGGAAGGAAAGTTATGACCAACCTAGACAGCATATTAAAAAGCAGAGACATTTTTTCCAACAAAGGTCCGTCTAGTCAAGGCTATGGTTTTTCCAGTGGTCATGTATGGATGCAAGAGTTGGACTATAAAGAAAGCTGAGTGCTGAAGAATTGATGCTTTTGAACTGTGGTATTGGAGAAGACTCTTGAGAGTCCCTTGGACTGCAAGGAGATCCAACCAATCCATCCTAAAGGAGATCAGTCCTGGGTGTTCATTGGAAGGACTGATGTTGAAGCTGAAACTCCAATACTTTGGTCACCTGACGTGAAGAGCTGACTCATTTGAAGAGACCCTGATGCTGGGAAAGATTGAGGGCCGGAGGAGAAAGGGACAACGGAGGATGAGATGGCTGGATGGCATCATCAACTCAATGGATATGGGTTTGGGTGGACTCCAGGAGTTGGTGATGGACAGGGAGGCCTGGCGTGCTGCGGTTCATGGGGTCACAAAGAGTCAGACATGATTGAGCGACTGAACTGAAAACTGTTCTGAAAAATAGCAACTTGAGTTCTCTATGAAATTCAGCCGAAATTACACAAAAACTCCTTGAACCACCTGTTAAAGCTATAAGAATCTGAGCAGAGCTAATAATGTCAAAAAGGAAAGTGCTTATAAGAGAAGAGTAAATTTACTATTCCTTCAACCTTACTAGAGACCATCTAAGTAACTTCACTTTAAGGAAACAGAAAACATTCCCCTGCCCCAAAGATCATTTCCCAAATTCCTTCTCAGACTAACTTTAGTTAATATTAATATATAAATATATTAAACTAAATTACTAAAATGTTGTTTTATACAAGATCTTAGTATTCATATCTCTGGCTCTAAAATAAACATGAGGATTGAATTATATATGCTAAATGATCAACTATCATTGAATAAACATTTCTTTCTATTACAGTGTCTTATTTTCTCTTACATTAATGTGCATGATTATCTTATCTGAAGCGATATGTGAGGGAAAAAAACAGCTTTTATATGAAAGAACCAAAAATACAGTTAGAATAAGAATAGAAATTTGGAACAGTTTTATTCAAATTGCCACACTAAGATGGCTACAACAAAGATTTGCTGTCTACTCTTACTGATTTTCATGCCAGCTTTTAAATTAGATTGATCATCTACAAGGCACATCAATTTGTATCAGTGGAATCTTTTATAAAAGTTCTAATATTTACATAAAAAATTCAACAGACTCTCCAAAACTTAAAACATTAATTTTATATATTAAATGGTAATGGATAAGAAAACTTGACTGACACTGGTCCTCTTGAAATAAATATTTAGAGAAAACAGTCTAACAAAAATTAGCTAAGAAAATAAAGCAAAGACACAATTAGAACTCAAAGACACAATTACAACTAACTTTTAGCAAATAAGATTTTAACTATTGCACAATCAAACTATTTATACATCCAAACCACAGTTTGTTAGTTCTACAACTTCTCCTTTGTCACTTTAAGCTCCACTGTAAGGGCTTTGATCATCCAGGCCATGTAATTACCGTTAAGGAGCATGCTTAGGGTGTTTTCTGTACTACAGGTCCATACAGCATTTCTCTTTGTCCTCTTGGGAATAGAACATCAATTGCTTTCAGCTAAATGCACTCACATATGAATATTTTAGTACAATTTAATGCTTCTATACCAACCCCAAAGGAATAGAGCATCAATTTGTGAACACCATTTTCTTAGAGTTAAAAGCCAAGCTGGATAATGCAGTATGAAAGGGGCTGTCAATCTTTAGCTTTTTAGCAAGTCAGAAAAGCAGTCCATAAATTCAGTCCCAGCAGTGTACAAATAACTCCCATAAAGTTTGTTCGTATACAGACTTTTCAACATCAGTGAATTTTCTTCAAAAGAACTCAGAAAAAATTTGTCTTAGTAAATTCTCCCCCAAAACTGCTTTATCTAGTAAGTATTTATCAAGAGTTAGAATTATAAATGAACCACTAATCTGTTAGTAAATACCAAAATACAGACAAAGTAATCTACTTCCACTAAGTGAAAAAAACACATTTCTCTGGTAAGACATAACAGAAACTCTTTAATGACTGCAATATGCTTCTACGTTTGAATGGTGAGGTAGGTAAAGTCATCAATGGGGCTTCTAAAAGGCAATCCAGAAAAAAAAAAAGTTAAATGAGAACTACTACCAACTATGTCAAGGCTAAAAAAGCCATATTTATTAAATTCTAGTCATAGCATAAATCTGATACTCTATTTAGCTCAACACATGTTAATTAATTCCCTAACAAAATCCAATGAAACTATCAGATAACAGTTAAAGAATTCAATACCTGTTCATGAGTTCAAAACAAATAAACAAAACCTCTAACAAACTAGATTTATAATACTAATTCACTATTATAAATAGTGCATTAATTCACAGTACTCATACTATATGCCAGGCACAGTTTTAAGTGTTTCACACAGACTAATCATTAAATCTTCAGAAATACCATATGCTGTGTTGGAGAAGACTCTTGAGAGTACCTTGGACTGCAAGGAGATCCAACCAATCCATCCTAAAAGAGATCAATCCTGGGTGTTCATTGGAAGGTCTGATGTTGAAGCTGAAACTCCAATACTTTGGCCATCTCATGTGAAGGGTTGACTCATTGGAAAAGACCCTAATGCTGGGTAGGATTGGGGGCGGAAGGAGAAGGGGATGACAGAGGATGAGATGGTTGGATGGCATCACCGACTCGATGGACGTGGGTTTGGGTAGACTCTGGGAGTTGGTGATGGACAGAGAGGCCTGGCGTGCTGCAATTCATGGGGTCGCAAAGAGTCGGACACGACTGAGCAACTGAACTGAACTGAACTGAACTGAATCATTAAATCTTCAGAAATACCATATGAAGGACAGACTGTTACCACTGCCATTACACAGCTGAAAAAACAGTAGTACAGAGAAGCTAAGTGATCTGTCCAAGGACACACAGCAAGCAAGTGGTAACACTAAGAACTGAATTCAGGCAACCTGGCTACAAAGTCTGGACTGCTAACCATTTTTAACCATGATATGACACTGTCTATTGTAGGAAACTGCTTTAGCAGCATTCCTAGTAGTGAAACACCAGAATTCCCATGAAAATAAGAGACTGGGATGTTTATCAATCAACATTCCAAATATGGAGCTTGACAAATTAATTCTAAAACTGTGGGAAATGACAGAGAGTCAATAGCTGAGACAATTCTGGAGAAGAATGGGGGAGATGGGTATTGCCCAAGTAGATTAATTTTACAAAGCTCTAGGAGCAGTTTTGGTACAATGATAAACAACTGACAGACAAAACACAGAATCCAAAAAGAGACTTCTGCATATATGTAAACTTGATATGTAAAAGGTCTGGGGCAGAAGAAAATGCGTAATAAATGATTAGCTACATGAGGAAAAATTAAATAGTTACTTCATATCAAACAAACAATTAAATCAAGTAGATTAACTGAATGTGAAATATGAAAAGCAAAACTTTAACAAAACTTTTAAGAAAAAAAAATACAGGTTAATATTGTGAGAGCCTTTTAAAAAGACCAAAAAAAGTATATATCAAAAGGGAAAAAACATTCAGCGACAAAATTAAAAGCTTCTGCTTATTAAAAAAAAGAGATTCAAAAAATGAAGAAGACAGTCATAACTGAGAGAAAACATATGTAACACATGTAATCAACAAAAGATTAATATTCAGAATACATAAAAGAACTTCCAAAATTGTTAAGAAGATAGGAAATTCTATAGAAAAATAGGCAAAAAAGATATGAACAAGAAATTCAGAGGGGGGAAAAAAAACCATGAATGAAAGATTCCTCACTGGTAATCAGGGAAAAGCAAATTAAAAGGCACAGTGAGATTTCCTGCCCATCAGACTAGCAAAACTTTTAAAAAATTGTAGTAAAATATACCTAACATAAAATTTACCATTTTAATCAGTGGTAAGTGTTCTGTGGCATTAAGTATGTTTGCCTTGTTGTGTAATCACCACCATTACCTATCTTTGGAACTATCATCTACCTCTACAACTGCAAAAGATGTTAAAAAAAAAATTGAAAATACCAAAATACAGCAAGGATGAGAACAAAGGTAAATTTTATAAACTGTTGGTAAGTGTAAATAACCACTTCGGAAAACAGTATGTCAATATCTGGTAACGCTAGACATTTACTATATGTAATTAAGCGATTTCACTCTTAGGCATACTTCTCTAGGGAAACACTAACATACAAGGAAACATTTTTTAAGAATTTTCGCAGCAACATTACTTATAATAGCAAGAAATTATAGACCACCTAAGTAAAGCAACATTACTTGTAACAGCAAGAAATTATAACCACCTAAAAATTATAGACCATTGAAGTATGATATATTTATAAAATAGAATGCCATATATTAATGAAACACAAATGAAAACTGCTACCTTCATTAAATGAATGAATCTCACCAACAAAACTGACTAAAAATAGAATAAAGAATACATACAGTCAACAAAGTGGGTATAGAGGGAATATACCTTTATAATAGGGCCTCCCTTGTGGCTCAGTTGGTAAAGAATCCACCTGCAATGAGGAAGACCTGGGTTCGATCCCTGGGTTTGGAAGATCCTCTGGAGAAGGGACAGGCTATCCACTCCAGTTTTCTGGCCTGGAGAATTCCATGGACTGTATAGTTCCTGGGGTCCCAAACAGTCAGACACAACTGAGCGACTTTCACTTCACTTCACTTCACCTTCATAATAAAGGTTACATATGACAACCCCACAGGTAACATCATACTCAAAAATGAAAAGCTGAAAGTTTTTCTTCTAAGATTAGGGACGAGACAAGGATGTACACTCTCATCACTCTCATTTGACATAGTATTAAAAGTCCACACCAGAGCAATTAGGCAAGAAAAAGAAATAAAAGGCATCCAAAGGCATTCCTTGGAATGGAAGAAGGAAAACTGTCTCTAATTGCAGGCAACATGGTATTATATAGAGAAAACCGTGAAGATACCACCAAAAAATCGTTAGTACTAACAAGTGAATTCAGTAAAGCTGCAAGATACAAAATCAACATACAGAAACATTGCGTTTTTATACACTAACAACAAACTATCAGAAAGCAAAATTAAGAAAACTACCCCATTTACAATTGCATCAAAAAGAATAAAATACCTAGGGATGTATTTAACATAAGGAGGTAAAAGACTTGTACATGGAAATCTATGACACTGATGAAAGAAAATGATGAAGACACAAATAAATGGAAAGATACTCTGTGTTCATGGATTAAAAGAATTAATATTGTTAAAACATCCATACTTCCGAAAGCAATGTACACATTCAATGCAATTCCTGACAAAACTCCAACAAGCAAACAATCCTAAAATGTATACAGAATCAAAAAAGACCTTGAATAATTAAGGTTATCTTGAAAGAATAAAAAACCTGGAGGCACCATATCAGAAATACATAATAGAATTCAAGGCTATATTACAAAGCTACAGTAATCAAAATAGTATGGTACTGACATAAAAATACAAGAGAACCAAGAAATATACCCATTCACACATGGTCAATTAATATATGACAAAGGAGCCAAGAATATACAATGTGGAAAGGACAATCTCTTCAATAAATGTTGCTTGGAAGACTGGATTTGTTGCTGTTTTCAGTCAATAATTTGTGTCCTACTCTTTGCGACCCCATGGACTACAGCACGCCAGGCTCCTCAGTCCTTCACTATCTCCCGGAGTTTACTCAATTTCATGTCCATTGAGTAGGTGATGTCATCTAACCACCTCAACCTCTGTCATCCCCTTCTCCTCCTGCCTTCAATCTTTCCCTGGAGTAAGGACTTTTCCTATGAGTCGGCTCTTCATATCAGGTGGCCTAAGTATTGGATCTTGAGCTTCAGCTTCGGCATTGGTCCCTCCAGTGAACATTCAGGGTTGACTTCCTTTAGGATTCACTGGTTTGCTCTTCTTGCAGTCCAAAGAACTCTCAAGAGTCTTCTCAAGCATCACAGTTTGAAAGCATCATTTCTTTGGCGCTCAGACTTCTTTATGGTCCAACTCTCACATCCATACATGACTACTGGAAAAACCATAGTTTTAACTATACAGACCTTTGCTGGCTTAAGTGATGTCTCTGTTTTTTAACATGCTCTCTAGGTCTGTCATGGCTTTTCTTCAAAAAGCAAAAAGGAGCAAGCGTCTTTTAATTTCATGGTTGTGGTCCCCATCCACAGGGATTTTGGAGTCCAAGAAAATAAAATTTGTAACTGCTTCCACTTTTTCCCTTCTATTTGCCACGAAGTGATGCGACCAGATGCCATGATCTTAGTTTTTTGAATGTTGAGTTTCAAACCAGCCTTTTCACTCTTCTCTTTCACTCTTATCATGAGGCTCTTTAGTTCCTCTTCACTTTATGCCATTACAGAGGTATCATTTGCATATCTGAGATTGTTGATATTTTCCCCAGCAATCTTGAGTCCAGCCTGTGATTCATCCAGCCTGATATTTCGCACGATGTACTCTGCATTAAAGTTAAATAAACAGGGTGACAATATACAGCCTTGATGTACTCCTTTCCCAATTTTGAACCAGTCCAGTTCTACCTGTTGCTTTTTGACCTGCATACAGGTTTCTCAGGTGATGGATAAGGCAGTCTGGTACTCCCATCTCTTTAAGAATTTTCCACAGTTTGCTGTGATCCACACAGTCAAAGGCTTTAGCATAGCCAATGAAGTAGAAGTAGATGTTTTTCTGGAACTTCTTTGCTTTTCTCCATGGTCCGGTGAATGTTGGTAATTTGATCTCTGGTCCCTCTGCCTTTCCTAAACCCAGGTTGTACATCTGGAATTTCTCAGTTCACGAGCTGCTGAAGCCTAGCTTAAAGGATTTTAAGCATAACCTTACTAGCAAGTAAGAAGAAGGAAATGGCAACCCACTCCAGTATTCTTGCCTGGAAAATCCTATGGACAGAGAAGCTCAGTGGGCTACAGTCCCTGGGGTTGCAAAAGTTGGACACAACTGAGCACACACTTATTTTTTTAACTAGCATGCGAAATGAGCACACTTGTATGATAGTTTGAACGTTCTTTGGCATTGCCCTTCTTTGGGAGTGGAATGAAAACTGACCTTTTCTAATCCTGTGCCCACTGCTGAGTTTTCCAAACTTGCTGACATATTGAGTACAGCACTTTCATAGCATCACCTTTTAGGATCTGAAATAGCTCAACTGGGATTCTATTACCTACGCTAGCTTTGTTCATAGTAATACTTCCTAAGATCCACTTGACTTCACACTCCAGGATGTCCAGCCCTAGATGAGTGACCACACCATCTTGGTTATCTGGGTCATTTAGCAACCACATTAATTTTTTTCTTAAGTCTAGCTATCTTTATTTTCATCCAGTTGTGTTCAAATATAATTGACTATATAAGTTTAAGTTGTACAGTATAATGATTTGACTTATATATATCATGAAATGATTATCACAATAGTTTAGTGAACATCCATCATCTCATGTAGATATACAATTAAACAGAAAAAAATATTTTAAAAAATAATAAAAATAGACCTACCATGTGACCCAGCAATCCTATTACTGGGCATATATCCAGAGTAAACCAAAATTCAACACACATGCACTCTGATGTTCACTGCAGCACTATTTACAATAGCCAGGACATGGTAGCAACCTATATGTCCATCAACAGAGGAATAGATAAAGAAGATGTAGTACATATATACGGTGGAATGAAATTGGGTCATTTGTAGAAATGTGGATGGACTTAACGACTGTCACACACAGTGAAGTAAGTTAGAAAGAAAAAAAAGTATCATATATTAACACGTATATGTGGAATCTAGAAAAATATAGATGACCATATTTGCAAAGTAGAGACACAGACATGGAGAACAAATACATGGATATCATGCGGGAAAGTGGTGGTAGGAAGGACTGGGAGATTGAGATTGACATATATACACTATTGAAAGTATGTTTAAAATAAATGACTAATGAGAACCTACTATATAGCATGGGGAACTCTACTCTACTTGATGTTCTGTGGTTACCTAAATGGGAAGGAAATCCAAAAAAGAGGGGAATATGTGTATACATATAGCTGATTCACTTTGCTGTCCAGTAGAAACTAATACAACATTGTAAAGCAATGATACTCTAATAAAAATTAATAATAAATTTAATAAATAACTATTAATTTCAAATGAATAAGCATTTTAAAAATTTCTCAAATGAATAAACATTTTAAAAGTTTCTAAGTTTGTATCTCTAATACAATAAACATCACTGCCTATGAACCAAATAAACAAAAGCTCTTTGAGGGCCCTCAACAAATTTTAAAAGGAGTCCCAAGACAAAAAAGTTGAGAACCATTGTACTACACACATAATGAAACAGGAAAATGTGAAAAATGCAATCAAAGGATATCAACCATGAAATAACCAAGAACTTGGAATTAGTACACAAGGATTTAAAAACAGCTATTACAAGTATGGTCAAGGATGTAAAGAAAGATACCTATAATGTTTGAACAGATAAGAAACTTCAGGAGAGAAATGAAATTAAAAGAACCAAATGAAAATCTAGAACTAAAAAACACAAAATAAGAAATTTCCCAGCTGGGTTTAATAGCATATTAGAAATTAAGAAGAGTCAGTAATCTTGAAGGAAAGTCAATGAAAATTATTCAATCTGAAGAACAGAGGGAAAAAAAAGATGAAAAGGAATGAACAAAACTTAAATAATCTACAGAAGAATATAAAGATATCTAAAATATGAGCAACTGGAGTCCTAATAAAAGTAGAGAAAAAAAAAGGTGGTTCAGTGTTCTATAAATGTTAAATCAATAGGCCAACCTGGACTGCCACCTGTTTCTGTATATAAAGTTTTAATGGAATACAACTCATTAATTTATTTACAAGTCTATGGCTGCTCCTGCTCTATCTACAACAGAAGAGTTAACTAGTTATGACAGACACTCTATGGCCAATAAAACCAAAAATACTTGCTGTGTGATTTACAGATAGCTTGTTCTCCCTGATGTAGATCTTTTATGTCCTAACTAAATTTTTTGGTCTAGTACTCCATCAATTATTAGGAGAAGGTATAGTACCAAAACCTCCAACTACGACAATAAATTTGCTTATTCCTCACTTTCAGTTCAGTTCAGTCGCTCAGTCATGTCTGACTCTTTGCGACCCCATCAACCGCAGTACAGCAGGCCTCCCTGCCCATCACTAACTCCCTAAGTCCACCCAAACCCATGTCCATCAAGTCGGTGATGCCATCCAGCCATCTCATCCTCTGCCATCCCCTTCTCCTCCTGCCCTCAATCTTTCCCAGCATCAGGGTCTTTTCAAATGAGTCAGCTCTTCGCATCAGGTGGCCAAAGTACTGGAGTTTCAGCTTCAACATCAGTCCTTCCAATGAACACCCAGGACTGATCTCCTTTAGTTGTCAGATTTTGCTTGATGTATTTTGAAATTCTGTTATTGAGCACTTACACATTCATGACTGTTCTGTCTTACTGATAAATTGACCCTTTCATCAATTTATGGCCCTCTTTATGTTTGGCACTACTCACAGTCTTGAAGTTTGCTTTATCCGATATTAATAAAGACAACTCAGATTCCTTATGTTTACTATTAGTATGGCGTATCTTTTTATGTCTAAATGTATTTCTTACAGGCAGCATACAGTTGAGTCTTGCTTTTAATACACCCAGTGATCTCTGCTTTTTGACTGGAATATTGAGTTCATTTATACTTTTCTCTCACTGCTTTTAAGAATTTCCTTTTATCAGTATTGAAGTGGATACACCTTATTTATGGGTTTTGAATATAATTATATCAACCATAAACACAGATGAAACAACTTTGCTTGTCTGCCAGAAAACAATTCTTGATTATGAGATTTCAGGTCTTCGTTCTGTTTTCACTTAAAGTAATAAAAGGTGCCTGCTGATCATTAACTGGAGAAAGCTATAAAGTCAATAAATCTGGAAACTAACATTTATGACACACAGAAGGCCAAGAGGCACAGGAAAAGATGCTCAACATCGTTAATTATTAGGGAAATGCACATCGAAACTACAATGAGGTATCCCCTCACACCAGTCAGAATGGCCATCATTAAAAATTCTACAAACAATAAATGGTGGAGAGGATATTTAAAAAAAGGGAACCCTCCTACACTATTGATGGGAATATAAATTGGTACAACCACTATACATTCTTTAAAACTAAATCTACCACATGATCCAGCAAGCCCACTCCTGGGCATATATCTGGAGGAAACCAATATTCTGAAAGATACAGGCATCCCAATGTTCACTGCAGCACTATTTATAATAATCAAGACATGGGACCAACCTAATATCCAACAACAGAGGAATGGATAAAGAAGATGTGGTACATATAACGAGTGGAATATTGCGTGCATGCTCAGTCATGTCCAATACTCTTGCAACCCCACAGATTGTAGCCCGCCAGGCCTCTATCTGTGGAATTTTCCAGAAAAGAATACTGCAGTGGGTTGGTATTTTCTACTCCAGAGAATCTTCCCAATCCAAGGATTGGACCCGTGTCTCCTGCATCTCTCACTGACCCACCTGGGAAGCCCTACAGTGGAATATTACTCAGTCATTAAAAGGAATGAAATAATAGCATTTGCAGCAACATGGATAGATTATCATACTAAGCAAAGTAAGTCAAAAAGAGAAAAACAAGTATCATGTGATATTTCTTATATGTGGAATCTGAAAAATCATACAAATGAACATATCTATGAAACAGAAATGGACTCAGACATAGAGAACAGATTTGTGGTGCCAAGGGACAAGGGGTGAGGGAGGGAAAGATTGAGAGTCTGGGGTTGCAGATGCAAACTTTCATAGGATGGATAAACAACAAAGCCCTATTCTATAGCACAGAGAACTACATTCAATATCCTGTGATAAACTATGATGGAAAAGAATATGAAAGAGTCAAGTAAGGCAGACAGAGAAAGACAAATATCATAGGATATAACTTACATTCAGAATCTTTTAAAAAAATACAAAAGTACTTATTTACAAAACAGAAACAGACTCATGGACTTAGAGAGCAAACTTATTGTTACCAGGGGGAGAGGGTGGTGGGGAGGGACAGATTAGAAGTGACATATACACACTGATATATTTAAAACAGATTACCCCGGGATCTACTATATAGCACAGGGAATTCTGCTCAATACTCTGTAATAACCTTAGTAAGAAAAGACTTTGAAAAAGAAAATAGAAGTTTCAACAGGGAATGCAACAGAGAGATCTGATGTTAGTTAAATTATGCACTCTTTCCAATTAATTGGCTCTCCCTCAAAAGCAAATGTACTAAAATTAAAATGACTTCTTTTTTGAAAGAAAGATTTTTTCTTTTACTCATTCTTTAAGCAATCTGACTATTACATGCCTTGTAGTTTCTCTCCTGTTTCCTATTCTTGGTATTTGTTGAGCATCTGAGATCTGAGTTTTTCTGCTCCAATTACACACATAATAGACCTCCTAAAGTTGTCCCACAGTTCATCAAAGCTTTGTCTGTTTTTTGCTGTGTTTTCAAAATTTTCTGTTTCATCTGGTACAGATCTATGCTGCCATATTTTTAAGTATTCCTGCAGTGTCTAATGACAGGATATACATTCTCTTCAAGTGCACAAGGTATATTCACCACAATACAGCATTTGTTATGCCATAAAATAAGACTCAATGAATTTTAATACTGAAAAATTTATATCATTAACATTTACATTTAAAAAAACAAAATACAAAATTAATGAAGTAAAGTTCTATCTTAAGTGCAAGGTAAATCCAAAGTAATCAGAAGGAAGGAAATTAAGAGCAAAAATCAATAAAAAGAAAACAATGAAAAAAATTAACAAAGTTAAGAACTGGTTCGTTTTTGGTGTAGCTGCTCCAGAAAACAGTTCCTCAAAAGGTTAAACATAAAGTTATCATATGAACAAGCAATTCTACTCCTGTGTATATATCCAAGAGAAATGAAAGCATATGTCCACACAAAAACCTGTATATGAATGTTCCTATCTGGATTATTCATAACAGCCAAAAAGTAAACAGCCCAAATTTCCATCAGATGATGAATGGATACATAAAATGTGGTATATCCATATAATGTAATACTATATGACAATAAAAAGGAATATTATTAACATGAATAAATAAAAACATTATATTTTTTTAAAAAGCCATAAAAGACCATATATTCTATGATTCCCCTTACATAAAATGTCCAGAATAGGTAAATCTATATAGACAGAAAGAGCTTCCCTGGTGGCTCAGACGGGTAAAGAATCTGCCTGCAATGCAGGAGAACTAGGTTTTATCCCTGGGTTGGGCAGATCCCCTGGAGAAGGAAATGGCAACCCACTCCAGTAGTCTTGCCTGGGAAATCCCATGAACAGAGGAGCCTGGTGGGCTACAGTCCACGGAGTCACAAAGAGTCAAACACAACTGAGCAACTAACACTTTCACTTTCACAAAGACAGAAAGTAGACTGGTAGTTGACTAGGACTGGGGAGCTGGAAAGAAAATAGGTGTGCAGTTTCTTTTGGAGGTGATGAAAACGTACTAAAACTGACAGGTGATGTTTATACAATTCTGTAAATAAACCAAAAGTCACTGTATTAAATAGTTAATTACATAAACTGTATGGTAAATGAACTGTATCTCAATAAACTTGTTATTTTAGAAAACCGAATCATTAGAAATGTTTAATATTATAAATTCCTCGCTGGACTGATGTGAGAAAGGGAAACACAAAAACAGAAGACACAAACCACAAAATTTAGGAGGAGCTATCACACCATATTTTACAAACAATGAAAGAAAATGGGGCAAAATTATAAGCAACTTTATCCAACACATTTGATAACTTAAGAGAACTGAACCAATTCCTTTAAACACATCACTTAGCAAAACAGACTCAAAATAAAATAGAAAATCTGGATAGCCCTACATCTATTAAAGTAATTGAGTTAACTGTCAAATGCACCAACAAAGAAAACTCAAAGCTCAGATGGCTTCAGTGTTGCGTCTATCAAACATTTAAGAAAGACACAAACACAAACCAATCTTACACAAACTCATTAGAAAATACACAAGGAGAGAGTATCTTTCAACTCATTTCAGGAAGGCAGCATAATGCCAATACCAAAATTAAACAAATATATTGGAGATGGGGAGGAAAATTACACAGATTATTTTGATAAAGACAGACCCCAGACTCCTTAACAAAGCATCAGTCAATGAAAGCCAGCAATATATTAAAAGGGTGCTATATCATGATCAAGTAGGATTTATCACAAGCAACTCAAGGTGGTTTAATATTTAAAAATCAGGCAATATATTATTATGAATACATAAGTCTGTGTATCTGCCTACACATACATACCTACACACACTCCCTAACTTTTTTCACTGAGGTGTCCTGAGAACAGCAATATCCGAACAGCAAGAGGCACAATTAATATTCAGATGTCAGCTTCATACTATTCTTCTACTAAAAGGAACCAGGACTCCCTGGAGAAAAGACTGATGCCAGGGCTGGGATAGCAAAGGTACAAAAAGCCTAGAACATCTTATTCTATCAGTCAGTAAGGCCCCAAAGAATGATGGAAACATGTTAAGACACAGAAGCCCCCAGAAGGGCTTCTCACTGGCCAAATGTGGAACAATCTGTACATCAAAAAAAATAACAACAACAGATTTTCACCCACTGAACATAACAGGGACAAGTCCTATTATAAATAAATATTCAATGTTTGCTTATAAGAAAATAAATGTAAATGAATAAACTGAAAGTTTGAGGAGAACTGGAATATTCACATCATTTCAAAGTAACTTCTTATAAAAAATTTATTAATTATAAAGGGAAAAACAGCTTTACAGTGGAGAAGTTTGACAAATATCACCTTAATCAAACAGTCAAGGTGAAAACCTAGTAAGACACAATGAAACTGTGTACCACTTGATAGGATGAAATATCACTTTTGTGATATTCCTGTCAAAGATGCATGTATAATCTAAATTGAACAGTGAGGAGACAACAGACAAACCCAAAATAAGGGACATTCTACTCTACAAAATAGCTGTCCTATAATTTTCAAAAGTGTCAAGGTCATGAAAGTCAAAGTAAGATAGCAACTGTTTGAGATGGAAGGACACATGACAACCATATGCAACATTTGATTACAAATCACAATGCTTTGCTATAACATATGGGACATTACTGGGACAACTGGCAAAACCTGAACAGAGTCTGATGATCACATGGTATTAATGTACTGGTGCCAATGTCCTGATTTTAAAAGTTGTATTGTGGTTTTACAGGAGAATGTCCTACATATTTGGAAATGATGAAGAATCATCTCAGCATGTTACTCTCAAACAGTCCACAAAAATAAAGGTTTTTACTTTGTTCTTGAAAGTTTTCTGTAAACTTGAAATCAGCTCAAAAAAGATTTAGAGTCTTAAAATAAAAATATACACAAACACACATACAAATACACACACACAGACAAATATACACACAGAGACAGACAGAGAGAGACAGACACACAAAGTCTAAGTCAGAGTTAATGAGCCAGAATCTCCAGGAATACAGGATTCATGTTAAGGAAAGTCTTCAGAGACTTAAATATGTTTTAAATTCCTTATGAAAGATTTTCAGTAATCCTACAGTCATGACAGTAATGTTGAAGACAGCTGACTGTATGACATTTATTTACAATACAAGCAAGGATGCCACT
This sequence comes from Giraffa tippelskirchi, assembly GCF_054371585.1. Taxonomy (NCBI): domain Eukaryota; kingdom Metazoa; phylum Chordata; class Mammalia; order Artiodactyla; family Giraffidae; genus Giraffa; species Giraffa tippelskirchi. The sequence goes on along the minus strand of NC_137286.1, from coordinate 35,882,009 downwards.
GGTCGCTCCCTGTCATTCTGCCATGCTACTTAATAACAAGTGTATTGTTCCTGAAAAGTCAATGTAAATAAAAGCCTGTCTCCCACCATACTTTGCTGTAGAAGTATTATTGATTAGAAAGGTTATGGGCTTCATCTTTGGTAAATAAATTCAAATCTAAAGATGTTTCTTCATGTAAACTAGGACAAACAAGATTTCCACCAAAAAAAAACCTATCTGCCATTCCTCATTAAATGTTAGGGAAGGTTCAAATTTACCTGCTCAATAAATGTTCTCACAGCCTGACAAATGTGGTATCACAAGCAAACACGTCACGTGGTTTTTCTGACTTTGTTTACAGTTTTAGTACATATTTTAGATTCTGAGATCTTATCTGAGTTCAAATAAGCTGAATAACACAAAAAGTATTAACAACCATCAATAATTAGATCTTATAAAAATTTCTGCTCTTCAAAAGAAAATGAATAAAGAAGCAATAAAAAGATAAAGAACCCAATTTTAAAATGGGCAAAAGATTGAACTCTCTTCAAAACAAACTTCAAAGACAATACTTAACTTTTTTTATTATTTTGAAATTTTAAATGAACATCTGATGAGATATGAGATTTTTTAATGGATATGACTTAATATCTTGTTTTGAAATACATTAAAAGTACATTTAAGAATTCTATCCACTGGAAACTTGTATCATCTAAGAAATGTGAACAATCATTCAACACTGTTAGTAATTCAACTTTGAAACCAATATATTCCCAAGTTTTGAACAGTTTTAATTGAAGAATAATCTAATATGGATCAGAATGGAATCAGAATTCCTGAATTTACAGAATTTACTGAATTTCATGCAACTAGACATAATACAGAAATAAACTAGGTGTTCAGGCAGACGTAAGACTACAGCTATCAATTCACAGCTCCTGATTTTGAGAGTCTGTGTTCATTAATATAGATTCATCAGTTTTATAGATAGATTTTATAATACACAGGCATTATGGTGAATAAATGCTAAGGTGAACTTATAAAATCTATATAATAATAAAATGATGCTTCTGTCAATTTCATATTTAGTGTTGTGACATAAATTTGACAAAGTATTCTACTGCTTGAAAAACTTTGGAAAACAATGCTGGATTTAAGAACTGCTATACATTTTACTGAGGCCAAGAAATCCATAGGCCTGTGAGGACACTTCACCATGATAAAGGCTAACTGCTTAGGTACACTGAATAGGTCATCACTTCACTGAGATGATTGTTCCATAAATACATATAGTTCTTATCCCCACAGAATTTTGCATGGCATATTTTACTGCAATACTTACTGGTGCCACTATTTTTCCTGTCTGTCCAACTTGCAAGTCATTGGGAACAAAGCCAGCATCAACAGCAGCACGAGAGGCACCAACTAAGGAAAAAACAGTTGTCATTTTTTAAAGCTCTATTATTCAATTTGTTGGGGGCATTCACTGATAATGGGTTTTTTTTTTTTACCCTCGCCAACCCTCTCCAGCAGATGCTGCTTTGTCTGCCACCATCCTCATACCACTGGGGCCTCAAGGTGGTACTCCAGGCCCTCACTTCCACTCTTAGGAAGTTTTCCCTCCTTTCTCCTTAAAAGCATTCAATTTTGAATCTCATGTCATCAGATAATGTCACTTGTATATTGCTTGTGTCATCTACTAACCAGCAGGTCAATTCCCTTCATTTTTCTACATTTTTAGCTTCTGGGTCTTTGTTACTCTCTCCAGTACTAGTCTTATCTTAATTCTTGAAGACTGTGACACCCTGGCTCCTCAATTCTTTGAGCAATTCTCCTCCAGCTATTTTATCCTTCACGCTACCTCCGCCTCACCCATGGTCATATCCTCCACCTGTCCATTACCAATATCATCAACAATCTCGATTTCCAAAGTCTCCCTGTGACCTCCCCATTCCAGCTGACTCCTTTTAGTACCTGACTCCAACAGCCATCTGACCCCACTGAGGTCTATAATTCTTTGCACTGTCCCTCTCTCCCCTTATGTTCTCTCTTCTTTCTTTACCCAGTTCAGTTTCTATTATCAATGACTCTAAGCACTCCTTTGCATATGCCTTCAATTTCCTTGCCCTCCTCTTGTATCATTTCATTTCCAAATGGTGGAAAACCTCCATCTCTGGTTACTGACTAAGCAATCTTGCTCCCCTTTCCATACCTGACTGGAGAAAAACACCAATATTCAGCCATGTTAACTGTTTTGTACTTTAAATAAATAGGCCTTATTTCTCTCACTGTCATATATTGTAATTTTGTATCTTTCCTCTCTCTTCACACTTTCAATATTCTTTTAACATTCTGCTTCCAATTTCACTGAAAAAACTGAAACCTGCTCCAACTAACACGTTCACCCATCAATTTGCAGCTGTGTTCATATTCTCTCCCACCGGCTCAAGAACATCACTCCAGTAACTCTCATCTCATGTATGATTAACCTCTCCCTCTTAACTGGAGCATTCCCTTCAGCATATAAAGCATGCTATTATCTTCTAATCTTTAAAAAGTTCCTCTGTTGGTCCTGCTCCCCCTCTAGCTACTGTCTGTTTCTCTGCTCTACCATATGGTTAAAAGCCTCTAAAGAGTCGTTTGCATTCATTGTCTCCATTGCCAGGCCTCCCAATCTACTTCTAAAAACTTTTTAATTAAAACATGACACACATACAAGAAAAGCACACAAATCACAAATGAACTCAGCTCATGATCATCAGCTTCGACAGCTGATCATGAAGTGAATACAACCACGTAAATACTTTTAAACACTCCCATCAGGTTTTTGCTCCCACTACCCACTACCACCATTACTAAAACTGCTCAAAGTCACCAATGACCTCTAAGTGGCTGATCAATGAGGCACTTTTCAATCCTCATCTTCCCTGACCTGTGGGCAGCCTTTGACATGAGTGACTGCGCTTTCCCTTACTGAGACACTCACTTCGATTTCAGAACATCCCGTTCTCTACCCTGGTTTTCCTGCATTACTTTTCCATTTGTCTTTGGTCTTCACTCTCCTCTTCTCCCCTCCCTCTTAATCTTGCAGCACCTAAGGCTTAGTCCTTGGACTTCTTTTACATCTACACTCTTGGTGAATTCATCCAGTCTCACAGTTTCAAATACCATCTAAATGCAATTGATTCCCAAATTTCTATCTCCAGTCCAAACTTTCGAACTACACATTTCTACAGCAACTGCTTAACTGACAACTCTATTAGGGTGTCTGTTATTAGACATCTCAAAACTTAGTACACTCATTCCTTGGTATCCACAAGGGATTGGTTTCAGAACCCTTCCAAGGACACCAAAATCCAAGGATGCTCAAATCCCTCATATAAAATGGAACAGTATTTGCATATAACCTACGCACACCCTCTGTATACAGGCATACCTCAGAGATATTGGTGGATCAGTTTCAAACCACCACAATAAAGCAAGTTACGTGGATTATTTTTTGGTTTCCCAGTGCATTCATTGTTGTTTAGTCACTAACTCATATCTGACTCTTCTTGCGATCCCATGGACTGTAGCCTGCCAGGCTCCTCTGTCCATGGGATTCTCCAGGCAAGAATACTGGAGTGGGTTGCCTGACAGTGATCTTCCTGACCCAGGGATCGAACCCACATCTGCATCTCCTGCACTGGCAGGCAGATTCTTCTACCACTGGGAAGATTCTTCTATCTGGGAAGCCCCTAACATACTATTTTATTATTTATTAATTTACTATGTTTACTGTCTGTGGTACGCAGAAAAATGGCCCCTCCAAAGATATATTCACTTTCTAGTTCCCAGCACTTGTGGATATTACCTCTGTGGCAGCAGATATGATACAAGGTTAAGGATCTTGGGAGAAGGCACTTATCCTGGATTATATAGGTGATTTTTAAATGTCATCACATATATAGGGATGTACAGGGAGACATAATACAGATAAAGAGGAGAAGGTAATACGAAGACAGTGGCAGAACCTGGAGTGACGTGGCTATAAGCCCAGGAATGCCAAGACAGCCTCTGGTAACTAGAAACATATTCACTCCCCCAGTATGAGTGTGGCTCTGCCAATACCTTGAGTTCAACATGCTTCTGGCCTCTAGAACTTTGACTCATTTTGCTCATTTTATTCAATGTTTTTTTGCCTAGCTCCTAAAATAGTGCTTGCCATATAGCAGACACTCAATAAATATTTATTCAGTGAATGAATAAATGAAATATCCTCAGTCAAATACCATCATCTGATTATAAAGAGTCAAGATTACATCTTTATTCAGACAAAACCATAACTGTTTCTATGGGTACATATATTAGGTAATATAAAGCATAAAAGCCAGAAAGTTATACACGAAACTCTTAAAAGGGGGAGAACAAACTAGACATTAAGAATATACTCATTAATAGTTGTATAATTAAAAACTAAAATATTTTTAATGTTGTTTTTTTCAAAAACCATCATTCCATTCTTAATACACTTTTAATAACAAGATCTATCTTCCCTATAAATTTTTAAAATGTTAAATGTTAATTTCTATTTGTATGAGAGATTTATGTTGGACCAGCAATAAAGAGTAAAACAAGGGCATTCCTGAATCTGAAGTAGGCAATGAAATTGACATTTCATTTTTTTAATGGAAAAAACTACTAAAATTTGGCAAATGGTAAGAGTATCATATAAATAATAAAGAAAAAGGACAACCTTTCCTCACTGAAGTCTACACCATTTACGTGGAGATTAAGAAAAACTGTTTCAGACAGAAAAGTTGAAAACCAGAGAAAGCAAAAAATCTGCAGCTTTGAGTGACTTATATACAAATGAAATAATGAAGAAAAAATATTTCCAATGAAATGGGAATATTTTTCTAGTAAGGAAAATAAACTTACCTGCAGCATGTAGTTGATCTGCCAGATCATACAACAACTTAAAGTTCTCTCCACTCTTCAAACCCCGACCTCAATTAAGAAGATGAAAAAAAAAGAATTAAGCAAATATAAACTCCATTCTGTAAAAATTTTGAACTTCATATACACGAGTGAATCTTCATATTATACAACAGCCATCTCCTCTATAAAGCCTTTCCTAAGTTCTCCAATGATACTCTTGCACTTTTCCAATAAAGCATTCAACACTACTGTAATTCTGTAAATAACTAACTGGTTAACTACTAGTATAATTAGTCTTTAAAATCAGTCTTCCAAAAAAAATAAATAAATAAAATCAGTCTTCCCCACTAGAACAAAAACTCTTTAAATACAAGATTTATACCTATCTTGGTCACTGCTATGTTTAGCAATACTTAACTGAACAACTGAAAGAAGACATTCCACTAGACTTTAAACCCCTTAAGAGCAAGAATAATCTGTTTCTTCCTCTTTGTTTCTCCAGCACTTTGCAATGGGCCTGGCAGAGAACACATACCTAATAAACATTTATTTGAAAAAATAAGTGAATAAACTAGTCAGATATACCTTTCTGAAACATAAATTATTTCCTCTCAATGCCACTTGCAATAAGAGGTTGTTTGGAAGATTAATTATTTCATTTGATGTTTAGTTTGGAAAGATTTTTCAATCATAGCAGTCACTGTTTTAAAAAGTCAGCAGGCTATGAAATATGGATCTTTTTGTTTGTTTCTTGCGGTTTTTTGCTTCTTTTGTTTTTAAATAGAAGCATGATATACAAAAAGAAGCAAGTCTTATACAATATTAACAGTTTTCATATTAAATGTGAAAAAACTTCAAAAGAGTTACCCATAGAGACTTGGACTGTGCTGCAAGACTTTTAAAATAGAGCAAAGGGTCACACAACACAGCCCTGAGATTCCAACCAGTCCTTTCTTTGCTTCAGAAGTTAACCATACTCTTCAGAATAACACAGGAGTCAGTCAAAATGACAAAGATACCAAGTTGCAAAGCTATGGAGTTGAGATTTGTACCATGCTCCCCCTGGTGCCAATGAAACAGATTTGCAACAGAAGTCCAAACTATTAAACTCAAGATTTCATTTTCCTAATAGGTAAAATGGCACTAATATTCACAACTTACTTCTTACATTTGAAAAAACACCTGTGCTCCATTAAAATTAAGTATTAATAAAAGCAAAGCATTTTAAGTTTACATCATTTTTAAAAATTACAATATTCAGCTTACCACCAGACACCACCACTTTGGCACCTGTGAGCTCTGGTCGATCGCTTTTTGTTAATTTCTGGTCAAGCCATTCTGATATTCCCACTGGGGAAGTGCTTGATGCTGCGTATATTAATACATATAACAAAACAAACAGTATGAGTTCAAGTACTATAGTAAAAATAATTTTTTAAGAGAAATACACAAAGAATTAATCACAGGAAATTTAACTTTGTTAGTGTGATTTTTTTATTTTTTGCTACTAATTTCATTCTCTCTGATTTTTGGAAAGATTTAAAGGGACTGGATTCCAGCCTTCACCGTATTAGCTATATGACTTTTGAGAAGTCATTTAATTCTGCGAGTCTACCTTTAAGACTGAAATAACCCTTTCTCTACAGGGTTTAATAAGATACTGTATATATTAAAGTGTTAACACCTTCCATAAGTTTACTATATTACAGTCTTCCATTATGAAAGCTCTTTTATAATAAACAATGAGAGGAGAGTAAAAAGTCCTTACATCAATATAACAAATTAATCTTAACGCACCCCACCCCTACCCCATTGATATATACCAAACTTACTATCACAGTACAAAAAAAATAATATAAATATTTCTTACTTTTGCATAAACTTGGGAATATCATTTATTTAGATGGAGCTCTCAAACATTCTGCATTAGAAATTTAACTAGAAGCAATCTCTTATTCTAATATAATATCTGAACTAAAAATAAGAAACTAAAACAAATACAAATGAACGCTCACCCTTTTCTGAACTGGCACTACCTCCACTTGTTGCTGCAGCTTCAAAAGATGTTCCTCGGACAGAAAATACCTTCACTTTCTCATCACACTTCACTGTACATAAAGCATTTCCTGAAATACACATTTATTTTTAAAAACAACCATGAGAGGCAAAAAAATCCCCCAAGTATTCCTTTGAGGTTCAGAATTTACTTCACAAAGATAAGGAAAAAAATAACTGTAGACCAGTTAGATTTTTTCTACCTTTACTAAATATAAGAAAAGGAGTATAACATTGAAGAAACATATCAGTGGCACTCTATGTAACCTTAGATGTCTGTAAAAATAGAACAAGTGCTGACCTGCATGGAAGAAACAAACTGGAAAAGGCTGTCACACTAATCAGGTACATTCTTCCTAAAAGGAATATAAACAAAAGCTTTCTTCTCCAAAACAACATGATCAGTAACTTAACAACATGAGCTGCAATACTTAATAAAGACAAAGCTACTATGCCTGCTAAGGGAAGAAAATAAGTGAAAACATGGTAGGGGCATAAAGGATGGGAAGTGTGATGCACCAAGATTTTAAAAGGATTTGAGACATTTCTTATAGATTAGCAATTACATTAAAAGTGACCTAAACCATGACCAAATACTTCCCTTTAAACACTACTAAAGATGAGAGGTTTGATTTGAGTTCAATCAGAAAGATCAAAGAGTTCATTGCCTTCTCCAGCCCCACCAGAGACCAGTGTGCTTAGCAAAAGATCAATCGACTAAAAAGACACTGAACTGAATTTCTTAATGCAGATAGAAATGAAATAGAAGCAGCAAAGAAGATTGAAATTATTTTTAAAAAAACAGAAAGTTTTCTTTTCCAAGCACCACTTACAAAATATACTGAAAAGAAACCTAATTTTTATTGATCACTGGAAAAATCTCACTCTGTACATGGAATGACCAGGAAGGAAAAAAGCATGTTTTAAATCTATTAGAGAGAATGTCATATTGCGGTCCTGCAGCAATTCTAACACTAAGATCTAACGCCAAGGTTTTCTTCACAAATCTTAGGATGATCCATGCTTCAAAATCCTATATTCAAGATTAATTTCTGCTTTTAGAATTTTCAAAAATTTAGCATACTGATTGACTGTTTTCCTTGGGTACTCACCTGCATAAATGGTTCTCACAAATGTGTCAGGTGATTTGATTGCAATGATGTCAGAAATAGGGGCAACATCAAGTTTGGCTGCTATTCTGGGCAAAAGGTTCTAAAAGCAAAATAAGCAGTGAGTTACACACATATATGCTGATGGATGTCTATAAAATATTAGCAATAACATTCTCTAAAAGCAAATTCTGTAGAAACTTTATTTTGAATATTTTATATTTCACATGCATCTTTAGACACACCACAACTTCAAGCACAACTTTTTGGATAGTCTTTGAATATAAGTAAGAGTAGAGCATTACTCTAACTACATTAAGAGTTTTATGAGTTTATAGCAATAAACTACCTTAACTCAGTACGTTGAATTATGAGATATGATATTTGCTTTAACGATCATCATTTACAAAGTGTGACAGTTATAGATTACTGAATTTAGATAAGATAGAAAAATAATTAGAGTAGTAAAATTCTCAAATATTAAAAAATAACATCCTTATATGTTTACTTAATGTACATGAAAGAAAAAATTCCAAATCAGACATGTTCACCTTTTTAAGAAGCGATGTTGCATTTAAAAAAATAAAAACTAACCGAAGTGTCCATCAATAGGGCTTGGGTTTACAAATTATAGTAAATCCATATAATTTTAAAAATGAGAAAAGTAAAGCACAGCCTTTCTCTCTCTCTCTCTCTCTCTCTCTCTCTCTCTCTATATATATATATATATATATATATACACACACACATATATATACACACACATATATATACACACACACGTACATGCTTTTCTCTGTATATGCATATAACATCTCTGGAATAGATACATGTGGTAACTTTGCTCCTACTAGCAGGGATCACTGGGCAAGCCCCAACAACCCCAGGGCTTAGTTACTTCACCTCACAGTAAGAGGAAGAGAATCTCTATGCTTTTATTCTAAATTTCTTGGGCTCTAAAACAGAATCAGTTAGTGAAGAATGAATATGCATACTTTCTAGATGCAAAGGTTTGCTTAGATAATGACATCATCTAAGTGTAATTTTAAAAGTGAAGTGTTGCTTTTACCACACAAATAGAAAGGGTAAATTCCCCACTGCTTTCTACACAGAGCTTACTCTATGGCATCTCCTAAACTCAGTACATGAAACCAACTCTAGCAGGTGAACTTTCATTGTAACAGCACTCAAGTTCCTCTCCTCATTCCATCCCCAAATCCTCTCTGTTCCTCTAAGGATTCTCTCAGGACTAGCCTCCAATCACTCCTTTATTCTGCATCCTCTCACATGCATGTACAATTATTGGCACTAACATGTATTTTAAAGTTTTAATATACATATTGCTAAGTTGCGTCAGTCGTGTCCGACTCTGTGCGACCCCATAGACAGCAGCCCACCAGGCTCCGCCGTCCCTGAGATTCTTCAGGCAAGAACATTGGAGTGGGTTGCCATTTCCTTCTCCAATGCATGAAAGTGAAAAGTGAAAGTGAAGTCGCTCAGTCGTGTCCAACTCTTCGCAACCCCATGGACTGCAGCCTACCAGACTAGTCCGTCCATGGGATTTTCCAGGCAACAGTACTGGAGTGGGTTGCCATTGCCTTCTCCGAATATATATATTATATAACCTTCAACTAAGTTTATAAGCACCCTGAGAGCAGAGGCTGTGTGTCTCCACTTCTCATGTCTCTACCCTGTATCTAATAAGCAGTTCTATATAAACTGATGCCAACAAGTATTGAAAGCTTGAGTCAAATTTCCTCCTGCTACATCCTTCAATTGTAAAGATTTTCTAATACTCAGTCTATTGTTACCTATATTATATAGCAATTCCCTTTCAACCATAATAACAGAGCTACTGAAAAGTACCATAGTTTATAAATCTACAATCAGAAAAAAATTAAGATTTTACAGGAAATAAAGGGCTTGGGAAAATAATTAAAATGCCATTAAATATAGTTCTAACTTGGTAAATAAAAGGTTTAGAAGATACCTGCTAGCAAATGAAGCAACAGACAAACAATTAATCTCAAAAATATACAAGCAACTTCTGCAGCTGAATTCCCAAAAAATAAACGACCCAATCAAAAAATGGGCCAAAGAACTAAACAGACATTTCTCCAAAGAAGACATACAGATGGCTAACAAACACATGAAAAGATGCTCAACATCACTCATTATTAGAGAAATGCAAATCAAAACCTCAATGAGGTATCATTTCACACCAGTCAGAATGGCTGCTATCCAAAAGTCTACAAGCAATAAATGCTGGAGAGGGTGTGGAGAAAAGGGAACCCTCTTACACTGTTGGTGGGAATGCAAACTAGTACAGCCACTATGGAGAACAGTGTGGAGATTCCTTAAAAAACTGGGAATAGAACTGCCATATGACCCAGCAATCCCACTGCTGGGCATATACACCGAGGAGACCAGAATTGAAAGAGACGCGTGTACCCCAATGTTCATCGCAGCACTGTTTACAATAGCCAGGACATGGAAGCAACCTAGATGTCCATCAGCAGACGAATGGATAAGGAAGCTGTGGTACATATACACAATGGAATATTACTCAGCCATTAAAAAAAATACATTTGAATCGGTTCTACTGAGATGGATGAAACTGGAGCCCATTATACAGAGTGAAGTAAGCCAGAAAGAAAAACAACAATACAGTATACTAATGCATATATATGGAATTTGAAAGATGGTAACGATAACCCTATATGCGAGACAGAATAAGAGACACAGATGCATGGAACAATTTTATGGACTCTGAGGGAGAAGGTGAGGGTGGGACGTTCTGGGAGAATGGCATTGAGACATGTGTATTGTCATATGTGAAACAGAGCACCATTCCATGTTCGATGCATGTGACAAGGGCTCAGGGCCGGGGCAATGGGATGATCCAGAAGGATGGGATGGGGAGGGAGGTGGGTGGGGGGTCCGGGAAGGGGAACACATGTAAACCCATGGCTGATTCATGTCAATGTATGGCAAAAACTATTACAATATTGTAAAGTAATTAGCCCCCAACTAAAATAAATAAATTTATTAAAAAAAAATATATATATTCTATTTTAAATAAATATACAAAATATAGAAAACTATGAAAAAAAAATAAAATAAAATAAAACAAACCAAATTTGTCAGCATTTAAAGCCTGCTTCAGTAAGTAACTCTTTCCTTGAGGCACCTTCTTTAATCGTTCAGGAAATACGACTGGAATATTATTACCTGGCTGAGCAGATTCTCACACAAATTTTATGATATTCAGACTATGTTTCTTTCTAAAGTTTTAGGGTTTTTTTTAATTCCTTGAAATTTAATACTTTTTGTAATTCTATTATCCTTTGTTTCATTTTAGCACATCTTGAAAAGAAAATTTACCACAGCACTTAAGGCACACGTCTCAATGTCCTGAAAGGATGGATGGTAAACAGATACATCTCAACACTATCTAAACAGGCTAAACCACATGGTTTCAGGGAAGGAGAGGTAATAACTAACAGTGTTTTTTTGATGCACAAAAAGATGACAGTTTTAAAATTCTTGATTACCAGTATAAAGCTGTGGTATCTTAAAAACACAATCGGTGAAGAACTATTATAGAGCAAATTGTTTAGCTTCACCTGATGGACTCTTCCTCATTCCAAATCCATTCAGAAGCTGCAGCACCAGCTATAATACTATTATGTGACCTTTGTTCTCAAAACACCCATATAGCAATCAAAGCCAGAGTATTAAAATCTAGTGAATCAGCTACAACAAATACCCTTTCTTGGTTTAACAATTTTTTAGGTGAACTGTCATCACAGAAACTCAAGACTCATGAAATTGTTTGAATCATCTAACACAGCAACAAAACCCTGAGATGGAAGGGTCCCCAATGATCCTTTAGTCAATGCTGATCTGCAACATCCCAAAATATAGTAGCTGGAATGTCAAGCCTCTGACTTAACCATTTCCAAGGAAAGTGAAAACGGCTATATAGAAAATCCATTCCATCTTTTAATAGTTCTAATTGGTAGATTGTAGACATCACCTGGCCAAACTGCATCATGTCACATATCAGAAAACAAATTTCAGGAAAGTAAATAACTCATGCAGACCACTACCCATCTCATAGCACATTCAGACATATCACAATGCATGTGATCAGATTACACTTCTCTTTACCCTAAGGATGTCTTCAACCACTACACAGCCGTTTCCAAATCTCTCAAATAGATAAACTTGGCCTTTCTTTTTTTTTTTTTTAAACTTGGCCTTTCTAAATATCCACCAGTCACCAAAACAAATCCATTTCTTATAGTGGGTTACTAATTCAAATGGCGTTCACACAATGAGACAATTCCACATTGTTATTTAAGAAAAATATGTTTAAAAATAGAGCTTTCCCCATGACAAAATCTGAAAAATCTGGAAGTGGCATTATAAAAAATTATGACAAAGTCTCAAAAGAACAGAGTTGTCTCTATGACTATAGATGAAAGCCTGGAGATAGCATTTTAACAGAAATTATATCAAAATCTTGAAAGAATAAATTTTAGCAAAACTATCACATTAATTCTGAAAGCCAGAATTAGGTATCTAAACAAAGTCTGTTGTACATCTTCAGCACCATGAAATCGAACCCTTCCAACTAGCGACATCAGATTCCACACTCTCAATCTTCTCACCTTTCCAAAGGCAGATGCTCCAGCACAGATGTGTGTGTGATTAAACTGCTTCTGAGTTGCCAAAATCAATGGTGTCAGTTCCTCTGAGAATTAAACACATTTGATAAACACATTTTATAATATTTTCAAATTCAGATATTCAAGCATAATTTAGACATTAATTTTCTTCCACCAGAAAAGCTCACCTGGAAGGAGGCCTTTGTACGCATCATGCTGAGCCACCAGAACTTTCGCTACACCTGCAACTTTGCAGAGATCTTGTGCCACCTATAAATAAAAGTTTTTAATTATCCATCTAACAGAAAGATACTAATAGAGCCACCATTACAGATTCAACAGAGTATAAAACCTTAATGGCTACTATAAAAACTGTTCTTATGAGAAAAAGAGCTACTAGGAATAAAAGAAAATCATTTAACAAAGAAAATCTTAAAGCCAATTGATCTTATGGTCTACTGACCCTAAACAAAAATTCTTGCCTTGAAAAAGTACAAATTGATAAACCAAAATCAACTTAGCTATCCACTCAAATGTAATTGTATATTGCACTCTTCCCTTTTGCTCAATGTAAATATAAGTTCATCATTTTAGAAATGGTTAGGTTCTTTCGTTCATAATAATGACACAGCCAATACATTTCAGACATTTCAGACTTAAGGTTCCTAGAACTAAACAAGACTTAACCACTCTGGTACGCAAGCCACTGCACTTCATCTGACAATAATGATTTCTGCTGATATTAAAATCAGTGATTCTGAGCCATAGAGAACCTTAGAAAACTATATTAACAGTCTACTGTCAACCCCCGAGTTCCTGCCCATCAACATATATTTATCTATAATGAAGCAAAATATTTTCTATTCTAATTCCTCTTTTCTCTTATTTGGAATCAGAATGAGGTTCTGGGAAAGCTCTTTGACCACTCAGATTTTCTGTATACACAAAGCCATTAGAATTCCTTCTTTTAAATCTGTAAGTACAGCATGACTGGTTTCTGTTTTAGCAGAAACATGGCAATCATATTATGGCCTACCGTCTTCTTGTTTACCTCCACGCTGATTCACCGATGAGGAAACATAAAAGGCTGCACCTTCCGCCCACCCTCAATGGAGGGTAAGGTTCCAACAACAGTCACTCAAGAAAGGAGGCCGTGCAAAAGCAACTCTTCTGAATCAAGTATTCACTGGCAGGTGATATTATACTATCAAATCCATCTCTTATTTCAGGCACTACACAGAAAAGTTACTTGCTGTCTATGATAAACAGCTACAGTATAAAACTGGTATCTGCCTGGGTTATTGAGAGTCTCTATATACAGGTACTGATTATTTTTCTTTAAGATTACAGTGTGACATGATAATAAGACTGTAACTGAAGAAGAGATGATTTGTTTCGATTTTTCTCAAAATACTGTAAATAAAATAACATCAAATATCTTCTAAGTTATATTAGATTAATTAAAATCACAGTAAAAAAAATGAAATCCAGAACTTGTATATCTGAAAGTAGGGCAACCAAAAAGATAGCTTAGCTATCTTTTATAACTATGCAAGAGTTAACAGTTGTTAGCAGGATTTAGGTAAAGAAATCCACATAAGCACACGCCTGCTTGAATACATTATTTTAAGATACCAATTTCATGTAAGAAATTGGCCAAAAAAACACTAACTGAACCTGCGTTATATCACATGCTCTGCATCAATACCATCTAATAAAAAATAAATTAAATTGTCTAAAAAGTAACAAGCTCTCTTCTGGATTTCTTTCCCTGAGGTCCAAGCCCCCAACTACACAACTGGCAAATCCTATATGGTGTGAGAGGCAACTGGTGGCTCAAGGTGGGTAAGCTTAATGAAAGCACGATTTCAACTACACTAAAGTCCAGAGGTACAGACTCTGCAAACCTCATTAGAGTTCCTTTTCAGAGGGTTAGTTTACAAAGCTGTCATTGTCTTACGTCAACAACCAAACTAAGAACATCTTCTAGTACCAGCTGTAGTTTTGGAAAAGTCCTTGCATTTGAATTCTTAGACCAATTAAAAATTAACACCCCTGATACTTTTTCCAGATTTACCACTTTCAGGAATTAAAAGCAATTAGCAAGTATATCGGAGAAGGCAATGGCACCCCACTCCAGTACTCTTGCCTGGAAAATCCCATGGACAGAGGAGCCTGGTGGGCTACAGTCCATGGGGTCGCTAGGAGTCGGACACGACTGAGCAACTTCACTTCCACTTTTCCCTTTCATGCACTGGAGAAGGAAATGGCAACCCACTCCAATATTCTTGCCTGGAGAATCCCAGGGACGGCGGAGCCTGGTGGGCTGCCGTCTATGGGGTCGCACAGAGTCGGGCACGACTGAAGCGACTTAGCAGCAGCAGCAGCAAGTATATTCATCAGTATTAAAAGGGACTGGCTGTTAACCTCTAAGGGGACTCAAACATTCTCTACTTGGTACCTGACGGCATATGATGGTGCCAGTGGAACTAAATCAAGTGTTTCAGCTCGCTTCAAAAGACAAAATGCCTAGTGAGCAAATCCTTTAGTTTCTTTTTCACACACAGTAATGGTTGTGAAACTGACCATTTAATGAGGTTTAGGGCCCAGTTTGGGTTACAGTCTGCATTATAACTCTCTGTCGCCATCTCTCCCTGTCTCTTGATGGCGATTTTATTTGCTATGGTTGACCTTAAAGATTTCTTACCTTGTCACATTTGGTTCCAGCTACTAAACAGGACACTTCACCTCCAAGACGTTTGGCTGCAGTGATGGTATTTAACGTAATGGGTGCAAGGGTATCATTTGCATGCTCAGCTATCACCAGGGTACTCTGAAAGCGTAGCAATGAGGTCTATAAAGAGGGGAAAAAAAGGAAAATAATGTTGCAATATAATTTTTTTTGCTCTAATTGGTAAGCAGGTGTGCTTTAAAGAGAAGTGTATGCAATACTCAGTTCTAGAAATGTATTTATAAATACTAGATCAAGAGCAAAATTGGGCTATTTTTATCTATCACTCTATTACTGATATTCCTGCCTAATAAAAATAGAAAATACAAATTAGTATTCTGTTAGAAAAAAATCTTTCTATTATTTCCAAACAACTTTCCCACTAATCTACGTTCAACAAGAAACTGATATATGTATCTGAATTTTAAATCCTTAGAACACATTCTCAAACTAGGTATCATCAATTACATTCACTAGCAGCCAATACTACTAAAGAGCACAGTATATCCAGGGATAATGATAATGTAATCAACTACTAAAGTGCTATTGCTTCAGGTAAAATGAATTTAATACCAAAATAACTGATAATGTAAATCTGTCTTTACAATACAACACTACAGCAATTTTGCTAAAGTTTCAACTGTTTAAATATGCTTTCAAATTAAAAAAAGCTTTGGGACTGTATCCTGGAACCAGTTAAAATCCTTCCAGAGATACTGTGGACTATCGAGAAACCACCATGTAGTTCATAGTCATTTGAAATAATTTCAAACACCAGAAAAACAAAGATGAATAAGAATGGTCCCTGCACTCAAAGTTTTCAAGGGAAATAAGACTAGTTCACACACAATTACAAGACAGAATAGTTTCCAGTTAATGAGAACAGCCAAAATGTTGGCAGCTGCAGATCATAGAGAATCAAGAGGAAGAATGGAAAGAAGTTTAGGTGTTCTGACATGTGAAAGGTAAGGAAGCAACCACAGGCATGAGGAGAGGAGAAAATCTGAGAACTGTCCTTGTGGAAAATGGCAATGAGAAAAAGAGGCACTAATGATCACATGACATGGTTCAGTGGTTTGAATTCAGCAATAATCTTCTGATCTGGAGTTGGAATGAAGAAAGCCTAATATAAAATGTTCCCAGAGCTTGAATTTTATAAGGAGGTTATAAATGAAGGGAAGCCAGGCACAGGACTATAATGCTGGTCACACAACTAAATCAACAGAATACATATTTTTTGTTTACTATATTATACATATCCTGATAGCTCGGATGGTAAAGAATCTGCCAGCAATGCAGAAGACCTTGGTTCAATTCCTGGGTTGGGAAGATCCCCTGGAGAAGGGAATGGCAACCCACTCTAGTATTCTTGCCTGGAGAATTCCATGGACCATGGGATCACAAAGAGTTGGGTACTACTGAGCAACTAACACCTTCACTTTGATCTTTTTATTAATACTTAGGCATACCAGTTCAACTAGTTTCCATAATCATTCAGGTTACCAGAAATTTTTTATAATTATAAACAATGCAGAGATGACCCTTCTCATAGCTCTCTGTACTCTTCCTCAACAGATGAGGTATCCTTCTAGTCCAGTAAGACTAAGAGTTCAGATTGGAACTTGGCCAGGTTACTTCAGCTGCTCTGCTTTCATAGATGACTAAGTCAGATTCTGTACAACGTTCAACAAGATAGGGGCCCCTCTTTTTCTAAGCTTCCTAGCTCTACAACTGCAACCCATTCCTTCTCGTCAGCCCTCTAAGCCTCCTCAATCCTTGATGAACCAATCCCAGAGCTGAGGGCCATAGATTCCAGGGCAAGCATTTAGGGGTAAGAATGCTTCCAGAGCCACAGAATTCGGATGGGAAGAGGACACTGAAGAATATGCCAGAGGACGGAACTGCTACATTGTTTATTAATGGATGACATTTATCTTTTTCTTCCTTTTTTTGTTTACTCAAAGGGAGCAAGAAAGGGGCGAGAAAAGGAGACTTCTGTTTTTGCTGAATCAAGTCTCTGTTTGTATAGCTTTTACGTTTTTACAATTAAAAAAAAATCTCACAGGAGGTGAGAATTTTTATGGTTAAGGTTAGAAATCTTTATGCACATCTTAAGATTCACTTCTTATGACAAAATCCTAGAAGTAGGAATGTTATGTCAAGAGAGAGGCACACTTTCAAGGCTTTTAACACTGATTGATACAAAATGTTCTCCAGAAAAGTTGTAGCAATTCACAATTCCTGGGATGGCATGAAAGTTCTTAGAAGGCAAACACCATGCCTGTTCATTTTTGTATCCCATTGCCTAGAACAATGTTTTTTCCAGTATACACCTGTAGGACTACATGGTATTTCTTTTTCCATCAGAAGAGTACACAGTAAAGAACTGTGTAATTAGGATCCAATGGCATAATTTATGATTCAAATCACATTTAACAAGAATTGCCAGTAACAAACTATTTATTACCAATATATATCAGACACCATATTTTTGATTATGCTTCACATATCATTTACCATAAAATTTATGAGCTTTTCATCACCATTTAAAGAATAAATCCAGGATTTGGTGGCAGAAGGCCCATATTTGCTATAAATTGTAGTTCCAAAATAAGATAAATTGGGTAGTTTCCTAAGGAATCGTCAAGCTTTTCAGAACTTCCGAGGGAACACTACATATTCTTCTTAAAAGGCTATTCAAAAAATTTTTAAAGAATAAACAACAACAAAAGAATATATAAGAAACTACTCAGTCCATCTATCTGACCAGTCTTAACTAAGCACTACATATATCCTAAGACACTTCACTAATAAAGCTCTCAGCTGATCTTACAAGGGAACCCTGGAACTAGGATGACCCATCAAACTTGCCCAGAATTGAAGCAAGGGGGCTGCAGACTTTAGATGCGCTTTTATTTGGGGTGTTTTTTTTTTTTTGGAATAATCAAACTAACATGACTGATGCACTTTTATTTCTGTTTCAGATTCAATCCTGGAAATAATACCATGTTTAAAAGGCAAGATATGTATCATATAAGAGACCTCCCTGGTGGTTCAGTGGTTAAGATTCAGGGGGTGCAGACTGGATTCCTGGTCAGGGGACTAAGATCCCACATGCCTTGAGGCCAAAAAACATAACATAAAACAGAAGCAGTATTGCAACAAATTCAATAAAGACTTTAAAATACTTTTAAAAATTCCTTTTAAAAAAAAGAGCACGTATACTACGTACTGAATTAAAACAAAGGTAAACAGGTGATTTAAGATAGCCAAAACTCAAAATTGAAGTGACCTTTTTACCTAAAGAAAATCCTTTACCCTTACTATTACTTCATCACCCACTAACAACAGCTGTAGTTCACCTTAGTTGACAAAGTAATTTCATAGGTTTCTCCAGCTCCCTAACTAGATTAATTCTCTCCCGCAATACATATTCCCTAAAGACCCTGTACACCTTTCATGATCACTCTTAAGATAATGTGTTCAATGTCTGTCTTCCCCAGTCTGTTTGCAAGGCATTGGGCAGGGACTAGGTCTGTCTCACTTTCCACTGTGAACTCAGCATCTATCTTTGAGTTTGATACGTAGTCGGTATTCTGTGAATGTTTAGTAACTAAGAGAGAAGTTTCCCCCAAAATGATCAAAAACTAAAGAGCAACCATTTTTCTGTCATTGATAACTTAATTATCTAAGTACTTTAATATGTGTGTCTACCAAGAACAGTACACAAACATGCTAAATCACTAGAGATACCCTATCATACTTTTTTTTTATTTTACTGATTTTTGGCTGCGCTGGGTCTTCGCTGCTGTGTGCGGGCTTTCTCTAGCTGTGACGAGTAGGGGAAACTCTTTGTTGCAGTGTGCAGGCTTCTCATTACAGTGGCTTCTCTCGTGGAGCACAGGTTCTAGGGTGCACAGGCTCAGCTGCCCTATGGCATACGGGATCGTCCCGGACCAGGGACCAAACCAGTGTCCCCTGCATTGGCAGGAGGATTCTTAGCCACTGAACCACCAGGGAAGTCTTCCCACTCCATCATATTTTTAGGGAACTTATCTGAACTTACTGACTAGACTTAGTTACAAGTAGTAAAGTGAAGTTTTCTTTTACCACCAGCTGCATACCCTTATTAAGTTGACTGGCCTTTATGAGACAGTATTCTTTTCAAGGATAGGGCTTAAAGAGATTATCATCTTCTCTCTACCCTTTCAAGGCAAGACTTCTTGAAAACAAAGTCCTTACACACAAACTCTGCTGCCTCACCTCACTCCTTCTGAACCTTTACTCACAGCAATCTGGCTTTCACTTCCACTACAA
The DNA here is from genome assembly GCF_054371585.1 of Giraffa tippelskirchi. Lineage (NCBI taxonomy): Eukaryota > Metazoa > Chordata > Mammalia > Artiodactyla > Giraffidae > Giraffa > Giraffa tippelskirchi. The sequence continues at coordinate 35,862,225 of NC_137286.1, read as the reverse complement.
CACTGAATCCAATCTCTTCAAAGTCACCATCAACATAGCTAAAGTTCAGTGAACACATCTTCATCCTCTTATTCAGCCTTAACAGTTTTGATCCTGCTTGTTTTTCAGTTCTTTCAGGAGAAACCAAGGATTGCTGTTGCTGATAAGTCATGTACAACTCTTTTGCAACCCCATGGACTCTAACCCGCTAGGCTCCTCTGTCCATGGGATTATCCCAGCAAGAATGCTGGAGTGGGCTGCCATTTCCTTCTCCAGGGAATTTTCCCGACCCAGGGATAGAACGCACGTCTCCCAGATTGCAGCCAGATTCTTTACTGTTGAGCCTGGGAAGCCCCTTTAACTGTACGTTCTTGTAGTGAACTACAACAGCAGTTGGAAGAAACAAAAGTTGGGACCCTAATTCCCCACTTTACCCTTACAAACCTACTCAAAACATAAAGTAGGAAGAATAAACATAATCTACCTCCCCCACCACCTTTGAAAACTAAATGAGGTTATGGTAAATGGGCGGAGGTCTTTTTAACTCAAAAATTAAAAAGCAGGTACAAACTATAAAATCTTTCAACTTCTACTGAAAAAGACAAATAGTATATAATTAGTTACCCATCACTATTTTAACATAACTTTTGTAATTTAAAAATGTATATTACATTTCTGAACTTTAAATTACTTTAACCTCTTTAGTAATAAAATATGGCAGCTTTTAATCATGACTAGAAATGTCATATGACATTGACTATATTATTAAAAATACAGTCAATTTACTTCTCTTTAAAAACAGACAAGACGCTTAAAGTAGACACGTTGGCAGCAGCATAATTTTATTGAATTCACCTCACGCAATAAATCTTTCAGTACCACATCAAAGTTGGCTTTCTCTCTTCCTTCAAAAGAAATTTAAATCTGCATGTAAATTACAGAGTTCAATCTCATTCATCAATGATAAACCATGGACTCTGAAAAATGTCATGCTCCTTCATACCAGTTTCATAGCTTCTGAATCATAATAGATACACCTTGCTGTCTGGGAATGAATACAGTAATAGGAAGATTCAGATAACCTTGAAAGTGTTGCTGTACTCTCTGTGTAAAATATCTCTTTGGTATCTTGAAAGTATAAGTTGTTCAGTCGTGTCCAACTCTTTGCGACCCCTATGGACTGTAGCCCACCAAGCTCCTCTGTCCATGGAGTTTCCCAGACAAGAATACTAGAGCAGGTAGCCATGTCCTTTCTCCAGCGGATCTTTCCGACCCAGGGATGGAACCCAGATCTGCATTGCGGGGAGATTCTTTACCAAATGAGCCACCAGAGAAGTCCCTTTGGTATCTTACTAGTCAACAAATCAATCTTATGTGCAAATGAATAAAACAATATTAATAATTCAGATTAATATCCTTCCAAGAATATTAACTACCTATTTTCCTCTTACTGTGGTCCTCAGCGCTTTGTTTTGGATGGAAAATACTTTCATTAACAGGTAACACTGAGGAGCCCCCTCCAAAGATGAAGGACTTTGCTCAAGGCCACAGATAAGCCAAAATGGAAACGTAACTTACATACCAAATGTGAGTCATTTAACTTACATTCTAACAGCTTAAGGTATCTCTTTTCTTTTTTCACTAACTGCAATGAAAAACAAATATAAAATTTACCATCTCAGCCAATTTTAAATATATAGTTTAGTAGTGTTAGCTATATTCACCTTGTCATGTTAACAGCCTGCTCTTTTAAATATTTTAGTAGATTAATCTATTATTAAAAATATGACTTTGTAGAAATGTGTCTTTCTAAATTTATTCAGTTAACTACAGAACAATTTTTTTAAATTTCTAGAGTAAGGAGTCAGATAAGCCATTTTGACTTTAGAGTATCATAAGTGTAAGTAAACAGGCCAGATTGAAGGGACTTGCACTTCAGCAATCTGGCACAACTTGAGCACCAAAACATTTAACAGTAGTAACAGATTATAACCTACTGAATGAAGCACGGTTCCATGAGTTCATAAAAGGCTAACAAATGTAGAAGGAACGATGGAATTAGAAAAATCACCATTTTACATCACAGTAATCATTTCTCAGGCAAGAAGCATCACCAGATAAGACTAGTGAGTGAAAGGCTGATGAGAAACAGAAGAGTTATAGTCTCAATGTATATCCCCATAAATTAGTTAAAAATCACAAAGGGAGGAGTAGTAATTTGACAGTGGAGAAACCTGGTGAATAACACTTTGGCCAAGTAATTAACACCACCAACAATGGAATAAACCAACATTATGAGCCTCCTAGTCTGATCCACTGAGTACACAATACCACTTCTGTAATACTCCTGGCAAAAATACATAACCTGAAACTAATCAGAGGAAACACCAGACAAACATAAATGGGGGACAGTCAACAAAATAGAAGGCCGGGAGCCTTCAAAAATGTCAGTGTCATCAAAGCCAAAGAAAGCCTGAGGAGCTTTCTAACAAAGACTGAAGAGACATGAGAACTAAATGCAAAGGCTGATTCTGGACTATCCCAGACCAGAGTAAGAAATATGCTACAGAAGCAAATTGGTATATATAGAAATGAGTAAACCCCAAGGTCCTACTTCAGAGCAGCAGGGAACTATAATTAATATCCTGAGATAAACCATAATGGTAAAGAATATAAAAAAGAATGTATATATATGTATAACTGAATCACTTTGCTATATAGCAGAAATTAACATAACACTGTAAATCAACTATACTTCAATTTAAAAAACAATAAAAAAATACTGCTACAAATGATTAACAAGACAACTGGTAATACATGAATAATATCTGTAGACCAGATAATGCATAGTATTGTATCATTGTTAAACTTGCTGCTTTGCCAATTATACTGTGCCAAAGAATTGATGCTTTTGAACTGTGGTGTTGGAGAAGACTCTTGAGAATTCTTTGAACAGCAAGAAGATCCAACCAGTCCATCCTAAAGGAGATCAGTCCTGAATATTCACTGGAAGGACTGATGCTGAAGCTGAAACTCCAATACTTTGGCCACCTGATGTGAAGAACTGACTCACTGGAAAAGACCCTAATGCTGGGAAAGACTGAAGGCATGAGGAGAAGGGGACAACAGAGGATGAGATGGCTGGATGGCCTCACTGACTTGATGGACATGAGTTTGAGTAACCCCCGGGAGTTGATGATGGACAGGGAGTTGATGATGGACACGAGGCCTGGTGTGCTGCAGTCCATGGGGTTGCAAAGAGTCGGACACGACTGAGCGCGAACTGAACTGTGGTTATGAAAGGTGCATACTCCTTGTTCGTAGAAAATACACTAAAAGTTTTAGGAGTAAAGGGCATGTCTGCAATATAATCTCAAATGGTTCAGAAAAATAACAGGATGTACATATGAACAGAAATAAAGCCAATGTGCCAAACTGTTAACAGCTGGTGAAATTCAGCAAAGGGTTTTGAGATTTCTTTGTGCCATTCTTAAAACTTTTCTGAAATTTCTAAATTTTTAAAGCTAAATATGTATGTGTATTTATGTATTCATTCTAGAAGTGTTCCCGCTATTTTCCTATATCTTTGAAATTCAAATCTCTCAGATGTTTCCAATGACTTTAGAGGAGTTACTTAGCATGACTTCAAATTCTGAAAATAAGTCATAAAGGTCAAAGTCTTTGGCAAACCACAGTAAAGATTTGGAAATACTGTCCATGTATATTGGCAAACTGTGTTTATAGTGATTACTTAAGCTAGTCATTCCATTTTTTTTTCTGTTGAAGTCGCTCAGTTGTGTCCGACTCTTTGTGACCCCGTGGACTGTAGCCCACCAGCTCCATCCATGGGATTCTCCAGGCAAGAATACTGGAGTGGTTGCCATTTCCTTCTCCAGGGGATCTTCCTGATCTAGGGATTGAACCCAGGTCTCCTGTACTGCAAGCAGACTCCTTACCAGTCAATAACTATAAAATAACTGAGTCCTAAATTCCCCCTCCACAACTATTTCTCTTAGGCCAGACTTCTAACTTGTCCACAAAACTACCTTCTCATTACTGTATACATTAAGAGTGTCACTCTGATACCTGGAACTTTTTCCAAATCCATGACTTTAACTTGTTTATGTCTGGATCCGCTGAGGAAAATATCTGGGAGAGAAAGACTGAAGGCTGACTTGAAGGATGTGGGTTTGAAGTCTGTGTGTATGAGGGGGGAGGGGGAATGGAGGGTTGATTTTTTTTTTTTTAATGAAACAAAGAATACACAAGAAAAGGACCTACAGATATCTAGAAAGATTGGTATGTGTCAAGGAGAAAGTCCCAGCAGGATATAAGAAAATACGCATGCACAAGGAAAAGTGTAGAAAAAGTACAAAACATCTGTAAAGTTTCTGACCCAAGTTTAGCAATCTTGTCACTTAACCTAACTGTAAATTAGAAACCTTCAGAATCTACAATATAAAGTGTTACTCGACTTGTAACTGGTCAATCTCCAAATACTACTGTCCCATCAGTTCAATTCAGTCGCTCAATCGTGTCTGACTCTTTGCGACCCCATGAACTGCAGCACGCCAGGCCTCCCTGTCCATCACCAACTGCCGGAGCTTACCCAAACCCATGTCCATCAAGTCAGTGATGCCATCCAGCCATCTCATTCTCTGTTGTCCCCTTCTCCTCCTGCCCCCAATCCTTCCCAGCATTAAGGGTCTTTTCCAATGAGTCAACTCTTCGCATGAGGTGGCCAAAGGATTGGAGTTTCAGCTTCAACATCAGTCCTTCCGATGAACACCCAGGACTGATATCCTCTAGGATGGACTGGTTGGATCTCGTTGCAGTCCAAGGGACTCTCAAGAGCCTTCTACATCACAGTTCAAAAGCATCAATTCTTTGGCGATCAGCTTTCTTCACGTCCAACTCTCACATCCATACATGACTACTGGAAAAACCATAGCCTTGACTACACGGACCTTTGTTGGCAAAGTAATGTCTCTGCTTTTAAATATGCTATGTAGGTTGGTCATAACTTTCCTTCCAAGGAGTAAGCGTCTTTTAATTTCATGGCTGCAATCACCATCTGCAGTGATTTTGGAGCCCCAAAAAATAAAGTCTGACACTGTTTCCACTGTTTCCCCTCTATTTCCCATGAAGTGATGGGTGGGACCAGATGCCATGATCTTAAGTTTTCTGAATGTTGAGCTTTAAGCCAACTTTTTCACTCTCCTCTTTCACTTTCATCAAGAGGCTCTTTAGTTCTTCTTCACTTTCTGCCATAAGGGTGGTGTCATCTGCATATCTGAGGTTATTGATATTTCTCCTGGTTATTGATATTTGTCCCATAGCGTTAGACAAAAACGTATTTTCTATCACTCTTTCTCATAATAGAAAAATGTGGTAATCATGAGTTGTAACTAACAAAAGCATCAAAAACTTAGCGCTACTAATAGTTCCCCAGCTACTTAGCCAACAATCTGCTGGATTAAAAAAAGCGAATTGGCCAAAGTTATCAATACAATCACCTAAACTCACCACTGTCCCATTCACCAGAGAGCAGACCAAGTTTCCAAAACCACATCGCCCCTCGCCCCCAGTTCTTGACAGTGAGTGGGTTCGACCAGCCATAATGCGCCCAGGGAAAATGTTTAATTCTTTCAGAAACGTCACCTTCGAAGCCGAACTCTGGTTTTTAATTTTTCACAAGAGGGCATCCCAGCGGAGACACTTTCCTCCCTAGGGTAAAGATTCCCCGGGGACGCAGGTGCTCGCTCCCCGCCAAATGTGGAAAACCTGGCGGCCCAGCAGTGCAAAGAGGAAAGCTGGAGGGCTGGAGAAGGGCAGCGGGAGCGTAGGTTCGGTACTTTGAGCTCTGACCTCGACCCCCAGCTGGCGACCCGGAAGGAGGCAAGGGCAGGCCCCAAAACTTTGAACCCGAACCCCGGTTCAACCTGGGCCTGCCAGCGCGAGGGCCAGCTAGGTCTGGGGGTGGCGGTGACCTTCACCCAGACCTTCACAAGAACAGCAGATTAAGGCCGGACCGTCACCGGGCCTCCCCGCCCGGACTCACCGCCCGCCGGAGCTGCCCAGGAGCCGCGGCTCGGAACATAGTCCCTGCACCGATTCGCCTCACTGCAGCCAAAAGTGGACCGAAACGCAACCCCTCCGGGAGTCACCGTAACGCTCGCGAGACGCGGGAACGAGAGCAGGCGCCCCAAGCGAGCGTAGAGAGGGGGAGCTTAAGGTTTCCGCCTGCCGATTGGGCGGTCGCGCAACCAATGGGGAAAGCGGAAAGTTAGAGGCTGTACTTGGGAGTGGGAGGAGAGTGGAATTGTGTTAAATAAGGAAAGGCAGGGGCAAAGCGGGGCAGGTGGTGGTGACAGTAGCTCAGACTGCCTGCCAGTTCCAGCGTGCAGCGCTGTTACACTGGACTGATGACGTCACTGTCCTGGCTTCCCAGTCCTCTCGACGAAGTCCACCGCTCAAGCTCTAATTATTCGTCTGCCTGTTCACTTGTTTACAGATATCAGTGCTAAGACCTGCAATATGCTAAACACATATTTCAGATCAGTTCAGTTCAGTCGCTCAGTCGTGTCCGACTCTTTGCGACCCCATGAACCGCAGCACGCCAGGCCTCCCTGTCCATCACCAACTGCCGGAGTCTACCCAAACCCAAGTCCATTGTGTCGGTGATGCCATCCAACCATTTCATCCTCTGTCGTCCCCTTCTCCTCCTGCCCTCAATCTTTCCCAGCATCAGGGTTTTTTCAAATGAGTCAGCTCTTCGCATCAGGTGGCCAAAGTATTGGAGTTTCAGCTTCAACATCAGTCCTTCCAATGAACACCCAGGACGGATCTCCTTTAGGATGGACTGGTTGGATCTCCTTGCAGTCCAAGGAACTCTCAAGAGCCTTCTCCAACACCACAGTTCAGGTCAGGGCAATATAATAAAAGGATGCATGAAAGGTTGACTTCACCAGACTCTGAAGGAAAACGTATCATTATTATTATGGAAGGAATGATTCCTGGAATTGTTGATGTTTGAGCTGGGTTCTAGAAGGAGGATGAACAGGGAGCCCAAACAGGGAAGGAACAGGACAGGAAGATCCCAGAACAAGGGGCAGGCTGCTGTGTGCTGCCTATAGAAGGAGGCAGATTGGGAAATGTCTTGAACTGTGGTGTAACATGCGGCCCCACCCAAGCCCTCCTCTCTCCCCACTCAGTCCCAACCACACCTTAGCTTCAGTGCCCATGATTGCTAAATCTCTCCTGACCTTTGGATCCATTTATCCACTTGGCTACTGGGCAGCTCCTCAGGATGTTCCTCAACATCTCAGACCCACACATTCACAACTGACTGGGCATCCCCATCCAGACTTCATTCTCCACCTGTATTCTGTTTCTCAGGCAGATCTTTCCATCTCCACCCAACGGCTCAAGCCAGAACCTGAGGGTCACACTTGACTTGTTCTTCCTTCATTTTCTATCCTATCAGTCACTAAATTCTAGTGATTCCACTCCGCAAACAGCTTCCAAATCCACCCAGGACTCTCTTCTACCCCGTTCTGTGTTTACACTGCTTCAGTTGCTTCTTTACTGTTCTCCTGGTTTCCAGTCTTCTCCACCCTTCAATCCATCGCTCACTGCAACCAAAGGGCTCTTTCAAAAGGATAAAGTGGTTATGGATTCCCCTGCTGAATACACTTCAGTGGCTCCCCATTGGTTTCAGAATAAAATGCAACCCCCTTAATGTGAGGTATAAACCTTGTGTGAGCTGATCCCTTCTTCTTTTACCCCCTTTCCATCTTGCATGGCCATACAGAACTTCCTTCACATCCTCCAATACCCTATTCCCTTCACCTCCCTACTCTCTTCCTCCTTCTTCTCCCCTTTACTCCTTCAACTGTTTAATATTAATACCTATTCATTCTTGATATTTCAACTTGGACTTTCCTCCCACACCCCCACCCCCCGCCACAAGTAACTCTGAATTAAATCTCCCTTCCATGTGCCCCTATTTTCACCTATACTAGTTCCCCTGTATACAGAGGCAGTTGTCACATGGGTTGTAACAGCCTGGTTACCTGTCTGTCTCACCCATCTGTCTGTAAGACCTGTAAAGGCAGAGTCTGTCCTACTTGTTTTTATTAATGTGTCTTCACACCTTGCACAGAGCCTTATAGGAGGCATTCAATCACTATTTGTTGGATGAATCAGCAAATCAATGAGTGGCTTGCTAAAGAGTCTGAACTTTAAGCAGGGGAGTGATACATTCAGAAATTCTTAATTCCCAATTTTGTAACAAACTATCTTCCCAGCCTTGTCAAGACTACCAACAAATCCCACTGGCTCTACCTTCAAAAGATGTACAAATTCCAACAAGTTCCACAAACATGTCTTCATTCTTCCACCACTGCTGCCTTCCCTCGGGCCCTTATCATCTCTCTCCTGGATCATGGCAGGAACCCCCTGACTGGTCTTTCTGTTTATGCCTATGCCTCCTGAAGTCTCCTCTCCAAGCAGCAGACTAATCATGTCCTCTGCTCAAAGCCCTCCTCTCCACTGCCCCCTGTCACTATGCTCCCCCACACTCTGCTGCTCCTTGAACACCCCAAGCAGCTCCCATCTCTGGCCTTTGCACTCCCATTGTTCCCTCTGGCTGAAATGCTCCTCCCCGGGGAACACGTGGCTCTGTTTCTCACTTCATTCAGGTCTCTGTTCAACAGCCACATTTTCAAAAAGATTGACCTACCCTACAGAAAACAGTCCCCCTCCCTCTGCACTCTCTTGACTTTCCTTGTTGGCGTTTATCACCATCTAACAGGATACACATTTCTATTCTTTTGTGTTTCTTGCTAATCTCCTTGCACGGGAATATAAATTCCCTGGAGCAAGAATTTTGAGCCAACAAACATTCGCAGGACCTATGCTTTGCTTGTTCTTGCCTCTGTCTGGACCTAGCAAGACTTCTCCACCTGGCAGATTCCTACGCCACCTTAAACATTCAGCTCACAGGCATTTCTTCTGTAAGGCCTTCCCCAACCCTCCAGGGTGAATGAACCCTTTCCTCCTTTTTACTCTCCTGGTTCTGTGACCATAACTTGAACATCAGTTACATCTACTTAGAACATGTCTGTGCCCACGTGGTGGGCTGGAGCTATGGATCCCCTCTGGGAGTCCGCATGTATAAGGTGCTGTTTAGTACTCCTTGTATCACTGCATTGCCTCCCAACCCAATTTCCCAATTGGACAGTCCTATGGAAGTGGAAAGAAGAGGGCAGGGTGCTTTAAGTAAAAACTGAAAGGAGTATTTTACTAAAAATGATGTGGAAAAATTGGTACACAAACCAACCTCCTTCCCTGCCTTCACACCCATGACAAAGCAAAACACAAAAGAGAAGAGAGGCTTCCCCACCCCCATCCCACCTCCACCCTCACTGGGGCAGCTTTGGCACCACCCAGGCTCCAATGAATCAGCAACAGCTGTGCTCAGCAGAGGCGCGCAATGTCCACAGGGACAAGTTGGTTCCTGGCAGAGCAGAACCAAAACCAAGGAAAAGGCAGAAAACTGTCCAGGTCTGTGGTAACTGACCAGAGCTGCTTATGAGCGCACAAGAGACATCCCTTGGGACTTTGTGGGGGCGTAGTGGCCAGTTCTATGTTCACAAGGTGGTCAGCAACCACCGAAAAACATGTGTACTAAAACATCTATCTCAGAGGACTTCCCCTGTAGATATTTGGGTGTCTGTCTTTCCCCCGCAGTTATGAGCTGCTTTTGTGGCAAGACTAGTCAATGGTTTTTGTTATCTGGTTCATGTTTACTGAATGGTTGTAGAAATGTTTGTCCAAAGAGAAAAGGGAGGAAGGGAAAGGTGAGGAGAGGGAGAAAGGAGTTGCCACAGTCAAACCCTGAAGTCTCCACAGTCAACCTCCAGTCTCTTTGAAAAAACACCTCACCTCACCTCTTTCCTCCCCACAGGCCAGTTTCAGGAGCAGCTTCTCTAGGATTCCTGGTGATAACTTAAAAGAGGAGCGTTAGTGGAATGAATTACAGTCCCAGCTGCGGCAGTTCTCTGGGGGCCACACCTGATACTCACTGTCTCCTTCCTCGTCAGCCATGCCAAGTTCCTCTACCCTCAGCTGGCACCTCCTCTGGGCTTGGTGGTCTGCCTGCTGATCCAAGCCCCTGACCACTGGCCCTTCTTAGCCCAGGGTACTTGTATTTGTCCATTTATTGTCACGACTGGGCAAGAGAGTACTGAGAAGCACCCAAGTGGGTCACTCTTGGCCAGGATGATGACTCTGCTTCTAGCCTGCTGGTCCTTGCATACAAGGTGCCCAGAATGCCCAAGTGGCATCTGTAGCTAAATACTTCAACGAAAGTAAATACTCTGGGAAGTAAATACTCTAAATACTCTGGACTGTGAGGCCTGGAAGCCCAAGCTCCTCAAGAGCTCACAAGAGTGATGGTGAAGTAGGTCCCTCCTGCTTCCACCCCTCATTTCCTGGACTCACATATTCTCCTTACAGGGGGCACAGTACCATATAAAGGTCTGTAATTCAAGATGCATTTGCAACATTAATACCAGCTATGGAGGCATAAATGGCCAATAGCAGTACTACTGGGACTACAGCCTGAATCTGATATAAAATCTTTTTCTTCCCTGAGCTAGCCACCTTTTGTCCATCTGACTGAGTTAGTGAGATGTCATTGATGTAACAGAGCAGTGTGATGTTTTGCAGGGTGTCTAAATGGTCTTGATCTCTTAGGCTGTCTTACTATAGAAGCTGAAAATTAACATAGCTCTGGAGTAAAGTTATAAATGTATAACATTGATGTTCCATGTGAATGCATACCGTTTCTGATCTACTTTCCTCATAGGCATAGAAAAGAACTCATTCACCAAAGCTATGTCCACATAAAGTGTACCTGAGGCTGTGTTCTTTTGCTCTAGCTAAGATGCCCGAACTGGTATGGTGGCTGCAGGAGGACTACTCCTCGGGTGAGTTTGGGGTGGTCCACTGTCATCCTCTGGGTTTAGTCTGGTGTCTTCAGGGACAATACTGATGAATTGATTGGAAAAATGATGAGAATCCTTTAGAGTCTTATATGTTGCTTCATCGTATGCTGCCAAGTTTATACAGGTTTTAAATTGCCTGTTAATCACTCCTAGTTTTTTATATTTTTTTCTAGGGCATCAGTAGAGCTTAACAATTGCCACCCAATGCCATTGTCTCACGGAGAAGGCACTGGCGACCCACTCCAGTACTCTTGCCTGGAAAATCCCATAGATGGAGGAGCCTGGTAGGCTGCAGTCCATGGGGTGGCTAAGAGTCGGACATGACTGAGCGATTTCACTTTCACTTTTCACTTTTCACTTTCATGCATTGGAGAAGGAAATGGCAACCCACTCCAGTGTTCTTGCCTGGAGAATCCCAGGGATGGCAGAGCCTGGTAGGCTGCTGTCTATGGGGTCGCACAGAGTCGGACACGACTAAAGTGACTCAGCAGCAGCAGCCATTGTCTCATAGTAACTATTTCCCCTGTTTCTCTCAAATGCCCAGCATATTCCCTTCCACAAGCAAAGCATCCCAATTCACCACCAGTGAAAGCTGTAACAATTGTACCACTACTTTATGCAATGGGTTATCTGTATTCTAGCTACTGGCAGTGAGAGGGGCCTCAGAACTGGTCTAGCAAAGAATAATACAGCTCTAAAACTGCATCTCATCACCTGCTTTCTCAGACCACTCCACTTCCAACAGAAACACATTCCTGTTTCTTTTGGAAGCAGGCTCTGAGACAAGTTTAAAGTATCTGATGACTGCTGGGAGGGGGTGCCCTTAAGATCCACACCCGTGTAAAGGATGAGCCAGAAAGGATGGGACAAGGGAAAAACTGGGCAGACATGCAACCTGAACAACAATCCAGTGGAATGTGAATTATTCTATTATTGAATTAGACGGTAAAGCACTGTGTTTATTATGCAATAACACTATTGCCATGCTAAAAGAATACAGTATATATCAACATTAACAGACTAACCACATTACTGTCAACTCACAGGAGAACAATCATCAGAAAAAATAGAAAATTAAAAATGGAACGTATCATCTGAAGTATTTAAAACTGAACAGCTCATTACACCAGAATTTCTTCACAAGTGTAAAGAATGAAAACAAATCTGCAACCAAAGTAAATTTTTGAGTGGCTCATATGTTAACCAACCACAGAAAACTGTTTTACTGATATTGAAATAATTGAATTTGGCTTGATTGTCCCAGCTGACAAAATGTGTCCTAAGAAAATTAGCTTGCTTACTACAGTTAGATTTGGGGGTAGAAGAAATGAGGGCATGAAAAGCAACATCAATAATCAATTAAAAATCAAGGTGAATTATTTCAAGTAGTCTTCCTTAGCTTTGGATGAGTAAACAGGTATTATTAATAATAATGTTCAGTTCATCTTGTTTATTCAAGGAGTCAGAGCCAAGTTTGAAATGACCACAGAAGGCCTCTGTGAATAGTTTCAATGAATAGACTGTTTCCTAAAAAGATGAGAAAACAAATCAGTACAAGCTGAAGTGGAATCTGCTATGATGTGTTACAGCTAATGGTGGCAAAAACACGTGTGAAGCAGAAAAAGGCTTAGACAAATTAAAAAACTTATGAAAATATAAGGTGTGTAAAGCCTGTAGTTATTCACTGTATTATTTGTCAGCAGATATTTTGTTGAAAATATTTTGAATCTATCATTTGTCATTGTCTCCATGTCAATGGTGAAAATCATTCACTCTCATGGACTCTTATCAGTTCTGTGATTGTTTACTCTTTTTTTATTTTTTAAGTTATGTAAGTGTGATAACACAATTACAGGAGACTTGGAAAATACAGAACAAAGTTACATCTAGTTCCACTATATATTACAATTTTTAAGTAGATAAATTAAGGTTTTTAGTTGGAGTTTCAATATCAACTGTCAAAAATTAATAGAATGTATAGATAGAAAAGTAATAGGATATAGTAGACTTGAAAAGCACTATGAACTAATTCAACATAGTTAAGATTTATACAATTTTCACATAACAGTAAGATACAAATTCTATTAAATTCCCATAGACTATAAATTTGGAGACACTGGAACATCAGTTCTGTGAATTTGTTTTTTTTGGTCTGAAATAGAAGCTGAATATTCCAACTTGTACTACATAGCAGTTTGACAGTTTAGCAGTGGTAAGGTTTTATTGTGATTTTTAACTCAGAAACTAGATTGAAATTGTACTCAAATGTTTATAACAGCTTATTATCACAGCCCCAAATGAGAAATAACCCAAATGCCTATTAACTGGTGAATTAATTAACAAATCATGGTCTATTGTATTCCACTGTGCTGTGGACTGAATTGTGTTCCCCCAAAATTTATATATTGAAGCCCAGTTTGATAGATTTGAAAATAGGACCTTTGAGAGATAATATGTATCAGAGGAGGTCATGGAGGTGGGGAACTGGTTGTGAGATTATGAGATTCCCTCCTTTCTCCCCCATTTGAGGACAGACAGAGAAGGCAGTTGTTGGCCAGCCAGGCTTTGCAGAACCCTACCACAATGGCACCTTGATCTTGGACTTCTGAAACTGTGAGAAAATATATTTCTATTGTTTAAGCCCCTAGTATGTGGTGTTTTGTTATGGTAACCCAAGCTAAGTATGATCTATTAGATTCCATTGTAACACAATAAAAAAGACATACTACTGATACACACAGCAATATGAGTGAATATTAAAAGCATTATGCTAAGTGACATAAGTCAGACACAAAATACATACGATTCCATTTATATGACAATCTGTAAAAGGCAAAACTAAAGGAACAAAAAGCAGATAAGTGGTTTCCAAGAGCTGGAATAGAGGGTGGAGACTAAAGGCAAATGGGCATGAGGGAACTTTTCAGTGAGATGAAAGTGTTCTCTATTTTGATTGTGGTGTGTATATGTATACACACACACACACACACACACACATATATAATGTGGTATATATATAGTGTCTGTCTATATATAATGTCTGTCTTCACTTATCAAAACTCAAAAAACAGAACATTTAAAATTGGTGAATTTCTTTATATGTGAATTTCACCTCAATAAAGCTGATTAAAACCCATTCACACACACATACAGCAGGTCACCAGATTGAACCCTCTGCTCATACAATTTACAACCACAGTGGTATGGTCACTCACTTAGAGTCAGACATCCTGGAGTGTGAAGTCAAGTGGACCTTGGGAAGCATTATTGCTGACAAAGTTAATGGAGGTGATGGAATTCCAGCTGAGCTATTTAAAATACTAAAGGATGATTCTGTTAAAGTGTTGCACTCAACATGTCAGCAAATTTGGAAAACTCAGCAGTGGCCACAGGACTGGAAAAGGTCAGTTTTCATTCCAATCCCAAAGAAGGGCAGCGCAAAAGAATGTTCAAACTACCGGACACTTGTGCTCATTTCCCATGCTAGCAAGGTCATGCTCAAAATCCTTCAAACGAGGCTTCAGCAATACGTGAACTAAGAACTTCCAGATGGAAGTTCTGGATTTAGAAAAGGCAGAGGAACCAGCAATCAAATTGCCAACATTCGTTGGATCATAGAGAAAGCAAAGGAATTCTAGAAAAACATCTACTTCTGCTTCACTGACTACAAGAAATCCTTTGACTGTGACTGTGTAGATCATAACAAACTGAAAATTCTTCAAAAGATAGGAATACCAGACCACCTTCCTGTCTCCTGAGAAACCTGTATTCAGGTCAAGAAGCGACAGTTAGAATTGGACATGGAACAACAGACTGGTTCCAAAATAGGAAAAGGAGTACGTCAAGGCTGTATATTGTCACCCTGCTTATTTAACTTATATGCAGAGTACATCATGAGAAATGCTGGGCTGGAGGAAGCACAAGCTGGAATCAAGATTGCCGGGAGAAATATCAATAACCTCAGATATGCAGATGACACCACTCTAATGGCAGGACTGAAGCTGAAGCTGAAACTCCAGTATTCTGGTCATCTGATGTGAATAGCTGACTCAATGGAAAAGTCACTGATCCTGGGAAAGATCGAGGGCAGAAGGAGAAGAGGGTGTCAGAGGATGAGACACCTGGATGGCATCACTGAGGCAATGAATGTGAACTTGGGCAAACTTCAGAAGTTGGTGAGGAACAGAGAGGCCCGTGTGCTGCAGTCCATGAGTTCGCAAAGAGTTGGACACGACTGGGCGACTGAACAACAACAACAATAGCAGAAAGCAAAGAGGAACTAAAGAGTCTCATGATGAAAGTGATAGAGAACAGTGAAAAAATTTGACTTAAAACTCAACATTCAAAAAACCAAGATCATAGCAACTGGTCCCATCTCTTCATGGCAAATAGAAGGAGAAAAAGTGGAAGTGGTGACAGATTTTATTTTCTTGGGCTCTGAAATTGCTGTGGATGGTGACAGCAGCCATGAAATTTGAAAATGCATGCTTCTTGGAAGATAAATTATGACAAACCTAGACAGCATATTAAAAAGCAGAGATATCACTTTGCCAACCAATGTCCATATACTCAAACCTATGGTTTTTCCTGTAGTCATGTATGGATGTGAGAGTTGGACCATAAAGAAGGTTGAATGCCAAAGAATTGATGCTTCCAAATTGTGGTGCTGGAGAAGACTCTTGAGAGTCTCTTGTTCTGTAAGAGATCAAACCGGTCAACCCTAAAGGAAATCAACCTTGAATATTCATTGAAAGGACTGATACTAAAGCTGAAGTTCCATTACTTTGCCCACCTGATGTGAAGAACCAACTCATTAGAAAAGACCCTGATGCTGGGAAAGATTGAAGGCAGGAGGAGAAGAGGGTGGCAGAGGATGAGATGGTTGGATGGCATCACTGACTCAGTGGACATGAACCTGAGCAAACTCCAGGAGATAGTGGAGGACAGGGAAGCCTGGTGTGTTGCATGCAGTCCATGGGATCGGAAAGAGTTGGACAAGACTCAGGGGCTAAACAACAACAAAGCTGATTAAAATTCATCTATTCACACATACGGCAGGTCACCAGATTGGACTCTCTGCTTATACAATTTACAGTCAGGATGTTGATGCCAACGTAAATTGCAACATTTGTTTTTGTAATCTGACTCACAACCTACATTCAATCCATCAGCAAATTCTTAGGCTTTAGCCTTCTGCTTCCACTCTAGTCTAAGCCATGGTCATCTCATCCTGGGGTTATTGAAGCAGCCTCCTAACTAGTCTCTGGGTCTCTGCCCTTGCTTTCAAAGGCAATTCTCAGAACAATTAATGATCCCCTTAAAACATTTCATCACCCCTCTTCAATTGCTTCCATCATGCTGGGGAAACACTCCAAACCTCTGCAGAGCCCTCCTTGATCTGGACTCTGCTTGGCTCTCCAATTTATTGGGTTGGCCAAAAAGTTCCTTTGGTTTTTTTAGTACAAATAAAAGACACATTTTTCATTTTCATCATATTCACCATTTTGTTCTACTCTGCATGTGTGTGTGCTCAATCATTCAGTTGTGTCTGACTCTCTGTGACCCCATGGACAGAGGAGATGGCCAGACTCCTCTGTCCATGATATTTCCAGGCAAGACTACTGGAGTGGGGTTGCCATTTCCTCCTCCAGGGGATCTTCCCAACCCAGGGATCAAACCTCCATTTTTTATGTCTCCTGCACTGGCAGGCAGATGCTTTACCACTGTGCCATCTGGGAAGCCCTTTTTTCCACTACCCTCTGTCATTTTTCAGGCAACTTCATAATTCCATCTTCCCAAAGCTTTTTATCTTTTTGAGCAAAGAACTGTTCCTGTGCCTTTAACAGTCTTTCAGGGAACTGGAATTTTTTCCATTAAGAGAATTTTTTAAAGACGGAAATAAATGGACAGCTGAAGGGGCAATGTCTGGTGAATAAGGTGGATGAATCAGAACTTCCCAGCCAAGTTGTAACGGTTTTTCCCTGGTCATCAAACATGCGGTCTTGCTTATCCTAATGGAAGACTATGCATTTTCTGCTGACTAATTTCAGGTACTTTTTGTCAAGTGATGCCTTCAGTTGATCTGATAGGGAGAAGTATTTGTTGGAAGTAACCCTATGGTTTTCCAGAAGGAGCTCATAACAGAGGACTTCCTTCCAGTCCCACCATATATACAACATCACATTCTTTCAATGAAGACTGGCCTTTGGTATAGTTGATGGTGGTTCATTTCACTTGCCCCATGACCCCTTCTGCTCCACGTTACTGTACAGTATCTACTTTTCATCACCCATCACAATTTGTTTTAAAAACAGAATGTTTTGTTATGTTTAAGTAGAAAACTGCATGCAGAAACAGCATCAAGAAGGTTTTTTTGCTTAACTTATGTGGAACCCAAACATCAAAGTGATTAACATAACCAAGCTGGTGCACATGATTGTCAATGCTTGATTTGGATATTTTTTTAAATAATTTTATTTATTTGTTTTTGGCTGTGTTGGGTCTTCATTGCTGCTCTTTTTGTTTGTTTTGATTTTAACAACAGCTTTCTTGAGATATAATTATATACCATTTCATGTATATAAATTTTTTAGCATATTCATGGAGTTGTGCGACCCACAGTTAATTTTAGAATATTTTCATCGCTTTCAAAAGAAACCTCATACTCTTAGGCTATCAAATCCCTGTTACCCCATCCCACCAGCCCTGAGAAATGACTGATCCACTTTTTGTCTATGAATTTGCCTATTATGGACACTTTGTATAGATGGAATAATAAAATATGATGCCTTTTGTGACTGGGTATATAGTTAGGATTAGAATTTGTAACTTTGTTTATACATTTAAGAAACTGCCACGCTATTTTCCAAAGTGACTACCTCATTTTACGTTCCCACCAGCCATGTGTTATTGCACTCTGATTTCCACATCTCTGTTACATTCTGTTATTTGTGGCCTTTGCTGTGTTGCCACAATACAAACATTGCACTATGCTCCTGGGTCCGGTTTGAGCCATTGGTTGTTATTGACCTTACATTATTGTTTAGTATTTAATATATGTGACACTCACCACCCCAAATGAACTGTAAACTCCTTTATGTCTTGCCATATTCGTAGATCCTTTATCACTTGGTGAAATGCCAGGCATGCAACAGGTGCTCATTAAATATGCATTGATTGTCTGAAGAAATAACAAGAAGTTGGCAGCAATCATGAAAGGAGGAAAAAAAAAGAAATAGAAAGAAAAAGGAAAGGAAACAAGTAAGTCAAGGAGATAAAAGGAAGGAAGGAGTTTGGGGTGACAGGGAAGTTAGAACCTAATCATTTGAATTTTAAATGTTATAATGAAAGATCAGGCATCAAAAAGTTCATTCTTTTGCTGCTCCTTGAAAAAGCAACTTTCTTGTTGTGAGGTTTCCACATGCCAAAGAATGAAGTTAGAGCCCTTCCTCACACCATATGTAAAAATTAACTCAAAATGGGTCATCGAGAGATGGTGTGAATAAGTTCCTAATGGTCCTGGAAGACCCTGACCAGGCCCTGTAACTGAAGAGTCAAATGGTGGCCAGTTCACCTAGAGTAGTTTGTTGGGAACTGTGAGTGGGGTGAGGTGGTGTTTAGCTAGATGATACAGTTGTCAACTGGACAGTTTTTTTTTTGTTAGCCCTTAAAAATCAAAGGCTTTAAAAGCTCTCAAGAGTCCCTTGGACGGCAAGGAAATCAAACCTGTTAATCCTAAAGGAAATCAACCCTGAATATTCATCGGAAGGACTGATGCTGAAGCTGAAACGCTAATACTTTGGCCACCTGATGCGAAGAGCTGACTTATTGGAAAAGACGCTGATGCTAGGAAAGATTGAGGGCAGGAGGAAAAGGGGGTGACAGAGGATGAGATGGTTGGACAGCATCACCAACTCAACGGCCATGAGTTTGAGCAGGCTTCGGGAGGTGGTGATGGACAGGGAATCCAGGTGTGCTGCAGTCCGTGGGATCACAAAGAGTCAGACAAGACTTAGCAACTAAACAACAACAACGACAAATAAATCAAAGGAGCACCAACTTATGAACAGCATGGCAAGATATTCACCTCTAAGTATATGAGTAAGGAGTACAAAAGCCATCTCATAAGCCATTTTGGAAAGATTTAGTTGAATCCCAACTCTTATTTTTACTCTGGACTAGAAGGCAAAATGCAAGCATTTCTTCTCTTCTCCAAACATGGAACACTTAAATGGTACCTGACTTATCAGTTCCTCAAACATTTTGGAGGATTAGTCTCTGACATCATATTAATGTAAGGCATTTCAAGGGGCTTTCACTATTATTTTCAATTCTTATTGTTAATTGTCAGCTCTTATAAAGCCTATTTAGTTAAATTATATTATCCTTGAAAGATAAACATTTCATCCATTTAGTCTTGGGTTTCAGCAAACTCTCTTTTATGTCTTTAATTCCACTCACAAAAAATATAAATTCTTTGAAAATTAAAATAGCCCTAACATTTTTGTATTTTCTAAGAATTAATGTTTCATTTTTCCACATTAATCCTTCTTTTCTTGGAATTGTTTTGGTATTTTTCTAATTTTGTGAATAGCAGGCTTAATTTAAACACACTTAGAATCAATACTTTACTTGTTAATGAATTACAATAGAATTAATATTCTGATGTAAACTTTGACTGTGCTTTGGCTGTCTGCCAGTGGTTCTTACATGTTTTTAATATTGGTATTTTTCTAGATAACGTGCAATTTTATTTGGGGTCAACTGCTTATCCCAATATGATAAGAGGTTTTTAAAACAGCAAATGATGGCATACTATATTAAATTAAAACCTGTTATTTCCATACAGCAGAAACTAACACAACATTGTAGAACAATTATACTCCAACAAAAAAAATTTTTTTAATCTCATCATTTCCTTTTGCTCAAAATTTTAAAGAAATGGACCATCGACATAAATGTAATAGTGAAAACAATGAAACTCTTGGAAAAAAATAAAAAATAAATCTTCATGATCGTGGTTAGGTAAAGCCTTCTTAGATATGACATCAAAAGCGTAAGCAACAAAAGAAAACATTGATAAATTGGACTTCATCAATACTTAAAAGCTTTGTGCTTCAAAGGACACCACCAAGGAACTGAAGAGACTTCCCAGAAAATGGGAGAAATATTTGCAAGTCATATATCTGATAAAGTATTTGTACCCAGAATATATAAAGAACTCTTCCAACTCAAAAAGACAACCCAATTTTTAAAACAGGCCAAAGATCTGAATAAACTTTTCCCAAAGAATGTATACAAATGTCTTCAAGTGCCAATAAGCACATGAAAAAACACTCAATATTGGTCATCAAGGAAATGCAAATCCAAACAACAATGAGATACCACTTCAACCACACTAGAATAACTATAATCAAAAAGACAGATAAGAGCAAGTGCTGATGAGGGTGTGGGGAAACTGGAAACCTCACACATTGACGGGAGGGACCCTCATAAATGATGTAGCTTGTTTGGTAAACAACTTGGCAGTTCTTTGAAATGTTTATCATATTGCCGTGTGACCTAGAAATCTCATTCCTAGGTATATGCCCAAGAGAAATAAAAAAGTATTCACACAAATCTTGTACATAAATGCTCATAGCAACATAATTCGTAAGAGCCCCAAACTGAAAGCAACCCAAATGTCCACCAGCTGATGAATGGATAAATAAAATGTGATCTATCTTAATAGATGATTATTCAGTAATAAAAAGGAATAAAATACTGACACAGTACAGCAAAGATGAACCCTGAAAATATGCTAAGTGAAAGAAACCAGTCACAAAAACCCATGTATTGTATGGTTCTATGTATATAAAATGTCCTGAATAGGGAAATCTATAGAGATAGAAAGTGGATTAGTGGTTGCCTATGGCTGAGGGCAAGTGAGAGAAATGACTGCTAATGGGTATGGAGTTTGGGGAGAGGTTAATGGAAATGTCTCTAAATAAGGGAAGTGATGGTTGTGCAACTCTATGAATGTACTAAAAACATCACAGTGTACACTTTAAATATATAAATTGTACAGTATATAGATTCACACACACACATCATTAGGATATAAGGATGAGGGACGTTATGACAAATCCTCTCATTTATTTTCTGTTAAAAAAAAAAAACATTTAGGAACTTTCCTGGTGGTCCAGAGATTAAGACTTCACCTTCCAATGCAGGGGTGCAGGTTCCATCCCTGGTCGGAGAGTTATAAAACAACCAAAACATAAAATAGGAGCAATACTGTAACAAATTCAAAAGACTTTAAAAATGGTCCCTATAAGGAAAATTAAAATTAAAATTAAAAAACAAACATCTGAAAAAATCCAGCAATTCAACCATCAATGATTACAAGGTCTTGTGGCACCTTGCACACACCAACCTGGACCCACCAGTGTTTCAAGACTCCACGAATGAGAACTGCTGCTTTACACCATGATTTATTATGCTTAACACCCTTCAGTTCTCTCTGCTCTCCATCTAGATGGCTTTAATTCACTGCTTTCCAGGGCTGCTCCAGAATTTCTGTCCAGGAGTATTTCAGGGGCAGCAGTCTGGTTTAGAAGGAGCAATCCCAGGGATTTGTCTTGAAGCTGCATATGCACAGCAGATACACTTTTTCACTTAAAATTGAGACGTTGATAAGATTGGTACACCCTGAGTACTGCTTTTGGGTGGTCCCCTCCTCTGCTTCAATAGGGACCACATAGAAATGGGCCTGTATTCTTAAAACCTGCTTCATAGTTTCAAGGCTCACTTGTGCTTCCAACAAGCAATTATTCTGCAATGATATTCTGCTTTTCTAAATACAGCACATGGAAATGGACCTCCCCTTTTTAGCAGTGTCTGCCAACAAGACTTCTTTCCTGGTGTTAAAAATACATGCAGATGATTTTAACTGTGCCACTTTCAGATTCTCCTTTCAGTGTATCTGTTCCTTCCCATGTGTTGTCATTTTTCTATTTGAAAATCATGACCGTGAAACCTCGAACATTTATGGGTTATGCAAACAGCTTCTGTTGGTATATTTTTAATAATCACCGCTCTTATTATTACCAGATGTTGAAATCCCAAGTGATAGCAGAGTGACAGACTTTAACAGTAAGATTATTTGGGCAAGAGACATGTGATGTTTTTGTTTTCTGAGAGAGAGCAGGTGTCTTGCTTGAATTTGTGTCCATTTTCTCCCTCATTTGGCTGAGATGTCTTAGGCAAATTCTTTAATATCACTGATCCTTTGTGTCTTCATTAGTGTGTGTGTGTCTGTGTGTGTGTGTTCGTGTGTGCTCAGTTGTGTCTGACTTTTTGCGACTCCATGGGCTGTAGCCTACCAGGTTCCTCTGTGCGTGGGATTTCCCAGGTAAGAATACTGGAATGGGTTGCCATTTCCTGCTCCAGGGGAGCTTCCTGCTTCAGGGATCGAACCCACATCTCTTTTGTCTCCTACATTGGCAGGTAGATTCTTTACCACTGGGCCGCCTGGGAAGCCTGTCTTCATTAGTAGAGTGCTGCTAATGTCTTAAAGGATTTTGGTAAGAAATATGTGGGATTTTATGTTATCTATTATTAGATTTTGAATTAGATATTAGTTATCTAATGCTGTGTAACAAATCCCCACCCCACCCCCCACCAAATTTAGCGGCTTGAGACAATTTTATTATCTTACACAGTTTCAGAGGATTAGAAATCCTGGAGCAGTTTAGCTGGGTGGTTCTGGTATAGGATCTCTCACAAGATTTCACTCAAATTATTGGCCAGGGATTCATTCTCTGTAGATTGCATGAGTTTGGGGGATTTGCCTCCAAGTTCACTCATATGGTTATTGGCAGGAGGCTTCCATTTATCACCACGGGAACCTATCCGCATGGCTTCTTCCAAAGTCAATGATAAAGAGGATAAGAGAGAGACAAATACAGTGTATACCAAGACATACGCTGCACTCTTACAGCCTCAATTCAATGGTGACATACCATCATGACTGCAATATTCTGATCACACTAACCAACCCTGATACAATGTGGGAGAGGACAGCACCAGGGTGAAAAGAACAGGAGGCAGGCATCACTGCAGACCATCATGGAGGCTGGGTATCACCTATGGATGGAGCACCCAGCAGGCACACCTGGACACTAGTAATTCAACAGCCATTTATTGAGCTCTTCGAGGACCAAGAGGTATAAAATAGACATTGTCCTTGCCCCAAGGACTTTCATTGTAAAGGCTCATAGTAAGTGCTCAAGAAATATATTTTCCCCTCAAGAGAAAGAAAGAAACAAAAACTTCATGAAAGGAGATCTTGACAGTCAGAGGTGCAGCCGCTATCCAAGTAATGCCCTCTAGAGAAAACCACCCCCAAGTATAACTATTATGAGTTGCAGGACTCCGCAGTTTTTGGTTTAGAGCCTGAGAATTTACATTAAGGATCTGAGCAGAAGTAAAGACAATCATTATAACTGTCTGTGAGAAAAAGGTGTACTAGGCAGATTGATGGTGTCCACAGTCCAGCAAACATGGTCATTTTCCAAAACAATTATTTGCCAAACTAATGGGCTCCTTATCTCTATGTAGCAACTAAGGTGGGAGGTCTCTTTGGCAATGGTTCATCCACTGTCAATTTTGTTGATGTTTAATGTAATGTATATATAGACACTGTATGTACTATATGATAAGGTGACCTTGAGCTTAATGTCTTCTTCTATTAATAGAAGGCACTCTGACCTCCCAGTTTATCCTAATTAGTGAGATGTGACTCTCCTGATATTTTACCTGTGCTAAAATATTCATATTTCAGGCTCTTAGAGGAGACATGTATGATTCATAGGATTAATGGCAAAGGAGTTTACCGCCATTATCAAATTAGCCTTGCATTTCACCAGCCTTCACAAGGCTAAAGTGAAGCTTGAGATTTATATATAAATATTGAAGTCTGATTTCAAGTTTAATAAAACATACATACCTTTCCAATATACCCATGGAAAGAAATGTACACTGGAACTTTTGCTGATGCAGAAGAGCCCGCAGGTGTCTGAGAAACACCAACTAAAGCCGCATTGGATGGCTGTCATTCCCTCTAATGCCCTTGACCAGGCTTTTCAGGTCACCGAAAATTCTGTGGTTCAGAAGCTCTTTGCTGAGCCTGCTGTCCTCTGCCAGGCCTGTGGAGGATGCAGAAGAGGAGACTGGTACCATCTCTGAGCTCATAGATTTAATGAAAAACACTTGTCCCAGAGTCTCCTCCTCCACGAGAAATGGCAGGGATTATAGTTGTCTTATTCACAGCTGTATTTTCAGTGCTTATAAAGGGAGTTTCAGGCAATCCCCATTAGGGAATCCCTAGCATGCACATAAGAACTAAAGCATCATGTGGCCCCCAGGAGTCTCTGCACTTAACCACACACACCATGAAACTACAATGAGAACTTTGGGGCCGAGGAGGGGCCAGACCTTCCAAAGTCTCCACATTTTAGATTCATTCCTGTCTCCCTACGTTGCTGCCATGTGCCTGATGTTGGTGCACCCTCCTCATTGCGAAGACTCTACTCCAGTGGCTCCCAATCTTCAGCCAAAGAAAAAGTATTTGGCCTTTTGCAGTCAAATGAGAAAAATAAGAATAGTGTAATTAGTTTTTCACAAAGCTCAGTGGGAAGGACTATTTATTCTAATAGGCTTTTCTTTATTGGTGTTAATATGTTACCTCTTTTATAAAATTACGATAGGAGACAGTGAAATTTTTTTTAATAAAAAGGCAACAATATTTTATTTGGGGCACTTACTCAGTATTTCACAGATCCTCAACAAGTTTTGAGGTAGGTTAATATTAGCATTTATTTTACAAACTAAAACTCAGGCAGAGATTATATTACTTGTTGCAAACCATAACAGGAGTCTTACCATAACCAAGAATAACATGGTTTTTCAGATTAATCTGATGTGTGTGAATTTAACAGTGATAGCTTGCAAACAGTCATTAAAAACAAACAAAACCCAAACCCCACTAGATATTACAGAAATTCTATTTTGGGTATTTTGTAATTCTTAAATCAATCCTACAATGATTATATATGCTTTTGAATAACCTACTTACTCTCATTACAAATCTATGTATGTAAAACTAATCCTTATAATTGAAGAAGGAAATGGCAGCCCACTCCAGTACTCTTGCCTGGAAAATCCTGTGGACAGTCATCTCAGGCTACTGATCCTCAGCATCATGCCACAGCATCACCACTTATGGGAAAAGCTCTTAAAAGACCAGTAAATTTGTCCCAGAAGTCTGTTAATTAAAGTTCTTACTAACTAGACAAACCACACATACAATTAAATTTATATTTTATTAAAATGACATCTATAGAAGCAAAATATCTAAATATGTATTATCTGTTCCACCTGTCGTGTAAATTGCTCTCATTGTCACAAGTCTAATTCACTTAGCTCATTATAATCACTTAAAATTCAGCTCATCCTGACTAGATTACTGGCCCAGTCCTCTCAAATAACTTGTTTTATTATAAATTTCCTTTTATTTAAACAAGTGTCAGTTAGTAATACAGGATTAAGAGTGTTAATTAACAGCTGAGAAATTATAAGGAAAATGTCATTATTGGGTTAGAAAACACAGCATTCAGCAGAGCAAATTTCAAGAGTAAAGATATAGACACTTATGTTACTGAACAGGCTGAATGGCACAGCTCAACACAATGTGAGTCAAAGAAGCAAGAAAAAAAGAAGGGAGAGGGCCACAAGAAGCTAAGTATTTTATTCTAGTTTCCCCCAGATTGACTGTGGAAGTAAAAAGTTTCTACATTAAAAAAGTTTATATAAATTATATGAATAGTAATTTTCATAAAAGTCAAAATGAAATGTTCTGCATAGGACAAAATATATGCCTAAGCAACATATCATATTTGCACAAGGCCACTGAATGTCATGGGTACTAGTAACAAATTAAAAAGCTTAAGTCTATGGTAGACTGAGCAAAGATTTCAGTTTGGTATTTTATAACCCCAAGACTATAAACTACTCTTACTATATAAAAGCTCTAATGACATACAGAGTCTTTTATAGGAACACTTGTGCTTCTGGTGGCACATTATCTACTCTTTAATATGTGAAAGTGATACAAACAGTTGTGAGAGGTTGTGCAAAACTAGTTTATTTACAAAAATGGCACAAAAGTGAATTCAATAGTCAATGCACATGCACACTTCATTCACATCTTCAGCGACAAAAGGTATTCTGAACACTACAGAACTGAATAAGACTAC
Organism: Giraffa tippelskirchi; assembly: GCF_054371585.1. Classification (NCBI taxonomy): domain Eukaryota; kingdom Metazoa; phylum Chordata; class Mammalia; order Artiodactyla; family Giraffidae; genus Giraffa; species Giraffa tippelskirchi. Next base: position 35,835,938 of record NC_137286.1, on the reverse strand, counting down.
TAGATTTAACAACAGCTGTTAAGCATTAGAGTCACGTAAGTTCCACCAGAATGGGCAAATATTGCCCAAGTAAAATTCTATTGTTAAAGCTGAAACAGATTTAAGGCGATTCAAGTTCAAGCACAGGATACAAATCTTTAGAAGTCCCGTCTATCTGTGTTTGAAATATGTGACCTTTCTTCTAACTTGTGGTCTTAAACTTCTGTTTTACAAAACCCAAAAGGAAAATCCAGAAGAAATCAACAGTAGAGGTTATATGAAATAAGAGTAATATGCAAAGCTATAATTAAAATATATTAAAGAAAGTCAACATTAAAACTGAGAAACTTGTTACTTGTTGGATCCAGCGCTACACTAGGAGTTAAATAATATATGCAACTATTTTCAAGTAGATTACTTTATGTTGCTCTAACATGTACTTTTCATCAGTGCACTGTTAAACTAATCAAAAACTCTACACATGTGTATTCCCTTACAATAGCAGCACACACTACCGCTACCTGCAAAGCCGTCACTCTCAAATGACTTAATGCGTAAAAGGAAATAAAAAGCAGAGGAGTAACATATTAAGGAGAAATAATGGGAATTAGAAGATTCATGCAGTTCAGCTCTTTTTAATCTGCCAGCCAGCTTGCTAGCAACAAGAGATGGTTCCCGTTGAGGAAGGTCCTGTGGAGTGGGAATGTGGTCACCAGTGACCTCTGTCTTATCCGGGGTTGCAGTAGGAGGTTGCTTGTACTTCATTTTTGCTTTAGTCATTTTACAATCCCCAGAATCAAAATATTTTTACCCTTTATGCAATCGTTTACTTTAAAAATCTGAACCTCTAGGATTTTGTCCCAGATGAGGATACCTTGCTTTTAACTTTTGCTTCTTCAGCTTTCTCTGGACTAATCACTTTTCTTCCATTTCCTTCTGCTCCTCCCAGAGGCTGCCTGGGGGACTTCCGCGCACATACTGCTCCCTCTGGGGACAAGAGGCTGAGAAGAGAAATGTCCCAAGACAGTGGAATTTTTTTAATGGTCACCTGGCATCATGGAATAGTGGCAGTCCTGTGTGATGTCGCTACTGGTTTTTCCTTGGTTCTTGAATTCCAAATGTTTGAGAACCACTGTCATATAGGAACAGTTCAATCCCTACCTCATCCTTGGGGTCTTCCCTGTCCTTTAGGGCTTCCACTTTTCTTTTCTTTTAAAAAATATCAATTAGGATATTTTCCCTGTAAAGTCATAAGTGTATAGGTGCAGGACAATTGGTAAATGTAAAAACTCACAAAGAAGAACATAGTAATCCTCTATAGTCTCACTTCTCAAGAGAAAATAAGTATCTTCTAAGAGATGCCCTTCTATTCCGCTTTCTGAGTTTATCATTTAACTTTTTAACATTTTGTATAAGTTGTATGGTAATTTCATAATATCCTATCCTCCTCTTCCTATACAATTAAGTGCTGACTTGGTCTAGCTCCTGGGGTAAGCATTTATGTGTATGAGCCACTTAATTCACACAACAACCTTGTAAAGTGGGTACTATTATTATTTCCTCTTTGTAACTGAGGCTCAGAGAGTTTAAGATATACACCCATTTTACAGAGCTGCTAAGTAGTGGAGTCTTTCTGACCAGGGGAGCCTGGCTCTGGAGCCCAGACTCCAAAATAGTCTGATCCAGTGCATTTCCATCATATGGATTTACTACCACAGTTTATTTAACCATTCTTTTACTTTTGCTCATTTTCCTTTTTTCCTCCAAGTTTCTAGTATTATAAATAAAGCTGCCATGTACAACCTCATGATTAAGTCTTTGTGTACATTATCCATAAGTATTTCTGTAGAATAATTTCTGGCAGAGGATTTGCTTGATCAAGGAGATTACAGTTGTAAGAGTTTGACAAAATTCACCAACCTGCATCTCAGATTGTTGTGTCTTTTCAGAATGTTGTATCCTTGACACTCCATCCAACAAGCTAAGCAATGAAGAGCCAGTGCAGCCAAAAATAAATTTAAAAAATACTTTTGCTATATGATGCTTTAGTTACTAATATGGTAGTAATCCACAGTGATCCAAACCCTTGTATAATTCAGTCCCCAAGAATACCTGTGACTTGTTTCTAATGAACAGAATATGGCAAAAGTAAAAGGATCTTGCAGATGTAATTAAAGTCCCTAATCAATTGATTTTCAGTTAATCAAAATGGAGATTATCCTCGGTGGGCCTTACCTAATTAGGTGAGCCCTTTAAAAGGGCTTGCTGAAGTTAGAGAGACTCAGAGCAGTAGAAACTGTTACTGACTTTTAAGAAGTAAGTCATCATGAAATGAAGCTGCAAGTAAATGAATTCCATCATCAATATGGCAGTTCAGAAGTTTATCCTTCCCTGCCACACCTCCGTATGAGAATACAGTCTGGCCATCATCTAGATTTCAGACCTGTAAGGCCCTGAGCAGAGAACCCAGGTAAGCCATGCCCAGACTTCTGAGTTACAGAAACTCTGAAATAATAAATGGTTGTTGTCTTAAGCCACTGAGTTGTGTGCTAAAATACAACTAACAAGACTACAAATTTTCCATGTGTTACTAAGCATGGTTTTTTCTTCTTTCCAGCTCATGTTTCTGCCTTCATCATTTTCTTATTTGGGTTCTTAATACTTTTTGTTTTAAAGATATCAACCCCTTTGTCTGTAATAAATAATAAACAGCCATTGAATTTTCACGTGGTCAAATCCATTGGTCTTTCCCTTTGTGGTGCCACTTGGAAAGTCCATCCTCATCCCAAACTGACAACATGAGTCACATACATTTTGTCTGTTACTTTTGTGGTTTCATCATTACATTTAAATCTTTAATCCATCTGAAGAGGTTTTTGGTAAACGGTGGTACAAAAAAGCACGACTTTCACTGCTTTCAAATGTACAAACGATATCTACTGAATAATCATTTGCTTTTCAACTGAATTTATATCAGATCAAAACTCTAAATTTGGCCTTTTCCATGTGTTACGTTAGGTCTATCCTGTTCTGCTTTAGTATCAAATTGTTTTCATTATTAGAACTCTACGATGCATTTGAATATAGTAGGAAAAACAATCACCCTTCATTTCTCTTCTTTCATAAACTTTCCTCGTGATTCTCAAACATTTCTTCTTTCATTTTATCTTTGGAATTGTTTTGTCAAATTCCATTGGCAATTTAATTGTATCTGTGGCACACTGAGATACATTTATAGATTTATACACATATAGATTATAGAATCGACTTCCCATATTTCCATACCAGGACATGTTTAGAACTGTGTGTCTTTTTCATGACCTTGTCAAGATAGGTTTAGTCGTGTACACCTTCCACATATCTTGTTGGATTAATGACAGGGTTTTAAATATTTTCATTTAAGATATCCTAACTAGTATATTTCGATAATTGTTTATTTACTAGATTATAGGAAGATTTTTTTAAACTTTCTTGTGCAACCATAAATCAGTAAGTCTGGCAAAAATCAGTGAAAGCATTTTATGAGAGTCAGTTCTTAAACAATTATCAGTACTGCCTTGTGGGATGTATGTACCTATGCTGATTAGTCTAAACCAACAAGAGAATCCCAAATTCCTTGCAGTAATTGGTTCAGGAATGGACAAATCTAAGCTAAGTTGGGCCAGTGAAACAGGAAAGAGGTTTTTCAGGGGCTTGTGAAAAGAAGCTTTCTTGCTCTTTGATGAGAACCCCAGGGAGCCAGCTTCTCCCATTGGTCACAGTCAAGGAGATGTGGATATTTTGGCAGCTGTTGTGTGACCATAAGAAGCACCCTCAGAATGAAACTGAGTCTGTGGATAGCAGAGCAGAGACACCGAAAGACTGTGCTGATGACACCTTTGAACCCCTGGATCATCGAACTCGAGCTCTGCCCTGCCTCTGCTTGTTCTTTGAGCCAGTTCATTTTCTGTTTGTGCCCCTTTCACCTGGGCCTTTTTTAGTCCAAAGCACCCTGCTGATACATGACGACCGAGTGAGACAGATGGACAGTTCCCAGCACAGAGTGGCTACTCAGTATATGATAGCGCCACCCACCACCATCCCTGACACCCAGCCCCACCAGGCCTTACTTCTGTGTCCAGTGCAGACCTGTGTCCAGCCTTCTCTCCACACTTTCTCTCTCCTCACTCACATTCAGAGCTGTCTCACCCTTAAAGACCCTGCTCAAATTCTACCTCCTTCACGAATGCTGTTTAGCTCGTGGGGAATTCTCCTCCGTGCTCGGCTTGTCTGAGCCTCATCACACACTGCCTCATGTGGTTGCCTTTGCCTTCCTGAGTCTGGGTCCATCTCCCCATTCCCCATCTAAAGTAAATCCCTTCAGGGCCTGGACCACCCAGTGTACCTCAGCCTCCTGCAACCTCTTGCCCCTTGTAATGTTCAGTAAGCACTTGATGTCAAAGTTACTAGCCTTTAATTTTCTTCTCTCCCTTACTTTTTACAATTTGTGGGCACCAGGATTCAGCTGAATGAGATTCCTACAACAGCAAGAGGGGTGTTATTATTTTGTCCTGAAGGTCTCTACAAGTGTAAGGCATGTCTAAAGTGGCTATAAATAATTTATATTGTCCATAACTTAAGTCGATCAAAATAGACCTCATCACAGTGATGCGGCAAAATCTGGTACAAGCTGCTTTTCTGCTGCCTCCAAACCCATTACACACTCGGCGCAGATGAAAATCTGCCTGGATTCCCTCCTGAATCGGATTAATGCCCCATCCACAACCACATTAATCACAATCTGTCCGGGATTAGACCCGGGATAATCCCATTGGACAAGAGGTGACAACCCAGATTCTATCATCTCATTTATTATCTATTTTTGGAATTTGCTAGTAACTCTAGCCTCCAGAAGATGTTTTCCGGTGAAAGAGGATCCTCTGTAGATTCTTTTGAAAAACTGTCACTTCATGGGCTTTGATTAGAGCCAAGCACTTTGTGTCATTGATGTCTCCTATTTTGTTTCCAGGTGATGAACAGGCAACAAAATCCCCAAGTCCTAGTCTTTGTTATGAGAAACACACACACATTTAGCTTTTTACAAACCTATGTTGGAAAGAATTAAAGACATCCTTCAAAACCTTTAAAAGATCAGGACAACAACTTTCTGAAGAGACAGACTCATGTTTGAGGATATATGATATTTTCTTTTCTGCTTGTTTTAGTATCATAAAGGTAAGCATCTATGGTTGGTAAAGGGGCTGTAACTGGCCCCCAAAGTCTGAAACCGCCACCCCCACACACATCCACACATCTGTGCAGGATGGAGGACTTTTACAATATTCCATTTCCTGCTGGCAAGTCAAACTGAACTCAGATAGCTGATGTTCCTCTTATTTGCATCTAGAAATACTGCTCAAGGGAAATGCTAGGACCAAATGAGTCAGGGCAAACCAGTTTTGGCCCATATTCTCAGACCTCTGGTGCGGGAGCACAGCAGAGAAAGCCAACCCCAGGAAGGATACAACCTTGCCATCCCCAGGAAGGATACAACCCAGATAACAGGACTGTTGCCCACAATATTGGTGTCTGTATCTCAAACCAGATGTATTTTTCAATATCTATAACTTAACTAAGTAAGTTACAAATGAGTGGTATTCTTTTCCTCATTCTTCAGGGCTGCGAATAGAAATGCTTCCCTTTATCCCATGGAAATGGTTGCCAGGAACTGATCACCAGCCAACTCTCCCCAAACTAGCCTGCTGCCAACCTGCTGTTTCTAGGTTTCTAGGTGGAGAGAGGAGCCGTCCATCCATAGGACCTCTTCCTTCATCCCCTGGCCCCTTACCCCTTCCTGACTCGTGTCCTTGTTTCCTCTTGCCTTGCTTGACGCAGCCACTCTTTCCGTAGCACACTACGCTCTTGCTATTTTCCATCTGAATCACTCCAGCCAGGCAACAGGATCACGGAGGTTCCCTTTGGCCAAGAGAATCCCTCAGACTCCTCAGTGGAAGTTCGAGGCTACGCACAGTCTGACACGAGCTTGCCTGTCAGTCTTTCACTCACGCTGACTCCTCCATGAGAGTCCAGCCACACGGACCTGCCTTAGGTGTCTTTCCTGTCTGCTGTCTCTAGGGCTTTGCTCATGTCACTGTCCTGGTTCATCCTGCCTCTCCCAGCTGCTCACCTTTCCCCCAAATGCACTTGCGTCACTCATCTCCTCTGTCTATCTCTGAGACCATTTCCTCTTCCAAGCAGACTTTCCTGATCCTTTTCTTCCCGGCTATTCATCCTACAGGGCTCAGATAAGATGCCACAAGCTCCAAGAAGTCTCTCCAGCCATCCCATTCTGTGCTCCCTGTCTGGTGCTAGTGTTCCGGGTTTGGTAGCTCTCTTCCCAGTGCTGATCGTTAAGTCAAAGGTGAACAAAGTCGGACATGAGGTAAAGTGGCGAGGACAGATTTAAACTAATAATATCTTTTGTACCAGGGAGAAGAGTCACATGAATTGAACGCAACTGCAATTTGTACAGAGGTGACTAGATATCTTAAAGGGAGAGTGAGGGAGTAAGGAGGGCTCATAAGAGTCAGCAAGGTGAAAAACTGCAAAAGGCTGGAAGCGGGGGTTGGTCCATGAGAAATCCATCAGGGTTTGCTAATGGGTTCTTTCCAAGGTAGCTTCCTGCCCTGCCATGGAGGCTGGAAGATACGAGGCTGGCTCTATCTTCAGGTGTTGGTTGGAACAAAAAGTACATTCTTTCAGCAGCCTTGAGTATTTTCAGGTAGATGCTTTAAGCGGGGCTGGGGTGATCCTATAGGGATGTGGACTTGAGATGTGAGAAACTATGTTAGCGTTTTGCTCAAATCTACAGGCTAAGACTGAGGTCTATTGAGAAAGGGCTCAGAGGAGCCTGGCTAAAGTTTGGTCAAGGAGAGACTGTGTGTCACCTCCCTTCATCATCCTCTCCTCCTTAGCCTTGTTTCAGTGAAGGCACCCTGTCCACCCAAGGCCCCCAGCCTCAGCCTGAACCATTTGGTAAGAGGCCAGCCTTTCTACAAAACCACCCAATCCTGGTTTGGTGATTCTATTCCTTTTGGAGCTCAGTCTTTCCCTCTTTCCTTCTCTCCCTTTCTTTCTCACTTTGCTCAGTATCCTGATCTTGGCAAAGGGAGGGATAGTGATAGGATGAAACCACACTCTAGAAGGTAGACATTGTGAGGCTGCCAGCTGACAGAAGTCAGCCAGGAATGCCAGTGCCTGGGGCCAGACTGCTCAGAACCACATCCAGGCCACCTTTCCCCTTCTGGAAAGATAGGAAAAACACAACTGTCCCTAAAGCTATCAACATGGGTCTTTTTTATGATCTCCTCCCCTCCTGGGATGTAAGCTTGGCAGGTTATCCCCTGCAGCTATGAGGGTGTGATTTGGAAAGAAACAAAGGCTCCCAGGTGGTTTTGTTTTTAAAGGGCTACTTTTTCTCATCCTTCTATAATGATTGTATTGATCCCCCAAGGACAAGAGTGCTATAGACTGTGGGTTTCTTAACACAGAATGACCTTTGTCACATGTCCACTATAAACAAAGTACCCAACAAGTAAGTTCATCCCATCTGGACAGACTCACATAGCAAAAGTTGATAACTAGTCTCATGGACTAGTGGGTTTAAGTCTCAGTCCCACCTCTTACTAGATGAATTAACTCATTTAGGTTATTAATTTATTCATTTCTGAGCTACTGAAAGATGGTAAAAGGCCCTGCCTCAACACCTCAGATGTAGAGTCAGCTTCATGAGATGCACCCAGTGGGGCCCCATCTTTGGTTTCATGCTTTGACACTGCCATCTTGAAATTCTTACTAATTTTTGAGCAAGGGACACCACATTTCATTTTGCACTGGTATCCACATATTACGTAACCCAGCCTCCCCTGGGGGTTGTTGGGAACTTTAAATGAGACCTCTTAAGATGGCTTAGCCCAAGGCCTGGCCAGAAGCAAGTGTCCAGTGAATGTTAGGGAGGGATGGGCCAGCCCTGTGTCACTGGGTGCCTGTTTGCTCAGAGGAAGCTGGTGGGGGTCAGGCAAGAGAGCCTGGGGAGAGAGGATGGGTTTGGATACCAGGAGGCCTGAAATCTGACTCTGATTTGCCAAGTTTCTTGCTCTTCCCAGGCCTGAGCTGCTGTCTGAAACATGGTGCCCAACTTCCCCCCAAGTCGAGCTCTCAGAAGCCTATGGTGGTGATGATGTGGGTCCTGAGACCCTTTCTGGCCTCCTCTGTACAACGTCTCCAACTGCCTTTGGAGACAAGGGTATGGGATGGGAAAGGGATGGAGGCAGGAGACAGAGGAGAGGCCTGGTCCTCAGGTGGGCAAAGAGAAATCCCATCCCAAAGAACTCCAGCAGGAAGACCCCTGGCCTGGGTCTTTCAGCTCCATTTCTGTCACTTACATCCTGGAAGACAGGTCATTGGCCTTCAGTTCCCTCTCTGATACTCACAGTGGGATTAATGCTCCCATCACTAGCAACAGCTTCCTCTGTGTTGGGTGGACAATGTGTCTGTGACATGCCCTTTGCGAGTGATTCGGAGGCCATATAGTGTAATGATACTACCAGCAAGTCACGGGGCAGAGAGTCTGGTTCAAACCCTGGCTCCACTGGCTATGGAACCTGGAACAAATTACCTAATATCTCCAAGCCTCAAGGTCCTCATCTGTGAAACAGGGATAATTTTTCTTTATTTGACTGCATTGGATCTTAGTTGCAGGATGCAAGATTTTCGCTGCATTCTGCAGGATCTTCCGTTGCAGCACACAGACTCTCTAGCTGTGGCATGAGGGCTCAGTAGTTGCAGTGTGTAGACTTAGTTGCTCTGTGGCATGTGGAATCTTAGGTCCCTAACCAGGGATCAAATCCACATCCCCTGCATTGCAAGGTGGATTCTTAATCATTGGACCACCAGGGAAGTCCCAGACACAGGGATAATTTTAACAGTAGTAACTCCTTCCTAGAATTGTTGTGACACTGGCAGTCCTGTGTGTGAAGGTGGCTCCAAGTTATAGTCCTGTATGTCAGCTATGATGAGGATGATTCTGATCATGAAGGTTAAGCTCCACATTCTTCCCTATATATGTGGTTCCATGATGATGAATAGGAGAAAACATCTCGCGGCAGGTAAATGTCTCCTGAGTGGGTAAGAACAGGAAGGCAGTGAGTGGGGAAGGAAGTGAGCGTGTGTGCACATGCAGGCCTGTAGGAGCTGTGTGTGAGCTCTGTGCTTGAGGAGGAGGAGGCCAGGCAAGGATGACCACCTCTCTGGTCTGCAGTTTTTTCTCTGTCAGACAAAGGCCTGAAAGAGAAAGTCTCCAAAGAGTCTTGCAGCTTTTTGGTTCGCGAGTTCTAGAAGGAAAGAAGGGAGGCTTGACTAAGCAAAAGTGTAAGATAATAAAGCTTGCTTTGTGATCTGCTCCCAGGCCCCAGCCCCTCCTGCCTGGTTCCTTCCTGCTCTTTCTTTCAGGTTTTGTTTTCAGGGTGGGAGCCGCTGTCCCTGTATTGTGAGTGACCACCTGTTCTGTGTTTTCTCAAGGATTTCCGTACAGTAAGCCTATCTTTTAGGGGAATTGTGAGTAGAGTTTAAGGCAGCAGTGGTGGGGTGGGGGAGGTCTGGGGAGAAGGAATCCAGAGAGACTTCTCTGTGCTTCCAGAATCTTCCCAGGAGGAGGGTCACCGCCAGGGCTAGTTTTATGGAATATATAGAGTTCTGGAGCTCCAGCTGCTATTCCCTGTAAGAGTAGAGAGTACTCTAAAGCCCAGAAAAGGAGGGCCCCCAGATCTCCTGTGTCCTGTAGTCTGGGACATGGAGAAGGGGACCATGGGAGTATCTGGGAAGCAGACAACCAAGGCAGGGTCAGATCAATGGCCCCTTGTGGCTGTGCCAGGGGAAAAGGATTTTTGCTTCTCTCACTCTTGTGCTGTCTCTCAAGGATGGCTGTGACCCAGGAGACCCACATGGAGGGGTCTTGAAAACAGTCCTTGATTTTCTAGCTCCAGAGAAGTGAAGCTGGTGAAAGATGGAACCACATTCATGTGGATCTTCGACCACAGTGAAGCAGCAAAGCCTATGGAGCCAGGCAGACCCGCTGTGACTGCCAGCTCTGATTTATCCTGTGACCAGAAGCAATCATGTCATCTCCCTAGGTTTCAGTCTCCTTGGGGATTGAAGGAATCTAACACTACCCACCTCATCACGTGCATGTTTGCTAAGTCACTTCAGTCATGTCTGACTCTTTGTGACCCTATGGACTGTAGCCCACCAGGCTCCTCTGTCCATGGGATTCTCCAGGCAAGAATACTGGAGTGGGTTGCCATGCCCTCCCCTAGGAGATTTTCCCGACCCAGGGATTGAACTCGCCTCTCTTGTATCCTCCTGCATTAGCAGGCAGGTTCTTTACCACTAGAGCCCCGTGGGAGGCCCACCCACCTCTTCACATTGTTGTAAAGACCTAATAGGCTAATATCAGGGCCTTAGTACATGATAAAGACTGAAAGAATACTGGTTTATGACCTGGCTACCTGACATCCCAGGAGAGATCAACTACTCACCCTCCTGCCCCCTCCTTCCCACCCCTACTCCTACACCCCCTACTCCTTCCCACCCCTGCCCACGGCCCCCACAACACCCCCTTCCCTAATATGGTCTCAAACAATTGGTTTTTCTGGGTTGTAGGAGAAATTTCTCTTGGCCCAAGAGATTAGCAGTCTAGACTAGGATTCCAGCCCAGAGCCGCCCCCTCCTGGCTGCCTGAGCCATTGAGTTAATTGATTTGCTTGCTGCTAGTTGGGTGCTCAAAGTCTGGCCAGGCCCAAAGCAGTCGGGGAGGGAGGACAACCAGCCAAGAGCACCTTTTTCAGTTCACTACAGAAGGGTGCCTACCACATACCGCCTCCCCGTTCTGAGACTGTGCCCAACTACACAGACATCATCTGTACACACACTCTTCACTCATACCACACTTTCTGAGCCTCCATCCCCACAGGAGCGACACACAGAACAACCATACATGGAAATGCACAAAGAAACCATCAGATGACACAAACACACGGATAGACTTCCCCTCCACACTCAGAGGCAGGCAGGCACCGCGAACAGGTAAGGCACGGTGTACACACAGACTCCCAATATAAAGCCATAAAGATAAGTGTCATATTTACCACGTGTCGCACTATGTGCCAGATATTGTTCTAAGTCTTTTCCAGAGAATAATTCTTACCACAACAGAGGTAGATACTATTTCTCCCCTCCCCCATTTTACAGATGAGGAAACTGAAGGTCAGAGAAGTCAAACGACATGCCTGAGGTCACAGAGTGGCCACGTGCAGATATATCCACCCATTCCCTCCCCCTCGTTCCTCAACCCCGTTTATTTTCATAGACACGTTATTCAAACGCAGCATTCTCCCCACCCCGACGTGCTCCACATACGCTAAGGGTGAGTGCTGTTTGGGGCGCTAAGTGGCCAAAGACTCAAGAAATGGCATGTGGGCACAGCGGCTGGTAAGCTGTGCTGAGGAACCGGACCAGGAGAAGACCAGACGTTCCAAAGGTAGCGGCGGTAGTTAAAAGTCTTACAAGCCCGACCGGGCTACCACGTGAAGCGCTCAGCACAGCGCTGGCCGGCGGAGGGGCGCTCGCAGCCCGTGCGGGGACCGTCCTCGGGTAGTGAGTTCAGTGTGCGCTGAGGGTCTAGCCCCAGCTCTCCGCAAAGCTTCTCCCTGCCTACTTGACTGCACCCATTTCCCGGCAAGCAGTCCAGAGCGTGAGGCCGACAAGCCTTACGTTTTTAGCAGAAGGGCCGCGGAGCTCCACCGTGCCCTCAGGCCGACGTGGGCCGGATCTGAGATTTCCGTGGAAACATTTTATGCCTGTGAGCCCACCTGCGCCCCACTCAAGCGTACACCAAGTTCTTGGTACACCTTTTAATGGGAAAAACAACAACAGCCACCCTGGTTGGGTAACTGTGATTTATAATTCATAGGCCAGTCTTTGAACCCTTTCAGACAAAACCCACAGCAATTTCTTTGAAAGAAAGAAATGCCCGGACTTTGCTCAGAAGTTGCAGGTTTTCTAAGGAACGACAAGCCACTGCATAGATAGTAAATCACCCTGCGCACCACATGTTTCTAATTATTTGCATAGCAGTTCGTTTGTGAAATAAAACAGAAGAGTTTATAAATATCGTTTATTCTGGAAGTGAGACACACATTCGACCCCAATCTTGTTCCTAGAAGGAGCTGTGCTATTCGAGTAGGGGAAAGAATGAGGGAGTCCGTGTCAAATTACACCCCCGCCCCAAATGCAAGTCAAGGCTGGAGTCTGGATCCGGCGAGGGTCTTCGGATTCTGCGTTCTGGTGCTACCCACCTAACGTTCCAACTCGGAGAAGTTTTCCGCAGCCGGATGGGTGGGGAACGTCTAAACAGTTTACCCAAACCCTTAACCTCTCTCTCTAGCTTGGACCCTGAGAACAAAGGCGTCTGAGAGAAGAACGCTAGCCGGCTGGACGGTGTAGGTCTTGTCCAAACAGACCACTTTCTCCCCAGCTCTCGTCACAAGAGAGTGAATTTTTTTGTTGTTGTTAATGAAAGAAAGGAGCATTTAAAAGAGACACCTCTGCCCTTTACTCCCCCAGATATTCATCACACTGCTCGAGCACGCCTGGGGAGACCGCCCCGCAAGTCTAAGAGGAAGCTCAGAGCTGCGGCGGTCGCGGAGACAGCTCAGCAGTGACGCAAGATCCAGACGGGATAGCCCGACCCGGGGCCAGAATGAGGATCCTTGTAGGTTTCCGGGGAGGGGGCCGCGCTCCATTGTTCACTCTGGGCCAATCAGGGTTGGCTCATTTCCTTTCAGCCAATCCCCTGTCACCCCCGCCTTCCATCCAACCCACCCCGCCCATCAGCCCCCAGGTCCCTAACACCTCCCCCGCAACCCCTGCGGTTCTGGGGAAGCTTCGTGACGCCACAGGTCCCGCCCCCAGCTCCGGCCACGGGCGAGTGCGTGCTGACGTCATGCTGCGTGCGGGCCGGTGCGGAATCGCTCCTTCAACTCCGCGGGGCAGGAGGAGTTAGTTAGCAAAGAGCCGAGGCTGGGCGCAAGACCCTCGTCCTTCTGCCCCTGGCCGCACGCTTTGCGCACATCTCTTTTCTGCATGGTGGATATTATTTTTCACTATCCTTTTCTGGGTACTATGGGGGATCATTCCAAGAGTAAGTCTTTCTCTGTATATGTGTGGTGTGTGTGCGCGCGCTTGATATGCAATATTTCTAATGCAGAAGAATGTTTAGCGGATTCTACAAGTGGCTTCTGTTTGACAGGACACTGGGAGAGAAAAAATAAAAACGAATACATTTTCCTGCAGGACCGCTTATCCTTTGGAATTCTGTTGTTTTAGTTTATAATTAAACATTCTTTCTCAAGCCTGCTAGGCTGACCTCGGGCTGAGAAATTTGCTTCTGTTTTGCGCTAGGGCAATAGTTTGATTTAGGGATGTGGGGTTTTTTTTTTGTTTGCTTGCTTTCTTGCCTTTCGGGCTTTCAAATAAGGAAGATTTCTCTAGCTTGATCTGGTATGTTTAAGCTAAAAAATGTCAAAGAGGATGAGCAGAGACTCCACTAAAAGCTGATGTGTCTGTGTTGGGATAGAAGGGAGTCGCGGAGAGAGGGAGTGTGCGGACGGAAATGCCGGAACATCACCGTTCAGTATTGATAGGGTGGCGTCCGCAGGGCTTAAATGTCTATTTACCCTTTTTCTCACTTACATCTTAGCTTTTAGTTACAGGACATATCAATAAAACGCCTGTGTTCAAATGAATGTAATAGCGTAAAAAAAAAACACTGAGGAGGGGGTGGGGAGACACGAAAAGCCTTCACAGATTCAGAAGATTGTGTTTTTTCGTTTTTTTTCGTTTCCAATTATCTGGACCTTTGCAAAGCCCATTTCCTTTTTATCTTGTGGTCCCAATTCTTGGAAGAGAGCGCGAGCAGGTTGGGTTGGGGCTGGAGCGGCCTCGGCCGGGGTCCGAGCAGCCAGGCCTGACGCGGGCTCCGCGCCCTTCCCCGGCAGAGAAGCCCGGGACGGCCATGTGCGTGGGCTGCGGGAGTCAGATCCACGATCAGTTTATCCTGCGGGTGTCGCCAGACCTCGAGTGGCACGCCGCCTGCCTCAAGTGCGCCGAGTGCAGCCAGTACCTGGACGAGACGTGCACGTGCTTCGTGAGAGACGGGAAGACCTACTGCAAGCGGGACTACGTCAGGTGAGGCCCGCAAGTGTCCGGGCTGCGCCACTGCCCGCCGGGGCCGGGGCTCGAGAGTGGCAGGCCGCCTGCGTGCCCCCGCCCCGAACGCGTGCCGCCACGCTTCTCCTGGCCTGGGAACCCCCGAGGGCTGGTCCCCGCAACCACCTTCGCGACCACAAAGCCTCCTGGGCGCGCGTGCCCTGGGCGGGTAGCAGCCCGGCGGGCAAGGCCGGCCACAGGCCCTGTGCTGACAACGCCCGTGCCTTGGGCCCGCAGGCTCTTCGGCATCAAGTGCGCCAAATGCCAGGTGGGCTTCAGCAGCAGCGATCTGGTGATGCGGGCGCGGGACAGCGTGTACCATATCGAATGTTTCCGCTGCTCAGTGTGCAGCCGCCAGCTGCTGCCCGGAGACGAATTCTCGCTGCGGGAGCACGAGCTGCTCTGCCGCGCCGACCACGGCCTCCTGCTCGAGCGCGCGGCGGCCGGCAGCCCGCGCAGCCCCGGCCCGCTTCCCGGCGCCCGCGGCCTGCATCTGCCAGGTAAGTCGCTTGCGGCCAGCACTGCGCTGCCCGCTCCGGGGTGCTGTGCACATGTGTGTGTGTGTTCTTAGATGGGTGCTTGTGCTCGGACGAAAAGTTGTCACTTGGGTGTGTTTCCGTTTGCCAGCATTGTGGGGTTTTCTGGGTGAGTGCAGAACTCTGCTAGGAACTCGACGGAGTGTATGTTCGTGTGTGACCGGGAAAATTGCTTGTGGGTAAACGTGAGCCGGGGTTGTGTGTATGAGTGTTCGGAATTGTGGAGATTTGTGTTTTTAGGAATGTGTGGGACACAGTAGGAGGAGGAGGAGGAAGGTAAATGACAACGGGGCATCTCAAGTGGTGACTCTAAGGACCTTGTACTGGGAATTTCAAGCAGTCTGTGTGTTGCCGGAGAGAAAAGACAGGTTTGCCTGGGGGTATATGTGTAAGGAATACAGTTTCCAGCCTAGAGCTGGGCTCAGCCAAGCAGAAGTCCACGGGTACAGCTCTCAAGGCTCACCAGCCAACAGAAAGTGAAATGTCTGCGTTTTTCTTTTGAGGCCCAGTCTGATGAACAATGTAGCCAAACGTTTCTTGGTGGGAAAGAAATGGAAGCACAGTGGATTCAGGGATAATGACAAACACCCCAGGGAATGATCTGGGTCATAATCAGGAGATGCCCAGAGACTGGTTCTAAGTGTGTGGTTACCCGGTGGGAATGGTGACTCCAGCTGAGCAGTTACCAGCAAGTAGCCACAGACCTGAAGCATCAGTCTGCAGACCAGGCTGAGCCTCTGGGTGCTGTGTGCTCGAAGGGATCGAGCTTTTGCTGGTCTTCTTTTTAGTATAGAATGAGGACATTGAGTTAGATTGGCTATTTGTGAATATTTATCCAGACCTAGAAATACCTGGAAGGGGATATAATTTGAAACAGTGTGACTTGTATCCAAGGGTAGGTAGACCTGGTTCAGATGGGGGTGTGATGCCAGTGTTGAGTGAATCCTGGTCTCCCTTTTGTTTGTTGAAGGTTTCCGGCCACCGGAATAGGGCCCTAAGTACCTGACTCTATTCAACCTGGGGTTGAGAGAACCCAAGGGCAAGTGAGGAGAGTGCCAGCGGCTGCGCGCCGGCCAGGAAAACGGCCGCTGGGCAGGGAAACTAGAGCGTTAAGAAAGGAGACCCTGGGGCCGAAATCCAAGGGCTGGCAGAAAGAAACTGTTTCAGGTCGGGGAGACCCACTCCGGACCCCAGGCCAGGTCTTAATGACACACGGTCTGGCCCTGTCCGAGCGGCTCCAGAATCAGGGAGACGGTCTCTTGGGGGACCCCCGGGAGAGGCAGACAAACCCCCTTGTCCCGTCGCAGAGCGGCGCTCGGGCCCCTCCGTTCCCCTTCCAGCGACCCAGGCGTGCCTCCTTCCTCTTCTTCTGAAACTGCGTCTCTTCTGGAGGGCTTCCCTCGTCCCACGGAGCCCTTGCGGGTATTCCGAGGGTCGGGTAAGCGGAGGAGGCACAGCAGGGTGCGGCCACTCCCGTCCTGCACAGGCCTCGCTCGGAATTCCCAGGCCCTGCTTGCTCTGCGGAGATAGCGGCGGGGAGCTCGGTGGAGGAACTAGGGAAGGGACGAAAGTGCACACCTTTCTCCGGGTAGGGCGAACAGACGAAAAGGGAGACGAGACGACCCAGAAAACGAAATAAACGGAAGAAAAGACAAACGAGATCGAGCCCCGCGGGGCTCGGCCGCCGCGGGGCGGGGCGCAGGGGGAGTGGGTGGCGGCCGCTGGCTCACCTCTCGCTCCCTCGCAGACCCGGGATCCGGCCGGCAGCCCTCGCTGCGCCCGCACGTGCACAAACAGACCGAGAAGACAACCCGCGTGCGAACCGTGCTGAACGAGAAGCAGCTGCACACTCTGCGGACGTGCTACGCCGCCAACCCGCGGCCCGACGCGCTCATGAAGGAGCAGCTGGTGGAGATGACCGGCCTGAGCCCGCGGGTCATCCGCGTCTGGTTCCAGAACAAGCGGTGCAAGGACAAGAAGAAATCCATTCTCATGAAGCAACTGCAGCAGCAGCAGCACAACGACAAGACGGTGAGGGACGGGGAGATGGAGGGTCGGGTCAGGTGGAGCCTCGGGTTCGCGCTGCGGCATCTGCGCACCCTTTTCTGGGCCGGCTCTCGGGAGATCCAGGGCGGGACTGTTTACTCCAAATAGCGTGTCTTTGTGCTTTCAGAGCGAGGCTTACTTTGGGGTTGGAAGGCACCTTAATTATTGTATCTGAGGTCAGGTCTTCCCCAGCCCCAGCGGTAGACCGGAGTTGGGGTCCGGGGCTCAGTTCGGAGCCCAAGGTAGCCTGGTTTCGAGCTCCAGCAAGTAGGGGTGGGTTGTGTCCGTCTCTCAGCGGGACTCGGTTTGAATACTTTCCCTCTGCAAACCCGGAGAGGTGGTGGGAACGCAGCCCTCGCGTTTTGTTCCCTTGCCATGTTGGCTTCCAGCACTGAGGCTGGCCCGTGGTGGCTGTTTTGGGGCCCCGGGTGTCTTCCAGTGGAGAGGGCTGGCTCACTCGGCTGCTGCGGACAAGTGCAGGCCTCCCCAAACAGTTTCAGGCTCCAAATCACGTGCAAGGGCCTGGGGTCCCGGTCTCAAAGGTGGTGGGAAACGCAAGACCTAACTCTTCTGCCTCTCCTCTTCTGCTTGTTCCGCAGAGCCTCCAGGGACTGACCGGGACGCCCCTGGTGGCGGGCAGCCCCATCCGCCATGAGAGCGCGGTGCAGGGCAGTGCAGTCGAGGTGCAGACGTACCAGCCGCCGTGGAAAGCGCTCAGCGAGTTCGCCCTCCAGAGTGACCTGGATCAACCTGCCTTCCAGCAGCTGGTGAGGACCTGCTCTACCTGCCCGGACGGCTGGACTCCGGGGGAGGTGGGGTGGATTTAGTCACTTAGCCAAGGTGGGAAGGGGTGGGGGGCTCTCAGGGGAAGACGGGCTGGGAGAAGAAGGAGGTTGGTAGCTGCAACCGCACCCGGCCCATAATTCGCTCTAAACCAGGTCTCCCTGGATTAAAGTACCCGGAGGAGAGGTCGAGGGATTAACCCACCCGTGCCCCTGCCCGCCCTAATACTCCTGCGTGCGCCTGGGGGCCGGCCGACATCTCCAAGGGCATGCTCTCAGCCGGCGATTTGTCCCAAGGATACCTTAGGGAGCTGGCTGCCCGGGAAAACCAGCTCGGGCACGTCTTCACCCGCTCCTTCCCGGTGTCTCCGCTGCCCCAGGTCTCCTTCTCCGAGTCCGGCTCCCTAGGCAACTCCTCCGGCAGCGACGTGACCTCCCTGTCCTCGCAGCTCCCGGACACCCCCAACAGCATGGTGCCGAGTCCCGTGGAGACGTGAGGGGGGACCCTTCCCCGCCAGCCCGCGGACCTCGCATGCTCCCTGCATGAGACTCACCCATGCTCAGGCCATACCAGCTCCGAAAACTCTCTTGCCTTTGTAATTATGATTATTGTTATTTAAAGAGAGAAAGGACTGAGAGAGGAGGTCGGGACAGCCAAAATCGCCGGGACGCAACCTGCTTTCACCAGACTGGAGAGCCCCGCTCCGAGGACTTTTATTTTTACAAAACCAGAATTTGGGTTGACTAGCGTTAGCTCTGCCCTCTCCTCTCCCTCGGTCCGCGGCGCCCCCGTCCACGTACCCACCTGTGCGTGGAGCACGTGCGGGGCAGGTCCCGCGCCAGCCGAGCCCCGCGCTCGCCCGCGCAGACCGTGGCTCTTGCCCCGGCCCGGCCCCACGAGGACGGGGAAAATCCAAAGGAACAGACACTCAATCCCCCAAAGCGCATGATTGCCGGAAAAAAAGTAGAAACGAGACTTTCCTTGAAAATGTTTTAAATTATCAGTCGACGGAGGACAGAGTGTGTGAGCCTTTGCCGAACAAAACGTAAGTTATTGTTATTTATTGTGAGGACAGCCAGTTCATAGTGGGACGAATATTTTGATCTTAATAAAAAAGAAATAATAACCCGATGCGACGCTGCTCCTGTGTGCTGTTGGCGCAGCGGGAGGGCTGGACGAAGGCAGCTTGGAGCTTGGAGCTTCTTTCAACGAAAATGACACTCGGCCCGGGGCCCACGGCTGGTACCCGTGCCTCGCGCGCCGCTGGCCCGCGTGCCCCCGCGCCGCCCAGGGGCGGGCCCGGCGGGGATTGGGCGTCGCGAGAGGGGCGGGGCTGGGTCTCAGCGCTCCGTGCGCCCCTTGCGGCCCCGCCAGGCCCCCGAAGCGCTCGAGCGCCCAGGCCCTCCCGGAAGCCAGCGCGCCCCCTGCTCGTTCCTCATCACTGGCGTTTCGCCGCGGAAGCCCGCGGGGCAGCGGGGTGACTCTGGGCGGGAAACCTGAGATGGTCCAGTGTCGGCTGTTCCGCTTGCTGGGGCGAGCGGTTCCGTCTCAACCTTGCCTTAGCTCCCGGAGCCGAACCCAACCTGGCGTTCTTCAAGGTCCTCCGACTCTTTTCGGCCCGGTGCACTCGGGCCCTACCTGCGTGCGGTTCTCTTCCCGCGGGTCTGGAGGCCCGAACCCCCACATCTAGAACCGTCGCTCGCCTGCCGCCGAGCCAAGAGGCCAGCCCGCGGGCCCTGGGGTCGAAAAGGGGGGCCTAGACGGCTCATCCTCGGCGCTGTCCCCAGAGTGGATGCGCGACGTGATCAATCTCGCTGCATTTATTAATTCCCCCGTCTAGACAGAGGAGAAGGCCGGGCGGCGGCTCCTTATCTGAATTTGGCATCACCTGCAAGCGATACACTGAAGGAGCCACAACAAGCCCCCGCTAGGATCCAGGCTGCCAGGGAAAATAAGTCCACCCAGAACCAGTCTGGCGTGTCCTTGGTTTATTTTCTTTCCAGACCCGAAATGTAGGGGGCGGGGGCTGGCTCTGGTGGGAGGGGGCTGGGAATGGCCCCTGGATATGCCGTGCCCAGGTCACTTGGTGTGACATTTCAAACCCCTGCGACTTGTTTTCTTGAAAACTGGCTTTAGTGATCGCAGGAAATAACCGAGAGATACTGAATCTCTAGCAGGCCCCCGGGCAAGCACAAAAAAAAAAACCGGGAGGCTCAGGTTTTACCCTTCACAAATATTTAACCCTTTGGCAGCCTGGGATAATTCTTTTCCTAGACCAGCCCTCACTTGGACTCAGAAAGCTGCCAGCCTACCAGTGATGCCACTACTCTTGAAGAATCTCTGGCACTGGGTTTCTGTTTCCTTGTCCCACGAAGTTAAAAGAACCCAAAGGTATATCCTTTATCCAGGAATTGTTTTGAAAGAGGGCAACGCCCTTACTAAGTTGCCATCTTAGCTCAGGTAGGGCCTGGTAAGGAAAAATGTGTCGGAGGGGGCATCTTTGGTCGTTGGATAGAGAAGTCGATGCCTTCTGTTAAAAAGCCATGGGCTGCTTGGATGGCCAGAGGCCACTGTAGGTGTTTCAGCTGAGCTGATGGCGGAGTTCTGAAAGCGAATTTCTCCCCTACTCCCCCATTAGAAACGGGAGGCTGGTAGCAAAGCTGGCAATTACTGAAAGAAAATGAGGAGGTGGGAAGATCGGGCCACATTTATATTTTACTTCCTGAAAATCAAGGTGCTAGCACAAACTTTAAAGAGATTATTCTCCTTCTTCAGGATTTAGGAAATGGTGCTGCAAACTTAGAGATAAAGGAAGAGATATTTAGGGTTAATGAGGACCAGCTTTACCTCTCAAGTGCCCAGAAACGGTTTTAATAATCAGGGTTAGAGTCTTTGAGGGTTTATTCCCTTAACTTAGATTCTTCCTTCCCAAACAGAAATACAGATATTTCCTTTTACCTTCTGGTTGGCCACTGGATAGGGGGACTAAACTTCCAAAAGTCTTACTTTTGAAAACTTTTGATTGATCCAGAATACTGGGTTTTGTCTTTTTAAAAAAGGAAATAACAGGTTCTTGAATTTGAAAAATTTCATTATGGTTGTTAATTAGCTTTGAATTTTTGCTTTTGACAGATTGCAGTATTTTAATGCTACAGATGGAAAAATCTACCTATCTAATTACAGTCACTTCTTCCCTGGCCATCCATAGATCAAAAATCTAATTCCTTTTTGGATATTTATATGAGTGTATCTGTTTTTGAATATTGGGAAATTATTCTGATCAAAGTGGTTACTGTGTATTTAGGATACCTGTATCTATGTGTTCTTGTTTAGTCGCTAAGTTGCATATGACTCTTTGACCCCATGGACTATATAGCACACCAGGCTCCTCTGTCCATGGGATTCTCCAGGCAAGAATACTGGAGTGGGTCGCCATTTCCTTCTCCAGGGGATTTTTCAGACCCAGGGATCGAACCAAGTCTCCTGCATTGACAGGCCTATTCTTTACCACTGAGACACCTGGGAAGCCCCGTATCTGTGTGTACTGCTGTGTAAAACATTAGAAGCTCTTCTCCTGTAGTTTGTTGCTAGCCACCCAAAGGGGTGCATTGTTTTCTGTGTGGGTTTCCAAGGGGAGAGATTGACTCTAAAGCCTTGTTATGATTGTCCCTGGTGAGGTGTCAGATCTATGGTTGGTTAGTTACATTAATATCAATTTTACTGGCTCCCAGGTCATCTTTAAACATCTTCTGTAATACAATAGGGATTTCCTTGTAAATTAAATTACCTGTAACAATTACAAGTGTATTTTATGCTTACTGAACTTTTAAAGTGAGATACCCAGTTGTGTAGTAAAAAAGTCAGTTCAATGAAAGAGGCCATAGGGTAGGAAATGGGAGTTAGTTCTTTAAGTAGATTCACCTTAGAATAAGATTTTCTCAGCAGATTTATCTAATAATTTGGGTAGCTCTACGTAATTGAAGCAGGAAAGAGATTCCCAGAGATGGAGAAGTTTATGGCTACCCTACTACAAAATTTAATACATATTGAAAGGCTACATAGTTCTGGGAAATTCAGAGTCCCTGTGGCAGTATTCCCAATGAACTTTAATTTTTAATGGGTTTTGTAACAGAAATCAGCCTTTCAGTTTTGAATATGAAATAGCTTTAAAGCTTAGTTTTGTCAGAGCTGCAAAGACTAGGTTTAAGTAAGACATTGTCTAAGATTGTTCTCTTAAAAAATGTGAGATTCTGCCACTGCTGTCTGGGGGAGGGCATAGGTTGCCACACATTTAGTCAGCTGTGTTTTCCCATACAAGTATTCACCAAGGAGAGCAAGGGAATTTGCTTGAATAAGCAGCATGCTAGAGATGGGAAACAATGAATGAATAATAAACTATTTGCAGAGGAGTCCCAATGGACTTGTGATAAAAGCAGGAAATTCAGAGAGTTTATTAAGCTGATGTAGGGAAGATTAGAGGCTTTTAAATATGGGTCTGATTGATGTAAAGGTAAACTTTTCTCAAGATACTGGCATTCAGTGCAATAAGGAGGATTGTGTGACCAATTACAGGCTAGCACCTTGTTGATGGAGACTGTGCATGGAAGAGGCTGATAAATGGAGTCAG
Organism: Giraffa tippelskirchi; assembly: GCF_054371585.1. Classification (NCBI taxonomy): domain Eukaryota; kingdom Metazoa; phylum Chordata; class Mammalia; order Artiodactyla; family Giraffidae; genus Giraffa; species Giraffa tippelskirchi. The sequence continues at coordinate 35,813,663 of NC_137286.1, read as the reverse complement.
GCTGAGAGCAGTAATAGGGCACAGAGAAATACTCCATTGGGAACCAGATGTGGAGTGCTGTGGGGGAGTGGTTCAATTTATAAAGCAAGTTTGGCGTCTCGCAGAAATCACGCCAGAAAGGCTAGAGTGCTAGGTGAGTCCATCTTTTGGATCGGGGCACCACCGCCCGGTCGATAAGGTCAAGGGCTGGTGAGAGTGGGTCAGGGAGTGAGCGGAGGGGCAGGAGTTCAGAAAGAGAGTTTCCTCAGTGGGAAACAGGATCTTTAAGGCGGGGGTGTCAGTGTGGAAGGCAGGAGACCTCAGGGTTCCGGGTGTGGGCGCAGGGAGACGGAAGTGGAAGAAGAGGGGTAGTGAGGGGTAATCCCTTCCCAGAATATTGAGACCCAAGAATTCAGAAAGCTTGGCAAGGAGCTCTGGAAGAACTGGCCCAGGTGGCTTTCTTCCTGGGGAAGGAAGGAAGGAAAAATGGTAGAGGAGGCGAGTTCCGGACCTAGGTTCAACCTGGGCCAGGTTCGGGGTTCGAGGCTCCCAGCGCCCCCGACTGCCTGGAGCGCGAGAGAGGCTCCGGAACTCGGCAGGAAGCCGCGGCCGCGAGAGCTTGCTGGGCTTCGGGAAGGACGAGCCGCGTAGAGCTCCGGGCCAGCGAACTGCCGCCGAGAGCGGGAAGTTCGGTTGGGCAACGGCGTTGGGCGTTCAAACGTCGCTGCTCTCGGGCCTCGGGCGGCTTTTTCCTTTTTGGCTCCATTTCTGGGCTTTAAAGCCCGGGCGCAGTGGGTACCTACGCTCCAGCTGGGCCGTCGCATCGGCAGCTTTACAGGTTGGACCCAGCCGAGGCTTTTTGCTTCAGCCCAGCGGGTCCACCTGTGGCCCCTGAGCCTCGGGGGACCGGGGACCTGGCCCCCGCCCCCAGGAGAACGCCAGTGGGTGGCACTCGTCCCCGTAGATTGGAGCAAGATGTGCCTGCGCTCACCTGCGCGCTGTGCTTTCCCCACCCCGGGAGAGTTTAGAAGTCGTAAAACCCAGGGGAGTTAGAGCTTCAATCACTTTGGCCCTTCGGAGCGCGCAATAATAAAGTAGGGAACTTGAGACCTCCAGAAACCGCGCGGGTCGGGAGTCACCCCCCGAGGATCCCCCGGGCCAGACCCTCGCAGGCTCCCCAGCCGGGTGGGGCCGGCGTTTGTCTCAATCATACCTCCTCCCCTCCCGGAAGGGGCGGGGCGGGCCAAATGAGACCATTCAATTAAATGTTTAATTGCGAATTCTGGTATGGTTTCTGGAAGGTTAATCACAGCTGTCTCAATTATTTATGGCTTTTTGGCAAATTTCCGACCAGATAAGTATATTTCTATTGTGAAGCGTCTTGCAGGAAATCTTATAAATATTTGATTACTCATTTCAGCTACAAGGATTCTGCATCCACGCCCCAAGATGCGGGGGCAAGCGGAGTTTGGGAACGCCTCCCCTGGATGGGGCGCCCCGGGCGGCGGCGTCGCGCGAGAAGCCAGCCGCCGGTACCTGGCTCCCAGGCCCTTTGGGCACGGAGGAGTCCCGGGCCGCCGGCTGGAGGGGAGGTGCGGGCGCCCGGGCCGAGCCCCCTCGGCTTCCCGGTGTGCGGCGCTCCGCCCGGCCGCGGCTTGAGGTGCTTATGCGCGCGCCGCGGCGGGCGCCCTGGGCCCTGGGTCTGGCGCCCCGGTCCGAGTCTCCGCCAAGCCCTGGGAGCCGGCTCCGCTGAAGCGGGAAGGATTTCCCCCGCCCCGAGCCCAGCCGGGCTTCGGCCCCGCAGCCCGAGCGCGCCGGAGAGCCCGGGGGCCGGGAGGCTGGAGCATACAGCGCACAGGGATTGCGTTTGCTTTCGTTCTCTTTCGTTTGAAATTGGACCTCTTTATTTTCTATTTGCAAAGAAGTAAAAACAGCATATACATAACTCGACAGCCTTGGGAGGATCCAAAAATAAGTGTCCTGAACAGGAGGTAAGTTTGCTTTTAACAATCCGGTGTAACTTCTGTATTTTCCGTCTCCTCCGCCCCTAGTCTTGAATCTTTTACGTATTAATCCCAATCTCCTCTCCCCCCGCCATCAGATCTTTTTTCTTGCTAATGTTTGATCCTTATCTGACAGAAATAATTCCCAGTGTCACTCAGTGAACGGCTTAGCACTGACCGTCGGCTTAAGGTGGAGAAACGATGAGAACAAGATACGAAAAGGTCAGCACCTCCTGGCAGACTCTCCTCCCTTTCAGCTGTGAGCTGTGCATAGGAGTGAAAACGTCTATACAGGACCTTTGTGACCATCTGTTTTATTTTTACTTCGGCTTCATTGCAGTTATTTGAGAAAATGCTTTAGGGTGGTTCACTGTGTTTGATCTTTTTTGGATCTCTAATTTTTATTTTGGAGAATCTCAGTTCAGCAATCCTATTTCTATAGGAGACTCTCGGTATTGGCCGCTGGGAAAGTTTAGGCAGACAAATGAAATCAGTGCTCTAAGTCCATTTCAGATAGCTGCTAGAACATATTATGTAATTAGAATGTAAAACTGTTACAAACATCTTCTACAGAAACCTAATAAGGGAAATTTAAAGCAGGTTAACTTTTAGCAAGTCTTTAAGATACTTCCAGAGTTGGAATTAGTTTTTCTTTAAAATCTGCATTGCCTTCACAAGAAAAGTCACCACTGCAAACAGAATAAGTTATTTTATTACAAGAACAAAACAGACTTGCTAACTTTTTGTTTAATTTCACCCATATTACAAATGCAAAGTATATACTATCATAGGATGTAAGTTACCAAACTCCAAACTATTGCGCATAAATGAAATAAACTCGCAGAATTAGAACATTAAAGTATCTACAGTCTTTATAAATAGTGTAAAGTATATACTGTATCTACAGAGTATAAACATGTGAAAATGAACTTCTTAAGGAGTAGTTACAATGTTTTGAACAATTTAAAATATTAATGAGGGTACTCAAATACACAACCAACCAAAACCTTTATTTTTTCTCTTTTTTTAAGAAAAACTGTCGAGCTTCTTCCCAGGCCTGCTGAGGAAATCTGTTAGCCAGTTCAAGATAGTCTTGGGAACCAAGGCATTTTCCTGAGGGGAGAAAAAAGAAGAGAACAGTAAACAAGTTAAAAGTCTTCAACATTTAAGAAATGAAAATTATTTTGATATCTGAGTCCAAAATGGAGACATACATTTCAAATAAACCATGATGCAAATTTCAGTAAAGGTAACTCATCTATATCTGTAGTATGAAATATATAATATATATTTTAATTACAATCTATTTCATGCTTCTAAGCTACTCAGACATTAACCTCTAGGTAAAACATTATGAAAAACACTGTTTTTGGGACTCTGGAGTAAGAAAATAGGGAAAATAAGTATGTGAACAAAACAAAATGACAGTTATGTATTCCATCCTTAAGTTAGCCTGGAAAGGCTATATCTGTACATAAACTTGATGGCTGTTTTCTAAAATAGTCTGTTTGATCTAAAACATGATTTTAGTTTAAACATAACTTTAAAAAATGCTCAGATCTGGCATTCAGTTGCCCAGCAAAGCAGAGGAACTATCAGCAGCTTTGCTGGCCACTGAAACAAACAAGTCTCCTGGCCAGCCAGTCATCCAGCAGTGAGGATTTGGAAACCGGAATTCTTCCTTAGCAATAAGAATGTGGTGTGTCAGGAGCTGCTTCACATTTAGAATTTAGAGGTTCACCTGGGCAATGAACTCAAAACATCTTGAAATATTTTATGGGGACATTCTAAGCAATAGGGGAACAGATGTCCAGGTGCAGACTAGCAACTTAGTGTGGCATCATCATTTTTTAAAATCAGGTAAGCATATTATGAGCTGTCACCAGTATAGCGATGACTTTTCTAAGCAAAGCAGAGAACAGTTCCCCATTTGCTGTTTTGAAGATTAATCCCATAGTAATTGGGGAAAGGATGAAAGTCAGAGAAGATGATCCCTTGGAAAAGAGAGGTTGAAACCAAGCAGACAGAGGCAGCCCCTGGGACATGCCTGACAGATTGGCAGCAAATGGTGACTCATCCTTATGTCAGAAGGAAAAGGAAGAAAAAGAATGTCTATACTTCTTACTGGCAAAAAACAAAAACTGCTGTATAATTAAAAATAAATACATTAGAAGAAGATTTTTCTAGGCATTTTCAAAATTCAAAATTTAAACCATTGTTTTTTAAGATATAGTAACAAATTATGATTACAAATTATGATTTTTTTCCAGCCTCCAACAACTTAAAAAAAGGCTGTGACTGAGTCAGGGCAGAAGTGAACTTGCACACTAATTCTGACTTAGGCAAATGGTACCAACTATGATGTTGACTTGAATTTCTAAAAAGGGGCATAGCTTTCTGTTTACTTGTGAGTGTCTGAGCCAATAAAACATGACATTTTTTCATGATACTGTTACAGTTTTAGTTATATTCTCATTTATGTACTTTTCAGCACCTGTCCATTGTAAAGAACTGTGAGACACACATACACCCCCTGCCCAGGGTGACCTCCTCCTCCCCCAAAGTGAGGGCTACTGAGTGGGTGCCCCAGAGGATCTTGCTGGGAGTAGACCTCTGGCCACTTTAAAGACTATCAAACTAATGGAAGAATTGGGGAAAATTTCGATGAAGGTCTCATTAATCAGAGATGCTGACATGACAGTCAGACAAAGAGCAACTTGTACTTCTTAGTTACAGTGTGGGTAGCAGAATATTTAAAAAAGTAAAAATGCACTTGAAAATTCTACATCTCAGCTCTGATCACAGGACTCACCTCAGCAGAAATGCTACAGGGAAAAACATTTTTTTGTAAATCTTTTGGCCCCTGAACTGTGCTCTTTCTTCATGTAAAACAATTTTACAATTTTTATTTTCAATAAAAAATTCAAGTGCTTGAATTTTAGGGGAACATATGGGCTACTATCAATGACAATTTTATTCTGAACACGGGTAGGGAACTAAATGTATGTAATTTCAGCATTTATGTGAGTAATGTAGGCCAATATTAATGATCTGATTGTGTCTTCTATTACAACGTAGCTCTTTAGTAATTATTCACCATTTATTATAACTTGCTTGAGGTAAGCATAAATTATATAAAGATGTTTCATGCTTTTCTTTTACTTCCATGGGTTTCTCTGTATATTCTGATACACTCATGTTTGATGACAAAATCAATTTCTTTATTCTCTGAAATACACTTGGTATCTGAACTTCAAATATTTTAGGTGATGTAATAAATTGATTTCTCTAACAGTTGCAAAGGGTGGAGTGAGAAATGTCTAGCTAACAAACACATGACATTTAATTTCAATAGAGACATACCTTTGGGCTGATAAGACTGGTTATCTGCCTGACCTGAAGTCTGTGCAAAATCCTGTGTGAAACAAGAAGAGTGTTTTCATATCAGTGCTACGAACAGAGAACTTTGCTGAGAGTGGCTTTAAAAATGCCTCTGAATTCTGAGATAACTATTTTTACTGTGAACACTTTGGAGCCCAAATATAAAAGCTGAAGAAACTGATGTTATGTATTTCAGGTTCTCATATTTAAATCAAATAATGATGACTCAAATCTAAGTATCACCAACGGCCAGGTTGTTGCCTGCTGTGGAAAGTATAACTTTGTTTTATATCTAACAAACTGAATTCTTTAGCCAAATACTGTCTTAAAATATTGACAGACTTTTAACATTAAACAAAACCCACAAGTATAAAAGCCCGTATGTATTCTGTAGCTAAACTTTTTTAATTGACGTATAACTGACATACAGTATCATATTAGTCTCAGGTGTGCAGCATAGTGATTCCATGTTCATCTACATTTTGAAATGGTCACCAAGATACGCCTAGTTATCAGCTGTCACCATACAATGTTATTACACTGTTGACTGTATTCCCTACGCCGTACCTTAAATTCCTATGACACTGAGTTTATAGCTGGAAGTCTGTACCTCTTAATTCCCTTCACATATTTTGCCCACCTCCTCATCCCGCTTTCCAAACCACCAGTGCTCTGTATTTCTGAGTTTGTTTCTGTTTTGCTATGTTTGTTTCATTTTTTACATTTCATATATAAGTGAAATCATATGGTAATTGTCTTTCTCTGACTTCTTTCATGTAGTATAATATTCTTTAGGTCCATCCATTCTGTAGCTAAATCTTAAAGTCCAGCAATTTTACTTTTCGATGGAACATGGAAAAGGTCAGCTATAATACGTGAAATTTCAGGAACCTAGGACAAACTGCTAGCTCTTATGTTCAATATTTTCTAGTGACTACTAATAATCTAACACAGTGAACCTTGAAGAACCATTATATAAACGAAAGTCCAATGTACTTTCATTCTCTTGAGCACAATAATTTATAGAAAAAACCAAACTTGTTTTTTTTAACATCCTATCCCAAATAAGCATTATAAGAAATTTCCATAGTTATTTATAAAATCTGTGCTAAAATATATGGTTAATGTGTTAGATTTATATTAAATTATATTTAATTGTGTATTAACTATAATAGAGAAGAGTCAAATTAGAAGTACTCTGAGATCAACACCAGATGAAAATACTATATATGAGCCTTACTTTAGATTCTGATACCATTTATATTTTTATAAATTGTTTTCCAAGCAGTTGAAAAAATGTAAGGGACTAAGATGGTACAGCTACAAAATTGTCTTTGCTCAATAATCACTGACTTGGTCGAGGCCTCTTTGCTCGGGCCACAAAAAGCTGCGTATCATCTCTCTGGAGGTCCCTGTCCCCGTTTCCTTTCTTGCCTTACTTTTCTCCACAGCATTTAACACAATCTGACATGCTATTTATTTTGCTCATTTATTTGTTTTTTGTTTGACTCCCCCGACTCTAAATTTCAAGGCAGGAATTTGTATCTGTGTTGTTCGCTACTGTTATTTCCAGTGCCTGGAGCAGTGCCCAGCACACCAGAGGCACTAAAAATTTACCTGTTGAATGAAAGAATGAATTTTAAGATCATGGTCTTAAAATTCTCTATAACGTATTTTCTGTTTAATCCTAAGGCTGTAAGAATATATGAAGAATCCTATACGTTGATATGATGGTTATATAAAACTTCATTAAGATTTTAATTATTAACTATAAGATTTTTTTGAATATATATACCCTACCTATAAATCTGAATATTTTTGAAAAATTTTTTTTGAAACTGGAATTTAGACTCAAAAAGAAACAAGCTGAAAACAAAACATTTCTAAGCATAACTGATCTAGTGTGTTTATTAGCTGATCGTCTAATAGAGAATAGTTTAAGAAATGTAAACCACTTCTAAGGTGAAGAAAGCTTGGGGGATTCTTTAGCCATCCCAACCAGCTGGGCACTGTTACGCCCTTTCAAAAGTGATACATGTATATTAGCCAGAATAAGGAACAATAACAATACAAAGTTCTGCTTTCTGTTTCATTATTATTATGAACAGAAAACACTATTAAGCATATGTGCGTCATAGAACAAAAACATATTGGCTTTAGGGTGCAACATTTGAAAAAATAATAGAAGATTTTCAGCAAATAATGTCATTATGTAATGACAGAAAAGAAATAACAGGATTAGCTATTAGCAAATGTTAAAGACTAACCAAATTGATTCTCTATTGTCAGTTGACTGGGTTAATTTTAGATGTGGAAATACTGCTTTGCTACAGTACTGATTCTGATTTGAGTCCTACAGAATTTCACTGGATCAGAAAAATATAAGGCCATAATTAAAAGTTTTAGATTTGAGAAAAAGCAACAATTTTTTTTTTCTTATATACACACTGACTGTGTGTGTATATACATATGAATATTTATTTAAAAATTTACAAATAAATTGCAGTTTTAATCTTTCTTTAGCAGTCATTATCTATTCCCTATAAATAGACAAAACGCAAGATTAAGTAACAGTTAAAGCCTTAAAGAATTCTTTTAAAAACATTTCTTCAGTACAGGCTTAACTGGAAAAATACCTTTTTCTTGAAATCCTCCAAGTAGAAATTATATACAATACTCAAACCCCAGTTTTACTATCATGACAGTCAAGCACTATTTATAAATAGGTGAAATTTTGGGGTAGTGTGGATGGCAAGGGTAAACAGCTGGTTCACTTTTATTTTTCAGTCGCATTAGCTTTCACACAGAGTCAGAGAATTTGGCATAAATACAGAAAGTACCTGAATAAATGTGGCCAGTAGAACACAGCTCATCTCTTGCTCCAGAATGATCTTGTTCTGAAGGTTGTTGTAACAAGCCGCGATGAGTGAAGGGAACAGCACTTTGATCAGCCGTGGGTCACTGAAGTACTGGAAGGGCAGCTGGCAAAGCTTCTGCAGGACTGTGGGGTGGCGGCCAGACTGCACGATGACCTGCGACAGAGGAGGAACCCCAGGTCAGCTGCTGTAGAGCCCCGGCCTGCCCCTTGTCCCGCTTCCTCAGCCAGCTGCACCAGTAAGAATCACGGAAAATGCGCTGAAGAAGTGTAAGGAGGAAGAAAAAAATACTCCTAACTCCTTATCAAAGCTTAATTTAAGTGATATTTGAAAGGCGCAGAAAAGAAAGAAATCTCATTTCCTAACTTAAGGAAAAGATGCCAAAAGTTCTACATCCATTTAAAAATTCTTATAATCCACGAGGAACCATGGATTCATCATGGAGAGAGGATGTGCACTACTTTAACACAGTGCCTCACCCTTCACTCTTCCCCTTAAAGCAAAATAGCCATATTCCTTAAAACCTGCCAAGAGCTCACTCAGAAGAAAGATACCCTCTCCTATACCCTCCCACTGCAGTCTTCCCCTACCCTAGCTCATGGAATATATTGGACATGGATCAATTTATTCCATACGCAGACAAGCCCCTGGAAAGAAAAAAGGGGTTTGTTAGGGGAACAGGAACAGTTTCAGCCAAAAACAAAAAAAGGCTCCAAAAGTTCCTTCCTCTGATCCATACTGCTTATCTGTGTTTCCATCAGTGCCATTGAGTCTAAAAGGAGAATTGTTTAGATAAACCAGACTGTTGTCCTGAAGCAGTCTAGGTTTACAACTGTGTACATTTTAAGAAATGGGGCAATGCAATTAATGGGCTTGCAGGGAAGCCCTCCGAACTTACTCCCTAGGCCTATATGATAAACTAAGAAACGTCAAAATCAGATCTGTTTCAAGTAACCTTGATTAGACTGTTCTAATATAAAAGAGCTGGGTGACCCAAAGCCCCACTTCTTCGTATAGGAGGAAGCTCACGGAAGGTTAGGAACACTGTAAAATCTAAGGTCAAGACTGTAAATTGTACTTGGAAAAACACAATTTTACAGGTACACACCCAGACAGGACTGCATTCAAATTAAAACCAGAAGGACAGAATGAAACAGCAGAGGCAGGAGAAACATAAATTATAGGGATTTACAAGTTTTCAAAGTACTTTTAACAATACTTTAAGAACACACTCTCAGATGATAATGCAGTTTGGTTTAAGAACAAAATCAACAAAGTAATAGTTCACATATTTTAGTTCAATAGCTAAAATGACATCAAAAACCTTTAGAGAATGTTGATAGGGACTTGTTAATACCTTCAAATCCAGCAGGAATTTTAAAGACTTGCAGTGTGACAATTTAGCACATGGCTATGGGCTGCCATCCCTGACACTGGCTGAGAAAAATGTGCCCCTATCATCCACTTTATTGATAAAGCATTTACTTAAATCTTTATTTTAATTATTAGCTACAAATTTTGTCGCACAGCCAAATGATCATCACTTTAGAATTTATAATCATACCATTATTAGAAGCCTCTTTTCCCCCCTTTGGACAAAAATTAAGAACAAGTTTTTTCTTTGGAACTTCACTGTTAAAATGCTATTACTGGAAGACTCACTAATTGAAAAGATATTAAACTGGACAGTCTGGCTGGCACAGGCACAATGTTAAACTCAAAGATGGCGATTCCTGGTTCCTGGTAAATCAGCACAGAAGATGAGAGCTTAAGCATAACTTATTCCACCTGGACTCCTGACCCTCGCTGGGGGAGGGGGGTCAGTCCCTTGGGGGTGAATCCCCTCTGGGAACAGAGCTGGCTATGAGTTGCCTGTTGAAAAAGTGAGTTTACAGAGGTCACCAGCAGGGTAGTGAGATGACCTGTCAGAGGCCACTATCTTTCAGTCCCTGACTGCAGAAGACACAAATGGAGGTAGGCAGTTTGGGTGCCTGGGGGTATGGAGTTCTACTCATAGGACCACCCATGACAGGACTTAGCCAGATTACAGTCAACGGGTCCGCGAGGGGTGCCGCGAGCTACCCCCCTGGCTTGGCAGTGAGCCAGAGGAGGACATCTAGTTAGCACTGTCCCTCAAACCACATTTCAGACATTGTGGGGAGACAGCACTAGGAAAGCCTGGAAGGGGCCAACCTGCAGCACGGAGGCTCAGTAGGTGAGATACTCCTGGATAATGCAGGCGGGCTCGGGGCACAGGGAAGCGGCAGTTTGATGTCATGAGCACAGATGAACAGTCAGCTGGATTAGGTCAGGTACTTCCTGTAGGGGCAGGGAAGCAAGGCTGGGGATGCGAACAGCCTGACCTCAGTGCTCAGGGCCTTGGGGACGAGGAGTTGCCTGAGAGGCTTTTGACAGGTTAGGGGATGAAGGCAGGACTCAGTTTTATTTCATCCAGTCACTCAGTCCCAGGCCTTAGGGAGGAGTCAAATGTCACTTGGGACTGCTTAAGCTGTCCAAAATCAGTAGAAAGTCAATAGGGAGTCATCACAGGACATGAATGTCTTGCTGAATGAAAGAAACATACGTAAGAGAAATCTCCTACCGTATGATGTAAGTCTATCTCTCTATATGCCTTCCTCATGGAGTTGCAACTAATCAGTAACTGATCTGTCATCTTTGTCTGGCCAAGGCCTAAGGTGGCACCACCCTGAGCCTGGCCAGGCCACCTGCCCTTTCTTTCAGGGCACAAAGCTCAACACAAACATAAAGGGTATTTTCACAGAGCCCCTTTCCAGAGCACTGAACCAAGGAAGGATGTGACCTGCCTGTAGATTTCTTTAGTGGCCACAGTCATCAGACAACAGGTAGGGAGCTGGTGTGGCCTCAGTAGTAATGAGAAACCTCCTCTCAAATGTTTTGTCCATTTTCAGATGCAGACTAGGACTCCAAGGAAACCAAGAGAATTTCCAGCAACTTCAGATCAAAAAGGACTTCCCTGGTGGCTCAGACAGTAAAGCATCTGCCTACAATGAAGGAGACCTGGGTTCAATCCCTGGGTCGGGAAGATCTCCTGGTGAAGGAAATGGCAACCCACTCCAGTATTCCTGCCTGGAAAATCTCATGGACGGAGGAGCCTGGTAGACTACAGTCCATGGGGTTGCAAAGAGTCAGACACGAATGAGCGACTTCCCTTTCACTTTCAGATCAAAAGCGACTGAAACTGAACTTGCCTCTTGCTCTTGGGTGTGATTCTAAAATATATACTAACTACAGAGCTAGGAGATCTGAGTTCTGGCCTTTACTCTAGTCATCAACTAGTTGTGTGACCTAAGCAAACTGTTCAGTTGTTTTGGGTTTTATTTTTTTTTTTTTAAGTATACTTTTCAATGAAGCATAACACATATCCCCTTTAAGTTAAAAGCCTGATTTTTCACAAAGTGAACATACTTGTGTTAGTGTTACTCGCTCAGATGTGTCTGACTCTTTGTAATCCATGGACTATAGTTTGCCAGACTCCTCTGCCCATGAAATTTTCCAGGCAAGAATATGGGAGTGGGTAGCTCTTCTCCAGGGGATCTTCCCAACCCAGGGGTCGAACCCACGTCTCTTGCATTGCAGGCAGATTCTTTCATGTCTGAGCCACTAGCATGCAAATAAAGAAAAAGAATACAATCAAGAGTTCTGGGTCTTTAATATACTCTTTCTCACTGAGAATTATATTCTCGCATTTTGAATTTAAGACAAGTCACATTGAAACTACTTGACTGTATCAGAACACGAGAGAGCACTTCAAGGCCTTCTTGGACCCATTCTTGGTCATCCTCTGGAGAGAATTCTCCTTTGGGCTTCTAAGCAAAGGCCAGCAGGTGTAGTTCCATGGTCACTGAAGAAAGGCACTTTTTACCTGTATGCCCTGGCACTCGCCACCTTTTTTCTTCACTGGCAAGAGGTTGGGAGAAGGAATAGGGAGAGGGTAAGAGAGGAAGTGGGCGAGAGACCCTCACTTCCTTTTCTTTTTGGAACTATTAACAATTCTGGGAAGAAGGGGCTTTAGAAAAAGGAAAGTTGCATGCTGCCAATGTGTGCTATAGCCTTGGAAAGAGGGCCAGGAGGATCTGAATACCGGCACTAAAAAGGCATCTGGGAAAAAAATAAAAGTAAAAGGAATCTGGAGTAGACAAGTGGGACATGTTGATTCTTTCATCTGCTGATCCCTGGACACCCACTAAGTCTTCTGGCTCCAATCTTTGCACTTCCTACCAAGCAAAGTATAACTTGGTGCCCCAATTGAGGAAGCCAGAAGAGAGCTCTAAATTCAGTGGCCATTTACTGAATGCCTCCTGTGCCAAATGCTGAAGGGGACACGGAGAGGAGTCAAGCCTCACCTCTCAGGGAGATGAGGTATGTTCACAAAGGACAATAATACAAAGGAGCCTGGGTCATCAGAGAGGGAAGGATAAGGTACTGGGGGATCCCATGGGAGGGAGATTACTAGAGGGAGAGATTACTCCTTACTAAGGTGAGGAAGTCTGCACCGAGCAGGTGGGTTGGACCTTCAAGGTTAGATCAGATCTGAGCACCTAGGATTGTAGGTGGAGGAATTTCACGTGGAGAGAAGAAACAACCATGATTCAGTGCCAGCCTGTCTCAGCTGCTCAGGCTGCCATCACAGGTTACCCTAGACTAGGTGGCTTAAATGACAGAAATTTATTTTCGCACAGTTCAGAAGCCTGCAAGTCTGAGATCAGAGTGCTGCATGGCTGGGTTCTGGTGGGGGCTCTCTTCCTGGTTTGCACACTGACACCTCACTGGGTCCTCATGTGGCCTTTCCTTAGTGAGTGTGCATGAGGCCACCAATCCTATTACATTAGGACCCACCCTTGTGACCTCATTTGACCTTAATTAACTCTTAAAAGTCCTATCTCCAAGGATTGTCACACTGGGGGTTAGGGCTCAACATATGAATTTTGGGGGAATACAATTCAATCCACAGCTCAGGTCTGATTCCTCGTCACCCCTGGCCAGCATGAAGTTTCATTAGCAGGCTACCCTCACTAACCAGCTGTATTTTAGAAGTGCCTGGGCCAGTTGTCTCTCAGAGGCCACAAGCATGAATCTGCAGGCTCAAGGGAGCTTGGTGTTAAGTAGCCCTGGCTCTGGCTGGTTAACAGGTTTGAGCCACAGTGTTCTTTCAATGAAACAGAGGCAGATGGCAGCTTTCAGGGTTTACATGAGGATCAAACAAAACAGCATCTGTGATCACAATGTAAAAGGCAAGGTTAGTTAGGAGCCTTTGGTTAGCTCACCAGTTCTGCTGCTCTGAGTCTCCTCCTGCCAGATCTGGCTTCCCTACACTCACAGAACCAGAAGTCCCCTCCCAGTGTGTGAGGCCTAATGAGTGCTTTCTGTCATCCCGCCCCTGTCTCTCTATAAGGGCTACTCATTAGAACAGGGCGCCTGGTAGCAGCGGGCCCTGCTCTGGCTGGGACTCATCAGCAAGCTTCATGCCACCTGGGAAGCCATGCCGTGGCCTCTCCCTGGCCCTGCCTCCACAGGAGAGAGCTGTGCAAACAGGCTGGGGATGTCAGCCAGGATCTTGTGGTGGCGGGGTAGGAAGTGCATTCTGATAGCTCTGAAAAGAAAATCCTAGCATAAGCGCAATCCAAGAAACACAGGTAAGTGGTACAGAGAAACAGTCTTAAGCTTAGTCTGTGTGTGTGTGTTGGGGCTGTTGTGCCAGACTTGTCAATCTGAAAACAGAGCAGGAAGGGCCAGAGCTAATAAGGCTGGTGTTGTGGGCTCCTGATTCAGACTCAGGAGGAGCTTCTCTCCAAGCACTTAAGGAAATCCTTAAGCCCAGGAAGCCTTCCCAGGCTGCATGGCTAGAGAGTGCCTCTGCTTTTCAACCCAAAGACAAGGCAGCAGCTCTTATATTGTAAATTGGGTGAGCAGCTTAATTCCTAGTTCCAGAAGGGCAGGAACTGTTTCCTTTACTTTTCTGTCCTCCCCTGCTCTGCTAGAGGGCTGGGCACCTCAGAGTAACTGGAATGAGTGAATCAAAGTGACGCAGGGTCCCTAGTTAACACATTCTTCTGTATCTTACCTTGGGGGAGAATCATACCAAGATCTCTTCTCATGGGGTACAGATGCCATTTTCTGAAGCAGGTCTCCGTTTCACATCGTCTTAGGTCTGCTCAGCTAGTCCTTTGTCATAGACTGAAGGTTTGTGTGCCCCCCTCAATTCTTATACTGAAATCCTAATCCTCATGTGATGGCATCATGAGGTGGGGCCTTCAGGAGGTGATTAGATCATGAGGGTGGAGCCCTCATGAATGAGATTAATACCTTCATAAAAGAGACCCCAGAGAGCCCTCTAGTCCTCTTTCTGCCTTGTGAGGATATGATGAGAAGCTGGTAGTCTGTAACTTGGAAGAGGGCCCTCCCCAGAACCCTGACCTTGGACTTCCAGCCTCCAGAACAATGAGAAACAAATTCCTATTGTTTTACAAGCTACCCAGTCTATGGAACTTTGTTACTGCAGCCTGAACTAAGACATCCCTAAGAATGGATTCTGTAATCATTTGTCTGCTCCCCTAGAAGGAAATTGGGCTTGAGACTCTCAGCATCCCAGGCACAAATGCAGGGCTCCCTGGCCCGGTTATAAGGAGAGGTCTGGAAAAAATCCTCCTCCTTTGTAGGTAGTGGGGTGACACTGGTCTCTTGCTTGATGTGAAGGAATCCAAAATCTTCTAGGGCATCACATTGCCAGTTGTTGCTTGTTGTTCAGTCGCTAAGTCGTGTCCGATTCTTTGTGACTCCGTGGACTGCAGCATGCCAGGCCTCCCATCACACTGCCAGAACCTCAGCAACATCCAACGCAGCAGAAGCCTGTCACTGGCGGAGACGGTACTCGGAAGTCTATGAAGCCCCTCTATCTACATCATCTGAGTCTCTCAGCACCCTTGAGGGGGGCAGACACAGATGGCTATACTCTTTTATAAGAAGAGCTCTGAAACTCAGAGAGTTTGAGAGACTTGTTATAGGTCCACCAGCCAGTCATTTATGGAGCTGGGCCTGGAGAACTCTTCTGACTCTGAGAGCTCGCTTCTCTCTTGCCTCTCAGGCCCATCCAGGGCTATCACACCTGGGGGGCTGCCCCTTCCTAGCCAGAGGGGCTCTCTGTCACCAAGCCCTGAGCTCGTTCCAATGACTGGCTGCCAGCCAGCTTCTCGCACAACTTTGCCAGCCCAGATGAAGAGGAGGATGACATACTGCCATTCTAAACAGACTAAACCAACTGACACACACAGATTAACCCAACACAAAAGGCTTTTCTTCAAAAACCTATATTCTGCTTGGCTAGGTATCAAATAACCAGTTCTTGGCTATGTGCTAGGCTGTGCCAAGGGTTTGTCTCAAACTATCAGACATAAGAACTTGAAAGAGAGGAACGGTTGGTGATGGGGCTAGATTCTCAGGAGTGAACTGTTGGAACATGTGACTTCTAAACGAGGACCCTCTTGTGATGGTGATGTAGTTAGCTGCCTTCTGGGTTTTGCGTGCCTGCAGACTGGCCTTGTTTTTGAAATGATCACTATCACCTATGATATATTTATAATGCTAATCCTTGGTATGACCTGAACAGTTTTTCCCAATAGTTAAATTTCAGGAAGAAAAAAAAGGAAAGTGGAGGTAAGCTTCTGGGTAGGTATGCATGTGGTCTAGAAATGCAGTTGGCCTGGGCAGTCTGTGTATTTCACATCTGTGAAATGACAACTGCCGTAGTCACTTCAAAGATCCCAAGGAGAGTGGCTAGGAAGGCCTCTGGGGACTCTATCATGTTATGTAAATGGAAAACAGCCTGATTCTCCTCACCCAGAAGGCCCCCTTCCTCCAACTGTGACCACCTGGAATGCAGCCAAGAACCAGGAAGCGAGCAAGCAGGCTGCTGAGCAGACAAACCAGTTCATTCATCAAAACTCTACTGAGCATCCACTCTGGCCAAGCGCTATGTTAGGCTTGGGGAGCGAGGCAGTGAATGAGTCAGAGATCCCTGCCCTCACAGAGTGCCCAGTCTGTCCACAAAACCCACGTCAATTATTTACAGCTAAGTTCTGCAAGCTCCAACTCAGCCTACCAATTCACATTTCAGAAGCAAGTCTAACAGAAGTGGATTGGAATCAGCAAATTAGGAGACTGCTGGAGATAGAAAGAAGCACCAGCTGACACTAATAAGTGTGGGAATTAAAATTATTTCAAAAAGAAATAAGAATTGAGAAAGTTGCCTGGAATCATTTAGCATAAACGGTTGGTCTTGAGTGACATTACTGTACTGTAGTAACACATATTATAACCCATGACCTTCTCTTAGTACTCTACACTTAAAAAATTTGCTTCACATATGTGATAATGCTCATGTACTTGATACTATAGTAGGTATTCATTTCTTAAGGCATCAAAAATATATATTAAGTATGATTTAAGTTTAAGAAATAAGAGGCTAAAATTTTAAAAATGAACAAAAGTAGTTAATGTTAAATAAATATTGTGTTTTAAAGGTAAGTTTAATCCTCTGCAAAATTCACTTATATGGGAACAGCTCTCTCCCTGACCATACCAAAACCATAACAATAAATAATAGAAATAAACTAGAAAAAGGTTCTGTGGGACAGTTTCTTGGCCCCTTTCTAAATCCATCCATCCAACCATCCCTCCAAGCATCTTAGATACAACCATGGTGTCCTATAGTAAAATCTCCATCTCTCTAGAATGCACCTACATTCAAGGAAACAAAATAGAAAGTGGTCACTTTCTGTCTTACCTGCTTATACTCTGTGAATCCTGCTCATTTTGCTGAGATCTAGGAGTGATCTTAAATTTCTCCCTTTGCATTTTATTTTTATGTTTTTTCTTTTCCCCTCAGAATGCCCTCTGGCAAGCTGCTAACTGCTTAGGTCACTGGAAGCTCAGTCCCACGTCTGCCATGGACCAGAAGACAGAAACACACACACGGCCTGTCTGGCTCTAGGAGCATTAGCAGTTGTTCAGGCAAAGACAGGCTGTTTTCAACACTCTGAAGGCTGTAAGTGTGTGGGAACAGGGGTTATGTCCTTTTTATTCACTGCTGTGTCCCCAGTGTGTGGCACAGTGCCTAGTACTGTGCCCGACAAATCACAGGTGCTCTATAACCAGCTGGGGAATGAATGAACGAGGACTGAGCTTTGGTGTCGAAAGCTGACTCTAGGGGCCTATCTATACCTACCACCACACCACAGCCCTGGGCCTACTCTTCCCAGGGCTTTCAAGGTCCTCAGAGTCACTATCTTTGGACTTACAAGAACAGCTGACTGAGTACCTCAGGCAGCACCCTGTCAACTCCAACAGCCTCTTGGCACAACAGTCTGGAGAGCAGGGGCAGGTGGGGCATGGGTAGGGACAGCAAGACGTGTGAACTGGTCTGTCAAGCCCAAAGCCAAACCACCTCCATCAGCCAGGCTGGTAGGATGAATGGAGTAGGAGGTCAGACAGACATGGACACAAATAGTTAAATCTCACCAAGGAGAATTCTTTATGCCTAGGAATTCTTGTTTTGCTTTTTCCCTTTTCTTGTCAGAGACAAGATGTCCTCAACAAAGGGGCAAAAATAGGTGTCTAGACATCTAAATTCATTATAAGAGACAGCTGAGAGGGCCGGTAAATCATTGGAACAAAGAATATTTTTTTAGCAGAGCAGAAACAAAGTAGTTGTTGCATTCCTCCCCGTGAAACTGGTCCTGCTACAATGCTGGAGTGCAGGGGGCAGCAGTCCTAGTGGCTAGGCTGGGGCACAGGCCAAGCCTCTCTGTCCACATTGCTCTCTGACAAGTCTCATCACACCTGACGCCCAAGCCCAGGAGAGGAAAGATATGACAGGAGGGGCCTTGGGGCCAGTGACCTCTATGAATCATATAAAGAAAAAGGTATGTCCCAAACACCCCACCCACACAGCTTGTTTCTCTGATCTGATGCCTTGCGGGTAGAGTAGGCTGGGCACTGAAATGGCTTTATTTAAATATCACATGAGAAAAATTTGAAGAGTCTGTCCACATACATAATCAAACCAAATTCAGGGCAGAGAAACACAAAGATTCCCTTGGCTAGCACTGCAAACACATTCCTCTCTTCCCAAACTTGCTTCTGCTGTAAGATAGATTTCGAGGCTGAGATTAAGTGCAGAGATCTTGGCAGACTGTGTGGGAGGCAGGCCCTTGGAGCACTAGCCTTCTTCCTGGTGGTCCCAGGGATTCATTGCTGCCTAGCGCCAGCCGAGGGTCGAGGAGGAAGGAGAGAGAGGGAAGAAGGGAAGGGGGCAGAGAAGCAGTCAGGGGCAGGAGGAGAGGTTAAAGCCAGTATCTAGGGGGTGGGCCTCGCAGAGGCTTTGGAAACCAGGTGATCCTACAGAAACGAGGGCTTTCCTCATGCAGCGAGGGGGGAGTGGCTGTCCTGCAGTGTCCCTCCAGGGAACCTGGGTGACAAGGCCCCTGACGTGTGTCCCCTGCTTCCTACGGGTGACAGGCTGTGTGCTGAGGACTGCTGGCAGAGGGGTGCAAAGAAGGCTTCTGGGCAGATGCCCCCCTCAGACGCCACCCTGCTCCTGGGGGGATGAACAATGCTACATGACCAGGGATACCAGCTCCCATCCTGGGGCTCCACTGCAGAAGTCCTGAGGCCTGTGTCCCCACTCTGCACATCCTGAGTGGACTTTCAGACACAGCTTGAACGTCTCCTCCTCCTGCTAGTAACGGTAGGGGCGCCTCATCATCTCTGAGAGAATAAATCCCTAAGGCCTACCAACTGCACCAGCTGCACCTCGGCCCAGCCAGCTTATTCACCCTTAACTCGTATTCTCTCCACTACCTCCTAGGCTACACACAGAAGGAACAGCTTGTCATTCCCTAAACCTACCAGGCCATTTTACATCTCAGTAAGATCCCCTGGAGAAGGGAATGGCTACCCACTTCAGTTATTCTTGCCTGGAGAATCCCACAGAGAGAGGAGTCTGGTGGGCTATTGTCCATGAGGTCACAAAGGGCTGGACATGACTAAGCACACACACACGCCTTTGCTCATGGTCTTTCCTAGGCCCAGAATGTCTTTCCTATCTCGCTACCTGGTAAGTATCTATTCCGCCTCCAGATAGCAGCTCAAGCGCCACCTCCACGGTGAAATATTTCTAAACGAAGCTCAAGCACGCACCCCAGTTTGCTTATTGATCATCTCTCCCTTTCCTCCCAAAGTGTCAGCAACCTGAGAGCAGGGACTTAGTCCATTTTGTTTCTCTCAGTCTCCTGGGTGGCTAGAACAGTGGCTTGACCATCACAGGCACTTGCTAAACGTCTGTGGAAGGAAGGAATGAGCCTCAGCACTGACAGCACGGCTCCTAGGCTCTGGGTTCCACAAGGACAAGATCGGGGCTCTATTCGTTTCTGCATCCTCCAGCACTTAGTTCGAGATGGAGCGGACATTTAGTAAAAGCTGATCACTGAGAGAAGGAATGAATGATGAATGCTCATATGGACACAAAGCTCATGATACTGGCATTTCCCCAAGAATAAGTCACCTCTAGCCTCTGTTCCATGTTAGAGCTTCTTTTTCCTTCTTTCATGTTGTCTATTTTGTGAGAAGAGTTACCTTTTAAATGAAGCATGTTCTAAATTCCCTTCAAACACATCTTGCTGCACAAGAAGGTTGGCCTAGATTTTCTAAACACTTGGCTAACCCTAAAAGTCATGGATTCTATAATTTGTCAGGGACTATACCTGTAAGTGCTCTTTTAATTTATGTTTGAGAAAGAACTTTGTCTAAAGAGCACAGACCTTGGAAATGATACAGACCCACTATATTGTCATACATTTGAGGGACCTATTTATTTTGGATTTTTTTTTTTACTTGAAGTATCTATGTCCCACCTAGCACAAGGTAGGGGGTGGGGAGAGGAGGGAGAAGCCTGGTCACAAAAAGTCCTAGATCTTGTGTCAGGAGGCCTGGCTCCAGGGACTTGAGCAAGTCCTTCTCTTGTCTGGCAATGAGGAGAGCTGGACTAGATGATCTCTGAAGGCCTGTGAACTTGCAGAAATAATATAATCCTCTGTTACAAAGTTTTACACACATGAACACCTTTTGGTGATTATACCTGCACAGACACTACATTTAAATATGGTGAAACTAGCTTAGAATATATTTTTTTTCTTAAGAATGAATGAAAAGTCTTCACACAAAATATGCTATCCTCATATTCTCAACTATTCTGATTTTGAACTTGGGTCAAGCCTTCCTTACCACAGAGCCTTTGGGTGGTGTGAGAATAGCAGAGTTAATAAATGCAGAGCACAGCCTGATAGATTTTCTGATCACATCCCAGCAGCAGCCAAAGAGCATGGATGCATTCCACGGAGCACTTATGGGCTCGCCAGCACCAGTCTATGACAATTTTATTTAATCATAAAAAATATAATAGTAGTCAAATCTTTTTGTAGTTTTAGTTTACTGCTTTCTCAAGTGAAATAAATGGTCTCTCAGATTTCTTTTGCTTTCATCTCTCTGCTCTAAGTACAGTAGGATAAGGTTCCAATTAAGGTCCATTAAATGCTCACATTGATTCATGTGAGGCATTTTCCAGTTTCTTTTCCTAACACCATCTCAGTGCACCTCTGAGTTATTTCTGTGGTGTGTTTTCAGTTTAGCAGTTGCCCATATAGAAGAGAGTTATTTGGGTGTGAGGTCTCCCTTCCTCCTATTTCTGCAGCCCCAAATGGTGAGCAGAGATTCTCCTCTACTGCCTTCCAGACAAGTGTATGTTTATTACCTGTCAGGTATGCCCGGCTGAACTACACATGCCCCTTGGGGAGGGGAGCTGGCAGCTGGACAGAGCCAGACTGACCCGCCCAGACCTCCCCTGGCAGCTGTGCTGGGGCAGCACATCGAGTGGCAGCCCAGAGACCCCTCCAGGAGGACCTCCTCATGCTTCTATATCCTTTGGGTCCACGAAGACACACAGAGTTCAGTTTTCTCAACAGAAGGGGCCACAGGCTCTGACAGCAGAGATGGCTTCTCTAAGGTGGTATCAAGGGTCAGAGCTGACCGAGCGGACACTCCAAGGATCTTCCCATTAAGAGCAGGGAACGAGGAAGGCAGACACTTCAATCATATCGCAATTAACCTTTGTTCAGGCCCGGGGAATGTACCAATTTTACACTATGCTCATGACCTAATTTAATCTGCACAACAACCCTATGAGGTGTTACCAGTGTTCTCTTGATTCAAGGAAACTGGCACCAGGAAGGCAGGGGTTTTGACCACAATCACAGAGCTAGTAAGGGCTATAGCTGTGACCAGAATGTAGGTCACCTGGTTCCAGAGCCCGCAATCCTCTCATCATGCTACAAAAACATACTGCCAGTGCCTTAGAGCAGAGACCAGCTCACGGCTACAGAACTCCTACACACTAGGTCCTTTGACGAGATATGCAGACCCAAGGTGCATGATCCCAAAGGAACTACATACACATGAAGAAATTTAAGAAAAATATTTTAACCCCGCCCTCCTCCCCCCTCCCACTTGCTGTTAAAATGAATGACACGGGGACTTGGGGGTCTTTAGTGTACATTTTCCTACAGTGTATGCTTTCAGAATGGGACACACATATCAAAAAGACTTGCTGTGACAATACCACCAACTTGACAAGCAAACATCCAAAGGACATCCCCTCTCATAGCTGAGAGTCAAGTAAACCTGGGGTCTGCGTAATAAAGATGACATTTAAAAAATAATTTATTTGGCTGTGCTGGGTCTTAGTTGCAGCATGCGGGATCTTCATGGCATCTTTAGGTGTGGCATGCCAACTCTTAGTTGCGGCATGTCGGATCTAGTCCCCAGACCAGGGATTGAACTCGGGGCCCCTGCATTGGGAGCATGGAATCTTAGCCATTGGACCATCAGGGAAGTTTTGAGGATGACATTTAATCATTACAACAATTTCTTGGCTCTATGTTATAGCTTGAGGGAAGTGACACTCAGGATAACCTGCCCAAGTTTATCACTCAAGTGAAGGGGGGGCGGCTAGGACGTGGACTTAGGTCTGCCTCCAAAGTTTTCTCTCACACACTGTTGTTTTCTCAAACACAGGATTTGCCAAACCTTAAACACAGTAGTTTCCTTTGGATCTCAGAACTACTGGCTCCAGAAAAAACAAGACTAAGAAGTTTCTCTTAGAATAAATACAAATGTAACTAACTTACCATGCCAAAGAAATGGCTCTTAAATTTTTAGCTAAAAGTCAGTTTAGGAGGTTTGGTCATTAAAACAGAAGTCTGTATTCTTTAAAATTTGGGGCCATTTTAACCTTTTCTGCAGTATAATGTCTAGAAGAGATATATTATCTTAACATCCAATAATTCATTTAACAAATATTAAGTAATTACTATGTGCCAGGCACTCCTGTAGGCACTGCAGACAAAGATTCTGTTCTAGACATACTAACACTTCAGTAGCATGGGGTGGGAGAGGGGAGACAGACAAAATAAATAAATGTTGGACTGGGCAATAAGTATATGAATAAAAATACAGCTAGGTAAAGGTGGAAACAGGAATCATGGGGCTGATTTCAGACCCTATGGTCAGGAAAGGCTGCTCTGATAACATGATAACTGAGAAAAAAGCTCTTGAAAGCCGCCCCCTCCTCCACCCCCCGCCACTCCCCAGACCATGCTGATTTCTGGGGGAAAAGATTCCCAGGTAGAAAGCAGTAAGAACAAAGTTTTGAGAGGTATGTCTGCAGAACAGTAAGGAGACCAGCGTGGCTGCTAGAATATTTGTGATGACTACATTTAGAAATGAAAATTATTAAATTCAAGCACCTATATTGGCCTGGACATGACTTCTTACTTCATCTTAGACTTATACATTTGTCTTCTGTCAGAGCTGGAAGGGCCCTTGGGAGCACCCAGCCTAACTCTTTTGACAGAAAGGAAAGTGAAGCCTAGAGAAGGGCAGTGACTTGCTCAGGATCACACAGCCGCATAGTTATGAGGAGATCTTACCTCCTGACCTCTGTCCCAGTGTTTGTTCTAAGATGTCAGGCTTTTACGTAAGATCTCCTACGTCAGAAGTGTTTTCTCTGTGATTACGGAAGTCTTTACAGTCTATCTCAGTGATATAAAAAGGTACCCTTTAAGTCTGAACACCAAGGCAGGCCCAGAAAAAGTTAGTTTTAAGATTGGTCATCAGTTAAACTTTGACAAAATATTCCTTCTGGCCTCATTCTCCACACCAGTAGAAGACTTCCAAGTGAGCCAAGGACGACTGACGGCCGGACATACAGCCCACACCTGGCGGCAGTGTTCCGCCTCGGACCTTGTTCACAGGACCTGGTTTGGGTACCTGGGATAGGGTGCTGATGGTTCCTTGTTTGGCTTCTTCCCCTTGTGCGTTTTCTGCTGCTCTGCCCGGTCTTGGGATGGATCTCAAAGGATTAACTTCACATCACTGTGTGGCTAATCCAAGCCCTCACAATGTCCCTCCTCATGCTCTCGGCCTCGCAGCCACTGCTGAAGGAGTCTAGTGGGCTGCCAGCCTTTATAGTGGAGTGGAGAGGAAACTATGGTGAGCTTTCAGTTTCAAAGTTTCAATGTTAGATTTCATGACAGTTATGTTACTGGAGTGTTCTGAACCTGAGTTCCCCCAAACTGAGAAACTGAGAAGACAGGTGAAAGAAGGATAGTTTATTTCTGCTGTTCAGTTGCTAAGTCATATCAACTCTTTGAGATCTCATGGACTGCAGCATGCCAGGCTTCCCTGTCTTTCACCATCTCCTGGAGTTTGCTCAAACTCATGTCCATTGAGATGACGCCATCCAATCATCTCATCCTCTGTCACCCCTTTCTCCTCCTGCCTTCAATCTTTTCCAGCATCAGGGTCTTTCCCAACGAGTTGGCTCTTTGCATCAGGTGGCCAAAGTATTGGAGTTTCGGCTTCAGCATCAGTCCTGCCAATGAATATTCTGGGTTGATTTCCTTTAGGATTGACTAGTTTGATCTCCTTGCTGTCCAAGGGATTCTCAAGAGTCTTCTCCAGCACAATTCGAAAGCATCAATTCTTCAGTGCTCAGCCTTCTTTATGGTCCAACTCTCACATCTGTACATGACTACTGGAAAAACCACAGCTTTGGCTATACGGATCTTTGTCAGCAAAGTGATGTCTCTGTTTTTTAATACTCTATCTAGGTTTGTCAGAGCTTTTCTTCTAAGGAGTAACCATCTTTTAATTTCATGGCTTCAGTCACCATTATCTGTACAACCACATTTTTTTCAGTTCACCATGCCAGAATTATGAATTCAGCCTACTGCTGACTCAGCTGTATTATTTAGTGCCATAAAGCTGATGATAAAAGGGCCACTGGGACAGCAAGGTCTGCCTTTCTTGAGCATTCACTATGAGTCTGGGCCTGTGTTGTCTCATTTAATTCACTCAGCAACATGGGCGGTAGTGGTATTATGCCCTCCATTTCACAGATGAGGAAACCGAGGCTCACGGTTTAGTAACTTGACCAAACCAAGGTCACAGTGCTAGGAAAGAACAGAATAAGTGATTTCAAAGCCGGCTGTCTTCAGAGCCTGTGCTCTCATCCTCTGTGACGTCTGACTTTTACTGCCATCAGAGATCAAGTTCAAAACCTGAAGTGCAGACTGACTCAAGATAGGAATCTAATAAGGTTCCACCTTAACTACTGCTGCGTCAACCACAGGCAGGAGGATCTGGGGGAGTACAGTGAGCCATGAACCAGGGCAAGATTCTGTACAAAGTGGGTGGGGAAAATGTTTTTTTCTCAGCTAAGTGTTTCATTTAACTGAGTGCTGACCGGTGCTATACTTGGTCAGTGTCAGTCTTGAGTGGTGATGGTGTCCACGTGAAGACTCAGAGGAGGTTCCCTTGGGGAGGCTGCCCATTACTCCAGTTAATTCCCTAGCAATGCAGCCACTCAGCCAAGGAGGGATTGTCTTGCAAACTTCTCAGGTGGTTTTGGAGTAAAAAGGTACTTGCTATGAGTAGGAGGTACTTCAAACTACCCTTGTGTTGGAAAAGCGAGATGGGGACACCAAAGAGATGAGGGGCGTAAAGGTATCTTTTGTTTGGATTCTCTGATATTGGTGACTTTTCCGACAAGTAGCCAAAATCGCTAACTGGCAAACTTTTCCATTCTAACACCAGCCAGGTCACTCACCGGAAGCCTCCAAATAAATCTTTAGGCAGAAGTTATTTTTAATTAGGAAGTTTATTTGTTCTACTTTTGGGAACAAACCCCAAAGCTTCGTTGCCGTAAATACTGAGAGTAACTCCAAGATAGTTTTATTGTTGAAGTTCTTAGGCTCTTCCTTAGACATGATACATTATTTTGTGAAAGGGAACTGTATCTGTCACACAAAGAAAGAAAATACAGAAAGCTGAATGTGTGTGTGACAGCTCAAGAATAAGCTGCCAACACTGGAAGAACAGAAAGGCCTTGAAGGCTGGAGTTTCCACTCTGAGCCCACCATAGCACACTCTCCTCTTAGACCTGGATGAGGCTGGAGGAGTTTACCAAATGGGTGTGACCCAGGACCATCTGCCTTTGAGAAAAACAAGGAGAAAAGTAAGAATGTTTGCGCAGGAATTAGGGCACCTCTGAAAGTTCTAAAAGCTAAAATGGAGCTCTGGGAAACTGCCACTCTTAAAACACAACTCTGCGTCTCTCACGGGCAGGTGGTAATACAACTGGGAGACTGCCCCTGTTTCTGTTTGCAGGGAAATGTCTGAGGTGAGCACAACATTTGAGGAACGTCTAGTCAGTTACCTTTTGATGTTCTTACTAAGTCATCAAGCGACAAAAGACTTGGAAACTGCGTGTCACACAGCTTAGGCAGAATCTAGTTTCACAAGCCTCACTGTCTAGCTGACTGGCCAGTTCTGACCACCATCCCCCTCCCCAATCAACGGCCAAGCAGATGATGACACAGTCTGCATGACTCCCTTCAGAGAAGCTGATGGGGGAGGGTGGGCCAATGGGATCCTTCCTCCTTTCAACTCCAGCAGACTCCAGCTCTGATAGCGGGAATCTATGGGGTCTTACCAGATGAAAAAGTCAGTCACTAACTAAAATGAATATGCAAAGGTGCTTATTCCCAATACAGTAATATGCAGGCAGTCAAATCATCTGTCATTTGAGTTAATTTAATTATCAGACCACATTTAATTATCCAATATAAAATGTAAATAAAGTGAAGGCCTGACAGCACATACTAATTACATTCATTATAATAATTAAATGGGAAGGAACTTAGAGTCATGAAAGTACTATAAAATACAAGGAAGCTTTTGATTAAAAATTTTTTAATTAGAAACTGCAACCCTACAGGAAACAGATGATTGGTTCTATCAAGGATGGGGCATTGCTTTTATTATCCAGGTTTCTCTTCTAAAGTCATCCTTGGTATCATGGGGCTCAGTCCTTCCAGTTAATAGACTAAATGGTGGCAAATAAAAAGTGCCAATCCTTTATGCAAAGCAGTTTACCTAATAAAACAGCCTTCGGTTGCAGCAGGAGTTCAGGGTCTCCTGTCTTATAAAGACACAAGCTGTTTTCCTGGAAGGAATAAAAGATCCTCTGTGGACAAGCAGGCCTGCAAATTAACATGATTTCTGCCTGATGATACAGAAACATTAAATCAATTGAGCATCGTAATTTCTCCTCTGAAATTTCTCTGATTTAAAGAAAGTGGCATGAGGTTAAATAAATTCATAATAACAGAAGTGAGGCAGAAAGGGCATCAGGACTGCCCACTATGAGACTGGGTTCTGGGAATTCTTGCTGGGCAATTCCTTTTCCTTCTCTGAGCCTCAGTTTCTCCAATTCTTTATGTCATTTCAGGGGGCTTATTTCACCTCACTGAATCCCAATACCTCATCTGTCTGTGAGGTAGGAATAATTCTTCTGCTTACAGCCTCACTGAAGTGCTAATGAGGAAGGTCCAAGAGACAACAGATATGAGGGGCAGTATAAAGAATTCTTGGATGGCATCACCAACTCAATGGACATGAGTCTGAGCAAGCTCCAGGAGATGATGAAGGACAGGGAAGCATGGTGTGCTGCAGTCCATGGGGTTGCAAAGAGTAGGACACAACTGAGCGACTGAACAACAAATAAAGAATTCTATGACTATAAGAGGTTATGCTTAGAAACAGCATCTTCTTAAGATTCAATGTCTCAGTGGTTGACAATTACTATCATTTCTAGCAATTTCTGATTTCTTCTCTAGTTGATACCTAGCGTTAGTCTCTCAGTCGTGTCTGACTGTTTGCGACCTCATGGACTGTAGACTGCCAGACTCTTCTGTCCATGGCATTCTCCAGGCAAAGATACTGGAGTGGGTTGCCATTCCCTTCTCCAGGGGATCTTCCCAACCCAGGAATCGAACCCAGATCTCTTGCATCGTAAGCAGATACTTTACTGTTTCAGCAATTGCATCAGGACTGAACTGACTTCTCTGACCTTCCACCAAATCAGAAGTGGATGTCCAGGTAGGATTCAATCTTTCTGGGAGGCAAGGTGTTGAGAAAGGAGGTCTGGCCTTTTTTTTTTTTTAACTTTTCTAACTTCTTACTCATAGTGAACTCACCTCTCCACAATTATCTCTAAACCCCACAGCATCTTCTTCCCTGACTGAGAAGCCATAGGGTCTGTGTCTCCTCCTTGCATTGCTTGCTGCTCTCTCTGCCTGCTGAATCTGCTGTTTTCTTGTACCAACATGCCCAGGCATTACTTTGCCATCAGGTCTATGTCAGTTCTAACATGCCATTTCCAAACACCAGTTCCCCCGACCCCAATTCTCATTGACTCTTGTGAGCCCAGAGATACTTAGAGCATGTTTTACCTGCAGGGGAGGAGTAGCAGAAAGATTCTCTGAAACCCCACACAGTTTAGTAAATTCATCACAACACAGTTGATTTAAGCAAAGAGTTTCAAACCATCCTTAAACATGAGTGCGCTGAAGGAACTAAACCTTTTGCTGTAGAACTGTACAGTAAAATATCATCACACACACAAATTACTCACCTCTTTATAAAGGCAGGAGATAGTGTCATGATAAATAGTAAATGACTTAGGTATAAAGCAGGAAACTGTTAGGTAAACCATGGGCTGGCTACATGAGATAAAGTCATGCAGCCATTAAAAGTGATACTCACAAAGAAGAGTTCTGATATAATGTTAAGTGTATAAAGCAGGATGGGACTGTATATACAATATGACCTCAGCTAGGTAAAAATGTTCATAGAGGGACAGAATGTGGGTGAAATGAGTAAAGGCATCAAAAAAGTACAAACTTCCAGTTATAAGATAAATAAGTTCTGGGGATGTAATGTACAGCATGGTGACTAAAGTTAACAATACCGTATTGCGTATTTGAAAGTTGCAGAGAGTACATCTAAACAGTCTCATCACAATAAAAAAAATTTAACTATGTGAGGTGATGACTGTTAACTAAATGTATTGTGCTAATCATTTTGCAACATAACCATGATCAAGTCTTCACTTTGTACACACTTAAAACCAATACAATGTTATATGTCAATTATATCTCAACAATATTAACTGGCAAAATGTTCACAGAAAAGAGACTGCAAGGAACCTGCCAAAATGGTAACAGTGGCTGTCTCAACAGTGAGATCAGGAATGACTGGGATTCTGCTTCCTTCTTTACACTTGCTTATCTTTCTCATGATAAGTAAGGGACACTTTTGTAACCAAAAGACAAACTTCTGAAGGGAAATGAGATACAGTTTAGTATGGATACACACGAAGAAAAGATAACCTAACAGGAGATGTTCCTCTCTGAGTAGCTTGTGAGACTCCTGAACCTGCGGGGCCTGGTCCGCGGAAAGGACAGAGCATCTGTCCGGAAGTGCTGGCTGGGGAGAGTGCTGTGTGAGTACTCCCATGGTGGGAGAGGGGAAAGGTCTGCCCTCCCGGCAACGAGGTCTGTGAAACAGGAATTTTTCTATGTAAGACACTTATTCTGGTAAGGGTCCGCATTTCCTATATTTTAATCACGGAAATCTTTCTGGGATGGACTGCATATTTTTAACCTTCTTAGAGGGAAGGTATACAACATACATTTTTCCCCCCTGCTCACTCAGGGTCACCACTGGGGGCATCAACAATCATCTGGGGAAATAAAATACTGGGGTTAGTGGCCCTGTGAACCCCGATGGCTACACCTGCTAAGTTCTTGGGCTTGTCTAGTTTCTTCTGTCCTCTTTCTCCTTATCAGATAGGCCGTCTCATCAGCTCTTAGTGTGTAGGTTCTCACCTTGTGTTTGGCTCTAGCACTGCAACTCTCTCCTGTCCTTCTCCTGCCCTGGTCTAGATTGCTGCAGGCTAATAAACCTAGTAAGCACATTTATTACAGAGTTGCCTAAAATAAAAAATTAGGAAACTTGGAGTGAGGGTTGTTTGGTGGCCTTTTTCTCAGATATAATCCACACAATTAGAGTTGCTGAGTAGGAGGCTTTAGATAAATTAGGTTGTCAGGAATTACAATCTGATACGTTATGCCATAACTATGTTTTTTTAAAATAAGGAGAAATAAAGTACTTTATTATTGTTATTTTTAAAATAAAATCTGTAAAACAGATTCCCCGACATTTTAAGGCAACAGAACCCTATTTACAAATGAAATCTTGCTCAGAAACCAAATAGAACAGTTAAAAGCAAAAGTATTCTGGGTAATTCAAGGGAGTAAGGCCCAAGCCCTGCCTTCTCAGGCTCCCCTCCAACACCATCTGGCACCCTCTTAAGCACCTTGGCAGAAGCCAAAGACCAAGAGCAGTTTCATAAATCAACGGACTCGAGGCTATTTGCAAAGTGATACAAGTTGAAAGATGTTATCTATTTCATCCAAACAAACAAACAAAATGAATAAAGCATCAGAATCTACATGGTAAGGGAGGAAACACTTCTATGTGGCTTAACAAGAATATTTGATGAAAAATATTTTATTTTTATAGCTCTAAGAGGAGGTCCTTGTGCTGATCTAGGGCTGATCACGTCTTTCTAGAGAGGAGAAGCCAGAGACATATCCCTGGAGCCTGGCTCAAGGGCCTCACACAGAACAGACGGGTTCCAGCAGGCTCGCCTGCCTTTTCTCACTCCAATACCTCACACTCTCAGGGCTGGGGAAGCAGTCTGAGGAACGTTCCTGGGCCCCTTACCTGGTTATCTGGGTGGTTGACAGTGAAGTAGCCCACACAGACGATGACCTCATGAAGGAGGCTTTCACAGGAGATGTGGCTGCAGTGGCCCAGCAGGGAGCTGGCGATGTGCCGGAACGCGAGGGACAAGCCCTCTGCCCCTACGATAGACTGACAAAGACAAGGAGCAGTTAGAACTCCCCAGCCAGGCAGAGCCAGGGCTGCAAATCACAAAGCAAGCCTGGGCCCTGTGCACTTTGTGCCACGCTGCCAGGAAACCATATGAAATTTCGAAAGCATAATGCTTAACAGCTCAGTTCAAGGATTCCTGCTCTAATAAGTGACCGTAATAAATGCAACACTTAACCTGAAAAAAAAAAAACCAAAATAGAACATAGCAGACCAGATGCCTGTACTATGTGCATCAAGATGCTATTCATCTAAAGCATGAGTATTTATCCCATTTTTAATGAGGTATTTTTTTCTCATTGCACAAATAGTCTCACTGTAGAAAACTTGAAAAAATTTAAAGATATTAAAATTCACCTGCAAATCCACCATTTAGCTAACTTCCAATACTTTTTTTTTGAAGGAGAAAATATTTCCTCATATGCGGGGATTAAAATACAATTCTAATTATTTACTTAAGTTCAAAAACAAAATAGATATAAATAACAACTAGTTATTCAAATAGTTCCACA
The DNA here is from genome assembly GCF_054371585.1 of Giraffa tippelskirchi. Lineage (NCBI taxonomy): Eukaryota > Metazoa > Chordata > Mammalia > Artiodactyla > Giraffidae > Giraffa > Giraffa tippelskirchi. The sequence goes on along the minus strand of NC_137286.1, from coordinate 35,782,463 downwards.
GCTCCCAAAAGAATGTAAAAAATCCCCAACAAACATCTCCCCCCCAAAAAACAAACAATGAAACCCCCTCAGTTACGAGGCTTCTGGGATCCTTTCTCAAGACAGGCAAGGGGCTGCCAGTGGTAGGCGACGAGGGAGGAGAGCCTGAGTCTGTCTGTGCAGCCTGAAGCTTCTATTTAATAAACATGTCAAACAGACAGAGCGACAGGAGGGCAAAGGGGAGAGGCGAAGCCCACAGAATACACTCGCAGCCCACACTGGAATGAAGCACCACTGCTGGCCTGTGGGATATGGCAGCGTTTTACTCATCTCTTGATTGGAGGTCTTGGCTGGCTTGAACCAGGTCAGATACGTTGCAGCTTGGAAGTTTCAATGAATTCACTCTGCCTAACAGTGTTGTGAAACACAGTCTTTTTAATTAATACTGTTGAAACAAAATTACTGCTAAATTTTAAGAGTGCCTTCTGCCCCAGTTTCATTGCACCGAGACAAAATGTTTTTCAAGCCCCAAAGAGACTTCAGGAGGGCCTTGCTCCTTTAAATCAAGGAGTGACACCTTCTCAGCTCAGCCCTTATTTAATTAGTTGTGTCCAGCTTGCTGTGACCCAGTGCCCTCTGTTTAACCTTTACTGATAAGAGCAGGTCAAGGGGCATGCAAGTTTGAATATAAAAATTAAACCAATTTTTCAAGGAAACCATATTTCCTTTTTAGCCAGAATTAATTGCCAAGTCAGTACATTGATTTGTTTCTTGAGACCACCTTCAATTGTAAAAACTGTCAAAGAGTATGCAATATACAATATCTGGGATCTCAAGGCCATCTGTGCCAATATGAATTCAGAGTGAAATAAAAGTCTTTGCTGAAGGGAGAAAAATATTTTGACAGCCTTATTAGTATACAATGAAATGGAAACAGTCAAGAAAATATTCTAATGGATAACCTTTTGTTACTGCTATGCAACACATTGTCACACAAAACAATTACATAGGTTTATGGCTCTGAAGAAAGGCACAGGAACAGTGGGAATGCAGCACTGAAAACTTACCTTCTGATTCAACACCTGCACAATGGTTTGGGTAAATTCTTCACCCCTTTGGAATCTGAGTCAGTCTACAGAGCCTACTATGTGCTAGTTTTGTTGCTGTTGTTCAGTCGTTAGGTCGTGTCTGACTCTTTGCAACCCCATGGGCTGCAGCACACCAGGCTCCTCTGTCCTTTACCATCTCCTGGAGTTTGCTCAACTTCATGTCCATTGAGTCAGTGATGCTATCTAACCATCTCATCCTCTGCCACCCCCTTCTTCTCTTGCCTTCAATCTTTCGCAGTATCAGGGTCTTTTCCAATGAACTGGCTCTTTGCATCAGGTGTCCAAAGTATTAGAGCCTCAGCATCAGTCTTTCCAATGAATATTCAGGGTTGATTTCCTTTAGGATTGACTGGTTTAATCTCCTTGCTAGTCCAAGGGATTCTCAAGAGTCTTCTCCAGCACCACAGTTCGAAAGCATCAATTCTTTGGTGCTCAGCCTTCGTCATGGTCCAGTTTTCACATTACTGTGCCGACAAAAGTCTGTGTAGACAAAGCTATGGTTTTGCCAGTAGTCCTTTACGGATGTGAGAGCTGGACCATAAAAAAGTCTGAGCGCCGAAGAACTGATGCTTTTGAACTGTGGTGTTGAAGAAGACTCTTGAGAGTCCCTTGGACTGCAAGGAGATCAAACCAGTCAATCCTAAAAGAAATCAACCCTGAATATTCATTGGAAGGACTGATGCTGAAGCTGAAGCTCCAATACTTTGTCCACCTGATGTGAAGGACTGACTCACTGGAAAAGACTCTGATGCTGGGAAAGATTGAAGATGGGAGGAGAAGGGGATGACAGAGGGCGAGATGTTTGGATGGCATCACCGACTCAATGGACATGAGTTTGAGCAAACTCTGGGAGAAGGTGAAGGACAGGGAAGCCTGGCGTGCTGTAGTCCATGGGGTTGCAGAGTCGGACACAATTGAGCAACTGAACAACTCACATCCATACATGACTACTGAAAAAACCATAGCTTTGACTATATGGACCTTTGTCAGCAAAGTGATGTCTCTGCTTATTAATATGCTGTCTAGGTTTGTCATAGCTTTCCTTCCAAGCAGCAAGCTAGCTAGCAGAGTGCTTTTATGTAGTCTCATTTAATCCTTATGTTGTGAGGTAAGTGTTCTTAATCTCTATTTTAAAAATAAGAAACTGAATTTTAAGGACTAATATGACTTGTCTAAAGTCATACAACTTGGTAGCGTGATGGCTCAAATTCAGGTCAGTCTGACTCCAGACCCAGAGGTCTTGATGAGGATGTTTCTCCGTAACAGCCCTACAGAGATGCATTGTTGTGATGCACTGGGACTCACCCTGTCGACATGTCTCATGTCTTGTCTAACTTTTCAGAGGGTCAGACCACTGATCTCATTTCAGTTTTCTTCATCAGTTCCTTTGATCCTTCTGGGCAATTCATAAATTGTCTCCCAGATTTTTTCTGAGGTCAGACCCATACTGTATCTAGTCTCTTTTTCTGTGTTTGTTATACTTGATCTTAGCCAAAAGGCCAAGAAGCGGTCCTGTGCTTATTATAAACACAGTTCCTAAAATCTCACTTTTGACAATAAGTTGTTTTAATGAACTAGAATATGAGCTTCTCTGACCATATCTATCATAAAAATACTTTTCTCCCAAACTTACCATCGCTTTACAATGCAAATATTGTATATTTGTATCACATTTACTTGAGCACTGCACGCTTGATCAGATGTCTATCTACATCAATGACGTCTGTGTGGAAAGATGTTTTGCTTTAGCATGCTAAACAGACTACAGTGGTTGGTTAAGAAAATGACTATAAATCTTTGCCAGTCCTCGCTTTGAGAGTAGGGACCTATGTCTTCTCTTGAATCTGGAAAGCTGTAACCAATAGAGTATGGCTGATATATAACTATACCACTTCAGAGGCTAGGTCATAAAAAGCCATACAGCTTCTGCCTGGTCCTTGGGGAGCACATGTTTTCCAGAAGTTTCCTCTCAGGACACTCCTACTGAGAGCACAGACACAATGATGTTCTGAGAAGCCCAAGTCACATAGAGACGCCATATGTAGAGTCTATGGCCAGTAGTCCTGGTGAACCTGGTCTTTGAGGATTCCTGGGCATAAAATATGAGAGTGAAGGAGCCGCCAGCTAATTTCAGTTCCCAGCTATCTGAGTCAACTTGCTCCTCCTCTCCACACTCCCCACCCCAGGATTCAAGCCCCTCAGCGGAAGCCCTACATCGTGGAGTAGTGACAAGCCACCCCCACTGTTAAAAGCCCTGCTGGAATTGCGGACCCACAGAATCTATGATCAAGATAAAATGGTTGCTGTTTACCCCACTAAGTTTGTTTTTCAAATGGATAAAAGTAACTGGTGCAATAAGGTAATCACGTAGAATCACTGGTAGATGTGTTAAAGGCCCTGAGGCTAGCAATTCCAGGCCTCTGGGTCCCTGCACATCCTGATGTATGAGAGTAAGAGAAAAACATGTGCTAGACTCTGAGCACCAAAAGGATGGCAGCCAAGAGGAAAGGCCCCTGCAGGCTTTCCTGGCCCACGGTTAAGGGGAAAAGGGAACGTGGAAACAATGTCTGGGGAGAAAATGAGAAATAGTGATGGCAAAATTGAGTAAAATAAAAGAAGACAGGGGAGTCAGGAAAGAGATCAAGAAAAGAAGATACAGCAGGGAAGAATTAAGAGAAACATGGAGTAACAGGAAGCACAGAGGAGAAAGAAGCAAAAGAACGGTTGGGAACCAGCAAAGAAAAGACATTCCACTCAGGAGGCAGGCATTTCACTCTAAGAATGGCTGGAACACTCCTGAGTCACCTTGGTATCTTTCCTGTGGTTGGTTGAAGCAAACGTGGTTCAAGTAGGGGGTATATTTTGGGCTCGATGAGGCAAGGAGCTGGAGAGGAGAAATCTTGGTTTTTATCTTAGTTTGGCATGAAGAGCTCCAGAAATAGATTTTTTATTTTTCTCACATTACTGGCCTTTGTGCCTAAAGGCCCCGAGGGAGCGGAGCTGGAAGGAGTTGCGTGGTTCTTCTGAGTGAGGCTGCACAGGCTGTGAGCTCACGGAGGTGTGCGGGTGGGGCAGGGACCTGGGGCTCCCTGACACGCAGTGACTGATGGAATGGTCCACTTAATGGAAATGCTCGTGTATGCCCCCTGCAGCAATATAAAACCTGGTCAGAAGACCCATAAAACCAGAAACTGAGGAATATTTTTTATTTGTTATTTGCTTTTCACAATCCCTGGTAACAAAAGAAATCATTCTAGTTGGATCTAGCCGATGGGTAGCCTGTTGGTCTCCATATTCTGAGGACAGAAAATGAGCATATCTTGATTTCCAAGCTGTTTCCAGATACAACATAGTGGGGTTGGGTCTTCATAAAACACAAATGCTATGTTCAACCCAGAGGCAAGAGCCACTGGCAATTTCTCTTGTTAAAGGTGCAGCTGTAACCTCTCGGAGCTTTACATATTGTGTAGTTACCACCTCAGGCTAGTTTAAGTGTTTTGAAAACTGAAAAGCATTAACCCAAGGAAGAGACTTCTGTTCTTGGGAGGGATAAACTAACTCTACAAAGTTGAAAGATACTGAATCCAATGATACAATTGACTCATAATTTCCAGCTGTCAAGGGAACAATGGGAAGACAAGAATTACACATTTGTCACTAGCTACAAAATAGAAGTGTTTCTTCCATTTTGCAATGGCCAAAGACCACACTTTTCATACATTTGTATCTCTGTAACCTTTTTCCCTTTGAGCAAAGCAATTCATCTAAATTATGGGTTCATCATCTGCCAAGTTTGTTCCTTTTTTAATGAAATCACTTGACAGTTAATAAACTGAAAGAGAAAGTCTACTCCTTGGGGCTTGCTCTGTTCCAAAGGTTCAGTGTTTTTGAAAATTAAATTTCCTACATGAAAAAAAAACTGTTTCTAAGCTGACAGTCTGGTGTTATAGCATAAAGCAATTTTTCTTTCTTTGGCTATAAAAACTTAATTTATAGGGGTTTGCACATTTAACTACACATGCACTTTACATTGGACACCAGTCAGTTAAATCATCCACAGAAAGTCATCAATCAAAACAATTTATCTAATTTTGGTTCTGTTTATATAAGAAACCATTACTTTCCTTAATATTTAAATGTTTATAGGATGATAATGGTTTTTCTAAAGAAATCAAGACAGAAGATTTGTAAATAGCAGAGTGGCATAGGCTGGGGTTCATATAACCATGGGTACCAGTCCTGGCTCAGCTATGTATAACCCTGGGAAATTACTTAACTACTGCCAGCTTTCCCATCTGTAAAATGGGTATAATAATATTTTGGAGGGCAGTCATGAGAATAAATAAGAAAACATATGCAGAGCACTTAATACAGTTCCTAGAATACAGTCGCTTAACAAATAGCATGTACTGTAATTCCCATTATTGTAGCTTATTCCTGACACTCCAATCCTGGAGAAGAACCTCTCATCATATCTACATAAAATTATTAACTCTCGGTTGGTTAACCAACTCCTGGTACCTGGAAAGCAGGCAGATCAAGAGCTGCGAAGCTGTTGAAGAAACGCAAACTCTGGATGGCCACTTGGACTGTGTTCTGAGTGTAACTCTCCTTGGGACTGGCAGTGCTGGGGTCCGAGATGGTGCCGTGGAAGAGGACGCAGTAGAGCATGTGCAGAACTCCAGCCAGGTCTGTGGCCTGAAGAGCAGCTGTCAGCCCTGTGGGATCCTGGCGATTATCATCAAATATGCTGTACGACCTGACAAAGAAACATTCAACTCTTTAAGAGAAATCTACTTAAAGGATGTTAGCATTTTTACAGGTCAAATGGAACAAGACAAGTAGACCGTTAAAAGCAAACCATGTGAGTTGTGTAGGGAGGTAACAAGAAACCTCAAGGAATGAAGACAGCCCTCCCCCGCCCCGGTGCACTGTGGCCGGCCCTTTTCTCCAGCTGGGAGGCTAGGCTGCTGCGCCAGTGGCAAGGGAGCACTCTGCAGCCAGTGCTGAGGCCGCTATTGCCCCTGGGCCCTTTGCAGTCTGGGCAGCCCCACTGTGTTTAGACTCCAGGTCTGCAGGAACTGGACAGAGTCCATGAGAGCTGCTGAGACCTAGAAGTCAGGAACACCATGGCTTTCTTTCTGGATACACAAGGGGGTCTTCTCAGGGGAAGCAGTTATTAGGAAAGTATGAGGCCTCAAAAACCCAGTAGTGTGCTGGTATACTGTAACAGGAGACACTTCAACTGCTTTTGAAGGCACAGTTCTGTCATCAAGGAGCACTGGCAGGACAGGTTGCAGGGGCCAGACTCCTAAGAACAAGCTGGTGCTGGATTAGCTTTGTACAAACCAGCTTAGCAACAATGGCAGGCAATGCTCTGGATAAGCAAGAAGCAATGGTAGTGGCAAACAATTCCTAAAGTCAATGGGAAGTGTTGTTGTTCAGTCGCCAAGTCGTGCCTGACTCTTTGTGATCCCACAGACTGCAGCACACCAGGCCTCCCTGCCCCTCACCATCTCCTGGAGTTTGCAATGGACATGAAGTCCATTGCATTGGTGAGGGTTTGCTAAATTTATCTCACTCTTGAACTCAGGTATACATGAAGTATCTAGTGACCATGAGCCTACAGTTTAATAAGTAAGTGCGCCTGGCAAGCATTCATTCACTCTTCTTTTCCCCCTAGAAACTACATCCAGGTTTCTCTCCCCTTCTCACAGCCAACATGCTTCAGGTGGGGCGCCCTTCCTATTCACTCTGGCTCAAGGGTGAACAGGTCTAAGGTAAGGGGTACAATTTATTCCTCTGATGGTTCAGCAAGGTTTGGGGATGGCACGTGTCACTGTCAGAGCTAATGGAATGGAGGGAGATTTTTGTGCTGAAATGCCTGGAAAGAAGGCCTCACGGTTTCTCCCCAGGGTTTGAATTGGAGATGGAAGGTCAGTAGCTGCGGCAGCCATGTGTTCTACCCACTGCACAGATGCTCAGGTCCCTCGGTGCTGTTCCAAGTGGGTCAGTCACCTTCCTTCACGGGATAACATGTCTTTACACTTCTGTCACAGGTTGATGCCCTTCCCTACTTTCAACACTAACTCAGGTTCCTCCTGACCTTCCCTTTTCTACTGTTATTGTTCCTTTCAACAGGAATCTAGAAGGGGAGAGAGGCACTGAAGATCTATGCTTATCTCATAAACTTGCCCAGAAGCACAGAAGAGATGCCACTAAGTCATTACAAATTTGAAAGTGCTGGCTGGCAAGTTTCTAGTATCTCATCTGGTTTTCTAATCCATAACTTATTCCTAAAGGGATTATTTTATTCATTCTGATTTGCTAGTTTCATCCGAGTTTCATTCATAACCATAGTAAGCACTTCCTGAATGTGCACTGTTTCTGGTCTTGCTAAGAACGTGGCATGGCACTGACACTTGTTCTCTTCTCAAGAAAGCAGCTCTTATGAGATACTACCATCTCATCTGCACGGCAGGACCTGCTAACTACACTCACACCTTCCACCGTGCCTCATTCCTAGGTCTTCATAGTTGGTGGCGAAGGTATGGTTCTCCTGATTGCACACATGACAAACTGAGACCGTCAGAGATTCAGTGAGATGTTTGAGGTCACAAACATTTGTCAGTGGCAAAGGCAGGGGTACCACCAAAAATTCTGACCCTTTAAAGGTGGTGCTTTGTCCAAACACCAAAACATCTAGGCCAAATAGGAGGTGACCTCTTCTTTTATCTCCATGTCTTCTCTTAAATCAAATCTTGGGATAACTTGAACACTGTTAAACAAATTACATAGATTGTAATGTAATTCTGCATCATCATGGAGGGATACTTTCTGTCTTATAGGACTCAATAAAACAAAAAGTTAAGAAATGTTATTTATTTGCTTAGAGATATATTTGAACCTTAATACAAACTGTTAACTAATGTCAGTTCAGTTTGCCCTTCCTTCCATTATAGCCCTAAGAGTTAGGGGTCAGACCCTGACTCAAGACTGAGTAGAGATTAATCTCTCCAAGTGGAGATTAATGTGCCTGAGTTTATTAAATAGATTCCAAAAAGGAGTCTGTGTTTGTTTAACCAATGCCTGTTAGAACCAATGACAAGTCAGAAGACATTGCTCCCTAAAGTTAATTTCTAATAGGCCTTCAGAAACTTGGAGCTGAGTGACATCATGGCTGGTGACAGGAGTTTTTCTGCAATTTGCTCTGTGATTCAGCATGGTGACCTCCACTTTACTGCCTGTGCTGTTTTTAAACTGATTATCAGCATATTCAAATGCAGATATTCAGGGATATAGCATTATCATTTAGAACACTTTGTAATAGTTAATTTTTGCAAGCGTTTATAAAATAACAAGACTTCACTGCTACTATTTCTTCAAAAGAATAAATTTTTTAAAAAGGCAGCAAGTGAAGATCATAGTTTCTCTCCACCCCTTCCCCACCCCCACCCCCCATTAGGAAAACATTAAACTATAAAACAACATAACTTAGGATCTTTTGCAATATTCTTCTGATGAAATAAAAATGCTGATTCAGAAAAATCAGTTAAATTAGCATTCAAGAACTCAGATGTGGAAATGGTTCAAAATGTATATAATATTGCTTTGTGGAAAGGATGATTCATTTCAAAGTGAGACTACAGAATATACAGAGTGGAAGGGAGAGAGAGGGCTTGTTGACTTCATTTGACTTCCACAGGACAAATGTAGACCTGAAAGGACTTTAGAGAATGTTTACTTTTGATTTAGTCTGAAATACAGATAATTTGTCCATGAACAGGCCACTGGCTCCTGTTGGTCTTAAATGTCAGCTATAATCACTTTAAGCCTAAATGTTTATAATAAAAAAGTAAAAGGCCTTATTCATATCAGGCACAGGTTATAAAGTTTTCTTTTCAAAACACATGGAAGATATGAAAAATCAGATCTGAAATTTTGTATGTTACACCCTAAGAACTTCTCAATTTTACTGGATTTTAAAGTGTTTTTGTTTGGTCTCTAAAATTAGGTATACTCATTTCTGTTCATTAAAAGCTACATTCAATTAGGAAAAACTATAACTGGGCCATCAGTACTCCTGCACAGTTCTTGAAAACCCTACTTTGCCTTAAAGGAGAGTATAGCTAGGCAAAAAAGCAGTAATTTGTGTGGGTATGAATCAAGTGTCATCCATTCCATCTTTGATATTTTAAACCACTATGTATTAAGTCCTATTTGGCCCAAAAAGGCAGCTGTGAGAATTGCAGACACTATAACACCCTCTTTCCCATTTGTTCTTGGCTTGCTGGCTCTCGTATCCCTGGTCCCAGATCTCTGGTTTGGTAACAACCACCCTGACACCCTTCAGTGCTGGTGATCTTCTAGACAGCTCTCTGAGCTTCTGGGATTTGGCCTTTGCTTCCTTCTTTAGATCTAGAATCCCTGAGGCATCTTGTTAGAACCTCCAATTTTAGTCTCTGAACCCAGAACACTCTGCCCAAAGGTTTGCACAGGGCTTCGGGTGGATGGAGTTAAGTCACTGTCCCGCCCAATGACGAATGGGAACTTCACTGTTCCAGGAGAAGTGAATTATTTCTTAGAGACGTATTCCAGCTGTAGGATCTTATGTCCTGGGATAGTCTGAGAAAGCGGACCTGTATCCAGGAATATCATCATTCATCAGACTCTGTGGTGAGCAAAAGGGACATGATTATCTGTCATATACTCTTTGCTTAAAAAGCCAAAGTGCTCATGCTCCAGGAACAATGACCACCTGTGATGCAAAGACAAGGAAGACCAGGCCCTTGCCTTACAGAAGGTTACAGTCTAATAGGAGCCTTTTCATACTATCCCCTATGTCACTCAATATGTTAGCAAATTTGGAAAACTCAGCAGTGGCCACAGAACTGGAAAAGGTCAGTTTTCATTCCAATCCCAAAGAAGGGCAATGCCAAAGACTGCACAAACTACCATACAACTATGCTCATTGCATATGCTAACAAGGTTATGTTCAAAATACTTCAAGCTAGGCTTCAGCAGTATGTGAAGTAAGAACTTCTAGATGTACAAGCTGGGTTTCAGAAAGGCAGAAGAAAGAGAGCAAATTGCTAACATCCTTTGGACCATAGAGAAAGCAAGAGAATTCCAGAAAAACATCTACTTCTGCTTCACTAACTACACAAAAGCCTTTAACTGTGTCGATCACAACAAACTGTGGAAAATTCTTAAAGAGATGGGTACAAGAACATCTTACTTGTCTCCTGTGAAACATGTATGCAGGTCAAGAAGCAACAGTTAGAACCTTATATGGAAGAACTGATTGGTTCAAAATTGGGAAATGAGTACGTCAAGGCTGTATATTGTCACCCTGCTTATTTAACTTATATGCAGAGTACATCATGTGAAATGCCGGGCTGGATGACTCACAAGCTGGAATCAAGATTGCCAGGAGAAATATCAACAAGCTCAAATATACAGATGATACCACTCAAATGGCAGAAAGTGAAGAGGAACTAAAAAGCCTCTTGATGAAGGTGAAAGAGAAGAGTGAAAAAGCTGGCTTAAAATACAACATTCAGAAAACTAAGATCATAGCACCCAGTCCCATCACTTCATAGAAAACAGAAGGGGAAACAATGGAAACTGTGACAGATTTTATTTTCTTGAACTCCAAAATCACTGCAGATGGTGACTGAAGCCATGAAATTAAAAGATGCTTGCTCCTTGGAAGGAAAGCTATGACAAACCTAGACAGCATATTAAAAAGCAAAGACATCACTTTGCTGACAAAGGTTCGTATAGTCAAAGCTATGGTTTTTCCAATAGTCATGTACAGATGTGAGAGTTGGACCATAAAGAAGACTGAGCACCAAAGAAGTGCTGCTTTCGAATTGTGGTGCTTAAGAAGACTCTTGAGAGTCCCTTGGACAGCATGGAGATCAAACCAGTCAATCCTAAAGGAAATCAACCCTGAAAACTCATTGGAAGGACTAATGCTGAAGCTGAAGCTCCAATACTTTGGCCACCTGATGCAACAAGCCCGCTCACTGGAAGAGACCCTGATGCTGGGAAAGATTGAAGGCAAAAGAGTGACAGAGGATAAGATGGTAAGATAGCATCACCGACTCAATGGACATGAATTTAAGCAAATTCTGGGAAAGAGTAGAGGACAAGGAAGCCTGGCATGCAGTAGTCCATGGGGTCTCAAAGAGTTGGACATGACTTAGTGACTGAAGAACAAGTCTAATAAGGGCAGGTATATGCATCAGTTTCCTACCACTGCTGGAATAAATTATCACGAGCTAGTTGTTCAAAGGGCTTCGCAGTGGTAAAGAATCCACCTGCCAATACAGGAGACGCGAGTTCAATTCCTGGGTTGGGAAGATCCCATGGAGTAGGAAATGGCAACCCACTACAGCATTTTTGCCTGGACTATTCTGTGGACAGAGCCTGGTGGGCTACAATCCATGGAGTCACAAAGAGCTGAACAAGACTGAGCAACTGAGCAGGTATGCAAGCAAGCAGCTGTTGAAAAACAACACAAATTTATTTTTATTTCTCTTAAAATTCTGGGGGTCAAAAATCCAAAATAAGCCTCACTAGGCTAACATCAAAGTGTTACCAGAGCTTTGTTCCTTTTGGAGGCTGTAGGAGAGAATTTTTTTCCTTGCTTTTTACAACTTCTAGAGTATAGTGCATTCCTTGGTTTCTGGCCCTTTCTTCCATTTTCAAAGCCAGCAGCACAGCATCTTCAAATCCCTCTCTTAACACTGACTTTTCTGCTTCCTTCTCTCACTTACAAGGATCTGTATGATTACACTGGGCCCACCTGGGTAATCAAGACTACACTCTCTATCTCAAAATATTTAACTTAATCATTTTTGCAAATTCCTTCTGCCATGTGAGATAACACATTTATAGTTTCTGAGGATTAGGATACAGATACCTTTGGCAGAGCTATTATCTACACCCATCCCCAATTTTTTTCCATTGTGGTAAAATACACATAAAGTGTACCATCTTAACTGTTTTTAAATGTACAGTTTAATGGTATTACATACATTCATAATGTTATACAACCATCACTACCAACCATCTCCATAACTCATTCATTAGTAAAACTGAAACTCTATACTCATTAAATAATAACTCTCCATTCCTTCTCCCCCTGGCATGTACCATTCTACCTTGTGTCCATAATTCTGATCTCTATGTATGTAAGATAAGTGGAATCATTATATACTATTTGTCTTTTTGTGACTGGCTTATTTTACTTAGCATAATGTCCTCAAGGTTCATCCACAGTGTGCATATGGTAGAATTTCCTTCCTTTTTAAGGCTGCACAATATTCCATTATATGTATACATCATATTTTATCAATCATCCACTTATGGACACTTGGGTTGCTTCCATTTTAGCTACTGTGAATAATGCTGCTATGAACCTGTATGTATAAATATATCTTCAAAACCCTGTTTTCAATTCTTATGGATATATAAACAGAAGTGGAATTTCTTAATCATATGGTAATTCTACTTTGAATTTTTAAGGAACTGCCATAATATTTTCCACAGCAGCTATACCATTTTACATTCCCACCAATGATGCACAAGGGTTTCAGTTTCTCCACATCCTCACCAAAACTTGGTACTTTTTTTATAGTAGCCATTTCAATGGGTGTGAAGTGATACCTGATCGTAGCTTTGATTTGCATTTCCCTATAAAGATGCTGAGCATTTTTTCATGTGTTTATTGATCAATTTGTACTACTTCTTTGGAGAAATCTCTATTCAAGTTCTTTGCCCATTTTTAAAATGTGGTTATTTTGCTGTTGTTGAGTTTTAGGAGTTTTCCATAGTTCCTGAATATCAGATATCATGTAACTGATATATGACTTGCAAATATTTCCCCCCATTCTCTGGATTGCTTCCTTACTCTATTGATATTCTTTTGATGCACAAACCAAAAAATTTTCATGCAATCCAATTTGTCTACTTTTTCTTTTATTGCCTGTGCCTCTGGTGTCATATCCAAAGAAATCCTTGCTAAACCCAATGTCAGGAAGTTTTTGCCCTGTCTTTTCTTCAAGGTGTTTATCATTCTATGTCTTACATTTAGGTCTCTGATCCATCTTAAATTAAGATGTTAGGTAAGTGCCCAGCTTCATTGTTTTGCTTATGGATATCCAGTTAAAAGACTGTCCTTTTCTGTTCAATGGTCTTGGAACCTTTGTCAAAAATCATTTGACTATACGTGCAAGGGTTTAAGTCTGGGCTCTCTGTCCTATTCCATTGTTATATATGTCTGTATTCATGCCATTACCACACTATTTTGTTACTGTAGCATTGTAGTAAATTTTGAAATCAGGGAGCGTGAGTCCTCCCACTTCGTTGTTCTTTTTCAAAACTGTTTTGGTTATGTGGAGTCCCTTGAGATTCCATACAATTTAAGGATGGGCTTTTCTATTTCTACAAAAGAGAGTCTTTGGGATTTGGATAGAGACTGCAAGTAATCTAGAGACTGCTTTGTGTAGCAACATCTTCACAACATTAAGTTTTGTAATCCATGAACATGGGATGTGTTTCCAATTTATTTCTTCTTTAATTTCTTTTGGTAATGTTTTGTACTTTTCATTGCACAAGTCTTCCATCTTCTTGGTTAATTCCTAAGTATTTTATTCTTTTTGATGCTATTATAAATGGAATTTTCATAATTTCCTTTTCAGTGAATTTTCCTATTCACTGTTATAGAAATGCAACTAATTCTTGTGAGCTTTGTATTGTTGTTTATTGAATTCAATTAGTCTTAACGGGTTTTTGTGTGCGTGGAATCTTTAGGGTTTTCTATCTATAAGATCGTATCATCTACAAACAGCAAATTTGCACTCCTTCCCTTCCAGTTTCCATGCCTTTTATTTCTTTTCCTTACCTAATTGCTTTGGCTCAAACTTCCAGTACTATGTTGAATAGATGTGGCAGAAGTGGGCATCCTTGCCTTATCCTGATGTTAGAGGAAAAGCTTGTATTATGTGGAGATAGTTTATTTCTATTCCTAGTTTGTTGAGTATTGTTTTCTTTTCATGAAAGAGTGTTGAAATTTATCAAATGTTTTTCTGTATAGATTGAGATGACCATGTTACCCCTGCCTTCATTCTGTTAATGTGATCTATTAAATTGATTGATGTTCATATGTGGAATCATTACTGCACTCTAGGAACAAATCCCACTTCATCATGGTGTATAATCCTTTAAACATGCTGCTGAGTTTGGTGTGGTAGCATTCTGTTGAGGATTTTTACATCAGTGTTCAAAAGGAATATCAATCTGGAATTTTCTCTTGTGTCTTTGTCTGGTTTTGGAATCAGGATAATGCTGGCTTCACAGAGTAAGTTATAAAGATCTCTACTCTTCAATTTTTTGGAAAATTTTGAGAAGGACTGGTGCTAGTTCTTTAAATGTTTGGTAAAACCCATCAGTGAAGCCATTAGGTCCAGGATTTTCCTTTGGAGACTTTTGATTACTGATTCAGTCTCCTTACTAGTTACACGTCTATTCAGATTTTCTATTTCTTTGTGATTTCATCTTGGTAGGTATCATGCTTCTAGGAATCGATCCATTTCATCTAGATTATTCAGTTTGCTGGTATACATTGTTAATGGCATTCTCTTATAATCCTTTCTATTTCTGTAAAATTGGTAGTACATACCATTTTCATTCTCCCCATCCCTGTTTTACTGAAATATAACTGACAAAATTATAACATTTACTGTATAAAACATGATGATTTGATATACATATTCATTGTGAAATGATGCCCATCATCAAGTTAAAACATTTATTACCTCATACAGTTATCTTTTTTGGGGTAGAATGCTTAAAATCTACTCTCATAAATTGCAAATATATAATACTGTACCTATAACTATAAAAAAATGCTTTAAGAATTTGAGTGTCACTCTTGTGCAAGAACTATGGTAATCTTTGTGTCATTCTAATTTTGGTCTGTGTGCTGTCAAACAGAGCACCCAATTTTTATTTCTGATTTTAGTAATTTGAGAATTCTCTTTTTTTAGTTCATTTAGCTAAAAGTTTATCAATTCTATTGATCTTTACAAAGAACCAACTTTTGGTTTCACTGATTATCTTCATTGCTATCTTATTCTCTACTTCTCTGATCTATACTATAATTTTAATTTTCTCTTTTCTGCTAGCCTTGGGTTTAGTTTGTTCTTCCTTTTCCAGTTCCTTAAGTTATATAGTTAATTTCTTGATTTGAGATGTTTCTTTAGTGTAAATGTTTACAGCTATATACTTTCCCATTAGCAGTGCTTTTACTGTGTCTTGTGAACTTCAAGATTTTTATTTAATTTTTATTGAAGTATAGTTGATTTATAGTATTATGTAATAAATCAATATCAATTGTATATCAAGTGTACAAGGTAGTGGTTAAAAATTTTTATAGATTATATTCCATTTAAAGCTATTATAAAATATTGGCTGTATCCCCTGTGTTGCACAATATATCCTTGTAGTTTATTTTACATAGTAGTTTGTATGTCTTAATCCCCTATGTCTCTATTGCCCCTCTTCCCTTCCTTCTCTCCACTAGTAATCACAAATTTGTTCTTTATATATGTGAGTCTGTTTCTGTTTTGTTATATTCTTTCATTTGCTTTACTTTTTAGATTCCACATATAAATTCTCCAGGCCAGAATACTGAAGTTGGTAGCCTTTCCCTTCTCCAGGGGCTTCTCCCAACCCAGGGATCGAACCCAGGTGTCCTGCATCAGAGGTGGATTCTTTACCAGCTGAGCCATAAAGGAAGCCCAAGAATACTGGAGTGGGTAGCCTATCCCTTCTCCAGCAGATCTTCCCAACCTAGGAATTGAACTGGGGTCTCCTGCATTGCACACGGGTTCTTTACCAACTGAGCTATCAGGGAAGCCCATATTAGTGGTAATATACAGTATTAGTCTTTCTCAGTGTCACTTATTTCACTAAGCATAATACCTGCCAGGTCTAATCATGTTGTTGGAAATGGCAAATTTCCATTTTTTATGGCTAAGTAGTATTCCATTGTGCATATGTGTAGGTGCGCATGTACCTTTCTTCATTCATCTGTTAAGGAACACTTAGGTTGCTTCCATATCTTGGCTACTGAAAGTAAGGATGCTATAAACACTGGGGTGCATGTATCTTTTCAAATTAGTGTTTTTATTTTCTTTGGATTTACACCCAGGAAAAGAATTACTGGATCATATGGCAGTTATATTGTTAGTTTTTTGAGTAACTTCCATACTGTTCTCCACAGTGGTGACACTGATTTACATTATACCAATAGTGTACAAGGGTTTCCTTTTCTCCGTATTTTTGCCAATATTTGTTATTTGTGGTCTTTTTGATGATAGCCATTTTGACAGGTGTGAGGTGATACCACTTTTAAAAATTTTACTGAAGTATAATTGCTTACAGAAATTACAGTGTTGTAATTTCTGCTGTACAGCAAAGTGACTCAATTATATCTGTATATACATATATGTATATATACATACACACATATATTCTTTTCCATTATGGTTTATCACAGGATATTGCATATAGTTCCCTGTACTATACAGTAGGATATTGTTGTTTATCCATTATATATACTCCCAATCCTTCCCTCCCCGATTCCCTCCATGGAGCAATCACAAATGTGTTCTCTATATCTGTAAGTCTGTTTTTGTTTCATAGGTATATTCATCTGCGTCCCACTCTAAATTCCACATATAAGTGATATCATGTGGTATTTGTTTTTCTATTTCTTACTTACTTTGCTCAGTATGATCATCTCTAGGTCCATCAATGTTGCTGCAAATGTCGTTATTTCATTCTTTTTAATGGCTGAGTAATATTCCAGTGTGTGTGTGTGTGTGTGTGTGTGTGTGTGTGTGTGTGTTTGTGTGTGTGTGTACACACCACATCTTCTTTATCCACTCATCTGTTGATGGACATTTAGGATGTTTCCATGTCTTGTCTATTATAAATAGTGCTGCTATGAATATAGGGGTGCATATATCTTTTCAAATGATAGTTCTATCTGGGTACTGTATATGCCCAGGAATGGGACTGCTAGATCATATGGCAACTCTATTTTTAGTTTTTTTGAGGAACCTTCATACTGTTTTTGTAGTGGCTGTACCAATTTACATTCCCTTCAACAGTGTAAGGGGATTCCCATTTCTCCATATCTTCTCCAGCATTTATTATTTATAGAGTTGGCCATTCTGACTGGTGTGAGGTGGTACCTCACTGCAGTTTTGATTTGTGTTTCTCTAATAATTAGTGATGATGAGCATTCTTTCATGTGCCTATTGGCCATCTGTATGTCTTTAGAGAAATATCTATTTAGGTCTTCTGCCCATTTTTTGATTGGGTTGTCTTTCTGTTATTGAACTGTAGGAGCTGTTTGCATATTTTGGAAATTGAGCCCTTGTTGGTCACATCATTTGCAAATATTTTCTGCCAGTCTGCAGGATGTCTTTTTGTTTTGTTTCATTGCTTCCTTTGCTGTGCAAAAGCTTATAAGTTTGATTAGGTCCCATCTGTCTATTTTTGCTTTAATGAACAAATGCTCATAAAATGCTTTGGGAGACTGACCTAAGAAAACACTGGTGAGATTTATGTCAGAGACTGTTTTGCTTATGTCCTCTTCTATGAGTTTTATGGTTTTGTGTCTTATATTTAAGTTCTTATGACATTTTGAGTTTATTTTTGTGCATGGTATGAAGGTGTGCTCTAGCTTCATTTTACTGTGGTTTTGATTTGCATTTCTCTGATGATTAGCAATGCTGACAATCTTTTCATGTGCTTGTTAGCCATCTGTATGTCTTCTTTAAGAAAAATGTCCTTTCACGTCTTCTGTCCATTTTTTAATACTTTTTTTTTTTTTGACATTTAGTTATATGAGCTGATTACATATTTTGGATATTAACCCCTTATCAGTCGTATGAATTGCAAAACATTTTTCCCATTCAATAGGTTGTCTTTTCATTTTGTCAATGTTTCCATTGCTGTGCAAAAGCTTTTAAGTTTAATTAGGTCTTATTTGCTTACATTTGTTTTTATTTTCTTTGCGTCAGGAGTCAGATCCCCAATATATTGGAATTATGTCAGAGTATTCTGCTTGTTTTCTTCTAGGAGTTTGATGGTTTTGGGTTTCACATTTAGAACAGGTCTTTAATCCATTTTGAGTTTTTTGCATATTATGCGAAAAAATGCTCTAATTTCATTCTTTAACATGCAGCTGTCCAGTTTTCACACCACTTATTTAAAAATGAGACTGTTTTTTCACCCTTGAATATTCTTGCTTCTTTTATCATAGATTAATTGACCAGAAGTGTGTGGGTTGATTTTTGTTTCATTGAGCTGTGTCTGTTTTTGTAGCAGTGATACAATGTTTTGATTACTGTAACTTTGTAGTATAATCTGAAGTTGGGGAGCATGATGTCTCCAGCTCTGTTCTTCTTTTTCAAAATTGTTTTTGTCAATTTGGGGTCTTTTGTGTTTCCGTATAAATTTTAAAATTATTTGTTCTAGTACTGTAAAAAAAAAATGCCATTGGTATTTTGACAGGGATTACACTGAATCTATAGATTGCCTTATCACTTCAACAATGTTAAATCTTCAAATCCATGAATGTGGTATATCTTTTTAGCGTTTTATGTCATCCTTCTTTCATTAGTTTCTTACAGTTTTTTGAGTACAGGTGTTTTATCTCCTTATTTAGATTTATTTTTAGGTATTTTGTTGTTTGATGTGATTCTAAATTAGAATCCTTAATTTCTCTGAGAGTTTGCTTGTATATAGACATGCAATAGATTTCTGTATATTAATTTTTTATCCTAAAACTTGACTGAATTCACTGATGAGCTCTAGTAGTTTTTTGGTGGTGTCTTTCAGATTTTCTATGTCTAGTATCATGTCATCTGCAAATAATTACAGTTTTACTTTGTCCTTACCAATTTGGATTTCTTCATTTCTTTTTCTTGTTGATTGCTGTGCTAGGACTTGCAATTCTATGTTGAATAAAAGTGGTGAGAGTGGGCATCCTTGTCTTGATCTTAGGGAAAATGCTTTCAGCTTTTCACTCTTGAATATGATGTTATCTATTGGCTTGTCATATATGGCTTTTCTAATGCTGAGGTATGTTCCCTCTATATGCACTTTGTGGAGAATTTTTTTTTTATCATAAATGGAAGTTGAATTTGGTTAAAAGATTTTTTTTGCATCTGTTGAGATGATCATATGATATTTATTCCTCAGTTTCTTAATGTGGTATATTACACTGATTGATTTACAGAGATGGAACCATGCTTGCATCCCTGGATAATTTCTACTTTATCATGGTGTATGATCCTATTAATGTATTGTTGGATTTCATTTGCTAATATTTTGAGAGTTTTTGCATCTATGTTCATAAGTGATACTGGCCTGCATTTGGTGAGGTAGGCCTTATAGAAAGAATTCACAAGCATTCTTTCTTCTGCAATTTTTTTCTTCTGTAAATTTTTGAAAGCTTGAGAAGAATAGATACTAACTCTTCTCTAAATGTTTGGTAGAATTCACTTGTGAAGCCATCTGGTCCTGGACTTTTGGAGGAGTTTTTAAAATCACTGATTGAATTTCAGTACTGGTAATTGGTCTGCTCATATTTTCTTGTTCTTTCTGATTCAGCCTTGGAAGATTACACATTTTTAGGAATTTGTCCACTTCTTCTATCCATCTTATTGCCATATAGTTGTTCATAGTACACTCTTACAATCTGTTATATTTCTGTGGTGTCAGTTGTAACTTCCTTTTCATTTCCAATTTTACTGATTTGACCCTTCTCTTTATTTTTTTCTTGATAAATCTTGATAAAAGACTTCAGTTTTTACCTTTTATCTTCAAAAAACTAGCTCTTGGTATCATTATCTTTTCTGTTTTTTCACCTTGTATTTCATTTATTTCTGCTCTTTATGGTTTCTTTTCTGTTACTAACTTGGGATTTTGTTTGTTCCTTTTTCAGCTCCTTTAGGTATAAGGGTAGGTTGTTTGATATTTTCTTGTTTCCTGAGGTAAGCTTGTATCACTATAAACTTCCCTCTCAGAACTGCTTTTGTTTTATCTCATAGATTTTGGATTGTTGTGTTCTTGTTTTCATCTCTCTCCAGGTATTTTAACATTTCCTCTTCGATTTTGTCACTGATCCACTGGCAGTTTTGTAGCACGCTGTTTGGCCTTACCTGTTTGCAATTTCTGCAGTTTTTTTCTTGTAATTGCTTTCTAGTTTCATGGAGTTGTGGTTGGAAAAGATGCTTGATACGATTTCAATTTTCTTAAATTTACTGAGACTTATTTTATGGACTAGCAGGCAATCTATCCTGGAGAAAGTTCCATTTGCACTTTAAAAGAATGTGTACTCTGCTGCTTTTGGATGGACTCTTAAATATATCTGTTCAGTCCATATGGTCTATGCATCCCTTAAGGCTAGTGTTTCCTTATTGAGTTTTTGGTCTGGATGATCTGTCCATCAGTGTAAGTGGGATAGTAAAGTTTCCTACTATTATTGTGGTATTGTCAATTTTTCCCTATATGTCTAATTTTTATTTATTTAAAAATTTTTTGCTGCTCTGGGTCTTCATTGCTGCACAGGGATTTCTCTAGTTGCGATGAATGGGCTTCTCATTGAGGTGCCTTTTGTTTTCTTGTTGTGAAGCATGGGATCTAAGGTATGCGGGCTTCAGTAGCTGTGGCACACAGGCTCAGTGTTGTGGTTCATGGGCTTAGTTGCTCATGGAATGTGGGTCTTCTCAGACCAGGGATCGAACCTATGTCCTCTGTCCTGGCAGGTGAATTCTTAATCAATGGATCATCAGGGAAGCCCCCCTTTTATGTCTTTTAATATTTGCTTTATGTATTTAGGAGCGACTATGTTTGGTGCATATATACTTACAATTGCTGTATCTTCTTGGATTGATCCTTGATCAGTGTAATATTCCTCTGTCTCTTATTACAGTCTGTTTCAAAGTCTATTTTGTTTGATATGAGTATTTCTACCTCATCTATCTTTTGATTTCCATTTGCATGGAAGACCTTTATCCAACTTCTCACTTACAGTCTTGTGTATTTTTAGATCCAAAGTGAGTTTCTTATAAACAGAATATATGTGGGTTTTATTTTTGTATCCATTCAGCCACTCTATTGCCATTTTGTCAGTTGATTTAGGCTCTAAGTTTTGATATGTTGTGTTTTTGTTTTCATTCCTCTCTTAAGTATTTTCAAATCTCCCTTGTGATTTATTCCTTAAACCATTTGTTGTTTATGAGTGTTTTGTTTAATTTCCACAAATATGTGAGTCTTCTAGTTTTATTTCTATTATTGATTTTTTACTTCATACTGTTATGGTTAGAGAAGAGATTTTGTATGATGTCTAGTCTACTGAGACTTAATTAGTGGTCTAACATGTATTCTACCTGGGAAACTGTCACATGTACACTTGAGAAGAATGTGTATTTTGCTTTGGGGTAGAATATTCCGTAGGGGCATTATTCTGCCTACCACAATGGGCCTATTCATTTATACAACAAATATTTTGAGGACCTATTTTGTGGCAAGCACTTTTATAGGCACTAGGATTCAGTAGTAAAATCTACGTTCTTTTTCTCATAAACTTTACCTTTTAGTACAGGAGATACAATGAACAAATAAATATAGTATGTCAGGTGTGCTAAGTGCTATAAAGGAGCAGCAGATATGTAGGGAATGAAGATGTAGGAGTGTGTGTGATGCTGTTTTATACAGGGTGGTTGGGGAAGTCCTTTCTAAAGTGTTACTTAAACAGAATTCTACAGAAAGTGAGAAAGGAAGCCATGTGGATACCTGGAACAAGGGTGTTTTAGGGAGAGGAGTATTAAGTCCCAAGGCTTGGAGCCAGGAGCATGCATGACATATTCAAGAAACAGCAATAAGGCCATTGTGGCTATACCTGGTTGAGCAAGCAGAAGAACAATGGTGGTAGAAGTCAGAGAAGAAACAGGAAGAAGATCAGGTAGGGGCTTGCAGACCATTGTAAAGACATTATAAGGGTTTACCTGCATGAGACAGAAAATCATTGTAAAGTTTTAAGCAGAGGGGTGATACAGTATGACTTTGGCTTAAAAATAATCACTAGAGCTAATTGGTTGAAGTTTTTAGAAGAGCCAAGGCAGAAGCAGAGAGGCTAATTAGGAGACTGTTTCAATCATCTAAGTGAGAAATCATGGTAGATGAACCAGGATGGTAGCCATGGATGTGCTAAGAAGTGAGTAGATTCTGAAAATCTTCAGAAGGGAAAGGCAAAATGATTTCCTGATAGATTGGACATAAATATGAGAAAAAGAGGAGTGAAAAATGGCTCAGTGATTTTCAGCCTGTCACTGAAAGAATGTGGCAGCTATTTACAGAGACAGGGAAGACACTGGATAGAGAATGTCTGGGGAGGACAATGAGGAGCTTAGCTGTAAATATGTTAAATTCAAGGTGCCTATTAAACATATAGGATAAAATGAGCTTCCCAAGGGTAGGGAATTCTGTATATCTTATCCCCAAGGCTTACAATAGTATCTGACATAGAGTAGCCACTCAGTAGATATTTGTTGAATAAATGAATAAATATACAAGTCTGAATTTAGAGGAATGATCTGGGCTTGGAGATATTTGGGAGTCATCAGCACACAGATGGTATTTAAAGCCAGCTCATCTGGTGAGTGAACATAAATTAGCCTGAGAATTGAGCTGTAGGGTGTTCCAACATGTAGAAGTTGGGAAGATGAGAATAAATCAGCAAAGAAAACTGAAAAACAGAAACCAGTGGGGTAGGAGGAAAAGCAAGAAAGTGTGATGTTCTAGAAGCAAAGTGAAGATAGTTTCAAAGAGAAGGAAGTAATAAATAAAAAAGTTTAATTAAAAATGAGGACTAAGAAAGGTAAAATTTATAGAAATGACTATTAAATACTATTTTTAGATTATAAAAACTAACTGCATATGTTTAGGATGGGAAGAGGGACAGGGGACTGGAATATAGTTTTCAAAAATAAGTGGGGAAAAAAAAGACTTAGCATATTCGTTGTATACCTATTCAAATGAAGAAACAGTCCTGCCTGATTACCAATGAATACAATTCAATTTTGACTAAGCTAACAGGAGTACAGTATATGCAACAAGAAAAGTTTAACCTTTTCTACTGCACTGAACAACCACCCTGGAAGTACTGGTTCTAGCACTGGGTGCAGCACCACGTTCAGGACACTGATGCATCACAAAGTTCCCAAGGAAAGTGATTTCTGTGCTAAAAGTATATGAAACAATGTCATCTGAGGAAAATTTGAAGGAATTGGGAAATTTATTTCAGAACTGGGGGCTATAAAGGTTATCTTCAAAGTGAAGAGGTATTACACTGTTATTTATGATCCCAGAGGAGAGATGTTACCCAAAAGTAGATACTAAACTTACAGAAAAATTTCTAACAATTAGAACACTCAAGTGTTAAATTGGCTGTTGATGAGGTATTACTTTCTTAACTATTCTGCAATAAGTAGAGGAACACATTTACTGAAGTGGCAGAGGGTTGTGGCATCAAAACTCGGCTGGGCATTGGCCAGGATGATGTCTAAGATTCTGTTCGGTTCTGGGCTGTTATAACAGATGTGAATCTACTTCGAAAATTATACTCTCCCCCCTCTCCCACACACTATGCTATGTATATGCTACAGGGAGAAAATAAACTTGTTTAACGTAGATCTAATTTGGAGCCCTGTAGAGGGAATGAGGATGACTTAGTGGAGATATGAGAGCAAGAGAAAACTCGAAGTGGAAAAGATACATGTGTAAGCGCTGTAAGATTATCTGGACATTTGGTTAGAGAAGAGGAAAAATATATGGGCAATGAAAGAGTGAGAATATTAGATAGGGGGAGACTGGTTTATACTTGGGAAGAGTTTCATCTGGTTATGAATTTCAATTTCATTCAAAGAGGAACTTTTGAGAAGGAAACCCTTTTGGGAAGAGAAGTGCTGGACGATGAAAACAGATAGGTAGCCATTCTTGTGGTTTGGGATCAACAAACTAAAACATGCTGGAATAAGAGGAAGACCAGGAGGACACCAACGAGAATGGAAGGTAAAGGGTGAGGCCCTTAAGAAGAAACTCTGGTCTCTGGCAGAGGTCTGAATGGAGGCCTGAGAAAGTTCAAAATAAAAAGGTGATGAGCTCAGGACAGTCTGGGGACAACCAAAGATAAATGGAGAAAGGGCAGGGAGGAGCCCATGAGGCGAGAAGGTGGTAGGCTCTGGATGACAGACCACAGCATATGGTCCTAGGTCTTGGAACTACATGCTAGGGTTGTTGTGCAAGACTGCCTCTCAGATGGGATAGTTCTGACCTCTCTATCTTCAGTTCATCGTGACTGTAAACACAAAAGGGTCCTGTGCTGATTTTGGCTAGTTTAGCTGACATTTTGGCCTTCTCTAATCTTTAGTATTTGGCAGTTAGGCTGAAGGAGCTCTGTCAGAGGCTCTGCTGTGTTGCCAAAAGAAAGCAATTATTTCTTCTGGGTGAGTAGCTGGGAGTGGACAATGTCATATCTGGGTTGCATGGTGTGGTACCCTCCTAAACGATCTTTCCTGCTTCCACTCTCTCCCCTATAATTCATTCTACACAGAGTAAAAATCCATTACTTTTAAAGTAATCAGATCATGCTGCTCTCCTGCTTACAATCCTCCAGTGGTTTCCTTCCACACTTGGAATAAAAGCCAAACTTTCACTCTCTGTCCTCATCTCTTGGCCCTTACTCTCTGACTTTATCTCCTAGCACCTTCTTGCTCATCACATTCCAGCACATTGCCTTCTCTGCTTCTGGTACACACCCACTTCAGATGTTTGGGAGTCATCAACTTCCTGTTCTGCTCAACTGGAATACTCTTCCCTTCAGTCTTTACAGAGTTGGCTCCTTCTTAGCTTCAGCATCACCTTCCCAGAGCAGCCTCCCCTGACCACTCCGTCTACCCAAGTCACTCTGCTGTATTACTCTGCTTTATTTTCTTGTATCACTATCACTAGCTGAAAATATCTTACTCATTTACTGGTTTGTCATCTTTTTCTCCTGTTAGACTGCAAGCTCCATAGAGTGAGTATTTTGTTCACCACTGGACCCCTAATACCTTGACAAATGTCTGGCACATAGATGGTCAGTAAATAACAATTAATAAAGATTTGCTAAAGCAATGGAAGAGAGAGAGACAGAGACAGAGAGAGGGAGAGAGCTGGTTTCAGCAAGGTATACTGAAGGCATGAAGGCCCTGGATGTCTCCTTCTTACCTTAGGGGGAGAAGAGCGTGAGACATGGGCAACTCTTATTTCTATGTTAAGAATGGGTGCAGGAAATGGAGCACTGGCATAGGGTACACACTGGTATTTGCTAACACTGCCAGTCACGGCTATTTCCCAGCTTCTTATTTTGTTTCTAGCTCAGGTGCTAGGTGCCCAAAGGGGAACTGCTAGGATATTTAGTCTCTCTCCTTAAGGAAATCTTTTCTTTGAAGACATACTCAGGACAAAGATCTAGTGAATGAGACAGATATCAAGTCATAGGTATAAACACTAGGGGCCATCTCACATTTCTGAAGCAAGTATTTTTTAATTTTTGTTTAATTAGATAGGATAGGATTTGATTCTGAAAGACAGAAGTTAAAAATAATAAAGGTTTGGGGTCCTAAAATCTGTTCATATGACTAGAATCATGAGAAGCATAAGGTAAATCCGGAGGAAAAAAAGCCAACTTTGGATGAAAGCCAATGAGCTTAGAATCTGACATATTAAATATCAGTTCCTGGAAGAAATTGCAAGTAGTAATTCCAAGAGGAAATGTCTATCAGGGCCTTGTTTATGAATACAGTTTATGCCTTAATTTTACTTGCTTCTGGCTTAATTTGCTTTTCCCTATTATCTTTTATCATAATTCTTTCTTTTTTTAAAAAAAATAAAAAGACACACATACACTGTAACCCAACTCAATTCTTCCTGGAACAGGGTGGGGTATAATAAATATATATATAAAAGCTACCTTGGGCAAGAGGTCAGGCTGACAGACATGTTAGTCCCCATCTGCCCCATTCCTTGTCCCACTCTTTGAAGAAGAATTAGCAAATTCATGTTTACAGTGTGAGGAAACAGGCATTGAGAAGCTAAAGAATCCGTCATCTGTCACAGAGCTAAGAGAGCAGGACCAGCATTCATATTTCTCTGACTCCCAAACCCATGCTCTTCAACACAACTCTATAAAAGGATTTTCCTCTTGAGATCCTGACCCCCAGAGTCCTAAAAGCAGTGTGGGTTCAGCTGCAAGTGAATCCCAGGCAGATTCTGCTCTGCTAAGTCTGGTGAGCCTGTATACATACTGACAGACTTCCTTCATCATATCCTATCCCCTCTGGGAGTCGTAGCCAGTGAAGGCTGCCCCCAAATGCTGGCCCCGTGGGTCAGGCCCAGACAGCCCCCATTTTCTGGGATAGTGCCTAGCACACAGTAGACATACAGTGTGAATCGCAGCAATGGAGCGATAATCCTTCTGTCCTTACAAGTCAACTACGGCTTTATTACCAGCTGGGATAGATCTCTTAGAAATCTCTCTACTAACATTTGCTTAATTGTGAAAATAGAGACAGTCCAGAGATGCCTGTATTCTTCTCACTTTCCAAACCTGAAGGATGAGGACAGTCACTCTTCCTTGTAAGTCTAGAGGCTGTAATGACCCCCTGGACAGTGTGAGGATTGCTGGGAGATAACTCATGAGGTGCCCTTCACCTGGGGCATGTAAATGGTGTTCAACAAATGTTATTTCCTTTAGGTCCACTTGCTTAATCCTACTGCATTTACTTCATTTCCCATCTCCCAATACGAACAACCCTTTTTTTCTGAGGGCAGTGGCTAAAGATACCAAGAGAAGGGTGATAATAGCAAGCATGAGAGTGCAGAGGAAAGAACACAGATGAGAACCGGATACTGGGAAAACACTGATCTCTAGTGCAGGCCGGAATGTGGCAGACTGTATTTTTCAAACATGGCCACAGCAGTATTTCTGGTATCATATGCTCTTCTAGAACCTTTATATTCCCCACAAAGAGATGAAGTCTATTTCTCTTCCCTTTGAAGCCGGGTGGGACTCTGTCGCTGCTTTGCTGAAGAGAATTCAGTGGTGGGATACTGCATGACCCCTGATCTAGGTCATAAAACATGACATGGTTTCTACTTGGCTCTCTCCTTGGTCAGGATGCTCCTCCTTCGAACCTGTCACCATGCTGTGAGGAAGCCCAAGTTAGCCTGTGCAGAGAGACCACATGGAAAGGTCCCTAAAAAACAGTGAGCATGAGAGTGCAGAGAAGGAAAGCACGCAGATGAGAACAGACATGTGGGAACAAGTACAAAGATGATTCCAACCTCCAGCCTTCAAGTCTTCCAACTGAGGCCCAGACACTGTGAAACAAAGAACGCCATTCTCCCTGTGTCTGACGGAATTCCTGACACACAGAATCTGTGAGATGAACAGGCTGTTGTCTTACGTCAGTAAGTTTTGAGGTAATCTATTACATAAGCCACAGTAACTGGAACAAGAAGAAAAACAAAGGAGAGTGTGTGGCAGGGTGAGACCGGAGAAGAGTGGGGTTGGAGTAGTCTGAATGTCGCCAAGTAGTAAGCAAGACTAGTACTAGTAAGGCAGATTACAGCTTGATATAAGGAGAGGCTTTTAAAGTGTTAAAACTGATCAATGACTGAATAGGCTCCCCCAGTTCCCTGTCAATGAAGATACTCAAATATAAACTGAGAAAGGTTACTGAAGAGGTACAAATTGGAACCAAAGACTGGGTTCAGGTGACTGTAAGGTTCCTTCCAGTCAGTCTGGGTTACAAGGAAGACAGATGAGACAGAGGTGACATCTGGAGTCTGATGCCTGGGACACCAGTGATACCATACATAAAAAGAGAAACTATGAGCAGATTGACAAGGATTCTTCTTTTCCATTCCTTTTGTCTCTTGCCCAGATGAGTGTTAATGGTCTTTCCCACTTTCTGTAACCTCTCTCACACATTTTCACATGGTAACTTCCAAATATGGTCCTTAGTATGTCATTGCCCTAATTAAAGGCTTTTCAAACATATTTACTTATTTACTTGGCAGAATGGGGGATTTTTAGCTGTAGCATGTGAACTCTTGTGTTCTGTTGTTGTGTTAGTCGGTCAGTTGTGTCTGATTCTTTGCGACCCCATGCACCATAGCCCGCCAGGCTCCTCTGTCTGTGGGATACTCCAAGGCAAGAATATTGGAGTGGGGTTGCCACTCCCTTCTCCAGGGGATCTTCCCAACCCAGGGATCGAACCCAGGTCTCCTACATTGTGGGCAGATTCTTTACCAACTGAGCCACCAGGGAAGTCTTAGTTGTGAGCTCTTAGTTGTGGCACATGGGATCTATTAATAGTTTCCTGACCAGGGATCAAACTTGGGCCCCCTGAATTGGGAATGTGGAGTCTTAACCACTGGACCACCAGAGAAATCCCCTGATCAAAGGATTTTAATGACACCACTGTCACCACCACATTCAGCAGGTCATTTTATACACCACACAGTATTTTTATATTCATTAGCTCACTTGAACATCATAACGGCCTGGGAGGTACTAAAATCACCGCTACAAGCACCTCAAAATCCAGCTAAAGCACGTACTCTGTTCATTCTTCATGTTTTTTTGCTTTGATGTTTTGCTTATGCTATTTTATGTTTTTCTCAACTCTAAATGTTCCAAACCTTTTATCTTTCAAGGCCCAGATTAAATTTTAGTTGCTCTAGAAAACAGCTGATTCCTGCAACTAAGAGTGGTCTCTCCCTCCTCTGAACTTTGTCAATGATGACATGATAATCCAGTATTTATCAAGCAATTACTATGTGCCAAGCAGCATGCTGAGTGCTCTCTCTATGTTATCGTCTATCTTCTGTATTGCTCTCTACCTTATACCATGGATATTTGTATACACCTCTTCTTTACTAGCTTACCGGCTCCTTGAGGATAAGATCAATGTCTGAGTCATTTTTGTATTCTCCCAAGTCTAGCACGGGGCCTGGCACAGAGCAAGCACTATATAAATATTTGTCTAATGAATGAATGAATAATTCAGGCAGGCAAAGTTAAAGTTTACCTTTGCTCGAACAAATGGTTTTCAAGCACCCTTAAACACTTGAGAAGCACTCATTTATATCCACATAATTAACGGGCTAAATTACAAATCATTCTTATCTTTTTAAGACCCAGGTTTCTAGGGACCTTGGCTAGGATCTATTTTGTCAGTGTCGTTTACAGATGTAAAAGTGGAAAACCACAAATACACATACTAACAGACTTCTTTTTGTGCAAAAATATTGTAGAATTCGGAACAGTCTTTTCCAACCAATCAGAATTAGCTAGTTTATACAAGTTTCTCTCTTTCACCTGTGTGGTCATAAAGATGTAAACTCTTTCACTTTGAATCCCACTACTTCTTGGTCCACCTGCTATACTACTTTGCACAGTTATGAATTTAGAAATGACTGTTGACTAAGTGAAAGAACTGTGTTGGTTGTAACGCGTAATTACTCATTATGGTTCTGATCCCATTAGTTCAGCTAAGGAGCCAGCACCTTAAGGGCGCCTCAGGGAGCCTCAGCCAATTATGGCTGTTGAGTCACTGCCCCGAGATTTGAAAACTATCCTTTTTTCTTTACTTCTTGTAGGCCCAAAAATGGAAAACTGACAACAGTAAAGGCTA
The DNA here is from genome assembly GCF_054371585.1 of Giraffa tippelskirchi. Classification (NCBI taxonomy): domain Eukaryota; kingdom Metazoa; phylum Chordata; class Mammalia; order Artiodactyla; family Giraffidae; genus Giraffa; species Giraffa tippelskirchi. Next base: position 35,752,540 of record NC_137286.1, on the reverse strand, counting down.
AACAGGCATTTCAGAAAGTTGTATTACAGATTGTTGAAGTTTGTTGAAGTGATCAAGAATTATAGCTAGTGAAAAATTCCCATATTAAAATTCTGACATATTCCTAATATAAAATCAACCCTTTTCACCTGAAGATTGCAATTTCAATTTTTACTAAAGAAACACAAGTTATTGTCTAAAACCAAGCCTGGTACAAAAATCATCAGTTAGTGCTTCCCTCACCCACACTGAAGCAGAGATTAACAGAGTACATTCTGACACCTAAATTGTCTTTCACAAAACCTAGGAAAAAATTAGAAGATTAAGGGCACAATAGGAGGGGAGTGCAAAAGCAGACCTGCTATAATCACCACCACAAAGGCCGGCCACTGGCAGAGTGCAAAGTGTTTACTCAAAGCCCTGTGCTATCCATCAGTGTCCGTAATTATCTCAGGTCTGCCGGTTCACAAGAGGCAATTTTTGAAGGCTTCTCTGGCTCCCCTTTGTCTCTTATTCCTGCTGGTCACAAAAGGGCTTTGAGGACAAGCCTTGCTCGACACTCTGGCTCTGGCTGGCTTCTCCACACAGCCCAAACAGGAATTATGTGAATTACTCCAACAGAACAACCACCACACTACCTTTCTCCCCAGACACGGCTATGACCTTGTGCCGAAACCCTGTTGAAGTGTTTCCAACAGGCCACTGTAGTTGACAATTTAGAAATACAATTTCTATGAAGATACAGGAAGTAGTACAAAATGGTCTGTAACTATTAGAGGTAAACAAATCAGAAGAGATAGGAAAACTCCCTGTGTTCCTGTAGCTCGGCAGTGCTCAGGAAATGCTGGAAGACGGAAAGACATGAGGAAGAAAAGCAGTGAGGGATCATTTTTCTCTCTGTCTCAGAAGCAGATTATACCGATACTGCTAAGAATTTCTTAGGTAAATTGAGCCAGGGAACTACCTGGACCTGCTTTCATAAGAAGGCCTACTAATAGAAATCTGCTGAGTAACTGAGGTTGGGGAAGGAAATTATACTGGGAAAAAATAGATTAAGAATTCTTAAAAACTACTAGAAACATCACTTTGCTGACAAAGGTCCATATAGTCAAAGCTATGGTTTTTCCAGTAGTCATGTATGGATGTGGGAGTTGGACCCTAAAGAAGGTTGAGTGCCAAAGAATTGATGCTTTCAAACTGTGGTGCTGGAGAAGACTCTTGAGAGTCCCTTGGACTGCAAGGAGATCAAATTAGTCAATCCTACAGGAAATAAACCTGGAATTTCATTGGAAGAACTGGTGCTGAAGCTGAAGCTCCAATACTTTGGCCACCTGATGCGAAGAGCTGATTCACTGGAAAAGACCCTGATGCTGGGAGAGATTAAAGGCAAAAAAAGAAGAGGGTGACCAAGGATGAGATGGTTGGTATCACTGACACAATGGACATGAGTTTGAGCAAACTCAGGGAGATAGTGAAGGACAGGGAAGCCTGGCGTGCTGCAGTTCATGGGGTTGCTGAGTCAGACATGACTTAGTGACTGAACAACAACAACAACAAACTACTAAGGGTTAATCATTGACTTATTTAAAATCCAGTTGTATATGTACATATAAATAACTATACTTCATTTTATGAGCATACACTCAACACACATGTGTGTGTATGCATGCTAAGCTGCTTCAGTTGTGTTGGACTCTTTGTGACCCCATGGACTGTAACCTGCCAAGCTCCTCTGTCCATGGGATTTTCCAGGCAAGAATACTGGAATGGGTTGCCATGCCCTCCCCTTCAGGGGATCTTCCTGACCCAGGGATCGAACCCTCATCTCCTGTGTCTCCTGCACTGGCAGGCAGGTTCTTCACCACTAGTGTCACCTGGGAAGCCCATACACACACAGGCACACACATATGGACTATCATTTTATATATAAACTTCATATACATACACACCTACATGCACACACACTCACACTTTGGTCTGCTTGGATAATCTCAGGCATGTCTAGAATCACGGAAAATGGTGGTGTATATTCTATAATTTGGAGACCATCTCATCTACTGCTCAAAAATTTCATCAGAAACCTGGGAGTCATTCTGGATTCCTCATTTCCTTTTATCCTCCCATATTATCAAGCTCTATGTCATCTCACTTACGTTTATTCTGTGTCCTCACTGTATCTGTTCCTCTCTGTTTTCACTGTCTCTACAGGTCCTCAACATTTAAAAAGCCTATTCCTAAGGCAAGGGTAGAATAGCATTGAAACATGTATATTATCATACATGAAACAGATCTCCAGTCCAGGTTCAATGCATGAGACAGGTGCTCAGGGCTGGTGCACTGGGATGACCCTGAGGGATGGGATGGGGAGGGAGATGAGAGGGAGGGTCAGGATGGGGAACACATGTACACCCATGGCTGATTCATGTGAATGTAGGGCAAAAACCACTACAATATTGTAAAGTAATTAACATCCAATTAAAATAAATAAATAATAAAAAATAAAAAGCCTACTCCTTCTAGTGGGCTCAAGGCTACTAGACTCAAGCCATTCCAGCCATTTCTATACTTTTCAGGAGTGATCATCCTATACCGGAAATGTGAGGAGCTCACTGAATATCTAATCTCCTGCAACCCTTCACAGTCACCCTATTATAAACCACATCAAACTGAACATAAGGCAATGTCTTCCATATCCGTAACTCTTAGTTTGGGCTGTCCCCCAAAGAGATCCTGAAACAAAGACACGGTTGTGCGACGCTTACCTGTGAGGAAGTAGAGAAGGAAAAGAGGGCAGGGAGAAAAGTCAATTAAGTATGTGTTAATGAACAGGTTACCACTCTCCAAGGGGCCCCCTGGAGAGACTGTAAGGAACACACTTCAGTATTGTCCCATTGAGGGTTAGTGGAGCTGGGATGTTATCCACCAATTTATTGTTAGAGAGTGACTCCTGGGTGTTAATTCTCCTGTACTTCTAGCAAACAGCTACTTGTCCAGAGAATATCCTCAGGTAGTGAAATACAGGAAGTCACTGGCAGGTGACCGCCTAGTAGGCCTCAGGTATCAATAACACCTGCTATATCATGCAATACCCTTATGCCCTTTCTCCCAAATGAATTCTTTACTCCACTTGTCTTCTGGATCCTTTACGATTTAGGTCACTGAAGCCCTTCTTGACCTCCTCTGGAAGTGCTTTACTTCCTTTTCTGTGCACCCTCTCTTCTGCTGCAGCTATTACATTGTAGCTATTACTTTACAAGTCTGACCCTCTGACAGACTCCGGGCTCCCTGAGGAGCTTCAGTACTTAGCTTGGAGTTTGGCCCAGGGCAGATGTTCAGTCAATGTCTACTAGACAAGGACATGTTTGTGTGTGTTAAAGAGAAGAGGATGCTGTCCTCCATATATGTAATTGAGAAAGTCTTCAAAGAAACAAAATGTATCCGCCCATATTCTGAATAATACAAAGGCAAGTGTGTAAGAGGGAACACCAGGGGAGGAACCTTGGGTCCTAATTCAAATTATTTTGGCTCAGCTTCTTTCCCTATGAGTGGCTATGAATGACCTTTAAGCTTCTTTCAGGTCCCACAGATTTCAAGTGACTGAATCCATATGTACGGGAACGCTGATGCCCACAAACTACACAACAACCATATATGGAAATGTTTATGTGTCTGATATTCATTTGGATTCAAGGGAAGAGTACAGATGACAAAGACTTGAGATGCTGGCAGGTTTATAATGGGGTGTACATGAAAGAGCCAGTGTTGGGTCTTCTGGGTGAGAGGATCCCTCCCAGGGAGTGGCCAGGCTAGTGCACAGAAGCGAGTTGGGCAGCATGGTGGCCTCTAAACTGGCAGGTGCCAATGCCCTGGATGGATCCCTGTTACTGTTGCTACTGGAACTTACCGAGGTCACAGACCTACGAACAGCCCCTTCCCGAGTTCTCATCAAATCCCTGGAAGGTAGGCTCTGGATACATTTCTAGAGGGAACAGACTAAGTGTAATAGTGACTAAAGGCCATGCTTGACTTCCTTGACACTCAATCTTAATCTTCCTAGAAATGTGACTGGGGCTGGAGGGACTGGGTAAGAATAAAGAAGAACAGGTGGCTATCAAGGTCCTATAGGGTACAGACCAACAAATGTTGAGGAAGTTAATTTCTGAAAACAAATTCTCTTTTAAAATATTCTGAATAGAGACATTAGCATTGTGGTACACTGAATATGGCTGGATAAGATTTCTTTAAGTAATTAGACTTTATTAGCTTCAAAAAGTTTCTTTCTTGATAAATCCCTACACATACATATATATGTATACACACAGATATATATATATATATATATATATGTGGGCTTCTCTGGTAGCTGAGCTGGAGACCCTGGTTTGATTCCCAGGTACGGAAGATCCCCTGGAGAAGAGATAGGCTACTCACTCCAGTATTCTTGGGCTTCCCTGGTGGCTCAGAGGGTAAAGAATCTGCCTGCAACGCGGGAGACCTGGGTTCGATCACTGGGTTGGGAAAAGTCCCCTGGAGGAGGGCATGGCAACCTACTCCAGCATTCTTGCTTGGAGAATCCCTATGGACAAAGAGGAGCATGGTGGGCTACAGTCCATGGGGGTCACAAAGAGTCGGACACGACTGAGCAACTAAGCACAGCACAGCATATATATATATATATACTAAACAGCACTGCATACCAATTATATATAATATTATATTGTATATATAAAAAATATTATATATTTTTTATATATTATGCATTGATATCTTAATTATTATATATTATAATTATATATGATATATAATTATATAAATAATATGTAAAATATATAATATATATTACATAATATAATATATATTTATATATAACATATTTTATATATTATAAAACATATATATTAATATAATATAATATAAAAATAAATATATAAATAACAATAAATATATAAATTATATATATTAAATATATATTTATATACAATATCATATTATATATAAATATTTATAATATATGTTATAAAATATATATAAATTTTATATATTTATAATATAATAATATAATATATTACATATAATATATAATATATATTACATATATAATAATATACATATATAAGATACATATAATAATACATTACATATATAATATATAATATATATTACATATATACTATATATTACATATAAATATAATATATATAATAAATATATTATATTAATATAATAAATATATTATATTTATATGTAATATATTACATATATATTATATAAACATAATATATAATATATAAATATAATATATAATATATATAATATATAAACATAATATAAACATATAATATATAAACATAATATAAACATAATATATAATACATAAACATAATATAAATATATAATATATATAATATCTAAACATAATATAAACATATAATATATATTACATATATAATATATAATATGTATATAACAATATACATATATAATATATAATTATTTTATATATAATTATAATATAATAATATAATTATATATTATATATTATATATATATTATTATATATATTATATATATATTATATATATTAATATATATAATATATATTATAATATAAATATATATATTATATATATTATATATATATTATATATATAATATATATAATTATAATTATATATAAGTATAATATAATGATATAATACATATTAAATATATTGTATCATACATAATATATATTATATACATTTATAATATAATGATATAATAACACATATGAAATATATTATATAACATATATTATATACATTTATAATATAATAATGATATATAATATATATAATATTATTATGATTATAATATTATATATAATTGGTATGCAAGTGCTGGTTAGATTTTAATTATAAGAAAATTATTTTACTGAATATCCTCAATATGTCTGAGGGATATGTCATATTCCTGTCAGAAACACTGAGTCACTATTGCAAATGATTCTTAACTTGGTAGGTGAGGAGAGAAAAGAACACGAGGTGGTTTACTGTCTCTTAGAAAATTACTGCTTTTGAGGACAGTCCACAGGATGGGGTGGGGGGTTTAGAGAGCCAACCAGGCTACTAGTAGTTCCTGATACACTGGCTATAATCATGCCCACGGGGTATGAGTGACTTCACGGAGTTATTGTTTTTGGATGGCTCCTCTGTTATTCATAGAGATACCTTGGAAGAAGGAACAAAGGGGAAAATAAAGAACCTAGCAGGCTGTAACTGAAAGCATGTGATGGTCAGGGCACTGTGAGGCTGTGCCATGTTATGCTGAGGATCTGACTTGATTGGTCTAGTTTTGTTACTGACCTCCTGACTCAAGGAAAATCACTTGATTCCTCTGGATCTCAGTGGAAGAGGGACTGGATGGTCTCTTATAGAAATTATAGACAAGTTAATGACAACAACAAGAAAAATAGGCTCCGATAGGAGCCTGTAGCCAGAGAAAATGAGAAACATTAGACAAGTCTCAGTATGAGAAGCCAATAAGGACAGAGGTAGCACAAAGAGGAAAAGAGGCCAAGATGACCACGTACATCCTTATGAAATGACTCCAGAATGAGCAAAGTCCAAGAGATGTTTCAAAAGTTGAGTCCAGACTGACATCAAGTAGAGGCCTTACCTTCCGGTGACAGCAAAGCAAAGTGTGCACATTCCCTGTAGGAGTGCTGCAGCATGCTGCAGAAATGCAGCCATCTTGGGATTCTCATCCACTGGGCCTTGCACGGAGAGGAAGCAGCCACCAAGTTTGTCGATCAGACCAATGTTCACCACGTAGCTAGATGTGGGGACAAATATGTGTTACCAATGTGAAGGTAACATCTTTCCTTTCAAAAAGTGAAAGTGAAAGTTGCTCAGTCGTGTCCGACTCTGTGACCCCATGGACGGTAGCCTCCCAGGCTCCTCTGTCCGTGGAATTCTCCAGTCCAGAACACTGGAGTGAGTACCCGTTCCCTTCTCCAGGCATCTTCCCAACCCAGGGATCAAACCCAGGTCTCTCGCATTGCAGGTGGATTCTTTACTGGCTGAGCCACCAGAGAAGCTCTCACTTTCAAAGATAAACCTTAGTAAACACAGGCTTAGACGTCTCTAACAAGCAAAGACAACACAGATTTGAGTACAACATCTTAAGCAACTATTTCCTTAGATTTATTCCTGAACAATCAGTTATTTCTATAAATGATTCTATTTACTTCTGTTGGCTATTCTAATCTATTTTCTTCAAGAAAGTGATTATCTGATCATTCTCACCAGTCTAGAGTCTGACAATAACCATGATTAATAAGGATCTCTATACTCTTGAAAAGGAATACTTCTTAAAGTACTAGGGAGTTGAATTCACCAGAATGCAAGGATTCAGGATGATGCTACCCAGGCACTCTTGTTATAACCTAAACTTCCAATGCCACTGTAGATTCTCTACTTTTTAAAACCTTATCACCATTAAGAGTATAATAAGCAGCAAGAATCCAATTGCCCTCTGTTATGAAAAGTACCAGTTCTGAGAGTTGACAATATCACTTAAGAAGTTACTCTCATCTTTTCAATCTGTTAAATGGTTTTCTAGTTTCATTAACGGTTTTCTAGTTTCTAGTTTTCTAGTTTCATTAACGGTTTTCTAGTTTCATTAACCCAGACCAACAATAGTAGCTCTTAGTCCACAAAGCAGAAATAATCGAAAATATTTGAAGACTATAAGTACCTTGTAGATAATCAGCCTTAGCTTACAGATTTTATACCAATTCAGTGGTACCGCATTCACATATATGAAAAGTGAAGGACTCTGAATATAGCAGTTCTGAAAATCAACACATACAATCTTTCAGTGATATGTGCAAAGGAACTGATGCTTCTGCTTGTAAGTGCACTAAAATCCCTATCACTATTCATTTACTAATACATTTCTTTTGTAAAAGGAAGGAGAATCTAATGAATAATTCATGTTGGTAGCCTCTTTTAAGTTTACTATTTACAAGGTATAAAATAATGTTCCCTTTCTCTTTTTATGTTAGGAAATGTATTCATCTGGTTACTGAGCATCTCCCACAGTTTTAAAATTGGGAAGTATGAAATGATGACCACCAGCCCTATTATCTTATAATCAAGGAAAATGACATATTGACATGTTGAACCCTAGTCTCACAAGTTACTGGATGACCTTGGGCAAATTACCTTGCCCTTCTTAGTCTATTTTTTTTTTTTTTGATATAACAGTGTTAGTAGAAGGTTCTTGTGATAAGTGACTGATAAGCTAATACATACAAAGAACTTGACACATTTTATTATTAGTTTTATTGTTACTAGTAGTAATAATGGCAGTATTTTTAAAATACATGCATGCACATTCACTAGTCATAAATACAATGAAAATTAACACAACACAAAATACCATTTCACAAATATTAGACTGATAAAAATCACTAAGTATGTTAACATAAAACACTGATAAGGACATGAAGAATGGAACTCCTATCCTTTACTAATGGGAAGTGTACTCTGTAAAACTCCTTTGGAGAACAATTTGATGTTACTCAGCAAAGTTGAACATGGATTTATCATAGGATTCCAAATTCTTACTGTAGGCATATGCACTTCAGAAACTCGCATTTAGGTGCAAAAGAAGTTTCTACAAGGATATTGTATCATCGCTTGAAGTAGTGAAAAAATAGAAACTACTGCCCTCAAATAGGTGTACAAACTGGGAATTTAATTCATTTAAAAAATGTGTAGAGCAGTTAAAATGAATTAATCAGAATTATATGCATCAACATAGATAAATCTCAACATGTTATGTGAAAATAGAAATTGAAAAAATTGTATGATAGTATTTATGTAAATTTTAAATACATACAAAAACAGAAATGTTTATGGATATTCATTATATGAATATATAAAAATATATATATACACATATATATACAAAAATAATATAAAAAATGCACAGGAACTATATACACATACTCTTAACTCTCTCAAGAGATAAATCACTGTGTAATGGAAAGGAATGTAGATGAGGAGTTAACTGTACCTGCCACATTTGGTTTCTTACCAATATGAAAAAAGATCTAAGACAATATGGAAAAATGTTATCAGTTACTGGAAAATGATGTCAAGTTGGTACATAGGTATTGATAATTTGGTAAGGTGTAGACTGATACACTACATAAACTCATAAAAATTTAAATATTTTTGAAGGGAATAATGACAAACTGAAAGAGCATTTGAAATCTGTAAGATAAGGGTTAATGTTTTATCCCCCATGTTTATTGAGATACAGTTAATATACACATTGTTTAAGTTTAAGGTATACAATGTGATGATCTGATATGTGTATTGGTTACAAAATGTTACTGTTTTCTAGTTTCACACCACTGATCAGAGAAGATACTTGATATAATTTCTATGTTTTTGGATTGTTGAGACTTCTTTTGTGGCATAACATAGGATTCATCCTTGAAAATGTTCCATGTGTGTTTGACACCAATATATATTTTGCTGCTGTCGGATGGAGTGCTCTATATATGTCTGTTAGGTCCTTTTGGCCTAAGTGCTGTTTACATCAGTTGTTTCCTTATTGATTTCCTATCTGGAAGATCTATCTATTATTGTTGGGTGTTTCTTGTTGCTGTTTAGTTGCTAAGTCATGTCTGACTCTTTTGCAGCCTCATGGACTGTAGCCTGCCTGGCTCCCTGTCCATGGGATTTCCCAGGCAAGGATACTGGGGTGGGTTGTCATTTCCTTCTCCAGGAGTTTATTGTTGAGAGTGGGGTATTAATGTCCCCACATATTACTGTATTGTTGTTCTCCATTTAGTTCTGTTAGTATCAGTTTTATATATTTAGGGGCTCTAACACTGGATGCACAAATAATTACTTACTGTCATATCTTTGGTGGATTGACCCCTCTATCATTATATAATGATCTTCTTTGTCTCTTTCAACCATTTTTAGCTTAAAATCTATTTTTGCTGATATAAATATAGCTACCCTTCTTTTCGTCTGGTTACCATTTCTTTGAAATACTTACACCCCTTTGCTCTCAGTCCTTGTGTCTTTACAGCTAAAATAAGTCTCTTATAGTCAGCATGTTGTTGGATATTGTTTTTATCCTTCAGCCACTCCGAGTCTTTTTATTGGAAAATTTAACCCATTTACCCTTAAAGTAATTACTGGTCGCTAAGGACTTACTATTGATATTTCACTAATTATTTTCTGTTTTTTAAGCTCCCTTGACCTGTGTTCCCTCTCTTGCTGTCTTCTTTTGTGATTTGATGACTTTTGGGGACAGTATGTTTTGACTTCTTTATACTAAGTGTATCTACTATAGGTTTTTCTTGGGGAAATATATTTATTGCATTCTGTTTTTTTAATTAATTAATTTTAATTGGAGAATAATTAATTTACAATATTGTGGTGGTGTTTTTGCCATACATTGACATGAATCAGCCATGGATGCACATGTGTACCCCTGTCCTGAACCCTCCTCCGACCTCCCTCCCCACTCCATCCCTCTGGGTTGTCCCAGAGTACTGACTTTGAGTGCCCTGCTTCATGCATTAAACTTGCACTGGTCATCTATTTTACATATAGTAATATACATGTTTCAATGCTATTGTCTCATATCATCCCACCTTCACCTTCTCCCACGTAGTCCAAAAGTCTGTTCTTTACATCTGTGTCTCTTTTGCTGCCTTGAAAGAGACACATGTACTCCAATGTTCACTGCAGCACTGTTTACAATAGCTAGGACATAGAAGCAACCTAGATGTCCATCGGCAGATGAATGGATAAGGAAGTTGTGGTGCATATTACGTTGTTTTAAGTTGATAAGTTTGACAGCATACAGAAAATTTATGCAGTTGTCCCTCAGTATCTGTGGGGGTTTGGTCCCAGGACCTGTTGTGGATATCAAAATTCATATGCTCTGAAAAATACCAGATGCTCAAGTCCCATCATTGGCACTCCATATTCTTGGTTCTGCACCTGCAGACTCAACCAACTACAGATTGTGTAGTACTACAGTATTTATTAAAAAAAATACCTCACACATAAGTGGACATGCACATTTCAGATCTGTGTTGTTTAAAAGTCAACTGTACTTTTATTTCTCCTTCCTCATATTTCAGGTTATTCATGTTACAGTTTATATATTTTTACAGTGTTCATTCAATAACAAATTTCTGTGGTTATGGTTAAATCTATTACATTTGATTTTTAACTTTCAAACTAGCTTGTAAGTGAATTTTATGTATCACCACTATAATACCAGAGATCTGATTTTGACTATATGGTTAGCATTACCAGTGAGTATTATACTTCCATATGTTTTTATCTTATTAATTATCACCTTTTTCTTTAAACCTGAATAATGCCCTATAGTATTTCTTATAAGGGAGGTCTAGTGGTGATGAACTTCTTCTGCTTTTTTGTTTGAAAAAGTCTTTATTTCTCCTTCATTCCTGAAGGACAGCATTGCTGAGTACAGCATTCTTGGTTGGCAGTTTTTTCTTCAATATTCTGAAAGGCTGTGCCATAGGCTGGGCTTCTTGATCAGGCTGCTGGCTGTGCTCTGATATTGAGCAAGATTGCTGGCTGGCCTCTCTGGTTGGGAGCAGTCTCCAGTTGTATCTCATAGATGGGTGGGTCTAGAAACTGTCTCTGTGGTTGAGAAGAATTTTTTCTGGGCTCCATTATAGGGTGGGGCTGCAGGCTATGCTCTGTTGTTGAGTGGGACCATAGCTGGGTTCTGAGGTTTCCCAAGGTTATTGTTCAGTCTTCCTGGTTATGTGGGGTCAGAGGCTGAGCTCAACAGTTGGACACAGCTGCTGGCTTGACTCCCTGCCTGAACAGTGCTGTAGTTTGGACTTTGCAGCTGCCTAGGTTCCATAGCTGACCTTCCTGGATGGTCAGAAATGAAGGCAATGCTGAGCAAGAGGGCACGGATGATGACCTGCTTTCCTGCCCAGGTTGTGTGGTAAAACAAGCTCTATAGCTGGTACAGCCTGGGGACCCTAAGCAGCAGAACTGCCAACTGAATTCCCTGACCAGATGGGGCTACAGCTCAACTTCATATATGGGCAGAGCTGCTGCCTGGGATCTCTGCTTGGGAACCACGGTAGACAGGAGCACAGTCCACCAAGATCTGAGTGCTAAAGCACCACAGTCCACCCCTTTCTATTTGGTCCCCAGTGGTCAAGCCCTGCAGATTCCCCCAGTAATCTTTGTTAGGTGAGACCAAAGTGGAAGTGTCCCACAATGCTGGGGGAGCTAGATGTCCATTTGGGATCCTTCTTAGTACTGGAGAAACCACAGGCTTGGGGGGGGGGGGGCTGAATATAGCACCATGCTAGCCTGTGGGAGCACAGTGTGTAGCTGCTCCTCTTAGCCTTCTAGTGAATTACTTCTTGGTCTCTGAAGTCCAGAGCGGGATGCTTCAGTCTTACTGGGAGTGGTCTTGTGGCCAGTGTGTAGCCGCTCCTCTTACCCTTCTAATGTGGTACTTCTTGGTCTCTGAGGTCCAGCGGGAGATGCTTCAGGCTTACCCACTTTCTTCATTCTGAGTTTTCACAGTGGTTCTTGTCTATGGATAGTTACTATCTGGCCTTCTAGTGAGGCCATCTGTTTGATGGCACAGTAAGTTCACAAGCAATGAATGAAGACCTTGTAAATGGAGAATTTACCATAGGGAATCAAGACTGATCCTGACAAATAGGAGTATCATCTACAGCACTGGAATCCATTTCATAGTACAAGATGGTTGGCTGTTCTTTAGTATATTCCACCCATATCTCAGAAAAGTTCTGGAGGCCAAAAAAGCCAAGATTAAGGTGCCAGCAGGGTTGGATTCCTCTGAGGCTGCTCTTTTTGGCTTCCAGATGGCTGTCTTCTTGCCACCTCTTCATATGGTTGTTCCTCTATGCAGGTACCTAATGATTTTATTATGTACCAAGAGCTTTTACAACTAAAAAGTCAATACCTCCAATAGGACAATGGGCAAAGTACATGAATAGGCAACTCACAAATGACTGTCTGAACCACCAAGGAAGTCCTATTAAAATGGCCAATGAACATTTTAAAATGTGCAGTATCACTACTAATATAAAGAAATGAAATATTTTCACCTCTCAGGCTGGTTAAGACTCAAAAGAATGATGCTATTCAACACTGTCCAGGCTGAAAGTACAAGGACACACTCATATGTAATCTCTATGTAGGACATTTGGCAATTTGGATCAAAATCCTTAATACACATTCTTCTTAATTTGGGGCTTATTAAGCCCCAAATTAGACTTCTCAAAGTTTAATAGAAAACAATAATCAATTATAGGGAAAGATATTCTTTACAGTGTTATCTATAATAGTAAAATACTAGAATAAACCTATTTAAGTAATAGGTCACCTAAAGCAAATCATCTTGGGCTTCCCAGGTGGCGTTAGTGGTAAAGAATTGGCCTGCCAATGCAGGAGACATAAAACGTGTAGGTTTGATCCCTGGGTTGGGAAGATCCCCTGGAGGAGGGCATGGCAACCTACTCTAGTATTCTTGCCTGGAGAATTCTTACGGACAGAGGGGCGAGGCTACAGTCCATAGGGTCACAAAGAGTTGGACATGACTGAAATGATTTAGCACACACTTATGAAGCAAATCATTGCTACATAATTAAATACTTGGAAAGCCAGTAGAAATTCATTTGCAAGTTTCTGTTGATTTGGAAAAAAAGAAATTAAAAAGTATGATGAAAAAAGTATGACATAAAAAGTATGTATAAGTACTATAATTTGTTTTCATAAAATAACCACATATAAGTACACCAAAACCAAAATTAAAACCAGTGATTATCCTTGGGTGGTGGGATTAAAGACAATGTTTGTATATTAAAAAATGTATTGTGATCTTCTATGTTTTCCAAATTGTAGTAGGAACTCCTACAGTGCAATGGTAAAAATACAAATAATTCAATTAAAAATTGGCAAAGCACCTGAATAGACATTTTCCCAAAGAACAGATACAAATGGCCAGCAGATATAGGAAAAGATGTTCAACATCACTAATCATCAGGGATATACAAATCAAAATCACAATGACATACTACCAGATACCTGTTAGGATGGTTATTATCAAAAACAAACAAAGAAGAAATCCTAAAAACCAGGAAATAATATTGGCAGGATGTAGAGAGAAAAGTGAAACTTTGTACACTGTTGGTGGGAAAGTACAGTACGGCATTCCTCAAAAGACTACAAACAGAAACACCATATGATCTACCAATTCCACTTCTGGGTATATATCTGAAGGAAATTAATCACTGTCTTAAAGAGATACTTGCACTCTCATGTTCACTGCAGCATTATCCAGAGTAGCTAAGTGTCCATCAACAGATGAATGGATAAAGATATGTGGTAAAGTGGCATACAGGGCTTTCCAGGTGGCTCGGTGGGCTTCCCTGGTAGCTCAGCTGGTAAAGAATGTGCCTGCAATGCAGGAATATACCCTGGGGGCTACCCACTCCAGTATTCATGGGCCTCCCTGTTGGCTTAGATGATAAAGAATCTGCCTGCCACATGGGAGACCTGGGTTCGATCCCTAGGTTGGAAAGATCCCCTGGAGGAGGGCATGGCAACCCACTGCAGTATTCTTGCCTGGAGAATCTGTATGGACAAAGGAGCCTGGCGGGCTAGAGTCCATGAAGTCGCAAACAGTTGGACACAACTGAGCGACTAAGTACACACACACAGATGGCTCAGTGGCAAGGAATCCGCCTACCAATACAGGAGATGCAAGAGACATTGGTTTGATCCCTGGGTGAGGAAGATCCCCTGGAGGAGGAAATGGCAACCCATTCCAGTAATTTTGCCTGGAAAATTCCATAGAGTTGGACACAACTGAGCACACCTGCAAAGTGGTGTGTGTTTGTGTGTATGTATACAAAATAAAGCCATAAAAAATAAGGAAATCCTGCAATTTATAACAATATGGGTTGCCTTTGAAGGCATTATGCTAAGTGAAATAAGTCATATAGTTAAAGGGCAAATACTGTGTAGAACCTGAAAGAGCTGAACTCTCAGAAACAGTGGAATGGTTGCTGCCCAATGCCAGGGGTGGGTAGGGGAAATGGGGAGATGTTGGTTAAAGGGTACAAACTCACATTTATAAGATGAGTAAGTTCTAGGAATGCAACATGCAGCATGGTGACTAAAAGCTACATAACTGTACTACATACTTGAAAGTTGCTAAACAGTAGCGCTTAAATGTTTCAATATACACACATACACACAAAAGGTAATTATGTAAGGTGATGGAGGTGTTAACTAACAGTTACTGTGGTAATCATTTTGCCCTATATATATGTGTAACAAATCATCATGTTGTACATCTTAAACTTACACAATGCTATATATGTCCACCCATATCTCAATAGAGCCAGGAAAAAACTGAATTACAGAGCTTCAGGACTGACGCAGTTCCTGGGCAAATTTCAAACCAGTGTTTTCTCACATTGCAATCTGCTTCTATCCTATACACAATACTGCTTTCCTAGAACCATACTAAACACTTGAAACTGCCAATATTTGCATCTTACAAAAAAATTCCAATGTTTTATAGCCAAAAGATATTATTTGGATATTTTGTTAAAGGTTTTTTTAAAATTTGTTTTTGTATCCCAGGACCTTGTAAAGCGTCTGGCATAAAGTGAGTACAAGTGGCCATATTTTGAGGTGATAGATATTTCTCAGGATCCCTTAGGGCTAGAAACTTGACTGAACCATCTAAAATAAGGAGAATAAATACTGTTATTACCTCATCTCAGTTAGACACCCCCTTGCCTCTTCCATGCCAGAAAAGGAGAGAAAAGGGACATACGTCAGAGTGATGTACCCTGTTCCAGCTCTACCTTAGTGGTACAGGCAAGGGAGCAGTGCTAAAAACTGTGTTGGAACTCTTCCCTCACAACTTTACAATGCTATAGATTTATAAACTGACAAAAAAGGTCCAGGTTGTAGCAGAGAGTGGAGTGAGATTTCTTGTCAGTTCATATTTGAGAAGGTCAGAAAGCATGAAACTATTTACACATGTTCTGTTTGCTTCACTAGGAAGATCTGAGATAAAGTTTGTGGCCCTACACACAGGGATCATCAAGCCAGCTAACAATGCATTATCTACAAGAAAATAATATTTACCAAAAATGGTTCAAGCCAGATAAAGAGTGGCATCATTTTGCTCTGAAGCACTGTAATTGCCTATCATCCTTTCTAAGTTACATGAATTACTTGGTTTGGCAGATCATCACTGTTATTTTTCTCCTCCATTAACCTTTTTTTTTTTTTTAATGAAGGAGCTGGTAACTGTAACAATAAGCGTAAAAATGTAGGTCCTTTCTCCTGGAAGGCCCACTGGAATTGCACTGAAGCATTTGGCTGGGCCTTCTGCTTCATTGTAGCTGAGGCATGTAGCTGAGTTGTCTGGATGATAAGAATGCAGGGCTGCTGCATCACACAGTAGCCCAAGGGAGGATGCTGGGACTGAACGGCATTTATCAGCAGGGAGGGCCAGGTTCTACAGAGCAAAAGGACATGGGGAAATTGAATGAGATCAAGCAACAGAGAGAAAGGCCAGGGAGGGTCAAAGTCAAGTGCTGCATGATAAATGGTTTGTGGACCCAAAGGGCCTGCCTAGTACTCCTGAGCAATAAATATGCTTGGGGAGAGGGGGCAGGCAGCTGCAAGGGACAAGTTAACAAAGTAATCAAGGGTAAGAAAGATCCTGAATGAAACAACTGTTTCCAAGAAAGCACTACAAGAGATCAGAGGAAATTTATGAACTGAGAAAGAAGCGAATGCAGAAGAGGGCATTCTCTTTCTCCTATTAACCTACTATAAGCTTCAAAGAGTAACAAATTGTATGGGTTTTGGGAGTCAGAGATCAGTGCAGATCACAGAGGAGTTTCTGCTAGGTGGGACAGGTAATTGATCAACACCAGATGGAATCCTGCTGGGAAATTAAATGTCCTATCTGATTCCAGATTCACCAGGGAAAAAGAATTTGAATGTCAGAGGAGGAATAAATTTCCTTGGAGAAAAGGTGACTGTGGAAGGAAGCAGGGTTGACCTTGAACAGGTGTTAGAAATTGCCACATTTGTGTAGTGGAAAATAAATGCTATTGAAAGTCCAGATAGACCTGAGTTCCAGTTTCAATTCTCCTATTTAAATTTTAAACTTATTCATTATACAACCTTGGGCAAAGCACTTAACCCCGCTGAGCAATTTCCTTACCTACAAAGTCTGAACAACAGACTGGTTCCAAATAGGGAAAGGAGTACATCAAGGCTGTATATTGTCATCCTGCTTATTTAACTTATATGCAGAGTGTATCATGAGAAATGCTGGGCTGGATGAAGCGCAAGCTGGAGTCAAGATTGCTGGGAGAAATATCAATAACCTCAGATATGCAGATGATACCACACTTATGGCAGAAAGCGAAGAGGAACTAAAGAGCCTCTTGATGAAAGTGAAAGAGGAGAGTGAAAAAGTTGGCTTAAAGCTCAACATTCAGAAAACTAAGATCATGGCATCTGGTCCCATCACTTCATGGCAAACAAATGGGGAAACAGTGGAAACAGTGACAGACTTTATTTTTGGGGGGCTCCAAAATCACTGCAGATGGTGACTGCAGCCATGAAATTAAAAGACACTTGCTCCTTGGAAGAAAAGTTATGACCAACCTAGACAGCATATTAAAAAGTGCAGACATTACTTTGTCAACAAAAGTCCATCTAGTCAAGGCTATGGTTTTTCCAGTAGTCATTTATGGATGTGAGAGTTGGACTATAAAGAAAGCTGAGCGCCAGAGAATTGATGCTTTTGAACTGTGGTGTTGAAGAAGACTCTTGAGAGTCCCTTGGACTGCAAGGAGATCCAACCAGTCCATCCTAAAGGAAATCAGTCCTGAATATTCATTGGAAGGACTGATGCTGAAGTTGAAACTCCAATACTTTGGCCACCTGATGTGAAGAGCTGACTCACTGGAAAAGACCCTGATGCTGGGAAAGATTGAAGGCGGGAGGAGAATGGGATGGCAGAGGATGAGATGGCTGGATGGCATCACTGACTCAATGGACATGATTTTGAGGAAACGCCGGGAGTTGGTGATGGACAGAGAGGCCTGGCATGCTGCAGTCCATGGGGTCACAGAGTCGGACACAACTGAGCGACTGAAATGAACCGAACTGAATAAAGTCTCAATTAGAAATCCTACATTTACAGGGCTGCAAAGCCTCTACTACAATAACTTACTCCCCTTCATGGATCACAGCCTCGCGTAACTCAACAAAGCTATAAGCCATGCCTTGCAGGGGCACCAAAGACGGACAGGTCATAGTGGAGTGTGTGCAAGCTAAGTCACTTCAGTCGTGTCCGATTCTTTGTGATCCTATGGACAGTAGCCCGCCAGGCTCCTCTGTCCATGGGATTCTCCAGGCAAGAATACTGGAGTGTGCTGCCAGGACCTTCTCCAGGGGCTCTTCCCAACCCAGGGATGAAACCCACATCTCATTATGTCTCCTGCATTGCAGGTGGGTTCTTTACTACTAGTGTCACCTGGGGCAAAACTACAGAGGATCCAGAGGATATCATTGTTCTCTAGAGTTTCTACACTTTCTGCATGAGTGCTAAGTTGCTTCAGTCATGTCAGACTTTTTATGACCCTATGGACTGTAGCCTGCCAGGCTCCTTTGTCCGTGGGATTCTCCAGGCAAGAATACTGGAGTTGGTTGCCATGCCTCCTCCAGGAAATCTTCCCAACCCAGGGATTGAACCCTTGTCTCTGGCATCTACAGCACTGGCAGACTGGTTCTTTAATACTAGTGCCACCTGGGAAGCCCCTAAAAGAGTCTTCCTTTCCACACCAGGAGTCAAGAGTTCTTTGTCATAGCGGAGAGTTCTGACAAAACGAGGTTACCAACTCAATGCACATGAGTTTGAGCAAACTCTGGGATATAGTGAAGGACAAGGAAGCCTGCCATACTGCAGTCCATGGGGTTGTAAAGGGTCAGACACAACTTAGCAACTAAACAACAACACAATACATTACTAATAATGGGTGCTACAATTAATGATAGCTATTATGAGTACTTAAAATCTGAACCAAATTTATAAGCAGAGCTGACCTGAGAGAGGGGAATTCTTAAAATTCTTTGAGTTGGAAAGAGTTGACAGCAAAAACAGTTACAAAAAGCTTGGAAACTACCTATTCTAATATTGAATATTAAATATCAAGAATGACAGATGAGCTTTAACTATACTGCTTTTCATTAATAGGATTTTCTTTCTCTCTACAAAATGTGGTATATTTTCTATCAGGAATTTGTGGATGGTATGAGAACAATTGCCATCACATGGGCCCTGAGACTTAAACTTATTTTAAAATAATTTTTTTAAACAAGTTTTAAGAAATCTAGAAATTTACCTGATGAGGTCCTGAACTCGACTGTTAAAAGCATCACCTTGTGAGGGTTTGTTTTTCATTTCCTGTGTTGATATTTTTGGTGTAGTTGGCTGGCTATTTCCGTCTGGTCGACTGGCAATCAGGCAGCCAAAAACCGCAGCACTGACTTTGAGAAGTCCAGTTGTCAAGCCTTCGAAAACTTGCTTATTTGTATTTCTTCCCAAAATAGCATTATTTTCATCTGGAACATAAACCTAGATGGAAAAAATACAGTATTGTATTTCAATAAAACCACCAAAAATGAACAGAGATGATACAGAAAATTTCTGGAATCATAAATAATTTTGAAATTCTAGAAGTACTATTTGAATGTTTGAGTACTGGTTCTAAAGTCAGACTGTCAGTTCAAATCTCAATTTTGCCCCTAGTAGCTAGGTGTCCTTGAGCAGGTTGCTACTTCCAATTTTCAATTTTCTCATAAAACAGGGATAATGACATTACCGATAACAGAGGGTTCTTGTGAGGACTAAATGAGCTAATAACATAAAATGCTTAGCTCATCCTAAGCATATAATAAGCACTCAATAAATACTACTTATTCAACTGAATAAAGTATTAAAAAGTTGTATAAACTCAGAAAACAAACCAACTGGTTAATTGATAGCACTGTTACAGGAAGCACAATGACTGAAACCACCCATCCTGGTCAGGCACCAAAGTAACCATATGTGTGAATTATTTTACAACAGGAGGTCCTGGTAAGGAGCATGGAATTAATAAGCCAGCACTAACCAGAACAGTTCAGGAAAGGTCAAAAAGAGACACTACGTGTCCAACCACCTCCCAGAACCCTTCTTGCTGGGATCCATCTTGGCTGAACAATGCATGTGTCACCAGGAAGGACTCTGAGTCAGGCCAAAGACAACCTAGAGACTAATCCCATCACCATAAAACCCGAGACTGCGAGCCACATGGCAGAGTAGTCTTCCTGGGCTCCCTTACCCTACTGCTCTCCACCTGGGTGTCCCTTCCCAATAAAGTCTCTTGTTTTGTCAGCACGTGTCTCCTTGGACAGTTCATTTCTGAGTGTTAGACAAGAGCCCACTCTTGGGCCCTGGAAGGGGTCCCCCTTCCCAAAACAGCACTGTTTCTTGTCAAAGTAGATTTTTAAAACATCTATCTAAATTCCTCTATGAGGAAAAATTTTGCATTTCTTATTACAAAATGGTAAAATATAATAGTTTTTCTCCTAATACACAAGGTCATATTGAGCTGTTTACTTATAGTTTACAGGAAGTAATATGGATATTAAAAGTTGGACAAGGAGTCAGAACTTGGGCTTGGGTTCCAGCCCCAGCTATATGATCTTAGACATGTTCGTTAACCTTTCTGTCTCAGTTTCCTCAACTGTTAAATGAAGATGATCACAGTATCCAACGAATCAACACATGTAAAGCCTTAGCATGATGTCTGGCTCATAGGTAAGTCCCACAGAAGTGCCATCTGCTACATCCAAAAAGAAGTAGCAACTGCTACTCTTACTATGATTCCTACTATTACCAGGAGTAAATACAACTGGGTATGAACAGCAGCTCTCACAGAGAAGGATGACTGGAAGCACAGTGGCTAGATATGTAATCATCAGGTTGGGAACTCTGCCTTGGCGTGTGATATTGGCTACTTAAGGGTTCACTCTTCCAAGGAGCAGAGGCCCCTGAAGACCTTGCTACCAAGAAAGGGGCAGAGACAACAGGCCAGAGATGGGGAGCAAGAAAGTTTAAACGTGGAATCAGATAGCTTTGTGTTCAAGTTCCAGTTCCTCCTCTAGCATGTCACATGACTTTAGGTAAATACTTCACATTTACAACTCAGCAAATTACCATAAAGGCACAACTTTCCTTTTCTTTTACAAACCACAGAAAGAATACGAGAAACACATTTCTGGGTAATGTCAGGGTTCTTCATATATCACAAATTTTCATATTGCTTTCATTTCAAAAAATTTGTACTGATACTAAATATTTCAAATAAAACATTATACACGTGCTCTTAGCAATCTTTCCCTTTTCTAGAAGCATTTTTACCCAGTAATCAGATCTTTTAAAAATATAGTTGAGAATCATGAAGATATTAAAGAATTCTGAGATACCAAAATTAATGTCATTTATTTAATCACCTGCTCATCTAACATTTGAATATCCATATATCCACGGTCAAAGAAACAGAGATTGTCTGCTTACTGTAAGGTCATTTAGATCCTGTAGACTCTGATTTTATAAATAAGTGTAGCAAGCTGTGGTTTACTGGTTTATAGTAGAACAGAAAGAACAATATGAAAGAGAAAAGAAAAAAAAAAGAAGAAAAAGAAAAAAAAAAGAAAAAAAAAGAAAAAAAGGAAAAAAAAGGAGAAAAAAAAGAAAAAAAAAAAAGAAAGAGAAGTGGTGGCCATTTTAGAGGTAGCAAAGTGAAAGTGAAAGCCACTCAGTCGTGTCTGACTCTGCAACTCCGTGGACTATACAGTCCATGCAATTCTCCATGCCAAAATACTGGAGTGGGTAGCCTTTCCCTTCTCCATGGGATCTTCCCAACCCAGGGATAGAACCCAGCTCTCCTGCATTGCAGGCGGATTCTTCACCAGCTGAGCCATAAGGGAAGCCCAAGAATACTGGATATGGGTAGCCTATCCCTTCTCCAATGGATCTTCCTGACCCAGGAATTGAACCGGGGTCTCCTGCATTGCAGGCAGATTCTTTACCAACTGAGCTATCAGGGAAGCAAAACATGACACTAATTCTTGAAGCACAAGATAAAAAACAGACATAAGAACACTAAAGGCTCTGCAATCTGAGACTCATTGCTTTTATTGGACTCATTTTTTTGCACTGAAATTATTATTTACTATAAAACAGTATAACTGTTTATGCTCAAAATGACAACCTTAAGGTATTCAAAAAAAGGCTAAATTATGAGTCACAACTTATTTGGGGGGGGAGGTGCAGAGAAAAAATGATGAAAACTAACATTTTTTAGGGTTTTCTTCTATGCCAAGTACTTAAGCATTTTCCTTATACCATCACATTTAATTTTTGCAGATTAACATCTCAAAGGTCAGAGACAGCAGTCAACACATGCAAGTTTCACAGCTATAGTTAGAGAGCTGGGATTGGAACCTGAGTTTGTTAGACTCTAAAGCCACGTCCTTTCTCTCACCCCACACCAACTTCCCACTGGCCATCTCTTTTTCCGAGAATTCTGCAGAAACTGTCTTTAGTGGAAGGAGGTAAAAACTGATCATGGGTCAAACACTGCCTTTCTGATGTCTTTTCCATTAAAAGTTCTTAATTAATAAGAACTTTACTCATGACCAAAGAGCATGAAAATATTTTATTTAAAGATTGTTGGAATAATTATGAATGAAATATACTAGGCCTCTTATTCAGAAACCATAAATGTAGTGCAGGGACCAAATGTCACTTCTTCATCAGTCCCCTAAAATAAGCTCAACCAAGGTCAAGTAAATCAGATATATGTTTACACTATTTTTATATTCTTTGTCCACAGCTGACAACTTTTGATTTTTCTATTCCATTGGGGATTTCTGCTTAATTTTAGAAACACATTTTACCAGTTTCTTATAAAGTAAACAGAAATGGAAAAACCTCTCTAACAATCTGCCAATTATATGAAGAATCCTTGTGGCCTGCAGGAGCCAAGGAGCTCTCCTCCTTGTTAGGAGCCAAGTCTCCCTTGTTAGGCTCATCATGGTGAACCCTGGGGACCAGGGATCTGAGTCCAAAGGCCCTTATTGTACTGAACAGTGTTCTATTTTTCTCACCCTGATTTCTTATTTTCCAACAGTCTAAGCCCCTCACCTCATCAGATTTCCCCCCCAAATCTGTTTTTCTCTCTAATTTCCTCATTTAACATTGATCCTTTCACTGTTGAGAATAGTTTTCTTTTGCTTGTAACCTTTGGTGAAGACTTTGTCTCATCAGGACATCATTTTACTCAAATGGTCACAGAAGCTTTCCCCATCCTTCTATATAGATTTTTCTTCTGCTGGTTTAAAATCATTTTACTGCAATGTTTTAACAGGAAACTGATGTTTCATCTAAGAAAGAATTTCAAAACTGCCCTAATTAAGGTATGAAAGGGCTTATCTTCAGTTAGACAAAAGGTTCTTTCTAGTCTTCAAGAATGAGACTTGATAAAGAGAAACTTTAAGGAGAAGGTATCTGCACTGTAAAGGAGATTCTATTCAGAGCAGTACTCTGTACTGCTGTCTTTTGTCTCGCTGGGTATCACCGTTACTTGCCAGAGGTAAAGTAACTCATTAGCGGCCTGCTCTTCTGGGACACTTAGTAGATGAAATGCATATCTAGAGTTCTGATATATGCTTACACATTAACACTTGAGTTTGAACTTCCTTCTAACACTCTGCTGGGCCAAGACCACACTGCAAGTTCAGGGGCCTGTCCTTTAGGAACGGTGTTCTAGCAACATCCTCCCCTCCCCCTGCCCACTATTTATTGCACACCTGGTTTACCTGAGTCTGGAACACATTCCATCCTGGGGTGGGTGGTCTGTGGAGGGCAGGGGAAGGTTACCTTCCCAGCATGCAGCCCTGCATGTGACTTTACCACCTGCCAGTATGTGCCAGGCTTGGCCTGGGAAAAATCAGAGCTATGTAGCTCTTGGCTCCTCTCAATCTGTCACTTCTGAGGTACAAATCTGAAAGCCACAGTTTCTCTTCAATGGATGCAAGGTATTTCCTTTAGTATATTTCTTTAGGATACACTGGTGTGGTCATTACCTTACTCGCACAGTAGCAGCAAACTGTAAGTTGATTTCATGTACATACGCTTATTAAATTTCTCCTTCCTCTCAAAAAATATTTGGCCCTCTCAAAATCTGCAGATACTCCATATAGTTTTAGATTTAGAAAGAAACTTAGAATCAGGTTTTTTCATTTTATATTTAAGGAAATCATGGTCCAGGGGAGAATGAGACTTTCCTGAAAAGAAAGAAATCATCAGGGCTGGAATAAGTACTGTCCTCAAAACCTGCTCCAAGGAGAAACCCAATATCTATAGGGCCAAGCCCTGAAGCAAAGTGGTTTAGAAAAATTAAATTAAAAGTCACTATCACTTTTAAAAGACGAGCTCATGTTCTTTTTTTCCCCCAATACCTCCTACCACATTTCAAAAACTTCCTACATTCTTTTTTGCAACCCAGAAAGATGCTTTTATTAGTAGTATAAATCTATCCTGTAATTTGATTCCATGAGAGACAAAATTAACTTGGTAATCAATGGTAAAACTATCCAACTAATTTTCAGTATTGTGAAGTTGGGTTTAAGTATTTTTAAGTTGTACAGTGTGTTCACAATGGTTGGAATATGAATTAAACTCACTAAGAACCAACAGGAGATTGTTTAAAAAGCTCCTACCAAGTCAGAGTATAAGAAAAAAAAAAGGCAAAAAAGTGTGGAAGGGCTCCAGCATCAGACACAGGTTTCTACATTGTTGGCACCATTTTACTTCCTTAGCTAAACTGTCTTCAGACATACAACAGTCTCTGCACCACTGATATTTTATAAAACATCTATGCTCATGTTATAAAAATAGAAGTCATGAAAGATATTTACCTGATGATTTACTTGGCTTGAAAGCATGAAAAGAAATTACATAGGAATGGCTAATAGTTTTTCAACATTATTTTTTTTTAAATTCCACAAACAATATTAAGACAGTATTAGAGGATGTTGTATTTTATCCCAAATACATTTGTATTTTTAATACATTTATGCCTTTCAGACTGTTTATATATTTTATGCAGTCAAAATCTTACATAAAATAATTTTAGCAAACTCTATAGTGCGTGCCTTAGTGGTCTTGATGGTTGGAAATTTCTTTGTTATTAATGTTGAATCATATCATACTTCTGCTCAGAAGAATCCCTGACTTCTTATCTTCTGCAAAGTTAAAGTCCAAAAATGCATAATGGCCAAAGAGCTCCTTCCTGATCTGCTCCTTCAGTCATCTTTCTAAACTCATGTTCTACCCTCTGCTGGCTCTTGCTCTGTTATCTCTTCTGCCTGAATCCTCTTCTACCAGGTATCCTCATGACTCATTCCCCCTCTTCGCTAGTTCTCTATTCAAATGCCACCTTATCCAAAAGCGTCCCAGACTACCTCTTTAAAAGTTACAGCCTTCTCCCCCAAACCCAATTCCCCTTCCTATTTACTCAAACTTTATTTTTCTCCCACTGCAATGGTTACCTTCTAAACTTTATGTATTGATATTTCCTCTCTCCCCAAGCTAGAATACAAGCTCCACGAGGGCGAGATTTTGTTTTGTTCACTGCTCTGTTCTTGGTGCCTAGAGCAACTTCCTGGGCTTCTCTGGTGGCTCAGATGGTAAAGCGTCTGCTTGTAATGTGGGAGACTCGGGTTTGATCCCTGGGTCAGGAAGATCCCCTGGAGGAGGGCATGGCAACCCACTCCAGTACTCTTGCCTGGAAAATTCTACGGATGGAGGAGCCTGGCAGGCTACATACAGTCCATGGGGTCACAGAGTCGGACAGGACTGAGCGACCTCACTTTCTGTTCCTGGCGCCTAAAACAACACTGGTTATGTGTATGTGTGCTTAGTTGCTTAGCTATGTCTGACTCTTTGTGACCCTATGGACTATAGCCTACCAGGCTCCTCTGTCCATGGGATTTCCCAGGCAAGAATACTGGAATGGGTTGCCATTTCCTTCTCCAGAGGATCTTCTCTATCCAGGGGTTGAACCTGCATCTCCTGCATTGGCAGGCAGATTGTTTACCCACTGAGTCACTTGGGAAGCCTGCTGGCTATGTAGAAGGTGTCAGAAAAATATCTTGTTGAATGCACTTAGACACTGATTTTCAATTAAAAAGATATTATTGTAACTTATTCACAAGTTAAAAATAAAACCAGCACTTAAAAGACAAAAGTGTACAGTATGCAGTCACCCTGGATGAATCTGTAAAGAGAGTAGAAGGCAGAAAGGAATTTGCCCACTACCCCCTTCTCCATGAGTCTTCTACTTCTTCACCTCTTACTCCTGCTTCAGTTGCTGCACTCTACGGGGTATGTCTTCTATTTCCTGCCAACATAAGTCATGTGCCTCACTGCAGTCTCCAAATACCCTGTGCACATTCTGCTTTACTGCAGCACTGACAGCAGTGCATTTTAAATGTCTCTTATCTATCTTTTCTGGGCTTTCCTGGTGACTTAGCGCTGAAGAATTCACCTGCTAATGCAGGAGACCTGGGTTTGATCCCCTAGAGAAGAAAATGGCAACCCGCTCCAGTATTTTTGCCTGGGAAATCCCATGGACAGAGGAGCCTGGCGGGCTACAGTCCATGGGTTGCAAAGAGTCGGACACAACTTAGTAACTAACAACAATAACAATCTGTCTTTTCTACTGGACTGTAAGGTATTTGTCTCTGCAGTTAAGGTGCCTACTATCTACCTTGTGCTTTTAAATGTCTGTGGAATGAAAATATTGTAAAGTAATTAGCCTCCAATTAAAATAAATAAATTTAAAAAATATAAAAAAACAAAGCCTAGGAAACAAAAAATAATAATAAAAATAAATGTTTGTGGAATGAAAGAATGAGTAAGTTCTAGAAGCATTTACAAAGCAGTACTGATGTGTTGAGATTACTGTGTTGAGAGCTAGGAGGCTAGGGTCTTATTCTACCTTAGCCATTGTTACCAACATGACCTGTGTGTCTCCAATCTTTATGCATAAAATAAGGGCATTTGGCTTTAAAATTTGCTGAGTCTGTTGGAAGTAAGATGATGAGAGGTACTTTAATTTATTTAATGTTCACAGCAACCCTCAAATATATCTATTATTATCCTTATTGTGCAAGTGAGAAAACAGAAGCTCAGAAAGGTAAAACAACTTGAACAAGCTTGTGAAGTCAATAAATGATAACACAGCTTTTCAAATTCAGAATGCCTGATTTCATGTGTAGTGATTTATCCCAACATCACTGTATCTTTCCTAGTAGGAGGATGGAGTGGTTAATCTCTAAGGCCTCTTTTTATTCTCAGAGTCTATGATTCTGTAGGTCTAATTTATGATCATGAAATTATTCAAATAAAGCCATCTACGTGGAATACGAATAGTGGGTTTCCATGCCCTCCTCCAGGGGATCTTACAGACCCACGGATCAAACCTGCAACTCATGTCTCCTACATTGGTAGGAGGGTTCTTTATCACTAGTGCCACCTGGGAAGCCCCTCTTATTCTACATATCCATTACTAAAACCTACCAATTCTAAGGGCTTCCCCAGTGGCTCAGTGGTAAAGAATCTGCCTGTGATGCAGACGATGCAAGAGATGCGGGTTCAATCCCTGGGTTGGGAAGATCCTCTAGAGGAGGGCATGGCAACCCATTCCAGTACTCTTGCCTGGAGAATACCATGGACAGAAGTGTCTGGCAGGCTACAGTCCATAGTGTCGCGAAGAGTCAGTCAGGACTGAAGTAACTGAGCAGATACACACACCCCAATTCTACATCCTGACTATTTCTTGACTCCATTTTGATGGCCATACTTATACTAGTCCAAGTCACCATAATATTTCTTAAAGACTACTCTGATAATCTAATTGGTTTCTCTGCATTCATATTTGTTCCCCAAAAATCCATTTCTGATCGTATCTGACATCCTTCCAGAGTGTACATTTATGACTAAAATCAGAAACTTAACTGAACCTACAAAGTCCAGCTCTGGCCTTAATCTACCTCATTTGCCCAAATTGATTCCCTTCACTTCTTGCTCACGAGGATCTAGCCTCAATGGCCTTCCTTTGGTTCCTTGAATTCCGTAAGCTCTTTTCCACCTTAGGGCTCTCTCAGGAGCTATTCTCTCTGCCTAGATTATCCTTTCACCTCCCTTTTTGCCTAGCTAACAGGCAAAAACTAAAGCTTCAGGATTTTAATATAAATGTCACTTCTTCTGGGAGGCCTTTCTTGACCCTCCTAAGCTGGTCAGTTCCCATTTATGCTTTCCTAGTAGTACCTTGTACACATTCTTCCAGCGTGTGTCACAACAGTAATCATGTAATCAATCACATGAAGACTACTTCCCATACCTGGTAAAACAGAAGCTCTGTGAAGATTGGGACAAATGTGCTTCATACACTGTTCTACCTCTTGTAACTAACGTTCACTTCCTCATATATGTACTTAACAAGTATTTTTAAAAGACTACAAAATTCTTTGAAAATGGTACTATTGTTTATCCCCATATTTTAGGTGAGAAAATTGAGTTTTAGAGAAGCGAAGAAATTGGTTCAAAATTAGAAGTTAGCTAATTATGGAGTTAGAATTTGTATCCAGGTAGTCTGATTTCAGAGCCTGGGCTAGGTGATATAGCCTATATATATATATATATAGGCCTAATATATAGGCCTATATATAGCCTAATATCACCTTAGAAGGTGATATTCTAAAGTATATGAGACAATTATCAGGAAGCATCTACTCTTTTAACCCATTTTTACGTCTTTTAAAAAGTTGTGGCAAAATACACATAAAATTTACCCTCTTCACCATGTTTAAGTGCACAGTTCAGTGGTGGTAAATACATTCACACTGCTAGGCAACGATCAACATCATCCCTCCCCTTAAATCTTTTCATCTTGTAAAACTGAAACTCTATACCCACGAAATAATAACTCTCCATTCTTTCCTTCCCAGGGCCTCTGCGGACCAACATTCAATGTTCTTTATAATTTTGACTATGCTAAGTACCTCATATAAGTGGAATCACATAGTATTTTGTCTTTGTGTGACTGGCTTCTTTCACTTAGCATAATATCCTCAGAGTTCATGCATGCTGAAGTGCACGGCAGAATTTCCTTCTAAACTTTTGAAGGCTGAATAACACTTCCCTGTATGGATATACCACAACTTTATTTATCCACTCATTCATTGATGAGCATTCCAGTTTGTTCCCACATTTTATCTACTGTGAAAAATGCTGCTATGAACATGGGTGTATAAATACCTTTATAAGATTCTGATTGCAAATCTACTTGGTATATACTCAGAAGTGAAATTACTGGGCCATATGGTAATTTTATTTTTAGTTTTTTCAGGAATTAGTTCCTTTAGACAACTTTAAAGATAGCACCATTTTCTACAATGGTTGTAACCATTTTACATTCCCACCAGCAGTGCACAAGGGTTCCAATTTCTCCATATCCTCACCAAACCATTTGTTTTTTTAATCTTTTTGCCAATGGGCATCCTTATGAATGAATGTGAGGTAGTATTTCATTTCCCTAATGATTAATGATGTTGAGTATCTTTTCATGTGCTTATTGGTCATTCACATATCTTCTCTGGAGAAATGTCCAAGTCTTCCAACAATATTTTAATTGGGCTATATTTTGCTGCTGTTGTTACTGAGTTGTAGGAGTTTCCTACATATTCTAGATATTAATCCCTTATCAGATAAATGATTTGCAAATATTTCCTCCTAGTCTGAAGGCTGCCTTTTTACTATATTCATAGTGTCTTTTGATGCACAAATTAAAAAAAAATCATTCAGTCCAGTATGTCTATTTTCTTTTGTTACTGTGCCTTTTGTGTCATATACAAGAAATCACTGCCAAATCCAACATCATGAAACCCTTGCCCTATGTTTTTCCACAGGCTTTATTATTTTAGCTCTTATATTTAGTTCCTTGGTTCATTTTGTCTTAGAATCTGCCTGACAATGCAGGAGATATAGGAGATGCAGGTTTGATCCTAGAGTTAGGAAGATCCCCTGGAGAAGAAAATGGCAACACACTCCAGTATTCTTGGCTGGAAAATCCCATGGACAGAGGTGCCTGGAGAGATATAGTCCATGGGCTGGCAAGAGTTGGACGTGACTGAAAACGCACACACATGCACACTATTGGATTACTGTAGCTTTCCAGTTAAATTTGCTTGTTGACTCTGTATCCTGCCACTTTGCTGAATTCATTTACTAGTTCTAACAGTTTTTTCTTTTGTGTGGAATCTTGAAGATTTTCTACATATCAGATCA
The DNA here is from genome assembly GCF_054371585.1 of Giraffa tippelskirchi. Lineage (NCBI taxonomy): Eukaryota > Metazoa > Chordata > Mammalia > Artiodactyla > Giraffidae > Giraffa > Giraffa tippelskirchi. The sequence continues at coordinate 35,722,003 of NC_137286.1, read as the reverse complement.
TGTCAGGAAAAAACAATGATCATTTCTTCCTTTTCAGTTGGCATGACTTTTATTTCTGTTTCTTGCCTAACTCCTCTGGCTAGAACTTCAGTACTATGTTGAGTATGGACACTGCCTGTTCTTGATCTTAGGGGAAAAGCTTTTAGTCTTTCACCACTGAGTATATTGTTTGCTATAGATTTTCATATATGAATTTTATTATGCGAAGACACTTTCCTTCAGTTTCTAGTTTATACAGTGTTTTTTTTTTTTGACACAAAATGGTGCTGTATTTTGTCAAATGCTTTTCTGTAGCAACTGAGATTATCATGTGTATTTTGTTCCTTCATTCTGTTAATGTGGTGTAATACACTGACTCAATTTTGTATGCTGAACCAAGCTTGAGTTCCAGGAATAAACTGCACTTGGTAGTGGTGTATAATCCCCTTAATATGCTGCTGAATTTGGTTTGGTAGTATTTTCTTGAGGATTTTTACATCAATGTTCACAAGGGATACTGGTCTGTAGTTTTATTCTTTTGTAGTGTCCTGACTGGCTTTCAAATCAAGGTATGCTGACCTCATAAGAATAAGTTAGGAAATGTTCCCTTTTCTTCATTTTTTTTTTTTTAAAGTTTGAGAAGTACAGATAGTAGTTCTTTAAATGTTTGCTAGAATTTGCCAGTGAAGCCATCAGGTACAGGGCTTTTCTTTGTTGTAAGAGTTTAAATTGCAGATTCCATCTCCTTAGTTATAGGTTATTCACATTTTCTATTTCTCCATGATTTAGTCTTGGTAGATTTTGTGCTTCTAGGAATTTGTCCATTTCATCTAGGTTATCCAAGTTTTTGGTGTGCAACTGTTCACTGTACTTTCTTACAATCCTTTTCATTTCCATAGAATTGGCAGTAATGGCCTCACTTTCACTTCTGATTTTGGTAATTTCAGTCTTCTACTTCTCCTTAAAAAAAATTTGTCCACATAACTAAAGGTTTATTAACTGTCCATCTTTTCGAAAAAAATCAACTTTTGGCTTCATTATTTTCTGGGTTGTCTTTCCAGTCTTTATTTAGCTTTTTTCTTCTCTTTGAGTTTAGTTTGTTGTTCTTTTTCTGTTTCTTTAAGTTATAAAGTATGTTGCTGATTTGAGATATTTCTTGTGTTTTAATACAAGCCTTTACAGCTGTAAAACTCCTCCTCAGCACCACTTCTGTTGGTTCCCTTAAGTTTGGTACTTTTTTCAATTTAGCTATTATGAATGGTGCTGCAGTGAACATGAGAGTGCAGGCATCTCCTAGAGATACTTATTTTAGTATCTGGATACATACCCAGAAGTGGGATTTCTAAATCATAAGAATTAAGTATTTTGAAGTCATTTAATTTCTAGTGGACATTTAAAGGACTTTCTGGAATATAGCCTAGTAAATGGCAAGAGACCAACACAGCCTAAATAAAAGTCAAACAGAACAGAAAAGAGTATTTCACTTGCTGTGATGAAGTATCAGGAGTAAAAAGAGTAAGAGGTACAATGAGGAGAATAAATGTGCATCATAAACGGAATGTTGGGTTTATACATACCTGCATATTTAACTAGGTCCTATGATGATTTGTAAGGCAGCACGGAGCAGCAAGGCAAGATGTTGAAAGAATGTTGGCCTATGAAGCTCAAAGAAATATGGCCGGGTGAATTGGCATGAGCTTTTTTAACTCTTTAATATAAAATAATTACAGATTAATTGGAAACTGAAAATGAAAGTATAGAGTAGTTCAATATACATGTCCCAGTTTCCTCCAATGATAACATTTTATAACTCTTGTTGTTGCTTAGTCACTAAGTTATGTCTGACTCTTTGTGACCCCATGGACTGCAACATGCCAGGCTTCGCTGTCCTTAACTGTCTCTTGGAGTTTGCTCAAATTCACGTCCATTGAGTTGGTGACGCTATCTAACTATCTCATCCTCTGCCATCTCCTTCTCTTTTTGCCTTTAATCTTTCCCAGCATCAGGGTCTTTTCCAATGAGTTGGCTCTTCACATCAAGTGGCCAAAGTATTGGAGCTTCAGTTTCAGCATCAGTCCTTTCAATGAATATTCAAGGTTGATTTCCTTTAGGATTCACTGGTTTGATCTCTTTGCAGTCCAAGGGACTCTCAAGAGTCTTCTCCAGCACCATAGTTCGAAAGCATCATTTCTTCGGTGCTCAGCCTTCTTTATGATCCAACTCTCACATCCACACATGACTCCTGGAAAAACCATAGCTTTGACTATATGAACGTTTGTCAGCAGAGTGATGTCTGCTTTTTAATATGCTATCTAGGTTTTTTCATAGCTTTCCTTTGAAGCAGCAAGTGTCTTTTAATTTTGTGGCTGCAGTCACTGTCCACACTGGAGCTGTCTCTTCTCATTTCAGGTATATATTCTTCTGGCTCTTGGTTGGATGACTAATTTTTTAAATTATGTATCTTTGATGTCTTGGGTATTACATTTTAAGATTCGGATCTTATTTAAATTGTGCATTTTAATGGCTTTTTCTGAGCCTGTGTTGGTATGGGGTCGAGGGTACCACCCTGTTACTGTCAGGAGGGGACAGAAGTGCAGGTTCCCTGGTGGCCCTTCATTGACACCCTCGGCGGAGAATGATGGCCCATGATTGTTGGGTGAGAACAGGAGTTCAGGCTCCTCACTTAGTTCTCCACTGATACCCCAATGGCTTGCTGGTTTGGGGAGGGAGAGGTAAATGTTACTGCTCCCCATATGGCCTCCACAGGAGGGTTACCACTGGAAGGTGTAAGGGTGGTGGGACTTGTTACTAGAGGAAGGTGGTAAGTCTTGGCATCCTATTTGGCCCTTTCTGATCCCACTCTGGTGAGACAGAGAAAGAGGGAGTCTCACTATTTCTGGGTGAGGTGAAAATTCAAGCTCTCAGCATGGTCTGTACTGACCCTGGTGGGAGGCTGTGTGGCCTCTAAGTCATGTCCAACTCTTTGTGACCCCATGGATTGTAGCCTACCAGACTTCTCTGTCCATGGGATTTCCCAGGCAAGCATACTAGAGTGTGCTGCCATTTCCTTCTCCATGAGATCTTTTTGACCCAGGCATTGAACCTGCGTCTCCTGCTTGGCAGGTGGATTCTTTACCACCGAGGCACCTGGGAAGCTCCCTGGTGGGAAGAGAGGGGCTAACTACTGCTAACTATTGGGATGTGAAAACAAATACCCAATTTGCACACACATGGGTATACAAATTGGGTGTTTGTATACCCACATACTGGCACATAATCAAAACACTATATGTGGTAATAATTGGTATTATGCAGCTAGTATATAAGCTGAAATATTTACTTCAGAGTTGTTTATTTTTTACGGTTGTTAGTCTAAGATATGAAATATATGTAGGAAATCTGTGTCTTACTTCCAATACTTTAGTTCTCAACTTTTTAAAATTTGACTTTCAAATGACTTACATTTCTGTATATCATATATTTAAATCCCTAAGTCTCCTTTCCTCTACCAAATGCAGACTTATACTTTACCAAACAGCCATGTCAAGTTTTCTCTATGGGGTGCTGCTTGCCAACAAGCAAGCAAAGCCATCCATCATTGCCTGCAAAGTAGCATTATTGGTCAGTTATCTGAGTGTGATGATTAAAATCCCAGTTTTCCACTCAGCCTTCTCTGAAACCACCATGGTAGAAGGGCACAGCCTGAGTCCTTAACCCCTTCTTAAGGCCTCTGATTCTTCCAGAGGGTAATATCCACTATCGTTGCTGCTGCTAAGTCACTTCAGTCGTGTCCGACTTTGTGCGACCCCATAGATGGTAGCCCACCAGGCTCCCCCATCCCTGGGATTCTCCAGGCAAGAACACTGGAGTGGGCTGCCATTTCCTTCTCCAATGCATGAAAGTGAAAAGTGAAAGTGAAGTTGCACTGTCACTATGCAGGGATTTTTCTTACAGTGGTAACAGAAGTAGTGAAAGAGGCAGTACGGAGCATAATAGCAGTTAACATGAGCAGTTAACAGCCTGAGATACCAATGCTTAATGGCTTCACTCAGTTCATCTCACTTAACCCAGATGGTATCCCCACACAGCAGCATTGCTACTCCTGTTTTCAGACAAGAGAGCTAGGGTTTAGAGAGAGAGTATTACGGTGGAGTCAAGATTTCAATCCAGGCAGTCTCATTGCTAAGCCTGGCCTTAAACTACTTTACAATACTGTAGTGAGGATTAATTAAGATGACATGTGAAAGTGTTTGAAAATTAGAAAGCACTAAACAAGTGTGAGGAAATTTTTATTACCACTTTTCAGAGTACTCTGACAAGTGACCACAATTAGATAAATGAAAATTCAGGCTTCATCCGATGCTAATGAATCATTTAAACACTGTCTCCCATTATAGCAGCTACCCAAAAGACAATGTTTCATATTCTGCAAAAGGTGCAAAGCACCTCTTAATGAAAGTTTTAAAGGTAGAACTTTAGGGAAATACATGTATAGACTATTTTCCCACAGGTATTTTTACATTTTGCACATATAGAAATGGTAGCTGAGTTTTGGGTTAATCTCTTTAGATAGGTTTAAATAAAAGATGTGAGGAGAGAGATGTTACAGATAATCACTGAGCCGTGTTACCTACTTTATAGGAAGGAGATTAAGTTCTGGAGGAATCCCTTTGGTTATAGAAATAGTTGTATGTAGCTCATGAAGCAGACAAATTCATGCGAAAATGGAAATGTTTGTCATTCACATTTCAACTATATTTGAAATGACATAATTCTCTAAAGGATAAGAGCTTACGATACTTTCTTTCATTCATTTATCAAATATTTTCCCAATACTACGTCCTAGAACTCTATGATAAGCTCAATGGGTGAAAATAAAGACAGCCTTGCTTTCAAAAGCTCATAGTTAAGTAAAGAATAATTAGAATTCCATGCAGTAAGTACAACCCCAGAAGTAATCTCCATGAGGACTGGCGCAAGGAACACCATGAGAAGGAGGTAACTCCTGAGCTGAGTCTCACTGAAGAGAAGAGCTTAGTGAAAAGAGTTTGGTGAGGTGGTGGTGGTGGGGGCAGTAGAATACACAAAAGAATACAGCGTGGAAGAAGGCCTGGAAGAGTGCAGACACTCAGGGAGCTGCAGGTTGCTGGGTATAGTCAGAGCAGCAGGAAATGAGACTGTAGGGTCACTTGCCTGGAATGCTTCATTAAGGACTTTGGTAATCTTGAAGGTGATGGGTGAGCCAAAGAAGGATTCATTTTAGACTCAGGACTCTTGTCATAATGTGGCGTTATGGTAGAGATTAAAACTGAAGGCAGGGAAGAAGGCTACCATATTGCTACAAATGAGAGATGATGGGGGCTAAAGAATAACCTGATTAATTGCATATTTGGTGAATGGGGAGGAAGAGGAGTAAAGGGGAAGTATGGTTTTAAAACATTCCCTAGGTTTTGGGCACAGATGGTAGTGTTATTTAGCAGGATGATAAAGGCGGGAGGACAGGTCCAGTTTTTGGCATGCTAAATTTCAGGAGGGCTTCCCTGGTGGCTCAGAGGTAAAGAATCCACCTGCCAATGCAGGAGACACGGGTTCAATCCCTGGGTTGGGAAGATCCTCTGGAGGAGGGCATGTCCCTTGCCTGGAGAATCCCATGGACCGAGAAGCCTGCAGGGCTACAGTCCACAGGGTCACAAAGAGTCAGACATGACTTAGCGACTAAACAACGATAGTAATACAATAAAGCTGATGATGCTGGCATTTTACAAATGATAGTTTAACATTTGGCAACTTGGTCAAAAACACATGCAGGGATGAAACAGAGAAAAATACATAAGTACCAGTCTCAGGATGGGTAATCTGGTCCAACAAAGAAGCCACATATTCCCAAGTTAATTATAGGCGAAAACAGGTAGTTTTCAGAATTATGTCATTTGTTTTTCTAAAAATACCTATCAAACATCTATCAAACCATATGTGAAATGCACAATTAAAAAAAGGTTTTGGTCTTCCTCTTTCACAGCATTCATTTAGGAAAGAAATCCCTGCTGAAATTTCTCACTGCACACAGTAAACCTCAACGGAAGGGACAGTAAGTGTGATTTGACAAAAGTCTTCTAGATAGTCTGACCTGCATGCCCATACCTTAGATGAGACTTCCTCCAGGAAGGCAATTCAGTTCAAATCAGTCAGTGTTTGTCAAAGTGCCTCAGTGTGCCCAACACAAAGTGTGGAGGCAAAAGCAATGGGTACTAGGAGAGCTCCCTCCACTAACTTTGTATGTGACCTTGCATGAGTTAATTAACCTTTTAAAGTCTGTTCCCTCACCTGCAACTTGAAAGGGCTGGCTGTATGAGAGAATCCTTAAAGATCTTTATAGTTCTTGATATTTTATGATTTGTTGACAAGCAGGTCTAAGGATGCTGAATTGGACATTGTTTTCTCTATACCTGGTGATTTTCAAGAGCCTATTCAAGTGTCCCTTCCAAGCCTCCTGCTCTGTTCCCACTAGCCTAAGTCCTACTTAGGCTCAGCTTCCAACAACACTTCCTCAGTGAGGCCTTCTCCAACTTTCCTCTTAGGAAGGAGTCTCTCCTTCCTCTGAAGCCTCAGAACATCCAGTTCTTTGCTCTGCTTACGGCACTCTTTGCTTTGGCATTCGTGTCTCATTTTACAAGACTGGAGGATGGCAAACTTTTTCTATAAAGGACTAGAGAGCAAATATTTTATGCTTTGCAGTCATACCGTATCCATCAAAACTACTCAGCTCTACCATTGTGGGGAGAAAACAGTCATATGCAACAAATGAGTGTGGCTGTATTTCAATAAAACTTTATTTACAAACATGTGATGGTTTGGCCTATAAGTCCTAGCTTGTTGACTTGCGCATTACGACTATGATTTCTTGAAAGCAAGCTCCACACCATACTGTCTCTGATTTCCTGTGATGACTAGTATAACATATTTTTGCCTAAAGAAGGCACACAAGTAAATGGAATAAATTACGTATGCTTAAAACAGAAGGAGAGAAAATCAATAGCCATTCCATGTTATTCACATCAACAAAAAAAAGAGAAAATGGATATAAAAGCATATAAAGATGGTGTAGTCCTTAGCCCCCTAGCCTTTTCACCCTTCAGTAATGTAATCGGTGTCTTTACACTGCTGCCTCTTAAACAGTACTTCTCCCCTTCTAAATCTAGGGCAAAAAGTTAGATTTCCCTCAGCTTACAGTGCCAAAAGCCAAAGACCCTTCTGTATGGAAACAAAGGCACAAACAAAGAAACAAATTCTTATTTTGAAACATGTCAGGCTGTTAGAAAAGCCAAAGAATATTAAACAATGAACTATACTCTTTACCTAGATTCATCAGCTGATAGCATTTAGCTACATCTTCAAAAGCACATTTAAAAAACAAATTTTACTATAAACTTTAATATTTTAAGTGTATCTTTCAGTAAGTTTTCACAGATGTATGTACCTGTGGAAGATCATCACGATAGAGAACATTTTCAACAGCCCCCAAAGTTCCCTGTGCTCCTTTGGAGTCAATGTCCTTCAACACCTTCAGCATTCCAGGCAACTACTGATCTATTTTGTGTGTCATGGATTATTCTGTATTTTCTACAACTTCAAATAAGTGGAATCATACAGTAGGTAGACTTTTGAATCTGGCTTTTTTTTCTGAATAATTCATTCATGCTGTTCAGTGTATCATCAGTCCATTCCTTTTTATTGCTAGATATTATTCCATTGTATGGATATACCACAATATGTTTATCATTATCACCTGTTGGTGGATATGTGTGTTGTTTAAGGATTTTAGTTATTTATGAATAAAGCTGCTAATGTCATTCTTGTACAAGCTGTTTTTGTGAAGAAATGTTTTCATTTTTCTTGGGTAAAACGCAAGGAGTGACATTGCTGGTATGTGGGGCTTCCCAGATGGTGCTAGTGGTAAAGAACCTGTCTGCCAATGAGGAGACATAAGAGACACGGGCTTGATCCCTGGGTTGGGAAGATCCCCTGAAGGAGGTCATGGCAACCCACTCCAGGATTTTTGGCCTGGAGAATTCTGTGGACAGAGAAGCCTGGCGGGCTACAGTCTGTAGGTCATAAAGAGTCGGACATGACTGAAGTAACTTAGCATGCACGCACACGGCTAGTATATGTTTGTGAGAAACTGCTAAACTTCAACCACACTTTTAAAAGCACAGGATTTGTTCAATTATATTGTCAAGACTCAAGAGAAAGCAAGTTATCATTCAAGAAACAAAACTACATACTGAAGTGTGGTCAACTTTAAGACTCTCAATTGCTGCAGTCAGAGGTGTTAATGAGATCTAATATTACTGCTTTTTTCTCTCTGAACAGACTGCTTTCACAGGTGAGAATGAACTAAGCAAAAGCAGAGGCCAAACATAAAGAATGCTTTTAGTCTATTTCCAACATCTCATAAAACCCCAAGAGGACTGGGAAAGGGCAGAGAAACAGGAACTTAGCTGTGTGTATGGCCATTTTAATGTCTAGTATTTCTGTTCTCTTTCACTTACTAGAAGAGCCAGAAGGCCTTCGGCTTGATGCCCTACTGTGTCTAACGACAAACATGAAGATGCAGGGATGTAAGTTTCAAGAAGACAGGAAGAGAGACTGAATTATTATAGGGTGCCGAGAAAGGCCCAAACAGTTTCTCTGTATTCACTCTTCTATTTATAATTTCTGCTCACCCCCTACACCTGACCCACTGGCTGTCTCTTTTCCCCTGCATTCTATATCCCCTTCCCTAGATCTCCTGTTTCTGTTTCCTTCTCTTCTTGGGTCCCACTTGCCTTCCTCTTAGATTCTTCCATTTTCTCTCTCCTTTCTGCTTTCTGAGTATGTGTACAAATGTGCATGGATATGGTTCTCACCTTTGCTAGGTTTATTCCAGGCTTCTCTTCCTCCTCACAAACAAAAACTACCAAGACTGTATTTAGACTTGATGTTCTTGCTTCATCGCAAAGTCCTGCCCAACTCTTTTGTGACCCCATGGACTGTAGCCTGCCAGGCTCCTCTGTCCATGGGATTTCCCAGGCAAAAATACTGGAGTAGGTTGCCATTTCCTTCTCCAGGGGATCTTCCCAACCCAGGGATCAAATCCATGTCTCCTGCATGGGCAGGCGGATTCTTTACCACTGAGCCACCTGGGAAGCCCATCTAGACTTGATAGATGCAAAAAAACAGAACTGTTCCCTTGCAATTGTTGGTGATGGTCTCTGTGCTTTTCACCTACAATAGTTTTCTCCCTGCAGCTAGAACATTCTATTATAGGACACCTACAATACTACAGGTTGCAGTCTGAGCACTGAGATTACCCATTTTCCTGAATCGTTATGCTAGATGACAACACAGTGTGTTCAAGTTGGCACAAAGTGTACATTGAATAGCTGTCACCCTGTTTAAGGAATTTTCAAAGCACAAGTTAAATAGATGTTTTAAAAATTTCTCTCCAGGCATTTAAAAACATGTTTCAACTATATTGTTGTTGTTCAGTCGCTCAGTCATGTCCAACTCTTTGAGACCCTCTGCAGCACGTCAGGTTTCCCTGTCCTTCACTATCTCCCAGAGATTGCTCAAATGTCCATTGAGTCGGTGATGCCATCCAGCCATCTTATCCTCTGTCATCCCCTTCTCCTCCTGCCTTCAATCTTTCCCAGCATCAGGGTTTTTTCCAATGAGTTGGCTCTTCCCATCAGGTGGCCAAAGTATAGGAGCTTCAGTTTCAGCATCAGTCCTTCCAACGAATATTCAGAACTGATTTCCTTTAGGATTGACTGGTTTGATCTCCTAGCCGTCCAAGGGACTCTCGAGAGTATTTTCCAACACCACAGTTCAAAAGCATCAATGCATTGGCACTCAGCCTTCTTTATGGTCCAACTCTCAGATCCATACATGACAACTGGAAAAACCAGAGCTTTGATTAGATGGACCTTTGTCAGCAGAGTAATGTCTCTGCTTTTTAATATGCTGTCTAGGTAGGTCATAGCTTTTCTTCCAAGCAGGAAGCATCTTTTAATTTCATGACTGCAGTCACCATCTGCAGTGATTTTGGAGCCCAAGAAAATAAAGTCTGTCTCTGTTTCCATTGTTTCCCCATCTATTTGCCATGGAGTGATGGGACCAGATGCCGTGATCTTTGTTTTTTGAAAGTGGAGTTTTAAGCTAGCTTTTCCACTCTTCTCTTTCACCTTTAACAAGAGGCTCTTTAATTACTCTTCGCTTTCCGCCATAAGGGTGGTGTCACCTGCATATCTGAAGTTACTGATGTTTCTCCCAGCAATCTGATTCCAGCTTGTGCTTCATCCAGCCTGACATTTCTCATGATGTACTCTGCATATAAGTTAAATAAGCAGGGTGACAATATACAGCCTTGACGTACTCCTTCCCCAATTTGGAACCAGTCTGGTGTTCCATGTCTGGTTCTAACTATTGCTTCTTGACCTGCATACAGGTTTTGCAGGTGGCAGGTAAGATGGTCGGGTATTCCCATCTCTAAGAATTTTCCAGTTTGTTGTGATTCGCACACTCAATGGAATTAGTGCAGTCAATGAAGCAGAAGTAGACGTTTTATCTGGAACTCTCTTGCTTTTTTGATGATCTAGTGGATGCTGGCAATTTGATCTCTGGTTCCTCTGCCTTTTCTAAATCCTGCTTGAACATCTGGAAGTTGCTGGTTCACGTACTGTTGAAGCCTCACTTGGAGAATTTTGAGCATTACTTTGCTAGCATGTGAAATGAGTGCAATGGTGTGGTAGTTTGAACATTCTTTGGCATTGCCTTTCTTTGCGACTGGAATGAGAAGTGACCTTTTCCAGTCCTGTGGCCACTGCTGAGTTTTCCAAATTTGCTGCCATATTGAGTGCAGCACTTTCATAGCATCATCTTTTAGGATATGAAATAGCTCAGCTGGAATTCCATCACCTCCACTAGCTTTGCTCGTAGTGATGCATCCTAAGGTCCCCTTGACTTCACACTCCAAGATGTCTGGCTCTAGGTGAGGGATCACACCATCGTGGTTATCTGGGTCATTAAGATATTTTTGTCTAGTTCTGTGTATTCTTGCCACCTCTTCTTAATATCTTTTGCTTCTGTTAGGTCCATACCACTTCTGTCCTTTATTGTGCCCATTTTGCATGAAATGTTCCCTTGGTATCTCTAATTTTCTTGAAGAGATCTCTAGTTTTTCCTATTCTATTGTTTTTCTCTATTTCTTTGCACTGATCACTGAGCAAGGCTTTCTCACCTCTGCTTGCTATTCTTTGGAACTCTGCATTCAGACGGGTATCATCTTTCCTACATCCTTCCTTTTATCCTTTGCCTTTAGCTTCTCTTCTTTTCTCAGCTATTTGTAAGGCCTCCTCAGACAACCATTTTGTCTTTTTGCATTTGTTTTTCTTGGGGATGGTTCTGATCACTGTCTCCTGTACAGTGCCACGAACCTCTGTCCATAGTTCTTTAAGCACTCTGTCTATCAGATCTAATCCCTTGAATCTACTTGTCACTTCCACTGTATAATCGTAAGGGATTTGATTTAGGTCAACTATATAGCTGTAGATATACACTCTGTAACAAAAGCCTCACTTTCCTTTCATAAAAACAATAATTTTACCAATGAAGAAAACTTTTTAAGTTCAAGGCCATATTTAATAGTAGTGTTAGTCACTCAGTCATGTCCAACGCTTTGCGATCCCATGGACTGTAGCCTGTGAGGCTCCTCTGTCCATGGGATTCTCCAGTCAAGAATATTGGAGTGGGCTGCCATTCCTTTCTCCAGGGGATCTGCCCTATCCAGGGATAGAACCTGGGTCTCCCACATTGCAGGCAGATTCTTTACCACTGCACCACCTGGGTATTTTAGTTACTGAGGTCAGTGCATGTAGCTGATGGAAAAACCATATAACTCTTATCAAATAATCAAACTCCAGGTTTCTAGAACTTTAATTTGTTATTCTTTAAAGAATATATGTCTCTCTGTGTGTATATGGGTATGTTTGTATATGTATAAAATCTGAAACTTCAGAAAACTTGCAAACATACTTCAGAACCATGTTGTACCTGGTTACCATATCTTGTTCCCTCCAGTCTAGAAAATTCTTCACTGATCCCTTGAACTTTCATGATTTTGAGACTTCTGTAGATTACAGGTTATTTTGAAGACTGTCCCACACTGGGTATGTCTCATGTTTCCTCATGATTAGATTCAGATTATGTATCTTTGGCAGCATTATCATAGTAGTGATACTAGTTCTTCTCATTGTAGCCTATCAAGTGGCAGACAATTTTGGTTTGCCACACGATTGATAATGCTCACTTTGATCACCTTAGTATCAGGTTTTCCCACTACAAAGTTACTTTTATTTTGTAATTAATAACAATTTTATAAGAATGTTACTTTGAAACTAGGTAAATATCCTTTTCCTCATCACATTTTCATTTTATTTATAATTTAAAATATAGGCCATTTTTTTTCCTCTAAAGTAGCAGTACATGTGTCTCTTTCAATTTTGGTTTCCTCAGGGTATATGCCTAGGAGTGGGATTGCTGGGTCATATGGTGGTTTTATTCCTAGTTTTTTAAGGAATCTCCATATCGTCTTCCATAGCAGCTGTATCAATCTACATTTCCACCAACAATGCAAGAGTGTTCCCTTTTCTCCACACCCTTTCCAGCATTTATTGTTTGTAGACTTTTTGATGAGGGCCATTCTGATTGGTGTGAGGTGATATGTCACTGTAGTTTTGATTTGCATTTCTCTAATAATGAGTGATGTTGAGCATGTACCCCATTGTTCACTGCAGCTCTATGGGGTCGCGCAGAGTCGGACACGACTGGAGCGACTTAGCAGCAGCAGCAGTAGCAGCAGAACAAGGAAGCAACCTAGATGTCCATCGACAGATGAATGGATAAAGAAGTTGTGGTATATATACACAATGGAATATTACTCAGCCACAAAAGGAACACATCTGAGTCAGTTCTAATGAGGTGGATGAACTTAGAACCTATTATACGGAGTGAAGTGAATCAGAAAGAGAAAGATGAATACCATATTCCAACACATATATACGGAATCTAGAAAAATGGTACTGAAGAATTTATTTACAGGGCAACAATGGAGAAACAGACATAGAGAATAGACTTATGGACGTGGGGAGAGGGGAGGAGAGGATGAGATGTATGGAAAGAGTAACATGGAAGCTTACATTACCATATGTAAAATAGACAGCCTAAGGGAATTTGCTGTATGGCTCAGGAAACTCAAACAGGGGCTCTGTATCAACCTACAGGGGTGGGGTGGGGAGGGAGATGGGAGGGAATTTCAAAAGGGTGGGGATATATGTATACCTATGGTTGACTCATGTTGAGGTTTGACAGAAGACAGTAAAATTATGTAAAGCAATTATCCTTCAATAAAAAATAAGTTAATAAAAAACCTCAACATTAAAAAAAAAAGTAGCAGTACAATAAACAATTCTTTCCTCACATCTGAAACCTGAGAAACAAGCAAGCTTCTGTAGGGTAAAAGCTAAGGCCAAGTCATTTCGTTGTTAACTGAGTATCCACGTTAACTTGTATCTGGCTCTGTCCTGCTGGAGCTTTCGCCACTTAGCAGTAACTCCTTTCCCTCTGCCTGTACTTGGGCTGTGAGCTTACTAAGACTGATATTTTTTCTCATTTCCTTAGATAATGATTAAGTTACTTATCCATCAATCAGTTCCCAGTTTAGATATCAGCTTCCCTAGCAACTACCCCTGGTCCTTGAAAGTCTCAGCATCCTGTCTTGACTCATCATAACCCTTAAAATATTTCATCATATTTGTCTTTTTGCTTATTTGAACTGAACTATCCACAAGACTGTAAGTACCAAGACTGAAATTATGGTTTTCATTAATTAAAAGTTTAATAATTTAGTTAGCATAATACCAACAGAGTCAAACTCTTTCGGACCTTCTGCTATCCTGTTCCATGTCTCTACTTAAGTAACCATTACCATGAATTTTGTGTTTGTCATTCTCTTGCTAAATAAAATTTTTTAAATCATGTATTTATGTGTCCCTAGAGAATATAATTTTTAGTTTCCCTTGTTCTCACATTTTATAAAAATAGTATTTGAAAAAAATTAATGATTTTAACTTACTAATATTTTTACAACTGTTTCCTCTTGGTTCATAAGAGAAACTGGTCTGCAATGTTTTTTCTTGTACCATTTTTGTTTGGTTTTGTTTAATTTACTAATATTTTTAGAACTGTTTCTTCTTGATTCATAAGAGAGACTGGTCTGCGACTTTTTTTCTTGTACCATTTTGTTTGGTTTTGTTTGTACCATTCTTCTACCAAGATTGTACTGGCCTCAAAGAATGAATTGGGAAGAAGTTCTACTTCTCTTTCTGGAATAGTTTAAGATTGAAATGGTCTCTTCCTTGAGTGTTTGATAGAAGTTGGCTATAAAATCATCTAGGCCTGTGATTTCTTTGTGGAAAGACAGTAAATAACTAATTCAATTTCTTTAAAGGTTAAAGAACTTATTAGGCTTTCTCTACTTGAATTTGTTGAGTTACATTTTTCTAGGAATTTGTTAACTTAAAATTTTAAATGCACTGATGTAAAGTTGTTCTAAGTATTCTCTTAATTTCTCTTCAATCTGTAGTTAATTTTTTTTATTCCTCATTTTAATTGTGTTTCTACTCTTTTTTCATGATCAAATTTGACAGAAACTTGCCTACTTTATTGTGGCTCAGCTGGTAAAGAATCTGCCTGCAATGCAGAAGACCAAGGTTTGATCTCTGGGTTGGGAAGATCCCCTGGAGAAGGGAAAGGCTACCCACTCCAGTATTCTGGCCTGGAGAATTCCATGGATTGTATAGTCCATGGGATTGCAAAGAGTTGGACACAACTGAGCAGCTTTCACTCACTCACTTTATTAGATTTTATGAATAACTAATATTTGCTTTGTTGATATTCTCCAATGTTTGTTTTCTAATTACCTCATAATTTCCCATGTTTTCTCTCTAGATCAGTTTGGCTTCTCTTTTTCTAAGATTCTTAAGTTAAATACTCAACTACTTATATACTTTACTATTTTCAAATATAATCATTCAAAGATATATATATATTTTACAGTTTTGCTTTATTACACCCCCAAATTTTGATATGTTGTATTTTTATTATTGTTCTATTTTAAGTTTAAAAAATTGTGACTTACTGTATGACTCCTGAGTTTGTTACGTACCTAGATTTTGAAATGTATACGGATGTTTATCTTTTTGTTATTGATTTCCATCTTAATTGTATTATAGTCACAGCAAATTAACTGTATAATAATTCTAATAGAAACTACAAACTTGGGCTTCCCTGGTGGCTCAGTTGTTAAGAATCTGACTTGCAATGCAAGGGACACTGATTCCACCCCAGGTCTGGGTAGATCCCATATACCACGGAGCAGCTAAGTCCATATGCCGCAACTACTGAGCCAATGCTCTAGAGCCTGAGAGCCGCAACTACTGAGCCAATGCATGCAACTACTGAAGCCTGGCACCTAGAGCTCATGCTCTGCAACCAGTTAAGCCACTGCAATAGGAAGCTCTCACACAGTGAAGAGTAGCTGCTGCTCATCACAACCAGAGAAAGCCAGTGTGCAGCAATGAAGAGCCACCACAGTCAAAAAATAAAATAAATTTTTAAAATTAAAAAAAGAAAACAACCTATAAACTTCACTTTAAGCATTGCTTTTTGGGGAATATGCAATATTTTCATTATCATCATTTCAAAATATCTAATTTCCTTTGTGATTTTGTAGGCATTCTATTACTGTCTTCTAATTTTATTCTATTGTGGTCAGAGAATATAGTTTCAGTTTCTTTAAATTTACTATGACTGTTTTATGGCCCAGCATATAGTCTATCTTGAACACACAACGTATGCTAGAAGACAATGCGTGCACTCTATAGTTGCTGGGTATCGGAGAAGGCAATGGCACCCCACTCCAGTACTCTTGCCTGGAAAATTCCATGGACGGAGGAGCCTGGTAGGCTATAGTCCATGGGGTCGCTAAAAGTCGGACACGACTGAGCGACTTCACTTTCACTTTTCCCTTTCATGCACTGGAGAAGGCAATGGCAACCCACTCCAGTATTCTTGCCTGGAGAATCCTGTGGACAGGGGAGCCTGGTGGGCTGCCGTCTATGGGGTTGCATAGAGTCGGACACGACTGAAGCGACTTAGCAGCAGCAGCAGCATACTGATGTATAAATATCAATTAGATCAAGGTGGTATCATCTATATTTTTTACTGAATTTTTGTTTTTAGTCAAGTTGTTTTATCAGTTGCTGAAGGAAGGTTGTTAAAATATCCATCTATGAGAATGGAATTATTTATTTTTCCCTTTAATTTTGTTAATATTTGCTTCCTGAATTTGAAGCTGTTATTAAGCATATACACATTTATGATTGCTGTATTTTCCTATTGGTTGACCTATAATCTACCTGCAATGTTGCTGTTTATATCTTCTAATACTGTTACATTAAACTCCTCTTCATTTGATATGAATGTAGCTATTTTAGTTTCTTATGTTTACTATGTGAGTCTTTTTTACTCTTTTGTTTCAACTTATATTTATACAGGATTGTATTTTTATATTTTAAGTACATCTCATGTAGATAGCATTTAGCTGGGTCTTTGTTTTTACCCTTTCTGACAATCTGTGCCTTGTAACTTTTTCAAGGAAAGTTTTTCACATTTTGCTCAGCATAATAATTGATAGATTTGGGCTGGACCTACTATTTATTGTTTTTTGTTTAACTTTTTGTTGTTTATTTATCAAGTTGAGACAGTACCGTTTTGTGTAAAAGGCAGAAACTTTGTAATGTTATTGGTTTTCTGTCCTGTCCACCCTTTCAGTTTAGTTCAGTTGCTCAGTCATGTCTGGCTCTTTGCAACCACATGGACTGCAGCACGCCAGGCTTCCCTGTAAATCACTAACTCCTGGATCTTGCTCAAACTAATGTCCATTGTGTCACTGATGCCATCCAATCATCTCATCCTCTGTCGTTCCCATCTCCTGCTGCCTTCAATCTTTCCCAGTATCAGGGTCTTTTCAAATGAGTCAGTTCTTCACATCAGGTGGCCAAAATATTGGAGCTTCAGCTTCAGCATCAGTCCTTCCAATGAATATTAAGGATTGATTTCCTTTAGGATTGACTGGTTTGATCTCCTGGCTGTCCAAGGGACTCTCTCAAGAGTCTTCTCCAACACCACAGATCAAAATCATCAATTCTTTGGCACTCAGCTTTCTTTATGGTCCAACTCACACATCCACAGATGACTACTAGAAAAACCATAGCTTTGACTATCCAGACCTTTGCTGGAAAGTAATGTCTCTGCTTTTTAATATGCTAGGTTGGTCAGAGCTTTTCTTCCAAGGAACAAGCATCTTGGCTTGCAGTCACCATCTGCAGTGATTTTGGAGCCCAAGAAAATAAAGTCTCACTGTTTCCATTGTTTCCTCATCTATTTGCCATGAAGTGATGGGATCAGATGCCATGATCTTTGTTTTCTGAAAGTGGAGTTTTAAGCTAGCTTTCTCCCTCTTCTCTTTCATCTTTAGCAAGAGGCTCTTTAGTTACTCTTCGCTTTCCACCAAAAGGGTGGTGTCACCTGCATATGTGAGGTTATTGATGTTTCTCCCGGCCATCTGATTCCAGCTTGTGCTTCATCCAACCTGACTTTTCTCATGATGTACTCTGCATAAAGCAGAGTGACAATATACAGCCTTGATGTACTCCTTCCCCAATTTGGAACCAGTCTACTGTTCCATGTTTGGCTCTGTTACTTCTTGACTTGCATACAGACTTCTCAGGAGGCAGGTAAGGTGGTTTGGTATTCTCTTTTTAAGAATTTTTCAGTTTGTTGTGATCCATACAGTTAGAGGTTTTGGCGTAGTCAATAAAGCAAAAGTAGAGGTTTTTCTGGAACTCTCTTGCTTTTTCGATGATCTAGTGGATGCTGGCAATTTGATCTCTGGTTCCTCTGCCTTTTCTAAATCCTGCTTGAACATCTGGAAGTTGTTGGTTCACATACTATTAAAGCCTCGCTTGGAGAATTTTGAGCATTACTTTGCTAGCATGTGAAATGAGTGCAATGGTGTGGTAGTTTGAACATTCTTTGGCATTGCCTTTCTTTGCGACTGGAATGAGAAGTGACCTTTTCCAGTCCTGTGGCCACTGCTGAGTTTTCCAAATTTGCTGCCATATTGAGTGCAGCACTTTCATAGCATCATCTTTTAGGATTTGAAATAGCTCAGCTGGAATTCCATCACCTCCACTAGCTTTGCTCGTAGTGATGCATCCTAAGGTCCCCTTGACTTCACACTCCAAGATGTCTGGCTCTAGGTGAGTGATCACACCATTGTGGTTATCTGAGTCATTAAGATATTTTTGTATAGTTCTTCAGTGTATTCTTGCCACCTCTTCTTAATATCTTCTGCTTCTGTTAGGTCCATACCATTTTTGTCCTTTATTGTGCCCATCTTTGCATGAAATGTTCCCTTGGTATCTCTAATTTTCTTGAAGAGATCTCTAGTCTTTTCTATTCTATTGTTTTTCTCTATTTCTTTGCACTGATCACTGAGCAAGGCTTTCTTACCTCTGCTTGCTATTCTTTGGAACTCTACATCATTCAGATGGGTATATCTTTCCTTTCCTCCTTTGCCTTTGCTTCTCTTTTTTTCTCAGCAATTTGTAAGGCCTCCTCAGACAACCATTTTGCCTTTCTTTTTCTTGGGGATGGTTTTGGTCACCACCTCCTGTACAATGTCACAAACCTCCGTCCACAGTTCTTCAGGCATCTGTCTATTTAATCCCTTGATCTACTGGTCACTTGCATGTATATTCATAAAGGATTTGATTTAGGTCATACCTGAATGGTCTAGTGGTTTTCCCTACCTCTTCAGTTTAAGTCTGAATTTTTTATTTAGTTTAAATCTGAATTTCCCCATCCTTTATATTATAGTTATACTATGCATCATATGCAGTACACCTAAATGTATTATAATCTGCCTGCTAAGCAAGAGACACACATTTGATCCCTGGGTTGGAAAGATCCCCTGGAGAAGGAAATGGCAACTCACTCCAGTATTGTTGCCTTGGAAATCCCATAGTCAGAGAATCCTGGTGGGCTACAGTCCATGGAGTGGTAAAGAGTCAGAAAAAACTGAGCAACTAAACAACAACAATATTAAAAATTTTGTTCAAACCATCATGTATATTTAAAAGTTTTGTTAAAGAAACAAAGAAGAAACACATCTTCATTTGCAGAGTTCTTCATTCCTTCCTAAAGATGGTCATTTTCATTGGGTGTCATTTCAGCTTGAAGAACTTTATCATTTCTAGTAGTACAACCTTTTGTCATCTAATTGTCTAAGGCATATATTTTAAAACGTCAACTGTATTTATTTCACCTTTATTTTTGAAGCATTTTTGTGCGTGCTGGATAAAGAGATTATGGATTGAATTTTTCTTTTCTTTTTTAATTTTTAGCATTTTAAAAATGTTCACTGTTTTCTGGCCTCTGATGAGACAGATGTCAAGCATTACCTGAATCATTATTTGTCTATATGCAATGTGGCACCTTTCAACATTTTCTCTTTTTATTATACTTGTTTTTTGCAGTTTGACATGATTACCTTTGTATTTATCCTTTTGGGGGGTTGGTGAACTTATTATTGAATCTGTATATTTATGACTTCCATCAAATTTGGAAAAAACTTGGGCATTATTCTTTCAAAAATATTTTAATGCTTCATTCTTTGTTCTTCTGGATATCCAATATACATATTACACCGTTTAATACTGTCCCACAATTCCCTAAGGTTCTGTTCCTTTCTGTTTGCTTTTGTTCTCTCAATCTCTCCACCACACACACTGATCAGACTAGTTAATTCCTATTCATATAACTTTAAGTTCAATAATCTTTCCTCTGTTACTTCTACTCTGTTAGGTTCACCAGTGAACTGTTGTTTTTTTTTTAATTTATACTTATTTTGTAAATAATTTTACACCTCTCCCAGCTTTCCCTGATGTTAACACCCTACATAATTACAATACAATTACTAAAAGCAGAAAATTAACTTTGATATAAAACAATGAGCTAATCTACAGACCTCATTAGAATCTGCCCAGTTTTTCTCACTAAAGTCCTTTTTTTTTTGGCTTCATGATCCAATCCAGAATCCCACATTGAATTTAGTTGTCACATCTCTCTAGTCTCTATGAATTCTTCAGTCTTTGCATTTAATCAGCTATCTTGTAGACCATCTTCAATTTGGAACTGTTTGATATTTTCTCATATTTAGATGATATATTTGGCAAAAGTATCACAGAATGACAGTGTGAGCTTCTAAGAATATGATACTAGAAGGTAAATGATGTTGATATATTGTTTTTAGTGATGCTGGTTTTGATCACACAGTTAAGGTAGTATCTGCCAAGTTTCTTCATGGCAAATTTTCTATTTTTCTTCTCTGTAATTCAAAGTTATTCTGAAACTTCAAAAATATCCTTTTTCTAATTATACTTTTACTCACTAATTTTTGCATCCATTGATGATTCTCTCCTGCAATAAGTATTACTGTGGTGTTTGTCTCATGTTATTTTCCTATTTTTCATCATTATCATTTATTAACTCATTCAGTGAATTTTTGACTTCAGTTATTATATTTTTCAGTTTAATTTTTAAAAAAGAAACAGGCATATGACTTTGCTGGACTCAACTGCAAAACTTTATTCATGGATAGCAGCTGAAATCTCAGTTCAGTTTGTCTTTAGCTGAAGTACTTGGAGTATCCCACAAACATATGGTACCAGGGTCATTCAGATATTTATAAATAATTTAGGGGATCCTCCTTTCTGGCTATCTCCTTTTTAAATGTCATCCTTACATTCTCACAGTTACCTTTGCCCCAAATTCTGTCTTCTGGTTCTTCAGGCCAGAAAGACTGTGGATTTTCTATGGTAGTTTAAGCCATCCCATGTGGTATTGCCCTCAGGCTAAAAGCCATAAAACCAACCGGGAAACGTACTCAATGCTGTTCCCTTCTTCCAAGTGTCTATTCCGATCAGAATCTGTCTGCTTTTGATAAGTCTGTAGCACCTCCAGGTAGGTTTTTTTCATACTTTATACCTCCTGTCATCTGCAGAAGGGTCACTCTGGTAGGAGCTTATCCAATAATATTGGAAGCAAAACTGGATCATTTGTATGATACTGATTCTTTCAAGCATGTTAAGACTTGCTTTATGGCCTAGTGCATAGTCAATTCTTGTAAATTTCCCATGTGTACTTATAAAAAATTTATATTCTCTAATGTTTCACATACGGTTCTATGTGTATCAAGTTTGCTAATTGCTTTATTCAGTTTTGTACATATTTAACCGTTCTGTTTGCTTTACTCACCATCTGAAAGCAGTGTGATAAAATCTCCACTATGATGCTGGAAGTGTCAATTCCTCCGTGATTACAGGTGACAGTAATAATAATGATGATGATATGATTTCATATGACTGCAGTAGAATGGCACTTAAGAGTTATAATTTGATCAATATTCTTTCACTAAATCAATTTTGAACGTAGCTTTAAGGGTAAAGTTCTACACCAGTCGCAATATCCTCTAACTGTTCTCACAAGACTTAAATGAGCAGTGTGCCATGTAATAGAGTGGAAAAAAGTTAGGTTGGGATTTAGGAGACCTGAATTTGTATCCCAATTCTACTGGAAACAGGCTGTGAAATTTTTGGCAAATACCCAGCCCACACATCTCCCATCCTTCTCTTTTTTTTTTTTTGAGTTCCATCATCCTCATTTGTAAGACAAGGAGGATTAGACCAGACTAGATACTATGAAAGCCTCCCTTCTGGTTCTGATACACTCTGAATCGATAAAATATATAGCGTATGAGATACAGAATTTACATTATTGATGAGAAATGAGTAGGGCACCGTTGACATGTTGAGCAAGTACCACACAGTGAGGAAAGGGGAAACAAGATACAAGTGGCATCAGGAAGACCAGTGTTACTTGTGGAGAGCTGAAGGATTTCTGTTCCCATGTAATTAACTATGAAGTCCACGTTCTGGCTCCTTGGTACAAAGAAGAGAATGTGGTGAATGGCCAATTCCAGGCCTTTGCTGCTATAATGAAAATAAAACAGGAATCCGTGCAGCTCTGCACCAGACTCAGTAAAAAACAATCCCCTTGCTGTAAGGTTGCACTTATATTTTCTTTGTTAGTAGACAGGGCTTTCTCATCATCTTCTGCAGTGCTCACCAACAGTCTCTTTGATCCAACAGTATCATATCAATTATTTAAGGTTTGTACATCACTTTTCAATTAACAGTTTCTTTGGCTCCAGAAAATATATACACACAATTTATAACAGTATTCTTTAAATATTCCATGAAGAACAGGTCACTATGAATTAAAAATAAGAATGCTAATAAAATATTGAATGCCTTTTTAAAGCACAATGAAACATCAAGAAATTATAAATCTTTTAATTAAATGCTTCTTCAGTATATATTACCCAGGTGAAAATATTAAATATGTATAAAATTAAAGTCACAAAAATATTACTTTATCTCACTTGTCAACTCAATGAAGTGAGGACACATCAATTTAGGTTATAGGAAGGGAATGTCCTGGACAAGAACTCAGGAGACTTGCATTCAGGTCATAATTCTATCACTAGGTAGTTGTATGATCTCTTCGCCATACTTCAATTTACCAATCTGTAATATGGACTATATAGAATTTGTCCACATTAAAAGTCAATCAATCTATTTTCACAGTACTCAGCAGTACTCGTACTTGTCTTTTTTTAGTGGTAATAAACATGTAACATAGATTTATCATCTACCAATTTTAAGTATATTTCATAGTCCATCTACATGCACATCGTTGTAAATCAGATCTCTAGAACTTTTTCATCTTGCATAACTGAAACGCAATACTCACTGAACAGCAACTCTCCATTTGCCCTCATCCTAGCTCTCAACTTTCAGTTTAGTGAGTCTGACTACTTTAGATATCTCATATAAGTGAAATCATACAGTATTTGCCCTTCTGTGACTGGCTTATTTCACAAGCTTTATCCATGTTGTCACATATGGAATGATTTCCTTTTCATGGCCGAATAATATTCCAGTGTATGCACATACATTTTTCTTTATTCAACTGTCAATGGACATTTCAGTTCTCTCCCCCTCTTAGTTATTATGAATAATGGTACAGTGAACAGGAGAGTACAGGGATCTCAGAGGTTCAGATTTCAATTCTTTTTGGGTAAATACCAAGAAGTAATCCCATATGGTAGCCCTATTTTTAATTTTTTGGGGAACTGTCATTATTGTTTTCCAAAGTAGGTGCACCACTTGACATTTCTACCAGGAAACAAGAGTTCCCATTTCTCCAAACTCTTGCCAACACTTGTTACTTTCTGTGTTTCTGATTTTTATATTTATGTATTTAGGACATTAATCCTTCATCAGATATATAATTTTCAAATATTTTCTCCCCTTCTGCAGTTTGCCTTTTCATTTTGTTGACTGTTTCCTTTGCTGTACGAGCCTTTTAGTTTAATGTAGTGCCACTTGTTTATTTTTGCTTTTGTTGTGCTTTTTCGTATCATAAAAAAAAAAATCACTGCCAGGAGCAATGTCAAAGAGCTTTACTCTTATGTTTCTTCTAGGAGTTTTATGGGTTGAGGTTTTACATTCAAGTTTTAAGTCCATTTGCAGTTAATTTTTGTGTATGGTGTAAGATAAGAGTCCAACTTCATTATTTTGCATGTGGATAGCCACCATTTTCCAACAGCATTTACTGAAGATTATCCAACAGTATTTATTAAAGAGACCACCTTTTCCTTTGCATATTTTTTATGTCTTGTCAAATCTTAGTTGGCTGTATATTTGTGGGTTTACTTCCAAGCTCTCTATTCTGTTCTATTGGTCTATGTGTCTGTTTTTATGACAGTTTGTTCTAATCTTTAATTATTTCCTTTTTCTGCTAACTCTGGGCTTATTTTTTTTTTCTCTAGTTTCTTGAGGTATAAAGTTAAACTGATTGAGATCTTTCCTCCTTTTTAATTCAGGTATTTATTGTTACAAACTTCCCTCTCAGCACTGCTTTTACAGCACTCCATAAGTTTTTGTATGCCATATTTTAATTTGTCTTAGAGATACTATTTATTTCTCTTTTAATTTCTTCTTTCATCCACTGTTTTTCCATCAAGTTGTTTAATTTCCACATATTTGTGAATTTTCCAGTTTTCTTTCTGCTATTAATTTCTATTTTCATTCCATTGTGGTCAGAAAATACACCTATCATCTTAAAAATTTGTTTACTTGTTTTGTGACCTAATGTGTGATCCATCCTGAAGAATGTTCCATGTGTGCTTGAGAAAATGTGTATTCTGCTGGTGGGTGGAATATTTTATATATGTGTATTAGGTCCATACAGCCTATAACATTATTCAAATCCTCTGTTTACTTAATGATTTGCTTTCTAGATGTTTATGCATTATTGAAAGTGGGGTACTGAAATCTACTTTAACTGGGCTATTGTCATCTTCTTCCTTCAGTTCCTCAATACTTGCTTCTTATATTTCAGTGCTCTGATGGGTGCATGTGTATTTACAATTGTTATACCTTCCTTAAAAATTGACCTTTTTTTACTATATAACGTCCTTCTTTATCTCTTCTGAGAGTTTTTGACTTTTAAGTCTATTTTGTCTGATACAGGGATGGCTACCTCTGTTCTCTTGTTGTTACCATTTGCATGAATTATCGTTTTCAATTCTTTCACTTTCAGCTTATGCGTGTCCTTAAATTTAAAGTCTGTTGTTGACAAAAGATAGTTGGATCTTGTGTTTTTATCCATTCAGCCAGTGTGTATTTTTTTATTAGAGAGTAAACCACTTACATTTAAAGTAATTACTGATAGAAAAGGAATACCCATTGCCATTTTGTTAATTATTTTATGTCTTATACAGTTATTTTGTCCCTCATTCCTCTTCTGCCATCTTCCTTTGTAGTAACATGCTTTGATTTCTTTCTCATTTTCTTCTGAGTATCTTCCATACGTATTTTTCCTTGTGGTTGCCATTTATAATAATCTATTTCAACCTGATAACTTGATATCAATCACATACTAATATGCTATACTTTTACTTCTCTCCCCTCAATATTTTGTTATTCATGTCACAAAGTATATATTTTAAATCATGTATCCATTAACATACTTTTATACTTACGGCTATTTTAACAGTTTGGTCTTTTATTTTCTATGTCAGGATTAACACTTATTTAACCCCTCATTACAGTATTACAGCATCCAGTATTTGTCTTTATATTTACATTTATCAGTGAGCTTTATACTTTCATATGCTTCCATGTTGCTATTTAGTGTCTTTTTTTTTTTCTCCTACTTTAAGGACTCCTTTTAGAATTTCTTGTCAAGTAGGTCTAGTAGTGGTGATGAATTTCCTTAGCTTTTGTTTATCTAGGAAAGTTTTTATTTCTCTTTCATTTTTTGAAGGATAGTTTTGCTGGATGTAGTGTTCTTGGTTGGCATTTTTTTCTTTCATCATTTTGATTATAACATCCCATTCCATTCTGGCCTGTAGGTTTTCTAGTATGAAATACACTGATTGTTTTATGAGAGTTCTTCTGCATGTGACAAGTTGATTTCCTTTGCTGCATTCAAAATTCTATCTTTGACTTCTGATAATTGATTATAGTGTGTCTATGTGAGATTTCTTTGGGTTCACCAAAGTTAGGACCTGTTGGACTTGTTGAAATTGGATTTCCTTTCCTTCACTAGATTGGGAAATTTTAGGTCATTATTTATTTAAATAAGTTTTCTGCCCCATTTTCTCTTTGTCTCTCTCTCTTCCCTTTTGTGACCACCATAATATACTTATTGGTCTACTTTACAGTACAGCATAAGTCCCTTAGGCATTTTTTCATTCTTTTTTATTTTTATTCCTGATTGGATAATTTCAAATTACCTATCTTTTAGTTCAATGATTCTTTCTTTTGTTTGATCAAGGCTGATCTTGAATTCTTCTAGTTTTTTCAGTTCAATAACTTATTCTTTAGCTCCAAAACTTCTATTTGGTTCTTTTTATATTTTCTATCTCTTTTTAATTTTCATTTTGTTCATATATCATTTTTCTGAGTTCACAGAACATCTCTAGAATAATTATTTTGAATATTTGTCACGTGATTCATATACCTGCTTCTTTAGGGTTGGTTCTTGAAGATTTATCTTGTTCTTTGTAGGGGCCATGCTTCCCTTTTTCTTTGTGTGTCTTGTAACTTTGTGTTGGAATCTGCACATTTGAAAAAAGAGGTATCACTTTTAGACTGTACATACTGGCTTTGTAAAGGGGAAGACACCAATTCCTTTGACTAGGGAGTCAGAGGTTCTATGAAGCATTTTTACAGGGGACAGGACTTCTCTGGGCCTGCATGTGCAATGTCTCAATTAGAAAGCCTGGCTAGTTTCTTTCTCAAGCGATCGTAATCTCTTGCTCCCTCTGGTGTCTATCTGTAGCACTGCAAGTTCTGTGATTCTCAGCAGCAAGCTCCCCTGCTTTCTGCTGTTCTCAAGGGATGCCATGCATCCAAAGTATGCCAGCTTCCTGGCAGTGCCATGAGTCAGGTGAGGCAGATACAAGTCCCTTGGGAAGCCCTCCAAAAAGCAGGAATGCTGGACTCACACTCAACTCCTCTCCATGAGCTGGGTATCTTCCAATGCCAAGCTGTGCCAACTCAAGAGAGGAGAGATTGTGAGCAAAGCAAAATAGTTTTTCTTACTCACATCAGTGTGGTTGTTCCTGGCCTTGAGATCACCTTGGGTATTGTAAATATCTAAACCGTTTTCCGGAGTTCTCATAATGGTATTTTTTTTTAATTAATTTATTTTTTATTGAAGGATAATTGCTTTACAGAATTTTGTTGTTTTCTGTCAAACCTCAACATGAATCAGTCATAGGTATACATATATCCACTCCCTTTTGAACCTAGATCCCATCTCCCTCCCCATCCCACCCCTCTAGGTTGATACAGAGCCCCTATTTGAGTTTCCTGAGCCATACAGCAAATTTCTGTTGGCTATCTATTTTACATATGGTAATGTAAGTTTCCATACTATTCTTTCCATACATCTTACCCTCTCCTCCCCTCTCCCCATGTCCATAAGTCTGTTCTCTATTTCTGTTTCTCCATTGCTGCCCTGTCAGTACCATTTTTATAGATTCCATATATATATATATATGCATTAGAATGTGATATTTATCTTTCTCTTTCTGACTTACTTCACCCTGTATAATAGGTTCTGGGTTTATCTACCTCATTAGAACTGACTCAAATGCATTCCTTTTTATGGCTGAGTAATATTCTATTGTGTATATGTACCACAACTTCTTTATCCATTCATCTGTTGATGGACATCTAGGTTGCTTCCTTGCTTTAGCTATTGTAAATAGTGCTGCAATGAACAATGGGATACGTGTCTTTTTCAATTTTGGTTTCTTCAGGGTATATGCCTAGGAGTAGGATTGCTGGGTCATATGGTGGTTTTATTCCTAGTTTCTTAAGGAATTTCCATACCGTCTTCCATAGTGGCTGTATCAATTTACATTCCCAGCAACAGTGCAAGAGTGTTCCCTTTTCTCCACACACTCTCCGGCATATATTATTTATAGACTTTTTGATGATGGCCATTCTGACTGGTGTAAGGTGATATTTCATTGTAGTTTTGATTTGCATTTCTCTAATAATGAGCGATGTTGAGCATCTTTTCATGTGGTTTTTAGTCATCTGTATGTCTTCTTTGGAGAAATGTCTGTTTAGGTCTTTTTCCCACTTTTTGATTGGGTTGTTTGCTTTTCTGGTTATTAAGTTGCATGAGCTACTTGTATATTTTGGAAATTTTAATCCTAAAAGTCGGATATGACTGAGCGACTTCACTTTCACTTTTCCCTTTCATGTACTGGAGAAGGAAATGGAAACCCACTCCAGTATTCTTGCCTGGAGAATCCCAGGGACAGCAGAGCCTGGTGGGCTGCCATCTGTGGGGTCACACAGAGTCGAACATGACTGAAGTGACTTAGCAGCAGCAGCAGTTGTTTCATTTACTATTATTTTCTCCCATTCTGAGGGTTGTCTTTTCACCTTGCTTTTGGTTTCCTTTGCTGTGCAAAAGCTTTTCAGTTTCATCAGGTCTCAGTTGTTTATTTTGTTTTTATTTCCTTTACTCTAGGAGGTGGGTCATAGAGGATCTTGCTTTGATTTATGCCATCGAGTTCATAACGGTATTTTGGTTTGATATAGTTGCTAAGTGTTTCTTTGGGAATGAGAACTGGGACTATATATTTTGCTAGTTTGCTCTTTTTCACTGGTCTTTTTATTGCCTTCTAATGTTCATGTCTAGTCTCCTCAGGAGACATTTTGAAGGTAGAGGCCTACTTTCCTATGCAGTGTAATGATTCAGGCACAGAGAAGATTCTTAACACTCAGTTATTAAAATCTGCTTTAACATAGTTTAAAGTTTTCATACTTTTTGAAGATAATGCCTATCTAAATGTACTGTTTTTATGGGCTCCAAATAAATTCCTCAAGACCTTATCCTAAAAATCCTACTTTGACTCTATACTGTAAGAAAAAGCACATACTTTTTCAGTGCCACCCATGCTAATTTAGCTTTTGTAAAAATCATAATCTAGAATTGTAGAATTTCTACCCTTCAAGGCATAGGCAAATCCAAATTCTTCTTGAAAGCCTCTCCAATGCTCCAAGTTAGAACTCATTCATTCATTCATCAAATATTTAACAGGCATTTCCTTATGTGCCAGGTACTTTTCTAGGCTGTATGCACTACTCTGTAGCTCTGATTATGTTACAGAACTTCTCACAGCTTTTCTTTAATATTAATGTATGCAAGTTGCTCATTCCTCAACTGTGGGCTTCTAGAATGAAGGAACTGTGTCCAATTCACCTCTGCAATTCTCTCATCTGTACAACGTTTTGCACATAATTGAGATGCAATACAAGAGTGCTAAAACAAACTCCAAACAGCTAGGTTAAGGTAAAAAAGCCTTCTAAACCATCTCAGTTTGCTGAAGAAAGGCTGAACTTCGCTATAATCAGTTGTCATATAAATTCTACCAGATCTTAATTAACTTCTTTTATGCTTCTTTTGGAAAATGTGTGATGAGTTTCCTACCCTTTGCTGAAAGGGTACTTACAAGTTAGTGATCCATATTTCAGTTACATGTACATCAAAACAAGTTAGCAATAAAAATGTAAATGCACAAGTGATTTCCAGAAATGTAAAAATCACCACCACCACCTCTACCTCTGCAACTTAGACAACATATCCACCTCTTTCAATTATCACAAACTCCATCACAGCAGTATTAGGATTGACAGAGAATAAAAAGCCAAAAAGAACAGTAAAGACCAGCAAGTGCCACGTTTAAGGGAAGGAGGGATAAAATGTGTTTGACAAACTAATGTCCCAGGATTCAAGTTCTAAACTGAACAAAATAAACATAGAATGTGGTGAAATTCATTGGTTGGGAGATTAAAAGCTTTCCGAGTGTTAAGAAATCTTGAGGTCACAAGAAAGGGAATATTATTCAAAGGAAACTGGGGCTTTCAAAGTAGAGGGAAAGGATCAAGCTACTTACAAACTCCTGGCATATGGTAGGCACTTAATAAATGAAAGCTATTATGAGGAGTTAAGGTCTAGCTTTGTAATGTCCCAGAGGCTACCGACCTCCTTTCTCTGTGCTTCACCATACTCTATACAGGCTGACATCACACCATTTTTATGTGCAACCTACCTATCTGTTCCTACTCCAAAGCAGGAATTTCCTGAATGGTTAAGATCATACCCTACACTTCTCTGCAACTGGAAATAGTAGGCACTTATAATTATTAAGTGAGAGAATAAACAAACTACCTTATATGATAAGAACAGGTTTTGATCAGAAAAGAATGAAGAGCTAGGATGGAAGATCTTGTCTGTAAGTCTTCTTGCTCATTCCTTCATATTTCAAACACCATTCCCTTTTATTACTTGTTCTGTTCAAAGTACATTTATGTATCTTCTTCCATTACCAATATAAAATAGGTTTCACACAGTATATTCTTCCAGATAATGTGGCATGGAATAGTTGGAGAGCATGGGGTTCGTTTTTTTTTCCACTTCTTATTTTGAAATAATTTCAAATTGGTAATGGAAGCATAGAAATTATATACTTTGAACAGGGTAAAGTGACAAAAGAGAATGGCTTTGAAATGTGAAGGGATAAGCAAGAAGACTTAAAAACATGATATGCTATAAAAATAGTAGAGTTCCCTTCACCCATATCCCTACTGCTAACATCTTGAAAAACCACTGTATAATTACAGAAAGCAAGAAATCAACATTGAGCCAATAAAATGAACTATTCTACAGACCTTATTTGAAGTTTTCACGTTTTCTCACAAACAGCCTTTTTCTGGTCTAGGATCCCACGTTACATTTCATTGTCAGATCTCCTTAGATTCCTCCAATCTGTGACAGTTCTTCAACTTTTCTGTCTTTCATGACACTGACACTTATGAAAAGTATGAGTCAATTTTTGTGTAGAATGTCCCTCGATTGGGGTTTGACAGACCTAGCTTGGGCTCTTGACTCCATGACTATCCATGTAGCCTTGGGCAAGTCAACCTTTCTCAGACTCAAGTTTCTTCACCTGTAAAGCAGTATACTAACACTGACTTTCTGTTTTAAAAATGAAATGAGGCAATATATATTAAAATCCCTGGGACATAAGGTCATACAAAAAATGCTAAGTCTTTCTCCTTGTCCCTGGCTTTCAAATATTTCTGATAGAAATTTTTGCTAAAAGTCATTACCTGTATTTCAATGCCTTATTTTACAGATAAACCATATAGAACGTAGCCCTCAAGTGATGACTCAGTGTCATCTATAAAGAACCCTTATTGCACTGTATTGTTCTAGGTCTGTGTTTTTGTCCTTTCTCACTGCTGTCCCTTCTCTTTGTCAGTATACCTACATGTAAGAGCCTCATCATTCCCTTTCTGATTTTCAGCTTGAAACATATGGGAATCCATTTGTTTACTTATATATTCATCAACAATGTACTGAAGCTACTGTGTCAGGCCCTGTTTTAGGATCTTGGAGAAAGTGATGAATCACCACCTGTCCTCACTGATTTTATGGCTAGTTGGGGAAACGGACAAGTAAGCAGTTAATTACGATTCAACATGATTAATCCTATGAGTGACCTAATGTACAGGAGCATATTAGAAGAACACCTAACCTGGACTTGGGGAGAGGGTCAGGCTGCGGAAGGTTTCATGAAAGTGCTATTGTGTCTTAGTAAAGGTCTCAGGATGTAGAAATTAACCAGATGGAGAAGGAAAGAGAGCAAAAGGCTCACAGTTTAGGGAAAAGCTATTAGAACTACGTGCTGAGTAAAATAAATCGGTTCTGAAAAATAAATCTCCTGTGTTATAAACTTGCAGCTTGAGAGCGATTTTGTGCCAATACCTCAGGGGCTCAGAAACTTCACCAGGAAACTTCTGGCCCCAGGGCTGTGTTCTGGAGGCTGTAGTTGACAGACCTAAACCTTTGGATATTATACTGAGCTTACCTCTTTCAACATCTGTGAACTGAAGTAAAATTTAAGGCTACAATTGGCTGCTTGTTCCTATTTCAAAGTATAACAGGTTTGCCCCTTTGTGACAGAGGAGTTTCTTGCTTCAAAAAATACATCAAGGGCCCTCAAAAAGTCCGTCTTAAATTGACCTTTTTAAAAAAAAATCCAATTTCTTTAGTATCTTCTCCCACCATTCACCCTGCCTCATCACTGAGGCATTACTTCCCTTTCTTTATGTTTCTTACCAAATTAAACATAAACTGATCCTTTAAACTGAGCTGGCAAGAGAGGTTATGAGACTTTCTTCCCTTGTACACACTAATTCCTATGACCTCAGAGATACGGCTTTGAGCCTAACTCATTCCAAAGTCCCAGTCTAACCGTGGAAATTTGTGATCTCAGCAAGTGCTACAAGTACACTATCCATCAAATACTGGGACTTAGGAGAATGCATTATAAGATTTTCAAATGAAGAGGTTTTTCTGCCAGTTCCTATTTTACTCTCCCAACCATCTTCACTTTTTTTTCAATCTGGATAATAAATAAGATGGCTTCTTTTAGTTTTATCCATAGGGGATATTTTTCAAATCTTAACTGCTTCTAATTCAAAGCAATATATTACATACCGTCAACTGGTGTATGAGGAGGTCCATTAAGAAGGTAATCTTGTTACTAAACAGAACATCAGTGCAGTTTTCTGAACAGTTATTGCAGGTGAGGTTGTAAACATTGATTGCATTGCAAAGAGACCTAACAGAAGGAGAAAAACACCATTTATAAAACTTGTGCAGTTCTTCTCTAAACAATGTGAAATACACAAAATGAATGGTATAAAAGCAGCAGGCATGGGATAGAAATCACTCTTAAAAAACCAAGCCAAATATTACTAGGTGCAAGGTCCATCAGCTAGATATAAAAGCTTTTAATTTTTATCCACAGCCTAGTGCTCATTAGAAACTAATTCTTGCCTCTTATTAATGCAGCAGCAGGCAATGGAAATGTACTTACCAGTTAACTGACAATGTCTTAATAATCTAAGATTAGATGTTACCCAGGAATTTTGGGATCTAGAATTTTTTAATAGCATCCAGAGAAAAAAGTGTGCCAAAGCTCCTGTTGCCAGGTCTCCTGGTTGACAAGAGCAGATGATGGAAGAAAGGAGCACACACGAAGAGAAACTACAGGTTTTCCCTTGTGAGACAAGAACTGCAGGGGTCTGGGGAGTGAGCACCACACCTGCTCAGAGATTGTACGGACAGACCCAGAGGGCCTCAGCAGGGGAGGACCGGAAGAGTAAAACAGTCTCGGGTCAAACCCATCAAGGAACTGTGTTTTTTTTTTCCTTGGGATTAAAAAATTATATCCCATTTTTCAAAGAAACTTTTGGAGCAACAAACTCAATGGGCATTCTTGTGAGTGCTTTGAAAAATGTAATTAACCTGCACTGCCTGAGTGATCAATGTTGATTCTGGCCTCACTAAATCCCCTGCTTAAGTCCTATGTACAAATGTTTTGATTTAGTCCCTTACAACCAATCCTCTAAAACAATAATTCTTAAAGTGTGAACCATGGACCAGTAGCATCAGTATCACCTGGGAAGTTTCAGAAATGCAAATTCTCAGACTTCACCCCAGATCTACTAAACACTAGAAACTTTGGGGGTGGAGTCCAGCAATTTGTGTTTTAACAAATTTCACTTTTTTTGAACAAAATTCCAGACCACTGCTCTGGAATAGGGGCTCTAGAGTTTGACAGAGCACTAGCATCACCTGTATATCTTTAAAGATACAGACTTGCCTGAATTTCTCCCCTGGAGATGCTAGTGGGAGTGGGAGGGCTCTAGACATTCTGCATGTTTCAAAAGCTCTGTGAGCAATTCTGATGTACAAGCAGAGTTGAGAAGCATGGGTCTAAGAATCAACATGTAAGTATTCATTTGTTCAACAAATATGTAATTCCCTATGATTTTCCAGGCATTGTGCTAGGTAGACAAGACAGACAAGCTCTCTGTTCTCATGGAGCTGATGCTATAGTGGGAGAAAGATGGTAAAGACAGCCCCTGTGGTAATCATCTGTTTGTCTTATATAGTGGTACTTGCTTCAACATAATTGATAGGTTCCTGAGACTTGAGCATTAGAGTATGTTGGTTAAGAGGAGAGCTACTGGAATAAGATACTAGGTTAGAAACCTAGTTCTGTTATTTGAGGTTTTAGCAAGTTACTCATTTATATCTTAGCATCCAATTTCTTATCTGTAAAACTGAGATAGTAATACCTAAGCTTCACATGGTCATCATCAGAATTAAATGAAATAATAGATGCAAAGTACTTAGGCTGGTGCCTGGCACATGGTTAAATAATTCATAATGACAGGCTTCATTAGAGTTATTAATATTATTATCCTTGTTATGAATAAGTCACAATTAAAACATTTAAAAATCAAATCAAATTAAAGCATGCTATGAAAGCTGTAATTCCCAGAATAATAAAGCACCATGCTTCGTAAATTTTTACATGGTATACTGGCATGAACAATGAAAGGACTCTAAGTTGAAGGGAGCAGGAGGAGGCTCAGCTCCAGCCTGACTTAATCTCTGAGGACTGTACAGGAAATCTTGGCCTTTGTATAACTCATTTATGACACATCAGTTGGAGGTTCTACCTAACAAATTCACCACAAATGCAATTCAGCACTATTTCACTTATTAGCTAACATATTTAGATTTGGCAAGAGTGCTTTTCTTTTCAGTTAAAAAAATAACATATATTTGTGATTATAAAAATAATTTTAAAGATAAATGTAATAACTGTGAGAAAGAGAGCACAAATAAACAGTAAAAAACTATGAAGAGGTGATTTGGTACTTGTACTTCCAGTCTTCTCGTCTTAGAAATATTCACTTAGTTACTATGTGTAAAATGAATATTTCTCCTTGACATTTAATATTCTTCCATAACACTGGTCTTCAATTTTTTAAAAAGGCAGCTTTCTTACTTTCTTATTCAGAAGCTTAAAAGCTAACGAAATCTTTTTCAGAAGCTTAAACCAAAGAACAGATAAAATCAGAGTTGCTCTGACTGAAGTAGAAGTAGACCCACAGTCCTACTTTGTTCTCCTCTCAAAGAGCCTTGAAATGCTCCTCAGAGACCTGGGGGGTGTGTTCCCTTGGAGTACAGTAAAAACGTCTGAGCTTTAATACTAATAAAATTCAACTTGGTAAGTTTCTGACTAGGAGTGATGACCTTAGTACAACACACACCAAGAAGTATGGTGAAAAGTACCTCCCCCTTACTTATGTCCTTCAGCCCCTCAATTCCCTACCTTAGAAATCACCATGGTTACTAGTGCACATATCCTTCCAATAGTCTGTGCATATGCAAGAGTTTTCCTCCTACACAAATGGTATCATACAAGATTTGGAGGGTGAAGTGAGCCAAGGCCATCTTTCCCTGCGGTTGGCTGTTGCTGTCATCAAGCAAGGTTTGGAAATGTGAGGCTTCCCTGCAGTAGACTCAGGTTCCCTTTTCCAGATTCTGTGTGTCAAGAACCAGTGAGATAACTTGTACTATTTGATATGATTTCCTAATCTCTGATCTGCAGCTTCCAGTATCCATTGTGGTTTCCTGAGTGTGAGAGAAAGCTGGGTGTGGCATTAGCTTCTTCCTTCCTTCCTAACTTTTTTGGCCTCAGGGAGCAGTGCCCCCAGTGGACACGTTTGGTATTGTTCTGGAGTCAATAAAGAGGTCTGCAACCTTTTCCAACAAGTTTGTAAGCATCCAATTTCTTATTTTAAATTCCTTTCCTGATTAAACTAAGAAATACTGTAGCTTTTAAAAGAAGGTACAGGATCATCCAATGTATGTAAAATTTTACATCAATCAATTCCTTACTTTTGTATCCAATTTTCAACATAATGAAACAACACTGTTTTAATATTCAGAGTTCTTAGTTATAAGCCAGGGGAAGAAAGCTCTGGTTGATTTAAACAGGAAGGAAATTAGCCCACAAGCTTTGGGTATATCATAGGATTTAGAAAACACAGGCATCAAAGTTATACTGCATGGACCAACATCCAAATCACATACCATGAACCTGATCTGCTAAAACAAAACAAAACAAAACAAAAAAACCTCTGGGCACCATATGTCACAGCTTGAACTCACACTATGACCTTGGACAACAG
The DNA here is from genome assembly GCF_054371585.1 of Giraffa tippelskirchi. Taxonomy (NCBI): domain Eukaryota; kingdom Metazoa; phylum Chordata; class Mammalia; order Artiodactyla; family Giraffidae; genus Giraffa; species Giraffa tippelskirchi. The sequence goes on along the minus strand of NC_137286.1, from coordinate 35,686,085 downwards.
ATGCAGCTGCCTGCAACTGTCAAAGGAATAGAGTTTGGGATGTCCTTGCTTCTTACTTTATTAGCCTCAGAGTAAAAGTCTGGAGTGGGTATGCTGGGTTGTGAAGCCTAGGTGACAAGTTTATATCCTAGACACAAAGAGTACTGGGAAGCAGACACCTGGTATGCTCATGCATATAGAGGGAGGGCCACACCGTGTGCCTGGGAACTCCATAAATACAGGAGGCGCTGAACTGCACAACCAACGTTCACAACAGCTGCACTGAAAAAATCTTTCTGCTTCCTGAGAATTAATTTTCAGTAATGATCATTTGGTCCAAAAGATATGAAGATTTACTTTAAAATTTTTGATAGACTTTGCAAAATTCAAACTGCCCTCCAGAAAAAGAATATTTTAAATCAATTTATACTCCCAGAAAAAGTTCATCCAAGTTTTCACTAACATCAGATACTTTTTTAAAATCTGTTACTGATCTGACAGCTAAAAATGTTAAAGGTTGCATTTCTTTAATTGCTAGTGTGATTAAGGACTTTTCACTTCATGTGCTTATTGGCAATGTGTATTTATATTTTCTTTAATTATCACTGTGAGCCTTTTACCCATTTTTCTATTCGGGGGGGTTGTCTTTTTCTTATTGATTTATAAGGCCCTTTACCAATAACAAAGGTATTAACCTTTTAATTTGTTTATTGGCTGCAATAGGTCTTAGTTACAGTATGCGGGATCTTTGTGGTGGTGAACAGACTGTCAAGCTGCGGTGTGTGGACTCTGAAGTGTGTGGGGTCAGTAGAGGCTACACTCGGGCTTAGTATTTGCAGTGCACTGGCATGGCACGTGAGGTCTTAGCTCCCGACGAGAGAGCGAACCCATGTCCCCTGTACTGCAAGGCAGATTCTTAACCACTGGACCACCAGAGAAGTCCTGATATGAACCTTTTATCATCATATACAGCAAATACATTTTCCTGTCTGTTGCTTATCTAAATTTTTTGCTTTTTGTCATAAAGAATGGTTTCATTTTTATTTGATAAAATCTGTCAAACTTTCCCTTTAGTATATCTGGATATTGTGTCAGACTTAGAAGAGCCTTCCTATTTCAGCAAGATAAAAATATTCTTTAAAATTTATTTCCGGTATTTTCACAGATTTTACATTTAAATACAAGATATGAAACTGATTGTGGGGTAAGGTATGAGGTAAGTAGCCATTTACACTTATCTTTTTGTTAATTATTCTTATTCTCTATTTAAAACTTTTTATTGAAGATTTTTCTCTTTTTCTTAATGATTTATAAGGATTCTCTCATTATATATATATATAAAACAAAGGGTTAATACATAGTGTTAATAATTTTTTCAGTTTATCTATTGCCAATAATTTTGCTCATTATTTTTAAGGCATTTTTTATATACTGAAGCTAAACAATTTCATGTAGTCAAACAATTCTTTGTGATTTCTCTTCCTGTCCCTTTTCCCTTTAAAAAGTTACCCTTTACCATGAGATGAGGTAACTACATGTTTGTATCTAGCCATCTGTATTTATTTAATCATCACTGTGTGTGGTAATGTTACAGTTTTATAATTTACTATCAAATCATTTAAAATTTATTTTGATGTGTGGCATGAAGCAGAAGTCTAAATTTCCTCCCCTACCCAAGAAATTCTTGAATAATTCACCTTTTCTCTACTGGTTTGAAATGCCAGCTTTACTATATAACTATATACACAGGATATGTTTCCTGGTTTTCTAGTCTAGTTGATAATTTATGTAAGTTCTGTAATATATAAAGCCAATAACACACTGCTTTATGTAATGCAGCTGTATAGTGGGACTAATATATATACAATTGCAGATCTCTCAAAGTTTCAAAAATGAGGGTACTATATTTAGAATGACATATGGAATTTATAGTTCTATTATTGTATCCTCTTTTCCCTTTGATTTTGATCTATAATTTTTATGGTCTTGATTTCTAATCTCTTTTTTTTTCTTAGTCAATGAAAACCCTACAACTTATCTAAACTCTTTTGTGGAATATCACAGGGCATAAGTAAATCTACACATGAAAAGGCAAACAGTACAGGGTGTGGGATTATTGTCCTAATGCCCTCTGTGCTTTACATTAAAGAAAAGCATTTACTAGTAAAGTGGGGAATGTTACATCTATATAGTCTTATGCTTACAAAACTTCCACAAAGAAACTGGTTTCTGATGAGAAAAAATGGGGGAGGGGAGTATAAAAAAATCCCAGGGGTCAGAAAAAACTTGTCCACTCAGTAGAACTTGTTTGAAAGACAACCTCTATTTGAAGAGCACCTGTCTTAGAACGATCACTTCTTTGAACCCAGCTTGGGTGGTCTGCCCAAGCAGCTTTCCTTGTAATTTAAAACTCAAATGACTGGAAGCACTTTTTAACATCAAACAGAAAGCCCCAGATTTTAAAAGTATCTTCTGCGAAGACAGTAAAATCTTACTGTCCATTCCGTCAAAAGTACACTGTGGTTGGGGGTGGAGATAAAGGCTTTCTGCCCCAGATAATCATGAATACATGAGTGAATCTTGTATCAGTAGGTCTTCTCACTGAAAATGTTTTCTCTGAAAAACAGAGGACAGAAAAGGCATCACGAAGGTGGGTTTTTGGGTTTTTTTTTAATCCAAGAAGAACACCATTTGAATACAAGCGTAGAATACCTCAGACATTAAGATTAGTATCTAAGATGTTATGAAATAGTTAAATAGAAAAGCCCTAGAGAGTTGCAGCCGAAGAGGATTTGATAATATAACTTAGGAAGTAAGTAAGTTTATATCCTTATGCGGTTCATAGTGACTAAGGCTTTTCCGAAAACACTGTTCACAAATCCATTATCTGATACCAGTGTCAAGAAAGCAGACATTTAAAAACAACTGCCATTGGCAGTTTAAAACCAGAGCCCTTATAAATTATAATTTGCCAAATGCCTTTGGTTTGCATTAAGCATTTATTCATAATAGGTGGCATATCACTTATTACATGGAGGTGAGTGAAGGCTTTATGTTCCTGCGGAGCAAAATCCTCTGCCAAGCAACGGAGTCACAATACAGCTGCAAAGAGAAACTGGAAATTTTTGCAAATTATTGCTTCAGCCCTCATAGAAGGAAAGAATTGGCTTGATGTGAATAAGTGTAGGAAAGGGATAGAATATTAAAAATCACAGAGGATGGTTAGCAAATGATATTGTTTAAGGAAAGGTTATCTGGACTGAACCAGAAAACACAGACCTGGAGTAATACCAGTTTCCTAGGGAGGGGTGAAATGAATATTAAAATTAGAGTTCCCTAATATATTATAATTTACCAAGTACATTTTGTTTGCATTAAGCATCAAATAAATGGTATATAGCTTATACTCACCATTTTCAAATTATGCTTTGTCATTATAAAGCTCCAAACTAAAACAACTTGTTTAGATACTATCAAAAAGAATTATCTGAAACTAGGGAGATGCAACTGCAGCTAGAATTCTAACATGCTAACTGCACCCACCAAGCAAGCGGCTGCTCACACAATGGGGCCTGTGATGTAGGTAGGCCTGGCCCTGTAGGACTGGCCCACGTGAAAGCTGCATGTGCCAGTTCTGAAGGCTAAAAACAGACTAGTGTCAAAGCACTGAAAACTCTATTATACAACTACTCTGAGTTACTTCTAGTTCAGGTCCTTGCCCGATTCATCCTTTTTGGAGTCCTCACAGCATGCACGGATAAGGCAATGGCATCCCACTCCAGTACTCTTGCCTGGAAAATCCCATGGACGGAGGAGCCTGGTAGGCTGCAGTCCATGGGGTCGTGAAGAGTCGGACACAACTGAGCGACTTCACTTTCACTTTTCACTTTCATGCACTGGAGAAGGAAATGGCAAGCCACTCCAGTGTTCTTGCCTGGAGAATCCCAGGGATGGCGGAGCCTGGTGGGCTGCCTTCTATGGGGTCGCACAGAGTTGGACACGACTGAAGCAACTTAGCAGCAGCAGCATAGCATGCAGCACAGAGGTGGCTGGGCACAGGGATGTCTAAATGAAGGGACAACTGTCTTCCTTGTTTCAAGCAGAACATACAAGAATGTATAACTGTGGAACATACCAATACATTCATTAGCCACATTTTCTACTTTTAAACAATCATTAGAATGAAGAGGGGTGGGAGCCCCATCCCACTAGCTAAAAGTATCTCGTAATTTCGTACTGATATTTCAGGACTAAAAGGGATTTTTCCTTCAAACTCTTCTTCATAACAGCTCTCTTTCCTCTCTTTGACACTGAGAATAACAAAATTCAAATACTGAACTAGTACAATTAGATAAGCAAGTCTTGGTTAATAAGAGAATGCCTTCTCCAGGCTTCCCTGGTGGCTCAGTGGTAAAGAGTCGGCCTGCCAAAGCAGAAGACATGGGTTTGATTCCTGGTCCAGGAAGATCCCAATTGCTGTGGAACAACGAAGCCTGTGGGCCACAACTACTAAGCCTGTGCTCTAGAGCCCGGGAACCACATCTACTGAAGCCTGCCCGCCCTAGAGCCTGTGCTTTGCGAAGAGAGAATCCCCTGATCTCTGCAACAAGAGAAAGCCTGCCAGCGTCAGAGACCCAGCGTCAAAAATTAAAATAAATAAAACTTTAAAAAAAGAAGAAAATGTTTTTTTGGCAAGAAATCTGGGGACAGAAGAATGATGCAGAAAATTTAACAATAAACAGATGATTCACTTTTGATATTTTTGTGACCACAGAGAAGGTAGATTTGTGACAGAATTTGGAGGTATTTTTGCAGTGGACATTTGAATCAGTGTGAGCTGCAGATGAAGAGGAAAACTTTTCCCCACTGGCACTGTGATGATTAGCATAAATTCACACGGCCTTCTCCACCTCTGACTCCCTCCTTTCTGACGCTGGAACACTTAGGATGGGTGAAGATAGCCAAGGAGCCAACATCCAGGAACTGGAAATAAAAGACAGCTCAAGACTGGGATAGAGAAGGGATGATAATAGTGCTGTCAGACCAACCAATCTTTGCTATGCAGATGTAAATTATGTGCGTTCTACACCTCAGTTTGCATCAAAACTCAGTGTAACAATTACAAATGATTGCTACACTGCATATCATATTCTACAATGTAACATTTTAAAAACACTAAAATTAATTTTTTAATTCGGTGATTTTCCTAAGTATAATGATCCCTCAGAGCAAGAGAAAGAAATCTTTAACTGAATGGGTTATTCCAAAGGTTTTTGTTTAGCTGGTGAGTTTGGTACAATTAGAATAAGCAATTTAATTATTCCACAGAGACATACTCTAATTTTAAATGAGAAATCACATATATTTTAAGCACAACCTAATTAGACTTTCTGCATTTCCTAAAATTACCCTCCCACTGAGAAGGTGTTTTGTTGCAAAGATTACAATAATACATTTAAAAAGTAGGATGAGCATAAAATCAAAACATTAATTTGAAGTCTAGTGTTAAACTCTGTCTTGTCTAATAACAAGACAGGTATGATTAGCTAGTCTTTAGATATGTTCTTAAGTAGGATCTGGTTATATAATTTTAAAGTCACAATTAAACACGTAGGCTCTAGAGAAGACCCCAGGTGGCTTGCAGTGTTAAACAGCAGATTAAAGTCGACACAACTAATTTCTTTACTTTAATCTTATTAGTGGTATAACAGCTGTCAACTGTAACCATTTCTGTGCCGCCTTTTGAGACAAACAAAATGCCTCAATATGTCAAATGGAGAAGAGTATTTATCAATCACTATGGCAACCCACTCCAGTATTCTTGCTGGGAAAATCCCACGGACAGAGGACTGCAGCCTCATGGGCTACAGTCCGTAGGGCCACAAAGAGTTGGACACGACTGAGCACACAACACACACATACATACACACACACACGGCTACTTAGCTTTCAAAATAACTTTTGAAACTTTCATTATCTTGAGGAAAGTTATTTACTTTCAGTAAACTTTCATCTAAAAATAGCTATTTAGAATTATATTACAATAATCTTGCCTAGAAATAAGGAATTGTTTATTAACAAGGGGTTGTATTCTGAACTTCACCCACACCAGCAAATAACATTTTATTAATACTTAATGAGAGGCTGTAAAGTAGCAGACACACAAGGTGGTACGTGGTTTCCACCTCTATATCTGTATCTGGTATTGATGGGAAATAAGTCTCATGATGAATTTATATTTACTACCTGATTTAAAACATGAAAAGGGTATTTAAGGTAACACAGAAATGTTGTACTGCTTTTGTAGACTTCATTGCTAGATCTTCTCTGAATATTTTGTCTCATACATACAAATAGTTACAAGTGGTTTTGGTTTATCTTTCTGAACTTCTGTTGGATCATTTCTCTTGCCCCCCTTGGCTCTTAACCAGACTGAGAACCTCTCTCTTTGGTGATACCATGTAGGCAATAAGATAGAGAAGGAGGAATACCAGAACAGAATGCTCAGTCCTAGCTGCCAGTGTGATAAGAGACGATAAGTCAGTGTTTTTAAGCCTTAGTTTCTTCAATTTATATAATGTGATAAATTGATAAACATGTGTCAAAGACTCTGTTAAATAAATGTAATACATTTATTAATATAAAATAGCTTTATTACTCTTATATTTCTGACAATGCCAAGTGTTTTGCAGGGAATCACAACAACTTCTTTGTAAAGGTTTTCTCTCTCTCTCACTCATCCTTCACCCAGAATACTAAACAAAGTGCTAACCACATGGCAATAAAAGTATATATTAAATGAGTGAATTCCTCTTTGGGTAAAACAGCATAAGCAGTGAGGGCTTAAATTAAGGTAATAAAAAGATGAGACAATAATAGAAAGATGGGGAATGAACAAGATACTAACTTTCTTCAAAATGTTGAAAAAAAAAGGAATAAATATCTTTCACTTTTCCCTGAATTAGTCATTTTGTCCAATTCACTCAACCTTAATTATTTTTTATACTGTACTGACAGTGTCTTAATAATATCAAAATGTTTACAGCTTCCCAAGTATATCCTGTTATTTCAGGTCTCCATGTTCTTGCACATGCTGTGCTCTCTGCTGAGGAAGACTTGTTAATTTGACAAATTCTGAATCTATCTTTTAAAACCTATAGGAAAAACTCTGTCTTTCTCTGTCTTCCTAATGACGCCATCCTTTTCGTTGTCTCTGCACTTGGTGCATACTTGTACAGATATACTTAGCACCAAATTACCTCCTCCCTTGTTTAGTTCACTTTTTAATGAATGAGCCTGCTGTTGGTTATGGACACGGTTTTATTTCCACAACTCTACTGCTCAGCAGACAACCAATGGTACCAGTCCCCCAGGAGCGTGTGGGAATGTATAATAACACATTTGGTTGTCACAAAGACTGGGGGCAGAGGTATTTAATGCGTCAAGGGATGTTACACACCATGCAGTGTGCAGGGCATTGTGACCCAGTGCCACTAGCATTCCATGCTAGAGTGTGACAATTCACAAAGCCCTTTCATATATATTAGCATTTCACCTTCACAACAACCCTGTGAGATAGAAATCTTTTCCCCATTCCCCAGATGAAAAATCCTACAGCACAATAAGGTCTTAAAGACAGGTCTCACATTAAACACTGGCAACAATGGTATTTGAACTCTAATGCTCTGATTCTAAATCCCAGCTGAGTTTTAATTCATTAGTGCATTATAGGCCCTTTTCTCTAATTCTAAATACAGATTCTGGTTTGAGTTCTAGAACTAATCAAATGAGAAAGTGAATATGTTTATTATTGTTGTTGTTCAGTCGCTAAGTCATGTTTGCCTCTTTGCAACCCCATGGACTGCAGCACGCCAGGCTTCCTTGTCCTTCACTATCTCCTGGAGTTTGCTCAAACCCATGTCCATTGAGTTGATGATTCCATCTAATTATCTCACTTTTGGCCACCCCCTGCTCCTCTTGCCATCAATCTTTCTCAGCATCAGGGTCTTTTCCAATGAGTCACTCTTCGAATCAGGTGGCCAAAGTATCGGAGCTTCAGGTTCAGCATTAGTGCTTCCAATTAATATTCAGGATTGACTGGTTTGATCTCCTTGATGTCCAAGGGACTCTCAAGAGTCTTCTCCAACATCACAGTCCAAAAGCATCAATTCTTCAGCACTCTGCCTTTTTTATAGTCCAACTCTCACATCCATACACGACTACTGGAAAAACCATAGCTTTGACTATATGGATCTTTGTCAGCAAAGTGATGTCTCTACTTTTTACAACACTGCCTAGGTTTGTCATAGCTTTTCTTCCAAGCAAGAAGCATCTTTTAATTTCCTAGCTGCAGTCACTGTCCATAGTGATTTTGGAGTCCAAAAAAAATAAAATCTGTCCCTCTTTCCACTATTCCCCCATCTATTTGCTATGAAGTGATGTAACCAGATGCCATGATATTTGTTTTTTGAATGCTGAGTTTTAAGCCAGCTTTTTCACTATCCTCTTTCACTTTCATCAAGAGGCTCTTTAGTTCCTCTTCGCTTTATGCCATTAGAGTAGTATCCTCTGCATATCTGAGGTTGTTGATATTTCTCCCAACAATCTTGATTCCAGCTTGTGAGTCATTAAGCCCAGCACTTCACATGCACTCTGCACAGAAGTTAAATAAGTAGGGTGACAATACACAGCCTTGTCGTACTCCTTTCCCCATCTGGAACCAGTCCATTGTTCCATGTCTGGTTCTAACTGTTGCTTCTTGACCTGCCTACATATTTCTCAGGAGACAGGTAAGGTAGTCTGGTATTCCCATCGCTTTAAGAATTTTCCACAGTTTGTAGTGATCTACATAGTCAAGAGCGTTAGCAGAGTCAATGAAGCAGAGGTAGATGGTTTTTTGGAATTCCCTTGCTTTTTCTATGATCCAACGGATATTGGCAATTTGATCTCTGGTTCCTCTGCCTTTTCTAAATCCAGCTTGTACATCTGGAAGTTCTCGGTTCACGTACTGTTGAAGCCTAGCTTGAATGAGTTTGAGCATTATCTTGCTAGCACATGAAATGAGCAAAAGTGCATGGTAGTTTGAAAACAGAAGTAAATTTTAGTCTAAAGTACATTATGTGTTAGACTGTGTACATATTTGTAAAATATGACATTGTAATTTTCATCCTATTTAGGTGTTCCTCAAGAATCCAAGTCTCAGAAGGTGACAAGAGAAAAGAGATTACGGAGTTAGCAAAGACCTACATAGTTCACAATTCTGAAAGTGCTACAGAGGGTTTTCAGCAAGACTGCTGTGTTACACTGTCTAGAACCCCAAAGGACTTGGCCACAAATTCTACATCAATTGTTTAGGTCATTGACATTTTCCTCACAGAAATACACTGCTGATTTTATGAAGGAAATTAAAAGAAAATAGAATTCACTTAACAGAAATTGGAGAAGGAAATGGCAACCCACTCCAGTATTCTTGCCTGGAGAATCCCAGGGACGGGGGAGCCTGGTGGGCTGCCGTCTATGGGGTCGCACAGAGTCGGACACGACTGAAGCGACTTAGCAACAGAAATTAGCTTTACAATCATTTTTGCTGGAATGCATAAATTTGAAAAATGGAGAGAGATTTGTATTTATGTTAACTCAAATGTCAATGCTGAGAAATATTTATATGAATTTTGATTTTCAGTAAGGCAATAACCTGATCTCTGAATCAATAGCTAGGCTTGATGAAAATGATTCCCTGGAGAAGGCATTAGTATAAAGGAAACAGCAAGCAAGTTAGAGCCTCAAATAAGTTGTTAGTAATGTCCCAGGAAGTGATCTAACAGTGATAGTCCAAGTTAAAGATTTTTTTAAGTAAACAGGTAACCAAAAATGTTCAACCAATGAACTATTACTTGAGAACTTTCTACATGGAAAGAAAACGCCTTAATGTAGACTGGTTAAGAGAAAAAGTTTAAAATTGCAAATTTTATCAGAAAACATGAATCCAGAATGTACTAGTGTAATTCTGGTAACACAACCACCCCACCTAGAATGAAGTTTTGCATTTCTTACCAGGAAAGACAGAGGTGGGAACAGGACAAGGCAGGGCTCTAAAACTTGCATCAGGTATATGACTATGTCATGCTTTGGGATAGATGTTTAGTAATATGGAGATACCATGTGCTTTCCTTGAGAAGAACGAAAATGCAATTTCAAAAAAGCTTAGACTGAAATAAGTCAATGCTTTTCTTCCTTCTTTTAAGTACTATAAAAATGACAACAAAAAATCATTTGTCTTTTACAAATGTTTTTTCTTTCTCCTAGCAGTTGAAACTGCACTACTGAGTCTTAAAACAAAGGCAAATTACTCAGTTCTTAAAAATATCATAAAGCTTTATTTTGTAGTATAGGATTAACATTCTGAGCTGCATCAGGTTGTCAGGATTTGAGTGGGGAGCTGGTGGGAGTAACTGCTCTTGCAATCTTCCCACCTTCTAAACATCTTAATCTCAACTTCAAAATAGACAACTGGTTCTAATTTCAGAAGACAACCAGTAAAATGATTAAGTTCATCATGAACAAACTTATTTTATATTAAAAAGTTGGACTATGGTCCATTATGGTCAAATCAGAGAAAACAGAGGCTAAGAAAATATATTTTTTAGTTTTTATGAAAATAAGACAATGTTACTGGGATTCAAACTAAGTCCTAATTATAAGGTTAATAATGAGGAAACCAATCTGTGTGACCCAAGGGCCACCAAGAAAGTTAACATTTGAGGACTATAAAGAACATGAGGTGTACTGTTACTTGTTCCTATAGAATTCATATATTTTATTAAAGAACAATATGTTGTCTAATCTTTGATCCTGAAAGTAGGATCTGCACTCTAGAGTACATTACATTAGCATCCAGGGACAGAACATTTAATGTATTTAATTCTCTATACAAGTTCTCCAAACAAAGGTTAGGAGAAAAAAGAAAGTTCAGTCAGTCTGAGCTTGTAGAAACATTTAATGTTCATAAAGAATGATACCCTAGAGAACTTGTAGAATGTGCTTTCTCTCTTTATTTCTACTTTAAACTTTGGGCATTCATTCATTCTTTCTTGATATGGAAGAATGTAGAAAAACTGCTATGAGGTCGCAAGGAAGGCTCTATTACATAGTCCAATATTTTCAACTCAATCTGGAGTTTAAAAAAATCTTTTAATATTTGTATTTAAAAGTATCAGAATCTAGGTTAGAAGAGACAGAAATTCACTCGAAATATTTCAAGTAAAAAGAGGCATTTACTGTAAGGCTGTTGGGAACATTCATGTAAATCCAGGAGAAGACGAGCCACCAGACTTCAGGAGGGCAGGAACAATGCCAGCTCTGTGGACTGGGCCTCCTCTCATTTCCAGCCCCCTCATCTCTCATGAAGCTCTGGTCTCCTCCTTCCCCCCACAACTGGCCTCCATTAGTCCTGCTAAACTTGGAGTGAACACAGCCCTGTAATGACCATCCCAGAAGTTACTCTGCATGATTTTTCAAATTTAAACACACACACACACACACACACACACACACACACAATGGGTTGGAATTTGCAAATTCCTGAGAGACAATCTTGACTGGCCCAGTTTAACTTTTTGGGCTGAGTTTTAAGACTGTAAGATTGGCTGCTTTTGAGTCAAATGTTCAGTCTTGGTTTAACCAGCTGTGGTCATTGAGGGAAACATCCCATGGCATAAAATACAGCGGCTTAGAAGAGGCATAGGTGTAAAGCCTAGAACATGTAACACCATAACACCCAGAAGAAGGGAGGACACAACAGACAGCAATGGAGCTGAGGCGAATATGACAAGCCAAGGAAAGGGATAAATGGCAACGTGGAAGGAAACTCATGGTGAAAACAGGATTAACAGAGTTTAGACTGTGTTGCAAACTGAAGAGAAAAGCAAAGATCCAACAGTAGATGAGCTCCAAAGAGAACAGACAAGGCAGTCAAACAAGAGATGGGAGGAAGCAGCAAGCTATACGCCAGGCGCACGAAGCCACGCATCGGAGGAGACTAAGTTTGCAGACATCAGATATGCAGCAAAGCATTCCTTTTATGAAGAGCTTATGTATACCACCAGATGGCTGTTTCACAAAGGTAACACAGGCAGGCTAGTATTAGTGATACTTAGAGTTTAACCCATTTCATTTTCCATTACTATAAGTTCCCTAAGGACAAGGTCTATTTCTAATGCCTCCTAGATGTGGCAATCTCATTCCTAGGTCCATATGTACATACAACTGTTCCCAAAAAGGGAATCCCTAGAGAACAGTTTCCCTGGGTATCAGAATTGGAAGCCCAAAGTCATTTACCTGCTTCTGGCATCCACCAGGATACCCCTTTTCCACTATAAATGAACTGCATCAGATGCTACCCTGTGAGTACCACAAGACCAAGAGAAAGGAACAGAAGCCTCTAGGGATGAAACCTCAATAATCATGGGAGAGTAATTCTGAACATTGTGTCATCTGGAAAGAATACACACTCTGAGAAAGAGTATCGTGGCTCTGTCTCAGGTTGTAGTCATGTCCCAAACATGATTGCTCTCAACCCTCATGCTAGCAATGGCCACATATCTGGCTGCTGGTGACTGGGAGGAGTAAACAAGGGAAACCATGCTAAGCATCGGCACTGTGACTGGCACTGAGGGTGCTCTCAATAAATGTTAAGTTCTGGCTCCTCACCAACTTCAAAGAATCAAGTAAATGCAGTATTGCCAAGTAGACAAACTGCACAAGTTTATTTTTATCTTACTTTGGATAATAAATTTGTGATCTGCCTAGTCAGCCAAGCTCTAACTCACATCATTCTAAATTTATTTACTTTTACTGTATTCAGTGACTATTGTTTTACCTGAGACTGATTTATGGATAGATAAATGTATGTACTCTAAATAAGAAAAAAGGGAACCTAATTAATTTGTTTGACATGGATAGATGGGTATACTTTATAAAGGCCACAGCAGTGGGAAGAATTTATTTTTCACCATAGATTAAAATGGGGGTGCTCTGATTTTAAAACTGTGATAAGGACAAAAACCAAGAATACAGTTCTAGCATTCCCTTTGACCTTCTAAGTAAAGCAGTTACAGATATAAGATTCACAGAAATTTAAAGATGGAATAAAAAAATACTGCCTTAAGTCTAGCTAACAGACTGGTCTAAATCAGGCCCTTATTCATCTAGGGCTGAGATGTAATCATATTTTAAGTCCACAGAGTCAAGTATTTGATGTAGTGTGTTCTTTTACTGCTTTACTTCCATGTCTCAGAAAAGGAATTCATTCATATATGGAAATGATACTTATTAAGACATCATATGATTGACAAATGATGCATTTACTATGGTCTCTGATCCCAAGGAATTACAGCCCCTTTGAGGAAAAGATAACACAACAAGAGGAATACCTGGGAACATTAATACAGGGCTAAACTGGACTACTCTCTAGCCTGTTTGATATTTCTTCAATGATTTAGATAAAGATACATATTTTTTACACATCAGCTTCAGATGTGACACAGTGTTAAAGAAAAAAAAAAACTAAGTAAGTGGCCAAATCAGGATCCAAAAAGAATCTTGACAGGCTGGGCCAAAATTAACCAGGATGAAGTCTGGACTTAGGGTGGAAAAAACAAACGCCCAAGTAAAATGGATAGATCATAGATTCTTAGAACCCAATGTGACACAGACACAGGGATTTAAAGCTCAGTAGTTAAGTAGGGTAACATGTAGTCAAAACAATAACATCTGTAAAAAGAAAAGAAAAAGAAAAGAAATCCAACCCATTGATATTAACTAAGTGCTTTCTTTGTGCAGGGCACTTAATAAACACGTGTACTTTCAGCAGCTAACAAGTCTTAACCTGCATAGTAGTATTACCATTTAATTAAGGCTCTGTTATAACAATTTGACCCATGATACCATAGCTACTAAGTAAAAAGCAGAGACTTAAGCTCAGATCTGACTCCAGAGTCTGTCTATTCTTCATTATACCATGCAATGCTTCATTGATAAGACTATTTCCATATAAAAATTCTGTCCAGAGGAACAATGGAGGAAGAGAAGCAAGGTTGATGGAGAAGAAACAGGGGCTAATTAGTTCTGCAGTAGGACAACCCAGAGTAGCTTGGAGACTAGAAAAGTTAAGTAGAATAACTTAACTATTTGGCCCCTTTATTGTCCATGACTATCTGTCAAGGACTAAGAATTCCAGCAAGTAAAAGGCAACCTAGGAAAGACAGCACAGTGATGATTTTTGGTGGCCCAAAAGATCTGCTGGCTTCTTCGTGAAATATGAACATTTACTGCTGTTTGAAAAGGGTCTGATACTGAAGCTCCAATACTTTGGCCACCTGATGTGAAGAGCCGACTCATTGAAAAAGACCCTGATGCTGGGAAAGACTGAAGGCAGAAGAAGAGGGCCACAGAGGATGAGACGATTGGATGGCATCACTGACTCAATGGACATGAGTTTGAGCAAGCTCAAGGAGATAGTGAAGGACAGCGAAGACTGGTGTGCTGCAGTCCATGGGGTCACAAAGAGTTGGACACAACTTAGTGACCAAACAACAACATTTGGGCCTGGAGATGTGGAATGCTGTAAGTATCAACTCTCACTTCTATTATCACTGCCACTATGTAAATATACTACAAATACGCAACATAAAGTTTAGGCCACAACCTTAGTCACAGCAGATCCATCTTCTTATTTACATAATATGGGGCATTCTTTATACCCAAAGAAAATGACAAATTTCCATTTGTTTCCAAATATTAAGGGCTATGTTAAGAGAAAAATTAGTATATATAGAATGGATAAATGACAGAGTCCTAATAGCACAGGGAACTACAGTCAATATCTTGTGATAAAACCATAATGAAAAATAATATACAAAAGAATGTGTATATATATATATATATATATATATAACAGAATCACTTTGGTGTACAGCAGAAATTAACACAACACTGTAAATAAACTATACTTCTATTTAAAAAAGAGCTATGTTAACAACTGTTATTAGCTTAAACCAAAGAAAAGCTTAGAATATGTCATTCATTATTCTGTATTTGTTTTCTCCAATTAAAATTAGGAAGAAGAATAACATGAGTCATTCCAAAAGTAGATACAACATGAAATGAAAATTGCCTTGTTTCAGGGTGATCTTTCTTGGCAATGAAAGCAATTTTATTGGAGCACATTTGTTAAAAAGGTAGATTTAAGAATACCACATCCTGGCCAATTCCTTTAAATAATATGTGTGTGTGTGGGTGTATGTGTGTGTGTGTATAACTTAAATATAACAATGTCGTGTTAGTTTCAGGTGTACAGTATAGTGATGTAGTTTTATTTATATATCTGCATCTCTATAAATCTCTCTATGTATCTTCTTTTTCAGATTCTTTTCCCTTATAGGTTATAATGAAATACTGAGTATAGTTCCCTGTGCTACACAGTAGGTCCCTGATGGATATATATTTGATATAAACTAGTGTGTACATGCTAATCCCAATCTCCTAGTTTATCCCTCCCCTACTCTTTCCCCCTTTGGGAACCGTCTGTTTTCTATGTCTGTGGGCCTATTTCTGTTTTGTAAATAAGTGCATTTGTATCTTTTTTATCTTGGATTTCACATGTAAGTGATATAATATGAGAACTGTCTGACTTAGTCCACTTAATAGGATAATCTCTAAGTTCATCCATGTTGTTGCAAATGGCATTACTGCTTTCTTTTTTATGGAATATTCAGTTCAGTTCAGTAACTCAGTTGTGTCAGACTCTGTGACCCCATGAACTGCAGTACACCAGGCTTCCCTGTCCATCACCAATTCCTGGAGCCTACTCAAACTCATGTCCATCAAGTCGGTGATGCCATCCAACCATCTCATCCTCTGTCGTTCCCTTCTCCTCCCACCTTCAATTTTCCCCAGCATCAGGGTCTTTTCCAATGAGTCGGTTCTTCGCATCAGGTGGCCAAAGTATTGGAGTTTCAGCTTCAGCATCAGTCCTTCCAATGAATATTCAGGACTGATTTCCTTTCAGATGGACTGGCTGGATCTCTTTACAGTACAAGGGACCCTCAAAAGTCTTCTCCAACACCACAGTTCAAAAGCATCAATTCTTTGGCGCTCAGCTTTCTTTATATAGTCCAACTCTCACATCCATACATGACTCCTGGAAAAACCATAGCTTTGACTAGACAGACCTTTGTTGGTAAACCAATGTCTCTGCTTTTTAATATGCTGTCTAGATTGGTCACTGCTTTTCTTCCAAGGAGCAAGCCATGAAATTAAAAGAAGCAAGCCATGAAATTCATGACCAGCCTAGACAGCATATTAAAAAGCAGAAGCATTACTTTGCCAACAAAGGTCCGTCTAGTCAAAGCTATGGTTTTTCTAGTAATGTATGGATGTGAGAGTTGGACTATAATGAAAGCTGAGTGCCGAAGAATTGATGCTTTTGAACTGTGGTGTCAGAGAAGACTCTTGAGGGTCCCTTGGACTGTAAGGAGATCCAACCAGTCTATCCTAAAGGAAATCAGTCCTGAATAGTCATTGGAAGGACTGATGCTGAAGCTGAAACTCCAATACTTTGGCCACCTGATGCGAAGAACCGACTCATTGGAAAAGACCCTGATGCTGAGAAAGATTGAGGGCGGGAGGAGAAGGGGACGACAGAGGATGAAATGGTTGGATGGCATCACCGATGCGATGGACATGAGTTTAAGTAGGCTCCAGGAGTTGGTGATGGACAGGTAAGCCTGGCGTCCGTGGAGTCGCAAAGATTCGGATACAACTGAGCGACTGAATGGAACTGAATATTCCATTGTACATGACAAACACACAGCTAACATCACACTCGATGGTGAAAAGCTGAAAGCATTTCCTCTAAGATCAGACAAGACAAGGAGGCTCACTCTCACTACTTTTATTCAACATAGTTTTGGAAGTTCTAGCCACAGCAACCAGAGAGGAAAAAGAAATATAAAAATCCACACTGGAAGAGAAAAATAAAACTGTCAGTGTCTGCATATGACATGATATGATATGTAGAAAATCCTAAAGATGCCACCAGAAAACTACTAGAACTCATCAATGAATTTGGTAAAGTTGCAGAATACAAAATTAATATATAAAAATCTGTTGTATTTCTATACACTAACAATGAAAGATCAGAAAGAAGAATTAAAAAAATAATTCCATTTACCAGCGCATCAAAAAGAATAAAATATCTAGGAATAAACCTAGCAAAGGAAGCAAAAGCCGAGACAACTGTAAGATGCAGATGAAAGCATCTGAAGATGACACAAACAAATGGAAAGATATACCATGTTCTTAGATTGGAAGACCAAATATTGTTAAAATGACTATAGTACTCAAGGCAAAATACAGATTCAATGCAATCCCTATCAAATTACCAATGGCATTTTTCACAGAACTAGAAGAAAAATTTTTAAATCTGTATGGAAACACAAAAGGTTCTGAATAGTCAAAGCAATCTTGAGAAAGAAAAACAGAGCTGGAGGAATCAGGCTCCTTGACTTCAGACGATACTACAAAGTTTCACACTAATCAAAACAGTATGGTACTGGCACAGAGACAGAAATACAGATCAATGGAACAGGACAGAAAGCCCAGAAACAAACCCATGCACCTAAGATCAATTAATCTATGAGAAAAGAGACAAGAATATCTAATGAAGAAAAGACAGTCTCTTCAATAACTGGTACTGGGAAAACTGGACGGCTACATGTAAAATAATGAAATTAGAACATTCTCTTAACACCATACACAAAAATAAACTCAAAATGGATTAAAGACTTAAATGTAAGACTGGATAATATAAAATTCCTAGAGGAAAATATAGGCAGAACACTCTTTGACATATATTGCAGAAGTATCTTTTTGGATCCATCTCCTAGAGTAATGCAAATAAAAACAAAAATAAACAAATGGGACTTAATCAATAATTTGAAAAGGATCCAAGCAGGTTTATGAGCTTTCTCTGGTTCTAAAAGAGAAAAGCAACACAGTGAAGATTCAGAAAGATTTCAAAAATTAAAATTTTCAGAAGTGGGTAGAATCTTCAGTTTCACATTTAAAAAATCTGCTGAAAGCAAAATATTCACTCAGAGGGAGTTACCTAACAATAATTACAGGACAACTGCTGAGGTACTATGTGGAGTAAAAAGGGAGATGGGCAAAATGGTGAGGAAAGAGGATCAGGGAGTTCCGTTATCCACTTACAGAGCTCTGGGCTGCAGGAGGAGTGAAACACTGGGTTTGCAGTCATAGGGGGTCCACGTGGGAACTGTCGAGATGGTCCACAGGATAAATGTTACTAGACAGTGATTGAACTTTCTCAAAGCCTCTTCTGTTTATCACTGAGAAAAATGAACTAATGCAGGATAGTGAAAACAAAACCAACAACAGTTGCTCTAGGTAAGAGCCATGGAATGCCACAGGAGGCAGAAAACGAGATGTGCTAATAAGGTGGCAGAAAGCTCATGATGTTGAGGGCTGGGAGCTCAAGAGGGATAGAAGGGGGATGTGGGCAAGTTGAGAGTAAAGGGAATACCCAGCAACTATGCAAGTCCCAAGGCCAGAGAGCTGCTAGAAGGAATATGAAAAGGAATACTTTTCAAATTAAATCACTGACTGATGCCCAACAGCATGCTTTGAGGCTACATTCAAATCTAACAAAATTGTGATATTTCTTTTTCCTGTCTCCAATTAAGTAGCATAATACTCTTAGCCTTAATCTGTTCGCCCTAAGAAGGGAGGCTAGGTTAGAAAGTAGAGTCATGATCTTGAGCTGTGCTAAGGACAGGAAAATCTTAGAGTCAGTGCTAGATGCCCACTGCCTTTTAAGCTGGCCTCACTCAGTAAGCTGTACCTGGTTGAAAATACAAATCTATTAGCCTAAGATGAGAGGAAGAAACAAACTCTCGGTCCTGGCACTTCGGTAGCTGGTGGCCATCAGAGAAGCACTGATCTGGACTCGCAGGGTTCCATGGCTCCTTTCCAAAGCATGTGCGCTAATTCTTGGTTAGGTCTTTTTAGGGCGTGTGGAAAAAACCTCTTCTGTTCTCTAAATGAGAGGCATAGATAAGCACCAGAACATGCCCTTTGCCACAACGACAAAGGCAGCTTTTGGGGACAGGCATTTAATCTAGGTTACCATCAAGGGATCTCAGCATCACACATGTTGAAGCCTACCAAAAAACATAGAAAACAACAACAATAAAACAAAAAAGAAAGAAAACAAATGCTGCCAAGTGCATTTAAGATGAACAATATGAATTAACAGTTATGAAAAGCACTGTCCCAAAGAATCAAATACCATTTCCTTTCTTATCTCAAACATTGTGTTTGATTCTTTCCTTCTTCTCTCCCTGCCAATCAACATACAGTGAGTGATGACAACATGTCAAGTAACACACTGTCAACAAAGTCCACTATGATAGGGAATAGCAACTCTTTTGGGACAGAACATCTATATGTATGCTATAAGTACCCTATGGGAGAGTTTTCTGCTCCAAAGAAAGATATTCTGATTTACAGGGTACTTATACCTTCTTTCATTCATCTCTACTTTGTCAGTAAAGTAAAAGAACCCAAACTAACTCAGTGTCAAAGTGTGTACACAGAAATATCTCACATCAAATTAATAACACTGTCTTAAACCAGGCAAGACCGCTATTTTAAAAACTGTCACCTACCATTTATAAAACACTTTAAGGTTTACAAGCTTCCCTGGTGGCTCAGATGGTAAAGAATCTGCCTGCAGTGTGGGAGACCTGGGTTCGATCCCTGGGTTCGATCCCTGGGTTGTGAAGATCACATGGAGAAGGAATGGCTGCTCACTCTAGTATTCTGGCCTGGAGAATTCCATGGACAAAGAAGCCTGGCGGCTACTGGCTCACAAAGAGTTGGAGAGACTGAGCGACTTTCACTTTCATTTTTAAGGTTTACAAAGAACTCTCACGTACATTATCACTTCAGTTGATCCCCATGCTGTGAGGTGAAAATGATTACCCCTGTTTGACCAAATGAAGAAACAGATGCAATAAGATTAAGGCACTTGTCCCAATTTTCCCAGCTAGTAACTGACAGAGGTAAAACTGGAACCCAGATTGGTTTGACTTCAAAGCTGGTGCTATTTCTAATTTACCAAATGTCTCTCAGAAAAAAAAGATAACATACTCAAGGAATTTTTTTTTTCCTGTTGTATCCAGCGGACAAATGAAGCACTCACTTTAGTTGAGCTAATTAAATATTTAAAAGTTTCTCAGTGACATACGTGAACTTTTACCAAAACTTTTTATTTAAATTCTACAAATGTCTCCACAAAATATCCAAAAAGTTTGCATGTTACAACTCAGGGATACAATATTTCTGAAATAATGCTGTCTGCTACTACATCCTAGGTGGCCAGGGACCAGAGGGTAACTTAAAATAATAAGAAAGTAGATCTTGTGTCTAAAGGGGGTACATGATCCTTAGGATAGAGCAATTTATAGTTAAAGACCAAATGACAGTTCAGTTCCCAACCATTTGGCTGGGACTCTAGACTAGGGCAGTCTTGGCCCCAGACTGCTCTTCCTGTATGTTAGGGACTTTTTCAAATTTCACAGCTCAGTCCTTTGTTAATGTACTTACTTACCTTTTTTTGGTATGCAATACAAAAGTTAGTTTTCTCTTATTAGTATTCATTTCTGTTCAAATTTTGTTAAGTGGTTAGAACTTCTCACAAGTTCATCAGGTCTTCTTGATTTGGGGTTAGGAAAGGTCACAGACCAAAGGAATTTCCTTCATAAGGCTTTTTAGGCTCAATTTGAGTTTTGCAAGTGAAGTCAAGCACCTCTGTTTTTCTCCCTAATGGGGAGTGTAAGCTCTTGCTATTCAAACCTGCACACACATACAATTTTCTTGTGGTTCTCCCATATGGAAACCATAGGCAGAAATGACTCACAAATGAAACGTGAAAGACAGATTAAAAAACTATACTTACTTAGGAGGAATTCGTGAAACAGTGTTCACATTTGTGACTGGGACCACGACTTGAAGAATGTGTTCAAGGGCTGTTAATCCACCAGCGGCTTGAAATGCAATCTGATCTGCTACATTCTAAATAGAAATACAAAGAGAAATTAGCCCAACTTCCCAGACATAAAATTATAACCAAATGAAATAGTTAGTTGTGGCATGAAATATTCTGTTGGTTCAATTATTCTATAAACACTTATTGAATGCTTACTCAGTGCTAGGAATTACAGGTCAAAAGTGGTGAACAAAAAAGATCATGGTTGCTGTCCCCTGTGAAGCTTAAAATTTAGTGGATGAGACCAACATTAATCAAATACGTACAGCAATTTCCACTATAACAAGTACTCTGAAGAAGAAGGAAAGATGTGCTATGAGAACAGTGGGGAAACCAACTCTATATTGGGGAAAGGGTCAGCGCAGGCTTTTCTGGGAAAGTTGAGGTTTTGAGACAGGCAAAAGGAAAGCGAAAGGGATGAAGCACTCCAAGCATGGGAAAAAATCATTTTATAGATAACTTTTTAACAATATTTTAAAAAATTGGATCTTTTTGGTTAATTACCACCTAACAAGATAAATTGACTTCCACAAAGATTTCCTTTGCTAGAACTTTTCTCTTTAGTAATACAAGATAATGTAATACCTAAGCAGTTAGTTGCATCCTTTTCTTTTTTTTTAAAGCCACTTCAGCTATTTTAGGGAGAATATTACGTAACCATTTTAGAACTCAACCTATGATTTTTTTTCTAGACAACTTCTGAATTATATACAGTTCTTGTGGAAAGGATATCTAAGTTCTTTGCCTTCCTCTGGCACGAAGAAGGCAAGAGTTTTTAAACATACGCAGAATCACTGTGTCAAATATGTGAAAAATAGGATGGCAACCTGCTGTGGGCTGAATTGTGTCCCCACCCTCTGCTGAGTTCTAACGTTGAAGTCCCAACCCGGAGGACCTCAGGATGTAACTGTGTTAGAGGATAAGAAATTCAAAGAGGTGATTTAAATTAAAATGAGGCTGGTAGGATGGGGCGGTAACCCAGTACGACTGGTGAACTTATCAGAGAAGAAGAGACACCAGGGACACACAAAGAAAAAGGCTGTGTGAGGACACAGCAAGAAGGTATGTTTTACAAACCAAGGAGAGAGGCCTCAGGAAAAACCAAACCTGCCAACACCTTGACCTTGGACTTCAGCCTCCAGAACTGCGAGGAAAGAAAGTTCTTCTATTATATTTAAGCCACCCAGTCTGTGGTACTTAGTCATGGCAGTCCTAGCAAACTAATATTCAACGTCTCTATTACACCTTGCATTTGTTTTAATAGTATTCTCACAGTTATCAAGCCTTGAAATGTCTTTGAAATACTGAGGGACTTTTGGCAGGGGGAGGTGGCAGGGGGTACTTGGCAGAGAGATATGAGTTATTCACAAGCTCTGCCAAACATGTTGGCCTGATTCTTCTGATACTCAAAGCAAAATGCTCTGCCTGCTTTATGTGGACTAGCAATGATTGGTTCCAGAACATGTCTGGAGTTTGACAGTACAATATCTTAATCATTTATTTATTCCTTCTTGGTACACAATAAAATACAATATAAGACTATAAGAAGTTCATCATGAATCCCAGATAATCACTTATAAGTCCCAGATAAGACTTTAATGTTAATTTTTAAGACTAACAATTAAAAACTTATGTTATTAATGAAAAAATGTTTCCTTGAAATAGAACAATCAGAAAACTGAAAAACTAGGTGCTCAGTAATTTACTTAAAACCATAATGCTGTGACCGTTCTTTCTTCTTATGCTGGGATGTCAATACAAATAGAAAATAGTAATAATTTTGTATTAGTACGTCACATACACAAACTGCACTAATCATAACCATATAGCTATATCATAACTATATGGCAAATTGAACACACCGTGTAACAATTACAAAATTAAAAAATAAAGCTCTAAAACATGGCATATTATCCCTGATACCCATCCTACTCAGTCCTTTTGTCTCCTATTCAGTTCTATAAAAAAAGACTCACACTCCAAATATTCTACAATATTTAACTTTTCTTGCTTGACTTTTTTTTTTTTAATTGGAGTGTAACTGCTTAACGATGTTGTTAGTTTCTGCAGTACTACATAGTGAATCAGCTATATATCCTTCCTCTTGATCCTCCCTCCCACACAGCCCCTATTCCATCCCTCTAGGTCATCACAGAGAACCGAGCTGAGCTCCTGTGCTAGGTAGCAGGTTCCCACTAGCTAGCTATTTTACACAAGATAGTGTATATGCTGCTGCTAAGTCGCTTCAGTCGTGTCCGACTCTGTGCAACCCCACAGATGGCAGCCCACCAGGCTCCGCCATCCCTGGGATTCTCCAGGCAAGAATAGCGGAGTGGGTTGCCATTTCCTTCTCCAGTGCATGAAAGGGAAAAGTGAAAGTGAAGTCACTCAGTCGTATCCGACTCTTAGTGACCACATGGACTGTAGCCTACCAGGCTCTTCCGTCCATGGGATTTTCCAGGCAAGAGTACTGGAGTAGGGTGCCATTGCCTTCTCCGATAGTGTATATATGTCCACACTATTCTCTCAGTTTGTCCCAGGCTCATTCCCCCATGATTTATGTGAACAGAGCACAAGTTTGTTCTCTATGTCTGCATCTCTATTCCTGCCCTGCGGCAATGAATACTGGGGTACATGTGACTTTTTGAATTCTGGCTTTCTCAGGGTATATGCCCAGTAGTGGGATTTCTGGGTTATTTGGTAGTTTTATTCCTAGCTTGTTAAGGAATCTCCATACTATTCTCCATATTGGCTGCACCAATTTACATTTCTTCCAACAGTGCAGTAGGGTTCCCTTTTTCCCATATCCTTTCCAGTATGTGTTTGTCGATTTTTTTGATGGTGACCATTCTGACTGGTATGAGGTGATACCTCATTGAAGTTTTGGTGTGCATTTCTCTAATAATGTTGCTCTATTATTCTCCCCCCACCCCGCTAAATTCAGTTTTATTGCCTGTAGCAGTATTTAGTTCATATTCCTTGCTGTATAGTATTCCCTTATCTAATTATATACCTCAACTTATTTAAATGTTTCAGTGTTTCACTGTTGATTGACATTTGGGTTGTTTCCACTTTGAAACTCTGGACAATGCTGCTTTCAACATTTCTGTACACGTGTCTGGGCACATGTGACATGTAGTTGTGTTGAGTATATGCTTAAGGGTGGAACTACTGGGTCACAGTGCATACACAGGTCCAGTGTTATCAGTTATGGCTCAACAACTTTCTAAAATATTCAGAACAATTCCTGTACACACTGCAGTGCAGTGATGATTTCAGTTATTCTAAATTCACATCAAAACTTGGCTTTACCAGTTTTTTTTTTTAAATCCTTTAGTCATTTCAATGGGTGTATATTGGCATTTGAGTGAGGTTTTTGTTTGTCTTTCCCTAATAATAATGAGGTTGAACACCTTTTGTTTACTGTTTTGTTTTTTTTTTTTTTAATTTTGAAGATCACTTTACAATAGGGTGAGGGCTCAGATCATAAGGATATCATTCAATTAAATTTGATGAGTGCTTATCAAGTTCTGAACGTTTCTATTACCCTAGAGATTTCCCTCATGCCCTTTTCACAGTCAATCCTTACTCCTTGAAGCAACCACTGATTTGATTAATGGTACCATAGGTTATCTTTCTCTACTGTAGAATGTCATATAAAGGAGATCATATAGTACATACAAACATTTAAATAGGTAGTGATAAGTTATCCTACAAGCAGTTTATCAGAGCCAGGCCTAGGGTAGCCTGGGCAGCCTAGGGCAGCATTGGAAGCCTGGGGAAAATGGCAGAGGGACTCTGAGTTATAAGGGGGAAGTAAACACGTACATTCGTCTCCTTTCTTCTATACTCAAGCAGGAATTATAGATAAAATATTTAATAATATTTAAAAAATAACCACATTAAAAGTAAGGGAAACATCACTGTAAAACAGGGATGGAAGAGCTGATAATAATGCTTCCCTGGTGGTCCAGTGGTTAAGAATTTGCCTTGCAATGCAAGGGACACAGGTTCTATTCCTTGTCTGGGAAGACCCCACATGCTGCAGAACAACTAAGCCCGTTGCCACAACTACTGAACCGGCACTCTGGAGCCCGCGAGTCACAACTACTGAAGCCCTTGTGCCCTAGAACCCGTGCTCCACAACAAGAGAGCCCACCACAATGAGAAGCTCGTGCACCGCAACTAGAGAGTAGCCCACGCTCTCCACAACTAGAGAAAGCCCATGTGCAGCAATAAAGGCCCACCACAGCCAATACATAAATAAGTAAGTAATTCTTAAAAAAAACCCACAGAGCAAGAGGCCAACTTTCAGTAGACTCTTAAAAGAACATCTGCCTTTCTAGACTCTTCCCCAGCTTTCACAGTGATTCAGGCTCAAGTTCCGAATACTCCTCTCCTGTTACAGCTCTTCACTCTTGCCGCTTCTGTCCACGCCTGCTCTTACCATGTCAGTTCAGGCTCTCCTGGTCTCTTGCTGGAGGCCCTGCAGCAGCCTCCTAATTAGCATCTCTGGATCCAGGCTCACAGCAGCCCCATTCTCTAGGGCTGTGTTTCCCAAACCCTCTAACACAAGTCAGATGTTTTGTTTCTTTGGTTTTAAGATTTTCACTCCATTGTGACCAATACTTTTGTGAAATATTATACAAATGAGGGAATATACTAAATTTGAGCCCACATTTTAAAATATTGGATGAAAGTCATGAAATTCCTCTTGATTTGTAAACTTATCTCACCATGTTCTAGCGACAATAGCCTATGGACTCCCTTTTGAGTAGTCCTGCTCTGGATGCCTTTATATGCAATGAAGATAACATTATCAAGAGTAAACGTGATCACACTACTCTGGGGGTAGAACATGTGAATGATTTCTTCCTCACCGTGTACTGAATGAGGCCCAAATTCTTTTGCACAGGTCTTCAGAATCTTCCTTGCCATGCTCCTGCCTCTCTCTCAACCGAATTCCCCATATGGCCCATGCTCTTCCACACCTCTGTGCTTTGGGGTATACCATTCTTCTCAAAAGGGATGATCCTCTAGCTTTTCTTCTTTGTATCCCACTAAACTTAGAGCTTCTTGCAGTTGGGGATTATGTCTGTTTTATCATCACATCCCCAGCACTTAGCAGAGGAGGGTGTACTCAGCAAATGCCTTATCAGTGGTTGCTGAATGACAGTTGTGAAAAAGAAGACTCACAAAGGTATTTTAACACAATTTTAACTGTGAAAACACAGGCAGTCAATTGCTCTAGTATGAGCCCAGGATAAAATTCCCATTCCTGTTATTGCATGTAGCCAAATGGAGTAGTTTTTCACCAGGATGGAAATGACCAAACAATGAAATTCAGGTTTTCAAGACTGAAAGACATGCTCACTTTGAGACTCCTCAATAGCCGTTAAGGAAATACATTCTCCACTCATACTCTGTTTCAATATAAAGCCTCTATAGTTTGATACTTCTCAACTTACAAACAAAGTATGTCATACTTTAAGCCAAGCAGATGCACCAATCGATGCAATCTGTCCACAGAGAAACAAAACAGCACTGCCGCTGTTCTTGTAGACCTTTCCACAACGGGAGGGAACTGGGTCAGCACTGCAAAAGTGAGGGGGGAAAGGACTGAGGGAAAGCAGACCATCTTAATGTACACATCTATGCCTTAAAAACAAAACAAAATAAACTCAAAGCCTTTCATGCAATGCCAACAACATGGATGTGACCTCTTGAAAAACTTAACACATGGGCTCTAATAGACATTAAGCAGGAAAAAATAAGCTGATTTCAGGAACATAAAGGACACTGAAAGCCAAATTTTTTACTAAAGTAGTATTGAAAATTGAAGTTCTAATTTGTCATTTGCAACTTTTCAAGGAAATAAAGCAAAAAAGCAAAACCAACTGTGGAAAAAAAAAAATTCTCACAAGTTTCTCCCCAGAGTCAAGGGCAGTTCTGGTTATATACACTTTTGGATTACAGATCTAACAAGCCACTTTGGATTCTCTTCCACAGAGCATGGCTAAACGGAAATAATGGTCAGTGTCCTAACTTCTCCCTCATGCCCCACACCAACTCCTATTCATGCCACCATCTCTGCTCTTCCCAGGGCTCCATTTCTCTTTTTGCAAGCTCAAGAGTGGCAGCTGACTTATCTCTGCAGCCCCAGTGCTGGCATAGAAAACAAATGGTAAATTCTTGATGGGTGAGTAGCTGAACAAAAGGATGAATAAACAGAAAGCCTTCTCTCAAACAGCAAAAATGTCCTGTGAGATATGACAGTTTAACACAACATAGGGGCCTGTGAGCACAACAAGGAGGAACATCTCCCAGTGGATCTCACTGCCTAACGCAGTGCAAATGAACAGCTCTCCCTCTCTCTGTACATAAGGCAGACGAGGCAATTCTCTGATAGCCTATGACAGAAAGGGAAAAAGCACACTGGCTCAATGATGACTTCCCCAAATGTTAAAACCAAGGGGGTAAAACATCTTCTTAAGCATATGGTGTTAAACACTCTATGCAAATGAAAAATGAAGATTACTTTCACACAATAATTCAGGTAGACTAAAGGACGCAGAGAGCCTTCCTCTTCCTCTCCATTCCCACCACATCAGCTCCTTGTGCCAATCACGTGGTACTTCCTATACACTGCTCTCTTTATATTCCTGGATGCCACAATGAGGCTGGATGCTCCTCAAATACACAGTTATATACTTGTTCCTATGCCTCTCAGTGTCTAGAAAAAAGCAGATATACTAAAAATGGGGACGAGATGGTTGGATGGCATCACCGACTCAATGGACGTGAGTTTGAGCAAACTCTGAGAGACAGTGAAAGATAGGGAAGCCTGGCATGCTGCAGTCCACGGGGGTCACAAAGAGTCACACACGACTGAGTGACTGAACAACAGCAAATTCTCTCTATCCATCCTGTCCCCTTCTCAGCTTGTAATGTTCAAACAGCAATCTCTCAATCCTTTAAGACGCAGATCAAATCATTCGTAACATTTTCCCAAGTCCCCTCAACTAAAGTCAAAGGTTTTTGTCTTTGTATTTCTCTCATGGCCCTTCTCACATTTGATGTTATCCCAGAGTTTTCTGTGTTCATGCGCTACATGAAGCCTAAGCTCTCCTCCCTCTGCGTTCTCAGTCGGGGTCAAACTCAGGATGCACATACTAGAGACACCAAGCAAAGTCTGTTAACTGATCGCAAACATCTCATCTAGAAAGGTGAACTAGGTATTTTTCTTTTTTTTTGCCATCTCTTTTCCAAATACTCTGCATTCAGATAGAAATTATGAAATCAGAACTTTCATAAAGAACTTCATCGTTCTGATTTGAGCAAGAAAAAAAAAATGCCTCTAAAGTGGAAACCTGTGGCTTTACTTGTGTATTCAATACCTGACATAACACCTTAATAGCTCTGCCTTCCTTTGCTCCCTCCCACTGTGAGACTGACAACTGACTAATAGGCTTACAGGCTCCATTCTAATAACCCAGCTTAGCTAAAGGCCAACAAAAAAGGACAGCTTCAATCTGAATTACATGGCCTAGGAATCCATTCAATTATTGACTAGAGTAACTGTTATTACCTCTCCCAATTAAAGGAGAGGCAGCTGTTAATCTTTGGTGGCCTGCAAAGGCTGGTGGCCTTTGTACTTGACTTCTCTATAGACAGTAATTACGTTCTTTGTGATCAGAGAGGAAGGCCTTCCTAGCCTTTTAGACAGAGGCAGCAGATGGGGAAAACTGTTTTCATGTTCATTAGCAGGATAGGCTAGATTTGTTTGGAGCATCTGGTGGTACCTTAAGACCTGTTTAGAGACAATACAAGTAGGTTTTGGCAGTCCACAAGTTCAGAACTTAGCAGCCCAATTAATAGAAACAAAAAGATTCTGGGGTGAATTTTTTCATGGTTGCTTTCCCATATGGAAAAGTTTCCTAACACTTAAAGGACATCATCTCTACTCAACTACGATTTTCACTGGTTATTGTCAGCTTAAAAGAAGCAAGCATAATGAACTGAGACTCCTTCTACTGTGTATGATTTTTCTCTCCTAAGCCTTCTAATGTTGGCTTCTTCATATTCCTATATCTACATAAAGGTTTGGCTCAGCTTTTCAGCTATAGACACTCACATCTGAAAGAATCAGTTTCTGGGATTAAGATTATCACAAGGAAATTGTAAATTTGTGGGACTGTGGTGACAAAAAGTGGTGTAAAATCATAAGCCACAGTTTGAAGGTCTGGGTAATAAGGTAAGTGGTGCTGAAAGAGGCTGGAAAAGCTTTCTGAAGATGAGACGAACCATTCCTTTGTGATGCTAATCGGAACATGGACCCTTTGGAAGGCTCTCCCTGAGGGAGCTGAACTGTGCCATGTTTGACCTGTTTGGACTACGTGAGGCAAGGGCAGGGTGAGTGAGGGGGGGTGGAGCGGGAATTGAAGGATGGAAGCAGAACATAAGGCCTGAGGGCTCTCGTTCCTTCTCTTTAAACCATTGTGAGACAGATGACCAAAGATTAGTCTATAGAGTTTACGACTGCAATCCAACAAAACTCACAATGAAGTTATTTTCATCTTCCCTCATCTTCACACTCCACAAAGCTGCCAAGTGGCAGGCACTGGGTCAGGCCCAGCACTCATAGCCACAGTGAGAGACAGACCTAACAGATCAATGCAACGCTGTGAAGTAAGCGCTATGAGGAGGGGATGTACAAAAAGCTGTATGCACACAGAGGACAAGGTCTTCAAGATACAACGGGGGTCAACGTGAACAGTTTTCTGAGTTATCATGCTATCAAACTAAAAGACAAAGGACTCGGTCGAGGACCTACATCAGAGGTGCCTTGTGCAACTCCTTTATTCTCCCACCATTCCCAACTTCCAGGCTACCCGGTGCTTTATGGGAGAACTTGAAGAGTCCGACTACAGCAGTTCCTTGTTTTCCTTGTTCCTGCATCTAATCCATTCTAGATGCTTTAAAGTTGGGAAGCAAAAGAAACTCAGGACCAAGGAGACCAAGGAGAATCTGTTTGGGACAAGTGAGTGATACAGACAAGAGCCAGTAACAAGGACAAACTTCCTCAGCCCAGCAGCTCCCAAGGAGCAGGACCTTGAGAGCTCAGAGGCTCTTGTTCACTGAGATGGCAGGAAAATGGAGACGAGTGTTCCCAGAGGCCTCTGTTCTCACTCCACGGTAACACTTGCACTTCCTGACTGATTTTTCTATTAAAATTTAATTGTAAAGTAGATCATAGTGTTTATCTATTTAATCACAAGGTAGACTGCGAGCTCTTTGACAGTCGGGATGTTTATACAGGGTCTAGAAAAAGTAGGTTTTCAATAAATAGCTGCTGAGTACAAAAGTACAGTCTAGTTTCTGGGCTTCAACATCAGCAATTCTCTTGAGAGGAAAGAAAACTCATGAATCCACAATGACAAAGAAAAACGCTTAGAAACATTCATGTGCCTGGCAAAGGCAAGGCAAGGATACAGGTAAGCTAGAAACTATGGTTGATAAGGCAAGGCCAGCCCTGGGGTTAGGCCTGCTTGAAGGGGACAGGCCCAGAGAGGAAAAGCCAGGAATGTGAAGGGCAATGGCAAGGCCTTTGTTGACATCTTTGCTGATGTCCTGCCCTACCTGGCATTCATCCCCTCCTCCCAGTTCTCAAGGAAAGTAATGACCCAGGCCTTTATGTCCTAAAGAAGGGAGGGGGAGAGCAATTTTCTCAAAGTGCCAACATGGAAGGCTGAAAGTGAGAAATTCAAGGGCTTACCATGTGGCAGGCGGTAGGCTGTTATCTTATCTAAGCCCTCAAAACATCCCCGTATAATGCAATGATGATGAGGTCTGAATCATCATCCCATTAATGAAATAGAGGAGTCAGTTACTTGCTTAAATTTTTACACCTAGCAAGTGGCGGAGCCAGGGATCAAGCGAGGTTTATCTGACTTCCAAGGGCACAATGTATCTACATCAAGAAAGCTGTGGGAAAATCTAGTGTGTGGCTATAGGAGTGCACTGGACTTTTGGCACACTTAGCACTAAACATCCCAGTTCTGTAACATCTTGGACTTGATGCTATTTTAAAATTTCAAAGAACATTTTATTTTGAAACAGTTTTACATTAAAGAGTTACAAGGACAGTAGAGAGTTCCTATATACTTTAGTTGAGCCTTCCCTCATATTAATATCATGGCACACTTATCAAAACTAAGAAATTACACTATACTATTAATTAAACTACAACCTCATTTGGATTTCCACTAGTTTTTCTATTGATGCCCTTTTCCTGTTCCAGGATCAAATCTGGAAACCCACATTGCATTGAGCTCCATATTACTGGGAAGACATGATGAAGTTACTTTTAGCATTACAGAGGGAATCCTGAGCTCTTATATTAGCATTCACTAGCAACTAAAAAAAAATTTTTTTTTTAATTCTTGAAATAATCCAGACTCAGAGAATGTAAAGGAATGTCAAGTTTGACTATCACAAGTAAATAAAAAAGGAAATGAGAGCTAACCAGATTCTGAGGGACTGAAATACGAGTAGTACTTTATCTGGTGGCGAAGTTCTTGAGACTGTCAGGAAATGGGAAGAAATGTGCACGCAGCAGGAGGGCAGCAGGCCCTGGGTGAGGAGGAAGGGAATGTGGGACCAGGGTTAGAAGAGACCCCAGGTGGCCCAGGATGGGCTCCCCCTGCAGCTCCAGTCCCAACTGGCCTTCAGGACTTTTTATAGCAGAGGGCTGGTTTTCAAAACCCTTTCCTTTCTGATTATCAGTGAAATCCAGCAAAGACTTCCAACTGGAGCGTGATACAGCTTCAGAGTCTTCAAAGCATGCCTTCTCTACCTGTGCCCAGGATAGGATATTTATTGTAAGATTTTTTCCCCAAGAAGTAGCGAGGTTAAAAATCTTGCAGACAGAAAACAACAAAATTCTGTAAAGCAATTATTCTTCAATTAAAAAAACCAACACACACACACACACAACCTTGCGATAGGGCACTAGGAAAGTCAGGTACAGTTGATTTTAGAAATGATCCTGCTAGGAAGCACTGTGTCTGCTTAATTTAGTCCGAAGGAAATGAAAGGGGGGAAATAGCTAGTGATCACAGGCAATCCATTTCCCAGATGGATTATCTGGAGTCTGCACTCTGGTTCAGCCCCTCCTGGTTCTCTAGCATCTAAAGTATAGAGGGAAAATAGAGGAGATAAAACCACTGCTAAATCGGTTACTAAAGAGACTATCCAATACAAAACTGGCAAGGAAGAAGGCAAAAATGAGCAGCTTTTCAGATTTTGGACTTCAAGATGACTGTATTAATTTATACTTTAGTTAGCTTCCCTGGTAGCTCAGCTGGTAAAGAATCTGCCTGCAATGCAGGAGACCCCAGTTCGATTTCTGGGTCAGGAAGATATGCTGGAGAAGGGACAGGCTACCCATTCCAGTATTTGTGGGCTTCCCTGGTGGCTCAGCTGGTAAAGAATCTGCCTGCAATGTGGGAGACCTGGGTTTGGTCCCTGGGTTGGGAAGATCCCCTGGAGAAGGGAATGGCTACCCACTCCAGTATTCTGTCCTGGAATTCCATGGACCAGTCCACGGGGTTGCAAAGAGTTGGACATGACTGAGCAACTTTCACTTTTTCTTTTCATACTTTAGTTAGATGAAATGTAAACTGCTTTACTACACAGAGCTTCTGTTCCCCATTAAGATGTTGCAAACAAGATGTTCTTATGTAGAGAACAGTGTAAAAGACTTTTTCAGAGTATCTGGTCTTCTTGATTTTGCTAAAGCAAGTATGTTCATGTTTACTGAAGGGTTCATGCTGCCCCACTGAATTGTTACACTAGAGATGCTCTGAGCTACCGCTTTTAGGTAGCACGAATAAGATAAGACCTTTTCTAAAGCTGAACTAAGATGTTTAAAAGTCTGCTTATTTAAGGCAAACAAAACTCAGAGGATTCATTAAGTCTGGAGAACACCAGAACATTACAGAATCTTATTTCTTTATAAAAAGGCATATATGTATCTCTTTTTACAGGGAATACTCAATTTCATCTAAAGAGAAATTTGGTGGTCAACTTATATTTACACAGCCTTTAGTCTGAGGTGTGTTTTAGTTTTAAGTCAGCATGCAAGTCCATGTCCTCCCATTATGGAGAAGTAAAGTCATCAGTTAAAAAAGAAATGTAAAGATCCTAAAACGAGTCCATACTTTCGGAGACATTCATGTGTAAACATTAAAAGGTGTACAACCTAGGAGGCCTTTTCAGTAGGGACAGGGAGAGGGCTTTGAGAAAGATGGGCAGAAATGATATTTCAGACTGTGAGTTCCTTGTGGCACAAATAGTGTGTGTTTTCTTGTTTTTAAGGAACTAGGGCTTCTCTAGTGGCTCAGTTGGTAAAGAATCTGCTTACAATGCAGGAGACCGGGGTTCGATCCCTGAGTCAGGAAGATCCCCTGGAGAAGGAAATGGCAACCCATTCTAGCACTCTTGCCTGGGGAATTCCATGAACAGAGGAGTTGGGCAGGCTACAGTCCATGGGGTCACAAAGAGGTGGGACATGACTGTGCGGCTAACTTGTAAAGAACAGAGGTTATTCGTTCAGAGTTTGCTACAACAGATAGTCAACCACAAACACTGGCACTTGGCAGAGACTCAAAGTCAGACAGAGGGAGGGGAAAGCTTTATAAAGAAGGAAAGAGATGGCTTCAAGTATGTAGTCTTTGAGGCTGTTGGCATGGGGAGGCCAGGGGCAGGTTAACTGCAAGGGGGCATCTTATTGGTGGCTTGAGGAGCATACTCATCTTTGTCTGGCTGGTCTTGAGCAAGAAGTAGGATCAAAAAGCTGGCAGTCACTGATCAACTTCTGACCATTCTGGGTTGACTTTTTCAGAAGCTGCAGGTCACTGCTACTGATGGGCTGCCTATTGTCTATTTATATATGCAGTTTCTCAGACAACTTGAACATTTATGTAGAAAATCCAGATGAGTGTACAAAAAAGTGCTAAAAAAATAATAAGCGAGTTTAACAAGGCTTCAATATAAGGTCACTGCAAAAATTTAATTCTATAGGCAAAGCCATAGAGATAAAAGTAGGTTAATGGTTGCCAGGGGCTGGGGGAGGGGAAAACGGGGTATGGAAGTGATGATGTTATGGAATTAGACAGTAGTGATGACTGTACAACCTTGTTAATATACTAAAAGCCACTGAACTGTATACTTTAAAAGGGTGAATTTTATGGTATGTGAATTAGATGCAAACCATGTCATATTTACCATTTAGAAACTATAAGCATGGCCTATGGATTAATGCTGTTGTGGTTTGAATCCCAGTTCTTTCACTCATTAGGCATAACATCAGACAACTTACTTATCCTCTCCATACCTCTGTGTTCTTACAAATGAGGCCACATAATTCCCACCTTGAAAGGTTACTAAGAGAATTAAATAAATTGATCTGCATAAACATCAGTAATTGTCATCATCTTCTTTATTTTATCCCTGCTTCTTAAGCTAAGCACAAGCTGGAATCAAGACTGCCAGGAGAAACATCAATAACCTCAGATATGCAGATGACACCACCCTTATGGCAGAAAGTGAAGAAGAACTAAAGAGTCTCTTGATGAAAGTGGAAGAGGAGAGAGAAAAAGTTGGCTTAAAGCTCAACATTCAGAAAACTAAGATCATGGCATCTGGTCCCATCACTTCATCGGAAATAGATGGGGAAACAGCGGAAACAGTGGCTGACTTTATTTTGGGGGGCTCCAAAATCACTGCAGATGGTGATTGCAGCCATGAAATTAAAAGACGCTTACTCCTTGGAAGGAAAGTTATGACCAACCTAGACAGCATATTTAAAAGCAGAGACATAACTTTGCCAACAAAGGTCCATCTAGTCAAGGCTATGGTTTTTCCAGTGGTCATGTATGGATGTGAGAGTTGGACGGTGAAGAAAGCTGAGCACCGAAGAATTGATGCTTTTGAACTGTGGTGTTGGAGAAGACTCTTGAGAGTCCCTTGGACTGCAAGGAGATCCAACCAGTCCATCCTAAAGGAGATCAGTCCTGGGTGTTCATTGGAAGGACTGATGTTGAAGCTGAAACTCCAATATCTTGGCCACCTGATGCGAAGAGCTGACTCATTTGAAAAGACCCTGTGCTGGGAAAGATTGAGGGCAGGAGGAGAAGGGGACGACAGAGGATGAGATGGTTGGATGGCATCACCGACTCAATGGACATGGGTTTGGGTGGACTCCAGGAGTTGGTGATAGACAGGGAGGCCTGGTGTGCTGCGGTTCACGGAGTTGCAAAGAGTTGGACACGACTGAGCAACTGAACTGAACTGAACTGAACGTCATCAAGCAAATATTAGTTCCTACCTGCTGAGGGTTTATGCTTTTTCCAGCCTTCACATTTCACTCCCAGTTCATTCAGTGCTAATACCCATAACATGTATGTGTGTGTGTGCTCAGCTGTGTCGGACTCTTTGCAACCCCATGGACTGTAGCCCACCAAGCTCTTCTGTCCATGGCATTTCCCAGGCAAGAATACTGGAGCGCGTTGCCATATCCTTACTCCAGGGGATCTTCCCAACCCAGGGATCAAACAAGTGTCTCTTGAGTCTCCTGCGTCGGCAGGCAAATTATTTACCACAGAGCCACTTGGGAAACCCCAGTACCCATAACAGCAGACCTTTAAAGTTCTTGAGAGGACATATTCTAGAGTCTTTCTGGTATGTCAAAATTTCAGTAACGTATGATTTCTCTCATAAATATCTTTATTTTATCTGAGTCTACCTTCTCACTCCATTAGTCTCAGCTTTAATATTATTTCCTTGAAAGAGCCTCAAGGCTGTAGTCTTCTGACTATTTCCACAAACAACTCTGTATTTCCTTAATATGTCCTAAAAAAACTCATCACACTCTTTTATAATAATTAACTGTTCAACTGCCTATACAGGCAGGGCCTGTATTTGTCTTTAATTACTGCTATTTTCCTTGTGCTTGGTTTTAAAGCGTGTGCACACACGCACCAGGCACTCTCCTAAGTGCTGCCTTGCAAGTAGTGTCTCATATAATGAGGTTGATACAATTACCATCCCTATTTACATGGAGAAAGGAAAGCCCAGAGAAGATAGGTAACTTCTTTAAGATTATATAACTAGTAAGGGCTGATCTAGGACTCACGTTCAGGTAGGCCTTATTTTAGAATCTTGAGCTTTAACCATCACACCATATTACTTCTCTGCATACTGTGCACTGAAAAACAAAACTGTTTCACTGAACTAAAATGTCTGTAAGGTGAGTGCAATGATACAGATTAGTGCCAGGAGGTTTCCCTAGACAAGAAGATAGCATTATAGACATAATAAACTATACACTTCCAGATAAGGAATGGCTCTATATTGTTCTTGAGAATAAGGTTACTAAAGCTTTGAAAAAAAGCCATTACTCAAGAAGCTAAGAGTAAACGGTAAGAGGCAGAAAAGAACTACAGAAACTAAGAATTTTGGATTAAGAGGGAACTTGAAAATGTTCCCTTATTTAAGGTGCCATTTTGGGTAGTCTGGCAAATGTTATGTGCTTTATAACTTTACTAGGTTTTTATGGTATATTTTACAATTTATTTTTTTGGGTCCATATATGAACAAGCTTGTTATATCAATTCGACAAACAATCTATCTGGTACCCAGAATATATGAGGAACTGTAGTTGGTGCTTTAGAAGACCAAACTGAAGGATAGCAAAGAATCAAACTTAAGGATAACTAATGTCTGTACTTTGGATTTGTATTCAAGAAGTAAATGATGTAAATTATATGTAGGCTTTTTTAAGATAAAATATTCTCCAGCTTCCTTCCATCTTAGTTGAAATAAAACTGGGATATATAAATGAAAGCAAACACAAGTCATTGTTGCAACTCTTCAAGATAACACCAATTTTTCCCTCTGAATAGACTGACTTTGTGAGGTAATTCCCAGAACTCTCTCCTGGTATTACCAAATCTGCCAAATTGGCCACTTTTGTAAAGTAGGCTATTTGGCCCTGACAAGCATTTCTTGAAGGTCCAGGCATCTGCTTGCCTTAAGGCAAGGAATGGATGAGAAGACAAGCCAACAAACCATTCATTTTATTTGAATAAGCATTTATTGCCTGCCAGCTATCTGCATGTTTGCTAAATGGCAGAAATACAGAAGCACAGAGGATCAGGACCTATCTTCAAGGACCTCATATTCTACTGAGAAAGACTCAAAAACAGATGAACACAACGTAGGGTGGGTGAGTCTTGTGTATGATGGAGGTATGGGGCTTCCCTGGTGGCTCAGTGGTAAAGGATCTGCCTGCTAATTCAGGAGACGCAGGTTCCATCCCTGGGTTGGGAAGATTCCCTGGAGAAGGAAATAGCAATCCACTCCAATATTCTTGCCTGGGAAATTCCACGGACAGTGGAGCCTGGCGGGCTATAGTCAATGAGGTCGCAAAGAGCCAGACACAACTTAGCGACTAAACAGTATGATGGAGGTACAGGGTACACCTTGGGCTTACACAGTTAAGTACATAACCTGCTAGGGTGAAGATCAGAATGGCAGGGAGGAGATACTAGAGGTGAACCTCAAAAGAAGCCATCCAGGTAGAAGTATTTGATTACAGGGTGGGGGTGGATATGTGGATATATGTGTGTGTGTGTATGTGTGTGGTTGAGGGAGGCAAATGCACTGAATGGGAGACAGTGAGGTGTTCTAGGGGATGTTCAGTTCAGTTCAGTTTAGTCGCTCAGTCGTGTCCGACTCTTTGCGACCCCATGAACTGCAGCATGCCAGGCCTCTCTGTCCATCACCAACTCCCGGAGTCTACCCAAACCCATGTCCATCGAGTCGGTGATGCCATCCAACCATCTCATCCTCTGTCGTCCCCTTCTTCTCCCGCCCCCAATCCTACCCAGCATTAGGGTCTTTTCCAATGAGTCAGCCCTTCGCATGAGGTGGCCAAAGTATTGGAGTTTCAGCTTCAACATCAGACCTTCCAATGAACAGCCAGGATTGATCTCTTTTAGGATGGATTGATTGGATCTCCTTGCAGTCCAAGGGACTCTCAAGAGTCTTCTCCAACACCACAGTTCAAAAGCATCAATTCTTCGGCTGAGGTGTATGGAAATTAGAGGGTATAAGGCCTACTCAAGGAATAATAAGCTGCTGAAAATGGTTAACAGTGTGATGTGATGGGGAAATGTTGAGAGATGATGTCAGAGGTATAGGAAGAGAACGAACTTTTCAGGGGACCTTGTATTCAAAGACAAAAAATCTAAATTTTATTCTAAAGATACAGAGAGCTGCCAAAAGGTTTTAAAGCAGAGTGACAGACACACTTCCCCCCCGCCCCCCACCCCCCCTTTTGAAAGCACATGCTAGAATCTATATTGTGGATAGACTGGAGTGGGTTAAGACAAAAACAAAAAAAAGCAGGAGAAATGATTCGGGACTCAACACCATCAGTGACAATTCAAATAGAGAGGTACAATGGCTGGCTAAAACCTATATTTACAAGTAAAAGCAACAACAGCCTTGGCTACTGATTGGAAATGGGAGAAAGAAGAATCAATTTACCAATCATCTTCTACATATGAAGCAGAAAGGATACAAACTGGTCTAGCACAGGATCAGACTCTCCTCCATGAAAAAGCTTAGAGTCTATCAGTTGAGTAAAGGAGGCATAAAAAGAATGTAATGATTTTCAAGGTAATGAATACGTGGCAGTCACAGGACACAGGGTTCATGCATGGCAGGAGAGGGAGAGGTCTCACGTCTCCTTTTCATAATGCCAAGTGAAAAACACTTTTAAACACCATTTAAACTTTTAATACATAGTCCTGCTAAATGGAACATTGGCTTCAATTGGGTATTTGTATGGAGGACTGAAAGCTGGACAGATTTTTTTTTTTACTGCATTTATCATTAATCAGCTATCTTTGTTCAATAATATTAATTCCATACAAAAGAAAAAGGAGTAAAATATGAAGGAGGAGGGGAAGGAGGAAATGAAAATATACTGTTTTTTCTAGGAAAGGCAATTTTTCTTCCAACGGATATCATATACTGGTTGCCATGCCTCTGAACAAAAAAGCCTATTTTCTTTTTCCTTAATTTGAACTTATAAGGATTCCTGTGGCATCATCATATAGGTGCCAATTTAGAACAGTTTGAACATAGAAGAGTTCAAAGAAGAGACGAGAATGTAAGATTTTTGTATGATCTTGTGTTCATATTTTCTAAGCCCTAGTAAGTAAGTATATCTATAAGCTCAGAAAGCAGTGTATGTTTAACCTTTGTAAGCTACTGGATACTCACAGACATGATTGTGTCTTCTCAGAATGTGCACTATATTAAGTAAATCTGTTTCTGTCAAGTCACCTTTTCTCTAGTCTGCTGAGAAATACACTTATCATATATCAGATGGCCTCTGAGTGGCACTGCCTAACAGTCAGTAGAC
Organism: Giraffa tippelskirchi; assembly: GCF_054371585.1. Taxonomy (NCBI): domain Eukaryota; kingdom Metazoa; phylum Chordata; class Mammalia; order Artiodactyla; family Giraffidae; genus Giraffa; species Giraffa tippelskirchi. The sequence goes on along the minus strand of NC_137286.1, from coordinate 35,646,483 downwards.
TGCTTCAGATACGCACTTATGTCATCCTGCTTTTTTCTTCAAGAATAGTACAACTTGAGACGAAGAACTAGGGCTATTTAAAGTAAAATGGCAGGTCTAAACCATTAAGTACATACATGGTCTGAATATATTTACATGAAAATACGAGTGTTACGTCAGGTATACTTACTTATATATTACAAGCTGTACTTTAAAAATTAATTTTTATACTCCTAATACTTCACACAGTGCCTAGCACGGAGTAAGTACTTAAATAAATGTACATTCCTAGGTTGATACTAATAAAACATCTCCCAGTTTACAAAGGAATAAATCAAAAGTCTGTGTTCTCTATAAACAAATGAAATACCAAAATGCCCAGGCAGCATGAGAATCACATTCTATACAGATCGCTATGTCCAATAAACATTACAGCAGAACTTAAATTTGCACTATAGAGTATATATATACAATGTATTACATTATCTTTATCAGAAATGTAACTTTTGAAAAGGCAGAGGCAGAGATCCAGCAATGCCAGGGGTTGCTACGGATTGACAGGTTCTAGGCAATTCTACATTCCCATCTTTTACTCCTCCAGCTCTGGGTGGCACGGAGATAGACAGGAATAGTTTCCTCAAGTTATAACTCTCTGGTGCCATCACCCTCTTCTTTTGCTCCTCCAATCTGTCCAATAATTTTTATGATGAAATCTTTTTTAAAGACATTTCTTTTTGAAGTACCTAGAGTAGTTACTATTTTCTTAGCTGCAGAGTACTTTCTTGCTGCCCACTGTTGCTTGACATTTTCATTCATTTATTCAACAAACATTTAGCAAGCAACCATTATGTTCTTACATTAGGTGCTGGGGACAGATAAAACAGACATGCCCATCCTTTAATGAAGTTTACAGTCTAGCATTCTAGTGGTATAATCAGCTTATATTCAAAAATATGTAAGGATTATAAACTCAGTGAAAGTAAGATCATAAAGTACTACTTAATTCTTACTGGTGAATGCTTTACTCAAAATTAAATTTATTGCTTTAAGTAAACCAAAATATAAAAGTAACTTTACCAATCGAAGTAATAAGAGAAGTCAACCCTTCATAGATGTACTTTAGTAATCCATTCCTGCCCCTAATGTTACAATGAGGAACAAGAATATATATGTGATACAACTTACGCAAAGTGTATACAAAGGAAACAAAAAACGTACACAAAGCATATACAAAGACATGAAAGAAGTAGCATAGACTCATAGTGGATTTACCTAAATCCTCATTTAAATTAGATAAAGAATTTATTAAATTTGTCTCTATGGCACTTGAGACACAGATAGTAGACAAGTCCAAAAAGTCCTCTATCAAATGGAGTCAGCAACCTAATGTGTTTCCCGGACACTAGGCTACCAATTTGTTTATCAGTGATCTTGACTATAAGGCTGTTAATGCATTATTCATAAGTACATTATGCATTTAACTGCTTCTCTGCAGAGATTTTAATTCAGAAATGCTCTGTGCTAGCAAGAACTTAGTGCAAATGACACAAATAAAAAGATCATTTCATGTGTTTCTGACAAGTGATTTACATAACACTTCTATTAATCAAAACAGACTATTAATATACAACATAGCTTATCATCCACATCAGTTCAGTTCAGTCACTGTGTTGTGTCTGACTCGTGTCTAACTCTATGTGACCCCATGGACTGCAGCACACCAGGATTCCTTGTCCTTCACCAACTCCTGGAGCTTACTCACACTCCTATCCATTGAGTCGATAATGCCATCCAATCATCTCAACCTCTGTCGTCCCCTTCTCTTCTCGCCTTCAATCTTTCCCAGCATCAGGGTCTTTTCAAATAAGTCAGTTCTTTGCATCAGGTGGCCAAAGTACTGGAGTTTCAGCTTCAGCATCAGTCCTTCCAATGAATATTCAGGACTGATCTCCTTTAGGATGGACTGGTTGGATCTCCTTGTAGTCCAAGGGACTCTCAAGAGTATTCTCCAACACCACAGTTCAAAAGCATCAATTCTAAAAAAAGCTCAGCCTTTATTATTGTCCAGCTCCTGGTTTTGTTTTTACTGACAATATAGAGCTTCTCCATCTTTGGCTGCAAAGACTATAATCAATCTGGTTTCGGTGTTGATCATCTGGTGATGTCCGTGTGTACTGTATTTTCTTGTGCTGTTGGGAGAGGGTGTTTGCTACGACCAGTGCGTTCTCTTGGCAAAACTCTGTCAGCCTTTGACCTGCTTCATTTTGTACTCCAAGGCCAAATTTGCCTGTTACTCCAGCTATCTCTTGACTTCCTACTTTTGCATTCCAGTCCCCTATAATGAAAATGACAACTTTTTTGGGTGTTAGTTCTAGAAGGTCTTGTAGGTCTTCATAGAATTGTTCAACTTCAGCTTCTTCAGCATTACTGGTTGGGCATAGACTTCGATTACTGTGATGTTGAATGGTTTGCCTTGGAAATGAACAGAAATCATTCTGCAGTGACCACCCCACAAGAGACTGACCCAGACTTGCCCGTGAGTGTCCAGGAGTCTCCAGTGGAGGTGTGGGTCAGCGGTGGCCTGCTGCAGGGTTGGGGGCACTGAACGTAGCAGTGTGTGCATGGGACCTTTTCAAGGAGGTCCCCATTATCTTCATTATCTCCACCACAGTTTGGCCTCAGGTCAAACAATAGGGAGGGAACACAGCCCTGCCCATCAACAGAAAATTGGATTAAAGATTGGCTGAGCATGGGCCTGCCGATTAGAACAAGACCGTTTCCCCCTCAGTCAGTCTCTCCCATCAGGAAGCTTCCATAAGCCTCTTATCCTTCTCCATCAGAGGGCAGAAAGAATGAAAACTACAATCACAGAAAGCTAACCAATCTGATCACATGGACCACAGCCTTGTCTAACTCAATGAAACTATGAGCCATGCCGTGTAGGGCCACCCAAGACTGACGGGTCATGGTGGAGAGTTCCGACAAAACGTGGTCCACTGGAGAAGGGAATGGCAAACCATTTCAGTATTCTTGCCATGAGAACCCCATGAACAGCATGAAAAGGCAAAAACTTAGGACACTGAAAGATGAACACCCCAGCTTGGTAGGTGCCCAATATGCTACTGGAGAAGAGTGGAGAAATAACTCCAGAAAGAATGAAGAGACGGAGCCAAAGCAAAAACAATACCCATCTGTGGATGTGACTGGTGATGGAAGTAAAGTCCAATACTGTACACAGCAATATTGCATAGGAACCTGGAATGTTAGGTCCATGAATCAAGGCAAATTGGAAGTGGTCAAACAGGAGATGGCAAGAGTGAACATCGACATTTTAGGAATCAGCAAACTAAAATGGACTGGAATGGGTGAATTTAACTCAGATGACCATTATATCTACTACTGTGGCCAAGAATCCCTTAGAAGAAATGGAGTAGCCATAAGAGTCCAAAATGGAGTACTTGAATCATCCACATGGGGTTTTCTATCCTGAAAATTTCAACATGCTTTATGACTGACCTTAATTTTCTTATAATTGTCTAAATCTATGATAAAGAACAACCTAGGCCAAGTAGTATGAATTGAATACACATAATCCAAACTGTAAGAGATACATTCACCCGTACGACTTATTCCAACTTTAATTTGGTGGAGAGATATCTATTTAATCACTATACATTGATTCGCTGGTGCTGAGTCAGTTAAATATGATTTTAACTCTGTCAATAAAGCAACAGTTGCTCCTCAAGACGTATGCTCATTTTTAAGTTTTATTACTTGAAAGGAAAGAATAAAATGATAATATTCAAATTACTAAATCTGGAGTTCATTTAAACCAATAGCTTGCAGTAAGATGTGAAAACCTGGAATAGAGAAATAGATGGTTGAAATACACACATTGACAGTGTGAACCTTTGATCATTATATTAAGATAGGAAATTTCAAGAGTAAAGGTTAACAAAATGCTAAGGGGGATGGGGAGATTAGAGAGTGATGATTAAAGTTTCCTTTCAGGGTGTTGAAAATGTTCTAAAGATTATACTCAACTCTGCAAATATATAAAAGTCAATTATATTGTTAAAAGGGTGAATTCCATGCACTGTGAATTGCATCTTAATAAAGCTGTTTAAAATGATAACAAAATGGTCTAATTAAAAACCACAAAATTTACTGAAATACTGGGTTTGAAATATTTACAGCAATTGCAGAATAGACAGATTAGCTTAATTCTCACGCAGAATTGTCTTTACTAAGAGTAGCACATTGCTTTAAGTAAACATGGTATATAAAATTCAAATTAGAACACTTACAGCAGTATTTTCTGCTTTACAAAAGATTCAGACTCAGTTGACAGGGCTGGAGAAAGTCTTAATTAATAGATCAGAAATATATATTTGTACAATAAATGAGGAAAACTTAGAATCAGACAAAAGTTTGATCCTAAGTTCTGGATGGACAGACATGTTTCTCTCTCAATCTCTTTCTTTCTCTCTCTTTCTCACAGAAGCCAGAATTTATGAGTTACTGGTTTTCAGGATGTTCACTGATTACCCTTTATGAGAATCTGATAGAACCAACTAATAATCAACAAAGAGATTAAGAGTCTCCGTGCTTCAGAAAACATAAACAACCATACACAACTGTATTTCATGGGGATTAAACTACAGCTCTGATCAAGGGCAGAAAGAGAGGAGGGCGTCAGAGGATGAGATGGCTGGATGGCATCGCTGATGTAATGAACATGAACTTGGGCAAACTCTGGGAGATGGTGAGGGACAGGCAGGCCTGGCATGCTGCAGTCCGAGTGGCCAAAAAGAGTCGGAAACTACTGGGCGACTGAACAACAGCAACAACAGAACAAACTACAGTTAGTCATCTTATTCATTCATTCAATAAACATTTTTGTTTCACTTAAGGCTTGTGTTTCCTTATTAATCTGGGGGTACGCGCCCAATGACAGTATTGAGGTGGGAAGTATACTGTGTTAGGAAAACAAACAAATCACTGTAATTTCACAGTTAATGCTATAACAGAAGTATAATCAGAGGGTTTTGAGAACACAGAAGAGAAATTGCTACTCATTTTTTTAAAAGAAAGCACATGCTTTATACATGAAAAATAACATTTACAGCATGTTGTCATGTACTATGGAGAGGATGATGTACCTGCCACTTTAGTGTCTTAGTGAAAAAAAAAAAGAGTACATAAATCAACTATCAAAAATCCCAACTGTTGTGTGTGATCAGGGTAAAATAAATAAGCTTTTCTACCTTAGCTACCTCCTGCTGCTGCTGCTGCTAAGTCGCTTCAGTCATGTCCGACTCTGTGTGACCCCATAGACGGCAGCCCACCAGGCTCCGCCGTCCCCGGGATTCTCCAGGCAAGAATACTGGAGTGGGTTGCCATTTCCTTCTCCAGTGCATGAAAGGGAAAAGTGAAAGTGAAGTCGCTCAGTCATGTCCGACTCATAGCGACCCCATGGGCTGTAGCCTACCAGGCTCTTCCGTCCATGGGATTTTCCAGGCAAGAGTACTGGAGTGGGGTGCCATTGCCTTCTCCTACATGCCATCAATTCCTGACTCTCATAAGACTGAAATGACTGTCACGACTTAAATAAGACTCTTATACAACTATGGTTTGGAGTTCCTTCAAAACATCAACACAATTAGCTTTACACAAGCTTTTCTTATGTTAATGGCCCAAATATTCAAACAGAAACTTTATTTACTTTACCAGCAAATATGTAAAATTTTCATAGCTTTTCAAGAAAACATGAAGTAGCATACTCCTATAAAATGCTTTGTTGTTAAAGTAAAAAAAAAAAATCCACAAAATTCAGATACACAAAATGACTGCTCATGTAACATGTGTGTGCTGTGCGTATAGACTGCTCATCTACCTTATGGAAGATACAGAGCCATGGTAGAGACCTTGAAAAGACTAGTGTGAGAGGAGATAAAAGAACAAGCAGCTGTCAATACAAGCCAAGGCAAACATTGATACTTGTCCTAAGAGAGGTGCAGACAAAGTGGTTTAGAGTTCAAAGAAGAGGGAGATCATTTCTCCTTGGGAAGATATTTTCACTTGGATTACTAGGCTTTTATGAATGGTTCCATTAGAAACAAGACCACCATATATCTAAGTGAATATTTTAAAATATTTTCACTTATTATTGTTTACATCCTACTGCACAGTTATTTTTGCCTCCATACTATTTTTATGATACTCAGAAACAGGACACGAGGACAGTCCCACATTCTGCTGAGAAATGTTCACTCTGTACTTTGGGGGATATTTAAGACAACTTTTAACATTTTCTGGAGATTTTTATCATTCATTCAGAGACTTACCAATACATGACAGTGTGATCTCTGGAATGAAACAAGAACTGCAACCAAATTTTGAAAGTTCTCAGGAATAAACATGAATGTTTCCGCAAACTACACATTTACATGAAGGGAAGATCTTCTGAGACCTGGACTATTCAAATAACCCATCAAAGGAGCCTTAATTTATGAAAAATTAAATATAATTACTGGTACATAGTAATACTGACTAAGCTAATACATGACTGCAAGATAGAATTTACTTTTTTGGTAAAGTTACATTTTCTATGCATACCTAAAATATAGGCATCCTTTAACAGATGCCTATTTTCATTAAATGTAATTAAAATAGTTAAATAGTTCAAAAAGCAAACTGATGCATTTTTACAATTTCTAGGCTTACCATTTTTATGTACCACATGCCTTCTCCCTGAACTCACCGTCTTCTGCTGAAGTATCTTTTAACTGTTATTTTAGTGAAAGCCTGTACTACTTCTCTTTATTTGCCTTTGAATGTCTGAAAATGTCTTCAATTTGCCTATATCCTTGAATCATGTTTCACTGGACATAGAATTCTTGGTTGATATTACATATCTTGAAGACACCATTCTGTTGACTTTTGACATGTCTCATGGCTGACAAGAAGTTTCAGTCTAACTGTACTTTTCAGATAATCTGTCTCTATTCTGGTAGTTGTACATATTTTCTTCTTCTCTTTAACCATCTAGTGTCTCCCTAAAATGTGAATTCATGCCTTTCTTCCATTCCTAAAAATTCTCCGGTGTTGAATGGCAAGTATTAACTCTATTTTTCTCATTATTTTTTTCCTTCCATAACTCCAAATAGATGCTATGGAAACCCCTCAGTCTACAATCATGATTCTTAATCATTCCTTCATCCCTTTTGTTTTTCTTCTGTGTTTGGGGTATGTTACTTGTTACCACCTCCCAAGTTACTGATTAACTCTTTCCATGTTTAATTTCAGTTTATATTTTATTCTATTAAGTTATATTCTTCTTTTCAAGAGTTATATTATTTTCCTTTATTTCTTTTAGTTCTTTTTCATATTACCTACTATTTCACTTCTGCTTATTTTTTCATGCTTTCCTATTGATTTTAAAAGGGTACTTTAATTTACCTCCTTGAGCATACTAAATATATTTCTTTAAAAATTTCTTTCAGAGAGGTCTGTAAAATTAGTTTCATCTGTTATAAACTCTTGCTCCATTAAAAAGTCTGTTTCACAGCCATCTTTCCTAATATTTTATTTACTCATGTCTGTAATTTTGATTTGTAGATACATTTTAAGCATAGGAGCTTTGTTTTATTCTGTCTAACCCTTCATACTCCCTTATCTAGTTTCATAATTGTTTCCCCTGGGCATCCAGGGTTCCAAGGTCACTTAAATGGCAATTCAGAAGTTGGAACTCCAGTAACGATCCTGGAGATACTGCAGACTTGGTTACTGAGCAGGCAGGTGGCTCGGTTTTGAGGCTGTGTGTTCTCTTCCTCCCAGTGGTCAGCAGCACTTTTTCTTCAACCACCTTTCAGGAGTGGAAAGGTCCCCGGCCCAAGCTCTGTCCTCAGGCTATGAACCTGACTTTGAATGGGGTGTTTACCTCCTTTCAGTCCACAGGAGCCAACCTTCTGGTCACCTGGGTCTCTAGACTGAGAGCCCTATGGAATGGTGACTTCGGCATTTTTTAATACTCTGGTTTCTAGGCATTCCATTTCTGGTCCACAGAAATCCCAACTTTGCTTTCAACCTGGTTACATCCTCTTAGTTTTAAAATACCTTTTATTACTGTTATGCAGAGGTGCCAGTATATAAACTTATTATGCCAACATTTTCCAACTTTTCCCTGACTATCTGAAAAACCTGCCTTTCCTCTTGGCTTATATGATTCTTCAGTCTTCTGATTTTCTCCATCACCTTCTCAACATTTATCTTCGTCGTCGAAGGTTTGTCTTCCTTTGCTTCAATCAGGGATTAGTAACATTTTCTCAACAGATCAGATAGTAATATTTTAAGTTTTGCAGGTCATCAGGCAAAAATAAGACTATTATATAAAATGTTGCTTAGTTGCGAAGTTGTGTCCAATTCTTTTGCAACTCCTTGTACTGTAGCCCACCAGGATCCTCTGTCCATGGGATTTCCCAGGCAAGACTATTGGAATAGGTTGTCATTTCCTTCTCCAGGGGATCTTCCCCACACAGGGATTGAACCCGCATCTCCTGTTTAGACAGGTAGATTCTTTACCACTAAGCCACCAAGAAAGCCCACATATAATGCAATCATAGTGAAGTGAAGTCACTCAGTCATGTCCGACTCTTTGCGACCCCACGGACTGTAGCCTACCATGGTCCTCCGTCTACGGGATTTTCCAGGCAAGAGTACTGGACTGGGTTGCCATTTCCTTCTGCAGAGGATCTTCCTGACCCAGGGATTGAACCTGGGTCTCCCACGTTGTAGGCAAGCACTTTACCGTCTGAGCCACCAGGGAAATCCATAAAATGCAATCATAAATAAATGCAAAAAGCCTTCGCAGTTTGTGGGCCACTAAAAAACTGGCAGTGGGCCAGCTTTGGTCCATGGTCATTAGTCTGCCAAACTCTGCAGTAAACATTATTTTTTCAGGTTTTTCTCTTCCACTCTATCCTTTCATTGCTTCACAGATTATCATCTATTTCTACTATTTCTTTCACTGCATCCAGAGCTGATGATCCTAAATCTCTATCTTTAGCCTAGATGCCTCTTCTAAGCTCTTTGTGTTTATAGTTAACTTCACAGTAGATTTCACCACATGGATGTACCACAAGCACGAGTACATATCCAAGATGGAATCTGTTCTTGTTAGTCTCATAAACTTGATACTAAAAGGCAGAATCATCCACTTCACCTTAAGCTTCTCCTTTCCACACTCATAGCCAATGTTGATTTTATCTCTTGCATACTTTCCAAATGCATTTATTTCTCATTCCTACACATGTCAACCTACTTTAATCTGCTACCACCTCACTTAAAGATACATATCAACTTGCTTTACTCACTACATGGTAGTGATTAACAGCATGGACCCAGGCAGTAATTTATTTGTTTTCAACTCCTGGTTCACCACTTATTTACTGTGGGACCTTGGAAAAGTGCCTCAGTTTCCTCATTTATAAAATAGGGATAATAGGACTGCTGTGAGGATTACATGTGTTACTATACTGGTTTTGTTGTTGTTCAGTTGCTACGTTGTGTCTGACTCTTTCACAACCCATGGACTGTAGTCCTCCAGGCTCCTCTGTCCATTGGATTTCCAAGGCAAGGATATTGGAGTGGGTTGCCATTTCCTTCTCCAGGGGATCTTCCCAACCCAGGGATTGCAACTGTGTCTCCTATAATGGCAGGCGGATTCTTTACCACTGAGCCACCAGGCAAGAATAGTATATGCGTACCTGGCACAAGTCAGTATTATTAGTCTGCATTTATTAATCGTGTTGTCCAGAGATGTCTTCTTCTATGTTCCCAGTTTCTTTTGCCCTGAGTAAAGGAAGCCGTCAGCACCCCACAGAGAGCTTGTGGCCCATCTACCAATCTTTAGTGAAGTCGATAAACTGGATGTCTGGATGGTGTCCATGTGCTTTTCCTCAGCAGATTCCTTGTCTCTTTGGCAACACGGCATGGTAGAGAAACACAGATGATCAAAAGCATCCCCTAGCAAGAATAAACATCTTCTCTAAGATGGAGTAGACAGAACATAAGTTCTCTCCCACTTGCCAGCCCCATGGTACCCTTGGTTTCCTTATCCTCATTCCAACTCTTACTGACCCATCAGCTTTGGTCTAACTACTGTAAGAGGATGAGGAATGAAATGAAAAAGATTCTTTGGAAACCAGGATGCAGTCTACAAATACAAGCATTACTACTATTAATATGTGATTAGAGAGATGGTACATTCTGAGATCCCACTACCTTCTGACTATGCTTGCTGAAAACTTTCTAATTCATATTCTACATTTCTATAATGTACTGTGAAGCAATCAGAGGAAAATTACATTTAAATTCTCTTTAAATGATGTAACGATTTTCTTGAAATCCTAGAACGCTTGGCTTGAGTCACATAATAACTTAAAACTCCCCTTGCCATGACTGTACAACCTTTCACAGGGAAGTAGTGTCCACAGTATGGTTCCAGAGACATGTTAACTGAGTTTCAATCAACCTAATGAGTTCCACCCCAAACCAGTTGTGCTACTTTCAGATATCTGTAGGAGTCCAAGACTGGAGAGCTGGATAAACCCTCAAGACTACTGTTTCATAGGCAAGGAAACGGAGGCTAAGAGGTTTTGTCATTCCCTAGCACAAGTATCCGGGAATGACACATCTGGAGCAAGAAGCCGAGGCTTGTCATTTCTGTGGCACTGCTTTCCCTCATCACAGAGATGATTACACTGGCAGTAAAATGACTATGTGACTAATACTCAAGCTCCACTGGGATGATTTTTCCCATCACTTCTTTTCCTTTTTATTTACCATATTTTTCTCTTTTAAATCTGCAGTCTAATGGTGACTTTCCATTCTTTGATTTATCTATTACTCATTTGTTTTTTCATTAAGTATCTGAGGGCCTATACTCCTCACTATATTCTTGAAAGCATCGAGGATAGCATCAATTAATCATAGGTTTTCTAAAGGAAATGCATCTTGAATGTGATCCTAAAGAAAACAATAGGCCTAGATTAGCAGAGGAAATGAGGGCCTACTGCAGAAGCAAGGAAATGCAGGAAGGAAAAGACAGTGCAGGCTCAATACAGAGGATGCTGTTCTGTTTAACAAGGGATGAAGGCCTTCAAGAAGGGGGAAGGAAAGAACCAGTGAGGGGGGCCATGAATGCTGGAGTTCTAAGCAGAAATATGATGTCCTAAATTAAATAATTCAACATTTACTGAGCACCTACTGTATGCCAAACACTTTATTTTTCTCTAGTGGCACACTGGTAAATAAAATAGCCCTTACTTTTTAGAAGCTTTCGGTTTTAGTAGGGGAGACAAACAAGTAAACAGGTAATCATATTATGAGGCAGAAATGACAAACTATATTATGCAGCTATGAAAAAACTTGGTAAGGATTTTAAAGCTAAACAATGGACTGGGATAAGGTTCCTGAAAGTGGAGATTACTGAAATTACTTTTGAAGAATGAGTAGAAAATGGCTTCAGGAAATAGGTATTTCAGAGGAAGAAGCAGCATGCAGTCAGTTGGGAATGCAATGTTAAAAATTCAGTATGTCAGTATTTATCATGTATATCGTCTCTGTACATATCTCAAGCAATATTAAAGTCATTATACACCTCCATTCTTGTTCAATAAAAGACTGAGCAAATTCCTAAAATTGAGAAACAGGCTTTAATTGACTGTAATAGTTGACATGACCACAGTGCAAGCAAAAGGCCACTTCTCCTTTCTAAAACCTCCTCCTCTACTTGTCAGCACATTTTTCTGATGTAACTTGGAGATGACAGGAAAAAAATATTACCACAGGAAACGCATTCTACATTGACTTTCCACATTTCACTTTTGGAAGAGTGTCATTAACCAAAATAGTAATCTTATAATTTCTAATACTGGAATGGCTTCTTCTCATCCTTTAGCCATCATCTGTAAAACACATTTTTTTTTGGAAAAAGACTATTTCAGCCCAATATATGGCAAGTAGTATAAGAAATGCTGTGCTATTCATCTTCTTATGCTGCAGTTGGTCACTCCAGTGAGCAGGCTTGACAGTTTGCAGATGAAAATGTAAACACTGAGCTCAGCTCAGTTATGTTGAGGCCAACCATTTCTGACAGTCTCTACAATGTGATAAACACCGTCTGTCTACAGTTCCTCTGTATTTGAAAGTTACGACAAACATTTTGTTGAAATGTAAACAACTGACTTCATGACTGGTGAAGCAGTGGCCTGCAAATTTATCTAAAATCAAGAAAACAAAGATCTTGTTTGACACTGGATAAACCATTAGTGGTCACCAAGGGAGCAGCTTTGGGAGGTCATAAGTGTTGTCATCAGTCTTAAAAAAATATGCACCGAAGGTATTGTCACAACTTACTTGAGGCAAGAACAAGAATAAGTAATATGAGAGACAAAAGAACTACAAACCAGTAGAAAAAGGGTAAATTTTTCTTTTACTCTAAAGGACAGTTTTAACCAGTAGAAAAAGGGTGAAATTGTCTCTTTGAAGTATAGTTTTTAATTGGAGCCGAATTTTAAAAATCTATTTAATTTCTGTTTTTTCAATAACTTTAAGGGGAAGAGTATGAAACAAAATTTGTAACTATAATTTTCAATAAAATGGTATGAATCTCATTCTTTCATTTCTTCAGTCCTATGGGAGATAATTGTTATGACTTCTCTGTAGAGCTTTTCTGAAAAGTTATGCAAGTCTGGCCCAGTTCTCCAGAAGACTTCAAGTTATCTTCTAATTAAGATAGCACTGCAAACCAAATTCTACTATTTTATAATTATATACTATAAGGTTATAGTAAATAATATTTACAGCTGTAAGATTAAAATATTGCCAACTGAATTTTTATGACAGCCTATTACTGTTCAGTCGCTCAGTCATGTCTGGCTCTTTGTGACCGCATGGACTGCAGCACGCCAGACTTCCCTGTCCTTCACCATCTCCTGGAACTTGCTCAAACTCATGTCCATTGAGTCGGTGATGTCATCTAACCATCTCGTCTTCGGTCATCCCCTTCTCCTCCTGCCTTCAATCTTTCCCGGCATCAGGGTCTTTTCCAATGAGTCAGTCCCTCGCATCAGGTGGCCAAAGGATTAGAGCTTCAGCTTCAGCATCAGTCCTTCCAATTAATATTCAAGACTGATTTCCTTTAGGATTGACTGGTTTGATCTCCTTGCAGTCCAAGAGACTCTCAAGAGTCTTCTTCGACACCTCAATTCAAAAGCGTCAATTCTTTGGCACTCATATTTCTTTATAGTCCAGCTCTCACTTCCATACATGACTACTGGAAAAACCATATCTCTGACTAGACAGATCTCTGTTGGCAAAGTAATGAATATGCTTTTTAATATGCTGTCTAGGCTTGTCATAGCTTTTCTTAAAAGGGGAAAATGTCTTTTAATTTCATGGCTGCAGTCACAATGCAGCGATTTTGAAGCCCAAGAAAAAGAAGTCTGTCATTATTCCCATTGTTTCCCTATCTACTTGCCATGAGGTGATGGGACCAGATGCGATGATCTTCCTTTTTTGAATGTTGAGTTTTAAGCCAGCTTTTCACTCTCCTCTTTCACTTTCATCAAGCGGCTCCTTAGTTCCTCTTCACCTTCTGCCATAAGGGTGATGTCATCTGCATATCTGAGGTTATTGATATTTCTTCTGGTCAAGGTTATATAAAGTTGTTGCAAAAGTAACTGAGGTTTTACACTGTTGAAATTTGCCACTTGATATTGGAATACATTCCTAAATAAATGTGGTTATACATTATTTTATTTTATTTTATACATCATTTTCACATGCATTTCTCACTTTGCTTTTTGCTAATGACTTATTACTTGTGGTTTATTGTGTATTTACTTTAGACTAGGGAAATAATGTTAGACAAAAAGAAAATTCAAGTAATTTTCTTATTTGAGTTAAAAATGGGTTGTAAATCAGTGAATAAAACTTGCAATATCAACAATGCATTTGGTCCAGGAACTGCTAATGAACGTATAGTGCGGTGGTGGTTCAAGAAGTTTTGCAAAGGAAATGAGAGGTTTGAAGATGAGGAGCAATAGTGGCTGGCCATTGGGAGTTGACAATGACCAATTGAGAGTAATCATCAAAGCTGATCCTCTAGTAACTACACGAGAATTTGCTGAAGAACTCAATGTCGACCATTCTAGGGTTATTCAGCACTTGAAGCAAACTGGGAAGGTAAAAAACCTCAGTAAGTGGGTGCCTCATGAGCCAACTGAAAAAAAAAACCATCATTTCAAAGTGTCATCTTCTCTTATTCTATGCAACAACAACAAACCATTTCTCAAGTGGATTGTCATGTGCAACAAAAAGTGGATTGTATACGACAACTGGCGATGACCAGCTCGGTGGCTGGACCAAGAAGAAGCTCCAAAGCACTTCCCAAGGCCAAACCTGCACCACAAAAAGAGCCATGGTCACTGTTTGGTGGTCTGCTGCTGATCCGATCCACTAGAGCTTTCTGAATCCTGTCAAAACCATTACATTTGAGAAGTATGCTCAGCAAATAGATGAGCTGCACTGAAAACTGCAACGCCTGCAGCTGGCATTGATCAACAGAAAGGGCCCAATTCTTCTCCGTGACAGTGCCTGACCACACATTGCACAACCCATGCTTCAAAAGTTGAACGAATTGGGCTATGAAGTTTTGCCTCATCCATCATATTCACCTGACCTCTCACCAATTGAGAGCATCTTGAGCATATCACTTCTTCAAGCATCTTGACAACAACTTTTTGCAGGGAAAATGCTTCCACAATGAGCAGGAGGCAGAAAATGCTTTCCAAGAGTTCATCAAATCTGGAAGCATGGATTTTTATGCTACAGGAATAAACAAACTTATTTCCCCTTGGCAAAAATATATTGACTGTAATGGTTCCAACTTTCATTAATAAAAATATGTTTCAGCCTCACTATAAAGATTTATATGAAATTCATGGTCTAAAGGGCTTCCCATGTGGCTCAGCTGGTAAAGAATCCACCTCAATGCAGGAGACCTGGGTTCGATCTCTGGCTTGGGAAGAACCCCTGGAGAAGGGAAAGGCTACCTACTCCAGTATTCTGGCCTGGAGAATTCCATGGACTGTATAGTTCATGGTTTCACAAAGAGTCGGACACGATTGAGTGACTTTCACTTTCACGTTCATGGTCTGAAAATGCAATTACGTTTCCACCACGAATAGGTTCTAACATGTTTGAAGTATATATAATTGGCTTTTTTTAAAAATCAGAATTTCAGTTCCATATCTAGTAAATCTATCCTGAGTCAGGAAGATCCCCTGGAGGAGGACATGGCAACCCACTCCAGTATTCTTGCCTAGAGAATCCCATGGACAGAGGAGCTTGGCGGGCTACAGTCCATAGCCTCTCAAAGAGTTGGACATGATAAAAGTGACTTAGCACACAGGCACACATCCTGGACTATAAGCCCAAGTCCACAATGGCATATGTACAGGGATGTACTCTGAAGCACTATTTGAAAAAGCAAAATCCCCCTCAAATCCAAACAAAAGTCTATCAATAGGGAAATGGTTAAATAAGTTAATGGTACAACTATTTCATGGAATACTATGTCTTTAAAAAGAATTTCCAGGGTAAAGTAAAAGAGAAATTTCCTTTACATGGAATTCCCTTTTGGATGGTTTAATTTTTCTAAAGCCATGTGTTGCCATTTTTTTCAATTGAAAAACAAGCCCAGCTAATTAAAATGGTGAGAATCAGGTAGATGATGTGCTCACATGGAATAATATTGATAATATGCTACTATCTGAAAAGAAAGGACTAACAATACATATAGCTTGATTTTTTAACTAGAAAAAAATGTGTATGCATGTATATGCATAAAAATATGAAGTGACCAAAAATATGGAAGGGTATTTTCCAAACTGTTAGCAGCTGTTAAATCTGAGAAGAGGGATGAGGAGGGAAGGAGGAAGGAGCTTTCACTTATTCTGTTTCTATACTAATTTTGTTTTTAACAATGCACATGTTATAGACGTAAAGATTATTTTTCTTTCCAAAAGGCTTTATGAACCTAAAGATCTCCCAAACAGATGATTAACCAACTAAATTATAGTACTCTCATATGATGGAAAACTGTGTGGTTATTAAAAAGCATGTTCATAAGAAATAATAAGAAAATGTTTAAGTGTTACACTTTTTCTACAATACATATTACTTTAATAGAATAAAACTAAAATGTTTTACTTCAAAATTATAATAAAATACATGTATCTTTATTTGAAACATTGGTAGTTTGCTCCTAAAAGACTTAAGTGGAAAAGAGCTGTTGTAATCAACCTTTTACTTTCTGAGGACAATTCTGTATCCATCCCATACCATTAGCAGAGGAAAATCAATGCAACCAACTCATACATATCAGACTTGAATGGATTTTCTACTTCTCCCTTTCCCCTGACATGATGGTATGTTTTTGTTCTCTTTAGGGAAATTCAATTAACAATATTGGCCTCTTCTTCAGTCAGTGATGGACACCACTGAGATTCTCTTCACCACCAAAAGACATGTAAGATGGGCTTACTGATTCCCTGACTTACAAGTTAACAGGAGAATTACTGCCCACTACTATAAATGACTCTATATGCTTCTTGTCATAAACACAGTGACAGCTCCTGACATCAATCTTTCATGACCTTATTGATTAGGACACTTAGAAATAATGAGACTTCACTAGTGGCAGAGTAATGCTTGGAAAAAGAAAAAACTACTCCAGAGAGGACTTGCCTATTAACACTGTGAAATTTATCTTCTCATTGCCCTTTTCTTATTATAGACCTTCACCTAGAAACATATATGATGAAAAGTTAATAATCAATTTTGTGGTTCATGTGCTTTTTCTTAATACTTGTTGATAACATATTTTAAATTAACAAAATAAATAGATAAAAACAATTTTTGATCACTGTCTTCCTATCCTATGAGATTAGGACATTCCTAAACAAGGGGAACACTGGGGTTTTTCTGAGAGCAATTATAGGATACAAGCTATTGACGGAAATTCTGAATATTCTAGAAGGGAGAAGCTCTAAAAGTTTTTCACTCATTTGAGTATCTTCTGCTTACATGACTTACATATATGTGTTTGAAGCAAAATGTCAGATAATTTTAGAGCTGGACAGAACCCTAGAGATCTAATTCAGTCTACTTCTCATATGACAAAGAAATTGTCACCTAGGGAAGTGACAGAGCTAGGATTAGAATCCAGAACTCATCTGATGAGATGTTTTATAATTTTTCATAAAGTGAGAGGAGTAGGAAAGCTTATCTGTTTAAAGAAAAAACAATTTTTGCTTATTTTCACCTCCATATTAACTTTTTGGGTATTTAGGACAGGGTTAGAAAACACAACCATGTTTTATTTAAAATATGGGCCTGCACTATGGAGAACAGTGTGGAGATTCCTTAAAAAACTAGAAATAGAACTGCCGTATGACCCAGCAATCCCACTGCTGGACATACACACCGAGGAAACCAGAAGTGAAAGAGACACATGTACCCCAATGTTCATCGCAGCACTGTTTATAATAGCTAGGACATGGAAGCAACTTAGATGTCCATCGGCAGACAAATGGATAAGGAAGCTGTGGTACATATACACAATGGAATATTACTCAGCCATTAAAAAGAATACATTCGAATCAGTTCTACTGAGATGGATGAAACTGGAGCCCATTATATAGAGTGAAGTAAGCCAGTAAGAAAAACAATACAGTATACTAACGCATATATATGGAATTTGAAAGATGGTAACAATAACCCTATACGCGAGACAGAAAAAGAGACAGATGCATACAACAGTCTTATGGACTCTGTGGGAGAAGGTGAGGGTGGGACAATCTGAGAGAATAGCACTGAAACATGTATATTATCATATGTGAAACAGAACGCCAGTCCAGGGTTGATGCATGAGACAAGTGCTCAGGGCTGGTGCACTGGGATGACCCACAGGGATGGGATGGGGAGGGAGGTGGGAGGGGGGTTCAGGATGGGGAACACATGTAAACCTATGGCTGATTCATGTCAGTGTATGGCAAAAACCACTACAATATTGTAAAGTAATTAGCCTCCAACTAAAATAAATAAATTAATTTTAAAAAAGTAAATATATTATTAAAAAATATATATATATGGGCCTGTAGACAAGAATCATATCCCTTGCAGGGTACCTGGCATGTTACAAGTGCTCAGTAAAAACAGGTATACCCCTGAACAACGTTTCTATGGATAACATTCTCCTAATACAACGTCTCTTGGTTTTTAAAATCCAAACTGTATAGAACAAACATCTTTAATTACAAGCATTTCAGTTGCTGTATACACAAAAAAATTTATATATACCCCAAACTGAGTACATTTTAAATACAATGATATGCAAGTTGAATTACACTCCAAACAGAACTCATAAAATGTCAGAGCACATATACATATTTCAAAAAATTCACTGACTGAAAACAAAGGGAATATGTAACATGCTATTGGATGCAAAACAAAATGTTAACAATCATATTAATTGTTATGATGTTTTGGACATTTTACATCGTGAGTGTCTATCATTTATATATGCATTTTACTGTGTTTTATAGTTTAAGTATAGTTTAAGAAATTGGGAGTTTAAAATATGATTTTTTCCCCCTCATTTAAAGTAATGGGAAACAGACTTGCAGTTACTATTCTCACACAAAATGGATTCATTTCAGGACGGCAAGAGAGAACTTTCAGTGTAGACAGTGTGCTTGCAATTGCTGGGCATAGCACTGTACTTTGTACTGTGGACAGAAGGAACTGAACTACTGCTAATTCCTGCCACTGTTGAAATCTGAGAACTGGAGGTATCTCCTGCTACTCTTACTGGAATGAATTCTTGATAGTGCCTTTCTTTCTTACCACTTTAGACTCTGATGCGAAATCTGGCATGTGTGCTTCTAACTGGAAGAACTTAGATCATATGCCTGTGCCAAGCTGTCAGAGAGGCTGGAAAGATAATTTTCTAATTTCTATTTTGGGAAGGCTTGTATTCATAAGGTAGCCATGAAAACTAAGACCTCAGTCATGATTTTGAATTAAGACACTAAATCTACAAACAACCAGAGAAAAAAGAGATAATCTGAACTTCATAAAAAAATAAAATTTTATGCTTCAAAGGACACCAATAACAAAATGAAAAGACAACGTAAAGAATGGGAGAAATCATAATACTTGTAAGTCCTATTACTGATAAGGGATTTAGATCCAGAGGATTTAGATCCAGAATATATAAAGGACACGTATAATTCAACAATAATAAATAACCCAGCTTAGAAATGGACAAAGGGTTTGAACAGATATTTCTTCAGAAAATATATATATGAACAGCTAATACATACACACACGTTTGATACTATTACTTATGAGAGAAATGCAGATTAAAATCACAAAATTCCACTCCACACTCCCTAGGATATCTACATTTGTCGTGTATCTATCTACTGACAGAAATTAACAAGGATGTGGAGAAACTGGAATCTTCATATGTTGCTAGTGGGAATGTAAAGTGGTACAGACAATTTGGAAAAGTTTGCCAGTTTCTGGCAGTGAGAAGCCTACCCCAAGGAAGAGTAGCCCCCACTCTTTGCAACCAGAGAAAACCCACACACAGCGACGAAGATGCAGCACAACCCAAAATAAATAAAATTTTTAAAAATTAAAAAGTAAATGCTTCATTTAATGATACATATAGAAAAGTGCATAAACTATAAGTATAAAGTGTGACAACTACACAAAGTGGATGTACTTTTTGCCTCCATTCATTATAATGTCCTGATTAAGTGACGATTTAAAAGACTTCGTGCTGGTTACCATCATGTCCTCAGTATCCAAAGTGTTTAGTACACAGATGAAAGTTCATTAATGTTTCTTAAATAAATAATCAATGAACTGCTCCATAGTATTCTATTATACAACAAAGCTGCAACTTGTTCATTCTACTATTGCCATTCCCCTATTGATGACATGTAAGTTATTTGTGGAAAATTCTGAAAGAGATGGGAATACCAGACCATCTGACCTGTCTCCTGAGAAACCTGTATGCAGGTCAGGAAGCAACAATTAGAACTGGACATGGAACAACAGACTGGTTCCAAATAGGAAAAGGAGTATGTCAAGGCTGTATATTGTCACCCTACTTATTTAACTTCTATGCAGAGTACATCATGAGAAACGCTGGGCTGGAAGAAACACAAGCTGGAATCAAGATTGCCGGGAGAAATATCAATAACCTCAGACATGCGGATGACACCACCCTTATGGCAGAAAGTGAAGAAGAACTAAAGAGCCTCTTGATGAAAGTGAAAGAGGAGAGTGAAAAAGTTGGCTTAAAGCTCAACATTCAGAAAACTAAGATCATGGCATCCAGTCCCATCACTTCATGGCAAATAGATGGGGAAACAGTGGAAACAGTGGCAGACTATATTTTGGGGGGCTCCAAAATCACTGCTGATGGTGATTGCAGCCATGAAATTAAAAGACGCTTGCTCCTTGGAAGGAAGGTTATGGCCAACCTAGATAGCATATTTAAAAGCAGAGACATTACTTTGCCAACAAAAGTACGTCTAGTCAAGGCTATGGTTTTTCCAGTGGTTATGTATGGATGTGAGAGTTGGACAGTGAAGAAAGCTGAGTGCCGAAGAATTGATGCTTTTGAACTGTGGTGTTGGAGAAGACTCTTGAGAGTCCCTTGGACTGCAAGGAGATCCAATCAATCCATCCTAAAGGAGATCAGTCCTGGGTGTTCATTGGAAGGACTGATGTTGAAGCTGAAACTCCAATACTTTGGCCACCTCATGCGAAGAGTTGACTCATTGGAAAAGACCCTAATGCTGGGAAGGATTGGGGGCAGGAGGAGAAGGGGACGACAGAGGATGAGATGGTTGGATGGCATCACTAAATTGATGGACATGAGTTTGGGTGAACTCCGGGAGTTGGTGATGGACAGGGAGGCCTGGCATGCTGCAATTCATGAAGTCGCAAAGAGTCGGACACGACTGAGCGACTGAACTGAACTGAAGTTATTTTCAGGCTTTTGCTATTAAAATGAGTATGCAACACACGTCCCTGTATAGATCTTACTGCACCCAGATACAGGAGTTTCTCCAAAGTATGAAACTACAAATAGAATCCTGGGGGGTCAAATGGGCCATGCAAAGCTTCTCCTTTACCAGATCTCGCCAAACTGCTCAACAAAGTAGTGTATCAAATAATATTCCACCAGTAGTGTATGAGGGATTTCTTTCACCATATGCTTTCAAACACATAGTATTTTCCATTTTCAGTTTTTACCAGACTGGGAGTAAAATGGTAACTTGTTTAAATTTACAGAAATCTGATTATTAATGACATTGAGCATCTTTCCAAATATTTAATGGCCATCTGGATTTCTTTTATTTTTAATGACTCACTCAGTTTCTTAATGGGTTGATCTTTTCCTACTGATCTGTAGGAAAACTAATACGTTCTTCTAGTCCGATTTCTGATTATATGTGTTGCAAATATCTTTTCAGTCATACCATATAACTTTGTTTATCAAAGCTATTATTTGAAGAATTTTGTTTTTCACATCAATGTGGTCAATCATATTACTTAGTTATACACACTTTTGAGATACTAAATTATTTTTGAACTAATCCCATGGAGATATACTATATTTTTTCTAAATTAAAAAAGTTCTGCTTTTGTACAAGTTCTGCTTTTAACTTATCCTAGAATTAATTTTCATACAATTTTCAAATTTGTGAGATAGTGGTCTCATTCCATCACTTAATTCACTTACACATAGCTCCACTCATTGATTAATATGGAAAAATAATTGTTCCAGTCCCATTTACTGAAGGCTCCATTCTATCTCTACTACTGAATATGCAATTTATGTCAAAATACCAAGATCCCCTCTATATATGTATGTATATGTGCACATCTATGTGTTATACACACTCCTATATATGTAAAATAGTTTTGGGGCTAATATTTTCTACTATGTATTTGTACCAACATCACACATTTACTACACCTTATAAAAAGACTCATTAGAAAAGACCCTGATGCTGGGAAAGATAGAAGGCAGGAGGAGAATGGGATGACAGAGAACGAGATGGTTGGATGGCATGACTGACTCAATGGATATGAGTTTGTGCAAGCTCTGGGAGATGATGAAGGACAGGGAAGCCTGGCATGCTGAGTCCATGGGGTCTCAAAGAGTCGGACATGACTGAGCGACTGAACAACAACAATAAAAACCCTCATTAAATTCTTTGCTTTTTTCCCCTCAGTGACTATCTTTTCAAAAGTTGTCAATTTTATTAGATATAATCGACACACAACATTGTACACATTTATGGTATTCGGTTTAATCAAACAACATGTTGATTTAATATACATATGTTTTATGAAATGATTATCACAATAAGGGTAATTAACACCTTCATTATCTCACATACTTACCATTATGTGCGTGTATGTGCGGGGCAAGTTGGGGGCCTTTAAGACCTAATCTCTTAGTAACCTTTAAATATATAATATAGTATAGTTAACTTCAGCCACTACACTGTACATAAGATCCCAGAACTTATTCCTCTTATAACTTGAAGTTTATACTCTTTGACCAACAGCTTCCCATTTACCTTAACCCCCAGGCCCTGGCAAACACCATTCTACTCCCTGGTTCTACAAATTTGATGTTTAGATTTCACATACATGAGACCACACAGTATTTGTTGTTCTCTCTCTGACTTATTTCACACAGAATGTCCTCTATACATGCTGTTACAAATGCAAGGATTTCCTTTTTATCCTAGGTTGAATAATATTCTTTGCATATTTCCACACCACATTTTCTTTATCCACTAATCTGCTAATGGATATTTAGGTTGTTTCCATGACTCTGTGGATCACAACAAACTGTGGAAAATTCAAGAAATGGGAATACTAGACCACCTTATTTGTCTCCTGAGAAACCTGTGTGCAGGTCAAGCAGCAACAGTTAGAACTGGACATGGAACAACGACTAGTTAAGAACTGGGAAAGCAGTATGTCAAGGCTGTATATTGCCACCCTATTTAACTTTTGTGCAGAGTACATCATGCAAGATGCTGGGCTGGATGAATCACAAGCTGGAATCAAGATTGCCGGGAGAAATATCAACAACCTCAGATACACAGATAATACCAGAAAGTGAAGAAATGGCAGAAAGTGAAGAGGAACTAAAGAGCCTCTTGATGAGGGTGAAAGAGGAGGATGAAAAAGCTGGTTTAAAATTCAGCATTCAAAAAACTAAGATCATGGCATCCAGTTCCATCACTTCATGGCAAACAGATGGGGAAAAAAGTGAAAATAGTGACAAATTTCATTTTCTTGGGCTTCAAAATTACTGCAGAAGGTGACAGCAGTCATTAAATTAAAATACACTTTCTCCTTGAAAGGAAAGTTCTCACAAACCTAGACAGCATATTAAAAAACAAAGACATTACTTTGTTGACAAAGGTCTGTATAGTCAAAGCTATGGTTTTTCCAGCAATCATGGTATGGATGTTTGAGAGTTGTACCACAAAGAAAACTGAGCACCAAGAATTGATGCCTTCAAACTGTGGTGGTGAAGAAGACTCTTGAGAGTCCCTTGGACTGTAAGTAGATCAAACCAGATAATCCTAAAGGAAATCAATCCTGAATATTCATTAGAAGGACTGATGCTAAAGCTGAAGCTCCAAAACTCTGCCCACCTGATGCAAAGAGCCAACACATTGGAAAAGACCATGATGCTGGGAAAGACTGAAGGCAAAAGGAGAAGAGGGTGACCGAGGATGAAATGGTTAGATAGCATCACCAACTCAATGACATAATTCTGAGCAAACTCTGGGAGACTGTGAAGGACAGGGAAGCCTGGCATGTTGCAGTTCATTGGGTCGCAAAGAGTCAGACATGACTTAGCAACTGAACAACAAGTGTCTTAGCTATTGCGGATAAAACTGCAATATACACAGGAGTGCAGGTATCTCTTTAAGAGAGTGGCTTCAGTTCCTTTGACTATATGCTCATAAGTGGGACTGCTAGATCATATGGTAGCTTTATTTTTAATTTTTCGAGGAATCTCCATACTGCTTTCCATAATATCTATACCAATCTATGCCAATATATATTATCAATAGTGTATGAGGTTCTATTTTCCACATCTTTGCCAACCTTTGGTAATTGCTATCCTTTTGATAACAGCCATTTTAACAGACTGAGGTGGTATCTCATTGTGAGTCTGATTATATTTTCCTGATGATGATGATGATGTATCTTTTCAAGAACCTGTTGGCCTTTTTTATGTGCTCTTAAAAATATCAATTTTAGGTACATTTTCCCATTTTTAAATCAGATTGTTATTACTATTGTTTGCTATTGAGTGGCAGGAGTTTCTTATATTTTTTGGATATTAACCCCTAATTGGATACATGGTTTGCAAATATTTTCTATCATTTCATAAGTTGCCTTTTCATTTTGTTGCTTGTTTCTTTTGCTACGTAGAAGCCTTTAAGTTGGGTATAGTCTGACTTATTTATTTTTGCTTTTGTTGCTTGTAATTTCGGTCATATCCAAAAAAACCATGACCAAGACCAATGTCAAGGAACTTTTCCTTGTTGTTTTCTTCTGGAAGTTTTACATCTTCAGGCCTTACATTTAAGTCTTCATTCCACTTTGAGTTAATTCTTTTGAACGTGATTATCTAATTTCTCCAATACTGCTTTTTGAAGAGACTATCTTTATCCCTGTTGACTATTCTTTGCCCCCTTGTCAAATATTAGTTGACTCTATATGTATTATTTTTAGGCTCTCAATTTTATTCCACTTGTTTGTGTGTTTGTTTTTATGCCAGCAGTAAACTATTTTTGCGACTTCACTTTCACTTTTCCCATTCATGCACTGGAGAAGGAAACGGCAAGCCACTCCAGTATTTTTGCCTGGAGAATCCCAGGGATGGCGGAGCCTGGTGGGCTGCCGTCTATGGGGTTGCACAGAGTCGGATACAACTGAAGCGACTTAGCAGCAGCAGCAGCAAACTATTTTTGATTACTATAGCTTTATATAGGGATTGCATTGAATCTATAGATGGTTTTGGTTAGTATGGAATTTTTTTTTTTTTTTTGGCTGCACTGGTTCTTCATTGTGGCACACAAGCTCTTCATTGTGTCACATGGAATTTTCTCTAATTGTGGTGAGCGGGCTTCTTGTTATGGTGGCTTCTCCTATTGAGGAGCATGGGCTCTAGGGTGCCTGGGCTTCAGTAGTTGTGGCGCACAAGCTCAGCTGCCCTTTGGTATGTGAGATCTTAGTTCCTGGCTGCTGCTGCTGCTAAGTCGCTTCAGTCGTGTCCGACTCTGTGCGACCCCATAGATGGCAGCCCACCAGGCTCTGCCTTCCCTGGGATTCTCCAGGCAAGAACACTGGAGTGGGTTGCCATTTCCTTCTCCAATGCATGAAAGTGAAAAGTGAAAGCGAAGTCGCTCAGTCATGTCCGACTCTTCGCGACCCCACAGACTGCAGCCTACCAGGCTCCTCTGTCCATGGGATTATCCAGGCAAGAGTACTGGAGTGGGTTGCCATTGCCTTCTCCCTTAGTTCCTGGACCAGGGATCAAACCTGTGTCCCCTACATTGGCAGGTGGAATCTTAACCACTGAACCAGCAAGGAAGTACCACATGGACATTTTTTACAATATTAATTTTTCTAATCCATGAACATGAGACTTTTTCCCCCCATTTATTTGTGCCTTCTTCAATTTCTTTTATCAGTTTCTTATAGTTTTAGTATACAGATCTTTTCACTTTATTGGTTAAATTTATTCCTAAGTCTTTTATTGTTTTTCATGCTATTGTAAATAGGATTCTTTTATATCTTTTTCAAATACTTCCTTGTTAGTGTATAGAAAAACTGCAGATCTTTGCATATTCATCTTGTATTCTCCAACTTTAGTGATTTTGTTTTTTAGTTCTAACAGCTTTTCTTGGAGTCTTGGGATTTTCTATATATGAGATTGTATCTTCTGCCAACAGAGACAATTTTATTTCCTCCTTTATGATCTGAATTCATTTTTACTTCTTTTTCTTGCCTAATTTATTTGGTTATGACTTTCAGCACCATGTTGGAAAAAAGTGATGACAGTAAGCAGTCTTGTCTTATTCCGTATCTTAGAGGGAAAGCTTTCAATCTTGCAGCCAGCATATACTGTGGTCTTTTTTTTTTTATCCACTCAGCCACTCTATGCCTTCTGATTGATAATCTGTTTACATTTAAAGTAATTCTTGATGGGTAAGGACTTGTTAAAGTCATTTTACTGTATTCAGGCTACTTTGTGGTTCCCTTATCTTTTCTTCCTCTTTTGGTATGTACCATTTTGGGGGTTTTGCATCTTGGTTACCATGAAATTTATGTAAAAACTTATAATAGTCTCTTATCACAGATTATTGTAGTTACTTCTGATACTTTTGTCCTTTAACTTTTATACAAGACTTAAGTGATTAACATTCATTACATTATTAGATGGTTTTATATTTTCACGTCACTAATTAGCATTCTTCCATTTCAGCTTTAAAAAACTCCTGGCATGACTTCTTATAAGGAAGGGATAATATGATGAACTCCCTCAGGTTTTATTTGGGAAAGTCTTTATCTCACCTTCATTTCAGAAGGACAGCTTTGCTGGGTACAGTATTCTTGTTTGGCAGTAATGCACTGATGGCCTTATTATTGGGGGGGGGGAACAGTCTTTTGTATATGAAGATCTTTTTTCTCCTTCAGCTGCCTTAAAATTTTTCTTTTTCTTTGACTTTAAACAGCTGTATTATATTTTGTGTTTTTAAGATTATTTGGGATTGCAATTTTGGGGCACCTGTGAGTTACATGAATTTGGATACACAAAACTCTTTCCAAATTCCCATAACTGTGAAGTTCTCAGGCATTATTTCTTTAAATAAACTTCCCCAAGAGACCCTTTCTTCTCCTACTTGTACTTCAATAAAGCAGACTATTTTTCTTAATGGTAGACCATGGTTCTTGTTAGGTTTTCTTCACTCCTTTTCATTCTTTCTCAGGTTAAATTTTAGGTCTCCATCTCTCTGGAGTCAGTTGCTGGAAAATTGCGTTTATTCGGTTGTATCATATTTCCTTCATGTCTTGCATTACTGTATTATCATTTAAAGATGCCATCACAGTAAAGAAGTCTGGCTTCCAGGGAAAAATTAACTTGGTCAGTTTTGTTAGTGATTCTAAGGTTTCTCAGAACTTTTCTATGAATATACTTGCTCCACACTTTCGGTTCCTCTTTTGAGGGAACTGTTAAAGATTATATGCCTTCTTTTGACCCTGCAAAGCCAGTCCATGTGCTGACAGCCTCCCTTTTGCTTTCCCTTGCTGTTCAATCACTCAGTCGACCCTTTACGACCCCACGGACCGCAGCATGCCAGGTTCCTTGTCCTTCACCAACTCCCGGAGCTTGCTC
Organism: Giraffa tippelskirchi; assembly: GCF_054371585.1. Taxonomy (NCBI): domain Eukaryota; kingdom Metazoa; phylum Chordata; class Mammalia; order Artiodactyla; family Giraffidae; genus Giraffa; species Giraffa tippelskirchi. The sequence continues at coordinate 35,618,906 of NC_137286.1, read as the reverse complement.
AAACTCAAGTTCATTGAGTCAGTGATGCCATCTGACCATTTTCTCCTCTATCGTCCTCTTCTCCTCCTGCCTTCAATCTTTCCCAGCATCAGGGTCTTTTCTAATGAGTTGGCTCTTCACATCAAGTGGCCAAAGTATTGGAGCTTCAGCTTCATCATCAGTCCTTCCAATGCTTTCCTTAGGGTGGTGCTGAATGTTCACATTTGGGTGATTTCTCTCAGTTCCTCAGAGTTGAGTCAGCTTTCTGTGATGCTCATTAGCCATCTGCAGAGGCTTCCTCTTGTTGCTGTCAGGGGCATGCACTGGGAGCTGGCCAGGGAATATGGGTGTGTGTGGATACGATAATGGAGTACTCAGGCATGTTCAGACATGTTAGCAACATATTTCACCAAATATCAACCAATCAAAAGGAAGAAATGACTTCAAACAACCCACATGGCTAACTGGTGCACATCAGGTAGTTATCAGCACTGCTTTTTCTTGTTATATTGAGCTGGCCTTGACTCCAGGAGAGTGAATCAATGTTTCATTATTAGATATGGTGTTCTTTGGTAGTTTTTTGGTAACCACCCTAAACTAGACTCTTCTTAAATTAAATCCTTAAAATTGTTAACAGCTAGGAATAAGTGTTGAATTTTAATTTATGCCTTTTCTGTTTCTTCTGATAGTTTTTCTCCTTTAATATTTAAAATGATGGTTTATATTAATTTAGATGCTGTATTTTAATACTTGTAATAAATAACACTTGATTATGTTGCTACTAAATTTTAATTCTCACAAAAGAGATATGTAACCCTACTCATATTTTTCAAAGGAAGAAAATGAAGTTTCCTACAAAGGTTAATAATTTGGCTAAGCTCACAGAGCTACTATTTACATGGCTGATTTGTGATTTGAATTCAAGCTTATAACTACAAAGCCTGTGGTCTTAATAGCTGCATTATATTGTATCAACATCTACTGAATGCCTAATTATTGCCATGAGTTTAACATATATTATTTCACTGAATAGCCACACAATCCTTTGGGACATGTCAACATCATACATTTGACTGATAAGGAAGACTGAAGCCCAGATAGATTAATTAATTTGTCCAGGTAAACAGGCAGCAGGTTCTAGGTCCATGCTTTCAACACCGCTCTCATCTGCTTCCTTAGTATCTGCCCACAGATGGTGCAATTTTCACCAACAACACACGTAACTTTCAACAATCCTTTATTTCTCCACAGTTCCTAAGGATGGGATAGAGGACAACCTAGACGATTTAATTTATTACAAGGTAGAGTTTCTCCAAATGTTCATTTAAGAATTTCTAATGTCAGAAAAATAGTGAGTTTTCAGGGACATGCAGGGGAAGGGGTAGTATACCCTTAGTACCAGCAAGAAACATCTTCATGAGAATTTTATTTCAAAAATTTAAAAATTTGCATTCTTTTCCATGATCTCATCTTTGTTTATTTTAACTAGAAAACAATGTTTTATATTACATACTATGAGGAGGAAAATAGTTTTCTTCTTGTCTTACTTACATACAAGGTATTTGCCATGGAGTCTATTAACGTAAAAAAAAAAATGAGCTGAACTGAAGACAGCGAGAATCAAGGTCCTTATACGGGCAATTTCTCGTTTTTTAGTGTCACTATTTCCGAGAACCCAGACTTATACAAATGTAGTTAAAAACAGTAAGTGTTTACTCACTGCATCCAACAATCAATCACTAAGGTGAGCCTAAGAGCAGAACATTGCCAGAGAGGTAGCATGATGGAATACTGTTGGGATGCTACAGGCAGAAACTTCAAAAAGCACATCTTACTAACAGGCAAAATCACTCATATCATTTGCTGGGCTGAAAGGGTTTCTTATATAGTGTTATCTATCTCCTTAAGTCATAACAACAATGTACTCAATAAGAACTTTGTTAGTGAAGAAAGAACTCTAATAATTTGTTCTTAATATTAGCAGCAGCACTGTCATTTTTAGCAACATAAATATAGATTAAATAACTCATGGTCCTACTTCTGGCTCTCAAACATTATTTTTTATGACATTTCTTGCCTAATGTAATAACTGACATGCCTTGGTGAGATATTATCAATTATTTGTCACATGATCTTTTGCACAAAAACCTGAATGTAAAAGAATTTTTAACGATTTTTTGGTCTCTAATATTTGTATAAAACTGACATTCCAGGGAAGGGTACTTTGGTATCTAATACCTTTGAGAAGCCTCCCTTAGCTAAGGAAAGGTGGGTAATGACAGTATATTGGTATTTACCTAGCTAGATAAGTAGCGAACTTGGTTTTGATTTCTCATGCTTAGCTCTCCTTAAAAAAAAAACATATTCTATCTAATTCTAAGCTGTTTTTGTTGTTTAGTCACTAAGTTGCATCCTACTACTTGTGACCCCATGGACTGTAGCCCATCAGGCTCCTCTGTCTGTGGGATTTCCCAGGCAAGAATACTGGCATGGGTTGCCATTTCCTTTTCCAGGGGAATCTCCCCACCCAGGGATTGAACTTGAGTCTCCTGCATTGGTAGGGATGTTTTCTACCACTGAGCCACCAGGGAAGCCCCTAGTTCAAAGAAGAAATAACAAATAACCACCAAAAATGTGCAGTTGGGTATAAACAACTCTAATGTTCTATAGTTCTGGTCAATGAACTAAATACTTTTCTGAATAAGGACTTTCACTGATTCATCACCAAAGGCATTCTCTTTTTAAACTAAATCCTCTATGTGTGATATTTTTCTAAGTGGAAGGGGACACACAGTTTCGTATATTTGCGACATAGCTTGATATGAAACAGGCTGATCCTCAGTTACACAACTAGCTAACTTAAGTATAACAGACATTTCCCAAAATGCTGATGTTATAGACATTACTTTAACATCTTTCCAGTCTGTAATTTGTTTTAGAAGTATGATTTAAAATGACACTAGAAGGACTATCTCATTCCAAAATGAGAAACTAGCAATTAAGATAAACTCTCTTGTTGAAAACGACAAAAAAGCTGAATAAAACATTTTTTAAAATTATTCCACACAAATTAAAGCTACCAGAAAGAGAATTACAAGTTGCTGCTGCTGCTAAGTCACTTCAGTCGTGTCCGACTCTGTGCGACCCCATAGACGGCACCCCACCAGACTCTGCCGTCCCTGGGATTCTCCAGGCAAGAATACTGGAGTGGGTTGCCATTTCCTTCTCCAGTGCATGAAAGTGAAAAGTGAAGTGAAGTCGCTCAGTCGTGTCTGACTCATAGCGACCCCATGGACTGTAGCCTACCAGGCTCTTCCATCCATGGGATTTTCCAGGCAAGAGTTGAATATACAGGAAAAGGTAAAAACCAAGAGAAGAAGCACAGCCCTCAAGGCTGCTTTTGCTGATCCATGAGAAACATTTACAAAATGACACAAGTTAACCATTCCACCCAAGACTGAAAAGATTCACCCTCATAATAGGCCTGAAATGGAAGTTAGCCAGCCAAACCATATACTTGCAGCTTGTTAGGACACCCCAAGAGGTCCAGGGAACCTTCGGCCTTGAATTTGAATTAAGATGTTCTGGAAACATTAATATACTTAGCACCTACAAAAAATCGATAAAAATATTTCCAGAGGAAGGCCCCATTATATTAGGTTTTCAATTATTTTTAAAATTGTTCCACTACAATGACCATAAAACAAATGTAAATAAATTTTAAAAGACTGAAATTATACAAAGTATATTCTCTAACCACAAAAGAATGAAATCGGAAATCAGTAACAGAAGAAAGTCTGAAGGACTCACAGATATGTGGAAATTAAACAGTACATAGTGTACAATGAATGGGTCAAAGAAGATATCACAAGGGAAATCAGAAAATGTTTTGAAATAAATGAAAATGAATATAATATAAATTATGAAATTCACTGAAAGCAATGTTTAAGAGAAAAATTTACAGATGTAATTATCTGCTTTAAAAATAGCAAAGATCTCAAATCTATAATTTAACTCTAAACTTTAAGGAACTTGAAGAAGAAAAGCAAACTAACCTCAAAGCTAATAACCCTAAACTAAAGGAAATAAAGATTAGAGTGGACATAAAATAGAGAACAGAAAAACAAGAGAAAAATCAACATTGGTTCTTTGAAAAGATCAACAAGATTGACAAACTTTTAACTAATGATAAAAGAGAAGACATAAATAACTAAAATCATAAATGAAAGTGGGGATATTACTACTGACCTTACAGATATAAAAGGATTATGAGAGCATACTATGATCAATTATATGCCAGCAAGTTAGATAACCCAGATGAAATGAACAAATTCCTAGAAATATGTAAACTACTAAAACTGACTTAAGAAGAAATAGAAAATTGAAATATATTTGTAACAAGTAAAGAGATTGAATCAGTAATGAAATATCTCTCAACAAAGAAAAACTCAGAACCAGATGGTTTCACTGGTCAATTCTACCAAACATTTAAAGAAGAATTAACACTGCTGCTGCTGCTGCTAAGTCAATTCAGTCGTGTCCGACTCTGTGCGACCCACAGACGGCAGCCCACCAGGCTCCGCCATCCCTGGGATTCTCCAGGCAAGAATACTGGAGTGGGTTGCCGTTTCCTTCTCCAGTGCATGAAAGGGAAAAGTGAAAGTGAAGTCGCTCAGTTGTCCAACTCTTAGCAACCCCGTGGACTGTAGCCCACCAGGCTCCTCCATCCATGGGATTTTCCAGGCAACAGCACTGGAGTGGGGTGCCATTGCCTTCTCCAAGAATTAACACTAGTCCTTCTCAAATTATTCCAAAAAACAGAAGTAGGGAACACTTCCTACCTGATTCTATGAAGCTGGTATCACCCTGATAGCACAGCTAGACAAAGATATCAGAAGAAATTCCAGACTAGTATGCTATGACGATAGATGCAAAAGTTCTCCACAATTACACTTATAGGTATGTAATGAAAAATTAATAGGTGAAAAAGGAACTAAGACATAAAAAGAATGTATAAAAGCATATACTTAAGATATGAGATATTGAGATTATCAAATAGACTGTAAAATGATTATCTTCTGTGTATAAATAAAAAATAAGCTCGAAAATATCTGCAAAGAACATGGAACTATAAAAAAGCCATAGCAGATGTGAAAAAGAGTAAACAGGCTTTCTAGACATGGAAAATAAAATACTGTGGTTAAAATTAAGAATTTAATGGATAGTTTTAATGTGTATCAGAGACAACTGGGGAGAGAATAAATGAAAACAAAAACTAGAAGAAAAATGCATATTTATAAAACTTTGACTTATGATAGATGAGGCACCAAAGAATAACAGGGAAAAACTGGTCTTTTCAATAAATGGTGTTCAAAAAATTAAGCACCCAGATGGAAAAGAATGAAATTAAGCTTCACAACAAGCCAGAAAATTAATTCCCAATGGATAATAAACTAAAAGTAAAAGCAAAACTATAAAACTTCTAGAAGAAAATATAAAAAAAGACTTCTTGACTCAGGAATGGGGCAATTGTTTATAAAGATAAGCAAAAACTATTAACCATAAAATACTGATAACTCTTTCCATACTAAAACCAAGAAATACTATATGATATAACTTATACTTAGAATCTAAAATACAACAAACAAGTGAACATAATAAAAAAGAAATAGACACAGATATAGAGAACAAATCAGTGTTACAGAGTAGAGGCAGGGGCGGGGGAAATATTTTGATAGGGTAGTAAGAAGTACCAACTATTATGCATAAAATAAGTTACAAGGATACATTGTACAATACAGGAAATAAAGCCAATACTATAAACTGAGTAAAATCTTTAAAAATTGTGCATCATTATACTGTACAGTTGTAACTTATATAATATTATAAATATATAAACTATACTTTAATTTAAAAAAAGAACTGTTCATCAAAAAAACCAAAAGAGAGTAAAATGACAGCTGAGTAATAGAAATGTATATATTTAATACACTTGAACAACTGAGGACTGGTAACCAGAACATAAAAAAAAAAAATTAGTAGAACTAGGAGACAAATGGGCAAAAGATTTGAAAAGGCATGTCACAAAAAAATTCAAATGGCCAAGCAGTACAAATAGGTGCCCAAACCTATCTGCAAACAGAGATGCACATTAAACTACAGCAAGTAGTTCTACTACATACCCACAAGATTAGCAAAAATTAAAAAGTCTGATAATATCAAGTGTTAGAAAAAGAGAAAGGACTTTCATACTTTGCTGGCAGTAGAGTAGCTTGTTGTGATTTTGGAAACAATACAGCATTATCAAGAAAAATTAAAGATATACATACCATATGACCCAGGAATTCTACTCCCTAGGGAAATTCTTGCACATGAGTTCAACGATACATGTTTAGAAGCACTTATTTCATCAAAACAACCCAATCTCCATTAGTGGTGAAATGGATAAATGTTATTGTGGTAAATTTATATAATGACACAATATATAGCAATGGGAAAAACCCCTTACAACAACAAAAATTCTTAAATACATAATCTTGATAGAAGCAAAACATCAAATTACAGAGAAGAGCATTCCATTTACATAATGTTCAAAACTAGACATGTTTAAACTAACATATATTATTTAGGAATGGTCCTTTAGGGACAAAACCATAAAATAAAAAAAAAGTAGTTTCCAAAAAGTCAAAGTAATAATTTATCCAAATATTAAGAGAAATGTATGATTGGCAAAATAAATGTAGGTGGGTTGGAGGATTCTGAGATGCTGACAGTGATGTTTCTCAAGGAGTAGTCACCAGGTTTTTTGCTGTTATAATTATTCATTTTTCTGTGCAAGTCTGTTTTACATAAATTTCTATGTTATATTACGTAAGAGGTTCTTAAAAAGAATTTAACAGTAGTCCACAAAGAGTTAATTTGCATAATCATAATAGAAAATATCACTAGTTGTATAAAAATGTTGCTATAAACTAGCAGTGCAAATATTCATAACTGAATTTTTATAACAAATTTATCAGCTTTTAAAAGAGGACTTTTCATAAGGAAACCACAATAAGTGATTTCAGACGAGATGACTAAAGTAGTGTGCTTTTATAAAGGCAAGCCTCATCATCTGGAATATAATATACACTATTTTGCAGTCATGATCACCTATTTTTTTTTTCTTTTACTGAGAGATAGTTAACATAAAACACAGAGATTTAAGTATTTGGTTTGATGAATTTTGGCAATTGGACATACATATAAACCACACCTAAAACAAAATATATAAACACTTCTTCCCTTTCCTTCATTATTTCTTTTTAAAAAAATACAAACCATGTATAAAGATCAGTATGATTCTTAAAATAACAATTCCATTTAGTTGACTAAAACAAGCTAGTTGAAGAAGGTATGAGAAACATTTTCATTTTACTTTGGGCCATATGATATACTTGATACCTTCTGACAAAATATGGGTGTCATACAAGTTATACACAGTTATTAGGCAGCTGCTATGAGGACACAACTCCATAAATTAAGAACATTGTAAATGAGGGGATCAAAATAAGAGGATCCCACAATTGAATGTTTTCCAGTTTCTCACAACTGAAGAGTTCCAGCTGAAAATAAGAGAAGTAAAACCTAACACAACCATGAGGTTTGGACAAGAGGCAGTGTCCAGCAGGACCTGAACACAATTTCTGAACACAATTAGGTTGAAAAAGCTCCTAGGGATTAGGGGTTTATCTTCTCTGAGTCTAGGCCTGTATGAAATAGCCACAAACCTCAGTTGGTGAAAAGCAGGAAAGAAGAGGATGGGGTGAGGTAGAGTTTCTACCTTTCTATCTTCTACAGTTTTTTGTTGGTGGAATTTTGCAGGATAAACTTCAAAAGCACCAAAGCATGGCAGGGTGTGCTATAGGTATCACAAAGTCAATTGTGATTTGACATCTCTTGATTCAGTTAAATTATGAATGTTGTCAGCTATGTGGTTTACTTATTGAGGTTGAAGAGACTCACAGCTGAATCCCTATTTAAATTTGGCAGGATTCTAAAAAAGTCAGGAAAGGCAACTGGACAAAATCCATGTCCAATCCATCTGCTTAAACTGTTTACTTATAGTAACAGCATACAAATGTCTCATGTTACTGATAAACCACAGAAAGCTTGTGGGATGCTGTTACTATCCAAACTTAAATGTAATGTTCAGTGTGGCAGAGTACTGAGAAAGTCGATGCAAATACAAATCACATTTACTTAGAACAAATTTAATACAATGGCAAGAATGAGGAGAGTGCCTTTGCATATATAAGAATGTTTTAAAAACTTATTTGAAATAATTAAACATTTGTGCAACAAGTGTCTTTGAAGCAATTTAACTTGAACTTTTAGTGTAATTTTTATTGTGAAACATAACAAACATATAGAAAGCCAGAAAAAAATAAAAAACACATAATGCAATTTAAAGAGTAATTTGAGCATAACATCACCATCTGGTCAAGAAAAAAGAATACTAGAAGCACTCTGGAAACCCCTTCGGTAAATCTCCCTGATCATACCAGGCACCCTCCTCTCTGGATAATCATTATCCTGATTTTTACGAGAAATACTTCCTGTATCTTCTTTATAGTTTTACCACCTAGGTATACATTCCAAAACAGTAAGGTTAGCTTTGTCTGTTCTTGAAGTTATATAACTGGAACTGCAATAGTGTATAAATATATTTTGGTAAACTGTTTCACTTACTGCACATTGTGAGACATATCCATGTTGCTACCATAATTTATATATTCAGCTGTTGAAGGATATTTGGGTTATCTTCCATGTTTAGTAATTATAAACAATGTCAACTTTGAATTTTTGTGCACATGTCTCCTTGTGCATATATGCATTAGTTTCTCTCAGATATAGACCTGGAAGTAAAATATGATATGCATGCCTTCAACTTAAGTTGATCCTGGGCATGTATCTGGAGAAAACCATGATTTGAAAAGATACACACACCACATCAAGGCTCATTGCAGCACTATTTACAGTAGCCAGGACATGGAAGCAACCTAAATATCCATTGAAGGATGAATGGATAAAGATATGGTATATATATATAACAGAATATTATTCAGCCATGAATAAGAATAATGCCATTTGCAGCAACACAGATGGACCTACTGATTGTTGTACGGAGTGAAATAAGTCAGACAGAGAAGGACAAATATCGTAAGATATCACTTAAATGGAACCTAAAAAAAATGGTACAAATGAACTTATTTACAAAACAGAAATAGAGTTACAGATGTAGAAAACAAATCTAAGGTAACCAAGCGGGAAAAGAGGAGGAGGGATAAATTGGGAGATTGGGATTGACATATACACACTACTATGCATAAAATAGGTAACTAACAAGAACCTATTGTATTGCACAGGGAACTCTATTCAATACTGTGTAATGACCTACATAGGAAAAGAGTGGATATATGTATACATATAACCAATTCACTTTGCTGTATACCTGAAACTAATACAATGTTGTATATGAACCACACTTCAATAAAAATTAAAAAAAATAAAATGGTAGCACTAACTTATCACAAACAGTGTACAAGCATTCCCATTGCTCTAAATCTTTGCTGATATTTGATATTTTCCATGTTTAATTTTTTCCCATTCTGATAGGTGACTCACAGTATAACACCAAATTTTTAATTTAGATTTTCATGATTATTAAAGAGATTGACTATCTTTGCATTTATTTATTGGCTATTTAAATTTCTCCTTTTGGAATGCCATTCTCTTGACCATTTTCCTATTGGGTTGTTGTTGGGGTTTTTTTTTCCTCACTAATTTGTAGGAATTCCTTATATGCTCTGGATATCCTTCTTTGCGAGTTGTACATATAAATGTCTTCTCTCATTCTGTTTCTTTTTTATTCTTTTCTTTTCCTGGAGTCTCTTGATGAAAGAAGTTCCTATTTTAATGCAAATTTATCAACACCTTCCTTTATGGTTAATGTCTTTTTTGTACTTTTCTTATCTAGGCAAAATCCCAAAGTCAAGGAGACATTCTTCTGTTATTTCCTAATTTTTTTTTTCGTTTACATTTAGGTCTAGAATTAATTTTTTGTTTATGATGTGAGTTAAAGTCAAGTTTCAGTTTTTAAAAATAAGGATATTTAACCACCATAGCATCATTCACAAAATAGACCATACTTTCTCCTAATGCTTCACCCCACCTCCTTTTTCCATATACACGTAACAAGTCCCTCACATGCCATGCATCAAGCATTTACATTAGAACAGCACTGTTTATATTTTTCTTTTTCTCCATCTTTGCTCCAACAGCACACTATCTTAATTTCTGCATCTTTAAATAAGAGATATGAAAAAATCTAATCTATGAAATGATAGATTTACTTTTACATACTTAATTCTTTTGATGACATCATAATACAATTGATTTTTATATACTCTCCTTGTATCTAGTGGCTTTGTTAAACTTGTTCAATAGTTTATGATATCAGCTATGCTTTTTTTTGGGCAGATACAATTTGTTAGATTAGGAAGTTCCATTCTGTTCCTGGTTTACCATCAGGAATTCCTTTTGTGATGAATTTATCAAATGCTTTTTAACTGCATCTTTTGAGATGATCTTTTTCTTCTATTAATATAAGCTATGAGTGATTTTCCAACAATAATCTAAACTTGCATATCTTGAATCAATCTAACTTTGTTGTTACATATTATTCGTTTAACACATTGCATGATTTGGTTTGCCAAAATTTGCTTAGGAAATTTGAATTCAAGTTCATGAAGGAGATTGGCTTGCACTATGCTTTTCTTCAATTTTACTATGATGTTTGTGAACTGTGGATTTCTTTTTAATTTACCCTGCTTGAATTTTATTTGGTTTCATGAATCTGTGGATTGATCTGTAAGTTTTAGAAACTTCTAAATGATAATGACTTCAAATAATGTTTCTACTCCTCTCCTTCTGAATAACTATACATATATTAGGCATTTTCACTATATATTATATGCCTCTTACACTCTTTGTATTTTCCATATCTTCTCTCCGTGCTTCAGTCAGGATTCTTTCCTATGACCTATCTTACAGTACACAAATTCTCTCTCCAGTTGGTTTATTCTGTTATTTCATCTACGGTTTTTGTAATTTTAATTACAAAAACATTCAGTTCTCAAATTTCTATTTTCTTTCAAATGCGCTATACTTTTTTAAAAAAATGAATACTTATATCCTTGAACACAGTAAGCATAGTTCTGGAGTCCCTATTTGTTTGTTTCTATTGATTTTTATCCATGCTGTGTTGTCTTTTATATGCTTAATTATCTTTCTCTGCCAGAAAATATATTTTAAAATCACTTTATTGAAAAAATTTGAGGCTTAGGTTGATTATTATAATATCTTCCTTCAGAGTAGATTTTCTATTTGCTTTGGTTAGGTACCAGATCACTTTCCCGTTTTTTTTTTTTTTCCCCAATGTTCAGGATTTTCCCAGCCACCCAGATGGTTTCACCTTTAGCTGTAGTCTGTGCAGTGACTGGCACACTTTCTGTTTACCCTCTCTCTTAGTTCAATCCTTTAAAGTCTCAACCCAAAACATGGACTTTTTGCCACTGCGTTAGCACTGACAGTCCTAGACGCTAATGTTTTTCCTCCACCAGTTCTGCAATATTATTAAAAGTACTACTCAGCTTCTCATCCACCTTTTTTGGATCACCAACTGTACCCAGCCCCAAAATGCCATGTTCCTAGATCTTGGACCAGTAATTCTTTACTCGTCTATTAGCATTTTGGAACCAGTTTATAGTTTGTTTAGCTTTATTAACTGTCATCAGTGAGAAGACTATTCTGAATTACCTCCTGTGTCACTACTGTTAGGTCCATAACTGTAGATATTTTCAATCTTGTCTTTTATTTCCTAACATATAAAACACACAGTTTTATGATCTATGACTGGTATTTACAAAGTCTTGCAGTTCTACTTTCTGCTTGAGCTTACTCATAATGACTTATCTACTTCTGTGGTTGTATTTTGACTGTGGCCACTTGTTCTCATAAAATGACTTCACAGAAATGCCTTGAGGCCTAGGATAAAGGTGTCTTCTTCCAATTAGGATTTGCATTTCTTTCTGCCACGTTCCTAGGGGATGCTACTAATCAATCTGGGGCTACTTTAAACTCAATTCAACATCTAAAATAATATGGGTGATGTGAATTTGGACTGCAAATCTACTCCAGGGCTGGATTATGGTTATACCTTCTGTACTATGCTGAGGCACTTTCTTTGCAGTCTCTGAGGGCAGGTGAGACAGTTCATGATTATGTCAGGATGTAGGCTATGGTGGCTTTAATCCTTGTGAAGAGAAAATCTATTAGATTACATACTTTAAGCAGCGGTTTGTGGCGCAGTTTATTAAAAAGCAGAACGCACACAACAAAGCTTACAAATGTTTTATTTCTGAATGGAACCAGAGAACCTAAGAAGCCAGAAGGAACATGAGTCACACAGTAAGTACTAAAATACCCAGATCTCCTTAGTCTCCAAATCTCTTTTGTGACAGGAGGACTTTTGTGCTTCACACTTTTAACCTGTTAGCCCTAAAACAGTTCTCAGAGCTTCAGAAAAATTATCTAAGGAAAACTGTGCCGAAGCAGTAACAGAAAGCATTAGTGTGCTGAGGTCTAAACTAAGAGGACAAAGACCTCAAGATTAATCTCTCACCATTCCTCAGTGAGTGCATGCCCAAGTTCCACCAGTCCCACCCCTGTCACTTCTAGGCTGTCTTCAAATTCTTCACTGGGTACTTGGCTTTGGCGCTAATGATTTTGTTACTCCAGGCAGTTTTCCAAACAAAAAGGAATGGTTATTTATAATTCCTAGACTGAAATCATAAATACCATCAGCTGAATTACCCTGAAATGTCAGTATAACTCTATGAACAGGATTTCACATAAAGTGTGTCTGTCTTGGCAAAGTAAAAAGGATTTTACTTCTAAAAGTTGCAAAAAGATCTTATTGTAGGTAAGTTTAGACTCTTAGGTGGTCCTGCAGTGTATACTCTGAGGACAGTTTTACAGCAAGGTTCCTGACACAGACCATTTAGACTGGGAGCCAGACAACATTTTTCTCTCTCAAATTATAAGGAATCAGTGGTATTCCGGTAAATTGCCCCTTTGTGAATGAAATAACTTTAGATTTTCATACTGAATACCTTTCTTACACAGATCATTTTACTTTTTACTCAAAAATTCTGTGACTACTTCAATCTAAAACAATACTCGTAAGATAAAGTTTACATGGTAGTATCTTCAAGCAATGCCTTTTATTTCAAAGTATGCTTTTTTAAAAACAAAAAGAAAATTATCAGTATCTGCTAATTTTAAAGTAATTAGAGATTTCCCCAAGGTATATAAATCCTCTAAACATTCCATCCAGTACATGCTGAACAACTACTAGTTTCTGAACTCTCTCATACTTTGAAAAGGACATGTTATACAAAAGAACTGACTCCATGTGGCTCTGTGGTCATGTCACAGTGAGTATGCTGCTTTCAGTTCCTAAAGAGGATTGCTGTTTGATGCCAAAATGCAGCTGAGCACTGTCTTGTAAAGTTGGTTATTCATATGACTGAAAACCCAGTAATTCTGCCCCTGAGGCATGTTGCCTAGAATAGAGCAAGCTCTCAAAGTATAGCCCTTGGACCAGCAGCATCAATGTCACTTGGGAACTTACTGGAAATACAAATTCTTGGGACCCACTCCAGATCTACTGAGTCAGAAATCCAAGGTGTTTTAACAAGTCCTCTAGGTGATTCTGATGCAGACTAAAGTCTGAGGCTCCTTCCCTGCTTTAGAGAAATTCTTCTTGAATTGTTCTAATACAGAAATTGTTTGAGCAGCACTGCCCCTTACCCTTCTCCCTCTCTCCAATCACCCCCGTCTACACACACACATCCAATCCTGAAAATGAACACCTATTGTCAGGAGAATGATATAAAAAATTGTAGTACTAACACAATGTAGTACTCACTACACAATAGAGAAAATAAATGAAAAATAGCTACATCTATAAGCTTAAATAAAACTTAGAGCCATAATTTTGATTGAAAAAATCAAGAAGTCTGCAGTATAATATTTTATAAAGGCCAAATACAAGCAAAACAAAATATTAATTAAATATAAATTTATGTGATAAATCAAAAACACTATTTTTATAAAACAAAGAAAGGATACCCCTTTAATTCTATACAGTATTTCCTGAAAGGGAGCAGAGGCAGGGGGATAGGGTGAAGAAGGAATCCAGTGGGAACTATAAATAATAAATATACTGGGATCAACTTAGTTCTTGGGTTGGTCATGAGATCATAACCCATTGCATGTATGTAATTGGTATTACTACATTCTTTCATATATATAAAATACTACACAATACAGTTTAAACCTAGAAAACAAAAATTGCAGCTAATAAAGATGAACATTACCTTAAACAAAAAAATTAGAAACCACCTAAGTGATATAAATTGTATAAATTGTGATATGTCCATTCAGTTAAAAAGAATTTACAAGACACGATAGAATATTTACAATAAAATTAGCAAGATAAAATACTGTAAAAATATACAGTAAAATATTAGAAAAAACACAATAAAATGTCAACAGTGGATATTACAGGGAGTTTTATTTCTTTTTTGTTCCTTTAAAATTTTCTATAGTGAATAATAAATACTTTTAAAACCATTAAGGGTTTTTTAAACTGTCACTGAAACATTTAAAGACTGTAAGTCATTAAAGAAAACTATCAAATCTTCTATTGGAAACAGAAAGGAAACTGGTGTTTTGTGAAAATCTGTGATTTATGAGCTTTATAATTCAAAGTCTTATATTTTCTGCCATAAAACTGTATATCTTTATTACTCTGATTCTATTTAAAATAGAATGTCATGTTAGGAAAAATATGACTGAAAAAACTACAAGGTAACGAATGTATTTTTACCATAGAAGACTTCAGTTAAGACAACTAAAAACAATTTCAATATCATTAAGAACAAAAAGAAAAATATCCACCAATGGTTGACTGGCTTTTGGAAACACCAGAGAAACACATATACTTAAGAGTTTGCCTTGTAGTTCCATGGCCCGTCATAACAAGAAAGAAACATAAAGATTACGGCCAGAGGCCAGAGATGAGTTACATACCTCTTTTTCCAATATTCTAGCGACCTCACCAAGGGTCCGATCTAAAGCAGAAACCTTATTGCTTGCCCATGAGCCACTGTCTTGTACTTGTAGTTGTTTTAGAAGATCTTTGGCTAACCGCTGAAGCCTTGGATACAAAATAGAAGAGAAGAATGACATGAATGAATTAGATTACAATATATCATTTTCCAGAACACTTTTAAACAAAAGTTACTTTCATTATTATATTAGAAACTGCTTCATAGAGTACCTAAGGAAAAGAAAAACAAATCACTCCTAAGGCTGGTATTACTCTATATTCACAAACACCAACCTAGTCTTTGTGACACGAAACAGACCTGGAGGACAGTACTGTCCATCCACAGGCTCAGCTGGAGCAGTTGCTGCCATCAGTTTCTGCGTTACTCTTACACTAGAACAGACTTGATGATGGGGAAAGGTCAGAGTATGATGGCAGAGAAAATGAGGAGAGGAGCCTGAGCAGGTTTTCATATTTTGATATAAATCTTTAAGGTAATTATAAGCATTGTAAATTCTCAGAATGTCAAATTCCCCATGTTCCAGTTTATAAGCCATTTGGGGACTTCCTGTCACTGCTGATGTCATTTAGACAACACAGCATTTGCTTTTATTTGCTTTTCACCAAGAATAACACATAACACACACCTGGGGCTTCCCAGGTGGCTCTAGTGGTAAAGACTCCACCTGCCAATGCAGGAGACATAAGAGATGTGGATTCGATCCTGGGATGGGAAGACCCCCTGGAGGAGGGCATGGCAATCCATTCCAGTATTTTTGCCTGGAAAACTCCATGGACAGAGGAGCCTGGTGGGCTACAGTCCATGGGGTCGCAAAGAGTTAGACACGACTGAAGTGACTTAGCACGCACAAAAATAACACATATTTCATAGGATTCTTTAGTAAGGGGACTGCAGTAATATTTCTTTGAAGCCCTTACTTCTTCTGTTTCACAGACCTCATTCTTTGAGCAATCTTCTTCTCCTATCCTGTTATTCGTCAGAGCATCCTACCAACAGACACTCACCACACACCATCCTAGATCTCTCCACTTTCCCCCATATGCCACTTCCCCTCCCATACAAAAGATTGGTATGATATGGCTTCAGAATGTTACTAATAAGTTTGTCCAAGTCTGCTCACGCTTGCACTCTTCCACGAAGACGTCTTCATATATTGCTCCATCTCCTCATAATTCCACTCTTTCCCTTCTCCCCCTTGCTTTCATAGAAGAAGATTTTACACTTCATAGGGAAAATGGAAGCTACTGGAACAAGGAAATCCTTACTTTCTGCCAAAAATCTATAAGCATGTGAGCATTTCCCCCATACTCCTTTATTTCTCCTATTACAATCAAGGAAGACTGATTCCTCCCAAGTAGGGCTAATCTTACCACACTGGCTCTACACGCATGAGGTCTTTCTGGATCTAAATCCTGCTTTCCCTGCTTCAGTGTCTTTGCAAATCCTTTTATTCATTCCTTCTGAAACATTTCCCCCACCTCCAGATTATCTAGAAAAATTCTACTCTTCCCTAAGTTCCTAGCTCAAACATTGCTTTCTCTGATCTATTCCTTCAAGTAACTATCACAAGTCTCTCTCACACAGAGACTGACAACAGGATTTCTGGTAATGACGGGAATGTTCCATAACTATTATGTACAACCTGGTGGCTGCTTGCCAAATGTACCTATTGTGCACTTGAAAGACAGTTAGTATGACTGCAGAACTTTAAAAAAAATTAACCATTTTATTTCATTTATTTTTGGTAGTACAGTGTCTTCGTTGCTGCATGTAGGCATCCCCTAGTGGCAGCGAGTGGGGGCTACTCTCTAGTTGCGGTGCCAACGCTTCTCCTTGCGGCGGCTTCTCTTGCTTCTAAGCAGTGTCTCTAGGACTTCAAATAGATGCAGCACGCAGGCTCAGCAGTTGTGGCTCACAGGCCCTAGAGTGAAGGGGCTTCAGTATGAAGAACTAATTTAACTTAATTTTAATAATTAAAACAGCCATACGTGGCTAGACGCTATCATACTGAACAGTGCAGAAGCACAATATTAACTTTATGAGAGAGGGCAGTTGTCGGACCATTCACCATCTTATCCATAGCACCGTTACATAAGTACACTCTAGAAGTACTGATGTATGGTCTAAGAAGAAATTTCTTCTTTCTACTAATCTTAATAATATCCATAACCTCATATGTTACAAAATACTTTCATGTACATGATCTTATTTGTCCTCTGAAAAACATTATCCATCCCTGTTTGAATGCTAGGGCTTAGGAAGATGAAGTGACTTTCCCAAGGCTTCATGGCTAGTAAATGCACTATTGGAACTAGGAACCTATGCCTTTCATCTTCAGACTTCATGCTTTGTCTCCACACCATATTAGTCAATTCAATATGAAAATTTTATTCACAAATGAATAATAACCTAGAACACAATTTCATCTATTTATGTAAAAATCTTTAATGCTCAAAGAATACAATAGCAACTGCAGTTCAAAAAGGCACTTGTGAACTCCAGTTTAAATCTAAGCCATCCATATGGAGTTTTACTTTGATAAGTCACAGAATGAATACAAACTCTAAATTCAGAAATACCTATGCTTAAATTCTGGCTTTATGTAAACAGTGGGGAGGTTATTTAAATACTCAATCTCCATTTCTTCAACTTAAAAGTGGAGATTATATATACATTTTTTTTTTTGTTAGAGCTTCTGAAGATTAGAGGTAATTAATGTAGTGTACCTAACACCATTCACTAAAGCAGACATTGAATAAATAATAAATAATCAACTATTATTACTACTTACTGACAGAAAGTCTCAATCTAACATTTTGAGAATATAAAAAATACAAAAATGGACCAAGAGCAACATAGTCCTTTTCCTCCTAATCGAATGTGGGCTAGAGTCCCATCCGATTAAAGTAACTGACCTTATCATGTGGACGAATATTGGCAGCAAACTCCACTGTGTGACAGATAAGTAGCCACTTCAGCTCTTGGCTGAATAAAGCCTGCACACCGTGTAACTAAATATCCAGCCATAGCAACAAATGCATATGAATCTAGTAGTACTCTTACCAAGAACGCTCACATTCCACTGAAAACCAGGGGTATTTAGGGAAGCACAAGGACCATTTTAATCCACAGAATACAAGAGGCTTATATTTCACCCTGAGGTAAATCAAATCTGGGACTCATATGAACCTACCCCTCAAGGAAGAATGCCAAATGAAGGGGATGCTGTGGTAACATGAGCTAAACCTCTGCTTCATTCCTGGCCTCCACAGAAGTACCACAAATAACATAGCTCCTCTCAAGAAAAAAAGCATTAGATTTTGATTCATACTATAAATAATGACTGAATGTCACAGGACTCAAGTCCTAAAAGTTATAGTTTCCTTACAGGGCAAGAACAGGAGCTGTTTAGAGGGTGCAGTTTTTTAATCCAGAAATTGCTATTTGTGTAAATTCTGGCAGATAATTTTTCTAGCATGAAAAGAAAAACTAAAGGCTTCGTAATTCCTAGCCCAGAACATGAGAAGTATCTGACAGGTAAATGGCTTTGTGGAGAATTTTTTAAGGTCAGATATTTTCTTCTCAAAATTTGAACACATTTTAACAATTCTCAGTTCAAATCTGTTACTGGTAAATGTGAAACGTAACGGCTCCTCTGTAAGGAGCCTTAACTTTTATCACAGTAAAGTTTTGGAAGGTTCATTAGGATCATTGGGAAGATTTTTAAGTGTAAGAAGGGAAACTGGGTCCATGTTAGGAAATAACATTGTTCTTTAGTGTGATGGGCAGGAAGACATAAATATATTAACTTCCATTTTTTCTTTTAAACCTTCTCTATTTGAGAGGTACACAGTCTAAATTTAAGCCTACAGGTTGCCCTTCCATTCTTAAATTATATGCCTAAGCCTGTATTTCTAAATGTAAGAGTTTAAGAAATCCTCATATAAAATGAAAAAAGCCAGTGTGCATATATTGCCTCCCATATGGAACATCTTTAATTGTTGCCTCCAGTATCCTTTCTTGTGGATAAAGAACCCATCTACCCTTTCAGGGAATTATGTCATCCTCACACTTAATACTAGATGTGCTCAATGCTATCAAGGAGCTGCTGTTCCCAGGCCCTCACCCTTAGTGGAAAGATCTAGAAAATGTGTGTACATTATTTTATATAAATATAAAATATATATAATTATATATACACAAAGATGATGCCTGAGCAACAGGGCTTTGAACTGTATACATCCATTTATACAGATTTTTTACACTATGTGTATACCACAGGATTCATGGTTGGTTGAATTCGTGAATGTAAAACCTCGGAGGGGAAGGGTTGACTGTAAAAGTTATAGGCAGATTTTTGACTGCTCAGAGGGTCAGAACCTCTAAACCTCACTCCGCACTGTTCCAAGGTCATGTGTGTGTGTATTCCTACACTTTACATCTATATTTATTTCTACATATATGTTGGAAGATATAAGTTAAAACTGATATCTACAATTCCAATTCATCACTGCAGGATTTTCTATTCTCCTTGAGTATATTTTTTA
This sequence comes from Giraffa tippelskirchi, assembly GCF_054371585.1. Taxonomy (NCBI): domain Eukaryota; kingdom Metazoa; phylum Chordata; class Mammalia; order Artiodactyla; family Giraffidae; genus Giraffa; species Giraffa tippelskirchi. Next base: position 35,599,141 of record NC_137286.1, on the reverse strand, counting down.
ACTCTCTTCTCTAACAGTGAGCAATATGTCTTCCAACATCCTTAATATATTTACTTATGTGAACGACCCCCCTAACATATCACCCATCTTTGTTTATTTACACTATTATCTACCTGCTTGGCTCTGACTCCCCACACTGGGCTCTTCTGCTCTTCTCACCCATGCATGGGTTTCACAGCCTTTACAAGGCTCCCCTGACAGACTGGGCAAGGATGACATTCCATAGATATGCCCTCCTCACTTGGCTCTGATTCCCCAGACCAGGCTGTGGTGTCCTACCCCACATGGAAGCTCCTGTACTCTGCTTGGCTCTGAACCTTCACACCTGGCCTCCCCTCCTTAGTCCACTCAGGCTCTGACAGCCACCATTCTGCTCCCGCTGCATCCAGTCGTCCAGTCAATGCAGATGGCTATTTGGTGGTGCTCTCTCATCTAACAGCTATAGGACTGAATTTTTCTGGAAGGGGGAAGGGAAACTGGAGAAAGTCATTTTCATTTATTAAATAGAATAATTTTATAAGGAGACATGTCTTTTCATCTCATTTTTGGTTACCTATTTCACTCAGTTACAATAATTAAGCTTTTTGAGAAAAAGGATGACTCTAAAGTTTTAGATGACTTAATATAAGGATGGACCTGCCATTTCTTAAGATAAACAAAAATAGAAGGGGTAAGTTTTGGAAACAAATTTCAGGAGTTTACCCTGACACATGTTCACCTGAGGCATTCAAGTGAACAGAGAGACATCCAAGTGGAAATGCTAACATGAAAGCTGGATATTGTATTCTGGAGTTCTGGGGACAGGTCTGGATTGGAGACATGAATTTAAAGTCCATCCGGATACTAGTTGTTTAAAGTCATGAAAATAAATGAGACTACCAAGAGAGTAATTCTCTACCTGAACTCTCAGGACAAAGGCATGCTAATGTCAGAGCTCAGAGACAAGAAACAATCAGGCAACAGGTAATGAAGAAGAGCAGTTAGTCAAGTAAGAGGAAAATCCAGAGAAAGCTATAGAACAGACTATTACATTTAAGGGCCCCCCCTTGAAGTATATCTTGCTAGCCATGACTTAATAGTCTCCTCATACAGTGACTAAGGACTTGACAAAATGACTTGCCTTGGCCAGTGAGACATCAGCAAATGTGACACAAGTAGAGGCCTGATCTGGTCTGATATTCCCTATCACTGATGAACACTATGCAAAAACACTGATGCAAAAACCCTCAACAGAACAAGCCAAACAAATTCAACAGGATATTAAAAGGATTATTCACCATGACCAAGTGATCCGTCATCATCCAGGAGGCTGACCCAAGCTTCATAGGGGAATGGCAGTCATAGGGGAACAAGAAAACAAAGTTGTGAGCAAAAGCTTCAAGACTTCTGAAGCTAAGGCTCAGAAGTCACATACTGCTTCTGCAGTAGACTGGGCATCAGAACATGTCAAAAGGTCAAATTCAAGAGTAAGGTTAATGGAGTCCACCCCTTGATGGAGAGGTGGCAAAGTTATATTGCAAAGGGCCATGCCTTCAGGAATGGTTCAGCAACTTCTGGCCATCTCTGCCAACACTATACTGTGTCATATATTAAATTTCCTCAAATTCTGGATCCATTTCTAGATTGATTTTAAAAACCGATTCCATTAATTTGTATTACTACTCACATGCCAATGCAAAATTATTTTAACCATGTTACCTGAATCTACTTCACTTTCCCTCTTTAAAAATTTTTTTCCTGGGAATTTTATTTTTCTAAGTGTTCTTTAAAATGCTTCTATCTCTAGCTTTAAGAAGGTTGTTATTTTATTGAAATCACATATTTGTAGGAGAATTTAAAGAGAATTTACTATACTTTGTCTTCTATCCAAGAGTACAATTTGTCTTTTAACTTTTATGAGTCATTTTTTATATCCCTTGTTAGCATTTTAAGCTTTTATTTTTGTAGAGCCTTCATATTTCTTGTTTATTCTTAAAAGTTTACTTTACCATTGCTATTATAAATGATATTTATATTTTCTGATTATCAAAAAGAAAAGCTACTACTTTTGTATCCTAGATATGCTGCTGCATAACCTTAGGCAAGTTACTTACTCTATTTAGGGCTTAGTGTCCTCATGAAATTCATTGTGTTGATGTGATTAATAAATGAGTCAACACATGTAAAGAGCACATAAGGTAAAGGTTCAGTAAACACATTTGGAAATCAGCCATCTTACTGAATTGGTTCTCTTGTTTTGACTAGTTCTTCACCTGATTCTCTTGAGTTTTCCAGATATACAGTATGATCATAATCTTGACAATTCCATTAACATCTTTAATATTTTATACTTCTATTTTTCTTTTAAAATAACAATGGCTAATAGCTCCAAAACAGTACTAAAGTATTACCTGATGAGTGCTTTATTTCTGACAGGGAAGACTATTTCTATTACAAATGCAAATAACAGCTACATTAAAATGCTATTGCATATCTATACCAACAACTGCTTATAGATATTCCTCCATCTGCGGCACGTAAGTTGTTTCTTGAGTTTTTCACTATTGAAAGTAACATAAAAATAGTTATCTTTGTATATAAATATTTGCACACATTTTTCATTATTTCACTGGGCAGTATGAAGTCTAAAGTGGATGTCCAAAGTAGCGGGGGGATAAATTAGATGAGTTTGGGACTAGCCAACTATATAAAATAAACAACAAGGTCCTACTGTACAGCACAGGGAACTATATTCAGTATCTTTTAATAAACTACAATGGAAAATAATCTGAAAAGAATATATGTATAACTGGATTACTTTGCTGTATATCAGAAACTAACATAACATTGTAAATCAACTATAATTAAAAAATAAAACTTTAAGTACTAGAACTTAATGGTGTATATATAGTGAATAAAAGATCTTAAAAGTAAAAGAAAACCAAAGTGGACATCCTAAGCTCCAGATTCACATAGGCTTTCAGTAAGACTACACCAATCTGCCCCCCAATAGCAGTATTATATGAGTACCCTTCTCTCGCTGCACCGCTATTGGCAGTCTATTTGAGACAAACAAAATGACGATGTTTTTGTTCCCTTAGTTAGTACACTAGTAATTACACTTACACCCAACAGTGGAGCCTAAATCCTTATCTGTCAAGTGGCCCCTGCAACAATCCTGAACAAGATCTCCTCAGAGTAAGAATCAGTACAGCCTTGGCAGAACTCGCTTTGTTCAAATAGGGTTTCTCTACCTCACCACTACTGATGTTTTGATGTTTGAATGAGATACTCCTTTGCTGTGGAGGACTATCTCATACACTGAAAACAGTGTAACAGCACCCCTGGCCTCTACTCACTTGATGGCAGCTGCACCAGTTTTTCCAATCTGTGATAACCAAAATATTATCACGTATCCCCAGATACGGACAAATGACCTCTGGTAAAATCACCCTCAGTTGGATATATGGTGTTAGAAGAATAAAATCCTAGGCACTGGACACAAAAGTCTATGACCACAAGCGAATGATAATGGTTCAGGCACACTTCTGTTATAGGCAGAGACTAAAGAGACAAATAAATAAAATGTAGGCTAAAATACTCACTTTGCCTTATAGGGTGAGTCCAAACCAGAATTTTTTGCTTCCAATAAACTCTCATATTCCTTGGCCCTGGAAAGAAAAGAGTTTTATCACTGTTAGCTATTTCGTTGTTAATTTTTATACCAAAATAAAACTTTGGTTATGTTTTTCCCCTCCCAGTATTAAGAATATTACTATGCTGATTTTTAACAATTCCATTTCTGACACTGCTTCTTTACAATACTATAAATGCAATCCAAAAAGATTGAAAAATACATACTTCCTCACAGGACAGAAAATCATAAAAACATTTCTGAGTTAGGGACTTGGTACAGAATGGTGCTTATTTTTCAAAAATATAAAAATCATAATTAAATTTGAAACCATATTAAGTTTCTACAAAGTGGTTGAGATGGATGAATATCAATGTACCTCAAGAGGTATTCAAGGCAAAATTACTGTTGTTGTTCAGTTGCTAAGTCATGTCCAACTCTTTGTGATCCCATGGACTGCAGCACGCAAGACTTCCTTGTCCTTCACTATCTCCCAGAGTTTGCAAAAACACATGTCCATTGAGTTGGTGATGCCATCCAACCGTCTCATCCTCTGATGCCCCCTTCTTCTGCCCTCAATCTTTCCCAGCATGAAGGTCTTTTCCAAAGAGTTGGCTCTTTGCATCAGGTGGCCAAAGTATTGGAGATTCAGCATCAGTCCTTCCAATGAATATTTAGGGTTGATTTCCTTCAAGATTGACTGGTTTGATCTCCTTGAAGTTCAGGGGACTCTCAAGAGTCTTCTCTAACACCACAATTCGAAAGCATCAGTTCTTCTGTGCTCAGCCTTCTTTACGGTCCAACTTTCATATCCATACATGACTACCGGAAAAACCATAGCTTTGACTATATGGACCTTTGTTGGCACAGTGATGTCTCTGATTGTTAATATGCCGTCTAGGTTTGATATAGTTTTTCTACCAAGGAGCAAGTGTCTTTTCATTCTGAGGCTGCAGTCACTATCCACAATGATTTTGGAGCCCAAGAAAATAAAATCTGCCACTCTTTCCATTGTTTCCCTATCTATTTGCCATGAAGTGATGGGACTGGATGCCATGATCTTCGTTTTTTGAATGTTGAGTTTTAAGCCAGCTTTTTCACTCTCCTCTTTCATCTTCATCAAGAGGCTCTTTAATTCCTCTTTGCTTTCTGCCCTTAGGGTAGTATCACCTGTGTATCTGAGGTTGTAGGTATTTCTCCTGGCAATCTTGATTCTAGCTTGTGATTCATCTAGTCTGGCATTTTGCAAGATGTGTCCACATAAAGTTAAATAAGCAGGGTGACAATATGCAGCCTTGATGTACTCCTTTCCCAATTGTGAATCTGTTTGTTGTTCCAGGTCCTGTTCTAACTGTTGCTTCTTGATCTGCATACAGGTTTCTCAGGAGACAGGTAAGACAGGTATTCCCATCTCTTTCAGAATTTTCCAGTTTGTTGTGATCCACACAGTCAAAGGCTTTAGAGAGTCAATGAAGCAGAAGTAGATGTGTTTTTTGAGTTCCCTTGCTTTTTCTATGATCCAAAAGATGTTGGCAATTTGATGTCTGGTTCCTCTGCCTTTTCTAAATCCAGTTTGTACATCTGAAATTTCTTGATTCACGTACTGTTGAAGCCTAGCCAGAAGGATTCTGAGCATTACCTTACTAGCATATGAGATGAGTGCAACTGTGTGGTAGTTTGAACATTCTTTGGCATTGCCTTTCTTTGGGATTGGAATGAAAACTGACTTTTTCCAGTCCTGCAGCCACTGCTGCGTTTTCTAAGTTTGCTAACATATTGAGTGCAGTACTTTCACAGTACCATCTTTTAGGATTTTAAATAACTCAGCTGGAATTCTATCACCTCCACTAGCTTTGTTCATAGTAATGCTTCCTGAGACCCACTTGACTTCACACTCCAGGATGTCTGGCTCTAGGTGAGCAACTACACCATCATGGTGATCTGGGTCATTAAATTCTTTTCTGTACAGTTCTTCTGTGTAAAGAATAGTCATTGAAGTCTAGAAATAATTTTAAGAGGCAGTGGAAATGATGACCAGATACTCAAAGATTTGTTTTGTTCTGCTTTTGTTGTTTATAGTGAATAAATGCCAAAAGTTTGCAAAAATCTAATAACACTTCTCTGTCATTGTTCAACTAAGCTCCAGCTTGCATGTTCTAGCACTTAAGAGCCATTAACAGGTCAACAATCAGCAAATGTCACTTCTATAATATATTAACAAAGATTTAATTTTTCAATTTCTCTTTTCAGAGGTCAAAATTTAAATTCTGACCATTAATCCAAAGGGTTTTAGTCTCTAATTAGTGACTGGTGAAAGAACTAATCACAATATACACCAATCCAGACAGCGATGACTGGTGAAAAAAATAAAAACTGCTTCACAAAAACCTGAAAGATGCAAATTACAACAGGCTTAATGAGAGAAAAAATCAATCTACCATAGGTTATGCTTGGGAATGAAGAAATAACTAAATTGGAATTAAACATTAAATTAAATATGTTTCAACCTACATGTGCACATTGAAAGTGAAAGTGTTAATCACTCAGTCATGTCCAACTCTATGCAACCCCATGTACTGTAGCCTGTCAGGCTCCTCTGCACACAGGATTTCCCAGGCAAGAATACTGGAGTGGGTTGCCATTCCCTTCTCCAGGTGAATTTCCCGATGCAGGGATTGAACCTGGGTCTTCTGCATTGCAGGCAGATTCTTTATCATGTGCTCATTGAAAGTGAGTGTTAGTAAGTCGGTCATGTCCGACTCTGTGACCCTGTGGACTGTAGCCCACCAGGCTCCTCTGTCCATGGGATTCTCCAGGCAAGAATACTGGAGTGGGTTGCCATTCTCTTCTCCAGGGGATCTTCCCGACCCAGGGATTGAACTCAAGTCTCTTGCATTGCTGGCAGATTCTTTACCGCCCGAGCCAGGGAAGCTCTCAATGTGCTCATTGCTCTCAGCATATCAAAATGGGGAAATAGCCACACTGTACTTGCAATTGTGACCTCATATGAAGGTAGGAACAATTACAGTTATGTAGGGTTCAATGTAGGAGAAGGCAATGGCACCCCACTCCAGTACTCTTGCCTGGAAAATCCCATGGATGGAGGAGCCTGGTAGGTGCAGATTATGGGGTTGCTAAGAGTCGGACACAACTGAGCGACTTTACTTTCACTTTTCACTTTCATGCATTGGAGAAGAAAATGGCAACCCACTCCAGTGTTGTTGCCTGGAGAATCCCAGGGACGGCGGAGCCTGGTGGGCTGCCATCTATGGGGTCACACAGAGTCGGACACGACTGAAGCGATTTAGCAGCAGCAGCAGCAGCAGGGTTCAATGCATTCCAAGCACACGTGCCAGGAGCTATACACTCACTGTCTTGTGCAGTCTTTAAAAATATGTCTTTTCCTCATTTTACAAAAAAGAAATTGAGGCTTAAGAAGTTGTCTATTATATCAAAACATTTCTTCATCTGAGGCTTCAAGTGGAAAAGACTGAATGCATTCTCCCATTCATCCACACTTAACTAGAAAATTATAATACTATCCAAAGATATCCTAACTCTACCTGAAATGGTAGCTAAGCACTTTTTCCTAACTCGAATCTTGTCTTGATTCACTTTTAACAATTAAATACTTATTTCCAGAGTTCATACTCTGTATAAACTAAACTAGAATATGGGGGATAATAAGAGTTATATATAGCAGGGATGAGGTATATACATAGTGGAGCTATTCAAGATATTTATTCTCCACAAGGAAGAGGAAGATAACAGCATTAAAAGACACATAATTCTGCAAAGCTGAGTAGGTAACAGATGAGAACTGTCACACAAGTGCTCATTACCACCTAAGATGCTAGGGGGAGTTTCCTCAAGGAAATGGAAAGTGTACCTGATTGAAAGATAGGTAGCATCTGAATACACAAAAAGAAAATGCCATTAACAGGAGAGAGAAGTGAGCAAATAATGCAGACACAGAGGGAAACACAAGTTATGCTGAAGGAACTGTGTACAGATCCCTTTGGCTGGAGCGAAACATTAAAATATGGGAATGATGAGAGATAAGACTGAATACTCTATTATAATTAAATTCTGATTATTTATTTTTTTGAGATAATGACTCACTTTATTAATATTTTAAATTTATTAGTGTCATGTTGTATACTACATTTCCTCACTTTTAGTCTCCTTGTTATCATGATTATATTTTTTCTCAGCCATAATGTGGGATATTTATTTACTCCATTTTTTTTGGCTAGCCTTTTCATAGGCTCTTTTGTTACCAATATGCTCAAAGAATTAGATCTTATCAATTTCTATTTAATTTGTTTTTATCTTTATAAAGATATAGTACATTATAAGTGCCATATGTGTATTTGTTAAATAAAAATAAATAAACCCATACCATTTTCCAGAAAGGAGATATGAATATTGTTCTAACCCTTGAGTTTAGATCATTTCTATTTCAACTGATAAAATAACTTAAGGTTAAAATTTCATTCTGAGTAATTTTTTGGACTTATATATGTCTATAAGTTTCATTTTCTCACTGTCACAAATTTCAAATAGTTTATTTCCATTATTTCTTACTCCAAAAAAAAAAACTCATTACATCAAATATTTTCTGCCCCATCCCCACACTTTGGTTCCAAAATGTTCATTTTTTGTCTTTATAATTTTTTTCATTTTTGGGTCAGCTTTATTGAGGTATACTTTAATACAATAAATACTTGAAGTTTTAAACCTACATTTTGATGAGTTTTCACAATTGGGCCTACCAATGTAAATGAAACCACAATCATGATATAAAGCATTTCTACCACCCACAAAGTTTTCTCATGTTTTTTTTTTTTGGCAATAACCCTCTTTCCCCTTCCCTTACCCTTCGTTCCTAGCAACCAGCTGTCTACTTTCTACCCCTAAAGCTTTCTGAATATCAAGTCATACATACTCTCTTGTGTCTGAATTAATTCATTTAGAATAAATCTCTTGAGAGCCTTTTATAATGTTGAATCCATTATTAGTTTATTTCTTTTCACTGATTTACAGTGTTCCATTCTTTGGATGCCATAATTTGTTTATCCATTACCAGTTGGATATTTTACTTTCCAATCTGGGGCTACTAACTACTACGAACATTTGTAGACAAATCACTGCATGGATAAATGTCTTGATTTCTCTTAGATAAATACAGAAGTGGGAGCTGAGCTATATGACAAGCACCTGCTTAACCTTAAATTACCAAAATGTTTATCAAATGGGTCATTCCAATTTGTACTTCTACCAACAAAATATAGAGTTTCAGTTGCTTTAATCTCCAACTATTACTGGTGAATGGCCTATGTCTCCCCTCAATTCTGTCAGTTTTCCCTTCATGTATTTCAGTTTTCCCTTCATGTATTTTGTGGCTTTCTCACATGCATATATGTTTGTAATTGTTATATATTTTTGATGGATTCATTATTTCATCACTATAAAATGTCCTTCTTTCCTTATTGTACAATTTTGGTCTTAAAGTATACGTTGTATTATATTAATATAGTTTAGCTACATTATCTTGCAGAGGTTATTCTTCTCATGAAGTATCTGTTTCTTTCGTTTCACATTAAGCCACCTGGGTTTTTATATATCAAGTGAGTCCCTTGTAAATAGCATATAGCTGAATCATTTAAAAAAAAAAAATTCATCCTGCCAACCTGTATCTTTCACTGGAGTCTTTGAAGTGAAAGTGTGAGTCACTCAGTCATGCCTCACTCTTTATAACCCCATGGACTGTAGCCTGCCAGGCTCCTCTGTCCATGCGATTTCCCAGGAAAGAACACTGGAGTGTGTTGCCATTCCCTTATTCAGGGAATCTTCCTGACCCAGGGATCAAACTCAAGTTTCCTGCATCGCAAACAGATTCTTGACTGTCTGAGCCACCAGGGAAGCACTGGAGTCTTTAATGCACCTATATTTAACATAATTACTGATAAGGACAGATTTACTTCTGCCATTTTGCTATTTTATGTATGCTATCTTTTGTCCCCCATTTCCTTCATTACTGCTTTATCTTGTGTTAAATGTACCATCTTCATTCTACTCTCATTTCTTCACACATACATACATACGTACATATTTGTTTAGTTATTTATTTTCTTCGTAGGTGACCTGAATTATAATTAACATCTTATTTCATAACAATCTAGCTAGAATTAGTATCAGCTTAGTTTCAGTAGTATACAAAAGTGTTCCTATGTAGCATTTGCCTTCCCAGGTGGCTCAGTAGTAAAGAAGATGCCTGCCAAGCAGAAGATGTGGGTTCAATCCCTGGGTCGTGAAGATCCCCTGGAGAAGGAAATCATAATCCACTCCAGTATACTTGCCTGGGAAATCCAATGGACAGAGGAGCCTGATGGAGTACAGTCCATGGGGTCGCAAAAGAGTCAGTCACGACTTAGCGACTAAACAACAATATAGCACTTATCCTTTACGCTATAATTATAAATCACAGCTTTACACAGTGCGTTCCCATAAACATAAGTTTATAGTTATTATTTTGTGCAGTTCACTTTGAATTCAAATGGGAAAAATGAGTTGCAAAAATACTACATTTACACTGACTTATATAGTTATTCCTATAGTGTTTTTTTATTTCTTTGCATGTATTCATGTTACTGTCTACTTTTTTTTTTTTTAAATCTCAGACTGAAGATTTCCTTTATAGCGTCTTGAAGTACAGGTCTACTAGAGACAAACACTTAGCTTTTGTTTATCATAAAATGTATGAATTTCTGCTTAATTTTTGAAATTTTGCCAAGTATAGAATTCTTGGTTGACAATTTGTTTTCTTCTCCCAGGAAGCTGAATGTATTAATCCTACTAGCTTCTGACCTCCATATTTTACTATAAGAAATAAGCTGTTATTATACTGCAGATATTTTATATATGAAGAGTTGTTTCTCTTTTAGTGCTTTTAAGATTTTCTTTGTCATTATCTTCCAATGTTTGATTACGTGTCATAACATGGATCTCTGCATTTCTTCTACTTTGAGTTTGTTGAACTTCCTGGATCTGCAGATTCATACACTTCATTAAATTTGGAAAACTTTCAGATATATTTCTTCAAATGTCCTCTGCCCTTTGCTCTCTCTACTCCCCTTCTGCAATGCCCCTTACATTTATGTTGGTATGCTGGATAGTGTCCCACAGGTCTCTGACTTTCACCCATTCTTTTTTCTTTCTCTTCTATAGAAAGGATAATCTCAATGGACAGTTTTCAAGGTCACCAATTCTTTCTTCTACCTGCTCAAATAACCTGATGAACCCTTTAAGTAATTTTTCACTTCAATTTTTGTACTTTACAGCTACAAAATTAGTTCCTTTAAAAAATTTTTTATCTCATTATTAACCTTTTCCAGTTGGTTAGATATCATTCACATGGTTTCCTTCAGCTCCCTGATTACATTTTAAATTTTTAAAGTCTTTGTCTAGGAAGGCCAATGTCTGGGCTTCCCTGGAGACACTTTCTATTAATTTCCCTCCCCCAAAATATGGGCGAATTTTCTTTTTCTTTGCATGCCTTGCAACTTTTCCTTAAGTACACACTCTTATATTTAAAATGGATAATCAACAAAGACCTACTGTATAGCACATGGAACTCTCCTCAATGTTACATGCCAGTCTGGGTGGAAGGGGGGTTTGAGGGAGAATGGATATATGTATATGTATGGCTGAGTCCTTTCACTGTTCACCTGAAACTACCACCACATTGTTAACTGGCTATACCCCAATACAAAATAAAATGTTCAAAGTTACAAAAAAAAAGATCAATGCCATATTAAAAAAACAGATATTTTAAGCATTATAATGTAGCAACTCTAGAAATCAGATTCTCTTTCCTCTCAGGGCCTGTTTTTGCTTATTGTACATTTGTTTAGTGACTTTTCTAAACTAACATTCTAAAGTTTATATTCTTTGCCATTATGATCCCTGAAGTCTTGGTTCCATTATTTTAGGAATCAGCTAGTGATCCAAGAGATTTCTTTGAACATCATAAATAATAACAACAAAAGTCCCAATCTAGTATTTGCAGATGAGCTGTGTGACTGTGTTGGGGCAAGCCAACAAGACACAGTCAAGCAGATTACAACACTGTCTTAGCCCTCACTTCCTGCTTGCATAAAAGCCTGATGATCAGGTAGGGAAAAGACTCCAGGGTTGTCTTGGGTCTTTTCTAATCATGTACCCATCCCTGGGCATACATGTGGCCTTCCAGATTTCTCAGAGTATGTGGGAGATTTTCAAAGCCCTTGTTTCCCAAAGCATCTCAACCCTCAACCTTTCCCTGCAAGTTTTTATTAGTCAATTATTTATACTAGTTGTATATCCTTGCACTTGTGTGCTGTGCTTAGTTGCTCGGTCATGTCCAACTCTTCACGACCCCATGGACTATAGCCCACCAGGCTCCTCTGTCCATGGGGATTCTCCAGGCAAGAATACTGGAGTGGGTTGCCATGCCCTCCTTGCACCAGGTATCATCAATTAATACATTTGCCTTCAAATTGTTTTTGACAATTACCAGCAGGTAGTCTCCTCAGCTCTTGGAGAATTCTGAGTTAGGCAAAAGAAGGACAAACTCCTAAAACTAACCTTTCAGAGAACCATCAGACAGGTCAAAACCGTTATGGTTCTTTGAATACAAGATCTGTTCTTCTCCAGTATTAGGTACCTGTAACAGGGATGCAGCTTCTGCTGAGTTGGGAAGTTGAGATACGATCAAGGTAAGTTAAAATGCCACTACCCTCTTTTATGGGCTTCCCTGGTGGCTCAGACAGTAAAGAATCTGACTGCAACGCAGGAGACTTGGGTTTGATCCCTGGGTCAGGAAGATCCCCTGGAGAAGGGAATGGCAACCCACTACATTATTCTTGCTTAGAGAATTCCAAGGACAGAGGAGCCTGGCAGGCTACAGTCCATGGGGTTGCAAAGAGTTGGACACGACTGAGTGACTTTCACTTTTACCCTCTTTTAAAAAATTGAATTATAGTTAATCTATAATTTTGCACAGCAAAGTGACTCAGTGATACATATAAATGAATTTTTTCTTTTTCAGATTATTTTAAATTATTGGTTATTACAAGATATTGAGTACAGTTCCCTGTGCTCTACAGTAGATCCTTGCAGTTTATTTTATATATAATAGTATGTAAACGTTAATCTCAAACTATTTATCTATCCCCCTCACAACTATCCCACTTGAAAACCGTAAGTTTCTTTTCTATGTCTGTGAGTTCCTTTCTGTTTCACAAATAGGTTCATTTGTATCATTTTTTTTAGATCCTACATATAAGTGATATATGAGATTTGTCTTTCTCTGACTTATATCACTCACTTAGTATGATAATCTCTAGGTCCATCTGTGTTGCTGAAAATGGCATTATTTCATTCATTCTTTTTTTAACTGAAGTATAACTGCTTTCCAATGTTGTGTTAGTCTCTGCTGTACAATGAAGTGAATCAGCTATCTGTATACATATATACCCTCCCTTTTGATCTTCCTTCCCTCACATTCCACCATCTAGGTCATCACAGAACACCAAGCTGTGGTGCTCTATACATCATGTTCTCACTACCTATGCATTTTACACATGGTGGTGTATTTATGTCAAACTCAGTCTCTCAATTCATCCCACTCTCTCCCTCCCCCACTGTGTTCACATGTTTGTCCTCTACACCTGCATTTCTATTCTGCCCTGCAAATAGGTTCATCAGTACCATTTTTCTAGACTCCACATATATGTGTTACTATATGATATTTGTTTTTTTCTCTAACTTATTTCACTTCGTATGATATATTCTAGGTCCATCCACATCTCTACAAATGACCCAATTTCATTCTTTTTATGGTTGATTAAAATTCCATTATATATATGTACCACATCTTTTTTATCCATTCATCTGTCAACGGAAATTTAGGTTATTTCCATATCCTGGCTATTGTAAACAGTGCTTCAGTGAACCCTGGGGTACATGCGTCTCTTTCAATTATGGCTTTCTCAGGGTATATGCTCAATAGTGGGATTGGTAGTGGGTCATATGGTATTTCTATTTTTAGTTTTTTTAAGGAAACTATATTACTGTTCGGGAGAAGGAAATGGCAACCCACTCCAGTATTCTTGCCTAGAGAATCCCGTGGACAGAGGAGCCTGGTGGGCTGCTGTCCACAGGGTCTCACAGAGTCAGACACAACTGAAGCGACTTAGCATGCATGCATGCATTGGAGGAGGAAATGGCAACCCACTCCAGTATTCTTGCCTGGAGAATTCCAGGGACAGAGGAGCCTGGCGGGCTGCCGTCTATGGGGTCGCACAGAGTTGGACATGACTGAAGTGACTTAGCAGCAGCAGCACATTACTGTTCTCCCTAGTGGCATATCAATTTACATTCCCACCAACAGTGCAAGAGGGTTTCCTTTTCTCTACACCCTCTCCAGCATTTATCGTTTGTAGATTTTTTGATGATGGCCATTCTGATTGGTGTGAGGTGATACCTCATTGTAGTTTTGATTTGCATTTCTCTTAGTAATGTTGAGCATCTTTTTCATGTGTGTCTTGGCCACCTGTATGTCTTCTTTGATAAAATGTCTAGTTAGGTCTTGATACTGAGCTGCATGAGCTGTTTGTATACTTTGGAGATTAATCTTTTGTCCACTGCTTTGTTTGCAAATATTTTCTCCCATTCTGTGGACTGTCTTCCTCTTGTTTATGCTTTCCTTTGCTGTGAAAAAGCTTTTAAGTAGGTCCCATTTATGTCAAAAAGTGTTTTTCTTATGTTTTTTTCTAAGAGTTTTACAGTTTCAGGTCCTACATTTAGGTCTTTTATCCATTTTGAATTTAGTTTTGTGTATAGTGTTAGGGAGTGTTTTAACTTCATTCTTTTCCATATAGTTGTTTAGCTTTCCAAGAAACATTTATTGAAGAGACTATCTTTTCTCCACTGTATATTCTTGCCTCATTTGTCATAGATTAGGTGACCACAGGTGCACGAGATTGTCTCTGGACTTTTCTCTCCTGCATCATTGATCTTATTTTTGTTTTTGTGCAGTACCATATTGTCTTGATAACTGTAGCTATGTAGTATAGTCTGAAGCAGCCTAATTCTTACAGCTCCATTTTTCTTTTTCAAGATTGCTTTGTCTATTCAGGGTCTTTTGTATCAAAATGCAAATTTTAAAATTTTGATTCTAGTTCTGTGAAAAATGTTACTGGTAATTTGATAAGAACTGCACTGAATTTGTAGATTGCCTTGGGAAGCACAGTCATTTTGACAATATTGACTCTTCCAATCCAAGAACATGGTATAGCTTTCCATCTGTTTGTGTCATCTTTGATTTCTTTCATCAGTGCCTTATGCTTTTCAGAGTATAGGTCTTTTGTCTCCTTAGGCAGATTTATTCCAAGATATTATTTTTGATGCAATTATAAATGGGATTGTTTCTTTAATTTCTCTTTCTGATTTTTCATTGTCAGTGGATGAAAAAGCAGTAGATTACTGTGTATGCTACAACTTTATCAAATTCACTGATGGACTCTAGTAGTTTTCTGGTAGCATCTTTCTCTATGTATACTATGATGTCATCTGCAAACATTGACAGTTTTACTTCTTTTCCAGCTTGGATTCCTTTTTCTTCTCTGACTGCTATAGCTAGGAATTCCAAAACAATGCTGAATAAAAATGACAAGAATGGACATCCTTGTCTTGTTCCTGATATTAGAGGAAACGCTTTCAGATTTTCACCATTGAGTATGATGTTAGTTATGGGTTCGTCATATGTGGCCTTTATTATGTTGAGGTAGGTTTCCTCTATGCCCACTTTCTGAAGAGCACTTTTTTTATCGTAAACGGATGCTGAATTTTAGCAAAAGCTTTTTCTGCATCTACTGAGATGATCATAATGGTTTCTACACTTCAATTTGTTAATATGTTGTATCACACTGATTGATTTAGGGATACTAAAAAATCCTTAAATCCGTGGGATTAAACCCACTTGATTTCCTTTTACTGTATTGTTGGATTTAGCTTGCTAGAATTTTGTTGAGGATTTTTGCATCTATGTTCATCAGTGGTATTGGCCTATTATTTTATTTCAGTCTCATATTGGTAACAGGGTGATGATGGGAAGGCAGACATTTTTAAGAAGAACAAAATGCTTTGGCATATTTGAAAACAGTTCCTTATTCCCTGCTGTAAGCAAAAGCATTTTGCTGTGATACTCACTTTGAGAACCTGGTCAAGCTCTTAGAGGTGAAGTACACAGAAGTGTGGGGATCTTGTGTAGTTCTGACTCCCATACTTGTCCACCTTGAACATCTGGAGATTCATCAATTATAGTTCAGGTTCTCCTACCCTAGTGCTGATTTCCACAGAGGTTTCTGCTCTGGTTAAGTTGTGATTTTCTCTATTTGCTTATCTGTCTATCAAATTTGGAAGGCTGCATCCTACACTGTTACTTCATGTATCTTATGGATCTAAGAAGAGTTGCTGATTTTTCACTTTTTTCACATTTTTACCTGTTGTTAGGATGGAGTGAGTGATGATTTCCAAGCTTCCTATGTGCAGGACTAGAAATCAGAAGTATAATGGAATAATAAATGCAACTTTGTGTTGATAAATTCAACAACTGAGATGAAGTGGACAAACTACTTGAAAGACAAAATACCAAAACTGAAGAAGAAATACAAAATATGACTTCACTGATGAATTATATACATAATTTAAATAAGCAACTAATTCTAATCCTATAGAAACTCCTGCAGACACAGACAAATAGTTTTCAACCCACTTAAGCAAGCCAACATTCTCTTGATCACAAAACCCAAAGATATTTTAACTACAGATTGACATACATCAAAAGCATAAATGCACCAATCTTTTATAAACAGTTAGCAAACTTAATCCAACAATATACAAAAAAAAATTATATATAATGAGAAAATGGGGTTTATTAAAAGAGTATACGGTTGACTTAACACTCAAAAGTCAGTATAGAGTTATATACCCTACATGGGAATAGGATGCAAATTGTATTTCACTAAAGCTGTCATAACAAGTCAACATAACGCACCAAATTGATAAAATGAAAGAGTGCATTTCAATAGATGTAGAAAAGGCATTTGCGAATACGGTATATCAAGCTAAGAAAAAAACACTCAGGAAGTTAAGAATAGAATAAAGCCCCCTCCACCTGAGAAATGACATCTACAGAAATTGTAGGATATGATGTTATAGTCAATATAACTTAATAGTGAAAAACCTACTGCTTTCTCTCTAAGATCAGCACCAAAGCTTCTGTTTCATATTTTGTAAAAGGTGAGACACAGAGCAATAGACAATAGAAGAAAATAAACAGTATACTAAGTAGAAAAAAACAAATAAAACTGATTTTATTCTGATATGTTTATGTACATAAAGAAATCTTATAAATTTATGAAACTATTAGAGTTCATAAGTCTATTTGGAAAGGTCCCAATATCTAGTGGATATACAAATAGTAATTCTGTCTATATGCTAACAACAAAAAAATATTACAAATATAATTTTCAATAGCAACAAAAACTTAAAATATTAGGGATAAATTTAATGAAGTATTTGTAAAGCATTTAAACTGAAAATTACAAAAAACTACTAGAGAAATTAAATAAGCTCTAAACAAATGCAGATCCATATCTTATCATGAATTGGAAGATACAAAATTATCAGGATATCCTTTCTTCCTAAGCTTATCTACAGATCGGTGCAATGCCAATCAAAATCCCAAGAGACTTTTTAATTTTAGATACTAAAAACTGATCTTAATATTTTTGTGAAAATGTAAGACACTGGAAAAACAAAACTTCAAAAAGAAAACAAAGTTGATGGTATTTAGTCAATCGGTAAAGATAACCCTGTAGGCGAGACATCAAAAGAGACACAGATAAATAGAACAGTATTATGGACTCTATGGGAGAGGGCAAGGGAGGGATGACATGGGAGAATGGCAGTGAAGCATGTAAATTATCATATGTGAAACAAATCGCCAGTCCAGGTTCAATGCATGATACAGGGTGCTCGGGGCTGGTGTACTGGGATGACCCGGAGGGATGGGATGGGGAGAGAGGTGGAAGGAGGGTTCTGGAAGGGGAAAACATGTACACCCATGGTGGATTCATGTCAATGTATGGCAAAACAAATACAATATTGTAAAGTTAAAAAATAGAAAATAAACTAATTAAAAAAAAAGAAAACAAAGTTGAAGATTTCTATTGCTTTAAGACCACTACAAAGCTACTGTAATCAAGACAGTGTGAAAGGAACAGACCACAAGTAGATTCAGACTTCATGGGATGATTTATATTTTTTATTAGGTGTCAAAATAGAAAAACAGAGTAGAATAGGAGAGTCCAGAAATAGACTCACTGACGTAGGGGAGTTTTTTTTTTAACAAAAGTATTAAAACATTATAATGGGAAAGGAAATCTTTTCAGTGAATAGGGTTGGAACAACTGGCTGGCTCTACAGAAAAATAAACTTGGACCTATTCTTCATATCATACCCACTAATTTGTTTGAGCTGGATCATAAATCTAAACGCCAAAACTAAAATTACAAGGCTTCTAGAAAAAAATACTAAAGTTTTTTAACCTTTCATCAGACCAAATCCTCTTAGAACCCAGAAAGCACAAGACCTAAAAAGAACATATTGATAAAATAGACATCAACACGATTAAAAATACTTTTGCTTATCAATAGCTATTGTTAACAAAATGTATAGGCAAGCTCCAGATTCAGAAAAAAATTCGCATAACACATAACTGGCAAAGAACATGTAGCTAGAATATATAAACAACTCAAAGGTAAAATGACAAACAACTCAACTTTTAAAATGAGCAAAAACCTTCAACAGACACGTCATAAGGGAAGATATGAATGGTGAAAAATCATATGTAAAGATACTCAATACATATTATTAATCACTAAGGAAGTGCAAATTAGAATCACGAGATACAACTATGCTCACACTGGAATTAAGGTTAAAATTTTAAAAATTAAAAATACCAAGTATTGACAAATGTTGAGCTACTGGGGCTCCCCAAGGTTGCTGATGGAAGTGTAAAATAGTACCACCACTGTGAAAAACAGTGTGGAATTTCAGTTTTAAGTATTTATCCAAGAGAAATGAGAATGTAAATACACCTAAAGACTTGATAGAAGTTTAATTTACAAATGCCAAGTAAGTGGAAACCCAAATGTCTATTAACAGATGAACAGATAAAAATTTACGGAATATGCACACAATGCTATGTTCAGCAATGAAAAAAAACAAACTACACACATGTCACAACACAGATATATCTCAAAAATGGCATACAGTTGGCCCTTGAACAACATGGCATCGAACTACATGGGTCTACTTATACTTGGATTGCTTTCAATAGTAAATACCACACAATCCCCAGTTGGTTAAACCCATGGAGGTGGAACCATAGAGGAACTGCAGATATGGAGCACCAACTGTAAGTTATGTATGAATTTTTTGACTGAATGGAGAGTCAGTGCTCCTAACGCTCTCATTGTTCAAGGATCAACTGTACTTAGTAAGAGAAGTCAGCCACAAAGGCTTCATTTGTATGTGTTTCTAGAACAGGAAAAATTAACCTATGATGATAGAAAGCAGGTCAGTGGTTACCAAGAGCCAAGGGTGGTGAAAGACTGCCTGGAAAGAGACACAAAGACACTGTGAAACAATGCAAAGGCTCTTATGGATTATACATGAGTATGTAGGTTTGACAAAACTCAACAAACTGTATATTAGAGATCTCTACATTCATTTATGTAAATCATAATGCAATGAAAAAAGTCTTTTGATATAGGTATGTAAGCATAAAAAGGATACATATATGCCAAAAAATTAGCAGCATCAGAATTAAAGGATTTTTCCTATAACTTAAAGATTTCCTTTAATAACCCAGCATTACTATATATGTATCAGGGCCTGAAGGACAGCCTCACTGAAAAGGTTAACATTTGAGCAAAGACCTGAAGGAGGTAACAGTGCTAAGCTCTGTGGATATATGTGGGAGAGCTGTCCAGAAAGAGGAAAACTGGAGTGTAAAAGCCCTGAGGCTTTGAGAAGAGAAGTGACATGATCTGACATGTTAACAGGTTCACTTTGGTCAGCATGTTTAGAATAGACTGTGAGAAGCCAAGGATAGGAACAAAGAGACCAGTCAGGGAAGTACGGAAATAATTCAGGTGAGATATGATGGAGGCTTGATTGAGGGGGGAGGTAGTCATGTTAGAGAAAGACAGTCTCTGAATGTACTTTTAGCAAAGCTAATATGATTTGCAGTTAGGCTAGATGAGACGTGGGAGAAAGAAAAAGGTCAAGGACAATTTCAAGAGTTTTGGCATACACAACTAGAATAGAGTACCTGGTTATTAATATAGAGAAAATTAGAAGGGAGAGGTTTTAGAGGGGCAGATGCAGAGAAGAAAGCAGGAACTTGTTTTGGACACACTGAATTTGAGTACAATTGAAGAGATATAAAACTAGTAGTCATCAACTGGTGGAGAATATTTCAAGACAAATACCTGGTGAACTAACCAAAGGAATGTGTACATAGAGAAAAAAAAGAAAGGTCCAAAGGATGGACTCAATACCATTTCTGGAGGTCAGCAAGTTCTCAGCATAAACTAGAAACGAAGGTCAGTAATACCCTAAAGTATATACGGCAAAACTATTCTTAGAAAATTCAAGGAACTACAAAACAACAACAACCAAAAAAGCCTTTTCTATTCTTTGCTTGAATGAGTACTCTCAAGTTTCCTCTGATTATGTAAGATGAAATGGACATCTTTAACTGCAATCTGAAATTGGAAACTATAGAGAGATAATACCTGTTCACCATTATTCTAGACCTGTATAATTCCACAGGTCAAGCTTCTCTTTTTCTAACCATTTAGGAATAAAGGTGCAACAACATATTCAGACAACCTTTCTTCATATAGCAAAGAATTATTTCCTAAGGAGGAGCTACACTTGTGTCCTGGAACAAGACTCATCAGTCATCATATGATGCTTAGAGCTTGTGAGGTAATGATGTACTACACAGCTGTCTGATCCTCAGATGTCACTTTGGAGGGTGATGATAAACTACAGGTCTGACAACTCACTTTCCATTTCAAGATATTTCTTGAACTTTCTCTTGTTGTGACAGGCAACCAAATTGATTAAACCTAGTCATGGGATTTGACACTACAGCCAGCAGACTTCTATTTGTTGATTGCTATTGATTTTCTTTGATACTTCATTTAAAAATCAATAGTTGGAAAGAAAAATAGGCTTGGTTTACACATACTTAAACATACTATTGTATGCTGAAGGAGGCACAAGTTTGGCAGGGCTTTGGCATCCAATTATAAGAAGAGCTCTTAACAGGTGAAAGCAAGGGCTTTAGATCGATATTCAGTTTTCTTTCTCAATCAAAGAAAGTGGCTATAAATTAGGCTCATCAGTATTATTTTCAAGGCTTTCTTGAAGCAAACAAGTTTAAACTTTTGGGGAGGGGCAGAGTCTTCCTTGGATTTACATTACAAATGATACATCACTAAAACTTTTTCCTTGTTTTTAAGCATATTTATAGTACATGAAGGCTTCCCTGGTGGCTTGGCCAGTAAAGAATTTGCCTGCAATGCAGGAGACCCGGGTTTGATCCCTAGATCAGGAAGATCCCCTAGAGAAGGAAATGGCTACCCACTCCCATATTCTTGCCTGGAGAATTCCATGGACAGAGGAGTCTGGTGAGCTACAGTCCAAGGGGTCACAAAGACTCAGACATGACTGAGAGACTAACAATTTCACTTTTTTCTTTTCATGGTACCTGAAGTTCATCCGCGCTTTTATCTTTTTGGCTTTCTTTTTATTTTTCTGCCGCTCTTCTCCATCTTTCAAAGGCTCTGGTGGAGCTGTACTTTCAACCACAATGTCAATAACATATTTCTTTAAGGAAAGGTGCTCCTGCAAGATAAATAAATGAAATAATAATTAAAAACAACATAACATTGCTACAGACTACAGTGAATATAAAAGAATACACAGATGAAAGTAAAAGTAATCTCTATGAAACACTGGCTTCAAAAATTGCTTTGGTAGAGAGGCGGGGCTAAGATGGCGGAGGAATAGGACGGAGAGACCACTCTCTCCTCTACAAATTTATCGAAAGAACATCTGAACGCTGACCAAACTTCACAAAACTACTTCTGAAGGCTGGCTGAGGACATCAGGCTTCCACAAAAACTGCGCATTATCTTCAAAAGAGGTAGGAGAAATTATAAAAGATAAAAAGAGAGACAAAAGAGTTAGGGACGGAGACCCGTCCCGGGGAGGGAGTCGTAAAAGAGGAGGAATTTCCAAGCACCAGGAAACCCTCTCACCGGCGGGTGTGGGGGAGGATTTTTTATCTCGGAGGGCAACGTAACTGGGAGGAAAAAATAAATAAAATCCACAGATTACGTGCCTAAAGCAACTCCCAGCAAAGAACCCCAGACGCTCGCATCATCCGCCACCAGCAAGTGGGGGCTGAACGGAGAGGAGCCGGCGGCATTGCCTAGGGTAAGGACCGGGCCCGAGTGCCCCGAGGGCGATCTGAGGGAGCTAACCTGAAATAGTAACCTAAACTGTGGGACAGCGAGAGAGAGAGAGAACTATCACGCGAAAAGCCCAACTCTAAGGCACTGCCGGCCCGCTCACAGAACAAAGGACTGAGCGATACCAGAGGAGAGCTAGCCGGCTGCGGACCGCCCCATCCCCCGCCGGACATAGCGGGCAGGCGGGGCCCGCGAGAGCCGGAAAGGGGCAAACTCGGCTCCAGAGAGGGCACCCCCTACCAAACTGCAAACAGGCTCCCAGTTTCTAAGCAAAGACTGCCTGAGATCCCGGAGGGTCGACAGCCGCCGGGAGGGTCGCAGCCAGAGACCAGCTCCCCAGAACCGACACAAAGCACACCGGAGCCGGGCGCGCCCGTAAACCGAGGCGGGGACCAGGGTGGTGATAAGCCGCACCGCCCCAACAGGGGACAGCGCCCTCGCCAAACTTCTGGCCGCCTGGGCAGCTCCGACCGGGAACGGCACAAGCCGCGGGCGAAACCGAGTCTGCGCCTTTGTGGAGTAACCGGGAGCCTGAACCTGAGCGGCTTAGACCTGGGAAGTGCACGCAGCTCAGGGCCCGCTCCCCGGCCGAGTAACCTGAAGCCTGAGCAGGGTAGACGGGGAAAGCACACACGCCGTGAGCGGGGGCGAACCCAGTGCGGCCGAGACACTGCGAGCTTACCACACGCACGCCAGAATTGCAGTGTTCCTTCCTCTCCACAGCACGATTGAACAAGCGAACCTAAAGAGATCACCTCCACCGCTTTGTTGCAGGGCGGAAATTAGATACTGAAGAGATCTCCAAACAGAAGCCAAATAAACAGAGGGAAGCGCTTTGGAAGGGACAGGCCAACAGATTAAGATCCCTGTAGTTAATACCGACTGCATTAAAAAGGACCTATAGATCTTGAAAAGTATAAGCAGGAATAAGGATCTATCTAAAACTGAGCAGATCCACACTGCTCACAACAGCTCCAGAGAAAGTCCGGGATATATATATTTTTTAATATTATTATTATTTTTTTTTTAATTTTTTTAATTTTTTTTAATTAAAAAAAATTTTTTTTTCTCTTCTTTCCTTTTTCTTCAAGTCCTCTATTACACCTTTAACTTTCATTTTCATAACCCACTATTAACTTGCAAAAAAAAAAAAAACCCTATTTTTGAAGCAAACTACATACATATATCTTATACCTTTTGTGTTTTCTTTTTTTTAATGTTTTTTTTCCTGTTCTACATATTTTTACTGTTTCTTTTTTTACTGTTTTACTGTTTTTTTTCTTTTTACACTGTTTCCTTTTTTCTTTTGTTTTAGATTGTAAGTTTTATAAGAGTCTAACCGCTACTCTAGATTTTTAATCTTTGTTTTACATATTTGATATCAACTTTGTACATTTAAGAACCCAATCTTTAGGACCCATTTTTACTCAGGAGTGTGATCACTGGCCTGATTACTCTCTCCCCCTATTGATGCTCTTTCTTCTCCCCCAGGGAACCTCTATCTCCCACCCTCCTCCTTCTCTTCTCAACCCAATTCTGTGAATCTCTGAGGGTGTTCTGGGTACCGGAGAACACTTCAGGAACAGGATACTGCCCAGATCTCTCTCTCCCCTCTTAATTCCTCCCTTTCTACTCATGCTCACCTCTATTACCTTCCTCCCCCCTCTCTATGTATCTCTGTGAATCACTCTGAGGGTTCCAAACTGTGGAAAGCACAGAGGGAAGTGCTTACTGGCTAGATTGCTCTCTCCACATTTGAATTCCCCTCTTCCCCTCCTGGTCACCTCAACCCACCCCCCCCACCTCATCTCTCCATGTAACTCAGTGAACCTTTCTGGGTATCCCTCACTGTGGAGAATCTTTTCACCATTAACCTAAAAGTTTTATTATTGAGGCTGTATGGAAGGAGAAGTCTTGAGGCTACTGCAAGAATAAGACTGAAAGCCAGGGGAAACATTAATTAATAAGAGACCATCCAATAGCTTCCATAAATTCACTGAAACCAAGCTCCACCCAAGAGACAATAAGTTCCAGAGCAAGACATACCACACAAATTCTCCAGCAACGCAGGAACATAGACCTGAGCATCAATATACAGGCTGCCCAGAGGCACACCAAATCCATAGACATCTCAAAAATTAATACTGGTCACTCCATTACACTCTAGAGAGCAGAAATCCAGCTCCACCCACCAGAACACCGACACAAGCTCCCCCAACCAGGAAACCTTGACAAGCCACCTGTCCAACCCCAACCGCAGTGAGGAACCTCCACAACAAAGAGGAACTTCATACTACCAGAATACAGAAGGGCCACGCCTAACACAGCAATCTAAACAAGATGAAAAGGCAGAGAAATACTCAGCAAGTAAAGGAAAATGAGAAATGCCCACAAAGCCAAACAAAAGAGGAGGAGATAGGGAATCTATCTGAAAAAGAATTTAGAATAAGGATAATAAAAATGATCCAAAATCTTGAAAGCAAAATGGAGTTACAGATAAATAGCCTGGAGACAAAGATTGAGAAGATGCAAGAAATGTTTATCAAGGACTTAGAAGAAATAAAAAGGAATCAAAATAGAATGAATAATGAAATAAAGGAGATAAAAGACACTCTGGAGGGAACCAACAGTAGAATAACGGAGGCAGAAGATAGGATAAGTGAGGTAGAAGATAGAATGATGGAAATAAACGAAGCAGAGAGGAAAAAAGAAAAAAGAATCAAAAGAAATGAGGAAAACCTCCGGGACCTCTGGGACAATATGAAACAACCCACCATTCGAATCATAGGAGTCCCAGAAGAAGAAGATAAAAGGAAAGGCCATGAAAAAATACTCGAGGAGATAATAGTTGAGAATTTCCCTAAATTGAGGAAAGAAATAGTCACAGAAGTCCAAGAAACCCAGAGAGTTCCAAACAGGATAAACCCAAGGCGAAACACCCCAAGACACATATTAATCAAATTAACAAAGATCAAACACAAAGAACAAATATTAAAAGCAGCAAGGGAAAAACAACAAATAACACACAAGGGGATCCCCATAAGGATAACAGCTGATCTTTCAATAGAAACCCTTCAGGCTAGAAGGGAATGGCAGGACATACTTAAAGTAATGAAAGAGAATAATCTACAACCCAGATTACTGTACCCAGCAAGGATCTCATTCAGATATGAAGGAGAATTCAAAAGCTTTACAGACAAGCAAGAGCTGAGGGAATTCAGCACCACCAAACCAGCTCTCCAGCAAATGCTAAAGGATCTTCTCTAAACAGGAAACACAGAAAGGATGTTTCAACACGAACTCAAAACAACAAAGTAAATGGCAACGGGATCATACTTATCAATAATTACCTTAAATGTAAATGGGTTGAATGCCCCAACCAAAAGACAAAGGCTTGCTGAATGGATACAAAAACAAGACCCCTATATATGCTGTCTACAAGAGACCCACCTCAAAACTAGGGACACACACAGGCTGAAAGTGAAAGGATGGAAAAACATATTCCATGCAAACGGAGACCAAAAGAAAGCAGGAGTCGCAATACTCATTTCAGATAAAATAGACTTTAAAATAAAGGATGTGAAAAGGGACAAAGAAGGACACTACATAAAGATCAAAGGATCAATTCAAGAAGAAGACGTAACAATCATAAATATATATGCACCCAACATAGGAGCACCACAATATATAAGGCAAATACTAACAAGTATGAAAGGGGAAATTAACAATAACACAATAATAGTGGGAGACTTTAATACTCCACTCACGCATATGGATAGATCAACTAAACAGAAAATTAACAAGGAAACACAAACTTTAAATGATACAATAGACAAATTAGATTTAATTGATATTTACAGGAGTTTCCACCCCAAAACAATCAATTTCACCTTTTTCTCAAGTGCACATGGAACTTTCTCCAGGATAGATCACATCCTGGGCCATAAATCTAGCCTTGGTAAATTCAAAAAAATTGAAATCATCCCAGCCATCTTCTCTGACCACAATCCAGTAAGATTAGACCTCAATTACAGGAAAAAACTATTAAAAGTTCCAACATATGGAGGCTAAACAACACGCTTCTGAATAACCAACAAATCACAGAAGAAATCAAAAAAGAAATAAAATTATGCATAGAAACGAATGAAAATGAAAGCACAACAACCCAAAACCTATGGGACACTGTAAAAGCAATACTAAGGGGAAGGTTCATAGCAATACAGGCGTACCTCAAGAAACAAGAAAAAAATCAAATAAATCAACTAACTCTACACCTAAAGCAACTAGAGAAGGAAGAAATGAAAAACCCCAGGGTCAGTAGAAGGAAAGAAATCTTAAAAATTAGGGCAGAAATAAATGCAAAAGAAACAAAAGAGACCATAGCAAAAATCAACAAAACTAAAAGCTGGTTTTTCGAGAAGATAAACAAAATTGATAAGCCATTAGCCAGACTCATCAAGAAACAAAGGGAGAAGAATCAGATCAACAAAATTAGAAATGAAAATGGAGAGATCACAACAGACTCCACAGAAATACAAAGGATCATAAGAGACTACTACCAACAGCTATATGCCAATAAAATGGACAACTTGGAAGAAATGGACAAATTCTTAGAAAAGTATAACTTTCCAAAACTGAACCAGGAAGAAATAGAAGATCTTAACAGACCCATCACAAGCACGGAAATCGAAACTGTAATCAGAAATCTTCCAGCAAACAAAAGCCCAGGACCAGACGGCTTCACAGCGGAATTCTACCAAAAATTTAGAGAAGAGCTAACACCTATCCTACTCAAACTCTTCCAGAAAATTGCAGAAGATGGTAAACTTCCAAACTCATTCTATGAGGCCACCATCACCCTAATTCCAAAACCAGACAAAGATGTCACAAAAAAGGAAAACTACAGGCCAATATCACTGATGAACATAGATGCAAAAATCCTTAATAAAATTCTAGCAAACAGAATCCAACATCATATTAAAAAGATCATACATCATGACCAAGTGGGCTTTATCCCAGGAATGCAAGGTTTTTTTAACATCCGCAAATCAATCAATGTAATACACCACATTAACAAATTGAAAGAAAAAAACCATATGGTTATCTCAATAGATGCAGAAAAAGCCTTTGACAAAATTCAGCATCCATTTATGATTAAAACCCTCCAGAAAGCAGGAATAGAAGGAACATATCTCAACATAATAAAAGCTATATATGACAAACCCACAGCAAACATTATCCTCAATGGTGAAAAATTGAAAGCATTTCCCCTAAAGTCAGGAACAAGGCAAGGATGCCCACTTTCACCACTACTATTCAACATAGTTTTGGAAGTTTTGGCCACAGCAATCAGAGCTGAAAAAGAAATAAAAGGAATACAGATAGGAAAAGAAGAAGTAAAACTCTCACTGTTTGCAGATGACATGATCCTCTACATAGAAAACCCTAAAGACTCTACTAGAAAATTACTAGAGTTGATCAATAAATATAGTAAAGTTGCAGGATATAAAATTAACACACAGAAATCCCTTGCATTCCTATACTCCAATATTGAGAAAACAGAAAGAGAAATTAAGGAAACAATACCATTCACCACTGCATCAAAAAGAATAAAATACTTAGGAATATATCTACCTAAAGAAACAAAAGACTTATATATAGAAAACTATAAAACACTGATGAAAGAAATCAAAGAGGACACAAACAGATGGAGAAATATACCGTGTTCATGGATTGGAAGAATTAATATAGTGAAAATGAGTATTCTACCCAAAGCAATCTACAGATTCAATGCAATCCCTATCAAGCTACCAATGGTATTTTTCACAGAACTAGAACAAATCATCTCACAATTTGTATGGAAATATAAGAAACCTCAAATAGCCAAAGCAATCTTGAGGAAGAAGAATGGAACTGGAGGAATCAACCTGCCTGACTTCAGGCTCTACTACAAAGCCACAGTCATCAAGACAGTATGGTATTGGCACAAAGATAGAAATATAGATCAATGGAACAAAATAGAAAGCCCAGAGATAAACCCACGCACATATGGACACCTTATCTTCGACAAAGGAGGCAAGAATATACAATGGAGAAAAGACAATCTCTTTAACAAGTGGTGCTGGGAAAACTGGTCAACCACTTGTAAAAGAATGAAACTAGAACACTTCCTAACACCGTACACAAAAATAAACTCAAAATGGATTAAAGATCTAAACGTAAGACCAGAAACAATAAAACTCCTAGAGGAAAACATAGGCAAAACACTCTCCGACATAAATCACAGCAGGATCCTCCATGACCCA
Organism: Giraffa tippelskirchi; assembly: GCF_054371585.1. Taxonomy (NCBI): domain Eukaryota; kingdom Metazoa; phylum Chordata; class Mammalia; order Artiodactyla; family Giraffidae; genus Giraffa; species Giraffa tippelskirchi. The sequence goes on along the minus strand of NC_137286.1, from coordinate 35,570,561 downwards.
CCTCCCAGAATATTGGAAATAAAAGCAAAAATAAACAAATGGGACCTAATTAAAATTAAAAGCTTTTGCACAACAAAGGAAACTATAAACAAGGTGAAAAGACAGCCTTCAGAATGGGAGAAAATAATAGCAAATGAAGCAACAGACAAACAATTAATCTCAAAAATATACAAGCAACTTCTGCAGCTGTATTCCCGAAAAATAAACGACCCGATCAAAAAATGGGCCAAAGAACTAAACAGACATTTCTCCAAAGAAGACATACAGATGGCTAACAAACACATGAAAAGATGCTCAACATCACTCATTATTAGAGAAATGCAAATCAAAACCACAATGAGGTATCATTTCACACCAGTCAGAATGGCTGCTATCCAAAAGTCTACAAGCAATAAATGCTGGAGAGGGTGTGGAGAAAAGGGAACCCTCTTACACTGTTGGTGGGAATGCAAACTAGTACAGCCACTATGGAGAACAGTGTGGAGATTCCTTAAAAAACTGGGAATAGAACTGCCATATGACCCAGCAATCCCACTGCTGGGCATATACACCGAGGAAACCAGAATTGAAAGAGACGCGTGTACCCCAATGTTCATCGCAGCACTGTTTACAATAGCCAGGACATGGAAGCAACCTAGATGTCCATCAGCAGACGAATGGATAAGGAAGCTGTGGTACATATACACAATGGAATATTACTCAGCCATTAAAAAAAAATACATTTGAATCGGTTCTACTGAGATGGATGAAACTGGAGCCCATTATACAGAGTGAAGTAAGCCAGAAAGAAAAACAACAATACAGTATACTAATGCATATATATGGAATTTGAAAGATGGTAACGATAACCCTATATGCGAGACAGAATAAGAGACACAGATGCATGGAACAATTTTATGGACTCTGAGGGAGAAGGTGAGGGTGGGACGTTCTGGGAGAATGGCATTGAGACATGTGTATTGTCATATGTGAAACAGAGCACCATTCCATGTTCGATGCATGTGACAAGGGCTCAGGGCCGGGGCAATGGGATGATCCAGAAGGATGGGATGGGGAGGGAGGTGGGTGGGGGGTCCGGGAAGGGGAACACATGTAAACCCATGGCTGATTCATGTCAATGTATGGCAAAAACTATTACAATATTGTAAAGTAATTAGCCCCCAACTAAAATAAATAAATTTATAAAAAAAAAAAAAAAAAGATTAACATAAACATAAAAAAAAAAAAAATAAAAAAAAAAATTGCTTTGGTAAACACAGAAGAAATCATTTTACTTGAGACTTTCATTGACCTGTCAACCTTTGCTGCACATCTATTGAGCTAAATGCTAAGCATACAGGGACATACTCAAGTGCCCTGCAACTCCACACTGTAGTGGGAGAGGTAAAATACCACACCCAAATCTATAAAACCCATCTTGGTACTACAGGAGCTCAAAAGGGGAAACAAGATCACTTGGGGTGATGAGGAAAGATTTTAAGAAGGAAGCACCATGTCTGCTATCCCTTGAAGGATGGATTGAATTTGGACATATGGATATTGGGTATGTGTGTGTTTGTTTGGGTTGGTAGTTGCGAAAGGTGTCAGGAAGGAGAAATGAGAATGGCATCCTAGAAAACAGGCAGAGGTGAGAAAGCAGAATGTGGCTAGTGGCAACAGAAATTTGGTCTGGCTGAAGCACAGAGAGTTTAGCCCCACTTCCCTCCTTAGCCATCTTGGATTTTATGGCACCTCATTATGATTACTCTCCTGCACGTACACAACTCCCTTGTCCCTCTGTTCTTCTTTCATACCTGCATGGAAAAATCTCAACCCTAAATCCAACTCTTTCTCTACTTTGTACCCATAACTGAGCAGATTAATATGGCTATAATTACAAACTATGGTGACAAGATCTCACTTTAAATTTATGACATTACACCTCAAATGGACTCTAGAATTGCCAGGCAATTGAGCAACCTTAGTCTACTTTGTCTACATTCTTCTTCCAAGAAATTATTTTAGACCCTCTCCTTAAGTTTCCAACACCATTAGAACTGTAGATCACTTCTTCCTCCCTGACACACTTTCTTCACTCAGTCAGTTCAGTCGCTCAGTCATGTCTGACTCTTTGCGACCCCATGAACCACAGCACGCCAGGCCTCCCTGTCCATCACCAACTCCCGGAGTTCACCCAAACTCATGTCCATTGAGTTGGTGATGCCATCCAACCATCTCATCCTCTATCGTTCCGTTCTCCTCCTGCCTTCAATCTTTCCAAGCATCAGGGTTTTTTCAAATGAGTCAGCTCTTCGCATCAGATGGCCAAAGTATTGGAGTTTCAGCTTCAACATCAGTCCTTCCAATGAACACCCAGGCCTGATCTCCTTTAGGATGGACTGGTTGGATCTCCTTACAGTCCAAGGGACTCTCAAGAGTCTTCTCCAACACCACAGTTCAAAAGCATCAATTCTTCTGCACTCAGCTTTCTTTACAGTCCAACTCTTACATCCATACATGACTACTGGAAAAACCATAGCCTTGACTAGATGGACCTTTGTTGGCAAAGTAATGTCTCTGCTTTTTAATATGCTTTCTAGGTTGGTCATAACTTTCTTTCCAAGGATTAACCGTCTTTTTATTTCATGGCTGCAGTCACCATCTGCAGTGATTTTGGAGCCCCCAAAAATAAAGTCAGCCACTGTTTCCCCATCTATTTGCCATGATGCAATGGGACTGGATGCCATGATCTTAGTTTTCTGAATGCTGAGCTTTAAGCCAACTTTTTCACTCTCCTCTTTCACGTTCATCAAGAAGCTCTTTAGTTCTTCTTCACTTTCTACCATAAGGGTGGTGTCATCTGCATATCTGAGGTTATTGATATTTCTCCCAGCAATCTTGATTCCAGCTTGTGCTTCCTCCAGCCCAGTGTCTCTCATGATGTACTCTGCATATAAGTTAAATAAGCAGGGTGACAATATACAGCCTTGACATACTCCTTTTCCTATCTGGAGCCAGTCTGTTGTTCCATGTCCAGTTCTAACTTTCTTCACTAGGTTTCTAGATATCACACTCTCCTCCTAACTCCAGCTGTACCTTCTAAGTCTTCTTTGCTGGATCCTTTTCCTCTTCTTGACTGATAAATGTTCAACACCTCAGAACTTCCTTCTTCTCTATTCAAACTTATTTATCAAGTTCAGTGACTTGAAATATCATTCACAGAGGCAATTCCCAAATTTTTATCTTTAATCCAGATCTCTCCCCTGAACTCTATTTCTATATCAAACTATCTACTGAAAATCTCCACTTAAGTGGAGTATTTCCAACATAAGTACTTCCAAAATAATACTCTACAACATAGCTCTTATGCTCCTGCTGCTGCTAAGTCGCTTCAGTCGTGTCCGACTCTGTGCGACCCCATAGACGGCAGCCCACAAGGCTCCCCCATCCCTGGGATTCTCCAGGCAAGAACACTGGCGTGGGTTGCCATTTCCTTCTCCAATGTATGAAAGTGAAAAGTGAAAGTAAAGTCGCTCAGTTGTGTCCGACTCTTAGCGACCCCATGGACTGCGGCCCACTAGGCTCCTCCGTCCATGGGATTTTCCAGGCAAGAGTACTGGAGTGGGGTGCCATTGCCTTCTCCGCTTATGCTCCTAATATACATTAAAAATTGACCTTAGAGTGTTCAGTAAGTGGTGCCACTATTTGTATAACTGTTCACATCTAATACATCAGTAAATCTTATCAGCTCTACTTTCAAATATACCCATATTAATCTCAATCCGATCACTTCTCTCCACCACCATCACTTATCTAAGGCCTTATAGCTTTCATTTGCATTATGAAATAGCTTAATAGCTTATTAAGTATTTTTCCAGCTTCTATGGTCTCAAAATCTTTTCTTTACAAAATCAGCAATTTTTAAAAATATAAATCACATCATATCATTCCTCTCATCAAAATCTTGCATTCTCATCACACTCAGGGTAAAATTGCAAGTCCTTGCCATGGTCTACTAAGCCCCACATCATCAACCTCTCTGACCTCATCTTACATTACTCTCTCCTTTGTTCACTCCACAATGGATGGAGTGGGTATATTTAAAAGTAGAACTGATAGGGTTTACTAATATATTAGATTGAGCAGTTGTGCAAAGTTACTGAACACCCTAACAGCAAATTTATGTATACAAGGAGCATAAGAGTTTTGTTGTAGAATGTTATTTTGGAAATGTTTATGGTGGAAACACAAGTGGAGAGTTCCAGGAGACAATATGATATAGGAGTGGAATTCAGGATGATGTTGTTCTTCACATTCATCAGGAACGGTACTGCCTCAAGACTCGTGTTTCCTTAGCCAAGAATATTCTCCACATACTTGCATGGTCTCAGCTAAAATGAACATCCAACATTACATAACACCTTCTATTATTTGCCATCTTCTCATTTTTCTTCATAGAACATGTATGTCATCAGTGCCTGATATCAATATTCATTTATAATCTCCTGCACTAGAATGTAACTTTCACGAGGGCACTGACTTTGTTTTGTTCGGTGATGGTTCAGTGTCTGGTACTGTGCCTGGCAGACAGTAAGCACTCAATAAGTATAGGTTAAATGAATGATGAAAAGAAGGTAACAAGATCTAATATAATATCTGTGGTCAAATGAATGAAGGTGGTCAAAACATACAAACTTTCAGTTATAAGATTAAGTAAATCTTCGGAATGTAATGTACCGCATAGTGACTATAGTTAGCAATACTGTATTGTATATTTGAAAGTTGCTAAGAGAGTAGATCTTAAAAGTTCTCATTACAAGAAAAAAATTGTAACTATGAGTGGTCACAGACTGTAACTAAACTATGGTAATCATTTCACTACATACAGATAGATATATATATATATAAGATCAAACATTATGTTGCATACCTAAGACTAACACAAATGTTCTATGTCAATTATATCTTGATTAAAAAAGGACAAAAGTAGTATTATGAAGGTTTATTATACAATGTACATTGAGGTAAGTCCTTTACATATGATCATTGATTTAGTCCTTTGAATTATACTAAAAGGTATAAATTGTTATTACTTTCATTTTAACTATTAGGAAACAGACACAGAATCAAATAACTTTCCTTAAGTTAGAAAGTCAAGATCATGACGATTAGCAGTTTTGTAGATAGTAGTGATAGAGCCTAATTTAAATCCAGACAACATGATTATGGAGTCTATATTTTTGGCTAGTACTTTAGAGATATGCTTAGAAGCCATAGAGTTGTGCTTATTATGAAACTTCTATGCTTAGTAAGGTCAGAGGGAAAAAACCAAATCCTGTATATTTTCTCTTATATATGGAATCCCCAAAATAAAGCAAACAAATGGATATAACAAAACAGAAACACTTATAGTCACAGAGAACAAACTAGTGGTTATCATTGGGGAGAGGGGTAAGTGAGGAGCCAGATAATGGAAGAGGATTAACGGCACAAACTACTAATTATTAAATAAGATCAAGGGTGCAGTGTACAAGACAGGTTATATAATTAGTGTTTGACAATAACTTTAAATGGAATATAATCTATAAAAATACTGTATCATGGTGTTGAACAACTGAAACTAATATAACACTGTAAATCAACCATACTTCAACAGAAAAAGAAACTTTTCAAATCATAAGCTTACCAAAACAGTAAAACAAAATCCCTCCAACCAAAGGTGGAAAATATTCTCAAAAGTGGAAGTAATTATTTTCATTGATAAATTAGGACTGTTGTATACAACATCTTTATACTTTGGCACCAAACAAAGGCAATTACTTAAGTGATAAGTATGTATAATATACATATACATGCAACTTGAAAAAATAACCTAGTTCTCAAGTCAAATGAAAGCAATCACATAAGCAAATAAAGAAAACTTCCTTAACATATATTCTAAAGATACATAACAGAAAGCAAGTCATGTAAAACCACCATCCAAGTTATCATTTATTAAATACTTGCTGTGATCAGCAAAGGGCTAAAGTCTTCACAACCCCATAGAAAGGTGGGAAAATATTTATATTTTACAGATGTTTAACAAAGGCTCAGAAAGGTTCAATATTATGTTCACGATCATAAAACTCCAGTTCAAAAGGGCTTCCCAGGTGGCGCTAGTGGTAAAAGAACTCGTCTGCCAATGCAGGAGACATAAGAGGCGTGGGTTTCATCCCTGGGTTGGGAGGATCCCTTGGAGGAGGGCATGGCAACACACTCCAGTATTCTTGCCTGAAGAATCCTATGGACGGGAGCCTGGCAGGTTACAGTTCATAGCGTCGCAAAGAGTCAGACATGACTGAAGCAACTTAGCATGCACACACGCAAGAACAAGCTTTTTTCCTACTGCACATTCCCTCCCTCTAACACTGCTCAAGTGGACTGAGTCTCTGACATCTAATTTCTATCACTGCACTAAGGAAAAGGAGTATTTTAAATGACATTTTTAATTTTGTGAAATGCTTAATGATACTATTTTCAGTTGCATACAAATGCTATTTACATATCTAATAGAATCCATTAACAGCCTAAAATGCAGACATTACGTAGAAAAATTTGGATTCTACCCAGAACTAACAAAAACTGCATTTTTTTAAAAGACATTACAATCACACACACAGCATGCATCATGCACTCTCATTAACGTTAACTTTTTAAAACAATCTCAAAACTAAAACCAAATGAGAATATATTCCTATTTCTGTTTGACTTTTTTTTTTCTTAATACAAATCAACACATTAATTATAAAAAATAAACAAGAGTGAAGTAAGTCAGAAAGAGAAATGGTGATACAGTATATTAACGCATATATATAGAATTTAGAAAGACAATAACAATGACCCTATATGCAAGACAGCAAAAGAGACATAGATGTAAAGAACAGACTTTTGGAATATGGGAGAAGGTGAGAGTGGGATGATTTGAGAGAATAGCATTGAAACATGCATATTATCACATGTAAAACAGATGACCAGTGCAAGTTCGATGCACGAAGCAGGGCACTCAAAGCCAGTACTCTGGGACAACCCAGAGGGATGGGGTGGGGAGAGAGGTGGGAGGGGGGTTCAGGATGGGGGGACATATGTACACCCGTGGCTGATTCATATGGGTGTATGGCAAAACCCACCACAATACTGTAATCAGCCTGCAAGTAAAATTAATTAAAAAAATACAAGTCAACATGCTAATTATAAAAAATATAAATAAAATTAAGAAATAAAAATCTCCTATAATTTTAACACCTAAAAATAACTTAGTATACCATCCAGACATTTTTCTTCACATACATTTTTATTAAAATGTATAGGCGTTTTATAATATTTTACAATCCATTTTTTAAATTTAATATTGCTAATATATTCATTCTATGAAATAATGTTTTACAAAATAATCTACTGATTATTTACAGTATACCTAATTTTACTAAATGCTTTTTTGTTAAACATTTGAATTTATATTTTCAATATGATAAATACTAGGGAAACAAATATAGCTAAACTTTAGGGACGTCCTCAGTGGTCCAGTGCTTAAGAATCCACCTTGCAATGGAGGGGACGTGGGTGTGACCCTGGCTGGGAAAGAGCCCACATGCTGTGGGGCAACTGAGCCCTCACACAGCAGCTGGAGAGCCCACATGCCACAACTACTGAGCCCCCATGTGCCGCAATGAAGACCTGATGCGGCCAAATAAATAAGCATTAAAACAATTTAAATTACTTCCTTCTGATCAAAGCTTAGGACTGAAATTTCTGGGCTACAGATTACACATATTTTTAAGGCTTTTCATATGTATTCCAAAACAACCAAAATGAGAATAAGTCCCCAAAAGTGGTTTGCCAGTACCTAGTATTTCTGGTTTTGTTTTGTAAATTGGTCAATTTGTTAGCTGAAAAACTGATATTCGTATGCTTAGCCATTTGTTTGTATTTTGTCTTCTGTGACTTAAAATATGTCTCTAATTTTCTATAGATACGCTTCAAGGTTTCACAGATTTGCTTCTAGAGGGTTGCATTATGTTTTCACTTTCTGTAAGAAAGAGACTGCCTTTTGATGATGCACTGTTGGATGTGACACAGGATAATTAATTGTTATTTTTCCATTGAAACCATGAAGACTATACAGGAAGGTTTTGAAGTGGTTTCTGAACAGGGAGAACATTCACAAAGGAGGTTTTCAACACTGAGAAGTGGTTTAGAAAATTGTAATACATTTCTACTTGTGAAGTATTAGCCATTAAAACACTTCTAATGAGGATTCTGAGAAGATGAAGGCAGTGGTAATAAAGTTATGGATTTTCTTTGAATCACCATATAAAACAGAAAGAGCAACTGGACAGTAAAAACAAAACCCATAGAAAATATTTACAACAAGTAAGTGACAAGGTATCCCCATAGCCTCCAACCAGGAGTGGGTGAGGACAAACTACCAAAAGATCAGCAGGGTTTCAGTGTCTCTGAAGGAGAAATCGGAGGAAAACAGTCAGAGTGAACAATGAGCCTGAGAACAGAACTCTAAAAAGGAAACCATTTTTCACTGCCGAGTTCAACAGGTCAATCTGAGAACAGCATCTAAAACTGAGAGAGGTTTGACCACTGAAATGGCAGGTGAGTTTAAAGGTGCCTGCTTTAAGAAGGTCAGAACAGTCTGTGAAGGCTAAGCCCTGCTCAGTCGCTCAGTCATGTCCAGCTCTTTGTGATCCCATGGACTGCAGTCCAGCAGGCTCCTCTGTCAATGGGGATTCTCCAGGCATGAATACTAGAGTGGGTTGCCACGCCCTCTTCCTGGGGATCTTCCCGAGTCAGGGATCAAACCAGCATCTCTTATGTCTCCTGCATTGGCAGGTGGGTTCTTTACCACTAGGGCCACCTGGGAAGCCCAGGCTACGCCCTATGACCTCTCAAAACTGAGCCACAAAGAAAACTGCTAAAGAAGGAATTTAATTAAGCAAACTAGGGATAACAGAAACAAAGAGAGGAAATGCCTGGATACAAACAGAACAGGTAAACAGAACTAGGAAATTTTAGAAAGCAAGTCACTGTATTTTTTACAAAAACAATAGAAGGAGCTCTAAGAAGTTAGAATAGGTACCCTGAATCACAACTCAATATAAAGGTCTTACAAAACAAATTCCACATAAAAATAACCAATACAAAGGTATCAAGATCAAATGACAAAATTATTAAAAGAAAAACAAATAAGTAGAATAGCATCACTACAAACAATGAAAACACCCCCCCCAAAAAAAACATACACAGAAAAGATGAAACTGTAACCTTGTATTTCAAAATAAGCTAAAACAAATATGGAAAATGATCAAACACACATCGCCATCTCCAAGACTCAGAATTTAGGTTACAAAACTCAGTGAAGATGGCAAAAGAAAATAAATCATTTAAGAAATGAAGATAAAATAGAAGACAAAAGAGTGAATAAACGCAACAAATAATTGCTCAGACAACTAAAAAGACAAAAGGGAGAAAAATACTTAAAACAAAAGAAATAAAAATGATTTGAGAGTAAGTGGAAATACAAAAGATAGGCAAAGATACAGCAAACAGGAGCACTTGAAAAAGAAAACCAAAAAACAAGGGAACAAATCAAATGTTAAAAACTATAATATAATTCAAGAAAACTTTCCTAAAAAAGAATATAACTGAATGTTGAAAGAGTACACCACAAATCTGAAAACACTGACCCAGAGTGGCTAATATAAAGACATATAACATTACAATTTCTAAAAATAAAATCTGTACAAAAATTAGATTATCATCAGGGCTTTTGACAGCAATATTTTAAGCCAGAACAAAATGAAGTATAGTAGTCTCCTCTTATCCTTGGTTTCACTTTCTGTGGTTTTAATTACCTGTGGTCAACCTTGGTCTAAAAATATTAAATGGAAAACATTTCTGGAAAATTCCAGAAATAAACTCTTAAGTTTTAAATTGGATATACTGTTCTGGGAAGTGTGATGAAACCATACACTACCCCACTACATGGCCTGGATATAAATCTTTCCCTTCCAGTGTTTCCACGCTGTATATGCTACTCACCCATTAGTCACATAGTACCCATCTAGGTTATCACATGGTTTGTAGTATGGCAGTGCTTGTATTCAAGTAATCTTATTTTATCTAAAAATGATTACTAAGCAAAGAATAGTGATACTGGCAATTTCAATATACTCTAACTTGCCTAATTTATGAATTAAACTTTATCCTATTTATGCATAGAAAAAAGACAATACAGCTGACCTTTATAAAATATGGGAGTCAGGGATGCTGATCCCCACACAGTCAAAAATCTACACATAATCTTACAGTTGGCCTTTCATGTTCACAGATGCAACCAGCCACAATCATGTAGTACTATATTTATTGAAAAGAATCCATGTATAAATGGACTCACGTAATTAAAATCTGTGTTGTTCAAGGATTAAATGTATATATACAGTATTCGGTACTATTCATGGTTTCAGACATCCACTAGGACTGCGGTCTTGGAATACATCCTCCAAGGTTGGGAGGGAACTACTATAAATTTATTTAGAATTATCAAAGGAAGAAATGTGAAGGAAGGATTTTATACCCAATAAAACCAGCTTTCAAGTATAGAAAGCACAGATAAATTGTTATTAACATTAAAAAAAAAACCTAAAGAGAATATTAGTTTCATAAGACCTTCCTGAAGAATCTACTATAGAACAAGCCTCAGAAAATCAACATGACTATAGAGACAGAGACATGAGGACTAAGTGGTAAATATTTCATATATCCTTACAAAACTAAGACTAAACTAGTGATTAAAAGCTAAGGAAATAGTTGTAAAATGGCTGAATGTCAGACTTTTCATAGAATTACTAATAAAAAAGATGAGAATGGGGAAACATGAAAAGAATTGTAACCTGTTCTCAGTAGTTAACATTGGCAGTAGGATTATTAGTAATATTATTCTAAGATTGCTGTGTACATAATGTCGGATGAAGTAAAGGAGATTATGAGCATTTCTCCTGAGAAACCAGTATGAAGGTCAAGAAGCAACAGTTAGAACTGGACATGGAACAACGGACTTGTTCAAAATTGGGAAAGGAGTATGTTAAGGCTGTATATTGTCACCTCTGTTTATTTAACTTATATGCAGGGTACATCATGCGCAATGTCGGACTGGATGAAGTGCAAGCTGGAATTGAGATTCCAGGAGAAATATCAACAACCTCATATATACAAATGATACCACCCTCATGGCAGAAAGTGAAGAGGAACTAAAGAACCTCTTGATAAAGGTGAAAGAGGAGAGTGAAAAGGCCGGCTTAAAACTCAACATTCAAAAAACTATGATCATGGCACCCAGTCCCATCACTTCATGGCAAACAAAAGGGGGCAAAGTGGAAAACAATGACACATTTTCTCTTCTCGGGCTCCAAAATGTATGTCATATAAACATATGTATGTATGTATATCTGGAGAAGGGCATGGCAACCCACTCCAGTATTCTTGCCTGGAGAATCCCATAGACAGAGGAGCCTCACAGGCTATATAGTCCACCGGGTCACAAAGAGTCAGACATGACTGAAGTGACTTAGTACACACTCACGCATGCATGCATGTGTGTGGGTGTTTGTGTATAACATACTCACACACATCACATATATTTTATGCTCTTGAAATATCATTTCACAGTAAAAGTAATCAAGACATCTTAATGAAACAGCTAAGTATAAACTAAACATCTTGCCATATCAAGTAGCAAGGTAACTAACAAATTCTACAGGCTTATGTCAAAAGAACTTGAGGGCAAACTCTAAGAGGCTCCTACTGACCAACAGCATAATTTGAGCTTTAAGAAAAAGAAAATTTTTCAATGAAGGAAAGCTATCAATAATTCCAGAGTTTATAATGATATATATATTTTAAAATAACTAATTCTGGACACATTTGGCAGATAATAGGAAACTCATTATACTGGAAACAGGTAAAAATAAAAAAAAATTAACCTGCTAATCAGTAACTAAATAGTAGATGAAGGAAAGAATATCTTTATAAGTGTATTCCAAATAATAAGTGAAAGTGAAATGTAGAATTGGAATAGCTCCATATTGACGAATTAATGGATTTAGGTATCCATTAATCAAAAGCTAATATGTCAGTATCACAAAAAGAAAGTCTATGAGACATTATGCTCATCCTGATGAAAGAACTCACACCAAATACAGTTTTTCCAAACAGGCTAAATGCCTAGTTTGATCAAGTCTCTATATTTGCCTGCCCGTGAGCAGGCGATAGAGAGTATAGAGGAATTACTATACACTGCACAGTAACAAAGCTTTAGCAAGTCACAATTTTTCCGCTAGGGGCGAAATTTCCCAATTCTTCTTTGTATTTAAGGTTTTTTTTTTATATGGACCATTTTTAAAGTCTTTTATTGAATTTGTCACAACATTGTTTCTATGTTTCGGTTTTCTGGCCATGAGGCCTGTGGGTTCTTAGCTCCCTGACCAGGGACCAAACCTGCACCCCTGCCTTGGAAGGCAGAGTCTTACCCACTGACCACCAGGGAAGGCCCGCCCGTTCTTCTTATAGCTAGTGGCAGCCATGTGACTGAATCCTCACCAATGGACCATGAATACACGTTTAATGCTTGAAGACCCATTAAAGCGCCTGTAACATAGCTCTAAATATTAGAACTATATTAGGGGATGATAGCAACAGAAGGTAACTCTCTGAAAAAACCACATGGCATAAAGCCACCCTGACCACTTGGAACTGCTTACCTCAGGACTCTATTGTGAGGAATAAAGATCTATGTTTTAAAAAAAATCATTGTATTTTTGTCACTATTACAGCAGGTTAGTCTTTTGTCTTTCCCAATTAATGCAGTTATGTACAAAAATTTATATTCAATTATATGTGTATATCTTTGCATTTTTATATGTGTATTCATTTGTACATAAAATGACTATAAGAAAATAAGGCAAAATACTAAAACCTGTCACTAGATGACTGATGGCATTTTTAATTTTCTCATTTATAGTAAATGTGTAAGTAGAAAGTAAATCATTTTAAAATAGTTCTTATGAGATGATATTTAGAGCTGATGTCAAAATAGTATTTGGGCAAAGTGACTGGAAAAGTTCAATAAGGCAGGACGCATCATGAGTTTATCAGTATCAGGGGCTGAGTGATGAGTACACAGAGGTTTGTCATCTTATTCTGTCTATAATTATAAATGTTTTCAATTCTTCATCAGTTTAGAAAATTCTCCATCAGTTTAGAAAACCTTGTAAGGAAAAATAATTTACACACATCAATTTTAAAATTCTATGTTTGGCTTGCCAAAACTAGTAAATGAAATCACAACATTCTTATCTCTCAAGCATCCAAGAACTAGTCTCATAATGAAATTTACATGTTTGTGCACTACTCAATTGCTGAAGAGAGTGGACTCCCAGTTTGATATCTATTTTAATGACAGAAGGCGACAATATTATGCAAAAAAATAATCCTTGATGACATCCTTTTTCAAAATCCCAAGGAACTGGCTAAGATAAGACAAATACAGCAATTTCATCTCCTTTTACCTGAAATATTGCTTGCTTAAAGTTATCTATAGTTCTCGTCATCCAAAAATTGAGCTTTTAAGAGACTGATATTCCTGCCTCCATTCTAATATGAACAACCAGTTTCACAGTCCAGTCTACTTTATATTTAATAAAATGCTCAGTAAAAAAATAAACTTCAAATAACTTACTTCCACAAAATTACCATAAGGAAATATAAAGGCACAACAATATTTCTCTATAAATACATTCATTGCAGTGAGATTTACAACAAAATGTCAGCAGTAGGGAACTGATTACCTAAATTATGGCACATGCATTAATATGGTACTAGCAAGGTTAGATTAGTTTTAAGCACTAGTAATGGTAAATAAAAATTCAAATTTTAATCCTTTTAATGCGGTTTATATATAAGTAAGTGATTAAGATATTCACAGGTAAAGAGCAGAAAATTAGACCAACATATTAACAGTAGGCAAACCTCAGTTTTTCTTAAATTTTCCACAACTGATGTATATTAATATTTTAATCACTGTAAAATTAATGCTAATAAGGAAATGTAAGGAAAAAGCAAGTTATTTAAAGAGGATTGATTTGTATAAGGTTACAGTTTCTACAGGCTCATTTGTACTACAGAAAGAATAGATATAACTATGTAAAAATACACTCATCTTTTGGTATCTACTCACAATCCCAATTATTACGCCACAGGCACAAGGAAAAGCAAAGTATGCACTTTGGGATGCAGTGTGTCTCAAGTGTGTCTATGACTCATTTTCAAAATGTGAATTATCAGGACCAAAAATCATCTGAAGGCCTCTGCATAGCCTTCTTTCTTATAAGAATTAAAAAAAACACAACTTCTACCCTTATGGAATCCTGCTCAGTGCAAGCACTACTCTACTACTAACAAGTCAGAAATGAGTGTTCATTGGCCATTCTATTTGACACTGCTAATTCTACATATGCATAGTAAGAGACACTGTTTTTCCTTAGGAATAGAAAAGCAAATTGGTGCCATGGAAATGCCATGGAAATGGCACTAAACTGTGAGTCAAGAGAACTATAGCAGGATAAATTCTAAACTGTGAGTCAAGAGAACTATAGCAGGATAAATTCTACCACTCACGGCTAAGACACTTCTGTGAGACTCAGTTTCCTCACTAGTAAAATAAAAGCATTAGACAAAAAATTCTAAAGCCCCCCATTTTCTAACATCCTAAAAATCAATGTATATGTATAGTTGATTCACTTTGTTGTACAGCAGAAACACAACACTGTAAAACAATTACACTCCAATTAAAAAATAATAAAATAAAATAAATCAATGTCTCAAGTCCAAAATCTAATTAAGTATGGCTAACTCCACACACACACACACACACACACACATTTAAATGTAGTTTTAAAGTCATAATTGTGACTTCTTATTTAAACATTACTGTAATATGAAATATTAGCAATGTATATAAGGAAACTAATATCTATACAGATGATCTCATCAAAGTTTATACCCTTCTTATTCTTTTAATTACCTTTTATGGCATACTAGACCAAAGCACTGGCCTTTCTAACATAATTTACTATAGTCAACGAAATAATTCATAATGAAGTTTATGACCTTGATATTCTATCAGACTCCTCCTAAAGGTTCTTTATTTTTTAAAAGAGACAGGAAAAAATTAAGCTATAGATAGGTTCATGATCTTCGGGAAACAATGTCAAAGTTCTAAAGATAGTTGATGAGCAAGAAAATATAAATGACACACATAGGATTTTATGAAAGTATAATTTTAGAGCTCTCTCCAGTGTTATACCTCACAATAAATACATTTCGTAAAATATGCTACACTGAAGAAAACAACCTGCTTCCCATTATTTAAAAATACTGTAATACAGAACTGAGAATTTTTAAGGATATTACTCTTTCTAGATCAAAAGATTTAAATATGTCTTCTCTGAATAAAAAGAACCACAGTTTCATTACAGTAATACAAAAGTATTTTTACTTGAAAATCAAAACTGTTTCTTTATAGAAATCCAATGTCATGCTCAAAAGGCATATTTCTCTGGAGCCAAAAGTTTACTTTCAAGAGCAGGATGGGAATAAAAAAGAGAGCAGGGTGGATGCCAAGTTACAAATCTAAATAGATGAGAAATTAATGCAAGGGTTTTCAACATTTTGTTTGGAAAAACATTTTTCTCTCAACCTCATCCTGTACTTTCTCAACTTTGTAATCTAAAATCCAATGATATTAGTCAATTTCAGAAACAAATAGTGTTTTCTCTTAAATTCTTAAAATATTATGAGGCACTCCACTCTTTTAAGCCTGCCTGGGACAACAACAAGTAAGATAAATACAAGGCACTTTACACTACTTCCTCACTGTCTTCTACAAAAACTGGGCAACTGTGCGGGCCCAGAAGGTAGGAGCTTGGTTTCTCGCTTCTTTAGAGAATGATGGTAAGAAAAATGAGAGGTGAAGAACAGATGGCAGACTGGGGAAATAAAGGTGTTTGGGAAGGGAAGAAGAAGAAGGAAAATCAGGAGAAAAAGGAGAAGCAGCTGAAAGAAGGGAAGAAATAAAAACATACTCAACTACAAACAACATGGCATTTTGAGACAGCACTTTACCTACCATATATCTTGAATATCACCCTCACAGACACAGTATATTGAAATTAATAAATGACAGGTTAGCTCATTAACATTTAGTTTGAAAGTGAAAAAGTGAAAGCGTCAGTCACTCAGTTGTTTCCAACTCCTTGCAACCCTGTGGACCGTAGCCAGCCAGGCTCCTCTGTCCATGGGATTCTCTAGGCAAGAATACTGGAGAGGGTGGCCATTCCCTTCTCCAGGGGATCTTCTCGACCTAAGGGCTGAACAAGGGTCTTCTGCATTTTACACAGATTCTTCACCATCTGAGCCATCAGGGAAGCCCATCATTCAGTTTATTAACATTTAATTCAATACGAAATGTGCCAAGGGCTTATGCTAACAGCTTAGTTAGAGAGCCAGAATTTTACTATGAATAAGACTGAAAGAATATATAGAAAACTATTATTTTGGCTGATACCACTCTTCCATAAAGCCATTCCAGCAGGTTATCCCCCAGAAAGATTTCAGAGGAAAGCTGATTTATAATTACTGACCTGTTGGATGGCACTAGCCATATCAAAGTATCTATAATTATCATCTAAACACAATTCAAAAGTGAAAGCACCATATACAAGAATTAGTTCACTCGTATTTAAATAAGTGTGTTTAGAGATTCATGAAACTATGAAATTTATCAGAGATAAAATAAAATGAAGAGATAGGCTCAAGTGACATTTATTTCTGCTTCCCTGGCACCTGGACTAGTGCAGAGTGCACAAGCAGGTGCTGAAGAAATGCTTTAAAAAAAGTTTGAGAGTTCCATTATATTTAAACAAAATTTTAAATTTAGTCAAACAGTAAATTTAAGAAAATCTAAAATGTAATGCCTTTTTAAAAAAAATCAAAATAATGCCCTTGTGGCAGCACCATTTTGAAAAATTAAACACATTCAACAATGACAACCTATAAAACTTGATAGGCTATTTTAATACTACAAAAGATTCAACTCTTCCCAGGTCCCTTTCTACAGGGGTAGGATACACTTATGTTTTTATCTATTACAATCTGTGTATTATGTTGTTTGAAGTGACGGATAAGAAAACTGAAGCTAATGAAATACTGTGAAACAGACACCATGTAAAAGAGAAAGGCCACCTTGTGACAGATGATAGTCCACCATCTGTCCCCTGCCCCTCAGTGACAATCACAAATACCCCATCAGTCTTCTGGCAGGTGGAGATGATAAATGAGGTAAAGACTTCTTGTTCAGATTCTGATGTTCCTTTCTGATCTAATCTGAGGTTTAACAGATGACTCAAAGAAAAGCCCAGAGTTCAACAAGCTTATTAATTTATCATGCTGTGAAGATGGGGAGAGGTCTGAGCTCAATACTACAGCAGGGAATGGTTCAGTTGTATTGAACCAAGGCTTATCATGAAAGATGTCTTTGCAGAATTCTAAGGTTTCATATACAGCAAGTTAGATTAGTATCAAGCCTCATCCTTAGAAATCATTTAAATAATATTCTAGTAACAATATTACCATCGAACACAAATAATATCACCCTTTCAATACAAAATCAGAGACAATGTTCATAGTGTCAGACCTCCCAGTTGGGTGGTTTTCACAGCCTGTGGTGACAAGGGCTTAAGAGAGTAGGCAGTCTCATATCACAGTCAACAGCACCAGAATAAACATTCCCTTTATGTCTATTAACGTTTAAATGTTTAACAAAAGGATGCATGCAAAAATATAAATATTTGGTTAAAGAAAAAAGATAGAAAAGAACTATTACTTTAACACTGCATAAGAAAGAAAGCTGGAATCGCTATGCTAATATTACACAAGGTAACAGAGTATTATTAGAAATAAAAGTCATTTGATAATAAAAAGGGGTCAATTAATCAAGTGGACATAACAATGATTAACATTTATGAACCTAATAACAAAGCTTTGAACTATATGAAGCAAAAACTGATTGAATGGTCAAAAGAAATGGAAAAAGTAACAATTAAAATAAAAGATTCCATATCCCTCTCTCAAAAATTGACAGAACAGAAGTAGGCAGAAAATCAGGAAAGATATAGCAGATGAAGCAACTTTTTGAGGTGACTATTATTTTACTATTTTGATCATGGGTTATGAATATGCCAAAACTTATTGAACTGTAAACTTAAAGTTAGTGCATTTTAAAGTGTAACAGTTATACCTCAAAGTGCCTTAAAACAGCAGGAAATTTCCAATTTGTATTAATCTATAATATCGAATAGAAAAGAGTTAAGTCCAAAGAAATTACATACAGCATGGTACTTTTTTATAGAGCCAAAAACCACTAAAATAAAAGCATATTTTTTTAGTAATAGATCTAGATGCAAAAATAAAACTATAAAGGGGAGTGAAGAGGAAGAATATACAAGGACATCAAAAATCTAACCAAAACTAGGCTTGCCATAATAATATGATACAAAAAAAAAAAAATCTAGGAAGCATTACATAAGAAATAAAGATGTTTGATATTCTTTAAAGGTATAATTGATCAGTAAGATGCTGCTGCCGCTAAGTCGCTTTAGTCGTGTCCGACTCTGTGCGACCCCATAGACAGCAGCCCACCAGGCTCCTTCGTCCCTGGGATTCTCCAGGCAAGAATACTGGAGTGGGTTGCCATTTCCTTCTCCAGTGCATGAAGGTGAAAAGTGAAAGTGAAGTCGCTCAGTCGTGTCTGACTCTTCCCAACCCCATGGGCTGTAGCCTACCAGGCTCCTCCGTTCATGGGGTTTCCCAGGCATGAGTACTGGAGTGGGGTGCCATTGCCTTCTCCGTCAGTAAGGTGAAAAATGTATAAATAATTATAACCATGACAGTAAACTCCAGGATACATATATTGCAAAAATTGACTTTAAGAATACAAGGAAGCATGAATAAATAATAATAGCATACTGGCAGTCTTCATTTTTAAGAAAACGGTATGAATGAGCACAAAAACAGGTTTTAAAAAGGAATATTTGCATAACAATGACCAAATGTGATATGTATATACACAAAGAGAAAAAATGTTATTAAAATTTTACAGTGTATGAAGATATAAAGAAAATCAATAAATTTCCCAAAGTAGAACCTATATAAGCCATAATCAATGACCATAATGAAATAAAAGTTGAAATTAAAAACAAAAAGTAGTGCTCATTTTTGGCATCATAGTCCCTATGCAAAATATCTAACAGTCATATTCATGAATCACTTCATACTTTTAAATACACACAAGCATTCATACAAAAGACATTATTACCACTCTAATTTGTAACCTTGGAAATATCTTTGTTTAAAAGAAGAACTGAAATTCAAAATACCTGTAAAATTCAATAATTATTTAGAAACAAAATAAGCCCAGCAAGAAAGCTTAAGGTTTAAATAAAGAAAACTATGTACTTTACTAAATGATCAGTTCAGTCTCTCAGTCGTGTCCGACTTTTTGCGACCTCATGGACTGCAGCACGCTAGGCTTCTTTGTCCATCACCAACTCCCAGAGCTTGCTCAAACTCATGTCCATCGAGTCAGTGATGCCATCTAACCATCTCATCCTCTGGCATCCCTTTCTCCTGCCTTCAATCTTTCCCAGCATCAGGGTCTTTTCCAATGAGTCAGTTCTTTGCATCAGGTGGCCAAAGTATTAAATGCTATATACATACAAATATAATAGATGAGTAGACAAACATGTGGCTGGATGGAAAGAAAGAATTTTTAAAAGTATTGAGTTTGTTACAATATTGTTTCTGTTTTATGTTTTGGTTTTTTGGCTGTGAGGCATGTGGGATTCTAGCTCCATGACCAGAGATCCAACCTATGCCGCTTGCATTGGAAAGTGAAATTTTAACCACTGCACCACAAGGGAATTTCCTAGAAAGAATATTTAAAAGATGTCTACTCTTACCTTGATGCAATCTTAATCAAACCACAAACAAGATGTTCTTAACAAGTTAACAGCAAAGGTTATGTAGAAATTGAAAAGCGGAGGGAAAACCAAGGCAATTTTTGAAAAAAGAATAATGAAGAACTAACTGACCACAGTAAGAGGAGAAGCAAAAGACAGCAAATGATATCTACTCAGTTCTTTGGAGAAAATAATTATAAAACTGCAAATCTCTACCTAGTCAAAATTAAACAAAGACTTCAAATAAAGATTATTTCTATTTTATGCAACCTATCCTGGACTACAAAAAAAAGAAATAGGATAAACTAGCCAGTTTATATTATGAAGCTAATATAATCTTGAGAAAGGAAAATCTAAATTAAATATCAGCAAAACAAATTCAATTATATATCTTTAAATCAAGACCAAGTAAGCTTAATATTAGAAAAGTCATTACTGTAATATATCACATCAAAAAAATTAAAGGAAAATGTGACCTTTCCAAAAGATCAAGAAAAAATTTCAATAAAAATTAATACCTACTTATTTTTTAATATCTTACAAAACCAAGGAACTTCTTTACCTTGATTAGAGCCATTTATGAAAACTTATAAATTGTTTTTTTAAAAAAACCCTCCAAATCAGAAAATAAACAGAATTTTTTTTAAAAAGTCTTAATTTTATTCAGCATAAAATGCCAAGTCACTGAACTAGTTATTGGCATAAATCTAAGGTTACTTTGTACCCCAAATCTTATAGTATGGTTAGAATAGGTAACACCCTAGCAAAAGTCAATTATACATGCTTTAATTCATTTGTTCTACAATACCCAAAGAGCTAAAAAGCCAACCTGAAATTAAGAATACATCACCTACCTGACCAAATCTCAAAGTGGCACTAAATGGAATCCAGTATTTTGCTTTTTATAATGGCATCAAAGGTTATTGCAACAATTTAAAAGAATAAAGAACTAAGGATGTAACTTGCCAAAATACCCAACTTCACTATTGTGGTCTTTTATGCTTGCAGACACATTCATTTATCTAATTTTAATCTTGAACCAAAAGAACAAAAATGTGTCGAGAGCAACATGGACACATCTCTGTTGTTCTATTTCTTCTTTAATTTTTAAAAATGCTTTTCCTTTTATCAAAGTTACCCAATACACATAATTAACACAGTCAATAGTTCAAAGAAAGTAATTTCCTACTGGTCTCCCCACTTCTTTCTCAAATCCAGAGGCAATGATTTTAGCTCATTAGTTTATCTTTTTTCCTTTATACTAATATATTTTGTGTTGCTATTTCTACATTTTTCAATTTTAGGATTAGCTATTGACTTCATTGCGGAACATGAGGATTTAAGCCCTATTCCTGAACCTGGAACTATCACCACACTTTGAATCTCATGTTTTCCCCTATAATTCCAAATATAAAGAAAAAAAAGAAGTGTCATTACCTAATTATCTAGGAAGCAGGAATATGAGGTTTACTACATTACTTTCTGATGCTAAAATACTTCATGACTTAAAAAAAATATTTTTTTTTGAGAGAGAGGACTAAATTACAGGACTGTGAAAATTCTGTTTTATAGCTTTGTGATTTTCCTGATACTTCAGATGTGTCTATTCTTCCAAATGCAAGAGAAGCCAAGTTGACAGAATAATTATTACTAAAACACAGTAACTTTGATCAGAGATAGATAGGCATTCCCTGCTCCTCTATAAATAACTACTTTGGAACTAAAACATTGGCCACAGAATTTCAGATAAAGAACCTAATTAGGTGTTGATTAAAATAAAAGCTTTCCCCAAATGCCCTTAGTTCTTAGGTGGTAGAAGCCAGTAGGTATGCCATGAGCCAGAATGGAGGCTATGGTAAAGTCTCAGAGAAATGAAGGCAGAGAGACCTCAGGGGTGGCCTGATGAGCAAGAGATAAATAAATGGCTCATGCTCCACTAGAACACTGTCCAAGTGGAAAGAAAAGATTAGCAATTCACTAGCTACCCTTTAGGATCGGTGGCCATGAGTACACTAAGTAACCAGGTAAACTAGGAACTCATACTGGAAATCAGAAAAGAGAAGATACTATGTAGTAAGATCCCAACTTTTCCCCCTAACATGGGGTTACATAAGCCATACTCTTACTCTGATATACACAGATGCCATTTTAAGGAGACAAGCAAGAGGATGGGGACTGAGGATTGTTATAAAAGAGGCTGGGTACTAACTATGGAAACTATTTAAATTACTGGATCAAACTAAGATTTAAACAAATTGATTGTCTACTTAAAATTTCTTCCTTGAATCAATGAAGAAGACTGAATCAGCTATAGATAGCTATGTATTCCCTGCACATATCAGGTATAATGGAGTGCATTTACTACCATAAGAATTCTAAAGGTTAGAGGAAATACACACATTAACAATCAGCTATATGTATGTGTGAATTATATATATAAACAACTATAAAAAATTTCCCATCCTATTAAAGAGAAAATGAAAGCAATGGAAACTATGTCGTATAAGAAACAGTAGATGCTTTTTACATCATTTCTCAAACATATATAATTGTACTTATTGAGGTATAGGGGGACAATGAAGGTCCTTTCTAAATGAGTTGTAGGTTTTTTAATTTGACTTGATTTGCTGTTGAAGGGCAGATGTTTTCCTAAACATGATTATAAAAAGAGGTAATAGCAAATACTTGTGCTTTGTAGAAACACAAGTATTTACTATCATTTCTCAGACTGCCATCAATTCTGGGAGACATCTACTACATCTTCCACATCAATCACGGGCACATTGGAGCCAAAGAGACTGGCTTATATTCCATTAAATACAATGGTATCTTTCTATTTTCACTACCTCAAATGTTTATTCAATCACCTATCTAGTATAGTTCACCAAGAAGAAATATTAATTTAGGAATTGTAAAATCACACTTGATTGTAAACATCCAATAAATTATAATTAAGATCCTTCATAAAAGTTCTTTTCATATTTTCCATTAATTAAATGAAAATAAACTATTATTATCTCTCTATGTGAATACACGAGTTGACAAACAAGTGCAATTTATATGCTTTTAAAGCCAAGGAGTCTCACAAACACAGAAATACATAAATTAAAAAAAGTTTTAAAATCTTTTTAATTTCACTGTCTTTACAGAATTAAATGTACTTTATATAAGTCCTGCAAAAACCACTATCATCTTCTTCAGAGAATGTGAAAACAGGACTACAAAAGAAATCAGAGTTTTATGAAAACTAATACTTTACCATTTCTCTAGTATTGTTTTAAAAAATTAAATTTTGGAATATATTTAAACTAGTACCAGTTTCTTTGTCCTTTAGAAATCATGGTCTTTAAACATTTGGATTCTAAGATAATGAAAGAGAAAAAAATTGAACATATAGTAGCTTTTTTTTGTGAAGTCTCAAGAAACACAAGAAAAATTTCCTGGTCAAATTACAATAAAAACCCAAAACATTAAGCCTTTCTTGCTGGGCAGCTACCTATTATGTTTAACAGGCTTAAAACAAAATGTGTCAGAGATCAAGAGTAAGTTATCTGATATGTCAAGTGCATAAGGTCAAAGGTCCAATTTTATTAGGTCAGAGGTGGTATAAATAAAATCTTATATGTCAAAGAAGAAGGGTCACAGATAAGGTATATATAATATAAAGACATCACAGATGACAAGTAATAACTTTAAGTAGAACAAGTATGTTTACTATAGTTACCCTCACTGATTAAAAATGAAATGTGTGTATGAGTAAGTATAAAATGGCCTTTATATATCATGTAAGTCATATGCACACTTGGTTTGAGGGAAAAGGGGCTATTACCAAAAATAACTACATGAATGAAGTGAAAACTTAAAGAAAATTTAAAACTTCTAAACTGAAACAGTACACAAAATGAATATATCAATCAAACCTCAAACCACAACAGCTAAACATCAAACTATGCTTTAGTAGCTACAAAAGTTATATAATACTATACATTTTTCTTCCAAAGTAAATGCATGAATTAAATATCCCTTCCCTTTCTATTTTTCTCAATGAGATAAAAACACATAAAATTTAGATTTCAGTTTACATAGTAGCAGTGCTGCACAAAATTTTCGAATAGTTTTTGGAAAATTAAATGGAATATTTAGCTTTTTTATTAAGAGAACTTAATTACAAATAATTTTTATAAGTGGAAGATTTTCTTTCAAAGAGACTAAGTAAATTCTAATTAATGGGGCTTCCCTGGTGGCTCAGTGTTGAAGAATCCACCTGCCAATGCAGGAGATATGGATTCAATCCATCGCCCAGGAAGATCCCACATGGCGTGGAGCAACTTAGCCCATATACTCTACAGTCCAGAAGCTGCAACAAGAGAGGCCACTGCAATGAGAAGCCTGCAATGACAGGTAGCCCTCGCTCACTGCAACTACAGAAAAGCCCATGCAGCAAAGAAGACCCAGCAGAACCAAAAAAAAAAAAAAATTAATTAACGAAAACAATTTAGGATTTTTTTAAAGTGGAACACATATTCACATGACTCTAGTTATAAACAGCAAAGTTAAGTAGAGAATGGGGACAACCACATGAATGATTCAAGTAAAAACATTCCATAATACTCGAAATACTCAATTTGAGTAAAAGGTAAAAAATTATTTTTGGTAAACTAAACAGATGATTAGTTTCTTTTTTTATTTCACCTTTATTATTTGGTACTTGAAGCCATTCTGTATAACCTTACAGTTCAACTTATTTCAATAAGTTTTTCTTAAATGCCTTTCTATGCAACAAGCATTATGTCAAAGGATATACAGAAATTAAACATTTAAAGACTTCCAATTTCAGCCACAGTGAACTGGCTTATACTGGACTAACCTTCCAACTCCAAAAGTTGCAAAAAATATACAAAAGATCTACTTGAAGTCATTAAAAACAGCGAACAAAGCCAGAACTTGAAATCATGATCCCTAAAAAGAAGGGAAGCACAGGAGGTGAGCTCCACATTCACTCCGGATTTTGCCCTAAGTGTTTATGCCAATTTTTGGCATGAGAGAACAGTGAAAGCTGAAAGTGGCAGTCTTACTGAGCTGAGGAGACAGAATTTGGTTTAGAGCTGTCAAAATAGTTGGAACTCAAGGGGCAAAAATCCTTAGAAGGAATGAGTCAAATTAACCGTGTGTCATTTCTCCTCAAACATTGGTCATATCAGAAACTTAGAAACCAGCAGCTCTGTTCCTCCTACCTAGGTAAGATTTTTTAAGAACCAACCAAAAGGGACTTCCCTGGCGGTCCAAAGGTTGAAGAGTCCAACTTCCAATGCCGGGGACACGGCTTCAGTCCCTGGTCCGTTGGGGAACTGCTGGGGACTACCCAGGCCCGTGCCACAACTGCTCAGCCCATGCACCACAACTAGAGAGCCTGTGCGCCGCAACCACTGAGTCTGCAGGCTCTAGAGCCCATGTGCCACCACTAGAGAGAAGCCCATGCACAACAGCAAAGGATTCCACAAGCCGATATGAAGATCCGGCCCGCCACAACTGAGACCCAGACACAGCCAAATATATATTAAAAAAAAAAACAACACAAAATTACTCCTGCTTCCTGACAGTATCCAATCCAGAGCAAAGTCTCATGTCATTGAATACTCTCTTCTATCCATATTACCTAAGCAAAAACCCAATTCCTATAATAAGTCCATTCCAACACCTTATTGAGAAACTCTACAACTTCCCACAGTGTGCACTTTCTCTTTTTGTAACAAATGAATAAACCCAATTCTACTCAACTGTAGATGTGATCCTGAAGGTCTTTGTCTGGAAGGCACTGACGAAAAGCTAAGAAAAAGAATGATCTATAGCTTCACATAAACACTAGGGATCGATCTCAGACTTAAGGATAAGTTAAAGAAGCCCAAGCACAAAAGGTATATACTGTATGATATCATTTATATGAAGTTAAAGAACAGGTAAGACTATCTGACGGCAGTCAGAGACGAGTTACCTTTGGGGGGGTGGGGGGGAACGACTGAGACGGGGGATGAAGGAGCCTTCCAGGATTCAAGAAACAATTTATGTGCTGACATGAGTGAAACAAATGTAAAAATTCATTGAGTTATATACTTTAAATCTGTGTGTTCTATTAATATATACCATAATTTAAAAAAAAGTTAAACATATATTTTCACTTTTTTAAGTTAAGCACCTACACACAAGTACTGCCCTCACAGAACCATAATAACTTTTCCTGGATATCTTAAGAGATACCTGAAAAACATGAATTTCTCATCTTGGGTACCTTGAGAAATTTGCTTAGTACATACAGAACCAACAAATTAAGAAATTAGTAGTATCATCCATATCTCAATAACAGTCGAATTAAAACATTTATAAAAATACTTGTACAAATCTAAATTCCATGTTAACAGTAATCATAGGTAGATAAATAATGCATTTCCAAAAATTCCTATGTACTGTATTGATACAAAATTATCGATTTCTATGATTTTTATATAGTTAGCTATTTTCTAAGAAACATCGAGTATCACTGAACTCTTAAACTATTGAAATATCAAAATATCATAAATCATTTATTAATCTTTTTCTTTTTTTATTGGAGTATAATTTTTTTACAGTGTTGTGTTAGTTTCTGCTGTACAACAAAGCGAATCAACTATATGTATACATATATCCCCTCCCTCATGAACCTCTGTCCCACCTGACCCCAACCCCACCCCCTAGGTCATCACAGAGCACCAAGTTGAGCTTCCAGGGCTATACAGCAGGTTCCCACTAAGCTATCTATTTTACACATGGTAGTGTATATATCCATAAACCCTTTTATGCACTGAAATTATATAAACAGTATTAAATTCTTATTTCTATGTTTCTTATTAATATAAATACTAAAATAAAGATATTTGTATACTATATTGTTGTTGTTTAGTCGCTAAGTCATGTACAACTTCTTTGTGATCCCATGGACTATAGCCCGCCAGGTTCCTTCTGTCCATGAGATTTTCCAGGCAAGAATACTGGAAAGGGTTGCCATTTTCGTCTCCAGGGAATCTTCCCGACTCAGGTATCAAACCCATGTCCCCTGCATTGGCAGGCAGATTCTTTACCACTGAGCTACCAGGGAAGCCCACACTGTATTGTAGTAGTTACTAAATATAGCTTTAGATAATCACAGAGATACATACAAACATGGATTTCTTCGTAATAGAAGAGAATATAGAAGGGACTCAATAAAATACATGTAAATGAACCAAAGCAAAGCTTACCACTTCTTCATCTGAAAGTTCACGCCCTTGGATGCTGCTATTTTCTCTCACAGCTTGCTGGTGTTTTTTTCCTTTAATGTGACTAAAAAGATACACCTCTGAAGAGATCTAAAAGCAATGTAATGAACACTTAATTATATCTTATTTTAAATATTATACATTCTATCTAGTATACTATATGCAACTTGCAATCACTCTAGGATTTATATATTAGTCTTAAAAATATTTTCTTTAGAATACAATTCTAAGACTCCTCTAGAAGACAGATGATAAAAAAGGCATGTCATCAAAGCCAACCTTAACAGGATATCAATTTCTTCTAAGTATAAAGGTGCAAGTCTCAGCACTGAAAAATGGTGCTTTACTTTTGTGGTCCTAATATCCCAAAATATTGACCTAGGTATCATTAGGCTAAAATATCATTAGTATCATTAGGTAAACATCCATTTGAGCAGCAACTATGCTTTGGTCCTTCGCATTGCTACTCCTAAATGCTGATACTGTTTCTATACTATCTATACTTACTTTGCATAAAAATCATTAAAGAAATTCATGGTACTCAGCACATGCCTTGTATGACTTTTAAGACTGGAGAATATATATCCATAGTTTAATAAACTTTAGTAATAAACTGTAACGTCTCATCACAACACTGATACTGACAACCTACCATGACATTGCAGAGAGAACACTGCTTCTTTCTTTCATAAGGGGTTAATTTGGGGGCATAATCAGTATTTGCATGTCGTCCACTGCTTAACTCAGCAGCTTTTTCTTTTCTTTGTTCAATCTGTTCCATGTGTCTTCTAATGCTTTCATCATGCTGTAAAGGAAATCAAAGTGTAAAAATATAGAAATTTATTCATTACACTGAGAACTCGAAAAAGCAGTATTTCTATTAAACTTTCTAAAATAATAGAATGTCTTAATTCAATATTGGACGCTGATGATAAGAATTTAAATAAAGCCCTGTATCATCCCCTACATGCATAGTAACATTTTCTAAAGGGTACTCCATGGAATTACACTGTGGGTTATTAATGAGCATTTTGCAGAAGACCTTCTGTGGTCAAATAACTTTGGAAAATAGTAAGTTAAAGCTACTTACTGGCTCTAGGCTTGTCACTCCACGCTGATGTAATAAACCTAGCTTATACTTAGCAACATTTTACACACCTTTTTGACGATAACATACATGAGAAGAACTTCGTGGAACATACTATGGGAAATGTTGCCCCACCATAAAGACCAAGCTTATCCTCAGCAGAAAAGGCCCATCATGACACAGACCTCTAACTACAACATCTCCAATAACTTCCCAGAAAACAAAAAAAAAAAACAAACCCCAAAACACTATCTCAGACTTTCGACTTCGTACTCATATTTTATATGGCTCGGTGCCATTCCACCCATCTACTTATTCAACTCAGCTTTCTTTCAAGATTCAGCTCAGAAATTATCCTCTAAAATTATTTTCCTGACTTCTGAAACCCTTTATGTTAGCTTACGTGTTTTCCTCCTCTGTATTTTCATGACACTCCATGATTACCTTTATCCATGTAGAAGTTATCTGCTTAGCATCTGAATCTCACACTAGATTACGAGTTTCTTGAAACTTAGAACTGTGTCTTACTCATCTCTGTATCCCCATGCCTACCACCAGATTCAATAAGTATTTGCTGCATTAGATTTAAATCAATGATAAAGTTCTAGGACAATACAAACAGTAATATAGGATCCTCTACTCTATGGAATTTACTACCCTTGTGAAACGCCAACATGTAAATTATGACATAATGTAAAATCTTCACACTGCTAGAATCTACCAATGGCAAAGACTTTCTAGAAAATCATCATCTTATCTTTCTAGAAAATCATCAGCTTATCATCATCTCCCAAGCTATAGCTTGAATAATCATATTTATGCAATTCATAAGCATTGAAATAATATTTTAATTTATTTCTAAATTATTCAGTTCAGTTCAGTCGCTCAGTCGTGTCCGACTCTTTGCAACCCCATGAATTGCAGCACACCAGGCCTCTCTGTCCATCACCAACTCCCAGAGTCTACCCAAACCCATGTCCATCAAGACGGCGATGCCATCCAACCATCTCATCCTCTGTTGTCCCCTTCTCCTCCTGCCCCCAATCCTACCCAGCATTAGGGTGTTTTCCAGTGAGTCAACTCTTCGCATGAGGTGGCCGAAGTATTGGAGTTTCAGCTTCAACATCAGAACTTCCAATGAACACCCAGGATTGATCTCTTTTAGGATGGATTGATTGGATCTCCTTGCAGTCCAAGGGACTCTCAAGAGTCTTCTCCAACACCACAGTTCAAAACCATCAATTCTTCGGCGCTCAGCTTTCTTCACCGTCCAACTCTCACATCCATACATGACCACTGGAAAAACCATAGCCTTGACTAGACGGACTTTTGTCGGCAAAGTAATGTCTCTGCTTTTAAATATGCTATCTAGGTTGGCCATAACCTTCCTTCCAAGGAGCAAGCGTCTTTTAATTTCATGGCTGCAGTCACCATCAGCAGTGATTCTGGAGCCCAAAAAAATAAAGTCTGACACTGTTTCCACTGTTTCCCCATCTATTTCCCATGAAGTGATGGGACCAGATGCCATGATCTTAGTTTTCTGAACGTTGAGCCTTAAGCCAACTTTTTCACTCTCCTCTTTCACCTTCATCAAGAGGCTCTTTACTTCTTCTTCACTTTCTGCCATAAGGGTGGTGTCATCCGCATATCTGAGGTTATTGATATTTCTCCCGGCAATCTTGATTCCAGCTTGTGTTTCTTCCAGCCCAGCGTTTCTCGTGATGTACTCTGCATAGAAGTTAAATAAGCAGGGTGACAATATACAGCCTTGACGTACTCCTTTTCCTATTTGGAACCAGTCTGTTGTTCCATGTCCAGTTCTAACTGTTGCTTCCTGACCTGCATACAGGTTTCTCAAGAGACAGGTCAGATGGTCTGGTATTCCCATCTTTTCAGAATTTTCCACAGTTTATTGTGATCCACACAGTCAAAGGCTTTGGCATAGTCAATAAAGCAGAAATAGATGTTTTTCTGGAACTCTCTTGCTTTTTCGATGATCCAGCGGATATTGGCAATTTGATCTCTGGTTCCTCTGCCTTTTCTAAAACCAGCTTGAACATCTGGAAGTTCATGAGTCACGTATTGCTGAAGCCTGGCTTGGAGAAGTTTGAGCATTACTTTACTAGCATGTGAGATGAGTGAAATTGTACAGTAGTTTGAGCATTCTTTGGCATTGCCTTTCTTTGGGATTGGAACGAAAATTGACCTTTTCCAGTCCTGTGGCCACTGCTGAGTTTTCTAAATTATTAGAGGTCTATAAATATTAAAAGTTTAATAGTAATGTCCTCGAGTCATTAACAAATTACTTAGTAAAATCAAGAAATGCTAAAATTCTTTACATTTTTCCCTCAATTGCTTTATCTTATTAAAATAATTTGTTTTCAGATAGTTGAGTTGGAAATGATCATAGACAAACTACATAACTCCAAAAATTAGTAACACAAATTAATTCAATTTTTATACAATTAATTAAAAAGAAAAAATATTAATCTCATGCTACATTAAAACAGCTCTAAAATTTCAAAGTAAAATATATAATATTCCTACCTTGAGTTGTATTTTTTTCTGTAGCTCTTCCATAGCTTCTTGTTGAGCAGCTGTGAGTGCTGCCAACCGTTCTTCCCTGTCTCTGTAAGAAGACAGTAAAAATTATAAACTCAATGCTTACAGTAACAAATTTCATGAGATTAAAAAGATACAATTAGGACACATAGGCGTATGTATTTAAGAGCTTTTAAAATTATTTTTTCACAGTGCCTACTAAGTCTTGGATATATTATTGCACATTAAACATTTGGGAAGCAACAGACATTGTTAGTTATACAAATATTAGGTTGATGAAAAAGTAATTGTGGCTTTGGAACGTCAATTTTAAATAATTATAACTAGGCGCAAACACATCTTTATTAATCAAAATATGAACCATTAAAATCAACACATTTTTGCCAATGAGAAACAAGTTTGTTTATTCCTGTAGTGCAAAAATCTGTGCTTCGGGATTCTATGAACTCCTGGAGAGCATTTTCTGCATTCTCTGTTTGTGGAAATGTTTACCCTGCAAAAAGTGTTGAGATGTTTGAAGAAGTGGTAGTCAGTTCACAAGAGGTCAGAGGAATATGGTAGATGAGGCAAAATTCGTAGCCCAATTCGTTCAACTTTTGAAGCTTTGGTTGTGCGACATGCAGTCAAGGTATCGTCGTGGAGAAGAATTGGGCCCTTTCTGTTGACCAGTGCCAGCTGCAGGCATTGCAGTCTTCGGTCATCTCATCAATGTGCTGAGCATACTGCTCAGATGTAATGGTTTCACTGGGATTCAGAAAGCTGTAGTGGATCAGACTGCCAACAAACCACCAAATAGTGACCATGACCTTTTTTGGTGCAAGTGTGGCTTTGGGAAGTGCTCTGGAGCTTCTTCTCAGTCCAACCACTGAGCTGGTCATTGCCTATCATTGAATAAAATCCCTTTTCATTGCACATCACAATTCGATCAAGAAATGGTTTGCTGCTGTTGTGCAGAATAAGACAAGATGACACTTCAAAACAACATTTTTTTTTTGACTTTTGGTCACCTCATGAGGCACCCATTTATTGAGCTTTTTCACCTTTCCAATTTGCTTCAAATGCCACATGACCATATAATGGTTAACGTTACATTCTTCAGCAACTTCTCGTGTAGTTTTAAGAGGATCAGTTTCAACAATGGCTCTCAACTGGGCATCGTCAACTTCCAATAGCTGGCCACTACACTCCTCACCTTCAAGGCTCTCATCTCCATTGCAAAACTTCTTGAACCACCACTGCACTGTACATTTGTTAAGCAGTTTCTGAGACAAATGTGTTGATGTTGCAAGTTGTCTCCACGGCTTTACAATCTATTTTGCACTTGAATAAAAAAATTGCTTGAATTTACTTTTTGTCTAACATCATTTCTATGGTCTAAAATAAATATAAAATAAACAGCAAGTAACAAGTCATTAGCAAAAAACATAAAGTGAGAAATGTGCATTAAAATGATGTATAATATAACCACATTTAAGAATGTATTCCAATATCAAAGGGCAAAGTTCAACAATGCAAAACTGCAATTACTTTTGCACCAACCTAATAGGTTTCTGGACCCAGGAATGAGTTTAAATACTAGTTCTGGAACAGTGAAAGTGAAAGTCGCTCAGTCGTGTCAGACTCTTTGAAACCCCATGGACTGTACAGTCCATGATAGCTCAGTTGGTAAAGAATCCGCCTACAACGCAGGAGACCCCAGTTCGATTCCTGGGTCGGGAAGATCCGCTGGAGAAGGGATTGGCTACCCACTCCAGTATTCTGCCCTGGGGAATTCCATGGACTATGTAGTCCACAGGGTCGCAAAGAGTCAGACACAACTGAGCAACTTTCACTTTCACTTCATTGGAACTGTAATTATAGCACATTGAAAATATACATTTGTCTCTTTTCCTTTATAAAAATCTATAAATTATGAAAGGGATAGAAAAAGCTAATATTCCCAAAGACAAAGAGAACAGGAGAGGAAACGATTACAAACTGTGAGATGTACAAAGAAGTAAGACCATGCTTAGGAAAAAAGCAGTCAAATGCAGCTTTCTCTGAATGAAGCCTTATGTTGGATTTAGTAGACAAGGACTGTAACAGCTATTATAAATATGTTATTAAGAATTAAAAGACAGTATGCCAACCTAAGGAAAAAATATCATGACAACGATTCAACAGATAGAGAATCTCAATAGAGAAAGATTTTTTTAAAAAACTTTCCAACAAAAGAAACTAGGAATCTTTAAACAAATGGCTGATTCGAGGGGTGCAGCAGGGAAAATATAAGATGAATTTGAAGCATCTTGCAGTGCCAGGAAGTAAGAATATGCTCAAAAACCAAAATGATGATGTATATCTAAGGCAAATGGGGGTCAAATGAAAAAGCTCTCAATGTCCAAAGATGAACCAATTTGAGCAACAGAAGAAATGCCATAATACTGGTATATAAATGACATATTGATATAAAATAGGAATTTAATAAATAGGAGAACAAATATCCTGTACAGAAGAAGTGCACACAATTTATGAAGGAATTCTTCTCTTAAGGGGGTAGAGAATAACTCCCCATCTCTTCAGCTTAGCCAGTGCTTAGTGACTTGGTTCCAAGGATGATAGTATACTGGAAATTTAAATTAAAATTAAAGTATACAGTGGAGAAATCTAACAAAACTACCTTAGCCAGGTGATCAAGACTAACAAAATCAGTGAAAACTAAAGGTGATATCATGAACTTTTGACATTTGAAAAATGATAATTCACATTCACCACTGTGGTCTTCCTCCCCAAAACCATAACCTCAATATAACCATGAGAAAAACATCAGACAAATCCTAATTGAGGAAAAGGCTACAAAATACCTGACCACTATTCAGAACTGTCAAGGTCATCAAAACCATGGAAAGCCTGAGAAACTGCTACAATTCAGAAGAACCTGAAGAGAAATGACAATTAAATAACTGAAGAAATAGTGGCCAAATACTTTCAAAATTTGATGAAGACACTAACGTATAGAGTAGGATAATCATGAAGAAAAACAATCTAGACAAATCATAATTAAACTGGTGAAAAACAAAGTAAAAAAGAAATTGAAAACAAAACAAAAAACCCCTCACCATATACAGTGGCAAAACAGTATGATTAATGGCCGAATTTTCATCAAAAACAACAAAAGAAAGAATATTCAAAGTACTGAACGATTTAGCCAGTGCAATATGGCAAGAAAAAAGAAATTAAAGGCATCCGTATTACAAAGCAAGAAGTAAAGCAAGGGCTATTTGCAGATGACATGAGCCTTTATGAAAATGTCCTAAAGAACAAGAACAGCAAAAAAGATAACACTAACAGGAAAACACTCATAGGAAAGTTGGGCAAGATCATTAAAAAACTGTAAAATAAGATAAATGAAAAATTGATTGTATTTCTATACAATAGCAAAAATACTACCAAAAATGAAATAAAGAAAATAATTCCACTTTCAATGACCTCAAAAAGAACACTTAATAAATTTAAGAAATGAACCAAATTTAAGAAATGAATTAAATGAATTAGAAGATCTATTTTCTAAAAACTATAAAATATTGTTGAGAGAAATTAAAGCAGATACAGAGACATACACCATATTCATATATCATAATACACAATATTATAAAGGTGGCAATTCTCACCACAACAATCTATAGATTCAAGGCAGTTGCTATAAAAAAAAGCTTGGAAGCTTTTTATTTTTAAGAAAATGGTGAACATACCCTAAAAAATTATTTGGAAAGCAATTTTGAAAGAGGACAACAACACTGGAGCACTTGTATTACTTGCTTTCAAAACTTGCTATAAAGTTACAGTAGTTAAAACAGTGTGGTGCTAAAGTAAGAAGAGACATCAAAAGAAAAGGATATCAAAAGAAAAGGACAGAGTCCAGAAATAAATTGTCACATCTGTCATTAATTGATCGTGAACAGGTAGCAAGGCAGTTCAATGGTTCAAAGCTAGACTCTTCAACAAATGCTGCTATGATAAATGTGTATCATATGCAAATGAATAAATTTAGATTTTTCTTTTCATACTATATCTAAAAGTTACCTTAAAAGGATATAAAACCTAAATGTGTATCAAACTGAAAACCATAACATTTTGAAGAATATCTTATCACATGGGATATTAAAAAATTTCATAAATAAGATCAAAAAGCAGAAATTAATTTGGCCAACTAAATGCTCTGTCTTTGGTCTTTGGATCTTTTTTAAATTAACTTATTTTAATTGGAGGATAACTTCTTCACAACACCGTGGTGGTTTCTGTCACACTGACGTGAGTCACCCAAGGGTGCTCGTGTCTCCCCATCCTGAACCTCCCTCCCACCCCCCACCCCCTACCCACCCCATCCCTCCGGGTTGTTCCAGAGCACACGCTTTGAGTGTCCTGGTCTTTGAATCTTAAACAAGAGATTTTAAAAAGAAGGAATGGCTAAGTGTCATTTATCATAATGAGAAAGACAACATACTAACTGGACTACTTCCACCAAAGGACCACGCTGTAGCTCCTGTGACCTAGCCTTTGATGTCTGACCAAGTCCAAACCTGGTCCTCTTAACTTCCTGTCACTTTTCCTCCCAATATTTAAGTTAGCTAGTATCAAATTCTATTTCTTACAACTGAAAATATCTTGAAACATCAAGTTTTCCATCCAACAGAAATGTTCAAAAGGTTTCCATTTTAAGTAGAGTGTCTTAATTCCTGGAAATCAAAATTCAGTAAAACATTTCTGTATATGTGACTATTTCTAAAAAATCTACATGATAGTAAATAGCTTCAAAATTTGATCTGAATATGCACTCACTACAAAATGTTCATCAGGACAGAAAATCGAGATAGCAAATGAAGTACCTAGCTCTTTCCCGGGCTGCATCTTCACGGGCTTTTTCCTTTTCTTGCCTCTGTTGTTCAATTCGGGCTTCTTGTTCTTTCCTCTTCATTAACAATTCTTCTACACGGGCCTGCCGTTCTGCTTCTAGAGCTCTCTTACGTTCCTAGTATCAAAAATGTTTTAAAAGATGTTAGAATTATGTGTAAGATGAAGATGATTAAAGGTGACATAGCTTGGACCACAGACTTATATATTCAAGGCAGACAAATACCTGACTTGTCATTATGTTTCTCAGAATTTAAACAAAAATCAAGTATCAATAATATCTGGCCTTCACATGTCACTTATTAGTGCTACAAATAATTATAAGAATAAATGCTATTTTAAGCACTGAAACATGCATATTACCATATGTAAATCAGAGGTCCAGTGTAAGTTCGATGCATGAAGCACAGCACTCACAGTCAGGGCTCTGAGACGACCCAGAGGGATGGGGTGGGGGGTTCAGGATGCAGGGACTCGTGTGTACCCATGGCTGATTCATGTCAATGTATGGCAAAAACCATCACAATATTGTAATCATCCTCCAATTAAAATAAATCAATAAAAAAAAGAATAAATGTTATTTTAGTAGATATTATGTTATTCATATTCTGTGAGAATCTGGTAAATATTTTGTTTAATCACTTCTAAACCCTTGTGTTTAGATGGCTGTAGAAATAACAGAATATGCTGAAGAAAGCATAATTAACAGAATTCATTTCTGAACTAAGCTTTCTTCTTAACTGAAGAAAGCTTGTAGCCAGGCTTCATAGGTGGCTCAGTGGTAAAGAATCTGCCTGCCAAGGTAGGAGCCACAGGAGATAAGGGTTTAATCCCTAGGTGGGGAAGATCCCCTGGAGGAGGAAATGACAACCCACTCCAGTATTCTTGTGGGGATAATCCCATAGACAGAGAAGCCTGATGGGTTACAGTCCATGGGGTTGCAAAGAGTCAACAAATACACACACACACACACACACACGCACACGCACACGCACACGCACACGCACACGCACACACACACACACACGTTTGTGGCCAGGAGAAAGAGGCATTAGAATATAGCATAGTGGATAAGAGAGTGGATACTGCATTAGATTCTCTAATTTTGTTTCCTGATTCCATTATTTACTGTCGGGTAACTCTGGTCTAGTTACATAATATATGTGAATTAGTTTTCCAGAAGACAAAAAATAACAATAGTACTTTCAAGGATACTGTAAAGAACATATGAGATAATACATGAAAAGCACTTACCACAGGGGTTGGCATATACTCAATTCTCAGTAATTATTTATTATAATCATGATTAAGGTAGAAGATACTTCATTAAAACACTGTGATATACTTGCTGTATATATTTTTGCCTACTAGGAGTAGGCAAAATTTTCACCATATTACTAGATATACTAATGTATTTCTTTCAATTCATCCCCATTCTCTAGGTAGCTTACACAACATCTCCCTGGCTGCACCTCTTTATAATAAATAGAACACACTGATCTAGGCTCTAGAAACTACTACTTCGATAACTTTGAGCAAGTCATTTTACCTTAAAGAGACACACCATTTGTCGTGAGATTTAAATTATTAATATAGGTAAGTACTTCGCAGAGTGTTTAGTACATAGTAAAGTGTTCAGTCAATGACTGCAGATAAAGCAGTTTCTGTCTCAAGAACACTGAGGAGAGAAGCAAATATTTCTAATAATTAACTGAACTCACAAAGGTAACTTTATCTCTACAAGAAGTTGTATGTATGCAGGGGAAAAAAACCTTTTTAAAGTAGTACCACCAAAGGGTACCTAATTCTTTTCTTTCTTTCTTTTTTCTTTTCGGAGAGGGGACTGGGAACTAGAGGAATCGCACTGACTTCAGGAGAGTGTATCTGACAGACTGCAGACTGTTAAAGGCATCCAACTAGACTTTAAACAGTCATTACTTTCTGAAATACTATTCATTTCTAAAATATGTTTCCTAAAGATAGGAAACTCTGCACTCCATAAAAGCATCTTGTACAGAGCAGGAGTTTGATAAATACCTATTAAACAAATGAAGCGTAAGTTTTAAAATAATATTCATCACAAATCTGTAAGCTTACAAATATATAGTATAAACCTACAGCAACTGAACTGGAAAGACATCTACCTCTCAAGCCTTCTGAAACCTCTCATAGCCCCATGTACTTTGCTTCACAGTCAAGGATATGTTTACGGTGGCCAAAGAAAGGATTTTGTAACCTTGCCCTTTATGCCTGCATATCACAGGATTATGGCAAGAGGACAAGGCAGACTATCTAAGGAAATTGGGCTTAAAACTAATCTATCAATAATTTATAGAACAAAAATGGCAAATTAAGAATATATGATGGTAGCATTAACTTAGTATTTCACTTGCAAAAAACTCAAGAATCACAACTGCCTTTAACAATTAATTTTGGGAGTTTTTCAAGAGTAAAAGTAAAGCAGATGGGGGTCTCTCTGAATTCTTCATGGAGTTAGTATCTTACTATTACTGTATTTATATGTTTGGCTTCAGTGCCTAGCACATCTAGTAATGACTATAGATTTTAAATTATATATATATATATGTATATAAAACCAATAAATTTTCTACTATCAGTATATAGATTAAACTTGTGTATATAGGTTTTAAACTTCCCATTGAACATTAAATTCATAAGAAATTTCAACATTTTTAAAAAGAAAATTCTGAGTAATCAAAAAATGTGTTAGTGACTGTGAAAAAATCCCTTACTACTTTCAGAAAAGACCTGCTTTGCTTTAAGCCTTAATAAGTGTTCCAAATTATGAAATAAGAGTAATTTTTAAACAGAAAATAACTGCTGTATTTTCAAATCTGCAAAATAAATGTAGAAAAAGTAACCAAAGAAGTCTATTCAAAAATATACAGTATTACTAATATATTTTCCCCCAAAATCCACCTAAGAAGTCACCTCTTCCAGAGAACTTTCCCTGACATTTCCCTCTCACCAACAGAGCTACTTATTCCCTATTCTGTGATACCGCTATAGCCTATACAGGTTTCTATTACATTTTCATACTGTGTTCTATTACTTACTATTAAGGCAAAGATCATTTATTTCTGAATTACTAATGCATAATGGTTATTCAAAAGTAACACATAATTTTCAAAATGATTATTTGTATAAAATGGTCCCACTGCAGAAAGAAAAACAGCAATAAAGCTGAAGAGATGGCCCAAATTAAAATTCAAATATCCCATTTCATTTACTCATCTAAGAGTATTAGCTAATGGACAACTTTAACTTTTAAATGATAAAGATGAAATTTTTTACTGTCCCTTTGATAGGAAAAGCTAAATTTTCCCTAACAGTAACATCCTGTATTTTTAAACATGTTAGCTTGGCACTCAAGATTAAAATAAGACCCTGAACTCAAACTGAACAGAGATTGGGTGAATATGGGACTGCTTGCTAGTACACAAAAACAGCATGAAGTAACCAATAAACTTGAAAGCTGTATTGATATTTTAATCTTCTATAATTACCAGTGAGATAGAGAAGCATAAAATATTAATAACATCCCTAATTTTTAACATAGTAACAAAGCTCTTCATGATCAAGTCTATAACTCTACATGCTGTACTCGCTCATATCTCCTTCTGCATGGAAGCCTATTTCCACCATTTGCAACTATCTCATTACTCAAACGGAGAAGGCAATGGCACCCCACTCCAGTACTCTTGCCTGGAAAATCCCATGGACGGAGGAGCCTGGTAGGCTGTAGTCCATGGGGTCGCTAAGAGTCGGACACGACTGAGCGGCTTCACTTTCACTTTTCCCTTTCATGCACTGGAGAAGGAAATGGCAGTCCACTCCAGTATTCTTGCCTGGAGAATCCTAGGGACGGCAGAGCCTGGTGAGCTGCCGTCCATGGGGTCGCACAGAGTCAGACACGACTGAAGCGACTTAGCAGTAGCAGCAGCAGCATTACTCAAATCTTGGTTAAGGCATCATCTCCTCCAGAAAGCTTTTTCTTGACTTTCTCATGTCTCAATTTCAGTAATGCGTTCTCCTTTGTGCTTCCAAAATGCTTTTTATTGTTACACTTATCCTAATGGGTTAAGATTTATTTACATATACGTCTCTGCATTGTGATCAAAGACATATTTTTTTCATGTCCTTAAGCAAAGCTAATGGCATCCCACTCCGGTATTCTTGCCTAGAAAATCCCATGGACGGAGGAGCCTGGCGGGCTACAGTCCACTGGGTTGCAAAGAGTTGAACACAACTAAGTGACTAACACACACACAAGCAAAGCTCAGCATATGGATAACAGCAATAATTCAATAAATGATCACTGAATGAATAAACAAATAAATATTAGTCATAATAGGTAAAGTATGTGTCTGCGTTCATATTTGATCTTGAGGAAGATCTAAAACAGTTAAAAAACATCACTTATGTTTATGTGTTAACCTTTCTTCCCATTATGAAAATGGTAGCTGACTTATGGTATGCTACAGAGGTTTAAGTACCTGATGATACTGCCCAATATACGACAGGTGCTCCTTGTTATAAGCATAAAAATTGCCCAGTTCTTTAAGGCTATATACACAGGTTCAAGCACAATCCATTTTTAATAGACAAAAGGAACACATTCTTTCCCAACCTAATTAGGAAAGTATAGATAATAATCTGTCCAGAGCAATTTACCTCTTCATCTGGTTGAGACTAGAGATTCAAACTGACAAAGACACTGATAACGTTATCTGAAGAAGTACACACTGCCTTTGCAATCAGACCTCCTGATTTCAAACCATGCTGGACTAAACCAAACACCCTTGGGAACAGAGTCTAGGACTGACTTCTTTTTCTATGCCCAGGGCCTAGGAAATGGACAGCGCTCACAAATGCCTGCTGAATAAAATTCTACCTGAACAGCTTCATCACGTGCTTGCTTCTCTTCCTGTCTTCTCTGACGCTCTTCCTGTAACTCATTAAGCCTCTGCTCATATTCCTTCAATTTTGATAAAACATCATGGCGTTTGTTCTGGGCTTCGAGGGTATTTATAAAAGCAATTTCATTTACCTTCAACAACAACAACAACAAAACACAGAAAGTGAGTTTCAAATTAGGCTCATTCTAAGGCATATCAGACACATCAGATTCTTAACACATATGTTAAGAAATTTAACAGTCTTTATTTAATAATATTAACCAGTTGTATAAGGCATAGAACAAAAAATGAATGACTTACAGACTTTTATTTCAATATTTATCCCCAAAATGGATAAAAATCCAATGTATATAACAAATCCATAGGTCATAGTAAGAAGTGAAACAGAGTAAATAAAGGCCTGCCATCCAAATTTTTTATTGAAATACAAGTGATTTACAATGTTGTTAGTTTCTGGTATACAGCAAAGTGATTCAGTTATACATACATATATGTATTCTTTTTCATATTTGTTTCCATTGTGGTTTTAACAAAATATTGAATTTAATTCCCTGTGTTATACAATATGACTTTGTTATTCATCCATTCTATATATAATAGTTTGCATCTGCTGCTGCTGCTGCTGCTAAGCCGCTTCAGTCATGGCCGACTCTGTGCAACCCCATAGACGGAAGCCCACCAGGCTCCCCCGTCCCTGGGATTCTCCAGGCAAGAACACTGGAGTGGGTTGCCATTTTCTTCTCCAAGGCATGAAAGTGAAAAGGGAAAGTGAAGTCTCTCAGTCGTGTCCAACTCTCAGCGACCCCATGGACTGCAGCCTACCAGGCTCCTCCGTCCGTGGGATTTTCCAGGCAAGAGTACTGGAGTGGGGTGCCATCGTCTTCTCCGAGTTTGCATCTACTATAGGGCTAATAGCTATTATGGGGCTAATGCTGCTGCTGCTGCTAAGTCGCTTCAGTCGTGTCCAACTCTGTGCGACCCCATAGACGGCAGCCCACTACCCCCCAAATTCCCAATCCAATCCTCCCCTGTGTCCTCTCCCCTTGACAACCACAAGTCTATTCTCCATGTCTGTGAATCTATTTCTGTTTTGCAGATAGGTTCCTTTGTGTCGTATTTTAGATTCCACATACAAGTGATATCATAAGGCATTTGTCTTACCTCACTCTATATGACGGTCTCTAGGTCCAACTACATTTCCACAAATGACCCAATTTCATTCTCTTTTGTAGCTGAGTAATATTCCATTGAATGTAGGTATCGCATCTTCTTTATCCATTCATCAGTAGATGGAAATTAAGGTTCCTTCCGTGTCCTGACTACTGTAAACAGCGCTGCAATGAACACTGGGGTGCACGTATCCTTCTGAATTATGGTTTCTCAGGGTATAGGCCCAGTAGTGGTATTACTGAGTCATAGGGTAGTTCTACCTTTAGATTTTTAAGGAACCTCCATACTGTTCTCCTGGAGAAGGCAATGGCAACCCATTCCAGTGTTCTTGTCTGGAGAATCCCAGGGACAGGGGAGCCTGGTGGGCTGCCGTCTATGGGGTCGCACAGAGTCGGACACGACTGAAGCGACTTAGCAGCAGCAGCAGCAGCATACTGTTCTCCATCATAGCTGTATCAATTTACATTCCCACCAATAGTTCAAAATGGTTCCTTTTTCTTCACCCCCCCTCCATCATTATTTGAAGCATTTTTAGAGATGTGATCATTTTTGATCATTGGATCATTTCTGATCCATGTGAAGTGATACCTCACTGTAGTTTTGATCTGAATTTCTCTAATTATTAGTGATGCTGAACATCATTTCATGTGCTTTTTGGCCATTTGTCTGTCTTCTTTGGTGAAATGTCTATTTAGTTCTTATGCCCATTTTTTGACTGGGTTGTTTGTTTTTCTTTTTTGTTGGTATCGAGATGCATGAGCTGTTTGTATATTTTGGAGATTAATTCCTTGTCAATTGCTTTGTTTGCAAATATCTTCTCCCATTCTGAGAGTTGACTTTTCATCTTGTTTATGGTTTCCTCTGCTGTGCAAAAGCTTTTAACTGGGTCCCTTTGTTTATTTTTATTTTCATTACTCATAGAGGTGGGTCAAAAAGATGAGTGTTCTTCCTGTTTTCCTCTAAAAGTTGTATAGTGTCCAATCTTACATTTAGGTTTAATCCATTTTGACTTTGGTGTTAGGGAGTATTCTAATTTCATTGTTTTACATGTAGCTGTCCAGTTTTCCCAGCAACACTTATTAAAGAGACTGTCTTTTCTCTATTGTATATTCTTGCCTCTTCCATAGATTAGGTGACCATAGGTGCGTGGGTTTATCTCTGGTCTTTCTACCCTGTTCCATTGATCTACATTTCTGGTTCTGTGCCAGTACCATACTGTCTTAGTTACTGTACAAATCAATTTTCTTCCACATACACCAAATGAGTTATAATTAGGTACAAAGTACTGAACTACATATACTTCATCCTCAACTTTACATATATTGATTCTTAACAGTCAAGTTTTGCTAGAGAGTACAGTTTTTATGAATACAGTACAGCTAATGATAAGAAGCTGGAAAAATGTCAGTTGGGATCAAACTCCTCATTCTTGAAAGCCAGAAGGATGGCATGCTATTGTGAAAAAGGCAGAGTGAAACAGGTAATTAAACACTGGAGCTGCTCTCTTTGACAGAAGTATAGACTCCAGGAATCCATGCTAAATGAAATAAAACCTATCACTAGATACGTTTCAAACTAAAGCAAGTGTCAAACTCACGGAAGTGTGAATGAAGCTATAAAAAAGATTTCCCAATCTCCATGCCATATAGCCACTTTCATAAGTAAATTAACAACATAATCATTTCTCAAACTAGACTGAAAGTATAAGACAAACAGGTACACTCAAAGAAAATTAATCATACTGTATCAAGGGTCATATCTTAAGCATGACCAAGATGAAAGAAAAAGAAATGGGACCTTAATGCTCCAAACAAAATACATAAAATAAAATTCAGAGGAAAGAATGTGCAAAAATAGAGTTAAAAAATCCAATCTGTAATGCTGGATTGGTCCAAAGTTTTAGTTACACAAGTGGAATATGTTTGGCCATATAACATACAGCATAGTGATAACAGTTAACAATACTGTA
The DNA here is from genome assembly GCF_054371585.1 of Giraffa tippelskirchi. Lineage (NCBI taxonomy): Eukaryota > Metazoa > Chordata > Mammalia > Artiodactyla > Giraffidae > Giraffa > Giraffa tippelskirchi. The sequence continues at coordinate 35,526,555 of NC_137286.1, read as the reverse complement.
ACATACACTTGGAATTTGCTTAGAAGATAGATCTGAAATCTTAACATACATACATACAGTAACTAAGAAGTAACAGATGTTTTAATTAGCTGGATTGTAGTGATTATATCAAAATATATGTGTATATCAAAATATCAAGTTGTATACCTTAATATATATAATTCTGATAGTCAATGATATCTCAATAAAACCATAAGTAAGTAAATAAATAAGACATTTCCTGAAAATTACTGGAATAAAACATAAGCAAAGAAAAAGCAGATTTCTTAGGCAAATTTTGTAATGTAAGAGAAGTCAATGTGCACTTGGATTTAAAGGTGCAAAAAAGATGATACAATGATATAATGATAAAATAAAGGAAGACAAGTGAGTTAAGGAAACTTAGGACAAAGGTAACATGATCATAGAATTAACTCGGTTAATTAAGCATGAAAACTGAACAAAGATGGTAAAAAAATCAAATCACTAATGGAGGAAAGGCTTGTTACAATCACAGTTACTGTGAACTTTAAAAATAGAAAATTTATGTATGAGTAATAACTTTTGAACATGGAGAACAAGTTAAAATGACCTAATATAAAAATAATATCTATATTAAGAAAGTCAAAAGAAAATATTCCAATATATTGGGTTGGCCAAAAGGTTCATTTGGTTTTTTTCATATGATGGCTCTAGTAGTGCTTCGTTGTCTTTAACTTCATTTGAAACAATTTTTTTAGATTATATTGTGACAGCTGTCATATCAATGTGTATTTGAAAAAAAACAAAATTTATGAATTTTGACAGAGCCATTTTAATGTTGAAGATGGAAGAAAAAAGCAACATTTTCAGCATATTATTTCAAGAAAGGTAAAAAGGCAACTGAACCACAAAAAATGATTGGTGCAGTGTATGGAGAAAGTGATGTGACTAAACAAACATGAAGAAGGAGCCACTCTTTGATATATGTGGAACCAAATTTCCCGATCATAAGAATCATGTGGAAGGCTTACTACAAACAATAAAGCTCCTCAGAGGTCACTCTAGCATTACTGAAAAAAACCTGCAAAGCTTGGAAATCTCTCTTCGTAACAACTCAGATGACTGTTATAATCAGGCAAGACTAGGAAATATTGGCATGTGAAAAAACCAAAGGTTGGAGGAGGTTTTGTTTCATATATTAAAATGTCTGGGGATGAAAAAAACTGGTAATGTTTCACACAAACTGTTAAGATATTCATGTAATTACACTAAGAACAATTCATTCACAAAATATTTAAATGAATGAGAACAAGAAAAAACTAGATTGTCTATTTTTATTTTCTTTGTATATGTAATACATTTCAAAATAGGATTTCAGAGATTATCGAAGAGAAAACAATGAAAATTAAGAGAACCAATAGGGCAGATATTGGTAGTAGGGTTTTAAAGAAGTACTTCATATTAGCAAAAATTTTAGTATACACTCATCTCAGTTAACTGGAATTATTAAGAATTTTTTAAACTGCAAATGGCAGCTGATATCTTTACGTAAACACAACCAGCAGTTGATCATTTATCTTGATAGAAATTACTTAAAACTATAGCTTGGGTTATTATGTTTACAGGAGTCACTTTGGTTTGAGCATGCTAAGTTGCTTCAGTCATGTCTGACTCTTTGCAACTCTATGGACTGTACCCTACCAGGCTCCTCTGTCCATAGGATTCTCCAGGCAAGAATACTAGAGTGGGTTGCCATGCCCTCCTCCAGGGAATCTTCCCAACCTCTGGCTTAATGAGATTATAATGAAAATAAATATATTAAGCAATTAGGCAAATCAAAATTCATACAAGTCATTTGAAAAAAAAGACCACAAAATGAGAATACTAAACCAATAATAAGAACAGTGGTAAAAGCACAGGCTTTGGAACCACAAACACCAGGATTTTAATTCTGGCTGTGACCATCAACAATCTGCTTTCAGATTGCTCCTCTAAAATATAAAAGTAATACATAGTTCAGAACTTCCACTTCCAGCTATAATGGAGTAAGAGGGTCCAGATGTACCTTCCCACCTTAACTAAAAAATTACATGAAAATATATAAATTACATGAATAATGTAATACACCAAATAGCAAAAGAACAAAGGAGAAATCCACATTATTCTTGCAACAGATGCAGAAAAAGTGCTTGACAAATACAGTATCCTTCATGAAAAAGCACTCAACAAACTAGGAAAATCAAAACCCCTCACAAATACTGATCCAACAATTCTTAAAATTTAGCAAACCAAGGTCTCCAAAATATAAAAATGTTTTTATATCATGACCATGTGAGGTTTATCCTAGTACTACACACTTTGGTATTTGAAAATCAAGTACTGAAATTCACCATTTTAAGATCTTATAAAAACATAATATTATCTCAAAAAATGCAGAAGAAGCAAGTAACCAAATTCAAACTCCATGGTAAAAAAATTTAGTAACTAGGAATAGAAAGGAAGTTCCTCAATCTAATAAAGAATGTCTCTGAAAGATCCACAGCTAATATTATACTTAATGGTGAAAGACTGAATGCTTTCTTCCTAAAACTGGGAACATGGCAATGATGTCAGCTGTCATCACAACTAGTCAATATTGTCCTAAAATAGCAAAAATATTTTTAGAAGAAAATACAACTTAAGGATTTATACTTCCTGATTGCATGACTTATAAAGGTAGAGTAAAAAAGTGTTATTGGTCTAAAAATAGGCATAAAGATAAATGTAACAGAACAGAAAATCAGAAACAAACCCACACATATATGGCCAACTGCTTTTCAACAAGTGTCTAAGGCAATTCATTATATAAAAGATGGCCTCTTTGACAATGATAATGGAACATTAGATATCCATATAAAAAAAATGAACTTCAACCTTACTTTACACCACATATGCAATTTAACTCAAAATGGAACAGACTTCATCATAAAATTTAAAACGTCCAGAGAAAACTTATGGGAAAATCTTAGTGATCTTAAATTTACATAATGATTTTTTAAAAAGGGCATAAAAAACACAAAGTGTAGAAAAAAAGTCAATATATTGGACCTTTGCAATTTTTAAAGCTTCAAAAGACATTTTTAAGAAAATGAAAAGGTCATCCATAGACTGAGAGAAAACATTTGCAAAACACAGATGTTAATATCTAAAATACACAAAATCTTTTAAGAAATCCTGCTATTTGCTACAACATGGATAAACATGGAGGGTACTATACCGAAGTGAAATAAGCCAGATAGAGAAAGAAAAATACTGTATCATATCACTTATATTTGGAATATAAAAGAAAAAGTCAAACTCATCAAAACATATTTTTCTTTCTGTAGCTGATTTCTAGTTTGCTAACCACTGTGGTTAGCAAAAATGCTTGATATAATTTCTATCCTCAACTTAGCAGCAGCAGCGTATTTGTTATGACTTGTTTTATGGTCTAGTATGTGATCTATCCTGGAGAAGATTCCATCTGCACTTGAAGAGAATGTGTATTCTGCTGTTTTTGAATATGATGGCCTATATATATCTATTAAGTCCAATGGGTCTATAGGATTAAAAAGCATCATTGTTTTACTGATTTTCTATTTAGATATGGAACAAACTGAAAGGCTCATTAACAGATGAATGAATAAAGAAGACGTGGGGGGTTATGTGTGTGTATAATGGAATATTACTCAACCATAAAAAGAATGAAATCCTGACCTTTACAGTAACGTGGACGAACCTAAAGAATATTATGTTCAGTGAAGTAAGTCAGACAAAGAAAGACAAATACTGTATATCACTTATACATGGTATCTAAAAAATAATACAAATGAATATATACACAAAACAGATACAGAAAACAAACTAGTGGTAACCAAAGAGAAGGCAGGGGCAAATTGGGGGTACAGAATTAATACATACAAATTATCATGTATAAAATAGATAAGCAAAAATTATATATTGCTATTATAGGGAATCACAGTCATTATCATACAATAACTAACAATGGAGTATCATCTGTAAAAACACTTAATCACTATATTGCATACATGAAACTAATATAATATTCTAAATCAACTATACTTCAATTTTTAAAAAAACTCAAAGAAAGAGACAGTAGAAAAGTATTTGCCAGGGGCCAGAAGGAGACAGACAGAAATAGGAAGAGATTGGTAAAAGGATACAAACTTTCAGTTATAAATAAATCAGACCTGAGCATCTAATGTATAATATGGTAACTATAGTTGATAACACTGTATTGTATAATTAAAACATGATATGGGAAAACTTAAATGTTCACATACACACACAAAAGATAAATACGTGAGGTGATGAATATGTTAATTAACTCAAGGAGAGGAATCCTCCCACAATGTATATGTATATCAAATCATCATGTAAGTATCTATTTCATTTGTTAATTATATGTCAAAAAAGATAAAAAAAAAAAACCTGTTTGAATAACAATAAAACAATCTAACTTTCAAAAATCAACAGATATCTGAATAAACACTGCACCAAATAAGAGCTTCAGATAGAAAAAATACACACATAAAAAGATGTTCAAAAAGCAAATTAAAACCACATAAGAACTATATATACAGACTAATATGAAATGGTTATAATTACAATGTGTAACCATATCAAGTATTGGTGAGAATGTGGCTAACTAGAATACTCATGTACTACTGGTAAGAGTATATAAACTGTTTCTTTAAAAGTTAAACTTCTCATAAGATTCCACCAATCCACTCTTGGGTATTCACCGGAGAAAATAAAAGCACACATCTGCAAAAGGCTTGTACATGAATTTACACAGCAGCTATATCTGTAATAGCCAAAAACTGTAATCAAAACAAATGTCCATCAACAAGTTACTGGATTAACAAACTATGGTATTTCTACACAATGATATACTTCTCAGCAATGCAACGGAAATGATCTACACAACAACATGGATAAAATTCAAACTAACTATGCTGAGTGAAAGATGCCAGAGGAAAGAGTACCTACTCTATGATTCCATTCATATAAAATTCTGGAAAATGCTAACATCCATAGTGACAAAAAGCAGATTAGCAATTGCATGGTAAAAGAGTTGGAGGAAGGAATGAATTACAAAGAGGTATGAAGAAACTTTTGAGGGTGAAGGAACTGTTTATTATTTTCATTGTACTGATGGTTTCAGGAATACATATGTCAAAACTCATCAAACTGATGCTTCACACATGTGTTATTTATTGTCTGTAAATTATACTTCAATAAAGCTATAAAAAGAATATATATCTCATAGGATTATTTTAAGAATAAAATATTGTACATAATAAGTTTCAAATGAGCCTGGAAAAATGCTGTTATTCTGGTACCGAATACACACTTGATAAACATTAACTTCTCATTTAACAATTGAAAAAGTATTTGAGTAACTAATTCAATGTTCAAAACACCTAAGCATACCTTAGCTTCTTCTTCTTGCGCTTTTTTAACAATTGCTTGTAATTGCACCTCTCGTTTGAATTCAGCATGAAGTAATTTCTCTTCCATCATCCTACGTCGTTGGTCTAATAACCCTTCTTTCCACTTCCGGACTTCTTTCTCCTATATGCAATGAATTATCACATCATTAATTTCAGTATACACAGTCATTTGACAAGAAGTACAAACAGGTAAACAGCTTAGGAATTACAAAGTGAAGAACCAGGAAAGATCTAAAGATCATAACTAATTATTAAGAACACAGACTATAAAGCCTGACAGTTCATAATCTACCAGTCACTTGCTAGGTATGTAAACTGGGCAACTTTTTTAGCCTACATCTCAGCTTCCTCATCTATAAAGAGAACAGTAGTAGTATCTAACTCATAGGTTTTAAAGATTGAGTCAGTCAATATATGTAAGGTTTTTAGAATAGTACATTAGACATTGCTCAAGAGAGATATTTGCTGTTATTGCACTATGAGCACACTTAAAAATAGTATTTCTTATCCTTATAAACATTGTCTCTATAACTCAAATTCAAGACAAATGAGTAATTTTATCCTAGAAACTGAAAAATGGTGAGAAGTTTGAAAAGTCGCAATTATCTGCATAAGAACATTCCCTGAAGAAATGTTTTACTTATAGAAGAATAAAGATAATTATGATAGCTGCATTTAATTCCTTAAAACAATATCTAATAGGAGAAGTAAAAGACTTGTCCTGTGCTTCAACATATTAGAACCAGAACCAAAAAGAATAAAGAAAATCAATGCTTACTTAACATGAATGGGAAGATAACTAACATTTAAGTTGAATTTTAGCTACATAATAATGGGTTTAACCACCTTAAAAAGTATGATGCAGAAAGAGCACTGAAATAGGAGGTAAAAACAGGTCCTTAAAGCCCCAGCTCTGCAAATGATTGGTCATGTGACACTGGAGACAGCCCTTAGTCTCTCCTAGATTCAGTTTTCACATCTATAAAATGGGATTCAGGATCTGTTCAACTCTGTGCCTCACAGAAGTACTGTTGTGATCATATGAGACCATATATGTAAGAACAGTAATGAAACAATAACCACTGTACAAATGGAAGGTGAGATTTATCATTTGAATTAACTAAAGTGATACTGACATTGATGGGAAAATTAAACCAGAGAACTTCTAATGTCTTGTACAATTTCAAGAATTTATTATTGTGTTTGCATGAATTATCTGGAGATTATATTATATAGTGAGAAAATAAACTATATAATTTTGTTTGCATTAAAAACACAGTAAGAAGGGAAAGTATAATTATGTTAGAACATTTTTCTGAAGCTTAAAATGAAAAAATATATTAACTCTTGTAGAACCCCATTACAAGGAGACTGTTTTTCATACTTGATTTATCCAAACTAAATGATTAAAATAAAAATAATTAAATTCTTGAGATTCAGGTAAAGAGAAAAATTACAGATTTTTCCTTTCCCAACAACTTTTCTACTGCATTAAGGAGAATCTTACGTCATCTCATTTTACAGTCAAACTATTTGACCTAATTATCTCTTCCAATTTTAAAACACACAAAAGGAATGAAAATACTTTTAACCTATGCATATTAGTCCTCCTTTCTAGGATCACAAGGTAAACAAAAGAGTTTACCTATACTACAGGGGAGGGCTTCCCTCATAGCTCAGTCGGTAAAGAATCTGCCTGCAATGCAGGAGATTTGGGTTCCTTTCCTGGGTTGGGAAGATCCCCTGGAGAAGGAAATGGCAACCCACTCCAGTATTCTTGCCTGGAGAATCTCATGGACAGAGGAACCTGGCAGGCTACAGTCCATGGGGTTGCAAGAGTCGGGCATGACTGAGTGACTAACATACTACAGGGGCCACACGACTTCTGTTGTGCTGTATCAAGTATCTGTAGTACACAGACTCCAAGATGGCTCCAAATGATCCCAGTCACCTGGTATTCAGACCTTTGCATATTTCCCTCCCACATTCTATCAGGACTGTGACCAATCTGTTGTTGTTCAGTCATTAAATCGTGTTCAACTCTTTGCAACCCCATGCACTGTAGCATGCCAGACTCCTCTGTCTTCCACTATCTCCCAGAGTTTGCTCAAATTCATGCCTACTGAGTTGGTGATACTATCTAACCACCTCATCCTCTGCTGCCCTCTTCTTTGGCTTTCAATCTTTCCCGACATCAGGGAAAGCTGTACTTTCTTTTCCAGTAAGTTGCCTCTTTGCGTCAGGTGGCCAAAGTACTGGAGCTTCAGCTTCAGCATCAGTCCTTCCAATGAATATTCAGGACTGACTTCCTTTAGGATGGACTGGTTGGATCTCCTTGCTGTCCAAGGGACTCTCAAGAGCCTTCTCCAGCACCACAATTCCAAAGCATCAATTCTTGGTGCTCAGCCTTGTTTATGGTTCCAAATCTCACATCTATACACAACCACTGGAAAAAATCATAGCTTTGACTGTATGGGACCTCTGTCAGCCAAGTGATGTCTCTGCTTTTTAATACACTGTCAAGGTTTGTCATAACTTTCCTTCCAAGGAGCAATATAATTCAGCAAAAGTGATAGTACATCACTTCTAAGATTAGGTTATAAAAAGACAATGCAGCTTCCATTTTGGCAGCTCACTTATTCTCTCTTTTCCTCTCTCGGACTATTCTGTGGCAATGGTAGCAGCCATGTCATGAGAACACTGGGCTGTGGAAAGACCCACATGGCAAGAAATGGAGGTCCACAACCAACTGCTGAAGAGGACTCCAGGCTTGCCAAAGCCACATGAGGGAATCTGAAAGTGGATCTTTCAGCTCCAAACAACTGCTGCCTGAGCCAACACACTGACTGCAACCTCACGAGAGACTGTGAACAAACAAACAAAAATCACAACATAAGCCACTTCCAGTTTCCACACCCAAGAAATTGTGAGCTAATAAACGTGTGTTGTTTTAAACTGCTGAGTCTTGAGGTCCTTTGTTACACAGCCCACATAACTAACCCAGTACTCACATCTGCCATTCTTGACCATATACATACAGAATAACAGTCACCCAAGTACCATGCTACAGTTTTACATACTTGCTACATTCACCAACATAGCTGGTTAACAGTTATAAATGCCATTTTATGGATAAAGAAATTAAAAGGCAATATCATTAAGTAATTTGCCAAGGGCACCCACCACATCCTATCATATGGTTAAAATCAGGATTTCACCAGACTGGCTATCTCTAGAGTCCATGTTCTTTCCACTACACCACACTGACCAAAAGTTCCACTGCTCTAAATATTCCAACATGGCAGGCAGATTCTTTGCCATCTGAGACACAAGGGAAGCCCCATAAATCTAATTAGTGCCCTGCTTATTAAAATTTGACCATCTTAGGTTCAAAACTATCCTACCAATTCATCAAACACTTTGCACAAGACTGACCAAGGAAACCCCCAATGAAAATGGCAAAAGACAAAGTACAGCTTTAATAATCCATGCAAACTGCAAAACATCAATTTACTAGCTTTTCTAGGAATGACAAATTCTGATTTCTTTTTTTAGAAAGGTACAGGTAATTTTCAGTAGATAGAAATGCTTTTATTTTCTAGTGAATTTATTTTTACTGTTCTTTTAGCTTCTCTGAAACCAGAAAAAGTCAATATGAAGATAAGCCCAGCAATTTAAGGCAATCATGATTCTCTAAAAATTAAAAACTCACCCTTTCTAACAATTTCTGAAGCTTTAACGTTTTCTGTTCACGTAACTTTTCCCTGAGCTGCTGGGCTTTCATTTGTTTTTCCTCGTGTTTCTTCTTAGATTCTGCAATTGTTCTATTAACACAAACAAATCGACAAGACACACAAATGTTTACATGATAAAGCCAAAAATATCTTTAGTCTTCAAAGTTCTTAAAATAAATATAAACAATATACAAAACTAATTTGGCCTAACATTTCAGGAAAACATTATTACTTTTCAAAAGATCTGAAATTGTCCTGAATAATGCACCTTAAAATAGTATCAGTATGTAACGACTCCATTTAATAATTAAGAATGGCTAGCTCCCTTCCTGTGAAACATTTCAAATTAATTTTCAAAGGCCAGACCTTTTACGAGATGGTGAGGAAAGTTTTTCATGCATATGAATTCCATGTCCTGGAGGCCTAGCAGGTTCTTCCTCTACAATATCCCCCCAGGATGTATTCTGGCGCCAAGATTCACGAGCTATTTTCAGAAAAAAGAAAACCACTGTTACTGTTTAACCACATAATTCTATAAAATCAACTTTTGAGAACCAACTTTTTTTTTTTTTTGAGAACCGACTTTTAAAAGGCATCCTACTCTAAATTATTCATTTTACACAAAAACCACATGTATTAATATAATCTATTTTGTACCGCTCTACCTATACACACAACACACACACACACAAACATGCACACATAAATTACCTTCATAATCTGCAAGGACATCATTCCAGTTCATACCACAGAAAGATACACTGCCACTGCCCATGCTGGCCTAAAATGTAATAAGAAAAATTGAAAAATAGTTGAACCAATTATAAACTAATAAAAGGAACTATATATGAAATTTTCCTATCTATTGTTCATATATTTCATTTAGCAAACAGTCCAACACCAACATTAACAGCAGAAATGAATGAAGTAATTTTAAAAGAAAAGTATTGGCCTTAAACTATTACTACATAAAACTCTGAAATATTCAGAGTATATATCAGAAGAGCTCAAAAGTACTTGTTGGGCATTAAAATTTAACAGAAAAATATTTGAAAGATTCACGGTTACTTTCATTCTTTAAGAAATCCCTCTCATCAACATATGTATCATGAGTGCTCAGTGACAGCAAGGCAATGTATCATTTGCTTTTTATCAGTAGAATAGAAAAAGATATCTTAGATTCTTCTTCAATCTATACACTTATAATCTGAGAAATGTTATGTATTTACTTACTCTGAGATTCAATTTCTTCATTTGTAAAATGAGAAACCAACTTCCAGCTTGTCAATTGCATCATATATGAAAAAACACTTGGTAAAGTGCTTTAAAAAAGACTTCCTATTGTTTATTGTATGTCTCAATCACCCAGAGAATAAAAATGCTAAAAGCTCACAGAAAAATCACTGTCGTTGTCAGTTTCAATGTTGATATCGTTGTTTTCTTCAGCTTCAATCTCTCTAGTTAACTGCTCCTCTTCAGCAATGGCGCTGGCGATGGCTTCTTCATTGGCCTTTTCCAGGCGATCTGCTAGCTCTTCTTTTTTAGCAAGCACTTCTGCCATCGACTGTCAAGTTAAAACCAAACAGGAAGGATCATCATAGACTGGAAAGTCAAGTAATTACTTCTCTCTTTATGTTCTAATCATATACTCAACATATACATAAAAATAGCACTGATAAAGAATTTTAAAACTTGGGGTCCAGCTCTTTGACTCAGAAATTTCTTAAAAGCAAGAGACTATTCTGTATTCCATAAAATGATACAATAATCCATGACTTACTTTCTTACCAGACAGCTGTGTATGACAAACTGTGAAGTTACATAAATAAGAGGTATTGTTATTAATGATAAAGTGTGAATTTCATTCGAGCAGCAAAATTCAAAACAGTTACAGACCAAATATCTTACAAACAAAAGAAAAACACTATTCTTAGAAAGGAACATAAACAAATAATGCCGTAATGGTGCTATTAATATTTTTTGAACATATATACCTAATTTAAAATTATGCATTAGGAGTATGTAATACAACTAATATGTACCAGAATTAATTGATAAATCCCTATAATAAGCTAAACATGTATACTATAAATGCTAAACATGTATACTATAAATGCCAAGGCAAACACTGAAATAACAAAGATTTATGACTACTAAGCCAATAAATGAGACAAATTTTAAAATATAATTAATTAAAAAGAGGGGAGAAAAATAGGAAAAGCGGGATAAAGAATAGATGAGTCAAAGAGAAAAACAGTAAGATGGTAGAGTTAAAAGAATCATATTCCTAGTCACATTAAACAGAAATAGTCTAAACACCTCAACTAGTAGACTCAGATCTGGATAAAAGCAAGACCCCAAACCACATGATGCACATAAGAAACCTAATTTAAATATGAGACTATAAAAAGATTACAAATAAAAGAGCTACCATACTAACACTAATCAAAAGAAAGCTGAATTATTAATATCAGACACAGTAGGTTTCAGAACAAAAAATATGACAAGCAATAAAGCAAGTCATTTCATAATGATAAAACAGTTAATTTATTAAGAAGACAAGACAATCCTAAAGGTTTGTGAATTTAAGAAGAGACCTTCAAAACAAAGGAAGCAAAAACTGACAGAACTGCAAAACAAAATAAAACTAATGGGAATGTAAAATGGTACAGCCACTTTGGAAAACTGTCTGATAGTTTCACACAAAGGTTAAAAATAAAATTACCACGTGTTAGTCGCTCAGCTGTGTCCAACTCTTTGCGACCCCATGGACTGTAGCCCACCAGGCTCTTCTGTCCATGGAATTGTCCAGGCAAGAACACGGGAGTGGGTCCCCGCTCCCTTCTCCAGGGGAATCTTCCCACGTATCAAACCCAGTTCGCCTGCGTTGCAGGCAGATTCTTTACCATCTGAGCCACCAGGGAGGCCCATACGAAAGTTACCATATGACCCAAAAATTCCAATCCTAGATATACACCCAGGAGAAATGAAACCATACGTTCACACAAAAACTTGTACACAAATACCTAAAGTAGCATTATTCACAAATGCCAAAAAGTGGAGAAAACCTAATGTTCATAAACTAATGAATGGATAAAATATGGTACAGTTTACATTTTTCAAACAGTGGAATATTATTTGGCCATAAAAAGAAATGAAATATTGGTACAGGCTAAAACACAGATGAACCTTGAAAATAATATGCTTAGTGAAAGGAACCATTCACAAAGACCACATATTGTGTTCCACTTCTATAAAATGTCCAGAACAGGCAAATCTATATGAGAGAAAAGACAGAGGAGTGGTTGTATACAGCTGGGAGGGTGGGGAGACAGGGAGGCCTGCTCATGGACACTGGGTTTTTTCTGAAGTGATGAAGTGTTCTAAAACTAATCATGGTCATGTTTGCACAACTCTGTGACATATTAAAAAAAAACACTGAACTGTACACTTTAAATGGATAAACTGTATATTATGCAAGTTATATCTCAATAAATTGGTCTTAAAAAGGTAGTCCCATAGATACATGCAGAGATTTCAATACCTCTCTCTCAACTGATAGAATAGGTACAAAAACTTGGCCAAGGAGACCTGAACGACATTATCAACAAAACTGACCCAGATATTTTCTCAAGAGAAATGAAAACATATGTTCAAAATAAAGACAAATGTTCATGGTGCCTTTATTCATAACAGAGAAACTGGACATAAACATCTGTCAACAACTGAATGGATGAATGTATTGAGCCACACGCATATGACAGAGTACTCCTAAAGACAATCGAAAAGGAAGGGACTATTAATATACACAGTGATATGAGGGAATCTCAAAATAATCATGCTAAGTGAAAGAGGCTAACCATTACATACTTTACATTAATTATATTATACCATATACAGAAAATTCTGAAAATGCTAATTGGTATGTAGTGGCAGCAGAATAGTGATAACCTGGGAAGGGGCAACAGGGAAGATCAGAAAGAAGGATGACAGAAGAAAATGCCAAACTTCTGGAGGCGATCGATACTTTCATTATCTTGATTGTAGTGATGATTTCATAGGTATAAACACATGTCAAAATATATCAATGTATATACTTTAGATATGTGAAGTTTATTGAAAATCAATAACACCTCAATAAAGGTATTAAAAATGCAAGTGCTTGAGCTTCAGCTTATTACTGAATTGGTCTGGAGCCTAAACATCGGTAGCTTCTTTAAAGCCACCCCTCCCAACTTCATCCACCCTGTTGATACTCTACCCCCTCAAAACACACAAGACTGTCCCTGGGGAAGAGAATGGGATGAGGAAGTTTAGATGAGAAATCATTTCTTTGCATCATAAGCTTTTTCTCTATAAACTCTAGAATATTACAGAAACTAACTTCTTAAGGTGCCACACCAACATCATAAATAACAATGATTAGAAAAGCTATTCAAGTTGAATAGATTTAACTTTGTAGAAAGTATGTTCTCATGTGAGCTTACTTCCTTCCTAATCTTATCTTCTCTAGAAAACATTTCTATTTTGTCTCTTAAGACCTGAAAATATTTTAACATAGTAACACAGCTTATGGATGAAATGATTTAATTATCCACATACAACTTCTACTATTTTCCACACTGTGAAATTCAAACAAATATCTGTATACATCATCATTCCTAAATTTCTAAATTTTCATTAAAATTTGGAATTTCAGTAAATCTAAAAAAAATAATCCAGGGTAGCTAGGATTTATATCAGCACATTTTTACAATGCTGGCAAAAGTGGACCTTAAACATAAAGGTTTTCACAGTCATTTTTTGCTTAGCTTTCTGTTAAATAAGAGAACTGCAGATTTTTTTTACTCTAACCATCTATGAGACAATATTATATAGAGGGAAAAAAGGAAAAAGTTTTCTTAATATAACCACAGTTCTCTATAATCCTTCACTTAGAATCTCAACAATGAGGTGCTTATCTAGAGCAACCCACAGAAGTATCACTGCCAAGACAAATTAAAAATATAAAATGTTTTTCAAAACCTTGGTTTAGTTAAAACTCCTCTAAAACTTCTAAGAATATACTAATATTCATATGTAAAGCAGAACTTATTTTCTTTCAAGTATGTAATTGTCACTCTCAAAATAACCAAGGGCTTTCAATATTCCACCACAAGCTAATTTTACCTATATGATCAAAATAAAAATGATGAGAGAAGAATTTTTAAAAAATTATTTTATGTTTACTTAGGTATAGCATGTTTTTCCTCTTCTGAAATTTGATTCTCACAGAATCAATTCACAAAATAAATAATTTAATATGTCTATGAAATTTAATATGATATCTATGAAAAGAAAACATAAATATAACCAATTTCTACCCCATACATTAAACTCACTTATATGACAGTAATTACATTTAACGTTTAAAAAATTTACACTAAAAGACGTAAGTTAAAAACAAATTACCCTTATTTCTTTACAAAGGAATTTAAATATTAATTTCTGTTTTTCTTATTACTATAATTCTTATTTTTCCTTAAACAACTCATATCAAGTTTCATCTATATCTAATCTAACTCTAAGATATATAATTTGGCCAAATCCTGGTGGCTCAGTGGTAAAGAAGCCACCTCGATGCAGGAGACGCAGGTTTGATCCCTGGGTCAGGAAGATCCCTTGGAGGAGGGCATGGCAACCAACTCCAGTAGTCTTTCCAAGAAAATCTCACGGACAGAGGAGCCTGGCTGGCGACCATGGGGCCACAAGAGTCAGGCACAACTAAAGCTACTGAGCACGCACACACGCACCATCTGCTGACATCATCTCTTAGCATCATAAAGCACTAAGTTTAAAAAGAAATTATGGTATATGGTGGCCATTTAAAATTGAAAATTAGAATGACTTTTCTCAACAGCTTTTTATACGGAGTTACTCCTTTTGAAAATTACTTTTTAAAAATGCCAGCATGACCTATTCTGAGCTATCCTCAGGCCAAGTTATTTTACTACTTAAGTGGAAAAGAGAAAGACATGAGCAGAATTAACTATTCATCCAAAAACATAATCCTATAAATAATTTCAAGTCAATGCATTTTTAAAGATTCAGCAACAGGGATGACAAATTTCATCTTAAAGACCAATTCTAAATGATAACTATCTGAAGTATTCTGTTAAGAGAATTTTAAAACTAAGTTCATTAAGCACCATTTCCCAACAGACTGGTAGATGTTGCACAGAAGACATTAATGTTATAGTTTCTTAATGCTAAAGAATATTCGACCAAATCATACAAAAACTAAATGATTTTGAGCAAGTTACTTGACTCTCACAGTCTCATTTCCACCCTCTACAAAATAAGAAGAATCTTAACTATATCCAAAGTTTGCTATAAGAATAACATGTTAACATAAAATAACATATAAAATGCTATGTTTAAAAGTGCTCTGCAAAGTGTAGAGAAATGCACAATACAATTTTTCATTATTGGAATTTTTGCCTCTTTAATATATCTACTCAGAATTCTGAGAAGTTGTTCTTACCAAGTTAGCAGCACTCACATTTGAAATATCTGAAGGATCCATTTCACTTTCTATTCTTGCTTTTTCTGCTGAAAATTTGTCTTCACTTGCTTGCAAAGAAGGTGTGTCAGTTTGCTGAATAACTGAAACACAGTCTGTATCAATGTGAACAGCAGGTATTTCAGAAGTTTGAACAGAATTGTCTGGTAAGAAACTACTCCCAGAGTTCTTGACATCATCCAGTGTACTCACTGTGAACTAAAAAAACATTGTAGAATGAATCAGAGGTAACAAAAAATACTCACCAACTATTTCACTCTAGAAAAGCTGATTCTGCTTAACCCAGCAACTGTGAAGCAGCAGCTGGCTGGCTAACAGACCAACCACTCATTATTTTGGTGCGTTTCAAGTGTTAGAAAAGAAACATTCAGCAGCCACAAATTTTATTTACATATCTACTATGTTTAAGGACACTCAAGTGCTTTAAGAAATTAAGCAATATATGTTGCAATTACGTTTTATTTTATTAGGCTGATTCCTGATGGCTATACTATATGCTCCACAAAAGAAATCTAGTCACAAGTATAATAAATATTATGCTTTATGTTCAAATAACTAAAGGTATTTACATAGTTTTTATGAAAACTAACATCAAATGAAGGCACTTCTCACCAAATATGTACTTTAAAGGCATTTTACTCAAAACACGGAACTCACTCTCTTTAGATAACATTAACACAACCTCAAAGCATCTTTCATGAAGATTCACATGGTACATAATACCAAATCTTAGATCTAAAAGAGAAATACACCATAAAAAGTACAGCATATGTCAGCAAGCAATCTCCTTAAGCAATTCATATTCTTTAAACTTCAATAGCCTCTCCATTCCCCTTTAAGAATATTTAACACAAAAGCAACAGAAATGTGAAAAACATATAGAACAAATTCAACTTTTGCTTAGGTCAAATACATTACATCTTTTAAAAATTTTAGAGTTTAGTGAACAGAAACAGGATTTTATTTTCACTTTCTAACAGAGTACAGAAATAATGGCATTAGGCTTTTTAGTACTCAGAGTAATGAACTCCAAGGAGAAGAACGAAAATCTAAAGTTGTGAATTTAAAACTCACTCACACCACTACTTAAATAAACATCAGGTAAACACTGCAGTGGCCATAAAAACCCCAGTTTGATATAGTATTTATGTAAATATTAAACTTGGCCAAGTCTTATAAACTCCTTTAAAAATTCTACTATTGGTTATAACTTTAAAGTGTCCCAAAGTGTTCATTTTAGCATACGTATTATTCAAATAGCATCACAATGTTTATATTGCCCTCAACATTATCCATACATCAGTCATCATGGTTTATAATCTTCTTGGTAATATTTATATTAGCATTACTGATCTTTACAATACAGTCAATCCTGTTTACTAAAAAACCAGTATCAACTTAAATAACAGAATCAAAGCTAAACTATAAAGTAATGGTGAAAATATATGAATATGCTAATTCCATTTTCAGAATGAGAGTAGAGAAAACACAGCTATTAATATTAGCTTGGCCACCATAAGCAGTGAACTTTTATACTGAAATAATTCAGCCATAATTACTCATAAGCTCTATGTATAGACTATTTCTAAAATCTCAAAATCATATAAGCTTATTCTTTACACAAAATTAGCACATTTTTTATAATGTTAAATTTTATAGCTAAAATATGTTAGCAAAAATGCTAAATGTTGGTTAAGTGACGTAAAAAGTGATTTCTTCATCAAACTTACCTACATTTAAGTTTCTTAAAGTTTTACCCAACAGCCATGTACTGATAAACTTACTATGTGCCTATGACTCTGTTCCATATTATGGGAAATTAAAAGGCAATAAGGGCTTCCCTGGTGGCTCAGACGGTAAAGAATCACCTGCAATGCATGAGACCTGGGTTCGATCCCATGGTTGGGAAGATAACTTGGAGAAGGGAATGGTTACCCACTCCAGTATTCTTGCCTGGAGGATCCCATAGACAGAGGAGCCTGGCAGGCTACAGTCCATGGGGTGGCAAAGAGTCGGACATGACTGAGTGACTTTCACTTTCACACTTTCATAAGATACTACCCACAGGGAGTTTTCAATCTCATGCAGGCATAAAACATACACACATTAAACAGTTATAAAACATTAAGAATAATGCAGGATTAAGAGCTATTATTATCATTAAGAAAAAAAACATGGGAGTCTAAAAAAAGGAAATATTCCACAGGTAAAAGAAAAGAATTTTAAAAAGCTACTATTCTGGACTGAGAAATATTACAGTTATTTTACAACTTTTTTACTTTGTCTCTGTACCCATATCAAACAATCGCTTATATTTCACTAATGATTTTGCAGAAAACTATACTAAGTGAACATAAATCTTTCTGTAAACAAATATCTTTCAAAAATGCATTGCTTAACCAAACAAGTAAAATAAACTTCAAATGGACTAAAAGAAGAAGTACTGGGAATATTAATCTTAAGGAATTATTTTAAATATTAGCAAATCACTCTATACTTGGACTGTAGAAAACAAAAGCAGAGCAAGTGAAAAATGATTCTTACTTTCATCACTTTAAACAACACTACAAATGAAGCAGGAGGACCTCACTTTCACCAAGTAATCAAAGCCAACAAACATGGGCAAATTGCTATGATATGTCTTTAGATGTGAGGTTGATAATCACTTTATTTTTGTCTAAAATGCATAAGCTACAGTGAATAATGAATAAAGAAGCTGAAGAACATTGTACCAAAAAAATCTGCAATGTATTCTTCAAAAAAATGAATGTCATGAAAAATAAAGACAGGGTGAGTAACTGATGCTGGTCAAAGATATTAAAGAAACAAAGTCAAATACAATGTATGATTCTAAACTGCACCATGGATCAGGGAAAAAATTTCTGTGAAGAAATTATTGGGGCAACTGGAATTTTTGAAAATCAGACTATAAGTTTAGATAACAATATTATATAAATGTCAAATTCCCTGAATTTTATTACTATAGTGTGGTTATGGAAAAGAGTTTTCTGTTCTTTGGAGATACATGCTATAGAATTTAAAGGTGAATGGCTGTGATGTTTGTACATTACTTTCAAATGTAACATGTAAATAAAGAGAGAAAAGAAACTGTGGCAAAACGTTAATCTGTGAATCTATGAAAAGGGTACCGGAGGGTTCATTATTCTATTCTTGCAACTTTTCTAGATCTGAAATTTTTCACAATAAAAGTAAAACAATGAAGTAGAAAAATTAAGACATTCTTACATATATATATCTCCCATATAAAAAGCAGTAAAAGGACTTTCAGAATGTACTACCTGGGTTCTCTCTGCAAGAGGATGATCACATGAGTGTACTGGGTCCTTGGGCCGAGATTCTATAGTATTAGAAGGTTCATCTGCAACAAATTCACTTTTCTGTATGCTTTCATCAGGCAAAAGATGTACATTTTCTTTATCACTGTCATCCTTTGATCTTAATGCTTCTGTTGGTAATGAAGCTTTTGGCATCACTGCTGTTGATCGTGAACGAATAGGCCTTCCTCTCTGAACAGTTTCCCATCCTTCAGCATCTTTCCGTTCTATGCAGTTGAGGGAAGAAAATAAATCAAGAATTATTTAGAAGATACAAATTTTCAAACACCTATAATATAAAAATATTTTACAATCTAATTCTCATTGACTATAACTAAGCTATAAACATGACACTAATTACTATGCCAAGTCTATTCATGTGTGTGTGTATGTTTGTGTGTATTATCTAATTCCTACGACCACACAGGCTAGGTATAATTATCCCTATTTACAAATGATAAAACTGAGATTAAGACTGACCTAAGGCACCACAGTCAGAAAGTAATAACATTTACATAATGTATACCATTACTGGTAGGGGCATAGACTTGGATTACTGTGATACTGAATGGTTTGCCTTGGAAATGAAGAGAGATCATTCTGTTGTTTTTGAGACTGCATCCAAGTACTGCATTTTGGACACTTTTGTTGACTATGATGGCTACTCCATTTCTTCTAAGGGATTCTTGGCCACAGTGGTAGATATAATGGTCATCTGAGTTAAATTCACCCATTCCAGTCCATCTTAGTTCAGTGATTCCTAAAATGTCAATGTTCACTCTTGCCATCTCCTGTTTGACCACTTCCAATTTGCCTTGATTCATGGACCTAACAGTCCAGGTTTCTATGCAATATTGCTCTTTACAGCATCGGACTTAATTTACATCACCAGTCACATCCACAATTGGATATTGTTTTTGCTTTGGTTCCGTCTCTTCACTCTTTCTGGAGTTATTTCTCCACTGATCTCCAGTAGTAGCATATTGGGTACCTACCGACCTGGGGAGCTCATCTTTCAGTGTCCTATCTTTTTGCCTTTTCATGCTGTTGATGGGGTTCTCAAGGCAAGAATACTGAAGTGGTTTGCCATTCGCTTTTCCAGTGGACCACGTTTTGTCAGAACTCTCCACCATGACCTGTCTATGTTGGGCGGCCCTACAAGGCATGGTTCATAGTTTCACTGAATTAGACAAGGCTGTGGTCCATGTAATCAGTTTGGTTAGTTTTCTGTGGCAGAAAGCGAAGAACTAAAGAGCCTCTTGATGAAAGTGAAAGAAGAGAGTGAAAAAGTTGGCTTAAAACTCAACATTTAGAAAACTAAGATCATGGCATCTGGTCCCATCACTTCATGGCAAATAGATGGGGAAACAATGGAAACAGTGAGAGACTTTATTTTCTTGGGCTAAAAAAAAAATCACTGCAGATGGTGACTGCAGTCATGAAATTAAAAAGCACTTGCTCCTTGGAAGAAAAGCTATGACCAACCTAGACAGCATATTAAAAAGCAGAGACATTACTTTGCCAGCAAAGGTCCACCTAGTCAAAGCTATGGTTTTTCCAGTAGTCATGTACGGATATGAGAGTTGGACGATAAAGAAACCTGCTGCTGCTGCTGCGAAGTCGCTTCAGTCATGTCCAACTCTCTGCGACCCCATAGACGGCAGCCCACCAGGCTCCCCCGTCCCTGGGATACTCCTGGAAAGAACACTGGAGTGGGTTTCCATTTCCTTCTCCAATGCATGAAAGGGAAAAGTGAAAGTGAAGTCGCTCAGTCGTGTCCGACTCTTCGAAACCCCATGAACTGCAGCCTACCAGGCTCCTCCGTCCACGGAATTTTCCAGGCAAGAGTACAGGAGTGAGTTGCCATGGCCTTCTCCAAAGAAAGCTGAGCGCTGAAGAATTGATGCATTTGAATGGTGGCATTGGAGAAGACTCTTGACAGTCTCTTGGACTGCAAGGAGATCCAACCAGTTCATCCTAAAGGAAATCAGTCCTGAATATTCATTGGAAGGACTGACACTGAAGCTGAAACTCCAAAACTCTGGCCATCTCATGCGAAGAACTGACTCACTGGAAAAGACCCTGATGCTGGGAAAGATTGAAGGTGGGAGGAGAAGGGGACAACAGAGGATGAGACGGTTGGATGGCATCACTGACTCAATGGACATGAGTTTGAGCAAGCTCCGGGAGTTGGTGATGGACAGGGAAGCCTGGTGTGCTACAGTCCATGGGGTCGCAAAGAGTCAGACACGACTGAGCGACTGAACTGAACTGAATGTATACTATGTGCTACCACTGTTATAAGTGCCTTAGATATAACTCTTTTAATCTTTCCCTAAGATCAGTACTATCATTCCCATATTACCAATAAGGAAACTGAGACAAAAGGTAAAGCCAAGATGCAAGTCCAGACAAATTGGTTCTGATGTCAGTGGTCTAATGGCTATGTAAAAACTGTCTCTCCATCTTTCAGAATCCAAACATAGGCCTAGCTCCAAAGTCCAAGTACTTTTCCCCTTAGTACCAAAAGTACACACTGACTTAGCAAAAAAGGAAAAAAAACTATTTTAATGATCATAAGATTATAGAATGTTAATTGAATGAACACTCGAGGATCTAGTTCAGTATTTTACCATATACATTAAAAAATGAGGGCCTATGTCCAAAGACACAGAGCAAAATAGCCTAAAGTAAATATGAATCTTCTACTACGTTTCAAAACGTATACACATATACAGGTATACACATATACAGTTAATAGCCATAATTTTTAAAAGTTTATAGGCTAAAATGTAGTGTGTCAAAATTAATATGAAGATATCTAGTTCTGGCCAAGATGGAGTAGCCTCACTTGCATTTCCAGGTCCTCCTTCTTACAACTAAGAACTCTGGAAAAACACACAAAATAAGCACAGGAAGATTTTAAAAGACAGAAAGAGATAGGTGGACTGCCTAGTGACCCTGGGAGTTAGAAGCAGCATAGCAATGAGTTCTCTGTGTTTCCTAATTGCTTCCTATATATGACAGGACGGTACAAAAGCCTCCAACACAGAAAGAACAAATGAACAGACAAAACAGCAATCAGCAAAACTTGTTTTGCCAAGCTGAAGGGCAGAGGAAACGATGACCTCAGAAAATACGCAGTTTGGCAATCCTCCTGCTATTCAGCCAACCATCAGCGGAAAACATGCACCTCACGGTTTCAGCAGGGGTAAGTAGAGAGTTGAACTTCCACTGCCCACGTGGTAAACAGATGGTCCAACTCCCTCACCAAAACAGTGTCAGCAAAGTTGAACAGTGAGCTGAATTTCTACCTCCAAATGACACTGAACAAGGCAGGAAGAACTGGAGTTAGTCAGTCTACTTTTCCCTACCCCTAGTGTCAGTGGGCGGAGAAGGCAATGGCACCCACTCCAGTACTCTTGCCTGGAAAATCCCATGGACGGAGGAGCCTGGTAGGCTGCAGTCCATGGCGTCGCTAAGAGTCGGACACGACTGAGCGACTTCACTTTCACGCACTGGAGAAGGAAATGGCAACCCACTCCAGTGTTCTTGCCTGGAGAATCCCAGGGGCGGGGGAGCCTGGTGGGCTGCCGTCTATGGGGTCGCACCGAGTCGGACACGACTGAGGTGACTTAGCAGTGTCAGTGGGAAGCTGAACTTCCATACACACTGAGAAGCAGTGAGACTTAATGAGGCAGTGAGAGTCAGAACTGGTAGACGCTGATCCGCCCTACCCACACTGTCTCAAGGGTCCAATGCTGGGCACAGCCTCTACCTTCATCGAACATCAAAGACACATAGAATGAGTTAAAATTCTGATCTCCCCCACCCCCAGTGTTAGCAGGTCCCCATATAGAAAGCTGAGCTTTCACCCTCACCAACATCACTGCCATAGAATACAGTAGTAGAAGACACATTACTCAGCACACGGATCCCTTTTCACCTGTGATAACGCCAGCAGGACCCATCAGAAAGCTAAGATTCCACTCCACCTTACACAGATAAGCCAGGAGTCAGTCCTCCCTTCACTTTGCCCCTCCCCTGTGTCAGTGGGGGTACAGAAGAGAACTGAGCTACCTCCAGTAGCAGCCAAGGAAGTAGTGAAAGTTAGTGTCCAATTTTGCTGAAAAGGAATCATAGGGAATATCTTAAATGGAACACAAAGGACCTGTGTGCCAACAACAAAAGAGGTAACATTTGTGTCAGTGGAGTCCCAGAAAGAGAGGAGAGAGAGTATAGGACTTAAAAAGTATTTAAAGAAAAAACAAATAAAAACTTTCCAAACTTACTGAAAGATATAAAACTAAAGGAACTAAAAAGACATAAAACTAAAAGAACTAAGAAATCCAAAGAAAGTGATGCTAAAACACATCATAGTGAAACCTATGAAAACAAAAAACAAAGAAAAATCCTTTTTTTTTAAATTTTTAATAAATTTATTTATTTTAGTTGGGGGCTAATTACTTTACAATATTGTAGTAGTTTTTGCCATACATTGACATGAATCAGCCATGGGTTTACATGTGTTCCCCATCCTGAACCCCCCTCCCACCTCCCTCCCCATCCCATCCCTCTGGGTCATCCCATTGCCCCAGCCCTGAGCATTTGTCTCATGCATTGAACCTGGAATGGTGTTCTGTTTCATATATGATAATATACATGTTTCAATGCTATTCTCCCAGAACGTCCCACCCTCACCTTCTCCCTCAGAGTCCATAAGACTGTTCTATGCATCTGTGTCTCTTATTCTGTCTCGCATATAGGGTTTAATAAAAATTCTTAAAAGAAGCCATGGTGGGGGGACAAGAAGCCATAGGGAAAAGATAAATTATCTATAGCAGAACATCAGTTTTAATGAGAACAAATTTCTCTTCTGAAAACACTGAAGGCCCGAGGGAAGTGGCACAACTTTCAAGGACTGAAAGAATTGTCAATCGCAAATTCTATAATCAGTGAAACTAGGCTTCAGGAATGAAGAATAAATAAGGCATTCTCAGATGAAAAGAAAACTAAGCAAATGTGTCACTAGCAAACCAGCCCTTAAAGGACCAAAGGAAATTCCCTAAAGAGACTAAGTAAGTTTTTAAAAAAAGAACATGGACCAAATTCTCCAACCAAAAGACTCAGAGTGGCAGACTAGATAATAAAACAAAAGCATACAGTTATAACTGGAAATGGAACAACAGATTGGTTCCAAATAGGAAAAGGAGTACATCAAGGCTATATAGTCACCCTGCTTATTTTACTTATGTACAGAGTACATCATGAGAAATGCTAGGCTGGAAGAAGCACAAGCTGCAATCAAGATCGCAGGGAGAAATTTCAATAACCTCAGATATGCAGATGACAAATTTGAAAAATCTGCATTTTGAAATCTGCAAGGGGAAAGCATGCTTAAATTTTTTGTTGTTTTCTTAAACTTTTTACTATTTATCCATTATTTTATTATTTATTACATTTATACATTTTATTACGAAGATTTTCAAATACAGTATACAGAAAATAGTATTATGAACTCCCTGCTCTAATCATTCAGCTTCAATAATTATCAACATTCTGCTGCTCTTATTTCATTTCTTCTTCCCTATTGTTTTTTCTGAAATATTTTTAAAAATTTTATTTATTTTTGGCAGTGCTATCACCCTTATGGCAGATAGTGAAGAAGAACTAAAAAGTCTCTTGATGAACGTGAAGGAGGAGAGTAAAGAAGTTGGGTTAAAGCTCAACTTTTAGAAAACCAAGATCAGAAAACTAAGATCATGGCATCCAGTCCCATCACTTCATGGCAAATAGATGGGGAAACAGTGGAAACAGTGGCTGACTATTTGGGGGGCCTCCAAAATCACTGTAGATGGTGATTGCAGCCATGAAATTAAAAGACACTTACTCCTTGGAAGGAAAGTTATGACCAACCTAGACAGCGTATGAAAAAGCAGAAACATTACTTTGCCAACAAAGGTCCATCTAGTCAAAGCTATGGTTTTTCCTTTAGTCATATATGAATGTGAGAGTTGGATTATAAAGAAAGCTGAATGTTGAGGAATTGATGCTTTTAAACTGCGGTGTTGGAGAAGACTCTTGAGAGTCCCTTGGACTGAAAGGAGATCAAACTAGTCAATCCTAGAGGAAATCAATCCTGAATATTCACTGGAAGGATCGATACTGAAGCTGAAGCTCCAATACTTTGGCCACCTGATGCAAAGAGCTGACTCATTAGAAAAGACCGTGATGTTGGGAAAGACTGAAGGCAGGAGGAGAAGGGGATGACCGAGGATGAGATGGTTGGATGGCATCACTGACTCAATGGACATGAGTTTGAGCAAGCTCCGTGAGATGGTGAAGAACAGGGAAGCCTGGTGTGCTACAGTCCATGGGGTCACAAAGAGTCGGACACGACTGAGCAACTGAACAACAACAGGCCATGCCATTACATGATTCACTGCATGGAAGATATTTTATTTCAAGGGAAAAAAATACTTACAAAACGCTCCTTCTTGTGACTAGCATATTAACTTATTACCTTATTTTTTAAATATGGTGACTATGTTACTACATTTATATTATACTTTAAAATAAGGACTAGATGGAACCTGTAATCTTTTATTTGAAAAATCTGCATTTTGAAATCTGCAAGGGGAAAGCATGCTTAAATTTTTTGTTGTTTTCTTGAACTTTTTACTATTTATCCATTATTTTATTATTTATTACACTTATACATTTTATTATGAAGATTTTCAAATACAGTATACAGAAATAGTATTATGAACTCCCTGCTCTAATCATTCAGCTTCAATAATTATCAACATTCTGCTGCTCTTATTTCATTTCTTCTTCCCTATTGTTTTTTCTGAAATATTTTTAAAAATTTTATTTATTTTTGGCAGTGCTAGGTCTTTGTCGCTGGGAAGGCTTTTCTCCAGTTGCAGAGCGCAGAGGTTATTCTCTAGTTGAGGTACATGGGTTTCTCACTGGTGTGGCTTCTCTTGTTGTCTAGCATGAGCACTAGGGTGTCGGAGTCTCAGTAGCTGTTACTCATGGGTTCAGTAGTTGTGGCTTCCGGGCTCTAGAGCACAGGCTCCATAGTTGTGACGCATGGGCTTAGTTGCTCCACAGCACGTGGGACCATCCCAAACCAGGGATCAAACCTCTGTCTCTTGCTTTGGAAGGCAGATTTTTTTTACCACAGAGCCACCAGAGAAGCCCTGTAATATTTTAAAACAAATCCTAGAAACATCACTTCTCCTGGAAATATTCCGTATGTGTCCTTTTTTTTCAATATATTTTTTTAAAACATCAGATTTTTTTTCTTTCTGGCGTTACTGGCTCTTTGTGCTGGGCAGGCTTTTCTCTAGTTGTGGTGAGCAGCTACTCTTTAGTTGTGGTGCACAGGCTTCTCATTGCAGTGGCTTCTCTTGTGGAGCACAAGAGAAGGGTGTATGTGGTTTCAATAGCTGAGGCACATGGGTTCAGTAGTTGTGGCTCATGGGCTCTGGATCACAGGCTCAACAGTTGTGACACAGAGGCTTAGCTGCTCTGCAGCATGTGGGATCTTCCCTGATCAGGGATCAAAACCTATGTCTCCTACACTGGCAGGCAGAATTTTTACCACTGAGCCACCAGGGAAACCCAGTATGTGTCTTTAAAAGATAGAATTTTAAAAATATAACAACATTATTAACATAACCAACAAAATTACTAATAATACCTTAAATCATATACCGTCCAGTTGTATTCAATTTTCATCCATGTTTAACTCTTTAAAAATTTATTTATCTCTGTTCTATACTTTAAGCATATATACATGCATATATAAAGAAAAATTATAAAATCAACCTCATAAAAACCAAATATACAAAAAGAAAAAAACAACTAAATTATGAAATTAAGTTTAACAAAAGATTTTTGATTCCAGATAATTTAACTGGCTCACCCTTAGGAATACTATGATTATTACTTTATAAAGAAAAACAGCCCTTTTTGAAAGCTTCTTTATAGAAAAAAATACTGCTTAAAACTTGGACCTAATCCATTAATCGGAGAAGGCAACGGCACCCCACTCCAGTACTCTTGCCTGGAAAATCCCATGGACGGAGGAGCCTGGTAGGCTACAGTCCATGGGGTCGCTAAGAGTCGAACACGACTGAGCGACTTCACTTTCACTTTTCCCTTTCATGCCCTGGAGAAGGAAATGGCAACCCACTCCAGTATTCTTGCCTGGAGAATCCCAGGGACGGCAGAGCCTGGTGAGCTGCCGTCTATGGGATCGCACAGAGTCGGACACGACTGAAGCGACTTAGCAGCAGTAGCAGTAGCAATCCATTAATCGATAGGATGGCCAATACAAACATTATCACACAATTTTAAAAAAATAAATAAATAAATGAAATAAATGAAGCAATTCAGAAGAAGAGTATATCAAAATAGAAACTATAACATAGGTCTATTAAACACTAAGAAATCAGTTGTGGGCAAATTACATTTTTAATGAAAACTTCAGTAAAAACCAGATCGAAAAATCATTCCCATAAATAAGGATACTTCTTAAAAACAGTAAATCATTATTTAAACTATCAGAGAACTTCTAAATACTTAAAATAATTTTAGAGATGTGCCCAAAGCTCAAAACTATATTTCACGCCACCATTTTTACACTCCAGAATTTTCACAAATGTCATTAATAAAGTAGTATTAAATTCAAGTCCATACAACCAATAATTTAAAAAGCACTGGGATAATCCTTACCTAACTGTTATTTGTTATCATTTTTATTTATCACTATATTTAATTCACTAATATTTTGTTCAATGTTCAAGATAAAATGTTGCTTTATTGTAATATCCTTTTAGGTTTTGATATTAAGGTTATAAAATGATCTCTCTTTTATTCTGAGGAAGAGTTTCTTTAAGATTGAAGCTATCTTTACCTAAAATCTTTGGAAGACTTCACAGGTGAAGCCATCGTGACCTGGAATTTTCTTTATGAAAAAATGTTTCATTATTAACCCACATTCTCTTTTGTAAGTTCCTTCAAGTTTTTCTAATTCTTGTTATGCAATTTTTGTTACATTTTTCAAGTTATTTATCAATTTCTTCTAAGTTTCTAAATTTAGTGTATAATATTGGTCATAATTTTACTATTTGTGGGATCTCTATCAATGCCCTTGTTTCATTCCTGGGCTAGGCCTTGTCTCCTCTTTTTCTTGCTATTACTAGAAATCTGTTAATTTTATTAGTCTATTTGAATAACTACATTTTGGCTTTGTTAATTTCACTGTGTTCTCACCTATAAATCTTTTCCTTCCATGTTCCTTAGGTCTAACTTGTTCTTTTCTAATTTCTTGAGATGGACAAAATGTGGATTATAGGTTTTCCTCCTTTCTAGTTGGTATAATTGAGGCTAGAAATTTTCCTCAAAGCATAGCTTTAACCAGACCCAAAGATTTTTAAATGTTCATTTTCTTTCAACTGACATTTTCTAATTTCATCGTGACTTCTTCCCTGACTCACAGGCTTTTCAGAAATATATTCCAAAGTTATAAAAATTTGAGAATTGCACAGCTATCTTTTTATAATTAATTTCTAACTTCATTCCACTGTGTTCAGACAGAATGAGGTCAATCGTCTAACAGCTGTTGAAACATTTAATGGCTCAGCATGAGTCAATTTTGGTAAATGTTCCATGTGTGCTTGAATATGTATTTCAATTTACAGTTACAGCCGTAAGAAAGTAAGTAGCCTGTATTAAAATTAATCTTCCTGTCAAACACAACTACAAGAGCTAGACAAAATATATAAATGAATTGTTTAAAGGCACTGGAAAGCAACCAATATAGGCAAGATTTGAGGAATTACAATTCCTGAGAAAAGAGGAAACAATATGAGATCCACATTCACCCTAGAATTTTCCCTGAAGACAGCTGGAATTCACAGTGCAGGCAAAGTGACTCCTTGTAGAAACCACCAGTCCTATCTAGCTCAGAATCTAAAGCAACTGGGACTTCAAGGAAAAATAATCATGGAGAGCAGGGAACTGAAGAAGAGTAAGCCAAAAAAAATCTGCATTCAATCTTCCCTTAAGAAGTCTGACAACTGCTAAGCTTTGCATATGCAAGGCAAGCTCCAAGAAATCCAGAAGAAAACAGCAGCTGGGGTGCTAATGAGCTAAGCAGATATTGTAGTAACTGTACAGTGCTGAGGAAACAAAAGCTGGAATTCAGGAATGAAGTGGTCTTGGCAAACACCCCAGGTTTTCAGTTAAGACCCCAAAAGAAACAAGAAAAAACTAACATATCAACTTTAATAAAACCTCAAGACAAACCCTGACAGGATTAAGGTGCTCTGTTTGTCCTCTTATTGCCATAAAAAAATACATTTTTAGAAAAAGCCCCTGTAACTTTTAATACACAATGTTAAACATTTAATTAAATATGTGGCATACTAATAAAATAGCTGAATAATAAATGAACAACAAAAAACTGAAAACTCCCCAAAAATGTTTTTCAAAGTAACAAATCCATGTATAGTTCAGACATTTTACTTCTCAGACACAAAATTTCTAAATAGCTGTTATTAATATATTCAAGAAAATATGG
This sequence comes from Giraffa tippelskirchi, assembly GCF_054371585.1. Taxonomy (NCBI): domain Eukaryota; kingdom Metazoa; phylum Chordata; class Mammalia; order Artiodactyla; family Giraffidae; genus Giraffa; species Giraffa tippelskirchi. Next base: position 35,496,874 of record NC_137286.1, on the reverse strand, counting down.
ATTAGACATACAGAACAGAGGATTAGTGCAATAACTAAAATACATATCAATAAAAAGTTTCCAGATTGAAGCATCAGAATGGAAAAGAGAAAGCATTATTTGTCAGACGTATCAATCACATAAAGTTAACTAATTAAGTTGTTTGGATATTTTTATATTTACTGATCTTTATCTATATGTACTATCAGTTGAGATAGTTATGTTAAAATCTCCCAGTATAAATACAGACTTTTTTCAATTTTTCCTTTCAGTCCTGCCTGGTTTTCTTTATATGCTTTAAAGATATGTGTATATATGTGTATGTCTAGAGCAATTTAGAATTACTCTACCTTTCTGATGAGATGACCCTTTAGTACTTAAAAAAAAAAACCTCTTTAAAATGCTTCCTGTCTACTCCATTTTTCTAGCTATTCTAAAAATACTAGTTTTGATTTGAATAGGATATGTATAGAATATCTTTCATCTTTCCCTTTTTCTTTTGACTTTTCCATGTCTTCATATTGAAGGTATATCTCTTGTAAGTAGATATTTTTATTTTTAAAATATAGTAGTATTTTTAAATATATTAAATATTATAAAAATATTTAAAATATTTTAATATTTTGTATTTATAATATATATAAATATATAATATTTTAAAAAATATAAAAATATTTAAAATATAGTAGTACTTTTTAAATGTTGTAGATATTTTATTTTTAATATGGCTTTATAATCTTTGTTTTTAAAATTTAGTATTTAGACCATTTATACTTAATGTAGGGAATGATACAATTCCATTTACTTCTACTACACTACAATTTGCTTTTTATTTGTCTTATCTGTTTTGTGTTTCTTTTTTCCTCTTCTCTAGTTTTCTTTCAGATTAATCAAAAGGATTATTAGTTGAACATTCTTTTACTCTTCTTTTTTGCTTTCTTGAGTTTATAACACATCCTTGACTTATATCTAATACAAATTATTTTGTTAACTTCCTAGATAATGCTAGAACCTAGATAATATAAACTCCATTTTTCTGCTTTTATCTTTTGAATTATTGTCATAAATTTTCATTCTACATACACGTCAAGCTCCACAATACATTATTCCATACAGTCAATACACATTTAAAGTTATCTACATGTTTACTCCTTCCAGTGTTCTTCATTCCTTCATGTATTTCTGGGTTTCTATCTGGGATCATTTACACGCCACCTGAAGAACTCTGCAGCATTTCTTTTAGTGTAAGTCTGCTAATTACAATTTCTCTGATTTTTTATTTATCTAGAATTACCTTTATTTCACCTTCACTTTGAAGGTTATTTTTGCTGGATGTAGAATTCTATCTTGCCAGTTATTTTCTTTCAGCACCTTAAAGATCTCATTCCACTCTCATCTGGCTTTTATCTGCTATGAGTTTACTGTTGCTCCTTTGAAAAGTCTTTTTTTAAAACTCTGATTATTTGCAAAGATTTTCTAGTATTTTTTTTAGCATTTTAATATATTGCATCTAGATGAGATTTACTTTGTATTTTTCATACTTGGAGGTTTACAGCATTTCTTGAATATAAGATTTTATGTCTTTTGCAGTTTGGGAAAATCTTCAGTGATTATTACCTTGTCAAATGTTGTTTTTGCACAATTCACTCCATCCCTTCACAGATTCCATTTACATGTGTGCCTCTTATGCTCTTCTCTGCATTCTATTTCTTTTCTCTTCATGATTTAACCTCAGCATTTTCTACTGACTTAGAATTAATTCAATACCAACTCTCTTAAATTTTTAAATCTCTTCTTAACATGTGCAACCACATTAGTTGCTTTAAGTAGTTCACTTATCTTTCTGGATTCCTCTCTTATAGAGCACTGTGACCATAAAAAAATCTGGATTGGCTGCTCCCTAGACATGCACACAGCAAACATCCTGGGATCACCACCACAGAATTATTAACTTTGCCTCTTCTCTGTGCTGGCTTCCCTCTAGTAGTGACAGTGTTGATGAAGTTAAAAAAAAAAAAATTTTAAGACCTTGCATGTTTGAAAATGTCTTTAATCTACTCTCACATCTAATGGATAATTTGTCTGGACATAGGATTTTAGTCTGGAGAATCCCAGGGACGGGGGAGCCTGGTGGGCTGCTGTCTATGGGATTGCACAGAGTCAGACACGACTGAAGTGACTTAGCAGCAGCAGCAAGATTTTAGCTTTGAAATTATCTTCCTCCAGAATTTTGAAGACATTGTTCAATTTTCTTGTGACTTCTAGTAATTCCACAAAAGTTGATTTTTTTTGATTGATTCAGAATCAATTCTGATTCTTGGTCATTTGTATATAAACTGATTCTTTCCTATTTTTAGAGCCTCTCATCATCTATATTACTCATAAATTTCCCAACAAATTTTGATGTCACTCTACTTTCATCCATTTTACTGGACATTTAATGGATGGCCCTTATGGTTAAAAGTTTATTATCTTCATGTTAAACAAAAGTTTCTTTAATTATTTCGTGACTTCTTCCTTTATCTTTCTATAATCCATATTATTCAAATAGGGGATAGTCTCATTAACTATTTTTATATAAGAAGACTAAAACTTAACATCTTAAAATACTAATCATCTTATTTCCATGAAAGTCTTTGAGTCAGGAATCTGAAGAGTGCTCAGTTTTTGTGGGGGAGGTATAGGAGGGTACTCGTCCCATCTCCACATGGTGTCAGCTAGGGTGATTCAAGTGAAATCAGAGAGTTCATGATAGCCTCACCACATTCCTGAAGTTTTGATACTAGTTACTGACTGAGATAGTTCTTCTCCTGGCCACTTTCTCTTCATATGGTCTCTCATTATTCAGCAGCCTATCTTGGGCTTCTTTACAGGGCAGTTGGCTTCTAACAAGGAGAAAATTGACGCTGCAAGGACTCTTTACCAGCTAGGCTGGGAATTTACTAAATGTCACTCTAGATACATTCTATTGATCATATCAAGTCACAGGACCAACCAAAGACTTACGGGGAGAAAAACAGACTCTACTCACTGACAGTGGGAGTGCACGCACGCACCTGGATGAGAGAAATTGTCCAGACCCACTTTCGCAACAAGCTGCCACAATTCACAACCCAGCTTCAAACTGCCAGTCTTCCAAGACTACCAGACATTCATCCAATTACAGAATCAGCCTCAAAGACCAGTATCTCATGATCTATACCAGATCTGGATGAGTTACTCAGGTGTGGGTTCCCTTGATCTGGAAACCTCATAGTTCAGTAAGAGGAGAGGGTTTGAAGTGGAAGAAAGGTTGAGGCATCTTAACATTATGAATAGTCTTTCACTTAACTTCTTTATTTTCAATACAATACTCCCATCTTTCAATGTAGCTGGTATCCCTCGGGTCAAATACTATCTTTTGTACCTTCTCAAGAGAATGAACCTCCAATATTTTGTGGGGTGAGTGAAACACATCTACTCTCATCTTACTATTCAGAGTAATGAAGAATTGAGGAAGATTCAAGATTCTTCTTCACTTATAATCCCTATCTATACTCTCACTTTCAAAGATACCTGCTCACACCAATTTTTGATCTTTTGGAAGTTATGTGGAGCAAATTGGATTGCTTGACATTGACAGTTTTGCCCACTCTCGGAGCTGAGGATTCAGCTAGCTTACTCAAATGTCACCACTGGTCTTTCTACTTTCCAACTTTCTAAATTTTGCTCATATCATCTCTTCTCCCATCTCTTTTTTTTTAAGTCCTTCCATATCATTTCAGTTGAGTTTGGGGAAAGAGTAAGGTAACTGTTTGTGCTCACTTTGTCATCTTTAACAAAAACCAATTTTATAGCATATTATTAAAAACTTGAGTATTATAGCTACTGCAGTTATAAATTAAACTTAAGTTATACACCATAATTCAGTGCACAGTTCAGTCACTCAGTCGTGTCCAACTCTTTGCAACCCCATGAACTGCAGGACCACCAGGCTTCCCTGTCCATCACCACCTCCTGGAGCTTGCTCACAGTGCACAACAGTGCATCAAAACCCCGAAATGGAAAACTAAAGTGGTCAAAAACAAAATTCCCTGGTACATTAGCACTATTATTTTTCAGTCTAGTCATAATTAAGATCAATCATTTCACTTTAACCAAATGGGTCACACTCATAAATACTGTATCTTTCAAGATACAGACACTAAGCTTTATGATTATACATTTTCCTACCTTTTCCTAAGAAAGAACTCATGCCTACTCTCAATTTTCTACTTTCTCAATAGAGAAAGCACGGGCAATATATTCTATAAAAGTAAGGCACATATTTGAAACAAGCCAATACATTTTACTGAGACCAAAATGGAAAAAAACAACACAATATCAGTAATGAAGTTGTTGCATTACCTTTGTTATAGCCAATAAATCATTTATGAACCAAAAAGCTCCAAACAGATCTTTCATCAAAGAGAAAAGAAAGCAGTATTCTCAAGTTGTCTCTAACTCATAATACAAATTCATCATTTCTTACTATCACTCTAAAATCCAAGTCTCTAAAAATGTATTAAAAAAAAGTCTACCCTGGTGCTCCCCTGCTGGTCCAGTGGTTAAGAATCCACCTTGCAATGCAGGGGCCACTGGTTCAATCCCTGGTCCAGAAAGATTCCACATGCTGTGAAGCAGTTAAGCCCATGTGCCACAACTACTGAGCACATGAGTCACAACTACTGAAGCCCGTGCACCCTAGCGTCTGTGCTCTGCAACAAGAGAAGTCACCACAATGAAGAGTAGCCCCCCCAACTGGCCACAACTAGAGAAAGCCCACACACAGCAATGAAGACCTAATGTAGCTGAAAATTTAAAAAATCCACTCTGGATTTATGTAGAAAACCCCTATGGAACAAATAAAGGTGGGTCTTTAGAATAATGACCCTTCTATTTATCTTTGACCTTTATTTATTCTGATGGTATGGAAAACAGATACATGAGCAAAGATAAACAGGATATTATTTCAGTATTTAAAATACTAATGAAATGCATTTAAATAGTATTTAAATATTAATGAAGTACTGGCATGATATTTTAAAGTAGAGGATGAACTACTGTATTTCTTTTCTACTTTAAGTCAAAAGAGTTATAAAGGATCTTAATAAATGAATTGATAAAAGACATCATTCTCAAACTTGAGACTAGAATGATCTTCCTAAGTTTTCAAATAGTTTTTAAGATTAATTTATGATTTTAACTAAGGCAAATTAACATCACAGAAATGATGCACCCAGATAAATATATAATGCTACTATGACCAATTTCAAATAAAATAAACAGATCCACATAAATCCACCTGTCTACTGCATAAAAAGGTTGATTCAAAACCACTTGCCATTTCTGCGGGAAGGCTTCTGCACTGCCATTGGTGGGCAAGACTGGGCAGGTGCTACATCTGAAGAAGCAGTAGCGCCCGTATGATGAGCCTTTACCTTATCAGCCCAGCTGACCCCTGTGGGAGCCAGACGCGGAGCCGCCACTGTGCCAGATGAACCCCTATGGAGAAAATGACTGAATTTAATAAATCAAATATACATTAAAATCTTAAATATATACTTAATATATTTAAATTTTAAATGAATTATATATGTGTGAATGCATATCCACACATATAGGATAACATACTATCATAGCAACTTAAGGCAAATATATTCATAAATATCCTGAACTAATACTTCATTAGCCCAGCATAACATATAGTATGGGAACAAACATAATATAAAAGCTGTCACTAGTTCAGTTTAAAAGAAAATCTCAGTGAAATGGAGAATCTTAAAAAATATGCACATATACCCTTAACTTTTTATTTTCATTTAAAACTCTTATTTATTAATAATATAAATGTCCATTAATTTGACCATATATCAACACAGGCACTATTAAAACAGGTTTTTTCACGTGTATTATTCCTTACATGAACCTCAAGTATGATGCCTCATTGACAATGTCCAATTTTGGGTTTTTTGAAATGGAGTGATAATTTAGTGACACCTATTAAATAATCTAAGTACACAATTCTCCTCAACTCTAATAATCTCTCCAAGCTTTTATAGTTGTCCTATCTACTCATTTGACAGCAAAACTTTAACAGCTCACTTTATCAAAGCTTCCCAAAAATTCATCTTAGTTTTCACAGAAACAATGACTCATTTCACACTCATATTTTAGTGGCTCACTTAATATTTAAGTTATGAGTTAAAATACAGACAAATAAACAAGTTTGGTAACTAACTGCAGAGTCTAAAGCATTTAACTCAACCATTAAGAAGAGAAGTGAGTATACATACTAAAGTCAGCCTATAAGCCACAGTTTTTCAGCATGCTTTATTATCATTTTATGATGATAATAAAGGGTGTCAATTAATTCAATGATACAACACATGAAGATCAATATGAGAACTTTATTATGCATGCATTAAAGACTTTCAATGTTAAAATAATCCACGCACCATAGAAGACTCTCTGCACTACAGACCAATGGAATGCATTACAGGGGAATTTCTCTTAAAATGGTGCCTGAATATACAAACATTTGCTTTTATTTGTTTATGTATCTTTCCCCAACTCCACTAAAGTTCAATTATTTTAAGGCTCCAAAGTCCATCAACCTTCACCTAGGGCAATACTATCTAATAATCTCATTTAAAGCAAAAAGTTGATTCTACCGAATAACACTTAATGAGCTCTTACCAAGGGCTAAATACAATGCTAGGTGCTTGGGATACAGAAAATATGACAAACATCTTGCCTTAGAGAAGGTCATAGTGTAAGAACAAAAAATAAACATTAAAAATTTTAACACACTAAAAATCTAATAATATACATATATGCAAGGCCCTGCAGTAACAGGAGATTAAACTGACCATGGACATGGAGACAGGAGCAATGAGAAGCCATGAAGAAAGGGTAAGTTTTAACAGAACAAAGATAACTGACCAAGCAAACTACTTACTGACCCTCACACTACAAATGTTAAGACTCACTCTAAAGAACTAGAGTCCAAATAGATATTTATCTTTAAAAGCGAATTTTGGTATGGAAATTTAAGGAAAACAACAGTGACAACTTCCACAAACAACATCATAGCTGCCAGCGGTATCAACAGCATTTTGGGCAAACATGGGCTAACTTAAAAGGCAAAGATGGAGAATGAGAAGTCCAGGGGGGCTTTGAAAAGCTCTAGTACATTCCTGGAAATCAAGAAGACCACACACACACACACTGGGTTGTGTGCAAACTCAGGAAAGGTCTGAAACAGCTCTAATCTCTCACCTCTGACTGCCCTTGAGGCTCTGAGGAAGCAGGAATTGAGAGCAAAGTTAGCATTGTAAACTCCAGAGCACTGAAGACATGCTGATCACACATAAAACTAGAAAAGAGCTAGGAGATTTATCGGTTCAAGGCATTTAAGGAAATCTCTGTCAAATCATTAGCTGACAACTAAGATAACTAAGTAGAGACTTCAGTGACAAAGAACAGAGACTTCAGAAGACTAGTTCAAGAAAGTCACTAAACAAACAAATAGTAGCAAAACCACCACCACTAAACAGTGACAACAAATCCTAGAAAGTGTAGCAATCTGATATCCACAGCTATCACAATATACTATTTAAAATATTCAATTTTTAACAAAAGCCATAAGACACACAAAGAAACAAGAAAGTATAGCCTACTCACAGACACACAAAAGAAAAGCAACCAAAACAAGTCCTGAAGGAAGCTTGAACATTGGACTTACTAGATAAAGACTTTAAATCAGCTATTATAAATGTTATAAATATATTATAAATATAGAATATTTAAGAACAAAACACAACCATGTCTAAAAATAAAGTATGAGAAAAATGTTTCACCAAATACAAGATATCAATAAAAATTAAATCAAATATGAAAAATAATCACCAAGACTTTCCCAGTGATCTAGTGGCTAAGATTCTGTGCTCCCAATTCACAGGGCTCAGGTTCGATCCCTGGTCAAGGAAGTAGACTCCAAACGCCACAACTAAAGATCTCACATGCCACAATGAAGACTGAAGATCCCACATGCTGCGACTAAGACCTGTTGCAGTCAAACAAATAAACAAATAAATACTTTAAAAGAATTACATAGGTCTTCTGGAGTTGAAAAGTACGATAATGAAAATGAAAAATTCACCAGAGAGGCTCAACAGCAGAATTGAGCTTGCAAAATAAAGAATTAGCAAATTTAAAAAGAGGTCAATTGAGACTATCTAACCCAAAGAAAAAAGAATGCAGAAATTTGAACAGAGTCTCAAAGGCTGTAGAACACCATCATGCTAACACAATCCCAGTGTGAGTGGGATTTCCAGAGGAGAGGAGAGAGGAAAAAGGGACAGAAAGGGTATCTGTAGAAATAATGGACAAAAACTTACCAAATTTGATGAAAAACATTTATCTCCAAATTCAAAAAAGCTCTACAAACTCCTCACCTAAATACATCATAATCAAACTATTGAAAACCAAAGACAAAGAGAGAATCTTGAGAGCACCAAGAGAGAACTGAGGTATCTCATGAAAGAATAACACCTTATATCTCATCAGAAGCCATGGAAGCCAGAAGGCAGTGAGAGGACACAGTCAAAGTGCTAAAACAGAAAAACCCTCTATCAAGAATTCTATGTACAGCAAAACTATCCTTCAAAAAACTGAAAGATAAATTAAGATATTCTCAGATAAACAAAACCTGAGAAAAACTGCTACCAGCAAACCTGCCTAATAAGATATATTAAAGACAGCTCCAGTTGAATGATAGGCCACTAGACAGTAACCTGGATCCACATGAAGAGATAGAGAACCACCAAAAGTAAATAACTACGTAGGTAAATACAAAAGACAACACAAACTTATTTCTTCTTATAACTCTTTTCTTCTCAACTGCATAAAATAGTAATTATAAAACTGTTGATAAGGTTATAATGTATAAAGATATATTACTGTCCATATGACATACAACATAGTTTATGATACATTTAGGTTATCTGTTGTGAAACTGATAATTCATGCTACTAATCATTTAGCATGAAATATGTTTTTGAGTTTTAACTTTGGGATCCTATGTTTGAATGTAAAATACTTCCTAAAAGTTAAAACTTCACTCTCTTGGATTTTAACTTTTTATTCAAACATAAACAAAAACATATACAAGGATATATTTATAGTGAAATGCAAGTTTTATAATACAAATATATTAGCCACAAAAAATTTATTTACTATAATGTAAGCCTTAGTAGCCTTTTTTGAGCTCATCTCACCCAAAATTTAAGCTTCTTCGAGTATTTGATGTTACATTTATTCTATCTGTTGATGGACTTGGAATCACATGACGTCCTGGGGACATCTTCTTTACTTCCCATGCCAATGAAGTTGGTCTGCCAATTCAAGACACACAGAAGATTAAAAGAGAAGAGAGCCGGCGGCAGTGGTGGTGGTGGTAGCGTAATCTTTTCTCTTTGTTGTTAAGTTCATGAAAACATAAGCAGATCACAATTTTTCCTTGGTACACTGTCTATTAGAAAGTTTTTTACCATATTACCAATAAATAATTCCAGATGATGCACGGTCCAGGATTTTCCATCCACTACAACAGGTTAGGGGGTTACAAAGACACGACATAAACTACTTATATTTTAAAAGCTTCCATACATCCAGCTAAAAACACATTAAAAAGGCAATGGTACTAATTTTGGCTACTTGTATCCAGTGTTGTTGGAGAACTAAGAGTGTAGGGCAGAGATCAAGACAGAAAGACAGTGCTGAGGGTTAAACTGGAGAACACACATTCATCCTCTACCTCACCCACAAGAGCAACATCATAAACATTTCACTGTTCTTTGCTATAAAAGCTAACTATTCCTCCTTCTTCACTGGTCCCACACCAATCAGTTGATAGGATGCACAATCTCTACTTCAAAAAAATTCCCCCAAGCAATATCTTCTCTACCCTATGCCCTCAATCAGACCTCCATCAACTCTCTGAATCTCCTAGCCTCTTACTCTTTATTCAATCTAGTGACTGTGATTTTTTTCTCATTAAAAAATGATACTAATTACTAGAAAAGAAGAAAATTCATATAGATGTTTATCCAAACAAAATCTAAAGCTTTTGCTAATTTATTGCCAAATCATATGGGTAAAATAAATTTTGATGCATGATATGATGAACGAAAGATGGATAATGCCACCTACAGGAAATTAAAGGTTGCTTTTTATATCTGTGAGCTGCCTCAGGAGGCAAAGAAGAGAAATGCTGGGAAGTACTTAAGGTAAAAAAAGTTGCCTCGGGGATTTCTCTGGTGGTCCAGTGGTTAAGAATCCAACTTACAATGCAGAGGACATGGGTTCCCATCCCTCATCAGGGAATTAAGATCTCACATGCCTTGGAGCAACTAAGCCGCCTGTGTACAACTGGAGAGCTCGTATGTCACAACTACTGAAGCTCGCACGCTCTGGGGCCCACAGCTTGCAACTGGAGAGTCTATGTGCCACAATGAAAGATCCTGCATGCTGCAACTAAGACCCAATGCGGCTAAATAAATAAAATGTATTTTTTAAAAGTGTTGCCTCAGGTATATTTTTGAACCATGATGCCCGATAGGCATAGCTGTTAAGCTTGGAGTTGGCCTAAGAATCTTTCTCAATACAATCTTCAACATAGCCACTGCTAGCTTGGAGTTTGCAAGCAAGACAAAAAACCTAGTTAGCTTCTATAATGCATTGACAGTTACATTAAGACCCTTTTTGGATACAAGAAACAGAAACTTCATTAAGCTAAATAAAAAAGAAAATAAAGATTTATTGCAAGGATATAAACTTACAAGGATAAGGACTTCCTCAAGGTGGCTCATGAGGATTAAGTCTGGAAGAGGCAGGCTTTAAAGCAACACTCTCAAACTCTGAAAGACCAGATGATTTCCCTCATTTCTGCCCTCTCTGTACATCTATTCTGTTTTTTTTTTTTTGAACCTGATTTCCTCTGCTTATCTTTTCAAGAGCAATACAGTCACCAATTCCAAATCAGCATGATGATCTGGTTCAACCCCACTAAAAAATGTATCCTCCACTCCCACCCGATCTAATCACCTATTATCAAGGGGTAAAGGTGAAACTGCTTATTGCAAAGACAACTAGTTTCCTTGAATTTGGTTTCCTGGGAACCAAGATTTCCTGGATTTGTCCCTTGGGATTCCTTCACTCTCTTGGTTTCCCCCTGGGGTTGACAGACTGGGACGGGATAAAAGATGCCTTCTCAACAGGATGGTTCCACTCACTGAGACTGAATCAAGGTTAAATCCAAGGAAAAGAAGCAGCCTAGGCCTGTTTTCCCTGGGTAAAAGGGCATCACTGTAGCTTCATGTGAACTGACCCACTTCACAAAAGCTCAGGCTTCACTTATAAGTCTAAACTAAATAGCAAATTGTTCTTTGCCTGTGCACATAACCAAAACGATACTAAATACAGTTGGATTATCTGTCTCTGGAATATCTCTCGGCTCTCCCTACTGCTTTTCCTCGAGCCTGAGTAGCCAGCATCTAATCTATAAACTATACTGCTGAATCTCAACCTTCCCACACTACAGTCAGAAAGATCTTTAAAAAAAAAACACATAAAAAAACAAGTCTGATATGTAATTTCCTTACTTAAAACCTTTATGGCTCAAAATAAACACTAAAGTTTTTATCACGTCTACAAAGTCCTACATAATCTGGTCTCGGCCTGCCTCTCTAGGTTCATCTCATGCTACTCTTGCCCTGTTTTATTCACTCCAATCCTGCTAAACTCTGAACCCCTGGACTATTCTGTGCTCTCCTGCACCTCCAGAATAGCCTATACTGTCACCTCTACCTGGGATTATGTTTTTCTTCTCTCCTTGTCAAGCTAACTGCTTCTTGGTATTTCTGCCTCACTGAAATATAAGCTCCTTGGTGACATCCTCCTGGGCTTAACAAACTGGTTGAAGGTACCTTTTCTTACACTCCCAAAGTATAGCATGTTTCTTTGGGATGACTCTTTGTACACTGGTAGGTATTTAACCTCAGTGTTTCCTGTCAATGCACTGTGCACTTCATGAGGGCAGGACTGCGTCTGTTTTCTTAATCACAACAGTCCCAGAGCCTGGCATACAGCACTCAGATGTAGTGTGCTGATTCCAAATGAAGGTTTCTAAAATAGCTCTAATCTTTCATTATTCCCCTAATCTCATCAATTTTCCTCACTGCCTACTACTTTAGAAGAAATACTATACTTTTCCCTACTTTACTGTCACTTCATATGCACTCTGAACTTCTATAGCTGTCCTTACTCCCTTCATCTGAAAGGTCAACTTTATCAAAATCCATCACATTTTTTAAACACTTCCACAACCTCCTCAAAATCTTTCCTGATCTATTCCCCAAAGGAGATATGACTCTGTCCTCTGAAGACCTATAAAACTGACAATTTTTTCATAGTAATCAGTTCTATTTTATCCCACCCTTAGACTACATTCATGAAAGTAGTAAGTATATCTTACTCAGCAATTAAATTTCTGTACAAGATAAAAAGTGCCTTGCACCAGCAGGTACCCAAAAAAATACTTGTTACTGAACTTGAGAAATGCAGCTCCCAACTTTTAGATTTAGACAAGTTTCCAGTTAAGCTGTGGTCAAGTTCATTGTCAATTTTATTTTTATTTATTTATTTTTTAATAAATTTATTTATTTTAGTTGGGGGCTAATTACTTTACAATATTGTAGTGGTTTTTGCCATACATTGACATGAATCAGCCATGGGTGTACATGTGTTCCCCATCCTGAACCCCCCTCCCACCTCCCTCCCCATCCCATCCCTCTGGGTCATCCCATCGCCCCAGCCCTGAGCATCTGTCTCATGCATTGTCAATTTTAATAAATGCTTTAGAATCTGCCAGCTGCTATAAATATAAAGACCAGAATTCATTACCTGCTTTGAGCATCTGTCTTCTCTAGTTTTTCCTGAAGTTGAATCCAGTCAATCAATGCTTTGAAATCTCTTACATAGTTATCCAGCATCATCAGCACCTCCTAATTCAAAACAAACAACAAACATTAGATTCCACTCTGAAACAAAGAGCTTCAAGAAAAAAAATTTTAGAGTAAAGGATTTAGGAATTAATAATGTTTACACTAATACTCCTCACTGCTGCTGCTGCGGCTGCTGCTAAGTTGCTTCAGTCACGTCCGACTCTGTGCGACCCCATAGACGGCAGCCCACCAGGCTCCCCCATCCCTGGGATTCTCCAGGCAAGAACACTGGAGTGGGTTGCCATTTCCTTCTCCAGTGCATGAAAGGGAAAAGTGAAAGTGAAGTCACTCAGTCGTGTCTGACTCTTAGCAACCCCATGGACTGCAGCCTACCAGGCTTCTCCGTCCATGGGATTTTCCAGGCAAGAGTACTGGAGTGCGGTGCCATTGCCTTCTCCGACTCCTCACTGAGGAAGCAGCAAAACCTACTGATATCTAGAGGGTGGGGCGTTATTTTCATTCTGTTTGGTAAGAAATTAGTGAAGCTCACAGTCTAAAGACCAAGAGATGGTATTGATGCTCCTCCTCAAGACTTTCTCAACTGAATATTCTTTTAATCTTTTTACTGCTATATTTAATAAACAGAAAAGTACATGAAATATAAACGTACTGATAAATTATTTCAAAGTAAAGACTCATACAACCACCATCCAAGACAAAAAATTTAACACGATCAGTCTCTAATAAAAGTTCCCTGATGTCCCCCTCCAAATCACTGTTCCAAAGTAACCACTGCTTTGACTTCTAATAGTTTTATTTTGCCTGATTTTGAAATTCATAAAATGAACTCATAGACTATGTATTATTTTGCGGTTTCTTTCATACATTTGTTATCAGGTTCATCCACATTGCAGAATGTACCTGCCATTCACTTACTGTCATATTCCAAGGTCACTATACAACAGTATTCTATTAATACTTATTTACCTAATTTACAGTTTATCAAAATTTATTGGTTGGTATTTATTTTAATATTTATTTACCTAATATTTACACAATCTAATGTTGATGCACATTGAAGTAATTTCCAAATTTGGGATATTACAAGTTATATGCTATTACTCATGTACATGTTCATTGTACGTTATGTATTATTTATGCTGAGTGTATGATCAAGAGTGTAATTGCTAAGTCACAGAGTAAGCCTATGTTCCACTTGCATATATAGTAACAAACTGTTTTCCAAAGTGGTTGCCACACCCAGCAGTAGTCTTTGTGAACACTACTTGCTGCACACCCTCATCTATACCTGGAATTGTCCATTTTCGGTCTTTTTTGTTTTTAACCTGAGCCATTCTGGCTGATGGGGCTGTAATGGTTTCATTTTGGTTTTAGTATGTGTTTCTCTGATTACTAATGATTCTCAGCACTTTTTCATATGCTTATTGACCAACCTCTTTTTGTAAAGTGCTTACTCAAGACTCATCCCATTTTTCTAGTGTCTTTCTCTTTCTGATGTGCAGAAGAACTTCTTTTGGATATGTGCCTATTGTCAACTATATGTGCAGCACATATAAGCTTGCCTTTTCACTCTCCTAATGGAATGGAATCTTTTGATGAACAGAAATTCCAAATTTTAAGGTGGTCTAATTTATGACTGTTTTATCTAAAGACTGATATTATTTGTGTCATTTTAAGTATTCTTTTCCTATCACAAGGTCAGGAAGATTCTCCAAAATTATCTTTTAAAGGATAGGTCTGTTTCTAGAGTATCTCTTCTGTTACACTGGTCTATTCTTATACCAGTAGTAAATTATCATACATTGCTATAGATCTAAAATCAATCTCAAAACTCAGTAAATTCTCCATCTTTATCTTTGACCTCAAAGTGTCTAGGCTAATTCCAGCCCTTTTTGCAATTCCATACAAATTTTAGAATCAGCTTGTCAACTTCTCAAGGGTAAAAAAAAATAGAATTTTAATTGCATTTGCATTGATTCTATAGATGAACTGAAAGAAAACTGATATTCTTATAACATTGTTTTTCTAGTCTGAACAGACCTATAGCTCCATATATTTATCTTATTCAGTGTGTCTCAATAATATGTTGTATTTTTCTGTGTAGAGGTCTTACATATCTTTTGTTAGACTCAACCCCAAGAATAAATGGTAGTTGCTTTAAATTTTTTTTCAGTTAATGTTAATTTTCCTGGATCTCTTAAGTGTGTTTATGTGTGTGTATACACATATATACACATATATATATACATATATACATACACATATACATAAATATGTGATCTGTGAATAATGACATACTTATTTCTCTCCATGTCTCATACTTTTTATGTCTTATTCTCCTACTCCTGTGCTGGCACAAGGTTGAAAAGAGATAAAGACAGTGGCCTATCTTGTCTCATTCACAATTTCAGAAGGAAAGCTCTCAACATCTCACCATTAAGCATGATGTTTATGCTACAATTTTTGGAAGATTCCTTACATCACTAAGGATGTTCCCTTTTATTCCCAGTTTATTAGTTTTATCACGAATGGGTGCTAAATTTCACAAAATATTTTTCCAAACTCACTGACATGATCATATGATTTTTCACCTTCACTCATCTGCTGCTGCTGCTAAGTCGCTTCAGTCACGTCCGACTCTGTGTGACCCCATAGACAGCAGCCCACCAGGCTCCCCCGTCCCTAGGATTCTCCAGGCAAGAACACTAGAGTGGGTTGCCATTTCCTTCTCCAACGCATGAAAGGGAAAGTGAAAGTGAAGTCGCTCAGTCGTGTCCGACTCTTAGCAACCCCATGGACTGCAGCCTACCAGGCTCCTCTGTCCATGGAGTTTCCAGGCAAGAGTACTGGAGTGGGTTGCCATTGCCTTCACTGTTCACTCATCTAATCTGGTAAATAACATTAATTTCATATTCAAATGTTAAAGGAACAATGCAGGACTGCAAGGAACCTAACTTGATTGTGATATACTGTCCAATTTTCAAATCATCAGATTCAATACATCGTTATCTGATTTAGGACTTATGCATCTGTACTTCAGAGTGGCCTATATTTTCCTTTCTCATAAGAGTTTTGGTTATCAAGGTTATGCTGAAAGGAATTCTCTATTTTTCTATGTTCTAGAACAATTTGCATAATACAGGCTTTTTTTCCCCTCAATTTTTTATTGAGATACAATTCACAGACTATAAAATTCACCATTTTAAATTATGCAATTCAGAGCTGTGCACCATATATACACAGAATTATGCAACCAATTCCAAAACATTTTCATCATCCCCCAAAAGAAACCTTTAGCAGTCACTTTCCATTTTCTCTTCTCCTCAGCTTTTGGAAATCACTGATCAACCTTCTATATCTATGGACTGGCCTGTTCTGGACATTTCATATAAACAGAATCATATAATATATGGTCTTTTGAGGCGGCTTCTTTTAGTTAGCATAATGTTTTCATGAGAAATGCTGGGCTGGATGAAACACAAACTGGAAGATTAACCAGGAGAAATATCAATAACCTCAGATATGCGGATGACACCACCCTTATGGCAGAAAGTGAAGAAGAACTAAAGAGCCTCTTGATGAACGTGAAAGAGGAGAGTGAGAAAGTTGCCTTAAAGCTCAACATTCAGAAAACTAAGATCATGGCATCCAGTCCTATCACTTCATGGCAAATAGATGGGGAAACAGTGGAAACAGTGTCAGACTTTATTTTTGGGGGCTCCAAAGTCACTGCAGATGGCGATTGTAGCCATGAAATTAAAAGACGCTTACTCCTTGGAAGGAAGGTTATGACCAACATAGACAGCATATTTAAAAGCAGAGACATTACTTTGCCAACAAAGGTCCGTCTAGTCAAGGCTATAGTTTTTCCAGTGGTCATGTATGGATGTGAGAGTTGGACGGTGAAGAAAGCTGAGTGCCGCAGAATTGATGCTTTTGAACTGTGGTGCTGGAGAAGACTCTTGAGAGTCCCTTGGACTGCAAGGAGATCCAACCAGTCCATCCTAAAGGAGATCAGTCCTGGGTGTTCATTGGAAGGACTGATGTTGAAGCTGAAACTCCAATACTTTGGCCACCTCATGCAAAGAGTTGACTCCCTGGAAAAGACCCCAATGCTGGGAAGGATTGGGGGCAGGAGAAGAAGGGGACGACAGAGGATGAGACGGCTGGATGGCATCACCGACTCGATGGACATGGGTTTGGGTAAACTCCGGGAGTTGGTGATGGACAGGGAGGCCTGGAGTGCTGCGATTCGTGGGGTCGCAAAGGGTCGGACATGACTGAGCGACTGAACTGAACTGATGGTAACTCTAACATTTAACATTAACTAACAAAATTTTTTCCACAGTTCAGTTCAGTCGCTCAGTCATGTCCAACTCTTTCCGACCCCATGAATCGCAGCACACCAGGCCGCCCTGTCCATCACCAACTCCCGGAGTTTACCCAAACCCATGTCCATCGAGTCGGTGATGCCATCCAGCCGTCTCATCCTCTGTCGTCCCCTTCTTCTGCCCCCAATCCTTCCCAGCATCGGAGTCTTTTCCAATGAGTCAACTCTTCACATGAGGTGGCCAAAGTAGCTGTACCATTTTACATCACCACTAGCAATACGAGAGGGTTGCATCTTAAATCCTTACCAACATTTGCTATTTTCTGACTTCTTGACTCCAGTCAACCTAATGACAGTAAAGTGATACTGTTGTTTTTATTTGATTTTCCCCAATGACTAAAAATGTTGAGCACATATTCATGTGCTTATGGACATTTGTATATCATCTATGCAAAAGCGTCTATTCAAATTCTTTGTCCATTTTTTAACTGGGCTATTTGTCTTTTTTATTTTTGGACTGCAGGAATTTTTCATTTATTCTATATATTAGACTATCTGAGAGTTAGTGATGTCTAACATATCTACCATATGCCTATCAGACATATGGTTTGAAAATATTTTCTCTCATTCTGTGAGCTGTCTTTTCACTTGTCAATGTCCTAATAACACATAAAAGTTTTAAATTTAGATGAAGTTCAATTTACATATTTTTTATTTGGTTATGTGTGCTCTGGGTATAATATTTGAGAAAGTATTGCCTACTCCAAGGTTACAAAGATTTACACCTATGTTTTCTTCAAAGTTTTATAGTTTTAACTCTTATATTTAGGTCTTTGATCCATTTACAGTTAAATTTTGCATATGGTGTGAGGTAGGGACCCAAATTCATTCTTTGTGTGTGGATATCTAGTTGTCCCAGAAACGTTTGCTGAAAGGCGATTCTTTCCCCATGAAATAATCTTGGTACCCTTGTCAAAACAACAGTGACCAGGGCTTCCCTGTTGGCATACTTGCCAATGCAGGAGACATGAGTTCGATCCTTGGTCCTGGAGGATCCCACATGCAGTGGCGCAACTAAGCCCCTGTGCCACAACTATTGAGCCTGTGCTCTAGAGCCCAGGAATGGCAACTACTGAGTCCACATGATGCAACTACTGAAACCTGTGTACCACAGAGCTCTTCCCTTCTCTGCAACAAGAGAAGCCACCACAATGAGAAGGCTTCACACTGTAATGAGAGAACAAGACCCCACTAACTGCAACTACAGAAAAGTCTGCTCAGCAACAAAGAACCAGAATAGCTCAAAATAAATAAATAAATAAAAATACTCTAACAAAAAAAGTGACCACAGATGTTATGGATATATTGCCAAGATCTATATGTCTATCCTTAGACATAGATCTACATGTCTATCCTTATCCTGGCAACTCATCGTTTTGATTATTATAGCTCTGAAGTAAGTTTGAATTCAGTAAGTGCGGATCCTCCAAATAACTCAAATTTTACCAACTCTTCCACTACTGTACTCTTGTTGTTGTTCAGTCACTAAGTTGTGTCTGACTCTTTGTGACACCATGGACTGTAGCACACCAGGCTTTCCTGTCCTCCACTATCTCCCAGAGTTTGCTCAAACTCATGTCCATTAAGTCGATGATGCCATCCAACCATCTCATCCTCTGTTGCCCCCTTCTTCTCCTGCCCTAAATCTTTCCCAGTATCAGGGTCTTTTCCAATGAGTCAGCTCTTTGTATCAGGTGGCCAAAGTATTGGAACTTCAATTTAAGCATCAGTCCTTCCAATGAATATTTGGGATTGATTTCCTTTGGGATTGACTAGTTTCATCTCCTTGCTGAACAAGGGACTCTCAAGAATCTTCTCCAGCACTACAGCTTTGAAAGCATCAATTCTTCAGTGCTCAGCCTTTTTGAGGGTCCAACTCTCTCATCTGTACATAACTACATCACACAGCTTTGACTAGATGGACCTTTCTTGGCAAAGTGACGTCTCTGCTTTTCAATATGCTGTCTAGGTTTGTCATAGCTTTTCTCCCAAGAAGCAAGCATCTTTCAAATTTGTGCCTGCAGTCACCAATCGCAGTGATTTTGGAGCCCAAGAAAATAAAGTCTGTCACTGTTTCCATTTATCCCCCACCCATTTACCACAAAGTGATGGGACTGGATGCCATGATCTTCATTTTTTGAATGTTGAGTTTTAACCCAGCTTTCCACTCTACTCTTTCACCTTCATCAAAAAAAACCTCTTTAGTTCCTTTTCATTTTCTGCCATTAGGGTAGTATCATCTGCATAATATCTGAGGTTATTGATATCTCTCCCTTTAATCTTGATTCCAGCTTGTGAGCCATCTAGCCTGGCATTTCATGTGATGTATTCTGCATATAAGTTAAATAAGCAGGGTGGCTTTAGGGAAGAAAAATAATCTAATCCAAGGTCCTACTGAGAATCATGCTTGTATTTAACTGTCCTGTCTTCTTCATTTTGTTACTGCTCTTCCTCAATCGTTCATGATCTCATATTTTTAAAGAACTTTTAAAGAACACAGGCAGTTATTTTGTAATATGTCAATCAATTTAAGGTCACATTAAGTGAATTATCAGGAATACCACATTAGTGATGCTGTGGTCTTCTCAGTGCCTAATATAAAGAGGCACCCACTATGTATACGTCCTATTACTAATGATAATAAATTTGATAATTTGATAAGTGGTATCTAACAACTCCCCCACTTAAACTTCTTATTTTTCTCTGTACTTAAAAACTATCTTTTAGGGAGATATTCTGTAACTATAAATATCCTGTTCTTCAACAAATTTCATTAATTTAAGATCCATTGGCAATTCTTGCCTGTATAAATTATTATAATCATTTCTAAATGATGGTTTTCTAATTCCATCATTCCTTCTTCATTTATTATTTAGCATTCTATTATAGAAAAGGTGCTTTCCCTTCTCCCTTACTTGACTATTTATTAATTTACTTATTCATAATAGTATGGATTCATCAATTTCTATATTCTTCAATGATCCATTACTATCATTGTTTATTTTACTACTCGAATTGTCCCAGATTTGGCAAATGGGAAGTTGTTGATGTATTTCTTATGTATTTCTGACACGTTACTATTGTGTCAGATTATTTCCTACTTTCTGTCACAAAAAGATTTTTCAGGTTCATCTTGTATTTTCCCTGCCCCTGCCCTGGAATCAGCCACTGTTCTAAGGAGCTCTGGTTCTTTTCATTGGAGAAGAACACGTTGACCAAGATTAGGTATTTAATGTGCTCACGGATGCTGCTGTGTCAGCGCTTCACGGTGCTCCCAGTTGTTGTTCAGTTGCTATCTCGTGGAGTTTGCTCAAACTCAGGCCCATTGAGGTGGTGACCCATCCAGCCATCTCATCCTCTGTCGCCCCCTTCTCCTCCTGCCCTCAATCTTTCCTAGTGTCAGGGTCTTTTCCAATTAGTCGGCTCTTCGGTTCAAGTGGCCAAAGTATTGCAACTTCAGCTTAAATATCAGTCCTTCCAATGAATATTTAGGGTTGATTTCCTTTAGGATTGATTGGTTTCATCTCCCTGCTGTCCAAGGGACACTCACGAGTCTTCTTCAACACCACAGTTTGAAAGCATCAATTATTCTGCGCTCAGACTTCTTTATGGTCCAGCTCTCACATCCATACATGACTATGGGAAAAACCATAGCTTTGATGAGATGGATCTGAGTCAGCAAACTGATGTCTCTGCCTTTTAATACGCTCTCTAGGTTTTGTCACAGCTTTTCTTCCAAGGAGCAAATGTCTTTTAATTTCATGCCTGCAGCCACTGTCCACAGTGATTTTGGAGCCCAAGAAAATAAAATCTGTCACTGTTTCCACTTTTTTCCCATCTATTTGCCATGAAGTGATGGGAATGGATGGCCATGATCTTTGTTTTTGGAATGTTGAATTTTAAACCAGTTTTTCACTCTCCTCTTTCACCCTCATCAAGACGCTCTTTAGTTCTTCTTTGCTTTCTGCCATTAAAGTGCTATCATCTGCATATCTAAGGTTATTGATATTTCTCTCCACCCTCTTAATTCCAGCTTGTGAGCCATCCAGCCTAGCATTTCACATTATGTACTCTGCATATAAGTAAATAAGCAGGGTAACAATATACAGCCTTAATGTACTCCTTTCCTAATTTTGAACCAGTCCCATTCTAACTGTTGCTTCCTGTCCTGCATACAGGTTTCTCAGGAGGCAGGTAAGGTGGTCTCATATCCCCATCTCTTTAAGAATTTTCCAATTTGTTTTGATCCACACAGTCAAAGGCTTTAGTGTAGTCAATGAGGCAAAAGTAAACAGTAGAAATAAACAAACAAATATACACACACACATGCACTCATGTGCACACATACACATGAACACATCTACACCTATTTCTGTATCTAGCTGTGTATAGGTATTTAAAAAAGAAATATAAGTTCATACCAATGTTTCCAAATTCAATCAATCACCTATTTGTTGTTGTTGTTCAGTCACTAACCAGCATCTGACTCTTCTGACACCATGAACTGTAGCACGCCAGGTTTCCCTGTTCTTCACTATCTTCCTGAGTTTGCTCAAATTCATGTCCACTGAATCAGTGATGCTATCTGACCAACTCATCCTCTGTCTTCCCCTTCTCCTCTTGCCATCAATCTTTCCCAGCATCAGGGTCTTTTCCAGTGAATCGGCTCTTCACATCAATCACCTATAGTTAATTCTAAACTTCTCCCTTTCCATATTGGTAAATCCTTTCTCTGAAAATGAGAAATTTTATTCCCTTTATATTCAATATCTTATTTCCTTAATATTTCTTATGCAACAAACCCACATCTGCCAGCTACTTCTAATTCATATTTTTTTAAATGAGGTGGGAGAACAAGAGAATAGAGAAGGAGCTCTTGTATTTTTAATGTTCTATAGGACCTGTAGTCTGTTACCTTTTTCATATCTGATAGCAATGATAGTAGTAATATTGTCTTTTTCATCACTGATACTAGTTTCCATACTTGCTAATTTCTTTTCTTGATTAACTATAGCAGCAGCTTCTGACTTTGATGATGATGTCTGATGTATGACAGTTCTATTTTACTAATTTCTGCTCTTTATCATTTTCTTCCTTCTGATGTTTTTGGGTTTAGTTTACTTTTTCCCCTAACTTCTTGAGCTGAATATTTTGATCACTGGCTTTCAGCCTTTATTTTATTCCAGAAATTATATGCATTTTAGCACTATAAAGTTTCCTTCGGATATGACTTAGGCTCCATCTCACGTATATTATTTTTGTTATTCAGTTCAAAATATTTCCTAATTTCTACCATAATTTGTCCTCTGACCAATAAATTACTCATAGATTATTATTGCTGAGGCTTCCCCCTAAGGATTTCTATCTTTTCCTGGATCATGCTCCTATTGTTCTTCTGCTTAAGAATTCTTCACTCTCCCTAAGCTGTCTGTAGATTTATTATTTATCACCTAGCTCTTCCAGTTATCCTCAGAGATGTGAAAAGTCCCTCTACCCAAACATTTTTACCAGTGTATGATAAAAGAAATACAGGGCATTTGATAAAAAAATACAGGGTATGCTCAACCAATTTATATATGAAATAAATCCACCACAGACAAAAGAATTAAAAAAATATATAAATCTGCATTGTTCAAAATGGTAATCACTTGCCATACATGGTTTTCAAGTACATGAAAGGTAGCTAGTCTGAACTTAGACTCTGATCAAAAAGAAAGAATGTAAAATGTCTTAATAATAATGATCACAGTAAAAAATAATAATATTCATACTCATTACATGTTGAAATAATTTTTGATGTATTGGGTTAAATTTAAAATATTACATAAGTTATTTTCATGTTTATTTTTGCCCTTTTAATGTAACAACTAGGAAATTTAGAAGTACATATGTGGCTCATGTTATATTTCTATTGGTCAGCATGGACAGGCTATAGTAATGTGGCAAATCTAAAAAGATGAGATATTTTAAAATGATAAGTTTCTGATTCTACACTTGGATCCAGTAACTAACTGTACAAGAAAAATATTAGGCAGAAGTTGGTCTTAACAACACATGACATATATAAAAAAGACTGTAATTTTACTTGACACTAAACTCAAGTTGAGTAAACAGTTTGCTGAGCCAGAGGAAAAAGTGAATACGGCCTCATACTTCAAAAATACAATTATAATAGCCACTATGAAAAGGCTGGGGGTCTGATCAGCATAAGGTAAAATGAGACCACTTCCTCTGTAGGTTTTCTGTCTGTATGAAACATTTTTTTACTGTTAACCGGAATGTCCACTCTATTTCTAGTTTGCGGAGTTGGGTTTTTGCACAGACATGAAAGGAGAAGATCCTCCTGCTCTCTGCTACTTGGCAACTAAGCACAGTACTACGACTGGGACTTAACCCATCAGACTCACTTGCCTGGGACTCTGAATCTCAAGCAAGCAAGGCAAAGATAAAGAGGGAATGGTGGTATTTTAGAAAAACAGCAATACATCCTAGCCAGATGTTTCTCTGCAAAAACTCCTTGGTTTCTGCCTATTTTCTAACCCTGATTCATGGGTTTTAGTATCAAATCTGGGACCTATCCTCTCAAAGAATTAATTTTTCTATTTAATCAGCTAGAGTCTTATTCTGTTGCTAGCTACTTGCTAGCCACTAAGCCATGGTAAGCACAATTTAAGGAGGATAGATAGATAAAGTAGAAGACAATAAACCAAGTGTGATAATAAGGAAGACTTGAACATCACATCATAGTAGGAACTACACTAAGAACTGGATGACTAGGCTTAAAAAGACTAACGGGATGGTATGATAGATATCTTCACATAAGAGAGCTTGTCATAAAAGGGATTATATTATTTCCACATAAATACAAGTTATGGAACAAAGAATGCTCAGTGAAAATGACAGATTTTCACCTGCCAGAGCTGTCTCAAAAAGAGAATTAGTTACCAGAGGGAATATGGTCATGGCTAACTGTATAATGGGTAGATGGATTAGAAAACTTTACTAACAGTCCTAAGATTCTACGAGTTACTCACCAAATCACATTTGTTAGAAACCCACTATGTGTTAAACACTGAATCAATGAAACTCAAACCACAAGAGAGAGGCACTCAGTGATCTGAAACATCGACAGCATGCTAGCAAATGCTGCTCTTTAGCCTGAGTGAATTAAACAGAAAATTATTCCCTCAGATGGCCAACGTAACATTTATCAGTGGTACTTTCTGACAGAAATTAATTGTAATTTACAATCCCTCTTTAAGCAAATTTCTACCCTCTCCATCTTGTTTAGAAATTTTTATTCTAAAGAATGGGCTGAATAAGTAAAACTATTAGTGACAAAAGATGTTAAATAATGAGTAAATTTCAGAGGATTATCTAATGAGTGAAGAAGTCACATAGTCTATAGTTAGTCACTTCATCTTCAAGATAACACTGAGTTTAGTGATCTGGCTCTGACAGCACAGAACCCAAGCCCCACTGCATTGACTCCTGGCCCACTGCTCTTTCTGCTAAGTCATACCTCTAAGATGTTCTATACCAGCAGCAAGAAAAATAAAAGGAAGAAAAGATAGGAATGAAAAAAGTTAGTAGCAAATCCATTATCAAGGGTATGCTTCCCTCCAGTGTTCTTCATCAACATTTTTTACATTACTACTAAACTGAAGCTTTCTGAAGTGAAATTCAAAAAATAATAATAATGGTTAGTCTTTTAAATAATGTTTAATTCTGCTAACATATATGTGAAATCATCAGTTTAAAAAGAAATATATTTGGAAAAGTAAATGTTTAAAATTTTACCAGCATTTCTAAGGCAAATGATACAAAGCTGAATATATCAAAGGCCATTATAATTATGCATGACGTAAAACCAGTTTTCATAATATAATGGGTTACCTGCATTCTGTTTATCAAATACAGCATTTGCACTAAGCCTCCAATAACAAAATACATTTCAAACTGACTGGATTTCACAGGAATCACTTCTAATTCAGTTTATCTGCACTCTAGTTTTCCTCTTTAGAAAATCCAAAATCACATTACAGTGACACTACATTCTACTCATCTCGCAAAGACTTTTTTCTTAGCACTGACTAGTTTTACATGCGAGTGGCAATGAAAATTTTACACAAGAAAGATTTAAAAGTATAAGCCACTAAGATCCACTCCATGTCTGACAAAACGGAATTGATGTCAAGTTTAGCTGTGTGCAGACATTGCTTAATTGGCCATAATTGCCATTTAAATGCATAAGACAAAGAACTTTAAAGTGTATTCCTTAACCAGTATCATACTATTCTCATCTTACTATAAAGACATGCCAGTATCACTTTACTATAAAAGGCAACTTTCCAATTCTCCCAGAAGATGATATCAGAAAATGACAGCCAGCTATAAAAAGTTATTTGTTTTATAAATAAATTACTTTTCCATAACAAAGTATTGGACTCATGGTTTAGTATCAGTGGGCCTCAAAGACCTCAAAAACACTTTTCATTTACAAATTTTTTTTTAAACATACAGGTACACTTTGGAAACCAGACCCAAGACTAATAATAAATATATGCCAAGTTATTCATAAATGAAATATAGTACCAACCTCACTTTAGTCATAAAAGTTATACTCTACTTTAAAAGACTCTCCTGACATAGAAGTACTGTTTATTTTCTTTCTAAGGTAATCTTATTGCCAAATCACTGGTGATGAAAGTTTTCTATGATCAGGAAAAGGAAAATTTTTAAAATGTAGTTGACCTCCTTTTTTCAATTCTACTAATACAATTCAAATTCTTGAATTAAATTCATTAACTTAAGTGACGTACTTTAGGGCACAGAAAGATTTAATTCAGAATAATTTCCTTTAAAAGTTTTCTACTGATTTCCCTTTTCCCTGAAGGAAAAAAAAGAAGAAGAAGAAGAAACCCTCTAAAAGGCAAGAATTTAAGCAGCTATACTTCTAATACAAGTTGGCACAGAGAAAGTACATTTGGTGGCTTAAACAACCTATTTTAAGGAATGTTTAGCTCACCGTTATCAGAAATGATCAGAGTGGTACCATGCAGCTGTAACCTGAGTCATGTTTTACGAACAAGGGAATACAAACAAGACAAGCAGCTGGAGCAGCCTCACAGTCACTGATGCACATCTTTCTCCTTACAGCTATGAAGGCTATTTTGTTAAGCAGGATGAAACAGAACAAAAGTGGCTCTGAAAGTAATGTTATAGGCATTCAGATAACTACATATAGATGTACAGCTAAAATTACCAATTAGTTTACCAATTGGCTGCAACGGATTCGATTGGTTTGTAACTAATTCTAGTTACTGGCGCACAGCAGGATGGTTGGCGCCATCCCTTTGTCCTCCTGACACACAATACTAGGTGCACAGACCCTTGGGCCCAGACATCAATTTAGCCCTCCAACTCAGCTGCAGGAATGAGTACAGTTGTGCACCTCTCTGATGATGAAGAAGTGGAAATAACCATCACATGAGAAGTCAGTGATGAAGGGACTCTTATGAAAAGAAAATGATTTACAAAAAGTGAAACAAGTTTTAAAAAGCATTATTTTTTTTTAAACTGCTAATCTAATGTTGAAAAAAGAAATCGTCTGAAAGCAAAATGGCAAGTAAACCACTTTCAAAACTAATAATAGTATTCAGCCAGTCATCTTCATTACTTTATCATTCACCTCTTTCAAATATCTCCCATTAATTCTCAATATAAGCAAGCTGGAAAAAGAATACATAATATATTCATAATATATTATGATATATATCATAATATATTATATATACATAATATATTCATAATATATTATGATATATATCATAATATATTATATATACATAATATATTCAACAAATAAAAGCCTACCAAATGAAAATCTGCTAGTGAAAATCATTCTCCTATAATTTAATCCTTACCAGGATCCTTTTGGATAAATAAAATTTGCAGTTGCCTGCGTAGTGATACAAATATGTTGCTTCAGTGGCTAACTAATTTTTAATCTCAACTCATTTGGAAGTTGCTGGACTAGATGCTCTTATGCTATTTCCTATTATGAAAACCGAGAGACCTATTGTGACTCAGCATAAGTAGACAAAAATGCTCAAAAAAATTATTATAATGCTCAAAACCAACATTGTTGTTCCTGTTCAGTCGTGTCTCACTCTGCGACCCCATGGACGGCAACACACGGGCTTCCGTGTCCTTCAGTATTTCGCTGAGTTTGCTCAAACTCATGTCCACTGAGTTGACAACGTCATCCAACCATCTTGTCCTCTGATGTCTCCTTCTCCTCCTGCCTTCAACTTTTCCCAACATCAGGGTCTTTTCCAGTGAGTTGGCTCTTCACATCAGGTGGCCAAAGTATTGGAGCTTCAGCATAAGCATCAGTCCTTGCAATGAATATTCAGGGTTGATTTCCTTTAGGATTGAATGGTTTGATCATGCAGTCCAAGGGACTCTCAAGAGTCTTCTCCAACACCACAATTCGAAAGCATCAGTTCTTCGGCATCTAGCTTTCTTATGATCCAACTCTCACATCCATACATGACTACTGGAAAAACCATAGCTTTGACAAGACGAACCTTTGTTGACAAAGTCATGTTTCTGCTTTTTAATAGGCTGTCTAGGATTGTCATAGCTTTTCTTCCAAGGAGCAAGCATCTTTTAATTTCATAGCTGCAGTCAGCATCTGCAGTGATTTTGGAGCCCAAGAAAATAGTCTGTCACTGTTTCCATTGTTTCCCCATCTATTTGCCATGAAGTGATGGGACAGAATGCCATGATCTTTGTTTTCTGAATGTTCAGTTTTAAACCAGATTTTCACTCTCCTCTTTCACCTTCATTAAGTGGCTCTTTAGTTCCTCTTCACTTTCTGCCATTAGAGTAGTGTCATCTGGTATCTGAGTTTATGCCGGTTTCTCCCAGCAATCTTGATTCCAGCTTGAGCTTTATCCAGCCCGGCATTTTGCGTGATGTACTCTGCATACAAGTTAAATAAGCAGGGTGACAGTATACAGCCTTGATGTACTCCTTTCCCAATTTTGAACCAGTCTGTTCCATGTCTGGTTCTAACTGTTGCTTCTTGACTTCCATACAGGTTTCTCAGAAGGCAAGTAAGGTGGTCTGGTACTCCTATCTCTTTAAGAATTTTCCGCAGTTTGTTGCGATCCACACAATCAAAGACTTTAGCATAGTCAATGAAGTAGAAGTAGAAGTTTTTCTGGAATTCCCTTGCTTTTTCTGTGATCCAGCATACATTGGCAATTTGATCTCTGGTTCCTCTGCCTTTTCTAAATCCAGCTTGGTCACCTGGAAGTTCTCAGTTCATGTACTGTTAAAACCTGGCTTAAAGGATTTTGAGCATTCCCTTGCTAATTGACTATGCTCCAATATAAAATAAAAAGTTTAAAATTAAATTAAATTGAAAAAAAAAAACACATATAATTAACAATAAGACAATAAAACGTGTAAAGCAAACATTCCCAGAAATTCAAAGAGATATTGAAGAAATTGCAATAGTAGTGGGAGACTAAAGTATTTCAGTGCCTGAGAGATCAGTTCAGTTCAGTTCAGTTGCTAGTCGTGTCCGACTCTTTGCAACCCTATGAATCGCAGCACGCCAGGTCTCCCTGTCCATCACCAACTCCCAGAGTTTACCCAAACTCATGTCCATCAAGTTGGTGATGCCATCCAGCCATCTCATCCTCTGTCGTCTCCTTCTCCTCCTGCCCCCAATCCTTCCCAGCATCGGGGTCTTTTCCAATGAGTCAACTCTTTGCATGAGGTGGCCAAAGTATTGGAGTTTCAGCTTCAACATCAGTCCTTCCAATGAACACCCAGGACTGATCTCCTTTAGGATGGACTGGTTGGATCTCCTTGCAGTCCAAAGGACTCTCAAGAGTCTTCTCCAACACCACAGTTCAAAATCATCAATTCTTCGGTGCTCAGCTTTCTTCACAGTCCAACTCCCACATAAATACATGACCACTGGAAAAACCACAGCTTTGACTAGACAGACCGTTGTTGGCAAAGTAATGTCTCTGCTTTTTAATATGCTATCTAGGATGGTCATAACTTTCCTTCCAAGGAGTAAGTGTCTTTTAATTTCATGGCTGTAATCACCATCAGCAGTGATTTTGGAGCCCCCCCAAAAAAAGTCTAACACTGTTTCCACTGTTTCCCCATCTATTTCCCATGAAGTGATGGGACCAGATGCCATGATCTTGTTTTCTGAATGCTGAGCTTTAAGCCAACTTTTTCACTTTCCTCTTCCACTTTCATCAAGAGGCTTTTTAGTTCCTCTTCACTTTCTGCCATAAGAGTGGTGTCATCTGCTTATCTGAGATTGATAATTCTCCTGGCAATCTTGATTCCAGCTTATGCTTCAACCAGCCCAGCATTTCTCATGATGTATTCTGCATATAAGTTAAATAAGCAGGGTGACAATATATACAGCCTTGACGTCCTCCTTTTCCTATTTGGAACCAGTCTGTTGTTCCATGTCCAGTTCTAACTGTTGCTTCCTGACCTGCATACAGGTTTCTCAAGAGACAGGTCAGGTGGTCTGGTATTCCCATCTCTTTCAGAATTTTCCATAGTTTATTGTGATCCACATAGTCAAAGGCTTTGGCATAGTCAATAAAGCAGAAATAGATGTTTTTCTGGAACTCTCTTGCTTTTTCAATGATCCAGCAGATGTTGGCAATTTGATCTCTGGTTCCTCTGCCTTTTCTAAAACCAGCTTGAACATCTGGAAGTTCACAGTTCACATATTGCTGAAGCCTGGCTTGGAGAATTTTGAGCATTATTTTACTAGCATGTGAGATGAGTGCAATTGTGCGGTAGTTTGAGCATTCTTTGGCATTGCCTTTCTTTGGGATTGGAATGAAAACTGACCTTTTCCAGTCCTGTGACCACTGCTGAGTTTTCCAAATTTGCTGGCATATTGAGTGCAGCACTTCCACAGCATCACCTTTGAGGATTTGAAATAGCTCAACTGGAATTCCATCACCTCCACGAGCTTTGTTTGTAGTGATGCTTTCTAAGGCCCACTTGATTTCACATTCCAGGATGTCTGGCTCTAGGTGAGTGATCACACCATTGTGATTATCTGGGTCATAAAGATCTCTTTTGTACAGTTCTTCTGTGTATTCTTGCCATCTCTTAGTATCTTCTGCTTCTGTTAGGTCCATACCATTTCTGTCCTTTATCGAGCCCATCTTTGCATGAAATGTTCCCTTGGTATCTCTAATTTTCTTGAAGAGATCTCTAGTCTTTCCCAATCTGTTGTTTTCCTCTATTTCTTTGCATTGATCACTGAGGAAGGGTTTCTTATCTCTCCTTGCTATTCTTTGGAAGTCTGCATTCAAATGGGAATATCTTTCCTTTTCTCCTTTGCTTTTCACTTCTCTTCTTTTCACAGCTATTTGTAAGGCCTCCTCAGACAGCCATTTTGCTTTTTTGCATTTCTTTTCCATGGGGATAGTCTTGATCCCTGTCTCCTGTACAATGTCATGAACCTCCGTCCATAGTTCATCAGGCACTCTATCAGATCTAGTCCCTTAAATCTATTTGTCACTTCCACTGTATAATCATAAGGGATTTCATTTAGGTCATACCTGAATGACCTAGTGGTTTTCGCTACTTTCTCCAATTTCAGTCTGAATTTGGCAATAAGCAGTTTATGATCTGAGCCACAGTCAGCTCCCAGTCTTGTATTTGCTGACTGTATAGAGCTTCTCCATCTTTGGCTGCAAAGAATATAATCAATCTGATTTCGGTGTTGACCATCTGGTGATGTCCATGTGTAGAGTCTTCTCTTGTGTTGCTGGAAGAGGGTGTTTGACCAGTGCGTTCTCTTGGCAAAACTCTATTAGCCTTTGCCCTGCTTCATTCTGTACTCCAAGGCCAACTTTGCCTGGTACTCCAGGTGTTTCTTGACTTCCTACTTTTGCATTCCTTCCCCTATAATGAAAAGGACATCTTTTTTGGGTGTTAGTTCTAAAAGGTCTTGTAGGTCTTCATAGAACCGTTCAACTTCAGCTTCTTCAGTGTTACTGGTTGGGGCATAGGCTTGGATTACCGTGACACTGAATGGTTTGCCTTGGAAATGAACAGAGATCATTCTGTCATTTTTGAGATTGCATCCAAGTACTGCATTTCAGACTCTTTTGTTGACTATGATGGCTACTCCGTTTCTTCTAAGGGATTCCTGCCCACAGTAGTAGATATAATGGTCATCTGAGTTAAATTCACCCATTCCAGTCCATCTTAGTTCACTGATTCCTAGAATGTGGATGATCACTCTTGCCATCTCCTGTTTGACCACTTCCAATTTGCTTTGATTCATGGACCTAACATTCCAGGTTCCTATGCAATATTGCTCTTTACAGCATCGGACCTTGCTTCTATCACCAGTCACATCCACAATTGGGTATTGTTTTTTCTTTGGCTCCATCCCTTCATACTTTCCGGAGTTATTTCGCCACTGATCTCCAGTAGCATATTGGGCACCTACCGACCTGGGGAGTTCCTCTTTCAGTGTACTATCATTTTGCCTTTTCATACTGTTCATGGGGTTCTCAAGGCAAGAATACTGAAGTGGTTTGCCATTCTCTTCTCCAGTGGACCATATTCTGTCAGACTTCTCCACCATGACCTGTCTATCTTGGGTGGTCCCAAACGGCATGGCTTAGTTTCACTGAGAGATCAAGGACATTAAAAAAAACAAGCTAATAATTTAGAGTATGTAAATATAACTTTAAAAATATAAACATCAATTTCTATCTATAGAGAATCCACTTTACCTACTCCTATCTTGTTCAAAGGATATTTTCAAATACCTAACTTCTTTACTTTCTCCACATCTATCAGACTAAATAGCCATTTCCTTCCCCATGAAACTTCAGCTCCATGGTCCACTACTCCAACTATTCTCTTAACCTCTTCAATTCTTTACTTCAATGAAATTCCACTGAATCTGCCTAAAAAATACCAACCCATGATTAATTCATCTACCCACCATCTTTGGGCATTTTCAGTAAGTGACTGAATGCTAGTAAGTATTCAGTCAGGGTAGAAGGGAATCACGTAACTGTGTAGACATGTCTTTACCCCAACAATGTATGTAGTCTCATTGCTTCACACAGCCATTTAACATCTATTTACAGAGTATTTACTGTGTTCCAGTTCCAGTTTCAAGAACTGATGATAGAGTGGTAAATGAGACAGTGTGGTTTCTGTCTTCTGGGAGCTTAATGTCTAGTAAGGGAGACAGATATAAAACAACAAAATAAATAATTATGTAGTTTCAACTGTGATAAAATGTTTCTAGGTAAAGTATGCTATGAGAGTGCAGTTGGGCCATGCGTGTCCAAGTAGAACCCATGGATATCCAGGGCTGAATGTATTACATCATTTTAAAAAAAGGGCTTGAACATCCGTGGATACTGGTATCCACACGGCAAGGGTAGGAGAGGTGTCTTGGAACCAATATCATGCAGATACTGAGGGTGAACTCTATATTAGCAGGGAACCTGATTTAGTCTGAAACATATGATAAGCTCCCCTGAGAAAGTGACACTTAAATTGAAACCTATATTAGGAATGGGAGTTAGGTAAAAGGGATGGGCGAGGTGAAGAGGTGCTGGGCAAGAAGAGTGAAGATGAGTGTCTCAGCAAAAGAATCAGAATGTGGAAAGGTCTGAAGACTTGCGAGTACCTGGCATGTTTGAGTAATCAAAAGAAGGCTGGTTTAAATGAGGCAGAAGGGAGGAGAGAAAGTGGTGTGAAATGAGGTTTACACAAATCAACTCACTCAAGATTTGAAGGTCATGCTGGAGATTTTAATGCACAGAGCAAAGGGAAACTTTTGAGGAGCTATAATCAAAGAAATCAGAGCTCATATTTGTTTTTTTTTTAAGTATCAGTTTGCCTATTGCATAGAGAACAGATTGGAAGGATGCAGGGAGTCCTGCTAAAAGATTTCAATTGTGATCCAGGGATTTTACTAAAACTGAACATACAGGAAAGAGAAGAATTTCCAGTCTCAACTGTGACCTTCAAGTTTGCTGGGCAACCCTGTGGCTTCTAAAAGTCTGCCCTTTCATTCTCCATCACAGTTATTTCAGATCTTTCCACCCTCTTCCAACTTCCAACCCCACACCTCCTACTTCTTGAAAATATAAAAGGGCAAAGAACCCCTCAAACGGAATTTCAAATTCTTATCACAAGTTTCCACCTTGATCCCATCTGTTCTTATCCCTCTTGAATGCCAAGCTTTCTCTCATCTGCAGTCATTCTTAACCTATGTACCACTCCTACTTCTTCCATGGCCTCTGGGACATTTCTATTCTCCTATATTCTTCCTGCTTCTACAGTGATTCTTCTCTGTCCTGGATCTATACTCCCCTATCTCCATCTGTGACTTCTCCTTTCATCTAACTATAAAATTTATTTACTTTTTATTGTATGTTATACTTTTCTAAGCATTTTCTCACATCTCATTTTGATCCTGACTTAACTTGTTGAAATGAGAAGTCTCAATTATTGAGATATAAACATAGAATACTTTTATCTTTTCCCACACATAACTAGCTACTCAGTTGAATCCTAAACCTGCTGAGTATGCTCAGTGAAATCCACAATTTTTCAGTCCATTCAATTATCAAAGTTTGATTTTTATTTTTTTTATTTATTTATTTTTTCAAAGTTTGATTTTTAAGTCCTATCTTCAGACAACCTGCCTATTGTTGTCCAACAACCTAGCACAAGTGAGAATTAGATGGCCTTTAGCAGATGCCTGTGGTGGGGAAGAACATGGCTTATTTTCACGGAGTCTTTCCTCTCTTCCTCCTCTGTACTCCTTAACACTACCCCACATTCACAAACTTATGCCCCTGCCATAAGTGGCAGTTGTGGGAACAGAGCAATACTCCACTTATAGAGCTTACCAGATATTAGTGATGGATCTTCAGTCAGTCCTTCTCCAGGGACTAAGATGATGCTGACCAACAACAGAGTCAAGTGTTGCCAGGCAGAGATGCGTCCCTAATCCTTCTCTGGATCAATGTGAAGTGAGCAGTCCCTACTGATCTCTGCAGCACATGCTAATCTGCACAGGGAGCATTCGTGGTTCTCTAGGCAGTGGTCAGGTTCACCCTGGCTCCCTCTGCCTCAACTCCATCAGACTTCGGTATATTCTACTGACGCCTAACGAAGTGTCCTCATAGGAAGTCCCTATTACTCCATCATCTTCACCAATGTCTAAAATCCTTCCCTCACAGAAATCATAAGATGCACTGGGGGTCCTCTTTACTCCATCAGTGACAAGTCCCATCCTATCTCCTTCCAAAGAAAGCTTACTACCCTGAAGTCCCTCTAAGCCCAGCTGGCATGAGCCACTCCAGCAAGCTTGTTATGCTATGAAATCTCTAAGGGAGATGCAGGTACCAGTCTCTATATTCCACAGGGTCCCCAGTATCCTAGAGCCACACATCTAGTTCCCCTCAGGTTGAAATGGAAAACAAGGAGTGGAGACTACACCCCAACAATATGATTTTCCTTAAAAATATTTTTTTAAAACATAAAAAAAGTTTTACATGCTGATAGTAACAATATTAATTGTGACAACCAAAGCATAAACTTGGATGATTTCAATCACTGTTCATTCTGAAACCTATTTCTGTTGAGTCATATTTTTAAGTTAGTCTAAAACATATTTTGACTGTTTCCAATTTTACAGGAAACACAGCTGTTGTTTCAACATATAACTTTGCTTTGACTCTTCATATATTTCAAAGGTTAAATAATGAATTCCAGGATTTTTAGCCATGTTCACTGTAGAAACAGAAGCTGCCTCTATAATCTTTCTATGAAGATGTATCATCCTGATTTTTCTCAAAATAATTTTATTCAGTATAAATACAGCATATAGTTTGCATCTACTAAAAGGCCAGGCTTTCTAGTGAATTTTCAGACAGTTACGCTATGTGTCTGTTTAACATCCCATTACAAACACAAAGTTATCTAAAATTAGAAAACACACCTTACAACGACATCCCAATCCCACCCAGAGTTGTTTACAGTTAGCCATCAATCTCACTTTCCCCTCACCAAAGTTGATGAGGAGAGTGATAAGTATCTCAATAGAAAAGGGGCAATGTCCAATTAAAGACATTAAACATGAAACCAAAGAATGTGAAAATCTCACTAATGCCACCTACAGTACCAATGGAGAATGCAGCCAAGAGAGATCTTTTAATAAATGATGTGTGTATGTGTACTATCCTTTAATTTCTCACCTAGGACTATGTATCAAGACAATTTTCTACCAAATCTTGCACATAATATAAAAGTACACAATTAGGTAACACAAACAACAGCAAGGGTAATCTTAAAAAATCAAAACAAAGAAAAATCTGATGCATTCACAGAAGCCGACAGTAGAATAGTGGCTGCAAGTGATAGGGGAAGTAGGGAGATGCTGGTAAAGAGTACAGACTTTCAGTTTTAAGATGAGTAAGTTCTGAGGATCTAGTGTATAGCATGGAGACTATAGTTAATACTGAAGGACTGTATACAGAGGTAAATAATCAAGTTAGATATAGCAAAAACTGGCGAATCTGACTTCAAATGGATTACAAAAACTTAAAGCAAACCTTACCTTACATTCCACCACACTCTGATCTGATTCACAAGTCACATAGATTTCATCTACTGCCCGGCGAAGATTGTCAAAAAGAAATGCCCAGTATCGAGCTCTTAGATCAACTTTCCGAGGGTGTCTTGTTTTAGTGGGACTTTTATCAAAGTGTTTATCTCCAGTCGTAGATGATGTCATTTTACAGTCTACTGTAGTGTTCTGATGAAATAAAACATGGAAAAAAAAATTTTTTGATGCCTCCAGGAACTAAATTTTTGTATAAATCACATTTTTCAACATAAATATTTAAAAACATGATGTCCTTCTTTTCACCTTACATCACACTGAATTCACCAAAACAAAGCTTCTCATTTTAAATAAAACCAGCAAGTTTGTAATATCAATTACATGTCTCATTGAAAATTAGGATGATTTTAATGATGAATAGAATCTTGATTGAAAAGGAGCACTGAAAGGGCTCCTGGCTTACTAAAATACATGTATGGCACATTTAAATACATTAACAAATAATAGATACCCGTTTCATCATTGTGAAATTGCTGGTATACATTCTTTTCATTTAGAAATGACATGTTCTCTACTTATATTCAGTTACTTAACTTTACCTTAAATGATTTTTCCACTAAAAGTAAAAATCAATATATAAACACAAAACAATTTACTAGAAAAGAATATTGATGAATAACACCAAGCATCAGCTGCAGAGCAGATTCACCAAATAAAGTAACTACAGTGTCCATATGACCCAGTCTTTCCTCAGTTGCACAGGCAGACTTTGGAAATCCAAGATTATATTATATACTTTTATAGACTACCAAAGAATCATTCCACCACAAACATGAGTGTGTAGTTTACAGGAAGACTTGAACCTTCTCACTAGAAGTACAAACGAGTTGCTTATCTCTTTGTGGCTCCTTAAACTGATAAGTAAATAAATACTTGTACCACAGTTAGAACAGCAAACAATCCCAAGTTTCTTTGGGTTGTCCTATATGTGTGTAAGCCATTTCTATTAGCTTGTTTGTTTTCCCTTCTTCACATAAGAGTCCCAGAGTGAAGAACACCCAAAATAGAAGCGAATAGGCTTCAGTTTTTATGCTTTGGCCTTCAATGTAACAGTGGTTTCTATACTTCAAAACTCTTTTATAGCCAGCCTTTGGCTTATACAGAATCTTCATTACCAAAAGGCAAGCAAACAAAACATTTACACACACAAAGACACACACACACACTTAAGAGGCTGAGATGGAGCTGCTCATCCTCCTTCCACAGTTCCTCATCCAGACGAAGGCTGTCAGACCCAGCAAATAAAAATTAGTAAATATTTTATCTGACAGTCTTAATCCAGGCCCAAATTCTCAACACTCAAGCAATAAAATTTAAAGTAATCATCAACAACCCACAAAACCTTTGCCTAATGGCTCTCCAAGTACTTTCCAACTCTAGTAGTAATGATTTAATTATGATGGCAAATATCCTCTTATACAAATTTTGAAGTATGTATTATTAGTTGTACTTTACAGCTTAGAAAACTGATATTTAGAGGCTGGTTTGTCCAAGATCACAGAGCCACAGGAGACCATCTTCCAGTTAGAGCTGTGCAATTACACCACTGACTTCCTGTTACACTGCACCCCAAGGCCCTGTGCTAAAAGCCCTTTACCAGATATTCCAGACCACCTCATTTCTCTCCCAATATTCCACACAAACTTAAAACTCACTTGAATTTTCCTGAATTATACCTCCCTCACAAACTTTTTCTAGAATAATCAGCAAAGCACTAGTTGCTTCCTGTGAATTCAGACATTAATTGCATGAAATTCTCAAAAATACTCTAACTCATCTTCACCCATTTATGTATTTACCCTATCATGTATCCATATGTATATTATTCAAATACTTTAACCAACCTTTCTTAAAATGCATAATAGGCAAAACTGCTTTCAGGTTAAGATGTTTCTATTCTCTGTGATTGCTCTATGTGAGACTTCTATTAAGAAAGACTCTAGAAAGGAATAAATTACATCTAGGTAATTCCATCTGAAGGGCAATGTACTATGCAAATCTGACATTTAAGTTTGACAAAAATAGCAATACTTTATATTTGCACATTTATTTTATTTTATGAAGGGCTTTTTTTAATTGCAGGATAATTGCTTTACGCTTTCCCCGGTGGCTCAGTGGTAAAGAATCAGTTTCCATCCCTGGGTCGGGAAGATCCCCTGGAGAAGGAAATGGCAACCTGCTCCAGTGTTTCTGCCTAAGAAATCCTGTGAACAGTGAAGCCTGGAAGGGCTACAGTCCATGGGGTCGTAAAGCAACTTAGCAACTAAACAACAATTGCTTTACAGTGATGTGTTGGTTTCTGGTTATACCAATGTGAATCAGCTATAAGTATACATATACGCCCTTCCTGCTGAGGCTCCCTCCGGCTCCCTACCCCACCCCTCTAGGTCATCACAGAGCACCAAGCTGAGCTCCCTGTGCTGCACAGCTGCTTCCCGCGAGCTGGCTATTTTACACATCGTAGTGTACATATGTCAATGCTACTCTCTCAATTTGTCCCACCCTCTTGAAAACATATCATTTAATATTCAAAACAAAGTATTAATATAAAGACAGGACAAATATTATTATCCCTATTTTGTACACGATAAAACTAAGGCTTAGTAAGATTCAATTTGTTGACCCAGTCAAAAGGCTGAATGACAGAACTGGGACCAGAACCTAGACTTCCAACTTCTGCTTCACTGTTCACAGAGCATTTCACAAAGTACCTAGCCCACAGTAAGTACTCATATAATGTTAGCTATGATTAGGGGGGAAAGATAAAGAGGAAAAGAAATATGCTCAAAGGAAAATGTAAATAAACTAATGGCAAAACTGCCAAACTTGTGAAGAAAGGTGGAAGAGACAAGTCAAATTGTCTGATAAGTCTGCATAAAGTTTCAAAATATAGGTTCTTTACCAACCACTGATAAAAATAATAGCAGTGATAATAATAATTGCAGCAGCACTTAACATTCATGGCATGCTTGCTATGTGCCAGGCACTGTGTTAAGTGCTTTCCATATAGCTATATTTCATTTAATCTTTGAAGTAATTTCTATCATAGTTACTATTTTTTATTTGCTTATTTATTGGCTGTGCTGGGTCTTTATTGCTGCGTGGGCTTTTCTCTAGTTGTGGCAAGTAGAGGTTACTCACTAGTTGCAGTGTGCAGGCTTCTCACTGCGGTGGCTTCTCTTGCTGCAGAACATGGGCTCTAGGCACGAGAGGTTCAGCAGCTGCAGCATACGAGCTCGGGAGTTGCGGCTCCCAGGCTCTTGGCACAGTCTCAATAGTTGTCATGCACAGGCTTGGTTGCCCCAAGATACGTGGGACCTTTCCAGACCAGGGATTGAACCCATGTCTCCTGCCTTGGCAGGCAGATTCTTTACCACTGAGCCACCAGGGAAGCCCATCATAGTTACAACTATTAGCTCCATTTTTTACAGGAGAAAACTCAGGTGTAGCTAAATTAAATGATAAACCCAAAGTTTCACACTAAGAGACAAAGCCGAGATTCAAAATTAGGTAACTATTTCATTGCCAACATCCGCTGGATCATCGAAAAAGCAAGAGATTTCCAGAAAATCATCTACTTATGCTTTGTTGAAAAACATCTACTTTCTGCTTTGACTATGCCAACGCCTTTGACTGTGTGGATCACAACAAACTGTGGAAAATTCTTAAAGAGATGGGAATACCAGACCACTTGACCTGCCTCCTGAGAAATCTGTATGCAGGTCAGGAAGCAACAGTTAGAACTGGACATGAACAACAGACTGCTTCCAAATTAGGAAAGGAGTACATCAAGGCTGTGTATTGTCACCCAGCTTATTTAACTTATATGCAGAGTACATCATGCAAAATGCTGGGATGGATGAAGCACAAGCTGGAATCAAGACTGCCAAGAGAAATATCAATAACTTCAGATACGCAGATGACATCACCCTTATGGCAGAAAGTGAAGAAGAACTAAAGAGCCTCTTGATGAAAGTGAAAGAGGAGAGTGAAAATGTTGGCTTAAAACTCAACATTCAGAAAACTAAGATCATGGCATCTGGTCCCATCACTTTATGGCAAACAGATGCGGAAACAATGGAAATAGTGAGAGACTTTATTGTTTTGGGCTCCAAAATCACTGCAGATGGTGACTGCAGCCACGAAATTAAAAGATGCTTGCTCCTTGGAAGAAAAGCTATGACAATCCTAGACAGCATATTAAAAAACAGAGACATTACTTTACCAACAAAGGTCCATCTAGTCAAAGCTATGGTTTTTCCAGTAGTCATGTATGGATGTGAGAGCTGGACTACAAAGAAAGCTGAGCGCCGAAGAATTGATACTTTCGAACTGTGGTGTCAGAGAAGACTCTTGAGAGTCCCTTGGACTGCAAGGAGATCCAACCAGTCCATCCTAAAGGAAATCAGTCCTGAATATTCATTGGAAGGACTGATGCTGAAGCTGAAACTCCAATACTTTGGCCACCTGATGCAAAGAACCAACTCATCTGAAAAGACCCTGATGCTGGGAAAGATTGAAGGTGGGAGGAGAAGGGGATGACAGAGGATGAGATGGTTGGATGGCATCACCAATGTGATGGACTTGAGTTTGAGTAGGCTCCGGGAGTTGGTGATGGACAGGACAGAACAGGGAAGCCTGCTGTGCTGTAGTCCATGGAGCCGCAAAGAGTTGGACACGACTGAGTGACTGAACTGATCTCATTGCTATGGCTTACTATGCCTGTTTCCAAGACATGCAACAGAAGACAAAGCGATCTAAACTTTTGGAAAAAGCTAAACACAACTGAACTTCATGTTTTAAATAAAATTCAAAATAATAAATGCTATATACTAATTTAATCAATCACTTTTGAGAGAAAACAAGGAAGAAAGAAAGAAAAAGAGAGGGAAAGGGGAAGGAGAAAACAGATTTCTCACTTCCCTCTCTTCGAACTCTTGTCAACTCCCCCTGATAATCTGACAAAACCTATGGACCTAAACATCTGGCAGCAACTGATCTTTTTACTGTCTCCATATTTAGTCTTTTCCAAAACGTCTTAAGATTGGAATCAGACAGTATGTAACCTTTTCAGATTGGCTTCTTTTACTTAATAATATACAATTAATTTCCTCATGGCCTGATAGATCATTTCGTTCTAGAGCTTAATAATACTCCATTGTCTAGATGTACCACAGTTTATTTATCCATTCATCTACTGAACAACATCTTAGTTGCTTCCAAATTTTGCCAATTATAAAGAAGTCTGCTATAAATCCATGTACATGTTTTGGTGTAGATGTAAGTTTTCAACTCATCTTCATCTATACCAAGGGCATGACTGTTGAATCACAAGGTAAGAGTATATTTACTTTTGTAAGAAACTGCCAAACTGTATTCCCAAGTGGCTGAATTCTCACTCTGAATTCCCACCAGTGTTAAATGAGAGTTTCTGTGGCTCTTCATCCTCACAAGCAATTGGAGTTGTCAGAGTTCCCAATTTTGGTCATTCTAATAGGTGCGTGATGGTAGCTCATTGTTTTAATTTGCATTTCCCTGACAGCATATGATGTGGCATACCTTTTCATATGCTATCTGTACATCCTCTTTGGTGAGCCGGTTGTTAAGGTCTTCAGCTCATTTTTCAATCAGGTTCTTTTTTTTTTTTTTTTTTGCCAAATAAATAAATATTTTAATTTTTTATTATTAGTATTTTTTTATTTGTTTCTTACTATTGAGTTTTAAGAGTTCTTTGCATATTTTGGATAACAGTTACCTCATGTTACCGGATGTTATTGGACATCTTTTATCAGATGTCTTTTTCCAAACATATTCTCCCAAGTCTGTGACTTGTCTTCTCATTCTTTTGACATTGTCTTTTGCAGAAGTTTTTAATTTTAATGAAATCCAGCTTATCAATGATTTCTTTCAAGAATCGTGCCTTTGTTACTGTACCTAAAGTCATTACCATACCCAAGGTCTTTTAGGTTTTCTCCAACGTTATCAGCTAGGAGTTCTACACTTCTACATTTAAGGTCAATGGTTCATTTTGAGTTAATTTTTTGCAAAGAATGTAAGGTCTGTGTCTGGATTCTTTTTTTTTTTTTCATATAGATGTCCAGTTGTTCCAGCACTATTTGTTGAAAAGACTATTTTTGCACCACTGTATTGGCTTTGCTCCTTTGTCAAAGGTCAGTTGACTATTATGTGGGTCCATTGCTGGGCTTTCTATTCTGTTCCACATATCTGTTTGTCTTTTCTTCTGCCAATATCACACTGCCTTGATTACTGTAGCCTTATAGTAAGTCTCGTAGTTGGTTGGTGCCAGTGTTCCAAATTTGTTCTTCTCCTTCAATACTGTGCTGCCTATTCTGTGTCTTTTGCTTTGCCATATACACATTAGAAGTTTATTGATATCTATTAAATAACTTGCTGGGATTATATTGACCATATTCTTCAAAATGGAAAGAAATTATATCCTGACAATTATATCAAGACATTCAGTCTTCCTATTCATGAACATGGAACATCTCTCCATTTATTTAACACTTTAATTTCACTCATCAAAGTTTTATCATTTTCCTCATATAAATCTTCTATATATTCTGTTAAATTTATACTTACCTATTTAATTTTGAGGAGTGCTGATATAAAGCGGTACTATGTATTTAATTTCAAATACTCATTGGTGGTACACAAGAAAGCAACTGACTTTTGTATGTTAATCTTGTATCTTGCAACCTTCTATAATCAATTACTAGTTATAGGAGTTTTTTGGTTCATTCTTTCAGATTTCTTACATAGATGATCATCTATGAACAAAGATAGTTTTATTTCTTTCATCCCAATCTGTTTACCTTGTATCCCCTTTTCTTGTATTATTGCATGAACTAGAACTTCTATTCGGAGAAGGAAATGGCAACCCACTCCAGTATTCTTGCCTGGAGAATCCTGTGGACAGAGGAGCCTGGTGGGCTGCTGTCCACAGGGTCGCAGAGTCGGACGCGACTGAAGCGACTTAGCATGCATGCATGCGTTGGAGAAGGAAATGGCAACCCACTCCAGTATTCTTGCCTGCAGAATCCTAGGGACAGGGGAGCCTGATGGGCTGTCATCTATGGGGTCGCACAGAGTCAGACACAACTGAAGCAACTCAGCAGCAGCAGAACTTCTATCACAATGTTGAAAAGCAATGCCTCATAACTGACTTTAATGGGAAAGCTTCCAGTTTCTTCCATTAGTATCATGTTAGCTGTAGGGTTTTGTTTTTTTAATTAAGTTGAGAAAGTTCCCCTCTATTCCTAGTCTATTAAAAAGATTTTTATCTATTTTATAGTTGGAGAATTTAGTCAAATTTTTTTCCTTCATCTGTTGATACAATAACAGGATTTTTCTTTTTTAGCCTGTTGCTGTGATGAATTCCATTGATTCATTTTCAAATGATGAACCAATCTTGCACATCTGGGATAAATTCCACTTGCCCATGCTGTCATTCGTTTTAAATATTGTGGGATGTGACTTGCTAATATTTTGTTGAGGATTTTTACATGTATGTTCATGAGAGTCACTGGTCTGCAGTTTTCTTGTAGTGTCTTTGTCTGGTTTTGGTGTTAGCGTAATGTCAGCCTCATAAAATGAGTTAGGGAGTATTCCCTCTGCTTCTGCCCTCTAAAATGGATTATAGAGAATTTATATAATTTCTTCCTAAAATGCTTGGTAGAATTCAACAATGAATCCATCTCGGCCTGGTACTTTCTGTTTTGGAAGGTTATTAATTATTGACTTAATCTCTTTAACAGATTTAGATTTATTCAGAATGTCTATTTCATCTTGAGTGAGTTTTCACAGATTATGTCTTTCAAGCAATCAGTTCATTTAGTCCAGGTAATGTGTGACAAAGGGTTCTTCATAGTATTCTTTTATTATCCCCTTTTAATGTCCATGGGATCTGGACAGAAATGAATAACTAGGGACATGAAATAGGACTTTGGGACAGAATTAGCCATATAGGGAGAGTGGTCATAAAGGTCAAAAGAGCCTCTTCAACATAATTGATACTTTCCTCCAGCTACATTCAAATGCATGAGTGCAGAGCAGAATAGGTATAAAGGTGACTATAATGAGGACAGCTCTGTCAAACATGAACTACTAAGG
Source organism: Giraffa tippelskirchi (assembly GCF_054371585.1). Lineage (NCBI taxonomy): Eukaryota > Metazoa > Chordata > Mammalia > Artiodactyla > Giraffidae > Giraffa > Giraffa tippelskirchi. The sequence continues at coordinate 35,452,587 of NC_137286.1, read as the reverse complement.
GACAGGGTAGCCAGAGAGTCAGGAGAATATGCAAGAACATAATTATGACAGACAAACCACAGAATCTCAGGTGGATTTCCAGGAAAGTGTGGCCATATGAAGTATTCAGTTCAGTTCAGTTCACTCACTCAGTCGTGTCCAACTCTTTTGCGACCCCAGGGACCGCAACACGCCAGGCCTCTCTGTCCATCACCAACTCTCAGAGCTTACTCAAACTCATTTCCATTCCATCAGTGATGCCATCCAACCATCTCATCCTCTGTCGTTCCCTTCTCCTCCTGCCTTCAATCTTTCCCAGCATCAGGGTCGTTTCCAATGAGTCAGTTCTTCACATCAGGTGGCCAAAGTATTGGAGTTTCAGCTTCAGCATCAGTCCTTCCAATGAATATTCAGGACTGATTTTCTTTAGGATGGACTGGTTGGATCTCCTTGCAGTCCAAGGGGACTCTCAAGAGTTTCTCCAACACCACAGTTCAAAAGAATCAATTCTTTGGCACTCAGCTTTCTTTATAGTCCAACTCTCACATCCACACATGACTACTGGAAAAACCATAGCTTTGAAGGCAAAGTAATGTCTCTGATTTTAACATGCTGTCTAGGATTGTCATAGCTTTTCTTCCAAAGGGTAAGCACCTTTTAATTTTGTGGCTGCAGTCACCATCTGCAGTGATTCTGGAGCCCAAAACAATAAAGTCTCTCACTGTTTCCATTGTTTCACCATCAATTTGTCATGAAGTCATGGGACCGGATGCCATGATCGTCATTTTCTGAATGTTGAGTTTTAAGCCAACGTTTTCACTCTCCTCTTTCACTTTCATCGAGAGGCTCTTTAGTTCTTCTTCTGCCATAAAGGTGGTGTCATCTGCATATCTGAGGTTATTTGATATTTCTCCCGGCAATCTTGATTCCAGCTTATGCTTCATCCACCCCAGCATTTCACATGATGTACTCTGCATATAAGTTAGATAAGTGGGGTGACAATATACAGCCTTGACATACTCCTTTCCCGATTTGGAACCAGTCTGTTGTTTCATGTCCAGTTCTAACTCTTGCTTCTTGACCTGCATACAGATTTCTCAAAATGCAGGTCAGGTGGTCTGGTATTCCCATTTCTTTCAGAATTTTCCACAGTTTGTTGTGATCCACACAAGGCTTTGGCATAGTCAATAAAGCAAAAGTAGATGTTTTTCTGAAACACTTGCTTTTTGATGATCCAACGGATGTTGGCAATTTGATCTCTGGTTCCTCTGCCTTTTCTAAATCCAGCTTGAACATCTGGAAGTTCATGGTTCACGTACTGTTGAAGCCTGGCTTGGAGAATGTTGAGCATTACTTTGTTAGCGTGTGAGATGAGTGCAACTGTACAGTAGTTTCAATGTTCTTTGGCATTGCTTTTCTTTGGGATTGGAATGAAAACTGACCTTTTCCAGTCCTTGGCCACTGATGAGTTTTCCAGATTTGCTGGCATATTGAGTGCAGCACTTTCACAGCATCATCTTTCAGGATTTGAAATAGCTTAACTGGACTTCCATCACCTCCACTAGCTTTGTTTGTAGTGATGCTTCCTAAGGCCCACTTGATTTCGCATTTCAGGATATTTGGCTCTAGGTGAGTGATCATACTATCGTGGTTATCTGGGTCATGAAGATCTTTTCTGTATAGTTCTTCTGCGTATTCTTGCCACCTCTTCTTAATATCTCCTGCTTCTGTTAGGTCCCTACCATTTCTGTCCTTTATTGTGCCCATCTTTGCATGAAATGTTCCCTAATTTTATTTAAATTAATCTCTAATTTCTTGAAGAGATCGCTAGTCTTTCCCATTCTCTTGTTTTCCTTATATGGAAAACATTATATTGTCTTCCTTATATGGAGTGTAAGGGATAATGAAAGGGTGGTGGGATCAGTAAATTACAGAGTGCATGGAATCTATAGACTGCAAAGGATAATTAGAGTCACGTGATCAGAGAGAGAAAGGAAGAAAGAAAGATGACAGGTAGAAGAGGGATGGCTGAGATTGAGATCCTAGAAGCAGAGTCACTGCTAGTGAGAATAAGGCAAGACCATAGGAATGAGCGGAAGACAAAACCAGTGGAGGAAAGAGATGTAAGAAATTTAGAGGATAGCAAGTGGTAGAGAGCCCACACTGAGTGTGAAAATTACACCTTCAAGGATTAAGGAGAAGTGACCTGGAATTCTATTTAAGTGCTGCAACGAGAAGGGGAAGCAGGTGGTATAGCCTGATGGCATGTGCTTCAAATTTGAGCAGCTTTAGGAGATGGGAGAAAGACTGCCTGAAATACCAGTGAGGAAGAAGCAGGAAACATAACCCACCTCTAGGACCAGAGGTAGGAGTGCTGTGAGGGTGACGTGGGAGGGAAACAACTACTCCTTAAAACAACTGTGGAAGCAGCAGTATCCCCAAAGGTGAGTTAGCGTTTAGCTAGAACAAGAAGGTGAAGGGAATGTTCAGAGAAAAGAGGAACAAAGAAAATTTTGCTGATGATAAACCTACTTCTAGAGGGCAAAGTGGTAGAATTTCATGAGTAATGCAGAGATATTTCCCTGCTAACTACTCTGAAACTGAGCATCTTTTCATAGGTTTACAGGCTATTCAAGTTTCCCCCATTTTTATTGGGTTATTTGTCATTTTACTGATGAATTTTAGCTTTCATAACATCTTAATATATAGTATCTTCTCCCAGTTAGGCTCATCTTAAGTTTTTCAGTATATAAATTTTAATATATCCATCAATTATGCTTTTGTCTTATCTAATAAAGCTTCTTGTAATTCAATGTTATAAATATATCCTTCCAGATAATTTAAATTTTTTATTTTCTCATTTGTTCTTTAGCTCATCAATAATTTATTTTTTATATTATATGAAAATAATCTTATATTTTATTTGTAATTTAATTGCATTACAGTTAGAGAAGAGGCTATGTCTGGATTCTATACTCTTGTCTGACTTCTATTTACTGAGACTTCTTTATAACCTAGGAAGTGATCAATTTTTGCATATGCTCTGTGTACACTATTTGAGTGCCAATGAATATACAGACATACACATACATGTATGTATTTATATGAGCTCAAGCATAATTGTATCTTAATTCTACATTCCTGCCATTTTTTCTGCTTGATCTATCAGTTTCTGAGTTAAACAAAGACTCTTTCTTAAAGAAGACAAGGATTTTATCACACTAACTTCCCTCCAAACTCCTACAATCTATCTTCTACATCTTAATATTGTTTAAGATTGTAGCTCCACCTTTCTAAATTTAACTGTGTGAGTGTTTTTTAAAAACATCAATAGTTAATGAGATTTACTGACATATTTTATAGCTACCTTGTTATCTAGCTCCCTCCTCCAGGTTACCTTTTCTTCTTTGCTGAAGTGTATCTTTCATAGTCCTTTCATTAACAGTCTCTAAGTGGCAAACCCTTAGCATTTGTACATCTAAAAATGGCTTTGTTTCACTCTTGCACGTGAATTATCATTTGAATGGGCACAGAATTCTCGATTAAAAGTTATTTCACCTTGTAACTGCAGATGTTGCTCCACTCTTCTTTTGTTCATAACAAGGGTTATTGTTATTCCTCTGTGGTTTTGTTTACTTTGTGGGGTTTTACGAGTTTTATCCTTAACGCTAACATTTTGCGAGTTCTCTAGAATGCGCATGCATGCTAAGTTGCTCAGTCATGTTTGACTCTATGCAACTCTTTCTGTCCATGAGATTCTCTAGGCAAGTATACTAGAGTGGGTTCTTTACCACAGCCCTTCTCTACAATGTATCTAAGTATAAATCTATTTTTACTTAGCCTGCTCAGCTCTACAGTTACCCTCTTGAGAACTCAAAAGTAAGGAAAATGTCAACAGTATCTTCTCCAAATATATTGCATGTCCACTATTCATCCTCTATTTCAAAAGTCCTAGAAGGCATATGTTAGAATTTCTCAATCAATTTCTCTTACCTATTTTCCATCTCTTCAGTTCTCTGAGATATATTCTAAATCCTCGTAAGTAATATCTTTCAATCCACAAATTTTCTCTTTAATCTTTTTTCAATATATCATTTATTCTTACTAATTGTAGGTTTTAAAATTTTCACTGACATTTTCATTTCTAAGATGTTCACTTTTATCTATCAATGTTCAAAATTAACATCCATCTTATATTTCAGAATTTTCCTTTTTTTAATTTCATCTTTCCTTTGAGGAATTTAAACTCATTTATTTGAAAATCCTCTTTCAAAGAAATGACCTTTGGGGCCTTCCCTGATGGCTCAGTAGTAAAGAATCCACCTGGCAATGCAGGAGACATGGGTTCAATCCCTGTTCGGGGAAGATCCATGTGCCTTGGAGCAACTAAGCCCGGGTGCCACACGGGCTTATATATTTAGCCTACGCTCCAGAGCCCAAAACTACCGAAGCCCGTGTGCTCTAGGGCCTGTGCTCTGTAACAAGAGAAGCCACTGCAATAAGAAGCCCACACGTCACAACTAGAGAGTAGCCCCGCTGGCCACAACTAGAGAAAAGCCCACACAGCAATGAAGACCCAGCACAGCCAAAAATAAATAAATAAATAAGATTGTTAAAAAGTGATCTTTTTTCATTAACTCATCTCTCATCTGTGGAATGTGTTGTTTATAGCTTATATTTTTTTCCTCATGTGCTTTGATATTTTGCAACCTGATTTTGCATTTGTTTCTTTTACTTTAGTTTTTCACTTTGCTCACGCTCACTACATGTGTACTAGTTTTATGGTTACCATCATCTGGCCCACCACGGTCCCACTTTCAGAGGTCTTTTATTGAGGACTTAAAGCTCTCACCCTTCAAGAATATAGCAGACTTAGTCATGAGCCAGAGGGCCACTCTCTTTTATTGCTTCAGATGTCAATTATCACAGGCCACAACCCCAGGCCGATTGTAGCATTCTTTGTCTCCTAGTGCAGAACATTGCACAAACCTAAAGTTTTATACCATGAGTCTGGATCTGTTTTCCCACTACAGTCAGGGTGTTTCAACCTTCCTTATCCCATAGGACTTGTCTAGTTAAGTGTGTGTCCCCAACTCCATTTACCTGTGAATATTTTTTTTGTTTTACTCTTGATCCACTGGGATTTTTATTTTTGAAAAATCCTTTGTCTCTTTAATTAAAAAAAAAAAAATACTGTATGGCAGAAACCAACTCAATATGGTAAAGCAAATTTAAAAATAAATTAAAAAGAAAAAGACCTTGTGGAAATTAGCTGCTGAATATTACACACTAAAAAAAAATTTTATCATTTATGCCTCTTGTGTGTGAGAAGTGGAGAATATTTTATGGACTCACAGTGCCACCTTGATTATAAGTCCATGTTTGCCTTATGCATAGTTTTTGGTTTACATAATACGTATTGGTATATTTGATAACATCAAACTAAAATTGTATGAAAAGGTCAGAGAAAATACTTATAGATTACAAAGCTAACTATAAATATGCAAAAACATTTTTAAAAATAAGATAGGCTTGTGTTCTAAGATTCTAGTAGAATAATTTGAAAAATTTTAGATTCAATACAACTTGATTATCCTACAATTGAAAGGCATCATTATACTGAGAAAATAGATCATAGAAGAACTCACAAATACGGAATGTGCCACAGAGGAGTTAAGAGTGTAAAATGTAGAAACTGATGGAATGAGTTCAAATCTTGGCTGTGTTACATACTAGTAAGTTACATAAACTCTCTCTACCTCAGTTTCCTCATTTGTGAATGAAGATAACAATAATGTCTATAACATAGAAGTGTTGTTATAAGAAGCAAATTAATCTATGTAAAGTATTTAGTACAAATTAAGACACATAACATGCTATACACATTTGTTAAATAAAAGTTGTTACATTAAATTTTTATATGAAGATAAAACATAATATCCAAATCCTGAAAAAGTAGATTTATAACTGAAATTAAAAACAAAAAAATAAAGTGATATATGCTGTACCTGTTTTGCTGTTTTATGAGTGCCTTGAATTGTCCTCTTTGATTTTCCACCAGTTTGACATTTCGATTTTCCTTAAGGCAAAAATAGATAAATATATAGATCAACAAATAGATAATATAAAACTGAGCTATGCAAATCTTCCGGGCATACTAACACCTAATCCCCTTCCACAGACCACAGACTAAACTATACATGGTGGAAACAGTGGCAGACTTTATTTTCTTGGGCTCCAAAATCACTGCAGATGGTAACTGCAGCCATGAAATTAAAAGACGCTTACTCCTTGGAAGGAAAGTTATGAACAACCTAGACAGCATATTAAAAAGCAGAGATTACTTTGCCAACAAAGGTCCATCTAGTCAAAGCTACGGTTTTTCCAGTAGTCATGTATGGATGTGAGAGTTGGACTATAAAGAAAGCTAAGTGCCGAAGAACTGATGCTTTTGAACTGTGGTGTTGGAGAAGACTCCTGAGAGTCCCTTGGACTGCAAGGAGATCCAACCAGTCTATCCTAAAGAGAATCAGTCCTGGGTGTTCATTGGAAGGACTGTTGTTGAAGCTGAAACTTCAATACTTTGGCCACCTGATGTGAAGAAATGACTCATTGGAAAAGACCCTGATGCTGGGAAAGATTGAAGGCGGGAGTAGAAGGGGACAACAGAGGATGAGATGGTTGGATGGCATCACTGACTCAACGGACATAAGTTTCAGTAAACTCCAGGAGCTGGCGATGGACAGGGAGGCCTGACTTGCTGCAGTCCATGGGGTCGCAAAGGGTCAGACACTGAACTGGCCAACATGGACTACAGATATAATAAGGACTACAGATATAATAAAAAACAAATTTCCAAGGTACCAGAGACTGTTTTAATTGACTGGCTTTCTTAGAACAGGAAAAAATCAGATAGTCTGGCAATTTAAAAACAAAGTCAAATGAGTGATACCCTTCAACTTACATACAACTCTTTTGAAAATACTTTTTGAATTCAAATTTTATTTTGACGATAAAATTAATACATTTTTTACCATTTAAAAACTCAGTATTTCCTGGTCACTATGCTTGACCCCCAAATTGTATGTAATTATTTTCTACTGTTAGGTTAATCATGTTCCCATTATGGCTTGCAACTGTAATTATCTATTTTTTTGTCTGGCTATTGATTTTGAAAACTGATAAATATCTTTCATTATTGTGATTACATAATTATTACTCACTTAATACCATTGTATAATGATTGGTAAATGGAAAAATAATAGAATTCCTCATCACCAAAACTACCATTTAATAGAAAAACCTGTAATCACTTTTCAAAATCCAGATGCATATCAGATTATCTTGGAATTTTTTGAAAAATACAAATGCCCAGCTATTGTTTTTCCTTCACCAGAGCTCCAGATGCGTTTCTAATGAGCAGCCATGTTTAAAAACAACTGGACTATATGAGGATTTTTTACTTTTATCCAGTTTGTTTCACTTTTTCTATTTCATATTCAGTGCTCCCATTTCATTTAGTTTACGTTTTCCAATTTCTCCATCTCTTTTTTTTTATGTTCTTTCTGAAGACTTTATCAAGTGTAGTAGAAAAGCTCCTGTATAAATAATATGCATAATGTATATTTTAGAAAAATTAGGAATTTTTGCCTAACAAAAAATTTGTGACATTTTGGTTCCACTTGTTTTTGCTATTCAGTCGCTCATTCGTGTCCGACTCTTTGAGACCCCACGGACTGCAGCACGCCAGGCTTCCCTGTCCTTCAACATCTCCAGGAGTTTGCGCAAACTCACGTCCATTGAGTCGGTGATGCCATCCAACCATCTCATCCTTGTTGTCTTCTTCTGCTGCGTTCAATCTTTCCAGCATCAGAGTCTTCTCTAATAAATCAGCTCTTCACATCAGGTGGCCAAAGTATTAGAGCTTCAGCTTCAGCATCAGTCCTTCCAATGAACAGTCAGGACTGACTTCCTTTAGGATTAACTAGTTCGATATCCTTGCAGTTCAAGGAATTCTCCAGAGTCTTCTCCAACATCACAGTACGAAAACATCAATTCTTCAGCTCTCAGCCTTCTTTATGATCCAACTCTCACATCTGTACATGACTACTAGGAAAACCACAGCCTTGACGAGATGGACCTTTGCTGGCAAAATGATGTCTCTGCTTTTTAATATGCTGTCTAGGTTTGTCATGGCCTTTCTTCCAAAGAGGAAGTGCCTTTTAATTTCACGGCTGCAGTCACCATCCACAGTGATCTGTGGAGCCCAAGAAAATAAAGTCTGTCATCGTTTCCAATGTTTCTTCATTTATTTGCCATGAAGTGAGGGAACCAGATGCTATGATCTTAGTTTTTTGAATGCTGAGTTTTAAGCCAGCTTTCTCACTCTCCTTTTTCACCTTCATCACTTGTTTGACTTAGTATAAATAGAATGTTAGATTTCTAATTTAAAAATTAGAATGCAACAAGCAACAAAGGTTTACTATATAGCACAGGGCTTCCTTAGTGGCTCAGACAGTAAAGAATCTGCCTGTAATGCAGGAGACCCTGGTTCAATCCCTGGGTCAGGAAGTTACCCTGGAGAAGGAAATGGCAACCCACTCCAATGTTCTTGCCTGGAGAATTCCATGGACAGAGGAGCCTAGTGGGCTACAGTCCATGGGGCTGCAAAGAGTCAGACATGACTCAGTGACTTTCAATTTCACAGAGAACTATATTCTGTATCTTGTAACTTATAATGGAAAATAATTTCAGAAATAATATATGTGTATATGTATAACTGAATCACACCCAAAAAGAGAATTCTACTTTTTGAAATTTAGTAATATTTACCTTTTTGTCAGTTTTTCTAAATGTTGTATGAACACCTAACTACAACATATGAGATACTAAATTTTAAAGATATCTGTAGAGGATATAAGATTAATATAAATTAATAAAAATAGAAATCATTATAAAGTATTAATGACATCATTTAAGATGCTCCTGTTATTTTTTTTTGTATTTGATAAAATATTCTCAGAGAAATGTTAATATGTCTCACTATGATTATTTATATATTTATCTTTTCCCTTATATTTCTTCTGATTTTTGCTTTATGTATCTTGTTTCTGATGGTTTATGACATCTATCTTCTTTGTGGATTGACCTTTTATCATTAAAAATATTCATCCTTGTTTCATTTAAAAATAAAAATTAAAAAATAAAAACTCAGTATTTTGTTTTAATTTATCTGATTTATGAAATACAGTTTCATTTTGAAAAGAGATTCTCGGTTCTTTTGTATTTCTGCAGTTAGAGCTTTCTCACTTGCTCTTCTTTTTTAAGAAAGACATTACTGTTTTATAATCATTCTATTCTTGAGAGCTATTCTAAAACAGGAGTAAAATTCTGTAATGTACAACAGAATAACTTTCCTTTCTGCAAAATAATTTTGAGCCAGGAGAACTGAAACAGTAAGAATGAAGTGAACCATAACACCTACTAACACTTTATCTGCACATCAGTGGGCCTGTCTCACTGTACTACCAGGGTTAGAGGCAGAGAACTCTTTACTCCACTACACAGCTGTTTATTCATCCTTTCATCATAGAGAAGAATGTACCAGAAGGCTTTTTAGAATATCCAGTAGAATAATCAGCTTAAAACAAGTACCAAAGGAAACAGGAATAAAACAAAGAACAGAAGAAAACTTTTTAAAATTGAATTATTAGCCTCAGAAATATCTGCATATAGCCATAAAAGAATGAGCTATTTTTTAAAAAGCAAAAATAAAGATTATTTTGTAAGTGGCAACATTTTAACAATATAAAATAATCCTTATTAAAAATTATGATGTTAACATTCTTCCCTTGTCTTTATTATAGACATTCAGAAAGTTCAGGTTCTCTATGCTCTTATTCTCATTATTTTGCAGTAAGCATAAACGAAGCTTTAAAATTGTACCGGCCAATTTTTTATATACGTACACGCATTATCAGGATATACACAGATATACTGATATAGGATTCATTATTATATTCTCTTTCCTTTTATTTTTTTGAGTAGAAGCAATTTTAATAATAACACCTTCAGATTACTTTGAGAAAATAAAACTTCATAAAATTCACAGAGCAACCATAAGATATTTTTAGGTTTCATGCTACTTTTGTACTAAATAACATTGCCATATTTTTCAATCAAGGAAATGAAGCAATAGTAAGCTCCAGAGGAAGATTTTAGCTGGTACGGAGCTAAACTTAAAAAGAAAAATTTAACTTCCCTTCTAAATTTAATAGTTTTTGTGATTCAAAATAACCACTCTCTAAAAATATCTAGGAAGACTGACAATGAGAAGCTACTAAGGAAGGATTGGTCGAAGCAGATATTTTAAAATACTGTAATGCTTATAGTGTGGCACTCACACATGAATTAGATAAACTAGTAGAAAAGAATGTAAGTACACATGAAAATTCAATCTACAATAGAGGTGGCATCTGAAGTAACTAGGGCAAAGACAGACTTTATAGTAAGTGATCCTAGGACAACTTGTTACCCATATTGAAAAAGATAAAATTAGATCCATATATATAAGAATAAACTGCAAATGTATCAAAGTTATAAATGTACAAAGATAAAATAAATTTTAAACTAAGATTTTAAATAAAATTTAAGTTTGAAAATTTAAGTAAAATTAAAGTGCAAAAAATGCAAACATAAAATAAATAAAGAATTTAAACTTAGGTGAATTCTTGTATAGCTTGAAACATCCCACTGTGTAAGGATATTCTCAGAGAGTAAGAATATGGCAAGAAGAAACAAGCCAGCTTAACAGATCTTCAGCTAGACAAATCTAGAAAAAACTTCACCCTCTAAACAAGTGATGGATTATAATTCATTAACTAAGAAGCCATGAGTCCATAAAAGCTTTCTAAAACACATAAAAATGCTTTTTAAATACAAAGGAGGATAGGGAAAGCTTTTCCTTTTAATAAACAGTAAAGGAACAATGGGACTAGCACATCACCTCTTTGCAACAACCAGAACAGCAACTTATTAAATTTAGAATTATCAAAGGAAGCTAAAAGTAGTGGGTAGACTATTTCAAGAGAAACAGGGTATTTACATATTCTAAAACTATCTTACCACAAATTACTAACTACAAATGAAATAATTTGTTACTTAACAGCAGAGAAACTTGGGCAAAACAACCTTAACCAAGTGACTGAAGCCGACATCACTAGCAACAAGATAAACCAACATCATGTGCTCCTATGATGCAATGAAACGAACACAACGAAATTTTTGTAGTTGTTGTTGTTGTTCAGTTGTTCCGTTGTGTCCGACTCTTTGCAACCCCATGGACTGCAGCACTCCAGGTTTCTCTTTTCTTCACCATCTCCCGGAGTTTCCCTCCTAAAACACATAACTAAATCTAACCAGGGGGGGAAAAAAATCATACAAATCCAAGGCTGCAGTACTACCTACCCTACAAGCCTTCAGAAAATTTCAAAGTGAGGTCTACTTTGGCACACTCCAACATCCTGTTTCCTGAGTCCCCTAGTCAATCTTCTAGATCTCCAGGATCTAGGCGATGCTCACACTGTTAGCCATTGAAGTGAACAGACTGAAGAGAGAAGACACTTTTTCTAGTTCAAATAATAATGAGAACTAAAAGAATTGTATCTAATCACAGTAAATACAATGAATTTTTTAAACCTGTATTTATAAGAAGGATTTAATAAAAGAAAAAAATCTAAATCTCTTATAACTTTAAAAAAAAAAACTAATCTGCTGGACTTCGCTGGTGGTGCAGTGGTGAAGAATCCACCTTGCAATGCAGAGGATGCAGGTTCCATCCTTGGTCCGAGAAGTCTTACAAGAGTCCATATGCTGCAGACCAACCAAGCCCACACGCCACAATTACTGAGTCCACACGCTCTGGAGCTCACGCGCTGTTACATCTCTTGTGATGCAATTAAGATCCTGTGTGCCGCAACTAAGACCCAGCACAGCCAAGTAAATAAATGAATATTTTTAAAGAAAACTCATCTGCCAGTCATAACCACACACCCAATTTCATCCCTATATGAAACTGAAACTATGTCATTTAATCATTTGCATATTAGGTTAAGATTTTAAAAGCAGTTAAAAATTATTTCTTAATTCATACATACTAATTGCCCACGACTTCTAACTATAAACAGTTTTCAGTCTGCCTACTGTTCAAGACTAAATATATCTTCTAATTTTCAACAAAAATGAAACTTTTTAAAATACATACCATCATCATCTTTGTTTTCTAGTGGAACACTCCAAGCTATTAGGTTTCTTGCTGTACGACCTTCCTCTGCAACTATTCTCCTTACTTTGTCATGACTATTGGAGCGCTGGAATGAAGCCTATGCACAGATAAGAGGACATGCATTAGTTTGTTAGTCAACCTACAAAATATAGTTGGCAAACAAATTCATCATTACTCTTCTTTTCTCAGAAAGAAAACAGTTAAAACTAATTTGGGATCAGAAAGGTGCTTAAACAGAAATAAGAGTAAGTCACAGACCTTTTTTAGTTATAAAATTTTACAACAAGACTGAATTTTACAACTTAAAAATAAATCATTTTAAGAATAAATTCAACCTAAGATTTTAAAAAGTGTCCTAAGGAGCACAAACACTGCTGTGTACCCATTTCAGCACCACTCCTCATTATGTATCAACAGGTTAAGGTAGGACATGGTTTTTACAAACATGCTACATATTTCCTTTGAAAGTTCTCCACAATATAAAATGTTTTTCAGGATGTCTATTTTTTCCATATGGATAATCCTAAAGTAAATCTTCACTCAGTTGTAAATTTCCACTCCATAATTTTAACTCTAAGTTATTGAAAATCTAAACAATAATTCTTATAAACTTACAAATTTAAGTTGCAAAATTTAAAACTCTGCCTTCCTGCACACAATGGTGTGTGTGTGTGTGTGTGTGTGTGTGTGTTTGTGTGTGTGTGTGTTCTTGCTTTCTCCAGTCCCAAACAGCTGAAAGCAACACTAGCCTACAGGTTCAGCCACATCAAGATTCTGGGCAAATGGAATCCAAGCACTGTAACAGAAAGCAAATTACCTTCCCACAAATGAACACTATACCAGAATAGTCCACTTTTCTAAGCCAAGAATCTATGAAAATAAAAGAGCTCTAAAGCATCCCTATGAGCATAAGGATGCAGCCTCCTTGCCCAACCCTAACTCCATGTGGGCAATCTACCGCCTTCTGAAGAGCGTTCCCTACTAGGTCCAGCCCCAAATCCTAGTCCAACATTGTGTTCATCTTCTCTTCTGGTTCTTGCCAATCTAAACTCTTAGCATCCTTGGAATCCTTAGGCAACAACACAGTTACTGGGCAATTACTACGTGCAAAGCACTGTATAAGACACTGCTGCTGCTGCTAAGTCTCTTCAGTCGCTTCCGATTCTGTGCGACCCCACAGACGGCAGCCCACCAGGCTCCCTCGTCCCTGGGATTCTCCAGGCAAGAATACTGGAGTGGGTTGCCATTTCCTTCTCCAGTGCATGAAAATGAAAAGTGAAAGTGAAGTCGCTCAGTCGTGTCCGACTCTGCGACCCCATGGACTGCAGCCTACCAGGCTCCTCCATCCATGGGATTTTCCAGGCAAGAGTACTGGAGTGGGGTGCCATTGCCTTCTCCGGTATAAGACACTGAGAAGAATACAAAAATATATGGTAGTAAGATGACAGAGGATGAGATGGCTCGATGGCATCACAGACACAATGGACATGAGTTTGAGTCAACTCTGGGAGTTGGTGATGGACAGGGAGGCCTGGCGTGCTGCAGTCCATGAGGTCGCAAAGAGTCAGCCACGAATGAGCAACTGAACTGAACTGAACTGATGCTGTGCTTAGTCTCTCAGTCGTGTCCGACTCTTTGCGACCCCATGGACTGTAGCCCGCCAGGCCTCCCTGTCCATGGGGATTCTCCAGACAAGAATACTGGAGTGGGTTGCCCCTTCCTTCTCCAGGGGATTGTGCCAACCCAGGAATCGAACCAGGGTCTCCTGCACCACAGGTGGATTCTTTACCAACGGAGCTACCAGGGAAGCCCATATGGTAGTATACTTGTCTTCAAAGAATTAACAGTCCAAATTAGAGAACCAAACCCATAAGAGCAAAAAATAACATATGGATTAATCAGTATGGTACCTAGTCTCCAGAGATGCCCCACTTTCCCTCAATAAACTAATCCTCCTGATGTTCCTATCTTTGTATAATCCCCTCCCCTATAACCTGGCTCTGTGACCTGCTTTTTTGACCTATAAAATGAGGTGGAAGTGACAAAGCTAATTTCTGAAAATAGGTCATAAGAAGCTTCGCAGTCTCTACCTGGGTCTCTTGGAATGCTCCCTCTTGGGATACTCACTCTAGAAATCTAGTCATCAAGCTACGAGAAGCCAAAGTTACCAGGAGAGACACCACATACGGGTGGCACTCTGGCTGACGGCCCCAAATGAACTCCCAGCCGACAGACAACAACCTCTGAGCCATCCTGGACACGCCAGCCCAGTCAGGCCCCAGGTGACTGCTGCATCCCAGCACCCCAGGCACCCCGGGCAGAAAAACCACCTAGCCAACCCACAGAATCATGACAGATAACAGCAACTATATATATGCACACTAATCCACAACATACACATCTGTATTTCTGTATTTATCTGTATAGAGATATTGAAACTGAAAGATATTGAACCTCTCATTTCAATCCTACACCACAAGTTCATTTTAGCCTTCCCCTTTCCTTATATGTAATTTATTTCTCCATTAGTAAGAAACCCAGCTCTTATCATCTAAAATATATTGACTTATCTGTTCAATTCTTATATATATATATATGTGTATATATGTATATGTGTGTGTGTGTGTGTGTGTGTGTGTATATATATAGTTTCAAAAAAAGGTGGCGGGGGGGGGGTGGGAATTCCCTGGCAGTCCAGTCCAGTGGTAAGGATTCTGTGCTTTCACTGCCGAGGTGGGTGGTTTAGTCACTAAGTCATGTCTGACTCTTGCAACCTCATGGACTGTAGCCTGTCATGCTCCTCTGTCCATGGGATTTTCCAGGCCAGAACACTGGAGTGGGTAGTCATTTACTTCTCTAGAGGATCTTCCTGACCCAGGGATCGAACCCAGGTCTCCTGCACTGCAGGCAGATTTTTTACCAACTGAGATACCAGGGAATACCCTTCACTGCCAAGAGCCTGGGTTTAATCCCTGGTCAGAGAACTAAGATCCCACAAGATCTGCCATTTCTCTGTGCAGTCAAAAAATAAAAATAAAAAAAGTTTCATAACTGCTAACCCATATCTCTGTGAGAAACTCAGTTATTAGCAAGATTATATTTCTATACAAGTTTAGCTTTAGCCTTACAGGATCCAAAGTACTGGATTTTGTGTTTTCCTTAATTACTTAAATTAGTCGTTTGCTTCATTAAATTGTTATTTTCCTTAATTACTTAAATTGGTTCTTCTCATCTTCACCCTTTCAGTGTGGTTACATTACATATTTATGTTACTCTTTATGTTTTGGGTTCTCCTCACCTACTGGTTGATTTTAATTGCTTGCTTATTTGGGAAATACGTGAAAGAAATGCAACAAACTAGTCTCAAACAAAGGATCTTATTAATGAGAAGTATGACTTTGAAAATTGGGAAAGGAGTACATCAAGGCTTATACTGTCACCCTGCTTATTTAACTTACATGCAGAGTACAACATGCAAAATGCCAGGCTGGATGAAGCTCAAGCCAGAATTAAGACTGCCAGAAGAAATATCAACAACCTCAGACACGCAGATAACACCACCATTACGGCAGAAAGCAAAGAGGAACTAAAGCACCTCCTGATGAAGATGAAAGAGGAAAGTGAAAAAGCTGGCTTAAAACTCAACATTCAAAAAACTAAGATCATGGTATCTGGTCCCATCACTTCATGGCAAATAGATGGGGAAACAAGGGAACCAGTGACAGACTTTATTTTCTTGGGCTCCAAAATCACTGTGGACAGTGACTGCAGCCAGGAAATTAAAAGATGCTTGCTCCTTGGAAGAAAAGCTATGATCAACCTAGACAGCATGTTAAAAAGCAGAGACATCACTTTGCCGACAAAAGTCCGTATAGTCAAAGCTACTGTTTTTCCAGTAGTTATGTATGGATGTGAGAGTTAAACTTGAAAGAAGGCTGAGCATCAAAGAATTGATGCTTCTGAATTGTGATGTTGGAGAAGACTCTTGAGGGTCCCTTGGACGGCAAGGAGATCAAACCAGTCAATCCTAAAGGAAATCAGTCCTGAATGTTCATTGGAAGGACTGATGCTGAAGCTGAAGTCTAATACTTTGGCCACATGATGCTAAGAGCCAACTTGTTGGAAAAGACTCCAAGACTGGGAAAGATCAAAGGCAGGAGGAGAAGGGGACGACAGAGGATGAGATGGCTGGATGGCAACACTGATTCTATGGACATGAGTTTGAGCAAGCTCCAGGAGATGGTGAAGGACAGGGAAGCCTGGTGTGCTGCAGTCCACTGGGTCGCAAAAAGCCGGACACAATTGAGCAACTGAACAATAGAAATGCCTTTGAGAGAAGAAAAAAGTCACTATATACTAGAGCAGGGGCTCACAAGCAACTTCTATAATAAACAATTTACATTTGAGAATAAGCTGTAATCATGATACCTTTGGCCCTTAAGTACTTCAATGTGTATTTCATATATCTAAAAGATACTCCCTCATATAACTATACTATGACTATCAAATCAGAAAATTATCACTGATCCAAATTATCTAAATTACAGTAATTATTTACATTTCACCAACTGTTCCACTAATGCTTTTGATAGTATAAAGGTGACAAGAGATATAAGCTCAATTATTTCAGGAACTCTACAAACTCCAAGCTAGACAAATACAAATTCAAAGAAAACCATGCTGAGACTGACCACAGAAAAACTGATGATAACCTGAAACAAGGGAAAATTTTAAAAGCATACAAAAGAGGGGGGAAAAGTTCACCTTTAAAGAAGCAACAGCACAATAAGATGGACAGCTTTGCATTGTCCAGACAGTGATAAAATAAATAATCTATAATAAATAAATCAGTCACTTATTACTACCTATTCAGTAGAATAGTAGGGTCAAAATCTTGACTTGAGAGTTCAAGAGAATGCTGAGTAAGAAAATTGAGACAGTAAGTATTAAAAAAAAAACTTTGAGTATTGTAATAAAGGTGAACTGAGAAAGAGAAAGAAATGAACAGAGAAGGTTTTTTAAATGAGTGCCAGCGTATTTTTATGCTGATGGGGATGATCCACAGAAAGTGAAACTGCATATATAGGGAAAAAGGGAATAATCAAAGAAGACAAATCTGTGAGTAACAGGAACTGAATTTCAGAATACACAAATGGAACAACTAGCTCAAACTATTAGGAAAACAAAGACTGTTCTCTCCCACTCTAAAACTGTATTATAAAGTTAACCCAAATTTTCCTCTCCAGAACTTAACTTTTGATATTTTTAAAATAAACACCTGTATCCACATTTCTTCATTACTCTGACCTTACCCTGGATATACACATAACGTCTACTTACATGACTCATAAGCTTTCACTGAAACTCATTAGTTTGTGAACAATGTTCCAGCTCCATTCTGTGTAGAACACTTGAATCATCACTTTTCTATTCCCATATTTTCCAATCAATGTAACATCATAAAATCACTTCCTTTTGCTAAAGATATCTCCCAATGATTATTAGCTTTATATAACTTAGGTTGGCATTTATCATTTAGATTATCTAAGCATTGTTTTAACCAAGAAGTATCACTATTCTTTTCAGGCCAGATGACTATATGTCAATAGGGCACCTACTTTTCATCTCTTTTTCAGATAATTCTCTTATGCAATCAAAGAAAATTGTATAGGTAAATATACATAGATACGTATCAGATCATAAAATTTACTATCATATTCTTTATAACTCAAGAGTCTTCATGAAATAGTGAGTTTCTCAGAACTAAAATGACCACAAGATAGCAATGTTGTAGTACCAGAAAATCTGAAATCTAGTATTTTCTTATTCTATAAACATTTCAATTCTACTACAAATTATGAGGTTAGTTCTTTTATACTTAGTACACATACACACATTCAAAGAAAAACCACCAGCTCAGGACTGTCATCATTCGTAATTCCAATACTTTATAAAGAAAAACATTATAACACTCATCTTACTACAACACATGATTGAAAACCACTTTTCAGTTTAAAGGACAGCTGCCTTCTGCAACATAAGCTAGCTGTATGAACTCTTTTCAGTAAAAACTCCTATATTCTGATCAATTTTAGAATCCTATTCTTATAAAACAAAAATCTCAGTAGTAACAATATAATTTTAAACTTTTTAATTTAAGCATCGGGGTTTGAAATGCAATAAATGAGTCCAAGATACTCCATAATATTCCAGATGTCTATTTCAAACAGTATTTTCATATAGGTTCTTTTCTTCCAAGAGATTTAAACAAAATATATGTATTTTCATCCAAAGTCACAGTGTGCCACCTAGTGCCATAAGGAGATTTTACAGAGGCTTGTTCAAATACTAAATGTTTCAATAAAAAGTATACACATCAGTCTTGAGGTAAAGTTTTTAACTTTGACTCTTACAGTATCAGTTCAGTTCAGTCGCTCAGTCGTGTCCGACTCTTTGCGACCCCATCTTACAGTATATTACCTAAGAAAACAAGTGTTCAGAATGTTTACCAAGAAATGCATGTACCTCATAGCAAGACTGATGAAGCAAAGAAAAGAAACAAGGCAAAAATTATCAATACCAAGAACAAAAAGGAACATTACTAAGATTCTAGAGCCTCTAGACATCAGAAAGATAAAAGGATGCTATAAATAACATATGAATTTGAAAATTTTGATGAAATGCACAAATTCCTTGAAAAACACGATTTAACCAAATCTTGGCATAAAATCTTGGGGCTTCCTGCGTAGCTCAGTCGGTAAAGCATCTGCCCGCAATGCAGGAGATCTGGGTTCAATTCCTGGGTCAGGAAGATCCCCTGGAGAAGGAAATGGCGACCCACTCCAGTATTCTTGCCTGGAGAATCTCACGGACAGAGGTGCCTGGCGGGTTGCAGTTCGTGGGATCTCAAGAGTCAGACACAACTTAGTGCTATCTTTCTTTCTTTCTTTCTTTGGCACAAAAGGAAATGGAAAAATCTGAGTATTTACTAAAGAAATTTAAAATTTTTAAATATTAAAGAAATATTTACTGAAGAAATTCCATAAAAGAAAATCCAGGCTTAAATGGGTTTCACTGGTGAATTCACTTAATCACTGAAGGAGAAATTATACTAAATTCTTTCAGAGAAAAAAGTGAAGTGAAGTAGCTCAGTCCTGTCCGACTCTTTGCAACCCCATTGACTGCAGCCCACCAGGCTCCTCAGTCCATGGAATTTTCCAGGCAAGAGTTCTGGAGTGGGTTGCCATTTCCTTCTCCAGGGGATCTTCCCAACGCAGGGATCGAACCAGGGTCTCCTGCATTGCAGGCAGATGCTTTACCGTCTGAGCCACCAGGGAAGCCCTCAGAGAAAAAAATGAAGGATCAAATCTCAAGTCACAGAGTCACTCATGACCCTGAATATTAGAACCTAAGAGGATAAGAAAAGTAAATAACCAGTTCAAACTCCTTCAAAAGTAACAATGTGAACATTACATATACCTACACACATACATACACACACACACACACCCCCCTGCAAACTGAATCCAGTTAAAACATTACAACCAAGTTGATTTTATTTCAGGAAGCAAGGCTGGTTTAACATTTTTAAATCAATGAACACAATTCATCATATTAACTAAATAAGGTAGAAGAGTTTGATGTTCTTTTCAACAGATGAAAAAAGATGTGATAAACTTGGATACCCATCTATGATAAAAATTCTTCACAAACTTCAGCAAATATCATATTATATGATACAATCTTGAAAGAGACAAGATGCCTACAATCACAACTTCCATCATCATGATACTGAAGTTCCTAGTCCACGTAATAAGGTGAGAAAAAGAATGAGAGGGAAATTATAAGGTGAATCTAGAATAGCTTGTTAGACTAGAAAGTATAGAAGGACTCAAAGAATTATAGAAGCATATGAAAAGATACAAGAGCCAGTGTGAAGGAACTTCCACCAGCTAAGTCAAGGATAATGTGAGCATCATAATAAATGGTAACAGTAGATCGTAATATTAAATAAAATAAAAAATCCAAGAAGCCTGAAAGACAGGCAGACAGATAGATAGGCATGTAGATAACTAATAATTATTATCATCAGTGAATGCTAAAACTAGTGGGTAGATGGTTTGATGAGTTGCAGGATATTTACATAGCCTCAAAGTCTCTCCCAACAAATAACATACTACTTTCAAAAGACAAAGCAAACTTCAAAGAGAAAAACCTGACAATACCCTATATTAACCAAGTGATCGGAGTCCATATGACCAATATCAGGACAAACTGACATCAAACTGACAAGCTTCCTGATGTGATATACTGAGAAGGATACAACACCATTCATGTGATATTCTGCCAGAAACACAAAATCTGAGTCTATAAGAAGAAAATATGACCCAAATCAAGTGACATTCCTCAAAACAGACCTGAAAGAACTGCCCTGTGTGAGTGATCTGCCTCACCTCTCGGTGTGCCCCTCCTCACAGGCAGGACAGCCACACCCTTTCTCTCTGGGTGTGCGCCCCTGCCTTGCCTCTATCTGAAATAAACTGTTTCTCTGTGTACTCTCTCGTTTGCTGTGCTACGTCTCTAATAATAAACTCTGTACCTATTTTTATATAGCTTTTACCTTCTTGAGAAATTCATTTTCATCGGCGCAAGAGCCAGAGCAACTTTGCTTCTAGCCACTGGCCCTATGGGTGGTCTAGTAGATACAATTCCTGGTTTTCACCCAGGCTGTTGTTACTGTTTAGCTGCTAAGTCGTATCCGACTCTCTGTGACCCCATGTATCGCAGCACGCTAGGCTTCCCTGTCCTGCACTATCTCCCGGAGTTTGCTCAAACACATGTCCACTGAGTTCACCCAGGCTACCCAGGTTCAATTCCTGGGCAGGGAACCAAGATCTCTTCACACCACTGCTCACTGCTGTCTCCTCAAGATCAAAATATTCTTAAGTGGTTCATGGAAGAGTAATATGCATGTATTTATGAAAAAGTGAACGAGTTAGTCACTCAGTTGTGTCCGACTCTTTGCAACCCCATAGGCTGTAGCCCGTCAAGCTCCTCTATCCATGGCATTCTCCAGACAAAAGTACTAGAGTGGGAAGCCATTCCCTTCTCCAGGAGATATGCCTGATGCAGGGATGTGTCTACAAATAAATGTACATGTGTGTAGCTATGTATGTATATGTCTGTATGTATATGTGATTTTCCTTTTTGGCCATACCACACAGCATGTGGGATCCTAGTTGCCCAAGCAGGGATGGAACCTAGACCCCTTGCAGTAGAAGCACAGAGTCCTAACCATGGGAGCACCAGGGAATTCCCTATATGTGATTTTATATGTGTGTGTATGTATGTATGTTTTATACACACACACACACACATAAAATAAAAGAGAGAATATGAGAAAGGAAAAGAGAAAATTAGCAATTGGTAAAGTTAGTGAAAGAATATCAGAGAATTCTCTGTACTCTTCTTGCAACCTTTCTTAAATCTGAAATGACAGGAAAATAAAAGGTCCTAAAAATAATGATAATAAAGGATGATATTTTCATGATCTTCAGGTACAGAGAGAAGTCTTAATCGGGATACAAAAAAGCACTAATCATACCGGAAAAAAATGATGAACTTCACTGGAATTAAGAACACATTCTATTAAAAAGACATCACTAAAAGAATGAAAAAGCAAGCCACAAAGAAGATATATGCATAAAAGTAACAGAGGTTTTATACCCAGAATAAGGAACTCCTTAAATCAATCAGAAAAAGAAAGATAACCCAACAAGAAAATGAAAATTGAACAGGCATTCACAAAAGACATATAAATAACCAATTATCATATGAAAAGGTACTCAAAAGTAAGCATTGAAAATATTTAAAAATTTTTAAATAAATGACAATACCATGTGATGGCAAGGAGTTGGGGCAACTGTTTGCACTGCTGACAGAAAGTTAAACTAATATACAACCACTTAAGAAATGTGGCATTACCTAAAAGCACAAACCAGCCTCTGTTTACCTCTCTAGCCTCGTCTTCCACTACTCTTCCTGTTTGCCATGCTCCAACTCCACTGACATTTAATCAGTTCCCTATAGCCACCAAGCTCCCTCCTAATTCAGGGCATTTATATAAGATTTTCTCTTCTATTTAGCATGTTTCACCACTCTACAATGTACATTTATTGGCTTCTTCCCCAGCATTTACTGCCAACATCTTTTCTAATAGTTCAGTTTTTATTGGGGTGCCACGTGGTTCTATGAAGACCCACAAGACCTTTTAGAACTAACACCAAAAAAACATGTCCTTCTCATCAGAGGGGATTGGAATGCTAAAGTAGGAAGTTGAGCAATAGCAGGAGTAATAGGCAAGTTTGGCCTTGGAGTACAAAAGAAAGAAGGGCAAAGGCTAACAGAGTTACGCCAAGAGAACACACTGGTCAGAGCAAACACCCTCTTCCAACAATACAAGAAATGACTCTCCACGTGAACACCACCAGATGGTCAACACCAAAAAATCAGATTGATTATATTCTATGCAGCCAAAGATGAAGAAGCTCTATGCAGTCAGCAAAATCAGGACGTGGGGCTGACTATGGCTCAGATCATGAGCTCCTTATTGCAAAATTCAGACTTAAAGTGAAGAAAGTAGGGAAAATCACTAGGCCATTCAGGTATGACCTAAATCAAATCCCTTATGATTATATAGTGGAAGTAACAAATAGATTAAAGGGATTAGATTTGAGAGACAGAGTGCCTGAAGAACTACGGATGGAGATACATAACACTGTACAGGAGAAGGTGACCAAAACCATGCCAAAGAAAAGGAAATGCAAGAAGGCAAAATGGCTGTCTAAGGAGCCCTTACAATATAGCTGAGAAAAGAAAAGAATCAAAAGGCAAAGGACAAAGAGAAAGATATACTCCAGTGAACGCAGAGTTCCAGAGAATAGCAAGGAGAGAGAACAAAGTCTTCTGAAGTGTACAATGCAAAGAATTAGAGGAAAACAACAGAATGGGAAAGACTAGAAACCTCTTCAAGAAAACTGGAGATATCAAGGGAATATTTCATACAAAGATGGGCACAATAAAGGACAGAAATGGTAAAGACCTAACAGAAGTGGAAGAGATCAAAAGAGATGGCAAGAATACCCAGAAGAACTGTATAAAAAAGGTCTTAACAATCAGATAACCACAATGGTAGGGTCACTCACCCAGAACCAGACATCCTGGAGTGTGAAGTCAAGTGGGCCTTAGGAACAATGCTGCCAATAAAGATAGTGGAGGTGATGGAATTTCAGCAGAGCTATTTAAAATCCTATAAGATGATGTTATTAAAGTGCCGCACTCAATATGTCAGCAAGTTTGGAAAACCTAGCAGTGGCCACAAGATGGGAAAAGGTCAATCTTCATCCTAATTCCCAAGAAGGGCAGTACTAAAGAATGTTCAAACTACCAGACAATTGCACTCATCTCCCATGCTAGTAATGTTATGCTCAAAATCTTTCAAGTGAGGCTTCAGCATTATGTGAAACTGAAAACTTCCAGATCTTCAAGCTGGATTAGAAAAGACAGAGGAACCAGAGATCAAATTGTCAACAATTGCTGGATCATAGAGAAAGCAAGAGAATTCCAGAAAAATATCTACCTCTGTTTCATTGACTGTTCTAAAGCCTTCGACTGTGTGGATCATAACAAACTGTGGGAAACTCTTAGAGAGGTGGGAATACCAGACCATTCTAACTGTCTTTTGAGAAACCTGTACACAGGTCAAGAAGCAACAGCTAGAACCTTACATAGAACAACTGACAGGTTCAAAATTGAGAAAGGAATATGACAAGGCTGTTTATTGTCACTCTGTTTATCTAACTTATACACAGAGCTCATCATACGAAATGCCGGGCTACATAAGTTACAAGCTACAATCAAGATTTCCGGGAAAAATATCAACAACCTCAGATATGCAGATGATACCACTTTAATGGCAGAAAGCAGAGAGGAACTAAACAGCCTCTTGATGAAAATGGAAAAGAAGAGTGAAAAAGCTGGCTTAAAACTCAATATTAAAAAAATAAGATCATGGCATCCAGTCCCCTCACTTCATGGCAAACAGAAGGGGGAAAGGTGGAAGCAGTGGCAGATTTCTTCTTCTTGGGCTCTAAAATCACTGTGGATGGTGACTGCAGCCACGAAATTAGAAGACAAATGCTTCTTGCAAGAAAGCTATGACAAACCCAGACAGTGTATTAAAAAGCAAAGACATCACTTTGCCGACAAAGGTCTGTATAGTCAAGGCTATGGTCTTTCCAGTAATCATATACAGATGTGAGAGCTGGACCATAAAGAGGGCAGAGGGCTGAAAAATTGATGTTTTCAAGCTGTGGTGCTGGAGAAGACTCTTGAGAGTCCTTTGGACTGCAAGGCAATCAAACTAGTCAATATTAAAGGAAATCAACCCTGAATACTCATTAGAAGTGATGCTGAAGCTGAAGCTCCAATACTTTGGCCATCTGATGTGAAGAGCCGACTCGCTGGAAAAGACCTTGATGCTGGGAAAGATTGAGGGCAGGAGAAGAAGGGGGAGACAAGAGGATGAGATGGTTGGATGGCATCACCAATTCAATGGACATGAACTTGGGCAAACTTTGGGAGAAGGTGGGGGACAGGGAAGTCTGGCGTGCTACAGTCCATGGGGTTGAAAAGAGTCAGATGCAACTTGGTGACCAAAAACAACAACCTTCCCATCAGGAAGCTTACACAAGCTCTTAGCCTCATCCACCAGAGGGCAGACAGAAGATGCAAGAAGAACCACAATCCCGCAGCAGCCAGAACAAAAACCACATTACAGAAAGTTAATCAGGATGAAAAAGCAGAGAGTATGTCCCAGATGAAGGGATAAGATAAAACCCCAGAAAAACAACTAAATGAAGTGGAGATAGGCAACCTTCTAGAAAAAGAATTCAGAATAATGATAGTGAAGATGATCCAGGATATCGGAAATAGAATGGAGATGTAAGAAATATTTACCAAAGACCTAGAAGAACTAAATAACAAACAACCAGATATGAACAACACTAGAAGGAATTAACAGCAGAATAACTGAGGCAGAAGAACGGATAAGGGACCTGAGGACAGAATGGTGGAAATCAGTGCCACAGAACAGAATATCGAAAAAAAACCCGAAGACAGCCTAAGAGACCTCTAAGACAATATTAAAGGCATCAACATTCACATTATAGGAGTCCCAGAAGGAGAAGATAGGAGAAAGGACCTGAGAAAATATTTGAAGATATAATAGCTGAAAACTTCTGTAACATGGAAAATGAAATAGTCAACCAAGTCCAGGAAGCACAGAGTCCCAGGCAGGATAAACCCAAAGAGGAACACACCAAGACACACAGTAATCAAACTGACAAAAATTAAAGACAAAGATAAAATATTAAAAGCAAAAAGGGAAAAATGACAAACAACATACAAAGGAATTCCCATCAGGTTATCAGCTGATTTCTCAACAGAAACTCTACAAGCCAGAAGGGAATGGCACAATATATTTAAAGTGATGAGAGGGAAGAACCTACAACCAAGAATACTTCACCCAGCAAGACTCTGTTTAGACTGATGGGAGAAATCAAAAGCCTTCCAGACAAGCAAAAGTTCTGAATTCAGCACCACCAAATCAGCTTTATGACAAATGTTAAAGGAATCTCTCTAGGCATAAAGTTCCTTTAGGCAGGAAACACAAGAGAAGGAAAAGACCTACACAAAATAAACCCAAAACAATTACGAAAATGGTAATAGGATCATACATATGGATAATTACCTTAAATGTAAACAGATTAAATGCACCAATCAAAAAACACAGACTGGCTGGGTGGATAAAAACATGTGTGTGTATGCACTTCCATTTACCACATCACTCTACTTAACCCCTCAAATTGTATGTAATTATTTTATATTGCTAGGTCAATCGTGTTTCTGTTGTAACTTACAAATGTAATTATCTTTTATTTCTTGTCTGGCTATTGATTGTGAAAATTGTTTTTTAAAAAAGTTTTACTATTGTGATTATGTAACTATTACTCACTTAATACCATTGTATCATGATCGGTCAACAGAAAATAATAGAATTCTATATCACTAAAGCTACCATTTAATAGAAAAACTTCTAATCACTTTCTAAAATCAAGATACATACCAGAATTACCTTGGAATTTTCTGAAAAATACAAATGCCCAGGTGTTGCTTTGTTTCTACAAAGCTCCAGATGTGTTTCTAATGAGCAACCATATTTAAAAACTGGACTATATGATGATCTTTTACTTTTATCTAGTTTTGTTTCATTTTTTCTATTTCATATTCAGTGCTCCCATTTCATTTAGTTTATGTTTTTCAATTTCTCTCTTTTTTTCATGTTCCTTCTCAAGCCTTTATCAAGCATAGCAGAAAGCCTTTATACATATATACATAAATACTATATGTAATATATATATTTTAGAAAACTTATGAATTTTTGCCTAGCTAAAAAATTCATGACACTTTGATTCTACCTGTTTGACTCAGTATGAACAGAATGCTAGATATCTAATTAAAAAAACAGATATGCAACAAAGGTTTACTATATAGCAAAGGAAACTACAGCCAGTATCTTGCAATATTCTATAATCAAAAATAACTTGAAAAATAATACATGTATATGTATAACAGAATCACTTTGCTGTGCACCTAAAACATTGTAAGTCAACTATACTCCAATAAAATGTATATATTAAGAAAAAAAAGCGTCTGTATTCTGAACCACATAAACATTGTATAGTAGTAAAGAATCCACCTGCCAACCCAAGAAACATAATGAGATGCAGGTTTGATCCCTGGGTCGGGGAGATTCCCTGAGGGAGGGCATGGCAATCCATTCTAGTATTCTTGCCTAGAAAAATTTCATGGACAGAGGAGCCTGGCAGGGTGCAGTCCATAGGATCATAAAGAGTAAGACACGACTAAATCAACTTAGCAAGCATGAAACATTGTATATAATATTAAAACAAAATAAATCAAAAAGAAAAAGAAATATCAAAAAATCATAAAGAGGGGCTTCCCTGGTGGCACAGTGGTAAAGAATCCGCCTGCCAATGCAGGAGACATGGGTTCGATCCCTGATCCAGGAAAATCCCACATGCTGTGGAGCAACTAAGCCCCTGTGCCACAATTACTGAAGTCCATGCATCCTGGAGCCTGAGCTCCACAACAAGAGAAGCCACTGCAATGAGAGGCCTGTACACCGCACTAGAGAGCAGCCCCCACTTTCCACAACTAGAGAAAAGCCTGTGTGGCAATGAAGACACAGCACAGCCACAAATAAATAAATCAAATAACTTTTTGAAAGACTAAAAAGAGGCTGAAAACAGTAGAATAAATTTTTTCAGAATACTGAGAGAAAATTTTCTCAATCTAGACTTCTACATTCAGCAACACCATCTTTGAAAATAGGGGCAGGAAAAAAGATTTAGACAAACAAAAACAGAGCTTAGGACTGAACGGCCCTCACTGTAAGAAATTCTCAGAATATAAAAGGCAGAAGAAAAATGATCCCAAATGGCAGATTTTAAAAATTTAAAACTCAGAACTTATTATTTATGTCTTTAAGATATAAAAGAAACAAGTGTGGAATGGGGCAGGATGAAATATGAAAGGAAAATATAAGTAGATATAATCCTACATTTACACCCAAAAGAGGAGGCTCCTGTCCTAAGTCCTACACTTTAGAAGATTACACCTATCAAAAAACCAAAACATCAAAAATGTCAAAACAAAAAGACAGCAAGTACCTAATTGAGTATACAGGAATTAATAGAGAGGGATTCACACACTGAACTGAGGCCTCCCCACCCTAAGAGCAAACAATGAGGAAGAGAAGGAAGAAGGTAAAGCACAGTCTCTGTGCTGGGAAACCAAGATAAAAATATCTAATTTTACTTAAAAATGGCCACCTCCCATTTCCCAAAGAAGTCTCTAGGCACCTGGATTATCCCATAAACCATATTTCCTCCTCCTCCTGGGTTCGAGTGAGATAGTTTGAGAAGATACTTAGAACTGCCTGTAAATCTTGAGCTTAAAAAGTTGAATATGGGGAAGATGAACTCATCTGCCCAGGGTTTCTGGGGAGTTTCACCACATTAGTGCCCATCTAAGATTCAGAGACCATCCTGGCCCAACTTCCACCCGGCCAACCCCAAGGAGAGCATTTCTCCTTTAAGAGCTGGCTGAGCCCTGGGTAGGAAAGTAGGTCAAGCTGCTGACATAAACTAATTTATAACTTTTTAAGATTAAGACATTAAGAAAAAAGCTAACTTCCATCTGTATTCTTGCCATAGGTCATACAAATGTTAAGAGTGAGAGTCTGTGGTCTAGGGTTGAACAGTACACTCACTGTCAGTTACCTTAACTGCTGTGCTTTATAATACGTGTCCTATACAGTATCTTGTAGGTAACAAATATTACATCAAAAAGGATGATGAATGAAAAACAGAAGGAAGGAAGGGAGGTAGAAGGAGGCTAAAAAAACTAAGGTTAATGCTTAAGGCAGATTGATCACTTACCATCATTTTTTAATTCCTTTCTATGTCAAGAAGCTCATTTACCACACAAACCCATGGAGTATGATTCCTATAATAAAAAAAAATATAGTACATACTATTAGCTGTAACACTGTCATAAAATCCTATTTGTTTCTAAAAAAATAAAAATTTCATTCCCATTAAGTTTCTCATTATATTCAACAACAAAAACATTACTCCTTTATAGTTCATTTGGTTATACTGTAGCATGTTTTATGCTGAACAATACCTCAATGCTCTCCAAAAATAATTAAATGGAAGAGAAAAAGTATTAATTACATAAATAGTCTCTGATATTCTAATCTGGAGGCTTCAAACTTTTTTTTACTATAATCTATAAACACATACTTTATATTGAAACAAACTTTCATGAAGTAACATTTACCTCTATTGTGAGAGATATACTCTAACATTTCCTACTCTATTACATTGTTTAAATATTGTTTTCACTGAATAATGACCCACTAATGAATTCCAACTCAATATATAAAACACTGTGTAACCTCTCCTTAGGAACTTTCAACAACTGAGATTTGATCAGAATATCTTAATTACAGATTACCTAAGGGTCTACACAGAACAGATCCTACTTTTCAGGGAATCTATTTAATGGTGGTCATATCTTTATTCAAAGAAATCCAAAGCTAGGAAACTAGATTAAAAAAAACAAGAGGACAGAAAAACTGCAAGAAACAGTAGCTTAATCCTGTAAGAAAAGCTGCTGAACAAAGAAAAATAAGCAGCAATTGGAACCCAACTTTCTGGTATGACAGCCTTGGTTACTTATCTTCACCAAGTAAATCCACTCCCTTTAAAATGCAGCACTTCAAATGAAAACATATGTTCACACAAAAATTTACATACAACTATTCATAGCAATGTTATTCCTAATAGCCAAAAAGTGGAAACAACCCAAATGTCCAAAAACTGATGGATAAATAAAATGTGCTATATCCATACAAGGAAATCTTATTCAGTCATTAAAAAAAGAATAAAGTGCTTGTACATGCTACAATATAAATGAGTCTTGAAAGCAAGATGCCAAATGAAAGAAGCCAGTCATAAAAGACCACATATTAGATAATGCCACTTATATGTAATGTCCAAAATGGGCAAATCCACAGAATCAGAAAACAGATTATTGCTTGCCTAGGGCTAGAGAGTTAGAGGAAAATGGGAGTTACTGCTAATGAGTACAGCGTTTCTTTTGGGGATGATGAAAATGTTCTAAAATTCAACGTGGTGGTGACTGCACAATTCTGTGAATATACTGAAAACCACTTTTTAACTGGGTGATTTGTTGGTATATGGATTGTATCTCAATAAAAATATTACATTTTAAAAAATACACCACCTCTGTTCACAACTCTTCAATGCCTCTACGTCTCATGCAGAGTAAAAGTCAAAGTTCCCACAGCGGCCTACTCCACTCTAAACTTTCTAACTCATACATCTCTGACCACATCTCCTACTCCTCTGGTGTTCTTTCCAGCTCAGCGACATGGCCTCTTTAGGTTTCCCAACATGCCAGACACACTGCTGCCTCAGGGCTTTACACTTTAAAGTCCTCATCTGGAATGCTCAAGACTGATTCCATCTTTGCCCACATGTCACTTTTTCAGTGAGGCCTACCAAAGCACTCTTTTTTAAAATTGCAATCTGTTTATCCTGATTCCCACCACTGGCACTCCCTATCCCACTTCTTCTCTAGAGCATTCATTACTTTACACTATTTAACTTACTTGGTGTACTGTCCATCTCTCCCCGCAAGAAAGTTAGCTGCATGATGATCTTTGGTTTTGGGTTACTGCTATAGCCTCAGAATACAGAACAGTGCCTGGTATCTGAGAGGCATTCATTAAATACTTGTTTACTAACGAATGAAGCCCATGTTAAAGAATCTTTGCTCAAAATGTTCCTCTCTTCTCACCCTATACATACTCAAAGCCTACCAATTCATCAAGACCAACTCAAAAAAGTCATCTTTCATGAAGCCCATTTTGATATCCTCAGCTGACAGAGATCTTCAACTGAATTCCCCGATTATTTGACCTGTAATCATCACTTCTGAAAAGTAGGGAGAAGTGTGATACAGTAGAAAAAGTGTATACAAGCACTGGAGTCAACTAAATCACTGGTCACGTGACTATGAGAAGTCATTCAACCTCTTCAAATATCGGTATTCTAACCCATAAAAATGAAGGATAGATTGCTTACCCAAGAGAATTTTTTCCACACAAAGACCCACGCATAAATATTCAAAGGGGATTTACTCATAATTTCTCCAAACTGAAAACAACCCAAATATCAAAAAGAAAAGAAGATAATCCAATCTTGGTACATCTATACAGTAGAACAGAGAGCAATACAAAGGAATGAATATACAATAAAATAGATATCTCAGTCTGCTCAGACAAAGAAGCTGGATGTAAAAGAATACATTCTGAATGATTCCATTTATATCAAGTTTTAGAACATGCAAAACTAATCCCAGGTGGAAATATCAAAAGACAGTTGCCTTAGTTGGAGGGGAAGGACTGGAAAGAAGTACAAGGGAACTTTCTGGGAACATGGATTGTGGCAGCGGGTCATGACTATGTGTAACTGTGTTCTTACTCACTGAACTGCACACTTTAAAAAAGTGGGCACACTTTTTGTAAATTATACCTCAATAAAATTGATTAAAGGACACACAGTTTAGGGGAGAGAAAATGAAGGCTATCTTTAATTTATAAGGTTGTTAGGAGGATTAGATGAGAAACACTTCTACTGAAATCAGCACAACACAGTGAGAAAGACAGCACAATAATATGGGACTGAATCTCAATTTAGCAAATTATTTTAGCTACTAATTACATAATCTTTCGCACAAGTCATGAATCCCTCAGAACTTTAGTTTTCTCTTGAGTAAAGAGAATAGTATCTACTTTACAGTTAAATGGTAGCGCACTAGAGTTTCTACTAGTTAACACAATATCGGTTACATAACAAGTCCCCAAATGGCTTTTTAAATAAGACATAAAGACCAGCACATAATACATGCTCAACTGGTGTTATATTCTTTTCCCCATTTCCTTTGGATGACAATTTTCTCCTCTATTACATTTTAGAATCTTGAAAGACAAGATCAGCATTTCAGTGATCTTCCTTTTCCTCTATTTAAGATAGTATCTTAAAAATGCTAGGCACTGAACAAAGATGTTTAAGGAAAGGAAGGAAGTAGGCTGGCTTGCTGATTAAGCAGAATTACCTCTTTTGACCTCTTTTTCTTTTGGTCATTCCAGAATCAACTAGTGAACTTTCCAGTAAAGACAGCTGTAGGCTGGATACCAACAACTTTTTAAGGGAGACACAAATTTACGTATTAATATTATATGATCCATATGCACTGGAAAACAGATTGGAAATAGACAAGAAGCAATGTGGAGGCTGGTGGAAAGACTCTTAATAAACGCTGTAAAGAAAGATCCACACAGTAAAGAAGGAAAACAAAGAGAAGTGATCAGGTGGGAACCCACACCTGAAGGAGGGGACACAGAAGTAGGGGAATTACTTGGGTTTGGAGATCGTCTTTGGAAAGAGAGGGGTTTGAACCACATATGGGGCACCCCAGGTCTGAGACCAGAAGACAAATCTCCTTCGCTGGTGAGCAGACCAGTGGGATGGACTGGCAGGGGAGCTGTGAGAAGCTTGAATTCCGCTCATTAAGGGCAGCCATACACTTGCTTCCTTGCTCCCAAAACAAGGCAGAGGAAGCAGACTGACACTGCCTGCGACTCTAGCTGGTTTCCACGACCACCCCAGGGCACATCCTGGCCCATCTTGCTCCACCACACAGCTCCCCACTGGGGTGAAGGTCGACACTGTCAAGGGGAAGGGCACGGGTAGGGGAATGGTGCTGATTCAGACCCAGCTCTGCATCTGAATAAGGCAAGGGCAGCTATTACTGGCACTCCTAGAGGCAGCAGATGCAGAGCAGTGTGAACTCTGATGTGCCAGGACAGTCCCAGCACATGCCCCAACCCACACTGAGTGGCTGCTCCCACCCCTCTTGCTCCAGTGTAGCTCCCTTCTGGGAAATGATGCCAATCCCGTGAGAGGAAAGAGCATACACTAAGAGGGAATGGAACCAGTTTGGAGCCACCCTCAAGGCTTCTGCTCTAGCACCTTGGTGTGTCCTCTACTGAGCACAAAAGTCCTGGCTCACACCTGGTTCTGACTCTTGCTCCTCCTTCTACAGCCCCACCTCCCACCACGGTGACAGCTGCCAGCAAATCTGGGGTAAGATGTGACTCGTGCTCATTTCAGAGCCAGCTCTCCCACCAAAGCCGATAGGCTCACACAGACTATATAAGGACACACCCACAAAAGGATACCCCTTTAAGATCACCATAGTTAACAGTTTCACCTAATTTTACAGAGACAGAGCAAGTTGAGCAAAATGAGAAGACAGAGGAATTTATTTCAAGTGAAAGAAAAAGAAAAAAACAAAAAAATATAAACAATTCATCACGAAAAGAGTTCAAAACAGGAATAAGAATGCTAACTAAATTAGGGAAAAGAATAGATGAACACAGAGAGGGTTTCAACAAGGAACTAGAAAACAAGAAAGAACCAGTTAGATCTGAAGAATGCAATAAATGAAATTAAAAAAAAAAAAACTAGAAGAAAGTTAAGAGCAGACTAGGTGATACAGAAGATTTCACAAGTTATCTGGAAGATAGAAAAATGGAAATCACCCAACCACAACAGTAAGAAAAAAAATTTACATCAGAACAGTTTAAGCAACATCTAAGACAACATCAAGCATACTGAGATTTGCATTATAGGGGTCCCAGAGGGAGAAGAGAGAAGGAAAACGTTCAAAAGTGTATTCGATAAAATTATGGCTAAAAACTTTCCAAACCTGAAGAAGGAAACAGATAATCAGATACAGGAAGCACAGAGGGTCCCAAACAAGATGAACCCAAACAGACTCATACCAAAACATACCATAATTAAAGTGGCAAAACTTAAGGAGAGAATTCTAAAGGCAACAAGAGAAAAATAGAGTCATCTACAAGGGAACACCCATAAGGCTTCTGTAGAAAGCCTGCAGGCCAGACAGGAGTGGCAGGAAATATTCAAAATGCTGAAAGAGAAAAACTAGGATACTCTCTACCCAGCAAAATTATGAGTCAGAACTGAAAGAGAGATAAAGAACTTCTCAGACAAGCAAAAAGTAAGAGTTCATCAACTCTAAACCAATCCTAAAAGAAATGCTATAAGGTCTTCCCTAAGTGGAAAAGAAAAGACTACAAAAAGAAGTAAGAATTTATATTAAAGGAAAATTCCACTATTATAGTAAGTAACCATTTAGCCCTTACTATTAAGGGCTGTGGTATGGTAAATATACAGCAAAGGCTGGGGATCAACCATTTAAATAACTCAGCTTAAAAAACAAAAAGATAAAAATTGTAAGATCAACTATAACTACAATGAACAGTTAAGGGGTACATGTGAAGATGTAAAATATAATGTAAAGAATACAAAATATAGGGGGTGAGAAAAATGCAGATCTTTTAGAATATGTTTTGATTTAAATGACTACCAGTTTAAAACAAGTAGCTATACATCAACATATCCTTTTCAAGTGCACAAGGAATGTTCCTCAGAATAGAGCATATGCTAGGCCACAAAACAAGTCTAAACAAATTAAAGAAAGTTTGTATCAAGCAATTTTCCAACCACAATGGTATGAAAAGATAATCAATTACAGGAAGAAAAATGAGAAAAACACAGACACAGGGGGACCAAGCAGTACACTAATAAAAACAAGGGATTAATGAACAAATCAAAAAGGATATCAAAAATTACCTTCAGACAAATGAAAATAAAAACACAACTCTCCAAAACCTATGTGATGCAGTAAAAGTAAATCTAAGAGGGAAGTTTACAGCAATATAAGCCTATGTCAGGAAACAAAAAAAAATCCCAAATAATCCAATCTAGCATCCAAAGTAATTAGGAAAAAAAAAGAACAAAAAGCTCAAAGTGAGCAGAAGGAAGGAAATAATAAAGACCAGAGAGGAAATAAATAAAATAGAAACCAAAATATAGAAAAGATCAATTTAATCAACACCTGGTTTTCTGAAATGACAAAATTTAAAGCCTTTAGCCAGGCTCATCAAGAAAAAAAGAAAGTGAATCCAAATAAGCAAAACGAGAAATTAAAAGAAGAAACTACATCTAATATCATGGAGATACAAAAAAAAATCATAAGAGAATACTATAAAGTCATATGAGAATATGGCAACAAACTGGACAACACAGAAGAAATGGACAAATTTCTAGAAACATACAAACTTCTAAGACAGAATCAAGAAGAAATAGACAACCTGAACAGACCAATCACTAGCAGTGAGATTGAATTAGTAATCAAAAAACTGACAGCAAACAAACAAAAGTTCAGGAACTGATGGCTTCATAGTGGAATTCTACCAAACACATGAAGAACTAATACTTATCCTTCTCAAACTATTTCAAAAAGTTGAAGAGGAGTAAATACTCCCAAATTCATCCGACAATGCCACCACCTTCATGCTGATACCAAAAAGAAACACAGATACTCCAAAAAAAGAAAATTATAGGGCAACATCTCTGATGAATATATATGTAAAAATCCTCAACATAATACTAGCAAACTGATTTCAACAATATATAGAAAGGTCACACACATGATCAAGCAAGGGTTTTTCAAGGGATACAAGGATGACTCAATATCTGTAAATCAATGTAATACACAACATTAACAAGAGGAAGAATAAAAATTACATAATCATAGATGGATAAAAAATATCTGATAAAATTCAACATCCATTCATGACAAAAACTTTCATCAAAGTTGGTACAGAAGGAACACATTTGAATATAACAATGGCTATTTATGACAAATCCACAGCTAACATCATACTCAGTGGTGAAAATCTGGAAGTTTTTCCTCTGGGATCAGGAACAAGACAAGGATTTCCACTTTTACAACTTCTCTTTAACATAGTATTGCAAATCCTACACATAGCAATTGAACAATAAAAAGAAACAGGACACCCAAATTGGAAGGAAATAAGTAAAACTGTCCCTATTTGCAAATGACATGATGCTGTATACAAAAAACCCTAAGGTCCCAACCAAAAAACTATTATAACTGATAAAGTTTAGTAAAGTTACAGGAGACAATGCTAACACACAGAAATATGTTGCTTTTCTACACACTAATACTGAATTACCAGAAAGAAGGAAAAAAAAAAAAATCCCATTTAAAATCACATCAAAAAGAAAATCTAGGAATAAACTTAACCCAGGAGGTAAAAGACCTACACTCTGAAAACTGTAACACACTGATGAAGGAAATTGAAAATGATACAAAGAAATGGAAAGATGACCCATGTTTATGGACTGGAAGAATTCATATTGTTAATATTACCCAAAGCAATCTACAGATTTATGCACTCCCTGTCAAAATACTAATGACGTGTTCACAAAGAACTAGACCAATAATCCTAAAAATCATTTAGAATCACAAAAGAAACTGAATAACCAAAGCAATCTTTAGAAAAAAGAACAAATCTGGACTCACACTCCCTGACTTCAGACTACACTACAAAACTACAATAACCAAAACAATATACTAATGGCACAGAAATAGACACATGTATCACTAGAATGGAATAGGGAGCCCAGAAAAAAAAACTCATGCACTTATGGTCAGTTAAGTCACAACAGAAGAGGAAGGAATATACAACAGGAATAAAGACAGTCTCTTTAAAAACTGGTGATGGGAAAACTGAACAGCTACATGTAAAAGAAAAAAATGGGACATTTTCTCACTCCAAATATAAAAATAAACCCAAATGGATTAAATACCTAAATGTAAGACCAGAAACCATAAAATTGCTAGAAGAAAACGCAGGCAGAACACTCTTTGATATAAATTGCGGCAACATATTTTTGGATCTGTCTCCTAAGACAAAGGAAACAAATGTAAAAATAAGCAAATGGGACCTAATTAAACTTACTTGGGTGAACTATAATTTGTAGATTAATAAATACATTAAGAGACATGTGTTCAGTTCAGTTCAGTTCAGTCACTCAGTCATGTCCGACTCTTTGCGACCCCATGAATTGCAGCATGCCAGGTCTCCCTGTCCATCACCAACTCGCGGAGTCTACCCAAACCCATGTCCATTGAGTCAGTGATGCCATCCAACCATCTCATCCTCTGTCATCCCCTTCTCCTCCTGCCCCCAATCCTACCCAGCATTAGGGTCCATTCCAATGAGTCAACTCTTCGCATGAGGTGGCCAAAGTATTGGAGTTTCAGCTTCAACATCAGTCCTTCCAAAGAACACTCAGGACTGATCTCCTTTAGGATGGATTGATTGGATCTCCTTGCAGTCCAAGGGACTCTCAAGAGTCTTCTCCAACACCACAGTTTAAAAGCATCAATTCTGCGGCCCTCAGCTTTCTTCACCGTCCAACTCTCACATCCATACATGACCACTGGAAAAACCATAGCCTTGACTAGACGGACTTTTGCTGGCAAAGTAATGTCTCTGCTTTTAAATATGCTATCTAGGTTGCCCATAATCTTCCTTCCAAGGAGTAAGTGTCTTTTAATTTCATGGCTGCAATCACCATCTGCAGTGATTTTGGAGCCCAAGAAAACAAAGTCTGACACTGTTTCCACTGTTTCCCCATCTATTTCACATGAAGTGATGGGGCCGGATGCCATGATTTTCGTTTTTTGAATGTTGAGTTTTAAGCCAACTTTTTCACTCTCCTCTTTCACTTTGATCAAGAGGCTCTTTAGTTCTTCTTCACTTTCTGCCATAAGGGTGGTGTCATCTGCACATCTGAGGTTATTGATATTTCTCCCGGCAATCTTGATTCCAGCTTGTGTTTCTTCCAGCCCAGCGTTTCTCGTGATGTACTCTGCATATAAGTTAAATAAGCAGGGTGACAATATACAGCCTTGACGTACTCTTTTTCCCATTTGGAACCAGTCTGTTGTTCCATGTCCAGTTCTAACTGTTGCTTCCTGACCTGCATACAGGTTTCTCAAGAGACAGATGGTCTGGTATTCCCATCTCTTTCAGAATTTTCCACAGTTTATTGTGATCCACACAGTCAAAGGCTTTGACATAGTCAATAAAGCCGAAATAGATGTTTTTCTGGAACTCTTTTGCTTTTTCGATGATCCAGCGGATACTGGCAATTTGATCTCTTGTTCTTCTGCCTTTTCTAAAACCAGCTTGAACATCTGGAAGTTCACGGTTCACGTATTGCTGAAGCCTGGCTTGGAGAATTTTGAGCATTACTTTACTAGCATGTACATGTGTAGCACAAATTTAAATACCACAAAGGATTTCTGAGGAGCCATCCATTTGAATAAAAAATCAACAGAGTGAGCAAGCACAGGAGTGACACCAAGAGCCCGTGTCAGGTTAAATGTCACCATTGTGTCAGGCTACAACTGTTATATTCGGGCTTCCCTGGTGGCTCAGTCACAGAGAATCCACCTGCCACTGCAAGAGACATGGGTTTGCTCCCTGATCCGAGAGGATCCCACATGCCTCGGAGCAACTAAGCTTGTGTGCCACAACTATTGAGCCTGTGTTCTAGAGCCCAGGAACCACACCTACTGAGCCCACATGCACCACAACAACTGAAACCCATGCACCCTAGAGCCCATGCTCCACAACAAGACAAGCCACCACAATGAGAAGTATGCACATCGCAACTACAGAGTAGCCCCAACTCGCCACAACTGGAGAAAAGCCTGCACAGCCATGAAGACCCAGCACAGCCAAAAAAATAAAATAAAATTTTCAAAACTGTTTTAAAGGCTATGTTATCGTTTCTCTCAAAAAGACACATA
Source organism: Giraffa tippelskirchi (assembly GCF_054371585.1). NCBI lineage: Eukaryota > Metazoa > Chordata > Mammalia > Artiodactyla > Giraffidae > Giraffa > Giraffa tippelskirchi. The sequence continues at coordinate 35,413,808 of NC_137286.1, read as the reverse complement.
AATGGCTGGTAAGAGCATCAAAAGATGTTAAACAGTATTAGTCATTCAGCTCAGTTCAGTCGCTCAGTCATGTCCGACTCTTTGCAACCCCATGAACCACAGCACTCCAGGCCTTCCTGTCCATCACCAACTCCCAGAGTCTACCCAAACCCATGTCCATTGAGTCAGTGATGCCATCCAACCATCTCATACTGTCATCCCCTTCTCCTCCTGCCCTCAATCTTTCCCAGCATCAGGGTCTTTTCAAATGAGTCAGCTATTCGCATCAGGTGTCCAGAGTATTGGAGTTTCAGCTTCAACATCAGTCCTTCCAATTAATACCCAGGCCTGATCTCCTTTAGGATGGACTGGTTGGATCTTCTTGCAGTCCAAGGGACTCTCAAGAGTCTTCTCCAACACCACAGTTCAAAACCATCAATTCTTCGGCACTCAGCTTTCTTTATAATCCAACTCTCACATCCATACATGACTACTGGAAAAACCATAGCCTCTACTAGACGGACCTTTGTTGGCAAAGTAATGTCTCTGCTTTTTAATATGCTGTCTAGGTTGGTCATAACTTTCCTTCCAAGGAGTAAGTGTCTTTTATTTTTATTTATTTTTTTTAATTTATTTATTTTAGTTGGGGGCTAATTACTTTACAATATTGTAGTAGTTTTTGCCATACATTGACATGAATCAGCCATGGGTTTACATGTGTTCCCCTTCCTGGATCCCCCTCCCACCTCCCTCCCCATCCCATCCCTCTGGGTCATCCCATTGCCCCAGTCCTGAGCATTTGTCTCATGCATCAAACATGGAATGGTGTTCTGTTTCACATATGATAATATACATTTCAATGCTATTGTCCCAGAACGTCCCACCCTCACCTTCTCCCTCAGAGTCCATAAGACTGTTCTATGCATCTGTGTCTCTTATTCTGTCTCGCATATAGGGTTATCGTTACCATCTTTCAAATTCCATATATATGCATTAGTATACTGTATTGGTGTTTTTCTTTCTGGCTTACTTCACTCTGTATAATGGGCTCCAGTTTCATCCATCTCAATAGAACCAATTCAAATGTATTTTTTTAATGGCTGAGTAATATTCCATTGTGTATATGTATGTCTTTTAATTTCACTGCTGCAATCACCATCTGCAGTGATTTTGGAGCCTCAAAAAATAAAAGTCAGCCACTGTTTCCACTGTTTCCCCATCTATTTGCCATGCAGTGATGGGACCGGATGCCATGATCTTAGTTTTCTGAATGTTGAGCTTTAAGCCAACTTTTTCACTCTCCTCTTTCACTTTCATCAGAGGCTCTTTAGTTCTTCTTCACTTTCTGCCATAAGGGTGGTGTCATCTGCATATCTGAGGTTATTCGTGAAATACAAATCACAACCTAACAACTACAGTGAGATACCTCTGCACAAATACCAGGATGGCTATAATCAAAAATCAAAAAGACAAACAAAACCAGCATTACAGATGATGTGAAAAATTGGAACCCACCATACACTGCTGATTGTGAATGCAATATGGTGCAGCTGGTTCTGTAAACAATCTGGCAATTCCTAGAGTGGTTAGATACAGAGTTGCAGTAAAAGCCAGCAATTCCATTCTTAGATATACAGCCAAGGGAAATGAAAACAGGTCCACAAAAAGCTTATACACAAATAGTCATAGAAGCATTGTCTATAGTATTCAGAAGCTAAAACAATCCAAATGTCTATCAACTGATGAATGGATAAAAAAAATGTGGTACCCACACAATATAATCATTATTCATTCATAACAGAAATGAAGCTCTTGGAAAAGTCAAACTACCAAGACAGGGAAAACATCAATGACTGCCAAGGATTGGGGAGGGGAGAGGAACAGGCAGAGAAAAGAGAATCTTTAGGTCTGTGAAAGTGCTCTGTATAACACGATCATGATGGATACATGTCACTACGTGTATGTGTGTATATGTTCACTCAGTCGTGTCCAACTCTGTGACTATATGAACCGTAGCCTGTCACACTTCTCCGTCTATGGGATTTCCTGGCAAGAAGACTGGAGCAGGTTGCCGTTTCCTCTTCTAGGCGATCTTCCTGACCCAGGGATCAAACGTGCATTTCCTGCATTGGCAGGCAGAGTCTTTACTACTGAGCCACCCAAGAAGTCCTCACATGCCATTATACGTTTGTCCTAACCCATAAAATGTACACCAAGAGTAAAGAGTAATGTAAACTATGGACTTTAGGTCACAATAATTTGCCAGTGTAGGTTCATCAATCGTAATGAATGTACCATTCTGGCAAGGGATGTTGATAATGGGGAGGCTATAAATGAGTAGAGACAGGGAGTACATGGGAAGTCTCTGTATTTTCCTAATTTTGCTGCAATTCTAAAACTGCTTTAAGAAAAGGTTTCTATTAAAAAAAAAAAAAGGATGGGGAGGGTTCTTATAGTGCTGCAGGAAGATCCTGAACTCAACTCCTATGTATACAACAAATCTAAAACTATATATGAATAATTTCCTTGGAAAGGGACATAAATACTTGGTAAAAAGAACTTTCACAATAAAGGGAAGAACATCAATACAGATATGAGAGGCAGAGGATGAGAGAGGCAGAGATAGTTGCACCAAGGAAAACCCCAATACCAGCTGTGTCAATTCACAATCAGGAGGGACCAGAAGGTACTGATCTTTTCTCTGAAAAGTGAGGGATCTGAGCTCCACATCAAGCACTCCAACCCCTAGACCCTGCACAGGAGAGATGAGCCCCCAAAACAACTGTCTTTAAATAACAATAGAAAATATGTCCAGGAAACCTACAGAACTTCTGAGAATGGACAAGCACTCTTAAAAACTCACAGGAAGATTTACTCAACCCAGGAATCAGCACAAAAATATCTGATTAAAAAGTGCATAGACCATAAGTGATGAGGACCCACTTTCTAATCTTGAAGCATCTGCTAGAGACCATAAGCCAATTAGAACACTCCCCAGGGACTGAGCCATTGGCAGGAGACTTTTCTTTTTTATTTTTTATTGAAGTAACCGTGGCTTATACCGTTACATAATTTCACATACACAACATGATATTTCTACTTCTGTACACCCAACAGTGTGCTCACCAAAAATTTAGACTCCATCTGTCAACACAGTTAACCACCTTTACCCATTTTACCCTACTCCCCTCCTGTCCCTTCTCCTCTGGTAACCATTATTCTGTTCTCTGTATCCGCATGTTTCTTTTGGTTTGGGTTGTTCACTTATTTTTTGTTTTTATATTTCACATAAGTGAAATCTTACAGTATTTATCTTTCTCCACACGACTTACTTCACTGAGCATAGTACACTCAAGCTCTATCCATGTTGTTGCAAATGGCAAGATTTCATCTTTTTATGGCTGAGTAGTATTTCATCATGTGTGTATACAGAAAAAATATATACATATATATATATCACATCTTCTTTATCCATTCTTCTATTGATAAGCACTTAGATTGTTTCCACATCTTGGTGATTATAAATAATGTTGTGATGAACATGGGGACACAGATATCTTTTCAGATTAGTGTTTTTATATTCCTTAAATAAATACCAGAAAGTGGGATAGCTGGATCATATGGTAGATCTGATATTCCTAATTTTTGAATAATGTCCATAATGTCTTCTAAAGTGGCTGCACCAATTTATAGTCCCACCAACAGTGCATAAGGTTTCCCTTTTCTCCATATCTTCACCAACATTTGTTATTTCTTGGCTTTCCAATAATGGCCATTCTAACTGGCATGGAGATATCTCATTATAGCTTAGATTTGCATTTCCCTATTAATGATGTTGAACATCTTTTCATGTGCCTATTGTCATTTGTATGTCTTCACTGGAAAAACATCTATTCAGATCATCTGCCCACGTTTCAATGGATTGTTTCTTTTTGTTGCTGTTGAGCTGTATTAGTTCTTTATACATGTTGGATGTTAACCCCTTATCAGATACATCATTTGCAAATACCTTCTTCCATTCAATAGGTTGTCTTTGTTTTGCTGATGGTTTCCTTTACCACACATAAGTTTTTTAACTTAATGTAGTCCCAATTGTTTACTTTTGCTTTTGTTTCCCCTTGCCTTAAGAAACTAATCTAGAAAGATATTGCTAAGACTGATGTCAAGGAACATACTACCTACAGTTTCTTCTAGGAGTTTTATGGTTTCAGGTCTTACATTTAAATCATTAATTCTTTTTGAGTTGATTTTTGTGTACAGTGTGAGATAGCGGTCTAGCTTCTTTTTTTTGCACCTTGCTGTCAAGTTTTCCTAGGACCATCTGTTGAAGAAGGTGTCCTTCCTCCATTGTATGAGCTTTGTTCTTCTGTCATAAAAGTCAGTAGTCCATATATGAGTGGGTTTATTTCTCAAATCTCTTCTACTGGTAAGTGTATCTATTTTTCTGCCAATGCCATGCTGTATTGCTTACTGCGGCTTTTCAAAATAGTTTGCAATCAGGGAGTGTGATACCTCCAGTTTTGTTCTTTTTTCTCAGGATGCTTTGGCTATTCAGTATCTTGTGCCTATATATAAATTTTAATATTATATAAACTTCATAATTTTTGGCTTTATTTCTCTGAAAAATATCCCTGGAATGTTGACAAGATTGCACTGAATCTGTAGATTGCATTAGGTAATATGGCCTTTTTAACAATATTAATTCTTCCAATCCATAAGCGTGGAATATCTATTTATTTGTGTCTTCTTCAATTTCTTTCAACAATGTCTTATATTTTTGAGTTTAAAGGTCTTTCAAATCCTTACATTTATTCCTATTTAATTATTTTATTGCAATTTAAATAGGATTCTTTTCCTAATTTCTCTTTATGCTAGCACACTGTTAGCATACAGAAATACAACAGATTTCTGCATTTTTATTTTGTATCCTGCAACTATATTGTAGTTATTACTTCTTTTCTTTCTTTTTTGGCTGATAAGCATGTGGAATCTTAGTTTCTCAACCAAGGATCAACCTGTGTCCCCTGCAGTGGAAGTGTGGAGAACTAACAAGTGGTCTGCCAGGGAATTCCCCTGTATTTATTTCTAATAGTTTTGTGGTGGCATCCTTAGGGTTTTCTATTTATAAAATCATGTTATCCACAAATAGTGATGAATTTACATCTTCTTTCCAATTTGGATGCCTTCTACTTCCTTTTCCTGCCTGAGTGTTCTGGCTAGGACTTCCAATACTATGCTGAATAAGAGTGGCAAGAGTTGGCATCTTTGTCTTGCCCCGATTTTAGAGAGATGGCTTTAAGTTTTTCACCATTAAGTATGATGTTAGCTGAAGGTCTGTTCATATATGGCCTTTATTATATTGAGGTATATTCCTCTTAAATGCACTGTGTTGAGAGTGTTTATCATAAATGAGTGTTAAATGTGGTCACATGCTTTTCTCTGTATTTACTGAGATAATCATATGATTTTCAGCCTTCATTTTGTTAAAGTGGCATATCACATTTACTGATTTGTAGATGCAAATTTTTTTAAAAAAAAACACTGAAATGTACACTTTAACGGTTGAATTTTCTATGTGAAATATCTCAATAAAGCTGCTTTTTAAAAAAAGGACTTAGAATTTCCAAAATTTCAGTTACTACTTTCATACTTGTCCTAACTACCATCTGTACTATTATCTACATAACATTTCTCTATGAAAAGAACTACATTTTTACTTAAATTTTATAAGGAAACACAATACCACCATAAATGAAAAATCAGCTAGTATGGCAAAAACCACTACAATATTATAAAGTAATTAGCCCCCAACTAAAATAAATAAATTAATCAAAAAAATGAATATGGCAAAATATTGGGAGTGCTACTCAAATTGAATTTGAGAACTCCAGGCTACAGGAAAACAATGGCCAAGCAGAAAATAGAGCACACAAAAAAAAAGTTAGTAAGCAGGGAATGAACACTAGGACTAACTAGGCCCAAGGGTTCTGAACAGGTTGCTACCTGTGATGAACTGAAGTCCCACTTGTCCTACCCTGCCCTGCAGGCCCAGAATGTAGAGACATCTGAGAGTCCTAGAGATAAAAAGGTGAAGACTGGCTCAAGTGCCAGGAAAGGCCTCTGTCCTCTCTGAGTTCAGGAACACAGGTTCTGAAAAGGCAAGAATCAAAGGGCAGGCCCAAAATAGGAAGAAGCCTGCTATTAGCACGACTCTAAAAAATATAGGCCCAACTAACTGAAGTAATGACAGTACATCTATCTATGAATTGTCTAGTGTTTGTCAGTAAATTCTAGAAAAGTCAGGGTTTCAATCAGTTACTCTCCAATGTTCATAAAATTTATCACTCATGTTTTTGCCTTTTCTGAAATAAAAGAAAATCTTGAGTATTTACTTTCTGAGACTGGAACTGAAACAATGCTGATGTCAGCACACTCAAAACTACTGGTAATTTTTCACATTTGCCAAATGGAAAATAAGTGTATAACAGTAAATATTTTGAAAAGCAATACAGACATTTTATAATTCCAAGTTGTTTAATGAGGTTTTCAATTCTGATCACTACTATATTTATTACCATGAATACATCAACTAAGAGGTATTTCAAGCTGGTTTTAGAAAAGGCAGAGGAACAAGAGATCAAATTGCCAACATCTGCTGGATCATCAAAAAAGCAAGAGAGTTCCAGAAAAACATCTATTTCTGCTTTATTGACTATGCCAAAGCCTTTGTGTGGATCACAATAAACTGTGGAAAATTCTGAAAGAGATAGGAATACCAGACCACCTTACCTGTGTCCTGAGAAATCTGTATGCAGATCAAGAAGCAACAGTCAGAACTGGACATGGAACAACAGACTGGTTCCAAATTGGGAAAGGAGTAAATCAAGGCTGTGTGTTGTCACCCTGCTTATTTAACTTCTAAGCAGAGTACATCATGAGAAACGCTGGGCTGGATGAAGCAGAAGCTGGAATCAAGATTGCCGGGAGAAATATCAATAACCTCAGATGTGCAGATGACACCACCCTTATGGCAGAAAGTGAAGAAGAACTAAAGAGCCTCTTGATCAAAGTGAAAGAGGAGAGTGAAAAAGTTGGCTTAAAACTCAACATTCAAAAAACGAAAATCATGGCATCCGGCCCCATCACTCCACGGCAAACAGATGGGGAAACAGTGGAAACAGTGGCTGACTTTATTTTCTTGGGCTCCAAAATCACTGCTGATGGTGACTGCAGCAGTGAAATTAAAAGACGCTTACTCCTTGGAAGGAAAGTTATGACCAACCTAGACAGCATATTAAAAAGCAGAGACATTACTTTGCCAACAAAGGTCCGTCTAGTCAAAGCTATGGTTTTTCCAGTGGTCATGTATGGATGTGAGAGTTGGACGGTGAAGAAAGCTGAGGGCCACAGAATTGATGGTTTTGAACTGTGGTGTTGGAGAAGACTCTTGAGAGTCCCTTGGACTGCAAGGAGATCCAACCAGTCCATCCTAAAGGAAATCAGTCCTGCGTGTTCATTGAAAGGATTGATGTTAAAGCTGAAGCTCCAATACTTTGGCCACCTGAGTCAGCAAAGAGCTGACTCATCTGAAAAGACCCTGATGCTGGGAAAGATTGAGGACAGGAAGAGAAGGGGAAGACAGAGGATGAGATGGTTGGATGGCATCACCGACTCAATGGACATGAGTTTGGGTAGGCTCTGGGAGTTGGTGATGCACAGGGAGGCCTAGCGTGCTGAGTTCATGGGGTTGCAAAGAGTTGGACATGACTGAGCAACTGAACTGAACTGAACTGAAGAGGTATTTATCTTCTCCCATAAACCCATGCCTCTTTGAAAATATCAAAATTACCTCTTTTTTCCAACAATATATTAAAAGCGGGCTTGACACAGAGAAATCTTTACAAATGAAATATGATGTCCCAGATTTGCTTCCAAAAGAGTGGGAAGCGACAGCTTTTGTGGGGCAAGACTGTCTGTGCATAGGTAATTGCTGAAATAGACTGGTACATAGAAATTAATTTTTCTATCCTCTCCACTTCGCCTATGTTTTCAAAATATATAATTAACTTACTTTAGGAAGTTATCATTAAAAAGTAGAAATTATTTTAGCAAAGTTTCATGAAATCTTTAGTGTTTCATGTCACAGAGCAAAAAAATACTTCCTTCTAATATTTTTTAAGGATGTCTCCACCAAAAGACTGTAGATCTTTCTCTTTATATTCCATACGACCTACCGCCAAAGCCAGACACACGTTTGTAAAAAAGGTTACCGTCCCAGCATAAAACTAGAAAGATTTTTATTAGTGACTTGTTTTATTGTACAAGCCATTGGCCGTTTTCATTTCTATAATTTCAGAAATGCTGATTTCACAAAGGATATTAGACTGCACCATTAAAGAGAATCCTATTTATCGTCCCATTAAATACCACTACCATTTTCTAAGTGTTTAAAGAATGTTCCTATATGATTTCCCAAAGAATTTTTGCTTCTTCTTTAAACTAGGTTGGGTTGTGATTGGGTGTGAAGATGAAAGAAGACAATGTCAATCCCCTCTATATAAAGGTTAAATGAAGGAAATAGTGAAGTCAGTATCAAATCAACATTTTAGAGATTCTTAAATATCTATGAAGCTGAAAGAACGATTTTGAGTCTAAACTTAAAACACTAGATCCTTTGGAGCTCAATTAGCCAATTTTTCATAACTATATCTATATAGCAACACTGATTATGCTTCCATACATATCCACCAGGTAAACTGACCTAAACCACCACGGTTCAGTGAACGGAAAAAAAATTGCAGCTCAAGGGAGTGGGGAGAAAGAAAGAAAAGGACAAAGCATATGCTGAGTGCTTAATATGGGCCAGAAGCAGTTCTAAAGCTTTAGACACCTCATTTACTTGCTATCAACAAACTTGTGAGATAGACAATAATATCCATATTTTGCTGCTGCTGCTGCTGCTGCTAAGTCGCTTCAGTCGTGTCCGACTCTGTGCGACCCCATAGACAGCAGCCCACCAGGCTCCCCCCTCCCTGGGATTCTCCAGGCAAGAATACTGGAGTGGGTTGCCATTTCCTTCTTCAGTGCATGAAAGGGAAAAGTGAAAGTGAACTCGCTCAGTAGTGTCCCACTCTTAGCGACCCCATGGACTACAGCCTACCAGGCTCCTCCATCCATGGGATTCTCCAGGCAAGAGTACTGGAGTGGGGTGCCACTGCCTTCTCCAATCCATATTTTACAGATGAGGAAACCAAGGCTCAGAAAAATTTGTTTGTCAAAGGACAAATAGGAGAGCTGGGATTCAAACTCAGATCAGTTTGCCTTCAAAGACATTAAGCCACACTTCCTTTCCAAATCATGATAAAAATTGACTCTGTAATTAATATTAATTCCTTAGTGGATATTATTCAAATCACTTCAATATCCAGCATAAATCAATCTGCCACCAACACATTTTGAGGAAAAGTCGCATTTAACAACAACAACAAAAAAAAATTACAAGGACCAGAGCATCAATATAAACCAGAGTGGGACATTGGTCACAATACCAACCTTAGGTTTGAAAAGCTTAATTCCAGATGAACCATTTACCAGCGACTGACCTGGGGCAAGGAATGACCTCAGTTTCCCCACTGGTAAAATGTACAACGCTTATCCCATCCTTCCACCTCGGATCGTTGACGCTGATGGGAACGAAATTGCTAACGCTGGTGAAATCAACATGTGCTTATATATAAGGAATGACTCTATTCAATAAGATATTATACTGAAGAGCTATTTTCATGTTAGAATAACTTGGCACAAATAGAATGAGGAATACAGTTCACCAACAACAGGAAGAAGCTGCTCTCAGGCGGGCGGGTCCCATCTCAGCGGGAGCCACCTGACAGCAGCAGGTGCTGCTTGGAGGACCAGTTTTCTGTCTGCTTTCAAACAATCCCGTCCCTCACTGGCAGGGGAGGGAAGGCGCGAATGAAGGGCTGGGAAAGGGTCACCAAAAGAGGCAGAAGACTAGGTTCTACTACACCCAGGTGCCAGGCCCTGGTTAAACTCTTTACCCCTCCAGGCCTCAATTTACGCATCTGTAAGATGCAGAGACCTTTCCCGCCCTGCTTCCCGGGCAGAGCTAATACCCGAGTCAACGTGCAGGAAAAGCGTGGTAAACCCTGCTGAGAATGACACGGTGACGATCACCTGTCAATTGAAAGGCTGGGAGGACGGCTCCTCCGCTAGCCACTAGTAGTTTGGACATTCCGAAAGCCTCGACCCGCGGCCGCCCTGGGCCGCCCCTCTGATGGAGTAAGGCAGCCCCCCGCCCACCTCTCGTTCCGCGGGGTGCGTGGAGTCCCCTGTCGCTTACACCCCCAGATAAGTCCGCAGGGCAGGCCCAGAGCCTGCCCACCCCCGTCCCCAGGCCTCCTCGGAGGACCCCACCGCCCTCCCGAGCTGCCGCGGCTCCCCTCCCCCAGCAGTGTTCCCTGCCCCTCTCCGCTCGCACACCCAGGTGAGGGGAGGGGGTGAAAGGGCGTACCCCGCCGCCATTTTGTCCCCTTGGCCCCCTCTACACCTTCCGCCGACCCGCACCCCAGCCCACGATCTACCGGCTCTGCGTAACGCGCGCCCCTCGCGGACACTCACCTCTGGCCGCCCTGCGCAGTTCGGGGCGGCTCCGAGCGTCCCGCCGGGAAAGGGGCGGGGCGGGGCGATTGCGGAGGGGCGGGGCGGCTGGCCGGCGCACCACGTGACTCCCAGCTGCGGCCGCGCCCCTCCGTGTTCCACTCGCCGGCAACCCGCGCGCAAGCGCAGCCAGGTTCCCGCCGACGGGCCGCCGAGGCGGGAGGGCGTGGGTTTCCTTCGTGACCCGGGCGCGGCTGCTTCTCGGGTCTGTTCCCTTCCCCAGGCTGTGCTTGCATCCCGCTTTTGGACACACAATTGTTTCTCTCACGAAATCGGTCCCTCCCTTCCCTCTGCTTACTTTATCACCATAGTCTGTCCCATAGATAAAGAACCTGGAAGTCCGCCTCAGAAATCTCTAACTCTGAAATTGCTTCAGAAAAGTAGCAGTCCTAAGCCAAACACAGCTTACCCTCTGCCGCAAAGCTTTATTCGGCACCGCCCGTGTGCCGGACTTGAAAGGATCAAAGTACGAAGACCTAACAATTGTGTTTGCTGTACTTCAAAGACAAACATACGAATTAAGTAATTAAACGATGTCAGAACCATTCAGACCTTAATTATTACATAAATATTACCCAGTCACTTCTCAGCCGGCTGAGAAGCTCATTCTTTGTTACCCATAGTATGCAGGAAGTTATGGAATCCAATGGAGTCTACCTCGCAGCTAGACTGTAAGTGCTGTGAGGGCAGGAACCATACATACTGTTGGTGGTTCTGGCCGTTCCCACCTCCTGCCTTCTTAGAAAACTTGCTCTTTCATTTAACAAGTGTTTTTTTGAGCACCTACTGCATGTCAGATGCTATTCTAGATGCTTAGAGTTAATAAGTAAACAAAATAGATAAAACTCTGTGCCTTCCTAGAGCAGGGTAGAGATGATAATTAAATGAGTAGGGTAAAGAGATCACATATTGCCGTTTCATGAAAGGTGGTTAGGCCTTATTGCTCATATCATTGTCCCCTTTCTCCTCTCCCTCTCATTTCCATAAGCATCTAAACGACCATTCCCATCTTGAAATCTCTCACGCAACCCACCAAACCCCACTGAACTGAACTGCACAGCAAGCGGTAAAGACTCTGACTTTGGGGTCAGGTCATGTAAGTGTGTGACCTTGGGAAAATTATGAAACACTCTAAACTTCATTTTTTCTCATCTGTAAAATGTAGTTTTAAGATACACCTTAATGGGTTTTTGTGAGTCTTAACCAATTTTTAGAAAGCACTTAAAATAGTTTAGCGTACAGTTAGAGCTCAAATCTTACCAGTGACTGTTAGGATTTTTTTCATTTAGCCTTAAAACAAATATGAGGTACTATCATATAGAGGGTTCCCTGGTCGCTCAGATGGTAAAGAATGTGCTTGCAGTGCAGGAGACCTGGATTCAATCCCTGGGTCAAGAAGATCCCCTGGAGAAGGGAATGGCTACCCACTCCAGGATTCTTGTCTGGAGAATTTCATGGACAGAGAGGAGCCTGGTGAGCTATAGTCCATGGGGTTGCAAAGAGTCAGACACAAATGAGTGACTAACACTTTAACTTTCACTTTTTTCTATCATGTAGGGCTTCCCAGGTGACACTGGTAGTAAAGAACCTGTCTGCCAATGCGGGAGACGTGGATTTGATCCTTGGTTCAGGAAGATCTCCTGGAGAAGAAGATGGCAACCCACTCCAGCATTCTTGCCTGGAGAATCCCACGGACAGAGAAGCTTGGCAGGCTATAGTTCATGGGGTTGCAAAGAGTCAAACATGACTGAAGTGACTTAGCACACACGCACGTACTATCATACAACTGTCCCTTTTCCTTTAGCCGCCTGTCTTCCCCCACCTCTTGACTTCTGACACGCTGGTCCCTCCAGTATACTCTTGCTCTTCTTTTCCACCTAGCAAACTCCCTCTGACCTCTGGGACCTCAGATAACCCTTCCTGCACACCTGCAGCAAGCTTGGCTGCTCTCTCCACTGAGCTTCCAAAGCACTTTGTACAAACTCTGATAGTTAGAGCCCCTTGAAAACAAGGAACAAGGACTCACTCAGTAAAAAGTAAAATTTACCATAAGACTGGAATTGAATGGCAGAGGACTTCAAAACCAGCCACTCTTGCTTCTCTGAGGTGAATCCCCTGGCTTCACTGCTGCTTTCTGCTGTCTGCAGTAGGAGAGGAGAAGCCAATCTCTTGCTTTCCCTCGAGTATCATCTCCAGTGGTTAACACAACATCTCTGTGGCTCCAACTCCAACTGGGAACCTCTTGCCGTGGCTCTAGATTCTGCCTGACAGCCTTAGCTTTGAGGTTCTGATAACATCACATCTTTCCATTGTTTACCAGGAGTTTAATTTGCTCACCTGTTTCACTTGAATGCCATTATCACCTCCAACAAGTGGAAAATAAAATTCTAGTAATCCAGGGCAAGCAATGGTACTATAATTGCTTAAATTAGTATCTGCAGTTGCTTGTAAGAAAATGCCAGATGAAGGTAAGGAAATAAGAAAATTTGGAGCTACCGTACTTCACTATGTGTTAGTCATGATAATTACAAGGACTAGAGAGTAGGCTGACAACTTCACAAGCATTAGGCAGCTTAGAGAGGGAAAATATTAAATTCAGAGCTTTAAACTCTCAGCTCAGTGTGTGATCAGAGAACCAGAAAGCTTCTACGGTGGCATGAAGAATCTCTTGTTTCTTACCACTTAAAGACAGACCATGGTTGAGGATCAGAACCAAATATATTTGTTCAAGTTGCTAAAACGTGTTGACGTTGAATTCACAACCTAAGTCACTGCCTTACAGTTAGGACATCAACTGGAAACTAGCATGGTCCTGTGACTTAAGATGGGGACATTTGAGGTGACTTCCAACTAGCCCCGTAAATACCCCCAAGCCCCATCTCCTTTATTTAGAAAACTGACCTTCCCCTGTTAAAAGAATATATATGCAGCAGTTGCCTTGCAAAGAGATATCTATTCTCCCCCAAATCCTATCCCCCTACTACCTCCAAACCCACTTCTAAAGTTAAATCCAGGGAACAACGAGAGAATTATAAGATATATTCCAGATAATAAATAGATAAATGAACTTATACACCCAAACAATTACAGTATCTTTTGTATTTACATTGGCAGTAGCCTGGAAAACTGTATCAGAGTAGATTCTAAGGGTATTACAAAAGAAAGGCTAGAATATAATATGTCAGATTAAACACAGGTGTCCTTCTGCTCTTAATGTTCTAAAGGGAGCATCTCTAGCAGCCTGCCTGATCTGGTTGACTGAAACCAGGATTCAGTAGTGGCCTACGTTCAATGAAACTAAGCAGTCAGAATTTCACTCAAATATGGGGAGAAGGACGGCTTCTCTGGTAGCTCAGCATAAAGAATCTTCCTGCAATACAGGAAGAGCAAGTTTGATCCCTGAGTCGGGAAGATCCCCTGAAGGAGGGCATGGCAGCCCACTCCAGTATTCTTGCTGGGAAAATCCATAGACAGAGAAGCCCAATGGGTCCACGGGGTCACAAAGAGTTGAACTCAACTGAATTGACTGAGCACGCACAATGGGGAGGAAGAAATGTAAAGATTCATACGAAAAAGTCAAGCAACAAGGTCACACATGAAAGAGTCAAGGTGATGGGAATGTTGGAGTAAGTTTATTATGTGTAACCTGCTCACCCTTCTCCTGACTATATTTTGTAGAAGGGGTCAGAGGGCACTAAGACACTGAGAAAACATTAGTGAGAGAAACATAGGCCTCCTTGGAAGCTCTGCAATGCCTCTCCTCCCTGGACCAAGGATGATTGAAATGGGTTTCCTGGTTTCAGTGGGAATGTTGCCAGAGTGGCAGGGGCCATGTGCCAATAATAAACCACAGAGACAAGAAGCCACAGTTACCATGATGGACCTTAATGGACAGTAGAGGCACAGTGGCAGTCAGAATGTTTTGATCCTCAGGGACCTGTGGGGATACCAACTCAATGACAGGGTCCCTAGGACTGATATATTAATGGATTGGTAGCCTACTGAAGTTTTACTTGATATACACAACCAGGAAAACAAACGTTCTGGTACAGAGAAACCTCACTTGAATTGTCACAGAAGGAAGTCTTGGCCCCTAATTCAGTTCCTGGTTATAGCATATACCCAGGGTCCAGTGATTAAAGGAGAAACTGGGTCTTCTTGAGGAAGGACACTGCAACATTGTCACAACAGTATACCATAAGTCTTTCCCTAAGACTTTCCCCAGAGGACCTGTGGCTTTTAAAAAGAATGAGCATGCACTGAGGGCAGGGACATATCCAGACTTTGAAGGATTATTAGACACTGATCTGAATTTATGCTAATCCTTGGGGACCCCTGGATAGATTGAGGGCTTCAGGTAACCAGATAATAAGCTTATATCCAAGTCAATCACACAGAGGGCTCAGAGAGTTCTGTAAACCCATGCTGAGTTACTTTTCCAGGTCCTAAATGCATGTTTAGACTAGATAGGCGTGGCAACTGGCAGATTTCCTGCTCTAGCTTCCTGACCCATGCAGAAAGGACTGTTATGGTAGGCAGAGCCAAGTGGTCCCTGGAACTGCGCTTCTCTGACAAAATGGTAAAGTGAAACTGAAAGTGTAAGTCACTCGGTTGCTTCCAACTCTTTACGACTGCATGGACTGTACTCTCCATTGAATTCTCCAAGCCAAATGCAATATCACAGCCCTCTGGGAATTGCAGGGATCGGTGCCACCATCAAAGATTTGATAGATGCAGAAGTTATGAGTCTCATCTCACCTCCATTTAATTCCTGCTTTTGACAGTGGTAAAACTGGACAGAAATTCAGATTATCCAAGCTTCCACTCAGGAGATTTTGAAACATTGTTTATATATACCACATCTTCTTCATCTGTTCCTTTGTCAGTGGACATTTGGGTTGCTTCCATGTCCTGGAGAAGGAAATGGCAATCCACTCCAGTGTTCTTGCCTGGAGAATCCCAGGGACAGAGGAGACTGGTGGGCTGCTGTCTCTGGGGTTGCATAGAGTTGGACACGACTGAAGCGACTTAGCAGCCGCAGCAGCATGTCTTGGCTATTGTAGACAGTGTTGCAACGGACATTGGCATGCATGTATCCTTTGGATCATGTTTTTCTCCAGATGTATGACCAGGAGTGAAATTGCAGGGTTATATAGTAGCTCTATTTTTAGCTTTTTAAGGAGCTTCCATACTGTTCTCTCATGGTTGTACCAAGTTACATTCCTGCCAACAGTGTAAGAGGGTTCCCTTCTCCTCTACACCCTCTCCAGCATTTGTTGTTTGTGGGTTTTTTAATGATATTCATTGTGGTTGGTGTGAGGTGATATCTCACTGTAGTTTTGATTTACATCAAACTATTGTTAATAGATAAACATAAATCATGATTCCTTGTTCACAGATACATTCTTAGTACCTAAAACAGTGTTAAATGTGTGATAGGTGCTTAATAAATATTTGTCAAGTCAAAAAAAAACAAAAAACAAAACTAGGCAGCAACTCCACTTGCACCTTTTGATCCAGATACGGCATCTTTGCTGAAACTCATCAACCTAGTCCTGCCCATGTCGTATGTAGCTGTTCCTGCCCATGTCTTGTGCAGCTGTTCATGTGGCAAATCATTTTCCCCTCAAATCAATTAGCAACAAAAATCAAAGCAACATATTTTCATATGTCAGGAACAGTAACTGACTTTTACACTTTTACTTCAGGTCCATGTCAATTCTCAAATACTGTCACAGTGTAGCCCACATAGACCTTGACCATCTGGACATCCCACAGAACATTCGTCTGATCCAGACACTAATAGCATCTGTTGACTGACTCAGTGAACAGGAAGTAGCAAATATTCTCAGTAAGATAAATGAATGCCAGAGACACACAACTTCTGTGAAAGGAGTATTGCACTATTCCTGTACGCAGTGGTTCTCAACCAGAGACAATTTTGTCCCCTACTGAACATTGAGCAGGCAATATCTGGAGACATTTTTGGTTGTCACAGCTGTAGGGAAGGGAGTTAGTGGCTATTGGCATCTTGTGGGCAGAGGCCCAAGGATGCTGCTAAACATCCTGAAATGTACAGGGCAACTCCTCACAATCAAGAACTATCAAACTCAAAATGTCAAGATGAAAAGGTCAAGAATCCCTGCATTAAAGCTAAAGAGAGGTTTCTGTACCCTATGCATCCGAACACTAAGAAAGAGGCACAATCATGGTGGGCCCATTTGGATTTTGGAGGCAACATACACCACATCTGGATATATTTGTCTGAGCCATTTACTGAGAAACTTGTGTTCCCAGAAAATAAAAAGGCTCTGCAGCAGGTCCAGGCTCTGCCAATCAAGTTTAATAATCCAGAAGATCTAAGTGTCGGTGACAGGTAAGGATGCTGTATGGACCCTTGCCCAAATCCCGATAAGAGATTCAAAGCACAGCACCTCAAGTTTTTTACATTATACCATGCTCTCTTATGCTAAAAGAGCAGCAGATTCTGGTAGACTGGATCGTGATGACGTAAAGACTGATGTTCTCTTATCTGCCAGTCTTGAAGTGCCATGACATGAGACATGTGCCTGTGTGCTAAGTCTCTTCAGTCATATCCGACTCTTTGTGACACACGGACTATAGCCCGCCAGGTTCCTCTGTCCTTTAGATTCTCCAGGCAAGAACACTGGAGTGGGTTGCTATGCCTCCACCAGGAGATCTTCCTGACCCAGGGATCGAACCCAAGTCTCCTAAATCTCTTGCAATGGTAGGTGGGTTCTTTAACATTAGCACCACCTGGGAAGCCCAATATTAGACATACATATCAACATACCATCATTAATTAAAAATAGCATAGAGGAGGCGGGGCTAAGATGGCGGAGGAATAGGACGGGGAGATCACTCTCTCCTCCACAAATTTATCGAAAGAACATCTGAACGCTGAGCAAACTTCACAAAACTACTTCTGAAGGCTGGCAGAGGACGTCAGGCTTCCACAAAGACAGCGCATTATCTTCAAAAGAGGGCGGAAATTAGATACTGAAGAGACCTCCAAACAGAAGCCAAATAAACAGAGGGAAGCGCTTTGGAAGTGACAGGCCAACAGATTAAAATCCCTGTAGTTAATACCCACTGCATTGAAAAGGACCTATAGATCTTGAAAAGTATAAGCAGGAACAAGGATCTATCTGAAACTGAGCAGACCCCACACTGCTCACAACAGCTCCAGAGAAAGTCCGGGATATATATTTTTTTACTATTATTATTATTTTTTTTTTAATTAAAAAAAATTTTTTTTCTCTTCTTTCCTTTTTCTTCAAGTCCTCTATTACACCTTTAACTTTCATTTTCATAACCCACTATTAACTTGCAAAAAAATAACCCCTATTTTTGAAGCAAACTGCATACATATGTCTTATACCTTTTGTGTTTTCTTTTTTTACTGTTTTTTTCCTGTTTTACTTTTTTTACTGTTTCTTTTTTTACTGTTTTACTGTTTTACTGTTTTTTTTCTTTTTACACTGTTTCCTTTTTTTCTTTTTTTTTATATTGTAAGTTTTATAAGACTCTAACCTCTACTCTAGATTTTTAATCTTTGTTTTACATATTTGATATCAATTTTGTACATTTAAGAACCCAATCTTTAGGACCCATTTTTACTCAGGAGTGTGATCACTGGCCTGATTACTCTCTCCCCCTATTGATGCTCTTTCTTCTCCCCCAGGGAACCTCTATCTCCCACCCTCCTCCTTCTCTTCTCAACCCAATTCTGTGAATCTCTGAGGGTGTTCTGGGTACCGGAGGACACTTCAGGAACAGGATACTGCCCAGATCTCTCTCTCCCCTCTTGATTCCTCCCTTTCTACTCATGCTCACCTCTATTACCTTCCTCCCCCCTCTCTATGTATCTCTGTGAACCACTCTGAGGGTTCCAAACTGTGGAAAGCACAGAGGGAAGTGCTTACTGGCTAGATTGCTCTCTCCACATTTGAATTCCCCTCTTCCCCTCCTGGTCACCTCAACCCCCCCCTCCTCACCTCATCTCTCCATGTAACTCAGTGAACCTTTCTGGGTATCCCTCACTGTGGAGAATCTTTTCACCATCAACCTAAAAGTTTTATTATTGATGCTGTATGGAAGGAGAAGTCTTGAGGCTACTGCAAGAATAAGACTGAAAGCCAGGGGAAACATTAATTAATAAGAGACCATCCAATAGCCTCCACATATACACTGAAACCAAGCTCCACCCAAGAGCCAATAAGTTCCAGAGCAAGACATACCACGCAAATTCTCCAGCAACGCAGGAACATAGCCCTGAGCATCAATATACAGGCTGCCCAGAGGCACACCAAATCCATAGACATCTCAAAAATTAACACTGGTCACTCCATTGCACTCTAGAGAGCAGAAATCCAGCTCCACCCACCAGAACACCGACACAAGCTCCCCCAACCAGGAAGCCTTGACAAGCCACCTGTCCAACCCCAACCACAGTGAGGAACCTCCACAATAAAGAGGAACTTCATACTACCAGAATACAGAAGGGCCACGCCTAACACGGCAATCTAAACAAGATGAAAAGGCAGAGAAATACTCAGCAAGTAAAGGAAAATGAGAAATGCCCACAAAACCAAACAAAAGAGGAGGAGATAGGGAATCTATCTGAAAAAGAATTTAGAATAATGATAATAAAAATGATCCAAAATCTTGAAAGCAAAATGGAGTTACAGATAAATAGCCTGGATACAAGGATTGAGAAGATGCAAGAAATGTTTATCAAGGACTTAGAAGAAATAAAAAGGAGTCAATATAGAATGAATAATGAAATAAAGGAGATAAAAGACACTCTGGAGGGAACCAACAGTAGAATAACGGAGGCAGAAGATAGGATAAGTGAGGTAGAAGATAGAATGATGGAAATAAACGAAGCAGAGAGGAAAAAAGAAAAAAGAATCAAAAGAAATGAAGAAAACCTCAGGGACCTCTGGGACAATATGAAACACCCCAACATTCGAATCATAGGAGTCCCAGAAGAAGAAGATAAAAGGAAAGGCCATGAAAAAATACTCGAGGAGATAATAGTTGAAAATTTCCCTAAAATGAGGAAAGAAATAGTCACAGAAGTCCAAGAAACCCAGAGAGTTCCAAACAGGATAAACCCAAGGCGAAACACCCCAAGACACATATTAATCAAATTAACAAAGATCAAACACAAAGAACAAATATTAAAAGCAGCAAGGGAAAAACAACAAATAACATACAAGGGGGTCCCCATAAGGATAACAGCTGATCTTTCAATAGAAACCCTTCAGGCTAGAAGAGAAAGGCAGGACATACTTAGAGTAATGAAAGAGAATAATCTACAACCCAGATTACTGTACCCAGCAAGGATCTCATTCAGATATGAAGGAGAATTCAAAAGCTTTACAGACAAGCAAGAGCTGAGGGAATTCAGCACCACCAAACCAGCTCTCCAACAAATGCTAAAGGATCTTCTCTAAACAGGAAACACAGAAAGGATGTTTCAACACGAACTCAAAACAACAAAGTAAATGGCAACGGGATCATACTTTTCAATAATTACCTTAAATGTAAATGGGTTGAATGCCCCAACCAAAAGACAAAGGCTTGCTGAATGGATACAAAAACAAGACCCCTATATATGCTGTCTACAAGAGACCCACCTCAAAACTATGGACACACACAGACTGAAAGTGAAGGGATGGAAAAACATATTTCATGCAAACGGAGACCAAAAGAAAGCAGGAGTCGCAATACTCATTTCAGATAAAATAGACTTTAAAATAAAGGATGTGAAAAGGGACAAAGAAGGACACTACATAAAGATCAAAGGATCAATCCAAGAAGAAGACGTAACAATCATAAATATATATGCACCCAACATAGGAGCACCACAATATATAAGGCAAATACTAACAAGTATGAAAGGGGAAATTAACAATAACACAATAATAGTGGGAGACTTTAATACTCCACTCACGCATATGGATAGATCAACTAAACAGAAAATTAACAAGGAAACACAAACTTTAAATGATACAATAGACAAATTAGATTTAATTGACATTTACAGGACTTTCCACCCCAAAACAATCAATTTTACCTTTTTCTCAAGTGCACATGGAACTTTCTCCAGGATAGATCACATCCTGGGCCATAAATCTAGCCTTGGTAAATTCAAAAAAATTGAAATCATCCCAGCCATCTTCTCTGACCACAATGCAGTAAGATTAGACCTCAATTACAGGAAAAAAACTATTAAAAATTCCAACATATGGAGGCTAAACAACACGCTTCTGAATAACCAACAAATCACAGAAGAAATCAAAAAAGAAATAAAATTATGCATAGAAACGAATGAAAATGAAAACACAACAACCCAAAACCTATGGGACACTGTAAAAGCAATACTAAGGGGAAGGTTCATAGCAATACAGGCGTACCTCAAGAAACAAGAAAAAATCAAATAAATCAACTAACTCTACACTTAAAGCAACTAGAGAAGGAAGAAATGAAGAACCCCAGGGTCAGTAGAAGGAAAGAAATCTTAAAAATTAGGGCAGAAATAAATGCAAAAGAAACAAAAGAGACCATAGCAAAAATCAACAAAACTAAAAGCTGGTTTTTCGAGAAGATAAACAAAATTGACAAGCCATTAGCCAGACTCATCAAGAAACAAAGGGAGAAGAATCAGATCAACAAAATTAGAAATGAAAATGGAGAGATCACAACAGACTCCACAGAAATACAAAGGATCATAAGAGACTACTACCAACAGCTATATGCCAATAAAATGGACAACTTGGAAGAAATGGACAAATTCTTAGAAAAGTATAACTTTCCAAAACTGAACCAGGAAGAAATAGAAGATCTTAACAGACCCATCACAAGCACGGAAATCGAAACTGTAATCAGAAATCTTCCAGCAAACAAAAGCCCAGGACCAGACGGCTTCACAGCGGAATTCTACCAAAAATTTAGAGAAGAGCTAACACCTATCCTACTCAAACTCTTCCAGAAAATTGCAGAAGATGGTAAACTTCCAAACTCATTCTATGAGGCCACCATCACCCTAATTCCAAAACCAGACAAAGATGTCACAAAAAAGGAAAACTACAGGCCAATATCACTGATGAACATAGATGCAAAAATCCTTAATAAAATTCTAGCAAACAGAATCCAACATCATATTAAAAAGATCATACATCATGACCAAGTGGGCTTTATCCCAGGAATGCAAGGTTTTTTTAACATCCGCAAATCAATCAATGTAATACACCACATTAACAAATTGAAAGAAAAAAACCAGATGGTTATCTCAATAGATGCAGAAAAAGCCTTTGACAAAATTCAGCATCCATTTATGATAAAAACCCTCCAGAAAGCAGGAATAGAAGGAACATATCTCAACATAATAAAAGCTATATATGACAAACCCACAGCAAACATTATCCTCAATGGTGAAAAATTGAAAGCATTTCCCCTAAAGTCAGGAACAAGGCAAGGATGCCCACTTTCACCACTACTATTCAACATAGTTTTGGAAGTTTTGGCCACAGCAATCAGAGCTGAAAAAGAAATAAAAGGAATACAGATAGGAAAAGAAGAAGTAAAACTCTCACTGTTTGCAGATGACATGATCCTCTACATAGAAAACCCTAAAGACTCTACTAGAAAATTACTAGAGTTAATCAATGAATATAGTAAAGTTGCAGGATATAAAATTAACACACAGAAATCCCTTGCATTCCTATACTCCAATAATGAGAAAACAGAAAGAGAAATTAAGGAAACAATACCATTCACCATTGCAACAAAAAGAATAAAATACTTAGGAATAAATCTACCTAAAGAAACAAAAGACTTATATATAGAAAACTATAAAACACTGATGAAAGAAATCAAAGAGGACACAAACAGATGGAGAAATATACCGTGTTCATGGATTGGAAGAATTAATATAGTGAAAATGAGTATACTACCCAAAGCAATCTATAGATTCAATGCAATCCCTATCAAGCTACCAATGGTATTTTTCACAGAACTAGAACAAATCATTTCACAATTTGTATGGAAATATAAGAAACCTCGAATAGCCAAAGCAATCTTGAGGAAGAAGAATGGAACTGGAGGAATCAACCTGCCTGACTTCAGGCTCTACTACAAAGCCACAGTCATCAAGACAGTATGGTACTGGCACAAAGATAGAAATATAGATCAATGGAACAAAATAGAAAGCCCAGAGATAAACCCACGCACATATGGACACCTTATCTTCGACAAAGGAGGCAAGAATATTCAATGGAGAAAAGACAATCTCTTTAACAAGTGGTGCTGGGAAAACTGGTCAACCACTTGTAAAAGAATGAAACTAGAACACTTCCTAACACCATACACAAAAATAAACTCAAAATGGATTAAAGATCTAAACGTAAGACCAGAAACTATAAAACTTCTAGAGGAAAACATAGGCAAAACACTCTCCGACATAAATCACAGCAGGATCCTCCATGACCCACCTCCCAGAATATTGGAAATAAAAGCAAAAATAAACAAATGGGACCTAATTAAAATTAAAAGCTTTTGCACAACAAGGGAAACTATAAGCAAGGTGAAAAGACAGCCTTCAGAATGGGAGAAAATAATAGCAAATGAAGCAACAGACAAACAATTAATCTCAAAAATATACAAGCAACTTCTGCAGCTGAATTCCAGAAAAATAAACGACCCAATCAAAAAATGGGCCAAAGAACTAAACAGACATTTCTCCAAAGAAGACATACAGATGGCTAACAAACACATGAAAAGATGCTCAACATCACTCATTATTAGAGAAATGCAAATCAAAACCACAATGAGGTATCATTTCACACCAGTCAGAATGGCTGCTATCCAAAAGTCTACAAGCAATAAATGCTGGAGAGGGTGTGGAGAAAAGGGAACCCTCTTACACTGTTGGTGGGAATGCAAACTAGTACAGCCACTATGGAGAACAGTGTGAAGATTCCTTAAAAAACTGGGAATAGAACTGCCATATGACCCAGCAATCCCACTGCTGGGCATATACACCGAGGAAACCAGAATTGAAAGAGACGCGTGTACCCCAACGTTCATCGCAGCACTGTTTACAATAGCCAGGACATGGAAGCAACCTAGATGTCCATCAGCAGACGAATGGATAAGGAAGCTGTGGTACATATACACAATGGAATATTACTCAGCCATTAAAAAAAATACGTTTGAATCGGTTCTACTGAGATGGATGAAACTGGAGCCCATTATACAGAGTGAAGTAAGCCAGAAAGAAAAACAACAATACAGTATACTAATGCATATATATGGAATTTGAAAGATGGTAACGATAACCCTATATGCGAGACAGAATAAGAGACACAGATGCATAGAACAATTTTATGGACTCTGAGGGAGAAGGTGAGGGTGGGACGTTCTGGGAGAATAGCATTGAAACATGTATATTATCATGTGTGAAACAGAACACCATTCCTTGTTCAATGCATGAGACAAGGGCTCAGGGCCGGGGCAATGGGATGACCCAGAGGGATGGGATGGGGAGGGAGGTGGGTGGGGGGTCCAGGAAGGGGAACACATGTAAACGCATGGCTGATTCATGTCAGTGTATGGCAAAAACTATTACAATATTGTAAAGTAATTAGCCCCCAACTAAAATAAATTAATTAATTAATTAATTAAAAAAAATAGCATAGAAAGATTACCCTTGATTGGGTCAGGAGGACACCAGTAAGTGGCACAGGCAGATGGCATGGACTCTAGGGCCTCATGAGGAGTTCTCTATAACCATCACTTAGAGAAAAACAAAGCAGAATAAAATAAAACTTGGGCCTAATTTAAAGGTGGGCCTGCACAATACATTGGCATCAGCTGGAAGTGGATTGTTATTATATTACCCAGGAGCAGCTCTGAAAGAAAATGTGAAAATCAACTCTCCCAGTGGGGAGAGCTTTGGGCAGTACATGTGGATGTCCACTTAGCCTAGAAGGATCATGGTCTGAGGTACAGATCTACTCTGGCTCATAGGTAGTAATTAACATTTGCCTATTGCTCAGAGACTTTTAAAGAATAATATTGGAATATTGGTAACAAGGAAATCTATGGAAGAGGAATATGAATACCATGAGTAACCACATGTGCATGCTCAGTTGTGTCTGACTCTTAGCAGTCCCATGGACTGTAGCCCACCAGGCTCCTCTATCCAAGGCAATTTTTAGGCAAGAATACTGGAACAGGTCACCATTTCCTTCTCCAGGGATTCTTCCTGGCCCAAGGATCAAACCCTTGTCTCTGTGTTTCCTGTGTCTCCTACATTGGCAGGCAGGTTCTTCACCAGCTGAGCTACTAATGGATCTCTCAAAACTGGCCAACAGTATTTTTGGGCTTTCCTAGTGTCTCAGCGGGCTTCCCTGGTGGCTCAGTCAGTAAGGAATCTGCCTGCAATGCAGGAGACCCAGGTTCAATCCCGAGGTTGAGAAGATCCCCTTGAGAGGGAAATGGCAACCCGCTCCAGTGTTCTTGCCCATAGAATCCCATAGACAGAGGAGTCTTGTGGACTACAGTCCATGGGATTGCAAAGAGTTGGACTGAAGTGACTTAGCATGCATGCATGAAGATTTTTGCTTCTCATTTGAAAGCTTACCCAAAGGCATCCACTGAAGAGAAAGTATTTCTACCATAAGATTCAGCAATCCCACTCCTGGTCAAATATCCAGAAAAGATGAAAACTCTAATTGGAAAAGATGAACATGCACCCCAATATTCATAGCAGCACTATTTATAGAAGCCAAGACATGGAGGCAAACTAAATGTCCATCAGCAGATGAACAGATAAAGAAGATGTGTGTGTGTATACAATGAATATTACTCAGTCATAAAAAGAATGAAATATTGCCATTTGCAGGAACATGGATGAACCTAGAGATTATCATACTCAGTGAAGTAAGTCAGACAGAGAAAGTCAAATATCATATGATATCACTGAAATGTGGAATCTAAAAAATAATACAAATGAATTTATTTACAAAACAGAAATAGACCCACATAGAAAACAAAGTTATGGTTACCAAAGGGGAAAGGAAAGTTGTTCAGTCACTCAGTCGTGTCTGACTCTTTGTGACCACATGAATGGCAGCACACCAGGCCTCCCTGTCCTTCACCAGCTCCCGGAGCTTGCTCAAACTCATGTCCATTGAGTGGGTGATACCATCCAACCGTCTCATCCTCTGTCGTCCCCTTCTCCTCCTGCCCTCAATCTTTCCCAGCATCAGAGTCTTTTCCAATGAGTCAGCTCTTTGCATCAGGTGGCCAAAGTATTGGAGCTTCAGCTTCAGCATTAGTCCTTCCAATGAATATTCAGGGTTGGTTTCCTATAGGACTGACTGGTTTGATCTTCTTGCTGTCCAAGGGACTCTAAAGAGTCTTCTTCAACACCACAGTTTGAAAGCATTCATTTTTTCGGTCCTCAGCCTCACCCATCAGCAGAAAATAGAAACAGAATAGGGAAGGATAAATTAGGAACTTGGGATTAGCAGATACAAACTTCCATATATAAAGTTGATGAAAGAAAGAAGAAAAACAAGGATTTACTGTCATATAATAATCTATAATGGAAAAGAACCTGAAAAATAAGGAAAATATACATAACTGAATCACTTTGCTGTACATCTGAAACTAACACATTGTTATAAATCAGCTATACTTCAGTCAGTTAATTAATTTTTTAAAACAGAGAAAGCTCTTAATAATCAGGGAGAAGACCCATTCTGTGCATGTTTGTTGGCTCCATTATTCAGTCTCCCAGTCTTTGTTCACCAGGCTTGTGTACTAGTAGCCATGGCGATAGGGATAAGGGCTCCACACTGTGGACTTTCCTCCCCAAGGCAGAGAGCTCAGACTGCAAGAGCAGAAGCCAATATTGAACCCTTGTTATGGCACTATTCCTCAGGGCGCTGAGGTCATGCTGATTACATTAGACCTCTTTCATCAAAATGGGGCAGAGATTTATTCTCACTTAAATAGATACTTCTTTCCTTATCCAAAATGGTTCTGCCAGCAACAAGATCTGTGGAGTTATGGAATGTGATGTTTCCAAGACTCATTATCATGATATCCTATACAAGATTGCTTCACCAAGGATCTCATTTGAAAGCAAGAGAAATTGGCTCAGACTCTTGTTTTTCACTAATATTACCACGTGCCCCATCATCTGAGAACATCTAATCCAACAGATTGATGGAATGACCTACTGAAGTCATAATTACAGCACTGCATTTGTGCTAAGTAGGTTCAGTCATGTCCAACCTTGGGACCCTATGGACTGTAGCCCACCAGGCTCCTCTGTCCATGGGATTTTCCAGGCAAGAATACTGGAGTAGGTTGCCATGCCCTCCTCCAAGGGATCTTCCTGACCCAGGGATTGAACCTGTGTCTCTTACATCTACCTGCATTGGCAGGCGGGTTCTTTACCACTAGCACCACTTGGGAAGCGCCAATTACAGCACTACTTGTGGGACAAACCTGTGAGATCCGGTGCTACCAGGATAGTTTATGCTCTGAGCCAGTGACCAACAGATGGTGCTGTTTCTCTTACAGTCACAATATCCAGGTTCTGGAAACGATTACACCTAAGGAGCCGCTGACAAAATTTAGTTTCCCTTCTCCCCAGTCATAAATTCCTCTTCTTCTTATTGGCCTTGATTCCTGTCTTAGTTTATGTTCGTGTCCTAAGACAGGACTTTGGGTCCAGGCAATTTATCTGGAAGATTACTCCAATAAGCACAAGTGATAAAGGGAGGAAAATGAGTCAGAGAAAGAAGAAAAGACAATAAGGTGCGTGAGGATGAGCAAGTAATCACTCATGGGAAACTGAAGCTCATTATCACCAAGAAACCTCTGAAAAACAGTATGGAATAAGCTTCAGAATTGTCCTTTTGGAGGACAGGAAGGCAGGTCATATACCTGCCAACTCCAATTAAAGGACTTTAACTCGGTCACATTTCTGGGCTTTCCTTTGGCAGAGTGTGAGAGAACCCGGAGGGAGAGACTAGAGAAGTGGGAGAAAGCTTTCGCTGTGCAGGTAGCCTCTACAGCAGTTGCAGGTGACTCAGATGGGCCAAAGGGATATGAAGAGAAGCATCTACCTCATCTGCTATATCCCCAAGGGAGGCACACTTTCATGATGGGACACAATGATGGTCCAATTGAATGAGAAATTGAAACTGCCACCTGACAGTTTTGGGGTCCTCATGCCACTAATCTGATAGCCAGAGGAGAGGTTACAATACTGGATGGAGTGGTCTGTCCCAATTAACAATAGGGACAGAGAGGATTCTATCTGGTACCCAGGAGGAATCACTGGGGCATCCCTTGTTTTTCCATCTCCAGTAGAAAAGATTAAAGAAAGAACCCAAAAAAAGCAAGACCACTAAAGATTTGAATCCTTCAGGAATGAAGGTTGGGGTCACTACCCAGGTAAAGGGTCACAACCAGCTAAAGCATAGATAAAGAACAATAGACGCACAGAATGAATAGTGAAAGAAGGAAATCATAAATATCACCTCTAACCTTATGACCAGTTATAGAGATGATTAACAGTTATGCATATTTTGTTAAGTGAAGTCTGATACTGTAAAGAACAATATCGCATAGGAACCTGGAATGTTAGGTCCATGAATCAGGGAAATTGGATGTGGTCAAGCAGGAGATGGCAAGTGAACATTGACTTCTTAGGAATCGGTGAACTAAAATGGACTGAGATGGGTGAATTTAATTCAGATGGCCATTATATCTACTACTGTGGGCAACAATTTCTTAGAAGAAATGGAGTAGCCCTCAAAGTCAACACGAGTTTGAAATGCAGTACTACAGCATGATCTCAGTTCATTTCCAAAGCAAACCATTCAACATCACAGTAATCCAACTCTATGCCACAACCACTGATGTCGAAGAAGGTGAACTTGAAGGGTTCTATGAAGACTTACAACACCTTCTAGAACTAATGCCAAAAAAAGATGTCCTCTTCATCATAGGTGATTGGAATGCAAAAGAAGGAAGTCAAGAGAACCTGGAGTAACAGGAAAGTTTGGCCTTGGAGTACAAAATGAAGCAGGGCAAAGAGTTTTGTCAAGAGAACATGCTGGTCATAGCAAATACCCTCTTCCAGTCACACAAGAGATGACTCTATACATGAACATCAGTAGATGGTCAATACCAAAATCAGATTGATTATATTCTTTGCAGCCAAAGATGGAGAAGCTCTATACAGTCAGCAAAAACAAGACTTGGAGCTGACTGTGATCATGAGTTCCATATTGCAAAATTCAGGCTTAAATTGAAGAAAGTAGGGAAAACCACTAGGCCATTCAGATAGGACCTAAGTCAAATCCCTCATGAGTACACAGTGGAGGTGACAAATAGATTCAAAGGATTAGACCTGGTAGACAGAGTGCCTGAAGAACTATGGATGGAGGTTCATAACATTGTATAGGAGGCAGTAACCAAAGCCATTCCAAAGAAAAAAAATGCAAGATGGCAAAGTGGCTGTCTGAGGAAGCTTTACAAATAGCCAAGGAAAGAAGAGAAGCAAAAGGCAAGGGAGAAAGGGAAAGATATACCCAACTGAGTGCAGAATTTCAGAGAATAGCAAGGAGAGATAAGAAGGCGTTCTTCAATGAACAATGAAAAGAAATAGAGGAAAACAATAGAATGGGAAAGTCAAGAGATCTCTTTGAGAAAATTGGAGATATCAAGGGAACATTTCATGCAAGGATGGGCATGATGAAGGACAGAAAAGGTAAGGACCTAACAGAAGCAGAAGATATCAAGAAGAGGTGGCAAGAAGACACAGAAGAACTGTGTCTTACAAAAAAGATCTTAGTGATCTCGATAACCACCATGATGTGGTCACTAACCTAAAACTGGACATCCTGGAGTGTGAAGTTAAGTGGGTCTCAGGAAGCATTACTACAAACAAAGCTAGTGGAGATGATGGAATTCTAGCTGAGCTATTTAAAATTCTAAAAGATGATGCTATGAAAGTGCTGCACTCAATAAGTCAGCAAATTTGGAAAACTCAGCAGTGGCCACAGGACTAGAAAAGGTCAGTTTTCATTCCAGTTCTAAAGAAGGGCAATGCCAAAGAATGTTCAAACTACTGTACAATTGCACTCATTTCACTTGCTAGCAAGATTATGTTGAAAATCCTTCAAGTTAGGCTTCAGCAGTACATGAGCTGAGAAATTTCAAATGTACAAGATGGGTTTAGAAAAGGCAGAGGAACCAGAGTTCGAACTGCCAACATCTGTTGAATCATGCAGAAAGCAAGGAAGTTCTAGAAAAACATCTACTTCTGCTTCATTGACTACACTAAACCTTTGACTATGTGGATCACAACAAACTGTGGAAAATTCTTAAAGAGACAGGAGTATTAGACCACCTTACCTGTCTCCTGAGAAACCAGTATGTGGGTCAAGAAGCAACAATTAGAACTGGACATAGAATGACTAACTGGCTCAAAATCGGGAAAGGAGTACAAGGCTGAATATTGTCTCCCTGCTTATTTAACGTCTATGCAGAGTACATCATGTGAAATACCAGGCTGGATGAATCACAAGCTGGAATCAAGATTGCTGGGGGAAATATCAATAACCTCTAAGAAATATCAGATGATACCATGGATATGTAAATGACACCACTCTAATGGCAGAAAGAGAAGAGGAACTAAAGAGTCTCTTGATGAGGGTAAAAGAGGAGAGTGAAAAAGCTGGCTTAAAACCCAACATTCAGAAAACTAAGATCATAGCATCTGATCCTATCACTTTATGGCAAGTATAAGGGACAAAAGTGGAAGCAGTGACAGATATTCCTTTCTGGGACTTCAAAATTGTTGCAGACTGTGACTGCAACCATGACATTAAAAGATGCTTGCTCCTTGGAAGCAAAGTTATGACAAACTTAGATAACATTAAAAAGCAGAAACATCACTTTGCTGACAAAGGTCCATTAGTCAAAGCTATGGTTTTTCCAGTAGTCATTCATGTACAGATGTGGGAGTTGGACCATAAAGAAGGCCGAGTGCAGAAGAAGCGATGCTTATGAATTGTGGTGCTAGAGAAGACTCTTGAGAGTCCCTTCTACTGCAAAGAGATGAAATCAGTCAATCCTATAGGAAATCAACTCTGAATATTCATTGGAAGGACTGATGCTGAAGCTGAAGTTCCTATACTTTGGCCACCTGATGTGAAGAGCTGACTCAATGGAAAAGACCCTGATGCTGGGAAAGACCGAAGGCAAAAGAAGAGGATGGCAGAGAATGCGGTGGTTAGATAGCATCACTGACTCAATAGACATGAATTTGAGCAAATACTAGGATATGGTAGAGGACAGGGAAGCCTGGCATGCTGCAGTTCATGGGGTTGCAAAGAGTCAGGCACAACTTAGTACTGAACAACAACAAAATGTGATTTGTCTAGTGAGTTACCTAAATCCTCATCTCTGGGGATCCTGAGCTCCTGATTATCATGCCATTATCAGGTCATGGTTGCTGAATTTTTCCACTTACGTTTAAAACTGACCATGGAATATCAAGAGGTTCCTTACTGGATCACCCAAGTGCCAAACATTCCTGCTTGCTCCATACATAGCAACAGGTCCACCTCCTCATGATTATCAAAGTCATTTTTCCCCACAAGGTAGTAGCTCCCTTTCACTGGCACAAAGACCCCCAAAGTGGCAAGGAGGCAGTCATAGTATTAAGTTAAATAGGATTCTTTGTTCCCTGGTGGAAGTATACTCTTTATGGAATCTAAGATCTACAGAAGCACAGGACCTAGACATTGTGGGGCCAGGAAGGAAAAATTCTTCAAATGAGTTTTTGGGAGTGATGGTGAGTGGGCCATCCTACTTCCACTCTTTGACCCTCAGACTCATGTATTGTACATTGTGTGAATACAGTACCATACAATGACTGTTGGTTTACGGTAAAAAAGGATAGAGACCTGTCCTCACAAATGTCTTCATAGACAAATGTTCACAATAGCATAACTGTAGGTGATTTTCAAGGTTAAAATAGAGTGTAACTCTCTGCTCAAATAAAATTCTCTGCTACCGATATGGCTCTATTCTAGAACCCGAGTGGTCTTCACGATAACTCTCTTACCAGAATTGCTAGGATAAATATGGGGTTAATTCTAAATAAATATAGATTTATGAAATCAATAAACAGAAATTTATGATTTCTAAAGGTCCTATGGGATTCTTCTTACCTTTTTATGAGATTAAGATATAATAATTAAATGAGAACATCTGTATCATTTTATCAAAAATGACAAATTAGAGGAAATCAATCACCTTCAGATATTATACAAATTTAAAGAGCACTGGGTGCCTAAGAAAGATGAAATATTGAGATTTTAACATTATGAAATGCTATCTTTACCTTGATTGAAGCCTTTCATCATCAAGACTACCTTGTCTGATGTTAGTATAACAACATCAGGGTTCTTTTGGTTACTGGTTGCAGATATATATTTTTCTATTCATTTATTTTCAGCATCATTGTGTTTTTATACTTAAGGTGTATTTATTGAAAGCAGCAAATATTTGAAGTTTTACATTCAGTCTTAAATTTTTTCCTTTTCTAATTGGAGTATTTATTCCATTTATATTTGATACAATGACTGAGAGAATTGGGCTTAAACCAACTATCTTACAATTTCTTTTCAACCTGTCCAGTACATTCTATGTTCCTTTTTCTTCTTTCCTTGCCCTTTTAAAATTAAAATATTTCTTTTTATTATTCTATTTTTTCCTCTAATAGCTTGCTTGCTAGTTGTGCATTCTTTTACTGATTTTTAGTGTTACAAAACAGATTATAATATGCATCCTTGACTTATGGAAACTTCTCAAATATAAATTAGGACTTTCACCATCTCTTGAACAATGCAAGGATTTTAGAAACCTTTAGTTACAGTTACTACCACCACATACCTTACTGCTGCTGTTGTCATATATTACAATTCTTTCCATATATTAAGCTCTATATTGGACATGAGTTATGATATTGCTCTTATTATTATTTCATAAATCAATATTCCTGAAATGGAATGTGGATACTTACTGAGGATTTTTAAGGGGTCTCTAGACCTTGTAGGTCATTCTGGGCTATGCTCCTTGGCTTTATTGAGCTATTTTATTGATAGTAGCAGCTTCCTTTTTAATCCTATTTTTGCATAAGATGTATCTGCCTTTAAAAGTGTATATAATGCATACAGAAAACCTCTGTAAAGTTCAACACCAATGTTTATAGTAGTCATTTATAAGAATGGGATTTCTGGGCTTTCCTGGTGATCCAGTGGTTAAGAACCTGCCTTGTAATGCAGGTGACACAGTTCGATCTCTGGTGTGGGACGTTCCCACATGCTGCAGAACAACTAAGCCTGTGTGCCACAGCTACTGAGCCCAAGCTCTAGAGTCTGAGAGACACAACTAATGAGCCCATGTGCCCCAACTACTGAAGCCCGTGTACCCTAGAGCCTGTGCTCCACGACAAGAAAAGCCACCGCAATGAGAAGCCCGAACAGCTCAACTAGAGAGTAGCCCCTACTCAGTGCAACTAGAGAAAGCCTGTGTGTAACAACAAAGATCCAGCACAACCAAAAACAAAAAACATGTTTTTTAAAAGAATAGGGTTTCTGATCATTTTTTCTCTTTGTTTATTTGTACATACTGATTTTCCTAAAATAAATAAGTACGCATGCCATACTTGTGTAATTCCTTTGTTTCTGTACTACACTGTAGGACAAATCTTTTTTTTTTTTTTTAACAGCAATCAACCTCAAAAGTGTCCAGATAATGAACCAAGGGAAAAAAAAAAAGAGGCACAAATTTCTCACAAGTGCCTGAACAGCATCTTGTACGGAGTTGCAATCATAGGAACGTTTTTCTCTTTGTCAGTGAATCTGACAACACGTAAGTCTCAAATGCCTGATGTGCTTACAAAGCAACCCTTTGTTTTGTTCCCATAAACATTCCAAAACTTACAGGTTCGGGAAGTGGCGTCTTTCAAAGAAGTCACTCTGTTTGGGGTTTCCTCTCACAAAATTGTCTTCAAAGCTAGTTTTGTAATGCCAAAAGAAAATCTATTTCATGATAATTTGTAAGAAAATCTTAGTACACAATCTTGCTCCTCTTTTTACTCCTTCTTTCACTGCCTTCTTTAACCAACTTTCATCCCTTCCTGCTTTGTATTCTTGATGTTTACTGCTGATGTGTTTGACTAACACTTCAAGGACTAATTGATGAGAACTTGAGGGAAAGAGTGTGGGAGAGGGTTCTGACGCTTAACAGGCTTAATAAGGGTGGAATGTGGGGAGAGGGGGGCTGAGAGAGGACTGGACAGTTTGTGTGTGAGGCCCAAAGGTAAGGTGACATAATTTGTCAACTCATTTTGGGATATTTTTGAGTGTGAAAGTGGACACGATTAACAATTATGCCATGTCACCCAGGAAGTATGGTCACCCTATGTGTGTGCAGGGAGTAAGTCAGGGAAGGCACTCTAATATCTGTCCACTTAGGCTGCCTTTAGGGCCAGAGATGGGTGTAACTGCTCTAGGGCCATAAATGTGAATTGCCGGATGTAGAGGATGGCTTCAATTTGAGGATGGAGCTATCATTACATTTGATCATTGGGACAGATCCTTGTTTAATTGAGGGAAATCACATTCAATAAGAAACAGTTAAATTGAATTTGTTGCAATTATGTCTAACAGGTTATTACAATTTTATGACTACTTAAACCCTGATCCTGGGAAATATTGAAGGCAAAAGGGGAAGGGGATGGCAGAGGATGAGATGGTTAGATGGCATCGCCGACCCAATGGACATGAGTTTGAGCAAACTCCAGGAGATAGTAGAGGACAGAGGGGCCTGGTGTGCTACAGTCCAAGAGGTCGCAAAGATTCAAATGTCACTTAGCAACTGAACCACAAGACACACTTTAGATACTCCTTAGAAATGAAAATATGTTCTAGGTATTATAACACACACACCCACCCACATATTTTCTGTCATCTTCTAAGATTCCATTGTAACCCTGGAATTTCCACATCTTCTCTTCTCAAAAGACTAAGAAAAGATTAAACAACCAACAAAATACCTCTAATTGTGTGACCATTCAGTATAAGTTGCTCCTTCATTCACTGCCCTGTAGTCTATTCCTTTGTCTTGTGTTTTCCGACTTTGTAAAAGCTACAAACTCATTCCACTTGTTAGCCTTTCCATGTAAGTTGTTTATTGTGCCAAATCTCACTCATTTTCATGGAAATACGCCTGTAACGCAGTGTCTGTACCATGTATATTAAGTATTGCTTTGTTTTTTAAGCCACTAATCATTGAAACACACATTTTAACAAACTCAAAATCTACACAGTCTTTCTCTTAATAGTTTCAAAGTTAATTCTGCTATCTACAGTACATACTTCTAAAAGAAGGCCAGTAGAGCAGAATTCATTTATTCCACAAAAATTTATTGAATTTCTCTTATTGGTAAGGGCACTGGTGAAGTACAGGTGAAATTACACAGTTCCTGATCTCAAGACTCTCAAATTCTTGTAGTAATACCAACAAATAGCTACAGTTGTTGTTTTTGTTTAGTCGTGTCTGACAGTAGACTGTGCTAAATGCTATAGCAGAGGAACATACAAGCACAATAATGAAATAAAGAGGCCCGAGAGAACAGCAATTTTGCTTGGTAGGAAGGTAGAAAAGG
The DNA here is from genome assembly GCF_054371585.1 of Giraffa tippelskirchi. Classification (NCBI taxonomy): domain Eukaryota; kingdom Metazoa; phylum Chordata; class Mammalia; order Artiodactyla; family Giraffidae; genus Giraffa; species Giraffa tippelskirchi. Next base: position 35,378,353 of record NC_137286.1, on the reverse strand, counting down.
CCTCTTTTAGGAAGCACTCCTAGACCCAGGATCTAGAAGGTGGACTAGAAATTTTCTAGGGGAAAGGAAAGGAAAATTAAACAAACTTGAGCCCCTTCAGTGAGCCAGACACCTTACATAAAGTATTTAATAAGCTGCTCTCATAAGACTTACTAGCCAGTTTTTTATTACTACATTTTTTTTTTACAGAATTTTAAAAAGATTAAGTCATTTGCTCAAGATAACAAAGTGGGTGAGCTATGGAGACTGATTCAAGCCCTGTGCTTCTGATTCCAAAATTGTCTGTCCTCTTTCCTTGGCACCATACTGCTTCCCAAAAGAGCAGAAGGGTATATGATTAGTAGTTTTATATTCTGTATGATGCCATCTACATAAAGTTCAAGAACAGGCAAAACTTACCTGTAATGACAGAGGTCAGAATAGTAACTATGTTTGGCAGAGGTGATATTTGGGGAATAGGACGGAGACTTATGGGGTGCTGGGCAGGTTTTGCAGGTTTCTATATGTATAGATTCATTGAGCTGTACATGCAAGATTTGTGCACTTTGTTGTATATAAATTATACCTCAAAAATACAAATAAAAACATATTTGCAGGACTTCCCTGGTAGTCCAGTGGTTAAGAATTCACCTTGTAATGCAGAGGATTCAGGTTTGATCCCTGATCAGGGAACTAAGATCCCACATGCATCAGGGCAACTAAGCCCACGAGCTGAGACTACTGAGCCCACACACTGCAATGAAAATATTTTGCATGACACAATAAAGATCCCATGTGCCACAACTAAGACCCAATGCAGCCAAATAAGTAAATTTTAAAAAAAAACATATTTGCTAGTACTATGGCTTTTATAGGGCAAGAACGTTGACTTCTAGATTCTCATAATGCCTTTTTTATTGATAGCCTGCTTATTTTAGATATTTATTTTTCACTAAATAAAATGGATTAATTACAAGTTATGAAAATGGATCAGTTTTGCCTCTCTTAAACGTAGGTCTTTAATCTGCTTCCTAACAATCCTAACTGCCAAGATCAAAAAATTGTGTATTTTAAGAGATGAAGAGCTGCTTTGACACTTCTACAAGGGGTGCCACCTGGATTTTTTTTGAGACTTTGATGAAAGCAAAGCTATAGCCCTCCTCTCCAGAAATCTACTGTGCACAAAATTTTGCATGGGATTTTGTGATTATCATACCACTTCGGATCCACCTAACAGGCAAATATCTCAAATTAAGATTCTCTGAGCTAACCTAATCATTTTCCTACAGATGAAAAAAATAAGGGCCAAAGAAGGAAAGGGATCTGTTTAGGGGCTGAAGGAAGATAAAACCCAGACCTTCTGATGCTGTTCACATTTATGCTGTTTAGTCTATCTCCTCTTTAAATATCATTAGATTTCTTTTGTCTCAAAGCCTCCATCTGGGGAGACCTTGGGTTCAGAAGAACTTCCATAATATCTTGTATCCTACATTTTGTAATTGGAATCACATCAGGAGCTGGCCAAATTTTACCTTGTACTTGTTGGAGAACAACATGTGCAAAGCTGAGTTGAGGACATTAGTCTTTTTTTTCCTCCATGTACTGCCTCAAAGCCCAGAACTAAAGCTAAAATTAAAATGTAATAAAAGTTTTTTCTTTTCTTTCTTCAAAATTGTTTTAGAGAAATCAATCTGAGGTGTTCCCCCTATTCACATTCTAAAACTTAAAACTGTATTCTATGTTGAACTTTATAACACTAGAAAGATCCCATTGAACGCTTCGTTCTGTACACTTTCCAGAAGTCTCTGATTAAAAACAATTAAATTCCAACCTGACTCAAGAAATTTGTCTGATTTGTGCCCATTCAGTTTGGAACAGAATTCTTGGCACCCAATCCACATAGAGACTGTGAGAAGTGAAAGAGGACCCAGAAAGCCTTTTCTTCTGTGTGAAAAGGCCAGATCCTAACTGGAGCAATTGGTGAAAGAAAGCTCAACTTGCAGCCTACGAATTTCTTTTAGTTTAGTGTTCTTAGGATAAGGGGCAGAAGTCACAGAGCCTTGTAGGTAGACATAGGATAAAAACCACCTCCACATGCATTCTGTCTGCAAAGAATTTCCTAGGTACTTACTAAACCGTTCCTTCTGCACAACCATCTTTTGCTTTTCTCCCCACATAATGTAAGCTTACATTTATTGAACACTTTACCATACATGCCAGCTACTGTTCTAAACGCATATTATTTAATTTAATCTTCATAATAAACTTCTATAGTAGTCTTATTATTTTGCCCACTTTATAAATGAGTCAAGAGGTTTTTAGAGGCCAACTAACAAAAAATTTATTACGGTGTCATTATTTGAGGGCTTCCCAGGCGGCGCTAGTGGTAAATAACCTGTCTGCCAATGCAGGAGACGGAAGAGATGTGGTTTACATCCCTGGGTTGGGAAGATCCCCTGAAGGAGGGCATGGCAACCCACTCCAGTATTCTTGCCTGGAGAATCCCATGGACAGAAGAGTCTGGCGGGCTACCAATAGGGTTGCAAAGAGGTGAACATCACTGAAGTGACTTAGCAGGCAAGCAGGTCATTATTTACTATTGTTCAGCTTTTCTTGTGACACATGATTATAAATCCTCCGTTTAGGCAGATTTTGACTGTCCTAAGAATTCTAGAATTCTATTGTAAATTTAGAATATGTTAAATTTGAAATTTCTCATTTATTTAAAAAAAGTTTAATTTTTAGTTGAGTATTATAATGCAAATCAAGACAAGAGTTAGCTAAAACATCTTTTTACTCTAATTGCCTCGTGAATTTGTTTAAACTGGATATTCTGAGCACTCCTCAAAATAATTTTCTTCTTTTTTATATGACCTTCTCTACTGGTCAAGTACAAAAAAATTATTCTTTCCTTTATTATGCATTTCTTTAAATAAATCATAATATTAACCTTCCAACCAACCTTTGAATAATAAACCACTTTCACACAGAAATGATGTTAAGTAGGCTTTCTTTCTCTGTTGAAAGTCTCAAAAATAAATTATAGCTAATACTTTAAGAAAAACTTACAACTTCGTTTCCTAAGATAGTGAATGTATACCATAAGCCTTAAAACAGACACCCATGTGCTTGTACCTTGACTATATAAGTTCAGTTCAGTCGCTCAGTCGTGTCTGACTCTGTGTGACTCCATGGACTGCAGCACACCAGGCCTCCCTGTCCATCATCAACTCATGGAGTTTACTCAAACTCATGTCCATTGAGTCAGTGACGCCATCCAACCATCTTATCCTCTGTCGACCCCTTCTCCTCCGGCCTTCAATCTTTCCCAGCATCAGGGTCTTTTCCAATGAGTCAGTTCTTCACATCATGTGGCCAAAGTATTGGAGCTTCAGCTTCAACATCAGTCCTTCCAATGAATATTCAGGACTGATTTCCTTTAGGATGGACTGGTTGGATCTCCTTGCAGTCCAAGGGACTCTCAAGAGTCTTCTCCAACACCACAGTTCAAAAGCATCAATTCTTTGGCACTCAGCTTTCTTTATAGTCCAACTCTCGCATCCATACATGACTACTGGAAAAACCATAGCTTTGACTAGATGGACCTTTGTTGGCAAAGTAATGTCTCTGCTTTTTAATATGCTGTCCAGGTTGGTCATAACTTTTCTTCCAAGAAGCAAGCGTCTTTTAATTTCATGGCGCAATAACCATCTGCAGTGATTTTGGAGCCCCCCAAAATAAAATCTGTCACTGTTTCCACTGTTTCTCCATCTATTTGCCATGAAGTGATGGGACCAGATGCCATGATCTTAGTTTTCTGACAGTTTTAAGCCAACTTTTTCATTCTCCTCTTTCACTTTCACCAAGAGACTCTTTAGTTCTTCACTTTCTGCCATAAGGGTGGTGTCATCTGCATATCTGAGGTTTTTGATATTTCTCCCAGCAATCTTGATTCCAGCTTGTGCTTCATCCAGCCCAGCGTTTCTCATGATGTACTCTGCATATAAGTTAAATAAGCAGGGTGACAATATACGCCTTGACGTACTCCTTTTCCTATTTGGAACCAGTCTGTTGTTCCATGTCCAGTTATAACTATATAAAAGGTGTCAATATTTCTTAAATGCCTGGATGGTAAGTCTCATCCTGAGTGCCAGCTCTCCAGGCAGGTGGCAGGGAATGTTTGGGACTCAGTTGTGAGAAGGAGCCTCAGGCCTCCTGCAGAGCAATATTAAGTAGGCCAAGTATATGCTAGTCTTAAAGAATAATTTATGTCTTAAACATAATTTACTGAATTATACATTTCACTTAGGGACAGTGGTAAAGAATCCGCATGCCAAAGCAGGAAGCGCAGGTTCCAACCCTGGGTGGGGATGATCCCTTGGAAAGGGGCATGGCAACTCACTCCAGTATTCCTGCCTGGAAAAATCCCATGGACAGAGGAGCCTGGCAGGCTACAGTCCATGGGGTCGCAAAGAGTAGGAAGCGACTTAGCGACTAAACAACATCAAACTTGGCGAAGGTCCCAGAACTTGTAAATCTCGAAATTGAGCATCCAGATACAAAACATCTGGCTTCAGTATCCGGGTTCGTTCGTTCTGCTCTGGTCAAATAAGTAAGTAGAGATACATTAAAGACTTGGAAATACAAATATTTTCCTAGATACTGTATTATTTTCATCCAAATCTCCAGCTTTTCTCATTGATGGAAGCGGGGTCGGTTGCATGGAGTAGACCGGGAGCTTTGGGCAGGACAGAGGCTGACTGACAAGAGACAGGGCGAGGGTGGAGTAAGGGCATGTCTTCTGGAGGTTGTCCTGGAGCAAGGAAAGGCTCCCCCGGGGGTCTCCCCTCCCGGCCGCGACCGCCAGCCTCCGGGAACCTCTGGGCCCGAGGCAGATCGCCACATCGCCGCGGCCCGCCCCCAGCGCCGTGTGACCCAATCAGCGGGGTGGCCTGGCGCCCCGCCCCCCCGACCGGAGCTATATACGCCTCGGCCTGACCGTTTCACCATCGCAGTTGTGGCTCGGGCCTCGGCAGTATAGCACCGTAGTAACTAAGGCCACGGCCCTCTCTGCATTCCGTCCCCACCTCCGTACGTACGCAGCGCCGCCTCTCTGCAGCGGCGATCCGAGCGCCGCCGCTGGCGTGGGCCCCCGCCTACTCCCCTCCTCGCCTCTCTGTGTGTCCGCGGCTGGCCGGCGCGATGCAGCTGGGCCCGAGGCCCGCCACGCTGGGGCTGCTGCTGCTGTGCGCCGCGGCAGCCCGCGCCGGGGAAGCCGAGGAGCTGCACTACAGGCAGGGCGAGCACCGCGCCGACTACGACCGCGAGGCGCTGCTGGGAGGCCAGGTGAGGCGGCCAGACCGGGGGCTGGGAGGGCCGGGCCTCGCAGCGCGGCTGCCGCGGGCTTTGTCCCCGCGGGACAAAAGGGGCTGCCGGGCGAGGCCTGGTCGGGGCAGCCTGACAATGGGGGCCGGGCGGGGCGCCGCTCACTCTCCGATGGACCCCGGGGTCTGTAAGCTCGTGAAAATAGTGCGGCCCAAGAGCCGGATCCCTTCTACTCTCTCTACAAGGGGCAGGATCACTGGGGGGATCATTGGGGGCAGGGCCCTTGGAGAGCAGATATGGGTCACCCCAAAAGCCCTCGGCAAGGGAGGTTTCTAATAGCTCTGTTTTTCTCCACCATTTTGCCCTCCTGATAGTAATGCTTGATCCCCCCTGTATATCGCTTACCTCCCAAAGGAAGAAGTCGATGAATATGTTAAACTCTCCCCCGAAGAGCAACACAAAAGACTGAAGTCAATCATAAAGAAAATTGACTTGGACTCAGATGGCTTTCTCACCGAAAGTAAGGACGTCCTACACAACTAACAATGGAGACATCCCTTTGTAGGAGACAAATACAAACATTTAAGCAGGGTGTCTGTTGAGTATAGATGGCTAGTGTTGCAATCAATTAGAGATGCTATGTGAGAGGGGGAAAAGGACATGGTGAGTAGGTTTTATACCTCGAAATCTTTAGACATAGGATACCAAGTAAAGCTCAGTGCTTTCTCCAGCATCATTGACCCTACACGGTGTGTGCAGGTCATACCTAGAGCAATTGCCCGACTCCTCACATGACTTTTTATCAATGTCAACAATGTGATTCATTTTGGAGAAACATACTAAAACCTTAAGGCATTAAGTTTATTGCTCTTTTGATAAACGCTTCATTAGAATCTTAAGAACTTGCTTCTTTTTATAAGCAAGTAGAAAAGGACCTGTTGTGTACGAATTGTGTTTATGACAGATTATTATAACTCGGTAGGAGCCATAGAATCATTATATCCACCTCTTTTTGTAGGGGTGAGGAAACTGAAACCCAGAGGCATAAGTACCTTGCTCAAATCAATGGCAAAGCCAGGATTAGAATCTATATCTCCTGCCCTTAATTCAGTCTTTAATATCCTTCACTTAAAAAAATCTGAGTGATCTTAGATAGGTTCTAGAGTCAGGAATGAAATGCACAGATTATTAAAAGAATATTCTAAATAAATAGCTGTGCACCTGCCTCTCCCCATTGCTTAATTCATTTGAAGAACCCTATCAACTTTTCCAAATTGATCCTCAACAAAAATTCAGGAGCTGTTTTGCTATAACTCTCATTTAAATGCTGCTCAACATCTGAGGAATGAAGTTGCTTGAAAGAATTACAAGCTGATTGGTAAATTCAAGATATGTTGTCAATGAAGTGCCCTCAGGTGTGGTCACCAATATTAAGGTTTTGCTCCTTCTACGTGAACAGCAAAGCCTCTAGACTAATTACCTGATAAGAATAGGTCCATCTTTGGATACATTAGAGAGTGCACAAAATGATTGGGAAAATTTGGTGGCATTTACCTGTAAGGGCCTATATATGTTCAAATATTTAATAGTAAGCTTTTAAAAAATTAAAATTAAGAGGAATTTAGTCCAAATCTTCATTTAATAGATGAGAAAACAAAACCTTGAGAGGGTAAACTTACCTCACAGCAGAACTGAAGGGTGAAGCCCTGGTTCTGGCCTCTGTTCCATTCTGTATTCTGTTATGCCTGGAGGATCATTCCGCTTGAGGACACTTCAGGAAGTTTTGCTTATTTGCACGTTAAGGGCCAGAACTGGACTCGGGTTCTTGAGAGACAGCAAAGTTCAATGGAAGGAGTTTGGGCTTTGAAGCCAAACATGGGGTTTGAATCTGGACTCTGCTACTTAGCAGTTATGCGTCCTCAATTTCTAATGTGAATTTCCTGAACTGTAAAGCAATGATTATAATTGCCTTGTTTTGAGGATTAGGTACAGCATCTGTAGAGGACTTGGTATAAAGTAGTTGTTCCATGGTTACCATAATTATTCTATCCCAATTTAAAGTTTCAGGAGAGACAAAGTATCTTTACTTTTCTCTATTCACCTGACCTCCCCCAAACTAACAGAGGAGTACCATTCTTTAAACTAAATGGTGTATTATCTTTAAACCAAATGGGTACTCTTGTTATCCTTACAAATATGCATGTTTTTCTCCCTTCATCCCTTTTTTCTATAATGCATATACTAAATATCTCTATAGATATTTAAAAGTATTTTAAGATAGATTTTTAAAAGTTGATTTGAAAGTGGACATTTGAGATTTAGAAACTTTTCTTCTATGTTTTCAGATACCCAGTTAAGACAGATAGCTATTGCAAGACAGGTATAAATCATATTTGCTACCCATAACTTTGTTAAAATTTCCTCCAGATGATTTATGACATAGCTAATGGTAATATACTGTAACAATGTTTCTCAAACTTCAGTCACTTGAGTGCATTTTTCAGAATTTAGATCATACTATTATTTCCTTAATATAGTCTTGATTCAACTCAATGTAAAATGTATTTTAAGCTTTATTTTACTTTTGTAAATGAACAATTTCTTCTAATACGTATTAAAATAAGTGGGTAGCTATTCAAATATTTGTGCTTCCTGAGAGATCTGTGATAATTAGCAAAGTAAAATTTGCTCAGTCATGTCCAACTCTTTGTGACCCTGTGAACTGTACAGTCCATGGAACTCTCCAGGCCAGAATACTGGAGTGGGTAGCCTTTTCCCTCTTCAGGGGATCTTCCCAACCCAGGGATCAAACCCAGGTCTCCTGCATTACAGGAGGATTCTTTACCAGCTGAGCCACAAGGGAAGCCCAAGAATACTGGAGTGGGTAGCCTATCCCTTCTCTAGTAGATCTTCCCAACCCAGGAGTCAAACCAGAGTCTCCCGCATTGCAGACAGATTCTTTACCAACTGAGCTATCAGGAAAGCCCGATTAGCAAAAGTTATCTGCAGTTTTTTGGATAATATGTTTTAAACGTCAAGTGCTTTCTCGGCCAATTGGTAGTTTATTTAATAAATACTTGTCGAGCCCAGTGCTTTCTAGTCATTTGGAGTATCTCAGTGAACAAAATATACCAAAACTCTCCGTACTCCAGGGCTTACATTCTGGGTAGATCACAGATAACATTCTTAGATTCCAAACAGCTCTCCTTGCCTGCTACTCCTATTTTTATCAACGCAGCTAAACCAGCTCTCACTCAAATGTTTATAAACACTAAAGTTTTTTTTTCTTTTAAAGAATGTTTAGAAATCCTCACTTCTCTTAAGTATCAGAATTACTGTCACATTCATTGTGTTCTGGGAAATTCTCATAGGTGAACTCAGTTCATGGATTCAAATGTCTTTTAAACATTATGCTATGCAAGAAGCGAAACAACAATTTATTGAGTATGATAAAAACAGTGATGGTAGTGTGTCATGGGATGAATACAACATTCAGATGTATGATCGGGTGATCGACTTTGATGAGAACACTGCTCTGGATGATGCAGAAGAGGAGTCTTTTAGGCAGGTAAGTATGTGTGCACAAGCTTTTTCTTTTGATCATATCAGTTCAGTTTCCTGCATGAGTGAGCACAAGAAGCCTGAGGTCATCGACTGGATTGCCTTGTTCTCTAGGCAATCACCTGCTCCACCTCAGCAGTCATTTTGATGTTTCCTTTCTAGCCAGATTTAGGATTCTTATTCTGGACTACCTCAGTTATCCCTGCATCCTTTTCTTAGCTGCATCATTTGTTCTCATTTCCTGGGCTGCTTTTTTACTGTATTTTGAATATGTTTCACAATATTTTATTTTATTGTGTTATTGAATGGTTGGTTTTGTATCATATTTATTAGGAAGATTATAGAGGCCTATTCCCATTTTCAAGTACCTAGTTTTATATAAAATAACTAAACATTTTTAAAATTGTGGTAAGATACACATAAAATTTACCATTTTACTATTTTTAAGTGTGCAGTTCCATATTTTTTTATTATATTCACACTGTTAGGCAACCAATCTCCAGAATTTATTTCATCTTGCAAAACTGAAACTCTAAACCCATTAAAGTGTTAGTCACTTGGTCGTGTCTGACTCTTTGCAACCCCATGGACTGTAGGCTGCCAGACTCCTCCATCCATGGAATTCTCCAAGCAAGAATACTGGAGTGGGTTGCCATTCTCTTCTCCGGGGAAATCTTTTCCACCCAGGGATCGAACCCAGGTCCCCTGCATTGCAGGCAGATTCTCTACTATCTGAGCCACCAGGGAAGCCTCAAATAACGCCCCATTTCCACTTCCCCCAGCCCCTGGCAATCAGCGCTTTACTTTGTGTCTCTGAATTCAACTACAGTAATTCCCCAAAATATGAACAAGTTCCATCCCAAAAGTGCATTCATAAGTCCAACAAAGTTAGCCTGTACCCAACAAACACAATCAGCTATACAATATTATAATAGGTTTATAATACTTTTTGCACAAATAATATACAAAAAAAACCAAAAAAATAAAACAGCTTTAATCTTGCAGTATAGTGCCTTGAAAAGTACAGTAGTACCAGCTACATCACTGCTGCTTTTATGCTTGCCTCTGGACATCTTGGCCTTGAAATAAGGAGACTGTACTACTGTATTTTATACAGTGCCTGCATGCATGCTGAGTTGCTTCAGTCATGTCTGACTTTGCAATACCAGGCTCCTCTGTCCATGGGATTCTCCAGGCAAGAATACTGGAGTGGGTTGCCATTTCCTTCTCTCAGGCATCTTCTCACCCAGGGATCGAACCCCTGTCTCTTACGTCTTCTACATTGGCAGACTGGTTCTTTACCACTAATACCACCTTCAAAGCCCGTACTCTGTACAGTACTGTACAGTAAGGTATACAAAAGATAAGCACTTGAAGAGGATGCATGCATGTGACAATGGATGCCAGACATGTGAACTAACTTAAGTAATTGGACGTGAAAACGCACATTCACGTCTTGAAAGTTTGCAACTTAAAGGTTCATATGAATGAGACTTACTGTATTCTAGGTACCTCATATAAATGGAATCATACAGTATATTTTTTGTGATTAGCTTATTTCACTTAGCAGTCTCAAGATTTGTCCAGGTCATAGTATGTGTCAAAATTTCCTTTTAAAGACAATAATATTCCATTATATGTATATATCACATTTTGTTATCCATCCATCAATCAATGGTGAGTTAAGTTGCTTCATCTTTTTGGCTATTGTGAGTAATGTTGCTATGAACATGGATGTACAAATATCTCTTTGAGATCCTGCCTTTAATTCTTTTGGGTGTACATCCAGAAGTGGAATTGCTAGTTCATGTATAGTAATTCTGTTTTTAAATTTCTGAGGAACTGCAACACTGTCTTCCATAGTGGCTGCACCATTTAAAAACTTATTTTTAAAGATTCAGTATCACTGTGAGTTGTGTTGTGTCTCATGGTTTAATTTGTTGAAATATACTTCTTAAGCAGAGTTGAGGAAGATGTATTTAGGACTTAATAGGAACTTTTAAAGACTTTACTTAGTAGTAGTAGGAACTCTGTAAGACAAATTACTATAAGTCTTAGAAATCGATATTGTGAATACTTTGTATTTCAGAGGTAATTTTATAGACTTTTTTTAAAAAGAGATTTTTGTATGTGGAAAAAACTTTTTGCAAAGGTTGTGTCCCAAAATATTAGTCAAGGGTGCTTTGAAAACTTTTGAGCTTCCTCTGTTGGTATCTACAATTGAGTTTTTACTGTGGCTATACTGTAGCATTGTATATGCTATTTATTTTAGAACCATATTGGCCACTTGAACTCTGTAGGTCATCACTAACTCAAAATTGGTTGTTTCTCTGCTAAGGATTGTCGACTAAAAAAAATGCACAACTTGAGAGTTGTGTGTTAAGTTTTATTTGAGGCAATAGGAGGACTGCAGCCCGGGAGACAACACCTCAGATAGCTCTGAGAAACTGCTTCAAAGTTGTAGAGGGGAAGAAAAGGACAGTATATATGTGATTTTGGTAAAGGGGGAGTACATACAGTAAAGCACATTTATTTTTTAGAAAGCTTCTGCTGGTCTTATGAAGCTTCTGCTAGTCATGAGAAACAGTTGTCAACCATGAAGGATTTTAGTGCTTTTCTAGAGATGAGGACATACAAGAATTGGGCTCATAAAATTATCTCCTGAGAATATCTAACTATCTGAAGGCCTGTCCTGCCAGTTTTCTCAGAACTCAGAGTGCCTGGTTTCTGCTGTCTGTCCTGAGCTCCTTCAGAGGGTGTTGGAGGCCAGCAGCTACAGCAGCACATGATTTAATTCTTGTAGAGGTAGATGGCAAGTACCCATGGCAAGTGCCAATTTGTGGTTGACATGATTATGCATATGCTATGCCTGTACCACCAGTAGGGAGGTTAAGGGCTCCAGCTTTGGGGTCAGTCAGCTTGGCTTTACATTCAGCATGGGCTTCCCCAGTGGCTCGTCAGCTAAAGAATCCACTTGCAATTCAGGAGCTGGAGGGGATGTGAGTTCAATCCCTGGGTTGGGAAGATCCCCTGGAGGAGAAAATGGAAACCCACTCCAGTATTCTTGCCAGGAAAATCCTATGGACTGGCGGGCTACAGTCCAAAGGGTCGCAAAGCATCAAAAAGGACTGAGCACACACACAATACCACATGACAGTGGTGAGCCTTTAGGTTAAATTAAGCCTCCTATGCCTCAGTTTGCTCATGTCTAAAAATGGGGATGATAATAGTATGGAGAAATAGTGACAAATAGTAGCAGTTGAACTGATAAATCCTATGTTAATTTGAAAGAAAATTGTTGAAGAAAACGTGTGATTCACATGTTTATCTTTAATACATATATACAATCAGCTTTTGGAAGTTGTTTAAGCATTTGTTAACTGTATCAGCTTTAGAATAGATAAAATTTAATATATAGGGGAAATATCCTCTTTTTCTCCTTATTTGGGTCTTCATCTTACAGCAGACTGAAAAGAGTGTAAATCAGTCTTTTCACTACTTAGTGCTAAAAAGAAAACAAATGATGATAATGAGATTTAGAATTTGTCTGTCTGCTAGTTATTCTCCTTTACTGTAGGAATTAACTCACCTTAAAAGCATCGTTCACATTCCAAGATTTTTTCTAAAACCGAACCATGGTATGACATTATGACTTCTTTACCAGGGAATAATACAAACGTTAAATACAGTATTTTAAAACCTTACCAGAAGTAGATTCTGTGTTTCTTTTTTTCACTCAAAAGATTTAATTATTATCCCATCAAAAAGTAGGAAAATTGTGTAGCTTTTTAAAATCTATATTCTTTGGAGGGTGGAGGGTGGAATGTAATAATACATGATGGTATTGAGAAGAAAATCTTCACTTTGAAGAAATACATGACTTGTTACATAAACTGTATATGAGCAATGTTTTTTTTTTAAAGATGTCTGATTTTAATGCCGTGTTTCCCACCCAGGTACTCAGGACATGTTGATTATAAGACGGTACTTTTAAAGAATGAATTAGATGGACCTTATAGCCTAAAGCAATCAATGGGTCCCTGAAATGAACACTTCTCAATGGGAGTCCTATTGGTCCTGTTGCTTATTCTTCAACAACATAAGAATATGTCTCTAAAAAAAAAAAAAAGAATATGTCTCTACAAGAAATTCTATTTATAATACATTGTTAGAACTTTATATATATATATTTACATACATAACCCACTAAAAGTAGATGTGGGATGTAAAAATAAACCCAGACACAACTGCATGATCCTGCAAAATAAAAAAAGAGTGAAGAATGCATCCATCTTGATCAAAGTTACAGCCTAAACATTGTACCATAAAATAATCATAAAAAGTAATTGGATATCCAAATAAAATGTTTCTGTATGGAAGCCTATTAAAAAACAAAAATCAATTTGATAGCTGAATTATATGTTACTTTTAATGTTTTCATATAGAGAATAGAGATAAGCTGGAATAATGACCCTCTCAGGCTGTGAGATGCCGGAAAAAAGTATTTCTTTATGACCTGATGAACAAGTATAGTCAGCACTTTTAAGCAGGATAATTAAAGTTTGAGGACCTACCTGGCAAAAGCTCAATTCCTCTAACTTCTAAAGCCAGCTGCTGAATGTGCCTGTATAAGCAGGATTTATTTGTGTAAGATATAATCATGCATGTGGCTAATCAGAATTTTAAGACCTAGACTTTTGTTCTGTTATCACAGGTTATATATTTCCTCATGTAAAATCTTTAGTCTACCAAAAGATGGCAGTTTTGTTCTTCACAGGTTTCTGTTACAATGTAAAAATAAATGACTATGGTAGTTGCTACCTTTTACTACCGGGTATAGTACTCTCCATGCACTAGAACACAAGGGTTTTATACAGAAAAAAAAGGGTTGAGGTTTTATGAAACTGACACTCCTTTGTAGTCGTCTGTTAGAAATTTCCCCCTTTGGAAAAAGTCTTTTGGTGTATTAGCTTCTTAATATGAGTCTCTAATAAATTGTGTTCTTTAAATGACCATGAATAAAACTTTTAAAAATCACATTATTTTTTAAAAACCTGAGAAATGTAAACGAGAAAAGTACTTTTTTTTTTTTTTAAGAAATCTCAGCTGTTGAAAGAGAACCTTTCTTTCCATAGGCAAATTTGGCCACATTTAGCTCCCTCTGCTGAAACATGGACCTTTTTGCTCCAGATTGAAGGGTTCTTTCATAAGGAAATCTAAGCACTTTAGTATTTTGAATAGTGATTTATTAAAAAAACTCAATTGACTCAGCTAAGTACCTCAAGTTCTTGTTTTTCTTCTTTTCCCCATGTTAAACCTGAACATGTAAGTTATTTAGTCTAGTTATTTAAAATTATGAAACATTAAGTTAAAAGCAGCTATTTGGAAACATTTTTTTTTCCCTCTGTCGTGATTGGGTGAATATAACTGGCTAGCGGAATCTGCGTGTTTAAAAGACAAATTCCTTGGGGAAAGAAGTGAGCTTCTCCACTGTAAATCAGTCATCGTAAAATAACTTAGTGTTTCAGTAAATGACTGCTACCTAACCTCTAGTATTCTAAAAAATTGAAAAGAACATTTCTTTTCAACAGTGAAACACATAAATTGAAAGCTTCTAAAATATTTGAAATTGTGCTTTTTAAAAAATGTGCAGTTTAATACACATCAGTTTATAAAAAGGAAAATTATTCCTAGAAATTTCTCAAAATAAAATATATGCAAGATTAGCAGTATGCCACTATTGGCTTCCAAGGCTCTTAATTACAGAATTACCTTTGAGAAAATTGATTAAAAGCAGCTTTTTCCGTAATAGTCACTACTGCTTGGTTTCCTACCAGAGTGTACTTGAGGGGAAAGGAAAGGAAGATGGATGACAAAGTAGAAAAGTTATGATTATTTAACTCAACCCCAAGACAGGGGCTTTTCAACTTCTGATGTGTTTATCTGGACATACAGAATTAGCACTATAAACAGCCTACAAATTGTAGACTCCCAAATATTATTTACCAAAAGTATTCTCATAAGAGGAGCATTTTTTGAAACCTGTTACAGTGTTTTTGAAAAGTCATTTTGAAGGCTAGAAACAGAAACAGGCATACCAAGGACTAATACATAGTCTAAATTCATTGCTTTGGGGGCGTTCAAAAAATTACTGCGATTGTTAAAGAAGAGAGTGTGTAGTATTGTAGAAAGAACCGGAAGGATCCAAGTTCAATATATTTTAGTTGTTTTCCTGACATCCCTTTCAATAAATCATTTTAATCTCAGTTTTTCTATCAATAATAGTAACATGTAACATTTATTGAATACCTAATATGTTTTCTAGTTGCTTGATAGGAATTCTCATCCCAGTTGCTTAATAGAGATTTTTTCTTATTTATTATGAATTGTTCAGTTTATTTAAACTAAAACAAAACAAAACAAGAAAAAAACAGTTCACTGATTCCTCTCTCTTCCCTACCAGCCACTTCTGGCAGCCACCAGTCTGCTCTATCTGTGAACTTGGTTTTAAAGGGATTTTTTTGTTTGTTTGTTGTTAGATTCTACATATGAGAGGTCATACAGTATTTGTCTTTCTCTGACTTATTTCATATAGCATAATGCCCTTGAGGTATATCCATGTTGTCTCAAATGGCAAGATTTTATTCTTTATGGCTGAGTAATATTGTACTATATATATATAGTGGAATATATTATATAATTTCTATATATAATTTCTTTATCCATTTATCCATCACTGGATATAGGTTGTTTCCATGTGTTGGCTACTGTAAGTAATGCTGCAGTGAACACAGAGGCTTGTATATCTTCTTGAGTTAGTATTTTTATTTTCTTTAGATAAATACCCAGAAGTGGAATTGCTGGACTGTCTTGTTGTATAGCATCCAGGTGTCAGGTGTACCTCACTGTGGTTTTGATTTGCATTTCCCTGATGATTTATGATGCCGAGCATCTTTTCATGTGCCTGTTGGCCATCTGTATATATTCAGAAAACATCTATTCAGACCTGCCCATTTTTTTAGTTGGACTGTTTATTTTTCTATTGAGTTGTACGAGTTCTCTATATATTTTGGATATTAGCCCCTTATCAGATAGATGATTTGCAAATATTTTCTCCTATTCAGTAGCTTTCATTTTGTTGATGATTTCTTTGGCTGCGCAGAAGCCTTTTAGTTTGAGGTAGTCTCACTTGTTTATTTTTGCTTCTGTTGTTTTTGGTGTCAAATTATCCCAATTGTATAGTTGAGGAGCCTAAAGAGGTTAAGCAGTTTGCCCTAAGTAACAAGTTAGGAAGTGGTGTTGCTGGAATTCAGATCTGAGTCTCCCTCTGTCACTGTACTGCTTCCAGTAAATGCTTGTTATTTGCCCAATTACCATCAAAGGGATGATGTGAGGATAAAATGTGATAATGGATGTAAATGTACTTTAGAGTTCACATAGCTTGTATTTTTCAAAGTATTTTTAATGACATTATGGGATGAATGAGAAAACCTTTAAACTGTTCAATATTTAATTTTCAAAGCTTCATTTAAAGGACAAGAAGCGATTTGAAAAAGCTAACCAGGACTCAGGCCCTGGTTTGAACCTTGAAGAGTTTATTGCTTTTGAGCATCCTGAAGAAGTTGATTATATGACGGTAAGGAAGAAAAAATTTCAAGATAACTATTGAATAGCCAAAACTTTAAAACTTACTTTTACACAGTAATGAAAATATATAGAAAACAGAATTTTAGGAGACGATCTAAACTTTTCCTTGCTTCAGAAAAGGAGTGGGAAGAAGGAGGTTTTCTGGTGGAGTGGGGGTGTGTACAGAGCAGGAGAAGGTAAGGAATGAGGTTTTCTTTAATCTCTGAAATATGTATGTGTGTCCGTCTTTCCCTGGCTCTTTCATAACTGGGTTATCTTCAGTGCCTTCCTTGTCCTTTTGTAGCTTTCAAACTTTTCTCAGGTGTTTCAATATCAGTAACACTAGAACTTCCTGTTTAGTTTACAAGGTTACTTGTGAAAACTTTTGGTCTGGGAACACTATCACATTTAGATCCTTTTCATAGAGTGTGGGGGTGGGATGAGGTAGGGGGATGCAACTGCTAATGACTAATAATGTTTTTGCAGCTTTAGGCATAATGAGTCCTCTCATCCTTTTAGTACTTAAACGAAGTACCAGCTCTTCAAAATTTTGTTGAAGTCTAGGTATAATTCAACACTGATTAAGTCCCTGCTATGACTTGGTAAACTTCTTGAGAGCAGAAACTATCATATTGGAGAGTAAACATTAACATAAGAAATGACTTTTAAAAAATAGACTAAACATTTACATTGAGATCTGTTGCCCAGCATCAGCCCCCAGCTGTGTGGCTTGGTTCCCTGGACATTTCAGGGAGGGAAGATGTAGCATTTTGCTTAATGGGTCATGGTTGGATGCTGTTGCCTTGATAGCAGGACTGCAGATACATTTTTCTCTCTAGCTCAGTGGCAAGACACCACCACAGTGCCATTTCTCTTGCCATTTTGAGACTTTGGATTTCTTACTTTCCACAAAGTACATGACCTAGTTTGAGAACATTGCTGAGCACAATTTGTTTAAGTGCCATAATTAAGTGGAGATAAGTTAATTGAGCCCTAGCATGGTAGGCAGAGGATGTTGGATCTTGATTATCTGAGGAATAAGGAACAGTTGAAGACTGAGGAGGGAAATGACCAGTGATAGTAATGAAATAATTTAGGCATTATGTGTATGGCCCTGGAATATAAGGTGGCAATGGAATGAATTGATGAATGAACAACATTTTGAAGAAAGCATAGACAGGAATGTTGACTGATGTAGCATGGGAGGGGAAGAGGGCGAGAATCAGAAATGGCTCTGAGGTTGGAAGCTTGAGTAACAAGGATACAAAAGCAGTACCATTGCAGAATGGGATATGTCAGGATGGGAAAGGATGGTCTTTGTGCTGAGTTGGAGTTGATGGCAGCACACAAATGGGTGATCCTAAGGTGGTGTCTCATTCAGAGCAGCTTCATTAATTTCTGTTTACCTTAATTGTCTTTGTGGATCCCTTTTTCTTTTTTTCTCCTTTAACGGTATATAGGATAGGAAAGGGCAGGATATAAGATCAACTAAGTGATTCTACTTTGAATTAAAAGTTGGAATTTAAAAATATTTTCATTCACATAATTTAAAAAATTATTTTAACCAAGACAGCATTCTTGAAATAAGTCTGTTGTTTCCCAAGAGGATTACTTGGATGGAGTAATAATCATTTTGATCAGTGATTCTTTTATTGGATCACAGACTCTTTTAAAAAAAAATATGAGGCAAGCTGTGTACCCGGCCCCAGAAAAGTCCTGAACATGTCCATGTTCATACATATAAGATACTGGGTTATAATTTCAAGAGATTCTCAGATCCTCTCTCCAAAACTAATCTTTGGGTCTCCAGGTTAACATCCCCTGGTTTCTGTATCGAAAATCTGTTATCTTTGATTTAAAAAAAATAACCAACAACTTTTACTTAAGGGTTGTTTCATACAGATGTAGATAAAGCCCCTCGATTTGACTACAATAAGAGACTTTTGAGAATAGATTTCACTGTAGTTGTGGTGCTAGAATTCAGGCTGAAAAAGTATTCAGGCAGCAGCAGGTAATGAGGAAATGAGAACAGTAGATGTTACCTCTGAGAGGAAAAGAAAGAACAGGATGGAAGTTAAAGAGTGCAGCCGAGTCATGGGAACTTGAATGTTTTTAAAGGCATAGAAGAAGGAGCTAGTGGAAAAGGTTGGAGAGGCTGGAGTTAAGAGTAAAAGAAAGCACTCAGGAAGTGGGGAAGTACAGGATCTAGGAAGACAATTGAGGGCTTCATCCTAGGGAAGAGGGGCAGAGCTTTAACTGCTGAGATCAAAGAGAAGGATGAGAGGAACAGGCATCAAAATAGAGGTGGTTAAAGGTGAGGATGCAGTGCTGGGAAACAAGGAAGGATTGCAGAAGACCTCTACCATGCTTAGAAAAACAGGAAGTCTTTGCCAAGAGCATGTTGGAGAGAGTTGGCATAAGGCTTAGAGAAAAGAGAGATGTCAAAAAACAGCCATAGAGTGTTAGGGAAGCGGAGGCAGAGATAGACTTCCAAGCTGCAGTGAGAGCCCACAGAAGTGGTAAAAAATAAATTTATAAGGATTAGGTTTCTATTTTTGTATCTTCCTCTGATTCTGGAATAAAGGAGAAAGTGATGTGGATCTGATGCATAGGGTGAGGACTGGCATAATAAGAAAAGGGTCCAAGGGGATACAGGAATGTAATAAGGGAAGCACTGAAGCATGTCATCTTGGGAAAGTATAACTAGAGAGGGTGTGATCTTTGGGTCAGAAGGGATTAGTTGGTAAGGAGCCTTAAGAAGAGTCAGGAACCAATTTGGGGGCAGTCTAGGGTGGATAAGAGTAGATGGGTGGAAGAGGAAGCAAGGAAGTTGAAGTTTTATAGGGGACTGCAGGCAACAGTTCTATGCAGAGACATCTGAGATGAGGGTTCTTTTGGCTTGTTAATGGATTGGCAGGAAAGTGAAATTAAAGAAGACAAAGGTAGTATAAGATATATCATTCTTCAGAAGGAGGTAATGTGCAGAAAATAGAAGTGTGAGTTTATTGCCAAGGTTTTCAGGAGGGTGAGGTGGAGTGCTCAATAATAGAAGCTTAAGGATGTTAAATTCTAAGCTATTAATATTTGAGGTTTTATTCCTGCTTCTAAATTCCAGTGTTTAGAAAGATTGTGTGGCAAGTATAGACAAAATAATTATTCCTAAAGAATAATTAGGTTAATTATTTCTATAGTAGGACTAATTAATTATAGTAGAAGTAATTCAATAATTAATTCTATAGTAGAATTGATTCAGATGGTGATGGGGTTGAAACTTTTGTGACAGATTTTTTTTTTTTTTTGGTGAACATACATGCAATAGGAATTTGTCATTCAAGAAGCTTTAGAAGAACATGACAAGAATGGTGATGGATTTGTTAGTTTGGAAGAATTTCTTGGTGACTACAGGCGGGACCCAAGTAAGTAGACTGGGGATGTGTGGAAGGAAGGGGGAAAAAAGGAAGAAATTGAAAGATAGTCTTGCTCATCGAGAGCTCTGTTTGACAAAGGAAAATGGAAGGAGAACTGGGCCTAATACCTCCTTGTTCTGCCAAGTTCAATAAAATACTAGGGAAACAAAGGGACTTAAAGCTTAGCTGAGAATGCTGTTTTGCTCACTTTTAGTTCCACATGTACAGCCAAGCATTCTTCTTCCTTTTCAAACAAATACTATGTAATTATCAATTCAGATGGGTGAGGAAGTAAAGGTTGATGTTTTTAAACATACTCCTGTACCTTTGCATGTAGATCTTAGAAGAAAAAAATATATAAAATCCTATAAATACTGGAGTAAGACTGTGGAAAGTGGCTTACTGAGTATTTGAAATTTAAGGAGTTTGTATATGCAGCTTTTTATATAAGCAGCTGTCTTTTAAGAATTTTTGCTTAGGAGCGTCACTTACTGTGAATGTCACTTTAAAATTACCTGTGGCATTACTTTATAAGAACACATAGGAAGATTTAGTCACATGATATTCATAAAACCATTACCCAGTTCAAACTTGGGCAAACAATATCAGAACAAGCAGCAGCAGTTAGCAAAATTACTAGTTTGTGGTAATATGCAACACATTTTTAATTTTTTTTTCTCCATAAGATTTTTACATAGACTTTCATGTTTGTTTGTTTGTTTTTCACTTTTTCAGTTGAGTTTTATCCCAGAACAGTTTTATAACAAAGCTGATTTTTTTTTCTTCTTTTTGGCCACACCACACAGCATGTGGGATCCTAGTTCCCCCACCAGGGCATTGAATCCACAGTGCCTGCAGTAGACGCACAGAGGCCCAACCCCTGGACTGCCAGGGAGGTCCCTGTGCAACAGTTTTACATAGGTCCCCTCCCTTTTGAACCTCCCTGTCATCTCCCTCCCTAGCCCACCCCTCTATGCAACAATTTTAAAACTCTGAGTATCACTTTTGAAAATTACTACAGAGTTTGCACTTATTTCAGCCCTTTTCAGTTAAGTGCTTTGTTTCTTTGGGCCTCCTTTATGTGGTAAGCTTTAAATTCATTTCCTCGATCTGGGGCTATATCAGACTTCTTTTGGATACATGTGATATTCTTATGTATGCATGTTAATATATTAATAGCCGCAAATGAAGATCCAGAGTGGATACTTGTTGAGAAAGACAGATTCATGAATGATTATGATAAAGATGCTGATGGCAGACTTGATCCGCAAGAGCTGTTGTCCTGGGTTGTACCCAATAACCAGGGTATTGCACAAGAAGAGGTAAGTATTACAGAATGATTCTCTCATCCCCAAATTGGTGCTATTGTTGGTAAAGGAAATTCAGAATCTTAAGCCAAAGAAGGAAGTAGTGGAGTTATTTAGGATCAATGCATTGCTATTTCTTGATTTAAATCTATGATCTGTCCCCGATGGGGAGGGAGGTGGGTGGGGGGTCCAGGAAGGGGAACACATGTAAACCCATGGCTGATTCATGTCAATGTATGGCAAAAACTATTACAATATTGTAAAGTAATTAGCCCCCAACTAAAATAAATAAATTTATAAAAAAAAAATCTATGATCTGTTTTAGACTGTCAAAGAGACAAGAAGTTAAGATGATATTATGTATGAATTCAATAGTACAATAGAATAACAAAAGTTTGTATTTACTTCTGGGGCTCAAAATGGGTTATACTAATTTTCCTTGACTTTGAGATAGCCTGAATTGGATTTGAGTTGGGAGGAGACAGAACCCAGCAGAAATTAAGAAAGGAGATAATGAGAAATGCTGTAGACAGACCCAGTCATGATAGTTAATTCTTTTAGATACTTAGACAATAATGAGTACACTTGGTATACCTGAATGATTTTGACAAATCAGATCCCATTAAAATGTGAACATCTTGCTGAAAAATACTTATTACGCTTGACACCTTTTTGTTTTATTTTAAAGGCTCTTCATCTAATTGATGAAATGGATTTGAATAGTGACCGAAGGCTCTCTGAAGAAGAGATTCTGGAGAACCAGGACTTGTTTCTTACAAGTGAAGCCACAGATTACGGCAGACAGCTTCATGATGAATATTTTTATCATGATGAGCTTTGATCCCCGGGTGTATCTGAGTAGAGCACTGGCTCCTTTTATAGTTTGTTACCAGCTTTACTTTTGTGATAAAATGTTGATGTTATATTTTACACTCTTAAGTCTTACCAGAGTCAAAATTATCTTAATGTACATTATAGTTTTGGCCTTTTAGGGGAAAAGAAAAACAAAAGCCTGATATTTATTTCCAAATGCATTGAAGAAATGAAACAATGTTGTGCCATATGACAAAAAAGTCTTTGCTAAATATTCCATCTGTTTAGTACTGTATTGTGAAATATTTGAGTTCTGTTTCCATACTTGAAAAAAAAATGGAGGATTTCAGAGATGGCTGAACAATATTATTTAAGTAGTATGTGACTAAGCTATCAGTTTTTGTTTTAAGTAGGTTTAACTTGGGAACTGACAGAAGGACATTGTTTTTAGGTTTAGCATTTTGTTTTAAAACCTTTAAAGGAACCTTAGAAGGACTTATACCTCACATATTAATGT
The DNA here is from genome assembly GCF_054371585.1 of Giraffa tippelskirchi. Lineage (NCBI taxonomy): Eukaryota > Metazoa > Chordata > Mammalia > Artiodactyla > Giraffidae > Giraffa > Giraffa tippelskirchi. The sequence goes on along the minus strand of NC_137286.1, from coordinate 35,355,818 downwards.
TGAGAAGTTCTGCTTAATTTTAAAATGGTTTCTGTAAAGGGTTTTATTGTATGAAATAGAACTTTATATTTTTGCATATGTATAGATAGTAATTATATTTAATGTGTAACTATAGCATTACGGTGTGTGGAATTTGACTTTGTCCAGAACTCTTTTCTTTTCTTTTTTTTTGACTGATTAAAAATGAAATGTCCTATCTTTTTATATGTTTGCTTGATTTTCTTTGACCTTCAGGTAAACCTTGAATTCAGCAAAAGTTTTGTTGTATTATACATTACCTCACCTCATTCATTCCTGTATTTGAGAAGTAGATGTTCTCAAAACTTTGTAAATTATATTCTTGCTGCATATTCTTATTTTGTTTTTTTTTTTTGGATAAAAGAATCATATTGTAATTGAATGTACACCTGACACATTTCAGTTGCTAGTGTAGGAAATGTGGTCTTGCTCTTTCAGGCTGGAAACAATCATAAGGATCGCATGGGTTGAAATTACCAGTAGAGCCTCAGATCAGTCATACTGAAATTAAAATCACACTTGATAGGCATTTGTCCACACCTATGTGGTCAGTTTTAACCTTATTCAGGAAGTTAGCTTGTTACTTTTGTGGGGAGTAAGAAAAGTGAGGAGGTGAGAAATTAATTTTTTTCCTAGCTGTAACTCACAGATAGTTTCTGTTTCCTTAAATTACCTGTATTTGCGGGTGAAGAGGTCAGCTATGCATTCTGTTAATCTTTTTCCAATCTGAAGTTGTCTCTTTTGTAGTACGCACAGCATTGGAAGGCTCAGCTAGCCTTTATGAATGTTAGAGAAAACCTGAAACTCTTTTCTGATAGAATTAACTGTGTCTGCTTACCTCTCTATTGCTCCCATTTTTGCTGATGTGAGTTGTGAATGCACATTATAGACTCTCACACTTGAATGATAGCTTGCTTACTCTGGTGACTAAAGTACATGGTTTTCATTTTAACTTAAAATACTTGTCTGGTTCTTTAAGAATTAAAATATACACAATTATAACTCATCTGCCATTTGTCAACCTTACCGAAATCAGGATATTTGGAATAACTAGTTTGATTAGCATGCTAATCATTTGTTTTTCTTACTAGAGTCTCCAAAATCTATACAAGAATTGTTAGAGGATCAGATACAGCTTTTATTTTAATCTGATGAGTTAAGAGTTAGCATTCTACATTCAGCCTTGATTTCACATGGATATAAGAATTTTGGTGACATTATTAGTGGTCATCCATATCTGTACTTCTTTAATCCCTAGCATAAAGAAAGAAATTATACTTTCTAGCCGCCATGTAGGTGAACAAGGGCTGATTCTAACCAGTTAAATGTGAGTGGAAGTAGTATACGTCACTCCCAAAGCAGACCAGTGACAAACCTTTGCCATGCCTTTGCCCTGGTGTTGTAGAGGACGCCTCACTTGAAATGGTGAAGCCACAAGATCAAAGTAGTCCTTTTAAAGGTTTCTTGTGTTTTGGCTGCGCTGGGTCTTCATTGCCGTGCACAGGCTTTCTCTAGTTGTGGCAAGCTGGGCGCTACTCATCCTTGCCGTGTGTGGGCTTCTCTTGCAGGGGCTTCTCTCGTTGCAGAGCATGGGCTCTAGAGTGCAGGCTCAGTAGTTATGTCGCACGGCTTAGTTGCATGTGAAATCTTCCTGGACCAGGTATTGAACCCATGTCCCCTTCATTGGCAGGTGGATTCTTCATGGAAAGTCCCGAAGTAGTCTTGATTACTGAGTGACCCCAAGAAGGTCAGGTGGACCCTCAGTGGACTTTGCATGATCAAAAAATAAGACTTTTATTATGTTAAGCTGCTAAGATTTTGGTAAGAGCACAGCCTATCCTTACTAAGCGAAGATTTAGTATTAAATAATTGGCTTGTATAAGCATACAGAGAACAAGAATCTGCTTTGAACAGAGTTTCTATAATTCAGAATAGAAAAGTTTATTTCTTTTGCTAATTCAAAATAGAAAAGTTTATTTTTAATGCTTTCATTTGGATTTAAATTTTAAAGCTCTTTAAAAATAAAGCTTTTATTTTGATTTTAATAGAATTAGGATAATTTGAATTTATTCTTATAGAATGAGACTTTTTGAATTATTAGCTGATTCTGGCTGAAGGACTTAATAAATTCCTCCACCCCAGCCCCTGGCAAACCCTAAAATTACTGTCTCCTTAGTTTTGCCTTTTCCAGAACATCATGTAGTTGGAATTTTTGCAATATATGTCCTCTTTAGGTTCCTTTGCAGTTTTAAATTTATGCATTAAATTATGCATTTATCTCTCAGGTGTTTGTGTTACTGTATTTCCTTTTAAGTGAGAAATTTCTTCTTAAAAAAACTTCTATAAGATCTTTTCAAGTTTAAAAAACTATTTGGGAAAGCAAATTAGAGTTAAGTTTTTGAAACAAGTGTAACAACCAATATGCTTCATTTCAACATTGAGTTTTTGTCAAATATTTGGCAAGATTTTCTGGCTGCTATGAAGTTTTTTACAGCTGATATTAGTGAGTAGCTCAGCTGCTTAAGGGCATCCAGAACAGCTACTAATATGTCTCAGTTTTATTTGAAAAAAAAAAAGGACTCAATTCAAGTACAAAGGAAAATGCACTTTCACAGTGCGTGTTCACCATATCTTAATTGCAGATTTATTGCAACCTGGAGTTCACCATATCTTTATTGCAAATTAACCAAAGACAGCTCATGAGCTATAGAAAGTAAATTTAAATTCTTGAAATTTTAAAAATGGTTAAAGGGATTTAAAAAATTTACATAGCCTTTAATCTTGGTTTTGTGAAAAAACAAGATTAAACAAAAACCACCCTAGTTTTGTTTTCCGTTCTACAAAGTTATTTTTCTTCTCTTCTGAGGCCAGTTTCCAAAGAACAGAAGACATCACTCTTCTGCTCTGTGGTCCCATTAATAATGGTTGGTAACACAGGTAAAGAGACCATCCCATTACAAGAACACACTAAAAGTATGAACAAAGGTGAGTTTTCTTTGTGCCAGCTGCTGGCCTGTCTGAATTGATGCTTTGTTGTTCCATCTAACAACAAATGACCTCATGCAAGTGACTGATTTTGTTCGCGTACTCTAAAAAAAAAAAAATCTTGATTACCTTTAATTGTGATCTTGCATTCGTGGTGATAAGGAAAGGGAAGTTGGGCTAAGCGAAGGCTGAGCTGTGACTAGCTGTTTACTATTTCACCTGACCATCCTACAGCAATTAGTCCTCCAGTTGTGCTCCTTCTGCCCTTCCACTTTTTATACCCCAACACCTCAGCAAAACTAACTCCCAAACAACCCACCAAAGCAAAGCAACAGAAGCTGAGAGCCTAGAGAAGGGAAGATGAGGGTGATTTGTATTAATGCCACTCTCCTGCTCAATTTAAAAACATGATAAACATTTATAAAATTTCCTATATGACAAAGAAAAAGTATAACAGTTTATCTACAAATCAATGTGATTTAGATATATCACTTTATCTAAAAATCTTGTGTCAAGTTAAAGGAATGAAATATAAGTGTCTTGAGGACTACTCCTGTATCTTTATCCTTGTGTTTCCAGTGGCCAGTATGTGATTAGCACATAGTAGATATTTACTGAATGAATTTACTAATGGCACAAGATGAGAGAAAGCTGACATAATATCAGTTTGTCTCAATGACTAATTTTTTTTAATGTCTCTTAGCCTGTTCTTGTCTTGCTGCTGCTGCTGCTAAGTCGCTTCAGTCGTGTCCAACTCCGTGCGACCCCATAGATGGCAGCCCACCAGGCTCCGCCATCCCTGGGATTCTCCAGGCAAGAATACTGGAGTGGGGTGCCATTGCCTTCTCCTCTTGTCTTGCAGTCTCATTTAAAAAAGATTTTTTCCCCCTTTGGATATTTAAATATATTTATGTTTAAGTATCTTTGAGATTATTTTGTTGGTTCTAGGTGTTGTCCCATTTGTCAGTCCACTGACTCGTCTTCGTTATGGTTTGCAAATTTTGACTGAATTCACATTTAGTGAGAGCTGTTTGCATGGAGAGGCTTGCATATCTGAGGATGTAGAAGTCTTTGTTAGGCCTTGTGAGTTTTATCAGTTCTAGACAGGTTTCTGTGTTAAATTTCTTAGCCTAAAAGTTTCTATACTTCACAGTATGAATTTGGACTCCCTATGTATCTGCATGAGCACAGTTTTGGTGACTAGTTTCTCATCCCTGTTGGCTCATATGGTGAAGAATCTGCCTGCAAAGCGGGAGACCTGGGTTTGATATCTAGGTCAGGAAGATCCCCTGGAGAAGGGAATGGCTACCCACTCCAGTATTCCTGCCTGGAGAATCCCATGGACAGAGGAGCCTGCCGGGCTATAGTCCATGGGGTCGCAAAGAGTCAGACATGACTGAGCAACTAACACTTTCTCATCGATGACAGTTGGCAGATATTGTACTTCCTTGTTCCTTTTTAGCCCAGTGAGTGGAGTTTTTCTAGTCTTCATCTCAGAGAGAGCCTCTTCCTGGTCCTGGCCAGCTCCCCACTGTAGAAGCATCATCTCCTTTCTTTTTCTTTGGTATTAAGACCTCAGCCCCAGTGGTTAAGTTCACATTCAGGGACCCTATCTGATCCCCCTGTGAGCCATCACGCCCTTGTTCATTCCTTCTTTGTTTTTATTCCTTCTTTATTTCTAGCACCTGGAGGTTTCTTTCTTGCTCTTACACTCCAATCTATAATCTTCAATGTTTTGGATTGTATTTTGTCTAACATTTAAGTGTGTTTGGAGCAGGATTTCAGTCAGCTATTATGACTAAGAAGCCTTACTATTAATTTACGTTGATAGAAAGCTGGATTTTTTTATGTGACCATAAGCTAGTAGCATAAAATTGTGCAAAATATATAATGCAATCTTAAATGCTTTAAAAATAAATGCAATGTGCAGATTGTGAGAAAAGTTCTACTGCTAGTTAGATCTCATTTGTTTCTTAGACTTAGCCATGAGGTCAGAGCAAATCAGGGGTCAGCTGAGTCAACTAAATGACTAAACTGGAATTCTTAAAATTGCTTGAAAGAAGAAGAATGGGGACACATCAAAGGGATGCTGGAATCAGTTTGTAGGGGTTCTCACTGGCCAAATATGGTATAATTTAAGCATCAAAATAAATCATGATAATAGATTATAAGCTTTTGAATAAAATAAAAATCCAAGTCCATGGTGAAATGAAGAATTAAAAAACAGATGAGTGAGAGAAGAATACTCTTCCATATAGAGGAATGCCAACTTATAAATGTAGAATAAATGCTGGAGTTAAAAAAATCAAGGGATGCCAGAACTAATGGGTGAAAATTTGATGAAAAACATATTTACAATTTCAAAGTATCTTCCCACAAATTACTATTCTCATTATAAAGAGAAAAATAGTAGCTTTATAGCTGAGAAACCTGACAGACAAACCATAACCAAGTAGTCCAAGTTAATATCACCAATATAGGAACTAACCAACATTGTGTGTTTCTGATACGGTCATTGAGAAGGACACACCATCAGTTCTGCTGTATTCCTGAAAAACTCCAGCTGAGCCTTGAATAACATGGGCTTGAATTATGGGGCCCACTTATACATGGAGTTTTTTTCAATAGTAAACTCTACAGCATTGCGTGACCCACCATTGGTTGAATCTGTAGATGTAGAGCAGCGGCAGATCGAGAGGGTCATGTGAAAATCATTCTCAAAGTTTCCACTGTGCAGTGACTTGGCACCCTTACTCCCCAGTGTTGTTCAAGGGTCAACACCACATAGTCTGAATTTAACCACAAAGAAACCTCACAGACACAAAGTGAGGGACATCCTACAATACATTTGACCTATATTCTTCAAAAGTGGCAATGTCAAGAAAAGCCAAAAAAGGCCAAGGAGCTCTTCTAGTTTAAAAGAGACTAAGAGACTATGACATCTAGATATAGCGTGTGATCCTGGACTGGGTCCTAGAGAAGGGAAAAATAGGTATAAAGGATGTTAATGGAGTAACCCTGACTTTTGAAAATGCACTGTAGTTAATATTATTGTATCAATGGTAAGTGTCGTTACTTTTGACAACTGAACAGTGGTTATGAGAATGTCCTTGTTCTTACATGCTGAAGAATTTTTTTTTTTTGAAGTATTTTTAGAAGAGAAAGGAGTACGATGGCTGCAACTTACTTTCAAGTAGTTCAGGAAAAACAAAAATGTCTGTGTTTGTGCACTGGAGAAGGAGGGAGGGGAAAGACAGACTAATATGCAAATGGGGCAAAATATAAGCAGTTGATTAAGTCAAAGTTATAGTTTCAAACTTAAGTTTCAAAAATACATGAAAATTTAAGAATTAGCCCTCCCCCTAAAATACATTCTAACAGTAGGATTGATTATACACCATTCAGCAAGGTTGTTGCTGCAGATGGATTTAATTAGGAGGTAATGGCAGGAAATGTGTAGGTTATTTCAGAGTTTACTGGGTAACGCCATGAAGTGTATAAGCTTGGCAGGTTGACTTTGAGACGATCATTTTGGTTCCAGAGATAAGATGATCTGGAATAAGCGTGTGTAGCCAAAGTGCTGAGCCACCAAAGTTTGTCTCTGCCTTCTGAGTCCTAACCCCCATCCAATCCTCCTCCAGATGTTCAGTATTCTGATGACCTCTCTTGTTCTCAGTCTCTTGTTTCCTACTACTTACCTTCTTTATAAACTTCCATACCCAACAATACTATCGTACCTGTTGGTTTCTGTCCCTACCATCTTGAGAGCTTTTTAAACAGAGGGAAAAAAAAAAAAAATTCTCTTTTAATTGTATTTGTATCCCATGAAGTTACATTATAACTGAATAGGCTGGCAAAAGAGAAAGGATCCAGGAAAACTTTGGCATGGGGTGACTCTATTCAAAACCACGCGAGGGAGTAGAGTTCACCAACGACAGAGAAGCGACTTCCCTGGTGGCTCAGCTGGTAAAGAATCTGCCTGCAATGCAGGAAACCTGGGTTTGATCCCTGGGGTGGGGAAGATCCCCTGAAGGATGGTGTGACAGCCCACTCCAATATTCTTGCCTGGAGAATCCCACGGTCAGAGGAGCCTGGTGAGCGACAGTCCATGGGGTCACAAAGAGTCGGACATGACTGAGCTACTAATCACAGCACAGGGGTGGGGACAGGACAGTATCCCAAGCAAACAGGATATAGGAGAGGAAACATCTATTTCTGATGACAGAAACCTTGAATCCAAACCACTGCTGGCTCCTACCAGAGAAACTGGGTCCCCATCCCTGCTTGCTCGCCTGGGCTGGCATTCCTACGGCAGTACAGTCCACACAGAAGCCTGACTATGGAATTCACATAAAGTTTCTTGAGCACATGTCTCCTGACTTCAGCCTCCTGAAAAATGCTTTTTTTCCTTTTGGTTTTCATGAGGCCACGCTCTTCTACTTTTTCTCCTTCCCATTTGATCACTGCTTCTCAGACTCTTTTATGGGCTTTTCTTCCACCCTCTGGGGTTTTATCCATGGCTTTTTCTCTTTCCACACTTTACCTAAATTATTTCCACTACCCCCATAGCTTGGAGAATTTCTCTAAGCTGAGACTCCAAAGTCCACAACTCAGTGTTGAAGGAGCCTGCACATCAACTTTTGGTATATATGAATACTTGAGCTTTTCACGAGAAGTCCCTGAAAATGGGCACATTTTCTCATCCAGGAGAACTCTTTGCTTTGTGGGCCAGCAGTAAGAGGCCATGGGTTAAAGCCTGTGGTGTTTGCAATGGAGAGAATGAAAGAAGTTGAACAGGAGCTGGTCTCCCATATGAAGGGAAGCATGAAATGGGGGCAGCCCTTGGAATGTCCATTTAAGAACCCATATGGGTATAGCAGTCAAGCAGTGTAGCACTGACATAAGAGAAAAGAACTGAGAGTCCAGAAATTAATCTGTGGTGGTAGACAAGGGCGCCAAGACAGTTTAGTGGGGGAAAGAACAGTCTCTTCAACAAATGGTGCAGGGACAAATGGATAGCCAAATGTAAAAGAATGAAATTGGACCCCTTCCTCAAACCATATATGAAAATCAACTCAAAATGGAACATAGGCCTAAATATGAGCTGAAACTGTAAAACTCTTGAAGAAATTGTATAAGTAAATCTTTGTGACCATGATCAAAAGAAAAAAATAAACTGAATTTCATCAAAATTTAAAACTTTTGTGCTTTAAAGATAACATTAAGAAAGTGAAAAGATAATCCACAGAATAAGAGAAAATATTTGCAAATCATACCTGATAAACAACTTATATCTAGGATATATAAAGGACTCTTACCACTCACTTTTAACAATAAAAAATAAAATAGCTCAACAAATTATCCAATTAAAATATGGACAAATTATCCGAATAAACATTTATTCCAGGTATATATACAAATGACCGATAAGAGCATGAAAAGATGCTCAACATCACTCATCATTGTGTGCTTAGTCTCTCAGTCTGACTCTTCGCGACCCCATGAACTATAGTAGACTGTAGCCTGCCAGGCTCTTCTGTCCTTGGGATTCTCCAGGCAAGAACACTGGAGTGGGTTGCCATGCCCTCCTCCAAGGGATCTTCTCAACCCAGGGATCGAACCCAGGTCTCCTGCATTGCAGGCACATTCTTTATCATCTGAGCCACCAGGGAAGCCCTCACTAATCATTAGGGAAATGCAAATCACAACCACAATGACGTAACACATCATACATACTTGGTATGTATATAATCAAAAAGGCAGATAATAATAAGCATTCATGTAGAAGTGGATAAATTAGGAACTTTACATGTTGCCAGTGGGAATGTAAAATTATGGAGCTGTTTTGGAAAACATCCTGGCAGTTCCTTAAAAGTTAAACAGAGAATTACCACATGACCCAGCAATTCCACTCCTAAGTATTGGGTCGGCCAAAAAGTGTGTTTGGGCTTTTCTGAACATCTTACAGAAAAACTGGAACACGCTTTTTGGCCAACCCTCTATATACCCTGAGGAGATGAAAACATACACACACAAAAACTGTACAAAAATGTTCATAGCAGCACTATCCATAATAGTCAAAAGCATGAAATCAATCCAAATGTTCACCAACTGATGCATAGATAAATCAAAGGTGGTATATTCATATAAAGGAATGTTATCTGGCTATGGAAGGGAATAAAGTACTGATACAAACTACAACATGGAAGACCCTCTATATCATCTGCTAAGTGAAAGAAGTCAGTCATAAAAACCACATGAGCTATATGACTCCAAAATCTTGAGAGACAGAAAGTAGATTAGCGGTCACCTAGGTCTGGATGTAGGGGTATGAATAGTGACTGCTAATGAGTCCCTGGTGGTCCAGTGGCTAGGACCCCATGCTCCCAATGCAGGAGGCCTGGGTTCAATCCCTGGTCAGGGAACTAGATCCCACATGCTGGAACTAAGAGTTCTCATGCCACAACTAAAGATCCTGAGTGCCATAACTAAGACCCAGTGCAGCCAAATAAATAAATTAAATTAAAATGTTTTAAAAAGAAAAAATAAAAATAAATAAATAAATATATAAAAAGAAAAAATCAAATCATATATGGGTTCACACCAGAAGTCCCCCAGAAGACTTCCCTGATGGGTCACTATGAGCCACAGAATCAGGATAACCATCTGAGACAGGAGAGACTCCTCACTACAGACTGATCTTTCCCCACTGCCTGCCACCCCACCTCTCCTCCCAGACTCCAGCACCAGAAAGGAGCAGAGGACAGCAGAGATCCCAATTACTCCACCCCACTGAAATCCTCTGAACTCAGGGCTGGAGGGGGGACACCCTGGGGGCACTTTGCGAGCATTTAAAGTGCAAGGTCAGGGGGCCCAGGCGCCCTGCCATTTGGGGGGCAATCTTGTACAAGAAATAATTGTACTTTGTTCCACCTGGTTTTAGATTGTCCCAGTGGACATTCATGTAGGTGAAACTTCTGCTTATGATCATCTGAGCCTAGAATCAAACTCCACTTTAAACAAACTATTTTTCACATAGTTTTAATGTACACTGCATTTCCAGAAATTCAATACTATGCAAATCAAAGGAAGCTAGGCTTCCTTTTATTTAGAACTTTTCCAAGAGTTGTTCACCATTGCAGAAAAACAAGTCCCAAATGACATTCCCACTAGTGGTATGTTCATGTGTACATGTGTTGTCACTTCAGTCGTGTCCGACTCTCTGCAACCCCATGGACTGTAGCCCGCCAGGCTCCTCTGTCCATGGGATTCTCCAGGCAGGAATACTGGAGTGGGTTGCCATACTCTCCTCCAGTGAATCTTCCCTACCCAGGGATCGAACCCACATCTCTTGTGTCTCCTGCATTGGCAGGCGGGTTCTTTACTGCTAGTGCTACCTGAGTCCCTGATAAAAAACCTTGGTATCCTGCTTTTGTATCTGAGCTCATTCACAGTACAAACATCTGACAGCAGTACTTCCAGACGTCTTCTGGGATAGTCATTCCCAAGTATTTTCATGTTAAGATAATACCCTTCCCAAATTCATACACTGAAGTCCTAACCCCCCAGCACCTCAGGATGTGACTGTATTTAGAGATAGCACCTTTAAAGAGGTCATTATCATTAAATGAGGTCACAAGGGTGGGGCGTTAATCTCATAGGATTGGCGTCCATATGCAAAGAAGAAGAGACCCCAGGTGTCCAAGTGCACAGAGGAAAGGCCGCTGTCTGTAAGCCAAGGAGAGAAGTCTCTCCAGAAATAGACCTGGTAGACACCTTGACCTTGGACTTCCAGCCTCCAGAAGTGTGAAAAAGTAAATGTCTATTGTTGAAGCCACACAGTCTGTGGTTATGGCAGCCTTAGCAGCCTAGTATACAGTCTCCCGAGCTTCCCAGGTGGCACTAGTGGTCTGTGCCACATGTCTGCCAATGCAGGAGACACAGGAGATGTGGGTTTCATCCCTGGGTCAGGAAGATCCCCTGGAGGAGGACACGGCAATCCAGTTGAGGAGTCTTGCCTGGAGAATCCTACATACAGAGGAGACTGGCGGGCTGCAGTTCATAGGGTTGCTAAGAGTCAGACACGACTGAAGCGACTTAGCACACACGCACACTCATACCCCTCACCCACACACACACGAGCTGTGACTGCATGTACAGAGACGTGTCAATACTGTTGGCAACTCGGTGAGGCAGGGAATAAGTACACTCACCTCTCTCCTTTTGCTGTTGCCTCCCATCAGCTTAATGCTGCAGGAAGCCCGGGTGATGCAGTCTGTGGAGGTTGCGTCCCTGGGCCCAGAGCAGACCGTAGGGGCATGGAGAATATACGGAGGGGGAGACAATCAGTATATAATGATTTTTAAAAATTTTATATGTAAGTTATACTACATATGAGTTTTATTTCAAGATAGTAAAGCAGCTGTTAACAACATTATTATTATTACAGGGAATATGGGGTCTGTTTAGGATTGAAAACCACTGCCAACAGCCACCAGTGCCTCTAGGGAGGCAGGGAAACAGGCTTTGACTAGACACTAGTTTAAAAATGAAAAAGATTATGTCTTAAATACTGTGTCTTATACTGTGAAGTGGGGGAGTTGTAACCACAAAAACGACAGGCAAGTTTAGGAATCTGACCAAGATACCCTTGCATGCATACTCAGTCACTTCAGTCATTTCCAACTCTTTACAACTCTATGGACTGTAGCCCACCAGGCTCCTCTGTCCATGGGTTTCTCCAGGCAAGAATACTGGAGTGGGTTGCCATGCCCTCCTCCAGGGGATCTTCCTGACCCAGGGATGAAACCCACATCTCCTGTGTCTCCTGCATTGCAGGTGGATTTTTTATTCCCCACAAAGGAAGCCCCAAGATATCTTTAAGGAATCCAATTCCCAATGGGAAAGATGGGTATAATTAACCCAAACACAGTTGAGGGACAATTATTTTCTTAATATATAAATTATATCAAATTGCTTGTATAATTTTTTAAAAAGCAATAAAACAGTCTCTCTGGACTCAGTAACATTATATTTAATATCATTAAATCATGTATAATTATAGTTTGGAGGATAAGATAGTGTACCTTATCTAACCCAATTTTAGCAGATTGAAAAAATGAGACTTTTTCTGACCATGGAAGTAAATACAAAGATGCAAAATGGATGAAGTAGTCCTACCAATAAACTCGTCTCTGGTTACAAACCAGGAGCCAGCCCTCTGACTTCTCAATGCTCAATGTTGCCTTCTGTTTGCTAAAGCCCTTCCTCCACTTGCTCTTCACCTAAATAGCCCACAACAAATGATAGAGTTCCCTGGTCTGTTCCTCATCCAAACTGCGAGCTCCCTGAGGCAGGGACTGTGATGTGAACTGCTTTATATGTCCTTCAGTTTCTGGTGGACAGTTTCAGTTTCCGGTTGGTTGTTTGATTCATTTTCCAATTGGTAGGGGTTGAACCAGTAGTTTTCAAACTTTCACCTGGAGAGTTTTTCAGAAACACTGTTGTTTGGCCCCCTCCCCTAGAGATTCTGACCCAATTGGTCTCCAGACACCCAGGTGATTCCTAATATGTAGCTGGGTCTAGTTCAGGGTTTCTGCACCTTGGCACTGTTGACTTTGGGGACTGAATTATTCTTTGTTGGGGGCAGGGAAGAGCTGTGCATAGCAGGATGTTTAACAGCATCGTCAGCTTCTACTCATCAGATGCCAGTAGCACCCTCCCTTCAGTTGTAACAGATAAAAAACAGCCAAAAGTCCCCCGAGGGCAAACTCACCCCATGTAGAAACACTGGTCTAGTTGCTCTGGATATCACTTTAACAATCTAGTTTTGAAAGCCCATAATTTTGTTTTCTCTGGTCTGTTCTGACAGGAAGCTGCCTCACTGTGTCTGGGAAAAGCACTAGGCTGGTGTCAGAAGGAGGACCTGAGTTTCAGCCACTTAACCTCAGTGCAATCTGGGCAGCTCTCTTTGTTCCCAGTCTGGTTCCTCATCAGAGGACTATGGAAGAGTTCAAAGGAATGGGTCTTTATATTTCTTTCCAGCTCTGAGTCTTGGTCCTTGCCTGCTTTACCTAGCAACCGGTTAGAACTAGAGTGTGTTTTCTATTTAATACATTCATTGAAAAGAATTTTATATTTCCCATTTAATTAAGAAAAAGTAGATGAAATTGCCTTATGGTTGTGACTCTGATTTCCCACTCCAGCTCCTGTAGCCACCTCCCAGGAGGCAGATGAAAAGTAAGGCATGACATTGTTTTCATTCCTAAGTTACATAACCAATTTCAGGGTGGAATATGATTTAAACAGACAGGAAGAAACACTGCCTTTTTACGAGAGGAATTTAAAAGTGGAGATGATGGATTTAACAATTTAACTTTCAAAGACAAAAAATGTCTGTAGGAAATTTGGAAGGTGGATGTTATTTTTTTCTTTAATGTAATGCTTGTATTAAATGAATTTAAATGAAGTATTTCCAGTTTGGGGTGTGTGATTTCAAATGAATCTGTGATAATTTAAGGAGGCCCTGTATAACTACCTGTAAAAGAGGCAGAGTAGACTGGAGGAAGGTGGAGTAAAGCAGGCTCCATGGAGCCTTCCCCATGCTCTAAAGTCAAAAACTTTATAGAGTCCAATCCAGCAGCTTCTCACCCCTTCATTACTACTGCCTTAATTAGTGTAATTGCCTCTTATTCTTTGCACCCATCTTTTGACTTCCCCTTCCCCCACCCACCACCCCCTTCTCCATCATCTCTTCTCTACAAGGTGACCGTAGAATACAATTGGCCCCACTGCCCACTGCCACTTGGAAAAAAGTGTTTGTCTACCAGTGGTCTTAGTTGCCGCATGCAGGGTCTTCGATCTTTGTTGCAGCCTGTGGGATCTTTAACTGCAGCATGTGGGATCTAGTTCTCTGATCAGGGATGGAACCCAGGCCCCCTGAATTGGGAGTGTGGAGTCTTAGCCACTGGATCACCAGGGAGGTCCCTGCTTTGCCATTTTACTCAGAATGAAAACCGAATAGCTACAGGATTCTGCCCCTGCTCTTTTCCCTTATTCACTCCTCTCCCTCCACAATGAACACCGTTATAATTCCTAAATAGAGCAGGCACTTGGCATGTTCCTGCCTCAGGACTCTTGCACTCACTCTTCCTTCTCCCAAGGATGCTCTTCCCCCAGAGAGCCATAGGGTGCCTCCTTTACTTCCTTCAGGTCTTGGTAAAAGGTCACCTGGGTAATACAGCCATCACGACCACCTTATTTAATACTGCAACCTGCCACCTACATACTGACTCCTCATTCCTTAGGCTCTGCTCTTCTTTTGTTCCCATAGTACTACCATCACCTTCAAACACGCTAGATAATTCACTTATAACATCTATTCTCTTGTCTATTTCCCTCCACCAGAATATAAACTCCACGAGGGCAGAGTTCTATGTTTCCTTCTCTCATGTTTTCCAAGTACCTAGAATAATGCATGAACATAATAGTTACTCCAGAAACCATTTAAATGAATGAATGAGTGACGAAATATGAAGCCTGAGCTTGGGCAAGTTGCTTAGCTTCTCTGAGTCTCTCTGTCTCCTTACTTTTATTTACATGGAGGTGATGAGTTGCTATATTTACCTAATAGAGTCATTGTGTGAATCAAATGAGTTCTTACCTGAAGAGACGTAGCACAGTGCCTGACATACAGAAAGGTCTCAGTTAGCCGTTTTTATTGCTGTTATTAAACTGTTTCCCAGGACCGAAATTGGGGCGCAGCATCTGCTGAGTGAATGAATGTGCTCCTGGCTGCATGACTAAAAAGCAATGCATCTGAGGCAGCAGCTGGACAGTGAAGCTGGGCAAGCTGGAGCTGGAGCAGGTCAGGTGCGGGAAACCCACCTTGAAGGTAGCCCAGGGCTGCCCTGGTACCCCCTCCCCTAAGTGGTGTGTGGACCTGATATGTGGCTCCTAGGGAAAGATCTATGTTAGGGAAGTGTGTAGAGAATGATCATAAGTAAGATGAGAAGGGAAGGAGTGCAGAAGTGGGGAGATCAAGTAGGAGGGGGTTGACTCATCTCGGGAGTAATGAGCCCTTGGGTAAGACAACTGTGGTTGGAACAGATGGTGGAGACATTTTGGAGACAGAATCGACTCCTTCAAAGCAGGCTCAGAAAGGCAATCTGCTTTTTACACTCTGTCAGGTAGCAGAAATATGATGAACATGAATGATGTGGTTCTTACCTACCATTAATTCCTAAATGGACGTTGATTTTTTATTAACAGGCTCTGGGGCCTATTATTCAACAGAGAAGCAGACTGTTTTTCTCATGGGGAATGTTTAGACTAGAAAAAAAGGAAATTCTTTCCTTGCTAAGTAATAATAGAGAGATGAAGTAGACATGGCCAAAACACAATGTGAAGGAAAGCTCTGGAACCCGCTGTCATGAAACAGTTCTTGTCAAGCCTCAGTGAGGACCGAGGCAGTTTCTCTTAGAAGTTAAAACAGGAAATACCTTGTGATTAAAGCTCCTTTAATTTTTGATAGCTGCTGCTGGTTTGAGAACTTTGGCATTTCAAAATCTCAGTAAAGTGTTTTGTTTTTTTTTTTTGAAGCAACAGAAGGGCAAACCTTTGATAAGGCTGCAAGGTGAGATGAATTCCACAACTGAAGTTAAGATGCCAGAGATAAAGGCTCCTTTTATACATATATTGGCCGCCAATTGACAGTTCCTGCCCTTTAAACTTAATTGCCAGGGCTCTCTCTGGGACTAGGAGGTTTCACAGTCTGTTGTCAGTCTTTGATGCTCAGGTGGTGTTAAATATTTTAGAAACCAACAACAACCCCCACCCTAACCCCCCAGACTCTAACACCTCTTTGCCCGAATGACACCCCAGCCTCCTACTTTGTTCCCCCCACCCCCACCCCACACAGCTTCTCTTCCTTCCTCACATCCTCTAGGATTGCAAAGTCAGGTTGCCATTGTTGTTATTTGAGCGTTTCTCATCTCGTAGGAGCCGCATCTCCTGGAGTGGAACTGCAACCTGTCCTCTGTGTACTGACTCCTCATTCCCTAAGCTCCAATCTTCTTTTGTTCGCATAGCTCACCGCTGGAATAGGCCCGCAAGTCTTCTCAGAATTTTGAAATTGCCCTTGTTCAGATCCCTAGGACAGTCTGCAGGGACTTTAGGCCTACACAGGAGTGTTATTCAAATGCTTGTTGAAGGCTGTTCTCTTGATCACTGCCATCTCCAAGACAAAATGACTGTTTTCTTGCCAGTTTTTCCTCAAGGGCCAAATCTGGGTCCAGAGGAGCAGTTTCCTTTGGTCTCTGAAATGAAGTGGTCCGCAAAACAAGGCTAATGTGTCTGCTCCCAGCCCTGTGAGACTCTTTGTGGGGGCGATGCCATGGGCGGTGCCTGGGGAAGGAACCAGAGTAAACTCAGGCACCTGTGGAGTGTGTGGGTCTCACTGCACCCTTTTCTACTGGGCACTTAGAAACACTTCCATTCCTTGAAACCTTTCTGTCTTTCTCCATTTCATCCAGCCGTTCTCAGAGAGTAGTTTTGAAACCAGTAGCATCAGCATCACCTGGGAATAGGTTAGACAGGCAGATTCTCAGGCCCCACCCCAATCTTCTGATTCAGAAACTCAGGAGTCTTTGTTTTACCAAGCCCTCCAGGTAATTCTAGAGGTCAAGAGGGAGAACCATCTATCTGACCTGCTGTTCTATGGGTGTGGGTCCTCAGATTGCTTTGCTTATCGTTTAGAAAGCCTGCTGTGTATTTCTATATATCTGAAGTCACCTCATGGACCCTGACAACAAGAACCTCCATGGCAGGAGGGAAGGAGGGCAGTGAGTGTTGCGAAATGCCTGGGGAGGAAATCTCAGACAGGCTCCGGTCTGCTTGGGATCTTCACACCTTTAAAAAGGGAGAGCGCTCTCGACAACTGGGAAGGGGAAAAATATCCATTAAAGAGAAAAACAACTGCTATTTTGAATCAGTAGCAGAGCCAATTGAAGTGATAGCCATAAAACATTTTTACTTCTTACCAGAGAATCCCTTTAGGGCAGGTAATGATCTGTTAAATATCAAAGGAGCAGACCAAGGACCTGAGAACATTTAATAGGGAGAAGAGGTGAGGTGGGGGTGGCGGGGAGGAGGATGTGGGCTCTGCCTTCCACAGACCACAGCCCAGACTGTGGGGAAGAAGACCAGGATCAGGACCAATGCAGAGAACCACAGACAGGCATGTGCATCTGTGGGGCGGGGCGGGGTGGACTCCTCTGGATCATTAGAGCTGCCCAACAATGGTGCAGCATCTTAGGGGTAAAAGGGAGCCCCCCTGACTCTGGGACCATGTAAGTCTGGGCGGCACTGTGACAGAAACACCATAACAAAGGGTATACTTGTATCATGTAAGAAGCTGATCTAGGGTCAATGTTCTGCAGATTTTTTTAAAAAATCAGAACTCTTTCTTTAAGCGAGATAGTCCACCACGATACTTATAAAAAAGATCAAAGAGGGGCCTCTTCGGTGATCCTGGGGACATGTCCTCTTTGAAATATCCTAGATGAGTACCAAGGGCTTCCAAGGTGGCGCTAGTGGTAAAGAACCTGTCTGCCAATGCTGGAGACGTAAGAGACGTGGATTGGATCCCTGGGTCAGGAAGATCCCCTGGAGAAGAGAATGGCAATCTGCTCCAGTATTCTTGCCTGGAGAATCCTATGGACAGAAGAGCCTGAGGGGCTACAGTCCATAGGGTCACACAGAGTTGGACACTACTGAAGCGACTTAGCATGGCATAGCCCAGGTGAGTACCAAAATCCCTTTCCATATGAGC
The DNA here is from genome assembly GCF_054371585.1 of Giraffa tippelskirchi. Lineage (NCBI taxonomy): Eukaryota > Metazoa > Chordata > Mammalia > Artiodactyla > Giraffidae > Giraffa > Giraffa tippelskirchi. The sequence goes on along the minus strand of NC_137286.1, from coordinate 35,337,985 downwards.
TCCTCTGATTCTGTGGTTCTTTGACCTCTTTTCAAACCAGAACATCTCTCTCTTCTCCCCAGGCTTCTCTGGAGTTGCCTACAAGCTTCCTGGGATATGCGCTACTAAACTATCAATAGTTACAGAAGATGAAAAAAACCTAAGAGTGCATGCAGTCACACACCTCACATGCCCCTCCCAGGGATGCACACAGTGAGGGCTTCCCATCCTGAGGCCAGGTGAGGGCAGGGGCCCCGATCTGAGCTCACCTGAGAAGGACGCGCCTGTCTTTAGCCACCTCCAGTGTAGACAGGGATAAAGGGCAGGCAGCCTAAAGTCTGAACCAACAGGTAGACCTGAACAGAATGGGTTTTCCAAGCTGTGAGAGTCCCATCTTGAAGCTGGCTCAGAATGCTCTCTGAGCCTGCCCTGGTGGGGGGTCTCAGAAGTGAAGAGGGGGGTTTCCTTAACGCTGAAGGGGCCAAATGTGAGATGAACCTGGGACACGCTGTGAGGGGGCTGGGAGCCAGGCCCTCCCTTCTCTGTCCAACATTGCTGGCTCTCTGAGCCTTGTTTTTTTTTTCCAACAGAAACAGAGTTTTTGTCATAAAATTCTTGGACCACTTGACTTTCTGGATTATAACATCTCCCGCCGGCCCCTTCCCCCCACAACAGTGATGATAGCTTTAGTCTCTCTTATAAACGCCTAATGGAAACTTTTTCCTTCAGAAGAGCAATAGAAAGAAAACATCAAGGAGATTTCATTATGGGGCAACTTCTTCTCTGGTTAGTGAGAGGCAGGGCAGTGACCTGGAGCTGATTTTGTTCATTTAAAAGAAGAGACAATTGTTTGTTCATGCAACAAACATTTCCTAAAGCCATGGAGCGGCTGGCTTTCTGCTAGACATTGGGGATATTTGCAGTTTCAGTTCTGAAGGAGCCATGAGGTCGGGGGATAAACATGGGAAAATCAGAGTCCAGGATCCATGCATTGATGGCAATTTGTATACATAGGCTGAATAAAAAAGGGACGAAAAGCCTTTCTAAAAGCCTTGTAAGCAGAGAATAGAGAATATGTAAGCAGCATGAAGTCAGGGTATTGAAACTGAAAAGCTGATTGACCTCTCTATCTAAAATTTTATTTCCTTTTCTGTCCTCTCTGACGTCAGTCTTGTGCTCACTGAACACTAATCAGCCACAGTCAGATGACTAAAACTGCTGTTGTAGGTAACCTTGATAACCTACAAACTTAGGTTGTTTCTCCAGGGCAAGATGAGCTAACAGACCCTGGAGCCATGCACCACCTGGCCAGAGAATCGTCCACCAGAGACATCCTGACTCCTGAAACCACGATTAAGAAATGTCACAGAAATGTCACAAGACCATGAGTAACCCCAGCTTCTTTGCTCTTCTGCTTTAAAAAGCCTCTAACTCAAAAACCAAGTGTGAGTGGGTCTGAGGCTTGTTTCCCAACTCCCTCGCTTGGCACCCTGCAATAAAGCCTCACTTTGCTGCCAACACCCGCTGTCAGAGTTAGACTTTCTGCACTGTGGACACACATGAGCGCTTTTTGCTTGGTTACAGAAGTATCGACCTGTTCTCCTGGGTGGAGATGAGCAGGAGAGGTGCTGCGGAGAAGGGGGCAGCGGATGGCCTGGTGAGCTGGGCAAGGTAAGATCTGATGGGCACTGTCTGCTCAACTGGGGAGCTGAGACTTTATTCTAAGAGCCAGGAGTAGCCGTTGATGGGTTCCAAGCAGGAGAAGGTCCTGACCACATCCGTACTTTAGAAAGACTCCTCTGTGAAATGACACAACATCTAGGATTTGCATCCAGATAAACCTAGACCAAGGCTTCCCAGGTAGTGCTAATGGTAAAGAACCTGCCTGCCAGTGCAGGAGACATAAGAGACACCGGTTCAATCCCTGGGTTGGAAAGATCCTCTGAATAGGAAATGGCAACCCACTCCAGTACTCTTGCCTGGAGAATCCCATGGACAGAGAAGCCTGGTGGGCTACAGTCCAGAGAGTCACAGAGAGTTGGACACGACTGAAGCAACTAAGCATGCACGCAACCTTAGACCAAAAGACAAAAAGCAATTAGTTGGTGGACTTTGTATTGGAAACAGCCCATATATCTATCAAAAGGCTCATTGAATAAAAAAGTATCAGGCAGCTGTAGCTGGGAATGAGAAATTTCTCCACTTATATTCTGAGTAAAAAGGGAATGTGTATATAATAGTTATTTAATAAAGACAGAGATCAAATATATAAGCATACAGATGTATCTACTTGTATTTAAAATAAACAATGGAGTGACAAATCAATGAGAAGGGGTGAGGGACCATACAGAGGGGAGGGATGGAGATAAAAGCTGAAATTATTTGAATAAACGTTGTTTTGTATATTTGACTTTGGAACCAAGCAAATATTTCATGTAAAGCACAAAATTAAATTTAAAAAAGGAATTTCTAAGAGTAAAGAAACAAAATGGAACAAATGAGCATAAGTGTGCCTGCGGTCAGTGGGGTAAGCAGGCAGGTGAGCCATTCAAACACAGTGATTTGACTGTATATCTATAGAGAGAAAAGGAAAGATACACCCATTTGAATGCAGAGTTCCAAAGAACAGCAAGGAGAGATAAGAAAGGCTTCCTCAGTGATCAATGCAAAGAAATAGGGGAAAACAATAGAATGGGAAAGACGAGATCTCTTCGAGAAAATTAGAGATACCAAGGGAACATTTCATGCAAAGATGGGCTCGATAAAGGACAGAAATGCTATGGCCCTAACAGAAGCAGAAGATATTAAGAAGAGGTGGCAAAAATACAGAGAAGAACTGTACAAAAAAGATCTTCATGACCCAGATAATCACGATGGTGTGATCACTCACCTAGAGCCAGATATCCTGGAATGTGAAGTAAAGTGGGCCTTAGGAAGCATCACTACAAACAAAGCTAGAGGAGGTGATGGAATTCCAGTTGAGCTATTTCAAATCCTCAAAGATGATGCTGTGAAAGTGCTGCACTCAATATGCCAGCAAATTTGGAAAACTCAGCAGTGGTCACAGGACTGGAAAAGGTCAGTTTTCATTCCAATCCCAAAGAAAGGCAATGCCAAAGAATGCTCAAACTACTGCACAAATGCACTCATCTCACATGCTAGCAAAGTAATGCTTAAAATTCTCCAAGCCAGGCTTCAACAGTACGTGAACCATGAACTTTCAAATGTTCAAGCTGGATTTAGAAAAGGTAGAGGAACCAGAGATCAAATTGCCAACATTCGTTGGATTATCAAGAAGCAAGAGAGTTCCAGAGAAACATCTACTTCTGCTTTATTGACTACACCAAAGGCTTTGACTGTGTGGATCTCAATAAACTGTGGAAAATTCTGAAAGAGATGGGAATACCAGACCACCTGACCTGCCTCCTGAGAAATCTGTATGCATGTCAAAAAGCAACAGTTAGAACTGGACGTGGAACAACAGGCTGGTTCCAAATCAGGAAAGGAATATGTTAAGGCTGTATATTGTCACCCTGCTTGTTTAACTTATATGCAGAGTACATCATGAGAAACACTGGGCTGGATGAAGCACAAGCTGGAATCAAGATTGCTGGGAGAAATAGCAATAACCTCAGATAAGCAGATGACACCACCCTTATGGCAGAAAGTGAAGAACTAAATAGCCTCTTGATGAATGTGAAAGGGAAGAGTGAAAAAATTGGCTTAATATACAACATTCAGAAAACTAAGATCATGGCATCCAGTTCCATCACTTCATGACAAATAGATGGGGAAACAATGGAAACAGTGACAGACTTTATTCTTTTGAGCTCCAAAATCACTGCAGATGTTGAGTGCAGCCATGAAATTAAAAGACGCTTGCTCCTTGGAAAAAAAGCTATGACCAACCTCGACAGCATATTAAAAAGCAGAGACATTACTTTGCCAACAAAGGTCCATCTAGTCAAAGCTATGGTTTTGCCAGTAGTCATGTATGGATGTGAGAGTTGGAGTACAAAGAAAGCTGAGTGCCGAAGAATTGATGCTTTTGAACTGTGGTGTTGGAGAAGACTCTTGAGAGTCTCTCGGACTGCAAGGAGATCCAACCAGTCCATCCTAAAGGAAATCAGTCCTGAATATTCATTGGAAGGACTGATGCTGAAGCTGAAACTCCAATACTTTGGCCACCTGATGCGAAGAACTGACTCATTGAAAAAGACCCTGATGCTGGGAAAGATTGAAGGCGAGAGGAGAAGGGGACGATAGAGGATGAGATGGTTGGGTGGCATCACCGACTCAATGGACATGAGTTTGAATAAGCTCTGGGAGTTGGTGATGGACAGGGAAGCCTGGCGTGCTGTAGTCCATGGGGTCACAAAGAGTCAGACATGACTGAGCGACGGGAATGAACTGAACTGAACTGAGCCTGCTGTGGTCCCCTTTGCCTGGCAAAGCAATAAAGCTATCCTTTTCTACTTCACCCAAAACTCTCTCTCTGAGATTTGATTTGGCAATAATGTACAGAGAAGCTGAGCTTTCGGCATCAGGTGGGAGAATTGGTACTGGTACTCTGAGACTGTAGTGTGTTCAATGCAGGATGAAGCCAATGAGAGATTATGTGAAATTCTGTATTGTGTGGTGTCTTTGAGAAATGAGACTCTTGGCATGGAAGAAAGGAGATGCAGGTGGAGGCAATAAGAAGTTATGCAAAAACCCCATAGTGCTGAATTTGAGTTGAAAGTATCAGTATGAGCTTACATGTTTTATCTTTAAGACTAACAGAAAACATGTTCTCTAGCTCTGACCTCTGAAAAGACCTAGGAATAGTAATCCAGTATCAGCAAGCACCCCCAGTGTGCCCAGAATGTAGTCTTAAAATTTCATTTCCCAATGAAAGATTAGGGCTCCGTGAAGAAATGGGTGATTCCAGGGCTGGGACAGGAAATAGTCATGAGGAGATGGTCATAGCAGGTGGGAAGGAAGCCCTCAGAGACTCCTAGGAGAGTGTAAGGGTTATCCTCAGGACTCAGGAGTCAACAGGAAGAGCCTCCTTTTGGCCAAAGATGGACACTTTTAGCATCGATAAAGGTAAAACTGCAATGGATTGAATACCTCAAATAGGTTTAATTCCAAGAGTTCATAATGATATTGAAACAAATCTAATCGCTCACCTTTGGAGTATGCTTACAAGCAAACTCATTCTTTTGAAAATCGACAAAGATGTAAAATTAACTTTGAGCATTTATCTGTGCTTCCTACACAAACTGCACTACTGCATAATGAAATAATAGATGAGAGGAAGTTTCCCTTTTTAAATATTATTTATTTATATATATTTGGTTGTGCTGAGTCCTTGTTGCAGTGCGCAAGCTTTTTCTAGACAGAGCTACTTTTCATTGCGGTGTGTGGGCTCCTCATTGCTGTGGTTTCTCGTGTTGCAGAGCATGGGCTCTAGGCGGGTGGGCTTCAGTAGTTGCAGCAGGCGGGCTCTGTGGCATGTGGAATCTTCCCAGACCAGGGATCAAACCCATGTTCCCAGCATTGGCAGGCAGATTCCTATCCACTGTACTACCAGGGAAGTCTAGGAAGTTTCTCTTTATAGAAGTAATTCAGTTCATAAATGAAAAAGGAATGATATAATTGGAATGTCACCATTTGGCAACTCTCAATTAATTAATGGATAGTGACACTGGGTTAGCAACATCTGCCAACATCACAAATAAAGACAATCAGATATTGCATGGCTTCTGTGAAGTATTCTTGCCAAAAAAGTCAACCTAAATCTAGATTCAAGTAGCAACTATAGGAAACACATGGGATCTAAGAAAATATTAAAAGACACCATGGAGATGCAATCAGTAAAATCTGTGTTGTGGAAACCTCTATAGGATAAATGATCTAGTTTCTTAAACCAATAAACTGCAGGAAAAAGTGAGGAGGAAACTGATATTTAAAAGAAACTTAAAAGACACATTACTAATTACAATGTGCAGGACTTATTTATATCAAGATTCAAACTGAAAAAAATGAGATAAAAATTTTGTGACATTTAAAACAACATTAAAACAAATTTGAACACTGGCTGGATATTTGATATTAAAATTATTATTGTTTTTAAGTGTGATGTTATTGTGGTTGTGTTTTTTTTTCCTGAGTCCTTATCTTTTAGAAATATATACAGAAATAGTTATTATGAAATGATGTATCTGTTTTCTTCCAGACTTCTCTGGTAGTCCTGTGGTTAAGACTGCCTACTCCCAGTGCAGGAGGCCTAGGTTCGATCCATAGTCAGGGAACTAGATCTGCCTGCCACAACTAAGACCCAGAGCACCCCACCCCCCCCCAAAAAAAATCCTTGAACTCTGTGCTGGAACATGGAACCTTGAAAAGGGCTCCCTTTTTCCTACCCCCCACCCCCAGCTTTTTCCCACATTACCAGGAACCTTGTGCACATGTGTGTGCACATCCCAGCTCACATATCCAAGCTCCATCCATACCCTCTGCCAAAGCTGCCCCTTGCTTGGTCATCCTCTGGGCCTATGGCTGCACACACTAACAGTTCAGTTTGCCCTTAGCAGGACAGAGTTGTGAGGAAGAGGCCCTTGCAAGTTTAGGGGCCATGTGGGCATGCTATTCCAGAGTCTCGGGGACCTGAAATTTGTTCTAGAAGGTATGCACAGCTCTGTGTGATTATGTGTCCTTGGTCCCGTTGACTCCTTATGCTGTGGAGAACCATATGGTTGAGGAGGGCCATGGGGGGCTCAGGGTCAGTGGGTCCTCAGGGTGATGCCAGCAACTGCTGGTGGGAGGATGGGAATTTTATCTCAGGTGAAGCAAAATTGAGAGGCTCCTGGTGTTTCCAAAACCCAAAATTAAATGTGTGATTTTCATCTAAGAGATGACAGAAAGAGGATAATATTCTTGGCCCCCAGCCCTAACCCCACAGCAAGATGACTTGTGGAATCTTAGTTCCCTGACCAGGGATCACACCCAGGCCCCGGTAGTGAAAACACTGAGTCCTAACCACTGAGCCACCAAGGAATTCCCTGGAAGGCATCTTAAAAGGCCTGATTTATCCTTTAAGGATTTAAAATCTGACTGTTTGGAGTAACATTATAAATAACACAATCATTTTGGCTCAATTTGAGGGGCAAGTATAAGATCAATTACACATATCTTACTTTCTAAAAAGAAGTCACAGCCCTTATTGAAATTGAATTCATATTGTGCCTCCAAAATGAAACTGGCATGCTTTCCAAAACCAAACATCAGGGGATGTTGCCCCCCAAGACTTACTGGTATGGCTGGCCAAGGTCTCTCAGTCTCATTTGAACAATCTTTGCTTCTCAGCCTCCTAAAACTCCACCCTCAGTACTTGTTGCTTTGGCATTAGTGGCATTGTTGTCAAACAATAATCAGTATCCAGCCTTCAAAGAACAAAGAAATTTGTGTGGGTCTGAAGAACTGCAATTTGAGGGACTTCCCTGGTGGTCCAGTGGGTAAGACTCTGTGTTCTCAAGGCAAGGGGCCTGGGTTTGATCCCTGGTCAGGGTACTAGATCTCACATTTGCTACTTACAAAAAAAAAATCCTGCATGCCACAATAAAGATCTAAGATCCTGTGTGCTGCAAATAAGACCTGGCACAGACAAATAAATAAATAATGTTTTGTTTTGTTTTAAATAAAAGAATTGCAATTTGAGAGACACAGATTTGAGTAGAATGGAAAGAGGGTTCCAGGGAAGCAAAAGAGTCAGGATTTTATAAAGGCAAAGACCACAAGTTGTTCAAATGGTCTGGTAGAAATTATGATGGACTCTGACACAGGAAAGGAAATATTTCTCCTTGAGGAAAAGACTGTCACGAGTTATTTAGGCTAAGGGTCCAAACGGTATCTTTACTGTCTGGAACACTGGGCAGATATTCTGGATGCCTGAGTTGAGACAATAACTGGTCAAAGTTCAGATTCCATCTGGGCTGAGGTGAGCATAAATCACACTCACTAAGCGCCTCCCGGCTCCATGTTAGAGAGCTCTCTTAGCAATACTGACTCCATTTTAATTTTCCTTTCACAGTGCACACCAGGTTCTTAAAGCATCATGCAACTTGTTCTAGGAAGGGAAACTTTTCAAACCCTCACACCTTAGTGAGAACAAGTGCATCAGCTCTTTTCACAGGATGGACCAGTGCAGCCAGAGAGTCCCTGGTGCCGTATGGAAGGGTGAAGGATGAGCACAGGACTTTAGGAATGGTACTTCCTAACTTCCACCCAAGTTTGTCTTCTTTATAATTGTGCTGAGGGCTCCTATATGTGATACAGAATAGATCACAGACATCAAAGGTCAGTAGTTTTTCAGGGCTCTGTAAGAAAGGCAGTGCTTTTGAGGCTTGTGTCCTTGGAATCCTGGCTGATTTTGGAGCTGGATACAAGGACAAAAATCCCAGCAGGCTTCCAGTTGGCCAGTGTGCTGCCAGGGCCCTGCCCTCACAGCCACAGCAGCCTGAACACTGAGCTGTTAGGCAATCAAGGCTTTAGAGGTAGGCCAGGACAGATTGCCCAGCCTCTGTTCTCTAAGTTTTGGTTCAACTCTAATAGACCTCCAACCACCCTTCTGGCCTCTAGCGGGCGCATTTCTCAGTCTCATGGTCTTTTTAGGGTGTAATTTCTTGACCCTTGACCACAAGTTCCTAGGAATTTTCTGGATGGGTGGGTGATAAACCAAATGCCACTGTTCTGTTGACTGAAACCCTTGGAAGACCTTGGCCCCAGAGCTGGAGCAGACGGACTTGACTTTGGGCTTGGAGACTGGAGCTTGCAGGGTTTTTCATCAGTTTTGCCCTTAGCTGTGGGCAGTGAGATTGAGTTACTTAGCCTCATGGTCCATTATCATCTTTGAGTAAATCCTCTTCCTTCATTTTGAATTAATGAATTTCCTCTTATCCCATTGTTGTTCAGTTGTTGTGTCCAACTCTTTGAGACCCCATGGACTGCAGCACACCAGGCTTCCTTGTCCTTCACTATCTCCCAGAGCTTGCTCAAACTCATGTCCATTGAGTCAGTGATGCCATCCAACCATCTCATCCTCTGTCACCCTCTTCTTCTGCCCTCAATCTTTCCCAGCCTCAGGGTATTTCCCAATGAGTTGGCTCTTCACATCAGGTGGCCAAAGTTTTGGGCTTCAGCTTCAGCATCAGTCCTTCAGTGAATATTCAGAGTTGATTTTCTTCAGGACTGACTGGTTTGATCTCCTTGCTGTCTAAGGCACTCATCCCATAGTTCCCTCCTGTTCTCCTATCCACTATAGGTAAGCACTCTAATGTGCTTAATGCATATCTTTTTATTTGCACGTGTTCTTGCATGTGTTTTGTGTGAATATATTTTTTTAACTCAGAAAATAATTTATTTTTCTTAAGTGTAAGGGGAAACTTAGAAGCATTAATACATTATCAGGACTTTAATCCAAATGTTGAATAAGCATATCATTCCAAACTCAGGGCCTGGGCAATAGGAAAATGAAAAATACTTTGAGGGATAAAAATATATTGTGAATAACACATGAATTTACATTTCCACTTGGGTGTACTATTTCAAAATTGATAGAATTTTGGTACATTTGAACTAGTACAGAATTATTGAGAGTAACCACTGAAATACCTTTCAACTATAAGAATATGGAAAATTGCAAAATAAAAATAATATAACATAGGAGAACTATTATATGATCATTCTGGTCTACAAAATGAGCCTCCAAATTTTGGTTGAGAAATGTTCCCCTAGTATCCTAAAAAATAAGCACAGTCTTTGAAATCTTTTACCCATTGATATCAGATAGTCGTGTTCCTTTTATTAATACCAGAGGCAATAGTACAATGCTAAAAATAAGCATGTACCTATACTTGTACTATGAATGTACGGAAATGGTATTCTGTTATAAAATCTCATCTGCCTTCCTACTTTTTTCACTGAACGCTTTGATTTTAAGATCCACATTGCTGAGTCTGCCTGCAGTGCGTCAGCCACGTGTTCCTCGTTCACGCCCTGCTGGAGGACTCTCAGGCTACCCCTCCCTCCTCCATCACGGGCACAGGGACAGAATTTCTGGGTCATAGGACTGAGATGGAGGTTTTAGTCTGGAAACCTACAAGCACCCAAGCGCCAAAACCCCTCCCCTGTGCCTGGAGGAGACGTTTTGGAAGTCTGCAGAGTCACGACGCCTCCCATCCTCCCTGCAGCACTAGGCTGAACTCCTAAAACTACAGGATTTGGGGTAGGAATGTCAGAGTTGAGGAGCAGCCATTCTCCCCCTCTCTGCTCTCGGAGACGACATTGTGGGGTCCAGTTGAGAGGCCCAGCATCAGCAAAGAATTTGCTGGCAAGTCCTGAATGCTGAGTTGGCCCCACCTGCACAGCTCAGGATAGGGGGACAGCCAGCCCTCACCCCAAGGCTGGGAAGTGACTGTGGCCAGGTCTCCACAGGCAGAAGACTTGAGCAGGGACACTCTGGGGTCAGGCGGCTCCCTCGCAACTGCCCCTGCCCCTGCCCCCAGGCAATCCTTTGGGGGCAGCTTCACTAACTGTTGGACTGAAGTCAAGAGGCTCAGGCTTCTCACACTAAAAAAAATTCAGAAACACTCTGATTGACTCTGACACAAAGCTCTTCCAGCCATAAGATGGGGCCGAGGGGGCTCTTGCTGATTTCCACTGCCCCACACTGCCAGCCTTCAGGGGGCGCTGTTCCTCCAACATCAGAGATTCTGAGCAAGAAACAAGGGCAGCTCCCGAGTGACAGCTCAGTGGTGCCTCACAGGGATGGTAAAGACCCTGCCAACAAAGGCTTGGGGAGAATGAAGGCAAACTGGATCAGGCAGAAACATGGCAACTCCTTTGGGCGTGTACCTGGGCTTCCTCCTGCCTTGCTCCAATAGCACCACCTGCTTCTCCTTGCTCCACGAGACCCTCTAAATGCAGACCAAGAGAGGCTGAGCCCTCCCTCCACACTGCCTGGTCCTGCACTTCTGTTTCCTGCCTCCTCACCTTCTAGCAGGAGAGCAGAGGCCTTCCCTGGTAGGACCTGAGGATGGCCTTCTCCAGAAAGACACAGCCACAACTTCTGTGAATGACAGACACCCTGTGACCAGAGGAAGGACAGTGTGGGGGAGGACATTTCTTTGCTCTCCGGACCTTTGTCCCATGGGCATCACTCTCAGTTAAGGAGAGCCTGGGGCAAAGCCAGTGAGATTGGGTGTGGGAGAGTGGGCAGGCGAGTAGAAGCCCATGACGTGTAAGGGCACCCTAGGGAAACCTAGGGCAGGGGTGGGTGACAGACTTGTAGGAAATAAGCATGGTCTCTGCCTGGAGAAAGGGCACTCACTATGGGGGTAACACCCATTCATGCCACAACTATTCTCTGAGCATCTCTTATATGTCAGGCCCTGGGCTAGTTGCAGCAAGAGCTGTGTGGTTCCAATGGTCTGGAGCCGATATTGGAGAGCAGAGACAAACAGTATACTTATGAGTGTGTGCATAGTTATGTCCTACTTTGCAACCCCATTGACTGTAACCCGCCAGGCTTCTCTGTCCATGGGATTTCCCAGGCAAGAATACTGGAGTGGGTTGTCATTTCCTCCTCCAGGGGATCTTTCCGATCCAGGGACTGAACCTGCGTCTCTTCCGTCTCCTGCATTGGCAGGCAGATTCTTTACCGCTGAGACACCTGGGAAGCTCAAGTAAGCAAACACATAATTCTAAATAGCAATATGAACAATGAGGGAAATTGGGAGGGTGCTGAGACGGAGAATAATGGGGAGGAGGGAGACATGCTGATCAGGAAAGGAGGCACACAGGCTGAAGCAGGGATTATGGAGGTTTACCCCTGCCCAGCATCCCTTTCCCTCTTCTCCTACAGCCCTCTGGGTTCCCTCCTCTACTCTTGATCCACAAGGCTCTGGGAGAGGACATGTGACCCATTTCCAGCCGATCAGGGCAGCACATCCCACACTGGCCACAGTGATTGGTTCATAGATGGGCACATGACCCCAGTCAGGCAAAGGAAAGTCAGGCTGGAAGTTTGACTGGACTATTGGATAAGAAGCTGTCTCTTTTTCATTTGAGGATATTAAAACAAGGGTGTAAGCCTTGAACAGCCATGAGTGGCCGCATGAAAAGAGTGTGCCTGAGAACACAGCCAACCTCAAGGAAAGCAGAGATGAGAATTTCTCCAGAGAGAGAGAGATCTTTCGATCAAGCCCTAAGGCCATTTTTGGAATCTGCAGGAGGGAAGAGGAAAAGAAACCTCAGCGTTCCCCTAAACTCTCTTCAGAATCGTCTTCATCAGTCTTCTCTCTGCCCTCACCTCTATATGGAGCTGAAGGATGGTGTTGGGCAGCAGTGCAGGGTCTGTTTGGAGCCCCCTTTTGGCAGGTCCTGCAAGCACAAGTAGTTCCCTGAAGTCTCTTGTCTTCACCTTTGGACATCAGTCAAAACTCTGTGGGAGCAGAAAAACCCCGTCTTTAACATCTTGTTACGTGAGTATTGTTGGCTGATTCCTATAAATAAGGAAAACGAAGCTCAGGGAGGTTGAGTAACTTTCCAAGAACACAGAGCTAAACTCATGCCCCAGTTTGCCTGGCTTCAAATCTTCCTCCCTCTTTCTACTATCCCAATCTAAGGGGTGTTATGGCTGGGCAGGCAGATGGCCCCTAGCGTTGGGGTTATAGGCAGCTTGAGCTGGGATTCAGGGCCATAACTCCAGCTCTGGCAGGCTGTGGGCAGGGCGGTCCCACATCCAGAGTGACATTTATCTGGAAAGCTCAGCTCAGGGTCTAGGCTTAACAGTCATGAATCAAGTGCCCAATGTGCTTCATCCAGATATGAAACTGATGACCAGCCAGAGCTCATGATACTTGCAGCTGGCTGCCTTCTTGTCCTCCTTTCCTGAGTCAGGGCTGACCCCTAGGATGGGGTGAGGCTGAGGCTGGCCAGCAGGGAACCCCAGCTGTTAGGAGCAGAAAAAGGCAGTGTCAGGAGCCAGACCCTACACCTTTCTCCCACATCCATCCCTTCCCGGACCAGGGCCAGGCTCCTCATGTCTCTCTGGAGTCCTCACCTGCCCCTCTGCCTCCAGCCTCACCCCTCACCCCTATCCCCCAGAGCTGCCACTGTTTGCCTGATCATTCATGTCTTGCTGCCAAATGAAGGTCCAAAAACATGTTTTGTAACAGCAACCCTTATCTACAGAGGATCTTTGAAATTTCTGGGCCTGGCATTTACAGTGGTTCAAAATGTGGCCTTCCTAAACTATTTTTAGCTTTGTTTCTCCTTCTTTCAGATGAGTATCCTGCATGTGTGTCAAACTGTGTGTGCCACACATTGGCTCAGGCAATTTCTTCCATCCCTGCCTCCCCTCTCCATTGTTACTAAGGCAGTTCATTCGTTCAGTCCATCCATCTTTTGTTCAACAGGTATTCCAGGCATCTCGCTCTACACCCATTCCAGGCAGCTTCGCAGACCACATCTCTGACACCTCACCCCTGTTTCTTCCCCTGCTGCACTCAACTGCAAACCTTTCAAGGGCAGGGGCTGTGTCTTGCCTCTTTTGCAGTCCCACAATGTCCTGCCTATGGCAGGGGTTAATAAATGTATACCATTTGAATGGGACAAACACAGGCTCTGGTGGGAAAGCACTAAAAACACTGGCTTGAGAGGCTAGAGATTAGTCTCAGCTCTGCCACTTACTAGTGTGGCTCATGGAGAACTACTGTCCTTCTCTGGGCCTCAGGATGCCCACCTGTAAAATGGGACTACCATCCTATCCTGGGCACCTTGCTGGGCTGGAGTGGGTGGGAGACTGTGCAGGTGTGGCTGTTACTACGATGGTCTCTCCCATAGGCAGGGTGTGTGTTGACAGTGGAGGGAGATGACTATGTTTCTTGGAGCCCTTTGGCCATGAGAGCTGAGTTGTGCAAAGACAGCAGGAGGACACTCTCAGGACCCTCAGACACCAGCCCAGGGGTTTCAGCAGGGGAAATGGCCAGCAACCTGATACACGTGTCTTTCTGAAGCTGGATGCGATGCTCCAATGCTCCAGGGCGTTCTGCCAGTATCCAGGGAGGTAGGGGCTGGCAGGAGCTGTTCTCCAGCCCCAGGCTGTCTGTGAAGGGTCCGTGGGCATGGCATCACTTGGCTCATTTGCAGTCCCATGGTCCTCAAGGCTCCAGACTGCCTCCAGTAACTTTCAGGGGGGTGGTGTGTGTAAAGGAAAGTGGAGTTTGAGTCAGAGCATTTTATCATCACAGGCTATCTGAGTGGAAAGGGACAGCTGAGCCCTCGGAGTCAGCAGCCTCACTGTCCAGAGGGGAAGCCGAGGCTCACACTGGAGAAGGGACAGGCCAAGGTCACTTTTATAGTCCAGGGGTGGGTTTTGGAGATTGAAGCCCAGCTCTGTCACTTACTCCTGTAAGAGCTGGAGCAAATTATGACCCTAAGTCTCAGTTTCTGTAAATGTTAATGTGTGTGTGTTAGTTGCTCAGTTGGGTCCAACTCTTTGTGACTCCATGGACTGTAGGCCACCAGGCTCCTCTGTCCATGGGATTCTCCAGGCAAGAATACTGGAGTGACTCGCCATTCCCTTCTCCAGGAAATCTTTCCGACTCAGGGATAGAACCCAGGTGTCCTGCATTATAGGCAGATTCTTTATGGTGTCAGCCACCGGGGAAGCTCGTAAATATTAATAGGAGTTTTCAATTCTAATATGGTACACCTGTGAGGATTGGCGGGACTGGTGTGTATAAGGTGCCAGAGGCAGCTCAGGCATGTCTCCAACCTGGCCCAGGGTCAAAGGGATGCTCCTTCCTGGACATCCTGAGCTGCTCAGGGGAAATTCCGCCCTGTTTCTCAGGTGACAAAACTGTCAAAGGCTTTTGGAGCCAGGGCAGGAGGAGGCAAGTCTAAGATTGTGCCAGTCAGGAGACTGATTCTGAGGAAGTGAGTAGTTTGGGGCCTGGGCCAGCCTTCCCACCCTTTCCTTTTCTTCATTTGCTCATTCATTCCTCAGACGTGGATTGAGTGTCTACTCAGCAATGGATTCTGTCTGGCTGCTGCTCCATCAGGGAGGAAGAAGACCAACTGCTCACCGTCTGAAACCCTCATGGTCCAGTGGGGAGAGAGACAAAGCAAGGAGACACCACAAGAGTGGGAGTTGCTGTGAGAGTCTGCACAGGGTAGGGGACACAGAAGAAGTGGAGCTGCAGAAAGCTTGCACTTTCTTTATTCTCATTTTAATTGCAGAGCAAGTTTACATGGTTGAGATCAAGCTGTATAATTTTATAATCTGCTATTTTCATTTGGCATTAGTCATAAATGTTTTCTCCATGTGGTTATTAAACTCTTTATAAATATTTTCAATGGTTGCAGCATATTTTCAGCAGAGCAACACCATAATTTAATTAGGCTTAGACATAGATTGGGGGATTTTTTTCCCCCTATGATACATAATACTTTTACAAACATCTTTATACATAAATTGTTTCCCATGTTTCTTGTTATTTCCCCAGGGTAGATTTCTGGTCATGGAATTCCTGGACACAGTGTATCAAATTTTAAAAATTCTTCAGTGATTCCTTGGTATCTACTGCCAAGTGTCTTTCTGAATTGGTTTTTCGGGGGCACCCCAGAGTGGCTGCTGTAGCACTGGCCGGATTTAAGTCTGTGTAGAGGTAGAAGTTTATAGTGGAAAGATAGGTTGGGGATGGGGGTTTGAATATACAGACTTGGGATTCCAGTCCCAGACCCTTTACTCCCTCACCCTGTACAGTTCTCCTGTGACGGAGCAATGACACTCTCCTTGAGTTGTTTTCTGAGGACGAGAGATGGTAGACCTGAAGCACACAGCTCGGCGTCTGACGCACAGTAGGAGCACAGTAATGGTGACTACCACAGATGACAGCATCCTGGTCAGGACTGGGAGGAATTCATGCCCTCTAGAAACAGAGGCTGCAGGGTGAGGCCTCAGCTCCAGCTTTCACCAGCCCAGGCACAAGTCCTCTTACACTGGCCAAGCCAGAGGTCCCAGCAGCCCTGCAGGCAACAGGGCAGAAGGACGGAGCCAGAGAATGTGAACAAAAGGCTCTGGGGGCAAACAGAGGGAGGAAGTGATTCCCATGCAGACTGAGGAGGGGAGTGGGAAGGAGAGGAAGCAGGAAGGGGGTAGAGGTCTAGGGGCCACAGGAAAAGGCGGGACCAAGGGGATGAGAGCCAAAGGGAAGGGCTGGTTCTATACTGGAAAGTAAGGTGAATCCAGGTACTAACCAGGTCTCCCGAAGCTGTCCCAAGGCCAGGGGTGGGCACTAGGGGCTCTGACAGGCTGCCCACACCTGGTTCTGTGACTAGCTCACTGGACAAGAACTTGACCCTTTGCCAGCACTGGCAGGCCCACCTGCAGAAGTCTCTGGGGTCCTTCTATTTCTGACATCCTCTGGGCAGGTAACTCCCTGGAGAGATGAATGACTCCCCATTTGGTCCTCTAAGTTTAAATATCTACCAGACAATTTCTCTGCTGCAAACAGGAGACAGAACCACTCTGGGTCTCTTGTACCAATGGGAAGACTTTTCTGGAGGATTGTTGGAAAGGGGAAGTGCAGAGCTCAGAGGAAAAATGCTTGCTCAGAGAGAGTGACCACAGAGCAGAGTGGACAGGGAAGCCCTGAGGCAGGCTGGAGGAGAATTAGAAAATGGTGCCTACTTTGGTGGGTGAAGTCCCATGTCATACTGCTTGGCTAGAGAAGCAAGCTCTGGTTTTCAACCCTCACTCATCCTCTTGGCTGGACCTTCTTATGCGGCAGTTTGCATTCTGCACAAGCAGACCCTGAGGCAGAGTTTGGAGTACATGATGTTTATTAGAGATCCACACCTGTTGAAAGGAAGGGGGAGAAATCAGGACTGGGCAGAGGAGAGTCAACCTGTGTTTCAGGCTCAGTCAAGCTCAGCAAACCCAGCACCAGGTCATCAGAGTTGTCCAAGCATCAGATCTCAATGGAGGGGCCTTTAACCTTGTGCCTCCAATAGTCACGCCAGGAAAGGTGTGACCTCAGGTACGGTGCCTCCTGCAACTGAGAAGGAAGGAATTGACAGCTGGAGACTCTGTGCTGGGTACTCTCCCTGCAGCGGTGCAGCAGGTCCTTTGGAAGGGGACCTGGGCTTCATGTCTTTCACGTCTTAAGCAGTGAACAACCTACTCAAATATACATGGCAGCCCTGTGGGAGAGAACTTTTAGAGGTCACAAACCTGTGCCTTCTCTAGATGCTTTGAAAAGTGTGGATGAGGAAAAATAAAAACAAGTGACAGATCATTGTCTTTGTGCTAAGGGAGTCCCGTCAGGAGAGTCACATCCTCTGAGCATGATGGTTCCTGATTTTCTGGCCTGGCAGTTTCGAAATGTCCGGGTTGTTGTATCTCACCACTTCCTCCCCTTCCCCTGCACTAGCTCCTGGGTCTTATAATATGCTTTCTGCTGGGAAAGGGTGTCAGATTACTGTTCTATTTGTCTCCTTTTCCACTTTCTGTGTGATTTGGCCACAAGTTCTTGACTTTTGGTAGTGAGAAGGCAGCCCTAGAAAGAGGCATGATCTTCACGGGAAGAAGGGAGATGGAACCCTCTGGCTCCAAGATCTTCAGTGGTCCCTCAGTGCTCCTAGTTTGAAGTCCAAACCCTCAACCTGGCATACAACACCTGCATGAGCTGCCCTGCCTCTTCCCAGCCTGGCACACAGCACCACTGAATGAATGGAAGTGTTTATTGTCATTAATAGTGATGATGATGATAATAATAATAAAAGAATTCATGTTTCTCTAGGCTCCTCCAAACTGCAGCCATCCATCATTCAGGGCTAAGATTAGCAATGACCTAAAACTTCTCAGCTCACCTATTCATACAAAATCATGACTCCTTAAAAGTCTACTCCAACCATTTTTGGGAGACAAAGGTAAAGAGCAGTGAGTTAAGAGCAAAACTTCAGGGTTTTCCCTGGCTGTCCAGTAGTTAAAACTTCGCCTTCCAGCATAGAGGGTGCAGGTTCCATTACTAGTGGGGAAGCTAAGATCCCACATGCCTTGAAGCCAAAAAACCAGAACATAAAACACAAAACAATATTGTAACAAATTCAATAAAGACTTGAAAAGAGCGAAACTTTGGACTCGCCATTGAAAGCAACCACGGATCCTCGGAGAAACCTTGATTCTAGAGCTAGGGGCAGGTAAGTAAGAAATACTCAAAAACAGTGTCACATGAAAAGGACACAGAAACTCCTCTAATCTGGGACAGTCTGATCATCAACATAAATAACAGTAATAACTGATTATAACCTATTGAAATAGAAATTCCTGAGTCTTCATTAATATAAATGAATGAATAGATAAATGAGGAAAAGGGAACACTTCTGTTCAGTAGGATGCCAGCTAATAAATCTAGATGGAAGGGTGGAGTCAGAAAATCGTCAATGGATGTCAAACCAAGCAGGCGAAGATGTGATGAGGAACAGATGCATATATTTACATAGTCTCAAAATTTTTCCTATAAAATACTTATTAAACGTGAAAGGAAAAACTGGTGGATACCACCTCAACCAAGTGACCAAAGTTAATGTCACCAACAATGGGACAAGTTGACCTCATGTGCCTCCTGATATGATGCACTGAGAAGAACACAAAAGTACTTATGTGGTGTTCCTGTCATACAAAGTATGTGATCTGAACGTAATCATGAGGGAAGAACCAGATGCAAACCCAAGTGGAGAGACATTCTACAAAATGAGCAGCCTGCCATTTTCCAAAGTATCAGTGTCATGAATGTCAAGGGAAAATAGAGGAACTGTCAGAGATGGAAGGAGACCAGGAGGGAAAAATAGACTTAAGGGACATTATAACTGATGGAATTAAAGGTGACTGAGGAGGGGGACGAGAAAAGAACATTGTATCAATGTTCAGTTTCTTGGTTTTGACACTTGCGCTGTGGTTATCTAAGAGAATGTCCTTGTTCGCAGGAAATACTGAAGAATTTAGAGGTAAAGTGTTCCATGTCTCTAGCTTACTCAGATAATATCTACTTCATTACTGCTGCTGCTGCTAAGTCGCTTCAGTCGTGTCTGACTCTGTGCGACCCCATAGACGGCAGCCCATCAGGCTCCACCATCCCTGGGATTCTCCAGGCAAGAATACTGGAGTGGGTTGCCATTTCCTTCTCCAGTGCATGAAAGGGAAAAGTGAAAGTGAAGTCGTTCAGTCGTGTCCGACTCTTAGCGACCCCATGGACTGTAGCCTACCAGGCTCCTCTGTCCATGGGACTTTCCAGGCAAGAGTACTGGAGTGGGGTGCCATTGCCTTCTCCAAAACTTCATTACTAAGCATATGTAATTAGTAGGCCTATGTAAGTACATAGAGAGATATAATAATAAAGTAACTGTGGTAAAAATTTAAATAATCTGTTGAATCTGGGGAAAGAGGATGAGAGTTCCTTGTACTCTTTACTTTTTAAACTATATCAAAATAAAATGTAAAAATTAAAAAAAATATGAGAACACATGTCTTTCACAGATATCCAGAAAGGGGTGCTGCTGAGGACAGGGCTTGGGAAGACACTAGAGAGCTGGGCACCGGCTCCCCAAGAACATGGGGTCTCACCGTCTGATGAGAGCCTGCTGCCATGTCCCTCCACACTGCCCAGGCCACCAGCCACTCCTGGGATCTGTTCTGCTGTTTGAAGTCCTGGGAGTAGGTCTTCTCCAGCCACTCCCTGAGAGGACAGCACCTTAGCAGCAACACTGCCAGGTCTGAAATGCTGTCATCACGGTGGGCTCACAGGCCACTGTGCACGGGATCTGAGCTAGACGACTTTTCATGTTCTTAAGTACTGGGCTAGGCATGTTAGAAACATCTTATATAAATTTTATAGCAACCCTGTTAAATACATAGGCTCATCATCCCCTTGTTCCAGACGAGGAACCTTCTCGGTGAGGTGAGGCTGGAGCCAGGATTCAAATCCTGCTCTTCGGTCTGCAAGTCTAGTGCTCTCCCCACCTCCCACCTGCCAGCTGGACGTGCCCAGCCCCCTTCTGCTTCCCCGTGCTGGTGTACGCTGTCTCCTTTGCTGCATCCGTGCTCCCTTCCCCATTTCTCAACTTAGTGATTTTCTGGCCCAGACAAAACTGAAGTCAAGGTCTCCTGCCTTTGAATGCCAGGATCTCAGTAATAATTAAACACCAGCTGGGCCAAAATCAAGCTTTGCCTTATTGTGAGCAAAGATACTTTCTGACCAAATGAAGACCAGTCCAACTGGGGAGAGGATTTTGAAAAACTGTTGATGCTCTTTTTTGAGACAGCTGCTGTTATGAAAAACACAAACCAAAACGGGCTAGAAAGGACCGGAGCAGGAACCAGGGGTGGGAGGTGGTTATACCCTGCCTTCTCTGTTATTAAAAGGAATCTGATCAGTGGTTCTGTCCTGCCAGGCCTCAGTTTCCTCACCTGTAAAATGGAGCAGTAAGGGAATGAGAGGAGTTCCCTTCCAAGCGTGTGCGTCTGACTCACAGACTGTGACTAGAAACTGTGACAGATTCCCTGCCCCTGCCCAGTCAGTATGTCTAAGCTGAGATCTGGCCTTATGTCTTTTAACCAAGTACCACTGGTCTTCTGATAGGCCCCCTTCCTGCCATTTGAGACCCTTGAAAGGGTCTCTTCGGGTCTTTCCACCTCTGCATTCCTCCGCCCTCTGCCTGGTGAGCTGGCGGTGGTGGTTCTCAGCCTTCACCAAGGAGCCCTTCCCCCACGTCTGCGGGGCTGGGTGGGGGGTCCTGGTGACCCTGCTGGCCACCTGCTGGCCACTTAGCACTTCTGTGATGTTTTCTAAGCCTTCCGGCCAGCAACACCCAGCTTCTGAAGAGTGATGATGACTGGAAACTCAGAGTCACACCCTGGTGGCTGCAAATTACTAAATCTGAAAGCTCCTTGTCAACTCGGAAGAGCTGCATGAGTGGGAAGAAGCTTTATTTTTTTTGCAACTGCTTGTCTGGGGCAAACTGAAAAGTAGAATCTATAGCACATCCTAAGGCCCACAGGCCTCATCCATGGGCCCCTCCATGAAGATCTGGGGCCAGGACCTCCCCAGGTGTCAGACAGGCCATCTGGGAGCCCTGCCCCCACCCCACAGGGCCCCTGGTCCCTGAACTTCCTCCTCAGCTGCTGACTTCCCCTCTTCCCTCTCCCTCCTCACCAGGCTTCAGCCCCAGACTCTGCCCTGGCCCCTCACCTCCAGCCCTACTCTCTAGGAAGGAAAGACTCCACTTGGGGTGGGACTCTAGCTCAAGTGGTAGAGAATCCTCCTGCCATGCAGGAGACACAAGAGATATGAGTTTGATCCCTGGGTTGGGAAAATTCCCTGGAGCAGGAACTGGCAACAATGGCTACCCGCTCCAGTATTCTTGCCTGGAAAATCCCATGGACAGAGGAGCCTGGTGGGCTACAGTCCATGGGATTGCAGAGTCGGACACGACTGAGCATGCACACACTGACAAGTTAGCTGAACTCTCTGAACCTCAGCTTCCATATCTGCTGGATGACATGAGACCTCAGGCGTGTGTGCTTAGCACATGGCTCTGTGTGCTGAGACCTCAGCAGGCCTTCACTGTCATTCTGGAAACTCCTTGCTGACTGCACCAGCGAGCTCCTTCTGGCTACTCAGGCCCCAGCTCCTCTCCTGTGGGAGGACTCCCCTCTCTCCTGCACCCACCGCTGTCCTGCAGTCAGCACATTTCCCTACCTGGGCTGCCTCCCCCATCAGACAGGCAGGAGCGCTGCCTTGTTTGCTTCCATGTCCCTAGATAAGAAGGCTCAGGAAATGTCGGTGGGTGCTGTGCAGCCAGGCTTGTTCCATTCCGGGGCAGGGTAGCTGAGGTTGAGGGTGGAGGCCCCAGCCTGGTGGACATGTGCCTCTGGCCAACTGGAGAAGCCTGACCCATTTCCCCCAGGGACAGTGGGCCATGGTGCTTGGGTACAGGAACATTCCTATTCAACCATGGGGTAGATGGGGTGAGCAGACACCCCACAGCCATGCCAGCATCATGGCGGTGCGTTCTGCTTCTCCAGGAAGGAAAGATACGTGTGTCACCTGGCCTGCCTGGACAATGGCAGATATTATCAAGACAACAATGAGAAAAGTGAACGTGAAAGTGTTAGTCGCTCAGTCATGTCTGGCTCTGCGAACCCGTGGGCTGTACACCATCAGGTTTTTCTGTCCATGGGATTCTCCAGACAAGAATACTGGAGCGGGTAGCCATTTCCTTCTCCAGGGGATCTTCCTGACCCAGAGATAGAATCCAGGTCTCCTGAATTGCAGGCAGAGAGAGGCAAGACAAATGCCCCCTGGACCACTGGTGATGCTATTTCCGAATAAAATTCATGGTAAGGGCCTTCTGAATGCCAAATGTCACCAAGGAGCTTTGAGATGCTCCTTTCTACAATGCCTTCCCTTTTCTAGAAGGCTCCAACCTATTGCTCAAGATTCTTTCTGTTTGAGATAAGGTTGAAGGGTAGGCTGGGGTCAGATCATGCAGGATCTACAGACCATGTAAGGCCAATGCCTATTATTCAAAGAGCATTGAGAAATCATAGCTAAGGTGACAATGGAAAGTACATGATCTAATTTGGTCTGAAAATGTCATCCTGATGTGTGGAGAATAGGCGGTAGTGAGCAGGGTTTGCTACAGAGATGTACATCTTGAAACTCTTTATAATACTGTCTTCGGCTTTCTGTTTTTAAGTGAAGCCTGATGGGACAATGAGACATGGATTCAGGGCTTGGAGCCTTGGCTCATGCATGGCTCTGTCTCCTACCACCTTCCCTGATGGGTTCTCAGCTTTCCCCTCCCCACTCCTGCCTACCCACCACTGCCACCCTCTGCCCCCAGCAGGGCCCTGGCATAGGTGTGGGGAGGCTCAGTGTTGCCTGGCAGCATTTCAGGATGGGGCATGGCAGTAGTTGTCCCCACACTGAGCTGACAGCACTGTGGCACATTCAGCAGGTGACTCAGGTCTCCTGCTCACTCCTGACCCACGTACCTAGGGCATCCTGGTATGAGCTTGCAATAGTCTTGGGGATCACCCTCCACCGTGAGAAAGGGAGATGCCTGGCTTGACTTCCCTGCCCCCAGCCGGAGAATGCAGTCTGGTGACTGGCAGGAGGGGAAACCCAGCAGCTGGTGGGTTTCCTCCAAAAGTTAGTCAAGAGATGGAGGGCGCTTGTCCCTCAAGCGTTCCCATGCCCAAGGGGGTGCAACATTAAATAGCAAATGAAGCAAGCTGACAGAACATAGGAAAGGAAAAGACTATATTTTAGAACCTTTAATGGCAATTTGTCCCTTGCCTTGTTAATAAGAGGCCCCACACTTTCATTTTGCATTGATGCTGCAAATGACAGCTGGTCCTGGCAGAGAGCTATCAGTGAGATCAAGCATGTAAAATGCATGCGGGCCCTGCAGGCAGTAATACTCCCCTGATGCTGGCTTGTGTTTTTGTTGTTTATTTGGCTCAAGAGGATAGATGAACTGGCTTCAGGAGCCAAACCTCTCCAAGGGGCTGGCTGTGGCAATGTTGTAATAACTGATTTTGCATTTTGTTCTCAATCCACGGACCTATTACTTCTTGAGTTTGAGTTCTTCAAGGAGACGTTTTCAAATGTCATGCAAAACAGGATGAGGCTCAGCCTTCATGGTGGGACTCCCTCTTTAAATAGGAGCAAAGTCTGGCTCCAAGCACAGCTGCCTGGACCTCAAGGCGAATGGTGTTTTGATGCAACTGTGCTTTTGATTTTCAGGACTGGGTTCCCTTCCCCAGGGACACTGGTGATGAAGGGAGGCCTGAGAGCAGTTCCTTTCCTTCTGAGAGGTGCTCAGATGTCTCCATCCTTCTCCTCTGTCTCCCTAATGTCCCACCAGCCCATCCCTTCCTCCTGGCCTGCCCACCCAGGACTCAGCCCTCTCTCAGAGTTATTATAACACCCTCTTCTGGTCTCACCCTCTCCCAACCACTTCCCATGTGGAGAGATCTTTCTAGAACCCATATGTGGGTCCTCCAGGGCAGAGACCAGGTCTTTGTCCTCTCTGAGCAGCAGTCCCAGCAGGGCTTGCCAGGAATTGGTACCCAGCAGTGTTCGTGGACCGGGTGGACAGAGGGCTGTGGTGGTCATGGTGGTTGGCTCTCAACATCCCCATCACCCCAATCAAGACATCCCCTTCCTGAGGCCAGTGATGGCCATACCTGAGCACGTGATTCTGTCTCATTCTGGCCAGTGAGACATGAAGGGAGGTCTCCCCGGAGCCGGGACGGGGAGGACTCTGAAGAAAATGAGACACAAGGAGAGGAATCCCTTTTCTTCCTCTGTGTCTGTGTGTGCAGTCATAGACCAGAGCCGTTGGAGCTGGAGAAGGGAGACAGTTCAGTTCAGTTGCTCAGTTGTGTCTGACTCTTTGAGGCACAGTAAGTAAAGGGAGACCATAAATGAGAAGAATCACAGAGAAACTGAGCCGGGACCCTAATGAATTTCACCCAGGCCATGCTGCCTCCAGACCCCTTGTATGGATGATAACACATGTCCTCCATATCAGACCCTCTGGTTTTATGTTCTTTGGGGTCAAAGCATCCTTAGGTGGTGCAAATAACAAAGGGAAATTGGACGATGATCATGTGCCAGGGCTGGACTCTCACCCAATAGCGCCATCAGCCCCAACACCCTCCCTGGACTCACCTTTTCCAGTTTTAGATCAGAGTGAGAGGTTCTGGAGGCAGAATTAGAGAAAGGAAGGATGAAACTCACTGTTAAGAGAGGTTGTTGGTAACAGACACAAGGGAATATTAAGACGTGGGCTTTGGCATCGGAAAACCTGAGTATGAAGCCCAGCACTCCACTTACTGACGGTGAGGTGTTGAACGAATCAGATAAACTCTTTCTCTTCTCTTCTTTGTTTTTTTGGGCATACCCCGCTGATTTTAGTTTCCTGACCGAGGATCAAACCCATGCCTCCCGCATTGGAAGGGGGAGGCTTAACCACTGGACCACCAGGCAAGTTCCAAGTCACATAAATTCTTTAATCTTTGGTTTGCTCCTCTGTGAGGTGAGGATGATGATAAGGGAGGACTAAATGAGGTGGTCCCGAGTAAAAGGCTTAATGATGCCCCCAGGACTCAGCAAGTGTAAACTAAAGCAGAGTTGGCTGTTGGCCACAGAGGTGGCCACGCCTCAGTGGGGAGTTGAGGAGGGAGGAGGGAGGCCTCCCTCTAGCAGAGCACTTTAGAGTCTCTTTAGAATCCTCCTATTACTTCCTTCCCTAATTGCTACAGCCCACAACCAGCATGACCATCCATCTGGGGCTGCCCTGGCTGGACCAGGGCAGCTGGGAAAGGAAGGCCTCATGTGTGGTAGCTTTGCAGCGGGCCTTGGGGGATGGGAGGATTTGTGCAGGGAAGGAAGATGAAGGAAGTCATGTCAGGAGGGAGGCTGGGGAGCAGAGGGAGGCAAAGATGTAGAGGTAGGAGGAGAGAGGGGACCTTTGGGGGGAAGGAAGAGGGCTATTTTGAGCAGAAATTTATGAGGGGTGATGGGAGGAGCCTCTGGAGAGGCAGGGGAGAGAGCCTGACTTGAAGTTTCCTGCTAATAAGAGGGTGCGTGTGTGCTCAGTGGCTACGTCGTGTCTGACTCTTTGAGACCCCAGGGACAGTAGCCCACCAGGCTCCTCTGCCCACTGGTCTTTCCAGACAAGGATAATGGAGCAGGTTGCCGTTTCCTCCTCCAGGGGAATAAGAGCCTGTCATTAACTGAGGGTTTCTTGTCTTTCTCCAGAACTAGAAGCATCACTCCATTTGGTAGATGGAAAACCTGAGGCCAGGGAGGCTGAGTCAGGGCTATCAGAGGTGGTGATGCCACTGGGATGAGGTTCAGCCTCAGCCTTTAGCCTTCGGCATTCAAGGTGATGTCTTCAGCTATCTTCAGCTGCAAGCAACAGAAAATCCAACTGGGGTGCTTTCAATGCTGGAGATGTTTATTAGCTAGATCCTAAGGATTCTGGGCTTCTCTTGTGGCTCAACTGGTAAAGAATCCACCTGCAATGCGGGATATTTGGGTTCAACCCCTGGGTTAGGAAGATCCCCTGCAGGAGATCCTGGGAATCTACTCCAGTATTCTTGCCTGGAGAATCCCCATGGACAGAGCCTGGCAGCTATGGTCCATAGGGTTGCAAAGAGTAGGACACGACTGAGCGACTAACACACACACACAAGGATTCTGGAGGTAGGGGGCTACCACCATAGCCCCACTGCTCTGCAGCTCTCCCCAACGAGTTCTCTCTTGGGTGGTTATTTCAGAGGCATGGGTGTGCCCCATCTCTAAATAGCTGGCACTTGGGAGCTTAGCTCTCTCCTGCAGCAGCTCTCATGTGTCTGATCACCACAGTCAGTGGTAAGGGAGGCATTGCTGAGGGTGGTGATTTGTGGACGATCCTGATTCATCCCTTCTTGCCAACCCACCCTGGGCTCTGGCCCCCCCTGCCGGCATCTTCTGCTGAGCGGGCAGGCCCTGGCTCCCCAGGTGTCTGGGGCTCCAACCCAAGGCTCTTCCCAAGGTAATACCGGACAAAGAGAGAGTGTCGCAGCATCTGCCCTACCAAAAGCAGAAATTCCAGTAATGTTCTCAACACTGTGTCTTTTCCAAAGATTAGGGGTGGCCAACGGGGAAACCGAGGCTCAGAGAGCTGGAGGGTGGATTAAAGTTCTTCTGAAGGGTAGAGCCCAGACAGAACAAAAACAGGGAATGCCACTTGGATTTTCAAACTCCCCTATTTATCGTCTGTAATCCTGTTTCTCTCGGTCCAACAACATTCTTCCAGCCTGAAGACCCCATCTTCAGAGGGAACTTCTTGCCCCAGAGTGGGTCTAATCTGGAGACCTGAGGAAGAGGCAGGCTCCATAAGGCTGTTCTCCATTGGCCTAGTTACCTGCTCCCCCCTCACTTCTGTGCTCTCACCGCCCCACCCCACCCCACCCCCAAGCCCACAGCCATGTCTGCTCCCAGACTGTGATCTCCTCAGGGGCAGGACGTGGACCGGAGTATGGTGCACCCAGGGTTTGATGATGTTCTCGGTTGCGTGAGCCCCTCCCTTCCTGAAGTGGTTTGCTGGTGAGGGGTGGAGAGTCTGGCCTCTCTGGACCTGGTCCAGGGTGGGGCTGGGGTGGTGGGTGACAGCACCTGGGTTCCTGCCCTCCTTGCCCACAACTGCAGTGGGCCTCGGGCTCTCTGAGCTTGTGGCTCAGAGAACATTCCCCGCTAGAACATCAGAAGGGGGCAAGTGGAGGCGCGTAGCAGGGTGGCAGGTGGCAGGCGGCAGGCGGGGCGGCACAGGGGAGCACGGGCGGCTCCACTTCCTGTGGGGCGCCGGCCCTGGAGCCTGCCCCGGGGAGGTTGCACAAACCTTCCTGCGGAGGCCCGGGGACCGCCTCTCGTGCTGGCCACTGCCTCTACTGACCTGGGGCTGCCCTCCTTGCTCTCAGTCCTGCAGCCTGGACTGAGTCCTCCATCTCCGCGGGGCTGGCGAGGGGCCGGGCCAGACCGTGGGGCCCTTCCTCCCATCACTGGGCACCAGTCCTTCCTCATTTTGCCGCTGATTCTAGCCCCAAACAAAACAGGTTGAGCCCTTTTCCTCCCTCCGCAGTCTCTGGCTTTCGGCTGCCTTCAGAGGCGCTGCAGACGGCGCCGCCGGCCAGGGAGGGGGGCGCCGGGCCAGCCCTGCCGGGACTGGGACGGTGCGCCTGGCTCCCGGCCCTCGTTCAGCCCTGACTGTGGCGGGAGAGTGAGTTTTGCCGTGGCGGTTGCCTGAGGATGATGCCTCAGCTTCAGTTCAAAGATGCCTTTTGGGTGAGTGAAGACGGCTGTGGGTTTGAGCAAGCGGAGTGTGCCTGGGGAGGCCAGCTCAGCTGACATTTCCTCAGGGCAGTGGGTTGGGGATGTGACTCCCAGAGAGGGGTTTTCTCATAAAAATGATGGCTGATTTTTGATCCTTTATCATCGCAGGGTGAGGGATGTGACCTGGGCTGTTTCTGAGTTGGAAGAGGACAATGGGGGTCCTCCGTCTGGGGTACTGATTCCTCTGCAGACTTCAACAAGCAAGGGATGGATATTCTCTGGGATCCCAGGGCTGATCTTTCCTCTGGGAGACCTCTCTCCACAGCAGGAAACTTTTAGGAGCATCTGATATTGCTGGGAACTGGATGAGGACTTGTGAGGTGAAGGAGGGAGGGTCACAGGTCTGGGGACCAGATAAACTTGAATTTGGATCTTGGCTCTGCTATTTAGAGGCTGGACGAGTCATTTTACCTCTCTGAGCTTCATTTCTGTCCCTCCCCCCACCCCACTATATTGTAAAGATAATTAACAAACACACTAACTGAATGAGAGGGCTAAACATCCTTCCAAGGGGATCTAATGTAACAAAATCCCCCGCACCTCTCTGGAGCACCACATGGGAATCTCTTGCTCTTACCCAGCCCCTCTTCACCCCTCTTCCTTGCAGACCATAGGGGTCCTTCAGGGAGGCAACAGGGCTGCGCGATTCCTTGTTCACTTTCTTAAATTCAGCACACGTGTAAATCAAATCTTTTCCTTGTGAAATTCCAGCGCCCAGCTGGCTCGTAGGGGTGAAATTGCTGGGCCCAGGCCACACAGTCTGCAAGCCCCATTTGGACCCCACCACCCTTTTTCCCCGCTGTCTCTCAGCCTACCCTCCTGCTTCTCAAGCGCTGGCTGTTCCCAGTGGCTCCCAGGGAAAAGCTGAGACCTCTCTGGTTAGAGCTGGGGAACGTGGCTGTCCTGAGGGCACCCCCTCCAGCCCTGCAGAGGACACTGGCTCTTTGCTCAATCGGCCCGGACTCAGCCGACAGTCTGGCCTCCCTGGGCCCTTTCCTGGGGCCTCCAGCCAGGAGGACGAGAGCTAACGAGCCAGGTCTTCCTTCCCTTCTGGGCCACGCTCTCCTTGGGGCCCGTGGCCAGAGTCTGAGTGGCTCGCTTCCCGCCTGCTCTAACTGCATAGTAGGCAGAGGGCTGTCTCTCTGGGCCTCCATCTCCCCATCTCTACAGAGAGGGGCTGGGAGCAGCCCAGAGAAGCCAAGGGAAGCAGACCTGCCTCGGCCCCTTCCAAGCACCAGGCTGGCAGCTGGGACCCATGTGAGGGGTGGGGGGCTACAGTCAGCAGGGGATGCACAGACTGGACAGTGAGTCACTACCTCATTGCTCTGACCTGAAGTGCAAAGCTGGGGAAAGGTTAGGGCTTCCCTGGTGGCTCAGATGGTAAAGAGTCTGCCTGCAATGCAGGAGACCCGGGTTTGATCCCTGGGTTGGTAAGATCCCCTGGAGAAAGAATTGCCAACCTACTCCAGTGTTCTTACCTGGAGAATCCCATGGACATTGGAGCCTGGTGGGCTACAGCCCAGAGGGTCACAAAAGAGTCGGACGTGACTGAGAAACTCACACTTCCACTTGAAAATCCAGGTGTTTAGCAGCCCATGGCGGGCCAAGCACACCCTGGCTGTACTTTAGTTCCAGGACATCTGGTCCAGCCCAGAGCCTTTGGTTCCACCTTCCCTAGGACAGAGCTGGCCCAAGGCAGGATCTGGGCAGGAAGGGGGGAGGTGGTACAGGAGGGAGCAGGGTGTGGTGGCAGCATTCTACCTGTGGCAGCTTCCTGTGCGGCATCCCGCCCACATTCTGTGCTCGCCCCACCTCTGAGTCACCCACAAGTTCTCCTCTCCTCTGCTGCTGGCTCCAGGGGCCTGGGGTAGGGGTGCCGCTTCCCTACGGAGGGCCAGAGCAGGGAGGGAAAGGCCAATGCCCCCGGGCTCTGAATCCTAACACGTGTCCCAGACGCCCAGCCTGGCCCAGCCCACAAGGACAACTAACCCAAGCACTAAAGATGTGCCGGGCTCTGTCCTCAGGACTATGCATCTATTGACCATTTAAACCCAGAAAGTGGATGCTATTATGATACCTATTGTTCACAAGAGGAGGCCGAGGCACAGAGAGCCTCATTCACTTGCCCAAAGTCACACAGCTGGGTGAAACCTGGACAGATTGGCCCCAGTGTCTGCTCTCACTCAGGTGCTTCATTACCCCTTTAGCCATAGCGCCCATCACTGGATCTTTGGGCCACGTTGGCGAAGGAGGGAAAAACTCAGTCCTTCCTACCTCCCAGAGAAATCAGATCTGATGGGCTCCACAGAAGTCTTCTGAACCCCAATTTATAGACAAAGAGGTAAAATGGAAAAGACACAGTGATCCAAACGCCGTGCGGGTGTTAGGGACAGGGCTCAGCCTGCCCTTCCCTCTGGTGTTCCCCCACCCCATGCCCAGGCAATGCCATTAACCACAGCTTGGGAGCACACTGCCTGCAGATGGCTGGTCTGTACTGGAAGGAAGCTAGAGCTAGAAGGATCGTGTCTAATACCTCAGCCCTCCCCTTACCTGGCAGCCTCAACCATCCAAAACACAGGTGAGAGCCAGCCTTGTTCACAACAGCACTTCATTATGAGCAGGGAAACAAAAATGGTTCTGAGGTTCTAAGAGTTTGCATTAAAGCTTGCATACTTTACTCATTCGAGATGCCCTATAGCTTTCAGTTAGGGCCCATGAACTCTGATTTTACCCACAGTTTTAACAAGCTTGGTCATGTGGTTTTGTTGACCTATAGATACAGCAAATAGTAGGGATCTACATGGAATCTGATTGATTAAATATTAGTGGGCCTGACCTGTTAGACATGTTAGGGATGACAGAGGATGAGATGATTGGATGACATCACCGACTTGATAGACATGAGTTTGAGTAAGATTTGGGAGTTAGTGATGGACAGGGAAGCCTGGCGTGCTGCAGTCCATGGGGTCGCAAGGAGTCAGACATGACTGAGCGACTGAACTGATACTGACCTGTTAGAGACAGTTTCACAGATAGCTGGTAGTCTGATAGTAAGAGAGGAGACAAAAACTTATAAAAAGCAGACACAGTGGTTAGAAGTGTAGAGTTGACCAGTCCTGTCCCTCAGTAGGCCTGTATTTGCAATCTTGTCAGTGTGACCATGCAGTATTTATTTATAGCTTACTTATATCTGCAGCCTAACGTTCAGATACAGGCTGCTGTGGGAGTGAGGCTGGGGTGGGCTAGCCACAGGGGAGGGAAGGGGTCATTTGATTTCTGTTAATACACACACAGTGATAAAGAAGATCACAGTTTTGCAGGAAGTTTGTGACTGAGCCTCAGAGCAGGGGGCTGTCAGAGAGAAAGCTGAGGATAAGAGTACCAGGTGCCCGAGCTGACAGGGCTTTACAGCTCATGGAACCTGACTCAGCACCAGGTCAGAGGGGCAGAGAATCCCAGAGAATGCAGGATTACCACTCCCTTCCCCAGTATATACAGCTTTCCTTGCAGGAGCTCTGCTCCTAGCAGCAGCCAAAGTGTACTGCAAGAAACACCTGTCTGCATCCTCAGCATAGGGCTGGTGAGTGGGGTATGCGTTTGGTCAATGTTAATAGAATAAGTGGACAAACAGTAGGACCTCCACGGTCCTACTGCCTTCCTGAACCCATCGTCTCCTTCATTTTGCTTTAGTTACATTCAACAGATATTTGTTGAGAAGCGTTCTCTACTAGGTAGTTTAAGCTGGGCCCTCCGATCTTCACCCCCCATCCAAACAGCCAAATGAGACTGTCAGACTGCCTTGCCCTAGAAGAAGTCAGGATCGACTTCTTCTGGAGTCTAGAGTTCTCTGATAATAGACTGGGCACAGGGAGCGCCCAGAGGACTGCTCTGAGCTGCCCTTTCCTCTCCTGCCCTTTCATTGCCTCCCAGACCTATACATCCAACCGCCTTTGCAAAGAAGTCATGGGATATTGTTTTAAGAAGGAAAATCTAGTTCTGGACCAGGTTTTATTAAGACCCACATCCTGTCTTTTTGGGGTTGTTAAAAGGAAAAGTAATGGCCACATATACTGCCTCTCATGCCTTGCTCTTCCCTCCCCACCATCATGGCTTTGGGCGGAAACCATCAAAGGGGACCGAGAGACCAGGCCTGAACTTTTCCCTCTGACTTGAGGTTACACTTCTCCCCTTTGAGGCTGGGCTCCAGCTTCATTTGGAAACTTCTGTGCTAAGCAAGGAGGCTCTGAGCTCCGCAACAGAGGACAGAGGAGGTACCACTTCCTTTGGTGGGGGAATGACTCACCAAGGATGCGCGGGCTGGGGCCAGAGGCGAGGACTGAGGCCCCACATGTCTGATCAGCTACGGTGGCCTCTTCCCCTCTCCGGTTCGGAGACTCTGAGGTTCCCTACTGAGGAGGAGAGTGTGGGGGGATACCCCTCTTCTCGACATAATTTTATCTTGGACATGTGTGGGCCTGGGTGTCATTTCCTTATCTTCAAAACACCATTGTTAGTGACTGCACAATCCTCCAACTTGTGGATTTGGTGGACATGCTGTGAATCCCATGGACAGAGGAGCCTACAGTCCACAGGGTCACAAAGAGTCAGACATGACTAAGTGACTTAGCACACACGTGATTTACTTATACAGTCCCCTGTTGTTGGACATTTAGATTCAGTTCAGTTCAGTTGCTCAGTCAAGTCCGACTCTTTGTGACCCCATGGACTGCAGCACACCAGGATTCCCTGTCCTTCACCAACTCCAGGAACTTGCTCAAATTCACGTCCACTGAGTCAGTGATGCCTCCGATCATCTCCTCCTCTGTTGTTTCCTCCTCCTGCTTTCAATCTTTCCCAGCATCAGGGTCTTTTCCAGTGAGTCAGTTCTTCACATCAGGTGGCCAAAGTATTGGAGCTTCAGCATCAGTCCTTCCAATGAATATTCAGGACTGATTTCCTTTAGGATCGACTGGTTTGATCTCCTTGCAGTCCAAGGGGCTCTCAAGAGTCTTCTTCAACACCACAGTTCAAAAGCATCAATTCTTTGGCGCTCAGCTTTCTTTATGGTCCAACTCTCACATCTATATATGACCACTGGAAAAACTGTAGCTTTGACTATACAGACCTTTGTCTGCAAAGTAATTTCTCTGCTTTTTAATATGCTGTCTTAAAAAAAGCAGAGATTACTGCCAACGATTTAGCATTCTGGGTCGATCTTTGTGTATCAAGATTTTGCACTTGACGACCACTTCTTGCATAGCTTCCCACATGAGACATTTCTGGGTGAGAGGGTGTGGCCAGTTCTCCGGCATTTGGCGCTAGCTGCCACTTTGGGACTGCTCATAGTCCTCTGGCTGAGCAGGAAACTTTTCATCCAGGAAAGAGGGATCAGAGTAGCCTGGAAGGGGCTCTGCTGGGTATCAAAGCCCACTCAGGCTTCGTGGATGGACTTGCAGCAGGGCAGGGCCCTGCGGCCTTGAAGGCCGAGGAGGCCAGTGGCTGAGGAGGGTGTCCTCCTGAGCAAGAGGGGATGGTAGAGGCAGGAGGTGGGAGACGGAGGCCCCTGGCTGGCCTTCCTTTGCCGCCTCCTACTGCCCTCCCTGTGCCTCCCTGGCCATGGCTGTCAGAAAGGATGAGAACGGACTCTTTCTGTGCTGGTCGCAGAGCTCTTTGAGGCGTGGTGTTCTGTGTAAAAAGCACAGAGCCAAGCCGTGTGTCTTGTGTGCAAGCCATTGTGAAAAGTGGTGGAAATAAGCATTAGTGTTGGTATAGGCTTGTATTAGGTTTCCTTGATGGCTCAGATGGTAAAGAATTTGCTTGTAACAGAGGAGACCTGGGTTCGATCCCTGAGTCGGGAAGATCCCCTGGAGAAGGAAATGGCTACCCACTCCAGTATTCCTGCCTGGAGAATCCCATGGACAGAGGAGCCTGGCGGGCTACAGTCCAGGGGCTTGCAAAGAGTCAAATACTGAAGTGACTTAGCACGCACGCACAGGCTCGTATTAACAATGAGAATCTCTGGAAAGACACACAGAGAGCTAATTAAAGTGATGGCCTTTTGAGGGAAGTGAAAGAAGAAAGATTGATGGGTTTCAGGGCTGGGTGGCATTGAGTATTCTCACTATGTACTTTTCTATAGCGTTTGATTGTTGAACCATGTAAATATATTACCCAATGAAAATTAAATTACACAATTAAAAATGAAAGAGAAGATGTTTATTTCCTGTGCTGTGAAAATTGTTTTTTCTCTGAGTCCCAGATACTTACATCATTCTCAGAGGAGAGGAGGCTGTGCCTGGTTGTTGTTCAGCATCCCTTATGCACCAGGCCCTGTGACACGTGTGTCCCCAAATCCACCTTGCAGGGAAGGACTTGCCAATGTCCTCTCATGTCCAGAATGGAGACACGGGGAAGTCAAGGGCCGAGTTCATGGTCATACATCCAAGGCAGAGCAGGGACACCCCTTAGCTCTGTCAGACCCCATCGCATTCTGCCCCTGAACCCAAGGAGACTGGTGAGTTCTTGGTTCAATTATAATTCCTAAAGGATGAAAGGGTGGCTCCCTATTCGGTAACATTGGTTTCCATGGTTTTGGAAGTAAGGTGATTTCTCTCGCCATAATTTTCTACAAATGATCACAGATTACATATGCCATTAAAAGGAAAATGTTTAAAAAACAAAACTAAGCAATTCCTGTTTTCAAGCCGAGATGGTGTTTTTAGGTGACATTTGTGGTTCAGTAGCGTGAACTCTTCCACATACTCTGTGCACACTTTGTGGTGTGTGTGCCCCCAGGGACCCAAGAACTTGGTTCCTCCACACCCACTCCATAGGACGTGGTTTACTGTCTGATGGCAGAGGTGACTGCAGAGGTTCATGGTTGCGTTTGCCCTGCTTTTGCGATGCCTGCAGGTGTTCCCATGTAGGGTTTCCTGGCTGCTGTGTCCTGGGTCAAGAACGTAACCCACACCTTTGATTTTATTCTTGGTGGAAAGCAAGATCTGCTTCTCAAGATCCTCCTTGTCGTCCAGTTCCCAGGAACTCAGAGACTTTGGCTGGCTTCTCCTGGGACCTCCTCACAGCTGGGGTTGCTAGCCCCTGGGATGGAGAGGAAGGGCCTTTCTTGGGCTTGGAAAGGTTGTGGGGGGGATCTTGAGAGGTGGTGGGAGGGCAAAGGAAGCTCCAGGTGGAAGGACTGGCATGGGCAAAGGTATGGGAGGGGGAGGGGGTGCAGTGGGTTTGTAAGACAGTTTTCTGGCCCAGAGGACTGTGTAGGGTGACTGTAGGAAGGGAAGACTCTGACTGGGCTTTAAAAGGTCTTGACCAGCCTTGAGTGGAGGCAGAGAGCCTTTCTTCCTTTCTTCACCCTCTCCAGTAGCGGATGTAAAAAGAGGCTTGGAGGCTGTGGGCTGTGGTTAGGATGCCTGCCTGCCTCAACTAGAGCCTGTCTGACGCTGCAAATGACACGATGGAGGGAACTAGTTGCGGAAATTGAAACTGCCTCACTTCTAGCAAGAGAGAGTGGTACCCGGTGCCCTGGGGGCTGCCCATGCTAGCTGGGGCATCCTGCTGGACTAGCTCTGGAAGGCCCCTCCCTCACGGGCTTAGTCACTCTCTGTGCTCCAGGCTCAGAAGGGGGACAGGCCTCTTTGAAGCTTCCCCCTCACTTGCTGAAGGGGAACTTGGAGAATCCTTTCTCCTTTCTGAAGTTCAGTTTCCTGTCTGTAGGATATTAGAGAGATTCTCAACTGAGATAAAAGCTTTGAGGATGGAGACACTAAGCATGGTCCTCAGGGGACCACGTGCTGCTGCTCAACGTTGGGGGCTAGTAGACCAGGAAGAGATCCTAAGGGAACCTGACTTATAATTGGATAGGCACCTATAGTATGAGCCTCATATGTGGGTCTTCCTCATCTCAGGATGCCTGCCCAACTCTGTTCACCATTGGATACTAAATTCCACCATTTGACAGTCATTCCTATGGCTTCAGGTGACAAGATGCAATAGCCCCAAGAAGCTGGTATTCTTATTCCTGCTTTAGAGAGAGAAAACTATGGCTTATAGAGGGGATGTGGGCCTGGGGGTGCCACCCAGATGGACTTTAGGGCTGCTGGGCTAGACTTGGCTGCTACCTTCCCCAGCCAGGTCAGAGCACCCTTGACATGAGCAAGAGCGTGTGGTGGTTTGCTGAGACCTGACACCCTGAGCAATGCATAACAGGAGCAGGCCGGTGAGTGATAGGCCCTTACCCTGGTGTTGACAGGCTGCCCACTATTGGGCAACAGAAAGTATCTGCTGATGCTCCAGAGAGAAGCAGCCAGGGTGGGGATGGGTCAGCCAGATGGGATCAGGGTTCCCAACTGCGGAAATAGAAAAGCAGAAGCTGAGCCATACTGGAGAGAAAAAGAAGGGACGATGGGCTGAGTCAGGAGGGTGCTTGATCTATTCAGGGGACAAGGAGGCCTATGCTGCTGGGGGAGAGTGATGGAGGTGAAGAATGGTTGGAGATAAGATCAGAAATGTGACAGGGGTCACGAATCCCAATGCCCAGTTGCAGCCCCAGGTCAATTACATACAAATTTCAGGGTGGAGGAGCAGTAGCTTTCACAGTTCTCCATTGGTGTTGAGAACTGTGGTTTTTCTGCTGCATGGCCATTGCTGACAATGAGCATGTATCTGCTTTTACCATTTACGTGACCTCATTTGACTCACTTGTGAATTAGTAGAGGATAGAGGGAATTTTTTTTAACCTTATACAATTACTTTTTTGTGGCCAATGTCAGTATACATAACAGAAAATTTACCATTTTAATCATTTTTAAGTGTGCAATTAAGTGGCATCTGTATGCTCATAATGTTCTACCAACCATCACCACCAATTCCAAAACTTTTTCATCATTTCAGACAGAAATTCTATACCCCTTAAATAATAACTCCTTATCTCACTCCTTTCATCTCCTACTCCACTTTCTGTCTCTATGAATTTGCCATACTAGGGACCACATATAAGTAGAATCAGGCAGTATTTGTCCTGTTTCATTTAGCATAGCGTCTTTCAGGTTCATCCATGTTTTAGCATATATCAGAACTTCTTTCCTTTTAATGGCTGAAAAATATTCCATTTTACATGCATACCTCATTTTGTTTATTGATTGATCTGTTATTGGGCACTTGGGTTTTTATCTCATTTTGTATATTATGAAAAATGTCACTATGAACATGGATGTACAAATACTGGTTTGAATTCCTGCTTTCAGTTCTTTCGGGTATGAAACTAGGAATGGCGTTGCTGGGTCATAGGTAATCCTATGTTTCACATGTTGAGTAACTGCTAAACCATCAATGTTTTCCTCAGAAGCTGCTCCACTTACATTCCATCAGCAATGCACAAGGGTTCCAATTTCTCCACATATTCTCCAGGGCTTGTTATATTCTGTCTCTTTTCCACGATCATAGGCATCCTAGTGGGCAGGAAGTGGTATTTCATTTTTTGTTTTTTTAACTTTGGCTCTTTCTACTTATTTATTTGTCTATCTATGCGATGTGTGTGATCTTCGTTCCCTGACCAGGGATCAAACCTGGGCCTGCTGCAGTGGAAGTGTAGACCCTTAACCAGGGGACAGATAGGGAAGTCCTTCACTGGTGTGTTGATGTGTATTTCCCAGTGACTAGCGATGTTGAGCATATTTTTATATATTTATTGTTTGTTTATTTATTTGTTTATCTTCCTTAGAGAAATGTCTATTCAAGTCCTTTGCCTACTTTTGAATTGGGTTATCTTTTTGTTGTTCAGTGTTAAAAGTTCTTTATATAGTCTGGGTAGTAATTATTTTAAATATGATTTGCAAATATTTTCTCCCAATTTGTGGATTGTCTTTTCATTCTCTTGATACTGTCTTTTAGTGAAAAAAAGTTTTTTGTTTTGATAAAGTCTAACTAATTTATTTTTTCTTTTATTGACTGTTCTCTTGGTATCATATGCAAGAAATCACTGTTAAATCCAATGTCTTAAGACTTTTCCCTTATTTTCTGTTCAGAGTTTTATGGTTTTAGCTCTTACATTTAGGTCATTTATCCATTTTAAGTTAGCTTTTGTATATGGTGTTAAGTAAGAGTTCAACTTCATGCCTTTGCGTGTGAATATCCATTTCCTCATCACCTTTTGTTGAAAAGATGGTCTTTTCCACATTGAATGGTCTTATCCTTGTTGAAACTCAGTTAACCATATATGTGAGTGCTTATCTTCAGCTTTCCATTTCATTCCATTGGTCTATAAGTCCGTCCTTGTGACAAAACCACACTATTTTAATTGCGATAGCTTTGTAGTGAGTTTTGAAATTAGGAAGTGTGAGTCTTCCAACTTTGTTCTTTTTTTCAAAGTTGTTGGCTATTAAGGTCCTGTGTTGAGGGTTTTTTTTAATTTTTAATAAAAAAATAAAGTACAGCTGATTTACAATGTTGTATTAGTTTTAAGTATACAGAAAAGTGGTTCAGTTATACATATTTTATATATGTGTGTGTGTGTATATATATATATATATTCTTTTCAGATTCTTTTCCCTTATAGATTCTTTTCCCTTATAGATTATATAAAATATTGAGTGTAGTTCCCTGTAATATACAGTAGCCCCTTGTTGGTTTATCTATTTTATATATAGCAGTATCCCTGGTGGCTCAGATGGTAAAGAATCTACCTGCAAAGTGGGAGACCCAGGTTCAATCCCTAGGTCCAGAAGATCCCCTGGAGCAGGGCATGGCAACCGACTCCAGTATTCTGCCTGGAGAATCCCATGGACAGAGGAGCCTGGCGGGCTGCAGTCCATGGGGTCACGAAGAGTTGGACACGACTGAGCCACTAACAGTTTCACTTTTGCGGCTTCCCTGGTAGCTCAGCTGGTAAAGAATCTATCTGTGATGCAGGAGACCCCGGTTCAATTCCTGGATCAGAAAGATTCCCTGGAGAAGGGATAGGCTACCCTCTCCAGTATTCTAGTATAAATCTGCATCTCTATTCCTGCCCTGTAAATAGGTTCATCAGCACCACTGGGGCTTCCCAAGTGGCCTGGGAAGGCCCAGTGGTAAAGAACCCCCTCTGCCAAAGCAGGAGACACAAGAGACGCAGGTTTGATCCCTGGGTCAGGAAGATCCCCTGGAGGAGGTCACGACAACCCACTCCAGTATTCTTGCCTGGAGAATCCCATGGACAGAGAAGCCTGGTGGGCTACAATCCATGGGGTCACAAAGAGTCAGACATGACTGAGTGGCTTAGCACAGCACACAGGTATCTGCTAATCCCAAACTCCTAACGTATCCCTCCCTCCTTTTCCCCTTAGGTAACCATAGTTTGTTTTCTGCCTGTGGATCTAGTTCTGTTTTATAAATAAGTTCTTTTTTTTTTTAGATTCCATATTTCAGTGATGTCATATGATATTTGTCTTTCTCTGTCTGGCTTATTTCACTTAGTATGATAATCTCTAGGCCCATCCATGTTGCTACAAATGGCATGATTTCATTTTTATGGCTGAGTAGTGTTTCATTGAATATATGTACCATATCTTCTTTATCCATTCATCTGTTGATGAACATTTAAGTTGCTTCCATGTCTTGGCTATTGCAAACAGTATTGGAATGAACAATGGGATGAAAGTATATTTTTGAATTATGGTTTTCTCTGCATATATACCCAGGAATGGGATTGCAGGATCATATTGTAGCTCTATTTTTAGTTTGTTAAGGAACTTCAATACTGTTCTTCATAGTAGCTGTACCAGTTTACATTCCCACCAACAGTGTTGGAGGGTTCCTTTTTCTCTACACTCAAGTGTTTTTATAGGTGAGGAAACTGAGGTTTGAATATTCCTTAGGTGGTGCTAGTGGTAAAGAATCTGCCTGCCATTGCAGGAGACACAGGAGATTTGAGAGACTCGAGTTCAATCTCTGGGTCAGGAAAATCCCTTGGAGGAGGGCCTGGCAACCCAGTCTAGTATTCTTGCCTGAAGAATCCCCATGGACAGAAAAGCCCTGGCAGACTATGGTCCATGGGGTCGCAAAGAATTGGACGTGACTGAAGTGACTTAGCACGCACATGTGAGGTTGCCACCAGTCTATGACAACCCACCTCTAACTCTCCCAAGCCTGGACATACGTGGAGAGACACCATCCTTTGAGAGAATCCTTGGGATGGTGGGCTCCTCCTTAGAGTTGTCCTACCTCTGGCCCCCTGGGAAGGCCCATGACTTCTGAGCTTCCCCACCAGCTTTCATTCTTTAAGGACAATTGTCCCATAGGCTGGAGTCACCTACTTCTTCAGTGGACTATGAGAAGGCCTTGAGGGAACTGATGTTGACCTTGGCCTTGACCTGCTTAGACCTGAGAGGCCTTTGAAAATCAGGATTTCTGATCCTCAACTTCCCAACTGGCAGCCACTGAAGCAAAAGAAGTCTCCTTCTTTGTCACCTCTTGAATGTTTTCCTTTCATTTGGACCAGCTCTGAGACCACTCTCCCAGGCCTGGGGACCCCAGACTGCAGGTGGTAGGAAGGTCCAGTAGGTCAGCTGGGGTCAGTCCATGCAAACAGGGTGAGGTGGTAGGCAGGGGATCAACAGAAAAGTCTGGATCATGGAGCTGTCGTGAATACTGAAATTGTGGGGCATGAAGGTCTGCACAGCATGAGGGTCTACACTACTGGAAGGCAGCACAGTAGTAGGTGCTGAGCTGGTGTCTGCAGTTGCTCTCACTCTGATCCAGATGAGGATGGAAATTGATGCTGGAACCAAAGGAACAGTGTGGCTGATTCCAGGGCCAGGGGAAGACCAGCAGCTAAAACTAGGCCTCAGGTCAGGGCAGGAGCTGCTGTGAGGTTGCTGGAATTTTATTTTAGTATGCAGATCACCCCTAAGCCTAGAAGGACTGCAGATTCAATGAGGGGAGGAGTTTACACTCCAGGATCCAATGGTCTTGGTTTGAGTCCTACCAACATATTTGGTGCAGTGCAGGAGACACAGGAGACAGAGGTTCGATCCCTGGGTCAGGAAGATCCCTTGGAGGAGGAAATGGCAACCCATTCTGATATTCTTGCCGGGAGAATCCCATGGACATAGAAGCCTGGTGGACTAGAAGCTCTAGTCCACGGGGTCGCAAAGAGTCAAACATAACTAAGCGACTAAACACATGTCAACAACGTGTGGGTGCAAGTGAATGCTGAGAGGGAAAGTTAAGCAGTGATGGTCCCAGAGAGAACAGGCTTCCCTCAGGCGGCCCCACAGCCCCAGGACCCCAGAGGTGACATCTTGCTCACTTAAAGATGTATTTTCCCTCAATGCTGCTCTATGCCTGATACATGCTGGCTGTGTTCAATTTCCCAGTCTCTAACACAGAACCCAAAGATGGTGGAGGGCGCCATCTTTGTCTCTCACACTGCCTTTAGAACCCAACGCCCTGCTTGGATTCCATTGCACTCATGGTTGAGTCCCTCCACACTCTCAGTTTCTGGCTCCCTGTCTGTATTAAATCTATCACTGTGGTTAAAAGACAGAGATGTGGTAAAATGAATGTTAATGGCCTATTAAAGGCAAGAGCCCCACATGCAGACCCCCAGCAGGTACAGGGGACCCAGAAAGCCCCTGGGCTTGGAGAGTGTTGCAACCAGAGCCCAAGGGTCAGCTCTGAGGTCCAGAACCTGCCAAGGGCAGCAGAAGAGGCTGAGGGGCCTTCTGCAGGGGCTGCTGGGGGTCTATTCCTGCCTTTGGGGAGAGGTGTGAGGAGCAGGCCCATCTCCGTCTTGAGTAAGTCTCGAGCCCAGAGGAAGCTGCCAGTTCTCACCCTGCAGTAGTTTATACCACCAAGCAAGACACCCCGCCTTGGCCCTGTGAGCGTCAGAGTCCAAGTGTTCTTTCTGCTTTACGGATGAAAAACCTGAAGCTGAGAGACTGGAAGCAACCAATCGAGATAAGCGTCACAGCTAGGATTCAAACCCAGCTCTCCTTTTTTATTTCCTTTCTTGATTTACTTTCACTTAATACACACTAATCACCATGGCCACCCTTTTCCAGGAGCTCATTAAGTCTCAGGATGACCTCTCTTGGGCTCCTACATTTATTATTTCATTTAGTCCTCAGGGCCCCTGGGAGGTGGGCAGTGTGTTCACAGTCATTTTATAGAGGAAGGAATCTGTGTACGGGAGGTTAAGTAACTTGTCCAAGTTCACATTGTCTGTAGGCATGGGCTTTGCCAGGACCAGAACCCAGTGCCTGGACTCTTTCCACGCTCCCTGCCTGAACTTCTTCTTGATAAGGAGGTGTACCAATGGGTCATCCCCTGGCAGGTAGAGGTGGTGTGGAAGGGGTGATGCTTGGAGAAAGGGACAAGTAGAAACAGAGCCTTGGCTATTGGTACCAGCCCCCAGTTCCTGGCTGGTCACTCACAAGCTGGAACCCATGCAGCAAGGAGCCGTGGGGCTGGCTATGCACAGGGTGTGGTCAGTGCCTGTCCTTGCTTATGGGTCAGAGTCTCCTCCGGGAC
Source organism: Giraffa tippelskirchi (assembly GCF_054371585.1). Taxonomy (NCBI): domain Eukaryota; kingdom Metazoa; phylum Chordata; class Mammalia; order Artiodactyla; family Giraffidae; genus Giraffa; species Giraffa tippelskirchi. The sequence goes on along the minus strand of NC_137286.1, from coordinate 35,295,491 downwards.
TTAGTGTCTGGGGCGGCTCAGTAACCTCCATCCACCTTCCCCACCTGCCCTCAGCCCTGGCCCCTGACATCTGCCTCCGGCCCCGCTGCAGAGGAACTGTGTGACCTGGGCCAGTCACTCACCCTTCATGAGTGCGTGTGTGCTCAGCTGCTTCAGTCGTGTCTGACTCTGTGCGACCCCATGGACTGTAGCCCGTCAGGCTCCTCTGCCCATGGGGATTCTCCAGGCAAGAATACAGGAGTGGGTTGCCATGCCCTCCTCCAGGGGATCTTCCCAACCCAGGGATCGAACCCATGGCCTCCTGCATTGCAGGCAGATGCTGAGCCTCAGTTGTCACCTGTGACATGGGGCAATAAGGGTACAGTCCTGACACTGCAGGCTTCTCTGAGAATTAGAGGCATAGAGGACACGGGCTTCTACTAGTGCACATGCTACCCACCCTGCTCCCTTCTCCTCACCTTGGAACCTGGCCCTGGTTCCCGTTACCTCCTGGGAGGGTCCCACCACTGGCTCTGCCTGACTCGGGGCTCTCCCCCAGCTGGTCTCAGGCCACCTCTTCAGACACCTGCTCTGGCCCTTCAGCCCCCTCGCTGCTCACAGCTCTGAGCATCAGGCTTCCAGTCTCCTGAACCTGAGGGGCTCACTGCCACCTCCAGGCCTCTGCCCAGACTTGTGTTCCCTCCTTGCCCTGCCCCTTGTGCTAACTTCTGCACATTTTAGTTTTTTAACACAGGAGGAAGAGGTGGGGGATTGAGCTGGGCCTTTAAGAGTGGAGGGGAAGTGAGCAGTTCTTCACAGGATGGGGGAGGGGAGTGTGGTAGAGGAGGCCTTTCCTTCCTGATGTTGGAGGAGGCCTGCTTGAAAGAACAAAGTCACAAAGTCGGAAGCCAGCACACCCACACAATTGGTATTGGAGTCGGGACAAGTTATATAACCTCTCTCGTCCTCAAATCCTCCTGGGGTCTGTATTACTGAGATAAGAGGCCCCAGGTTGGCACAGTAGGTCCCTTTCTGGTACTTATGCTATTCCCCGGCCTCCAAACTCTGCCATGTGGGATTCCTAGGAGCCCCTGAATGTTCACAGGGCTCTAACAGCTCCCCCTCCCCCCCACCCAAGGCTGCAGGAAACAATCAGCGCCAGGTCTCCAGGTTCCCCAAAGCTTTCGGCCTAGCTGGGCCCCAGGTCAAGGGCCTGGACATCTCAGGGACCATGCAACAGGGCTGCTTGGGTGAGGAGGCCTCAGCCCAGGGCTCAGTGGAGATCTAGAGCCCTCTGGAAACTCATTTCTAATCCCAAGCCCCAGATTAGCTCATTTAACCACGTTAAATGTGCTTTTGTTCCTTAAGAGTCTATCTGCTTTCTTGGCTCTCTCCTTTTGACACTTATCCTGAGCTATCTTAGAAAAGCCATAAATCACCCCACATTTGCCTGCTTACGGATGGGCCCCTCCAATCTTTAAGTCAGGGGACACCTAGACTCAGAACACCTAGTTGGACACATCTTCTGAGGCTTGAATCCTCTCTGTAGAATCCCTAACCTGCTTACCAGATCCTAGCTACGGGGCACTCTCTACCCAGCAAAGCAACTTACCTGTGCTCCACATTTGGGGCCACTTGGGCTCTTGGAAAGTCATTCTTTGTACTGATCTGGAGTTGGCCTCCCTGTCTACTTCCCTGTGAGTCCTGGCTGAGCCTCTGGGGACACCAAACACAAATGCTCCCTCTTCCGCTGAAGGCCCCACAAAGGCCTGCAAATGATTCCTTATTGGCTCCTCAAGGATTGAGGCCTGGGACTCTCTCTGTACCCAACCCTCCTCCTGGGATACTCTGGGTAAACATCCAGCTTGCTCACTGAAGTCTCTGGTTTATCCATCCATCTATCCACCAATTCATTCATCTATCTACCCATTCATCCATCCATCAAACCCATTCATCCAAGCCATACCTGAGTATCTGTTCTTTGCCTTCTCTCAGTTTAGCAACCAATAATGGTGGAGACGAGACCTACTGTGGGGTACTAGCTGTGGGGCAGTGGAAAGATCCTGGCTGTTATTCATTGACTTATCTTCTCTGAGACTCAGTTTCTTTATCTGTACAATGGGGATAGTAACATGTTGTACGAAGTAGAGGAGATGGGTCTGTCTGGCTTATTTAAAGGTGCTGGGTAACTAGTCGTTGAATTGCAAACAAATGGTCTGGTCTTCTCCTTGGGGTGGCTCAGGAGCCAGCTGTCATAAAGGCACGTCCACTTGAGGGCCTCCCTATGTCCTCAGCCTTTGTCCAGTTTATTTGCTGAGCATTGCTGTACTGCCCTGGACACTGGGACCCAGGAGGCAAACAGACTCACATTCTGCCTTCTCCAGAGGTCAGTGCTCACTTCCTCAGGTGTTCTGACAATCCCAATGATTTTGCTTCTCAGCCCACAGCAGACAAGCAACAGTGGACTGCTGCTGCTGCTGCTAAGTCGCTTCAGTCGTTTCCGACTCTGTGCGACCCCATAGACGGCAGCCCACCAGGCTCCGCCGTCCCTGGGATTCTCCAGGCAAGAACACTGGAGTGGGTTGCCATTTCCTTCTCCAATGCACAAAAGTGAAAAGTGAAAGTGAAGTTGCTCAGTCATGTCCGACTCTACACAACCCCATGGACTGCAGCCTACCAGGCTCCTCCATCCATGGGATTTTCCAGGCAAGAGTACTGTAGTGAGTTGCCATTGCCTTCTCCACAACAGTGGACTAGTTGCTAGTAAACTAGCTATGGCAGGCGCGTTGGCACAGAAGTCCCTTCTGTTAAACTGCAGTGAAATTAGAGGGTGAAGTCACCCGAGTACCATGCAGCCTATGACCATATTCAAAATTGCTGTCCTTGGCTTCTGAGGCTTCCTGAGTTAAAAGAAGTGAGTCCAGTTTCCTTGTTCTGTCTCTTCTTCCACCAGTAAAAGATGATTAAAAAAGAGTTAGATAAAATATATAAAGAGCCTAGCAACCCAAGAGCATGTCAGTCATTAGAAAGGTTTCCGACAAGAATGGTAAGCATTTTACAAAATGGTCTCTGAACTTGGTAAGGCAAAAGCAGGAAACTTTAATTTTTTCCTTCCACCTTCCAAAGCCACTGATAGCTCTCCCTTCCTCACTCCTGGGCATGTGTTAGAGTGTGTCCAGTCCTTTTCAGGTCTAACTCCCTCCAGTTCAACCTCATATCAAAATCTCACTTTCTTGTTCACTTGAAGGCTCCCCAGTCTACCCCCACTTTGCCTGTGATTGGAAGCCTATGATGGGCACAGAGCGCAGGGTCGGTCTCTGTCACCCCCAGTGCTTACTGCTTCTTGTGTCTCTGTAGACGGCATGCATGTGGGGTCGGAAGATCTAAAGGGGTGAAGGGTTTTATTTCCCTGGTGCAGCAGGTGACTGATGACCACAGGTCAGCTCTTCCTCTCCTGGCTACTTTCGCAGGTCCTTTGGTGACCTCATCCCCTGGCTATCCCACTCTCTTCCCTGCAGCTGTCCACGTCTGATCTCTCCCAGCTGTACCCCGCCATCTACTCCACACAGCTTTTTTCAAGGGCTCCTCCTTTGCTACCAGGCATTTCTCACCTGCCAAGACTTACAGGCGGCTCTTCCCAGCCACCTTCCCGGCCTCCACTTGGTTCCCAGGAGACGTATGGGTGTCAGTACCCAACCGCTCCCTTCCAGGCCTCACATGCCCTCAGACTCCCCTTGGGCAGCTCCAGCCCACCCCTGACATCAGACATTTCCAGGTAAGATGCAGTCATGGTTGCCATGGTTTCCGAAAGCCAACAGACACACAGCAGCCTCCAGGCTGGAAGGACAGTTGAAGGTCACCTCCTCTCCCCAAACCCATAACACAGTCAGGCGGCCCCAGAAAGGACAAGGGCTTCATCAAGACTACCCAGCTTCTTCCTGGCAGATCAGACTTATGGCCAAATCCCAGGCCGCTCCCTCTAAGGTGAGAGGCTTAGCTCTCCTCTGAGATACTTTATATTCTGGAATTTCATGTAAGGGAACATTTGAAAAAGCTTCTGCAGCCTTTTAAATGGACCCTCTGGTGGGGGAGGGTGTATAACTCAGTAGAGTGATAACTCGGTGTTTTCCAGCCTTGAGCAGCTGGGTTGTCTGGTGAGAGACAGCCAGAAGGGGCTGGTGAGAGCCGGGTGGGGCCAGGGCAAGGCATGGGGAGCTACTCTTGCTGAACACCCACTGAGTTCGGGGCTTTGCAGAGAGGTGAGGGGATGAGCTGAGATCTGGCCTGGGAGAGCCAGGCTCAAAACCTGGCTGTTTCCCAAGGACTTCTGAGCAGGTTAGATAACCTCTCTGGGTTCCATTTTTCTCATCTGTAAAATGGGGGTAATAATCCTCAGCCCCGTTTCCGGCTCAGGGCAACCTCTGATCTTGTGTTTCCTCATCTCATCTGTGTACATTGTTTCACTGGCGTCTTAGGTCAACTGTAGGTGGACGGAACCATTAGGCCTCTTGTTACAGGGAAGGAAGTAGAAGCTGAGAGAGCCCAGGACAATAGGGTAGGGTGTGAACCCATATACGGTCTGCTAAACTCTGTCCAGTCTCTCAGGCCAGGCCTGGGCCCCCTCCCTAAATTCAGCAGCCAGTCTGCCCCGAGGAGGCTGTGCCCTCGGGGGGTGGGCTGTCCGGGGCCAGGAGAGGTTGTCCTCTGCATGCACTTCCTCGATGAGGAAACCCAGTCCTGAGAAGGGAAGTGGCCTGCTTGGGGCTCTGGTCTCTGTGGCCCAGCCAATGCAGCCACCAAGAATGGTACGTGTGGGACAAGGAGGATGTGGCAGTGGGTACAAAGGCTCCCTCTGTACCTGTGCAGTGGGGACATGGCAGGGCTGGGGCTGGCTTGCCGGCCTGGACTGTGGCTCACAACCAGGGCCATCCAGCCAAGGGAGCAGGTGGGCTATCCCTGAGCAGAGACCAGAGCCCCAAGCACGCAGGCCTCTTGCATGCCACCTTCAGGTGAAGGCAGGAATACTCTTCCTCTGGCCGGAGCAGCCCAGAACACCTTCTCCTGTAGCCCCGATCTGACCAGTGTGGGGCAAGGGAGGCCAAGAATGGCCACACAGCGTGGATGGCAAGACCTGGGGTCCCACATCCGGCTTGGGGGAAGTCTCCCCAGGAGGGGGCTGCATCTGTCTGCCACCTGGCACCCCGCCCTCGGGTGGATCGCCCTAGGTGCCACATGGCGAGGGTGAGGCCTCTGGCTGTTTGCTGGCTCTCCGCTCACGTCTGCAGAGCCAGCCGGCCCTTCTCCAGGGCAGCGTTCCTCTGACCCAGCCTGGGCAGGGAGCTGGCTTCCGAGAATCCATGGTAACTGAATGACAGACGGAAACACGGCTTTGGTTTGAGGAGAAACACGGCTTTGGTTTGAGGCAGAAGGAGTCTGAGTAATCATCTTCAAAAGTTTTTTTTGTTTTTTGTTTTGATGTTTCAAAATGTAACAGAGTTGCTGGACTATCAATGTCTGAACTGAACTGAATGTCTGATGTAGGTTGGGGGACAAACTGTGTGTGTGCTCAGTCACTTAGGTCGTGTCCAACTCTTTGAGACCCTATGGACCGTCAGCCCGCCAGGCTCCTTTGCCCATGGGTTTCTCCAGGCAAGAACACTGGAGGGGATAGCCATGCCCTCCTCCAGGGGATCTTCCCAACCCAGGGATCAACCTGCGTCTCTCATGTCTCCTGCATTGGCAGGTGGGTTCTTTACCACTAGTGTCACCTGGGAAGCCTGGGGACAAGCTGACCTGCGTTCATATCCTAGATTCTGATCTTTACCAGCTGAGGAAACTTGGGCAGTCACTTACCCTCTTTTCCTCCTCATCACCATCCTTAACTCCCTGGGTGTGTGGCATTTTTCAATAAGAAGACAGCTGTGATATTCCTGGTATTGTGTGTGGCTGGTGGACTCCATAAACGGCTGTTTCACCGAGGGCAAGGCCACAGGCAGGTCTCAGGGGACAGAGGCTGCAGGGGGACACACGGAGTTGGGAGGCCCTGCCTTCTCATAGCTTCCACACCGTGGAAATGTCCGCCTGAGCCTGTAAACAAGGGGTTGAGAGGGAACCCAGGATACCTGCGGGCTGTGGCTAGTTAAGTGCCGGGAGGAAAGGCCAGGGTGGGCCCCTGGAGGGCGGTGAGCCTGCAGGACTGATCGATTAACTGATTGAATGATTAGCTAGTTCGTTTCCTCAGCAGCTTCCTGAGCCCCACTCTGCCTCTCTCTGAGCCCTGAGTCAGAAGCCCTGGAGGAGGCGGCTGAGGTGGTGTGGCGGAGGGGGTGCAGGCCAGCCGGGGACAGCCCCCAGGGAGTCCGGCACTTCCTTGGAGCAACCTACTCACTGGTGACGGTGGCTCACCCGGCCAAGGCCCCACCTGCTCTGAGTCAGGGCTGGGCCAGATTCTAGAGCCTGCAGAACTCTGGGGACTTGAGCTCCGAGGACCCCGCCTGCAGGGGCCCTCTGCCTGCCTCCTCCTCCAGAATGGCCAATGTAGGTTTGGTTTTGCTTCTCTTTCCACTCTGGGGGTCTCTGTGATTGGAATTCCACTGTGGGGTTCCTCTGGGGAGTGGGGGCTGGGTGTGGGGCTGGGAGGAAAGAACAGAGCGTCTGCTGTGGGGCTGGGCTCGGTCAGCCCTCCCCTCCCCGAGAGGCATGGTGGGGTAACAACAGGGTCTCAAGTCCAAGTCCTCGTCCCGCTCTGCCTAATGGGACCTCAGGCGCATCTCCCCCTTCTCTAGGCCTCAGTTTCCCCAAGGATTGAGGGGCACTGGACAAGATGCTTCCTAGTTCTGGTGGTCTGTGGTGTCCAGCTCAGAGTGACCCCTCAGGGCGAGAGGGCAGGGGCAGGGAAGGAGCAGAAAGAACCCATCTTCCTCCCTGGCCACCACTGGCTTTTGTCCTGGGGGTCCGGAGGGGCAGGGGGGGAGGCTGGGGCAGGAAGCTGTGGTCTGCTGCCTGGTTAGTAGCAAGTGGCCCACGAAAGCTACAGAAATGGGGCCTGGGGCAGGCACACCAGCCTAGACTCTGGGGCAGGCAGGCCTGTGGGGATTGGGTGATGACCACTCTGCCTGGGGCCCTGAGTAGCCAGCCAAGACCCAGGCCCGCTGCTTGTCAGTGTGTGGGCAGCTGAGCCTGGTCTTGAGAACTTCTAGGGCTGCTTATGGAGGAGGCATGCGCTTGGGATCCTAACCATCCTGTGGGCTGGCAGATTCCACCGTTCTGAGTTGACTGAGGTGGGCTGGGCCCGGCATGGGGCCAGCTGGTACAATTTGTGGCCTCTCTGCCTTTCTCTACTGCGTCCGATTCTCCTTAGACCTTGAAAAACAACACCTTCTCTTCCCAGTGCGTGCTAAGTGGCTTCAGTCATGTCCGACTCTTTGCAACCCCATGGGCTCTAGCCTGCCAGGCTCTTCTGTCCCTGGGATCCTCCAGGCAAGAATACTGGAGTCGGTTGCCATTTCTTCCTCCAGGGGATCTTCCCAACCCAGGGATTGAACTCATGTCTCTTATGTCTCCTGCACTGGCAGGTGGGTTCTTTACCAGTAGCGCCACCTGGGAAGCCCAGAACCCGGCTCAAATACCTCTTCCTGAAGGAAGCTCTCCTTGATTTAGACTTCTCCCCCCCTCTCCCCACCCACCCACAACACAGCATTTGAGGGGAGGCATGGGGCAGCATGGCCAGCTCTTGACTCAATTGTGTGCGGCTTTGGGAAAGACCTGCTGATTCACTAAGCTCTGAGACGGGGCTGTGGAGTGTGCATCAGGGAAGTGGGGGCTCCCTTCCTCCCACCTCCGAGGCTCGTGATGGGGGATGGTCTGTGGAAATGGAAAAGAAAACAGCCTCTCAGGGCTGGCCCCAGTTGCCTGGCGGAGCACCCTGGTGGGTTGGGGTCCTTCCTCAAGAATGGATAGGAAAAAAAAATGGATGGGAGCCAGGCTGAGAGGCACAGAAGCCCTGCTCTCAACACTGTGAGAGCTGGATCCTGACCCTCGACGTTCACCCAACCCAATGGGTGCAGGAGGATCCCCTGAGCCCACGGGGTGAGCCCGGCGTGGCGTCCGGCACACAGTGGATTGTCAGGGAACAGCAATTGCTGTTCTTTGCAGAGGCTGTAAAGGGTAGGACTGAAGGGTGTGGGCCTGAGCCCGACAGCCTGGGTTCGATGCCAGGCCTGCCGCTTTCAGGCTGCGTCACCCTGGGTACACCTCACCCATCTGTGCCTCAGTTTTCTCACTTGGGCACCTGAGATAAGAGGGTTCTTGAGAAGGCGACAGGGGTGAACGGTGCCAGGCACCCCCTAAGGCTGTCATCATGGGGCCTTGTGGTGGGGGCCCTTCCCCAGGCCGTCTTAGGTTAGAGCATCCTGACTGTGAGCTCTGATCCCTGCAGGGCTCACCTCCACCTGATGCCTCCACAGACGGGTTGGGGGAGACCCTCTGTGTGCAGCCACGTGCTGAACCCCAAGAACTTATCCTCAGATAGGGGAGATGGAGGCTGACAGTGAAGCCAGGTCCCGGAGGCGGTCAGTGGGGTCCTCGCCAGGCTGCACACAGGGTTCCCCAGTGGTGGCCCTCACGCGCCCCTCTGTCCTGTGTCCCAGTGCAGGGACTTCACCGCCCACACGGGCTACGAGGTGTTGCTGCAGCGGCTGCTGGATGGCAGGAAGATGTGCAAGGACGTGGAGGAGCTGCTGAGACAGAGGTGAGCGCTGGGAGGGGAGGGAGGTGGCCGAGCCCCCAGGCCAGCCTGGCTGCTGGCAGGGCACCCCCGCCCTAAGAAGTCAGGAGTGTGATTCCCCTGTTTTGCCCAGCCTGGGCCTTTCCCCAAGTGGGCAAATAATCTGATGTCCCATCAGACGTGCTTGAATTTAGCCAATGTTTATTTAGAGGAAGGGCCGGAGGCTTAACTGTTTCAAGGAGGTGTCCGCAGGGCCAGAGTTTTGCATGGGCAGACCCTGCCGCCCGGATGCACCCGTCTGAGGGTGAGCCTCAGGTGGCAGCTGTGGACAAGACCATTGCCTGGGGGTTGTCGTTGCAGGGCCCAGGCGGAGGAGCGGTACGGAAAGGAGCTGGTGCAGATCGCCCGCAAGGCAGGCGGCCAGACGGAGATCAAGTAAGGGCGCCCTGCCTGCTTCCCCAGGCACTTTCTGGGCCTTCCGACAGGGTTCAGGGCTTCCCGGGGTGGGCTGGATGGGGAGGGCCAGCAAGGGTCTGAGTGGCTCCCGGGGCAGGGTGGCTGGCGGGCAGCCTTCTTGGGTGCTGGGCACTCTGGACAAGGTCAGGTTCTTTGTGGGGGAGAAAAGCCTACAGTCTGAGCACCCAGGAGACTCCCTGGGCAAGAGGCACAGTCCACGCTCCCTGGGGGTCTCCATCCAAGTCCTGAGAGCCCCGGCGAGGGGTGACAGGACCCCACTGGCTGCCGCACCCCCTGCAGCATTGGCTCAGCTCGGGCTTCCAGGGGGGACGTGTGGCCCAGCGGTGGGGGTGCCAGCTCCTCACCTGTTGGCCGTGTGACCTTGAAGGGGGGGGTTGGTCACTGATACTCGATGTTTCCATTTTCTCCTCAGTGAGGGGATGACAGTGCAGCCTTCCTCAGAGGGTGAGGTGCGTCCAGGGCTGCCCGGGCCTGGCTAGGAGGGCAGTTGCTGCTGGGAAGCCCCCAGGCCAGCGCCTCTGCCTGCAGACTGTGAGAGGGACGCAGGTGCAGAGAGAGTTTCAATTTGAGGGCAGCGAAGGAGAACGTTCTAGCAGTGGCGAGGAAGGGTGGACTCTCCCTGCTGGGTGAGGACTGAGTCAGGCCAAGGGACAGATAGGACTCCGAGTCCTGGAAGGGCTCAACTGAGTCCTCCTCCTCCTACCCAGGAGCCCAGAGACCTGACCCAGCCTGCAGTTGCCATAGCAACCCCTGCCTGCACCCCTGCCCCCGTTCCCCATGGGGGTCTGGCTCTGCTCAAGGAAAATGGCCCCAGAGCTTGTCAGCTGCAAAGCCTGGAACCCAGTCCCCTCATTTGAGATGAATAAACAACACTCTCCAGGTCTCCTAAAGACACAGGTGACCCTGCTTCCAACCTGGAGCCAGAGAAGATGCAGGGAGGGCTAGAGGAAGGTTGAAGAATGATATGAGCCAGGAGATATGGATGCTCAATGCCAAGGGTCATGCCTTGGACCAGAAAGTGTGAACGCAGCGCCAGGAGTAGGAATGTAGGCGCTCTAATCCTCACTTGGCCTTTATGAGCTGTGTGACTGTGGGCAAGTCACTTAACCTCTCTGAGTTTGGTTTTTATCTGTCTGCTCCAGTGGACTGTTGAGCAGATAAAAATGGCAGGACTGAGGCTGAGTACAGGCTGGGTACAGAGGAGGGCGTTCCTTATCAGGACACAGTAAGGAAAATGAACGGGGACCTTCTTTGTATTCCCAGGCAGGGGTGGAATCAAGGGAGCATGATCCAGGAGTCCCCACCCCCCTCCTGACCTCCCAGCGTTGCTGGAAAAGGAGAACTTTCCCAGCAAGAGACAAGCCTTCCTGGGGGATGTGGAGGGGGTGCTCCAGGCAGGGCCACAGTGGGAGGTCAGGCTGGAGGCAGAAAGTGTGAGGCACACTCAGGGGGCTGTGAGTCACAGGGGACTTAAAACAGGGAAGGAGAAACCACCAATGAAGAGAATAAAGTGGAAATGGAGCCGGGTGGGCAGTGAGAAGGGTGGAGAGGTGCACAGTATCTGGCCCTATCTTTAGAACAATGAAGGGGCCAGGGCGAAGCTCTGGGTGGCCCTGATTCCTTATGTGGTTGTAGGAGGCCGAGTGGAACAGGGTCTGCCCTACCCTAAATGGTGTGTGACCCTGGAGAGGTCACTCCCCCACTCTGGGTCCTACATCCTCAGCTGTGAAAAGTCACACTCATGAGTTCCTCCGGGCAGTCACAATGTCAAGCAGAGAGTCCTAAGCCACGGTGATGCTTGAGAAACATCAAGGGTCATTGGTCATTACGATCTCATGGGCCCCTCCATGAGTCATAAATTGGGGTCGCGTGGCTTAGTTTAGGGCTGAGGAGACTGCCTGGCCCAGCTAGACCATTTACTCTGAGGCCCAGCCCTTCTCTGGCCCAGAGAGCTGGAGGGTGGGGTCCCTGGAGAGAGAGCCTCCCTCTGAGGTGAGAGCACCAGGGTGGAGCCCCAGGCCAGGGCCGGGAGCTCAGAGTCAGGGTCCACCTTGCTACCTACCACTTAAGAGCTAGAGCGTGGGCTGGCAGGGCCAGACCCCAGGGCTCAGCCTCCCCAGCAGTAGGAGAGGCAGAAACAAAACCCACAGGGGCCTCACCGCCCCGCCGCATAGGTTCCAGAGCAGGCTGGGAGCAGTGCGTGTGAGAACCAGCCCTGTCCCGAGTTCCCCAGTGAGCTGGAGCAGCCAGAGGAGAGGTCAGAGCGGAGGGCACCTCCTGGGGGAGGGCACCTCCTGGGGGAGGGCCGTGGACAAAAGCTGGAGGTTTCTCAGGGCACATTTAGAGCCAGAGAAGCAGGAGGCAGGGGTTGAACTATCCCAGCCCACCTGCTGCTTCCCTTAGGGCCCTGCCCCTTGCAGCTCCCAGCTCAGCTGACGATGCAGTGTGGGTGCTTAATAAGTGTTGGTCCATGAGGTATGTCCTAAGGTTGGTGAGACCATGAAGTCATTGCTTTCTTTAACTATGGGTCAAGCATCCATCATCCATCTAAGTGTGTGCCATGCCCCAAGCTGTGTTGGGGGTATGGAGACTCAAAGGTTTTAAAGTAAAATAAATGGCCCCACTGTCCTGAATCTGGGGTCTAGCCCACTGGGGGTGACCTCACTCTCATCCCTGGTCTTTTGCATCAGAACCTTCCTCCAGGGCCTTCTCATGCCCTACCTCCTCCAGGAAGCTCTCCCAGACACTCTGGCCTTGCCTGCCTGTCAGTTTTTTGGCTTAGACCAGGTCACCCTGTTCTACACCAACCTGGAGGGGCTCTCTGTGCGTAGGGTGAGTGGCAACCATGACAACATGGGTCGCTTCCTTGTTGCCACGGAGACTTGTGAGCTTGTGTGTGAGGTTGGCACCTGGCAAAGCTGGCTTGGCTATTCTATGTGGGGGCTGGAAGCTCATCCTCCAGGGCCTATCCGCCACTCAGGGAGGGGGGAGCCCCGTGCCTCCTCATGGCCAAGCCCCCTGTCTCCCATGGGATGCTCATTCTCAGCCCCTGAGAGGACGAGTGGAGGGGGCTGAGGGTGCACAGACTGAATGGGGTGGAGGAGGAGGACCAAAGCCAAGGGCTTCCGTGACCCCAGAAATAGCCCAGTGAGAGCTGAGAGGGGGGAGCTGTCCAGACTCCCCCACCCCTGGCGCCTGAAGACAGAGCATTTCTGCGTCATCCCCTGACCTCAGACTGGCCAGAGGGTCTGAGACTCAGCCACATACATTGAGACGAGGTTATTCTGGCCTTTAGGTGATTTTAGTGCTCACCTCATTCACACATGAACACAGCAAGCATCTGCTGGGCAGTGGCAATGTGGGACACACAAATAAGACCTGGTCCCCAGCTCAGGCAATCCCCACAAGCTCTTTCAATGCATTTTAAAGAAGCACTAGGTGGGTGCAGGAGGCTTATCAGTATTACCTAAACCACACATCCAACCCTGCAGAAAGCTCACCTTGACTCTCCTTCCAACCTTGGGGCCTTTGCTCTGTCTGATGCCCTCATATCTCCCCTGTGAATTCTCCCTGAAATACCATCTCCCCCAGAAAGCTGTCATCTCCCCTTCTTGCTCATCCTGCCCCAGCTAGGGTGCTGAGTGCCACACAAGCCGTGGAAGCTGCACAGGGGTTCAGGAAATGAAGGGGAATCGCGGCAGGGTTGGGGTCGGTTTTCTGTGAGTCCCTTTGTATTGGGTTGGCCAAAAATTTCTTTTGGGTTTTTCCATGTTATGAAATACCCAACTGAATTTTTTGGCCAACCCAATAGTACCTGTGAGCAAGGATGGCCCCCACTTGAATCCTTAAATGTTCACGTCCCTGCTTCACCCCCAGTTGTCAAGCCTGAGACACTGTTTTCCTGTCAGAGGCTTTTGTTTTTTTTTTTTCCATCATCTGTCTTCCTCTGAGCTCAGAGAATGAAGGTATCACTGAAGATACTGCAGTGAGAGAGGGGGGCCCCTGTTCTTATCAGGGCTCCTCCTCCTCTAAGGAGGTCAGCTCACTCCGGCCCAGCCTCCAGCAGGGGTGTGGGGCAGTGAGAGGAGCCCTCTCCTGGGAGCTGGGAGGCAGGAGCCTCGTGGCAGGCAGGGGGGCAGGGGTGAGGATGGCAAAGCAGGGGTCGTGAGATGGTGTGGGTCACATGGTAGTACAGAAGGAGATGCTTACACTGGAAATGCAAACTGTCTGAAACAGAATTCTAGGCTGAGTGTCCTGAGAGCCAGGTTGGAAAGGGCAATGGGATGAGTTACATAGGAGGACAGTGGGGACTGACAACAGAGGGCAGAGGCCTGCAAGGGGTTTCCATCCCTGACACGTGGTGGAGACACAGTAGAGCAGTTGTTGTTGTTCAGTTGCTCAGTCGTGTTCGACTCTTTGTGACCCCGTGGCCCGCAGCACACCAGGCATCCCTGTCCTTCACCATCTCCCGGAGTTTGCTCAAGCTCATGTCCACTGAAGCAGTGATGCCATCCAACCATCTCATCCTCTGTCGTCCCCTTCTCCTACTGCCCTCAATCTTTCCCAGCATCAGGGTCTTTTCTAATGAGTCATCTCTTTGCATCAGGTGGCCAAAGTATTGGATCTTCGGCATCAGTCCTTCCAATGAATGTTCAGGGTTGATTTCCTTGCAGAACAATGGACTCTCAAGAGTCTTCTTCAGCACCACAGTTCGAAAGTCTCTGGGAAATCTTGATGATTTCCCTGAGTGGTTTGGAGTTGAGAAAGGCCTTGGGGTTTATCGAGTCTTGAGTTTAATGTACTGGGCTGTGATCCTGGGGACAATGGGGGAGGAGAACCAAGCGTTACCCCTGTTCAATAGGCTCTTATTTCAGTGCAGTGATAGATAATGTATCAACCTAAGATGACAATAGAAACAAGTGCTCAGAAGAGACAGAAGGGAGAGCCAGGCAAAGATGCTGTACATAGGGAATTAGCATGTGCAAAGGCCCTGGGGCAAGAGGGAACATGGTATATATGAGCAACTGCTGAGTGGCCAAATGACTGTGGGCAAAGAAAAAGGATAAGAGATGAGAAGTGAAGTTGGAGGGATGGAGGTGATGGGGCAGGGACTAGGGTGGTGGCAGTGAGAGGTGGATGGATAGATTTGGGAGGTGAATGAAAGAAGGTAATGTAGGGGGAGGTGTGCATGACCTGGTGGGTGGTGGTACCTTTGCTGAGAAGGGAGCCCTGTAGGAGGAGCAGGTTTGTAGGGTGCAGAGCCCAGTTTTGGACACTCTGAGGTGTCTGTGAGATATGAAGTCCAAAGGGAGGTGAGGACTAGTAGGTTGCAGTCCCTGGCCTCTGGGAGGGGTCTGGGCAGGATGTAGTCATGTTGGGGGTGAGGGATGGGGTGTAGAGAGGTGGCTGTGCTGGGCCTAGAGAGGTTCTAACCATAAATGGGGAGACTGAGGCAGGAGATGAGTGTGCGAGAAGGAGCTGTAACTGCTGGCAAAGTATAAGTTCTGTCAGAGTCATGACCTCTCCACCCCCTACCAAGGCAGGTGGGGTCACCATGCCATTACCCCTTCCTTTGGAAGAAGCAGAAGGTTACACCTCTTGCCAGTTGTGCAGCCACGGTCAGTTTCTTCACCTCTCTGATCTTTGTTTTTCTCATCTGTGAAATGGGGCTAATGATGGTGCCCTCCCTGCCTGGCAGAGTTGTGAGTGTTAAATAATGAGGCCAGCATTGGAATGTACATCAGCAGCACCTGGAGGCTTGTTGAAACAGTGTGCTGGGCCCTACCTCTGAGCTTCGGCTCCCAGAGGACAGCAGTGGAGCCCGAGAAGCTGTGCTTCTAAGGAACTCCCAGGTGATGCTGCTGCTGTAATGGCCAGTTTCCTAAGTGTCCCCACGGGAGGAGGGAGCCCCTTGTGAAGCCTGCCTTGCAAGGATGGTGAGGAGATGCTGGCGGGTGAAGTCTTCACATGTGCTAGTGGTAAAGAACCCGCCTGTTAATGCAGGAGACGAAAGAGAACGCGAGTTTGATCCAGGAAGTGAATTGCAATTTGATCCTGGAAGATCCTGTGGAGGAGGGCATGGCAATCCAGTCCAGGATTCTTGCCTGGAGAATCCCGTGGACAGAGGAGACTGGCGGGCTACAGTCCATAGGGTTGAAAAGAGTCATATACGACTGAAGCGACATAGCACGCACGCTCACAGGCACGCAGGCCGTTGGGCAGGGCTGTATCGCTGGGTGGCATGTGGTCATATGGCCACCAGGGGGCAGGAACGCTGCTCTGCACAGGGATACAGCCAGTGACAGGACGCCTCACTTGGCAAGCTTTGGCGCGCACGCGTGTGTCTGTGTGTGCGCGCGTGCGCGGCGCGTTTGTGTGTGTCACTCAGTCACGTCTGACTCTTTGTGACCCCATGGACCTGTCAGTCTCTTCTGTCCATGGAATTCTCCAGGCAAGAATACTGGAGTGAGTTGCCATTCTCTTCTCCAGGGGATCTTCCTGACCCAGAGATAGAGCCCAGGTCTCCTGAATTGCAGGCAGACTCTTTACCCTCTGAGCCACCATCAGCCTCACTGGCTGTGGCTCCTCAGGTGGCCTGCTGAGCAAGGAGCGGCAGCGTATTTTTGCCTCCTTTGGTAAGGAGCCATAGTCAGAGGCAGAGAATTTTACCCTTGAGAGTAGACAAGCCTCACTTCAGAGCCAGTCTGCAACCTCCACACACCGTCTCTGTGCACTTGGAGACTTGGCACCCATCAGCCCACAGGGCTGTAGGGGGTGACAGGAAGGGAGCCCAATCTGTGGGGGCTACTTCAAGGGGAGGTCTCCAACATGAAGACGAACTCAATGGGCATTTCTGATAAGAGGGGGGTGTGTGGTAGGCTCTTAGGTGGGGCATTTGGGAGGTACAGTTCAGGTCAGGTTCAGAGGCCTGGGGGACCCCCAAGACTGGTCAATGTATGCAGATGTGGGCTCAGGGGAGAGTAGCACAATGACAGCAACCCTTGCAAAACATCTACTTTGCACGAGGTCTTAAGAGACCTTTAGACATATAAATTCATTTAATCCTCACAACCATTTTGCTTGTAATATCATTATCCCCATTTTACAGAAGGGAAAACTGAGGCATAGAGAGGCTAGGCCATTTGTCTAAGGTCATACAGAGTGTGTGGCACAGCTTGGAATGAACCCAGGCATCTGGCTCCAAGGTCTGCTTCTAATGCACGTGGGAGTCGAGGGCAGGAAGCTCTAGCCAGGTTCGTTACCTGGGATTCCAAGTCACCTCCCTCCTCTGCCAGGAGGGGGAGCTTGCCCCTCAGAGAGGCCCCTGCTGGAGAGCGGATGCGTTGGGAGAGGCACTTTTCCATCAGTCCTGTTCTGACCAAGGTGCCCCTTACCTATCAGTAGCAGACAGGACTGGGTCCTGAGTGAGCTCCAATTCAGACCTCACCTCTGTTCGTCGCTCTGGGTGACAGCACCCTTGGCAGGACTGCCAGATAAAATATAGACTGTCCCATTAAGCTTCAGAGGGACTTCCTTGGTGGCTCAGAGGTTAAAGCGTCTGCCTCCAATGCGGGAGACCTGGGTTCGATCCCTGGGTCGGGAAGATCCCCTGGAGAAGGAAATGGCAAACCACTCCAGTATTCTTGCCTGGAGAATCCCATGGACAGAGGAGCCTGGCAGGCTACAGTCCACGGGGTCGCAAAGAGTCGGACACGACTGAGCGACTTTCCTTTCCTTTTAAGCTTCAGAGAACAAATATTTTTAAAATGTAAGTATGTTCTAAATATTACATGGGCCATGTTTATATTCAAAAAGCTTTTGTTGTCTATCTGAAATTTGAACTTAACTGGGTGTCCTGTATTTTTATTTACGCCACCTGGCAACTCTACCCTCGGGCATCACCCTCCACACCTTGCATGCTTACCCAGCTCCTTCCCTTTGCTTCCTCCTTGGTGTCCTCCCAGGAGTGGGCAGCTCCTGCATGTCTGCTTCAGACTGTTACCTCCTGACACCTCCTACTGTGTTTTCTCAAGCACCCCAAGCTCAGTGCACCCTGAAGTAACTCCCCATATCCTCTCCTGGGCCCTCTCAGAGGTGTCACCACCATCCACTCAGCCACCAAGCCGGAGACCAGGGAGCCCCTCAGCTTCTCACTTTACTCAACTGTACATCCCGTTCTTCCTGCCCAAAGGCCCCTACATCTCTCCTCCCCTTCAGCACCTCTGCCCTGCTTGTCACCCATCTTGCCCTATAGCCACCCTTCATCTCCCTCCAAGACGTCCTCAGGCCTCCTGCCAGGTCTGAACCCCACCCTCTCCTGCTTCAGTTCACCTGGGAGAGGACTATGGAGGAGGGGCTCCCAGGAGAGAGGGAGGGCCTGAAGATGTGCAGAAGCCAAGAGCATTGGGGGTGGGGAGGCAGTGTTGATTGCTTTGTAATTTCCAAACAGAGTGCTTTGCATTCCAGAAATCCCAGCTTGAGTTCTGAGTCAGTGGTCATGGGCCGAGTGATGGTCCCTTGGGTCTAGGTCAGCGTGTATGGGTGACCCAGGGCCCTCCCACCAAAATAAAAGTCCCTGGGCCCAGCCAGGACTTCAGGTCCCCCTTCACTGACCTCCTACCGACCCTGGTCTTTCTGTTTTGCAGCTCCTTGAGGGCCTCCTTTGACTCTCTGAAGCAGCGTAAGTCCCGCCTGTTCCCCACCCTGGGCTGCAGGGGGACAGGACCTTCTGGGAACACCAGATCCCCACCGATGGAGAAGGGTGGATTCTGGTTGGGAACTGAGGCTGGTGGAGGACTTGAGGGTGACAGAGATGAGCTGTGGGGTTGGGGCTGGGCTGGTCCAGGCAGGGGCGAGGGTGTCACTGGTTGGGGCCCATCAGGTCTGATGCCAGGGACCAATGTCCTTACTCTGCCCCCAGAAATGGAGAATGTGGGCAGCTCCCACATCCAGCTGGCCCTGGCCCTGCGTGAGGAGCTGCGGAGCCTGGAGGAGTTTCGTGAGAGGCAGAAGGAGCAGAGGAAGAAGGTAAGGCGGGTGCTGGGGATGGGCCTGGTGGGAGACTGCGGTGGTAGTGGGGACTGGACTCTCATGACGGAGGGCAGGGCAGCACACCAGGCTTGGGGGTGGTGGTGATCTGGAGGAGAGAAGAGTGTAGACAGAGGCCTGGCACTGGAAACAGGGCCTGGCTCTCCAGCCTGAAGGCCCCTCTGGGGCTCTTCCTACTGAGGTGTCTCATGCCAAGAGCGAAGGGCATGGGCCTTTTCGATCATCCTGTTATAGCAGGCTATGGAGGGTACGCGACAACTTGGGAGTATCCAAAGGAGGAAAGCTAAGTTAGGGAGTCACCAGAAACTGTGCTTATCTGGGAGAAAGGAAGACCTGGGGGCTCAGTCACTGCAGCCACTCTGCAGGGCTGCCTGAGGCTGAGGTGGACAGAGCTTGTGGGGAATGGGAGGTGTTGAGCTTGCCCTAGCATCCCAAGGTATTCTTCACCCATCTGTAGGGGATGGCTGTCCCTCAATGCATGGAAAGGAAGTGAGATCCCCATTATGGGAGGTATGTAAACAGAGACTGGAGGCGACTTGTCAGAGAAGCTGCAGAGCTTGGATGAGAGGTGGGGTTGGTACCCTCTGTGTCCCAGCGCCCCGTCCCAAGCCTGAGACTCTCTGATTGGCTGAGTATGTGGCCCTCTGGGAAGGCAGGTGTGGACACATGATCAGCCTCTTGGGGCCTCAGTGATGAGGATGGAACTTGGACAGGGTGGGAGAGGTCAGCACACAGAAAAACTTCTTGCTTGGAGAGGGAGCATCTTTGTACACTGTCCAAAGAACTGAAAATGGAAATGGAAACTTTTCAATTTCCCCACACAACTGACCTGTGAAGGGGAAAAAAAGCAACAGTTCATGGCTGGCGCCAGGCTGGGGCTGGGTATCCTGGCCAAGCCACTTACCCTCTCTGTGCCTCAGTTTCCCTCTCGCAGGATGGGACACTTATGTCCACCTCCCAAGCTTCAGGGACCCAACTGAGAACCAGGCCCCCTCTCAGTCTTCACAGGCAAGGTGCCGGCTCCAATGAGTGGTTCTGACCACAGAAATTTCACTGAGGCTTTCGGGATTCTAAATTTGGGTTCCTGAGCAGACAATGGGCCCTCAAAGCCCACCCCACATGTCAGCCCAGCCTTGAGATGCTGGAGCAGGTGACCTCTCTGAGCTGGGACTTGCCTGCAGAGCATCTGTGAGGCCCTGGGATGGCTATTTCGAGCTTTCCTGTGGCCGGTGAGGCTGTGATGTCTGCAAAAGCTATTTCGGAGAGAGTGACACCTTCTACAGTGTGGCTGGGGTCCCATGAGTGTGATTGCTATGCGTGGTTATAGAGGCTTGTGAGTGAAGGACAGTGTGTGTGCACGCACATGTGTGTGTGTAGGCTGGGTATTCTCTGGCTAGAGACCAAGTCCTGGCTGGGGTGGGGGGTGGTCTGCAGGGATTGGATACCTGGGGTGCATCCTTGCCCCAGGCTCCTCTAGCCTTCTGTTGGGAGCAGCAGTTGTGAGAGAGCAGGCTGAAGGAGGGGGAGGGCATCTTGTCACCGCCCCATCAGAGCCAGGAGGGGAGGCTGGGCCTCCTCCCAGGGACACCCCGTCCTCTTGGCCTAGGGGAGCGTCCTGAGGCTACAGCCCCATGCTCAGAGCCTCATGTCCCCTGCAGTACGAGGCTGTCATGGACCGTGTCCAGAAGAGCAAGCTGTCGCTCCACAAGAAGACCATGGAGGTGAGCCTGGAGGGGCAGCCGGGTTTGGGGTATGGATCCTAGGAGCCCTGGGGCGGGGCTGGCCTCACACCTCCATCCAGCAACGGGCACAGTGGCCTGTCATGTTCCTGGAGCTGCACTGGCTGCCAGGGTGCAGTGCAGATCAGCCCGGGGGGGCTCTGCCCCCTACCCTTGTTGGGGGGGGTGGTGTGCTCCTGACTGATGGGTAAGCAACCAGTCTCAGACAGTGGTCCACAGGGTCACACACGCTGTCAGCTGGGGATTCCATGGGTGGAGGGAGAAGGGACTCCTGAGCTGTCTGCAAGGACCGCGTGCACAGGGCCTGGCATCATGATGACACATGGCATTTCCTGAGCTCTGCAGGTGGTCTGACGTGACCACACCTCTGAAGAGGCAGGGGCATGGACCAGGCTACATTGTCCCCAATGGGGAGGGGGGCCTGGGAACAAGACTCCCTTCTCCATCTCCATTCCAGACCCCAAGATCTCTGTCCCTGGTGTGGAGGCCCCCTTTCCATCTACAGCCCCTGACAGGGAGAAGGGAGGTCGGGCTTAGCAGCCTCACCCTGGGGCCCCCAAGTCACGCCCCTCCACACCCCCCAGTCCAAGAAGACATATGAGCAGAAGTGCCGGGATGCGGATGACGCTGAACAGGCCTTTGAGCGCATTAGCACCAACGGTCAACAGAAGCAGGTGGAGAAGGTGCGTGGAGTCACTGAGGCTGGGTGATCTCACGGGGCTGGGGCAGGGTGGGAAGGGGTGCCGCAGACACCCCCAGGCAAGGTTTCCTAGAATCTCAGGGTCTAGACAGACAGTTTGATCCTCTTTGCCATCTGCAGGCTGCACCCAACGACCCAGTCCTCAGAGCAGGCCCACTGCAGCCCAGGCCCAGAGCTCACAGGGCAGTGAGAGCAGACGCTAACCCTCACTCAACCCTTCAGAGAAGGGCTCAGTAGGCCCATGTCCCAGAGAGGAAACAGACCCAGAGATGGTGAGTGACTTGTCCCAGGTCTCAGAGCCAGGGAGGAACAGAGAAAGGACCCCAAACCCAAGTTGTCCAGAACCCAAGGTCTTGACTACTCCAGTCTCTTGGCCAGGGTGGGAATGTCAAAGCTCCCAGGACCCAAGAACACATTTGGCCCATTGCACAGACAGGAAAGCTGAGGCCCAGAGAGGGCAGGGGCCTGCAGGTGAGTTGGTGGCAGCAAGTCAGGGACAGAGCCCAAGCCACAACCAGCAGGTCCAGCAGTGGCTGTAGAGCCCCAGGGCCTGGGCCCTGGTCTACATTTCTTCCTCTAGGTCTCTAGGTCTAGTTTTCACATGTATCTGCATGACCAGGTTTCTGTTTTATTCCTATTTTATTGGAAACAGCCTGTGGTCCTTTGTGGGGTGAGGCTGGAGTTAATGATGGAGCTTGCCCACAACTGGTTCTGGAGTGTCCCCCTCAGGGTTAGTGTCTGCTCTCCCTGCCCTGTGAGAGGTGGCTAGGGAGGGTGTGACAGAAACCCTTCAGGGTGGCCCAGGGAGGCCAGGAGTCCAAGGTCTGGGCTGGGAGGTGCTCGGGGCTGGGAGAGGCCTCAGTGCTGCTTTCCCTGTCTCCTCAGAGCCAGAACAAAGCCAAGCAGTGCAAGGACTCAGCCATGGAGGCAGGTACGCGGCTAGCCCACCTCCTCAGCTCAGGGGGTGGGGCAGCCTGGACATCTTTCCCCCCATAGCACACTTCCTTCACCCTTGGGACACAGTCCCACACTCCTCACTCTTGCTTCCTTATGCAAGTAAAACGAAAAATTCGTTTTCTCGCATTTGCCAAGACTGTTCTTGGTGTTTGCATGTTTTAACCAATGCTCACAACAATCCTGTGAGGTATACACTATTACTATCCTTGTTTCTTAACAGGTAAGGAAACTGTGGCACAGAGAGGTTATTTAACTTGCCTGGGGTCACATAGCCAATAAGTGGTGGTAACTATACTTGAATGCAAGCCAGCTGGCTCCAGGGCTCAGGACTTTCACAGCCACTGATCAAGGGAGACAGGCCCACTCATTGCACATACACTACTCTCTCTCTCACATACACTGAGACACATTACAGCCTTCTCTGGGCATCTGCCTCTTCTATCCTCCTCCCGATGCCAGAAGATCCCAACACCCCTCATCTCTGCTGACACAACTCTGCCACACCACCTGTCCAAACACCCAGTTGCTCCCTTGGCTGGGGGGCACAGAGCTCACAGTCCAAGCCCAATGGCTTCCCAGCCCACCAGCTCCCAAAGCTCCCCCTCACCCTCCTCCAGGGCCGCCCCCTCTGAGCCTCAACTTCTCATCTAGAAGGTAGGATGGTGAGAGGGCGAGACTCTGACCTTAGGCTCTGCCCCAGCCCGAGGCAGCTGGAACACAGTGGGCGCTGAGCACCTGTCCAAGGCTGGTACCAGGGTGAGGGGCCCTGACGAGCGTTCACCTGCAGATCCAGCAGCCAGGGCAGGTCTCTCCAGGGAGGAGGAGGGCACTCTGGGCAGGGCCACAGGGGTAGGCTGGCCTCCATGAGGACCCCCTGCGCTTCCAGAGCGGGTGTACAGGCAGAACATTGAGCAGCTGGAGAGGGTGCGGAGTGAGTGGGAGCAGGAGCACC
The DNA here is from genome assembly GCF_054371585.1 of Giraffa tippelskirchi. NCBI lineage: Eukaryota > Metazoa > Chordata > Mammalia > Artiodactyla > Giraffidae > Giraffa > Giraffa tippelskirchi. Next base: position 35,272,914 of record NC_137286.1, on the reverse strand, counting down.
GGACCACCTGTGAGGTGAGTGACCTCTCGGCATGGAGCCGATGCCCGTTCCTGCTCTGGCCACTTCATGGGGGGAAGAGGGGGCAGTGGTGGGGGAAAGCCATCCTTCCTTCACTCATTCACTCATCCACTCACTCCAAGGCCCTCCCCAGGGAGCTCCCTGCCTGGCTTTGTTCTCAGAGTCCCTTTCTGCAGGCAGGCAGGCAGGCATCCTTCGCCCCTTTTGGCTGAAGCCGCAACTGAAGCTTGAACAGAACCCATAGCTTCCCTGGGCTCTGCTGATGAACAGGGCCTGGGGAGACAGGATTCAGGGTCCAGGACTCCTAAGACATGCCCTAGGAGTGTGGTAGAGTCTGGTGAAGGGCAGGGGGCAGAGTCCCACAGGCAGCTCAACTTCCCAGAAGCCTCAAGGGCTGGCACAGAGGTGGGAGTGGGGACCCCTAGCCTTTAGGCTTCCTTTAGGCTTGGTTTCAGCAGACCGGGTCTGGCTGGTCAACCCCAGCTGAGCTGTGGGTGGGGCTCGGCCCGGCCCAGCCCTACAGTGACCCCCGTCTCTCCCCAGGCCTTCCAGGTGCAGGAGTTTGACCGGCTGACCATCCTCCGCAACTCCCTGTGGGTGCACTGCAACCAGCTCTCCATGCAGTGTGTCAAGGATGATGAGGTGGGGGCTGAGGGCAGGGAGTGGGTGGGTGGGCGTGAGGGGAGGGCAACCTCTGAGCGACAGCGCAGCCAGGTCCACCTGAGCCTGTGAGCAGGCCTAGTCCTCTGTGACCTGAGCCCTGGCCTCAGGGTCTCCGACCCAAGCGCCAAGCCTCTGCCCCAGGCCCCAACGACAGGGAGCTCAGTACTGTGCAGGCCACTGCCTCTCAACCTGGAAGATGTGCTTTGCGGTTACCCTGACGTCTGCCCTGTCTGCTCGCCCCTGCTCCAAGGCCTCAGCTCTTTTATGAGAGCCCTGGAGCTCTGTTCCCTCTGCTGGGAAGGGAAGGGGAGGGGAGGCGGACACAGCCCCTCAGAGGTTTGCAGAGAGGCTGGGAGAACTTGGGGTTGCCCTGCTCCAGGCCTGGTGCTTGCAGGAGCTGAGGTTCAGTCCCTTTTCTGTCCCCAGACATATCCAGGGTGTCCTGGCTTCCCCCCAATCCTTACTGAGCTCTATGTGCCAGGTGGGCCCCCCTCAGCAGAGAGGGGTGGCCAGCTCCCCACCAGGGGCCTTGATCTCTGCTGATGCAGGCCTCGCTGTCTCTCTCTCTCAGCCCTGACTCCGTGATCCCACCACTGTTACCTGCCTAACCCCTTCTGCCCTTGGGTGTGGAGTTTTGGGGGCTTTCCCCCCAAATGACTTGAGCCCACCCGGTGGCCTCATTGTAGCAGAGGAGGGAATATGGGTTCTGAATCCTCTCATACCGGATCCAAAGCCCAGCGCACTGACTTCAATTCCTGCTTTGTGACCTTGGGCAAGTCACTCTCCAGAGCTTCCTCATCTATAAATGAGGAAGTCCTGTCTTGCACAGAGGAGGAAGAGGAATGCAAAGGATGCAAAGGAATGTGCACACACAAGGTATTCAGGAAACAGGAGAAGCTGGCAGCCAGGGCTCTAGCCCCTCAGGCAGGCCTGGGGCAGTTACACCTCAAGGCCCCTGCTCAGGGTTCAGACCCAGAGGGGGCAGGCTTGACAATGTGGGCATGGAGATGAAGCCTGGCCCCTCAGCCTCTGCTCCTTCCTACCTCCAGCTCTACGAAGAGGTGCGGGTGACGCTGGAAGGCTGCAGCGTGGACGCTGACATTGACGGCTTCATCCAGGCCAAGCGCACGGGCTCTGAGCCCCCAGGTGCCTGCGGGCAACACGTCTGCTGGGTCCAGGTCCACCTTCCCTGGAAGGCCTGGCCTGGGTTCTCTGAGCCTCAACTGCCAGGACAGAAGCAGGGTGGCTCACGGGTCCCTTCTGGGTGCCAGGCCCAGGGGAAGGTCAGGGACAGAGCAGTCCCCTGGCTGGGTCCTTAGTGTGCTGCCTCCTCGAGAGAGAGGATAGGCAGGGCCTAGGAGCACTGTAACATTCAAGGGGAGACGGGGCAGGGAGAGGCAGGAGCCTCCTCAGAGCTCCCACTCCACTCCACGGTTTGGCATCGCTCAATCTTGAGTCTAGAATGTTTGGTCTTGGTGGTACCCACAGTGGGATCTCTCAGGGAAGTGAGGGGGGGCCCCTCCTCAAGCGCCAGGGCAGGCCAGGGCCAGGATGGGAAGGTTGGGCCCCAGTCTGGGTCTCCGGAGGGGGAGAGGGTGGGGTGTCAAAGGGCACAGGTCCCGCCTGCCCTGCCCTCATCACCCTGGGCCTCTCACACTGTCACCTGCAGCGCCGGTGCCTTACCAGAACTACTACGATCGGGAGGTGGCCCCGTTGTCCGGCAGCCCTGGCGTCCAGCCGTCCTGCGGTATGATAAAGAGGTGAGCGCCTGCTGGACACCAGCTGGCTAGGACACACAGCCAGGAAGGTGGGGGTGGGGGAGCAGCAACAGCTTCTCCTCATGTAAGCTCTCAGCACCTCTGCTTCAGGGCACCCACATGGGCCTACATACTAGGTACCCCAGGGTCTGCCTCTTGCTTCTTGCAAATTTTTTTTTTCTTTTATTCAACACACTTGCATGACTCTAGCTCAGTCCAGGTCTGAACCAAGTACAGAGGATGGAGTGAATCAGCCCAACACTTCCTCCTGGATGACCACTTTGTGTGGTCGGGGAGCGGGGAGCGGCGGGGCTGGCCAGGCTAGTTAAGGTCCCAGCAGGGCGTGAGTGGGCTGAGCTCTAGAGGACAGCTCCTTTGCCTGTGGGGGAGGTTGGAGAGGGGTCTGGCCGGTGTGGGGCCCAGGCCCTGGAGCACAGAGGCGTCAGAGCTGCCAGTTGGCCCTGCAGGGAGCAGGTACTGAGAAGACGTCTACAGAGTAAGGGACTGGGAGAGTGCTGCTGGGGAAGAGCCACTGGGACCACCCTTCGGAGAGTCCGCATGCCCAGGGGCACCCCATAAGTCACATCTGTGCCTGGAAGCTAGGGCTGACCTTGCGGGCTCCCTGCCTCATCTACTCCCCCACCCTGACTCACCTGTCCTTCCTGCCCCCAGGTTTTCTGGGCTGCTGCACGGAAGTCCCAAGACCACACTGTCAGCAGCTTCTGCGGGTAATTGGGGGTGACAACTGTCACCTTGGTTGGGGGGAGGAAGAGGAGAGGATGCCTACTTGGCACAGATGGGCCCTCCGACAGCTGGGAGGTTGGGGGATGGGAAGAAGCTGAGCAAGTCTGGGGATGCTGGGAGTCAGAGGGGCCTCCGGGGACTACTGATTTTTGCAAGGGGCAGGTGCGAGGCCTCACTTTACACTCAGCCTCCACAGAGACCCTGACTCCTACCCCTGACCGGAATGAGGGTGTCTACGCTGCCATTGCTGTGCCGGAGGCGCCAGGGCCCCCCACTGTGCCAGGCCAGGACTACAGGGCGCTCTATGACTACACAGCCCAGGTGAGGCCCCCTGCCCTCCCCTCCTTCTTGGGTGGACACCAGCATGCCCAAGGGTGTGCTTACATGTGGGCACATGCACTCTGAGGGTGCTGGGGTGGGTGCCCTTAGAATAGCACCTGGCATACAGGAGGGGCCTGGTACACACCTGCTGAATGAAAGCTGATGAACAGCACCAGGCCCTGGGTCACGCGGTGTCCAGGCAGGTGTGGGCACTGCTTGGGCAATGCATATGTGCAGCTGGCTGGTGGAGCTGGAGCTACCTGAAGAAGTGGTCTGAGGGGCAGGCTCTGCATCCGTGGGTTAAGGCCTTGTTTCCCATGACCATGGGTGCCCAGAACAAGTCATGGTTGGAACTAGGTCCTCAGCTGTGCATGGTTGATTTTCTGAAGCCCACAAGGGGAGGACGAGTAAAGCAGCCACAGGACAGCTGTGCCCAGATCCCCAGAGACTCTAATTTGTCCCTGCTTTGAGGCGAGGGGTACAGAGCTGGACCCCAGATCCACTGGGACTGAGGCATCTCCTTGGGGCTTGGATGGCCACATTGACTCCCAAAGCCTGTCCCCTGGGGAGGGAGGCACAGCCCAGGAGAATGATGGTGTGCTTGCAAGACAAGGGCTGGTGGGCATGGGGAATAGCAAACACCTCTGCCCCCGACTTGCTAGCTTGCTGTGTCTCAGGCAGGGAGCGGGAGAAGGGAGGAGCTTGGAGGAAAAGCTAGGAAAGAAGTCCCAGGTTGTGACAAACCGAGGGGACAAGAGGCTGGTCTCCCAAGGCTGCCCTAGCCCAGAGTGGCCTTCTCTTGCAGCCCCAGGAGGCCAGCATGTCTCAGCTGACAGCCCAGCTGCGAGACACTTACTGCCTGGGGTGGGGGGTGGGGGGTCCCCTGACCAGAGGCCCTCCCAGCAGGCCCCTTCAGCCCGATGTGTTTTCATTCTCTTGCCCAGAACTCCGACGAGCTGAACATCTCTGCAGGGGACATCCTGGAGGTCATTCTGGAAGGGGAGGACGGCTGGTGGACGGTACAGCGGAACGGGCAGCGTGGCTTTGTCCCTGGCTCCTACCTGGAGAAGATTTAAGGAAGAGACAGTAGCCCCTACCTGGACCTGTCCTGCCCGTGGGGCCAGCCGTACCCCCACCACTGCCTTGGCCTTGCGGGGGTGCCTCAGACAGAGCCTGCCCTCAGGGAAGGTGCCAGCTGCTCCCCAGCAGTCTTTCCCACAGGGAATAAAGCAGCGTTCTTTTTCCTCCTGGCATCTGTGTCCAAGTGCTCCACTGGGAGGAGGCAAAGGAGGGGAGGAGTCCAGGAAAGCAGAGCCTCCCACCTGCAGTGTCGCCACTGAGGCCCCAGGGGGGGTCTGTGCTGGGTCTGCTGGGGATGGGGAGGTACCCTAGCGAGGGTCCCTGCCAGGGAGACACACTCACAGCCGCCAGGGGGAGAAAGCCACAGGGGTCAGGGAGGATGGGGAAGGGGTCAGGGAGGGATCAGGGAGAAGCCCACAAGAGCCAGGATAGGGGAGAGCAGGCTTCCGAGGGACAGAGGGACTAGAGCAGGGCAGCAGCAGACAGGAGCCCAGGCAGGGAAGAGCACTGGGACGGGCAGGTGTGTGAGCACAGGGAGGAGGGAACACCTGGAACATTCTGGGGATGAGCAAGCTTAGCTCCAGGCAAGAAACAGGTGACAGTCTGCCAAGGCAGAGGGGCCGTGGTACAGTCTGGTAAGGGGGGCCTGCAGGCCTCTGGGTCAGGGTGCGGGTGACACTGTCTCCTGACCCAACTGTATGCTGCTCCTTTTCAAACATGGCAGATCCCACCAGGCAGGGGCCCCAAGTCTACACAGGCCCACCCTGCGCAGAGGTGGCCAAGCTCCTCTTCTGTGCTTGATGCTCTCAGGACATTCTCTTTTTGGCCCCAGAAACATAACTTCTACCGCTGCCCCAGGCCTGCCAAAGCCCTGCTCCAGCCACACCACACCTAAGGCCCTGGGAGTGAATGTGGAGGAAAGCCAGTGCTAACCGGCAGCCAGAAGCGTTGCCCAGGTCAGCCAGATACGAGACCTGTCAGAAGTAATTCAATCAAGCAAGGTATCTTAATGACTTCTCTGTGAATGACACTGTATTTGAAAATGCGGGGGGTTGCGGTTGGTAAGGTAAAGGGGTGGTGTCAAAGAGCTTGCTCACCCCAGAAGCTGCACAGAGATACTATCAACCCTCTGATACAAGGCAGACAGTAAGTAGGGTAAGAGTGGGACCAGGAGGCCATGTGCAAGCTGGCCAACACAAAGATGATGGTGGCTTGTCCAGGAAGTAGCAACTGAACTGGAGAGCAATTCTGGAAGAATTAGGAAAATATATCAACAGCCCTTGGAAACTTATAGGATGTGAGGCAGGAATAGGAAGAGTGGAAAGAAAGGAGATGAGAAGATTTCCCTCCTCAGGTGCAGTAGAAGGTAGAGACGGGGCAGCAGCAGGGACAAAGTCTGAACAAAGGCCCAGAAGAGGCAGGACAGCCAAGCAGACCGACCACTGGCATCAGGTCATACAGGAGCAGCCAAGAGGAAAGAAAAGAGAAAGCTCTAGGTTTCAGTGCTTTACTTATTCCTTGAAAATACCTTGTCATCTAGATTGAGCATTCCATTCAACTGCAAAGATCTTTTTTAAAAACTACTGGCCTAGATATTTATCATCAGCTCTGACAGGTGCCACAGTGTCTACAGCGCTGGAGGGTGATGGGTAACGAGTGTCGGATAACAGAGCCTGCCCTCCAGTCATTTTGGCAGCCAGGGAATAGAACTGAGAGCAACTCTTGGGTCACAATTTATAGCAGGGAGAAAGAAACCCACAAATGAATTGAGATCAGATTCACTGCCTCTGCAGCATTCTCCGTTCTCTGTGCACCAGGTCACAACCTCAGCTGGACAGACAGCCATCCCAGGAGAGGAGATGGTGACAGATAAAGAGGGAGTTGGCATGTGGGCAATGGGGTGTATAAATAACTGCACCCTTCTTCTTGACAGAGGGCTACTCACAGGAAAAATGGAGCAAAACAGATATGAAAAGCATGGCCTCTGAAGTCAGAGCATCAGGATCTGAAATCGAGGCTCATGCTTTCTTGTGTGGTCTTAGGCAAGGTACAGTTTCTCTGGATCTCAGTACCATTATCGGCAAGATGGGTGCAATAAGCTCCTGTGTAAATTTCTATCCTTGGCAATTTCAAAATTAGACATTAAAAGTGCTAATGAAAAGCAAGTGGGCACCCCATCCTCAGCACCAAGCCCACAGGGATGTGGCTTTCAAACTGTGCTCAACGAAGCCCTATCAGGGGCCAAAGGGAGGGGAAGGCAAGCCCTACTCCACTTCAAGCTCCACTTGTAGAGTCTACCTATTGGACCAGGGGTAGTTCTCATCCTTGGCTGCTCCGTAGAATCACCTAATGAAGTTTTTTTTTTTTTTTAATGTTGATGCTCTGGTCCCACCTCAGTCAAACTGAATCCAATTGTCTGCCAGCTCAGCTTGAACATAAATATTTCAAACATTCTCCTGGTGATTCTGATATGCAGCCAGGGTTGAGAACTTTTCTAATGGGTACTTCAGCTGCAAAAAGAAAGTTTGAAAACCAACTTCTTATGGCATCATAGTGACTGATTTTAGATACTGAGTGTCCACTCTGACTACTATGGTGCTGAGGATACAAAGATAAACAGGTCTGTTTTCTATGCTATTATAACTTTCATATCCATTTTGCTTTCAGTGGATAAAGTCAAGAGACATGACCAGTGTATGAGTCAACAACCCCCACGACTAGCCATACACTCAACACTGTCCAAAAAGGTATTCAGGAGGTAAACTTAGGATATTTCTGCAAGGTCCTGCACAACACCCTCAGGAAATCTCAGGGACACTGAGACACACAGGACACACAAATTATTTTCAAGATATGCAAGCATATAAGATCAAGTACTCAAAGAGCAGGGATTCCTACCCATCAACAATAACCAGTTAGGAAATGTATCAGGCACATAATCCCGTTACCACAACGGCAATACACACTGAGTTTCACAGAAAAGTTTCCCAAGTAAACTTAACTGTTCATTAAGATCCATAAGAAAACCAAAAAACCCAAACAACCAATCCAACTGGGCAGATGATACAAACTGGAAATCCAGGAGACACAAATGGCTGGAACAGCTTTGAAAATATCCTAAGCCTAGCTAAGAGTCATAGATAAACATCTTTTCATCTACTGATGGGAAGAAAAGATACAGGCTGACCCAGAGTGTCAAAAACAGATCAACGTGGCCGAGTAGGAGGGTGGGGAACTCATCTCTCCCAAGAAGCACATCAAAACTACATCACATGTGGAACAACGCTCACTGAAAACCAGCTGGAGACAGGCAAAAGACTCCTGCACAACCACGGCTGTAAGAAAGTCACAGAGAATCAGGCAGGAAGAGCGGAGCAGTGATCAGGCCGGGACTCGTGCCCTAGGAGGGGACTCATAGGAGCCCGGAGAAAGAGCCTCCCTGTGGAGTGGGTGCCCCAGGGAGACATGAGGAAGATGAGATCCCCTGGTTGGTTGGAGGGCCGATGGTACAAACAGAACGGCTGTGGGAAGCCTGGACTCCACTCACGGGGAGCAGCACAGGCTTGCTTATCCCTGAAGCAGGGCAGAGAAGGCAGACTGAAACTACAAAGGTCTCTGACTAGTTTCCTACCACTGCCCTGGTATGTACCCTAGCCTGGGCTGAACAACAGCTCTGACCTCACTTGTTCCACAAAGCAGCTCCACACCCAGGCGAGGGCTGTCCTGGCCAAGAGGAAAGCTCGGCCAAGAGGCACAGAGGTAGCCCAGATCCAGAGCAGTGTCTCAGTGGGGAGGGGAGAGCCGTGACGCACTGACCCAGGTGGTCCCTCAGAACCTGTCTGCTGACTGTGATCAGACCTCCACAGCCCAGGCCCGACTCACGCCGAGCCCGCACACAGGTCCTGCTTGCTCTGTGTTGATGCCACGCCAGGGTAAGCATGGCAGCAGCTAAGTAGAGAGATAAAGGAGGCTCAGACCTGGAGCAGTGTCTGAACAGGGCGGGGGCATCCATTATTACTGCTCACACAGGCAGCACATCAGAAGCTCTCTAGACGTCTGACTGGCCAGACTGCAGCAGCCTGCTCCAAGCACCACCACCAATCTCTCTTGCTCCAGCACTGCTCCTCTCTGGGGTGAGGGTGCCAGTGATGGGGGCAGAGAGCACACACTTAAAGGGAACAGAGCTGGCACGGACCTGACCCCTCAGAACTTCTGCCCCAGCAACCTGAGACCCAGTCCTGGCCCCAACAGCACAGTGACAGCCACTGAAAATAAGGGAAGTCACCTCTCACACCTGGACTCCACTCATGGGGAACAAGCACAGACTTGCTTACCTCTAAAACAGTGCAGAGAGGGCAGACTGAAACTACAAAGGTCTCTGACCAGTTTCCTACCACCACCCTGGTGGCTGTGGTCCTAGCCCCTCTCTCTGCAGCCCCGCCTTCTAACCAGGTGATGGCTGCCAGCACACCCTGGAGAAAGATGTGACTTGTGTTCATGTCAGATTCCCCCCCCCACCAAGGTCACTGGGTGCATGCAGACTGTGTAGAGTGGCTCCCACACAAGGATACCCCTTTTCAAGACTGCAATAGGTAACTGTTTCACCTAATTTCATAGAGACAGAGAAAGGTAAGTAAAAGGAGAAGACAGGAGGGGTTTGTTTGAACTGGAAAAGCAAGGGAAAACCTCTTGAGAAAACAACTAATGAGACAGAAATAAACAATTTGCCAGATAAAGAGTTCAAAGCACTAGTAATAAGAATGTTAACTGAATTAGGGAAAAGAATAAACAGTAAGAATTTTAAAAGGAACTAGAAAATATTTTAAAAATCAATCAGAACTGAAGAATGCCATAACAGAAATGAATAACACAGAGAAGGAATAAACAGAAGACTAGGTGATAAAGAAGAATGCAAAAGTGATCTGAAAGACAGAATAATGGAAATCACCCAATCAGAACAGCAAGAAGAAAAATAAAAATTGAGAACCGTTTAAGGCATCTCTGAGACAATATCAAGTGTACCAACATTCATATAATAGGGGTCCCAGAAGGAGAAGAGAGAGAGAGAGAAGGGTCAAAAAGGTATCTGATGATATTATGAATGAAAACTTTCCAAACCTGAAGAAGGAAACAGATATCCACATACAGGAAGTACAGAGGGTCCTGAACAAGATGAACCCAAACAGATCATATCATAACTAAAGTGGCAAAAGTTAAAGAGAGAATTCTAAAGGCAACAGGAGAAAAATAAAAGAGTCATATACAAGGAAACCCCAATAAGTGCTGAAAAGGGGGAAGCCTGCAACCAAGGATACACTCATTACCCAGCAATATAATAACTTAGAGTTGAAGGAGAGATGAAGAACTTGCTAGACAAGCAAACCTGAAGAGTTCATGAATACAAAACCAACCCTAAAAGAAATGTTAAATGGTCTTCCTTAAGTGGAAAGAAAAAGGCTAAAACAAGAAGTATCTATAGGAAAGGAGAAATCCAACTAATAAAAGCAAATATATAGTAAAGGCTGAGGATCAACCACTTAAATAAGCTAGTACAGAGATTAAAAACAAAAAAAATTTGTAAAAGCAACTATAACTACATCAATCAGTAAAGGGATAAATGACAAAGATGCAAAGTTAAGACATCAAAAACATAAAATGTGGAGAAGGGGAGTAAAAAATGTATACCTGCTGGAATGTGTTTGAACTTAAATGACTACCTGTTTGAAACAGGAAGATATAGTTATAGGTTAGCATATATAAACCCCATGGTAATCACAAATCAAAAACCTACAATAGACACAAAAACTAGAGAGAAAGAGATATAAAAGAAAGTCAGCGAATCACAAGGGACAAGACTAAAAGAACATTGAAAAGCTACAAAAATAAGTAACAAAATGGCAGTAAGTACATACCTACCAATAGTCACATTCAACGTTGGACTAAATGCTCCAATCAAAATACAGAGGGTGGCTGACTGGATGAAAATACAAAACCCATCTATATGCTGCTTACAAGAGACTCACTTCAGAGCTAAAGATGCCCACAGTCTGAAAGTGAGGAAATAGAAAAAGATATTTCATGCAAATTGAAATGACAAGAAAGCAGAGGTAGTAATACTCACATCAGACAAACAGACTTTAAAACAAAGTTTGTAACAAAAACAAAGAAGGACATTATATAATGATAATGGGATCAATACAAGAAGAGAATATAACACTCATTAACATACATACAGCTATTATAGGAGCACCTAAATACATAAAGCAAATATTAACAGACATAAAGGGAGAAATTAACAATAATACAATAACAGAGGGGACTTTAAGACCCCGCTGACATCAGTGGAGGTCATCAGACAGAAAATCAGTAAGGAGAGTAGTCTTAGATAACATAATAGAACAGACGGACTTAATAGATAGCTTCAAGACACTACATTCCAAAAAAGTAGAATACATTCTTTTCAAGTGCACATGGAACGTTCTCCAGGATAGATCACAAAACAAATTTCAACAAATTTAAGAGGACAGAAATTACAACAAGCATTTTTCCCAACCTTAACAGTCTGAAACTAGAAATCGATTTGGGGAAAAAAATAGGAAAAGCACAAACACATGGAGACTAAGCAACATGCTAATGGGTCAAAGAAGAAATCAAAGAGAAAATCAGAAAATACTTTGAGACAAATGAAAATGGAAACGCAACTTTCCAAAATCTATGGGACACAGCAAAAACAGTTCTAAGAGGGAAGTTAATCGTGTTACAGGCCTTCCTTAAGAAACAAGCAAAATCTTGTTTCCAACCTAACCAATCATTCAAATAAATTAGAAGAAAAAGAACAAAAAACCCCAAAGTCAGCAGCAGGAAGGACATGCAATAAGGATCAGAGAGGAAGTAAATTAAGAGACTAAAACCTAACAAACAGTAAAACATCAAAAAGATCAATGAAACCAAGAGATGGTTTTTTAAAAAAGAAACAAAGTTGAAAAACCTTTAGTCAGACTCATCGAGAAAAACAAAAGAGAACTCAAATAAACAAAATAAGAAATTAAAAAGAAATAACCAATATCAGAGATACAAAAACTCATAAGAGAATACTATTAAATTATATGCCAACGAATTGGAAAACCTAGAAGAAATAGACAACTTTCTGGAAACATACAATCTTCTAATACCCGAAGCATCTACAAGGCTGTAGGGAATTGCAGAATTTCATATACTGCTCAGTTCAGTTCAGTTGCTCTTTGTGACCCCATGGACTGCAGCACGCCAGGCCTCCCTGTCCATCACCAACACATGGAGTTTACTCAAACTCATGTCCATTGAGTCAGTGATGCCATCCAACCATCTCACTCTCGGTCATGCCCTTCTCCTCGCAGTCCAAGGGACTCTTAAGAGTCTTTTCCAACACCACAGTTCAAAAGCATCGATTCTTCGGCACTCAGCTTTCTTTGTAGTCCAACTCTCACATCCATACATGACTACTGGAAAAAACATAGCTTTGACTAGACGGAACTTTGTTGGCAAAGTAATGTCTCTGCTTTCTAATATGCTGTGTACGTTGGTCATAACTTTTCTTCCAAGGAGCATCTTTTAATTTCATGGCGGCAGTCACCATCTGCAGTGATTTTGGAGTCCAAAAAAATAGACTGGCACTGTTTTCACTGTTTCCCCATCTAATGGGAATATAAATTGGTATAGCTTTTCTGGAGGGTAACTGGATATATCTATTAGACTGGTGCAAAAGTAACTGTGGTTTTGCATTGTTGAACTTCCCTGTTTGATACTGGAATACATTCTTAAATAAATGTGGTTATGCATCATTTTATGCATATTTCTCACTTTATTTTTTGCTAATGACTTATTTTTTTAATTATTTATTTATTGGCTGCTCCATGCAACATGTGGGATCTTAGTTTCCTGACCAGGGATCGATCCTGTGCCCCTGGCATTGGAAGCACAGAGTCTTAATCACTGAACCACCAGGGAAGTCCCATGCTAATGACTTATTATTTGCAGTTTATTTTATATTTATTTTAGCCTAGAGAAATGATGTTAGAAAAAAAGCAAATTCGAGCAATCTTTTGAGTTCAAAATGAGTCGTAAAGCAGCAGAGACAACTCACATCAACAACGCATTTGGCTCAGGAACTTCTAACAAACGTACAGTGCAGTAGTGAGTGATTCAAGAAGTTTTGCAAAAGAGATGAAAGGCTTGAAAATGAAGAGTGCAGCGGCTGGCCCTTGGAAGCTGATGATCAACTGAGAGCAATCACTGAAGCGGATCCTCTTACAACTACACGAGAAGTTACCGAAGAATACAACATTGACCATTATAAGGTCATTTGGCATTTGCAGCAAATTGGAAAGGTGAAAATGCTTGATAAGTGGGCCTCATGAGCTGACTGCAAATCAAAAAGATCATTGTTTTGAAGCGTCGTCTTATTATACACAACGAACCACTTCTCAATTGGACCGTGACATGCGATGAAAAGTGGATTTTATACAACTGGCGACAACCAGCTCAGTGGATGGATTGAGAAGCACCTCCCAAGCACTTCCCAAAGCCAAACTTGTACCAAAAAAGATCATGGTCACTGTCTGATGGTCTGCTGCCTGTCTGATCCACTACAGCTTTCTGAATTCCAGTGAAACCATTACATCTGAGAAGTAAGCTCAGCACATCGATGAGACGCACCAAAAACTGCAATGCCTGCAGCCAACATTAATCAACAAAATAGGCCCAATGCTCCATGAACATGCCAGACTGCACATCTTACAACCAATGCTTCAAAAGTTGAACAAATGGGCTATGAAGCTTTGCCTCATCTGCCATATTCACTTGGCCTCTCGCCAACTGACTACCACTTCTTCAAACGTCACAACAACTTTTTGCAGGGAAAATGCTTCCGCAACTAGCAGGGGGCAGAAAATGCTAAGAGTTCTTCAAATCCTGAAGCATGGATTTTTACGCTATACGCAAAAACAAACTTATTTCTCATTGGCAAAAATGTACTGATTGTCATGGTTTCTATTTTGACTAATGAAAATGTGTTTGAGGCCAGTTATAATGATTTAAAATTCATGGTCTGAAACCACAATTACTTTTTCATCAATCTATTAAAAGTTCAAAGCGAACCACTACTAAGAACCTATCCTCGAGTCCATGTAAAAATGTAGAACATGGGGTAATGAAAGTGCTTTGGAACTAGACAGAGGGGGTAGCTGCACAATACTGCGAACATACTAAATGTCACTGAACTGTTCGCTTTAAAATGTTAATTTTATGCTGTGTGAATTTTACCTTAATAAAGTTTTAAATTAAAAAAATTCTAAATGCCTGACAGTATGTGTAGGAAAGTGTTCACTGCAGTGAGGCTGGAATCAAGTGTCTGTCCACTGTACATTGGTTAATCACAGTATTGCCATATCCATGCAGCTAACAAAAAGCAAAGACAAATTCTACAGTCTGATACAGGTAAGAGTACACATTTTGTTGTGAAGAAAAAAAGAGGACCTATAGAATAGAATTCAAGAGGACCTACAGAATAGAATTCAAGAGGAACTACAAAATAGAATTCACGTAACAGCAAAAAGTAAACCTACAAACCATGATCAAGTCTGTTTTTGTATATGTAAATTCTAGTAGGATACACAGGAGAAGGCAATGGCAACCCACTCCAGTACTCTTTTGCCTGGAAAATCCCATGGACGGAGGAGCCTGGTAGGCTGCAGTCCATGGGGTCGCTAAGAGTCGGACACGACTGAGCGACTTCACTTTCACTTTTCCCTTTCATGCACTGGAGAAGGAACTGGCAACCCACTCCAGTGTTCTTGCCTGGAGAATCCCAGGGACAGTGGAGCCTGGTGGGCTGCCGTCTATGGGGTCGCACACAGTCAGACACGACTGAAGCGACTTAGCAGCAGCAGGATACACACCACTGCTAAACTTGCTTACCTGAAGACACTTTTTCCTTACAGATGTCTGTATGGTTTACATTTTTTAAAGCACTATTACTTTTGTTAAAAAAAATTAGAAACAAGTTTTAAAAGGTAGTAAGATAGCTCTGACAGAATGAGAAGCAAAGTCACCCCAACAGCAATGAGTACAGTTAGCACCAGGGACCAAGGTTCCTTAGAGAAACAATGATTCCAGGGCCAGGGTGAGGTGGGTATAAGATGAATCCGGAACATCTTATGTCAGAAATCACAGAAGTGTTAAAAAAAAAAAAAGTCAGGATGTATGAGACAATTTGAAGGGGCTCCCACCGATCACATCTGGGACTATTTGAGATCCAAAAACAAGAACCAAAGGACAATAATGAATTACAGACCACTGGAAAAAAGGAGAATCCATCAGTTCATAAGGAATATAAATAAGATATGTAAAAATAAACAATTGAGAGAGAAGGGAGTGCAGACCGGTAAATGAGGAAGGAGTGCTGAATTGGGAAATCAGTACTTCACAACCATCATAGGAAAGACTGAATCGGGTCAGAGTCTGCCCTATTTGCTAAATTGAGGGAGAAGTCTGGTGAAGAGCAGGACTGTTACGTGTCTTACGAGTGTATCTCCAGAGACTGCTTGAATTGAACGGGGATAAAACAGTAACTATACCATGGAGAAAGTGGAAAACATCCTGACCGGGTGCGCTAGATATTAATTTGTTGCCTCTTAGCTCCAAACTTGCCTTCCTTCCCCGCCACACTACAGCTGGAACTCTGCAAACTACATTTCTCTTTGCCAGCTGGCTAACAGGGGCCTCTGAAGAGGATGACAAGGCTGGAAGACACCATTTGTGTCTCAGTCTGGCCTGGATCCCAGCAGCATCGTCCACGGTGATTGTTCTCTGCTCCCAGGTGCAGCGGGCACCTCCAGGGAGTCGATTCTGCAGCACAGGGCTGGCAGCACACTCCTGTTGGAGGTCTGCCTCTCAGGCTTACAGGGCTCTCCTCTGACGTTCTAAGTTCCTTCCTTGTCTTCTCTTCCCTTGATCCTCGGGGTAGTAGCCGTTTTCTAGGCAGATGCTTTGGAGCTCTTTTCTCCCTTACAGTAGTTAATGACTTCTTACTCAGTCAACAATTATATTAAAATTTTCCTATTAACTTTTTACCTTTCACTAGACCCTAAATGATACATTAGGTGATCAAAATTAAGATCACTGAGGGACAGATGACACTGTGTTTCCTGAGAGGATATATGACACAGTGTTCTAGGCACCTAGAATGCAAAACAATCTCATCAAATCAACAGGAAACATCAGATAAACCCAAAATGAGCAGCATCATTTTAAAGGAGAAACTGTAATCTTCCAAAACGTCAATGTCTTAAGTGACAAAACTATGGAAATGCTCCAGGTTAAAGGAGACCAAAGAGACATGACAACTCCCTGTAACACATGATCCGAGAACCGGGTGGGGGTAGGGCTCTACAAAGGACATTAAGAGATCAGAATTCGAACAGTATTTTAAACTACTCTATCAGTGTTAACTGTACTGAATTTGATCACTGCACTGGGATTGTTGCAGAGTATCTTTATTCCTAGGAAATACCCACTGTTAAGTATTAGAACAAAAGGACCAAAATGCAAAGGGAGAGCACATGCAAGAAGACAAGTGACAAATCAAGTGGCATAAATGTTACTCAGTGAATCTAAGCAAAGGGTATTTGGGCCTCATATGTACAATGTTTATTCCTGCAACTCTGTAAGTCTGCAATCATTGGATTGGCCAAAAGGTTTCCTGTAACATCTTAGGAAAAACTTGAACAAACTTTGTGGCCAACCCAATATTTCCAAATAAAATTAATTTATTTTAAAAAAGAAAATGACTACAGCAGTAATTCTCAACCTTCACTGCACCCTGGACACTGCAAGCCATCTCAGGTCTGGGATTCCAGGCATCTGTATTCTTAAAATTCCCCCAGTGATTCCAACACGCAGACAAGGGTGGGAAACGCTGGTCCAGTGGGAGAGCTCACTTATTAAATTCAGGCATAAAAAGTGGCTCTTTTGCACTCGAGAGAATAAGCCCTGGGGAACAGGTCTCAGGGTAATGCAAACTCCTAGTTTCAGCTCCATGTGGTATGGCAGAGACCCTGGAGATATTAAGTAGGTAGGTGGTGGTGGTGGTTTAGTCGCTAAGTCGTGTCTGACTCTTGCGACCCCGTGGACAGTAGCCTGCCAGGCTCATCTGTCCATGGGATTCTCCAAGGCAAGAATACGGGAGTGGGTTGCCATTCCCTTCTCCAGGGTATCTTCCCAATCCAGGAATCGAACCCGGGTCTCCTGCATTGCAGGCAGATTCTTTACCGAGCTACCAGGGAAGCCCAAGTAGGTAGGTAGTAAGTGGAATTCATATGGATCTGGTCAACATGGAGACATTTAAGATCCAGAGCTTCCCAAAGGAATAAGGCATTTCCCTGACTATGCCAGGAATTAAGCACGACTTAGAGCTGACAGGAACTAGAATGGGTTTAACTGGACCCAGAGCTACCATCTCCCCTTGTCTTTTTGGCTCCACTGCTAGCATGATGGGTTTGGGTCCGGCTGACAGAGCACAGGAGAGGATGTTGCTCTCTCACCAGGCAAGCTGGGGAATGAGTGAAAGGGGTGGTGTGGAATTAGTTTCTTGGGCAGGTTCAAGGAGTGGGTTACTAATTGGCCTATTTTCCCAAAGCATTTTCCTACTCTGGAGGCTCATCTAGGTAGGTCTCGCAGAAAGAGCTGAGGGCAACCAACATTCCAGTCCAGCTACTTCTCACCTCAGCTCCAACCTGTGACAGAGCAGCCACAGAATGGTACATATGGAAAACTGGGAGCAAGGATGGGGAGACACGGCTGGGGGATGGGGAAGGCGCTAGTCAAAGGCCCAAAGACAAGCAAAACATTCCTGTCCAATGTGCAACAGACAGGAACAAGAGATAGGTTCGGTCAACAGAACATAGCCAATCTCCTACTCAGTTCAGTCGCTCAGTCGTGTCTGACTCTTTGCGACCCCATGGACCACAGCACGCCAGGCTTCCCTGTCCTTCACCAACTCCTGGAGCTTGCTCAAACTGATGTCCATTGAGTCAGTGATGCCATCCAACCATCTCATCCTCTGACGTCCCCTTCTCCTTCTGCCTTCAATCTTTCCCAGCATCAGGGTCTATTCCAATGAGTCAGTTCTTCGCATCAGGTGGCCAAAGTATTGGAGTTTCAGCATCAGTCCTTCCAATGAATATTCAGGACTGATTTCCTTTAGGATGGACTGGTTGGATCTCCTTGTAGTCCAAGGGACTCTCAAGTCTTCTCCAACACCACAGTTCAAAAACATCAATTCTTTGGTGCTCAGCTTTCTTTATAGTCCAACTCTCACACCCATACATGACTATTGGAAAAAACCGTAGCTTTCACTAGACAGACCTTGTCGGCAAAATAATGTCTCTGCTTTTTAATATGCTGTCTAGGTTGGTCATAGCTTTTCTTCAAAGGAGCAAGCATCTTTTAATGTCACGGCTGCAGTCACCATCTGCAGTGATTTTGGAGCCCAAGAAAATAAAGTCCGTCACTGTTTCCATTGTTTCTCCATCTATTTGCCATGGAGTGATGGGACTGGATGCCATAATCTTAGTTTTCTGAATGTTGAGTTTTAAGCCAGCTTTTTCACTCTCCTCTTTCACTTTCATCAAGAGGCTCTTTAGTTCCTCTTCACTTTCTGCCAAAAGGGTGGTGTCACAATCTCCCACAGTTCTCTAAAAGCAGCCATGTTTTGGTTAACCTGCACTTTGTGAACAGAAATTAGTCTCTACTCTCCTTCCTCACATCATCTCCATTTTCAGGCAGGAGAGACCTGCGTAGTGCTTAGGCACCTCAAAATTGATGGATCCAAAACTGTACAAGAACTCATGTCCCTAGATATGATCCTTACTGGCTCCCGATCCCTGCAACTAATTCTGTTTTCCCAGTCGACTGAGCCAGAAACCTGGGACTCATCCTCAAATCCTTCCATCCTTCTCCTTTCTCTCCATCCAATCAACGATCAAATTCCACTATTCTCCCCTACTCCAAATTCCTCCTGAGACCACCTCCACCAACAGAGCCCCATTCCAAAGAGTTCTTGAGTTCTCTCCTAAACTACCATAGCCACCCCTCACTGAAGCCTGCACGGCCCCTCTAGCCCATTCCCACGGCCGCAGGGAGGCCACGACAGGTCTACTGCACCACTACCATGTTCACACATGGCTGCTTCCACCTTCAAGTAAAATCTGACCTCCAAAGGATGTCAAGGAAGACCTAGAAGACCTAGGCTCTGCCACACTTCTTTTCCCAAGCATTGTTATTTCAAGCCCCAGGCACAAAGAGTTCCTTGTAGCTGTCTACATACTCCATCACATTTCACACTCGTGTGTACCCTCTTCTACAAAGTCTATCTAGCCTCTGGGCTTGGGCCTCTCCTCCAAGAGTTGCCTCTGACCTCTCCAGGCATCTCCTTCAGGCCCCCATTTTCTTATCACTACAATCACTGCACCGTATGGGAATTATCTGCTTTTGTAAATTCTCTGATACTAGCACTCCACATTCCTTGAAGAAGAGGACAGCGCCATCACTGTATCCCCAGTGCCATGCATACAGCAGGTGCTTCATATCTGCAGAATGTACTGGACTGAAAAGCATTTGTAGCTTTGTGAATACCAAGGCCTTTCGAATTTTGCAACAGATATAACTGAACCACATGCAAATCATAATGAACTACAGATAGCACCAACATTTAAAACATTATACCGCTGCTCTGGAATTGAAGTGTCTCCAAATAATTAAAAACTACATGTTGAGGGGGTGATACACAGTTTATTGAATTAGATTTTTCTATTTACAACTGAGATCACATCTACATACTATTTTGCTAGTCTACATGGGTACATTATTTCTAACGAGTTTAGACTTACGATGAATGGGCTCAATCATACAAAAAGACACGCACACACTCACACTAATTGTTTTAAAACAGTAGTGCATACATTATACTCCTCCTATAAAGCCAGCTTTGATTAAAAACCGCTAGTTTCAAAGATCAGTCTGATTTTGAAGATGAACCAAGATACACAAGGTATGATTCTAAAATCTATCTTAGCCATTTTGTACAGTTGCTATCTTACTGGACTATAGTATATATTTTTAAAAAGGACACTGATGAGGGGCACCATCTGGTATTAACTTTAACCAGACAGCTGACTGCCTCCTCCTCCTCCCAAAAACCTTTGGCCAAGAGTTCTCCACTGTGAAGACTGAAAGGACCTGGTGATACTACAGCAGCAGTCCCATTATGCTTGGAGGTGACAGAAGTAGGGCCACGTCAACCTTTAATTCTACCACACTAAGCAACTCACAAACGGTTCTGCGATTAGAACATTTACCGCCGTACTCAAAACACTTACGGACATGGAGAGTCAGCTAGAACAGAGGAAAAAAAAAAGTCATAGGTGGGTAGGTAAGAAGGGAGACAAATGAAGAGTGAAGCTGCTCTGTCCAACACTTGTGTACGTGTGCTTTAACTAAATGAACTCAGGAGGCCAATAGCAGTGGACCTGCTCAATTCACCTTCCAAATCAGAACAAGACTAAAAAGCTCAGACTTGAGTTTTCTACTATGCATAGGTTCCACCGGTGATGAGGAGCTCATAAGCAGGATCTCTACTCCTTCTGCATAACACGATGCAGGCACACAGCATGCCCAGCAGCTGTAGGAAGAAAACAATGGGGAAAAAGGGCTGAAAATCCTCTTATATCAAGTGTGTATTTCTTTGTTGGCAATGGAACTGTTTCACAGTTCCAAGATCTCAAATCATCAAAAAAAATCATGAACAGTAAGCAATTTCTAATGAACACATTATCCTTTTAGGAACTAAGAACCCAGTTTTAGTGTCCCTGCTGCACATCTAAGAATAATCCCTGAAGCGAGCAGAGTATCCAGGCTCTCCTAGTGCCATTCCCATCTTGATCCAGACCAAGGCTGTACAAAAGTGAACTTTCTGCAATGATGGTACCAGTCCGTAACTGAGCTGTCAGATATGGTAGCCACTAGCCACATGAGGTTCCTGATCACTTGAAATGGAGCTAGTGCAACTAAGGAGTTGCATTTTTTATGTTATTAATTTAAATTCAGATGTATGTGGCTAGTGGTTACCATACTAGACAGCAGAGGTCTAGGGAGTGGAATGATCAAGACTACATATGACAAAATCTAACACTGGTCTTTCACACCTCTGGATTTTGGGGAGACAGGCTTTACGACAATCCACAGAGAATGAAAAGCCCAATATATGAATAGCCCCAAAGCCCTATGCAGGGGGAACCAATCCTGATGTCAAAAAGTGTGGTTTGAAGGTTTTTGCTTCTCAATTATTTATTTTTTAACTCCAGGATGGCTCTGTGGTATTATATACATATTGCTTTTTAAAGGTCATTTTCTTCATCATTTTAATGGGCCTAATCCTCTTGTGGTAGCAAACTGGAATAGTAATAGTCATGCCATGTTATTTTAGATAAGTGAGAGGATTAAGCTGGATTAAAGAGAAACGAGTCTAGAATTTCTGACCTGCCTTCTTACAAAATATAAACAGTTATTAAAGAGCTAAATAAATTAATGTGCTGTTCTAACTTTTCAATGAGAGTGAAAGGTCTCAGTTATTTGATTTTAAAAGGCAGGGCCCTTTGTACATATAGGGGTCAATCTAATTTCAACAGAATGAACCCGATCTATAACTAGACGCTCAAAGTCTGAAGTGGAAGATTACTAATGAGACACACGTAGAGAGACAAAGGATGTCCTCAGTCTGAATTCTCCATGATGAAGTCACACACTCCAACTTCTCCCCTTATTTAGCCTCTATTCTACCCATTTGGGATATATACTTCCTGCTTGAATTCATCAGTTTCATTATATCAGCATTTGCTGAGTGCTTACTAGTGCAAAGTACCTTAAAGACATTTTAAAAGTAGATATTGTTGAAGTTCACTATATATCTTAAGCCAATTCTAGACATGTTTAGTATCTAATTCCTAAAAAAACACATTTCCATTCACTGTACATCAAAACATTTTTAGAATAGCTATAAAATCAAACACAATTATGTTCCCAGGCAATGTTAAATTGAGCAATAAAAATGCTAAGCTCTGAAATTATTGATTTGGTTGGGGAAAAGATCTCTTCCCATCCTCACCTCCTCACATTCCTTTCACTGGCTAACTTCTACTGGAGTCAGCACTCTCAAAATGCGGTCTGAAATAAGTATCCTTTTTTTTCTTGAATTTAATTTAATCAACCTGTACTGATTTAAAAACAACTCAATAAGCTTGATAAAATCCTACTCATGCCTGGAAATGAGTCTGTTTAATAACACTAAATAGGCCAATAAAAATTTAAAAAAAAATTAAGTGCTACACAATAACTTCTTACAGTGCAAACCCCATCACTAAGTATTACAGGTTCATTTCCAAAGCTTTGCTACATTAAAATCTCACTGATTACTGAAATTCTCCAACAACAGATTTAAAAATATCACAAATGTTTTAGCTCCAGTGTGATTTCTTACAATGAAACTTATCCCTACAATATTCAAGTCATGAGAAGTAATCTGCACCTAGTCCAAATATAACACCCAGCCAACAGCAAAAACGATTACTAAATACATAAGCAAATGATTAAAAAAACTGACTGCCAAGGATTAAAATGCTCTATGATACACAATTATAGATGGCATTATGGGAAAGTAGGTATTTTATACAAAGTAATTAAAACTGGACATTGGAAACACTCTTTTCTGAGAAAAATTTAGAAACACCTATCAAAAAGTCATTCCTATTCTCTGACCCCTCAACTTAAAGGCTACAAATTTTTTGCTATAGATTTTGCACATACATACAGAGGGTATTCACTACTTGCATTTCGGTAATAGCAACACTTCCATAAGTGCCCATTAATGCAAATAAATTATGAAGTAGGTAAAAAAATAGAATACTTATAGATAGCCATGGTAGCATATTAATTTGTCTTTAAGAAGGTACAAAAGGTTACATATATTATTCCACTTATATAGTATTTTTAGAATGATGAAGTTTTAGGAATGGAGGATGGATTAGTGGTTGCCAGGGTATGGGGGAGGAGGCATGGGGGAGGAGGCATGGGAGGGAGGTGGGTGCAATTATAAAAGAGTACCAGGTGGGACTCTTATAGTGTTGTAACTGTTCAGTATCTTGACTGTGGTGGTGGTGGATACAAGAACCAAACAGGTCATAAAATTGTATAGAACTGAATACACATACAGAAATGAGAAATCTAAATAAAACCAGTGGATTGTATCAATGCCAATGTCCTGGTTGTGACATATAACAGTTTTGCAAAATGTTAACCACTGAGGGAAACTGTGCAAGGCACACAAAGATTCTGTCTGCACTGTTTCTCAAAATGGAGGTTTCATACAATTATCTTAAGAAAAAAAGGAGAAAATTGCATCCTGTAAACTTCTATTTGTATAAAAAATATTTATGTGCTAGTCTAACCACAAACTACTTTTGGAAGAATATACAGGAAACTGGGAACAGTGGTTGCCTCTACAAGGAGGGACTCAAGAACTGGGGTCAAGAGCAGGCGTTTCACCTCTTATTAAATATGTATCATTTGAAGAAAAATTTATCAAGTGGGCTTTTCAATTAAGGAATTTTCAAAAAGTTAACAATTAAGATTAATTTTCCCCAAATTAAAAAAAAAAAAAACTTAGCTACTCAGGAATTAGCTTCCCAAGCTTTGGTTTTAAGTAAGGAAGAATTACTTGAAATATTTTTTTCAAAAGATGGTCAGAATTAAGCCACTCAATTTTAACTATCTAAAGGGCCCAATCCAAAGTGCTATTTACATATGTATTTTAACTCATTTTAATGAATTAAAATAGAAGTCAGAAGAAGCAGGAAGGAAATAGCAGTCTGAACCTCCTTCACACTTGGCATACAGACCAGAAAAAAGCAACATGGCCTTGGGAAGCGGTTCTCTATAAAATTTTATTCTTGATCATTCCATCTTAAGGATGTGCCAGCGTTGTGAGACTCCAAGGACTGATAATTTCCATTTTTTCCCACACTGCCTTTGTAGAGAGCGTTACCTGTAGCTGATACGTAAAAGAGCTTGCCAAATCAAAAATATAGATTTTAGTATTATGACCGGACTGTTGAAATATAAAATTTATAGCTGATCATTTGTACATTTAAGAGGCTGGTTACTATCAAAGAAGTGAAATATCTTGCTGACTAATAAACAAATAGTATAAGGTGTAGTGAAATCTTTAAAATCTCATTGTCTTTTATCAAAAAATCCTGTTGTAACAATTAACTAGCACTTTTCAGGTTTTTCTTTCTTGATCATTTTGGTCCTACCCAAACCTAGACCACTTAACAAGACTAGAACAAGGGTGGGCCCATGTTTCATAAAGGGCAATTATAGTAAATATTTTAGGCTGTGTGAACCAAGACAAAACTGGTCTCTGTGGCAACTACTCAACTCTGTCACCATAACACAAAAGCAGTCGTGGACAATACATAAAATGAATGGGGCTCACACCAAAAGAGGTGGTGGGCTAGACTGGCCCACGATACTCAAACAAGAGCCTTTTATTGGTAAATTATGCTTATGAGAAAATTTTATCTTAAATTCACCTTTGTGTCTTAGAACATTGATGAAATGTAGCTTAACAGTACCACAAATCATATTCAAAATCAAAGGAGACAGCACATAGTTTTAATACTCACAACACTACCAAAAATCATCTTTCTTTACCATTAAATAAAACTGAGTTTCCTGCAATAGCTCTTAGAGCTTCCCCACTTTAGAACCTGAAGAAAAATGCTAACAATTTTTCAATGCAATTACATTGTGTATTCCATCCAGCTTAAAGTGTTAATTTGCTGTCAGATTTCATAACAGAATTTAGGAATTTAATCTTTTGAGAATCTTAATTCTTCAATTTGTAATCAGAGGCAGCACACACATGGAGACAAGGTTCAAGATTTAGTGATGGTCATAAGTCATGCTATCCCTGCTCCTCCTCAATGTCAAGGTCTTCAAAACTAAGGGAACAGGGACTGGAGAATCTCCAAGCATCTTTCTAGCTCTTTCTCTATCAGGGTAAGTATAAAAGCTCACTGCTCTTTGAGCTGTTTCTGCCTTCACCTAGGTTTTCCATATCCTGGGCACCAATCTACATCAGATTCTGAATATCAAAAGTTTAAACATTTACAGGTACTCACACATATTAGAAAATCCTTTTACTGCAAATGGATGTTTTTTCTCTTAAAACTAAAATTTAAAAAATTCTCAAAACCACTATGTTTCAAGTTTGCAAAAGTTCTCAATCTCTGACTTAGTTCTGCTGGACTTGAAACATCAAAGCTTTATCAGATATTATTTAAGCCATGGTGATTTAAGTATAAAATGGTATGAGAAGGCATATTTAAGAGACTGGTTAGAATGTTTATTAGTCCCCACTGAAAAATATTTAATGAAGAAATATTAATAAGTTGGTTAATAAGCTCAAGTAGATGACGGACATATCGAAATGTTGATTTTCATTAGCCTTCTATGTACATGTTGCATACTTCATGATCATAAGCATCATATACTTAAGCTTTTCTGCTGCATGCTAATATATGCAGCTTTATTACCACACATAAAATTATTAAAAATGCACAGATCAGGATTTCACTTGGGTAAAGACACCACCTCCATGTTTCGTTATTTTTAGCTAAATGACAGTGTTTACACAAAGAAAATATGAAATACATCCCTGCTGATCTACAGATTACTGCTATGCTGAGCCACAAAGTAAATGCTTAGAAGGGCAGAGACTATAGCAAATAGAGCTAGGCTTTTTAATCAATCATTTCAGAGCTGTTTGAATATCAGCAAAGTAAACAATCACCTTATTGCCATTTTAAAAGGCACTTCCTACTAAATACACTATTTTCTGTTCAAATATACAGAGAGCAGACAAGCCAAGCAACTTACATATAAATTAGCAATTACATTGGTTTATCTAGCAATTAAATGATATAAAAACTTTAACACATTATTGCCTGGGGGATTTTTGCAGAAATTAATGCCTGTGGTGTTAATATGTCTCTGGTCAATAATGTGCTGGAATAGATTCTCTGGACCTGAAGCATGTTTCAAGAATATACTAAAAGAACACTAAAGAACACTCTGAGAACTAGATCTGATGCAAAAGATTTTCAATCATTTTCAAATAGTTGTAATGTTCCTCTAACAGAATCTCTAAGATAAAATATATATTCCTGAGGTAGTTTAACTGGGCAGAAAAATAGTTATCTTCCTTATTTGTTTTTTAGGTGGGTATGAGATTGAAGATTGAAGGCAAAAGGAGAAGGGGATAACAGAGGATGAGATGGTTGGATGGCATCATTGACTCGATGGACATGAATGTGAGCAAGCTCCGAGAGTTGCTGATGAAAGGGAGGCCTGGAGTGCTGCAGTCTATGGGGTCACAAAGAGTCGGACATGACTGAGCGACTGAACTGAACTGAATTGATGATGTATAAAGGATATGTGTGGGTTTGTTTGTTTTTGATAAAGTCAGAGGTAATTAAAACAATTACCAGCTACTTTGTACAAGCTATTAATAAGAGGGGGAAAAAGACTGTTTTCACTGGTAGCAGCTGGGACAAGTCCCCTCAGCTACCAAAAACACATGGTACATTTCCAGATATGCCAAGTGGTATGACAGACTTCTTGATGCCAATCTGTCTAAAAAAACTAAATCCACAAATACTAGGGCGGTTAAACCTCAGTTTTTACTTAACAGTCTTTTCTGTAAAATGATAAAGTTGCTCCTATTAGTGTAAGAGACTACTGTAGTGCCAGTTCTTGATGTATGTATATTAACATATAAATCCCTTGGAGACAGGAAAGCAAGAAATGGAAAGAGAAACAAAAAAATTAAAATAAAGCTTTCCATCTCCAAGCTAAAATAGAGCAGTTTGATTTTTTTAACAATTGTGTGAAGTTCTACTAAAGCACCTCCCAAGAGTACATTATGACAACAGTCTGTATTTTGAACAGGTCACTCACTAATCAAGTCAAGAAAATAAAAGAAGTCCCCCATCCATGGTTTCCCCGTCCAGATCTCTGGTTTCTGGGACCATTCTGGGTCTATGTCTGGAGACAGGAAACAGATGTTCGAAACTCGTGTCTGTACCTCAATCACTTCCAAGTTATCCATATACACAAAGCTTAACCGCACTTGGTGGTTAAAAACCATTTGGTGTCAACACTGGAGAATCAGTGCACTCTGATAACTCCCTGGCTAGCTGTGCTTACCTGAATAGCTGCAAATGCCAATGCTGCCCAGATAACATGCATCATGATTTCTTGTAGCTTCTTCACAACTAGAGCCTCACACCCCTGAAACACCCAAAGTCATCTTCATTAGTCTTTTTAAAAAGGGAAAAGCTGCAGGCACACATTACTACTTACTGGTAGAAATGGAAATGCCAAACTACAAGACAGAAAAAGACAATGCATTTGAAAATAACTTACATTAAAATTAAATGACATTAAAGACAAGTAAAAGAAGGCAGAAAAGTTCTAGGTAGAGATAATTCACCAAGAAAACAGGTTACCAGGCTAGATTCAAGTGCTAGTCAAGAAAGTGAACTTACCTCAGCATAGAGATCAGAGGGGTGGGCCAGACTGCCATTACAGCTGCTGGCTGTCTCTTTGCAACAACTAAGAGGGACGCTCTGGTTTTTGGTTTCTTTGAACCAGTCTGTATTTTCCCAGTCTGAATAGTTGTGAATTCCACAACAGTGCAGCTAACAAAGAAGAGAACAGAGACATCAGTCCTCATAGAACACATGGCCCTGTGCTGAACTTCAGAGTTCTGTGCACTGCAGAACTTTAAGCTACTTTAGACCAGTGATGTCCAATAGAACTTTCTGCAATGACAGAAATGTTGTAGGTCTGTAAGCTCAGTATGGTAGCAACTAGCCACATGGAACTACTGAGCACTCACAATGTGGCTAGTGTTGACTGAGGAAGTGAATTTTTAACTTTAATTTAAATAGCTACGTATAATTAGTGGTTCTAGACCTTCTGTTTGAAAAATCTTATTGCCAACAAGGGGTAGTTTATAGCTAAGAAAAAAATCTTTAATTTTGCCTGTTAAACATCTGATTCTGAATTAAATATATCCAAAGACAAAGTATTTAAAATCTTTTGTCTGAAATGTCTGGGATTTACTCTAAGTTATAACTAGCAAAAGACATGTGGGAGTAATAGATGAAATAAGATTGAAATAGATGAAATAAGATGAAAGCAGATAAATTTTGAGGTGAGTTTATGGATACAAAGATCTACTAGATGATTCTACCCTGAAGTATGTTTCACATTGTCTACAATAATTTTTCTTTTTTTACGGTTTTGTCTGTTATCTTTGCTGGTCTTGTCTTCTAAAGGTATGTGAAAGACTTCTCACCTCCTCTAAAGTTCATTTGGGCTCTCAACTTTCCTGTGACATAAACCTCTCGCCCATTATCACCCCTTTAGCTAATTAGTTTTTGGGGGGAAGGGCAGATGCTTATCTGGCTATGCTAGGAAATGGTGGAAAAAACTTTTCAAGGGTGAAGGTAAAAATATTGGACTCATTATGCAGCTAACCATGGCTATAAAGGTACACTGCTAATTTACACAGTAACAGAGATAAGTTTAATGTTGACTCAATAGCCATTGGTTCTCAAAAACAAATCAGCTTCAAGAGAACTCACCTGTCTCTGAACATAGTCAATGGCCCGGCTAGCAGCATCAGGGTTGGTTCCATTGTAGGTCTTGTATACCTTCTGAATGCTGCGATCAACTTCATTTTCCACCTGAATCAAAACAAAGAATCCAGTCCCTCAAAAATACTGGTGAAAGTAACATGAGTCAAGGCTCCAGCTAAATGCCTAAATGGCATGTATGTAAAGTTGCGAGATATCGCTATGAATTTCTTGTAAGAAAAAAAGTTCTCTCCCTGCCTGCCTTCAGGCAGACTCAGGTAAAATGTCAGACATATTACATTAGATTAAAAGCAATCAAAGAGACGATTGTGTGTAAGATGGCAGGCTACCTATTTATGAAAGACAGAGAAAGCAGTTGAGCCCTGTGATAGGTGTCCTAAATTATAAATATATCACCTCCTTTTTCAAATGGGGTTCTTAGAAGACCTACTCATTTTCCTTTCCTAAAGGAGGTAAAAATTAAACAACTTAAAAAGCACTCACAGGATACTTTTGGGACAAATACCGATATTATATTTTACTTATTTAATGTTTATTTATAGACTTGGACAAATACGCAAAAGTAATCAATAGATTAAAAAAAAAACGATCAGGAAATCAACTCTTCAAAATATATCACTGCCAACAGAGTGGCAACTAAACTGCTATTTAATTAAGTTTGCTTGTACCAGATTCTCCTCACCCTTCTAAGATGATAAGACCTATTTGGTAATTTTATAAGTCACGTGGTTAAGATCATAAAATTGATAACCAGACTGTAGGCAGACTGTAGGCATGATCCATTGCATTCTTTTTTTTAGCATAGCTGTCTGGTACCTTATACAGCAATGGTTAAATAGTAAATCAGCCTATCATGTCTTTGACTCCAAACCATAAGTTACAATGAGAATAACCTTACAATACCTTTGCATTGGTTCTATGTTGTTGTTGTTTAGTCGCTAAGTTGTGTCCAACTCTTTTGCTAATGCATGGACTGCAGCCCACCAGGCTCCTCTGTCCGTGGGATTTTCCAAGCAAGAAATGGAGGGGGTTGCCATTTCCTCCTCCAGGGGATCTTCCCCATGCAGAGATCTAACCTATGCCTCCTGCATTGGCAGGTGAGTTCTTTACCCCTGAGCCACCAAGGAAGCCCGTAAGAGCTCTATAGTTATACCCAAATTAATTAATTTAAAGCAGCCTATTTAGCCTTAAATGCTGTTGTAGGTGGAAGGCAAAAGTGGGCAAAATAGAAAAGAAAGGAGCAAGAAAAGAAGAAACGACCAGAAAAGAGGAAAGAAGGACAAGAAGGGAGTGGCTGGCAATAGTTGTCTAAAAGAGGAAAGAAGGACAAGAAGGGAGTGGCTGACAATAGTTGTCTTGGTGTTTGAGTTGGTAGGGCCCCTCATTCCTCAGGAACAAGTTGTAGGGTTGCAACTCCCAGTATGATGCATTTGAACTGTGGTGTTGGGAGAAGCTTGAGAGTCCCTTGGACAGCAAGGAGATCAAATCAGTCAATCATAAAGGCAATCAACCCTGAATATTCATTGGAAGGACTGATGCTGAAGCTCCAATACTTTGGCCACCTGACTCGAAGAGCTGACTCATTGGAAAAGACCCTGATGCTGGGAAACACTGGAGGCAACAGGAGAAGGGGATGACAGAGGATGAGATGGTTAGATGGCATCACCAATTCAACGGACATGAGTCTGAGCAAACTCTGGGAGAATGAAGGACAGGGAACCTGGCATGCTGCAGTCCATGGGCTCGCAAAGAGGTGAACACAACTGAGCAACTGAAAACCAACTCCCAGTAACCTTTTTCTATGTCTAGGACCAAGGCATTTTTTTAAGAGGCAATGGAAAACGAAATCTTTAATTTAATTCTTCTAAAATAGAAAACTGGGAATCTATGCAGGGAATCTATGGACTAAGGAAATTTGAACAAATTTCTCAGCTGACCAATTATTCATTTGTAGATCATTCTATAGTCAAGGAGATGCTTGTTCTTTGGAAGGAAAGCTATGACAATATGACAAAGACTGAGGTGGCACTAGTGATAAAGAACCCACCTGCCAATGCAGGAGACGTAAGAGACATGGGCTTGATCCCTGGGTGGGGAAGATCCCTTGGAGGAGGGCACAGCAATCCACTCCAGTACTCTTGCCTGGAGAATCCCATGGATAGAGGAGCCTGGTGGGCTATAGTCCATGGGGTCACAAAGAGTCTGACACGACTGAGTGACTAACACTTTCACTTTCACATGACAAACCTAGACAGTATACTAAAAAGCATCACTTTGCTGACAGAGGTCTGCAGAGTCAAAAGCTATGGTTTTTTTCAGTAGTCATGTATGGATGTGAAAGCAGGACCATAAAGAAGGCTGAGTGCCAAAGAATTGATGCTTTCGAATTGTGGTGCTGGAGAAGACTCTTGAAAGTCCCTTGAATTCCAAGGAGATCAATCCATTCAATCTTAAAGAAAATCAACCCTGAATATTAATTGGAAGGACTGATGCTGAAGCTCTAATACTTTGGCCACCTGATATGAAGAGTCAACTCAATGGAAAAGAGCCTGATACTGGGAAAGACTTCAGTTAAAAGGAGAAAGGGGCAGCAGAGGATGAGAGGGTTAGATAGCACCATTGACTCAATGGACATGAATTTGAGCAAACTCTGAGAGATAGTGAAGGACGGGGGAGCCGGGCGTGCTACAATCCATGGGGTTGCAAAGAGCTAGAATGACTAGCAACTGAACAACAACTAGAGTCATTTAAAGAAAACTATCTACAAACTAGGGGTTTCCCTCATAGCTCAGTTGGGAAAGAATCTGCCCACAACGCAGGAGACCGGGGTTCAATTCCTGGGTCAGGAAGATCCCTTGGAGAAGGAAATGGCAATCCACTCCAGTATTCTTGCCTGGAGAATTCCATGGGCAGAGGAGCCTGGTGGGCTACAGTTTCATGGGGTTACAAGTTGGATATGACTTAGCAACTAAACCAGCACCACCTACAACTAGGACAGCAGGAAACTTTGTTATGTTAAATGAGACAAGAAATCCTAACGCATGATTTCTAATTACCTTTATATTTTTCAAGTGGTGGCTAAACTGAAGGCAAAGGAAAATGTTTACTCTGAAAATGAGTTTGTTCTATTTCACTCAAAACACTTAAACCACCTTTTAAAACATATAAATTACAGTAGACAACATACCTTTGCTCTGTAAACATATCCCAAAACCACAACAACAACTTCTGTGACAAAAACCAAGAGTAGGATGATGACAAACTGTAAGGAAAATGTAAGGAAACATTGTCAAAAATTAAATACAAATGAAAAAATTAGCTCTAAATACTCTCTGGATAAAAAGCAATTATCTGAGATAACTGCTACAAGTTTAAGACAAGTGCTAATTCTATTTCAATTAAAAAGAGAGCCAGAGAGAATATGGAGTTTCATGCTCAAGTCAAGCAAGTAACACAAATGAATATTCCCACATATTATGACGACACATATGGTCAGGGAAGAGCTAACTTACCGTGGCCAGTCCACAGCGGCTTTCCCGGATTGTGGCACAGCAACCAATTAGCCCAATAATGAAGAGCAGGGCCCCAACAGCTATGATCACCACAGCAGGGATGAGAGTGTACACATCTTCAAAGAAGTGGTCATAGTCGTCGTAAGTGATGAAGACATAGGCTCCGACGTAGCATAAAATGCCAGTGGCTCCCTGTAGAAAACAAGGTCAGAGCGCTGGTAAAATTCTCCAACCCCTGCTGGTCAACATTCCCACTATTTCTTGGCACGTTAGAACTCAATGAGATTTTCCACCACTTTTAAATCTATTTGTAGACTTTTTTCAGTGAAGCTGAAAATTATTCATTAGTAAGAACATTTCTTTACTAAAGTTGAAAAGTCTTCCAAATTCCATCTACTCTTTGGTAATTCTGGCTCATCTAGGACCGAGAAACCATTAATCCCGTATATAATACGATGACAAGAATGAACACACACACACCCCCCAAGGCCTTCAGTAGTCAATTACATGTTCAATGCAGATCAACACAGAGGTGAGGGCTGCCCCCCTCAAGCAGGGAAATCAGGACACGTGGCAGAGTCAGGATTTGAACCCAGGTAATCTGACTCCAGAATCTGCATTTATACTCTGATCTCTTGCCTTGGGGAAATACAATACAATAGTAACTAATAACCATGATACATGATACCCACTTCTAAAAAATTTGCTGTCCTAGTTGAGACTGTGAAATGGTAAAGCTAGAGGGCTGAATGACTAAAGAACTTTGCAAATCCTTTGTGTGTGTTAGTCGTTTCTGACTCTGCGACACCATAGATTATAGCCTGTCAGGTTCCACTGTCCATGGGATTCTCCAGGCAAGAATACTGGAGTGGGTTGCCATTTCCTTCTCCAGGTTATCTTCTTGACCCAGCGACTGAACCCGGGGTCTCCTGCATTGCAGGCAGATTCTTCACTATCTGAGCCACCAGGGAAGCCCCTTGCAAACCCTTTAAGTCTATTTATGCTTTAGAATTGTGTTTCTTGAACTACATGAATAGGAATCACCTGAAGATCTTATTAAACTGCAGACTGATCAGTAGGTCTGGGGATGGGACCTGAGATTCTGCATTTCCAATAAGCTCCCAGCAAACACTGCTGATTTTTGAACTACACTTTGAGGTACAAAGTTTTAGAGCACCTACAGGGAAAGTGAATGCAGAAAGTCATGGAACAGCTGCCGCTGCAGACACTATGCTCCACCTACACAGTTTTATTAATACATACATTCTTCTCTCATCATTGTCAATTTTGCCAGCACAATGCTGACAGCCCAGTGTTGCCTGCTGTTATGTGAATGAGCAAATACAGCGTGAGGCAAAGTGTTAAAACATCAGTTTAATGAATTATCATTTATAGAGCACTTTGCTGCTGCTGCTAAGTCGCTTCAGTCGTGTCCGACTCTGTGAGACCCCACAGACGGCAGCCGTCCAGGCTCCCCCGTCCCTGGGATTCTCCAGGGAGTGGGTTGCCACTTCCTTCTCCAACACGTGAAAGGGAAAAGTGAAAGCAAGGACGCTCAGTCGTGTCCGACTCTTAGCGACCCCATGGACTGCAGCTTACCAGGCTCCTCCGTCCATGGGATTTTTCCAGGCAAGAGTACTGGAGTGGGGTGCCATTGCCTTCTCCGAGAGCACTTTGAGGCTTTCATATAAAAAGAATTATTTCACCATTCTTTAAAATTAACACATTCATCATTAATTTTCAAACTACAAAGGAGCCTCCACAATGATATTGGAAATATCATTAATTCCTCTCAACCTGGAAGCAGTTTAAGTCTGTGGGACTCTAAACTTGGGCATCATCAGTATATTTTCATACACTAGGCAAGTAGAATCACTCAGATCTGGAAGGAAAAGACTCCATTTATAGAAAGTTGAGAAAGTAACTTGACTTAAAAAATAATAATAACATGGACTTTTTAAGAGACATCAATTAGAATAATGGAGCCAATTTTAAAAAACCATATTCTTTTCAAACTCTCCTCTGGCTTTCAGGAGGCCCCACTGCTTGCTCTCTCATTTTCTTTAGGGACTCTCCTTTACCAGACAAATGTTAGTGATCCCCAGGGTTCTACCTTCAGCCCTATTTAGTTCTAATTTTGTAGGCTCTCCTTGGGCTAGCCTAGCTATGGCTTCACCAGTCACTGCAGCTCTCCACCTAAACCATCAACTCAGAACTACACATTCCCTTCTGGAAGTCCCACAGACGCCCTGACCTCAGCCTACCTCAAACCCTCGCTGCCTTCCTGCTCACTCCATTAAATCTGCCCTCATATTTCGTATTTCAGAGCAAACGGCACCAGTTACTTTTCCCAGTCAAACGCCTGAGAGTTACTTTATACTCTTTCTGTGACCTACCTCTATATCCCATCAATCTCCAAACTCCTTCAGGTTTACTTTTTTATTTTTTAATAATTTTATTTATGGCTGTGCTGGGCCTTCATTGCTGTGCAGGTTTTCCTCTAATTGTCACGAGTGGAGGCTACTCTTTGTTGTGGAGCACGGGCTCCCAGGCTCAGCAGTCGTGGTACATGGGGTTAGTTACTCCGCAGCATGTGGGATCGTCCTGTATCAGGGATCGAATGTGTGTCTCCCAAGTTGGTAGGCTGACTCTTTACCACTGAGCCACCAGGGAAGCCCCAGATTTACTTTCAAACCACCACCTGAATATTGTTAACTTCTCTTTAACCGTCTGCAGTGCTTTGTCTTAATCTGGGCCTTACCACTGTTCACCCTAAACTTTACTTGCTGACCCTCCCTCTGTCCCTTAATAATATGTTCTTTATATGATCAGTTATTTCTGTTAAAAATATAAACCAGAACAAGGCATCAGCATGTTTAAAATCAGGACAAGGGAAGTAAAGCCTCTGATAAACTAAGCTGTTCCTTCCCGCTTTTCGGGCTCAGACTCCACAACCCCTCATGCACCCTGAACAACTGAAAGCTGTTATTCCAAATGTACTGTGTATTCTCTCACTTCTTTACCTCTGCTGCTCTCTTTGGAATGCTCTCTTCATATGCTTAGGAACTCCTTGTCACCCATTAAGATGCAGTTTAAATATCACCTCTTCTGAAGCCATTCTTGACCATTTCAGACTAGATTAGGTGCCCTTGGTCACAAACCATCCCCTACATAGCCCTAACGGCATTTATCACAAGTGTTGAAATTATAACTATATACATCTCTGCATGCCTTTAGGGCACAAACTTTGTCCGTCAGTCTTTCAGCCCTGAACCACCATCCGGCACCTAGAACAGCTCTTGGCACTTGGTAGATACTTGTCAAAATTCATTGAGAACACTTCATCTCATCCCTTCCCTCGAAACTTCCCTTCAAGCTCAATCATAAATCTTTGGTTTGAATTTGCTTTGTTTCTCTTCAGTCCAATCTTACAGATTTTAGTTCACTGTTCGAACAAGGTTTAGCAACTAGCTTACTTAATTCTTAATGGCCATCAGATCTGGAATATATTAGTTTATAAATGGTTTACTTACAGCAACTGAACCTGTTCAAAGACCCTCAGTTCAGTGACCTACTTACTTTGGGGACATATTATGGGATGATGGAAGAAATGAGAGAAAAGAAGAGAAACAGTTTAACAATCTGGGTGCATTAACCACAGAAGTATATGGAATACTTAACACTCATACCAAAAACTACTTTTTCTTGACTACATATGTGTGATATGCAAACACACACACATATGTCCACACAAACATTTTGTTACAGTAAACACTTTTAGTCCCCTAACTGAATTAGAAGAAATTCTATATATGAAGCAATCAAATTTTATCCAGTCTGTCTTCACTAGTCATCTCTCTTTTCTTTGGATTCTTAGCTTTTCTTACTCTAACAGGCAATCTTCGTTTCTTACAAGGCTTGAATTAAAATAAATTCCATCTTTGAGCTGCTAGTAAACGTAATTAAAGGCTACATAAATTTGAAAATAAAACTGGAAGATATATGTACTCAACAGTTTGAAACACAGGACACTGAAGAACTATTTCCATTTTAGACATGAAATGATGAGTCTGAGATCCCTACAAGGCTCACCCTTGGTGCTGCCTGGGAGTGGGCCAAGTGAACACTTCCAGTGCAGCCATCCTCCACCCAGACAGATAATGAATGTAATGGAGGGAGGAGATGCCATTTGTGAAGCTGCCTGTTCCTTTTCTAATAGATTTGAGAGAAGTTTCTTTTCCCAGGCTGCAAACTAGTCAACATCTAAATCACACAGTGCAGTTGAGAACATAATGTTTCTATTTTGACAACATACAGGGGGAAGCAGCATAGTCGCTGCACATATCAAGCAAAAACTGCAGTGATTGCTGATACAAAACTATATAAATCAAATAACTCATAAATAGAGGATGTCCCCTAAATTTCCTTCTCTTAATGACATGTGTGTGTGTGTAGTCGCTTCAGTCGTGTCTGACTCTTTGCAACCATGTGGACTGTAGCCCACCAGGCTCCTCTGTCCATGGGATTCTTCAGGCAAGAACACTGGAGTGGGTTGCCATGCCCTCCTCTAGGGGATCTTCCCAATCCAGGAATCGAACCCATATCTCTTATGTCTCCTGCATTGGTAGGCAGGTTTGAAGCCCAATGTCATGTATATATGGTGCTTAATAGAAGTTGTATAATAAATAACTTATGAAATGACATCAGTTACTCTGAAAATACAGAGAAGGTGTCCTAACAACAGCTGAAGACCTAAAAACAGCAATACACAACTGCTTTAATGACATCCAACCATCCAAATGACAAACACAGGTGGAACATATATGGTAAATGTAAGGAAGGTTATAAGTAATTCCTAACTAGGGACTTGCAGTCATGAAGATTTTTAACATAGGAGCTGTGGCTATTAGAAAGGCTAAGAGGTGAGCAGGGTTAAATCCTTCTTCTGAAGGGTCATGCTCGGATTGAGATCTATCAAAGGCTCTGGGCTTTGCCAACAAAGCAGCTGCAAAGGGGATGAAATGTAGAACTTGGAAGCAGCTGAACTGCTTTAGTCACCACTGAGAAAATCTGAGCCTATAAGGAGGATTTGTGGAGGACAGTATACTAAAAATATTCACCCTTTTTACAAAGAAGTGAAGGGAAATTTAAGGGAAAGGCTGAGAGCTGAAACAATAGGAAAAAAAAAAAAGAATTTTCTGAAAACTGTTCTTCCTTATCCTTTTTTAAAATCTGCACCAGGTCTTTAGTTGTGGCATGTGGGATCTAGTTCCCTGATCAGGATAGAACCCTGTTCCCCCGGCTGCACTGGGAGCATAGAGTTTAAGCCACTGGACCACCAGGGAAGTCCCTCTTCTTTACCCTTTAATATACTCATGTTCTAAGCTGTCACGAAATTTTAAAACCTTAGGAAAGCCAGTGCTTTTGCACAACACCAAGCTATTCCTCCAAAAATAAAGCTACCTGTTAGAAAATTTTAGAAGTATGAGTTCCAGAAGTATGGCACTTCACTTTATCCTTTCACCCTTTCACTCCCCACATACAAATGTAAAGTCCTTTTAAAGTAAGAAATTTCATTGTTATGTAAGATTGATTTTTCTATAGTTTAGAAACCAGTGTTTTGGTTTTAGAAACTAGTTGTTTTGTTTCTGTACTTTTCAAATCTTCTGAGAGAGATGATGAAATACTAAAATCCACAAAACTCCTAAATTCTTTACTTTTCTAAGAAGAAGAAATAGGAAATGAAAGGGAGCACATCAAGCACAGTGAGCTCGCCACTGGAATGTGGCGACATTAAAATTAAACAGACTATTCCACAATTGGAGATGAAACAGCTCAGCTGTGAAAGTGTATCTATATGGAAATTTAGAAATGTGAAGGGAGAAGCATCCCACAGAGCATTTAGGTGAAGATAAAGCAAAGAAGAAGAGAAGTGATTTTCCTGCAGGAGAGGGTAAAGATGAGGGGGCCATCTGAAGTCATTCAGCTAAAAGCAGAGTCTGACAAATTCTTCTCACCTACTGAGAACTACTTCTTCTGTGTGATTTTTGCCTCCAACAATCAATTGGTAAAGCAGAAGTGATTGGAATGTTGGGAGGAAAAAATAGAAAGACTTGGCAAAAACCCCTGTGTACTTCAGACTTTGTAAGAATGCAGATTTCAAAAAGCAGAGAGGGAAAAAACAGCAGCAGGAATTCATCTTATGTATCTATTTTTAAACATTTAACTCAGAGCTTTCTGTATGGTCATAATAGTCTCTCATGTACCTATCTCCCTTCTCTCCTACAAGCAATCCATTGGTAATTCTATACAGCACATTTAATGCATATATATGGAATACAGAAAAATGGTACTGATGAACCTATCTGCAGGTCAGGAAGAGAGACGCAGACGTAGAGAACAGACTTGTAGACACAATAGGGGAAGAGGGTGGGGTGAACTGAGAGAGGAGCACTGACATATATACACTATCATGTGTAAAACAGATCGCTAGTGGGAAGTTGTCGTATAACACAGGGAGCTCAGCCCAGTGCTCCATGACAACCTAGAGGGGTCGGACTGGGGGTTGGGAGAGAGGCTTCAGAGGGAGGGTATATACCTATACTTAAGAGTTGATTCACGTTGCTGTACAGCAGAAACCAACACAATATTGTAAAGCAATTATCTTCCAAGTTAAAAAAGTTATCTATTTGGCTGTGCCAAGTCATAGTTGCAGCACTTGTAATCTTTGATCTTCATTTCAGCATGCTGGATCTTTAGTGGTAGCATAAGAAATCTTTAGCTGTGGCATGTGGAATCTAGTTCCCTGACCAGGGATTGAACTGGGCCCCCAGCATTAGGAGTGCAGAGTCTTAACCACTGGTAGGTCCCTATACAGTGCATTTCTGAAAGTTTCCCCAAACTCCACCCTCAAGCCATAGATTTCTTAAAATCACCTTAAATCTTTCAGCATTCTACTACTTACGTAACATTCTCTAGTCAAACATAGTTGTTTCAGTTCTGACTTACTCTGATGAAATACTTCGTATCACTAAACAAAATTACTCTTTTACCAAGTCCAATGCTGCATATTTCTCTTATCACTCAAGAAAAAAAAAGACTACTGTACCAAAGATTTCAAATCCTCTTAACAGAAATTAAAGCTATTTTAACCAAGAATTTAGGAAGCTATTAAACATATCATTTTCTCCATAACAAACTGGTCAATAATAAAGACAAGCAGTATTCAAAGATATGTAAGGATACAGAGAGAAGAGCCCTCAGGAGTATATGAATCTTTATTGAACACAATCTGGCAACACATCATTAGCCTCAGCATTTATGCTTTTGCACCTATTAACTGTACTTCTAGGAGTCTATTCTTAAGAAAGGAGGTCAGATGGAAACAAAAGATTTGTAGAAGGTGCATTCATCAAAATGTTACAATAACAAAATTATAATAGCAAAAACAAAAGATCATGTTGAAGTTTGACAGAAAACAGCAAAAGTCTGTAAAGCAATTATCCTTCAATAAAAAATTAATTAATTAAAAAATAAATAAATAAAAATAAAAAAGGAATACTATACACACACACAAAAGAAAAAACCCAAGCATCCAGAGGTATATTTGCATTATAGCCCTTAACTATGTTGAAGCATAATTTAGTAACACGCTTGTGGTATGTTAGGGAAAAAAACACTTATGCATGGATATTTATAAGCACCAAAATGTTAATACTGGTTGTCTCTTGGTGGTGAAATTATGGTAATACTAAAATATTTTTTAGTGTCTTCTTTAAAAACGAAATATATATTTGCAGAATCATGAAATTCAATATTTAAAATTGTATCTGAAATTGAGACTTTGTTGTTCTTTAACAAACGAATTCTTAAATCTGTCCTTAACCAAAACATAAAATAGGAATCTCTTCAATCCCAAATGTTTTAGGCACCTCTGCCAATCTTGCCTGTTTATGACTTCTCTTGGGTCTGCCTGGCTTTGACTCATCTTTAGATGTTTTCTGACTACTTAACACAATTCTGATCATTTCAGTACACATCTTTTCCCCCCATAAATATCACCTATCAAGGAGACAAGTAAAACAAAACCCTACTTTGAGGTGTAAAATTTTGACAATAAGCCACTTCTTCCTTCATTATCAATATCACTATCATTATTGCCATTATTCTTAAAGAAAGTATATTTTAATCCTTTAAACCAATATTACTCTGAAGATATTCCAAAGGTCATGTTCCTCACTTCTGTCCTATTTTCACTTTTTCTGTATTTGACTTTTTATAATCATTGTTTATCTAGCTTAACAAAATTTTTCTATTTAATCCAATTTCTATCTCTCAGTTGAAAAACCCAAAACATTCAGGCAGCAATGAAACTGGAGATCTGCAACTGCCACAGTCAAACTATTGTAACA
Organism: Giraffa tippelskirchi; assembly: GCF_054371585.1. Taxonomy (NCBI): domain Eukaryota; kingdom Metazoa; phylum Chordata; class Mammalia; order Artiodactyla; family Giraffidae; genus Giraffa; species Giraffa tippelskirchi. Next base: position 35,232,592 of record NC_137286.1, on the reverse strand, counting down.
GCATGGAAATTAGACATTTTCAGACTGCAAGGCTCCAGGGGTCAACTGAAAGAGTATTTTCAGAGTATTTAAATACACATTTTTCTTTGAGACTCTCTATCCTCATACCCTACTCTAACTGTAAAGAGTCAGTTATTACTACTGGAGCCTGAGGTGTTTCAGCTTCATAACAGGAGAGTCTGCCTTTGCTTGGGTTATGTGTTTAATCAATAGCAACAACAATGTAAAATACAGTATGTCAGCATTTACTATAAATTTCCTTTTAGTAAGTCAAAAACAAATACATCAATGCAAATAATTTTTCTCAGCTACTGGCTCTACCACTATTAAAGAGGGGGAGGGAGGAAAGAGATGACATTTTTAAAGGAAGATTTGAGACTGTCCATGTGAAAGGGGGAGGGAGAGGAGCGGCTAGAAATTAAATTCAATAGAACATTAAATGATTTTGCCTGTCTGTCTGACCCCTCTTCCTATAAGCTGTTAGAAAGCAGGAACTATACCTTTTGCATTTCTCAAACAGGTAAAGCACAGATATTCAGCAAGTATTTACTGAGTGAATGAGTCTTAGGGTATACTTGTTTGATGGAAGTATAAATTTTATGGAATAAATTTTTTGCAAAATTCCTAATGTTGGATCTTATGGAATAAAATTCATTGAAATATTTCAAAGCATGGTAAATACCTTAAAAAGGTAATAAACAACCTATTTCTTAAATTGTCAATTAAAAAGAGTCCTACATTCCCACTGCTTTGAGTTCTTTCAGTTAATAACTCACAGCCACAAGGTACTTGGTCCAGTGGACAGATGATTGAGAGTGCAGTAAGACTGGAAGTAATTCATTTTCTTAACTGTCAAAGACAAGAAATAGGTCTCCTGTTATATACCATAACTTGCTTTTCTTCTAGTAAACTGAGAAACAACTATGAAAAAAGAAATCTGTTAGCTGAAGGTGTGCTCCAATGACATATTCTTTGTCGGAGCAGTCACTTGTGAAGATGGGAATACAAAAGGTAGAGAAACAAATTCCAGGATGTTAGATGAAGGATCCAGTTTTAAAGTATCATATTCTCAACTCGAATGTGCAAGATGTGCTAGAAAACACAAAATATGTATATGGAGATGTGTGACAAGCAGTTTTTCTTCATTTATAATGAAATATTTCATTATAAATTTTTATCTTTTAAACAAAAGCATGAAGGTATAGCTAAAACTTCTTTTGGTAATTTCAACACATCAAATTTGCCTTAGGGCCTGTAGGCGGTTCCTTGTCTTAAATGTCCCCCATTTCCTCCAAATCACCCCAACATCTGTTCCTTCACATATTCCAGATTAAATTTCACCTCTTTGGAGAAGACTTCTTTGCCAACCTAAAGCAGCCACCTAATCACTCTATCACATCATTCTGTCTTAATTCTCTGCATAACATATCACTATCTGTTATTTTTCTTGCTTATTTTTAACTGTCTGTCCTGTAAAGCTCTGTAAGAACAGAGATCTTCACTTTTCCACCACTTTATCAGTAATATAAGCAAAAAGTGGGTGCTTAAACATTTGTGTAGTATCTGCTTAACAAAGCACATTTCCTTAATTTTATGTATTCACAGAGGGAAATGCAACGTGAAACTTTTTTTAAGATAAGACAAATTTCAAAGCTTAAATAAGGCTTTTAAATAGGATTTGTATTTCCTATGAATAAATGATTAGTGAAGCTGCCACATTCTAAAGTTGTTTCCAAAAGCTTTTAAAAGGTGTTTAACCTTCTGGTATTTCCTACTCCACAGCCGTTTTTAGCTTACTATGGCCTTTCATACTAATGAAAAACAACACCCTAAGCAGATGTGCCAGACTAGAAATTCTGCAAGCATGGACAAAGCTTTCTTTTACAGTCTCTATAATGCCTAAGATATGTGTGAGCAAAATAAACACTGGCCAATTGACTCTTCTTCTAGGGTAGAAAAAGTAAAGGTAATTTGTATAACATGGGACTTTATTAAGTACTCAATTAACTGAACAGAATAAAACCTGAAATTATCAAGTAATGATTTAAACTTGTTTTAGATGAGGCCTCCCAGGTCAGGTCAAATGACCCACTGAATTAAGGCTCTTGTCTGACCTTGGAGCAAAAGTGCAGTTTAGAGAAGAGGTTAATGACTGTTTATTCTAATAGCCTTCAAAATTTAGTAACTAAACACTTTTGTCTTCCAAAAATCATCATGGGTCTAGCACTACTAGCACTAATAAACTTACATTTAAAGCTATGTCACTCTGTAAAAAACAAAGAGATCCAAGTTGTAGATCCCTTCACTTGTCCAAAATTACCTTTCATGCTACAAGCCCTAATATTTTGGAATTTGGTGATGAGCTCTCAATTTCCACTAAGACAAGCTTAAGGACTTTAGAAACCACTGTTTCCCCTTTGTCTGTGCCTTTCCACAGTAATTTTCTTAGACTGTACTGTCCAAATAATCTACACCAAGTCAACATTAACAACTTTGGCTGATGCCGATTCTAAGCGTTTCAAGTACGTATCTATTTCCACATCACAACTCACTGAACAAACTGCCAACTGAACCAGGATATCAAGATATTAAGAGGCAGAGTTTAAATATGTTGCCAAAGCAATTAAACTTCAACACTCATCAACAATCAGCTGATAGTAAAGAGCCAATGCAACAGTTAAAAAAAAAATCTTTGCTAACGCTGACCAGTGGTGGTGGTGCCACTAAGTTGTGTCGGACTCTTGCAACCCCATGGATTGTAGTCTGCCAGGCTTCTCTGACCATGGGATTCTCCAGGCAAGAATACTGGAGTGGGTTGCCATTTCCTTCTCCAGGGGATCTTCCCGACCCAGGAATCGAACCTGGGTCTCCTGCATTGCAGGCAGATTCTTTACCAACTGAGCTATGAGGGAAACGCTGCCCAGGGGAACCCAGATAAATGTTAGAGATGCTCTATGTAGGGAATGCTTATTCTTACACTTACACATTAAGGTATTAAAAGGTGGAACAGACCACTATAAAAGAATACACCTATTAGAACTGAAGAATGCAATATAAAAAACCAGGAAGAACAGGTTGACATGTTTTATGTACTTCCTCATAATGACCTAATTTTTTAAACTGACAAGTTAAATAGTTTAAATGCTGGCGGAAGTTCTAAACAAGGTTAAAATTGTAGGTTAAAATCGTGTTTTGGAGCAAGTGAGTCTAACACTGCATAAAGAGCTCCTTCCCCTTTGCAAATCTTTTGAAAGCACACTTTGCTCTCACACCACGGGCTCTAGAGTACAGGACACCCTGGGTTTGAAGGCTGGCTCTGCCCCACCTTGGGTGTGCCACTTTAAGCAAACTTTAATGTCCTCATCTGTAAAAGAAGCATAATATTCCCTGCCAAATGAGGCTGTTATGAGGATATTCCATTAAAGTGCTTTAGCACAGTGCCTGGGTATAAAAAGTACTCAAATTTAGTTATGATTACCAACATCTCAGATTCCAACAGTTGGTCCCTAAACTACTAACTCTGTGGAAGACACATCTAATATTGCTTCCTTCTTAGTTATGTTACATGAATCCTGCTCTGTGCCACATTTTTTCCCCTACATGTCTGCTTAACTTCCTCATCACAGCTCACCTCACAAACATTTTACTATTCTACTAACCTAGATAAAGGGTGTTTAACCTCAGCCTTGGCAAGAACCCACCATGAAAAGCACAACCGAGGTTCAACATAACCTTCTTCACTAGGTGCCAATAATAGTACACATACTTATACAATTTCTAAAGATCAATGAATCTTTGAATAAACTGCAATTTTAAATGAAAATTTAATTATTTAAAGAAAATGATTCCTGTATTTCCAGTATTTTGTTTAACAATTCCAGTCCCTGAGCTTGAAAAGCCTAGAAGTCACCTGATAGTACAGATTCTCCTTCAAAATCAAACTGTATGCCCATAAAAATAATAAGGGACTGTAAAGGATACAAAGCTAAGTCTACACTTAAGAATCTTCTTATCTAAAAGTGTTTCTCATCTGGAGATACTAGGAGATTCTTTTATCTTTTGAAAAGGTTTCTAAGTCATACTAAAGTATAAGAAACACTGCTCTAAACGGAATAGAAGAAATCATGGAATCCTGATGTAACGTGGGTGATCCTGAACAGTACTCTCAGTCAGGATTCTTTCCATCACACCATACCCTGAAAGACTCTATGGCAAAAGATGTGTGTGGTAAGTGCCCTGTGATGTGTAATTATTCTTTTATGCTACAACAGTCAGGATATGAAAAGTTTCATCCTTTTCAAGGGGAGGAGGGAACCGGGTTGTAAGAAGGAAAGGATTCTTTCCAATTTAGGTATGTTTGTGGGAAAGAGGTGAATGGAGACATACAAAAGGATGGGAAATGGAAATGTTCAAGAAGTGTCCTGGAAACTGGGGACAGAGAAGTTGTGTCCAGGTGTTTAAGAACACGGTTTAAGAACATGGTCAATCGTGAGGAAGGAAAAGATGATCTGAAGACTTTGGTTGCAATATCAGGAGGGCGTTGAACTTTATTCTACTGCTGTAGCTTTGGGGGAGGGGTGTGTGTTTATTTTTTAAATGAAGTAAAGTGATGTGAAGGAAGAAAAGCTTAATAAGATTTATCCGGGTGCAAGGTCCAGATGAACTACAGGGTGGAGAGGCTGATAGGAATAACACAGGTTATTACAAAAGTCCCTGACGAGATAAGGACCTGATGTAAGATGAAGTGCTTTATAAAGGGCCCTTTCTTTGGGGGCGTGTCCAAAAAAATTCATAAGCCACCTTTTATTGAAAGTGAACTCATCGCTTTCTAGATCTTGTGACACCCGAGTCATATTTAACCAAGGTTTATAATCTCAGCCTACCCACCCCCATGACAAAACAAATAAGATTGATTTTCCTGGTCACAGGATTATTTAGCTTCTCAAGTTGAAACCTTTCCGTTTTCTGGGCTGGTAACCAGTCGACCAATTCTCCACACACAAAGAGCTCTAAGGCAAAATTCCTCACGCCTGAGTCGGAAGTGTCCCCGCACTTCTGCACCGTTTGCTCGCTCGCTCGCCTCGGGGCTGCCAGTGGAGCCGCGGGGGCGCCGGGCCCTGACAAAGAAAGCGGAGCCCGACCCTTTGGGGAATATCCTATTTCGAGCCTGACGTCCTGAAAGAATCTGCAATGAGAGCTCACCGTCCAGCAGGCTGCTCCGGGGGGGAAGTCGGGGGAGGTGGGGGTGGGCTCTCAGCGCCGGGCTCCTGGCACAGAGCCCGCCGGCCGGGGCGTCGGGCCCGAGACGGAGGCCGCCAGAAGCCCCCGAGGGTTTCTCCTCACCGCCCTCTACACCCCGAGTCTTCGTCCCGGCCGCGGAGGAACCAAAGCGAAGCGGCCTCCTGGGCCAGGCCCTCCCGGGTCTCCGCCGCAGGGTCCCGTCTCTCCCCCACCTTCTCAGCGCCAGCCGCGACCCAGCCTGGGTCCCCACCGGCGCTTCAGCCGAGGCCTCTTCGGGCCGCAACGCCGGCCCCTCGCCCTTTCCCGCCCGCCGGCCACGCTCACCCAGAAGATGAGGTTGAGAAACACCAGCACGGTCTTGGAGGAGGTGATGCCACATTGGCCCATGGTGCCGGCGGTCGGCTGCGGCCCTGCTCGGCGAGCGGGACGCGCTCACCGAGCGAGGTGGCAATGGCGACGGCGCCTCCCCACAGGGAACTGCACGGCCTCCGAGGCGTTCACCGCAGCCCCCGGCGCCGTCGCGCACCCCAGCCCCAGCAAGCACCTCGCTCCTACGCGCAGCCGCCGCAGTCTCCGCAGGGCCCCCGCGCCGCTCCCTAGCAACCGAGTCCCGCCCCGGGACAGGCAGCTTCAGCCAATCACTCGTGTGGTGGCTACAGCGAGGCCACACCTCTTAAAGGAGACGAAAGCTCAGCGCCCTTTCTTGGCCTCTGGCCGCCCTTGGGATGCAGATGGTTTACTAGGGAGGTTCCAGAGGACCAAACCCAATCCTTTCCTATTGAGCTACGTTTGCTATGCCAGGCTTATAGGTGATTCAGAGCCCGAAGAACTCCATCTTTCTACCTAGTTCGTTCTCCTAAATCAGAGACTCTAATTATCTCCCACTCCACACTGAGATTTTCCTGACAAACTAACACCTAAGCATTGTCTGGGAGCGGTGCAGTGAACATCAACAAATAATTATGGAGAACTTATTGTGTCAAGCCCTAGGCTAGCTCTCAGAAGAGTCATCAGAAAGGAGAAAAGGCTGGTGATGGGGCTGGCAAGGCGGAGACATTTTCGTGTAGATGTGTGGTTGGGGATAAGGTAACACATTGAGTCTATTCCTGGGTAGGCCCCTTTGGAACAAGATTTAGCAGGATTACATAAACATTGTTTTATATTACAACGTTTCACACTCTTCCCCCAATCTGGGATTGATCATAGTAATTAACAGTTGTTGAGAGCTTACCCCATGCCAGGCTTTTTATGACCATTTGCTCAATTAATTTCCATCACAACCTTTAGGTGGAAGGTATTATGGTTATCTGGAGAAGGAAATGGCAACCCACTCCAGTATTCTTGCCTGGAGAATCTCAGGGACTGAGGAGCCTGGTGGGCTGCCGTCTATGGGGTCACGCAGAGTTGGACATGACTGAAGCTACTTAGCATGCATGCATGCATGCATTATGGTTATTAGCCTCATTTTACTGGTGGGTAATTGAGGCTTAGAAAGATTAACAAATTTACCCAGAGCCACACAGAGAGTAGGTGGTGTAAGGCAGAAACCACATTCTCAGCCACATACAAAACTGTTCATTGTCTTACCTGCCATTACAGCCCTGCACGTCCTCCTTAAAGATGTCCATTTGCTTGTCCTTAATCAACTCATTCTCCTACAGTCTCCCTAGCTAATCACCTTCTCCAGGCACTCTCAGCAATACATTTTCATCTCAGCCTCCTATTGATTAGCACCAAGCAGCAGCAGCCAGCTATTCATTCATTAAACCTTTTATAAGTACCACCTCTGTGCCTCACAGTTATAGGTGGTGAGTATTTAACAGTGAGCAAGACAAATCCTTGCCCCCATGGAGCTCACATTCTGGTAGAGGAGGTAGACCTTAAACAAATAGGCAGGTAGGTTTATGACATGATATTGTGTAGTGATAGAAAATAATTCAGAGAGGAGCATTGACATATATACTCTACCGTGTGTAAAATAGTTAGCTAATGGGAGGCAGCTGTTTCGCACAGGGAGCTCAGCTCTGGTGCTCTGTGATGACCTAGAGGGGTGTGATGTGGGTGGGTGTAAGGGAGGCTCAAGAGAGAGAGGATATATATAGCTGATTCATGTTGTTGTCCCACTCCAGTACTCTTGCCTGGAAAATCCTATGGACAGAGGAGCCTGGTAGGCTGCAGTCCATGGGGTCGCTAAGGGTCGGACACGACTGAATGACTTCACTTTCACTTTTCACTTTCATGCATTGGACAAGCAAATGGCAACCCACTCCAGTGTTCTTGCCTGGAGAATCCCAGGGACGGGGGAGCCTGGTGGGCTGCCATCTATGGGGTCGCACAGAGTCGGACACGACTGAAGTGACTTAGCAGCAGCAGCATGTTGTTGTACAGTAGAAACCAACACAACACTGTAAAGCAACTATAGCCCAATTAAAAATAAAGAATAAATATTTTTAAAAAGAAAAGAATTCAGAGGAAAGCCATAGAGAGTGATGAGAGAAGTCCTCTGAAAGGACATGGAAGGAGACCCAGCTGAAGTTAGGGTGCAGGCTGTGTGAATATTTAGAGGAAGAACATATTTAGAGGAGGAACCAAAGATGGAGATAGTAAGTACAAGGGCCCTGAGGCAGAAATGGGATCAGTAGGAAGAAGAACATTAAAGAGCCTGGTGTGCAGGAGGTCAGTGGAAAGCAGAGAATGAAGTCAGCAAAGCCAGATCACCAAGGACCTAGTAAGCCATATGTGATGGAAAGACAAATGCAAGGCTTTGAGCAGGTTAGGAACACCATCTGACTTCAGTTTTAAAAGCACCATTCTTGCTACATCATATCCCAATTAAAATGTAAGAAGTCAACCAATTAATCCTAACTCTTAGGAGTTATTCCCTTTGCGGGTCTATCTCCTTGCTAGTCCCCATACTCTAAAATGTTTCTCTCCGCTTTACTGTGATGCTTTTCTTCCTTCTCCAAAACATCTTCTTTGCATTTCTTCAGCCTCAAACCTTCCCAGTTACCTGCTGCTGCTGCTGCTGTTAAGTTGCTTCAGTCGTGTCCAACTCTGTGCAACCCCATAGATGGCAGCCCACCAGGCTCCCCCGTCCCTGGGATTCTCCAGGCAAGAACACTGGAGTGGGTTGCCATTTCCTTCTCCAATGCATGAAAGTGAAAAGTGAAAGTGAAGTCATTCAGTCGTGTCTGACTCTTCGCGACCCCATGGACTGCAGTCTACCAGGCTCCTCTGTCCATAGGACTTTCCAGGCAAGGGTACTGGAGTGGGGTGCCATTGCCTTCTCTGCCCAGTTATCTGAGGAGGCCTTAATTCCCTGGCGCCTTCACCTCCAATCCTGTCCTTCCTTACTTTGATCCCTTGTGTGAGTCTCCCTACCTCTCCCCCCACATTAGGATCACCTGGACCACAAGACTTTCTTTTGGGCACTGGCCTCAGCACACTACATGTTTTTAATGTGCAGTCAGGGTTGCAAACCACTGTTCTAAATTTACAACCTGCTTCAGTCTCTCCAACCAAAAAAGAAAAAGCTCTCACTTAACACTGCATTTTTCTTTCTCTCTTCTCTCCATCAAAGTTCCTGAAAGCTCATCTAGTTCTGAAAGATCAGCTCGATGAGACTTCACCGTGCACGTGAATCACCTGAAGAGCTTGTTACTTGCAGGGTCTGTTTCAGAAGATGGGGCTGGGCCCAAGATTCTTCATGTCTAATGGGCCCCCAGGTGACACAATTAGACCACTCTTTGTAGTTAAGGGCTGGCCTTCCTTCCCGTCTGTACTCTCTTGCTTCCAACTCACTTTTTTTCTTTTTTCACTCACTGCCTTGTGGTTTTACCCTATAGTGTCACTGAAGTTGCCAATGTTACCAATGACCCATCTGTTCCCTGGTTCTGGGGCAATGTCTGTAACAGGGAAAGAGCACAGGCTTGGAGACTAGAGAGCCTGGGTTCAAACTGTAGCCCTCCCACTTACTAGCTCGGTGACCTCTCTGTGTCTCAGTATCTTCGTCTTTGGGGACGGGGGGAGATCATGATGATAGTCCCTACCTTGTGAGAATTAAGCGAGTTAAGATACACAGAGCTGTCAGTACCCAAGGGCTTCATAAGCATTGGTGGTGTTCATCTCACAAGGCCTCTCACCAGTATTTGATTCCACTGACTTCTCTTTGTTTAAATATCTCTCCTCCTGTAGCTTCCAGAATACCCTTCTCTCTCTCTCTTTGGCTGCACCCCGTGGCACGTGGGACTTAGTTTCCTGACCAGGGATCCAACCCGTGCCCCCTGCAATGAAAGTGTGGAGTCTTAACCACTTGTGCATGCGTGCTAAGTTGCTTCAGTTGTACCTGACTCTTTGCAACCCTAGGAGCTGTAGCCCGTCAGGCTCCTCTGTCCATGAGATTCTCCAGGCAAGAATACTAGAGTGGGTTGCCATGTCCTCCTCCAGGGGATTTTCCCAACCCAGGGATCGAACCCAAGTCTCGTATGTCTCCTGCATTGGCAAGTGGGTTCTTTACCACTAGTGCCACCTGGGAAGCCCACTCTCACATTTACTGCAGCATTATTTACAATAGACAAGAAGTGGAAACAACTTGAATCCATCAGTGGACTTACCTCTGGACCGCTAGAGAATTCTCCACCCCCTTCCCACTTAGTTCTCCACCTCCTCTCCAGCCACTCTTCTTCCTGGGCCCCCTTGGATGATGGTGTTTCCCAGGACTTTGACTTAGGCTCTCCGATTTTTCTCACCTGACCTGAGCCATCTGACCCAGTGCCCTGGGTTCAGTTACCACCCAAATGCATAGCTCTCCTGAATCTAGAGTTTCCTCCTAGATCTTTCAGTTTCCTATCCATGTACCCGACAGCCTGTTGCATGGCTCAGGTATATTCTTTAATCCACTCAGCACATATCTACTAGTTTCCTGCTCTGTGCCTGACCCTGTGTCAAGTGCTGGAGGTACAGTAGTGAAGTGGTTAGACCTGGGCGAAGACCTTAGGGAGCTCACAATCCAGAAGGGAGGTCCAATGCTAATCATGCCATGACTGACTTATTGCAATTGGGATGCATGCTCAGTTGCTTCAGTTGTGTCCGACTCTTTGCAAACCCATGGACTGTAGCCCACCAGGCTCCTCTGTCCATGGGATTTCCCAGGCAAGAATACTGAAGTGGGTAGCCATGCCCTCCTCTAGGGGATATTCTTGAACCAAGGATCGAATCTACGTCTCCTGTGTGCAATTTAAAAGTTCAGGGTGCTATGAGAGTGTGTAATGGGGACCTGACCTTGTCTGGTGGTGACATATATTCTCCGGACTCCTCGTGTCCCAAACTGAACTCACTGTTTCCCTGAACCTGCCCCTCCTCTGCCTGTGTTTCTTAGATCAGTGAACAGCACACCTATCAGCTTACCCAGGCCAAGTCCTGGACATCATGACTCCCACTCTCCCTCACTGACCACTTCCACCCAGTGGGAGAATCCTTCCTTCTGGAAAACTAGCCTTCTGGATACTGCCCTATGCTTAAGCAGGCTGATTTTATCCCCTGATAAAGTAGAAAAAGAGCAAATGAGGGGCTCAGGTTCATCCCCAGAAATGCAGGCCCACTGTGTGTCCCGCTGAACATGACTGTGGCCCGTCTAATCAGGGGGTGATGGGAGGCTGGGGCACGCATGTCTTCTCTTACTGACTCTCAGCTGATAACTTTCCCCAGTAAACCCTGTTTCTTAATCTATATCACGTGAAGTAAAATGCACACTGATTCACATTGTGTGACACAAAGTGGCTATGTTTTACCAAAAAAGGAAAAGATATATTTATTTTTTGCACTGTGGAAGCTGTGTCTGCTTCTAGTGATTAGCACCTTTATTAGACCAGCTGTACAGCTGCATCTGGGACATAGGAGAAAGAAATGTAGATATAGATATATAGGGCCTCCCAGGAGGCGCTAGTGGTAAAGAACCTGCCTGCCAATGCAGGAGATACAAGAGACCTGGGTTCGATCCCTGGGTTAGGAAGATCCCCTGGAGGAGAACTTGGCAACCCACTCCAGTATTCTTGCCTGGAGAATCCCATGGACAGAGGAGCCTGGCAGGCTACAGTCCATAGGGTCGCAAAGAGTCGGATACAACTGAGCGACTTAGTGTAGATATATAGATAGAGAGCAATAATATCTGCTTGTAGCAAACATTTGTGCTTTTTTTAGTTTTCCCACACTTGAATCCTTTATCTATTTGGAAGGATCCCCATTCAAGAATCTTGACTGATAGGATTACCATTAAAAAAATTTAAAAAGTTTCATAAAGTGAAGGAAGACAAAAACTCATTGCTCTACAACTAGAACAAAATAAATTATGAGTAATTTCTTCCAGTCTTTTACTACATACACGTGTTGACATAATTGCAATTATTTAACTATATAAAAATTTATATACTCTAAGCTAATTTTAAAATTGTGTTATTTCAAAGATGATATATATTCAATGCAGAACATTTGAGAATACAAAAGAAAACCCACAAAAAACCCAAAAGTTACAATTCTGAGATAACTACTGTTAATAATTTGGTATATTTCCTTAAAAATCTTTCTCTATATTTTTACATTTTACACAGCTGAGAATACACTAAGAATTCCAACTGTTTTATGCATAGATAACTGAGACAATTTAACATTTCCTAGATAAAAGATTATATGAAGAGAAGCAAGGGGATAGATGTGGATAATACTTGCCATTCATGTGATGTATTACTCAATACCGATTAGAGAGCCTTAATGGATTCAGAGATTTAAAGATGCAGAAAATCATTATGCAAGTTTCTTGGCAGTGAAGTTGCACATTATGCTGCCCTTCACAACTCTGCTTCTACTGACAAAAATACAGGAGCCTTTTTGTTCAGCTGGTTTCCTGGCACCGTGTTCCAAGCTCTTAAAAATTTTGTCCATTATGGGCAAGTGCTGAAACACAATAGGAATCATTATTGTTTTCAGTGTCATCAAACATGGCAAAGATACCACACGAATTGTGAGATGAATTATGGAGCCTGAGAAACACTTTTCCAGGAACTGAGAGAGGAGTGGAACAGAAGAGAAACAGCTGACAAGCTGATTCAGTGAAGTGACAATAAACATATATCCTGGGACCACACTGCTCAGACTGACTCTTGGTTCTTACCCCTCGGTCATTATGTGACCTTGGAGAAGTTACTTTAAACTTCCTGGGTCTGTTTCCTCATCTGTAAAATGAGGAGTGATATATGCTGATATTTTCATTCAGATTTTTGCAGTCTCTTCAAAAGAGGGTGAGGTGAGTGTTAAGAATAACACCTATTTCATAGAGCACTATTTAACTGGAGAGAATTGAATACATGAGTAAGTAAAGTGCTCAGCTCTACTACTGAGCAGGAGGGTCCACATATGACACAGAATTCGACTGGATCACAGCATTTGAGAAGCCTTGTAAGTTCTTTATATCACACGTTTCCTTTTCCTAAATTATCTCATTTTTACTAAAATTTTTACTGAATGAAAACATGCTTTCAGAAAAATGCACAAAGCCCAGCATAATTTTAACAGAGTGAACACACTTGTGAAATCACCACCCAGGTCAAGAAATGGAGGATGACCAGCATCAGAAATCTTCTCTCATAGCCCTTCTTGGTCAGTATCTCCTATTATCCTGACTTCTAACACCATAGATTAGTTTTGTCTGTGTTTTAACTTTTTGTAAATGAAATCATATGATATGTACTCTTCTGAGTTTAGCTTCCTTCACTCCATGTTATGTTTATGGATTCATCCATGTTGCTGCAAATAGAAGTAGTTTATTCATTCTCACCACTGAACACATTCAGTTGTATGATTATGTCAAGATGAAACAATGCATTCTTTTGTTGAAGAACATTTGGGTTGTCTCCAGCTTTTAGGTTATTGAGACTGATATTTCTGTGAATATTCTTGAATCTTCCAATCCATGAATATGGTATTTCCCTCCCTTCCTTTATTTAGGTCTTCATTCATTTCGCTCAGTAATGTGTGTAGTCTTATATACTTTTCATTAGATTTGTTCCTAGGTATTTGTTGCCTTTTTGATGTCCTTGTGAATTGTCTTATTTTTGAATTTCATAAATTGTAGCTGGTTAGTAGAAGTACTGGTAACTGATACTGGTTAGTAGAAGTATTGGTAGTTGCATAAAGACAATGTTTCCAGCAACACTGCTAAATTTAATGAATAAATTAACTGATTGTTTTTCTCTATTATTTGTTTCCCTATTTCATTCATTATTGGTCTTGGTATTTCCTTCCTTCTACTTCACTTGAGCTCAGTTTTCTATTCTTTCTCTAGCTTCTTATTCTTTGAGGGATAGGGATCCTCTTCTGTTCCCATTGTCTGGTCTCCCATTCTGGATCAACGGAGTTTGTGAAAAACTGTGTCATGGATTATCACCGGTTCTCCCCGTCCACCCTTGTTTCCACCTCAGTGCTTTACCTTGAGACTCTTCACCTTCAGGAGGCTAAGTGCCAGCCTCAGGCTCCCCTACTTTCTTTCCTTTTGTTATTTTGGGGTTGCAACCTCATTTAGTTGCAGAAAGGTAGATGCAAGAAGGACAGGAATTTAAGAACAGTGTGCTGGATATCTCAAAAAAAAAAAAAAAACTATCCCATTTACAGCCCAGGGGCAGCTGCCCAATTTTCTAGTTGTTAGATAGCTTGGATCTCTGGACTGCTAGAGAATTAAGTGTATTTCTATCTTTATTTACACGAATGGATTGCTTTGTTTCCTAGTTGAAGCACAGGCAAGCAATTGTTTTGCCTTTCAGATGCTAGTAATTGATTGTCTGTCAGTTTTGATTTTCAAAATTGTTTGGCATTTTTGTGCTTTTCTGGTGAGAAGTGCAGAAGGCTGTAATGGGGGCTGCTCTCCAGACACCATTTAGAAAAAGACATCTCCCAGAATGACCTTTATAAAATGCAACTCTGACCATGTCTTACCTTCACTTAAAGGATTTTAACAATTCTCATTGTCTACTGAATAGAGACTGAAGTCCCAGCTTGGCTGAATGATTCTTTGTAACAAAGCCCCTGGCTGAGGCTCAGGACACACTGAGCTACTTAACAGTTTTCAAAAACAGCCTTGTCCTCACTCCCCTCCCGGCCTTTGAATATGTTACACATGTGGACTGGAATGCCCACTCTCATCCAGCTTTACCTTGAAGGACTGTTTACCCTTCAAAATTCAGCTCAGGCAACCCTCCAAAGTCTTTCTGATCTACTCCCTCGAGCTGGGGTAGATCCTCTTCCCTGAATGCTGACAACTCCCTCTCCCCCCATGCATTCTTCCATCAAACTGTTGCTGAACACATGTCTGGCTACTTGCTGCTCATAAGCCAACGAAGAGGCCAGGTGGGTGGAAAGGAAAGCTTGCTGTATTTTGGAGGTTGGCAACCTTGGGGGTGGAGGGGGGCCAACAGCTGTACAGAGGCTGATTCCCTCTGCCCACCTACCGATCGAGCAAGCGCTTTTACAGAGAGAGGGAGGGGGCTACATGCAGAAACAGCATAGTGAGCTCTGACAGTCATTTTGAAATTGGTCACTGCTGGTCTGACCAGTGTCATCTTGATTGTTTTAAGTACAGTTAATCTTCAGTTCCAGGGTTGGTTTGTTTCCATTTCCTTGAGACCAATTCTTGGACTTCTGGCAGCTTGTGTTATGGCTACAGTCGGTCATCATGTTAACTTCTCCACCTGGTAGCGGTTTCAGTATCTATAAGACAGTTTACAGGACATGGCTCAGAATATTATCTATAGCCCTTGAAAAGGAACTAAAGGTCCTTGGCTATTAATGACTACATTATTATTATTTTGTCTCCTTTAACTGTTTTCCTTTGTTTCTGCATTTTCTCGCTTCTCTGATTAAACTTATTCTTTGGCTAAAGTTTTTTTCACAGACAAAAGGCAGATAGAGGACATAGGGGCAAGGACCATAGGGTCCTTTGTTGTTGTTTACTCACTAAGTCCTGGCCGACTCTTTCCGACCCCATGGACTATAGCCCGCCAGGCTGCTCTGTCCATGAGATCTCCCAGGCAAGAATACTGGCGTGGGTTGCCATTTCCTTTTCCAGGGGATCTTCCCAACCCAGGGATTGAGCCTGTGTCTCCTGTCCTGGCAGGCGGATTCTTTACCACTGAGCCACCAGGGAAGCCTCAGTAGGGTCCTGTTCCATTTCAAAACCACTGCCACAGTGGCTCCTGATAGACTGTGCTATAAGCCCCTGTTTCTTATGCGTCTCTTTATCCCATGTCCTAGGGAGGACCTTAGTAAGTCTGTAGGTTCAACAATGTGGCTCCTGCTGGGCTAGGAGCCCCTATCATATGCGATTCTGGTGGTATTAAGGCCGCCACACAAATGAAGATACTGGTACACTGAAAAGTCAAGGACAGCCCCATTTACTCTCATAAAACCTACTGACCCCTGCTAGGTGTGCCCTGGTGTGTGCATGCAGACAAAAATAGACAAGTATTGCCTCCCATGCCTCACACTGCAGGAAAATTGCTCTTTTCCATCATTTGGGTCCAGCTTTGTCAACACCCCCAATCTGTTGCACAGAGGGTAGAAGAGAGAGTAAAGAACCAGTGTGAAAGCTGTTCATTTCTAATACCAGGGTGGAGAGAGCGCTGCTCCAATCAGTGGAAGGAGCCTGGTCTTGGGGTCAAATAGCTTAGAGTGAAATCTTGGCTCTGCATTTACTATATCATCTTAAGAACAGCGAATTTTTGAGGCAGTGAAACTACTCTGTACGATACTGTAATGGTGGATACATGCCATTATATACTTGCCAAAATCCACAAAACGTACAGCCCAAAAAGTGAACCCTGATGTAAACTATGGACTTTGGTTGCAAACAAAACAATTGTATCACTTCATGATATGCAATGATTGCCAGGACAATTAAGTGAAAAAAGCAATGCAGAACAATGCATATAGTATGCTACCTTGGCCTAAGGAAGAGAGTTGGGGAGTAAGAAGTATATATTCACATTTGCTTATATCTGCATAAAGAAAGCTGAAAAAGATATACCAGAAATTACAAAAGTGGTTACCTCTGAGGCTGAGGAGTCGGGTGTATGGGGACAGGGGTGGAAGCATGACTTCCCAACGTATGCCTTTTTGTTTTGATTTGTGAACCATGTGAAGGTATTACCCATTAAACTTGCTTAAAAACTAATTAATTCTATAATGTCTGAAATGCATGGTACAAAAGCCCACTTACAAGACTCAGAGGTGAAAGTGTGCTAATGTATCATACAGAAAAATAACCTGGACCCAGTAGTACTAGGAATCATGTGATAGGGAAACTTATGGGACAGTGGATTATCTCTTACTCGCGCTTCTGCCTTTCTGCCAGGGAGCTTTGCACTTGCTTCTGTCTGGCTTCTTCTCCATCACTTAGACTCCCCACCTATTCAAGCATCAGCACCAGCACTGGACTCAGTCTAGCTTTGCTCAAAACTGGACTGAGGGTTACTCAGCACACACATGGCTGCCTGAGCCTCCTCTCCCTGTTCAGTAGGGGCTGTGGTTAGAGACAAGTTTCAGAAAAGAGGGATTGGGCAGGACTGCAGTGATAGGCTCGCTTGGTATGGCTGTTGGCTGGTGACTCAGAGTTTAAAGAGCCAACCTTCAGTGGGTTGTCCTAGACATGGAGGGGCAGATGATGACTCTACAGCGCCTGGAGAAGAACGGCAGAGAAACAAACTTGACAGGCTAGGAGCTTCTGCCCACTTCCTGTGTGACCTGGGCAAGTCCCTTCTGTCTGGGCTTCAGCTTCTCATTTATGGGACAAGGGGATTGGGCTAGATGATGCTC
This sequence comes from Giraffa tippelskirchi, assembly GCF_054371585.1. Taxonomy (NCBI): domain Eukaryota; kingdom Metazoa; phylum Chordata; class Mammalia; order Artiodactyla; family Giraffidae; genus Giraffa; species Giraffa tippelskirchi. The sequence goes on along the minus strand of NC_137286.1, from coordinate 35,215,495 downwards.
TGAGGTCCCTTTGGTCTCAAAAGGGGAAACAAGCAGAGGGTGATGAAAAGAGCCTTGAACCGGGAGTGAGGAGACCTGGTCTCCAGTGCCTCTTCCCCCATAGCCTTGCATTTGGGCCTCCATCAGGCCATGTGATGTCCATGAACCTCTACTAAAAAATGAGGATAACACTCTGCAGACTGCTGTGAGTTAAATAAACTAAGCATGAAACTGCCTTGTCAACTGTCCTGTCGGTGTAGTTATGAGGAGTGATTATAAAGGCTACCACCTCTATAAAATAGAGGTACGACCCAGTCCTTGGCCTTCTGTCAGGATGACTATGGGGGCAAAGGAGACAGTTCAGGAACTGGTGCAGTGACTGAGCTCTGGACTGGGACGTAACAGCTGGGCTCTATTACCTGCCAACTGTGTGACAGTGGCCAAGGGTCCTTCCTCTCTGGGCGTCCACTTTTCCTCTGTGGACCAGGAATGATAGTGTCTGCCTGAGAGGTGGTAGTGAGGAAAGATGAAAGCATGAGCCTGAGGAGTGTTGCATGGACTGTGGTGTGCTTTTTTGGTGAGAGGAATGATTAATGGGACTGTTGCCTGGTCCCCCAGCTCCTGAAGGAAGCTATTCTGTGATGTTAATTAAGCTCACTTACAGACCTCCTCCAAAGCCCTGGGAGGCAGCCCAGCAATGCATTTACATGGTCATAAATGTTTCTGTAAAACTTACAAAAAGTAAAATGTTTCAGTTAAGACCACTATCTCTTCCACCCTAAGGTCTCTGTCATACTTCCACTCATGTTGGATGATGTTGTATGGCCATTGCCATCTTTGGGGTCTGGTTAAGGGGAAGCTGAGTCTGAGATACATTTATTTGACTTAGTGGATATATTTGTGTAGTTTATAGTCACTTCTGTATATTGCTAGTCATTCTGGCAATAATTCTTCTAACCAACAATGCCCACCACGTGGACACACTCGTTATCAGGACATGAAGATGCATCCCAGAGGCCATACTGAAACATGGATATGTCAACACCCAGCCCTGGCAGGTTGTGGAGGAGGAACAAAATGTGAAGGGTACAGAGCCAGAAGCTAGTTTGGGGAAAATTCTTCCACCACCAGAGAATAGATTCATTTCTCATGGGTGCCCAGTCAAAATGGAAATCCCTCATGTTGAAGAATATACTCAGTAATGCCACAGATACAATTCTAAATGTACCATACATTTTGTTTCTCTTTAATGGGATTCACACAAAATAAAATGTATCAGAAGTCAATTGTTTGTAGGACTTGAGAACTATAGCAGTCCTACAAACAAGGGGTACTTCTGTATGTGAAGTTGCATGTTTTATTCATCCCAATATATGGAATCGCATTTTGGTCTGACTAATGCATCATGTGACTAATGCACAGTGTCCTGATGAAGCTTGAAAGTTCCAGATGAAATGGCACACAAAATTGCTACCAATACAACAAGACAGCCTAGAGAAATGAGGATTGTAATGACAAAACTCCTACACATACTCATCAATAAGTATAGTGTATGTAGCATAAGAGAAATTTCATTACACAATTGTACAGCTCAAAGCGATGTAGTAGCAATTTGAGAATGCATCTGAATTGCTCTGGGTAATGAGCCATTAGTTTAGAGTGTTTAAGAGGGGTCCTCGCCCTGAAAGCTTACAGCTTGTGTATAAACGAAGTGGGATAGAAGTTTCCTCCAATTTAAAAACAATCCTAAAAATTTACAACTTTACCAACAAGATGTGGAACTGAAAGAAACCTCCCTAAACTATTAGTAATAAAATCACAAATTGGCTACCACACCAGGGGAGACACTGAATTATCTTTCTGTTCTCCTTATAGGAAATGCCATACACTATACTTCATAGTATTGTCATATGAAGAGGCCATTGAAAGATATGTAGCCAAAAGTCAAGGAAAACAAGGTATTAAAAGATGTGCTAGGTACATTAAAAATATTATGCTGTGGGGGGTGGATTTTGTGATATTTGTAGTAGGTCAGCTTTTCTTGTCTGTAGGTTGTTTTGATTTCTTTTCTCATTCTAAGTAACTATTCATGTTTGTCCCTGATTTTGTACTTATAATTTGTATTAGTTTTCCTTTTAGAAGGCCTCCAATTGTATAAGCTTTGTTGTTATTCAGTCGCTCAGTCATGTCCCACTCTTTGTGACCACATGGATTGCAGCCTGCCAGGCTTCCCTGTCTTCCACTATCTCCTGGAGTTTGTTCAAGTTCATGTTCTTTAGTTAGTGTTGCTATCCAACCATCTCAACCTCTGCTGTGCTCTTTTCCTTGTGCCTTCAATCTTTCCCATCATCAGGGTCTTTTACAATGAGTCAGCTCTTTGCATCAGGTGGCCAAAATATTGGAGTTTCAGCTTCAGCATCAGTCCTTCCAGTGAATATTCAGGGTTGATTTCCTTTAGGATTGACTTGTTTGATCTCCTTGCAGTCCAAGGGACTCTCAAGAGCCTTCTCCAGCATCACAGTTGGAAAGCATCAATTATTCTGCACTCAGCCTTCTTTATGGTTCAATTTTCACGTCTGTCCCCAACTACTGGAAAAATCATAGCTTCGACCAGACAAAGCTTTGTCGGCAAAGTGGTGTCTCTGCTTTTTAATATTCTGCCTAGGTCTGTCACGGCTTTTCTTCCAATGAGCAGGTGTCTTTTAATTTCATGGTTGCAGTCACCGTCCGCAGTGATTTCAGAACCCAAGAAAGCAAAATCTGCCACTGTTTCCACATTTCCCCCATCTGCTTGCTGTGAAGTGATGGGACTGGATGTCAGGATCTTAATTTTTTGGATATTGAGTTTTAAGCCAGCTTTTTCACTCTCCTCTTTCACCTTCATCAAAAGGCTCTTTAGTTCCTCTTCACTTTCTGCCATGAGAGTGGTATCATCTGCATATCTGAGGCTACATAAGCTTAGGACCTCACAAAACTTGGATATGCTGTGGCCTGGGGGGCTGCACTGACTCACATTCCCCCCTCCCCGCTCTCTCCAGCCACTTTGGACTCCATCTGAGCCATCCCCAGCCCCGCTCCAGGGACAGCAGGCAGCAGCAGCAGCAGGCACCTCTCAGGAGGAACAGGCCTGGCCCGGGGAGCTCCCACCCTCCCACATGCTCCTGTGTTCAGCTTCCTAACACAGGCCTCACTGCTCTCACACCTTCTCTGACTCCTCAGCACCTTCAGGACAAAATGGTCTGACATTCAAGCCCTTCTTGGTCTGGTTTTACTTTACATAAAAAAATGTTAAAGATCACATTTCCTTCCAGAATGAAGCTGATAAATACAAAAGCAATTTTGTATCTGGTCACCACAGTAAATTATTTCATGTAGTTTTTTTCTTTTCTTTATTTATTCTTCTGTTTATTCTCTAGGAATTTCTAGGAAGACAAGCATGTCATCTGCAAATAGCCATGTGGTCTATTCCTTGTCAATATTTATATTTCTGTACCAGTCAGAGGCTTTGTTTGCAAACAGCAAAAGCCAACTCTACTTTAACACTGGAAAACTGTTGGAAGAGCCACACTCTGGGAAGCCAACATAACCAACCAAGTCCTACTAGAATTCAGACTTCTTTCCATGATGAAGTGTAAAAAAAAAAAAAAGAAAAAATCCAGCCTGGCAAACTGAAAATATCTTCACTCTCTTATCAGTTACTCTAAACAACTCCAAGTTCTGGGCAAGGTCCATTCCTTCTCTAATTCTGTCCCAATCCTATCTCAATACTCTGCAAACAATATATACAAGTGTGGATTAAAGGGAAATACAAGAGAAATTCATTAAAGTATATAAATATATAGATGGCAGAGCAGGGAAGGAAACATAGGTAGAGAATACGGGGCTCTGTGTCTTGACTCGGGTGTATAACCTCCTTCCTCTACCATTTATTGCATGATGACTTTGCCTTTGGCCAACACCTCATCTAGCAGGGATTGTAGGCCATGTGTCAGAGTGGCCTAGGCCATCATTCCTGAGGGGTCTGGGCCCTAGTGGTCTTACCTAACATCTTTGTTGTAATCTTGCTTCCGTATTGGAAGCTACACATGGCAGTATTAGCAGGCAGAGCAGAGGGTTCTCTGAGAGTCAACCTCATTTCTTCATGTACTATTGTAATAACCTCCCCATTACCATTTAGTACCCATTAGTACTCTCTATCAGTGCTGTCCAGTAGAACTTTCTGCAATGATGGACATGTTCCTCATCTTCTCTGAGTAAAATGGTAGCCAATAGCCATATGTTATAGCCAGGTGGCTCAGTAGTAAAGAATCTGCCTTTTAATTCAGGAGACACAGGAGATGTGGGTTCAGTCCCTGGGTCGGAAAGATCCCCTGGAAGAGGGCACAGCAGCCCACTCCAGCATTCTTGCCTGGAGAATCCCATGGACCGAGGAGCCTGGATGGCTACAGTCCCTGGGGCCGCAAAGAGTCTGACATGACTGAGCAACACACACATAGCCATGTATGGATACTGACCACTTGAAATGTGGCTAGTGTGACTGAAGAAACTGAATTTCTAATTTAGTTTAAATTAAATTTAAATATAATAGCCACAGGTGGCGAGTGGCTACAGTATTGGACAGCATACTTGTAAATCAATCATTCCAGCTGACACCATGGTCTCCCTTGGGCCTGTTCATCCACTGGCATGAGAGCCCATAATGGCTGGTTGATAGTATTAACTTCCTATTCAGTGGAACCATTGTGTGTCTCCAAATAGAAGCTGTCCTCCTATGCATATCAAAACCTCTAAACCAGCAGGTGTAGAGATGTGGAAACAAAAAGCAAATTTTTTGAAAGGGGATTATTTGGTGGAGTGGTGACACGTGCCATTCCCACATCCATGCTTGTGTTCCAGGATTGCTGTAAACTGATCACTATAAGTTGGTTGCTAGTTGAGCTCATACACCACATCCTAGAGGACAGTAACCCAAACTCACAGGGTGTTGTCTACCAGGGTGCTGTGACTGATCCTTTAACTGTCTGCTCTAGTCTTCTCTTGGGCCAGCTCTCCTGTGTATGATAAGACCTGTGAATCCCATGACCATTGGCCCATTGCTTCATTCTTTGGCTGTACAGTGAGTTTTTAGGCAGAAGCAATATTGTATGGGTTGTTCTGACAGTATTTATGAAGTCCACTGATGTCAGTCCTGATGAAAGCATGAAGGAAAGAAAATATCTCTTCACCTCCAATATCCATATTTATTCCAACGAGGACAAATCCCTGTTCCTCCATGATGGAAGGAGTCCAATATAACTGACTCGCTATCATAGAGTTGACTGTTCCTCTCCACTGTAGTATGATATCAGATTTGCACAATTGGTCTCTACTGCTGGAAGTTAGACCCTTGTCAGCAGCAGTGGCTGCTTCAGCTTTGGAATGGCTGTTAAGTCCTTACTCCACCAGGCGATCTCTGCTCCTGCCTCCAAAACCACTTTATTCCTGAGCAGGCCCAGGACTAGCTGGGGAAAGAAGCTGATAGAGGTCAGCTCACCCACTGGGTGGGTGACCATGTCCACCTGGTTATTGAGAACTTCCTTCACACTGAGGGCATTTTGGAGAGCATCTACGTGAGACACAGTAGGCTCTGTCTCTGGGTCACTTCTGACAGCTCTATCCACATTATCTTCCCCAGACCACATGGTCACCAATTTCCACTCTTGTTCTTTCCAAGCCCCTGATCAGACCATTAACTACTGCTCACGAACCAATGTAGATCTGTATCTCAGGCCATCTTGCCTTCAAGGAGAGTGATCAATAAGATACAATGTTTTAAATTTTGCCCTTGTTAAGATTTCTCTTCTCCGTCTTCTTCTGGGGCCACCTCTGGATGGGACAGCAGGACCACAGGAGTCCACTTCCAGTGGACAAGCTGTGTGTAAACCCTGCTTGGTTCTTTTCCTCCCCTGTTAATTGGCTGTATGAAATACTCCAAGAAATTATAGATATAAGGAGTGATGGGAGGGCAGAACCACAGTATATGAGATGTCCCCACAGCTGGGTTTGTGTGACTGGCCACTCATACGCTCAAGTGAACACACACAGTGCCTCCGATTGTAACACTCCTTCCGGGCAGTTTGTGCCTAAGCCTTCTCATTCTTTGTGCATCTAAAGTCTTGCAATTATAATTCCAGTGTTTATTTTGTGTATCAGATTTTGGTATGCCAGCTTTGCCAAAGAGTCTCTTTACATCTTTATGTTCTACATATTAAGTAAAAATACCAGTCCTCGAAATTTTGTCAGACTCTACTTTTTTTTGATTATGCAATTTTGATTTAATGTTAAAAATTCAATCAGTATAACTCACTACATTTATGGAACAAACAAGAAAAATTATACAATCATCTCAAGAGCTGTAGAAAGATCATTAGATAACATTCAGCATCCATGGCAGGCAGGCCTTGAACCCAGACCCAGCAGGGCCTTCCTTCTGCCTCTGAGGGCTACTGTGAATTATTTATTTATTTTTATTGGAGGATATTGCTTTATAATATTGTGTTGGTTTCTGCCATACATCAACATGAATCAGCCACGGGTACATATATGTCCCCTCCCTCCTGAACCACTCCTCCCATCTCCTCCCATCACACCCCTCTAGGTTGTCACAGAGCACTGGGTTGAGCTCTCAGTGACACACAGCAAATTTCCACTTTTTATCTGTTTTACACGTGGTAGTGTATACGTTTCCATGTATTCTCTCAATTCGTCCCACCATCTCCTTCCCCCACCGTGTCTGTTCTCTATGTCTGCACCTCTATCGCTGCCCTACAAATAGGTTCATCAGTACCACTGTCAGATTCTACTTTGAAATCATTTAGGTATTTATGTGTTTTGGTGATTGGATCCTGAACAATCTTTTCACTTTCTTCTATAGTTATTGGACCACTCAAGTTTTCCACCACTTATTGAGTCAACTTAGGTAATTTATGTATTTCTAGTAGTGTTTCCATTTTACCCATAATAGCTTTCTAATTTACCTGTTTTCAAAAAAATTTTCACATTGTATTATACATGTCATTTGTGTAAAATCTGTATAATCTTCTCTCTATCATTCCCTTTGCCATTTTCTAAGGATACTTTTTCATGTCTCTTTTCTTCTTAGTCTTCCTAGCAGTCTGATCAGATCTTAATTTTATCAATTCTGTTTGATTTTTCTGTCATTAATTTTTTACACTTTCTTTATTCCTCTCTCTTACTTTCCTGAGAGTATTTTATTATACCTTTCCAGCTTCTCGAATTGACTATTTAGGATATTCTAAAAAACCATCCCAACAGTTATCTGCTTGCCTCTAAGCTCCACAGAGAAACCTTCTCTCTTTTGGTCACCGCCCTACCCTCAGCACCCAGAGCTGTGCTGGCCTATCGCAGGCACTCAGAATATCTTTGTGGAGTGAATGAGACATTGACTTTACACAAAAAAGTTTAAGACTATGATACTGCTCTGAGGAGATCTTCAGTCAGGGTATTTAGGTTTTGGTGTGAAATATTGTTAGCCCTTTCAGGCATTTTGTCATCAGATTTTTAAAATTTTTCAGTTTAACTTGAGCTAGTTAGAGGAATCACCGACTCAACGCACATGAGTTTGCGTCAACTCCGGGAGCTGGTGATGGACAGGGAGGCCTGGCGTGCTGCAGTCCGTGGGGCCACAAAGAGTTGAACACGACTGAGACCCTGAACTGAACTGAGAACTGAGTTAGAGGAATATTTGAAAATTTCCAAGTGGTTAGACTTGATGTGAAGACCTTATCTTTTTGTTGTTAACTTCTAGATTTATACGTTATGAGCAGAGAATGTGGCTCATCTGATTTCTCCTTTTTGGTTTCTGATATTTTTGTGGCCCGTGTGTTATGTGGTGAATTTTTGTTATTGTTCTATAAGGATCTGAAAATAAAACAGATAGTTTACCTTTGGGCTACACATGAAGCTTGTTAAATTTGATATTCAAACCTTCTCTTCACTCAATTTGATTTTAGGTTATGATAAACCCTTCCACTGTGCCTATGGTTGGGTTGAAGTCCTTTTTATATCACATCTTCCTGGCAGACTATACTTTTTATTTGAAAAAATTTATATTCTTTATCTTGCTTAATGCGCCTTGTCCTGAATTCTACTTTGTCTGATATGAACATGTCCTACATTGCTTTGTCAGCTTTTGCCTGGACTATCTTTGCCAGACCTTTCGTGCTAGTCTTTGTTATTTTGTAACTGACTGGTCTATAACTGGATATGCGTGTATGAGTGTGTATAAGAATGTGTGCGCCCAATAAAGAGATCAAGTGTAACTCACAGGTGTGCTGTAACAATAAAATGTTTGGTCTTCCTGCCATTCAATTTCATGATTTCTGTTAATTATTCTTTCTCAATATTTTCTTTTTTCCCTTTTCTGAATTTTGTTGGGTTGACAAAGCGTTGACTGTTACTTGTTTTTCCTCTTGTGTTTTTAACTTCCATATCATATCCTTATTATTATTAGTTGTTGTTCAGTCGCTAAGTTGTGTCCAACTCTTCGCAACGCCCTGGCCTGCAGCACGCCAGGCTTCCCTGTTCTTCACCATCTCTCCTGGAGTTTTCTCAAACTCACATCCATTGAGTTGGTGATGCCATCCAACCATCTCATCCTCTGTCCCCCTCTTCTCCTGCCCTCAATCTTTCCCAGCATCAGGGTCTTTTCCAGTGTGTCAGCTCTTCGCATCAGGTGTCCAAAGTATTAGAGCTTCAGCATCAGTCCTTCCAATGAATATTCAGGGTTGATTTCCTTTAGGATGGACTGTTTTCATTTCCTTGCTGTCTAAGGCTTCTCCAGCACCACAATTCGAAAGCATCAGTTCTTTGGCGCTCAGCCATATTATTAGTGCTTATCTTTAGATTACTAGCAAATGTATTTCAGTGTATCATTTCCTATTTACATTAAGAATTGAATAGAATATGGTTTATCCACTGAATAAGACAAGTCTTTTATAAGAGATGGATACCCAGCTTAAATTGGCTTAAGAAAGATTTTCATAACTGAGGAGCCCAGATGTCCAGACTAAGTTTAGATGCCAGCTTCTCAGAGAACTGTCTAGAATACTAACTGCTGGCATCTGGCAGGCTGGTGGAAAATTGAACTTTGACTGTGAGATAAGGGTAGCTTTCAGTGGACATTCAGCTTGTTACCAGGCAACCTGAGCTTCTATAGTCATTTGCTGGATAATTCCCCACTCCCTCCTCACGTGCTTATTATTTTCTATTCTCTGGAATAATTTAATGAGCATTGAGAATGTCCATTCCTTCAGCTTTGTAGAACTCCCCTCTGAAATCTGTTTTAGGGGTTAGCTCTTTAACAACTTTTTCTATTTCTTTTATTAGATTTATCCATTTAGACTTTTTCTCTCTTCTGGGGTCAGTTTTAATAAATAATGTATTCCTATAAAATCAATATTTCAACTAGATATTTCAAAGTTATTTGCATAGAGTTATGCAGAGAAACCTCTTATAATTTTGAAATTCCCTCAGTTTCAAAGGTTATTCCCACTTCCTTCTTGTCTTGGATGTGTGTGTTTTCTCATGCATAATCGTCTCTCTTATTGTCTGACTGACAAATGGAATCAGTGCTCAGAGCAACCTGGGAGCTCACTTGCTGAAGATGACACTGCTTCTTTCATCCTAGGTCTTGGGAAAACTGTGGGCAGCAAAATCCCCATCTCACTCTACCCCTTCCAGTTGGACTTCACATGAGCAAAAACTAAACTATTGGGCTAAGCACCTGATATTTTTGGAATTTACCCATTACAGCACCTTAGCTAATATACAGATTTTCTTCTATTATTTTTATAATTTCATTGTTACAATTAAGATCCATTTGGAATTTTAGGAGAGGAAGTAACATGGAAAGCTATCCTTTTTTTTTTTTATTAAAGATACATGGTGAGTTATACCAAAACCCTTTATTAAATGGTATTTTCCTCTGTGATTTAAAATACCATCTTTACCTTAAACTAAATTCTCCTATCACTTCTGTCCTTTTTTTGAAGTCTTGATTTTTCTTTAATTAGTCTGTTGAAAAGCCAGGACCAACTGCTGTTGGTCTTGATTGTTCTTTATCAAGTTTTTGCTGAGATGTACTGTGCTTTTTCAAATATAAATTCAAGTCTTTCCTTACTTAAGTAATGTTTTCCCCTTTCTTGAGCTCTTTGCTCTCTCTCGCCACATCACTTTTTGCATTTTCAGCATTCTCCTTTTGGATACTTCTAAAGTGACCTTCTGGAGAAGGCAATGGCAACCCACTCCAGTACTCTTGCCTGGAAAATCCCATGGACGGAGGAGCCTGGTAGGCTGCAGTCCATGGGGTCGCGAAGAGTCGGACACAACTGAGAGACTTCACTTTCACTTTTCACTTCCATGCATTGGAGAAGGAAATGACAACCCACTCCAGTGTTCTTGTCTGGAGAATCCCAGAGACAGGGGAGCCTGGTGGGCTGCCATCTATGGGGTTGCACAGAGTTGGACACGACTAAAGTGACTTAGCAGCAGCAGCAGCAGCAAAATGAACTTTAGAGCTACTATCTATTAAAAACAATTGTAGTTGAAGATTTGTGTTTATGAACTGTTTATTTCACCAATGTATTGGAGTATAGGGCTTCCCTTGTGGCTCAGCTGGTAAAGAATCTGCCTGCAATGCAGGAGACCTGGGTTCGATCCCTGGGTTGGGAAGATCCCCTGGAGAAGGGAACAGCTACCCACTCCAGTATTCTGGCCTGGAGAATTCCATGGACTGTATAATCCATGGGGTCGCAAAGAGTCGGACATGACTGAGCGACTTTCACTTCACTTCAAAGTGACCTTCATTTTCCGAGGAAACCAGAATTGAAAGAGACGCGTGTACCCCAATGTTCATCGCAGCACTGTTTACAATAGCCAGGACATGGAAGCAACCTAGATGTCCATCAGCAGACGAATGGATAAGGAAGCTGTGGTACATATACACAATGGAATATTACTCAGCCATTAAAAAAAATACATTTGAATCGGTTCTACTGAGATGGATGAAACTGGAGCCCATTATACAGAGTGAAGTAAGCCAGAAAGAAAAACAACAATACAGTATACTAATGCATATATATGGAATTTGAAAGATGGTAACGATAACCCTATATGCGAGACAGAATAAGAGACACAGATGCATGGAACAATTTTATGGACTCTGAGGGAGAAGGTGAGGGTGGGACGTTCTGGGAGAATAGCATTGAAACATGTATATTATCATATGTGAAACAGAACACCATTCCATGTTCGATGCATGTGACAAGGGCTCAGGGCCGGGGCAATGGGATGATCCAGAAGGATGGGATGGGGAGGGAGGTGGGTGGGGGGTCCAGGAAGGGGAACACATGTAAACCCATGGCTGATTCATGTCAATGTATGGCAAAAACTATTACAATATTGTAAAGTAATTAGCCCCCAACTAAAATAAATAAATTTACAAAAAAAAAAACAAAAAAAACAAAGTGACCTTCATTTTGCAATCATGTTAGTAATTTATGAATCCTCTTTCTCTTTTGTAATAGCCTGCTCCAGTTTTATCTATGTGAAATTCTTCGAATCTCTCAAAAAATGTGGCTCAGAAGTTTTCCAAAATTATTTTTTTTTAATTTTATTTATTTGGTTACACTGGATCTTTCTTGCTGCACACAGGCTTTCTCTAGTTGTGAACAGTGAGGGCTATTCTTTGTTGGGGTGCATGGCCTTCTTGTGGTGGCTTCTCTTGTTGCAGAGCACAGGCTCCAGGCACACGGGCTTTAGTAGTTGCAGAATGCAGGCTCAGTAGTTGTGGCTCACCGTCCCTAGAGAAAGCAGGCTTCTGTAGTTGTGGCACACGGCTTAGTTGCTCTGCAGCACGTGGGATCGTCCCAGACCAGGGATCAAATCCCCGTCCTCTCCATTGGCAGGTGGATTCTTATCCACTGTACCACCAGGGAAGTCCCAGAGTTATCTCTTATTTACTGAACTCACTCCTTTCCACTGGAGGCCTGTTCTGATTTTGTGCCTTTGTCTCCTCTTCTGAGCATCTCTTTCTCCTCTTGTTCTTTATTATTATAGCTAATGTTTTGATTTCTCCTATTTATAACTGAAAGTCTAGATCTTTACTTTCCAAGTATTCTACTGCACACTACCTACATGCACAATACCATGGGATATTAAAAGCGATCATGAGAAAAAAGTTCAGTGGTAGAGTAAGTGTGATAGATGAGTTGAAATATTTTTTTAAAGTTACTGACAAAATAACACCAAATAATGGTGAGGACATGGAGCCCCAGAAACTCCTATACATTTCAGGGGGAGTGTAAGCTGGTACTCTGTAAAGCAGTTCAGAGGTTTACATGCACCTCAAAATTCCACTTCTAGGTAAAACCATCCAGGAAAAAGGTGAAACATGTTCACACAGAGTCTAGTACAGAGAAGTATTCATAGCAGCTTTGTCCAAGCAAAAATCAGAAAACTCTAAATATTTACCAACAGGAAAATAGATAAACACATTGTAATAAATATGTATCTTACCACGAAATACTCCTTAACCATTAAAAGTAATGAACCACAGACACATGCAATAATGTGGGTGGATATTACAGATAATACATGGAGTGAAAGAAACCAGACACAAAGGAGCATGTATCGTGTAAGAATCCATAAACATGAAGCTTCAGAACAGGTAAAACTAATCTATTATTATAAATCAGTTGCCCCCGGGGTGGGAGTAGAGGTGATGGGCCAGGGGAATGAGGGGACTTCCTGGGGTGATGAAAATGTTCAGTGTTGTACAAATGATACGACTGTGGGTTATGTGGGTGTGATCTTTTGTCAAAATTCACAAGACTGCACATAGTAAGTGCGCTGAATGTAAAACAGAATAAAAGTGACTGCAAGACCTCTCAGAACCTTTGATGCCTAAGACCTGCGATGAATATCAAGAGGAGGATGTGGTACATAAGGTTTCCTGGCCTCATTTGAGCCTTGCTGGGGAGGTATGGGCAGGAAGTGTTCCCTTCCAAGTACATAAACTGGGAGCAAATGGCCATGTGGGGGCAGGAGCCACAGGATCACTTGTGCCTGGCATCCCAGGTCTCGTGGAGTACTGCCCACACCACGAGGTTGGGGTAGGGGCGGGACAGGTCTCTGTGGCCTGTTCCAGAGGAGTCCAGGCCACTCTCCCTGCTCCCCACCCACCCAGTCCTACAGCTTCTGCCAGCGGAGCCTCAGGTGTCCACAAGGGGACTAGGCTGTAATAGCCAATAGCAGTAGAGAAGTTTCTGGCATGGCGGGAGCTGCCACCACTACCAAGATCCCCCCATGCTTTCCTCTGTGGTAATTGTGGGGCCCTATCCCTTCTGTCCTGTGTGAGCCTCCCACACCCCTCACTGACTCAGCATGCAGTCCTAACTGGCAAAGGCTGGGCATCCAGCTCCCAGGGCCTCCTCCTGCCCCTCTGTTCAGCCATGCCACCCAGAAGCTCTCTGGTGGGAAAACTGGTCCCCAGTCTGGGTGGGTCATGGGCTGTGCTGCACCAGTGGGCTTCTCATTTCGCTTGTTCTCATCTACTTCTTAGCTTCTAGAAAGCCTGCGGAATGACTAGTTTGTCAACAGTACCTTTACTGTTTTCTAACACTGCTATACCAGCTTCCTAGGTAGCCCAAGTGGTAAAGAACTCACCTGCCAATGCAGGAGATGTAACAGACACAAGTTCAACCCCTGGGTCAGAAAGATCCTCTGGAGAAGGGCATGGCAACCCACTCCAATATTCTAGCCTGGGAAATCCCATAGACAGAAGAGCCTGGAAGGCTATGAAAGAGACAGACATGACTGAAACGACTTAGCACGCACACACACAACACTGCTATAGAGACGTTCTCATTTTTCTCTTTCTTCTGTCAATGCAAAAGGGACAGATCAGGCACTTTATGAATGAACCAGGCTGTGTGTGTGTGTGTGTGTGTGTGTGTGTGCGTGCGCGCGCGTGTGTGTGAATGTCCATGCAGCCTGAGCACAGGCAAAGAGAAGGGGCTGGAGGAGAGGCTGGGGAGATGGCCTGGCAGGCAGCGGACAGCCAGCCCCATGAAAGGTCCTTGCTGGGCATGGGAATGACATTGCTGTGTGGCGGGGCTGACAGATGCTCCACGGGAGATTAGGAAATAAGTCTGCATCTCCCCTGGGCCCTGATACCATCAGCGGTGAAGAGGCCTGTCTGATTTCATTACAAATCTTCCATTCCCAGGGCTTAGAGCTCAGCCTCCGGACTCACAGGTGTGGGAGGACAGTGGGCCACGGCAAGGGCATTTTGCTTTTAATTGTGGTCATTAATCTGGTGCTAACAGCTGGTCTGTCCTGCAGGAGAAGGAGGCGGGTGACAGGAAACCATCAATTGGGACCCAGTTGGCTCTGCTGCTTTGTTTTCTAGGAATTAGGGAGCGAGAGGGGAAACCTTCCTAATCTCACTTTCACGGTCCCCTTTCCTGGCCTCACTGGGAAGGATCTCAGTTGGCTTTCTCCTTGGATTTGGGGGGAGTTTCCTGGAGCCTGTTAATGACTAGCTCCCCAGCCACGTTCCTCATATTTTCCTAGGGACAGGGCCACAGTGGTGTGCAGTGGCACCTTGCTGAAGGCCTGGCCTTGCCCCAAAGTCAAGGTGTGTCCCAGTGAGAAACGTGGAGTGGGATTACTTACCAGCGCCCAGATAAGGATCTGGGGCAGCCCAGTGAGGAGCAGGATGGAGTGGGGAGGAGCCCAGGTAGAGGGGACAGAGCTAGAGGGAAGGCCAGTGTGACCACAAAATGGGAAGGTGGGCCAGACAGCGTACATGTGTGCACACATGTGTGCATATGTGTGTGACAGCATACGTGTATGCACACGTGTGTATGTGTGATGGGAAGGGCGGGTAGGAGAATTTGCCAAATTCTATCCTGTCTCCATCCATCCACAACCCTAAGCTGTCCCTCCTGAAGGAATGACTCTGGCAGGCCCTGGAGGTGATTTAGAGGCCTGGGTCCACCCTGGGAGCTTGCTAGCATCAGACAAGTACCCAGTGGCAGGTGGGCCAGAAGGGGCATAGAGCAGGTAGGGAGAGGCCCCATGGGGTCGGAGAGGAGGCAGGCAGACTGAGGCCTGGAAGGGTGAATGGAATTCTGACAGGCAGAGACAGGGTGGTGAGTGAACAGGGAAGGTGTGTGCTGCTGGGGCTCCTGGCCAACCAATGGCTGAAGGGTCTGCTGAAGGGTGAGGACCTACTGAGAAAAGAGGGTCCACTGGCAGCAGCCTTGATTCCTGGGTGGCAGGCCTGGGGTCCAGTTTCTGAGGTTAGAGGCTGCACCTGTGAGGACACCGTTTGGAAGGTGGCTCTGTGTCCTCAGACCCCCTCAGCCTGAAGGGAGCCAAGAGCAAGCCTGGGGCAGCCGCAGTCACACCGTGTGCTGGGGCTCCAGACACCCCCGCAGCCCTGGGGGCAGGGGCGGACATGGAGTCACTGAGGCTTGGAGAGGAAGAGCAACTTGTCCAGGGTTACATGGAGCAAAGTGTGTTTGAACCCAGGCCCTTCTTGCTATACTGTGAGGGGGCCTTCAAGCAGGAAGCCCAGCCCGGCTCACCTCCTCCCACCAGCAAGAAGGGCCTGGGCATGGAGGCGGGAGGGAACGAGATGCCCAGGTCAGCCCTGGTGCCCCTGGAGAATGATGTTTGGTGCTGGGAAGGTCTTTTGCTTCCTCAAAGGAAAACCTAGACTGTGGTCACCTATTAGGGATACTTTGGGGTAGAGAGTCAGTAAGGCCCCATTTGAACATCGAGCACACCTATCCAGGGTAGGTCGGGCTCAGTGTGGGGAGCTGCTGGTCGCTCTCCCACTTCCGGAGCTTAGTGACCTTGGGCAAGTCGTGGCTCCTCTCTGTGGCTTTCTCACTGGCGAAATGGGGGTAAGAACAGGATCCACCTGGCAGAGTTACACTGAAGAGGAAATGTGTGTGCGTGCAGGCAAAGCACGTGTAATGGTATCTGGCTAAAGGAAGCTGCTAGCTGCAAGCCGTTGCTGCTGTTGCCACCTTGCAGACCCATTCGGAGGAAGAACAACCATTCAGTAGCTAGGGAGTTTGTCCAAAAGGGCAGGTGTCACCCCTCCATCCTCCTCATCTGCTCCCTCCCAGGGTTTCCTCAGGACACCTGACCAAGCCAGGAAATGCTGACTCTACTTCTTAAACATTTCATGATCTAGCCCTGCTCTTCCATTTTCATGGCAATGAGTTGAGCTGAGGGTCTCCCAGCCTCCCTCACCTGGTTCTCCCCACCCATAGGCTCTCCCTCTGAACCCTTCTCTACTGCAGCAGACAGAAAGAGGGGTGTTCTCCAGCACGAATCTGAGCCTCTGAGAGCCTCCTGGGGCTCTCGTGTGTGCAGACCTTCCTTTGTCTGGAATGCTCTTCACCATGCTTTGTCCACCTGGCGTACTTCTATTTATCCTTCAAAACCCAATGCTGACACCTCCTCTTGAAGGCTTCCAGACTGCCCTTCCTCCCCAAGTCTGAGACAATGTGCCTAGTGTTTAATACTGCCTTCAATGCTGTGTGACCTCTATGCCAGTTTATATTTTATAATTGTGCAAACTCCTTTGGACCTATTTCCACCCTCACTGCTAATCCAGGGTCTGGCTTGTGTCAGTTTTAGTTGACCCAAACTGAATTTGTTATTAAGGATTCTCTGGTCCATAGATGTTACTATACCAGGGCCATGCTGTGTGGCCTTGGGCATGATCCTTTCCTCTCTGGGCTGCAGTCTCAGCATCTCTATAATGAGGAAGCTGCCAGGGTCTCTGGGCTGTTTTGAGTTTCTGGAACTTCCCAGGTCTGCCTGCCTACTCTACGGGTGAATAAAAATTTGGCGGGGGGTAGGAGAGTGGTTCTTGGTGCCTCACAGACCACCCGCCTCTCCTTTTAGCAATGTTGTCCCCTTAGAACCAGGTGACTGGTATTATTGGGAAACAAAAGGACTTTTGCAGAAGTTAATATTTCTTTCTTTTCCCCAAAGACATGGATAAACCTCATTAAGCCAAGACAAGGGAACTAGGTCGTGCCCCGATGATGCCAAGCAGAGGCTTGTGAGTGAAGCGGGCTATTAAATTTCAGATATAAAAAATAATCTGCTCCTTGCACCTGCCTGATTACTTTATTAGCACAAAAGATAAATTTAAACCTCAGACTTATGACAAAAAGAAGTAAGTCTGCACTCTCCTCCTAATTAAACCAAGAGAAGCCAGCCTGATCCAAGGACACCCAGCCCACTCAATTAATTAACATTTATTACAATCAGAAAACAATCTAATTCAATTAAAATGTTTCCACAAAAGTGGTTTAATGACTTTCCCCAAAATAAAGTACATTCGACCGGAGCATTTATTATGCCAAGGCCCAGTTGTTGGTCGTTAGGGGAGCCGGAATGACAGCCCTGATGTGGCTCTGTGGAAAAGCAAGGATGGGACAGGCAGGGCCCGGGAGCGTCTGCGCTGACCCCCTTGTCAGGGGAGAGGGGATGCTTTCTGCCTCCGATGTGCTGTGTCACCTTGAACAGGTAGGAAGCGTTCAGAGAAAGAACAGTTAGCAGGGCTTTCTGAAACTTAGCCAGGAGATATTTGGAAAGCTGGAGAAACCGCTGTTTGAAAGCTGTGAACAGTTTTCTGACTCTCATGAGGCAGAGATTTGAATTCACAGTGCCTTTGTTCAGCAAAAATCCCTTGATAGGTCCTGAGTAATAAAAACAGAAAGCAAATAGTTGGAGTTCCTTCTTTTGAGCTAACGAAATAGTATGAGCACATGCTATTGCCAGGCAGTGGGCTAAACACCTTTGATGGATTTTAATCCTCACAATGACTCTGCAAGTTGGCGCTCTCCATTGAAACCAAGGCTCTGAGTGTGCCTGAAGACCATAGTTAACTAGAGGTGAAGTGTGGATTCAAACCCAGGCAGCCAGACTCAGGGCAGAGAGGCCTCTGGCAAGCTCCAAATAACTGTGGGACCCCGGGGAGAGGGAGGCCTCTGCCATCAGACTTGGGTGGGGCCCCAGAGTCTGTCCTTTTGAAAAGCCCCCTGGAGACTCTGGTGCTCTGGTCTTGGAGATCTGCAGTCTCTACATGGCTCCTGGGGTCACGACTGGCCTAACACCCCTGCTCAGTTGTGGCCTTAGGAAAAGGACAGGATGAATTAAGACCCTTCCCCTCAAATTCAGTTGCACCTACTTTGTCTGAACCTCATACACTGTCATCAGCACTGAGTACAAGCTTTAAAAAGAGCTTTGTTAACCTGATAGGCAGAAAATGGGAAGCCAACAATAGGATTCAAACTAAAAAAGAAAAAGGCAGAGGAAGCACCACTTGCAGGATACACAGCAGACCTCAGTATGAGTCTCTTCTGTATGGTGACCCGGTGGGTCAATTTTATCTTCCAGATTTTCTACTGTAAATGTACATCATTTTTATAATCAGAAAAAGCTATTAAAAGGGTTTTTAGGTTCTTAGTTTTTCTTTTCTCTTGTTTCTAGAAAGGTTAAGCATTTGGATTCTTCTGTGACTTGTCTGTTCTCATCTCTCCATTGGCATTTTATGTTCTTAATGGTTTGTATGAGCTCTTTGTAACAGGATTTTAACCCTATGTCCATTATATTTGTTGAAATGGTTTTTCTGGCGGTTATTTACCTTTCAGTTTTGTTTCTAATGTTTTCAGTGGATGAAGGTTTATCATCTTTATGTAGTCAAACCTATTGATCTTTCCCTTTCAGATGCCTTCTATTGCTTTTTAAGTTAGAAAGTCCTCTATCAACAAGAGATAAAACGGGTATTGACTTAGCTTTCTTTCAAGTTCTTAGGATTGCTTTTCATTTTTCCTTTCCTTTGCGCCATGTAGCTCTTTGATCTGCTTGGGTTTATTTGGGTTTACAGTGTGCAGATTAATTATTTTCCAAAGAGCTAACTGATTCACATCTTATTGGATAAGACTTTCTTTCCCTCCCATATAGTAATGTCTAACTTATCCTATATTACATTTTTTATAGATAATAAGCTTTGTTTTCAAGTTACCTATTCTGTTATACTGACCTGTTTTTTTCTTGTATCTCAATTACACTGTTTTATTGATTATAGCTTTTTCATATACTTAAACAGCCTCTCAGTTTCAACAATTCCTGGGTTTCTTTCACATATTTGTTCTTCCAAGTGACTCAGAACCATTCTGTAAAGGTCAAAAAGAAAAACAACAACAACAACCCATTGAGATTTAAAATTCAATGAAATATTTGAGAAGATAACATGGTCCTGCTACCCAACCTGGGGGTTCATCTCTGTATCTGTGCAACTTCTATTATAGTTCTTAAGAGAGCTTTGTAGTTTCTCACGTCTCACTGTTTAACCATCTCTACAAATATGTGGCTAGATGTCCCGAGAAGCGGAAATAATGATAAGAATAATGTATGTACGTTATATAATGGGTTTCCCTGGTGGCTCAGCAGTAAGAATCTGCCTGCCAATGTCTTCCAGTGCAGGAGATGCAGGTTTGATCCCTGCATTGAGAAGATTCCCTGCAGAAGGAAATGGCAACCCACTCCAGAATTCTTGGCTGGAAAATGCCATGGAAAGAGGAGCCTGCTAGGCTACAGTCCATGGGGTCTTAGAGTTGGACATGACTTAGCAACTAAACAACAACAATGTTATATAACACTATCATTTTTAGTGAGAGAAGCTGCCTTTTGAGAAGTGCTATGATTGCAATGTCTATTGGGTCAGTCTTAAGTGGGAAAAGCAATTTGCAGAGTATTGTACAGGTGTATGTGTATGGTTTGTGTATATTTGCACAAAGATCTGGCAAAGGGTTGAGCACTTTACAATCTAGATAACATGACAGGGAGGGAAATGGAGAGGGTGGACGAATGGAAGGTAGATTCTCTCCATCCCCATACCCCCCGCCCACACTCACGAGAAAGAAGAAAAAGGAGGAGAAAGTTGCCAAATTGCCTCTATGTTACCTCTATGGCGACTGGTGGTCACCCAGTTACCCTTTTCATCCCAGAAGCTGTCCTAGAAGGTCCCCATGGTAGCACCTGCTGGCTGGGTGAAGCTAGGCTTTATTGATTTGGCAGGTTTTGCCCCTCTCCACCTGTGGAGTGGGGTGAGGGGAGGCAAGTCTGCTCTGGGCCCTCTTGAGTGGGAGGCCTCAGAAGGTGGCCAGTGCCTCCTTCTCCTCAGCTGACACCCGTTCCTGGCCAGCCCCTTCCGGAAGGAGCTGGGATCTGACTGCTCAGTCTGGCGGGCCCCTCTGGACCTGCTTCCTCCCCCATTCCCCACTTTGCTTGTTTCAGGAAGCCTTCCTAGGCTGCCCCAGTCTGTCACAGTTGGAATGAATGACTAGGACTCAGACCATTCCCTTGGCACAGAAACAGGCTAGGACTTGTGATGTGGTGGGCAAGAGAACTGGCTTCTGAGGGAGCCAGGCTGGGCTCGAATCTCAGCCCTAATACTTTCTGGCTGTGCTTGTTGTCGTTCAGTCACTAAGTCATGTCTAACTCTTTGTGACCCCGTGGACTGCAGCACAGCAGGCCTTCCTGTCCCTCACCATCTCCTGGAGTTTGCTCAAGTTCATGTTCATTGTATCAGTTATGCTATCCAACCATCTCATCCTCTGCTGCCCTCTTCTTCCCCAGCATCAGGGTCTTTTCCAATGAGTCAGCTGTTGGCATCCAGCTGGGCAGCCTTGGACAAATTTCTCACCCACTCTGATTTAAGATTTCTTCATGTGCAGTGGGGGTCAGAGGACTGGAGTGAGGATTAGAAGTGGGGAAACCTGGCCCAGGACCTCAGGCAGGTGCTGCAGGCACAGTGCTGTCCTTGCCCCTCCTGCTGATCTCACTCAGACTCTGAGGAGACCGATGAGAGGAGCAGGACACACACCCTAGGCTGAGTGCCGAATCTGAGAGCAGGCTGCTGATTTCAGATGGATGACAGAACATTTCCAGTGGGAGTCACCCCAAAAGCTTCTTGGCTGAATGGAGGCCTGAAGAATGGGGAGGTAAGGACAGGAACAGTGTGGGCAGGGAAATCTCCAGTGTGTTTGAGCAGCAAAGAGACCAGCCTAGCAGGGTGTGGAGGTCTGGTTAGCAAAAAGCATGACCAGGGGGTGGGACTTGGGCTCTGCAGTTGGGTTGTTTTCTCTGGGCATCAGGAGGCCACTGACGATTCTGAGGGATTGAAGGGGGTGAGGGAGGAAGGCCATGAGTTCTGAGAGCTGGGAGGAAGAGCCAGACTGTCTTGAGGACAAATCCTAGTTCCCTCACTAGGGATTTGGGGTTAATAAAACCTCTCTGGCTTGTCTTCTTGTGGGTAAAATGGGATAATTCTAGAACCTACTTCATAGGGTTGTTGTGAAGATAAAACTAAGCTAGTTCAATCCCAAGAAGCTCTTTCTTGATCTCTTTGGAGCTCCTAGAAAAAAGCGCTGACAAGGCACACAGATCTGTGTTCAAATCCTGATTAGTTCAGTGAAAATGGGCAAAATGGCGCCATCTCCTTGGATGGCAGTGGGGATGAAGCTTGCTCCCACTGGCATTAGCCCAGGGCTCTCTGAGCAGCAGCCAGGCCAGCTGCGCAGAGTGTGTGGGAAAGGTGCAGGGTCAGGAGTTTGAGGAGAAAGAGGTCAGTGGGGGAAGCTGGGCTGCTCAGAGCCTGAGCAGGGAGGCCTGCAGAGCCCCACACCCACAGTGGGCTCTGTCCTCGGCAGCAGGGGGCATGAGTGGCCTGGGCAGGGAAGGCTGGGGCAGCAGGCCTGGGGTGGTTTCGGGTGTGCCCCTGGGTGTGTGGTGGAGTGCGATGCAGGGAGAACAGGCACTTGTGGGGAGAGGAAGAACAGATGATGAGCCACAGGCTTGCAAGTTTTCACTCTGCCCAACTTCCGACCCCTGGTTCCAGGACTCCAGCCCAAGTGTGAGGTAACGGCTCCAGAGAGCAAGAGCTCTGTGGCCCCCCTGACAGAAATTCGGTGCCCCTCTATTCCTGGGACCACAGGTCCCCCTCACCGAGCACATTCTCCAGCACCCAGGAGCCCTGCTTAGATTCTCCAGCTGGGACTGGTGACCAGTAAGGTTCAGCCTTTCGGTTGCTTCCGTGTACCTTCAGAGGGTAAGGGAGCAGTTAGTTGGGATATGTGTGTGTGGAAAGTTACCTAACATCTCCGGGAGGTCAGGAGTTGTGCCCAGGCAGCCTATTTCCACTCAGAGGTTTGCACATTTGAGAGAACTGGATCTTGGCAACCAAGATCCCTCTCCCTCCACCCTGTCTGCAATTCAGTTTTTAAGTTTCAGCTGTCAGCCGCCAACTGCAGCCCTTGGCTCCTGAGGCACTAATGAAGTCCCTTCCCTTGTAGAGCATTGGGCTCACTTACAAGGAAGCATAACTTGCCGAGCCTTGGAGAACAGCACAGAGCTCACGGAAGTCACACCCTGTGCCAGGCACCCAGAGAGCTTCTCGCACCCGTGAATCCCAGGTAGGAAAGAACTAGAGATTCTGTGACCTGAGTTGAAAGAAGTCAGCTCCCAGGCATGTGGAAGCCAAAAAAAGAGTGAAAGTGAAAGCGTTAGTCGCTTACTTGTGTCTGACTCTGTGTGACCCTATGGACTGTAGCCCACCAGGCTCCTCTGTCCATGGGATTCTCCAGGCAAGAATCCTGGAGTGGGTTGCCATGCCCTCCTCCAAGGGATCTTCCTGACCTAGGTGATTGGGTCTCCTGCATTGCAGGCAGATTCTTTACCATCTGAGCCACCAGGGAAGCCAGAGGCCCCACTCAAATGTCAGTGGTCCCTCACCTCTGGACAATCCAGAATCAAAGGGAAGAGTGGTCTTCCTGAGGGCCCACTGACAAAATTCTTAGGAATGGATCCCATGCTGGGCAAGGTGGTGAAGGGGTAACAGGATCTCTCTCCAGTCATAGCAAAGCTCAGAGGGATCCCATTTGTGGCCTTGCTCCACTCGCTTTGGAGCCTGGCTTGGGCAGCTCTGAACCCTCATCATCCAGGCCTGTATCTTTCAGGGGTCCCGGTTGGCTCCTCACCAGCAGAGCACTGGACGGCTGGACCCAAGCCTACTGTGTTCCCTCTCTGTGATGCTGAGACCTCTCAGCACCTGCTGTCTCTTTCTTTGCTTCTCTCCCTCCAGAATTCAGTTCACAACAAAGAAGGTTAGTTCCCTGGGCTCCTCTCCAGAAGCTGAGCCTATGTCCCAGGGAGTTGTCTCTCAGCCTTATCCTGTTAACCCTTCCTCCCAGGCCCAGGCAACAGAGAGAGCTCTGAGGCCCACATCAGTACAGTTTTTACCTCCTCAGCAATATATAACTTGAGTCTGGCAATCACTTTTCTGGATTATCCCTTAAATATTATGTCTGAAAGTTCTAGAGTGCTTGCTGGTGGAGAGAAGCAGAAACACAGGGCTGGAAACAGTGTCCACGGTAAAGGGTTAAGAGCTCTAAAATCTGGTCTAAATTTAGAGTCTGTATGTTTGCATTTTCATCCATTCTACTCCAGTGACGTGGCAGCTGTCACTGCCTCTGCCCACTGTGGACTCGTCCTGCCTGAGCCAGGTGGCCTCCTCTGTCTGCTACGGAAGTGTCTGCTCATTAGCTTGTCTGCCTTTGTGAGCACACGGTGTGTGACCGTGTACCTTTAGGAACAGGCAAACGATGTGAATTCTGTAGCAGGTGATGCTGTACAAGGTCCTGCTCTGCTCATATTGTCTGCAGAGCTCTGAGATGGCCACTGAGAGGCTCAGCCACAACCAGCTAACCAAACCGTTTAAACAAACCCAGGACCTTTTAAACAAACCCAGGGTGTCAGAGGATGAGCTAGCTGGATGGCATCACCGATGCAATAGACATGAACTTGGGCAAACTTTGGGAGATGGTGAGGGACAGAGAGGCCTGGCTGCTGCAGTCCATGGGGTCCTAAAGAGTCGGACACCACTGGGCGACTAACAGGACCTCTATATGGCGACTGGTCACCAGGGGGCGATCTCACACAGCAAACCTGCAGCCCTCTGAGCTCTGAGGGAAAACTGAAGGCATTCACTTGCCCTTCTATGCCTGGTTTTCTCAGTTCAGGGAGGGAATGAATTGAAAACAAGTCCGGGTCAGCAGGGAGGAACATCTGAGAAGGCATACCTCCTGGGAGTTAAGATGTAACCAGGTCCGCGGCAAGTCAGTGTGGAGAGAAGCTGAAAGGACAAGAGCTTGTCTGTTTTTACTGGATATGAAAATGAATTTATTTACATAGTAACATGATGCCACAGAGAACACAGCAAAGTACCACAGCAAACCAAAGGGCGGCGCCACCTGGTGATAGAGGGGACCTTTCGTTGGTAGGTTTCTACAACTCTAAAATGTGATAAGTAGAGAGGTGAAGCTCCAGGAAAGAACAAAAGAAACAAGATTTTCAAAAAGCGAGCATGGGCAGAGCCAGTGGGGGATGCAAGGGAGAGCGGAATGAGGACTGCCATGATTCAAATCACTGAGGAGGACGGCATCCTGCTTCTGCCCTCATCTCATACCAAAATGCCCGGCCTATCAACAGAAAAAGCCCATCCCGGTGTGTTTGCATGTAACACCCTTTAAAACTGCTGAGGGAAGGGATAACCAAGTAGCTATTTGGAGCAAGTTTCCTGAAGCAGTGTGGTTTATCTTTCAAAAATGCTACCCTGAAGCCATAGGGCTGGTTCAACATTCAAGTTATCGGGAGCGCAGACACACACACACTTTCCACACACTACACGGGCAAAGTGGATTTTCCATAATATAATATTTGTAGCAAAATATATGACTCTGTACTTCTGCTAGGTTAAAAAATGTCTGATCTCTTTTGATTCCCTGAAACTTTCTTGATTTAAAAAATAAAAGTGGAGGCAAATAGATGGGAAAAAGTGAGAAGGTGGAATAAACGCTCCGACGTGGGAAACACCTGGCGGGATGTCCCGGAGGCAAGCCCCTGCAGCCCGCCCAGGGAAAAGGGAGAGAGCTTCTGCAGCGGCTGATGCAAAAACCTACTCTAATTTCAAACAGCTGTGGAGAGAGGGTGTTTAACAGCTGTATAGCACCTTGTGCTTTCTGGGCACTTATAAATATTAAATGGTGGTGATGATGAGTGGTGAACACCTTGGTTTATAAAAAATACTACATTTTTAAAAAGAAATTTCCCAAGAGTTTTTTTTTAAACAAACCTATTGAAACTACCACATCTCTTAAAAAAAAAATCCTCAGCTTTCAGTATTACAGGGATATGATGTTCCCAAGCTGAAGTTTGGGCGATTGTCACAATCATGTCCATGGGAGAGGGGATACTTCCTTCTCCTGAAATGCTGGGGAATTTATAATCTGCCCAAAGTTTTCATTAGCATCATCTTCCCCCTCCCCAGTACACAAAATGGACTTGTTTTTAAAAAAATAGGTGCTTTTTTGAGGATGGTTTACTTGATCAGCGGAATACCTGGATGTGGAATGCATGTGAATTCTCTTCCCGTGGCGTCTGTCATAACTCAGCCTCATCACCTAAAAATCATCAGGACAAAGAGGCTTGGTTTCTTTGGTATAATCTCTATCTAGAATCTTGCATGGCACCACTCGTGGCTTCCCTAATGGCATCACTTTTGGTCCACGGAATCCCCACCTTTGGCGCTGCTGTCAGCACAGGCTGCGGTGCACACTTGAGCAAAAGTGGCACTTGGATTTGTCTTGGCACAGCACTTGGGGCCTTTGAGAATATGGGCTTCAGTGAGGTAAAACTGACCACTGCTTTCATGGGCAGCCATCCTGTTCACTCATTAGGCTGAACCAGAATTTTTACTCCTTGTCAATTAGTAAGGGGAATAAAAAACATGTCAGAGTTAGACCAGAAAGTCAAGTTACTCCCTGCCCATCCCAAGTATGTTCATACTTTATTTATACATCTAGAATCATTTGGAATACAGCACAGTATCCTAAGCCCATCCCAGTTTCTGGAACTAACCCATATTTTTTTCAGATCACTGCTGGTAACATCTCAGAGAAGGCAATGGCAACCCACTCCAGTACTCTTGCCTGGAAAACCCCAGGGACGGCAGAGCCTGGTGGGCTGCCGTCTATGGGGTCGCACAGAGTCGGACACAACTGAAGAGACTTAGCAGCAGCAGCAGCTGGTAACATCTAGGGGAAACTCCTTTCAGCAAAACTAAGTCAGGTAATTTCCTAGCACCAAAGTATTCTTAATTCAAATGTGGGAAGTGGAGTGCAATCCTTCTATGCCCTACTGTTTAGTAGGCCCCAAAGATCTTTCATGGATATTTTATAATGCTAGAGACTTTAAAATACAATTTTAGGTAGTCTAATTCCCAGGATTATCATTAATATTTCCAGAGACTCAGATCACTTGATTTAGAGTTTTCTAAGTTCACAAACTTGGACTGAGTTTGGAAGCACAACTGGCCCCGAATGACAGTGAAAGTCTACTCAGACTCTTAAAATTCTAACCAACCGATTTTACTTTTGGCCCCTTCAACATCAGTAGATTAGGGAATGTGAGTGCTGTGCTCCCCTGTATATCTCACCCAGTTTATCTTCCGAGGGCAAAACTTAAAACCCACTGCCATATTCCTGGCTTCCAATTCTGACTTAGCCTATGGGTTGGTGGATGTCCTTCACCATTCTTTTGTTGTTGACGCCATGGGTTGCAACTGCTCTTTCTACCATCTTGCTGTTATTCTTGATGAATTAGCTCCTTGGCATCATGCTAGTGCCACAAGGGCTCTCCTCAGGTGAGCAAGGGAGCCCTTTCACAGCCCCCCTCCTTCCCATGGAACATCTAATTCCTTTTCTCCCAGACGAGTTAGCACGCTAACAAGGCACTCTGCTGTACATTCAGTCTTGGTCTTGGCTACTCCAGCCATTGTCCTGTTTCTCTAGTACCTAAAAGTGTACGAGAGATTATTCTTGCTCATGTGGCTTAAGGAAAAGTTCCAATAGCGGCTTAATTGTTCAAATTTTCAATATACATGGAAGAATCTACAGTACAGACTTCAAAAGAAGAGAAAAAATCCAATCCGTATTGAAGACAATAACTTGATGTTACTTGAGAAAACTTAAAGTGCTATACTAGTCACAATCCAAAACTCATATATATATATATAATATGTATAAATATGTATGTCTGTGTCTGAGGGCAGGATTTCTTTGCAGCTGATGAATGAATTCAAAGTTTCTGCTACAATTAAAATGGAAATGCAAAATATTTGTGTTAATATGAGATTGAATTTCATCATTTTGGAAAAATATTTGGAGGACCATCTGACTATACCTCTTGCCTAGAAATAGGGTTATCTTGCCTATTCTGTTCTCACCTGTAACACCTTTGTCCTTCCCCACCTTACGTTCTTCGGCCCTCACTCAGAGAACTATTAATCTAGCCACCCATCTCGGAGCAGCCTGAGTCCCTTTGTGACTAGCTGGCATTCATCTTTTGCCCTTTCTGACTATGAAAACAGTACTAAACACATCTGATGTGAAAAGGTGCTCGGTTTGCCAGTGCTATAAGATAATGGTAGTGGAGGGTGTCCGTGCTTATAATACTATCGAGTTAAAATGAAGAAGACTGGATCCAAGTCAAACAGAAACAGGAGAAAAAAAGGAGGGTGGTGGTGGTGAAGGATGCCTAGAAAACAAATAAAGGGACCAGGAAACATTCTTCATTAAATATGAAACTGCATTAAATAGTCAACATTCAAATTCACACGGGGAAGGCAGCATGAGAGTGACATTGAGAAAGTGTCTCAATGCGCAAACCAGGGAGAGCAGGCTGCTAAGGGGGCGTGCTGGCTGACAGGGTCAGTGGTCTGTGCGCTGCCACTTCAGTGTGTAACTGGGCAGGGGGTTATGTGCACGTGGGTTAGCTAAGGTCAACCTAATAAAGCCTGCTAGGCAAAGTGAGGCCAGGTCGCAGGACACCGAGAGAGAGTGGACTGCTGGCCTGCAGCGGCGCGCCCATCCTGTGGCCATTCCTAGGGGGCAGAGCCTTGCACTCTGGCCAGAGGAGACAAGCCTCTGTGTGGGCCAACCAGCTCTCTTCCCTGGAAGTCCTGAACTGCTGGCCGGGAGGACAGGGGCATCCTCCAGATGGGCCTCACGGGTCCCATTCTCTTAAAAAAAAAAAAGAAAGAAGCAAAGAAGAGCACAATAAAATACATTCTTCTCCTTTCTTGATTCTCTTTGATATAGGTGAATCACATGAAAGGTGGTTAATAATGTTAAAAGTTTAGGAATTACCAAAAGGCCACTAACGTGCTATCTAAGTAATACTGCACAATCAGGCTTGGCTTTAACAAGCTCTGCACCAGCTGATGCGGGGCTCAGGGCTGTCTTGCCACCAGGCAGAGGATGTGTCTATCAACCCTGCCACAGGTTGCTCCCCCAGAGGCCTGGCCTCTACTTCCAGCGGGCATGTGCACACACATGGGTATACACGTGTACACACACTCACACTGTCTGAGTGACTCTTGGGATTTCAAAGTTGAAGTAAACAGAACAGATACTCACAGTTTTGAATAAAACACACGCGCGCACACACACACACACACACACACACACACACACACACACACATACTGGGTGGAAGGGACACTCGTCTCTCAGCGCAAATATGTGCCAAGGGAAGAAGGGGAGGGTTTCTGTGGATATTGCTTCAGGTGAAGTTGCAACATAAACACTGCATATACAGCTAAAAAAAATACATACAAAAATTGCACATGTATCCATAGGAGGGGAGCACAGACCCCATGCAGGGTGAATGGCTCTTGGCCACCCCCTCAGCAATCCAGACTCCCTGTGGGCTGCCCGCAGTGCTGTTTCTGAGTCCCCGGGAGCAATGTGCCCATGCAGCCGGGAGGCAGTCTCTCCAGACAATATGGGCATTGTGAGGAGGAGGTCGGCAGTCTCATCAGTGGCCTTCTCCCCTTCCTCTGCCTTCTGGCCATCCTAATAGCCAGCCACACCGTGCCCTTGAGGGAGATGTTACGGCTCAATGGACAGCCATTTCCATGCAGAGCTGTTGTCTACAGCATTTGGTAGACTAGTTAACACTGGCTGCTGATAGAAGGAGGCTGGCCAGTTACGGCTGAGGGGAAAACTGTGATCTGGGTACCGGCAGCCCTGGCTGCCAAAGCTGACAGCTCTGACAGTAATCAAAGAACGGTCCTTTAAACTGTTCCCCTGATGTCCCCTAGAGAACTGCACGTGCAGGAACCCCATCTCCTTGTGTCCTGCCAGTTATCTGTAAGATCTGAACTGTACTCTGCCCTGCTGGGGCACTGGTGACACCACCTTGGGTCAGCTCTGTCATGGGCTGATAAACCCAAACTTCACTGGCAAGTGGGGACAGAACCAAGGTAAAAGAGATTCAGGCAGTGGCAGCACGGGGGGAGACTTAGGGCCCTCCTCCATACAGTGCACACACTTACTGACAATGGAAACCAAATGGGTGCATGACCCTAAGGATGGATTCTCTCCTTGTCCTTCTCCCATCTGCTGGAACAAAGGATGTAATTCCTGGAACCAAAACTGGGCTGATGCTAAGGACGGCAGTTCTGCCTGGTAAGAGAGCCAATTATTGATCCTTTAAAGGAAAAGAGTCTGTTGTGAAAGCTTAGTAGATGATGGTAAGTACTGGTTAAATCTGTCTATTGCTAGTGAGAATAAATACATGGTGTTAAAAAGACAGGTGATACTCAGAGTTCCAGAGGAACTTGACCCAGCTCATGGGTCAAACCAGAGGAGCTGTCATTCAAGGATGCATCTTCATATTTCCTGCACTTGGAGATAGTTAGGGCGGAGGGTGTTCCCATGAATGGCAGCTGCACATCTGTGCGGCTGACTTTTCCTAATGTTAAGATGGACTTAGCGTCTCATTGGGCTTGGATGGGGATGGAAGACTTGTCTCTCCTCTTTCCTTGAATTCTGTATGAGTACCAGGAAGGGGAAGTGTGTGGGCAACTTGAAGAAGGTGACACATGAAGTAAGAGCAGGGACTGGGACATGTTAACGGGGCTGCAGGATTTTCACAACACAGCTGAGAGAGTCCGGAGTGGCAAAGGCCAGATACTGAGCACAAAGCCAGTCCTCCAGGCTGATGCCACCCTCCCGGTCCAGGGACTTCTCGGCAAACTTGATCATGAGCAGTGTGCGCTTGATGTCCAGCCAGTTCTGGAGCAGGGTGTTCCTGTGAGCAGGGCTGGGGGAGGTGGTGAAAGTCTGGAAGAGGTCTTCTCGGGGGCCCCAGAGCAGACACTGGAGGATGCCTTTGGCATCTGAAATGAGGATCCGCTCAGAAGGGTTGGGATTCAGGAGGCAGCTGGCCAGCTGCTGCAGGCCCCGGGAATAGGGGGAGCGGAGGGGGATGCGGGGCAGGTCAGCCCGAGTGTACTCCTTCTCCTTCAGCTCTGGATTCTCATCGAAAGGGTTGGGAAGGTGCAGCATCTCATAGATGAGGATGCCTGTCTGGAACTCATCGCACTTTTTATATTGCGTAGCTGTGATGATCTCTGGGGCAAGGCGGGACTGGTCCCGGAGGATCTCAGGGTCTACCAGATGGCTCTTCTGCTTGGCCTGAGAGAAATTGCTGACGATGAGCCTTGTGGGACAGGATGGGGTGGGGCCAAGCTCCACGGGCCCCAGGCCCTGGGCAGGCCCCCCGGGCTGGTAGTGGACGAGCAGCAGGTTCTCCAGACGCAGATCGCAGTGGGTGACGTGGTAGGGTTTGAGGTGCTCCAGGCCTGAGCACAGCTGCAGAAGCAGCAGACACACTTGCCTCTCGTACGCATCTGGGCTTTTCCCATGCTGTGCCAGGGAGTCTTGCACAAAGTCGGCCACTGTGAGACAGGGAACCTCTCTGGTGATGACCACAACGTGGCTTCTCTGCTTCCTGCTAACGACTGCCTGGCTTTCTTTGTGGGACGACTCTGCTTTGGAGCCCAAGTCTGGGCTCTTCCCATCAGCTTCTCCTTTCACCTCTTCCGTTGCTTCCATGTCATCCTCTTCCTCTTCAGGGGCATCGGGATCCTCCCAGGGAAGCAGGCGCTTAGGAACTTCGGCAAGGAAGTGACCACAGTCCTGCTGGATGTTAAAATGGATAGCCAGACTCTGCCGGACAGCCAAGCTGTGATAATATTGCTGTGATTCTTTAGCTTTGCTCTTACAGATCTGAAGGAAGAAAGCAAAGAACACAATTTAAAATGCACACTATCATAACAAGGCTATGATTTGTAAAGAGGGGTTAACTAGAAGGTGACTGGTAGGAGTCTGGAATAGTGAGAGCAACAGTGTTGCAATGAAGATACAGCATTAGAGTTGAGTCTTCAGTAAGGGTTTTGGTGACCCTGTGTTGAGTGACAGAAACAGTGTCTTCGTGCTTATCCCATCATGTGTATTATTTCTAGTCCTTATGTGTGCGTGTGTACTAAGTCACTTCAGTTGTGTCCAACTCTTTGCGACCCTATGGACTGTAGCCCACCAGGCTCCTCTGTTCATGGGATTCTCCAGGAAAGAATACTGGAGTGGGTTGCCATGCCCTCCTCCAGGGAATCTTCCCCACCCAGGGATCAAACTTGCCTCTCCTGCGGCTACTACATTGCAGGTGGAGTTTTCAGCGCTGAGCCATCAGGGAAGCCCTCTAGTCCTTACACTAACTCTTTAAAGTAGGCTGTACGTGTGTGCATGGTCAGTCACTCAGTCGTATCCAACTCTTTGCGACTCCATGGACTGTAGCCTGCCAGGCTCCTCTGTCTATGGAATTCTCCAGGCAAGAATACTGGAGTGGGTTGCCATTTCCTTCTCCAGGGGATCTTCCCAACGCAGGGATCAAACCTGCGTCTCCTGCATTGCAGGCAGATTCTTTACTGCAGAGCCATCTGGGAAGCCCAAGGTAGGCTGACCTAAGAATTTAAAAAACAAAAACAGAAAACACAAACCCAGGGCTACTAGTTTGCAAACCTAGGTCTGCCCGACACCAAAGCTTCCTCCTTCCACTCTACCTTGCCCCTCATCTAGAAAACTGAAAAACAAACAGTCATTTTCCATTTATACTTTCTTTCTGTGGAGTTTTATAGCCCAGACTTACACAGCATCTCAATAAATAGCTCATAACATAGGCCAGAATGCCTTATATCACTGGTCAGGAGATTGACATAGAATTGGCCAGGTAAACTATGGGTCTTCCTAACTTTTCAGTGAATGTCATTGTGATGGTCACAACTCAAGCACTCATGGGTCACTGGCAGGGTAAAGAAGAAAGTTTGAGAGAATCATTGGTCTCCTCTAGTCAGAGCAAAACCAGCATTTCAATGGCAGAAGTCTGAGTTTTACATTTTCTCTCTTTTTTTTTTGAACAACAATCTGTACCCAGCTTTTATTACTTAACAACATGTCTTGAAACTGTTCCATAGATAGCATACTATTAATAGTTCTTTTTTATAGCTACATACATTCCAGTGCATGGACATACAAGAAGAGTTCAGTTACCCCTCTCTCCTGGAAGACATTCAGGTTCTTTCCAGCTACAGACAGTGTTGCAGTGAAAAGCCTTATACATCCCCATATTGCTTGTGTATGAGGATACCTGTAGGATAAGTTTCCAGAAGTGGAAGTGCTGAGTCAAAGGGGATCTGTCTGTGTTTAGATGTTTGATAAATGTTACCAAATTGCCTCTATCAAGTTGAGTCAGGTTACACATCAGCCAGTGGTGTAGGGGGGTGGAGGTGGGTGGGGGGTGCTTGTTCTCTTCCCATTCTTGCCAGCCTATCATGTTTACAAGCTTTATCTCTGCTGATCTGATAAGTGAAGAAAAGTATCTTTGGAGATACCATTTTTAATGAGTTATTGAGCACCTCTTCACCTCTTTAAGAGTTCACTGTAATTTCCCCCTTTTCATTACCATTAACTATTTCTTCATGAAATGAAGTGAAGTGAAAGTCGCTCAGTCGTGTCTGACTCTTTGCAACCCCATGGACTATACAGTCCATGGAATTCTCTGGGCCAGAATACTGGGTTAGGTAGCCTATCCCTTCTCCAGGGGATCTTCCCAACCCAGGGGTCGAACCCAGGTCTCCTGCATTGCAGGCAGATTCTTTACCAACTGAGCTATAAGGGAAGATCCATATTTCTTCATATCCTTTGTTTATTTTCCTCCATTTGAGTCACTGGCGGTTCATTTCATTTAAAAAAAATTAGAGTATAATTGTTTTACAATGGTATATTAATTTTTGCTGTACAATGAAGTGAATCAGCTATATATATACATACATCCTCTCCCTTTTGGACCTCCCTCCCCCCAGTCTCTCTATCCCACCCTTCTAGATCATCATAGAGCACTGAGCTGAGCTCCCTGTGTATAGCAGCATCCCACTAGCTATTTATTTTACACACGGTAGTGTATATTAATGGACTTCCCTCATGGCTCAGATAGTAAAGAAACTGCCTGCAATGCAGGAGACCTAGGTTTAATCCCTGGGTTGGGAATATCCCCTGGAGAAGGGAATGGCTGCCCACTCCAGTATTCTTGTCTGGAAAATTCCATGAACTGAGGACCCTGGCAGGTTACAGCCCATGGGGTTGCAAAGAGTCGAACATGACTGAAAGTATATTATATGTCAATCCTAACTCCCAATTTGTCCCACCTGTGCCTTCCCCATCTGTGTCTACATGTCTGTTCTCTATATCTGTATCTCTATTCCTGCCCTGAAAGTAGTTTCATCTATATCATTTTTCTATTGTTTCTCAGGTGGCTCAGTGGTAAAGAATCCACCTGCAATTCAGGAGACGTGGGTTTCTTCCCTGGGTCAGGAAAATCCCCTGGAGAAAGAAATGGCAATCTACCTCAGTATTCTTGCCTGGGAAATCCCATGGATAGAGGAGCCTGGCGGGCTACAGCAAATGGGGTCACAAGAGTTGGACATGACTTAGTGACTAAACAACATCATTTTTCTAGATTCCACATATATGTGTTAATATATAATATGTGTTTTTTTCTTTCTGATTTCTTCACTCTGTATGACAGACTCTAGGTCCCAATGACCCAATTCTGTTCCTTTTTATGGCTGAGTAATATTCCATTGTAGACTTGTACTACATCTTCTTTATCCATTCATCTATCATTGGACATTTAGGTTGCTTCCATGTCCTGGCTATTGTAAACAGTGCTGCAACACTATGTACACTGAACACTGGGATAGATAAAAAAAAAATCTACAAACAATAAATGGTAGAGAGGATGTGAAGAAAAGAGAACCCTCTTCCACTGTTGGTGGGAATGTAAACTGATACAGTCACTGTGGAGAACAGTAGGAAGGTTCTCTAAAAAACTAAAGATAGAACTACCATATGACCCAGCAATTACACTACAGAGCATAAACCAAGACAACCATGCTTCAAAATGACACGTGTACATTTTCTTTTAACAGGCCAATATTCAAGCAATAAGGCCTCTCAAAAAGAATCTTATTAAGTGGTTATGGATCAAGGAAGAGTTTTTTGAACAAAAACATTAGCCAAGAGTTCTACATCCTAAAACAACTATTGTATTTCTAGTCTTAAAGGGTTGGAAAAGCAATAAATAAATAAAAAATCACCCCCCCCAAAAGGATTATCCTCATGATACGACATGAGAAGCTGACAACGGAAGGCTGTCTTCAACTCTATTCATAGATTGTAACAGCCTGGTCTGGACAGCTCCTCCACGACCCTGGGAACCAAGAACAAACTTTTCCTCCTTGGCGGGAGCACACTGCTGCACCTCACAGACACCAAAGCCTCCCAGCAACGGGTGCTCTGCAGTGTCTACAATTTGCTCATTTATTGTGGTGACACGGAAAAGCAAATTTTTCCTGCCCTGAAAACAGTTTCATCTATATCATTTTTCTATTGTTTCTCAGGTGGCTCAGTGGTAAAGAATCCACCTGCAATTCAGGAGAAGTGGGTTTCATCCCTGGGTCAGGAAAATCCCCTGGAGAAAGAAAGCCTTCTCTATTTACAAAGAAAAATGTACATTTTCTTAGGAGGATGCTGATGGATCCTCGGTTCTGGGAAGCAGCAGGCTCTGATTTCCATCAAAACAGATGCCTTAAAAAAGGAGCCGTGGCAAAGGAGTCTGAAGGAGAGGAATATCCCTCTCTCTTTTATTGTATTTATACATATTTATTACAGTGGTCAATGACACACACACACACACACACACACACACATGCACACATGAGAGAGAGATGTGAAAAAAAGGTTCTTCGTTTTCTACCACGAACTTCATCAGTTTTTGGCATTTCTTCTTTATGCAAACTTCTGGTCTTGAAATAGAGATATCCCCAGGCTGAGTTCAAGTTCCAACATATATCTTTCAGAAAGCATTATCTTTGGAAAGCTTTCTAAGTCTCAGCAATGCAATATAATATATAATCTTGTATGTTCATCAATCACAACATGAATTATTTCTGTACTGTAGGCAATATTTCATATTTATATGTCACTAGGTATTTAAAAATCTTATACTAGTCATCATTTAGTTGTATGGGAGTTAGATCTAGGACATGACACATTCCAGTTTTAATAATTTGCTCAATATCACACTGCCCGCTAGAATGGAAGTTCAAAGGTCCCAACTCCTCAGCCTTTGAAAAGCCAGTCAAATACCACTGAGTTTGGCTGAATGAGACTGGAGTTAAACTCCGTCACTCTATAGAAGGGAAACTTGCCAAGCATTTGAAAGGCCTAGCATTTAGCCTCGCTGCCAGCTGTGTAACCTTGGTCATTTCTCTTAATTTCTCTGGGTCCCAGTCTTTCTAAGTAAAGGAGTCATATAAAGAATACTGAAATTACTTCACAGGGCGGTTGTGAGAATCAGCTGAGATCAAGTGTGTCAGCATAACTGTACACTACTGCTGCCGTGCTGCCCTGTGCTCAGTCGGCTCAGTCGTGTCTGACTCTCAGCGACCCCATGGGCTGTAGCCCGCCAGGCTCCTCCGTCTATGGGGATTCTCCAGGCAAGAATACTGGAGTGGGTTGTCATGCCCTCCTCCAGGGGATCTTTCCAACCCAGGGATCAAACCAAGGTCTCCCTCATTGCAGGCGGATTCTTTACTGTTCAAGTCACCAGGGAAACCCCTGTAAACTACTAAGCGGTACAAATGTAACATTCATAATGACTAAAACAATGACAACTTGTAAATGTTAAAAAGTGATGCATTATAGAATCCGCACATTTTTTCAAACAGAGAGCAAGACAGATAATTTCATCTTTCTTTGGGGTCTGAGAGCTACACACCCCAGCAGTGAGGTTCTCTGATGACAGGCTTAGCAGAGGGTGGCTAAACAGGGACCATTAAGGTTTTCCACCTCCATGCCAGGTCAGCCCTGACCAACAAGTTGAGATCAGTAGTATGTTCTGATTTAAGATGGCTCAGTCTAAGACTAAGGAAGAGAACTGTTTGGCCAAACTGTAGTTTTCACTGTGCCAAGTTGCACAGAAAAAAAACTTGCCACCTCGTGGCTTGCCATTAAAAGCAGAGAAGCTATTCTAATTGTTACTTCTATTCTAACTGTATCTATACACACTCCACACACAATTTTAGAAGCTATCTCAGAGTTTTGTGAGTAGATAAGAACATGGATACTACAATAAGAATTTATGTTTGGCTTCACAGATCAACTTGAGATAAAGGTTCAAAGTGATTTATGAAGAAGAAATGATAAATTGTTCAGTCACTTTAGATGCTCTGAAGGAAAATAATCTGCTTAGAGAGCCAAGTGAGGAGCTGACACTTCCTTATCTCTTCATCTTATAATATGGAGACAGGTTGAAGAATAACTGGTCACTCGAGTTGTAAGGGCAAAGGAAAAACGGAGAATACTGGAGTATGAAAGAAGAAAACAAAATACTAGTGCTTTTAATTAGCTCATAACTAAGAAAACAGTTACAACCAAAACACAGACTTATGGAGATTTCCATAACAGGATTTTTCATATGATGAGTATCTCATAAATCTTTATTATGGAGGTTGCGATGATGTTAATTTAGGTAGGAGTGTTATATTATTCTATTCACCACAAAGTAGCCATTTTTCAAATATTAATAACTTGATTCCTTTGGTTTAAAAAACACCTCAAAATGACTTGGCTTCAGATGATGAATTTCTAGTTCAACAGTCATTTCAGAAAACAAGCCACTCTTTCCAGAACAAATGGAGAGGGGTCTTCCTGCTGCTTGTTGTCTTTTCCTTCTTCTCTTACTCAGTATTTTCTCTAGCAGAGATCAAAGTAACTTCTTGGCCTCCCATTTTCATTTACCTTTCTTGAAAGGAATTCACATTCCTTCCTTACAGAGGGTAGCTGGCTTCAACTGAAAGATTCCTCTCCCCAAGAAGAATGATTTCCATAGGATTCCTTGGCTCCACAAAATTCTGAAATAGGAACAAAACTGGAGCTGGAATGGTCCCATATCTTCATGTATGATTCCCTTTTGTAATGGGAGAGAAATCATCTCATATTTGTTATTACTATGTATGGGAAAACCTATTTAAAATGCTGCCGATTTTGGCAGACTGTATTGTGTACATTTTCTGAATGGGAAGAAAAGCCCTAGGAGAGCCTGAGCCACGGTGACACTAGAGGGAGCTGCGACATCAAGATCCACGAGTCATCTGCATGGAAACTGCAGCAAGAGAACAAAAAACCAGGCTGGAGAAGGCTGAATCTCAAAACACGCTATAGGTTCTCTTTATGGACACGTTCTTGGTTCTGTGGAAGTGGCAATGCCTAGTTCATGTAGAGGGAAGGCTTCGTGTGGGGAGCACAAGCAGGAGGGGACGCCCATCCTGGGCACACTGACCTTTGCCTGCTTGCCCTCTCACAAGCTACTTCTCCCAAAGAAAGCCAGAAGAACATCAAAAAGGAGAGCCAGTCAGCTGATAGTTCCACACCCACCAATGTGGACAATACACTGTCACAAAAAAAGAGGCTAGGGGGAAACTACGTGCTTGTCTGAGTTAATCAAGATGAGTGAGAACAGAGAAGGAGAGGAGAAATACTGATTCCCATCAATTGAGCATTCAAACAAGTATATGGCAGCTCCTCAAGGACTTCCTGTCTGGAGAACATGGCATCCTGAAGCACCAGGCCAGAGCCCCCAGATACAGTGGGAACTCCTTAACCAAAGACAAATCACTTGTTGGAAAATGGGGGAAAAATGCTTCCAGAATCAGTCAAGTTAATCTCTTCTGAGACCTTCTTAGACCTGAGTCAAAGCCCATAACCCTCACACAAGCCTGATCTTGGTGGGGAAACAGGGCTGACAATGGATTCCCCACACACAACCTGGGAAGTTTAATTCCAAACATTCATTTCAACGCAGGAGCTCATTTTCTGTGTTGCTCCTGGCAACTACTCTGCATACCGTTGAGGCAAACTTGCCATTATAGAGCATTTATGTTTGTTATAGTAATCTTAATCTAGCTAGGTAGCTAACTTTAAAAAAGTAGACTGTGGGGGGCTTTGACTGCAAAGCCTCACTAAAAGCAGCTGGGACAGAGAAGACAAGGTTATGTGTCTAATGCTACTGACACTGTCAGAATGCCCACGATGCCCGAGACCTGTAATGAAGGTGTACACTTTCCACCCTTTCAGTACTGGGGAGTGGATTAGATATTGAGTTTAAGGCAATAAAGTAGAAGGTGGGGTGGGGGGAAGGTGGACATTTGGCAAAACTGGATGGCTGTGGAATAAATCAGTTGTTGAATGAGGAGTGGTATTATCAGTTCTCACTTACTTGACCCCTCCACCCAAAGGCTCCCTGAAATGCTGGTGTTTGAGGGGTCTGCTGTCTTTTCTCATTGACACTCTCCTTTCAGGAAGCTCATGGCTTCAACCATTGTGATATACTGCTGACTTCCACATCTACATTTGTGATCCAAACTTATCTTTGAGCTTCAGACTTATCTATACAAGGGCCTACTTGATTTCTCTCCATATATGTCCCATCCTATAGATATGTGCCTTAAACTCAACATAACCAAACCTGAACTTTTTCCCACCAAATTTCCTGTTCTAGTTTGCCCGCTTTTGGTGAATGGCCCTGTTATCTGCCCCAGCATCTAGATGAGTTAGCAAGTTCACTCTGGGTTTCTCCTCCATCCTCATTCTCTGCATCTCGTTAATTATCAGCTTTGACTGATTTTGTTCCCATATGCTTTCAAATTCTCCTCTTTTCTCCATCTCTATGGCTACCATTATCACTTGCTGGTCTGCTACCAAAGATTTCCAGCTGGTCTCCCCAACTCTCATGTGATTTCTCTCAAATATACCTTTTACATAGCCACAAGAGCCACCTTTCAAAAAAAATTGAATAAACTTCCTAGGGGTTCCCCATTATCTCCAGAGGATAAAGTCCTGGCCTGGCTTCCCTTACCAGGCTTATTTCTCCCCTGTCTCCTACTTTCACCACAGTGAACTCCCTGCAGCCAGTGCCCTAATCCTACCCTCCAGGGGTTATCTCTGAGTGAGGCTCCTCTTCTCCCCTCATTTGCTGAGGGATTCCCACTTATATTTTTCTTTAAAGTCCTCACGTGTGTCATGTGTATCAAAGACAGAAAGTGCTAAATGCCCTAAATCTCCTTTCTGTGTTTAGCTACATCTCATGTACATGTCTCTATTATTACAGCTGTCACAGTTTTTGTCTGTCTTAAGAGCAGATATTTGTACCTTTAGGGCCCAGCACAGAGCCAGGCACCTAGTGCACGCTCAGTGTGGCTACACAAATTCTGAGAACGCTGACATCTGACCTGCTGTAGCCATAAGGCTTATTTACTCAGAACAGCTAGAATATATGATTAGCTCTTATGAAACAGATGGAAGCTGGCAACCTGATGGGGAGGGGGCAAGGGCAGACAAATCTGGGTAATAAACGCTCATGACCTGACTACACAAATGAGTCATATCTGAACAATGGGGGCTGGTCTGCTGAGTCCAGGCTGCCCTGGAGGCTCAGGGGTTTTGTGCTGTACAAACCCACACAAAACAACACTGCTCTTTGTCATTCCATTCAATTTTCTCTTTTCTCCAAAGGAAGCAATAAGTATAAAATACAGGACCCTTCAAAAATATTCTACATTAGCTTTTA
The DNA here is from genome assembly GCF_054371585.1 of Giraffa tippelskirchi. Classification (NCBI taxonomy): domain Eukaryota; kingdom Metazoa; phylum Chordata; class Mammalia; order Artiodactyla; family Giraffidae; genus Giraffa; species Giraffa tippelskirchi. The sequence continues at coordinate 35,175,274 of NC_137286.1, read as the reverse complement.
TTTCTCTATTATGGGCCCAGTTGGCCTAGTGTGCCTTCAGCCGACTTCCACTTTATCAGCAGGGATTCCCATTTGCAGCTTGCTCTGTGCACTTTACAGGACCTCAGTGAACCTTAAGTGAGACGATGTTGTGGGGAATGAATGGCAGAGGGACAAAAATGAGAAATGCTGATGATTGCACACACACTATACCATCTGTGCTGTTCTGTCACATTATCCCAAAGCACAACAGCATATGCGAAATGGCGAAGAATGGAAAGTGGCAAATTCTAAATTGATATTCATTATTTGGTACAACTTTACTATGAGAATACAGGCTGATCACTGATAGATTTCAATTCTTTGATCTGTCCAGAAGGAGTACTGCCTTACTTGCTGCTACAGAGCTAAGACCATACATGCTCAATGCTGTTACAATCATATTCAAAATGGATTAAGTATTTACTATATAAATACTGTCTGGGCCCCCAGGAATCAGAACTCCACGCTGTAGAAATCTGCTATGAGACCTGTCAGGTAGGCCAGGTATTTTACAGCTTGACTTGCTGTAAAAATGTTCACATGCTCCCCCCCAATATTTGGGAGTCTAGAAAAGAAATTCAAGAAGGCAACTGTATAAGATTTCACTATTTTATTTGTGATTTGTACTCACTGAACTCTTTTTATGCTCCCACTCAGCATATGGAACAAAAGAAATTCATGTGTGTTTCTGAGCCAGTAATTTAGGCTGACCAGGTGACACCCAGGAAGATCACACTAAAGAAACTGAGGCACAAACCAGTTGAACAACTTGCTGAGGGCCCAGATTAGGAATTCTATTTAGTTTGAATCCCAATTTATAATTGTTAGCTGTGTCCTCTCACTTTATTAATTAAAGCTGTGGCTCTTTTCCCACTAGACAGTTCATTTTGATTCTTGGTTTACATGAGTACCCCAAACCTCTCCTTTTGAAACCAATTTCCAGTAGAGACTTTAGGGCACTTTGGTATGCATTCAGCAGTGAAATATAGTGGACACTGACTTAGGGTGGCTATGAGTCTGTAGAGCTGGCTGCTGATCAGTTGCTTTCTGGGAAGGTCCAACGTTGGGCACATTTGTGTTGCATTATGAAAATGAAAATGGTTTCCTCTCTGTAGCTGGTTCCTTGTCACTAAGCCAGCAATTAACTGCTTGATCCTATAGTCTGAACTAGTTGTAAATTCCTACCAATCCCAGTTATTCCTATTAATGCTTTTTCATTTACTGTCTTGATTGCTCAGCAACCACCCAAATGAGATCAACAGAGACTCCAGAGTCAAAATGCAATAAAAGATGTTGGTCTCCACAGTTCACCTCTACTTTATTACAAGCTTTTAACAAGATTCTTGGCATAGCTGGAAGGAAAGGAGCTGCTCCACTGCCGTAATCAGGTAGTGAGCCCCTTCCCTGAGCTTTGTGTGCTCTCTCTATGAGAACAGAGACCAGGACTACTTTAAAAGAAGAAGATTCCCACTACCACAGAGTTGGAAGTGCTGCAAAAATAAGTCAGAAATGTATACTTTTGCTTACAAAAGATTTTCATTGCCTTCCTCAAAGTAATTTCATCAATTTCTCATGTGGTCTCACAGAGCAGCACTTGTTATAAAATGATCTCATAACAACAGTGAAAAAAGAATGTCCCATGGACACTGAGCCATAATTTTACCAACTGTCCACCCTGCTTCTAGGCAAAAAGCTGTCATTTGTCCACTCAAGGATAACACTGAGGAACAGCAGGGCCAGTCCACTGACTCAGGTATGATCTAATAGGACAAGTTCCATGTAGGAATGAAGAGGCAGCCTGCCATAAAAGTTGATGACAATATGCAAAAGTAATTGTTCCTCTCTGTTCTCAGGTTCTTCCTGTTTGTTCTTCCTGTTTCAAAAGGCCTGCCCTTTGAAAGTTGATGAGTGTATTTTGAAGATTACGTGTTTGTTCAGTGGCTACTTAGATCCTTTGAAAGGTGGCAAAAGTAAGGTGGATTTTATTTAGAACAGGGAAGTTAAGGGCTGGAGGCCAGCCAACACGCAGCCACAGAGACAGACGGTCCAATCTACTGCATGGTGGCTCACCAAATGGTTATGAGGGGATAAAAGGAGACATGAATGACACAAACAGGAGCTGAAGGTTAAATACTGTCTAGGAATAAATGTGGTCTTTTCTTCACCAAAACTCTTAAAAATGCACTGTGCTCGCTGCCTCCTCTGCCTCCCTGTATCCACACTTCCCTAACTCACTGCATTTGATATCCACTTCCACTGCTACCAAGACTGTATTTATTTTTTGGGCAGTGGGGGTGGGGGTGGGGAAGTTTACCAGAGATTCAACTCCTGCCTTCTTATATTGCTCAAACCTTCCTGAATCTTCAACTCTGATCTGTGGGTTCTTGTCCTTTGCTATATCCCTTTCAAATTCTCCTGCTTTAGGTCAATTAGCTGTGTGGGCCTTTTCCCAATATGCAGACTCTACCACTACAATATCATACATTCCCAGTTTGAACTAAATCAAGTTGATGAGAGCACTAGGTAACCTTGACCTCTCTTCTGAGTACCAAACTCACATTTTTATCTGGCTACACATGTTCTCTTGACTTGGCTGTCCCATGGGCACACTACACAGAGAGCTCATCTTTCTGGCTTTTCTGATTCATATTTCAGTTAATGGCATCACCATCCTCCTGGGGTTGCTCCTTCGTGAAATCTTAGCATCAGTGCCCTCATCCTACATCCAGGCACTCACCAGAGATGGTCGACTGCCTGTCTCAGCTCCTTCACCACCTGTCCCTTTTTTTTGATGATCTTATTGCAAGATCTCATCATTACTTACCTGGACTGTTGCAATAGCATAATGACTGACTTCCCTGCTTCCAATGCTTCTGAACTTTTCCACCACAGTTTATTTTTAAAACCATTAATCTCTAAAATCATTAATCTTCTGTTATCTCTCTGTTTAAAAATCCTTAATGGTTTCCCACAAAACACAAAATAAAGCCTAACCTCTTAAGCTCATCAATCAAAGCCTCTAAATTTGGGCCCAAATCTTCCCAGCTCCATTTTCCACTATTCTCTCCACATACTGTATTTACCCCTAACAATAATGTGAAGTAGACACTAGAGGCCCTTTTTTATTGGCCGTGAGATTTAACAGTGTTAAAATGACTTCTTTCATTTATTAATCTTTATCTTTACATCTTCACACCACTCTTAACCTTTACTATAATGTCTTATTTAAAAGTTACTTATGCCTTTGTCTTTTCCACTGGAATATATGCTCTTTGAGGGCAAGGCTTTTGCTTTATTCATATGTATTTCTGTAAATGCATGCAGATATTACAATTACAATGTTTTATACAGTCAATGTTTGCTGAAAGGTCAAGAAATATTTATTGAATGCCCATTATGTATGCAACATTATATTAGTATATAATGCTGTCTAATGCTAAGGATATTAGGTTAATAATATAATAAAGATATATGGATTAGCAAGCCATGTTCCCCGTCGCAGGGAAGCTCAAGTATAACAGTGGGGAGGGGAGGCATGTTACTTTAATTGGGTAATGGTAGTGTTGAATGGGCTTCTCAGGTGGCGCGAGTGGTAAAGAACCTGCCTGCAAATGCAGGCAACATAAGAGACGCAGGTTCAATCCCTGGATAGGGAAGATTCCCTGGAGGAGGGCATGGCAACCCACTTCAGTATTCTTGCCTGGAGATTCCCATGGACAGAGGAACCTGGGGGGCTACAGTCCGTGGGGTCACAAAGAGTCAGATATGACTGAAGTGACTTAGCATAGCACAGCACAGTACTGTAGAACTGTAGCATGATAGAACAGTGGTAGAGAAATCCACTACATATAGAGTGGGTATGCAGAGAGGAGCATCAACATATTCTCAGAAGATCAGAGAAAAAAATTCACAGAGCTGGATTCTTTAAGAAAATATAGGAGTTTTCTGGGCTTCCCTGGTGGCTCAGATGGTAAAGAATCTGCAATGTGGGAGATGCAGGTTTGATCCCTGGATTGGGAAGATCCCCTGGAGAAAGGAATGGTTACCCACTCCAGTATTCTTGCCTGGAGAATTCCACGGACAGGGGAGCCTGGTAAGTTACAGTCAATGGGGTGGCAAAGAGCAGGACATGACTGAGTGAAGAGTTTTCTAGGTACACGAGAAGAGAGTGGTGGAATGAGTAGCTACCATTTACTGAATGCTTACTTTGTGTCAAATGATGCTCTGAGTACTATATACATCTCTAGGTACAACTGACTCTTGTGAGTTTTCACAATGGCTTTAGGAAGAATGCAGTATTTTCTCCATTTTACAAATAAAGACAATAGGCTTAGAAAAGGCAAGTAACTGGGCCAAGGTAACACAGCTCATAAGATAGCTAAAGTACAAATTTAAACACAAGTCTTTCTGACAACAATCTAAATTTTAACCGCTATATGAACAGTCCTGAAATTTTGTAAAGGAACCACCTGAAGGCGCTTGCTAACAGTGTAGCTGCCCAGGCCTCACTTCCAGAAATGCTGATTCCGTAGGTGTGAGATGGGATCTAGATAAGCACATTTTTAATGAGGATCCCACAGATGATTCTGAAATAGGTTACCTGTACAGACAATGCTCTTCCCAGAAAAGCAGTCCAAAGAGAGGAACTGGTGAGGGCAAAGCTGGGTAGCATGAAGCAGGAGCTATTTATAATTTGTGTTCAGAGGATGGGACTACAGAGATAATAAGTAAGGACACCTGTGCCTTCAAGAAGCTCACTATCAAATAATCCATAATCTTCAATTCCTTACTTTTTTCACTGAAAAGACATTATGACATCGTTTTTTAAACAAAATAAAAACTGTCCATAATCATTACTACTCTGACACAGAAATCATTTGTATATTACCATTTTGTAGGTCAATTCTTTTTTTAAGTTATGGTTACAGTATTTGGTATTCTGCTGTTTTAATGTGACACTTAATCAATGTAAAAAATGTTTTCCATGATTTTAAATAATCGTCATAATAACATTTTTAAGGGCTGAAAACATTCCATTGGGCTAATACACCATAATTTATTACATTGTTTCCTTAATATCAGGCACTTAGTTTGTTTCCAATTTTTGGCAGTACTAAAATTCTGAAGGATTGTTACACTTAGTAGCTTTCTCTCATAATTTTAAGGAAAGATGTTTATGACTTTGAAGGAATGAGAAGGAAAATATCTAAGTGCAAAGCCTATTAAAATATGCTCAGGCTAGTGCCTAATATTAATGAAGAATAATAGTGAATGACCAAAAGAATGTTGAGAAGTAATTTTCCATTATTGTTAACAATACTAATGCATTATTTTATTATATGTTATATATACTTCATAATTTACAAAAACAGTTTCACTACATAAACACATATACATATAACAATCTCACGAGGTAGTTAGGGCAGTGAAAATCAAGAGAGGTTATATGACTTGCTTGAGTACACACAATGACAGATAGAGAATTTGGACTCACATTAGCTGACTACTTTCCTTTATTCTATGTTGTGATGTCTTTTAGTTTAAGACCAAGGAAAATCATAAAGATAGTCACACTGAATGAAAAACAGAATAAAGCTGTGAACTGAATCGTGTCTTCTCAAGACTCACATGTTAAAGCCCCAACACCCAATGTGACATACTCTCTCCCCCACCCTCCCAAGTGCAGACATAAGGACACAGCAAGAAGCCAGGAAGAGAATCTTCCTTTCCAGTCTCCCAAACTAGGAGAAAATATATCCAGTCTATGGTATTTTGTTATGGTGGCCCGAGCAGACTAAGATTTTGCTGCTGAGTAGGGTACTGCAGTAAGCAGTATCCCAAAATGCAGAAGTGGCTTTGGAATTGGGTAGAAGCTGAAAGAGTTTTAAAAGTCATGATAGAAAAAGCTTAGAAACTTTTGAACAGACTGTTGCTAGAAATATGGACATTAAGGGTGATTCTGGTGAGGTCTCAGAAATGAGGAACATTTATTAGAAACTAGGAAAAAAGGTGAGATTTCTTAAAAAAATGGCAAAGAACTTGGCTAAACTCTGTTCCAGCATTTTGTTAAGGCAGAACTCGTGAGCAATGAAATTGGATATTTAGCTGAGAGACAAAGTGTTAAAGGAACAACTTGCTTCCTTTTGACTGCTTATAGTGAAGTGCAGAGGGAGAAAGAGTTGAAGAAGGAATTGTTAAGCAACAAGGAACCAGAACTTGAAGATTTAGAAAACTCTCAGCCTACCCACACCACAAAAAATGACAAAATTTGTTCTAAAGAGCATACTAAGGGTGTAGCAGAACAGCCATTTGATAAGGAGACAGACTGTGACTCGTGGACTTAATCAGCCGTCTCAGCAGAAGCCAGAAATAGAGATGGGGTTACACCAGCAAAGGCACTGTCAGTTTGAACTAAAGGGACAGAGAAAGCTGGGTGGAATGAAGGAAGGCTAATGGATTCTCCAGGAGTGGATCATAGAGCTATTTAGCTGTGAACATGCACTGTTCTTTAAGGAGAGGGAAGAATGACCCTGAAAAGGTGTTTCAGGAATCATCACAGGGCTGCTACTCCCACCACAGGCCCAGAAGCAAGGCTGTTTCCTCCTTGGTTTCGAAGGGCTGGGCTGCCTTTCCAGATCGGGAAGGCCAGGACGAACCCGCCCAGTGCCTCAGGGGCAGGCTGCCCTGGCAGTCATGTGGGCGGGTCCTTACAAAGACCCAAAGGATCAGGGTGCCCAGCAGAGACATGGGTGATTCTGTCAGCCCAGTGGGCCTGGAGGGCAGAGTACTGAGTCCAAGAGGACTGTTCTGGAGCTTTAATACCTAATGGAATTTGTCTTGCAAGATTTTGGACTTGCTGGAACCCATCATCCCCTCCTTCCTTCTGAATTCTCCCTTTTAAAATGGGACAGTCTATCCCATGCTTGCCCACCACTGTATTTTGGGAGCATATAACTTGATTAGTTTCATAGGTTTATAGTTGGGGAGGCAATTTGCCTCAGGATTTATCAGACCTTGAGTTTTACACATATCTGATTTCTATGATATTTAGATGAGACTTTGGACTTTAGAGTTGATGTTAGAATGAGTTACCTATGGAGCTGTTAGGATGGCTTGAACATATGTTGCTTGTGATAAGAACATAAATTTTTGGGGGGGTCAGGGGAAGAATGCTATGGACTGAATCATGAACCCTCAAATTCATATGTTGATGTGTTAACCTCCAGTGTTAACTATATTTGGAGATAGGACCTATAAAGAGGTAATTAGGGTTAACTGAGAATAAAAGGGTGGGGCCTTGATATGGATTAGTGTCCTTATAAGAAGAGACACAGGTGGCCCTAGTGGTAAAGAACCTGTCTACCAATGCAGGAGACACAGGAGATGCGGATTCGATCCCTGGTTGGGAAGATCCCTTGGAGGAGGACACAGCAGGAGAGTCCAATGGACAGAGGAGCCTGGCGGGCTACAGTCCACAGGGCTGCACAGAGTTGGACACGACTGAAGCGACTTAGCATGCACAAGAAGAGACACTAAAGAGCTCCAACCTGAGCCATGTGAGGAGTTAGAAAGAAGGCAGCCATCTGCAAGGCAGAAAGAGAGCCCTCACTAGAAACTAAATCACTTGGAACCTTGATCTTGGACTTCCCAGCATTCAGAACTGTGAGAAAATAAATGTATGTTGTTTAAGTCATCCATTCTTAGTATTTTGTTATGGTTCAGTTCAGTTCAGTTCAGTCGCTCAGTTGTGCTCGACTCTTTGTGACCCCATGAATCACAGCACGCCAGGTCTCCCTGTCCATCACCAACTCCCGGGGTTTACCCAAACTCATGTCCATCAAGTCGGTGATGCCATCCAACCATCTCATCCTCTGTCGTCCCCTTCTCCTCCTGCCCCCAATCCTACCCAGCATTAGGGTCTTTTCCAATGAGTCAACTCTTCGCATGAGGTGGCCAAAGTATTGGAGTTTCAGCTTCAACATCAGTCCTTCCAATGAACACCCAGAACTGATCTCCTTTAGGATGGACTGGTTGCATCTCCTTGCAGTCCAAGGGACTCTCAAGAGTCTTCTCCAACACCACAGTTCAAAAGCATCAATTCTTCGGCACTCAGCTTTCTTCACCATCCAACTCTCACATCCATACATGACCACTGGAAAAACCATAGCCTTGACTAGATGGACCTTTGTTGGCAAAGTAATGTCTCTGCTTTTAAATATGCTATTTAGGTTGGTCATAACCTTCCTTCCAAGGAGTAAGCGTCTTTTAATTTCATGGCTGCAAGCACCATCAGCAGTGATTCTGGAGCCCCAAAAAATAAAGTCTGACACTGTTTCCACTGTTTCCCCGCCTATTTCTCATGAAGTGATGGGACCAGATGCCATGATCTTAGTTTTCTGAATGTTGAGCTTTAAGCCAGCTTTTTCACTCTCCTCTTTCACTTTCATCAAGAGGCTCTTTAGTTCTTCTTCACTTTCTGCCATAAGGGTGGTGTCATCTGCATATCTGAGGTTATTGATATTTCTCCCGGCAATCTTGATTCCAGCTTGTGCTTCTTCCAGCCCAGCATTTCTCATGATGTACTCTGCATATAAGTTAAATAAGCAGGGTGACAATATACAGCCTTGACGTACTCCTTTTCCTATTTGGAACCAGTCTATTGTTCCATGTCCAGTTCTAACTGTTGCTTCCTGACCTGCATACAGGTTTCTCAAGAGACAGGTCAGATGGTCTGGTATTCCCATCTTTTGAAGAATTTTCCACAGTTTATTGTGATCCACACAGTCAAAGGCTTTGGCATAGTCAATAAAGCAGAAATAGATGTTTTTCTGGAACTCTCTTGCTTTTTCGATGATCCAGAGGATGTTGGCAATTTGATCTCTGGTTCCTCTGTCTTTTCTAAAACCAGCTTGAACATCTGGAAGTTCACGGTTCTTCACGGTTCACGTATTGCTGAAGCCTGGCTTGGAGAATTTTGAGCATTACTTTATTAGCGTGTGAGATGAGTGCAATTGTGCGGTAGTTTGAGCATTCTTTGGCATTGCCTTTCTTTGGGATTGGAATGAAAACTGACCTTTTCCAGTCCTGTGGCCACTGCTGAGTTTTCCAGATTTGCTGGCATATCGAGTGCAGCACTTTCACAGCATCATCTTTGAGGATTTGAAACAGCTCAACTGGAATTCCATCACCTCCACTAGCTTTGTTCGTAGGGATGCTTTCTAAGGCCCACTTGACTTCACCTTCCAGGATGTCTGGCTCTAGGTGAGTGATCACACCATCGTGATTATCTGGGTCATGAAGATGTTTTTTGTACAGTTCTTCTGTGTATTCTTGCCACCTCTTCTTAATATCTTCTGCTTCTGTTAGGTCCATACCATTTCTGTCCTTTATCGAGCCCATCTTTGCATGAAATGTTCCCTTGGTATCTCTAATTTTCTTGAAGAGATCTCTAGTCTTTCCCATTCTGTTGTTTTCCTCTATTTCTTTGCATTGATCGCTGAGGAAGGCTTTCTTATCTCTCCTTGCTATTCTTTGGAACTTTGCATTCATATGGGAGTATCTTTCCTTTTCTCCTTTGCTTTTCGCTTCTCTTCTTGTCCCAGCTATTTGTAAGGTCTCCTCAGACAGCCATTTGCTTTGTTATGGTAGCCTGAGCAAACTAAGACAACACCCAAATTTAAGATGTTAATACTCTGTCACCACAGTGGATTTGGTATTTAAGGAGCAGTGGTATTTAAGGAGCAGTATCCTTTGACTTTCAAATTATTAAATTGTAGCATCAACTTCCTTTTGTAACATTTTAAAAGACCTTTTAGTCTCTTTAACAGACATAGAGAACAGACTTGTGGTTGTGGGGTGTGTGTGTAGGGGTGGAGTGAGGGAGGGATAGACTGGGAGTTTGGGTTTAGTAGATGCCAAGTATTACGTATGGAATGGATGGACAACAAGGTTCTACTATATAGCACAGGGAACTATATTCAACATCCTGGGATAAACCATGGTGGAAAACAATATTAAGAAATGTATATATATGTATAACTGAGTCATCTTGCTGTATAGCAGGAATTAACACATTGGGCAATGGCACCCCACTCCAGTATTCTTGCCTGGAAAATCCCATGGACGGAGGAGCCTGGTAGGCTGCAGCCCATGGGGTCGCGAAGAGTCAGACAGGACTGAGCGACTTCACTTTCACTTTTCACTTTCCTGCATTGGAGGAGGAAATGGCAACCCACTCCAGTGTTCTTGCCTGGAGAATCCCAGGGATGGAGGAGCCTGATGGGCTGCTGTCTATGGGGTCACACAGAGTCGGACACGACTGAAGCGACTTAGCAGCAGCAAATCAACTATACATCAATTAAAAAAGAGAAAGAGAGAGAGTTATACCTGTCTGGTCACTCTTAAATTTCATTAGTATGGAAAGGGATAATTTTAAGAGGACGAACAGTAAAAAGTTGTTTGTATGAGCCAACCGCTAGTCTTTTTTGATTATTTCTGCAACAATAGGGCTCACAGTATCCTAGTAGCTTATTCCTTTAAGGTTGTACTATCAACTGGGTACTTCTAGAAATGCCTAGAGGGTCTTCAAGTAGACATTTATATTCACCATTTAGTGTAAAACATCCTTTCCCAAACCTGCCAACAACTCTCAGTATATAACCACTTGCCACCTGTTCTTTGGAGATTGCTTTTGCATCATTACAAGCAAAGAAATCAATGCCAGGCCATTGATTTGGGAAAGAGACAAGATTGCACAGCAATAATACATAAAGTTAGTCAAGCCCTACTTCTCAGTTGTTTTGAAAGAACAGATAGTTCAATGTTCTTTTCTGAAATAGGCATTCATCCTGCATTGGCGATCCTGTAGTAATACAGGCTTGAGATAGATGAGGTCCCATAACTCCAACTAGTGTAACGGCTCTTGAACACTACACAGAATCTCAACATGCCTTTTTAGACTCAACAGTAATGTATTAACTTGAATCTAGATTCTCTCTCTGCAGTTTACCCCTCAGTTTAATTTAAGAAGTGTGGGCTGGGGCACAAGGTCACTCTGAGTACCACCAGAGAGTTAAGTGGCTTAGGTGCTGCAAATGCAGAGAGCAGTCAGCTGAAGGTCTGGTCCAAATATATGTTCTGTCTTGAAAGACAGGTAAAGCCAATCATTTACTTTATCCATTAATTTACTAAGATAGCATCTGGTCTATGTAGCCAAATTAACATGTACAAGTCATTTAGATATGTTAATTAGTTTTGAACCAGTGAATAGAATCTGGAAAAAGGGACTATGCAAAGGGTGAACCAAGGTTATATTTACATAGAGATTTATGTTTTTAGAAACTCTTTCACATGCATTATCTCACTTGATCCTAATCTCAATCCCACAAAGTAGATGGGTCATCATTGTTGTAAACATCTGAAAGAGGAGGAAATTAGGGCTCAAAAGATTGTTGCTGTCTTAGCAATACAGTGAAGAAGCTAAGGGATAGTGAAAGAAAGGAATACCAATCACTAGGTATTTTGTTCTCTTGCAGCCATACAGCCCCATAAGATGGGTAAAATTATTATTCCTTTCTAAAGCTGAGGAAACTGACACTCAGAGGAGTAACTTGTGACAGAGCTAAGTGGAACAGTTAGGATTTGAACCTAGATCTTTGGGATTTCAGAGTCCATGCTTCATTTATTACACTGATGAAGCCTATGGCTTACTGTTACAGTGAATGTAATTGCTCAAGAATTCTTGATGCTAAGAGTTTTAGCCTTCTTAAATAAGTGGGCTGTCTGGAATGGGTGATACACATTTAAGAAATTGATGTGACATAACAGAAAAAGTGTAGGCTATGGAACCAGAGAGATCTGTTTAAATCCTAGCTTTACTAATTGCTAGCTGTGTGACCCTAAGCTTTATTCTCACCTGTCAAATGGATAAATAGATCTTAACCCCATGAACTTAATGTGAAGATTAAATCATATAACACAAAACAGTTCCTTGTACATCAACAAATATTATCTTCCTCTATAAAAACATGTCTCTCGGAAGCAGAGGAGTTGGAAAGCAGAGATAGACAAGGGTCTCTTATTTGCTAGGGAATAAAGACAGAAACATGGAGAGTGAAAGGCACATAACAGACCTCATTTGTATAGGAAATCTTTGCAAACAATCCCACTCAAGTACTACCTACTTTAAGAAGAATTTTTTAGCATCAAGAGTCTGGCTTAAGGTCCTTCTAAGCTCCCACAGAATTCTGTTAACTTCTACCTTAGCATTCAGTATACCATGTTATAAATCTGTCTCTTTATAAATCTGTTTTCTCTCTAGATAATAAGTTAAGGCCTCTTCTATTACAATATCTGGTGTAAGGCAGATACTTAATAAGTTTTTGCTGAATGGAGAAAAGAAGGGGGAAAAACAGACCCATTTCAATAACAGTGTGTTGGAGAAGATTAGAATCAGATTTATAATATTTTCTTACCTTGACTGCATAGTTATTAAGTGGATCTTTTGCGTATGAAGCTGTATAGTAAACTGCATCACCGGCCTCACAGCATGGCTTGTCACTGGTCAGCCTGAAGTCTGACCAGCTGTCTACCCCAAAACGGAGTTGGTCTTTCTGCCCAGCCATGAAGAGGTCTTCACATTTAACAGCCAGTTTCTTCAAGGCATCTGTATGAAGGCTTCGGATTTTACCCACCACTTCCTCACGATTCTCAAGTCCTCGATAAAGTGCTTGTCTCTGTGGCTTCTGGATACTCCGGGCCTGTCTACCAGAGGGACCCCGCCGGCTGGACAGGGACTCTGTGCTGTTGGAAAACCTATCTTTAATACTGAGAGTGGTTAGGCTGGAGATGCTGTTTGCTGCTGAGGGCACACGTCTCTCCTTGTGCAAAGGTCTCTCCAAGGAGTCATAAGACTCAGCGTCCAGTCCCTTGAGTTCATAGCTGACCGAGGAGCCAGCACTGCTGGCATCCCAGCTGGGGTCGATATCGTAGGTGGGATTAGCCATGACACAAAGGGTAGTTTCCAGGGACTTTTGGAGGTCTTTGGAGAGTGGCTCTGTATTGGCTCTTATGATCATTTTCTTTGGCAGTGGGGGTGGTGTTGGTTGCAAAGCATTAGGTGCTTCTTGGTCTGTTTTCCCGCCAAAGGCGATGGCATCATCCAAAGCTCCCTTAGGCTGCCGTGGATGCTTGGGAGGTATCATGGCTGCTCTAGATTGTCCTGGATTGTTTTAAAATAAAGAAAGAAAAAAAAAAGAATAATTAAATAAAATTTTTGTTCTGGTTACATAATTGAAACTTAAGCAGAAATAAACATAGTAACCATAAGAATAGAAGAAGTCAACACCTTTATTCAAAAACGGTAAAAGAAAACAAAGAAAAAATAGCTAAATTTAAAGGTTGAATTCAAGACCTAGTGGGAGCAACAAATGTGAACAATGTCTCAGTATTTCCTTGCCATAGGAACAGGGCGATGGCTTTGTTTTCAAGAAGGAATCCAGATTCTCCACTCCTGGCCCCAAGAGTACTGTATTCACCACACTAGAGTACTAAGGAGTGACAGACACTCAAATAACTGTACTGTGACAGAAGAGAAATGATAACATTTGCAGGTTAAAAAGAAATACTTGGGAGCATTACTAAAAACAATCGGATTAGCAAATGAGACTGCTGGATTGGTGCTCAGAGGATACTATTCTATTCTTTTAACTTTGTTCCAAAGTTACATTGTATTGTATACAACACTTGTCATTCTCCATCCAAAACAAACACAATGTCATAAAACATACTATTTCATTTCCCTACAGAGATGGATTCTGGCACCACTTAAACTGGTCTATGTGTAAAGATATCTGAGATTGTTGTAAGGGAAACCGTGTGTATGAGCAGGCAACTGCTGTTTCAAACATCACCCACAAACTCTTACATGATTCTGTTTTATTTGGGGGGAAATATAAACTGTGATTTGAGAGATGCTACATTTGAACTTCTCTGACAACAAGCTCCAGTTACAGAACCAGTCACCTTTGTTTCCTTTCCAGAATTTATGCTTAGAAGATAAAACACGCATGCATGTATCAGTGATACCTTCAGGCCTTATAGTGGAGACAGGGCATTATTTTTTTTAAAGACTGAGAAATATACCATGAAATTTTAATAAAAGTTATTAAAGTTAGTAATGTTATTAAAATGAAATAGTCACTCAATATTTCAGAGTTAAAGCATAATGCTCTATTATGGGTGGAATTACATCCTCTCCCCCCAAATATACTTATGGTACTTCTAAATTGACCTTATTCAAAAACAGAGTCTTTGTAGAGGTAGTCAAGTTAAGGTAATCAAGCATCCAATGACTTCTTAATGAAGTCATTAAGGTAGGCCTCAATCCAATATGGCTGGTGTCGTTATAAGAAGGGGTAAATGTCATATGAAGACACAGGGAGAACACCATGCCATCACAGAGGCATTGCTTGGAGTAATGCAGTTGCAAGCCAGGGATGCTAAGGATTGATGGCCACCACCAGATGCTAAGAAGAAATAAAGGAGGATTCTACCTGGAATCTCGGAGGGAACATGGCCTTGGTAACACCTTAATTTCAGCTCCAAGCTGCCAGAACTAGAGGAGAATAAATTTCTCTTGTTTTAAGCCCCCAGTTTGTGGTACTTTATTAGAGCAGGCCTAGGAAACTATGCTCTTACTAATGATCAGACTGAACAGAAGGCATTGGATGGTCTTGAGGATGATAATGAATAAGGATGGTGGTTTGTTTTTATTAAAAATCATGTCCTTGTAGCAATGCCAAGGGGAAGCACCAATATAAACTGTGATTATAATAACAATATACTCCATTTCCCATGCATGCAATCCGCTTCAAGAACACTTAAAGAGTTTATATAAACTATGACAATATATAAGCAAACCTAAGAACCCTCTTTCCCCACAAATGGCATGTAGCAATATTCTCTTACAAAGAACAGAGCTACATTACATATAAATAAAAAATATGTATATATAGACAGCACAAGACAGAGAGAGAGAAGGAGTGTGAGAATGCTAAGCTCTAAAAGGGGCAGGACATTTGTTTTACTCATTGTTGTACCCTCTTTGTTAAGAAACAGGGCCTAATTATGATAAATGCTTAATAAATATTTCTTGAATGACTAAAGGAATAAATATTTAGGGCTAAAAGAGAAAAACAGGCAAAACTGTATAGGTACCTATATCAAGTAAAGATATTGAATTAGAAATTTATGAAATTCCCACAAAGAAAAGTCTAGGACCATATCGGCTTCACTGATGAATTCTACCAAATGTTTAAAGAAGTATTAAAACCAATCTTTCATTAACTCTTCCAGTAAATAGAAGCGGAAGGAATACTTACCAACTTGAAATCTATGATAAGCCAATATTACCTATACAACAAAATAAGAGAAAGAAACTAATACACTAATATCCCTTATTACTAGACACAGAAATCCTCACAAAATACTAGCAAACTGCATCAAGCAACATATAAAAAGGATAAGATACCACAACATTTTTGGATTTATCCAAGAAATGCAAGGTTGGTTTAATATCAAAAAACCAATCCATGTCATATATAATGTAAATAAAATAAAGAGAGGAGGAAAAAACCTTACACGGTCAGCTCAATGGAAGAAGAAAAAGAATTTCATAAAATCCAATATTTATCAAGATAAAAACACTGAACACGCTGGAAAAAGAAGGGCTCATCCTCGTTCTGATACAGGACGCCTATGAAAAACCAAGAGCTAAATCATACTTAATGGTGAAAGCCTAGGTTTTCCCCTACTAAGGTCAGAAACAAAACAAAGATCCCCATTCTTGTTTCTTCTATTCTACATTGTACTGGAGAACCTAGACAGGGAAATTATGAAAAAAAAGAAATAAAAACATCCAGATTGGAAAAGAAATAAAACTATCTCTATTCACAGATGACATAATCTTGTACACAGGAAAGCCTAAAGAGTCCACAAAAAAAATGAGAACTAATATACCAATTTAGCAAGATTGCAGGACTTATGATCAATATAAAAACTCAACTATATTTCCATATACTAGCAATGAATAACCCCAAAGTTAAATGAAGAAAACAACTGCATTTATAATATCATCAAAAAATATTTAGAAAAACATTTAGCAAAGTAAGTGTAAGACTTGTACACTAAAACTACTTGGGCACTAAAAACTTTGATGAAAGACATTAATGATCTAAATAAATAAAAAGAAATTTTATGTTCATGGATCAGACTTTATATGTTCAGATGGACATAGTCCTCAAATTTTTCCTCTGAAAATTTAATGTCATCCACATCAAAACCCCAGCTAGCTTTCTGGCAGAAATTGACAGAAGGATCCTAAAATTCATATGGAAACACAAAAGATCTAGAGGAGGCCCTCTCCCCACCCAAATCTTGAAAAACAGAACAAAGAACTTACCTTTCCCAACTTCAAAATGTACTTCACAACTACAACAACCAAAAACTATGGGGTCAGTATAAGAATAGAAATACAGATGGATGGAATAGAATTGAGAGTCCAGAAATAAACTCTTATATTTATAGTTAACTGATTTTCAACAAGGATGCCAAGACAATTCAACAGGGAAAGAGAGGCCTTTCAACAAATGGTGCTGGGACAACTTGGTATCCACATGCAAAAGAATGAAGTTGAACCCCTACATTATAGTATACACAAAATTAACTCAAAATATATGAAAGATCAAAATGTTAAAAACTAAATCTATCAAACTCCTAGAAGAAAACAGGAGTAAAGTTTTTTGACCATGGGCTACGCAATTATTTCTTAAATAAAATACCTAAAGCACAAGTAACCGAAATAAATAAATTGGAATTCATAAAAATGAAAAACTTTTGTGCTTCAAAGGTCAATTTCAAAAAAGTGAAAACATAACCCTTAGGAGAGAACATGAGCAAATCATATATCCAAAAGAGACCTGTATCCAGAATTTATAAATACCTCTAACAATGAAAAGATAAATAACCCATTAAAAGTGGTCAAAGTGGGACTTTCCTGGTGGGCCAGTGGTTGAGAATCTGCCTTGCAATGAAAGGGATGTGAGTTCAATTCCTGGTTGGGGAACTAAGATCCCACATGCCATGGAGCAACTAAGCCTATGCATTGCAACAGACGATCCCACAAGATGCAACTAAGACTGAAGGCAGCCAAATAAATAAATATGTTTTTAAAAGAGCAGGCAAAGGATCTGCATAGACATTACTCCAAAGAAGATATACAAAAAGCCAAAAAGCTATTTGATAAATATAAAGTATAAAGATGAGTATAAAGATGCTCAGCATTTCTCACTAGGTAAATGCAAACCAAAACCACAAGACACCACTTTATAGCTACTAAGCTAGCTTTAATAAAATAGATGAACAAGTATCAGTAAAGATATGGAGAAATTCAAACCTTCATACACTGCTAGTGGGAATCTAAATGGTGCAACCATGAAAACGGTTTGTTAGTTATTCAGAAAGTAAAACAGTTACACATGATCCAGCATTTCTAATCCTAGGGATATATGCGAGAGAAATGAAAACATATGTCCACACAAGAACTTGTACTCAAATGTTCATGGCAACATTTGTGTACAAGAGCCCCAAAATGGAAACAACTCAGATGTGCATCAACTGATGAATAGATAAACAAAATGTAGCATAGCCACACAACATAATATTCAGTTCAGTTCAGTCACTCAGTCGTGTCTGACTCTTTGAGACCCCATGGATTGCAGCACGCCAGGCTTCCCTGTCCATCACCAACTTCCACAGCTTGCTTAAACTCATGTCCATTGAGTTGGTGATGCCATCCAACCATCTCATCCTCTGTCATCCCCTTTCCTCCTGCCTTCAATCTTTCCCAGCATCAGGGTCTTTTCCAGTGAGTTAGTTCTTCGCATCAGGTGGCCAAAGTATTGGAGTTTCAGCTTCAGCACCAGTCCTTCCAATGAACGTTCAGGACTGATTTCCTTAAGGATTGACTGGTTTGATCTCCTTGCAGTCCAAGGGACTCTTAAGAGTCTTCTCCAACACCACAGTTCAAAAGCATCAATTCTTTGGCACTCAGCTTTCTTTATAGTCCAACTCTCACATCCATACATGAATACTGGAAAACCATAGCTTTGACTAGATGGACCTTTGTCGGCAAAGTAATGTCTCTGCTTTTTAAAATGCTGTCTATGTTGGTCATAGTTTTTCTTCCAAGGAGCAAGCATCTTTTAATTTCATGGCTGCAGTCACCACCTGCGGCAATTTTGGAGCCCAAGGAAACAGTCTGTCACTGTTTCCATTGTTTCCCAAGCTATTTACCATGAAGTGATGGGATTGGATGCCATGATCTTAGTTTTTTGAATGTTGAGTTTTAAGCCAGCTTTTTCACTCTCCTCTTTCACCTTCATCAAGAGGCTATTCAGTTCCTCTTCACTTTCTGCCATAAGGGTGGTGTCATCTGCGTATCTGAGATTATTGATATTTCTCCTGGCAATCTTGATTCCAGCTTGTGCTTCATATTATTCAGCCATAAAAGAAATTAAGCCCTGATGTGTGCTACAATCTGTATGAACCTTGGAAACATTATGCTAAGTGAGAGAACCCAGTAATAAAAGACCATATATCATTGAAATATTTAGAAACACATAAATCCATAGAGATAGAAAGTAAATTAATGGTTGCCACAGCCAGGGGAAAGGGAGAATGGAAACAACTGTTAATGGCTTTCTGTTTGGGGTAGGCTTCCCAGGTGGCTCCATGATAAAGAATCCACCTGCCAAAGTAGGAGGGGCAGGTTCAATCCCTGGGTTGGGAAGATCCCCTGGAGAAGGGTATGGGTAACCCACTCTAGCGTTCTTGCTTGGGAAATCCAATAGACAGAGGAACCTGGCAGGGTACAGTCCACGGGGTTGCAAAAGAGTCGAGCAACACTTAGCGACTAACCAGCAACAACAATTGTGTTTGGGGTGATGAAAATGTTTTGGAATTAGATACTGGTAGTGGTCATAAAATTCTATTAATAAACTAAAACTCATTGAACTGCACACTCAAAAAGGGTGAATTTTATGGTATATAAATTGTATCTAAATATTAAAGCAAATCAACAATTCAGTCTTAGAAACCATCATAAATTCAGTTTTCAGTCATATCTTTTCATTATTCTGTGCTCTTAACATCCCAAAGGATGTAGGGGCTTGGCATTTATTGAACTCTTCCTGTGATGGTGAGGCCACCCTCCTGGTGCTGTCCCAGCCCTATTTTGCCTCAGCTAATGTGTGAAGTCAGAACCATAGTTTATTCACAAGATGACAGAAATAGGCTTTGTAACAAACCTTCATTTTCCATTTGCTGACTCATAAGATGCAGAAGGTTAGAAGCGGTGAACTGCACCAGCAGCTTATCTTCCTGACCTGACTGCTGTGGCAGTCTTCTGAAACCATTGTCTCCAGTTTTTCCTCCCTCACCACACTAACCATTAGAGACTTTATTCAAATACCAAATCTGATCATGGCACTCCTCCTGTACCTCAAAAATTCTGTCCTTGAGAATTTGGACTTTATCCCGAGGATGGAGTTTTGTTGCTTCAGCACAGAAAGAAAGCCTCTTATGACCCAGCCCTGGTTGTTCTGTTTCTCCCACAGCATTTTCCCGTGTGTCCTAAATCAGAGCTACCAAACTGCTTGTAGTTTCTCCAGCACTCTTGGCTACTTCACGCTCTGTGTCTGTTCTCTTGTTGACCCTCTTCCAGGAACGGTTTCTCTCTCCAGTCATCTTTAAACGTTCTGCCTCTGAGGAATGTTTCTTACTCCACTTCAAAATTGCAAAATTGACCTCTCCTTCCTGGGGACCTCAGATATATCATGTGGACATTTCTGTCTTAAGCACTTAGAATACTTGACTTGTGTCCCTATATGAATTCCCCATGGGTGTAATCATTGAGGGCAGACACTTGGCTCATTTATATGCCCAGGACAAAGCAAAGAGTCTGGCTGAGAGGGGAATGGAAGGAATTAATTAATGATGAACAAAAAACAAAACCTAGAAACATGAACCTATTCTCACTCCTTCCCATGAGAAGCTTTACAGGATGGGCATTTTCCTTCCATTTTTTCCTAAATAAGAACAAACAGTCATGAAAACAGAAGGAATGAAGGATTCCAAAAGTGCTTTCTTTTTCCTTTTCTTTTAAATGACCTCAGAACTGACAGGTGAGACAAGGTCTAACACCATCAGCAGCTCTTTCACGCTTATCGGAGGAGGTGCAAGAGGGCTGATCATGCCACTTCCCACCACCTTCAGAATAAAGTCCTAACTCTTCAGGAAGTTGAGCAAGGCTATCAGTCTTATCTGTCACTATTTCTCATTAACGCTCTCACAAGAATCACTCGATTCCTATTCTTTTAATAGGTTCCCTGTTTTTACTTTTATATCTCTGCCTTAGTAAAGGTGTTCTTCCATCCTAAAGTGAAAGTGAAAGTGTTAGTCACTCAGTCATGTCTGACTCTTTGTGACCCCATGGACTGTAGCCCACCAGGCTTCTCTGTCTATGGAGATTCTCCAGGCAAGAATACTGGAGTGAGTTGCCATGCCCTCCTCCAGAGGATCTTCCGAACCAGGGTCTCCTGCATTGCAGGCAGATTCTTTACCATTTGAGCCACCAGGGAGCCCCATCTCTACTGCAGCCATCCCTCCTCTCTACTCCCAACCCACAAGTTGGGAGCCATCACTTCTTCCTCTGTGTTCTCTTACATCACTTCTTCCTCTGTGTTCTCTCACCACTTTTCACTTTATGGTAGCATTTGAGGCTTCTTATATCGTGTGTATTTTTTTTTTTTTAACATTCCCTTGGAACCTCTGGTGCGGTGTGAGACACGCAGCAGGTGTGCAGGAAACAGCTGCCAGACTGAAAGACAGTGTCAGCAGAGTTGGTCATCATTCCAAAATGAAAATGGACAGCCAAGGCAGCAAGGGAATAAAGATAATTAATAGTGGCTTCTCTTTCCAAACAGTGGGACATGATCTCCTGGGAGCTAAGATTTCCATGTGGGAATCAGAAACGTTTGCATTCCAAATGAAATCGTGAACATTTTACAGCCCATGCAAGGTCAAGGCACTTGCCCAAGTCTGAAAGTGTCCTAAGTTTTTTATTTCTTCTAAGAAGAACAAATTCTCCTAACTGAATTCCAATCATTTGGGTCAATGTTTTAAAAGCTTGGTATCTTAGCTGTTTTTATTTTAAACTTTTAATCCTGTACATTCTTCTCAAGCCTTTGGGACCAGACACTAAGCTCAGCTTTCAGCAGGCTTGATATAACATCACATACTCTACATTTTTGTGGCATGCCAGCTCTCTAAACAGAAAAAAAAAAAAAAAGAATAGAATGTGTTCTAAATCTTGCCTTGCTATAGACTAAAATGTTCTTTTGGACAAATATGTTTGACTAAACCATGCTCAGTCCCTACTTTCCTTTCTTTTTGAGTTTCTAAACTCTATCTTTATACTTTTTCTTCCCTTAAAAATGTCTTCAGACTGACAAATAAGGCCTTATATCACTTTTTAACAAGCAAATGATGAAAGATGGATTAAAAAGCAATAATTTAGTGACACTACTTCAAAGAAGCAAAAAGGATGTTTAAAACTCCTCAGGAAGGAAAATAATTGATATGGGCTCTAAAAACTTACACAATTGGCTTAACAATAGAAAAGAAATAAGAAAACTATTATCTCTAAATATCAACATCTTAAAAATGATTATACAGTGAAAAACTCAAAATAATAATTACATCTATAGAGATCTACTGGAAGGCACCATCATTTGAGGAGACACTTGGGAAAAATCACAACAAGTGTTTGCTTAAAACCTGACAATCACTATCATCTTAGGGTGCAAGGGATTAAAGGCACTTAAGAATGAACCATTTAGACAGAGACAGTGTGTTTATGAGTACAATTAGCTCCTTATCCCAGTAAGACAGGAATGTCATGGTCTCCTGGTCAGTCTCCCTTCCTCCAGTCATCCTGTAGGTAGCTTCCAGAATGATCTTTAAGAAATCCTGATCACACGGCTCTCCATTTCCTATCAGAAAAGATAGACTCATTGCGATACATACATACCATTTATGATTTGGCCCTGCTTTTCCACTCTGCCCCATTTTGCCAACTCTGCCTCCTTCACTCTGCACTTTAGCTACCTTTAATTAAGTACTTGTAGTTACCCAAACATTCATTTTCCTATCAAGCTTCAGGCCTTTGTGCACACTCTTCCTTCTATGTGGAATGTTCTCCCTTGTTGTTAGTCTGGCAAATAGCTACTCTTTTGAGCTTAAAACTAGTGACCTTCTCTGAGACCCTCCCAGGCAGGGGCTTTCATTGACCCTTTAAATACGCACTAGTATTCCCAGTGCCTCGCCTGGTTCCCAGGAGACAGCTGGCACTCAACAAAGGAAAGTGTTAAAGCCAAAATAAGTGCAATATATTTTTCAACTTAAACTGTAATTTCAGTCTTCATCCTGAATCTTTTCCCAGGGCTCATGACAGACAACACAGATGAGAACAGGAAGGGAGAGGACAACAGAAGAGACGGTCATCACTAAACTGGGAAAGATGCACTGGAAATAGATGCCACACACATACTGGGCACCAGCCTTGTCAGATGAGTGGCCTCTCCTTGACTGGCTCCAGCACTCACTGTATCACACCCTGGTAGTAGGTCTCAGTAGCTTAGGAGGAAGGGTCCTAAGCTACCTGGGCGTTACCACTGTGCTAGGTTCCAGCACAGTTAAATGTAGGCAGCAACTGGCAAACCACAGGGGACATCAACTTCACGCCAAATGATAAAACAGAGCTTCAAGATCAGGCTCAGGCTTAGCTTCAAATAAAGAGATGCATGGACCACTTTAAAAGAATGTCAGTGGTGCAGCAGCTGACAGAATCAGTTTTTTAAAGCTTGCATTAGTGAGAACCTCTCCAAGAGCAAGAGATTATTTATTTGGGGGTAAGTTATCTACGTAATTTAAATATTGTTCTCTGCCAACAAATTCCAGTACACATGGGAAACTATTTTTAAATTGTGAATGCAGCCAACTTAAAAGATAGGAACACAGCCTATGGTTTCTTTTTAAATAGAGATAATTACATTTTTAGGAAGTACAACAAATGCACAAACAAATGTTCAAAGCTGTCACTCTCACTTTTTAAAAAATATCCATATAATCTAAAAATGTGCATTTCTTTAATCTTTGGTTCAAGTAATTAACTTTGTATTATGTGGCATAATGTCTGGCCCACAGAATTATTTGTTATGCCTCAATAATTATTAGTTGAGTAAATGAATGAATGGTAATATATTCTTCAGAATGATTTTTTTTAAAGCTGCCATTTATGATGACATTACTCCATAATTACAACATCAAGTGGAGTAGGAAATGGCAATCCACCCCAGTATTCTTGCCTGGAAAATTCCATGAACAGAGGAGCCTGGTGGGCTATAGTCCATGAAGTCACAGAGTCAGACACAACTGAGCTACTGAGCAGGCATGCATGCACAACAAGGCTGGTGATGTAATGACATTCCTTTAAGTACAACTAACCTTTAAAATTTCACGCTGACGGTCAATACATTGCCAAAGAAATTTCTGGGGATAGAAGCCTTTTAAGTGTTTTCTTTCAATGTTTGAATGGTGCAGCCTTAAGGAGATGTTCTAGCTAAGTCAGATAAGGCATATGAACAGTTTCACATGGAAAGGAAACTGAGGTATGGAAGCGAAAGTCACTCAGTCATGTCCAACTCTTTTCGACCCCATGGACTATACAGTCCATGGAATTCTCCAGACCAGAGTACTGGAGTGGGTAGTCTTTCCCTTCTCCAGGGGATATTCCCAACACAGGGATCAAACCCAGGTCTCCTGCATTACAGGCAGATTCTTTACCAGCTGAGCCACAAGGGAAGCCCAAGAATACAGGAGTGGGTTGCCTATCCCTTCTCCAGTGGATCCAGTGGATCTTCCTGACCCAGGAATTGAACCAGGGTCTCCAGCATTGCAGGTGGATTCTTAACCAACTAAGCTATCGGGGAAGCCCCAAACTGAGGTATGGCTTTCATAATTCCTTAACTGGGAAACCCCTGATTGAGTCTCATTTTAGAAAAAAGAGCTAGCTGATAAATGGAACATATAAACTAGGACTTGAAATTTTCCTATATGAACTTTTCTCAGGAGAGCTCAATTTCTGTAAACTGAATCTTACAAAGTCAAACGCTAAGTCATTTTCAACACATTCATTCAAATGTGTTCTTGGCACCTTCTGTGTGTTTTAGATAATGTGTTAGGTTGTAGGCACAAAGAAGGAGGACCAGGCCAAAATTCTGTCCAGTAAAGGGAGACTGGGAAGATCGTTCTAAAAAAGTAGTCCAGAGAACTTAGTTACAAAGTGAGTGAAGGAGAGCTAAAGTCACCAACTAATTTCCAGCAGAGTAGAAGTCATTACAAGCTCCTGATTTTAGTGGGCTGATAAAGAAGCCAGGTGTGCCACATAAAAATATAGTGATAATTCTTCTAGACACTCTGAGATAGACATAAGAAACATGGGGGAAATGCTGAAGGTCTGATTAAAAAAACTTTCTATCACTTCTTCAGGAAATCATTTTGATGGCAGATACCCTGCTAAATCCAGCTTGGGGTATTAAAGTGTTATAGATCAGAGTGTGTTCATTGATCTCATGTCACCATCACCCACAGGAAAACTATCACTCTGCAAGGGTCAACATGTCGAGTGCATAAAAGCCAATCATGATTTTTGTGCCTGCAGAACACAATACAAATTCACCAAATAACAAATTCTTTAAATCAGTGCTGTCTAGTTGAACTTCCTGTGATGATAAAAACGTTCTGTATCCACATGCTGAATACAGTAACTACTAGCCACATGTGGCTATTGAGCTCTGGAAATGTTGTTAGTGAGACTGAGGAACTGAATTTTTATCTACATTTTAATGAATTTAATTTTAAATAGCCATCTGTGGCTAGGGGCAACCATACTGTACAGTAAAGCTCTAAAATCTAATAATTAACACAGTTATAAACAAAAAAGTTTGCTTTATTTATGTTAAGGAGAAAAAAGGCAGCTGAACTAACCCTGGACAAGGATCTCTGAGATAAAAAAAAATGAATGGTTTGCATAAGTCAGTAGCTTTTTGTAGGAATGTGTGAAGCACAACAGCTCTTGTTATACCACCATGGAGAAAGGAAGCTGTCCCAAGGGTGGAGGTCTAGGGTGAGATTCTGAAGTAGGGTAATCAGGGCCTGGGCTTCCGAGGTGACTCAGTGGTAAAGAATCTGCCTGCCAATGCAGGAGACACGGGTTCAATCCCTGGGTCAGGAAGATACCCTGGAGAAGGAAATGGCAACTCATTCCAGTATTCTTGTCTGGGAAATCCCATGGACAGGGGAGCATGGTGGGCTACAGTCCATGGAATCACAAAAGAGTTGGACATGACTTAGTGACTAAACATCTATAACGACAATCAAGGCCTATTCCAGTCTAGTTGTTTTTTTGTTGTTGTTGTTGTTTTTTGACTTATTAGTCATGTCCCTTTTGTATTTTTTAAGCTTTTTATTTTGAGTATAGCAAAGGGGCTCACCCATACATATACATGTATCCATTCTCCCCCAAACTCCCCTCCCATCCAGGCTGCCAAATAACACTGAGTAGAGTCCATGTGTTACATGGTAGGTCCTTGTTCATTATCCACTTTAAATACAGCATGTGTACACGTTGATTCCAGACTCCCAAATTACCCTTTCCCCCATCCATCCCCACCCTCTGGCAACCTTAAGCTCATTCTCTAACTCTGTGAGTCCGTTTCTGTTTTGTAAATAAGTTCATTTGTATCATTTCTTTTTAGATTCCACATATAAGGGATGTCATACTCTTGCCTGGAAAATCCCATGGATGGAGGAGCCTGGTAGGCTGCAGTCCATGGGGTCGCTAAGAGTCGGACAGGACTGAGCGACTTCACTTTCACGCATTGGAGAAGAAAATGGCAACCCACTCCAGTGTTCTTGCCTGGAGAATCCCAGGGACAGCGGAGCCTGCTGGGCTGCCATCTATGGGGTCGCACAGAATCGGACACGACTGAGGTGACTTAGCAGTAGCAGTAGCATACGATATTTTTCCTTCTTTGTCTGCCATGTCCCTCTGTTTTGCCATAACTAGCAGACCTTGGAGCACTGGGTCAGTCACAGCATGTTGCTACTATCTGTCATATCTCCTCTGGTCCCTGCTGGCCATCTTGGGGGTCCTGTCTCCTCATTACGTTTTACTCCCTCAGTCATCAGTTACACAGGCAGCCCACAGTTTTTTTGGACTCACATTTTGTTGCTCTGTTTATTCAACATTTCTAGTAAACATTTAAAATTATTTATACTTTATTCTACATTTTCTGGCTAGCACATCAAACATATTGACAAATGAAAGCAGCAGTATATTTTGGGGTAGAAATAAAGGAACTTGACAATTATTAAGCTCTTCTATGAACCAAGCACTTCTTTTGCCATCAGCCCTACAAAGCAGATGATATTAATTCTCTCATGTCAAATGAGGAAACTGAAGCTCAAGGATGGTAAATAACTAACCTACAGTCATGCAGGCAGGCAGTGATACAGCTGTCATAAGAACCCAAACTTGTCTGATCCCCCCAAACCTATGCTTTTTCCTACTAAGGAAAAAAAAAACACTGCTTCCTAAGCCTACTTTTAATGATGCAGTTTTCAGAAATAAATTCCACAGCAAAACATTATGGTAATCCTTAACTTCCCTCTGTCAGTTTCTTACATCAGATCATGTGTTTTCTGACTCTTTTTTTTTTTTTTTTTAAAACAAGACTAAGAAAGAAGAAAAAAATGAGAAAGAAAGAATGCTTTTGTGGAGTGATTCTAGAATATTTTAAAGGATGTGAAGCTATACACTAAGAGGTTTTGTTTCCTTTTGGTCTTAAAACACGTAAGTTCTTTTTTTTTTTTTAAAGCTACTAAGGCATTAAATCCTAAAAATTACTCCAAGGGATAGTTTAAAACTTCATGCAAATGATTTATTGAAAATATTAAAAAAAGGTAAGTTCCAGATGCCACTTAAAATACTGTTCCATTAGGAAAACTAGCAATAGCAACACAACAACAACAAAAACCCTACCAGTTTGTAGAACTGATGGAGCCAACTCTATCTATTATTCAGTTATTATTGTACTTACATAGTAAAACCAGGTACCATATCCTATGGAGTCAAGCATCGCCACTTAAGAACTTAAGGAAGGCTAGGCAACATTTTATAAGCATCACATACTTTTAAAAGTAAAGCAACAGGTAGAAAGACAGTTATTTTTCTGACAGGGCATCTGTAACTTAGTGTTTTTGTACTCTAGTCAAACCTTTTACAAAAAATATCTTAAAGTTTGTCTCTCAAAGTAGATGACTTAAAAATGGAAACACTTGCAGGCTTTCGGTATCTTTCAAGAATTTAGCGTTTACAGTCATTTTAGTCTAGTAATATAGACAAACTGGGTTCCAATCTTGATTCAGTCCTTACTGGTTCTGTGACTTTGGGTAATGTACTCTGATGTACTTTCTTCATCTGAAAACCGGAGATAGTAATTCCCAAGGTTGTTGTGAGGATTAAATGAGTTAATATATGTAAGGCACTTGGCATATTCATGAAAGTAATGCTCTATTTTTATAAAAATCTATATAACTGAGAAGATAATAAGATAAAATAGTTAACTTTAACTGATGTGGGCTAGTGGATATTTTTAAAGAAAAGATTCCATAAGATAACATACAATCAGTAAAAGTTTGCATATATTTACTGAGAATATCATGAAAGAAATTTTGGTGCAGTAAGAATGTCTGAAATGTAATTCCTGATATATATGCTGAGGGCATAAAGTAAATAAAAAATAAAATTCTCATTTTATAATATGTTTCATAAAATGGAAAAGAATGGAAAAAGTTCAATAAGCTCTGTGACTATAAAATCTATTCCCACTAGAAGATGGTATCCAAGATGGTTGCTTGGGTAAACTGCAAGAGTGTACTCTCCCCCAACCACAAATCACAGAACACTTTGGGAACTTAGAATGAAGTCTTCTCCTTATGGAATGTGTTTTCAGCTGCATGTGGGTTTTTATGATTGAGTTTTCCAAAAGGCTACAGTAGAGCATTTCTCCTAGTTTTATCTAACCTTTCGGTCTTCTTAAGATGCCCTTATTTCCAAGTACACAAGCTGATTTTAGAACGAGTTTTCCTTACAAGAACCTGCTAGAGAAAAAAGACAAAGAGAGGAGATGAGAAACTAGATAGCAGAATTGGCCAGTAGCCCATAAGAATCTTACTAGTGCCATGCATGTGGCAGTCGAGCTCATGCTACTCATCTCTCTCCTGACTTCATGGGAGAAGAGTACTAAGAAACCCTTGTCCAGCCCCAAGCTTTGCTTTTCAGAAGGAAGGAAACTCTGTGACACTCAAGGAAGGGAGACAGTGTGATCAGAAGTCACTGGGCACTCAAGAAAGAAGAGTGAAGATGATTTCAAAGTGGAAGAATCTTTGCATTAGCAGGTACATCAACCCTCTTTGTAGTGTAGGATTCTCCTTCACTGCATCTCTGAAAGATGATCCCTCAGGCTCTGCCTAAACACCTCCAATAACTGAGATCTTACCTCTTTTGAGTCCACTAGCACCAAGCCAGAAATCTGGGATATATTATAGATGCTTTATATCATTCACATCCAGGAAACTACCAAGGTATTTTACCTCTCAAATATCTCTTAAATCTGTCCATTGTTCCCTTTCTCATTATCTTAGTTGAGACCTTTCTTTCTTATCTCTTTCTGTGGTCCTGCAATAATACCCAACTACCAGATTTTCTGCTACCAAATAATTCACCTCTAATCCATCCTCACATGGCAGAACTGCAGTGGATGTTCTAAAACACAAGTCTAGTCATGTCATTCCTCTGCTTAAAACTTTTTAATAATTCAATACCACAATCAGCCAAAAACCAAAAAACTAAGGTTTTAGCCTGAAACGCATGACCTTGTCTAACTCTCCAGTGCACACTTCAGCTACACTAAATGGCTGTGATGTCCACATGTTCCAAGCTGTTTCATATCTCCTTGTTTTTTGCTCATGTTGCTGCCTCTGGTTGGAACACTCTTCTTTCCCTCTGTCAATCAGCTCAATAAGGAAGTATCTCCAGGAAGGCATCTTTTAACACCCTCCCCAATGTAATATAAAAAATATTCCATGTGTATTCTCTATCACTGCACTTATCCTATTATACTGAAGTCATTAACTAGTCTCTTTCCCACCAGGTCAGTCTCTCAAGGCAGGGACCATGTTAGACTCTTAGTGCATGACACAGAACTCATGGTAATGTGTTTAATACATGCCTAGTACATATTAAATACATGACTTTTTCTGATGTAAGTTAAAATTTATAACTCCAATTTCCAACTTTGACACCATGAAACAATAAAAACCATCTCGCTAGGGAAACAATGGCATTTGGTTAATACATAAAAAGACAAAGTTTAAATACTACTTATATGACATTTGTACTTACCTAAATTGCTGTATGTTGCACTACAGGGATTCAGGTCCATAGCATCTGAAATGTCTTCTTTTTCCTCTTCTCTTTCCAGTTCAGGTAGGTGCAATGCTGGTGTGACTGAAGTGCAGCCCCCGTCATCTTGCTTCACAACAACAGTTCTTGGATCCCGAGGAGAAAAATCCTCTGTCACTTCGTGGGTCACGTGACTGAAACAGATTAGACCACCGTCACACTGGCTTCAAAGGTCTCTACTAAGATTTAGATTTATGGAAGGCACATACTTGCCATAAATGTAAATAACTGGCCCTATAGTCACAGCAATGGGTTATAAGCCCCAACATACTTGTCTGAAGATAAGGCAGTCTTTTACGCAGGCTGATATGTCTGTCTATCCTGATTTATACTAACTGAGAATTCAGTTTGGTGGGGGAGGTATAGTAGGCTCAGAGGGAAGTTTGAGAATAACAGGTAAGGAAGGGAACTTTTTGTAGGTAGGAGGTTAGCGATAATGGGGATAGAGGGAAATGAATGCTTAGCTAGTTGAAGACAAATATACTCAAGTATTTAAGAAAGTATTTAACATATTTACTAAGTTTACCATACTATAGTATAGTCATTCCTTGGTATTTTCAGTGGACGGGTTCTAGGACTCTCCACAGGATACCAAAACCTACAGATGCTCAAGTCCTTTATATAACATGGCTGCAGTATTTGTATTACATACAAATACATCATTCCATATATGTTAAATCACCCCTAGATTACTTCTAATACCCAATACAATGTAAATATGATGCAAATAGCTGTAAGGACAATGCAAATGCTATGTAAATAGTTACCAGTGCATGGCAAATTCAATTTTTGATTTTTGGAAATTTCTGGAATTTTTTTCCCTGTAATATTTTCAAACCCATAGTTGGTTGAATCCACAAATATGGAACACACAAATTAATAGGGTGGGCTGTGCTATAATACTATAACAAATATGAAATACTTTATAGTATTTATTTTATTCTACACTACACTATTTATGAAACTATTTAGTAAAGGATCAGAAATAAAGCTGAGATTTAAACAAGAAAGTTAAGCAATTATATTCTGTAAACTGAGGCCAGGAAGTCTTTTTGCCAGGAGGACACTGATGCATCAACCTTTGCCTGTATGCATGCAGCAGGCAAGGCAAATGGAAAAGAAAGGTCTGTACTCTAGCTAATCTTGTCTATTAACATGAATCTGAAGCATCCCACTGGCCACATACTAGAGGATGGTCATCCATAATGCTTTTTGTTTCTCCAATCTTGTTTCTCTGCTGCTTGCTCATTTGCTTATAGCTAGCTCTTCCAGTCTTCCCCACATCCTAGCCTATCTGAACTGTCAACTCTGTTGCTAAAAAGTACAAGTGGATGGAATGCTTATTAAATGCTGGTGGAGAAAACTGCCCTAGTTAGAAAAACTCATTGGGCTGGTCAATGAAATAAATTCAAAATCACGCACATTTAACAGTTTCTGGTTCTACTAGAAGTATTCCTAGACTGTCACACACTCCCCAGCTTTGCTTCCTGTTTTTTTCTTTTTAATGGGCAAAGAGAAACAAGGAAAGGACACATTTTATACACTGTTATATGTTACTTCTGGAATTTCAAATGGCAGTGAGTCATGGTGACATTTACAAGTTTCTTTAAAAGAGGTACTTGGTTTGATCATATGTCATCAGAACATACATCACCTATGGACTTGAAGGAATAGATCTGAAGGAAGAGCACTTTCTTATCAATCTTTCATTATGGAAATTATGCATGTGCAGGAAAATAAGCCTTTAAGTCTACCAGATAAAGTGTGTGTTAGTCACTCAGTCATGTCTGACTCTTTGCAACCTCATGGACTGCAGCCTGCCAGGCTCCGCTGTTCAGTGATTTTCCCGGCAAGAATTCTGAAGTGAGTTGCCATTTCCTTTTCCAGGGAAGTCTGCTGGATATACAACTTCAAAAGTACTCTTCCAAAGCTGACAGAGACAGAGGTCTCTCTATCCTGTGAGTAAGCAATGAGTGGGAGGTATCATTATGGGATCTGGCTCCTGGGGGTGGGGTGAGGTGGGAAGGCTTTGGTTCACTAGCAGTCAACAGGAGGGTTCATGTAAAGAGGAGCTCAAATGGTAAAGCGTGCTGCCTCTGATTAACCTACTGGGCTGCCATAGGTCATCAACCCAAAACAAAGCTAGTATGGAGCATAATATGGAGCGTCATAAAATCAAGATAGCAAGGGGGCTCTACTTCCATACATTAGTGAAGAAAAGCAAAGTGACACTTCTGAGTCACTCTCAGATGTCACTTGGTGGTGGTGGTTTAGTTGCTAAGTCGTGTCCGACTCCTGTGACCCATGGACTGTAGCCTGTCAGGCTCCTCTATCCATGGGAATCTCCAGGCAAGAAAACTTGAATGGGTTGCCATTTCCTTCTCCAGACATCACTTAGTATCAAGATTGTAGGTCACTGAGTAGTTATCAACAGGCTTCAGGAGGGGGAAAATGATCGTCACTGGGCAACAGTTACTATAAGCCATTTTTACTCTCAAAGCGATAAAATGATTAAAATATATCATTCCCCTTTGACAAGAAAAACATTAAACCTCCAGACACTCTCTTCTTACTCTAGAGTCAATTTGAGAGCTTTCTAGAAAGGTGTCTTTAGGTTCCTAATCTCTGCAGCCTTGCTCTTGCCTTTTTTCTTTCTTTCCCCAATCTCTCTTTTCCATTTGTCAAAAATGAAAAAGAGGAAGCTCTCTTTTCCATTTGTCAAGAATGACTGGTGAAGTCCAGTTAAAAAGCCATGACTCCACCCTCACTTGTCTATTTTCCTCCCAGGGAATGGGCTATTTCTATTAAGCCTATTGTAAAAACTGCAAGAGTTACTGCTATTAACCCATGAGGAATTCCCTGGGCCTGTTCCCACATACATGAAACATGGCTCTGTACTCAAAAGGGGTTCTCAAAACACAATACTAAAAATGCTAAAATACTAAAGATGCTAAAAAGCAAGAAATATTGAAGACTCACCCACTGTACTCACTCATACAACTCCCCATTAAAGGAAATTCTACAGGGCCTTCTTCAGTCTGTTAATCATGTTCTGAAGCTCTGATGAACCATAGCTCCCACTGAGTTCTGGAGGACTACAAGTTGGGCAAGATATAAGAGGCTCGAATTCTGCACCTTAATACGATCCATTGCACTTTGACCTTTACCTTAGGGGTTTGGTCTGGGAAATGAGCCAAATTATCTTCGGGAAGCTAAGCAAAGTGAAAGCTAGTTTTATTAACTCTTTGAGAACCTGAGCAGCACACCTATATTCTACACAAAGGTCGGTTTTCACAAGCACATTTTAAATAAGTGCACTGGTATATTAAATCACCAATTAAATCAACTGTCAACTATAAAGAATTATGCAAAGGAGCTGGTGAGAGTTAAATCACATAGATTTACAAATGGATGCTAAGACATTTAATCTACATCTACAGTGACAGGAGTGTCTAAGAAGAAGAATTTTAAAAATGCATCAATGATATGTCATGTCTTGATGCTTGAGGGAAGGACGGCTCTTTATATGATGAAAATGGTAAAAGAGAGAGAAAAGAGGAAAGGAAGAGTGTTGAGAGTTCAAGCTTAGATGTGATAACATGCTGTCACTTAAAAATGAAAAAGAATCAAGAACAGCATCAGAGGAGGTGACTCAGTCACTATATGCGTGCACATGTGCTAAGTCACTTCATTCGTGTTCGACTCTTTATGACTCTATGGACTGTAGCCCGCCAGGCTCCTCTATCCATGGGATTTTCCAGGCAAGAATCCTGGAGTCAGTCACTATGTATAAACAGACAAATTGTTCAGCAAGAAAAAAGGAAGTAAAATTTCATACTTATCTTAGGCATATTAATGTTATAAGGGAATATAATTTTTGACCATTGATTTTTTTTAATGTTTCATATTTAGATATAAAATCAGAAAACTCTTGTAAATAGTAATATGATGCTTTTCAAATACAGGTTTTTTTCTCCTAACAAAGTGGTTCACCATGGATATTTCATTGGGAAATGTTCAATGTAATGGAGAAAATACCAGAATAGGAATCAGAGACCCCAGTTTCTGTTTCCCTATTACTTTGATCTTCTGTATAAACTAGATGATGACATCAGGAGGGAGATAAAGAAAAAAATGAAAATTTCCCCCATTCCATCCATGAGATAGATGGTAAAAAAATTCTTTAAAATGAAATTACAAGAAATCTGCTAAGATTTCTAATTCAGTATATCTTAGTGTGTCTTGAAAGTAGCAAGTAATGATGAAGGTAACTAGATTTTTTTCAGGGTAAGTACAAGTTGATATTCATTATTATAAAACAGAAATATTAACTGATCAATGGCCCACAGAGAGGAAGTTAAGGCTTTTCTATTCCTGCTATTTAAATTCCTGTTGAAAATCCCTAGTTCTGTAATGCAATAGAAGGTATCTGCAATAACTGTGGTGTTGACATCTAGATCCTTTATCATCAGGCTGGGTCAAACCCTGACTTTGCCTGCTCTTTTACTGGACGCTCAGCATTTGTTTTGTTTTCAGAATGGAAGATAACACACATTTCCTTGTACCTCAAACTCTGACCAACTTTTCAATAATGACTAGTTTTCAATTGAATTTGGTAATGTCTGTATATTGTCACCTTGTTTATTTAACTTATATGTAGAGTACATCATGCGAAATGCTGGGCTGGATGACTCACAAGCTGAAATCAAGATTGCCAGAAGAAATATCAACAACCTCAGATACGCAGATGATACTATTTTCATGGCAGAACGTAAAGAGGAATTAAAGAGTCTCTTGATGAGGGTGAAAGACGAGAGTGAAAAAACTGGCTTAAAACTCAACATACTAACTAAGATCATGGCATCTAGTCCCAATACTTCATGGCAAATAGGTGGGGAAAAAGTAGAAGGAGTGACAGATTTAATTTTCTTGGGCTCCAAAATTACTGCAGCCATGAAATTAAAAGACGCTTGCTCTTTGGAAGAAAAGCTATGACAAGCCTAGATAGTGTATTAAAAAGCAGAGACATCACTTTGCCGACAAAGATCCATCTAGTCAAAGCTATGGTTTTTCCAGTAGTCATGTACAAATGTGAGAGTTGGACCATAAAGAAGACTGAGGGATGAAGAATTGATGTTTCTGAATTGTGGTGCTGGAGAAAACTCCTGAGAGTCCCTTGGATAGCAAGGAGATCAAACCAGTCAATCCTAAAGGAAATCAACCCTGAATATTCATTGCAAGGGCTGATGCTGAACCTGTAGCTCCAATACTTTGGCCACCTGATGTGAAGAACTGACTCATTGGAAAAGACTCTGATGCTGGGAAAGATTGAAGACAAAAGGAGAAGAGAGTAGCAGAGGATGAGATGGTTAGATAGCATCACCGACTCAATGGACATGAATTTGAGCAAACTCTGGGAGACAGTGAAGGACAGGGAAGCCTGGCGTGCTGCAGTCCATGGGGTTGTAGAGTCTGACAGGACTGAGCTCCTGAACAGCAATAACAATGTCTGACCTGACACTTAAAAAAATCATGTTGCAATCTCCACAAAGACACACCTCATTTTCTGAATGTGGAGGATGAACTTCAAGTGTTCAAAGGAAATGGTAACATTGTTACAGATTTGTCTGTAATACAAATGAATCCCTTGGTAAGGGATTCATCAGTCTGCAATATTCATACATAATTCAAAGCTGCAGAAGCAATCTCCTGCGGGAAGCTCACTTGGCTTACCCAGGTGGTAGGATTAATCATTACACCATCAGATGAAATAATCCTTTTTTTTTTTTCCCCCGGCAAGTTTGTTCAAGACAGATTTTTGTAGAAATTCTGTTAATGTCTGAATGTACTTTTTAAAAAGGCAAATCAAATGGCACATTAGAACAGATTAAAAGCCTTTATGTATCCAAGTATTTCCACGATTTCAGTTCAACTTTATCTCCAAATTCAATCACCTTCATTCAGCTTCAGAGGGGACAGTAAATGAAATCAGACTTCTGTAGAGACCATCTGCCTTTTGGGGCAAATGGTATCCTCGACTCCCATCTGCCAGCTCTCTTCAGTAGCTGCATCTGTCTTTAGTTGCCCAAGACAGCCAGTAAGGAAATGTGTGATTTTTACAACCTCTTTTTACCCCTACAAATCAGATCAAAGCACATCAGAAACAGTATTTTGTAGTGTTATTACTGGTTTCCAAAGCTGCTTATTTCTGGAGTTGCTGGGGATGATGGACCTCTGCAGAAATGGGATGTGAATCAATGTGAGGAGGAAAGTTCAAAGTTATTGAATCCCATACTGTTTATCTATTGAAAGAGGGGGAGAAACTCCATTTCTTCCTGTCTTTCTACCTCTGGGACCCCCCACCAATATGACATTTCTCAATCCTATCTTAGTTTTCAGGTCATCAACTTGATTTTGCTACACTTCCCAATTACTGGCATTCTCGGGTAGAAAAATGTTGTGTCCACTGATCACTATCTTAGTGTCTCCAATTTTCCACTAAGCCTTCTGTAGTCTTTAACTGAAAAACTTCAAACTTCTTATCTTGAACTGAGATTGACCTTTAACTGAGATCTGATGAATTCTTGCTAATACATCCAACCTAGTCTGGTCAGATGAAGGTATGAGGTATTCCTGGTATAAGGTATGAGGTATTCCTGGTGTGAATAAAGTGGCTAGGTATTGGAATGGGGAAGATTGGCAGCCATGTGCAAGGTCTTAAATAGACTCTAATTTCCAGACACTGCAGTTTCACCTTTCTTTTCTTTAACAAATGTGAATAGCAAATTAAAAATGTCTTCAAGGCACCAGACTGTAAGTCAGCAAAGTAGATAAGAACATAGGCCACAGTACATCACTGTCACCTTCATAATACTAAGGAAAATTACAGTTTTAAAACCCTATGAAATACCAAGTCAGAATGGCACCTGTACAAATTAACAAAAAAGATAAATTAATCTCAGAAAAGCACAGTAAAATAGGGCTGCCTTTCTCAACAACAGAGGTGTGGTAGGAGCTTCGCAGCATCACCATTTGGCTTTAGCTCACTTCTAAAGAAGGGGGTTGGATACTGATGTTTGTTCCCTGGGGAGGCAAGGTGTTAGAAGACAATATCCACAGGCCCCTCAACAGGACTAACCTAAGGAGGATATGGAACAGTCATCTTTCGGTCCTGGACTTTTCCCACATGCCCAGGAGCACTGGAGAAGCAAGTCACTGTACCTTTTCCCAATTTCCTCTTATCTCCCTCAACTGCCCATTTGCCCTTTGAGTCAGAGGAGTGAGATGATTATGTACCCTATACTCTCCAGAACACAGCTGGCTCACTAACAGGATGGATGTTGGGAGGGAAAGGGAACCAGCACTTCTGAGGCCCCACTCCTACGCTACCCAGCACAAGCTGCACACTTTTCGGTTTGACTCACAAGAACACCTCAAGAGGTAAAAGTGATTATTTCTCACTTTACACATGGGGAAACTGAGATTGAAAAAAGTGAAATGAACTGTCTTAGGGTAGGGTAGAGAGTCGGACATGACTTAGTGACTTAACAACAACACCAAAACGGTAATGTGTGCACTCAGGTGACAGAGTCAGGATCTGAATTCGATACTGTGCAACTCTAATGTGTTCTTGCTACCACACTGGTACTATTAGGTAAGCCTGGTGCACTGTGAAGATTCAACAATAAATGCTTGATTATGAAGAGATAAAACAAGTTTGAAGAGAAAGAAGCTATCATTGAAATGTAGGGTGTTAATGATTACAGCTGCGTTCTTTTGAAACATTCTAAACAAAGTTATTATTTACATGGCAAAAGGATTTTTTTAAATGGGAGCTGTTCTATTGTGTGAAAGACTGTGTTTATAGATATTTGGCTTCCTAATATTAACCCCTACCACTAACGTCTGCACCTGCTGACTGCTAGATACTGTGGGCTTAAAATATGTATCTCCTACAGTAATCCTCTGAGTAAGAGTTGTTATTCCCATAACAGCGAATGATAAGAGCAGCCAAAACTTACACGGTACTTACTATGTCCCTGTTCTAAGCCATGTTTCTCAAAGTGGCACTGTTGACGTTCTGTCCAAATAGTTCTTTGTAGTGGAGGGCTGTCCTGTGCATAGTAGGGTCACACTAACATCTCTTACCCTCTCTCTACCCCGTAGGTACTGGAATCACTCTCTGCTTCCCCAGTTGTGACAACCAAATAGTCTCCAGATATTGTCAAATGTACTCCGGGGATATAAAAATCCCTTCCCTCCTTTCTAACACTTAACATCAATCCTTTTAAGTCATACAGGTGACTATTTCTGTTTAACAAATGAAGCCAAGAGTGATTAAGTTATCTGCCTCAGGTAACACAGCTAGCACCTGGGGGAGCTGAGGTTCAAACCTGACACTTCAGCTCTAGTCTGTGCTCTAAACAGATTCTGCCTCTCAGTTTATGGATGAGGAAACTAAGAAGCAGAGCTCCAGTAACTTGTCCCAGATCCAGATGACAGAGCTAATAAGTGGTGAAAAATGGAAGTGAAAGTCGCTCAGTTGTGTCTGACTCTTTGTGACCCCATGGACTGTAGCCCGCCAGGCTCCTCTGTCCATGGGGATTCTCCAGGCAAGAATACTGGAGTGGGTTGCCCTTTCCTTCTCCAGAGGATCTTCGCGACCCAGGAATGGAACCCGCATTTCCAGTGGGTTCTTTACCACTGAGCCACCAGGGAATAAGTGGTGAAAGCAGGATTCAAATCTAGGTCTGAGTGACTTCAAAGCCTATATTCTAACATACTGTGCCGATTGTTATTAACATGTCTAAGAATTGCTTGTTAAAGATGCAGATTTTCGGCCCCCCACCACGAGGGACTGATTTTACAGCTCTGGGGTTTGACCCAAAAATCTGCATTTATACAAACACCCCACGTGATTCTGATGCAGCTGGTCCTAGGGCCACAGTTTGGGAAGCTGTATTTCACTGCCTCCCTCTCTGCAGAGAGGAGCAGGAAATTAAGTATAAAGGGAATAAAATGTAAGAAGTGAGGAGAAAAATTTTTAGTAAAGGAGTATCATTGCTCAGAAGTGATATGGCTGAACAGGGGAAATAAAATAATTTAAGTAGTCACAGGTGAGAGATTCATAACAGGCTATTAAAAAAGGGAGGGAATGCTTTGGGACCAATCCTTACCTTCTGAGGTTTATTCTTAGGGTACAATTATACAAACTTGCAACATGTTAGGAAATGCCTAGTATGACATTTCTGGTTTTGATTAGAAGGCCTGGTTGGCTGTAGACCACTCTGAAAACAGGAAATGGCATCTGTGACGCCAACAGTAAGTCAAGTCTCCCAACATGCAGCACTATCTCAGTTCTTCACATTAACAGAGGTCAGAGGTGAACACAAAAGCTGAAAAAGCTGCTCCACAGCACCTGTCCTTTCTACCCACCCTGCAGGGAACTCTTCTTAAAATCTCTCTTTCATTCTGCTATTCCTCTGTTCTACATCAGCCATAGGTCCTGTGGTCAGGTGTTGAGGTCAGGTCCGGACCACCCGTAGGACTTCAAAGCCCTTCACTATGAGGTTGCAACATATGTTTTCATCTTTATTTCAAACTTTCTGAGACCCAATCCTTCAACTTCAGACAATGTATTGACATTGTACATTGGACACACCATATTCTTTATCTCTGTACCTGCTTTCCCCTCTTAGAGCTGCCTCCCTTCTTCTTTCCATCTCTTCCAACCTCAGCCAGTCATTGAGACTATTCAAATCTCAATTACCTATGATGCCTTATTGTCCATGAGGACTCTTCTTTCCCTGAACACCCATGGCAGATGTTGTAAACTGTTTGTATCTCTTCCAAATTCATATGTGGAAACCCTAAACCTTGGTGTGGCTACAGTTGGAGATGAGGGCCTCTAAGGAAATAATTAATATTAAATGAGGTCATAAGGACAGGGCACTCTAACTCTGTTA
Source organism: Giraffa tippelskirchi (assembly GCF_054371585.1). Taxonomy (NCBI): domain Eukaryota; kingdom Metazoa; phylum Chordata; class Mammalia; order Artiodactyla; family Giraffidae; genus Giraffa; species Giraffa tippelskirchi. The sequence continues at coordinate 35,135,584 of NC_137286.1, read as the reverse complement.
GAGAGGATTTGTGTCGTTTTAAGAAGAGGCACCAGAGAGTTTGGTTTCTCTCTCTGTACCTATTAAGGAGGAAAGGGAGGACACAATGAGAAAGTGATCATCAAGTCAGAAAGAGAGCCCTCACCAGAAACCAAATCAGCTGGAACCTTAATCTTGGACTTCTAGCCTCCAGAACTGTGAGAAAATAAATCTTTGCTGTTTAAGTCAACTGTCTATGGAGTGTTGTTATGCAGCCCAAGCTAAGGCAGCAAGGACTGAGGATCCCAGATAGCACTCAGTAAATGGGTGTTGAATAAACCCAGTCAGGTGGGATCTAGGCAGCAAGGCACTAGAGAATGGCACCAGGATCTATATCCACAGGGGTCCCAGCAAAATTTCTGCCCATATCACTATAGAGGACGGGACTGGGACAGGTTCCAATGAGAAGCATCCAAAGGGAGGGGGTTCCTCTTCACAGTTAGGAAGGCAGAGGAACAGGGCATCTTCCCTGGTGCAGAGTGGAGCTTCTCCATGCACCAGCAGCACGAAAAGGCCAGTGGCTGATTCCTGATGCTGTTTCATTCCATGATAACTAGGAGTTGCTGTGGGGAGCTGATCAGCGTGCTCCACTATCATCACTTTGCTTTTTTTCAGGCAAGCCCTTCATCCTGCTACTAACAAATCACCATTATAGAGGCACCATATGAGGATAAACTGCTTGTCCTGGAATTAAACCTTTAAATATCACCTGATGACTCTAATCAATACTCAACTGCAGTTACATTAAGTAATCATTGACTGAAAACTGGCCTAGAGGTCTGAATAAAGGCCGAGAAATTAGAAACTCAGATTTAATTTCAGCTCTGCCACCAATACTAGTCTGTCCATGTCTCCCATTATTCATCTATAAAATGGGTGTAGTGACATTTACAGGAGTGTATATTAACTAGGAAATTCACATGAAGTGCCTTGAAGAGAGTGAACAACTGTGCCAATGTTGAGTACTTCAAGACTGCTTGAAGTCAATGCATCAGTACACCTCACTGTGGCCCTTAGTGGTCACAGACATGCCTTCCTGCACTCAGGCTGACTTTATAAAGGGCATGATAGACTCCAACAGACTCAATAATCACCCAAAGAGTGCAGCAAAAAGTACTCAGAGGCCAAAAATCTCTGACGTCAGAGTCTGGCTCTGCCACCTAATTGGAGAGTGGTCCTGGGACTATCAATGAGCCTCTCTGTTTTCAGTTTCCTATAAAATAGGAAGAATGAATTGTCAGAGATACTGGGACAACTGAGATAACATGAATGAAAATTGAGAATTATATAATAAGATACTGGTATTTGACTTCAGATTCATTAGGCGAACAAGGAAACAAAGCTGACCTGACAAACAGGGAAATTCTCAGTTTGATTCTTCACCTTGGACTACATTTATTATGAGACTCAAAACAAGTCAATTTAATTCTCTGGATTTTTAATCACCTCCCCAAAGGGAAAGGAACATAAAGCTCTCTGAAGACTACCCCACAACCATCCTGTATCATTCTTTGATGACAATAAAATGAGATATTCATCCATTTTCTCTAAAAGAGGATTATTGAAAAATTCAATAGTAAGAACTATATGAACTCATCTAAACTTCAGGAACACTAGGTCAGCAAATGCAGATGTGATTTTTATAAATGCTGATAGTCCAGAAGTTTCTTTAGAGCAAAGAACATGATCAGGAGAACAAGTAACTACTTTCAGCTTCTGTCTCCAGTTTTTTTCTTATGAGAAATAGGAACTTGGCCTTCAAGGCCAGTTTGATCCTAAGCAGGAAAAGATGACTTTGACAAGTTCTCTTAGCAAAGAGTAGAGATAATGCAAATTAAGATATAACTAGAACACACCTGAAACGAATATAACGTAAATCAACTATTCTTCAATTAAAAAAAAAAGTGTTTAAAAAATTTGTTTTAAAAGATTGTCCATATCAAAAGAGAGAGAGAGAGAGAGAGATAACTGGAGCTTAAACATTAAAAAAAAAAAAAATCAAGCTTCTAGCTGAACTTTCCAGAGAAGGACATCACATTGTATCATAATCTAGGAAGTATTTGAACTTCTCTGTCCATACTCCATGTGCATACACACACGTATATTAAGAGACTCAGACCCTGGTTACTTTAGTGAGCAGCAAACATGTCTAGTGTTTGGCCAGAATGGCCAACAGGCCACCAGCATGCCTGATGACTACAGACAAATCAGATATTATAGTTTAGTCCAGAGGTCAGAAAACTTTGCTGTGAAGGGTCAAATAGTAAATAGTTTAGGCTTTACAGTTCATGTGTGCCTTTTGCAACTATTCAACCCTGCTTTTGGAGAAGGAAATGGTAACCCACTCTAGTATTCTTGCCTAGAGAATTCCATGAACAAAGGAGCCTGGCAAGCTACAGTTCATGGGGTCGCAAAGAGTCGGACATGACTGAGCGACTAACACACACACATACACACACACACACACACACAACCCTGCTATTATGGTACAAAAGCAGCTGTAGATATGTAAAAGAATGAGCGTGGCTGTTTTTCAATCAAACTTCATTTATAGAAACAGGTGAAAGTTTGGATGTGGCCCACAGTTCATAGTTTGCCAATTCCTGATCTATACTCCTGAGCCTTGGACTGGATTAGAGGGGCTCTAAGGATTGACTCCTGCATTATTGAGGAATATAGCTGAATTCTAAGGACTCTAAGAAGGTCAAAAAGGTCTTGGAAGGGTAGAAGAAGGTGTATATAGATGACTAGCATTCCCAGGAGAGCAAAGGTGTGCCAAACCTAATCTGCCTGTCCAAAACGGAAGCTGCTGCAGAATCCCAGCAATATGAAACAGAGCTGGATTCCTGAACTGGTTCTGGGAGTCCTAGAGAAACTGGACTTACGTGGTATCCAAGAGTACATGGTAGGGGTGTTTGCTAATTAGGAACATGACATTCAGGGCTGGTGGGGCTAGAAAGGTTAGTCAAAGTGTAATAGGGAAGAGTCAATTTTGACTCTTCTATGCTGGATTTGTTTCTTTGACTTTAACCCTTGTTTTTTCCTTTTTTGCCACTTTTGTTATTATAATCATACATAATGGCCTGCTTCAGAGAACCTGTCTGACCCTTAAACTAAAGTGTCTTTTTTAGCTAACAGGGAGATCATTTGACCCTGGCTACCTGCAAATGACTGTAAGAAACTAACACATCCCCCTGCCTAAGGTTTGCCATTCTAGGAGATATCTGCAAGTATCAAATGGTCTTTTTACTTTGTTTCCTTATCTCCCCCCATCTCTGATGCATAAAAGAACCTGGTATCCAGACCCAGACAAGATGGTTATTTTGTGACATTAGTCTGTCATCTTCTCGGTCAGCCAGCTTTCCAAATAAAGTTGTATTCCTTTCCTCAACACCTCGTTTCTTGGATTCACTGGCCCCATGTGCAACAAGCAGAGCAAGCTTGAGCTCAGTAACAAAAACTCAAGAGGCCATTTCAGGGGGCAAATGATATTCTTAACTTCAGTTGAGAGTGTTATAGTTATTTTAGGCAAGTTACAGTTATTTTCTCAGTCGTTGATTATTTTTCTAATTGATTAGAAAGAAAAATTTTAAGCTAATTTTTGCTTCTTTCATGGGCTGAGCAGCACAGTATGGACTCTTAGCAGCATAGAATCTTAGTTCCCCAACCAGGGATTGAACCTGTGCTCTGTGCAGTAGGGGACTTTTCAGGTGGAACAGTGGTAAAGAATCTGCCTGCCAAGCAGGAGATGCAGGTTTGATCCCTGGGTTGGAAAGATCCCCTGGAGAAGGGAATGGCTACCCACTCCAGTATTCTTGCCTGGGAAATTTCATGGACAGAGGAGCTCAGTGGGCTAAAGTCCGTGGGGTCGCAGAGTTGGACGTGACTTAGCAACTAAACAACAGCAACAAACAACCCTTGCAGTGGAAGCACAGAGTCTTAACAACTGATCCACCAGGGAAGTCCCTTGAGCTAAATTTTTAAGAACATGTATGTGACTGGCAATAGATACTGTCTACCAATCATGGAATAATAATTTTAGTCAATAATCAAGAACTTATCACCAGTTTATGGAAAAGACTACTAAAAGGGGATATCTTGGGAGGAAGTAAATTGAATCCAGAAGGGAAGAATGAAATAAAGATGGAAGAGTTTATTTTTTTTTAAGTGATAAACATGTGAATAAATCTAAGATAAAAAAAGATGATGTGATGTGATGGGGTGTGACTGAGGGTGGGGGAAGTTTCTTACAATTGAGTAGCCAGTGAAGAATTTTCTGAAGGAGTGACATTTAAATTGAGAGCTGAATGACAAGGAGCCAGCCATGCCAAGATCTGAAAGAAGCATACCAAACAGAGTGAACAGCTGATAAAAAAGGGATTAGGCTTGGTATGTTTGAAGAACAGAAAGGAAACTCCTATTGGGAAAAGTTCATGAGCAATGTGGTGATTAAGAGACAGGTTATACCAGTAGTTAGAGGTCAGATTATGTAGGGATTTCTTTCACTGTGTTCAAACAATGCGATTTGCATTTTAAAAAATATATACTATGGAATATTACTCAGCCATAAAAAGGAATGCATTTGAGTCAGTACTAATGAGATGAATGAACCTAGAGACTATTATACAGAGTGAAATAAGTCAGGAAGAAAAAGATAAATATCATATATTAATGCATATACCTGGAATCTAGAAAGATGGTAATGCTTAAAACTAAATGTTCAGAAAACTAAGATCATGGCATCTGGTCCCATCACTTCATGGCAAATAGATGGAGAAACAGTGGAAACAGTGTCAAACTTTATTTTTTGGGGCTCCAAAATCACTGCTGATGGTGATTGCAGCCATGAAATTAAAAGACGTTTACTCCTTGGAAGGAAGGTTATGACCAACCTAGATAGCATATTTAAAAGCAGAGACATTACTTTGCCAACAAAGGTCCGTCTAGTCAAGGCTATGGTTTTTACAGTGGTCATGTATGGATGTGAGAGTTGGACGGTGAAGAATTGATGCTTTTGAACTGTGGTGTTGGAGAAGACTCTTGAGAGTCCCTTGGACTGCAAGGAGATGCAACCAGTCCATCCTAAAGGAGATCAGTTCTGGGTGTTCATTGGAAGGACTGATGTTGAAGCTGAAACTCCAATACTTTGGCCACCTCATGCGAAGGGTTGACTCATTGGAAAAGACCCTAATGCTGGGAAGGATTGGGGGCAGGAGGAGAAGGGAACGACAAAGGATGAGATGGTTGGATGGCATCACCGACTCAATGGGCATGGGTTTGGGTAAACTCCAGGAGTTGGTGATGGAGAGGGAGGCCTGGCGTGCTGCGGTTCATGGGGCCACAAAGAGTCGGACACGACTGAGCAACGGAAGTGAACTGAACCTATTTGCAGGGCAGCAATGGAGATAAAGACATAGGGAACAGACTTGTGCACACAGTGGGGTAAGGAGAGGGTGGGACAACTTGAGAGAGTAGCACTGATACATACACATTACTATATGTAAAACAGATAAACAGTGGGAATTTGCTGTATGATGCAGGGAGCTCAAACTCTGTGTTCTGTGACAACCTAAAGGGTGAGCTAGGGTGGGAGTCAGGAGGGACGGGACATATGTATACCTGTGACTGATTCATGTTGATAAATCACAGAAACCAACATAATATTGTAAAACAATTATCCTCCAATAAATACATTTTAAAAAAAGACCAAAAAAAAAAAAAAAAGAATACATGGCTGTTCCAGAGAAATTAGATTAAAAGGGTCAAGAGATTAGGCAGGTAGATCAATTAAGAAAACACTTAGTAGGCCAGGTGAGAGAAAATGGTGGCTTGGACCAGCACGGCAGAAGCAGAGATGGAGAGAAGTAAAGAGATTTGTGGTATGTTTTGGAGGTTGAGTCAACAACACTTGGTGATATTTTGGATGTAGGGGATGAGAGGAAGAGAAGAGTCAAAGATGACTCCTAGTTTTCTAATCTGAGCAACTAGATGGATGGTGGGACCATTTAGCAAGGCAAGGCTTGGGGTAGAATAGATTTGTAGGGAAAAATCAAGAGTTCTGTTTTGGACACATTTCATTTGAGATGTCCAGTTGTTTAAATGGCGATATCAAATGGACAGCTGTAGGTTGGGAAAATCCCCTGGAGAAGTGAAAGGCTACCCACTCCAGTAATCTGGTCTGGAAAATTCCATGGACTGTAATAGTGCATAGAGTCACAAAGAGTCAGACACAACTGAGTGACTTTCACTTTCATGTGAATCATAGGGGAAGAGATCAGAAATGAAGATATAAATGTAGGTGTCACTCATTATTAGAGAAATGCAAATCAAAACCACAATGAGGTATCATTTCACACCAGTCAGAATGGCTGCTATCCAAAAGTCTACAAGCAATAAATGCTGGAGAGGGTGTGGAGAAAAGGGAACCCTCTTACACTGTTGGTGGGAATGCAAACTAGTACAGCCACTATGGAGAACAGTGTGGAGATTCCTTAAAAAACTGGGAATAGAACTGCCATATGACCCAGCAATCCCACTGCTGGGCATACACACCGAGGAAACCAGAATTGAAAGAGACGCGTGTACCCCAATGTTCATCGCAGCACTGTTTACAATAGCCAGGACATGGAAGCAACCTAGATGTCCATCAGCAGACGAATGGATAAGGAAGCTGTGGTACATATACACAATGGAATATTACTCAGCCATTAAAAAAAAAATACATTTGAATCGGTTCTACTGAGATGGATGAAACTGGAGCCCATTATACAGAGTGAAGTAAGCCAGAAAGAAAAACAACAATACAGTATACTAATGCATATATATGGAATTTGAAAAATGGCAACGATAACCCTATATGCGAGACAGAATAAGAGACACAGATGCATAGAACAGTCTTATGGACTCTAAGGGAGAAGGTGAGGGTGGGACGTTCTGGGAGAATAGCATTGAAACATGTATATTATCATGTGTGAAACAGAACACCATTTCATGTTTGATGCATGAGACAAATGCTCAGGGCTGGGGCAATGGGATGACCCAGAGGGATGGGATGGGGAGGGAGGTGGGAGGGGGATCCAGGAGGGCAAAGACATGTAAACCCATGGCTGATTCATGTCAATGTATGGCAAAAACTACTACAATATTGTAAAGTAATTAGCCCCCAACTAAAATAAATAAATTTATTTAAAAAAAAAAAAAAGAAAAAAATGTAGGTGTCAAAAGAATATACATAATATTTAAAATCTTGATACCAGATGATGTTTAGCTAGGGGTTATCCATTAAATTTTAAGGAAATCTTTTGGCACATGGTTACAAGGGGAAAAAAAAAAACCTTTATCTTTCAGAGATACATATTGAAATACTTACAAATGTAATGATGCCTGGTATTTACTTCAAAATAATGGGGGGAATGGGATGAGGTCTGGGTGAAACAAGATTGGCTGTAAACTGATAACTGTTGAAGTGTGGTTTTAGGGAAAGTGGTGGTTCATTTTATGAATCTATCTACCTTTGTATATGTTTAGAATTTTCTTTCATAAAACGTTTAAAATAAAATAAAGGGAATTCCTTGGTGGTTCAGGGACTGGTTAGGACTCATGCGGTCACTGCCGGGGGCCTGGGTTCAACTTTGGTTGGGGAACTAAGATCCCACAGGTTGTGCAGTGTGGACAAAGAAACCAAGCAAGCAAGCAAGCAAGCAAAAAAGAAACCGAAAGGAACTATTTTATTTATGGTCTCCATTAAAAGTGGTAGAAGCAGAGATGGAGGGATGTAAATAAATTTGGGATTAAAAGTGGTCCTCCATTAAAGGTGGTACTGAGGTAACACAGTCAACATTTTAAACAAGATGCTCAGAAAGCAAGCCAGAATAACCAGAGGTACATGAGGAAGAGGGTAAGTAAGATTAATCAGGTAGACAGAGGTCACATAGTCACATACATAGGGCCTTCAGTGTGAGGATATGACTGGGCTTACATTTAAGAAAGAGTACTTGGCTAGTCTAAGAATAGAATGCTGGAGAAAAACATTAAGCAAAAATTATCTTAAATTCTGATATCCTAAGCATGATTTGTAAAGAAGTCATCTGATATTGCTAGGTATTGTACGATACTTGACAGATATCTATTAGTCCTCATGATGTCTCTTTAAGGTAGGTATTATCATCACTATGGTACATGCTGGGGAACTTCAGCTCAGAGAGGTGAAGTCAATTTTAGTATATATGCTGCCAAAGCGAGTACAGAGGTGAAGTCAAAAGTCATGCAATTACAAGTGGCACAATTCAAATTCAAATCTTTGTCTGACTTCAGTGATTCATTTTGCTCACTATACAATATTATGGACATGCTATGAGTTGCATGAGAGATAGTAGGTAACCAAAGAGTTGCAGAGATGGTAGGTAAACTAGTGCTTCTAAAAACTATAATGGAGAAATTCCCACCTGGTCACAGACCTGACTAACCACTAAATTAATTTCTCTTGATCCAGACTAGCCGGCTAGAAATGATGACTATGGATACATTCTTGAGCCAAAATTTGACTGGGATTGCTGTCACCAACATCTTCTACTTTCGATTCATCTTTAATACTACTGCCAGAAGAGTTTTTAGATCACACTACTTTCCCCCTTGAAAGCTGTTTCTGCCACAAAATCTATAACATAAAGGCCAAACATTTCAATGTAGTATGCAAGGCTCTTCACAGTCTTTCTTAGCAGTTCTCAAACTTTTGGTTCTCTTAAAAATTATTGAGAACTGTAAGGGCTCTTTGTTTATGTGGATTATAGCTATTAACATTTATTTTATTAGAAATTAAAACTGAAAAATTAAAAAATGATCAATTCATTTAAAAACAGTAAACCTTTAAATATTAACCAAAATATTATTTTTTTCCAAACCTCTTTAATTACGGCTTTATAGAAGACCGCTGAATTCTCATATATGCCTCTGCATTCAGTCTTCTCTGATATGTTGCTCTGGTTAAAGTATACGAAAAATATCTGGTCACATCCACGTATGTAGGTGGTAAGGGAGTATTAATAGTCATCTAGATAATCTTGGATATTCTTCTCTGGTACTATACCAGATCTTGGTTAAGTGGTAGTTTCTTGAAAGTTACTTGCAATATGGAATCTCAAACCATATCAATGAACTTCTTGTACTCAGTTACATTAAATTCATTGGTTTAACTTGCAGTTTTAATGGATCTTTTACTCATGCATAATTCTGTAACATCCTAAATGGGGTTATTTGGAAGTAATTGGTTCACTGAGTTATGTGGATCTTCCAAATTTGACACATTTCATTATATAATTAAAAAAATCTTTTCTGCTAATGCCACCAGCAATCTCATCAGAAAAAAAAATGTTTAAGTATTATGAGGCTGTCATGGTAGCAGATACAAGTTTTCAAAAATTCTTATTTTTGTGTGAAAGCATGAATTTTATCATGGATAAGAAATACTGTCAGTTGTTTTCCTTGAAGTAATAGGCTCACTATGCTCATTCTTAAGAAAATATCTGCCAAACACCCAATTCTGAATAACCACAGCTGGTCTGCCACTTGTTCTTTTAAGATGGTCCATGAAAAAGAGGCTAATTCAGCTTTGTAATTCAAATTTTGAAACTTCAACTATTTAGCAAGTGGTTTTCCTTGAGACAGCCATACTTTGGTATGCAGCGTAAGTACCTTCTGTGTACTTTTCATTTTATCACACAGAATTTTTTAACAGATACATACTCAAGGGTTGAGATTTAATACAATGTACTACTTCATCAAGGACATTCTCAAGTAAAACTGATGCTTGTTTTTCTAAAACTATTGGTACCATATGTGCCATGGTTTTGATTTGCACAGGTGTAAATAGTTTTACCCACTATTGTTTTTGCATCTTCAGTGCAAATGTCAACATGCTGAAAAAGACAAATAATGTCTTGGTATTATTATGAAAATGGTGACTTTTTCATGGTCACTCTTTGACCTTGCATGCACCACATCTGAAGAACCACTGCTTTATTCATTATTCTTTTCCAGTCACCTGTCCTGCTTCTGTTTGTCATCATCATCTCTATGACTTTGCATATATTGTTCCTTTGCCTACAGTGTCTTCATCAGCCAGCTGGCAAAATCTCATTTGTCACTTAATATCTGGTTTGTATTTCATTTCTGAGAAGCTGACTTCATGTCTTTAAAGCTGATTTAATCACTCGGTTTTTTGTGCTTCTATGCCATTCTGAGCATACATTGTTTAAGCATTTATCACATTGAGGGCAGAGGGTCTAGTAACATTTTTAAGCACCTACTATGTGCCAGACCCTGTGCTAAGTCTTCTACATGTTTCTATTATATCCCCAAATTAATTACAGACTGAAGGTCCAGATAGACAGCTGAAGCTGAAGTCAAACCCACGCCCACTATTTCAGCAGTGTGGTAATCTTTACCCCTGTTTATCCCTGTGGCACATAGCACAGTTAAGACATTCAATTTATGTCACTTGAACAGTTAAATAAATGAACTTAGTAAAAATCTCAACTCATAATGCAAGGCTCTACAAAGTCTCTCATCTTTCAGAGCCTAGGGTTTGGCCTTCGGTACAGTATTTTTCATTCTTTATGTACCATTTAGATTTGGAATCTTCATTTACTTATAGAAAAACTTGCATTTTCATTTCTTCCAGCAATGTGTTCCCAGCCGTGGGATGGTAATTTAATGATCACATTGCCATCAAGCTGGAAACACAAATGTTGACATTTGACGGTAATGTTTTTCCTCTCAAAGTTGCTTCAAGTAAATACTAATGGTGTATCCAAGTAAATGAAATAATTATTGACAAAGCAAATGGTGTATATTTTTCAACATGAGTGTTCAAGTTTTAAACTCTCCAAAAAGTTTTTTTTAAAAAAACCTATTTAACACTAATACCTCTCTTTCTATTTAGCCTGGGACATTATGAAATGTGAAAATTCCACTGTGCCTCTAAGAAAAGCTTAATGTCTCAAAATTCCTCTATTTAAACTATAGTACATATCTTGAAAATGGGGGGAAGACCAGTGGTTCTCAAAATATGGCCCCCGGATTAGCATCATCATCATCACTTGGGAATTTGTTAGAAGGACCCAACTCAGACCTATCAAATCAAAAAACTCTGGGGGCCTGGTCCAGCAATTTGTGTTTCAATAGTCCTCCAGTTATTGAGATGAATGGTTAAATCTGACAACCAGTGGGGTAAATGCACTGCATCTTTTGGATAATTGGATGCTACCTATAAAGAACTAATACATTGTAGAAGTTATGACTGGCCTATATGCAAGCAAACCTTTGGCAATATAAGCTGTTTAGCAAGAAGTCTGCCATGCCAAGGGTCCAGGCTACCCTCATACCCACATACAGTGGTAGGCAACCAAAGTAGAGAATCTCATTCCACCGAACAGAAGCAAAATTATTCCTTGACTCTGCCTCTCAGAATGTGGATAAACACACCATAATCATACTTAATGAGGAGTAAAGCCATTTATTGATTTGTATGAACCATCTGCCATTCTGTCACAGGTAACTCCAGCCATGTACTGTTTAAACTGCTTCTTTTCTAACTAAAACAGCAACCTGCAGTACATGTGTTTTATTACTACTGGAGTACAATATTCTATCATCTACTTCCAGCTACCAATGACAAGACTATTCTTCCCAGGGAGGTATTACCACTATTCTACTTGTTTCGTTATTACATGGATTTAAGGAAAATAGTAACTTCTTAGCATTTTGACAACTAGTTGCAGGTATGTATAAAAAGCTTATTTTAGCAAAGAATATATATAAAATTTCCTGGCATTTTGCTAGAAGAAATGAAGGCATTGAGGGGTGATTTTTATTCACATTTTTCTAAAGAAAAGCTGTTGAGAGACTCTGTCCTGAACCAGAGTTTTCTGTCTTTGCTGGGACAAGGCCAGACCTGGGAAAGAAGGCTCAGTATAAATCAAGAGGCAGGAAGACGCAGAATCAGATGAATGGAATACTCAGGGCATATCTTTGTAAGAGTAAAAAGGGCAGGGGATGCAAAGAAACCATCCCATTTGTTACAAACCTGGATAACAGTCTTGTTCTTATTGGAAGTACATTAAGTTTGCTTAAAATACAAATGAGAAAGAAAAAACCTTACGCTTCCTAAACATAAATGTTTATGTGAGTGATTACAAGTGAAAGTATAAAAATTTTGTTTGATTCTACGTACATTAACAATGCAACATTATAGGAAGAATAAAAGTTGTAGAGTGAGACAGATCAGGGTTTGAATTCTGGCTCTGACAATTACTAGCTGTGTGAATCTGGCCAATTCTTAATTTCTCTGATTTTCAGCTTATAGGGCTATTACAAGGATTTGATATAAATATTTGGGATATGACTTATAAAGGGTAGGTGATCAACAGACAGGTATTCAAGTATTAAAGTAAACTGATGCTTAGAGAACTGGTGTGAGTGTGCAGTTTGCCTAGTTGGATTGAGAGTTATACCACTTGGTCTCAATCTCAATAACTAACTTCTCTTATTTCGCCTACATGTTAAAAAACTATAAACTGCTTGCCGTTTCCCCAACCTTTCCGCGACACATGAAATAGGACAGAAAGAGATAGAAGTAAAAACAACAAATATTCCCCTAAAAAATAATCCATATAGACTTAACACCTTAGTGAAAGCCAAAAAAAAATTGCTTAAAGAGTTTGATTTCACTTACAGTGAAGTAAAGAATAGTATCACCATTTATTCATTTGATCTTGTTTCTTCCTCATACTACCATAGCATTTCAAAGTAACATATTATTTATTGATAGTAAAGTGTTACAAATTTGTTTTTCTATGTTAAAGTTCCTCTGCATTTGCCAGAATGCAGCAGGCTACTTTAGCTAAAGATCCAGGGCCATAAAACTTGTCCAGTGCAATATGATCATTTTAATAATATTCTACTCTTGGAATGCAGTTATAAAGATAGATGATGGCCACTGAGTGCTATTTACAAAACAAAAATGGCTCTCATACAATCTTAAAGATGCAAAAAACTCAGCAATTGAAAATATGTTTTAAAAAATTCCTATATTCCACAAGCCGATTTTACATACCTGAGAATTTTCTTAGGAATCTGTGATGGAGATGAATGACTCCTTTTCTTCTTCTCTGAGTCCTGTAGAGACCCCTCCTCTGCTCCACCCTTCTCTGTGACTGCTGACTGCTCTGCCCTGGCTTTGCCCTGATCCATGCCGAGCTGGCCTTGGGCAGGGTCGCACCTGTACATGAAGACAATGGCTGGCTTCTCGCTGGATTCTCCTTTTGCCTCTGTGAACCAGTGATGGCGCTGAACTGGAGGAGGTGGCAGCATGTGGATGACTGTGCCATCCAGGCCCACCAGTTTCCCTTTTTCCCGGTCTTTCTCTTTGTCGTCCTCCTCGTCTGTTTTCCGACGGCGGAAGAAACTTTTAAATGAGATCCAGCGTTTAGGTTTTGCGTCCGCTGCCCGCCTGCTCCCTTCAGAGTGCAAAACTGATTCAGCTTCGGTTGACCTGGTCGGGCTGGTTGGCTTGGTCCAGTTGGTGAAATGCCTCTGCAAAAGGTTACTTGCATGGTAAGGGGAGGAAGTTGAGCGTGGTGGGGGAAACGGGGCTGGTGGCTCGCTTTGGGGGTTGGTCACTAATTTGGAGGGAGGGGTGGTGACTGGCTTTGTGAGTGGATCTTTCTGTGCTTTGGTGGTAGGACTTTCTGTGGTCTGAGGTGCTTCAGCCTCAGCGCTGGGCTGGGACGTGAAGAGAGATTTGGGGCGCATCGGTGTACTCTTGGGTGTAGTCTTAGCAGCACCGGCATCAGGAGGAACTGCATAAAGCTCTTCCACACTGCAAGCTTTAGGGCCAGACTGGGGCATTTCTGGAGGAGACTGCGGGGGCTGGATAGAAGCCACAATCTGAGAAAGCACAGTGCTTGCTTTCTCTCGGGTGCTACTGCCACTGCCCACCACCTGAGGCTCCTGAGTGCTTTCTGTTTTGGCCACAGGTTCTTGAGTGGTTCTCTGGAGCTTTGTTGGGGAGCTGTGGCTGGAACTATAGCTTCTCTGTGGTGAAGACTGACTTCTGTTAAGACAGCTGTTAAACTCCTGAACCTTCTGAGCCACTGAGCCCCTTTTACGTTCTGTGCTGTTTGAAAACCCTTTAGCTTGGGGACATTCAGTGGGTTTGCTGGTAGTGTTATCAGACGCTTTGCTTTCAGTCTCTATTTCTTCATAAGTGTGGCTTATTACACTTGTGGTTTTCTCCTTCACTGAAAGTTCTCCACTGGTTCCGAGAAAACTCTTGTAAATGGCTAGATTGTCATATGCATTTGGATTGATTACAATGGGAACTTTGATAGCGTTTTTGGAACTCCGAGCGTAAGTTGGCTCATCATGAATGATAATTGGAAAAGGTGGCATACCGGCATTGTTATAACTGTTAAATTTTATTTCAGACAAATTGGGTGATTTCACAGGGATGGTTTTGGAGGAAACATTTGTAGCTGTGGGTGAAGTAGGTGCTGATTTGTGACAGATTTTCCTTGGAGGGACATTCGGTCCAGTCCCACTGCTGATTAATTCCACCTTAGGTATCTTCTGTCGTGGACTGGTGCTGGAAGTCCATACTTCCTGGTAGCGGATGGCACTGGATTTTTGGAAATGGGCACTTATGTGTCCTGATGTCAATGCAGGTGATGTCACTGGAGAGTTTGGAGTAGAAGATGAGCTTTTAGTCTTGGGACTATTAGCATGGCCCTCAAGGTGCTCACTGGCCATGGCTGCTGACACATCCACGACGGTATATGGCTTGCACAAAGGCTGTTCCAGATTCACAACTCGGTAGGGCTTTGCTTGCTCTTCCACAGGAACAAGGTTTATGGTTACCGCTTGCCCAGCAATATCTGTAGAGGCTTTACTTTCTGGCTTCTCAGTCTGTACGGCAATCTTGCCATCCTTCTCTTCTAATCGGAGAGCAAGGACTGCTTTGTGTGTCTCTGGAACTTTTACTGAGCTTTTAGAGGCTTGTGAGGAGTCCTTCTCCTGATCATTACCAGAGAGGCTTTCATAACTGGGCTCACTTTCCTTCACATCCTTAGAATCTGCCGGGTTACCAGGAGCAGGTCCCCCATTACAGATCTTCTGGGATAAACTGCTGGCTGTCTCAGAACGTGATTCTTCCGTTAGAGAGGAGCCTGGGGATGTGGAGTCAGATGATGCCATGCTCTGAGTGCTTCCTGGCCCATAGGAGACCACAGAATTCTCTTCATAACCATTCAGGATTTCATCATAACTGTCATCATAGTCTACAGCACAGATTCTTTGCAGAGATTTATTTCGCAGGGGGACGGTATTCCATTTTTTGTCCACAAAGAATCGCACAGGAGACAAAGTGTTTGCTCGAAAGTTGGCAAAGCGAGGTTGCCCTCTCATGCGAATCTCCATGGCCAGCAGTTCCTCATCACTTTCATCCCAGCTCTCATGCTCCTCCTCCATGTTACTCAAAAGCACATCTTCCTCACTCTCTTCGCCACTAGAAAACTCTGGGTAACAGAATCGACCCCCTTCATTACTGATCACTTCTGTGCTCCCACTCAGAATAACATGCTTGCCCTGAGTATCCTTCATCCCGCCCATCATGCAACTTGGTGGAAGCTTTCTTTCCAGCGATCGTTTATAGCAATCATTTATTCTTCCTAAGAATGTCTCTCTGGAGTTAGTCTCATTTTCTTTTATTTGAGGGGTGGTATCCAAGCCTGCTATCTCCTTTAACACCTCAGTTAGTCCATTATTGTTATTTGAAATCTTCTTTACACTATCATTATTCCCATAAGGCTTAGAGACATGGCTAAATCCTTCAACATCATCTTCATTATTATTATTAAGTGGTTTCTGATTCAAGGCCATCCTGTTTCGGTTCCATCCTACGACGACAGGTTTATTCTCACAGTGTTCTTGTATACTAAGCTCACCACACACACTTAGCCCATCCGCCACCATCATAGTGGGCTTCACAGCGATAGTGGGTTTTTTAGCCACAGGAGGCCGGAAGTTTCCAGTGTTCCTGATTCGGTGGTTGTTACTGTGGTTGGCATTAGTTTTATTGCCATGGGTGATGGGTGCCTTCTCAGTGTCTGGGGGCAGCTGGTGTAAACTTTTAGGTTTAAAGCAGTTCTTGCATTCACCAGGTTTCCAAACGTGTTCAGTAAAGGTATTACAAGCAGACATTTTTAAAAATAGAACTTCACAGACAATGCTCTCCTTTCAGTGCATGGCAAAACTTTCATCTGTTAGTTTTCACCTCCCCTGTGTTCCTTAGCAGCTCCTGTAAGTGTGATCAACCTAATGGTGGAAGGGGGAGAGAAGAAGAAAATCTGAATGGAAAAGGTACTATGAGGTTTATTATGATGAATGATTAGAAAATATTGGCTCCAGTTTTCCTTAAATCAAAAGACTCAGAAATAAACTAATTTGGGCACTTTATGAACTCTCTTTAGTTAATTAGCATTTTGAAATGCTAGTTTTTAAACCATAATTTTATGCATTCTCATTGAACCAAGTATATATAATATTTCACTTGATGTCTCTGTGACAGTGATACTGTGAGCTTCCCCTCCTGGAAATGAAACCATTCTTTCTGTTATTCTCCAAACTAAAACTTCTTAGTCCATTGTGGGTTCCTCTTCTTCTGCCTACCCTTTACTTTTGGATACCTCATGGACTCCTCAAACACAATGCATCCAGGACTAATCTTTTGGCCACCTCTTTTCTCAGCTGTTAAGATGCTTTTATACTCTAACCAGCCCTCCTCTACCCTCCAGGCCACCTTCTTCCTCTGTCTTTACCCTAATTCAGCTACTGTCACTATCAGCTACCTAGATAGCTAAGCTTCAAGCCTCAGATCATTCTTGACACCTCTCCCCTCACTTCTAACTGCACATCCTAAATCCTTTTGTAAATTAGTCTTGCCAACTTTATCTATTACATTTCACTAGAACTCCTTTCCATTACCAAATACTGCTGGTAGTTCAGATGCTCACCATCTTTTGCCTAGATTCCTGCAATAGGTTGTTAACTGATCTCCATGCCAGTAGCCTCACCCCATCCCAATCTAACCTCTTTACCTTTGTTACTCAAACTGTGGTCCTTAGCAGAGCAGTATCAGTCTAATCTTGAAGGCTGTTAGAAATGTAGTATCTAAAGTCCAATCCCAGTCCTGCATCAGAATTTGCATTTAGTGAATTCTCAGGTGACTCCACCATTCTCTACTACTATCAGATTTTTTTTCTGTAATGCTAATATGATCACCATATTACCTAGCTTAACTATTCTGTGGTTCAATATTGCCTGATGCATTGGCTCCAAAATGTCAAGATGGGGTTTCTAGATGGGTAAGAACCACCTGGGGAAACACCCAAAGTCAGTCTCTTAGGGAAGAGTCCAGGAATCTGATCTTTAAACAAGTTCTCCAGGTAATTCTATGTACACTGAGGTGTTGGAACCTCTGAGTTACAGGATGAAATACAAGCCTCTTAGGTTTTCAGGATATAGTCCTTGCCTCCCTTCTAGCCTTATGTCTTAAAAATCAACTAGTCTTTTCAAACTCTAAATCCCACTGGGCTACTCATTTCTCCTTGGTACCATCAAAGTCACTGAGACATATCTCCGTGAACAAGCACTTTCACTTTTAATTGTCTGTTTTCTCACTAGTTTTTGAACTTTTTAAAGCCTGGGCTATATCTTATTCATTTCTATATGTCTAATGTAAGGAGTTGGACGGGCTTCCCTGGTGGCTCAGTGGTAAAGAATCTGCCTGCCAATACAGGAGACACAGGTTTGATCCCTGGGTCAGGAAGATCCCCTGGAGAAGAAATGGCAACCCACTCCAGTATTCTTCCTGGGAAATTCCATGGACAAAGGAGCCTAGTGGGCTACATTCCATGGGGTCGCAGAGAGTTAAGACATGACTTAGTAACTAAACAACAATAGCAAGGAGCTGGATAAACACTAGTTGATTAAATGTGCTAGTTTTGAGGCTTATCTTAAAAAAAAAAAAAATCTTGTGTCTTTCTCTCTCTCTTGTCTCTCTCTTTGACACAGTGCTACAGACCTTCCCACTACAGTCTTACATTTCCACTTTGGATATTATAATAAAGCTGGCAGTGGGCATGTACATGTAAGAACTATTTTAATAGCTGGAAAGTTCAACTTCATTCATGAACAATGACAGTGACCAGTATCTTTGGTTTGTCAGAAACACAGCCTTTCGTCAAGTTTCAGCACATTTATAAGAAAGGAAAGAACATTTTCTTTAGCTAATATACACAAAGCTACATCCCTTGTAAACAACACTCACAGAGCACTCTGCCTCAGTGGAAGAAATGCAGACAAAGATCAAAGAATGCCACACAGAGAGTCCAATGACTTGGCCAAAATCTAAGTTCATTCTTTGCTGGAGATTATGGAATGTCTTTTTTCAATAAAATTAAAATATATTTTTCAAGTGTTTGAAAGTATTTATTTACTCTTTCAAATGTTCTAAAAGTTATATCCTTTAGTTGATAAAACCATTTCTTGCTATTCTTAGACTGATACATTTTGAGCAAGGGGAAGAATGGCATAAAGTTAAGCTGAAAAAGAGAGCAGGGTCCAGATCACGTGGGGCCTTTTATAGCCTTTTAAAGATTCTAGAGTTTCCTAAGGGCAGTGGGAACCCACCAAAGGGTTTTAAACAGGGAAACAAGATGACATAATCTGCATTTAAAAAAGACAGCTTTGACCAAAAAACCTGAAATACTTAGGTATAAGTCCAATATAGTATGTGCAAAATCTATATGCAAAAAACTAAAAGACTGATTAAAGAGATCAAAGACCTAAACAAATAGAGAAATATATCAAGTTCTCTCACTGTTGTTAAGATGTCAGTTCTCCCCATGTTGCTCTGCAGATTCAGCGTAATTCCAACCAAAATGTGATAGGATTTTTTTGTAGAAATCATCAATTGATTCTAAAATGTATATAGGAAGTCCAAGAAGCTAAAATAGCTAGAAATGATTTCAGAAAAGAACAAAGTTGGAGGACTCATATTACTAGATTTCAAGACTTTTAAGCTATAGTAATCCTGACAAGGTAGAACTGGCAAAAGGATAGAAATATGTATAGATGAGAGAAATGGGATAAACAAATTACAACCCATAGGGCAAATCTAGTCTATTGCATGTTTTTGTATGTTCATAAGCTAAAGATGTTTTTAAAATTTTTAAATGGTTGAAAAAAATTAAAAAGCATTATTTTGTGACAAGTCAAAATTATATGAAATTTAGATTTCGGTGCCCATAAATGAAGTTTTATTGGCACATAGCCAGGTCCAATTGTTTGCATATTGTCTACCCTTATGGCAGAAAGTGAAAAGGAACTAAAGAGCCTCTTGATGAAAGTGGAGAGTGAAAAAGCTGGCTTAAAACTCAACATTCAAAAAAACGAAGATCATGGCATGTCCCAATCACTTCATGGCTAATAGATGGGGAAACAATGGAAACAGTGACAGACTTTATTTTCTTGGGCTTCAAAATCACTGCAGATAGTGATAGCAGCCTTGAAATTAAAAGACCTTTGCTCCTTGGAAGAAAAGCTATGACCAACCTAGATAGCACATTAAAAAGCAGAGACATTACTTTGCTGACAAATGTCCGTCTAGTCAAAGCTATGGTTTTTCCAGTAGTCATGTATGATGTGAGACCTCGACCATAAAGAAAGTTGAGCGCCGAGGAATTGGTGCTTTTGAACTGTGGCGTTGGAGAAGACTCTTGAGAGTCCCTTGGACTGCAAGGAGATCAAATCAATCAATCCTAAAGGAAATCAGTCCTGAATATTCATTGGAAGGACTGATGCTGAAGCTTCAATATTTGGCCACCTGATGTGAAGAACTGACTCATTGGAAAAGACCCTGATGCTGGGCAAGATTGAAGGCAGGAGGAGAAGGGGACGACAGAGGATGAGATGGTTGGATGGCATCACTGACTTGATGGCCATGAGTTTGAACAAGCTGTGGGAGTTGGTGATGGATAGGGAAGCCTGGTGTGCTTCAGTCCATGGGGTCGCAGAGTCAGACACGACTGAGTGACTGAACTGAACTGAACTGATGGTGGCTTTTGTGCTACAATGGAGAACTAAGTATTTATGACAGACTATGTAGCACCCTTGTCACTTTGCAGTGCTTTTCAGCACTCCACAAATTTCATTTCCACTGCCACGTGAATCACTTGTATGAAAAGACATTTTCAAAGATAAAAATATGTGAAATTTCATTACAGATATGCATCGCTAAATATTTGTAATCAACTTTGAAGACAGGAAACACCAATTTTGAAACCGAATGAAGCAAAATTAATCACTGTTGATCTTAGCACAAACTATTTATCCCTCTCCTAAAAAAGAATTCCATTCTTCTTATTAAGTAGAGCTGTCTCACAAAAAAAAAAACTATCCTCAATTTTTGCATTTTGAAATTTGTAATGAAAATTCATGGAAATATATTTTCTTGTTATACAAGTACCTACCTAATAATATCTTGGTTTCTGCTTTTGCACCTGCAAAATCTAAAATATTTATGACTTGGTTTTTTAAAGGAAAAGGTTGCTGATTCTGGATATAGATCAGAACAGACATAGAAGAGAACTGAGACCAGAAATAGATCCACACAAATATAGTTAGTTGATTTTTGATGAAAATGAAAAGGATACCTTTCAACAAATGTGCTAGAAAAACTGGATATCCATAGGCAAAAAAATGAACCTCAATCCACAGTCACACCTCATACACAAAAATGAATTCGAAAGGGATCACAGATCTAAGTATAAAATGTAAAGCTACAGAACTTTTGAAAGCAAATACAGGAAAATTTTTTGCAACTTTTGGATAATAATAGTTCTTAGATACAACACTAAATGCATGATCCATAGTGAAAAAACTGATAATTTAGTCTTTACTAAAATTGTTCTGACAAAGATACCGATAAGAGAATGAAAAGACAAGCCACAGATAAGAAATTTTTTGCAATGTTCATATTTAACAAAGGACTTTGTATCCAGAATATACAAAGAACTTTCAAAATTCAAGAAAACAAAATCCAATAAAAATAAATGCAAAAGATTTGAGCAGATACTCCACCAAAGGTAAATGGATTGCATATAAACGTGAGAAAGATGTTAAATATCATTTGTCATACAGAAACACAAATTAAAACTACAGTAAGTGCTGCCATACATCTATTGGAATAATTAAAACCAAAAACTGGGGTTAAGGAGGATGTGATATGGAGCAATTGAGATTCTTACTCAGTGCTAGTGGGAATGCTAATAGTTCAGTCACTTCAGAAAATAGTTTGGCAGTTTCTTATAAAGTTAAGCATAGACTTTCCAGGTAACCCAGTGATTACATTCCCAGGTATGAAAACTTGTGTTTTACTAAACACTGTATGCAAAGGTTGACAGGTAAAAACTGAAAACAATCCAAATATTGTATAGTGGTGGTTATATGCTTGCATGCATTTGTCACAACTCATAGAACTGTATACTTTAAAAACAGGCATTTTACTATACATAAATCAAACCTCAATAAATCTGACTTAAAAAAATAAAAGACAGTTCTGGCTGCTGTATAGAGAATGGACTGGGGGAGGACAGTACAGGAGGCCAGGAGACTATTTAAAGGGCAGTTGTGGGCAAAATAAGATATGCCAAGGATTTGTATGAGGATGTGGCTTCAGGGAAAGTGGATAAAGGTATATGATGAAACCCTGGATTTTAGACATCAAGGTTTTAGGTTTATGTATTCAAGTGATTTGTGGGGCCATTTATTGAGACTGATGATTTTGGAGGAGGTATAACTTTTGGAGGGAAGATTACGAGTCCATATTTTGTTAGCCTGCATACTATAGAGCAAGCAGTTGAATTTAGAAGTCTGGGACACAAGGGAATTCTGCTGTTCTTGTCTGTTTGGGAACTACTAGCACAGGAACAGCTAGGCCAAAAAGAAAACAGAGTGAGCTTGGAAGGTAGCCTTGGTGGGTGAACCAGGGAGAAGAGGATAACCCCCAAAGTAAACTCAAAAATAACAGCCCTAAGTGTAATGATATAGAAGCCAGATGAGATTTCATTGTGTGTACTTCAAATGCTGCTGAGAGGTAAGAGAGAATGAGAACTTGAATGTGCCTACTGGACTTGGCACTGTGAGCTCACTGGTGATCTCAGCCCAGATTATTCTGGTGCAGTGGGAGGGATGGAAAGCAGACTGCGGTGAGTCAAAGAGGGACGAGAGAGAGTAATTTTAGATAACTTTTTGGCAAAATTTAAGTGGGAGGTAGAAGAAAGAAAGAGCTGGGAGTATGGGGGAGGGGGTCTCAAAAGGATTTCCTTATTTGAAGATGGCAAAAACTAGATCATGTTGACTACAAATACTGGAAACAGACACAGGGGAGTGCGAGAGGCTGAAAAGAGGAAAAAAAAAAGTGGTAGATATTAATAATTACAAACCTTAGAATGTTAAAACTGAGCAGGCCCTTAGTTCAATTCTTCTGTTTTATTGACAAGGGAAACTGAAGCCCAGAAAAGGCCACACAAATGAATGAGAAAGACTGAGAACAGCAACTCAAGGCTATAGCTACCTATAGGATGTTCTGTTTTTAAATTACTTTTTTCTTTTGTTATATAAGATATTTGTTCTTTTCTTATGTATGCTCACTGTGAAAACTCAGAAAAGCATAAAGAAAATGAAATCATGCAT
This sequence comes from Giraffa tippelskirchi, assembly GCF_054371585.1. Classification (NCBI taxonomy): domain Eukaryota; kingdom Metazoa; phylum Chordata; class Mammalia; order Artiodactyla; family Giraffidae; genus Giraffa; species Giraffa tippelskirchi. The sequence goes on along the minus strand of NC_137286.1, from coordinate 35,112,757 downwards.
AATCTTATTATTCAGAAGTGGTTTCTATTAGCAGTTTGTGGAAGTTCCTTTCAGTTACCAAGAATCTTAAAAAAAAAAAATTTCTTGTCTACTTAGCCTATGTGGTACTGATGACAAAGAATAAGGAATCCCAGCCTAATATCTTGTTAACCAAGTTAAACCCACTGATGAAAGAGAAGGATTAAATTTTCTCTTTGTAAGTAGTAGAGTATATTTTCTTTTTCCAAGGCTGGTAGACAGATAGTAAAAATAATTCTCCATTTTGAGTGCACATAAGTTAATTCAGTCAAGAGATGCTGCTGAGTTGATTAGCAGCTATCACATTATCAACAGGATAGACAAATGAGATTCACCAGGAGCACAATCAGCTTATGTCAGTGCTGTGTGCAATAGAAACCCATCAATAAAACTGAAGCCTTGGGTTTGACATTCTTTTATAAGTAATGTGTACATCTGTATTCAATCTTATAAAACCAAGAGATGAACCAAGCAAACACCTTTAGCAAGCACCAGATGGAGCTGCTGTCTAAGTCACAAAGCCTTAACTATGATGGTTTCATTTTTCAACACTAATTATGTTTGGAGACAAAGATGTGCACTTAAAGACACTGTCAAAACTATTTTAACTTACAACAGGCTCTTAGAAAAAGAAGCTACACCAGTTGTAGCTCTATCCAAAGAGCAGTCCTTGGGCTTTACTGCTTTTGTGAAATAACTTCAATGGCAATCAATAACTAGCAGCTTTGTCTGCTCAACACTGACACCTCCAAAATGGGAAAATCTAGCCACCAAAGTCATGCTTGAGAAATAAAAAATGTGTCTCCTGAGGCACTTAAGTAAGAATATATGACAGTCTACCCTGGTGTCTTCTATTTATTTGCCAAAACAGGTCAGCTATGGAGCATCAAATGGAACATTGGATAAGGAAAAACTCATTGGCCTCCACATCCCTTAAAATCTCAAAGCAAATCCTGCAGATGAAATGCTCAATGAGAAAGTGAAATGGCTGAAGTTGCCCCTAGGAGCTAGCCAGGATTCCATGATCTAAAATCTGATTTCATATTTGACAGTTTTCAAGGCCAAAACCCTTTGAGCTATAGATGAAGCTGTTCACGGGTAGCTTATTTCACTTCTAGTCATGACAGCTTTTAAAGAATCTATTACTGTTTTTTACTCTCTCTACTGCTATACAGTCAATGACATAATTAGTTTGCTTCTAGTCCAACAGTTTCAAGCTGATTTGATACAAGACAGCCAAATCCACACAGGATCTCAAACTTGGAATAGATAGGCCCACAGAAAGAGCCAGAGCTCCTCGAGCTAGATGCAATTTCCAAGTCAGTGAAGAAGGTGAGAGTGTGCTGGTGGTATATTAAATACCATAAGCAGAGTATTTCCTAAAGGCATCCAAGGAGAATCTGTTAATAAATGAGGATGGAGAATGGACTGCTCAGCTCCTTCCCCAATCCTGTGACTCCCAGAGCCTATTACCTCTTCATAAAATCTGTCATACTGTCAAAGGGGCAGAATCAAGAATTCTCACTGTTTTACATGGGCTTTTAAGGATACTGTTCACTGAGAAACTATTGCTTATATGTCATCCAACACATTACTGTAGTCCAGCTTCAGGTTACTAAAGTAAAATTTACAAGCCAAGATTCTCATTAGGCTTTTGTAATGGAATGATTGGGTCACTTAAATGAAAAAAGAAAGGAAAATGTGACAAGTATCCCCACGTCACTGTTTCCAACCTTTCCTCCTTCCACAGTGAAAAATGCTGACTGATATCTCAACCAGCTGCCAAACCCTTCAGTATATGACTACAAGGGTGGGGAGAGGAAGTGAAAGCAAAGCTGCAGGAAAAGGCTTTGTAGGAGATAAAACACAGCTTGAATTTGGCACATAAATGGAAATTCCATAAATAAAAGGAACCTTCTTAATTTGAGATTTGACCAAAGGTGGGGGGGAAAAAAATCACAGTTCTTTGCTAATGATAAGAATAGGCAAGATCTTAAGACTTAAGGTTCTTCTGTCTAAAGAAGAAACCAAGGTAAGACCTACTTAATTTAGAAAACTTAACCAAAAAGCTCTGCTGAAAGGAGGAAGACCACCCACTTCCAGTTGTTCTAACCACACGTTTTTTCTAACAATTTACTATCCCTGTCACATGGTAGTCATCTAAGGATAAGAATTGTGCAACAGCAGATGTGTCACTGTAAAGAGGCTCTGCTAAGGTCCCGACATATTTTTTCAGTTCAAACTCTTTGATGAACCATTAAATAATAATAATAATTATTATTATAAATTAGGTAACAGCTAGTTATAAGATTATAATTTCCAAAATGTTCACTGAACCCACTTCAGACCCCTATGTAAGAAGGTAGGCATCATAGAGCAGGTTAAAATGTTATCTAGTAACAGTCAAGGACTCCATAGTATTTTTCAGTTTTACTCTACTCACAAATGATTCCCTCTGCTTGGAATGTATATTCTCTAATGCTGTTCCATTTGGCAACAGTCTGTTTACCCTTCAAGACCCAGTTCAAAATTCACCTGTGATGAAGCTTTACCTAACTCCCTAAATACCTTTATTGTAAGACCTTGTTTTATTATATAGGTCCCCAGAAGGCAGGGCTGTGTCTTTTTCATCTCTAGATCTCTTGGATTGCTTGGAATATAGCAGATAGTAAATAAGTGCTTCCTGAATAAAAGCAATTTTAGCCAGCCTTTATTACTAATGCCAGGCACCATTTAAAGCTCTTTACCTATGAAAACTCTTAATTCTCATAAAACTCTACAATGTTTATAGCCCCACTTCACTGATAAAAAAACTGAGCCTTGTCCAGGGTCACATAGCTAACATGGCAGAGCCAGAATGGATGAATGCATGCACATATAAATGGTAGAGCTCAGCTACCTATCATATCTTGAGGCTGTTTTATTATTTTTTTTCTTTTTTTTTCTTTTTATTTTTTTATAAATTTATTTATTTTAGTTGAGGGCTAATTACTTTACAATATTGTAATAGTTTTTGCCATACATTGACATGAATCAGCCATGGGTTTACATGTGTTCCCCTTCCTGGACCCCCCACCCACCTCCCTCCCCATCCCATCCCTCTGGGTCATCCCATTGCCCCGGCCCTGAGCCCTTGTCTCATGCATCGAACATGGAATGGTGTTCTGTTTCACATATGATAATATACATGTTTCAATGCTATTCTCCCAGAACGTCCCACCCTCACCTTCTCCCTCAGAGTCCGTAAAATTGTTCTATGCATCTGTGTCTCTTATTCTGTCTCGCATATAGGGTTATCGTTACCATCTTTCAAATTCCATATATATGCACTAGTATACTGTGTTGTTGTTTTTCTTTCTGGCTTACTTCACTCTGTATAATGGGCTCCAGTTTCATCCATCTCAGTAGAACCGATTCAAATGTATTTTTTTTTAATGGCTGAGTAATATTCCATTGTGTATATGTACCACAGCTTCCTTATCCATTCGTCTGCTGATGGACATCTAGGTTGCTTCCATGTCCTGGCTATTGTAAACAGTGCTGCGATGAACATTGGGGTACACGCGTCTCTTTCAATTCTGGTTTCCTCGGTGTATATGCCCAGCAGTGGGATTGCTGGGTCATATGGCAGTTCTATTCCCAGTTTTTTAAGGAATCTCCACACTGTTCTCCATAGTGGCTGTACTAGTTTGCATTCCCACCAATAGTGTAAGAGGGTTCCCTTTTCTCCACACCCTCTCCAGCATTTATTGCTTGTAGACTTTTGGATAGCAGTTGAGGCTGCTTTAAATGTAAGCATGGTGGTGCCTGAAACACAGTTCACTCAGCAACAGCAGCACTGCTTATCATAGTGGAATTCCATCTTGAGCAAAGCAGTGTTAGAAGTAGGCACACCCCCACCATCCCCAGCTCACTCCTGAGATTGCAGGGTCCCCGTACTCACTGCAGAGCAAGTTAGGAGTAAAACTAAGAGCCAAATAGCTACCTGGGCTGCCCCAAAGATGGTGCAGTTTTTTTTTTTCTTTTTCTTTTTTCTTTTTGTACTTCAGAGTATTGGAGTGAATATTCTGAGGCAAATTAAGTATGCTCTTTCATCTAGACCAGCCTGAGTCAGGAACCATCCTTATCTGGAAGGGCCTATGAAGTGGCTGATTGAGAGCAACTGGTGATACGCTGTTAGAAGCACCTTACTGTATTCTTCTCCAAGGCTGTCAACTGTCAAATGACAAAAGCTAGACTGTAGACTAATTGAGATGTGAAAAGATAGGTGATCTCTGGTTTGAAAGAAGGGAATAAGAAAGAGGGAAAATGAGGAAGTGAAAGAGTCAAAGGTAAGAGAACGAAGAAAAGGAGGGGAGAAAGAGGTTGGGAAGGAAAGAGAACCAAGAAAGAACCAATTATTTGGAGAGCAATCCCACTTGAATGCTTACAGCAACATAATCAGGGGAAGTGATAATGTCCTTTCTTATCACGCTTCATCATTTCTGGAGGCTTTATTCTTTATTGTCTTGCATGACTTGGTAGAAGCATTATTTTTCCAGTCAAACTAAAATTTACCTTCCCAGTTACAGAGCAGAGTAACAGTACATTCCATAAGACATTTATAACTTGAAATTCTAAAGAGAAAAAGTACATCTAAATTAATGAAAGTCTGAGTGATACAATACTTTAAAGAAATATAAATTTATTGCTTTCAAAGAGTTATCGTAGAGATATCATAATAAATTAGCTTAACAGTCTTTCCTGTTAGAAGTATTTGGAGGATTATTCTAATAAATATATAAGAAACCAGTCAATCCTAAGGAAAATCAACCCTGAATACTCATTGGAAGGACTGATGCTGAAGCTGAAGCTCCACCTGATGCAAATAGCCGACTCACTGGAAAAGACTCTGATGCTGGGAAAGATTGAAGGCAGAAGGAGAAGAGGGTGACAGAGGATGAGATGGTTGGATGGCGTCACTGATTAAATGGACATGAACTGGGGCAAACTCCAGGAGATGGTGAGGGACAGGGAGGCCTGGTGTGCTGCAGTCCATGGGGTCTCAGAGTCAGACTCAATAGGGACTGAACAACAACCACATAAATAAATAATGGCTTAAAATACATTAAGAGTATCAACCTGGGATCCAGCATGTATTTTCAAGGGTCTATGAGTACTCCCAAAACAGCCCCTCTATTGAACTGAAACCAAAGTTTACAATCTAAAGTAAACAGGATGGAACACTACAATAGCCACTTATTAACTAAGCACAGCATCATGATTTGCAACAGTATTACAAATACACATATATATTTGTTTTTCTAACCTGAGCTAGTATCAAGCACACTACTTTAATTGTTAGAAATAATGAGAAAAGAAGAGGTTTACTTAATATGTAAATGACACAGTTCCACTAAGACCAAAATGACATCATGGTGCAGTCACTGCACATTGTACCAGTCCTGAATTTTCAATATTCTGGAAAGAAGAGAGTGTGGCAGAAGAAGAGAGCCAATGGTAATGAAAGCTGCCAAAAAAACCAGTGGGGTTGCAGGCAGCTCTGTATTCACATTGTGAGCAGCAATTGTTTCACCACAATATCATCTATTATATAAAAATAGTGTTGTTAATTTGAATTTCATTAGTTTTACAGGCTTTTTTCTTGGGGTACTTCACTTTTAAATTTGTTTTAGTTTATAGCTACATAAGAAATATAAGCATAAAGAATTTTTACCTAATTTTATATTTGTTCATATTTAAGTAAAATTATAATAATAATGTACATCAATACTAAAAGACCGAAGCTTTACAATCAGTTAAAAGGAGCCTATAAATTACTGAAGTTTGAAAAGCAGTGCTTAAAAACAATATTCTCTTATGTCAGGTAATCATTCCTTTCCTGATCTCATTTACGTTATTAATTTGCTAAGCATCTGTTTAAGGAGTATAATAATCACCGACCCCATAGAATTGTTCTTAAAATGAATTAAGTTACATATACAAGGATTGTACTGAATTTATAGATGGCTTTGGGTAGTAAGGACATTTTAACAATATTAATTCTTCTAATCCACAAACACAGAATATCTTTCCATTTGTGTTCTCTTCAATTTCTTTCAACAAAATATTGTTTTCATTGTACAGATCTTTCACTTCCTTGGTTAAAATTACTCCTAAGTATTTTATTGTCTTCGATACCATCATAAATGGGATGGTTTTATTTTTCAGATATTTCATTGTTAGTGTGTAGAAACACAACTGATTTCAAAATAACAATTTAATCTCTTACCTTCTGATTCAATGTAGTCCCTGTTAAAATTCTAATGGCATTTTTTTTCACAGAAATAAAAAAAAATGATCCCTAAAATTTGTATGGAAACACAAAAGACCCTGAATAGCCAAAGCAATCCTGAGAAAGAAAAAGGCAGAGGCATCATGTGTTTTGATTTCAAAGTATACTGCAAAGCTATAGTAGCTAAAACAGTAAAAACAGACATATAGACAAATGGAACAGAGAGCCCTGAAATAAGCCCAGGAATATATTGCCAATTAATTTATGACAAAGGAGCCAAGAATAATACAATGGAGGAAGGACAGTCTCATCAATAGATACTGCTGGGAAAACTGGACAGCCACATGCCAAAGAATGAAACTGGACCCCATCTTAGACCACACACAAAAATCAATTCAAAATGGATTGAAGACTTGAACATAAGACCAGAAACTGTTAAACCTCTATAAGAAAACACAGAGAAAAACTCTTTGACACCAGTCTTGGGAACAGTTTTTTGGATATGACATCAAAGATACAAGCAACAAAAGCAAAAATTGACAATGGAACTACATCACACAAACAAGCTTCTGTAGAGCAAAAGAAACAATCAATAAAATGAAAAAAGAAGCTACAGAATGGGAGAAAATATATGCAAACAATATACTGGATAAGGGATTAATGCATGTGTGTGTGCTAGGTCGCTTCAGTCATGTCCAACTCTTTGTGACCCTGTGGACTGTAGCCTGTTAGGCTCCTCTGTCCAAGGGATTCTCCAGGCAAGAATACCAGAGTGGGTTGCCATGCCCTCCTCCAGAGGATCTTCCTGACCCAGGGGTCAAACCCACATCTCCTGTGTCTACTGCATTGGCTCTTTACCCAGTTTACCCACTTTACCAGGTGGGTTCTTTACCACTAGCGCCATCTGGGAAGTCCAAGGGGTTAATATCTAAATATATAAAGAACTCATACAAGTCAATAACAGAAAGATAAAAAATATGATGTAAAAATAGGCAGAAGAACTGAACAGACATTTTTCCAAGAAGACATTCAAATGACCAACCAGTATATGAAAAGATGCTTAACATCACTAGTCATCAGGAAATGCAAATCAAAACCACAGTGAGATATCATCTCACATCTGTTATGGCTATCATTAAGAAGACAAGAGATAAAAGTATTGATGAGGATGTGGAAAAAAGGGAATTCCTGTGCACCACTGATGGGAATGTAGGTGGTTAGGCAGCTATGAAAAATTGTATGGAGGTTCCTCAAAATTAAAAAAATTGGATTGCAAATATGATCCAGCAATTCCACTTCTTGGGTATACATCCAAAGGAAATGAAAACAATTTACTGAAAAGATACCTGTACTCTCACATTTACTGCAGCATTATTTACAATAGACAAGAAATGGAAACAACTTATGAGACCATCAGTGGATGCATAGCCAAAGAAGATGTTGTATATATAGACAACATATTACTCAGCCATGAGAAGGAAGGAATCCTGCCATTTGTGACAACATGGATAGACCTCGAGAGTGTTATGCTAAGTGAGATAAGTCAGACAGGAAGGACAAGTACTATATCACTTACAATCTAAAAAAAACCCCCAAAACCCAATCTGAGTAAAATGGTGGTTTGTGCTCCTATTTAGTCACTAAGTCGTGTCTGACTCTTTTGTGACCCCGTGGACTATAACCTGCCAGGCTCCTCTGTCCATAGGATTTTCCAGATGAGAATACTGGAGTGGGTTGCCATTTCCTTCTCCAGCTCCAGGTGATCTTCCTAATCCAGGGACTGAACCTGCATCTCCTGCATGGCAGGTGGATTTTTTTTTTTTTAACCACTGAGCTAGCTGGGAAGCCCAAATGGTGGTTATCAGGGACTGAAGGATAGGAGAATTGGGAGATGTAGTTATACTTAGAAGATGAGTAAGTTTTGGGGGTCTAATTAAGAGCATAGTGATTATAGTCAACAATACTGTATTACATACTTCAAAGTTGCTAAGAGACTAGGTCTTAAATGTTCTACCACAAAAAAGAAATGATAATTATATGATGTGATAGTGGGGTGAGCTAATTCTACGGTATGCTATGGTGGTAATCATATTGTAATATATAAATGTATCAAATCAACACACTGCATACCTTAAACTTACACAATGTTAAATGTCAACTGTGTCTCAAAAAAGATAAAATATATAAAGTACCTAACAGGGACTGATAAATAATAAGCACTTAATAAATATTAGTTCTTTCTTCCTTCATTAAATCTCTATATCCAATGGAGGATAGGAAGGGAAATGACCTCTTTCATGCCTTCTACACGTATTTGGACTGCATCTTGACATTCCAGGTGGAAACACTGGTAACTAGACTGGGAGGCTTCAATTATGGATGCTTTAATTGAAAGTCTTGGCTATTTTGTAAACCTATCTACCATGTATTATTTCTACAAGGAAAATGCACTTCAAGTTCTGAATCAACTGATTTTCAAAGAAACTTTAGCATCCTATTTTGGACCTGTGTTTTCCATTATTTTCAAGAGATGCTCTCAGATTTTATCAGGAAGGAGTTGCCAAGCAATAGAGTAATACATTATTACTATGCTTTAAGAATTCAGGTGGATATGGAAAGGATATACTGATAAGAGGCAAGGTTGGAGGAAATGCGGTTGGTTCAACTTTCATAATACCATACCAGGTAAGGCTCCAAACTAATGCGGGCAGTTAGAATTAATGGGCAGGGGCTAATTTGAGAGGCCAAATAAACAGTACATATCAGCCAGCAGGACATTAGGAGAGAGGGACAGTGACTTAAGATGACCCTGGGGTCTCTCCAGATGAAGACCCAGGATGAATTTCCCAGAGGCATACTGAGAAGTATAGACAGTGAAGTTAGCAAAAATTGTACTGCTTCAACTGTGGAAAATGAGAAAACGAATGTTTGAATGAAAATAACAGCCTAAAGCCAAGTAGTCCATATCTAAAATTTTTTCCATTAAAAAATACTTTAATTGCTGTTTTCTTATATAAACCTTACTCTAAATGTTGAGTGCAAACGGTTTAGTGAGAATAATACAAAAGATTCAGGATGCTGACATGGATGTGGGAAGGAAAGAGAAAGGCAAAGTGACAATTTTCTGGTTACCTTTATTTTACCATAGATAAAAGACAGAAAAATAAAACTTGGGCTGAGGAAGTGAAGTGATGGGACCAGGGATGGATCATGAAGAACGTCAACTGTGGTCAGAGGATTCACATCATCCAGGTGGGCACGAACATATGCCAACAGGTTTCCTCCAGGGCTGGTCTCAAGAAAACAACAAAAGCTTGGACTCTAGGGTGTTTGTTAGATGTTAATATATATATTTAGAGGATCACAATCAGAAAGAAGAAAAGCTAAACTGCTCTCAAGAGTATTCTAGGTCTTTAATCTCCTTATCAGTGAACATACATGCCTGTGGTGTGTAACATTGGCCCACTACAGACAGCCAATGCTTCTCTGGATGTAAAGTGACAGGTAGGATGCCAGCCATTCCTAAACAGGTATTGGGCCCCTGGTCCTTGCAGTTGCCTGAGTATTGGGTAGCATTTCCATTCCTATCATAACAATCTACCAATCAACTGAACTCTCAGAGGTGCAAATGAACAAAGCTAAAGGCCATTACTAATTAGATATAAATTTATACAAGTTGTCAAACTCCCTAGGCCTCCTGGCCTTAATCGTTTTTTTTTTTTTTAATGAGAAATAACTTAATTCCTTATATTATGAAAGCAATCAGAAAATACAGATACGCAAACAAACAAAACCCCAAACCAAAAATCTTACTATATACCCTTCCAAGTCTTTTTTCTGTATACAGATCACTTGTACACACACTGATACACAGACACATTAAACACAATGAACATGATGTTTGATAACATGAATATCTTTAAAATTGTTTCCAAAATTTACTATCAATTCAAAATTATATAAATGCAAGTTTTCATTAAAGTGCCAATTTAAATCATTAATTTTTTTTTTTTTGACATGCTGCACAGCTTGTGGGATCTTAGTTCCCTGACCAGGAATTGAACCCCTGGGCCCACAGCAGTGACAGCACCTAAGTCCTAGCCACTGGACCACCAGTAAATTCCCCATTCAAACAAAATTAACAATGAAAGAAATGACTTGTAGTCAGTCCTTGAAAGTGAAAGTGAAAGTCGCTCAGCCATGTCCGACTTTTTGCAACCCCATAGACTACACAGTCCATGGAATTCTCTAGGCTGGAATCCTGGAGTGAATAGCCTTTTCCTTCTCTAGGGGATCTTTCCAACCCAGGGATCGAACCCAGGTCTCACACATTGCAGGTGGATTCTTTATCAGTCCTTCAACAACTCAAACAATTAAAAATATTTCTCATGTATAGTAAGAAACAACTTTTTTCTATGGACACAGTTAATCTGGCAAGATTACCTATTCAGGGCGTAGTTGAAAACCAAACACGTAGGAAAGAGCCTTCAGGTTTCACTTCTAGACTCTTCTGTTTGCACACAAACTTAACTTGATCAACTCAAGCCAGTATTTTTGTACAGAAATAATAATGAATGCTCTACTTATGAGTGGTGAAGTGTAACTATCTCTCTCATGTTGCCCTTGATTTGTACACTCCCTATCCATTTTACTACGAATTCACTGAGATAACAATGTTAATTTATTTGAATGGAGATATGGATACTCCACTGCACTTTCAAAAAGATGCCCCTTCCATTATCACTCTTTACAAAAGACTTTCTTTCTAATCATCTCTTCTGTAACCTTGTCTATTCCCAAACATATAAGAGTGTGGTATCTTCCCAGAATCTCCACTTCTTATTCCTGTGCTCTGAAGTTTCAGACTTCAGCTTCCAACTATCTGTTAGACCACTCTAAACAAAACTAGTTGTCTTTCCTCCAAAATATGCTCCATCTTTTTCTGAGCACTATAACAATGATATCATAACTTTGGTAGGCATTTACGCTAGGTCAACTTGACCCCTCTCCTGGTCCTTCTCATATGATATACAATCAATGCCAGGTTAAGTCCTGGTTTATTCCTCTTTGAAGTACTGAGATAGTATTCTGTTGTCTCCTAACTTCTCTAAAAAACAAATCTTTACCACTTTACCGATTTCTTCATAAAATCATGACTGGTTCTCAGATGTCTATACAATCTATTTGAACTCTTTAGAGTACAATGCTCTTCTGTGGTCAGATACTGTCTTATCCTTTAAAAAAATCATCTTCTACATGTCTACCATATAACAACTGTTCAAAAATTCTACAAAACTTTTGATGCTTCAGTCAAATGCCAACTCCCCTGTGAAGTTGTGGATCATCCTCTTAGAATTAACCGTTTCCTCTTCAAATTTCCCCTTCTATGGTATTTATGACTGTTTGAATACAACTTTCTCTCTCTCTCACTCACTACACTTAGCTCCTTGAAGACAGGAGACATTTCTTACATAGTTTTGGTACTTTATATTTCTTGAACAGATGAATAAATGATGCTTTATTATCTGGTTTCAAAGATCAAGATAACTTATAAGGGGACAGAAGAATTCAGACAGAAGTGGCAAGTGACAAGTGATTACTGACAGCACAGGGGGAGGAAAAAAAATAACTCCCCCTCAAACTTAAGAACTCAAACAGCATTTCAGTGTGGGGCAAACAAGCCCCTATATCACTTAACAGCATCGCCATATTTTCCAGAATAGCACTGTGATTGACACTGATACTAATTATAACAAGATATCAAGAAAATGTTAAACTATGTTTTGTATCCTATATTTAACAAGGGAGGAAAACAGCAGAAGTTTAAAATATATTTTAGAAAGATTGTTTTAATACATAACTGAAGAATAACAAACAAAGCTAGTAGAGGTGATGGAATTCCAGTTGAGCTATTTCAAATCCTGAAAGATGATGCTGTGAAAGTGCTGCACTCGATATGCCAGCAAATCTGGAAAACTCAGCAGTGGCCACAGGACTGGAAAAGGTCAGTTTTCATTCCAATCCCAAAGAAAGGCAATGCCAAAGAATGCTCAAACTACCGCACAATTGCACTCATCTCACATGCTAGTAAAGTAATGCTCAAAATTCTCCAAGCCAGGCTTCAGCAATACATGAACTGTGAACTTCCAGATGTTCAAGCTGGTTTTAGAAAAGGCAGAGGAATCAGAGATGAAATTGCCAACATCCGATGGATCATTGAAAAAGCAAGAGAGTTCCAGGAAAACATCTATTTCTGCTTTATTGACTATGCCAAAGCCTTTGACTGTGTGGATCACAATAAACTGTGGAAAATTCTGAAAGAGATGGGAATACCAGACCATCTGACCTGTCACTTGAGAAACCTGTATGCAGGTCAGGAAGCAACAGTTAGAACTGGACATGGAACAACAGACTGGTTCCAAATAGGAAAAGGAGTCCGTCAAGGCTGTATATTGTCACCCTGCTTATTTAACTTATATGCAGAGTACATCATGAGAAATGCTGGGCTGGAAGAAATACAAGCTGGAATCAAGATTGCCGGGAGAAATATCAATAACCTCAGATATGCAGATGACACCACCCCTATGGCAGAAAGTGAAGAAGAACTAAAGAGCCTCTTGATGAAAGTGAAAGAGGAGAGTGAAAAAGTTGGCTTAAAGCTCAACATTCAGAAAACTAAGATCATGGCATCTGGTCCCATCACTTCATGGGAAATAGATGGAGAAACAGTGGAAACAGTGTCAGACTTTACTTTTTGGGGCTCCAAAATCACTGCAGATGGTGACTGCAGCCATGACATTAAAAGACGCTTACTCCTTGGAAGGAAGGTTATGACCAACCTAGATAGCATATTTAAAAGCAGAGACATTACTTTGCCAACAAAGGTCTGTCTAGTCAAGGCTATGGTTTTTCCAGTAGTCATGTATGGATGTGAGAGTTGGACAGTGAAGAAAGCTGAGTGCCGAAGAATTGATGCTTTTGAACTGTGGTGTTGGAGAAGACTCTTGAGAGTCCCTTGGACTGCAAGGAGATCTAACCAGTCCATCCTAAAGGAGATCAGTTCTGGGTATTCATTGGAAGGACTGATGTTGAAGCTGAAACTCCAATACTTTGGCCACCTCATGCGAAGAGTTGACTCATTGGAAAAGATCCTAATACTGGGAAGGATTGGGGGCAGGAGGAGAAGGGGACGACAGAGGATGAGATGGTTGGATGGTATCACTGACTTGATGGACATAGGTTTGCGTAAACTCCAGGAGTTGGTGATGGACAGGGAGGCCTGGCGTGCTGCGATTCATGGGGTCGCAAAGAGTCAGACACGACTGAGCGACTGAACTGAACTGAACTGAAGAATAATGGGATGGGGAAGGGTTTAGGAAATGGGGAACAACAACATTAAAAAGGGGGGATAAAGTGTAGGATGAGAGAGAGAGAGAAAGGGAACCCCAAATAAAGAAAAGGTGGGAGGGGGCTTCCTGGTGGCTGAGTGGTAAAGAATCCACCTGCGAATGCAGGAGACACGGGTTCCATCTCTGATCTGGGAAGGTCTCACGTGCCTCGAAGCAACCAAGCCTGTGTGCTACAACTATTCAGCCTGTGCTCTAGAGGCTGGGAGCCACAGTTACTGACTGAGCCAATGTGCCACAACTACTCAAGCCCACACTCTAGAGCCTGTGCTTCACAACAAGAGAAGCCACCACAATGAGAAGCCTGAACACTGCAACTAGAGAGTGGCTCCGGCTCTCAGCAACTAGAGAAAAGCCTGTGCAGCAATGAGGACCAAGTGCAGCCAAAAATAAACAAACAAAAAAAAGAAAGGTGGGAGGACAATCAAGAAAACTGCATGCCGGGAAGACCAAAAAACAGAGAGAAAGCAATAAATGAGCGGACACATTCAGAAAAAGAACAGATAGCTCTTCTTGAATTTCCCTTCTCTTGACCTCCTTTGTTCTAATTGACTTCAGGCTCATATGTGTACCCTTAGATGCCTGCTGAATTCCAATGAAGTCTTCCTACACATATACTTTATACTAACACAATCCAGTTAAAAGGATTTTAATTGGTGTGCACCATTCCCTACAATTTCAACATTTTAAAAATGAATAGCCTCACTAAGTACCAGATGGTGACATGCACTAATTCATCAGGCCTATTCGATGAATGAGCATATTAAAATGAATGCACCTATTAGACATGTGTTGCTGATGCTCCATCCGGAGGATGCTTCCCCTTAAATGAGTACACACGGAAGGGGCAGATTTACTGTGCAGTACTCACAAGCGTCTCCTGCAATTATTTTCAGCAGCAATATCATGATTCTTGCAATTCCCTCTAGATCACTTGATATTTCATGCTAAGCAGCCTATGAGCCCTGCTATTTCTCTATAAACTATTTGACCTCTGTAGGCAAGAGTCAGCTAAATATTGGATCTACCATTTTTCTACTAAAGAGAAAATTTTATAAGCTTATCAGTGTCATTTGTTAAGTGGACGAACAGGTGAGAGATAGATCAAATGAAGCTCCTGAGCTAACTACCTTTTCCCCCAATTTATCTGTGTGGTAGTGAAAAATGTAGCATTGCTAGGTCAGGGAATAAAACAGTGCAAACGAAAATCCTACATGACATTCCCATGCTCCGGTTTTCGGTAAATATTGTTAGCATTGGAGAGAAAGATACAATCTATTGAGAGGTCTCAAAGTATGATTTGGTAAAATTTTTGTTAGAGAAACAACTCCTAAAAGCTATTTGTTTTCTTAATTCTTCTTACTCATCACTCTTTCCTTTTATATTATCTTGGATCACCACAATTCCAGATATATTCTAATGGTAGCAAATACCCAAAATCTTTCTAGATTTAAAGACAGCGACTAGTTTCTGATTTGCTGATGGCACTAAAACCTGAGAGGCTTATCAGGTAAGGAAGCAGCAAAGCAAAGAAAAAACCTAGACTTTGAAGAAGAAGGGGGTACTGTGACACACATATGTCATGTGGTACACAGCAAGCATTGACAAATGTTAGTTCCCTCCCCAAATAATAACAAAGAGCAGGAAGAATTTTGGTTTGCTCATTAAAAAATCAACATGAAGAGAAATCTAAATGAAGAGAAGTCTAAATATGAATACATTTGTGGAATTTTGAGATTATGGTAGACAATGTGATCTTAGGGCATACCATTAAAATTAAACACAATATACTTTACCTTATAAATAAGCCTAGAAGACAGAATTTTGGGAAATCTGTATTTGTTTATGGTAAGGGTATGTTTAGGGCAAGGTAACTGCTTAAAATCAGAATATTACCCCAAAGAATTCATGGGGAAGGTAAACCAATAATAGAAACAACAAAATTTATAAGTAATAGACTATAAAAGCCTTCCTAAGTGCAAAGACCATTTAAATTTTATTCCTTTCCGTGGGCTCTTGCTTAAAAGTGAGAAGTAGAAATAATTAATTATTCAAGCAGAATTTAATTAATTTAGACATAATTAAGAGTCCAAAATAACATGAACATTTTTTTTTTAATAAATTTATTTATTTTAGTTGGGGGCTCATTACTTTACAATATTGTAATAGTTTTTGCCATACATTGGCATGAATCAGCCATGGGTTTACATGTGTTCCCCTTCCTGGACCCTCCACCCACCTCCCTCCCCATCCCATCCCTCTGGGTCATCCCATTGCCCCGGCCCTGAGCCCTTGTATCATGCATCGAACATGGAATGGTGTTCTGTTTCACATATGATAATATACATGTTTCAATGCTATTCTCCCGGAACGTCCCACCCTCACCTTCTCCCTCAGAGTCCATAAAATTGTTCCATGCATCTGTGTCTCTTATTCTGTCTCGCATATAGGGTTATCGTTACCATCTTTCAAATTCCATATATATGCATTAGTATACTGTATTGTTGTTTTTCTTTCTGGC
Organism: Giraffa tippelskirchi; assembly: GCF_054371585.1. Lineage (NCBI taxonomy): Eukaryota > Metazoa > Chordata > Mammalia > Artiodactyla > Giraffidae > Giraffa > Giraffa tippelskirchi. Next base: position 35,096,538 of record NC_137286.1, on the reverse strand, counting down.
TTACTTCACTCTGTATAATGGGCTCCAGTTTCATCCATCTCAGTAGAACCGATTCAAATGTATTTTTTTTAATGGCTGAGTAATATTCCATTGTGTATATGTACCACAGCTTCCTTATCCATTCGTCTGCTGATGGACATCTAGGTTGCTTCCATGTCCTGGCTATTGTAAACAGTGCTGCGATCAACATTGGGGTACACGCGTCTCTTTCAATTCTGGTTTCCTCGGTGTATATGCCCAGCAGTGGGATTGCTGGGTCATATGGCAGTTCTATTCCCAGTTTTTTAAGGAATCTCCACACTGTTCTCCATAGTGGCTGTACTAGTTTGCATTCCCACCAACAGTGTAAGAGGGTTCCCTTTTCTCCACACCCTCTCCAGCATTTATTGCTTGTAGACTTTTGGATAGCAGCCATTCTGACTGGTGTGAAATGATACCTCATTGTGGTTTTGATTTGCATTTCTCTAATAATGAGTGATGTTGAGCATCTTTTCATGTGTTTGTTAGCCATCTGTATGTCTTCTTTGGAGAAACGTCTGTTTAGTTCTTTGGCCCATTTTTTGATTGGGTCGTTTATTTTTCTGGAATTCAGCTGCAGAAGTTGCTTGTATATTTTTGAGATTAATTGTTTGTCTGTTGCTTCATTTGCTATTATTTTCTCCCATTCTGAAGGCTGTCTTCTCACCTTGTTTATAGTTTCCTTTGTTGTGCAAAAGCTTTTAATTTTAATTAGGTCCCATTTGTTTATTTTTGCTTTTATTTCCAATATTCTGGGAGGTGGGTCATGGAGGATCCTGCTGTGATTTATGTCGGAGAGTGTTTTGCCTATGTTTTCCTCTAGGAGTTTTATAGTTTCTGGTCTTACGTTTAGATCTTTAATCCATTTTGAGTTTATTTTTGTGTACGGTGTTAGGAAGTGTTCTAGTTTCATTCTTTTACAAGTGGTTGACCAGTTTTCCCAGCACCACTTGTTAAAGAGATTGTCTTTTCTCCATTGTATATTCTTGCCTCCTTTGTCGAAGATAAGGTGTCCATATGTGCGTGGGTTTATCTCTGGGCTTTCTATTTTGTTCCATTGATCTATATTTCTATCTTTGTGCCAATACCATACTGTCTTGATGACTGTGGCTTTGTAGTAGAGCCTGAAGTCAGGCAGGTTGATTCCTCCAGTTCCATTCTTCTTCCTCAAGATTGCTTTGGCTATTCAAGGTTTCTTATATTTCCATACAAATTGTGAGATGATTTGTTCTAGTTCTGTGAAAAATACCATTGGTAGCTTGATAGGGATTGCATTGAATCTATAGATTGCTTTGGGTAGTATACTCATTTTCACTATATTAATTCTTCCAATCCACGAACACGGTATATTTCTCCATCTGTTTGTGTCCTCTTCGATTTCTTTCATCAGTGTTTTATAGTTTTCTATATATAAGTCTTTTGTTTCTTTAGGTAGATATATTCCTAAGTATTTTATTCTTTTTGTTGCAATGGTGAATGGTATTGTTTCCTTAATTTCTCTTTCTGTTTTCTCATTATTGGAGTATAGGAATGCAAGGGATTTCTGTGTGTTAATTTTATATCCTACAACTTTACTATATTCATTGATCAACTCTAGTAATTTTCTAGTAGAGTCTTTAGGGTTTTCTATGTAGAGGATCATGTCATCTGCAAACAGTGCGAGTTTTACTTCTTCTTTTCCTATCTGTATTCCTTTTATTTCTTTTTCAGCTCTGATTGCTGTGACCAAAACTTCCAAAACTATGTTGAATAGTAGTGGTGAAAGTGGGCATCCTTGCCTTGTTCCTGACTTTAGGAGAAATGCTTTCAATTTTTCACCATTGAGGATAATGTTTGCTGTGGGTTTGTAATATATAGCTTTTATTATGTTGAGATATGTTCCTTCTATTCCTGCTTTCTGGAGGGTTTTTATCATAAATGGATGCTGAATTTTGTCAAAGGCTTTTTCTGCATCTATTGAGATAACCATATGGTTTTTTTCTTTCAATTTGTTAATGTGGTGTATTACATTGATTGATTTGCGGATGTTAAAAAAACCTTGCATTCCTGGGATAAAGCCCACTTGGTCATGATGTATGATCTTTTTAATATGATGTTGGATTCTGTTTGCTAGAATTTTATTAAGGATTTTTGCATCTATGTTCATCAGTGATATTGGCCTGTAGTTTTCCTTTTTTGTGACATCTTTGTCTGGTTTTGGAATTAGGGTGATGGTGGCCTCATAGAATGAGTTTGGAAGTTTACCATCTTCTGCAATTTTCTGGAAGAGTTTGAGTAGGAGGATAGGTGTTAGCTCTTCTCTAAATTTTTGGTAGAATTCCGCTGTGAAGCCGTCTGGTCCTGGGCTTTTGTTTGCTGGAAGATTTCTGATTACAGTTTCGATTTCCGTGCTTGTGATGGGTCTGTTAAGATCTTCTATTTCTTCCTGGTTCAGTTTTGGAAAGTTATACTTTTCTAAGAATTTGTCCATTTCTTCCAAGTTGTCCATTTTATTGGCATATAGCTGTTGGTAGTAGTCTCTTATGATCCTTTGTATTTCTGTGGAGTCTGTTGTGATCTCTCCATTTTCATTTCTAATTTTGTTGATCTGATTCTTCTCCCTTTGTTTCTTGATGAGTCTGGCTAATGGCTTGTCAATTTTGTTTATCTTCTCGAAAAACCAGCTTTTAGTTTTGTTGATTTTTGCTATGGTCTCTTTTGTTTCTTTTGCATTTATTTCTGCCCTAATTTTTTAAGATTTCTTTCCTTCTACTGACCCTGCGGTTTTTCATTTCTTCCTTCTCTAGTTGCTTTAGGTGTAGAGTTAGTTGATTTATTTGATTTTTTTCTTGTTTCTTGAGGTACGCCTGTATTGCTATGAACCTTCCCCTTAGTATTGCTTTTACAGTGTCCCATAGGTTTTGGGTTGTTGTGTTTTCATTTTCATTCGTTTCTATGCATAATTTTATTTCTTTTTTGATTTCTTCTATGATTTGTTGGTTATTCAGAAGCGTGTTGTTTAGCCTCCATATGTTGGAATTTTTAACAGTTTTTTTTCCTGTAATTGAGGTCTAATCTTACTGCATTGTGGTCAGAGAAGATGGCTGGGATGATTTCAATTTTTTTGAATTTACCAAGGCTAGATTTATGGCCCAGGATGTGATCTATCCTGGAGAAAGTTCCATGTGCACTTGAGAAAAAGGTAAAATTGATTGTTTTGGGGTGGAAAGTCCTGTAAATATCAATTAAATCTAATTTGTCTATTGTATCATTTAAAGTTTGTGTTTCCTTGTTAATTTTCTGTTTAGTTGATCTATCCAGATGCGTGAGTGGAGTATTAAAGTCTCCCACTATTATTGTGTTATTGTTAATTTCCCCTTTCATACTTGTTAGTATTTGCCTTATATATTGTGGTGCTCCTATGTTGGGTGCATATATATTTATGATTGTTACGTCTTCTTCTTGAATTGATCCTTTGATCTTTATGTAGTGTCCTTCTTTGTCCCTTTTCACATCCTTTATTTTAAAGTCTATTTTATCTGAAATGAGTATTGCGACTCCTGCTTTCTTTTGGTCTCCGTTTGCATGAAATATGTTTTTCCATCCCTTCACTTTCAGCCTATGTGTGTCCCTAGTTTTGAGGTGGGTCTCTTGTAGACAGCATATATAGGGGTCTTGTTTTTGTATCCATTCAGCAAGCCTTTGTCTTTTGGTTGGGGCATTCAACCCATTTACATTTAAGGTAATTATTGATAAGTATGATCAAGAGGTTTCTGTGCAATGATTCAGCAATTAAAATCTTTTCTATTATTTTAATTAATAATTTTGGTAATTTCTATTAGTTTTCAAATTTTGGTTCTACTTTTTCCCCCCTTGAATAGGAGAATATTTTGGTAGAGTGTTCAGCAGATAAATAAGTTCTTAAGAGAACTTAAGAGTCTTGTGTTCTGAGACAAGACAAAACTGAAGAAGACATGATATTAAAACCAATCACAATTCCTAGTCCAAATACTTAGGAAATATGTTATAAAAATCAGAACTCTGCCTAAATGGAGAGAAAGCAATGATTTATACCAGCCTAGGTAGAAACTAAGATGACTTTTGGACAACTCCAAAAATCTATTGTTAAATTATGAAGAGCACAATTACCCCATAAATCAAATCCAAGCAAAAAGGCAGAAAACACAATGCTTCTTGAACATAGAGGTATGAATAGCTTAGTATGAAACTACATGATAAAGGGCACAGCATCCACTTTCATTTTACCTACCTCTAACTAGAAGACTGCATTAATATTTTTTATTTTCTTTTCTTGTCTGATTTTATTTATTTTTTAATTGAAGGATAATTGCTTTACAGAATTTTGTTGTTTATTCTATACCTATGACTGCATTAATATTAAAGCTTAACTTGATTTGGAACAAAATCAGGTCTAAAGTAAATACCGAGTGTGACAAAATAAGTCAGATACATAAAGGGAGCTGGTGTGGTTTCAGTGGTGGTGGTGGTTTAGTGGCTGAGTTCTGTCTGACTCTCGCAACCTCACAGGCTGTAGCCCTCTGGCTCCACTGTCCATGGGATTTTCCAAGAATACTGGAGTAGATTGCCATTTTCTTCTCCAGGGGATCTTCATGGACCAGGGATTGAATCTAGGTCTCCTGCAGTAAAGGTGGTCTTCTGCATTGCAGGCAGATTCTTTACTGACTGAGCCACCAGGGACTAAGTCTGACATCTAATACTGGGTTGGGGATTCTACTCCTGCTTCTGTCTTTAAGATAAAACTCTGAAGTATCATTTATGCCTCTGGCTACATGGCAATCAGAGATCAAATTGCCAACATTTGTTGGATCACAGAAAAAGCAAGAGAATTACAGAAAAACATCTACTTCTGCTTCACTGCCTACACTAAAGCCTTTGACTGTGTGGATCACAATGAACTGTGGAAAATTCTTAAGGAGGTGGGAACACCAGACCACCTGAGAAATCTGTATGCAGGTCAAGAAGCAACAGTTAGAACCAGACATGGAATAACGGACTGGTTCCAAATTGGTAAAGGAGTATGTCAAGGCTGTATATTGTCACCCTGCTTATTTAACTTATATGCAGAGTACATCATGAGAAATGCCAGGCTGGATGAATCACAAGCTGGAATCAAGATGGCTGAAAGAAATATTAACAGCCTCAGATATGTAGATGATACCACTCTAATGGCGGAAAGTGAAAAGGAACTAAAGAGCCTTTTGATGAAGGTGAAAGAGGAGAGAGAAAAAGCTGGCTTAAAACTCAACATTCAAAAAACTAAGATCATGGCACCTGGTCCCATCACTTCATGGCAAATAGATGGGGAAAAAGTGGAAACAGTGACAGATTTTATTTTCTTGGGCTCCAAAATTACTGTGGACAGTGACTGCAGCTATGAAATTAAAAGACACTTGCTCCTTGGAAGAAAAGTTATGAAAAACCTAGATAGCACTTTAAAAAGCAGAGACATCACTTTGCCAACAAAGATCCATATGGTTTTTCCAGTAGTCATGTACAGATGTGACAGTTGGACCACAAAGAAGGCTGAGAGCCAAAGAATTGATGCTTTTGAACTGTGGTGTTAGAGAAGATTTTTGAGAATCCCTTGGGCTGCAAGGAGATCAAACCAGTCAATCCTAAAGGAAATCAACCCTGAATATTCATTGGAAGGACTGACGCTGAAGCTGAAGCTTCAATACTTTGGCCACCTGATGCAAAGAGCTGACTCAATTCTTTACCACCTGATGCTGGTAAAGAGTGAAGGTAGAAGGAGAAGCGAGCAACAGAGGATGAGATGTTTGATGGCTTCACAGACTCAATGGACATGAGTTTGAGCAAGCTCCAGGAGATGGTGAAGGACAGGGAAGCCTGGTGTGCTGCTGTCTGTGGAGTCACAAAGAGTCGGACACGACTTAGCTACTGAACAACAAACAATATGGCAAGCTACCTCCAAGGTGCCTGAAATTCCTTGGAGACGTGCTATCAGTATATCAGTGTAAAAACAGACTGAATTAGCTTTTCCCAATGATAAACCCCAAAACAATGAAAAGACAATATTCAGAATGTTAGTTTATCTGTTGTCTTTTAATTGGCTGACCAGTAGATCTGAAATGAGCAGACTCTCAAAATAAATGAAGAAACAAAATACTTCTACATCCTGAATGTGCTTTTTGAATCATGAGGGGACTTCCAAATTGTAAAATGTGAAGCTACTATGTCATATTCACAGTTAGATAAAGCTTGTTTTTTTACAGTAGGGCTTCTTAAACTTTACGTGCTTTCAAAGAACTGGTGTGTCTTATAAAATTCAGATTCTGATTTAGTAGGTTTGGAGACACAGATCATTCTTTGAATAGCAGGTTTTAGAGTAATACAAAATATGGGGATGATAGAAACCTGAGAAAAATAGTACATGAGAAAATAATTTATACTGCTCCTTGGATATGTAGCTAAGGTAGAATATTATGATGAAGTTATATTCCAGACCTATATAACATAGTCTATAGAACTAAAATCAAGAGCACAACTCAGAAAAGGCAACATAAGTTTGAAGAAGGAAATCAGAGGATTGACACTACCCATCTTTAACACTAACTATAAAGCTACTAACTGTAAAGGCATCAAAGAATCGATGCCTTCGAGCTATGGTGCTGGAGAAGACTCCTGAGAGTCCCTTGGACAGCAACAAGATCAAACCAGTCAATCCTAAAGGAAATCCACCCTGAATACTCATTGGAAGGACTGATGCTGAAGCTGAGACTCCAGTAATTTGGTTATCTGATGTGAACAGTTGACTCACTGGAAAAGTTTCTGATGCTGGGAAAGATTGAGGGCAGAAGAAGAGGGCATCAGAGAATGAGATGGCTGGATGGCATCACCATTGCAATGGACATGAGCTTGGGCAGACTTTGGGAGATGGTGAGGGACAGAGAGGCCTGGTGTGCTGTAGTCCACAGGGTAGCAAAGAGTCAGACACAACTGGACAACTGAACAACAACAACAACAACAACAACAACATAAAGCTACAATAACCAAGACAGTGTGGTACTGGTAAAAGAGCAAATGAATCCGTGGAACACAAGAGAGAGTCCAGAAATAGATCCATAAAAATATAGTAAATCAGTCTTTGACAAAGAAGCAAATGCAATTCAATGGAGAAAATACAGTCATTTCCACAAATGATACTGGAACAACTAGAAATCCATATGAAAGAAAAGGAAGGAAGGAAGAAAGAAAGGGAGGGAGGGTGGGGATCTGGACAAAGATAACACGGGCAAAATCTAGACGACCTTGGATTTAGTAATGACTTTTTAAGATACTACACCACAGGCACGATCCATGAAAGGAAGAATTGATAAATTGGAATTCATTATATTAAAAACATTTGTTCAGTGAAAAACAATGTCAAGAGAATGAAAAGATGAGCCACATAATGGAAGAAAACATTTGCAAAAGATACATCTGAAAAAGAACTGCTATCCAAAGAACTCTTGAAATACAACAGTAAGAAAAACAACTCAACTAAAAAATGGAGAGATACATAAGTCACCAAAGAAGATATACAGATAACAAATAAGTATGTGAAAAGATGCTCAGAATCATATGTTGAGCAATCATCCTTCTTGATGTTTACCCTAAAGAGTTGAAAATTTACATCCAACAAAACATGCACACAAGTGTTTATCATGGCTTTATTCATAACTGTTAACACTTGAAAGCAATCAAGATGTTTTTCAGTAGGTGAATGGATAAACTGTGGTACATTGATAAAATGGAGTATTATTCCAAGATAAAAATGAGCTGTCAAGCCATGAAGATAATGTAAGAATCTTAAATGCACGTTATTAAGTGAAAAATGTCAATCTGAAAATATATCATACTGGTATATGATTCCAACCAGTATATGATATTCTGGAAAAGGCAAAACTATGGAGACAGTAAAAAAGATTAGTGGTTGCCAGGGTTTTGGGGGAGAGAAGTATGAACAGGTGGAGCACAGGGGAATTTCAGGGCAGTGAAACTGTTCTGTTTAATGGTAGATTGTCAAAATCTATAGAATGCACAATACAAAGGATAAATCCTAATGTAAACACTGGGCTTTGGCTGATAATGATGTATCAGTATTGGTTCATTGATTGTAATGAACATACCACATTATTTGTGGGGGAGGATGTGTTCATATAAAGAGAGCAGGTATTTGTGAACTCTCCTTGCTTTCTGTGCAATTTTGCCAGAAACCAAAAATTGCTCTAAAAAGGTATTTTAATTAAAAAAAATCAAGGGCATACATATCTCTAATGCTTAAAAAAAAGACTTAATTAAAGGTTAACTATACGCATGGAAATTTTCCACAACTAAATTAGCATGGCAGTAAAATAATTTGAGTTTATATAAGATAGCACATACTTTTTTTTTTTTTTTCAGTTTAAAATTTTTAAATGAGACTTTGTTTTCCAAAAGGGTGTTGTTTGATTGACTGGCTAGGCAGAAGGGAGTCCTTCCTTCAACAACAGGGGTCCATAACAGAGAGACCCAGGGCAGTGCAGTGGGTGCTAGAGGGGAATGTGGCGGGATGACAGAGGGTTTCTGACAAGGAGTACTATGTTCTCCATTTCCTTTTTTTTTTTTTTGTTCTAAAGGAGTTGCTTTATTTTAAATCCTTGCCAGCAATATAGGAGATTTAAGGTTACTGCACATCCATTTCCAGTTATGCTTTCCGTTTTCCTTTCAGGACTCTCACAGTGCTCCCCCTCGGCCCAGGCTCAGTGCAGGCCTGCCTGGGACCAGGCTGGGCTGCCAATGGATCTGTGCTACTCTGAAATGAGAGGCAAGGCTCTGAGCACAGTTCTGTCCCCTGAGACCTTCTAGCCAGAGTCAGTGAGATAAAGGCAAAACTTGAGGCAAACTCTTCTATGACTCTGCCCACCAACTGCAATCTACTGTTTTTTATCCTTTAGTGCCTATTTGCTGGGCTACTACTAATACTATATATGTCATATCCCTAATTCATAAAATAACCTTGAGGGGCAGCAATGACCATTTTAATAAATGAAGTGAGGGATTGAAGAGATTAAGTTCCTTGCTCAGTGCTGCATAGCTCTTTAGTAGTAAGCTGAGAAATGAACCCAGTCCTGACTCACATCTAAGTCCCATATGATTCTATTAAATCGTGCTGTTTCTATATTCCTTGATAACCAATGAAACACTTTACTACTTTTTGATTCCAGCATACCCCATTCCACTCTGTGCTTGGTCACTCCCTTAGCAAGAGCCACCAGCAGCTCTGGGAAAATGATATCCCCCTTCTCAGTATTGTTTCCATGGGATTGGCCAGACCAGTAGCTTCTCCTCAAGGTGAAGATTATCAGTCATTGTTAACTACTGTGTTCATCCTTCCTTCCTGCTTTATTAGTTTAACTGCTTACGTTAACTAGGAGATCTATGAGTTACAGGTAATAGTACAGAAGAAAAGCATCATCCTTCCTGCCCAAGGAGAAAAGCTAGGAAAATGGCTCAAAAATCAAAGTGCTATTTAGAACAACAAAAATCAAATAAAACAATAAAAAAATGATGGATTATGGAACAGTTGAAGTCTAATGTGTGAAATGTGTGAAAATATTTGGTTTTGAAAAGACAGAAACATCTAACTGTGAGAATTAACCTATTGAATAAAAACTGAAGTAATGGCCTAAAAAACCAACTCATAAGCAATTATCAAATAAGACATGTCCTTTACCTCCTCCATTGCCACTTCACATAGCAGTTATAAAACAAAGTTTCTGTAAAGGGTTCCTTTTAATTGTTACTCATTTTCAAAATACTATCTCCTCTCTATTGCTACTATTGTTGAAAATAAGAGTTAGGTGTCTACCTACTAGCAGGTAAATTTACAGTACAGATTCAACTACTTAAATTGCAGTCAGTTTTTTAAAAGAAAAACTGTATTGTATGACAACCCTTCTATCTTTTTTAATATTTAAAAATTTATTTGTGACATATATATGAGATGATATAGAAAGTTCAAGACTTCCATAAACCATCAAACATTGAGTCTAAACACTAGCAAAGAGATTTTTCAAAGTACCCAATGAAAGCCAAACGTCTGCATCTATTTTATCCTTAGCATATTTCTTTATCCTTTAGGAAAAGATGCATTCCCTCCCAACCCTGTTTTTTTACCGGAAACTATCAAACAAGCTAACAGATGGCAAGGGCATTGAATCAAGTCTAATTTGGGTTGAATTCAAGTTTGATTATCTAGAGACATGGAAGCAATTTACCTATATTAGCATCAAATGCCTAATACTGATAAAAATGTTATGGATGTATGATCCAGTAGAAAGCCTTCTGTATTGGGACTTGAAAGATACTTCCTCCCCCCATACCCCGCAGGCTAACTAGTTATAAAACTGCAGCAAAGTCACATATTACTTCTGCCTCAGGATCCTTTATCCACCCAAAGAGATGACAATAACTAGTCCTGCTTTCTGTGAGATACTGAGAGGACAAAGTGGAATTATTTGAAAAATTTTTTCTTCACTGGGTATGGTAGGCAGAATAATGGCCTTGCAAAGATACCCATCAGCGTAATCTCCAGAACCTGTGAAAATGTTACCTTATATAGCAAAAGGGTCTATGCAGATATGATTACATCAGGATCTTGAGAAGAGATTATTCAGGATGTCTGGGTGAGCCTAAAGTAATGACAAGGGTTCCTAAAAGTGTGAAGGAGACGGCCATTCTGACTGATGTGAAAGTCTACAGACAATAAATGCTGGAGAGGGTATGGAAAAAAGGGAACCCCTCCTGCAGCCTGCACTGTTGGTAGGAATACAAATTGATACAGCCTTTATAGAGAACAGTATGGAGATTCCTTAAAAAAACTAGGAATAAAACTACTATATGACCCAGCAATCCCTCTACTGGACATATACCCTGAGGAAACCATAATTGAAAAAGACACATGTACCTCAATGCTCACAGAGGCACTAGGTCATGGAAGCAACCTAGACGGCCATCGACAGATGAATGGATAAAGAGGTTGTGGTACATATACACAGTGGAATATTACTCAGCTATAAAAAGGAATGCATTTGAGTCAGTTTCAATAAGGTGGATGAAGCCAGAGCCTATTAAACAGAGGGAAGTAAGTCAGAAAGAGAAAGACAAATATCACATATTCATGCATATATATGGAATCTAGTACTAGAAAGCTAGTACTAATGACTACTTGCAGGGCAGTAAAGGAGACAGACATAAAGAACAGATTTTTGGACACAGTTCTGGGGAAGGAGAGGGTGGGATGATTCGAGAGAATAGCACTGAAACATATACATTACCAAATGTAAAACAGATAGCCAATGAGAATTTGCTGTATGACACAGAGAACCCAAAGTGGGTGCTCTGTGACAACCTAGAAGGATAGGATGGGGAGGGAGGTGGGAGGGAGAGGACATTTGTGTACCTATGGCTGATTCATGTTGATGTATGGCAGAAACCATCACAACATTATAAAATAATTATTCTCTAATTAAAAATACAAAGTTTATCAAGAAAAAAAAAGTGAAGGAGAGAGGTAGAAGGGTTAGATTAGATGATATGGTAAGACAAAGACTTGACCATCCACTGGTGGCTTTGAAGAAGGAAATGGGCTATAAGGCAATGCAGGCAGGAATGCAGGCAGCCTTTATTTGTAGTGATGTGGATGGATCTAGAGTCTGTCATACAGAGTGAAATCAGAAAGAGAAAAACAACTATCATAGATTAAAGCATATGTATGAAATCTAGAAAGATGGTATAGATGAGCCTGCTTGCAGGGCAGGAATAGAGATGCAGATGTAGAGAACAGACATGTGGACACAGAGAGGGAAGGGGAGTGGTGGGATGAATTGGGAGAAAAGGATTGATATATATATACTCACACTCTGTGACCCTATGGACTGTAGCCCACCAGGCTCCTCTGTCCGTGGGATTCTCCAGGCAAGGATAGTGGAGTGGGTTCTTATGCCCTCCTCCAGGGGATCTTCCCAACCCAGGGACTGAACCCATGTCTCTTATGTCTCCTACATTGGCAGGCAGGTTCTTTACCACTAGTGCCACTATGTGTAAACAGACAGCTAGTGAGAAGTTGCTGTGTAACACAGGGAGCTCAGCTTGGTGCTCTGTAGGTGGGATGGGGGGGTGGGAGGGAGGTTCAAGAGGGAGGGGATATATGTATACATATAACTGACTCACTTTGTTGTACAGTAGTAACTAACACAACACTGTAAAGCAATTATACCAAAAAAAAAAAAAGCTGGAAAAGGTAGAGAACTCTGCTTCAAAAGGAATGCAACCCTGACAAAAACATGATTCTAAACCATTGAGACTAATTTTAGACTTCTGATCTCCAGAACTGTTAAGATAATAAATTATTGTTGTCGCATAGTTGCTCAGTCATGTCCGACTTTTTGTAACCCCATGGACTGTAGCCCGCCAGGCTCCTCAGTCCATGGAATTCTCCAGGGAAGAATACTGGAGTGGCTTGCTATTTCCTTCTCCAGGGGATCTTCCCAACCCAGGGATCGAACCTGGGTCTCCCGAATTGCAGGCAGATTCTTTACTGTCTGAGCCACCATAAACTAGTGTTGTTTTAAACCAATAAGCCCACTGCAGTTTCTTAGAGCAGTAATAGAAAACTAATGCATTGAGATCAATCTCAGCTCTGACAATTAACCTAGCTATGTGTTCTTCGGTCAGTTTTTTTGTTTTTGAACTTTAATTTCCCCTGGAAACTGGGGATTAAAATCAGCAACTATTAGATGCAACAGATATCATATAGGATAAGTGCTGGGTGTTATTCAGTGATTTTTTAAAAAAATTTCTATTTGTTTACTACTTCTTATATTACACTAAGGCAATATAATACAATTATTTTTACAAAATCTATTCAATACATGCAACTGATAGTTTCCATAGCTATACACAAGAAATGAGCATTAAAGCTTCTATCATCATATAGATGTCATTGGTTTGTTCTCATAGACTGTAAGGTTGGCTCCTCTGTCCATGGGAGTTTCTAGGCAAGAGTACTGGAGGGGGTTGCCATTTCCTTCTCCAGGGGATCTTCCTGACCCAGGGATCGAACCTGGGTCTCCCGCATTGTAGGCAGATGCTTTTACCGTCTGAGCCACCAGGGAAGTAAAGAAGAAATATATGTATAATTTGTTTTAAACCCAGTTTATACATCCAGTATAAAGTCATGACTCAGCATTGATTTTTATCTTTAGTTTTTTTTTTATCCTTCAGGCAAAGGTGCTTTACATACCAGAAAATTTTTGATGACAAAAGATAAGAAAATTAAAGATAGAAAGACAGATTACCATAGTCTCACCTTTTAATTTTACTAAGAAACAGAAATTCACAAGGAAGTTAATGGATTTGGTTTGTTATCAACACTCAGCCAGTTCATGTCAGAGATGGATTCCCTCCTGGGTTTTCTATCTGCAGACTTGTGCTATTTTGTTACAGTAGGGATTAACAAACTATGGCCCATGGGTCAAATCTGGTCTGCCACCTGTTTTTTGTAAATAAAATTTTATTGGAACATAGGCACACCCTTCATTTACATATTGTCTGCAACTGTTTTTCTGATACCAAGGCAGAGCTGACCAGTTGCAATGGAGACTATGTGGGTGGCAAAGCTTAACTTTGACCAGAACCTTATACATTAGATTGCCGATCCCTGTATTACAGTGCATTGCTTCTTAAGGCATGGAAGCTTAATTTATTTAATAAAATGTTTCAAAACAATAGATTTTAAAAATGAACCTGCAGCAAAGTTTTAAGAATATTACACAAATAAAGAAATACTATGGCTTAATGTACCATGCAACGTTAAATATGGATGAAATTCTGGGCAGTGCAGGTACTATGGCTCCAGTAAGATACCATGGGGGTAAATTCAACTTTGGCTAGATTATGTTGATTTAGTAACAGCAAAAACATTCATCTCAGCATACAAATGTCAAGCAAAATAATGTAATAACTTGCCATTGCCAAAAATCACTATTTACTAGGAATTATTATAAACATATTTGATCATAATTTATCTTAAACACTGATAATTATCAAAAAATAACCATTCATAAAGCATTTATTCATTAATAATTATTGAGTACCTTATCCTAGTGGGTGTAAATACCTTTTATAAGTGGGAGCAAACACCTTTTTCTCATGTATTCTTATGACTGAATAAGGGGAAAGCAACTAATAAGTATTCAGTGTGAAGAAATAACGGGAACCAAAACACATAATCACTGAATTTTCAAAATAAACATATGAACAAAGAATTCTTATTTCCATTTTTACAACTGAAGAAACAGGCTGGGAGAAAGGGAACATCCCTCCAAGGTTACATCATTAGAGCTATTAGGTGGTTGAGCTGGAACTTCAGCCCAGGCTTTTCAGTCTCTAAGATTCCGTATTCATTACTTCTCCTACTTTTAATAATGTCTTTAGATTCAATGATCTCCTGAATATTTGGTACAGAAATGTGGGTCTCAGATGACTAGTTGTTCAAGTACTTTGGATTCAAATCTCCTTTTGAGAAAATTAAAAATTGGCCTTGCCTTTAGTTACTTGCCATGCGGAAGTGATATAGCCCTAAGTTTGGGCAGGAAGATAAATCAGGCTCCTAAATTTAAAAAAAAATAAATGTCAATTATAATTTCATCATGTAAAATATGTTGATTTCACTTGGACTCAAAATACAGGATACAAGCATATCTAAGACTCTTGAAAGAATCTGGTAAAATTTATTTATTCCCAAATCTGAAAATATGCTACTCTTTGGCAGAAGCCAAACAAGGGGTATTTTCATTATCTGGTCCCTTCTCTAAACTCTATACTTGTCTATAGATCGTCTACAAGCAACAAACTAGGGCAATGTTATCCACAAAGTCCTGGGAAATGGTCTTCAATGAATTTGGACTTAATATTATGCGTCTGGCTTTTTATAAAAGGCAATATGAGAAACATCTAATCCAAGAACATTTCTAGCTCTTTTCAAAACCCCATTGAGTTATTTGTGTTGTTTATTATACCCAACATCCCATACATAGGACCCATGTAGTATGTCCTAGAGGTTATTAGTGTAAGCAAAAATAATCTTTTTTGTCTATCAACTGAGAACTTTTTAAAGAAACACATAAGCTATGAGTCTAAAAAAAAGGAAATTATTTTGTCAGATAAGTAAATTTTGAGAGATCACAATTCCCTAAGCTGAACGTATTTCCAAAGCAATATGTTTGCAATCAGAAAAGACTGAAATCCAATCAACTGGAATCCTTCATTAAATGGAATGATGCTCTACCACTGCTTTCAAAAATGGAAAATAAATAACAAGATATGCATAAGTCAGACTCTGGGGGACCTAAGATAAAGTTAAAAATGATCCCTGCTTCCACCAGCTTCAAAATTAGCCTATTTTTTAGGGGAGTTGAAGCATGCAGATAAAATGACAAAATACAAAAACATAGAAAATGAGAAGTAGCGTCCCAAGATTTATAGATAAAGAATTCTGGGAATTTGGAGAAATGAAATATTGCCCATATATTTAGAATGTCTGAGTTTTTATTCTTTACTGAATGTTCCTGCTTCCATCTAGAATTATTATCTCCACTTAAAGAACTTTCTTTAGCAGGTCTCTTCTTTTATCTAAAAAATGTATTGTTCTTTCACTCTTATTAAATTGATGTATAATTTACATAATGCTAGTTTCAAGTGTACAGTGTAATTTGATATTTCAATAAAGTATATAATTGCAAAATGATCACCACAATAAGTTCATCCTTCATTCTTGGATAATATTTTCGTTAGGTATAGAATTCTAGGTTGACTGTTCATTTTTTCCAGATGCTATCCTACTCTTTCTGTCCTCAATGATTTCTGATGAGAAGCCAAATATTAGCCAACAAATCTTTGAGGCTTTGTTCATTTCCCCTATAAGCTTTCTTTTTTTTTTTTCTCAGATAATTAATATTGATCGATTTGAGATCACTTACTCTTTCCTCTGTCATATCCACTCAACTGCTTTTCATTTCCAGAACTTCCACTTGGCCTTTTTTTTGTTTCTGTTTTACTGCCAACCTCTGTTGAGATTTTCATGCACTGAAAGCAAATTTTGTTTCACTTCATTGATAAAAATTATAATAGCTGTCTTTAAACCCTTGTATACAAATTCCAACACTTGGTTCCTCTTGATGTTGGAAACAACAGATCATCTTTTCAACTGAGAATGTATTTTATTTTCTTGGTACTTTGTATGTTATGTACGTACATGAGCTTCCCTGGTGGCTCAGACAGTAAAGAATCCCCCTGCAATGTAGGAGACCCGGTTCAATCCCTGGGTTGGAAAGATCCTCTGGAGAAGGGAATGGCAACTCACTCCAGTATTCTTGCCTGGAGAATTCCATGGACACAGGAGCCTGGTGGGCTACAGTCCATGGGGTCACAAGGACACAACTGAGCAACTAACACACATCAAGTCTGTTATTTTTCTCTAGTGTTTCTTTGTTTTAGTGATTTAAAAAAATTTTGTGGGGGGTTAATCTCTAACTGTAAACATTTCTTCTAGTGTAGGAGATCTTTTTGTTTTAGTTGGGCTGTGTGCTGTGTACTAAGTTGCTTAAGTTATGTCTGACTCTTAGCGACACTATGGACTGTAGCCTTCCAGGCTCCCCTGTCCATGGGGATTCTATAGGCAAGAATACTGGAGTGGATTGCCACGCTCTCCTCCAGGGGCTCTTCCTGACCCAGGGATTGAACCTGCATCTCTTAGGTCTCCTGCACTGGCAAGTGGGTTCTTTACCACTAGCGCCACCTGGGAAGCCCTTAGTTGGGCTGGGCTGAGTCTCTTCTAGGCATGTATGGTTCAGAGGTCAATCAGAGATGTAAGCAGATAAAAATCTGGAGATCCGTCTGGCTCTTTCCCTTGCAAACCACTCTCTCTTTAGTATTCTCAGTTTCTCATTTTCTCCTTTCTGGTACACCAGATCATAAAGGATTCAGGTCTTTCTCTGTCTGCATCATTGCCATCCATTTTGCACTGCACAGACTGCATTTAGTCCCTACCTGAAAGGGACTTAGTTGTACAGCTCCTTGTCTCTCTTCTCCAAGTGAGTATGGGTTATTTCTGAGGGTAGAATGGAGAAAGAAGTATAGAGCATTCTAACCTATTTAAGGAAAGGTATATAGGTAATAAGAAAGCCTAGATGGGAAAGATGCACTGAGATGGGAAATAATGATGAAATGTTAAGTTAGGATTAAATCATGTAAGTTGTCGAATGCTAGCTATGGCTAGGAGTATAGCCAATAAAATATACATTTTAGGCAGAAGGATAATACACTCATATCTATATTTTAATTCAAGATTAATCTATCTGTACTGTTTAAAATTAACTGCAATGATGGGAGGTAGGGAGAGTAGTAAGGAAGCAGTTCTAGTAGTGCAGGTGGAAGGTAATGAGGTCTTAACTTGGCTACTGGCAGAGGGAATAGAAAGCAAAGAATAGAAATGAAATGACTTAGCAAATTACTTATTGATGACCCAAAATTCATCAATAATATGGATTATCACAAAAGATTAAATTTTCCTGTTATTAGGCAATAGATGTCCCTTTCATTATGTATTTAATAGTGAGGACTATTATAAAAGCAAATCAATGTCAAATTACTCCTTAGATGTATGAGTCTGGTTCATAGGGTAGCAACAGATAATTACAGACTGTAGTATATTTCAGATACCATATAGTAGATTATCATTCTATCAAGATATAAATACATGGTAGGAGATAAAAATCAAACATTTCCCATATCCACATGCCAGTAGCATGTAAAATTGCCATTAATGCAAGCCTAGTTATGGGGCTGTCCATACTAAAATCTCATCAATACTTCTATAACCAAAGAGTCTGAGTTGAAGACTGGAAAAGAATTAAAACCTCTTTTTGATTGACATACTGTAAAAATGAAATTGACTTTCAAGCCATCACTACCAAAAAGAATAAAATTCCAACTAAAACAATACATAGCACTTAGAAGATACTCCATCTTCAAAGCATTTTACCCTCATTAACTAATTAAGAGTCTCAATTCAGTGGATCTAATATAGATTTATACTCTAATGATATATATTAAAATTCATTTATTAGTAAGTAGTACTTTAATGTCATTATAATTGTTACTTAATTTTGACTTCTGTGCAAATACTTTATATATATACATTGAGTATAGAATATACAGACATCAACATCCCCTCCCTCTTCTACAAGACTTAACACATTTATAAATGCTAGCAATTTAAGAATCAAAAAAGCAAAATACAGATCTTAACAGACCCATCACAAGCACGGAAATCGAAACTGTAATCAGAAATCTTCCAGCAAACAAAAGCCCAGGACCAGACGGCTTCACAGCGGAATTCTACCAAAAATTTAGAGAAGAGCTAACACCTATCCTACTCAAACTCTTCCAGAAAATTGCAGAAGATGGTAAACTTCCAAACTCATTCTATGAGGCCACCATCACCCTAATTCCAAAACCAGACAAAGATGTCACAAAAAAGGAAAACTACAGGCCAATATCACTGATGAACATGGATGCAAAAATCCTTAATAAAATTCTAGCAAACAGAATCCAACATCATATTAAAAAGATCATACATCATGACCAAGTGGGCTTTATCCCAGGAATGCAAGGTTTTTTTAACATCCGCAAATCAATCAATGTAATACACCACATTAACAAATTGAAAGAAAAAAACCATATGGTTATCTCAATAGATGCAGAAAAAGCCTTTGACAAAATTCAGCATCCATTTATGATTAAAACCCTCCAGAAAGCAGGAATAGAAGGAACATATCTCAACATAATAAAAGCTATATATGACAAACCCACAGCAAACATTATCCTCAATGGTGAAAAATTGAAAGCATTTCCCCTAAAGTCAGGAACAAGGCAAGGGTGCCCACTTTCACCACTACTATTCAACATAGTTTTGGAAGTTTTGGCCACAGCAATCAGAGCTGAAAAAGAAATAAAAGGAATACAGATAGGAAAAGAAGAAGTAAAACTCTCACTGTTTGCAGATGACATGATCCTCTACATAGAAAACCCTAAAGACTCTACTAGAAAATTACTAGAGTTGATCAATGAATATAGTAAAGTTGTAGGATATAAAATTAACACACAGAAATCCCTTGCATTCCTATACTCCAATATTGAGAAAACAGAAAGAGAAATTAAGGAAACAATACCATTCACCACTGCATCAAAAAGAATAAAATACTTAGGAATATATCTACCTAAAGAAACAAAAGACTTATATATAGAAAACTATAAAACACTGATGAAAGAAATCAAAGAGGACACAAACAGATGGAGAAATATACCGTGTTCGTGGATTGGAAGAATTAATATAGTGAAAATGAGTATTCTACCCAAAGCAATCTATAGATTCAATGCAATCCCTATCAAGCTACCAATGGTATTTTTCACAGAACTAGAACAAATCATCTCACAATTTGTATGGAAATATAAGAAACCTCGAATAGCCAAAGCAATCTTGAGGAAGAAGAATGGAACTGGAGGAATCAACCTGCCTGACTTCAGGCTCTACTACAAAGCCACAGTCATCAAGATAGTATGGTATTGGCACAAAGATAGAAATATAGATCAATGGAACAAAATAGAAAGCCCAGAGATAAACCCACGCACATATGGACACCTTATCTTCGACAAAGGAGGCAAGAATATACAATGGAGAAAAGACAATCTCTTTAACAAGTGGTGCTGGGAAAACTGGTCAACCACTTGTAAAAGAATGAAACTAGAACACTTCCTAACACCGTACACAAAAATAAACTCAAAATGGATTAAAGATCTAAATGTAAGACCGGAAACAATAAAACTCCTAGAGGAAAACATAGGCAAAACACTCTCCGACATAAATCACAGCAGGATCCTCCATGACCCACCTCCCAGAATATTGGAAATAAAAGCAAAAATAAACAAATGGGACCTAATTAAAATTAAAAGCTTTTGCACAACAAAGGAAACTATAAACAAGGTGAGAAGGCAGCCTTCAGAATGGGAGAAAATAATAGCAAATGAAGCAACAGACAAACAATTAATCTCAAAAATATACAAGCAACTTCTGCAGCTGTATTCCCGAAAAATAAACGACCCGATCAAAAAATGGGCCAAAGAACTAAACAGACGTTTCTCCAAAGAAGACATACAGATGGCTAACAAACACATGAAAAGATGCTCAACATCACTCATTATTAGAGAAATGCAAATCAAAACCACAATGAGGTATCATTTCACACCAGTCAGAATGGCTGCTATCCAAAAGTCTACAAGCAGTAAATGCTGGAGAGGGTGTGGAGAAAAGGGAACCCTCTTACACTGTTGGTGGGAATGCAAACTAGTACAGCCACTATGGAGAACAGTGTGGAGATTCCTTAAAAAACTGGGAATAGAACTGCCATATGACCCAGCAATCCCACTGCTGGGCATATACACCGAGGAAACCAGAATTGAAAGAGACGCGTGTACCCCAATGTTGATCGCAGCACTGTTTACAATAGCCAGGACATGGAAGCAACCTAGATGTCCATCAGCAGACGAATGGATAAGGAAGCTGTGGTACATATACACAATGGAATATTACTCAGCCATTAAAAAAAATACATTTGAATCGGTTCTACTGAGATGGATGAAACTGGAGCCCATTATACAGAGTGAAGTAAGCCAGAAAGAAAAACAACAATACAGTATACTAATGCATATATATGGAATTTGAAAGATGGTAACGATAACCCTATAAGCGAGACAGAATAAGAGACACAGATGCATGGAACAATTTTATGGACTCTGAGGGAGAAGGTGAGGGTGGGACGTTCTGGGAGAATGGCATTGAGACATGTGTATTGTCATATGTGAAACAGAGCACCATTCCATGTTCGATGCATGATACAAGGGCTCAGGGCCGGGGCAATGTGATGATCCAGAAGGATGGGATGGGGAGGGAGGTGGGTGGGGGGTCTGGGAAGGGGAACACATGTAAACCCATGGCTGATTCATGTCAATGTATGGCAAAAACTATTACAATATTGTAAAGTAATTAGCCCCCAACTAAAATAAATAAATTTATAAAAAAAAAAAAAAAAGCAAAATACAGTTGGGCTTTTTTAAAACAAAAGGTGAGAGGGAAAAGAAGGAAAGATAGCCATGGTTAGTTTAGTAGGAAAAAGGGGAAAAGTTGGGCTCTTTAGAGAAAAGAAAATTCTTCATGAGAAATTTGGTAAAAGATGACAAAGATCTTAGTAAAATTTGCTTGGTTTTGGAGAGTTGATGAACAAAAATTTACTCTGCATTGAGATGTTTGATTTAAAGATGACAATTTTTACTCAAAGCTTCAAGGCAGCAGAACAAATGTAATGTCTTTGAATCTTGTTATTTATTACCACTTAGAATGTGTTCCTTGAATAAGGAATACTTCCCTTTTATTAATTTATGACTAGAGTTGATAAGTGTTATATATAAGAAATTTATCTGAGACATCTCAGCAAAAATCATTATGGTGTTGTCAATAGGCTAGGTTACCTCACTAAAATTCCTAGAAATTCAAATTAAACATTAAGAAATCAATAAATCATCTATTGCATTGCTCTAGAATGTAAAAACAAAAAACAAAACCAACTTAGCTGTTGGTTAGACTGTGGAGTATTCCACACACTATCTAAGTGTTAGTGTAAGTATTAGTTGCTCAGTCGTGCCCGACTCTTTGAGACCCCATAGACTGCAGCCCACCAGGCTCCTCTGTCCATGAGATTTTTCAGGCAAGGATACTGGAGTGGTTGCCATTTCCTTCTCCAGGGCATCTTCCCAACCCAGGGATCGAACCCGGGTCTCCTGCACTGCAGGTAAATTCTTTACTGACTGAGCTACAAGGGAAGCCACACTATCTGAGGAGAGTACAAAAAATGTACAAGTTTAAGGACTTCACTGGTGGTCCAAGTGGCTAAGACTCCATGCTTCCTTTGCAGGGGACATGGGTTTGATCCCTGATGGGAGAACTAAGATTACACATGCCCTGGGGCATGGGCCTCCCAAACTCCCCCCAAAAGTAGAGGTCTTTTCAAGGGTGATAAGGCATACATAAAACATCCACAAATATACAAAGAAATAAAGATAAAAACAAATAAGCACATTAAATCCTTACATGTGTTTTGATCTTGCAATTTCTAAGAATTTATCTACAGGAAGGCAATGCTATGCTCAATTATTAATTTGCATGCACATTAATTTCTACAGGATGTTCAGTACAGCATTATTTCTGATCGGGAAATGAGAGACAACTTAAATATCCCAATATTGGAGGTTAGTAACTTAAGATAGCATAGCAATATGATAGAATATTATACAATTAATGAAATAGAGATGGTTACTTAAAGACATTGAAAAGTATCTATAAAACATAACTAGTTTTAAAAAGACTACCACATACAGGATAATTCCAGTTTTGCTAAAAACAATGCATATAAATCTAACAAAAAGATTGAAAGACTAATAATACAGAATGTCAAATGAAAATGTATATATTCCAAATTTTCTACTACAAGACTACAAGTGTATTTCACTCAACATCACTTTCATAAAAGAATTACATCGAGTTACTAAAAAAAGTCTCATATGCCCTTTACCCACATGCAATGTACTCTAGATATTCTTGCTCTGATGGCTCTACATAAACCTTCTGCTCTGTCACTGCAGCTCTGAATGATTCCAACAAAGATAATTCTGAATGTCTATCACATGGTCAGTCACCTGGGAGGGATTACATCAAATTGTTATGAGTTTGGGGACCCAAATTAGCACCCTCTATTGCAGACTAATACTAAAGTAGGACTATGTGTGTCCTAGACAAGATTTGTTCTCCAGAGGTGAGAGGCTAGTGCATTAACCAGGTTTTATATTAAATGTCTTCATCATTTGTGAGCAGCCAGATGGTTGGTAATATGTGTAGATATTTTGAAACATAGGCTGGCTGATTTCAATTAGCTTTGAAGTGAAACAAATGATAGCACAGATCTAAGCCCAGGGGTATTGAGAGAATATTTTCTTTCAGATGAATACCCCAACCTAGAGTTCCCAATTATATAACACAGCTAATGGGTTATCCTGGAACATGTGCTGTTAGAAAGAATCTGTGTTATGAAGCACCTAACTGGGCAAATATTTCATGCCCAGGATAAGAAAACCAGCTAATGTGAATGAGGAAAGGGAATCAAAACGAAGAAAAAAAAAACACCCCAGTATATATAGCCTACATGCTTGTGTTGCAGACTAAGGTTAGTGAGGAAATTTGGCAGCAAATAAAAATACTTCTATGGTAAGCTGAAGCAGTTTTGGGCCAAATCAAAGGCTCTGCCTAAAAAGATTAGTAACTGAACAAATGTTGGCTTTTCCAGGCTTAGTATGCAATGCCAATTTTATGTCATTTTCCTCAAGATGCCAGCTGTGTTGTTCCTGATGATTCTCCTCGCTATCATACTGAGGAAAAGGACACAGAAGAGTCCTTGAGAATGCCACCATGTGGGCATATCTTGGCCTTAAAAATTCAGACAAGTCAGGAGAGAATGGAATTAATTCTCTTATTCAAAATAGGTTGAGAATCTAAAATTTTATTTCTTCTCTGAATCATAGGGATCTAATGGTCATTCAGAAAAGTGGTTTGACTCCAAGTCTCCCAAAGAAATCAAATGAGTTATCTTTTAAAAAACATAGAGCACAACAGAAACAAAAATTTTTTACAACATAATTTTAACCTTTAATTTTCCTTAACAGAAAACAGTTCAGGTTTTCTTTCCCCTCCTTGTTAGCTACATTGCTAATGAAATCCCAGATGTAAAGAAAATTATTGTTTAGTTGCTCAGTCGTGTCCAACTCTTTGTGACCCCACGGACTGCAGCCTGCCCAGCTCCGCTGGCCATGGAATTCTCCAGGCAAGAATACTGGAGTAGGTTACCATTTCCTTCTCCAGGGGAAAATTAAATGGCTTTCAATGCTTTTCTCATCCCATTCAGTGACTGGGATGCTTATTATTAACTGCTAAATGCCTACCATACCATAGGTACTATACTAGGTACTTCATTTACATTATTGCTTATCACTAACCATGACAATGACCCTATGTAGGTAAGTATTTTCATTTTACAGACTAATGAAGTAAGAGTCGAAGGTATTAAGTAAACTGACCAAGGTCACACAGTCCAGATCCCACTCCAAGACCCATGCCCTCTTCATATAACCATAATTAAATGGAAAGATCTTTGTTAGTTGACAATTTTTTTACAAGAAGAAATAACAAAAGACCACTATGGCCTGAGACAAAGCATGGACTTTCCATTAATAAAGGGACATATCTTCCAGATGCAGTTGTTTTTCTCATAGGATCATTAAGCATTCTGAAATAGTTTGAAATGGTCAAATAAACAGCAAACAGCTTATCTTTTTTTTTTTTTTAATGCTTTAATTTTTTTTCTTTTGGCAGCACCACATAGCATGTGTGGATCTTAGTTCCCTGACCAGGGATTGAACCCATCCCCCCTGTAGGGGCAGCATGGAGTCTTAACCACTGGACCACCAAAGAAGTTCCCCAAACAGCTAGATCTCATAGGCCAAAAGGAGGCAAACACAGTATGACGATAGGAGCTACAAGGTAGTAAAAATAATTGTTTAGATTCCTCCTTCCCTGGTGGCTCAGCGGTATAGAATCCATCTGTCAATGCAGGAGACATGGGTTTGATCCCTGGGTTGGGAAGATCCCCTGGAGAAGGAAATGGCAACCCACTCTAGTATTCTTGCCTAGGAAATCCCATGGACAGAGCAGCCTGGCAGGCTATAGTCCTGGGGTCACAAAAGAGTTGGACATGACTTAGTGACTAAACAACCGTATCTCAAAATATGGTCCAGTAACCTGCAGCACTGGTATCACCTGCTGGCTTGTTGAGGTTTCCCAGGTAACACTAGTGGTAAAGAACCTGCCTGCCAATACAGGGGATGTAAGAAACTCAGGTTTGATACCTGGGTTGGGAAGATTCCCTGGAGGAAGGCATGGCAACCTACTCCAGTAGTCTTGCCTGGAGAATCCCATGAACAGAGGAGCCTGCCAGGTTATAGTCCATAGGGCTGCACAGAGTTGGACATGACTGAAGCAACTTAGCATGCATGCATGCACGTTGGCTTGTTAGAAATGCAGACTCTCAGGCCCCACTCCAGACCTCCTAAGTCAGTGTTTTAAAAGGTTAGAATGTTCATGAAAGCTTGAGAAGCAATTATCTTAATTATGATTAATCCAATAATGACTAAATTATATTCAAAGCTAAAGAGGTAGAAATTAGCCTAGGGCCAACAATACTTTCTGAAAAAATAAGTATCTTTATGCATTTCTATCATGTGATTGATTTTGTAAATTGTGAACCGTAGCTTTTGCTTCACTTGCTAAGAGCACTTTTGCAGCAAATTTTAAAGTCATTATTCCACTCTTTGTTTCCTACCTGGTAAGAGCTTAGTTTCATCTCTCACTTTTTACCCACTCATCTTAGCAAACATCCAAGTCTAAACAATAGCACATGCCTAGTCAAGATTTTACCTTAAAGTGATAAGGGCCAAAGAGGCACGATATGACCTGCAGGAATGAAATGCATTTATAAGCAATAGCTGTCCTCACCTAAATTCAAGGTTTTCCTTGATTTAACTATAGTAGCAAGCAACCTGCATATTACCCTACAAAATGCAATTTTCTCTTTAAATAGTGGTCCCTAATACCACTGCTAACTGAAAGGATTTATGAGTTCATTTGTCAAGACAAAAGATCTCATAAAAATAGACATTTTTTTTACACATCTAGCTGCAACCCAAACGAATAAGATTAGTGGGAAGAGTAAAATGCATCTGATTACAGAGAGAACACAATTAAACCCATTAAGGAACTGACTGATCATAAAATAAAATTACCAATGTCCTGTTACAGAAACAAAAACATAAAATTACTGATGGATCCTTCTCCTCACTGAAAACAGGAGATCTGTCACATAGTTAAAAACAACCTGCTTCAAGTAACTGACCAGACCACAACGTGTTAAAGGGGAAAACAATAGCCTCACTTCAGAGATTTTGAAAAACTTTTAATTTATAATTGTTATGTTTATAAAGTACTCACATGGGACAACAAGAAAGACTACCTCTGAGTCAAAAATCCATGGCTTTGAGTATAATTTAAGGTAATTTTCTTAAACCAACATTTTTACTTTTTATCAGGGTTATTCTTTATTAAGCATCAAAATAAAAAATATCTCAGTCAAAATCCTCAAAAAGCTTAAAAATTAGATGGAGTATTGTTTTTTTCTACTTCTACTTTAACTTCAAGAATCTCTCTAATTGAAGAAAAATAAATCCAGTCAGAGATACCAAGACATTATGTTATTTCTGATTCCAGATTCTTCTACTTTATAATCTCATAAATCTAACATTCTTATCAGTTCAGTTCAGTTCAGTCGCTCAGTCGTGTCCGACTCTTTGCGACCCCATGAATTGCAGCACGCCATATCCTATAACAAAAAAGACTGAAAAAAGACTGCATCACCCAGATAATACCATAAAACCAAGAAAAGATTAGTAATAAATTCAATGTTCAAATTATAATAAAATTTTTGTAATTGACCAGTTTCACTAATACAGCATTCTTTTGTCTGATGATACCTTCCGTCTTTGGTGCTTTTCTCCTTTAACAGGATTGTTGGCTTTGCTTAAAACAGGACTGATTTGTCTCTGACTTATCAGATGGTTAAAGTCTGTCTAATTTGAGTAAGCTCTTAAAAAAACACTGCTTTAGAAAGGTCAATTAGTTCTAAACAAATGTGTTCAGTTCAGTAAGCATCTCCTATAGAGACATGTCCTAAACGGATAAGCCAATATTTCCTGTTGTGCTCTAGTGTATAAAGGGGCAAAGGAAGCTGTAAGTGAATGCACACATTACCAGCTGGAGTCCCCAGAGTTTATAATTTCTGCCAACACTTACGGGAGATTTACACTGAGCTGCTACACCAGCATTTTCTAAGCTTTTGCTGAATTATGCCATTCGTAGGGAGAGGGGTGTCTAAAAACACATCAAATCCATCATGAAATCTGGATGTTTTTTCCTCCACAATGATTTCTGGTATCTCCCACCTATTTCCACTTCTGCAGTTGCACCTTTCATGTTTACAATGTTCTGGCATTCTCCTAGCTGCTGTCTTTGCCTCCAGGCCTTCTCACTCCATCTATATACACTCATTAAAATAATGTTCTTCAATTAATTTCATCATGTAACCTGTCTCTTCAAAAAATTACCATGACTTCCTGTTTCTCAGTGTTATCAAAGCCAAATTTCTTAATCTGGGTCTCAAAACTCTCCATACTTCAGATTGATTACTATCTCCTCTTCACCGATGAAGCACTTTGAGTCCTTGACCAGGGTCACACAGTTAGTAGAGGAGCTGGGATTTCAGCCCAGGCAATCTGGTTTCAAAGTTTATGTTCTCAAGCATTATATTATACTACATGACCCCTGTTAAGAGCTTGGTGTGTGGAGTTACCTTGCAATTGCATTTATGGATCTCTGGATATCTTCCCCAACTACATTATTCTCAGAGACAGTCCACTTCTTTGATATGTTCACACAAAGCCTACACATAGTAGACAACTTAATGTTTCACTGACTGGTGTTACACTACGATGATTGTTCAGATCTTTGAATGTATCAGGAGGTTAAAACGGTTTTTGTCTATTCATATCCTCATCTGCTGTAGCTTGTGCATTTCCTTGTCTAACAATAGGGTGGTATTAGATATTCCTAAATGGTATTGTGGTTCAGAAACATGCAGTGGTGGAATCTCAGCAGAGATTCACACACACACACACACACACACACACAAAATCAAATAGTGAACAGAAGACTACTCTTAATGGCAATCCTAGAAATAAAGCAAGTAGGAAGGCTACACCAAGCATGATGGCATGTAATCTCCAGCACTTGCAATTCTTAAACTCAAAATAACTTTTAATATACTCAGTTTTCTATATATGATGAGGCCAACAAAGTAAATAAAGGGGGAGCCCCTTGCTAGAAGGCACTGTGATGTACATTTCATGAGAGAAGGCAGCTCTAGTCATAGTCTTGTTAAATTCTAGGCAAAGTTTGTGTAAATTAAATACTCAAGCTTAGCCCTGTGCTCTGAGTATTTGATCAATCCTGAACTATGAAACAAAAAGAAAAATCAATACTTTCCCTTAATTCTGTCAAGTTTGTGGTAACTGAAAATAAAATATATGGGTGATATTATGCATGCAGAAAGACCATTATCCTGAACAGGACAGTCTCTTTCCTCTTCTCTTTTCCTCTGGAGTTTTTCCACCATTACATTACCACTTAAATTTACCTGAGACATTTCAAAAGAAATCTGAAATATTATCATATACAGATCTACAGAGATTAACCACATACACATATGATGACAGAGCTGCCAATACAAAGAATTAGGCATCCACATGTTATTTCGTTAACAAAAACCCATTGTTCTAAAGATTTTGGAACTAACAAGGTTATGTCCCAAGTTCAAGATAAACCAATACTCCTATTTTTAAAATAAGACAGTGAATAACTTAGAAACTAGATCCAAAATAATAAGCTACTCCAGAGGATGGTAAGGAAGCTAAAAGACAAGATGCTACCTATTTTCTCTATTATTTTTCTAAGTAGTCCAAATGCAAGCTTGGAGGAAAGTACAAAGCCCAAAGTAAATCTGTCTAATTAAAAGATAGCTGGAGGAAGTTCTGCATAAATATTTTTTGGATGCAGAAAAAGAACTATTGTGAGAAAAATCTCACTCTTCATAAGTCAAGAGGAAAATCGAGGATAACTCAAGAATAGTTAGAATAACAATACCAGCTATCACTTACTGTCAAGAAATTTTATTATTTCCTTTAAGCACCACATCTACCTTATTAAAGTATTACCATTCCAGTCCTATAGATAAGGAAATTGAAACTCTGAGAGATTAAGTAATTTGGTTCATACACCTAGACTGTGGCATACCTGTACTATGGATGCAGATCTAAGTCTAAAGTCTATGCTTCTTTCTATTTGACTATACTTTAGAAGTTCTCAACCTTCAGTGCCTGCCACAATAGTCTGGGATATTTTTCAAAATACAGATGCATGGGTTACATCCTCATAGTTTCTAAACCAGCAGGTCTGATTACTTTTTTTAAAAAGGTAGCACAGGTGTTTCTGATGCACATCAAAAGACTAGACTGGGAAAAAAACCCAAGGCAATCTAAAAGTAAATTCTTTGTCATTCTGCAATACCTGCTTTTCAGCAAATTAACCTTTCTAATCATACATTT
Source organism: Giraffa tippelskirchi (assembly GCF_054371585.1). Lineage (NCBI taxonomy): Eukaryota > Metazoa > Chordata > Mammalia > Artiodactyla > Giraffidae > Giraffa > Giraffa tippelskirchi. Next base: position 35,067,027 of record NC_137286.1, on the reverse strand, counting down.
TGTAGGCATCCATCAAGTCATCCTGTTTTCTATCAGAATGCTATCTCTAAGCAAATAAGGAGGTTGGAGTAGTATAACTGATACAGAGGCCCATTTACTATAGGAGGAACATCAAATAGGCATTGACCATTTTCCATCAATAATCTAAAAAATGAACAGCATAGACACAGTAGAGGTAGAAGTTAGAGAAATATTGTTCTAATATCTTAATATAGCACACATTTTGGATTAGACAGAAAATGATAAAACCTTATAAAATAAACAGAAAACAACAGTTTTATTGTGGGCTTAATCTTCAGATTTAGGCCATACCTGAATGGCCTATGGCTTTCCCTACTTTTTTCAATTGAAGCCTCAATTTTTCAATAAGGAGCTCATGATCTGAGCCACAGTCAGCTCCAGGTTTTGTTTTGCTGACTGTATAGAGTGTCTCCATCTTCAGCTACAAAGAAGACCAAAACCAGCCCAAAGAAAAAGAAATGTAAGAAGGCAAAGTGGTTGGCTGAGGAGGCTTTACAAATACTGAGAAAAGAAGAGAAGGGAAAAGCAAAAGAGAAAGGGAAAAATATACCTAGTTGAATGCAGATTCCAGAGAACAACAAGAAGAGCTAAGAAAGGCTTCTTAAGTGAACAATGCAAAAAAATACAGGAAAACAATAGAATGGGAAAGACTAGAGATCTCTTCAAGAAAATTGGAGATACTAGGGGAACATTTCATGCAAAGATGGGCACAATAAAGGACAGAAATGGCAAGGACCTAACAGAAGCAGAAGATATTAAAAAGAAGTGGCAAGAATACACAGAAAAACTATACAAAAAAGGTCTTAAAAACCCAGATAACAGCGATGGTATAGTCACCCACCTAGAGCCAGACATCCTGGGAGTGTGAAGTCAAGTGGGCCTTAAGAAGCATTACTATGAATAAACCTAGTGAAAGTGATGGAATTCCAGCTGAGCTATTTCAAGTCCTAAAAGATGATTTGTGAAAGTGCTGCACTCAATACACCAGCAAATTTGGAGAACTCAGCAATGGCCACGGGACTGGAAAAGGTCGGTTTTCATTCCAATTCCGAAGAAAGGAATGCCAAAGAATGTTCGAACTACTGTACAACTGTGCTCATTTCACTTGGTAGCAAGATAATGCTTAAAATCCTTCAAGCTAGGCTTTAGCAGTACATGAACTGAGAAATTCCAGATGTACAAGCTGGATTTAGAAAAGGCAGATGAACCAGAGATCAAATTGCCAACAACTGTTGGATCATGGAAAGAGCAAGGGTATTCCAGAAAAACATCTACTTCTGTTTCACTGACTACACTAAAGCCTTTGACTGTGTGGATCACAACAAATTGTGGAAAATTCTTAAAAAGATGGGTATAACAGACCACCTTACCTGTCTCCTCAGAAATCTGTATGCAGGTCAAGAAGCAACAGTTAGAATCGGATATGGAAAAATGGACTGGTTCCAAATTGGGAAAGGAGTACGTCAAAGCTGTATATTGTTACCCTGCTTATTTAACTTATACACAGAGTGTATGTGTGCTAAGTCACTTCAGTAGTGTCTGACTCTTTGCCACCCTATGGACTATAGCCCGTTAGGCTCCCCTGTCCATGGGGTTCTCCAGGCAAGAATACTGGAGTGGGTTGCCATGCTCTCCTCCAGGGGATCTTCCCAACCGAGAGATCAAACTTGTGTCTCTTACAAATCCTGTAAAACATGAGTCCTTTACCACTAGTGCCAAAGTACATCATGTGAAATGCCAGCCTGCATGAATCACAAGCTGGAATCAAGATTGCTGGGAGAAATATCAACAACCTTAGATATGCAGATGATACTACTCTAATGGCAGAAAGTGTAGAGAAACTAAAGAGCCTCCTGATAAAGGTGAAAGAGGAGAGTGAAAAAGCTGCCTTAAAACTCAATATTCACCAGAATTGAAAGAGACACGTGTACCCCAATGTTCATCGCAGCACTGTTTATAACAGCCAGGACATGGAAGTAGCCTAGATGCCCATCAGCAGACGAATGGATAAGGAAGCTGTGGTACATATACACAATGGAATATTACTCAGCCGTTAAAAAGAATACATTCGAATCAGTTCTAATGAGGTGGATGAAACTGGAGCCTATTATACAGAGTGAAGTAAGCCAGAAAGAAAAACACCAATACAGTATACTAACACATATTTATGGAATTTAATAAATTGGTAAAGATAACCCTGTATGCAAGACAGCAAAAAGAGACACAGATATATAGAACAGTATTATGGACTCTATGGGAGAGGGCGTGGGCGGGATGATATGGGAGAATGGCATTGAAGCATGTAAATTTATCATATGTGAAACGAATTGCCAGACCAGGTTCGATGCATGAAACAGGGTGCTCGGGGTTGGTGCACCGGGATGACCTGGAGGGATGGGATGGGGAGGGAAGTGGGAGGGGGGTTCTGGAAGGGGAATATATGTACACCCATGGTGGATTCATGTCAATGTATGGCAAAACAAATACAATATTGTAAAGTTAAAAAATAGATAAATAAACTAATTTAAAATTAAAAAAAGAAGGAAAAAAAAAACCTTCAACATTCAAAAAACAAAGATCATGGCATCTGGTCCCATCATTTCATGGCAAATAGATGGTGGAAAAGTGGAAACAGTGGCAGATTTTTTTTTCCCTTGGGCTCCAAAATCACTGTGGACAGTGACTGCAGCCATGAAATTAAAAGACGCTTGCTCCTTGAAAAAAAGTTATGACAAACCTAGACAGTGTATTTAAAAGCAGAGACATCACTTTGCCAACAAAGGTCCATCCAGTCAAAGCCATGGTTTTTCCAGTAGTCATGTATGGATGTGAGAATTGTACCATAAAGAAGGCTGAATGCTGAAGTATTGATGCTTTCTAATTGTGGTGCTAAAGAAGACTCTTGAGAGTCCCTTGGACAGCAAGGAGATCAAACCAGTCAATCCTAAAGGAAACCAACCCTGAATATTCACTGGAAGGACTGATGCTGAAGTTGAAGCTCTAATACTTTGGCTATCTGATGTGAAGAACCAACTCATTGAAAAAGACCCTGATGCTAGGAAAGATTGAGGGCAGGAGGAGAAGGGGGTGACAGAAGATGAGATGGTTGGATGGCATCACGGACTCCATGGACATGAGGTTTGAGCAAACTCTAAGAGACAGTGAAAGACAGGGGAGCCTGGTGTGCTGCAGTCCACGGGGTTGCAAAGAGTTGGACACGACTTAGCAACTGAACAACAACAATCTTCAGAAGCTTACAATTTGTAGAAATGAGATTTAAGTACTTTTCTTGGCCCCTCCACATGACATGGGGGATCTTAGTCCCTAATCAGGGATTAAACCCACAGCCTCTACATTGGAAGCAGAGTCTTAAGTGCTAGACTGTCAGGGAAGTCCCGAGATTTAAATAGTTTAGATACAACCATCTCCAAAATGTCTTCTGTAGAGCATAAGTAATAAAAAAATTCCACAGGTTAACATTTTTTCTGGTAAATGCAGATTTCTCTTAAGAAAATAGGCTAATATTTTACATACATCATTATTTTATCCATTCATTTTTACTTACACAAGACACTTACTACCTCTAATTTTTTACCAGTTGCATTCTAATCTTGCTTTTATCATTTTGAACTTGTACTTCTAACTGGATTCAAAAAATATAGGGTGGTTACCAGGTCTGTTCTGTATCCACAGGTTCTCACAGGACTTGAGTTCATAATAAGGTCATGTTAGATAACCTGCTTTGGCCTTTAACTTTTCCAGAACTTCTGGTGCAGGACTTCAGTGAATAAAGTTTGACCTGTAAGACCCTCACAGCATGCTTGATCCATATTCCTCATTAGATAGATGAAGACACTAAGACGCAGAGAGAAAGAAGTAGATTAAAATATCATGTATCTGGCCAAAGCTGCTGCTTTTTTGCAGTCTAGCACCAAACTTGAGAAGTGGGTACATCTCAGGCAATGCTGCACTATGAATTTTATGGGCCCAGAACACTTTATCTTCATGGCCCTTCCTCCATAAAAAAATGAAAAATTATATTTATCTCCCTTTTGGTATGAAGACAAATATATTAATGTGTGTGTGTTCAGTCACTGTCATGCGTGACTCTTTGCAACCCCATGGACTCCAGCATACCAGCCTTCACTGTCCTTCACTAACTCCCAGAGTTTGCTCAAATTCATGTTCATTGGGTTGGTGTTGCTATCTAACCATCTGATCTTCTGCCGCTCCCTTCTCCTTTTGCCTTCAATCTTTGCCAGCAACAGGGTCTTAAAACATTTTGTTCATTTGTTCCTTTGGATTTTAAAAGACTTCAAAACATTTTCATGAGCCCCTCCCTACAGGTACTGAGGGTCCTAGGCACTAAAGGATAAGATGGCTGTGGTTTTAGATGACCCATTTGACAGTCAAAACCAGCTTTACTCTTCTCCAGGAGACATGGTTCTGCCAGAGGGCACTATCCACGTGGCTTCTCTATCACTTAGGATGTACTGGTCATAGAAAGCTCAGCCTTTTATCAGACTATTCCAATGACTCTCATTCCAGCAGCTCTCCAGAACCTACTTCCCCATTTTAAACCAGCCCAGTCCCCTACAAAAACATTCTGAGAGAGTCTGCAGTATTCAATAGAGATCAGCTGCCAAGCCTCTGGGAATGGAAACAATCTCCAGAGTCCCAAATGTATTTGAAAGGAACATTAGACAGATCACTTCATTGGGATTTATGGCCTTTCCCAGGATGGCTAGTTACCACCCATAGAGACATCCTTACTCTAAGAACAGGTACAAGGATTTTCTGGACTAGATATGATATTGTTTCCAGTATATTCACTATGTAAAAAGGCTATATCATTCATAAAATGGAAGAAGTTGTAACTCTACTGTAATCAGGGAAAGTCAAAGACTATCAAATCTCCCGATATTAATTCATTTTATGAAAACCGCCATTTTAAATGGAATTTATCATTCCCATAGCACCTGCTCTGATTGATTTTACTTTAGGGTCCTCAGGTATGAGGCTCAACTCAAGTGCTATCCTCTCCAGTAACTCAACATTGATCACTTCTCTCATGATCAGAGGTATTTGACTCCTGACCACTTTTGTCACATATGTTATTTTCTATAGCTATTTCTGATTTTTTAATTCAATGTATAATATAATATTTTCTGACTACTATATGCTAGGTATGACATGGCGTATACAAAGAGCAGTAAAATAAGACACTACTCTCGAAGAGCTAATTTCAAGCAAGGGGCAGAATAATATATAATATATTAATATTTAAAACAGGGCAAACATAAGTGCCACTATAGTGTATTTATTGGATGAAGGAAGTACTTATCATGTAGGTGATAGCATTTGAGATGAGTGTTAATGAGGAAAGATGACACAGAATTGGAAATAAGGTATAAAAGAAACAGCACAGCAAAAACACAGAAATAGCAAAGTGTCAAATATATTTATAAAACAAGAAGTATAATTTGGTTTACAACATGTAGTACTACTGAGAAGTGAAAAGCAAAATGACGGGCAAAATATAAACATCTAAAAGGCGTTCTAACATCTGGGACCTCATTTTGCATTTTGTTTGTATTCTTATAGCCCAGCCTAATTCTGGCCATTAATAACATTCTGCAATTGCCTGAAGCTGTTAGAAAAAGCATTCAACAGTGTACATATTAATAAGGCACCTGTTCAAAGGAATATAATAATTACATATAATAATAATTACAGTAAATATATAATGACATAAGGCACTTGGGGGGAAAGTGCCCACAAATTCAGTATAAAATAGTTGTAGTTAACAAAGAATAGATTTGGGGAAAATCATTTTAACCCTTCTTATAAAATAAATTTGATATTTTGAAATATTCCAATACCCATCACAAATTTCATGACATTTGTTCCACCAAAGCTCAGAAATAAAGTATGTGCACTTCAATAAAAAGAATTGCAGTCGTTTAGACTACTAAGTCTACTTTACATCAAGTCTTCCAAGATAGGTGCCAATTCAGTTTAATAAAGGAAAACTACAATGGCTTCCTAAGTAAAGGGAAGCAGCTAAAACTAAAGGCCAAGTTTTACTGAGAACAATTTGCAACTGCAAAATTAAGCTAACAAAGGGAATTAAAGATGGCATCTTCAGTTTGAGAAACTGTCCAAATTAAACTAAAATTCAGAATTTTCTTGCAGTAATGAAAGTTTTAGAGCCTAATTTTATTTTCTGATGTGGATAAAATATTGTAATTAAAATATACAAATAGATTCAAAATTTCAGAAATGAATGGAAGTTAACTATTTGAACAATTTAATCACTTCACAAGAAAAATTTGAATGCATGCAGATATAATGTAACAGATGTTCAATTTAACAATATATTTTAAAAGCTAAATGTATAATAAAACAATTGTTACATTTTCTCTGACCATTAATTTACTCCCTTCTAAGTTATCAATGAATAATGTCTTCCTACACACATGTATAAATTCACTTTCTTACAAGCATCTCTGCCTGTGTTTAAACTGATATACTATGTAATTTGAACAAAAACAGATATTTTCTCTAACAACCATTATGACTCAAAACTATTGTAAATGCTTCTTCAAGAGTGGCCCACTCTCACCTGGTATGTTTGCTCAAAATGTAGATCTTTACTCCAACAATTCTTGGATCTCACCAAGATACAAAATCATTGCCCTTTTGTTGTAATGAGTATTCTTACTTCTCTCTTACTCAGAATAAATTCCATGAACAATTATGTTTTCAACTTTGCAACACTCTCTAGCCCTTTCTTTCCTCTTTCAACTCTCTTAGCTTGAGTAGATGACTACTAGAGAAAAGCCATACAACTTTGCTGACTGCTTTCACTTAAAATGTATTACTGTATTACTACAAGTCTCAAATGGGGACTTAACACTGTCAGAAACAGAATCCAAATCAGTTCTTTCTATATACCTACTTTGCCACTTTGAGGTAACTATTTCACAATTTTCTTGTCTCCTCAAATCTCTGACATCCCTTTCCCAAGTCCCTTACTACTGATGACCTTGCCTCATACTTGAGGGGAGAATGAAAGTGAAAGTGAAGTTGCTCAGTCATATCTGACTCTTGGCAACCCCATGGACTGTAGCCTACCAGGTTCCTCCGTCCATGGGATTTTCCAGGCAAGAATATTGGAGTGGGTTGCCATTTCCTTCTCTGGGAGATCTTCCCAACCAGGGATTGAACCTGAGTCTCCCGCATTGTAGACAGATGCTTTACCATCTGAGCCACCAGGGAAGTCACTTGAGGAGGAAAATAGATCCAAATAGATGAATTTTATCTCATCTTCCCATTAATTCTACCAATCTGACTTCACATATGTTACCTTCACTGCTCTAACAATGGAAAAAGGGTTTGTGTCCCTCTTTAAAGCCAACCCTTTCACTTGTGGTCAGAATCTCACCCACTTGTGACTTCTCAAGGATTGTTACTGCAATATCATTTCTCTTCTCAATGTCATCAGTTTCTTCAGTCCAGATAATTCCCACTGACATATGGATGTGCCTCAATCCCACTCATTTTATTTTTACATTTTTATTTATTTATTTTGGCAGCACTTGGTCTTTGTTGCTGCATGTCGACTTTTCTCTAGTTACGGCAAATGGGAGCTACTCTCTAGTTGCAGTGCACACTGGCTTCTCACGGTGGTGGCTTCTCTTGTTGTGGAGCATGAACTCTGGGGTGCTCTGACTTCAGTAGCTGTGGCGTGTGGGCTTAGTTGCCCCGCGGCATGTGAGATTGTCCCACACCAGGAATTGAACCGGTGTCCTCTGCATTGCAAGGGGGATTCTAAACCACTGGACCACTAGGGAAGTCCAATCCCATTCATTTTAAAAAACAACCTTCCCTGTATTTATGTCTCCCTCTAGGTACTGCAGCACTCCTGTATTACCTTCCACAACAAAACTCCACAAAAAGAGTACCCTTTTCATACAAATTAAATTTTTTTTAATTCTAGTTCTGTGAAAAAAATGCCATTAGTAATTTGACAGAGATTGCACTGAATCTGAAGACTGCCTTGAGTAGTACAGTCATTTTACCAACATTGATTCTTCTAATTCAAGAACACAGTATATCTTTCCATCTGTTTGTGTTGTCTTCAATTTCTTTTACCAGTGTCATAGTTTTCAGAGTACAAGTCTTTTGCCTCCTTAGGTAGGTTTATTACTAGGTATTTTATTCTCTTTAATGTGATGGTAAATGGGATTGTTTCTTTAATTTCTCTTTTTTGTTGTTGTTGTTAGTGTATAGAAATGCAAAAGATTTCTGTGTATTAGTTTTGTACCCTGCAACTTTACCAAATTAATTTATGAGCTCTATAGTTTTCTGGTGGCATCTTTAGGCTTTTCTATATATAATATCATGTCATCTGTGAGCAGTGACAGTTTTCTTTTCCAATTTGGATTCCTTTTCTTTTTCTTCTCTGATTGCTGTGGCTAGGACTTCTGATACTATGTTGAATAAGTGGCGAAAGTGGGCATCTCCTTGTCTTGTTTCTGATCTTAGATGAACTCATTTCAGCTTTTCACCATAGAGTATGATGTTAGCTCTAGGTTTGTCACCATGGCCTTACACTGAGGTAGGTTCCCTCTCTGCCCACTTTCTGGAGATTTTCTATCATAAACAGATGTTGAACTTTATCAAAAGCTTTTTCTGCATCTCCTGAGATGATCACATGGCTTTTATTCTTTAATTTCTTAATGTGGTGTATCACACTGATTGATTTGTGGATACTGAAAAAGTCTTTGCATCATTTAGATAAATCCCACTTGATCATGGTGTCTGATCCTTTTAGTAATTTTAAAATTTGTATGGAATCACAAAAGACTCTGAATAGCCAAAGCAATGTTGAGAAAGAAAAATGGATCTGGAGGAATCAGACTCCCTGACTTCAGACTATATGACAAAGCTATAGTAATCAAAACAGTATAGCACTGGCCAAAAAACAGACATATAAATCAATAAAACAGGATAGAAAGACCAGAAATAAAGCTACACAACTGTGGTCAATTAATCTACAACAAAGGAGGCAAGAATATACAATGGAGAAAAGAGAGTTTCTTTAATAAGTCGTGCTGGGAAAACTAGACAGCCACATGTAAAAGAATGAAATTAGAATATTCTCTAACACCATATACAAAAATAAATTCAGAATGGATTAAAGACCTAAATATAAGACTAGATACTATAAAATTCTCAGAGGAATACACAAGCTGAACATTCTTTGACACAAACCACAGCAATATCTTTTTGGATCTATCTCCTAGAGTAATGGAAATACAAATAAATGAATGGGACCTAATTAAACTTAAAACCTTTGCACAACAAACAAACTATATACAATGGGAGAAATACTTGCAAAGAGTGCAACTGACAAGGGATTAATTTCCAAAATATACAAAAAGCTCATACAGCTCAATATCATAAAACAAACAACCCAATCAAAAAATAAGCATAAGATCTAACTAGACCTTTCTCTAAAGAAGACACACAGATGGCCAAGAGGCACATGAAAAGGTGCTCAATAATGCTAATTATTAGAGAAATGCAAATCAAAACTACAATGAAGATCATCTCATACCAGTCAGAGAGGCCATCATTAAAAAGTTCACAAACAACAAATGCTGGAAAAGGTGTGGAATAAAAGAAATATTTCTACACTGTTGGTAAGAATGTAAATTGGTAGAGTCACTATGGAGAACACTATGGAGGGTCCTTAAAAAGCTAAAAATAGAGTTGTAGGATCCAGGATCCCACTTCTAGGTATATATCTAGAGAAAACTCAAATTTAAAGAGATACATGCACCCCAATGTTCACTGCAGGACTATTTACAACAGCCAAGACATGGAAGCAACCTAAATGTCCATTGACAGATGAATAAAGAAGATATATATGCATATATATAGTGGAATATTACTCAGTTATAAAAATAATGAAGTAATGTCATTTGCAGCAACATGGGTAGACCTCGCAATTACCAAACTAAGTGAAGGAAGTCACTCTTCACACTGTTGTTAGTCAATGCTTTAAAATCTTTGGTGAGATCCTCAGTTTTCATGGAACAAAACCTAACTCCCTTCTTAAGATATTCAAAACTTTTCATGATTTCAACTCATCTTACCTTTTCAGTCCCATCTCTCAGTGCATTTCCTTCAACTATCCTTTAATCATGTAAGACTGCATGCCCCAGACATGACTGGATTGACCTACCTCTAAACTTTGGCTCATGCTATTCCTTCACCCTAGGAACAATCATGGAATACACAAAACACTGCACTCAGATCAGGAAACTTGGGTAAGAGTTACAACCCTGTCATGTGTCCTCCTTGAGTTCATATTGATAGGTAAAATAAAGACAAAGTGCTAGCCTCAGGATTAAATAAGAATGCATTTCAGAGTTTTTTAATGAATTCTAAACGGTACACAAAATACTGCCAAAGTCTTCTAGATAATGACTGTACAATTTTACAAACCCACAATTACTAAGAGAATATCCTTTTCTCCACATACCTGTCACCACTGGACACACCAATTAAAAAAAAAAAAAAACACAAACTTCTACCAATTCAGTAGATTAAAACAATTTTATTATCTTTAAAACTTGCATTTCCCTGATTATTAGATTGAACATCTTTTCCAATGTTTATTAGGTATTTTCTTTTCTTTTAATTCCTTGATCATATTCTTTGCCCATTTTTCTATTTCCTCCTCCCTTTTTTGTATTATGAATATATTACTGTGCTCTTTTATCCATTTGAAATATTTTTTTAAGTCTGGCACTTACCTTCTTAATTTGTTTAAAGGTTCTTTTGTCATAGAGAAGTTTTTATTTTGCTATATCTAAGTGAGCCATCTATTTTTTTTAAATAGTTTTTGATCTTGATAGCTGATTTTAAGGCCTTCCCTACCTCATGGTCACAAACACTTTCTTCTAGCATTTGCAAAGTATTTCTTATATTTAGATTTTTATTACATTTAATCCTTATTTTTGTGAATGGTGTGAAAATTTTCATATATCTTTCTAAATGCACACCATTTATTGAATAGTCCATTCTTTATATACTGATTTAAAGTATCACATTTATTCTACATTTAAATTGGGAGATATACAGATACCTGAGACAGATATGGGTCTGTCTCAGAATCTTTACTCTGTTATTGATATAGCTATCTTTCCCTATGCCAAAACCACACTTCTGCATTTTACTGAATGCTTTTTGGGGGTGCTACTGAGATGACTGCATAGTTTTCTCCTCTAATAACTAAGTTATACAGATAGATTTTACAGTGTTGATCCATCTTTGCATTCTTAGTTTAAGTACTAAGTAAACAATTCAGCATTTTAATATCTTATTTATGATTTTTTTTAGTCCTAGAACTCTAGAAATAAGATAGACCTGTAGTTTTTCCTTCCTCTCACCACCTCCCCTGCCCGCTGACTTCTTGCTCTTTCTCTTTCTTTTTTCTGTGTCCTCCCTGTTTTGTTTGGGTATTAGTGTCACATGATCATCATGAAACCAATTGGGTAGGGTCCTATCTTTTTATACATCATGCAAGATTACATAGGAAGTCTTTAAAAGTTTCCTAGAACTCACCTGTAAAACTTTGGCCATTATAGGGACAAATCTTTAAATTTTTTTTCAATTCCTTCTCATAATTATTAGTTAACTCAAGGTTTTTACCATTTCATGTGATAGTTTGAATAAGTCATATTTCTGAAAAATCACCCACTGAATCTTGGCTTTCACATTTTATTAATACACATTTATACAGAGTTCTTATCACTTTACAAATCTCTATATCTTCAATTGTGCTTATTTTTAAATTTCTAATATTGATTAGTATCTTTTCTTTTCCAGACTTATGAAGATTAATCTATGTTATTGATGTTTTAATCAATCAATAACATGCTGATTTCTGATTTCACCCTTATTAATCTGGACCTTTATCTTCTTTGAATTATTTTACCATTTCTCTTTTAATCTTTAAGTAAATTATTTAATTCATTAATTTAATTTATGCAAATGACTTTAATTTTTATGGAATGAAACAGGCATGCATAAAAAGTTTAGCAATACAAAAGTACAAAATAGTAAGCAACAAACCAACCAATATCCCATCACTCAGAAAGGGAAAGTGCTAACATTAATTGAATGTTATTTCACACATCTCTCCAAGCATTTATGGAGATGAATGGATGACTCTACGCCTCCCTATTTATCCTTTTTCTTCCCAATTTTATGGTCTTTCTTTTTAAACTGTTTTTAACTTCAAAAAGCTTTGAAATTTACAGAAAACATCAAAATTCTGTAAAGCAATTATCCTTCAATAAAAAACAAATTAATTTTTAAAAAGGGATTCTAAATTTTTTTTTCTTTTTTAATAAATGTAATATCATCTTGCATGTCTCTGAGAATATATTTATTCTAAAGTTCTGTTTTGCTCTATTAACTCTGATTCCTTGGGTATTAGGTCTTGCATTTTATAGTTTGGAACCTTTTGTCATGGTATTAGTTTTCTTTAAATATTTTGTGATATTGAGTTGTGGGATCATCTTCATTTAGGCTTTAGAGATGTCTTGTTAGTCTGTGACTGATGTGATTACAGAAGCATTTTTTCAGGGGAAAGGCAAAATATTTCTCTGGGTAGTGAACATGGATAGTTAATAATATTTGGGGGGGCTACCTATCCTTTCTGGATATTGACAACATTGGGGAATTCCTTTGGCTTTTAAAAAATATTTTATTTCTTTATTTGCCTGTATTGGGTCTTAGATGTGACACACAGGATCTTCACTGCGTCATGCTGGCTCTTTCACAGCAGTGCACGGACTCTGTAGTTGTGGCACACGTGCTGCAGAGCTGGTGGGTTTCAGTAGTTGTGGTGTGCTGGCTTAGCTGCTCGTAGAATGTGGGATCTTAGTTCCTGGACCAGGTATCAAAGCAGCATCCCCTGCACTGCAAGGTGGATTCTTAACCATTGGACCACCAGGGAAGTCCCTGCTTTGGCTTTTAAAGCACCCACATTGTCTGGTTTTGCACCATACACACCAAGGAGAAATAAAGTTGGGGATAGGTAGACCCATATGTTTGCTTGTCCAGCAAGCTAGACGTAACACAGCCTTATAATCACATATCTTTTACAGTATTCCACTTTTGTGTGTGTTTCCTCATTTTCATTCCCATTCCATTTTCAAGGTTTTTTCATGGGTTTTTGCCAATTTTGCTTTTGGTTTTCCTTTCACAGTTGTGTTTGATCAGTACTGTGTATATTTTGGAGGAGGAAGGAGGGAAAACTATTAGGAATAAAAAGTATCAAAGGGAGCCTTTAGCATGTTCTCAGTGTACCACTATGCATTGGAAGTTTTGAACAGATATGTTTTGGCACAGATAAATGGACAATATTGTACATACTTTTAAAGGAAAATGTTTTTTCATATATTTTCTCTTCTACTGAAGTATGGTCTCGTAACAGTAAGCACAGGGCATTATCCAGTGTTTTCTAACCCCTGATGCACATTATTAATCTGGGGGAGCTGTTCAAACACATTAAAATCTAACAACAGAAATGCCATTTTAACTGGGTTAGGGTCAGAACCATTGGTATGGTGGGAAAACTACAGGCTTTAGGATTACATGAATCTGAGTTCAAATTATCACTTACTGTGGTCTGTAACTTTAGGCAAGAAACAAATTTTTGAGCCTTAGTTTCCCATCTATAAATTGAATTTACAAGATTATGGTAAAGATTAGAGATAATATAAGAAGAGAGACTAGCAACATGCAAGACAAATAGCAAATGACTAATAAATGTATTTATGCTCTTCTAAATATATTCATAAGTAAGCAGACAAAACCCCATGGTATTAGAAAAGAGAGCAAATAAAATAGATATCCCTTCATATGCTAAAATCTTACAAATGACAAATTTAATACCAAAAGTCACAAAATTGTTCATAGGAGTTTACGATCATTTCCAGATATTCCAAACTAAGACTGTGGGATTTCCAGAGTGTTCCTACCACATTTTATTGTACCTCTGGGTTCTTTTAATGTTCTTGTTTCAATGCATTTCTTTTCAAAGGATAACTCTCTAAGCTATTACAAGGTTTCTGAGCCATTCTTCATTCCTACATTTCAATATCTGAGAGTAAAAACAGCAGCTTATAATAGTAGCAACCTGGTTATATGTTTCTGTCTGTACTCATTTAAGTATTTTGTGAGAAAAAGATGAGTACTTTGAAATTGCAGGCAATGGGCAGAAAAACTAGAAAGCTGTGGCACCCACAAATTAAACCAACTTTAGTGTCTCTAATGCATGAAACAAACCAACCCAAATTACAGCAAGCAGCTGGAGACAACTCCATTTTCAGACATATTAGCCAAACACAGGGATGTCCATTTGCTGACAAGTAAATGTGCATATTTCTATCATTTGTATCATTCAGAAGCACAAGTATGCCACTTGGCATAATGTACCTACTTAATAAGTAATATTAACTGAATTCTTTAAAAAGTGTTAACCCATGCCCAATTATAGCTATGATTATTCACATATCAACAATAAAGGAAGATTATTTTTTCCTTGTTCTGTAAAATGTTTAAGTGTCCAGAAGTTATTAATGTTCATACACATTACATAATAGGACTTAATTTCTCAAATCTTTACTGTAAAATTAGACCCACATCAATACTAATAGTCAATTTGACAATAACATCTTAAATTATCTGACACTGATTTTCAAAAACAAATTCTATGGTCAAAAAACATATGGGAAAGTGTTCAATGTTATTAGTCACCAGTGAAAAGTAAATTAAAATTTCAATAAAATACCATCACAAGCTCAATGGAATGGCAAAAGTGATACAGTGTAATAACACCAAATGCTGGAGAGAATGTAGAATAACTGGAACTCTAGTATCTTATTTTTGCTTAGTTGTGCCATGCAGGATCTTTAGTGGCATCATGTAAACTCTTAGTTGTGGCATGTGGGATCTAGTTCCATGACCAGGGATTGAACCTGGGCCCCCCTGCATTGAGGGTGTGGAGTCTTAGGCACTGGACAACCAGGGAAGTCCTGGGAACTTTAATGTCTTAACAGTGGGAGTGAAGACACGGTAAATGACACATAACTCACAGACAAGATCTTACAGGTAGAATATCCTAAAGAATAGACACACACACACAACTATGAGAACAAATAAAAGAATTTGGCAGTTTCAAGATACAAGATCTATGCAAAAAAAAATCACTTGTATTTCTAACACTAAAAATGAGCATGAAAATGAGATCAAGAACACAATTCCATTTACAATAGAAAGAAAAAGAATAAAACAGGAAGAAACTTAATCAAGGAAGTGCAAGATTGTGCACTAAAAACTACAAAACATTAATGAAAGAAATTAAAGGAAACCTAAATAAATAAAAAAGCATTCCATGTTCATGGACTACAAAACTTAATATTGTTAAGATATCAGTATTCCCAAAGTTGATCTTGTGATTCAATGCAATCCCCATCAAAACCTGTTTCCATTATTTAGAAATTGACAAGTTAATCATAAAATTCATATGGAATCTCAAGAGACCCTGAATAACCAAGACACTCGGATGGAAATAAATTGAAAGATTCACACTTCCCCAGTTCAAAACTTATTACAAAGCTACAGTAATCAACATAGTGTGGTACTGGCATAAGAAGAGACAAATGGAACAGGATTGGGAGTTCAGAAATAAACCCACACACTGGTAGTCAACTGAGTTTTGACAAGTGTGCCAAGATCATTCAATGGGCTAAATAATAGTTTCTTTAACAAACAGTGCTGGTAAAACTAATATCAACATGTAAAAGAATGAAGTTGGACCCCTACCTCACATCATATACAGAAATTAATTCAAAATGGATCAACAATCTAAATTCAAGCACTAAAACTATCAAGCTTTTAGAAGAAAACACAGGGGAAAGTTTCATTATTTCGACTTTGACAATGGATACTTAGATATGATACCAAAAAGTGTAAGAAATAAAAGAAAAAATTTTAAAATCTTTTGTGCATCAAAAGATACTATCAAGAAAATGAAAAAAACTACAGAATGGGAGAAAATATTTGTAAGTCACATACCTAATAAAAGATTTGTATTTAGGATATATAAAGAACTCTCACAACACAATAGCAAAAAGAAAAGCAACCCAATTAAAAAATGAGCAAAGGACTTGAATACATTTCTCCAAAAATGATATAGAAATGGCCAACATGTAAACAAAAAGATACTCAGCATCATTAGTCATAAATAAAATGCAAATCAAAACCATGAGATACCACTTCAATCCACTAGCATGGCCATAATCATAAAGACACACACAAAAAACCCAACAACCAAGAATTGGTGAGCATATGGATCTTGTAAATTTCTGACAGGAATGTAAAATGGTACAGCCACTATGGAAAACAGTGTGGTGGTTCCTCAAAATTTAAACATAGAATTACCATACTACCCAGAAATTCTACTGCTGGGTATATACGCCAGAGAACTGAGAAAAGGGACTCAAACAAATATGAATGCTGTATTTGAATGTGAATGTTCACAGAAACATTATATTCAATAGCCAAAATGAGGAGCAACTCAAGTGTCCACTGATGAATGAATAAACAAAACGTAGTGTGCATATACATACATATATATATGCATGCTAAGTCGCTTCAGTAATGTCTGACTCTTTGCAACCCTATGGACTGTAGCCTACCAGGCTTCTCTGTCCATGGGAATTCTCCAGGCAATAATACTGGAGTGGGTTGCCATTTCCTTCTCCACAGTATCTTCCTGACCCAGGGATCGGACCTGAGTCTCTTATTTCTCCTGCATTGACAGGTGGGTTCTTTACCACTAGCATCACCTGGGAAGCCCCAGAACATAATGTATAATAGAATATACAGTTCAGTTCAGTCACTCAGCCATGTCTGACTCTTTGCGACCCCAAGAACTGCAGCATGCCGGGCCTCCCTGTCCATCACCAACTCTCGGAGTTTACCCAAACTCATGTGCATTGAGTTGGTGATGCCATCTAACCATCTCATCCTCTGTTGTCCCCTTCTCCACCTGCCTTCAATCTTTTCCAACATCAGGGTCTTTTCAAATGAGTCAGCTCTTCGCATCAGGTGGCCAAAATATTGGAGTTTCAGCTTTAACATCAGTCCTTCCAATGAACACCAAGGACTGATTTCCTTTAGGATGGATTAGTTGGATCTCCTTGCAGTCCAAGGGACTCTCAAGAGTCTTCTCCAACACCACAGTTTTAAAGCATCAATTCTTCTGCGCTCAGCTTTCTTTATAGTCCAACTCTCATATCCATACATGACTGCTGGAAAAACCATAGCCTTGACTAGATGGACCTTTGTTGACAAAATATTGTCTTTGTCTTTGTCAATTCCATTACTTTGTCAATGGAATATTATTAAGCCATAAAAACGAATGAAGCATTGATACACGCCACAAATATAGTTGAAATTAACAATCATTATGATAAGTAAAAGAAGTCACATACAAAAGATCACGTATATTAGTACATTCATATGAAATATCAAGAATAGTTAAAACCATACAGAAAGAAAGCAGATTAGGAGTTGACAGGGCCTGGGCGAAGAGGGGGAATAAAGAATGACTGCTTAATGGATAAGGGATTTCCTTTTGGGTTGACGAAAATGTTTTGAAACTTGACAGAGGTGGTGGTTATACAACCTTGTGCATGTACTAAATGCTATTGAACTGTGACTTTAAAATGGTTAATTTTATGTTATGTCAATTTTACCTCAATAAAAATAAATATATGAATAAGAAAAAAATTCTGATGCCTCTTATTAGCAGTTATTAAGACCATTCTGGGTCTTGCCTAAAGAGGACACACACAGTAAAAAAAGATTTAGAAACTACAAGAAGAAATTGATTATAGTTGCATTACAAAAAATTATCTTTTATTTCACTTGGGGAAATACAAGAGCAAATAACTTGAGGGATAAATAACCAGTAATGATATAAACATTGTTCTGTTTAGTTTTCTATATAATTACTCTTAACAGAACTTTTGGTTGGCCATACACATTTTTCTTGCTCAAATATTCCCTCGTCAATGAGTCCTATTCTTACCAACATATTTAAAATTTCCATGACATGTCTACTACTTCCAATCTGACTATCATACTATACTTTTGTCCATAAAACATTAACTCCTACTTAACACCTAATAATGTGTATTGCAACTTACTAATTAGGTTCATTGTTGATGTTTATTTCCCTCTGCTAGAATATATGTTCCATGAAGATGGGCATTTTTGTCTGTTTTATTCCTGAATGAATTCTCAGTGCTTAGAACCATGCTCAGCACACTGTGATTACTAAATAAATATTTGTTGAGAGAATGAAGTGAATTAGCAGACTAGAGAAACTGAAAGCCAAGTGTCTAGGGAGGGAGAAGAGGGAAAAGACAATACAAATCATGTCATGCATCAGGTATCAGAACCTGTAGGCAAGTGCATGTTGTAGGAATAAAAACAGCAGATTGGTTGAACATATTAATAACTGAGGGTCCAGAGACTCATACTATTCAAAATGTTCATAATATTCAAAATTACCTGGCATATAAAGAACCCCACAGGAAAAGACGATCAACAGATGCCAGTGTCAAGATGACATAGATGTTAAAATTACCTGACAAAGACATTTAATTACCCATTAAAAAATACTTGTGAAATACATACAACGGTAAAAACACTTGAATCAAATGGAAAGTTAGAAAGTCGCAGAAAAGAGATAGAAGATACGAAGAAAAACTAAATGGAAATTCTGGAATTGAAAAATACAACATTTTAAATGGAAAAATCCATTGGGAAGGCTCAATGGCCGATGATAAAGGAAAAAGTCAGTGAATTTGAGGATAGTTAACTCTGAATGACAGAAATAAATTTGAGCTAACAAAAAAGAAAAAGAGGACAGCTTCAGAGACCAAAAATAACCAAAGGCCTATCATCAATGTTACTGGAGGCCCAGAAGGAAAGAGCATAGAGCATGGTGCTACAGGAGTTCCCTGTGATAACCTAGAGGGGTGGGATAGGGTGGGAGGTGGCAGGGAGGCTCCGGAGGGAGGGGACATGTGTATATTTATGGCTGATTCACATTGTCGTATGGCAATGTGAAACCAAAACAACATTGTAAAACAATCATCCTCCCTTTAAAAATTAAAACAAATTTTTGAATTGTAAAAAATAAAAAAAGAATATGGTGCTAAAAATACAGGAGAAGAAATAATGTCTGAAAATTTCTCAAGTTTGGCAAAAGATACAAAGCTGCAGATTTAAAAAGCCCAGTGAACTTAGTAAAAGATAAGCACAAAGATATCTAAACCCAGGATATCATAATCACACTTGATGAAAACTAAGAAACAAAAGTAGAAACTAGCCAAAGAAAAACAATACTTTTAGGGAATCAACTGGAATGACTAAAGATTTCTCACCAGAAACAGTAGAGAACAGTAACAGGAAGTAACACATTATTTTTAAAGCCTTGAAAGAACTGAGCTATCAACTAAGGATTCTACATTCAACAAAAATGTCCTTCAGGTGTAAAGATCAGATATAGATGCTTTAGATGAAGGAGAACAAGAGAAAAAGTTGCCAGCAGACATGCTATAAAATAATTGCTTTTTCTGTTGTTCAGAGAGAAGCCATCAGTAGGAAGTTTGGAAGAATAGGAATAAAGAATGAGGAAGAGAAACTGTAAGTATCTGGATAAACATAACAGGCTATTCTTTCCTCTTGAATTCCTTATGTTTGACATCTGAAAGCAAAAAATTATATGGTCTGATAGAGTTTTCAATGCATGTAGTGTAATATATAAGAAACATAACCTAAAGGGGGCAAAGATGAAGTCATTTCTATGGTGATAAGATTTCTACATTTTACTTGAAATAGTAAAAATACTGATTCTTAGTAGATTGTACAAGGTTTAGTATGTACATTGTAATCCTTAGAGTGTCTACAAAGACATAGAGCAAAACACATAATAGGTAAGTTAAGCAGAATAACAGAAAATGTTGAAATTAGTCAGGAAAGAGAAAACAATATTAAAAAAACGGAGAGAACAGACAGAAAATAAATAGTACACCTAAATTCAAATATGTCAATTAGGACTTCCCTAGCTAGGCTTCAACAGCAGTGAAACAAGAACTTCCAGATGTACAAGATGGATTTAGAAAAGGCAGAGGAACCAGAGATCAAATTGCCAACATCCAATGGATCAAAGAAAAAGCAAGAGAATTCCAGAAAAACATCTAATTCTGCTTCATTGACTATGCTAAAGTCTTTGACTGTGTGGATCACAATAAACTGGAAAATTCTGAAAGACGGGAATATAAAACTACCTTACCTGCCCCCTGAGAAATCTGTATGCAGGTCAAGAAGCAACAGAATTGGACATGGAAAAACACACTGGTTCAAAATTGGAAAAGGAGTATGTCAAGGTTGTATATTGCCATCCTGCTTATTTAACTTATACACAGAGTAAGTACGGCATGCAAAATGCCGGGCTGGATGAAGCACAAGCTGGAATCAAGATTGCTGGGAGAAATATCAACAACCTCAGATATGCAGATGACACCACCCTTATGGCAGAAAGAGAAGAGGAACTAAGGAGCCACTTAATGAAGGTGAAAGAGGTAAGTTAAAAAGTTGTCTTAAAACTTAACATTCAAGAAACGAAGATCACGGTATCCAGTCCCATTACTTCAAGGCAAATAGATTGGGTAATAATGGAAACAGTGACAGACCTTATTTTCTTGGGCTCCAAAATCACTGCAGATGGTGACTACAACCATGAAATTAAAAGACGCTTGCTCCTTGGAAGAAAAGCTATGACAAAGCTAGATAGCATATTAAAAAGCAGAGACATCACTTTGCCAACAAAGGTCCGTCTAGTCAAAGCTATGGTTTTTCCACTAGTCATGTATGGATGTGAAAGTTGGACCATAAAGGAGGCTGAGAGGCTAGGAATTGATGCTTTTGAAGTGTGGTGTTGAAGAAGACTCTTGAGAGTCCCTTGGACTGCAAGGAGATCAAATCAGTCAATCCTAAAGGAAATCAACCTTGAATAGTCATTGGAAAGACTGATGCTGAAGTTGAAATGCCAATACTTTGTCCACCTGATGGGAAGAGCTGACTCATTGGAAAAGACCCTGATACTGGGAAAGATTAGGGCAGGAGGAGAAGGGGGCGACAGAGGAAAGATGGTTGGATAGCATCACATACTCAATGGACATGAGTATGAGCAAACTCTGGGAGATAGTGAAGGATAGGGAAGCCTGGCATGCTTGCAGTCCATGGGGTCACAAAGAGTCAGACACGACTGACTGAACAATAACAAGAGCAACAAGAAGGACTTTTTCTGGTGGTACAGTGGATAAAAATCCACCTGCCAATGCAGGGGACACAGGTTTGATTCCTAGTTGGGAAGATTCCACATGCTGTGGAGCAACTAATCCCATACACCACAACTACTGAGCCTGTGCTCTGCAACAAGAGAAGCTGCCACAGTGAGAAGCCCACGCACAGCAACTAGACAGTAGTCCCCACTCACTGCAACTAGAGAAAGCCCATACACAGTAACCAAGACTCAGTGCAGCCAAAAACAATAAAATAAAAATATGTCAATTACATTAAACGCAAATAGTATACACATTAAAGAGATTATCAAAATGGATCTGGAAAATCATGACTCAATTATTTGGTTTTTACAAGAAACATACTTCAAATATAACTGTATAGGTAGATTAAACTTTTATTTTTTTTTAAGATAGACAGACGTGAAGCCACTAATAAACATAAAGCTGGAGTGGTTATATTATCAAAGTAAGACTTCAGGGTAAAGAAAATTAATAGGAATGAAGAGTAACCTTATATACTAAAAAACGTCAATTCTCCAAGAAGACATAGCAATCTTAAATGTGTATGCACCTAACAAGAGAGATTCAAAATGCATGAAGCAAAAACTAACAGATCTGAAAGGAGAAACAAACAGATAAATTACAATTACATTTGGTAATCTCAGCATTTCTCTCTCAGTAAACAACAGTGGACAAACAGCAATGACACAGAAGAGCTAAACAAAGCCATCAACCAATTGAATCTAACTGACATTTATAGATATTTATCCATCAAAGGCAGCATATACATTCTGCTCAATTTTATATGAAACATTTACCAAGATATACCATATCCTAGGTCATGAAAGAAATATTAAGAAATTTAAAAGAATAGAATCAAAAAAAAAAAGAATAGAAATCAAGAATGTTCCCTGCCCATAAAAAATATAAATTAAAAACAGGATAATAGGAAAATATCCAAATACCTGGAAACTGTCTAAACAATCTATGATTCAAAGAGGAAGATGCAGGGGAAATTAGAAAATATTTTGGGGGACACTTCCCTGGTGGTCCAGAGGTTAAGATTCTGTGTTTTCACTGTAGGGGGCATGGGTTCAACCCCTGGTCAGGGACTAACATCCCACACTGTACACAATGCAGCCAATATGTGTGTGTGTGTGTGTACATATATATATATATATATACATACATACACAGAGAGAGAGAGACTAATACACTCCTAATTAAATCTTTGCAAATATCTTTTCTCCTTAAATTTTACAGGTGTATATATACATATTTTTAAAAAATTGATATATATTGCTAAAATGCCCTCAGAAAGATCTTTAAATTTTGACTCAAAATTTACTTCCTTGGAAAAACTTTCCCTGATTAGCCCTTTCCCACTGCTCCATCTGTGCAACTATTTGGCCTCATTAAATTACTATTATATTTATTGGACCATATAAGCAATTACTGTTTTAATAAGACATTAGGCATCTAGGCTATCTGGTAACAAAGCACATGATATCTTAGAGGAAATCTAAGTGAGGAAATAATAAACTTATGGGCTATGAAATGGGTAGCAAAATTGACATAGAAAGATGAGTTATTAGAATTAATTGGGTAACACCCCATTTTCCATGAATGAAGCATATTCTAATCATTTTTAGGTTTTCCTATTGTTCTGGTTGTGTGCCTCATAAGAGGCAGTGGCTTCTGGTAGAGTTTGCATTGTCTGTATTATCTTTGGAATTAGTAAAAAAAGAAAGTTCAAGCTCTGAAAAATTGTATCAAATTGTCTGTATCTTCAAAATTCATATATGCCCTCTCTAGATTTCTATCATGCCTCCCTTATAAGGCATGAAATTGAAGGCTAACTGATGTCGTGTGACAGAAAAGTGTAATAATTCGGAAACACCGGCTGTTGTGTTTTATTCCACTTGTGAAATGAAATCACATATATTAAAATAAGAATAACATCTCAAATTGTGCATTTTTGGCATCTGACATTACTCACAAACAATTAGCTAGCACTAATTAGGTCCAATATTGTGAATGTTTCATTAAGAAAAAATTAGTTAGCTCTGTTAATTATGAATGTCACAGGAAAATCCAGCCTCAAGCACTCTGATTGTTACTATTTGTTTTTAGGAATCATTTGCTGAGAATTGCTTCCCTTAGTTTTATTTCTATGCCTTCATCATATGATCTTAAAACATGGCAGCCCCTTGTATTATACATTTCCTGCAAATATTAAGCAAATATGCTAAAGCAGGAGCATATTTTATATAACCACACATGTCAGACTAAATGTGAGCCAAGAAAAAGAATGAATGCAACTCATACCTGATTTATATTCGGCAAATACAGAGATATCATAAGCTCCTGGTTTAAATGCCTACATGGTATTTCCATGGCAACTGCATAAACATTTTCCCCATAACCCACAGCAAACTTCATTCTTTATATCCCATTATTTATTTTTTCCACTCTCAGGGGAAAGCCTAATTTATTCCCTAGAAAAATCAATCAATGATTTTCTTAATCAGTGGCATTTGAAGAGTAGGTGGCACAGTTCTTTTTATGGAAAAGCAATTTCCACCAACGTCCTTGTTATGTGACAGAGACTAGGGGAGAATAAAAGTAGTACTTGCTTTCAGGAAATTGTGAGTACAAGTTGCAGTCTTCAAAGAGAGATGAGAATGTGCATTAGAAAATCCACAAAAGGTTGGCCAAAGTGATCACATGCAACTCCAACTTCCCTTTTGTTTGTGCGTGGAGTATCACAGAGACTACTTTACGTAAAAAAAAAAAAAGGCGTTCTTTCATTTCTACAGAGTTTTGGCAGTCTTTAAAAAATTCCATTGCTGCTTTCCTTGTGTGATAGACATTGTACAGAAGTAGAGGTAAGAGAAAGACTACCCACTTAAAAGTGATCAAATGACAGTTCAAAGGAAGAATAAGGAGAAACCACGTCAGGTTCCTTCACTTTGTCTGTTCTTTCAGCCTGAGGTAATTATCCCTTATTGGATTTCAGCTATCAAATGAACAATTTCCCAAAGTGCTCAAAAGGAATGGGTTAACTAACATTCTTCAGTATACTCAGCGCTCCGTGGGTTAGCAAAGGAAGCCCATTCAGGATGAGTGTACATATTAGCCATCCCTTCCTCTGAGCTTCCCTGGCACCACTACAATAGCACTTATCATGTTCTGTTATTGTTTACACATGGGTCCCTCAAAGGGTCTTTATAATACCCCTCCAATCTAACACAGTTAGATTGCTCTGTGAATAGTAGCATGCTTAATAAGCTAGGGGGTTAAATGAATATTTAGCTGTAACATACACACATTTCCTACAATACATAATGCTTCTCACTCAAAAGATTAAACTGTCTTCCAATTATTCCTTCTACCATTTTGATGTTTCTATTCTCATGGGAGTTTTATTACTTCGTTTCTATACAGTGAATCTCTTACCATCTCCTCTCTTTCATTTATCTTTAAGGCCTATGTTGAGTCATGAGGCAAGGGCTTTTGGGGTTTTTTTGGCTTTGTTTCTATTGTTCCAGTATCATTTGTTGGAAAGATTAATCTTTCTTCATTGGACTGCTTCTGCATCTTACAAAAAATCAATTGCTCATACACACACACACACAAACAAAGCATCTATGTCTTGTTTCCTTTTAAACATTCCCCATATGAAACTTACCTGTACTCTAGCACTAGTTATACAATGGCTCATTATTTAACATCAGAGAATTCTAAAGTACCAGAATGTTTCAAGTTTTCCTTCCTATATATGTCAAACCAACAGAAGGAAACAAAAGCTGGGCCTGACTCCAAGAAGAATGACTTTCTTAGGGAATGAGTGTTTCCTTTCATTTCTACAATTTGGTATTTTTAGATAAGCCCTCCTGTGATCATGTGCAAGAATTGTTAATCTTCAAAATGTACAAGCTGGAATGATAAAAACTAATCCCCCCCCCCATTATTCTGTTGCTACTGCATGGGGACCATTAATTCAGAATTAAAATACCAGTGAGGTTAGGACTAACTGGCTTGCCTAGTACAAGCATTTGTGCAGATTTCTAGTTTCTCACCCTTATGAGAAGGTGAGTAACAGAAACAAGGAGACACTTGGTATTTTTCATGCTCTTCAATTGCCACAGATATTTAGTAGTATTCTAACGGATTGTCATTAACTTAAAACATTTACTGCTAATTACACTTGGTACAAGGAATCAAAGGGTAAAAAATGTGTTCACAACACCCACAGCAATCCTCTCTTTCAAATAAGATTTCGATCTCTTCCTCTGTCATCCCTTATGCCACGGCCAGGTCCTTGGTGAAAGGACTTCTAAGCTCTTCTAGAAGTTCAGATAAACATCCTCTTTCTGGATCGTCTTATCATGGCATTTTCAGAGGCTAACTCTTCCCACACATCATGACTGACTTCTTACTACCTAGTATTGTTGTCTTGCCAACAATACATGTGTGAAGGGAGACTTTCTACCACATGGTATAGTCATTTCTTGGTCATCTGACTCTACTACAGAGCATTTCTGCTACAATGATCTCAGTAGTAAAGAATTAAAAGAGCTAATGTGAGAGATGTAAGCCCACAGAAATAACTGTTTTCCCAACAAAAGTTTTTAAAAATACATTTGAAAACCTATAGAATGAAAGAATTACATTCTTCCAAAACACAGTGCAGAATTAACAAGAAGACAGTGGTATTTTAGGTATCAAGAAGAGAACACAGGAGGACAAAGTCATAACACAACAGCAAATCAAATCCCCATTATTTTTTTAAAGTGAAAGAAGGTTTATTTAAAGAAACACACTCCATAGACAGAGCGTAGGCCATCTTGGAAGGCAGGAGAGGCACGAGAAATCTCTACTATTGACTACAATATGTTGCCTACTCATCTGTGCTGTTTTATTTTGAGTTCATATGAAAAAATGCATTTAAATGAATATCACACATCATGAAAGATGGAAAAAGTACATCTAGTAAGTATATCATTATTTACATTTCATATTGTTTATGGCTACAAACATAAGAATATATATTCACCAACCTCACAGCATTTTCTCCGGAAAAGGATGACAGGAATGAGATTGGAGAAAGATACAAAGAGGATTTCAATTGTTTCTAAACTGCTTTATTTCTTTTAACAAAAATGGGGAAATACTAGCATTCAATTAATTCTTGGTGGTAAGATAATAATGTTTTTAATATTATTCTGAATTTTTCTGAATTCTTAGACTTTTTAATAATAAAAAATTTTAAGAACAATAGAAATAATACCTAATTACATTTTAGCTTGAAAGTAAAGCAGATTTCTAAACAAAGAAAACACGAGGAAGAACCTTCTTTTGTGGAATAGAGTAATATCTGAGCAAAATGCATTTTGAACTACATAGTTTGAAAGAATACTTCAAGCGATACTGTAATTTCTGAGAAATACTGGGTAAATAGATTTGCCTTCAAGAGCTTCCATTTAATTATATGTAAAGTAAGGATGTCAAAATAAAATATCTTGGATAACCTCTTCAACTTTAAAAGTCTGTGTCTTTTTTTCTTCTAAAGGAGGTAAGTATATCTCTGCACATGTTATTCCTTTTGCCTAGAATAGGAATACTCTTTTCCTCTAGCTTGTTCCCTGGCAGTAAAATCCTATTAACCAGTAACATTCAGCAGTCGGATTCATTTGTGCTTTGGGAAGTCTTTCCTCACCCTTCCCAAAGAGAAAAAGCACTGTCATAGCTCTGTCCTCATATTCCCATTAATCTCTTCAACACTGCTACTTACACGTTTGTCTGCTCTGTGAGAGAGACAGATGCCGGCACCTGCATCTACTCTTCTTCGTATCCCCTGTACCCTCCATAGTGACATGTTTACAGCCAAGAGAGATAAATATACACAAACCACTTAAACAATGTTAGCACAAAGTAAGTTAAAACTTTTATCTATTACAAATATTATTTTCCCCAAGTAAATGTGTGATGAAATGAATGAATGAATGGAGTCAGTGTGTAAAACGGCATGAAGTTACTCCATCAGTCAGATATGTTGATCGCCCCACTATAAGGTAGGGGTATAACCCAGACAATCGCTTAATACTCTTTCCAAAAGAATCCACAGGATCATTTCAAGTTTTATGCCCTTTAGTTTAGAAAACAAGGATAACATAACTTTTCTGGTTCTTCTTTTACTTTTCCTCATATTAT
This sequence comes from Giraffa tippelskirchi, assembly GCF_054371585.1. Classification (NCBI taxonomy): domain Eukaryota; kingdom Metazoa; phylum Chordata; class Mammalia; order Artiodactyla; family Giraffidae; genus Giraffa; species Giraffa tippelskirchi. Next base: position 35,039,320 of record NC_137286.1, on the reverse strand, counting down.
TGGAAGCTTGGATCAACAGCTTTTTACAAAGGACATGAAACACTCTTCATAAGCAAAATCTCAGAAACATAAGATACACTAAACCTTGGACTGAAAACTATTATAAAAACTATTACATGTATTATCATATACATGTTTGGATAATATGCACTTAGCTGTAACAGTTGATTCAACCCTTGTTCTCAAATAAGGCTGTTTATAGTTCCTATGGTGGAAGAGGGATAGCATGGTAATATGGAGGGGAGAGAGAACTTGGTAAAAAATAGCCAGCAATCCCTCCCAGGAACCCAAGGAAGCAGGAGAGTAGATCTCAGCACCCCTAGTACTTTCTTGGATCAATCTCCCTAGATGTGGCTCATGAAACAGTTGTTAACTGGGAGATTCTTTGAATCAATGGGATTGTCCTGGAAGTCCACCAGCCAGCCATAAGACCTAGAAATGCCCTTGGCAATATTAAAGCCAAAGCAGACAACTGCCACTAGATGGGATGGGGAGGTTGGGGGGAGGGTAGATTTGGAGCTCAAAGCTGCACCCTCTGAGCTTCTAACCAGGTTCTAGTGTAGCTCACCCTAGTCATTTCATTAATCCACAAGTAGCATGACCTTGCATTTTACAGGACTGAATATTCTGGATCATACTTATTAATTAAAATAGGGTTATTTTTTTAACTTTTTATTTTGAAACAGAAGAGTTACCGGAAGTTGCAAAGATAGTACAGAGAAGCCCCATTTACCCTTGAAAGTTTGCCCCAATAGTCACATCTTGTATAAATATAATACAATATCAAAACCAGGAAAGTGACGTGGGTACAATGTATGTGTATTCAATGTCATTTCATGACACATGTAGATTACTCTAACTATCACCACAATCAAGATACAAACTATTCCATCACTGCAAAGATATCCCTTGGTGCTATCTCTTAATAGTCATACCCACCCACCTACCACTCAACCTTCCCAAATCCCTGGCAACAACTGTCTGTTCTCCATCATCATAATTGTGTCATTTTGAGAATGTCATATAAATGGAATCACACATTATGTGGCCTTTTGAGACTGGCTTTTTTCATCCAGCATAATGTCCTTGAGATCCATCCAAGCTGTGATATATATCAGTAGATCATTCACCTTTATCGCTGATATTGTACTCCATAGTATGGATGTACCACAGTTTGTTTAGCCATTTACCTATTGTAGGACATGTTGGTTGGAACAATACGTGGCTATTACAAATAAAGCTGGTATGAACAATAACGTACATGTTTTTGTGTGAACGTAAGTTCTCATTTTACTGGATTTAATGCCCAACAGTGGGATTGCTGGGTCATATGGTAGGTGTCCATTTAGTTTTAAAAGAAACTATCAAATTATTTTCCAGTGTCTGTTCCGTTTTATATTAGTACCAGCAATATATGAAAGATCTAGTATTCTTGCCTGGAGAATCCCAGGGATGGGGAAGCCTGGTGGGCTGCCATCTATGGGGTTGCACAGAGTCAGACACAACTGAAGCGACTTAGCAGCAGCAGCAGTTTCTTTGTATGCTCATCAGTATTAAGCATTGTTACTATTTTTTATTTTGGCTATTCTAACAGGTATACAGTGATAACTCATCATGGCATTAACTTTCATTTCCCTAATAGCAAGTGATGTTGAATGTCTTTTCAATGCGCTTATCTGCCAATGCTATTAAGAGTATATCCTCTTTGGTGAAATAGTTCTTCATGTCTTTTGCCCATTTTTGAATTGATTGTTTTAACTGTTGAGTTCTGAGGGTCCTTAAGTATTCTACATATGACTCTTTTGTCTTCTCATTCTTTTAACGAGGTCTTCTACAGAGCAAGAGTTTTAAATTTTGATTAAGTCTGACTTATCCATTTTTCTTTCTTTTATGGTTGTGCTTTGCTGTCCTAACTATTCTTCACTAATCTCCAGATCCTGAAGATTTTCTCACAGGGAGCCCATCCTGGTGCTCTGTGATGACCTAGAAGGGTGTGACAGAGGAGGAGAGGGATAAACTCAAGAGGGAGGTGATATATTCATAATTATAGCTGATTTGTGTTGTTGTATGGCAGAAACAAACACAACATTGTAAAGCAAATTTCCCCCAATTAAAAACAAATACATAAAAAAAGATTTTCTCCTACATAAAACTAAAAAGTTTTATAGTTTTACATTTAAATCTATGATTCACTTTAAGTTAATTTTTCTATAAGGTGAGAATTTAGGCTGAGAATTTAGGTGAGAATTAGGCTTTTTTTTTCTTTTCTATGAATATTCAATTGTGCTCAGTTGCTCAGTCATGTCCAACTCTTTGCAGTCCCATGGACTGTAGACCACAAGGCTCCTCTGCCTATGGAATTTCCAGGCAAGAATAATGGACTGGGGTGCCGTTTCCTACTAAAGGAGATCTTTCTGACCCAGGGATGAACCTGTCTCTCTTGTGTCTCCCGTATAAGTCAGCCAGATTCTTTACCACTAGCGCCATGTTGCTCCTGCACTATATGATAAAAAGATAGTCCACTCTCCATTGAATTGCCTTTATACTTTCATTAAAAAAACAACAAAAAAAATCAGCTCGCTATACTTGTGTGGAGCTATTTCTGGGTTATCTATTCTGTTACTGATTTATCTGTCTATCCTACTACTAATACCAGTCTTGAGTACTGTGGCCATATAAGTTTTGCAATCGGGTAGAGTGGTTCCTTCCATTTTCCTTCATTTTCAAAGTCATTTTAGCTGTTCAAATTTCTTTGCCTTTCCTCATAAATTTTAAAAATCTTGCCAAGATTTTAGGAGTTGACTTAAGCCTATACATCAATTTAGGGAGAAATGATATCTTTAATATGTTGAATCTTGATAAGTTTTATCATCTTAAACCTTGATAATAGGTTAAAGAGAAAGTGTTAATCCTGTCTGACTCTTTGCAACCCCATGGACTATACAGTCCATGGAACTCTCCAGGCCAGAATACTGGAGTAAGGACCCTCAGAACTCAACAGTTAAAACAATTCAAAAATGACCAAAAGACATGAAGGACTATTTCACCTTTCCCTTCTCCAGGGGATATTCCCAACCGAGGGATTGAACCCCGGTCTCCTGCATTGCAGGAGGATTCTTTACCAGCTGAGCCACAAGGGAAGCCCTAGAATACTGGAGTGGGTAGCCTATCCCTTCTCCAGCAGATCTTCCCATCCCAGGAATTGAACTGGGATCTCCTGCATTGCAGATGGATTCTTTACCAATTGAGCTATCAGGGAAGTTTTCTACAATTAGAATAAGAACTACCTATTTGAAAAAGATTATATATGAATTTAATAGAAAATGTATGCCACTACTATATTGAAATAGATAACCAACAAGGATGTACTATAGCACAGGAAACTCTGATCAATATTCTGTAATAACATAAATGGGAAAATAACCTGAAAAAGAATAGATACATGTATATGTGTAACTGAATCACTTTGCTGTACACCTGAAACTATGTTGTTAATCAACTATGCTCCAATATAAAATAAAAATTCAAGATGAACTGGTCTCCAAATTCACTACTATTTTTGTTTTTAGTAACATTATCAGTTACTGAGACTGAAAAACAATGAAAAATTTTCTTAGGATAAAGAGAAAGGTAGATAAGACTTTAAAGGAGGACAGCTGAGTAAACAGGTCAATTTGCATTTTTTCCTCACCTATGTTTCCCTTCTCTGTCCTCTGTCTCTATCTCAGATAAATGTGGGTCTAATGATATCATCTTCAAGTATCTTTTCTATTAAATAATAACTACTATTTAAGAACATAATCAGAACAATGAGAAATTACCGACAAAATAAAATTGATGTTGCAAAAGAAAAATAGTCTCTTAAGGGAACATAATTTCACAAAACTGAAAAGAGAATGCTGCTAATAATAAGACCTCTCCTTATCTTCCACTGGGTAAATAAAAATTTTGACAAGTTGAAGTTTTGAAGTATTGAATGTTTATAAACTAGAATAAAACTCTTGGTTAAGAGTTCAGGTTACGGAGCTGACTCTACCTTGAATTAGCAACTTGATGCAGGGCAATTTAAATAACTTCCTTGAGAATGTGTTTCCTTATATGTAAGATGGAGATATTTAATAATATGACCTATGACAAATAGAGTGGTGAAGCCTCAGATAATGCATATTAAACACTAATCCTAATGCTTCGCATATGGTAATCACTCAGTACACGTTAATTACTACTATGTTAAATTCCTATTTGTCTGGGCAAATTATACATAGACTTCCGTCCATAAGGACAGTTTTCCTAAATGGAGCCTATTAAGCTTTACGAGTTTAAGATTCTTTATAGATACATTATTTGCAATGGTCTTACCATCTGCAAGAATATACTCTATTCCCAAGAATCATAATTTTAAGCTAATGAACTTAGATAAAACTGGGTGTTTGATTTACCTTTAACATAGCTAGAACATTATCTTTTAAATTTTAGCCTATTCAGGGTGGCCATGATAGTTTGTACAGTTAGAAATGTGAATTTCTAATTTAGAAATTCTGTCAGTTGCACAGTCAGAAGCCTGATTCCATTCCCTCATCAAAAGCCACAGTAGATTTGGGATTCTGGAGGCACTCAGCTTAGATGGGACCAGAAAAAATAAGTAATATGCAATTCAGGTAGTCTCATGCATGTGAATTACATGACTTCTGAACTGGACTTGATGGGAGAATGAAGGCAATTTTTTTATTTTATAGAGAGGTCAAGTTCTAATTTAATTTGATCCTTGTTAATATTATGACCCTAAAAAACAAATTTGGTAGTGAAAAAAGTGGAAGTTAATGATTAGAAAAAGCCACTCCCTGTGGATTTCAATGACCCTATCCATGGTTACCATGGGAGGCAGTGACAGCATATGGAAATTCCTAACTATGCCATAAGTAGAAGTTTAACCAATAATTGGATAATTAAAAAGAAAAAAATCAATGTTAATGTATTTCCTATGAAGGTTAATGTTAGCACAGGGAATATTCCTTATATACTACTACTTATCCTGGGTTACACTTACCAATTTAAATCATTTTCCTGAAATAATAGGTCCTACATTCCTTAGAATCATTAGGACTAGTCATTGATTAGGACTGTATTTGATTTTTCACTTGTTCTGATTTCACAGCAAGGACCTAGTTTTACTCAATTGCATTCATTCACTATCAAGACACAATGACTCAAGTAAACAAATGGTTATCCCTCAAAACCAAATTAATAGGCTTTTCCAATGAACAAAAGTTCTAATTGTTCACTGCTGCTGCTGCTAAGTCGCTTCAGTTGTGTCCGACTCTGTGTGACCCCATGGACTGCAGCCTACCAGGCTTCGCCGTCCCTGGGATTCTCCAGGCAAGAACACTGGAGTGGGTTGCCATTTCCTTCTCCAGTGCATGAAAGGGAAAAGTGAAAGTGAAGTCGCTCAGTCATGTCCGACTCTTCCCGACCCCATGGACTGCAGCCTACCAGGCTACTCTGTCCATGGGATTTTCCAGGCAAGAGTACTGGAGTGGGATGCCATCGCCTTCTCCGAATTGTTCACTAGGATGCCATTAAAAGTTGCAAACATTTGAGTTTTTACAAAACATGTGTTGAAACAATTTTGGCCTAAGATCAAGGAGATTTGAGAAGACTTACAAAGAATTTTAAGTCTTTCTATAATTGCTTTCCACTCTACTTAAAATGTAACAATCACTGTGATTTCACAATAAGAAATAATTTTATAATTTTTTCAAATTTCTCTCTCTTTTTCCATTTTGGATCCTTGTGTCTTTTTTTTTTTTTTATGACAGAAGACTTAAAATCTGTTGTCTTTTATAACCCTAAATTTCTAAGAAGGAGGAGGAGAGGATAAAATAAAGATTAAATTAAAATAAGATGTCAGATATGAAAGGAAAAATATCAAAAGACCAGATGTCACACAACAAAACTAAAAAAACAATGAAATAAAGTTCAGAAAACAAGATTGTAAAACATTTTCACATGTGATAGAATACTACCATTTATGTTGCCTGGGTTGTTTTTATGAAAGGAAAAAATATTTGGCAAAGGACAGACATGTAAGTATACAATACTATGCCATATTCTTACTCAAATAAGTTTATCTGTTTCTTTGTTAAGAAGTTGATAACCTGGGGGGAAAAACAACAGTTCTTTTGGCTAATATCAGGGTCAAGCATTAAAAGAGAAAATAAAATCCTAACTATGCTAAGTAAGTTATAAAATTATCAGTTATCTGCACTTTGGTATTTGTTAAGGTAAATATTTAAAGTTAAAAAGAAATCCTTTCAAGTGATCTAAAGTTCTTGGTGGAAACATGATATAAGAATTCTGGTTACCATTTAAATTTGAAGTACTTCATCCATTTCGGTGACAAAGGTGGTTTTAGCAGTTATAATTACATTCCTTTAAACTTCAAAGTGCTTTGGGTCCTTCCAAGATGAATGAATGTCCTTTCTTTCTCGCCTCTCATTCCTTATTTTCTGAAGATAGTGGTGTTTACTGCAAGAGAATAGCACAAAATAGAGCCAAATTGGAGAGGTAAACTAGTTTTAAATATATTGGACATTTTCTTTCATTTAGGATATTCTTAATTTTACCCTTACTCAATAGTTAAAATTGGACTTATTTGTTTAAGAAGTAACTTCCTTACTTAGGAAGAGACATGGAAAGAATCTTACACACTCAAGAACTATCCATGACATACCTAAGAATCAAGCAACTTATATGAACCAAACTAGTACTGACGCATTGGAGGCTTTCTAAGACTTCATTTGATTGTCTTTGTATATTTCTATTTCTGGCTACAAATAAAAGAATATGAAACTAAAAATCTACATCACCTTCATAAAAATTCAATTCTAAATGACAATATCCAACTTTGATACAGCCTCTGTCAAATATTCAGAATTTAATTCAGAATTAAATTGAAGAAAGTAGGGAAAACCACTAGACCATTCAGGTATGACCTAGATCAAATCCCTTATGAGTATACAGTGGAAGTGACAAATAGATTTAAGGGACTAGACCTGATAGACAGAGTGCCTGATGAACTATGGACAGAGGTTCGTGACATTGTACAGGAGACAGGGATCAAGAAAATCCCCATGGAAAAGAAATGCAAAAAAGCAAAATGGCTGTCTGAGGAGGCCTTACAGATAGCTGGGAAGAGAAGAGAAGTGAAAAGCAAAGGAGAAAAGGAAAGATATTCCCATCTGAATGCAGAGTTCCAAAGAATAGCAAGGAAAGATAAGAAAGCCTTCCTCAGCAATCAGTGCAAAGAAATAGAGGAAAACAACAGAATGGGAAAGACTAGAGATCTCTTCAAGAAAATTAGAGATACCAAGGGAACATTTCATGCAAAGATGGGCTTGATAAAGGACAGAAATGGTATGGACCTAACAGAAGAAGAAGATATTAAGAAGAGGTGGCAAGAATACACAGAAGAACTGTACAAAAAAGATCTTCACAACCCAGATAATCACGATGGTGTGATCACTCACCTAGAGCCAGACATCCTGGAATGCAAAGTCAAGTGGGCCTTAGGAAGCATCACTACGAACAAAGCTAGTGGAGGTGATGTAATTCCAGTTGAGCTATTTCAAATCCTAAAAGAAGATGCTGTGAAAGTGCTGCACTCAATATGCCAGCAAATCTGGAAAACTCAGCAGTGGCCACAGGACTGGAAAAGGTCAGTTTTCATTCCAATCCCAAAGAAAGACAATGCCAAAGAATGCTCAAACTACCACACAATTGCACTCATCTCATAAGCTAGCAAAGTAATGCTCAAAATTCTCCAAGCCAGGCTTCAACCGTACATGAACTGTGAACTTCCAGATGTTCAAGTTGGATTTAGAAAAGGCAGAGATGGGAATACCAGACAACCTGACCTGCCTCTTGAGAAATCTGTTTGCAAGTCAGGAAGCAACAGTTAGAACTGGACATGGAACAACAGACTGGTTTCAAATAGGAAAAGGAGTACGTCAAGGCTGTATATCGTCACCCTGCTTATTTAACTTATATGCAGAGTACATCATGAGAAATGCTGGCCTGGATGATGCACAAGCTGGAATCAAGATTGCTGGGAGAAATATCAATATCCTCAGATATGCAGATGACACCACCCTTATGGCAGAAAGTGAAGAAGAACTAAAGAGCCTTTTGATGAAAGTGAAAGAGGAGAGTGAAAAAGTTGGCTTAAAGCTCAACATTCAGAAAACTAAGATCATGGCAACCAGTCCCATCACTTCATGGCAAATAGATGGGGAAACAGTGACACAGTGGCTGACTTTATTTTCGTGGGCTCCAAAATCGTTGCAGATGGTGATTGCAGCCATGAAGTTAAAAGACGCTTACTCCTTGGAAGGAAAGTTATGACCAACCTAGACAGCATTTTAGAAAGCAGAGACATTACTTTGCCAACAAAGGTCCGTTTAGTCAAGGCTATGGTTTTTCCAGTGGTCATGTAGGGATGTGAGAGTTGGACTATAAAGAAAGCTGAGTGCTGAAGAATTGATGCTTTTGAACTGTGGTGTTGGAGAAGACTCTTGAGAGTCCCTTGGACTGCAAGGAGATCCAACTAGTCCATCCTAAAGGAAATCAGTCCTCAATATTCATTGGAAGGACTGATGTTGAAGCTGAAACTCCAGTACTTTGGCCACCTAATGTGAAGAGCTGACTCATTTGAAAAGACCCTGATGTTACGAAAGATTGAAGGCAGGAGGAGAAGGGGACAACAGAGAATGAGGTGGTTGGATGGCATCACCAACTCAATGGACATGAGTGAGTAAACTCTGGGAGTTGCTGATGGACAGGGAAGCCTGGCGTGCTGCAGTCCATGGGGTCACAAAGAGTAGGACACGACTGAGCGACAGAACTTAGCTGACAGTGGGAACAGCATGAAGTAAAAAATGACATAATGCTGGGGGACCTTTTGTTTATGAGTACAGGGCAACTTCATCACTAAATTACTAAATTCAGGTTACATATGTGCTAATTTTGAAACATTAGTAAGGTAGGCATATTGAAACAAAATAAGAAGGAAGGAATTTAATTTTGCATAATTTAAAAGAGAAAAGGTGCCAGTTTGAGAGTAAGATAACTTAGGCATTAGCCCAAATTCTCCATTAACTAAGGAACCAATGGTATAATATTTGATAGCATATTTAAAAATCTATCAAAGCCCTATAGGCTCAGTACTGTGCCATCTTATTTACTTTGCTCTTTAACAGTAGAGAATGTTTAAGTAAAAGTATTAGTAAGAATTAAAACATAACAGTCCAACAGCTTACAGTCCTACAGTCCTACAGCTTACCTGGGAGCTTTTTAATCACATAGCACAGCAACTGTCAAACTATGACTCAGGGGCCAAGTCTGACCAGCCACCTGTTTATGCATGACCTGCAAGGTAAGAATGTAGTTTTTACATTTTAAAATAGCTGGAAAAAAGATCAAAAGAATAAAAATGTTTTGAGGTGTAAAAATTATATGATATTCAAATTTCATTTTCTATAGATAAAGTTTTATCAGAACACAACCAGTACATTTAAAAACATGCCATCTATGGCTGCTTTTGTACTGCAAAGGCAGAGCTGAATTGTTGCAACAAGGATCGTATGGCCCACAAAGTCTAAAACATACACTATCTGGCCCTTCCCAGATAACATTTGTCAGTTCCTGATATAAAGTACACGATTATGCTCTAAAATGATAGGATTTACATTTGAAAATACTAGATCAAATGGTTCATTTTAGTCCTTATCTCCCAATATAATAGTCTTTCATGTTTCTAGTGAAATATTAAGTAATAATCTTATAATTAAAATGACTATGCCATAATATTGAGAGAATTTTGTATACCCAAAAATCCACTTTCTTGATTTATGAAATTTATTAGGCATGATAAATCATTTTCTTTGGGTCAGCTTCTGATTTAAAGTGTGCAATGGAATCTCTGAATTGAAAAATAATTAATATTTTCAACAGTTGATATAATATCATTTATAACAATACTGAGAAGAAAGTGAATAAATGGTTAAGTTATATAAAAAATAATAATTGCTTGAGAGCTTCAGAATTTTGTAAACTGTTTTAGCATTAAAACTAATTCTAGAATGATTCAACTTCTGCTTTTCAGGCCTTGAGTAGGTAAACAGTCCAGAATAATTCTCCCACTGAAAACAACTAGAACACCATATAAAGTACAGGAGGGGACTATTTTCAGACACAGGCATTGCAGGACTATGGTCCCTGAGAAAAGGGAAGTAAAGAAGGCAAGCCCTACCATCATCCAAGGCTCTCAGCCAGGAAGCAACTCCAATACAGCAGAAAGAACCAAAATAGAGCCTGGCAATCTTATTGACTTGAGGAGACAGAGAAAAAAGTTCCAGGAGGTCAAGGAAGCTAGAATTTATAGAGTAGAGTTCTAGAGAGCAGGGAAAGAGTTCCAGTAATTTAAATGAAGGTTCCCTTGAATATTAGCTGTATAAAAACCTGTACATGAGAAGGGTAAAATTTCTTGAGACCAGCCAAGAAGAACTTCTAAGGAAAAAAAAGCTACCAGGGAGTTTTAAAACAAAGAATTCTCAGAGCTGACACAGGGCCAAAATTTCAACAAGTTTCCCTCCAGCAAGAGGGGATGAACCTCACTGAATATGCCAGGCTATTAAAAATGACCCCAGAAGGCCCACACAGAGAAGCAGGGGGGAAAGTAGACCTAGAATAAAAATTACTCTACACCCTCCTGAAAGAAGCTTGGAAGCCTAGAAAGATCAAATTAATAAGCAATTTAAAATGCCTACTAGGAAAAAATCTAATACATTTTAAAGGAATACCACAAAAATAAAAAGCTCAACCTGTAAAATTCACCAATATATGACATTCAATTAGAAATTACTGGACACACAAAGAAGTAGGAGAATGTGGCCCATAACCAGAAAAATACCTGTCAATACAGACAGACCAGAAATGACAGACATGATAGAATTAACAGGTAAAGACATTTTTAAAGGGCATTATAAGTATGCTGCATATAAATGAAAATAGGAACATAGTAAAGAGAGAAATGAAGTTTTTAAAAAATATTTTTAAAAATACCCAAAGAAAACTTCTAGAGATTATATATACATGAAAATTTCAGTGGATAAGATAAGCACTCACGGCAGAAAAAAAGAAATCAGTGAACTCAAAGAGCAATATAATCTATCCAAAATGAAGTTCAGAGAGTAAAAGATGACTGTGAGACAAAGGAAGAACACTGTTTTAAATGTATTACATTATTTTTTAATAAGTGGTATAAAATTATTTGATAGTAGAATGGAATAATAGGCATATTATAAATCTTAGAGCAACTACTAAAATAAGTAAATAAAAGAAGAAAAAATAAACCAATAAAGGAATAAACCAATAGAGAAAATTAAGTGGAATCCAAAAGTATAATTAATTCAAAAAATGGTTATTAGAAAACAAATGGCAAGATGGTAGATTTAAGCCTGACCACATTACTAAATACATTAAATGTAAATTATCTAAATACTCCAATAAAAAGACATTAAAAAAGCAAGACCAAATATACACTGAGAGTCTCACACTAAAATAAGGAAATGGTTTAAAAATAATAGGATAGAAAATATACCATGCAAACCAAAATCTTAAGAAATAGCCACATTTATATCAGAGAAGATAGAAGACAAAACAAAAACAGCATCAGAGATAATGAGAGATATTTCATAATGATCAAGGGATCACTTCACTTGGAAGATGGAATAATTCTAAATGTGTATGTACATAATACCAGAACAAAAACTTATAGACCTGAGGGGAGAAACAAACAAGTACCCAGAAGAGTTGGAGACATCAATACTCCTCCTTCAGTACCTGGAAAGAACAGGTACACTGAAAGCCCAGCAAAGACTTGAGCTGCACTCTCAACTGAACTGATGTTCACAGAACCATGAACATAATGATTTATGATCATCATGATTTATTTTGAGAATGTGGCCCATAACCAGAAAAATACCCATCAACACAGACAGACCAGAAATGACAGACATGATAGAATTAACAGGTAAAGACATTTTTAAAGGGCATTATAAGTATGCTTCATATAAATGAAAATAGGAACATAGTGAAGAGAGAAATGAAGTATTTTAAAAATATTTTTAAAGTATTTTAAAAAATACTTTTAAAAATAATAAAAACAACAAAATAAAAACTTTTATACTGCCCATGAAACATTTACCAAGATAGCCCACTGCTGAACCAGGAGTAAGTCTTAACAAATTAAAAAAAAAAAAAAAAAGAAACTATATATAGTACACTCCCTTATCACAGTGGAATTAAATGAGAAATGAAAACCAAAAATGAAGAACAAAGTAGGAACACTTACAATATCTGATTTCTAGAGTTAACACCCACATAGTTCGGTATATAGTTTTGTACATTGCAGCAATCCACATAGTTTGGTAAAAGCCTAATGATAAATATAGAAAACTGGAACTGAACAGAAAATCCAAAAATAGACTATAAAATACTCGGTCAATTAATTTTTAAAAGTGTCATGGTAACTCAATGCAGGAAGAAAAAATTTCAACAAATGTTGCTGAAACAACTGGATATTCATATGGAATAAAAATGAATTTTTCTTCTATGTGACAAGATTTTGTATATGTAAAAAGACTAAATGAAAATACATCGTAAACCTAAGAATAGAATGTAAAACTACAAAGCTTCAGAAGAAAACAGGGAAAATTTTTTTTACTACTTTAGGATAGGCAAAAATTCAAAAGCATAAGCCATATAAAAAAAGAAATACGGAAATAGTAAACCATATTTTACTTCACCTCATAAACCATACTCTATCAAAATTAAAAACTTCTGCTGTTTTAAAAACATCATTAGAAAAACTAAGTGGTCAGTACTTACATTAAATGATAAAAACCACAAGATACCAATGCACACTCATTAAATGGCTAAATTTAGAAAAGACTGACAATTCTAAATACTGGTGAAGATATAGAGCTGTGATGCCTAAATAATGGTGAAGATGTAGAGCTGCATTCATGCACTAATACAATAGCCACATGTAGTCAGTTAAATTTCAATTGATAAACTGAATAAAATTTAAAAAAATTAACTTCCTGAAATGTACTAGCCATATTTTACCTGCTCAACAACCACATGTGGCTAGTGGATACCATACTGGACACTGCTGATATAAAACATTTTCATTATTTCAGAAAGTTCTATAGGATAAAATTACTTTAAAATATCTGAAATGTTCAGACATTACTTGCAGGTATGTAAAATTTTACCATCACTTTAAAAAAGCTTGACATCTTCTTTCAAAGTTGAACAAAACTTACCATATAACCCAACAACTGTCCTCTTAGATACCTACCCAGCAGGGTTAGTATCATTAGAGACCTAGTGGGGAGCTGGAACTTCCTCTCCCACTAAACATAACCTCAGTCTTCTCCCAAATATCAATGGAGGGTAAGGGGTACCCTGCACTTACATTTCTAGCTGGCAATATCCTGTCAGGGTAGTATCAAAAGAGGCCTGCTCAACTGAAATAAAGTGTAAAGTCTCATGACATAAAACCCAAAATGTCCAGGTTTTAACTGAAAACCACTCAATGAGACTAACATACTGGAAAGAAATGAAAAACAGAAAGTCTAAGAAACAGAAGGTCTTAGCAAAGAAATACAAAGAATAAAATTATTATAAAAAATAGAAGATACAAAGAATAAAATTACAGAACTGAAATTATAATAATTGAAATTAAAAATCCAATAGATGGGCTACTAAACAAGAGAATGGAGAGGATAGAAGAAAAAAAATCAGTAACTAAAAGATAAAACAATTGTAATTAGCCTCCAATTAAAATAAATAAATTTAAAAAGAAGATAAAACAATAGAAGTTACCCATCCTAAATAACATAAAGGACATAGACTGAACGCAAATGAACAGAGCCTCAGAGAACCATGAAATTACACCAAAAGTTCAAACATTCAAGTTATCACAATCTCAGAAGTGAGGAGAAAAAGAGCAGGCCTGAAAAAATATTTGAAAAAATATGGTTGAAAAATTTTCCCCACATTGGCAAAAGACATAAACCTATAGATTCAAGAAGCTGAACAAACTTCAAACAGCATAAACCCAGAGAAATCCACACCAAGACATACCATAGTCAAACTTCTGAAAACTAAACACAATAAAAAAAATCTTAAAAGCAGCAAAAGAGAAAAGATCCTTTACCTACAGGGAAAAACCAATTTGACTATCAGTGGATTTCTCATAAGAAGACATAGAGGCCAAAAGGAACTGGCACAATTTTTTTCAAGAGCTGAAAGAAAAAGAACTGTCAACCCAGAATTTTTCCTCCAGAAAAACATCATTGAGGAATGAAGAGAAAAGATATTCTTAGGTAAAGGAAAGCTAAGAGAATTTATTGCTAGCTGACTTGTCCTAAAAGAATGGATAAAGAAAGTTCTCTAAATTGAAAGGAAATGAAAAAAGATGACATCTTGGAACATCAGGAAGAAGGCCAAAAGAATAAACCTGTGGATACATATAATAATAGTTCTTCTTCTCTTGTATTCCAAATTGTGTCTGATTGTTTAGGCAAAGATTATAATACTGTCTGATATGGTTCACAATGTATTAAAGAAAATATTTAAAACAAGTAGATATAAAATTATGTACACATGCATATAATATATACCTATAAATAATACAACTATATATGAAAATAGTAAGTCAATTAAATGAGGGAAGGTAAAGGGACTGAAGGAAGTTAAGGATTCTACACTTTGCTTGCAGTACTAAAATGTAGCAGTGCTGGTAGTAGTATGGTACAGGAGACTGTGGTATGCTATAATTACACAATGTAATATCTAGAGCAATGATGAAAAAGTTATACAAAGAAATACATTTTAAAACACTAGAGTGAATCAACATGGAATTCTAAAAAGTATTCAACTAATGCACAGAAAAACAGGAAAAGGAAAAGAAAAATGGAAAAGAAGAAACAAACGGAATACAAAAAATTAAATGTCAGATTTAGGTCCTAACATATCAATAATTAACCTTAATTAGCAACAGACTCAAATTGGAAGCAACTAAAATGTCCTACAATGGATGGTTAAACAAATTGTGGTACATCAATACTATGAAATACTGCTGCTGCTGCTAAGTCACTTCAGTCATGTCTGACTCTATGCGACCCCATAGACAGCAGCCCACCAGGCTTTCCCGTCCCTGGGATTCTCCAGGTAAGAATACTGGAGTGGGTTGCCATTTCCTTCTCCAATGCATGAAAGTGAAAAGTGAAAGTGAAGTTGCTCAGTCGTGTCTGACTCCTAGCGACCCCATGGACAGCAGCCTACCAGGCTCCTCCGTCCATGGGATTTTCCAGGCAAGCGTACTAGAGTGGGGTGCCATTGCCTTCTCTGACTATGAAATACTAAATCAGCAATAAAAAGGAATGAACACAGTATAAGTTGGGTGTATCTCAAGGGCATTACGCTAAATGAAAATAGCCAGTCTCAAAGGTTATATATTATATAATTCCATCAATATGACATTTTTTACTATTTTTTAAATTTATTTTTAATTGGAGGATAATTGCTTTACAATGTTGTGTTGGTTCTGCCATCTAATACCGTGAATTAGCCACAAGTATACATATATCCCCTCCCTCTTGAACCTCTCTCCCATCCTTCCCATCCCATCCCTCTAGGTTATCACGGAGTACCAGGTTCAGCTCCCTGTGTTATACAGCAACTTCCCAATTCATCCCACTCTCTCCTTCCCTCACCGTGTCTACAAGTCTGTTTTCTATGACGGTGTTTCTATTCTTGCCTTGCAAATAGGTTCATCAGTAAAATTTTTCTAGATTACATATATATATGTGTTAATATATAATTTTTCTCTTTCTGACTTAATTCACTCTGCAGAACAATCTCTAGATTCATCCACCTCAAAAGAACAGACAAGGAACAGATTTGTTCCTTTTTGTGGCTGAGTAATATTTCATTGCATATATGTACCACAGTTTCCTTGTATGTTCATCTGTTGACAGACATCTAGGTTACTTCCATGTATATGAAATTCTTGAAATGACAAAATCATAGAGATGGATAAAAGATTAGTGGTTGCAAGGAGTGAAGGGTAGTTGAGAGGAGGGTGTGTGTGTGTGTGTGTGTGTGTGTGTGTGTGTGTGTGTGTGACTATATAGGGGCACAAGGAGGGAAGTTTTTCTGGTAAAATTGCAGTCTCAGTTATATGAATCTACATATGTGATAAAATGCCAAAGAACTATTACTCATTTTATTCCAATATCAATTTCTTGATTTTGGTATTATTATCCTACAGTTACATTAGATGTAACTAATAGAAACTGAGTGAATGGTAAAGAGGATATCTCCATATGGTACTATCTTTGCAACTTCCTGTGAATTTGTAATTATTTCAGAGAATAAAGCAAACCAACATTGTAGATACGTAAAGAGTTCGTTATCAGGGTTTCTAGACTTCCCAGATGGCACAGTGGTAAAGAATCCTCCTGTCAAGTGGGAGATGCGGGTTCTATTTCTGGATTGGGAAGACCCCCGGATAAGGAAATGGCCACCAACTCCAGTACTCTTGCCTGGAAAATTTCATGGACAGAGAAGCCTGACAGGCTACAGCCCATGGGATCGCAAAGAGTTGGACACGACTTAGTAACTAAACAACAGCAGCAGCATCAGGCTTTCTATAATACATGTAAGTAAAAATTTTTCCTTTTCTCTTAAAAAAAAAAGCCACAACATCCTTATATTATAAGCTAAAACCTGGAAACAACTCAAATGTTCATTAATAGATGAATGACTAAACAAATGGTTATATAATTGGACAATAGAACACTACTTAGCAACTAAAAAAGAATAAATCACTTATATACAAAACATGGATGAATCTCAAAAATATTAAGCTGAGGGAAAGAAACCACACACAAAAGAGTTCACTGTGAATAGTTCCATTTACACAACATTCTGGAATAGGCAAAACTAAAGTAATAAAGTACATATGGATCAGTAGTTGTCAGGGGTTTAAATGTAGGTAGAGGCTTTGAACAAAAAGGAACAGTCTGAGGATTTTCTGGGATAATGGGTCTACCTGTAACCAGTTTGTAGTAGTAGTTTACATGAATCTGTATATGTGTTAAAGCTCACAGAACTAATTTTTAAAAAGTCAATTTTACTGCATGTAAAAATTTAAAACAACAATAATAAAAACCATCATCTCCCATCACAGCTTTTCAAATCCCATCTTCAATAACTGATAGATCAGAAAAAGAATACAGCTGAATCTTGAACAATGTGGGTTTGAATGGTATGGGTGCAGTTACATGCAGATATCTTTCAATACTAAATTCAGTACTCAATATTTCTCAGTACCACACCATAGTTGGTTGAATCTCTATTTGTGGAGGAGCTGGAAATGCAGAGGGAAGACGATACATGATACCTGGATTAACCCCATTATTCAAGGGTCAGCTGTATTCAGCTCCTACTACTGTCACTACCTAGCTGGTGCTGAGTAATTTACCTTTTAACCCTTGGTTTCTCTTTGAAAAATGAAATAATTAAATGATCTCCAAAGCTTACTCCTATTCTAAAATCTATTCCTATTTCATGCTCCTGTTAAATTTGTTTTATCTCAGAATTAATAAGGAACACAAAATATATCCATGCACTCAAGTGGATTCTATAATCCTACTTCAGACAGTGTGGGCTGGCTTTCAATATTCTCTGCTATTGGTGTTATTTCTGTGATCTTTTTAAGGGCTGTTAATGCCTAACTTCAGAGAAGGAAATGGCAATCTACTCCAATATTCTTGCCTGGAGAATCCTATGGACAAAGGAGCCTGGTGGGCTACTGTTCATGGGGTCACAAAGAGTCGGACACGACTGAGTGATTGAGCACAATGTCTAATCTTAGTTATTAGCTTTGAGTAGATGACCTTTAGATAGGACTCTCCCCTATTAGTAATAACCAGGCCTCAGACTACACGGACTATATAAGATTTGTGCTCCCTTTATCACATCAGCCCTTCTCTATAGTTTGCTATTAAAGTCTGTGAACCAGCATTCATGCTAGCAAAATGACACTTGCTATTTTTAATTTTATAAGACATATGGTATTGGCATTACTGGAGAAGAGAAAGCAAGCCATTTTAAATGGTTTTACTCAATATAATAATGTGCTTTTTTTTTTGTTTACCCTGTATGGAAAATCCAGAGTTCCCAAAGTCTTTTACTCCTTCTTATCTCCTGTAGAAGACCTGCAGACTAGCAAGTTTTGTATTGAAATGCTCTGTTCCCATACAAGAATGAGCAAAGCCAGCAAGGGGACTCACATAATTTTAATTCCAAATTTAGTGTTCATAGAAAACCTTGGTTGCAATCCCAAATGGCCTTTGGTTTAATTCTTTTTTTTTTTTTGAGATGGAATTTTATAAAAGAAATAAGACTAGAGAACAAATGATTATTTATTTCAACAACAGTTACATCCAACAAATAATTTTTGAATACTTAGAAAAATCATCCAATCTTCTCATTTTGAGAAATAAGAAAAATAAAAGTGGCACACATATATGCCAACAAGTATTCAATTAACTATACTTGCTTGATTAATACTATTTTTCCCTAATAAATCCAAATAACCAGGCAACTACAGATGAACTGATAATGCAAATATAGGCCAGCAGATTCTGTAACTCTCCTTTATCACCTACGTTTCTTTAAAAAAAAAATGAATCAATTCATTTACTTCTTTAAGATATATACTAAAATATAAAATAAGTCCTGAGGTACATATAACTGTTAAACAGCAGTTCATTTGGAAAAGGAAAGCTAATTAATATTTCCTTATAATTCCACTGCTATGTTAACCTTTAAGGAAGATGCAAATTTTACTTTATTGAATTTCCTCAGTGTTGAGATCACACATGTAAATACACACACACACAAATCAATATCTCTATATTTCCCTCACTGTCATCCTCAGATTTACTAAAGATGACATTGAAAAGGATCTGAGAGTTCCTCAAATTTCCAAACATCTATAAGAACTTATCTCATTCTTAGAAAGTACCCTGATACAGAAACTAAACACCATAGAAGAAAGCAAATCTATATTGATATTGAATCAATATCGTGGCAGAACTCTTTTTTAGTGCTACTAAATTTCTAAACAAGGCTGAAAAAAAAGTGTTTCAATAATTTCCTTATGGGTGTGCTAAGTCACTTCAGTCATGTCTGACTTTTTGCAGACTGCAGCCCACCAGGCTCCTCTGTCCATGGGATTCTCTAGGCAAGAATACTAGAGAGGATTGCCATGCCCTCCTCCAGGGGATCTTCCTGACCAAGGGATCCAATCCATGACTCCTGCAGCTCCTCCACTGCAGACAGACTCTTTACCACCAAGCCACTGGGGAGCCCAATTTTCTTATAGAAGTAGTTTAAGAAATTAAAAAGCTTAATGGAGTAAACCCATGTCTTCTCAATCATTCCTGTACTGAGAGAATGTTTTAAAATGAATGAGGCACCAGACTGGAAGCCTGGCTCTTCAACCCTGGTGCCAAACAAAGGAAACTGACAAATTACAGGGAAAAAAAAGTCCAATCACTTAAAAATATTCTAAGCCCTCAGCTAAACATAACTTTATTATGACCACTAAATCATAGCTGGCCAATGAGAAGCTAATTGTAGTCCTTAAAACTTACTGTAGTCTGGGTAAGCAAGACAGAGTCATATTATAATAGGTACAATTCAATAAAAAACTGTTTATGTCAGATGCTTAAAGTTTCTAGGAGACTAGTTCTAGAGATATCTCAAAAACTAAATATCAACTACTCTGAAGTGGTCTTTTCATTTCTTTCCTTTAAAGAACCTTAAAAGCAATGGCTGAAAAATACCCTTGCACATGTTTTGAGGTCAGACACAAAACTGAGAATTTAAGTTTTCCTCAAATGCCATTTCCCTGAATACCATGGATCTGATGGTATTAGAATGGGAGTTAGCTAAAAGGTAGAGCTCTGTAGGAAAGGGCATGTGGGAGAAACGTCAGCTCGTAGGACAAGAGCATCTTTAAAATTAAAGACTCCTAAGGAAAAAAAGATTTCAAGAAGAACATTTGCTTTTCTAATTTAAGTAAAATCTTATTTAATGTTGCTTTAAATTTTGTTGTGCATCTATTACATCCTTTATTGTTTTCTTCATTTGATAAAACATATGGAAGATCCTCCTCCCATTTATTAGTTCTATAAAATACAATTAAAAACTTTAATATAGAATAAAAAAAGAGATTTTATTAATGACCAAATTTTCACATCCACAGAGAAAGCACCATTACACCGTGTAATCTAGAAAATTACCTCCTTTTAAAGGAAGGACAATTGGGGGACCAGAACTGTAAAAGAATAATGACTAACATCCATAAACTAGTTTTAATATAATTTTCTTTCCAATTAAAATATATATATTGTTTGCAGAAAGCTACCAAAGTAAAGGAATCTACTGATCTGTACAGCGAGATCACTGGCGTGGGAACAGTTAATGCTTCCAAAACTACCAAGTGGAAATAGGAAAGAAAACTGAGCTCACATCACTAAAGGCAATGAAATAATGAAATAATTTTCTGTAAAATTAAGCTTCCCAAACATATTTATCTGTTCATTTGCCTTATATCCTTTTGAATTAACTATCTTAAGTTTTCCTTAGGTAATTTACAATTTATTTTTTACATTTTACATTTAAAGTCGCTCAGTCATGTCTGACTTTTTGTGACCCCATGGACTACAGTCCGTGGAATTCTCCAGGCCAGAGTACTGGAGTGGGTAGCCTATCCCTTCTCCAGGAGATCTTCCCAATCCAGGAATCGAACTGGGTCTCCCACATTGCAGGAGGATTCTTTACCAACTGAGCTAGCAAGGAAGCCAAAAATCTGACACTTGTAGTTTATTTCCTCCTGCCGCTTAAGAGAGAAATAAAAAATGTCTGACACTTGCAGCCTATTTCCTCCATTTGGAGACCCCTAGCCTTCCTACCTGTTACCCTCTTGTTCCCCCCTTTTCTTTTAGGAGAATTAAGTACTTGATTATGGAGTACCATTTCTCTATGAATTACTTCATTGTGGAGAAAGCAATTCAAATAGTACACTACTGATAGACACAAAAATATTAAAAGTCCATTATACCCACTCCTCATCCAGGAAAAAATGAAAACAAAGATTAAATCAATGCAGATCTGAGTTTTTGCCATTCCCTTCCCTCTTTGTTTCTGCTGTTTACACTACTTATAGTCATTACTACATTTATACTGGGAAACATTTGTTTTTCCTGCTTGGATTTATTTCATAAACCACTAAATTCTCACTTTCTCCTGCAGTAAGACTTTATCACAAAGATATAATTAATCCCACTAAAGCAAGAAAAAAAAGAAAACTCTAGGTTTAGTCAATCATTTAGTTTAGGCTCAGCTACGTGACTCTAGACCAATTCAATTGCTCTTTTGTACAATAATGGTGATGCTAGGTAATTCACAAGATTGTGGTGAAGCTTGTGTGAGATTAAGGTAGGTGAAAGAGTTTTGGATGTTTAAAGTGTCATACAAATGTAAGGGTCTCAGTCTCTACATCTGTCACATGGGAGGATTCAGTTCGATGATCTCTAAAGACGTCTCATCTCTAAAACTGCATTAATATTTACATATGAAGCAATTAAAAAATCTATTTACTCTTGGGATAATTTCATAGTTGTAAGAGACTTAGGGAACAATTAACTCAACCCTCTCATCTCACAAAACGAGTCCAAAAGTAGACGAAGAGACTGGTAGATAACACAAGTCAGTAGGAAAGTTGGGAGCAGGAAGGACACAGACCTGACTCTTAACCTCAAAATCCCTTCTATCGTGTGATGCTGTTCACTGTTTTGTGAATTTAAACTGTCTTCACCAGTTTAGACAACTACCTTTACAAACTGGAATGGAAAATTAAAATGGAAAGCTTATTAAGAAAATGTAAATATTACTTTGGTGAAGATGATTTAACTGTTAACAGTCCAATTAAGAATGTTTACAAATGACACTTATGTTTTTTTGGCCAGGAGAAATATCAATAACCTCAGATATGCAGATGACACCACTCTTATGGGAGAAAGCGAAGAGGAACTAAAGAGCCTCTTGAAGAAAGTGAGAAGAGAGTGAAAAACCTGGCTTAAAACTCAACATTCAAAAAACGAAAATCATGGCATCTGTTCTCATCACTTCATGGCAAAGAGATGGGGAAACAATGGAAACAGCTAGAGACCTTATTTTCTTGGGCTCCAAAATCACTGTAGATAGTGACTGCAGTCATGAAGTTAAAAGACACTTGCTCCTTGGAAGAAAAGCTATGACCAACCTGGACAGCTTATTAAAAAGCAGAGACATTACTTTGCCAACAAAGGCCTATATAGTCAAAGCTACAGTTTTTGCAGTAGTCATGTGTGGATGTGAGAGCTAGATGATAAAGAAAGTTGAGCACTGAAGAATTGATGCTTTTAAACTGTGGTGTTGGAGAAGACTCTTGAGAGTTTGATCAAGGAGATCAAACCAGTCCATCCTAAAGAAAATCAGTCCTGAATATTCATTGGAAGGACTGACGCTGAAGCTGAAGCTCCTATACTTTGGCCACCTGATGCAAAGAGCTGACTCATTAGAAAAGACCCTGATGCTGGGAAAGATTATAGGCAGGAGAAGGAGACAACAGAGGATGAGATCGTTGGATGGCATCACCGACTCGATGGACATGAGTTTCAGCAAGGTCCAGGAACTGGTGATGGACAGGGAAGCCTGGCGTGCTGCAGTCCATGGGGTGCAAAGAGTCAGACATGACTGAGTGACTGAACTGAACTGAACCGACAAATGACACAAATCGCAAAAGGAGCTTAGATCAAACTGTCCAGCTATTCACTTGATTTGTGTGACATTCAGTTTTTAAGTCCATAGGTATGACGTAAACCCTACCTAACCTTTCACAATAAAGAGTTTCAATTCTGCTTTTGTTACTTACTAGCTATGTGATTCAGGGCAATTTATTTCTCTGAGCTTCAGCCTCTTCCTTTTTCTTTAAAACAGAGATAATACCAAGTATGTCACCTGGCTATTCTGAATTAGCTCATGTTAAATGATCTAGCTCATGTGAAGACCCTATATCAGTACCTGGCACATACTAAGTGCTGTACAAATATTATTTTCCTTCTCTAATTTCCTAAACTTTAGGGGAATAGAGAATGTTTCCTCTCCTTTTACTTTATCAGAAATATTTATTGAATTAAATATATGGGGTCCTGGTCCCTCCACTTCAGTTACAAGCAGTTGTACAACTAAACCTAAATAAAATGAGGAGCAGTGTGACAAAATGGAAGGCAAATGGGGTTTGGAGTCAACAAATCTGAGTTTGAATTCCAGTCTGACTACCTACTAGATTTTTACCTTGAGCTACTTACCAGACCTCTCAAGCTTCTTATCTGGAAATGTGACTTTTATCTAGCTTTTTATCATTCTGTTGTTCATATTCACAGATGTGACAAATACCTAGAAAGGGGCATGTCTTATTAATCTCTGTCTCTTCCATACTAAGGCAGAGTTCAAAATTATAAGATCTGCTGCTAGAATAAGGCAAGAGACTGAAAAGAGAGAGAGACTCAAGATTAGAATAAATGTGTTACATTAAGAAAAGAAAAAGTACAAACCTAATTTAACTGGCACCAACTCTAGGCATTATGTCATTGCTTTCTTTTCTTTCCTTAGGAATGGGCCTCAAGTATTCTTTTCCTACAGGATGATGCAACGTGGGAAATGTGTGTTAGTGAAGGTCATTTGACTCATACTTTAAAATTGAGCATTTTAAAATTTACCATAAGGCAGTGCTTACCACAATACTCATTCTATTTAATGGACTTTTTTTTAATAGATAAAATATGCAAGAGGTGTTTTACTTTAGAAAATACTATAGGTTTAAACAGCATGGGCAGATTCTTTACTGTCTGAGCCACTTGGGAAGCCCTTAAAAAAAGTAACCTTACCTCAAACATTACTTTCAATGAATAACAATACTTTGTTAAAGAGGACTTAACTAGTCAGAATAGGATTGCACAAAGCATTACGCAGAGATGCTTCTAGAGCTATATGTCTTAATCTTTTGAGTGAAGGGTGAGTGGTGAGGTATTATACACAACCATAAGAATCTGATGAAAGCTACGAATTGCATGCCCAGAAAAAGGCACATACATGCATCATATTTTACATATAATTTTAGTTGAGTCATGAAACCCAGTAATTATCCTGTAGATCTAGAATAGGATTGCACAAAGCATTACGCAGAGATGCTTCTAGAGCTATATGTCTTAATCTTTTGAGTGAAGGGTGAGTGGTGAGGTATTATACACAACCATAAGAATCTGATGAAAGCTACGAATTGCATGCCCAGAAAAAGGCACATACATGCATCATATTTTACATATAATTTTAGTTGAGTCATGAAACCCAGTAATTATCCTGTAGATCTCTAAAATCTGTTAGTAGATGCTAAGCAACCTCTGTTTTTGAATTTTTCAAAATAATGGACTTAAAGGATTTTACAACCTTAAGCAATTTAGCAGTCATCTAATGCAAACTGCTAATACTAATAAGGAAATAGTGCCCCAGAAAAATAAAAAGAATTAGGTAAAGCCGTATTGCACTCAGGAACAATGACATGTCCAACTACCATACTAATCTACATAAGACTGACAGGGCAGAATTTAGTATAAATCAGTGCCTTTGGGTCAGAATAATTATCACAATGGAACCAGAATAGGAGACTTTCAAATGGTCTTTTGGCCTAAACACATAATAGATCATCATTGACGGTTAAGAAAATGAAATTTGGAGTTACATGACACGTGAAAAAGTTGACAAAGGCACTAAATCTTTCTTATTCGCAGGTTCTTCAAAACAAAATGGAAAAACAATAAAACCTACACTTGCAGGATTATTTGAAGGATAAAATCTGATAACAT
Organism: Giraffa tippelskirchi; assembly: GCF_054371585.1. NCBI lineage: Eukaryota > Metazoa > Chordata > Mammalia > Artiodactyla > Giraffidae > Giraffa > Giraffa tippelskirchi. The sequence goes on along the minus strand of NC_137286.1, from coordinate 35,014,211 downwards.
GTATTAAGTATTTAACACAGTGCCTAGGTATATCCCCTGGAGGAGGAAATGACAACCTACTCCAGGATTCTTGCCTGAAAAATCCCATGGACAGAGGAGCCTGGCATTATAGTTGGGCTACAGTCCATGGGGTCGCAAAGAGTTGGATACGACTGAGCACAGGACAGCAGCAGAAGCAAGGTACACAGTAAGTGCTCATGAAATGATACAAATTTTAAAATATTTCTTGTCAAGTCATGGAATTGGGTACAATATAAAATAAAATCTCAAAGTAAATGAGATGCTTTACAGCTAAATAAAATAACTAGCAAACATTTACAAAGTATCTATACTATATTATTCAAGGTTTTACCAAGGATACAAAAGGATAAAGCTGTCCTCCTGTGTTCTCTTTTCAAGCAAAGACACAGCTTTTCCCTGCTCAGTTTCTGCCTTGGGTTCCTCTTTCCCTTTTCCCTTTCTTGTTTAGTTGCTCAGTCATTCCGACTCTTTGCAACCCTTTGGATTGTAGCCTGCCAGGCTCCTCTGTCCATGGGATTTTCCAGGCAAAAATACTGGAGCGGGTTGCCGTTTTCTTCTCCATTCCTTTCCCCTTAGGGCTCAGCTTTTTGCCTACTTCATATCTACCCACATTCTCTGTGCTCCAACCAGGACTGAAAGGATCCCCACATGAATATCTCTAATCCTAACCTTTCATCTGAGCATCAGATGCCTATATTCTGCTTTCTATATGCTTCCACTTGAAAGTACTATAGGTACAATACATCAAAAACTTTTCCTAATATCTATTCCTTCTTTAAATTCCCTGCTATGGTTATTAACAGCACCACAGCCACTTAGACACTCAAATCAAACTCTGACAGTAATCTCACATTTCACCAATTACTTTAAATGTCTGATTCATTTCTACTCTAAACACTTTTCATGTCTATGTCCTCAACTTCACCTCTATTAATGGTATCCAAATCCAGGGCATTGTCTCTCAATATGACTGAATCAGTAATCTATCTGGTTTACTCTCTTCTATGCATGCACTCTTACCCTCTCTCAAAGTCATTTACCATACTCCCATCAAAATGATCACTCTAAAATGAAAATCCTGCCACACCACGAGTATGTCAAACTCTTCAAAAGCTATTATTCACAGGATAAGGATAAAATCCAAGTTCAACCACAAAACAAATGCCCACGTATGACACATAAAGCCCTCCATGACTTGGCTCACGCCTATCTCTTCATCTTCATTTCCTATCTCCCACTTCATCACACTACAGCCATACTGAACTACTTGTCAAACTTCATGCTGTTCTCTTAGCCAATATAAACTTATGTTCCTTCCATGAATAGGAAATTCTTACTTGTTCTTCCAGATTCAGGTCCAGGATCACCTTCTCTGGGAAGCCTCCAGAGTACACTTTCCTACCCTACTAAGCTCACACATCATCACAACAAGCACTCAGGAGATTTTTGTTAAACTGAACTGAAACTAAGCAAACTAACAACAAACAGCAAATAATTTATACATACAAAGCCAGTGAGAAGGGCAACTAGATAGTTTTCAGTGCTTCTTTAGAAAAAAGTCTTGATCTGGGGATACAAGGAGATTGTTCACAGATTGTTGAAGAAAAGAAATTAAAGTATTTGAGTGAATAAAATAGGGATGGAAATGGACACATTTAGAGGAGACACATGTAAGAAAAGACTGGAGGATAATAAACAGCTAATATAAACTCACGAATGTAGCCATCAATATAAAATGATTTAGAGACACAACCAATACATCACCAAAGATTTTTAAACAGTTTTCTCTGGAACTATATGATTTAATGGCCATTTAAAGATACTACCCTGTACATCAATTAGGGAGATATTGAGAAAGATATTTTCATCTTTTAGTTAATCTCTTGCATTTTTATGAGTCTGAGAAGGTACTCCCACTTAGTTACCATGTACTGAAGAACTCTACATAAAATCCTGAAATTATAACATATCTCTATATAGCACAATAGTTCACTGAAATTGGAACAAGGTAACACAGACTTTCTTTCAGTTAGTTCAAGGGCTAGTCAATCTCCTTAAACAATCATTAATATTGGAACATTAGGTTGCTCCAAATCACCAGTGGAAAATGAAAATATAGAAAACTCAGCATCAATTCACAGAGGAATTCAACTGTAAATACCCTGCTTTCTGAATGCAGAATTCAAGAATATCAATCCTGAAACTTAAATACACTAGTTATAATACAGAAGAACAGAGGTATGAGGTAGACTCATATAAAGAGTAAAAACTAAGGTTATCTACCAAGAATAAGAAGAGAAAGAAATGCTGTTATTTCTGAACTGTACTTCACTACACAAAATCTACTGCTTGCAGTAAAAACAGGTAAGACTCACCCTAATACAATAACTAGAAAAACCACACAACAGTCAGAAGAGGATCACATTAGAAGAACAAATAGAACAAGTAAACCAGCCACCCTAAACTGAAGCATCTCAAAGTGGACATCTGATTGGTTATTTTATATACTTGACAGTATATCTGTATAAGGTAATAACAACCCCAGGCACATCTTCTATACCAAGAGGAAAGGTGATTAGAAAACAGATTTATGTAAACAAGCACAGAAGTACTTTGGAGCTTAAAATTCATTTGCATGGAGTTGTATGTTTTCTTGTCCTTGACTGTAAATGCGAATTCTCTGCTTTCAGCTTTGCAGACAATTTAAAAAGAGAGACACAAAGGTGAATGTGAATTTGCAACATAACACTGATGTTATATCAGCAGATATGGATGATTCTCACTCTCACATCATACCTGTCATTTTAAAACACCCTTACTGATATGAACTAACATTCATGAATGAAAGGTTAAAAAATTCTTTTGGGCTGTTGTATTCAAGCAAATTGACAGACATGAATGCACAAACACTAGTCTTGGATTATGAAATCCCCACACACATGAATACCACTGTAAAAATAAATTTCTCTAAGAGAATAGGGACTGAAAATGTTGCTGGTTTGCTAAAGAGAAAGCATCACTATAAAAGAAACTGGCAGCCTACCAATATGATGTTGACAAACATATTATGCCCAAGTGTGCTGTAGATGATCATTTAGATTCTGTCAGTCAGTGTCACCTATGTTTCTGCAATATTCCATTTTATGAAAACCTATTGGCTGACGGAATATGGAATCATCCATCTGCAAAAGCAAACTGTTTTTGTCTGATACGGATTTATTTTTTTAACAAGAAAAGAGGATATATATTTCTTGGGATCATAATCTCAAGCACAAATTGGGACTAATATCTGAACTGTACACATGCAAGGATTATTCATAAAAGAGTAGCAGATTTACACACACACAGTTGATTCTTGCTATGTGCAGTAGTTATATTCTATAAAGTTTTTGCAAACACTGAACTGGTGAATGCTATACTTTCATTGCTTCTAGGAAATGGAAAACAGGGTTAAGTTTCTACAAGCCTCTGCTTACAACATTTTATCAACCTATCAATATGTAACTTCTTTTATTGTGTATGTCTGTTTAGAGATACTTTATTTAATATATACTGTTGATTCATTAAAATCGAACTCACAGCCAAGAGTGTAGCTCATGACTGAACAAAGCTTATCTAACACACATATTTTCACCATTAGTAACATCACAACCTTCTTGTGCTTAGGCACACTACACAGTACTTCCACACAAAACCCAGAGGCCAGGTTAATCAGTGAAATCACCCACCAAGAAAGCATTAAAAATGTGAAAAACATGGCACAAAGGAGATGGCAAAAAAGATGCTTCTTTATAGTATGAGAGTTGAAACAAGAGGGCAAGATGTCAACCTCAGCTGAGAATGTAAACATTAGGCATTTCAATTTTTTTTGCCACTCTGCCTACATCTGCAAATGGTTGTGAAGGCAGCCCAAATATTGATTTGGGAGTTTAAATAAATCTTAGCAAGTAGATAAGTTTGAAAATATGGAATCCATGAATAATGAGGATCAAATGTGGATATAGATCTACATATATGTGTGTGTAAACATACACACATATGAACATGTGACAAATGACATATGTGGCAGAAAAGACAAGTTATGGGACTCTCTGGTTTGAAACTTTCCTAAGGTCCAGGCCTATATTTCCTTTGGGCCCCCTGGATACCTCCACCTGAACGTTCTATCAGCACTTCAGACTTCAAAGACCAAGCTCACCCTCTGCACTTTGCTTGGAAGCCACCTTCTGCTATATTACTTCTCCAATAATGGCACCATCTTATCTCCTCAAGTCATGATGACTTTGACTCTTCTTTACCACATCCTATCCAGGGAGCAAATCATGTTAATTCTTCCTCTGAAATACCTTGTAAAGTTATCTTCCCTGCCCAAATCCACTACAATTATCACTAAATGCCTATCATTTGTTGTATTTAGTTGCTCAGTTGTGTCTGACTCCATGTGACCCCATGAACTGTAACCTGCCAGGCTCCTCTGTCCATGGGATTCTCCAAGGAAGAATACTGGAGTGGGTTCCCATATCTTCCTCCAGGGAGTCTTCCCAACCTAGGGATCGAACCCAGGTCTTCCTCAATGCAGATGGATTCTTTACCGTCTGAGTCACCACGGAAGCCCTTTCTATCATTTGGACCATTGGTAAGTTACTGTCTCCTCTATTTTCTACCCCAGAATCACAGGTGATATTACTGTCAGTGTTATTTTTCCAAACCTAATTATACTCTTCATTTCCCTGTACCTGTAAGATAAGCTTGAGAATTCTTGGTATGGTAGGTATGGTTTTTTATGACTTGGCACCAAATCATCCTTTTAGACTCACATACTGACACTCTTCTCTAATAAACTCTATATTCTAGCCATATCAATTTATTTCCCATTATTTGACTGTATCATAAAGGCCCTTTATAATGCTCTAAATTTTACTAGCAATCCTCTTTCTTCCATTTTAGAATTGCCCTTAAGTTTTCTGCTGATGTTACTTCCTATGTGAAGTCTCTCCTGATAAGCCTCTCCCTCCACCTCCGGCCAAGTTAGTCAGTCTTGTCTGTGCTTCCACAGTATTTTCACATACTTTTGTTACAGAATTCCTTCAGTTCTAATTATTAACAGAGAAAGTGTGAGAATTTACAAGGTTAGTCAAATATTGACGACTATTATAGCTGGGTGGTGATGGGAATTCATTGTATCACTGTGTACTGTAGTGTACGTGTTAAACATCCATTAAAGGAAAGTTAAAAAATAAAATGTGAGAGTTGGGGAGAGGAGGAGGGAAGAGAGAGAGAAGAAGAGGAAAGGGAGGGAGGGAAGGAGTGAATTTGTTTGTAAGTGAATAGAAATTAGAAGACACTTGCTCCTTGGACGGAAAGCTATGACAAGGCTAGATAGCATATTAAAAACCAGAGACATCACCTTCTGACAAAGGTCCATACGTTGAAAGTTATGGTTTTTCCAGTAGTCATGAAAAGATGTGAGAGTTGGACCATAAAGCAGGCTGAGTGCCAAAGAATTGATGCTTTCGAACTGTGAGGCTAGAGAAGATTCTTGAGAGTCCCTTGGTCTGCAAAGAGGTCAATCCCAAAGGAAATCAATGCTGAATATTCATTGGAAGGATGATTCTGAAGCTGAAGCTCAAATCCTTTGGCCACCTGATGTGAAGAGCTGACGCAATGGAAAAGACCCTGATGCTGGGAAAGATGGAAGGCAAAAGGAGAAGGGGCAGCAGAGGATGAGATGGTTAGATAGCAGCACCAACTCAATGGGCATGAACCTGAGCAAACTCCACAAGATAGTGAAGGACTGAGGAGCCTGGCATGCCACCATCTATGGGATCACAAAGAGTTGGACATGACTTAGGGACTGAACAATTGAAAACTTGACTTATGTGTGACTTAAACAAATAGAGCACTGATTTTTCCCCCACATAAGAAGTCTAGAGATAGGTAGTCAAGGGTTGGTACAGAGGCTCAAGATGTTCATCAAAGACCAAGGCTCTGAGATGGCACTTCCTACAGTGGAACAGGTGACTTTCACTTAGGGTTTTTTTCCTGCTCCTTGATGCCAATGGCTTGTGAATAGCATCCATCTAAGCAAGAAACTAGTAGGTTGCCATGCAAACAACTGTGTCAGAGGCAGCCTGAGTCTGTGAGGGACAGTCTGGGTTTCCTGGACTCTGTTTTTTTTCTGGTAAAGGAATTTTGAGGACTGATCAGCTCTTGTAGGTTTAAAACCATAGCCCATGGGCCAATAACATTTAGGGATGTGGTTACACAGTTCTTTCCTCATGAGTGGGAATTTGACCCTCTTCAGAAGAAACCATACCAAGATGGGATGATGGAGAACTATAGTAACTTGGCCTCATTGGGCCATTCCATTTCTAAACCAGACATAATTGTGTTATTGGAGCAAAGAAAATACCCCTCGATGGTTATGGGGGAAGAAACAAGAAGCTGGAATACAGAATTGGATTCAAGTTATAAAATAATCAATGACAGAAAAACATTTGTATCTGGGAAACATTCATCTCTTTTTCTGCATCAGAGAATTCATAGTGGTGAGAAAGCCTATGAAGAACGTGGAAAGGCCTTTTGTTGTGTGCACCTTAAACCTTGCTCAACACAGGAGTTCTTACTGGAGCAGACAGCCAGGACTCCAAGATGGCGTCAGTTGTAGCACTAAATGAGAAGAAACCCCTAGATGTCAAATTAAGGGAGCTGCCAAGCTGGATAATAATGCGAGATTTTATCCCTAAAGGCATTGCTGGAATCTTTCAAAGAGGTTATTACTGATATTACAACAAGTATTTCAACATGAAGAATGGGAGTATCACTGGTCTTTCTATGGTGCTGGCAGCTTATGTGCCTTTCTACTGTGGCTGTTCTTACAAGGCTCTTAAACAAAAGCAACCAAGAGAGTTCCACCCAAGAAGGCACACTGCATTCCTGACCATGATACCTGCTGGGCACCCCAAATCCTTTCATAGACTAATGGAGAATTAACACCCAATAAAAGATAACTGGTTAAAAAAAAAAATCTCTTAGCAACTTTTTTTTTTTTAATACTCTTTAAATATTTTTTTTTTCTGTTTTTTTTTTCAAATAAATTTATTTATTTTAGTTGGGGGCTAAGATATTAAGAAGAGGTGGCAAGAATACACAGAAGAACTGTACAAAAAAGATCTTCACGACCCAGATAATCACGATGGTGTGATCACTCACCTAGAGCCAGACATCCTGGAATGTGAAGTCAAGTGGGCCTTAGAAAGCATCACTACGAACAAAGCTAGTGGAGGTGATGGAATTCCAGTTGAGCTATTTGAAATCCTCAAAGGTGATGCTGTGAAAGTGCTGCACTCAATATGCCAGCAAATTTGGAAAACTCAGCAGTGGCCACAGGACTGGAAAAGGTCAGTTTTCGTTCCAATCCCAAAGAAAGGCAATGCCAAAGAATGCTCAAACTACCGCACAATTGCACTCATCTCACATGCTAGTAAAGTAATGCTCAAAATTCTCCAAGCCAGGCTTCAGCAATACGTGAACCGTGAACTTCCAGATGTTCAAGCTGGTTTTAGAAAAGGCAGAGGAACCAGAGATCAAATTGCCAATATCCGCTGGATCATCGAAAAAGCAAGAGAGTTCCAGAAAAACATCTATTTCTGCTTTATTGACTATGCCAAAGCCTTTGACTGTGTGGATCACAATAAACTGTGGAAAATTCTGAAAGAGATGGGAATACCAGACCATCTGACCTGTCTCTTGAGAAACCTGTATGCAGGTCAGGAAGCAACAGTTAGAACTGGACATGGAACAACAGACTGGTTCCAAATAGGAAAAGGAGTCTGTCAAGGCTGTATATTGTCACCCTGCTTATTTAACTTATATGCAGAGTACATCATGAGAAACACTGGGCTAGAAGAAACACAAGCTGGAATCAAGATTGCCAGGAGAAATATCAATAACCTCAGATATGCGGATGACACCACCCTTATGGCAGAAAGTGAAGAACTAAAGAGCCTCTTGATGAAGGTGAAGGAGGACAGTGAAAAAGTTGGCTTAAAGCTCAACATTCAGAAAACTAAGATCATGGCATCTGGTCCCATCACTCCATGGGAAATAGATGGGGAAACAGTGGAAACAGTGTAAGACTTTATTTTTTTGGGCTCCAGAATCACTGCTGATGGTGACTGCAGCCATGAAATTAAAAGACGCTTACTCCTTGGAAGGAAGGTTATGACCAACCTAGATAGCATGTTTAAAAGCAGAGACATTACTTTGCCAACAAAAGTCCGTCTAGTCAAGGCTATGGTTTTTCCAGTGGTCATGTATGGATTTGAGAGTTGGACGATGAAGAAAGCTGAGCGCCGCAGAATTGATGCTTTTGAACTGTGGTGTTGGAGAAGACTCTTGAGAGTCCCTTGGACTGCAAGGAGATCCAATCAATCCATCCTAAAAGAGAACAATCCTGGGTGTTCATTGGAAGGTCCGATGTTGAAGCTGAAGCTCCAATACTTTGGCCACCTCACGCGAAGGGTTGACTCATTAGAAAAGACCCTAATGCTGGGTAGGATTGGGGGCGGGAGGAGAAGGGGACGACAGAGGATGAGATGGTTGGATGGCATCACCGACTCGATGAACATGGGCGTGGGTAGACTCTGGGAGTTGGTGATGGACAGAGAGGCCTGGTGTGCTGCAATTCATGGGGTCGCAGAGAGTCGGACACGACTGAGCGACTGAACTGAACTGAATTACTTTACAATATTGTAGTAGTTTTTGCCATACATTGACATGAATCAGCCATGGGTCTACATGTGTTCCCCTTCCTGGACCCCCCTCCCTCCTCCCTCCCCATCTCATCCCTCTGGGTCATCCCATTGCCCCAGCCCTGAGCATTTGTCTCATGCATCGAACATGGAATGGTGTTCTGTTTCACATATGATAATATACATGTTTCAATGCTATTCTCCCAGAACGTCCTACCCTCACCTTCTCCCTCAGAGTCCATAAGACTGTTCTATGCATCTGTGTCTCTTATTCTGTCTCGCATATAGGGTTATCATTACCATTTTTCAAATTCCATATATATGCATTAGTATACTGTATTGATGTTTTTCTTTCTGGCTTACTTCACTCTGTATTATGGGCTCCAGTTTCAGCCATCTCAATAGAACCGATTCAAATGTATTTTTTTAATGGCTGAGTAATATTCCTTTGTGTATATGTACCACAGCTTCCTTATCCATTCGTCTGCTGATGGACATCTAGGTTGCTTCCATGTCCTGGCTATTGTAAACAGTGCTGCGATCAACATTGGGGTACACGCGTCTCTTTCAATTCTGGTTTCCTCGGTGTGTATGCCCAGCAGTGGGATTGCTGGGTCATATGGCAGTTCTATTCCCAGTCTTTTAAGGAATCTCCACACTGTTCTCCATAGTGGCTGTACTAGTTTGCATTCCCACCAACAGTGTAAGAGGGTTCCCTTTTCTCCACATCCTCTCCAGCATTTATTGCTTGTAGACTTTTGGATAGCAGCCATTCTGACTGGTGTGAAATGGTACCTCATTGTGGTTTTGATTTGCATTTCTCTAATAATGAGTGATGTTGAGCATCTTTTCAGGTGTTTGCTAGCCATCTGTATGTCTTCTTTGGAGAAACGTCTGTTTAGTTCTTTGGCCCCTTTTTTGATTGGGTCATTTACTTTTCTGGAATTCAGCTGCAGAAGTTGCTTGTATATTTTTGAGATTAATTGTTTGTCTGTTGCTTTGTTTGCTATTATTTTCTCCCATTCTGAAGGCTGTCTTTTCACCTTGCTTATAGTTTCCTTTGTTGTGCAAAAGCTTTTAATTTTAATTAGGTTCCATTTGTTTATTTTTGCTTTTATTTCCAATATTCTGGGAGGTGGGTCATGGAGGATCCTGCTGTGATTTATGTCGGAGAGGGTTTTGCCTATGTTTTCCTCTAGGAGTTTTATAGTTTCTGGTCTTACATTTAGATCTTTAATCCATTTTGAGTTTATTTTTGTGTATGGTGTTAGGAAGTGTTCTAGTTTCATTCTTTTACAAGTGGTTGACCAGTTTTCCCAGCACCACTTGTTAAAGAGATTGTCTTTTCTCCATTGTATATTCTTGCCTCCTTTGTCGAAGATAAGGTGTCCATAGGCGCGTGGATTTATCTCTGGGCTTTCTATTTTGTTCCATTGATCTATATTTCTATCTTTGTGCCAATACCATACTGTCTTGATGACTGTGGCTTTGTAGTAGAGCCTGAAGTCAGGCAGGTTGATTCCTCCAGTTCCATTCTTCTTTCTCAAGATTGCTTTGGCTATTTGAGGTTTCTTATATTTCCATACAAATTGTGAAATGATTTGTTCTAGTTCTGTGAAAAATACCATTGGTAGCTTGATGGGGATTGCATTGAATCTATAGATTGCTTTGGGTAGTATACTCATTTTCACTATATTAATTCTTCCAATCCATGAACACAGTATATTTCTCCATCTGTTTGTGTCCTCTTTGATTTCTTTCATCAGTGTTTTATAGTTTTCTATATACAAGTCTTTTGTTTCTTTAGGTAGATATATTCCTAAGTATTTTATTCTTTTTGTTGCAATGGTGAATGGTATTGTTTCCTTAATTTCTCTTTCTGTTTTCTCATTATTGGAGTATAGGAATGCAAGGGATTTCTGTGTGTTAATTTTATATCCTGCAACTTTACTATATTCATTGATTAGCTCTAGTAATTTTCTGGTAGAATCTTTAGGGTTTTCTATGTAGAGGATCATGTCATCTGCAAACAGTGAGAGTTTTACTTCTTCTTTTCCTATCTGTATTCCTTTTATTTCTTTTTCCGCTCTGATTGCTGTGGCCAAAACTTCCAAAACTATGTTGAATAGTAGTGGTGAAAGTGGGCATCCTTGCCTTGTTCCTGACTTTAGGGGAAATGCTTTCAATTTTTCACCATTGAGGATAATGTTTGCTGTGGGTTTGTCATATATAGCTTTTATTATGTTGAGGTATGTTCCTTCTATTCCTGCTTTCTGGAGGGTTTTTATCATAAATGGATGTTGAATTTTGTCAAAGGCTTTTTCTTCATCTATTGAGATAGTCATATGGTTTTTATCTTTCAATTTGTTAATGTGGTGTATTACATTGATTGATTTGCGGATGTTAAAGAAACCTTGCATTCCTGGGATAAAGCCCACTTGGTCATGATGTATGATCTTTTTAATATGATGTTGGATTCTGTTTGCTAGAATTTTAAGGATTTTTGCATCTATGTTCATCAGCGATATTGGCCTGTAGTTTTCTTTTTTTCTGGCATCTTTGTCTGGTTTTGGAATTAGGGTGATGGTGGCCTCATAGAATGAGTTTGGAAGTTTACCATCTTCTGCAATTTTCTGGAAGAGTTTGAGTAGGATAGGTGTTAGCTCTTCTCTAAATTTTTGGTAGAATTCAGCTGTGAAGCCGTCTGGTCCTGGGCTTTTGTTTTCTTAGCAACTTTCAAATCAAGTAATATTAACTAAATCACCATTCTGTGTATTACATCCCCATGAGTTATTTATTTTATAACTGGAAATTTGTAGCTTTTGACTTCCTTTACACATTTCACCCACTGCTTCTGGCTACCATCAATCTCCTCTCTGTATCTATGGCTTTGGTTTCATCTTTTTGTTTTTGAATTTTTTTTCAAATTTCACATGTAAGTGAGATCATACAGTATTGGTATTTGTCTTTGTCTGACTTCACTTACTATAATGCCCTGAAGATCCAACCATATTGTTACAAATGACAGGATTTCCTTCTTTCCGTTATGAATAATATTTAATTGGATACATGCCACTTTTTAAAAAAATCTCTTGATCTCTTGTTTCCATTACAACAGTCTTGGCTGTTGTAAGTGATGTTGCATTGAACATTGGGATGCAGATATATATTCAAAATAGTGATTTTGTTTCCTTTGTATAAACACCAAGAAATGGAACTGCTGGGTTGTATGATAGTTCCAGTTTTAATTTTTTGAGGAATCGCCATACTGTTTTCCATAATAACTACCTAATTGAAATTTCCTCCAGCAGTGCATAATGGATACCTTTTCTCAATGTTCTTGCCAACACTTGCTATTTCTTGGGTTTTGGTAATGGCTACGCGGTACTCTTGCGTGGAGAATCCCATGGATGGAGGAGCCTGGTAGGCTGCAGTCCATGGGGTCGCTATCAGTCGGACATGACTGAACAACTTCACTTTCACTTTTCACTTTCATGCATTGGAGAAGGAAATGGCAACCCACTCCAGTGTTCTTGCCTGGATAATCCCAGGGACGGGGTACCCTGGTGGGCTGCCGTCTATGAGGTCACACAGAGTCGGACACAACTGAAGCGACTTAGCAGCAGCAGCAGCAACAGGTATGGGTGATGTTTTACTATGGTTTTGGTTTGCATTTCCCTGATGATTAGTGATGTTGAGCACCTTTCCCTGCACTTGGCCATTCAAATATCTTCTTTGGAAAAATGTCTAATCAGATCTTCTCCCCATTTTCTGATTGGGTTGTCTGTTCACTTTTCTATTAAGTTGTATAACGGTTTTTAAAAATATATATTGTGGATTATAAACTAACTATACTCCAATATAAAAAAAAAGACCAAGGCTCTTTCCTTTTGCTCCATTAATTGTGTTGATTTGTTGCTTCAAAGTTGTTTGCTGTACATGTAGGTATTACCTCTGCATTCAAGGCAAGAAAAAGGACAGTGTCAGTCACACCTTTACCTCTTTAAGAGGAAAAACAAATGCTTGTTTCAGTACCTTAAGCAAACTCAGCTTATATCACATTCTCCATGGCTGGTGGGTCATCCAACAGTGTCTTAATACCCTGATCTCCTTGAGGGTAGAGATTATTTTTGTACTTTAGCAACCAATCCAGTACCTGGCACATAGATAGGTTCTTTGTATCTAATGAACGAATGAGTCTAATAAAGGAAACAGTGGCCAAGTATCATAACACAAACTCTGCTTTCCTAATTTTCTTTTTCTGTTAAGTAATATAATTAAAAGTGTTCTAAAAATAACCAATGCTATACCAAAAAGGGATTATTAGTATTATAGTAGCTTGACATCTACAATCATGAAATATTTTACAATTATTGCTTTCTCCATAGGGAACCAAACAGGATTAACAAGGAGTCAAGAAGAGAACTAAATTTCTGTACAAGCAAAATATTCAATCATGATGAACCTCAGCTTACCTAAAAAATAATGCTTATTTCCCAGGGCTGTTCTGAGGACAAAGTAAATATAAATAATATGAATGCATACTAAAATATATAAAACACTGTAAACATATGCATTATAAAAGCGGTTCTGGTAAGTCTTGAGAGGAAACTTACAATTCTTATGTAATATATGCAGAGTGATATACCATCTGGCACACCAATAGTACCGATTAAAAATTAAACACTATCAATATCTAGTATGGATATTGGGCATTAGTCCAAGGGTAGATGAGATTATGGACTTGGCCCTGCTTCTTTCATGACTATAGGGAAGTAAACTAATAACTGTACTTTACATTTATACCTGTTAAAGAAAAAAGGCTTTATAAAAATAAAATGGGTGTCTCAAAGCAATTCTGTAATACACACAAAGCAGGATATGAAAAACAAAATAAACTAGTTAACAAGAACAGATGACATCAAATCCCAATGCATCAATTAATAATTACTACCAACAAATGAATAGTACTAAAGTAGGCCAAGGTCCTAAAGCACTTCTAAGTCAAGTCAAGTGAGACATAAAACAGTAGAAGCATTGAATATTAATTTTCCTCTGGCTTTAATAACCCCGATTGAGCTTATAAAGAATACCCCTCAAGGTGACCTTATAACTCATACACACAGGCAACATTGGTGGTAAGAACTATTTCTAATAAATTATAACCTCAATGGCCTGTTTTCCAGGTTTTTATTAAGTTGTATATTTCCTCATATAAAAGAACATTACATTATAATAAGCATTGCATAAACATAACAAAAAAACAGTGGTCAGTATTGAAGAAGAGAAAAACGACAGTTCCAAGTCAATAAAGTCTCCTTGGACTATTATAGTAAGAACTGTTGCATCTTCACTTTTATTGGATTTGGAGACAACAGCTACTTTGAAGAAAAATACAATCTTCTGACAAGTCTGTTTAATTAACTCTCACTTTTCAAACATTCAAATACCTTAAGCTTATTATTAAAGGCTTACCATTTCCTGATTCATTTAAGCAGAAACTATTCTCTGTGTAGGTTACCAAGGAATTATTTAATACTGAAAACTGACTCATCTTAATACCAAAAAAAAAAAAAAAAACCTGCATCAAGATTGTAGGCCACTAAATTCCAGCACAGCACTGCATAAAGCATCATTAGGTCATAAACAGAGCTGAAAAATTCCAACAGTGGGTCAGACTTCTTACTGTACAGTTATGTCTACAGGAGGAACATCTATTTTAATAAGAAACCAAAATGTTAGAACAGTGAGAATGAGCTTATGTTTTACATTCACCCAGTTTCAACAACTTTGATTCTTATTTTTAAACAGGGAGAAACACAATGTTTCTCTTCCTGTTTTATCTGCAAAAATACATTTATCAGCTAAAACTTCAACAGTGAATACTTCTCCAATAAGAATTTTGAAGTACTTGATATAAACAATAAATTATTTGTCAATGTTTGTACAAATAAGAGTTATAAGTGATACATTTACCATGAGGAACTATTTAAAATATCTAACTTTACAGATGGAGGAGGAAATATATTAACTTAAAGATTCATTGCTTTTTTTAAAAATACTATTTTCTCTTAAAAAAGAGGATATTATATTTAATAAAAGGTTCAATACAGTGGAAAGATACAATTATGAATGTTAAACACCTATTGACAGATCATCAAAATATATGAAGAAAAAAATGACAAAATCGAAAGGTGAAATAGACAATTATATAATAATAGTTGGAAATTTCAATATCCCACTCACAATAATGGACAGGAGCAACCAGACAGAAGATAAGTAAGGAAATAGAAGATTTAACACAATAAACCAACTACATCTCACAGACAAATACCAAATGCTCTAACCAATGATAACAGGATATACATACATATTCTTCTCAAGTGTATATTGGGCATTTTCCAGAACAGACCATACTTTAGGCCACAAGTGAAGTTAAAAACCAACAACAAAAGTAAAACTGGAAAATCCACAAATTTGTGGAAATTAAACAACACACACTTCAACAACCAATGGATCAAAGAAAAAAAATCACATGGAAAATTAGAATACCCTTAGAGATGAGTGAAAATGAAAGCACAGCATATCCAAACTCATAGAATGCAGAGAAATTTTATAGCTATAAATGCTTAGATTTAAAAACAGAAAAGATCTCAAATTAACAACTTAATTTCATAACTTAACTAAAAAAAAAAAGAACTAAAACTAAATCTAGCAGAAGGAAGGAAATAATAAAGGTTAGAGCAGAAGATAAATGAAGTAGAGAAAAAAAAGAAAAATCAATGAACCCAAAAGCTAGTTCTTTAAAAAGATCAATAAAACTGACAAACATTTAGGTAGATGAGCAAAGAAAAAAAGAGAGAAGACTCAAATTACTAAAATCAGAAACGGAAGTGGGGACACTGTAGTTAGTCGTCAGTCATGTCTGACTCTTTGGGACCTCATGGACTGTAGCCTACAAGGCTCCTTTGTCCATGGGATTTTCCAGACAAGAATACTGGAGTGGGTTTCCATTTCCTTCTCCAGGAGATCTTCCTGACCCAGGAATTGAACCGACATCTCCTGTGTCTCCTGCATTGAAGGTGGCTTCTTTATCTGCTGAGCCATGGGGTGGGAGGTGGAAGTAGGGACATTAGTACCAATCCTACAGAAGTAAAAGGGATTATAAAAAAGTACTGTGAACAAATTAGATAACATACCTGAAATGGACAAATTCCTAGAAACATAAAACCTACCAAGACTGAATCACAAAGAAATAGAAAATATGAGTAGACCTACAGTAAAGAAATTGAATCAGTAATTTAAAATTTCTCCCCAAAGAAAAGCCTTATGCCTGATGGCTTCACTGGTGAAATCAACCAAACATTTAAAAAAGAACTAATACTAGTCCTTTTCAAACTTTTCCCAAAAATCAAAGTAGAGGGAATACTTACTAACTTCATCTATGAAGGCAGCAGTACCATAACACCAAAGCCAGACAAAGACACTACAAAAAAGAAAATGACAAACCAATCTCTCTTTTTTTTTTCTTAGTTCTACCAGTTTATTGCTACCAACCCATCTCCCTCCACCCTCATGCACGCGTGCTCAGTCATGTAACCCCATGGACTGCATCCCACCCAGGCTCCTCTGTTCATGGACTTTCCCAGGCAAGAATACTGGAGTGGGTTGCCATTTCCTTCTCCAACCAATCTCTCTTAAAAGAACACTGAAACAAAAATCCTCCACAAAATAGCAAACCAAATTCATATTAATCAGATGATACATCTTGACCAAGTTAGATTTATTCCTAGAACACAAGGACCATTCAACATATGACAAGTGATTGATGTGGATTCTTTACCTGCTGAGCCATGGGGTGGGAGGCTCATTAATAGAATGAAGGGAAAAAAACATATGATCTTAATCAATGCAGAAAAAGGAGTTGACAAAATTCAACATTCTTTCTTGATAAAAACACTCAACAAATTAAAAACAGAAGGAAATTAATCTCAACATAACAAAAGCTATATACAAAAAAAACTCACAGGGAACAACATACTAAATGGTGAAATACTGAAAGTTTTTCCTCTAAGATCAGGAATAAATGAAGGATGTCAGCTTTTGCCACTTCTATTCAACACAGTACTGGAAGTTCTACTTAGAGTAATTTAGGCAAGAGAAAGAAATAAAAGGCAACACATTAAAAAAAATCAATTGCATTTCTATAAACTAACAATGGACAATATGAAAAGAAAAACACAGAACCAATTCCATTTATGGTATTATCAAAAGGGATAAAATAGGAATTAACCAAAAAGATGAAACACCTGTACACTGAAAACTACAAAAAAATATCACTGAATGAAAATAAGGAATAACTCAATAAATAGAAACACATCCCATCTTAATGGGTTGGAAAAGTTAGTTAAGATGTCCATTCTACCCAAAGCAATCTATAGATTCAGTGAAATCTCTATCAATATTTCAAATAATATTTTTGCAGAAATAGAAAAAGTCATCCTAAAATTCATACAAGATCTCAAGGGACTCTGAAGAGCCAAAACAATCTTGAATAAAGAAGAACAAAGCTAGAGAACTTATACATCGTGGTTTTAAAATTTATGACAATGCTAGTATGGCACTAGCATTAAAAAAGACAAAAAGACCAATGGAACACAATAAATATAAACCTTTGTATAAATGGTCAAACAATTTTTGACAAGGGTGCCAAGACTATTCAATGGGGAAGCAACAGTCTTTTCAACAAATGATGCTGGTAAAACTGGATATCCACCATGCAAAACAATGATGTTCAACCCTTACCTAACACCATATACAAAAATTAACTCAAAATGGACCAAAGATCTAAATGTAAAACCTAAAACTATAAAACTCATAGAAGAAAAGATAGGGCAGAGGCTTTGCAGCATTGGATCTTGCAGTGATTTCTTGATATAACAACAAAGGCATAGGCAACCAAAAGAAAAATAAACAAATTGGACTTTGTGAAAATTTTTAAATTTTGTGCATCAAAACACTACCCACAGGGTTAAAAGACAACCCTCTGAGTGGGAGAAAGTATCTGCATATGTGCATATCATGTACTTGATAAAGGACTAATCTCCAGAATATATAGCGAACTCTCAAAACTCAATAACAACAAAACCAAACAACTCGGTTCAAAAATGGGCTAAGAACTTGAATACATTTCTCCAAAGGTATATAAATGGCCACTACACACATGAGAAATTAAACACCACTGTTTATTTAGGAAATGAAAATCAATCAAAACTACAATAAGACACCACCTCACGTTCATTAGGATGGTTGCTATTGAAAAAACAAATAGGAAGTAACAAGTACTGGTGAGGATATGGTGCAAATAGAACCCTTGGCACTACTGGTAGGAACTGAAAATGATATGAGCTGCTGTGGAAAACAGTATGGTTCCATAAAAATTAAAATAGAATATTATCCAGCAATTCCTCTTCTGGGTACATACCCCCAAAAATGGAAAGCAAGGTCTTGAGAGATATTTGTATACTCACTCATAGCAACACTACTAATAAAAGAAAAAAATGAGAAGGCAATCTAAGCGTCCACTGACAGGTGAATGCATAAATAAAATGAGGTATATACATACAATGGAATATCATTCATTCTTTAAAAGGAGGGGTATTCTGCAACATGTTACAACATGCGTAAATCTTGAAGAGATTCCTCTAAGTAAAATAAGCCAGTTACAAAAAGACAAATACTGTATGATTCCAGTTATACAGAACTGGAAAGCAATGGAAAGATGGTTGCCAGAGGCCGGGTGAGGGAAGGTGAATGGGGAGTTATTATTTACTGGGTAAAGAGTCTCAGCTTTACAACATGGAAAGAGTTACAGAGATGGATGATGGTGCTGGTTCATCAATATTATGAATGTACTTAATACTAACTGTATACATAAGATGGTTAAGATAGTATATTTTATGCTCAATGTATTTTAGCACAATAAAAAAATGGAAAAAATTAAAAGGAGGGTGAGGGTTGGGGAGAGGGAAGTGTAAATGACCCACTGGGAAACAAGGAAAATATAAATGTCATTGGAAGAAGAAAATATAAAAAGAGGAAGGAAGGAAGTAAGAAAGGAAGGAATGCAGGGAGGGCAAGAGAGGAAGAGAGGGAGGAATGGATCTACATACACACACACTTTGAACTTTGGCCTAAAGTACTAGGTACTGTGCACTCAGGTATTGCCATAGAGAGAATGCGCCAGGAGACCAATCATTGTCATATTCTGACACCAAAGATCAAAATTACAGCCTAGTCTAAAATGGACAAAATTGGACTTAATCAGAAGTAATCAGCTGTAAAAAATGCAGATTTGAAAGGTCTAGACTATGTTCCACTGTCATTACCAGTTAGGATATCAAATTGAATTTGAAAGAGTTTAGTATGACTTGTGTCTCTTAAAATTCTCAGGATACACACGGAATGTGGATGCTCCTTGGAGTATCTGACTTGATGGATGTTATGGAGAAGTACTTCTGCCATTCATAGGAAAAAAGCACATATTTCACACAAGCACTTAAAATCAACATTTTCCACTGCTTCAAATGGTAAGTGAAGTAAAAATTCTAATTTCAAACTCACTCTAAGCTGCAATAAAAAATGTATGCTCTTATAAACTTCTGTTAGCCACATAGCAAAGGAATGTGTTACTAACATCTGTGAATGCTATGTCCCCAGAGCATTTGTCACTTCAGCTAACATAACAGCTCATTCTCCTTGGAGGAAATCAATCACTCTGTCAATAGTCCCGGTCAAGCAGGTGAAAATATTTCTCATAGGGGATTCTCTTAGTGCAATGTCTCAGCAACTCTTTAAAATCTGCAGGCACATGAAATCTGAGGGTTGGATGAAAATAAAGAAGAAATACATTACGTTTTTACCTCAAAAGTCTCAGTGATACTGCTTCACATTTTCCTATATTTCAGCTCCTACAGGAAATTATTACATGACATTACTGTCATTTCCTATAACCAAGATATTTGTTTACCTGGATGGACTGACTGCAGAGAGATTTCAGATCTTACAAGCTCAGATATACCAATCTTCTCATAATATTGACTTTGAGTTGGGCTGGGGAGGATGGCTTGAGGAAAAAGAAAACCAGTTGCAAAGAAGGAATTCTGCTATAAATAGGTAGAATTTTCTATTTTCCTGGCAGCCACAGGGATGTAACAATGTAAAAAAAAAAAATCTATGAGCTGGAAAGGATTTCTCCTATGACCTAAGAAAGTAAACTAGGTAATATACCATGTCAATCACTTTCTAGTTTGCCACCAGCCACTGGCAGCATCATAGACTTAGTAACAGAGGTTTTTAAGTGGTAATAGATTTTAAAAGTCTCTTTTAAAATGGGCAGTGAGAACTGCAGCTATGCTGCATGCTACATTTTTTAAAAATTGTGGCAAAGAAAATGAAATTGATCTTGCTATTTAACGATTAGATTTTTTTCCCTCTGTGTAATTTCAATTCAAGATTAACATGAGTACCTTTCATTTGTATCACATCCCAAATTCTCTACTGAGTAGAAAACAAGAACTGAATA
The DNA here is from genome assembly GCF_054371585.1 of Giraffa tippelskirchi. NCBI lineage: Eukaryota > Metazoa > Chordata > Mammalia > Artiodactyla > Giraffidae > Giraffa > Giraffa tippelskirchi. The sequence continues at coordinate 34,993,853 of NC_137286.1, read as the reverse complement.
ATATGGGAAAGACATTTCTTTTTTCTCAATGAGAAATTAATGCCAGTCTTTTCCAATCTTTTTAGATTATTCAACATTCATTTCACAGCAACTAGTTATCAAGCCTACTATATTCCAGGTACTTCAATCATCCAAAGAACATAAGCACTACAGTTTACAATTTTAAGGTACTATTAAACACATGGTCTCCAAGGAGGCAGTTATTTTTATTGTTTTAGGTTTTCAATTTAAAGTTTTTAGGAAAACTCAGCCACTCAGTAACAACTGTACTGCTGTCAGATTCTAGCTATCTAGAAATTATCTAGCTAATTTTAAACTAGACAAATATGGAACAAAGATGTATTGTTGGTTTACTTGTGATTACGTATTGAATTAGCAACATAAGAGAGAACGAACATTTTCAGCAATTTTGGGGGAATAAAAAATCACAGTTTTTCAGAATTTCTATTTCTGTATTTCCATTTCTTCTCCCCATTAATTTATTCCACCACTACAAATTTCTATTTTATTCAATAGGCTATAATTTGATAAGGATTATTATTTTGATGTTCATTGTGTTCCAAGATCAGCCAGCAAGTGCCATTTGAAGGTGACTTCTGTATCCTTTAGTTACAACCCCTTACTCTGTGAGCAATTCCTTACTTTCTGGTACAGGATGATGTGTCCAGCATATCTTGTTATGTTCTTTCTCTACAGTAGCCCTAGAATCAGCCATTTCTTCAAGAAGCCCTAGCACAAACACCTACCTTCCCAGGTCCTGTCTCATGACTTCCAGACTGAATTATTCAGGAAGAAAAGGACAGCAATAAGAAAGCCAAAGGACTACTTTGTTTAGAATGAGTGACTTGCACTGATTCCCTCTGTAGCTGGATAGGTCTGTTTCCCCAGGGGCCTCATCTGCCTTGAATAGCAAGGTGACTACATGCTCGGTTTAAGAAATAGGAGTCCTGTTAATAGGCAAACTTCCCCAGCACACAATTACAACAGTAAGGAAATACTTGCTCTGGGAGTAGAACATACTGGGTTCATTGTATTCCCTGGAAAGTTGCCTCTTCCTTTTTCTTTCTTTTTAAATACATTGTTTATTTTAGGACAGCTTTAGATATATAGAGAAGTCGTGAAGACAGTGGAGTTCTCATGTGTCCTGCATGCTGTTTCCCTTATTAATATCCTATTACTAAGGGACACTTGTCAAAATTAGCAAACCAATATAAATATTATTAACTAAAGTCCGTACTTTATTCAGATATTCTCAGTTTTCCTGCTATCCATTTTCTGTTTCAGGATCCCATCCAAGACATCATATTACATTTAAGTAGTTATGACTCCTTAGGCTACTCTTGGTTGTGACAACTTCTCAAACTTGTCTTGTCTTTGATGACTGTATTAGTTTCCTGTGACTGCTATAACAAATTAACACAAACTTAACATCTTAAAATAAGAGAAATTTGTTCTCTTATAGTTTTACAGGCCATAAGCCCTAAATAGCAACCCACTCCAGTATTCTTGCCTAGAGAATCCCATGGACAGAAGAGCCTGGTGAGGTAGCGTCCATGGGCTTGTAAAAGAGTCGGATACAACTGAGCAACTAAACAAATCCTGCAATCAAGGTCTCAGCAGGGCCAAACTCTCTGAAGGCCTTCAGGAAAAATCATTACATGCTTCTTCTACCTTCTGGTGGCTTAAAGCCATCCCTTAGTCTGTGGTTGACTCATTTAAAGTCTCTGCCTCTTTATTCTCTGGTCTATGTGTGTCTTTTCCTCTGTGTCTTATTAGGACACGTCATTTGATTTATAATCCACCCAGATAACCTGGGATGATCTCATCTCAAACTCCTTACTTAAATACATCTGCGAAGACTCTTTTACCAAATAAAATCACACTCACAGGTTCTGGAACTTAGGACATGGACACATCTTTTGAGGAGCATCACCATTCAACCTCCTACAATGAACTCTACAGTTTTGAGGATCATTTGTCAGATATTCTGTGTGACTTGATTTCGCACGGTTAGACTGGGATAAAGTATTTGAGAGAGGAAAACCAAAGTGTCACTTGTATGATACCCTATCAGGGGTATATACTATCAACATGACTTATCATTGTTGATGTTAACCATCAGTTATGTTTTATCATTACAGTTTGTCAGGTTTTGGCACTATAATGTCACCCTTTTCATGCTGTGCTCTTTGGAGAAAAGTCACTACAAGCAGCTGAACTTAAGCAGTGGGGAGTTACGTCCCACTTCACTGAGGGTGGGAAGGCTAAACAAATTATTTAGAATTCTTCTGTGGGGGATTGTCTAGTTTTCTTCAAGGTCAACATTAACCATTTGCTTATATTACTATGGAGGCACTGATATTTACTTTACACTTGGGGTTTTAACCTAATACTACTTTATTTTGTTGCTCAAACTGTTATAACTTTGGTCATTGAAAGATCTTTCAGTTGGCTCTTTGGTCCCTTTGGTACACTCCTGCTATTATTATTATAATTATTATTATTATTTTGCCACTGCAACATGCTCTAGACTCATCCTGTATATTTCCTACCCCAATGGGAGAATCAACCACATCTCCAAAAAGCCCTGATTCCTCTTAATGGAGAATGGTATTAGAAACCAAAATCTGCGCACTAAGTGTGGTCATTGCTACTGGGGTTTCATTGCTTCTAGGCCCTCTCAGCTGACAGAGCAATTAGATATAGATCTACATCTATCTATGGTGGTGGTTTAGTCGCTAGTCGTGTCCGACTCTTGCGACCCCATGGACTGTAGCCTGCCAGGCTCCTCTGTCTGTGGGATTTTCCAAGCAAGAATATTGGAGTGGATTGCCATTTCCTTCTCCAGGGGATCTTCCCGACCCAGGAATCGAACCCGGGTCTCCTGCATTGCAGGCAGATTCTTTACCAACTGAGCTATGAGGGAAGCCCCACATCTATCCATATATGTATACATATACAAATACCTACAGGCATACCTCAGAGACATTGTAGGTTCAGTTCCAGATCACTACAAGAAAGCAAATATTGCAACAAAGTCACAAATTTTTTTTTGTTTTCCAGTGCACTTAAAAGTTATGCTTACACTACCTTGTAGTCTATTAAGTGCACAAAAGTATCATATCTAAAAAATAATGTACATACCTTAATTTTAAAATATACTTTTACTGCTAAAAAATGCTAACCATCATCTGGGCCTTCAGAGAGTCTTTTTTCTGGTATAAGATTTGAAATACATCAAGAATTACTGTAATGTATTAATAACAGAGACACAAAATGAGCAAACAGTGTTGGAAAAGTGGTACCTACAGACTTGCTTTATGCAAGGTTGCCACAAATCTTCAATTCGTAAAAAATGCAATATCTGTGAAATGCAATAAAACAAGGTATGCCTGTATAACCATTTCTATATGTAACCATCTGTATCTATGTTAAGTTAAACATGAACTCATAAACCATTACCACATGGATGGTTCTAGCCTCTTCTCCTTGTTTACCTGTACACTATGACAGTGAGAAACCTGACTTCCAACACATGTATATCAGTTTCAGAATTCTTACTCCATATCCTGCCTTCTGTGTAATAGAACTTTATCAACTAAAGTACAGTGCTTATGTATATAGTTCTTTTTTGTGTTTTAGTCTTAAAGGTTCCACTCATTTCCAAAGTTACATAGGGTAGCACTTTATTCTACACTCTTCAGTAATATTGTTTCATTTATTTGCAATTTTGTCACATTTTATATATAATCTTGGAATCCTTGAGGTTTTAAGTGAGTTTTTAAATTTTTGTATATGTTAAGGTCCACTCTTTCTGTTGTAAAGTTCTATAGATTCTGGCAAATGCTTAATGTCTTATATTCATCCTTAGAATATCATACAAAATAGTTTTAGTGCCCTAAAAAAGCCCCTGTGCTTCATTTTCCCACAACTGCCTGCTCCCCCAGGCTTCTGGCAACTACTGATGTTTTCACTCACTCTTTTTTTTTTTTTTTTAACTATTTTCTAGAATGCTATATAACTGAACTCACACAGGACGTGGCATTTTCAGCTTTTATAACTGAGAAATATGTATTTAAGATTTATCTATGCCTTTTCATGGCCTAATATCTTTATTCTTTTTATCACTGAATAACATTCCATTGTACGGGTGTTTATCCATTCACCTCCTGAAGGACATCTTGGTTGCTTCCCATTTGGGGAGATTATGAATAAAGCTGCTGTAAATGTTTGTGTGCCGGTCTGGTGGATATAAGTTTTCAAATTAGTTGGGTAAATATCTGGGAGTGTGCTTGCTGATTTGGATGGTAAGCCACTCTTAGTTTTGTAAGAAACTGTCAAACTGTTTTCCAAAGTAACTGTATCATTTTGTATTCCCACTAGCAATGAATGAAGTTATTAACCCTCCACATCCTTGTCATAATCTGGTTTTGCCAGTGTTTTGGATTTTAGCCATTCTAACAGATACGTAATGTAATAATATGTAATGATACGATATGATATATAATGAAATCTCAGTATTGTTTCAACTTGCAGTTCCCTAATGACATGATGCAGGACATCTTATATGCTTATTTGCCACCTGTATATCTTCTTTGATGAAGCATCTCTTCAAAATGTTTGCTCATTTTTAAATAAAGTTGACTATTTTCTTACTGTTGAGTTTTAAGACTTCTTTATATATTTTGGATACAAATTCTGTATCAGATGTGTTTTGCAAATATTTTCTCCCCAACACTGGCTTATCTTTTCATTCACTTCATTCATGTCTTTCACTGAACAGTTTCCTATTTTAAATATGCCCCTATCTACTTTTTTCTTGCATGAATTGTATTAGTGCTGCTGCTGCTGCTGCTAAGTCGCTTCAGTCGTGTCCGACTCTGTGTGACCCCATAGACGGCAGCCTACCAGGCTCCTCTGTCCATGGGATTTCCCAGGCAAGAGTACTGGAGTGGGTTGCCATTGCCTTCTCCAGAATTGTATTGTATTACTAATGTGTTTTAAAACACACTGCCAAACCCAAAGTCATACAGATTTTCTCATATATTTTCTTTAATAACTGTTATAGTTTTTCATTTTACATTTAGGTCTATGATCCATTCTGAGCTAATTATTGTGCGAATTGTAAGGTCTGTGTCTGAGTTCATTTCTTTTTCATCAGTTAGTTCAGTTCAGTCGCTCAGTCGTGTCCGACACTTTGCGACCCCATGAATCGCAGCACGCCAGGCCTCCCTGTCCATCACCAACTCCCAGATCTACCCAAACCCATGTCCGTCGAGTCGGTGATGCCATCCAACCATCTCATCCTCTGTCGTCCCCTTCTCCTCCTGCCCCCAATCCTTCCCAGCATTAGGGTCTTTTCCAAGGAGTCAACTCTTCTCATGAGGTGGCCAAAGTATTGGAGTTTCAGCTTCAACATCAGTCCTTCCAATGAACACCCAGGACTGATCTCCTTTAGGATGGACTAGTTGGACCTCCTTGCAGTCCAAGGGACTCTCAAGAGTCTTCTCCAACACCACAGTTCAAAAGCATCAATTCTTCGGCGCTCAGCTTTCTTAACCATCCAACTCTCACATCCATACATGACCATGGAAAAACCATACATGGAAAAACCATAGCCTTGACTAGACAGACCTTTGTTGGCAAAGTAATGTCTCTGCTTTTAAATATGCTATCTAGGTTGGTCATAACCTTCCTTCCAAGGAGTAAGTGTCTTTTAATTTCATGGCTGCAATCACCATCAGCAGTAATTTTGGAGCCCCCCAAAATAAAGTCTGACACTGTTTCCACTGTTTCCCCATCTATTTCCCATGAAGTGATGGGACCAGATGCTATGATCTTAGTTTTCTGAACGCTGAGCTTTAAGCCAACTTTTTCACTCTCCTCTTTCACTTTCATCAAGAGGCTCTTTAGTTCTTCTTCACTTTCTGCCATAAGGGTGGTGTCATCTGCATATCCGAGGTTATTGATATTTCTCCCAGCAATCTTGATTCCAGCTTGTGTTTCTTCCGTATCCAATTGTTCCAGGACCATTTATTGACGAGACTATCCTTTCTCCACTGAATTGTGTTTGCTTTCATGGCAAAAAACAGTTGACTATACTTGTGTGGATATATTTTTTATTTCCTTTCTGTTTTATTATTCTATATGTCTACTCTTTTGCCCATACCATTGTTTTGATTACTGTAGCCTTACATTAAATCCTGAAATCAGCTAGTGTGAGTACTCCAACATTGTTCATTTTCAGTTCTGTGTTGGCTATACTAGGTCTTCTGTTTTCATTAAAACTTTAGAATTAGTATGTTGATATATACAAGATAGCTTGGTAGGGTTTTGATTGGGGTCACATATTTATGGATCAACTGTAAAAAAAATTGTCATTTAACAATATTGAACCTTCCAATCCATGAACACAGACTATTTCTCCATTTATTTAGATCTTCTTCAACTTGCTTTTCTAAAAAAATTAATGTTGTATAGTTTTCTGTTTGTATTTTCTTAATTACAGATGAGTATCTCATTTCAGGGGAGTCTATTATAAATGGTATTTTCTGAGATTAAAAAGTTGAGAATAGTCATATAAATGACTTAATCTACTTATACTTGGGGGTTTCTTATTCGCACATGTGTATAATTCCTGTGCTCATTAATCTAAAGGGTTACTGTAAAGAAGAAATTACAATATATGGAAAAACTGTATGCAAACTAGAAATCACTAAACAAGTATAAGTTCATTAAGTCCGTCATTCTTTTCATAAGGATGAAGATACTAAACTCCAGAGAAATTAAATCACTTTACAAAATTTCATTCAGGGGATGAAACTATTTAGAGTGCACATAGCAGAATTGAAGGATGTTAAATAAACAAAACTGGCTGGAGGGGAAGATTTGTAAAGAGGGTAGGAAAGGTGGTTAAAACCAGATTTGTACCCAATTACATATATGTGAGGGGCCACTAAAAGATAAAGAAATTGATAATTAATGTAGGGTTTTATGGAAATTAATATGACCGATAGGGCAGTATAAAATGGAAAATGGAAGGACTCAGAACTGTGTAACAGATGAGGCTCTTTGTAAGAATTTTAGAACATGAAAGAGACTTAGAAATTTTTTTTTTTTTTTTTAGAAATTTTTATATACACTGTAGGCTATTCTCACCAGCAAACATATACACACCAGTGTAATAGATGAGTAAAACACATGACACCATCTGCTTTGCTCTAATTGTAACTGCAGGCAACACGTGCACTGTTGCTCAGTCATATTCTCTTTCTGGTCCTGAACTGCTCTGGAGTATTTTTCAGAAAAGTGAAGAAGGAATAGCTAGTCAGGCAGAGTTTAAAGGCATAAGTGATGGCATCAATAAGACCTCTTAAATACTTCAAAAATCTAAACCCTCCCTTGGATTTAACTATGGAAATTCTGAGGACATCTTTTATCCTTTTGCTCTTACATCATTTGCATTGTTTTTCAGAAATTAGTTGGCTCTATCTGAACATTCTATCTCCTGGGTAAGGCAACTAGAAGAAAGCTGACAGTAGACCCCAAATACTTTCTTACGCCATTCAGAACTGAAGTGCACTCGGATTCAGAAAAAGAACAGTTATGATCATTTAAAATCCCAGGAAATGGCTGTGTGATAGAATTTGGCATTTACATTTCGAACTGCTTAATCACTCTTTTTTATAGACTAGCTGAAGGTTATTTTGTCTCTCTGGCATTTTCTTATGTCTTAGCTGACTTCCTCTGTCATCCAAGGCTCAGTTTCAAGGGTGAAATACATTATGATAATCACAGTCAACCAAAAGCAACCCAATTTCAAACTCTATAACTTCATGCTTTTCTCATCAATTTCATTTCAGTTAAAAGGCCAGTTAAAGGAAGAATGTGTGAATAAATCTGAGTTTACAAGTTCTATTGCCACTATTACCTCGCACAATAAGGATTTTTAGTCAATTCACCACTGTCACACTATATTATACACTATAAAGATGGCATGTACATAACCATCTTCAGAAATTAAATGACTCCACTTTAGAAAGATGAACTTTCTGAAGTAAAGGTTCCACATGCTTTACCTAAATAAATTATTGTCTATATTCCATCATGAATAGTTCCATTACTTCACGTTTCTTCAATTACTTGTCTCCCTAAGCCAATGAAGAAAAACAATAAAAAAAATATATATAAACTATTTTAAAGTATCAAACCACTACTAACCTTCATGCATTTTTCAACAATACCTTAAGGATGGAAACCACAATTATAAGCCAAGCCAAGTCCCAGGTCTGATGCTTACAGTACCTGACATTAAGCACATCACCGCTTATTTGGGCCTTGGCTTCTTTGTGTGCAATATGAGGGGACTGGACACAATGACTGGTAAATTTTCTTAAATATCAATAATCTAAACTTTTTAACTTCTATTGCTGGTATTTTTACAGAGAATGCAGGGTCCTTTTGAAAACATTACTGGAATAAATGATCTAACAGAATCACAGTAAATCACAAAGTTAAGAGTAGTATAAGCAATTGATAGATATAAATATTTGGATTAATAAAATGTGAGAATCCTAACACAAGCTTTCCTTTAGATTCGGTATTAACAAGATTTCCTTTGTCTCGGTTCAAAAACAACAATCGTTCTGTAAAACCTCTCTTGCTTGGAATAGAGATGCAGACACAGAAATGGACTTGTAGACACAGTGGGGGAAGGAGAAGGTGGAATGAACTGACAGAGTAGCAACTGACATATATACACTACCACATGTAAAATAGATGCTAGTGGGAAAGTGAAAGCGAAAGTCAGGCTCTTTCTGACCCCATGGACTATAGTCTGCCATCCATGGAATTCTCCAGGCAAGAATACTTTTCTCCAGGGCACCTTCCCAACCCAGGGGCCAAACCCAGGTCTCGATTCTTTACCATATGAGCCACCAGGGAAGCCCAAGTATATTGACGTGGGTAGCCTAGCCCATCCCATCTCCATAGGATCTCTCGACCCAGGAAAAGAACCACGACCTCCTGCATTGCAGGCAATTCTTTACCAGCTGAGCTACCAGGGAGGCCAGCTAGTGGGAAGCTGCTGTATAACATAGGGAGCTTAGCATAGTGCTCTGTGACAATATAGAGTGGGATGGAAGGGGTGGGAGGGAGGTTCAAAAGAGAGGGGATATATGTATATCTATGTATACTTATAGCTGATTGATACTGTTGCACAGCAGAAACTAACACAACACTGTAAAGCAATTATCTTCCAGTTTAAAAAAAAACACTGCCACAGAGCAGGAGCTGGGGGAGGGGAGGGTGGGAGGCAGAACTTTGTACATAATGTCAGGATTTGCCCTATTCTTAACATGGTCAGGGCTCATACAGGATCCTGGGTCCACAGTCTGTAGCTCAAAAGTCCACTGAATACATGTGAAAATACAAAAGCTATCTGATCTAGTGAATATTACGTGTAGATTCCAAATCGACTCAAACCAAGAATCAGATAATTTGTTAAATCTGAATTACCACTAAATCCATTTTTTCTTTGAAGCAAACCATGTACCAGGTTTTGGATCCCAACTGTGTTGGTTAAGTCAAATTGCATTCTATTAACCCATATGAGTATATTTCTGTAAGTATAGTTATGCTGAAATAAAGTTTTAAAAAGCAAACGAAAAAAAAGTTCATTGTAACCCATGTGGGGAAATAAATTTACTCCTACTCTGCTGGTGGGAGCATAAGTAGACCAAAAAACAAAACAAACAAACAAAACTCTGCTGCTTGAGAAGGTATTATACTAATTACCTCTCCAGGTTCTCACTGCACACAATTTCCCATCTATCAAGGCATTTTAACAAAACTAGGAGCTCCTTCCTCAAGATGGATAATTTGGAGGAGTCTAGCAAATAGTCTAGAACTAACACCCAAAAAAGATGTCCTTTTCATTACAGGGGACTGGAATGCAAAAGTAGGAAGTCAAGAAACACCTGGCGTAACAGGCAAGTTTGGTCTTGGAGTACAGAATGAAGCAGGGCAAAGGCTAATAGAGTTTTGCCACGAGAACGCACTGGTAATAGCAAACACCCTATTCCAACAACACAAGAGAAGACTCTACAAGTGGACAACACCAGATGGTCAACACCGAAATCAGACTGATTATATTCTTTGCAGCCAAAGGTGGAGAAGCTCTATACAGTCAGCAAAAACAAGACCAGGAGCAGACTGTGGCTCAGATCATGAACTGCTTATTGCCAAATTCAGATTTAAATTGAAGAAAATAGGGAAATCCACTAGTCCATTCAGGTATGACCTAGATCAAATCCCTTATGAGTATACAGTGGAAGTGACAAATAGATTTAAGGGACTAGACCTGATAGACAGAGTGCCTGATGAACTATGGACAGAGGTTCGTGACATTGTACAGGAGACAGGGTTCAATAAAATCCCCATGGAAAAGAAATGCAAAAAAGCAAAATGGCTGTCTGAGGAGGCCTTACAGATAGCTGGGAAGAGAAGAGAAGCGAAAAGCAAAGGAGAAAAGGAAAGATATTCCCATCTGAATGCAGAGTTCCAAAGAATAGCAAGGAGAGATAAGAAAGCCTTCCTCAGCGATCAGTGCAAAGAAATAGAGGAAAACAACAGATTGGGAAAGACTAGAGATCTCTTTAAGAAAATTAGAGATACCAAAGGAACATTTCATGCAAAGATAGGCTCGATAAAGGACAGAAATGGTATGGACCTAACAGAAGAAGAAGATATTAAGAAGAAGTGGCAAGAATACACAGAAGAACTGTACAAAAAAGATCTTCACAACCCAGATAATCACGATGGTGTGATCACTCACCTAGAGCCAGACATCCTGGAATGTGAAGTCAAGTGGGCCTTAGGAAGCATCACTACGAACAAAGCTAGTGGAGGTGATGGAATTCCAGTTGAGCTATTTCAAATCCTCAAAGGTGATGCTGTGAAAGTGCTGCACTCGATATGCCAGCAAATTTGGAAAACTCAGCAGTGGCCACAGGACTGGAAAAGGTCAGTTTTCATTCCAATCCCAAAGAAAGGCAACACCAAAGAATGCTCAAACTACCGCACAATTGCACTCATCTCACATGCTAGTAAAGTCATGCTCAAAATTCTCCAAGCCAGGCTTCAGCAATATGTGAACCGTGAACTTCCAGATGTTCAAGCTGGTTTTAGAAAAGGCAGAGGAACCAGAGATCAAATTGCCAATATCCGCTGGATCATCAAAAAAGCAAGAGAGTTCTAGAAAAACATCTATTTCTGCTTTATTGACTATGCCAAAGCCTTTGACTGTGTGGATCACAATAAACTGTGGAAAATTCTGAAAGAGATGGGAATACCAGACCATCTGACCTGTCTCTTGAGAAACCTGTATGCAGGTCAGGAAGCAACAGTTAGAACAGGACATGGAACAACAGACTGGTTCCAAATAGGAAAAGGAGTACGTCAAGGCTGTATATTGTCACCCTGCTTATTTAACTTATATGCAGAGTACATCATGAGAAACACTGGGCTGGAAGAAACATAAGCTGGAATCAAGATTGCCAGGAGAAATATCAATAACCTCAGATATGCGGATGACACCACCCTTATGGCAGAAAGTGAAGAAGAACTAAAGAGCCTCTTGATGAAGGTGAAAGAGGAGAGTGAAAAAGTTGGCTTAAAGCTCAACGTTCAGAAAACTAAGATCATAGCATCTGGTCCCATCACTTCATGGGAAATAGATGGGGAAACAGTGGAAACAGTGTCAGACTTTATTTTTTTGGGCTCCAGAATCACTGCTGATGGTGACTGCAGCCATGAAATTAAAAGACGCTTACTCCTTGGAAGGAAGGTTATGACCAACCTAGATAGCATGTTTAAAAGCAGAGACATTATTTTGCCAACAAAAGTCCGTCTAGTCAAGGCTATGGTTTTTCCAGTGGTCATGTATGGATGTGAGAGTTGGACGGTGAAGAAAGCTGAGCGCCGAAGAATTCATGCTTTTGAACTGTGGTGTTGGAGAAGACTCTTGAGAGTCCCTTGGACTGCAAGGAGATCCAATCAATCCATCCTAAAAGAGATCAATCCTGGGTGTTCATTGGAAGGTCTGATGTTCAAGTTGAAACTCCAATGCTTTGGCCACCTCACGCGAAGGGTTGACTCACTGGAAAAGACCCTAATGCTGGGTAGGATTGGGGGCGGGAGGAGAAGGGGACAACAGAGGATGAGATGGTTGGATGGCATCACCGACTCGATGGACATGGGTTTGGGTAGACTCCGGGAGTGGGAGTTGGTGATGGACAGAGAGGCCTGGCGTGCTGCAATTCATGGGATCGCAAAGAGTCGGACACAACTGAGCGACTGAACTGAACTGAGCAAATAGTCACAAAACACTGAAGAAAAGAACCTTGCTCTCTTGATTCCACTTTGAAATTTTGTGTATATAAGGATGAACTATTTATCCATTTCTAAACTCTGAGGGGGGAAGACTGAGTCTTCTTATTTGGTTACAGCTCTCATAATACTTAGCAAGTGTTATGAAAATAGTAGCTGCTTAATAAATGTTGAATATGGAACAATAAAAAGTTAAAAGTTTAAGAATTAACACTGCACAGCTTTTAACTTCTCAGGTATACTATTGGGTATTTAGCATAATTAATGTTAAAAAGTAACTATTTTAATATAAGCTTTCATCTGAAAAACAGTTTGAAGTAATGGAGAGTACAGGTATAATCAGACACACCTGTGTGACAATGTCTTTGCACCTCCATGTCCTCATTTTAAAACTGGAACCAACCTAGTTTGCAAGATTGCTGTAAAGATTAAAGATTACATATACAAACTATCCATTAGCCCAAGCCCCACAGTAGGTGTTCAATAAATACACGGCAATATTTTGTGACTTATTCCTCAACATAATTTCAGGCTTTGGAGATAAAACCTTTTTCTTCCTGCTTCATTTTCAACATACCCCTCATTTGTGTTTAAATCCTTTCTTAAAAATTTCAAGTATGTATGCTTTTTATCAAATATTAACTTCATTACAAAGTTCTATTAAGAGGAATACCTTTATTACTTTAACAGTAGAGAAGAAAATCCGTTTTGATATTTCACTGCTTTTCTGAAGTCCTAAAACAGTAATAATATTTATGACACTGAGCACTGAGGTTTACGAAGCAGTAAATAGCTTTTGTGGCTGATTAAGCATCTCTGTTTCACCTCACATACTCTGGTACCATAGACATTACCCCTTAATTAAATGCCTGTTTATGTTACACAAGGACCTTTTCTGATCATATACAACTCAACAAATATTAGAATGAGAGAGAAGAAAAAAAAAAAAGCTAAATTACTGGAGCAGATGCTATTAATACTGAAACTTCTGCTCAAAGTCCAGTCAATGAGATGATATCATATAAAAGTTTTACTGTTTAAAAGTCAAAACCAAAAAATCATCCAAAAAAAGCTATACTTTAGAAAGATATCAATTCCGTTTGAAATATCTGAGATTAGGGGTACAAGTAAAAACACAAACATCATGTAAGAGGAGGAGAATGTTTCTTTCCCAATTTTTGCTAGAAATAAAATAATTAGCTATAAAGTCATTTTATAATTTTCATTAGATATTAATATTTTAGCACTTGAGTGGCAAAAGACCAGAAAGGTGCAAGTTTGTGTCATTACCAAGGTGAATGTGTATTCTCTGATCTGTGGGGGGTTTTACCCTAGAGTAAGATAAAGGAAAAGTTAAAGAGAAATCCCTGACAAATTATCTATCCTCAGGGCTGTACAGTTCATAGGAAGTTCAGCTGCCACCACTACTTTTGATGTTCCTAATTCAGGCAGCAGCTGGTAAATCCATACCTCTGCACAGACAGGAGGAATGACATGTTAAGGCTGCCACAAGTTATAATTCATGATAGAAAGGGAGTTTTTCAGCAAGGGAAACAAATAAACAAACAACTCCTTCATACACACACCTTTTCAGTTCTAGAAAAACAACAGTCTACATGCCTGGTGTGGTAAAACGTTGGATACACTGTATTTATGAAACTGAGCAACTGATCACAGATTGAAAATGATGATATGCAAATGCAATGGTATAATGTAGCAAAAGAGGTGATCATACATCAGATAAATCATCCCCTATACTAATTTCTATCACTCAGATGTTCTCTGTCTCCACTCCCCATTTAACCTACCAAAAGAAGTTTGGATAAAGAGTTTTTTCTGATTTGTAAGCGAAACACCCAACTATTTCATAGGTTCTCTCTTGTGTTTGTATAGTTTGCCTTTGCCATAAATACTTATCAACATGTTTTATTTGCAATCACCTTTATTATTTACACTAATGGGAAGTGGAAAGTTAGTCACTCAGTTGTGTCTGATTCTTTGCAACCCCGTGGACTGTAGACCACTAGGCTCCTCTGTCCATGGGATTTTCCAGGCAAGAATAATGGAGTGGGTAGACAGTTCCTTCTCCAAATGGGAAGTGGATAGAGCAGTAAATAATCTAAAACACTCAAAAATAAAAATTTTATAAATTCAAATAAGATGATAAAAGAATTTTAAAGCCATGATGCAAGAGGAATTGGGGCTATTCTTCCTGAAGAAAAACTACTTACAGAGGACATGATGGCTGTCTTCAGATACATGAGTTGTCACATCACAAAGACTGCTAAGAATGCTGGTGGATAGTAACTTAGGCAGGTTTCAGTTCACTGTATAAAAGACAATCTCTTGTATATGGGTAGGAAGGAACACTCAGAAACTAAATGATATTGAATAGAGAGGTGGTTGGTCTAAAACTAAATGACCCCTAAAGCCTCTTTCAACTCTCGAATCCATGATTTTGCAATATATGTTTCAATCATGATCAAATCTGAATGTCTGACAGCAGTTCACGAAATCACACAAAGTTCTAACTGTACTGGGGTCACGGTAGTGAGAAACAGAATGCAGGCTGAGTCATTCCTTGTGATGTCTCTAGCTTGTTCACAGCACCCATTTAAGTAGAGCTTATATTACTCTGAACCAAGCAAACAACTGCTAACTTTCTCTATGAGTTTCTTACCAAAACATGAAAAACAGAATAAACCAAAAGTAAAAAATTGGAGAGAAAAATGGGTCAGGCCGTACAAGAGTTGCAAAAGAACCTCGAGTTCTGACAAAAGCCATATTTAAGGAATTGATCATGAAGTCCAGACACAACGCAAGTGAAATGAGTAGTTTGTACAGAAGGAATGAAGGTTTCTAGAAGGGTGGATGCAGAATAAAGAAAGGAACTATAATAATTTATATATTATAATTATAATATATAAAAATCATAATTTTATAATATAAAAATTATAATAATAATTTTCAACTATTGTTGAAAATTAAATGCAACTATATGCTCTCCACCTTGCTCAATTCTACAAGTTTGTGCAAAAGGCAAAGTAAGTGAAACATATAACAAAGGAATCTGACATAGAGCTGGGTGGAGATATCCTGAGAAAGTATTGAGATTGGAAGGCTGAGATCTAAGTGACAAATGTTTCAGATAAGAGAATGATACGTGTGACCCTAAGATGAAAGGGAGCAAAGCATATTTAAAGATTGAAAACAAGTGAGGCTAGAGAAGTAGGTTTGCAGAAAACAGTCTATACAGTACATTACAGGAGACGTTAGGATTTACTTCGTAGCCTAGATCATTAGGAAATCAGGAAAGGAGTTTTAAGCACATGACCATAATGATCAGATATGGAGTCTGAAAAAAATCACTGGATACTGGGCAAAGAACGTTATTTTACAAATTAGCAAAGTTGATCTGAGAGAACATTGAAATAGGTTATGATGATGGTAGTCTAGAACAAAGTGGTGGTAATGATGATGGAAAGTAGATGAATTCAAGGGTTATTTCAAGTATATATAACAGCCAGTAATGTGATAACAGAGGTTGAATACAAGGATTTTTGAGAGGGATGGGAGAGAATTAAATAAGGTCTTCTAAAACATCAGCTCTGAGTCTTAAAGAACTAAAGGCATTAAAGATAATGAGAATTCTCAGTTGAACGAATGTTCTGAGATAAAGACAAAGAAAACTAAAGACAGAACTAGTCACACGTGTAGGATGAAGTCAGTGGGTGGTGTGTCCTTTGGGGGTGGTTTGTGTTTGGGGTCACTGCCATAAGATGAAAATGGACAGCCAGGCAAAGTCAGATCCCAAAGGGCTTTCAAGGGGAAAAAAATTTGAAATTTACCCTAGAGACTATACAAATGATTTTACTGAAGACAGAAATAAGATTTTATATGCCTTTTGGAAAGACTCCTCTGCCAGTGGTATGGGGAGAAACTGTTACTGAACCCAAGTCCATGTGTCCAATGCACAGTGAAGCCAAACAATACCAAAACATCAGAGTTTGGAGCAGAGAAGAGTTAACTGCAGAGCCACGCAAGGAGATGGGTGGCTCTTGCCTTAAAAAACTCTGGAACTTCCTGAAAGGTTTCCACAAAGCCCTTTTATAGGAAAGGTAAGGGAGGGGTGTGGTTAGTTGTTGCAAACTTCTTGGTGTCAGAGCCTTTATTCTTGAAGTCAGGTCATAATGCTCCTGTTAAGCTCCACCCAAACAAATGTTGTGTTCTGTTCTGACAAGAAAGGGCAGGGTAGCAAACACCAATCATGTTAATTCTCAACTTAAAACAATTACCCTTCCTTGTGAATATCCCCAACCACAGAGGTGGACCTGAAGTAATGACATGCAATGTCCTGGAAACTTACATCTGACTTCTGGCCACCTCTTAGGGGTAGACAACTGATCTAAGCTATACCAATTTTTGAAACTTGAATGGAAAGAGTGAAGCTGGTTGAAGCTGTTACCTAAATGGCACTGTCCATATGGCAGTTGCTGAGGCCACCATGGAACTGCCTGTGACCCATAGAGACTGCTGCTGCCATTAAGTCACACAGGTGGGGGTAGGGGAAGGTTTGCTGATGCTCCAAGGCCTGGGCCCAGCCAGCGGGCAGCCTTGGTGCCCACAGAGCTCTCAGCCTGTCCTGGACCCCTGGTTCACTCACCAGCCCTGAGGAGAAGGCCGAGATCCGGTTCTTACCACACTCTACTGGGAGGATCACCAGATTCTGGCTGTTAGAGCAGGACCTCTAGCCACCCTACTAAGGGTCTCAGGCTAATGGTCACACACGAAGGGATGCAGCCTGGCCCGCCCCTGTTACAACCTGGGAGGGCACTGCAGGGACCTGGACTGCAGCCAAGCTGAGGTTTGCACTGTCCACTAGCATATGTCTGGCGTGTGGGTGGGTGGAGGCCAGCATCTCTGGTCCCAGAATGGGGCACTGAACGTTCTCTGTACTAGGGTGAAGGGGCCATGGGTGTGTGTGTGTGTGTGTGTGTGTGTGTGTGTGTGTGTGTGTGTGTCAAATCTTGGATTGTAGTGGGGCAGCCCCAGCTGGCCCACCTGTTCAAATGGGCATGCAGCCAACCCTCAGGGATGGCTTGGTAGGAATTGGCAGGCCAGAAGTGCAGGGAGCTTCATTATCACCTACAGGGCCATTTTCTCTACTCCCTGACCTCAGGAGGGCAAATGCTGGTGCTTCTTGGCCTCCCTCTCCCTCTCAGTGGTACCCCCATAGCAGCTTTCCCGCCTCTAACTGGACAAAGCTCACCCACTGGGCCACATCCATCCCTACTGCAAAGTGAACTGGGGACAAGGCAACTAGGTATGACAGGTCATAATGACTTGTGTGACAGAAATTTATGAGGTTCAGAACTAGTAGAGGAGCAAAGGAATTTAAAAAATGGGACAAAAAATATTTAAAAGGTAAGAAAACAGTCTGTGGTTACCAAATGGGTATGGAGAGTTAGAGAAAAGGAAGAGACTAGGACTATCCTTGTTTCTGTCTTGGAACTAGGTAAACCGTGAAGCCATTTGCAGATACAAAGAACAGAATTAAGATAAATTACAGTGACAATGAGTAACTGTGATCAAGTAAATAACAAATATTACTATATTTTGTCTTTTATCATAGTTACTGGTATAATTATCCTATTCTACATACCATTATTAAACTTGGGTTCAGCGGGAACAGGGATGATGTCAACAGAACTCCTCTCTTTTCACCCCATATATGGGGGCTTACATGTGGTAGGTCCTCAACAAATATGCCTTGAATAAATAATAATTTTGTCAACCAAGTTGATATGTGAATCGGGTAAGACTGTGTGCTTAGCTGTAGCAATTACAGGTAAACCAAATGACAACAGGGTAAACACATAGGAGTTTATTTTCTTTCAGGTAACAAGCAGTCTGGAGCTGGGCAGACAAGGGATGGTTCAACCTTAAGTCAGCCATGACATCACTGAACAAGGTTCCTTCTCCTTCTATTGTATTCCCTAGCATTTGCTTTCATGTTCATGCTCAACACCCAGGCATCGGTTCCATTTTCCTGACAGGAAGCAGGCTGAAGGGCTCAAAGATATCTCCCTTCAGGTTCTGAGCTTCAGTTTTGCAAAGAAAGTCCTTCCCAGGATATTTGTACTTATATCTCCCTGTCCAGCGCTGCGTCACATGGCCAACCCTGGCTGAAAGATGTTTAAAGGAGAAGGAAGGGAGGGAGAAGGTAGTTGGAAACATATATTTAATGAGCCAATCTACATTTGCCATGGTAGAATTCATACTTATTTTATCAAAGGTTTTAAGGATGAAAAAAAGAGATAAAGAGAAAACCAGAATCAGGAAAAAAAATATTAAGAGAAAAGTAAGATAGCACCCCAAACCTGGTTTCTAACACCAGTCGCCAATAAAAGGAAGCATGCCTCCTTGGAAAAATGGCTGATTCTAAGTCTGTGACAGAAAATACATAAGAATGCCTGAAACATCTTGTAATGTCATAAAGTAAGGAAGTGCTTAGAAAATAAACAAAACTGTGTTAATGTGGCTATGTCCAAGGGGCACACAAGAGGCAACTGAAAGCCAGTTTAATGGTTCAAAGCTTGAACAATTGGGGCAATAAAATAAAGTAGTATTAGATTAAAACCCAAAGCATAAAATACATCTCCATGAGTTCATATTCACGATTGAATATATAAACAAATGGAGGAAAAAAGATAAATCTTCTGTGCAGAAGAATTCCAAGTAATTTATGTAGATTCTCTTCCCTCAAGGAAGTAAAGCATAACTCTGACTCTAAGCATAGGCTGTGCACAGAGACTTCCTTGTAAAAAGCAGTATATGGAAAGGAGAGGGGCAAAATAACTTTACTGTGGAGAAACCTGACAAACACTACTTCAGCCAGGTGATCAAGGGTAATATCAACAGTGATGAATTACATTGATAGTATGTACTTTTGATATGATGTGACAAGAATGGCACATTATCTCTGTGGTCTCCTCCCAAAAACCCATACTGCAGTAAGATCATGAGAAAAACCTCAGATAAATCCCAACTGAGGGACATTCTACAAAATACTAGTATACCTCAGAACTATCAAGAACATCGAAAATGAAGTCTGAGAAACTGTCTGCAGCAGACAGTCTAAAGAGACGTGAAAACTAAACATAGTGTGGCACCCTGGATGGGCTCCGGGAACCGAAAAAGTATATTAGGTAAAAATTAAGAAAACTTGACTAAACACCAGGTAGCTAATAATAATGTATCAATACTGGTTTGTTAATTGTAACGAATGTCCCATACTATTGTAAGATGTTAATAGGGGAGAGTGCTTGCGTGTGTGTGTGTGTTTTGGTGGTGGAGGGTAGGGTACATGAGAACTCTGCCATTTTCTCAATTTTTCAGTAAAGCTAATGCTTCTCTTAAAATTCTTCTGTTAAAAAAATGGTACCTGTAATACCACCACAGTATTAACACTTTAAGATATATTTTACTAGTTTTGTTTTCCTCTATGAACATGTGTATTCACATATCCAATAGGTTTATGGCTTTTCTTTTTATTTTAATTAAATGATAAATACACTAATGTCTACTCATATTCCTTCATCAGTCATGTCCTTATCATACATAGCCATCCTTAGATCTTAGCTCAAAAGTTATATTATCTGGGAGATCCTTCTTTGTTCCCAGACCTGGTTAAGTCCCTCTGACAGGCATGGACTTGGCTTTCTATACTGCTTTTTCCTAGTGCATATTACATTCATAATCAAATAATAAATTGAGAAATTAATCATTATTAATGTCTGTCTTCCCTCTAAAATGTAAGTTGCATGTATTATTCATCACAATTTCCCCAACATGGTGCCTTGGGCACAGCAGGCATTCAATGAAGAGTGACTAAATAAATGAAAGAACAGTACATGTACACAGCGAAGTAACTATTAAAGTCATGTGAACAGATATGGAAAAATGTTCAAGATACCTTAGTAAAAAAGAAAGATGCACAACAATGTTCACAGGAAATTTTTATTTTTAATAGTAATAACTAAAGCTTACTCAATGCTCATAAAAAAATAAACAGAAAACTTTGGGTGAGAAATTTAAGTACACTTTCAATTTCTAATGTATATAACTATCATGTTTCAATTTTTAATAAGTATGCATATCCTTGTAAGTAGAAAAACAAAGGTAAAATGCATTCATTATTGAGAAGTTGGAAAATAAAGACAAGTTCTTTTTTAAGAACATATACCTCTTGTCAATCTCATTATACCAAACACAACCACTGTTAACATTTGTACCTTACATACTTATTTTTGTTTCCTTGGAATGGGCAATTTTATATTTTGAGTTCTATGTCTCATTTCATCCACATAATCACCCACTTAGGTAGAGAGCCCCTAGCCACAGAAGAAATGGCACAAAAGGATAAATATGAACATGTGGTACTAAGGCTGGTTAAACACTGTCAGAGGAAAGGTGTCTCCTGACAGTGGTGCACTCCTTACTAGCCCTAACAGTTTAACAATAAATAGTCAAAGCTGAAATTTCATGTGTACGGTGTAACAGATTTTATTTTCTTGGGCTCCAATATCACTGCATACAGTGACTACAGCCATGAAATTAAAAGCCTCTTGCTCCTTGGAAAGAAAGCTATGACAAATCTAGATGGCCTATTAAAAAGCAGACATCACTTTGCCAACAAAGGTCTGATAAGTCAAAGCTATGGTTTTTCCAGTTGTCATGTATGCATGTAAGAGTTGGACCATAAAGAAGACTGAGCGCCAAAGAATTGATGCTTTCTAATGGTGGTGCTGGAAAAGACTCCTGAGAGTCCCTTGGACTTCAAGATCAAACCAGTCAATCCTAAGGAAATCAACCTGAATATTCATTGGAAGGACTAATGCTGAAGCTGAAGCTGTAATACTTGGCACCTGATGCGTAGAGCCAACTCATTGGAAAAGATCCTGATGTTGGGAAAGACTGAAGGCAAAAGGAGAAGGGGGCAGCAAGGGACAAGACAGTTAGATAGCATCACCAACTCAATGGACGTGAATTTGAGCAAACTCTGGGAGATAGTGCATTGACAGGGGAGCCTGGCATGATGCAGTCCATGGGGTCACAAAGAATCAGACATGACTTAGCAACTAAACAACAACAACTGTGCAACAACTGAATTTGAATTTAACAGCTATCTCTACATGTACGTGTGTGTGTGTGTGTTAAGTTGCTTCAGTTGTATTGGTTCTTTGCAACCCTATGGACTGTAGTCTGTTAGGCTCCTTTGTTCTTGAGATTTCCATAGCAAGAATACTGCAGTAGGTTGCCATGTCCTCCTCCAAGGGATATTCCCACCCCAGGAACTGAACCCACATCATTTTATGTCTCCTGTATTAGCAGATGGGTTCTTTACCACTAGCGCCACTTGGGAAGCCTTAACAGCTCTACAAGTTTAAATTAACCACTTTTATAATGTTTCAAATGTCATACATATAGACAAATATTTATTGTGGCCCTGAGAAGACATCAATAGTAATTTTAAAAACTGGGTTAACTAGTGAGGCATGTGACAACTTGGATATAACCTCAGGGGAGTTAGGCTGGGTGAAAAAAGTCAATCTCAAAGGTTACATACTGTATGCCATTTACATAAAATTCTTGAAATGACAAAATTTCAGAGGGGGGCATCAGATTAGTGCTGTCCCAGGACAAGGGATGGTGGAGAGGACTGGGTGTGGCTATAAAGTGGTAGTATGAGGGAGCTCTTTGTGCTTATGGAACAGTTCTATATTGAGGCTACAGTGGTAGTTAGACAAAGCTACACAAGACAAAATTGCACAGAACCGGACACACACACAGAGAAATGAGTGTAAAACTGATGAAATCTCAATAAGGTTTATGGATTGTATGGATATCAGTTTCCTGGTTTTGCTCTAGTACTATAGTTTTGTAGGAAGTTACCATTGGGGAAAATTAGGTGAAGAATACACAAGAACTCTGTACTACTTTGACAACTTGTGAATGCTTACCAATTTGAAATGAAAATTTTTAAAATGGGCCAAAAAAAAAAAAGGTTGATAAACAATACCAAAAACAAACACCAAACCCTCATTTGCCCTTGCCAGAAACCCTTTGTATCTCTGCCTTTTAGGAATATTCAATACACAGAGCAATAACTGGATTGGAAGAACTACGACATTGCAGAGCTGTGCAACAACAGAATGGGATCTCAAGCAGGCAGGGAGTTCCTCATTGGAGGTATTTCAACAAAGAGAGGATGATTTTCTAAGGGATATGGTAAGAATAACTCATATTAGTTTTTAAGTGGGGTTTCCCTGGCGGCTCAGACGGTAAAGAATCTGCTGCAGTGCAAAAGACTAGGGTTTGAGTCCTGCATTGGGAAGATTACCTGGAGGAGGGAATGGCAACCCATTCTGGTATTCTTGCCTGGAGAATTCCATGGACAGAGAAGCCTGGGGGTTATAGTCCATGGGGTCATAAACAGTTGGACATGACTGAGTGACAAATACAAACACAAATATCTACTCTAAGCCACCATTTACAGATTTGACTAACATATGGGATAGGTAACACAAATCTCACTCCCTCTCTTCCCAACGTGTGATATCAGACATAATGAGATCATACCACTCCTTTCCAAATGTCCCCTGGAAGCCTCCTAATTGTTAACCCTGCTTATTTAACTTATATGCAGAGTACATCATGCGAAATGCTGGGCTGGATGAAGCACAAGGTGGGATCAAGATTGCAGGGAGAAATATCAATAACCTCAGATATGCAGATGACACCACTTTTATGGCAGAAAGTGAAGAAGAACTAAAGTGCCTCTTGATGAAAGTGAAAGAGGAGAGTGAAAAAGCTTAAAATTCAGCATTCAAAAAGCTAAGATCATGGCATCCAGTTCCATCACTTCATGACAAATAGATGGGGAAACAATGGAAACAGTGACAAACTTTTTTTCTTGGGCTCAAGAATCACTGCAGATGGTGACTGCAACCATGAAATTAAAAGATGTTTGCTCCTTGGAAGAAAAGCTATGACCAATCTAGACAGCATATTAAAAAGCAGAGACATTACTTTGCCGACAAAGGTCCGTCTAATCAAAGCTATGGTTTTTCCATTAGTCATGTATGGATGTGAGAGTTGGTCCATAAAGAAAGCTGAGTGCTGAAGAATTGATGCTTTTGAACTGTGGTGTTGGAGAAGACTCTTGAGAGTCCCTTGGACTGCAAGGAGATCAAACCAGTCAATCCTAAAGGAAATCAGTCCTGAATATTCATTGGAAGGACTGATGCTGAAGCTGAAGCTCCAATACTTTGGCCACCTGATGCGAAGAACTGACCCACTGGAAAAGACCTTGATTCTGGGGAAGACTGAAAGCAGGCGGAGAAGGGGATGACAGAGGATGAGACGGTTGGATGGCATCACCGACTCAATGGACATGAGTTTGAGTAAGCTCTGGGAGCTGGTGATTGACAGGGAAGCCTGGCGTGCTGCAGTCCATGGAGTCGCAAAGAGTTGGACACGACTGAGTGATGGAACTAAACTGACCACTTCTTTCCAAATGTCCCCTGGAAGCCTCCTAATTTTTAACTGATACTCTGGGTAGTCATTACCAGTTAGTCAGAGCTGATACCTCCTAACAATGCAGTCCATATTCTATAAAATCTTCAATAATGGCAAAGCTATAAATTTTAATTCAAAATAAAGCTTTGCCAAACCTTGTGCTAGAACTGAGAAGACTAATAGCCTGATAGGTTCCAGAGAAGACCGTCTCCAGCTGCAACAATAATCATAATCACTATGATTATGTTTTGAAATTTAATAGCCACTCTGATCTAATGACCTAATAGTAATAGTACTTTATCATTGCAAATAAATTAGTCTTACCTTTCAAACTCTTCTTATAGAAAAGGTGAGAAATTATTCTTGGCGTATAACAGGTGAAATTTTAGCACATGCAAAGTGAGCAATAGTTTGCCCCAAACACAGTTAACAACAAACAAAAAAAGTATACCCAAGTACCACTTGAGTATAAAGCTCAAGACTTTGAATCTTTTGAGCATTCTAAAAACACTTCAATTTCAAACCGAGTATAAAAAAGAAAATCTCAAATAGGAAAACCAAGTTTATACTTAGTAACTAAAACTATTGTCTTTGACAACTGAAGAGTTAATATTAATAACTAACTTTGAAAGATTCTAAATTAAAGAAAGCAAAGGGAATCAAAACTGGCTGTCACTGCTAGATAGGAAAACTTTGTTGAATACCTAGAGTTTAGGTGCAGCTCAAAGGAAAAGTACACTTCAGCTAATAAACAGACCTAAAGCACAGAGATAAAAGGTTCTTTGAAGAGTTTCATTGTTTCTTAAGATGTTTTAAGGAATAAGAAAGGGTAAAACCAAACAGTTCAGCTAGCTGAGAAATAAAAATATCAGATGTGTACCTCCTGTAGACCTCTGTTTTCTAATATGGTCCATCATCAAATCCTCTCAAATAGCTGTTCTACCCCACGAGACTATCTGTCCTAACATTTTGGGCCTGCTAACACCATATTTACAGATGTACCCAATTAGAGCCAAGCAAACTGATTGCCATTTTTAGCAGTATCACTAGAGATGGTGCCTTATACTTTCTTTCTTCATTTTTTTAATTTGCAAAATAGGAAGTTGCTCACAATAGAAAGCATCTTTAAAGGGTCAACTACAAAGCAAGGCCAAAATATGAGGTTTTATTATGATAACCAAAATGTATCTTTGTAACAAAAATATTGTCGTGTTTTACGATATATTTTTATTTTTCTCTTAGTAATTGTCACTGAGATTGCTGACACATGATATAAAAACAAGAAAAGCTTTAGAAAGATTCTCCGAGGTAAGAATGGTTGCCTCCTTCAGTCAGCAGTGACTTCTGACTTCCTGATCTTAGTCTCTCCTTACTCCCTACTGTCATCTCAACCAAGAGAAATCATTTGGTACAAAATTTGGTAATAAACTGTCTACTCCTACCATATTGTAATTATTTGTATATGTAACTTTCCCTTCTATTGTCCTTATTTAGGATAAAACACTTTTTCTCATACATTTTCTATCCCTAGTGTTGAGCATGATGCTTGCACATAGCAGGCCTTGGGGAAATGGTTACCAAACATTTAATAATCATGGCAAAACCCTCCACTGTTTACTAGAATTTTATTTTCCAGGTTTTTCTAGACTAAATAAAACAGAACAGCAACATCCAACAACTTGTGCTTTGCCTCTGCAGGTCATTATTTTTCACATCCAGGAGACTAGCTAGTTGAGTCTCTTATTTCTTTGTGTCAAAATTTAAGACTTCAGAGGCAGACAATGACCTCCTCGAGGGCAGGAATCACATCTTATTTATGTCTATACTCCTAGTACCTGGCTATGGAATATGAGCTCAATAAATGTTTGCTGAGTAAAGGCATTACTAAACTGATCCACAGTGTATTTTCCATACTGGCTAAAAATAATTTCTAATATTGTACCCATAATCCATGTAGAAGAATCTCAAAATATTTGTCCCATTAGAGTTTACAAGGCAATTTGGTGCAAAGCAGTGATATACTAAACTGAGTTCAGTTCCTAAGTTCTATGTAGAATAAAATCTGAATATGAAAAAAAAGAGGAAAAAATACCCCAGCTAGAATACATTCGGGAAACCCTTGCCTTAGTGTGACCACAGCAAGCAGGTGAAGCTGAGTTGTCATGTGCTTTCATATTGAGAGGATAAATGAGCAGTGACAGGGCCACAGAAGAGCCAGAAGCAGTTAAACTCCTTGTAAACTCTACATTCTCTGGGCTAATTAAAGTTCTCAAGCGGAAATCCCACCTTTCTATTTTGGAAGTGATTTTAAAAAGATGTTCGTGAGGTCTTTAGATCTATTTTCCTTCAACAATATACAGATGAAATTTTCTTGGCTTATAAGTTAAAGATGATTTTTCTAATTGGGATCTGGAAATCCACCTGCATCTTTCTCACTGCTTTTTTAAAATCTCTCTCCCTTTTAGTGACCAAGATTCTTTCGATATGAATATAATCAACATAAATGTTAAGTTACTTGAAGCTGAAGTCATTATGAAGAATGGATTAAGATTTAAAAATAGGTACAAATAGAAGAGAATAGTATAAATAGGATAGAGAACTGGAGATAACTAATTTTTCCAAAATAAACTATAACCATAGACTGCATCTAACTTCTACAGTTTAGAAATCTAATACTATACAGTTAGAAATTTGTCTATTAAATGTTCTAAATTTTAAGAGAAATATGATCTCAAAATATTCTCCACAGACTATAAGAGATAAAATCTTCCTATTTGCTAAGCCATTTCAGTCGTCTATCTAAGCATCCTTCTCCTGTTTCCCTGCCCTACTCCCACCCAGATTCATCTTTGGATTTTAGAGACTGATATAATGAACTTCATCATTAGTAGCCTATTAACTTTGACAAAGGGACTCTAAAATATTGATAACAAACACTTTCAACTATTCTATTGTGATAAAAAACTACAATACTCTGGGTCTTACTTTTGGTCTTGACGATCTTTCAAACAGATGAGTAAACACAGAACTTTTAAATTAAGAGAAGTAAAAGGAAGGACACAAAGTATTTCCAATAAAAACATAAATGCCAGAACCATTTCAAAGCAAAGTTATACCCACTTCATTAGAACGAAAATTAATCTACATTTCCTCCTGGTATAAATGAAACACAGGGCTAGAAAGCTTTGTTTTAAGACTCCTTCTATCTTTATTTCAATTTGTACTTTCCATCTGATGACAGCATTGTCTGAATACAGGGAATTTCCCTCATCATAGAAATTTCCTGGTGGCACTCCAGAAGGAAAAAAATCACTCTTGGCTCCCAATCCAACTGCCTAGTAATGGTAGAAAGATAACTCCCTAAGACAGTAAGATGGTGCTGAAACTGATATCTCATTTACCTCAAAACATAGAATCATTCACAGTCTATATTCTGTTTAGGAAGCAGCTTGTCATTTGGGATGTATTTAAAAAATTATCAGTGACAAATGAGTTCTTGATAGAGGTAGATAGAAGAAAAACTACTTCATGTACACTATATTTTGAAAATTCTCAGATATTGTTTAGTAAGCAAAATAATCCCAATGGCTGCTACAATTATTTACCTCAAGTAAATGTATTTAACAACAAACTACATCCAAGAATGTTTTTCACAATAATAATGATATTCAACTATCATTTAAAGTAAACTTTCTAAACATGCAACAAAAATCCAAATACTTCTGATAGGGCTCACTGTTTTCTACAGAAATTAATGATATCATTAAGGCCAAAAATAAGCAACCAAATTTTATAAATAAGAACCAAAGATTTTTATACTAAAAAGTATTACCAAATGATTACCAACACAATGGTGGATAGCTTAATGATTTTTTAGTAACTATAAAATCAAATATTTGGATGTTAAATTAAACTATTCCCTGCACTCATAAGATTACTATTTTAAATTACGTAAGTCAATGTTGGGAAAAGGGTACATCTAAATTGAAACCAGTCAATTAAATAAAGAAATAACCCAATGAATCATTATAAATTCCTATGCCAATAAGATAAAAACTCAAACTTGGCTCTAATGTACTCAAAACATGTCTGTATTTCTTTTACACTCACAGTCTGTAAATAAGAGGCAGATAATTATTAAACAAGTTCCCTTTTATAACTTATATAAATATGTTTAACAACTGACCAGTTTTAAACATAAGTGGAACATTATGTCAATAACTACAAAATACACTGAGGCCATAATTAAATATTCTTATTTAACAATAAAAAATTAAATATCAATTATGATTGAATTGTTTTATGTTTCTTGGAAGAAAAGCTATGACCAACCTAGACTGTGTATTAGAAAGCAGAGAGATTTTTTGCCTCAAAGGTCCATATAGTCAAAGCTATGGTTTTTCCAGTAGTCATGCATGGATTTGAGAGTTTTACCATAAAGAAAGCTGAGCGCCGCAGAATTGGTGCTTTTGAACTGTCGTGTTGGAGAAAACTCTTGAGAGTCCCTTGGACTGCAAGGAGATCAAACCAATCCATTGTAAAGGAAATCAGTCCTGCATATTCATTGGAAGGACTGATCCTGAAGCTCCAATACCCTAGCCACCTGATACAAAGAACTGACTCTTTGGAAAAGACCCTGATGCCGAGAAACATTGAAGGCAGGAGGAGAAGGGAATGACAGAGAAAGAGAAGGTTGGATGGAAACATTGACTTGACGGGCATGAGTTTGAGCAAGCTCCAGGAGATGGTGAAAGAATGGACACCTAGAATGCTGCAGTCCACTGTGTTGCACAGAGTCGGACACAACTGAGCAACTGAACAACTGTGTATATGATAGAAAAGATATAATATTGTAAAATGACAAACGCATTAGTATGTTGTAGCACTGTTTAGTCCTAGTTCACTAAAAAGTTTTATATTAGTTTTTTAACACTGATGAAAAGTGATTCTATCTTAATGATCCACTATTAAAATGATTAATAAATCACACACACACAAAAAAATAACTACAAAATATACTGAGGCCATAATTAAATATTCTTATTTAACAATAAAAAATTAAATATCAATTATGATTGAATTGTTTTATGTTAATGCTGAAAAACTAAACAACTATATCAACTTTAATAAAATACACTAGATATTACTTTTGATATAATCAGAATCATTAAAAAGAATATGTTTTAAGTGGGAAAAACATAATGTTACTACAAAAGTCAAAGGTTAAAATGATTATAATTAAGGAAGATATTTATACTCTGAAGATTTAAGAATTAATTGACACACCTATGAACAATTAATCATCAACAAAAGAGGCAAGAATATACAGTGGGGCAAAGACAAAGACAATCTCTTTAGCAAGTGGTACTGGGAAAGTTGAACAGGTACAGGTAAACCAATGAAGCTAGGACACATCCTCACACCATACACAAAAATAGAGTCAAAATGTTTAAAGACATAAATACAAGACCATATGTAACTCCTAGATGAAAATATAGGTAAAACCAGTGTTTTCTTAGGTCTGCCAAGGCAACAGGTATAAAAGCAAAAATAAACAAATGGGACCTAATCAAACTTAGAAGCTTTTGCACAGCAAAGGAAACCATAAACAAAATGAAAAGACAACCTACAGACTAGGAGAAAATATCTGCAAAGGATGTGGCAGACAGGGGCTAAATTTCCAAAATATACAAACAGCTCCTACAATTCAATAACAACCCCTTCAAAACAAACAGACAACCCAGTTGAAAAATAGGCAGAAGCCCCAAGTAGGCATTTCTCCAAAAAGGACATACAGATGGCCAATAGGCACATGGAAAGATGCTCATTGTCACTAATTATTAGAGAAATGCAAATCAAAACAACAACAGGGTACTACCTCACACCAGTCAGAATGGCCATCATTAAAAAGTCTACAAATAATAAATGCTAGAGAAGATATGGAGAAAAGGGAACACTCTAACACTGCTGGTGGGAATGTAAATTGATGTAGCCACTCTGGAAACCAGTATGTAGAGATTCCGCAAAAACCTAAAAGCAGAGTTGCCATATGATCCAACAATTCCACTCCTGGACATATATCCAGAGAAAACTCTAATTTGAAAAGATACATGCACCTCTATGTTCATAGTAGCATTATTTACAATAGCCAAGACATGGAAAAAACCTAAACGTCCACTGATAGATAAATGGATAAAGAAGATGTGGTACATATATACAATGGAATATTACTCAGCCATTAAAAATAACAAAACATGCCATTTGCAGCAACATAGATGCAACTAGAGATTATCATACTAAGTAAAGTAAGTTAAAAAAAAAAAGACAAGTACCATGTAATATCACTTACAAGGGGAATATAAAATACAACACAAACATATCTACCAACAAAAATAGACTCACATACAGAGGACAGACTTGTGGTTGCCAAGGAGGAGAGAGATGGGGAAGGAAAGGACTAGGGGTTGATTAGCAGATGCAAACTATTACATATAGGATGGATAAACAACAAAGTCCTACTGTATATTCAGAATTGATGACAAGTCATACTGGAAAAGAATACAAAAAAGAACATATGGGTATATATATGTATTACTGAATTACTCTATTATAGAACAGAAATTTAAACTTTGTAAATCAACTATATTTCAATAAAATCTAAAAAAAAAAATTAATTGATAAACATGTTATGGGAAAAGAAGGAAATGGCAACCCGCTCCAGTACTCTTGCCTGGAAAATCCCATGGACAGAGGAGCCTGGTAGGCTACTGTCCATGGGGTCACAAAGAGTTGGACATAACTGAGTGACTTCTCTTTCTTTTCTTTTCTTTATGGGAAAAGGAGAGAGCCGTCCAACAGTTCACAGTGACTTCAAGGACATTTTAATACCATAACAGCTTCTTGACAACCACTACCCTGCAGTCCAGTGGAAATGACTCTAGTTTAATAATGGAAGTTTCACTTTCCAATAACAGAAGATCAGTTTACAATAAACCATATGGATTTTAATCCATAATGATAGGCCCATTATTACAAACACATTTTAAAAATCTTTCCAAGTATGATCCTAAGGTTTCTCTTCAATGAAAAAAAAGTGTACAAACCTTATACAATTGTGGGGATTAGAGACAATGTTTAAAAAGTTTCTAGCACAGAGAACTTGCAGGGTATCTGGCACAATTACATGTTTTAAATATAATACAAAACTGCACATTAAACATCTTTAAAAAGAATGAAAAAAAGCAACACCTGGGTTAAAGATCTAACATCATGCAGACCAAATTTAGTAACTGGCATTCTTTTGTACAGTATTCTGAACAAAAACTTTCTAACACTGTAACAAAACCATCAAAGGTTCTAGTCAATACAGGAGCCAAATTAAAAACATATATAAAGAAAACAGAACAAATAATATTTACTGGCTACCTATTACCACACTAGGCACAAAGCTAGCAACATATGACAACAAATTTATATTATAGTTTTACTGATGAGGAAACTAAGGCTCTGAGAGCTATTCAGTGGCAAAGCTGGGATTCATGGGGGTCTGAATGACGACAGACTATTTTCTTTCCACAGTACCACACAAAATTCATAGAAAAGTAATTAATAAATTCAGAAAGCATAAACTAGGCAAGATAGGTGTTTTTGAAGCAAAGGAATTATTCTCACTTAAACATTTAGGGAACAAGAAGAATATCAGTTTTAGGTCATTGGAAAACTTAACCAAAAAACCAACATGCCCGTTAGACAAAAAAAAAGTCAGACATAGCAAAATATTTACCATCAAGTTGCTTAATAGGTATACAAAGATCTAGGAGGTATAGAAAGTTTTCCAGACTACAAAAACAGTAGTTCATAGATTAAATTTCTTCATTTCTAAAATGTAAGATATTTCTTTTTCTATGAAGAAGAAGAAAAATCATACTTATTTTTTATTAAAGTACAGCCAACAGGCCATGAAGTAATTTTGCAATTTTTAAAACCAGTGCCATTACATATTTGCAATTTACTAGTGATTTCAAACGAAAATACAAAGCAAAACAAAATTTGATCATGGCCACTGTGCTCCTTGCATCATCTGGAGAGGTACTTGCTCCTCAGATCAAAAAGCCAAAATCTCCATTTTCCAGTTAATGTTAGAAGACTAAACATCGCCAATCAGAGCAAGGGATAAAAAAGCAACAAAGCAAGGTCTACTATTTTCCTGCAATAGAAAACTAAAGTTATGCTTCCAGGTAATGAAAGTTTTATTGATTTATCATTTAAGAACTCAACCATGCAACTAGAGACTGTCATACTAAGAGAAGTCAGAAAGGGAAAGACACGTACCATATGATATTATTTATACGTGGAATCTAAAATATGACATGAATGAACCCATCTACAAAACAGAAACAGATTCGTGGACATAGAGAACAGACCAGGGGTTGCCAAGGGGAAGAGGGGTGAGTGAGGGATAGAGTAGGAGGTTAAGGCTAGCAGATGTAAGCTATTACATATAGAATGGATAAACAACAAGGTCCTACTGTACAGCACAGAGAACTATATTCAATATCCTGTGATAAACCATATGGAACCATAATGGAACCATAATGGAAAAGAATATAAAAACAGAATGTGTATATATATATGTATAAACAGAATCACTTTGCTATACAGCAGAAATTAACACAACACTGTAAATCAACTATACTTCAATTAAAAAAAAAAAAACTCAAAAAACTCAATTAGATGAATTTCAGTCTTTTTTTTCCCTCTGCCAATCAGCATGTTCTAGATCAGTACAATTCTTACCTAGTACAGAGTAAATTGGCTTTCAACCGTTCTAATATTTGATATAATCAAGCAAATCAGAAAGGTAAGTCAGAGGAGAAAACTCACAGTACATTATAACGATCTGTATAAATAATTTTCAAGAAATCAGCAACACAACTCACACTCATTAGCTAGGATGACCTAGATGTGACCATCCTGTTGATTGACACTGCAGTTTTTTGTCACTGTGTTATTTTGCATCAGTGATGATGTAAAAACAGCAGAACATATAAGTAAAAATGTACCGCAGCCATACCAAAATTATAAAAAAATGTAATAAAGCAGTCTTCTAGGAGTTTACTTCACAAAGGAAAACAAGGATGACAGGGAAAATGCTGACTACAGTCTGCCCAGGCTTGAAAAAAGTTGTAATTTCCTTCCTCAATCAATTTCACTAGTCAGTTAACTAACATCCTGGTTCTAATTTAAGGGCTGGGCCTGCTCACTGTCTGAATCACCAGACAGAAGGGAATGGCAAACACTAAAAGGAAAGAAATACAATTCAAAATTTTAAATGTGTGTAATACTTTTAAATGTGTGTAATCAGGGAAAAACCACAGTAAAAACAAAAGTTGCTTTAAATTTTTTTTCTCTGATTTTGAAAGTAATAGTGGGGCTTCCCTGATGTCTGTGTACGTGTGTGTGCTCAGTTGTGTCCGACTTTTTGCAACCCCGTGGGCTATAGCCCACCAGTCTCTTCTGTTCATGGGATTCTCCAGGCATGAATACTGGAGTGGGCTGCCATTTCCTCCTCCAGGGGATCTCCCCAACCCAGAGATTGAACCCGAGTCTCTTCTGTCTCCTGCATTGGCAGGCAGATTCTTTGAGAATCCGCCTGCCAATGCAGGAGATACAGGTTTGATCCCCGATCTGAGAAGATCCCACAGGCTGCAGAGCAACTAAGCCCATGCTCTAGAGCCCAGGAGCCACAGCTACTGAAGCCCACTTGCCTAGAGCCCTTGTTACACAGCAAGAGAAGCCACCTCAATGAGAAGCCTGGAAACCACAACAAGAGAGTAGCCCCCACTCTCTGCAACTAAAGAAAAGTCTGAGCAGCAACGAAGACCTAGCACAACCAAAAAATATATAAATAAAATTAAAAATAAATAAATAAAATAGTTACAGAAAATTTGAAAAGCACAGATGTGTATAAAGAAAAAGTCATCAGCAACTCCATCAGAGATAATTAAATATATATTAATATATCAACACGTACACAGTTATTTTTTCAAAAAGGTGTTTGTGGCTGTACATTACAAATTCAGAATCAAACCTCTTCTCATCATTGGTCCAGACTACTATCATCTGTTGTCCGTGTTATTACAATAGCCTCTTAACTCCATCTTCCCAATACTGCTTCTCTCCAGTCTATTCTACACAAAACAGCCAAAATGATTTAAAAGTCAATCAAATTTCATTTCTCTGCTCAAAATCCTACAATGACTTCTCATCTTATAATCATAAAGGCCAAAGTGGTTATAATGACCTATAAGATAACTCTAAGGCCCTCCATTTTCACCCCCAATCTCTACTTCTCTTACCTTATTTCCTACACACTTTATCCCTTGGTTTATCTGACTCAGGGCTTCCCTTGTGGCTCAGCTGGTAAAGAATCTGCCTGCAATGCGGGAGACCTGGGTTCGATCCCTGGGTTGGGAAGATCCCCTGAAGAAGGGAACTACTACCCACTCCAGTATTCTGGCCTGGAATTTTATGGACTACATAGTCCATGGGGTCGCACAGCGTCAAACACAACTGAGCGACTTTCACTTCCAATTTATCTGACTCAGCTATTGACCTCCAAGCTCTTGCTGGAACACATACATATCTCTGCCTGAAGTCTTTGGACCTGCAGTTCCCTTCATCAAGAATATTTCCCCTCTGGCCCCCCGTCCCAGATAAAACATTGCTTTATCTCTCCTTAGCTTTCTTCAGGTGTCTATTCAAATGTCACTTTTCAGAGGGGCTTCCCTGGTGGCTCAGTGGTAAAGAATTGCCTGCCACTGCAGGAGACATGGGTTCAATCCTAGCTCCAGGAAGATCCCACATACCTCAGAGAACTAAGCTTGAGCACCACAACTACTGAAGCCCACGCACCCTAGAGTCCCTGGGCTCCACAAGAGAAGTCACTGCAATGAGAAGCCTGAGCTACGAAACTAGAGAGGGGCCCCTGCTCGCTGCAAATAATGAAAAGCCCAAGCAGCAATGAAGATTGAGCACAGCCAAAACTAAAACAAATAAAAATTTTTTTAAATGTCACTTTTCAGAGACTTCCCTGACTCACCTTATATAAAGGTAAGTCTCTTTTTCCTTGGTATTTCCTATTTACCTTTACCCTGTTGTATGTTTCTCCAAAGTACTATCGCCAACTGACAAATTTTTTGTTTATGGTTCTGTCTCTCCTGACTAAACTGCAAATTCTATGAAGGCAAAGAAAGAATCTGTTTTGTGACACACACACCCCTGCCCCGCCCTCCACACACACACATACACACACGGGACTCTACCTCTAAATTTTAAAACAATGTCTGGACTGTCACTATTTCTGAGTGAATGGCTGAATAACTGCATGAGCAACTGGGATCAGACTATACCTAAAATTTATACTCAGCCTTTATCATTCACTATTATTATCTGGTAAAGCATTCCTAATTTTCACATAGCATCCCATTATAGATATAGGCCACAGTATACTCAATTTTCTACTTTGAATATTTAGGTTGTTTCTAGATTTTGTTGTTCTAAATTTATAATATCATAAATATCTTTGTATACACTTTTACATCCTCATATATACCAAATATCCTTGAATATATACCTTCTTGCACAGCTTTGGCAGTTTTTCTAGGATAAAGTATTTTAAATAAAATTGTTGGATCAAAAAGCAAATACATCATGAATGCTTTTAACACATTTTATAAACTATAAACATCAATAGGTGAGTGTAAGTAAGATGGATACATAGTATGCATGGATGAGAGTATGCACATGATAGAGTTCAACAATCAGAAGTAAGGAATCAGAATTATATACAGCACAAGGACAGATCATTTAACGAAAGGCTGAATTTTTTAAAAAACAATATAAAAAGTTTAAACTTTGAAAAAAGAAGAAAAAAGAAAGAAAACAATAAAATGAGACGTATAGCCCAATGCCATTTATAAAAATTATAAATTTATACACAGAAAACACCATGTATTTTATAAAGATATAGAAACATCTAAAGATGTATGCTAACTTCCTTAGAGTGGGTGCTTATGAAAGAAAGCTAAATGAGTAAAGACAGGGAAATGAGTGGGGTAAAGACAACAAAATAACCAATCAAGATACAGGTCTACCCCTTGCGATGCCAGCGTGAGAAGCATTAATCTTCTCCTAAAGGTTGGGAAAGAGACAGGGGAGTAAAGGAAATCCAAATAAATTCAACTGGGCCAGTATAATCATAAGAGTTCCATGTAAACAAAAACTGTTCTAAGTACGATTATACAAAATTAACATCATTTATTTTAAAAGGAGCCAAGAATATTTCACATATTTGAGAAAAAATTCAGTAAATATTGATTTTTTAAAAAATCAAGAAAGTAAAATCATTAGGATTATAGTCAATAATCTAAAGTAACTATATGATCAAACTGAGAATTTGATGATTTGTCTGAAATTACTAGGTCTATAACATTCCAAGATTAATCTGAGTACAATACTGGCCATAAAAGACCCTGAAGATAACATTCCAAACACTATAAATCCAGCTCAGGGAATCTACACAAACTCAATTTTTAATTTACACATTTGTTATAGAAATCATGTTACAAAATATTTACCATAGACCAAGCCCTGTGAATGAAATAACATCTAAAACCATGGCATCACATAAACTTTAGAAAATACAGTAGGAAAAAGTCACTTCTCAGTACCTCTTTATTGGTATAGCACCCATATAAACACAGCCTTAAACAGAAGGGGTAGGGAGAAAAAAATCTGAAGCACATTTCATCTTTGAAATGAACAAAGAGGAGGAAACTATTTTAGCATTTCATGCAATGGAATTAAGCAAGAACTTTTAAAAAAATCACTTCCCTTAGCATATTGGTCTATTCGTATTAAATTACAACTGAATCTGCCAATGATGCTTTACAATATAATAGATTCTTCAGGAAGTCAATAAATAAAAATCTGGATTGGAAGTGCAACTATATAGCTTTCTGGAACCTATAATAAATGATCTTGGGGGAAGAGGGATATCATTATTTTTCAAATGTACAAAACAATACAAGTTCAAGCTTTTTTCTGCTATTGAACTCAAACTATACACCAAAGGATGCAAAATGAGCAACAATAATCAAATCAACAGTGACAGGTTAGCATGCACAATTAACACAGCAGACAATGGGAATAGCCTTCTCTAAAGACTGCAGTCCTGTGTAATGCAGATTTAATTTAGGTCACAGAAAATTCTACGAAGATCTGACAGCTTCTGCTTTGAGTAGGTGAAACTTGCTGCATACATCAGCATAAATAATTAGGTTCAACCGTTCATTCACCAAGCAAAATAAAGTAACTTTCCTCAAGCTGGGGGAGGAAGCTATAGCTTTACCTCTACCTTGAATTGTAGGGATCTTCTGATTTATCCTAGAAACAGTGTTCTCTTTTAGAACTGATGATTATAGTTGTGTTGTTTGGTCACTAAGTCGTGTCCAACTCTTGCTACATCATGGACTATATCTCACCAGGCTTCTCTATCCATGGGATTTCCCAAGCAAGAAAACTGAAGTGGGATGCCATTCCTTCTCCAGGGTATCTTTCTGACCCAGGGATCAAACCCCCATCTCCTGCAATGGCAGGTGGATTCTTTTCCACTGAGACCAGGGAAGCCCATAGTAAAGGAAACCCACAACTTAAACAGAATCCCCAAAGGGACTTTCACTGCAGGGGGTGCTGATTTTATTCAAGGTCAGGGAACTAAGATCCTACATTCTGCATTAAAAAACAAACAAAAAAAAAGAGTCTCCAGAAAGAAATCTATAAAAGGTAGGATCTCCAATTAGCAGCTCACTTTAAATAATTAAGTCTTTCTGGCTTCTGTTGAGCATCTTTAACAGAGTAGCTGTGGAACATGATATCAATGATCTAATGTCATTTGTGTTTGAATTCTAAAAGACTCCCACACACACACACCAAAAAAAAAAAAGCTTTTTAGATTCAAGTCAGTAAACCTCTTGAGGGTTGAAAAATTTAATGCACAGGTCAGTACTGTCTGTTTATACTAATACAGGAAACCAATATAAAATTCTAACTTAACAAATTATTTAACATTAAATGACTCTTTAATTAAAGAAATATTCTTTCCTACAGTAAAAATAAAATCCTATAAATTGCAAAGACAATGCTGAATTTTGAAATAAACAAGTTGATGAAATAGGTATAATATACATAGTGTTGTTAACGTGAAATTTTAGAACTTGTAAAAATCCCATAAAATATGATACACAAATACTTAGTAAACTATAAAAACATGCTTAGATTTGAAAAATACCAAATTCATAAAACTGATTACTCCTGAGACAGGGAGAGGGATGAGACTGGGAGGGATTCACAGGAGTCTCAATTACCATGATTCTATAATCTGTATATTTATCGGCTAAAATGCTAACAACTTACTTGGCAGGCAATATTTTATTTGCCATGGGTATACAATAACGGTAGACCCATGACATTATGAATTTGTCAAAACCCATGAAGGTGTACAACATAAAGAGTAAATCCTAATGCAAACTTTGGGCTTTAGTTTATAATAATCTATCAACATTGGTTCATTAACTGTAACAAATGTACCACTCACTATTCTGTTTCAACCTTAAATTAGTATACTGTAATTCTATCTCAGCACTAACCACTCAGAGTTAGTCTGGAATCCACAAACCAAAGGGCATTATCCCAAATAAGACTGCACTTACTTTAAATGCCAACCACTCTTCAGGGATCTCCAGGCTATCTGCATTTCTAATCAACTTGTCAAATAAATACTCAGAGATTCCTATGATTGCCTCAGTTTGATAACTTGCTAAGACAACTGACATAACTCAGGAAAGCATTATACTTATTATTATAGTTTTATTATAAATAATACACACAGGGCAAGCTCTGAGATGGCCTGAATGAAGGGCTTCTAAGTCCTCTCCCTATGAGGCAGGGTACATCATCCTCCCAACACATCACTGTCTTCACCAATCAAGAATCTCCACTGAGCTTTGGTGTCACTTCAGTCTCTCAGCTGTCTGACTCTTTGCAACCCCATGGACTACAGCACGCCAGGTTTCCCTGTCTTTCACCAACTCCTGAAGCTTGCTCAAACTCATGCCCATTGAGTCGGTGATGGCATCCAACCATCTCATCCTCTGTCATCCCCTTCTCCTCCTGCCTTCAGTATTTCCCAGCATTAAGGTCTTTTCCACTGAGTCAGTTCTTCATATCAGGAGGCCAAAGTACTGGAATTTCAGCTTCAGCATCAGTCCTTCCAATGAATACTCAGGATTGATTTTCTTTAAGATGGACTGATTGGATCACCTTGCAGTCCAAGGGACTCTCAAGAGTCTTCTCCAACACCACAGATCAAAAGCATTAATTCTTCAGCGATCAGCTTTCTTTATGGTCCAACTCTCACATCCTTACATGACTACTGGAAAAACCATAGCTTTTAACCAGATGGACCTTTGTAAGCAAAGTAATGTCTCTGCTTTTTAATATGCTATCTAGGTTGGTCATAGCTTTTCTTCCAAGGAGCAAATATCTTTTAATTTAATGGCTGCAGTCATCATCTGCAGTGATTTTGGAGTCCCCCAAAAATAAAGTCTGTCACTATTTCCAGTGTTTCCCCATCTATTTGCCATGAAGTGATAGGACTGGATGCCATGATCTTAGTTTTTTGAATGCTGAGTTTTAAGCCAACTTTTTCACTCTCTTTAACTTTCATCAAGAGGTTCTTTAGTTCCTCTTTGCTTTCTGCCATAAGAATGGCATCATCTGCATATCTGAGGTTATTGATAGTTCTCCTGGAAATCTTGATACCAGCTTGTGGTTCATCCAGCCCAGCGTTTCTCATGATGTACTCCACATATAAGTTAAATAAGCAAGATGACAATATACAGCCTTAATGTACTCTTTTCCCAATTTGGAAACAGTCCATTGTTTCATGTCCAGTTCTAACTGTTGCTTCTTGGCGTGCATACAGATTTCTCAGGAGGCAGGTAAGGTGGTCTGGTATTCCCATCTCTTGAAGACTTTCCCAAAGTTTGTTGTGATCCACACAGTCAAAGGCTTTGGCATAGTCAATAAAGCAGAAGTAGATATTTTTCTGGAACTCTGTTGCTTTTTCTATGATCCAATGGATGTTGGCAATTTGATCTCTGGTTCTTCTGCCTTTTCTAAATCCAGCTTGAACATCTGGAAGTTCTTGGTTCATGTACTGTTGAAAGCTGGCTTGCAGAATTTTGAGCATTACTTTGCTAGCGTGTGAGATGAGTGCAGTTTTGTGGTAGTTTGAACATTCTTTGACATTCTTTCTTTGGCACTGGAATGAAAACCTACTTTTTCCAGTCCTGTGGTCACTGCTGAGTTTTCAAAATTTGCTGGCATACTGAGTGCAGCACTTTCACAGCATCATCTTTTAGGATTTGAAATAGTTCAACTGGAATTCCATCACCTCCCCTAACTTTGTTTGTATTGATGCTTCCTAAAGCCCATTTGACTTTGCATTCCAGGATGTCTGGCTCTAGTTGAGTGATCACACCATGGTGGTTATCTGAGTCATGAAGATCTTTTTTGCACAGTTCTTCTGTGTATTTCTCCCGGCAATCTTGATTCCAACTTGTGTTTCTTCCAGCCCAGTGTTCCTCATGATGTACTCTGCATATAAGTTAAATAAGCAGGGTGACAATATACAGCCTTGACGGACTCCTTTTCCTATTTGGAACCAGTCTGTTGTTCCATGTCCACTTCTACCTGTTGCTTCCTGACTGGCATACAGGTTTCTCAAGAGACAGGTCAGATGGTCTGGTATTCCCATCTCTTTCAGAATTTTCCACAGTTTATTGTGACCCACACAGTCAAAGGCTTTGGCATAGTCAATAAAGCAGAAATAGATGTTTTTCTAGAACTCGCTTGCTTTTTCGATGATCCAGCAGATATTGGCAATTTGATCCCTGGTTCCTCTGCCTTTTCTAAAACCAGCTTGAACATCTGGAAGTTCACGGTTCATGTATTGCTGAAGCCTGGCTTGGAGAATTTTGAGCATGACTTTACTAGCATGTGAGATGAGTGCAATTGTGCGGTAGTTTGAGCATTGTTTGGCATTGCCTTTCTTTGGGATTGGAATGAAAACTGACCTTTTCCAGTCCTGTGGCCACTGCTGAGTTTTCCAAATTTGCTGGCATATCAAGTACAGCACTTTCACAGCATCACCTTTGAGGATTTGAAATAGCTCAACTGGAATTCCATCACCTCCACTAGCTTTGTTCGTAGTGATGCTTCCTAAGGCCCACTTGACTTCACATTCCAGGATGTCTGGCTCTAGGTGTGTGATCACACCATCGTGATTATCTGGGTCGTGAAGATCTTTTTTGTACAGTTCTTGTGTATTCTTGCCACCTCTTCTTAATATCTTCTTCTTCTGTTAGGTCCATACCATTTCTGTCCTTTATCGAGCCTATCTTTGCATGAAATGTTCCTTTGGTATCTCTAATTTTCTTGAAGAGATCTCTAGTCTTTCCCAATCTGTTGTTTTCCTCTATTTCTTTGCACTGATCGCTGAGGAAGGCTTTCTTATCTCTCCTTGCTATTCTTTGGAACTCTGCATTCAGATGGGAATATCTTTCCTTTTCTCCTTTGCTTTTCGCTTCTCTTCTCTTCCCAGCTATCTGTAAGGCCTCCTCAGACAGCCATTTTGCTTTTCTGCATTTCTTTTCCATGGGGACTTTCTTGATCCCTGTCTCCTGTACAATGTCACGAACCTCTGTCCATAGTTCATCAAGATGGAATCAAGATTGCCAGGAGAAATATCAATAACCTCAGATATGCGGATGACACCACCCTTATGGCAGAAAGTGAAGAAGAACTAAAGAGCCTCTTGATGAAGGTGAAAGAGGAGAGTGAAAAAGTTGGCTTAAAGCTCAACATTCAGAAAACTAAGATCATGGCATCTGGTCCCATCACTTCATGGGAAATAGATGGGGAAACAGTGGAAACAGTGTCAGACTTTATTTTTTTGGGCTCCAGAATCACTGCTGATGGTGATTGCAGCCATGAAATTAAAAGACGCTTACTCCTTGGAAGGAAGGTTATGACCAACCTAGATAGCATATTTAAAAGCAGAGACATTACTTTGCCAACAAAAGTCCGTCTGGTCAAGGCTATGGTTTTTCCAGTGGTCATGTATGGATGTGAGAGTTGGACGGTGAAGAAAGCTGAGCGCCGAAGAATTCATGCTTTTGAACTGTGGTGTTGGAGAAGACTCTTGAGAGTCCCTTGGACTGCAAGGAGATCCAATCAATCCATCCTAAAAGAGATCAATCCTGGGTGTTCATTGGAAGGTCTGATGTTCAAGTTGAAACTCCAATGCTTTGGCCACCTCATGCGAAGGGTTGACTCATCGGAAAAGACCCTAATGCTGGGTAGGATTGGGGGCAGGAGGAGAAGGGGACGACAGAGGATGAGATGGTTGGATGGCATCACCGACTCAATGGACTTGGGTTTGGGTAGACTCCGGGAGTTGGTGATGGACAGAGAGGCCTGGCGTGCTGCAATTCATGGGGTCCCAAAGTGTCGGACACGACTGAGCGACTGAACTGAACTTCTGTGTATTCTTGCCACCTCTTCTTAACACTTCTGCTTCTGTTAGGTCCATACCATTTCTGTCCTTTATAGTGCTCATCTTGGTGTCAGACTGGCCCAAAGTCCCAACGCTCTAATTATGTGGTTGATGTTTCTGGTGAGCAGGCCCCATCCTAAAGTCACTGAGAAGTACACCATGAACTGTCATATTAACATAACAAAAGCACATCTTATTCACTTAAAAACTAAGATAATACCCTCACTATGGGAGAATCTTCTCTTAATTTTTTAATAAAATATGAAAGCAGAGTTTAATGACACATACTTTTAGATTCATAGGAGGCCAGTGGTATAATAGGAATGAAAGAAAGGGAGTATTATTAGAGGACAACTTTCAAGGGGAGTACACTTCACAACTAGCTCAGATTGGAAATCATATCAAATAAGATTTATCAAAAAGAATCAAAAGAAACCAATGTCACATTTGCCAACATTGAGGCTTATGTCAATATAAAGCCCAGAACTGGCATATTGTTAATATAAAACCAATTTAAATGCATTTTTAAATGGATACATTGGTTACAGCACATAACAATGGTTAAGGTCTATACTGATCAAATGGAATCCATAATGAATGATTTAAGAGTAGAAGAATGAACTGGAAAGGAAACCAAGTTGTAGTCTTTATAAAACTTGCTCCTTTCCACAGAGTTAAATGAAGGAGCAAAGACTCAAAAACTATGCCACAAACCAAAGCGCTGAGGGTTAAAAATTATATTTTATAGAATTGTCTCTTTCTTCACCAACATCAATAAATAAGTTACTAAATCTACCTTTTTGGCATAATAAAGTCATTTCAATAGAACTAAAAGTGCTACAGTTTCAATGTCAACTCTTCTGAAAATAAATGTTGCTGCCATGCCTCAGAATCCAAATTGCACCAGCAGGTCATTACTCTGTTCTATTCTGTTGACACATTTTAACTCATTTTATAAACCAAGAATTTGTTTCTGTTCTAAAATCCTGGGGAAAAAAAATGTTTATGGGAAGGCAATTTCATTTTGCTAGGTTGACAGTGACAGTCCCTTGGGGGAGAGGCCAACTCAAGCAGGACTGAAGCAGCTGTTAGGAGCCAATTTTCCTACCTGTTAATTGCTTTTGTGACTAGGCTGCACCAGCTCAGACACCCACCTGACAAGCAGTAGATAAATCGAAATAGTCATATCTCAGAGTATGAAAATTAGAAGGCTTTCACCTTTCCTCTGAAAGAATTTAACTAGGGGACAGAACAGCAAAGGAAGAGGAAAACATCAAATGTACAGAAACATTAATTGCAAAAAAACACTAGTTGCAAATATAATTAGCACCTTCCTGATTACCCAAAAAAAAAAAAAAAGAGGAAAAAGTTTAAAAAAAAATTTCATAAATAGCCAAATAAAAAGCATTCATTTGGTCATTCAACAAATATTTACTGGAATAATTACTATGGCAGACACTGTTCTAGGTGCTGGGGATACAGCATTAAACAAAACAGAATATCTATGCCCCCATCAGCGTAGATACACAAGAAATAAATATCAACTAGTCATTAGGTGCTAAGAAGAAAATAAAGCCATTTAATAGTGTTAGAGAAACACTAATTTTCAGTGAGTTCTTAAGGAAAACTTCTTTGAGGAAGGAACATTTAAGCTGAGACTTAAATGACAAGAAAGATAAAGCCACGCAAATCTGGAGGAAAACCATTCCCCATAGCGGGATAACAGAAGTCCCTGAAGCTAGACTGACTTTATAGAACAGAAAAGAAGGCTGGTGTGACTAGAGTTTCATGAATAGGGTTAAGAATGGCAGCAGATAATGTCTCCTCAAAATGCCACAGTCATTTCAAAGTCATCAGTTGGGAAGATAAAAATAAAACTGTGACCAATGAGCTATTCATAGGAATTCTCTTTTGGGCTAGTAATGACCACCCAGAAACTTTCAATACAAAAAGAAGAGAAACATGAGTTAAGGAATGTCCCAAAGGCAAAGGTTTCTCAATCAGAAAGGATCAACATCAGAGTCCTAGGTGAATCAGTGTTTCAGTTATGGTAAGAGCAATAAGGCTCCAAGTAAGATTAATATCTAGTGCTGGCATGTTAAAACGTAGAACTCATAAATGAACTCTAGACAGAAATTAATGTTTCTGGACATGCTTTTCCTAATCCTTGCCAGATCTACTTATTTCAGACAGTTCAGAGAACTTTTTAAAATTTAAATATAAACAATGGATATGATAAAACATAACCCACTTAAAATAGAAATTTTAGAGAAATTTGCCATGGGTAATGCTCTTTCTAGAATCACAAATTAGGATTTTAAAAACAAAAACATTTCATAA
Organism: Giraffa tippelskirchi; assembly: GCF_054371585.1. Taxonomy (NCBI): domain Eukaryota; kingdom Metazoa; phylum Chordata; class Mammalia; order Artiodactyla; family Giraffidae; genus Giraffa; species Giraffa tippelskirchi. The sequence continues at coordinate 34,948,867 of NC_137286.1, read as the reverse complement.
GTAATTAAATCAACTTTTCCTTCTATAGAAAGCACAGATATAAGTTTACAAAGCATCTATAATATTAAACAATGCTATCTCTTAAAAATAAAATACATCTATTAAAATAGAACTCATCTTATTTGAAGGACAAACTATATTTTCCAGCATTGAAGGATTCCCAGATAACACTGCACTGTTGTACAACTCCAAGACTTTTTGTAATGAAGGTATAATGTAAAAATTGCCAAATTATGCTTACTGCTATTGAATAGGCACATCTCTCTATAAAAGCATTTTGGTAAGGCTCTATTCGTTTTGAGAAACAAGAATAGAAAAATAATGGAGATCCAAAGCTTGCTTTAGATGATGTATGTGGCAAAGTGTTTTCAGTAAGCCACATGCTAGTAAAAAAAAAGAACACCGGCATCAGAGACTGGAATCCCACCTCTAACACTAAACTGAACCTCAGTTTTCCTTATCAGTAAAATGAAAATATCACCTACTTTCACAAGATTTAGAGGAAGATTAAATGAAATGTAACAAGTGAAGATTAAAGGAATCCACTCTTACAGGGTAATCACAATATCCATTAAACGAATAGGGGCAAGCACATGTTAAAAAGAGAGAGAGAGAGAGAGAAAGATTATTATAAAGTATAGGTTGTAAGTGATGAATACAATGTAAATAGAACTCCTCCAGATGAATATACAGGGCAAACTCTTGTGTTTTACCTATAAAGAAATAGAAGCTCAGGGAGTTTGAATGACCAGCCCAAAGTTAAAAAGCAGGCAGAAAAGGGGCTAAAATCTTGCCTAACTACTAAAGGTGGCATATGTTTTATAGAGCACTTTCACAAACCAGATCGAACTGATCTTCACTATGAGGTAGTTAATCTGGCTCATGAGAAAATCCAAGGCACCAAAGTCAGCCAGTGAGTTAGTGATAGAACCATGTGTAAAACCTGGGACCCTGAATACTGCTTCTCTTAAAACAGAGACTGAGTGTTTCTTACCCATAACTTGATTAATAGAAAAAACTATGTCTTAGCAAGCAATCACACTGTCGTATTCAGTTAATAATTATGTTTAAAGTCATACTACAAAGACATAAACGTTTCCATTCTGCACTTAACAGAATCAGCTTCTTAACATTAAAATACTCAAATCAAAGACAAGTTTTTTGACATATTTCCCAAACTAAAACCTCAGTAGATATTGGTCTACTGCAAAGTAGCAAGAATTATTTTTATTCTGTTTGTTCATAGATTATTTAAATAGGACAGCTGGGTTAGTGAGTTGCTGAATGTTTTATCATAATCAAACAGTACGTTGTTTCTATCATTAATGACTCCAATACTCACATTCTTAAAAATTACTTAAGCAATCCTATAAACTGTTCTTTATTTTATGTAAGATTTTGTAGTTAACCCTTAGGTCAATCAACTCTTGTACTTAAAGATGATTCACATCTGCAAAATAATCATGTTAAAAATATGGCATTATTATGCAGCTGAAGGGACAGACAGGCTGGGAAACTGATTAAAAGGGCTCAATGGAGATAAGCCAATTGAAAATACAGCATCTAAATAACAGTCACATTTACACGTTTCTCAACATTGTTAAAAGTATATAAATCTGCTTGATAGTCCAAATTCTTGCTTTTAAAAGGATCAAGCTTTGAAGGAAGATTTCTAGGTTTAAAAGAGGACATGGCACAGCAATGGAGGAGGTCAGAGCTCAGTTAGCATGACGGTTTTCAGATCACTTGTGCAAATAAGAACACGTTAGCTAGGTTCCAAATAGGTTTCTACTCAAAATCACTTTCAAAGATGTGAAAATAAAGGGCCATGTGCATAAAAGTAATTTCTGAGTTTTGCAACTAATAACTGGCAATACAGCTTTTTGGGTGAGTGAAAGAAGAGAATCATTAAATTAATATACAAATGAGCAGCAATCACTTACACTATTTTCCCATGAATGAGAGAAGAATACATAATTTGGGTGGGGATCAGCACTTGAAATAGTTATGGCCAGAGACTACCATCAAATTAACTGCTTAGCTCAGTTCATAACATTTCACTTGGGCCCATCAAGGATTGTCATCCAAAAGGCACAGCCTGAATGTAGAAGAGTAAGCTTTCTGATAAACTGAGATTGTGCTTACACCCTAAGGTATGTTGCTTGTCGGTCTTCTGAGCATTTTTAAAACTACATTTGATAATAATACAATTTTGAATCCCCTTTACCTAGTGCTAATTTTATAGTATACTTTTTAGATAGACAAACCATTAAGTAAATGTGTTACAGATTCAATTGAAAAAACAAGGCCCCAGCTTGTGAAAAAGCAACAGTACAGATAATACTGATTCCCATAGCTTTCTTAGCCAGAGACACAGCTAGGAATTGTGATCACACGATTCAGAAAGATCATGCTGAAGCATCTTATGAATTAATACAGATAAATTCTGTACAGTCCATTTTGTTCTGCATTAAAATTACCTAAAATCGATCATTTGAAATTGACTGTTATACAGTACAATCAATTATTGAAATAGTCCATTTCTCAATCACCTTCATTATGCAGTTTACTGCAAACATAGTCCTCTAGAGCAGTTCACAAAGTGTTCCACTAATTACAGTCTTCATTCAGCACACATTTATTAAGCACTTGTGTACTATACACTATTAGTACAGGAAATAGCATGCTGAATCAAATTAGCTCCTGCCTTTAGAAGCAGAGGGCATGGCTTACAGAAAAGCAAATATTACATAATGCAACAAGTGCTATAAAAGTAATGTGTACAAATCACAACAGAAATATAGAAGGGGAAGGACTTAATTCTTCCTCGGGAAGTGAAGAAAGGCTTGTCAGACTGTATTTTAACAGAGACTTACAGGATGAGCAGGGACTTCCCAGGTGGCGCTAGTGGTAAAGAACTCGCCTGCCAATGAAGGAGACATAAGAGATGTGGGTTTGATCCTTGGGTTGGGAAGATCCCCTGGAGGAGAACATGGCAACCCACTCTAGTATTCTTGCCTGGAGAATCCCATGGACAGAGGAGCCTGGTGGGCTACAGTCCTTTGGGTCGCAAAGAGCCGGACACAACTGAAGTGATTTAGCACAGGAGTTTGGTAAATATACTAGAGATTGTTCATGAGGAAAGGGAAGTAGGACAGACCTATAGCATGTGCAAAGTTGCATAAGTAGAAAAGAGGACTTGTTTGTCAGGGCAACAACAGAGCTCACTAACAGTAAAAGTAAGCCACAATCAGAACAGGGCACAAAGGATCTTCAACAACATTGAAGCCATGTTAGGAGTTTAGCCTTTATCTCAATAAAAGTGTGAAGCACTAAAAAGTTTCAAGCAGGGATGTGATAATGATTTTGGTTTTAAAGAAATCCTCTGGACATACAACAAAAGGAAGGAATAAACTTGGAGGCAATCAAGTCTAGTAGATTTATTAAAAGATCATTAAACTCACTACTGCCTTTAGATCAAGGCAATAGGATTTCCCCTCATGTGGCCACACACATCTCTCTCCATGTAATAAGCAGAGAAAAGGACCAAAAGGAAGTGTCACCTTACTGGCTCTCACCCTAACAGACTACTTTCTACTGACCTGGAATCCCAGAACTCCTAGCCCAAATGGCAGAGTCCATTTCCAGGACAGGTCCTCATGTTGGTATGTGCAACCCTAAACTAAGCACTAAGTTGCTTCAGTTGTGTCTGATTCTTTGTGACCCCATGGACTGCAGCCCGCCAGGCTCCTCTGTTCATGGAATCTCCAGGTAAGAATACTGGAGAGGGTTGCTGTGCCCTCCTCCAGGGGATCTTCCCAACCCAGGGATCGAACCAGTGTCTCTTATGTCTCTTACACTGGGTTCTTCATCACTAGAGCCACCTGGGAAGCTCACCCTAAGTCTGAAAGGTAGCCAAAGGGCAATTGCTATGGGAAGATGGGGGCTGTAGAGAAAGCTTCGACTTTATCACAATTTTGGTAAATACACATGTATGTATATTGATATATATCTATGTATATATATTTATAATATTAAACATAAATAAACATTTAAGAAATATTTTATATGGTAAAGTATATATTATAATATATAAACTATAAGCATATATAATATATACAATATTTAACAATATTGTATATATTATATGTAATATGGCAAATTTGAAATTTCATACCATACTTGTGTATCAATGGATATTTGTGCCTAGAAACCTAAGTTTTTTATGATATATACTCCTGACCTAAATTTTTAAATTTTTTAATGTTTTAGAGAAGATCTGAAGTAATTCTTTGACAGAAAAAAAATATGTCCCCCTTAAGATAGACATACTAAAGTCAGGATCAACTTACTAGAAAAGTCAAAGCAATGTGAAGATAGATCAGCCAACCACATATTGGATAAGAAGCTAGTGAAAAAAAAGAAAAATCATTTAGTGAAGGATCAGTGTGTGACTAAAGGCAGATATTTTTTATCCACAAATGAGCTACTGTGTTGCACAGCTCTTCTCCTTATTGAACAGAGATGCATGGCCCTCACATTAAATAAAGAACTCAGTGAGCGAAACACTGTAGCAAGCATCTGTTGGCTAATGACAAAGAAAACCATAGACCTTTTCAGGCCAATTTCCATCCAGCTGTAAGCATGGAAGCAGCAAACACACATATTTCTTTTCAATACCAACCCCACTGGACAGCTACATGTAAAAGAATGAAAGCAGAACATTTCCTAAAATCATATACAAAAATAAATTCAAAATGGATTAAAGACCTAAATATAAGGCCAGGAAGTATAAAGCTCTTAGAGAAAAATATAGGCAGAACACTGTTTGACATAAATTGCAGCAAGATCCTCTTTGACCCACCTCCTAGAGTAATGGAAATAAAAACAAAAATAAACAAATGGGACCTAATTAAACTTAGAAGCTTTTCCATAGCAAAGGAAACTATAAACAAGATGAAAAGACAACCCTTAGAATGGGAGAAAATAATTGCAAATGAAGCAACTGACAAAGGATTAATCTCTAAAATATACAAGGAGCTCAATATCAGAAAAACAAATGACTCAATCAAAAAATGAGCAGAAGACCTAAACAGACATTTCTCCAAAGATATACAGATGCCCAATAGACATATGAAAAGATGCTTAACATCACTCATTATTAGAGAAATGCAAATCAAAACTCACACTGGTCAGAATGGCCATCATCAAAAAATCTACAAACAATACATGCTGAAAAGGATGTGGAGAAAAGGGAACCCTCTTGCACTGCTGGTGGGAATGTAAATTGATACAGCCACTGTGGCGAATAGTATGGAGATTCCTTAAAATAAATAGGAATAAAACTATCATATGACCCAGCAATTCCAGAGTATACTGGGCATATACCCTGAGAAACCCAGAACTGAAAAAGACACAGGTACCCCAATGTTCATTGCAGCACTATTTACAATAGCTAGGACATGGAAGCAACCTAGATGTCCATCGACAGATGAACAGATTAAATGGAATATTACTTGGTCATTAAATGGAATTAATTTGAGTCAGTTCTAATGAGGTGGATGAACCTAAAACGTGTTGCATAGAGTGAAATAAATCAGAAAGAGATAAACCAAGTTTCGTATATTAATGCATATATATGGAATCTAGAAAAATGGTACTGATGAACCGTTTTCAGGGCAGGAATAGAGATGCAGACATAGAAAAGGGACTTGTGGACACAGCAGGGGAAGGAGAGGGTGGGATGAATTGAGAGTAGCACTGAAACATATATATTACCATATATAAAATAGAAAGCTAGCAGGAAGTTGCTATATAACACAGGGAGCTCAACCTGGTGCTCTGTGACAACCTAAAGGGATAGGATGGGGATGAGAGGGAAGTTCAAGAGGGAGGGAATACATGTATACTTATAGCTGATTCATGCTGATGTTTGGCAGAAAGCAACAGAATATTGCAAAGCAATTATCCTTCAATTAAAAATAAATGTGCATAATTAAAAAAATAAACAAATTTTTAAAAATCAGCCCCAAATAACTATGAAAAAGAAGCTTCTCAGCTTTCATGTCATTTTGCGTCAAAGGCATTCCAAATACTAAACAAGACACTTAGATAAAGTTAACTCTAAACAAGCAGATATCAAAATATAAAACTGCATTTTATTCTCATTCTACCTTTCTCTGTATCCATATCCATGGTAAAGAGAATTGGCCTATAGAAAACACTAAATAAGACTGTAAACTAGGCAAAGTTTGTCTTCTGAAGCCATCACTTGCATTATAAGTTACTTTTTTTCTGTCTCTATTTCACTTTTTCTATTTTACTTTTTCTTCCTCTCTAACATTTTTCATATTTTCCAGGGTCTCTGCTGTAACCGTCTCTCTGAGGTGTGCTTTGGCCTCCCTTGCTCTGGTGTTGAATTTATTTTACCTATATTTTTCTCAGTGTCAGATGACCTGATAAAGAACAACACCTACAAACATCCATAACTCCTTTCCTTTTGCCTCTCCTTCTGTCCAAGACTAATGCTTTCATGTAACCCCAAGATCACACCCTTTCTTGCTTTCTCAGAAATCTTTAAAATTTTGTAGTATTCAATTTTCTCTCTTCACTTTCTTAGTGTCTTTTCCTCATTACAAAAACACATTTAAGTCTCTTCCTAAAAAACAATAAAACCTTTAGCTTAAAAGGTAAATAAAGCTACTATATGGAACTTACCCTATGGTGTCCTCCCTTTAGTCTTTGCCCTCAAGCAAATTCACTCCCTGGTCCAGAGCAATAAGTCTTCTGCTGACACCATTATATTAATCCCAGGGTTCTTAACCTAGGGCTGTAGAGTCTGTGGATAGAATTCAGAAGACTCAAGAACTCGGGTGGCAAAAATGAATCACTTCTTTATTTTCTACAACCTCTAAAATTACTAACATATACTGTATTTACAAATATACTAAATTACTATGAGCCTTCCACTATAAAATCCCATGAACAGAGAAGCTGTCCATACTAAAGGCTACGGTCCATGGGGTCGCAAAGAGTCGAACACCACTGAGTGACTTCACTTCACTTCACTTCAACTATATCTTGTGTAGTATGTTAAACAAGCACATATTACTCTACACCATTCATTTGGTAATGGCTGCTATTGTTGTTGTTTAGTTGCTAAGTTGTGTCCGACTCTTTTGCGACCCCGTGGCCTGTAGCCTGCCAGGTCGTCTGTCCGTGGGATTTCCCAGGCCAAGAATACTGGAGTGATTAGCCACCCGCTTCTCCAAGGATCTTCCCAATCCAGAGGTCAAACCCACATCTCCTGCGTTGGCAGACGGGTTCATTACCATTAAGCCACCAGGGAAGCTCTTGGTAATATGTTCATATAATTGCTTTCCTTTGTAATCCTACATATTTTATTTTATCCATCTGTGGCAAACTGTATTTCCCGAATGTACTACAAAAATATCTCCCATTTCACACGCTTTTCTATGATGTAAACATGCCACTTCCCTATAAAGAAGTAGAGCCTGGGACTCCCCTGGCTGCACAGTAATTAAGATTCTTTGCTTCCACTGCACAGGGCACAGATTCAATCCCTGGTTGGGGAACTAAGATTCCCCGTGCTGTGCAGTGCAGCCAAAAAAAAAAATTTTTTTTTAAATAAAATGAAGATGTAGAGCCGAATTCCCTTCTCCTTAAATCCAAGGTGGCACTTAACTTGCTTGCAACCAACAGAGTGTGGTGGAAATGACATTGAGAGGCTTCTAAGGCTAGGTGAGGAAAAGTAATGCAGGTTCTGGGTTACGTTTCGGGTGGTTGGTTAAACAGTGATAGTTACCAGAACAGAATTCGGTACCTACAACTAGACTGTTGACATACAAAAACATAAAACATGTGATACTGGCTTTGAGATTTGGTGGTAGACACAACCTGGCAGGGCCCTAAGAATCTCATTAGCTAAAGCTTGATGAGCCTTGAGGAGGCTATTAGAGAAGCCTTAAAGGAAAGGGAATAAAATGCTCTCACGATAACCCTATATGCGAGACAGAATAAGAGACACAGATGCATAGAACAGTCTTATGGACTCTGAGGGAGAAGGTGAGGGTAGGACATTCTGGGAAAATAGCACTGAAACATGTATATTATCATATGTGAAACAGAACACCATTCCATGTTCAATGCATGAGACAAATGCTCAGGGCTGGGGCAATGGGATGACCCAGAGGGATGGGATGGGGAGGGAGGTGGGAGAGGGGTCCAGGAGGGGGAACACATGTAAACCCATGGCTGATTCATGTCAATGTATGGCAAAAACTACTACAATATTGTAAAGTAAAAAATAATAATAATAAAAAAAAAAAATGCTCTCAGAAGCCAGAGAAAAGAAGAGAGATCCTTGTTACAAAGTAGCAGAAAATTTAGCAAAACTGTTGGCTGTGCTAAGTTAAAAAGCAGAAAATGTTGGTAACCAACTGTTCTTCTAGCTAAGGTAATTTCCAAGCAGAAAGTTCAAAATGTCAACTGGTTTCTTTTATATGTACACACAGTAGAAGGTATAGTTAGAAAGATGAGCTAAAGAAAGTATTCTGTTTTCAGGCAGAATTTAAGGAAATATAAAGGGCCCAGCAAATTGCTGGATTCAAAAGTAAAATTATTTTCATCTATAGTCTCACCCAGCAGAGAATGTTCAAAGTAAGAAAAGGTCTGAAGGCAAAGGTCAAACAGGTTCCTGGGAGGAAAATCTGGTCTCCAGGAAGAGAGGAAGCCAAGGATGTTACTGAAAAATCCTTTGTTAACACCTGGTTTCTCCTTGATCTCTTTCCCAGTGCCTCTTTCTGTACTTGTCCACTAAAACTAGATATGCCCAAGGGTTTTGTCCTTAATATCTTCAACTACTTCTGAAAATTTATTAACCCCCAAATCTCTCTCTCTCAAGCCCCTACCTCTCTTCAAGAACTAGACAGATCTGTACATCTCTACCTAAATATCTCAGAGAAACCTCAAACTAAACTATTTCAACATCTTACCCATCCCAACCCCACAAGTTCTTCCTATACCTGGACCTGCACTGGGAATAAAGAGCACTACCACCTAGTAAACCGCCCAGCATAGGAGTCACCCCTGACCTCTTCCTCTCCTTCACCCTGCCTCCGTCCTCCCACTAGCAACAGCTGAAAATATCAGTTTTCAAGTTCTACAGATTCTACCTGCTAAACTTCTCTAAAGTCTACCCCTCTTCAGTTACATCCCGTCTGGCCTACCTTTCAAATAGTATCTCCATATCAATATATCTTCCATACTCTGCTTAAAATCATCTCTTTAAAATAAAACAATCCTTCAAAGACCCCTATCAAAACTTTTTCACATAGCTTACAAGTAAGTGTCTTTTGGTCTAGTTCTCCCCTACAAAATGCCTCACATACCATTTATTTCAACGATGCAAAATAAAGACCCACCACGATTATGAGTACATACCTCTCCCCATAAGGTGCAACCCCTGTTATGAATTCTAAGTACTTCACTATGTGTTAATTGAATTCAATAATTATAGAGCACCTACTTCATGGCAAATTTGGCAGGACCTATGCCAGGGCTAGACATACAAAAACAAATAACAGGTCCTGCCTCTCCCCTGGAAGCACAGAGAAAGAAGGAAAATAAGTACAACACAGGAATTTATAATGGAAGATAGCATGATGTAGTAGACTAACCATTTGGAGTGGGCAGAGAGGTAGAGCAGGCAGTAAGAAAAACAACAGGATAAATTTAGCATATTCTCCTGGAGCAACAAATCCCTTTGATGTTAAGTAACTTAAAACATTTAATATTAATATATTCCTTATAAGCATAATACAAATTACATGAGAGATACAATTAAATACTTTAAAATTCACGGGCCATTTTGGGTAAGAATGACTATCCAGAGTTAGAATTTAAAGCAATATTACTAAGCAGAAGGATAGCCACGTTAAGTCAGAGACCTTCTTAGAACTGAGCAACTCATCACACCACCTAAAGGACATTTTGGCTCTGTCGATCCAAAAAGCCAGAGTTGGCTGGGCAAAAATTCAGTGAAACATGACTGGATGGTCAAAAAGATTGTTACAATCAGCCTATACCTCTACACAGCCTCTTTAGAGAGCTTCAGATATAGCAAGAAGGTTTGCAGACAACTGAGGAATCCTGATTGAAGGCAGGAGGAGAAGGGGACAACAGAGGATGAGATGGTTGGATGGCATCACTGACTCGATGGACGAGTTTGAGCAAGCTCCGAGAGTTGGTGATTGACAGGGAGGCCTGGTGTGTGGCAGTCCATGGGGTCATGAAGAGTCAGACATGACTGAGTGACTGAACTGAACTGAACTGAGGAATCCTGAACCTACTAACCTACTTGGTCAGATTAAAGTTATCTGTAATTATGCAAAAGAAGCCTCAGAAAACCAAGAAAAGTTTATATTGGCTCCAATTCCTGCTGAGATGCTGAGTCAGCAAAATCGCTGATACTCTTTCAGGAGATCAGCCCTTAGGGAAGTTACACAGGAAAAAATGGAGAAACCTATGAGAAACACCTGGGATGACAAGAACCCATTTTGAATTGTTATGTGTGGGTGGTTTTGGCCTGAGGCAAGAGGCAGCCCACCAAAGCCATGGGATAACAAAACAGAAGAACTACTGAAGTTCAATTTTTGCTTTTCTTGGGTCCCAACACCTATGTGCACACAACCTGGTCCCATCTGTGGTACAACCTCTGGTCTCCAGTCCTCAGAAAAATAGGAGCTGAGAAAAATAGCTGGATACACACTAATCTCCCCTGGATGTTTCTTCACATCACCCTCTCCTCCTACACAAACCTCTTCCTCAAGAGAGAAGGGTAAAGAAGTGACCCAAAGTTATACTATATATGGTGTTAGGAGTGACTGACTCCAGCTCTCTCATGCCTGGGGCTCTCTAACTTCTGCCCTGGTATCATCGGGACGTAAACCTGATGCTCTCCTACATAAGCACTGACAGTGTAAAATATCAAGTACCAAAGAGTAAATGTCTGTTCGAGGTACCATTACAAAATATCATAGACATGATGACTTCAACAGAAATACTTTCTTACAGTTCTGGAGGCTGGAGGTCTGTAACTAGGGTGCCAGCAGGGTCAGGCTCTGGTGAGATCTCTCATTATGGCTTGCAGATAGCAGCAAGTCTTATAAAAGCACTAACCTCACTGGAGCAAGGCCCCACCTTCATGACCTCATCTAACTTTACTATCTTCCAAAGGTCCCATCTCCACATACCACACATTGGGGGTTAGGGCTTCAACATACAGATTTGGAGCAGGCGGAATGATATACAAATATTCAGTCCATAACATCCTTTTTTTTTGAAGGGGGAAATTTGATCCTAACATCATGCCATATGAAAAATCAATGGCAAGAATTTAAACATCAAAAACAACTTTAAAAAACTTAGTGGAAAAGATGACTATCATTTGACATCAGTAAGGAAAGATTTCACTATATTAAGAACCGCTGTTCATCAAAAGATACCTTTAAGAAAGTAAAAATACAACTTATAAACTAGCATACAGTATTCACAATACACACAACTTATAATGCACTATTATCAACAACACATAAAGCATTAGCATACACATACAAACACATTCGGAATATCGCCATAAAAAATGAGCAAGAGACAATAAAGAGGCATTTCACAGCAGAACACAAACGTATAACCAAGACATGTACAAAAAACTGTTCATCACAAAGGATTACAGATTTTCAAAGCAAGGCCCTGTGTCACAAAAAACAGTGAAAAGCTTTGAAATGGACCAAAAACAAACAAATAATTAAAAAAAAAAACCTAGTGAGTGTTCTCTTGAACTCACATTTTCATTACCTCTTTCTTTCATTGCCTTTGAGAAATTTTTCAATTTGATAAAATGTAGAAAATTGATGATAATGTAAACTATCCTTGTGTACAACAGAGCAAATTAGTTGTGTCCAGTGGATTACAATTGATAATTGCCCAGGAGATAGACCAATTTTTGCATCTATTTGAAAATTTTATTTCAGCATTCCTTTACTACATATAAATGAGTAGTTCTTCAAATTTCCCTTTGAACTGATTTAAACATCTTACCAGTTTCCTCATTAGTGAGTTAAATAAAATACTTGACAAGTGCTGATTTTATATCTGTAGAGAGTCACAATTATACCTCCTTTTAAAAATCCTTTGTGACCTTAATTAAAATTCAACATCAACCACTATGATTCAAAAAAAAAAAAAGAAAAAAACCTTCCAGCAAATGAGGAACAGAAAGGGCTATTCAATCCAAGGATAATGTCATGATGAATGACTGACAATTTTCTCCCTAAAATCAGGAACAAGCCAAGGATGTCTACTCTCATCACTTGAATTAAAAGTTGTACGGGAGGTTCCGGCATGTAAAATAAGGCAAAGGAAAACTGACAGAATGAGAGGAAGAAGTAAAACTGTCTTTGATTATATACCTATCACAATTAGATAGTAAAGCCTGGAAAAACTTAAGAAAAAAAAGCTCCTTAACAAAGGCCAATATACAAAATTAAATTCTGTTTTTATATGCTAGTGATGAATAACTCGAAACAAAACATTTAAAATGTCACTACAATAACAAAAAAATCAAAATAGAAGACTTATACACTGAAAACTAAAAATAACACATAGCTCTTGAGAAATTAAAGATGATCTAAATAAGTGGAGTGAGATATCATGTTTATAAAGTGTTAAGATGTCTACTCACTTCAATTTGATCTGTGGAATAAATAGTGTGAAGCAAAATCTATAAATGTTTTCTTCAGAAAATGAAAAGCTGATCTTAAAACCTAAATTTCAGTGGATTTTAACATTTAAAGGAAAAACAAAGAGCCTAGAAGAGCCAAAACAAATTTTTAAGAAAAACAAAATTAGAGAACTTACTCTACTTGATTTCAAAACTTAAAAACCTACTGTAATCAAAATAGCATGTTATCAACAAAAAGAAAAAAAATGTATCAATGGAACAGACATATACATGTATAGTCAACCAATTATTGATGACAACAAAGTCATCAAGGCAAATCAATGAGGAAAAAGTCTCTTTAACAAATGGTACTGGGAAAACTGGTAATTCACATGCAAAAGAATGAAGGTAAACCCTAAACTAATACTAAATACAAACATTAACCTAAAATGGATCAAACATCAAATTTTAAGACCTGAAAGATATGCCTAAAAGTAAGACGTTTCTCTTAGGTGAAAACAGAACAAAAGCTTCACAACATTGGATTTGGCAATGATTTCTTGAATATGACACCAAAGGCGCAGGTAATAAAAGATAAAACAGACAAACTGGACTCCATGAAAAGTTTTAAATTTTGTTCATACAAAGACACTATTCACAGAATAAAAAGATAAGCCACAGAATGGAAGAAAATATTTGCAAATCACATATATGATGAGAGAATAATATTCAAAATATATAGAGAACTCTTAAAACTTAACAACAAAAAAACAAACAACCCTACTCAAAAATGGGCAAAGGACTTACATTGACATTTCCCCAAGAAGCTTTATGAATGGTCAATAAGCACAGGAAAAGATGCTCAGTATCACTAATAATTCAGTTCAGCTCAGTCGCTCAGTCGTGTCCAACTTTTTGCGACCCCATGAACTGCAGCACGCCAGGCCTCCCTGTCCATCACCAACTCCCTGAGTCTACCCAAACTCATGTCCATTGAGTCAGTGATGATATCCAACCATCTCATCCTCTGTTGTCCCCTTCTACTCCTGTTCTCAATCTTTCCCAGCATCAGGGTCTTTTCAAATGAGTCAGCTCTTCACATCAGGTGGCCAAAGTATTGGAGTTTCAGCCTCAACATCAGTCCTTCCAATGAGCACTCAGGACTGATCTCCTTTAGGATGGACTGGTTAGATCTCCTTGAAGTCCAAGGGACTCTCAAGAGTCTTCTCCAACACCACAGTTCAAAAGCATCAATTCTTCAGCGCTCAGCTTTCTTTATAGTCTCACATCCATACATGACTACTAGAAAAACCATAGCCTTGACTAGACGGACCTTTGTTGGCAAAGTAATGTCTCTGCTTTTTAATATATTGTTTAGGTTGGTCATAACTTTCCTTCCAAGGAGTAAGCATCTTTTAATTCCATGGCTGCAATCACCATCTGCAGTGATTTTGGAGCCCAGAAAAATAAAGTCAACCACTGTTTCCACTGTTTTCCCACCTATTTACCATGAAGTGATGGGACTGGATACCATGATCTTAGTTTTCTGAATGTTGAGCTTTAAGCCAACTTTTTTACTCTTTTCTTTCATTTTCATCAAAAGGCTCTTTAGTTCTTCTTCACTTTCTGCCATAAGGGTGGTGTCATCTGCATATATGAGGTTATTGATATTTTTCCCAGCAATCTTGATTCCAGCTTGTGCTTCCTGCAGCCCAGCATTTCTCATGATGTACTCTGCATATAAGTTAAATAAGCAGGGTGACAATATATACAGCCTTGATGTACTCCTTTTCCTATTTGGAACTGGTCTGTTGTTCCATGTCCAGTTCTAACTGTTGCTTCCTGACCTGCATACAGGTTTCTCAAGAGACAGGTCAGGTGGTCTGGTATTCCCATCTCTTTCAGAATTTTCCACAGTTTATTGTGATCCACACAGTCAAAGGCTTTGGCATAGTCAATAAAGCAGAAATAGATGTTTTTCTGGAACTCTTGCTTTTTCGATGATCCAGTCACTAGAGAAATGCAAATCCAAACCACAAGATACCATCTCACACCAAAGAGAATAGCTACTATGAAAAAAAACAGCAAACAATTTTAGGCAAAATGTGGAGAAACTGGAACCTTTGTGCATTGTTCAGGGAAATCTCAAATGGTATTTCTGCTGTGGAAAACAATATGGTGATTCCTCAAAAATGAAAAAAGTATAGAATTACCATATGATCCAACAATTCCACTTCTGAATATAAACCCAAAAGAACTGAAAGCAGGGTCACAAAGAGATATTGGTACACCAAAGTTCACAGGAGCATTTTTCATAATAGCAAAAACATGGAAGCAACCCAAGTATTTATTAACAGATGAATGGATAAGCAAAATATGATATATATATATATATAACAGAGTATTATTCAGCTTTATAAAGGAAGCAAAAATACACTGCAACATGGATAAACCTCGAGGACATTATGCTAAGTGAAATAAGCCAGTCACAAAAAGACAAATTACTGTATGATTCCACTTACATGAGGTACTTTGAGTAGTCAGAATCATAAAGACAGAAAGCATTATCTTGGTTGCCTGGGACTGGAGGGAAAGGAAAATGGGGATTTGTTGTTTATTGTCTACAGAGTTTACTTCACAAGATGAAAAGAGCTATGGGGGGGACTCCCCTGGTGGTCTAGTAGTTGGGAATTCACCTTGCAATGCACGGGACATAGGTTCGATCCCTGGTCGGGGAACCAAGATCCCACATTCCACAGAACAACTAAGCCCAAGGGCACTGCAACTACTAAGCCTGTGAACTACAACTAGAGAGTCTGCAACTAAGATGCAAGGTAGCCAAATAAACTCATTAATTTTTAAAAATTAAAAAAAAAAAAGAGTTATGGGGATAGATGGTGGTGATTGCTGCACAACACGAAAGCATTTAAAATCACTGAACTGTATACTTAAAAATGGTTAAGATGATAAATTTTATGTTATGTATATTGAACCACAAAATTTTTAAGACACTAAAAAGAGAGAATGGGAGGAAAGAACTTTGTGATGGTGAAAACAGATGATTCTTTAAAAAAAAAAAAAGTGACAGAAATCAGAATAGTGGTTCACTGTGGTGAGGGAAAAGAATATCAAGGAAGGAGCCCGAAGAAACTGGAGCAGTAATAAAAAATATTCTAAATTTTCATAGGGGTATGGATTATACAGGTATATGCATTTGTCAAAACTCACTGAATTATATATTTAAGATCTGTATGTTTTATTGTAAAACTGAAAATTATACCTAAGTTTTAAAAGTTTTTTAAAAGATCACAATTAATTCTATTTTAGATCATTCAGCTAGCAAAATTTTAAATCCTAAAAACACCAAGTATTGTAGAGACCGTAAAACAACAGGATCTGTTACACACTGATGATAGAAGGATAAAATGGGGCAATCACTTTGGAAATAAATTTTGGATTATCCCTTTAACATTCAGTACCATATAACCCAGCAACTCCATTCATAATTATATAGTGCAGGAGAATCTCTTGCAAATGAACTATTATAAGAGTCATGTATAGGAATGTTTCTTGCATCAGTGCTCAAATTAGCAAACACCTGAAGACTGAAATTTTTATCACTCAATCCCAGAAATAAATCACGTGATAACTAAGGTTATCAGGTTCAAACATTAAAGATGTCTTTATGTTTTAAAGACAACTCAGTTTAAGTATGTATATATTATCACTTTGTTCAATGTGTGTGTGTACAGTATAAATTCAAAGTTAAGGCATAGAATTAAGGTACTATAATGATTTTTTAGCATATTAAAAAGCAGAGACATCACTCAGTCGATAAAGGTCCTTTGAGTCAAAGCTATGGCTTTTCCAATAGTCATGTACATATGTGAGAGTTGGACCATAAAGAAGGCTGAGCTCTAAAGAACTGATGCTTTTCAACTGTGCTGTTGGAGAAGACTCTTGAGAGTCCGTTGGATTGCAAGGAGATCAGACCAGCCAATCCTAAAGGAAATCAACCCTGAATATTCACTGGAAGGACTGATACTGAAGATGCAACTCCAATACTTTCACCACCTGATGCAAAGAGATGACTCATTGGAAAAGACCCTGATGATGGGAAAGGTTGAAGGCAAAAGGAGAAGGGGGCAGCAGAGGATGAGATGGTTGGATGGCATCACAAACTCAATGGACATGAGTTTGAGCAAACTCTGGGAGATAGTGAAGAACAGGGAAGCCTGGCATACTGCAGTCCATGGGATTGCAAAGAGTCAGGTACAACTGAGTGACTGAACAACAACAATGATTTTTTTTTTTATTTTAAAAGGTAGAATTTATTCTTTCAACATGGCTTTTATGGAAGTAAAGCCAGAACTTATCTAAATGCTGGTTACATCATTAACACTATATTCATACACAAAATATCCTGCAGCTGTGAACACAAATGAAGTAGATCTAAGTATACAGAAACATTTCCAAGATATGGAAATAAGTTGAAAAATCAAGAAGTAGAACAGTACATTTTCACAGATTAAAATGAATTCCATAAGATATTTTAAATTTTATATATATAATTGCAAAAACAATTGAACGCTAATAAACTACTAAAGGTACTTTCTTCTGAAGAGAGGGACAGGGGATCTAAGGTGAAAGGAAGACTTACTTTTCACTGTAAATCCTTTGGTACTATATGAATTTCCGACCATGTACCTGTTTTTCAATTTACTTGGAGGGAAGGGAAAAAGAAGCTCTCAAAATACTTTATGTTCTGGCAAGCAACCTAAAAACATTCATGCCTCACAGGAGGGGAAGAGCCAAAATTATCTTGAATAAGAACAAAATAGGAGAATTCAAAATAGGAGTATTGTGAATTCAATACTAAAAAATCTACAGCAATCAGACAATGTGGTACTAGCACAAGAGAAGATGTATAAATCAATGGAATTGATTTGAAATTCCAGAAATAGCTTCCCAGGTGACACTAGTGATAAAGAATATGCCTGCTAATGAAGGAGACACTAGAGACGCAGGTTTGACCCCTAGGTCCAGAAGATCCCCAGGTTCAGAAGATCCTCTGAAGTTGGAAATGGCAACCTGCTCCAGTATGCTTGCCCGGAAAAATTCCATGGACAGAGGAGTCAGGTGGCCTACAGTCCATGGGATTGCAAAGAGTTAGACATGACTGAACATGAGCACGATATTCATTAAGAGCACCAAGCTAATTCAATGGCCTAGGACAACTGGGTATCTGAATGCAAAAGAATGAAGGTGAGCCTCCACTTCACATCACTTATAAAAATTAACTCAAAATAAAACACAGATCTAAATTTAAGACCTAAAACAATAAAACTCATATTTGAAAGAAAATACAAATTATCTCCATTACCATGGATTTCTTAGATAAAACACAAAAATCATAATCAATAAAAGAAACAGATAAAAATAAAATCTTTGTGCTTCAAAGAACAATACTGAGAAAGTGAAATGACAACTCATAGAAGGGGAGAAAATATTGCAAATCATATATTTCATAAGTGACTTTATCCAGGATATATAAAGAACTCTTACAATCAAAGAATAACCTAATTTTTAAATGGGCAAAGGATTTGCATAGTCCTGTCTCAGAAAAATATATACAAATGGCCATTAAGCACATGAAAAGATATTCAACATCATTAGCCATTAGGGAAATACAAATCAAAACCACAATGAGTGGTTTACAACCATTAGAATAGCTGCAATTAAAAAAAAAGAGGACAATAACAAACGTTGGTGATGATATGGCAAAACAAATCATACACTGCTGGTGGGAATGTAAAATGATACGGTCTCCTTGGAAAACTATTTGGCAGTTCCTCAAAATACTAGACATGGATTTACCAAATGACCCAACAATTCCACTCTTAGGTATATAACTGAGAGAAATGAAAACATGTACACACAAAAACTTATACACAACTGTTCATAGCAAAATATTCATAATAACCAAAATGTAGAAACAATCTAAATGTTCACCAACTGATGAACAGATAAGCAAAATATGGTATATACATATTGCAGAGTATAGCTCTTGACCAAGAAATCCACCTGTGACTTTTCCAACCCAGCCAAAAATTACTACAAAGGCCCCAGCAGACCTCACATGGGAAACCTGCCCTTCCCTCACCAGATCTGGTGCACATCCAACGCACTGCAGTCTCTGAAGAAAGTTGCGGTCAAGGATGCAGGCCCCCAGGTTGACCATGCTCTTTAGCATAGCTGCATCCCTAGCCCAGGTACATTCTTCCAGAAGTTTCTTTAATCTGTGGCCTGCAGCTGAGGTCTTTCCTCAGGTGCCTCTTCTGCGATCTTCTCATTAGGAAGGAAACATTAGAGACAATTTTTCTCTATTCTGACTCAATACTCTTCCACTCTAGTCCTTCCATCTCAGCCTCCAAATAGCCCTGGGTCCATAAAACTGCAAGAACCTTTTGTTTAGCGCTCCCTCAGCTGTGAGAGGATTCCCCCCGACTGCCACTCCCCCACCCCCATACTGATTCTCCTGAGTGAGAGGACCTGTAGCTTCTCAGGTGTAGCCTCTTGCTTATACTATCTCAGCAAGAGAATAAAGGCTAGACCGTCACTTTCATTTTGGAATGTTGTTTCTAGCCAGCTACTCTTGATACTTGGAATCTCAGTACTACCCCTACCCTCAACCCCATCTCTCCCTCTGTCTCTCTCTCTCAAGTCAGCTAAATCCCTGACACATACAATAGAATATTATTCAGCCATAAAAAGGAAAGAAGTACTGGTTCATGTGAATGAACCATAGATGAACCTTGAAAACTTTATGCTAGATGAAAGAAGTAAGTCACAAAAGACTACATACTGTACAATTTCATTTGTACGAAATGCCCAGAAAAGGCAGCGCTACAAAGAGAAAGTAAATTAGTAGCTGCCTGGGATTGAGTAGAGGGAGGAATGAGAAGTGACTGCTAATGAATACTGATTTCTCTTTGGAGTAATGAACATATTCTAAAATTAGACTGAGATGATAGTTGCATAACTCTGTAAATTTAATTAAAAAACCACCAAATTTAAATAAACCAGTGAATTTTATGATATGTAAATTATGTCTCAATAAAGCTGTTTTTTTTTAAATGTTAGTTCCCAACATTCTTAGAGAACTAGTGAAATGAAAAATGGATAAAAGCAGAATATGCTGCTTTGTAAAGAAGTTTGTAAAATATCCTTTAAACAATGTAAAGGTACTGAAGGATTCTCAATCATGGACTAACATGATGATATTTATCTTTTAGAAAAAGCACTCTTCTAAGTGTGACAAGAATGGCTTAGCGTGGAGCTGGATTCAAGGTGGAAAGACCAGATGACAGACGTATAATGGTATATTTTAAAAAATCAAAAGATGAAGAAGATTTGAGCCAAGACACATAAGAAAAGGAAAAGGGCTATGATACTATCGTTGGAGTAGAACACCAGCCACAGAAATCAACCACTAAATTTTACAAGCCCCCCCAAACAGTGGGAACTAAAGAAAATAATCATCTCCAAGAGAAGAGAGTGGTAGAAAACTCTTACTAACAGAATGATTAAAATAGTTACTGGATATTATAATCTATGACTTAACTAACTAAAGGTTTGCATTTAAGAATATCAGATTATAATGCCAATATCTTTCTCAAGTGTGTGTCAGAGAACAGCTGTGTGAACTCCATCTTTGAGTATGAAAAACAAAGTAAAAATTCACTCAAAACTATTTTAATCACTAGAACCAGCTCCATTCATTTCAATCAAATGTCCTACAAATTAAAAGTAAGCATGCTATATATGTAGCTTTATAATAAATAGTATTTGCTTCCTATTAAAAGTCAGAGGAAAAGACATTAAATTTTTAAAGCCTTAAATTTTTCAGAAACAATTATTTCTCATTATAAATACATTTTAAAAGACAAGTGCATTCATAAAATATCTTACCTTGGGTTTTCAGAAAAATCCACAGAAAAATATTTATAGCATAAGTTCCAGTTTAGGCAGACACCTGAATTGAAAAAAAGGAAAATGATATGGTCAATATGACTAAATCTGAGTAGGGAACTTAATTTTTTCAAGAGGAGAAACCTAACTTGACTGTCCAAATTTTTTTTTTTTTGACTGTCCAAATTTTATGTTCAAGCTGTTCTTTAGAAACCTGTAGACTGTCAAGGATATTAATTCTGCTAAATTTTCTATTATCTATAATTATTTAACATTTTGACAACTCTTGAAATAAAAAAAAGAGTATCAAAACATATATTAAGAAGGGGTGAGGGGAATCAATTCAAGAGGAATATTTTTCTTTTATCTGCTCAAGTTTTCAAAAGAAAAGGCATTTTCTAAAAGTCTGCACTCCCTATAAAATCACCATTATGACTTCCTATCCTCACAAAAATGACAGTACTCAGAATATCTGGAAATAAAAAAGTAAACCAACAGTATGTGTTTATAAAACTTAAGTAAAAGGGAAAAGTATATGAAACAAATGGCTAATAAACTATGAAAACTCATCTATATTGGCCAAGGAAATCAAATTGGGACATCATCTTTCATCAATAAAATTAGAGTTGTTTTTAAAATAAGATGTTAGTTATTAGTGCTGTTTCAATTATCCTCCTTCTGAGAATCACAGTAGAATTGCACTTCACTGCCCGGTTTCATCTCTGTTTGGGGTATGTGACTTGCTTTAGCCACTAAAATGTACATAGACATGATACGAGATACTATCAAGCATAAGTTGCAGGAACCAGTACACAATTGGAAGACCTACCCAAGTAACAAGATGGAGCTCTGATTAGGATGGTTCACTAAATGACTCCAAAGAGAGAAAGAGAAGACACTCTGTTGATATGTGTTAGACATGTAGCACGAGCAAAAAATAAGCTTTGTTGTATTAAACCACTGAGATTTGGGGGACTGTTTCTATAGCACAATCTACCACTATACTGACAGCCACTAATGATAATGTAATACAATTACATAATTATAATAATATAATGATGCAATATAATGGGCATCTTTGCACACTGCTTGCAGCAGTGTAAATAGGTAAAATCTTCCCTGGAAAGCAATTTTGCAATGCACAAGAGCCTTAGAAAGTTAAAACCATTTGATCTATTAACTTTTTCTTTTAGAACTCTGTCCTAAATAATAAAAAATCCAAACAAACATTTATATCATAGCACATTTACGACTGTAAAAGAACTGGAAACAAACTAAATGATCAAATGATTGTTTAATAAGTTAGAATAAGTAATCATTAAAATTATGCATCATAAATGCTTAATTTCTAGTAGAGGAAACTGTGTGAACTTTATTATCTGTTCAATTTTTCTGTATATGCAATTCTAGAACAGACACAACTAATCCATAGTGACAGAAAGCAGATCAGTTGTTACAGTAGCCAATGTTGTTGAAAGAACTAACTACAAAGGCGTTTAAGAGAAACATTGATGGCAATGTTCTGTTTTCATTGTCGTGGTGACCATAGGGATATATACATTAGTTAATACTCATCAAACTATACTGCACATTAATCATATCTTACTAAAGTTGATTTTTAAAATAAAATTTAAAAGTGCTTAATGACAGGAAAATGTTCATCTACTGAGTAATTTGAATTATGTAAATGTATACATGTGCACAGAAAAAGACTAGAACTATGATGTCAGTAGTACTTTACATAAAAATTAGAAGTAATTCAAGTTTCTCCATATATGTTGTACTTTCAAAATGCTCCGAATAAGTATGTACTTTTATGTTTATGTTAATGGCATTTTATGGAGAACCAAAGTCTGAAACCTGGAATCAGTTTGAGGTTTTATTAATTTATCCATTCAGTATTGATTGCATGCTTCCATGTACAAACAGCAGTCTATGTGGCTAGAGTTATGCTTCTGAACTTGGGAGCTGTTTTCCCAAGGTTCAGTTAGATGTGCCAATGAAAGTATAAGCATCAACAATCTGCAAGCCACATCTGTTTATCACCTTTACACCAGCAAATGACAGTTAGGTCATGACTATTTTTAAGAATTGTATGCATTAATGATTATTTATTTACCTAGTCCTTCTGAAAATAAGCTTAAAACTTCCATAATATTTAATATTGACATGTATTGCTTTGAATTTATGTATTTTTAATTATGTTTATGAATATTATAATGATTATATACATTGATAAATATTCATTAAATTTTTTATTATTTAATCATTTATTTAAACAATTAAAAGCTTTTACAAATATAAAAATCACTACAGTGTTTAAAATTATAACATTAATAGTAGAAAAATATAAATGAAACACAGAAAGAGATAAATGTGACAATGAAGATAGCATTAAACAAAAAAAGAACCAAGAGTATTAGGTTAATCAAATAGAAACATACAATGATATAACTTATAAGCTATAATCAATAGGGAAGGATATAATAGGAAATATTTGTCACAGAGCATGGCAATTCAAGATAGTGGGGACAGGAGTTAAACATGAAAAAGTGTACTACCTTCTCATGTCAGAAAGATCTAAGATACCTACTCTATCACAGGGAATACATATGAAGCAAAAAACTGGGGCAAACATAAAAGAGAGTCTGATTCAAAAATGATTTTAAACCAATGGGCACAGGGATTAAATCATTATGTTTAGTTACAATTGTATAATATATTGCTTTCTCAAGTTTGATGTTTGGACTTATTATACTTTATATCCAAAAAATACTAAACTGTTCATAGTTTAAAATAAAATACAAATACTACATTATTTATACTAATAATCATTAAGAAGTGCTAGAGCAATGTGTGTTTATCAAGATACAGCTATTAAATATCAGAATAAAATAGTCTTAGATATCAAGGATATAACACAAGAAATATCTGGGCATTAATCAAAAAATGAGTAAAATATCTGAGACATAGGGAGCTTTCAAGGCACTTAGAAATGAAGGATATAATCTGAAACACAAAATTATCAAGATGCAAGAAAATGAATAAACAATTTTCGATGAGTACTGGCTTCCTGATCTTTAGAAAATATGTTATAACTGTGTGTATGTGTGTGTGTGTGTGTTAGTCGCTCAGTCATGTACGACTCTATGCGACCCCATGGACTATAGCCCACAAGGCTCCTCTGTCCATGGAATTCTCCAGGCAAGAATACTGGAGTGGGTTGCCATTCCCTTCTCCTGGGGATCTTCCCGACCCAGGGATCGAACCCGAGTCTCTTGCATTGGAGGTGGACTCTACTGTTTGAGCCACTAGGGAAGCCCAAAATTATAAGTATTCAATAAAAATACAGGCAAATGGAAAAACCCTATCACCAAGCTGATCTTGGTTTGTAAATTTTAGAAACCTTAAGTAATAATTGCCCCAGTTAACAAAATCAAGGTCTAAACTATGGCCTGGCAGCCAAATCCAGTCCATTCCTATTTTTGTCTGGCCCCTGACAATGATTTTTACATTTTTAAGTCAGTTTAAAAAAAAAAAGGAATATGCAATGGAGACAGTATGTAGCCGTAAAACTCAAAACATTTACTATCTCACCCTTTACAGAAAAAATTTTGCTAACCTCTGAACTAAACAATTCATAGCCAGGTAAAACAGTTCACAGTGGCAGCTCTAATTCAAATTCCAAAGTGTGCCATTGTGTCACAGTATATTACAACTAGAAGGAAGCCCTAACATCATCTTTCCTCCCCATCATGTTACAAAGGAAATTCCAGTCTTCCTGGCCTACCATCTCCTAAACTCAAGCACTTTACATCCCATCACAACACTGGCTCTCTTTTCTTCTGTGGAGTAATTTGAAAATAAAAGAGAGGTATAGTAGAGTAAATATGCTCTCTCCAACTTTCCACTGAGCTCTTCTAACAGTCAAATTGACCAAAATGAGCTACTGATAACCATAATTGACCAGCTCAGCATCAAGGGTCATTTCTGTTTTCTCAGCTTCATCTCCTCCTACTATATTCACATATCCTCCATACCAAGCAAATAAATCTACTTAACATTCCTGAAAAAGTATCTTGTTCTTTTTGTCCTGAGGACCTTGGCTATTTCCTTCCTGTGGACAAATCCTCCCTTCTCCACCTATCCAAATTCCTACCATCTTTCATGGTTCAATTCAACATTCATGACACTTCCAAAAAGTTTATAATTCTATAGAAAACATAGGTTAGGTTCATACAAAAAAGTAAAAAATAAATATCCCCAAAGGTGTAACAAACAAAATGTTATAGAAATTTCAAAGAATAAAATGTCAAGGGAAATGTTAGGTAAGGTTTTGGGAAAGCCTTTGAATAAGACATTAAAGGACACAGACAAGAAAAGAGGGCATTGAAGGAAGTAGAAATGGAATGACCAAAGGTACAAAAGGGGCAATTTGTTATGGCAAAGATTCTCACCATTTTTTTGTTTCCCTAGATATGGTTCTAGCCAAGGGATGGCATATACAATGTTCTTAATTTCTAAAGAAACTGAGCTCCCCCCAAAATGAAATAAGTTACAAAAAATCACAGATGTAATATGCTGGTTAAGGTAATCAGTATTCAAAAAGTAGACAGTCTATACCTTCTTAAAGTTTTCCATTAGCCTTTGTAAACAACAACAAAAAATACAACATACCTGCTAAACCAAATATAAATTCTGTGCATTTAAGGTTGAATCTGTCATTTTCATAACATTAAGCATACCAAAAGAACTGAAAGTTTTTACTTTTTAATTATTTTAGCTTCCTTTCTACTGAGTAATTTTATTTCATGGGTAGCAAATTTTGCTATTCAGCTCACTCCATACCTAGGGCCTAGTAGATGCTATCTATATACTTTTTGAATTGATATTGGAATATAATACACATTTCACTGAAAATACTCATTCTAATTATTCAGAGTAATAGAAAGCGGAGAGAAAATAAGTAACATTGATTGAAAACACTGCAAAAATTAAGCCATAAATAAACTATTACTTCAAAATCTTCCTTGAAGTAAATAATCTATTAATATTTACCAATATCTCAAACCTTTATTGTAGCCTTTGTTATAACGCTACGCACACATATCATCAAGACAGTCATTTTTGCTCAATATAGCTTAAGGGAGAAAAATCACATAATTTGATATCCAGAAAAATGCCAGTAGTTCACGTTTGTATTCTTCACAATTCCTAGCACATAGTGGTGCTTTCAAATCATTCACTGAGTTGAACAGTCATAGAGCAAATGTTTATTCTGCTGTCCATATAAGTTCCTTATATTTCACAGGTATGAGTCATCAGCTCTGACAATAAAAGCAGAACTTACACCACTACAAATCCTTGACATAGTTCAAGAGCTCTCAGAAACATGAAGAGATATCCATGGATATATTCCCTAAATTATACAAGTATAAGAAGATACACCCATTCACTGTTCTGATTTGCTATATTTAGATGGCTCTTGAATTATTCAAGCATATACCAATACAGCATTGAAGGGGTCCACATACTTGCTCCTGACAGTCTGGAAACAAAAGCTGCTATTCAGATAAAAGATGACAGGCAACAGGAATCTGACAGGCCAGTAATTTACTTCCTTTTCTGCACATTGGAATTTGTAGGCCTCCAGTCATTAAGCAAAATTAGTTTCATGATGTCAGCCAAAAGCCTCATGGGCAATAGTTTTATGTCATTAAAAAAATCACCATCTTCAATCTGACTGAATTTGTGTTTGCTCATTAGAAGCCTCTCAGTGAATCAGCAGAGAAGTTTTTTCATTGTACTCTTGCTCTATCAATGCTTGGTGTAGCCCTGAACTGTAACAAATTCCTACTCTCCCTTCTTTCCCTACACCTAAAATAACTTAGATATAGTTGAAGAAGCTAAATATCAAACAGTCTAGCAGTTCTTTACCAATAATGGTTGCAATTTCAAAGATACAAATGTGGTATACAATTATTTAACAAACTTAAGAATCAAGGGTCAGGTAGAGACATCTTCATCTTCCATCTCTCGTACTCTTAAAGTCTGAATCTACCACGCTCTCTCACACTCTGCCTTTGTAAGTGCTATTTTCCCCTCAGCTTGGTTAGAATCTCCTCCTTGAATCTGACTTTGGCAAATTTTTAGTCACCATAGAAGTCTTCACTACTTTTCCCCAAAAAGACTCAAGCAATCCTTTCCCTATGTACTGTCTATACATATTTTCAATACATACGTCTCAAATTGGGTATTAACTGTTAGTCTATAGTCAGAGAATGAACACACCTTGGCAGAGCTAATATTCAGCTGGTTTGCACCACTATAGCCTTAAGGGTTGTGCTGAAATACTTCTGTAATATGGTCTGGCAAACAGTCACTGCCCTAAACGTCACCAACTCTAAGATAACTGCTAATGGCCCAGTCTCCCTACTATCATCACCACCACCACCACTCTAACTCAGCAACAGAAGCAGCAAAGCCTGATACACTGCAAAGAACAGAGGGGTCCTTCAAGACCCCGAGTCTAGTGCTATGGCCATCTTGATTGGCTGATGCCTGTGTTGTAGTATACTCTTATCACTCCTGCTTCCTTGTACAAAGCTTTGTACCCAAAGCATACAGTAGACCTTTAACGAGCTGTTAATTCTTTATTAAAATAATGAATTAAAATAATCAGCTCTACTCAACGACCTAAGACCAATGGGTATGTCATCAAACTTACGCAGACAGTAATCAGATTGGCAAGAAAAATCCAGGTCCTTAAGTATAAGATAGGAAAAGTTGTCAAGTCTGCCTATTTTCTATGCTTGCTTTCAGCCACTGATAAAAATAAATGCTTAATTTGACAATGTGGGCAAAATTCTTCATTGTAATACTTTATGGTGCATACGATTCAAGGTTGTGGTTTTTTTTTTACATTATTAAACAAAGTTCTTATAAAATGATACTCTCTATAAAAATACCACAAACAGTGATCACTGAATTCTAATCAGTATCTTGAACAGGAAGATAGGTATCACTAAGGAAGAACACAAGTAATTAATTCAAATGGAGAGGAAAAAGCAAGAATAAGAAAAGTCAGTTAATTATGAATCACATGTCTAATTACAGACTTTGCCGGGGGCTTCAAATACTTCTAATTAGTTTTACTTGGTATATTAATTATAAATAGAACACCATGAGAGAATTTTCTAATCACAGGAATTCACTGAGCATGTAAAATCAAATTTTAAGTAATCTTTCTAATTTAATAATTAAATATTCAATAATATATGATAATTATTTTGAAAGTGATCAATAAAATACACATCACATTAAAGTCAAGTTACTCAGAACACTATTAAGGTAGTAACAGAATCTTTAAAAAATCCATAAGGGAGATGTATAGCTGAAAGAAGGATGAATATGTAACTGTAATAAGAAATTTGAACTTTAAATACTGATACACCAATCATTTTAGGCCACTTACTTTCTAGTAGTAAAATCATCTTTCAGTCATACTATATGGAATTTCAGAGAGCTATAAAATTTAAGTATTAAACATAATAATGGAGAGAAGAACAATAACCACATTTTCTAAAAGAGAAGCTTAATTATCTAATTTCTACATTGTCCTATTAATCTAATGTCAATTTTTAGTAAAACAACGCTATTCTACATACACAGCTGCTAATCAAAAGTTCTAGAAGATAACAAATCTCAAACAAGAAGCATCATGTAATATTTAGAACAAATCAAGGAAGACCAGCCTGACATTCAATTATTAAACACAGAAACAAGGAAAGAGAAAACAAATACTAATTTTAATTTAATAAAAGCTTTTGAAGTCTTACTAATTCTAATTTGAAACAACCACGTAAATTATCTTGGATATTAGCACAACCATATGAACTCAAACAGCAATGTACACAATGAATAAATTAAGTAATAGTAACTGTAGCTACCAAGGCAATGGCACCCCACTCCAGTACTCTTGCCTGGAAAATCCCATGGACGGAGGATCCTGGTAGGCTACAGTCCATGGGGTCGCTAAGAGTCGGACGCAACTGAGCGACTTCACTTTCACTTTTCACTTTCATGCACTGGAGAAGGAAATGGCAACCCACTCCAGTGTTCTTGCCTGGAGAATCCCAGGGACGGCGGAGCCTGGTGGGCTGCCGTCTATGGGGTCGCACAGAGTCGGACATGACTGAAGCTACTTAGCAGCAGCAGCAGCATAAATAATATACGAGACAGAATGCAATGTGATTTACATAGACTGTTAATTTTCACAACCACCTTGCAAGGCAGATAATCATCCCTACTTTACTAATGATGATTTCTCTGCTAGAAATAATCTTGCCAAGGTCAGCTAGTAAGTAGCAGAGTAAAGATTCAAACCACTATTCCACAGGCCCTGTGCTGGCTGCTATACCCCACTGCCTGACCAGATGCACTCAATGAATTAAAGTAAATCAACTTAGCACTTAAGTCCCATGGTATATTAGCTCTCCTAAATGGATGAAGTCAAGACTAGGGACCACTATCCCAATAGACGTGACCATCAAAATACCTAAGGAAAATAATATAATTTTGTAATTATATTTCCAACCCTGATTTAGGAAATCAACAGTGTTTCCAGTCAGCTTAAGGGTTGTCACAGAATTCTGTTTTCATTAAACTCACTTTGATATAAATAAATTAATTAATAAAAATGAATTTTTAAAAAAACTTACAAACATTTAGATGCAGACATAGCAGAATACTGAAGGGGGAAAAAATCAAGTAAGAGAATATAATTTTTATACCTTTAGAATCTTCTGTCAAGAAATTCTAGGACTTCCCTGGTGGTCCAATGGTTAAGAATCTACCTGCCAATGAGGGAGACACAGGTTTGATTCCTGGTCTGCGAAGATTCCACATGCCATGGAACAACTGAGCCCGTGTACCACAACTACTGAGCCTGCACTCTAGTGCTGCAACTAGTGAGCCTGCACACCCTAGAGACTGTGCTCCATAGCGAGAGAAGCCACCTCAATGAGAAGCCCTCACACCACAACTGGAGAGTAGCCTTCGCTCGCTGCAACTAGAGAAAGTCCTCCAGTACAGCCAAAAATAAAATAAATATTTCAAAAGGCAGCTATTTTGCATATCCCTCTTCCCAAAAAATGACCCTAAATAAATTGATATGTATAAAGTTACTGCATACCTAACAAATGCATATAACAAATGTCTGATGAACAGTAAATGGTTTTGCTAAATGAAGATGAAAAGTGAAAATAGGGCAGAAAAAGAAAACTAAGGGAAAAGAGCTGGCTTGTCTCCCAAGTCCCTTCTCACATAAACAGTTCAGTTGCTCCGTTGTGTCCAACTCTTTGCAGCCCCATGGACTGCGGCACTCCAGGCTTCCCTGTCCATCACCAACTTCCACAGCTTGCTCAAACTCATGTCCATCGAGTCAGTGATGCCATCCAACCACCTCATCCTCTGTCATCCCCTTCTCCTCCTAGCTTCAATCTTTCCGACCATCAGGGTCTTTTCTAATGAGTCAGCTCTTCCCATCAGGTGGCCAAAGTATTGGAGCTTCAGCTTCAGCATCAGTCCTTCCAATGAATATTCAGGACTGATTTCCTTTAGGATTGACTGGTTTGATCTCCTTGCGGGTACATAAACAGTACCTGCTGGTAAAGTTCTTTAGTAAAAAACAAACTACCTCAGAATACTACTTCCCTGAGAGAAATCTCCCCATACTGTGCCCTAAGAAGTATCACCTATCTCCTTACATCCAAATGCCACCTTCCCTTATTCTGAACAGCCCCCCTTTGGAAATATTTTCAATCCCTCTACATTCCAGAGCATACTCTTGAGGACCAACTTTTCTGTTTCTACTGGTTTTGTGAATTGAACATACTGTTTAATCAGCAAAATGAAAAATGTTAAGACTTGTTTTGATACAGAAGAACTCTGGTGCAACAAGGATACCTTATAGTACAATGCAATTTGAATTTTCTGAAAAGCATAGGGATCCTTCACAGAGACGAAGCCATCTGAAAAGTATTTTTCAAAAATCTTTGTTACCCGAGTTACTTTCCTACCTTTTCATCTTAAAGAAATCACACCTTTAACAAAAACTGTATTATTTACTACTCTTTCATCTTGTTTGTGAATACCTAGAATAATCTCCCACATCTTATTTATCACCTGCTGATTCAAAAATCATCTTAGAGCCCAATTTCTTTACTTAACCTAATAAAACTTGCTGAGCTTGCACACAGAAAGACTGCACGTGGTATACTTTTCCTAGCACACCAGTGCCTATAGTTGGACACTCTTGAGACCAAGGGTGACCTCCTCTCCCCACTACACCAGACAGCTAGCCTATAACTTGAATATGCTACTATTTTACATATGAGTTTGAGAAGAAAATTTGCTTACCTGTCTTATTTCCTAAAACTATATAAGATACTTACTCTTTGGAAGGAAAGTTATGACCAATCTAGATAGCATATTAAAAAGCAGAGACATTACTTTGCCAACAAAGGTCCATCTAGTCAAGGCTATGGTTTTTCCAGCAGTCATGTATGGATGTGAGAGTTGGACTATAAAGAAAGCTGAGCACAGAAGAATTGATGCTTTTGAACTATGGTGTTGGAGAAGACTCTAAAGAGTCCCTTGGACTGCAAGGAGATCCAGCCAGTCCATCCTAAAGGAGATCAGTCCTGGGTGTTCATTGGAAGCTGAAACTCCAATACTTTGGCCACCTGATGCGAAGAGCTGACTCATTTGAAAAGATCCTGATGCTGGGAAAGATTGAGGGCAGGAGGAGAAGGGGATGACAGAGGATGAGATGGCTGGATGGCATCACCGACTCAGTGGACATGGGTTTGGGTAGACTCTGGCAGTTGATGATGGACAGGGAGGCCTGGTGTGCTGCAGTTCATGGAGTCGCAAAGAGTCAGACATGACTGAGTGAATGAACTGAACTGAAGGATTGTACTGATTTCTTATAACAACACTATGCATATATCTCAGAAAAATCAAGCAAAAATTTGTATATCCTATTACACTTTCAAAAAGATCAGCCACATGACAGTTTTAAGAAGTATCTCATTTCTTTAGCAAACTACAAAAGGTGATTTCCCTTTCTTTGATATGCACAGGTAGTGCAAATTATAATCAAAGGCTAAATGAAATGGTTCTAAATGAAATTCTTGCTTCTTCCATAGAGTACAAAATCCAGGAATCTTGCTATTTCAAGCTATTATTTACCTTACAAACCACATTTAATTAGAGTTTAGTATATAGGGCTTAATTATAGTATGTTATTTGTTGCATTTTAAAGTTATTAGAAAATAACAAAATCTTTCTCTCTATTGACATTCTAAACTACATTTTTAACTCCACTGTGCATAAAAATTTGTAACAATAACTTTTTATGTCTTAGTGGGTTTTGGGCTGCTAACACCATTGCATACCTATTTGTTGAAATAAATCCTTTAAAAGATCGCACTGCCAATTCTTCTTGGCCCTAGAAAAGAGACATGTCAAAAACTCAACTAGAAAGCAAATAAATCAAGAAACATTTGAAATGTTGTTAAATGATCCTGAAGACCAAATCTGGGTCAAACTACAAAAAGATCCTGGATCTCTGCTAACAAGGAGAATTCTGTTAATTCATTCACATACCAGTCATAGAAAAGAGGTCATCAACATGTCCTTAGCCAAGCAAAACATATTTGCTGAGATGGACTGTGTGCAAGTTAAAGGATTTTGCTTTCCTCCCTTCATCTTTCCTTGATCTTCAAGAAACAACTGTAGGCCAGCTGAGACTCTTTTGTTGACCTGTTTCTAAAGGGGTATAATTGCTTAACCAGGCCTTTCCCAAAAGTACTGCAGCCCTCTCCAGTGAGTTACAAGTTATATTAGCAATGAATTAACTGTGTTCAGTTAGAAAACAGGAAAGAAGGAAAAGGCAGCCTGTAATACTGCTGAGAATCTGAGGTAATACACACATTTTCCCCAAAGAAATAAAAGTAGCTGAGTATCCACGTATTTCAAATGAGACCTCAAAGATCTAGGGGCATCCACAGTAAGGCCTTCCCACAAGTAGCAAAATTATCTATCAATCCTTCTGACAGTTCCCGGAATTAGCATTCTCCATGGACTTCAAAGTCGTAAGAGAATGGGAGTCATACCTGAAGAGCACAATGAAGAATAAAATGTAAAAGACTTCAAGTATTAAGATAAGGAGAAATTAAAGAAACTATCTAGAAATACAAGAAACTATCTAGAAATACATATATATCCCAAGATGTACATAACTTGATAACAATAGCAGTTATCAAACACCTTCACATAGACAATTCTGTATCCTCTGCGAAGAATGGCAGATGAGAGAAGCTATTTCCTGACTGAACACACTAGGCCACAGTTCCCCACATGAAACATATGCAGATAAAGGGGTTACCTGTAAATACTCTGGACTATATGTCTAGAATGCCAACCCAAGGGCCCATTCAACTCTAGACACACTAGCGGGGACCTCTGAGAGAGTTGGTTAGGTCTAGAACCTTCATGAAAGATTTAACTGGGTTTGAAACAGGGTATTAGAAACTCTTAGAAAGGGGAAAGGTTTCCATTTACCTCAGCCCACACGCAGGAGACATCAAAACAGAATGTTGGTCACAACAAGGCAGGGCCTGTTTTAACCAACCATATGCAGATCTGTGCAAAATGCTACCTTTCAATCCTCAGAACTACCACCCATCTAAAAACAAAACAAACAAACAAAAATAACCACCAGACTTTTCTTCCTCTACAATGACTCAATGAGTTTCTTTGAGTGTGTATTTTATTTATGAGTTTGCTTGTTTAGGCTGTGCTAGGTGGCACGTGGGATCTTCCATCTTTCTGCAGCATGTGGGATATCTAGTTGCATCATGAGAACTCTTAATTGTAGCACGTGGGATCTAGTTCCCTGACCAGGGATTGAACCCGGGCCCCCTGCATTGGGAGCATGGAGTCTTAGCCACTGGGCCATCAGGGAAGTCCCTCAGTGAATTTCTTTATTCCATTTCCTTGCCTGGCAAGTGAATAAACTCAGCTTTTATTTTGTTTGGTTTTATTTTTTAGCCCCAGTGGCCTTTGCTTTATTCTTTGACACTCTGACTTTTCAAGGGTAGGCATTCCCTTTCCTCCAGCAAAAGCAAATCAGAACCGGCCTGGGAGTTAGTGCTGGTCAATGGCAGCGTCTGCCAAGCCATCAGAAATACAGGCTGGGAAAGCTCATCAACCATCTGACTGATGGTTGCATCATGCCACTGGTGTACCTGAATTCTGCCAGTCAATTAGAATTACCCCTTCAGCTACACAGTAATCCTGTGAGTACTAAATGATAGTGCTGATAAGAATTTAGGAGTTAGAACATAATTGATTTTTAAAGACAAATTTCCTTCATGTCCTTGTTCTGTTTGTAATGTGTTGATACATAGTACAGATGTCAAACAGATAAGAGAAAATTATTTTCTTTATAATTTTACACATTTGGCTGTGTTGGGTCTTTGCTGCTACACAGGTTTTTCTCTAGTTATGGCAAGTGGGGGCTACTCTCTAGTTGCAGTGCTTGAGCTTCTCATTGCAGTGGCTTCCTTGCTGTGAATCATGGATTCTAGGGTGTGCAGCTTTCAGTAGTTGCAGCTGCCAGGCTTGAGAGCAGAGGCTCAGTAGTTGTGGTGCATGGGCTAAGCTGTCTAGTGGCATGTGGGATCTTCCTGGACTAGGAATTAAATTCAAGTCTCCCACACTGGCAGGCAGATTCTTTACCACTGAGTCACCAGGGATCCCCCTCAACTATTATTAAGTAACAGTTGTTTTTCTGTCAAAGACAGGCATTCCCCCTCCTATTACAAATGGCAAATGGATAGGGGTATTGCTGGAAACCCTGGAACACCATATTCACCAAACGAAGACTATCTACCTTCAAACACACAAACTTCTTTGAGTGACTTCGGTATTAGGTAATTTTGGATTAAAGGGCATTTGTCAAAAAAAAAAAAAGTTTTATCTAAACAATACAAATTAAAAATATGACTTGTTTTATTAGGTCAGACTCCATTCCTCAGCACATCCCAAGCTTTCCTCTCCCCATTCACAGAGACTATTACAGAGATTCTAAGGAACTCAAATACACCAAAAGAAAAAAATAAGTCATGTAGATTTTTAAATTAAGGGAATAACATGATGAAAAATCATGTTTTAAAGAGATTAAGGGAAGGAGAGGATAAGTTGGGAGATTCAGAATGACATATACTTACTACTATATATAAAATAGATAATTAATAAGGACCTACTGTATAGCACAGGGAATGCTACTGAATACTCTGTAATGACCTATATGAGGAAAGAATCTAAAGAGTAGATATATGTATATGTATTAATATGACTGATTCACTTTGCTGT
Source organism: Giraffa tippelskirchi (assembly GCF_054371585.1). NCBI lineage: Eukaryota > Metazoa > Chordata > Mammalia > Artiodactyla > Giraffidae > Giraffa > Giraffa tippelskirchi. The sequence goes on along the minus strand of NC_137286.1, from coordinate 34,913,712 downwards.
ATACCTGAAACTAATATAACACTGTAAATCAACTATACTCCAATCAAAGTTTTTTCAAAAATGAAGATTAATAACATAGCAAAACAATCTGGGACTGCAGTTGGGAGATAATGGGAAAAAGCAGACCAACTCAACATGAGATGCTAACTGGTCCATACAGAATGAGACAATGGTTGATAGAATAGTAAAGAAGAACTGAACCTGACATTACCAAAAAACTTCATCTTTCTACTACAAATTTAGTTCATCCTGGGAATAAGGTAGATGCAAGTTATTATTTTCTTCATTTGTCTGATAGAAGAAGGGGAACTTTTAAGAGTTCACTTGTGAGGTCCTAAGATCTTCATTTTCTAACAAGGTTACCGAGTGCCTGAAATTCAACCACCAGGAAATCATCCTTTCAATTACAACGTCCTATAGCCCTGGCATTTTCTGCCAAAATACCCTAGATGGAATAACTTCAGAATCACTCATTTAGCCATTATTGATGGCAATTAGCTTGCTTGTCTGCTTTCTTCATAAGCACCCACCTCTATCCCCACCTCTACCTACATAAAAAGAATCAGGGCAAAAACAAGGGTCCAAGAACCTAATTTTAACTGACCTGGATGTGAGACCAAAAGAGATTAAATGCTTTGCCAAAATTAGTACTGAAACCAGAATCAGAGCCAAGAATTTTAAACTACTAATCTCAAAGCTTTAAGATAACCTTCATATTTTCTCTACCCTTGGATACAATAAAAAATTTAAAAAAAATTTTTAAATTTCCTAATGTAATAACAACAGAATAAAAACCAAATAAACAAACAGAGTTTTCAAACTAGACTCCACCCTCCTTTGTTGTTGTTGTTTTAACACATTAGTGGGTAAGAGTGGTAATACACACAGCTAATAAATCAAAGAAGATATTAATCTAAGCTTCCTTCAAGGACTCCTTGCCACAGTCAAAGCAAAGTTCTGATACTACTGTCTAGGAAATAAGGCCCTTAATATTTGAAGCCCAACAATCTTTTTCAACCTCATTCTTTACCACACTATTTTCCACTTCCTACTGAATGAATACGGATTCCCAGTGTTCAATTATTCTCATACCTCCATCAGTTCAGTTCAGTTCAGTCGTTCAGTCATGTCTAACTCTTTGCAACCCCATGCATGGACTGCAGCACGTCATACTTCCCTGACCATCACCAACTCCCAGAGCTAGCTCAAACTCATGTCCATTCAATAGGTGATGTCATCCAACCATCTCATCCTCTGTCATCCCCTTCCCCTCCTAGCTTCAATCTTTCCGACCATCAGGGTCTTTTCTAATGAGTCAGCTCTTCCCATCAGGTGGCCAAAGTATTGGAGCTTCAGCTTCAGCATCAGTCCTTCCAATGAATATTCAGGACTGATTTCCTTTAGGATGGACTGGTTGGATCTCCTTGCAGTCCAAGGGACTCTCAAGAGTCTTTTCCAACACCACAATTCAAAAGCATCAATTCTTTGGCACTCAGCTTTCTTCATGGTCCAACTCTCACATCCATACATGACTGCTGGAAAAACCATAGCTTTGACTAGACGGAACTTTGTCAGCAAAGTAACATCTCTGCTTTTTAATATGCTGTCTAGGGTTACATAGCTTTGCTTCCAAGGAGCAGGTGTCTTTTAATTTCATAGCCACAATCACTATCTGCAGTGATTTTGGAGCCCAAGAAAATAAAGTCTCTCACCGTTTCCATTGTTTCCCCATCTATTTGCCATGAAGTGATGGAACCAGATGCCATGATCTTAGTTTTTTGAATGCTAAGTTTTAAGCCAGCTTTTTCACTCTCCTCTTTCACCTTCATCAAGAGGCTCTTTAGTTCCTCTTCGCTTTCTGCCATGAGGGTGGTAACATCTGCATATCTGAGGCTATTGATATTTCTCCCAGCAATCTTAATTCCACCTTGTGCTTCATCAAGCCTGGCATTTCGCATGACGTACTCTGCAAAGAAGTTAAATAAGCAGGGTGACAATATACAGCCTTGACTCACTCTTTTCCCAATTTGGAACCTGTCCATTATTCCCTGCCCAGTTCCAACTGTTGCTTCTTGACCTGCATACAGATTTCTCAGGAGGCAGGTAAGGTGATCTGGTATTCTCATCTCTTTAAGAATTTTCCAGTTTGTTGTGATCCACACAGTCAAAGGCTTTCACATAGTCAACAAAGCAGAAATAGATGTTTTTCTGGAAATCTCTTGCTTTTTCGATACTCCAACGGATGTTGGCAATTTGATCTCTGGTTCCTCTGCCTTTTCTAAATCAGCTTGAACATCTGGAAATTCTCAGTTCACATACCATTGAAGCCTAGCTTGGAGAATTTTGAGCATTACTTTGCTAGTGTGTGAGATGAATGCAATTTTGTGGTACTGAAATCTTGCAGTAGTTTGAACATTCTTTGGCATTGCCTTTCTTTGGGATTGGAATGAAAACTGACCTTTTCCAGTCCTGTGGTCAATGCTGAGTTTTCCAAATTTGCTGGCATATTGAGTGCAGCACTTTCACAGCATCATCTTTTAGGATATGAAATAGCTTAGCTGGAATTCCATCACCTCTACTAGCTTTGTTCGTAGTGATGCTTCCTAAGGGCCACTTGACATCACACTCTAGGATGTGTGTCTCTAGGTGAGTGATCACACCATCGTGGTTATCTGGGTCAGTAAGGTCTTTTTTGTATAGATCTTCTGTGTCTTCTTGCCACGTCTTCTTAATATCTTCTGCTTCTGTTAGGTCCATACTGTTTCTGTCCTTAATTGTTCCCATCTTTGCATGAGATGTTCCCTTGGTAGCTTTAATTTTCTTGAAGAGATCTCTAGTCTTTCCCATTCTATTGTTTTCCTGTATTTCTTTGCATTGATCACTGAGGAAGGCTTTCTTATCTCCCCTTGCTATTCTTTGGAATTCTGCATTCAGATGGATATATCTTTCCTTTTCTCCTTTGCCTTTCACTTCTCTTCTTTTCTCAGCTATTTGTAAGCCCTCCTCAGACAACCATTTTGCCTTTTTGCATTTTTTTTTCTTGGGGATGATTTCAATCACCGCCTCCTGTACAATGTTATGAACCTCTGTCCATAGTTCTTCAGGCACTCTATCAGATCTAATCCCTTGAATCTATTTGTCACTTCCACTGTATAATCGTAAGGGATTTGATTTAGGTCATACCTGGATGGTCTAGTGGTTTTCCCTACTTTCTTCAATTTAAGTCTGAATTTGGCAATAAGGAGTTCATGATCTGAGCCACAGTCAGCTCCTGGTCTTGTTTTTGCTGACTGTATAGAGCTTCTCCATCTTTTGCTCCAAAGAATATAATCAATCTGATTTCAGTATTGACCATCTGGTGACGTCCATGTGTAGAGTCGTCTCTTGTGTTGTTGGAAGAGGGTGTTTGCTATGACCAGTGTGTTCTCCTGGCAAGACTTTTCCCCTGCCAGCGTGGCTACATTGAGCTCATGCTCTCTCTTAGAAATAATTTCTTGACATCCCTCCTCCTGGACCTTGAAACACATTCCTCCCCTAACCCACACCAAGTCTGAATTAGGCTTGCTCCTTTATGCACATCTCTACCAAACTTCTTAAAAGGTATTTCAATTCTCAAACTAGTTAGTTTAGCACATTATTTTAATAGGTACTAAAATAATTATTAATTCCCAGTTTTTTGTTCTTTCTACAGAACAGGATTTAATCCACCCCATTATGATGTACAGCTGAGGTTTTTTCCCCTTTTTGTATTTTGGTTTGTTATCTAAGAATCCTCAGTGTATTTCCTATTAACTTGACAGGTTTAAATACATGTAGAATGTGGTAATTAGACTCTTAAAAGAGAATCCAACTGAAATTAAATACATACAGAAGCTTTCCCATATAAGGCTTGATGGGTCAATCTGACCAAAAACTGAACCTTTTATGAATATTCATAATTCTGCTATAAAAAGAACTTCACTTAAAATATTCTTTGTATCTATTTGGAAAATGCATTCCTACAATAGCTTCTGAATGATCAAAAAGTTGAAGTATGAAACTAGTTTGTAAATAGAGAGTGACACCCACACTACAGTAGGAAATATCTGCCTTTGAAATAAACATCAGAGTTAAAACTCGCATCATCCAATTCCATGTTTCCTTGATGCTTTTAGAAAGGATAACTGTTAAAAGATACATCAAAATCTGATAACCATGCTCTTCAGAACCCTGTTCAAAACTTTCCTACTAGGGATTCAGACTAGGGCTGCATGACATTCCAAAGTCAACAGTGTAAAAGAGAAGCTTCAAACAAAACAGCATCCAAAACTATACCCAGCTATAGGCTGATACTGGTAACAAACCCCAAGTCTGTCACAACCCCATATTCAAAATAGTTTTTATAATAATGCTAGGTGGAGGGCTTTTACCAAATCAACAGTTCTAATAAAAGCACAAAATGTGATCTAAGAGAAAATACTCATGCGAGTGTCGCTTTTCTTTTCAGAATGACTTTGGTCAATCTATTTAACCTATTCTGTCTCCTTGTCTGCATGCTCAGTCACAAAGTCACGTCCAACTCTTGCGAACCCATGGACTGCAGCCTGCCAGGTTCCTCTGTCCATGGGATTTTCTAGGCAAGAATAGAGGAGTGGGTTGCCATTTCCTCCTCCAGGGGATCTTTCTGACTCAGGGATTGAACCTGTCTCCTGCACCTCCTGTATTGGCAGGCAGATTCTTTGCCACTGAGCCACCCGGGAAGCCCATATGCTATCTACTTATTAAGGTCTAAATGTAGCCATTGTAAAATTACTATTATAAAACGTTTTCTAAGCCATTTGGTACACCTTAAGTTCATTACTCTTGTTCTAAAACAGAATTACTACTCACTGAAGGGAACATATTTAGAATTAAACATTGTAAAATACAGATCAAAAACAAAAATATTAGCCAGCTTGAATCAGAAGGTTAAATTCTAACAAAATGATAAAGACATGTCAGTGAAAAAAAAAAAAGATATGTCAGTGAACTCATTCTAATTGTAATAAGATGGGATTTCCTTTATTTACCTCAGGGGGAAATGGGATGTAGCAAATAAATTAGGTACTCTAAAGATCAAAGTAAAAGAAAATACAACCTAACTAGACTTGAAATTGCATTCTGAAGAAAAAAAACCCAAGCTCATAAAGTATTATATTTTTGTCCTCTCCTTCACTATTCCCTGCTGCCAGCTGCCTGTTTTAGAAGTTCTCATGCAGAGAAAATAGCAACAACGCCATTTTCCTTCCAAATGCAATCAGGTTTTGGCAAACTTAAGTCAGTATGTCAGTTAAAAATAGAAACTCAACCCAAAACGTGTTTGGCACATATCTACTTAAGTATTGAGTAGTTCTCCTCTCTTGAATGGTATTGAATTTTCCATTTATCATTTTTAAATAAAACTAAAAATCTGCACATGTAGCTGAACAAGTAATAGCTTCCAAATTAATAATACATTATGCAAGATTCTTTTATAAGCATTCACTGAGAACAAAATTATGCCATGTTGGAAAGAGAATTCCTGTGAGACTGGTCCTTAGTAGCTATGATATTTCAAAACACTGCTTTTATTTCTATATAAACACTATTGTGACTCCTTTATAAGTTGGCAGCCAACTTTGCCAAAAGCTTAAACAAACTGTTTTCATCAAATAAATGGCTTCATTGGACCCTCCACCAGATTCATTCAGAGTATTAAAACAGGCCTACATAAATCAAGTTTTATTGAAAGTTATGTGTTGCCATGGCTACTTGTGATCTATAAAGTTGAACAGAGACATGAATTGTGACAGAGATCATATGGCCCACAAAACCTAATATATTTACTCTGTAGCCCTTTGCAGAAAAAAAATTACCTCTACCAGAACTTTTTCAAAATAAACTGAATAAAATTATCTCACCATTATCTCTGCAATTTACTTGTCTATGAGATGACAGCAACACTGTACTTATAGGACGTCTTAAATGCAACTGACTCTTTAATATTTATACTGTGTGGAAACTCATTTGTATAAGATACTGTTCTGAAATACTGAACCAAAGCAGAGTTGACTCAGCAACTCACATGAAGCTAAAATCTTCTCAGACTCAAAAGGTAAAACACAAAATGTCTACACCCAGCACCACCCTAATTACTATTACTCAGCATTAAGTATGGTATTGTCATAGGAAATTCGATAATGACAGAAGCCAATTTGTGTGCCATTGTTTCTGTTAAAGGATTTTCAAGTGAAAAAAAATAGCTATATGTAGTTAAAACAAACACATTTTAAAGTTTTGCAAACAGAATAATTGGTGTTAAATTTTCAATGATACTGTCTCACTGTAAAGCCATTTTTAAGTTTTCAAGTGAAAAACCCAAGAGCTAAATCCCAGATTAAAATGTCAGATACTTAGATATTCAATAAATATCTGGTGAACAAAGAGAAAGTTATGTGAAGCTCAAGCTATTGCCTTCACTGCCATTATTTTGTATGTTTCAATTTTCACTCTCCTCAGTTAAGGATCCAGACCTAGCAAAGAGGTCTTTTCTAATCCAGCCTTGACACTCCCCAAGACCACTGTCATAGAAAGGCTATCTGGGACTGGGTACTGATACTGCCTCAGTCTGCAGAGGAGATGGACCAAAGCAAACAAACAAACAAAAACACCAAAAAACCCAAATCACATTGTATGAAAACTATTCACAGAAAACCCTGAGGCCTGAAAAACACATCATTTTTTCCTAGTGATAGAAGAGGCATTCAGATGCTATCTGGGCCTCTGGTCTCACCAAACTGCCTTCTGAAGTCTAAGTCCAATGAGTAATAAACGGCATTTAGAATTTTCAAAAGACTGGGCTTAGAGCAATATATATAAATAAGGAAGGAGCCTAGGTCTTGGAATGAGTCAGAAAGACCCAACAGTTTCATGACTCTAGCAACTATTTCCTATGTGATGCAAGCTACTTAACCTCTCTGAGCCTCCATCTCTGCATGAGGATAATGATGGTGCTACTGTCATGGGATTATTATGATGATTAAAGGAGATATCATAGAAGGGCCTAACTCCTGGAATGTAAAAAATAATACACAATAGCAGCTAAACATACATAGGACCATAGGTCAGGCATATATTCCTTAGAAAACCCATTAGGTAGGTACTATCATTAAAACTTGCTCAAGGTCACAAAATGAGCAAGGGCCAGAGCCAGATGTTGGGCCAGGAAGTACGGCTCCAGCGTCCATGCTCTTAACTACCTCATTATATTGCAGCTATTATTAGAATGAGCATCCCAGATATTCTTAAGGATGGTTCTATGTAAAACAAAGTGTTTGAAACCCTTCTATATCAACATTTGAATTATAATAGATTTTTAGTTTGGGGACAATCCTGCTCTGTTGCTAAAATGCTGTTGGTAGCACAAAGCTAATACTATGGTCATGCCTCAGTTTCAGTATCTGTGTAGGAAACATAACGTCAGTCAGAGGGGAAAAACGTTCCAAAACCACAAAACATTTAGGCTGGCTTTGAAAGAACAGAAAAGGCAAAAACCAAACACCTCCTCTCCAAGAAAACACCTCAAAAAGGATTTGAATGTCACCACAAAAATTAAAGATTCAGTGCTAGAAGGGTCCTCAGTTTAATTCTTATACTACAAAGTGGAAATCAAAGCTAAGAGAGAAGCATAGCTTTCCTCATGTCTATAGTTAGTCATCCTTTGTGTCGGACCATCTGCAGGACCACTTTTCCACTATACTGCTTTGTCTAGATTCCTACTGAACTCAGTGCCTAATTAATGTAATACCTCAACTGAAAAGTAATGTAGTTTGCTGCACAATATAAAGATACTGGAAATCAGTGGTGGGGAAAGAGTCTTTTACCAACAATGTTTAAAGAATCCTACCTGAACAAGACATAGTCAACTTGTTGACTCTGAACAAACTGCAGACATATAAATTAGTAAACATTCCTAATGTACTTCTAAATTGTTGCTATGTTCTCAACATAAGCTAAGCCTCCAACAAAAATTATCTTCTTTTTAGTATTTCTGATGAGAAAACTGCCATTAAGTCCTGATGATATTCCTTGTAATCTAGTCTACAAAGACATTGACTCCTTACAATTAATTACAATTAATAAATTGTATTAAATTGTATTTTAAAAAATTCTTTCTTCTTGAAACCAAACACACATCAATACTTTTTTTGGTTTTTAAATTAATTTTTATTGGAATATAGTCATTTAACAAAGTCGTGTTAGTTTCTGCTGTACAACAAAGTGAATTGGCCATATGTATACATATGTCCTCTCTTCCTTGGATTTCCTTCCCATTTAGGTCACCACAGAGCACTAAGTAGAGTTCCCTGTGCTATACAGTAGGTTCTCATTAATTTTCTATTTTATACATAGTATCAATAGTAACATACGTCAATTCCAATCTCCTAATTCATCCCACTGGCCCTTCTTCCGCTTGCTGTCTATATGTCTGTGTCTCTATTTCTGCTATGCAAATAAGATCATCTATGTCATTTTTCTAGATTCTGTATCTATATGTATTCTTTTTTCTCTTTCTTACTTCACACTGTATGACAGTCCCTGCATACATCAATGCTTTTAAAATAGAATGATCATATACTTTACCATCCTCTCAGATAACTGGATATTCATTGTTCAGGTGTAAATACACTTAGCTTGCTCCAAAAACAATTTTGTAACGTAGAAACTCCCTCATGATAAGCTATACATACTTGTCTTCAAACATACCTTACCTTTGGTTTCATGCAAAACAGATGACTTCATTGTTCAAATTCAAAACAATAACATAAGGGAAGTGATTTTATTACAGTTAGTAGCTGAAGTTTTCCACTCCTCTTATGCCACTCCTCTTATGCCTGTGGTCTCCTTCTTTAGCAGAACTGAAACTTACAGTTCAAATAGGGAGCTAACTCTCCAGTGACATACTCTAGCAGCAAAACTTAAGATGAAATAACTAAGGCAAAAAAAAGACACTATCCAAAAAGATGTCTTTCAAAAATTACTTGGAGAGTCTTATGGGAATCCTTGAAAATCAAAAAACAATTAACTTCACTGGGAAAAAAAGGAAAAATTCAACTAGTAGTGATTAAGAGAAAGGGACAAACTACACATTCCAAAGGAACAACTGTGAGATTTGGGGCAAGATTCAAAGATGAAGAGTTGATGGATCAAAAGTGATCTCAGTATTTTGGTGCCAGAGCAGCTATGTAGACAAGCACTTCTCTGACAAATCCAGAAGCCAGAAAATAGCTTGTTGATGGGAAAGGCAGGTAAGGTCAGTTTATCCTCTGGAAGTGAATGTTAGTAAGTGGGTATATTTCATACATCTTAAGTATATGCAGTTGGAAATAAGTAAATTGAAGATGCATAATTTGAGCCTCTTGCTGAGGTTTAAACACATGAAAATGTTAAATAAGGAAGGTGGGCCTCCTGAGTAAAAGCTAAAGCCTCAGAGTGACGGATATGACATCCTAACATACAGCTAATGAAATTCACTTCTGAACCCTTAAGTGTATTACAAGTATCTCTTCATATAGTTGCAGTAATCAGTGCTTACCTCCTTGCCCCCTGTTTAAAACAAATTCCAAATAAAAGACATAAGCTTCACATTGGGATCTCATTTCTAGAAAGATATAATTTAGTACTATGGCAACAAACTCCAGAATGTTTATCTGAATCTTCTCTCCCTGAATCAAAGAATGTTTGCAATTTGCCTTCGCTGAACCATATCTACATTAAACCCCCACTTAGCTCATATATCTTTATCTCGACACATCTTATATTGATCACTTTTCTCTTTTAAAAAAGATTTATTTTATTTATTTATCATTTACTGATTTTTAGCTGCACTGGGTCTTTGTGGCTGCATGCGGGCTTTCTCTAGTGGCAAACAGGGGCTACTCTAGTTGCGGAACGCAGGCTTCTCATTGTGGTGGCATCTCTTGTTGTGGAGCACAGACTCTAGGCACACAGGCTTCAGTAGTTGCAGCACGCAGGCTCAGCAGTTGCAGCTCACAGGCTCTACAGTGCTGGCTCAGTAATTGTGGTGCATTGGCTTAGTTGCTCTAGTGCATGTGGGAATCCTCCTGGACCAGGGATCAAACGCATGTCCCCTGCATTGGCAGGTGGATTCTTAACCACCAGACCACCAGCAAGCCCTCACTTTTTGTTAAATACACATAATATTTCTATTTCCACATTCTCCTTTTCACTGATATTATTTTCACCCTCTGTTCTAGATCTATTTTTAAGTTTTAATTCTGAATCTCCAAGTTAAAATGTGACACTATCAAAAAAAAAAAATTCTCCATCAGACAAAATAACTGCCTTCTAAGTATTTCAATATGAAAAGTGCTTTAATGATGTTTTCTGCTTCCTATCTTTTATAATTGATCCACAATATCAACTTAACCTTCTTCACACTTTCTTTCCACCCATTTACTTTCTTTTACCTACTATTTTTATTTAGGCATACCATTTATAAGCTTCTACAGGAGAAATTTTGACCCTCATTTTTAAGATTCAACTTTCTACCTCTGGAGGAAAAAAAATAATTTGTGGACTGAATCAACTCTGCCTCACTAAATAGCTGTGCACTCTTCAGACAAACTGTTTAACCTTTTTGAGACCCCATTTTCTTATTTGTGAATGGGAAATAATATCACTCATCACACAGGGATGTTTTTCATATTAAAGAAAAAGAAATGTAGCAAATCTAGGATGATAAGTGGTAAATAACATTTAATAAACTGGTACTTATACATAAAAAATGTGTTATTATCAAAGTAATTATCTCATAGGCCATTACAGAAATTTGCTACCAAAAGCACTGGATGTACTTCCTAATTCTGGCCTCAATTCAAGGACAAAATACAAATCACATTACTGCAATTTTAATGGAGAAGCCATCAAGTGGAGTGTGTAATGGAAATATGGGCTATGACATTTGGGCAGAAAGGAGCTGGAACACAGGACCAGGAAAGCCAACTCTCAGGGTTTACTGTGTTCTAAAACCCCTGTATGTATCGATACACCCTTGAGGGCAGTACAATCTTGACTGTAAAAGCAAGGCTACAGTACATGTCAAGCAGAGAGCTGCTGCATTTCATTTAGTCTCCCAATTTCAAGCAGAAATGATTAGTGCGAGTGTGCATTTCACTGCTGATTTGAAACATGGAACAACAACCACAGTGATGATGTTGATAGATATTAATTTTGCAATTAATATTTGAGACTTACTCCATACCAGTATGCACACTATGCTAAGTGTTTTCTATTCATCATTAACTCTCACAACAATCCTATGAGGTTGGATACTTTTATTCTATTTGACAAACAAAACTAACAAAAAAACCCTGAAGCCTAGCAGAGCTGAAATTCAGACCCAGGTAACAGTGAAAATTTTGAACATCCAGTAATATAAGTTATGTGCTGACAGTAAGATACTAATATTTCAGCAGTCTGAGCTATTTGGGTATCTGTGTGGGAAGCAGAGCATCATATTCACTCAACTGTATAAGCAAAAGCACGAGGGAGGTAGAAAAAGGGTTACATCCCAGAGTAGCAATTCTGGAACTTTCAAATATTAAAAATCATGACACTGTCAAATTGAGCATGGCCTACTGTGGGGATAATTAGAGCTCTCTAGATCAAAGGTTCTGTTTTCCACCTTACACATGCTGATGGACGAGGACATTAGAAGCTGATGCTATGTGCCATCATTTGCTCAAGACACCACCATGGACGCCACACACCCCCACCCACCTCCTGAATGAGATTCTCAGAACATCAGCTACACCTCTGTGCCTTCTCATCCTTTTCAGGAAAGCACGTTAGAACGAAAATGAGTAAAATAGGTATGAATTTTTCTCAGCATCAGAAAAGTAAATATTAAAGTTTATTGAACATGGGCGCTATATACCAGGTGAAGTTCTAAGCCCTTTGCCTATATTAATCCTCAAATGACATTATGAATTAGGTATTATTTTATTCCCATTTTACAGATAAGGTAACTGAGACACAAAATAAGTAATTTGCTAAAGATTACATACACATAAGAGAAATGACAGTGCAAGATTCCAATAAGGAGGTCTGGTTCCAGATCCTAGTTCTTAAACACAAAAATAAACTGCTTCTCAGTTTTGCTAGGACATGACCAAGTGGACAGGTATGCTGGGTAATTCCAGAAACGCTGCACAACCAAGTTGATGGTGCTATCGAAAAAATAACTCCGTCTCTGTGGATACATCCAAAAGGCTGGCTCAAGTCTTCCACCAGGAATTTAGTTTAATGTCACAGGGACCTTGGATTCCAAGCCCAAGGGCCCAGGAGAAAACTTCATTTAGAAACTCTCCCCTTATCCTTGGATAAGCTGAGCGATAGGAATTTTCTTAGTAGCCCAGCAAATGACATTGGTTATGAGGCAGCCCAGCCCTATCATGCTATTGCTGGACCATAAGGAATGAACAAAGCTTCACAAAAAGAACAGGAACACAATCCCTTGCTCTGAAAAGCTCTATGCATTAAAGAGTCACTCAGTCTTCTGGGTAGGGTTGTTCACATACTATCCAGGCAGTATTCTAAGTGCTGGAATACACCTGTGAACAAGAGGTCCCACAATCATGGAGCTCATTTTCTAGTGTCACTGAAATATGAGTCTATATGGACCTATAAAGGTCAACTCCAAATACAAGAGGAAACGGTGCTGGCACCATCCTAAATTCTCGGTGGAAAAAAAGACGTGAGGAAAAGATGTAAGGGGGCACTATTTACTCTAAATGGCAGGAATGCTGGAATCTTTGCAACTACAACTTAAGAATACCAGATCAAACTACTGCACTACTGCCAAAGCTGATGCCAACTTGAAATGAAAGCAATGTAGTTGGATGGCACTGTTTCTGCCTCAGGCTAGGAAAACAGTGCCCACCTACAAGTTCCTAAAGAGAGAAAAGGAAAGGACAAAGACATAGAAGCTTGGGTTGTTTATCTCTTTTAGAACCTACTCCCAAAATAGAAAAAGGAAATCACTAGCAAAGAATCCTAAGTTCTGCCATATCTTGATAATGTTAGTATCAGTGTTCAAACTAATACAAGGAAAAAGGATAATAAATGACATCAAAGAAATTATAATGGAAGAAGAGGTCTTTTTCCAACAGCAGGTGGAAGCTGGGGCCAGATATGGTTCATAGTCCTTTGTTCAAACAGAGCAGATCATACACAAGAAATCGAAAGAGGGAGGAAGAATACCACACACGCACTAAAAACTGGTTATTCACCTACAGGTTCTCCTTAAGTAAGAATGCCAGAGGTGAGACATGACAAAGCATTAGATACTTTAATTTCCAGGCCCACAGACTATCTCAGTCTCAGAATGGCCAAACTGATACCAATCACAAAATTCTGGTACAGCATATACCTCTACAATTGTACTTGCCATGCAACAGACATTCTCTCATTCCTGTATTCTCCTCTGGGCACGGAGATACAGGAAGGCCAAGATGGCATTTCATTCATTTTGTATTCCAGCATCTAGCGTCAGCCCCATTACAAAGCAGGCACTCAAAAACTTAGGAACTTTAGTTTTAGATTGCTAAAACCAACAATCATCCTTAATATACAAATAATTAAAATAGGAACTACTGGTGGGAGACACACCAAAAACTAATCATGACTGTTCATTTTGAATGGTTTGGCCAAAGTTTACCTAAGTAAAACTAACATAGGTAATAAGTTAGATAATGCTAATCTACATGAAAAAACAGAAGCGATATTTATAAAAGAAAGTTAAGCATAGTAGGAGAGCAAAACAACTCAAATTTCTGATAATTTACTAAAAAGCTTAAATGCTCAGCATGATAGATGTATTAACACCAATTCAATTCAAGGCCCATCTCCGCAGCCTTAACTGCCCGGTTATTTTCAACTCATGGCTCACAGACTGACGTGCTTCATATATGTGGCATTTATGCACTCATTCACTCATTCATACATCTTTGTGTTTTATCATGCTAGACATACTGGGAGGTGCAGGGGATGTAACACTAAACAGGAAAATACAGGGCTCATACCTTCATGGATGGGCTTTCTGGTCACATTCATCAATGAAGATGTGTATAGCTTAGATATAAACTGCTTTTATCCATTCTGTCTCACTGCAGAAAAACTGTAATCTTTTTTGTTCTTTTCAACTCCATGTGGGAACTCAGTGATGCAAGTGTAACTCAATTTCAATGACATTAAATCATGTACCTAGAACAGTATGACACAATCCAGGCATTTTTTAAAAGAAGTTGAAATAATCCAACTATGGATTAGCCAATTTTTGCTTCCTCTCACAATTCTGATTTTTTTAAAAAATTTAGTGTGTTCTGCATACCTAGAAAACAAAAATAGAGAAATATAATGGTTTTCACCATTGGCAGATTAAAAGCTCTAAGCTTGTGCATAATGGGTCTATTCCAAGAGCACTATTTTTCATTTTTAAAAAAATGTAATAAACTACCACTCAATGCTAAGGAATACTGTGTAGCAGTTAAAGAATAACTCAAAACTATATGTACTGAAATGAAAAAGATATTCCATATTGACATAGAGGACAGAACGCAGAACAATGTATGCAATATGTTAAAAATATAGAGACAAAATAAAACTGCACACACACACATAATAAAAGATCTGGATATCAAACATTGCAGTGGTTACCCCTAGGTGGCAAATAAAGAAAGGGAGATATGCAGGAGGAATCTGGCTCGTTTTTCTATATACTGCTGCATCACTTAATTTCTTCTGAGATATTATTCATCTATTGCTTAATTTTTAAAAATTTCTAAACTGTCTCTAAAACCAGATAAACATCCAATATTAGGTATTTGGTCCTTAACATTCCTACAGAAAGAAGCCATCTTGTTTGAATAGTCAGAATAAATAACATAGCATTTTTAATATAATTTTTATTTTATGTTGGAATATAGTTCATTTTACAATGTTGTATTAGTTTCAGATGTTAAGTAAAGCAATTTAGTTGTACATATACATATATTTTATTCTTTTCCCATGTAAGTTATTACAGAATATTAAGTAGAGTTCCCTGTGCTATATAGTAGGTTCCTGTTGATTATTTTATATACAGTAGTGTGTATGTTAATCCTGCCCTCCTAATTTATCCCTCCCCTCACTTTTCCTCTTTGGCAACCATAAGGTTGTTTTCTATGTCTGTGCATCTGTTTCTGTTTTGTAAATAAGTTCACTTGTATCTCCTTTAGATTTCACATATAAGTGATATTATATGATACCTTGAGTTACTCCACTTAGCATGATAATCTCTAGGTCTATCCATGTTGCTGCAAATGGCATTATTTCATTCTTCTTTATGACTGAGTAATATTCCATTGTATATGTGTACTGCATCTTTATCCATTCATCTGTTGATAGACATTTAGGTTGCTTCCATGTCTTGGCTATTGTAAAGAACATTACAATGAACACTGGGGTGCATGTATCTTTTCAAAGTATGGTTTTCTACACATATATACCCAGGAGTGGGATTGTTGGATCATATGGTAGCTCTGTTTTTAGTTTCTTAAGGAACCTCCATACTGTTCTCTGTAGTGGCTGTACCAATTTACATTGCCACCAACAGTGTAGGAAGGTTCCCTTTTCTACACACACCCTCTCCAGCCTTTATTGTTTGTAGACTTTTTAAAGATAACCATTCTGACTGGTGTGAAGTGATGCTTCGTTGTAGGTTTGATTTGTATTTCTTTACAAATTAGCAATGTTGAACATCTTTTCATGTGCTTTTTGGCCATCTGCATGTCTTCTTTGGAGAAATGTGAAATAACATTTAGACCCAACAAAACACTTACATTATATAACAAGTGGCAAGAACTTGGAAAAATTAAACTCTAAAAGGAGTAGATCAGAGAAAGAAATTCTATACTATTTTCAAAATATTTGATTATTTCAAACTATTCTAAGGTACTGGAACCAGGTTGTGCTTAGTCACTCAGTCATGTCCAACTCTTTGCAACCCCATGGACTGTAGCCTGCCAGGCTCCTTTGTCCATGGGGATTCTCCAGACAAGAATACTGGAGTGGGTTGCCATGCCCTCCTCCAGCGGATCTTCCCAACCCAGGGACTGAACACAAGTCTCCCCACATTGCAGGCATATTCTTTACCATCAGAGCCACCAGGGAAGTCCATGAATACTGGAGTGGGTAGCCTATCCCTTCTCCAGGGGATCTTCCCAACCCAGGAATTGAACCGGAGTCTCATGCATTGCAGGTGGATTTATCACCAACTGAGGTACCAGGGAAGCCCAGAGCTAGGTTAGACACTATAAAAACTGCTTTCATATATAACCTGTAATTCATTTATTATAAATGTGCTTTACAGATTAACAGTTCACAATATCCTCAAACTGCAAACTACTGTCTCCAAAACAATCACCTTATAAAAATGAGCACCTCTTTTTTCTTCCCTAGAGAAAAAAGTTTTGCTATACATACATACCATTTCTTTTCCTCTGAACAGTTCAATCTGCTGTCAGTTCAAGCAGGGGCTCAACTGTAGCGCTAAACCCTAAGAATATATTGTCTTCTTACTCTTTCAATATCTTCTCAGAAATGATATCTAAGGACCAGAAATGGAAATATCACCACGAGAGTCAATCTGCTCTAGTCATAAAATAACTGTTAAGGGTTTGAAAAGAACTAGTTCATGAAACTAAAATCATTTTCCTTTTCTGCTTCTTTACAAACTCAATGCAGAAGTTGTAGCTAATGGCTCAACTACATTCCCAAATCAGCTAGGAACATATTTTTTTTATTTTTCAGAGATTATTATTCATTTGAACTTCCATCAGTCAGACACTAACATCAAAGAACCAAAACTTAATGCAGAGCATATTGTCAAATGCATAAGCTACAATTTGGTATATATTAAATGCACCAGTTTACTGTTATTGGGAGCTTTTGCTGATCTAGATTGGAATTTTTAAGGGCCTAATTAAAAAAAAAAAACTATTCAGGACTACAGATTACAACAGATTCAGATAACAACAAGCAGTCATGAAATGAACTTCTTATTTTAACCAATTATTATTAGTATTTTCTAAGCTAAGAATGAGCAGATGCAAGATACATAAGAAATGAAATTAAAGAAAAAGGATGACAAGATTTCAACCCTCTTTCCCATGTGCCAGAGCACAGTACCAAAGAGTAAAATTTAGAATGGAATAGAAATAAGCAGAGAATTTTTGCATATCAGAATTGCTTTAAAAATGCACTTCTAGCCATTAGAGGGAAAAGATCAACAAGGGAAGAGAAGGAGCAAGTATCTCTTCCCTGCCATGTACCGAGGCAAATCATTTCATTTAATCAACAGATCACTCATTTTTCATTTGGCCAAGTGCTCTACACTATCATTGTATATACCTTTTCAAAATACCTACTGTATTTCTTCTCACTAAAACTTTTAAATATTTACCATCATGTGAAGAAAAATGGAAAAAAAAATCAAGTATGATTGGGTTATCTTTCTGTTCCAAATATCCAAAGATACTCGAAGGTTTGAGGTGAAGGTAGAAGTAGGGGGATATAATAAAAACAGAAAAGTATGCCAACTATTTTCAGACAGTATCGTTTAGTTCATGGTGTCCTAGTACACGGCCAACATTCAATTTCTCCCTAAAGTTCCTCACTTACACACAGGAAACAACAAGGCATATGTCACACTACACATGCTATCTCACATGCGGCTTGCTTACTTCATTCATAATAGAAAAAAATAAATATACCCTAAAAATGAGAAATATCTCTAAAAATGGGGAAACGTACCATAAAAATGGGAAATATCCAAATTTTCAATCGCTACAGATGACCGAGTAAGTGTACAGTTACAGAAAGTTATTTATATATTGCTACTTTGCTTCCAAAACAATTTTGGCATCCAATGAGCTTGCATTTGTGTCTCGATCAGGATGAGCTTTAAGATTGGGTACAATAAAAAGTCATGTCTATCTCACAATAACAACGAAATTTCTAACTGCATATATACTATTAACAGATGTAAAGATGCTTAAGTGCTAGACCTTTTTTTTTTTTGGATGTGCTGGGTCTTCGTTGCTGTGTGGGCTTTTCTCTAGCTGTGGCAAGAGGGAGCTACTCTCTAGTTGCAGTGTGTGGGCTTCTCACTGCAGTGGATTCTCTTGTTGCAGAGCACGGGCTCTAGGCATGCGGACTTCAGTAGTTGCAGCTCCCAGGCTCTAGACAACAGACTCAGTAACTGTGGCGCCTGGGCTTAGTTGCTTCACAGAATGTGGGATCTTCGCAGACCAGGGATCAAACCTGTGTCTCCTGCACTGGCAAGTAGATTCTTTACCCCTGAGCCACAAGGGAAGCCCTAGATTTTAGACATATATCTAATGTTTAAGATAAAATCTGATAAAATATTAATGGTAAGGAAAAATACAACAGGCAATCCTATCCATGGTTTGTACAAGGCAAATATTATTATACTTCTCACATTCCAGTAAATACCTTAAATAAGAAGAAATAATACAAACCAAGTCCAGTAGCTTCCATTTGTAGGACTCTCAGTTTAGAAAGTTCTTGTACATATATTCAACTTTTGAATTCAATATTTGGTGTATTTATTCAATACTGATTTATAAATGAATAAGGTATATCCCTTCAGGCTTAATTCATCCAACTTGATAATAAAAATCAGATTGAGAAAAAAGAGCAGGATTATCTCCATTTTACAGAACAAAATAAAAGCTTATAGATGTTAAGGAATTTTTTTCCCATG
Source organism: Giraffa tippelskirchi (assembly GCF_054371585.1). Taxonomy (NCBI): domain Eukaryota; kingdom Metazoa; phylum Chordata; class Mammalia; order Artiodactyla; family Giraffidae; genus Giraffa; species Giraffa tippelskirchi. Next base: position 34,894,868 of record NC_137286.1, on the reverse strand, counting down.
ATCACAAATTAAAAGCAAAGCATTTTTAATATTCTACTTTATACATTCAATTTTTACCACTAACCTCCTGATCATGCCACACCTTTCTTATCATGTCACAAATTCATTTAAGAAAGAAGAGAATGATTTTAATTGCTATTGTTCCTTAAAAGTAATAAGGATTATGATAAATGTGTATATAGGTGTATGTACATAGATATATGTTACATGTGCATATGTAATACATACATGTGTATATGTCTTTGTTACTGACTTCATAAAGGTTTTCTGTACATGACTAATAAAAATTTATTTCTCCTCAGGTCTTAAACTCTTGAAAACTCTTTGTTATCCAAAATCCTTAGTAGGAATTGATTTCAATGACTATCTGAGAATTAACTTTAAGTATTATACCTAGCAAACCTTTGGATGACTACAAATTGAACATTATTGTGCAATATGAGGGCTTCCCAGGTGGCACTAGTGGTAAACAGCCAGCCTACCAATGCAGGAGACTTAAGAGACACAGGTTTGATCCCTGGGTTGGGAAGATCCCCTGGAAGTGGGCACAGCAACTCATTTCAGTATTCTTGCCAGGAGAATCCCATGGAGAGAAAAGCCTGGTGGGCTAGTCAACAGGGTCACAAAGAGTCAGACACGACTGAAGCAACTTAGCATAGGTAACATGAAGATCCATAAATACAAGAATGTGTAATTTCATTGAGGCAAAGTTTTAAAATTTCATGAGACACCAAAATGAGTGCTCAACATCCATAGTGCAACCTTGCTTTGCTGCTTTCTTCTCTTTAACCCCCTTGCAGAGTACCTGGAAAGTGCTATTTTATCACCTCTTATAGAGAAAATTATATGCTCTAGGACTGTGCTAATACTACCCACATGTGGCTACAGAACACTTGAAACATGGCTAGTCTGAACTGATGTGCCATAAGTGGAAAATATAAACTGGAATTTGAAGGCTTAGTAAGAAAAACAAGACTAAAACAGCACAAAAATTTTTTATATTGAAGACTTACGGACATGGGAAGAGGGGAGGAGAGGGTGAGATGTACGGAGAGAGTACATTATCTATTTTACATTACCATGTGTAAAATAGATAGCCAACGGGAATTTGCTGTATGGCTCAGGAAACTCAAACAGGGGCTCTGTATCAACCTAGAGAGGTGGGATGGGAAGGGAGATGGGAGGGAGGTGCAAAAGGGAGGGGATATATGTATACCTATGGCTAATTCATGTTGAGGTGTGACAAAATTCTGTAAAACAATTATCCTTCAATTAAAAAAATAAATTTTAAACATACAAAATTCAAAAAAATTTTATACTGAGTATATGTTGCAATGATATCTTACTTATACTAGATTAAATAAAACATATCATTTAAATTAATTTCACCTATCTTCTTTGTGGGCTTCCTGGGTAACTCAAATGGTAAAGAATCTGCCTGCAATGTGAGAGACCTGTGTTTGATCCTTGAGTTGGGAAGATCCCCTGGGGAAGGGCATGGCAACATACTCCAGTATTCTTGTCTGGAGAATTCCATGGTCAGAGGAGCCTTGCAGGCTCCAGTCCATGGGGCTGCAAAGAGTCAGACACAAATAAGCGACTAACACACACACACACACACACACACACACACACACACATCTTCTTTGTACTTCCAAAAATGTGGCTAATATATTTGAAATTATATATGTAGCATACATCATTTCTATTGGACAACATATTTTAACATATGCCCAAGAGATGTGAGACATATTTTTTTAGACTATCAATAGCCTTTCAACTAATATATTCTGTATCATTGCTAGTTCTGAATCTATCAGACAGTAAACATGGAGTAAGGAAGAAGTAGGATTTTCTGATATGGGAAAATGTTATCACAAAAAAAAGGATATAAAATTATAAAAAGCAGAGATACTTCAAACATGCTTGTAAAGTTATTCAAATTTAGTTTAGCAATATGAAAAAGAGAAATACACCAATTCCTCTAAATGAAAAGAACCTCCTATAGAGCATGAATGTACTGTCTCCTCAGCCAGTCTTAGCCCTGCATGCTTCTCACAGCACGACCAGCTTACTGCACTGACTAATCTGATACATTAACAATACCTCTACAATATACAGTATGTCAATTATGTATGTTGAAAAGTAATACATGCACAACAAAGGAGGTGGGGTGAGGCAACAAATTATTAGTACCAGTTGTCCCCGGATGGTAGAACAACAGATTTCCTCTTTTTCACGTATTCTATATTTTTCCATTTTTTTTCTACACTGACAGGGTTGAAGGTGAAGGTGTAGGAAGATCCTAAACTCCCCTCCTCTGATGAACACAACAAATCTACAGCTACATATGGAATAATTCCAACAGAAAGGGACCTAAAAACTGGATAAACAGAACCTCCTCAACAAAGGATAAAAGAACAGCAAGAGATTGTGAAGATAAATAGAGACACAATCTCATCAAGGAAAAAACCCACACCCCAGACTCAGTGATTCACAATTGGAAGGGATCATCAAGGAACAAATCATTTCCCTCAGGAGCAAGAGATTCAAGCTCCATATCAAGCAAACCAACTACTAGGTCCTGCAAAGGAGAGACAAGCCCTCAAAAGACCTAGTTTTGAAAATCAACAGAGAATATGCCCAGGAAAACTACAGAACAGAAAACATAGCCTTAAACAGCTCATGCATAAATTCACTAGACCAGAAAACCCGTGCAAAACAAATAGACTATAAAGTCGATGGGCCATAGGTGAGGGAGATACATTTATTAATCTTGAACTCCTAGAAGAAGAAAGAAAAGGCCCCAAAAAATTATTTGAAGAAAGAGTGACTGAAAATATCCCTAATCTAAAGAAAGAAATAGACATTCAGGTTCAGCAAGGCCAGAGAGCTCCAAATAAGCTCAAGCCAAAGAGACACACATAAAGACACATTACAATTAAAATGGTAAAAGTCAAGTATAGAGAGTGAATCCTACAAGCAGCAAGAGAAAAAAAACATTATATATGAGGGAAATGACATAAGGTTTTTAGCAGATTTTTCAGTAAAAACTTCCTTCAACCAGAAAGACATAGTATGACATATTCGAAGTGCTGAAAAGGAAAAATTTCCAACAAAAATTGTCTACCCTATAAGGTGATTATTCAGAATTGAAGGAGAGATCAAGGGTTTCCTAGATAAGCAAAAGCTAAAGGAATCATCATCATTAAACTAGCCCTAAAAGAAATATTTAAAAGACTTCTTTAAGCTGAAAAGAATTGGCAATAAACAATAATGAGAAAACACATGAAAGTAAAAATCTCACTGGAAAAGGCAAATAAATAATAAAAATGGTGAATTGATTACTTATAAAGCAAGCATGAAAGTTAAAAGACAAGTAGCAAGAGTAACTAAAACTCACAATCTTAATTAAGGTATGTATAAAATAAGATATAAAATGTATCATCAAGAGTATAAAATATCAGAGGGAAGGGGTATAAAGATAAACTGGAACAAATTCCAAAGCCTTGTTAAAACTGGCTGCTACTTACATAGGATATCATATGTGAACCTTACAGCAACCACAAGGAAAAAACATATAGTATATACACAAAAGAACATGAAAAAGGAGTAATATAACACTAAAGAAAACCACCAAAACACAAAAGAAGACAGAAGAGAAGAAAGGAACTAAGAAGAACTACAAAAACAACTACAGAACATTTAACAAAATGGCAATAAGTACATATCCATCAATAATTACTTTAAAAGTAATTGGACTAAATTTGTCAATCAAAAGACAAAGAGTGGCTGAATGGATGAAAAAACAAGACCCATCTATACATAGCCTACAAGAGTCACTTCAGAAGAAAAGACACATAGAGACTGAAAGTGAAGGGTTGAAAAAGATATTCCTTGGCTAATAGGCATGAAAAGAAAGCTGGAGTAGCTATACTTTCTGACAAAATAGATTTTAAAACTCAGACTTCAATAAAAGACAAAGAACATTACATAATAATGATGGGGTTAATTGAGCAAGAAGATACAACATTTATAAATATATATGCACCTAACACATTAGCACCATGATATATATAAAGCAAATATTAATGAACTTAGAGAGAAACTGAAGGCAATATAATTATACTAGAGAACTTAGCACTCTACTTAACGTCACTGCATAGACCATCCAGACAGAAAATCAATAAGAACGCAATGAAACTAAATGATATATTAAACCAGATGTACTTAATGGACGTAGAACACTGCATCCAAAAGCAGAATACAAATTCTCAAAAGCACATGGGAACACTCTTCAGGACAGATCACATATCAGGTCACAAACCAAATCTCACTAAATTCAAGAAGACTGAAATCATGTCAAGCACCTTCTCTGATCACAGTGCTATGAAACTAGAACACAATCACAAGAAAAAAAAAAATGGGGGAAAAACACAAAAACATGGAGATTAAACAACTCACTACTGAACAACCAATGGGTCATCAAAGGTATCAAAGAAGAAATAAAAAAAATACCTAGAGATAAATGAACACAGAAACCTGACATATCAAAATCTATGGGATGCAGCAAAAGCAGTTCTAAGAGAAAAGTTCATAGCAATACAGACCTACCTCAAGAAACAAATCAACAACAAAATAAATAAATAATCTAACTTGACACTTAAAGGAACCAGAAAAAGAACAAATGAAGCTCAAAATCAGTGGAAGGAATGAAATGATAAAGATCAGTTTAGAAATAAATGAAATAGAATTAAAAAAATTTTTAAATATCAATGAAACTAAAAAGTGGTCCTTAGAAAAGGTAAGCAAAATCAACAAACCTTTTGCAAGACTAACCAAGAACTCAAGAGAGAATTCAAATTAAATCAGAGATAAAAGAGAAGTTACAGCTGATACCACAAAACACAAAGGATCCTAAGAGACTACTATGAACAATGTCCACAAATTGGACAACTAGAAGACATGATAAATTCCTAGAAACATAATCTCCCAAGCATGAATCATAAAGAATTATAAAATCTGAATGGATCAGTTACTAACAAGGAGATTGTAACAGTAATCAAAAATCTCCCAACCAACATAAGTCCAGGATCAAGCAGCTTCACTGGTGAACTCTACAAAACATTCAAAGATGACCCTTCCCAAACTCTACCCAAACAAAACTGAATAGGAGAAAAACCTTCCAAACTTATTTTACAAAGCCAGCATTACTGTGATACCAAAACCAAAGACAACAACAATATAAAAAAAGAAAGAAAAAAAAAATTAAAGGCCAATATCCTTGATGAACATAGATGCAAAAATATGCAACAAAATACTAGCAAACTGAATCCAATAATACATTAAAAGGATCCTATACTATGGTCAAGTGGCATTTAGTCTAGGGATGCAAAGATGCTTGGACATTTACCAAGTCAATCAACATGATACATTAACAAAATGAAGGATAAAGATCATATGATCATCTCCATAGATCTATTCATGATAAAAAAAACTCTCAACATAGAGGGAATTTGCTTCCACACAACAAAGGCTATATATGACAAACCCATGGCTAACATCCTACTCAATGGTGAAAAGATGAAAGCTTCTCCTCCAAGGTCAGGAACAAGACAAGGATGCCTACTCTTGCCACTTTTATTCAACATAGTATTGGAAGTTTTTGTTATTCAGTCACTCAATCGTGTCTGACTCTTTGCAACCCCGTGGACTGCAGCATGCCAGGCTTCCCTGGAGTTTGCTCAAACTCATGTTCATTGAGTCAGTGATGCCATCCAATCATCTCATCCTCTGTCGTCCCCTTCTCCTCCTGCCCTCAATCTTCCCCAGCATCAGAGTCTTTTCCAAGGAGTCAGCTCTTTGCATCAGGTGGCCAAAGTCCTAGCCATAGCCATTAGGCAAGAAAAAGAAATAAAAAGTGGAAGTTCTAGCCATAGCAATTAGGCAAGAAAAAGAAATAAAAGTCATCCAAAGTAGAAAGGAAGAAGTAAAACTACCACTATTTGGTAGATGACATGATACTATATACAAAAAACGCTAAAGACTCCACTTAAAAATATGTAGAACTAATGAATAAGTTCCTGTAAAGTGAAAGGATACAAGATTAATATACAGAAATCTGTGACATTTCTATACACTAATAACAAATCATAAGAAAGAAAAATGAAGGAAACAATCTCATTTACAACTGAATCGAAAAGAATAAAATACCCAGAAATAAATTTAACCAAGGAGGTGAAACACCTGTACAATGAAAAATATAAGATGTAGAGAAAGAAACGGAAGAAGACACACACACACACAAAAGGAAAGGCATCCTGTATTCATAGATTTAAAGAACAGATGTTGTTAAAATGTTCTTTTTAATCCTCCAAAGAAATCTACAAATTCAAAACAATACCTATCAAAATTTCAACAGCACATTTCAGTGAACTAAAGCAAATAATTTTAAAATTTGTATGGAAACCCAAAAATCACAAATAGTCAAACAACACTGAGAAAAAAAACAAAGCTGGAAATCTCAGGCTCCTTGATTTTAAACTATGTTGCAAGGCTTTAGTAATCAAAACAGTATGGTACTGGCACACAAATGGACACAGATCAACAGAACAGAATTGAGAAACCAGAAATAAACTCACACATAGGGAAATTAGTTTATGATAAGGGAGTGAAGAACATACAGTGGAGAAAGGATAGTCTCTTCAACAAACAGTACTGGGAAAACTGAACAGTCACATGCAAAAGAATGAATCAAGACCACTATCTTACACTAGACACAAAAATTAACTCAAAATAGGATTAAAGATTTGAATGTAAGACCTGAAACCATAAAATTCCTAGAAGAAAACAAAAGCAGCAACTTCACTGATAACAATCTTAGCAATATTTTATATGTTCTGACTCCAAAGGCAAAGGAAACAAAAGAAAAAATAAAACAAATGGGAATTCAACCTAAAAAAGCTTCTGCTTTTAGGAAACCATCATCAAAACAAAAAGGAAACTTACTGAATGGGGAAAGATATTTGCAAATCACATATCCAAAAAGAGGTTAATATCCAAAATATATATAAAGAACTCACATGAGAACAACAAACCAGTAAAAGCCTGATTTAAAAACGGGAGGAAGATCTGAATACATTTTTCCAAAGAAGACATACAGATGGCCCATAGGCACACAAAAAGATGTTCAACATCACTGTGAGGAAAATGCAAATCAAAAACCACAATGAGATATTATTTCATATGTTAAAATGGCTATCATTGAAAAGACAAGAAACAACAAATGTTGGACAGGATGTAGAGAAAAGGGAATCCTTGTACAATGCTAGTGGGACTGTAAATTGGCGGAGCCACTATGGAAAACATTATGGAGATTTCTGGAAAACAAAACAAAACTTAATAATACTACCGTATGACCCAGCTATTCCCCTCCTGACAGACATAAAAACACTAATTGAAAAGATATATATATATATACACAGCCATGTACTGCTGTCCTACAGTATACTTCACTGCTGTACTAGTCACAGTAGCCAATATATGGAAACAACTGTCCACTGATGAATGAACAAAGAAGATATAGCATAAATATATATAAAATGGACTACTAACTCACCATGAAAAAAAAATGGAATCTTGCCATTTGTGACAACATGGATAGACCACAAAGATATTATACCAAGTGAAATAAGTTAGACGAAATAAGAAAAATACTATATGATTTCACTCATATGTGGAATCTAAGAAAACAAAAAAATGAACAAACAAAATAAAACAAATTCAAAAATATAGAAAACAGAGGGGAAAGGGGTTAAGGGGTGGGTAAAGGAATGGGGTGAAGGGAGTCAACTGTATGGTGCCGTACAGTAGGATTGAGTTTCCTAGTCAGAGAGCTAGTTCATAAAAACCCAGACCATGCAGTCTGATAGGAGATAAGAGAAGAGAGGATTAACATTCATGCAGCTTTTTTTTTTTTTTTTTGCCTTTTAGAAAGATTATAAAACACACCCTTTTCTAGATGAGCTTAATTTTAATAGACTTTTGGAATGCAAAACTGACAACAGAACTACAAGGTGCATTTATAATAGGATTAAAATTTTATTTGCATGTTTAATAAACATATACATGTGAAACAAAATCTAAGTCAGTAATTAAAGTTCAACTCTCTAAATTAGGAACTACCATATTTATAAATTATTTCTAGACTGCTGATAGTATAATTTACATATTCACTGATGCTATCATTCCACAAGCTACATATGTAAGGAAAGGGGTATATAAGAAACAATGTAAACTTTGTCTTATTCTATACAGAAGAAAAAGATTGCCAAACTACAGGATCCTCTTCTCTCATTATTATTAACTTCCTCATTGAATCTGGAAACCAACAACCTCTTTTAACTTCAGGTCAGGACCAGAGCTGAATTAAGAAATGGCAGTCCATCTGAAGTATTTAGTTGTGAGGTTTAACATTGTGAATGCAGCCAGTCCTCAAAGGCAAATGCTGAAAAACAGTCAAGGGATATTGCTGCAAAAACAATTTTTCAAGTCAAAGAGAGAAACTGACATCAGGAAAATACATTTTATTGCTTCTCCAATGCCTTAAATCTTTCACACAAACTCCCACAATTACTCCTACTTCATACCCAAATAAAACCTATAAAAATTGTTTCACACCTGGGAAGAAGACAGTTTCTCAGCATTTGAAATATTCAACTCATTATTTCAAAATATTTAAGAGGTGCATCACAGCATCTTGTCTTGTAATAACAAAAGTAACTCAATCTCTTACGAAAATTATTGGCGGGGGTGTGGGGGGGAATCTAATTCTAAACTATGAAAAGTGCTCCTATCATATAAAGGATTTACAAGAGAACTGTTTTCCTGCTTCTCTACCATGAAGGCAGACAGAGGGGATTAACAGGAAAACTTTTTTCAACGGTAAGAAAAGAAATAGTCTGCTGAGTATGGATGAACCTAAAAATACACTCTAAAGCTAAAATCTTTCATTAATTTTCAAATGTTATATTTCTACCATTTTTTATTTTATTCAACAACACAAGACACTTACTACACCCATGCATTATTTTAAACGTTGTTCAATTATTAGCTCATGAACTCTCTGAGGTAGGTACTATCAATATTCCAATTTCACAGATGAGAACACTCAGGCAGAGAGAGTAATTTTCCCAAGGTGATTCAGTCTCAGGGAGTCTGAGTCCAGAATCCATGTTCTTAACCACAATGCAATGTTGACTCTTAAAAAGTAAGATGCTCATGAAAGCCCAGTGTCTTATAGTAAAATAGTTAATAAAAATCTCCTAAGCAAATTAAGAGAGGAAAAATAGAGATAGCAAAAAGTAGAAAACCTATCATTCATAGTTTCAACACATTACTATAAGTTTATTTTCCATCAGTCTTCTTTTCTTGTTCACAGAGGTTTTTTTTTTTATTTTCCCTTTAGCTATCACTCAGCAAACATGATTTTCTAGAAAATGCAAAATTTTAAAATATTAGTCTCTCAACATTTTTAGAATAACAGTTAAAGTTAATTGAACACTGTATATCAAACATGTGCTTGCTACATATTGTTATCTCACCTCACAATTCCATCAAGTAGTTATATGTATTATTCCCATTTTACAATGAGGAAACTGAAGCACATTTAAACCAACTTAAGATCCCATGGGTAGTAATCAGTTGAGCCAAGATTCAAATTCAGGCAGTCTGATTCCTGAATAGAATTCTTGACTACTCATGGAGGACAGGATTATGAATTACTTGAAAGATAAGGATCATGTTTTTAAGAGTAGTATTGTTTGTTTGAAAGTGAAAGTGTTAGTCAATCAGTCATATCATGACTCTTAGTGACCCCATGGACTGTAGTCTGCCAGGCTCCTCTGTCCATGGAATTCTCCAGGCAAGAATACTGGAGTGAGTTGTCATTTCCTTCTCCAGGGGATTTTCCCAATGCAGGGATTGAACCTGAGTCTCCCACATTGCAGGCAGATTCTTCCTCATCTGAGCCATGCCCTACTCCAGGGGATCTTCCCTACCCAGGGATGGAACCCTGGTCTCCTGCACTGCAGGCATATTCTTTATTATCTGAGCCACCAGGGAAGTCCATTGTTTGTTTGGCTGAGGCTAAAATGAGAATGTTAACATACAGTTATTTTACTTTGCCCTAAGTCTGAATTACACACAGTTTTTAATATCTTAAGGCTTCTTGAGCAAGCTAAATAACTCTTCATGTCTTAACGTAAGAGTCAAGTATTTTATGTAATTCCTTCATTCAACAACCATCTGAGTATCCGTTTCATGCTAGGCACTGTGCTAATAACACATAGTCTTTGCACTCAAGGTAGAGTTTCTTTTCATTCAGCATATGAATACAACAAAGCTTGTCACAATTAATAAATACAACATACTGTACATACAAATGGTTAACAGCTTTGCCAACCATTCAGTGGCAAAATTGAGAATGAAATCCTGTGATCTTTTTGCCCCTTATGCTTATAAAGTAGATATACCCCTCATTTCTCTTACAGTTCCTAGAGAGTGATTGACAAACTACTACTCAGTAAGTACATCTGCCTATCTCAAGCCGTATCACCTTTTAATGGTTGGCAATGAAAGCCTATCAATTTTTAGTGCAACAGACCTAAAATTAAAATATTTTACTAAAACCTTGGTTTACTAAGTTACACATTTAAATTACTTTTAAAGTTCCATGACTGCATTGGGATTTAATAAAATGACAAATGTGAGTGTCTAAGAAATACCTGGAGTAACAGGCAAATTTGGCCTTGGAGTACAGAATGAAGCAAGGCAAAGGCTAATAGAGTTCTGCCAAGAGAATGCACTGATCATAGCAAACACCCTCTTCCAACAACACAGGAGAAGACCCTGCACATGGACATCACCAGATGGTCAATACCGAAATCAGATTGATTATATTCTTTGCAGCAAAAGATGGAGAAACCCTATACACTCAGCAAAAACAAGACCTGGAGCTGACCGTGGCTCAGATCATGAACTCAATTCAGACTTAAAAGGAAGGAAGTAGGGAAAACCACTAGACCATTCAGGTATGACCTAAATCAAATCCCTTGTGATTATACAGTGGAAGTGACAAATAGATTCAAGAGATTAGATCTGATAGAGTGCCTGAAGAACTATGGAGAGGTTCGTGACATTGTACAGGAGGCAGTGAACAAGACCATCCCCAAGAAAAAGAAATGTAAAAAGGCAAAATGGTTGTCTGAGGAGGCCTTACAAATAGCTGTGAAAAGAAGAGAAGTGAAAGGCAAAGCAGAAAAGGAAAGATATTCCCATTTGAATGCAGAGTTCCAAAGAATAGCAAGGAGAGATAAGAAAGCCTTCCTCAGTGATCAGTGCAAAGAAATACAGGAAAACAATAGAATGGGAAAGACTAGAGATCTCTTCAAGAAAATTAGAGATACCAAGGGAACATTTCATGCAAAGATGGGCACATTAAAGGACAGAAATTATATGGACCTAACAGAAGCAGATGATATTAAGAAGACGAGGCAAGAAGACACAGAAGATTTATACAAAAAAGATCTTCACGACCCAGACTATCACGATGGTGTGATTACTCACCTAGAGCCACACATCCTAGAGTGTGACATCAAGTGGCCCTTAGGAAGCATCACTACGAACAAAGCTAGTGGAGGTGATGGAATTCTAGCTGAGCTATTTCAAATCCTAAAAGATGATGCTGTGAAAGTGCTTCACTCAATATGCCAGCAAATTTGGAAAACTCAGCAGTGGCCACAGGACTGGAAAAGGTCAGTTTTCATTCCAATCCCAAAGAAAGGCAATGCCAAAGAATGTTCAAACTACCACAAAATTGCACTCATCTCACATGTTAGCAAAGTAATGCTCAAAATTCTCCAAGCCAGGCTACAACAGTACATGAACTGTGAACTTCCAGATGTTCAAGCTGGATTTAGACAAGGCAGAGGAACCAGAAATCAAATTGCCAACATCTTTTGAATCACTGAAAACAAAGAGGGTTCCAGAAAAACATCTACTTCTGCTTGACTGACTACGCTAAAGCCTTTTGTGACTGTGTGACAGTGTGAATCACAAGCTGTGGAAAATTCTTCAAGAGATGGGACTATCAGACCACCTGACCTGCCTCCTGAGAAATCTGTATGCAGGTCAAGAAGCAACTGGACATGTCTAATGGACATGTCCAAGTGGTTCCAAATTGGGAAAGGAGTATGTCAAAGCTGTATATTGTCACCCTGCTTATTTAACTTAAGGCAGAGTACATCATGAGAAATGCTGGGCTGGAGGAAGCACAAGCTGGAATCAAGACTGCAGGGAGAAATATCAATAACCTCAGATATGCAGATGACATCACCCTTATGGCAGAAAGGGAAGAACTAAAAAACCTCCTAATGAAAGTGAAAAAGGAGAGTGGAAAAGTTGGCTTAAAACTCAACATTCCGAAAACTAAGATCATGGCATCCAGTCCCATCACTTGATGGCAAAGAGATGGGGAAACAATGGAAACAGTGGCAGACTTGATTTTCTTGGGCTCCAAAATCAGCGCAGATGGTGATTGCAGCCATGAAATTAAAAGATGCTTGCTTCTTGGAAGAAAAGTTATGACCAACCTAGATAGCATATTTAAAAGCAGAGACATTACTTTGCCAACAAAGGTCCATCTAGTCAAAGCTATGGTTTTTCCAGTAGTCATATATGGATGTTGAGAGTTGGACTATAAAGAAAGCTGAGCGCCAAAGAATTGATGATTTTGAACTGTGGTATTGAAGATGATTCTTGAGAGTCCCTTGGCCAGCATGGAGATCCAACCAGTCCATCCTAAAGGAAATTAGTCCTGAATATTCATTGGAAGGACTGATGCTGAAGCTTAAACTCCAATACTTTGGCCACCTGATGCGAAGAACTGACTCATTGCAAAAGACCCTGATGCAGGAAAAGATTAAAGGAGGGGGAACAAGGGGATGACAGAGGATGAGATGGTTGGATAGCATCACCAACTCAATGGACATGAGTTTGAGTAATCTCCATGAGTTGGTGATGGACAGGGAGGCTTGGCGTGCTGCAGCCCATGGGGTCACAAAGAGTCGGACATGACTTAGCAATTGAACTGAACTGAACTGAAGACTATTCATGAAAGAAGTAGTCAAAAGTGTCACAGGTTCACAGAAGATGAAGGTCACTTCTGCTTGATTTTACACTGAACAAATTTTTAAACAGTCTGAAGTCTAATCCCATTGATTCTGAAAAGGTGGTAGAGAGATAAAAGTTAAAAAGTCAAGTGTAACAGAAACTCTCCTAACCAGCTCACCAGTTTAATTGATAGCAATGATTAAAGGCACAGTTACTAACCTGAGGCCTTATAATGGCAGGGGACCAAGACCAGAAGCAACTTAAGAAACCAAGATCAACATACAGAAGAGATTCTTCTTTTTGATAATTGCTAGTGTGTGCATGAAACCTTGACAAGTTTCTTCTCTGATACATATTTATATCAGTGTTTATATGTAGCTGGCACGGGCTTGAGTTCATTTTTTCTGATGCCTATGTCCTCTAACAAGCTTTTTTAATCTGTATTTGAACCATTATCTGGTATTTGCCTTCCACTGCTACTTTCTTTTTCAGTCTGTAATTTGTCTCATCCTAGATTATAAATTTATGGCTCAATGCTAACTCCTGAAACAGCTCAGTGTCTTGCAAATAATAGGTACTGAAAAAGTGTTTATTAGTAATAGATATGAAATCCATCCTAGAGCCCCACCCCAATCCTTATCATTTTACAGAACTGTTCCTCCTCATCTCTCTGACTGGGATGCCCTGGGGTCAGTCCTTGAACCCCTTTTCTAGCTACACTCAACTCCTCAGGTGATCTCACCTATACTGATATTTCTAAATGTATACAACCTGGATCATCACCCTCCTCTGAACTACAGATTCATTTGTTCAGTTGCTGACTTGACATCTCAATTAGCATGTCTATTAGACAACTCAAAAATGTAGCCAGTCTGGAATGGAACTCTTGAATTCTACCCAGAAACCTGCTCTGCTCATAGTCTTCCCGTCTCTGAAAATGACAACTCCACCCTTCCTGTTGATTAAACCAAAAGCTTTAGAGTCATCCTTGATGTCTCTCTTTTCACATTCCACATTCATCAGCAAACCCTGTTGGATCAAAACATACCTAGTTAGAGTCAGAGATATATTTTACATACAGAAATAAACAGAGATATGTGTGGATACACAGATTAGTAAGCATACATATATTTCCTAGCTCTGTCCACAGAGAGCATCTAGCAGAAGTGATATCCCACTAACAATAAGCACACCTAGCATCCAGATCTTGTCCTCAAAATACCATTCTCCAATAAAAGGAATCAGAGTTTCGTGAAAAGAAATGAGTCTAGGGCTGAGGCAGGAAAAAATACAAGATAAGCCTGAAACATCTAGGAGTGCCAGAGAATAAAGAAGTGTAACATGTACACACACAAAGGACAGGAGCATATCAAAAGGACACAGAAGTCAACCTAAAAGAGCTTCCAATGGGCAAAGTTGGAATAATTTGGGCAACAAAAGAAATAATGATACCAACTGAATTATAACCCTAAGAATAAAGTATCCACGAATTAGAACTGATATGATTTAGATAAACAGAAAGATAGAGAAGGAACAAACGTTCCTTACAGAAGAATTCTAATTAGTAAATGCAGTAAGAATGAGGGAAAATAAACAGTACATTTAGAACATCATAGCAATAATTACTACAGGCAAGATTACTGGTGAATGCTAAAAGTAGCAGAAACAGGATACTGGCAAAGGCTCAAAGTATCTCCCTCAAAATATTTACCAATTACTGTGGTGGTTTTAATATATGTCCATAAATTCTTTGATACATCTTCCTCCAGGAAGTGGAGTTTAATTCCCCTCCCCTTGAGTGTGCACTGAATTTAATGACTTGCTTCTAATGACCAGCGTATGGAAGGGGAAAAGTAATGACTTTCTAATGGAAAAATCTGGCAGAAACTACCTTACCAAAGTGATTGTCCACTGATGCCATGTTGATAAGAAGGCGTAATAAGAAGGGAACTTCACTCTGTGGTGTTCTTCTTCAAAACTCTGTAACTAATCATGAGAAGATATCAGAAAATCTAAATTGAGGAACATCCTATAAAAATACTTGACCAGTACTCTTTAAAAGTATCAAGGTCATAAAAGGTAAGGGAAGACCAAGAAACTCATGCATTAGAAGAGACAAAGGAGACTCGACAACTAAAAGCAATGTAGTATCCTGGTTTGGATAATGCAATGGAAAAAGGATATTAGTGGAAAAACTGGTGAAACACAAAGTCTGCAGCTTGGCAGAAGCATTGTACCAATATTAATTTCTTAGCTTGACAAATGTACTGTGGTTATGTAAGATGTCAATATTAGGAGGAAAAGGGTGAAGGGTATATGTCAATGATTCTTAATAGGAGCAATTTTGCCCCACAGGGGGCATTTGGCAATATCCAAAGACATTTTTGATTGTTACAACAGGGGGATGGTACTGCCACCTACGGACAGAGGCCAGGGATGCTGTCTAACAACCTATATAGCACAGGACAACCCCCACAACAAAGGTTTATTTAGTCCAAAATGTCAATAATGCTGAGACATTAGGGAACTCTATGCATTATCTATGCAACTCCTCTATAAATCTAAAATTATTTCAAAATAAAAAGTTAAAATATATCCAAATCCAATCATTTCTTATCAATTTTCTAATCTAAGACACCACTAACTCTCAAGTAGATTTTTAAAGAGAGCCTCCTAACTGATCTTCTTGCTTTTCCTCTTCACTTCTTTAGACTGCTTTTAACACATGGCTGGAGTGGAGTTTTTAAAGCATAAATCTGACCATGTCATTTTGCTTAAAAACCTGTAATTGTTTTTATCTCAAAAAGTAAACACCCAAGCTCTTCCAATGTTCTACAGGCTCTATGTAATCTGGATCCAGTTATTTCTTGAATTAAACCACTTTCTACTCTTCTATTCTACTCACTGGCTACTCTTCTATTCACTCCAGTCCAGGCACACTGGCCTCCTAGTGTTCTGAGAATACATGAAGTACACTTCTGCCTCAGGGCCAATGCAAAAACTGTTTCTTCCACCTAATGTGCCCCCTTACCTCCTTCTTAAATCCTTTGCTTACTCCTCACCAAGTCCTTCCCAGACATCCTTTTTAAAAGTGCACATACCCATTGGCATACCTGTCCTGCTTGCCTGCTCTATTTTTCTCTACAGCACTTATCCATCACCTTCTAATACTGTATAACAAGTTACTTATTTTGTTTAATGTCTGTCTTACTCTCTCTCCAGAATGCAAAAGCCATCAGGGCATGGATTTTTGTCTGTTTGGTTCACTGCTATAACCTCAGCACCTAGAACAATGTTCAGCACACTTAACACTAAACAAACATTGGATAAATGAATGATACACCTTTGAAGTCCTAAATTTAATATCCCAGTGTTGCTCTACCACTTTGCATCATTACTGCATTTTCTCTCTTACTCCTCACTAGAGAGGACTACAGTTTGGAGAACAAAGAATAGGCTTTGGATCTCAGTTCTATCACTTGAGAGTGTGTCTCTAGACATGTAATTTAACCTTTTAAATCCTCAGTTTCTTCATTCAAGAGGAATGACAAAGGGATGGATGTTAAGGTTAATAACACTTTTGTTAGAATTAGAAATAAGGCATTAAAGTATATAACACATAGTAGTAGGTAAGCCATAAACAAAAGCTAATACTTTTGCTCCCTCCTCACTAGCTCTTTGGCTTCACACTGACCTCTAGCTCCCAGTTTCTCCCAATTGAATCACCTCTCTATGATTTCTGCTCATGATCCAACCTGGACTCCACAGTTTACTCCAGTCACAGCCTTTTAACATCATTAATTCGCCCAGCTAACTGCCCTTCAGGTATCTCTACCAAGCAGGCATCTGTACAAAGCTGTGCATAACAGCCTGGGCTCTCGACCTGAATTACCAGGGTTTGAACCCCAGTTGTTATCTTACAATCAAGGAGAATAACAGTACCTACCTTTAGAGCTCTTGTGAATTTCTTCAGTTATACCCAGAGTGATCAGTGCTGGAGAAAAATCAATCCATGCAAACTGGTATCCCTACAAATCCGAGGTCTATAACCTCAAATGGGTCCTCTGTGCTGCCTAACAGTTCTTTTTCATTATCCTAGTCATGTGTCTATTTCTCTCCCATTCCCTAAAGCTATTATATATTGACATGTTCTTTTTTTAAGAACCCCTATTTTATCATGCTCCCCCTCATTCTAAGCAGGTACTCAAAAATGTTAGAAGACACATCAACTCATTCTCCCTCCTGTCCCCATCATTTAGAAACTTATTTACACTCCCTTCAATTTCATCTCTTCCCTTCATGCTCAATGAAAAAGGAAAATCAAGGTCAACCTCTCTACCTATGCTTTGGATCCCATCCCTTATTTTTGCTTCCCAATGCCTGGCACCATCAATCACCTCTGCCCCCTATCCATCTCCTCCCCCCGCTTCAATTTCTCCTCTCCATTGGTTCATTACAAGCCCAAATAAATATGCCCCAAATCCTCTTATTTTTAAAAAGGGGGGAGAGACAGTAAACTTTTCTAAAATCCTCTGCATCTCCTTCACCTATACTATTTGTTCAGTCCTTTGTTGAAAACACTGTATCTCTCACAATTAGCTACATTTCTAGTTGTCATTGGCTCTTCAATCCCCTCACCCAAAAAGTATTACAATGTAGCTACCTGCTCCAACTGAAGTAACAAATGACTTAATCATCAAGACTTAGGGGATTTTTATTCAATTTTTATCTTACTTGGCCTTTGCATGGCGAGATACAGCATTCTCCACTCCTAGTCCTTGAAATGCTCTTCTCCCTCAGCTTCCGTGACAAATCTCTCATAGTTTCCTTTTTCAACTTTGGTCTATCTGGCACAGATGGTTGGCTTCTCTTAGTTGTCTGCCCCATTCAGTAGCTCACAACAGAAACATGGGAATCATGTTAAACCCTCAATCTTGCTCAACTCTATAATTTGATTATTTACCCTATCCTGTTGATAATACTTCCTAAACCTCTTATACATCCACCCCTCTTCTATCTCTCTCATCATTTCTCACCAGGAATGGCTTCCTAACTGGTTCTGCTTCTAGTTTTGCCCTTCTCTAATCCAGCATTCACCTCACTGCCCAGAACACAAATATGATTCTATCACAGCATAATTCCCTGACTCCCTCCCCACACTCCCCGCCCCACTAAATCCTCACAGCCTTAAGGATAAAGTTAAAGCCCCTTAGCTTGGTTCATAAGGCATTCAGTGATTTGACTTCTTAACACTTCTTCATCCCCTGTTCTAAACTCTGTTGTCCACATGTGCCTACTGAATACTTGAACAAGGCTAGACCCAGCTGAGATATGGTGTAAGTGTAAAATACATACCAGATTCTGAAGACTTAGATTCTGAAGTTTGAAAAAGAGAATGCCAAATATCTCAATAAAACTTTTTATATTGATTACAGGTTGAAATATTTTAGATGTATCAAATAAAATATATTATTAAGATTAATTTCACCTTTTACTGTTTAATGGGGTTAATAGAAAAATTTTAAATACATATATGAATTACATTTGTGACTAACATTATTATATTTTTACAGAACAGCACTGGTCTAGAATGTCCTTTCTCTTTTTCCGAACCTAGTTAACCCCTGTCTATTTCTGAAGATTAGCTGAGGTAACCCACTAAGATGCATTTCAGGGCACTCCCCTCCCAAGATTCCCAAGCACCCATCCTCCTCTGTGCTTCTATCCACAGGAATTCATTTACACCTGTTATATATCACTCCAATTATAATTATTTGTTATCAGCTATCTTCTGCTGCTGAACTATATGCGCCTTGCAAAAAGGCATATCATTCTACATATACTCAGGGATTTCCACCATGCCTACCACTTAAAAGGCACTCAAAATATTTGCTGAACAAATGTGAACTATCTATTCCCGGCCTGAAAGTTACTAGAATTTCTCCAAGGAAAACAAATCAGCAAAGAAAGAACCTAGATTTTTTCCAAGAGCTCCAGTAATGAAAGGATCAGAATGATGCTAGGAAGCAGGAATTACAGTAAAGAGAACAGTAATAAGAAAATAAAGCTCATCATACACACCTCTTACAGTGAAAACAGGAATTTGCAGCAGTGATATGGAGCCTTGAACTCAACTTGGCATGCCAGGGGCCACAGTTTGGTTCCTAAATTACTCAAATAACCCATCCAACAAAAGAGTATGATTTGGCAGGTTTCAACACAAACAGCTAGAGCCCAGCACCTGTTCCACTTAAACAGAACATCATTACAGTTAAAAACAACAACAAATCTCTCTCATGAAGCAAATGCTAATCTCATGATGCTTCACCATGGAGCAATTTAGAAGAGTTATTATATGAAATGTGCCAAAGCATGAATTTATGGCTGATGCTTATTTGGCAAATATGGTTGGCACTGCTAGATGTTGGAAAACATGTATGCAAATAAGCAAATAAAAGTTTTTAAGCTCTCAGACTTAAATATTTACACTATCGTAAATGTACAAAGATAAATGTTTATATGAGAACACATATAACATTCCAGGAACATATTTTTAAACATGATTGTCAGGAACAGTTATGAAGTGACATTATTTCTTTATGGGCCTCATGGTAGACTCTTAAAAATAAATTTTGACTGAATGTTAATGGGGTGCAAAAATTATGGAGGAGGTTTCTCTGTACTATCACAGGGTAAAATGAATAGTCACAGTATCATAATAGTTCAAAGCGATCTTATCTTCTCCTTTCACCAAAATACTTTTCTTCCCATCCTGGAGCACAGCCAAACATAAATGTCAAACCCTAAATGGAGGGTCAGAGGTGAAGAAGAGGGCCACACATCAAAAAGGCTTAAAGAAAATACTTTGACATTTTTCCCACATTAATATAGGCATGTTAGAGTCTCCAAAAATAAAGACATGATAAAATATTTCCCCCTCTTCCCCTCTGACAGTTACGGAAAGATGTTTGTTTTTTCACATAGTTTGTGAGTTGGTCATAGCCAAAACACATAGTAATGGTATGAATTCTGCTTCCATTGTTAACTGTTCATCTCTGGGCAGAGGGTACAACTCCCATCTCTGAAGCCAAGAAAATATACCATACATGCCATTATAGTTTACTAAACGAGTCACCAAAGAGAAGCAGGCACTTTAGAAAGTAATTAAGGTAGTCAGTGAACTGAGCTATCTAGAAGTGCTCTGAGATTACAGGAGAAGCCATCATGAAGCAAGTATTCAAGATTGCTCATAGAAAGTTTTACCCCTGTGGGTAATTCATGGTTTTCACTTCTACACTGCAGACAGCAATATGGGTTCTCCGACTATACACATTACCACATCATTCCATTTATCAAGAAAAAAAGAAAAGACATCGTGGCTGAACAAGTTAAGAGGTAGGCCCCAACACAGAATCCTCAAGGCAATCCCAATTCAGGTGAAGAGCTGATGACATACATCATACAATGACCTAAAATCAGACTTTCATATATAATCTTACCATATTTAACAGACACAGAAGAAAAATGTATTGAGTTTTCTATAACAAGGCCAATAGAAATGAAATCATAGTTTTCCTTTAGCTCTCCTCACTACCCCCTCAAGGCCAGTCTTCCAGTAACTCCACTCCATAGCTCTCCGATTCCTAAACGGGGATCTTAAAAACACAACGGACTGCAAAAAAGTAACATTTAATGGTGGGAGGGCTCCTCTTTCCTGTTGCTCTCAGCAGTCTTTCACGCAGTCAAAGGACGAAAAAAAAAGACCTCAAGCTCTCAGACGGATGGTGCAGGCGACTGGGAGAGGGTAGAAAAGGGGCTCAGACGGCAAGTCCTCACCGCGGGAGGAAAGAAAAGTTGCAAGAATGGACGAATCAAAGGGCAAAGGAGATACAAGACTGACCTCACGAACCACTCAAAACCCCCAAATAACCGAGCAAACCCGCACGTTAGGGGGGCTCACAAACCGCAGAGCGAAGTGATCAGGCAAAGAGCCACCGGGTTTCGCCCTGGCGCTGTTGGCCAGGCTGCGCCGGATCCTCGGGGTTGGAGGTGGATGGGGATGTCCGTGCAGACTTCGCAGGAGCGAGAGGCGTCCTTCCTGCTCTAGCCTCACCGCGTCCACCTCCTCCAGGCTTCACTTTCCCCAGCAGCCTTCCAGCTGCGCCCGGGGGCGTCCCCCGCCGCCAGGTCCCAACTTTCCCTCCTCTGGGGGGCGCCGAGCCACCGGGGCCGCCGCCACCGCAGCCACCGAGGGAGGGGGCGGGAGCGGGGGCGGCAGGGGGCGCGCGGCGCCAGCGGGCCCGGGGGACGGCGGGGCGCGGGGGTGGCCGTGGCCGGAGAGCCCGCACGGGGCCAAAGACACAAGCCGCCTAAGCCCCCGCGGCGGCGCCACCCAGACCCTGCGCCGCCCCGCCCGGATTCCCCCAGGTCATCCCCCTTACCCGTCGGCGACCCTAGTCCCACAAGCCGGCGCGAGAGGACAGAAGAGATCGGAGGGGACGCGGACAACCCTGCCCCCGTTACCTGAGGGGCTCACACGCCGCCGCGGTGACCACCTTCGCCGACCGTCCTGTACCCTTCCTGGTGACCGCCGGCGCCGCCGCCGAGCAACTGACACTGACTAACAACAACTAACTAACTACTCGCCGCCGCCGAGTCCACCGCGCGCTCCCGGCCGCCTGCCGCCCGCCCGGCCCACCAGCCAGCCCGCCTCCTCCTAGCCTCGCGCGCCGCTTCTCCGCGCGCGCACTCCCGCCGCGCTCCTTGAGCGAACACGCGCGCGCGCGCACACGGGCCCTCTCCCAGGCCGTCCTCAGCACCACGGGAGGAGTCACCGTGAGGCCCCACCTCTCGCGTTCCTACCTCCCGGGAAAGAGATCTAGAGCACGTCTGATTGGCCGAGGGGGCGTGGCCAAAGGAAGAGGGAGGGACAACCAGGACCTTCGGCGGGCGTGAAGGGAAATTTCAGTTCAATTACGTTTAAGCGGAAAAGGGGAACGACGTATTGGCTCATTTGGTGCCTCAGCCCCCTACGTCAGCCTACCGTCGAATACAGAATATGTGTCTTCAAGGACTCCAGCACATAGTAATCACCAATTTAAGCCCAATACTTTCTGCAGGCCTTAATTTTAAAAACTACATCTCCCAGAAACCTTCGCGAAAATAAGTCTCACCTTACGTAATCACGTAGTCCTTCGCCGCCTTTGAACAAAATAATCCCTTCATTTTTCTGAAGGTAAGGGGAATAATATTTCATTTTTCTCCTCACTGGAAAAATTTTAAATGCAGCGAGTAAAGAAGTTACCTATGGAAGGCAGTTAAGCAATTAGGTAAAGGGAAAGAAAAGACATCAGTATAAAGTACTGCGGAGGAATTTTTGTCAAGCTGTGAGACGACGGAGTGAGAAGAGTGAAGGCGGTTGAGAGGGGCTCAGGGAATTGTCCTGTGTGCCAGGGACTTTCTTTAGGCCTCGGGCCCCTGTCTACCCCTATCGTCAGCAGGTCAGTAAGCAAGGCGAGCTTGGGGGTGGCCACAGTGGAGGTACCCTTCACCCCTTGAAGATCACCCCTCTTTTGCTGTTACTGGTTTGCCTCAGTTTGAGGCCGACTGAATGGGGGCGCCTCACTTCCGGTTGGGGGAGGGGAGGAAGGCCATCCTGGGGGAGGGGGGACATAACTCACTTCCTGTGGGGGTAGGGTGATAGGTTGGGGTGTCCAACCCATTTCCCGTGCCGGCGAGGGCTTAAAGAGGTGATGCTTGGTGCCATATGCACAGATGGTATCTTAAAGCTTTGGGGTTGTGTCTTATGTGAAAAAATTAGGTTATTCCACGAAGTTGTGCTTATCACCAGCCTCCAGTCAGAATTCATGTGAGTTTTGATTCCATGTGTAAGGTGAAAATTTTCTCCCCAATCTTCAAAGAATTCGAAACCTCCTGTTAAAATTTTCTACCCATCTGTGCAAGATGACATATTTTCTTGTGTGACTCATGAATTGCCCACCCTGCTCCCCAACTCAAGTCCAACCTTGACTTAGAGTGGTATAGCGGTATTCTTTGCCTTGACATGCCACAGGAACTCTGTGTCTATTCTTAAAGAGGTTGTTTATTACAGGACTCGATATTTTACGTAAACTATGAAGCATTTTCACCTTACGAGAGTGAAAATATACCCAATTAACAGGTTACCTTAACTGATGTGATTGGTGTCTTAAATCCTTAGACCTGTTGCTTTTAGGGTACAGGTTCTGCCCTGTGCCTGAAAACAACTTCCTCAGCTTTAAAATTTGATTTAATTAAATTACAAAGGGGGGAAATGTACTACAGTGCGACTTTCACAGAGGTTACATGTAAGTTACATATAAGAATTTTTAAAGCTGAGGAAGTTGTTTTCAGGCAGAGGACAGAACCTGTAAAGAGACGTGGGTCCCATCTCTGAGTCAGGAAGATACCCTGGAGTAGGAAATGGCAACCCAACCCAGTATTCTTGCCTGGGAAATCCCATGGACAGAGAAGTCTGGGCAGGCCAGAGTCCATGGGGTCGCAGAGAGTCCAGCACACCTGAGCGATTGAACGTGCACATGCATGCACACGCACTCAGCACCGATTTAAAAATGGTGTCTACACTTTGTGGTTTTAAGGCACGGTGCAGGGATCCTGAAATTCAGCTCAGATTTTAAATAAGGGGGAAATTTGGCTCATGAAGGACAAAAAATATGTACCAGAACGTTCAATTTTCCTATATTCTCAATGTTTTGTAAGAAACTACATGTAACACTCAACAGTCTGATTTCTTGGCTTTTGCAAAAAGCCACGTACTTGGCTAAGTATCACAATACTTAGTAGGTGGTGAGGGTACTGAAAGGGTCAATCTATTTGGTGATTATGAAATCTCAACAGCTTTAGTAATTTTAGAATATCTATCAAGTGAACTGTAATGTCTTTTAAGAATATTGAAAAGAATACAAAAGGCTTTTGTATTTTTTTCCTTTAGGGTTCTCACCTAATCTACCCTCAGAATTTGCAATTGTTTTAATTCTAGTTCTTTTCAAAAGCTAGTTTGTTTAGAGTTTATTAGACAATGTGATTTACACTAAAATGTTTAAACAACTGTAAAACTTAAATGTCACAGTAAGGAAAAAGATATATTTTGACCTTTTATAGACATAAAGACAAAAAAGCTAAGACCCTAAAGTCAGTGAGTTATCTTTTCAAGGACTACAGAGTTTCTGCAAAAGCTGAAAAGACAGGACACACTTATGTCTGTGTTACTATTAATAAAAGGTTAGGAACATGTAGACTGCCTCAAGCAAGTATTAATTAATTGATTAGAAAAACATGTTCATTATCTCCTGTTAGTGTACTATAGAGGAAAATATATGAGCCTCCTGACAAATTAAACTATTAAACTACAGCATTAAGAACTATTGAAGTGAGTAAAGCTTGTGGAATTAGATGAAATAGAGAAAAGGTAAGTTAAAATATTGATTGAAATACAGTAGTAGTGCCTTTAAGAAACTATCTTTGGAAAGCAAAGGAGTTTTTAAAATTGGTCTTTATACCACTCTATGGAAGAAATGCAGTATAATAGAAATAAGAAAAATTGTTCCAGCTGAGAGACTTGAGCAACTTGAAGAATTGTCTGCTCAGAAGAAAGCAATTTATAAAGCACATATCTGAAAGAAGATGTTTTGTGATAAGTGGCAGTTATTCATCGGTTCCATCAAAAAAGAAATATTAGAAAACCTTGTGAAAAATAGAGGGAAGTTCATGGAACCTGCTTTTATTCTCTTTAAAAGTGTTTTCGTAGAGCAGCTTGCTGTCTTCCAAAGGCTTTTTTTTTTCTTCTTCTTACAACTCTTTGTTGCAGTTTTCTTTGCATGTTCTAATAGAAACATATTATCAAAATTAGAAAAATAAAGACTTTTGTAAGTGTACTCTGTTGCTTCTTTAAGTAAATGGATTTCATTCCATTACTTGCCATTAAAAAAAAAGAGATTGTCCATTTTTTCATAATATTTAGATTAGATAACCGTTTTCTTTTTCAAAAAGCAGTCATTAGATATACTGCTCACAGCAGTTTGAAATAAAACAGTAGGTCAAAATTATAGATTCTGTCTCACTGAAGTTTGATTATCCAGAAAGTGCTAGATGCTATCTCTAATGCAAAAGGATCTTTTCATTCTTTTGTCTGCCTTTCTTTGTAAAATCATGCTCTTGTTTTACAACTATTGCTTTTTTATATATTTGTTGTTTTGATAGTTGCTTATTTTTGCCATTGAGTTGAAAGAGACTATGCTAACAACATGAATGGTTCTTAAACCTGCTGTTCTGCTGTCATCTCAGGGCCATCAAGAGTATTCAAATGAGAATACCCCTTACATGACCTTTTATTATTTCAAGAAAAGTTTATTGAGTGCTTACTATGTAATAGTCTCTGTTTTAGGAACTTGAAATACATCAGTGAATACAGATAAATATCCATATTCTCTTGGAGTATACTCCAAATCAAAACTGGAATTTTGCTCCCTTGATATTCCTAAATAAGCTCTGTAGTGTGATCATTGTTCAAACTGAATCAAGAAACAACCCTAAACTTGATCTCTTTTGGTCTTGATCTCTAAGCATTCTAAACCCAGTTTTTAATATTTCAGTCAGATTTTTCTCCAGACCATTAAAGTCCCTGTGTTAAATATTCAACCCTTTTCATCGATGCATGCATCACAGCACTACCATTCTAACCTCCTTTGTGTGGTACAAACAAAAGTGAACAGTGGGGAAAATAGGGGATCAGACAGGCCTGGGTTCAAACTGATGTCTACATTTTACTAGCTGAGCTTCTTACTAGCTTGGTAACCTTGAAAAATTTATTTGAGCTCTCTGAGCCTCACTTACCATAAACCCAAATGGGGTTATTTGATGGATCAAGTATATTTTATGTAAATCACCTGGCAGAATGCCTGTTGTTAGGAGCTTAAGAAAACAGTGAAAGTGTTTGTCGTTCAGTCATGTCTAACTCTTGTCACCCCATAGACTGTAGCCCACCAGGCGTCTCTGTCCATGGAATTCTCCAGGCAAGAATACTGGAGTGGGTAGCTATTCCCTTCTCCAGAGAATCTTCCTGACCCAGGGATTGAACCAGGTCACCTGCATTGCAAAGTCTTTATGTCTGAGCCACCAGACATAGGAAGCCATTAGGAGCTTAATGAATGCTATTATTTTACCCCCCAGTTTGCTTGATTATTCTAGCTATTGGAATATGTATGCCTGCATGACTATTGTAAGCCTCACATATTCCCAGAAGTATAGGGATGCAGTGCTGCTGCTGCTGCTGCTGCTAAGTCGCTTCAGTCGTGTCCGACTCTGTGCGACCCCATAGACGGCAGCCCACCAGGCTCCGCTGTCCCTGGGATTCTCCAGGCAAGAATACTGGAGTGGGTTGCCATTTCCTTCTCCAGTGCATGAAAGGGAAAAGTGAAAGTGAAGTCGCTTAGTCGTGTCCGACTCTTAGCGACCCCATGGACTGTAGCCTACCAGGCTCCTCTGTCCATGGGATTTTCCAGGCAAGAGTACTGGAGTGGGGTGCCATTGCCTTCTCCAGGATGCAGTGCTAGGATTATTCAAATTCAGCCTTTCCCAATCCAAGTAATCTAAGCATGCCCATTTAGCTGTCAAGATTTTACTTTTTGTTCCTTGCAGAAGAAATCGCTAATTTCCATGATTATTTTAGATAATAAGCATAATAGAAAAGTTTCTAGAAAAAGTTAAAGAATCACTAAAGTAATTTGAATTGTTAAAGGAAGACTTTTTGAATCAGTCTTCTAAATCTATTTAAATATTAAGCCTAACATTCAGGAGTCTTCTCTTGTTACCAATCTACACATTCCCAACTAAATTGGTCTCTGGGGGAAAAAAAAATGTATCTTGTACCCAACCTTTTCTATCTTGGTTCATGCTATTCATTCTCTGTGTGAAACACTTTGTCTTTTCCTAGGAAAATCCTTATCTATCAGAATGCCACCTTCTTGGTGGCCCTTTCTCAAATACCGCCTTCAGCTTCAAAAATTATTTTCTGATGTCTATCCTCTAGTACTTCCATTCTCCCAACCATATGTGCTGTGTCTGTTGACTCTCCAGAGCATTTTGTACTTTTCTTGTGTCATATAAAATCCAGTACTACTGATAATGTTGTTGTGTATTTCTGTTGTTGTTATTGTCATACGTAGAGTCCACGAACGGTCATAAAAGTTTGCAGACTACATGATATTACTGTCTGTGTCTGCTGTCCTACCTAGCCATTCACATCATAAGTATTCAGTAAATATTTGTGGAGTTGAATTGGAAGTTGAGGTAGATGAAACTGATCAATAACTTTTGGGGTAGATGAAACTGATTAATAACTATTGTCCACTACTTATACCCAATGTTTAAACACAGTGACCCATGTCCAATAGACAATCAAAGGTCTGCTGAATGAAGGGGTGACTCAGTCATCATTCTCTCATTTTAAAGCATAAGGTATCAATATAGAACATATATTAAATGCCTGCTATATGATGAGCCCTATGAGAACTCAATTTAATTTGAAAGAACCTACCCTCAATTTAATTGGGAAGAACTAAGTTGTAATTAATATGTACAGATTTTGAAGACTGAAGGTATTTCAGTGAAGGTGGGTTGGGGAGTCATTGTAGAGTTGCTTGCATTTTGAAATATATCCCAGGCTGTCTAAACTCAGAAACAGAATAGATTTAGATATCAAGAGATATTTACCTTGCAATTCCACTCCTAGTTATATACCCAAGAGAATTAGGAATGGGTTCACATCTTTTCCCCAGATGTTCCTAGCAGCATTTATTGTAAGAGCCAAAATATAGAAACAAAACCAAATGTTTATCAATTGGTGAATAAATAAACAGAATGCAGTATAGTCATACGAGGGAATGGAGAAGGCAATGGCAACCCACTCCAGTACTCTTGCCTGGAAAATCCCATGGACGAAGGAGCCTGGTAGGCTGCTGTCTATGGGGTCGCACGGAGTCGGACATGACTGAAGTGACTTAGCAGCAGCAGCAGCATACAAGGGAATATTATTCATCAATGAAAAGGAATAGAGCATTGGTACATGCTATAAAATGGATGAATCTTGAAAATATTACAGTAAAGGGAAAGAAGCTAGGCACAAAAAGCCACATATGATTCCATTTATATGCAATGTCTAGAACAAGCAAAACCATAGAAACAGAAAGTTAATATATTAGCGTGCCAGGAACTGGGGGCTGTGGATGGAGAATGACTGCTAATGTGTATGGAGTTTCTTTGAGGGAATGATGAAAATGTTCTGTGATGGTTGCACAACATAACCATGATAGTAAAATACCTTGTTTACGAATATATTGGGCCAGCCTGAAAGTTGGTTCAGATTTTCCAGTAAGATGATACAGAAAAACCAGAATGAGCTTTTTTGGCAAATCCAGTACTAAACCACTGAATTGTATACTGAAGGGGTGAATTTTATGGTATGTGAGTTATACCTTTAAAAAGAGGGATATACTTACACTTGAAGAATCTGGATTTTTGGATGGGGCGAGAACAAGGAAGTAGTAGTGAAAGTTGCTCAGTTGTGTCCAACTCTTTGCAACCCCTCTATCCATGGAATTCTCCAGGCAAGAATACTGGAGTGGGTAGCCATTCCCTTCTCCAGGGGGTCTTCCCAACCCAGGGATTGAACCTGGTTCTCCTGCATTGCAGTCATATTTTTTACTTTCTGAGCCACTAGGGTTGTAAGGATGTGATAATTCTCATATTCTAGAGGGAAATATAAGTGTCTAGGTGCAGATCAGGTGAGGATGGATAGGTTTCTGGCTATCATGTTTCTTATGAAGCAGGCAGTGAGGTGAATGGTTAGACTAGAAGGGTGTTGACAAGGGAGAACAGCATTTTAGGAACTTGAAGCTTCAGATTTTTTTCTTGATAGGGTCAAGGATGTATGTGGTCATCCTGGTTTCAGTGTGAAGGTCAGCTTAGTTCAGAGGTTGAAAGTATCATAGGAAGTCTGATAGCAATCAGCAATGAAGTTACTGGAGAAGATGGGAGAACAGAGACTAGACAGAAATATTAGAATTTGAATCTAAAACTATCCCCATATGATGAAAAATAGTTAAATCATAGTGGAAAGGAACCAAGGGCAATGATTTGGAGAAGTTAGTACATATGAAGGTATTCATTTGAAGAAATGCTTGAGTACCTTTTATGTGCCAGGCACTATTAAATAAAACCATAGTTGTTTTCTTTGTTTGAATTATTTTTTTAGAATAAGATCTTATGAGTGAAATTGTTCATTTTAAGAGTATGGGTATTTTATAGTTCTTGATACAATAGGCTATGTTATTTCTCTAAAAGGTTATACTAATTTTTGATGTCACCAGTAATATACAAGTGTGTTGTCTTAACCACAATTTCACCAGCAAAAATTCTTGGCTAGTTGGATAGGCATAAAATTATTCTTCTCTTTGATTATTCCTTCCGTTATGGTGTTTCTGTATCATGGAATTGGCATCTGTGGGAGCATGAAGGAATTCAAAGCCTTTGTATTTGCTCCTTCATCTGGAAAAGCTTCCTTAAAGAATATGGATTTTTAAGGACCCTAGGAATCAAACCAGCCCCTAGTTTGAATCAGCTCAAAACTACTGTTATTCAGTGGTGTTCTGCTTATTTCTTAAATGGTATTCACATTTAAACTATATTTAACCATAATTCCAATTCCCATTCAACTAACTTAATTCTCATAATTTGGTGTTTTAGGTATTAACTAACTTCATGTTGCCTATGAGAAGATAGAGGCTAGTTCACTTGCCCAGGGTCACTTGACCTATAAGTGAAAGAGACAGGATTTGAATGCAGCCAGTTATTATTCTCAAACTCTGTGATCTCTTAGAGTCACAACTAAAACTTACTGGGGGCTAAGAGAAACTGGAAGTGAAATTTGAAAGGGAACTTGGCCAATCAGGCACTTACTTACATATGTATGTAATGAAGCAGTTAGCAGAAAAGGTTTTTTCATTTTATTTTTTTATTGGCCCTCAAAGAGGCCCACAGAGTAACTTTTTAATTAATAACTTCAAAACTGATCACAAGGTTAGTGAGATACTCAGAAGCATAGTACATGATAGCAAAGGAAGAGAGATTTTTTTCATTTTTATTCAGTATAGTATGCCCACTAGACAGATTTAGAATCAGGAATATAAAATGAGATGCCATGTTCAAATGCTCAGTTTTAATTAGATAAAATACCCCAACATATAGATAAGGCAATTAAGGCCCAGAATTACATACCAAATAAAGTGATACAATGGACCCTAGAACATCAGCCTCCTGCTTCCTAGTACACTTTGCTAGATTGACTGAACCAAGTAGAAGCAACAATCTATGTGGTTGTTTTGTAATTTATAATTTTTATAATTTAATATGGCTATCCTTAAGAGAGATCATTTCTCTGTGTATTTTAAAACAATAATAATAAAGATCCACACACCAAATTACTAAATATTTAGTGATAGATTAGAATAAGAAGTGACACTAAAGATCAGGTTGAACGCTAGTGTATCAGATAGTCTATCTGTAAGCTATACCTTAACAGTATTTATCTGTATCCCAGATGAGTATTTGGAATTTTCAACAAAGCGCAGCCCTTTTCTTCTATCCCTACTCCTTTAAGTGAAACTAATACCCCTGCTGCCCCCAAAATAGTATCCAGATACTCTACTTTCATTTCTTAGCCTCAAAATTTATATCTCCGTTCTCATTCCATCTCCACACTTCCTTCATTCCTGTACTTCATAACTTTAATTCCTATTCTCTTAACACAAACCTTTCATTTTTATTGCCAGTGATACCACAATTACTTCAGCTCTTTGGAAAAGCAATATAGTTGCTGTGTCAGCAATAATAATATGTTCACAGTCTTGAGCCAAATTTCCACTGATAGGATTTTATTCTGAGAAAATACTTCAAATAAAGAAAACAGTGAAAGGGACAAAATGGCACTGATATCTATACTGTTTTTAAAAACTGGAAACCTTCTAGATATCCAAAAATAGAATAATGGTTAAGCAAATTATTACCTATTCATTCAGTAGGCTATTAGACATTAATTTTTCACAATAGCTTCTTTTAAATATATTTAAAGATTCTCTAAGAATGTTTTTGCCAAAATGAAAAAAAGGAGAAATCAAAAAATCATGTATTTCTGAAGCATTTGTATTTTCTGTGTCATAATAACTGATATTCATTGAGCATATACTGGTGTCGGTGCAATACTAAAGCAATATTACAGAAGTGTTGAGTAGTTAGTAAGAAACCTGCTCTAAAGTCAAATCCTAGCTCCATCACTTACTAGTATGTGATCTTAAAAAAGAAACTGGAGATAGTAACAATATCTACATTAAGTTATTAAATCTGTATAAAGTGTCTGGCACATTGCATGCCCTCATTAAAGTGTTTTTGTTAGTAGACATTTTACAGACATTTAATCTTCACATCCTCACAACATTTATGAGATGGTGTTACTTTCATTTACATAAGATACAATTGAAACTCAGAATGTTTAAATACTTTGGTCAAATAACTTGACAAGATCACACAGCTAATAAGCAGTAGATTTTTGATTGAGAGCCCATGCTATGACTTCTGCTCCTTGCGTTGAGGTTCTAGGTTGCTGCAGACTAATGCTTTTGCTGAGAACATTAGAGGACAAATTTTTAAAAAAAAGGAGAATGAAAACATCAGAGGCCTACTGAGGCAGCCATCAAAATCATGGAACCAAGGGAACTTCAAAGAAGCATGCTTATGTTCTGTGCTTCTCTTTCCCTGTTCAAGAATTTGCTTAATGTGTAGTACAGAACAAGAACCTATGAAACTGAGCAGAGGATTTCTGCTATAAGCAGAGAAGCCAGTATTCTCATGGGGCTGAGTACTAAACATTGGAGTTTAGTGATCCCCATTGGCCAGGACTGAGGGGTCAAGATGCTAGTAGGGAAGAGAAGCATCTAGAAGTGATTTTGCTGAAGAGCAGAAGCTAAGCAAGCTAACCCGTAAAAAGACAGAGTGAATTTTTTTTCATCTGATGATGTTGACAAGCAAGCATTAAAATTCTGGTCCCTCCAAGGAAGAAAGGACCTGTAAAACAGCCCAGGCTCTCAAATAGTATTCCCTAGAGGACTACACCCTCTATACATAATACACTTGAGTACAAGAATAACTAGAAATAAGGAAGAATATTTCATAATTATAGAAGAGTCATTCTACTAGGGAAAATGTGAGAATATAAATCTGTATATATCTAATTCTAGTAATATAGCTTCAAAAAATATTTTTTCAAGTTCACATGGGACTTTTAACAAAATAGATCTTATGATAGACCATAAAGCAAATCTTAACAAATCTCATCCAGACTGTTACCTGAACATAGTTCGATTAAGAGATGGATTATAAAATAGTACCTAGCAAACTCCCCCCAAAATACATTTCTGAATGACCCACTAGATCAAAAAATAAAACACAATTAGAACACATTTGCAACAGAATAGTAATGAAAATACAATATATCAAAATATATGTGAATCAGCCAAAGCTATACTTGATGGGAAAATTTATAACCCTATATGCCTATATTAGAAGAAAGTCAAAAACTAGTGATCTAAATATCATTTTCAGGAAATCCAGTAAAGAACAGCAAATTAAACCCAAAGTAAGTAGAAGAAGGAAATTATTAAAAAGGAGCAATTAATTAAACAGAAAACAAGGACACAATAAGAAATATCTGCAAAGCCACGAGGTCGGTCTTTGAAAAGGTCAGTAAAATGTATAGACCTCTAGCAATACCGATCAAGAAAAGTACACAGTCAATCTTAAACTCTTGATCTTTTTCCTGATTCTACACCTCCAGTATTCCTATTTCTATAAATCTCATCTCCATATATATCTACTGATAGCTCAGCTGGACATCTTGGTATTATTCTTGAGAGCTCTCACTACCACACACGCACACCATGGAGACCACTACAAAACTCTCTGACTGGACCTCCTGAATGTATCAGATCCACTCTGTGTGCTACATCTGCACTGCCATATCCTGTTTTAAGCCACCATCATGCTGTGGTAGACTGTAACAGTAACTTCCTGGATTCATTCTTACTATTTGCCAGTCCATTCTTTACATAGAAGTTAGAATGATCCTTTAAAAAGCATAAATATCGTATCATGCTGCTCCTTGGAATTCCTAAAAGCCTTACTCTTAACATTGGTGAAAACCCACATGTTTAAGATAACCCCACATCTGTGCAGGATGTAGTCCCTGCTTGCTTATCCTTGCTGCTCTCTCCTGATCACTTTACTCCAGCCCCTTCTAGCCTTCTTTCACTTCTTCCAAAGCACCAAGTTCTCAGTCAAGTCCTAGTTCCTCAGCATGGAATGTACCTACTTAACATTCAGTTCTCACTTTACTTCTTCAGAGTGGTCCTCTGTCTAAGTGACATCTCCCACTCTTTTTCTATCGTATTCTGTTCTTTTCCCTCCTAGAAGCTTTCACAATTTAAAATTGTATTCATTGATATATGTGCTTAATCTTTCACCTCACACCATAATTTTCGTGAAACCAGACACTGTTCACTCTTGTAGTCCTGGTGTCTTAACTAAGTGCCTGGTATATATTACACATT
Organism: Giraffa tippelskirchi; assembly: GCF_054371585.1. Lineage (NCBI taxonomy): Eukaryota > Metazoa > Chordata > Mammalia > Artiodactyla > Giraffidae > Giraffa > Giraffa tippelskirchi. The sequence continues at coordinate 34,860,984 of NC_137286.1, read as the reverse complement.
TGGTAAATACAAGATGAATGAGAAAAGATAGCATGCCACCTTAGGTAAACTCGATAGGTCAGGAACCGTTTCATAGGTGTGCCCTGTACCCTAGGAGCATGGAGGGATTATTTATTTTCTCTGGTTTAATCCTTTATTTCTTCAGAATTACTCTCTGAGAAAGGCACCATGTAATCATTGTAATGCCTGGAGACAGTTTCTGATGATCAGCCTGTCCTCTCAGTGATGTATGTTTTATGTGCTAAGCTAAACTGGCAGTTGTGGGCAGATTTCATTTAAGCCCCTAGAGAGGAATACACCTGCCTGCATTTCTTAGGTCAGAGCTCTTGGAAACTATTGGCAGAGTGTTCTCAGTGGCAGTCTTGGCTAGGCAACTTGTCGTCTTTTCTACAATTCCTTTTTTTTTTTTTTTAAACATTAGAGCCCTACAAAGGAAAGGTGGTCTAATTGCATTTGCTTACTGCAGAGATTGACAGCATTGTTTGTATAAAGGTTATTAGCTATTTTAGGCATGTAAGTATGCCATAATGCTACCACAGTAAGTATATGACATGCCTTTTAATCACGATAAAGCAAAAATGATCACATTTCACAATATGAATGTCTTCATACATGTTTTATAAGATACACAGAGCTATTGTGATTTGCTGTTACAAAGTATTCTACATTTTCTTAGCTTGTGTTTTTTCCTTCATCTTAGACCTAATTTTTAATTAAAATTTTAATTGTTTTAAGCTAATTTCAGTAAAATGAGATGCTTAATTGTGTGTTTGATATAAAATTGTAAGTCCAACAATTTGAAAGAGCTTTTGGCCACTAAAATTTCTTGAAACACATGACAAAAATGTTTGCTAGCAATTTTAGGCGTAAATTTCATTTCAAAAGAAAATGTTTATATACCTGAAACTAACCTAACACTGTAAGTCAACTATACTTTAGTTTTTTTAAAAAAAAATGTTTCAGGGACTTTTATTTCTTAATGTATAGTAAATGAAGTATTCTTATTTATTTCTAAAGTCTTGGTACCATACTTAGAATTCTCCCATAAACTGAAAAAAACATGATGAATGTTTCTTATGCATTTTGGTAGGTTCAGGGCAGTGATGGGGAAAGGGAGTAAAACAAGAAGAATGAGAATTCTGAGTGCCTGGTTTCTCACATCATCATATTATTATTGCTGTTATTAATTCTGCCTTTAACAGAATTATTAATTCTTAATGCAATTTTTAAAAGCTTCATCTAGTTATTGATATTTGTGGATTTACTAGACATTCATAGCTGTTCTCAGGTCAATGAAATTGGGAGTTTATAAATCATAAGAATGTATAAATGTCTGCTGACAGGTATGACTAAGTAAGTTTCTGAATTTCATAATCCTCTGGTTGCTATTGCAGGTTCTTTCTTGAGTTTTTGAAATGTAAATCACTGACTCTAGAGTTAGTGAAAGAATATGAGGAATATTGAAATTCTTTCTGTAGTACTATAGCAGTGTACAAATATGGTGCATTATGGGTATAGAAGGGGTGAGGAGCCTTTAAGTACAGGGAACTCTGCCATATGTGAAACAGTCTTCTCCAGCTAATTGCCAATTTAGAGACTATATTAAATAAATGTAATAGGGTAGTTTTTATGTTTATTTCTTGAAAGGGGAAAGAGCAGATTTATTTTGCCAGAAAGACAGTGTCAGCTCTAGCCATTAATTTCCTGGCAAAACAAACTACTTGCAGAATTCTAATTGGCCAATTTCTTCTCCCCCATGTTTAATTAAAATCTTTCGCTAGCAATACATGATACTGAAAATAGTGTATAGATTCCATTACTGTACCAAGAAAGACTTGGGTCAACTATATCTTTCTAGCTGTCAGCCTTTACTAATTATTTATCTTCTCTTACTTGTTTAGCAGTCTTGTCTAAAAGCATTCTCAGTGGTAAAGAGTAGGGTAGATATACTGTTTACAGTCTTTATCTTCTATGTCTGTGTCACCATCCATAGAGTTGTATTACATTCTGCAGAGTTTAATGTTTACTTGGATAAGTAAAACCTTATCACATTAGAAATTACAACTCAATTTCTGTTTGTAGCTTAATTCGATCATGTAGTAAAAATAATTCTGGTGCCTAGGATTGGAATTGATCTCTGCACTTTCCCTTAGAGTGATGCCCTATAGATAAATATTGCACTCCAGGGGTGCTAGATTGAAGTCTAAGGATGAATTGGAATAACTGCATCCTTGTTTTTAAACATTAGAAAATCTTTCACCAATGGTGAAACAGTAGTCATTTTTACATATCAAGAACAATATCCTGTTAGCTTACAATTGATCATCATCTAGTAGGAAGCTTGAGTTCAAAGATTTCAAATTCAGAACACTATTTTTCAAATAGGTTAAGTGTATTTAAGTTCAGTAGTGCGGCATTTTATGAACTGTTCTAGAAAGCAGTGAGTACAGTGTAATGATTGAGCTTTTTTCCTCCTGACTATTAAATTGGTAACTAAATTGTTCTCTTTTTTTCAAACTGTGCCCTCTTAGCTGGTAGGGAAGGAATGTTTAACCTGGTGGGTCCAACTCTTGCCTGGGTTACATGTTTATCGTTTCAATACTTAATAAATACACATAATAAGAAATAAACTGTAGCTGTAGCTCTGAACTTACTTTGCTGTGACCTGTAATAGTCTGTTTACACTCTGCTGTCTTTGTCTTTCAAGCAAATCACATCACCCCAAACTTAGAACCTACTTTACTACAATGTGTCAATAGTGTTGACATGTTTGAGGAGCTTAGAAAGAAGAAAAAATTTAACTGGCATCGTGGGATCTCGGTTGGTTTAACAGTTTCTCCTGCCTTACTTGGTAATGCATGTATAAAACTGGTGAATGGCATTTGCTCTCAAGAGGTTTTGAGGTTGATTACAACAGAAATACATTGCGGGAAATAACATAGATACTGTAATTTAAAGGGTTATAGGGGAGACTAGAAATTACTCTGATAACATGTTAATTTCAAGGCCTCAAGCATGTATTTAAATACGATACAATCGAAAACAATCTTCCTAGTTCAAAAATTAATAGAAAGCTCCATCATAAGTAGTTATGTATATTGAGCATTAAATCTTATGATACTAATTTATTTCATCTCCTTTCTTTAAAACTGTGTGTATTTCCTGGACATAGGCTATTTGATCTACAGGAATACCTCAGAGATGCTGTAGGTTTGGTTCTAGACCAGTGCGATATTATGATAATTGCAACAAAGCAAGGCACACAGATTTTTCGGTTTCCCAGTGCATATAAAAGTTATGTTTATTCTGTACTGTAGTCTGTTGACTAAAGTGTGCAATAAGTTCAGTTCAGTCACTCAGTCATGTCCGACTCTTTGCGACCCCATGAACCACAGCGTGCCAGGCCTCCCTGTCCATCACCAACTCCCAGAATTTACCCAAACTCATGTCCATTGAGTCAGTGATGCCATCTAACCATCTCATCCTCTGTCGTCCCCTTCTCCTCCTGCCCTCAATCTTTCCCAGCATCAGGGTCTTTTCCAATGAGTCAACTCTTCGCATGAGGTGGCCCAAGTAGTGGAGTTTCAGCTTCAACATCAGTCCTTCCAATGAACACCCAGGACTGATCTCCTTTAGGATGGACTGGTTGGATCTCGTTGCAGTCCAAGGGACTCTCAAGAATCTTCTTCCAACACCACAGTTCAAAAGCATCAATTCTTCTGCGCTCAGCTTTCTTTACAGTCCAACTCTCACATCCATACATGACTGCTGGAAAAACCATAGCCTTGACTAGATGGACCTTTGTTGACAAAGTGTGCAATAATGTTATCTAAAAAAATAATAATACCTTAATCTTAAAATACTGCTTAAAAATGCCAACTATCATCTGAACCTTCTGCAAGTTATAATCTTTTTTGCAACAGTAACATCGGAGATCACAGATCACCATAACAGATATAATAATAATGGAAAATCTTTAAATATTGCAAGAATTACCAGAATGTGACCCAGAGACACAAAATGAGCAAATGCTGTTGGGAAAATGGCACTGGTAGACTTGCTTGACACAAGGTCAAACCACCAATTTGTAAAAAAAACAAAGTATCTGCAAATTGCAATAAAGCAAAGTACAATAAAACAAAGTATGCCTGTACTTAAAGAGAAAAGGTCAGGACTGCATTTTTTTAACTGAGCATTTGTTATCTATATATTAGTCTTAATTGGCAAGTCAGCTGAATCTTATTCCCTCAAGGGATAAATTTGTAAAATGTTTTGTGTGAGAACAAATAGAAGGTGCCAAAGATAAGAATTCAACATAGAGAAGACTTGAGTTTTTTTAATATATTCTTTTTAGTTAAACTTTTTGTGTGCTAGTTCATTTAAACATATCAAGATTCCTTTTTCTGATACCCAAACTAGTTTGAAGGTGGTCATTCACTATTATGGGACCAAGTTTTATTGTTTATTCTAATAATAAAATAACATATCTTTACTACAAGACATTCAGACTTTGAGCATACAGACAAACATAACTTCTATGCTTTTAAACAGAATTTTAAAAAGAAAAAAGTAAAAATCACCCAAAGACAGGTGGGTCGCCTCTTGAGAATGATTTTATACAAGGAATGATATGTATGATTAGATTTGTATTTTAGAATGATCACTGGCAGCTGTATGGAAACAGATTGGAGGCAGGAACAATAGGCAGGAGGTTGTTAAGAGTACTCAGGCCAAGAAAAATAAAGGCTTTCACTGAGACAGTAATCATGGTAACATAGAAGAGGAGACAGGATCAACTGGGTTTTGGTAAGGGATTGAACATGGAGAGAAGGGCAAGGGAAATGCTGGAAAGGACACGCAGGTTTTTGGGCTGAGTGACGAGTAGAGCACCCTCAACTGACATAGAGAACATAGGAGATGGAATAGACTTGAAGGAAAAGATTATGGATTCAGTTTTATATGTGTAAAGTGTGAGTTGCCTCTGGCACACCAAAGGAAGATAATCAATCTTCTTTTCCATATAAGATACAGGCCTGAAATTTTAGAGTTGGTTGTAGATGTTGTCAGTATAAGTGGTTATTAAAACACTGGGACTGAAAGAGATCACTAGGAAAACATACAGAGTGAGAGAAAGGAGCCAATGTCTGAAGAAATGGCTAAAGAGACAGGGAAATAAAACAAGAGAGGTAAACAGGAAACAATAGAAGAAGAGTCATTTACAGTATCAAATGCCAGTTAGCAACAAAATAGATTAACAGTTAAAAAGTGTTTGTTGAAATTAGCAATTAGAGATAACTGGGTATCAGAAAATAGTCAGTAGAGTAAGTTAGGGATAGAAACCAGATTACTGTGTATTTCAGATTGAGTGGGTAGTGGCAGTGGCTAGAATAATCTTTGTAGTTTGGTTATGAAGAAAAGGTAAATGAATGGGCAGTTGCTTAGAAGGGAAGATAGGAATTAATGAAGGGTTCTATTATGAGTTTTGTTTTCTTTCTTCTTAGGAATAGAGTATATTTATATCTGATGGAAAAAAGAACAGTCATTGTTGTAAAAGAGGTTAAAATGATGGTAAGAGGACTGAAATACTTGAAGAAGCTAGAAGGATATCCAGAGCATGGTGTCTTCCATGGAGAAGACACTTACATAGAAAATTTACAACTCAAAGTGGTGCCAAGTGTTAGATGACTAAAAAGAGAAGACTGGGAGTTCCAGAGGAGTTGAGAAAAGTTTGATAGTTTGACTCAAATGCTGAACTCATTGCATATCTTCCATTTAGTTTTCTACTTTATGAATCGGTACATCATTTAGAAGTGTGTAGTATAAGCCTTCAGTTCATTATTGCTGATGAGAATCTCTAGTTGTGTATAAGATTTCCCTGGCTCAGTCTGATAGTTGACCTTCACTGTCTTTAGGCATTTAATCTGTCCATGTTTCTGTGTTAGCTCCATAAAATCATCAATTTCATGGCATCATTTCTCTTGCAAAGCACAGCCATGCAAGACTTTCTCAGATTACAATAATTACTAAGCTTTCCTTCTCATTATTACTTCATATCCTCTCTCAGAAATTCCCCAGAATCATTAAATAAATACATTTTATCTTTGCATAATTCATGTTGCAGATAACCTATCTGTAGATAATCTTGAGTCTGTCTTTTACACAGCATGCAGAATCTTAGTTCCCTGACCAGGGATCAAACCCATAGCCCATGCAATGGAAGTGGAGTCAACCACTGGACTGCCGTGGAGGTCCTTGATTATTGTTCTAATATGTGCAATAAAGGACAACACAGTAAGAATATGAGGTTGTAATAGTGAAAGAGGAACTCCCCAGGTCAGTAGGTGCCCAATATGCTACTGGAGATCAGTGGAGAAATAACTCCAGAAAGAATGAAGGGATGGAGCCAAAGCAAAAACAATACCCAATTGTGGATGTGACTGGTGAAAGAAGCAAGGTCTGATGCTGTAAAGAGCAATATTGCATAGGAACCTGGAATGTTAGGTCCATGAATCAAAGCAAATTGGAAGTGGTCAAATAGGAGGTGGCAAGAGTGAACATCGACATTCTAGGAATCCGCGAACTAAGATGGACTGGAATGGGTAAATTTAACTCAGATGACCATTATATCTACTACTGTGGGCAGCAATCCCTTAGGAAAAATGGAGTAGCCATCATGGTCAGCAAGAGTCCGAAAGGCAGTACTTGGATGCAATCTCAAAAACGACAGAATAGGTATGACCTAAATCAAATCCCTTATGATTATACAGTGGAAGTGAGAAATAGATTTAAGGGACTAGATCTGATAGACAGAGTGCCTGATGAACTATGGATGGAGGTTCGTGACATTGTATAGGAGACAGGGATCAAGACCATCCCCATGGAAAAGAAATACAAAAAAAAGCAAAATGGCTGTCGGAGGAGGCCTTACAGATAGCTGTAAAAAGAAGAGAAGTGAAAAGCAAAGGAGAAAAGGAAAGATATACCCATTTGAATGCAGACTTCCAAAGAATAGCAAGGAAAGAAAAGAAAGCCTTCCTCAGCGATCAATGCAAAGAAATAGAGGAAAACAACAGAATGGGAAAGACTAGAGATCTCTTCAAGAAAATTAGAGATACCAAGGGAACATTTCATGCAAAGATGGGCTCGATAAAGGACAGAAATGGTATGGACCTAAGAGAAGCAGAAGATATTAAGAGGTGGCAAGAATACACAGAAGAACTATACAAAAAAGATCTTCACAACCCAGACTATCACGATGGTGTGATCACTCACCTAGAGCCAGACATCCTGGAATGTGAAGTCAAGTGGGCCTTAGAAACATCACTATGAACAAAGCTAATGGAGGTGATGGAATTCCAGTTGAGCTGTTTCAAATCCTAAAAGATGATGCTGTTAAAAGTGCTGCACTCAGTATGCCAGCAAATTTGGAAAACTCAGCAGTGGCCACAGGACTAGAAAAGGTCAGTTTTCATTCCAATCCCAAAGAAAGGCAATGTCAAAGAATGCTCAACTACCGCACAATTGCACTCATCTAACATTAGTAAAGCAATGCTCAAAATTCTCCAAGCCAAGCTTCAGCAATACGTGAACCGTGAACTTCCAGGTGTTCAAGCTGGTTTTAGAAAAGGCAGACGAACCAGAGATCAAATTGCCAACATCCTCTGGATCATCGAAAAAGCAAGAGAGTTCCAGGAAAACATCTATTTCTGCTTTATTGACTATGCCAAAGCCTTTGACTGTGTGGATCACAATAAACTGTGTGGAAAATTCTGAAAAGATGGGAATACCAGACCACCTGACCTGTCTCTTGAGAAACCTGTATGCAGGTCAGGAAGCAATAGTTAGAACTGGACATGGAACAACAGACTGATTCCAAATAGGAAAAGGAGTACGTCAAGGCTGTATATTGTCACCTTGCTTATTTATCTTATATGCAGAGTACATCATGAGAAATGCTGGGCTGGAAGAAGCACAAGCTGGAATCAAGATTGCCGGGAGAAGTATCAATAATCTGAGATATGCCGATGACACCACCCTTATGGCAGAAAGTGAAGAGGAACTAAAAAGCCTCTTGATGAAAGTGAAAGAGGAGAGTGAAAAAGTTGGCTTAAAGCTCAACATTCAGAAAACTAAGATCATGGCATCCAGTCCCATCACTTCATGGCAAATAGATGGGGAAACAGTGAAAACAGTGGCAGACTTGTATTTTGGGGGGCTCCAAAATCACTGCAGATGGTGATTGCAGCCATGAAATTAAAAGATGCTTACTCCTTGGAAGAAAAGTTATGACCAACCTAGATAGCATATTAAAAAGCAGAGACATTACTTTGCTGACACAGTTCCGTCTAGTCCAAGCTCTGGTTTTTCCAGTAGTCATGTATGGATCTGAGAGTTGGACTGTGAAGAAAGCTGAGCACCAAAGAATTGATGCTTTTGAACTGTGGTGTTGGAAGAAGACTCTTGAGAGTCTCTTGGACTGCAACGAGATCCAACCAGTCCATCCTAAAGGAGATCAGTCCTGGGTGTTCATTGGAAGGACTGATGTTGAAGCTGAAACTCCACTACTTGGGCCACCTCATGTGAAGAGTTGACTCATTGGAAAAGACCCTGATGGCTGGGAAAGATTGAGGAGAGGAAGTGAAGGGGACGACAGAGGATGAGATGGCTGGATGGCATCACCGACTCAATGGACATGAGTTTGGGTAAATTCCGGGAGTTGGTGATGGACAGGGAGGTCTGGCGTGCTGCGATTCATGGGGTCGCAAAGAGTTGGACACAACTGAGCAACTGAACTGAACTCAATAGTAAAAGAGCAACCATTGATATGAAATGATTGTATAGGCAAAGTGTTAGTGTTTGGCTTTTTAAACAGAAGACCTGATTAGTATGAGTACTACTAGAAATCTTGAGTGTGAGAAAAATCTCATTCTGGTTTTACATTTATCATCTAAACTTTGACACTATAGAGGCTTTTCAATGCCTTAAAATATACAATTCTATGAATTAATTGTCCAGTTGGTTCTTTGAGGTTAGGAAGTACTTTTATGTTTGTTCATGAAGTCTGGTATGCTTTAGGCCTAACAGTGCTTTCATATATTCATCTTTATTCCAAATGGACAGGTCAAAATAGTCACCACTGACTCGACTAATTTTTTTATCTAAGAAATACACTTCTCATCTTCCTAGTTTAAACATTTGATGGTAAACACTGCAAATCCAAGTGAGTTAGGTATCTTTCATGAGGAACTCTGATATACTAATATGTTAAGCATTGAGAGATATCTTTTTCTGCTCTCATGAGTACACAGATGTGGCCAGCTATACACTGTAAATATTGATGTCATTTAAAGTTCATATTTTGAGTAAAAAAAGTTGGGTTATCTACTTAAGGTGATGCATAACATTAGAATACTTTGGTTGAAAGAACAAAGTTCAACAGAGGTGCAGTGAAAGAGGTAAATGAAAGGAATGTGGACAAGTAAAAATAGAGGTTTCTAGAATTTTTAGAGCTAAAAAGAATCTAAACAGTCATTAGATAAGCCTTGGAATAACTGCGTACGTTTGTGTTCAGTTGCTCCAGTCATGTCCCCATGGACTGTAGCCTGCCAGGCTCCTCAGTCCGTGAGATTCTCCAGGCAAAAATACTGGAATGGGTTGACATGCCCTTTTCCAGGGGATCTCCCTGATCCAGGAATCAAACCTGCATCTCCTGCACTGGAAGCGAATTCTTTACCAACTGAGCCACCATGGAATAACTGAGGGGATGTGATTTAGAAAAGGAGCACACTTGTTCTGTATATTCCTCAAAGAGTAGAATGAAAATCTAAGGATGGACACTTCTTGGGGACAAGTTTGGAGTTCATTATTAAGAAAAACTTTCTAGTGGTCAGACTATTCAGAAATGGGAGTAGACATCCCCAAGAGATATACTCAGGTTGGGAGCCAAGCCTTGGATGTGTGGTTGGATCCAGAGACCTTTATGAGATTTTCCAGTCCTTGAATTCTTACCTAAACCAGTGACCAGTGTTTCTCTTTTCTTTTAACTTTTTTAACCTGCAGTATATACAGTAAGTGCACAAATCTTAAATGTACAAGTCAGTGAATGTTTATGTATGTATGCACCTGTGAATATTTCCAACACTTCAGGAGGCTCTTTAGTCAGTACCTTCTCTCCCCCATTATAGATAACCACAACTATTCTGATTTCTGCCACCAAAGAATAGTTTTCCCTATACTTAAACTTTACATAAATAGATTCACAGAATATTTACTTTTGTGAGTCTGGCTTCTTTTGCTCATCATTATATCTATGAGGTTCATCCATGGTACATGCAGCAGTAGTTCAGTCTGTGTAGTATTCCACTGATGTCACTGTAGGAATATATTAGAATGTAACCAAGCCACTGTTGATGGACATGTTGATGTCCAATCCACTGTTGATGGATTGGTTGCACTTTGAGATTGTTAATAATGGTGCTATGAACAGTCTTTATGTGTCATTTGGTAGACATCTGCACTCATGTTTAGGATATGTTGCTAGGAATGGATTGCTGGTTCATAGAATGGGTTTATTTTAACAGTTTTTGCCAAGGAGTTTTCCAAAGTGACTGTGCACCCTTAAACTGCCACTAGCAACATGACAAGAAAAAAAAAAAGAATTTCAGTTCCTACTCCTCCTTGCCAACACTGTGTATTGTCAGTATTTTTTATTTTAGTCATTAAATGTGTTGTAGTACTTCTTTTTCTATGATTATTGATCATTTGGATTGTCTCTTTTAGGAAGTGCTTTTTTTCAATTTTTAGCCTTTTTTTTTTAATTGAGTCATTTGTCTTTATCTTGCTGATTTGTTCTTACACATTCTGAATATGAGTCTTTAGGAAATTGTGTGTGTTACAAATATAATTTCCTAGTCTGTGGCCTACTTTTTAACTTATGGACTTTGATGAATAGACCTTCTTAATTTTAGTTCAGTTTATCATTTTTCTCTTTTGTGGTTAGTGTTTTTTGTTTCTTCTTCAAGAAGACTTTGCCTATCCCAAGGTCATAAAGATATTTAGACTAATAATTCTTGAATTGTATACTAAATTAGACAATATTTAACTTTCATTTGTTCATATTCTCCCAAAAACGAAATGTATAGAATTGTACTATTTTCTCCTGTAATTTAACTAAGCTTTCAGCATTAGTGTAAGTAAGTAGATAATTATGATGGTATTAAATCTGAAATTTACTATCAGGATACTTGGTTATTGCTATGGTAACAAAACTATCACAAAAATCTCAGTGGGATTTTTCCTCAGTCATGATACTTGTCCAAAGTATGTGGGGCAGGGGAGTTGGGGATGGGGCGGCTATGCTGTTTTTATACACCTTGGCATCCGGGTTGATGTAAACTCTAGTACAATATATACTTGCATGATTACTATAGTAGAGGGAGGGCGACGTGGAATATTGAATATTGAATCAGTCCTTCGTTGGAAGGACTGATGCTGAAACTGGAGCTCCAATACTTTGGCCACCTGATGCGAAGAGCCAGTTCACTGGAAAAGACCCTGATGCTGGGAGAGACTGAGGGCAAGAGGAGAAGGGGGCGACAGAGGATAAGATGGTTGGATGGCTTCACTGCTCAGGAAGATAGTGAAGGACAATGAAGCCTGATGTGCTGCAGTTCATGGGGTAGCAGAGAGTTGGACATGACTTGGCGACTGAACAATAACACCAATAACATGGAAATTTGCTTTTGGGCTCAAACTTTCTGCCCAGAAGTATCATGTGCCACTATGAGGTGACCCTTTGAGATCCCATCAGCCTTACCTAATTTCAGAGGTCATGGCAAAGTATAATCTTACTATGTTCCCCGAAAGGAGAACTAAAAATGCTTGTAAATAGCCGTAATATTGACTCTCACAGTTAACTTGGGCGCATTACTTAACCTTTCTATGTATCAGTTTGTTCACTGTAGAATCGAAGCTAAGGATAGTATCTGTCATGTGATAGTTGTGAGGATTAACTGGGGTAATAACTCTTAGAATATTGCCTGATACTTAGTAAACACTGAGTATATGTTTGCTAGTGTTACTGCTGTCATTATTGGGTTTTTTTTAATTATTTTATTTATTTATTTTTGGCTCTGCTGGGTCTTCATTGCTGCCCAGGCTTTTCTCTAGTTGCAGCACACAGGGGCTACTCTTTGTTGCAGTGTGCGGGCTTCTCATTGCATGGAGATCTCACTGCAGACTTCTCTAGTTGCAGAGCACGAGCTCCAGGGTACACCTGCTTCAGTACTAGCAGTTCCCAGGTTCTAGAGCACAGGCTCAATAGTCATTTTCACGGGCTTAGTTGCTCTGCAGCGTGTGGGAACTTCCTGGACCAGGGATCAAACCCATGTCTCCTGCACTGGCAGGCAGACTCTTTACTGCTGAGCCACCTGGAAAGCCCTGTCATTATTGTTATTAGGCTCTTACTATGGAATGGATACCACACATGGATGTGTGCTAAGTTGCTTTAGTCATGTCCAACTCTGTGAGACCCTATGGACTGGAGCCTACCAGGCTCCTTTGTCCATGGGATTCTCCCGGCAGGAGTACTGGAGTGGGTTGCCATTTCCTTCTCCAGGGGATCTTCCCGGCCCAGGGATTGAACCTATGTTTCTTATGTCTCCTGGATTGGCAGGCAGGTTCTTTACCACTAGCACCACCTGGGACACCATACTGCCTGCTTTACATAGATTGATTCTTCAGATAACTCCCATTATAGCTACTATTACTATCCTCATTTACAGATGAGACAACTTAGGTTCAGAGATACTAACTAACTTACCCAGGTTCCAGAACTAAAAATAAAAGGTGGGATTTGAATTTAGGCAGTCTGATTTCAGAGACTGCAATATTAACCATGACTCCCTCCCAGATAGCAAGTAAATATTAACCGAAGAATTCAGAAGTGCATCCTTTGCTTAGAGAACTCGTTTGTTTGTATACATGTATATTCATGGTTATGAGTTTATATTGAACTTTCAATATATTTCTATTTTCTGTTTGTAAAATTGTTTCTAGTTCATATCATTTAATTAAAGGTACTGTTTCATGATGTTCTGTTCATGGTCTGACATCTAGACAAATTTGGAATTGATCTTGCCCTTAAGATGAAGAAACTTAGGCCAGAATGGTTTAGTGATCTCAGAAGACACAGCTAGCTGGTGACATGCCTGAACTCAGAATCAGACTTCCTGACTTCAGTTCAGAGTTCTTCCTGGTGCTTCAGATTACCTCCTTGCATTTTGTATAAATTGATATAGCACATAATCCTTTATCGAACATCTGAGGTGCTTTGGTTCTTCCTCCCCCCAAATTTATGTGAATTTGTTGTAGAAAACAGAGATTATGCTTCTCTCCTCATAGCTCACATTGGTATATCTTGATTTTAAGTTACTAATTTTGTCTTTTAAATATTCTAATGTTACTAAACACCAAGAGTCAAATTAGGTGTTTGGAAAGGCTTTGTAATAAGAATAAATGCCTCCAGAGAAAATGCTTCCATGGAAAAACATTGTAATGATGATCTTTTTCATGTCAGCCAGATTTGGAGTCAAATTTCTGAAGGAAGAGGGATGACAGTGGAATTAGAAATGAATCAAGTATACCATACTTGAGGTATATCTCAAGATACATTAGCAAGAAATAAAATGACTGTTTACTCATAAACAGCTTGTTACTTTTCCTACCAGTGATATTATAATGTACATTTGTCAACCTCACATGTATTGTAGTTTTCAGAATTAAATCTTTTAAGGAAATGCCAAGCCGTATAAAGTTGGTGGTCATGGTTTATTTTCCATTATTAAATGAAACTTTTGTATGGTAATTGCAGTGTACTATCATGTAATTTTATCTGAAAGATTAACAGGATATAAATTGAGTTAACTGTATTGTTCTAGCCAAAAATAGGATTTACTCATTCTGTTGCTGTATAGTAGAGAAGGAGTAGAAAGTCACAGCACTTCTGTTTCTCTCAATACCAGAAGTTGTCAGGTATCTGTCAGGAAGATGAACCTAACCTGTACTATGAGGTAATGCACTCATAGGGAAATACACTATTGCTTTGAAGAGAACATGATGCTTTTTCCTGGTCTCCTTCAGTTTTAAACATTCATTCTTGCATTAAGGTAAACATTGTTTTATAAAATTGAATGCAGAATTTAAATGAGTTTTTTAATATAAAATGCAAAGTTTATAAACTGTGCTCTCACACTCTTCTTGGTAGACATTTTTACTCTTCTCTGCCCTGAAGCACTCATTCTCATTTGAGAGAAAGAATGAATATATCACTAGAAATTATCTCTAAGGCTCCCTTCAGCAATAAGCTAGTATATTTTCTGGAGAAGAGAGTACGAAGAGTCTGGTAAAAGGGAATTTTAGTTCATTGTATAGTGAAGAATTTTTTATAAATATACTACATTTATAAATATATTTATAAATATACTTTCTCTTTATAAAATGTATTCACAAAAAGAAAGTATATTGCATGTGAAATTGAAATTTAAGTTTAAAAGGTCTGATTTTTCATGGTACTTTCTTTTAAATAACACAACCATATTACTGAATATTGGGGAGTGAAAACAAAGATTGAAAAGTAATTACTCATAATGTCACCATCCTAATATTATTACTCTGAGCACTGAGTATATTTCCTTCCAATCTTTTTTCTTATGTATTTGTTCTTTTGATATAACTATAACCTGTATAATATACTTTCTTATAAATATTTCATAATTAGGATATATCATAATTAGCAAAAATAGCTTTTAAATTTTATTATTTGCAGATAACATAAAGAAACATTTATTTGATACACACAATATCTTTTTGAGTTAAATAAGGAAGATATTATTAGCACCCTTTTACATATGAGAGCATTGCAAGCAGAAATCACATAATGCCTCTGCTTGGTCCTGTAGTGGATTTCTGTTCTCCGCAGAAGTACTTGCTAACATAGACAGGTGAATATGTTTAATGTAGTTCATTTCAGTTCAGTCGCTCAGTCATGTCTAACTCTGCGACCCCATGGACTGCAGCACACCAGGCCTCCCTGTCCCTCACCAACTTCTGGAGTTTACTCAAACTCATGTCCATTGAGTCGGTGATGCCATCCAACCATCTCATCCTCTGTCGTCCCCTTCACCTCCTGCCTTCAATCTTTCCCAGCATCAAGGTCTTTTCCAGTGAGTCAGTTCTTCGCATCAGGTAGCCAAAGTATTGGAGTTTTAGATTCAACATCAGTCCTTCCAATGAACACTCAGGACTGATCTCCTTTAGGATGGACAGATTGGATCTCCTTGCAGTCCAAGGGACTCCCAAGAGTCTTCTTCCAATACCACAGTTCAAAAGCATCAATACTTCAGCGCTCAGCGTTCTTTAGAGTCCAACTCTCAGATCCATACATGACTACTGGAAAAACCATAGCTTTGACTAGATGGACCTTTGTTGGCAAAGTAATGTCTCTGCTTTTTAATATGCTATCTAGGTTGGTCATAACTTTTCTTCCAAGAAGTAAGCATCTTTTAATTTCATGGCTGCAATCACCATCTGCAGTGATTTTGGAGCCCCAAAATATAAAGTCTGCCACTGTTTCCACTGTTTCCCTATCTATTTGCCATGAAGTGATGGGACCAGATGCCATGATCTTTGTTTTCTGAATGTTGAGCTTTAAGCCAACTTTTTCGCTCTCCTCTTTCACCTTCATCAAGAGGCTCTTTTAGTTCTTCTTCTCTTTCTGCCATAAGGGTGGTGTCATGTGCTTATCTGAGGTTATTGATATTTCTCCCGGCAATCTTGATTCAAGCTTGTGCTTCCTCCAGCCCAGCATTTCTCATGATGTACTCTGCATATAGGTTAAATAAGCAGAGTGACAGTATACAGCCTTGACATACTCCTTGTCCTGTTTGGGACCAGTCTGTTGTTCCATGTCCAGTTCTAACTGTGGCTTCCTGACCTGCGTAAAGATTTCTCAAGAGGCAAGTCAGGTGGTCTGGTATTCCCACCTCTTTCAGAATTTTCCACAGTTTATTGTGATCCACACAGTCAAAGGCTTTGGCATAGTCAATAAAACAGAAATAGATGTTTTTCTTGAACTCTGTTGCTTTTTCGATGATCGAGCAGATGTTGGCTATTTGATCTCTGATTAATGTAGAAAGAAGAGCAAAACAAATTCTTATTCCCTGGACACAGTCCTGCCTTACTGGACTAAGCGAGCCTTGAACAGCAACAGGCAACTCTGGAAATACAAATTTTGTCAGATTTTAGTAAATACACACTCACTCAGACACTAAGAATCTGGAGGTGATTTGATTAGTCTGGTTACCCCTCAGAGTTACACCACTGCTAATAGGTTTTAAACTTGTTTTTGTTTCACCTGGAAACAAGGGAAACAAAAGCAGTAGCTTGTAAATGGAAAAGATAACATCTAAGCACTTGATTGGTAGCCTGAGAGCCTGGAGACTCAGTGTTGAAGGGCGGAAACCTTTTCATATTGGGTAGAGTATTTTCAAATTAGGTGAAGTATTTAAAGGAAAAATGTTCTTGGGAAACTGCTCTTCCAGAGCTTTAAATGTGTCCTTTGAATTCTGTGGCTATTTGATTTACTTTCTGAAGTCCTGAGCATTATCAGCTTTAGGACTCAGAAGCAAAACATAGCATAATATTTCAGAGTTTTAAGTTTTCTCTCTTTCATTTAAACTGTTCTGTTAAACTGCAATTATGCCTTTTGTTTTCTAGGGAAAACTGTGAATTTCAAAAGGAAAACATAGCAAAATCTAAGTTTTAAATATTCTCTTTCAGTTAATCTGTCCTGTTAAACTGCAGTTGTGACTATGTGTTTTGTGAGGAAAACTGAATTTTATTTTATTGTTCAAAGTGGTGAAGACCATTAACTGCTTTGACTCACGGCAGCTCATGGTTTTTTTGTTATTTTTGTCTTCACTTTTTGACTAAAGAAAACTCCCTACTACCTAAAGCTTCTGTTTTTTCTTTTAGGAGTTCTTCCTAGAAAGAGAATTTAATTTGTATTAGATTAAACCAATTAAAATGAAGTTGATTCAAATGAACACTTTGATGGGATGTATTTCCTCTTATTATACTATAGTTTTTATAAGTGATCTCTGACTTTCCTTTCATCTTTTACTTTTAGTATTCATCAGCTTTAAAAGAGTAAAAGGTTTGGAATTATTGACTGTAACAGAAAAGAGCATTCTTTCCATCTCTTCTTTGCAGTGTTGTTTCACAGCTGCAAATTAGAGCTGAAGAAGCAGTGGAAAACATAACAAAATAAAGAAGCAATGTTCTTTGGACCAGTAAGGACCCTTACCCTAGAACTGTTAACTGCTGAGTTTTTGTTTGGGTCAGTAGATACTGAGGGCTTTTGTTGCTTCTGCTTTCTCATACATAGCTTTCCTCAGATGCCAGGCTTGAATAATTTTGTTTTAGAGCTAGAAAGGAATACTATCTGTCTCCTTCATGAGTCTGGATTCCAAACATGTAAGTACCCCAAGCTGAGTGTTCCTTCTCAGGTTTTACTCAGTAGTTTCTGTTTCCTTCAGATCTCAATTTTCAATAAGTTCATTATGATTATTAGTGGTTATCTTAGCTGGTCACCCCATCCATTCAATTCATCTATATTTCTTCCCTGTTTTGTCATACATTTAAATAAATAAATAACTTTACACACATCAGCTTCTACAGCCTTTGCATTTTTTTCTTGCCATTTGCCCTTCTGTGCCTCACTAGATTACAAACTGAAAGGACAAGAATTTCTCCTTGATCTTATTTACCTCTGTGTCTTTGGCAAATAACACAGTGACATATAATAAACTGTGAAAAACATTGCTTTTCAGCTTTTTTTAAACTCATTTCCCTCTTGATAAACATAAAATTCTTCTAATCTGATACACCCTCTATGAGAATCACTAAGAAGTGAGTGAAAATACATACATCATATGGCTTCCTGGATGGAGCATGCCTGTCCTGGCAGTCCCCTCCGCTACCCACATCCCTCTCACCCCTCCTCTACCTCACACACAGCTTGTGCTTTCCAGAGTACCCCAGTGTCCCAGGATATTGTTTGGGAAAGTACACTAAGGAAGTAGTGCGAAGTTTTATTGGGTTACTTTAACTCTTAGTTCCAGTACTGGTCCAGAAGTTTCTTACTTGGGCAGTTGTCTCTTTGTTTACTAATAGTAAAAGCAGTGCTTGAATAGACTGTATAGGAAGGGCAACTTGGGACCATTAGGCACCAGGAAAAAAACCAAATACGTGGACTATGACCTCAAAAGGCACCACCCTCCTTGTAAAATGACAAATTTGCTTTGCCAGAGGAAAATTTTTTTTTATTTTCTCTATATTATCAATGTGCTTTAACCTGTGATACAAAACACTATGTCTAGATGTTTCAGGTTTTCTTTTCACATCATATTTTGTGTCCTAATGGTAATACATCTACAGCGAGATTCCATTGAGGGGAAAAAAAATACATGTACAGAGATCAGACTATCTAGAAAGAAATCTAAACCATGCCTGGTTTCTTTTGATGACCTAGTGCTTATATTTTTTAGAAAATACCTAACTCAAAAGTCTGCAAAACTTTTGCTTCAAAAAATCATAAACAACAATAGAGAATTTATGTGTTTCTAACCCTGGCCTCTTCTTCCCACTTATCATTGTTGTCTGAGAACAGTGTCTCTTAGACCAAGGAGAACAACAGACTGTAAAATTCTGTAAAGCATAGCTACACACCACTTGACACCAGGCACCATCTTAGTTATACAGTAAAGATACTCAACAAATGTTTGCTGTTGAAATATGAATTCTACAAGCATTTACCTTAAAAAGAGTCTGGATTATTTCCTTTATGGCCCCCCCCAAATTAATATATTGTTAGTATGTGTGCTGTGCTCAGTCGTGTCTGATTCTTTGTGACCCCATGGACTGTAGCCCACCAGGCTCCCCTGTCTATGGGATTCTCCAGGCAAGAATACTGGAGTGGGTTGCCAATTCCTCCTCCAGGGGATCTTCTGACCCAGGGATCAAACCCACATCTCCTGTATCTCCTACATGGCAGGCAGATTCTTTACTACTGAGCCATTGGAAAAGCCATCCTTTATCACTAAATAGGTTATAAAACTACAGCTGAAATATATGCAAGGCACAGTAGATAGATTCTATTCCTAATTTTTTTCCAGTTATTTTGAACTGAGAAATTGACTCTACCTTCAGTATGTATCAAGAATCTGACCACTTCTCATCACCTCCACTATCATCACTGTGATCCAATCCACCATTTTTTAGATGGATTATTGCAATAGATTCCTAAGTGATCACCTTACTTCTATCCTTGATCCTCTTCAACTTTCATTCTGTTCTCAAAACTGCAGCCATGGTAATCTTATAAAAATGGTCGATTCCATCCCTTATCTACTCAGAACTTTTTGGTGTCTTCACCATCTCAAAGTAAATACCTGTCTTGACTATGAATTACAAAGCTGTATATGGTCTGATCCCCTATAGCAGTCAGCCTCATCTACAGTTTTTGCCCCTAGTTCAGTCCAGCCAGATTTGCTGCCTCCTTCAGTCATACCAAGTATACACCTTTACATGTGTTCCTCCTGCCTGGGCCATTCTGCCCTCACACACATACATAGCTCTCTCCTTCCTCTCCTTTAGGTCTTTCCCCTGAGATTACCTCAGTGAAGACTTTTCCTGGCCTCTATTTGAAATTCCAGAATCTTCTTCCCTTGAACTCTTCCTGGCCTCTTTTTTTGCTCTCTTTTTTTTACTTTGTACTTATCACTATGTAACATTTTTCATTTTACTTTATCTTGTTATTTGTCTGTGTTTCACTATACTAAGCTCTGTAAGGGTGGGAATTTTTGCCTATTTTGCCTGCTGCTGTATCCCCAGCACATATAAAGTGCCTAGAATGTTAGATACAAAAAAAAAAAAAAACTTGTTCAATGAATGAATACTTGCTGAGTGAATAGTTTCTCTATTATTTAGTTCCTAGCCTACTACATTTTTTAAAAAATGAATGATAGTCATAGTTATAAGAGCCTGGACTCAAGATTCTAGGAGTAGAGAGCCACATTTTCTGCCCACTCCATCCAATACCCAGCCAAACACACAGCTGTATGTACTTATTAGGTATTTAACAACCCTAAGCCTCAAACTAATTATATCCCCCAACCTACCCACCCCCAAAAAGTAAGTATTTAATTACTCCCAAATTACCTGACCTTATCTTTTGCCCCCTCATCTCCCACATCAAAACCTACAGTGAGAGAGTTCTTAACTGAATTTCACTTGACTAAACCCCAGTTAACTGCCTGGTGGGATTAGCCAGTGTTCTTATCCCCTCTGTAAAACATATTGATTAATGCCTACAGCCGGCTGAGTGTTCTTAGCTAAATGTTCACAGCTGGCAGATGGTTCTGTAGTAAGCCTTCATTCTTTCACTTGCCCCAGCTAAACTAACTGTGTGCATATAAAAATCAGTTGTATTTATTCCTCAACCTCAGGGCTGTCTTACAATAAACTGTATAATTAAATTAATTTTTAAATTAATGAACATTATCTTTTAGAGCAGTTTTAGGATCACAGCAAAATTAAGCAGAAAGTACAGAGTTCCCATATACTCCGTGTCCCCATATGTGTACAATTCCCCCACTCTCAACATCCCCTACCAGAGTGGTACCTGTGTTACAGTCAATAACATTCAGTAACAGCCAGTTACAGTCAATAACAGCCTGCATTGACACATAATCATTACCCAACTCCATAGTTTAGGTTTCACTCATGGTGTTGTACCTTCTGTGGGATTTGACAAATGTATGACATACATCTATCATTCTAATATGTAGAATAGTTTCACAGCCCTAAAAATCCTCTGTGTCCTGCTTTTTCACTCCTGCCTCCCCACAACCCCTCCCAACCACTCTTCCTTTTTACTGTCTCCATAGTTTTACCTTATCCAGAATGTAGTGTGATTGAAATTATACACTATGTAGCCTTTTCATATTGACTTTGTATTATGCATTTAAGTTTTCTCCATGTCCTTTCTTGGCTTAGTAACATTTCTTTTTGCCACTGAATAATAGTCCATTATCTAGGTGTACCACAGTTTATCAGCCCACCTACTGAAGAATATATTGGTGGTGTCCAAATTTTGACATTATAAATAAAGCTGCTATAAACATCCACATGCAGGTTTTTTGTATGGAATAAGTTTTTAACTCCTTTAGGTAAATACCAAGGAACACAGTTGCCAGTAAGAGGATGAGTAGTTTTGTAAGAAACTACCAAATAGTTTTCCAAAGTGGCTGTACCATTTTGCATTCATTTCCACCAGCAATGAATTAGAGCTCCTGTTGTTCCATATCCTGGCCAGTATCTGGTGTTTGAGAGTGTTTTGGATTTTACCTGTTCTATAGATGTGTAGTGGTATCTCATTTTCATTTTCAATTCCCTACTGACATATGATATTAAATATCTTTTCAATGCTACTTGCCATCTGTACATAGGCACTGGTGAGGAGTCTGTTCAGGTCTTTTGTTTATATTTTACTTGGGGTGCTCCTTTCCTTATTGTTGAGTTTTAAGAGTTCTTTGTATATTTTGGATAAATTTCTTATCAGATGTATCTTCTGCAAATAGACTTCCTGAAGTCTATGGCTTCCCTTATTTTTTTTGACATTGTCTTTCACAGAGCAAAGGTTTTTCATCTTGTAGTTTTGCATTTTACATTTAGGTTTATGATTCATTGTAAGTTAATACTTGTGAAGGGTATAAGGTCTGTGTCAAGTTTTGTTGTTGTTGTTTTGTGGGGGGAGGTTTGTATATGGATGTCTGTTGTTCCAGCACCATTTATTGAAAATACTATCTTTATTTCATTGTTTTGCCTTTGCTCTTTTGTCAAAGATTAGTTGGCTATATTTATATACATTTATTTCTATCTAGGATTTCTATTCTGTTTCAGTAATTTGTCTTTTCTTTCACCAGTACACACTGTCTTGATTATTGTGGCTTAATAGGAAGTCTTGAAGTTGAGTGGTGTCAGTCCTTCAGCTTTGTTGTTCTCCTTCAATATTGACTTGGCTATTCTGTCTTTTGCCTCTCCATATAAACTTTAGAATCATTTTATTTATATTCACAAAATTACTTGCTGGGATTTGTATTGGGATTGAGTTGAATCTGTAGCTCAAGCTGGGAAGAACTGACATCTTTACAATTTTGAGTCTTCCTATCATGAACATGGAATATTTTTCCATTTATTTAGTCCTTCTTTGAGGAGAGTGAAAAAGTTGGCTTAAAAAGCTCAATGTTCAGAAAACTAAGATCATGGCATCCAGTCCCATCAAGAATAACATGGCAAAGGAATTGAGAATGTTGGCAAAAAAAAAAAAAATTGAAATGAAGCTATAGAATCTAAGCTACACAGAGTAGGGAAAATTAAGAGTCAACAAATAGAAGTTTGTGAGTTTAAAGATCAGTTGTAGCAGAATGGGGCTTCCCAGGTGGCGAAGTGGCAAAAAAATCCACCTGCCATCCCTGGGTTAGGAAGATCCCCTGGAGAAGGAAATGGCTACCCACTCCAGTATTCTTGCCTGGAGAATTCCACGGACAGAGGAGCCTGGCAGGCTACAGTCCATGACATCACACAGAGTCGGACCCAATTGAGCATGCACACACACACATGCACGTAATAGAACTAAAATGACAGGAGGTAATGATCAGAGACTGTTGTAGCCAAGTAACATGACTTTTAAAGGAACTGGACATTTTACATAAGGGTTGTAGTATGGGGAAATGAGGGCAGAATCCCACCTCTCGACTCGGATGTGTGTACAGTTGGGGCTGGTGTGGTAGGGAAGGAGTATGATGTGTCTCCATGAGAGGGCTTGATGAAGTGGGATTAACATATGTGAAGTAGAGAAAGGGCACTTGCAAAGAGCCAACTCCAGAAAACACAAGTACAAATTATCCTTCCAGCATTGTCCAGCATATTCAGAATAATGTAGTCTCATTGGTGAGATCATTCTTTTGTTGGGAAAGGCTACTATTAGTAGAAAAAGCTTAGTTGAAGAACATTTCTTAAACTCTACCTGAGTTCCTTTATTCTGGCCCTATATTGACCAAAGACATGTTCTGAGTATGATTAGTGGCTTAATGTAATTTGTGTTACAGTTTGTAATTGCTATTAAAATATCTTAAATTGGCACTCTGTTTTATACATCAGGATTTTTTTTCAGTTAGTATTAGTACTAGAAGGGATTTTTTCATTTCCAAAGCCACAAAGTGTCAGCCCCAAGGTAATGCTATTTTTGAAGCCTCCAGGTGGAATCCTTCTGTGGGTGAATCCCTTCTGCAAGAAAACATCTGCATGATATACTTGTTTCTGTAAAATGAAGTGGAAAACCAAACTTGTATATTGCCTTGCCTTTGTGCATATTTCTTTCCCCTTCCAGAGCAGTTTTCATTACACAGATTAAGTGCTTTGCATAGAATTTCCGAGTTCAGTGTGACCCCTGTACTGGGACGTTATCAGGCACAGATGCTACACTGAAGGGCTTTTGGCCATCGTTGGCTTGGTAACTGATTCAGTTTGAATCACCCCCTCATGGACCATATGAAAGCAGATTCTTACAGGATCTCAGCCAATTCTCAGGAATCATTTTATTTTCCAACTTACTGGACTAGTTTAGAGGCCTTTGAGTTTCACTGGACTTTTTCCTCATTTCCTTCTTTTGTTGATTTTGGCCCCTTAACCTTCCACCCACTTTATTACTCATTTCTTAGGGACCTGACTATTCAGTAACACGAGAGAAACTATATCTGAAACCATATGGGTCGAGTAAAACACACTTAAGAGGGAGGAAAAAAACAACAACAACAAGAAATGTGTGTTCTCTGAACTTCCTTTGTTTATACGGTCTGTTTATGTGTTGTTAAGGTTGTGTTGTCCAGCTGCCTCCCCATATTTCAAAAATGACCAAAGATATCTGGGAAACATTCTAAGAGGATCACGTTGGCATAGTGAATGAAAAGACACCTCCAGGACTTGCCTGGCCGTCTGGTGATTAAGACAATGCAGGGGATGTGGGTTTGACCCCTGGTCAGGGAGCTAGGATCCCAAACGCCTCACAACTGAAAAACCAAACCAAAACATAAAACAGAAGCAATAGTGTAACAAATTCAATAATGACTTTAAAAATGATCCACATTGAAAAAAAAAAAAAGACCCTTCATTTGTCCCCCACCAGGTAATATATCTTATTCTTAGTTTTAGATGGGATGTCAAGAGCTTCAAATGCTAAATCTTGAGGCTCTTGAGAAGTCCTTTACTTCTAAGGAGACTTTTAAAAAGAAGCCAGTTAAATGAGTTCTTTTGAGGTTTGTGGATATATACCTGGTTATTTGAATGTTTGTTTGTGGTTTATAATTAGGCTATATGGCATCTAATTGATTAATTTTCTTTTGGTGAAATGAATATTGGTATAAGGTGATGTTAGCAGCCCTTAAAGCCTGGGTTCTCATCTAGTCTGAGCATAATGTGAATTAAAACATAAGCGCACTTGTGTCAAGATTATCCTAGAATGAATGGAACTGTGCACTATTTGTTAGAGCCCCTTGTAAGCCCCTTCTCTTGAAGGAATTGAAACGCATTCGCAAGATCCCTGCACATGGAACAAACTCCTTACTCTGTGGTTGAGTGGGAAGTTCCTCTCTGCCTTCCATGCCCTACCCACACTATAATGAGTGGTGAATATACAGAGATGCATTTTTTCACATTAAGCTATTTATGGAATTTGGTCTGCTAAGTAACAAAGAAATGAAAACAAGAAAATAAGTAAGAATAAGAAATAAATCATCAGTGTTATTATTTTGGAAGTAAATTATTATATTGAACTTCAGAATATGGCATCGATGTCATCAGCATTTTCTTCATGTTGCTGCCTCAGTGGGATGAATCCTAGCTCTGCTTGGGCTCTGTGCTTTCCTTATAATTGCTGTTTCACTAGGTCTCCTTAGCAGTAGCACCTGACAGAACTGCTGAGGGAGCTCCTGAGTGAGTTTTCATAATCGGCTTCTCAATTCTCCCAGTTGATTAAGGCACTTTTTTTTCTTGAGTGGTTTGCAGTTCCACTTAAGTGGCTGATGTTTGGGGTCACTGTTGAATGTTTTGTTTGAATATCACTTTCACGGTGAATGGGAGGCTTCTGCTTTTAGCTCTGTGGGGTGAAGCCCTTGGTGCTAAGCCTTGAAAGGGAAAAATCTTTCTTTGTAGCGATATGCTAAATGAAATTACTCTCTTTGTCACTTTGTCCTTTTATCCTTTCAGTCCGATAACCTCAAATTCTTGTGATTTATTTGCTTTCTTCTGTTAAGCTTAGTTATTTCCTGTGCCCAGGTGCATGCTGTTTCCACTGCTGGTCATCATGGTGATGTGGAGCATATTTCTGAGCTGGAACTGTGGTTTTTTTAATTTTGGACCACATCAGTATACCTTCCATCCTCGACTTCCTTTGCATTATTTCCTTTTGGAAGGCTCAGTTTGTCACCATTTAATCTTAAGGATGATTCATCTGGGACTGAGAACTCATAATGTTGTGCTAACAATACCGTTCTTTGTATAATAATACTCAAAGCACTTACCATCTTAGCCTTTCTCTATTTATGAAGCACTTTCAGTTTAATCCTTCACAATAACCCTGTGGGTTAAGTCAGCAATTTGGTCTGTGTCTAAGATGGTGAAATTGTATCTCAGAGAGGTTGAATAGCTTGCTCAGGGTTGCAGTGCTTTTGAGTTCACTCTGCTTAACAATTTTTACAGCAAATACAGAATAGTTTTGAAGATATTCTGAATGAACAAAAAGGAATTTTCCAAACTGTGTCTTGATTGTTAAAATCTGATTTTACCCTGGTCAGTTGGTAAGACCAGGATTAAAAGCCCATTAACCATAAAGTTTAAATTGATGTGTCCAAGTCAAGAAAATATTTAGATCAGTTTCTGTTCTACTGCTGATGTGATAGAGGTTAAGGAAGGCTGGCTCTTAAATATATGCAACTTGAACTGGAAATAATTAAGCCATTATTATTATTATTTTAATTCTCTCTTCCTTCCAGAGAGATGGAAACCTTGATGACTAGTTCCACTCTGCCTCCCCTTTTTGCAGATGAAGATGGCTCCAAGGAGAGTAATGATCTGGCTTCAACTGGGTAAGCAGCTGCTTTGGGACACTGGGCCTCTGCCTAGCTTCAAAACAGATTCTGATAACATATAAGATGCTAAAGAGGTCATTTTATATCATAAAAATAGAAGGTACATTTGTTATGCTTCGCAGACAGAATGGGAGCTGTTGTAAACTGCTTTGATATCTGCATTCAGCCATCGTTTTCAATGCTGGTTCCTGTGAACTGGAACAGCAGTACTGTGGGATCTAGGAAACAGGACTCCTGGCTACATGATCACCATTAAGGAAATACCTGCCACATGGCCAGCTGCGAAAAGCAAATTCATTTTCTGTCTGAATTGCCACAAATATTAGAATAATTTTTCCCCCAAACATCAGATTTTTTTAAGATCAGATTTTTAGTTATGGTTCTTTATTCAGAATGCCTAGGAACTCTAGCTCTCTTCTCTTCCTCCCAGAACACACCACCCCCAATACCCCAACTCCTTTCTTTGGTATTTTTGGGCACATATATGAAGAAATACAGAAAAGGGCTAATAGCAATAGTCCCTCTTCCATTGACGATCTCTGTTCCACTTAAATGTTTATCTTTTCTATTTAGACATTATTTGCCAAGGAAGAAATGTATTCACTAATAGATTGAAGTGCTAGCTAATCCCTAAGATGAATTATTTTAATATCCTTTAGAGCTCTTTAAAAATAGACTACTCTTTATAATTCTGTTTCCTTCCCTGACATTCTTTACTCATTAATATCTGCCATCTGACTTTATTCAGATGAAACTGTTCTCCAAGACTTTGCTAAAAGCTGCCTACTTTCTGAATCCAGTTTGTACAGTAAAAATGTTCTGAGTGTCTGCTGTGTGTGCCAGGCACCATTCTAGGTGCTAAATATTAAGCAGAATAACCAAAACATACAAAAATTCTAACCCCTGTTCTACTGGGGAAGTCAGACAATAGAAAGGATAAAGAAGTAAGCTGCATAATACATTGATAAGAACTATGGATTAAAAAATAAAGTCGGGAAGGGGAAGAGGAAGGGCTTGGGGTGCCATTTTAGATAAGATGGCCCAGAAAGGCTTTACAAATGACTCGAATAAACACCTGAAGAAAGTAAAGTAACTACCTGCATTATGGGCAAAGATTATTCTAGGCAGAGGGAAGTAGTGAGTGGGAAAGCCTTGAGGTAGAAGTGTTTCTTCCTTTCAGAAATAGCTGAGAGGCCAGTGTGACTGGAGCAGAGTATACCAGGGGGAAGGGTAATAGGTTTCATCGGTGTGTTTCTCAAATTTTAATGCACTTACGAATTGCCTAGACATCTTATTAAAATGCAAATGCTGAGTCAGAAAGTCTGAATTGAGACCAGAGATTCTATATCCTATTAAGTTCCCAGATGATACTAGGACCACTGGTGTGAGGCCGGTACTTTGAATAGCAAGGGACTAGATCCTGTAGGACCCTATGGGTCAGAGTAATCACATTAACTGTCCCTCTGAGTGAGGTGCAAAAGTGTGAGGAGGTTTTGCACAAAAAGGTGTGATCTGACATTTTTAAATAGTATTCCTGTGGCTGATACATAGAGAAAAGAGTGGAGGGAGCAGGGACTGAAGCAGGAGGCCAGTTTGGGTTCTAAAATAACTCAAGAGATGACTCAAAGGACTTCACTAGTGACAACAGTATTTTTGGCAGAGTAGTAGGGGAAAAAACCTCATTAGAGTGGGTTTCAAGGATTATAGGATTGGGGAGTGGTGAAAAGTATAGAATTCTAGATATATTTTGAAGATAGCCAAACAGGATTTGCCTGAAAGACCAGATGAGATGTGAGAAACGAGAAAAAAGCAAGACAAAAGACAAGCTCCAAAATTTTGGCTTAAGTAACCTGAAGGGATGGAATTGCCATTACATTAGATGGCACACACTGAGCAAGTGGAGGAGGGGATGTTAGGAGATCAGTTTTGGAGATTTTAAAATTGAGGTGCTTCTTCTTAGATATCCAAGCAGAGATGTCAGATAGGCAGCTTGACACAGAGCTCTAAAGTTACAGACTATCTAGACTGAAAAAGGAAACTTGGGAGGTGACCAGCATATTACAGCTGATGCTTAAGGCCGTGAAACTGGTTGAGATCATCAGACAAGTGAGCACTGTGTAGGGAGAAAAGAGAAGAGACCTGACACTTGAACTTGGGGATATTCAGCATTTGTAAGTCAGGGAGAAGAGGAAGAGTCAGCAAAGAAGACTCAAGGGGGTACCTAAAAAGGTATCAGAAAAACCAGGGATGTGCAGGGTCCTGGGGAGCAGGTAAAAAACGTACTTCAAGGGAAAGGAAGAGATGAACTGTGTCGAATACTTCTGGAAGATCAGGTAAGATGAGGTCTGAGAAATGACATTGGATTTAGCATGGAGGTCATTGGTGATCTTGACAAGAGTTGTAAACACTTATCTCCTTTGGGTTGGGTTTAAGATAGAATGAAGGGAGACAAAGTCAATAACTATAAACAGTTCTTACCAATACAAACAACTAAAGTCAGTAAGTGCCCCTCATCTGTGGTTTCACTTTCCATGGGTTCTGTTACCTACCACGATCAGCCACAGTTGGAAAATACTAAATGGAAAATTTTAGAAATAAACAGTTCATAAGTTTTAAAGTGCCCACTATTCTGAATAGTATGATAAAATCTCACACTGTCCTACCTGTGTCATTCCTGGGATGTGAATCATCACTTTGTCCGGTGTATCACACCTGTTAGTCACTTGGTGGTTGCCTCTGTTATCAGATTGACTGTCACAGTATCTCAGTGCTTGTGTTCAAGTAACATTTATTTTACTTAATAATGGCTCCAAAGAGCAAAAGTAGTGGTGCTGTCAATTCAGATATGCCAAAGAGAAGCCATAATGTGCTTTCTCTAAGTGAAAAGGTGAGAGTTCTTGACTTAATAAGGAAAGAAAAAAAACAATAATAATATGCTGAGGTTATTGAGATCTGTGTTAAGAATGAATCTTCTGTGAAATTGTGAAGAAGGAAAAAGAAATTTGTGCCATTTTTGCTATCAAGTATCAAACTGCAAGAGTTGTGGCCACAGTGCGTGATAAGTGCTTAGTTAAGAAAGGCATTGAATTTGTGGGTGGAAGGCATGAACAGAAAACAGGGCTCAGTACTGTCTGCTTATCCACTGGGGGTCTTGGAATATCTCACCCTTGGGTCGGGGGCTTCTGTATAAACAGTTGCATAAAGGAAGGGAGAAAAATGAAGTGGAATCAAAGTTCTGGTTTTTTTCCAGATAAGACTAATAATACCATATTTGTTTGCTGATTAGGCTGATCTAGTAAAGAGGAAAGAATTGGTGATGCCAGAGAGAGCAGAATTGCTGAAAACCTGGTTTTGAGTAGGCCAGTGGGTGTGGGATACAGAGCACAGATGGAAGGGTTCTTGGCTTTAGCTAAGAGCTTGGACAGGTCATTCATTGGAACTAAAAAGGCTTTTTTTTTTTTTCCAGTCTGTATTCAATTTGTCATCTAAGCATTTGACACTTTTGACCACTCCCTGTGATTCCTGTTCATTTCAGGCAAGGCACTCACGGGATGGGAACTTGTTCCCAAACCTAGTTTTCATATTTTACTAAAATAAGATTGTGCAAGAGTTAGTAACTTAAAATCTGATGGCACAGTTAAAATGAAGAATGACAGTGAAAGAAAAAGACATTGTACGATATCCAAAATGATTGAAATATTTGGAAAACAAAGCTGCCAAGATCAAACTGAATCTCTGATGGCAACTCTCTTTCAGAGAACATGATTAGCATTGAGTTAATAACTTCTCTTATTTACCGTTTTTCAAAGAACCTCAAAAATGTAGAAACCTCCTAGTTTAAATCTTCTATTTTTTCTGGAAAAAATCAGAAAAATAAAATTTCTTCCCTTTCCAGGACAATCTGCATCTGCTTTCATTCATTTCTCAGCCCACTGTAATCTGGTTTTTATTCCCATAACTCCACTAAAACTGTACTCCCTTCAAGTACAGGGACTACAGTTGAGCTCCTTCAGATCTTCAAATTTAGCTGATACTTTGTAGCCTATCTTATGTGACATCTGCAACTTTTTGCTTGTGTAAAACCCCTTCTCAAAAGTCTTCTCACCTTGGCCTCTGTAACAGTTTTCTCTCCTATCTCTTAGATCTCTTCATACCTTCCTTAGTCTTTCTCAGCTCCTGTAACACTTGATCTTAAAATATTGTTGCAACAGCGTTCTATTGTGGCATTTCTTCGTCTTTTTGGAGAAATACCTAACACTTCCCATTATTTCCATGAACTGATGCCTCCCGAAACATCTGCTGCCTTTTCTTCACTTTTGTTCTCTCAGGACATGTGTCCAGTTGTCTACAGGACAGCTCCACTTAATTATGCCAGGAATTATGTTTCAAACTTATCATTTTCTCATCTGTCTTAACTCATCTGTCTTAACGTGTCTTACACACATGTGTACACACACACTCTCCAGTTGTTAACTTGGTTAATAGTACATTATCACCCAATCTAGAAACCTCAGAATTACCTTTGATTCTTCTTTTTCCCTCACTGTTTATATTCATTCTATCATTTTGCCTCCTAATTATCCCTTAGCTTTCTCTCCTCTGTTCTCCCACTTGCCCTGGTCTCTCACTTAGCCTTTTGCAGTAGCCTCCTGAAAAGTTTCCCTTTCTCCTGTTATACCCTGTTCTTTCTACCTGTAATAATATTGTTTATCTAAGGCTTCTCTGGTAACTCAGATGGTAAAGCATTCGCCTGCAATGCAGGGACCCAGGTTAGATCCCTGGGTCAGGAAGATCCCCTGGAGAAGGAAATGGCTACCCATTCCAGTATTCTTGCCTGGAGAATTCCATGGACAGAGGAACCTGGTGGGCTATAGTCAACATTTACATGTTTACAATCCATTGTTTACCTAATGAATGCCTATTCATCTTTTAAGTCCTCCTCTGTAAAATCTTTCTTAACATTCTCTCTCTATATATAAAAGTCTTCATTCCCTCTACTGTACCTTTGTGGCACATTTTATAGACCTCTGAATCACTACTTGTATTGTTGTAAGTATTTTCTGTAACCCTATAAAGTACACATTCTTCCAGAATAATGACTGAATATTGCTCTCTTATACATCTTCCTCCACCTTCCCCACTACCTGCCCCAAACCCCAAACTCCCTAGTAAATGATGTTACCTTTATTTCCATTCCTTTATCTAAATGTTTAGTTAGGGTGTAACTCCATCTGAGATCCAACCATCATCTGTACCTTGTATCCACTTTTCAGAAAGATGAGGTTTGCTGACTCATCTGGAACAGAATGGTAGGAACAGAAAGTGTATGTCTCTGATTTATTAATGTTTATACTTGAATTTCTGAACTTGATAATATTGTTCTTAGATGATGAATTTCTGAACTTGATAATATTGTTCTTAGACGATCTCGTTGTCAACAAACACTATAATCCTACAGAAGGAATAGCCTATGGAATGTATTGTAAGAGAAATTTCTTGTGCCCTTAAAGAACTCTCTCTTTTGTGATAGGGGGGCAAACTGCCTCTACAACTCCCATTCCTATTCTTTTCCATTAATAGTATTTTCCTTTTATCCCATTGGAGGTACATGAAAAGTAGCACATTAAAGTCAGCTGCATGCTCAGAGGAGAGAGGTAGTTTGTGGGGGAAAGATTATAGTTGTTTTTAGTAGGAGATTTCTTCATGGAACTGAGCTAGTCCAATCAAGCATTGAAATCTTTTTAAAAGTGCTCTATAATTGCTATGGAGATATGGTTTATTTACATTTATACAGAATAAGGTGGGGAATTAATTCAAGGGCTGGCATGTGATTTTGCTGGCAGTGAAATGTATCTTGAACCTCGATAAGTAGGAGGTTTTGATGCTGCTGATACTAAACTTCTCCACTCTACTGATGATTCTGCAGGTTAACCCACCCAGAGGTTCCATATAGTAGTGGAACCACATCATCTACCAATAATCCAGAATTTGTAGAGGATCTCTCTCAAGGTCAGCTGCTTCAGAATGAATCTTCAAATACAGCAGAAGGCAATGAACAGAGGCATGAAGATGAGGTGAGCTGAAGCATCTCCTCTTGTTACTGGTCTCTGAGGCTTCTAAAGAAGCAGTCAGCAAGGGATTTGATTGAGGAGTTCATCCTCTGGCCTTCCATTCTGCAGAATATTCTGTTTTATATTTCTTGTTTTACATAGAACCATATTAAATGTTTTTAATGATACAGAGACAAGTAGAAGGCAGTGGCATCGCACTCCGGTACTCTTGCCTGGAAAATCCCATGGACGGAGGAGCCTGGTAGGCTGCAGTCCATGGGGTCGCTAAGAGTCGGACACGACTGAGCGACTTCACTTTCACTTTTCACTTTCATGCATTGGAGAAGGAAATGGCAACCCACTCCAGTGTTCTTGCCTGGAGAATCCCAGGGACAGCGGAGCCTGGTGGGCTGCCCTCTATGGGGTCGCACAGAGTCAGACACAACTGAGGTGACTTAGCAGTAGCAGTAGCAGACTCTTCTTTAGTAGCAGACTTTTCTTTCTGCCAAGAAAATTTATACCTGCATCAGATTAGATGCTCAAATGCTTACTGAATGAGTTGAATGATTAAATTAAATAAGTAATTAATGAGGAGTCTACATGCCCTTACTCAAGACCATGTACTGCTCACCTGCAGCATATGTGCCCAAAGGGTCCACACAACTTGCCAGGTCATTCTCTCTCCCATAGAAGGCATCTTTTTCTATTTCACACAAGGGTGGTCATGCCCTTGTTGGACTTCCAGTGTTCCTCACAAATGACTGATTACATTGTCTGTGTTTTAAGGTACTTTTTTTTAAGCCATAGAAGAGTACCACCATTGATTTTTGTCTTTATTCTCATTTTGAAAAAGCTGATTCTTTTTATGTTGGCATTCTTAAAGATTATGATGAATGCTTGTGTGTGTTGTGTATTCAATCACTCAGTCATGTCCAACTCTTTGCAACCCCAGGGACTGCAGCTCCCCAGACTCCTCTGTCCATGAGATTTTTCAAGCAAGAATACTGGAGTGGGTCACCATTTCCTACCCCAGGGAATTTTCCTGACCCATGGATCAAACCCGGGTCTCTTGTATCTCCTACAGGTTGGCAGGCAGATTCTTTACCACTGTGCCACCTGAGAAGCCTCATGATGAACGCTTAAAGCTTCTTAAACATCTTAAATCCTTAGTAGCTTTAATGTTAAACGTTACTAGGGTTACAAAATAAAAACAACAACAGCAACAAAAAACTATTACCAAATATACCATTTGCCCAGTGCTGAATTATTGTACCATTGTATATATATTTGAAGTAATACAGTATGGTAATTGATATTTAGATATTTTCATCTCATTTTGATTATCTTTTTCTCCTCTGAAATAAAAATGCTTGTATCCATAAACCTTTATTAACTGATAGGTTATATGTATTTGTAAAATTATGAAGCAAAAGTACCTTGTATCTTGTTTAAAAGGACAAAGAAAAAAGCTGTGGTAAACATCAGTGGTACTTCAGTCCTTTAAACTTTGCGGGGGGGAGTGGTGATTTCATCTTTTGATATAATAACAGATAAAAACCTCTGATTTATAAAATAAACATCTTAAGAAATAAATCAAGCCAAAGAACTAGTCTTCATTCTGGATATATTATAGTTGCTAAATTTTTCTAAGTCTTATATATTAATTTTAAATTCTATAGTGCTACCTGCTGTGGGAAATAAACTGATCTTTGAATGATATCAGTGAGAAAGACCCTCATAATGATTTTAATCCCAGTGCTACAGCTTGTCTCTTCTTTTGTTGTCACAAGTGCATGTGACAGCATCTTGTTCTGATCTACTGTAGCATTGTCGGCTGCCCTGGCACAGTGCTGTGTATGTTCTGCCTTTCTCATCTAGATATTCCCCTGGCAGGAGTCAGGCTTTGTTAAGTGCGTATGAAGGCCAGAGCTTATTTATGTGATTGTGGTAAGGGTACCTTACCCTTTTGTTTTGTTTTTTAATATTCACTTTTTGGGGGTTTTTTTGGCTGTGCTGGGTCTTCACTGCTATGCTCAGGCTTTTCTCTAGTTGGCAGAGAGCAGGGGCTACTCTCTAGTTGCAACTCATGGGCTTTTCTTTGCAGTGGCTTCTCTTGTTGCAAGCACAGGCTCGGGGTACACAGGCTTCAGTAGTTGCAGCACATGGTCTCAGTAGTTGCAGCTCACAGGTTCCAGAACACAGGCTCAGTAGCTGTGGCATATGGGCTGATCTTCCCAGACCAGAGATCAAACCGGTGTCCCCTGTGTTGCAAGGCGAATTCTTAACTACTGGGTCACCAGGAAAGCCCCAGTACTCCTTATTCTTATCTGTTGGGATTAGCGCTAAAATGGCCCCTTAGTGAAACAGTGTGTAGCGTGGTACATAAAAAGGTCTGCAGGTGAACCATCTGGAGTCCTTTCCTGCAGACTGCATTGAAGCCTTTTGTTCCTATAACAGATTTGGAGAGCTTTGACTATGCAGGGCCTTAATGGTGGGAAAATGCACTTCTTAATCCTGTTTTGTCAGTGTTCATTGTTGGGTTATTGGGAAAATTTTTGTTGTTTTAATTTGGTTTAGGGTTTTTTTATTTTGACTTGTTTTGCAGCAAAGAAGTAAACGGGGAGGTTGGTCCAAAGGAAGAAAGAGAAAGAAACCTCTTCGAGACAGCAATGCACCCAAATCCCCTCTTACAGGATATGTTCGGTTCATGAACGAGCGTCGAGAACAGCTTCGAGCAAAGAGACCAGAAGTCCCATTTCCAGAAATTACGAGGATGTTAGGCAATGAATGGAGTAAACTTCCTCCGGAGGAAAAACAGGTAATTGTTCCTATTCCTGATCCTTTGCTTGGTTTTGATTCTGTCTCAAAAGTAATTTTTGTCAGAAAAGCAAAGAGAATGGACTCTTGATTCTTCACTGATACCTAGGAGATACCTAGGAGACCAGAATAGCAGGGTCCTTCCTAGTTCTTTTCTTTAGCATAGTGGTTTTTATACTCTTTCAGGGTCTGCTGCAGGCATGTGAGCAACCTCAACCAAAGCAGCTCCACTTTTATTTGCTTTATACACCGAGTTCATATAAAACTTCTGTAAAAAGTAGTTCAATATTAAGAAATCTGTCAACATTATTTATCCTGCTGAGTTAAATGAAAAGTTATGAGTTAAATGAGAATTTTGATAAAATTCTGTTCACATAAGAATTTTCTTTAAGAAAAAGATTTAACTGCTTTAACAAATTTTTTTAATTGGAGTTCTGGTAAATTTAACCTACTATGGAATATAAAGCAAGAACTATTTGAATTCTCTCCCCTCCAAGACAGAAATTAACCCTATTGCCAAACGGAAACAAATCCATCTGTTAAAGAGATTTGAGAGGAATTAAGGACAAGATAGCCACAAACTCACTGAAATGCCACAAAAGTAGTGTGATGGTAATGATGTTGGAGTGGTTTGGGGTTAAAAGTTCCCAGCATTCTCAGCATCTGAAGTATATCTATAATTCTTTTTATGTCCTACACTCCTTAAAAAGGATTCCAAACAAATTAAACCAAATTTAAAAACACTCTTGGGAATTAACTGAATTCAAAAAAATTTCAAAGAGATCAGATTGAGTTGCAACTTGAAGCTCTGTGTTTGTGGTAGCAAGCTAATAGAAAACAGTGTATATCATCCATTGTTTTAGCTCTGATGTATAAAGGGCTAGATAGAGATCGTGAGCTGTACATAGTAATTACTCTTTTCTCTTTTTTAATTTTTTTATTTCACAATTAATACATGCTCATTGTTTAAAATTTTTCAGATAATACAGTGATAACTAGTTAGGGCGAGTATTTGTTCTTAAATTTTTATTTGAAAATATTTTTTTCAAATGTACAAAAAGTTACAGGCATAAAATAGTACAAGCAAAGAATGCCCAAATACCCTTACTCAGATTCATGTATTATTAACACAACATACTCTCCTGGGCAAGATTGGGCATGTGCTCTTTCTTTCTCTCTGTCTCTCACACTCACTCACACACACAAACACACACAATTTTTTTCTGAATTTTTTTAATGTAAGTTACATACATCCTAGCCCCTTACCCGTAAATATTTCAGTGTGAATTTCCTTAGACACAGTCTCTCACGTAACCACAGTTAGCAACCTCATAATTTTATATGAACACAATACTTCTATCTAACTTACCATCTATATTCCAGTTCTGTCGGTTGACCTAACATCACTCCTCTGTAACATTTCCCCCTACAGTTCAGATTCCAGCCTATGGTTCAGGTTCTGTGTTTAGCAGTCAAATCTCTAGATTCCTTTAAACCAGGATATTTCCACAACCTTTCTTTGTCTTTTATGACATTGATTTTTTTTTAAGAAGACCATCTCTCTCTCTTCCTCCCCCTCCTTTTTGTTTACTCTTAACAGAACATTCCTCATTTTATATTTGTCTGCTGTTTCCTCATGATTAGATTGAGGTCATGCATTCTTGGTCAGAAAACTGCATAGATGGTGTTGGCCCTTCTCACGGTATCACATATGCAGGCACACAATGTCATTTATTTCTCATTGGTAATGTTAATTTTGCTCACTTAGTAAAGTTTTTCACTCTCCCTTATAATTAAGAAGCAGTCTGTGCAGAGACATTTTAAGAACATGCAAATAGTCTGTTCCATTTCAGAATTTTCCCTAGATTTAGCAATCATTAATAACTTCTCCTTGATCTAATCTTTACCATGATGATTGCAAAATGATGATTTTCCAACTCTAGCACTCACTTCACATGTGCTGGTTGACCCTTGGCATTCTAAGCAAGAGCACTCTTCCTCTCTCCATTTACGTATTTGTTTATTATTTATTTACTATGGTATAGGCATATGAATCTCTCTTTTCCCAATGGTTTATAAATTATTACTAAGTAAATTTGATACTTAAATTGTCCCAGATTTGGCTAGGGTGTCCTCTATATCTGGCTTTTGTGTGGGACAAGGCTTTTAACATAATTTCTGACTCTAGTTTGTATTCATTTAGAAGCAGTATTTTCATACTCTATTTCTTAAACCTAATTGATGAATAAAAAGTACAAGGCATTAAACAAAATTATCCTAGTAGATCAATGAGCTTTGTTTAAATAATTAATAGCACAAGACATGTAGATACAGGCTCTCTCATAGTAGTCCATTTTAGGTCCATAGGATGAGGTCATTCTTTTTTATGTTCTTTGTGTCTCCTCTCTCCTGGCTCTTAAAAGGCGAATTGATGTATGAGATCATCCCCTCAGAATGGGTTGGGGATAAAGAAACAGGGTAATATTCCATCCTCTCCCCTGGGAAGATTTAAGTGTACCTATGTGGTGTGTTGAGGACTCTAGTGGCCATGTGTACTTCTATCTATAGGATTAGAGGAAGAACCATAATCTTCTCGTGAATTTTTTATGACAATGACCTCAATAGAACTTGTCTTCAGTAAGTTAAAAAAGGCAATAGTCTCAAAAGTCAAAATCGCCTTTTTCTTTTATAATTGAGAGATAGTTTTTTCACATGACTTTTTTTTTTTTGCTCAAAGCTTATCCCACTTTTACTTTTCTTTCCATGTTCTAATTATCTTTTGTTTTCTTCAAAGAGTTCTTTGGTATTGTACCTCAGTAAGATCTATTTCTTGAAAATAATTCCACATGTCTTTCCTAGCGCTACCTTGATGAGGCAGACAGAGATAAGGAGCGTTACATGAAGGAACTGGAGCAGTATCAGAAGACTGAGGCCTACAAGGTTTTCAGCAGGAAAACCCAGGACCGTCAGAAAGGCAAATCTCATAGGCAAGGTATCAGAACCAGAATCAAATATATTTGTAGTTTGTTTTGCATGATGGAGTGTCATAAAGCCTACTGTTAGAGCAATAAAGATAAAAGATATGTTTCTATCATTTCTCTATTATACTACATTCACTTAAAGCATCATTTTCAACATTTATTAAAATCACACTGCTCTCATTTGTGTTCTTGCCTGGAGAATCCCATTGACAGGGGAGCCTGGTGGGCTGCCATCTATGGTGTCGCACAGAATCGGACACGACTGAAGTGACTTAGCAGCAGCAGCAGCAGCAGCAGCTCTCATTTAGAAATTTCAGTTGGGTTTCCATATCCAGGAGCAACAGTTTGACTTATACTCCAAGAGCCCTTTTAGTTGCCTGTGCTTTTTCTTCTATTTCCACTTTAGGCATTTCTCTGCAATGCAGAAGACCCGGGTTTGATCCCTGGGTTAGGAAAGTCCCCTGGAGAAGGTAATGGCAACCCACTCCAATATTCTTGCCTAGAGAATCCCATGGACAGAGGAGCCTGGCAAGGTACAGTCCATGGGGTTGTAAAGAGTTGGACACGACTGAGCAACTAACACTTTCACTAACACCTCTAAGCCTTTCATGTGATCATTTCTCCCAGCTTCCAGTGATAAATCTTTTTAATTCACTGATTCGTGTTTGCATGTATTCAAAAAAATGT
Organism: Giraffa tippelskirchi; assembly: GCF_054371585.1. Lineage (NCBI taxonomy): Eukaryota > Metazoa > Chordata > Mammalia > Artiodactyla > Giraffidae > Giraffa > Giraffa tippelskirchi. The sequence goes on along the minus strand of NC_137286.1, from coordinate 34,822,185 downwards.
GTTGAACACCTCCTATTGCATATCAGGATCTCACCTAGGCATTAAGGATGCAAAGGTAAACAAGATACAAAAGATCCTGGTCTTCATGGATCTTTTGTTTTCTGTAAAATTGTTCATCACACTGTTAAAGTATTGCTAAAGTTCCTGTTTTTCAGGGAACTCTGCCAAAGAAAGAAGCCCCACTCATAACAGCCTGTCATTCCTTAGCTATTGCGTCTTCTCCACATTTGGGCATCTTGCCTGCTAAACTGTAATGTGCAAGCAGCCTTTGGCATGTGTTTACTGTCCACTCTCCCACCCTGTTCTCCTTAAAGGTGAAGACTGTGTCTGCTGTTTCTCTTCCATCTAATTGCATAACCTATAAGACAGGGTTCGCTTTAACTCTTGTTGACTGATTAATAAAGCTATTAGAGAAAATATGATATGTTTTGAGAACCCACATATACCAGCAGTTTCTGTATTTTGGCACAGTCATTTCCTTAAGTTTTTTTTAATTTTGTTTTGTTTTTCAGCTTAATGTTCTTGTTCTTTCATATTTTTAGATGCAGCCCGACAGGCCACTCATGATCATGAGGTAATTAACTTTCTGTCTGCATTGTGTGTGTGTGTACATGTGATATATGTATATAATGATGATGCTGTTTGAAATGCTATTGGACTGTTTTTTAATGAATGGCAGAGTATTTTCTATCCTGCAGTTAGGATTGATTTAGTTGCCTTTAGCTTAAGGATTCTTAGCATATGGCAGACACTTATGTCATGAGTCTGTTCTTGAACTAAAGCCCCTTACTCTAGTGCTTTCTTGTGGTCCAAGAATTTTACTGGCTTTAAATGCTGAAGATGGCTGGAATCTGGAGTGATGTATAGAAATGGGGACCAACTAAAAGCTATAACTTGACCATAGTTTATCATCACCAGATACTATATTCTGACTCTCAGAAAGTTGTTATTTAGGAAATCCAGCATTTAGTTAAAATGCACTATTCAACTTACAGCATATGCAGAGCACAAATGTCAATATCTTGATTCCTATGCCTCCTTTCTTCCCTGGCACATATTTGTTTACTGGTCTTTTCCCCTCCATTTGGTTCACTTCAGCAATAGGATTTTTTTTTTTTTTTTTTATAAATTTATTTATTTTAGTTGGGGGCTAATTACTTTACAATATTGTAAAAGTTTTTGCCATACATTGACATGAATCAGCCATGGGTTTACATGTGTTCCCCTTCCTGGACCCCCCACCCACCTCCCTCCCAGCAATAGGATTTTGATCTGTGTTCCCATATAGGATTGAGGCCTCTGTGTGTTGGCTGTGTTGCATAGAGAGCTTTAAATATATATTTAGCCTATGGTTAATATATGATTGTACGAAAATGTGTGGTATTTTTGTGCATGAAAATCTTCAGTGACTCGTCATTGCTTACACCAAATCACATTCAAACTCAGCAACGAGGGTTTTCTGTAATTAAGTGCCAATTTCCCTTTCCAAATAACCTAACTCCTATATGTGTCTCTTTTGTTAAAGCTTTTTATTTTGTATTGGGGCATAGCTGAATAACAATGTTGTGATAGTTTCAGGTGAACACCGAAGGAGACTCAGCCATACATATACATGTGTCCATTCTCCCCCAAACACCCCTCCCCTCCAGGCTGCCACCCACTGAGCAGAGTTCCATGTGCCATATAGTAGTTCCTTGTTGGTTATCCATTTTAAATATAGCAGTATGTACACGTCCATTCCAAACTCCCAAACTGTCCATATATATCTTATGTACTTAAAAAATACTGACTGTCCTCTAAGTGCCCCATCCTTGCCTGCCTCATGCCTGTGCTCATATTCTTCCTTTCATGAGAATATTTTCTTTCCCTCACTCATTTTTTTATCACCCTCTCATATCATCCAATTTTGCCTCTGAATTCTAGTCATCCATCAAACCCTATTTCAAGTTCCATTTTCTCCTTCAAGCTTTTCCTGTTTCCTCCAACTTCCTTTAAACCTCACTGTTCTCTATATGTCTTTTATGCACTTAGCTGGTCTGGCTAAGGTGCCAGAGTTACTCAAGTGCTTCTGTCATTAACACTCTTGGATTATAATCTCTTTGAAGACATGTGTGGTCTAGTTTCCATTCTTGTACCCCTCCACATACCATCTAGCATTATGCTCTTGTATGGAGGAGTTCTTCCACAAATACTCATTTGTTTTTATACAAAACCCATTTGTTGAAATAACAGTGGAAACTTACACAAAAAGAATTTTCTGATGCACTCTTTTGCTTGCACTGGGTTTTTCACTAAATCTAGGAGATCATTTCTTCAAAATAATAACTTATTTATCGTGGAGTTGTAGTTCTCATACCTAATTTGGTATTGGTTACCTTCAAAATATGGAGAAAACTTATAGATTCACAAGTCAAATAGATTTATCACCATCCATGAATTATAAAGTGAGAAGCATGGTAAATATGAACATTTTATTTTTCATATAAATCCTATATAAATGTAGTTATATATGACATCTCTGTGTTCCAGTTAGGATGAAATTTTTTTTACTTGAGAAACTATATGTACACTATATGTTTTAAATCATAATTGAATTGTGTTATAAGTTTTCTATACTGCCAGATACTTGTATAATTACTTATTGCCCACCAATATCATGAATTTTCTAAACTTCTTTTTTCCCTATCAAGCATCCTTTATAGCTTCTGTATCCTTAATAGTTACAAAAGAGAGTATGGACAGTAAAATCTTAGATCTCACATTGTCTCGTCAATGACTGACTGACTCCTTTCATCAATATAGATTTTGCTGGCCAAACCATATGTGGCATTTTTTGCCTCTAATAAAGTTAACAGTTGCAATCAGAAAAGATTTAGTAGACTTAGTCTTAGAAGCTGCTGCTGCTGATTTGAGAAATTAAGCATTTTAATAAAATATGTTATTTTAGTATGATAGGAATTTCTACAGTATATGAAAAGAAATAAGTCTCTTTGTGATTTTCCTGTTTCAGAATTAGACACATGTGAAACCAAAGAAAAGGAGGGAGTAGGTGGAAAGCCAGCAGTAGTTTCTCAATATGTATACACTAGGCTTTATAAACCTGTCTGTTGTATGCCCAGGTCAGGATAAAGCTCTCTTAGTAAGGTTGTTGACTCAATTAATGTCACTCACTTTATCAGTTTTTTTTTTTCATTGAATAATATCTTACTAAACGAGGTAATTTCAAAACAGTTGCAATTTAAAAAACTGGTTTGACAATTTTTAAACACAGCCACACATAACCTCTTAGTATAATAAGAGTTAAGAAAAATAAGAAAGCACTACAAGTGAAAAAAAAAAAAAGCCACAGAAGCCCCATGGAAAGGAGCAACTGAATTAGACCTTAAAGATGACTTAGGTTTTGTGGGGGCATTTCAGATATATATATATATATATCTTTGGGTAAAGTGGCCTGAGCTGAGTTATGAGGAAGTTAATAAAAGAGCAAATATCTTGCAACGTGCCTGAAACATCACATTTCTAAATACATGCTTATTTCCTTTTTCTTATCCTATTAGAAATAAAATGGCAAATGCCATAAAACAGTTTTCCAGCTCACATCAAAATTACTAAGACCTCAGAAATCCTCTCACCTAACCCCCTCATTTTGCCAGTGAGGAAAATAACTTGCCTAAGACAGGAGAGAATGTCCCACAATCAGTTACTGAATTGGTTAGAGGCAGAATTGTGACTGAAACCCAGGTGTCTATAGCCCAGGCTTATTAAGATCTCTTGGCAGTGCCCGCCACACTATATGAAATAAACAGTGTTGCAAGTTAAAATGGGCCTGGCTGCCTGTGGTGTCAGCAAAATTTGTTGCCACTTGAGACAGAAATGATTTGATTTGTATATATGTAGTAAAGAAACCTATTGTATTCCTTAATGGAACTTAGATTCCTAAGACATTGTTACCAAGGTAGATACTGGGGAGCCCTGTGAGAGCTCAAGAAATGCTGACCTGAAAGCCATTCATGCCATTCTGCATAGCAGTGGGGCACTTCAGCCTGGTGCACAATATTGAGAGCATTCCTTAAAGTAAAGGGCACTTGAGAGAAGCATATCACTCCATGAGATTCTGGCCCTGAGCCTAGATCACAGCAAAATAGTTTCAGTTCAAAAGGCCTCTGTTCTCTTACCCTCCACTCAGTATATAGAATGAAAACCAAAGTGAAGAGTATTCTTGCTCCTCTCAAATCAGAAGCCAGGAGTCAGCTAGTGTTACTCTCAAGAAAGTGTCTAAATCTCATGTGGGGACTAAGATAGAAACAATAATTTTGTTTCTCCTTTAATTTATTAAAAATGACAAAATGACACTCAACCTGAACAAATTAGACCCTTTCAATGACAAGGTAATGAAATCCTTATGATTTTAATCCCTTGAGTGATCCTTGGAGCAGCTTAAGTATATCTGAGCCCCCAAGAGGATCCTCTCCAATGCCGAGTAATGTACTCAGTAATGGAAGAGTGCTGATGGTTTTTATGACGACTCTTCAGTTAAGCAGAATTTCTCTCTTGGCCTTTCAGAGACTGAACAGTTTCATTTAATTGCTGTGGTGTTTCTTATTTTGTACTCTTAAGAATCTGTACCAAGAGGCAGTGTGTTAATGCACTTATGTGGTGCTATCCTCTGCCCTCATGTAGTTAGCTTGGCCTGGACTGCTCTGGCAAGGAAGAAAACAGAATTACCTGTCTGAGCAGAATCTAAGCCTTGGAGAGGGCTCTTGGTACTATGGTAATGGGAGCCAGGCATTCCCACCGACCCATCTGACTGGCAGATATTCAGACCTATAGCTAAGTAAATTGATCTCGTATAAGCCAGTACAGTTAAGTAAGAGACTGAGCAGGATGGGATGATAAAATTAAAAGCCTTTATCTAAAGGCATTTGTGGACTTAATATCTGTTATGTCTTGAACAGTAACAGTTAAAGCATATGGTAAGCCAGCAGAGTTGAGAGAAAGCCACTGTGAAATATATCTAAGATCCCTTCTGGAACCAGTCTTTCTTACCCATACATTAATTCTCTTTGAAATCCACCAAGAACTGGCTATAGAGGCAGAGCTCTGCCTGTTGAAACTGGGGCCTTCAGTGATAATTCTGTTGTCTGTTTTTAAATCATTCTGGAAAACTTCACTTTCTTTCTTTAAGAGGTAAAAAGGTAAAAATTAAGTGCTCTGAAAGTTTCTTCAGGTAAATATATAGTTTTTCAGACTTCCATTCTAGATGTCTCTCTTAATAAGCTGCCCTTGGCAGTCAGTTCACACAGCCCAACCCTCCATAACAAGGCAGGCACCAATATGAAAACAGGAGCTTGGCTGTCAGAATTCCCTCATAGGCTGTTAACTGCTTAGCCTTTCTGCTGGGCACCAAATCATATTTGTGTTCAAAGATAAAAGACTAGTAGTGGCTAGAGTAGGAAATATACATTCTATCTCTGGCACTAAATGTGTTTTTATAGGAATGACTTCTAGACTTTTTAAACTGTTCTTTATGTTATAAAAGTTTTGAAATCCTCAGATTTCACTAGCAATTTCTTCAGTACTCATTTCCCACTGTTTTCTTTACCATCTTAAATTATACAAGATTTTAAATAATGCCAAGACACTTACAATTTATATTCTTAATGCTTTCAACTTTAAATTCATTGTAGAAATTGCTGCTAAAGCATTTTGAAATATTGACTTTATTCACAAGGATCATTGTGGAATATGTTTTGCAGTGGTTTTGTGAGACTTTAATGGCTTATTGGTGAATTAATTTTAGGTTTATTATTCTTTCTCTCACATAATCCTTGGCATTCTCATATTCAGAGCCTAGTTATTACTGACTTTTTGGTTTTGTTTTTCCTGTGTCCGAAGAAAGTCTGAAAGATCTCCGTTATAGGCTGCCCTTGTAAATAAGGAGAAGTAAAAGTAGACGTCCTAATGGAATACCATTATTATTGCTTGTGGCTGGCAGATCTCGGCTTAAAATTCTTATTGTCCACCCTGAAAAGTTAGATTGCATCATCCTATCTCAGAGAGCACTTTATATGCATAACCAACAGAAGCAACAGGAAAATCACCCAGAAATTCTCTTTCTCTATACCTACCTCTTAGATGAAAAGTTATGACCGACCTAGAATTGTGGTGTTGGAGAAGACTCCTGAGAGTGCCTTGGACAGCAAGGAGATCCAACCAGTCCATCCTAAAGGAAATCAGTCCTGAGTATTCATTGGAAGGACTGATGCTGAAGCTCCAATACTTTGGCCACCTGATGCAAAGAACTGACTCATTTGAAAAGCCCCTGATGCTGGGAAAGATTGAAGGTGGGAGGAGAAGGAGACGACAGAGGATGAGATGGTTGGATGGCATCACCAACTCAGTGGACATGAGTTTGAGCAAGCTCCGGGAGCTGGTGATGGACAGGGAGGCCTAGCGTGCTTCGGTCCATGGCGTTGCAAAGAGTCAGACATGACTGAGCGACTGAACTGAACTGACTGATACCTACCTCATTATATACTGTTGACTATTCAGAGCACAGAGCTAAGAAATGGTTTCCAACATCTCCATTAGGGAAATTTATGTAGGTTTGTTTTAAGGTTTCTCATTGCACAGCAGTTGTCACCTGAGAGATCTGAATACTTAACATGCTTGAGCTCTGTGAAAGTTTGGTTCCAAAGAAAAGGTGAATACATTCTCTTCACAGCCTCACCTAGACTGACTGCTGCTCATCTTACTATTTCTTTAAGGAAAACATGACCATTGTGCCTTCAGGCACTACTATTTAATCTAGTTTAAGAATTAACTGTTTTGTTATTCTTGATTCACAGAAAGAAGCAGAAGTAAAGGAACGGTCTGTTTTTGACATCCCTATATTTACAGAGGAATTCCTGAACCACAGCAAAGGTGATTTCCACAGGATCATTTTGTGTTCCTCACATCTGTGACAGGGGATTTAGTTGTCAGGAGAAATTAATTGCTCAAAAGCAATGGTAGTGATATTCCTGACCCTGGGACTGGTCTAGAAAAAGAAAACTGCTTCTATTTCACTCTCTATTAAAAATAGCTACTCAGAGACCAGTGGAGGAAAGCTCAGCCAGTGTTGTCAGAGCAGCTTTAGTCTCTGAATCAGAGGAAATAAATATACATCACTAATTCAGTTGCTTTCAGGCTGTTAGCCAAGAACGCTTTGTACAAATGAAAGCTTGCATGAATGTCCAAAATATAAAATAAATAAGACCAAAGCAGACCCCACTGCAGTAAAGCTTGGACCCACAGCTGTGCTTGCCCAGTCTCCCAGGATCCCCCTGTGAAACCCCTCAGGCTTCTCATAGCACAGCTTTAAACAAACCAAACAAACAAACACTGGGAATTGCAGCTGTTCCTTGCAATCTTAAGTGTAAGAATATGACCAGCTTTAAGAATTAAAATAACTCTGAGCCAGGCATTTTATTGCTGAAATTGCTCTCTGAAAGGCCATAATGAGACTAGGGACAGGAGGAGGGGTAGCTAATTAGAGACAGCTAAGCAGAACTTATAGAAGAGTCACTGGGACTCCTCAGAGATACTGTGTTACCTGTGTTTTGTGGGGCTTGCGTCCTCAGCTCGGGAGGCAGAGCTCCGTCAGCTTCGCAAATCCAACATGGAATTTGAGGAGAGGAACGCAGCCCTGCAAAAGCACGTGGAGAGCATGCGCACAGCGGTGGAGAAGCTGGAGGTGGACGTGATCCAGGAGCGCAGCCGCAACACGGTCTTACAGCAGCACTTGGAGACCCTGCGGCAGGTGCTAACCAGCAGCTTCGCCAGCATGCCCTTGCCTGGTAACATCATCCCCACCTGAGTCGTGTAAAGCGGTGGGGGTTGGGGAGGTGCTGCATATGTTGGCGTTGGTGTGGTGAGGCTGAAGTCTCCCTTCAAGGGGAAGGCCAATAAACAACGAGGTCGTTTCCTCAGAGTTTTCTGTAGGTCATGTAATGGAATCTCAGTATTGGTTAAAATCTGGAGGAGGGCATGGCAACCCACTCCAGTACTCTTGCCTGGAGAATCCCCACAGAAAGAGGAACCTGGTCGGCTCTAGTCCATGCAGTTGCAAAGAGTCAGACACGACTGAGCCACTAAGCACAGCACAGCACATTGGTTAAAATCATCCAAAATTTCAGACTCTCTGCTTAGTTAAATTTTTCTTCAATTATATTTTAACATAATCTACTTTCTATTAAGCTTAATTTGATTTTCAGAATAGTGGAAACTGTGTAACAAATCCTCAGTGGAGTGCTTTTCTTTTCTTTAAATTGTTCTATAATTGACGTATAACATTGTGTCAATTTCCAGTGTACAACATAATGATTCTATATCTGTATACACTGTGAAATGATCACCGCAAGTCTAGTTACCGTGTGCCACCATGCATGCATGCACGCCAAGTCACTTCAGTCATGTCCTACGCTTTGCAACCCTATGGGCTATAGCCCTCCAAGCTCCTCTGTCCATGGGATTTCTCAGACAAGAATACTGGAGTGGGTTGCTGTGCTCTCCTCCAGGGGATCTTCACAACCCAGGGATTGAACTCTTACCTCTCCTGCATCGGTAGGTGGGTTCTTTACCGCTAGTGCTACCTGGGAAGCTTGTACCACTATACAAAATTACAAACAAATTTTTCTTCTTGTGATGAGAACTTTTAAGATATACTTTCTTGGCAGCTTTCAAATATGTAGTACAATACTGTTGACTACAGTCACCATACTGCACACTCCACCCCCATGACGTAATTTATTTCATAACTGGACATTTTTTTTTCTTTTTTTTTGTTTCTTTTTTTTTTTTCATAACTGGACATTTTTATTTCTTGATCCCCTCTCCCACGTCACCTGTTCCCCCAGAGCACTTTTCTGATATAAACGTTCTGGCTTTGTGATATTGTCTTAATGGGAAGGAAAAGAAAGACTAGTATTTCTTATATGTGTTTTCATGTTGAAAAAAGTCACAGCAGATCTAAGCGAGTCTTTAACCTGTTTTTTGCAACTACTCCTATATGCTGTGCAGCAGTAATAGTCCATCTGTTTATTTAGAGTATGTGGATTAATTTCATTTCTTTGAGATCTAAAAGTCTCTTCTCTGAAATTAAAATCTTCTCTGTGGAGCAGACCCCATTAGAGTCATTTCTTTTGCTGTGGAATCACTGATCTGTGTTACTGGTGAACTGAATGGAGAAGCTTTTCTTACTTTCTCTTATCTCACTTCAGGAAGTGGAGAGACACCTACAGTGGACACTATCGACTCCTATATGAACAGACTGCACAGTATTATTTTAGCTAATCCCCAAGACAATGAAAACTTCATAGCTACAGTTCGAGAAGTTGTGAACAGGCTTGATCGTTAGGGAATGGTGAGTGCTCCTTGACTTGATTTGTACATGCCAGCACATCATCAAAACTAAGATGGCATTAAACTTTATCAATACTACTAAAATCGTGGAATGACATTGAATAAGTGAGTTGGAGGCTTAAGATTCCTGTTGCATGGTTGCTAAATGTAGTAAATAGTGTTGGAAAACTGAATCAAGATAGTTTTTCCTCATGCATGCCTCCATGTGGCTTAATAGAAAGAGCATGATTTTTGTGGTTGGATCTCAATTCTAGCTTTGTCACTTATTAAGTTGTATTTTTAGGTATTAGCTTCCCAAGGGGTTTTGAAAGTTAAGTGAGAAATTTAAAGGAAATAACCCCCAAACACCACATTGGACAAAATAAGTATCACTTAATTGTTAAGCTTCCTTTTCCCTGTAAATTTAAGGATAATACACAATAGTCAGTTGAAACATTGTATGTGTACAAGCCTATGTAAGTAAGCTTTTCATTCACCACTCAATATCAGAGTAACAGTTGTGTGTTAAATGTTAATGTGGACTAAACTTACAGTGAAACAGTTAATGCCTTGATTGAATATATTAAAAAAATATATAAACTCTCAATAAGTGAAAGGAGAGAAACGAGAAAATAAACTTTTTAAAAATACATTCAACAAATGACTTGTAATATGTGTTACATCCTTTTAGAAGAGAAAAAGTACATTTCCAAAGGGGGTCTGCCTTTATGAACTTTTTGGTACTAATGGTCAGTCATCAGTATCATTTCTTAAATGGAGCTGGTATTTTTTCACTCAGATTCCTAAAGATAGAGTACCCTTTAGTCTGTCATTCCACAGTTGACAGCCCTTTGGTCTGTCAATTAAATTGTTCCATCCCTGCAGACATATGAACTATGTGGAAATCTTAGGGTTGAACCATACAGTGAATGGCCATATATGGATACTAAAACAAAAGTGGATGGCAGGATACACTCCTTAGCAAGGCTGGTCGTGGATTTATGCAGGTAAATGAGCATACTCATATACGTGTTCATATTCTAACATGGTCTGGACCTTGAGCAACATGTGCAAGAATGAATAAAACCTATAATTCTTTATCTAACGAGGTCGTGTCTGCCTTCAGAGACAAAGGCAGTCGTCCCTATGCTTCTTGGCCATGGCCTCCAGTAGTAACTATACAGGGTGATTCATCATACTTTAGCATTAGTTGTGCTCTGATGGGGGAAAGGATTACTGTCCTTCTTGTGAGTAGCCAGATGGAACGGACCATACTTCTAAGAGATGAGTGGACTCCCTACAGAATAAAGAAATGGCATTACTGCTGCTGTTTATGAAGGGAACAGCTTGTAAATCTAGGCCTGGGATTTTCAGGAGCTCATCACCCTTCTCATTTTCACACAGTGTTTTCAATTAGCATTCTGGTAGGCTTGAAAAGAAAGAGCTGGGAGAAACAGTGTGGAGGACTGTAGAAGAACACGGTAACTGATAACATGGTGTCTCCTCACATAGGTATAGGCCAGTTGTTATGAGTTTTGAGCCAAAAATGGTTTTCCATTTTAAGCATTTGGCCAGTAAGACTTTCCTAAAGCTTTACCCATCTTAAGGCTATAAACTGTCATATCTGCTTTCTGAGGTGTTTTTGAAAACCTAGAACGTTGTCATTATCCTTGATTTTAACCTACACATATTTTGCCTTTAAAGAGTAGCTGAAAATGTGAACGGTTTTGTTTACAGATTCTTTCAATCTAGCCATGTAAACATAACTAAGAATGGTTAGTTCTCCACACCCTCTGAAACTGTCAAATGAAACAGTTATAAAGACTGTGATTAATTCTAGCCTGGCCTCATTATACAAATATGTACAGACAACTAGACCTGATGTCCCCAGCATTCATGGTACAATTAATTACTCTGACATGGGCTTGGCAAAGTTTTCTTCCTTTGTCAGGAGCCAGTGAGTGAAAGGAAGCGAATGGTCTGTGGTTTTAGAGGAGCATGTTAGAGCTGGAAGGGGCCTTTAGAAATCCCATCATTGCACATACGAAGACACTGAGTCCCAGAGAGGTGAGATGTCTTGCCTAAAAATATCTAAGTAGGCAAGTGCAGATTCTAGAACTAGAACACACGTATCTAAATGCAATTGAGTTTCTAGAACATTGATACAAGGAGGTAGGGATGGGTGTCGAGTGAGAGCACTAAAAAATCTTAGAATGAAAGCAGTAAGATAAATGGGGGTTAATTAGGGAAAAATGACAATCCACCAATTATAATGTAAAATTTTGTTCAGCCATTTTATAATTATTTTTTATAGATATACAATGGAAGAATTACCCCAGCTGTCATCTTTCTTTGTGTCTAACTTATACTTAGAAAAAGTGGAGCTGGGAGGAAGCCATGGGGGTGATTTCACATGGAGAGGTGACTACTGTATATATCAAAAGCCATATGTTGCTTGATTTCAGTTGAACCAAATGATAAATAGTTACCTGTTTGAGGATTGGAAAGAAAACAACTTTTTTATGTGATTGCATTTTTATCAATGTAAGAATTTATTCATCTTATGCACACAGTACTTCCCTACACATGCAGGGAGCCTTAGATTTATACTTGAAGAAAGTTGGTTTGATTGACCAGGACCAAAGTACTCATTTTTCATCATCTAATTTGTCCCTGATACTTGGTTTTCTGTGTTTGGCTGGCAATTTTCCAACCTCCCCATTGTGGCTGAACTGGAACAGGGCCACGTTTGTCATTGAAATGTCTAAAATGCCTCAGTGAGGTTGGCTGCTTGCAGCTTTATGAGCTCCTTGGTTTACATACACCCTGCTACTCACCTTAACCCTTTTGAAAATAGAGCATCGCAGTATTTTCACCCAAAGTCTGAAACCTTTCTGATCTGTGCTTACCTTTTTGGTATCTTTTTTCGTTTGTTTTTTTCTCCCAGTTCTACAGGTCTTAGAGCTCCAGGATGTTCTGTAAGTGGTTTTACTTGTTCAGAATGAGAAGCCATCCATGGAAATTTGAGTTGAGTGGAGGCAGAGAGGGCGTACAGATTATTCTGCTTGTGAAAGAGCCGTCAGTTATGAGGTACATGCCTTCACCCCAGGAAGCCATGTGAGGGAGCAGCAAAAGGAACACGTGTGTGAACTTCCTATGGAATTGTCCTTGTGAGGCTTTGACCGTGTGCACGTCTTCAGTCTCCTGTCATCTCTACTTCCGTTCAAGTGGGTCTGCGTATATTCTGCTAACTAGACACCCCTGAGACAGGCACCTTCTGCAGCAGAAAGGAAGCCTTCTCATTGTTCTGCTTCATTCAGATTGGACTCTCTTATCAGTGGCTCTGTGGTTTTTATCAGTGGTTTTCCTACCTAGCTGTCACTTTTCTTTTTTTTAATGCTTTTGGGGGTTAATTTTTTTTATATTTTCTTCACCCCACCAAGTTAGATGTCTCCATTTTCTGACCTCTGGGCTTTGTTGCTCAGCAGGGCTCTGAAGGAGAGTTTCTCTCATTGGACAGGCCCAATCTTCTCCCATCATTGTCCTGCTGTGACTCCAAAGAAAGGAGCTTCTTGTTGACAGTGTCCTGTGGAGCGAGGCTGTGTCTCATACCCCACACAGAGCTCAGTGGGTGCCAGCCCTTGTAGTGGAGGCTTTGTGATTGCTGCCTTGAAGAAGAGCACTCTCTCCTCCCTGCTTGGTACTGCCTGCTGTTTTCTAAGCATCGCTCCTGCACGTACCCTGCGTCCTGGCCCCAGCAAGGCTCTTCTGTTCCCATCTGTTGGCAGTGACTTGTGGAATATTTTTGCTGAGGGAAAGGTCATTGGTAAACAGGACAGAACGAGAAAAGTAGTTTCTCACTTGGTATTGAAAAAGATCCTTAAGTTTCTTATAAGCGAAAACAGAAGAAATCCCTGTGTGCTTGAGGTGTACCAAGTCATGGATACGGATGGCGGAAATGTCATCAGAATACTGCCAGCTGACAGAAGAGAACACAGAGGAATTCTCCACCCTTCGTCCTTCTTCTCTAATCATAACTGCAGAGTCTGTGTCAAAGGGACAGGCTTTCCTTCCTTCTCCCCTCTTGTGATTTAAAAAAAAAAAAAACATCAAAAGGGAAGAGAGGTTTCTGATTTTCACCTCAGGGTTTGGTTTTGTTGTGTTATGTGTTGATGCTGTGGAGCACAAGGCTAACAGTTGCAGCTGAGATCTTTGGAACCAAAGCAAGACACGCTGAGCCCACTGTCCAGGCACCATGACACCAAGGGCAAGTGGAAGTGTGGCCCCCTCACAGTATGCTCACTGGCCGGGGTGCAAGCCAGACACCCCCATCATGTTGCTGCACCCTCCGGTCTTCTCAGCATCTCCTCCCCTGATTTCTTTCTTAACCCAAAGGAAACAAAACAACAGCAAAAAAAACAACCTTGTTAAAAGTTCTTACGTGAACACACATCAAATTTTCATGTAATGAAGCCCATACATGTACCACCTTGGCTGTCTTTTAGAATAGGAGCCCATCATTATCTCTGTAAACTTGCCAACTCACCTGCTCTTCTGTGTTTTCCTGCTCTCACTAGCCATTCCTGGCTCTTCTCTCAGACACCCTGCCTGCTCAGTCCAAGCTGGAATGCATTGTCTGTGGCAGAAGGACAGCCAAGCCAGTTCTGGAGTTTGTGTCTGCCTTCTGCCAAATACTTTGTCTCCTTTCTTCCTCCTCATATTTCTCTCTGTCTCGCCTTTGTGTTAGTTTTGCACAGCATTATTAGCAGTGCTGTGTACCAGGAAAGGCTGTAATAGGTCCAGAGCTCATCCTTCTCCTTAGTCTGGATAGATACCTGACACTGACTTGAGAGACAGCCATATTCGGGAATGCATGAGATCTCAAGAGAGCTGGCAGTTTGAAAGCATTTCACAAAATAGCAACCTGCTTCTGACATGCTGGCCTTCCCAGCAGCTACACCTGACTCACTGGTGGCTTGAATTCAACTGCCACAAAACAAGAAGGTTCCGTGAAGCAGGTCTGCCTTGCCTGCTCTCTCCTCTGTGCCCAGCCAGGAAGGTACTAAGTGAGCTCAGAGGCTAACACAATACCTAATTCACATTTCCCAGTAAACTTGTAGATATTATTGCACTAATATGTTCTTCTCAAGAAATGAGTTGTTGCCTATTCAGTGTTACAGATTTCTTTCTTTTTATTAAAACACAAAGAGCAGCTGAGGAAAATGAGACAGATTCTGACAGAATGAAACTTTAGGAAAAAAATGTGTATGTGTGTTTGAAACTGTTGAAATGCCAAGTTTTCTGTACAAGTGTTTTTGTAATTAAACTTTCAGATTTTGTTTTTTGAAGAAGTCGATATGCTTGCTTGATGTTTGCCTCATTAAAAACTTTTCTATGTTGAATCCACTCGATTCAGTTTTACCTGCATTACCTTATCTTAAAGACTTTGTCAACTCAACATTAATCATTGTCTATTACACTTTTAAAATGGTAACATTCATTTTACTAATTGCTTATTCAAAATGTGTCTTAGCCTGTTTGAGGGTTCAGTTCTCTTAATGTATGCTATAAGAATACAATGAATTATAATTCATTTTAATGTAGCAATAGTATTTTGGAGGCAACTTGAAAGAAGTCTCATGTTCTTAAAGTCAGTGACTTCAGCCTCCTTGATAGGAGGCCTAAAGATAGTCTTCCTTTTGACTGAAAAGATAAATTTTCCTTAAATACTTGCTTTTAAAAGTAACCACTACTTCATTAGTCAAAATCTGTTTTAAAGGAAATTTGTTGCCTACTTCCAGCATGCTTTTAAAATTCTAGGGGTGAGCTCTCCTGGCTTCCAAAGCCTACTGCCC
The DNA here is from genome assembly GCF_054371585.1 of Giraffa tippelskirchi. Lineage (NCBI taxonomy): Eukaryota > Metazoa > Chordata > Mammalia > Artiodactyla > Giraffidae > Giraffa > Giraffa tippelskirchi. Next base: position 34,806,949 of record NC_137286.1, on the reverse strand, counting down.
TCTGAGTAAGCTAGTTATGTGGCATTGGGCAAGACTTGCTTTGTTCCCAGTTTCCTCATCTGACATGCCTCAGCTCTCTTACACTCGTCAAAAAGACAGAATTGGGTGACCAGTTGACTGTACTTTGGAGGCTATGAAGAATCTTAAGTGAATGCCAGGAATTACTGAGGCAACTCAGTTAGGGTCAGACTTGACTACATTTAACAGAAATTCAAATCAGCAAAAGCTTAAATAAGACACACCTCTCTTACGAAAAGTATTCTAAAGGTAGGCAATCCAAGACTAGTATAGAGGCTCCTGTCTGCACCACAAGAAGGTTCCTTTCTCAAGGTCACTTCATGGTCAAAAACAGCCACTTGACCATCAGCCATCATTTGAAATTCCTGGCAGCTTAAAGGAAGAAAAAGGGCAAGGACAAAATGGGCAAACTCAGCTGAGTCAGCACCCTTTAAAGAGTCTTCCTGGAAACCACACAGAGCTTCCAGAGCACAGTCATGTGACAACAGCTAGCTATGGGAGGCCAAGGAATGTCATCTTTCCTCGGACATTACTGCCTCCATTAATATACAGGTTTTAGTCAGTAAGGAAGGAGAAAATAAATACCAAGTAGGCAACTGAGTTAATTACATGACTCATATGTGACTGTATGTACGTATAGGCCAGCCCAGACTCTTAAGGCCAGCCCTGCTCTGCTAGTGAGCAAGATGCATTATCCTGTCTTTGCCTCTTGGCTATCATGAATGACCATGTACTTCCTTGATGCTTCCCCCCACTTAAACAGCCAAAAAGCTGACAACCAATTTCAACCAGAGTTAGCATTTTCCTGTTGCCACCTTAGTTCATCCCTTACCTCTCAACAGCTGGTGGCCAGTCTTGTCTGGTAAAAGTCAACATAAACAGGAGGCAGTATTTCCTCCAGTTGTTTGTTCCCTTTCTCTTAACTGCTCAGCATCTGCTGGATTAAAACAACAACAGGATAATCTTTCTCTACGGGTGGGGAGATTGAAGTACTGCTTGGCAGAAAAGCACATAGCTACTTCCTGCCCTCTAAATTTCCTGCCTTGCAACTGAGGGTTCCAAGTCAAGGACCTTGTCTTTGTTTTATTCATTTACATATTAACACATAGCCAGTGCTTAGAAATATATTTTACAGTATCTATAGAAATAAACACTAGCTCATACCCTAGTTCACAAAAAAGATGAGGATTGAGAATTTAAAAGATCAAGTGAAAATGTTAATGTACTTCCTCTTACCCAGAAACCATTTCAGTTTAGTGTTGGGGGAATGTGGTCCATAGGGAGGATTGTCTGCCAGAAGCATAAATGTAAGTCCTCTTAGCCTAGAAAAATGCAGAAAGGAGGAGGAGTGGTGAGATAAGGATGGCATTAGGAAACTAAGAGCAGGGTCAATGCAAATTGCCCAGATATGAGAATTTTTGTAAACCACTTGCAACTACTGGGATGGGAAGAAAATGTGTTAGATGTTTAGAAAGGAATATGTAAGACAGTGGGTGTAGAAGTAGCCTTTTGTCTGAGTCTCAAACACCAGAGCCAGTTCTTTATTTCTGTGTTTTCCATTTCATGTCAGTTCACTATTTGGAACTACAAAAGTATTTATAAAATATGTTTCTGCCCTTGGCATGACAATCCAGTGGGAAGAACAGATAGCTGCATAAATAGTTCTAACACAGGGGAGCCTGTAATTAAGAGTTTTAATGGTGGTAAATACTTTTTGGAGAGTGAATTGCTTGAATCTCACCTGACAAGAGCTGATTTTTCCATAATTGCAAGAGTTTGCAATGGGAAATAAATCTGAGTCTTGGGGGATCAGTATCTTAACTAATAAGGGCTTTATCTGAAATGTAAATGAAATATAAAGTCTATACTGATAATCATCGAAGTTTTCTAGCAGCAGTTGAGGTAACTGGAAGGTAAAACTAGTTGGATTATTGTAATTTAGACAATAATACTTCTTCAAAGTATGCTTTTGACTCATTAACAGGTCATTAAATCAATAAGTTGATCAAAACCTTTTTTCATTAAATCAAAGAGTACACTGCATATAGTAAGGGTAAATATTATTTTGTGAAAATTGTTTCCACTTTAGAGCAGACACATCTGATGGGTTACAATGTGAAATGTATTTCTTACTGTGGGGTTACAGTAAAGATAGTCAATGATTGTTTCACTACCTCTAAAATCAGATTGAACTGCTGGGTTCAAGTTTGGGCTCCGTTTTTCTGCTTGTGTGACCTAAGGTGAGTTGCTTAAACTGGTCTGTGGCTCAGTCTGTAACACAGGGATATTTAGTTTCTATTGTGTACAGTTTGGGGGTGGGGTTGTTTTGCGTTGTTGGTTTGTTTTTGTTTTTTTTGGCTGCACTGGACCTCCATTGAAGCACATGGGCTCTTCATTGTGGTGCATGAGGTTTCTCTAGTTTCGCGTGCACTGGCTTCTCTTGCTACAGTGCATAGGCCTTAGAGTGTGCAGGCTCTCTAGTTGAAGCGTGGGGGCTTAGTTGCCCTGCAGCATATGGCATCTTAGTTCCCTGACCAGGGATCAAAACCTGCATCCCCTGCTTTGGAAGATGTATTCTTAACCACTGGACCAACAAGGAAGTCCCTATAGTGTACAGTTTTCATGTGGATTAATCCATGTAAGATATTTAGTACCTGTCATAGAACAGACACCTAAATTTAGCTATTATAATTTATGAAAGACTCAAGGGGAACGAACAATTAGACACATACTATAAGTCAAGCACTCTGATCTAGTTTTTATATAAATTATATATATATATATATAATTTAATTCATTCTTTGGGGTCGCAAGGAGTCAGACACGACCAAGCACACACACACATTTAATCTGAACCACAACTTTATAGAGTAAGCCTATTATACCCATTTTACAGGTAAGTAAATTAAGGCTCAAAGCTGATAAGCAATTTGCAGGTGTTACAACTGGGAAGAGGCAAAGAATGGATTTATACCCAGATCATTCTGACTCCACATTCCACTGTAGCCATACTATCTTAGAGATATTTAATGAGACTGACGAGACGGAGAGGTAGAGGGGCTTTGAAGTTGGTAGGCAATAATGAGATTATATAGCATACAAATAATACCTTGTAAAATGTGATAAAAATTTAAATTGTATCATAAGTATAACATGAAGTGTTCTATGAAAGTAAGTGACAAGATCTGATTCTATTTTTAAAGGCTCACCCTGGCTGCCATGAAGGGAATTATGAGGAGGCAAGAGAGAAATCAAAAAGGTCAGTTAAAAGGTTGGCCCAGGGATCCAGCTTAGCCTAGCATGGAGGCAGTAGGGGCTGCTGCTGCTGAATTCTGAATTTATTTTGGAAGTATAATGAACAGAAGTTGCTGAGGGGCTTCATGTGAAGAATGAAGGAAAAAGAATCAAGAATGACCCCTAGACTTCTGAAGGGTTTGAGCAGCCAGTTAGTAGACAGGTGCCACTGTCTGAAATGGCCTAGAGTTAAGGGTGAAGCATCATGGAGGAAAAGAGTAAGAAGTCTGTTTGGACTTGCTAAATTTGAGATTCAGCCACCAGATCAACCCCTGGGCAAGACACATCTCTCTGCTATTTATTAAAAAGATTCCTTTCAGCTCTTAAAAGTCTATGATTCCGTGAGATTCTAACTTCAGGTCAGGGCTGCTAACATTCCATCCTTGGTGCCTGCGCACACACACATAGATCCGGTTACTCAAGCTGTTCACTGAACTATGAAATTAAGGAATGGTCTCCTTTTTAATTTTTCAAGCTCCTTAGGAAAAGAATTTTTTAAGCCATCCATCTGCATTTGTTTAAGATTGGCATAAAGCAGCTGAATGTTCTAGGATATGAAAATCATACCATAACCTGATGGTTAGAAAATCCTGGGCAAGTAATCGAAAGCGTCTGCTTGAAAGAGACTGTATGAAAATGTATTTGGCATCAGTCAAAGAAGGGAAATATGAGAAGACATCAGTGATACAGCCAAAAGGTTTATGGAATCAGCAAATGGGTTCCTGCTAGGGGTGCTTCTGCTATCTTCAAGGACAGAAATTAACCAAAGGCAGCTGGGTCCAGGCAGTAACTGTAAGATGATAACCTATTTTTCTTGGGGCTGGTGAATTTTTCAAGTGGACTTACGTGTATCAAAAGAAGTTCCTTCTGCTCAATGTTATGTAGCAGGCTGAATAGAAGGAGAGCTTGGGGGAGAATGGATACATGTATATATATGGCTGAGTCCCTTCTCTGTCTACCTGAAACTATCACAATGTTGTTGATACTGCAATATAATATAAAAGGCTTTTTTAAAAGAAGTTCTTGTTTTGAAGGACAGACTAACGTGTTCGTTATGGATTTTACTCATCCCTAAGGAGAATGAGCATTTTACATACATTCATTCAAACATTTTCAAGCAAGTACTTACTATGTGTTTGGGGTATAAAGTTAAGGACATCTCTTGCCTCAAGAAGTTCACAATATAACACAAAAGAAACACAGGATCTGATAAATTAGTAAATATGCTGTGCTTAGTCTCTCAGTAGTGTCTGATTCTTTGTGACCCCCATGGACTGCAGCCCACCAGGCTCCTTTGTCCACGAGGATTCTCCAGGCAAAAATACTGGAATGGATTGCCATGCTCTCCTCCAGGGGATCTTCCCAAGCCAGGGATTGAACCCACGTCTCCCACATTGCAGACAGATTCTTTACTGACTAGGCCACCAAGGAAGCCCAAGGATACTGGAGTGGGTAGCCTATCCCTTCTCCAAGGGATCTTCCTGACCCAGGAATTGAACCAGGGTCTCCTGCATTACAGGCGGATTCTTTACCAGCTGAGCTACCGGGGAAGCCCAAATTATCAAACAGCTGTAAGCAAAGTGTTCCCAAAAACACAAAGAAAGGATTCAGTGGTTGTGCTTGGGAGAGGCCAAAAGAGGGTTTTACCGGGGTAACATTTTGAGGTAGGCCTTAAAAAAAATAGCTCTTTAAGAGAAACTAAAAATAGATCTGGAGATATGGGTGTGTTTTTGGTGTACTCCAGTGATTCAGCAGGATTGGAACACGTGTTGTATCCAGAGTATTGATAAAAAAAAAAAATGAAGATAGGAAGGTTTTTTTAATATGGGCTATAAATGGGCCTTGAGTGCCATATGAAGGAATTTAGCTTTTACGTTGCAGCCAGGGGGAAGGCATTAAGGCTGTTTTTGCAATGTAGAGATGTGAGATGAAGAAAAACTAGACCAGAGGTTCTTAACATTTTTCTGTCATGAACACTATTGGCAGTCTGGTGAAGTCTGTGAAACCTTCTCAAAATAATGTTTTCAAGTGCAGAAAATAAAATGCGTAGCTTTACCAAGAGGGAAATAACTATATTGAAAAATAGCTATCAAAATATTAATATTATTATTAAATAATATATGAAAAAGTTAATAGGAATATCTGTGTTGACTACTAAAGGATTAAATAACATAATCTAGCAACAGCTCTAATAACTACCATTTTAAAGTAGTATTGATCATAAATGATATTTCAACATTTGCAACAGCAGTAATGTGATATAAAAATGTCTGTGATTCTGTTGATGCCAAAGTCATAGGTCCTGCCAGTACTACTGGGGCTTGTGCCAACATTTATAATCAAAGAAAGTGCAAATTTCCAGTTAGAGGTTTCTGAAAATCAAGATGTAATTTTTTCCCCATCCATGCTTGCAGTTCTGAGTCCTTGCCAGATTCCTGAATTCAAGACAGTATGGAGACAGACTGGTTACAAGACTGTCAAAAAACTCAGGTCAAAGACTTCCCTGGCAGCTCAATGGTAAAGAATCCGCCTGCCAATGCAAAAGACATGGGTTCGATCCTTGATCTGGAAAGATCCCACATGCTGCGGAGTAACAAAGCCCGTGCACTACAACTATTGAGCCTGTGCTCTAGAGCCTGCGTGCCACAGCTACTAAAGCCAGAGTGCCCTAGAGCCCGCCGCGCTCTGCGACCAGAGAAGCCTCCACAGTGAAAAGCCCACGCACCACAACTAGAGAATAGCCCCTGCTCGCCGCAACTAGAGAAAAAGCTTGAGCAGCAATGAAGACTCAGCACAGCAAAAAATAAAGAAGTAAATAAAATTCTAAAGGGAAAAAAAACTCAGGTCAAGAAGCAAGAAGAGCCTGTATTGGGGGTGGTAAAGGAGCAGACTGAAGAAACATTTGGGAATTGGAGTTAGTTTCTGCCAATCCACAATGAGGAATCCTCTCAAGGAGGCATTTGGGGGTAACATGTGGTCTGACCAGGCAGATTCACCAGGAAAGGGAAAGGGAAGTCGCTCAGTCGTGTCAGACTCTTTGAGACCCCGTGGACTGTAGCCTACCAGGCTCCTCCGTCCATGGGATTCTCCAGGCAAGAATACTGGAGTGGTTTGCCATTTCCTTCTCCAGGGGATCTTCCCGACCTAGGGATCGAACCCAGGTCTCCCGCATTGGAGGCAGACGCTTTAACCTCTGAGCCACCAGGGAAGTCCAGATTCACCAGGAAGGAAACATAAATCCTTTAAGCAGTTGTCCCTATTACAGTTGAGTTTCATTCATTTGTTCAACTGATATTGATAACCCTCTGTGGCAGACTTGAGGAATACAGCCATACAGACACAGTTCTTGCTTTCATGGAGCTTTCTGTCTGGTGGAAGAAATGCAATGAACAAAGCTAAACAAATAGGCTATTACTATTTGGGATCAAATGCATAAAGAGTGGTGGGACATGAGAGCATCTGGGCAGGGAAGAGGGGCCAAGGCCTCTCCAAGGAAGTGACACTTAAGATGAGACTTGAAAAACCAGTAGGATATAGGTAGAGTCAGGAAGAAAACATGATGGGCAGCCTTCTGTGTGTTTTAGAGGAACTCATTGAGAATCAAGGGAGTGGGGCACAGAGAAGCAGGGTAAGAGTAGTAAGAGGCAGAGAGGAGCTAGACCGCATGAGGTCTTGTCGACCCACGGAAGGATCTTGGGTACAATGTGCAGGGGAAATCCACTGAAGCTTTCAAAAAGGGAAATTATATAATCCAGCGTGTGGTTTTCGACGATTCTCCTGGCTGCTCTCTGAAGATCGGGTTGTGGAAAGCAAGCACTGAATAGGGACGTCAGCTGTGGCTGTGAGAGACGGCAGGAGCTCCGACAGAGGCTGAGGCAGAGAAGACAGGGGAGAAGAGGGTGGAACAAAGCTATTTAAACAGGAAGAGCGAAGGGCTAGAGGTGAGAAGGAGGGAGGGAGAGAGAGCAGCTGTGCATGAATCTGAGGCTTCAAACCATTTATTGAGATGGATGGCCTGGAGCAGGAGCAGACAAAGGCAGGTGGGAGTGGCTAGAAGTCAGAGATCCTTGTGGGCATCTTCATTTGAGATGCAAGGGAGTAGGTATTAAGTAAGCATCTATACTGACAATTCTAATGCTTAAAAGATAGGTCTGGACTTGGGATGACACTTACTAAAGACCCCCAAGGAGGCTTTTTGTGTTAACCTTTTCTTCGCTGATCCTGGCGCTGCTCTGCAGGCAAACATCCCACCAACCTCTACCATCCTGGCTAAAAATGTCACTGTTGGATCCTTGGCCCTATTACCAACTTTTGTCCTTGTCCTTGACACCAAAAATAGCATCTGGACCCAGCTGCAACTTTTCTGTTGGCCTAAATCAGGTAGTATTTCTAAAGATGTTCAGAGCATGTAACTCACATAGGTTTTTTGCATGATATTTCTGCAGGAGGAGCTTTGTATCTGTAAACTCGGAAAGTGTTAGTCACTCAGTTTTGTCCCACTCTTGAGACCTCATGGACTGTGCCCACCAGGCTCCTCTATCCATGGAATGTTTCAGGCAAGAATACTGGAGTGGGTAGCCATTCCCTTCTCAGAGGGATCTTCCCAACCCAGGGATCAAACCTGGGTCTCTTGCATTGAAGGCAGATTCTTTACTGTCTGATCATTTAACTTGCATAGGTTTCTTGCGTGGGATTTCCACAAGGGGAGCTTTGCATCTGTAAAATGAAGTGCAAGTGAAAGTCGCTCAGTCGTGTCCGACTCTTTGTGACCCCAGGGACTATACAGTCCATGGAATTCTCCAGGCCAGAATACTGGCGTGGGTAGCCGTTCCCTTCTCCAGGGGATCTTCCCAACCCAGGGATTGAACCCAGGTCTCCCTCATTGCAGGCGGATTCTTTACCAGCTGAGCCACAAGGGAAGCCCAAAAACACTGGAGTGAGTAGCCAATCCCTTCACCAGGAGATCTTCCCAACCCAGGAATTGAACTGGGGTCTCCTGCTTTGCAGGCAGATTCTTCACCAACTGAGCTATCAGGGAAGCTTGCATCTGTAAAGAATATGTTAAACATCCTAGTGGCTTGCCATGAAATAATATTTGTTTATTGTGGCTGATTTTGTAGCAAATATGATTGGGATATTTATTCATTTTTTTAGAACTGGATGAAAATAACAGGACAGACCAAGTGAACTGCAACAACTAAACATGCTAACAACATGGGAGAAAGGGCTATAGATTATAGAAAATTGTAAATTGTGACCATGAAAAGAAGGAGCTTCATTGTAGCTTGAAAACCTGACCCATAGCTAAATGGGGCCAAAATTAATCATGTCTTGATCTTATACATAAGCCAAAGGATCTTTTCTAAAGATCATGCCTATTAAAGCAGTAAAGACTTTTCTGTGGGTTATACCATAATGAGCTCCAGACATTTAATGAGAGAGACAAGTGCTATTGTTAAAAGTGGTAACCTTCAGCATCTAATGTGAAAATGAAACAGGGCTGCTTGCTCTACCAAATGAGGAATTGCTCTCCAAGTCAGTCCACGAGATGAAGAGGACTCTCACAATCTTAGATGCTCTGATGCAGGCAAATTTAAATCTTCTGGGAAAGGGGGAAAGACTTTGTTTGTTTGGTTTTGTTTTTATAATTAGGTAAAAGATTTTACCTGCAAGGAGCAAGTCGCTGACTCCAGGCTGCAGGCCCAGAAGCTTCTAAAGGCAGTAAAATAAAACCAGCACCATGGAACAAACCGGCCTAAGGGTCTCGATACAGTTTCCCAAAAGCCTCTGGAAGAATAGACAGCATTTTGAGGAGGGGAGACTTGGCTTCCATCTCCGTTACAATAGCTGTCTCAGATGAGGGTAACTGCCTGGCCAAAAAAAAAGAAAGAAAGTGTCATCTCACCCCGAACCCCCAGAAATCGCCTAAGAATTTATGTTAAGCTACATTGCTATGCAGTAGGAAGTGCCAGGACGTGAGCCTGACCCACTTCCCCCCTCAGTGAGGCCCTCACTGACTGTCCGCACAGCAGACAGGATGCTACCTCACGTCCTGGAGCTCACTGCAGATTCCTGCCCCACTTGCTGCGTTCTGGCTTCCTCTTGCAATTCCCAAGAGACAGAGGGCAGCAGGGGCAGGAAGGGAAGGAACAGAGGCTGAAAATCTTTAGATGCCTGAGCCCCCAGCTGCTTTGCCTTTGTGGGTCAGCCTTTCTGGGCAGGAAGAGGGCGGGGGTAGGGAGATCCTCTCAGCTGCTTCCAAACGACCCTTTCTTAAAACTACCACAGCACAAAACAAGCCAGGTCATTGTGTTCCTGGATATAAATATTGATTCTTGGTGGTGTTAACATTCTGTTCATAAAAAGGATGTAACATATTTCTCCCACACCGTATTAGACTGATGTGCTGTTTGGCCAAGAGAAGTACAGATTACTGGCTTCTTCAGGGGAAATGTGGACATTTAAATGCATGCAGCTTTCAGAAGTCTAGGGAGCCGTCTTGGAATAGAAACCAGGTGCCTTTCCTGCCTCCAGCCCTTCCCTCTTCCGTCCAGTTTCTCCTTTCTGGACTCCATGTTGCATACCGCATTGGCATTTCCAATCGCTTGTAACTTAGGAAGATGCTTTCTTAGAATTACATCGTTTCTCAAGAACCTGGAAATGTAGGCACTTGCTCTCTTTGGGAGGGAGGCGTGGAAGGTCAAGGCCAAACATTTTTTGCTTTCTTCCCCTCAGGGGAAAGATCTGGGTGGTCCCCGCTCCTCTGTTTTCTTTTTCACCCCACGTGGGAGGGCAGGGCAAAGGCTTCAGACCAGAGGTGGTCCCTCGGAACATTCCAACCAGGCCTGACCAAGCCCCAGATTCAGAGGCGCTGGCCGCCTTGGCAAGACAAATTCCCTGCATTCCACAAGTGCTCTTGAGGGGGAAATAGCGCTAATGAGAAAGTGGAGTTCTGGATGTGTGTGCATGCTCACTCGGTGCCAGCGCGTCTCACAGACAGATCCCCGGCCAGCAGTATTTCGTAAGAGAGTGGTGGAGCCGGGTTCCAGATGCGGGAGCCGCAGTGACACATGTGCTGTCAGGAGAGCCAGCGCCCTCTGCTGCCCCGGCCCGGAAGCACCACGACGGTGGGGAAGAACCCGGGGCCTCCGGAAAGCTGGCGGCAGTCAGAATCCACAGCGGATCCCGGCGGGTGCGGAGGCCGCTGGCAGCTCCTCGCCGTCCAAACGCTGAGTCTGCGAGGGGCTGCACTCCCTCCGTCGAGCTGGCCCTCTTTACGTTTGGGGGTTGAGAAAGAGCCAAAAATGGAGAGGATTTATAATAATAAAACCCCAGGCTCCAGCAGCATCCGCTGGTCCCATCCCTGAGAAGGTGAGGAACAGCGGGGCCGGCTCCTGTCCCTGAACCTGGCCGGCAGGTCCAGGCTAGGCCAGATCAAGAGCGCGGCCGGCCCAGAGGAGACCTCCCCGCTGCAGAGCAGCCCTGCGGCCACTCCCTCGCCTGGGAATGCGGCTTCTGGAGGCCTTGCTGGCTCCGAGGCTGCCAGCCGAGGGGAAGTTGTTACTGCTCCCACTCAGGCATGCTGGCATCTCTTAGGGGCTGGCACCTCCGAGAGACTGGCTCAGCTTACAAGCTAAGAGCGAGCTGCCTCCCCCTCTGCTCCACCGCTTGCCAAGACAGCGGCTCAGCAGCGGCCCAGGGTCAGGCTTGCTGCTGCTGCTGCTGTGTGTGTGTGTGTGTGTGTGTGTGTGTGTGTGTGTGTGTGATGGTGAAAGATAGGGTGGAGATACTGCTGCATTGTGTGTACATGCGCACGTGTGTGTGTGTGTGTGTGTGTGATGGTGAAAGATAGGGTGAAGATACTCAGGTGGGGGTCAGAGGGAGGCTGGCAAATGGCACTGCTTGGACAACTTTGAAGTTTTGCAAAAAGGCACAAAACAATCACTTATTGTTTTTTGGCAGATTTTTAATTTTTTTTTTTTTTTTTTTTGGTAAAGGGATCTCCTCCCTGTTGGGAGAAGAAAAATCCAACCACCAAACAAACCCCTCACAACAATGCCCTTCTCTCTCTGGGACCAATTTCCAGACTGCACAGCAGTCCTGACAAGGTCAACAAGCTGGAGCGGTAACGGAAGATCTTTATCTATGTGGGAAATAGGAAAATCATTTGACTGATAAAAGGAAATACAATAAATAGCATCTAAATTCCTGGCTGCATTCCCTGGGGCCCCTCCTCTGCTGGAGAAAGTGAGCAGGGCAGGATACACGTGCTGCTCCAGCAGGTTTAAAAATAGCATGCAGCACACAGCCCTTTCTTACCTTCCAGAAAGACTTCATTACCGGATCCTCAGCCCCGAGCCTGCAGAGCTGCTGCTGGCGCTTTCTTCTCCCCGCACTGGGTTGTTCTCTTTTGCAAACGTTAAGGCAATGCCTGTGATACATTTTACTCACGGGCCAGCTCCTGCTCAGCTAGTTTCAATCTGGGCACGTCTCAAGCTCACGTTGAAAGTCCATTGTATTTAATGGGGTGTTAACTCTGTTTATTCTCTGGGACTTGGGCAGTAATTTTACACTCTGCAAAACTAGCAACTTGAACTTGAAGTGGTGTGCCTCTCTCCCCATCCCCACCCCGTGGGTCTCAGTCCCCACGCATCTCTGGTCCTGTTTCCCACCTTCCCTCAGCTCAGGCGGCCATACATGACCTGGATGGAGCCAGGAAACCTGGGTTCACACCCACTGCAGCCACCCTTTAGCACTGGTCTCTTGAATCGCTTGGAGACTCAGTTTTCTCATCTGTAAAATGGGGACGTTAATCAGCTGTTGCCATACCACAATTCCAAAGAGGATAAACATTTGGGGGTAGGGGTACCACAAAGACCCCCATTCTGTTATTTCCAACCAGGCCACTTCTATATCACCTTGCAACATCTCCAGACCATCTCTCCACTAAAACTCAGGGTGGTTCACGGTGAAGCCTGCGGATAGGACTGGGTCTTCACTGTGCTACTCTGACTTTCTGATTCCATTCTTCCTTCTACCTCTCCTAGTGGGCACTTTACTCTCAGGCAGCAGCTTTCTTCTGTCTCCTTTTATTCATTCACAGTGCCTGGCCCTAAAAGATGTGAATAAATGAAAGATGAGGTGGTCCCTTCTAGCTCTGAGTTTCTGGGTCTAGATCAAAATAACTGAAGCACATGCAGTTTCTAACAAACCAACATTCTTTATGAGCTATGCCTTAAATTATTCCCACTTGATCTGAAAACTGGATTCTTAGGGACCTTCCAGAATCACCACTGCTTAGATGCCATCTGGACCTTGGTCCTCTCTCTCCAGGAGGCAGGCTATCCCTCCTGCCTGTCAACAGCTCAGATCTGACTCTCCAGGCCCCTCCTTGTTGGAGTTCCTGATCTCTATTTCCAGCTCCCTCAGGCCTTCTCCATCTGGCATTCTGTAGGATATTCAAACTCAATTTGTCCAAAATTAAATAGTCTCCCCAAACCCACATTTTCTCCTGCACCTGCCAACTCAGTTAAGAACTCCACTGCCCACTCAAGCTAGAAAGCCTGTCATTCTCCATCCCTCTTCCTCATTCTTTACTTTGCTCCCTCGCTGTCCCCCTACATCCCTTCATTCACAGGAACCCCCTCATTCAGCCATGGAACCTCCTATGCAGCGGTCCTTCACCATCCCCAGGCCAAGTTTCTGTAAGGTACTCAGCGTTCAGCTCTCTTCTGAGCTCCCTCAATAGCTCATTGTTTTGTTTTTCTTCTTGATTAATTATTAATAATTCTACAGTAGCTCTTCACTGGCCTTAGTCCCTCCTGCTGCCCATCTGTCCCCTCCCCAGCAGACCCCCTTCTGTCCAGCCCACCACCATAAGAACAACCTTTCTAAAATGCAAGTCTAATCTTGCAAATATCAAATATTGTAAATTATCATTTTGGTAGTGGCTTTTATTTTATTATCTCATTTAAGCCTTGCAATAATTCCATATGATAAGCATTATCCTTGACCTGTTACATGTGAAACTGAGACTGGCTGGGTTAAAGGATGCAAGGTCACATAGCTGTCATACCTTGCAAACCAGGATTTGGTCTGTCTTATATTGCAAAATCCGTGTTGAAAGCATATAAGGTAGTAGCCTGGCACACAGCAGGTGAACGAATGTATTTTCCCTCCCATTTTTCCTTTTTACAGACTTCAGTCTCTTTAGCAAGGTGTGGAGGTCTATTCTGTCATGGTCAGCTTATTTTTCTAAGGCGTTCCCTGTCACTCCGTGTGATCCACCATTACCACCTCCATCAGGCCAGATCCGGCCACTTATCGGTCCCCAAAATCTCCCTGTTCTTTCTGAACTCTGTCCCTTTGAAATTTTTCCCACAGCTTGGCAAACCTTTTCTTCCTCTGTTTTCCTCATCTGTAAGGATCAGGTCAGCTAGAGCCCACTCTGCAATGCTTTTTCTGATCCCCAGACAGAATCTGTGGCTCCAACATTCCTCTTGCCAATACTGCTTGCTGTGTGCACTTTATTTGTATGCTGATCACATTGGAGTGTGGTTATTTGGGCCTGTCTCTTCCCATCTTTGTATCCCTGTGCCTGGCACTGTGCCTAGGACAGAGTGGGCACTCACAGCAAGTGAGTGAATTTAATTCCATCCCTCATCCTTCCCTATGACTAATGCTTAATTTCGGCTGTTTCCCAAAGGTGAGAACGTTCCCAAAGAATGGTTTGCGTCACCTCCGTTCTGTCTGACTCCGACGCCCACCTCCTCACTGATTGGCTCTTGTGAGGTCATCAGAGACCCCCACGTCACCAGGTCCCCAAACACTTTCTCGTCTTGTCCTCCCAAACTCTCAGTAGCATTGGACACAGATGCCACTCCCCTCTTCAGTCACCCTCTCCTCCTGGCTTCTGGGCATCACAGTCTGCTGTTCTCTTCCTGCCTCTCCAGGCTCTCCCCAGCCGACCTCCAGAATAGAACCACCTCAGCACTCTGTCCTAAGCTGTGTTCTCTTCTCTCCCAACGTTCCTTTCCCAAATGGGCTTGCCTCTTCCCAGAATGAAAAATACTATCTCCATCTTCAGCTCTGAGCTCCAGAGTCAAATATTCAATAACCTCAGTAATTTAACTGAACCACTTAGAGGATTCTTAGGTATCTCAGACTCTCAGTTTTGTCCCCCAAACCTTTCCTCCCTTACTTGGTCCCACCCCTTTCAATGAAAGGCATAATCATGGGTCCTCTTCCTGGGATCTTGGGAGTTACTTATCTAGGAAGATGTCTTGGAAGAGGGATCCAGTTTCAGGAGGTCTGAATATTATGTTTTCCTACCTCTGACTTTGGAAAAACACCAGATTCTTTAACCTGGTATTCCGTGCCCAGCATCATGTGAGTACCACACCCTACCCAGACTTTTCAGCCCCATCTTTTATCCTGCCCCTTAGATCAGAAATACCCTTCTGCAGAAAAAGTTTCCTGACCTCTTGCTATGGTCTGAATGCTTGTTATATGTTGAAATCCCAACCCCCAACATAATGGTATTTGAAAGTAAGGCGATTGGGAGGTGATTAGGTGTGAGGGAGGAGTCCTCAAGGATGGGGTCAGTGTCCTTATAAAAGGGATTCCAGAGAGCCAGAGTTGTCTTGCTCCTTCACTGTGTGAGGACACAGCAAGAAGACACCACCTATGAACAGGAAGTAGGCCCTCACCAGCCACTGAACCCATCCTTTCCTTAATCTTGGGCTTCCCAGCCTTGAGAATAAACTTCTATAAGCCACCCAGTCTCTGGTATTTTGCTGTAGCAGCCAGAACAGACTGAGATGAATCAAGCCATCCCCCGTCCTTTAAATACCCCTTGCAAATGTGCACCTTTACACTTATTGCTCTCTGTTCCTTTCCATCTAAATCCTCTGCCTTCAGGCCTTTCCAATCCAGCATCTTCTAGAATCTTCCATGTTTGCTCCACCCAATAATGTCTCATCCTTCTCAAACTCCTCTAGTAACACAGGAAGTTGGTAAACTTAGCGCCCAAAGCCTCACACTGACTGTTAGCTTTCCTGATGCTTGTGTCATGTGTCTTTTCCAGATTGGGTGAAAGGTGAGGACTGGTGAGGTGTCTTGTTCATTGTGTGCCGCAGGGCCCAGCACACTGCCCGGCAACATTACAAGTGGCTAGAACATAGGTGCTGAAACCCTCCTTGTGTGGTCTCATCTATCCCGACATTCCCCTGTCTAAGTGTGATACAGAGCTACCCATTTTATTTGCTTAGGTATTCTCTATTTAAAAGTTGCAAATTGTATCCAGCTCCCTCCAGCTTATCTCCATGAGGTGCTGAGGACAGGCAGAGATGGATAAATTGCAAGAACAGCTTTAGGAGACTGCAGCAGCAAAATGAAAAAGGCCCCGGGCTCCAATCTCAGCTCAGCCACTGACCATCAGGTTTTGCTGTCTCACCTCTCTTTCCTCGGTTTAATCATCTGTAAAATTGCTGAGCCATCATTGGGTATCTGCTTGAGAGAGAAGCCCCAAAAATCCTTTCTAACTCGTCAACCTAAAAATCCCGTTTTTCCTAAAAGCCTTTATTGTGGTGAGCGTTCCCAAGCTCACCTCCCAGGAGAGTCAGGGGTGCCCACGCGAGCCCCCTGCCTGGGGGACCAGCCCCCTTAAGGCTCTGTCCTCATTCTACTGAGTTACACAACAACTCTGAGAGAGAGGCGTTTTCAGGCTCCATTTGGCAGACTGGAAAATGAGACCCAGAGAAGGTTTGCCCGAGCCCAGCCAGCATGTCGCAGGACTGCAGGGGTGTCTCTCACTCCACAGCCTGTGTCCACGGTGTTTTCCAGGAGTGTTATCCATCAGTGATTCTCAGACTTCAATGTTTGAATCACCCAGGGATCTTGTGAAAACAGACTTTTATCCCATCACTCTGAGGGGCGGCCCCAGATTCTGTGTTTCTAACAAGCTCCCAGGTGATAACACCTGCTGCCTCATCTCTGAACCCCACTGTGAATCACCAGGTAGTATACAACCTGCGCAGCTGTACCTGGCAGCCCTGCCAAAATACAGCTCAAAATCAGCAGAGCTGGTACTTCACTTTAGGTCTTTTGGCTCCAAGTCCAGGGCAGTCTGTGAGCCAGGACTTGGTGAAAAGCCCCTCTTCTCTGGGCCCAGAGGTCTCTGGAGAACTAGAGAAAGCTTGACAAGGAAAGACTTACTAAAGAGGACCTCATTCCTGCCATGCCAGTCAGGAGTCCTTGGCCAGGGCCCCTTGGAGCTGGCACAGGTAGTTGTGTGCAGAGGTGGGGGCCCTGTGGGGACAAGGAGCAGCCAAGGGGCTGCATGCCTGGCCTTATGGGGATGTGGGGCCGGGAGGAATGAGGACCGGCAGCCGGACTCCCAGTCTGCAGCCCCCCGGGCGGTGATGAGCAGGGCATTCTTCAATTTTCCGTGCAGGTGCTGAGAAGCAGGGATGATGCTCGCAAGCAGAGAGAGGCGCTGAGCTGCAGCCTGGGAAGCCTGCATTCCCGGGATCCTCCCCGCCGCAGCTGAGCTGGCTCAGGGCCTGTTTCCATTTGCTGGGGAACAGCTGGACATGTTACAGGGAACCCTGTGCACATGGGGGCTCCTTCTGGCCTCTCTGGGGTAATTGCCTGAGAGGCACAGATGCTGCCTGGGTCCAGAGTCTCAGCTGGGGCCACCATCATAACATAATATCCTGGGGTGGGCTTTGTAAACTCTAGAGAGCTGTGCAAATGCCAGAAGCGCTGGGGTGGAAGGTGGGTCTGCAGTGAGGCGCAGTGGGGGAGGACCTAAGAGGAGTAAGGGTGAAAGAAGGGTTTCTAAGGAGAAATCAGGGAGGCCCTGGGGAAAACCAGCAGGAGAGAGCTCGATGAACAGACAAACAGAGGAGAGGACAGAGGGAGCAGCCAATTTGCAGGTGGGGTGAGTGCGTACTAAGTTGCTTCAGTCATGTCTGACACTTTGTGACTCTTTGGACCATAGCCCACCAGGCTCCTCTGTCCATGGGGATTCTCTAGGCAAGAATACTGAAGTGGGTTGCCATGACCTACTCCAGGGGATCTTCCCGACCCAGGGATCGAAACTTCATCTCTTATGTCTCCTGCACTAGCAGGCAGGTTCTTTACCACTAGCGCCACCTGGGAAGCCCCTTGCAGGTGGGGGCCTGGGGCTGAACACTGCCCTGCCACTCACCAGCTTCAGGCACATATCTGCAATTCTGGGAGCTTCCTTTGCCTCGTGTGTACATGGGGACAATGAAGCCACAGAGACTGGGACATGTCTCAGGTTATTGGGGGTGTACATGTTCATAGCACAGTATATGTGGGTTGATGCCACTTGGGTCATGTGTGGCAGCTTGCTGAGCACTGAGTAGGGGCTGCGAGCCCTGCTTGGCCTAGAGTCCTGCACTGGCCTTGGACAAACGCCTTTGGCTTTCAGGGCCTTGGTTCCCCACGTGCATAGTGGGGAGGGGTAGGTGTGAATGGCCCGCAAGTATCCTTCTAGCCCTGGGCCTGGGCTCCAGATGGCTGCATGTTCTAGCCAGCAAGGCCTGAGTTGGGCATCTATTCTGAGGCTTTGCCCTCTTCAACAAGGCTAAGCTGGCAGAGGTTTCCAGGACCGAGGTGAAGGGCCTCAGCCTCCACTGGGACTGAATCCTGAAACCAGTGACCATTCAGAACCATCTCTCCTCCAGGCAGGGGCCCAGGGCTACCTGGTCACCAGATACTGGGCTAGATGGAGCAAGAGCGTGGCAGGGCCATGTCTGGGCAGCCTGGTGAGTCCTGTGGGCATGGTCTCAAGGCTCCACTTCACCGTCTCGACTCCCACGTCCACGGGCGGGCCAACCAGGGAGACACAGTGGCTTCTGCATTCAACTCAGAGCAGTCACGCTGGAGAAAAAAGGATTAAGGACAGAAAAGAGGCTGATGTGGTCTGCCAGGCTGTTTGGGATAGAAGGCATGTCCACAGAGAACACAGATGGGGATGTGGGAAAAAAAACTCACCGGCCCAAACCCAGGGAATGGACTTAGAGGCATGAGGTGCAGCGGGAAGCGAGGCTTTAAGGACAGTGTTGCAACATGGGGTGTCTGGTGGGCAGGCACACCCAAAGTCATTTCGATGGGTTCTTCATCCGCTCGGCATGCAAGTCCCTCCCCAGCTCCTCATTGGCTGAGTACAAAGGGTTAACAATCTTCCCTAATGTCACCTGGATTTACTCTTCTCCCCGCACACTTCTTCCCATTCTTATGTCTTGAATTCACCAATAGAATGAGTCCCTGCCAAAATCCTAGGCATTCCACTCTCCTTTTGTCTGGATTTTCCCACGCAAGAACCCTAATGGCTATTATATCAGCAGGCTGTCCCTCTAGGCTAGCTGTGCTTGAAAATGGACCACTTTAAGTTTTTATTTCTTACAAGGAGACCAAGGCACAGAGGCCGAACTTGCTGGAGGTTTCATGGGAGCAGGTACTAGATCTGTAACCAGCACTGTGTCTTCTCTCGGCCACTTAGTCTCTTCTAGAACAGGCCATACAGATGCTGTTTCAGACTACAGTTGTTTCCATCTTCTGATTCTGACTCTCCCAGGACAGCTCTTCTGAAAGTGAAAGCCAGTGCACCTGTGCCCCAGAGTCAGCCGGCTGCTGGGAGAAACATCCTGTTTCTTCAACCATGTTGTTCCACACTAGGGTTGCTAGATTTCGGAGGAAAAAATATTGCTTAAAGAATACAGGACATCCGGTTAAATTTAAATCTCAGATAAACAACGAATAAGTTTTTAGTGTAAGTACATCCTATGCAGTGTTGAGGACAAGCTTATACTAAAACTATCTTGTTACTCTGAGATTCAAATTTAACTGAGTGTCTTGTAGCTAGAAACCCTACCTACCCACCTCCCAGGCCGTCCTGGCGAACCGTCTCTGGGGAAGTGCTGGTGAAGGTTCAAGAACATCAAGGATCTCGCTTTTGTTCAGAGGGTGGCTTTATTGGGCAGCCTCTAACCACTCTGCCCTGCCTCCGCCCTCACTGCCAGCAGGCTCCCCTCCCGTCGGCCTGTGTGTGGTTTGTGTTGGAGGAGGGAGTGTCGTTCTCTGTCACAACTGTGTTTATTGTCTCAGCACTCGGCTCAGGCTCCAGGCGTGCACCTGCCCTCTTGATCCCCTGCTCGCGCTATTCATGACCGCAGCTCAGCCACTTTGCCTTTGGTTGCTGGGCACCTAGAACACAATTCATTCCTCTCTTCCCCCTAGAGGGGGAGTTCTGGGAAGGGAGCCAAGGGTTTGAGAAGGACCTCCGAGAGACGGAGTTGCCCGTGCCCGGCCTGCCTCCCTAAGGCTGGCGTCACACCTGTGGACTGGGAGTGCTCGGCTCCATGCTGCAAGCGGGGGCTCCCAGATTCTCACAGACCTGCTCTGCTGAAGAAGGAAGCGACCGAAAATCCCAACCTTGACCCCAAAGGGTATATGTTAAGTGCCCACTCTCTGCCAGCAGAAGGTTCAGTCAGCACGTCCATCCCCTCCAGGGCTACAGAGGGGACGGGACAGGCCAGTAAGGCCCCTCTGCAAGGACAGAGGTGGGCTGAACACACACATCACACACAACTCCCAGAAGCCAGTCATATGACAGGCCTCTCCCAGATTCCTCCTCCACTGGGCCTGTGTTCCCCCAAAGCCCACTGGGTAAAGGATCTTTATGAAAGTGATTTAGCAGGAAATTCTTGAGGAGAAACGCAGAGCAGAGAAATGGGGAAGTGGGACAGGGAAGCAAAGAGAAAGAAGCCAAACAAGAGTATCAGTTTAGGGGAAGTTGCACAGAGGGTGACTTTGGCCCATTCCCATGGGACAACCTCAGAGTTGTCCCAGTCAGGGGCAAAGAGAGCTAGGGTATTGATACTTCTGCGTGGCCAGTCCTTAGGGGACATAAATTTCCAGCCACTTCCTGTTCGGGGTGGTTACAGGCAGAGTGTATTTTCTGTTGGGCAATCCTCCAACAGAGAGAGGGTGTGAAGGCCCAGGGGTGGGCGAAGGCAGGGGAAATGTGGAAGGAAGGTTGGGGGGGTGCAGGAGGGTCACGCGGGTGTAGGGGGTATAGGTCAGGAAAACGGGGGAGGGGAAGGTTAGGGAGGGCTTCCCTTTGGACAGCCCACTCAAAGCTCACCTCCCAGTCTGCTTCCCTTGGAAAAAACCTACTCTAACATCTTGAGTAACCCTCAGCACTCTGGCCCCACCCCTGAAATTCTCCAGTTCCAGAGCTGTTACCGTAATAACAATAAGCCCATTGTGCACACTTCCTGACTAATCCCTTCCTTGTGGCCTGGAGGAGAGAGGGGCAGACCCAGGGACTGAAGGCCAAGAATTAAGGCTGAGCGGTCTGCTGAGGTCACATGCGGGAAAAGACCCCGGCTCGCAGGCCAGGCCCTGCCATGCGACCCACTCTAACACAGTTGGTTTCCAGGTTCTGCTCCATCACAGCCAAGGTCTGCTTCTGACTGCGTGTGTTAGTTGCTCAGTCACGTCCAACTCTGCAACCCCAAGGACTCTGGCCCACCACGCTCCTTGTCCATGGGATTCTCCAGGCAAGAATAATGGAGTGGGTAGCCATTCTCTTCTCTAGCGGATCTTCCCAACCCAGGGATCTAATCCCAGGCTTCCTGCAATGCAGGCAGATTGTTTACTGTCTGAGCCACCAGCGTTCCAACTAGAGCTGCAGAAACCTAAGGGGACTCCCTGAGCATGCACAGTGCCCAAGATCCCATGCTAGGCCCTTGCATTCCTCGTTTCATTTTCCCTCATGTCCAGTCCCACAATGTAGCTATTAGAGTCCATTATTCAGATAAGGAACCCAAAGGTCACAGAGATTCAGCGGCTGATAGATCGGAATGTGCAGGATTGCTAAGTGATTATGTCATGTCTAAATCCAGGCTCCTGGACCCCTCAGCTGGATATCAGTTGCATCTCCAAGGTCCTGTCTCCAGGAATCCACACTGGAGTCAGTAAGAGGTGGAGTGGCCAAGCTCGGGCTGGATGGGCCAGGCCTCGTGTGTGCCTTGGCACCAGCAAAGCAGGGCATGCCCCAGACGAGAAGTTTTGGAGAAATGATTCATTTTTGAAAAATCATTATAGAGTCATAGTGGAAGAACTCAGGCCATGGCAGGACTTCTTACTCTAATTTTGTGATTTAGGATTAGCTTTATTTTAATTTGTAAGTGGAGGGGGGCACACATTTTATTCTTTTCCAGGCTCAGATCCCGTAAATAAACGTCTTCATCTGACCCTGCACAGGTCTGGAGAAGACTCTTGAGAGTCCCTTGGGCAGCAAAGAGATCAAACCAGTCAGTTCTAAAGGAAATCAACCCTGCATATTCATTGGAAGGACTGATGCTGAAGCTCCAATACTCTGGCCACCTGATGTGAAGGGCTGAGTCACTGGAAAAGACACTGATGCTAGGAAAGATTGAGGGCAGGAGGAGAAATGGATGACAGAGGATGAGATGGTTGGATGGCATCATCGACTCAATGGACGTGAGTTTGAGCAGGGCGTGAACAGGTCCTGCAGGGAGGAACTGCTTCCTGGGCTCTATGGCCCCTATGTTAACTTACGAAAGATAAACTGTGCACCTTCTGCCCACCAGGCCCTGTGCACCACACCATGCAGAGGATACAGTTGTTTCTACTTCCTTACCTGGTGCTCTTGGAGACAACTACACACACTTGATGTGCTTTGTAGACTGTAAAGCGCTGTGCACTCACTTCCCAGTTCCATAGGTCTCCCTCCTCTCCGCTTCTTCCAACAGGAAGCCAGCCACTCCAGGACCAGACAGGATCACAGGATCACACCACTTTTGAACACACAAGACCCCTTTCTGTGGCTGCTGATGCCCTCTGCTGAGTATGACAGAGGTTTACTCAAGCTCTCTGGGAAGGAAACATCAGTCTGCTGGCCCAGCACCTAGCCCAGGCCCACATACACGGCAGCCACTCAGGAAATGTTGGTTCAAGTTTTCGGAGTTGAATTGACCTCAGTCACTCCAGAGCCATAGGATGTCATGTTTTTCTAGGAGTGGGGAGGGGAGTTCCCTGGCTGGATTCTGATTGGCTTCTTCTTGCTTCTTTCTTGAGTGTGTGTTCCATACCTGCTCCCATCACCCCCTTCCCACCTGGTTCCCTTGCTCCCCTTTCTGGCCCCGAGTCAGTCTCCTTTCTGGTAGACCATGGTTCCGCCAGCTTCTCCTTCTTGCCCGAGACTCCATCCCCTTGTATCACCCACAAGGGGACGGAACATGCACTTTGGAATCTAGGCCCCTTCACTTACTATCTGGGCAAGTCAGACAAGCAGTTTCCCTCCCCAAATCTCAGTTTCCCTATCTGTAAGATAGGGAGAATGGGTTGTTGGGATTATTTGAACGGAATAACCTATGCAAGTTGCCTGGCACATAATTAAAGTTAAAATATCTTTCCCCTTAGGACCTCTCTGGTGATCCAGTGGTTAAGAATCTGCCTTCCAATGCAGGAGACATGGTCCAGATCCCTGGTCGGGAAACTAAGATCCCACGTGCCTAGCAGCAACTAAGCTCATACACTACAACTACTGAGCCCATGTGCCAAGAGCCTGTGCTCCACAACAAGAGAGGCCACCACAGTGAGAAGCCCCCCACCACAACAAAGAGTAGCCCCAACTTGCTGCAACTAGAGAAAGCCTGCATGCACATGGCAGTGAAGACCCAGAGCAGCCAAAAATGATAAATAAAGAAATAAAATACTTTAAAAATAAATTAAAAAAATATCTCTCCCCTTAACAAAATCTTGTTATTTCTTTCCTTTCTTCTATTTGTTCTAGTAATGCTTATTAAGCACTTGCTTTCTACTGGAGACAATGTAAGGAAGACATAGTGCCCAGTGCATGCATGCTCAGTCATGTCTGACTCTTCATGACCCCATGGACGATAACCCGCCAGGTTCGTCTGTGTGTAGAATTTCGCAGGTAAGAATATTGAAGTGGGTTGCCATGGCCTCCTCCAGGGATCTTCCTGATCCAGGGATTCAACCTGCATCTCCTGCGTCTCCTGCATTGGCAGGTGGATTCTTTAACATTGAGCCACCTGGGAAGCCCAGGGAAGACATAGTACCTGCCCTTAAGAATTGTAGAAGGGGTGAGAGAAAAGTGAACAGAACCACATGCTCTGAATAGAGAGGAGGGTCCTTAGGCAGCTCTGAAAGTCTTCCTGAGGAGGTGAGGCCCGGAGAGTCATGGATAGTCAGGAATCTCTAGGTAAGGATGTGCTGGTAGCCAGGGGAAGTTTCCAAGTCAGCCAAGGAGGCTCAAGATTCAGGACATCTTCCAAGATTCTGTATCAATTCTGAGTCATAATTTTGTATTTTTTTCTTTCAGAACCCCCAAATTATATAAGGTTCAGGCCTGCTTAAATGTGCCTCAATCTGTTGGAAAGCCTGATCTGCCTTTCTGGGGACTCTCTGCCAGATTTTCCATCATCCTCACCTTCTCTGCTTCCAGCACTCTTAGGGTGTTGCTCCCTCAGCCCTAGTCCCTGGCAGGGCATCTCTGGGTGAACAGGGCAGGGCTTCTGCTTCCTGACTGGGTGAAGCTCTGTGACATCCAATGGACTGTGGTGAGTTCCCTGAGAGTGAGGGTTCTTCCCCTTGCACCCTGAAAGCATTGCACATGGTAGGTCTCAGGGAGCTCCCATGCCTATGGCCTCCCTGGACTGAGAGGCAGGCTGGGCATGAGTTGGCCTAGCTGCCGAGAATGACTGAAACCTAGTGGTAGGCCTGAGCAGGGCTTCTTTTGGACAGAGATGCACCCTCCTTCCCAGGCTTCCCATATGGCACTAGTGGTAAAAAACCCGCCTGCCAATGCAGGAGATGCAGGAGATGTGGGTTCAATCCCTGGATCAGGAAGATCCCCTGGAGGAGGGGATGACAACCCACTCTGGTATTCTTGCCTGGAGAATCCCATGGACAGAGGAGCCTTGCAGGTTAAAGTCCATAGGATCGCAAAGAGTTGGACACGACTGAAGCCACTTAGCACGTATCCTCTTACCAGGTAGCTGTGTCAGTGGAAAGGCTGGATAGAATGGCAGGAAAAACCTTTTACATTCTGGTGGCTGGGATGAAAGAGAAACCTTTTAACCATTTGGACCTATAAAGTGAAGCTTAAATGCGTGGGGGTGGGGGGTGGTGAATATAGTGAAGAGGTTGTGCTCAGCTAAGAGCTTCCATATCAATTATGAATCTCTTCCAGTTCCTAACCTGATCTCCCAGGATTGGCCTACTTGGTTCCCCTAGCTGGCTGGGGGAGGCCCAAGGCCTCAGCAACATGCTTGACCCTACCAGGTCCAGGGGCTCTGGGTAGGGTTCAAGTGTTAGATGGGCCCAGGGCAGGATCGCCACCTCCAGCAGCTGCCAGCATTCATCCAGCCTTACAAGTGCGGAGCCAGAGCAGACTGGGTCATCATGGTCTGGTGGGCATCCCTGCCCCAGGGGCCAGCCCAGGAGCCTCCCAGGAACAGTGACACACAGGTGAAGTCACAGCCCTGGGGGCCATTAAAAGCAAGTCCCCAAGCTTTCAGCTAATTACATAGGGCAGAAATGCACAGAAGCTGTCCACCCACTTGTTAAAACCCAGCACAGTCCTTACTCACTTGCTTCCTTCCTTTCTGAATAATTGAGTAATTCACTCAAAAGGCCATTAGGGCCCCTGCCTCTTTCCTGATACTTGTTGAAGGCAGCAGGGGGGTTGGGGTGAAGCAACCTTGAGTTGGCCAAGTGAAGTGGCAGCCACTGGGGTCAGGAGACTGGCTATACACAGAGGGACTGAGCAATAGGTTAACATATTGAGGGTAGTTGGAGGCACATTTCTTGCTGTTGGAGAAGGAAGTTGCAAATATGAAAAGGGAAGATGCTAGAATGACTCCGGTGGTAGATTAGAAATAGAGTTATTGATACAACTTACAGTTTTCAATATATGGATACAGAAATAAATATAAATGTAAGTACACACATACAAATATTCTCTAGCTCTGGCCACTGACAGGGCCTGGAAACAGCCCCCCCTCCCCCAACCAAGAGCAATGAGCAAACCTGGAACCCAGATATGTTTCCAAATGCCATTCTCCACTAAAAGAAACCAGGGCTCCTTGGAGAAATGGCTGCTCCCAAGGGTGAGGCAGGGGAGGTAGTTAAACAGCTGAAACATCTTACAGTTTCAGTTGGAAAGTACTCAAAGAATGATGGGGACATGTCAAAAAGAAATGAGATAATATCCAGAATATATAAAGAACTCTTACACTCAACAACAAAACAAACAATCCAATTAAAATATAGGCAAAAAACCTGAATAGACATTGCTCCAAAGAAGATACACAAATGTCCAACAAGTACCTGAAAAGATGATCAGTGTCACTAATCATTAGGGAAATGCAAATCAAAACTACAATGAGATACTGTCCCACTGGGATTAGGATGGTTACTATGAAAAAACAAAAATAGCAAGTATTGGCAAGAATGTAAAGAAATTGGAACACTTTTGGACTGTCCGTGTAGCTGTTATGGAACACAGCATGGTGATTCTTCAAAAAATTGAAAATAGAGTTACCATATGATCCAGAAATCTCACTTCTGGTATATACTCAAAAGCATTGAAAGAAGGGGACTCAAAGAAATGTTTGTACACTCACTTTCATAGCCACATTATTCACAATCACCAAAAGGTGAAAGCAACTCAAATGTCCCATTGATGAGTGGATGGATAAACAAAATGTAGTCATACATATGGTGGGGTATTATTTGTCCTTAAAAAGGAAGGAAACTCTGACACATGCTATAACATGGATGGACCTTAAAGACATGGTGTTAAGTGAAATAAGTCAGTCATAAAAGGACAAATACTGTATTATTTCATTTATAAGAGATGCCTAAAGTAGTCGGAGTCAAAGAATGGTGGTTTCCAGGGGCTGGGAGAGTGGGAAAAAGGGAGTTTTGTTTAATGAGGACAGAGTTTCAATTTTATAAGATGGAGTTTGGGGGACTTCCCTGGTGGTCCAGTGGCTAAGAATCTGCCTGCCAATGCAGGGAACATGGGTTCAATCCCTGGTCCAGGAACTAAGATTCCAAATGCTGCAGGTCAACTAAGCTGACGAACCACAACTACTGAGCCCATACTCTAGAGCCTGTGAGCTGCAGCTACTGAGGCCATGAGCCCTAGAGCCTGTGCTTCACAATAAGGGAACCCACCATGATGAGAAGCCCGTGCATCACAACTAGAGTAAGCTCATGCACAGCGACATAGAGCCCGTGCACCCCAACAAAGACCCAGTGCAGCCAAAAATAAATAAATTTTTTAAAAAGAACAGCAATTAAGAGTTCTGGAGATGAGTGGTGATGATAGTGGCACAACAATGCAAATGCCCTAAATACCAATGAATTTTACACTGAAATATCTAAGAGGATACATTTTATTTATTTATTTATTTATTTTTATAAATTTATTTATTTTAGTTGGGGGCTAATTACTTTACAATATTGTAATAGTTTTTGCCATACATTGACATGAATCAGCCATGGGTTTACATGTGTTCCCCTTCCTGGACCCCCCACCCACCTCCCTCCCCATCCCATCCTTCTGGATCATCCCATTGCCCCGGCCCTGAGCCCTTGTCACATGCATCGAACATGGAATGGTGTTCTGTTTCACATATGATAATATACATGTTTCAATGCTATTCTCCCAGAAAGTCCCACCCTCACCTTCTCCCTCAGAGTCCATAAAATTGTTCCATGCATCTGTGTCTCTTATTCTGTCTATTTTATGTGTATTTTACCACAATTTAAAAAAAAATTTTGAAAGAATTTTAAAGGACACGGAAATCAATTTGAAGCACTCCAAATTCCCAGATCTGGGACAATTTGAGCATCAAAATAAATACCAATACAGTACATCAGACTGTATTCATGTAAAGAAATAAATCGGTAAACAAATGCGGAGAAGAGAAACCTCCTCCTTAGAGCAGAATGCCAACTAATAAATGTAGAGGGAATAATGGAATTAGAAAAACCAAATTTTGCAGCCATTGTAGAAACATTTGATGTGGACAAGACTCATCCATGGATGTTAAATTTATCAGGTGAAATTATCATGAGGAACAGAATATTTACATAATCTCAAACTCTCTCTCCACAAAATATTTACTTGTTGTTCTTATTAATTAATTTAACAGTGGAGAAGCCTCTTAGATGCCATATTAACCAAGTGTTAAAAATTAATGTCCCCAGTAATGGGGCAAATTGACCAGGTGCCACTCATCAGGATACAGAGGGAAGAACACAGCATCACTTCTGTGACATTCCTGCCAAAGGTGAATAATATCAGATAAAGTCACATTGAGAGACATGCTACAAAATAACCAGACTGTAACCTTCACAAGTGTCAAAGTCATGAAAATAAAGATTGAGGGACTGTCTCAGACTGAAAGAGGTGGAAGATACTTGATAACAAAATGCAATATGTGATCATGGACTGGACCTTTTTGATATAAAGGACAGTATTTGGATAATTGTTGAAGCTGAATCTGTAGATTAGTTGGTAGTATTATAGTGTCCTGACTTCCCTGGTTGTAATGTGGTTTTGTGAGAAAAATAAGCTTTCTTTTTCTTCCTTCCTTTCCTTCCTTCCTTCTTTCCCTCCACCCTCCTTCCCTCCCTCCTTTCTTTTTTCTCTCTCCTTCCTTCCCTCCCTCCCTCCTTTCTTTCTTCCTCTCTATCTTTTCACCAATGCATCTACTCTGTGACCCACTTGTGAAAACATACTCAACCGGATTACAGTAAATCCCCTACATACAAACAAGTTCCTTTCCAAGAACATATTCATTAAGTCCAATTTGTTCATAAGTCCAGCAAAGGTGGCCTAGGTACTCAACTAACACAATCAGCATTATATGCCACTATACTATAATGGGGTTGTAACACTTTTCACACAAATAATACATAAAAAGCAAACAAACAGAAAAATAAAGAAAATATTTTTAATCTTACACTACAGTACCTTGAAAAGTACAGTAGTACAATACAGCAGCTGGCATGCAGGGTCTGGAATCAAGTGTACAGGCAAGAAGAGTTCCTGGCAAGAGGAGAAGAGGAGGTGGAAGAGGGTAGAGTACTACTGTACTCTATCCAGTTGTTGTTTAGACGCTAAGTTGCATCTGACTCTTGGGACCCCATGGACTGTAGCCAACCAGCCTCCTCTGTCCATGGGATTGTCCAGGCAAGAATACTGAAGTGAGTTGCCATTTCCTTCTCCAGGGGATCTTCCAAGACCAGGGATTGAACCCTTGACTCCTGCGTTGGCAGGTGGATTCTTTACTACTGGGCCGCAAAGGAAGTCCACTCTATTCAGTACTGTACAGTAAAGTACACAAAAGCACTACCACCTTTAGAGGATGCCTGCACATGACAATGGACACCAGACTTGTGACCTAACTTACATGACTGGACATGCAAACACTCATTGACATCTTTGAAAGTTTGCAACTTGAAGGTTCGTATGTAGGGGACGTACTGCAAGTGCTTATGACTACCAAATATTGTTCTATATGTTCTACGTGTAGAACAATATTTAAGTAGTTTTGTTTGTAATGGATCCTAATTTAGAAATTAATTGTATAAGTCTAATCAGGGTACCGTAACAGAATACCGTGGACTGGGTGACTTTAACAACAGTCCTGGAGGCTGGAAGTCCAAGATCAAGGTACCGGTGGGGTTGGTTTCTGATGAGACCTCTCTCTTCAGCTTACAGACTGCCACCTTCTTGTTTTCAGCTGGCCTTTCCTTTTCACCTCTTCTCCCTCTTCTTATAAGGACACCAGTCCTGTTGGATTAGGGCCCCACTGTGGTGATCTCTTTTAACCCTAATAACCTCCTTAAAGGCCCAGTTTCCAAATACAGTCATGTTGGTAGTTAGGGATTCAATTCATGAATTTTGGCAGGACACAATTCATTCCATAACAGTACCCAAATGCCCGTTAACAGTGGAATGCATAAATAGCAGCATATTTATTCAGTGGAATACTGCTTGGCAATGAGAATGAACTACTAATACACACAACAACATGGATGAATTTCACAGACATAACATTGAGCAAACATTTCAGACAGAAAAGGATACATACTGTATGCTTTCATGTATATGAAAGTCAAAACAGGCAAAGCTAATCTATGGTAAAGTTTTTTGAATAATAGGAGTGGTAGATTTGCCTCAAAAAAACATGAAGAGACTCCTGGGGTACCAAAATGTTCTGGGCCTCAGGCTGAGTAGTGATTACATAGCTGTTTACATACGTAAAAATCAATGAAGCTGAAACCATAGAAGCAACCCAAGTGTCCACGGACTGATGAATGAATAAGCAAACCACGGTTACACTTATGGGGCAGTTTTATTTCACCTTAAAAAGGAAGGAAATTCTGCAGTGTGCTACAACACGGATGAAACTTGAGGACATGCTAAGTGAAAAAAGAGGATAAGTACTATATGATTCCACTTCTATCAAGTACCTAGAGTAGTCAAAAGCATAGAGATGGAAAGTAGATGGTGGTTGCCAGGGGCTGGGAGGACAGGGAAGTGGGGAGTTATTGTTTAATGCCTGCAGAGTTTCCGTTATACTTGATGAAAGAGTTATGGAGATGGGTGGTAGTGACAGTTATACAGCATTACAAATGTATTTAATACCACAGAACTATATGCTTAAAATGCTTAATATAGTAATTTTTATGTATTTTATCACAATGAAAAAAATTGGAGAAAAAAGATCAGTCAGGCTGTAACATAAGATTTATACAGTTTACTATATAAAGATCATATCTCTTACTTAGAAAACTAAAAAAATATGGAGGGTAATGAGCTGAAATATGGTGAGAATGTATGGAATGGAGAGAAAATAGGGGAGGGCGTGAGAAAAGGTTGGAAAGAGACAGACCCTGGTTCTAGGCCCTTGTAGAGTTTGGATTTTTTTCCTTAAAAGGAATTTAGATTTTCCCCCAAGAATAAGAAGCCATCAGAATAGGTCTAAGCAGGGAGTGACATGGTCATGTTGTATTTTAAAGACCTTTCTGGCTGCAAAGGGCTCAGCAGACTTGACAGGCAGGAGTGGAGGCAGGAAGATCCATCCACATTAGCTCCTGTGGTCCCAGCCAGGGATGACAGAGGCTTGGCCCAGGCAGGTTCCCAGAATCATGAGAGTTGTTGATGAATCGTTAGCGGGATTAGAGAGAGAGGCAGGAGTCCCAGAGATGCCCAGGCCTTTGCCTCAGGTGACTGCGTGGGCTATGATTCATCGTTTAGGATTAGGAGAGGTTTAGGGCACAGGGGGAAAGGATGTGAGTTCAGTCATGATGTGCTGAGTTTGAGGTACCCAGAGAACAGCCAGGAGGCGGTGAGAAATAACAGTTTGAAGCACACAAAGAGAACTGGCTTGAATGCCAATTCCAGGGGCAGGTACACAAGTGAGGAAAGTGGCTGTGAGTGGAATAAAGTGGTAGCGACTATGGGAAAATGGGGGAAGTGGTGTTTTTGGTGAAGGAGGAAGCTGCCAGCCAGAGCTCATGTAGAATAAATAAAGATCCATCAGTGCAGACCTACCAAGTGTTCAAGAAAAGGTGGGAATCAGGATTTTGAATATGAAATCTGCAGATTAAAACAACATTTTAAATTGAAGTGTACATATAGAAAAGTGCATGAATTCGTAAGTGTACATAATTGAATAATTGAAAAATTATTGTAAAGTGAATTCGCTCATGCAAATCTGTTGATTTTCAAATATTTAGCAGCTAATTTAAACTTTCTAAACAATACCACAGCAAGGGCTTCCCTGGTGGTCCAGTGGTTAAGACTCTTCTCTTACACTGCAGGGGGTGGGGGTTCGATCCCTGGTCACGAAAGTTCCACATGCCATGCAGTGTGGCCGAAAAGAAAAGAAAGATGCTGTAGGCAAACACAACATATCTGCATGAGCCTGGGGCTACCATTTTGGAAAATGAGGTGGAGGTTTCAGAAGGAACATGTAGCTGGTCTGTGGAGTCAAGGTTGTGGAAGAAACTGAGAACCTGAAAGTGGAGAGCTAGAGGAGAGAGAGCTGGGATGGGGTTTGGGGAATGCTGGGTCTCATTTAAAGATGTGAAGATAAGAGGAAGCCCCAAGGCCCTTGGGTTCCATGAGGTGACCAGCCGTGGCTTAGAGATCTGGACCATCCAGGATGGGGCTTCAGAGAAGAGGTGGCTTCACACATAGATGGGGAAAGCCTAAAGTGTCATGGTCACTTAGGACCCCCTAGACACTACGGCAGAGTCTAAACGCTGCTTAGGAAAACAGATTAGAGAAATTCATGGTTCTCTGATTTCATTTTCTCTTTTGATGAAAAATAGATGACTTTTACATGGGAGCAGAACTAACAGAAGCTTGAGTATGGACACAGCTGCATCATCGATGCTGTGACTTTTCCCAGCTCTTTCACTTACCATCCCTCCACTCATGACTCATTGTGGGGCCAACACCCAACTCCTTCCCCAAAGTCACTCACCATCCAGGGAGGAAGACAGATGAGAAAACAAACAACCCTGTGACCAGGGAGAGATGGGGCCCAAGAAGGCACAGATCTCAGTTTGAGGCTTTGTGAGGAGGTGAAGACCAGGCTGAGCATCAAACAGTGTCTTTAGAGGAAGAAGAGGAACAGGATGCAGGCATCCTAGGAAGAGGGGACAGTGTGAGCAAAGGCTCAGAGGTGTAAAACAGCTTGGTTGTGTGGGAAACCACAAGAGTCTATAAAGGTTGTGAGTAAGGCTTGAGTAAAGGGAACTAAGGCAGGGCGTTGGGAGGGGCACTGCTGTGGCACTGAGGCTGTCTCCCACAGCCCATCCAGAAGGGCCATCTCACTTTCCCACGCCTCCTAGTCCTTTCTCCTCTCCTCTCCACTCAAGCCAGTCTTTAGGCCACAATTCCCTTCCCCGTTGTCACCCTGTACCTCCGTCCTAGAAAACCATGTTCCTTGAAGGCCTGGTCCAGGCCACTCACCTGTCTGAATCCCCACGAGGGCCCTGTGTCCTTCCTCCCACCTTACCCAGCCCATCACTGAAGAGCTAATCATGGCTCACCCTGGGCCTCTGTTGCTAGGGTTCTAACCCTGTAGAGTGTCCGTCTTCCCCTCTGACCATGGCACATGCAGACATTTTCACATCCTAGCACGGTGCTAGGCCCATAGCAGATTTTTTTTTTCCCTGCTGTATAGGCTTTCTTTTTTTTAAAAAAATTTATTTATTATAATTGGAGGATAATTACTTGACAATATTGTGATGGTTTTTGCCGTATATCAACCATAGCAGATATTTAAGAGCTTGTTGAATGAGTTGCCAGAGAATCCAGCCCTTTGAGTGAAATGACACCCAGTGTCCGCTATTTGAAGAGAGTGCTGAGAATATTACTTCACAAACTTGGCAGTTGGAAGAATTATATGGCAGCATTTTTTAAAAGCATAAAACACTGCAGAACGTGCTCCCTTAGGGGGAGGACCCCAGGGACATGAAGAAGATTGTGTCTAATTTGAACACAATTTCCCTCTTACTGTTGATGTCTTGTGTTGTGCCGTGAAAAGGCTGCAACCCTGCACCTTTGGGCAGGCGCACTCAGCTGGGGAGAGCACCAGGGTAGCTCTTTGGGGAAGGGCATTTGGAGGCCCTGGGACTGTACCTCAAGGATCAAGTAGGCACTAGACCCAGACTTCCCTCCACACCAGACTTCTGGAGGAGGGAGTCACACACAACTTGCCTGGGGCATCATTACCGAGTCAGGCTGTGTGGACAGACTCACTGCGTGGATAATTAAGCCTGTCCCAGAACTCAGTTTCTGCATCTGTAAAATAGGACTAATCCCTTCCTTCTAGAGCTGTTACAAACAGTGAGATATTGAACATAGAACGCTGAGCATGCTGTCTGGCACTGGCTGATGATTAACAAATACTTCCTTCGCCTACCCTCACAAACTCAGGGCAATGGTGAAGGACAGGGAAGCCTGGCATGCTGCAGTCCATGGGGTCACAAAGAGTTGGAAATGACTGAACAATGAGTCAGTCATTGAGTGACTAAACAACAAATGAGTGACTGACCAACAACAAGTCTCACAAACACATAGTCTGGACCTGGCCTCTGGAATCATAGCTTTCTAAGGATCACAGGCTGAGTAGCTAATCACATCAGAGTTTGCACTGATATCTAGAGTTTTTCCTTTAGCAGGGCCTCTTGGTGCCAGAAAAGTCTTTGTCTTCCTAAGGAAGGGAGTTCAAATGGTGGAAGCAAGTTGGGGAGACTATTGGCTCAGGGCCTTCCACAGGTGAGCATGTGTGATCACCTCTAATTATGTCACCCCATACCCACCCTCTCAAAAGCACCAGTAGCTCCCTGGCCATTTTTGCTATTGTTCAGTCATGTCTGACTCTTTGTGACCGCATGGACTGCAGCACACCAGGCTTCTCTGTCCTCCACTGTCTCCAAGTTGACTCAAATTCATGTCCATCGAGTCAGTGATGCCATCCTACCATCTCATCCTCTGCTGCCCCATTCTCCTTTTGCCTTCAATCGTTCCGAGTATCAGGCTCTTTTCTAATGAGCTGGCTCGTCTCATCAGGTGGCCAAAGGACTGGACCTTCAACTTCAGCATCAGTCCTTCCAATGCATATTCAGGATTGATTTCCTTTAGGAGTGACTGGTTTGATCTCCTTGCAGATCTCCCTGGCCTTTACCCATGGGATAAGATCTCACCTCATCAGACAGGTTTTCAAGGCCCTTGGTGATAGAACCACCATCTGCCTTCATCCCATGAACATGCCCAGGTCCCCAGCTCTGGGTCTGCACTAAGGCTGTAACCTGGGCCTGAAACACCTTTCCTCTCTCTTAGCTGATCCCCATTAGCCATCCACCTTCTAGTTTTGGGATTTCCCTGGTGGCTCAGACAGTAAAGCGTCTGCCTGCAGTGCAGGAGACCCAGGTTCAATCCCTGGGTCAGGAAGATCCCCTGGAGAAGGAAATGGCAACTCCTCCAGTATTCTTGCCTGGAAAATTCCGTGGACTGAGGAGCCCGGTAGGCTGCAGTCCATGGGGTCGCAAAGAGTCAGACACGACTGAGCGACTTCAGTTTCACTTTTCTAGTTAAAGGCCATCTGAGCCTCTGCTGGAACATACTTTTCAGTTGTTGGTGTCTGCATTTCAGCTTCCCCTCAAGGCCCTCTGCATCTGTGGCAAGGACACACTTCAGAACCCTACTTAGGGCCTGCACAGTGCCATGCTCAATCCCTCTTTACAGAAGATGAGGGGCAGAGCTTCTAAACCTAAGCCTGGCCCAGATTGGAAAGTACAGGTGAGCTGAGGAATAGAAAGGTGGGAACCCACTCCTCCCGTGGGCTCTCTGAGGGGATTCAGGGGTCCTGCTTGGGGGATGTTCTGTTTTCTTCACTGACACAAAGGCACGTGGCAGTTGCCTGCATCTCTCTTTGGCTGGCCGCTCTAAGTATGCAAAGATAACTTGTCTATTTCTCATCTGCTGCCACATTCGGATGACCTCCTCTAGCACTGCACCAAAAAGCAGCAGTTTGCAAAGCGCCCCAGAGATGCTGCAGGCAGTCTCCAGGTCCCCAGTCCTGTGTCTGGGAACCAGCCTTAGATCACAGGCAGTGGAGCCAGCCAAAGGCAGATGGATTCGTGCCTTGCTCTTTCTGGTCTAGGTTCTCCACTATAAAGAAGAAAGATGGAAGTGATCAGGGAAGCTTTCAGGTGTAGGAATCCACAAGATCCCACTGAAGGAAGAAAATGACCCAGGACAGGAACAGGCATGGGACTGGCGTGTGAGTGAGTGTATCTCTGTCTCATGTACAGCTGGTGCCCAGGAAGTAGGGAGCCAGGCTTGGGCGAAAGTGGCCTGGAGACTCTACCACTTCTGATGCCAGTTGGTGTCTGTCGCAAAAGCAGGACGAGGGCCATTATTCCCATTGTACAGAAAAGCAAACTAAGGCTTAGATAAGTCAAGATCACACAGCTCAGCCAATTAGTGTTGGCAGAGCCAGGTTTTCGGATTTCAAGGCCAGAGCCCCTTCATTATACCAGGCTGCTTCTCACAGAAGGCCAGTTTGGTGGTGATAACGGGGAGATGTGCTCTTTGTTTGATGTTGGTGAGTGTGATATTGTGATTTATAACAAGTAATGTATATTTAATCTTTGTCCTGTTCCTGGCACAGAGTTCTCCAATCCTTGGAATTTCCTAGGATGAGAGGAATACAGGTGTTTTTTGTTATGTTATTGAAATGACTTTAGGAAAGTGCCTGGTATCACCGAAGGATGGGGGTTGGTCACCAGAAGAAGCAACCACGTGTAATTAGAGAGTTGGACATTTCAGTCCCATTTTGCACCCCTATTGCCCTCTCCTATCCCCGACCTCCAGAGAAAGGAAAGAGGCTACAGATTAGGTTCATTCACCAATGGCTAGAGATTTAACCAACTGGGCCTATGTCATGAAATCTCCATAAAAACCCAAAAGGACTGAATTTAGGGAGCTTCTGTACGGCGGACATGTAGAGAGGGTGGACATGCACAGGGGAGAGCAGCGCTCACAGGGCATGCTAGTTCTGTGCCCTCCCCCATATCCCCTTACCCTTTCTATCTCTTCCATCTGGCTGTTCCTGAGTTAAATCTTTTCATTATAAACCAATAATGTAATTAGTAAATGTTTTGGGGGCTTCCCTGGTGGCTCAGTAGATAAAGAATCTGCCTGCAATGTAGGAGACACAGGAGACTCGGGATCAATCCCTGGCTCAGGAAGATCCCCTGGAGGAGGGTATTCACTCCAGTATTCTTGCCTGGAGGATACCACGGACAGAGGAGCCTAGTGGGCTACAGTCCATGGGATTGCAATGAGTCTGCCATGACTTAGGAACTGGACAACACAAATGTTTTTTGAGTTTTGTAAGCTGCTCTAGAAAATTAATCAAACCAAGGAGGGGGCATTGGAATCTCCTCCAGTTTGTAGTCAGCAGGTCAGAAGCATTGAACTTGAGATTGGGTGGTGGGAGCAGTCTTGTAGGCCTCAGCCTCTAACCCCTGGGGATCTGATGCTATCTCCAGGAGATAGTGTCAGAACTGAGTTGAATTATGGATGGCCCAGCTGGTGTCACAGAATTGCTTGGTGTGAGGAAGAAAGCCCACATGTTAGTAGAATTGGAAGCAGAATTGAACAACTGGAACTCTTACACATGGCTTGTAGGAATGTAAACTAGTACAGTAGCACTTTACAAAAGTGTTTAACAGCATCTGCTAAAGCTGAACATGTGCATACCTGATAGCAACTCTGCCCCTATGTTCCAAACACATTCTAGGTACTAGAATGTTCACTAGCCATAAAGCAAAAAGCAACCTGGAAATTCCCAAATGCCCATTAACAATATAATGGACAAAAATATTCTAACATATTTATACAGTGCAATTCTAAACAGCAATCAGTTCAGTTCAGTTCAGTCACTCAGTCATGTCTGACTCTTTGTGACCCCATGAACCACAGCATGCCAGGCCTCCCTGTCCATCACCAACTCCTAGAGTTTACTCAAACTCATGTCCATCGAGTCAGTGATGCCACCCAACCGTCTCATCTTCTGTCATCCCCTTCTCCTCCTGCCTTCAATCTTTCCCAGCATCAGGGTCTTTTCAAATGAGTCAGTTCTTTGCATCAGGAGGCCAAAGTATTGGAGTTTCAACTTTAGTATCAGTCTTTCCAATGAATATTCAGGACTCATTTCCTTTAGGGTGGACTGGTTGGATCTCCTTGCTGTCCAAGGGACTCTCAAGAGTCTTCTCCAACACCTCAGTTCAAAAGCATCAATTCTTTGGCACTCAGCTTTCTTTATAGTCCATCTCTCACATTCATACATGACTACTGGATAAAACATAGCTTTGACTAAAATAGATATGGTTATGGGTATTCTACCTCCTGGACCATTCTTTGCTAAAATAAACGAGGGCTCCTTGGCAGATGGCTGATTCCTGGGCAAGTACATGCTGAGTCTGAAAGTGAGGAAATGCTCAGAGAAAAATGAGGAAATGTCAAAAGGACACAGGCGCCAGTTTGAAGGGACTCCCAGCAGCCAAATCTGGGACCATGGAAGCATCAAAATAAATAGTGATAAGAAAGAATTATGACCCAGTGAATAAAATAAGAATTCATGAGTTCGTACAAATATAATGTAGTGAATATAGATAAATACATGGAGGGGGAAGCTCTTCCTTATAATAGCACTTGAACTAATAAATAAGGAGGAAATTATGGGATTAGAAAATCACATTTAGTCATCATCATAGTCATAATTGATTCAGGCAAGAATTATCAATGGACACTAAAATTAGTGAATGAAAAGTTTGATACACAAGATGTTCATAGTCTTCAGGTGATTCTCCCCAAAATACTTGTTAAATACAATTGGAAAAGTCATAATTCTATGGCAGTAGACCTTCCCTTAACCAGCGACCCAAGTTGGTATCACTAGGAATAGAACAAACAGACAGCAGATACCTCCTGAGATGATGTGCCAAGAAGAACATAATGTCACTTCTATGACAATCTTGCCAAAAATTAATAACCTGAATCTAATCATGAGGAAACACCAGACAAGCCCAAAGTGAAGAACATTCATTAAAATAACCAGCCTGTACTCTTCAGAAATGTCAAGCTCATCGAAGACAAAGAAAGGCTGAGGAATTATTCCAAATCAAATGAGCCTAAAAAGACATGACAGCTAAATGCAACTTGTGATCTTGGATCCAATCTTGGATCAGAAAAAAAAATTTTTTTTTAATAAAAGACCTTATTGGGACAAATAGTAAAATTTTAATAAGAAGGTCTATAGATTAGGTAATATTCTATTAATGTTAATATTCCAATCTTGATAGCAGAAACAAGAAAATATCCTTGTTCTTGGGAACTATGCATTGAACTATTGGGAGGTAATATTCATAGCAGGCTTAACCAAAAGCTAGGAACAACCCTAATGTCCATCAACAATGGGTAAACTTTGGTACTTTGATACAATGAAATATTAGTGAGCCATATAAAACAATGAATTGCTGATACATGCAACTACATGGATGAATCTCAAAATGATTAGGCAGGCTACTCTCAAATGGCTCAGAAAAAACCCATAAATGTGTATTAGTGCGTGCATGCTCAGTGCCTTCAGTGGTGTCCGACTCTTTTCAAACCTTTGGACTGTAGCCCACCAGGCTCCTCTGTCCATGGGATTCTCCAGACAAGAGCAGGTTCTCCAGACAACTGGAGCAGGTTGCCATGCCCTCCTCTAGGGGATCATCCTGACCCAGGGATCGAACCCACATCTCCCGTGTCTCCTACAATGCAGGTGGATTCTTTACTGCTGAGCCACAGGGAAGCCCATATTTGTGTATACTTGTATATATATTGCAATTATAGTAATATGTATACATACATACACAGAGAATGGTGGGATAAATGTAAACGTTATTAAAGAATTTTTAAAGAATTAAAATTAAAGAATTATTAAAGAATTTGGGTGAAGGATAAATGGGAGTTCTTTGGCTTGGTCTTACAACTTTGCTGTACATTTACAATTATTTCAAATAAGTATTTAACTGACTAAATGCTATTTGGCATGCTTATATTATTATTTACATATTTATTTATTGAGATAAAATCTCTATACAGCCTTAAGGGTACCATTGCACCCTTGACAGTTGTCCACATACATACACCCACCACCCCAATCAAGATACAGAATGCTTCTGTCACATCACTCCAGAAAGTTCTCTCATGCTTCCTTCCTGTCACCCCCTCTTCCACCCTGAGGTGACCAGTCTTCTGATTTCTATCACCAAACCCATTATGGCTTTTTATATCAATGGAATCATGCAGTATGTCCTCATTGGTGCCTGGCTGCTTTCAAACTCAGTGTAATGGCTAAGATTCATCCATGTGCTTACATGCATCAGCAGTTCATTCCTTAAGACAGCTGAGTAGTATCCCATTGTATCAATCAATGTACCACGGTCTATCCAATGTTGATGGACTTTGGGGTTGTTCCTAGTTTGGGGTTATTTCATTCATTATTATGAATGAACCTGCTATGGATCTTCCTGTACAGTCTTTGTGCGGACCTATGTTTTCATGGTACTGCCTGCCTCCCTCTGTGGATACCAACACTGTCTTGCCCTCACACACATACATAACCTTGGGCTTTTAAGAACACCAGAAAAGATTACTGATCCAAATTATCTCTCTTTCTCTCTCTTTTAAAAATTATCTCTTCTGAGAATGCCTAAATTTCCATCAGTTGCTGTCTCTTCCTTTGAGGCTACTCTAGCTCCTGCTGGTCTGAAATTTTATTGGAAGAGAGTTTGCTAAACATTTTCCTTCTGACCAGGAAGGCCTCTGCATAGGGCTAAGGAAAGTGGGTGAAAGGACTGAAGAGAAGCATCCCCCATGTCACCATTTTCTGGGAAGTGTGTATTTTCAGTGTATGTGTTACTCTTGGACTATGTCTTCCTCAGCAGTTCCTATCAGATACCCATCCCTAGGCTAAACCATCAGGTCAATTTATGAACTTGGCATCCCACACCGGTCCCTCCCCAGACAGCCATCCTGGAAGGAGGGAAACACACCATTGTGGAATCTCCATATTCCTGACTGCAAGGGTCCCTGGAGGCCTGGGTGCAGAGGGCAGGGGTGGGTAACGGGGAGTGAGGGATGTGTGTGCTGGTAAGAGGGAGCCTGCAGCCACATGCAGGGATGCAACCGCTGGTCCTCATGGGAGCAAGCCTCTCTGCATCAGTGGAATAAGCCAATTTGTGCCCCCACCGCCTTCCCCCCAGGAAGGATTCAGTGGGCTTTGTGTAAGGGGATTAAGGCTTTAGCCTGCTCAGCAGGGAGAAGGGCTCTCGACTCCAAGGTCTGTGGCTGTGTGGCCATGCCACCCTGTGTCCGTGAGGCCTTGAGGGCTGCTGTAGGCCCTGACTCCAGGGCAGCAGGAGCTTCAGCTAGAAACAGGAGCTGCAGCCCACAGCCTCCCTAGGGAGGTGAGTCCATGTGCTCTGCACCTGTGTCCTATGAAAGTCCCAAGAAGGAGACTTTCAGGGGTTGGGGGAGGGGGGCGGGTGGAGACGGGCAGAAAGACATGCCCTGGAAAGATCTGAGCCCAGGTAGGAGTGATGCTGGCAGAACTTCTCTGCGTCTGCTGGGCCTGGGCTGGGTGCTGAAGCACATACCTTCTGCTTAGATTCAGACCTGAACTTGGAGTTTGAAGGCTGGAGCCTGAACCTCAGGCTTCCCTCACCAACTCTGTGAAATGGGCGAGTCTGGTGTCCTCTGTGGTCAAATGGGAATGACTGTCCTCCATGACAGGATGGCTCAGGAGTGAGAATGCTGTCCACTTGAGGAACTTTGGCTGGGACTCTGCTACTCAGAAGGCTGCTTGTGAATGTTCTTTGGAGGGCCCGGGGCGACCCGGGCAGTGACAAGTGACAGGGGGTGGCAGAGGTGGCGGGCAGGACTGGGGGCTCTGTCTCTGCTTGGGAAGAGAGATGCCCCCACACCCTCTGCTCACCCAACCCCATCCCCAGGGGACATGTCCTACAGGTCAGCTGACTTCCTGTCCCCCTTCACTTCCTCTTCCACTTAACAGAAGCCCCGCCAGAGGCCAGGCCCTGCGAGAAAAGCTGGGGGCAGGGGCAGAAGAAGACGGGGACAAACCGGTCCACACCCCACTGCTCTGCCCACCACCCAGCCTGCCCTGTGCTTCACAGGGCCTGCCAGAATCTCCTTAAGGCCTTGGGCTCAGAACCTTGGAGCCAGGACTCCCAACTCCCATCTCAGTGTGGCTGACCTGGGAAAGCCTCAGTCTCTTCATCTACACACCAGGATGTGGACGGGGAGGCCTAGATTAAATGCCCATGCAGGGCCCTCCTGATAGAGTTCCTCAGGCAGACCCCTCTATTCTCCCTTCTTAGCCAATTACCCTGTCAGCTTCTAGCATCAAACTCTGAGCATTCAGGAAGGGCTTTAGAAAGCAGCTGATGTGCTGCACCCATTCTTCAGATGGGAACAGTGAGGCCCAGAGAGGGATGGGGCTTGCCCCATCCAGTGAGTCAGTGCCAGGCTGACTCCATCTCCTGGTACCCAGTCTGTTCTCTTAACCCCTGACTCATAGTGGGAAGCAGAGCATTTTCTGGGTCCGAGCAGGGGGCAGGGAGGCAGCGATTCCTCCCTCGGTGGTGGGGGTGGGGGTGGGAGGGTGGGCAGACTAGTCCAGACAGATACAGCGGGAATCTACTCTGGCCATAGCTGCCTTCTGTTGGGCTGCCTCAGGCTGGGCCCAGGGCCTCAAGGTCCTAGGGACATTGCTTTCTGTTTATTTTCTGCCTGGCTTCTGCACGCATTGCGGTTTCCTCTTGGAAGGGCTGCAGTGGGAACTGTGGGGCCCGCTCTGGGGGGCTGGGCTGCATCTGTGGGAAAGTTTGGGTTCTGTAGATGGCTTGCAGCCTGCTGCCAGGACCCTAGTCCCTGAATTCCCACCTCCAGTCCCTATGCTGAATTCCTACGCTGTGGGCAGTGGGCTCAGCTCCTCCACCTAGGCCAGTTTAGAGGGAGTGGAGGGCCAGATCCTCTGTGTGTGAGCCAGAGGGATCTTCTAGACCACACTCCTCTCCTTCTATTGCACAGATGAGGGAACCAAGGGCAGAGATGGGCAGGAACCCGTCCAAGGCCCCTCCTCGTCCAGGGCAGAGCTGGGGCACGAACGGGGCTGCCTGGTTCCCAGCTCAGGGAGCCTTCCACGGGGTCTGAAATCCCCTCATCCCTTTGGGCTTTGCTGGAGTGGGGTGGACACCCAGGAATGTCTGAAGCCCTGAGTTTCCCATGACATCTCTCTGGAAGGGGCCTGGCCCTCCTTCCCCACGGTACCCTGGCCACGGCCCAGACTCTGGGCAGAAGGAAGTTGGGAGGGGGCCGCCCCTGCTCTTGTTCTCTCTGGGGTCCCTGGGAACCTGACCCACCACTGAGAGGGCTGTGTTCCGGCCTGGGAACCAACCCTCGGATTTGAATTCCAACTCCCCTCTCCCCTGCCCACTGGCTTAGCAACTCTAGCAGATTGTCCCAACCCCCTGCACCTCAGTTTCCTTGTGTGTAAAGTGGACTTGTGACAGCCGCCCCCTTACGAGGCTAACAACAGGAGCAGAAGTACTATGTGAACTATAAGATGCTCGGAACACGTGGAGGAGTTGAGGCCAACGGCCAAGGACCTGCTCCAGGCAGCAGCTGGGAACGGCCAAGGTCTCGTCTATGCCCAGACAGGCCTGCGGCGGGGCCCTGGTGAAGGTGCTAAGCTGGAGAATGGCTGCCCTCTCCAGGGAGTGTGCAGGCCTTGGGAAGGGAGCAGGATGGCCTGGCGAGTGGCCCCACTTTGCAAGGGTGGGGGCCACCCGATTCCTGCCCTCAGGGAGCCAGGTGCTCTGTGGGGGGAGCTGATAATTGAGCCATCTCTCAGGGAGCCGACCCTGATTTTTATTAATCTGCAGGACAAAGCAAGCAGAGCTGTCCTGCTGAGGAGACTGTGAGAAGGCGACGAGATGAAGGGGAAGTCATTTATCTTGCCAGCCTCCTCTGCTTGGGGGACTTTCCTGGCGTGTGACGGAAGAAGCGGAAGCCAACGTCGGAGCCTTGGGCAGAGGGCTCTGTGGCCCCTCTCCCTCACATGTCTTTGCCTCTTGTCCCCCAGCCACCTGCTTCTTTAATCCATTTAACGCCTATTCTTGCCTTTTTTTTTTAAATACTTTTCTTCAGCTCAGGCCCCCCTGGGACCTCCTTGACAGATGAGAAACTCCCGGGGTCCCAGTCGCCACAGCCTTGGGCTTGGCGGTTCCCAGAGCTGGCTGGGCTGTTCCCCAGGAGAGGACACGGCTTCAAGGTCAGGCTGACGCTGGCTGACCTTGAAAGCTTCCCCTGCCT
Source organism: Giraffa tippelskirchi (assembly GCF_054371585.1). Classification (NCBI taxonomy): domain Eukaryota; kingdom Metazoa; phylum Chordata; class Mammalia; order Artiodactyla; family Giraffidae; genus Giraffa; species Giraffa tippelskirchi. The sequence continues at coordinate 34,763,559 of NC_137286.1, read as the reverse complement.
CCCCTGACGTGCCCCCACTCTCTAAGCTCAGTGAGCTCCAGCACATTACAAAGCTGTTAAAAGTGCCCATCTGGTTCGCTGCCTGCACGGGCGGCTGGGCGATCGATGGTTGGGATGAGCCGGCAAGGGTCTGCCTTGGGGACCTGGCCCAGGGGGCTGCCTGGCAGCCTCCATTCACCCACTCTCACTAGAGGGAGGGTATGCGGTAGGAAGAAGACAAACTAATCAGGGTGGGGATGCTGTGAGCTGTACTTTATGTGTATGTGAAAGGCGCCCCCTGGAGTTGTGCTGTGATCAGGCTTAACATGTACCCCATGCCAGGCATTAGCCTAAGTGCTTTAAATAGATGCATTCATTTATCTTCCCAGCAATCCGCTGAAGGGAGGCTATTATTAATTCCATTTTGCAGCTGGGAAAATGGGGCACAGAGAGGTTAAGTAATGTACTCAGGGCCACACAGCTGGTAAGTGACCAAGCTGGGGTGGGAAGCCAGAACATCTGGCTCCAGAACTTGCTGCAGCATCTGATGTTGGCTGGGCTGCTCCTGGGGAGGCGACAAGACCATACTCCCTGACACTCTCGCAGATTTTTTTTTTTTTGGCTGTGCTGGGTCTTAGCTGCGGCATGGGGAATCTTAAGTATTTGCACGTGAACTGTTATTTGTGGCATGCTGGATCTAGATCCCTGACCAGGGATCAAACCCGGGCTCCCTGCAGTGGGAGCACAGAGTCTCAGCCACTGGGCCACCAGGGGATTCCCCCACATAGCAATCTTGAGAGAGAAGTATGACCATGCTCATATTACAGATAGAAGACTAGGGGCCCAGGAATGTTTAGACACTTCTCCAGGGTCACACAGCTGGTAAGCAGATGGGGAGACAACCCAAGAACCCACTGGTTTCAGCCTTACCTGCCGGGTGATGTCCACTTCCCACTCTGCACACACTGTCTTGCCTGGGCTGCAGGTAGCAGCCTCCTCTGGGCTGTAGCTGGATTACTAGGGTAGCCTGAGCCGGGCCTCCAAACTCCAGGGCTGTGTGGCCACAGACAAGCCCTTTCCTTTCCTGGGCCTGCATTTCCTTGGGCCAGGGGTCAGATAATCAGAAGGCCTGAGGGGGCGGGGGTAGTATGAGGAGTATGTAGCATAGAGTGATATGCTGGGCTTTGAGCCCTTCATTAAATTCCAAACAAACCTAGCTGCAGCCTTCCACAGTGGGCTTCACCGGCCTTCAGAGCCTTTTGTCTGCCAGCTAATGATTTTTAGTACTCCTGCAGGGCCTGGTAACAGCCAAGCCCTCGAGGGCTTGCACCTAGCCCCTCCTAGGCTGAGGAAGGCTCCCTGGGAGGCACCAACCTTCCTCTGCCACCCCAGCTGACCAGGCCCCCCTGGGGACATATCACAAGCAGAGCTGGAGGGAGGGAAAGGTTGAGAGGGGGCCTCAGGGGAGATGAGGGATCACGCCACAATTCCCATTCTGCTCCCAGCTGGCTGCCACATGTGGCTGTGAGGAGCCCACAGTTCCATCACTGGTGGAAATTTTCAGATTAACCCATGAAGGCGCACCTTCCAATGACAATTTTAATGCCAAGGTCTAATGATATCTCTGGATCACCTTTCCCACCTCACTACCTCCCACTCATCCCCAGTTAGCTCTGTCCCAGCCACACTGACCTCCCTGTCTTCACGTACATCAGGCCCACTGCCACCTCAGGGCCTTTGCACAGATAACCATTCCTCTGCCACCCCCTTCCCCATGGTCCTCATGGTTGGCTCACTTCTTAAGCTGCTTCAGGTCTGTTCTTGATTTCTACCTTCTCACCAAGGCCTGCCCTGACCACTTGACTTCAAACCGCCTCCTCCCAGCCCTCCCCACCCTCCTGACCCTGCTCTGCTGCATTCCACAGATTTATCATCTTCTGACACTTTGTAATTAACTTATTTATATTGTTTTCCTCTTTCTCCTCCATTAAAATATAAGCTCCAAAAAGGTAGGGACTTTTGTTTGTCTTGATCAACATCAAATCCCTCCCCAGCACTTAGTATCTAAATACGGTGTAGGCGCTTAATGAACACTTGTGGAACAAATGAATGGATGAGTGTGTAGATTACAGTACATCCCAAAGCAGGGTAACCATGTGTTCGTTTGTTTGGGGACCAGGAAACGAAGTCTTCCAACATTTAGGTTGGAGCCTCACCTCTGTCCTGTCGGCTGTATAATCTTGAGCATGTGTCTTGACTCAGGGAGCCTCAGCTTACTAAGTGTCCTGGCCTCTCACAGGATTGCAGCTTCTGAAGAGATGGCTTCTAGGAGGGGCCTGGCAGCTGGCACACCCATAGGCCCCCCCTGCTGCTCTCCGTCCCAGGCAGCCCCCCACATCCATTGTGACATCAATGCTAGACAGATCATCTGACTTCCCTGGGGCTCACTTTCTCCACTTCTAAAATGGAAGATGATGAAGACTGAGGTCCGTGAGCAGGTGCCATCGAGCCTGGGATTTGGTGAGCTTTCTGCAAAGCTTCACTCTATTCAGTTGTTGCTAGGTCAATGGATTGGAATGGCCTTCACCATGGAGCACTGGGCCATCAGACGCCCCTCCCTAGTGAGGGGGGACCACCAGAGTAGAAGACAACAGAGCCAGCAGGGACTTTGGAGGTCAGTGGGGTGGCTGCTGACCCCGCAGAGGAACAGGAGCTTGTCCAAGGCTGTGAAGACTCAGACTCGGCCCTTCCCTGAGCACCTGTAGGTTTCAGCTCGTGGGTCTTTGGGTGTCAGGCAGCCCTGACCATCCTGTCCAAGGCTTGCCAAGGGTTGGGATCCACACGCTTTCAGGTGTGTGTGCATCCTCTTCCTACATCTTCTCCCCATCAGCTGAGGGTGTGTGGGGTGGGGTAGGAGGCAGAGCCTGGGTGGAGAACTAAGCTCCTTGTTCTAAATACTCTTGGGCTCTAGAATCCCTCTGATGAAAGCTATGACCTTCTCCTGAAATAGAAGCACATTTTCACATTCAGAAGATAAACTACTGTCCCCGTAAATGAGAATTTAGTCATCATCCGGTGGGGTTGCCCCCATGGTGGGGTTGGCCATGGTCCCTGTTACTGGATTGCATGTGTCCATGCCATCCAGCTGCGTTATCAGATCTGTAGCACCAGCATCTCATGTAAAACGAGGAGGGTCACTGCCATGATATCGGCCTGGAGTCCATCTTCACCAGCAGAGCCCTGGGGGGCAGCACACAGCATCCTGGACATGCACGATCAGGTTAGGGTGGGGGAGATGGGGCGGGTGGTGAGAGCCGACCCCAGCCCTGCCTCTCTCAGGACCCCCTTGGGGCTCAGGCATGTGGGGCTGCTGAGAAAGACTCAGGTGACAAGACAGGCTGGGGGAAGCGGAAAGAGCGCAGAGTTTAAGAGAGGATTTTCTAGGTCTTGGGTCTGGTCCTTGAAAGGAAGGCAGGAAAAGGATCACTAACCCATTTTACAGATAAAGAAATTGAGGCTCAAAGCAGACACCAAGCATGAAGATCAAGAAAATGAAAAACCAGGATTTGAATCTGCTCTGACTGCCTCCAGAGTCCATGTCTTAGCCCAATGGAAGGAACAGTCTCAACTATTTAACTTGACATCGAGCAGCTTCTATGTATAGAATCCTGTGTCAGACAACTTGGGAGGACATGGATCCAAGGGGAGCACAGAACCCATTAGAAACATCCAGGGAAGTAATAATAACGATAATAATAATAACAACCAAGGAATAATGATAGCTAACATTTTGGGAGCTATTATGCTAGGGGCCAGCATTAAGCCAAACGATTTTTATGAATTATGTCATTTAAGCTCTTGGATACTTTGAGGTATAAGTAGCACTGTGTCTGTTATTCTTGTTTGCTTTTGGGACCCAGAAGTGTGTACTCATTATTGAGACAAGAGCCTCAGCGAGGTTAGGCAGCTTGCCTTTGACAAAGGTGATATCTTGCTGAGGCTCTGTTTCTCACTACCTGGATGTTGTCTGGAGCTCCGTGGACCTGGGCAGGTGTCACCTAAACACCTGGCTCAAGTTGGCTGGAGCAGGATGAAGTAGAAAGGTTGTGGGTAGGCATCACTGCTGTATTGTTCTAGAGGAATTGTATTCCATGTCCCCTCTCTGAGCCTCATTTTTCCCTTCTTTGGATCCTCTGACCTCTGATGTCCTTGAGTCTGTGACCTGAGCCGTTCTCCCGTTCCAGATGCTTTGAGGCTCGGCGAAGGGTTAGGGTCTCTGTGAGAGCAAAGAGTGACTTGATGGAGGAGAGACCGGCTGCCAGGGTTGAGGCAGGGTGATGGGGGGTGGGGAGAGAGCGCGGGCAAGAGCACAGGAGGAAATCCCCTGGGAGGAACACACCTTCCTGTGCTTGGAGAGTTTGGAGAGAGAAGGGCCAGGTCTCCTCCCAGCCCTACTCTCAACAAGCCCCAGGCCACCTTACCACCCCTGTGTCCCCCCGAAAGGCTAATTGAATATCGAATCAACCAAGACAGCAAAGAAAACAATGATAGGAGAAGAGGGGCCAGCATTCAGCCACATTGCTCTTCTTTCTGGACTTGAGTCTCTCCTTGGTGAAAAGAGGGAGTGTTCCTTCAGTCATTTGCGGGGTATTCATGCCCAGCTGGCTCTGAATCTGGAGAGGTGAAGGGAGTCCCTCTGTTCCCTACCCCAGGCCTGTGACTGGTGGTGTCCCCTCCCCTCCCCTCCCCTCCCCTTCCCCGCCTCCCCTCCACTCCCACTCTTTTCACAGCCCCCAGCGTGCTGTGCAGTTATTAGTTTAGGTTCATTTAGAATCGGCTTAGCAACCCCACACCCCTGGAACCTGGAAGCTTAAAGCACAAGATGTCTGGCAAATGGAAATTCAATTGCTTTAATATAGAGACTATTTTGCTGCAGTCGAACTGGAGCCTCTTATTAAGAATCTGATGGAATTTCTAAACAGAGAGAGAGGCCCCAAGGAGGGGGCATCGCCCATCACACACCAACATTGCTTTTGACATATTTATGGCTCCAATAAAATCTCCCATCTGGTATATTTTAAAATAAAATTGAAAATTTATCACTATCCCTGAGTCGGTTTGTCGTTCTCCCCAGGAGGAGATAGCCAGCCTGAGATTACCACAGCGGCGGTGGCATCGGCGGCAGTTGGGCAGAGAGGTTACCGGGCTCTGATTTAAATTTCAATACTTTCCCCATTACAGCTGTCTGGGCTGGGAAAATTACTAGAGGGAAGCAGGCCTTGTTCTTCTCCTGTTTCTCTGGATAGCTACTCAGCTCTCCCCCAGGGGCCCGCAGGTTTGGTTTGTTCTCTCTCCGGGTTTGCAAGATCTGGGTAAACCTGGGAGACATGTGAGAACCCCTGGTTTTCTGGGATGATAGTTCTCCAGGCCTGGGAATAAGCATTGTCCCTATTCAGTCCTCTGGAGCCCAGGGGACATCTTTGGAAACTGCCAGATGGTTGAAAAGGGCCTCTGTTTATTAGGGCTCAGAGATCAAGATCAGGGCTTAGACTCAAGTGGGGATCAAGGTTCAGTTTATAACCAGCATTAAGGTTCATCTAAAACTAAGATCAGAACTTAAACTTATGTCAGGATCAAGGCTTGGGCAATAAGCGAGTTCAGGGCTCAGGCGGGGATCAAGGTTCAGTCTATTAACAAAAACACAGCTCAGATTTCCTCTTTATAGAAGTCAGTTCATATCTCTGAGCTTTAATTTCTTTTTCAGTCAAATGGAGAGATAAGAATTGCCCTGCCTTCTTCCAGAGGCTACCTAGAGGAACAAGTAAAACAAGAATATCTTTCATTTCTGTAACATTTCATAGTCTATAAAAATGCTGGTACATACATCATATCTTTGGTCCTTACAATAATCCCTACTTTAAAGACAAGAATATAGGCTGAGAGAAGTTAAGAAGCTTATCCAAGGTCACACAGCCTGTAAACACAGGCAGGAAAGAGGGACTGGACCCAGCTCTTCCAGACTCCAATTGGTTCCTAGCACACAGAAACACAAAGAGGCAGTGACGAGACTGCATTGTCTCCCCAGTACTCATTTCCCCTTTTTGCTCTGGTAACAGCATGCTTATTCTCTTTTGGGGGCCGATGTACCTACCTAAAAGACTAAATGTCCCAGCTTCCCTTGCATTCAGAAGTGGTCAAGGAAATATGAGGAATGAGAACTGTTGAGTGGGACTCCTGGGAAAGTCCTGTAATAGAGACATGGATAAAGAGTATGCAGATTCCTCTCTTCCCTCCTCCTTGCTTCCTGCCTGGAATGCATACACAAGGGAGCCCAGCAGCCATGTTGGACCACGAGGCAACACAGAAGATAGAGAGCAGTGCTGAGGAAGAAACCAAAAAAGAGAAGGAGCCCGGGACACTGATGACATGGTGGAGCTACCACACCAACCCTGGACTGCCAGCCTCCAGTTATGGAGCAGTAAAAGACACAACTAATTTATTTAGGCCATTATGCTTGAGTCTCTGTTACAGGCAGGCAAATGTAACTTTCAACTGATTCAAAGGTGTTACCCTGAAAAAGAGTATGGTCAGGTACACTTGAGAAATACCATGCTAAACAGAGACTTTCTTGTATAACTTCCCAGAGCCTTTAAATCCTGCCTAGTTGGTTTCCCAAGCTTGCTTTTCACGGATCTCTTTTCTGGTGCCACACTGTGTGTCTGGGTGCTGGGAGACCCTTCCTGATATCTGACGGGGACTGGAAAATGCCTCATCCAGTGCTCTCATTGTTAAAACAAATGAAGCCACTGGCCCCTTCTGATCCTTTCTTCAGCTTCAGCTAGCATTCTGATTTTGGCTTCTCAGTGTTTAAGGAACGTAGGGCCAAGTGTGTGCACGTGCTCAGTCGTTTCTGACTCTTTGCGACCCTATGGACTGTAGCCTGCCAGTCTCCTCTGTCCATGGGGTTATGCCTGCAAGAATACTGGAGTGGGTTGCCATTTCCTTCTCCAGGGGATCTTCCCGACCCAGAGACTGAACCCGTGTCTCCAGCAGCTCCTGCATTGGCAGGCAGATTCTTTACCACTAGCGCCACCTGGGAAGCCCATAGGGCTATGCAGGGGAGAACTAATTTAGGGACAAAGCTAGCAGAGCTGTCTGGAGCAAGGTCTCCTTGCAGCAGCTGGAGCCTTCAGGGACTGGGGCTTGCCTCACAGGTGAGGGACCCGTTACAGGGAGAAGAGGACCCTGGGCACCCTTTACATCTTACATAGGGCACAGGCAGTCTGTCCCTCTCCCCACCCTAAGGCAAAGAGGGCCATAGAGGTCATGGAGCGTGGGAGGGACTCATCCCGGCCACAGAAACAGTGACTGATGCCCTCTGCCCAACCTATCGCCAGCCCTTCAGATTTCCAGAAAGCTCTGGCTGAGTCATATACTTTGCTGCCGTAGCTGCATCTCACTCCTCTGTGAGGGTCCCACTGCAGGCTGCAAGATCTTGACACGCCCTTTCAGTGCCATTTTAAGAGACTCATAACACAATAACAGTAATAGAAGCACCCGCTGCCTGGCTTGGTAATTACTGCACTCCTTGTTGGAGAACTGTTTACTGCTTTGCAAAGGGTGAGGTCTCCCACTACTTTTAAAATAAGTGTCCTCCTTGGAGAGCACAGCCATAGCTGGGGCAGTTCATCAACAGCCTGTGCCAAGGAGAGAGAGGTGTGGAGCCCTAGTGTGGCAGCCCAGGTGGAGGAAACTGGTTGTGTGTGGGGTGGAGGTGGGATGGGGGATGCAGCCAGAATCCCAGGTCAAGGATGCCTAAGGACTTGTGGTCCCCCTCCCTTTGTTCTGCTGTGGCCAAGTCAAACCCATTCCCCAGACCTTAGTCTCTCTGTCTGTGCAATGGGGGCAAGAGATCAGGCTTCTGAGAACTTGTCCAGGGCCAGATTTCTGAAGTTCTGCCTTTTAAAGGAGATTGCAGGGAATTGAGGGCAGAAGAGAAAGACATCTATCTCCCTCTCTTGCTAGCAAAGTCCTGAAGAGCAGGAACCATGCCTGTTTCCTCTCTTTAGCTCAGAACCTGACTCTGGCATGGTGAGGTAGAAGAACCCATCCTAGCCAGAGGTGTGGATGGTTCTAGGGGAGGGCAGAGTGGATGGGAAGGGAGTGGTGTGTGGAAAAAAAATGGAAGCCCAGGGCTCCTTCTGAAGAAAATCCAGTATCAAAACTTTAACAAGAGCCCCATAAACCAAGAAATGAATCTTGGACTCAGGAGGTGAAGGATCATCTAAATGGCAAATTCCCCTGTGCCTGCAAGGGCCTTGTTTACAGAATAAAGAACTGAGAGTGCAGGTGGTCCCACACAGAAAACTGGAAGCTTTTCTGTTTCAACTCCCCAAAGATTCATCTGCAATGCAGATGAAGCATCTTAGAAACAAGGATGAAAACAGGGTTTGATTTTCACAAAGGCCAATTCAGAGGCACACTTCCTGTCCAGCCCAGCACACCAGCATCTGTGTGTGAGATAACCATCCCCTGCTGGCTGGGAGCCTGCCCAGGTCCTGCCAAGGTCAGGTGGGTCTACACCCATGCCTACATGTAAGCTTACACACACATACACTCTCTCATTTACTCGGGATCTACAGCAGACTCATTTTGGATTCGGTCTTTATGTAAGGTCTATCCTCTGCCTAGATCTGGATCTAGAAAATGCATTTACTCTGCAGTTATTGAGTAAGGAGTAAGAGCCAGGAGTTGGGAATACCATGATGAATAAGATGCAGCTCCTCAAGGAACTCACAGGTCAGGCAGAGAGATAAAGAGACCAACACTTTAGAGAAGAGAGCACCACAGGAGCATAGTAGATGGGCATCTAGTACAAGCTTCAGAGGTCAGGCTTCCCAAAAGTACAAGCTTCCCAAAAGAGGTGACATCTTTAAGCAGCACTAACCAATGATAGCCACTGGCCACGTGCGGACTATTTCATTAACTTAAGGTGCATGCATGTGAGCACAGTCATGTCCAACTCTTCTCAACCTCATGGATTGTAGCCTGCTAGGCTCCTCTGTCCATGGAATTTTCCAGGCAAGAATACTGGAGTGGGTTGTCATTTCCTACTCCAGGGGATCTTCCTGACCCAGGGATCGAAACTGCATCTTTTTTGTCTCCTGCGTTGGCAAGCGGGTTTTTTACTGCTGCACCAGCTGGGAAGTCCTAACTGAAAGTAAATACAATTTAAAAACGTTTTCTCCTTAGCACTGGCCACGTTCAAGTGGCTACCATGTTGGACAGTGCAGAGACAGGATATTTCCATCCTCACAGAAAGTTCTGTTGGACAGCACTGTGAGGATAAACAGATCTTTCCCAGGTTAGGGCCATGGAGAGAGATTCCAGTTCCAGGGAGCAGCTTTGTAAAGGCCTGGAAGCACAATGCAGTGGGTCACGGGACTGGCTCCCCAAGCACAGATGTGAGGAGGGGGCCGGGTGGTGATGGCTGAAGCTAGAGAGGAGGGAAGAATTCAAACAGCTGCTGAAGCCTGCATGTTTTGGCAAGGACCTGGGATTTGGTCCTGAATGTTTGGGGAGCCTTGGAAGAGTTTTCAGTAGGGAGTAGCAAGGTCAGCTTTTCATGTTGGAAGAGCTTGCTTGGGGAGTGGACTGGAGGGGAGCAAACTTGGAGGCCAGAAACACTCGGGGAGGAAGCACGTACCAGCATTCAGGTAAGAGCCCCGTGGAGAAGAGTCACTGGCTTGGGAGTTAAGCTGAGAGGACCAGGAGTTGGATTGGCTGTGGGTCCCAGGGAGAGGGGCTTCTGGCTTGAGTGACAGGTCTCTGGACTGCCCTTTGTGGGGGAGGAGGGAATCTGGGGGAGAGCAGCTTGGGCTGTACTGAGTGTAAGTGTAAGGGGAGGTGGAGATCCTATACCTGGTAGGGAGGTGAGGCCACCTGGTCCTCTGGGGGAAGGCTGGAGCTGGTTATAAAGGGAGTGGTCATCAGCAAAAAGACATGAATGCAGGTCCTGTTGGGGAGCTGAGGTCCCAGGAGCATCCTCAGAAGATGATGTTGGAACTCCCCCTGGAGAACATGGGCGAATTGGTGGCCAAGAGAAGAGAAGGAGCCGGAGAACCAGGGAAGAACAAGGGAGACCAGATGCCCCTTTGGAGGCAAATGTGTAGCGGTGGCTCCATCCACAGGATGTGGGAGCTATAGCTGCCAGTCTAGGTGGGGCTCCTGGAGAAGATAGGGCAGTAGCTGGACACCGAGAAGACCAGGCTCAGAGAGGAAGGGAACTCATGACAGCAATGACAGAGAGGCGATGCGGCAGCTTGTATTTTATGAAGATGGCCACACAATCTCCCCCACCCCACAGGCTCCTCTGCAGTGTGACCTGGCCACCTGTTCCTGAGGTCAGGGGTCTGTGTCCCTCCTCTTAAACCTAGGCAGGCTGGTGACTGCTCTGACCAATAGAGTACAGCAGAAGTGACACTCTGGGACTTCTGAGGGCGGGTTAAGATGCAATACAGCTGCCACTGTGTTTGCTGGGACATTGACTATTGGAGCTCCAAGCTGTCATATCAGAAGTCTTACTGGGATTGAGGCCACCGTGCTATGAAGATGCTCAGGTCATGTGAATGGGCCCCACATGGATGCGCCCCATGTGGGTGTTGCGATCAATAGCCTCAGCCTAGTTCCCAGCCCAGTCAGTATCGATTGTCAGACATGTGAGTTGCTGAGCCTCTGGATGATTCCAGACCCTAGATGTTGTCACCCCCAGCCACTGAGGCCCCAGACTACTCAGACCAGATACAAGGTGTCCCTTCCCTACCTGATCTGAATGCCTGACCTACAGAATCCTTGAACATAATGAAATAGTCAGTGGTTTACACCACTACACCTTGGGGTGGTTTGTTATGCAATAGTAGTAGTAACAGGAACAGACAGGAAGCAAACAGGTCAGGATGTGGAGGTGTGGCAGGGACAGGGGGAGTTGAATAGACTGGATGGTGGGCTGGGGCCTCCAATCTGGGGGAGGGGCGTGCTTTATCCTGCAGGCAGGTTAGGGAGAGGAGGCGGGGTAGGGTGAGCGGGGGCTGATGCTGTGGAAGTTGGAGTTTGGAGACCAGACGAATGTCAGAGATAGTTCTGGCCTGGGAGGTTACCCTAATGGTGGCATCAGAGAGGTCCTGGTAGGAGCAACAGTGAGAGATGGGGAGGGCTTTGGAGTCTCACAGTTTTATGTTTAGTTCCCAGTGCTCTCACTAACCAGCTCTCTCTGAGCCTCAGTTTATTGATCTGGAAAATGGGAGTATAAATTCCTCCGTGGCACAGAGTAAAATGCAATGTAAATGTGACTTTTCTTCCTTTTATCAATTTTTCTCCATTTATTTCTTATCTTAACAAGGAATGTTCACATGTGTAAGCCCTGGTGGCTCAGTAGTAAAGAATCTGCCTGCAATGCAGGAGACATGGGGTTTGACCTCTGGGTACGGAAAATCCCCCAGAGAAGGAAGGAAATGGCAACCCACTCTGGTATTCTTGCCTGGGGAATCCCATGGACAGAGGAGCTTGGCGGGCTACTAAGTCCATGGGGTTGCAAAGAGTCAGACACAACTGGGTGACTAAACAACAAAAACAGCAAATTTTAACAAGGAATGTTCACATGTGTATAGACTCAACTATTGATAAACACATTTAAGGGCAAGGTTATTTGCCTCATTTTATAAACACAGAACATGAAGCCTCTTTTTGGGGCTGAGAGTATCCCAAAGCCTCAGAAGTCTGGAGCCTTCAGCTTGTACTTTTTCTGCAACTGTTTCTCCCCTGGTGAGAGTCAGGGAGGAGGTGAGGGCAGGCTGGTGCCCCAGCAGGTCTCAGGGGCCTTGGGCTACGCTGCCAGTGCTGTATTATGTATTCCTTCCCAGCCCTGCTCCAGCCCCAGCCTTGGTGACTGCTTGAACTCTGGAGTCCCAGACAAACTGTAGCCCCAAGAATGAAAGCAAGTGCGGGGAAATTACAAATGTGGCAGGCCCAGCCCTCCCCACCCTGGCTTCCACCCCAAATGCCTGCCTCTGGATGGGTTGGGGTCAGAGCAGCCACTGAGGAACCTCCACCAGGAGCCTCCACACACACCTGGGCCTCCTGGGGTCCTTGCTGCCTGGGCAACCCTTACCCCCAAGCCCTGGATGTGCCACCTGGACTCCAGCTCTTCTCTTCCTGCCACCCTCCTTGGCATCTGGTTTCGTCTCTGAATGCCTTGCTGTTGTCCTTAGCAACTGAGCTCCTAGTCCCATTCTGGTCCTCCTTCCTCCACTCTTTTCCTCCTCCTCTTTCTGCTTCCCCAATCTCATCCTTCTTCCCTTCCCCAACCTGTGAGGACACTGCCAAGGGCTGGAAGGCTCCCCTCAAATCCCGGGCCAGCTGAGCAATGCAGCCAAGCCCCCTGGCCTTTCTGGGTTGCTAATTGACAGATGATCACAGTCAGTACTCTCCGCCTGCTTTAGGGACTGGATATTGAGACCCCAGGAGCCAGGGGATGTCCTGAGAAGACCCTCAGGCAGAACTCTCAGGGCACCTCAGGCACAGAGCTAACAATTATACAGAAGAGAATAGACTTAGGAGCCAAAGAGATTTTCTCCCTCTCAGAGCTGTTTGAGGTGGTGAGCTTTCCAGAGCTAGGGGCATGCAAGAAGAGGTTTCTCCCATGATGGTGGTGGTATGGTGTAGGGCAGTGAGGGTCCAGCAACACTGACTTGGGCTGTCTTGAGAAGCAAGTCAGTGAGGTCCTGGTCCCTATCCCCTCTCACTGTCCTTTCTATCCTCAATGTCTTTCCGCCGACCCCTGAAATCCCACCACCCTTTAGTAACAGGCCCACTCCCCTCGTCCCGCCTTCCCAGAGGCTCCACCTCTCTCAGCTGAGCCCTAGGGAGTGAGGACAGTACCAAAGTGAGGTTCCTGAGTGTATTATCCACCCACAGGCAAGCCCAGTGCTCAGCACAGCTGTTTCAGAGTGAACACACACAGTGCGCAGGCAGTGTGCACACAACCACCCCCACCCTCAGAGTCCCCAAGTGTCCAGCCTCCCTTCCAGACTCCCCTGTTCATACTCATGGTTGACTTTAGGCCCGGCCCCTTATCACCTCCCCAGCGTCCTGCTCTAGTCTGTTTAACCTGGGCTCCAGCCCTGCCAAATTTGCCACCTGCTCAGGCTCTTCTTACTCTTCTCTCCCTGCCTGGAGGTGCTCTCATCTGCCTTTTACTCCACTTCTGCTCAGAGGTTGCCTCTTTCAGGAAGCCTGCCCTGATAGCCCAGACTTAACTCAGTTCCTCTGCTAGGCTCCCAAGCCTTGTACTTGGCTATCTTACAGCTCTTTACCCCACTGAGTGGTCACCATCTTTCTCCTGAGTGCTCCTACCTCTCTCAGGGCCTTGGTTCCCCTCATCTGTAATGTGAGCAGGACAGGCCGGTGGTCTTGGAGGATCCTTTTGACTGGTGAGGGTATGTAAGTCAGGGCTGTTAGAACAAGAGAGAAAATAGTCTGGGTCATCTTGGTCCTCCTCTCCTCTCACTGTGTCCCCTCTGAGTTTCAGGCCCTGGATGTGAGGGCCAAATCCTCTCTGTGTGGTCCTGGGTTGGTCCTGACCTTTCCTGAGGCCTCAGTTCCTCATCTGCTAAATGGGGAGAATAATCACAAAGACCTGCCTCTTCAGGCTGCCATGAGGCCTGGGGTGCGGCTAGCCGACCAGACTTCTCCGTCAACATCAGCCAGAACCCAGGCTGCCAAAGGCAAGGGCTCTGGCTTGGCTGCCTCCCACTTCTGGACGGCCCAGCCCTTGGGCTCAGGGGTCCTTGGGGCTCTGCTGCCCCCCAGTGGCCAGTAGCCCCTGGGCACTTGGAACCAGTGAGTTTCTGACTAATACAATTGGCCTCCGACCCAACCCAAGACAGAGGGAGACAGGAGCTAAGGCCCAGAAGGTGGAAGGGTCTTGTTGGAGGGGTCACTCAGCAAGTCAAGGCAGTGTCTAGATCAGAACCTGAGCCTCCTGGCTCCCAGCACTTCCAAGTCCAGAGTGGGGCTTGTCCTCTTGCGTCAGGCTGACCAGAGACGGAGCTGCCATCTCACCGACTCAATCTGCCTCAACTGGGGACCCCCAGGTGTGGTGGGCCCTGCCCTCTGAGAAGGATTCCTCATACTTACCCAGAGGTCATCCCTGACTGGGAGGGGCTATATAACGGGCAGGGGTCTACCTTAATCCCCTCCCTCTTGATTAATCAAATACTTAAAATAATGGCCTCGGTCATGATTGATGGACAGAGCATAGCTAATTACCCTGGAGATTAAAATGACTGTTTCTGTTTAAAAAGGCTGCAAATGAGTTAATTATTTCCTTTACTCACCTCTCTAACCTCGTTACACTTCTAAATGAATAGCAATATTGATCTTGGAACTGATTTTGGTGTTACACCGCCCGAGCGGGTTTAATTAGGGTTTGAAAACGCTGCAGTGCCTCCTCCTTCTGACCGAGGAAATTAGCCTTGGGTTTTACTTACATTTCACAGCCTTGTCCTCACAGACAGCAGGGCTAGAACACGGGCAGTCATGCCTGATGCCTGCCAGCTCCAGCCCTGTCTGGCTCCCAGCTCCCTCCCCACCCAGAACAGCAGTGCTGACCATCCCTTGCCTCTCACCTCTCGGAATATGCAGCAGGAAGCTCACTGGGGCCAGCTAGTTTAGCCTCTTCTTTCTGGTCACAGTGAGGGTTTGTGGGCTCAGATATGACAGGGAAAAAGCCCAACATCGCATGGCAATGCAGGGGCAGGTCTGGGACCAGAAACTGTCACAGATTCCTAGTCCTAGACCTTGACAGCTCCCTGACTAAATAAATATTTCTTCTCCAGATATCTAAGGAGCCCCTTGGTCCTCCACCTCCCTGCCTCGCAGCTCCCTCCTGCCTCTCCACGCCTAGGGCTGCGTGGAACAAAGGCTGCCAGCCCCTATAAAGGTGGGAAACAGTAGGAGCAGCAGGAGACAAGGTGCCCTACCCTGGTTGGTTGCTATGGCACGACAGCCAGGAGGCTGCTGGGGAAAGGCCATGCTCCATTCAAGCCAAGGGGGCATTGGGAGCCTGGCATCCATACCTGATCCACCCAGAGAAATCCAGGAGCCAGGTCACAAGCCCAGCCTTATCAAACACAAAAAGGGAAATGTATTTGGGAATGAGAGACTCCTGACTGAATCTGACCCCCGTCACATACTGTGTTTCAACCCTTGGAGCCCCGAGCTTGGAAACAGACTGTGCCTCGACCCTGGTCACCTATAAAGCCACCACCTGGGTGGCTAACTGAGCCCTGACCCTCCTCACCCATTAAGCCCAAACCCTGGTCACACACTAAGCCCCAAATCTGGTCACACTGAGCTGGACTCTGAAAACATACTCAGCCATGAACCTCCTCACAGACGGAGCCTCCGACCTGGAGCTCCAACTCTGGTAACAAATGGAACCTCCACCCTCCTCAAATGTGGAGCCCTGACCCTGGTGACACACTGAGCCCCCCGCCCCCTCACATGGAGTCCTGACCGTGGTTACACACCGATCCCTAAATCTGGTCACATGTAGAGCCTGACCATGGAAACATACTGAGCCCCAACCTTCCTCACACAGGGAGCCCAGATTCTCCTCATACACAAAGCCTGGACCCTCATCACAGGCTGAGCCCAGACCTTCCCCACACAAGACGCTGTGATCCTGGCCACACACCGAGCCCTGACCCTCCTCACAGGGTGACTCCTGAGCCTCCTCACAGTCAGAGCCTCAGCCCTCCTCATACCCAGACTCCCGACCCTAGTCATACATGGAGGCCTGACCTTGTCACACATGAAGCCCTGACCCTGGTGACACAGTAGGCCTGGACCTTCACACAAGGAGCTGCGACCCTGGTCAAACGCAGATCCTGGTTGGTCTGAGCGAGCAAGTTTACCTGCCTTTTCTTGTTCTTGTTGCCCTTTCTGTCCCCAAGGATGGGAGCAAAGGAGAGGGAGTTCAGTACTCCAAAAATGGTGGGCCTATAGTAATGAAAGAAAAATAAACCAGATCCATTGTGCAGGCCCAGGAAAGCTCAGCTTTGTTAGGGTTCACAGCTTATGTGTGAATACTGGAAAATTTTGGTGGGACAGCTGAAGAAGTTGAAAGACCCAAAGTCACCTTCAAGGAGCCACTAGCAGCATTCTCATAGGAACCACTGTGCTATCAGGAGCCTCAGAGGTCCCTGGAACTCTCCAGTTGCCACAGGACTCTCTGGGTCCTGAGGAACAGAGTGGCTTTTGAAAGGAATTTCTTATTGTCTCAGCTGTGCTGCCATTTTCCACCTCACTATGTCCTGTGACCCACTCAGCTCAACTTGGTCCACATCCCATAGATGGAACATTATGTTCCATTGGTGCATCCAGTGTGGTTGATGGATCCTTGACTCTAGAATCTGATTGCCTGGAATTCAAATCCCAGGGCTGCTCATCCCAGCTGTGTAGTTAAGGGCAAGTTACCTCATCTCTCTGGGCTTCAGTCTCCTCATCTGTAAAATGGAGATGATAATAGCACTTACCCTCAACACTTTCGCCACCTGATAGGAAGAGGTGACTCATTGGAAAAAACCCTGATGCTGGGAAAGATTGAGGGGCAGGAGGAGAAGGGGATGACAGAGGACAAGATGGTTGGATGGCATCACTGACTCAATGGACATGAGTCTGAGCAAGCTCCAGGAGATGGTGAAGGACAGGGAACCATGGCATGCTGCAGTCCATGGGGTCTCAAAGAGTCGGACACAGCTGAGCAACTGAACAACACCTAGGGTAAGGGTTCTAAGGATTAACATAAATTAATTCCTGTTAAGTGCTTGGTGCCTGGCAGTGGGTAGGCGCTATATTTGGTTGGTTGTTGTGCTCATTTTGCCCGTTGGTGCATACTTGGCCGACACTGTGACAAGATCACAACACTTGAGGGAAGCCTGTATTCAGGCCCTGAGGGACCAGCACAGCTCAGTGACAACTGGTGTTTACTCTGTCCTGGGCATGGGTGACACAGGGAGTAAAATGTCATAATCCCTCTCTCTGGGGGTTCCACTGCCTGGGCAGAGACCATCCTAACACATGTGTGTGGGCTACATTGGGGGAAAGAGGGCCAGGTAAACTTATTGGGGGATTGGTGGATGTTTGTAACAAATACCATTTATTGAGCAACTATTGTGTACCAGGAGCTGTTATGGGACTTTACAGACACTGTCTCATATCAGCCTCATAAAAGGATCATATATAACTATATAACACTTATCATCCCCATCTTATAGATAACTCTGAGGCTCCAAAAGGACGGGACTGGAGGAGCCTGAGGCTTTTCTGCACTAGAGGAAAGTGTGAGTGGAGGTGTGACCGAGCTCTGGGGACCCGAGGTCTGAGGGTACTGCCTGGCTGAGGGACCCAAGAGGTGTCATAAGCGAGGGCCTTGAAGGCCAGGTTGAGGAACTCTGTTCAGTAAACACACTGGATTGAACGGAGCAGTACTCCAGCATAGGAGAGCAGGGGGAGGACCACCAGACCCCCAACACCCAGCTCTGAACACCACACTTCCCAGAGTTCTGTGGTGGGCATGTGCCCAGGTGTGTACACGCACAGCAGTGCTGGTTCGAGGCGAGGTCGACTCACTGGAAAAGACCCTGATGCTGGGAAAGATTGAAGGCACGAGGAGAAGGGGACAACGGAGGACAAGATGGTTGGATGGCATCAGCGACTCAATGGATACGAATTTGAGCAAGCTCCGGGAGATGGTGAAGGACAGGGAAGCTCGGTGTGCTGCAGTCCATAGCGTCGCAAAGAGTCGGACACGACTGGGCGACTGAATAACAACTGCCCCCTTCAGGGTTCACATTTCCAGTTCCCAACCCCATAGACCCAGGCAGGCTACACAGGGCTCAGGACAGAACGCACAGCTGACTGGGAGGCTCAGCCCTGGCTCCATGAGGGTGAGCAGGGTTGGCAGAGGGGGTGGAAGGGAGGTGCTGCTGGGGTGGAACTGAGTGACAGCTTCCTAGGAAAGGAGAGCTGCAGGCTGGGCCGTGGGGCCTAGAGGCCTAGGAGGGCAGTGGCCTGTGGGGCTGGGGGCCTCCCACTCAACTCTCGAACCTGGCCCGGTGGAGTCTCCTCCCTTACTATGGACCCCAAACAGCTCCACCTCAGACTAGGAGGAGAGGCTGGAGGCTGCCTGGTAGACCTTGGGAGCATGGGGCACCTGTCCCTCCTTCCTTGAACTTGCCCTCCGCCCACCCCACTGCCACACAATTAGCTGCTCTTGTCTCTAATTGATTCCTCTGGTACGCATAGGACAATTAGAATTTAAATTGCCTCTTACAGAGGTCACAGAAACACGATCAAAGAGAAATCTATTAGAGGGGCTGAGTGGCCCCTCCTTCTTGGCCTCCTAGAGCTGTTGGGGTGGAGGCCAGCCACCTGCCAGGGGCCCTGATGTCACCTCAAATCATTCCCAAAGCATCTAGGCCCCTGCTCTGTGAAAGCAGGGAGGGCAAGTCCCCTGCCTCATTTCTGCTCCTTCCCGCAGCCCCCATCCCCTGCTGTGTGACCTTAAGTAAGCTACTCACCCCTGCAAATCTCAGTGGCTTCATCTGTGAAATGGAGCCAGTACATTTTGCTTCCCAACCATGGGAGGTTCCTAATGAAAAACACCAGGCCTCCCCCCAGCTATGGACTCCTTGCTTCTCTGATCCCATTTGTTCCTCTGCCTCTTCCAGGAGGCTGACTGTGGGTGCTCGTCCTCTGGCTCCTCCAGCCTGACTGTGGCCCAGGCCTGGCTCTGCTCCTCAGGCTGCCCTGGGGGTGGAGGCCACCTGCTTCACTGAAGCCCAGGACGGGACTCTGCCCACGCTTTCCTTTGGCTCCCTCAGCAGCTTACCCAGGGCTGGGCACATGGGGAAACAGTCTACCTGACAGACGGGGATAGTGGCTGAAAGAGAGCCCAGGTCCCTACCTGCAGGGGGCTCAGCCTCTGTTGGGACAGGCAGCAAGCCTGGGCAGCAGATGTGACCAGCCTGCACTGGTGTCAGACCTGAGGAGGATTGCTGCGGGCCTCAGCTTCCCATCCATGAGACAGGCACGGGGCTGTAAGGTCTCTGACGGCCCTGCTGACTCAAGTTCTTGGGTTGACTTGGGATTGTTGGGGTCGGGGCCCAGGGCCAGAGAAAGCTGGACGGAGTGGCCTTGGCAGTATCAGGCAGTCATGTCAGGCCACCCCAGTCGTCTATATCAGCCTTGACAAGCCAAGCTTCTGGGCTTGGTAGGAGGGTGGACAACAAGAGGCCAGCAGGGCTCGGCTTCCTGGAAGAAGGCCCTGACCCAACCTAGCCAGGTCTAAGAGGAGAACTGGTAGCCACCACAGCCCTAGCCCTTCCCTGTTTCTTCCACCCAAGCTGGGAGGGCTGCCCCTAGAAAGCAAGCGGCAGAGCCCATCCTGCCAGACTGGCTCCAGGAGGAAAGCAGGGCTGAGGCATGGCTGCTTCCCCTGGCCTAGGTCTCCCTCCACTAGAGGCAGCCCACCCAGCAGCTCCGTGAGACATAGAAGGGAGCAATATTCACTGAGCACCCACGATCAGACAACCCTGGGCTGAAAACACTGCAGAATTGATGCTTTTAAACTATGGTTCTGGAGAAGACTCCTGAGAGTCCCTTGGACAGCAAGGAGATCAAACTAATCAATCCTAAAGGAAATCAATCCTTCACTGGAAGGACTGATGCTAAAGCTGAAGCTCCAATACTTTGGCCACCTGATGCAAAGAACTGACTCATTGGAAAAACCCTGATGATGGGGAAAATTGATGGCAGGAGAAGGGGGGTGACAGAGGATGAGATGGTTGGATGGCGTCATCAGCTCAATGGACATGCATTTGAGCAAACTCTGGGATACAGTGAAGGACAGGGAAACCTGGTGTGCTGCAGTCCATGGGATTGCAAAGAATCAGACATGACTTAGCGACTAAACAAAAACAACCTTACAGAATCCTCCAGCAGTCCTATATATCACCATTTCACAAGTGAGAAAACAGGCTCAGAGAGGTCAAGCACCTTACCCAAGGTCATATAGCAAGGAACTGACAGGGCTGGGATTTAAACTCAGGCTTGCTTGCTTCTAATGTAGAAGGTCTGCATGGCCCAGCCCTGTGGCTGGTACTGGCTGTAAGGTATCTCATTCATCTGGGATTCAGACCAGCAGTAGGAACACCAGAGGATGTTCTGTGACTCCTTGGGATGAGCAGGGAACCCCGTAGGGAGTCTGTGTGGACTCAGGGGAGAGGAGCAAGGTATCAGTATTCCTGTTTTCTCTGGGGTGGCTCCCAAGGTCAGAAGACATCATCACACCTCATTTAGAAGCAGGCGCAGAGCCACAAAGCACAGAGATTACCCAGGTAATCCAGCCTGATTACCAGACCTGGAGGAACTTCATTTGGATGCTAAAGGAGGCAGACCTGGGACCCAGGCCTGCAGTGCAGTCAACGAACACCCTGCCCGCTGACCAGGTGTGGGCAGGAGATGCCCCCTAGGAGGCCCCTATTAAAGTGAAGAGGCATAGGCAGGCAAGGGGGTGGGGGTGGGGGCAGGGCACACAGGGGCCCACTGAGTATCATCAGAGCAGGTGGGGAAAGACTCCCCTGGATTCAGGGACAGGGACTTGGCAGAACCTTCCATCTGTACCCCGTATCCCTTGGAGACCCTCAGTCTTGTTCACTAGCAGGAGGGACTTGTCTAAGAGTGGAGTGGGAGGCTGAGGGTGCCCAGAGAGAGGATGGAGGGGCTGCTGCCACCTGCAGCACCCTTGCTGAAAGGGTTTCTTGCTCTGACCCTGGGTCTGGCCAGGGCTGGGGGTGGGACTAGGCATTCAGTCAGTGCCTGAAACATAAGAAGGTCTCTCTGGGGCCATAAATCCCATGAGCCCAGGCAAGCAGGCCCACAAAGCTGTTGTGACAGCAGTGGTTAAATTAAGTGGCTGTCACAGAGCCGGGCGGGGCTGGTTTCCTAAAAGGGGATTTATGGCCTCCCTGCCTCATTTGCTGCCCAGTCAGCCTGGGCCCCCCCACTACCTGCCTGTCTGACAGAGGCCCGTTCTCAGAGCCCAGGAGCTCCTGCCACATGGGGGAGCCAGCACGGACTGCCATGCAATCTGGGGCCTCTACGGCTAGGGCTCTGGGACCACACCACTGCCTGCCTTGTCCTCAGAAAAGGGGCCCAAGGCCCTGAGAGGGCGTGAGGTCATGTGAGTCCTGGCCCAGACTCTGACTATCAGAGGACACACCCACACTTCCTCCCTCAGGATTCAGCTCAGCCCTGCTGTTTTCTGAGACTTTGCTGGCTGCAGCCGAGCCCCTTACCTTGCTCCTGCCACCTGCCTTGTTCACTGATCTTCTCCCACGCCACTCCCTTCCAGGTCCTTCTCCTGGAGGACTTTTATCTCCTTGAGTCTTTTATCAGTGAAGACAGAGCAGGAGCAGCAGGCGGGCCGTGCCTTGCCTCCTTCTCACATACACATGCCTGTACACACACACACATGTCAATGTGTGTGTTGAGCAGCAACATAAATGTGCCAACAGTTCAACTCATTGTAGGATAAAATACTGTGCTTGGAGCATTTCATCTGTAGAATCCCCTGACCTGGACGTTGTCAGATGCTGACAAGGGGAACAAATAGAACATCAATGATAGCAATAAAGAAACGATACACAAAACATAAAACATACAGGCCTGGAGTCCCAAAGCATCCTCTGACCAACCTGTTCCTTGGAGTTGTCTGACCTTAGGACCACACGCTCCCGCCTCCAGTTGCACAAGCGATCTCAGCCAATGAGGATCCAGAAGGGCCGACACGCCCCTCCTGGACACCACCTTGGGTTCACAACTAGTCTGTGGACAAGCCAGAGAGCCAGACCCATCTCATCTCCTGGTGCTCATTCCAGGGACCCTCCTAAGTCACATTTGTCATTGAAAAAGTGAATTGTGGATGGCCGATGACCAAGCCTCAAATAATAAAATCAAACTCAGTTCATCGATGTCCCTGAGCAAAAGCATGTGGTAAGTGGGAACTGCCACCGTTCTCAGGAGAGTCGTCTGCTTGGGCCACACCTGCAGGGCAACTGCAGGGTCCCAGTCAGCACCCGAGAACGCCCATCAGGACCAGCCCAATCCCCCTCTGCTCTAAAAGGGCTCCTACTGCCTTGACTTTGAGGCCTTGGTGGTGGGAGGGCACGGGTTGGGTTGTCAGTTTTTTAGCTGGATTCTCTCCTGAAGCCCTAGGATGTCAAGAAGGCCAGGAGGGGGTCCCTCTCCTCAGCTTGGCCCCAGGACCCCAGGCCAAATTTCCAGCCAGCCTTTCCAAATCTTTTCCCTCCACTCCTCATGTGCGCAAGTTTAAGGATTGAAGGTGTCATTTGTAACCTGAACTTTCCCACCTGCTAGCCTTGGCTCAAGCTGTTATCTCCTCCTGGAGGAGCCTCACACACCATCTCCACCTTTTCTGATCCTCTCCAGCCCCCGAGGACCACATCTGCACCCTGGAGAGGGTCTGGATTCAGAGATCCCGGGTTTTCTCTTCAGTTGAAAGAAGGCTGGTCTGAGATGAGTACAAATGAGATGAGAAGACCCATCTGCCCGGCTGGATCCTCACTGGTCTGTGAAGTGGAAATAACAGCCCTGCTCATCTCCCTGCCCCACCATCCCCCATGCTCTGCCCCTGTCCACTGTGGTTCTCGGGCCTTGAAAAGAGGAGTCAGCATAGGAGGGCAGGGCGGCCTGGAGCAGAGGGGTGAATTGGAAGGGGAGGGGCTGCTGAGTCAGGACCAGCTGGGGAGCAAACCAGAGGAGGCAGAGTGAAACAGGCTCTCTCGGCCTTAAGGCTCATGAATGGGGAGGGGTTTGTAGGCAAAAGCGAGGAGGTGCAGGCTCTGCAGTTTGTACCTGAAGGGCAGCCAGGGCTGCATGCATATGTGATGTGTGTGGTGTGTGTGTGTGTGCAAAGAGCCTGTGCTGCTGTTCTATGTGTCACATGCATATATGAGCATGCACGTGTGCCGTGTGCATCTCTGTGTATCTGTGTGAGCCTGTACATGTGTCTATATGCATGTGGCATGTTTGTGTGGTCCTTGGGCCTGGACTGCATCCCAGGGGTCCCATCCTGAGCTGTCAGGGGTTCCATCCCCTTTCCTCCACCTGCTCCTTTAGGTTCTAAGACTTTGTAAGGTTCATCACTGGCACTGGTACACCTGCGGGTACCCTCAGTATAAGGAGGAAAAAGAGCCAGACCCTGACTTTGAGGGTCTCCCTGTCTTGGGGGTGGGAGGCCAGCAGGTACTACATACTCATTCATACACTCAAGCACGAGCTGGGGTCCAGTGGGGGTCTTGGGCAAGGGGTAGGTTCAGCCCTTGGGGCATGAGACCACAAGGCCAGAGCATGCTAGGAACCTCCATTCAGATCAGGGGGCCAGGAAGAGGTGGAGGTTCTGGGCCCAGGACTGAGGCGGAGCAGAGCTGGGCAGATGCAGAGAGAAGGGAGATGGAGGAACTCTGAGGAGAGAGCAGAGGAACGGGGGTGCGGGAGGTGGGGGTAGAGATGTTGGAAGGGCCCTGGGGCAGTGGAGCCGGGGAGGAGGGGCTGCTGCTGGCCTGGCCAAGTTGGCTGATCTGGACATCAAAGCCCAGAGTGTGTTCTGAGGATGCTGGTTGCTCCCTCCCACAGAGAGACAGATGTCCCTTTGATGGTGAGAAGAAAGGATGTTGTACAGAGAGGGTGGAGGAGGGGGACAGGGGAGAAAGAGTCTTCTACTTGTGGCCACATCTCCTCCCTGTGGCCACCCAGGGAATGGGAGAGACCACACGGTGTCACATCCTCCATCTCCACTGCCCTGGGAAGCCAGCCCACCACTGGGGTCTTCATCTGTCCAAGGAATGGGCAGGGTCTGATAATGAGTTGTTGTTGTTGCTGTTGTTGTTTTTCAGTCGCTAAGTTGTGTCTGACTCTTTGTGACCTCATGGACTATAGCATACCAAGCTTCCCTGTCCTTCACTATCTCCCTGAGTTTGCTCAAACTCATGTCCATTGAGTCAGTGATGCCATCCAACCAAATAATGAGTTGACCACTGGCTGCTTCCTGGCACCTTAAGCCCCATGAAGGGCTGAGTGGGAGTGGGCCGTCCTGCAATGGAGGGACAGCTGTGTCCTGCGGGAGAAGGGCAGGCTCTGTGCCTACTGGCCACTTCACACCCTCCCTGCAGCCACCTTGGTTAGGCATCTCACCTGGGCCAATGTGTGTGTGCGCACATGTCTATTAGCCATGAGAGGTTGTGTGCTGTGTGCAAGGCCTGCCCTTCCAGCCCCGGCTGGCCCTCTCATTCCGGCAAGAGCTAGGCACGCTCCCTTTACAGTCCCTGGACATCTCTGAGTCCCACCTCTGCTCTTGGCTCACAGTTTCCTAGCCTGGCATACTGTCTGCACCACCATTAGTTCATAGGATGCCTTTGTAAGAAATAGCAGCAGGCTCCCTTCCTCCAGATACTTTCTTGCCATCTGTCAGAACATTGTCATACTAAAGATACACATCTATGATGGACTGGAGCTGCGAGGTGAGGATCCTGAACCCTCCCTGCCCTCCTCTTGGTGGCCCCAATCCACTATGTTCCTCCATGAGCCCCAGGGCCCCCAGAGCTTGTGGTGTGGTCTTGATGAGAGCAGTGGTAGCCTTGGGCATCCCTTCTGAGAGCCAGGTTTGGGGAATTCCTCCTGAGAGAGCCAGCCTTCTCCCCTCCACTGTCAAGTCGCAGAGAGGGCACACTTTGGGGGGCAGCCCCATCTCTACCAGTGCCTGATGGGCCCTGCATTACAGGTGGCAAATGGATCACAGCTGGATCCAGGGTAGATTTCAGTCCAGGTGGGGAGCATATCCTCCTGGCCAGCATCTATCTGAACAAGAGGGCTTGGCTCGTGGTCCCAGCTCTAGGACCATCAGGAAACATCTTCAGTGTAGCAACTGGTTCTGAAGAACCCGTGGCTTCTCCATGTGTGTCAGTCATGTCTGACTCTTTGCAACCCTATGGGCTGCAACATGCCAGGTTCCCCTGTCCATGGGATTTCCCAGGCAAGAAGACTGTAGCTGGTTGCCATTTCCTTCTCCAGGGATCTTCCCAACCCAGGGATCAAATCCACGTCTCCTGCATCTCCTGCATTGACAGGTGGATTCTTTACCACTGGGCTACCATGGGTTCTCTATGACCTCCTTAATCTAGGTTCTTTAGAAAGGCCCCTTTAATATGGAACACCAGCTCCCCCAATCACCCCACCCCACCAGTCTGTGGGTGTTTGCCAGTCACCACAAAGGGAATAACTTTCCTCTGCCCAGGCAGGACCATAAGCTTGAACAGATTCTGGGTTTTCTCACCTGTACTCCCATTCCTGTTACATTCTTTGCTCAGCATCATAGCCTACAACCCCCTAACCCCACCGAAGGGATGCCCACCACACCCTCTGCCCACACCTCCCATGGGAAGGCACATCCTGTGCCCAGGGCCTGGTCCTTATTGGTGCCAAGGTGCTACTGGGTAGGTCTATAGGGACCTACAGACCTCTTAACTCTAGCTGTGCCCAGCCCTGGTACCGGCTCCTGGGACTCCTGGCTTTGTGCCATTAGTGCCTCCAGCCTCTGCCTATAGCCTCTCCCCTCCATGCTCATAAGGCTGAGCCATTCCAAAGATCCCTGGCTGCCCTCCCTCTTCCTCGTAGAAACAGATGCTTGCAGACTGCAGCGTCCACATCTGCTAACCAGACATTCCTGGACCCCCTGGGGCAGAAATGCAGCAGTGCCTCTGCTGTTCACATCCAGGGAAGTTCGCACCATCTACCACTTGGGCCCAGGCTCCGTCAGCAACCTGGTGGAAAAACCCTGTCAGCCCCAACGGACTTGGCTCTGACCCCTTGAGAAGGAAAATGGGAAATAAAATGGAGGTGGGGGAGATACGGGAAAACAAATTTCCAAGACTTGTATGTGACGGTGACATCCCAACAGCCACTGTTGACGTGGAAAAATAAAAGTTGCCGGCTTGTTTTTTTGCCCTCTCTTTTTAAATGATTTGACGTTTTATTCCCCCCCCCCCAGCATCAAACTCTCTATTCTCTGCTAATGGCAGAATAATAAAAAATTATACCTCATAGAGTGTGAGTGAGAGGCCAAGACGGGAGCCCAGGAGAGGGAGGAAGGAGAGGAAGAAAAAGGTTATTACAAATGTGTCAGCCTTGTTTATGGCCCTTTATCAGCGAGGGAGAGACGAGGAGGGAGAGACACCGTCAGTGCACACTTTAAAGCGGCCTGCCGGCTTGGTTGGGGACTGTAAATAATTTTTATTTTCAGCTGCATTTAGATATTTTAAAATATACACCCGCCAGCCAGCCGTTGTGGGGAGCCAGCCGTGCTGCTGGGGAGAAGCAGGGTGGGGGTGGCTTGCCTTTCAGTCCCTTTGATGGGCCTGTGCTTGACAATTAGGGCTTTCAGAAGCAGTGTTCACTGATAAGGGTTCCCTTCCCAAGGAGCCAGCAGAGATAGTGAGGCCAGCCTCGGTGGCTGCCAAACTCCCCAGCTGGCTGGCTGGGGCCCATGTGACAGAGCAGGACTGGGGAAGCTCACTCAGCCAGCCAGTGTCCTTCCCAAAAATGTCAGCAAAGGCACAGGCTGCCCGGGTCAGTGCCCCATGCTCCAGGCACTGCTGGACGCCCCATCTGCATTGCAGGCTTGCGACCATGTAGCTTCAGCCCTTCAGGTTTCATTCATGCTGTTGTTCACTGGTCAATATTTATTGAGCACCCACTGTATGCCAGGATCATAAGGGTTCAAGGGCAGGGGAACTTAAAGACCATCTCATCTAATTAGTCTTCTTATCCCTCCTACTAGGTGGCCTCCCAGGAGCAGTCCATCATGACCTCTCGTGCTAGCCCACTGCATTCTGGGCTTGAAATGGGCTGTCCCAAAGCAGTGTGGTCAAGGGATTGAGAACACACACTCCATAACTGAGTCTTGGCTGAGATCTTGGGCAGATGACTTCCAAGGGCTGAGCCTCCATTTCTCCTCCTGCAAAATGGGGATAACAGTGATACCAACCTCATATGGTTATGGAGATGAAGAACGTAAAGGCTTTGCTGTCTGACACACAGGGAGCACACTCTAAAATAAATAATGTCTCTCATCACTGGTTCTGTGTATTCAATCCCACCAATAACCCCTAAATGTCCAAGGTGCTAGCACAGAGCCCAGGATTAAGGGGAAGCTGCAAAGAGCTGAGCTCTGTTTTCCAGAATCTCATGGGCCAGGCCAGAAAGAGGGTGTGTGTGTGTGTGTGTGAGGAAGGCTCATCAGGACAGGCTCTGGCAGAAGGGTCCTAAAAGGAGGAATAGGATTGAAGTGGGGAGGAATAGGGAAGAGCCTGGCCTGGCTGGAGAGGAAGGGATGGTCAATGCACTGATGGCCTGATGTCCTCCCCAGGCTCGTTCTCAGGAATTCCCAGGTGGCGCTAGTGGTAAAGAAACTGCCTGCCAATGCAGGAGACATGAGAGACGCATGTTCAGTCCTTGGGTAGGGAAGATCCTCTGGTGGAGGGCATGGCAACCCACTCCAGTATTCTTGCCTGGAAAAATTCCATACAGAGGAGTCTGGTGGGCTACATTCCATGGGATTGCAGAGTCAGACACAAGTGAAGTGACCACACGCACACAGGCTGGTTCCTAAACCAGCTCTGAGAGGAGCTTTGGCACACATACCCCACGATAGTTGTGTCCCAGGTATGTGGCTGGCACATTACTGTCCCCTGTGTCTTAGGGCTTCTAACTTCGGTGCCCACTGAACTCCACTTCCCTCTGGTGGATGTGGGAGACACCTCCCATGCCCTTTGTGTCCCTCTAGACCCTTGGGTCTGGGCAGGCTCACAGAACCAAATCCCCCAGGTCTCTGACTGCTAGTCACAGGAGAGCAAGCCTCTTAAGCCCTCCCAGTTAAGTTCCTTCTTCTGGCTGGAAGGACAGGTGACACCAGATCAAACGGCAACTGGATGCTTAGCCCTGAGTATAGATTTAAACAAGAGGGCGGAGCTGGGCAGGAGCAGACCCAGGTTTGTACTAGACCTGGCATGAGGTCTGTGGGTTGAGAGGAAACCATGAAGCATGAGACAGGGATAGACAGAGGGATAGGATGGAGAGGGAGCAGACAGGGGCTCTATACTTGCCTCTTACCTCTTGTCATCCCTTCACTCAACCTTTACATGTCATAAACACACTACTGCCTGCTCTGAGCCTAGGGCTTAAAGCACTAAGAGCCCCAGAGGGAGAAAGATGTGTAAACAGGCAAAGACAAAGCAGCGTATTAAATGGTGGTCTATGGTGGTGCAAAGGTGGAGAGAGGAGGTGGGCATCTAGGAAGGAGCAGGAGAGATTGAGTGGGCTTCAGAAGTAGACGCAGGAGTTTTCCAAACAGATTAGGTGGTGAGGACGCTGCATGTAGAGGGCACAGCATGAACAAAGGCCTGAAAGCATATATTGCAGCCACATGGGTCACTGGGAAAAGTACAAAGTAATTATGAAGGCCTGGGTTTATGTTTCCCAAAAGTGTCCTGAGGAATATTAGTCCTGGGAGACTTTGATTAATGTTACTTGAAACAAGAGTTCCCCTGGTGGGTTATATTTGGGAAATGTTAGACTAAACAATGAAGAGCACGGGGTATAAGATTGATAGACAAAAATCAGTTGTAGTCCTATACATAGCAGTGAAAAATGAAATTAAGGAAGCAGTTACATTTACAACAGCATCAAAAAGAATAATATACGTAGGAATAAATTTAACCGAGGAGGTATGAGATTTGTACCCTCGAAACTACAAAATATTTCTGAAAGAAATTAAAGACTGAAGTAAACAGGAAGACATCCAATGTTCATGGATTGGAAGCCTTAATATTATTAAGGTTGCAGTACTCCTTAAATTGATGTATAGATTCAATAAATCCATATCAAAATCTCAGTTGG
Source organism: Giraffa tippelskirchi (assembly GCF_054371585.1). Taxonomy (NCBI): domain Eukaryota; kingdom Metazoa; phylum Chordata; class Mammalia; order Artiodactyla; family Giraffidae; genus Giraffa; species Giraffa tippelskirchi. The sequence continues at coordinate 34,734,486 of NC_137286.1, read as the reverse complement.
CTTTTTTTTTTCCTGCAGGAATTGCATCAACTGATCCTAAAATTTACATGAAAATGCAAGGGACTGCTGGTGGGAATACAAAATAGTACAGCCACATTGAAAGACAATTTGGCAATTTCTTACAAAACTAAGCATATTCTTACCATAAGATTCAGCAGCTATGTTCCTTGGTATTTACCCTGAGGAGTTGAAAATTTATATCCACATGGAAACTTTCACACTAAGGTTTATATCAGCTTTATTCATAATTGCCAAAAGTTGTAATAACCCAAGATGTTATTCAGTAGGTAAATGGATAAACAAACCGTGGTACATTTAGATAACAGAATATTATTCAAGGCTAAAAAGAAATGAGCTATCAAGCTATGAAAAGACATGCAAGAAATTAAAACGAATATTACTGAGTGAAAGAAGCCAATCTAAAAAAGCTACATACTGTATAACTCCAACTATATGACAATTGTTGTTGTTCAGTCGCCCAGTTATGTCCGACTCTTTGTTACTTCATGGACTGCAGCATGCCAGGCCTCTCTGTCCCTCACCATCTCCCTAAATTTGCCCAAGTTCATGTCCATTGCATCAGTGATGCCATCCAGCCATCTCATCCTCCGACGCCCTCTTCTCCTTCTGCCCTCAATCTTTCCCAGCATCAGGGACTTTTCCAATGAGTCAGTCCTAACATGGCAATTAGGAAAAGGCAAAAATATGGAGACAACAGGGCTTCCCTGGTGGCTCAGATGGTAAAGAATCTGCCTGCAACATGAGAGACCTGGGTTTGATCCCTGGGTTGGGAAGGTCCCCTGGAGGAGGGCATGGCAACCCATTCCAGTATTCTTGCCTGGAGAATCCCCATGAACAGAGGAGCCTGGCGGGCTACAGTCCATGGGGTCGCCAAGAGTCAGACTGAATGACTAAGCACATGGAGACAACAACAAAAAATATCAATGAATTTTAGTGGTTGGAGGGAGGGAGGGATGAGTAGGTGAAGCACAAAGGATTTTAGAGTAGTGAACTACTCTGTACAGTGTTATAATGGTGGATACAGGTCATTATACATTTATCTAAACCTATAGAATGTAAAACACCAAGAGCAAATCCTAAGGTAAACTGTGGACTCTGATTGATAATGATGTATCAGTGTAGGTTCCTCAGTTGTAGCAAATGTACCTCTCTGGTGTGAGATGTTGATCACGGGGTGGGGGGGGGTGATGAAGGCAGGGATTACAGGGGAAATTTCTATTTTGCTGTGAATCTAAAACTGCTCTAAAAATTGTCTATTTAAATATGTCTGTTTTCAAAATGCAAGGGACCTAGAATAGCCAAAATAATCTTGAAAAAGAACAAAGTTGGCAGACTCATACATCCCAATTTCAAAATTCACTATAAAGCTAGAGTAATCAATACATTGTGGTACTGGCATAAGAACAGACGTATAGATTAATGGAATAGAAATGAGAGTTCAAAAATAAAGCTTCACATTTATAGTCAATAGATTTTCAACAAAGGAACCAAGACAACTCAATGGGGGAAATAATAGTTTTTTCAACCAATGATGCTGGGACAACTGAATATCCATACACAAAAGAAAGAAGTTGAACCCCTTCCTCGCACTATACATAAAAAATTACTCAATACAGATTAAAGACCTAAATATAAGGCTTGAGATTGGGAAAGGCCAGGCTGCTGGGGCTAGAGGCAGGGGAGTGGGATTACCAACTAGTCAGGTCCTGTTATAGAAGTCTTAGAAGACTTCTTAGTCTAAGGAAGTCTTAGAAGTCCAAAGAAGTCTTAGAAGACTCAGAAGTCTTCTACAATAATCATTATTATTTATTTTGCCCTAAAATTCAGCGGTTAACAAATGTCAGTAACAGACCTTGTAGTGAATCCACAGAAACAAGAAGAGTCTGTAAAGATTTTCCACCTCTCTTCCAATTTATCTGCCTTCATAGTTGGTGGGAGTAGACATTGGTACAATCTTTTGGAGGGCAACTTTGCAGTTAATAACGCCCTTCCTGAAAAATGTGAGAGCCCTACCACCCTTTGGCATTTGCAGAAAATACCAGCCTGATGGAGCAGAGAGGAGGAGGTACAAAGGTGTCATCACAGAATTGCTTGTAACAGCCTCTTTGGTAGACCAATTACAAAAATGGCCCCAGTTCCCCATACTTTCCTGTATCCTTTTCTAATGTCCCTTTGCAGCTCTTTCCAGCAAGAGATGGAATTGATTTCTCAACCCCTTGAATCCGGTGTGGCCTCTGACTAGATTTGGCCAATGGAATATGGTGGAAGTGACCATGTGCCAGTTCCCAGTGGCGGCCTCAGGAGCCCTTGTAAGCTCCCACTTGTTCTCTTGGACACCTGCTACCAACATGAGGACAAGTCTAACCTAGTTTGCTGCAGGATGAGAGACCACAGGGAAGAGAAGAAAATCATCTCAGGAGAGGCCATCCTGGACCAGCCAGCCCCCGGGTGACCCTCCAGCTGACTGCAGATGCCCGAGTGGACTTAGGAATCAGCCTAGACTGCCCCAGACCAGGGCTGCCCAGCTGACTCAGACTCATAAGCACAGCTTTGGGGTTGTCAGGTGGCCATTATTTATAGTACTAAAAAACGGATTCAGCCCCAAACTGGAGGCCACCCAGATGCCCACTGATGCGAGGCTGGAAGTATAAATGGTGGTTCGGCCATACAATGGGACACCCTGTGGCTATTAAGAAATGAGGCCGATCCATACATACTGACCTGGATGATGTCCATGATATATTGGTGAGGAAAAAAGCAAGTGACTGGTCAATATTTATGCCACGACCCCATTTTTGTCTTTGTTTTTTTTTTTAAGTCTGTGTGTAAAATACATAGAATAGATTCACCTAGGGAAAAATCAGCAGTGATGCACAGCAAACTATTCATAAAGATTGCCTCTAAGGGAGACAGGGAGGAGTTTTATATTTTTGTTTTCTTTGTTACATTTTTTTTTAAGTGAAGATTACTTGGGAAAAAAAAATACATACACACCAAAAGCTGGTGTTTTCAGTGACTGAGTTTGTTGAAATTGAGGCCCAGCTGTTTGTTGAAGTTGAGGGTTCTCCAGCTTCTCCTCTTCTGCCCTGACCCAAGTTCACCCCCTCCTCCAGCAAACTCACACCCCTGCATATCCCTCCATCACCCTCACCCCCTTAGGTATTTACCTTCAGATAGGAGAGCGGGAAGATCCTTAGGGGATTCAGTCCTGCCTTTGTGATATGAAGGGAAACTTGGTACCACAGAGGTGGCTGGGACACAGGGGAGGCCTCCGAGGCAGCAGCTGAGCTGAGGGAAGACACAGGTGTCCTGAGGGCCCGTCCACCTCAAGGAGCCTGGAGCAAGCCCCAGCCCAGCCCAGACCTCTGCTGGGTCCCAGTTCCCTCAGAGAGAGCCTCAAGGATCAGGGACAAGCTTTGTCCTTCTTGGGAGATGGAGGAGGGGCTGTGAGGGAGGGGAAAAGGGACAGAACCCAAGAGAAGGAGGAATGGGTGGGGGTGGGCGTGAGTGCCAGCGGCAGCCCAGAGACTCCGGCAGGCAGCAGCCAGATAATAAGCGAGAATAATAGAGGAAGGAGAGCAAGCGAGATGTCACATAGACTCTGGTGCCATTAGCCACCAGAGAAGGGAAATATCATATAATTAGGCCAGGCCTTTGTTTGCTTTTGTGCAGGGGAAATATGAGGGGGCCCTGATTATTGTAGGGGGCACTGTGCCTCTGGGGATGGATCTGTTTACCTGGGGCGCAGGGTGAGGCAAGGGGAAGTGGATTCTGGGACCCTCGGGCTTCCCACTCCCTGGTGCCTGAGCCTGACATGCTCAGGGGGTATTTGGACGGGGGCCAGGGAAGGGATGGCACTGGTTCCACCTCGAAACCGAAACGTGGCTCTCAGAGGCTTCCTTGCTAAACTGTGTTTGCTGCTGTTTGTTTATATTTCCCTCGTTATTACCCAAGTCACAGGAACACCCGGGTAATAGCTGCAAAATTACACACTCGCAGCTAATTCGAGTACGACTCTTGGCATAGCAGCCACGTTTTAAGGAGAAATAAACAAGGCTTGAACTAAAAGTCGGCAGGAATACAAATCTGCAGCAACGAGGCCCACTCCCCCCCTTCCCATGCAACAACTAGCACATATAGCCCTCTTTCCACACGTGCACACGCCTCTACCCAGGTCCTAGGACCCACAGATCAGCCTTCCCCATTCCCTTCAGGACGATTTGAAGGGGCTCTTATCACTGCTCCCCCCACTCTAATCCAGGTTAGGCCAGGTCCTTCGTTCGTCAGACCCAGGCTCCTCCTCTGCCTGACTCCCTTCGTTTAAGGGTGCCCACTCTCCTGCTTCCCTGGCTAAGGAGGTTCTAACCACCTGCTCACCATTTACTCATCCAACACGTGTTTCTTGAGCATATACTTGTGCCAGGCATGGATGGTGCTCTAGTGGTGAGAAAATACAGACACAGTGTATGAGACTGATATTAGACAACGAAATGCATAAATAAGTGCATAATAACAGGCTGGGATAACTGCTCTAAAGGAAAAGCACAGTGTGCAATGGGAGTGGAGAAGAGAGACTTGCTTCAGATTGTGGGTTCACAAAGGGCTTCTTTTAGGGAAAAAGAAAGGCCTGTTTGAATTGAGGCCCAGAAGTGAGAATTTTCTGAGTGCTGAGGGGAAGGACAGCATTCCAGGTGGAGGGAACAGCATGGGCAAAGGCTCTGAGGCAGGAAGCCAGTGTGGCTGGTGAGCAGGGAGCTGGGGGGATGTAATGTGAACTGGCCTGGACATAGGTGCCACAGGCCACCTTAGGGAGTTGGAAAGGGTTATAAGGCTCTAAGGAAAGAGGAATTGATCTTGCAATCTTGAAATATCTCCCTGCTTGGCTAGGGTGGGAGAGTAAGGTGGAGGGGTGGTTGTAGACTTCCTAGTAAGAGATGATCATGGCTTGAGAAGGGGCTGTGGCAATAAGAACTAAGAGGGAAGAAGGGGTTAAGGGGATCCCAAAGGCAGACAGCACTTGGATTTCCAGGGGAAGGGAGAAGGAGTCAAAGGGAGCTGGTGGATGGGGTTCATTTCCCGAAATGGGGAGTCCGCAGGAAGCATGGGTCTGGGATGTGTGCCTGGGGTGCACAGAGATAACACTCAACACCACTGGGGAGACAAGGTTGTCCATGGAGAGAGAACAGTGAGGAGAGAAGGTGTGTACACACACGTGTGACTCAGCTCGGACTCTGACAGACTGCCCCTCCCCCCATCACTAACAACAAGAATAAAATTTCCAACCACAATTTGTGGAGAGAATTAAACAAGAAGGAGTCTCAGCCCAGCTGCATCAGAGGCAGCCCCACCTTACCCTCTACCTCCCTTAGGATCTGCTCCAACCAAGTGTCTGTGAGCTGGAAAATTTGTTGGGAGATGGAGTGTAGGAACCGGGAGAACCCATGGAGCTCGGCCCAGAGATGAGAGAGGTGACAGGTGGGAGCAGGAGGGGAGAGAGGGAGAAGATGGTTGGCTGGGGTGGGCGAGGAGGACAGAAAAGACAGAAGGCAGGTGGGGACTGGGCCGGGCAGCAAGGGGGCCTCTATCTCTGCCAGGCAGGCCCAACCCAGGCTGCAGGAACTAATTAGCGCAGAACAATGTCCTAAGGAGGCACTCTGACTCCAGCTCACACCCACACGCTCACACCATGGAGTGTAAGCAAGTGAGCGTATGACCGTGCCTGAGGCAACGTCACCAGGCCCCTCCCCTCCCCTGTCCCCTTCTTCCTGAGAAACCTGGGGGGCAGGGCAGGGAACCCAAGCTGGGAGGTGGGAGACCCTGGTTTGCCAGAGTCCCCGACCCTGTCTGGCCCCTAGCCTCCCTGGGAGGGGTTGATGGAGGTCCTGTCTGGCCATTTAAGCCTCAGACCACCCTGGGCCCAACCCTAGCCCCCTGTGACTCCAAGTTCTATTGTCCCTCACTGCTTGTCCATGTGTGTGTGTATGTGTGTGTGTGGTCCACATATTCTGCTTGTCCCCATGTGTACTTACAAAACATGCTTGCACACCTGTGTGTACATGCATGTGTATGTCCAGGTGCATCAGTGTGAGGAAAGGGAGGGGATCCCAGCTGAAGTGGTGAGCGGCAGATTGCTGAGGCCCGGCTCGGCAACACTCGGCAGGGAATTCTCTTCCACCTCTCTGCCAGGCCCTTGGGCCCTCAGTCCTTGTGCTCTTGCAGCAGGAATTGTACTCACTGTACCTCTGGGGGCTTCTCTGGGGCCTCGGACTGACTGAGAACTGCCCTGGAAGAGGCGGGAACTCTCCTTGTTTTTGTCAGGCTGGCAGGCTCTGCTGGGGCAGAGGCCTGAGGGTCTAGGATCTGCTGTGGGGAGGCAGCTGGCCTGAGGCTGCCAAGGGAGCTCTGTGCTTCAGCAACACCTAGTTGGACTCAGGGGACACTGGACAAGGTCTGTCTCCAGCCTCCTTGACTCTGGGCAGAACTCTGGGAAGGAGAAGCTATAGCCAAGTGACCGCCCACCCCCCCCACCCCCCCACCCCAACCAAGGATACAAGGGTAAAGGAGGTTTTGCCATACATTGTTGAATGAAGCTTGGCTTACAGGCCATAAATTGTCTAGGTTTGAGATCCAGCCCTGCCACCGATGTGCCCCGTGACACTGGACAACATCCTACTCTCAGGCCTCAGTTTGTGCATCTGTAAAATCAGTAGGGGTGGATGCTAGAGGACTGGATGGCCCCTGAGGGCCTGTTCAGCTCCAATGCTTTATTGCATGATTGAGGCAAGCAACCCTTGGCCACTGAGGCCCAGCTCAGCGGCATGAGTAGGGGGCAGGAAGTCCAGAGAGCACAGCCCCAGGACGCTTTTGGTCACAAGGGTGCTTGTACCACGCTGCATTGCTCACATCTGCAGTACAGAGAGCGACTCCCTAAACATTCAGGCTCACTTAAGAATTTCATCCTCACCTGAGCTCTGTGCCTTCTGGAACTGACTGGCTCACAGGGTGACAGAAGCTGCACGATCGCAAGCCCAGAGCTGATAGAGAAGCCCATGTGACAACTGGTTCTCCCCTTGCCCCCAGCCAACTGCCCCTAGGGAGGTCCATGTTTGTACCTTCCTATCTTCTCTACTGGGCTTCCCTGGTGGCTCAGATGATCAAGAATCCACCTGCAGTGCAGGAGACCCAAGTTCGATCCCTAGGTCCGGATACCCTGGAGAAGGGAATGACTACACTGTGCAGTATTCTTGCGTGGAGAATTCTAAGGATAGAGGAGCCCAGAGAGCTACAGTCCATGGGGTCCCAAAGAGTTGGACACGATTGAGCAATTATCACTTTCATCTTCTTTACTGTGTCTATTCAGGACTAGGGAGATAATGGCCCCAGGAGCAGCTTAACATTTTAATTTATTATTTTGGAAAAAAAAAAACCATTCAATAAAAAAGTAAAATTATAACATAGGGTAAAAACCTTCCCTCCCTCTTGCTGCTCTTCAGGCCTGGCTTTTAGTTTCCCGTGGGTCCTTTCAGGGTTTCATTTACTTTCAGAAGCAAATACAAACACAAGCATCTTCTGAAAGGATGACTAAGAGATCCAGGGGCTTTCATGGAGTGCCGAGAGCTGGGCCTCCCATCCCTGACTGGCCTCAGACTCGAGGATGCGACCATCCCAGGATGATAATCAATTGGACACTTTCAAATGTTTATGAAACACTGATGGATTTTCTCAGTCTGAAGTTGTAGCTTTCATGGAATTGGGCTTTATTAGCCAGAAAGTCAATATTTTCCCTGGGCCACGGCCCAGCTGCATGTATTCCTGTCGTGCTCCTGGTCCTGTGGGCCTGGCTGCTTCTGCCGTGTCAGCTTCTTGCCAGCGGCCCTCGACTTCCCTGCCACTGAGAGCTGGTAGGGAAGGACACACAAAGGCCAGACCTCAGGGATGAGCCTCTGGGCAGAGACTTACTCTGGGGCTTGTGCTGGGCGAGTCATTTTCCCTCCCTGAGCCTCAGTTACCCTGTCTGAAAGGTGAGAAGATTGTCAGTTACTGAGCTTCATTGCTGCTTGGTGCTCAAGGGGACCCTGCAGGGTTCCCCAGACAGGGGCTCCCTAAGTGCAGAGCTAGGTCTTCTCTTCCTCCGTTGTCTCTCCAAGTGTCCCCAGACATAGGGCAAAGCTCAAGCTCGAGCTCCTTCCTTCTCAAAGTAGGATAGACTCAAGGCTCCATTATTCTGCGGAGAGGATGTTTCCATGGGCTCTAAAGAGACCACAACTCTTGGGCCTCACCACAACTTGTCCTGGGTTCGTGACTTCTTCCCTGCGTGCCTGGGAAATATAAAGCTGGTGGGATCTGAGTCGAATCAGTGGTGAGGGATGGCCACAGAGCAGGGCTGATGGGAAGTTGTGAAAAGAGAGCTGATGTTTCTGTGACTCTGAGGTCAAAACCAGGGGCAGCAGAGACAGCTAATGAGCTTGGCTGTGATGAGTGGGTGGGGGGAGCAGGACTGCTGGGGTGCCAGAGTGGAGCCAGGTAGGGGCCCATCTGGTGCCAGGGAAGCTAAGGCAGGGCCTTCTTACCCTGTCCAGCCTTTTGAAGTGTGTGTGTGTGTGTGTGTGTGAGTGTGAGTGTGTGTGTGAGTGTGTGTGTGTGTGTATTTTAATTTTACAGTCTTGTGTTAGTCGCTCAGTCATGTCCGACTTTTTTCAACCCCATGGATTGTAGCCCACCAGGCTCCTCTGTCTATGGAATTTTTTACGTAAGAATACAGGAGGGGTAGCCATTCTCTTCTCCAGGGGACCTTCCTGACCTAGGGATCGAACCTGGGTCTCCCACACTGCAGGCAGGTTCTTTAGCATTACCGACAGATTCTTTACTTTCTGAGCCACCAGGGAAGCTGAAAGGGTTAGTGGCTCAGTCGTGTCCGACTCTTTGTGACTCCATGGGGTGCAGCCCACCAGGTTCCTCTGTCCATGAAATTCTCCAGGTAAGAATACTGTAATGCGTTGCCATGCCCTCCTCCAGGGAATCTTCCTGACCCAAGGATCAAACCCAAGTCTCCTATATTACAGGCAGATTCTTCACCATCTGAGCCACCCCAGATGCTCTTACGATCTTAAAAATATTTAAACATATATTCTAGTAATAGGAATACATGAATACATTTTTACCACAAAAACTCAGTGTACAAGCATATCACACAGGAGGCTTCTTTCCCTACAGAGCATCCTCCACTGTTTACCATTGTTAACAGTTTGATATGTAGCTTGCAGACCTTCCCTTACATATTGTATTTATACACAAAATACCTACGTGTGCACAGATAAGAGGCAGTTTTACAACATAACTAGGATCCTACTAGATACATCTTGTCCTGGAATTTACTTTCTTCCCCCATAAGCTTGGGAGATCTCAACTGCTTCCAGGTATCCCTTACGAAGGATGGGTCTTAGCTGGCCTAACCACTCCCCTATATATGGGCATTCAGGTTGTTTCTGGTTTTTCACTATTACAAAGAGGGATACTGGGCATATCCTTGATGATCCTGCTCTCTTGGCCTAGTTGAGACCCCCTCTCAGTCCCAAGGTACATGGGGCCCACTCAGCCAAAGGAAAAGTCTGATCCATGATGGCCCCTGAGTAGGAAGGGCCGAAGGCATGCTCCCTCTGCTGGGAGAAGCTGAATGCTGAGCCCGAGAACAGATGCCTGTAGGATGGCATATCAGCAGTGAGATGGCAGTGGTGGGGTTAAGAATGCTGCCCATTACAGAATGCCACATCTCTTACTACCCATTCTCTCTGGTTCTCACCCAAGACAGTCCCAGAAGGGGAAACATGAAGACGCTGTGGGAGGAGGCTGGAGTGGAGAGGTCACTGGTGGCTGCAAAGCAAAATGCTCAGAAGGGAGCTTGGGCTTAACCAGGACTTGATGAGACCACCATTCAGGGTCACGAGCCAGGGTACGGAGCTGGGAGTTTATTTTCTCTGAATGTTAGCTGTACGCGAGGCTCTGTGCTAGGAAATTTGGATGCTTGTTGCTGTTCAGTCACTAAGTCATGTCTGACTGTTTGCGACCCCATGGACTGCGGCACACCAGGCTTCCCTGTCCTTCACTATCTCCCAGAGTTTGCTCACACTCGTGTCCATTGAGTCAGTGATGCCATCCAACCATCTCACCCTCTGTCGCCCACTCCTCCTCCTTCCCTCACTCTTTCCCAGCATCAGGGTCTATCTTACTTCAGTCCTGTGTGGTAGTGGTGATTTCATTTACAGACACAGGTACTGCAGCTCAGGTGAAGTGGCTTGCCCCAGGCCACACAGCCACTTTCCCTGACTGCATAGCCCAAGTCCATCCATCTTCCCTGGCTGCCTCCCTTTGGCCTTTGGGCTCCCCCACCAGGTGATGCCAGGTCTGGAGCCCCACAGGTCTCTGGCCTCCTGGGCCTTGCAGATAAGTGGTCAGTGGTGACAGATGGACTAGGGCCTCTCCTGGGAAGAGCAGGGTCGCCACAGGGCTCACATAACCTGTCTGAGCTCATTCCATTGTGGCATCAAGTGGCTGAGAAGCAGGCTCTAGAATCTGCACAGGCATTGGGGAAGTCAGGCAGAGCTCAGGTTTGCTCAGGCTGTGGGTCCAAGGCTAGGTTTGGGGTCAAAGGGCAAGCAGCATGGCTGGAGATTTGTTGGCTGGGGATGAAAAGCTAGGGCCTTCCTTACTTGTCCCTTCATATCTCTGTGTTAAGGCAGGACTTAGAGATTTCCTCAGATTCTCAGAAGCATCTGTGGTTCCCAAAGAGATTCCAACTTCATGGATTAAGATGCAGTCTCCAGAGAGCACCTGGGGCAGAGGAAGGAGTCTGGGAATCCTAGTTAGGACCCCATCTCTACCCTGACTCTCAGCGTCCCCATCTGTCTTACCCTGGGCTAGACCTGAGCATCCCTAAGGGCCTTCCTGGCACCTCCAGTTGGACTCCCCTCTCCATCCCAGAAAAAGCAAAGCATTCTGGGAGGTTTAAGTAGGGATGGTCTTTGAGAATCCCTAGGCTCCGGGGGACAAAGAACTGGAGAACTGGCTCATGCCTTGGGGAGCAGGAGGTGAGGAGACAAGTAAGAGAATACAAGGATAAATTTCTCTGTCTCTCTCTTTTTTTTTTTACCTCCAATGGAACTGGGCAGGGAGGGAGGGTCCAACATGAAGAACTGGGAATCTGTGTGTTGACTGCTGGAAAAGCTCTTCAGGCTGGGGGGTCCAGTTGCCTCTGTAGCCCAGATGATACGGGTGCCCAACTCTGTGCCGGTCCACAGTGGGATGTGCCCTGGTGGGAACAGAAGAGGAGAGCCCTGCCATTCCCCCTCAGAGGGCTGTTACCAGGCCTGGTAGATAAGTTGCAGCCAGAGCCACAGGGTTTGGACTCTGGGGCTTCAGGGGTTCTGGAAGCAGCCCAAGGCCTGGATCCATCAATGAATGAGGCCCTGACATTGGAAGATGGCTTTAGCATCACACAAGCAGGGCAGACTTCCTGGAGGAGAAGGGAGACCGCATTGAGCAGGTCTCATAAGTGTGTGTGCTGGAGCCAGACACACCTGGGTAACCCTCTCACCTCATCGTTTATCGGATGTACAACCATGAACAACTGATTTTGCCTTCTTGTGCCATAGTACCCTCATCTCTGAAATGGGAATAATAATAAATTCTAACCCAGAGAGTTGGTGTGAGGATCCCAATTTCTTATACCAAAGCCTGACACAAAGCAATTGCTCAACAAAGATAAGTCATTTTTGTGATTATTTTTCATCAGTATGATTAGAGGATAGGCAGAATATGAAAAGATGAAGATGCAGGCAGTCCAGGTGGCTGCCAGGGTGGGGTTAGGAAACCCAGGTCTGGAATAATCTCCAAGGAGGTTCCATCTCTCAGGGAATAAGGGGGCCCAGCACAGATTCACAATCAGTTGGATCATCTAGTGCTTGAAGTCCAGCATACCCACTGTGGGGACCAAACTTTGCCAGCTTCTAGCCCCAAGCTCTGTGATGACTGACTGCATGCCAAAGACCCAGAGCAGAAACAGTAGAATCTTAGTACTGTGACAGTTAAGAAAAATATTTGAAGTCTGAGGTGGGGTAGGAAGTAAATAGATGGCTGTCTACCTTGATCATGCACAAGGCCAAGTCTTCTGGGAGGTGGCAGGTGGGTGGATCAGACTACTGAGTCAATCAATAGCTTCTCTAGGGACAGGGCAGGTCCCTTTCCTAGTCTGGATCTCTGTTTCCTCATCAGTACAACGGGAAGGGAGTGGCTGGACCAGGTGACCAGAAAGGCCCAGCCATCCGTGGTTATCTCTGAGCTAACAGTCCAGGCCAGAAGCCAGATGCAGAGGGTAGGGTAGAGGGCCGACCTTGGAGAGGCTCCCCCAGAGGGGAAGTTGGCAGGAAGCTGGGATAAGGCAGCTCCTGTCCCCTCCCTTCTTGCTGCCTGGGGGCCTGGGGGGTGACAGCTCCTCCGCTCAGCTCCCTGAACGAGACTGAGGCTGACTGACTGAGAAGGCTCCAGAGCCAGGCTGTCAGTAAGTGCCCCCTGCCACCTTTGTGTGGCTAATTTGCATAAAATTTGCACATATCTGCATAATTTAGGAAGCAGCCAGCGCTCATCTTGGGCAGTCCAACTCACTGTGATTTTATGAGCTTTGAAGTAGCCCTTTTTTCTCCTGCCCGCTCCCCCTTCTGCTTCCCTTTCCTCCGAGTCTGGGCTGTCAGATCCTGTTGCCTCTGCCCACTTTTCCAGGGCTGGAGGATGGGCCTCCCAGGCTGGCTTGGATCTCCAGAGAAAGCCCCTCTGCAGCTGCTGAGTGTCGTTGTCTATAAGTCTGAGACTGGTTCCAGCCCAACCCTCCAAGAAACCTTCACAAAGAATGTTTAGGGACCCTGAAACAGCTCTAGGTTGTTCACAAAGAATAAGTTAGGGCAAGGTAAGCAAATCTTTTCTCCTGACAGGGCACTAGGACACAGGGTGCCTATAGGTGCCTACAAAGCTTTGCATCCGATGTTGGTGAGGCCAAGATAGTACCCTGAGGCTGGAATACAGGGCATGGTCTACAACTGACTGATCAAACAGTCAACCCTGACAGCTCCTGGATTACTGACTCATGGATTGCTGTCAAGACTCTTTTGGGTACAAGTAACATTAACTCAGCTTTCCCGGTAGCTTAGCAGTTGAGAATCCACCTGGCAATGCAAGAGACACGAATTCCATCCTGGGGTCAGGAAGATCCCTGGGAGAAGGAAATGGCAACCCATTCCAGTATTCTTGCTTGGGAAATCCCATGGACAGAGGAGCCTGACAGGCTGTAGTCCATGAGGTTGCAAAAGAGTTGAACATGACTTAGAGACTAAACAAAAACAACATTAACTCAATTCCAACTGGTTAAGCAAAAGAAAAAAAAAGAAAGAGAAGAAATTTATTGGCTTATATAACTGAGAAATCCAGGGGTATGGACTTCAGCCATACCTGGATCCAGAAGCTCAAATACTATCATGAGAAAATTGTCTCTCTCTCCTTGGTGTTGGCTTAAACTGGTCCTCTTGCTTTTAGGGCCCCTGGAAGCTCCAGTGTGATAGATACCCTGCCAGCTCTAAGTTCAGGAGAATCAGAATTTTTTCCTATCAGTTTCAATTAAAGTCTAGAATGCAGCCTTACTGGTTTAACTTGAGTCATGTGCCCAAGGCTGAACCAATCCCAGTGATCAGAAGCATGTGGCCCTCTCACTGGCCACACAAAGGTGACATGGGCAACTGGGGCTGGGGAAGGGTCAGCCTTACTCTAAGGATTGAGAGCAGGAAGGGGGATGTTCTTCCAGGGGAAATCAGAGACCGTTTCCAGAAGACATGTGGGGTACTGGATATGGTTCCAACCAGGCAACTAGCACTTTCTATGGATAAGTCTGCTTTTGCCAACCTGACATACGAGGAGCTGGAAACTGGGGAGGGGGAGGTTTGTGAAGACTTACTGAGACTATGGATGTACATTTCCTCACCTCTATGAGCCTAGGGAGAACTTGGGCAGGATTTGAACCCAGCCCTACTGATTCCTGGGTACTTGGTGGGGAAGCCATGACACCCAGTGACTACAGAGCCCTGAGTCACCTGGCCTCTGAAAAACAAAGACATGTGCTTCGTAGAGCAAAAGGGACTGCAGAGGCCATCTGGATAAGGAAAGGGGAGGCACTGCTATTTAGCTCTGATAGAAAGTGGGCGGGATGACCCTGGACTTCCTTTCCACAAATGTTAATGGAGCCTTGGCCCTTTAAAGCTAAGGAGGCTTCGGGGTAGGGCGTAATTACAGACACAAGAAACCTCCATTTTAAGGCAGTCCCTCATCAACTGTAGGCTGTTCATCCCATCCTGAGGCTAGAACTGCTGAGTCTGCCCTCCACCTCAGACCAGCTCAGCACTTTGCCTGCTCAGTCGGGCCCCAGGGCTGCCCAGACCAGGGTGGAGGCTGGAGCTCAGACCTGCAGCTCTCAGCCCTCCCTAGACATTGTGCTGCCCGGGCCATTGCCGTGGGGTGGATGCTGCCAGTTTTGCCTGGGGCCTGGCAGAGCTCAGCCTCCTCCTCACAGGGCTGCTGCCCCAGGGAAGGGCCAACAACTGCCAAGCACTCAAGAGGAGCCAGACCCTGGATTAAGTGCTTTTACTCATTTAATCCTCAGCAACCCATGAGAAGGATATGGTTTATCACCATAAGCTTCCTCCTTGTTTTTAGGACCAAGGAGCCTGAGATCCAGAGAGGTTAAAAACTTGCTCAAAGAGGTACATCCAGCAAACAGCAGTGGGATTTAAACCTCAAAGACTTGGGTTCTCTAGGTTGTACTGTTTCCCCGCCTCTTTCTGTACCATCTGTACAATGGGCACACAATCACATGTGTCCCATGCTGCCAGAGGTATAGGGAAGAACAAACCAGATTTTAATTTATTTATTGTATTACCATTTTTTTAATTGGAGTATAATTGGGCTTCTCTGGTGGCTCAAACTATAAAGAATCTGCCTGCGATGTGGAATATCTGGGTTCGTTTGATCCCTGGGTTGGAAAGATCCCCTGGAGAAGGGAATGGCTACCCACTCCAGTATTCTGCCCTGGAGAATTCCACGGTGCCTGGTGGGTTACAGTCCATGGGGTCACAAAGAGTCAGATACAATTGAGGGATTCACTTCACTTTTCGTAATTGCTTCACAGTGTTGTATTAATTTCTGCTGTACAATGTAGTGAATCAGCTATATGTATACATACATCCCCTCCCTTTTGGACCTTCCATTCCCCCCATCCCATCGCTCTAGGTCATCACAGAGCACTGGGCTGAGCTCCCTATGCTATACAGCTGCTTCCCACTAGCTATCTATTTTACATACAGTATGTGTCAATCCCAGTCTCCCAATTCATCCTACCTACCCCTCCCCACCATGTACACATGTACATTCTCCATGTCTGTGTCTCTGTTCCTACCCTGCAAATAGGTTAATCTGTACTATCCTTCTAGATTCCACATATATGGATTAATATATGACTTTGTCTTTCTTTCTGACTTAACTTTAGTCTGTATAATAGGCTCTGGTTCCAGCCTCATCTCTCCAAATGACCCAATTTCATTCCCTTATACGGCTGAGTAATATTCCATTGTATATATGCACCGCATCTTCTTTATCCATTCATCTGCCATTGGACATTTAGGTTGTATCCATGTCCTGATTATTAAATAGTGCTGCAAAGAACATTGGGGTACATGTGTCATTTTGAATTATAGTTTTCTCAGAGTATATGCCCAGTAATGGGATTGCTGGGTCATATGGTAGTTCTATTTTTTTTTTTTTTAAAGGAATCTCCATACGGTTCTCCACAGTGGCTCTATGAATTTACATTCCCACCAGGAGTGCAAGAGGGTTTCCTTCCCCCTACAGCCTCTCTAGTGTTTATTGTTTGTAGGTTTTTTTGATGATTTCCATTCTGACCGGTGTGATGTTGTACCTAATTATAGTTTTGATTTGCATTTCTCTAATAATTCATGATGTTCGGCATCTTTTCAAGAGCGTGTTTGACATACAAGCAAGATCTTAGAAGACAGAGCTTGAGAAGCACCCTCCTAAGACAGATCTTTGTCCTCACTACCAAGGCAGAAGAGGGGGAGCTGGGTGGGGGAGCAAGTGGCTGCAGCCCCAGGACAACTGCATGAAAGGAATGTGTGGAGGAAGATGGCGTCAGCTGTGTCTACCACTGTGAAAAGGAAGCAGCGGGGGAGGAGAGTCAGGATAAGGCTTTAGGGGTGGAGACTGGGGCCTTAGCTGAGCAGTGAATGTGGGTGAGGGCAGCTGGCCAGGCCTCAGGGAACTGGCCTACACAAACCACTTGTGGAGGATTTTATCGGCAAGTGGAGAAAGGAAGAAGGAGGATGGGAACAGAGCTAGGAGAGGGCTTTTGATGCAGAGGAAACAGGGCATGCCTGGGTCAGAGCCAGGGCATTGGGAGGGAAACAACCACCTCATCTCCCAGTTCCAGAGTCCCCTGCAGGGCTGCTGTCATGCCCGTTCTACAGAGGAGGAAACAGAGGCTCAGAGAAGCAAGGCCACCGATATATCTCCCAGCTGGGGTGTTGGGACTGGAGTTGGGACTGCATACCTACTCGCTAGGGCTTGGAATGCATAGATGGATGTCTTGTTTTTGTACATTGTCATAGTGTTTTCCAGAGCTTGCACATCAAGCCCACCTTTGGAGGTCTCAGGGGCTCCCAGGACAGGAGGGAAGACCACCTGGGATCATCACAGCCTCACATGTGAACAGCATTCCCATGCTGCTGCTGCTGCTAAGTCGCTTCAGTCGTGTCCGACTCTGTGCGACCCCATAGACGGCAGCCCACCAGGCTCCCCTGTCCCTGGGATTCTCCAGGCAAGAACACTGGAGTGGGTCGCCATTTCCTTCTCCAAGGCATGAAAGTGAAAAGGGAAAGTGAAGTCACTCAGTCATGGTCGACTCTCAGCGACCTCATGGATTGTAGCTTACCAGGCTCCTCCATCCATGGGATTCCCCAGGCAAGAGTACTGGAGTGGGCGAGGAAACCAGAATTGAAAGAGACACGTGTACCCCAATGTTCATTGCAGCACTGTTTACAATAGCCAGGACATGGAAGCAACCTAGATGTCCATCATCAGATGAATGGATAAGGAAGCTGTGGTACATATACACAATGGAATATTACTCAGCCATTAAAAAGAATACATTTGAATCAGTTCTATTGAGATGGATGAAACTGGAGCCCATTATACAGAGTGAAGTAAGCCAGAAAGAAAAACACCAATACAGTATACTAATGCATATATATGGAATTTGAAAGATGGTAATGATAACCCTATATGCAAGACAGAATAAGAGACACAGATGCATAGAACAGTCTTATGGACTCTGTGGGAGAAGGTGAGGGTGGGACGTTCTGAGAGAATAGCATTGAAACATGTATATTATCATATATGAAACAGAACACCATTCCAGGTTCAATGCATGAGACAAATGCTCAGGGCTGGGGCAATGGGATGACCCAGAGGGATGGGATGGGGAGGGAGGTGGGAGGGGGGTTCAGGATGGGGAACACATGTAAACCCATGGCTGATTCATGTCAATGTATGGCAAAAACCACTACAATATTGTAAAGTAATTAGTCCCCAACTAAAATAAATAAATTAAAATAAATAAATAAATTAATTAAAAAACCCCATTTAATCGTCTTAAAAAACAAAAGAGTACTGGAGTGGGGTGCCATTGCCTTCTCCATTCTCTCCCATAGCCCCTGCCTTTCCCCAGAGGAAGAGCCAGGTCCAGGTTCAGGAACTTTCAGTCACTGCTGTCTTCAAGATGACAAACTGCTTCTTGAGGTGGTGAACTCCCATTCCTCAGGGTGTGCAAGCCGGATCTAGATGCTGTCTGGGCCTGGGCTATTATGGTTGAGATTGCTGCCCTGCATTAAGCTATCCTGGCCCACTTCCAATGTCCTTCCCATCTCTTATTTAGGGAAGTCCCATACCTGATGGTGGAGTTTCTGGCAGGCCAGATGACAGAAGTGTGGGTGTTGGTGGGCCTTCCCAGAGCCCCTCCAGCCTCACTGTAGAGGGAGCTGCCTCCTCTGTTTCTGTGTGTGCTTGTCTCTGGCTCAAGGGTCCCCGGACACAGCCTGGGCAGATCCCCATAGAAACAACTAATACACCTGTAGGTGCCCACGGCAGCAACCCAGAGCAAGAGACGGAGAAGCCAGGGCCGGGTGGCTGGGGCACTGAGACGGCCTCCCCCATTTGTGCACCACAGCAGAGCCACGTGAGCTCA
This sequence comes from Giraffa tippelskirchi, assembly GCF_054371585.1. Classification (NCBI taxonomy): domain Eukaryota; kingdom Metazoa; phylum Chordata; class Mammalia; order Artiodactyla; family Giraffidae; genus Giraffa; species Giraffa tippelskirchi. The sequence continues at coordinate 34,716,119 of NC_137286.1, read as the reverse complement.
TTTGCGAGCTGCCTCATGTAGAGTGGGTCTCCCTGGGAAGCTACTAATCCCATCTCACGCCTCCTGTCTCCTGGGGGGCAGTTTCCGGAGGATCAGCGCCCCCGCAGGAGACATGTAGGGCGCTTCTTAACTTCACTGACGTTTCTGATTCCAGGCCCTGAGCGGCTGTGCAACTCTCCTTCCAAGTCCTCGGTTCCACAGATGCCAGCTTGCAGGGCCAACTGGTGGTTACCCGGCAACGCAACAAATATTTGGGCCAGCCAGGCTGGTCCGTGCCCCCGATCCTGGGTTTATTGAGACCTTAGAAGGCAGGCAACCCCATGGGCTTTGCCTATTTTTTAAAATATCTGGGCACCAAGTAAAAATAACTCTGCTTGGCAAAGCCCTTTCTGCTGACCCCTTCTCCAGGGATTTCCATCTGGGGACCTGGGCGAGTTAGGTGGGGGGACTGGCAGAGACAAGGAAGGGATCGGTGAGAAGGCAGCAGGCAGCCATGGAGAGAGGAAGCCAGGGCTTTGGGGCTGAGAAGCCCTGGTTTAAACCTGGCTCCAGAAATGTTGGCAGATAGGAAAGAGTGGACCCCTCCCCTAGAGATCTGCTCTGCTCCAGAGAGCTACCCGTCTCAGTCCCTGGCCTACAGCACCCTCACCTGATCTGACCTGACTCAACCTGGCTCCACCCAGTGGGTCTCTGCTGCACCCCCCTCAGGCACCCCATCTCTCTCTGGGATGTCTCATTAGTCCTCTTGGCCCCTCCCATTCAGCCTCCACCCAAGAGGCAGAGATTTGCCTAAAATAATCATCTGATTCCCTCATTAGGTCCTGCTGAGAACCTCTCCCAAGAGCCCCTTAGCTGGTACCCAGGCTCTGCCCGGTTCCCTTGCCTCCTCTTCCCTCCCCTGCAAACTTTCAGCTCTGGCCATTTGCCACTGCCTAAAACCAGGCTTCCTTGGGCCTTCAGACCCTGGCTGGGGCTGGTCTCGGGCACCACCCCACTCACCCTTCCCCAGCCTCCGGGTGTCTGCCTTCTTGAGGATGTACAGACTGGATGAGCTCCTCTGGCTTTCCTGGTCTGACACCTGTCAGTACACTCTGAGCAGAGATTTCTTCTTTACTGACCCATACATATTACACCACCTCTGTGCCCTGACCATCCCCCCCCAGCCCCCACCACCTAGCCCTGGTGCCGTCCACCCTGCCTGGGGCAGGGACTCAGTTGAACCAAGGCAGGGTCCCTGCAGCAGGCCCCTGTGGGCCCATAAAGTGCATTTGTGCCCTAAAAAGAGACTTCCTTCCTCTGGTGCACACAACCCCTCACAAAACTGCTGGGCTCAATCAGTGGAACACAGGCTGGGCCTCAGTCCTTCTTCCTCCCCATCCAGGCACTGTCACCCCGAACTCGACTTTGTCTAGGCCAATGCCCCCAGGGCTGGCACTGCCCCCAGCATAGCACTCAGAGGAAGCAGGCTGAGTTAAACCGGAGTGGGCCTTGTCCTTCCCAGGGGGCCCCGGGTCTCCAGGCCTCTGCCCTGGGCTGGTCATGGCTCCCATAGTTGGGTTATATTCTCTTCTCCGTCATGCGTGCTTTCTGCTGTGTCTGCTGCAGTGAGGCCCTCCCCTCGGTGGGGCTCCCGACTCGGCATCTGGCCAGCATCTGCCTGGCACTCTGGCCATTTGTGTAGATGCTCATTCTCATATATTGAATCTACAGCATTCCTCTTCTTGTTGATATTGTACAAACAGAAACCACAGTTGTAGCTGACAGTCTAGGTATCCAGGATACGAAGGGCCCTGGGAATGTGAAGCTAGAGCGCAGGGCAGGGAGAGGCTGCCCTGAGGCAGGGGGCCTGCAGAGGGGCTGGGGCTCCCTCAGCCTCCCCCATCCCCATTTCTCCCTGTGACAGGCTGCACTTCCTTCCGGGCATTTTCTGAGGACAGTCGGTGACTCTGGCTCATCTCTCTCTTGTGTGAGGAGCAGGTACCCTGCCCACTGGGCCCAGGAAGAGAGATAACAAGCCTCCCACTCACCCCCTCACACATCTGACGGGGAGTAGGACAACCCTGCCATGGCTCCCGCTACACCAGAGAGAAAGCCCACATCTCCACGTGACCTACATGGGCTTACTGATTCAGCCCCATCCCCTCTCTGACCTCACATCTTCCTCTCTCCCCCTCAACTCACTCTGCCTCCACTGTGCTGGGTCCTTTGATGCCCCTCCCCCTTGCCAGACACACTCCCACCTCAGGGCCTTTGCACTTACTGTTCCCTGGATCTCATAGTCTCCTAGCTCAGGAGCCACACGACTCACTCCCCCACCTCCTCTGCCTCTCTATTCAAGGACCATCTTCTCAGCAAGGCCTTCCCTGACCACTTGTTTAAACCACAACCCCTCCCCAGAACCCCCAAGTTCCTGCTTATTTTTTCCATAGCACTTATCATCATCGAAAACACAATTTATTTTGCTTTCTTATTTTGTTGGGTGTCAGTCTGCCCTCTTGGAGAAGGAAATGGAAACCCACTACAGTATTCTTGCCTGGAGAATTCCATGGACACAGGAGCCTGGTGGGCTGCAGTCATGGGGTCACAAAGAGTCAGACACAACTGAGTGACTAAGACTATATTAGTCTCCCCTCTAGAATGTAAACCCCAAAAGGTCAGTCACTTTCCACCGCTCCATCCCCGGTGCCTATCAGAGGGTAATTAGCATGAATGAGAGTTTGTAGAATGAACAAAAGAGTGAATAGACAACAACAGCAGTAAGGGGGAGCAGCTGCCTTGGGTGGGCAACCTCTTGGGCTGACCTTTCGCATCCATTCTCTCCTTGAATTCTCCCAGCACCCCTCCACCTCCTAAGTGAGAGAACTGAGTCTCAGGAGGTTAAGACTCTCCTGAGGTCACTCAGACAGTAGGTGATCAGGCCAGGTTAAGGTGGACCCTGCAGGCCAGCGTGTGGCCACTACAGCAAGTAGGGGGCTGCCCCACACCTGCCATCTGGAAGCTCACTTGACTTTGGCCTTGGAATCCCAATGTCCCTGCAGACTCTGACATACCCAGCATTCCCAGGGCCAGAGCCTTGGGCTGGAGAGGCAGGGTAGGGGAGAGGGTATGTGAGCATCCATCTTCTGTCCCTGCAGCCTGTGGTGTGGTCCCCTCCTCTCTGCCTGGGGCTGGGGAGGCAGGGTAGGCGAGAGGGTGTGTGAGCATCCATCTTCTGTCCCTGCAGCTTGTGGTATAGACCCCTCCTTTCTGCCTGCTGCAAGGTCCCATCATGGTCTCAGGCCATTGGACATCCTCCCATGGCTGGCCCACATCAATGTTCCCCCTTGCAGCTTCCCAGGAGCACTGAAAAGGCACAGCTTTTAATCTCCCTTCTGCCCCGCTTGCCTCCCGCCGGTCATTTCAGCGGCACATGAAATATATTCCAACTCAACCTCTTTCTAATCTACTTGTCGCTCTCTCTTCTCATATTAGCACCCCTCACTCCTCCAGCCCCTCATTCTCTGCCATCCTCTGCCATTGCCTCCTCCAGCAAAGCCCCCAGGGAATGTTGTATATGAAATTATTTTGTGAAATCCAATAAAAATTTTAATCAGGTCAACATCATTACAGGAAAAGGAAATGATGGATCTTCCTTCCCTGGTACAGAAAAAATGAAGAGAAGAAAAATATCCACCAAGCCACCCATACACCAATGCCTGCCCTTGTGTGTACTCTCAACCGTGTGTGTGCACCCCGACTGAAGTACATGGTACCCTGTGCTTGCACACATGTGTGCATTCTCACGAGGCTTGTGTGCATCACTGGCAAGTCCTTGGCACCCTCTAGGCCTCAGTTTTGCCATCTGTACAATGGGGCCTTGATTACTGAACTCAAATCCCTACCAGCTGTGGAACTCTGTAATCTGGTCCCTGCTCACAGCTATGCCCATGTTCACACCACAGTGCTGAGAGATGCCATCTCAGAGCACAGAGCATTGAGTTGAATACCCCAGCCTCCAGTTCCAGGCCCACTCCTAACATTTGTGGGGCCTGGGGCAGTGGTAAAAATGGAAGCCCATGTACCATGTGTCTAGATATTTACATTATAAATCAAGCTAACTGTTAAATAAAACATGTTTTAGGCTCCTACCTTGATAAGTACACCTTTAGGGAACCTGAAAAGCCAGGTTCAAATATAGAATTCTTGGCAGGAGCTGGCCCCCAGCCTCCAGCCCTGGCCTGTACCTCACTCTGCCCTCTGCCCCTGGCTCACATATGTGGGGACAGACAACCCAGGCTGCAAGGCCTAGCTCTGTCTGCATCCCATTCCCTGAACACAGCCCCCTGGACTTTCCTCAGGCCTTAAGCATGACCGTCAGTGGCATGGTGCCCTCTTAGAAGGTGGGGGTCCAGGGAAGAAGCCCCTTATGATAGAAAGTTCAGGCCAGAGCCCTCTAAGGTGCACGGCTCACAGCAGGAGCCCCTCTTACCTGGGTTTAGGGTGATGCTGACCTACCTCCCTGCCATGAGGAAGAATATGTTAGGGGAAGAACACTGATTGAAACTGCCCACTCTGGCCAGGCACCATAGCAACTATTTGCATGAGTTGTTTTACAACAGGAGGTCCTGGTAAGGAACACGGAAATTATAAGCCTCCACCAACCAGAAGAGTTCGGGAAAGGTCAAAAGGAGACACCACATGTCCAACCACCTCCCAGAATCCTTCTCTCTGGCATCCATCTTGGCTGAACAAGGCATGTACCACCAGGAAGGACTCTGAGTCAGAATGATTGGCTAAAGACAACCTGGAAACTAGTCCCATCACCATAAAACCCGAGACTGCAAGCCATGTGACAGAGCTGTTCTCCTGGGTTCCCTTACCCTGCTGCTCTCCGCCCAGGTGCCCTTTCCCAATAAAATCTCTTGCTTTGTCAGCACGTGTCTCGGACAATTCATTTCTGAGTGTTAGACAAGAGCCCAGTTTCGGGCCCTGGAAGGGGTCCCCCTTCCTGCAACAAATGGACAGAGAAGCAGGAGTTACTCCTTGCACCATGACAAGGCCTATGGCTTCAGCTGACAGTCCACTCTCAAGCCCGTTTCCCCACACTTCCCTCTAGGACTGGTCCACAGCATCTAAGGGGTGCTTGCCAAGGAGGCCCCAGGCACACAGATATGCCCCAGAGTGGGTGGGAATGTTCTCTGCACCTGCCCCATGAGTGTGGTGAGCTTCCTCACTCAGGGATGCGGGTGGGGACACGGAAGGGGAGGGACACCCGGCCGGGGACACTCACCCTGGGGAGAGGTCAGGCTTTCTGAGCGGCGGGGTCAGAGCAGATGCACATGTGGGAGGAGCCCTGGGGGGAGGCACTTTCAGAGCCCTGTTCCAAGGATGCCGCAAGCCACCAGAAACTCTCAGTGTCTGCGAGTCTGGAAGACAAGTCCATTAACCCACTGGTGCCCATAGTCCCACCGCAAGGAGGGGAGTCTGGATTCATTTTCCCTCACCTATAAGACAGGGAAGTGACACTGGCCACTCTGGGGTTCCTGGAATAATTACAGGGGGCTGCGTCTCTGATAGGGATAGGGTAGGAACAGAGGAGACCCCCTCCCCCCCCACCATTCTCTCTCTCCCTTCTCCAGCCCTGCCCCCAGCCGAATCCAGGAAGCTGCTCTGCCCTTCTGACATTTACAGACGATTGTCCCTCCTCTCCTTCCTGCTGACATCTGAGCCTCCACCTGGGCCAGCAGGCTGGGTTGGGGGCAGGGCTGGGAGGGAAGCTGCTTAGCCTCTCCTCAGGGGTTCCCAGGGACAGGAGTTTAGACCCCAGCCCTCCCCCAGGCCAATGGTGAGAGCGAGCCAGAAAGATTGGGCAGAGGCTACCCCTCCATGGAGGCTCTCTTCTCACCCATGGCCTCTCTTCTCCCAGATCTCCTCCCAGTGTCCCAGGCTGGAGGCACTGACCCTTGCAGACCCACCAGAATTTCTCTCACTTCTTGCCGGATGTTTATTCTGTAATTAGAAGCCTAGGATTGCTCAATACGCTGCCCACCTGCCCCTCTTCCTTGGCCTTCTCCGGCCTGGTGGCCCTGTGGGGGGGGTTGAGAGGCAGATAATATTCCAGCTCCTTATCTTCACAGGCTTCCCAGGTGGCGCTAGTGGTAAAGAACCCGCCTGTCAATGCAGGAGATGTGAGAGATGCGAGTTCAACCCCTATATCAGGAAGATTTCCTGGAGAAAGGCATGGCAACCCACTCCAATATTCTTGCCTGGAGACTCCCATGGACAGAGGAGCCTGGCGGGCTACAGACCATGGGATCACACAGAGTCGGACATGACTGAAGCGACTTAGCACCCACATCCTCACAATCAGACATCACCGCAGTGTGCTTCATGCAGTCTCTGTCAAGTCCCCGGGTCCCCAGGCAGACTAGACTCCCCGATGCCCACATCAGTCCCCCACACTGGCACTGATCTCCTTCTCTGTTCCATCCCACTGCCCTTCTCTCTCTCCTCCCTTCCTGGGATCAGCTTGGACTCAAATGCCTGTCTCAGTGACTGCTTCTGGGGAAACTAGCCTATGACTGTCAGTCATAGATGCAGTGAGTGCCAACTGGGACTGGATCCCCAGGGGAGAAAGGACAAAAGCAAAGCTCGTGTTCTGATCTTACTCCTGACTGCAGGGCTCCCCACTTCCCCCAGGAGACAGTCTGTATTCCTGGGCAGGGGCTCCTCTGGCTTCCACGTCCTCCTTGGCCACATCAGTGGGCTCTCGAGGCTTCCAGTCTCCCCCTCGGTTCCCCATTAGGCTGTGAGTCCTGGGAGGACAGGGACTGGGACCTGACACCAGTGTGGCACCCAGAAGATGCTCAGGACCAGCTCTTGAGGGAGTGAGGGTGCTGGCCGTGCTCAGGACAAGGGCTTAGTCACTTCCTGGAGGATCTGGCTGGGATGGAGGGAACGCCTTCCCCACTACCAGCCCAAGGAAGCTGCTTCCTGCAGGCTGCCATGAGAACATGTGAATCATGGAAACAATGATGTCTGGCTTACCGTGATTATTGGATAATTCATACAATTCGTCCTTTGCAAGTTCAGGGAAGGGGCCTTTGTGCCAGAAGGAAGCCACCTAGCTCCATAACGAGGCAGTCTCGGGGTCTGCCAGGTCATACCCTCCAAGTGGCAAGAGCCTTGGGAAGTGGATTCTGGTGTGGAGGACATGGGGAGCAGGCTGAGAGGGAAAGCATATGGCCTGAAGGAGCTGCTAGGTGAGCAGGAAGAGCAGGAAGAGGCCAGGGCCGGGGGGCCAGGGCCAGTCACCATGCAGCTGCCACAACTGAGTCTGTGATTGTTTTCAGGTGTAGAAGTGAAGATGCCAGGTATGTCCTATTATTAAGTCTTGTGTGACCCCGGGTTAAGGTCTTGATCACTCAAATACTAGGGGACTGAATGAAATGCCTGGGCTTCCCAGGGGACGCTGGTGGTAAAGAACCCACCTGTCAGTGCAGGAGACACAGGAGATACCGTTCAGATCCTGGGTCTGGGAGATTCCCCAGAAGAGGACATGGCAACCCACTCCAGTTTTCTTGCCTGGAAAATTCTGTGGACAGAGGAGCCTGGTAGGCCACAGTCCACGGGTCACAGAGAGTTGGACACGACTTAGGGACTGAGCACACAATAAAATACCAGTTTGAAAGGGACACAAAGTTTGAACTGTGGCTTCAGATCCTGACTCTGCTACTTACTGGCTTGTGACCTTGGCCTTAGTTTTCTCATCTGTAAAATGGGACTAGTGGACATTCCATTCTCCTTTCCATGGCTGGTGAAAGGATAAGAGTCCTTGTTTGATTCGACAAAGTTTACTGAGCCCTTTCTAGGAACTGAAGATACAATAGTGAACAAAACGCAAACATCTCTGCCTTGGGAATTTCCTAACAGTCTGGTGGTTAAGGCTCCGAGCTTCAGCTTCAGGGGCATGGGTTCTATCCCTGATCAGGGGACTAAGAAAAAAATGTCCCTTCCTTCATGAAGTTTGTGCTCTGAAGGGGGAGAGGCAGGGAAGGAGGGAACACAATTGATAAACAAGATAAATAAGAAAAAGAGACAGTCTGTGAGATACTGATAAATGCTAAGGAGAAAACTATATCAGGGAAACAGAACAGAAAGTATCAGTGGCTGTGTGGGTGGTGTGCCTGCAATTTTGGGGTAGCCAGGAAGGACCCTGCTGAGAAGGCAACATTGGAGCAAGATCTGAAGGAGGTAAGGGAGGCGGTCAGATAGATTCTGGGAAAAGTAAATCAGACCTAGGGAAGAGTAAGCGCTCAGGCTCTCAGGTGGTCATGTGGCCTAGGAGGCTGGGATGGAGGGAGCTGTTGGAGGGCCAGTTGGACAAGTCATGAGGGATCACATCGTCATGGGAGGGTCAGGGTGGTCTGTGTGTGAGCTAGAAAAGAATTTCCAGACACAGAGTATTGCAGAGAGGAGTGAGTTAAGAACAAAGAGCAAAGATAACATGGCCGCTGCAAGCACAGTGGGCTGACAGCCCAACAGACCCAGGAGAGCCTACGGTTAGAACAGCAGGCCAGCTCAAGGGAGAGCCGACCCCTTTTGTGGGTCAGTGGCCAATTTTTACAGTCTCAAGACAAAGAACAGTCCTGCTGGAAAGGTGGCATCAGGTGATTGGTTAGGGTGGGTACGTGCATGCTCGGTTGCTCAGTATGGTCAGAGCTACTGGACAGCGTCCCCCTGGACTGTAGCCCACCAGGCTCCTTTGTCCATGGGATTTCCCAGGCAAGAACACTGGAATGGGTTGTCATTTCCTCCTCCAGGGGAATCTTCCTCACTCAGGGATAGAACCCACATCTCCTGTGCCTCCTGCATTGACAGGTGGATTCTTTACCACTGAGCCACCTGGGAAGCCCTAAGGTGTGTATTTTTACCCAATATGGGGTCAGAGAGCTGGCCAGTAAGGATCAGGGGGGCTCTTGGCAATGGTTACTACAAGGCTCAGTCAGTTCCATAGACAACCTTGGTTCTGGCTCCAGGTCTGTAGCCTTGGTACAGGCCTCGAACCTGTGACCTTGGTACAGGACTCCACGGTAGGGACTTTGGCTTTTGCTTGGGTAAAGTGGAAGGCTCCAGTGAGAGGAATGACAGAAGCTGACATGTGTTTTAACAAATCCTGTTGTTGTGGGTGGGTCCCCTGGCTGCTGAGAGCAAAGGAGGCAGGAGTAGAAGCAGGGATTCCATCAGGAGGCTGTTGAAGTAGTCTTGGTCAGGGGTTCGGGCCTGATGAACCCATGCAGAGGGACCCAGTGACGACTGGTGGGAGGGAGAGGATTTTATGTCACACAGGACATGTCATTGTGTCATCAAATTGTCACTGGATAAGAAGGCTATTCTACTTTCCATTAGTTTCAAAAGCCTTCTGGAAACACTGAGAAAACCTTCAGGTGGTACTGATATGCCTTCAACACCTCTAACTTCTGTCAATCTCCTTCTTTTAAACCCAAAATGACAGGCCTCAGACTCAAGGACTCCTGGCTTTTATGTCTAGCTTTTTTTTTTTTTTTTTTTTATCATTTTCATGGCATTTGGTTTTACACTTACCTGCTGTTTATAAAAACTGAGACTGAATTTTCTCTTAAGTTACTAACAGAAAGGTTTCTTTTAAAATAAACTTATCCAAGTAAAATGTAAGTTGGCCTAAAGAATATGAGGACAATAGCACAGATAGTACAAAAGTTCAGCAAAACTTGTATGGTGAGCCTGAATGGCTGCAGCTGGGGAACCTCAGAGCTGAGGTTAAGAGCTGGTTTCCAGCTGTGAACTGATGTGCTAAGGTCCTGGGGTTCTGAGCAAAGCTTTGTACTTCCTGGTGTCTCCCAGACCTCTCCTGGCCCCCAAATCCCTACAGTGCATCCACTGACCAGCCCTGCCCTCTCAGCTCTTCTTCTACCATGTTCTGGTCGGGAAAGTGGAGCAAGGCCATGAGTTAAGAGCTGAGAGACAGGGTGCCACACGGGGCAGGGCTGGGTCAGGAAACAGGGGCGAAATCCTTCCATTGTCCCTTGGCACCCCCCTCCAAGGAGGGGTCCAGAGAGACTGAGGAGAAGGCATTGGTGTGAGCCTCACTGGCCCTGAGGGAGGAGGTTGGGGAAGACTTTAATCACCATGCCTGTCACGCCCCCGAGCCAGTCGCCGCCAACTCTCGCCTGTCCCCAGGGAGCTGAACCATCGTCACATTTTCTTAGCCTTCTCTTCAGTCTTAACTTGCCCTTTCTCCACACGCGGCCTGTAGATCATCCTTAAAGGTTGGCAGCAACTGGATTGGAGAGAGGAAGGAGGGGAGCGGCCTGTGGGGACACCCCCAGGAAGGAGGTTTATTTTGGCCCCAGTGCAGCTGTCTTGTGGCTCCAATAAAGAAGGATGGGTCTGCACCATCATACACTCAGCCTTGGGGCTGGCTGAAACCCGCTCACCCTGCCCAGAAAAGGTATGGTCCAGGCCAGGCCAGCTTAGCGGGGGACTGGTCATTTCAAGCAGTGTCGTAGTCACATCTGACCGCACAGCCCACTCATCCATTCTGCACGCGGTGCCCGCTGGGCTCCCATTCTGCTCACAGATTTAACTTTATATCCAGCATTCTGAGCACCTCCTATGCTCTGAGCAAGATTCTGGGTGCTTCCATAGATAGCATCCTTTCCAAAAGCTCTTCTAGGATTTCAAGGCTGTTTTGGCATCTCCGCTGGGGTTTTGGCTAGAGAAGCTCAAAGTGGCCTGGCCAGACACCTCTGCCCACCTACCCTTCCTGCCCCAGCTGCTATTCCTGGGCCCAGCCCCCAGCCGCCCTCGTGGGCAAAACTGTGTTCAGGCTCTGGTCCTGGGTCCCCTGACAGAGTCTGCCAGGGATGTCCACATCCAAGCAGGACCAGAGGACACACCCAGCCTGTCCATCCATCATTACTGGGCGCGTAAGCCTCCCGGTCACCTGCCCGGGTCCATTCCCTTCGGCTCTTCTCCACCTGGGTGAGCTCCCTCCACACCATTCCCTCCAGCCAGGACCCATTCTAGCCCTGGGTCTGCCACTGATTCACTACATTAATCGAGGGTGTGGAGGTGGACATTGGACAGACATGCCAGACTAGAAACCCCAGGGCTGGCTTTACTGGCCTCACCCACCTTGCTCCTTTATCTAAATTCTCCCCTGGCCTCAGTAGCCCCACCTCTCTAAACCCTCCCATGATGCTTCATCTGTTTGTAACACTCCCTGTTACACCGGAGCTGGGGCCATCTCAGCTGGCTCGGTCCCAGATGGCTCCCTGCAGGGCTTCTTATCCAGCTTTTCAGGAGGAGGAAAAGGTCCCTTCATGGACCCAGAGCTAGATTTAGGAGCCTGGGTTGGTGGGAAGCAGAGGGTCAGAGAAGCTGTCCTGCCAGCCGTGCCCCCTTCTCTCTTAGGGAGCTGGGTGCTTGGGTTGCCAGTTTCTTCTGAGGCCCGACTGAAGGTCCTCACAGCCCCTAAGGCCTCTGCCTCTGGGACAGCTGGGAGGCAGTCTGTCCAGTTTCTGGGGTTCTCTGGAGCAGCCCTGCCTGGATAACAGGAATGGCAAGAAGAGCTCCCAGAGTCTTCCTAAGGAATGAGGGCACCAAGGACCTAAGATCAAAGGCCAGGAGGGTAGGCAGTGGGATGTAGGCTGGGGGTGGGGAGACAACTCAGCCAGCCCAGCTGAAGGAAGTCTGGGAGCTGAGCTATGAGCAAGAGCAGAGCTTTACCAGAATGTTCCGGATCCACAGGGTCAAGGGTCCAGACATTCACAAAAGGGTGCAAGGACACACGAAGGAAATAGGTCCCGGCCATGGTCCATCTGGAGGAAAACCCTGGGATGGCCCATGTGTGCGCTTGAGTGCTAAGTCACTTCAGTCGTGTTCGACTCTTGATGACTCTATAGACTGTAGCCCACCAGGCTCCTCTGGCCATGGGTTTCTCCAGGCAAGAACACTGGAGTGGGTTGCCATGCCGTCCTCCAGGGGATCTTCCCAACCCAGGGGTCGAATCCACACCTCTTACATGTCCTGCATTGGCAAGTGGTTTCTTTACCACTAGCGCCACCTGGGAAGCCTGGCATGAACCAGGGCAAATTACCTCAGACAAATTCTGCCACACTTAGGGCAGGGTGAGGGCAGGGAGATAGACACAGGAAGCTCCTTAGTCCAACTCAGTTATGAGCTCTACCAACAAGCCACTTCTAAAGGACCCATGTTCTTCTAGATTTTCATTCCAAGCATCTTTGCAACACTCAAACTGGAAGAATCTAAGATACATGACAATTATAAGGAGTGAAAGATTCCAAGAACAGATTCCAAGAGTCCAGGGTGCGGTGTCTCCTGACTTTGGAGGCCTCATTGACCCTTCCTCCCTGACATGTGTCTGGGAACCATTCTCCCGGGCTCAAGTGAGAGGATGGGGTGTTACCACAGATGCTTCTGGTGCTGGCTTTGAACTCCCAACACCTCTGAAGACCAAGCACTGATTAGTTTGGACAATACAGCCTCTGCTTTCTCAGGCACAGGGCCACTGAGTTGGGCCTGGCCTGCTGGAGATGTGGCATGGGCTGTTCTTTCTAAGGGAAACTATGGCAGCGGTGTACTTGCCATGGGGAATGAGGAGAGGCTCCTCTGAGCAAGTGACGAGTCTCTTCCTGCCTGCCGACAGGGAAGGGGCAGGAGAGAGAGGGGCTTGGCTCTAGGGAGCACCTACTTCCTGCTGGCTGGGTCTGGGGCTCTCCACCCCTCTGGGGAGACAGGGCAGACTCTGGTTTAGCTCTCTTTTCTCCACCCACCAGGAGACCCCCAGGTCTTGGAGTAGTAGCTGCTAAGGGTACAGGGAGAGGAGGCAGCAAAGGATGGAGTTGTGGCTGGAGTCTGCCTTCTCTTGCCTACTAACACTCCTCCACCTCCCTTACCTGCCTGGACTCCCAAGGTCCATTTTCCCAGGGTCTGACCCCTCTCTTTTCCCAGATAATCTCTAAAGGAGGGAGGATGTATTTATTACCCAATATTCCTCCCTAAGGTTTTTCTCCCACAGCTCCTCTTGCTTGAGTAAGCTCAAGATGCCCTCAAAGCAGGAATCCCATCTTCCCTTTCTCATAGCATTTTTTTTTTTTTTGGCCATGCTGCCTGTTACGTGGGATCTTAGTTCCCTGACCAGGGATCAAACCCGTGTCCCCTGCACTGGAAGCACAGAGCTTTAGCCACTGGACTGCCAGGAAAGTCCCTCTCATAGCATTTTAACAGGCCACAGGGTGTGACTGTCCATGGCTACACCATCTAGCCCAGGAGCCATCAGCCATACGTGGCCACTTCACCCTTGAGATGCAGCTGGTCTAAACTGAGCTGGGCTGCAAGTAGAAACTACATATCAGATTTCAGAAACTTGGAACCATAAAAGAATGTAAAATAGCTCAATAATTTGTAATACTGATTGCATGTTGAGATGATAATACTTTAGACACATTGGCTTAAATATATTCTAAAATTCATTTCACCCAATTCTTGTTCTTTAATGTGGCTACTAGAAATTTTAAATTTCACATGTGCCTTGACTATGGCTCGTGTTATATGTCTGTCGGCCAATGCCGGTCCAAGGACAGGTATCTGGACATCCCTGAACACAGAGTAGTCTGTGCAAGAGGAATGGGGACTCCAAGGTGTTGAGTGTGTAAGGCCCAGAAGGAGTTTTAACCTCTCACCTAACAGCAAACTCTGGGCTTGTGGAGCAGCTGTTTCGGCAGGTATGGGGTCTGCTCAGGAGGGGCCCAGAGGTCCTGCTGTTGCTGGTGATGAGTCTGTGCTCCTCAAGGAAGCTCTTAGCAGCCAGGTCCCAATATCAAGGCCCTTAGTGCTTAAGGCTCTGGAGCGAGTGTTGTGGGTTCAAATCCTACATCTGCCACAAATTAGCTGCTGACACTGGTGCTCTGTGCCTAGAGTTCCTCAACTTAAAATGAGGGCTGGGTTTCTTTTTCATTAATTTTTATTGAAGTGTAGTATAGGCAGAAGGAGAAGAGGGCGGCAGAGGATGAGATGGTTAGGTAACATCACCGACTCAATGGACATGAACTTTGGGAGATAGTGAGGGTTAGGGAGGCCTGGCGTGTTGCAGTCCATGGGGTCACAGAGTCAGACACAATTTAGCAACCAAACAACAACATAGTTGATTAACAATGTTGTGTTTGTTTCAGGTGTACAGAAAAGTGAATCAGTTATACATATACATATATCCAACCTTTGTTAAGATTCTTTTCCCATGTGGGTCATTACAGAGTATTGATTAGAGTTCCTTGCGCTATATAGGAGGTTCTTATTATCATAAGACTGTTTTGAGGATGAAATGGGCTAACGCACGTAAAGAAGTCAGGATAGTATCCAGCACGTAGTAGGTGCTCAGCACACAGCAGCCAAGGGTGTCAGAGCCCAGGTCTGGGTCATTCAGAGGACAGAGGAGACTGGAGACAGGTGGCTGGGGCAGGCCAAGCTTGAGGCCCAGTTCTGCTGTGGCCTCCCTGTCCTCAGTCTCCCTGCTGTCAGATGAGGGTAGCCAGGACCCTGATGGCCCAGGGTGGTGACAGAGGGCAGTGTTACGCACTCCCTTGCCCTTCAGATGTCCCACCATCTCTCCCGGAAAGTGTGTGGGAAGGCTGCCGAGCGGCTGTGGAAGGTGACCTTGAGGCCTGGCAGGGTGGGAGTGGGCCAGGTTGGTAAGGGGCTCACAGCTGGAGGACTAAGGAGCCTCAACTCCACCAGCCCCTCGGAAAGCCTGGTCTTAGCACCGCTGGAAATTCTTAAGCTGGGATTTCAGTTTAATTACATATTGATTAAATGGAACAAAGGCGCAGAGGCTCCAGGGACCAGGCTCAGTGAGTGCCTGATGGAATTTCAATCTTGCTTTGTTCCTGCCTCCCACTCTCTTGGAGGCTCAGAGCGCTCTCCGCTGAGGAGTCCTGGCCTTACATGAGCTCTGAGGGCACCAAAGATCTTGTCATGACAGAGGACAGCTGGTGGCCCTCAGCTACCGAGCACTTCCCCGCCCTAGCTCCCAGCACTCCCAAGTACCCACCACCCCTGAACCCAGTCAGGTCCCGAAAAGTCCTGTCCAAGGTCACACCCAAGGTCGGAGGAGGCAGATCTAGCATTTGAACCTGGGTCTTTCCCTGGAAGGTCCTGGTGACATGTGGACCCACTCTGCAGCCAGGCTCACCACAGCTCCACACTGAGAGGTGCCCAAAGATAGTCCTATTCAAGAACCACTCTCTACAATTAGAGAAAGCCCACACACAGCAATGAACACCCAGTACAGCCACAAATAGATAAATTATTCTTTAAAAAAAGAAGTATTTACTGAGCATCTTCGGCATAGTCTTCCCATAGACAGGGCATCCGGCTGGAGGCTTAGAGAACAAGGAGCCAGACGAAGGTAGGGAGGCAAAGAATGGGAAAAGCACTCCAAGCAGAAGGAACAGCCTGTGTGAGGACTAACAGGCAAAGGTAGCACTTTGGTGGGCCAGAGCAGGCTGGATCACAGAGTGTGGGGTAGGGCATAGTGGGATAAACTGGAGGCTTGTGTTGGACCCATCTCACGAGGCCCATAGTAGATGACGGGGCTTGACAACATCTTCCCCATTCTTGCCCTGGCAATGCAGTTTAAGAGACTGAACTCAGCTCCAGGGAATCGAGTCGTCATTCGATTTACTTACCAATGATTGGCTCTGGGAGTGGTGTGTGACCAGTTCTGGCCAATGAAGAGTTGAGACAAGGCCCACCTACTCCTAGACTTCAGGTTTTGTGAGCCAGTACATTTCTTTATTGGAAAAGGAAATGGCAACCCATTCCAGTATTCTCACCTGGGAAATCTCATGGACAGAGGAGCCTGGTGGCCTAGTGGGCTACAGTCTATGAGATCACAAGAGTCAGAAACGACTGAGTAATTAAACCACCACATTTCTTTAGGGCTTAAGTCAGCACTAGTTTGATATTTTGTCATTAATAGCAAAAAGCATATACGGGTATAAACCACCATAAGGACTCTGGACTTTACCTTAAGAGTGATGGGGAGCCAGTGAAGAATGTTAACATGGAAATATTTTCTTTTTAAAAATATCACTCAGAGTACAAAGTCAAGAAGAGGGGGAAGAGTGAAATCAGAGAACCCAGCTGGGAGGAACAGGCTGTTTAGGGAGGCAATGAACTTCTCATCAGCGTAGTGAGTGAGCAGGAGCTGGACTGCCATCTGTCGAGGGCAAGAGTTGGGCATGATGATACCTCTTAGCTCTTGTCTGCTGATAAGATTTGACAGTTCTGCAGATGGCCTCCTACTTCCTGCTTCCCTGAGAATTACAAGAGCCTTGGTGTGAGTAAAATTCCCAGACTTAGGAGCAGCCCAGTTACTCAAGGGACTCCTAACCTGCCCTTCCTCTCCCACTTCCCTGCTTTATTTTCCTCCATGGAACTTATCACCCGTGAATATGTGGAGTATTTTCCTTATTTGCCTAGTTCATTGTCTGTTTCTCCCATAGAACTTCATGCTATCCAATCTGGTGGCCACTGGCTGCATGTGGCTATTTGATCACTTGAGATGCAGAGTCTAAATTGAGATATGCTATCAGTATAAAATACAGACCAGAAGTTGAAAGCTTAGTATGAAAAAGAATGTAGAGTATCTAATCAATTAAAAAAATATTGATTTCATATTGAAATGATAACATTATGGATGTTGGTGTTGTTTAGTGACTAAATCATGTCCCAACTCTTTTGTGACCCTGTGGACTGTAGCCCACCAGGCTCCTCTGTCCATGGGATTCTCCAGGCAAGAATATGGGAGTGGGTTGCCATTTCCTTCTCCAGGGGATCTTCCCAATCCAGGGATCGAATCTGAGTCTCCTGCATTGCAGGCAGGTTCTTTACCACTGAACCATCAGGGAAGTCCGATATTATGGATGTATTTGCTTAAATAACTATAGTATTAAAATAAATTTCACCTGTTTCATTTTTCTTTTTAAAATGCAGCTACTAAAAGGTTTTACTTACTCATGTGACACACATTATTTTTCTACTAGACAGAATTATACCAGACCAAGGACTGGCAAACTATGGCCCATGGGCCAAATTCAGCCAGTAACCTGTCTTTGTGTAGCTCATGAGCCAAGAATGTCACATTCTTAAAGGATTGTAAGAAAGCAAATAAAGACAAATATGCAACAGAGGCTGTATGTGGCCCACAAAGCATAAAATATTTACTTCTAGCCGTTTACAGAAAATGTTTACACTAGACTATAAGATTGACAAAGGCAGGAACTTCTGTCAGCTTTGTTCTTCACTGTGTGCCCAGTGCCTACAATAGGAGCACTGCCTGGCACACGGTGGGTGTTCAATAAGCATTTGATGAATGGATGAATGAATGAATGAATCAATATGTTGCCAAACTTTACACGACTGCCTTTTGTTCCTACCCTGGATGCTGCCCGCCAACTGGCCTGGCTGCCCCCAAGGGCAGAGATGTGCCTTTTCCTATATAACCCACTACCCAGCTAAACATGGGGCCGTAGGTTGGGGGTGAGGCCAGGAAAGACACGTGTGGAGTAGTGCGCTGCTTTGTCCCACCCTTGTAGAGGTCAACACCACCCTGTCCACTACTGCTGCCAAGAGCTATGAGGGTGGGAGAGGTGGATGAGATTCACCCACCCCTTAAATCAAAGAAGTCCAGATTCCTCTATGGGACAAGCTCTCGTAGGAGAGAGGGGATCAGCCTTGGCCTGGGGCGGCTGGGGTTGGGGTTATGCCTTCTTCAGGGTTCGGTTCTTCTCCAAGGAGCCTGTCAGTGGCAGGCAAGGTGACCCAGAGCCCACAGAAGAAGGCCCAGCAGAAATGAGGTTCTGCCCACCCCAGGCAGGATGCTGTGGCTTTGATAGATTAGAAACCAGAACCTGGCCATGAAAGGACTTTCATGCTTTAGACAAAACTGGGTTTGGATGGATTTGTTTTTGGCTCCTTTGTGCTTACCTTTTATATCCCTTATGATAAAATTGCTCCTGACCATCTCCACCCACTCAGCACGTGCAGTGAGAAAGGGGCAAGGATATTGGTGGCTCTCCTTACCCATATATAACCCAGAGAGAAAAAAGAAAGTGGTGTGCAGCCCTTGCTGAGGCAGCAGAGACAGTGACCTGACGTCCCCAAGAGATGCTCAAACCATTCCTCAGAGCGGATAGGGTCGCTTGTGCGGGAAATAGCACTGTTTCATGGAAAATGCGGACTTTGAAATCAGACCCACTCCCCAGCAGGGCATTGCTTCATTTTCCTGGGCCTCCATCTTCCACTCTGTAGACTGGCTGATGGGGCAGGTTGCTGTGAGCACCAGAGTAGGGGTTGAGCAGGGTGTCTGGCATACAGAAGGCCCTCAGTGAACACTAGTCATAATTGATCCTCCTCATTTAGGAGACAATTCCATCACCAGGAGCCCAAGAAGGGAGCAGTTTAGACCACTCCTACCTGCATGATGTGGCCAAGAAGGCCTCTGGCCCGGAGAGGCCCTAGTGCAGCTCATGTTGGAGCCAGGGGAGAGGAGGGGGTCACTAACTACCAGAGTGAGAACCGGTCTCCAGGCTGCAGGCCTCCCACCCCCACCCTCTCTCCCACCCACCACCTTTGTCCAGGCTCAGAGCTCCTGGGATGTGGCAGCAAGAACTTGGCAGCTTCTGGCTTTCATTCCTTCTCTCCCTCCTTCCTTTATTTGTTGTTACACGGGCTGTAATTAAGGAGGAAAAATCTGTGAAAATTAAATGATTCTGAAGGGGCCGAATAGAGACTGGCAGGGGTGAGGGGTGGGGGGAAGGAATTGGAGGAAGGTTGTGCCCTTCCTGCTTCTTGAACACCCTTTGGAGAAAGGATGCTGGAGGAAGTACTGGGAGCCACCCCTTGTTGCCTCTTCTGGAAACCCAACTGAAGGTGTACAAAGCCCTGGGCCAGACAGAGCTGGACTAGGCCTTACTCAAGAGGATGGTAGCCTGGCAGAGGAGATAGACACCTACATAGATAACCACACTGCGGATGACAGCCAGAACCTGGGTCCCTGTCCAGACCTCTGTTCTCTTCTTGACTTGCTGAGGAACAAGCCCTCTAGGACAATGGGACTCATAGGGTAAGTGGGGCACCTTTTAAATTTGTCCAAAATGTAACCTCCCTTTTGGGTGGTTCCTTTAGGTGGCCTCAGAGAGAGACTACCCAATGCAGCCTGGGGTGGGGATGGTCAGGTAAGACTTCCTGGAGGCACTAATATTGGCACAGGGCTTTGAGGGCTGCTCAGGAGTTTAGCACCCTGGTGCAGGGCTGGGGGAAAGTAGAGTTGAATTTTTAGTCAGAGGGAGCAGCCTGTGTGAAGGCTGGTAACAGGTTGGTGCCCAGTGTGTGAAGGGAATAAGGGATGTGTCCCAGTTGTGTGTGAGCACATGCTTCCTTTGTGGCTCAGACAGTAAAGCATCTGCCTGCAATGCAGGAGTCTAGGGTTCGATCCCTGGGTTGGGAAGATCCCCTGGAGAAGGGGATGACTACCCACTCCAGTATTCTTGCCCGGAGAATCCCATGAACAGAGGAGTGTGGTAGGCTACAGTCCATGGGATCACAAAGAGTGAGACACAACTGAGTGACTCATACACACACACACATACACACACACACACACACACCTGGAGGCAGGCGGGGTGGTTAGGCAGCCTCAAATGCTGTCCTCAGGAGCTTGAGAATCTTGGTCTGTGGATGACAGAAGTCATCTGAGGGGGCATCTTTGCCCGAATTTACAGGTGAAGGTCGTGACTGAAGCGCTGAGATGTGAAGACCTTGCCCAATGTCCCCAAACTGTGATCTGGGCCTGAAGGGCAGGCGCCAACCTCTGCTTGCCTCTGATAACAGTGTTAATGATTCTAATTCACTTTAGTCCATTAACGAGTCTTTATTGAGCAGAAGCAGGCGCCAGGAGTGTGCGGGTGTGAGCTGCCATGTGGGCCTCAGAGCCCCGCTCTCAGAGAAGACAGCCATGTGAGCCTCCCTAGACAGCCATCTAGAAGGCCAAGAAGTCTCCTCCTGCCCCCTGTCACCACCCTGGGGCTGCAATGATCCTCCCGGCCAATGAAGCCTCCATTCAGGGAATGGATGGTAAACAAGGAGGCAGGCTATCACTGTAATATCTTGTGACCTAGCCTCAGCCTGCTCCTTCTTAGGCACCAACCTAGATCTTAAGGATGAGGTGGGGGTGTGTGGTAGGACTGGCCCAGATGAGGCAAGGGTTTCTTCCCACCTGATGGAAGGGTACAGAAGCAGCCACAGCAGCACCCAGAGGAAGAAGGGAGTCATCCTGGCACCAGAATGAGTCCCCTGGCCAGCTGCCCCCTTCAGCTCCCAGTGTGCGCTGGCAAGGGGAAAGTGGGGATATTGGTGGGCTCCCTGAAAGAGGTCTAGGAACTGAGGCTGATGGTGGGGTCCTAAAGCACAGGAGGACCCTACCCTTCAGCTCAGCCTGCAATAGGAATGAATCATGCATATGCATTAGATCTCATGATTATGCATGATAGGAAGAAGCCTAAATGCTTCCAGGGACTGGCTCAGCTAGGTTTGGGACAAGGCAGAGGTCTCTAGTTTCCACCATCCCTGTAGAACTAGGACCGTGGCGTATGTGGCTGACAGCTGTCACAGCACCTGGAGCAAGAACCCCAGTTGCTATCTTGGCTCTACTCCTGTCTTTCCCCATGACACAGAGCAAATCATTGCCCTGCCTTAGACCTCAGCTAAGCCATCTGCAGAATGGGCATGCATGCTAAGTAGCTTCAGTCGTGTCTGACTCTTTGCAACCCTATGGACCTTAGCCCACCAGGCTCCTCTGTCCATGGGATTTTCCAGGCAAGAATACTGGAGTGGGTTGCCATTTCCTCCACAAGGGGATCTTCCTGACCCAGGGATCAAACCGTCTCCTGCATTGGCAGGCGAGTTCTTTGCCACTAGCACCACCTAGGAAGCCCTGCAGAATGGGAATATGTCTCAATTCAAATGCCTCCAGGGGTTGTGCTGAAGGTCAAATCCAAGGAATAGCTGTCATGTGGATTGGATTCCCTTGGAAGTTTAAGAAGTGTCTTAAGAGTCAGATGTTGCTCAAGACTCTCAGTCAAGGTCCCAGAGAAGCAGTGTTGCATTTTAATTCCTTTCACATACTCAAAAACTGTGGCCCAGAAAAGTGGAGAGACTTGACCAAGATTACACTAGTAAGTTTCTAAGCCCTGTGGCCTTGCCCTAGTCAACTTTAGGACCCTGCACAGGGCTGTTCTCCCCAGCCTAGGCACTTATGCTGTTTCCTGTCACTCCATCAGGGCTTTCTGAGCCATTTGTTTTTATTGTCTGTATGTTGGGTGGCCTGCAAGAGGGGCTGGCGTCTGCCTGTGAGTATAAAACTGACAAGAGCCGCTGGCAGAGTGTGGAAACTGTCAGCAGAGCAGCCGCCTGTGAAATTAACATGATATCGAAAGCGTCAATGTTTATTTACTGGAAATATCTGGACAGGATGCAAAGCAGGCCTGCAGCTGCTGCCTCAAGGGTGAGGATGAGGGTCACTCGGCCTGTCCCTTCTCGCCAGCTACCAGGCCCTGCTGGCAGAATCAGCTGACTCCCTGGTTGAAACTCCCATCCTCTTCTTGACTTGCTGAGGAGCACGCTCTCAGGGAGATGGTGTGGCTTCATTTAAGGTTATCCAAAGTGATCTCCCTCCTGTCCCAGGATTCCAGAGATGGTGTGTCTTAGATTTGGTGAATGAGGGTGGGTCCTTGTTCCCACAGCAGCCCGCCCCAAGCCCCAGCTGATTGGGCCAGATGGAGGTCACCTGACTAAAATGTGGCCAATCACAGTGTGTCTCATGGGAATTTGAAATTGGGGCACAGAGATTAGGTTAGCTGCAGGGAACTGAGACTGGAGATTGTGTTGGCTTCAGGCAGGGGCTACCATCTCGGGGTGAGTGGTCAAGCTCAGCTAAGAGCACGCTGATGAGTGAGGGGAAAGCTTGGTTACCGGGCTGATTTCCACACCCTCCCCCCACCATGATGACATGTCAGGAGCATGGATAGGTGGTAAATTACCATTCAGCCCAGTGTTCCCAACCTGACTGGTGAAAAGAATCAGCAGAGCACCATCCCAGACATTTGGATTCAGTACGGCTGGACTGGGCCCGGGAATCAGAATTCTGACTTTGTCTTATCTGGAGGATGACTTGGGAATCGATGATTTAGGCCATGCAGGGTAAACCTCTCACCTGGTCTAAAATGAGGCCAAAGTAGAGAGATAGATGATACCACGGTGCGGACCCGCCCTGGGAAGTCTTGTAAGTGGTGATCCGCACCCTGGCTGCACATGAGAATCACCTAGGGAACTTGAGAATCCTATTACTCAGGCAGCACCCAGACCAACGAAGTCAGGATCTCTGAGAGTAGGATGTTTGGGGGTTTTTTAGTATTTACTTATTTATTTGGCTTGGCTGCACTGAGTCTTAGTTCTGGCTCATGGGATTTTCGCTTCTGCATGCAGTCTTCTCTCCAGCTGGATGTGGGCTCCAGAGCACGTGGATTTAGTTGCCCCCACAGTATGTGGGATCTTAGCTCCCCAACCTGGGATTGAACACGTATCTCCTGCATTGGAAGGCAAATTCCTAACCACTGGATCGCCAAGGAAGTCCCTGGGAGTGGGAGTTAAATAGCAGTTTAGTTGCTTTTAGTTTTTAAATGTCCCCTGGTGATTTCAGTGTGCAGCCAGGGTTGAGAACCACACTGATCTAGAGAAAGTCACCATTTCACTGCACTCACACTCCTACTTACAGACCCTACCCCACCTATAGCCTAAAAGAGGTGGCCTTCCATATCTTCTGGCCCTGCCTTAGCTGATTGGACCAAGGGTGGACACCACATGTAATCCTGGCCCATCATAGTTTCCCTTGGGAATTTAGAATTGAATGCAAAGGCTGAGTGAGTGGCTGTGGAGAGCTGAGGTGGCCCTCTTAAGGGAGCTGTGCTCAGTCAGACACCCCCTGGTTGGGCAGCAGAGCAGGAAGCAGGTGACCTGAGCCACTGTGCAGCCTGAGGCTGAGCCAAGAGGAGAGAGAAGTAGTTTCCTGTGATGAATTTCCCTTATGGCAACTCCCTTGTGGCAATCCTGATAGCAATCCCCGTGTTAAAGAACATCTTTAAACGGACTTCTGTTCATTGCACTCAAATTGTTTTGGATACCCCAGCCCAAGAGCCCTCCACCCCCATGCAGCCTCCATGGATCCACCCTGGAGGCCCAGGGAAGGGCAGCAACTGGCGCCTACTGGGCATATGCCACAAGCAGTTACTTTCTGCGGGTTTTGTCTCCAAGCTTTCCAGTACCCCTATAAAGTGGGAATGATTATCACCGATCTAAGGGGGAAGTGAGGTGTTGTGCCCCAGGCTTGACTGATTAGTGTGGAGAGGAGACATAAAACTGGGTGTGCCCAACCACTTCCAATGCATCCTGCCGGAAGCCAGTTATGCAGAGCAGGGCAGAGTGGAGGTCTTGCTGCAATAGGGGGTGGGGGTCTGCTGCTTGCCCTCCCCCAGAGCGGGGACAGAGCATGAGTGGAGGGGGGCTGACCATTTGAAAATAATCCCACTAGGGCTCAGGCTCTGAGTTACTGTGGGAGACCTGAGGCCCAGGGACACACACAGGACACTCACGGTACCTGAGAGCTGTGAGTATTCTCATCACCACTGTCACTGTTGTCATACAGGCTGCAGAGTGCTTTGTGAACCTGCTCCTACCCCACCCCATGTGAGTCCTCATAACGCCTGGTCCTTGTTGCTCTGATCACAATTTTTAAATGTGTATTCTTTGAGTGATTGGCTGACTGGAGTCTGCTCCCCCATCAGATTCTAAGCTGGGCAGGAACCTTCCTCCGGACATTCCTGGTGCCTAGCCCAGTGCCTGGTGAGAGGAGGTGCTCAGTGAACATGCTGAGAATGAAGAAGTGAGAGAGTGCTCAACAGCAAGAATTATGACTCCATTTTCTAGATGGGTTGTGTGAAACCCAGAGAGGGGAAACCAAGTGGTCCGGATCAGACAGGAAGCAATGGATGGCTAAGTTGGGCGAGGACCTGATCCAGAGCAGGGAGGGAGGCCCAAGAAAACACAGCAGAAGTGAGATTTCAGGATGGCTGTAGGCATGGACAATCCTGCACAAATGAGTGTGTGACAGATGCCAAGCAGGGCCCCATGGGACTCCTGGGCACGGAGACCTTTTTGTCCCCCATTCCTTGTAGGCAAGACTCCAGCAGCTTCCATAACCTTCTCTGAGTTCCAAAGGGAAGAGCAGTTGCTAATCAAGTGAGGAGCAGCAACGAAACCACCTGAAGCAGAGGCTCATCAACATCAGGTGATGGACCATCTAGGACCCTTGTTGTTGTTGTTCAGTTGCTCAGCCATGTCCAACTGTTTGTGACCCCATGAACTGCAGCATGCCAGGCTTCCCTGTCCTTCACCATCTCCTGGAGTTTGCTCAAACTCATGTCCATTGAGTCAGTGATGCCATCCAACCATCTCATCCTCTGTTGCCCCTTCTCCTCCTCCTCTCAATCTTGCCCAGCATCAGGGTCTTTTCCAAGGAGTTGGCTCTTCACATCAGGGGCCAAAGGATTGGAACTTCAGCCTCAGCATCAGTCCTTCCAATGAATATTCGGGACTGATCTCCTTTAGGATGGACTGGTTTGATCTCCTTGCAGTCCAAGGGACTCTCAAGAGTCTTCTCCAGAATCATAGTTCAAAAGCATCAATTCTTCAGTGCGCAGGCTTCTTTATGGTCCAACTCTCACAACCTTACATGACTACTAGAAAACCTGGGACCCTGCACACACCCTAACTCTGTTAGCAACCCCATCCTATTGAAACTGCAGAAGAAAGAAGAATGCAAGACTGTTACTGCCTTGATCCTTATCACATACTCCTGCTTGACTACATAACTTTTCCTGACTCACTAGGGAGAGGGGCACACAGGTCTTGAGGTGTGTCTACTGTGTTCCCCCTTTGTCTGGCAAAGTAATAAAGCCAGTTTTTCCTTCTCCTCCATAATCTGTCTCCGTGTTCCTGTTTGGCATTGGTGCACAGAAAGCTAAGATTTTGGCAACAAGATATAAAAGTGATGGTGGGGTCCTGAGTGAAGCCCCTTCCTTTGACAGAGACCTCCTTGATGGGGAACCACCCCTTCCAGCAGGTGGAATGAGCAGCTCTCTTGGCAGCTCTCTCCAAGGCTGAGAACCACAAGCCCAACCCAGAGTGAACAGGAGGTGGGCCACAAGCTGGAGAAGGTGAAAGGCCTGCAGAACCTCACTACAAGGCCCATTAGAAAACGTGCTTTTTTTTTTTTTTTTAATGTAGACCATTTTTAAAGTCTTTATTGAATTTCTTACAATATTGCTTCTGTTTTTTAATGCTTTTTGGTTTTTTGGCTGCATGTGATATCTAAGCTCCCCAACCAGGGATCAAACCCACAACCTCTGCATTGGAAGGCGAAGTCTTAATCACTAGGCCACCAGGGAAGTACCTATCCTTGTTTTTAATGCTCCTAAACAGAGAGAAAGAGGGAGAGAGCTGAGCTTGTCTATACAATAGGGAAAGACAACTATGATTGGTTGTCACCATGGGCTCTTAATTTCTATCCTGATGAAACAAGTCTCCCTCTTGGGCAGGGCACCTGGTATTGGAACTATGATTGGTTGTCACCATGGGCTCTTAATTTCTATCCTGATGGAACAAGTCTCCCTCTTGCGCAGGGCACCCGGTATTGGAATGGGTCTGGCTGTGTGTCAGGGACAAGTGCTGCATAGCTCACCACCTGTGAGTCTCCTGGTCCACGGCCCCATGCTTGTTCTGAATGTCCTGAATGAAGGCTGGGGGCTGGAAGCTGAGTCGAGAAGGTGCCGCTATATATAACGGGGAGTCCATAAGAATAATAACAGTAGAAGCAAACACTGATTGGTCACTTGCTCTGTGCCAGACACCATTTGAAGTGTTTTGCAGGCATGATCTAATTTAATCCTCACAAGTTACATGGGCAACCTGCCCAAGGCACACAGCTGGTATGTGGCAGAGCCAAGATTTAGACCCAGGTCGTCTGGCTCCAGATCTCACTCTCTTAACAACCTACACTTGCCACTGTGACCAGCCTTCACCTCTTGGTATGCTTTGTGTTTCAATGTGATTCAAATATTCAAGGTATGATTTTGCCTAATCCCAGTGCTGGCAGGCCCTGGGCCAGGGGATTGATTCAGAATTGAGGATTCAGCAATGGTGATGAGGAAAGGACTGTTTGGGGAAGTGACCTATACCATGAGCTGAAGGTTGCCAGGAAAAAAAAAAGTAAGCGTTTGTGTGTGTGTGTGTGTTCGCGCTCGTGCGTGCGCACGCACATACATGATAGGGGAAGGGTAGGGGGATAGGGAACTTCTTAAGTTAGGGAAGAACATTTGGGGAGGCCTGGAGGGGAAGGAACTTGGGCATTTCAGGAAAAGGAGGTCAGTGCAAGCTCTTGGGAACCCTCTGGAGCGAGGAAACCATACTGGGTCCTAAAAGCTCCTCCAGAGTCTTTGAGCCAGGTCCCTTCACAAATCACCCGGGCTGAGTCCCACAAGGCACTTCTGGCCAGGATGCTGGCTTGCCGCTCCCATCCAGGTGGACGAGCACCACTGCGATTTATCTTGGGCTCAGTATCTGGGTGCCTCTGAGGAACCCCTACCATTCCTGCCCTCAGCCTAGTCGTGCCTTCTAACCCTGTAACGAAGAGGGCCGGGGCACAAGGGTCCGAAGTCGGGGGTGGGGATAAAGGGAGGGTCCCTCGGCCAAGCTCCTCGCGGCCGGCCCCTCCCAATCCTAAGTTGGTCGCCTAGGAGACAGCTCCCGGTGCGCTCTCATTGGCCGGCCCGGCTCCGAGGGTGGGAGCGAGGCTCTGGGCTGCTTTCCGCACGTGCACGTGCGTGTGCGGGCTCACGTGTGTGTGTGCAGGGTGCGGGAGCCTTGAGCACCGAGCGGGTCTGGGCGCCCTGTGACCCCAGGAAGGAGAGAAGCGGCAGGAGGGGGGCATGGACCCTTGGGAGGACCCAGATGGTCAGAGCTTGGTTGGTGGAGGCTCGGCCAGGGTGCAGCTGTGAGCTGCGGGAGGGGGCTGTCCTGTAGATCTGTGCTTTCGTATGAGTGCTCCGGTGAGAGGAGCCAGTGTGGTATACCAGTGTGAACAGCTATTATCTGTACCAGAGTGTACACTGAGGGTGTCTGCTCACTTCAGGGGAAAGGCTTGTGTGTGGACACATAAATTGCTGCCTATGTAGGAGAATGTGTGGGTCTGTATAAATGTGAGCTCTGCTGTGTGCACGTGTGCCCACTGGAGTGTGTGTGTGTGTGCACATGTGTAGCAGAGAAGTGTGCATCTCCCATACCTCAAATCTTTCCTCCATAGGCTCTGAGATGTGTCGTGACAGTCATGCTCAAGCGCCCACCATAGCTCCCCATTGCCCCATGGCACCCTACAGAACACCCACTTCACTTCCCCAACCCCTCACACTCAAGTCTGCCCTCCTTCCCCAGGAACACAGAGAGTCACCAGGATAAGAGGTTCTGTCCCTGGTGCAGGGAAGGCTTCAAGGGCAGGTGTGAAGCGTTGAAAGCAGATTTTCCTAAAACTAAGCCAGGGGACCTGGAGCTGAGGGCCTTGGGACCCTCGAAAAGCTGGGACCTACCTTTTCTCTCCCCTGTTTGCTCTCTTTATAGGAATGGTAACCTTCCCTTATGTCCCCACTGCCTGTGGGACTCCGGACTCCACAGCTGTGGGGTGTTTACAGGTGTTATTCCCTCAGCCACCTCACTGCCACATCCTCCCCTGCCTGTCAGTGTGTTTGGGAAACTTTCTTTTTTTGGGAGGAGGGCTGGGGGCCAGCTAGGACCTGGGGGCCCATCATGGCCTCTTCAGCCCTCTACCTCACCTCAGAACAACCTCCCATCTAGCCCACCCTTCCAGCAGTCCTTTCTACCTCTGGGCAACTGCAGGAGCCCATCAACCTTGCCGTGTCCCTGTCCCTTCCAGCAGCCCCGCAGGACAAAGGAAACAGCTGTTCTCCTGGCTCCTGGACAGCCAGGTGCCAGCCAGTGGCCGACCAGGCAGCCCTGCCCGGCACTTCGGGTGGCAGAGACTTTCACCAGTCTTACTTCTATGGTCCACCTGGACTCTCTGGCAGAGGGTCTTGTCCCACTCCTCCTGGGCTGTCCTGCCTAGACGGGCTCTGGGGGCCCATCTGGTCCAACCCTAGCTGTGCAGAGAAAGGAAGGTGATGCAGAGGGACAGGGGCACACCCAAAGTGTCAAGAGACTGGCAGGCTCCCCAAGGAGGACATAAGGTGATCTCCAGAGTATGTGTGGGGAACGGGGGCTCTGACGGCTGGGCCTCTGGGGGCTTTGGCTCTCCCAGCTCGACTGAGAGGCACCTGAGGAAGGCTGGGTGGACTGGGTGAGTGGGCCTGAGGTGGCCAGGGTCGGGGCAAGTGGAGGGGCCGGCAGGCCCAGTGCGCCTCTGTTCCAGGTGACTGCGCAGTCAGTATGGCACATGGCCAGGGGGATTTATGGGCCTAGGCGCAGGGCTAGGCAGTAAATGTTGTTGTGCTAGAGGGCTGTAACTCTGCTTCGCCTCAGCAGCAGTGTGGGGGCAGGGAAGTGAGACAGGGGACACCGCTGAGTTCTGGGGGGAACCCTGAAGCTGGAAAGGAGTGGGGAGACCCAGCTGGTATTGTCCCCTCTCAGGCACTTGGGAGGGTCAGCCCAGGGACCGGTGCAAGGTCACACCAAGCAGTGTCTTCCCCTTCTGGTGCTGGGCACTGGACAGAGCACAGCAGACAGACACATGGAAAGCCTCACTCTGACCCGGCTCCATGCTGCCCAGGGCAGCTGCACACCCCTTCCCAGCTGGGGCTGCTCCCTGTGCCCTTGGCGTGACCTGAAAGAGGCTCCAGAGCTGGCAGGAGATGGAAGGGATGAGGGCTTACTGTGCCTGTGTCTCTCCTCTTTACGATGCTGTATTTTTTAACGAGCTATATAAATCTCTGCTGGTTGGAGGGCAAAGTTAGGGCCTCCAGCTGCCCCCCTCCTCTCGGGCTGGGTGCCCTCTCGGGCCAGCCTGACCTTGTGCTTCCCATGGGAAAGCTTTCTGGATGCTACAGTGGTTGCCATCCCCCAGTTCAGCTGAGTCAGAGCTGGTGCTACTACTGACTCATTTTGTGACCCTGGACCTGTCACTCCCCATCTCTGAATCTCAGTTTGCTCATCTGCAAAATGCGAGCACACACTGCACCTTGTGAGATGCCACGTCTTAGCTGTGCAACTCTGCACAATGGTTAAACCTCTCTGAGACTCGTGTTTCTAGTCATCAAACAGGGAGACAGTCATGCTGATCACTGCTCTGGGCTCAGCTCTGGACACTGGGAGTGGAGAACCATTGAGAGGGTCAGCAGTCCTCTCGCCTGCCTGGCTTTCTCTTTCCTCCGCTTCCAGCTTTATCTCCAGCTTCTTCTCCTCCTCTGTTCCCCTGGGGCATCCTGTCACTCCATCCCCAGAATTGGCTGTCTCCATGGTGGTGTGTCTCAGCCCAGACTGGGAGTGAGGAGGTAGGGACAGGGTGGAGCTGGTGGGAGGCACAGGGACAGCCATGCTCTGCTCCTGCTGGGGTCACGTCCAGGGCATGACTTGGCACGGAGGGTTGGGGTGTGAAGGAACTGGGAGAGGAGGGGGCTGGGGCTGAGACCCTGGGGCACCCCTCAGTCTCTGTGGCCCTCAAGTCCGCAGCCTAGCCTTCCCAGACCCAGAAATCACCTGGCCTTGGGTGGAGTATAGAATGAGCCATAATAGGTTTATGAGAAGGCTGTAAATCCCTTTACAGGCTAAGCAATCAGTTCCCTGAGGCAGTCAGAGCCAGGGCTTAGATACATGGCCACTGATCTCAGACCCCTGCCCCGTAGTCCCCAGTTTCCTGGCAGGTACCAGGGCCAAATTGCTGGGTCCTTAGACCAGGCTGCTGGGCCTTATCATGCTCTGATCTCAGGAGCCCACAGAGACGTCTGGTTGACTGGGAGCCAGGAGGCAGAACTGACCAGCAGAAGCTTTGATTGTGACCCCCACCCACGTACTCACCCACCTGTGCCAAAGCACACTCTCCATCACCAAATCATTCCCATCCCACAAAGGAAAGGGGCTGAAGGAGGCGATGGGACTGTACCCACTTCACAGATGAGAAGCCTGAGTCTAGAGTGGCTCAAAGTAGAGGTCAGTTTGGTGCTTTCTTTTGCCATGAAGTACTTGTGCCCTGAGTATGAATCCTGGCTTGTCACCTACCTGGTGGTAAACCCCAGGACCACTTCTCCTCCCTGAGCCTCAGTGTTCTCATCCAAAAGGCAGCACATGGGAACATCCTTGTGAAAGGATAAAATAAATGTGGGTAAAGTGTCTGACCTGGTGCCTGGCACAGGCCTTGAGAAACAACAGCTCTTACTATTATTGCTGTATTACTCCTGGTGTCTCCGCCACCTGCTTCTGTTTGAAAGGACACTGAACCAGGGGCAGCAAAGTTAGGCTCAAGTCCTGGCTCTTACTTACCAGCTGTAGATCCATCTATAGGTCTGTCCACATCACTCTCTAAGTCCCCGCCATCACTCTCTAAACTGCTCAGTTGCTTCAGTTGTGTCCGACTCTTTGCAATCCTATGGACTGTAGCATGCCAGGCTCCTCTGTTCATGGGATTCTCCATGCAAGAACACTGGAGTGCGTTGCCATGCCCTCCTCCAGGAGATCTTCCCCATCCAGCAATTGAACCTGCGTCTCCTGTGTCTCCTGCCTTACAGGCAGATTCTTTACTGTTGAGCTACCAGGGAAGCCCCCTAAGTCCCCTGCTCCTGGGTAAACTTGTAGAGACACCTGTGCACCAGTGAGTGCTTCCTGAAAGGGAAAAGGCACCTTTTTACATGGAGGTTCCTCGGGAGGATGACTTCCATCGGTAGCTGCATCGACCCTCGCATTCAGCATGCCCTTTCACCATGCGACTTTGCAGCGCCTCCCACCCAGAGCTGGGTCTGACCTCCTACCCCTGAATCTAGGTGGGCCTTGCCTTAACCAATGGAAGGAGTAAACGTGAAGCTGTGGGACTTCTGGCCTAGGCCTCAAGAGACCTGGCATCTTCCATTTAGCCCTCCTGGAGCACTGAGCTACCATAAGGAAGTCCGGCTAGCCTACTGGAGAGACAGTGTGGAAAGAGAGAAGCCTGCCAGCCTCTGGTCCTCCCAGCCTCTCCAGCAGAGACAACAGACATGGCCAGAAACCACCCTGGATCTTTCAGCCCCAGTCGGGGTTCCCTAGCTAACACCAGGCAGAGCAGAGATGAGCGGTCCTGACCAAGCCTGCCCAGCTTACGACGCTGGGAACAAACGAATGGTTGCTTGGTTTTGGGGAGCAACAACAGATAACTGATACAGTCCTTGAGCGCTTTCTGTGCCGCGTTTACCCAGACTCGGTCTGGATGAGGTGGAGCTCCCTGGCATCAGTTGATTGGACAGGAGATAAACACCTGACTCAGAGGCAGCTGATACATTGGCTGGCTGGTGACCAATCAGAATTTTTTCCTCTGGAGGCGGTGAATGAAGAGCTCAGAGATCCTAGCAAGGAAGATTATGAAGGCAGCCGAAGCTGGATTTTGGAATGGGAGGTGAGGATGACTTTCAGCCCTGTGCAGGCTATCATGTCATCAGAGGACACCAAATGGGGGAGAGCTGCAGGAAAGCGGATAGACCGTGGAACCAGGTTCTGTGAAGCCCCCAATAAATCACTTCACTTCAGTTGATCTGCTCTGACCTTGCTCCTGGGACCTCACGCCCCATGACTTCAGACCCTGGGTTCAAGGCTCAAGGTCCCCTGAGACTCTTTAATAGCTGCCCAGGGTCTATACTGCTCCTCTGGCCACGCTTTTTCTATCCTCGGCAGTCAGGGGTGAGAGCTTAGAGTCTGCTACCACTCTCCCCACACGGGGCCCTAAGCCTCCAGTGGCAAATCAAAGGATATGACCAGGTTTGGTTTCTACCCCAACCCCACTGGAGTTCCAGCTCTTTGGGCTCCCAATCGTGTTTCCCACACAGTAGTTCAACCACCACTTCTCTGCCTGTCCATAACGAAATCATGCTGATAAAAGTGGTCACTATTGTACACGACACAGGTGCCACGCCTGAGATGGTGTCTGAACCAAGGTCTGCCTGACTCCAAAGTCCGTGCCCCAAACACCACTCTGCTGTGTGACTCTAGGCAGGTTATTTTCCATCTCTGAGGGGTACACCGGAGTTGGGGTGGGGAGGGGGCATAGCGTCTTCTGCTCCCTCTAATATTCATCCTGCTCAATGCTATCCTTGGCCCAGTCCACTTGCTTGTCCAAGGGGAGGCTCCCAGTCTTACCACCCCTTCTCTTTATGGTATGCTGTCTCTTGCTGGAGGCTGTCTCTGGTCTTGGTCTTCTGGGAAGCAGGCTAAACTCAGGATTTAGTATCCTGCCTTTTTCCCAGTAGCTTGGACCCAGGGTGAAACATGAGCAGAGCAGCGAGTTTCCTATAGGACTTGATGAGAAAGGACACTCTGAGCTCACAGCCCCACTGGCTCTGAGGCAGACTGGGGCCATGCAGTGAGTGGTATCCATTCCTACTCTTTCTCTTTCTCTGTCAGAGGCTGTCAGGTCGTGGAGCAAGAAACCCTTCCATCTTGACATCCCATGCTATTCCACCTTAGATCTCAGGATTTTCAGCAGTTGAGTTCAATCTTCTTTAGGTGAAGGTCCCACGGTTAGTAAAGGACCACACTAAAACCTAGGCTGCTGAGCTCCCAGCATGGACTTTTCCCAGTGTCCAGGTTCCTTTGCTTGGGCCAACCCAGTCCCCCAACTCAGGGTGCTCACATTCCCCTGAACTGACTCTCTCCCCATCTGAAAACAACCTCACAATTTTCCCATGTCCTGAGTTTCCTCAGGGGTCCTTCCCAATAGGCAAGAAGACATTGGTCCTACTCTTATCAGAACCTTGTGAGGCCCCAGGGATCCCGGAACCCCAGATGGGTTAACTAACAATCCCCTGGCTGCCTTCTGTGTGAGGACACTGTCCGTCAGTGCATCAGGGTTGGGGTGACAGAGAGCCTGTGCTCTGGTCTCTCTCTGGAGGTGGATAGGGCTCCTGGGTTCTTGAGCCTCATGTGAGACCACTGGTCTCTTGTTGCATACACACTGCCCACCTTGTTCAATGACTCCTCTCCTTCCCCTTGGCCCCCCCAAAGTTGTCTCCTGCCAGATGGGGGTCCCCAGGCCTGGTCCTGAGAAGCCCTGAGCCAGGCTTAGAAGTCTGCAGCTCTAGAACTTCCAGCACTGGTCCTGTTACTGAGAAGCTGTGTGACTTTGGCTAAGCTCCCACCTTCTCTGGTCCTGGCTCATCAGCAGAGTTGGACTCAACAGTAATGATCATCCTTACCGTTGGCAGTGGGTTTACTGAGTGCCAGGCACTACATAGGTGGTGCTAGTGGTAAAGAACCAACCAGCCAATGCAGGAGATGCAGGAGACCCAGGTTCAATCCCTGGGTTAGGAAGATCCCCTGGAGGAGGGCATGGCAACCCACTCCAGTATTCTTGCCTGGAGAATCCCCATGGACAGAGAAGCCTGGCAGGCTAGAGTCCATGGGGTCCCAAAGAGTTGGACATGACTGAAGCAACCTACCACAGCACAGGCACTACATCACTCAACAAATATACCTGTGCTCCCTCATTTCACCTCCTAACAACCTGCATAAGATTGTCTTTATGCTACAGGTGAGAAGACCAAGAGGCTCAGAGGGGTTAAGAAACAATCCAAACAGCTAGTAAGTGCTAGAATAGGACCTCAAACTCAGACCTGACCTCAAACCTCAGAGTCTTATCATCACTAGTCTAGGCTGCCCCAGGTCCCCCAAGGACCAGCCACCTTTTCCGTACCAACATCCTAGGATCCTATAGAGAGAGAGGATCCTATTTCTTCTCAGGGATAAAACTACAGTTCAGAGGGCTTGAGGCTTCCCCAGAGCCATGGACAGTCTAGGGTGGTGGTTGGGAGATGTGGACAAGTGTACAAAGACTGCACCAGCTGGGAGCCTGGAGCAGAATCAGCTCTTGGAAATGTCTGTAAATTGAATGAATGAGTGACCGAGTGTTGACTCCATGCCAGACTCTGTTTCCCCTGCCATTCCACCAGAGGCTTGGTTTAGAAGTTGCTAGGCATGCCGTTGGGCTTCCCTGGTGCCTCAGGTGATAAAGAATCTGCCCAAAATGCAGGAGACCTGGGTTCAATCCCTGGGTTGGGAAGATGCCCTGGAGAAGGGAATGGCTACCCACTCCAGTATTCTTGCCTGGAGAATTCCATGGACAGAGGATCCTGGTGGGCCCCAGTCCATGGGGTCATAAAGAGTGGGACACGGCTGAGCAACTTTCACCTTCACTTTCACCAGGCATGCTGCTACCTAGTTTATGCCAGCTTGGGTGTGGGATGTGAACCCCAGGAGGAGCTCTGACTGGAGGGGCTTCATTCTAGAAGTTTCTTGTTGTCGAAGGCTGACTTGTCTATTGCTTCTCCTCACCCCCAAGTTCAGCTAAGGTTGTGCTTGTGGGTTCCTGCGTTGCTGGATTCTCCCCTAGTCCGAGGGTTAGTGGGCAGCAGCGTTGCCCTGGGCCTACTGTGGGGCGGAATCCAAGGAGTACCTGAGGAGAAAGGGGAAACTTGGAGGGGCGAAGGCAATCATCTCCAAACCTGGGGCCCCTCCCTGTCCAACAGAGGTGGGGGGTGGGCACGTGGTCTGCAGGAGGAGCTACTGCCCCAGCTTCTCAAGCCCATGGATTCCAGGAAAGTTACAAGGTAACCTGCCTGGCTCTTGGCACTTCTGTCTCCCAGAACATTCCTTTCCAGAGTTGAATTTGGAGCACCTCAGTTTGGTGTGAATGAACAGGGCGCTTCTGACTCTCCAGCTCACATGCAGGTGGATCCCAATCCCAAACTGGACACCCTTCAAAGCCCAGGGTAAGCTCAGAGTAAGGCCTGATGGAAGATGAAGCAAGACTTGGGTGGTGACCTGGGTCCAGGCAGTCCTCAGGACAGCCCCAGAACTGCCCTCCCCAGCCTCAAAGACTGGGTGCTCTACACGGGAAGTGGCATACAGCAGGCATTTGATAAATGCTTATGGAAAGAAGGCTTGGAAAGAGATGGTGTTCCCAGTCTCTGGATAGGTCCAGGTGAGCTGCAAGGGGCTTTTGCCTGGGGGGACCCAACACCAGCGTGGGTGGAAGTGATGATGCTCATGGGCTTAGGACTCCCCTGAGGGTCTAGAGCCCCGACCATCCAGGTAAAGCTTGTGGTCACCTCTGGGCAGCTGTCCTGAGCAAAGCCTCTGGAAGTCCATGGAGGTGGCCCACCCCTGGCATGCCCCCAACCCTGATCCCATGGAGATCATTTAGGAGCCCTGCCCCCCACAGTGAGATAATAATGACCATAATGAGAACAGTCACCCACACATGTGCACAGCGCTTTACAGGTTACAAAGTGTTTCACATACATCATCTCATCAATTCCTCACAACAGCCCTGTGAGGTAGGCAGGGCGGGGAGTAGCGTTTCCATTTATACAGATGTGGAGGCTGAGGCCCAGAGAGGGTTGATGACCTGTTCGAGGCCACACAGCAAGTTGGCACCAGAGCTGGGACCAGAGTTAGGCCTCAGTGCCTGGCTCTCTCCACTGACTGTGCTGTCCTCCAGAGGACCCCAGCCCCTGTCCAGAGTCTCAGCCACACCCGAGCCAGGCCCCCCTGCCCCCTGGCAGCAGTGCTGCCTGGCAGCTCAGCAGACAGGCCCTCATCCCCACTGGGCAGCCCTGTCCCCTCCACCCGCTCTCTGCAAACAGCCAGCCCAGAGCTGGGCCCAGACCCGCCACCCAACCTGCTCCTGGTGACCACCCTGGCAGGGTGGGTGGGCAGGCAGGTGGGGCTGGAACCTCCTTCCCTGTTTTCCTGAGTGATCCCTCCCCACAGGGGAAGAGAAGAGAAAGGAGGAAGAGGAGGAGGAGGAAGAGAAAAAACAAGAAACTGAGTTGGAAGAGGGCCCTGGAGCAATCAGGACGTCAAAAGTTTGCATTCCAACTAGCTATAGGAAATAGCTTTTTTTTTTCTCTCTTTTTATTATTTCAAGTTTTCATAAAAATCCATAATTATTGAAACCCAAGTTACAGAGGAAGTTCGTAACTTTTTTATTGAACTATTGACTGTGCCGCCGCATGTTGGTTGGTCTGCTTCCGACTCCAGTCTGTCAACGAGTGCCCCTGTGTAGGTGGGGTCCCCAGGCCTGGACTTCTGAGGTTCCGGCAGGAAGAGGGCAGGCGGTGAGGGCCGGTGGGGGCAGCAGGGGACGGGGTGGGAGGGAGAAAAAGTGTGTGTGCAGAGGGGTCGGGAGAAGGTGGGAAGGGCTGGGGAGCCAGCGGAGGGCGGCTAGGCCCCTCCCCCTGCCCGGCGCGCCCAGGGTCCCTGCCCCCCGCCCCGTCCTCATATCATCTTCATGTTGAACTTGCGAGGCGCGTCGGCGGAGGTGATGCCTGCGTCCGACTTGCGGGGCACATACTCAATCTCGATGTTGTGCTTTGTGTTGCCCTTGCCCCGGCTCCAGAGAAACAGCAGCACCAGACAGAAGAGGACGACGCCCAGGAAGGAGATGAAGCCCATGGTGGTGGCGATGATGAGGGTCTTGATGTCGAAGGGGAAAGGCACGGTGGCGCGGGTGCTGTTGGCCTCTCCCTCGCCCGGCTGGTTGGAGATGAAGGCGAAGGTCTTGTTGGGCTGATGGGGCCAATCCGGCGAGTAGCTGCGCACATGCAGGTGGGCAGGCATGGAGTCGTTGCCGCCCGCGTTGGCCGCGATGCACAGGTACGTTCCGTTGTCCTGTACCTGGGCATAGCGCACCTCCAGCGTGCCGTCGGGGAAGACCGTGAGCCGCCCGTTGCTCTTGGCCGAGACCAGGTGCTTGCGCGGCGAGAGCCAGAGGATGGCGGGCGGCGGGTCGCCATCCGCCCGGCATACGAACTGCACCGTGTGGCCCTCGTCCACGAACACCTGCTGGGCCTTGCGGTCCCGGATGCGGGCGCGGCGGCAGGTGAAGTAATTGGGCAAGAGCACGTCAGGGAAGTCCTTGAACTCCTTGCCCTGGACGAATTCGGGCGTGGCACACGTGGGCTGCTGCCGGTTGAAGTTGAGCCGCCAGCGGCGCCGGAACACCCACAGGAGCCGGCAGTCACAGGCCAGCGGGTTGGAGTCCAGGATGAGGGTCTCCAGGTTGCCCACCGAGTGGAAGGCCGACTCCTCCAGCGTGGTCAGCTGGTTGCCGGAGACGTTGAGCACGCGCAGGTAGTTGAGGCCGCGGAAGGCGTAGGGCTCCACCACGGCCAGCTGCCCACCCACCAGCTGGATCTCCTGCAGCCTGAGCAGCTCATGCAACATGGAGCCCTCGATGGTGCTGATGGGGTTGTAGGAGAGGTTGAGGAAGCGGAGATAGACCAGGTGGCGCACGGCCAGGTAGGGCACAGCGGTCAGGTTGCAGTGCGTGATGGACAGGGACGTCAGGTTGAGGCCGTAGAGACAGTTGGGAGTCATGGTGTCCAGGTAGGGCCAGTGTGAGATCTCCAAGACCTTGAGCCGGTACAGCCTCTTGAAGGAATAGTCCCGGATGGCATTGATGTTGAGGTGCCGCAGCCGCAGGACGATGAGACCGTGCAGGTGGGACAGCGCCTCGGTGGGGATGGAGGTCAGATTGCATTTCTCCAGCGTCAGCTGCTCCAGGCTATTGAGGCCGCTGAAGGCTCGGTGGGAGATGTAGACGAGGTCGTTGTCGCCAACCTCCAGCGACTTGAGGTTGTACAGGTCCTGGAACATGTAGTCCAGCAGGATGACGATCTTGTTCTCGCTGATGTCCAGCTTGGTCAGGTTACTGAGGCCGGTGAAGACGCCCAGGGGGATGAGCTTCAGGCGGTTGCTGCGGAGCCCCAGCGTCCTGAGGTTGAAGAGGTTGTTGAAGGCGCCGGGCTCCACAGCGCTCACGATGTTCTCGTTGAGCTCCAGCTCCTCC
The DNA here is from genome assembly GCF_054371585.1 of Giraffa tippelskirchi. Lineage (NCBI taxonomy): Eukaryota > Metazoa > Chordata > Mammalia > Artiodactyla > Giraffidae > Giraffa > Giraffa tippelskirchi. Next base: position 34,677,877 of record NC_137286.1, on the reverse strand, counting down.
AGGTGCGGGAAGCTGGCAAACTCGTCCTGGTTGAGCGTTTTGATGCGGTTTTTGCCCAGGTCCAGCAGACGGGTCTCGGTGGGGATGCCTTCCGGCACCGCCACAAAGCGCTTCCGGTGGCAGAGCACCGCGCGGTCCTGGGCGGAGCACTCACAGCGGGGCGGGCAGCCCGTGGCCGAGCCTGACAGCACCGATCCCAGCACCAGCAGGAGGATGGGCTGCCAGCAGGCCAGGAGGGGGCTGGGCATGCTCCTCGCGCCCCCCGCCAGCATCCTCTCGCTCACCTGCGGCCAGGAGCAAGCACAGGACAGAGGAGGTGGTTAGAGGACAGTGTTCGTTGGTCCCCCGCCCGGAGCCCTGTGTGCCCCATCAGGATGTCCCTGATCCAGAGAGAGAGGCAGGGGTCCAGAGTGGCATATGACACCTGTCGGGATTGTCAACACAGTGAGGTCCAGATACCCAGGCCAGAGGAACTCCTGCCACCGTATGCTGTTTCCTCCTTGCCCCTTACCCTGCCTAGAGCCCTTCTAAGGGACTGTCCCACATCCCTGGGATCCAGTGGCTTCATGGAAGGGGTGAGATCACTTCTGGTGATCCTGGAATTGGCACCCTAGGCTGTATCCACCTCCTTTTCATTTTACATTTATAGGCAGTGGGACTCCCAGCGTGCATCCCACCCCCCACCTGGTACCCTGAGCTTCAGCTTCCCCTGGTGCTCATCAGAGATAAAGCCAGACCTGCTGAGCTGCCCTCAGGGCTCACAGAGGGGATCAAAGGGGCTCAAAGGCTGAGGCCTCTAGGAATGGCCAAGAGAGCAGCACATCTGGGCCCCAGTTGGGAAAGGGCTTTTAAGGCTACTTGGGTCCACCCTCTCGGCTTTCAGCCTGAGCATTCCCAGGCACAGAGACCATGGCCCCCTCCCTATCAACAACGTGCTGAGCCCGAAGCCAAGGACCATGGGCAACCAGCATACCCAGTGGTTCCTGCCGGTGTCTGCGAATCTGCTCCCCATGGGGTTTCTGGATCAGTGGAGGGTACTCGCTTCCAGAAAGCCAGGACCCAGCCCTGAGGCCTCACCATGGAACCTCTGCAACTCTCACAGTCCTCCAGGTCCCCACGGTAACCCACTCAGGCTCCTGAGCTCAGGCTCCTGCTCTTCTTTCCTCCGGGAATGCCCCTCCCTCACGCGTGGAAACCCCATTTTCAAGGCCTAACTCAGAGTCCACTGCTCTGAGAAGCTTTTTCTGATGCCCAGTTGGAAGTGTACTTCCCTCCAAAGAAGAGCACCGCCCCCCCCAACCAGGCTTCATCTGTCTGTCTCTCCAGGTTCCAATCACTGTCTTCTGAGTACCAGGGTCCTGTCTGATGGGGGAGCAGTCAGACCCCACAGCCCAGGATGGCACAGGCAGCCCCACATTGTAGCACTGGGGATGGGAGGCTTCTTACAGTTGGGTCCCAAGGAATGTGCAGGACTTGGGTGGTGGTGACTAGGGAGATCCGCCTGAGGACAGGCTGCAGGTGGTGTGAGTGAGGGGTGTGCGTGAACTCACCCTGCCCCCAACAATTACTCTGTCCTAGTGGGTTCAGAGGCCCCTTGCTCCCACTTCTGCCCAGAACGCTCTCCTCTCCTCTATCTCTGTTCCACCCCACGGGAAATTGGCCCAGCAGAGTACTTAGGGGGTTGGGAGCACTAGGCTGGACTCCCTGAACAATGGAGGTTAGACCAGATGGTCTCTGGGGTCCGAGCTGAACCCCTTTTGTTCGTGGGGTGAAGATCCATCCCACCCAGCCTGGCATCCTTGGGGCTCTGCTGCCATCCACATAGCCCACACCCATGGCCCCAAGGGGGCCTCACTGCAGGAAGGGGATGCTCAGGCGGGGAGGATCCCATCACCCTTCCCCAGCTCAGGGCCTTCTCTCGTCCCTCCAAGCTCCTCCTCACACCTGCCCACAGCCTCCACTTCTAAAGCTACAGGTTTTGTCACCCACACTTCAACCCTTAAGGCAACTGGGGCTTGGAGAGCTTGCGGCTGCCCAGGGACACCCAACCAGTCGAGGAGGTAGATTGGGGACCAGGGCTCTGGTCTGTCAGACTTCAATGACACCACCCACTTCCCAGTGCTCCAGGGTCTCCCAGGACTGACAGGCGCTCCCTGGTTGTTGATCGACTAAGTGACTGATTAACCAGAGAGGGTTCCTATGTCACCGACATGTTATGAAATCTGCAAAGTTTTGTTATTCTCAAGGGCTTTGTCCACCGCCCCCGCTTCCTTCATCCCCTCTCATTCTCCCTCTGGAGTTTTCTGTGGTTTGGCCTCCCCCACCCACTCCCATCAGGCCATTTTCCACAGTCACACACGCTCCAGTGACCCACCAGAAAAGCAAACATCCTGACAGACGATCAATAAGTAATTGGGACGGCAGCTGGGGCTGGCGTGGTGTGAGCCTGGGGACCGGGAGAAGTAAATAGGACTTTTAGCACCCGGCTCAGGCTGGGCTGGTGGGTGGGGTAGGGGCTGCTGGAGAGGATGCCAAAGAATGAGAGTTGGGGCAGTGAGTGCACAGGGTACGTTGAGATGTTGGTAAGACCGTCATACAGACAAGAATCTGGCATTGAAGACCCCACCACCTTGTCTCAACCTACCCATCTCCCTCCTCTCCCACCATTCCCCTCAGTGAAGTCACCCAGGCATCCCAGCCTTATCCTGTGCATCCCTGCCTCTAAGCCAGCTCCTTTTGGAGACTGTCCCAGCCTCACTGCCCCAGCAGCCTTTGTGACATCCACCCCCAAAGGCCACCTCCTCCATGAAGCCATCCTTGATCTACTCAATCAGAAATCATCTCTTGCCCACAACTCTGAAGCACCTTACATTTATTAGTAATGACATTATGTAACTGGTGTATAACACATCTCATTCTAAAAATGATTCGAGCCAATGGCCGGCAAAATAATGTTACAAGATATAAGAAGATAAAGTTAAAGGAGACAAGCCAGTCAAGAAAGAATGCCACAAAATCCTGTGTAATGATAAAAGGTTGGAGCTTCCTAGTGACCTGGGCAAAGAGGGAAATATGCTCCAAAGCTTCAGCACTTGGTACCTCTCCTGTGTCTTATGTTTAATCCTGGGTCAAACCCTCATGCGGTTTACCTCACCTGCTAGACAGTGAAGTGCCTGTGGGCAGATGGTGTGTCTGCAGCCTCAGGTCAAGGTGTGGCACAGAAAAGATTCCACTGAATGTTCTCTGGAAGGAATTGTGTGTGCATGAGAGAGTTTCTGCAGGGGTTGAAGTCACTCTGATGAGGCTGACCCTGGAGTGGGTCCACCTAGCAAAGAGACACCTGGGGGATTCAAATAAGCTGATAAAAAGCTGGTCAGCATCGCCTGGGTGGCAGGCCTGGCAGTTGCACCCACAAAGGAATGGACAGTTCCAGAAAGACACATCCTCAAAATTGCCTCTTCCCTCACCTTTTATGTGCGACTGTCCTGGAAGATGGGGACATTGAGGACTAGAGGGGCTAGGATGGCTTCGCATGCTGGCACAGCACACTGGGCCTGGTCTCCCCATCTAACACCCCCGCGGGGTCTCTGTCATCAAGGGATGCTGGCAGGCTGGTGTCTGAGGGGGTCACCAAACCTGCTGAGTGAGCAACACGCTGCTCCCACCTGCCCTGGCACCATCAATCCTGCTGGTTACTCCTGCAGCAGCCCAGGAGAAGTGTTTTATACATTTTAATCAGTGTTTTATTTTGGATCCTTGCCCCCTGAAGGGCTTCGCACAAGGGCAAGAGTTTAAAAATTGGCCCAATAAATACAAAGGAAATGAACATGGAAGGCTGGCAAGTGGGCAGGCAGAGGAGAGCCCACAGCAGCCTATCTGTGTCCTCCCAACCCCAAAGCAGTGGGGGTGGCCGCGCCGTCAGACCTGTGCTGCAGAGGGCCGCCTGCCACTCACATCGGGGGCAGATGTGGTCCGGCTCTCTTGCTCCCCACACCAGGACTCCTCCCCTCTCTGCCCTTTCCCCAGCCATGCAGTATGGGGGTGTGGGGGGGTGAGGGGTGGATGCCGGGGTTCCCTCACAGAAGTTGGATCTTCTCCAGCTAGCAAGTCAACAATATCTTCAAACCCATGTAGGGAATGAAGAGCAGTAGGGGCTCAGACCCCAAATTGCAGCTCTATAGGGGCTGGAAGGATCTATTTGAGGGTGGCATCCCTAGCTGGGGCCTCCCACTGGGGCTGTCCGCCTGGGGCTCCCTGCTAGCTCAGCTGGTAAAGAATCCACCTGCAGTGCAGGAGACCCCAGTTTGATTCCTGGGTAGGGAAGATCCCCTGGAGGAGGGTATGGCAACCCATTCTAGTATTCTTGCCTGGAGAATCTGCATGGACAAAGGAGACTGGCGGGCTATAGTCCATGGGGTTGCAAAGAGTCAGACACGACTGAGCAACTAAGCACACATCCTGGGGCTCAGGGTTGGAGGGAGCAGCTGGTGGAGACTGAAGAGGCATGGGATGACCCTTGGGTGGACTTGGAAAACCCCTGAGGGACATCAGGGGTCATTCTGTCTCCTAAGGCAGCATCTGAGGCCCCTGGGGTTGTGGGCATGCCACCACCACACACCCAGCCTGACCCACGGAAACTGATCAGACGTCTGCACTTAGGGAAGGGGTGGGACTAGCAGCTGCAGGCCACCTGCTACAGGCCAGGTTTTAGGCTTTATCCACACTGTCTTAGAAACCCCCTCACCTAGCGTTCAAAGAGATATTTCTTGTCCAGTTTACAGATGAGGAAGGTGGAGGCTTCCAAAAGGGAATACCTCTGACTCTGACTTGGCTCCAAAGCCAGGAGGCAGCAAAGTCTCCTGTTCCTGCGGGTCAGGCTGCCTGTGCCAAGAATTACCATGAGTGAAACAGGACTTCTTTCAGACACACAGGCCGGGCCAGAGCCAGAGGAGGGGCGGGCTTATCCTAGCAGTGCAAGGCCGAGGGAAGGCACTAGAACTTAGGTAGCTGAATATAGGCACATCTGTGTCCATGTGTCGGTGTGCTTAGTCACTCGGTTGTGTCAGACCCTTTGCAACTCCATAGACTGTAGCCCGCTGTGCTCCTCTGTCCATGGGATATCCCAGGTAAGAACACTGGAGTGGGGATCTTCCCGACCCAGGGATTGAATCTGGGTCTCCTGCATTGCAGGTGGATTTTTTTACCTGCTGACCCAGTGGGGTACGACCTTGCTCCTTAAATCAGACAAAGCCCTTTCCCCAACTTTCAGAAAATGGTATGTTGAACACACTGAATTTTTTCAGTGTTTCCCCACTGTACCATTCTCCTTTGCCTGCTGCCACTGTCTATGCTAGAATCTCGCCTAATTTGGGGTCAACTGCAGCACAGGAGAGAAGGTTCAGTTATTTTTGGTTTACAGTATCAATATTTCATGGTGTTCCCACTCAGTGTTCCTCAGGGACCGCAGGGAAATCCCCAGCACACGCAGACATGAGATCTCTCGCCTCGGAGGTGCCCACTGCCTCCCCGGGTTGCCTGGCCCCCTGGGTCCTCAGCCTGGCTGTGTGACCCGGGGAAGCTGTGACAGGTTGCTCCCTCACTGAGGAATGAGGCTGTTATGTACTGTCTTGTCTTGTCCTGCCACCCTACATTCCTCAGGCTGGGTCTGCAGCAGGAGGGAAGGAAGAAGGAGACAGACCTGGGACAGGAGACTGAGGGCTTCAGAGAGTCTACCTCAGTCCCCGCTCCACTCTACTCCCCTTTCCTGGGTGCATGCTAAGTTGTGTCTGACTCCGTGCAACTTCATGGACTGTAGCCCACCAGGCTCCTCTGTCCATAGGATTCTCCGGGCAAGAGTACTGGAGTGGTTTGCCATGCCCTCCTCCAGGGGATCTTCCCCACCTAAGGATCGAACCCGCTTCTCTTACATCTCCCGCATTAGCAGGCAGGTTCTTTACCACTAGCTCCACCTGGTCAAAAGTCTTGGGCTATGGGCACATCCTGTTCCCACCACCACACCTTGAGGTGGGTTGGTTACTCAGAAAGGTAAAGGGACTTATGCTGGGTCACAGAAGGTTGGAGGCAGGGCAAGGTCTAGCTTCTTCGTGACTTGCCCTGTCCCCAAGTCCCTGCCTCTCTGAAGTCCCTTCTTTGCCTTCAGATCCAGGACACAGAGTAGATGGATCCATTTCATGAAATGATAGAGCACATTTGTGGTAAGCGTGCCCATTCAGAGGCAGCCATGACCACGTGGCTGAAAGTGGGGTAATGTGGGGCTGGAGTGAGGCCCATCTGGAAGGCCCCCGAGGGTCGCACCATCCTGGGGCCTTTTCCCACAGCAGTGGTAGACCATCTGCCTATGCCTGGAGGTCTCCCACTCAGTCTTCAGAATCCAGCTCAGGGGTGTTTCACCCCAAGCTGCTCTTTGCAAGTCCCCAGGAAGAAGTGATCACCTCCGGAGGGGGGGGTCCCTCTGGATCTCAGGTGCCCCCTGCACCAGGCCCTGCTGGTGTGCTGACCTCTGTCCCTTTCTCCCTTTGCTGGAGCTTCTGCTGCACCCCCACTTCTGGGTCCCCCAGATGGAGAGTCCACAGTGCAGGGCTGGGGCTGATACAGCTCAGGAGTGCCAGGCCCAGCTTCAAGGGACAGAGGGCCTCCCGCTCCCACTACAGCTGCTGGGCCAGCTTCCCAGGACAGCTCCCAACTCTGGTCTCAGCTCTTTATAGAGGCCTCAGGGAGATGTCAGGCTGAACCCCAGACACATTTCCACCGGCCAAGTTGGGGGCAGGAGGGGTGGCATTTTCAGCCAAGAGAACGGTGAGGGCAAAGATGTGCAGGTTGGAGGCGACTGATGTCCTGGAACCTTTGAGAGCATCTGAGGGCTCCTAATTGCTTCTCTCCTACCCCAAATCCTGACCCAGGTCCCTGGACTCCTTTTAAAGATCCTCCATTCTGCCTTTCCAGGGCTAATCCCTGCTGAGGTGTGAATGGCTGATAATGGCTTAAGGTGTGAGCTGCTAATGGGGGGAACTTGGTCTTCCCTGGCCAGTCTAATCCTGCAGGGCTCTGCTGAGAGCCAGAGGAGGGCAAGGGTTGCCTCCTGGCACAAGGGGGTGGGGACACAGGAAACTCTGAGAGGAGGGGTGAGCACCCAGGCTGAGCTCTGGCAGGAGAAATCGGGACCGACTGAGGCTGGCGGGCACGCAGCTGAACCTCAGCTGTGCATCCGTCCATTTGTCTCCTCCTGGGTGGGTCAGCCCACCCTTTCCCTCTCCCTCTCCTCTTTCAGCTGCCACCTCCATGGGAGAGAAAAATCAACCTGAAAGAAAATTGAGGTCATGTCCTTTGTCGTGTATAATTCTTTATTTTCCTCTTGCTCTTAGTTCCAGCAAAGAGTTGCTGGGCCCCCAGGATGTGTGTGTGTGTGTGTGTGTGTGTGTGTGTGTGTGTGTGTGTGTGTGTGTGTGCAGGCACCTATGTGTGGCTTGTGTGGGTGTCTGTGCCTGCAGCCCCTCCTCCCGCCACTGCCACTGGCCCATCTCCCAGGTACACTTGAAAACTCAGTCCTCTCCCAAAGGTGCTCACCTGGCCTCTCAGCCACGGCCAGGCTGGAGGGTGCTGCCTGGGCACAGTGTGGCTGTCTGCCCATTTGCTAGGGCAGCTGCCCCTGTATGGCCCTGGACAAACACTGTGCCACCTAAGGGAGGGACGCTCCTGCCCACCCCATCGCCTACCCTACCAAGCACAGCTGGTCTCGAGAGCTGCCAGCCTTCCGGCCAGCTCACAACCCCAGGCCATTTGCGGGATAAATTATGAATTTTAATTGTCAGAGCATCTTCGTGTTTAAAGGCTTCTATATATAGGCTTTGCCATCCGGGAGCTGCTGGCTGGGTGGGGAGGAGCCAGGGTGAGGCAGGGCCACTTCTGGGTGGGCTAACAGTCCTGGGCTCACAGGTCCCTAGCCGGGGCTCTGGCCAGGGCACCCTGCCCTACCGTGTGGTCTTGGGTGAGTCCTGGACCACCCTGGACTCTGTCTGTCCTTCCACAGGGTTGTTCCGAGGTGAGAGAGCCGGCCTGGGGGAGGCAGGAGGGAACTGCTGATTCTGGGAAGCTTCCGTGTTGTCTGCGGCGGGCCTGCCTGAGTGGACAGCACTCCTGGTTGGACCGGTGCTATCCCAGAATCTAGGAGGGTCAGGAAAGCACCCATGTGGTGGCCCCATGGGGCTCAAGGAAAGTGCAGGTCACGCACCCCCAAACCTCCCTTCCCATCTCTTTCCAGGCCTGGATGCCCACTCAGACCTTCAGGGACAGGAAGGTGCCCCTGAAGGACTTGGGCCCCCTCCACCGCCCAGGCCAGGGGCCCCTCGGGAGGTGTTTAGCGGACACGCATGCCTCCCCTCCCCTCAGCGCCGCCCCCTGCCCCAGCTTTGTGGGGCACCCAGGGCCCTCTCCCAGTGCTCCAGTCTTGGAGGCTCGTCTACCTTAGGAACATCTCAGGCTGGTGCATTTCAGGCATTGGAGGTCTGAAAATCAGTCAGTCCCTCCCTGGGAGGGTCACCAGCCTTGGGTTTGAGAGAGTGGGGAGGTCACAGCCTGAGAAACCAAGGGTGGAGACAGGAGAGCTGAGGGAAGTGGTGGATCTAACTGGGGTCTGAAGGTCAGAGACCTCATAAAAATGATGATGATGATGATGATGACGATTGGAAAAACCCTAATAGAGGGCTTTTGGTGTGCTGGGCATTATTCTAAGTACTTTACCTAGGAAAATTAATTTCTCCTCACCACAACCTGTTGAGGTAGATACTGTTATTGTTGCCATTGTGCAGATGGAAAAGATAGAAGTACAAGGAAGTTGTGTAACTCGCTCAAGGTCACAAAGAAGTTCTGTAACTTGCTCCAGGTCATAAAGCTAACATGATATAAACTCAAATGTGAGCCTGTTTTCGCTTCGCAACAATCCTATGAGGGTGGTATTATTATCCTCGTTTTAAAGATTAAATAACTGGGGCACAGAGAGGTGATGCAACTTGGCCCATTACAGTAAATGGCAAAGCTGGAATTAGGCCTGAGGCGCTTAGACCATAGGTGGTCCTGACCATTCTCATATACTGCCTCTCTCCAAATCAGGTTCAGGGCTCCTGAGCTACACAGTCGCAGGCAAGTGGCTTTATGTCTTGAGACCCTAAACTCCTCATTTAGAAAAGAGGAGGGCAGGGTTGAAAGTGCTCTCACAGGGCTGGGGGCAGAGAATTCAAGGAGAAGGAAGGGAAGAGACATTTATATGCAGCACATCAACTAAATGCTTTGCAGACGGACCCACCAACCCTCACCACATACTCTATGATGGAAGTACCATTAGCCCCATTTTACTGATGAGGAAACTGAGGCTCCAGGCCGTTAATTCACCTGCCAAAGGTCTCTGAGCTTGTCTAACTCGAGAGACATGATAACTCTAGAGACCATCACTCAGGTGAAGAAACTGAGGCCTGAGAGCATCAGTGACTTGTCCAAGTTCCCACAGCACCTCGGGGTTGGGGTTAGCGAAGAGGCCCGGCTTCCTGAGGGCAGCCACTGTCTCTCCTCAACACCCTACCCTCTCCATTCATGGTGTGGCCAGGTCAGGGACAGATGAAAGTTTGCGTTTATTCTGCCCTGGAAAAGACTTAAAAACCACCTCCTAGTACATCACAAACCAAGGTCCAGTGAGGTATTTATAACATGGGACAGGCAAACTATAAATAAAAACCTTTGCCTTCTCTTGGCACTGACTGTTCAAAGCCCTCTCTGCTCAACTGAATCTTGGCCAACCTCTTGCCAAAGTCTATTTTCCCAACCCAGTATATATACTAATTTCAGTATCAAGTTCTGCCCAGTCACATCTGATGCCATCACCTGGCTACGCATTCATGAGAAGCCCAAACTTGGGAGGGCCTGGGCATCTTTGCAAATCTCTCAGGTTGCAAAGCAGAGGGTGCAAAGCGCCCAGTGCAGGCCCATAGGGTGGAGCCAAGACCCTGCGTGGAGTCACAGAGGAGGTCTATTCAGGTCAGTGCATGCACACTTAAGTTGCTTCAGTCATGTCTGACTCTTTGTGACCCTATGGACTGTAGCCCACCAGGTTCCTCTGTCCATGGGGATTCTCCAGATAAGAACACTGAAGTGGGTTGCCACGCCCTCATCCAGGGGATCTTCCCAACCCAGAAATGGAACCCCTGTTTCCTGTGGCTCCTGCATCACAGGCAGATTCTCTACTGCTGAGCCACCGGGGAAGCCCCATTCAGCTCAGAATAACAAATCAAATGGGAGATCAGAAGGCTCAGCCTGGAAGATGTGCCTCGGTAGATAATGAATGAGCAGACTGTCATGAGAGGTATGCAAGCAGAGACTGTGGACCAGAGACACTGCAGGAAGTCTTCTCTGCTGGGCCCACACCTCAGCAGCCCCTCTTAGCTCTGAGATACCCCCACCTTACACCTAGTCAAGAGAGCTGACATGGCCAGGTTCCCAGCTGCAACTGCAGCCCTGGGCTGGACCAGACAGAGGGAGCCTGCTGCTCAGGCCCCCACCCACTCCGGGAGCCATGAGCTGGTTCTCTGCAGAGGGAAGCAGAGGAGGTGGCAGAGAGAGATTAATTCCCCAAAATGGGAAAAAATAGAAAAACACACACACACCACACACCCTAATAACATGTAATAAGAGGTTGGAGACGAGGAACAATGCCCTGGTAATGTCACCCTGGCGGCAATCAATTTGGGTGTCACATGAAATAGGCATAATTATTCCGCCAGCCCCGTCGCTTGTCTCTAACCAGCTCCAGGGGCCTGGGCCCAGGCGGGGAAAGCGGTAAGGAATCAATTGTTGGTGCACCAGGCTGGTAGAGGGAGCAGCTCTAAATTAGCTTGCCATCCCTGGACGGCTCAGCCCCTGAGGGGAGGCAGGGGCTTGAGGGCCTTGCAAATGCCCAGGAACCACCTTGTTCAGCCATCCCTCACTCGCTCAGTGGGCAGGGGCAATCAGGGAGGACTTCGCAAGGAGGTGGGAATGGAGGAACGAACATACATGAGTTCATTCCTCGGGTCACCAAACTCTTACTGAGCACTCACCCAGGCCAAGCGCCACACCAGGTGCCAGGGGTTTGTCAGGGGGCTCTGCATTGTTAAAATAATGAAGCAAACTCTCCCTCTCCCTGTCAAGCTGGGACCACCCCTGCCCATCCGGTGGGTGAACACAGTGCCACTAGAATTCCTTTGGCTCTAAATCTGCAGGGACTTGAGAGCTTCCTGTTCCTCCTTCATTCTCACCCACTGGGGAGAACTCCTTGACTATTCTTCCCCATCCCTGAGTCCGAGGTTTGTATAGACAACATCTCAATTCCTGGGGAAACTGAGGTACAAAGGGAATGATTGCTTAGTGAGCATCCATTACACACCGGCGGTTGCCCATCTCAACCCCCATTTCATACACTAGAACTGTGAATTTCAGAAATGCAAATCAAGGCCATAACATAAGATTGTTTTACACTCATTCAGTCAGTAAAATTCAAGATGTCTGGGACGTCCCTGTAAGAAGGCCTGTGCTCTGCAACAAGAGAAGCCACCACAGTGAGAAGCCCTCGCACCGCAACGAAGAGTAGCCCCCACTCACCACAACTAGAGAAAAGCCTGCACAAAAGCAATGAAGACCCAACACAGCCAAAAATAAATAAAAGTTTTTTTTAAAGATGTCTGGCCATATTGAGTGTGGGTGAGTGCAGGGAATAATGGGGATACTCATCTCCTGCTGGGGGAGGCATTAATGGCCCAACCAATTTGGGAAACACTGTGACACATCTCCTAGTAAAGCTGACACTGAACACGACGTACAGTCCAGCAATTCTGCTCCTAGCTGTGTGCCCCCAGAGATGCTCTGCATGTTGTCTTGGGGAAGGGACCAGAAAGTTCACCATGGTATTGTTTGTAAAAGCAAAAAGGGAAACAGCCCACATGCCCATTAATAGAAGAAGGATAAATATACTGAAGAATAAATACAAACAACAGAACATTATGCACCAGTGAAAATGAATGAACTACATCTATCATTATTTGCAACAATATAGATGAAGCTTAGGCATACAATATTGAAGAAAAAAGCAAATTCCAGAGGACGGCACAGTTTCATGTTCCTTTTACAGAGTTCAAAAATAACTAAAGCAGAACAACTTCTCTATATTAAACTATGATTTTTAAAAGGCAAGGGAATACTAAATAGATCTTTTAGGGTAGTGGTTGCCAAGGGATGAGGTGAGAAGAAACATAGTAGATGTATATCGTTATTAAAATGTTAGTGTTCAGGTTGGGAGGAGGGTCATGATATTCATTATATTAGTAGTAGTAGTAGTAGTAGTGATACTAAGTATGTTAACTAATTAACAGGCCATGCCTGGACCAGTGAGCAAGAATCCCAGACCAGAGGTCAGGAAGGAGGCTTTCTAGACTGAGCCCCATGCTTGTAAGCTGGGGATTTGGGGGCAAGTCATTCTGCCTCTCTGGCTCTCCTTTTTTTCTTAGCTATAAAATCAAATCTCTGTACCACCTACAAGGCTAAGACAGAGAGTACATCACTGATACAAACTAGGAGTAACTAGCAGTTCTGGAGAATTTACTGTGTACTCTTCTAAATGCTTTGCATATATCAACACACTTAGTTTTCATAATGGCCCTCTGTTATCCTCACTTTATGGATAAGGAGGCCAAGGCCCCAAAGATTAAGTATTAATAACTTGCTCAGAGTCGCAGAGGTAGGCAGTGGTAGAGCTGAGATTTGAACCCAGGCATCTGCTTCCAGGGACCAAACTCAACAGCCTCACTCACTATAAAATGACATTGAAGGAATTGAACACACACGAGGAGAGGACTGTAGTCAGAACAGCTCTACTGGGTCCACAGAGACCAAGGAGAGTCATTCAACACATAAACAAAGGGCAGCATGCTTCAAATGCATTTGGAAATGAACTTGCCTTCCCACACTCTTTCTACCAAAAAACTGTCCCTGGTTCTAGAATCCTGCTCTTTATGTCTCTGCCAAATCTTCTATTCCCTCAACAGATACCCAGCCCCTCTGTCTTCCTCGAGGACCCCTGACTGCCGCAGCCTCCCAGGAACAAATCCCATCCTTCTCTGAATACCTATGTGTGCTACTGAATACCCTGCCTGGGGCATCCTTGACATCACCTACCTCTGCCCATCCATTATAGGCTGAAGATACTGTGTCTCCTCCAGGTAGTTTTGGCCACCAGAAGCAGCTGCTCCCTGCTGCCTCCCAAAATCTTCCCTATCCCAGAGGCCAGGCAGGGGAGCCCTGGGGATGGGTACAGGATTGCCCGGAGTGTTCAAGGCAATCCATGGGGGCCATGGGAGGGTCTAGTCCAGGCATCTCAGCCTGCTCATCTAGAGCAGGCATCTCAGCCAGGACAGAATAAAAGTATGGATGAATTGGTACAATATTAGGTACAAACCAGGTACTGTGGGTGACTGGGGGAAGACGGTCAGTGATGGGGAGCAGTCAGGGAGGCTTCCTAGAGGAGAGGCCAGGAGAAGAGAAGGCCTTCTAGGTAGAAATGCTGAAGCAAGCCAGGCGATGGGGGGATATGTAAAGGGACTGGTGAGAATGGGACAGAGAGCCATCAGTAGGTAGTCATCAGGAGGCGGGGGGTCCCAGGGGCCACCAACCTTCCACAGAGTGCTACACACAGGAGAGTTAAACTAAGAAACTCCAGCCAGCAAAACCAAGGCTCTGGCTCTGAAACTACCACTACCTATGGCCTCCCTGGCCCTTCTCTAGCCCCATAGGACCCACTTCCTCAACCCTCCATCTGACACACTGCCTCATGCTTCCACAGGACCCTGTACAAATTACTGCACTGCATTACTGCATTTCTCAGCCGGAATGCATTTCTCCACCCTCCAGACCCAGTCATCACCTGCTCACCATTTGCTTGGGTGGCACCCAGAGAGCAGACCAGATGAACCATCACTGGTACCAGGGATCCTGTCTGGCTTTATGCTGAACAATGACCCACCCTCACAAGACTTTTTTTTTCTCTTTGGTATCCCGCTGGAATTTTGGGTCTTAGAAAATAATATCTAGTATAGGAAAAATGGGTGCTCAGAGGCAGGGGATGGAGAAACTGATCCCTAGGATCAAAGAAGATTACTGCAAGGGTAGAGTGGTCTCTCTATTGCCCTTGGCCCACAGACTATGATACCTTGGCCCTGAGCAACCAGCCATCCCCCCAAACCTGGCCCCTTGTATTGGGAACCCACTCTAACTCCAGGCACAGGAAAGTACTGCCACCTTGACCAAGCCCTGCCCAAAGCCCACCTCACACTTGAATTGGCAGGGAGCGGGGAAGGGGGTGGAGACAACAAGAATACCACAAAGGGCCTGCCCTCGCCTTTGCTAAGCCTCCTTCCAGGAGGGGCTGCTGGGTGCTGCCCAGTGCCCCTATCTGGGTTCTGAGTTCTTGGCCTCTCCCTCCTGCCCCCTAATCCCTGTCTCCTGCCTCAGGCCATGGGGAGAAGGCAGGAAGGGCAGGCAAGCTGTCCCAGCAGACCAGGTGCTGGTGCCTTCCCAGAGGTGTGAGCACTCAGCCCCTCCTAGCCATACAAGGACAAAGGGTCTGGGAGCAGCTGACCCTCCCTTCCCGCACAGCACTCCTCGCTGGGTGTGGGGAAGCCTGGATGCCCGGGCTTATTGCTTCCTTGGCAAGGGAGGCACCGGTGCTGAAGCCATTGGCATAATGACCAGCAGGGCTGAGCCAGAGCCACGGGCCAGGCAGGGCTGTGCACCCTCCGGCTCCGAGAGCAGAGGAGGACTGATGGAGGGCTGGCTGGCAGGGAAGGGGCTTGCCCAGATGGTACTGCCCCCACCTCAGGGCTTCCTGCCCTTCTACCCCTCTGGGGCAGAGCTGCTGCCAACCTCCCAGATGCCCCAACTCCCCCACCCCGACCCCAGGACCTCTGAGAACAAAGAGGAGATGCCGGCACAACCAGGGCTGGATGGAGCTGGGCTGAGACTCAGAGCAAGAGACAGGAGGGGACTGCCCACTGGGCCTGGCCCCACCCCTCCTCTACCTGGGATCCACCTGGAGGTGCCAGGGGAGTAGGAAGCCCACAGCCCACCTTACAGAGGTGGGGGGAGAGAAGGAGGCCCCTTCCTTCTCAGCCGGGTCCTACCTGCCACCATCTGTGCTTCAGAATGAAAAGTGGGGCAGGGGAAGTGAGAAGCTGGGGCTGAAGACAAAGGGGAGGCCCTTCAATGGTTCCTGGGTCCCCCTCTACCCCAACTCCCTCTCCTCCATTCCTCTAACCCCCGGTCTCCCCTCTCCTCCCCCTCACTGGGCAGGAGCTGGAAAGGGTCTGCTCCTAACCATTAGGGGAGCCAGGTGGCGCCCAGCCCGGTCCCTACCCGTGGAGAAACCTGGTCCCTGACCTGCATCCACCGACATCCACAGGGGTGCCTGGAGCAGGCTCGGGCTTCCTGGGGGTGTCTGGGGTCTATGGTAAGAGGCAGCCACCCAACGCTGAGCAGGGGGCTTACCTTCCAGGACGCCCAGTGCTCAGGATGGGAGGAGGGACAGAGGACGAGCAGGACGGGGACCCCTCCCTAGCTCCGGGATCCCAGCTAGCCAACCTGGAATTTGTTGCGGTGTGAGGAGCGGGAAAGCTTCATTTCTGCGGCTTCAGAGGGGCGGTCAGATCTGAGACCCCGAAGCGGGTCTGGGAGACGCCAGGGTGCCCCACAGACCCAAGAGGGCACAGCCCGGGCCGACGGCGGCCCCCAGGGGCGCTCGTCGCGGGGCTGCCTACTCGGGGCTGGGCCTCGGCCGCCGGGCTCACCTGCATTTCGGGCGCGCCGTCCGTCCGCTCGGCTCGGTCACCAATCGCATGTCTTCCTCGCCAGGCCCCAGCCCCTGCCCAGCCCCCTCCTCCGTCTCCTCCTCCTTGCCCGACACCTCCGCCCGGCAGTCCGCCGCCCTCGGGGGGCTAGCCGTCCGTCTGTCTGCCCCACGCGGGCGGCAGCCAAGCCGGGGCCGCGCAAGGGCCCGGGAGTGGGGTGGCGGGAGGCCGCGGCCCCCGCGGGCGGAGGGGCGGGTGCGCTCAGAACGCGCGACGCGGGCTCTACGAGTCTAGTTCTGCGCCCCGGGCCGGCCTGGAGCCGCCGCCGCCGCCACCACCTCTGCCGCTGGGGCCGGGGTCGAGGCCGGGCGCGCTCCGCAGCGGGGCCGGGGCCAGGGCTGAGGCCGGCGGGCAGCGGCCGCGCATGCTGCTAGGAGCCCCGCGTCCGGAGAGGAGCCGGAGCGGCGCGGGTGGGGACTCCGCGCGCTCCGGGACCGGGACCACGACTCGCCGCCGCCGCCGCCTGCGCTGTCGCCGGCCGCCCGCTCCGGCTCCCGCGCCGGCTCCCGCCCTGGCTCCGCGCTCTGCCGCGGCGCGGGGAGGGAGCGCGAGCAGCGAGGAGCGAGCCAGGGAGGGAGGAGGGACCGAGGGAGGGAGGGAGAGAGCGAGCGGCGGGAGCCGGGCGGGGGAGGAGAAGGCGCGGCCGCAAAACCGAGGGAGAGGGGAGGTAAGGTGGGGAGCTCAGCTCCTTTCAGAAAAGGGGGCGGAGAGCGAGGAGCGCCCCGACCACCGCCCTGCTCGGATGGGGCAGCGAAACTGGCAAGGGGGCGCGAGCTAGGGACGCGTCAGCTTTGGGCGGGGTCCGGGGGGGCGGGCAGCGTCTCCGTGCTCCAGCCCAGCACACGGCCGCGCCCCTCCCGGTCCGGGCCAGCGGGGCCCCGGGGAGTCCCATCTGCGGTGCTCTTAGGTGTGTGTGCGCACCCTCGCGTGTGGCTACTTGCGTGTACTTGGGAGCGCGTGAGTGTGTTCACACGTGTTCACTGGGGTCACTGCACACTGCCATGGGGAACCGACACAAGCACGTGAACCAGCAAGGTTCCCCCCGACCAGGGTTGTTTGGAGGACGGCGTGGGAAGGGTCAGGCCAGGAGCCTCAGTCCTGCCTGCGCCTTGTCCCCTCTTCTCGGAACTGTCTGCGCATCCCCGGAGAGCCTACATCCTGGCTGCCGGGAAGCTCCAGGGGACCCCGGAGAAGGCGCGCTAGCCCGGCGGCTACCCAGAGCTAGGTCTCGCGCCCTCTTTTGCAGCCTGGGTCCCCGCCCAGCCTGGCTTCCTGTCCAGCAGAGGGCAGCAGACCGCTGGGCCGCGGGCACTGCACCCAGAGACCAGCAGAGGGCAACGCAGAGCCTCAGGCTTGTCTTGGCTGTCCCCCATACCGCTCCCCAAAGGTCCAGGGGATCCTGAATTGAGGCGCATTCTCGAATAGGCCCAAGGAATGGGACCTCTCCTCAAAGATCTAGGTCCTCCTTGACCGGCAGATACAGAGAATCGGCTGGTGGAGGTGTCTAGGGAAAGCCTGCAGAATGGGCTACCACCCTTGGGACCTCACCTCCTTCCCCATGGATTCCGACATTCACTGCAGTTACCTGGCTAGCATGATGGGGCCACCAGTGTCCCCCTACCCTCAGCACCATCTTGCTTCTCCACTGTTCAGCCTCACACACAGCCCAGAGAGTTGCACAGACCTGTTCTAGCTAAACAGAGTTTGGATCCTTCTCAGGCTCACGGCCACACCACAGCTCTGAACAGTCCTGCCTGCAGAACCATCTGCTGTATTCCGTGTCCATCCACATCCTAGGCCTAGCTGAAGCCCCTCCTAGCAAGTGAGGACGCTGTGCTGTGCACTCTGCGTTCATCCTCCAACAACCCTGGGAGGAGGCGCTGTGGTTCCCCCTGTGACAAAAAGAAGGAAACCTAGGCTCAGAGAGGTTCTGTCATTTCGTGAGGTCGAACAGCTAGTAAAGCCCGAAAGGGAATCTGAATCGCTTTCGGGGGCTCCGAGAAAACCAGCAGGGGGCAGGCTCGGCAGAGGGACCTACAAAAGGCGGGAGGGGAAGAAAGGAGGCGACACAGGAGTCGCCTTCCCTTCAACAGCCCAGCAGGCGACTCCCCGGCCCCTCGACTCTGTGCTGCCTGGACCCCCGTCCCAGGCTCCCCAGCTCCCCCCACCCCGGCTGTTTGTGAGTTACCCGCGAGCTCCCGCCTCCCGCGCCGCCTACTCCCACCAGCCCGACAGGAATAGACGCGCTCTAGCTCCTGCGTAAAGGCTCTGCCAGGCACCCGGCGGGCGCTCAGACCCGCTGCGGGGCGGGGGCGGGGGCGGGGGCTATTCCTGGTGCGGCGACTGACGCAGACACCGCGCGGCCAAGGCTTCTATCCGCCCCCGACTCACCTGCTCCCCGCCTCAGTGATCTCGACGGAGAAATGGGGGAGAGCCCACCGCTCCCGCCCCCACCCCCCAGGTGCCGGCTGAGGAAGTTGGTGTCCTGGGATAGGTCTTCTGGTGGCCCACAATTGTCCCTCTAAACCTTGGAGACAGCAGGGACCACGAAAGTGCTGTGTATCTCCGAGAAACTGCCCCAGAGTCTTAGTTCTCCACATGAACAGTATCCAAGCCACTTCCCCCTCCCTCTCGCTAGAAGAAATGACCCTTCCCAGCACTCCTTATATTATTTCACCAGTGGAAATGATGGGGAAGGGGAGGCTCTGGGAGGAAGTATTTAGAAAAAGACCTTTTTGAGGGTCTAGCCTGGGCCTGGTGAGAGTACACACCCCTGGCCTTGTCACCAGAGACCCCATGGGGTAGGGAGACTGTCACTGGGAACAGATATCTTTCCACTCCTATCTCGTGGGGTGATCCCCAACACAGTCCTCTTAGGGGCACCAAGACCAGGAAGAATGTGGATTAGGAAGGCCCAGTCCAAGACCCAGAGACCACGCTCTGTAGCTTCAGCTGAACAGTGCTCACCCACACCTCCGAGCCTTGGTCCTCACCGGTCCACCTGCGTGGCATGCCCTATCCCTGGTTCCCACCTGCATTGCAAGACCAAACTAGGACCTTTGCTTCTATTCCTGTCTCTCCTCCTCAGGCTGAAATGCCCTTAGAGGCATGAGTCCAGTCTCCTCCCTCTCTGTCCTCAGACTAGGAGCTCCCAAGCGCAGGCCTGAGACAGCACGTCTTATGGGTGGGCACACAGCAGACCTCAGCTTCGGGGTGAAAACTCGGCAAGTCCCAGTCACGCAGGAATTGATGGCTGGAAGGAGTCAGCCTGCTGATGCCTGAGTGCTCCCAGCAAAGTGGAGAAGCTGGGAATTTATCAGGGGACTCAGGAGGAGGGGCAAGGCCTCTAACATTTATAGAGCTCCTACTATGAGCTAGGGTCTGAGCTGTACTTCATCTGACTTCAAGATGGAGATTGCTATGCCCATTGTACAGATGAAAAAACTGAGGCTCTGGGAGGGCTAGTGACTTGTCCGGGTTTACTCTGTATAAGAAGTAGAGCTGGGCTTTAAAGCTTTGTGTGTGCGGTGTCAGAGCACAAGCTCTCCTCTCCCCACTCTGGGAAGCTGAGCAGACAGGACCTAGTCCCCCATGGCACAGGCAGGAATGGGTGGCACACATTGGCCTGCCAGCAAGCCAGCTTTGTGCTGGTCCTGCCCACTTGCATCCCAGCAGCTCTCAGGGTTTTACGATGATGATTATTTCTGAAGGCACTTGAAATTAATGACAGCTCTAAAATGGCTGGGACAGTGGAGTCATTGCTGAGACCTCTAATTAGTAAGAAAAACGGAGGAGACCAGGAGCCGGGGAGGCAGGTGGGGGCTGGGCAAGTGGCACTGGGCATGGAGCACGGCTGGGGAAGTGGGTTGGAGCCAGCACCTAGCCGGAGGTCCCTGTGGAGCAGCTGGACCCTGTATCCCATTTAAGGCCACAAATTTGATTCTGAGCACTCATTCATTTGCTGTGTCACCTTGGAGGGAGTCACCACCTTCTCTGGGTACACATCTCCCCAGTTATGCAATAAGGAGTTGGCCTGGGGGATCTCTAAGTTTTGGGGGTTCTATGGGGAGGGTGGAATGAAGCTGTAAGAGGGGGCTCCTTGAAAAAAGACCCTGAGTCCCTGGAAGGCTGAAGCCCAGAAGGTGGGGGATCTGTAGCCTCCAGGAGCCACCTAGAAAGCCCTGCAAGTCTCTCACAGCCTTCCATGTTGAGGTTGCTGAGGCTGCTGGTGTAATGAAGTCCTGAAGACTCAGGCTAGGGGAAGTGAATCAGGAAGTGGCAGAAAATCCATAGGTCAGAGCCCTATGCTGGCGCAGCTATGGAGGGGCTGAGGGGTGGGGTGACACCTGAGGGGGCTGGCAGGAAAGTTCTCTCTAGGAGGTAGGCCTGGAGCTGGGACCAGGGTTAAGACCTTCCCGCTCTCTCTTCAGCCCTTCCCTAAGAGCCAGAAGGGACTCAGGGACTCCAGGGTCCCACCTAGACATGTGACAGAAGCTCTGGCTGAGATACCTAAAAGGGAAAGGACTTAATCAAGGTCACTTGTCCAGGTGTGCCCTAGCTCTCTGTCCTGCCTGGGGCAGCTGGCATGCAGGGGACTTATTTACACAGTGGCTGGCTCAGTTGGATGAGGAGATGTGCTAGCTGACACGGAGGGACACCCACCGTGGGTAGAGGCTGAGGCCAAGACTCCAAGGGAAGGAATGTGAAAAGCCCACCTTCCCTTCCTTGGGACATCCTCTTATTTATCATTAATAGGTTTCTTAGATTCTTAGACCCAAGACCCATTTC
This sequence comes from Giraffa tippelskirchi, assembly GCF_054371585.1. Classification (NCBI taxonomy): domain Eukaryota; kingdom Metazoa; phylum Chordata; class Mammalia; order Artiodactyla; family Giraffidae; genus Giraffa; species Giraffa tippelskirchi. The sequence goes on along the minus strand of NC_137286.1, from coordinate 34,657,154 downwards.
CTTGAATCCTTTCACCCTGTCCCCTTCCAAGGCAGGGCACTGTGTGGCCCCCTCCTTCCAGAAGCCTGCTCTGAGCCCCTCTGTCTCCAGCTCTGAGCTGGCCTTTGTATCCTTGGGCACCTCTCTAAGCCTCAGTCCCTCCTCTGTAAGACAGGGCTCATCAGTAGGACAATTTCATGGGCTGGTGTGAGGATCTCATGATAATATGCAGATACCAAAATCCACAGATGCCCAAGTCCCTTACAGCTGGCCTTCTGAGTCTGTGGATATGACCTGTGGATATGGAGGACTGAATGTACACCCTGTACTTGCTGCTGGGCCTGGCACTCAGTAGGTGCTTGATAAACTTAGGTACTTTTTATAGTTATTATACATACTGTTATGGCTGCGCTTTGCCTCCTGACCCTGCAGCCCGTCCTCTGTAAAGACAGGGGTCTACCCTCCTCCTGACCCTTCAGCCCATCCTCTGTAAAGACTGGGGTCTACCCTAAGGTCCCTTTCACATTCCCATCAGGAGAAGCCTGGGCCGAGTTCCTTATTCTCCAAGAATCAGGAACACCCTGAAGGCAGAGATTGATCCTGTGTCTCCTCCAGTTTCCTCAGAGAGCCCCAAGCCCAGATTTCAGAGAGTCTGGTGCGTGCAAATTACACTCAACTGAAATCCATTCATCAGGAAGGAGCCATGGGTTCCTCTGGAGAAGGGGGCCAAGGCATGGAGGGGGGTGGGCATAGATACTCTTGAATCCCCAATTCTCACCTCCCCCCATCTCAGGGGCCTCCATCACCCATGTCTCCTTTGGAAATGTTCCAGCATCAGTGACATTCACTTGTCTAGAAACAATGTGGGCAGAAGCCTCCACTAGTTGAAACTGCACTGAGAATTGGGGGAGGCCAAAGCCTCCCGGAGAGCCCACGGCAGAAGCCCACGGCAGAGATGAGGTCCTGGGACTGCCCCTCCTCAGTCTACTGAGCTTGGCGCCTGCCTGCTGCATCCATAATGACGGAGATGCAGGAAATCTGTCTGAGGCCAGTCAGTGAAGGGGCTCGTCAGTCCACCCTGAAGTCCCTCCAGGGGAATAATTCATGTTCCTGACCTTGAAGTTAGCTCTCCTTGAGAACACAGGGAAGCCGTGCACTCCATTAAACACACACACACAAACACACACACACACAATATCCAAATGATTAAACTGAAAGCAAAAACAAAAAGCAAATATAAAAAGTAGTTTGTATAAAGGGACACTCCCTGGCTCTTTGGGAATCTAGGCTCCAGGCTTGGCAGAGAGACTTCTCCCAAGAGCCTGGGCTTGGCTGTCCCCGCAGATCATGTCAGGGGGAACTTGAGCTAATGTGTGTAAACAGACAGCACTATTAGCAAATCCATTTATTAAGCACTTGTCTTGAGTTCTGTTGTGCAGGAGACTTGTTTATTAACTTAAGTCGGAACCTGTTATTAACTTAAGCCAAAGGCATCAAGGCAGCTCGGAAGACGTCCAGCCCCAGAGCCAGGCAGCCTTGAGTTCTGGTCCTGGCTCTGTCTCTAATCGCTGTGTGACCCTGGGCAAGTCACTTTGCTTCTCTGAGCCTCAGCTGCCCTGTGATAGGCAGTTCCTAATGTCCCCCAATGGTCTCTGTATTCTGGTATTCCCCAGTCCTTGTGAAATCTCCTCTCCTTGCTTGTGGGCTGAATTAACTGACCCACTTCTAGTGAACAGAATATGGCCAAAGGGATGAGATGTCACTTCTGAGATTAGGTTACAGAAAGACTGTGGCTTCCATCTTGGGTATTCTCTCTCCATCACTTGCTTATTCACTATGACAAAGGCCAGCTGCCATGTTATAGCTGTCCTGCTGAGAAGTGTTAATGGAAAGAAACTGATGTCTCTAACCCAACACTCCAGGAGGGCCTGAGACTTGCCAGTAGCCACACAAGTAAGCTTGAAAGCAGACCCTCCCCAAGCCCAACCTTGAGGTGGCCGATGCTCTCGTGGACACCTTGATTGTATCCTTGTGAGAGACCTCGAGCCAGAGGTACCCAACTAAGGCTCACCTGGATTCCTGACCTACAGAAACTGTGAGAAAATAAATATTTGTTGTTTTAAACCTCTATGTTTTGGAATGATTGGTTATGCAGCACGGGGAGATAACTAATACATGCTTCATCTGTCGAGTGGGCATACAAATTCCTTTCTCCCAATATGGCTGGGGGCATTGAGATAATGCAGGAAAAGTGCCTGCTGCTAGTCAAGTTGAAGAATGACACAGCAACCAGGTGGTTATCTAGTGAAGTTGAGGAGATGCACATTCTATGACCCAACAATCCCCTCCCGGGTATACAGCCTGGAGAAGCACTTCCACAGAAGACAAGCACAAGAATGATCCCAAGGGTAGTGTTTGTAATAGTGAAAAATCAGGAATCCCCTAAAGGCCCATTACAGGGAGAAGGCATGAACAGAATGTGGTATACCACTCAGTGGAATACTATGCAGCATTCAAAAAGGACAGGCTAGAGCTACACGTGTCAGTGTGGGTACTCTCACAAACACAATGTTGAGGAAAAAAATCAAAGATGGTACCATTTATAAAAGGTTTAAAAACAAGCCTCAAACCCTGTAAATGATGTATGGGTATCTATATATATTTTTAAAAGCATAAACACATGCATAAGAATGAACAACTCTGACTCCAGGGGAGTGTTACCTCTAGGGAGAAAGGTAGGGGAGGTGTAGAGTTGGCCTGAACCCCATACTGACCATTTACCATGAGCACAGTGGTTCTAAGTCACTCATTTAATCCTTTCCACAACCTCATGGGGTCCATTCTATTATTATTTCACCTTACAGAGGGGAAAACTGAGGCACAAGGCCTTCAGGGAGATTTTCCCGGAGTCCAGTGAGACGCCAGGACTTGGTTCCTCACTTTGTCACTAAACTGGGGGAGGCCACATTACCTCTCAGGCCTCAGTCTATTCTGTAGCATGGGAGAGACTTGCCCCCTGCCTCCCCCTTCCTAGGTGTGGATTGAGATGCTGGGAAAGTCTTGATTAATCAATCTGAAATATTTGCAGAGGCCCCCATGAACCAAGTCTGGGGCTGGCTAGGAGAGACTGAAAACAAGAAGATATGGATAAGAGGGGGCTTCCCAGGTAGCACGGTGGGTAAAGAATCCACCTGTCAATGCAGGAGATGCAGGTTCGATCCCTGGGTCAGGAAGATTCCCTGGAGAAGGAAATGGCAACCCACTCCAGTATCCTTGCCTGGAAAATTTCATAAACAGAGGCCCCTAGCAGACTACAGTCCACAGAGTTGCAAAGAGTCGGTGCAACTAAGCACACACATATGCACATGGACAAAAGGAGGTGTGAATAATAATGGTTCCATTCAACACAATTCAGTTCAGTTCAGTTCAGTTTTCACAGACTCCATTCACAGACAGTGGCTGAAGTTAAGGAATATTGCTTGAGCACCTACAATATGTTGGGCTCTATATTAGGTGCTTTCCTAAATTAGCTCATGTAAGCCTCAACCACAACCCAGGAAGGTAGGAAATATCATCCCCATATAATCAAGGGGGTGAGCAACTTCCCCAGATCACACAGTAGAACCAAGATTGTCAGAATTTGCCCTCCCTCCACCCTTGACCTGCCCTCTGTTTGGTGTTAGGGGCATAGATGGGAAGGGTCCAGGCCTCATTGCCCTCTGGGGATCCCAGCCCAGCCCAGGAAGGTCTGGAGGAGTTGGGAGGAGAGAGAGACGTGTGTGGCTGGAGCAATCAGGACAGGTTTCCTGGAGGAGAGGGAGGGGCAGTTGCTTCAATGGGCTCATTAATGATGAAGCAGGTGAAGGCATTCATCCATCCATTCTCCCATTCATATCCTCAGTTAATGCTACTGCTTTCTCTGTGCACCAGAGCCCATGATCTCCTGCACAAGACAGCACGGCGCAATCTAGACTGAGGTGAGGGACGCATGGGGCGTCGTGCACACACAGAGCAGGTGCTAGGGAGGCGGGATAGATAACCAGGAGGTGATGATCGCGGAACTGAAATCCAAAGAGTGAGTAAGGGGTCAACCAGCAGACAGAAGGTGGGGGATGGGACTCCAACAGAGAACACCAGGGGCAAAGGCAGGGCCCTGGGATGGTGGGGAGAGACAGCTGACCCCATGGAAGCCAGCAAAGACCAAGGCAGTTCCAGCTCAGCTGAGAAGGGGCTGGGGCGCTGAGGCTGCCACCATCTCTCTCCCAGGTAGGGAGAGTGTCCGCGTGCTGGGTTCTCTAACCAGCTGGGTCCCCAAGCCAGCTCAGCCCTATTGGGCAGGCAGGGCCCCTCTCCAGAGGGATTAAGAGCAGGCGAGTTCGAACCATAACGGCGCATGTAATTATGTGCAAAAATGAAGGAGAGCGTCTTAATAATTGATGGTGGGAGAGAGTAAATATCAGCAGAGGAACCCGGCTGTATCGCCGCCCCATCCCGTCTGGCTGGGACCCAGGGCAGCGCCTGGCCGCTAATATGCCCATAAATTATTGAAGTTATAAAGAAGAAAGCAGGTGTCATGTCGCACCCATAAACAGCTTGTTAGCTAAGACTAACGAAGGGGCAGCCTGCCGCTTGGCATTGTGTGGGCTCCCCCCACGGCCTCCCTGATTGCAGAGGGAAGATGGATGAGGGTGGGTGTGGAGAGAGAGGTGGAGAGGCTGGCCGCCCCCTCCCTGCCCCCATCTAGCATCCCAACCCACTGTGGGGTCAGGTGGTCCTGGGAAAGAGAGGAGGCCCACAGATGTAAAGAGCCCCCAAATGGGCTGTGAACTCCCCTCATGGCAACGCACAAGCAGAGGCTGGACCAAATGTCCAGAGGACACAGAGGAGCTATGTCCTGAGACTGAGGTCCTGCCCAGTCTGATGCACTGAGGCTGACTGGGGTCACTGGGAAGAACCGGATGCTGGGGCCAGACACGCAGGGTGCACATCACAGGAGAGCCACCTGCCAGCTGTGTGACCTTGGGCAAGTCACCCACCCTCTCTGAGCCACTTCCCATTCACACTACCTGGGTCTAGCCATGCCTCTTGGAGGATTGTGGGAAGGATCCTAGGAGCATATGTATGTGATACTCTGGGTGCACATAGGCCCTTATGCATAGGATGCCCCCTCTACCTCCCTTGTCCACCCCCACCCCCACAGGGGCTTCTAATTAGATCCGGCCTAATGAGGCTTCCCTCTGCCAGGCTCTGTTTATGCTTCATTTAAGGCCTGCAGGACATTAGGAGGAAGAGAGAGATAGCTGAGGAGGGGAAAGGAGTCCAGCTGCCAGGGCGTGGCCACCCCAGGCTCCACCACACACAGGGCACCCCCACCCCAGGCCCCACCACACACAGGGCACCCCCACCCAGGCTCCACCACATACAGGGCACCTCCCACCCTAGGGAACAGAGGAAGAAGATGGGGGATACTCCAGGGCCAGAGAGAGAGAGAGAGAGAGAGACCTCGGGGGAGTGGGAAGGTAGGAGGGAGGTTGGGAAGGCAAGCATTTTGGCTCCTGGATAATAAAGAGCTTGAACTTCACTGTCTTTCAGGCTGGGAGGTCTGTGGTCTCTAGAATGCTTCCTTCCAGGGGGTGCAGCCAGTCAGCCTGAATGGGGCACTTGGGAGCCCATGGTGTGCTCAGCTCCGTTAAGGGCCACACAGGACAAGAGGGCCTCCTTCCTGGGCCTAGGGAGGGTGCCCAGGAGAGCAGCCAGATCCCCCTCCATAACCTGCCTGAGACCACACAGGGAGCTAAGAGCAGGCCTGACACCTGGGCTTGGCTTCCAGCAGCAGAAATACCCCCAGGAAAGCATTCCTTCTGTCAGTGGTTTCCTTCTTCCAAAGGAAAGAAAGGAATCCTGAGAGTTTCTATCAGTTATGCTTTGGGCTGGGCCTCTCCTCCAGGGGTCCCCTCTGCACCTCTTATCTTATCTGGTGCAGGACTGCTCTGTCCCACCATGGCCTGCTTGGCAGATGCACAGAGAGGTATCGTCACTGCCCAAGGTCACACAACAAGTCAATGCTGATGCCTATAGCCAGGCCCTCCTGCCTCTCCCCTGGGCTCTCACCTGCTGGGCTCAGCCCTGGAGGAAGTGGGAGGCTTGCACTGTCACACTGGGTGCTGGGCACTGTGTTGTGACTGTTGGGATGCGAATACTCCAACAGCCATTGTGGTGTGGGGTTCCCAGGACCACTCCTCCTGCCTGAGGACTCCCAGCCCCAGGCACCTGCTTATGTACCTACCACCTGCCCAGTGGGATGACAGCCAGGTGGCCTGGACAGAGAGGATGGAGGCATTTTGGAGGGACAGCTCTTGGGGCTGGGTGCTCACTCAGAACCTAAGGACACTGCCCCCTACCCCCGCCTGGAGAGGGAACATCTTTTGCCCAGGATCACAAAAGTCAGATGTGGGGGAGCTGAAACATGTCTGCTGCTGCTGCTAAGTCGCTTCAGTCATGTCCAACTCTGTGTGACCCCATAGATGGCAGCCCACCAGGCTCCGCCGTCCCTGGGATTCTCTAGGCAAGAACACTGGAGTGGGTTGTCATTTCCGTCTCCAATGCATGAAAGTGAAAAGTGAAAGTGAAGTTGCTCAGTCGTGTCCAGCTCTTCGCGACCCCATGGACCGCAGCCTACCAGGCTCCTCCATCCATGGGATTTTCCAGGCAAGAGTCCTGGAGTGGGTTGCCATTGCCTTCCAAAGTCTGCACCAAACTAAATAGGCAGAGCATATAGAAGGTGCATAGAGTGGTTACAGGCTGGCGTGCACTTTTGCGGGGAGTGGGGGTGGGTTTTGATCAGGTCAGCCCCTCATGGCTCCCGGAGATCCGCACTGGTCCCTCCTTGACCGCTAGAGGGTCTGTCCCTCTATCTCTGTCTCTCCCTCCATCTATCTGGCTTACTCTCCTTCTCTCAGGGGGTCAGGTAGAGAAAGGCAGGCCAGACTCCTGGGCCAGTGACAGGTGGACCTGACCATGTCCCCTGGATGGTGCTGGGAGCTGAGGAGTGGAGAGTAGGCAGGCTGCCTGGTCTGGATCGGGAGGAGAATAGGGCTGTCCAGGAGGTCAGGGGAAACACAGGGCCCTGGGGGTAGGACTGAGGGCTGGGCAACCCTCAAAGGTGAGAAGGACCCTCTCGCTTCCCTTGGCTAGTTTAGACCTTGATAAGGACTGCTGGACAATCAGCAATAGTCAGGTTACACGGAGGGGAAGAGAGGCTCGTTGGGGAAGGTTGGAGGGTGGACACACAGGGAGGACGGGAGCCTCAGGTCCATGGCACCTCCTCGGGCCTCTCCCGGCTATGTGCGCTGCACCCCCTTTCCTGCCATTCTAGAGTGTGCTGTCCACCAGCCACAGCACTGACATCCGGGAAGGTGGGCCCATAGGAGGATGCATCCCAAGCTCCATGATTGAGTGTTTCCACCCTGAGAGGAGCCACAGATCTGGCCCAGAGGCAGCTAGGACCAGAGGAAGATCTCAGGTAGGGATGTGAGAAACCCAGGCATCCTTTCTGAGAGCCTGGGCCACCCCCAGCAGGACCCCTAGGCCTTTTGACCTCCTGTCTCTTCTCCCTCCAGTATGAGATTGGGAAAGGGGATGATATATCTGCAAACAGGGGTATGGGTGAGTGTGATAAGTGGGAGAACCTTCTGGAACATGGAGCCCTCTGGGCAGAGCACTTAGGCAAGTCCCTTTACCTGCTCCAAAGTGTCATGAGGATTAAATGACATAACCCATTCAGAGCCCCAGAACAGGGCCCAGTGCCATGATCAGCCATCAAGAGAGTGTACCGTTGTGATCATGAATCTAGTTGATGCAGCAATGTCTGCTCTGTATGTGTGTCCAGTTTTTTGTGCTATGATTTTATCATCATTATTATTATAACAGTGTTGTATTGCAAATCTGTTCTGTTTGTATCACTGTTGAATGTGATGTGTCATTTCGGTTATGTATGTCAGGGTTCAGTGACCTGAACAGGACTTTTCTGCATCTCCCCATTCTCGAAGCCCCATCAGTCCACAGATGGAAAACCCAAGTCCCCATTCAGGGTTTCCGGCTGTGCTGGAGAGGAGCAGAAATTGTGGTCTACACCTAGATCACGCCCACCCTCTAAATCCCCTCTCTGCCCATGTTGTCCTAGAAGCCCACCTCCCACAACTGGCTGACCAGAGCCTGAAGGGCAGGTGACTGAGGGGCGTACCCCAGTTCCAGGAGTTCCAAGGGCAGACCTGAGTATCTATCTGCCCCTTCTGGGCCTACTACCTAATGTGGCATTTCTATAACCAAGGAAATGAGGGTGGCGCTGATAGAAGTCTGAGTGACACCAGGAGAGTAAGAAAGAACCTAGCACATGAGCCTAGCACAGGAAATGGGCCCCAAAGCAGGGATGAGGCCTAGTTGACTTCTCACCAGTCACTCCTGAAGCTGGTGGACACAATTCTGGATGGTACCCTCAATTCCTTCAGCAACATGTACAGAGGGCACTATTGTGCCCATTTCACAGATGGGGAAACTGAGGCTCAGAAACAGGAAGTGATTTGTCCTAGTCAGTGGAGCCAGGAATAGCAGCCAGGTCTGGCCCTGCTGACAGTCACAGAGGTTTGGGAATGGAAGGAGGACACTCCAGTTGGAATCTTTTTTAAGGGGTAAATGATGTGGCTCAGGCAGCAGCCTGAGGTGGAGACATCTAGAAGGCCCCAAACAAAGGGGGGCCCCCACACTGAACCAAAGCATGGGCTCATACACTCTGATGCAGTGTGTTCACACCACCTGCTGGGGTGTGAAAACCAGCCATAAATACCTGCATTGTCGTGGTGCTCATCAGGCAAGTGGGAAGAGAGGCCTGGTGTGCCCTCAGGAAATTTCCCAGTGACTCACAGACTTGTGGACCCCCCTCTTGGCACACCCAGACACTCCTTGCATAAGCACATCCCCTGAAACCAGCTTGTCAGGGAGCCTCCTTCCCCTCCCCTCCAATTCCTGACTCAGGGGACTGAGGGGTCCACAGCAGGCTGAGCAGAGGGCTGACCCCGAGGCCTGCTCTGTCTCACTGCCTCTCTCCCCAGAGGCAGCCCAAGCAGCAGGCGGAGGTGGTGCTCATCACCACTCATCCCGCCAGTGCCCAGCTCTCTCTCCCCACCCTTGAACTTGGCAGGGACAGCTCCACATTTAGTTAACGCGCTGGAGGAGCATGTTGGGGTGGAGGGGTACCTGCACATCTCATGGCTAAAGATAAATGCCAGCGAGCGTCTGAAGTGTGGGAAGCGCCGCGAACAAATTCAGGCCCTCCCTTCCAGCCGGCAGGTTGGTCCCTCCTGCTGCCTCCCTGGCTTTGCTCACACCTGCGCTCACTACACAGCTTCCAGGTCCCCCTAGAGAGCAGGCTCCAGAGCCACTTTAGAAAGGCCAGCAGCCCTCCCTTAGCCATCAGTTAACTCTGGGAAATGGAGAGTGAAGAGAATAGTTCAACATCTTGCTGCTAATTCTCTCCTCGTGGTGGACATTAGCCTGCCCTCCTCAGTGGAAGAGGAGACGGCCCAGGAGCACAGGATCCCAAAGGCCCCCCAGACACTTCCTCTGCTGCAGGAGCCAGAAGGCCCCAGAAGAGCCTCAGCATGGCTGGTGCTCCCACGAGAGCCCAGCGAAAGCACACGTACCTGAGCAAGCCTCAGTTTCCCCAACTACAGATTGGAATGGTACTGCCAAGCCTGCCTGCTTCATGGAGGGGCCAGTGACACGAGAAGGGCCTTGAGGGTGTGACGGGGGCAGACAACCACCTCCTGGAGGGGCAAATGCACCTATGACCCCTGTAGTCAGTTAAGGCACAGCTGGTTCCTGTCTCTGCTTTAGCTACACGTCAGGGAAGCGTGTGTGAACCGGGGACCCCACCCAAACACACAGCCCCCGCCGCTACCCCAGCACATGCCAGTGTGCCGGCGGACCCAGGTGTGTACACGAAGGCACGCGTCCACCTCCACCCCTGGCATACATGCTGGCAAACTCTGGTTCTGTCCCCAGAAGGAGTCCTGCTTCCCAGCGCCCTGCTGTCATGGCAACCAAGAGAGCTGAGTTGGGGGCAGGAATGAGGAAACAGGAGCGGGGCGGGGGGTGGGGGTGGGGTGCAGACTGGGCTGCAACTCACAATCCACTGAGAGGTCAAGGACTCCTTCCCGCCTCTCACCTCTCTCTTGGTGCTCCCAATACAGGTCACACAGTTCTGAGCACGTGGAGCCCAGGCAGGAAACTGCAGTTTCCCCCACACTCCCGTGGACCAGAGCAGAGCCCAGCGGGCTGTCTCTCCTGGAAACAGACCAGTAAAACCCACATTCAGGGCATGGTCTGAGGGCCAGCCCCTGGCTCAGAGATCTCCCCATGCCGAGCCTGCCATGACCCTTCTCCATCTCCCTCCCCACCGCCTGCGGCTCCAGCATCAGGTGTCCTCCCAGGGGTCTCTGTCCTCAGGAGCACCCCAGGAAGGGCAGGGGCTTTGACAATCACAAGAGGTAGGGCTGGGATTGGCTGGCAGCCAGGTATGGTGTGCTCGTCTGCTGCTGCTGCTGCTAAGTCGCTTCAGTCGTGTCCGACTCTGTGCGACCCCACAGACGGCAGCCCACCAGGCTCCGCCGTCCCTGGGATTCTCCAGGCAAGAATACTGGAGTGGGTTGCCATTTCCTTCTCCAGTGCATGAAAGGGAAAAGTGAAAGTGAAGCCGCTCAGTCGTGTCCGACTCTTAGCGACCCCGTGGACTGTAGCCTACCAGGCTTCTCTGTCCATGGGATTCTCCAGGCAAGAGTACTGGAGTGGGGTGCCATTGCCTTCTCCGACTAAAAGGGCCCAAAAGAGAGGCAGGCCCCACCATAGGCAGTGGAGAAAAATAGAAATGCCTAATACCTCCTGAGCATTTACTCTGTGCCAGGTACCAGGGCCCTCCTATAATCTAGGCATTCCTCCATGAGGAAGATGTTCCGAGTGTCTCTGCCTTACAGATAAGGACGCAGAGGCACAGAGAAGCACAGTAATTTACCCAAGGCCATAGGGAAGGAAGTGGGACCCGAGCACATTCCAGCAGAGAGTGTGAAGATTGGGGAAGGCTCTCAGCTGGTTGGGTGTGGGGTAGGGGACCTAGAATTCATTTGTCTAACTGCCTATTTTACAGGTACTAATGCTGAAGCTGGGAGAAAGGTTTCCCTTGTAGCCTCCCTGGTGGGAGTCTAGGGCCAGGTGGGTGCCTGGCTGAGAATCAAAGCCCCTGGAGCCTCCCAGACCAGGCCTCTGCTATGTCCCCTGTGCTGTCTTGCCCCCCCACAGAAGGCACTAGGAAGCTAGAGCTGAAAGGGTCCTAGTTCGTCTGCCAGGGCACAAGTGGAGAGGCAGGCCCAACTAACGAGAGGGTCTGACACAAGATGAGTAGTGACCAGAGCAGGAAGGGAGGAGAGAAGAACCCCAGGGAAGGGAGGAAATCCCAGGGGTCTCCCTGGAGGAGGCAGTGTTTCAGGAGTGGTAGGATCCTGACCTTCAGAGAATGGGACAGACATTCTAGGAGGAAGGAACAGTAGGTGCAAAGGCGTGAAGGTTGGACATGGTGTACACAAGGTCCATGGAGTAGCCACAACTGCCCAGAATGGGGTCAGAGTCAGAATATGGTCAGAGGCTGAGTGGGAGCCTGGGAATTCTTCTCCAAGTCCTCCCTCCTCAGCACTGAGGGCAATGTTTAACTCATTGATGAGATGTGTCCTTTTCTAAAAGGCCCAGGGGCCCAAGGGGCTCCCTGAAATTGAGCAGGAAGACTCACAAAAACAATCCCAGTGTTAAAGATTAGAGACAGATTCTTCCACTAGAGCCTGTGCTGGGGTGACGGCAGCCTTGCTGAAGGATGTTCCAGGCAGCCTGAGACAGACACCGGCCAAGCCTCGGTCCCCTCTCTGCTGCCATGCCCTATGCCCTCTCTCCTCTGTCTGTTTTGTCTACCACTCCCTTCCATCCCCTCTCCCTCCCTTCTTTCCTTGTGTCTTTCTATCATTGTTCCTTTATTTTATTTTCAGCCCTCAGCACTTTTCCTGAAAAAGAACAGCTGGGCTGCTGGAGTCACAGAGGAAATATTTTTTTGACTACTTTGCAGATTCCCCTTCTCTATGAAAACTGACGCCACCATTGCTAACTGACAGGTGGATGCTGAGATATTTATTTCCTTGTCTCCTTCTTTCCTCTCCCTCTCTGGGCTCTGTTCCGGGGTATCTGGGAAAGACAGAGCAGTCACACAGCAGTGGGAGAAGGGTAGTAAGGGGTAGAACTTTGGCATCAGGTGGGCAACTGGGGCTCTCAGTAGCATCATTAAGCCCATTTTACAGATGAGGAGACTGAGCCCCAAGACCACTCAGATACAACAGTAATTACAGTATTAACACTAAACACAGAGCTGGCATTTAAGGAGCACTTGCTGCATGCCAGGTACTGTGGTAGACCCTTCACATGCAATGAACCAATGAGGCAGATACATTAGCTAGCCCATTTTACAGAGGGGAAAACTGAGGCTCGCAGGGAAGTCACTAGCCCAAGGCCACAGAGCTGGACCAGTAGAGTGGAATATCCCAGCATACAACCATGCCCATGTTCATTCTGCCAGCTGCGACCCCCTGCTGCCCTCCAGATGGCTGGTAATGAGAGAATCAAGATTTGAAACCACACTTGTCTACGTTCTCATTTCAAAGCTGGGCTCTACTCCATGCTGACTGCTGTTGCCAAGAAAACATTAGACAGCAGTTCTAATCACAGGATGACCTGGCCTGATCCTGACCCCAACCTGATTCCTGGGGCTAAAGGGTACGGACATCCAGACCAAGCCTGGCTCAGCCTCTGACCTGCCCTCTCTGGACCTCAGAGACCCTGCTAAGTGGGGGAGACTGGACAGGCTGAGCCCTGGGTAGCAACACAGGAACTAGGGCCAAGGCCCCCCAGGACCATGCTGACCAATGCACGCCTCCTTCCCAAGGGTCCTTTTGCTCATCCTGTTCTCCAGGACTGGAGACCACAGGCAGGCTCCTGCTCCTCTGGGATTCTAATCTGCTCCCTGTGGCCAAAAGACTCAAGGAGGGGACAACAGGAACCCTGGCCTGGGCCTCAAACCTGCTGGTACACACCCCAGCAGCCACCAGAAATCTTGCACACACACACGCTGGGGCACCCCTGTAAGGCCAGGAGGCCTTCAGCTTTGCCTGTGTTATTGTGGGTCTTGATCTGTGTACCCTCAAGTCCAAACTTAGGGACAGTGCCTTTAAGACACATCCAAGGAATGACGATCAGTCCTGCAAGCTAAGAAAAAGGCTGTTTGGATCAGAGCTGGCAGTAATATAGGATAGCAGCCTGTGTTATCTGCAAACCCGCAGCCCTCCTTGGCCGTCCAACATAAATGTGTTTAAATAGCAACACAGATGTACATGTCAATGGGAATGTTCTAAGCTAACGTGTGGCTGGTGTAAATGTTCATGACTTCAAAGTAAACATGATAGGTGGCGGTGCTGCGTTCAATGTACACATCTAGTCTTTGGTAAGAGAGAGGGCTTCGTGAAAAAAAATATATAGTTGATGTGAGATGCACGTGTGGGACCAATTGTAATGCATGTGTTCACATAGATGGAAGGTTAAGGCAGATGGAGCTAACTATCAGAGATGGAAATTATGGTAAGAAAGGGTGGTACAGTGAGAGCAAAGCCCCAGGGGCACCATGTGGAAAGGAGAGAAGGATTCCAAGTGGGGACGAGGGTGCAGAGAGAGAGTCTGGGGGCAGTGGACTGTAGCTCTGGGGTCAGGGTGGAGAGCCTGCTCAGCTGGGGTCCAGACATGGCTGGGGAAGGTCTCCAGTGGGAAAACAGAAGCCAAGGGAGCCAGAGTGCCCTGAGTGGACCTTGGAATCCCGTGTGCCCAGGTGGACCCTGGACCCGGCCTGGGCTCCCACAGGCTGCCCCTCAGAGAAGAGCAGTTCCCAAGACTGCTCATGACTGGGCAAGTGAGGCCCTACTAAAGGGAGAGTGGGGAAGATGAAAGGGGGGCATCCTTCTGCTACCACCCCAACTCTATCATCTCAGGGGGTTGATGACAGAAAAATAAAACTAGAGTGTCAAGAAGCCTTAGTTCCAGCCCTAGTCTACCACCAGGTAACACGGGTCAATGGACCTAAGATCCCAAGCCACAGTCTTCTCACATGAAAAATGGAGGTTGACAATTTATTTAAAATAACAAAAATAGGTAAATCTACAAAGCTAGAAATTAGATTAGTTATTGATGAGAGACAGGGATATCAAGGGGAGGCAATGGATTTGTGGTTTCTTTTGGGGGGGTGGTCAAAAATGTTAGGACTTCCCTGGTGGCTCAGAGGTTAAAGCGTCTGCCTCCAATGCAGGAGACCCAGGTTCGACCCCTGGGTCGGGAAGATCCTCTGGAGAAGGAAATGGCAACCCACTCCAGTATTCTTGCCTGGAGAATCCCATGGACGGAGGAGCCTGGTAGGCTACAGTCCATGGGGTCACAAAGAGTCAGACATGACTGAGCGACTTCACTCACTCACTCACTCACTCAAAAATGTTCTAAATTTAGTTTGTGGTGATGGTTGCCCAACTGTATGAAATACTAAAAGATATTTAATTGTATACTTTAAATGGGTGAATTTTATAATATATGAATTATATCTCCATGGTGGCACAGTGGTAAAGAATACGCCTGCCAATGCAGGAGACACAAGAGACATGGGTTCAATCCCTGGGTTGGGAAGGTCCCCTGGAGGAGGAAACGGCAACCCAGCCCAGTATTTTTGCCTGGAAAAATCCATGGACAGCAGAGCCTGGTGGGCTACATACAGTCCATGGGGTGGCAAAGAGTGGAACATGACTGAAAACACACACACACAAAGATAGTTTAAAATTGATTGAATAAATATATAAATGGACAAATTATTTCTAAAAATAGTGTTATACATTGAAGATACTTTGTAATAAATATACTAAAGAAAAAGAAAAACAATGGAGGGTGTGATAATACCACCTGTGTTGTTCCCACATGAGATAGGATATGAAAAGGCTTTGCAAACTGTAAAGTGATGCGCAATGCAAGGTGGAGAAGTCCTGGTCCCTGGGGCTTTGCTGTTGATTGACAAGCACCAGGGAGGGCAGTTTAATGTCTCCGTGGTGTGTAAGCATGTGCAAAGCATGTACATGCACATGTGTTTGTATGTCTTTAAGACCTGAGGTTCTCTGAGACTCTGCCACAGAGTTTTGAAGTGAGGGGGAAGAGAAGGAAGTGAAATTTCAGGATAATCTTAAAAGTGAAAAAAAAAATTATTACATGTCAAAAGGAGTGGAGAGGCTTAAATGGCTCCCAGGTGGGACACAGAATAAAATAGTCTTTGCTTTTATTTTTCGATTGTCTCCATGCAGGGAAGACAGGCAGAGGATCGTCATAGCAACCCTGGGCATCTGGCAGGGAGCGGCCTGGACTTCGCAGGTTTGTCTGGGTTGGACAAGGTCAGTCAGCTCAGCAGACCCCTGGAAGATGGGGCTGGGTCCAGCCCTGTAACCGTGTCCTGGAGGCCACCAGTTCCTCCACTTCTGGGCGCCAGCATGATGGGAAGAGGACAGATAGGAGTTGCCTCATGGTGGGGCCAGTCCAGGTTGAGCCTGGGAGCTGAATCTGAAGGTGGAGAAGTCTCAGGATGGGGATGGGATGAGATGGGTGGCTGAAGGCTTGCCAGGGCAGTAAGGGAATCCCAGGTGGTAGTTATAGAGGGGAGAGGCCATGCATGGCTAACAGATGATTGAACAAGGATTGGAATAAGTGTTGGAGAGTCCACCCTGGGTGCTGGAATGGACAGGGCATGGTGTGGAAGCTGGTGGCTCTCCCAACCACCCCTGAGCCTGTCTGTGTTAATGGAGGAGAAGTTTATCATTTTAGAGGCTAAGCCTAGAGTGAATTTGGCTCCAAAAGCAAGGGTCAGACAAGAGAGAAATGGGGAGAAGAAAAATCCTGATTAGAGGGACTTCCCTGGTGGTCCAGTGGCTAAGACTCTGAACTCCTAATGCAGGGGGTCTGGGTTCAATCCCTGATCAGAGAACTAGATCTCACATACAGCAACTAAGACCCAGTGCAGCCGGATAAATCTTCTTAATTAAAAATTTTAAAAAAAAATCCTGATTGGAACAGCTATGGCAGATTCATTCATCTGGGTACATACAGAGGCCACTGTTAATGGAAATTTGAATTGGGGGAAAGAGAGAGTCCTACATTTGTGAAAAATAGCTGGGAGTTCACTGCCCCTTTCACTATGAATTCCTAGCGCTGACATTCAAGAAATACTTTTTTGAATAAATGAATGAATGACAGAGGTCTGACTGAATGGTGTTCAGAACACTACATGGAAGCTCTAAGGAGGCAGTTGACACCTCTCTGATCATTTGCAGGCTGGTATTGAAAGTTAAGTAGCAAAAGAAACCAAGCCGACCTAAAATTGCAAATGAGGAGGTTGCTGGCCCAGGAAACCAAAGGAATCTGAGCATCACGTTTCCCCAGGGCACACCCAGAGCGTCTGGCAACCTAAACTGGGAAAAAGTGGTCAGAGTTCCTTCTTAAGGCTGAATGATAAAAGCCCACATTTGTATCAAGTGGTGATTGATAACAGTCCATTCCTACCAAGAAAGTACCACATTGTGCCAGGTGTTTAGGCTTCCTTAGGTTCTGCTTGGGCTTAATAAACCACGATTCTGATACATGTGCCAACCTCACAGTCTGACGTCCTGGAAGTTACACTTTCCAAACAGCTTCAAATGAAGAGCAAACACACAGGCAGTAGGAAGTCTTTGATGGGTAAGTAACTCCAGCTAGTGGAAATGCAGATTCTGGGGCATGGTCAGGGGGGACCCCTTCACCCAGTGACTTTTGCTGCTGTCTTGTTTCAGAGGAAAGAGGCTTTGCAATCGTTTAGGGCTTGGGATCTTTGGATCTCCAGGTTCGGTCAAGCCCTCAGGGACTCTCGACTGAAGGCTGAGCAAGGGTAGCCTTGGGAGAGAGTCCTTGGGAGACCAACAAGCCTTGACAGACCTCTCAAGCTTGAGAAGTCAAGAAAAGCCTCAGAACAAGAAACCTAGAACCCATTTCCCATTCATGACAGAACCCTGTTCCCTCTACTCACCAAGGAACCATCCCCCTGGTGAAGGCCCATGTGGCTTCTGAAAAGCAGGCAGCATACACCATGGGGTCAAAGGGTGTGAGCACACCTCACGGACCCACCGGCTTTGGCCAAAGCTTTTGTTTTCTCTGTGAATCAGGGAACCAGTGGGACAAAGCATCCTTCAAAAAGCCACTGTGAGGACTGAATAAGACGAAGACGACTCAAGAGCTTCATTCACAGTAATATGCCCCAAAGAATTACTAGTATTCTTGTTGCTGTTATTGATTCACTGGGTAGAAGGGGGTCCCTTCCCACAGTCCCTGGAGATTAAGAAGCCTCTCTGGGCCTTCCAGCAGCATCCCTGCCCTGCACTATGAAATCTTGGCCACAGCTCTTCTGTCTTCCTGAACAGCCCCAACATCTCTTGCCTGTGGCAATTGTGTGTGTGTTGCTAGAACATGGGGAAATCACATTTCTCCATGCAAATATGTACTCCAGGTGACATCTGTCACTCACATCCACACCAGACACATCCCACCTCTAAGCCATGTTTCTGCTGTTCTCCACCTAGAACCTGCTCCAGCTAAGTGGTTTGAGGTCCAGCTCCAATGCCTCCTTCATCAGGGAGTCCTCCTGGATTTCTCCCAGCCCAGCAACAGTCAATGCCAGGATCTGGGAGGAGAGGACAAGAAATCAGGCTCAACCTATAGCCTGTCTGGTTTGTGCCATGATTGGTAACCAATGTGCCTCTGTCACACCACCTGGTCTTTGCCTGCTTACCTGCCTGTCTCTCCCTCTGACTGTGAGCTACAGCAGGGGAGGGCAGGGTCTGACTTGCCCAGTGAATATAGGGTGAGGAGAAGGGGAAGGAAAAGCCACCTCTTTCCCCAGTATAGGGGTAAATACTGGTTGGTAAAGAACCTCTAAGAAGCCTGATATCAGAGGTAGGGGTGGGGACCCAAGTTAATCCCTTCACTGGAGGAGACTGAGAGCCAAAATGAGAAAGGGACTTGCCTAAGGTCACACAGCCTTATGTGGCTGTGACTTATATGACTTACGACTCAAGCCCAAGTCCTAAGTCACTGTGTCTGCCTACTGTCCCCTCCTTGCCCCAGGCCTTGGACTCTAGGGCCTCTAGCCAGGGAGGGCGGCACCTTCCTGTGTAATGAGGGAAGGTGCTGAGTGAGAGGAGGGGTCCTTAGCTTGGTGGGCCACCCAGACCACCCCAGGCCTTCTCCATGTCAAATGCAACATTTGTTGAACAGAATTGAATTTACTGTTCGATTGTAGGAGATGTAATTTGATCTCGGTCTTATGAAGCCCTTAATAAAGTCAAGGTATTACTGTTATCTCCTGATTTTTTTTTTCATGTGTTAAAAGAGGCATTTGACAAGGGGTGCTCAGCTGGGAGTGAGGGAGTCTGTCTGCTTGTCCTGGATCTGCTGTTACCATGCCATATGCCCTGGAGAAGACACCCCTCTGCTCTGTCCGGAAGCCAAGGTCTTCACCCTCAAGGCAGGGCCTGACCGTCAGCCCTGATGACTTCAGAGGAGATGGCCGGGAAAGGAAAGGGGGTTGGATTCCCTAGGAGCTGGAAGTGCAGAAGAAGACAGCTAACAATGATTAGGCACCTTCTGTTTGCTAGGGTCTCCATCCCCTTTAGCACATTGTATACTCCTGGCGTCCCTGTAGGGCAGGGTCATCAGTAAGGAATGTTTGCTAAGATCTCAGTTTTCTTCTTTCAGGCATGTGGTAAGGCATTGGACTTCCCTGTTGCCTCTGAAGTGGGACATGGCCATGTGACTTGCTTTGACCAATGAACTGTTAGTGCAAATTACCCATGTGGCTTTAGAGGGAGCTTCAGAGCCAGTGCCCCAGCTGGGCCATGCCTCTTCCCATTGCTATGGTATCATGGGCACACGTGTTGAAATGGGGAAAGCTCCTTCAGCCTGGGGTCCTGAGTGACAGTTAAGAATGGACCCTTCTGCCCCCAGTTGCAGTCGTACAAGGAATGCATCTAAGATATTTTAAGTCTCTGAGATTTTTAAGGCTCTTTGTTATTGCAGCAAAACCTACCTAGCCTGACTGATATAGTGCTGCTCTGGACCAGTTTTCTAGATGAGGAAACAGAGGCTTAGCGAGGTTCAGTAACTTGCTGGGGAATCAGAGTGAGTAAGTAATTCACTCAGTTTCTATATACCTGATCCAAGACCACACTCTTCCTAAGCTGGGGTTCAGTGTCTGCCCAGGCTGGTTAGGAGGGGATAGGGGCCCACTGCTCAGCATCCACGTCTCCTCATTTTCCACTCCACTGAGTGTAGTGTCCCTGTAACCCCTCCAAGTGGCCCGTTGGAAAGGCCAGATTGGGGTCTTTCAGTCTGTGAGGGCTGGTGGAGGTCAGAGGTGAGAAGTTTGGGGCGGTCATGGATATAGTCCAGAGTTAGGCAGACCTGGATTCTAATCCTGGTTCTGCTATCCTAGCTGGGTGAACTTGGGCAAAATATTCTCCTTCTCCGAGTCTCAGTCTTCTCAAGTGTCAAGTGGGAATAATCTTCCCTAGATACTGTAAGAATGAAATGAGACACAAAGATCTTGGCATGTGGTAGGACCTGCTACTTGGGTTCCGTTATTACTGGAGGCAACATACAGGGTGAGGCCTCTTCACTCTCTATCCCTGCCCTTCCTACCTCCTCAACAGTAATAAAGGCAGATGTCCGTGCTCTGATTTCTCTTGTTATTGTTGTTGTTGTTCAGTCTCTCACTCGTGTCTGACCCAATGGACTGCAGCATGCCAGGTTTCCCTGTCCTTCACTATCTCCCAGAGTTTGCTCAAGGTCATGTCTGCTGTCCTGTTTTCTTTGGACACATCCTAAAGGAAGCTTGCTCCATCATCTTACAGGGCCCTACTCAACCCCTGGGGGAGTGAAGAGGAGCTCTGTGACCCCATGTATAGTCAAAGAGGAGAAGTTTTCCCAGCATCACACATCAGAAGGTGCTGGTGGAGCTGGTGTCACTGTGCTGGCGTCCTTGTTCAGTAGCCCCATTTTCCAAAGGTCTGGAGGAAGCATCTCAAGAAGGAAGCCTGGCTGCCCCAGACATGCCAGGCAGGGCTTCCAGGAAGAGGAGCTGGGGAAGAGCTGCAGATTCAGTGGAGGCAATGGTCCTGCTTTAGAAATGCCCATGTGGCCCCGTTCTACCCCAGCCCCAAGCTCTTCTTCAAGTTGCCACCCCAGCCTCTTCTTTAAACCAGTCAATTCTCAAGGAAATCAACCCTGAATATTCATTGGAAGAACTGATGCTGAAGCTCCAATACTTTGGCTCCCTGATGCAAAGAGCCGACTCATTGGAAAAGACCCTACTGCTGGGGAAGATTGAAGACAAGAGGAGAAGGGAATGACAGAGAATGAGATGGTTGGATGGCATCACCGACTCAATGGACATGAGCTTGAGCAAACTCCCTAAGACAGTGAAGGACAGGGAAGCCTAGCGTGCTGCAGTCCATGCGGTTGCAAAGAGTTGGACACAACTGAGTCGCTGAAAAACAACACAGCTTCTTCCTGCCAGCCCACTCTTCTTGATCCAGAGAGCCCCTCTCTACAGTGCTGCTTCTTCAGAGCATGGCCACACTGGGTCAGGTCTCTGCTCGGGGCAGGCCCTTCTCCAGGGTCGGGACCGTATGAACTCATCCCTGTGTCCCCAGCAAACGCCAGGGATCACATCCAGAATGACCACACCAGTGGCAGCTGCCTTTAATGAGATCTGCTCTAGCCCCTGGGCTATGTGCACATCACAGGAATCCTATAGGGGAGGGGTTATGGTCCCATTTTACAGAATAAGGAAATTGAGGCTCAAGAAGGCTCACTTGGCAGAGGTACTACAGGCATGAAGAGATGGAGCTGGATTCACAGCCAGGTCCCCAAAGGCTATATTCTTAACACACTCACCCCTCAACCCCTGACCAGATGGGTGGGTGGAAACCATCCTCTCCTTTCAGCTCCCCCAACCCTCCCAAGCTTCATCTCCCACCTCCTACTTCTGCACCATTTCCTGTTCTCCAGGCAGCCCTCCATACCTGCCCGGGCAGTGTGGAGTCTACCACCATCCAACGAGTCTGTGATGCACTCAGACTCAGATAGATGCCTGCCCCTGACCAGGAGCGGGGCCCGAGTCTTCTGCCTGTGTCTGTCCCAGTGTACCTGTCCACAGGTGAAGGCTCAGCGAACAGGGATAAGGGTGAGAAACCCAGAAAGGGCCAAAAAGCTCACCTGAAACCTCGAGCCAGGCACAGGGTTGCATGTTTTAAGGACAAGGTTTACCCAAGGCCTGCACAGGGGGTCAGAGGGCACGCTAAGCCTGCTGTGGCCCAGGGACGAGCTCTGCAGAACACAGAACCCTGATCAACCCTCCGCAGGAGCTCCCACCCTCCTGCCGCTGCCTCTGCCTTACTCCATCTCTCCCTCCTTGCTTTCCCACCCTCTTCCTCTGCCCTTTTTCCCTTCCTAAAAAACACAGAAAAAAATGGGATTCAGAAGCCTACACCGCCTGCAAAGTATGGTTCAGCCTCCCCAAAAGAGGAAATGCCAGCGTGCGGGTTCTCATGGCAACCCAGCTCCTCCCCACCCAGCCGCCCTGTGCCCATATGGTGAGATGTGCACGGCGCTGACTCAGCCGGGCCCTGGGGTCCCGGGCCTAGGCCTCAATGTGGTCAGTGTTGGTTTATTTGGCTGCCTTGGCCACAATCTACCCTCCTGAGCAAACAAGACTACCTCCTGTAGGAACTCTTTAGGGGTGCTAAGCCCTACCCAGGATGCAGGCAGGTGGGGGCAATATTCAGGAGCTGCTTCGGCCCCAAGAATGGGAATTCTGTGATCTGATGCAGCCTTTGAATTCTGTTTTACAGCCTTCAAGGCAGAACAGAGCGGGCTGGTCAAACAGGGTCCAAGGGAGCTCCCCTGCCTCCCCCTTCCCTCTGCCTTTGCTCCCCATGCCCTAGACGTTAGAATTTCCACATCAGGTGTGGAGGGATGCAGGCAGCAGGATGACCTGGAGAGGGTTTCCTTGGTCCTGGCAGTAGTGCACCAGCTACTTGCCCCCACCCCATCCCAAGCCACAGCACGCATGCTGGTCTCGGCGCTGTGGAATGAGGAATCAAGGCTTGGGCCCTTGCCATGGCTAAGCTGCCCCAGGGCGCTGTCTCCTTGTATCTCTACTGTTCCTTATGCCCAGAGCAGCTCCTACCAGCCTCCTGTGAGGACTCCTAGTTTTCCAGGCCAGTTGGCATTTTCATGGCTAATGAAACGGAAGCTAGTGCCAGGCAGGCTTGGGGACAGCAGGGCTGGCGGCTGAGAAGCAAACCTTCCAGGGCCTGGCACCCACACTGCTTCCTTTTCCAGGGCCCTGCAGGACTAGACAAGCACACCAGGGCGGCGCAGGGATGTCTAGGTCCCTGGTACTGCCTGGATCCCCACCTGACTCGGAGCAGCTTCCCAGACCTCAGACAGCCCTAGATCACCTTCAAAGATCCACCCGGGGTGGGCTAGGTATAGTGGGAGTCAAGTGGGGGACCCAGTCCCCAAACCTGAGGGGAGTGAAGGCTGGGACCCGCTTAGTCTGGCTTCATGTACACGGTTCCCTCTGCCATTTTGGGGCCATCCTCCTGGAAGCTCTAAACCCAAAACTTTCCTGTCTTGATCCTTTCTGTATCTTCTCATTTCTAATCCCTCTCCCCAGGTCATACACATGTCTATGAGTGTCAGAGTCAGGTGCACCCAAAGAGGGTGCACCTGACTCTTAGGTGCACATAGGTGGGGCCTAGAGAGGGTCAGAAAATGCACAAGTTCACACAGCAAGTCTGAGGTCAAGCCCTCAGCCCTGAAATAGGACCCCTGCCTCCCTGCTCAGGGTCTCTTGGAGTATCAAGCTGCTTTCTCTGATTCTCCCTCTCAGCTGATGGGAGGAAAGGGAGGAAGGATGGAATGATGGATGGATGGATGGATGGATGGGTAGATGAGTAGATGGATGGGGGGTGCTGTGGGGAGTCGGGAGCAGGGATCCAGGAACAGATGGGCTTTGAGGCTCTACCGCAGGGGCTTGGGGGAGGGGGAGGAGGCCTAGAGAACCTGGAACTGTTACAAAGTTGCGAGTTAAAACATTCTTCACACTCCCGCCTCCTTTACTGTTCTGATGCACCAAGACGTGACAAAAATGTGTCAGATTTTTTAAAAACCACACACATACACAAATGCCAGTCCCCATCTCTGCCGCCCGCCCAAGCTTGGACCATCTGTTCCCCGGGGGTGGGAGGGGAGCGGAGCTTGGCAGTCGGTGTCAGCATTCTGGTCACCCCCAACCCTTGGTCTGGACCAATGGCCTGGCCCAGAAATGGCTCTCCGGTAACGGCGGGACGTCTAGGAAGGTGAGGGCTTGGACACTTGGCTCATCCCCAGCCGTGCTGGCCCACCCTACTGCCAGACCACTGTCACCTCTGTCCACCCTGGGGTCCAGTGCACGCACAGCCCCTCACTAACCTGGGCACTGCCCCTCCTCTCCAATTTGCTGTGTTTGTGTGCACAAGGTCTGGGAACCCCCTCATGGTGTATGTAAGAAACTGAGGCCGGAGAGGAGGAGAAGCTTGCCCAGGTCCGAGTGCATCCCCTTATTCATTCATTCAGTGAATGAATGTCTTCCAACAGAAGGGTGGTGAGGACAAGAAAATAGGTGGGCCTCGTGGCAACAGCTGGAGGGGAATCAGTGAGATCAACAATTGTGATGTGTCTGGGACTGTCCTGGTTTTGACACTAAAACTTCTGCATTCTGGAAATGCCTTGGTCCCAGGTAAACTGGAACGACTGGTCACCCAGTGGCCACTTTAAGATGGGCATACATGCATGCGTGCATGCTCAGTCGTGTCTAAATCTTTGTGACCCCATGGACTAGGGCTCCTCTGCCAGGCTCCTCTGTCCGTGGGATTTCTCAGGCAAGAATACTAGAGTGGGTTGTCATTTCCTTCTCCAGGGGATCTTCCCCACCCAGAGATCGAACCTGTGTCTCATGCGTCTCTTGCAGTGGCAGGTGGATTCTTTACCACTAGCACCACCTGGGAAGCGCTGGGCACATGAGCTGTGTCCAAACATGGGGACTCAGTGTGAGGGTCTGAGACCCTGAGAAAGAAGGGTCTAGGCTCTAGGGGCAGGCTCTAGGAGGTGGGGGAGTAGGCCCTGGAAGGGAGTAGGGGTTTTACTTGGTCACAGAGTCAAATTTTACTGTGGTCATAGAGTCAAATTAGGGAGAAGTTGGTGCAAAGGTTACAACCTGTACAGAGTTTTTTAAAAACTCATCAAAGGAGGCTTCCCTGGTGGTCTGGTGGTTAAGAAACTGCCTGCCAATGCAGGGAACATGGGTTCAATTCCTGGTCCAGGAAGATCCCACATGTGTGTGGGGGGGCAACTAAGCCTGTGCACCTGATACCCGTGTTCCACAAGAGAGGCCACTGCAATGACAAGCCTGCGCACCTCGACAGGAGTAGCTCCCAACTACAGAATGCCTGGGTGCGGCAATGAAGACCCAGCACAGCCAAAAATAAATAAATGTTTAAAAAATTCATCAAAGCTGGAGACACAGACTCGGGTATGTGAAGCTGGCAGGGACTAGATCTTTCCAGGCCTCCGAAGCTTCCCGAGGGAGTGGGGACTTTAGCCAAAGAGCATCAGGGAGCCACTGAAGGGAATGAAAAAGTGAAAAAATGTGTTAGTTGCTCAGTCATGTCCGACTCTATGGGACCCCTTGGACTGTACCAGGTTCCTCTGTCCACGGAACTCTCCAGGCAAGAATACTGGAGTGGTTAGCTGTTCCCTTCTCCAGGGGATCTTCTTAACCCAAGGATCAAACTCAAGTCTCTTGCATTGCAAGGTGGATTCTTTACTGTCTGAGCCACCACAGAAGCCCACTGAAGGGTATAATGTGGGCTTAATGTGGTCAGATTTCCAGGTAAGAAACGCAAAGGCCACAGGCTGGTCAAGCCTCTGTGTAGGGTCCCAGAACACCATCCATCGCTGTACCCACCTCCAAATGTAGGAGAGTCTGGTCATCCTTCAGGGCCCAGCCCAAATGCCACCTCCTCTGAGAAGTCTTCTCTGATTGCTGAGAGAAGCAGGGGCAATCATGCCCTACTCTGGTCTCCTCCACCCTGAGGATCCCCAAGTCTGGGTCCCAAGGGAGCCCTCATCACAGTGGCTACCCTGTCAGCTCCCACACTTTGTCACACTAGATCCTCAAAGCCATCTGACCAGATCCATTTCCAGGTGTGGCCACGGAGGCCCAGAGAGGGGAAGTGGTTTGTTGAAGACCACACAGAATTTGACGGTTGAGGTCAGTTTGGAGCCATGTCACTTCTATCTAAATTCAGAGTCCCTGGGGCCCTGCCGACAGCAGTGTTGTTGGCGGCAGCGGGGGGGCGGGGGGTGAGAAACAGGGGATGATCAGCTACCTTCCCCTGGAGGACCACATGAGTGGTCATCACCAGGGTAAGCTGGATAGAATGGGCTGTGGGGCATAGTAGCTGGGTATATGGGAAAAGCTGGCCACGGCTGGGAGATTTATAATGGAAGTCTCCCAGATCATTTACTGAATTACCAGGCAATCTGACCTTGAAAGCTTCCAGGCAAGAAAGGCTGGAGTAAGGTGAGGGGGGAGCCTGAGAGCAAGTGGTCAGCCTCCTCCAGTAGGGGAGGGGGTGCCCGGGAGAAATAGGAGACCGCCTGGTAGAGAGGGAAAGGGGTAGGGACTGAAATGCCACCATCATCTCACACTCGTCTGTTGAAAGTGGTGAGGTCCCTGTCAGAATGCAATCAGCTGTCCTCCCCCCTCACTACAGAGTTCATCAGGGCATCCTTCTAGACAGGAGGAGTCCTCACAGTAAGTTTCTCTTCTCAGAGCCTCTGTCCCCCCCACCTACAGAATGGGGATCCTGTCCCAGCTCCACTCACCTTATAGGGTTTGTCTGAAGCTCTTATTAAAAGATCCAGCTTACAGATGGTCTCTGAGGCACGTGCAACCTACAGTAGAGTCAAGGGTGTGGCCATGGGAGACGTGTAGGGGTTCAGAGACCATAGAGGACATTGCATTTGGCTTCTCAGGGGGCCCACGTGATGACCTTAGGCACCAAGGTCCCATCTAAGGGGCCTTCTGAGGTTCCTGGGGGAAGGCTGCCAACCCTGGAGCACCAGCCTCCCAGGCGTCTCCTGGGGGAACCCTGAGCCCCCAGGGAGCAACAGAGACTCTCTTGCCCTTACAAGGTGACCCCAGGTGAATGCCTGAGACAGTCTGCAGTGCAAACAACTGGACACTCTTCTGTGTACTGAGTGGGAGGTAATCCCTGTACAATGGGGATGCGCTGGTACTTCTCTGTACAACTGGATGGGGGTTTGGAGGAGGAAGAGGTTTGCTCCCACTCCCTCACTCTCCTCCTGCCCCTCAAAACTGTTCCCTTATCTTCCTACCAACGAGAAATTCATCTGAGTCAGTAGATTCATTGTTAATAAATGGCTTTATACTGCTTTTTAATACTCATACAGTGTTAACAATAGTGCCTGACCCACAGTAAAAATTGAGTGTTAGTGATTATTATTGCTATTATTATTAATACAATTACTATAATGCTCTTCTGTTCAAATCCAAATACCATAGGCAGGATAAACTGCTATCAGTCACTCACATCTTAGTATAAATTAGTTAAAAAACCATCTTGCTTTTCTGCTCACCCATCTAAGGTCAGCTTCTCTTGAGATGAGGGTAAATTTGGAGCTTGTTGGGGGGGGCACATAATAAGAAACATCTGGGCCTTGAGCATCAGATCTCAAGGTGAAGATGCCCAGGTCTTCCTAGTCTGGCTAGGGAAAAAAATTTGAAAGTGAGGGGTGAAAAGCCCTCAGGGGCTGAAGAGTCTGCCCGTAGTCCTCAACTAAACAGGGCATCTGGTCTAGGAGCAGGGAAACTCACAGAGGAAGGGGTGAAATGCTGCCCAGAGCACAGGTCTCTTCCCAAGACAGGCAGGGGGGAGGGTGGGGGGCTCTGAGCTTTGCCCAAGCCTGGCTACCTGCTCACCACCACTCTGGGCACTGCAGGGGGAGACTGGGGAGATGCAGATGGGTTGGTATGGGGGTGATTATAGGCAAACAGAGTGGAAAATGAAGCCCTTCAGATGGCAAATGAGTTTAATAGAAATGAAATGGGCAGAGGCTGTGATGAGAATGGCAATGCTGGGCAAAGGTGAGCTGATTCTCAAACAGGCCCGGCTAGGAAAACTGAGGGTGGGGGAGGTGATCAGCTTCACCCCTTGCCCTGAGGGGTGGCCAGGCTGCAGGGGCCAGGGTGCACACCCCCACACTCACCTGGAACCAAGAAGGCATAGGGACCCACAGGTGGTGGGGTGAAGTTAAAACATGAGTGACTGTGTGTGGTCAGACTTGCAGAAGTTCTCGGCCAGCACAAGGCACCAACTGGGGAGTCTAGTGTCCTAAAGACAAATGTCTTTCTCTCTCAGAGGAGCTGGTCCCAGCTCTGCCTCAAGGCATGAAGCAAAGCCCACTTTGCTGAGAGTGTTAACCTGTGGGAGACCCCTCACCAGGAGCAGGTCTCTGTCCCCTGTGGGCAGGCACTGCCCCTCCTTATCCATAGGTCTTGGGAAGGCTTCCTTTGGGCCCCAGTGTGTGCATCTATGAAATGGAGATAACAGTACCCACCCTGCCAGGCCATACAAGGCTCCAAATGAGACACAGTGCAGGTCACTATCCATTCCCACCTGGGCCACCATCCCTGAGGGTGGAGACAAGCCCTTCCCTGGCCCAGGGGCTTAGACATTGTTTGCCAGGTGAGCTGGTGGTCACATCTTCACACCTCTCTAGATCCTGCACCCCCTTCCTGGCTGACTTCCACACCCTCTGCTCCTTTCTTCCTCCTGGACTTCCTGAAGTGGGCTGAGCAAGCTGGCACAGGACAGCCCTCACCACACCTGGGCACGAGTTGGCCCTCTACCTTCACTGGGCCTCAATTTCCATCTGTACATGCTGACACAGAGGTTCCTATAGACACTCCAAGGGCCAATGGCTCTGGACAGGGAGAGGTTGTCCCAGATTCTGCCTCAGTCTTCGCAGATCATTCCGACCTGGGACACCGCATGCTGCCCAGCTCTCCTCCCAGCCGGACCCTGCTTGGGCCTCTGAATGGAGGTGAGAGGAGAAGGCCGCAGAGGAGGACCAGGAGCTGCTTCCAGCACAATAACTAATAACCGGGCTGGCAGATTGAATTATACCTTTTCCAGTTCCTTACCCTATTGATCGGAGAGGATTCACATGTGTGAGCGGGCGTGTGCCCTTAGCCTGTGGGATTCTGGGGGCTCCAGTGCATGCACTGAGTCAGTCAGCTTTGCAGACGGACGGTGTGCTGCCAGCTCGGGCCCTCTAGGAGGGAGCTGAGCTTGCCCCCAGCACCCCAGCCCGAAGGGTCCTGAGCATGCACTTGCGGCTCAGCCTGGCAGGGGCCACAGGGAGCAAGGGAAGGATGGGCTCCGGCATGGAAAGAAGGGAAGAGAGACAGGGCTGGCGGGGCCCTCGGGAATGAAGGAGGAGGAAACTCCTCTCACAGGTTCTCAAGGAGTGGACAGGCTGTCCAGGAGCCTAGATAAGGCCACAGGGATCCCATTCTGAGAGGAAAAAACCAGTCCTGCTCTGGGGCTCATCTCAAGAGGCCATGCATGACCCTGCTCTCACCTCTACCTCTCAAACCCCACCCTGCACCCCACCCTCTCTTCCCTGACCCGCCTTAACTCCTCTCACAGCCAGGCCAGTGTTCCCCTGAGTGCCCCTGCCTGGGAGTCTTCACTCCACAAGGGGCTGGTGAGTCAAGGGAGAATGACCATCCTCTCCGTGGCCTCAAACACAACCCCTGGAGCTCCTTCTAAAGATGGACAGTCTCTGGTTTCATATCTCAAAAGAGGTTTTAAGTCCATGATGCAATTTCTGAGCCATCCTGTGCACACACACCACACAGGTGTGTGTCAACACAACCACACCAGTGACACCAGCATTTCAACGGCCAGCCCCCACATGGGACATGTGTGTGTGTGCGCACTAAGTCACTTCAGTCATGTCTGACTCTTTCAAACCCCATGGACTGTAGGTTCATCTGTCCATGGGATTCTCCAGGCAAGAATACTGCAGTGGGTTGCCATGCCCTCTTCCAGGGGATCTTCCCGACCCAGGGATGGAACCCATGTCTCTTATGTCTCCTGCATTGGCAGGTGGGTTCTTTAACACTAGCAGCACCTGGGAAGCCCACGTGGGACACACGTGTACACTCTGAAAAAGACAAGCAGTGCAGCGGGCTCTGGGCCTGGAGGCTCTCAGACGAGCTGAAGCCCCTGCAGGCAGGCCGCTTGCTCTCTACCCACACCTGGTAGGTTAGGAACTGGCCTCACTGGGAAGCTGGGGGTGGCTGGGGTCCCTCCTTCCACCTGACAGCCCTTTCGAGTGTCTCACCTGCATATGGGTCACATCCGGAGGCTAAGGCTGACCCAGTGGCATTAGGAAGTCCTTCCTCCATCTCGCCTAAATCAAATCAATTGTCTATCCTTTCACTCAACAGACATTCTTGGGCAGGCACTTGAGGACCCAGTGGTCATGCCCTGGCAGAAGGAAGGAAAAATCTCCCGGGTCACCTGAGAACTGTGTGCTGGGGGCAGTAAGGAGGAAGTGGCCTTGGTGTCTCCAGGGGTGGAGGGGCGAGAAGGTGTCCCAAGTCCCTGGGTGACTTAAACCACGGCAATTCCCCAGGATCCAGTTTTCCCAGCTGAAAAGGAAATCCCCCTCTATCCCTCTGCCCCTAGTCCCAAGAATGTCTCTCTGAGCTCAAAGGGTGTGGCAGCTTAGTCCATCCTGAAATGGCAGTAATATCCTCAGCTGTTTCTCTGTCCACTTTCTCTTGGAAATTCCTTTCTACCCCTGAGGCATCCTACTCAGACTCCAGGTCCTGCAGATTGCCCCACGTTCTACCACTAGGGTCCCTCCTCTGTGTCAGGCATTCTTTACATGGGGTTGCATGAGTCCTCAGTTGCGTCTGACTCTTTGCGACATCCGGGACTGTAGCCTGCCAGGCTCCTCTGTCCATGGAATTCTCCACGCAAGAATCCATTGCGTGGTTGCCATTCCCTTCTCCAGGGGATCTTCCCAACCCAGGGATTAAACCCAAGTTTCTTGTGTCTCCTACATTGGCAGGTGGATTGTTTACCACTAGTTACCTGCGAAGCCCCCTACATGACGTTGCTATTAGAGAAGCCCCAGCTCTAGCCAGGCCTCCCCGAACCACTCCTCCCCTGATCCTCAGACCCCAGGGGTTGAAGCTGGAGAGTCAGTGGGAGATGGGAGAGCTTTTGCCACCCTTCATGCAATCGGCAGAGGCTGGCAAAAATGAACTGTGAGTCCTGGGGCCTGGCCGGGGAAACATGGGGGCTAGAACATGAGGTCACCTGGCAGGGAAGCCCAGGAAAGGCCCACAGGGCATCTGGGGTAGGAGTGAGACAGGCCTCGGCCTTCAGACCACAGTCTGAGTTTGCAGCACTGAGCATCTGCTGGGGAAGGTGGGGAGATGCCACGGAGCTCTCCCTGGGAGACTGACCCAGATTTCTCTCCCTCTCACTCAGCCACACAGGAACACCGGGTATGAGTGTGTGTGTGTGTGTGTGTGTGTGTGTGGTGTGTGTGTGTGTGTGTGTGTGTGTGTGGTGTGTGTATGTGTGTGTATTATTCTCAGCTCTGGCAGGCGGAGGGGTGGGAAGGGAGGAAGCTTGTTGAAAGCTCTGGGAAATGAGAGAGAAATCCTCCCCAAATCCCTTGCTCTGTCACTAATAGCTAAAATATGCTCTTGACAACAAGGTGAAAGGCCCAGAAGACTCGGGCCTGACCTTGCCCCCAGGAGCTGCTGGCGCCCCAGGCGTGGCTATTGCGGGAGAGCCCAGGACTTGAGCGGTCAGAGCTAAGCCTCCACGCCACCCTCTGGCCTCCCTTTCTGGGCAGTGTCCCACAGGTCCCATGGATGCTGCCCTGGAAGGCAATGAGCTCCCCGTCATGGGGCTGTACAAGCGGCAGCGGGCAGGTACCTACCTGTCAGGAGCCCATGACAGGCACTTAGAGATGGGTGGGGAGAGGGCAAACACAAAAAAAGAGCTGGATGGCCCTTCCCAGTCTGAGCTGTCCCCTTGGTGCCACGCCTACCCACACTGCCTGTCCCCAGGGGATTGGACCCTAGCACCTGGAGTCGGGCCTTGTGAAGGGGCGGGCCTTGTGAGGGGGCAGGCCTTGTAAGGGGGAGGGCCTTGTGAGGGGGCAGGCCTTGTGAGGGGGTGGGTTTTGTGAGGGGGCGGGCCTTGTGAGGGGGCGGGCCTTGTGAGGGGGCGGGCCTTGTGAAGGGGCGGGCCTTGTGAGGGGGAGGGCCTTGTGAAGGGGCGGGCCTTATAAAGGGGTGGGCCTTGTGAGGGGGAGGGCCTTGTGAAGGGGCGGGCCTTGTGAGGGGGAGGGCCTTGTGAAGGGGCAGGCCTTGTGAGGGGGAGGTCAGAGCTGCGCCCAGGCCCCCCAGACCCAGCCCCGGCGGACTGGGGAGCTTTCTGGCTCGGGAGTGAGGATGAGTGTCGTGGGGTCTGCTGGTTGTGGCCAGGGGCTCTGGTGCACACATACAGAATTATCCTGCCAGGGTCACACTCCTTCAGACACATACACATGCTGTGCACACAGACCTGAGTGTACACACAGAAGCAGGCTGTACACTCAAGCATGAGCTGGTAAACCCGTGGACCCACCAAGGATATGTTTGGTTCCCTCCTGGCTATGCTGGGCCCCCTGAAGCCTGTGAGAGAAATTTTCTCCAGAGACTACTAGGGGCTCAAGCTAAATCCTTGAAACCCTTCCCGTGGTAAGACTCGAGACAGAGGCCTCCTCCTCGGCCACATTCTAGGCTCCCTGCCTGACCTCTGACTTCCACAGGCCCTGCACACCTCCTCTCCAGCCAGGCCTTCTCTGTGCCAAACAAGGAAGCCACCCTGGCTCCATCCTGAACCCTGAGAGCTGGGGTGCCTGTCCTTGCCAAGAACCCCAACATCCCACTGAAGGCTGTTGTTGCTGTTCAGTCGCTCAGTCTTGTCCGACTCTTTGCCACCCCATGGACTGCAGCACGCCATCCTTCACCAACTCCCAGAGTTTGCTCAAACTCATGTTCATTGAGTCGGTGATGCTGAAAAGTGAGAGGAACACTATGCTCACCTGCTGCCTGTGTGAGACCCTGGGCGTGGCCTGCCACTGTCGGGCCTCAGTCTCCCTTCCGCCGTTGGGCTGACCAACCTGGAAGACTGGGAGATGGGAGGACTGGGAGGACTGGAGATGTGCAAGGGTGGATGCCTCCATGGTCACGGGCGCCCTCCAGGCCAGCTGCAGCACAGAGCACCTAGTCCCTGAGCCTGAGGCAGCCTCCCAGCATGGTGAGAGGATCCTTTGTCCTCATACACACCCTCCATCCCCTCACCACGCCTGTGTGCACCACCACCCCTGGATGCTGACCCATCCATGCCTCACCCTGCCCCAGGAAGGAAGGAGAAACGCTGAGCCTCCCTGAGGCTGGGACCATCTTCAGAACCCCTGGCCTCTGTCCTCACACACCCTGCCGTACATCTC
Source organism: Giraffa tippelskirchi (assembly GCF_054371585.1). Lineage (NCBI taxonomy): Eukaryota > Metazoa > Chordata > Mammalia > Artiodactyla > Giraffidae > Giraffa > Giraffa tippelskirchi. The sequence goes on along the minus strand of NC_137286.1, from coordinate 34,624,268 downwards.
TCCAGCATCTGCAGGGGGGACATCGTGCACCCCTCTTTCCAACAGCTCCTCAGTGAGCCCTCCCCCATCTCCACAGCCAGGCCCACCCCGTATTTTGTAATTGAACTCCTCGCCTTTTCCTGAATCTGCCCTGCTCTCTCAGACTCAGCCTCCACACAGGCTGTTCCTTTGCTGTGATGACCTTCCCTCTCTGTCAGTCTGAAAACACTTCCCTCTCCTTAATGAATCTTTTCAAATGTTTCCTCCTCTGTACAGCCTTCGTGCCTCATTGTGCTTATACCCCCATGACACTCTGGCACTGCCTCCATGGGGCAAGTTTCACCCTGTACTGGTCAGATCTGGCTAAGTTCTTGTCCCGACCAGGTTGTGGGCACCCCCAGGGCATGGCCAGGACCTGCACTCAGCATGCTTAAGGCCCTCCATAGGGCCTGGCACTCAGTACCCAGGACCCAGCAATCATTTATTGAATGAATGAATGGACAATGCAAGCATGTGGACATCCTTGCCAAGGCCCAGCATAAGCTGAGACACAGCTTTGAAGGTGTCTTTCGAGGGGGGCAGATTACTTTAGGGAGCCTTGCAGTCAGACGCTGGTCCTTCATTCAGCAGACAACACCGGCAGGGCATACAATGTAGGAAGCTCCATCCGCAGAGAGTGCACAGTGCCCCTGGGAGCACCAGAGAGTCTTGGAGGGGAAGCATCTGCATGATGCAGAGTTCAGAAGAGTGTGTTGTTGCCACCACTACCCTCATTTGCCGACTATGGGTACCTGCTGCAAGGCCAAGGAAGCTATGGCCCCTGCCTGCCCTAGGAGCTCATGAAGTAGAGATGCAGGTAGAGGAAATGACTTGATGGGCTAAAACTTGAAGCAGGAGAGGGTGGCTTGGAGCCACACATCCTGGTTCATGCTGTCCACCACTTAGCAACCCTGTGATCTTGGGCAGCTAGCTTAATTGCCTTGCATCTCAGTTTTCCTCATGTGTAAAATGAGGGTGCTACATGTATTTATTCCATAGGGTTCCTATGAGGATCAAATGCTTACAAACTACTTTTAACAGTGCCTGGAACAGAATAAGTACCCAAGGAACAAGAACAGCCACTATTATTTTTTTCATCATTAGTTAGATGGCAGCCCACTCCGGTACTCTTGCTTGGAAAATCCCATGGACAGAGAAGCCTGGTAGGCTATAGTCCATGAGGTCACAAAGAGTCGGACACGACTGAGCGACTTCACTTTCACTTTTCACTTTCATTAGTTAGAAGCAGCCCCAGACTAGGGCTTCCCAGGTAGCGCAGTAGCAAAGAATCTGCCTCCCAGTGAGGAGACACACAACATCTGAGTTCAATCCTTGGATCAGGAAGATCCCCTGGAGTAGGAAATGGCAACCCACTCCAGTATTCTTGCCTGAAAAATGCCATGGACAGAGGAGTCTGGTGAGCTATAGTCCATGGGGTCACAAGAATCAGACACAACTGAGCATGCATGCAGAGAATGGGCAGGCCGGCAGCAATGGAGATGGGGAGATGTCTAGGTCTGAGGAAATCAATCTGTTCAGAGGATGTTTGATGTGGCTTTCTCTTCTCAAGGAAGCAAAGGATCTAAAGAGATCTGGACAGAGGGACCCTGAGGGAGGTAAAGAGGGGACAGCATCAATGGATGGATAAGGAGGTTCCTAGGGGTCTGGGAGTCCTCATGTCAGCCCTTGTGTGATGTACATGGATGAGAGGAAGTGTGCCAGGCTCTGCAGGAATGGGTGGTGCACACCTTGCCTAGGAGGCCAGCATAAACAGGGAGATGCAGATCTAAATGTAGCAGGGCTCAGGTGGGAGTACGGGGCATTCTCCCACCTGGAGAAGGGCAGAGGGCTGAGGAACTGCTCTCCCACATCTGACTACCTGGGAAGACCTCCTGGAGGCTTCCTGAGCTGTGAAGACATCAGGCTGAAGCTACAGGTAAAGGGTTCACATACAGGGAGGAGAAGCTAGTGATCTTGCTTGAAGCTCAGGTTCACTGAGCAACTTCAGGCATGTCTTTTTCCTCTCTGGACCTCAGTTTCCTCATCTGCCAAATGGGTACATTAATTTCCCAGGGGTGTGTAGGCCACTATATCCTCCCAGTCATCCTAGTAGGACAGGGAGGGGCGAGGGGCCATGGGGTGATGGGGGCAACCTGGGAAATGAACTCTCTTGGGGTACATAAGATGAGGCATACTCTAACAGGCTGTGCTCCAGGAGAACAAGCACATGGGGAGGAGAGAAGAGCTGTTGACCTTCTGCTCAGCCCCTCCCTTCTCCTTCTCCCTACCTAAGACCCACCCCCACGCACACACAATCAGCCATGTCAGTGTGACATTAACTGGCTGACATTAATAAGCCAGAGCTCCTCCACTTGCCTACCAGACTGAGCCTCAGCCGTGGAAGAATTGCTAATTACAGCCACAATAAGGAAATATCAATGATGGACATCAATATTATTGCCTCTTGCATCCCTTCCTGTTGATTTGAGATGTCCGGGGCTGTCTCTCCAGGACAACATTGAATGATGACAGAGGGGAGGAGAACTCCATGTGGAGAAGGGAACACCCTCCAGTTTGATTCATTCATGAAACCAGGGCCCGTTTCCTCTGAGCAGGGTCCCCTTTACCAAGGGCCAGGGCCAAAGCTGCAGGTAAAGGGTTCACACACAAGGAGGAGAAGCTAGTGATCTTGCTTGAAGCCTGGGTTCACCAAGCAACTTTAAGTATGTCCTTTTGCCTCTCCAGACCTCAGTTTCTTTATCTGCCAAATGGGTACAATAATTCTAATTCTGCCTACCTTGTGCAATATGGAGGAGTGACTGAAGTGCAAAAGCAAGGCTTTAGTAGGGTGACCTTCAGTGCAAATACAGAGGCTTCATGGGCCAGAGGAGACAAGTGAGATGAGGGTTAGAGGCTCAGGGGCCCTGAAAAAGAGACAGACATGTCCCAGTTCAATGAACTCTCAGAAGCAAATGTGCTCCCCTGTGGCCCCATCAAGCACTCAGAACTCCAAACAAACAATAAGCCAGAGAAAAGAGAAGCAAAGCTTGACTCACATGTGCAGTGCACCAGCTGCCACCTCTGAGCCCCTGAATTTGGGAGGACTTCAAGGCTTTCAGTGCAAACCCAAGACCCTGAAGATTCCCAAGGTGGGTCACAGACAGAAGTCACACACAGGGTGGACTTCCACCCACCAAGAGGATCTCCTAGGCAGCCCGCCCAGAATCAGAGAACAGGGCACAGCAGAGAAGCACCTTCAGGGATAACCCAGACAGTGGTGTGAAACGCACTGTCCATGCCAGGGTGCATCTCAAACACAGGCATGTATAAGCACACACACTCAGAACACACACGCACGACCAGGTTCACCAATGAATATGCAGAGGCTAAACAGGCAAACACACCCCACGCACACCACAGACACACATGCATACAGCCTGTCTTAGGCCCAACGCCAAGCTTCTTCCTAGTCCATGGAAACCTCTCCCTGTAGAGAAGGAAATAAAAAGCCCTATGCGGTCTTCCAGGCTCATGTGGCCTCTCAAGCTGTGGCCCAGCCAAGCGGCAGCGATTAGGTGGCTGGGAAGCGAAGCCCAGCATGGCCTGAATATTTCACGGGAGATTTTGCTTCACAGAAAATCCCTTCTTTGCTCCATGCATGTCAGGGTATAATTACCCATTAGGTAGTGGAGCAGAAACCTGGGAAGATGTGCGTGCAGCTCTGAATCTGAGCCCCTTGCTCTGCCTTGCCTGCGGGCCTGGTCCAGCCTGGTGGGGCCCAGCCCCCTTCTCACCCGCCCCTGAGGAATGCCATTTGGGACACAGGGTGTCCTGGCTCAGGGTCACCTCTGTCCTATGTTCTCAGCCTCTGTCCCTAGTTCAGAAAGGGCTGAGGTCCCTCATCCTTTTGCCCACTCGCTCCCCACCCCCAGCTTTCTCTGTAGGGGCTTAAGACCGGCTGGCTTATCTCACTCCCTCATCTTTCCCCTTCTCCTCTCAGTCCATCAAACTGTTTGCAGCTCCCTGAACAAACAGAAAAGACAGAAAGGAAAACGAAAACAGAGAAACAGAGAAGAATGAGAAAAAGAAGATAGAAAGGAGGTACACACTAGAGGAAGAAGAGAGGGCACTTCAGCTGCTCCCTGGAGTTCTCATCCATCCCCCTAACCTCACTAAGGCTCACCCAACAGAGTGGAGAAAGGGGAGGGGATTTCAAACCTACATACTTTTGCTTCCCACAGGGAGCACTCTCCCTCACTCCTTTTCCCTAAAAAAAAAAAAAAAGTCCACTCAGCTTAAATTAAACTCAGGTAGCATCTCCTCCAGGACTCCTCCGCAGGTGAGGAGGCTTCCCTGGTTCCTACAAGCCCCCTGTGTTTCTCTCCATCACTGTTCTGTAGTCAAGGGCTGGAAGCTTAGATGCCTACAGGGACCAGAGAGGAAATGACAATGAGTAAAGGGGTGTAAGTGGTGCAGTCAGGAGCTGGGTTAAGACTTGAGAAGGGGAGAGCACATGGCCTGCCTAAGGCATCAACACCAAGTCACTTTATGGCCCAATGATTCCACTCCTGCAAGAAACCCAAGAGAATGGAAAACATGTTCCCACAAAGTCTATGACACAAATGTCCACGGTGCCAGTATTCCTAATTGCCCCAAAGTGGAAATATCTAAATGTCCGTGAGGGAATGAATAAACAAAATATGGAATATCTGTAGACTGGAATATTATTGAGCCATAAAAAGGACTGAAATACCGACACATGCTACAACATGGATCAACTGAAAACATTCAGTTATGGGCAAGAAGCTAGTCACAGAAAGCCATCTCTTGTATGATTCTATTTATATGAAATGTCCAGAATAGGCAAATCCATAGAGACAGACAGAAGCTTAGTGGTTGCCAGGGCCTATGGGGTGGAGACAGGAGGAGTAACTGCTAATGGGTACAGGGTTTCCTTTTGGGGTGAGGAAAATGCTCCGGAATTAGACAGTGATGATGGTTGCATAATCTTGTGACTATACTAAAAAAGACTGAATTGTACACTTTAAAGTGGTCAGTTTTATGGTATGCAAATTATATTTCAATGAGAAAAAACCAAATGGTTTAAAATGGAACAAAAGGTATCCATCAGCCACATCCCTGGCTGGGGCCTCCAATTTTCAACTTCTAGTTTATACATCTGTCTCCTCTACAAGAATGGGGAGTCAGCCCTACCTGAGGCCAGCCCCTCAGTGGTCCCCAGAGCTGGCATCCCAGGGGCAGGCACTTGAGCCACAACAGTGACCACAGCAGCATGTGAACGAAAGCCACATTTCATGTTTCACACAACCTCCTTCAGACGACCCTGGTCCAGTCACTCAGGCAAGGACCACTGAGGCCCAGGGTCAGGGTCAACTGAGCTAGGTCACTCAGCAAGCCAGAGACAGAACTTCAAAGCCAGGCCTCCCAAGCCGGTGCAAGACGACCAGAGCCGCTGATAACCAGCCTCTGGTGGACAGAGGAAGTTGGATACAAAAGCATGGGCAGCTCTGCCACTGTGTCCTGCCTCAAGGCCCCCAGACTCCCCAGCCTCAGATCAAGTCTACCCCCCGGATCTGGCCACTGTGGTGAGCCCCCTGCCCCTCCCTCAGCACCACCCCCCCCAGGAGCCCACAGTTACTTCCCACAAGTCCTAGGCACGGCCAGCACTGTGACCTAGACGTCCAGCCCTCAGAGGCCTGGACACTGTAGGTTGCCAGGGGCAGAAGCTGAGCCTGTTGTAGAATGGCTTTCTGGTGTAGGATGACCAACGATCCCTGGACTGAGAAGTGCTAAACTGGACAGTCCTGGGCAAAACAGGATGGTTGGCCACAGTGCCTGAGAGGTCCATCTCCTTTCTCAATCCCAGGGTGGGTCACAGAGTGTGGGGGCTCCTTTCTTCAGAAGCCTTTCTCCCCTTCTCTCGCACTCACCTCCTCATCTTGGCCATCCTCCTTCCCAGAACCATCCATCAGCAGAAAGAAACCCTGTCTCTCAGCTTCCCCTTCAGGTCCCTCAAGGACGGCAGGTTCCTGGCACTAGCCCCAGGAGCCCCTGTGTTTGAGGAGATGCCCTGGGGGCAACTGGGTGGACAAGAGGAGGGGGCGGGGTGAGGCCATTTACTCCTCCTCCAGTCACAGCCTCCCTGTAGATTGTCAGCTCCCAGAGGACAGGAAGCTATGTCTTGTTCGTTTCACAGATGTGCCTAGTCTAGACGACTAGGTGCCCATTTGCTGAATGAACGACTGGGTCTATTTTCCATTCTAGGCATTCCTACAGTAGGTTTGAACTGCTAAAGAAGGCTTCAGGTGGCCATAAAGGCCTCCTCCCTCTGACCCCTCATACCTCCCAGCCACCCCTTAACTCACTGACAGGCCCCACCCCCGGCACCTCCAGAGACCCCCCAGCCTTCGCTCCCATAGGTCACTGTTCTGGAGTCTCTCTCAGGCCTGTTCTTGGACACCAAGCTCGGTGAAGTCTGACTTCATCACTACCTGCCCGCTCCGGCGAGGTTCCCTCCCCAGCTGAGCCCTGGAGCACCTTACGGAGGGTGTGCAGGTGAGGAGGGTAGAGCTGGGGGTGGGCCCAACTGCAGGTTACCCAGGACCTGGGTCATCCTCGAGATGGAAGGGTGTCCGGGTGTCTCAGGGTCTGTGTGCCAGCACCTGGGTTTGAGGCCAGGGCTGGCAGAGGAGGGGAGGGGAGGAGAGGGAGGGGAGGGAAGAGAAGGGACAAGACAGGAAGGAACAGGGAGGATGAGGGAGGAGCTACTCTCAGCCCTGGGGTCCCAGGAAGGCCGAGTCAGAGTCCAACACAGTGACTAACGGGCGGGACAGCCAGTTACACGTAGACACAAATATCCCCCAATGATGCAGATCACCGCCCCGCTGTTCAGAGTGAAGTAAAAGGGGAGAGAAGGTCCTCCTAACCCCATTCATATAGTGACCTTGAGCCTGCTCACATACTGTGCACCAGCGCTGTTCACAGAAGGAGTCCCAGCCGTCCTCGCACACGAAGCCCAGGCCCTGGTCCCACAACTCTCTCCACGCTCTGAGCCCGAAGCCTGCTCACATGCTGAGCCTCGACCCTCCTCGCACACAGGGATCCCTCACCCTCCTCAGACAAGGAGCACCAACGCTGGTCACACACTGAGCTTCGAGCCTCCTCTCACACTGAGCCCCGACATTCCTCAAATGGAGAAACTGGACGCTGGCCACAAATGGAGCCCTGACTCGGGTCACACACTGAACCTTGACTTTCCTCATGCACGGAGTCCTGATCCTGGTCACACAGGGATCCCCCACCCTCTTCACACAAGGAGCACCAATCCTGGTCACACGTCGAGCACAGACCCTCACTACAAGCTGATCCCTGAGCCTCCTCACAATTGGAGCCCCGACTTCCTCACACATAGAGCCCTGACCTTGATCACAAACTGAACTGACCCTGGTCACACTCCAAGACCTGACCGTCATTACATGCTGAAGCCTGTACACAAACGGAGTCCCAACCCGCCTCACGCAAGGAGCACCAACCCTGGTCACACACAGAGCCCCGACACTAGTTACAAATTGAGCCCCGAACCTCCTCACACATGGAGCCCTGACCCACAGGGCAGACTGCCGCTCAAAGATACGAAGGAGTTTCCAGCAGCATCAGCTTTTCACCTCCCCCATTCCTCAGGCCTGGATGACAGACATGATGTCTGGGTGTCTGCAGATCCCAGCTCTGAGTGACTGTTGGCAGCTGGTGCCCAAGGTGGCTCATGGTAGCTGATTTCTTGACCTTCTCAAGACCAAGACTGAGCAGGTGACAAGCTCCTCTGCATCCAGGACACAGCATGTGTCTAGCAGACACCAGGTCCTCTAGGAGCCCCAGCCCCAGGCTTCCATGGTGAAGCTGCCATGCCCATCTCTTCCCCTCCCCAGCCCAGCAGAGCTTGCTCCCTTGCTCCTCCCCATCCCTTTCCCTCTCCACAAGGATCCACCTCCCTCTCTTCCAGGAAAAAGCTGTGAATTTCTAGGTACCTGTTCCCTCCGCTTTCCCCCTTCCCCTCTTTTGGCCTTGCCCAGCCCAGATACACGTGGAACAGGCCCCCATTCAGTGTCCTCAGCTGACTGTCAGTTAATCCCTGCAGAGGTGTTAGCTGATAATTAAGACGTTAGCTGAGAACTTAACATGTGATTCCTTGCCAGGAGTATTTTGGTTTTAACAGGTTGCTCTTTGAAATGGGAAAACCTTCAAGACCCAGCCAAATGGCAGACACGGGATGCTAAGGGGGTGGGGGGCGGATATTTTGTGCCTGGAGCCCTTCCAGCTTTTCTGAAACCCACTCTGTCTCACCTCCCCTGTCACAGGGTGGACAGAATTCGGGCATAGGAGCTGCCTCCCAGGCTTTCTCCACCTCCTTAGAGTTGATGCCACTGGACACGTGATGAAACCTCTCTGAACCTCAGTTGCCTCATCTATAGATGGGTTTATAGAATACCAGCCTTGCAGGACTGTGACAGCCCTCCACCCTTCTGAGCTCCCATCATCCCCAAATTCCCTTCGCTTCTTCCTTCCACACCTCTCACCTCCTCACACTCTGCCTAATCAATGGCCAAGTCTATTCTCTGAACCCCCTACCATCTTTCCCCAGGCCACGATCAATGGAATCAAACATCAAGGCCTGGACAGGCATGAGATTGTGGGGACATTTGTCAGATGATGGGAAAGGAGCATCAGAGCAAGGAGAAAGGACAGCTCACTCAATAAACAGTGTCCAAACAACTGGCTAGTCATTTGGAGGAAAACTGCTTAGATAGCTATCCTCAAACCACATCCATAGAAACATTCTGAACAAACCAGAAATTTAAATATTTTTAAATACTATGCGTGCTGCATGCTCAGTCACTTCAGTCGTAACTGACTCTTTGCGACCCCGTGGACTGTAGCCCGCCATGAGATCTATGTCCACGAGATCCTTCAAGAAAGAATACTTGAGTGGGTTGATATCCCCTCCTCCAGGGGATCTTCCCAACCCAGGAATCGAACACGCGTCTCTTACATCTCCTGCATTGGCAGGTGGGTTCTTTACTACTAGCGCCACCTGGGAAGCCCCTTGTGTATCATAAAGAACTGCTGTTGCTGCTGCTAAGTCACTTCAGTCATGCCCGACTCTGTGCGACCCCATAGACGACAGCCCACCAGGCTCCCCCGTCCCTGGGATTCTCCAGGCAAGAACACTGGAGTGAGTTGCCATTTCCTTCTCCAATTCATGAAAGTGAAAAGTGAAAGGGAAGTCTCTCAGTCGTGTCTGACTCCTAGCAACCCCATGGACTGCAGCCTACCAGGCTACTCTGTCCATGGGATTTTCCAGGCAAGAGTACTGGAGTGGGTTGCCATTGCCTTCTCTGATCATAAAGAACTATAAAACAACATAAGACAACTTTTCAAAACTTTTCGGTGGGTAATGCCAGAATCTCTAAAGGAAAATAGGATGGACTTGACCACAGGACCATTTCAAACTTTCAAGGGGTTAAAAAAAAGCTCCATAAATTGAAATGACCAAAAACCAGCCACAAAACTGTGAAAAAAATTTGCAACATATGGCGGGTAAAGGGTTAAATCTCTCATCCTCTTATAAATCAATTTGCTCTTGCAGGTCAATAAGATGCATTTCACACACCCTCCCACCAAACAAGGTTGCCTGTGACCTCCCCACGGCTAATGCATGATCAATGCTCAGTCTGCATTGTACTCGACCTCATGCCCGAAACATGTCTTGCCCTTGGCTTCCAGGATAGTATACCTGGCTCTCTTCCACCTCACTCATTGCACCTTCTCAGTCATCTTTTCGGTGCCTCCTCAGCTCCCTCACTTCAGGCCAAAGGAGGCTCCAGGACTGGGTCTCTGGTCCATCTCTTTTGTACCTATGTACTGTGTTTAGTCGCTCAGTCGTGCCCTACTCTTTGCGACCCCATGGACTGCAGCCCACCAACCTCTTCTGCCATGGGGATTCTCCAGGCAAGAATACTGGAGTGGGTTTCCATGCCCCCCTCCAGGGGATCTTCCCAACCCAGGGATCGAATCTGGTCTCCCACATTGCAGGCGGATTCTTTACCATCTGAGCCACCAGTGAAGCCCAAGAATAGTGGAGTGGGCAGTCTATCGCTTCTCCAGAGGATCTTCCCAACCTAGGAATCAAACCAGGGTCTCCTGCATTGCAGGCGGATTCTTTACCAGCTGAGCTACCAGGGAAGCCCTTTGCACCTATACTCATTCCCTTCATGTTCTTATCCAATTTCATAGCTTTATGCTGATGACCATGTATTTGTATCTCCAGTTCAGACCTGGGCCCTGAACTTCATCCTCATGTCCATTTCCACTTAGATGTCTACTAGCGTCTCACACTTTACCTGTCCACAGCTGGGGCCCACCTGGGCAGTCGTACCAAGCCCCACACTCAGCAAGGTCCCAGGCTTGGTTTAATGCTCTACTCTCAGCACTTTGAAATTCTTAATGTTATTTTTTAAACAAAAGGCCATACATTTCATTTAGCTCTGGCTCCCACACATCATGTAGCCAGTCCCATCCATAGCCGAGCTCCTCTCCTCCCCTACATCAAACCCACTCTTCTCAATCCTCTGCTCTGTGGGTGGCAGCAGTCCCATCCTTTTCCCTACTTGGGCCAAAACCTTTGGAGTCACTGTTATGGATTGAATGTTTGTGTCTCCAAAAATTCATAGGTTGGAACCCCAACTCCCAATGTGATGGTGTTTGGAGGTGGGACGTGACGTGGGTTAGATGAGGTCATGAAGGTGGGGCCCTCATGACGGGATTGGTAACCTTATAAGAAGAGGAAGAGGCACCAGGGCTCAGTCTCTTCGTGTGCACACAAAAAAGTCACATGAGCCCACAGCGAGATGGTAGTCATCTACAAGCCAAGTAGAGGGTCCTCGCCAAGAACTGTGTCTGCCAGCACCTTGATCTTGGACTTCCCAGTCTAAAGAAGTGTGAGAAATAAATGTGTGTTGTTTAAGCCACCCAGCCTATGGTATTCGGTTATGGCAGCTTAAAATGACTAAGACAGTAATCTTTGGCTCTCTCTCTCTCTCTCTCACATACACACACACACCACCTCATCCAATCTGCCAGCAAATCCTATTGGCTCTACCATTAACATGTACTCAGAATCTTTTCACTTCTCCCCACTTCCATCAAGACCCCTTAGTCCAAACCCCATCATCTCTTCCCTGGATCATCACAACCATCTACCGCCTGATCTGCCTGCTTCCATTCTGGCCCCCTTCAGTAGCTCAAGTGATCTGGCTAAAATGAAATTCAGATTGTGTCATACCATTATTCAGAACCTTCCATGTCTCCCTGCTTTCCCTACTTCATTCTGAGGAAAAGCCCAGGCCCTAGGGTGCCCACAGGGCCCTGTGAGGTCTGGCTCTTGATCCCTCTCTGGTCGCACACTTCACTGTCTCCCTCCCTCACCCTGTTCCAGCCACACTGGCCCTCTCCCCGAGCCCTGAACACGCCAGGGGACCCAGACACCTGTGTGACTCATTCTCTCGCCTCCTACAGGCCCTTTCCTTACTGCCACCTCCTAGCGAGGCCTTCCTGACTGCCATATCCAAGTGTCCCAACAGTTCTCATCCCCACCCTGCTCACTTTTCTTCTCATTAGCACTTAGCGCTCATACACACACTAGATTTCACTTGATTATCTGTTTCTCCTTGGCTGTCTCTCCTTCACAAGAGCTTAAGTTCCACAGAGCAGGGATTTTGTTTTGTCAATTTCATTCACTGTTAGGTCCCTAAACAAAACAGTATCCAACACGTGGTAGATGCTCAATTAATGCTCGCTGAATAAAGGGACAGATGAACAGAAGAATGAGCTGAGGGCGTGACATGAATCGGCACTTGATAAACAGGCAAACAAACTGAAATGGCCAAAGAACACACACGAATATGCCCAATCTTATCGGTGATCAAAGAAATGTAAAATAAATCAGTTTTACCTACCAGGTTGGCAGGGATTTAAGTGAGTGATAATGTCAGGTTGGCAAGGGTGAAGGGACAAGGCCTCTTGTACGTGACAAGTCAGCACAGGAGGTTGATCTGGCCTGTGGGTCAAACCTGGAAATGTGCGTGCTCTCTGACCCAGGCAGTCCACTTCCAGAAACACCCCCAGAGGACCCGTAACACCAGTGCACACAGATGTAGGAACTGGGAGGTTCCCTGAGTGACGTTTATAAATAACCAAACACCAGAAACAACCTAAATGGCCCCTGACAGGATTAATAACTGACAACATAACTTAAAGACTATCCATACAACGGGCGTAAAAGGAAAGGAAGAACATTAGAATGATCTATACAATAATATCAAGTGAGAAATCAAGTGACAGGGCAGTATAACCAGTATGATAGTTTTTCTTTTTAAAATATGTTTCTAAGCATAGAAACAAGTCTGGAAGGATACGATATATGGAACTAGTTAGCAGTGGCTAGCCTTGGCAAGGAAGAGATTTTGGGAAGAGCCTGAACTGCATGCTTTAGATACTTCTACAGGGACTTCCCTGGTAGTCCAGTGGCTAAGACTTTGCCTTCCAATTCAGGGGATGTGGGTTTGATCCCTGGTCAGGGAGCTAAGATCCCCATGCCTCACTGCCATAAAACAGAATACTGTAACAAATTCAATAAAGACTTTAAAAATAGTCCACATTAAAAAAAATCTTAAAAAAATAATCTTTCTACATTGTTAGATCAATAGGTAGATATAGGGAACATATTACCTTAATAGTTGGAAAAATGACTCTGCCTAAGGAGAAAACACAACCCTGTCTCCCCAGTGCTGAATGATGCAGAAATAGGACATTCGAAGCCCTCATTATCTGGCCCTGCCTCATCCCTGTTACCCCACCCACCTCCACCCCCACACCCCAGCACTCTGGGTTCCAAGCTCATGAAACAATTTTCTATTCCTGGTCCCTCTCACAGCTCCACACCTGTCTCACAGCTCCGTTCACAGGCACAAAGGCCCAGCTGACCCCACCCAGGGACCTGCTCAGCCTGAATTCTGCTGTCAGAGAGCCAGAAGGGGGAAGACAAGGATCCCAAGAGCACCCTTCACAGCCAGCCCTGCAGCCTCTAGCGGGAACCCCAGGTCTCTGCCCCAGGGACGGCTTGCAGGACCTGTTGACTTTGGCCTGAGCAGGCTTGACCGCCCTTGGCTCCAGGGCCCCCTCTGTAGGCCCTGGACACAGCAGCTCCGAGGGTGCCAACATGGGCCCAGCAAAGTGGGGACTGAACAGAGGAAGAGGGGGTCTGGGGTTTCAGCTCCCATTAACATCGCCAGATTGAATCAATAGAATCGTAGGTCCCATGCAATATTTGGGACATACTTATGCTGAAAAATGATCTGTTGTCTTTCTGAAGTTCACATTGAGCTGGACATCCTGTATTTTTTCTGGCAAGCCTAGCTCCCACCACATCCCAGCCCTTGACCCCAAGCAGAAAGCTTCCACTGGGGCACCCAGGAGCAATCGAGAAATGTCCTCTCTCGGGCCCAATGCCGAAGGATTGAAAGTGACTAAAAGTGAGTACGGCTGTTCTTGGTGCCAGAAACAGCACCTTTGCCCTGGGGGTGTCCTATCGACAGCGGGGACCTTCCGGAGTAAGAGCCCCCACTCACAGAAGCACACACATCAGGCAAGTGAAGACAGCAGCTCTGGCAGGGAAAAGCCAGTGACAGCAATGGATGAGAAACCTCAGAGGCAAAAGCTCCCACCGCCAAAAGAGCTTGGAAGGTGTGTACCATGAAGGATCCTTAACCAACTGCAGACAGTGATATGTGGGAGCCACATGGGGGCCTCTCCGTGTCTCTGGGACGAGGCCTGGTGAGCAGGCGTTGCTGCTGAGGTGGCCCGCCTCTTGGAGGTCTGGGAACTCCTCCCCAGGAGGCCCTGTGGGGGCCTGGGGGCTTCAAACCCCATGCTGTGCGCCCCCCCCATCGCCCTGACAGGGGCTCGTCAACCCAGTGCTGGGGGCCCTACTCTTACAGTCCTCCCACCCAGTGCAGAGACACAGCAAGGGAGAGCCCACTCCCATCTCCCCCTACCTGGGTCAGAAGGCGCTGGGAGGCAAACAGATGGGCCTCTGGGGGCCGGAGGAGCGGCAGGGGGAGCGGCAGCCCGTCCGTCTCGGTCCCAGCATGCACTGTGGGGAAGAGCAGGGAGGTGAGAGCGGACAAAGACTGGGCCTCTGCAACCTGGGGGTTCCCCCCTCAGCATGGGACCCCCCCCAGCCCCCCAGCAGATCCTGACCCTCTAGCCCAGGGGGCTCAGCGCTGCCTCCCACTTCCTGGAGGGGCCTTCTGCCACCAGGCTCCCTGGTATCTCCCGGCTCCTTTGAATAGCCTCCCAGGTCTGGCATTCGAGGCCCTGTCCAAACCCCTCGCTTCTCATCATCTCACACTGTCTTCAATAGGTCAGGCCCACCTCGGCAAGTTTTGTTCACCACACACACACACACACACACACACACACACACACACACACACACACACACACACACACACACACACACACACACACACACACACACACAGGCAGTTCTACCTCATTCTCTCTGAGGTTCCCTCTGCTACCCACCAAGTCTGTCCCCTGTCTCCTGGAAGCTTCACCTACATGTCTTCACCCCCAGTACCTCACCACAGCATGGCTGGCTTCTGCCCCACCACTGCCCACAACACCCTCTGCCAGGACCCCCACTGTCCAGGCCAGTCCTCCTGCCCCAGCCGCTGGGTCTCTGGCCGGGTGACCTCTCCCTCCTGTAGGAGGCTCCTAACCCACACTCCCTACATTTTCATCACTCCTCTTCACACATGGTCCCCAGCTGCTGTGTCCCGTCCTCCCCTCCTTTCTCCTCCCTGGACCACCTTACTCACACCAGTGTTTCAATCACCCTCTGTCCATGCCCCCCAGAGGATTCCATCATGCCCGGAGGAAAGTTGAGGCCCCTGACCTGTCTCCCGCCCTCTCTTCCCTCACTTAGCTCCAGCTGCAAGGCCCACCCTGCCAAGCACTCCCCTCCAGCTCCACACAGGCCTGGCTCCTGCTCAGCCAGGTTCAGCTCAAGGCACCACCTCAGATGCCCTTCCCTGACCACCCTGCACAGGAAACCCTCCTTCCCCGAGTCACACTACCCTGAGTGACTGACGTGTCATTCAGTGTTCCCTGTCTCAACAATCCCACGGCGAGCTTTATTTCCAGTCAGGTTAATTGAGGTATAATTTACTTGCAGTAAAATTTACCCTTTTTTAGATAACAAATTCTAGTGAGGATGTGGAGAAAAGGGAATCCTTGTGCACTGCTGGTGGGAATGGAAATTGGTGCAGCCACTATGGAAAACATTACGGAGGGTCCTCAAAAAATTAAAAATAGAACTACCATGTGATTCAGCAATTCCACTTCTGGGTATATAGCCAAAGGAAATGAAAACACTATCTCAAAAAGATAGATGCACTTCTGTGTTCACTGGAGCATTATTTATAGCAGCCAACACGTGGAAACAACATAAGTGTCCATCAATGAATGAATGAATAAAGAAGATATGAGATATATACATACATATATATATATATATATAATAAAATTATTCAGTTATAAAAAGTAAGGAAATCCATTTGTGACAACATGGATGGACCTTGAAGGCATTATGCTAAGTGAAATAACTTAAAGACAAATACTGTATTGCAGAATCTAAAACAAAAGAAATGAAAAACTAAACTCTTAGGAAAAGATATCATACTTATGGTTACCAGTGCCAGAGGGTGGGTGGAGAAGGAATTGCAGGAAGGTAGTCAAAAGGGCTTCCCAGGTGGCGCCAGTGGTAAAGAACCCGCCTGCCAATGGAGGAGACTTAAGAGACTCTGGCTCGATCCCTGGGTCAGGAAGATCCCCTGGAGGAAATGGCAACCCAGTCCAGTATTCTTGCCTGGAGAATCCCATGGACAGAGGAACCTGGTGGGCTACAGTCCATGGGGTCACACAAAGTTGGACACGCCTAAAGCGACTTAGCACGGCACAGCAGGGTCAAAAGGTACAAACTTCCAGTTATGAGATAAGTAAGTGCCAGGGACAAGCACAACATGATGACTATAGTTAACAGTCTGTAAACAGGAAAGTTATTAGGAAAGTAGATCCTAAGAGTTCTTATTACAAGAAGAAAACCTTTTTTCTTCTTTCTTTTCTTTCTATATATCTATATGAGATGATGGATATTGGGTGGTAATCATTTCACAATATATGTAAATTAAACCATCATACTGTACACCTTAAATGTATACAGTGATGTATATCAATTATTTCTAAATAAAACTGGAACAAACTTGACACTTTTTAGTGCACAGTTCTGAGCTTCGATAGCTGTATATAGCACGTAACCACTACTGCAATTAAGATAAAGAACAATTCTATTATCCATCCATATCAGAAAATCTCCATGAGTTGTCTCCTTTGTAGTCAACTCCCCCTACTCCTGCCTCTCATAACCACTGATCTGTTTTCTGTCTCTATAGTTTTGCCTTTTCCAGAATCTCATACAAATGGAATCATCCATATGTAACCTTCTGAGTCTGGCTTTGTTCATTTATCAAATAATGCATTTGAGATTTACCTGTGTTGTTTCTTGTACCAGAATTTCATTCTTTTTTTATTGCTGAGTAGTATTCAATTGTTTATCCATTCACCAGCTGAAGGACATTTGGATTTTTTCCAATTTGGGGTGATTATGAATAAAACCACTATAAATATTCACATACAAGTTTTTCATGAACATAAGCTGTTATTTCTCTTGGGTAAATACCTAGCAGTAGGATTCCTGGGTTATACAGTAAGCATATTTTTAACTTTATAAGAAATAGCCAGACTGTTTTCCAAAATGACTGTACCATTTTTCATTCCCACCAGCAACATATGAGAGTTTCAGTTACTCTGTACCCTCACCAGCACTTACTATTGTCAATTTTGTAAAAGTCTGTTAGAGACAAGCAGCGGCATCTCATTTTTTGGGGGGGTGGGTGGCTATCAAATCCAAGTTTATTGGGGGTATTTGTAGAATTGCTTTAACTCTCATTGTCATTTTGATTTTCCTACTGATGAAGAGTGATTTTTTTTTTATGTACTTAACTTTTGTTTTAGTACCATCACTATCTGAAAGTACACCTTGATTTAATACTTTCTGTTTATTTTCCATTTTTCCCATCATATATGAGAGCAGGGACCTTGAGATCTATTCTTCCAATATCTAGAATGGTACCTGGTACTGGATAATGGTGATGATGATGCATTTACAAAGTTCTGATCATATGCCCAGCACTATTCTGAGTGCTTGACAAATACTAACTCATTTAATCCTCACAACTGCCCTAAGAGAGACAGATGCTATCCCCACTTTAAAGCGGCGAAAACAGAGGTAGACAGAAGTAATTAACCCGTAGCTAACAAGGCGCTGAGCAGAGCTTCAATCTCAGGTGTGCTGGAGTTAAGAGTCTGGAGTCATGATCAATACAAGAACATGGCCCATAGCAGTCACATTTGCTGAAGGAATGAAAGTGTGGAAGAAAGACAACTTCAATCCAGCGTGCCATAGACTGAATGAATATCTGTGTCCCTTTCAAAATTGATAGTTGAACCCTAATCCCCAATGTGATGGTATCTGGAGGTGCAGTTTTGGGGAGGTGATTAGGTCATGAGAGTGGAGCTCTCATGAACAGGATCAATGATTTTACAGAAGAGACCCCTGAGAGCTCTCTCACCCCTTTGCCATATGGGCACACAGTGAGAAGAGGGCATCTATGAACCAGGAAGCCGGACCTCACCAGACACTGAATCTGCCAGCACCTCGATCTTGGACTTCCAGCCTGCAGACTGTAAGACACAAACTACAGTTGTAAGACACAAACTACAGTTGTTTATAAGCCACCCAGTTGCTCTGGTATTTTGTTATGTAGCCCAAACAAAGACACAGGGGCTTCTAGATGCTACCTCTTGGATATTTCCCCTCCAAAGCTGAATTCATTCTCACTCTCGATTCTACCTCTCCTCTTAAAAAATTCATTTTATGTTGGTATTGCAAGCAACCAATAGGGACAAGTGGGGTGAGGTTGAGTCAAACCTGGAGCCTGGTGGTGAGGGCCCAGAGGCTTATTCCTTTACAGGGACTCCTCCTCAAAGCTTTTCCCACCACTCCCTCCCACACACTCTGGGCCTCCCCAGGCAGAGAGAATGAACAGGAAGTCATGGTCTCAGCAATTCAGAAACCCTTGCTCTGAGAACATCCCATAAAACCCTTTGTCCAGACTTCACTTCTCACTGCTCATTGAATGTCTGGCACATTTCCTCCATGCCCTCCCCCCAACAAAATGTCCCCACATTTCCTCAGCTCCTTTACAGGTAGTTGAGGTCATATGAGAAGTTCTAGCCAGTGGGCTGTGAACAAAAATGATGTGTCACCTCTGCGCCAATGCATTTAGGAGCCTGTGTGCACCTCTACCATTTTCCCTTCTTTGCCACTGTGGCCAAAGGAGGCCGTGAGTTCCAGGGGGCAGCTACCACATGGTTGAGCTTCAGCCTGGGTCCCTGTGTGACTAAATGGACCAGCTTCTGCCACGCTCTCCACTTCCCACATCGGTCATGTAATGTGAATTCATATGGTAAAAGAAGGGAGGCTTGTCACATTAAATCAGGAGTCCCCAACCTCCAGGATCTAATGCCTGGTGATCTGAGTTGGAGCTGATGTAATAACAACAGAAAGAAAGTGCACAGTAAATGTAATGTGCTTGGATCATCCCCAAACCTTTCCCCAACCCCTACCCCGGTAGAAAAATTGTTTTCCATGAAGCTAGTCCCTGGTGCCAAAAAGGTTGGGGACTATCGCATTAAATCACCGAGAGTTCAGAGAGCTTATTAGTGCAGCACTTCACTGCCCTCCCTACGTCCCCACCAGCCACATGGGGGTATATAGTTTAAGAACATGTTTGGATGACTTTCTGGGTGACAGAACTAAGTGCCATTTGGGAGCCCCAAAATAACTAGGATTCCCGTGAGAGATGGAATGACTTCAGTTCCCAAGTTGAAGGGTTCCCTGTGTTTACAAGGGAAAGGGGGGCAGTTCCAGGCCCTTCCGCAGGATCCACTAGCAGGACAGTCCCCACCTGGAGAAGGGAGGTGGGAGCCAAGTCAGCTGGGAGCATCTTTATGACAGTGAGGGCCTTGGCCCATGTTTGAGGACTTGAACTTGACTGTAGAATAAAGGCTGGTGCATCTTGAGTTTTGTCCCTGACTCAGGCCTGGGACCAGCTCTCGGAAAGACCCCTGAACTCCAAGTTGGTTTGTCCTGGATGGACAATTTGGGGTGGGGGAGAGGGCAGGAAAACTCAACCAGGGCCTTGAAGCCTGCGCCACAGGTTTAATTGTAGGTTCATGTTTTGAACTTATTGGAACTCTGCTTTGGCAATTATCACCTTAAATGGTGTGTACTCCTGTGGGACAACACAGGGAACAGGGGGAGGAGGCAGCCCTTCAAGATGACAGCAGGAGGCCGGTAGAGGACCTGAGGGGAAATCCCTTAGTTTATACAGGGTCCCTGTGACTTCTCGCCTTTTCCAAGAAGTAAGATTTGGCTGCCATAAAATACACAGCCTCTGCTACTCACACTCACCCCAAATTGGTACAATACAGCTTCTTCGAGGCAAAAAGACTCTTCCTGCGAATGAGTGCTGGTATCAGTACTTGAATGTATGCATCCAAAGGCTTGTGGTTTTGAACTGACGCCAGGGTAGATGAAAACTGCAGCATTGCATGGCACCTTCCAGAGGTACTGGGGTGGGCTGGGGGTGGGGACCTGGGTCAGAGGCAGGGGTGGCATTGTTTAAAGTGAAGAAGCCCCTGCAGCAAAGGCAGGCTCGGTGGAACCTGGGGACCTGGGGACTGGGGCTTCCAAAGGAGCCGTCGTGAAGAATCCTCTCTTGGAGGCTTTGGGGTTGGGGGCCTGCAGTTTTTGGTCTCTGGGAAAGACTGAAGCAAGTTTTGCCATCCTTTTGGTTAAGAATAAAAGGGGGTGACTGATACAGTATAACTGAAAACTAAACCCTACAAAGAAACAGGTAATAACTGCTCCGTTCTTTACCACAAGCGTTTATTTACTTGGGGGGTTATTTTGATGATGAGAAATCCATAATGATAAGTTCAGTGATTTTGGTGAGCTTTTTAGCTTAGGAGAAAATTTAAATTGGGTGTAGACCCAAGGTTTTAACCCAGTTTGCATACCTTGCCCCCACCCTGATGACCACAGGATTTGCTTAGACGTGCTAGCGGTAAGGAACCATGCCCAGAATTTGCTGTGCTTTCTCCTTTTGTTTCCTGCGGGCAAGTTTCCTGACCAATGATGCTGAGAATTACTCATCCTGGGGTCAGGGCTCCAGTGACGGCTTGTGGTTAGAGTGGAGATTTGGCTGAGCTGGGGTCAGCTCAGACCCCTGGCTCGAAAGTACACTTGAGCATCCCCACTCAGGGAGGAAGGGGTTTTCGGCTCAGACATTATGGTCTGGTACCCAGAGGCCCAGGCAATGTTGGGATGGATGCACTGGCTGATGGAAAATGCCTGACTAGAACTGCTTGGGGGAGGATTCCCTGAGCACAACATGAATCGTTTTCCCCTGAATGGTTTTTGCTGACTGACTGGGCTTTAATTCACTGTCTGCTAAGAGTTTGGGGGCTGAAGACAGAGGACTAAGTTTCAAAGGCAAATACTGAGAGATGCTCCTGTGGGGAATGGAGGGAGAGCTGGCAGGTAGAGGGAGAATGGGCAGATGGGAGAGGGTAAAGGGCACGGACATCCCCATCTCGTCACCGTCACCACAGACAGCCTCCCCGAGAGCTTAGCCCTCCCTGGGCTAGGTCCTTCCCACTCGCTAACACGTTCAATGCCCACCAGCACCCTAGGAGATGGGTACTGTCACTGTCTGCATTTCTTTTAGAAATTTAAAAAAATATTCGTTTATTTGGCTGCACCAGGTCTTAGTTGCAGCATATGGGGTCTTCAATCTTTGTTGTGACATGCGGTATCTTTAGTTGTAGCATATGAGATCTAGTTCCCTGACCAGGAATCAAACCTGGGCCCCCCTGCATTGGGAGTATGGAGTCTTAGCCACCACCAGAAAGTCCCACTGCCTGCATCTTCAGGATGGGGAAATCAAGGCACAGAGAAGGGCAGTAACTTGCCTGATTTGGAATGGGGCTATGTTTCAAACCCAGGCAGTCAGGCTGTAGCACTCCTCCTAAGAGTCCCTGATGAAGCTCGGTTGGTTAGGTTAGCCATGAATGAAAGGTTCCTCAGTAACACTGGCAGGAATTCTGTCTGTGGGTGGTTGGATCCAAGTTGTCCAAAAAATCCACTTTCTGCCACTAGCTCTGTGACCTTGGGCGAGTTACTTACACTGAGACTGGTTCCTTACCTGTAACATGTACTTCATATGACAAGAGAGATTACAGAGCACGTGTGTATGTGTGTGTTTCTCTTTGTCTGTGTGTCTGTATGTATGTGTGTTGCCTTGTACAGTACTTGGTAGAGAACAAAAGCTCCACAAAAAGCAGACACCACCCCCAACTCCCTACTATGGAGCCAGAGCACAGATATGCCCATCTCCAGAACTTCTAAGCATGTGCATGTGCATGGGCTTGTATGTACTCACATGTACACATGTATGTGTGTGTATACTCATGTGCGCATGTATCCTTGTCATGTATATGCTCGTGTGCACATGCATCCCTGCCTAGGTGAGCACTCATGTGCCTGTGCACACATTTCCCTTCCTCACCTGTCCTTAACTCAGGCTGGTGGTGGCATCAGCCACACGGTCCCCAGCCAAATACCCAGACATCACGCGTGAGTTCTTTCTTCCCCTCTCTCACCCTCACGTTCCCTCACCATAGTCAGCCAACGCCTGAATATTTCTCAGTCACCTCTTCTGCCTGTTCTCCCTCACCCCCACTCCAGCCAGTGGGCAGTCCCCCCTCCTCCACACAGTGGCAACCAGAATGACCTTTCCCAGCCACAAATTTGACCTCACCCGCGCCCCACTTAAAACCCTCCCAGGAAGCCTAACCAAGCATGGTATAAAACTTCTGAGTTTCATATAAAGCCCTAAAGAGAAGCCTGACAGATTTGCCTGAATAAAGATCTAAAGCTTCTCTATGGCCAGAGACAACATAAACAAAGTTAAAAAGATAAATGGCAGACTAGGGGGAATATTTCCAACACACATAACAGACAAAAGTTTTAAAATTCCTTATATACTAAAAGCTCCTTCATACTCATAAGAAAAAGGCAAAAAGAAAAGAAAAATAGGCAGCAGATATGAACAGCCAATTCACAGAGAAGAAAATACAAATTGCCAATAACCACATGAAAAGTTGCTCAGCCTCGTTGGGGAGAAGGAAAGTGAGTGTTGAAACCACAATGAGATGTTTTCCTGGACTGGCGAAAATTAAAAAG
The DNA here is from genome assembly GCF_054371585.1 of Giraffa tippelskirchi. NCBI lineage: Eukaryota > Metazoa > Chordata > Mammalia > Artiodactyla > Giraffidae > Giraffa > Giraffa tippelskirchi. Next base: position 34,601,683 of record NC_137286.1, on the reverse strand, counting down.
CTTGATAATGTTCAGTGCGGAGGGCGGCTGGGGAAATGGTTCCCCACAGATATCAAGGGTAGGAGCAAAAGCTAGCCCAACCTTTTGGAAGAGCAATGTGACAGTACCTATTAAAATTTAATAAGCATACCCTGCGCCAGGGCAACTCCACACCTAGAAGCCTATCCTACAGAAAGGCTTACACGTGTCAGCCAAGATATATATACAAGGATGTTCACTGAAGCATTATTTGCAAGAGTGAAAAATTGAAGACAACCTAAATATCCATCAACCCAGGCCTAGTTACATAAATTTTGTTACGGCCAAACAATGGAATATTAGGCAACGATTAAAAAGAACACGGGAGATCTGTATTCCATGACACTGACAGATGCCCACAGCACACCAGGAAATGAAAAATGGAAGTCGTAGAGTAATGTGCATAATATGATTCATTTCTTTTCTTTTTTTAAAGATAACACACAATAAATATGTTTATAAAGGCACAGAAAAAGTTCTAGAAGGAAGCACACCAGATAAACAACAGCGGGACCTTGGCAGAATGAGATTTAAGGGCAAAGAAGGAAATTTCTTAACAGGACGCACTTCTGTATTGCTTCAGTTTTTACATGAGCAGATATTGCTTTTGTGGTTAAGAAGAAAAACGAAAAAAAAATACCCCATCCATAGCCCCTCAGTGGCTGTAAGACAAAGTCTAAACTCCCCAGGCGGCAGCTAAAGTCCAGGACACCACCCTTGTGTGCCACCAGCCCGGGGTCTCCCACACTCCCTTTCAGTTCCCCAAACTAAGCCTTTGTCCCTGTGGTTCCACCTTCCCGCAGTGTCCTTTCCTGCCTTCCACGCTTCATCTTTCAGGTGGTTCCTCTTGCCACCTTCTGGAAACTCTCCCTGAACACTCCCCCACACCCTGCCTCCACTCTCCCGGCAACGGTGACAGCCAGCATCCAGGGAGCACGTGTGTGTCTGTGTCAGGGCTGTGCCGTGTGCTTTACCCCGTACTGACTCCTTCGATCCTCACAGCAACCCTAGGAAGGTCTCTTATCACCTTATTTAATGCATGAGGAATCTGAGGCACAGAGGGGTTACCCAACTTGCTCAAAGTCACACCGCCAGCAATCAACATGGCCAGTGAGTGGCGGTGCCAGGCAGAGCATGCGTGAGGCCCTCTGCCAGCACTCAGCACACAGGACCTATACCTTTCAGGCTCCCAGACTTGCCTAGGAGTCCCGAGTTGGTGGGTGGGTGAGGTGTGGGGTTTGCCTTGTTCCTGCCCCCAGAACCTGGGCAGGTAAGCATACACAGGGAGGTCTACCGAGGTGACAAGCCAGCTCCAACCTCAAACATCCAGTGCTAAAGGAAGCAGCTGGTCTCCCCAGTGGGCTGGGACCAGCTCAGCTGGAGGCCAGCTGACCTGGGACTGCTGAGGAATGGCATGGTTTGTGGAGGTGCAGCCCCTCCTGAGGCGAGGACCCAAGCTACTCCCTGCACACCTACTGTGTGCCAGGCCCTAGGGGTCACGGGCCAGGAAAGCCAGGGGCCAGGAGACTGCTCTGCCTTCCACGTACTGTGAAGTCAGACACATGGAAGCCAGGAGCCAGAGAGGGGGACAGAGGGATGGTGCTCAGAGTAGCAGGGGCCTGGCTTCTGATCAGAACAAAGCAGACGGGGGTCTCCGTGAAGTGGTATCTGGGCCCAGCCCCAAAAGACGAAGGGGGATCTGGGCAGATGGAGCGGGGAAGGGAACTCCAGGGGGCTGGAACAGCTTAAGCAGGGCTGGAGGTGGGCAAGTGTGGAGAGCTCTGGGGAAGAGTCACTGGTTTTGGCTGGAAAACAAGATAAGTAGGGAAGCAGCAGTGGATGTGGGGGTGTGAGATGCTGGGGCCCTTGGAGGGAGCAGCTGCCCACAGCCAGGAGAGGGCAATCTGAAGCACGTGGACTGCCTAGGACTGGAACCTATCAGGCAAATCCACCTCCACTGTTAGCTCATGACAGTGGCCTAGTTCCCCACCTGGGTGCCCCCACCTATAGAAAATCATGCAACTTCCAGGACTGTTGAGAGAATTAAACAAGATGGTGGTTTGCAGCACCTTGAACCTGGGGAGGCGGGGGAACATGTCTGGCGGGGACACCGTGCAGGAAGAGACAGAGGCGGCTCCCCAGGGTCATCAGCCTTTGTGATGAGAACGGGTGTGGGCATATGCACCTCAAGGCCCACCAGCCCAGCAAAAGTACTCAAATACTAGCCTTGTTTTTAAAGCGTAAACTCCAGGCAATGTGATTTCAGACTCTCTGCTTTCTTAAAGAGACATGAAAGGCAGAGCCTCACGATGTTGAACAGGTCTCTACCCCTCTCAAGGCCTCAATCTCCCCATGTAGAGGGCAGGTGATAGGTTGGGTGGTTTCTCTAGACCTGGTTATTCAAAAGGAGCTGAGCCATGAAAGGAGGGAAATGGGCCAGGGGTGATGGTGGGGAGGTGTGGAAACCCAGAGGGATAAGATCCAGAGAGGGGAGGGTCTGCGATGAAGGAAGCAGAAGACACTCCTTCCTGGCTAGTCCTCTAGCCAGCCAAGGGCCTCCTCACACCCCCTACTCCAAGACCCTTAGCCAGAGCCTTCCCCAGAGCCCAGGCCATATTCACTCAGTTGGGGGTGGAGAAGCTGGAAGAAGCAGAGCTCCACCCTCCCAGGGCAAGTTCACTCCTGGGAACAACGGAAACAGCAGTGGGCGGGCCGGGAGGCAGGTAAGACCTGCAGGTAGGTAGACCTGGGGTCATGCCCCACTGGGCTACTTCAGGCTGAGTGCCACTAAGCAAGTCCTTGCACGGTTCCATTTCCTCTTCTATGAGATGAATAAATATGCTTTCCTTGTAAGTAACATTACTACCCTGGGGCCCAGCAACTTGCCTCATAGGTGAGCAGGGCCTGGGGGAGTCTCAGCCAGCTCTGAGAGTGGGGGAGAATCACTCACTACCAGGCACACCCAAGACCCCCACAGGTGCCATCCTCCTCATCACTCACGGGGACCCCGTCTTAGCCTCCCCACTGGCCCACCTACAGCACTGCCCCCGCCCACCTGCTGCCAGAAGAACTCTCTAAGTGAGGCCCACCTCGACTCTAATCACTCGGCTGTCACTGTTTGCTTGCCACTTCCCCCACCAGCCCCGTGGGCAGGAACTACATCTGATTCATCTTGGCCGTTGCAGAGTGTGGGGTCTGGCATGGGAGTCCTGCCCACAGGCAGCAGAGCTAGCAGTGGGGATGAACAAGCACGACCATTCACCCCTCCCACCCCAGCACCTGTTGCTCTATTGAATATTCACGACAGTGCTGGGCTCCACGTGGGACTGGGGGCAGAGCTCAGTGTGGGACCACGATTCAGTCTGTCTGGGATCAGGGCTCAGTGCGGGGCTGGGGTCAGGGTTCAGTCTGTCCTGGATCAGGGCTCAGTGAGGGCCTGGGGTCAGGGTGCAGTGAAGGAAGTTTTCTGCCCTCTACCATGAAGGGCTCAGGACTTCTCCCAGGCTTACCCCCTGCTTTGAAAACAACTTCACCTGCCCCTGGAGTGCTGGGGCCTGTCTTAAGTCCCCACTCTGCCCACGCTCTACCCAGGCAAGGCCTGATCTACACTCCACTCCAGGCAGCCCTGGAGTGGAGGCAACCCATACTCACTGTGCCCAGCCACCACCTGACTCCCGCAGAAGGGGCTCAAGGTGGGCAGTGCTCCCTTGCATCCCTAACTGGCCTTCAGAAACACAGCAGGGACAGTCAGCCTTCTGGCCTGAATGCATTCCCAAGCCAAGGAGAAGTGGTTTGTGGGTTAGCTCAGGTTTTTCTATTAGCCACCCCACTGTTCCCTCTCTAGTAGCCCAGATGATCCAGTGCCAGTGGAGGTAAATCCAGGTCTGGCTGAACATGCAGGCAAAGGTGTTGGCTGGTATGTGGCAACGAGATGTGCCATGCAAACAGTTCCTCCTATCACAGCGCCTGAAATCCTCCTTTGTGCTCCTTGCTTTAAGTCAGTCTTGCTGACCCGCCTCTGAAATCTCCACCCTGAATCAGTTTTTAGCATCAGTTTTTAGCTGGGCATGGGGACTGCCAGATCCCTCGGCCCTGGGTGACTCAGGTCTAACCCAGGTCTGGCACTCACGGGGCTCAGAAATGGGAGTTGAATCAGAGACTGGCCTGAGTGGGCGTCAGAGCTGGGCAGGAGGCTGCCCCCACCCCTCAGCACTCTCACCCACCCAGCCAAACCCTCCACTCCCTCTGCCTGCTACTCCCAAGCAGAGGGTCAAGTTGGTTTGCAGGAAAGACACATGGTTCTCATTTTAATTAATTAAAGAAAAATCTAATCACTGCATTAAACTTCTCATTACTCCACTTGAATACCCGTTAAGTAAATTTAATTACCAGAGGATTGGGTTTCCCAGCCTCTTTCATTAGCTTCTGATAAGATGGGGAGTTGGGAGGGAAGGGGATGGGAAGCAGAACAATGCCATTCTCAACCCACAGAGGGCAAGGTTGGCAGTGTACTGGGGCTACTGCGGTCAGGCTTTGGTGTCTCCCTGAGGACAGGCTTGGCCCTGGGCGTGGGGAGACCCTCCTCCCAACTACCTCTAGAAAGGAAAAGGCCTAGAATTTGGATACAGTCAGCGCTGAATGCTTCATTTACAGCCACTCTTGGTTATTTATACCCCACCTCCTTCTAAAAGAGTTTGAGGTTGCTAAGAACAGCACAAGCTGAAAAATAACAGAAGAAATCAGAACAAGGGAAAGATGTGCGAGAGAAGAAAAGGAAGCCAAAGGCAAGGCTGCTGAACAACTACATGCCACAGCATCCCAAGCACTTATCAGAAAGGGGCCACAAACCAGCTATGAGCTTCCTAGCAGCCAAGACAAAGAGAGCAACACATTTCGGCACTAAGGTTGTAACCAACAGAGTATTCATAAGGAAATGCACACCAAACCTTGGTCTTTCCATCCATAAAAAGGGCAGTGCTTGAGCATGAACTAAAGGAAATGACCATTGGCGGGAGCAGTCAGCAAAGGTTTCCTAGAGCAGGAGGGATCTAAACTAGGCCTTGAAAAAGAGGATGGGGTGGACTTCATCTTTAGTAATCATTTATTATTTGCCTTCCCCAGTCGGAGGCATCTCCTTCCTGCCAGCAAGACTCTGAGCTTCCTTTGAGAAACACCCTCCCTCCCTCTCATTCCTGGTCACATGGCTGGGGAAGGACAGACCCTTACCCTAGCCCACCCTCATTTCCTGTGTACCCAGTTAAAGGATCAGGATTATCTTAACCCTGCCAATAGGGCCCAAGAGATTTACAGTCTCTTGGGACTATAAATCCCAAGTGTCAACTCCAGGACTTTTATTTGTTCTATCAGAAAAATAGGTTTTGTCTCTAGCTGAGACCCCAAATTTCAACCTGGGAGCATGTAGCTCCAGAAACTGCTGGCACATCTTATGATTACATCATGTGAAAAGCTACTAGGAATGGAGGCATCACCAAAAAAAGAGAAGCAGAGAATTACAGACAGAAAATGGCTCCTGGTCACATTGTTGAAGCAACCGGATCAAGCCCTACCTGAAGCCCAACCTATCCCCGGACACTTCAGTTACATGAGCTGATAATCTCATTTTATTGAAATAAGATTTTTGCTACTTGTAACCAAAGGGATCCTCACAGATGTAATGTTCAGAAAGATATCCTTCCAATTCCAGAGACAGAGAAGGCTCAGACATCTCCAGAAGCCAGGGAGTGGGCAGGGTGGGTGTGCCACCTACCGTGACTGCCACTGTGCCCTGCTGAGTCCTGAAGCTTGAAGAGTCGCTTCGGTGCAGGCTGGGGTAAAGAATAGGCTGGGGAGTGGGTCCAGGAGCTGGGCAGAGACAGAGCCCAGAAATGCTGGCAGAAGGCAGGCTCAATGCAACCAGGACATGGCTGTGGAGTCCCTAGAAAAGAGGAAAAGCAAGAGTGAGCAGTATGGTTCACATGGGGGACATAGGGGCACAGGGCATCAGGCAGACAGTGGTCACACCTTGACAAAGGTAAGGCCAGAGTCAGCCAAGTCTGTCTTCACTTCCTCACCTCTTGTATGTCACTTACCCCTTTACTGCGCCCTCACCTGGAGTACCTCCAGGCTGCAGAAGAGCATCTGTAGGAGCCCTTCCCTCTAAAGAGAAGGGAGGATGGGGGAGGGGTGTCCAGGCATGGCTGGAATCCATGTGCTATTGCCAGAGTGTGTGTGCCTGGTGGCAGGGGGAGTGCAGGGGAGCGTCCCCCTCAAGACTGTGGACTCACTTCTCACAGTTTCTCTTCCAGTGAGTGCCCAGAACTGGGCCCAGGGCCTGAGGAAGCCAGAACAGGACAAAGGTGAGTGAAGCAAGCTATCTTCTTTGATCGCTGGTCTGGATTTCTAAGTGGCTTCCCTGGTGGCTCAGATGGTAAAGAATCTGCCTGCCATGCAGGAGACCTAGGTTCAATCCCTGGGTCAGGAAGATACCCTGGAGAAGGGAATGGCAACTCACTCCAGTATTCTACGGGCTTCCCAGGTAGCACTAGTGGTAAAGAACCCACCGGTCAATGCAGGAGACGTAAGAGACAAGGATTCAGTCCGTGGGTCGGGAAGATCCCCTGGAAGAGGGCATGGCAACCCACTCTGGTATTCTTGTCTGGAGTATCCCATGGACAGAGGAGCCTGGTGGGCTACTGTCCATGGGGTCACAAAGAGTCAGACATTGCAAGTCTGACTGAAGAGTCAGATTGAAGCGACTTGGCACATTGCACTTCTAAAAGAATCCTAGAGAGGACAAGGATCAACCCAAGGGAATGAATGGTGGTGTTCCAGGCATGGGCAGAGAGCAATGTAGCACCTCTGAGTGCCTTCTTATCTGAATAAGCAGGAAACCAGCTACTCTGCCTTCACTCCGGCCTCCTTTGGGCACTGACCCAGCTTGGGGGGCCACCCCTCAAGGGGCCCACAGTCTTCCCCAGCTTCTCTGAGGCCAAGTGGCACCTTTGGGGAGGGACAACGGGTGGAGATATTTCAGACTCAGGACACTGCCTGAGGTCCTGGCCATTGGAGAGTCACTAAGCCTGTTTATCCCTTCATGAGTCCTCTGATCTAAGGGATACTGGCTTGCTTCTTGGCCCCATAAAAAGGCACAACGACCGAGATCCTGCATCACAGAACACTCAGCTGACTGGGTCTCCAGAAATGTCTCTAGACCAGTGCAGCGGAATTGAGCTTTGTGCAATGATGGGTGTGTTTGATACCTATGCTGCTTAATATGATAGCCACTAGCTACATATGGATGTTGAAATGTGGATACTGATACTAAGAATCTGATTTTTTATTTTCTTGTATCCATTTATATTTAAATCTAAATAGTCACATATGGCTAGTTGCTACCGTATTCGATATGGTAGCAACGCTTGCCTAGCCCCTGGCCCTGGTGCTGTGCGTGCTCAGTGGTGTTGGACTCTTTGTGACCCCGTGGACTATAGCCCGCCCGGCTCTTCTGTCCATGGAATTTTCCAGGTAAGAATACAGGATCAGGTTGCCATTTCCTAACCTAGGGGATCTTCCCAACCCAGGGGTCGAACCCGCGTCTCCTGCGGCTCCTGTATTGCAGGCGGATTCTTTCCCTCTGAGCCATTGAGGAAGCCCCCCTGGCCACGGTATCCAGAGAAAACTGAGGTCCAGAGAGGAGATAGGATTTGCCCAAGGTCACAGAGAGAGTGGCAAAGGCAAAATCTAGAATCTAACTCTTCAGACTCCTAGCCCCAACTCTCTATAGCATCCACTGCCCTTCCCATGATGGACTCATGTTCTCCCATTCTGATCAGCACCGTCACACAGTGTCTTGTGATCACACAAACCATGCTACTGCTCCCAGGACAGGATATCAGGCCACCTTTGAAGGGATCATCTCTCCCAGCCACTGCTGCTGGCCCATCCCTCAGCCCCCTAGCCAAGCATCCCCAAAGAATAAGGCTGGGGAAATCATTCATCAGAGAGGAAGTGCTCTGGGCACAGAGCTGTTCATTGCAGGGTTATTAATAATAGCAAAATGGTGGAAGCTGCCTAAACATCCCACAATAGGGATGACAAAGCTCATCATGACACCTCTGTTTGATGGAATATTATGCAACCATTAAAAATGATAAACACAGAGACTAGTAGCAGCACAGAGCAATGTTCACCTAACAATATTGAACAAGAAAACAGAGAATGGATGAGGGTGGGGCAGGGCAGTGGTGTACAGGGCTCTGTGCTCACTGATCCCACTTATATCTGTTATCTCAGCCTGCACTGCAGCATTATGACATCCAGAGTTCACACCTATTCTAGAGATGGAGGAGCTCAGGCTTCAATAAGCCACACACAGCCCTGGTGACATGGGGAGGAAGGGCTCGAACAGGGCTTGAAGTCTTGATTTCTGACTCTAAGGACAGACTCCTGCAGCTGTTTCTTTGTGCCATGATGGAGACATTAACTTTTGTCCTCTCCTTTTTATTTATTAACTCATCTTATTTAACAGATACATTCAAAGTGCCTTACAAACGTGGGCTCATGTGATCTCTATAATAGCTGTAAGAGGGAGCAATTGATACTCATTTTTTTGGATCAGGAAACTAGGGCGCAGAGGTCAAGGGTCACTACTACTCCCCACACATTCTACAAGGTTTCAGTGTTGCCTTCACAGGAGAAGGGCAAGGTGGCAGGGAGGTTCTTTTTGTAGCAATTGAAAGAAAAAAGTTCCAGACATAAAATATTGTACCAAAAATTCTTTACAAAACAAGCACAAACACGAAAATGAAAACTTATTCAAAATTAAAGCTACTGATACATCCAAGAGACTGTGAACGCAATCCAGCCCCTGGCAGCCAAGCTCATGTCTCCAGGCTTTCCTGCCAATTTCCTGACCCCAGACTCCTGCCTCCTGCCTGGGTGAGACCCTCACCTCAGAGGGCAGCAAGGAGCGGCCCTGTGTGCAGGTGGACTGCAATAAACACCTCCCAGAGGCCCTGGCACAACGCAGCAAGCCGGCAGACAGGCCTCCGAGCCCGAGCTGCCTGCGCCACTACTGTCGCTGGCCAGGGCTGACCTCAAAAGGCCAAGACATCCAGGCTTCTGCCTCCAGCCCCAGGCAGCCCCATTCCACAAATGCAACAACCAAGGCCACCAAAAAGGTAAAAGACCTCATCAGAGGTCACACTGCTACTGGACAGAGGAACGTGTATGTCCACATGCCTATGCGTGCATACAACCCGCACGTACATGTGTCTCCCATGTTTGCTAAGTCACTTCAGTCGTGTCCTACTCTTTGCCACCCTGTGGACTGTAGCCTGCCGAGCTCCTCTGTCCATGGATTCTTCAGGCAAGGACACTGGAGTGCACTGCCATGCTCTTCTCCAGGGCATCTTCCCCACCCAGGGATCAAACACTTTTCTCTTAAGTCTCCTGCATTGGCAGGCGGGTTCATTACCACTATCGCCACCTGGGAAGCCTGTGTGTCTCCCACGTGTGTGTATAATTATCAGGTGATACTCAGCTTATACACATACCACACACATGATGATTATGTTACTAACTGCTACCATATCGACTGTTGTGTTTCTATTTCTCCTTTACATTTTTCTGTTATTTTTCAGTCTGTCACCAAATACTTATGAGCACTTACTATGTACCAAGTATATTACAGGTCCTGGAGATTCACTAGGGTGCCCCTCACAGGGAGGGATGGGAGTACAGATGATAAGCAAATAAATAAGCAAATAAAGAAACAAGATAGTTCCAAAGAGCGACAAGTGCGATGAAGATAAGCCTGGGCACGTGAGAGAGAGTGCCTGGGATGGGGCTCAAGGGTCCCTCAAGCAGGAGGATCCGAAGAGGCCTTTCTGCAGAGGCCACATCTGAATTTACACCTGGACAATAGAACTCAGTCACCCTAGAGCAGCAGGAGCAGGGCAACGAACAGAGTGGGGAAGGAGACTGGTGTTTCTGAGGAGCAACAAGCCGTTTGGCCCCTGGAATGAGATGGGCAGAGGTGGGGCAACTGTAGAAAGGAGGCCACAGAGGGAGGCTGGGCCCTGAAGGCCAAGGTAAAGCTTCGGCCTTCATCCCTAGTGCAGTGAAGAGGCGCCTGGGAAGTGCTGGCACGTCTTATTCGTTTGGTCTTATTCTTATTTCGTCTTATTCGTTGAAAAGTTCCTTTGGGCTGCCGACTAGAGACTGAATTGAAGGGGAGCAGGCCCAGGAGCAGGGGATCCGTGGGCTGGCTCTGGCAGTTGCCCAAGACAGGGAGATGTGCCTCAGGCCAAGGTGAGGGAGGGACTAGACAGATTGAGGATATATGCTGTTGCAAACACAGCTCATCAGCAGTTGGTTGATGAGTTGGATGTGAGGAGGTGGGGGTAAGAAAAAGGAATCGAGGATGACTCCTAGATCTTCTACCACGGACATTAACTGCTTTTACCACCAGACCCCCCACGAAAAAATTTTAAATAACCATTAAAAAATAACAGCAGATGAGCCACCATGAAGACCGCCACCCCACACACACTGAGTCTCACAGCCCCCAGGGTGCATCTTTCTTCCCAAGCTCCCGCTGTGTTGTTCTCTGATTCTGCATGTGGCACACTGGGAGGGAAAGAGATTGGGTCCCACCATCAGGCTAGCAGGAGACAAGACTGTCCAAAAAGACAGGACAGGGCAGGATGGGGGAGGGGGGGAGGGGGTGGCCCAGAGCAGGCCCCCAGCACGTGCTTATTAAAGAACATGCTGGCTGAACCTGAGATGTTCTAGCAAGGGGCGTGGGGGCTGGGGAGGCAGGGCGCAGCACCTGGGAAAAGCATGAGTTTGAAGGTAAGAGCATCCTGGGTTTGAGTCTCAGCTTCACCCCTGGCTCTCTATGGGACCCTGGGTAAGTTCCTTTGCTTCTCAAGGCTCAGATCCCACAATCCTCCTACTCAAAGATGGGATGAAGACTCAGTGAAGTGATATATGTCAAGAACTGACATTTATAAATATTAGCACCTTTCCCCTTTTATTTAAAAATGGGCTAAAGAAGTCAATTTAAGCTTAGACAGGTAAACTTCCATCTATCCCAATCAAGATTCTGGAAGTGCTGCCGAGAATGCCAGGAAAGACAATGGTAAGTGTCAGAAGTTCATGACCAAAGAGTCTTGTGGGATAACTAACTGCATGTCCTCTCTTGGCTGCTCAAAAGAGTGACACGCACTCCAGGCAGCCACAGGTGAGGCCCTCGTACATCCTTGTCGATGAGACAGAAAACCATGGGCTGGGCTTCTCAGTGGTTAGCTATAGAACCACGTCCAAGAAAATGGGAGAGTGAGGGGGACTGGCCCCTGGGATGGAATCTCACTGGCATCAGCAGAGTTGGTCCTTGGCCCTTCCTGGAACAACCTTTTTTGGCAGAGACTAGAGACTAGGATGTGGGCTTCCCCAGTGGCTCAGTTAGTAAAGAATCTGCCTGCAAGGCAGGAGACCCAGATTTGATCCCAGGGTCAGGAAGATCCCCTGGAGAAGGGAATGGCAACTCACTTCAGCATTCTTACCTGGAGATTCCCATGGACAAAGGAGCCAGGCGGCCTACAGTCCGATTCACAAAGAGTCAGACACTACTAAGCGACTTTCAACTTCAGAGACTAGGATGGAACTTCGAAAGTAGGTCCAGCCTGGAAGGGTCAATTAGGGAGTCAGGATCCCCTGTCCAAAGACCTCCATTTACCCAGGAAGGGGCCAAAGTGGACAAAAGAGGGTTACTTGGCCCTGGCTGAGTTCTGTGAGTAGCTCTAAGAGTGGCCAGGGAGCTGTGGCCTCTGTGGATCCTGGTGGTACGTGAGGGCTGGGTAAGCCAATCACTCCAACTCTGGAGATGGTGCAGCCATGCTTCATCCTCAGTGTATCTGTCTAGATGATTTTTGGTAAAGTGAGGTCTGTTCGCAGGGGCTTGACAAGAAGAGGTGGGCCTTAACCCCATGTACCCTGGGGAAGCCTCAAGGGCCTGGCCAGGGCTTCAGGTCCCTGGCATTGGCATTTATGGGCCCAAAGAGCAGTGCTAGGCCCAGTGAGGAAAGATTCCAGGAAGAGAGATCGCTCTTCAGCATGAAGAGTAGTGGGCTCCCTGTCCCTGGGGGCATGCAAGCAGAGGTCTGGAGAACACATATGTTCAGTGGGGATTTGCACTAAATGCAGGGGTTGCTTTCAGCCATGGGTTTCTTTAATTCTACTCACATGTGATTCAGGACTAGATTATGTGGATCAAAGAGGGTGTTACAGAGAGTGAAGGGAAGGCAAGATGATGCCCAGAATAATAGTTATTATTATTATTATTATTACTACTACATTATAGATCACTAAACATTCCTATCTATTCTCTAACTTGATCTTCTGCTCATCCCAGAGGCACAAAGGATGATTAACCCCATTTAGCAGATGTGGAAACTGAGGCCCAGAGAGGGAATGGGACCAGCCTGAGGTCCAACAGCACGTCAGCCCCAGACCGAGGGGCCTTCCCCTCCTGAATTCCAGTGGTCATCCCATCACTCCTGCTGCAGAGAGGGGAGCAGTAATCTCCCTTCCAACCAGGGCTCCTGTCCATTTGCCAAGACTCCCCATCCCTGAAGGTTAGAGGCTCTCTTTGTGCACCCCTACAAAAGACCTTGGAAGGGAGTCCCAGCCCAGAAGGTGTTTCCTCCCAGGTTACACGTGTCCTGCTCCCCATCCCTTTCCTCTCATTCCCCTATGGTCCTGCCACAGCCCCTTAGGTTGGTTCCTTCAGACCAGATCAAGGACCAGACACTAGGCTTTGCCCAGGAAATGAACTCAAGGGAAAGGGTCCGTCTTGCTCAATCTTATTCTTCACCTCACACCTACACAGGCAGCTTGAGACAGGAGAACCAGAGCCCACCTTACCAGGTATCCCTCCAGAACACCTTCCCTTTTCCAAACCAGAGGGTCAGAGAGAGGGCATCTGGGCAGGAGACGTGACAGTGTCAGGGAGTGGGGAGACTGAGACCACTGAGGGCAAGAAAGCTGCCACCTCCAGTACCACCCCATGCCACATCATACATTGAACCCCAGGGTATTCTTGTGAGCCAAGGAGCAGCATCTCACTTTACAGGTGATGGAATGAAGGCTCAGAGAAATTAAGAATTTGCTCAAATTCAAAATACTAAATTGAACAGAAACAGCCTGTAAGTTCTAGAGTCAGGATTTGAATCCAGGACTGGCTGGTTCCAAATACCCTGTGCTTTCCCAGGCTCCCTGCTGCCTCCACAGAAGTGCAAGGAAGCTCAAATAGGCAGCCTGGTGAGCAGATGAAAGGGGGGCAGTGGTGGCAGAGAGAGAAAACAAGACAAAGACAAGACAGAGATCAGCAGGGACAGACGAACTGACAAGCAGACCCTGCAGGGGCCAGAAGGAGGCAACTACAGAAGCCCCCATCTTGATCAATGAAAGGCCCCCAAGTGCCACCTCTGCAGCCATCTGCTCCTCCAATTTAGCTACTAGTCTTCCCTAGGTCCTCGGCAGGATGCCCAGGTCCGAGGAGCACAAGAAACCTCCCGTCCTGGGAGGACCCCATCAGTGAGGGTGTCAGGTCAGATCCTTGGGTCAAGGAGGTGGGCAGAAAAAGAAAGGGGCCAGTTCTGTCCCTGGGCAAGGCCCTCAGCCCAGCTTCTGTCTGCCGATGCCAGGCTGGAGGATCCAACTGCCCTGACCGCCCAGCAGGTACAGCATTCCTGCTGGCCCCACGCATCTAGGGGAGCGTTCTGGGCTAGCCAGGTGTTCCCGGGTCCCGCTGGCAGCCGAGCACAATTGGTCTGTCCCCAGAGCATGCAGGGTTTAGCAACAGCCTCTCAACTGAATATTTAAGAAGAAAATTACCCCTCCCGTGTTTTTTTGTTTTTTTTTTTTTTAAAGAGAGAGAGAAAGGGCGGGAGCAGGAAGCCAGCAAAGGAGGGAGAGGGAAGGAGAGTGGGAGAAACCTACCCCATCACTGCAGTCAAGGTCACAGGCATCGTTGTGGGGCAGTAGCGGGCAAGGAGCCTTTAATCTGGGAGTTCAGGCCGAGGAAACTAAATGCTGGAAGCTGGAGTACATTACTGCCCTGAATGATCTGTCGGCTTCTATTAGGCTAAATATCTCTGGATAATAGGGAATTATCCTCTGAAAAGGCAAACTGCCGGCCTCTCCAGAGAGGGGGGCGCGGTGGGAACCTCTCATCATGAGGGCTCTCCCACGGCAGTGGGGGGAAGGAAGAACAGGTCCAGCTAGGAAAGCCGCCCACCATCCCACACCCCCTCCCGGGAAAGTCACAGTCACCAGCTATGCGAAGCTTGTGGCGGGTGCCAGCACCCAGCCCCCTCCTCCCCAGACTCTCCCTCCACTAAGGAGTCTGAAAAGATGCTAGACGTGGAGTCGAGGCCAGACGATGCCTCCGTGACAGCAGGTGACCCTGGGCAAGTCCCTGAGCCCCTCTGAACCTCTGTTTCCCTGTCTGCTAGATGGAGCTAATAATACTCACCCGAAGGCTGTGCTGTGGGGAGGATGAAGCTGGCGCCCAGCCCGGCACAAAGTGGGCACCCAGGACAATTCTGCTCATGCTGTTCTGCCCACTGGTAAGGACCTCCTCTTCATCCCCTCCTCCTCATCCTCACTGGCCCACGCAGGGCATCACCCCCTCTGCCCCATTCTGCCCACTGTGAGGACCTCTTCATCCCCTCCTTCTCATCCTCACTGGCCCCCATTGGGCACCACTCCCTCCACCAGGAAACCCTCCCTGGCCCCCACCCTTGGGTATCTCCTACAGCCAGAATCCCACCCTCTGGGGTTCTGGGCTCTGCCAGCTTCCAGTGGTTGTTCACACGTGGGCCCTTCAGCTTCAGGGGTTCCCTCTGAACCAGACAGTATTTCCACCTTCCCATCCTCCCCAAGCCCTCTCACTCGCACGACTGGCACTCAGGACTCTGCTCAGACGTGCAGACTAGGGCTGGAGGAAACCAGGATCAGGCATGGACTGGGTCCATGGAAGGGCATCACTCGTGGAAACGCATTCAGCACCAGGGAAGCCAAGCCAGGAAGCCAGAAATTCCAGAACACGAGTTTGCAGTGGCAGCTAGACCATCTGCAGGCTGGCCAGGGCACAAGGCAGGGCTGGGTCAGGTCAGAGAAGTATAGCAGTGGGACTTAGTACTGGGTTCCTGGCACAGTACTGAGGCCCTGGAGGTGCTCAGGCCAGGAAGAGCCTTAGATGTCAGGAGGGGCATGGCTGACCTGTGCGGGGAGAGGAAAGGGTCAAATGAGTAGCTGGGTGTGGAGCAGTGACATCCCGCTGAGCATCATGGGTGCTCATGTCCAAACAACACTATCCAACTTTGTCAGTTCAGTTCAGTTCAGTCGCTCAGTTGTGTCCGACTCTTTGCGACCCCATGGCCTGCAGCACGCCAGGCCTCCCTGTCCATCACCAACTCCAGGAGTTTAAGTGTTGGTGAAACATGAGTTTCATCAGCTCATGTCCATTTAGTTGGTGACGCCACCCAACCATCTCATCCTCTGTCGTCCCCTTCTCCTCCCGCCTTCAATCTTTCCCAGCATCCAACTTTGTAAAGTCCTTTAAATCCACTAGTTACTTTGATCTGCACAGCCTTCAGGTGAGGGGCAGATTGTGCATACATGCTAAGTTGCATCTAACTCTTTGTGACCCTATGGACTGTAGCCCGCCAGGCTTCTCTGTCCATGGGATTCTTCAGGCAAGAACACTCGAGTGGGTTGCCATGCTCTCCTCTAGGGGATCTTCCTGACCCAGGGATTGAACCCATGTCTCTAAAGTCTCCTGCTTTGGCAGGCGGGTTCTTTATCACTAGCACTACCTGGGAAGCCCGAGGGGACAGTTCAGGGATTACTGTTAGTAGCTCCTTAGTTCGTTCATTCAACAAGAACTTGCGGAATGCCTGCTTTGTTCCAGGCATTGTTCTGCCTCACTCAACAGAGGGGAAACTGAGGCCCAGAAGTGCTGCCCAGGAAGTTCCACGTCCCCATGGAGTGGGTGGAAGTCCAGGCTGCTGTCAGTCTCCATTAGTGAGAGGGGCCACCGGGGCCTCTGCTATAGTGCCCGAGACTGCAGGAGTGACCAGGGATGCCCATGGGCTGGGAGACCCAGATAGCCTCTGGAGATGGGGAAGGAGGCGGGGCAGAAGCCAGACAGGAGCTGTGGAAAGGGGAAGCCCAATGGTGGGTGAAGGGGGATCATGGGCGGGAGGGGCGTCAGTCTGGAGTGAAAGCACCTGTTCCTCCAACGCAGGGGTGGGAAGCTAGAAAGTGTGAGGGGAAGGAGAAAGTTCACAGTGGAGGGTGCTAATCTCCATGGGTAAAGGCTGGGGACAGGGCGGCAGAGGCACAGGTGAGGAATGACCAGGCCATCAGCCCTGCCCGAGGAGAGGAAGTGGCACGCAGGCAGGGCCAGAGGGTAGGGGTCGGGGGTCAGAGTGGGCCCATCAGGAGGACCCAGAGCCGGGCTGGACCCCCTAAGATGTCTGAGCTCTAGGGGAGGGGCAGAGAGCAGGGAACCCCAGCAGGGAGAAGCAGGCCCCATGACTGTCCTAGTGGATGCCCCACCCAGTAGCCTCAGGCTGCCCTGTGCCCCTAGGGGACTGAGAACCTTCTTGGGGTGTGGGCTCCCAAGGGCCCACCCGTGGGAAAAGCCCAGAGCAGGCTACATGCCTCCGGATTCTCCCTGCCACAGAAGGGAGCCCCCTGAGTCAGCTCAGGAATGGCTCTTCCCTCTCAGTTCCTTGAGCCAGCCCATCCACTCTGAGTAGTCGCCAGCAGGCTCCCTACTTCCCTGGGCCCTCTTCTCCTCATGGGTAAACTGAGGCAGACCTCACCTCTCAGTGGCCAGCCATGTCAGGAGGGCACTGCCCAATACCCGGATGCACACACAGTAGGTACGCACAGATGACTGACCCCTTCCTGTCCCCGGTAGTGGAGCCTCTTCTAGTCCTCATAGCATCCTCAGCGCCTCGCACGCACTATTGCTCAGTTCCCTTTTATTGAACTTTACATCTAACCGGCTGGTAGCGGTGGAAGGAGGTCAGAAATCTGCCCACTGGACGCAGTGGGGAAGGGGCTGAGAGAAAGCAGGGCAGCATGGGAGGACGTGGCGACGCCCCGGGGAGCAGACGTGAGGATGCAGCAGAGGCCGAGGTCGCTGGGGCGGCAGAGGCCCCTGCTCTCACCACACACATTAGCACTCCTTAATAATTCAGCAGGCAGGGGAGCCAGGGGAGGGGAGTGATGGCGGCAGGGATGGGGTTCACCCAAGTGGAGGGTCCCGGAGCAAATGGACATCCCGGGCCCCAGGCTTCCTCATAGCCCCCACAGCCTTGTGAGCTGCTCCTCCAACTCACCCTGCCCACCTCAGGAGCTACCCCACTGAGTGCCAGGCCCCGCCCAACCAACCAAGAGCATTGGAGAGAAACTGACACAAGTCAGAAGGAAGGAAGAGCCACTTCTGGGAGGAGGGACAGAACCTGGAAGGCTTCACAGAGGAGGTGGCTTTTCAACTGCTCTGGGTCTCACCTGGCTTTTCTGTGAAATAGGACTGTATACTCCTCCTCCTTCTCCTCTTACTACTACTTCTGTAACTACTACTACTACTACTAACAATGCCTTAAGTATCTGGGGTGCTCACCGGGTACTAGGCTCTGTGTGAACACTTTGTGCCCAGAGAGATTGAGGTGGAGCTGAGGTCAAGCCCGCCCCCTCCTAGCCTCCCTTTGGCTGGACCAGCTAGTGAAGGGTTGACTGAGGTCTGAGCCTTGGGCCAGCTGCAGGGAGGTCAGAAGGCAAGATGGGTGTCACTAGTGGCCAAGGTCTGCGAGTTGCCTTATGTTGTCAGCATAACTCCAAGTGAGTGGGGTGGGGGAAGGCGGTGGGGGAGGGAAACTTCCAGAGCCAGGTCAGAACCAGCAAGGTCAGAGGTTACACAATGACCATGGTGGCAGCTCAGTTTGGACCTCCCTGTGTTTAAAACGCTGGTGCTGAGTATGGCCTATACATGCCACTTCGGCCTACCCATCTCCCACAGGACCAATCTCACCCACATGCCAGGTTCCAGAAGTTCTCTGTCTCTCAAGAGGCAGGGTGTTGAAACTGCACAATGATGCTAGGCAGTAGGTATTGTTGCTCCCACTTGATGAGGAAACAGTTTCCGAGAGATTATGTCCCTTGCCCAAGGTCACAGATAGGAATGGCCAAGCTGGTACTCACACCTAGGACAGTTTCTAATCAACAAGGAGATGCCAAAGGCTAAAAGGCTCATGCGGCTGAAGTTGGAGGGTGTCTCAAGCACAATCAGTAGGCCTGGGAGAGGCCTTTGGGGAGTGAAGTCTTCCTGGCTTCCCTCCCAGTGGCTTCAACCTGTCCACAACCAGGACTCAGATGGTCTGGCTGTTTGAGAAGATGAGGAGTTAAGAGGTGGGGAATAGTGAAGGAGACCTCTCGTGGTGGCTTCCAGCAGCCCCCTGCCTCACCCCACCCCTGCCTGAAAGCATCCGTCTCCCTGGTGGCCTGATGTTGCCAAATGGGCTTGAGAAGGACTTTTTTATGAGTCTGGGTAGGGGGTGTATGGTGTGGTTAAAGAGAGATGAAACTCAGCCCACAGATAGAACAAGACCACCTGTGGACTAAAGCTAGTAGCAGGGGATGGGAGGGGGTGGTCAGGAAGGCCCAAGGGAACAGGTCTCACGGTGCCTAGACTCCCACTATTAGAGCATAATTCCTTTGAGTTCCCAGAGGTGTTTGGTTTCCGTAAGGTTTTGAACCAGGGAGAGGCACCATCTAAGAATACCGGCAGTGGGGAGTAGGGCTCTGAGGTTATGGCCCCTCTCCTCTATTGACATACTGTGTTTCTTGGCACACGTGTTCTTCCCACTTTAATCCCCAGTTGCCCCATCTGTAAGATGCCCAGGCCTGAAGGCTGGGGGTCACGAAAGGGGAGTGGAAACACCCTAGACAAGCAACCCCTCCCAATGCCTATATCGACTAGACGCAGGCTCCGTGCTCAACATAATCCCCTGTGGTCTTCCTTTACCCTCTCAACAAGGCTATGACATAGATATCAGTACTCTTATTGTCTAGGGCAGCAAACTGAGGCTCACACAAGAGAAAGGACGCTTCGAGCCTCCAGGAAGAGCTTCAGATTAGTCCTACAGCACTGTTTTGTTCAGCACTCTGGACAGCTCCCAGCCACCGCCTTCGAGGCCACCACCTGGTCATCCCCACCTCTCTCTCGCACACACACCTTAGATATGCCTGCTTTTCCCAACTCCTTCATCCTATATAAACTTCACCTAGCTTTCCCTTACTGATCCAGCTGCATTGATCTCTCCTGGGCTCCTGGCATGGCTGTGATCTGTGCACACAACACTGGGACCTAGGTCAGTAGTTCTTGCTCCTTTTTACTTCTCTGACTTAAATCTCATTCTCTCAGCAGCAACCTGAGGGCAAGGAACTATCTCCCTCCCTCCTTTCTCTGCCACAGTCTGGGCACACAGAGGGGACTCATGGAAATCCACTGGCTTTGGATCGGATGTGGGTGAGAATTGGCTGGTAAACTCTTGGCTCATCATTTTACTTCATTCACTGAGTATCAGATTCCCCAGATGGGAAAAGAGCTGATCCTGTCCATCTCACAAACTTACTGTGGTTTACATAGAGAGTGCAGATAAGCCATGCAAGGAGCTGCTACCCCCATGACAGTGTGACTACCTGCTTACACCCCCTTAAATACCCTCCTGGGACCTCATTCAAGTTATGGACCACTTCTCCCCATGAAATGTTCCAAATGATTTACAAATAGGTGGATTCATATCACTGAGAAAAGTCTGAGGCTAGTAGATGGGTCAGGGAAGCCTGAAAGAACAGCTGGTACAGTGCTCGGAGTTCCACTATTAGAACTGATGCCTTTTGGGCTCATGAGTGTTCAGTATCCACAGCGGCCTTGAACCTGAAAGAAGGAACACCTAGAAATATTGGCAGCGGATGTGGGGTCCTGGGGTTCTGGTCCCTCTTCGCTACTAACATACTGTTTCTTAGTACAACTGTCTTCTCCTCTCTGGCCTGTAGCATGAAGTATCCAGGCCTACAGGAGGTGAGGTGGCCCTCTTTGTACCACTTCCTGGAAGGAAAGAAGTAAAATACCTATAGAATTAATGTCAGAGGTGAAGGAAGGACCCTCTAAAGCTCTCAAATCCAGGACCATGATGCCCAAATGCCTCCACTGGGATCGCCACACTCTTTTATCCTCTAACAAAGAGCAAAGTCAAACCCCTGGTCTTTAGGGGACCCATAAGACTGACACTACCCATTCCCAGGTCCGATGAGGACAGGCCTGCCCACATTCCTTGGACCTTGGAGAAGGGTCCCCTCATTCATCCTCAGGCCCAACTGACTTATCCAGGGAGCTTCAGTCTGAGGAAGGCTGAACTTAAACCCCCAATCTAGATAGAAAAGAGAATAAGATTCCATGGGAGACCTGAGCAGGAAGAGCTCTGCTGAGGGACCTTCTCTGGACCAGGAAGGGATGCTGAGGGAAAGGAGAGAAAGAACAAAGATTTCTATCCTGGTTCCACCACTTAACTAGCTGACTGACCCCAGGATGTTGCTTTACCTCTTTGAGTTCCACTTTTCTAATCTACAAAGTAGGGGAATAATCACACCATATAGTGTCCAGTAGTGGCAAGTTCTGGAGGAACCGTGATCAGATTCCTGGCCAGGGTTTTGGGCTTTTTCATATCAAAGCCCAGAGTGGGTGACATCAGCTGTGGGCACATAAATAACATGCCCCATGGAGGAGATGAGCACTGAGAGCTCAGAGGAAGTATAGATAAGGTGGGTACCAAACCCACCCTGGCAGAGTTCTCCCTAGAGAATCAATCTGAGTCCTGACTCTGGACACAAACTGGGTCCAAACCCTGGTTATGCTGAGCCTTGAACCAGTCACCCTGGCCATGTTTTCTAGGCCCCCTGACCAGTTTTGTCCCCTGACCACAACCCCACAACACAAGCCCTTGGTATGTTTTGCCACTCTGACCTCAGATGGTGGAGATCCTGGAATGCTTGTGAGAAAAGGCCCCTGGTCTTACCCACTCACTGGGCTCCCTGTCCAGGTGGGGAAGCTGAGGTCACTGGGGGTGAATGGCAACCCCAGGATTTCCATCCTGGTCCAACACTTTTTTACCTGGCCCTCTGGCTGCCAAAGGGCTTCCCTTCTCTCACTGGCCCCCCACCCAGCCATCAGAGGAGGGGCCCCAGCAGATGTGGGTCAGGCAAACCCCAAGCCCCCTCCCACATCCAGGCGGGCAGCAGGAGGTGGCAAAGCATCACGGAACCACCCTGGCCTGGGCTCCTCTGTCCTCAGAAAGCCCCAACTTGAGGCTAATTTTGGACATCTTCTCAGGCTGAACAATTGAAGAACTTTTCCAGATCTTCCCTGGCATAATGAGGGCACAGGGGTGAGCCTCCCCCACTCTTCCCAGGGCAGCTGAGGCCTCCTGGTCCACAACACTACAGTGTGATACTAGGCGGGAGTGTGCATCTGAACGCAGACCTGGCCCCGGGGGAAGACCAAGGTGACAGTGTGGGGAGACGACCTGCCCACCCAGGCTGACTCATCCTTTTGGGTAAAGCACTGTCCTTCTCAAACACAAGACTAGGCAAGGGTAGGGGGTCCCCTCTAGAGGTGATGGCCCTGGGTTCCTATCCAGGCTCTGAGTACTACCAGTTGTGTGGCTTTCTGCATTTCGGGTCACTCATCTGTAAAACGGGGATGATAAGATGTCAGTCACCTGGCTGGTACCACGACGATCCTGACATCCTTGCCATCTCCCTCAGGATATCCCACAAACCCCTCATCCTTCACCTTCCTCCAAGTCTGCTCCCCCTACTCTTATGCTATTGCCACTGTGAATGTCTCCGCCATCCACCCAGCTGTGCATTCCAGAAACTTGGGAGCCCCTGCGACTCCTCCCTGACTCTCACCCCATCCCACCCAGCATGAGTGCTCAATGTATCTCCAATCCAAACTCCTCTCTGTGCCTCCATCCCAGACCAAGCCCATCACTGTCTGCCGGGCCGCCACCCTTTGCCCTTGTGCCTCTCCACTCTGCTCCCCATCTGCTGGCAGCCAGTAAATTAGATTACGTCCTTTTCCTGCTTAAAACCCTGCAGCAGCTTCCACTTTCTCTTAGAACAAAACCTGCCCACCCTCCTGGCCATGGTCCACAGACTCTGCCTGATCCACCCCTGCCCACCTGCCCTGACCCACCTCCTCCGGCTTTCTTTCTCCTTCCCCATAAGTTTCCTCCCAGCTTCTCAACACACCAAGGTCCCCCACCCCCACCCCGCCAGCATGGAATGCTCTTCCCCGCTCCTTGTACACAGCCCCCTCCTCTTCATCCGTCCAATTATGGGGTGAGACACCTCCTAAAGAAGCCATCCCAGATTACCCTGTCTCAGGGAGCCTGGACCTCCACCTCCGCATTCTCTGTTATTCTCTTGTACCACTTGTCACAATTTGCAATTATACATCTATGTGTTTGTTTACTTGTTTATTATCTGTCCCCACCCCAACAAAAGCTGTGAGCTTCACAAGGGAAGGGGCCAGAGCTGCCTTGCTCAGCCCTGTACACCCAGAGTCTGGGCCTAGTTAGATGCCCAATAAACAGCAGTCCCCCCTGAGGTCCATCACCCCAGAGCCGATCAGAGAGTCCGCCCTCCCAGCTTTCTCAGCCAGTTCCAAAAGCCATATCTGGAGTCTCAGAAGAGGACTTGGCAGGCACAGACACTCAGAAAGGCAGGATTCTGCCTCCCTGGCTAGTGCCCATAGCTGCAGCTATGCCAAAATACCATGCAGACCCCTGCAGGGAACAGCACAGTGAGGGACAGAGCAGGGCAGGACCTGCGGCTGTTAAGACTGTGCCAGGGGCTGGGCATTCTCACAGCAAACCATCTCAGCAGGCAGCGAGCAGTGGGTGGGCATGTGTCCACATCTGATGCTCCAGGAAAGAGAGAGACGAAAAAATAATCCAAGCTCGCCCCTCTGACTGTGCCTTCTCAGTGTTGGGCTCCGGCAGCTCCCTGAGCCTGGCTCCACCCACAGCAGCCTCAGCCAGGTCAGCCCTCCGTGGGGCATACCCCCCGCAGCACCCAGGCTCAGGACAACTTGACCTGGAGTGGCCGTGTATGATTGAGTCTCACACACAGGGTTCTCAGAACTCAAATCATGGAACTGGATCAATGTGACCTCTCCTAGAAGTGCTGGCAGGGAAGGGAGTAAATGGCATTTGAGCCCAGCATCTGGGGTCCAGGCATCTCCCTGACCCCTTCAACATCCTCCCACATGGGTCCTCCCCCGAATTCAGGCTCCCGTCTTCCTGCCAGCAGGCTGTCCAGTCACACTTTTGCATCTTCCTTCTTCCTCATCTCTCTCTCCAGATCTCATCTTGATCAAGTCCCACTTCACACAGAAAGCATTCCTGGACCCCCCGCCCCAGGCCCAGGGAGCTCCTACAGAGGCAGCCCTCTGCTCCCATCACTGCTCCTGCAGGTGAAGGTCGGCACCCTTGGGAGACAGGGTGGAGACCTGATGAGTGAGGTGGAATGCCGGCAGAAAGCAGGGCCATGCGTGTGCTGCGAGTCCAGCTCTTCCTGCTCCTTAGCCAGTTGTGCCCTTCTGAAAGGAGGGGGGCGGGGGCAGGCAGGACCCCCGCCCCCAGGATGCGCTGGTCCAATGAAGGAGACCTAGCTACAAGGCCCAACCCTCCTGTCAGTCAATCATTGAGCAAACCTGCACCGGGCTCTGGGCACTGCTTGGGCGCTGGGGGTACCAAAGTGAATAAACCCAGCTCTGTTCCCTGGGTGACTACTGGCAGAGAGGACCACACAGTAACATTCCTGCACGCTTGCCTGTTCAGGGCCCCCGGGGTCCTGGGTGGCGCACCGGTGCGTGGAGGGAGCGCTCTGTGGTTGGCAGTCCAGGATGCTGAGGGGCCGCCTAGCCCAGACTGGGAGGGCTTGGGGATCCTGGAGACAGATGCCCTGGAGGAGGGTGTCTGTGCTGAGATGCAGAATGTGACAGAGGCTAGGTGAGGGGGTGCAGGGAGGGTCTCGGGCAGCTGTCACTAAACCCCAGGAGCCCTGCCCTGCTGTTCAGGGTCCTCCACACACAGACTCTGCCTCCCTGCTCCTGATCGCCAGGCCTGTGGGGGGAGGGAACTTGCTCTCTTCAAAGCTGTCCTAACACTGGCGCAGCAGCCCCCCTCCCCAGAGAGCCACTGTGCCAGGCTCCACGGACACCACTGACATTTCCTCATGCTGCCATCTCCCGGCTGTGTCCCACCTAACTAGTCAGTGGGGACCAAGGTGGTCCCAGGAGACTCCCAGAAAGCCGAGAACTGAAAAGTTTAGGCTGGCACAAAAGCTCCATGGGGGCGGGCATCTCCGGTGAAGGGCACCCTGATGGCCCCTCCTCCCCTCCCACTGCAGCTCCTCCAACATGGTGCCGACCTCAGGGCAGGGTAAGGCTGGAGGAGTGGCCCAGGCTGGGCCCAAAGCTCTGGCCTGGGCACAGCTGGGAGGGGGGACCAGGTAAAGGAAAGAAGGCATCCCTGAAACCACCCCAAACGCACACACACACATCCCTGGGCGGGAGGTGTATGAGAGAGGAGAGCCACCCCCACCAGGACCACTGAGGGATGCGGCAGAGCCACTCTTTAAGTCAGTGGGGCGGCCACTCCGTCTGGCATTAAGCAGAGGAGAGAGAGAGAAGCCCCCACGCAGTCTCTGCTGGGGAGGGAATGAGGATTCAGTCCCCACTACACACCAATGCCAGGCCGTCCACATGGGCAGTCATGCCCATCTCACCACACCCTTAAGCAGAAACAGTGTTGACCATTCTGCAGGTGAAGAAATTTAGCTCAGAAAGATCATGTGACTTGCCCACCGTCACACAGCCAGGAAGAGAGGGGCTTAAAATCAGGTCAATGTCAGCAGAAGGGGTTTTAGCCAGACACAGAATAAATCCGTCAATAGTTGGAGAAAAGTTCATCCCAGAAAGATGGTCCCAGGAAGGCTGGAGCCCCTTCTCAGGAGGCTGCTGGGGAGGACTGGGTGAATGGCTGAGGGCAGGGTCCTGCCCCGCTATTGACCCCGAGGGTCCCACTCCACTGTGATTTTCTTGGACCACCAGACAAGTTCCATCAACCTCCTGGAAGGAAGGCTTGAGAAAACCTGGGAAGCTCCTGAAAATGGCTGGGGGAGGCTCTGAGCACAAGGTACCCATCCAAGGCTGCTTCCCCCAGCCCTGGACACTTTGCAGCTCTGCTCTCTCCATGGGAGGCTCTGACCCCCTGAGGCCACCAATGGAGACAAGGGTGCCCAGATCCCAGAAGAAAAGGGACCAGAAAGGATTAAATGGGGGAGAGGAAGAGCTCACCCCTAGTGGCCAAACCAGCCAGCGGTGGACCCTGTCGGGAGGTTTTGACAGAGCTGGGCACCAGCTCATCCAGAACCTCCTTCTTGTGCAACATAATTACAGTTCTCCCTGTGTAATGAGATGGTTTTTAAAGGCCATTCAAAAGAAATTTCCTATAATGAGGTGAAGGGGTTTATAGTATCATACATCAAAGCGGCTGGTAATTGGTGGGACCTGGGCTGCGTCCTGGAGTGGAGCAATGGGAGTTCCATGTCTAAAGACGAGGAGAACAGGGGGAGGGACGCCAAACCCTGGGAGGTAAGACGAACACTTTGCCAGAAACGTGTCTGTAACACCAACAGGTGTCCTGGAAGAGCCGACACGATTCCGGGAGGCTGACAGAGCTGCGGCTGGACAGGGGAGAATCTCTGGGGTAGGGTCACAGGGGTGGGCTCAGGAGAAGGAAAATGAAGGTCCTGGTTGAACTGTGTCCCAGATTCATATCCACCTGGAACCTCAGAACATGGCTTTATCTGGAAACAGGGTAATTAGCCACTGCAGATGTAATTAGCTAAGATGAGGTCACACTGGATTATGGTAGGATCTTGTCCAATGACTGGTGTCTTTATGAGAGGAGGGAATTTTGGACACAGACCCACAAACAGGGAAGAATGCCCTGTGAAGATGGACGTAGAGACTAGAATGATTTTTCTACAAGCCAAGCAATGCCAAACAACCACCAAAAGCTGGAAGAGGCAAGAAATTTCCATCCCTAGAACCTCCAGATGGAGTAGAGCCCTGCCAATACCTTGATTTCAGACTTCTAGCCTCTAGAACTCAGAAAATAAGTTTCTGTTGTTTTAATCCCCTAGGTTTGTGGTACTTTGTTATAGCAGCCCTAGGAAATTAATACAATGACCTTTCTAATAACTGCAACTATCCAACAATTTAAAAGGCAGCCTCAAAAGGTGATGAGCACCCCACCTCTAGAGGTGTGCAAGCAAAGCCAGGAGTGTCTCCATCTCCCCCTGCACTCTGAACAGATACCGGGGCAGGTTCACACTTAGTCCCCCATCTGCCCCCGCTGTATGAATTCCAGAGCGCTAGAAGAAAGAGTTATCATTCCCATCCCCAGATTTGGAAACTAAGGCTGAGAGAAGGTAAATAATCTGCTCAAAAGCACAAGGTAGCCAGTCAGTGCGAACGGCAGGCCTGGATTCCTGGAATACCCAATGCCAGTCCTGGGCTCTTTCAGGCTCATGACCTTGAGTTTTCCTTCTGTGCCTCCCCTGTCTCTAGTTTCAACAGTAGTTCAACATCCTGAAAGGCAGAGAAAAACCCATGGTCTCCCAGGACCCAGATGTTCCAGACTGAAAATGGAACACTGCTGAAAGCCTGGCCCAACTCTAAACAGAGGCTTCCAAGCAACAATGGCTGCCCACTGCATCCTGGTGCAGTCACCAGCCCCCTCACAGCACCTGGCTCAGGGAGGCGCTACCCTGGCTCACAGACCCTTACTGAGCACCTACTACATGCTAGGCCCTTAGCATAGTGTGGGGTAGGGGTGAAAACCAGGGAAGGCAGGATACGGCATCCCCTTGGGGACCCAGAGTTCATGCGGATCAGCCCACCCAGCAAGATCTCACAGGGTGTCTCCAGACCAAGTGTGACCTCTGGGTGGACATCCTAGGCCCTCTCCTGGGGCCTCCGGAGAAGGCAGCTGAAGGATGGGAAGTGAGAGCGTGGCATTCTCCAGCTCCTCCCAGGCTCCGAGAGCCAGCAGGCTGCACCACACCCCCACTTGTGCCTGGCACTTGGCTTGGCTCCGTTACCCCAGGAGCTAGAGAATGGCGCGGAGGCCCCCAGCTCTGGCACCAAATGGAGCGTGAGCGCAGCCAAGCTCCCCAGCCAGGGTGGCCCGCTCTAAATGCTGGCTAATTGGCGCCACACGGCGGAGGGACTGAAGGAGTGTGCTTTGAAGTCACCTGGTGTGACTTGTCCAGCGGGAACAATGGGCCACCCAGCCCGGTGAAGAGTCTCGGCTCTTTCTAATTAGGTATCGCTTTGAACACGAAGGCCTCAGATTAATGAGGTTTACGGTGCTCAGTTTCACGGTGTGGCGGGCTGCCGCTGTTCTCTGATCGCAGTTTGATGCCAAAACCTTGTTCTCTAAATCAAAGCTTCTCCCAAAACTCTGCTTTCTGACGTGCCTCAGGTTTCTGCGGGGTGTCTCTGCCAGGGAGCTAAGAGCCTTCACCTCCATCGCATCACTCCCAGCGCTGACTTCTGTTTTGCTGAAGAAGACTTCACAGGGCCGTGACACCTCCCACAGCCCTCCTGGGAGGGTCAAGCAGCGGCCGGGGCTAGCCCCATTTTGCACTGCTGGCTGGCCTAGCACACCCCTGGGGGCCAAGAGCCCCCCCTCTGGCCTGCAGGCCCCTCTCCCTCAGCTCTTGGTGGCTTCAGGCATGCTGGGCTACAGAGAATCCACTGGCCAATTTCCCGCTGTTGGCATCTGTTCACAAGCCTCAGGGACATCTGGTTCACCAGTCTTGGAGAAGATTGAGACATCGTGGGAGCCAGCGTGCAAGGCCTCACCCTCCGCCTCTTCTGCTCTAGCAGAAGCCTCCTCCCCACCCCCGCTCTGGGACTTTGCTCACAACTCCTCTCCTCTCTCTCCCTGGGAAGGCCCCCCTCTCTCTAAACTCATAGCACCCTTCAAATCCCAGCCCCACCCCTTGCTTCTCCTTCACCACCACAGTCATCAGACCTTTCTTTTCCCTTCTGAGATCCTCCAGCCCCACATCCCCATCACCTGGAGCAAGTGTTTCTTGCCGTGTATTCCATGGTTTAATGCTACTTCCTTGGCTCATGATTTTGTCCTGCCTCCCCTGTGACACTGTGGCACGGGGACAGGAACAGTGTCTATGTCACCTCGGTGTCCCCCCACAGAAAAGACTGGCTGATAATAAAGAGTCTACCTTCCCTGGGTGCTCCAGAATGCACCGAGAGAAAAGACGCCATCCTGCCTCAGTTTCCCCATCTGCCAAATGGGAACGAGGCCCTCACCCTGCTTCCTTCTAGGGCTGCTGGAGCATCTGGGCTGACCCTGACAGAAGCATGTGTTTGAGGAAAGCGAGGCAGTGCAGTGGGTGGGGTACGCCTGGAGCAGGGGGATGGGATCTGGTGGGGATGCTAGGGACCCCTGGGGACTGGACAAGCCAGTTTCTCGCTCCGAGCCTCAGTTTCCCTAAATATAAACAAGGTTGGCTCCAGGACTCACAGGATGCATGTATTAACTCACTCAATCCTCATGACCACCTATGGAATATATACTGTTAATATCTCCCTTTCACAAATGAAGCAAGGCCCAGAGAGGTTTAAAAAGCAGCCTGTTGGTGGGAGGAGGCAGAAGAACTCGATTCTAGGCAGCATGCTAGCTCCTGAACCTGCCTTCTTCACCACTGAACTGACTTTCAAGAGGGCCTCAGCTAAGCTTCCACAGAGCCCATCATTTCTGTTCTTGCTTAACCTCTCAGGCCTCTGTTTTCCCATCTGAGGGGTGGGTATACAGTGACATTTATAGACGGCTTCTGCTAGGCCAGGACAGGCTGAAGTGCTCCCCGCTTCGCCGAGCCCCTTGCAGACCTCAGCTCCAAACCTCTCCCACCTAGAACTTTCCTGCCCCTTGGATGCCTACCCCATAGGACTGCCTCCACCACCTCTTCCTTCCACCTTCCTGGCCACTTCTCCTCACCCACCGAGAGGCCCCCATCTTCCTCTGAGCCTCAGCCCTTGTCATCCTCTAGGTGGCCTCCCCACACTAGGGGTGACCAACACTGGGGTTCCCTGTTCCCAGACCTCCTGCCTCCAGTGACCTTTGGCCTCCACGTCCGCCAGCTCCCACCCCAGGCCACAGCCGGGCCCTTGCCTCCATCACAGCTTCCGGTCAAGCCTCCTTGCCCGGCCCACCTGTGCCTCTCCTTAGCCCTCTTGCCACCACTTTCTCATCACCCTGAGACCTTCCCACCTCCCTCCTTCTCTCACTGCTCTTCTGTCCTCACCCTCTTTGTCTAGTTTGAGTTCCATGATCCATCAGTATAATAAATCCCTCAAAGGCATTGCCTGCCTCTCTTCTTTGGCAGTACTTTCATGAAACCCATATCTGGAGGAATCCAACGAGCAACTTCTGGGCACCTAACACTGTGCTTGGAGAAAATGAGCCTGCCATGCACACTGTGCCCTCTGTGAGCTCAAAATCTCAGACCTCGAGTGGTCCCAGCACTGCCCAGAAGTCCCAGCTCGTGTCATGGTCTGGCTCACTTCCTGCTCTCCAACATGGCCATGTCTCCCCTTCCCCACTTGCCCCATACCTCCCAGCTCTGTCTGACCTGTCATAAAGCACCAGATGTGAACTCCCTCCCTGCCCACTGCAGATTCTAGAAGCCCACTTTCTCCTGCCTGTATCCCCTCTTCCTGCCTGAGGAGGGGCCATGCTGCCTGTCAAAGGTCCATTGCTCCACTAGGAGAAGATCACTTCTGGTCCTAGGAATTTGGCTCCCACCACTACAGTGTCTCCTGGCATCACCCACCTTATCATCTATTGGATCTACCATCCTCCCCCATCAGCAGTCATGTTCTGCTATCTCTTGTCCTTTAAAAACCCCTTTCTTAATTATGCTGAGTTTTTAAAAAATTCAATCTCAGACGATTCTATAGTGTATGATTCCATTTATATAACACCCACAAAGTAACAAAACTAGAGAGATGGAGGATAAAGCAGTGGGAGCTGCAGGGGAGGGACCCTGGAGAGGGGTGGGGTAGCCCAAGGAGCCTCATGGTGATGGAACAGTCTGAATCTTGACTGTGATGGTGGTTACAAAACTACACATGCAATGCAATTACACGTTACATTGTAATGTGTAACATTACAACATGTAACTGATCAGTTACACAATTAATGTGTAACTGATGCGCACACATACACACACATACACATACAACTGGGAAATCTGAATGAGATCTATGATTTGACCAACGTCAGTGACCTGGTTTGATATTTGCTGTGTATTAGAGTTACACAGAACATCACCACTGAGGGTAGTCCGGTGGAAGGGTATCCGGGACTAACCTAGACATTCTTTGAATTTTCCTGTGACTCTCCCTGCTCCAGCCCCCACTCCATCCACTGCTTTTCCCCTCTTCACAAAATTTCTAGGAAGAGCCAGCTACACTCTTTCTCCCTTCTCTCTCCACCCATTATCTTCAACCTACTTGAAGTTGGATGCATTCACCCCTTCATGACACTTCTCTCTTCCCATCCTGGCATCCTTATTGTCAAAAGCAATAGTCTCTCCATCTTACCCACCCTCACAGCATCCTCAACCATGGCTGTTTTTGTCCTTCTATTTGGAACCCTCTCTTGGCTTCTGGGGCTTCCCTCATGGCTCAGCTGGTAAAGAATTCGTCTGCAATGAGGGAGACCTGGGTTGGATCCCTGGGTTGGGAAGATCCCCTGGAGAAGGGAAAGGCTACCCACTCCTGTACCCTGGCCTGGAGAATTCCATGGACTGTATAGTCCATGGGCTCGCAAAGAGCTGGACATGACTGAACGACTTTCACTTGGCTTCTGAGATGCCACACCATCCCGGCTTTCCTTGCTCTCCCTGGATGTGCCCTATCAACCTCCTATGCTGACTCTTTCACCTCCATCCACTCTCCATGTGGGTGAGCCTAGGCCCCAGACCTGGGTCCTCTCTCTCCACCATCCAGATCTCTTCCTGGGCGATCTGTGCCTATGTCCACAAACACCACCTACAGCCATTGGTTGCCGGATCTCCATCCCCTGCTCATTCCTCTCCCTGATCTCCAGCCTTGTGAACCCAACCATCAGTGGACATTTCTGCTTCAGAAGGTAGTCAAAACGAAACTCCTATCTGACTCCTGATCTCAAAACTCACCTGGTCCTCCCCATCTCAGAAAATGGCCACAGTGGCTCAAGTCAGGAATCAAGGAGACCCCTTGTTTCCATCATGTTTTTCTCCCAGTTCTTTTTTTTTTGGCAGGGGAGGGGCACGTGTCTTGTCGGATCTTAATTCCTCAGCCAGGGATTGAACTGGGGTCCTCTGCAGTGAGAGTATGGAGTCCCTAACCACTGGACCAGGGAATTCTCCCAACTCTTAGTTCTGCCTCCACAGTGAGTCTAAAATCATCTTCCTCTCTCCATCTCCATGGCTACCACCTTGGCCCAAGCCTCTATCACTTCTCTGCCTTACCCTCCTACAGCAGCCAGAAAGCTCTTTAAAAATCATAAATCAGATCTGTCACTCCCCAGCTTAACCCATCAGGAGCTAGCTGGTCATTGCCCCTTGGAAAACCTCGCAGTTCCTCCGCATAGCCAGGGTACCAGGCAAACACCCTCATGTGAGACCCCCTCCCTCCCACCACACAGCCCCCTCTTTTACACTCGGGGCCCTCTACAGGTGCACCCTCACCTGAGAGGGGCCTGGGCCCCATCCCACAGGTGTTGCTATTCACCCCATCATTGCACCATCAGCGATTTCAGATCCCCTGTGCACTTTCATTTTGTGAGAGTCTTCATTACCCACCAGCTAGAGGGAGTTTGCGTATCAGTACCTGGCACATAGTAGGCGCTCAGTCATGCTTTTCAAGTGAATAAGCAAGAGCTCCCTGGTCTCTGCACCCCCGGCAGCATCCTCTCTCCCCTGATGAGGCTGGCTCGCCTGTGCATGGGAGAAGGTGCACGTGCCTATAAATATCCACACGATCCACTCTCCCCAAAACAGTAACTGACACCCTGATGACTCGACGACAGGATAATTCCCCCACGTCTTGCTGGAAGCTGCTTCCAGCAGTAAAAGTTTGCTGTTTTATGGCCCCAAGAAGACATCAGCTCTAATGGGCTAAAATTATAACCTAGTACACTCATCTGTTTAAATACTCTTGGAAACTGAACACTCCGGGCTGAGCACTATTCCAGGTTGCCCTGGATGCCAAAGGGGGGCCTGGCTGTGTGGGACACACAACGCCCAGGGCGGGATACGAGCCTGTTCTACAGGGTGACCGTGGTCACAGGTGGAAGGCGGTGGTGCCGTGTATCACATCCGGTACGCTGCAGGCACTCAATGTAGGGCACTTCCCATTACATTCCCACATCCATGGGACACCAGGAAGAAATGGTGCAGCCTGCTCTGCGTAGGCCCACCAGGCAGGGCGAGGCTCAAGGGGTGCGGGGTGCATGAGGGATGACGTAGAGCAACTGGAGTTGGGCTGAGGCTGAACACCGCGGTTAGAGTGAGTGGAACCCTGTGAAAAGGGCATGAACTGTCCTGAAAGACAGTGACCTCCTGTCACCGGCGGTGTCCAGCGGAGTAGGACATTGTAGGGGGATGGTATGGATGGGCTGCCTTTCTCCAGTCCTGCAGCACTGGAACTGGAGCCACAAGTGGAGTAGAGCTTCAGGATTAAACAGACACCTACTCAAATCCCACCTCTGCCACAGTTTGGGTGACCTGGGGCAAGTCACACCTCAGGGCTCAGATGCAGTTTCCTCATCTCCACAGAGAGATAATGTGTACAAGATGTCTGCAGGTAGTTGGTGCCTACTAAATGTTTGTCCTTTGCCTTCCTGCTTCCCTAGAATCAATGTAAGCACAGCCACCTGTGCCCTGGGACTCTCCAAATATTCTTCCTGCCCTGGCCCAATAGGTGCTCAGGTCCACCCATGTACCTGGACCCCAGCACTGGCACCACCTCCTCCAGGAAGCCGCCCGAGGCTGCTTTGGTAGGTGCTGGGCTCCTCCCCACTTACAGGCTGTGGTGCACACCGGGTGTTGGAGGCAGGTGGGTCTGGGCACATGTGCCTACTGCATCACTGGTATCTCATGGTCAGTGGGTTTGGGGAGGAGAATGTGTTCTGTGTGTGTGTGTTAAACAATTACGACAGCAAACATTTATCAATACACTGCATTTAATATGTACCAGGCACTTTATAGGCAACTGATTCATTTAATCTGTACAACAAAGTTATGAGGGAAGCACCATTTTATCTCTGTTTTACAGATTGGAGAACTGAAGCTCAGAGAGGTTCAGTGACCTATCCAAGGTTACACAGCACTAAATGACAAAGCCAGAATTGCACCCAGGCAGAGTCAGTGTGCCTAACCTTGGCCTGTACCATTCAGCCTCACAATGCAGATGTGGGTTCCCCACTGTAGGTGCTTTCACAATTCCTGCAGAGGATCAGAAGTCATCCCAGGTGAACAGTGGTGGGGTCTCATGACCCTGGAGGCCAGGACACATACATAAATACTCACACACAGACTTCCATATGGATGCAGGCATTAGTGAACATGTGCACACTCAGGCACACAAAGGAGTGAAGAGCCATCCCTACCAGTCCCACTGCCCAAGAGTCTCTCATCTCTCCTCTCCCCAAGTCACCATGGGTGGGGCAGTCATAGGGGTGTCGCAGACACTGCCCATCCCTGGTGTCAAGTCTATCCTAGATGTTAAAATCAAATCCTGCTCAGTCCCGATGGTGAGATTTATTTATATTGGTGGAACCTGGAGGCTCAGAAAGAGTTGGACACTTCTTTTAGGTCACACAGCAAGTCAGGACAAAACTGGACTAGTGTCCAATCCTAGGAAGCTCCCAACGAATGTTTTTTCACACCATCCTGGGGTCCCCTCCACAATCTCTGATTCCAGACATCTTTATTTCTGCTTGCTTTGAACAGGACAGAAATAATAGAAATGAAGAGAAGACAGGAGAGGAAACAGAGGCCAGAAGGAGAAAAGAGAGGAGAGGAGGGGAGCAGCAGGAAAGTCTGAGCAGTGAGCTGCAGGGGGCCAGGCTCAGCTCACAGGCCCTCCTCGCCCGCCCGCCCGAAGCTGCCTGCTTCCGAGAGGAGCGCAGCGAGGTGGGGGTTAACTCTCTGCTGTGGAGCAGAAAATGAGGTTCCAGTTATTAGTTGATTTATTGCTCTGTCCTCAATCTGCGCTCAGGTCCTGGAAGGAAATGTTCCACTCGAAAGCATTAAGCGTCTTCAAAGAGCAGAGGCATTAAAAATTGAAATCATAAAATAGACACGTAAATACAGTGGAGGTGAGAGGGGGGCAGCCCCCTAGGCAGGCTGAGGTGGGGGTGGCAGGCCCAGGTCCCAGCAGGCCTGTGGGGCCACCACACTCAGGCAGGAGCCAACTGTGTCTACAGAGGCAAGGGGGGTGTTCCTGCCCAGAAGGGGCGCCCCAGCATGGCTCACAGTGCTTGAGACCCCTTCATTAGCATACCAGGTCCTGGGTGGGGGGCAGGGAAATCATCCTATCTTTGAAAACACATTCTCTCTTGGGAAGGGGACAGCCCTGGGGCCTGTCAGATAATAGAGGGAGAGACAGGAGAGGGGAGGCAAGACTGAGCTGACTTCTACCATAGCCAGTGTGCTGGCAAAGGCAGGGGCATCCCTGGGAGGCGGGGGCAATCGCAGCTCCTTTGGCACCAAGTTGCCCAGTGGGAAGGGAGCCCCAGCAGACAGGCCCCCAGTCCCAGGCCCTCCTCAGGGTCTCTCAGACCCTAGTGCACATCCGGGGTTTGGCTGGGCTATGTGGGGACTGGCCCACCCCCAGTCACGGCTGGGCCTCAGCAGGAGTGGCCACGGAGGGTCCCTGCTCTGTCCTCAGCCCATCTGGGCAGCCGAGTCACGGGCCAGTTTATACAGCCCATGCTCTCTCCACAGAAGGGTGAGGGGGCCGGAGAGACGCCAGCGGGGTCTGAGCCCCATCTAGAAGGATAGCATCTCCAGTGTCCCCAGTGGGCCAGCTTCACACATACGTGTACACATGTGCCACTAGGGCAGATTCTGCCATTGAGAGCCTTTGTGATCCTGATCACAGAGGAATGAGCGGGGGCTCTTGATGGCAGAAATCTGAGTTCTGGGCCGGGGTCCTCCACAGACGTGCTGTGTGACTCTGAGCCTGGCCTCGCTGTCTCTCAGCCTTGATTCCTCATCTCTGCTCTCCTGGTCCTCTCATTCCCTTCCAGCTCAGCTTCCCTGGGAGTGGGAGACAGGTGTCACCCCCACCTCCCCCACTTCCTTCCCGTCCTCTGTGTCTCCCTCATTTCATCCCTCATCCTTGCACATCAACAACCACCTCCATCTCATTAGGGACGCTCCCCCTGCCCCTTACCCTCCAGCTCACCCTCCTTCCCATACTCTCCCCGCTCCCACTCACCCAAGCCAGGATGGGGGTCACCCCTCAGCTCACCCCTCAATTCTAGAACCACTCCTGGTCCAAGCACCTCTTTCCCCCATATGTAATTTTTCTTAATTGGGAGCTCGTCAATTATCCCTATGTTTTCCAGCGGAAATAAATAGCAATTAGAGAAATAAGTGGTGTTTTTATTCTCCAGGATACTCAGCGGCACGGGGCCCCCATCATCCCCGCCCTAATGGCCAGCCCAGCCGCCTGCAAGGTCCACTCTCCCGCCCTCTCCCCACATCCATCCCCACATGTGTGTGAGCAAAGGGCCTGCCACCGGGCCACCCGGCAGCAGGTTGCCTCTTGGAATCTGCGTGAAGAACCATAAATCGCTGAGAAAGGGCCTCTTTCCCAGTGCAACAGAAGGTTAGAGTGTTTAAAGAGAGCAGTGGAACTGTTTTTATTAATCAGAACTGCTATAAAGAAAGCATTTTAATTAACATAATTATCCCGATTGAGAAAAGCAGTCCTTACCCCATAGATACTTTTCAGACTAAAGATGCAAGCTGTCACAATCAGTCATAATTAAGTAAAGCGAGCCATTTTATTTTTTTTTCTCTTGCTCCCTTCCCCTCTTGGGCAACCGCTCCTCCCTAGGTTAGACCTCAAAGTAGACACAAGGCAGATGTCACGCCTTCCACGCGTTCATACTCTCACACCCTGGCTGCCTCTGGAGTTGCATTTCAGAGAGGGTGTGCCCCTGGTCAGTGGGCCCTGCACCATGACCCCCTCTCATGCCTGACCTCAGAAGGTTCTCCCCACCTCCTCGGGAAGGAAGGAGACAGACCCATCTCTAGAGGCATCCACCTCCACTCCCTGCTGGATGACAAGTCCTAGAGCACCGTTTCTCCCTGACACTTGCAGGGACTTTCCTGGGCCAGCTGACCCAGAAGGAGCAATGGGGGAGGACAGCCAGCCAGGGGGCACCCCGGACCATCACCCTGGTCCAAGACACCAGCCGCTCCCACCTGGATGCTCACCCTTCACCTCCTACCTCTCTAATCTATTCTTGACTCAAATTCAGGCCATTTTGCCACATAACAGCTAGAAATCTGTTCATACCACAAATCTAAGTGTATAACTCTCCTCATTCCAACTTAAACCCCTTCTTGGGGACTTTCCTGGTGGTCAGTGGCTAAGATTTCAAGCTCCCAACGCAGGGGGCCTGGGTTTGATTCCTGGTTAGGGAACTAGATCCCGCATGCCACAACAAAGAACTAAGATCTAAGGCCCAGCGCAGCCAAATAAATAAACAATAAATATTTTTTAAAAAATCTTCATGGACCTCACAGAGGCCTGGCCCAGCCCCCTTCAGCCACACCTCCCACCATACCTCCCCAGTGTTCTCCTCTGCACCCACATCACATGTTCCCTCATCCTTCTCAGTTCACATGCTATTCCCTCTGCTTGTTGCCCTCATCCCTCCAGCCACCACCGCCCACGCTCTCAGCTCTCCTGTTCATCCTGCAGTGCTTAGCTCATGTGTCACCCCCTCGGTGAAGCCCTCCTTGACCTCCAGACCTGATCCATCCCCCGTTAAATCCTCTCACAGCACTGCATACCCGCCCCTTGCTAGTGTGCGCGCGGTGGCCTTACAACAGTGCTGTGACTCTCTACTTAGCTTTAGTTTCCTCCCTTCAACTATAAACTTCAGAAAGCAGCCAGACACTTTATTGTTTTGCTTTGTTTGACAGTTTTCCCGTTTGTTCACTGTTGTGAACAAAGTGCCCAGGACGGTGCTTGGCTTGTGGTAGGGACTTAAGAAACACTCATGGAAGGAAAGAAGGAAGAGAAGGAGGAGGGAGGAGAAGAAAGCCCTGGCTCAGGGCATGCTCCGGTAGACTGTCACAGCCCCTATGTCAGATGAGGACATTTCAAGGAGGAGGTAAGGACTGCCGAGGGCGTTCCGAG
This sequence comes from Giraffa tippelskirchi, assembly GCF_054371585.1. Taxonomy (NCBI): domain Eukaryota; kingdom Metazoa; phylum Chordata; class Mammalia; order Artiodactyla; family Giraffidae; genus Giraffa; species Giraffa tippelskirchi. The sequence continues at coordinate 34,563,990 of NC_137286.1, read as the reverse complement.
GAGGTAAGGGGTCACCCCAACAAACTATGAAACGTCCTACTTCCCTCATCCCATCTCAGCATCATTGCCGTGCTGTGCTGTCTGTTAGTCACTCAGTCGTGTCCAACTCTTTGTGACCTCATGGACTGTAGCCTGCCAGGTTCTTCCGTCCATGGGATTCTCCAGGTAAGAATACCAGAGTGGGCTGTCATGCCCTCCTCCAGGGGATCTTCCCAACCCAGGGTTGAACCCAGGTCTCCCTCATTGCAGGCAGATTGTTAACCATCTAAGCCACCAGGAAAGCCCTTGAATACTGGAGTGGGTAGCCTGTCCCTTTTCCAGGGGAATCTTCCTGACCCAGGAATTGAACCGGGGTCTCCTACATTGCAGGAGGATTCTTTACCAGTTGAGCTACCAGGGAAGCCCCTCAGCATCATTACTCTCCCCATTTTACAGAACTGGACACTAAGGCCTAGAGAGGCAGGATCAAGGTTATGGTGAACCAGTGCAAGAGTCTGGGACTGTCTCAGGCTCTGAGAATTCTGTTTTGAGGTGGGACAACAAGGGAGGAGAGAGATACAGGAGTACCCACTGTGGGTATAGTATTCCCCTTGGGTTTGGGGGATTGAGAACTGCTGGGAGCACATCTTAGGATGTGTGACCTTGGACTTCTCAGCCCATCTGTGCCTTAGCTTCTCCATCTGTGAAATGGTCAGTATGAAGCAGGTACCATCCTCTGCCTTCTACCCATGACCCCTCCTCCCACTCACCTGACATCTAACACTCCCAAAGCTTCAGATCCCCCCCTCCTCCTTCCCCTTAAGAGACGGAGATACTGACAAACACACCTGCTCACCCAGGACGTGCCACCCTCCATGGCCACCCAGGGAGGGTGACGCTGGGAGCCTGCTGCTCGCTGCACCAACACCTGCAGCGTGACACGTGCGTAGGTGACACCACGGGTGTATTTTACCCAGACATGCTGCTGTTTCCTCCCTGAAAAGGTGCTTATTTTTTAGTACCTCTTAAATAGGAGACGCAAAGTGTATTGTCAGCACTTTTTAAATGGCTTGTTAATGCCCCTGTAAAGCTCAGTGCTGGCCGGAGGAAACAGCTCACTCCTGGCCCTGGTGTGGCCTGAACTCCCTTGCAGTCTGCGCTCTGAGTATCACCCGTGCACTGGACTCTGGCATTGCCAGGAACTAGACAATTCCCGACAAAAAAATATGCCCAGATCCCTACTAGGGCCACAAGATTCAGTAACCCTTTGGGAATGGCTAGGAGCAGACTTGGGCCCTCCCTGGTAGAAAAAAGTGGAATGAGCACGGGGCTTTGTAGTCAGGGGTCCTAGGTTCAAGTTCCTTCTTGGTCACTTACCAGCTGTGTGACCTAAGTCCAGTTACCAAATCTCTCTGAGCCCCAAGTTTCCTCACCTATAAAATAGCAATGCTAACTCCTGCCTCAGGGCTTTTTTGAAGAGTGAATCACATAATAAAAACCAAGTGCCAACTAACATTAGATTTTCAAGGTGTGGTAATGGTTTCCCTGGTGGCTCAGATGGTAAAGAATCTGCCTGCAATGCGGGAGACCTGGGCTTGATTCCTGGGTCAAGAAGATCCCCTGGAGAAAGGAATGGCTACCCACTCCAGTATTCTTGCCTGGAAAATCCCACAGACAGAGGAGCCTGGCAGGCTGCAGTCCATGGGGTCGCAGAAGCAGACACGACTGAGTGACTAACACTTTCACTTTCTTTCAATGGCATTATGGTTATGTTTTTTAAAGAGTCCTTACCTTTTACAGATATACCCTGAAACATTTATGGATAAAATTATACGGTGTCAAAATAACCCAGTGGTGGCGGGGAGTGGGTGGGTACAGAGGAAACCAGTCTGGTCCTGAGTCCACCCTCCCTGATGAGTATGTGAGGCTCAGTAGCCTCTCCACTTTCAGATAAGCTGATGTTTTCACACCGAACCATCACACAGGCATCCAGCCACCACGTGTTCATTAAATCCAGGGGCGTGCTCTCCCAGCCACTGAAGCCTTGGACCTCTTGCACAGCAAGGGCCAGCAAGACAACATAAAACACCAGGAAGGAACGTGGGGTGGGAGGCTGAACCTGCACAGAGGTACCCCCAGAGGCTCCTGTAGTCCACAGATGGGGAGACAGGCAGGTGAGGGGCCCCAATAACCCAGAGACTTGGGATCCCCTGGGAGTCAGGCAGCCTCTGTTTAAGGGACAGCTCTGTTTGAGCTCCAGGTTCCTATCATAATAATGGGGGTGGGAACACCCCACCCCACTTGACCTGTCTGACCTACTCAGGGTAGCAGGAGCCCAGCCCGAGGCAGGTGCTTAATCACCCTTGGACTGGCCCCACCTTCCTCAGTAAATTTAAATACAACCACCTTCAGCTACTGAAGGCTGGGGTGGGCAGGCCAGCTTCCTACTGGGCACAGGGATGCAGACTTGGTAAGAGCCATCCCGCTCTCAGGAAGCGCCCAGGGATAATGTCATTTTATAAACTACACTGTACCCAGCAAAGCCTCAGGAAATGGGGCTGTGATGACTCTAGGACTGGGGGGAAAAGGGACTTGGGGCAGGAAAAAGGCAGTAGTAATACAGTAGTCATGTAGGGATGTGAGAGTTGGATCATAAAGAAGGCTGAGTGCTAAAGAATTGATGCTTTCAAACTGTGGTGCTGGAGAAGACTCTTGAGAGTTTCTTGGACAGCAAGAGCAAACCAGGCAATCCTAAAGGAAATCAACCCTGAATATTCATTGGAAGGGCTGATGCTGAAGCTGAAGCTCCAATACTTCTGCCACCTGATGTGAAGAGCCACCTCATTGGAAAAGACCCTGATGCTGGGAAAGATTGCAACCAGGAAGAGAAGGGAATGACAGAGGACGAGATGGTTGGATGGCATCATCGACTCCATGGACATGAGTCTGAGCAAACTGGGAGACTGTGAAGGACGAGGAAAGGCTGGCATGCTGCAGTCCGACACAACTTAGCGACTGAACAACACCAACAATAACAATAGCAGCAACAACAATAGGGCCTGACTCACTGGCACCGGGTCACAGGCTTCACCTCTCCGACCTCCACCACCACCTACCAGGTACACTGTACCATTCTCCCCGCTGGAGCAGAGGAAATCGAGGCGCGGAAAGAGATGTTACAGCAAAAGAGGGCAGAGCCAAGCCCGAACCTGCCGTCCAAGCCCAAGGGCCAACAGGGCGAGGAGACGCTGGGGACACGCAATCATCCCAAGGGGCCATCAGCGAAAAGTGCCCAGTCCGGGAGCCTGTGGCCCCACTGACCTCTCCAGGCCTCCTTCTCTTCACCTGTGAAATGGGGGCAAGGAGACCACAGCCCCACCTAGCGGGCACGAGGGGAAGGCGGCACGGGTTGGAGAGGAAGCCATATCTCGAAGGTTCCTGCGGGAGACGAGGCGGCTGTGAGGTAAGTCGGGGCGCGGGGGCGGGAGGCGAGAGAACGAGACGGATCTCTCTCAGGCTCGGGCGCTGTGATATTTTCCCCGGGTTATATTTTTAGATGGACTACTTTCTGGCCCCTCCCCCTGCCTCAGTAGGAGGAAGAACACCGAAATAGCTGGGTGTGCGTGTCTGAGCAGCTATAAATAGTGGGCACACACCCTCACCCGGGGCTTCTCCCACTCGCTGCCCCCGGAGCAGGAGCCGGGCGGGGACGGCCCCCTCCTCTTGCCCAGGGGCCACGGAGTCTGCTCGACTGCCCTGGCTCCCTCCAGGCACACCCCGCACCCCAATACATGCCTGTGTACACGTACACACAGCCAGACACACATCCACAGCAGCTGCCGGCTCGGACCCGTCTCAGGGGGTCGTTGAGAGGGCCCAGAGCAACCGGCAAGCCCCCTCCCCGGGAGGGTAGGTTGGGTGAGGAGAGTAAGGAGATGATTTCCAAAAACCTAAATGTAATTCTCTCTGCCTGGGATTTGCTGGTCTACACACCGCCATAGGCTCCTTTCTTGGACTTGTCAAATCTTCAGACTCTGTCACTGCAGCATCCTTAGCAGAAGATACATCTGAAGTCAAACACATTCTCCCAAACCCATCCATCTGAGTCCTCAACGTTCGAATAGGGAAACTGAGAGCTGAAGCTCAGCAGCCAGTCAGAGCCACTTGCAAGCTTCAAGCCCACCCCTCTGAACTCAGCTGCATCATCAGTGAAGTGGGGCTGAGGCAGGCTGGCTCCCACCTCATGGGCTACTGTGAGGAGTAAATGGAGTGAGGCACATGAAGCCACCACTCCATAATGAGAAAGAGGGCCGTGAGCTCCCAAAGGCCGGAAGAAACCCACAGTCTCCCTTGACCAGAGGCCCCAGTGGGCCAGGCTCCAGCCTCATGGCCAGGGACTGGTCTATTTCCGCCCAACATCCTAGCCTGGCAGGTCTCCACCCAGCCCACAGCAGGAAGGCATGTGGACCCAGTTACCACCTACCCTAGGAGAGCCTGAAATGGCATCCTGGCCTCCTTTCCATCCTCCCACTGGTCATATAAGCCATGGTAGAGGGTCAGGGTAGGAGGATTCACGCTCATTACCACCCCCTTCCAGATGGTGGGGCTCCTCCTCAGTGTCTGAAGCTGGTTTGGGTGTACCCAGTCCAGAGGCAGGAAATGGCAACCCTCTGCAGTACTCTTGCCAGGAAAATCCCATGGACGGAGGAGCCTGGTAGGCTACAGTCCATGGGGTCGCTAAGAGTTGGCACGACTGAGCGACTTCACTTTCACTTTTCACTTTCATGCATTGGAGAAGGAAATGGCAACCCACTCCAGTATTCTTGCCTGGAGAGTACCAGGGATGCAGGAGCCTGGTGGGCTGCCGTCTATGGGGTCGCACAGAGTCGGACACGCCTGAAGCGACTTAGCAGCAGCAGCAGCAGTCCAGAGGCAGGCCTCACTGGACTTAACTGATTTCTTGTGCCAGGACCTAAGCAGGACAAAGAGCCCTGGATGGGGAATTCAGTGACTGGAGTCTGAGTCCTGGATCAGCTGTGTGAGCTTAGGGGTATCAGATTCCCCATCTACACAGGGCGGGGAGTAGACTTGTGGTCTTTGGGAACCTTGGGATCACAGTCCACTCTGAGCACAACTGACTCCCCACAGAGAGACTTATAGCCATCATCTTGCTGAACCCTCAAAATTCCCCTAAGGGAAGGAAACAATGGTCATTTTTCAGATAAAGAAACTGAGGCCCAGGGAGGGGAAAAGGCCTGCCTGGGTCACACAGAAAGCTGGTGGCTCCGTGGGCGGCCTTATCAGAGGTGGAGCCTGTATCACCAAGCCTGGGGAAGCCAGGATACCTGGGATGCCTGTGCTGAACCACTGGCTAGCAAAATTCCCGACCATGTGCCTATGAGAGACGGTATATGAGCTGGCTCCAGCATGGGTGGCACTGCTACAATGTGTGTGAAAGCACACTGTCCCCTTCCTATACCCATCCCCTAGTCATTGTGCCCAGGTTCAGAACTTCATTCTTCTAGCTCTAAGATTCCATTTGGTTTGGTGGGTTTTCAGCCCAAAGCTTCCATCAGCTGAAGACCCAAGGTGAGAACCGCCTCTCGCTGGCAAATGTGGGACTCTGTGCCTTCATCTAAGTCATCAGAAGATTGGGGCAGAATGAGGCCAAGGCCCTAAATGCCGCCCCCCCCCCCCCGCCGGGGACCTTCTTCCCACAAACCAATATCTACTGTGGATTCCTTGTGTCTCTGATCCTGTCCATTTCTGTTGAGTACACTGCACCCATATCTGTCCCATCACAGAGCCCCAGAATTCACCCAGAGGCCCTAGCAGCCCTGGAGATGGGTGGAGAAGAAGCCTGCATCCCTGCAGGGATGCACACCACCCCAGTGGGGCTGTGGGTACCTGCCCTGCTTAACTGGGCCTGGGTACAGCAGAGTCCAAAGAGGGGAGGAGGAAGGACTCATGGCCAGGGCAACAGCCATCCCTCAGGTAGAAAGGACATGGATCTGATGGACCTGGATATACAGATATTGCACAGGAAAGAATTAGCTTGAAGTTGCTTCATCCTGCATTTAGTTTCTGGATGAAAAGTGAAAATGTTAGTTGCTCAGTCATGTCCAACACTTTGTGACCCCACAGACCATAGCCCACCAGGCTCCTCTGTCCATGGGATTCTCCAGGCAAGAATACTGAAGTGGGTAGCCATTCCCTTCTCTGGGGGATCTTCCTGACCCAAGGACCGAACCCAGGACTCCTGCACTTCAGGTGATTCTTTACCACCTGAGTCACCTGGATATCCACATGGAAAAAAAAAAAAAAGAGGTTGGACCCTTAAGGTACACCATATACAAAAATTAACTCAAAATGGATTAAAAATCTAAATGTAAGCCCTGAAACTATGAAACTCTAAGAGGAAAACATAAGGGGAAAGCTGTATGACATTGGACCTGGCAATGATTTCTTGAATATAACACCAAATGTACAGGCAACAGAAACGAAAATAGACATATGAGGCTACATCAAACTTAAAAACTTCTGCATGTCAAAGGAAACAAAGTGAAAGGGCAGCCTACTGAGAAAATACTTGCATGTTACATATTTGGTAAGGGGTTAATATCTAGACTACAGAATTCCCAGAACTCAACATCGAAAACCAAATAATCCAATCAAAAAGTGAGCAAAGGACTTGAATAGACATTTCTCCAAAAAAGATACACAAATTGGGGGGGGGGGTGCTGAATGAGGAGGCCCCTCAGACTGAGCCTCTTCAGAGATGACCCCCGAGGTCAAAGCTGTTTCTCCTCCCTCAGACTAGGCCCACTTCCCCTCTACCCCTGGCTGCCCACCTGCCCCCCGCCCCCAATCCCAGGCCAGCCAGGCCTGGTGGTGATAGATTCTACCACAGTGCAGGCATTTCAGGCAGCTGCCTTCTCCTGCCACCAGCAGTATGATTAATGCTCAGCCTGCCAGGAGCCCATTCATCACAGCCACACCACAGCCCCACAAGCCCAGGGCAGGTGGGCTGCACTGGGGCCTGCCTGAGTCCTGACCCTCAGAGTCTTCCCAGCTTCCAGCCAGGCCAGAGACCAAAGCCTCTCTGAGGGCCAGGGCCTGAGTGATGGCCACATCCGGAGCTGGGCTTTCTACAGCCCTCACCACCTCACTCCTGCCCCTTCCTTTCAGCCTCCAGGGAGGGACGTCCAGCGGTGGCTCTAGGGGATCAGACAGAGCTAATAGGAACCTATCTTGTCTACTGCCTCCTAGCTATGTGGCCTCACAGGCCTCATCTTCTCTGAAGCCCTGTTTCTTCATGGGTAATATGAGTGTCACATTACTCCCTCACCAGCCCACCAGCTGGGTCAAATGGTTGGAATATAATGGAAGTGTCATAAATAGTGGGCCCCACCCCTTTCTCTTGAATCCAGAGCACCTGAGTTCAAATCCCCATTTGGCCACTTATGAGTTGTGTTACGCTGGGCAAGTTACTTAACCTTTCTGTTTTCATTTCTTCGTCTGTGAAACGGCCTCATGGGTTGTGGTGAGGATTAAATAAATAAAGATTTGTAAAATGCCTAGAACAGCGCCAGGCACACGGCGGGCGCTTAGGAAGCGTCACTCTGTAATTGGTGTATCATTGGTGTCCTGTTTCACAGGCTGCTCCGCGGGCTGGACGTGGCTGAGTGTAAGCAAGATTCTGCAAACTGGAGATTCCCATCCTCTGCGACTGCTGAACATCCCTTCCCTTTAACCGTCCTTCCCTGCCCCGCTTTACGGAGACTTCCATCCCTCAGGAGCCCAGGAAGCCCTGGGAAGGTGGCAGGGAAGACTCTGTCCTACCTCTGAGCAGCTCAGGAGCCACTGGGGAGGTTGGCATAGGGCAGCCCCGCAGGCTGAGCTGGGCTCAGGACTGAGAGCCAGGAATCCAGGCACAGGGAACTGCGGCTGGTACTCAGGCAAGGAGGAGACACGGGAAGTTCTTGAGGCAGGCAGGCACAGGTGGCCTCAGACCCAATGTGTCCACGATCTAATGTGCCCAGAGCCGTTTCTTCCTATTGCATCCTATTTTTCCTGCCCTGGATTATGTCTCTTAGTATGCTTGGAAGCCTTCTCAAATATTTCATAGAAGAAAGTGGGTATAAATATATAATACATAACATGTAAATTGGGAAAAAAAAAAACAACAAACCTTTCCCCGACCACACCCACAGCTCCTCCTCAGGTCATGGGACACTCGGGGCCGGAAGTCTGGAGAGAGGGAGTTCGGGGGTGGGGACTGGGGGTGGAAGTTGTGGCAGGCTCCAGCCCTGCCCCTCTTGCCTCTGGTCTCTAGTTGCACACAGAAGCTGGGAGGGTCCTGTTCTCATCCTAGAACATTCCACAGCCCTGCTAATAACAACACTGACATCTGTGACTGGAATTTGTTGAGTGCCTACTATAGGAAAAGCCTCACTCTTGGTGCGCCCATGAGCACTCCAGCTGCTCCTCCAACAGCTCTACAAGGTGGGTTGTACTACCATCCTCCCTTCTCTGGGTGAGAAAACCGAGGCACAGAGGGCTCAAGCAGCATGCCGACAGTCACACAGCTGGTAAGTACTAGAGCTGGGATGCGCAGCAGGCTTTCTGATGCCACAGCCCAGGTTCTTAACAACTACCCATACTAAAAAGGACATGTCACTGCAGCACTATTTATCAATAGCCAGAACATACTGCTGCTACTGCTAAGTCGCGTCAGTCATGTCCGACTCTGTGTGACCCTATAGACGGCAGCCCACCAGGCTCCTCCGTCCCTGGGATTCTCCAGGCAAGAATACCGGAGTGGGTTGCCATTTCCTCCTCCAGTGCATGAAAGTGAAAAGCGAAAGTGAAGTCGCTCAGTCGTGTCCGACTCTTCACGACCTCATGGGCTGCAGCCCACCAGGCTCCGTCCATGGGGTTTCCCAGGCAAGAGTACTGGAGTGGGGTGCCATTGCCTTCTCCGAGCCAGAACATAGAAGCAGCCTAAATGTCCATCGATAGATAAAGATGTGCATATATACAGTTGAATATTACTCAGCCAGAAAAAAAAATGAACCTATGTCATTTGCAGAGATGTGGATGGGCCTCGAGTCTGTCATACACAGTGAAGTAAGTCAGAAAGAGAAAAACAGACATTATATATTAACACATATAGGTGGAATCTAGAAAAATGGTATAGGTGATCTTATTTGCAAAGCAGAAGTAGAGACAGAGACATAGAGATAAAATGTATAGACACCAAGGGGGAAGGGATGGTGGGATGAACTGGGAGATTGGGATTGACATGTATACACGATTATGTGTAAAATAGATAACTGATGAGAACCTACTGTACAGCACAGGGAGCTCTACTCAGTGCTCTGTGACCTAAATGGAAAGGAAATCCAAAAACAAGGGGATATATGCATTGTTGTTGTTCAGTCGCTCAGTTATATGTGACTCTTTGTGACCCCATGGACTGTATACATATAGATAGCATACATATACCTTATAACCCCATGGATACATGTATACATATGGCTGATTCACTTTGTTGTACAGCAGAAACTGACACAGAAGTGTAAAGCAACTATACTCCAAAAAATATTTTAAAAATAAAATGGTATAAATAAATAATAAAAAGGATATGTGATTTCCCTGGCGGCCTAGTGGTTACGATTCAGTGTTTTCACTGCCATGGCTTAGGTTCAATCCCTGGTTAGGGAACTGAAATCCCACAAACCATGTGTTGGGGCAAAAAAAAAAAAAAAAAGAGGCTGAAAAAGGACGAGACTGGGTGGGGTGCCGGGGGCTCAGCAAGACATCCCTGAGACCAAGAGTCCAGCCCCAGCCCCCCACCCACCCGTGCAGGGGCCGACCCTGCCTCTCTGACTTTCTGTGTCTGCACGGAACCAGGCTCTCTCCTCCCCTCCAGCTGTGTTAACAGGCGTGAGCCTGGGGAGGGAGGCTAGGTTAGGATGCATTCACTCGACAAGTAGCAGGGTGGGAGGTGAGCAGGCACTGTGAGGTAGCAAGCCAGCAAGCCGGGGAATAAAGGCCTGACTTCACCAGAGTGGCCTGAGCCCCTTCTGAGCCTCAGCTTCCACATCTATAAGAACAGTCAGAACCTGCCAGCAGGCTAGTTGAGGTGATGCATATCAGAGGCCTCCCTGGGGCCTGGCCCACAGGGCTGGGCAGGATCCTGACCCCCTAAGCTTTACAGGCTCTCCCAGGACTGCCCACTGAACAAAACCAGAGCTGGGCCCCACCAGGTCAGAACCCTGCCCCACAACTGCCTAGTCACTACACCTTCTCTGCCTCAATTTCTTCAGCAGTAGAATGGGTATAATAGAATTATCACTAACCCAAGCCTGGCATACAACATCTCAGCCAGTAATTATTTTTATTATCTTGGGGCACCTCTAGTCCATGCTAGAAATCCTCTCTTCCTGGATGGGGGATTGGACAGAGTCATGTGCAGAACAGGGTTAGGTGCCAGGCACCAGGCTCCAGTGTGGAAGCCGCCCCACAGATGCCAATTCCGCAGGAGGTGGCAGAGAGCCACCCGGCTGCCCCAGTCTCCCAGAAGCGTCCAGCCAAACAGGGAGGACATGGACACATAGTTACACACGCACACCCAGGACCATGCATGACCACTGCCCAGAACAGCCAGAGCCTTGGTGCCCTGCAGGCCCCCCAGGACATAGGACAGAGTGGGGTTCAATCCCACCTCTGCCTCTTCTGTGACTTGGATCAACTCACCCTCCCCATATGGGCCTCCGTTTTGCATATGGAAACAGAGCTAGCGATAGCCCTCTCCTCTATGAGGGCTGAACATGGTTATGTGTGTGAAAACTGTGCTAGGTGCCCGGCAGGTGGCATGTGCCAGTTCTTTCTCTTCCTCTGTCTCCTCCCTGCCTCCCACCTCCACCTGCCCTGCCTTTCAGGCCAGCCCCAGCATTACGGCTGCTGCCTCCCTGCACCCCATTTAAAGCAGCCTCTCTATCTCCTCGCAACTCGATGTCTCCCCTCTGTGCCCACCTCCACCCTGGCGGCTGAAAGCACCAATCACCAAAACAGGGACAAGCTCCCTCGCACCCAGCAGTGCCCCCAGCAGCCTTCAGTAATTGATACCCAGAGGAGGACAGCAGAGCCACCTTCCTGCCACCACAACCGCAGGGGCTGGAGTACAGAGACCCAAATACCACTGGCTTCAGCCGCAGCTGGCTCAGCTGCCCACCCACCCGTAAGAGTAACCAGCCACCAATCCTGGCAAGCATAGCAGCTCCATGGACGGGGCCCTTGCCACGTGCCAGGCCATGTTTAAAAGCTTCTCAGGCATCATCTTATCCAACATCCCCGTGAGGAAGTGGCTGTTGCACCCATGGTACAGATGAGGAAACTGAAGAACAGAGATATTAGGAAACTTGTTCAAAGTCACACAGCTCACAAATGGTGACACTAGGAACCCAGATGATCTGGCCTAGAACTTGGGCTCTTAACACTATACTTTTCTGCTAAGTTTATCCCCAAGCGCTATAGAAATGCCCACCACTGAAGGCCTGGTGGGGAGAGGGGAGAGGGCCATGTGCTAAGCTAACAGAGGTGAAAACAAGGAAACAGAGACACTCTGACTTCTTAAAGCTGAAAATTACATCCCCAGGAATAGGATGTCAGTTAGGGCACAGGCCTGACACCCAGCCCCATCAGTCCCCTGTTTTAGAAATGAGGGCAGTCACAGCTTGGGTCCACATCTCTGACCCAAACCAAAAGTCAAGCCAGTGAATTCCAGCAGGCGTGATGGAGAAGGGGTGGGTGTATGACAAGCCCACCTATCCAGGCCGGAGCCTTTCTCTAGGCCTCCTGGGCTCTGCTGGGTGGACCCAGGCCCGTTCTGGAGCGGCCCTCACCTTTCTGGTCCCCTCAGAAGCCCACGTGTGGCTTCACTTGGGGCAGAGCACTGACTAAGGCTGGCCACCACCCGCGCCCAGCCTTGAGTGCAGGTGGAGCCCATGCCCTGGTGTGACCCGCAGCTCCCCCTTCTGCCCCTAGACAGATGCTGCTGTAACCGTGGCTCCCAGATTTGCATAATGCCTCCCTGCCAGGCTCCCCATGCCCCGCCCCCCCATGTGGGCACTGTTCCAGCACAGGTTTCTTCTCTTCCAAAGATTCCTCGAGCCATCCCACGAGTCATAAATAATCAAATGTGCATCATATGCCAGTTCCAGGTGTGCCGGATGACATCCCTTCAGACTTCTGCAGTCAGCCCTGTGGATCTAAACCTGCCCCTTCCCAGTTCTACTCCTAAGCAGCATCCCTGTAGCTGAAGCCTGTGTCTGAAACAAGCACCTGGCTTGCTCTCACTCCACCAAGTGGGGCTGGGGCCCACTCGGCCACCCAGGAGATGGCAAACTGCAGAGAGCAGCTAAGGGCAGTGACTGTGGGGTAGCTTCTAAGAGGGGCACACTCTAAGCAGAGGGGCTTAGTGTGTAGACACAGAGGAGAGGAAGGGGGGTGTGCCGCAGAGAGGGAACCCAAGAGACCAGCCAAGTGGCTTCATTGTGCAGCCCTGATTGTGGCCCCTGGTCCAGATGGGAGTTGAGCTCCCACACCACACGTCATGGCTTCTCTGGAGGGCAGGCAGTAGCTCCTGGGGACCTGGACAGGAAGCATGGTGGCCAAGAGTGTGGCCTCCAACCATTCCTCTCCCCTTGGAAGGCCCCAAACTGGGAGGCAATGTGTGGAGTAGTTGGGAGTGATGTGCAGACTGCAGAACTTGGAGAGAGAACCTGAGTCAGATCCTATCTTGGCCAACAGGGCCCCATCCCCACCTCCTAGCCTTGGCATTTCCACCTCTAGGAAGGGAACAAACTGCTCCCACTCACAAGTTGTTAAGATTAATGAGCTAATTAAAGTGTGAAAAATGTTTCTTGTAGACTTGAAAGAGGTGGCCAACCGTGGCAAATTAATAACAATTAACACCCCTCCTCCAGGCAGTCTGCCTGGACTGGGTTCACTGGGCAGAGTTTTTCCTCGCAAGAAGGACAGGAAGTCTGTGCTGGCCTTTGCATGGGTGTCTGAGTTTTCCCCTGTTCCCCAGAGTCCTGCAGACTCTTCCCAAGAACCAGACCCACCCCTTGCCTGACCCTAGGCTCTGTGCTCACAGAACTCAGTCCTTGAGGCAAAAATAACTGATGTGCCTTTTAGCATTTCCTGAGTATCAACTGTGTGCTAGGCTCTGTAGCAAGCCTTCTTTATACAACACAATGACCTGAAGGATGCACTGTGAGGGGTCCCTTTCACAGATGGGGAAATGCGGAAGAGTCACAGACAAGGGGGAAGCCAGGACTCCAAATGGTTATCCCAGTGAACCCCCGCCCTATGCTGTGCAGCAAGGCTAGGCTGTCAGATGAAGGTGGAGGACCAAGGAACCCTACCCTCAAGTCCCCCACTGCTCCCCGCTGGCTGCTGCTATTGCTGTGAAAGGCTTGGGGGGGTTGGTGCCACCTCCCCCCCTTCACACTCCTCCACTCCCTCCCTTGCGTGGAGGCGAGACTGACTCAGCAGACACCCTGGGGCCCCTGACGCCAAATTAGAGCCAGAGCCCTCCTAGAAATCATCCACTCAGCAAAGCCTCCTTGGAGCTGAAGTCCGAGGAGACACAAGAAACTGGAGGGAGGGCAGGGGAAGCGTATGCCCTGCCCAGAGACCTGCTGGGGCCTGTCCATGCAGCCCCTCATCAAACAGCATTCTCCAGGCCCCAGAATACTGTCCCCAAAATGCTTATTCATTGCAGAGCACAGCCAGGCCCCCAAAGCCTCAGCTCGACCACCCAGAGCACCCACAGCCTAACTCATGCCCTGGCTTGTCCCCCACAGGCAGGCCCACAGCTCTGCCCCCTGCTCAGTGAGGGATCTCCAGAGTTCCCGAGCCCCACTCCTGACTGGTTCCTAGGCCAGCAGCTCCCAAACCCCAGCAGCTGCTCCCCAGTATCAGTAAGCCTCACCCCATCCAACCTAGGAACCACTCTCCTCTTTTCTTCCCTGAAAGCTGATCCCAAACCCCTTCTGCATTCTGCAACTCAGAAGCACCCCCAGGATCATGGCTGGAGGAGGGCAGGGGCTCCGGGAGACGGAAGAGGAGAAAGAAAGAAAGAAAAGATGGCAGAGAGGGCCAAGCAGAGGGACACAAGGCCCCTGGAACCTGCCCCGCACACATTTCACCCTCCAGTCCTCTCCTCATCTACCAACCCAGACATCTGCTGCTTACCTCTAGGGGGCGCAAGCAGGCTCAGGGACTCTTCAGAGGGACACCTGCAGAGAGACAGCAGAGAAGAGCACAGTCAGATGTAGACCTGCAGACTCTTCACCCATAGGACCCTTCTGGCGATCAACCCCATCAAGTGTCTGCCCACAGCCCGGGACAGAGGGAGCAGGAGACTGAGCAGCCCAGGGATGCCAGACTCACTGCACAAAGTTAACGATGCCCTTTTCTATAAGTCAAGTACCCTGCTGCAGCTGGCTGGGGAGGGGCCTCAGGAGAGACAGAGTAATCCCAGAGGGTTCCTGCTCCAGCCCCAGAGCTCCACAGAGCCCCTGAGGGACGCGTACATAAGCAGAGAGCACCTGTCCCCACCTACCTGTACCTGTGGATTCTCTGGCCCCTGGACACACAGGATTGAGCCTCAGATTCTCCCTCCTGGGGTCAGATGTGGTGGCCAGAAGGAGCACCCAAGCCCTTTCTTTCACCTCTAAGTGGGACCTTGACCTGGTCATCTCAGCTTTGTCACCAGTTCACCCCACGACCCTGGGCAGGCCCCCTCCCCTCACTGGGCCTTGACTTCCCCCTCAATACTAGTCGGTGAATCAGAGTTGCCTGGAGGGCTTGTCAAAACACAATGTGCTGGGCCCCACCCCCAGAGTTTCTGATTTCAGCAGGTTCAGGATGGGGCCCGAGAATCAGCATTTTCAAGAAGCTCCCACGTGATGCTGATGCTGCCATTTGGGGATCACACTTTGAGAACTGCTCGTCTAGTTGTGTCTGGCCTGCAAAGTTCATAGTCCACACTCTCAAGGAGTTCACAGGCTAACCAAGGAGACCACACGTATGTGCACACACCACTGACTCAAGGAATGTGGAAATGTGGCTTATAGATCACAGCAGGAAATGTGGCTTATAGATCTACTAGGTTTGGGCTATGGGCCAGTGCAGTCATGTAAGGCTTCCTGGAGGAGAGAAAGGCCTAATTTACCTTTTGTTACATATTGTAGTCTTATTCCTATACAAGTAATACAGGCATACCTTGTTTTATTGCACTTTACAGTTATTGTTTTTACAAATTAAAGGTTTGTGCCAACCCTGCATTGAGTAAGTCTATCAGCACCATTTTTCCAACAGCATTTGCTTGCTTCATGCCTCTGTGTCACTTTTTGGTAATTCTCGCAATAGTTGAAACCCTCCACTAGCAAAAAGATTATGACTCACTGAAGGCTCAGATGATGGTTAAAATTTTTTTAGCAATGAACTATTTTTTAATTAAGGTATGTACCTGTTTTTTTTCAGCCATAATGCTATTACTTAATAGACTGTAATATGGTGTAAACATAACTTTTATGTACACTGGGAGACCAAAAACTTCATGTGACTCACTTTACTGCAATATTCATTTAATTGTGGGGGTCTAGAACCAAACCCACAATATCTCTGAGGTGTGCCTGCACATGAAAGCTTTCTCTTGTTAAAGAGCTTCAGATACAGATGCTGTTGTCGTTTAGTCCCTCAGTCATGTCCGACTCTTTGCCACCTCATGGACTGTAGCCCACCAGGCTCCTCTGTCCATGGGATTTCCCAGGCAAGAATACTGGAGTGGGTTGCCATTTCCTTCTCTAGGGGATCTTCCCTACTCAGGGATTGAACCCACATCTCCTGCATTGCAGGAGGATTCTTTACCACTGAGCCACCAAGGAATCCCTTCAAATACAGATACCTATCGCGCAAATATATTCTCACTCACAACCACATCTCCAGAGGTCCTGACTGCCCATCTGGTGTGAAACTTTCACTAAGCATTTGCACAGACATACAGAGAGGTGCACAAGTGTTTATATATAGAACAAACCCACGGTTACACACCAGGCAGGAAAGTCTCTGTGCTGCTGTATAATCAGGTTCCTCACTTAATAGATTTTGGAGAACTTACCCCATCTATACATAAAGGTAATAATGATCACTGCTTGTATTCACTGAGCACCTACTATGGGCCAGATACTGGGTTGAGCACTATATATATTAACCCATTTAATTATCGTATCACTCCCCTCCCCAGGATGGATGCAGCTGTTAGCCTAATTTGTAGAGGAGAAAACCAAACTGCAGCGTAACCCGCCCAAGAACATCCAGCCTAGGGAGTGGCTGAGCACGTGAACACCAGTGTCCGTGCTTCAAACAGAGCCTCCATGCTCAGTGCTACATGGAGGAACTCCACTCAGGGACAAACTCTCACCTACTTAATCAGACCTCCCAGAATGAGTGCTTAGGGGGTTCCAATTTTTTATTTCCATTGCTAGGAAAAAGCCTGCCTCTTTGTACACATGCATTTCTAAAAAGTAGGTCAAAGGTGTACACATCTTACTTTTTTCTTGCGGGGGGAGCATTTCTTAGTTCCCCAATCAGGGATCAAATCTGTGCTCCCTGCAGTGGAAGTGTGGAGTCTTAACCCCTGGACCACAGGGGTGAGATCTCAGGGTATACACATTTTAAATTTGGATCACTGCCACATTGTCCTCCAAAAATGTCTCTGCCAACGCCAGGCTGACTATTTCCCCAGGTGAATGCCTACTGAAGAACAATTCCCATTTATTGAGTACCTACTAGTTGCCAGATCCAGTAACATCTGGCTTGTCATTTCTGTTTTGCAGATGTGGAACGGAGACTCTGAGAGGTTAACTTTCTCGCCCAAGGTCACACATCTGATAAAGAACATATCGATTTTCTTTGATATTACGGAGGAAGAGAGAGAGGGAGGAAAAAAGAGAGGGCCAGAGGGAGAGAGGTTCCTCAACCCACATGACTCACATGCCCTTCCATCTTTCTGCTCCCGTTTATAGCAAAGGTCTCGAGCAGTTCCTACTCAGCGTCTCAGCCTCCACTCCCTCATTTCCAGCTCTCCCTCACTCCCTCTCCAGTTGTGCTTCCACAAAACTGCTCTTCTCAAGGTTCCCAGAAACCTCCGTTTTGCCAAACCCAGCAGTCACCCTGATGCGGCTAACTGCTTCCTCCGACAGGAAACACTGTATCTCTGAGCTCCCAGGATTCAGCCTCTCCTGGTTGTGCTCCCAGGCTTTCCTCCCTTCTCACCCAACCTGCCTCCAAACATCCAAGGCCCCAGGGCTGGCAGGGCTCTCTGCTCTCTCCTGTCTACATTCCCTGCTCTCACCTGATCTCTGTAGCTTTAAATCCAGCCACGCCCCCATCTCCCTCCAGCCCCAGCTCTCTCCTGAGCACCAGCTGTGTGTATCCACAGGCCTATTTGTCATCTCCACTCGCTCATCTAAGAGACCTGTCCAAAACAGAACTCTTAATTTTTATCCTCAATATTACATCTCCCTCAAGCCTTAACTCCTCTCTGCCTCACCCCACACCGAAGCCATCAACACACCAGGTCAGTACAACCCCGGAAACACATCCCAAACCTACCTGCTTCCCCTGTTCCTCTGCTCTTGCCCTCATCAGCCCTTGCCTGGATAACTGCAGCAGCCTCCTGCCTCTCCCGGCTCCCTGATCCCACCCTGGTCCCAAACTATCACAGCAGCCACATAGTGGTACAGACAGAATCCTTCGCTCTCCAGCCATATGCAAGGGGTTTCCATGGCAGAGACAATCAAGTCCAGACTGTTCAAAGTCTGCCCACCATGGCTCAGAATTCACCTTGAACCACAATCTGGCCCCCTCCCACACCAGCCAGTTTCGGGGACTCTGTCATTGCTGCTCCTTCCGCCCAGAATGCTATTTCCCCAGACCTTCTTATCATCCTATTCAAATGGGACCTCCTTTATCTTCCCTGGCCACCACCAGCCACCCCAACCTCTCCCATCTTTCATGGACTTTATCCCTGCTACTGCTGCTTAGTCGCTTCAGTCATGTCTGACTCTTTGCAACACCATGGACTGCAGCCTGCCAGGCTCCTCTGTCCATGGGATTCTCCAGGCAAGAATACTGCAGTGGGTTGCCATGCCCTCCTCCTGGGGATCTTTCCAACCCAGGGATCAAACCCAGGTCTCCTGCATTGCAGGCAGATTCTTTACGGCTGAGCCACCAGGGAAGCCCCAGACCTTATCCCTATCTGACATTATCTTGTTGATTTACTCCTTGTTGTTCATGCATCTCCTCATCATAAGATGAACTCAGTAAGGCAGGGAGGGACCGTATCCATCTTACTCACCTCTATATGCACCTCTTACTATGTGCAGTACTCGGCACATAGCACTCAGTAGATATCTGATGAATGAATGAATGAGTGGGCAGAGGCAGCTCTAACTGACTCCAAAGCCTGTGCTTCTGTTTCCTACACAACCTGCTCCCATATGAAGCAGGAAGGAGCCAGAAGGCAGACCCAGCAGGGCAGGACCCTCTGAGCAAAGGCAGGGAGGTGGGCGCAAAGCTGAGACAAAGCCAGCTGGGGTGGCGGATGCACGCTGGAGAGCAGCAGGGCCTGGGGCTGCCCTGGCATGCCAAGCTCAGCAGCCCCTGCCCCAGAGGGGAACTGGGGCCCTCACACCTGCCAACCTGTCCCATTCAGGAGGGAGCCTTGGGGGGCAGCCGGCAACTGAGCGCGACTGGCAGGGGGCCAGGATGGCTGCCAACAGCTGGCGCTGCTGCCAGGCAGCCAAGTAATCGTGTTAGCCAGCGGAAATTGGTCCAGGGAGTTTTTTTCCTTCGCCTCCCATTTTCTTTCTCCTCTCTTCCCCCTCAGAGCTGCAAGACTCGGAAGATTGATCTTTGCCTGAAACGGAGGAGATAACTCGATATAATGAACTCCACTGTCCCTCTTGCTGTTTGGAGCTTTTAAAAAATTTAAAAGGGCCGAGGACAAAAAAGCTCATCCTCAGGGTTCTCTGGGGCTGCTCGTCCTCCCCTGGAAGCCCCCGTCTCTGTTCATGCCCCTCTTCCAATTCTCCATCTGCCTCCTTTCCCCCTCTTTTTCCCTTGGGATGCCTTGATGGAACAAAGGTTAAAAATAATCCCCTTTCTCTCGCAGGTTTTAAAAATAATTTTGTTGAGGTCAGGACTGGATCGGCCAATGGCCCTGCCTCCCACAGACCCACCCCTATGGCCGCCCCCACTCCCCAGAGTCACCAGCCAGCCTGGGGGTGACAAGTTGGCTCAGACCCCCTCTTCTCAAAGCATTTCCAAAGGGAGCCATGAGGCCCAGCCCGCCCACTGAGGTGCTACCAGAGACGACTTTTGTTCCAGCAAAGGGCTCTTTAAAGAGCCACCTAAAGATGCACCAAAGAAGCCAGCTCCAACTGGGACCCAGGTTTTGCCCCACCTCACTGGAGGTCCATGCCTCCCCATCCCCAGTCAACCTCACCCTTCTGCCTAGGACTCTTGGCTCTGTGCTGCAACATATGTCCACACAATCAATCAACATTTATTGAGCACCTACTCTGTGCCAAGCATTGGACTGGAAGCTGGGAACCCAAGGGACAACCAACCCCTTCTGATTCCTGCCCTCAGTGGCCCGAAAGCCTGGTGAGCAATCAGTGGTCACACTGGTTGGGGCGGGGTGGGGCGGGGGCACCCTGAGAGCATAGACAGTGGTCAGGGGAGGCTTGCCTGAGATAGCGTCCTTAGAGCAGAAATCTAAGGACAAGTAGAAGACCACAGAGCAGATGGTGCGGGTGGAAGGTTCCAGGCATTATTGGAAGGGTCTGCTCTCAGACCCAATGTTGGGGGATTGGGGGATGGCTTCTTCCCTGGGCTCTCTACCTGCAAAGGGAGGCCAGATCCCGTAATTCCTTACCTGACATTCAAGGCCCTTTCTAGCCTGGACTCTGACCCCAAGATCCCCCTCATCTCCAGCCTCCTCCTTCAAGGGACAGCTCAAATGTTGCCTCATCGGCCCCTGGGCAGGAATTTCTACTCCCTCGGGGCTCCTACACCAGTGCCTCCGCACCCTGCCTGTGGGATTCTACAGGCCCCCTGCTCACATGGGTCACGCTGAGCAGTCTCTGTGTAGCCAGAGCCCCACACAGAGGCAGCAGTGTGTGGCAAGTACAAGGGAGCAACTGGGACACCATCAGAAGGTTCCAGCTCAGATCAGTGACGGCTGAAGGCATCAGAGAGAGCTTCCTGAAGAGGTGGGTCAGGGCTCTGAATAAAGAAGGATGTGGACAATAGAAGCCGGGGTGTGGGGGGTGGCAGGGATCCAGGGCAGCAGAGACAAAGCAGCTCAGGAAAGGCCCAAGGACGCAGGCACCCCAAAGTCTAGGCTGATCACTAAGCTGTAGCCCTTAAGAAGTCAAGATGGAAAAGGGGAAACCAAGGCTCAGAGAGCAGCTGCTTTTACAAGACAACAGAGGCAGGTGGGATGCTGTCCAAAGGTCCTTAAGCAGTCATTGTCCACCAGCATCCATTTCCAGTACTGTGCGTGCTAAGTCGCTTCAGTCATATCTGACTCTTTGAGACCCTATGGGCTGTATCCCACCAGGCTCCTCTGGCCACGGGATCCTCCAGGCAAGAATACTGGAGTGGGTTGCCATTTCCTTCTTCAGGGGATCTTCCCGACCCAGGGATTGAACCCACGTCTCTTAAGTCTCTTGCATTGGCAGGCGGGTTCCTTACCACTAGCGCCACCTGAGACGCCTCAACCCCTATTAGAAGAGCTCACAGACCAGAAGGCAGGCAGGTACCACACCATGTGGCCCGTGGATGGGGGAGGAGAGCTTGGAGAGCCCAAACCGGAGCTAGGGAGGGAAGAGACAGCCGAAGTGGTTCTCTGAGGAGATGCTTGCTGGGCCAGCAAAGGCACTCCCAGCAGCAGGTCATCCCAGGAGATCCACCAGGTCTATTTCTTTGCCCCCACCCAGGGTTCCCAGCTTGGCTGGGCTCCTGGGAACACAGTCAGCCCACTCCAGCCTGAACCTTGAAAAAAACCATCCCTTTCCCCACCCACCATATTGCCCTGAGAGGCTATTCTGAAAAGCCCCTGGCCAGTCTCAGGCTCTCTGTCCTTCACGTTGGGGCCCTGAGGTCCCAGCCTCCTGGGCCCAGGAACACAGTAGAGGCAAAGAGCTCTACCCAGGAAGGCCCCTGAAACTGTGTGCTCCTCCTGCAGCTCCCAGGCGGCCCCGGAAATCAAGCCTGGCCACCCAAGAGGGGCAGGCCACAGCCCCCACAGATGGTAGTGTGGCCAGCCTCTCTCCCCAGGGCCCACCACTGCCAGGAAGAAAGGGAAAGGCCCAGCCTGACCTTGTGGTTCGGCAGGCAAGTGGCTTCCCGCCTCAGCTTCTCCAGCGCAGCCCCCTGGGGCTGTGGGCTCTGTGGGCATCAGAGCCTGCTGGGGGCACAGGAAGCTCAGTGTAACCAGCCCGGCCTACTGCTAGGGCCTGAAACCTGGTCCCCACACAGACCGGGGAAGCCTCACCCAGAACATCCAAACACAAGGCTTCCCAAGACCTCAGCTGAATCCAGAGAGGAGAAGGACTGAGGGAATCAGGGTTCAGACAGAGGGGGAGAGAGTCTGGTGGTAGGAGGGGCAGAGAGAGGCTCGGGCCATACTCAATGGGCAGAGCCTGAATGCCAGGTGGATGGAAATATCGGGCATCACTGTCTGTGCCCAGTAGCTCATGGGCTGATCCAAGGAGAGGAGTGGGGCTCAGCCAGGTACTGGCAAACATGAGGGCAAAACAGAGAGGCTGCTCCAGGGATGCTGACTGACCTGTCTGAGCCTCCCAGGCCCAGCTCTGATCAGGCCAGAAAACCTGCCATTGGGCATGTGTGGAGCTGAACACTTTTTCCTAAGCCTCTGAGGGGTGAGAAGGCCCAGGCTGGTCCCCCCCACCACGGGCTCCCGGCCAGTCCAGCCAAAGTTGCCCCTGCCCATCACTGCACCTTCTCCCCGCAGCCTCTGGGGAGCAGAGTCACAGCAAACAGGGGCTTGAGGAGGCACCATGGGGTACGGGGCTGGGGCCTGACACAGCAGCTCACCTTCCCTCCCTGCAGCCCTCAGAGGCAGGCGTGAGCATCCCCATTTCAGAGAGGAGAGCAAGGCTGAGTCAAAGACACAGCATCTTGCTCCCAGTCCAACAATGAGAAACACCCAGGTGATGAGCAAAATCATAACTATTATCCAGCCCATCAGAGAGCTGAGGTCACAAGGCAAGCAGGGGAACCAAACTGCAGAGGTTGACAGGCCGCTCCAAGGAGCGTGAGACACACACATGGTTTCACCTGGGGCAGACAGGGGAGGAAAGGGTGCTGCCAATACAGCGGGTGAGCAGAAGACAGCTACAGGTAGACGAAGCCTCAGGGGCTGAGTGTGGGTCAGTATATGACCGTGCAGATCCCACGGTCCCAGGCACAATGGGGGTTGGCCTTCCCCACAAGCCTGTTTTCATGGGCTCCCACAACACTCATGCAAAAGAGGGGGGGCGCACAGTAGGAGATGGAAGAAAGATCCCTCAGTGCACAGACAAGACACCCAGCCCACCTCTCCTTGCTGAGCTGGGTGTCCCTGGAACTTCTCCAACCTCCCTGCCAGCCTCCCTGGCCAGGAGGGGTCTCACTGGGGGATTTGAACAAACCCTAATCCTCTCTGGGCTCCTTCTCTCATCAGTTGCATCCACAACCATCACCTTCACCAGGGCCCACAGCGTAGTGAGAGAGGGCCAGTGGGGAGCCAAGGAACTGGGGAGCAGACAGACAGCACCTCTCACATCTTCTCTATGAAAGGGGGCACATGACCCCAATACCCCAAGGCAGAGTTGAGGGGCTGAAAGAGCACAGATGACTGGGGGCGGGGCCAGAGCCGAGGCTTCCTGGGTCAGGCCTGCGCCCTGTGCCCTGCCTAAGGAGCCTCGGCCTCAAATGGGCTGCCAGGTCTGCTCCAATCCTTCTGCAGACAGGCTACTCTGGGCACAGAGTGAGGAGTGAGTCTCTTTTCTTTCTCCCTTTAGATAGCCAAATTATAGTTCGATATAAAAGCAGAGGCAAAGGCATCAACTTCGGGACTTATTCTCTTCCTAACAAGCAAGTGGGGAGGACAGAGGGAGGCAGAAGGGAGACTGAAGATTTGCGGTGACTACAGGTGGGGGACAGAGTAGAAGAAAAAAAACCGAGGCCGCTGCTGGGAGAGGGAAGCAGCAAGGCAGGGGGCCAGCTGGAGGGGGTGCTTCTGTGAGCCTTGGGGGTGGGAGTCGTTACCTCCCAACCAAGCAGGAAAGGTGGGATCTGAGGAGCTTAGGCTCCAGGAGCAGGTGGGGGCCCACCCTACTTTTATTTATGCAGCCAGACAATCAACAAGTATTTCTTGAGCACCTATTTTGCTCCAGGCCCTGAGGGTCCTCAGGAGTAAGACAAGGTACTTGAAAGGGAAGTGAATGTGTTGTAGACAGGCTGGTCCAACACCTCCAGGGAGGCCTTGACGCTGGTTACACACCGGACACGTCCGTGAGACACCAGGAAAGCCCAGAGTAGAGGGAAGAGCAGAGGTTTGGAATTAAACAGGCTTTGGTCTGAATCCTGGATCTTTATCATGAGCCACGTCCATGGGCAAGTCCCCCACTCTCTCCGAGCCTCAGTAACAAAAACAATAACAGCTAACTTTTATTTAACAGTTACAACATACTCAGGTTCGTTCTATGACTTTACATGCGTGCGTGCATGTGTGCGTGCTCAGTCGTTTCAGTCATGTCTGACTCTTTGTGACACGATGGACTGGTAGCCCACCAGGCTCCTCTGTCCACGGGGATTCTCCATGCAAGAATACTGGTGTGGGTTGCCACGCCCTCCTCGAGGGGATCTTCCTAGGGACTGAACCTGCATCTCTTATGTCTTGTGCATTGGCAGGTGGGTTCCTTACCACTAGCGCCACCTGGGAAGCCCCTTTATATGTATAAACTCATTTAATCAGCACAATAACACTATGAAGTAGGTACCATCGTTATCTCCCTTTTCTTGGAGGAAACCAAGACACAGAGAAGTTGTGGAGATACTGTGTGAATGGAGACCAGTGTAGGGTCACCTAATGGTTCCTGAGACACCTGAGGACATAGAGTACCTGAGTTTGAAACAGCAGATTGTAAGAACTGGGTCAGGATAAGTCAGTCAGTAACACTGCTTGGGGACCCTTCATAAGGAACATGGGTGTGAGTGAGGGATCTCCTCCACTTCGTGCCATGGTCTCCCATCACTCACCCAACCCCAAGGCTAAAAGCACCTACTTGTCTCTCCACCTGTCCAATTCCTGCTCAGCTATTTTCTCCGGTCCAGAGTCAGTACTGCTACCGCCTCCAAGAAGCCAGCCCAGATTGCCCAGCATCCTTTGGAGCACCTTGAACCTGCAGTCTAGCTGAGGACTAAAGCAGACCTAGAGGGTAGAACTGCCCCCGGGCCATGAGGAAAGGGCTATCAGCTGTAGAAGCATGGCTGGTGGGGAGGCGAGCCCTGCCTGGAGGATAACAAGGCACCCTACCCTGCGGGAGACTCAGGCAAGACGCTGCGCTTGCTGGCAGCAAAGCTAACGTGATGGATGACACCATTCAATAAATTTCAGTAAGAAATAAATCCCAAGACCCGCGCGCCAGGTGAACTGGGGGGTGTATCCGTCTTACAGATGCTTAATGAATGTGCAGCCACAGTGGATGGCAGCACATACATCTGCCTCCCACCTCTCTCCAGGCTCCTTGTGCTCTGGGACCACCCTCATCCCCAACCCTCAGGCTCAGTCCTTTCCCTAAGTTCTCCTAGAATCAGGGATAGAGGGTACAGGAGAGGTGCAGAGATTAGCTGGTCCGGACCAAAACTCCCATTGCACAGACTGGAAAACTGAGGCCCAGAGAGAGCAGCGACTTACCCAAGGTCACAAATGAAGCCAAATGCAGAACCTAGACTAGAACCCAGGCCTCCAGCCAAAGCCCATGTGGCTACTCCCTTAGACTCTACTTTCCAGGGACTGCTCCAAACCCTCCCTGCCTTTAAGTTCTGCTGAGTTTCCCCTCATCCCCAGGCACAGGGCTCCTCCAGAACACTAATCCTGGATCCCTCTGTCCCTCTGTTCCCCTCTCTAGCCACAACAAAATGGCTACACCACGGCAGGCACTCAGGGCTTATGGTCACTGCTGGTAGGACTGAGTGGTTCACAGTGAGTCCAAGTCAGAGAACAGGCAGGTCCTAAGGGTCCGCATTCATGACCAGATAAGATCCATCCCTGGAGACTCCTCCCAAGCACCAGACCTTCAGGTTCCCTCCCTGGGTTAATCACTCCTGCTGTGCTCCTGTTAATTATTCTCAGACTGGTGACCCCTTACTTCCTAGAAGAGCAGAGGTCAGCCTGGCCCTGGCTGCAGCAGAATGTCTGCCAATTCCCAGGCTGGGCTTTCACCAAACTGATGGGCAAGTATGCTCGGAACAAATCCCTCAATCAAATTAACAAGATGCTGACCTGCCATGAACAGAGCAGAGGGAACCTCGGGGAAGGGGGTGGGGGTGGAGAAGGACCAGAGAACGAGCTGCACACCACGACACAGGAACCAGGCAAGCCCCCACCCCAGCCTCTTCCCGCAGCTGCCACCATGCCTGAAATGTCACCATTAAAGGGAAACATCGTTCCTTTGGGGGTTCAGAGGCATAAAAGTCTCCTATTAAAGAGAAAATATCTTGGAGAGAAATCACACCCTCAGTCATTATCCACCTCCACGCATCAGCGCAGGAAGTGGGCAGAAGGAGGGGGAAGCATGGGGGAACCTACTGTGTGCCTGATGTTGGAGACGACCCCAAGACTCAGGGGCCAAGTGGCTGGTCAGAGGTCACTCAGCCTATGGGTGAGGGTTTGAACCCTAGCCAAGCTTCCTCCTTCCATATGATCCAGAGAGGGGCTGTGGTTGCCTCCCTGAGCATCCTCCTCACAGGATGAGCTGCTGCCCACCACCATCAGCCCTGTGGGGCTTCAGGACAGAGCTCCACTGGACCCCTGGGGGTGTGAAAACCAGGAATCGAATCCTAGGACAGGCACTCTGAGCTCTCCTATTGAGGCAGTACTTTCCACAGTATCCCACCCTCTGGACATCCCCTCCCCTCACCCCCGGGGCCACCAGTTTGCCACTGAGGAAAAGGAACTGTCCTTGGAATCAGATGCTGCTGCTGCTAAGTCACTTCAGTCGTGTCCGACTCTGTGCGACCCCATAGACGGTAGCCCACCAGACTCCCCCATCCCTGGGATTCTCCAGGCAAGAACACTGGAGTGGGTTGCCATTTCCTTCTCCAATGCATGAAAGTGAAAAGTGAAAGTGAAGTCGCTCAGTCATGTCCGACCCTTAGCGACCCCATGGACTGCAGTCTACCGGGCTCCTCCGTCCATGGGAGTTTCCAGGCAAGAGTACTGGAGTGGGTTGCCATTTCCTTCCCAAATGCTAATCATGTCTCTTAACCTTCCTGGGCCTCAGTCTCCCCATCCATAAAATGGAGCGAGTCACACCCTCCCTGCCACATCACTGTAGGGATTCCCTGGGAGAAGATCTGAAAGAAGCCCAGGCCCTAAGGGAGCCCCTCTGCCTCCACGTGGAGCCACCCACCTAGATTCCTGCAGAGCCCTGGAAGTCCTGGAACCCTGAAGCGGCTGCCACTAGAGAAGGGCTCAGGCCCATTGAGCAGAGCCAGGAGGGCTGGGACCCTGCCCAGCCCCAGTCCAATTCCTGCAGTGGTCCTGGAGGGAGGTCTGGGCCCACCATCACATGCCCTGCCCAGTACAGGGCTCTTCTGAGGCCCCTGCCTTTCCTGACCACAGGAAGCCCTGCCAGGAAACAAGCACAGCACCATCCCCTGGGCGGGGCTCCAGTGAGCACCCCTCCACACCCTGTCTCTCTCTGGGCAAGTCTCCCTGCAGCTCTTCCTTTCACCCACTTCTCCCACACCTGGCCTCGTGGCCCAGAGGCCAAAACAGGCTCAGTGAGGTCTGCTGGCTGCAGCTGAACAGGGCCCGGAGCGGGGAAGGGTCTCTAACTCCTGACCTATGCCAGCCAGGCAGCAGTCCCTCCTTAGGAATGGCTCGTCTTTGTCCCTTCCCATAGTTACTTCATAGGCCTCCTTGTTGCTGCCTAGTGAGGCCGCTTCGGCACCTCTGAGGTCCTCCCACAAGACCACCATCAACCCACCCCACATCCCAGGCCTCCGCGCCATCACCAAGGGGTCTTCTGAAAAAAGGGGCAGGACCCCAGCCACTTATTGGCTCTTGAGTTAGTCAATCACCTTCTCTCTGCCAATGAGCTGAGGGCTGTCTGGGAGCAGCCAGAGAGGTTGAAAACACAGAAAAGTGACTAGCTTGGGGGTTGTTGAAGAGAGTAAGGAAGAGACAGGAATGAGCATTAAGTAAGCACCAAGCTGTGGAGCAGCCTTGCTCTATTTCATTTAATCCTCCAAACAGCCCCTTGTATTATGCCCACTTTACAGATGGAGAAAGTGAGTCTCTCCGAGGTGAAGGTGCATAGCTTAACTTTGATTTGAACCTCAATCTATTAATACCTGACTCTCCATTGCTCCCTGACCCCCACCCCAGGTGCTGAATTGACATCATCAGATGGACTAACTGCCCTGGTGACAGAGTTGGTGCCGTTTCCCAGATCCTCCCTGGGACAACCTTGCTAGTCACCCCTTCCTCCCTGCCCTCAGGGTCAACAGCCAGCCTGGCCACCCCAGGGTGGGAGGACGCCTGCTGCCTCCTGTGTGGCAGACTCCCTCTTCCCTCTCTCTGCAGTCTCACTGGCAAATGAGTAAGAATAGAATTACAGTTGGGCTACACGAGACACAGAATTAGCGGGATTAAATAAAAATAGCTATTAAAAGTGCCTTATAATTAAATTCATTTTCCAGTTATTTGTTTTACACACACACACCCGCCCACATTCGTGCATACACGCACATGCTCCAGGCCCCAGCTCCACACCGAGTGGGTGTCAGGGCCCCAGCTGCCAACCAGCCTCCTCCTCACTGTCACCTCTTCTTTGGAGTTCCGGGGCCTGCCTCTCTTCCTCACCCCTCCCCCTGGCCCTGTTTCCAGTCCATCCAAGGAAACTACCACTTACCACTATTCCCACGTGCTGAGCCTACTATGAGCCAGACACCTGACACCATCACCTCCTTTGTTCCATCCAAAGATATATTTTTCATTCAATAAATATCGGTTGAAAGCCAAGTCCTTAACATGCACAATCTCACTTAATCCAAACAATGACACTCATTCCTTCATTAAACAAATTTTAGTTGAACACCTACTACATGGCAGGATCAGGTAAGCACTGGTAATACTTCAGCCAACAAGACCAGACCCTCTGTTCTTGTGGAGCCCACCCTGAAGAAAGCCCAGAGCCAGAGACTGGGCCAGGTGATGAGGAAGAGGTAGATGCCACCTCAGTCAGGCCAGGAGGAGGTTAAGTGGTATGGGGATGCACCAAGAGGGAAGATTCTTCCCACTGAGAGCTCCTTAAGGGCGGGAGGGTGTCCCACCATCCTGTGTCCAGGGAAAGAGGCAGAGCACAGAGTGGGAACATCATTATGATTGTCAGCCTGAACTGGCCTACCAGGTGTGAGCTCATCTCTGCCACTTCTCAAGCTATACTTCTAATGCTTTTAGGATTACCATTATTACTACAATTACGGCTGTTACGGCTATCGTCACACCTGTGGAACTGATCAGTCATGAATATGTGAGAACTTAGAAAAAGCCTCATAGAGATGGGACAAAATTATAAGACCTCTAATAGTGGGGTTGGTGAGGATGCCCTGGGAGGAGTACAGTGAAAGTCTATGTAGAGAGGGTCACACAGGGAAGGAAGATTTCCAGCGATCCCTGGAGGACTTCCTGGAGGAGGAAACAATATTTTTGGCCTCCCCATCCCAGACCCCTCGCCTCTGCTCACTTGGTCTGATCTTTAACTCCTTCCCATGGGGCCATGGGTGGACCCCAGCCCCAAGCCTGGACTCTAAGTGTGTTGTTGCTATTTAGTTGCAAAATCACGTCCAACTCTTTGCGATCCCATGGACTATAGCCTGCCAGGCTCCTTTGTCCATGGGATTTTCCAGGCAACAATACTGGAGTGGGTTGCCATTTCCTTCTCCAGGGCATCTTCCTGACCCAGGAATCGAACCCGCATCTCCTGCACTGGCAGGCACTTCAAACCCTCAGCCTTTGAATCCAGCCAGTCAACCAGCCCCACTGTCTCCTAAGCCCTGGGAAAGGTATAAAAAGACCTCATCTTTTAAGGGATCAGACAGCTGGGGGGAGGACACACATGTCCGGGATGAACAAGGTCTACGACAACACCAAGGCAAGGGCATGGCCTCAAGCGGTGAACCGTGAGGCCACCAACACGTCCTAAGTCCCTGCTGTGCATACAGTATTCTCCATCTTTTCCCTGAGGCTGAACAGCCACCCTCTCGCACCGTGGTGCGACTCTGGGTCCTTCTTCAGAGGAAGCAACTCAAAACCCAGAGAGGTCAGCAGTGACTTGCCCAAGGTCACAAGACCTGCAAGTGGCAGAGTTGGAGTTGGATGGACCCCAGATCCATCTGATCCAAGGCCTTTCCTTCCCCCACGCTGACCCTGACCAGGAAGGCCCTGCTGGGGGCCCGGAGGCCAAAGAGACAGCGTTCCTGGAAAGTGTCCTCTGTGTGGGCCCTGCCCACCTGGCCCCTCTCGTCCTACCCTCTGTCCTCAAGGTGGACATCCCACCGTCCTGGGCTCCCGCAGAGCCCCCACACTCAGCCAGCCCCAGGAGCCCAACAGTAAAGACTTTGTCCTCGAAGGAGGCAGCTGAGCTAATTAGCAGACTCCATCCTTTCCTCAGTGAGAACATTACTTCATTATCTGAAGCCAAACACAGCCCCACGGTGTCCGGCAAACACGCTCAGGCAGCTGGCAAAAGCAGCGCAAATCGATGGGCAGCAAGAGGCCTGCTCTGGCCCAGCCTCCCCACAGGGCTCTGGGGCTCTGTCCCATCTTTCTGACAAACGCTGGGGAAGAGAAAGGTGCCTGTGTTGGATGGGAAAGATTACAGCTGAACAATAAGGCACAAAGACCCCACAGACAACCCGGGCCTATTGTCACTTCCAGATGAAATTGGCCAACCCCAGGTGAAGGAGGGGAGGACAGGAGGTGGGGGTGGGATGCTGGGATCAGGCCAGGCTGCGGCACTGGAGAGCCGAATGGAAATCCCGCAGTGTCCCTGGTGATGGACAGCCTTCCCTTGTGTCCACAGGGCAGAGACCAGCCCCTCAGTGGGGGCACAGCCTACTTTCCTAGACTCATTGCTGCCCCCGCCCTACCCCATTGCATGGGCTCCTCACTGCCCCCCTCAACACACACAGGTGGCCTCAGGCCTGCCTCCTGTTCAGTAACCATGCTGTTTCTCCCACTTTTCTGCCTCTCCAGGCTTGATGCCATCTCTTTCAGGGGCCTTTCTGACTGTTCCACCCTGCAGGGACCTGGTCTGCCTCATGTCTAGAGCACTTTTCATAGGCCCCATAATCAGGCACCTGATTCTTTGCCTGCCATGCCCAGCTCTCATTGTTGTGGTTGTCACTGGTGATTTGTGGGTCCTCTTGTGGAGAGAACAGAGACCCAGCTGCCTCCAGCTCTCCTCCGTCATTGAACTTGCTATAGAGACAGGTACACAGTTACAGCTTGGTAAGTGTTTGTTGACTGAATACTGGGAAGGCCTTCTAAAGCCTCTAATGTGCTGCAACTGGGAACATTTGCAGAGTTCAGAGAACAGTGTTGTAGTCAGCTCTCATGCTAAGCTTCTGTCTTGGAGAAGTCACTGGCATCCTCTTGGCCTTAGTGCCCCGAACTGACAAAGCAGGTTTTTTTTTTTAATAAATTTATTTATTTTAGTTGGGGGCTAATTACGTTACAATATTGTAGTGGTTTTTGCCATACATTGACAAGAATCAGCCATGGGTTTACATGTGTTCCCCATCCTGAACCCCCCTCCCACCTCCCTCCCCATCCCATCCCTCTGGGTCATCCCATTGCCCCAGCCCTGAGCATTTGTCTCATGCATTGAACCTGGAATGGTGTTCTGTTTCATATATGATAATATACATGTTTCAATGCTATTCTCCCAGAACGTCCCACCCTCACCTTCTCCCTCAGAGTCCATAAGACTGTTCTATGCATCTGTGTCTCTTATTCTGTCTCGCATATAGGGTTATCGTTACCATCTTTCAAATTCCATATATATGCATTGTCAGAACAACCAGCGGGGTGAGTTCAGCTGGGAGGAGATGGTGGGCCCCAGGCTGAGCTGGGCGCTGTTTGTGGTGCTGAATCTGGGTGTGGCCGTCTCTGAAGCTGGTGGGTACAAAAACAGAATAGAGCCAGAGAGACAGGGGACTGGAGGCAGCGGTTGGGGGGAGAATGAAGGCACAGCTGAGAGACAATTTATTTGGACTGCTGGTTCTGGGCATTGCCAGGGTCTGTCAGCATGGGGGCCACATGCTCAGGCTGGGGGAGGAGGTTCAGCTTCAGCCGTTGGGGGACCAACTGTCTAGCCAAGGATCCAGAATCACACTGAGAACACAGTCTGATGGAGGAGAGGCTGGAAGCACACACACACCATGTGTGCATGCAGCAGCACACACATACAGTCTGTGTGAACAATGCAAGCTTCACAGGCATGAGCTTCCCAGCCCAGAGAGCCCTCCCAGGCACTGCCACACTTGGTCCTCCCATAGCCAAGGAGGCACAGGGCATCCCTTGTGGACCCATTTAAAAGAAGAGGCAAGTAAGGCTCGGTTCCTGGATCCTTCTCACTTCCAGAGAGTGAGAGGCTACTGCTGGATCCCCTCCTCCTCCAACTGTGCCAGGTGCCTGTCTTCGTGAGAGATGAGACAAAGAAGGCATTTGCTGTGGAAGAGCAGGCAGCAGGCCCGGAGCCGGGAGAGAACATGCAAGCAGGGAGGGAGGGAGGGAGGGAGGGAGGGAGGCAGGGAAAAGGGGAAGAAAGGGAGGAATAGAGAAAGGGAGGGAGGGAGAGAAGGAAGATAGATTCCACTGCTGTTGAGGAGCAGATCTTGGCAGGGCTCTGTGCTGGCCCAACCACCGTCCGCTTCGGAATAATTTCTCCGGCAGAAACTCCATAATTATGAGTAATAACAATCACTCTGATTTGCGTGTATTGAGCACCTTTCAGCCCGAGATCTCCAAGTGCTTTGCCAACACTAATTAATTCATTAGGCACGCCCGCCTCCCTGGGACAGGGCGACATGACGCCCCACCCAGCGCAGCACAGCTGGCTTGGGTACTCAGCGGGTGGGTGGCAGCCCCAGCGGGGGCACATGTTGGATATCCTGGGGGGAGAGGCTCTGAGGAGGAGGAGATGGAAGAGCAACCCATCTGGCCCCGCATACTGGCTCAGTTGTCCCCTCAGAGGTCAGATCCACACCCCGAGGCACAGCCTCCCTGCCCCCAGCCTGTTAGAGGGCCAGGTGCACGGAGTGGTTCAGTTCAGTTCAGTCGCTCAGTCATGTCCGACTCTTTGTGACCCCATGAATCGCAGCACGCCAGGCCTCCCTGTCCATCACCAACTCCCGGAGTCTACCCAAACCCACGTCCATCGAGTCAGTGATGCCATCCAACCATCTCATCCTCTGTCGTCCCCTTCTCCTCCTGCCCTCAATCTTTCCCAGCATCAGGGTCTTTTCCAATGAGTCAACTCTTCGCATGAGGTGGCCAAAGTATTGGAGTTTCAGCTTCAACATCAGTCCTTCCAATGAACAACCAGGACTGATCTCCTTTAGGATGGACTGGTTGGATCTTCCTGTGGGCGGAGCCTCAACTGAGCCCTCACTCCCTGGGGACCTTGGGAAACTCACAAGCTTCCAGGAAACAGTTTCTTCACCTGTAAGAAAGGGGCCCGGGGTCTCCAGCTCCCGAGGTGGTTGTGGAACTCACAGCATGTAGATGGGAGGTATTTAGACCTAAGCAGGGCTTTGCAAACAAAGGGCACTGCTTCTCCCTCCATCAGCCCACTCTGTGGAAAATGGGACCAACTGGCCACAGATGGACGTACAAACCCTCCCTACTGGCTCGGACCCTCCTAGGACTATACATGGGCACTCAGTCACTTTTAGAAGCAAGGAGATGCCCCTCACTCCAAGGGGCGCCCAGTCCTGCCCCATTGCTCACTCCCCACCCCTCGTCCCACACTGGCCTCGGTGCCAGAGGCCCATGGATCTGCCTGGGAAGGAAGCGGTTCCCTGAAGGCCAGGCTCAGAATCAAGGCCAAAAGAGAACTCAAGGGTCAGCAGGCCATAGCCCTGAAGCAAGGCACTCCCCAAATTCAAAGAGAGTGGCCAGATCAAGTCATCTCCTCCAGGTTCTGACAGTGCAGACAGGAAAATCGAGGCACAGAAAAGGGAGGAATACAAGCTTTGAAGTCCCACCTGGAATCGAAGCCTAGCACCACCAATTGTTGAGCAAGTCACTACCTCTCTGAGCCTCCATCTCCTTATCTGGAAGATAAAATGGTAAAATACCCTTGGCTAACAGTGCTGCCTACACTGTAGGTATTAATACTTAGCAAATGGAGCCAATGTCATTAATTACACTGCAGTTATGTTGTCTATTTAACAGCTTCCCTAAGGTCACAAAGGAAACTCCTTAACTGGATCCCTGGTTTCATGTCACAACTCTTTACAGAGCATCTACTATGTGCCAGGCACTCTGCTATCTACCTCTCCAGCTCCCTTCCTTTGTAAGCACCCTCTGCCCAACTGGTTGGCTTCCTCCCTGGGAAGGCAAAGTCTCAACTACAAGGAACATGCAAGTCCACGTCCATGCAGAAGAGCTAGGACAGACCACTCCCTCTTCCTGCTACTGGCCTCTCCCTGCCCAGCTGAGCCCACTTTCTTCCTTGATGGGTTCTGATCTCTACATGGTTGTTGTCGTTCAGTTTCTCAGTCATGTCTGACTCTTTGTGACCCCATGAGCTGCAGCACACCAGGTTTGCCTGTCCTTCACCATCTCCCAGAGCTTGCTCAAACTCATGTCCATTGAGCTGATGATGCCATCCAACCATCTTGTCCGCTGTTGTCCCCTTCTCCTCCTGCCCTCAATCTTTCCCAGCATCAGGGTCTTTTCCAATGAGTCAGCTCTTCACATCAGGTGGCCAAAGTATTGGAGCTTCAGCTTCAGCATCAGTCCTTCTAATGAATATGCAGGGTTGATTTCCTTTAGGATTGACTGGTTGGATCTCCTTGCAGACCAAGGGACTCTCAAGAGTCCTCCAGCATCACAGTTCAAAAGCATCATTTCTTCAGTGCTCAGCCTCCTTTATGGTCCAACTCTCACATCTGTACATGACTACTAGATAAACCATAGCTTTGACTAGATGGATCTTTGTTGGCAAAATGATGTCTCTGTTTTTTAATATTCTATCTAGGTTGGTCATAGCTTTTTTTCCAAGGAGCAAGCATCTTTTAATTTAATGGCTGCAGTCACCATCTGCAGTGATTTTGGAGCCCAAGAAAATAAAATCTGTTTCCATTTTTTTCCCCATCTATTTGCCATGAAGTGATGGGACCTGATGCCATGATCCTAGTTTTTTGAATGCTGAGTTTTAAACCAGATTTTTCACTCTCTTCTTTCACTTTCATCAAGAAGCTCTTTAGTTCCTCTTCACTTTCTGCCATTAGGGTGGTATCATCTGCATATCTGAGGTTACTGATATTTCTCCCGGCCATCTTGATTCCAGCTTGAGCTTCATCCAGCCCAGCATTTCGCATGACGTACTCTGCATATAAGTTAAATAAGCAGGGTGACAATATACAGCCTTGACATACTATACTCCTTTCTCGATTTAGAACCAGTCTGTTGTTCCATGTCCGGTTCTAACTGCTGCTTCTTGACTTGCATACAAGTTTCTCAGGAGGCAAGTAAGGTGGTCTGGTATTTCCATCTCTTTAAGAATTTCCCACAGTTTGTTGTGATCCACACAATAAAAGGCTTTAGCATAGTTAATGAAGCAGATGCTTTTCCAGAATTCCCTTGCTTTTTTTGTGATACAATGAATGTTGGCAATTTGATCTCTGATTCCTTTGCCTTTTCTAACTCAGGCTTATACATCTGGAAGTTCTAGGTTCACTTACTGTTGAAGCCTAGCTTGAAGGATTTTGAGCATGGACCTTGCTAGTGTGTGAAATGACTGCATTTGTGGGGTAGTTTGAACATTCTTTGGCATTGCCCTTCTTTGGGATTGGAATGAAAACTGACCTTTTCCAGTCCTGTGACCACTGCTGAGTTTTCCAAATTTGCTGGCATATTGAGTGCAGCACTTTAACAGCATCATCTTTTAGGATTTGAAATAGCTCAGCTGGAATTCCATCACCTCCACTAGCTTTGTTTGTAGTGATGCTTCCTAAGGCCCACTTGACTTCACACTCCAGGATGTCTGGCTCTAGGTGAGTGATCACACCATCGTGGTTATCTAGGTCATGAAGATCTTTTTTGTATAGTTCTTCTGTGTATTCTTGCCAACTCTTCTTAATCTCTTCTGTTTCTGCTAGGTCCATACTGTTTCTGTCCCTCATTGTGCCCATCTTTGCATGAAATATTTGCATTTTATGCCAAGATATCTACAGGGAGACCCCCTCATATGGTGATAGAAGATGACCCCTCGTGTGCAAAGACAGCTTTATAGTTACAGAGCACACAGTCCCACTGGGGGCTGTGAGGAGCTCAGACACTTGATACCCACACTCGCAAGCCCAGTCCCATATGTATAGAGCACTAACAGTGATGCAGTCACACACACAATCACACAAAATACATGGTGACACACAGCCATGGGCACACACTCTCACACAGAGCTACACAATACATACACCAACACACAATGACAACCACATACCCATGGAAACACACTATGACGGGGAGGTCAAGCCAAGGCATTGCCCCAGGGTCAGCACAGCTGATTGGTGAGTCAGTGAATGTATCACCATTTCCCTCCATCTGGGCATCTGACTGGCTTTCCCCTCCCTCTTCTGCACATTTTGATCACAGTCTTAAGAGCACTTGTGTCAACATGCTAACTTGAAAGACGATTGCAAAAGTACCACTCTAAGTGAATGTGCTCGTGCACTCCATTTCCACCCACACATCTTTCCCACAGGGAACTGGACACCTCTACATGCGTGCATGCACATCCAGGGCTCTACTACCTCTCACACACACTCATCCAGGCTCACAGACGCTGACCTCAGGGGCACTTTGGAGCCCAGCCTGAGGAAACGGCCCCATTTCTGCTATGAAGGTCTCCCCACACATCCCTGCAGCCCCTGAACTAGGAAGTGAGCCAGAAACCCCAGGAGTCCCACCATCCTTGAATAAGGTGAGATGCTCAGGGCCCGGCTGCCTGCCTCCTTGGCCAAGCCACCCTCCCTTCCCCCTCCCCCACCAGTGTCCCTGTCTCAGGGTCACCTTCTCCAGGAGGCCTCCCAGGTTCCAAGGAATCATCTTGGTTTGATGTTTGAGATAATGTCTTTGAGAAGGGTCTTCTCAGGCAGTCTGCCCCAGGGTCTTGGCTCTGGGCTGACAGGACAGGAGGTCCAAGCCACCGGAACAAGAATGTTTGTGAACCACTCTTGAGGGATGGTAGGACGCTTCCCCTGGCTTGGGGTCCTGCCTCGCATCCCCAGAATGGGTTCATCAGGCATCAACCATGTGCTCATCAGGCATTGACTATGTGCAAGGGATTGACTCCAGGGAAAAGGCATCACAGGGGAGGGGGGCCTAGTCATCCAGAGTAAATCTGAGGTGGGGATGGGAGCACCCATGGGCATAGGCTGGGTTCCCATAGACCTTAAGGAGGTCACTTTCCATCTTGGTGCCTCAGTTTCTTCATCCATCAATGGGGATATTGTGAAGACCAAGTCAAGGTGCTTATGATCTAAAAAGGCCATGTAGGTGTGAGGGTTTCAGTGTTTTCTTGCAGGGTATCCTCAGGGAAGTCTTCTATTCCCCTGACCACACAGGGCCTTCAGTGGACCGTGAACCACAGAGAGGTCCCTTTAACTCTTCAGAGGAGAAGAGAGGGTGGAGAGAGGATAAAGAGAGCCAGCAAGGGGTGAGAGGCTGCCCTAAGGGACAGAGAGAAGGATGAAGAGGAGAAGAAAGGCAGCCATAGGTGTCTATGAGCAAGAGCTGCCTGGAAATGCCCAAAACCCCCAACCCTGGCACAGGCCTCAAGGCACAGGGCCCCTGGTAAGAAGCCCAACCTTCAGCTCGTTAGCCAGGACCTGCTCATTAATCACCATGAGCCGCCTCTCCTTCCCTTGGCTGTGTCAGGCCATAATAATATATGAAGAACATTCATTTATTCACCAACTTCCCACTCAGGGAAAGATATATGACGTTGTAGGAATGGATTTATCCTGACACCCAGCTTTCAGCAAAGTGAGGCTAATTTAAACATTTAAGTCAACAGCTCACCCCTCCCGTTGTCTCCCAATTTCTTTTTTAATGGTGAGAGGTGAAGTAGGGGAGGGAGGTTGAAAATGCACAAGCCTGCGTGGTTGGAGGATTAGAGGCGATGGAGGGAGAGGAAAGGGAATCTCAGCTAGCTTTCCCTCTGGCCTCTCCCCTACCACTCATCCTGGCCCCACCTCTGAAAAAAAAAAAAAAACCAGGGCAACAAGTGGGGGTGGAGGAGCGAGCACCAAACTTGGGGTCCAGAGTCCTGCTCCATCTCTAACTCACTGCAACCTGATAAGCCCCTCTCAGTCTCCAGCCTCTATGCCCGTGTCTGTAGACCAGCAGGTTGAACAAACTAGACTCTGCCCAGGTCATCTCCAGCTTCTGGAGCTGGGTTCCTTTGTTCTCTTCTGGGCATCTCCTCACCCCTGTGGTCCACCTGCATGCTCCTAGGAGACAGAGGGGAAGCAGGACTAGGCCCTGCCTAGAGATCCATCAGTAAGGGCCAAGATAGCTGCCGTGCTAGGGAGAGAGTCAGCTGAACCTGGGGGAGTTCAGAGCAGACTGGGCAGTCAGGGCACACTTCATGGTGGAGGCAAGGCTTACATTCAGGACAAGGGAGCAGCCAGGTCTCCATCTGTTTAAGAGCACTGCCTCCAGGGGTAGGTGTGTATGTGTGCCTGGTCACTTCAGTCATGTCCGACTATGCGACCCTATGCACTGTAACCCACCAGGATCCTCTATTCATGGGACTCTCCAGGCAAGAATACTGGAGTGGGTTGCCATGCCCTCCTCCAGGGGATCTTCCCAACCCAGGGACTGAACCTACGTCTCTGATGTCTCCTGTACTGACAGGCAGGTTCTTTACCACGAGCACCACCTGGGAAGCCCCCGAGGCTAGATG
Organism: Giraffa tippelskirchi; assembly: GCF_054371585.1. Taxonomy (NCBI): domain Eukaryota; kingdom Metazoa; phylum Chordata; class Mammalia; order Artiodactyla; family Giraffidae; genus Giraffa; species Giraffa tippelskirchi. The sequence continues at coordinate 34,525,426 of NC_137286.1, read as the reverse complement.
CTTGGACTCAAATCCCTCCTCTGTGGCCTTAGCAGGCTGCTGACCCTCTCAATGCCTCAGTTTTCTCATCGGAAACCTGATGATGAGAGTGCCTACCCCACAGCATTCTTGAGAGGATCAGATGGGGCCACTATCCATGGGAAACCCTGGTACCATGCTTGGCACAGAGGAAGTACTGAAGCAACACCAGCATCACCATCATCAGGGCTGGGACAGGAGAAGAGGGGGAAATAGCTGGGTGAGGTCGGTCTGCCCTGTCTCCCCACTTCAGCCCAGGCCCTTCTAGGCCTGGTGTCCCAGGGTAGGGCGAGCTCCACTCAGCCCATCCGGAGCCCAGGAGGCCCCCGACCAAGGCAGCAAGATTTCTCTTTGCTTCAGGTAGAGACAAAACCACCCCACCCTCCATTACCAGGAACTAAAATCAGGGCCTTCTCTGAAGGCCTGGAAAGCACTAATAGCAGGGCAGTGGAGTAAGCAGCAGGGCACCCAGGGGGCGGGCGTGTGGCATGAGTAAATGCACTGCCCTCATGTGTGTGCGTGTGCACGTGTGTGTGCGCCTGTGTGTACAAGCACACATGTAGGCACACACTAACTTTCCCACAGTTCCCTCTCCCTTCACTGGCCTCTGACCTGAGGTTCCGAGCCACCAGCTGCCCCAGAGAATCCTTGGGCCTGACAGTGGGCTGGTGTGGAGGTGAGGTGCACACCACAAAGTCCCCGTCCAGATGGAAGGCTGCAGGGCAGCTGGGAAGGAGAGCAAGGACCCTCAAAGCCTACTAATCCCCCACTGCCAGAGCTCACTCGGCTCAAACGGGCCCGGGGGTTGTGGTCAAGTCACTCTCAGAACCTCAGTTTCCTCACCTGAAACAAATGGAGCCAGTTAACACCAACGCCACCAGGCGGCTGTAAGATGAAGCGAGGTCATATGTTGAGGCGCCCAACCCTGGGCCTGGCACACAGTGGGTGCTCAGCGACTGAGCACCCCCCGCTGCCCCCTCCCCACATTTCAGGGGTGCTGGGAAAGCTGAGAGCAACTTTCCTCTCACACTCCCCCCCGCCCAGAACAGGAGACCCCGTTAGACAGTGACGGATGGGAGCCAGTGACTGGGGGAAAGAGGTGTCAGCTTATGTGGGGGTGTCTGCCTCTCTGCAAGTCTTGCTCTAATTGAGTGTCCTATTAAAACACGCTGATTGGTAACACAGCCACTTTAATAAAAGAGTTCCTGTGTTATTTTTACAAGTCACCACTGAACAAACATGCCAATCCTCCTCCTTGGCTACACCCGCAGGGAGCCTGGCATCTGAGCCACTTGTCATAAACGAGATGTCACTGCTCACCTGGTGTCATAAGCGGGATGCCATTGTTCAGCAGTGTCCATTCCCCCCAAGGCCTGGAGGGTGGCCACGCCCCCAAAAGTGACAACCAGAACCAGCATCCCCCCCGCCTCCGGGCTGGCCCCAGGCAGGCTTGAGTGACAATTTTAAAAAGGCAGCTTATTTTTCCTCCTCAAAAGGAAGCCTGGCGGTGACTCACGCCTGTTTCCCACAGCAGCCTACTTCTGTGTTGCTCAAACACACCTGACGGCTCCCTCCCCTGTGGGGGGTGGAGGGTACCCGGGGGTTGGGGAGGTGACATTTAACAGCCCAGGCTGGATGTGGAAAGGTTCGAGGAGGCGGAGTGAGCCTCACCACTGAGGCTGAGCTCAGCCCCACCCAGCGACTCCAGCCCACTGGGCCCGGGTGCCCGTCTATAAAAGCAGAGGTTGGACTATACACAGGGGTTGCAAACTGGGCAACAGAATGCTTTGCTTGGCCTGCTCAGTGGGTTTTAAAAGATTAGAGTCTGTTGCCAACTTTTATAAATCACGTAGAAATCTAGATTTCTGGTTCTTCCCTGAAAAATCTGATCTGGCCATCAGCACCCTGCATTTCCACATTAGCAACAGTCAGTCCAGCTGACAATGGCTCTCCGGTCCCCCTCAGGCCCCAGCCAGCCTGCTTCGCTCACCATTCCCTGCCTGGCTCCTGGAACCCTTGAGTGTGAGACCCCTGGGCCTCCAGTTCTGAGGTTAGGAATCTCTACATCTGTATGAGCCCCCTGTGCTCTGCCTCAGACTGGAAGAAATGAGCCACAGAAGGAAAAAGGGGTTAACAGGACTCACAGTCAGACCCACACTGGGGATACAATCCAGAAACATACAAACCACAGAATTTATTGTGAAAAGTTTTCTTTTGTGTTGCTATTAATAAGTATCCATGGGTTAATTCACACCATTCTATGAAACCAGACATTTGCTCTAGTGTATGGGACTGGATGGTGCTGGGACCTGCCACCCAACTGTGAGGGACCAGCCATGATAGCCCAGCGCAGACACAGGCTCACCATGATCAAAGGCTAGAACGACTTGCTGATAGCACAGAAAGTGGGATGGACGTTCTCTGTTTTTTCAAAGTTGGGGACATAAGAACCAGTTTAAAGGGTTCAGTTGTAATTGTGCAAATACACAGAAAGAAATAGAAGCTTTTTTTCCACTATGATTGTGCTCTTTCCAGTTAAAAATGCCTCAACTCTAGAAATACCACTAATCTGGTCCAGGTCAGATGTAGGACATTCCAGGTAAACAATCTGTCACGGGAATTAGGGGCTAGAAGGAGAGATTCCAACAGAAGGAGTTCTCAGGAGGAAGGGCACCAAGGGCTGGGAGAGCCAGGCAGTTTCCTGGCCTCAGGAATGAAACCAAGTCCCCTCATGGCTGCCTGTAGCCCCTACACCCAAGAATTCCCTTAGGGGAGTGATGTCAGAGGAGAGGACCCAAGAAGTTCTTTGAGGCCCTGTCACATGCTTCCATCCTTGGCTCATGGCTTCTTTGAGCCTCAGTTTTCCTGTCTATAAAGTGGATGTGAATGATGGGGTGAGGCTTGGCTGTGCAATGGTGTTCAGGTGACAGGCTTCTGCTTCCATCTCCCTTGTTCTCCCTAGAAAGGGCCCACAAGCCAACTGCAACCCAGTTCTATTCTGTGCTATGCTACTAACTCCTGGCTGTGTGACCCCAGGCCAGATCCTGACCTCTGGCCTCATGTCTTCCAACTGTAAAATGGAGCTTTATGCCCTCTTGGGTATTTTGAGCCCTAGAACTTGAAGAGCCCATCCTGAAATCACCTGGGCAGACTTTGCTGAAGCCAGAACAGCCTGAGGCTTCCTGGTACCTGGAGGTGGAAGAGGACCCAAGGAGCAGGCTGGGCAGGCACTGGGTGGTTCTTGCTGGATGAAGGCAGAGCAGGTTGAGGGGCGGGTGAAAGGCAGTGACATGAGGACAGTGAGTGCAAGCCACTCTTTTAGGACCCTGGCTCTGGTGGTCAGTCTTGGAGGGCACATGGGGCAATGGCAGGGGCTTCCCTGGTGGCTTAGAGAGTAAAGCGTCTGCCTGCAATGCAGGAGACCCGGGTTCGATCCCTGGGTCCGGAAGATCCCCTGGAGAAGGAAATGGCAGCCCACTCCACTACTCTTGCCTGGAAAATCCCATAGACGGAGAGCCTCATAGGCTACAGTCCACGGGGTCACAAAGAGTCGGACACGACTGAGTGACAATACAAGCACATCATATGCTCAAAGACCCAAGTGTAAGGCAAGGTACAGTCTCACAGTCCCAGAGAAGCAGGCCTTCGGCAAGCCTCCTCCAGGAAGCCTACCCTGATCACCTTCCCTTCTGGGTCAGGACCTCACTCCCCTCAGGCCCACATCAACTCCTGATGAGGCCCTCAGGGTCTAGATGGAGGGAGGTAACCTGCCCAAGGCTGCACAAGCCTCCCAGCCTCCTGTACTTCCCAGGCAGGAGATCTGGACTGGAATCTTGGGAAGCAAGACCAGAGAGGGAGAACACCTTGGGAAAGCCACACAGCAGATGAGGCTTCAACCACCAGGTCTTTGCCCAAGCAGGGCCCTCCACCCAAACTCAGGTCTCTTGTCTACTTGGTGAACACTATTCCACTTCCCACACTCAGTCCACATGTCCCCTCCTCCTTGAAGCCTTCCCTTGACCCACCACCCAGGGGACACACCACTTCCTCCACTGGTCCATCCACCTGCCAAGCAGTCCCTCCCACTTTATGTCTGCCCCACGGGCTCTCCCTGTGACATCTCACTAGGCTGCCTCCCCACATGGCTGCCAGCTCCCGGCAGGAGGATTGGGTCTGACTATTCTCTGTCATCCCAGTACCAGCTTCAAGACCTTGCTTGGCACACAGTAGGTGCTTAAGGAACGAATGGAGGGCCAAAGGTGAGAAGGCAGGAAAGAACTGCCCTGGAAAGAGAGGTGTCCTCCCACCCCCGCCCCCAGGCAGGCAGGCAGGCAGGCATGCCCCGCCCCACCCCGCCCTCGCCCAGTTGGCAAAAGCTGCAGAATTAAGCACAAGTTATAATTAAGACGGGATGTTTGAAGAGAAACATAATCTCCGTTTCCGTGGGATCCGCGGGCACAACAGTAATTAACGTCTCATTAACATTCGCCTAATTAAGCAGTTTATGAAAGTGTATGGATTTGCATACTGCCACGCCAGGCTCGAGGCGGCAAAATTAACCCCTCACGTCCTGGGTGGGGCTGGGAGGCAGAGAGGGCTGGATGACGCCTGGGGAGGAGGTGGGGTGGAGTGCCACCTGTCAGCAGAGGCTGGGGGGAGGGGAGGGTCTTCGCCTGCCCTCCTAGCTACCGCCCCCAACCCCACCTCATACGCCCCTCCACTGACCTGAGGGCGGAAGTTCACTCCTCCCCTCTCCCCACTCCCTGGGCCAACATCATCTTCTCAAAAAAGACCATTTTAAAAAGGAAAAGTAGGTCATTGTTTTCCCCACTACGGATCAACCCCAAGGGTCTCCCTGGGAGCCAACTGCTCAGCCAAGCTCCTGGGTCTCCACCCTTCCCTGAGGCTCTCTGCAGGGAACAGACCTTCCACCTAAGAAAACCTTTTTAGCTTCAGGTGCTATTACCTGCCTCACTCAGCACCCCCAGCTCCCTGAGGGCTGTGTGAGTGTCACTCCATTTAATCTCAAAGAAGAGGGGCTCAGGGAGGTGTTGGTTCAGTTCAGTTCAGTCAGTCCTGTCTGACTCTGCAACCCCATGGTACTGCAGTGCACCAGGCCTCCCTGTCCATCACCAACTTCCGGAGTTTACTCAACTCATGTCCATCAAGTCTGTGATGTCATCCAATCATCTTATCCTCTGTCGTCCCCTTCTCCCACCTTCTGTCTTGCCCAGAATCAAGGTCTTTTCCAATGAGTCAGTTCTTTGCATCAGGTGGCCAAAGTATTGGAGTTTCAGCTTCAACATCAGTCCTTCCAATGAATATTCAGGATGATTTCCTTTAGGATGGACTGGGTGGATCTCCTTGCAGTCCAAGGGACTCTCAAGAGTCTTCTTCAACACCACAGTTCAAAAGCATCAATTCTTCAGCGCTCAGCTTTCTTTATGGTCCAGCTCTCACATTCATATATGACTACTGGAAAACCCATAGCTTTGACTAGACAGATCTTTGTTGGCAAAGTAATGTCTCTGCTTTTTAATATGTTGTCTAGATTGGCCGTAGCTTTTCTTACAAGGAGCAACCGTCTTTTAATTTCATGGCTGCAGTCACCATCTGCAGTGATTTTGGAGCCCAAGAAAATAAAGTCTCTCACTGTTTACATTTGCCATTCACTTGCCATGAAGCGATGGGACCAGATGCCATGATCTTAGTTTTTTGAATGTTGAGTTTTAAGCCGGCTTTTTCACTCTCCTCTTTCACTTTCATCAAGAGACTCTTCAGTTCCTCTTGCTTTCTGCCATAAGGGTGGTGTCATCTGCATATCTGAGGTTATTGATATTTCCCCCGGCAATTTTGATTCCAGCTTGTACTTCATCCAGCCCGGCATTTCATATCATGTACTCTGCATACAAGTTAAATAAGCAGGGAGGTGTAGACCCTGCCCAAGATCACAGTGCTGGCAGTGGCAGGGTCCTGGGCTCTGTGACCCCCCAAACCCTTCCCACTTCCCCAGGGGCTCGATCTGGGGGGCACAAACACTCCCCACCAGCAATAACAACACAAACCACACATTTGCAGCCCAGCCTTGGGAAAAGTCAGGCTGCTCCTTCTCGCCTCCTCTGGATACCTATTAACCAATCTCCTGCAGGCATCTTCAACTCCCAGCCCAGCCACCACAGCTGGAGTCACCTGTGATGTAGCCATGGCAGGAGGCCTTGGTTCTCCAAAGGAGAAAAAGAAAGTAGGCTTTTAGGATGGTGTCAAGTAAAGTATTTCTCTCTGGAGCACTAAGAAGCCTTGAGCACTGAACACATTTTGGTGTTCATTAATTATTTTCTTCTTTTCTTCTTTTTTTAAAGTTTCTGGCCACACTGGGTAGCACGTGAGACCTTAGTTCCAGACCAGGGATCAAACCCGCACCCCCTGCATTGGAAGGCAGAGTATTAACCACTGATCACCAGAGATGCCCCAATTATCCTCTTACTCTTTGATCTCCACTCCCACTGCAATGATGTCCACCATTCAGGACATCTGTCAACTCTCTCCATTCTGAGGGCAGATTCAGACAACTTTTCTCTGTGAAAATTTAATTTAACAAGATTTATCATGATCTTTAAAAAAAAAAAAATCTCATTCCCAACAAGCTATAAAAAGCCTAAGCCATAAAGGTGAGAGATTTGACTTTGCTACAATTTAAAGCGCCTGGGCAACCAAAGACATCACAGAGGGAAAAGACAAGCCAGAGAAGTATGCCTGCAGTACATACAGCCAACAACAAAAAAAATTTTTTCCAGGCTACATAAAGAATTCTGCAAATCAGTACAGAAAAAGACAAATTGCCCACTTTTTGTAAAAGCCAAAACATGGGAGTAGGCAACTGGTGGATGAGGAGACCCAAAGGGCCAAACACATGACAAGACTTGCCTCAGGGCAGCAGAGTTCCCAGCAATGCCAAGTAAAAGGAGATACAACACTGTACCCGTTAAGTTGGTGGGCATCTAATAAGTGCCAAGTGTTGTTGGGGCTGTGAGATAACAGGACTGCTTGGACATTGCTGGTGGAAGCAGATGTTGCTACAAGCATTTGGTGAAACACTGTGGTCTTATCTTGTAAAGCTGAAGTTGCATATAGCCTACCACCCAGCAATTCCACTTCAAGAAAAATGTCCACACACATACGCACCAGGAGGATGTACGATGCTCGTGGCAGCCTTGTTTGAAAGAGTGAAAGGTCTTTTCGACCCCATAGACTGTAGCCCACCAGGCTCCTCTGTCCATGGAATTCTCCAGGCAAGAATACTGGAGTGGTAGCCCTTCCTGTCTCCAGCAGATCTTCCCAACCCAGGGATTGAACCTGGGTCTCCTGAACTGCAGGCAGATTCTTTACCATCTGAGCCACCAGGGAAGCCCAGAGTGAAAGGGGCAACGCTCTAAATGTCCACCAGCAGGAGAATGGATCCGCTGCGGGATGCACAGATTAACTACAGTAGGTTGAACACATGCGTTCACCGTCACTCCTTTCCAAAACCCCATTACAACAATAAAGGATCTTTTTTGTACCTAAATCCACAAGGACAAAGATTGGAAGAAGAGAAAACAGCAACATAATTTTGGAAGTTGGAAAGCAGATGGGTGAGCGGTAATTAATTTGGCAGAGCTGAGAAAGTGAGTCCCTGTCCTATTATCTGGCAGAACCCACCAAAGGCACACTAACTGGTGGCCCAGGCAGCCCTGGACATGGAAATAAAGGACTGGTTGGAAACAAGAAGCAAGTGGACCCCACGGAGCTCCCAGCTCTGCCCAGAGAAGACTGGAAGACACCAGGCCATGGGGCGGGTGGCAGGGAACCCTTACTAAACACTGAAGGAGTAGGTGAAGTTTCTGTGCCGGATTTCAGGTCTCGACTCCAGCCTTCCTCCCTGACTCACGTCCAGGAGGCCCTGCCATCAGGGCTTCCAGTGAACCAGCACAGTGAAGCCACAGTTGGTGAGTCTGCCCCAACACGGGGGACACCAATCAGCCTTCATTGTCCCAGTGCTAAATAAGAGCTGCCAAACAAGCATCATCAGACATTTGAACATCAGCTCCACCAGCTCGAGGACTTTTGACCATTTTGTTCAGGGCTGCAGAATGGAGCTGGTGCAGAGCAGTGACTCCATCAATTTTGCCAAGTGAATTAACTGAGGAAATCTCTAATAGGAAAGACCAAGTCCCAAACCAGTAAAAAAACAGAGAGAGAGAAAAAGAAAGCCAACTTGAAGGAAATCAGCAATGCAGATAGAAGGAAACTTTAAAAAGAGAGAGAGCTATTATTATCCTTAGAAATAAAATGTCCACAAAACAAGAGTTGGATGCAACATATTTTAAAGAGAACATTCAGCAAATAAAAAAGATCCTTTGAAATTTAAAATTTATAAAGCAGAAATAAAAAACTCTTATTAGAGAACTTCCCCGGTGGTCCAGTGATTAAGAATCAACCTGCCAATGCAGGGGACACAGGTTTGATCCCTGATCTCTGGACCAAGATCCCACATGGCACAGGGAAACTAAGCCTGCACACCGCAGCTACTGAGCCCATGTGCCTTAGAGCTTCTGTTCTGCAGCAAGAGAAGACACAGCAATGAGAAGCCCATGCCCCACACTAGAGAGTAGCTCCCACTAGCCACAGCTAGAGAAAGCCCATGTGTAGCAACAGACACCCAGCACAGCCAAAAATAAGTAAATAAACAAATACTTTTTAAAAACTTTATTAGAAGGGTAGAATGATAAAACAGAATAGATCTCCCAGAAACAGGAACAGAAAGGTAAAGCAATGTGACCAAGGAAGGAAAAGATGAGGAAGTTAGGGGGTCCCTCTGAGAAGCACAACGTGTGGCTGGGTGGGGTTCCAGAAAGAGAGAACAGAGGAAACAGAGGCCAGGCATAAAGGAGTAAATCAAAAACTTTTCTAGAACTGAAGAACATGAGCTTCCAGCTTAAAACATCAGACCCTCACCAAGGTCCAGCACAGTGAGTTCTCAGAACATGGAGGGAAAGAGAAGGCCCTACAGGCTTCCAGAAAGAAAAATCCAGGTAGGATGCTCAGAATGGACGCCGGAGCAGCCGTGGAACCCTCAACACCAGCACTTGTAAGCAATGTTAAAGCAACGACTTCAAAGGAAGGGCCCCCATTAAAATTCTGGGGATAAAGATCTCCATCTGGAATTCTATACCCAGTCAGACTATCAATCAAGATTTAGGCAGAAGAAGAGTTTTCAGTTGTGCAAGGTCTCAAAACATATACTTCCCACCCACCTTTTCTGGAAGCTACTGGAGGACGTGTTCACCAAAATAAGAGTGTCAACTAAGAAGGGAAGCAAGAGATCCAGTCTGAGAGAGGTGAAAGGAACCTGAATTATGGAGAAGGGCCATCCTGGTGTGCCTGAAGCACAACAGGCATCTAAATAAACCCAACTGGAGCAGGTCAGAAGGCTCAAGGAGAAGTTTTTTCAAGAGGATGAAATTGATAGAGGACTTTACATGTTTTACTTATATTGAAAGGAGATTTACCCAACTGAGGGAGAGTTGGGAATTGAAAAAGTGATAAGTATTTTAAAAAATAAAACCCTAATCCCTCCCACCCCTCCAACCCTGCAAGAAGATAGTTTTAAAACTCCAGGGAAAACATAGCTGTCAAGAAAGAAAAAGTAATCAGAGCATTCTGTGTGGCTCAGCTGGAAAGCTCAGCCGACCAAAAATGTGGTGACTAGGGTAGAAGCAGGGATATGGTGGTCAAATGGAGCTAAATCCTCAGCTAGTAAAACTCACTAGGTGATGCCTGAAACTAAACCAAGGAACAGCCATACACGCTATTACATAGAAGTAGGGGCATAAATACACAAACAATCCACAAACAAGTTGAAAGAGTTTGCTCCAGAGGTGTGGCAGATGGCTCAGGGAAGGGCAGAGGACTATAGGGTTTATGACAAAGTAATACACATGGCCTCACCCGCTGCCAGTGGGGCCACCTCTGGCCCTAAACACCCCAACCCCTGCCCTAGCCTGTGATTGTTCACTGTCCCGTGCACCCTACCTACATGCACCCCACCTACATGTACCCCAGCCTCCTGGACAGCTCCCGCCTCCATCCCTGCTGGATTTCAACACCTGTGCTCTCCACCCTCCTTTAAAGTGGGTTCCCAGTGGGTACCCACTTCCTCTATCTCCTCCTCTTCTCCCTGGTTGGGGGCTCCCTGAGGGTGGGGGTCTGCCCAAGCCAGCAGTCCACTGAGTTTTTCTTCCTACCTTTCATTTAACAAATAGTTACTGAGCACCTCTCTGTCCCAGGCTCTGGGGACAGAGCTGTGAGCAAGGCAGCAGCACATGAAAGAAACAGAGCAATAAATACAAATGGTGGGAAAACCATGAAGGGGGAGAACCAGGTCTGCGGAAGGAGAACTCATGTCTTCATGGACAGTGAGGAGCGGGCTGGTCAGTGACAGGGATACAAGTGTCCTGTGTAGAAGGAAGGAGGGAAGGAGTAGGTGGGGGAAAGGGACTCTACCCCCATCCCACCTCCCCAGCTCTGTCTCATCCCTCCTCCTTTGCTCCCCCCACCCTGTTCCAGCCAAGACCGGGGCCAGTCTTGTCAGAGGACAGCAGGAGAGATTCATGGCCCAGCCTTTTCATGGAAATTGATGCCCACCTCACCAGGGTGATCTACACCCTCGATTCATTCCTCACTTAGGTCAGATGAAGCACTGCAGCCAAGCAGGGAGGGCAGGGCAGCAGTGTGTGGGCACCGGTTTCCTCTGCCAGAGAATTCTCTCTGCCGGCTGCAGCCCCATAACCACAGGTGTCTTCCTGCCCTGTCCCTCCTCCACCAACCCTGCTTTCATCCAGGCCTCTCCTGCTCAAGATCCTTCCATAGCTCCCAGTGCTCTCAGGGACAATTTATGGTCTCTGACCCAGGCCAGGCTCAGGGCCACAGAGCTGAGCTAGGGGCTGATGACCACTCAGCATCATCCTGGCAGGAACAGAAGAGGCTGTCCATGGCAGAGTGGGGCTCAGAGAAGGAAGTCCTCCATTCCCCCAACCCCAGCTGCCATAAACTCAGCAAAGGCCTCCAGAGGGACCACGCTAAAGCCGGCCTTGGGATGAGCAGAAATCTGGCAAGAGCTCCAAGAGAGGCCAAAACCCCATGTGGCCCATTCCTACCTCTAGGGCTTCGCTCTTACTGGACCACTTGCCAAAGGGCCCACCCTCCCTTCTACCCAGTTACCACTTCAAGTCCTCCTGAGGCTGCTCTTTCAAGGAGACTTCTGTGGCCTCTCGGGCTCCCCTGTGACTTGGGTCTCTCTCCTTCCTCTCCCTAGCCCACAGCACATGTTTTGGGAGATCTGTTGGCCAACAAAATGGCCAGGGTCAGCAAGCGGTCAAGGAGGGTACCTTCCCATGGGAGAAATCCCTCTCCGACCTCACCATACCCCAGCTTGGACTGGACAACGTCAAAGCCAACTACAGCCATGGAGGGAGGCAGGGGGATTGCCACAGAGGGAGAATGAGGGAAGAGATCCAGGCCCTCAGTCCCTTACCCACCCCTGGTGGACAGCGACCACACCTGACAGTGCTGGACCACTGTTGTCCACTTGCCTTGTGTTCCCTCTCCACCTCACACCATGAGCAGAGATGGTCCCTGGGAAGAGGGGACCAGGGAGGGGCTGAAATAGCTACCATCACCCAGCACCTCCTATGTGCCAGGCACCTCACATAAAACCTGCCTTTCCTTACATGCTCACTCAGCACTAAATGTGCAACAAACATGAGCTCATTTAATTCCAAGACCCTGATGGGCCCTATTTTCCAGGTGGAGACATTGAAGTCCACAGAGGTTAGTGATGTGTGCCCACAATCACACTCTGGTTAGTGGTGGGGCTGGGATCTGGAGTCAAATATGTCAACCTGGGGAGCTGAGTTCCTCCCAGGGACCTTTTGAGATAGGGCTCTCTGGGATGGAGGGACATGCAACTTGGGGCCTGCATCCCAGGAAGCAAGCCAGCCTTGGTGATCTTCAGCTGGAGTAGGCGCAGCCAGAGGGGCAGGTCATTGCTGCTCTCTATCACTCCCCAAAGATGGGGAAACTGAGGCTCTCAGAAGTCACACCCAGGATGGGTAGATTCAGATCCAAGCCTGACCTCAGACCCAGGAACTCTTCCCTAGAAACAAGTCGTCCTCCTCACCTGGGCAGGAGGCAGCAGGCCCTTTCTGAGCCCCTAGACTGACCAGGGACACAGGAGGCTGGAGGTCCCCATCTGCAGCAGACTGCCTCCCAGGGCCAGAGAGAGCCCAGACACCCACCACCTTCCACCCTTTGCTTTGGCCAGTCATGGGAGTGGGCCCTGAAGAAAGGAGCTGGTCCCACCTTTAGGCTACCAGGTGAGGACTGTGACCCTTCTCTGGGCTCAAGTCACCCAGAGAGCTGAACCCCATCCCACCCTCAACACAACACCTCCTCACCTGCAGGCACCTGGCGGGTGAGACAAGGTCAGAGAGAGGATGAGGCCAAATAGTGGCGGGATGACAGCATCACAGCCCTGGGGGAGGAGAAACCCCCCTTCCAGAGTTGGACCAGGGGCTCCTAGCATCCCCTCCAACCTCTTGACATGCAAGACCCTGGACCTCCTAAGGTCTATGATTCCAAGATCTCATGCTTCTGGGAACCTTACATCTGCCACCACTTTTGAGCACCAACTAATTACAACACCATGCCTGCCTGCTCAGTTGCTCATTTGTGTCCAACTCTTTGCGACCCCTTGGACTGTAGCCCGCCAGGTTCCTCTGTCCATGGGATTCTCCAGGCAAGAATACTGGAGTGGGTTGCCATTTCCTCCTCTGGGGATCTTCCTGACCCAGGGATTGAACCTGCATCTCCTGCATTTCCTGCATCGCAGGCAGATTCTTTTTGGCTGTATTTACCCCCTCCACCATCCCAGCAGGAGGAGGATTTTAACCCACTTTTTCCACTGGAAATGGGAACCTGTCCAAGGTCACCAGTGATGAAAGGCAGGTGGGGTCAGACTCTGGGGCACTGAGTGGAGTCACTGTGTACTTAGCCCACAGCCCATGAATCTTCACAAATCCCACTGTCCCATATGAGGCAGGAGGGGAAGGCAGGCGATCTGCAATAGATCCTCTGACCTAGAAAACAAAGGGTCATGATTTCTTAGCCCTGGGCTTCTCCACTGAGAGTTCTCAGAGGATAGAAAGGAAGCCCCGATCTTGCTCCTCCCTCAAAGACCTTCTCCAGGCTCTAAAGACAAGAGCTAAGACCTCTGAGGAGGAGCTGAGGGGCTCGGTCTCAGGGTCCCAGAAGCTGGGCCAGGAGCCTGGGATGGCGGCTCAAGAGGTACAAGGGGCTGGCAGGGAGCCCAGAAGGCACTGCCACCCCTCTGCCTGCATGTGAACAGGATACTGTTGGGCCCATTCCACAGATGCAATAACTCAGGAAGGAAGATTATGGGCTCAACTCTGCATCCTGGCTACAGGGTACCTGCTCCCATCCCAGCTCTGGCCCTGAAAAGCTGTGGAGGTCGGGCAGGCTGCCCGCCCTCTCTGGCCATGAGTTTCTCTCTGCGCAGTAAACTGGATCATCCCCTCCAGCCAGGCTCCGGAGTCTGGTGCTAGAATCCTCAGAGTAACCCTGTACTCTGATTCAGGGGCCACTGGAAAGATGGGCTGCCCACCTCCACTGCAGGCCCTGCCTCCAGACCTGCAAAGATCACCATTCAGGTAGCATCCTCTGTGTAGAAAGAGGAGACTAGATCAGTGTGACCCCAGGTGCCCTGGGCCAGGGCTGCCCAGTAGCCAGGAGGCTCTGCTGGCTTCTCCTGCCTTCCCTCACTGTCCCTGGGAGTGACATGGGCAGACAGTCCCACTCTGGCTGCATTCCCACACCCCTCAAGTCAGACAGCAAGATGCAGTAGTAACAGTATGGAGTTTGGTGTCAGACAGCCCAGGTTCAAAGGTCACTCCCAACCCTCAAATTCCAGAGCAGTTTGGGGCAAGTTTTTTAACTTCTCTTGATCTCCATGTCCTAATTCATAAATGGAGCCCACAAGCACGCCCCTTGGAAACAGTGACAGATTTCCTTTTCTTGGGCTCTAAAGTCACTGTGGATGGTGACTGAAGTCATGAAATTAGAAGACGACTGCTTCTTGGCAGGAAAGTTATGGCAAACCCAGACAGTGTGTTAAAAAGCAGAGACATCACTTTGCCGACAAAGGTCGATATAGTCAAGGCTGTGGTCTTTCCAGTAGTCATGTACAGATGTGAGAGCTGGACAAAAAAGAAAGCAGAGCACTGAAGAATTGATGCTTTCAAACTGTGGTGCTGGAGAAGACTCTTGAGAGTCCCTTAGAAAGCAAGGAGATCAAACCAGTCAATCTTAAAGGAAATCAACCCTAAATATTCTTTGGAAGGAGTAATGCTGAAGCTGAAGCTCCAGTACTTCGGCTACCTGATATGAAGAGCCGACTCATTGGAAAAGACCCTGATTCTGGGAAAGATTGAGGGCAAGAGGAGAAGGGGGCAACAGAGGATGAAATGATTGGATGACATCACCAATTCGATGGACATGAACTTGGGAAGCTCCAGAAGATGGTGAGGGACAGGGAAGCCTGGCGGGCTGCAGTCCATGGGGTTGCAAAGAGTCAGACACAACTTGGTGACTGAACAACAAAGCACACCCCTAAAAGGAGGGGATGCATGTGAACAGGGGAACCGGTGAGACAGAATTGAGAGACTTGGCCCAGGCCTTCCTGAACAGTCAGCCTGCCCCAGGTCCTGCCAACCTGACACCTCGGCTTCCACTTTCAATGCCTAAAAGCCACTGATGAAGAGGAAAACCTGCCGTTTAAAATAAAGTGGAATTTGCCTCTCATTAAAATGAAGTTTGTCACTTCTATCATAAATTGTCCCTCTCAGCTGCAGAAAAGGTCCATTAACACATTATTTTTCCTTCTCCGAATGAGATGAGAGTGGGTAGGATTGAAAATCCCTGTGGACAGTAAAAAAGCCAGAAAAGCCCTCTCCCCTACCACCTCCAACTGCCCCCAAGAAGCCAAAAAAACTCATTGTAATTATCTGTCTGGGAGCAGGCTAGGGGAGTGCCATAGCATGGTTCGTTAAGTCGCTAATTAGCAGGAACCAGCTTTGACTGTAGGGGTTGGGGGCCAGAGGAGTGGGTTTCGGTCTCTCCCTCCCCTTCTGCTAGCCCCCAACCTTGTACCCACTCAGTCTCACCTGGTTCCTGGGCATTTGCTCTCAGAGCCCAGGTCTCTGCAGTAACCCTCTTCCTTTGAGGCCTCAGTCTCCACATCTGAGCTATAGAGACTCATCCCTGTGACTACTGAGGACTCATGGAGCCCTGGACACCGTTCCTGGGGGGCACTGGCCCAGACAGAATAACAGAACATGCAGGGGGCAGGCTGGTGGGGGCAAGGGGTTGCTTGGAGCTCTGAGCACTTCCAGTTCCGATGTTATAACAATGATGACCTACATTTAACAAGCACCTACTACATGCAGGACTTGACAGAATGGACTCTTAATCTTGGCACAAGAGCCCCATGAGGTCATCCTGCCCAATGTCCTTAACAGGTGAGGAGGCTAGTCACAACAAAGTTGAGTGACAGCTACTAAGTGAGATCTGAAAAGAGGCAGGCCAAACTGAGCCTGGTCCCCGCCCACCCACCACCCTTGGAGCCTGTGCGCCTCAGTCCCTGACTCCATGCAGGAAGGACGTGCGATTCTCCAGCACCTTCCAGTACAAATGGCCCTAGGAGATGGAACTACTACTGTACCATGATGCCCAGGGTAAAGGTGCTTGTTTGGGGTCACACAGACCAGGAGAATGAGGATTTTAAGAATACGGTCTCCTACCCTGCACTCCTACTCCTGGACATATATCCAGAGAAAAACATGGTCCAAAAGGATTCAGGCATCCCAGGGTTCATTGTAGCACTATTTACAGAAGCAAAGACATGGAAGCAACCTAAACATCCATTGACAGAGGAATGGATAAAGATGTGATACATATATACAATGGAATATTACTCAGTTATTAAAAAGAATGCCATTTGCGGCAACATGGATGGACCGAGAGATTGTCATACTGAGTGAAGTAAGTCAGACAAAGAAAGAGAAATATCGTATGATATCACCTATATGCAGAATCTAAAAAGAAATGATACAAGTGAAATTATTTACAAAACAGAAACAGGCTCAGAGACTTAGAGAACGAACTTATGGTTACCAAGGGTGAAGGATGGGGAGAAGAGACAGTTAAGGAGCTTGACATCAACATGTACACATTACTATATTTAAAATGGACAACTAACAAGGACCTACTGTACAGCACATGGGCTCTGCTCAATGTTATGTGGCAACCTGGATAGAAGGGGAGTATGGGAAAGAATGGATACATGTATATGTATGACTGAGTCAGCTTGCTGTGCACCTGAAACTATCACAATACTGTTAATCAGCTATGCATGCTAAATTTCTTCAGTCATGTCTGACTCTTTGCAACCTTATGGACTGTAATCCACCAGGCTCCTTTGTCCATAGGATTCTCCAGGCAAGAATACTGGAGCGGGATGCCATGCCCTTCTCCAGGGGATCTTCCCAACCCAGGGATCGAACCCAGGTCCCCACATTGCAGGTGGATTCTTTACCGTCTGAGCCACCAGGGAAGCCCAAGAATACTGGAGTGGGTAGCCTATCCCTTCGCCAGGGGAACTTCCCTACCCAGGAATTGAACCAGAGTCTCCTGCATTGTAGGTGGATTTTTTACCAGCTGAGCTACCAGGGAAGACCCTAGTGGGCTATCAGTTCAGTTCAGTTCAGTCGCTCAGTCATGTCCGACTCTTCAACCCCATGAACCGCAGCACACCAGGCCTCCCTGTCCATCACCAACTCCCGGAGTCCACCCAAACCCATATCCATCGAGTTGGTGATGCCATCCAGCCATCTCATCCTCTGTCGTCCCCTTCTCCTCCTGCCTCCAATCCTTCCCAGCATTAGGCTCTTTTCCAATGAGTCAACTCTTCGCATGAGGTGGCCAAATTATTGGAGTTTCAGCTTCAACATCAGTCCTTCCAATGAACACCCAGGACTTATTTCCTTTAGGATGGACTGGTTGGATCTTCTTACAGTCCAAGGGACTCTCAAGAGTCTTCTCCAACACCACAGTTCAAAAGCATCAATTCTTTGGCGCTCAGCTTTCTTTATAGTCCAACTCTCACATCCATCCATGACCACTGGAAAAACCATAGCCTTGACTAGATGGACCTTTGTTGGCAAAGTAATGTCTCTGCTTTTTAATATGCTATCTAGGTTGGTCATAACTTTCCTTCCAAGGAGTAAGCGTCTTTTAATTTCATGGCTGCAGTCACCATCTGCAGTGATTTTGGAGCCCAGAAAAATAAAGTCAGCCACTGTTTCCACTGTTTCCCCATCTATCTGCCATGAAGTGATGGAACCAGATGCCATGATCTTAGTTTTCTGAATGTTGAGCTTTAAGCCAACTTTTTCACTCTCCTCTTTCACTTTCATCAAGAGGCTCTTTAGTTCTTCTTCACTTTCTGCCATAAGGGTGGTGTCATCTGCATATCTGAGGTTATTGATATTTCTCCCAGCAATCTTGATTCCAGCTTGTGTTTCTTCCAGCCCAGCGTTTCTCATGATGTACTCTGCATATAAGTTAAATAAGCAGGGTGACAATATACAGCCTTGACGTACTCCTTTTCCTATTTGGAACCAGTCTGTTGTTCCATGTCCAGTTCTAACTGTTGCTTCCTGACCTGCATACAGGTTTCTCTATACTCCAATATAAAAGGTTTAAAAAAAAAAAAAAAAGAATATGGGCTTCTACCCCTACATCACACTCCTGGAAACTCACTTGCGGCCATGCAGCCCCCCAGAAGCCCTGCCCGGAGCAGAGCTCCCCTCCATTACCCTCACCTAGGAACCTGCCTGAGGCACAGCTGCCCTTCCTGGGGTCAGAGACCCTGTCTGTCCTGCCTACACAGTCGTCTCCAGGCCCCACTAGCCTTCCCTTAAATTCTGAGAGCACCCCTCAGATTCCTGCCAGCCCTCAGGCACAACATCCCTGCTCAAACCCACACCTCCATGGCTCCAAGGGGGTCACTGGGTCGTGAGTTCTGGGAGCGCCTCCAACCCCACCCGGAGCTCCGCCCACCCGGAGCTCCGCCCACCCGGAGCAGCTCTGCTTACTGCCCCAGCAGATCTGAGGGCTGAAAGCTGGCCCACGCGGATGGGCGAGAGAGGAGCTGGAGGCTGTGGAGGCGCAGTCTAGGAGGTGATGAGAGTGTGCAAGGAGAGTGTCTCCATTTCCCAGAAAGTTTTCTTGGTTCTTCAAACCGGCAGGGAACTGTGGGCCTTCACTCCCCCAAAACTATGTCCGTGCCCAACAGGTCTTTCTCCCCTACTGATGCCCACTCAGTCCCCAGCCAAGCCATCCAGCCCCCTGCCCACCTCACCCAGGGCCTCGTGTCCCTCAAGCACCTTCCAGTTTAGATAGCACCTCAGAATCAAGGAGCAGCTGCTACCTGATTCCATTCACAACCCTGTGGACACCAGAGATTGGGTGGCCTCCTGCAGGAGCCCAGCTCCAACTGTCCTCACCTAGTGCACACACACATCCATGCACACACGCTTATACACACAGTCCCAGGAGCCAAAGGGTGAGCACCCACCACACACACAGTCCATCTGCCACCCTCCGGTATTGGTAATGAGAGCAGCAGGCCAACAGATCAGGGGGCTGATGGCCACTCAGCAGCAGCAGATGAAAGGAAATTTCCTGACCCAGGCTGAGCCCTGACTCTGGTCACAAGGATCACCGATGGGTGCTCCTGGGATCCTAGCCTCCCCCTTGCCCTGGGTCCAGCTGTCTGCAGAGGAAAGTAGCCAAGAGGGGCTAGAGTCAGTGCCTGGCATCAGGCCCTGAGGTTCTTCCTCAGCAGCTCCCAGCCCACAGCCTCAGTGCTCCTTGTCCCTGCCCAGAGAGGCCAAGGGCTCCATTTGAAGTCACAGAGCAAGTCAGAGACAAGCTGGCACTGGAATTCGGGCCTCCCATGACCTGGGCCTGGGACTCAGATGCACTGCATGCTGTGAGAGAGGCAGAGCCACAGGCCCCACAGTCATCTCAAGGGTCATCTTATCTCCTAGAACCCAGGATGACTGTACCTCGAGCCTGGAAGGACAAGCCGCAAACCCGCCCCTTTCTCCATCCAGGAATTCCTTCTTCAGTCTCCTTGGCCATGGCCATTAAGCCCCTGCTTGCACACTTCTGATGAGGGCAAACTCACTACCACCCAAAGTAGCCTGTCCACCTGAAGCTCTAATTGCTATCCCTCTCCCCAACCTGGGTCTCCATGGGGCAGTCCGTGGCCATTGCTGGTCAGGGTCTGGGGAAAATGCTCTGGCCCCTCAGAGATTTCTGGACAGTAAGTGCAGCCCCTGAGCCTACCATCTTCCAGGTCCCAGTCCCTCCTTGCTTTCTACTTCCTGTTAGAGTCCCTGTGAGCCCAGGTGGAGACCCAGGCTGGAGCACCAGTGGCTGGGTGGCTGAAGATTAGTTCCTCACTCTCTCTGAAACAAGACAATTTAGGTAAATCCTTGGCCCCAGAAGCTCTGGCAGTGGGGATCCACCACACTCAGCCCTGAACAGGACTCTCCATACCAGGCATGACTGAGCCTCCCCAGTCATCTCCTCCTTCATACCATACTCCCTGCTTCTTGTGATATGCCCTCCCACAGCCTGAGCCGAGGCTCTCTAGCACTCTGCCCTATGTCGGTGCCCCTCCAGGCCTAGAACAACCATTGTGTGGCTGGTCTTCTGAGTGCCCATTGCTAAAAAGTAAGGGAAGGCCCCTGCCTCTGAAAATATCTCCCTGCCAGCTTGGCCTGGCTCTGAGATTGGTCCTGGGCCAGAAGAGGCTAGAGGATCTCCCCCAAACCCTGGGCAGCAGCAGGCACCCACTGTCCCCTTGGACACCCAGTTCCAAGCCCCCATCCCTCCATCGGCATCCCTGCCATGCCCTCATTAGCACAGACGGCTGTCCCCGAGCCCCAGGCTTGCTGAGTTACAGCCCATCCATCCCTCCCAATGTCCTTGCCACCGCCACCACGGGCCCATATTACGGCACGTACATCTGTCAGCCTGTGGCCGCCACTGCTGCCACCGTTTCCAGGGAGACAGTCTCCATTTATGACATTATCAAAAAGTCTGGCCCCTCCCTCCCCCTCCCAACCCTTACCCCTGCCTCCCTTTATGGGGATGAAGATTTTGGCTGTAAATATCACCACATGTCTTCTCTGCAGATTCTAACAAGGCCTGACTACGTAGGTGCTGCGGAGGAAGCCACAAGCACAGCAAGCGGCCTCAGTGTGCTAGTAGGTGCATTAAGGCCTCACTCTTGGCTGCCCTGGCCACCCTCCCTGCTCCACCCAAGACCATCAGAGAGTACCCAGCCCACCGCTCATCCATGTACCCCCTGCTGCCATATAAGCCCTGAGGCAGAATCTGCTCACAGTGGAGGCAGGCTGGGGATGGGTCACCCACTCAGGGCTTTGGCTGCAAGGGGGGTAGAGAGCTAGCCCTGGGGAAGCCCTCAGCTTGGAGGCCCCAACATAGCAGGCCCTTTACCCATCAGCTGCCAAATCCTTCTCCCAGCAGCCCCACAAGCAGCAGGTGTTAACAGGAGCATCTAAAATCACACAGCTGGTCCACGGGGGAGCTGGGGTTGAAACCCAGAACTGGGGACTGCAAAGCTCCTTCCACCACAGGCCTGACTCCTCCCACCCCCACCATGGCCTGAGGGTTAAGGTCTGACATGTTTTAAGCATTTTACATGTTTGCATGTATTAATAATAACTTAAGCCTCACAATGGTGGCTCAGACAGTAAAGAATCTGCCTGCAATGTAGGAGACCTGGGTTTGATCTGAGTCAGGAAGATCCCCTGAAGAAGAGAATGGCAATCCACTTCAGTATTCTTGCCTGGAGAATTCTATGGACAGAGGAGCCTAGCAGGCTACAGTCCATGGGGCCACAAAGAGTTAGACAGGACTAAGCAACTAGCTGGACTTGACTGAGTGACTAACACTTTCACTTTCAAGCCTCACAATGACTCTATGAGGCCAGCACCACTAATATACCCATTTTTCAGACAGGACACTGAGGCAGAGCCAAGGCCACATGGCTTACAGGTGGAGGAGCCAGGATGCAAAGCCAGGAGCTGTTAAGGCCTCTGCTCAGAGGAGTGATCTAGGCTGGCCAGGTGAGGGGTTCCTACCACCTTGGAGAGACTCAGTCCCTTCCCTGCATCCTCCCCATGGAGATGGGCCTTGTCACCTTTCTCTGAGATAACACTAGAGGAGCAAAGCCCAGGCACTGGGCCTAACACACTGCAGGGATTCATCCCAGCTCTTCCAAACCCCCAGTCCAGTCTTAGTCAGAGGAGCAAATGTTCAAGATTTATTCAACCATCAAGGGCCGGGAAAGTGGTACATGGAAATATTATCATTATTACTGTCATTGAGATCATCACAGTGGAGATTTGACCCCATCACTGTGGGGTTTCTGACCTCATGCCCCATAGGAGGGCACACACAGGACCCTGGAACACGGAGGGTGCTTCACAGACTCTCTAGGCCTGTTACAACTGTATTCATTTCCAAGGGCTACTGTCACAAATGACCACAAACTTGGTGACTTATAAATTTATTCTCACACAGTGCTGCAGGTCAGAATTCTAAAACTAGTTTCACTGGGTCAAAGTGAAGGTGTCAGCAGGGCTGGTCCTCTCCGAAGGCTGTAGGGGAGAATCCATAACTGGCCTCTTCCAGCTTCTGGGGCCACTGGCATTCCTTGGCTTGTGGCCACATCACTCCAGTCTCTGCCTGTATAGTCACACAGCCTTCCCCTCTCTGTAGTCAAACTTCCTTCTGCCTCCCCATTATAAGGACATTAGTGATTGCATTTGGGGCCCACCCAGACAATCCAGAATGATCTCTCCATCTGAAAATCCTTAATTTAATCACACATGCAAAGACTTTTTCCATATAAGATAACTTCCACAGGCTTTAGGGATTAGGTCATGGATGTCTTTGGGAGCCATCATTTAGCCTAAAACAGTCACCAGCTACCAGCTCGACAACCCTCCTAGACAATTAGCAGGTACATCAAACTTCACATAACCACAGCTGAGTGCCTTGTTTTACCCCAAGCCTGATCCTGCCCATGTCCCCATTTCAAAAGTAGTTATACTCCCATCTGCCCAGCTGTTGAGGCCAAAAACCACATGGTCAACTCTTTTTTTTTCTTTTTTTAATATTTATTTATTTGGCCACACTAGGTCTTAGTTGCAGCCCTAGGAATCTTTGATCTTGACTGTAGTATTCGGGATCTTTAGTTGCAGCATGTGGGACCTAGTTCCTTGACTGTGAATTGGCATTGGGAGCACAGAGTCCCAGCCACTAGACCACCAGGGAAATCCCAATGGGGTCAACTCTTAATTCCTCCCTTTCTCTGCCCCAGAATAGCTGATCCACCATCTGCAAGTCTCACTGGATTTCCCTTCAAAATCGATCCAGGATCTGACTACTTCTCACCATGTGCACAGCTGCCACCGGGCTCAAGACACCACCCGTCTCGCCTGGATTACTGAAGCAGCCTCCTCCCTGGGCACCTGCCTCCACAGTGTCCTCAACACAGCAGCTGGAGGGACTCTGAAAACCCAAGACACAGATGTCACTCTGTCAAAATGCTGCATTGGCTCCCGTCTCACTCAGAGCAAAAGCCTTACAATAGTCTGCAAGTTCTAACCCCATTTGCTCTCAGACATCAATTCTCATACCCCTGTCTCCCTCTCCTGCCTCTTCTGCCACTCAGGCTTCCTCCCTGTCCCTCTTACAGATCAGGCAAGGTCTGGGGGTCCTTGTTCCCTCAGCCTTGAATGCTCTGTCCAAGTATCCACACAGCTCCCTCACCTTCTTCAGGTCTTTACCAAAAATCATCTCAATGGGGCACCCTCACCACTAACATTTCCTTTTTTCCTCCCCACTGATTTCTTTTTTCCCCCTTGACTTTATCACGATCTAATGCAACACGTGTTTTGCTTATGCAGCTCGTTTAATGTCTGTCTCCTCTGCTAGAATGTAAGTTCTGTGGAGACAGCCTCCTAGATCCTAAAAAAGTGCCTGGACAAGTTCAGGCCAGTTCAGTCACTCAGTCATGTCCAACTCTTTGCAACCCCATGGACTGCAGCACACCAGGCTTTCCTGTCTATCCCCAACTCCCAGAGCTTGCACAAACTCATGTCCATTGAGTCGGTGGTGCCATCCAACCATCTCATCCTTTGTTGTCCACGTCTCTTCCTGCCTTCAATCTTTCCCAGCATCAGGGTCTTTTCCAATGAGTCAGTTCTTCGCATCAGGTGTCCAAAATATTGGAGACAAGTAGGTGCCCAATAAATATTCATATCAATTCACTCTACAGACAATTATGGCACCAGGCACTGGGGAGGTACCAGGGCCAAGTGGTGAACAAGACACATCCCTTGACAAGGACCATCCAGGGTGTCAAATACAGTGACAGGGAAGCAGAGAGCGCCATGCAAGTTCAGAAGGAGAGACTAACTAAGAGTTCATTGGCTAGATGAGGAGATAGCGTTATTCCTGGCAAGAGGAACAGCAGGTACAAAAACAAAGAACAAAAGACCTGTTGATGGAACAAGGGAGAAGGCAGGAAATAAGCTTAAGGTGTCAAGCAAGGACCAGTTCAAAGAGCCATGGAGAGCAAGGCAAGGGAGTTGAACTTCTCCCTGTGAGCACTGGCAGGGACTGAAGGGAAGGACGTGGCAGGTGTGGATGTCTGGAGGCTCCCCTGCCGCAGATGACTGGCAAGCAGCCTAGATGCGGGGAGAGGTTGGGGTGCAGGGCCCACCAACCAGACGCCAGGGGAAGGATTAGGAAATTTCCTCAACTTGTGGCCTCAGGCAGGAAGTGGCTCAATACACAGTGACATTCTTATGCCCAGGACTGTCCTGGAGGAAGACCCTGGGAAAATTAAAGCCAACAGTTTACAACAGATGCTGGACTGTACAGCTCTAACGGAGCCAGGGAACAGGAGAGCAGGGTGGCATCGTAGACTGAATTGTGTCCCCCAAAGTTCGTGTGTTGAAACCCTAGCCCCCAGCATGAGTGTACTCGGAGTAAGGCAATAATTAAGGTTAGAGAAAGTCATAGAGTAGTCTTAATCCAACGCCTGGAGAATCCCATGGATGGTACCCTGCCAGGCTCCTCCGTCCATGGGATCCCAAGAGTTGGATATGACTTAGCGACTAAGCCACCACCACCTTAAAGGAAGAGATACCAGAAACCCCTCCCTCCCCATCTCTCCCCCTCTCCACACTCCCTCCTCACTCCCTCTGCCATGTGAGCACACAGTGAGAAGGCAGCCACTGCAAGCCAGGAAGAGAGCTCTCACCAGAACCCGACCATGCTGGCATCCTGATCTCAGACTTTCAGCCTCAGAACTAAAAGAAAATACATTTCTGTGGTTTAAGCCACCCAGTCTACATCATAGCCACCCAGTCTTTTGTTAGAGTTGTCAAGCAGACTAAGACAAATAGCAAAGTCAAGGAGAGCTTCCTGGAGGAGACAAGGTTTGGGGTCATCCTAGGGCTTGAAGACAAGTCAGATCCTGGCTGGCTGGACCTGGGGTCACACAGTGGACCCCAGCCAAGGCCCTCCTTCATCAGGCCTGCAAAGTCTCGGCAGCTTCTTTGGGGTTTCATTCCTCTGCCGAGGAGCACAGAGTTAGTTGCAGGATTGATGGAACTTTGCAGCTTCCATAAAGTATAACCAGGCCCCTCAAGATGGGGTTAGGAGGTCAGAATATTAAGGTTCCTAAGCACCGGATCCCCGCATCCCTATTCTGCTCCCTTGAAAGGTAACTCAGCCTGGTCTGGGCCAACCAGGAGTCAACATGCCAGGGCCTCCCCCTCAAACTCAGGCTCCCACCGTATGGGGGCTGCCTACAAGTGGAGACCTGGGTTGGGCTCTGAATGACAGGATATGCAGAGAGAGAGAGAAGAGAGAGGTCTACAAATGAATATACATTTTTATAAGACATGTTTAATTAAAGTAGATTAAAATTAATTTGCTTTAAGAAAATTAGAAGTGCCCTAGAGGATTTCAGAAGCAAGACAAAGTCCCTGAATCCAGAGGCGCCACAGAAGGGCCTGGAAGTGGGATAAGAAGGAGGGGCACCCACGCCTTTCCCTGGTGGCTCAGATGGTAAAGAATCTACCTGCAAATGCAGGAGACACAGGAGACATGGGTTCGATCCCTGGATCAGGAAGATCCCCTGGAGAAGGGAATGGCAACCCATTCCAGCATTCTTGCCTAGAGAATCCTATGGACAGAGAAGCCTGGTGGGTTACAGCCCATAGGGTCGCAAAGAGTCAGACACAACTCAGCGACTAACACTTACTTACCCATTCTCTGCACAGGGAATCCTCAGAAGGATGTGCCTCCCGCTTACACAGCACTCCGTACACCTCAAGATGTGGTCCGTGGGATAGCAGGCCCATTCAGCCCCATTATACCAGGAGAAACTGAAGTCCAGAAAGGGCATTGACTTGCCCAAGGTCACACAGCACACCTGTGGCAGGGCTCAATGGGCAGCTGGTCCCTTCTGCCAGCCCTGGATGTTTTGTTCACACTCAGCACCCCAAAAACCCCCCACCCCACAAACAATCCACCCCCTGACTCAGCTGCTGCCCCCCAGGATCCTCTCATCTGCAGGGTGGGGATTTTGGCTCAGTGACAGTCTGGCTCCTCTGAGGCCTGGCACAAGGAAGGTGGAAGGAAGCAGCCTGGGGGTTGGGGACAGGAGGCAGAAAGGGAAAGGACCCGAAATCAACAAGCATTCCAGAATTTTAAGCAGTTTTTGGAGGAAAACGAGGAGCAGGTTCAGCTGTAGCAATTTGCTCCAGGGGAAAATTATGTTCCCGTGCTCTATTATACAGAACAGAAGGAACATTTGGTGGGTTGAATACTCGTTAATTTATTTCTCTGTTTGTTAATGGGCCTGACGCACGCGCATGCTCATGTACACACACACACACCCCCAGGCATCAGCAGGAGATGGCGTTGGGCTCCCGGAGTTTTCCTGCCACCTTCCTTTGAAGTATCACTGGGATTCTTACACCCTCTTCTCAACGTGGATGCAAGGGGTCTAGAGGGAGGTGGTGTGCAGTTCAGAGACGGAGGTGAGGTAAGAGCCCCTCAGTTTCCTCATCTGAAAAATGGACTTGGCAGTGGGATGATCCAATGTATCAGGGCAAAGCCTTTGAACTTGGAACAAGTGTAATAAGACACGTGAAGTCATTTCAAGAACATCAAGTCTGCTGCTGCTGCTAAGTCGCTTCAGTCGTGTCCGACTCTGTGCGACCCCATAGACGGCAGCCCAGCAGGCTCCGCCGTCCCTGGGATTCTCCAGGCAAGAATACTGGAGTGGGTTGCCATTTCCTTCTCCAGTACATGAAAGGGAAGTCTAGAGACAGGCAAGAGGTTCCAACAGGGCCAGAGGAAATGACGCTCCAATGAATGGCTCCTTGACACCTCACACCCAGGAAGTCCAAATGAGGGCTGTCACACTTCTGCTTGGCCCAGAATCCCATCTCAGAAAACAAGACCATTCAGGCCAAACTGACCTCCCTCGACCCGGACTTTTCCCACCACAGGACCCATCTCCAGCATCTCCCCGCTCCACCCATTTCTTACCATCCAGAGGCCACCCTCCTCCCCACTGTGACCTCATGGCTCTCCTCCAGATCCGGCACTAGTCTCCCCACCAGGCTCCCTGCTTTCCCCGCCACTGGCTCTAATCCATTCTCTCCCCATGGGGGCCAGAATAGAATCGGAAACGCACAAATCAGATCCTGTCACTCTCCTGCTTTAGCACTCTCAGAGCTTCCCCCACCCACCACAGTTCTCCGAATAAAACCCGCCTCTGCTAGGGCCGCCCCTCTCCCTCCTTCCCCATCCACCAGCGTGCTAACTTCCTCCTGGTCTCCAAACACACCCAGCTCCTTCCTGTCTCCAGGCCTTGGTCTAGTCGTTCAGCCACCCTAGAATGCTGTTTCTTCTCAGACTTGAGATCATCTCTTCAGAAAGTCCTGCCTGGATCCCTTCCCCTCCAAGGTCACTCAGCCCACCCCAGCCACTCCCTGTTTCATGGCCCTGTTTACTTCCCTCCCAGTTTCATCACAGTCTGCCGCTGTTCAAATGATTTGAGGTTTGGGACTTCGCTGGTGGTCCAGTGGTTAAGAATCCGCCTGCCATTGCAGAGGACATGGGTTTGATCCCTGGTCCCAGAAGATTCCACATGCCGCCGGGCAACTAAGCCCGTGTGCTACAACTACTGATCCGACACACCCTAGAGCCCATGCTCTGCAACAAGCAATAAGAAGGCCGTGTGCTGCAATGGAGAGTAGCCCCCACTTGCTGCAACTAGAGAAAGCCTGTGCACAGCAACAAAGACCCAGCGCAGCCAACACATAAATACATAAAATTTATTTTTTTATAAAGAGAGAGGTTTCCCTCTGCCTAACAACAAATGATTTGAGGTTTGGCTCACTGCCACTCCCACAAGAATGGAAACTACCTGAGGGCAGGTGGAGTATATGTAACCTCCCTCTATCTGCAGACCCTAGAAATAACACCCAGCACTTAGGAGGTATTTTATAAACACATGAATGAATGAAGAAACAGGTAAGCTCTAAGCCAGAGGGGTTAGTGAGAAGTGGGCCAGGGCTCCCTGATCCCAGTGTCATCTGCCCCAGGCCCTGAAGGGTCTCAGCACTTCTTCCACTACGAAAAGGGAACAGGCAGGGATGAGGTTTGTGGAGCAGCACCTATGATCTGGGACCTTTTCTCTAAACAAGTCCATGATACAGTTACAGATCTGAGACTAAGGCTTGAGTCCTGGCACTGCCACTCTGTGCATCTCACTTGACCTCTCTGAGCCTCAGTTTTCTCATCTGCGTAATGGGGATAATAACAGGACTCATCTCCCAGGACTGTTCTGTGGGTGAATGAGATCTTGTTTTCAAAAATATGAGATGATGAAGATGATATAAAGACCCCATCTCTTGCAAATGAGGAAGCAGGAAAGGTTGTGGGAATTTTCTGGGTCCCACACTGGAAAGTGAGAAGCTAGGACTAAATGCAGACTTGTGTGACTCAGAATCCAGGCTCGTGCCCATGTGCTGGTCAGCCCCGGGCTGGGAGTGGGGAGTGGCACACAGGAGACCTGTCTGCCAGCTGTGCCTCAGTGGTCATGTTCCCTTATGTTCCCCAGATGAAGTGACTTAGGCAACCCCCTCCCAGTTCCCACAGGTTCAGCACAAAAATACTTTAGGAGGCGGGGAGCGCTGGCCAAGGAGAACAACTCAGCTCCCACCTCCCCTCCCACCATGCCTGAGGCTAGGGAGCTGGGGAACAGACAGTGGCCCAAGCCCCGGACAGGTAAACTGAGGCAGCCTATGAGCAAGTGTATGCAGAGACTCCCAAGGGTGGTCTAAGGTGGAGGAACGGGCAGGTCTGAGACTCAGGAAGTCTGAGAAGAGGAAGTGGCCCCCATGGCAGGGGAGGAGGAATACCACTCAGCAAGCACACCCTTGTCCACCCCCCAACACACACACACACCGGCCAAGGGCACAGAGCAGGAGGAGGCAGCAGGACTCCAAAGGTCCTGGGGACAGATTCAGGGAGCACCCACTCCCACTCAGACTACCTTCTGGGGTTGGAAGGTCATCAGTGAAGGTCTAGAGACCTAGGGGTAAGGCCGCCCTGCTGAGATCCTGCTTAGGTCCAGCAAGTGAGGGACGTGGCAGGCAGAGCCAAGGTGCCTTCAGCTGGCGGCTAGCGCACATTAAGAATTATTCCTCTCGCCAGCAAACAATTTGTTACAATATTCTTTGTGCGCTTTTCCCAGCTGGGTGCCCTCCCATACATCCTGCATTAATCCCAGAAGTCACTCCATTCATTGAGGACATGCCTGAATGTGCCTCCTCTTTTATCAGGGAAATTTTTCATTGTTTTGAAGCACTCATAGGTTTTAATTTGGGGTTGAGATTTTAAAGCCTCCTTCAGTAGCGAAGACATATGAGGTGGCTTGTGGCTGGAAAGATTACCTCTGACCTCCAACTTGTAAGGGCCCAGCAGGGGCCAACAGACCCTCTAGAGGAGGGGAACACAGCACCGCCTCTCCAGGAAGCCAGGGACTGCAGGCCTCAGTGCTGTGTGGCATTGAGACACAGCCTTGACCTCTCTGAGCCTCCCCAAGAGAGGTAAAGTCAAGGAAGACTGCATATTTGAGTAACCCTCTACTGAGCACGTTCAGGAAAGTCTGTGAGATGCTCACCTTTAAATCCCACAGTCCTGGGGGGTAGTGGGGCCACATAAAAGGCTAAAAGTTGGAAGTTCAGAACTTAAATGACCTGGGACAGGTAAGTCATTATCCTCTCTGAGCTAGGATGAGCTCAGTGCCGCCCTAGGCTGCTGGGCATGCCCAAGTTCAGAGTGGGTCTAACTGAGGGCCTGGCACATAGTGGGTACTCGGTAAGAGTGACTCTCCTGGTTGGACCTTCCCGGTGGTCCGGTAGTTAAGACTCCAGGCTTCCAACACAAGGGGCACAGGTTTGATCTCTGGTTGGCAAACTAAGATCCCACATGCTGCATGGTGTGGCCAAACTGAAAAAAAAGAGTGACTCTCCTTGCCCTCCCAGCCCACCACAGATCCCTTCCACTTCCCCGGCTTTCAGTCTCTTGGCCCTCAAGAAGTCAGACCCCCTGGTTCCTTAATCCAGGCTGCCCTCAGGGTGACGCCACCTCCAGCCAGAGCCTCTCCACAGGCCTTGCCAGTCTGGGTAGCTGCCACCAGCCTCCTCCCAGGCCTTGCACAAGGCTGCCATACTTCCCACCAGAGGTCTGGGGAGTCCTGTCTGTGCCCCCACTCACCCACAGGCACCATGCCAGGCTCTCTGCTGGGATCCAGGCTGCAGGCTTGCTGTCCTCCTGCCCTAAATCAGGAGACAACTGTCCCACTCCCACTTCCTAGTCCCCCACCCCCACCAGGGGTCCAGGGCTAGGGCTTCTCTGGGCTCTGAGTGCAACCCCCCACCCTCCCAACCCCAACACCATTACCACCCCCTTCCTGGTTTTTGCTCACACTATTCCCAACCAGCCATGCCCTCTCTACACTCCTCCTTGCCCCACCTCCTTCCCCAAATCCTCCTGAATACTAAGGTCCAGCCTCTTCCAGGAAGCCCTCCCTGACTTCTCCAACCCTTATCTCCTTCCCTTTCCTAGACTCCCACCATTTCTCCTCAGTCCCACTAACTTCACGTTGCTGCCCCAAACCAGGAACTGTGTCACCTACTCATTTTGGGGCCACCAAGCCCAGTACCACTGGGTACTCAGGAAGGATGGGATCATTAAATGATTCAGAGAGAAGGGCATAGAAGTCACCCACTGATGAAGTAGACACCTCTGTGAAGAGCCATCATTATGCCCATTGTGCTGATGGAGAAACTGAGGTTAAGAGAAGTGAAGCATTTACCTAAGCAGCAGGGCTGGGATGTGAACCAGCCCCACCACATGGTGCTGTTAAGACACAGTCCAGGGAATTCCCTGGCAGTCCAGTGGTTAGGATGCCGCACTTTCACTTCGGGTTCAATTTCTGCCTGATCAGGGAAATAAGATCCCACAAGCTTCGTGGCTCGGCCAAAAAAAAAAAACCCGACACAGTCCACAAATCCACATTCCACTGACATGACCCGCCAGCCCCGCAGTTCACACACGCTACCCCATGTGACCCTCCACTCCACTGGTATCTGTGCCACCAGGAGGCACAGTTAGGGCTAGGCACAGATAGCCCGGAGAGGCTGGGTCACTTCTCAAGGCCACACACACAGCCGCAGCACTGGAGCTTGAATCCGAAGTCTCTCAGTTCCCAGCTTGGTCAGAGCGCCTGATCATGACTCCTGTGACAGGGTCTGTAGACGAGCCTGCCCACCCTGGTGCCCTCCCTAGGGCTAGGCTGTGGGATGGCCCTCCCTGTCCCCAGCCTGCACACCACCTGCTCCCAATTATCGGCCGAAACCCAGCACTCCGGGGAGCACCCGCACGGTGGGCTGGCCTTCTGGAGGGGCCTGGCTCTCACGGTTCCGGGTGTTGACACAGACAGCCTTGCCGCGATGGCTCCCGGAAAGTAGGACACATAGGGGGAGGGTAGGAAAGCAGGTGCGGGCTGGAAACCCTCCCGCCCCCCTCCACACCGCCTGGACTGCGGGCCCACCATGGAAAGATCTCCTCGAATGACCTTGACAACTCCCGGAGGTGGACCCTGTGGGGCCTGGAGTAAAGGCCTGGACTGCCCATTGAGGGGAGAGGCTTGCCCCATGTCTCCTCCAGCTCCTCTTAGCTCAGTCACCTGGAGAGCCCCGGGGGCCGTGGGAAGAGAAGCCTCTTTTAGCAAGAACCCCTCTCTGCATCTAGGGATCACTTCACTACTCCCTCATCTGTAAGTGGGGCTCAGGTAATAGAGGTTTCCACATTCCAGACACTCAGGGAGACTAGGCTGGCTTATCCCGGCAGGCTCCGAGGAGGCAGCTCTCCTGGGCCACCCAGTAGACACTCAGCTGAAAGCAGGACAGACCTGGTCTCCCAAGAAATCGGCGGGGTAGCACTGAGTCCAGGAGCCAGGCTGGAAGGCAGGTAGACACGCCCACCCAACAGCTACAAAACCACACCCAGCATCTCACCAGGGAGCCTAGGGTCTCAGAAGCCAAGAGGTACTGCCCCCTATGCAGACTGTCTGCTCCTGAGCACAAGCTCAGGCCATGTTCACGGTTACCAACTGTCATCACCACATCCCAGCCTCCTCCCAGCTCCATCCTGGCCTGAGAAATGACGACACAGGGTTCCTGTAGAAGGCACCAGGGTGTGGGGTTCAGGCTAGAGCCAGAGGGGCTTAAAGGCTAAAGGGGTGGAAGTAAAGACAGTTCCCTGCTCTTTGCCCTCCCCATGCCAACCCCCCCTCCACTGTTGAGCAGAAAGGAGGTGCAGCCCACCCCATCACACACAACCATCATTCTCAAGGCTGTGGGCGCCCATCTTCAGTGTCCCCCACTCTCTTGTCTGCAGCTCAGGCTCCATTCCTCTCTCTCCAAGCCCAGCTCAAGCACTTTTATTATTCAGAAGAGCCTCTTGATTGAAAAGGCCTCTGAGGCATCTCACAAATAAGAATCCTTTAATTGGGAAGTTGTTAACTTCTCAAAGAAGAATTTTAATTTTGGTTCCCCACCACCTCCTCTCCCCCGAAACCTATGAAAACTATGGACTAGAAACAAAGACAGACAAAGCCAAACACCCCAGGGCACCCCATCCCCAACAGTGCCAGCATCCAAGGCAGCAGAGACAGAAGTGGCAGCTGGCCCCTGCCAATTTGCACAGAGACCACAGACCCCCACCTAAGAAGTATGAAGGCCTGTGTGAAGGCCTCGAACCTTTCCCTTTGGGTGTGCCTGCTCCATCCCCGCCTCACCACCCACACAAATGGTGGCAGATGGCTGAGGGGTTCAAGGGATGACAGGGCACCCAGAAGTGGGGTCGACCATGTCTATTGGCTTCCCAGAGCCTGACTCTTGATGCACATCTCCCCACCACCCTCTCTTCTATCCTCGGTCACACTGTCCTATAGCAGACGACTACAGTTAACTGAGCATTTACTATGTGCCAGATGTTGCTCTAAGCCCTTACGTGCACCAACCAACTTAATCCACACAAAGTCAATGCTGTTACATTCCCTGTTTGCTGAGGAAGAGACTGAGGCCCAGTAAATGGCCTGAATTTACATCATTAGTGAGAGGCAGAGTTGAGACTGGATTCCAGGCAATCTGACCCCAGAGTGGGCATAATCCAAAGGGCCACCTTCACCCGCCAGCCCCCCTCCATGACCTGTGTGCTCCTTGAGGATCACGGCCATGACCAGCTCATCTCTGGGTCCCCAGGGACAGCACAGAACCTACCAAACAGCCGCACTTAGTCAATGTGAACAATGAAAATGAACGAAAGGAGTGTTAAGAATCCGCCCTTCAGCTATGCCCGTGCTCAGGAACTAGATAGGAGCCTGGGAGCTGCAAGCAAAGATCATCCTAGGCGCCACACCCCTGGGTCATCTGCCCAATGTGTGAGCATTACTGGGGTGAACACAGGTGCACAGGGAGGGGCAGACTTGGAGGGGGCCACGAGATGGGCCCAGAGATCAGGGAGGCTTTCTGGAAGAGACACCTACCCCCAGACTCCTTCCCCGGCTCTCCAAGGACATGGGTCACTTCCCACTCTCCACCTAGGTAGGAGCAGAAGGGAGGCCTGTGTGACCAGTAGCACTGATTCAGGAGTCAGTAAGTGTCCAAAGGTGGTGGGTGTGCCCCTCCTGCAAGGAGACCTGGGCAGGGCTGGCCACAGACAGAGAGGCTTGATTTAAATGCCATCAACCCCGCCAGGAAGTGAGAACTCAAGGGCTATGGCATCTGGGACCCCTAGCTTCACCTGCCCTTCCCCTACCCCATCAACCCGCCCCCTCCCCTCAGACCACAGGAACGCTGGAGGAACAGGCAGGAGGAGGCAGGAGACAGCAAAGAAAGACTGGGCTCTCTCCAGGGTTTGGCTGAGTCAAGTCTCAACTCCTCAGCAGGCCTCAAAGTCTCCTGGTGACAGCCTGGCCCCTCCTCCTGGGCACCTCAGCCACAAATACTCCAAAGTCTCCACCTCTGTACCTCTGCTTAGCCTGGGCCCTCTCCCTCCTCCCCCAAACCTTTTCCACCCATCACAGCTCCACCTACATCATCTTGTTCACGCAGCATTATTTATGATGACACACCAAGGAAAACAATCAAACCCCACCACAGAGAACTGGTTAAACATGTAACAGCACACATAGGCTGGAACATTACGCTGCCATTAAAAATCACATTCCAGAACAGTATTTAATGGTGGGAAAATGATCTTGGTGTGATATTAAGTGCAAAAGGCAGGTTAGAAAACAATAAGTACAGTTTGATCCCAATTATGATATAAATACATATTTTGTAAAAGACTGACGGGCAAAACACCCAAGTGCTCACATTTTCTATGGAGAACACGCAGGCTTCTTTATTTATCAGAAAAATAGAACATTTTAAATGAATTCGACAGCCTTCGAGGCTCAGCACGGGTACCCCTCCTCCAGGGCCCTCAGGCCCCCCAGCCAAGAAGGCGGCTTCCACTCTATGTTAGTTCGCCGACTCCCTGCCCACCGAGCTTCCGGTGCTCATGCTGTTGCCTGAGCAGTTGGGGGCACGGTGGGGAGTGGTGGAGAGGGCTGCGATGCTCCCTCCGCCACAAGAGTATGAGCAGGGCCCAGTCACCGCCTCCCTGCCGCCCCTGCCCCCAGCCCTCCCATCACCCGCGGCTGCCTTGCAGAGAATCCTGACCACCTGCTCTCTCCCCATCTCCCAGCAGCAATTACAGGTTAAACTGGAGGGCTAATTAGCTGCTCATTCCACCCAGGGCTGACTGATTAGCAGGAATATCTTGATGGAGGTAACTGGACTCCAAAACGAGGAGGGCCAGGAAGGAGATCCTGCTGTCTGCTCCCTGCCAAACCCTGCAGCTTCCTGAAGGGGAGGACAGCGCCGGCTGAGCCTCGGCCACATCACAACTGTCACCCAGTCCTTCAGGAGAAGGGGCCGCCAGGTCTTCTTCCTCTGAAAAACTGGGTTAACATTCCAGCCCAGCCTGCTGCCCCCAGCCCTCCCCCAGCGTGCCTTCTGTTTAGCAGACCTTCTCCTGGGTCACGGAGGCCTGTCAAGAACAAAGCATTAGCCCAGAAAAAGAGTGGAAGTCACTTGGTCAAGGTTACAGGCAAGGCTAGAGAGGCAACAACCCAGGTCCTCCCCCCCCCCATCAACCCCCTCTTCGGGACTTGCTATGGCTTCTCCACATTCCCTCCTACGGGACCAGAGTGGGGGGCCTGTCACCTCCCACGTTCTGGGTGTCCTGCTCCTCATGATAGAGTCCAAGAGGCCATCTGCTCTGCTCTCAACGAGAACCAAGGTCACCCGGCTGCCAGTGCCTGTCACACGCACACACCTGGGGCTGAGCCTCCTCCTGCCCTGAAGGTGTCAGGACTCACACGTTTACTCTGGCTTGGAGCCCCGTGAAATTCCCCATGTCGGAGCCAGTGCCAGCCTCCTGACAGTTTCTTGGACCCTGATTGTCTCAGTCCACACGTTCCCACTCCCGCCTGACCTGGAGTCATGCACACGTTTTGTCAACAATGTGACAGGACCAAGGACAGAGCCCTCCAGCTCACCACGAGAGACCTCCCGCACCGCATGGGAACCCGATCGCCGGCACGTCCAGGAAACCATGTCGCTCAGAAGAATGCCCCAGGCTTCTGAGCTGGCTGCCGGTGCCCTGCCACAGCCTGGACTAGTAGGACGCCCACGGCCACAGCAACCCTCCTGGACTTGAGTTCAGGCTGAGGTGGGAGATGGGAACCCCCCGCGATGGCCTCCCCACAGCCTCTCCCTCGGGGACACCGCATCCACCCCCCATGGCCCATGCCACCCGCACCCCCCAGCGGCCCCGAGCAGCCTCTCACCTCAGGTCAGGTGGGCTCGTAGGGAGTGCTCCTGGGAGGGGCACTGGTGATCTCTCTCTCTGCCTGTGGGCACAGGGGCCTCAGGGCCTGTGAGGGCAGGAGGCTGTGGGAGAAAGAGTCAAGCCATCAGCCAGAGCAGGGGCAGCACAGGACGGTTCTGGGGGGCAGGGGGGGCCATGCACACAGAGGGTCTGATCCCACGAGGCTGGGCAGTAAATACACATTGCACACACAGACTCTCCCTCTGGTTGACACACTCAAGTACACACTCCCGTGTGTTCTCACTCATTTGCACACTTGTGCTTATATACACTCACACACATGCTTTCACATGTACATAATGCACTTAGTCTCTGACACACTTACCTATCACTGGCACTTACACCCACATGCACTCTCACTCACTAACACACATACCCTCACAGGCCACCAGCTAGGGCAGTGGGGCTCTGGGAGTGGTGGGGTTCCTGGCAGCAGGCAGAGATGCGGGTGTCTGGATATGCCTCCCCCACCCACCAGCTCTGTGACCTTGGGAAAGTCAAGTCTCTGAGCCTCACTTCTCTCATCCATATAATGGGGATACCGTCTCTCCAGCCAGGGCTGCTGGGAAGATAAAAGGAGACAAGAGATGCACAAGCTGGGGCATATAGGTGCCCAGCCAATACCAGGGACTGCCT
The DNA here is from genome assembly GCF_054371585.1 of Giraffa tippelskirchi. Taxonomy (NCBI): domain Eukaryota; kingdom Metazoa; phylum Chordata; class Mammalia; order Artiodactyla; family Giraffidae; genus Giraffa; species Giraffa tippelskirchi. Next base: position 34,488,952 of record NC_137286.1, on the reverse strand, counting down.
TCCTTCCCAGCCCGGCACCAGGAGGCAGGCCCGGGTTGGTCCCTGAGAGTGGGTGCTGCAGAGCCCCAGGCCTCTCCCTGGGCCTGAGCCCCAGCTTCCCAAGGGTTCCCAAGGGTTCCCCGGGTTCCCAAGGATGCCCTCTCCCTGCCTTCCTTCCCCTGCCTCTCCTGGTTTACTCCTTCACCAAGCATTCTCCGAGGGCAGCTTGGGTCCCAGTCCACCCACCCTCCATGAGTGGGGACAACACTAGGGAGTCGTATCCTCTTGGTGAGGCCCCAAGACACAGGCCTGGGGCTGCAAGTCCGAGGAGAAAGGTCGGCTCCCAGCTCTCTCAGTCGCTGCCTGCACGGCCCTGGGTCCAGCTCTCTCTCCCAGCCTCAGTTTCCTCAACCTCCCAGTTGTTCAGTCGCTAACATACATCCGACTCTGTGACCCCATGGACTGCACCACACCAGGCCTCCCTGTCCCTCACTATCTCCCAGAGTTTGCCCAAGTTCATGTCCATTGAATCAGTGATGTTCTTTAACCATCTCATCCTCTAAGAAAAAGACCCAAGTCCCTTTCTGAGCTATTGCCAAGAGGTTCCAATCCAATCAGTGTTTCTCAAAGTGTGGGACACATGCCACAGGGTTCATAAGGGGATTCTAGGTGGTATGCAAACAATTTTATTTTCATAGGTGTTTATTTTTCCAATGACAAGCATATCACAGCTGTGATTTTACGGATGTGTGATGTGGGGAGCACTGGGTAATCCACCTTCAAATGTGAGTCAACACAAAAACAAAGATTAAGAAAATACAAGTGCAGGTGGCACCCAGAGGTGGCTATAACCCCAAAGGTGAAAGGGAAACACAGTCAGCATCTCACACGGCCTGGCTGCCGGCAGCCCTCATGAGGGTGAACAGTTCCCTTCTTCTCTGACAGGCCAGGTCAGCCTCCTCTTTTCCTCTTAATTCCCTGTATGGCACCGTACAACACAGGCCTGGACCCCCAGGGGGACTCACAAGGCCTTCCAGACAGGATGGATGGAAGCGTGGGTGAATGCAACTCAGAGGTGGTTATCATAACATGAGCAGAAGATGGCAAAGGCCTCTGAGTCCCTTCCAAAGTCAACATTCCATCAAGTCTAAGATGCAAAAGTGGAATTCCTAGCTACATGGTAGGTGAATATGGAGGAACCCTCTAGAGGCAAGTCTTCTTGTTTCACGGGCTGCAAACTTCTCCTCCAAGAAGGAGGCAGAGAAATGGGCACTGAGCAGGTTCCAGGGTCCACCTGGGCTTTCTCATCCTGACAACAGAACCACAGCAGTGTGAACCCAGTAAGAGAGGGCCTGCCTAGCTCCACAGTTCACCAGCTCCAAATTATAACCCCTGCTGCCAGCAGATTCCCAAGGGTGCCTCCCAATGGCTGCTGACCTTGGAGGACAGGACCAGACATAGTGATGCTAGACCGGGTCAGAGGGGTGGCCAGAGTCTGGGCTGTTCCTCAGGCCTGGGTCCTCCAAGCCAGGCCTATTCAGGCAGGGGTACCCTGAGTGGCTGCCCAAGCTGGCTCCCAGTAGATTGGCACAAGTCAGCAAGGCCCAGGCCAGCCCAGGCAGCTCCGTCCCGGGCAGGCCTCCAGACCACCTGGCTGGCGGCCCTGAGCCCAGCTCCACCTGAGCTGGCAGGGCAAACCATGCCCACAGCTCCGCTCCAAGCACCCAGCTGCCACGTTCCATGATAATGAATGGGCCTCCCGTTCCCTTCTCCCCAAACCTTCCCGAAGCTCCCACCCTCCTCAGTGGCATAACAAGGAGTTGCTGTGGAAATGGGACCAGGCAGAGTGTGACAATGATTTGGGGCAGGGGAGGAGATGCAGTGGGAGCCGGAAGCTCTGCTGGACATGGGGGGGGGGCGGTGCTGTCTGTGTGCCGAGTCCTAGAAAGGACATGAGATCCCAGCTTCAGGCCTCAGAGCCACAGCGGGTGATGGGGATCACGGCAGAGGTGGGGGAGGCGCTTCTGACCTGTCTTCCTAGCTCCTTGGCCCTTCAGTGGAGCCCAGGGAGCCCCGGGAATCAGATACCTGTGTGCTCAACAGAATTAACACAAGCCCTTAGGAATGTGAGACTTTCACGGAAACAACTACTTCAGGATGCTGCCAAAGTAGCTTCAGTACTGTGGGGGCCTGGAACCCAGTAAGTGCTCAGCAAACACTGTGATCAAAGAGAATGGTACTGGTATGTATATATGCACGTATGTGTGTGTGTGTGTAAGAGAGAGAGAGAGACAGACAGAGACATGTGGCTATACTGGTCAACCCAATCACAGAATCGCAAAGTTTGAAAGGCCCACAGCCATTGTACAGATTGGGAGACTGAGGCCCAGTGAGGGTCAGGATCAACCCAGCAAGTCAGCCAAAAAGTTAAGCCCAAAACCCAGGTCTCCTCTTACCCAGACCAACCGCTCTACCCAATATCCCTGGGTTTTCTCTCATTAATTCATTCATTCCACTTTTGCTGAGCAGTTACTCTGTGCTTGGTGACTGGGATATAGAGAGGTGAAGGACACTGCCCCCACCTGCCAGAAGCTCAGAGAGGAGACAGGCAATCATGGTCAGAGGGAGAGGGGTGGGACAGAGATCCAAGGGGCTGCAGGAGCCCAGGGAAGGTTATCATGGGGATTTGAGTTATGTATTTCCAAGCCATGCATCAGAGAGACCTCCAGCTGTCCCCAGCTTGTCTCCCAACTGCTCCCTCAGTGCAAAGCCCCCTACACTTCCCACACAGAGGCTTCCAGTGTGGGACAGTAGTGAGCCTACCTGGGGCCCTCACCTCCAGGTCATGGGGGCGTTCCCCATGAGCACATCCGATCCCCAGAAATAAGAAACCATGAGAAAAACACATTATACAGAAGGAGTTCAAAGAAAGCTGGTGCCCTGACTGCCCTCCTCCTCCCCCAGGCTCAGCCTCCTCTTGCATTGTTCACTCTTTCCTTGTTCATTCTTGCTTTCCTGGGCACCTTGCACGAGCCGGGCATAACACTGGGCCTGGGTGGAGCAGAGAACAAGGGAGCCCCAGACATCAGCCATCACACTCAGAGATTTCAAGTCCCCATCTCTGTCAGCGCACACTGATTCTCTACTGCAGTGGGGGTTTTGGAGGGGGTGGTACTGAGAAGGCAAGAGTGGACACCTTCCAGAGTTTGGCTTGAAAGACCCACCAACTCTGCTGTATCCCCCATGGGCCACACCTCCCAGCAGCTGGTACACACTCCCATGATCAATTCCACACAGGTGGAAACCGAGACCCTGAGAGGTGGCCAGGTGGACCCCAGGTCACTCAGTGCTGAGGAGGCAGGACATGGCAAGACCAGTGAGGACAGAAGGGAGGGGCCAGGTCCAGGGCTGTGGAAGGGGAGGGAGGAGGAGATATCTGGGAAGGCCTCCTGGTGGAGGAGGGATGGGGGTTAACTCAGACCCTGCCCTCAGCCTCCCAACAGGAAAAGACTTTCTTCAAGAGAGAGAAATGGACCAGGGGTTGTCCTGCCAGCCCATGTGACACGGGGCTGGGCTGGCAGGTAGGGGATGAGAGGGTCATGTTCCTTAACAGCCACCATCCTGTCCCAACCCACTGAGGGCTGCCACAGTGTTGTCTCACATCCCAATTCCCTCTGCTCAGTGGGAACCAGCTGGGGATGGGAAAATAGTAGAGACACAGAAATGGGGTGGGGGCAGACACACAAGGAAATGAAGGTCTAAAGAAAGAGCAACTGTGACCCCAATGCCAGAGGGCAGAGGGGAGACAGAGAGATGAAATGCATGGACAGAAGGGGCCATCCCTCCCTTCCCCAGAACCAGAGCTGCAGCTGCCAGCAGGAGCCTATAAACCAGGGCTTTGCAAAGACATCTCAGCAATAAAATTCTTATTTGAAATGAAATCTTATGCAGTGGGGGAAGCCTTCTATGCCAGACATTAAATTCAGAAGCCATAAAGTGAAAAATTTGATAAATCCAACTACATAAACATGTAAAAACATCTGTACAGCAAACACACTATAAACCAAGTTAAAAGGCACTGGGAGAAAATGCTACTAATATACAAAGAGCCCCTACAAATCAATAAGAAAAAAGACAAAAGAAGAGGGAAATTGGCAGTGAATTAGAAACCCACAGAGGAAGAACTAAAATTGGCCAATAAACATATGAAAAGATGTTCTATCTCACTAGCAATCAGGGAAATGCAAATGAAAACGACATGGTATCATTTTTTTGCCCATCAGACTGGAAAAAATTAAAATGATTGATAACAACCAGTGTTGGCAGGGATGTGGGGAAATGAGCACTCATGGACCAGCAAAGGGAGGAGGATTTGGCTCAACCTTTGGAAGGATAATTTGGGAAGATTGAATAACGTTTTAAACCCACACACCCTACAACCTAGAAATCTCACTTCTAGGAGCTTCTCCTACAGAATTGATAGCATAGGCACTCATATATAAATATTCAAGGATGCTCATAGCAGCATTGCTGGTGAGAGTAAAAAAGAAATGGCCTAAAGTTTATCAGTAAGGGAATGTTTAAACAAAACACAGCACATCCATACTATGGAACACTCCGCAGCCACGCAGCCATTTGACAGAAGGAGGCACATCTATGTATAACAATATGAAAAAAAATCAAGCTGTACAATGCTATTTCAGAATGAGCCCATTTTTATAAATAGCAGATTGTTCGTTTATGCCCCAAAAGGCTGGAAGACAATATGCAGACAGTACAGGGATCACTTCTTAGGAGGGGCACAAGGGGGCTTTCACAGTCTCCATTGCCTACAAATGTGTTGTTGAATTTTCAATAGAGTTCACTTAATCCTTTAAATCCTGCTAAGACTCCAGTATAAAATGCAGACCTGAGCAGATTGGCTGTGGTTGGAAGGGGAGGGGCGTATGTAGCCCCACCCCCAGACCTCTGGTATAGGGTGGGAGTAGGGCTACACAGGACCAGTTTGAGGACCTCAGCCGGAGAATGTGAAGCCCATACCTCCACTGCCCCAAACCAAGGCCAATGGGTAGCCCTCCCTGGCCAGATAGCACTCACTGGCAGCAAAGCTGTTTGCAATGAGGCCTCAGTGGCTGCTGGGCATCTCCAACCTGGACTGATTTCTCTGGGATGCAATCACAGTCCACGGCTGTGCAAGAGGGGTCGAGGGGCCCTTGTGCCCAGGTTCCCCCACCCTCTCAAGCCCTCTGCTGAGGACACAGCTCTGAGGTCAGCCTGGGGTAGGGTCCAGCATCTCTGCCCAGGGCAAGGGCCCAACAAGCAGTACAGACAGGTCGTGCTAAAGCCAAGGCCCCTGGCTCCTCAGCAGGACTCTGGCCCTCGTGGGCTGGGGTGGGAGTTTCCCCTAGGTGACCAGAAAGCCCTGGAACATCATGATCTTGAGAACCCTAGGCCAAGGCACAGAGGAGCCCAGAGATTGAGGGCAACAAGGGAGGGGCATCTGCAGGAACGTCCAGGTGATTGGGCTCTGAGGTCCAGCCCCGGGTTCACACAGGGCTCTTGAGCTAGGGAAGGAGGGAGGGAACGAAGAGAAGACAAAGCAACAGGGAAGCTGCGGTGCTTCTCTCTGCACCGAGAGAGGCTGGGAGAGCCTGTACTACAAGTAGAGGGCACTGGTGTGTACAGGTGCACGGTGCCCAGAGAAAGATGCTTGTGTGGGTCTGCAGAGGTGAACTATGGAGAGGGTGTTGTGTATCATCATGTCTATATCTACAGTCAGTGAGTGTGTGTGTGTGTGTGTGTGTGTGTGTGTGTGTGTGTGTGTGTGTGTGTTAGGGTGTAAGGACAGCCAGCAGGCTTGTGGAAAGGCTGGGGGAAAAAAGTGAAAGTGTTAGTCACTCAGTCGTGTCCGACTCTTTGTGACCCCATGGACTGTATGTAGCCCACCAGGCTCCTCTGTCCATGGGATTCTCCAGGCAAGAATCTTGGAGTGGGTTGCCATTTCCTTCTCCAGGGGATATTCCTGACCCAGGGATTGAACCCAGGTCTCCCGCCTTGCGGGCAGACTCTTTACCGACTGAGCCACCAAGGAAGATGGAGAGGCCAGGAGCAGGTGGCAAATTCCGGAAACCCATCCCCAACTGGCCCTCAGCCTGACCCAATGCCTCCCAATACTATCCTCCCCTCCAGTCAGAGGAGATGTCAAGGACCAAAGTTTGTGGGAAGAATGAGAGGGTTATCACAATGCTCAGCCCCCAGGCAGGCACAGGGTGGAGCAGAAAGAGCATGGCCTGGGACTCAGATACCTGGCTTCCCATCCTAGGGCAACATGACAGGTCACATTAGCCATGTCCCCTGGGAATCGATGACAGCAGAGATCCTCACCAGAGTCCCCAGAGATGGGGAATTTAGAAGGTCTGTGAGCACAGAAATTGCACGAAACTCGATGTGAGTTTACACACATGGTGTGGGGCAGGGAGAACATGTCTGTTTCAGGTCTGGGGCCATGGCTTTCATCAGAATCCCCAAGCGGCCCACAGACCAAAAAGATTCAGAACCATCAAGCAGGAAAGGAGCAAGCCTGGGCCTCCGGAGGACAGAGGTCTCACGGGCTCGATGTCCGCCTGTCCATCCATGGCTGGCGGGGCAGCACGGTTTAAAGGGCAGGGGCTAGGGCAGGTTCTGCAGCTCCAGGCCCCAAGCAGGACACCACCCCCTCCAAGAGTCCCAGGGTGTAGATGCTGGTTCGAGCAGGGATGAGAGTTGTCCAAGGTGAACAAGGCTGCCCTGGCAGGAGGGGAGCATCGGCCGACGGGGACAGAGGTCAGGGTGAGTGAGTGGTGACCCTGAGCCTTACTTTCAGACTCTCTGGGCCTCTGTGCACCCATCTTACCCACCAGGCTATACAAGGTAGACCCTGGGAGTCCATTCTGAGCACATGAAAGGAAGGCCCAGGCCATGCAAGGGTGAGGCTCGGGCTTAGCACTGAGTGTGCTATGCCATGCTGTGTCACTTCAGTCGTGTCTGACTCTATGCGACCCCATGGACTGTAGCCCTCCAGGCTCTTCTGTCCATGGGATTCTCCAGGCAAGAATACCGGAGTGGGTTGCCATGCCCTCCTCCAAGGGATCTTCTTGACCCAGGGATCGAACCCACATTTCTTATGTCTCCTGCATTGGCAGGCAGGTTCTTTACCACCAGCACCTCCTGGGAAACAGAACTGGGTATACACTCCTGCATTTGGGAGTCTTCCCACCTGTTGCTGGCCTGAGCCCCTCCTCCCTCCTGGGATAGGGGGCAGGCTGCCCCGGCTGCCCTACACTGCTAACTAGGTCTGCAGAGCCCAAGCCCTTCTTGAGTGTCGCAACAGTGACCCCAGAAAGGAGAGGAAGAAGAGGTTTCATTACAGTCCTGGACTGGAGTCGAGGGAACCTAGGGGCTGTACAGAAGCCCTGAGTAGGGCTGGCAGGCTGGGGCATATGAGCTCAGCAGAGCCCCCTGAACTGTCTCTGATCTCTCTAGGGCCCGCTCTCAGACTGACATGGGGAAACCGAGGCGCCCTCTGTCCTGGGTCACACAGGGAGTTGGTGGCAGATCGGGGCCAGGATCCCAGGCCTCCCGCCCCTGGCTGGGTTTACTCTGGGCACAAATGCAGCTCACCCCCCTCAGGGGACTCAGTGCCCATCTCAGGACCCTACTCCTGCCAGAAAGAGGCAGCTGGCACTGGGGACCCAACACACTGAGTCACATGCAGGCCTGCAGGGCCCCTGGATCCAGACACCCCAAGTCTCTGTTTCCTCCTCTCTAAAACAGAGGTACAGGACTTCCCTGGTGGTCGGTCCACTGGTTAAGGATCTGCCTGCCAATGTAGGAGACACCGGTTTCATCCCTTTTTCTGGGAAGATGCCACATGTCACAAGGCAACTAAGCCCATGCGCCACAACTACTGAAGCCTGAGCTCTAGAGCCCACGAACCACGACAAGAGAAGCCACCGCAATGAGAAGCCTGCTCACTGCTACTAGAGAAAGCCCGCATGCAGCCATGAAGACCCAGTACCACCGAAAATAAATAAACAAATAAAATAAAGCAGCTATTATTTTAAAAATAAATAAATAAGACAGGTGCAAAAACTCCTGTTGTGAGGATCAGCAGAACAACAGGCTGCTTAGAGCATGACAAGAGCCCTTTCCACCACCTGTGCCCCCAGGTCTGGGCCTCAGTTTCCCCATCTCTAAATGAGAAGGTTGCTCTGAGTGATTTCCCAGGCCCTCGAGCCTCTGAAACTTCTGGGGAACTTGCCTGGGTGCCCAGCCCATGCCAGTGTCTGTGGGGAGATGGGCTGCAGAGGCAGAGGCTTGGGCCCGCCCTCATGGAGTTCCCTGCAAGCTAGGGCGTGACAAGTGTGGCTGTGGAGCAGAGGCTACTCAGCAGAACTGGGTGTGAAAGCGCCCACGGCCGGGCTCCCGAACGCGCAGCCACACTGCCACAGTCTCCACCTCTACCCATTGCTTCATCCCCAGCCTGTCCCGCTCATTACCTGCCTATCCCCTTTAGGCACTATGTTTATACACTTGCTCCAGGGGCCATAAGAAGCTTGAATATAGAAAACTCAGTATGAGGCTTGGCAGTGACCAAGGAAGGTTTCCTAGAGACAGGACAAAAAGGTTCAAGTTCTCTCAGCGTGTGTGTGTTCTCAGTCACTTCAGTCTTGTCCGACTCTTTGCAACCCCATGGACTGCAGCCCACCAGGTTCCTCTGTCCATGGGGATTCTCCAGGCAAGAATACTGGAGTGGGTTGCCATGCCCTCTTTCAGGGGATCTTCTTGACCCAGGGATCGAACCTACGTCTCTTGTGTCTCCTGCACTACAGGTGGATTCTTTACCGCTGAGCCACCGGAGAAGCCTAGTTCTCACAGCAGGCCTCGAATATCCAGATGAGGAATCCAGACCCTAGGAGCCACTGGAAGTTTCACACAGGTCCCCTTGGCCTGCGCAGAGATGCTGGATCCCACCCCAGGCTGGCCTCAGAGCTGTGACCCCTGCAGGGGACTCAAGGGGGACTCAAAGTGGACTTGTGCCTCCACAGCCATGGACTATGACTCCATCCCAGAGAAATCAGTCCTGGTCTGAGAAGCCCAGCAGCCTCCGAGGCCTCATTGCCATCAGTGAGTGCCGTCTGGCCAGGGAGGGCTCCCCGACAGATTAAGAGCAGTGCCAGCCTGGACTCATTCATATTCTGGTCTGGCTGCCGGCTTCAATATGGCTGAGAGACGCGAGGGCAGAGGCAGCCCTCCGAGAATGCCCGGCGATGATTCCTCTCCGATTCCAATTTACTTTCTATCATTAATGCTTTTGAAAAGCCCCACATGCTGTGCAAACAGGGAAGGAGCACGGGGCTGGGGAGGAGAGGAGGGGAGAGGGCTAGGGGCATGACAGAGGTGGTGCGGGCAGCAGGCGAAGGGCCCTGAGACCTAGGTTCAGATCTCCACCCCGTGTCTACCTGCCTGGAGACCCAGGGACAAACCTGGCCTCTCCCTGGCTGTGGGGAACAGCCCCCTGCTCTGCCCACCTCAGGAGACACTTTCCAAGATCTCCTGAGGGGTCAGAGGTAAGTAGGCTTTATACACTGTAAAGGGCCATACACCTTGAGGAACCGAAAGCAAAGCAAGCCTGACTGACCGTGGCACAGAGGCCTATGAACTGGACCCCTGCCTCCCCAGCTATACTGGGGGACCCCCACCCAAGGGTCCAGGAGAGGCCATGACTGCCTCTCACCACAGCACAAGCACCAGGATTTGGACCCCCCTACCCTTCACCCCACTCCCATCCCCTGCCTTTTCTGTCTCAGACACACACTCCAGCCTCCCTTCGCCCACAAACTCACCAAGGATCAGCCTCCCAACCAGCATCCCTCCCCCTCTACTACCACCTGTGTGGAGCCTGGAGAAGGGGTGGAGGATCATTCCCACATGTCCTCTGCTCAGAACCTTCCAGAGGCCCCCATCACGTAAGCTCAAACTCCCCACCTCCATGCAAAGCTTTCCCAGGTAATTCAGGCCCATCTGGGCAGCCCCAAGGCCTCCCTGGCCTGACCCCACTCTCAGCTCCAGCACTGACCACCCCTGGTCTTTGCACATGCTATTTCCAGTCTGAAACTCCCTCCTCCTCAACTCCGGTTCACCTGTCAAACTCCTACTCCTTCTTCAAGATGAAGCCTAAGTTCTCCCCTGTGCAACTTTTTCCGACTCCCCTGGCCGGTCCTGCTCTGTGCTTCTAAGCATCCCGTATCCACCTTCTACAGCTCAGTAATACTGTCATTATGTGTGTGTGGCAGCTCCCCTCCATTCATTGAGCCCTGGTGGCCAGGGGCTGCGTCTGATCCATCCAGCGCATTCCTAGTGCTTGGCCAAGTTCCTGGCTCACAGAGACCCACTGATCCAGTCAGCTGGTCTTAACAGAGCACCTACTGGGTGTCAGACTCTGAGCTGGGTGCTGGGGATGCAGCAGCAAAGACAGAGATGTCCTTGCCCTCAAGCTCTTCCAGAGGATGTGCTCAGGGAAGGTCTATTGAATGAATAGACATAGGACCACCTTGTAAACAGAGAAACTGAGGCTCAGAGAGGCAAAATGCCCTGCCTGAGGGGTTTTGCCTCCCTGCCCACATCTCTTTCTACTCTGTTTCTCCCCTGAAACCTTAGCAGCAGTGAGGAGGAATTCAAAATGTAAGGTTAGAGTAAAAAAGAAAAAAAAAAAAAAAAAAGGAAGATGAGAATGTAGTGGATTTTTCCCCCTTTCTCCATAATGTAAAGAAAATTGCTTTTGCCAACTATCACAGCTTAAAAGCAATTAGAGTTTTTGGAGGGGACTCTGGGCACGAGCAGAAGAGACAGAGTGAGCTCCCCACACAGAATTTCTCCAGCATTCATTTGTACCGAGCAAAACGGCAGTGGGGGGATGCAGGGAAGGGGACGTGTTAAAAGCAGCAATTTCCAGTAGCAGAGATGGTGGAGATAAAATATTTACAGCCTCCAAGGGAGGGGCCTGGGAGGGGCCAGAGACCCACCCCCCCGCCCCACACCAACTCCTACTCCTCATTCTGGAGGCAGGAAAAGGGAGGATAAAGAACAGAGAAAAGGAAAGCCACCTCCCAGCCCCTCCTGCACTGATGGAGGCTTGAGACAAGGAGGGGAGAAGACCCAGATGCCCCGGCTCTCTCACCCCTCCCCCACCAGGCAGGACCCACAGCCACCAACCATCCCCCAGCCATCAGAGATCCACCCCTCCAATCTTCAGTCCTGGCTCTGCTCAAAATCTGGAGAACATCAACCCTCCAGGCTGGCATTCGAGGCGTGCCCAGCCAGGCCCCTCTCCAGACTCATCCCCAGATGCTCCAAACAGGGCACACAGCCCTGACTGTTTTCTGAGAAGCCTCGCTCGGTCCCACCTCCAGGCCTTACCCTGAGAAGGGAGTATAAGGAGTGTGCATGCCTCCCCTTGGCAGGAGGTAAAGCAGGTTTGAGGGTGCAGCCCCAGAGCAGATGACCGAGCCAAGGACACACAGCTCTAGGCTGCACACTAGACTTCCAGAAATGCCTCTCCCACTGAACAGCCCCTTCCCCGCCTAAACCCTTCACTTGACCCTTGGCCTCTTGCCTCCAAATACAGAGCAGCCACCAGCAGCATCTTCCTGAATTCTAACTTCCTCCTTCCTAGTTGCAGCATAGACTCCCCTCGTGAGGCACACAAATGACACAGCGTCCACTAGAAGCAGATGTTCCTGGGTTTGAATGCCAACCCCTCCACTAACTGTGTGACCTTCCCATGTCCCTCGATCTCGCTAAACCTCAGTTTTCTCATCTGTTAAATGGGAACAGTAGTAGTACAAATTTCATGGGGTTGTTTTTAGGGTTAAATGAGATAATATATGTAAAGTATCTGCCACTATGACTAGCAGGTGTGCAGTGAACTCACCTCAAAAAAAAAAAATCCCTGGTGGCTCAGAGGGTAAAGCCTCTGCCTGTGAACTCACCTCTGTGCTACTTCACACTCACTCCTCAAGGGTGACTCTCCAGGACTCAAGTGGCCCATGCCCATGCACACAGGCTCCCATGCCACCTTGCCATTCCCTGATAAAGGCACAGAAGGCACACACCAGCTGGGTGCAGAGAGGGCGGGAGGCACTGATGGGCTTTGCACACACACGGCGGCCTGATCCCTCCACACAGAGCCAGGGAGCGCTCTCTTTCTTGGCTTAGGAAGGATTTCTCCTTCCTAGGGATGGGGGAAGCCTCAGTCAGAGCCCTGAGAACCTGCCTGGCCAGGTGGAGGAGGTGACCAGAGGCTCAGCCTTCCCTTCAGCCTGTGGCTGCGGCCCAGCCCTCAGCCATCCTCACAGTCCTGCTTGACCCAGAACCCAGAGAACAGCAGTTAGTGGCAAAGCCCAGAGCAGAAACCAGGACTCAAAGACAGTGAGATCCAGCAAAGCTAGGTAGTTTTGGTCTCAAATCCCAGACCGACCACTGACCAGCCAAGTGACCTCCCTGAGCCTCAGTTTCTTCATCTGTAAAATGGTGCCCATAATGGCCACTTTGCTGCAGTGAGCACTAAGCTCTTCCAGCGCCCTGCCGAGGTACCAGCACGCAGTCAGCCAGCATGGGGACCTATGCTGGTTCTATCCCACCTGCCCCCTCGGACTCTAGGCACAGTGCCATTCCTACCCCCCAGCACAGGGAGAGCAGAGGCAAGGCCTGGGGATGGGGCAACAAGGACCTGCCCTATTTCCTATGACCTTTGCCAGCCCACTGCCCACCCAGCAGGTAGCTGAAGGACCAGTCAACAGATGGGCCAGTGGCCACAGCCAATCCTCCCTACCCTTCTCACAGCAGAAGAGGTCCATTCTCTGCCTCACTTCACCCAGGAGAGGTGGTGACACGCTCCAGGTCCACAGCCCCCATCCAGCCCCTTGGGGGAGGCTGGGTGTTTTCCTCTCCAGCCCCAACTGCAGAGAATACACAGGCTTGTTGTAGGGTCTGGCAGTGCCGCAGGGCTGTGGACGAGGAATCAGAAGGTGTTTTGACCTTTGTCTCTTGCTCTCCCTCCAATTGCCTTCCTCCCAGGGGACTCTCCTGCTCACTACTCCTACTTCTGTCCTCAAGAAATAATCCCAACAGTAAGTGTGGCACAAACCAGGGTTCTCCTCGTTGTGGGGGCGAGATGGGAGCACAGGGAGACCGTCTCAGCCCTGGATGGCTGAGCCTCAGGACACTCCGCTGAAGCCTTCTCCCCAACGTGCACACCCGCGCTCCCCACTGGTAAATAACAAGGGGTGTGTGTGTGGCGCGCGCACGCACGCGCGCATGCGTGCGTGCATGTGGCAGAAGGCAGGGCAGGTTCTAAGAACCTGGGGCGGGCCCCAGGATGACTGACAGCCCTTCCCCAGCTGGGCTCACCTCTGCCCCTTTGAACCAGAGGGAGCACTGGTCTGTCTGAACCACAAGCCCACAAGGCGCAGGAGGAGGGGATTCTGGGATTGAGAAACCAGACTCCTGACTTATTGCCAAGGCTCTGCAATGTTTTTCTTTTTTTTAACATTTATTTTTATATTTATTTATTTATTTATTTGACAGCATCAGGTTTTAGTTGCGGCATGCAGAATCTCCTATCTTCGTTGCAGCATGCAAGATCTTTAGTTGTAAGGTGTAGGATCTAGTTCCCTGACCAGGGATTAAACCCGGGCCCCCTGCATTGGGAGCTCCGAGTCTCAGCCACTGGACCACTGCAAGTACAAAAGCATTGTATTTGCAATGCTTTTCAATGTGACACTTGAGATGGGGTTGGTCACTCCCTGTGCCTCAGTTTCCCTATCTAAGCCTAAAAGAATGAGATCATCTCTGAGGCTGCCGTCTAGTTCCAATGTTCTCCAATTCCATATCTGTGACCCCTGTGACCCTCAAAGAATCAAGAGGGGCTCACAAGTCACCAAGGGCACTACGGGCAGAAAAAGCATGTGTGGGTGCCAGGAGGGCAGAATCACCCTGACCCCAAGGAGACAAGGAAGCCCAGGGAGACCTGCACCTGCCCTAGGCTGGCAGAGGACACCCGTCCTCCCTCCCCAAGGAGAAAACTGGGCCCAGGTGGGAGAGTGAAGACAGCTCCTCCATGTGGCTAGAGGCAGCCAAAGCCCGCCCTCCTTTCTGCACCTGCCCCAGCTCACCCCTCCGTGCCTTGCTTCTCATCTCTGTCCTGAGGCTGCCAAAGACTCAGCCCAGCCCAGATCTCAGGCTCAGCCCCCTACCCCCCACACACACACCCTCGGTTCTCCCAAAGCCCCTAGCTATCCAGGCTAGGCTCCTAAGCACCACCCCTGAACTCCTGGCAGCCCTCCCCTTGCCTTCCCTCCTGCCATCCAAAGTGGCTGGTGAGGGCAGCCCTACGCCTTGTGCCAGCAGAGTCTCCCCTGGCCCTGCATGGCCAGAGCCTGATAACAGTCTCCTAAATTAAGCAATAAACAAGAAGTTGTTTTAGATTTTCCTGGCGCTGCAGTTCCTGATTAATCCCCATAGCAAACAAAAGGAAAAGAGCCCCGGCTATCCTAAAGGAGACTCACTTCCTGTTTCCAGGCGGAACCACCAGCCTGAGCCAGAGGAACCACCCTAGCAGCATCCTACCCCAGCCACCTGCCCAGCTCCAGGCCGCTTCCCGCCTCCCTTCACCCCCACAGTCTCGGCCAATCCTAGGCTGACACCTGTAGACAGCCTCCTAGATCCCACTCCTCCTCACCTCTCCCTCTGCGCTGTGACTGTGGACAGGCCAGGTCATCTCTCAGGCCTCAGTCTCCGCATCTCTCAAGCATCCTCACCTCTCAAGGATAAAATGAATTATGTGACCACTTGAGGTGAGACAAGCATTTTCTTATATTTTTTGGAGATGGATGCTGAAATATTTAGGGGTGAAATGTCATGATGTCTATAATTTACTCTAAACTACTCCAGAAAGAAAGAGATAAAGCAAAATGTGGTAAAATGTCAACAACTGTTAAATCTAGGTGAGTGGGTATATGGGAGTTTGCTACACTACTCCCTCTATCTTTCTGTACCTTTGAAAATGTTCCTAACAAAAAGTAAAAAAAAAAAAAACGCATTGGTCACATGAGCCAGAACCCCACAAATAATGCCTCCTGCTCCTGGCAGGCCTGAAAGGCAGCTGGGTCTCTTAAGTAGGTTAAACATGCCCCCTGCCATCTCCTTTATGTGGTTTCCCTAGAAATCGCTTTTGCACAAATTCCACTGAGTCCTAGCTCCACATTTAGAAGCCTGAGCACATTCAGAAGCCAGACACAGCACTTTAGTGAAGCAACTGTTTTCTTCTGACCTCCCTCCCACCCACTCCCTCCCTGTCCTTCTGCAAAATGACCCTCGATTAGAGATCTTTTTTTTATATTCATTTTTATTTATTTATTTGGCTGCTCTGGGTCTTAGTTGCGGCATGTGGGATCTAGTTCCCTGACCAGGGATCGAACCCCGGGCCTCCTGCATTGGGAGCTCAGAGTCTTAACCACTGGACCACCAGGGAAGCCCCTGGATTAGAGATCTTGATACTGGCTCCATCCTCATATGGCCACTACCTCTCTGAGCCTCAGGTTGCTGCTCCCCTGCCCCACCTCCATTAACCAGAAATAATGACAAGTCAGGGACTGCTTAGGCGTCTCATTCAAAGGCAGTGTTACCCCCACAGAGACTGAAATCCCCACTTAACAGATGGGAAAGCTGAGACCCAGGCCAGGAGAGACAGGAAGCAGAACACGGAAGGTGGGAACAAAGGGAGGTGAGAGTGAGCAAAAGCTCCCCTTCACCCCATCCCTATCTCTCTACCCCAACCCTGGCAGTGCGAATCTAAGAGAGGATCGCCAGCACCTCCCTTTCTCTTGTTCCTATTTACGAGCATCCTGGTCAGGAATAAATGACCGTGATCGCAATCTCCCAGCCAGGCCCAGCTGACCCACACTAACGTTGGCCAGGCCCACCTCCGCCGATCGATAATGGAAGAGTTATCAGTACCCCAAATAATCAATTGCTAATTGCTGGATGCCATGCAATTCATCGGGGAGAGTTATGTGTGGCCAGTGACTGGGCGTCCCCGCCCTGGCCTGGCGGAGCCTCCAGGGGGAGAGAAGGCCTCATCTGTAGTGAGCATCTCAGCAGAAAAGCAGCCAGTAACTCGGAGCTTCTCAAACACATGTTCTGGGCCCAGACGGAATCTCCAAACTCAAAGAGGAGGAGGAAGAGGCAGTGGCCACAGAGGCTCTGAGGGATGGGCCACATGCCCTGGTCAGTCCATCTGGTCCCAGGTCCCTGGATCTGCCAGGTACCCAGGATCAATAAGCCCAGTCCTTGCCACCAAGGCATTCCCAGGCCATAAGGAGATACCAACTGCCACATATTGCAGGCCTTGCACACAGTAGGCCTCACATACAGTAAGTGCACAGCAAGTGTTTGCAAAACGTAAAGCAGATACACTGCTCTGAGTTCTGAGGAAGGAGAAGCTGCTGCCAGCTAGGGGGACCAGGAGGGGTTTCTAAACACAGCATTTGGGCTGAGTATTGAAAAGCTGGTGGGATCTACGGGCAGAGATGGAGGAAGGACTCAGGCGGAGGGGTCAGCAGAGCAAATCCCTGGAGGAAGGAAAGCCACAGCATGTGAGAGGAGGAGAGTGAGTGGCATTGGGCTGGAGCCTAACTGCACAGAGGACTATGGAATGAGATGGCTGGGTGTGGGGAGAATCAGACTCTGCAAAACACTGAGGGGTCCAGACGCCAGTCTGAGTGAACAGGGAGCCCTTGGAGGATGCTGAGTGGGAGCGTGACAACCAGCATGTGTTTGGAAGGACCGTTAAATGCCACGGAGTCCACAGTTCCTGCCAGGTTCCTTCCCACGAGGGCGGACGCTAGTCTTACTCATCTCTGTCCCCAGAGCAGCCAGCACAGCTGGGCCCAGAGGAAGCACCCAACAAGAGAACCGCTGAGCGATCACAGGACCTGCAGATGTAGGACGGGGGACGCCTGGACTTGCAGCTGTGGCAGATGATGTTTGTATCAAACATGTATTTACGGTAGAGTCCCAAACACAGCCTTGGGAGGCAGGCAGGGAGGGGATTGTCTTCCACTTACAAAGAGGGACGCTGAGGCTCAAAGAGGGACACACAGTGACCTGGCCAAGGTCACACAGCTGGGGAAGCCCAGTGTTTTCCCCAGAAGAGAGCCCTGAAGGCTGAGACCTGCTTGCCCGGGCAGGGTCTGAGGGTCCCCAGGAGGTAAAGGCTCCCCCCTCCATGCTCCCTGACACACACACACACACACCCTTCCCGCCCCTACCCCATGTTGGACAGACATTTCATTGGAGAAATGCCCCAATCACTGCCTCACTGAGCATCCCCCACAGTAACCCCAGCTGGGATTAGCTGTCTGTCACCATAGCAGCCTGTCCCTGCACCTGTATCAGAGACAGGGCTAGGCAGAGACTCTGTAGAATCTCCAAGCTTGGTCTAGACAGACTTTGTTGAAGAGAGACCACTTCTCCCCAGCCTCCACTCCCCCGAAGTTTGGGACCCATATCAAGGCAGCAAGAGTCCTGGACCAAGAGTCCAAAGACAGGATCAAGGCCAACTCACTGTGTGACTCTGGAGACTCACTTGCAGTTTTCTTCACCTGTGAAATGGGACGGTGCTCTCTGCTTACTTTACAGCAAGCCATGGGGACTAAATGAGGGATGGAGTATAAAAACTTATAAAATTATAAATTGGGCTTCCTGGGTGGCATTAGTGGTAAAGAACCTGCTTGCCAATGTAGGATATGCAGGAGACATGGGTTTGATGCCTAGGTCAAGAAGAGCCTCTGAAATGGCATCCCACTCCAGTATTCTTGCCTGGAAAATTCCATGGGCAGAGGAGCCTGGTGGGCCACAGTCCATGGGGTCACAAAGAGTTGGACACGACTGAGTATGCACGCACCACATAAAATTATAAAGCAAATTTTTTTCCTGAAAAATAAGACTCCTCTTTACTTCACCCTAGAGACTGAAACTCCAACAGAATTCACTTCTCTCTCCCAGCAGAGGGCAAAACATGACTGACACTTACTGAGATTCTTCAGTGTATAAAGCTAGTGCATGCTTTATATGTATTATTTCAAAGTATGCTAATGACACCCCGAGAAGGTAGGTTATCATTCTCACATAAGAGATGAGGAAACTGAGGCCAGAAAAGTGATTTGCCTGAGCCCATCCAGCTCAGAAGCGGCTGAGACAGAATTCAGACTCAGTTCCAGATGGCTCCCATGCCCAAGGCAAGCCCTTTTAATCACACCAGACTGATTTGGGGCACCCATTTCCATACTTCAAAATCTCAAAACTATAGAATCAGTGATCAGGGTAAGGCTGTGTGTCACACCTGAGCTGCGTGTCACACACATACACTCCATTCAAACCTGAGACCCTGACATCAGAGGCGCTGTGCCATCCCATGGCCTGTGGACCAGCAGGGCCAGAGGAGTGGCATGGGGAATGGGGATGGTGTGTCTGGCACAGCTGGTCCTGAGTTAATTGGATCAGTCCTGGGCATGGAGCTGCCTGTCCGGCTACCCTGGCAGATGGGTGCTGAGACTGGGCCACCTGCCAAGGCCCAGCCTCCATGTCCAAACCAACCTGGACACTGAGGTTCTACTTTGGCTTCCTCCCGCCCTGACCCTGGGGGTGGGCAGTGCCCTCATAGATCCAGAAGGCCAGAGTGGCAGCCGCTATCCCTCCTGGGTGGAGGGCTCCTCCCCTGATGTGGCCGTATGGCCCCATACTCTCCCTGACAGCTGGACGGTTAAAGCAAGTGCCTGAGGAGGCCCTCTGCAAAGGCCCTGAGGCCCTGGGCACCAGGAAAACCCCCGGCTGGAGCCCCTGCCCCCAACTTGCTTTATGATCTTGTGTGAGTCACTGCCCCTCTCTAGGCCTCCAACTCTTCCTCTGTCAAATAGCGATGCTGACCAGCCCTCTACCGCTTCCCCTTGCATTCCACTTCCCAGGTCACTGACTTCCACCCAAATTCATTCCAGGTCCCCAGGAGTGAATGGATAAGTTTGTCTTATCCATTTTATGAACATAAAAACTGAGGCCCGAGAAACTTCAGGGACTTACTCAAGTGCGCACAGGGGAAGGGCCAGTAATAAAGACTCATTTATTGACACCAGGATGCCTGTGGACTCTGTATGTCCAGGAGGTGGGAACGGTGAGGCCCTGCCTCACTCTGATGGCCTGCATCACCCCACCTGACTCCCTACCCAGCCTGAATTTCTTCTTCCTCCATCAGAAAAGGAACCACGCACAGCCCCTTAGCCATCCCAGCGAAGGCTGGCAAGGTGCCTGGCCCCGCTCTTGCCCCCATCACCAGCCTGAACTCCTAAAGCAGCTCTAGGACGGCTGCCCTGCCTCTGGCGCTCCCGGCCAACCACTCCCACGACCACCAGAGGGAGCGTTTTAAATTGCAAATCTGATCGCGTCCCTCCAGAACTTCACCCCTACAACCTCTGAATACGAAATCAGCCCACACTCCTCAGCTGGGCACTCAAGATCCTCCTCCGTCTTGTGCCAACCTGCTCTGTGCCTGCTGTGCCCCTGCAGGAACCACTCCACTGCAAACACGTTCCCCCTGTGCCTGGCGTCTCCCACCTCCAAGCCTTTGCTAACACTATGCCATCTGCCTGGAAAGCCCTCACTTGGTCGTATCCTGCACTCATTCACTTATCCAGCACATTTCCTGAGCATCCACTAAGTGTCAGAAATATTCGAACAGGTCAGCCCTTCTGGGTCCATCTGAAACAACCCGTTGCCACCCTCCCTCCCCACTACCTCTCGGGGCCTGCCGTATACCCAGGGGTGTGGGTCCATGTCTGTGACTCCTTTCAGAGCTCATCCAGGGATGGGGTCAGTTTGTCATAAGTACCCTCAGTATGAGCTCCCAGGCCTCAAAGCAAGAGAGGCCCCCAATATGGAGTGACCCCCAAGTGGACAGTTCCAGGCAGTGAAGAGCAAGGCCAAGCGAGACACCGTTCCTGGGAGCAGATATTGAGGCCTTGGAAGCCCACAAAAGAGATTCTGATTGGCTAGGGTGGCCCCTAGTTCCCACAAAGGAGGCCTGAGTGGTCAGGGGTAACTTTACCCCCTCAAGTTACCCCAAGGCCCAGCCCAATCAACAACTTCTCACCGTGTGCTTAGTCGCTCGGTCGTGTCTGACTCTTTGTGGATTGTAGCCTGCCAGGCTCCTCTGTCCATAGGGATTCTCCAAGCAAGAATACTGGAGTGGGTTGCCATGCCCTCCTCCAGGGGATCTTCCCAACCCAGGGATCGAACCCAGGTCTCCCGCATTGTAGGTAGATTCTTTACCGTCTGAACCACGAAGGAAGCCCAAGAATACTGGAGTGGGTAGCCTATCCCTTCTTCAAGGGATCTTCCTGACCAGGAATCGAATTGGGGTCTTTAGCATTGCAGGCGGATTCTTTACCAGCTGAGCTACCAGGGAAGCCCACTTATCACTGAGTTTGTTATAATTTAAAACACAAACACAGCAGGGTCAGGGCCTGGCTGGATAGGGAAATTAAAGGGGCCACGCTGAGCAGGACTCCTTCCCAGTCAGGAGGTTTAGAGCAGGGAGTGGTCATCTTCCTAAAGGAGGCAGCCAGTGGGGGCTGGGAGCACCTGACGGGGGCTTTCACCCCTGACCCCCAGATCAGGGGCCAAAGAGGTACCATGTTCTCTCTCTCCCCTTGGCTTGAGGCCCCATATGGAGGGCTCACCCTGCTGGAGTCAGTTGGGGACAGAGGATGGGGGTAGGGGTCGAAGAACCAGGGCAGGGTTCAAGCAGGTCTTGATGGCAGGGGAGGGGCCAAGCAGACAGCTGGCCATGTTCCAGCCACTTGGGTACCAACCAGAGCATCAGTCAAGTCAACACACAGGAGCAAACATCCAGAGCTCAGGGAGCCACAGGGGGACAAAGTGCAAAGAGGTGGAGGGCAAGGGGGTCGGGGGGCGGGGGAATGACAGCTAAGAAAGACCGAGTCAGCTCAAGCTGGCAGAAAGGAAGCGGCAGAGGCAGAGAGAGGCTGCCCCAGAGTGAAGCCAGCAAAGCGGCTGAGGGAGCCTCCACAGAACCCAGTAGATCACCCCATCACCCCCACCACTCCCACCCCCAGATGAGCTTTGGTCACTTCTGGGCAACAGCTCTCCCCACCTGAGGTCTTCAAGGGCCCGAGTGGCCCTGGGGATGAGTCCAGGGTATCATCAGGACTGGGCTGGGGAGAATGGGCACAGACACCCGTCGAACTGAGAGTTACTCTAGCCACCTGTGTCTCAGGTGGGCTGCTTGGGAAGGAAGTGGTCCCCAGAGCCATCAGGCCCCATCCCCACCCCCAATGCACATTTAGACCTCTGTGTGGGGAGCCCATTCACCTGAGGGTGAGCTCTTTGGCCCATAAAGGGACGCCACGGGAGAGACCTTAGAATAGTAGGAAGGGTTCCAGGATCCAAGCAGGAGGACAACGACAGGACCTAGAATGTCAGGCTGGCGCTCTGATCCCCAGAATGACACTGACATCCCAGTGCCGAGGATTATAGGTTTGCAAACCATCAAGCAGAGACCAGGTGGACTCTGGAGTTTGCCCAGATGGGGCTGGGATCAAACCAGGAGAATCAGCATGAGAGCGGCTGTGCCTACTTCCCTGTCCATCTGGAGAGTGTGTTGGTCACAGCAACAGGAGAGCTGCCCTAAGGAGACCCTCCAGCAGCAGATCCCCAGAGCCATGCTGCCAGGTCAATAAAGAGGGCTTGAGGGCCCTCCCTGCGCCCTCCCACCTCACCAAAAATCAGGATTAAAAGATACCTTCATGGTGCAAGGGACTGACTGCCATTCTCCTAGCTCCATCTCTGCCTCAACATCCTCCTATGAAACGGAGAGGAAACGTGCCCATGGCCCCTCCTTTCTCACAAGGAAGCAGAGAGATCACAGAGGGGCAGTGAAAGTGGAAATAGGTCTAAGCCTGAAAACTGGTAGATATCACCATACCCCTTAGACTCAGGGAGATACAGACTGGCCCCAAATCACCACCCTCCACCCAGTATCGAGGCTGAGAACAAGACTTCTGACCCCAGGGGCTCACACTCTGAGTGCCAGGAGGAAGGCACATGGACAAGGATGGCTGAGAAACTCAGCTGCTCCATCCCAGTATCCCAACCTGAAAGGAAGGACGGGAAGCAATCAGAGAAGGCTTCCTAGAGGAGGGAGAATCTGCTTGGAAGCAGGGAGAATTCAGTCAAGTGGAGGGGCCTGCAGGGAGCCTGAACTCTTTCCCTTTCTTGGGCCTCTCCCTCCTGGGACACTGGCCTCCTGCAGCTCTCAGGGCACCATCCTGGACTACCCAACCATCCTATCTTCTACTAAAGAGGCACGACTGGCACTGGGGGCAGAGGGGCTGGGGGATAATTGGTAAGCTTCCTGAAGGTGTTAGCAGAGGACAGGAATGCCAGAGGAGACTCAAGAAGATGGAGGTGAGGATGGGGGCACAGCACAATCACAACCTCATCACAGAGTGAGGCGGCAGGAGCATGGTTCCAAGAAAAGCAGGGGAGGGGGAGGGGCGGGGTGGCACCAGGCTGGGGGCCTAGTGATTCCCCTTCCAATCCCTATGCTCTTGGGAGCTCCTGGGGGGCCAGGGCTGATGGGATGCACTTTCCTGGCAGTTCCCTTCTTCCGGCCGCCTGACCCACGGAGCAGAAGGAGCAGAGACACACACACACAGAGGCACGTCTCCCACCTCCCAAACCTCAAACCCGCGTCCTCAGACTGGCTGCAAAGATGACCTCGCGGCCCTGAGACCAGGAAGCTGTCGCCCCGCGGTCCCATCTGACCCTGGCGGGGTCACAGGAATCCAGCGCTCTGAGCACCTCCAGAGCGGCTCCGCGGGGCTGAACCCGTGTCCCCGAGAGCCGCCGGCTGCGCTGATCAAGTGGTGGCGATGTTCCCCCTTGACCCGCCGGGCGGCACAGCACGCGGCCCATTCCTCCCTCGCGTTCTCTCCGAGAAAGGCTGGAGTTCCACCATTAAAGCGCCTCCATCCTCTGCCCCCACACTCAAAGTTGCTCCAAGTCGCCGGGGTTCTGATGGCAGGTGATGGTTAGGCGGGGCCGCGCAGCGGGCGAGAGCGCGGTCACGAACCGGGGTGCTGAGCGCGCTCCCCTCCAGCTCCACGCGTGCACCCCCCTCACAACGGGCGCGCACCCAACACCCCACCCCCCACCCGCTGCCCCTGAGGCTCCCGCCCAATCAGAGGCCGCGCACGCGGCGCTGCCGGCGGGCAGACACCCCAGCTCCCCGGCCTGCACCCCCGCGGCCCCGGCCCCGCCGCAGCATCCCTCCTGCCCAGCCACACTCACCGTCCCGGGCGCGCAGTCGGCGCGCAGCTCCGCTCCGGGGCCGCATTCCCCCGCTGGGCTCCTCTCTGGCTCCCGCTCCGGCTCGGTTTCCCGTTACGCAGGGCTCGGCTCTGAGATGGTGGCCGCGGCAACGAGCGAGGCAGGGAGGGCGTGTGCGCGAGTGTGTGTATGTGTGTGTGTGTGTATGTGTGTGTGCGCGCGCGCGGTGCGTGTGCGTGTGCACGGGAGGGCCCCGCGCTCCCCTGCGCGCCCCGCTCCTGCCTCCAGTTCTCCACACTGTGATGCCAGCAGAATCCCTAACGCGCGCTCCCAACTGCCTGGGCGCTCACACTCGTGCACACACGCGTACACCTGGGCGCGCACACACCCCCGCCGCCGCACAACCGGCTCCGCACTCCCGACTCTTGCCCTCCTGGGGCGCTCACAAAGGCCCCGGCCCGCCGGGAGCCCTCGGAGCGCGGCCCGCGGAGCCTGCGGAGTGGCCCTGCGGTCCTACCGGGCTGGCCCCGCCTTAGGTCCTCCGGTGTTCCCAGAGGGGCCCCCTCGGGCGTCCCTGCTCCTTCACCCTCCCGGCCCGACCGCGGCCGTGCTCTCCGCCTGATCCCCGGCCCCGGCGCCCGACTCTGGCTTCTGGCGCTCCCACCCAAGGCGCGGGCTCCCTGCTCCTCGCCTGCGCCGCCGCCCGCAGCCGCGTGCTCTCCCGCTCCTTTCTTTCCCTCTTTTCTGTCGCTGCCTCTCCTTCTATCTCGTCTCCCTTCTCCCACCTGCACCCTCCCGGATCCCGGTCCTCCGTCTCTCCGGCTGCCTCTCCGTCTATCTTGCCGACGCCCTCTCTCGCGCCGCCGCCTCCTCTCCACTGGCCCGCGCTGCCCTCACATTCTCGGCATTACACTGGGGTGCCGCCCGCCACTCGCCGGGCCCAGGGTTCCGGCGCACAGTGGGCGGCGAGGGGACCCGCGGCGCCCGGGCCCCACCGCCCCCTCGGCTCTCCGCCCGCTCCGCGGCTCCGCGCTCCGGCCTGGAGGGCGGCGACGTCCCGTGCTAGCCTCGGCTGTCGCTGACAGCTCTCATCTCGCCCAGGCTTAAAGGGATAGCGCACCGGGCTCGACCTGCCCCACCCGGGGGCGCCGAGGAGGGCGGCCTCGTGCGCCGGCACAGTCCGGGGCGGTGGTGCAGCCGGGGCCGTGCGGGCGGCGCCCGGTCCGCCGAGGTTGAGCCTGGCCCTCCGGGGCTGGAGGGTGAGTCAAGGAGACGGGCGGTCGGGCCGGGCCGCGCCATCCAGGGGGCGCTCAGTGCCTGTTGGCGGCTAAGCCTAGGAGCACGCTGGAGGTGTGGGGCGGTGCAGGCTGGGCGCCCTGCACTGCGGGGCGGGGGGGAGGAGGGATCAGGGAAGCAGCTGTCCGGATCTGAGCACAGGGTGAGGACACCTGTCATGCTGAGAGGACAGGGCTCACAGGATGGCCTCCCGTTCTTGGGCTGTGTGACCTTGGGCAAATGCCTCTCTCTGACCTCAGTTTACACTTCCTTGGAAGGACATTGAGTTCCATCATCTCTGGGGCTCTGATTTGGTAGTATCAATAGATCCCTCCTCCCTGTAAGAGCAGAGGTATGACGGAACTTTGCTG
Source organism: Giraffa tippelskirchi (assembly GCF_054371585.1). Classification (NCBI taxonomy): domain Eukaryota; kingdom Metazoa; phylum Chordata; class Mammalia; order Artiodactyla; family Giraffidae; genus Giraffa; species Giraffa tippelskirchi. Next base: position 34,463,885 of record NC_137286.1, on the reverse strand, counting down.
CGGTGTGCAGGCGGTCCGGAAAAGCTCCTGGAGGAGTTGACATTGAAGCTAGGTTTTGAAAGATGAGTAGGAGTTGATTGGGCAGAAAGAGCATCCCATTTCAAGAGGATATGCAGACCTAGGTGTGGGAAACAGGGAAAGATGCCAGGTATGATTCCTGGGTCGGGAAGATCCCCTGGAGAAGGGATAGGCTACTCACTCCGGTATTCTTGGGCTTCCCTGGTGGCTCAGATGGTAAAGAATCCACCTGCAATGCGGGAGACCTGGGTTTGATCCCTGGGTTGGGAAGATCCCCTGGAGGAGTGCATGGCAACCCATTCCGGTATTCTTGCTTGGAGAATCCCCATAAACAGAGGAGCCTGGCAGGCTACAGTCCATGTGGTTATAAAGAGTCGGACATGACTGAGTGGCTAAGCACAGCACATAATATTGGGGGTGGGGGGTGGGGGGTGGGGAGAGGGGGAGGCAAAGAGAAGCTATAACAGCCTTGAGTTGAGGAGTTTCAACTTTGTTCAGGGGTAATAGTGGGGATGATACAGTCTAGGGAGAAGCCCTGCCCATCCTTCAGCCATCACAGATGCATTGCTAAGGGCTCCCCAAATCCGGGAGCCTTTGAAGGAGACCTCCTCTTTCCTCTTCCTAAGCCCAGTCCTAACCTCTGCTCCCAATCTCTCCAGCCAGACGCAGCACAGTCTCCCCCTGCTGACCGGAGCTGGAAATGGAAGAAGCCCAGGCCTGGCTGTGGAGGTGCTGTGAGTCCAGGAAGGGTCAGACTTTAGTACTCATCCACCAAGGTGCCCTGCAAAGACCCCAGACTTAGTTGTCAAGTCATACTCAGTGCCAGTCCCAGCCTCAGTGTCCTCTTCTGTACAATGGGAATAAAAATACTCAGCTACCAAGGAGGTTGGCAAAGAATTTCTGAGGAATGACACACAAGAATGACCCAGTACACAGGAAGCATTCAGCAAATGTCCTTTTCCCTCCACACACCTGGCCTTGGCTCTGTGGGCCATCCCCAAAGTGCTTGCTGTCTCCCTTTTCCCTCATTCCCTGGCCATTTTCCTTCTGCCTTCCTACCAGACTTTCCGGGGGGCCTCAAGGGAAATGAGCTCATGGCTGTTGCCTGCTCTGGCTCAATACACCTCCTGAGGAGTCTTCCCAGGGCTTCCAGGTGGACCCTAGGGAAGCCAACCAGAGACAAACAGCCTTTCCCCAGAGTCCCTGACATCCAAGCCGAGCAGCAGTCTACATCCCCTTTCATTTCTCCCACTCTCCTATTCTGGGAGCCACACAGCCTTTGAGTTTGTGCTTGGGAATTTATGTCCCAGTTTTGCTGTGCAACATCAGTTAAGTAGCATGCCCTCTCTGAACCTCAGTTTCTTTCCTAAGTATGGGGGACAAGCTGGTGTGCCTGAAAGGGTAAATGAACATAAGTCTAAGTCATTTATTTTCCCTCAACAAGTCCAGGCCATGTCCCTTTATCCAGGAATTCTTCAGAGAGGCAGACAGATACAAAAGACTCTTGGGACCCTTGGATGTCCTGCCCTTGTGCTAGTGACCAGGAGCTGTTACTGCCTCTGCCTCCCAGCAGACTTTACAGACAGTCAAGGCATGAATATGAGCAGACACATGGAGGAATCACTCCCCACTGCCACAGCAGCAGAGTTTAGGGGCCAGGCCAATATGGGCAGCTCCTGGAAGATGCTCCTTCATGGGAAGCTAAGAACTAGCTGCTTCCTGCCACAAGGGCTGAGTCAGTGCCCCTACTGATATTTGCTCACAGCTCCTCTGCTGTTTTCAGCTGGGTCCACAGGCCAGTGGGGGAGACCTTGGCTGCACCCCAGACCCAGTCACTAAGTCAGGTCTAGCCGGGGGCTAAGTGGCCTGCATGGAGTCCCAGGAGACAGTGGGCATTTCCTGCCTGCCTTCTCAGTCAATGACTGGCTTCCTAGATCAGGCTGAAAAATAGTCACTAAGGGAGAAATGTCCCACCCAGTCAGGCTTTCTCCTTGCTGTCTCTCATCCCACCTCCTCACCTCCAAGTCTTTTCCCACCTGCCCTACCACCTCTTGGCTTCCACACATCAATCCACCTCTCAAGTCCTTCCATACCTAAACAGCTTCCCCTGAGTACTCCCTGCCCTCTCCAATCTCTCTCCTCCTTTGTACTCTTAACCTACTGTGTGTCAGGAGTTTTCATTCACTGGTTCATCTTTACACTAATTCTGGTGTTATCATTCTCATCTCAGAGAAGAGGAAGCCGAAGTTTAGTGTGCACTTCCAGGATTTGAACTGAGGACCATTTTCTTCATTCTTCCCACAAACATTTGTTGAGGGCTTGCTCCATGCCAGCCTCTGGGCCAGGTGTAGGGAATACACATCAGAGGACCTAGAGTCTAGAGAAAGACAAAGAACACTTCACATTGCAAAGAAATGTAAAATTACAACTAGGACAAGTGCCATGAAGCTCTGTGGAGCTATTTGGTAGAGGCACAGCCTGGTCTTGAGAGTCAGAAAAGGCTTCCGGCAGGATGTGACATTTGACCTGGCACCAGAAGGTTGGGTAGACATTAACTTGGAGCAGTCAGGGGCCCCAGAGAGAGGGAACAGCTTGTGTAAAGGCCCTGTGTTGAGAGCAAGGAGAGAAAGGCCATGTGGCCGGAGCATAAGGAGAGGGAATTGGAGATGGGGCTGCATGGGCCAGGGCAGCAGGTTCCAGGGGACCCCACAAGGAGTTGAACATTTAGCCTGGTGGCTCTGGGCTGGCCCTGGAGGTTTGAAGCAGAGGACAGTGCCCATTGTTCCTCCAACTGCTCCCCAGTCCACCACTCTACACCCAGGGACCACTTCCACCCCTTTCTTCTGATGCCCTAGCCCTAGCACAAGGTGGGACATGCTGAGGCTCAGACTTGCAGCGGAACTGACAACTCGGTGGGCCGGGACAGGGAGAAACAGGAGACCTTGGCTCAGCCTTCACTCGGCCTCCAGCTGAATGACTTTTTGTCAGCTCCCACCTCTCTCTGTCCCTCATAACTGTAAGACGAAGATTAGACTGATTCCTTTGCCATCTCTGGTTGATCCTGGGGCACAGCCTGTAGTAAGCAAATGGAAAAGACTCAACAGTCAAAATGATCCTGCCTGAGCCAGAGGATTCAAGGCCTAGAGCCCTGCAGGGTTATGGAGTAGGGTGCTGCTTGGGGCCTACCGTTGGCCTAGTGCCATCCCATCTCGCCTCTCCTCCTGAGCTTACCTTCCCAAGTGAAGCACTCCAAGGGGGCTTTCCTCCTCCCCTCCACTCCAGCATGGCCCATGGCTCCAGGTGAGGGGACAGGGTGGAATGGAGGGTAGATAATTAAGAATTCAAGAAGCAAGGCTTGGTGAGTGTCTGAGTGTGGAGGTGAGGAAAGGAGGGACCCCCCAAGGCCTTTCGACAGAGTTTCCCGTGAGCTAACCCCTGCCAGGCTTCATTACTTTGTTCCAGGGAACCCTCACACCCACCTCCCTGAGGGTCTATACTGTGTAGGGGGTACCGCAGTGCACGGCTTGAACTCCCTTCAGGCTGAAGCACTCCTCCATGTCGCTGGGAGTGTTGAGGCTGGCTGGCCAGCCACAGATGAGCCCCTGCCCCTCAGCTGAAGAGAGAGGCTCCCTGCCCAGGGCCTTGCCCCTCCAGGGACAGCTGCATCCAATGAGTGACCAAAAGTGAAAGTATTAGTCACTCAATTGTGTCTGACTCTTTGCGACCCCATGGACTATACATAACCCATGGGCTTATCCAGGCAAGAATACTGGAGTGGGTTGCCATTTCCTTCTCCAGGGGATCTTCCTGACCCAGGGATCAAACCCAGGTCTCCTGCATTGTAGACAGATTCTTTACCATCTGAGCCACCAGAGAAACCCAAGGCAGAGGATAAAGGCCCACCCCTCCTGTCCCAACTCAGGACAAGCTCACAAAGAGAGCTCAGGTCCAGACTCCCATTGCTCTGTGCTATGAATGCATCACAAACCATCTCCCTGCTCTGCCCCACCCTGCTTCCCTCACTCCCTCCCTGCCATGGGTCTCAATCCCAATAAACTTCCTGCATGCTAATCTTCCTCAACGTGCTGTATTAACATCCCAATCTCACCCCTAAGGAAATTTCGGCTCAGAGATGTTAAGTGACTTACCCATAGTTGCACAGCTGATAAGTGGCAGATCAGGGGCTGGCTAGGGAGGGAAGAGGCCAGGAATTCTGGCTGGCTGAAGCAGAGAGATGGAGGGAGAGTCAGTCCCCAGGGAAGGCTGGTCCAGCCTGTAGACCAGCACTGCAACCAGGAGGGACTTATTCCATCTGCCTCTCTCTCCCCATTCCACAGATGGGGAAACTGTGATCAGAGAAGGGATAAGATTTCCCAGATGCATAACGTTAGTTAATGATGGCCCTAGAAGTGCTCCCTAAGGTTCTGCCTCTTAGATCAGTACAGGAGTTTCCTTTGGTTTATTTATTTATTGCTGGACTGGCTTTTCATTGCTGTGTGCAGACTTTCTCTAGTTGTGGTCCAAGCGCTTCTCGTTGCAGTAGCTTCTCTTGTTGAGGAACATGGGCTCTAGGCATGCAGGCTTCAGTAGTTGTGGCTTGAGGGCCGTAGAGTGTGGGCTCAGAGGTTGTGGAACATGGGCTTAGTTGCTCCGCAGGGTGTGGGATCTTCCTGGACCAGGAATCGAACTGGTGTCCCCTGATTGGTAGGTGGATTCTTAACCACTGGACCACCAGGGAATTCCTGGGCATTTTCTTTGGACCAGACTGCTGTTCTCTTTCCACCAGCCCCTTTTCCAAGCCCAGCAGTGGGTCTCAGGCTCAGAGACCTGTCAGGGTTGACCCTTACTCAATTCCCCCAAGGCTGGAAAGAGGTGCCTGCGGTTCCCCCAGGCTTGCAGAGTCCTTCGCAGCAGCCTGAGCTGCCCAGCACTGGCGTGAAGTTGGGATGTACTGGGCTGGGCAAGGCTGGATCTGACTGGCACAGCAGAGCAAACAGATGAAACAGACGGGAAGGAAATCAATTTGAGTGTTTGATTAATTTTAATTTTTAATTTGCACAGAGAGTAGCGCTCCCCATTTGATACCGCATGCTCTCTGTGAGCTGCTGGCGCTGGCCATGGCTGCCACCACTGCAGCTTGGTGTGCCCAGCGGCTCCCTGCCCTTCTGTCAGGCGACCCAGTCTCTCACATGGCAGACTGGCTTTCTGCAAAGCAGAGAAGAAGGGGACCTCTGCCCCTTCTATCCAGGAGAGAAGAGTCTGCTAAGTCCCCTCTGTGCCAAGCGGGAGGAGCCAAAGATATGCTCCCTCCTGGGAGAACACCAGTCAGGCCACATCTGCACAAAGTCATGGTGGATGAATGAACTCTCAGGCATGGTAACAGACCAGTCTGGGGGACAAGGGAGATTCTGGGTGCACATCAGTTCACAGGTGTTAAGTAATTGCCCAGGCCACTTACATTTAAGAGCGACTATACCTGGAGTTAGATCTGTCTTAAAACTAGGACAATCTCAGCTCTTGTGTTCTGATACTTCGAGGGTCAAAGCTCTGCTCTTTGTTGATTTGGCATTTGACCATATACAGAATGGAGAAAGTTGGTCTGAACTGGAAGAGATGAAATCCATCATACACACCCTCTAGCTCCTGGCCCTTTCTCCCCAACCCCCTCCCCACCAGACTCCATACTCTGAGAGCACCAGCCTATGGGGTTGAGAACAGAGAAGAGACCCTGGAAGGAGGCAGACATAGTTGGAATCCTGGCTCTGCCACTTCCTAGCTGTGTGACCTTAGGCAAATCACATAATCTTTCTGAGCATGGCCTTCAAGGACACACCATTCAGTGGCCTCCTCCAAAAGCCTTCCCTGATTAAAACTTCTGTCCTCACCACACTATTCCCAAGTGCTGGCCCTGCCCTAAACATGAGCCCTCTCTGACCTTTCCTTGACCCTCAGTAACTTGACTGTGTGCACTGCACACATTGCATGGGGTGATGTGCTAAAAAGAAAGTAACTTTTGGTGTAGACATCCCTGCTTCAAATCCAAGCTCACCTCCATGGTGGCTGCTTAGGCCCATCTCTTGAGCATCTCAGATTCAGTGGATCCAAACTGAACTCACCAACCCTCCTCAAACTCACCTTTGCCTCTTTTTCTTCCCCATCTCATTAAGCAATATCCCGGTCTAGGAGGTAGAACCCTAGGGAACACTCCTAGGGTCATCATTAACTGATGTTATGCGCCTGGGCAATCTTATCCCTTCTCTGATCTCAGTTTCCCCATCTGTGGAATGGGGAGAGAGAGGCAGATGGAATAAGTCCCTTCTGGTTGCAGTGCTGGTCTACAGGCTGGACCAGCCTTCCCTGGGGACTGACTCTCCCTCCATCTCCCTGCTTCAGCCAGCCAGGGTCCCCGACGTTTTCCCTCCCTAGCCAGCCCCTGATCTGCCACTTATCAGCTGTGCAACCGTGGGCAAGTCACTTAACATCTCAAGCCAGTGGGCAAGGATCCACTGAAACTCCTCCATCTGCCTCATTCCCCTCATCCTACCTGACCCAGGCCCTCTGTCCCCATCCTCCACTCCTACCCTCTGATAGCACAGGCAGAGGGAGAGGGATTCTCTCTTGTATTTACTCCACTGCATAGCAGGACAGGGGGAGCCTTCTGAGAACAGCCAGTCCTCCCCTCCATTCTACAAGATGAGGACCCTGAAACCCAAAAAGAGACAAAGACCTGCCCTGGGCCCGATGATCAACTGCAAACAACAGAGCCACAGTGAGAAGTCCGGTCTCCTCTGCAGCCCAAGTGGGCATTGCAGGGAGGCCATGGTCAGGGCCAGGCCCTGGGACAGTGGTAGAAGGGAACCTGAAGTCCCCCAAGTCCCAGCCCACCTACCCTCATTCCCAAAACCCAGAGAGTCTGCAGAGGAGGGGTGAGGGCTGGGCTGTGTTCAAGTTCCAAGGCAGAATGAGTAACCCACTACTGAGAAGCTCACAAAAGCCACACACCACTCCATGATGACTCCACAGCCCAGCACCTCACAGTCCTGCTTGGAAGTGGCCACAGCAGCAAGCAGGAAGGGGCCTCAATTATGACTAGAGCCAGTGGCCATTCTCTGAGTCCCCTTCTTCCTACACCCAATTTTCATAATGCCTGGAATTCTATTAACCTTGCCTGGCTCAAATGCAAATTAATCCATTCTGGCCATTAGAAGAGTTGATACAAGGGTGGGTGAGAGGGCGGGAAGAGGAGTCATCCCAGTTAGAAGTCCCAGAGAGAGACCCCAGGGTAGACAGTCTGACCCCTTTTATTGAGCACCTTCTGCATGCTAGGCACTGAGCTAAGGGCTTCACAAGCTTCCTTACTGCTCCAAGGCCCCCTCCCTGTTACCCAAGCATCATTCAACCCCTTCCAGCCTCAGTTTCCTCTCCTGTAAAATAAAATTAGTATTAAGAGCTACCTCTAGAGACTATTGGGTGATTAAATAGGAAAAGGTGTGTAAAGTGCTTCCTACATTGCTGGACACAAAATATATGCTAATTAAATGCTAATTTTGTAATAAAGCCAAGAACGGATCCAGTTCATGTTCATGCTTGTTAAATTTGAGCTGCTGGACTTGCCAGGTGGTCCAGTAGTTGAGAATCAGCCTGCCAACACAGGGGGCGTGGGTTTGATCCCTGGTCCGGGAAGATCCCACATGCCACAGAGCAACTGTGCACCACAATTACTGAGCCCTGCGCTAGAGCCCAGGTGGGCCCCCTCAACAAGAGAAGCCGCCACAAGGAGAAACAACTGGAGAGTAGCCCATGCTCCCCACAACTAAAAGCTCATGAGCGGCAACAAAGACCCAGAGCAGACAAAAATAAATAAATACATAATTTTTAAAAAATCTGAGCTGCTTGTAAGATAAATGTTTTACCACTTGCTGCTGAAATGGGGTAGAGCTGGGAGTAGAGAGGGGGTTCTGCCCAGGGCTATGGGACAAAGGCGTTGTCTGGAAACCCACAGCATTAATACTAAGGCAAAGCATAGAGAAGGGATAAGGTCACAGGAAATGGACCACAGGAAGCCAGAATCTACTCTTATCTTTTAAAAGCTCCCTCTCTGAGATTTGGCCCTGGGTGGGCTGACCCCAAAGGTCCCTGAGTCTTTTGGATTGGACCAAGCCAGGCAGTCAAGGAGAAGGAATGAGAACTTTATCCAGTGGGAGGGAGAGGGGAGTGGCAGAGACCCCAGTGGGACAGAGACGTTAGGAAGACAGTCCTGTGACCGCCATCGATACACAGCCCTTAAAGCACTTGTGTCTGTCCTTTGCCCACATTTTCTCATCTCATCCTCTGAACAACCATGTCAAGGGTATCGTTATGCCCATACACAGAGGAGGGTCCAAGAGGCCAATAATGACTTGCCCTTTGAGCCTGGATCTTTCTGTTTTCTAAAGACCAGGCTTGGAACCATATGAAGAAGGATCAAGGAAGAAGCTAGTGCCAGGGTCCAGCTTCTTCTCTGGGTTCCAAAACCCCGGGTCCAGGGCAGTGGGGCCTTCCAATTTCCAAAGCAAGGCTTCCTCAGATAATCAACAGTTTAGAAGCCCAGAAAATGTCTGCCTCTTCCTGGTCTGACTCTGGAAGCAAGATAGAGGTTACTATGGGAAGAATCTGGCCATGTACTGGAGGTTCTTGGATCAGAGCTGTAGCAGAAATGCTTGAGGTTAAAAAATAATAGCAGTTTACTGCACTAACTACATACCAAGCACTGCTTTAAGTGCTTTATGTATTGTGTTTCATTCTATAGCACCCTTTGAAAGTGAAAGTGGAAGTCGCTCAGTGGTGTCTGACTTTTTGCTACCCCATGGACAATACAGTCCACGGAATTCTCCAGGCCAGAATACTGGAGTGGGTAGCCATTCCCTTCTCCAAGGGATCGAACCCAGGTTTCCTGCATTACAGGCAGCTTCTTTACCAGCCGAGCCAACAGGGAAACCCAAGAATACTGGAATAGGTAGCCTATCCCTTCTCCAACAGATCTTCCCAATCCAGGAATCAAACCGGGGTCATCCCTATTTCACAGATGAGGAAACTGAAGCACAGAGACTGTTAAGTAATACCTCCAAGTTCACAGAGCCTGGAAGAGACCAAGCCAAGATTCAGTTTCAGGCAGTGATGTTGCACAGGCCATGACTCTAAGCCAAGCTGCCAATCAAAACAGCCAAGTTTTGCAGCCCCAAAGCCCAGAGCAACCCAGAATAGTGTTGAGGGTAGGATTCAACTTACAGCACTCCTGTTTGCACACACTTTTTAAAGTGCAAAAAGTGAGACACCTGTATCTTTGCAGACTCAGCACAGAGAAGCCAGCTGGGCTGCCCCTGCTTTTGCTCTGTTACAGAAGACGCAGGCACAGGCAATCAGGCTGCATGGAAAAATGAGGCCGCTGACTCGCTGAATAACTTGGGCAAGCCCGTGTTCCCAGGGCTCCAGGCCCCAGGTCCCACCCATGTGATGATTTCCCAGGATGAGCCACTTCTGAAACGCCCAATTGGGCATTCCACCCACCTCTGGGGAGTTTAGGGCACTCTCCAGGGTCCTGAAATAGCTCTTCTGCCTGTAAGCAGGGAGTCTGGAGACCCCAAAGCAGCTGATTTGGTTCTCTGGACATGTTCTTAAAAGCAAGGAAGGTACATCAACATCTGAGACATAACTATTACCCTAAGCACACGTGGGGAGCTATTTCTTAGATTCATCACCACCGTGACCAAGGACAATCCTTCTGTGAAATCAATGAATTGATGCTCCCTCATCCCTGTGGGTGGCTCTGTTTCCATTTGAATTTTCAGGTAGAGGATGCCCCTCAATGAGATGGGCTGGTCTGTAGCCCTGTAATTGAGGTGAGTGCATCATGAGGTGTTCAGCCTAGGTGCTCAGTAAATGTCATCGGCTGCCGTCATCACCACCATAATCCTCATTATCCCTCATCATCCCTGGGCAGAGCGCAGGGATAGCAACACACCCAGATGTATACCCCCAGTTTGTGGCTCCAGAAGCACATCTGAGGAGAAGGCAGTTGTCGCCACTGCTGTTCAATGGCCAGATGACAGTCTTTAGAGGGAGGAGGAGGAGGGCCTTCCTTTCAGAGGCTGCTCAGATCCTCTCCATCCCAAAGTTCCCCCTTGGGGACCTGGAATATCCTTTTCCTACCTGTGCTTTCAAGTTAAGACTGAGTAAGGCTCTGAGAGTGTCTCCCTCAGTCTCCCACCCACCATTCACAAGTCCTGATGGGGAAACCCCATGAAGTGACTCCAGGACCAATTGATTATGGGGCTATCTTCTCCCTCCGTACCCTGCCTCTTTGGGCCCCCAGACTCCCCCATCTCAGTGGGAAACCAGGCAGCCAGATTCAAGTGATTGAAGAAAGCAGGGGCCCTCTTGTTTAAGGAAAGGACTCCATATACCCTGGAAAAAAACATAGTTCAAAAAGACACATGTATCCCAAAGTTCATTGCAGCACTATTTACAATAACTGGGACATAGAAGCAACCTAAATGTCCATCGACAGATGAATGGCTAAAGAAGATGTATTATGGTACATATATACAGTGGGATATTACTTAGTCATTAAAAGGAATGAAATTGGGTCATTTATAGTGATGTGGATGAACCTAGAGTCTGTCATACAGAGTGAAGTAAGTCAAAAAGAGAAAAACAAATGTCATATATTAACACATATGTATGGAATTTAGAAAGATGGCTCAGATGAGCTTATTTGCAGGGCAGGGATAGAGACACAGACATAGAAAACAGACATACGGACACAGAGTGGGAAGGGGAGGATGAGACAAATGGAGAGAATAAGATTGACATACTTACCCTACCATGTGTAAAAGAGATACCTAGTGGGAACATGCTAGGTAGCACAGGGAGCTCAGCTTGGTGCTCTGTGATGACCTAGAGGGGTGGAAGGTGGGAGAGGTTCAAGAGAGAGGGGATGTATGTATACATACAGCTGATTCACAGTGTAGTAGAGCAGAAACTAACACAACATTGCAAAGCAATTATATGCCAATAAAAATAAATAAATAAATGGAAGAGGCTCAAATGCTGGGGAAAGAGCTGTGTTCTCATTACAAGAGTGGGCAGTGGGGAAAAAGAAGAAGCTACACCTCTACCCTTTGCTCCCTACTCCCGCATTCTCCCAGTCACCCCAACTTGGAAGGGGCAAGGTCTCAAGGCAGAGGCCCCTGACTCTTGTCATCACCTTCAACCCCAGCTGGCCAGGACCCTGTTACTCGATCTCCATTGCAGAGCAACTCTGCAGGCTCCACTGCTGGGCCTGAGAACCCTCAACTCCTCTTTTCAGCAGACACTTATTAAATACCTACTGTGTGCCTGCCCTGTGCCAGGCAATTCTCTTACACTTGATTCCATGTGATCTTATGAGAATCCATAGGATCCTACATGATCCCATGGAAATAGGTATTTATCAGATGAGAAAACTGAGGCTTAGAGAAGCTAAGTCATTTCCCCAAGGTCACACAGCTGGGGAATGGTGGGTCCAAAACACCAGATTTTTCCAGTCTGATGAGAATGACTCTCCCAGCCCTGCCCCAGGTGGTTGATCCACAGAGTTGACTACAGCACAAGCCTTAGGACAGGTGAGCTTCACTGAGGAATCAGAGGAGAAAGGCCTGTCTAGCCTAGTTTACACCTGCTCTGGGAGAACCTGCCCAGTTGGCTCCCTGGGCCTTGGAAGGATACTCCATGTAGGCGATGGTCAAGGTGGTGGAGGAGGGAAAGTAGTCACATCCCAGACTCAACACCTTGCTTGCTCCCCACCTGAAGCTGCTGGAGCTTGGGGTGCAGGGTGGGAGGAGGGGAGCAGAGCAGGGTGGGCATTAGGAGACCCAGGAGGCAGACGTGCTCTCCTCCCCCACCCAAATACAGCCCACTCACTTCTCTGGACCATTGCAGAAGACCCTTCTGAAATGCCAACATTTTCTGAAAGGGTTAGGGTTCTCTACCCTGAAGGGGTCAGGCAGGTAACCAGAAACAGACCTTCTGAGGAAGGGCCAGGGAAGCACAGGCTCTGCCTAAAAACCCCAACTACTCCATGTGGACCTGCCGATTTTTCAAGAGAAGCCAAAAGTCAGACTTCCCTCAGAAAGCGTCCTTTTTTTTTAAATATTGGCCACTATTTCAATTTTTTACAGTACCCTGTGGGTCAAACATTTGCCATCTCTGGTTCATGCCCTTAGGTGCTCCCATTGGCCAAGGCCCCAGTGGAGACCAGCACAGCGTTCTCAGCAGGTCAGCGTCCACAGATTCCCTGTGCATGCCCCATCATTTGAGCCTCAGGGATCATGGTCCCCTTTTTACAGGTGTAGAAACTGAGGCTCAGAGGAACAGAGTCCTGGGGGAAGCCAGGCCCTGACCCCAGCCTAGGCCTCCTCGCGCTGACCCCTCACTGTAGCCCAGGGAACACAGACAGGCTCCTCTAGGGGAAGGGACCTGAACTCCAGCCAGACAGAACTGGCTGGAACCCAGATGAGGACATCAGGCTGCTCTCAGGAGCCTGGAGCAAAGGAGGTACAGATTTTATCCACCCCTCCACTCTCAGCGGGCCCTTTTGATTGAGGTGCAGCAGCAGGGCCCCTGGGCCCAGAAGAGGTAAAACTGGGTGGCAAGAGGGAAAGAATGAGGGATTGGATTGGATTTTCTCCATTTGGAGATGATGTTAGCTCCACTGTGTACTGCTCTCATCATCATTTTTTATCCAGAAGTTGATACAGTGGCTGGAGTGGGGACTAGGTGGGGTCTGGGTTCAGGGGCCCTGACCCCCAGGGAGCTAGCTAGGCTTTTCAAGGAGAGACCACAGCAGGGGGCGGGATGGTGGGGAGAGAGGGTGAGAAAATCCACAAATCTGAGACAAGGAGGCACTGATGTCCTTTCTCAGCTTTTTACACACATGCACACATGTGTCCAAGACTTATGCATGGAAACAACACATGCTCACATGTGTGTATATGGGCAGATAGACATGCAAACATTCTCACACATGCCACCAAAGCCTTTGCTTACACTGTGCTTCCCACCTAGGATACTCTTCCCTTGTCTCTGAGTCCCCTTGTATCATTTCTTGCCTCCATCCCTAGTGTCTGGAGCCAGAGAGGGGTTTTTGGATTAGGCTGGCGGAGTACTGGGCCTTGGGTGTGTGTGAGAGAGAAAGGAAGGGGATCCTAAGGCAGGGTGGAGCTCAGGGATGAGGACCGTGCCAGGGCTGGCAGTGGTGAAGGGAGGTGTCCCAACGCTGCCAGAGCAGGAGTGCTAAGGCTGCCGGCAGGGCACTGAGAAGGGCCCGCTGTTTGCGGAAAGGGACACCGAAGCTGGACCTGAAAATCTTCCTTCCGCGCCCCTGCTGGAAGTCTTCCGGGATCACCCTGGGTCGGGCGCTCTCTCCTCCCTCCGAGCTCTGAGAACCTTGATAGTGGGCTGAACCTATTGGATACTGCGCTCAAGAAATCTTAAATCCATCTTCCCGGAGCATCTAACCTCCTGGATCAGCTCCAGACCTAGGACTGTACTTTTAAAACCCAAGCCCTTTGGCTCTGTGGAGGCAGCCTTCAGCACCTAGCAACGGAGAAACCAGTCCGAGTGTGACTGGCCAGTTCCAGCTCAAAGGAGGGACGTTGTGAACTGATTGGGTGGCCATGCTTATAAAAGGGAGATGCCAGCGACCGCGAAGAAGCAAGTCCATGGGGCTCTGCTGTCCTGAGACCAGACAACCGTGGAACCAGCCGGAAGGCGAAAGGACAGTCTGCAGTTCAGAATTCCCGCTTCTGCCAGGGCAGGTCAGAGAGGAGCACTCCAGGTGGAGGTAGGTGTCCAGTTTCAGATCCTAACCTTGGTGTTCCAGGAAGATAGGCTCAATTCTCAGTCTGCTCATGGCAGCAGCACTATTGGCAATAAAACAGAAGTGTCTGGCACTCAAAGGGTTAAGCCTGAATTAACCAGACCGGCCCCAGAAGCATTCTCCAGGGACTTCCCTGGCAGTCCAGTGGCCCAATACAGGGGACACGAAAAGAGTTCAATCCCTGGTCAGGGAACTAGACCCTGACTGCTTCAACTAAGCCCATGTGCCCCTTCCTCAGGTTTTCCTAGCAGTTACAGAGCCTTGAGATTGCTACCCTGAAGAGTTCTCATGCCTCAACTGCACACTCCAGGGAGCATTACTCATGTTGTTTTCCACTAATCGCATCCCCCTGGAGCCCAACTCCACAGACTGTATCGTGAATGGTGCCCCCTGGAGCTGGGTGCCCCCTGGACCCCCCTGGTGGCTCTGGGTGCTCAGCGCAGCCCCCCTGATGGTGGGCTCCAGAGGGAAGCTTTAGTCTCAGCTGAGCAGTCTCCCTCGTGGCGGTCATGGGTGGGGGCTGACTAAAGACAGCCAGCTTAGGTGCCTGTGCAAGAGAGCCTGGACCCTGCCAGCCCCAAACCTCTCTTCCCAGCCTTCCCCCCTCAGCAGCCACCAGCCATCTGGCTGGACAGGTCCATGGATGGCATGTCTGCAGCACCCTGGTGGCAGCCAGGCAGTTGTACTTCAGGGCAGTATTTACATTTTCCAAAACCAGGCAAAGGGGTTTATAATGTAACAATAAGGGGGGCATAAAGGCTGTTTCATTTACTAGTGACACCATTTTAGGAGTACCTTCTGTGGGTCAGACACCATGTAGCATTTCTGATTCTCACAAAAATCTTGAGAAAGAAATATAAATTATTCCCATTTCACATATGAGGAAACTGAGGCTCCAAGAGGCTCAGGAACTTGCCAGGCCACACTGTGTCATAGCAGAACTGGGTTGGAGGGTGTCCTGCCTGACACCAGGGCTTTCCGCACGCCTTCTTCTAGCCCAGCCCCCAGTAACTTTCTGTCCTCAAGGGCTATAAAGGCAGCAGTAACTTAGGTCAGAAGTAGCTTTGGCCAGTCCAGTGTGATGAGAGGGCTGCCCTGTAAGGGTCCCCTCCCTGAGGCTGTGGGCATCCTTTCCTGCAGCAGACAGAAGCTGCCTTTGTGCCGCATGCTTATGTGGCCGCCTGTGCCTATGACTATATGTACATGTGCTACAGGAAACAGTCGTGTGCTCCGGTCCCAAACAGGCTGGCCTCAAGTCTCACTCGTTCACACAGTAGCATAGTCCCTGGGGACTCACGCCCCAGCTCTGCCGCTTACCCCCTGTGTGACCTTGTGCTGCGCTTAGTTGCTCAGTCGTGTCCGTCTCTTTGCAACCCCATGGACTGTAGCCCACCAGGCTCCTCTGTCCATGGAGATTCTCCAACAAGAATACTGGAGTGGGTTGCCATGCCCTCCTTCAGGGGATCTTCCCAACCCATGGATCAAACCTAGGTCTCCCGCGTTGCAGGTGGATTCTTTACCATCTGAGCCACCAGGGAAGCCCAAGAATACTGGAGTGGGTAGCCTATCCCTTCTCCAGGGGATCTTCCCAACCCAGGAATCAAACCAGGGTCTCTTGCATTGCAGGCAGATTCTTTATCAGCTGAGCTACCAGGGAAGCCCCCTGTGTGATCTTAGTGGGCTACTTAACCTCTCTGTGCCTCTGAGTCTCCATCTGTACAGTGGGGATAATAAAAACACCTTCTTCAGAGGTAAATGAGTCTAATGCAGTGTCTGGTGCATGGTGGATGCCATAAGGGTGTTGCTGCTGCTGCTGCTGCTAAGTCGCTTCAGTCGTGTCCGACTGTGTGCGACCCCATAGACGGCAGCCCACTAGGCTCCCCCGTCCCTGGGATTCTCCAGGCAAGAACACTGGAGTGGGTTGCCATTTCCTTCTCCAATACATGAAAGTGAAAAGTAAAAGTGAAGTCACTCAGTCGTGTCTGACTCTTAGTGACCCCATGGACTACAGCCCACCAGCCTCCTCCATCCATGGGATTTTCCAGGCAAGAGTACTGGAGCGGGGTGCCATTGCCTTCTCCGAGCTACTCTATTTTTCAGCAAAGGTTTACTGCGTGCCTACGGTGTGCCTGGGAGTCTGATAGATGCTAGGGGCACATGCTGGTAAGTGGTAGGACCTGGTAGGTGCAAGGACCACCCCCAGCTGCCTGCTCAACACCTGCACCTGGGTGTCCACCATGTTCAGATAACACATCGCCCTCCTCCCCCACCAGATCTGCCCTCTTTCTGGGTGCCCATCTAAGAATTTAGCACCCTCAGCTACCCAGTCACCCAAACCAGTAACTGGGAGCCCCCTTGTCACCTTGCTCTCCATCACCCCCTCATTCAACTAAGTTCTATCAACACTATCTCCTAAATCACCATGAATCCATCCACTTCTCTGCAACCCACCAGACTCCCCCTCCCCCAGTAATAGTAATTGGTGCTATTGGTGCCTCACCCAGATCCTTTTCACCAGTGCATCTTCCCCATCCCCACCCCCACCCCCCACCCTCTGAGCACCGCTGTGAGTGCTGGCTGTCAAGAGCTCACAGCTGTCCTTCACTAGAGCATTGCCCTCAGCCAAGGGAGACCGACCTTATCGGGAAATGCTTGAAGGTTTACAACCCACAGCCAATGGCTGACAGATCCAAGAACAAAATTCCACCCCCCTGCCCCCAGCCCCTTTGCCTCCTGGCAACTCTGATGCTATTCAAGCTCCAGAGCTCCCCTGGGATCAGGCAGAGGGCAGACTTCCGCTGACCCCTCATCCTTGCCTAGTTTCCTCCCCATCCTATCCCACTCTCTTGTGGGCATCACTTGAAAGCACTCATTTAATAAAACTCTAGCCCTCAGATCTCCTTTTCCTGCTCTGCTTTTCAGGAACCCTGTCTAAGAGACCATCTCCCTTGCTGGGTTAGTCACAGTGACATGTTCTGGCCCTGGAGGAAAACTTGAGGGACAGATGGGGGCCTGGCTGGGGCAGGGGACAGTGGGGTCCTGAGAAGAGAACACAGCTAAGCTCTGGACCTCCCCACCCATCCTGAATGGGCTGGCCTGAAGGAGTGGCCGGCACCCACCTGGCTTCCGAGTCGCTGTGATTAACTTTTGTGCCAGAAGGAGAATGGGGACCTGGGGCTTTCCATCCTCCTTTTTTTCTTTTTACTTCTCTTTTGCTTTCTTCAAAAGCTGAGCCCAAGTTAATCAGATAAATTCTTCGCCAGTCGCACCAACCATTTTTCTAAGGTTCAGTCTCCCCAGAGCGACTCATAATTACTCCAGACTGAGACATTAAAGCAAAAGGGGAAAGAAGAGGGGGAGAAAAAGATGTTTTTAATTAAAAAATTAATTTTTCCAACAGACCCATGGATGGCTGCCCAGCTGTGGTGCTTCACTACCTCCAAGACAATCCCCTTCCATCCATTTTTATCTCAAGGAAGGGGAGGGGGGCCTGGAGAGGGCAGCCCCTCCCTGAACAAAGCTTTCTCTCTCTCCAGTGGAAGCATCCAACTCTCTGCCATCCTGAAAAGTAAGTGGTTAGACTGCAGGAATCTAGGTGAGAACAGCAGATGCAGGGTGCAAGCTTGGAGTCAGAGAGACTCAGGCCCCTATTCAGTCCCTTAGGACATGTACAACGTGGCAGTGCTCCCTGGCACCTCCCTCCTCAAGTAAGGTCCTTCCACCAGCAGCATTGACATCATCTGTTAGAAACCAGAATCTTAGATCACCTGAATCCAAATCTGTGTTTTAATAAGATCTCTGATGACTCATGTGCACACTACATTTTAAGAAACACTGTCCAAGTGACTCTGAGCCTCAGTCAGCTCCCCTGGAAAATGGGGAGAATAAGGACCTCTGCCTTGCAGTTTAGTTTGCAAGGATTATGAAGGTGTAGAAGAAAACAGTTCAGCAAACCATAAAGCAGGAACCTCAGAAAACATTCACTACTTATAAGCCTGAGCCTTTTTGTTGTTAGGTGTCAAACTTCACATCCGGTAGCATTTCAGGAACTTGATTTGGTGAGCCAGAGGCCTTCCCACTCACTCGGGTACTTCATCCCCTGTATCTGGGGCCCAACCAGGAGTTTCTTAAAGCAACTAAAGAGTTTGTAATCAGGGAACTCTTGACCAGAGGAAATAGAGTCACTCACTGTCTGAAGCATCATCTAGGTGCCTTCCCTGCTCACAGCAAGCTGGGAGCTACTGGGGGTGAGTAGGCTGGGGTGAAGGCAGCTCAAATCCCAATGTCACGAGGATGCAGGCACCCACTCAAGACAGACATCAATAGCTAGAGCCTCTGACTTTTATTAATTAAATTTTACTGGAGTATAGACTGTGCTTCCCTGGTGGCTCAGTAATAAAGAATCCACCTGCAATGCAGGAGCTGCAGAAGTGGTTTTGATCCCTGGGTCGGGAAGATCCCCTGGAGGAGGGCATGGCAACCACTCCAGTATTCTTGCCTGGAGAATCCCATGGACAAAGGAGCCTGGCAGGCTGCAGTCCACGGGGTTGCAAGGAGTTGGACACAGCTGAAACAACTATCCATGTACGCACTGGAGTATAGTTGCTTTACAATGTTGTGTTAGTTCCTACTGTACAACAAAATGAATCAGTTATATATATGTGTGTGTGTGTATGTATACATATACATATATATATATAATATATATATATATATATATCCTCTTTTTCAGATTTCCTTCCCATTTAGGTCAGCACAGAGCAGCCAGTGGAGCTCCCTGTGCTATACAGCAGGTTCTCATTAGTTATCTATTTTATATGTAGTATCAATAGTTTATATATGTTGATTTTTACTTTGTCATTCCCTTCTGGAGTCTTTTCTGAAGACAATCTAAAGTGTGGACAAAGCCTTGGGTCATCAGGTTACCTCTTAATTAAGAGCAACCGGAAATAACACTGAGGGAAAGACTAAGTAAATGGTAGTAAGGATCTTTGAAATATTTAAGAACTATTAATGACAAGAAGACATGTTTATAATGTAATGTAGGATATAGAACAGGTATAAACATACCTGTGTTTTTAAACATTGTTCAGATGTTTGTGTGTGTGCAGGTGTGTGTGTCTAGGCTTCTGGCCAGACAATGCTATAGTTCTGGCTTCCAGGGCCTCTGCAAGTCCAAGTCCCCTTGGCCAGGGGATCCTGTGAGCAAGGCTCTGCCCCAGTAGAAGAGGACTGAGGAAGGAAGAGAAAATAACAGAGGAGAAGGACTGCAGCCACAGCAGACAGAGCCAGAGCTCAGGGCTCATCTCCAACACCTGCAGAGTACTGCAGAGACCCATAGAAGGAAACCAGACAATGAGGCAGGCACGGACCACACTGCAGGGGTGTGAGGGAAGGCTGAGGCTCCGAGATGGAGCTCACTCTAAGCCATGGGATGCAGGGCAGAGCAGCTCCTGGCCTGGATCCTGGAGCTGGGGCCAAACCTGCAGCATCAAGCCTGGAGCTGACACCATGTCACAATACCCAAAGGTCTTTGTTGGCTACATATAGGGAGAAAGGTGCTAGAGTTATAGTAACAGTTGGACCTTCAGTCAGGCTGCTTCTCTAAACTTGTGCTCTGTGGCCCTACCACTAACTCCCTCCACTTTTATGCAAAACTTTAACACTGACAGAGTAAACTTAAAAAGAAAAAAATAATAAAGAAGGTACAACCCAGGGAAGCCAGAGGAAGCTGACCTAGCAAAGCCGCATGCTGGTTTAGGGACGGGATTCGCAATACCTACAAGATCACCAAGGGATAAGAGCCTTAAGCAGGATATAAAAGGAGGGTAAAACCAACATTTTAGACAATAAGAAAAAAATAAGACCTGGTTTTGCACTCAGGACTTCAGGGGATTAAAGGAGCAACTACAAAACCAACAGTTGCAGGGAAAAATACAGAGAAAAACTGCCCCCTCAGGATGAGCTTATAGAGCAAAATTTCAAAACGCATAAAGAACATTGATGCTAAAACAAAATCAACAGTTAGAAGATGAACCTATTGCAGACAACACTAATAGAATAATCTTTAAATGGCTTAACATTGTTACCAAACTGAACTTAGGGCCACTTGCCTGTTGCACAGTAAAGCCAATCTACTGACACTAGGTTGTGGTGAAGGAAAATTTGACATTTATTGCAGGGGCCAAGTAAGGAGGCTGGGCAGCTTGTGCTCAAAAGACCTGAACTCCTGGATGGCTTTCAGGGAGAGGTTTTTTAAGACAGGGCAAAGGAGAGTCACAGGGTGTGTGATCAGCTCATGCACAATTCTCTAATTGCTTGATGGTGAGGTGACAGAGTGATGTTTCTGGAATCTCAGTCATCATCCTTCTGGTTTCAATGGGCCTGGGGTCTACATGCTGGTGGTCAGCGTGCAATTAAATTCTTCCACCTGGGGGGTTTTATTCGCAAAATAAATTAAAGATATGGCTCAGAATATTCATCTATAACCCTGGGGAGGAACTAAAGGCACTTGACTTTGTCTTGTGGCTTAACTATTATTACTTTTGTCTTGCTTCACTGCTTTCCTTTGCTTCTGCATTTTCTCACTTTTCTGATTAAGTTTTTTCTTTGAAACTCCGTGAAGACCTAGGAAGTACATGTGGGCTAAGTAGCTTCAGTTGTGTCTGACTCTTTGAGACCCTATAGACTGTAGCCCTCCAGGCTCCTCTGTCCATGGGATTTTCCAGGCAAGAATACTGGAATATGTTGCCATTTCCTCCTCCAGGGGATCTTCCTGACCCAGGGATCCAAACAGCATCTCCTGAGTCTCCTGCATTGGCAGGCGGGTTCTTTACCACCAGCACCACCTGGGAAGTGCTTGAAGACCTAGGAGCCTAAAGCTTTACTACAAACAAGAGGCAGGGGACATGATGAGGGAGGGGGTTTGTCCCCAAGAAGGCCACCACACAGGGTCCTGCTCAGTTTCAACAGAAGCCTGTTTAGAAGCCTTTAAAAAATGGAAGAAAAGACAGCATATGCCAAAAGGAACAAAAATTAAACAAAAATAAGCATAAATGTAACAAGAGTAGATAAATGTGAAAAATAACTCATTGAAAATCTTAGAAGTGAAATGATATACTCATTGGGGGAAAACCCTCCAAACTTGGATAAATTCTAAACTACACATGGCCAAAGAGAAACTTAGTGAATTGGAAGCTAGTACTAAGGAACTTAAGTAGAACACAGCATAGAAAGGTAAATATATAAACAGTCCATTAAGAAAAATGGAAAGTAAATTGAGTCGTTGTTGTTCAGTCACTAAGTCATGTCCCACTCTTTGTAACCCCATGGACTGCAGCATGCCATTTGTTGAGAGGATCTAACAAATACCTTATAGGAGAAGAGAATCAAGGGATGGAAGAGAAGTAATAGTCAAAAATATAAAAACAGATTATTTCCTAGAATTAAAGGAAAAGATAAGTTCTCAGGGTGGAAGTAAACATGGAATGTCTGGCATCATAAATACAGCTAAATCATAGCTAGACACATGGTAGTGCAACTGCAGGACATTAAAGATAAGGATTAAAATGTAGAGGCTTCCAGAGAGAAAAGACCTTTCACCTATCAAAGTACTGACAACAAGACATACAGACCTCTCATCAATAAGAGGCCACAAATTCATGGAGCAAATGCTTCAAAGTACTGAGTATAAAAAAAAATGGAAGTTAAAATTCCATTTGCAGCTAAATAACCACTCAAGATTAAAACAAAATAAAACCTTTGTCAGACTTACAAAGACTAGAAAATTTATACCCAAGGACCTTCACTGAAAGAAGTCCTAAAGGATGTACTTCAGCAAAATGATAAATGAACCTAATGGAAAAGGTAGGGTGTAAAAACATAAGAATGAGTCCAGAAATTAGTATATATATATATATATATATATACACACACACATATACATATGCATATACACATGTATTAGGGTTTCCTGTGTGTGAGCACGCACACATACATACATATACACTAACTGAAATGTTGACCATAAAGGCTTCCCCAGTGGCTCAGCAGTAAAGAATCCACCTGCAATGCAGGAGACACAGGTTCGATCCCTGGGTTGGGAAGATCCCCTGAAGAAGTAAATGGCAACGCACTCCAATATTCTTGCCTGGAGAATCCCATGGACAGACAAGCTTGGCAAGTTACAGTCCCTGGGGGTCGCAAAAAGAGTTGGACGTGACTGAGCAACTAAACAACAAAAATTGACCATAAAATGATAATAATAATAATAGCTACAGATAGCTAATAGCTAATAATAGCTACATACAATTTGTTTGGGTAATCCCATTATATCTGTCTTTTTGAAAAAAGATAATATTTTAGGCAACAAAATTGAGTACTTGTCTAGAGGATAATAAGGATACTGAATAACCCATGAACTTTCTTTTAAAAAAAATAAGTAAATATATATATTGAAAATGTAACAGTACCACTAAAGATTATAAATACAATTTATAGGTTGTGATATGCAACTAAAGTGTTTTGCCATTCCCTTCTCCAGTGGACCACATTCTGTCAGACCTCTCCACCATGACCCATCCATCTTGGGTGACCCCACACAGCATGGCTTAGTTTCATTGAGTTAGACAACGCTGTGGTCCATGTGATCAGATTGGCTAGTTTTCTGTGATTATAGTTTCAATGTATCTGCCCTCTAATGCCCTCTCACAACACCTATCATCTTACTTGGGTTTCTCTTACTTTGGACGTGTGGTATCTCTTCACGGCTGCTCCAGCAAAGCTTAGCCACTGCCCCTTACCTTGGACGAGGGGTATCTCCTCACGGCCACCCCTCCTGACCTTGAACATGGAGTAGCTCCTCTTGGCCCTCCTGTGCCCATGCAGCCGCCGCTCCTTGGACATCAGGTAGCTCCTCTCTGCCGCCGCCCCCGACCTCGGGTGAACAAAGCTAGTGGAGGTGATGGAATTTCAGTTGAGCTATTTCAAATCCTGAAAGATGGTGCTGTGAAAGTACTGCACTCAATATGCCAGCAAATTTGGAAAACTCAGCAGTGGCCACAGGACTGGAAAAGGTCAGTTTTCATTCCAATCCAAGAAAGGCAATGCCAAAGAATGCTTGAACTACCACACAATTGCACTCATCTCACACGCTAATAAAGTAATGCTCAAAATTCTCCAAGCCAAGCTTCAGCAATACGTGAACCATGAACTTCCAGATGTTCAAGCTGGTTTTAGAAAAGGCAGAGGAACCAAAGGCCAAATTGCCAACATCTACTGGATCATCAAAAAAGCAAGAGAGTTCCAGAAAAACATCTATTTCTGCTTTATTGACTATGCCAAAGCCTTTGACTGTGTGGATCACAATAAACTGTGGAAAATTCTGAAAGCGATGGGAATACCAGACCATCTGACCTGTCTCTTGAGAAACCTGTATGCAGGTCAGGAAGCAACAGTTAGAACTGGACATGGAACAGACTGGTTCCAAATAGGAAAAGGAGTGTGTCAAGGCTGTATACTGTCACCCTGCTTATTTAACTTATATGCAGAGTACATCATAAGAAACACTGGGCTGGAGGAAGCACAAGCTGGAATCAAGATTGCCGGGAGAAATATCAATAACCGCAGATAAGCAGATGACACCACCTTTATGGCAGAAAGAGAAGAAGAACTAAAGAGCCTCTTGATGAAGGTGAAAGAGGAGAGTGAAAAAGTTGGCTTAAAGCTCAACATTCAGAAAACAAAGATCATGGCATCTGGTCCCATCACTTCATGGGAAATAGATGGGGAAACAATGGAAACAGTGTCAGACTTTATTTTGGGGGGCTCCAAAATCACTGCAGATGGTGCTTGCAGCCATGAAATTAAAAGACGCTTACTCCTTGGAAGGAAGATTATGACCAACCTAGACAGCATATTTAAAAGCAGAGACATTACTTTGCCAACAAAAGTCCGTCTAGTCAAGGCTATGGTATTTCCAGTGGTCATGTATGGATGTGAGAGTTGGACGGTGAAGAAAGCTGAGCGCCGAAGAATTGATGCTTTTGAACTGTGGTGTTGGAGAAGACTCTTGAGAGTCCCTTGGACTGCAAGAAGATTCAACCAGTCCATCCTAAAGGAGATCAGTCCTGGGTGTTCATTGGAAGGACTGATGTTGAAGCTGAAACTCCAATACTTTGGCCACCTCATGTGAAGAGTTGACTCATCGGAAAAGAGCCTAATGCTGGGAAGGATTGGAGGCAGGAGGAGAAGGGGATGACAGAGGCTGAGATGGTTGGATGGCATCACCGACTCGATGGACATGGGCTTGGGTAGACTCCAGGAGTTGGTGATGGACAGGGAGGCCTGGCGTGCTGTGATTCATGGTGTCGCAAAGAGTCGGACACAACTGAGTGACTGAACTCAACTGAACTGATATGCAGCTAAAGCAATATTTAGAAGTAAATGTATAATCTTAAATGAATTTATTAAAACATGGAAAAATTTTAAACACCTTAAGTTCTTAAATTCAAAAACAGAGGAAAAAATCAAAACAAAACAGCAAATCCAAAGAAAGTAAAAGGAAGAAAACAATAAAGAAAAGATTTTTAAAAATTATTTTAATAGGAAACAAAAGCAACAGAGAAATACAGCAGTCAAATTATTTCATCACATTTGCTCTACAGAGTTACATCTTTACATGCTATAAAAACTTTCTAAATTTGTTTTTAAACGTTATCACTTAGCTGGCTTAAAACTCAACATTCAAAAAACTAAGATCACGGCATCTGGTCCCATCACTTCATGGTGAGCAGATGGGGGAAAAGTGGGAACAGTGACAGATTTTATTTTCCTGGGCTCCAAAATCACTGCGGACAGTGACTGCAGCCACGAAATTAAAAAATGCTTAGTCCTTGGAAGGAAAGCTATGACAAACCTAGACAGTGTATTAAAAAACAGAGACATCACTTTGACAAAAAAGGTCTGTATAGTCAAACTTTTTTTCCTAGTAGTCATGTATGGATGTGAGAATTGGCCCACAAAGAAGTCTGAGCACCAAAGAATTGATGCCTTCAAATTGTGGTCCTGGAGCAGACTCTTGAGAGTCCCTTGGACTGCAAGGAAATCAACCCAGGCAATCCTAAAGGAAATAAACCCTGAATATTCATTGGAAGAACTGATGCTGAAGCTGAAGCTCCAATACTCTGGCCACCTGATGTGAAGTGCCTCTTTGGAAAAGGCCCTGATGCTGGGAAAGATAGAGGGCAAGAGGAGAAGGGGGCAAAAGAGGATGAAATGGTTGGATGGTGTCCCTGACTCAGTGGACACCAGGTTGAGCAAACTCCAGGAGACGGTGAAGGACAGGAAAGCCTGGCATGTTGCAGTCCATGGGGTGGCAAAGAGTTCGACATGACTTATCGACCGAACAACAACAACATACAATTTGTTTGGGTAATCCCATTATATCTGATCTCTCTCTTTTCAGGTGGTTTGATGATGGACTTTAAATACAGGCCTGAATGTTTTGACCAGGGAGTAGGGGTAGAAATCTTTGCCAAATACTTTCAGGTTTCCTACCTCATTTCATCCTCTGAACACCCAGTGACGTGGGGAGGGTGGGGCTGTCACTGAGAGTCAGAGAGGCAGAGACTGTGAATGGCGGTGAGTGGCACAGCCAGAAACAGAACCCACATCCCAACCCCACTCCCACAACCCCAGTTTTTCCCATGTCTCCCCAAGTCACCTCCTAGTTGCAGGGGGATTGTGAAGTATCTTTCCTTGAAGCCTCCTCCCTGAGCCTGAATCAGACCAATCTTGTGCATATAATCTCATTCAAGATGCCAGAGGTGGGACTTCCCTGGTGGTCCAGTGATTAAGAATCTGCCTTCCAATGCAGGGGATGTGGGTTCGAACCCTGGTCTGGGAACTAAAGTTTCACATGCCAGGGGGAAACTAACCTTGATCGCTGCATTTAAAGAGATGCCCTAGTGCTACAAGGAAGACCCATCACAGCCAAAACAAAAAATAAATTTTTAAAAAATATTTTTTTAAATAGAAAAAGAAAAAAAAAAGATGCCAGAGATGAAAGACAATGTCCCTGGGGAATACTGCCAAGCAGTCCAGGCTCCCCTCACTCTCCCTTGGGGAGAACAACAGATCTTAGAACATGAGGCTATGCATCTACAGAGCAGTCTCCAGCACCTGGGGTTTGAGGTTCACCTTTGCAGGCAGACAGTGAGGAGGGGCTGCCTAACAAGACCAGAGCCAGCGTTTTCCAGGTAGAGAGAGAAAAAGCTCTTGTGAAAAAAATTATCATTCTTTGGATCTGCTTAAGATGGGGCCCAGCCGTTCTTTAGTTAATCTCTCCACATACTTAGAAAGTTAAATCACTGATGACTTCTCAGTAGAATGACTTGGCCCAATATTGTGGTTATAAAACTCTAGACTGGTAAATTTCCTCATCTGTGAAATGTCCTTCCCCAGAGAGCTTCCGGAGCACAGCAGACATGCAGAGATATGAGAGTGGGCACAGTTAGATCCAGCCTGAGATGGAGGCAGAGGTGGGCTCTGGGTTCCCTGCCCAGCCTACTCAGCCACCCCTCCCCCTGGGTGGGCTGCTCCGTGTTTATTGCATCAGGATGGCATCTGGTTCTCCCACAAGCTCTGACCTAATGGGCTGGACTCTAAGACAACCTTCAGGCGAGTCACCAGCCACTGGCCTGGCGCTAGTACCGTTTCCCTGGAGGAGAAAGAGGGATGTCCTTGTTGCCCGGGGTTCCTGTGGACTGAAGGAAAGACAGAAATTAGCATGCCCACCCAATTCCGTCACACTGTCACACTCTTGAAAGAAAATACTCGCAATTTGCTTTGAAATCTTAAAGACAGAAAAATACTAAGTCACAGAGTAGTCAAGGCTGAAAGGAACCTCTGACAACTGGTCCAACCCCCTGACTGTTCGGAGAAGAAAACTGAGGCCCAGGGTCACACAATGAGGATTCGGGGGGCTGAGTCCGCAGCCTGCTGCTCTCACCCCAAGGCCCTCCCTGCAATGGGGACCAAATCTCCACTGCCCGGAGGGGAAGCCTAAGGAGCAGGAGAGAGAGGAAAAGAAGGGGGAGGACAGAACACAGGGTTGCAGGAAGCAGCATGAATTTGCTCAGCCCAACTGTACTTGATCAATCGTCAGCGGGGTGTGCGGGAGCGGGTGCTGGAACCACAGCTCCCCGGAGCCCCATCACTCAGCGATATGGTAATAAAGTGGCCGGGGCTGGAAAAATGCTATGAGACTCCAGAGAGTTCAGTCTCATCCCGCCGGATTATAACCCTGTTATCGACACCCCTGAGGCTTGTTCTGTCTCCTTCAGCACCAGCTCTGGAGATGAAAGCTCCAGCGGGATGCAGTCTGACCCGAGCATCCAGGGCTGGGAGCCAAAGGAGGTAGGTGGCTGGAAAGACTGACTCCTCCAGGGCCACACCTGCCATCGATGTCCCTTCTGCCTGAGTCCCAACTCCTGTGTCCACCGAGGCCTCCGCAGGGCACTGGGCTATGCTGTGGGGGACAGAGGGAGGAGAAACTGGTGTCAGGCTTGAGGGTCCTGGAGTGCTGGAGGCACAGTCGTCACCCACCCAAAGGTTAGCAGATAACAGAGATTGTGCGGTTCAGCTGTTGATACTCAGAAGACAGACAGGGCCCTGGGGGTTTCAGAGGGGAAGACAAGCTACCTGAGGGAGTTGCAGCTACATCAGCCTGGAAGGGTCATAATTCTACTCCCAAACAAACCATCACCACGGGCTCCTGCAGACTACCACCCTCCTCCCCATCCTCCCACACACGGGTCTGAGAGCATCCTGAACACCAGGTACCCACTGTCATCCTACGTAACTCTCCCCAGCATGTCAATACTTCCAGGAGAAAGTCAAAACCCCACTGTGTCATAATAATATTCAGCCATGAACAGAAATGAAATTCTGATATGTGCTACAGCCTGGGTGAATCTTGAAATCATTATGCCAAGTGAAAGAAGCCAGACACAAAAGGACAAATATTGTATGATTCTACTTGTAAGCGGTACCTAGAATAGGCAAATTTGTAGAGACAGAAAATAGAACTGTGGTTGTCAGGGGCTGGAGGTGGGGGAAAGGGGAGGGGAATTATTGCTCCATGGGGACAGAGTTTCTGTTTGGGAAGATGAATTTCTTGAAATGGATGTGGTGATAGTTGTACAAAATTATGAATGTACCTAATGCCAATAAATTGTACACTTAAAATGGTTGAAATGGCAAACTTCATGTTATACATGTATTTTACTACAACTTTTAAAAAATTCTTACCCCTGAAACTAATGTTATCTGTCAATTATACCTCAATTTTTGAAACACCCATCACACGCTGCCATGCAAGGCACCACCACCTCACCCTAGTTTCAAGAGGGCATGTCCCTAGAATGAGGGGAGAACCAGAAGCCTTGCTGAGCACAGGGAAGGTCCCCAGAAGCACATAGCTCATCCCCTGAATGAATTCTGTCTTGGCCTCTCCAAACTGATGCTGCCTCCTTTAGGCACTATGCCCTGTCCCATCTCTGTGCCTTCGCACAGTCTGTTCCTCGGCTTGGAATTCCAGCCCCCACTTCACCCTCTGGCTAATGTCAGCTGATTCTTCAGGGCACCACGGACGTGCCACCATCTCAGTGAATTCTCCCCCACCAGGCACAAGCAGAGTTACAGCTGTCCTCCTCTCGGCAACCACATCTCCTTGGATGCCTGCCTCAAGGAACCTCTGCTGCTGAATTTGTGGGCCTACTGGGGCTTCCCAGGTGGCTGAGTGGTAGAGAATCCTCCTGCCAATGCAGGAGACACGGGAGATGCAGGTTTGATCCCTGGGTCAGGAAGAGCCCCTGGAGGAGGAAATGGCAACCCACTCCAGTATTCTTGCCTGGGAAATCATAAGGATAGACAGTCCATGGGGTCGCAAAGAGTCAGACATGACTGAGCAGCTGAGCACGAGTAGGAAAATAATACCACCCTCTTGAAGTGAAGCTGGACAAGGCAGCCCAAGACATCACAGCAAAGGCTCCAGTGTCACTTCCTGTGGGTATCCTTAATTAAAGCAACAACAACAAGCCACATCGCTAATCAGAGGTAGAATCTGGGTTACTTCCCCAGCATTTTCAATTTGAACGTAAGCCATAGGTCAAAAGCAGTAGAGGCATTGCTAGGGTCAAGCTTATTATTAACTTCCCAAGAGAATGTAGTGATATTTCAGTCCACCAGCAACTGAGAATAGAAAAAAAAAGAAGATAGGACTTAGAGAAAAATCAAAAGATCAGCTAAAAGCTGGAGCTATCCATCTCTCTAGGAGAAGTTTTAAGTGGCCCCCAACTAGAAGAACTTAAAACATGGATATTAGCTTAAAACTTTTATGATCTATAAAAATGATACTCTACCAATCAAGATTTGATTTCCTATTCTATCCTGGTACAGAGGATGCTGAATTTACTTAAATAAAATCACATTCGCTAGATGGATAGACAATAGATACATACATATCTAGACAAACAGAGATATGAAGACATAAAGCCATAGACATACATGTAACTAAAAATAGATTATTTGAATCCTTGTATTTACAAGAATTTATGATGTGACTTGTAAAGCAGCACATCTTATACATCAGCAAGTCTAGTACTGTGTCTGTGTCCTGTTTCCTCATCTAGGCTGTGAACTCGTGTTTTTAAAATAGTTACTTATTTATTATTTATCTGGCTGCGCTGGGTCTTATCTGGCTGTGTCATTGCAGCACGCGCAGTCTTTAGTTGTGGCATGCAAACTCTTAGTTGTGGCAAGCGAGATCTAGTTCCCCAACCAGGGATCGAACCCAGGTGCCCTGCATTGGGAGTGTGGACTCAGCCACTGGACCACCAGGGACGTCCCTAGACCATGAATTCCTTGAGCACAGGTCTCTCTGTAGTCTCAGCCCAACAGAGTTTGGCGCATAAACTAAAATAAATGTCTGCTTTGTAATTTAATGAGTTAGTCTCTGTTTCTCCAGCACCCAGCACAGGACATGATTCTCAGCCAAAGCCTAGTATGTACTGGGGAAAAAAAAGGAAGGAAGGAGCTGACCACTGATACAATGTCCCCTGCTGTAGACTGACCTACCTCCTAACGTTAAGCGCTTAGAGAAGCAGAAGTCACTGCAGACAGAGAGCCAGGTGGCCCTCCTCACTAGTCTGCCCCTGTGGGGAGGACGGCAGGAAGGTGAGGAGGCCCAGCAGAGTTGCCTCCATCGCTGAGAGGCCAGACCACCTGGGATGTGGGGTCATGAAGGCTGGAGCAGGAGCTGCATGGAACGCTCCATAAACTGCAAGTAGCTCAAAGTCCACAGTTTAGGATGATGAAATCCAAGCGAAATTTCAAGATGACACTGTTCACTGTAGCAGTGTTTGTAATAGCAGAAAACAAAGCAAACACAAACAAAAACTGAACAATCCAAATACCCTTTGAAAGGAAAATGGGTACGTGGGGATAGAATCACTCTATGAAATACTGAACTGTAATAAAATGGGAGAAGTCACAGCTACATAGAGTCGTATGAATAAATCTTAGCAACACTTAACAATGTTGAGTGAAGAAGTAAATCTCAGAAGATCACATATAACATGATGGATGCCTTTCTATAAGGTTCACAACGAAAATCAAAAGCATATTGTTCACTCATCCCAAGAAAAAAAATTTTCTATTTCTTTAACGTTGTAGCTATATGAGATGATGGATGTTCACTAAACCTACTGTGGTCATCATTTCATGATGTGCGTAAATCAAATCATTATGTTCTACACCTTAAACTTACACAGTGCTGTATGTCAATTATCTCTCAATAAAAACAAAAGAACAATGAAAACATATTATTTCAGTATCCACAGGTATGTGATTGTGGTATCCAAGCTCCAAGCTTGACAAAACTTCCAATTTTTCCTCCTTGGTAGGTACCTGCCCTCTTGAAATTAGGGAGAGCCATGGGAAGAGCTTTGGCCAGTGAAATGTCACCAAAGTGTTCAATGTCAGTTTAGGGCAGAAAATCTAAGTATGGGTGCTTAGTTCTTACTCTCTTCCCATATCAAAGCAAACCCCAGATCTTAGTGTTGAATAGCAATCTCATGGGATGGTGGCTGCACCGTGCCTGGGGTCCATGTCTGCAATGTCCTTGGCTAATCTACATTGGCCGTGTAGCATGAGTGAGAAATAAAATTCTGTTGGGTAAAGCTACTGCGATGAGGGATTATTTGTTACTGCAGCATAAACCTGGTTCATCCTGACTGATACAATAATAAAATTATATTTAAAGTCAAGATAGTGTTAAACACAAAATTCAGCATTGTGATTACCTTCTGAGAGGGAGGCAGAGGAATAAGATAAGGGAGGAGGAGCACAAGATCAGTGCAAATATTGTTAAAGCTATAGATGCTAGGTTGAGTTCTGAGTTCATACCTGTTCACCATAGTATTGTAAACAAAAATAGGTCATTGTAAGACTTCCCTGGTAATCCAGTGGCTAAGACTCCGCACTCCCAGTGCAAGGGGCCTGGGTTCAATCCCTGGTCATGGAACTAGATCTCACATGCCACAGCTAAGAATTTCCATGCTGTAACTAAAAATCCCACATGTCCCAACTAAAGATTCCACATGCCATAATGAAGATTGAAGATCCCACAAGTGCAAATAAGACCCAGCACTACCAGATAAATTAATAAATATACTTTTTTAAAGAACAGCTTTAAAAAAAAATTGACCATTGTAAACAAACTGCTTAATTAAAGTGGCCCTGTATGGGCCAATAAGGAGTGTGTCATAACCAGGGGTTGTGATTACCCAGCTCCGTGTATCTGAGGTCCATTTAAAAATGAAAAGAAAAGAGAATGTCACTCAGATATGAGCCAGAAACCCAACCACTGTACCTGCCAAAGGGTGCTTACATCTCACCTTGTAGAATATGTGTTAGTCACTCAGTCATGTCCGACTCTTTGCAACCCCATGGACTGTATGTAGCCTGCCAGACTTCTCTGTCCATGGAATTCTCCAGGCAAGAATAATGGAGTGGATTGCCATTTCCTTCTCTGGAGGAACTTCCCAACGCAGGGACTGAACCCTGGTCTCTTGCATCACAGGCAGATTCTTTACCTTACCTTGTAGCATAACCGCCAACACAGTGTGGAAGGAGGGCAGGGAATGAGCTCAGGTGTGCGGTTTTTCCCCTAATTCCCTGAGGTCCAGGGCCTGAGATGTCACTCTCCACAGCCCCTCCTCCAGACTCCTCCAAGGAAACTGTCAGGCCAGCTGGTTGGGGAGGTGGGAGACAGGAGCATCACAGAGCCTTTGTTCCTGCCAGCTCATCAAACCAGCCCAAAGCCTCATTTCAATATATTTGCATGAAATGGTTTCCTCTCAGAGTTGGTGCCTCCCTACCCCCATCCCCCACCCTGGAGTGCCCGCGAGCCCCTGGACCAACCCCAGGCCCCTTTGGATGATGTCATATTTACCAGGAAGAATTCTTGCTTTTTCTGCACCCCAGACATCATAAATCTTACATAACCTTTTCTCCCTCAACCTTGATGCTAAATTCACTGCATTCGATGGGGAGTCACTGGGGAGTTTTCAGCTGGAGAGGGTGTGGTGGGATCTGCAACTTGAAAGCTGCTCTAGTTACCAGTGAGGGACAAGGGTGGAGGCAGGGGGACCACTGAGGGAGCAAGCAAGGCGTCGGAACCGGGGGCGGGGAAGCACAGGAGTGGGAGGCCCCCGGGCAGACCCCAGAGCCCCTCAGAGGGTGGGATCCAGAACTTGGCAGGGAGTCAGAGGGGCACAGCCTGACTCCACGGTCACTGGGGTAGACTAGGGAGGGGACCTGCCACCCACCTGCTCCCGACACCACTCGGGGTGCAGAGAGGGAGAGAAATGTCCTGGGAAACGCCTGCGTGGGACTGTGGCCTCTGGAGGAGCCTGGGCCGGAGGTGGGGATGAAGCAGGGCCAGCCATTTATCTTTGAACTTTTAAAACTAGTTGCATATGTTAATTTAACCAAAAAAAAAAATCAACTGAAAACATAAAGAGTCAGAACGCCTCAGTCACGTGTGCTTATACACGCGAGCTTCCGGGAGTTCACAGCCCTAGAAATTATGCACCAACTTGAACAAGTGGGTACAGGTTTCTTTCTGAAAAAGAGTCTATATATTTTATTGAATTCTCTAAAGAGCCTGTGACCTGGGGAATACTAATGAACATTTATGTAACACCATACTTTGGGCTCTACACTATGTATATATATTCGTTTAATCTTCACAGCAGCCCTGTGAGAGACAGTTTCTTGTCATCCCCGTTTTACATATGTAGGGACTGAGGCATATGCACTGAGGCAAGGAGACAAAGCAAGATGCTGAAGTTTGCTCAGGTTAGTGAGACTGGAGTCTCCAGTGTGTCAGCCGCTGACCTGGACCTGGTCTGGTTCAACTCTTAACCTGCCCAGATGGACAAGTCAGGCCCCAAGTCACAAAGGCCCCAGGTCTTGAGCATAGACAAAGCTGGGCAGCCAAGACGTGTGGACCTCTGTGCTCACAGCCCTTCTCAGGACCAAATTCAGGAGAAATAAGAAATCCCGGACCCTCGTTGTCATCCTAGCCCACGGCAGGGAAGGCGGTTTCATGCCAGGGTCATCTCAGGAGCAGGCATGGGAGAGGGAAGCCCCCCTACCATCGCAGAGGTCAGCCCAGCCTGATCAACCCCTTGCAGGGACAGGGACCCTCTTTCCTCCACAGCCAAGCCCTGTGTCTCCGTGGCCTCTCCTCACACTTCTGCCTGCAGCCCCATTTGCAGCTGAGGACAAGCAACAGGCTGTCCACGCTGCGCTGGGAGGGGGTTAGGGGAGTACCTCCAGCCTCACTTTCCTTGTCTCTCCTCCCTGACATCCAGCCTCAGCAGGGGTTGGCCCCTGGGGCTTGTCCTCTGAAGCCTTGTCCTGGATCTAGCCCCACTCCCTTCTGAACCCCTCAGCCAGGCTGGAGGCAGCCCCCAGGGAACTGTGGCAGAGGCAGGGCCCAGAGGCAGGGTGGAACTGTCCCAGGAGGTGGTGAGGGCCCTGCCCTAGGAGGCACGTGAGCAGAGGCCCCCCAATCATCTCTGAGAGGCATCTGGACCAGCGATCACACCCAGATCTCCAATTCTGCCGTTCTAGGGCCCCTAGAGGGGCATAGTGACACTTACAGGATATCACAAAAGCAGGTACAATGGGCTCCAGCCAGATGGACCTCAGAGCAGGCTCTAGCTTGACACAGAGGGTCAGTGGCTTGTCCAAGGTGCCACAGCATCTTGAGGTGCCCTAGGGGAAGGGCAGCCCTGGGGGCAGAGGGATGGGCTGGAAGGAGGGGCTGTTGACTTGAGTAGGACCAGGTGGGTGGCCTCCTGGAGGATGGAAGACATACACGAGGGTCCCTCAAGGTAGACAGGACATCTCTAGGCAAAGCAGGAGATGGATGGGGTCAGACATCCTCATTGAGGGGAGAGGTGTCTCGAGGGGACTTTGAGAATTTGAGCCCTAGGAGGAGGGGCCCCTGTTGACACCCCCCCACCAGCCCACCTATGACAGACACATCCTGGTGCCTCACCTCAGCCTGACGGTGGGGTGGGGTTGGCGGGTACTAGGTTATCCTAACAGCGTGGCAGTTGGGGTGGCAGGCCAGGCCCTCCCCACACCCACCCTTAGACAGGAGCCCTCAACTCAGAGCTCTCTCTGCTCCCCACCATCTTCCCAGAGCAGGGCCCTGGCTCCCACCCGCCCCTACCCTGCCCCTCAACCTCTGGGCCCAGCAGGCGGTGCCAACACAGGAGGGGTTGCCCCAGCCGCGGCTCCTGAGTGCATTTTCCCGGGTACCAGTGTCAGGCAAGAGGGAACGAGCTATTTTTAGCAGACTCTCCGCAGCAGCGAGCAGTCTCAGAAGTGCCCGCGTGGTCGCTCCCACACTGCTCTCAGGTTTTAGCTCCTGCAGGCACTGATTCTCGCACCCAGCACGCTCCGATTACCAGGGTGACCTGAGCAGCTGCTGTGCATCTCCTCATGAGCCAAGTCCTCAGGCGGACAACGTGAGAGGAGCCGGGGCAGGCCTCCCACCACTAGCCCCACAGCACCGCCCCCCACCCCATGTGCCCCCTTCAGGCGCCCCTCACCTTCCAAGAACGTGGGCACTGAGGGTGGACTTCACTGGACCTTGCTGACTTGGTTTGCATAGCATACCTGGTGCTTCCCAGGATGTGAGGACCACTCCAGGAGCCCATCCTGCCTCCATGCTTTGCAGAAAGACACGCCGTGGAGGGGGTGGACATAGGTCACCCCAGTGAAGAGGAACTCATTTGAAAAGGGCCCCCCTCCCCTTGACGGAGATCAGACACTGGAATGTTTTCAGTGAGGGTTCAGCAGGTACAGGAGTGAGCCGATCTGCTTTGCATGTAAATGGTTCCTGCCATTCTTCAGTTCCACAGATGGTTGGATGCACGCTGTGTTGATAGGTCTCCTCGGTTTTGTTTTGTGTTTTTTTAAGAGAACTTTAAAATTCAGAAACTGTTGTGGAATCTCCCAGGTTTTAAATGTTGGAAACGAGGTCAAATCTTAAAAGAACACTGCGTGGTTTAAACAAAGCTCATTCAGGAACCACACCCGATTCACAGGCCAGGAGATGGGAGCAGGGTTAACAGTGGGGCCAGCTTTCCAAGGCCAAGATGTCCGCACGGAAGGCCCCTCCGTACCAAGGGGGAGCAGACCTCAGGACCCCAGATCGTTAAGGACAGGGTACCATCCTTTAGGGCCCATCCAGCACTTTTCAAACTGCAGTCCGGGGAGACTAATTCTTAGAGCTATTCAAAGATGTTCCTTATTTATGAGCAAACACTCTGGGAATCTCTGGCTTAAATAAAGCAAAACAGACTTCTTTACTACAGGACTTGTCTGAGGCTTTTACGTGCAACAAAAATGCCTTGTGCATTTTGAGGGGCTGGAGCATAGGAAGAGCTTCTCAAAATAGTTCCACACGGACCCCATTTTCAAGGCATACACATTAACTCCAGAAAGACACTGTTGTTGCATGGGATGTGGTTCTAGAAGTAGGGCTCACCACACTAACCCAGGCAGTCCACAAACCAACATCCCAGGGTGGCTGCAGCCTGTGAAGTGGGTGGAGAGGGGCATCGGAGAAGCTGAGCCCAGCAGGCAGTGGCCAGGAGT
This sequence comes from Giraffa tippelskirchi, assembly GCF_054371585.1. NCBI lineage: Eukaryota > Metazoa > Chordata > Mammalia > Artiodactyla > Giraffidae > Giraffa > Giraffa tippelskirchi. The sequence goes on along the minus strand of NC_137286.1, from coordinate 34,427,728 downwards.
GTGGCTTTGTCCTCGGGACACAAACCCACCAAAGGGTAGTAGGCAGATGGGGATGTGGTTGATGGAGTGCTCCCGTCGTGTGCAGACCAGACTGAAGAAGGGAGACTAGGCCAGAGGCAAGGAAGCTAGTGCAGAGGGGATGCATCCCAGGGTTGTTTTGCAAGTGGAACAAACGGTCAGGACTAGGTGGCTGAAGGGTGGAGAGTCCACCTGTCAATGCGGCAGACGCAAGAGACGTCGCTTCGATCCCTGGGTCAGGAAGATCCCCCAGAGAAGGAAATGGCAACCGGATCTAGTATTCTTGCCTGGAGAAGTCCATGGACGGAGGAGCCTGGTGGGCTACAGTCCATGGGGTCGCAAGAGTTGGACACTACTGAGCATGTGTGCACATGTGTGTGCACACACACAGAGGTGTCTGAAAGGCTGTGGGGAGTGCTGGGGAGAGAGGAGGTGAAGACAAGGCCAGGCAATAAGCTGAAAAGGCAGAGCCCAGACAGAGGCTGTGAGCCAAAGGAAGAGAGAAGTTCGGAGCCCAGGCTGGGAATAGGTCCCCTTGCTGTGCCTTGCCCATCTCTTCAGGAAGCCAGGTTCAGGTAAACCTCAGCCATCCAGGGTTCCCATGGCAACCTGGAGACAAAATCAGCTGAGCACCTGGGCAAGCAGAAGGTGGAGAAGGGGTGGGGAGGGGCTGCTGACCTGAACAGTGTGCTGTGGGCTCCTGGGGTTCAGAACCTGGCCACCCCTTCCCCCAGGCAGCTGGAAGTGGCCAAGGGGTGGCCAGGAGAGAAAGGGTCCTACCCCCAAGGCTCCTGATCTGACAGCCAAGTTAGGAGGGCTGTGTGGTTTTCTTTCTTGCTGTTGCGGTAAACCCAACCCCACTCTGGGTCCAGGCCTGTGTCCATCATCTTTCAGCTGCCCTGGTCACTGCCTCTGAGAGAGAAGGCAGGGCGACTCCCTTGACTGTGTCTCCTGCCGCTCTTACAGCCACAAGGCTAATTTTAGCCCTGACATCAGGCTGCAGCCGGGGTGTTGGGTGGAGAGGGCTGTGTGTCTGCCCAGTTCTAAATGCAGGCCCTGGGAGCCCAGCAGGAGGGCCTGATGGCTGGCCATTCCTACACCCAAACAAGCAAAGCAGCTTAGCCCGAACAAGCCCTTCTGACACTCCCACCCCACCCCCACACCCCCACCTCCCTCTCCACACCCTGGCCACGCCCTCAGCCCTCCAGGAGCTGACCTTGCCCTCTTTGGGGTCACCTCCCAAAGTCTGGGCTCTCTCACCAACCAAGTCAGACTGGTTCGCAGTCAGCTCCCCCACGCAGAGCAGACATGCTACATCATCTATGACAACAAAGATACGGTGCTTCCAGCAACCCCAGAACGACATGCTAAAATCCAAGTTTGTGGCTCAGATCAGATATCACCCACTCCATGAGGTACCCCCACTCCTCAGTCAAAGCTAAGTTTTCCCTCCTCATACACCCCAAGCTCCTTGTGTTGCTTGGACACACTGTCTCCCACACGAGACTCTCAGCCCCTGAGAGCAGGGACTGAGTCTTACTCCTCTTTGCCCGCGCCCCCGGTAAGCCCAGCATGATGCTTGGTACACAGTAGGCATTGCTGGGGCCCAGGTCAAGGAGGCTGGGGTGGGGGCTGCGAGTGTGACCTCTGAGCCAGAGGGGACAAGGCTGAGCGCAACTCAGACACTAGCTTGCCCTGTGGTCACGGTCCCCTGTCCCCACACCCACCCTGTTCTAAGGAAGACAGCCCCACTCCCAGGTCCGTTCTGGGTCACCCTGGAGCGACCATGCCTATGAACATTGGACCTCCGAGGCCACACCAGGGGCTGGCCATTGGCCTGGTGGAAAATAACTGGACCAGACTATCCCCCTAAGTAACTTGACCTGGGAACTTCTTCACGTCTTAGTCCATTCACAGCAGAGGCAGAAGCGAAGAGCATGTGTCTAAAGCAGCCAAGAAGTAGATCCAGAGCCATGATGGAGATGCAGGAGGTAAAGGTGAAGAGCGGGCAAGGAAGAGAAGGAACACTTGTGTCCCAGGCTCAGTCTCAGCCCTCTCCCCGCAGGTGTCCCCACCCACCCACTCAGTCTCACCCGGCCCCTCCCAACCCCTGCCCTGTGCCGAGGCCACTCTGCCTGGCAGGTTGGTGATGCTGTTTCTAGTGCCTGCAGGCCCCATCAACAGGCCCTGCACGCATCCCAGGTGGTAGGTGACTGCCCGGGGTGGGAGGGGGGCTCTCACTCAGGGCAGGGAAGCCTGACCTCGCCCCTCTCTGGAAGAAGAGGCTCAGGGACCTCAGAAGGAGCGCAGCCTGGAGAACACTGAACCCTCCCCCGGAGGTCGGTGGCTTGTCTGCTGTGGGGAAGTGGGCTCCCGAACACAGCTGTGGGCCCCGCCCAAAGGAAAAGACACCCTCAGCTGTGTGGGCTGCAGGGCTCAGGGTCTCCGAGTCCATGTTCCCACTCTGGGCAGAGAGACAGGGAGGGGCCCCCGCACCTCCACCTGCCAGCGTACAGAGGAGGGTCCAGACAAGCCCCCACCTGGCAAGACCTATGACGTCTCCAGGGGGTGCCAGAGAGCTCCCAGCCCGCCAGCTGTGGCCTCCGTGGTCCAATCCTGCGGCAAGGCCCCTGCTGTTTAGCCTCCTAGGCTGGGGGCCGTGGTCGTGCTGGGCTGAGGCCAGATGTGTGCAGCCACCACTGGCCACACAGTCCTCTCCCTGGTATGAGGGCAGGACCCAAGGTGGCCCCTCTGTCTCCCAGTCTGGACACTCACCCAGGCAGGTTTGGAGCTTCTCCGAGTCCATCCAAGGGCACCAGGGCTGGGCACACACCAGGCCAGGCAGAGATGTGTCCCCTCCCTCACCACAAGCCAGGTGATGCTGGAGGAGGGGAAGGCGGAGGCCCGGGATAGAGCCAGCCCAGGAATGACCACCCCCGCCATGCCCCACCCCACCACGGGCGGCAATCCCTGAGCCACTTCTGCAGGAGAAGGGACCCAGGTGGCAGCCGGTGGTCACAAAGCCATCTCAAAAAAGGCTCCTGCCAGCCAAGCGTAAGTGCCCATGCCATGGTGAGTAGCAGAGCCAGTAAATTACCACTGAGGGCTGCACACACACCCCCTCTGTATTTATATCCGCCTTCGTGCCTGAAAATGGATATTTATGCATTTTCAATATTCAGGGCAAACGCTCCATCACTCAGTGCTGCGTGGCTGCAGCACATTACCCCTGCCCCGCCTAGATATTCCTCTTCCACCTGGCTTGCCACCTCAGGAGCTTCCAAGTAGGGCCTGGACCCCAAGTCCCTGCAGAGCCCCCACGCCCATGTGCAGGCCTGTGTTCCCCAAGAGAGAGTGGAGGGAACAAAGGGCCAAGCCAGCCTCTCCTGGGAGCCCCAGGGCTCACTTTACAGACCAGCAGCCAAGGCTCAGAGAGGCTGGGTGGCCTGGGCAAGGTCACACAGCATCCCCTCTAAGGCAGGATCACCGTCCCCAGGTGGAATGACTCCCTCGTCACCAAGGAACATGGTGGCATTGGGCTGTTTCTCTCCATCTCCCAATCTCTCTTTGCATCCTTTGCTTGAGGTCTGTCTCATCCTGGCTCTGATTCTCTCTCTAGATTCCACTCTGTGTCTCTGCGCCTGTCTGGCTCTCACCAGCTCAGTCTCAGTCTCTCTCACATCTTTCTCTGATTCCTTTCTTAGCGTCTCCACCTCCGTCATCTCTGGTCCCTGTGTCTCTCTGTCTCACCCCCACCCACACCCCACACACACCCCCTTCCTCTTTCTCAGAGCCTCTGTCGTTGTCCACCCCTGGCTCCCTGCCTTTGTCTTGGGTCTGAGATCAGGGCAACGAGGCAGGGAGCTGTCCTGTTGTCCAGGAGGGACCCCCTTGGGGAGTCCCCTCTCCCCCACACTGGCCCTGTAAAGGGGAGCCCCACACACCCTGAGCTGGAAGACCCACAGAGCAGAGTGGAGCTGCAGTGGGAGGTTCCGGAAGCACAGAGCGAGACTCACTGGAAACAAGTTAAAGGTGGGGTGAGTCCCCCATCTTCCTCTGCAGTGTTTCTGATCAGCCAGCCACCGTGACTTTAAAGGGCCCATCGAGCTTGTGACTGAGGTTGAGTGGTGGGGTGCCTGGGCCTGCCCTTAGCTGAAAGGGTTAACGCACCTGCCCAGTCCCCCACCCCCTCTTCACCTTCACCCCTCCAGCTGCTCCTTTTCCTTTCTCCCTCTCTTTCTCTTTCTCTCCATCCATCCATCCCTTTCTTTCTCTGTCAGAAATAATAAGAATTAATTAAATGTGTCCTCAGCTCCTGTCTCCTCACTTCCCTCAGGGAATTTAACCAGTCCCAGCACTCAGGCCTTGTTAGATTCCAAGAAAAACATAACTGCTTGTGTGCTCTGTTACATGTATGTGTGCACGTGGCTGTCCCTGCCCACAGACACGCACGCGGGGGCACGCAGTGTGCTGCTGCATGTTTCAGCGTGTCCGACCTGCTGGTTCATCGACACGTACATGACTGTGTACAGCTCCATATGCGCTCCTGAATCTGGAGACACATGTCAGGATGTTGGTGTGAATACACATACAAGTCTCTTGGTGTGGGCGTGTCTACACCCCACGTGGGCGGGCGCATGCATACATCATATGTCTTCACATTTAGGTCCACTCTATTGAATCTACACACTTGTACTGTGAGTCTGGGTAGACCTCATTACCATGCAAGTCTGTTTGGACGTAGACATACATGCCTCTGTATTCTGGATGTGGCTGTGCGTGCGTGTGTGTGTGTGTGTGTGTGTGCATGCACGCACGCATACACCTATGTGTGCACATCCAATGGTATGCGTGCACTGACGCATGAGCATATCTAGGGGCACGTGGGCCGTGCATGTGCAGTGTACACACACCCACACGCCCTGGCTGCCCTGCACACACATCCTCCTGACTCCCTGGGAGCCAGCAGCCTTGTCCCCAGCAAGAGCCATTGTGCCGCATCTCAGGGGTGATGTCGGTGGCAGTATGGGTGGCAGGAGCCCGAAGGTAGGAAGGTGGAAGTGGTGCAGGGGAAGGCATTCGCTAATGAGGCCACCTTCCTTGCCAGCCTGGGAGCTGCTGCCACTAATTACCGCCTCAGTAAGCAGCTCCCCAGGGAAGGGCTGCTGATGGAGCCCTGCTCTCTCCCCACACCCTCGAGACCTCTTTCCCCACCTCTCAGCAGTCCTGAGATGCTGCAGGAGCCCTGGGTACCAAGAAGAAGGGCAGACAGAGAGGAGGGCCAGTGCTTAGTCCACCAGGAGACCCAGAATGCCCACCTGCTTGCCCATCAGCCTGCTGCCAGGAAGCTCACATTTCAGGGTACTCCTCTGTGTTAGGGCACAGTCACCAAAAGCCCTCTGGGAATCCAAATATGCTCCTGGAGAAAGGAAAGTCTACATACCCTGACCCTCCACAGACACCGAGCATGCTCCTGTAACACGAGCACTAGACTGGGAGTCAACTGGGCCAGCTGATAATCCCAGTGCTGTGTGATTAGGCAAGTTCCCATACCTCTCTGGGTCTTGGTTTCCTTGTCTGTAAAGTAGGGGAAGAAGACTAGAGCCACTGCTATCAAAGAACGCTGTATGGAGACTTTCCCTGGGGGTGTGTTGCAAGAAATCTCCCTTGCAATGCAGGGGAAGCGGGTTTGATCCCTGGTCAGGATCCCACATGCCACAGGGCAGCTAAGCCTGCACTGGGCAACTACGAGCCTGCGCGCTCTGATGCCTTAATGCCACTACTGGAGAGTCTATGTGCCGCAAAGAAAAATCTCGCATGAGATCTGCATGCCACAATGAGGATCCCGCATGCCGCAACTAAGACCCAACACAGCCAAATAAATAAATATATTTTAAAAAGAATGGTGAGACACAAGACTGTTTCAGATAGTACAGAGATGGGCATCTGCTATGTGTTTATTTTCATGTGTATATTCTCATGCGTATGTGTGTGTTTGTGTGTATTTAGCACATCATACCCCTGATTTCACAAATATTGCTTAAGAGAAGGCAGTGAGCCAGTTTAAAGAAAAATGTTCAGTAAATGAGAAGAAAGCCTGGCATCTGACTATGACAAAGTCCTGACGGAAGTTGACGAGTGACTGCAGCCCCAGCCCAGAGGGTCTCTGAGGCCCTTCCCTCTCCAAAAAGCGGTGGGTTCAGACCCCCAGACGCCCTAGAACAAGAAATACACAGACCGGGCCCTGGTTTCCACCTTGTCCTCCACCTTGTCCTCATCAGCACCAAGATATACCATCACCAGGAGTGGCAGGAGAAGTTTCTATGAAGTAAATGAGGTGGTCCTTCCTGGCCACAGGCCCCCATATGATCTCAAAGGACACAGAAAGTGTCCACACGCATGACCCCTGGTGTGATTCAGGCCAGATCACGCCAGGGCACAGGATTGGCCCAGATTGAAGGCAGATGTGTCCAGGGTCTTGACAGAGTCGGCTCAGGCTGGGCCTGGCGTGTCTAGGGGGTCAGCAGCCACACGGCCCATAGAGGCGAGGGGGAGGTTCTGAGCCCCCCAGGCCGGTGAATAAGCTCTTCCACCTGTGCTGCCCAGGGGAGAGCCACCTGTCCCACGGCCCCAATGTCTCTGTCCTCCAAGTGGCCGGGTGTGAATCACAGGGATTTACAGCCCAGCCTCAAGTGGGATTTATGGGTCTGCCTCAAGCCCGGCCAGCGGGGAGTGGCCGCCTGTCAGTCCCCCATTGCGGCTGATTAATGAGGATGTTTCCTGCCAAGAAAAATCCCCTCCGTGGCAGGCAGCCGAGAGAAAGGCTCCCAGGCCCAGGGGCCAGCCCCTCCCCATACCTGTCCCCAGTCTGGTCCCCTCTCCTGCCCTCACAGCTCACACCTTCCCACGATCCCCCCAGCCCCACACACCGACACCCAAACAGGAGGTGCACCCAAGGGCCGCAGCTTCCAGGCCAGCATTCCACCTTCCTAGACTTGCCACGTGCTCATCCCTGGGAACAGTGCCCTTCAAACAAATTCATCCCAGGGCTCAAGGCTGGACATGCCAAATTCCAGAATGAATTTCTGAAAGAATCCAGAACACACACACACACACACACTTCACAGATGAAGAACCAAAAGTCCAGAGAGGGACAGGCCTTGCCTAGAGTCACACAGTAGCACAGTGGTGTGGCTGAGTCCTGAGCCCACAAGACCCTGGACTAGTCAAGTCAGTGTCTGATCCGAGCTGATTGTCCCATAGCCTCTGGGATAGTTTTCATCTCCAGATAAGGGCTCCTCTTCTCCAGAGAATTCACAGACCTGAGTTTGAATTCCTGCTCTATCACTTTGTATCTGAGAGTCACCATTTCTCTGTGCCTGCTTCCTCACCTGAAAAGTGAGGCTCAAAATAGTCCTGACCTCTTGGGGTCATATGAGGTTCAAGTGATACAATATAGGTGAAGTTCCAGGGCAGAGCTGGATTCCTGGCAGTGCTTGATAGGTGTTGGAGATTGTCCTCCTTCATCCCAGATATTTCAAAAGGCCCCATGCTCCCTGATTTGCTATGGGATGGGGGTAGGGCAGTTTAGGGCAGGTGGAGCAGGAGGAAAAGGAGAGAATATATATGTAGGGCTGCAGGACACAAGTGAGACCCCTTCCTGATGAAGGAAATCCTGGAAGGCTGGCTGGAAGAGGTGACATCAAGCAGAGGATGCAGAGCTCTACCTCTCTTGCTCTGAGGCTATCTGGGGACTTCCTGAACACCACGGGGCTGAGGGGAAGCACCCTGCCCTGAAGGCTAATCCCCGCCCCAGACTAGCCCCAGCACAAGCTGCTTCCATGATCTGGGGGCAAGTCCCTTTCCTCTCTAGGCATCTGCAAAACAGGGCCAAGCAGGACCAGACCACACTCTCTAGAAGGCATCTTCCAGTTCTGACCTTTAGACAAGCCCATCCAGACCCACCCCATGCAGTACCCAAATCTTGCCACTGGGTGACAGCAGGGAGCAAAGCTGGAGCCTGGCCTCCCCGTGGCTGCTGCTGACCAGTCCCTCCCCGCAGCACCAGATGTTCTTTGCTTCCCCACGCCCTCAGCTGACTCTCCCGTGAACCAGAGCTGAGGGATCATCTGCATCCATACATGTGCTTCTCCCCACATCCCTGCAGAGGCAGCCTGCATTCTCTACTTCTCAGATGAGAAAACTGAGGCCAGAAGAGGGAAGGACCTCTTCAAGGTCACACATCACACACTGCAGAGCCAGGTCTCTAACCCTTTTTCCCAACCCCCCGGGCCCCTAGCAGAGGTCATGTGAAGGGAGGATTAGAGTCAGGGAGACTGGGGCTGGAATCCTGGTGCCCCCACCCCTAGCTGTGCATTATCACTAGACAGGCTCCCCACCCTGTCTGATCCTCAGCTTATGTAGATGCCTGGTGTCTGGCGAGAACTGAACACACGAAGCTACTTCTTTGTCTTCAGTATATTTGACACCCCACGAGAGCGACACGTGTCTATCTGACTCACCTTGGTGTCCCCAGAGCCTGGCATGGGGAGGATGTTCAGAGAATAACAGCTGCCCAGAGGCTCTCTCCCTCCTGGCCCTGTCTGGCACTCAGTATAAGGGTCTCCCCCTCCTCAAGCCCCTTCTACCCTCTGGGAGGTCAGCCCTTTCCCTTCCCCCTCCCCTTGGCAGCCCACACCCACCCAGGCCCTGAAGCAATGGCCCCTGCCCCTCCCCTTTCCTCCCCGTGCCTCTCAGCCCCCGCTGTTCTCTGTCCCTGCCTTTCCTTCAGTCCCTCTCTCCTGCTGAGTCCCCACTCTGCACCGTACACTGTGTTTACAAAAAAACCATGACAATTTTTTATTTCTCTCTTTTGTCTCCCATCCTCCCCTGAAGGGAAACGTGCTTCCACTCTCCCAGGAAAAAATGAAGGCTCCAGAAGAGAAAGAGCAAACAAAGGACAGTAGGCCCCGTGGGTGCCCCCCAGCCCCACCTGGGGGCTACATGCACACGCACGCCTACCCGATCCTCCTCTTGTGGGGGCCTCCAAGAGCGGCTCTGTTATTTTGGGGATAATTGAAAGTGTCGATCTTTATTCTAGAGGATAAACTAGGCAGAGAGACGTGGAGCAAGAGGCAGAGAGAGAAGAGAGCGGAGGGAGGCAGAAAGACAGAGGGGAGAAGAGCCAGATGGAAGAACGTGGACTCAGCGAGGAGAGAGGAGAAGCCGGAAGGAACAGGTCGGCAGCAGATTCTGCCTCCAGCGAACTTGGAGAGGCAGCTTCTGACCCCTCCGGGAAGCCAGGGGCACTTGCCCACCAACTAGCTTCCCGTCCCCACCCCAGCCAAGGACCAGGAACAAGAGAGGTGGGGGCAGGGAGAAGGGGTCTGACTTGTCCTGCTCAGTGAGGGCTCACCAACCAGGTGCACCCTGTCCAGAGGCAGGACCCCAGACTGGAGGGCTGAGAGCCAGGCAGCAGCTCTCAGCCCCCTACCCTCGGCTGGGAATCATGCCCCACGTCATCCTGAGCCCAGAGACCCTCCTGAGCTCCCTGCCTGAAGCCCACACCACCCAATCTGCACCTGGGCATGTCAGGTGGCCGGAAGGGGGGGTTCTCACGGTTTATCTGCTCTGATTCTCCAGGGCAGTGGGCTGTGAGGGAGCCTGGGGGGAGGTGAGTATGTACGTGAGATAAGGAGGTGCTTGGAGAGAGCAGGGTGTGGGACAGTAAACGTGCATGTGTGTAGTGTGTGTGTGTCTGTGTGTTTGAGTGGGTTTGGTGTCGGGACATGTGTACGGAGTAGGGTGTGTGGTCTGAGCATGTGTGTGCATGCGTGTGCATGTGTGAGCAGTGCTGTAAGGAGCGTCTGTGCCTTGTCCCCATGCATATGTGGGTAAAGGACAAGTGTTTGCGCACAACCCCTACCTGTGAGCCTGTGAGACTGTGAGTGGTGTGGCAGTGTGTTCCCACGAGCAGGGCCCCTCTTTGACTCCTGGCCCAGGGCCACCATCCTCCCAGCTTCTGGGAGCCAGAGTGACCTCTGGGCCTCAGGGTCCCTCCAGCAACAACAGAAGAACAGCGACCTACCCACTCCCCCTCAACCTGGCCAGTGTCCAGGAGGGTCATGTGACTGCAGTTTTACCACCAAGCCCAGGCAGGGGTGACCCACGGAGGCCAGGGCTCTCCCCACCCTGGGAGAGATGGGCAGAAGCTCTGGTAGGTGTCCTGCCGAGCACATGACCCTCACCTACCTTCCTACATCTGCCCATGCCTGGAGACCCCTGTTTCTCATCCTTCCACCCAGCCACCCTCCGAATCCTGGAAGGTATGGCTGGGACTCTGAGGCACAGTCAGAGCTTGGCACAGGGCAGGAGCTCAGCAAATGTTTGCTGAATGAATGAATGATTGTGTCTGTGTGATCTGGGACCTAACTACCTGAGGATACAGGCTGAAGTCCTGCAAGGGTCAGAGCAGGGCTTCCGGCCAGGTCAAGCGTGGCCCCCAAGTTGTTCAGAAGGGGTGCAGTCAGCACCCAGACAGGCCTGAGAGGCCATGCCCACTGACCTTCTCCAGGTCATCTACCTGGTCACCACCACAGGGGAGGCAAGGCCAAGAGCTGGGGACTGCCTTGTCAAAAGGTCTGTCTCAAGCTAAATGACCCTCTCACTTGATGGCCTAAGGCCCCAGGGAGGCCCCATTTATCTTCTCTGGAGGCCACAGCTGTTTAATGTCGGGGCCATCTCTCTTTTGAACATCTTCATCCCCTGGGGCTTCCCTGGCAGTCCAGTGGTTAAGACTCTGCGCTGCCAATGCAGGGGGCACGGGTTCAATCCCCTGGTCAGGGAACTAGGACCCTACATGTTTCATGGAGCAGCCAAAAAATAGAAGGAAAAAAACTACATGTGCCAAAGATTCATACTGAATCCCCCAGCCTGCTATCCTTCCTTGGGAACCACAAACCAAGGCTTAGTTATAGCTCTGGGGCGAACACCCAGCCCTGGCCCATCCTTATCTGGTAGCAGCTGGGGCCACTAGGCTGAAGGTCTGCCCCAGACCGAGCCACAGAGGCAAAAACTAACATTTAGTCCTAATATAATATAATATATTAAGACTATGTAAGTCTTAAAATAATTCACCCCAAACTGAGCCCTGACTCTGCTTACCAAACCTGATCACACTCTGAGTCCTGACCCTGTCACACATTGAGCCCTGACCCTGATCACATACTGAGCCCTGATCCTGGTCACACACTGAGCCCTGACCTTGGTCATGAACTGAGCCTGGACCTTTATTTAGAGACAGGCCATTATTTTGTCATCAGGCCAAAGATATTTCCCTGGCTCTGGGCCTCAGTTTTCTTCTTTTTTCGAATGGACGGCCTTGGGATGAACTGATCGTTAAATCAGAAAACCCTACTCAGAGGTTGGCCTGTAGTTTCTCCGACCTGGTGACACTGGAGAGCATCAGCCACTGCCACCTGCCAGCCCCCACCCCCAACCAACACATTCAGCCCAAGCATCACTAATTTTTGCAGCCGCCATGATAAATGGCATTGTCAGCAAAAGGACGTCTTTCTAATCTGCTGCAAGACAGATGGGTCCCCAAGCTCACTAGCTGTCTCTCGAGCCTGCCCAGACCAGACTTGTGGAGGAGTGGGGAGGACAGGAAAGACACAGTACCCCAGGCCTGTGCGCTGGGGTGGGAGGGGGAGGACATTTCAGGCCCAGAGTCAGGAATGACCCCAGTGGGGTTTTCTACAAGCCTCCTTTTTAAATATTCAGTTGTTTCTTTTTAATATTCCAAAGATAGTCTCTGCTCCTTTCTACCTAAAGTTAGTTCTTCAATACCATTTTCATTTTCAGTTAAAACTTGAATATTGGACTTCCCTGGTGGATCAGTGGTAAAGAATCCTCCTGCCAATGCAGGAGACACGGGTTCGATCCCTGGTCGAGGAAGATCCCACATGCCGCAGAGCAACGAAGCCTGTGCACCACAACTACTGAGCCAGTACTCTAGGGTCCAAGAACCACAACTACTAAGCCCACGTGCTGTGACTAATGAGCCCATGTGCCCTAGAGCCCGTGCTCCACAACAGTAGAAGCCACCGCAGTGAGAAGCCCGTACACCACGACTAGAGAGTAGCCCCCACTCACGGCAACTAGAGAAAAAAGCCCATGCAGCAACAAAGACCCAGCACAGCCAAAAATGAATAAATAAAATTCTAAAAATAAAGATAAAACTTGAATATTGCTCAAATTCGCAGGGATGAGCCATCAGACACTGGTTCCTGGTGGCGCCTTCCTCCTGCCTCCCTCTGCTTCGGGGACAGTGGCTGCAGAGGAACATGCCTCTGCCTGAGCCATCAGGTCTGGGGCAGATTCAGCCTCCCCTCCTCCTTCCCTAAGCCCCCCTCCCTCCACAGTTCCTGCTCCCCCTTCCTCACTTCCAGGGGCTGCAGAGCAGCAGGAGCAGTGTTCCCCACATCTCCTGTGGCCTGGGGAGCTAGGAGAGGGGCTTGTCCTAAGGGTGAGGGCAATCAGAACAGGGGATCTGGATACCAAGAATTAAAGAAGGACAAACACAAGCCCCCAAGGCCCCAGCCTCCCCAGAGACCAGCAGGAGAGCAGGCAGCAGGCAATTCAAAAGCAGCAAAGCCAGAAGGGGTGGGGGCTCTGGGCACGGCCTGGACTCATGAGTGAGGCAACACTGTCCCCTACTGGTTAGTTCACAGTTCTCTCTCCTCTCCTCTCCTCTGCCACCAGACACTAGAGGGCTAAGTGGTTGGGGTGGGGAGACACAGGTGACTCTCCAAAGACAGCATGTGACATACAGACCCTCCTCCCAGCAGCTCTCTTCCCCTTTCCTTCCCCCCTACGCTGATCCCTAGCATCCAGGCTCTGCCCGTCTTGCCCAACCTGCTCTCACTGCCCAAGGAATTCTGAAAAGACCACATCTCCTCCAGCCCCATCACCCTGAGGACAAATCCTGAGTCCCCTTCAAGCTGCCCACCATCTGGTCTCATCACAGGTCAGCCTCCAAGAGCCCAGGTGCCTGCCCCCTGAGCCTGCCCTGGTTCCCTGCTCTTGTACCCTTTGGTCCCACCTGCGTGCCATCCTCTTCATCTTTACCTCCACCAAGAATACCCTCCATGCTACTCACTGCCTCTGCTCATTCCTGGGGTTCCTCCCCCAGGAAAACTGGCCTCCCCCCATCCCCAACCAGCACGGCCCCTCCTTCCTGTGCTCACATCCACTCACCCTGCTCCTCACTCCTCTCTGGGATGCTGGCCACCATCAGGGATCAGAATCAAACAGTTCAGGAGCTGGAGGGAACTTGGCCATCCTCTAGGTGCCTTCTCCCCGCTCACCGAGGCCCAGGAGCTGCACAAGGCCACACAGCACACTAGGGGCAGATGTGGGCCTAGAAATCAGCTGCCCGGAGTCTCTACCCAGAGCTCCTCGGAGGACACAGAGCTGTCTCCCCTGATGAGCCACAGCAGAACATCTTCTGGACAGGGATCCCTCCCACACCTCCCAATATCCCCAGCTCCTCACCCAGGGCAGGGCCCAAAGAAAGCAGCTGTGTTTGCAAAACCAAGGAATAAATAAATGAAAATATTTATCTAACGCCTTCTATGTGCTGGACACAGCAGGCACCAGCTCTGCTACTTAAAACCTTAGTAAGTCGCTCAATTTAGTATAGAAAAGTAACTTCTGGGGACGGGGGAGAGGGGGGAGTGCACCAGGAGGGGCCTCAGTCACGAATGTCGACGATCAGCGGGCATAGGTGGGGCGAGTGCTTGATGCCCATGGTGAAAGCGGGCGGGCGGGGCTTGTGTACCGTGACCTGCTGGACGTTGTGGGATCCGGGGCCAGGCCGAGGTGTGTGGTCCACCGGGTAGCCAAAGCGCTTGGCCATGCTGTAGACGGGGCTGCAGTTCTGATAGACAGATGGCTCCGGCCGGGTGTGTGTGGCCGGTCCGGGGCCTCTTGCCATATTCTTGTAGAACCAGTTCTTGTCCGAGAGGGCCAAGCTATAGCAAGGAGCAGCTTTGTTGGCAGGGAGGTTGGGCCCCAGCAGGAGTGGCATCTGGTACTGGTTAGGGCCCGGATTGGGGTCCATCACTCGGTATGGGCACCGGAAGCCAAACGAATACTCAGGAGCCCTGCGTTCCCCAGGCGGGTGGGTCTTCTCCAGGTGGTAATGGCAGGGGGCCGGGGTGGGGCTCAGACCTGAATGTAGGTGAATGAAGGGGAGGGGTCTCAGAGCAGGAACCAGGCTGAATCTCCTGGTGACCAACTAACGAGTCTAGGGAGGGGGCGAGGTCTTGGTGAGCCTGGTGTGACTTTACTATAACCATCTTAGCATCGGGCGGGAACATCACCTCCCTGCATGGGGCTCTGGGACAAGGATGGGTAGGGACTTCGCCATCCTGGCATCAGGATTGTGACACTGTCTTCATAATATAAAAACCCCGAGCATCATCAGGACGTTGCCCTTGGCTGTCATTGTCCCTGTGACAGCACCAAGAAAATGTGCTGGAATCAGTAGTCTGTGAACTCATTAGCATGACACGAGCCCTGTGATATTTTTACCGTATCACCCTGCAACATACATGGAACATTGGCCTCCAGACATCAAGTATTGTGACCCAGACACGGTGACATGGGTGTCTTGAAGTGACCTTGCAGGGAGGTGCCAGCATCTGCAGACACATCTGGCAAAGGGAGTCATGACCCCTTGCTCCTGCTTGTGTCCTAAGCGTGGACCCCCACCCTCCAACCTCCCACCCTCCAACCTCCCACCCCCGACCTCCCTCTTCTGGCCCATCTTACGCAGGTTAGAGGTGTGCTCTGCCATGGGAACCTGAGGACAGCTGGCCATCCCAAACCGAGTTATCTTAGGATCCAAGAAATAGCAAGGCCCAGGGCTATGTATGTCCATGATCCCTGCAAGGCAGCCAAGGAAAGGGCCAGTCACCCCAGAGGCCGCCCCAGGGTGAGTCTGGCCTCTGTCTCCAGGCAAGATCTCCTTCCCTCAGAAAAGGACCAAGGACACCTTCCTAATGCCTTGGGCTCTTGGGGATTTGGGGAGCCTTGATTTGCTCATCTGTAAAATGGATCTTTTAACACATGACCTAACATTATCTAGAACTTGTTCAGAGGAACAAAGTAACAGCTGCCAGGGACTAGTGCCCAGGGGACAATAATAGGCGTGTGTGTGTGTGTTAAGTCCCTTCAGTCGTTTCTGACTCTTTGCGACCCCATAGACTGTAGCCCACCAGGCTTCTCCGTCTATGGGATCTCCAGGCAAGAATACTGGAGTGGGTTGCCATGCCTTCCTTCAGGGGATCTTCCCGACCCAGGGATCAAACCCATGTCTCCTGCAGCTCCTGCATTGCAGGTAGAATCTTTGCCGCTGAGCCACCAGGAAAGCCTATGGTGGCTATTACTAGTATGAAGAAAGGACCCAGCCCCGGAAAGGGGGGGTTCCCCTGCTGAGAAGGGTGTGTTACCCCAGTGAGGGGCCTGGATCTCAGACCCCCAGATACGCACCACTGCCCACCCTCTCACCAGCCGTGGCTATCAGCCCCAGCTCTTCGCCGGCCCTCGGCTCCCTGCCTTCCATGGGGTTCTAAGCGACCTGGGAGGCCCTGAGTCCACCACCCCCACCCCCTTCCCTCCACCCCATCCCCCAGTTATTCCAGCTGCTTTGGCAAGTGAACCCATAGCAGTCAAAGCTGAAGGGCGCCGGCCAAAGACCAGACAGAAAGGAGACCCTGCCAGCTGGATGCAACAGGCCACTTCACAGTTCCCTCAGGAGGGCCAGCTGAGAGGTGCCTTCAGAGGGACAGGTAACTTGTCCCCCTACCGACTTTCTTCTGGACTTAGCAGGCCACCTGGGTGTCCCACACAGGGCAGGCCTGGGCTCCCAGGGGCCTGTGGCTACAGGTAATGACTCCTCCCCTCTCACACCGCCCCAAACATCCAATAGTAATAACCCTATGCCCGCGGGGATGACGGGTGTGGCAAGCACTCACGCTTCTCCGAGTGCCGGGCATGCAGGGTATAGGCCGGCTCCTGGAACATGGAGACGTCATGGTCTATGTAGCCCGTGCAGGATGGCCGGAGATACTTGGCAGGCCCCGGACCTGTGAACACAGAGAAGCCCTCAGCCTGGGCCTGCCAGATCAGAGGCAGGGAAAGCCCTCAATATAGTGTGCTTAAGATCACTGCAGAAAATTCCCTGGTGGTCCAGTGGCTAAGACTCTGCGCTCCCAATGCAGGGGGCCTGGGTTCAATCCCTGGTCAGGGAGCTAGATCCCACATACTGCAACTAAGAGTTCACATGCAACGTCTAAATATCACATGTGCTGCAACTAAGACCTGGTGCAGCCAAATAAATTAATATTAAAAAAAAAAAAGAACACTGGGGTCTTTGCTCCTGCTAATGTCACACTGCCACAGATCCCACTATCGAGCCACTTCCTTTGGGGAAAGTCAGTGTTCCCAGATAAAATGCAATTTCTGTTGGACAGGCAATGCATAATAAGAAAAGTAATGGTTACAAGTAACTGAGAACTTATTCCGTGCCAAGCACTATGCTAAGCATTTTCTATGGGTTATCTCAGTTAAGCCTCTCAAGAACTCTGTGAGATACATATTCTTGTTTTTCCCATCTTACAGATGTTCAGCCTCTAACTGAGGCTTAGAAATATCAATTCACACAAAGTCACACAACCTGGCATTGTGAAAATTTTAAGACATCAGCAAACAGAGCCCAAACATTTAATCACATACTAAACAACCACCACGTACAGCAACAGTCAGTCATCAACAATGTAGTAAGAATTAGTTTGTCTGCTTTCAGTTGAGAGTAAGATTCAAGGGAAGTGAGGAAAGCTAATATGGACTAAAGATACCATTGAATCCCTAGTCTTTTTCCAAAACTGGCCTCACTTCAAACACCTTCCCACCACCCTCCCCAAATTCCCAGCAGTTAATACTGCTTGTGGTGTTTAGCTTGGAAGTGCAGATCTTCTCTGGCTTTGAGAAGAGTCTGAAGGGGTTTTGCAGGAGGCAGAGGGCTGCAAGGTTAGGACACCTTCAGCCGCCTTCAGTGAGAGGATTGAGCCCAAGCCCAGGTCAGGGGCCTGCTCTCACCTTTGAGCATCGCCAGGACCACAGGGGTCTGCTTTATCTCATGCCCTGAGGACACTGGCACCTTTTTCTCTGGCTGCTGCCCATAGAACACAGGGTTCTTGACGCCCTTGGGCAGTTTCATGTCTGGAGCCAAGCAGAGGGCAATAGCAGCTACTGAGAGACCTGGAGCAGCAGGCAAGGAGCTGAGCCTGGGTGAGACCTGTTCCAGGCACCCCTGCCCAAGCCCCTGTGTCCACTCTCTCTCTCTCCGATACCACAGGTGGCGTGAGGGCTGAAAAGCAAAGCAGTCCTCCTACTTGAGCAGCTGAGGCTGTCTGGGGTGCAGCCAGCTGCAGGGCCCCGCAGGCAGGAGCTAAGGATGACATCACTGCAGAACTTGGACTGTGAAACCCAGAGTGTTTATTTCCTCCAGTTGCCGTGGAGCCTGGACTGTGGCGTAGAAATTCTATGCTGGCAGCTCAGCTATGGAACCCTGAGAACTCAACCTCACTGTCCCTGCTCCCAACCTGGCTAAGTAGCCTGAGGGGCCCCAGGACCTTAGATCAGGAAGCAGAAAGGGAGAAGTGGAGTGACAGACCCAGCTCTTCACTCTGGGTTTGTTGTTGTTCAGTTGTGTCCGACTCTTTGCAACCCCATGGACTGCAGCACACAGACTTCTCTGTTCTTTACTATCACCTGGAGCTTGCTCAGACTCATGTCCATCAAGTCGGTGATGCCATTCAACCATCTCATCCTCTGTTGTCCCCTTCTCCTCTTACCTTCAATCTTTCCCAGCATCAGGGTCTTTTCCAATGAGTCAGCTCTTCACATCAGGTGGCCAAAGTATTGGAGCCTCAGCTTCAGCATCAGTCCTTCCAATTCCTTTAGGATTGACTGGTTTGATCTCCTTGCAGTCCAAGGGACTCTCACTCCTGGTGGGTGCCCTGGAGGAGGTGAAAGAGTGGACAGGTCACGGGTGAAGGATTCTTGCTACCTGCACAGCCCTCTGGAGTGGTCTTCTACTCTCCGCCCCTCTCACCTATCCCCCAGGTTCTGGACATGCCCCTCCTTCTATCGCAGTCTATTTTTTTGTCAAGAAAGTATCAAGCCAATTATTTCACACTAAGGTGTGACTGTCTGATAACTTCTCAGATTCCTATCCCAGGGATGGTGTCTTTAGAGATCCAAGTCTAGGAATATTTGACTGCTGCTGACATCTCGGGCAGGGAATGGGTACAAATAAAGGAGGATGGAGGATGGGGCTGAGGCCTCAAGAAGCTACTTCCTGGGGCTTCCCTGGTGGCTCAGTGATAAAGAAGCCGCCTGCCAATGCAGGAGATACAGGTTTGATTCCCAGTCTGGGAAGATGCCACACACCTCAAAGCAACTAAGCCCATGCACCACAACTATTGAGCCTGTACTCTAGAGCCTGGGAACTACAACTATTGAGCCCACTTGCCGCAGCTACTGAAGCCCATGCACCCTGGAGCCTGTGCTGCACAACAAGAAAAGCCACCGCAACAAGAGGCCCATGCACTGCAACTACCGAGTAAGCCCCACTCGCTGCAACTAGAGAAAACCTCGCGTGCTTCAACGCATGCATAGCCAAAAATAAATAAAATTACTTTTTTAGAAAAAGAAGAAGCTACTTCCTGTGCTTGTGGTCAAGTGCATCCCCTGAATGGTGGGAGTATAAGAGAAAACATTGAAGAATAGGGAAGATGTTTAGCTGCCAGGTGATTGATGGATGAGCCCTGGGGCTAAGGAAATGCTCAACACCCCCTCACCCCAAAAAACCAGGAGGCTCGGGGGCCCTGGGGCCTGCTTCACCTACCAGTTCATAGCTCAGACCAGGGATATGATCTAGAGTGGTTTCCATCTTGGGCACAGAGGACCACTGGCTTTAGAGAGGGTATCTGTCATAACCCCAGTACACAGATAATACAGTTGAGGACTCGAAACGGGCCAAGACTTGCCCAAACCTTCCCATCACATTAGTAGCAGAGACAGAACCAGAACACAAGCCCCAGAGCTCTCTTTGGATCACAGCCTCTGATCTAATGGAAACCAAACCATGCTCTGAACTCATTCCAACCAGCAGGCACAATGAGGACTCAGAGCAGACTAGCCAGGTATGCTGCGTGCTTCAGTCCCCAACTTGTGGGGCTGAAGGCTTGAAACAGAGGACAGGGTGCCCACACTCAGCACAGCAGTTCCTTCCTGTGTCTTGCTCATCACCTGTGGGGCAACAAAGCCTTTGATTTCTGGAGGAGGGGTGCTGGGCAAGGCTGGGATTGGCCCAGCCTCAGTTGGCCTCGGGCCACGGGCGGTGCCGCCTACTCACCCTCATCCTTGCCAGCTTTTCCTGTTGGAAGTTGCGGCCTGCTGGGCCCAAGTCCTGATGGTCCGCTCGTACTAATAGGGGCCAGACGTTGGGCTGCGGCCTTCATCATCCTGGGCTGGTGGCGCGTGGCGGTCTCCAGATATCTCAGGCCCAAGGAGCCTTTCTGACCCCACTACACACACTGTTGCTGTCTGCCATCCTTGTGCCTGGTTCTTTTAGGGAAACTGAGACACTCTCCACCCTGGAAGGTCACCCCATTTCTGCTCCAAAGGCTCCCTTCCCTCCAACTTTAACTGAAACTTAGTTGACCCTGGAGTCAGCCCTCGGTTCTCTCCAAAGCTACTGCTCTGTCCTTCCGA
The DNA here is from genome assembly GCF_054371585.1 of Giraffa tippelskirchi. Taxonomy (NCBI): domain Eukaryota; kingdom Metazoa; phylum Chordata; class Mammalia; order Artiodactyla; family Giraffidae; genus Giraffa; species Giraffa tippelskirchi. Next base: position 34,407,865 of record NC_137286.1, on the reverse strand, counting down.
GCTCAAGGTGGAACGGGTCGCTGGTCTCCTGGGTATCCACCCAGGCAGTGTCGCCTCCCTGACAAGGACATGGCTCCGTGAAGATCCCAGTATCCAGGGTGCCCCTTCTCATCTCTCAGGATTGCCATCTGACTTACAAACCTGGCAGCCTTGGCTCGTGGTCTTCTTCCCCACCCCCAACTTCTGCCATTACCCTGGTCACTTAGGCCTCCCTGGGGACCACTCACCACTCCCTGGGCCTCCCAGTTCCCAGACCTCCCTTTCTCAGAGTCTCCAAATGCCTTCCCTCCACTCCCTCCCAGCCACCCTCCCCAGCACATTCTGGGTTTCTCACCTCCTCCCAGGAACACCTTCCCCTGTTCTCACCATTCCACTTCTGACTGCACAGACTGCCTTCTGTCACCAAGACCCCATCAGTGACCCAGAACCTCCCCCCACCCATCTTTCAGGCTGCCCACCTTGTCCAACTCCTTTGCTGATAAGTCCCAGCCCTGAGTCACCATGTCTGACCTGCCCTCCTTCAAGACCTGCTGGGAATAGATTCATGACCCCCAACCCCTGGATTTGAGTCCATGCCACCCAGCCACCCACCTCCGTTCTGGTCAGCCTGATCTCTCCCTCTCCCCAGAGATCATTTCAAACATGGCTTATTCTCCTCCTGGTAGCTGGCCCTCCCTCCAGCCCCCTGCTCTGCGTCTTGCTCACAGAGTGCACAGAAGCCGTCAGACTGACCTTGGACTCAAAGCCTCCCTCCCACACTGTCAGAACCACCAGCTTCCACAGGCACCTGCTTCCGCTTCCCTCCTGGGGCTTAGGAGGGCCCACCATGACCCTCTCCCATCTCCTCTGCATCTCGAGAATATTTCGCTGTCCATTGCCATCCCCTCCTTGCTTTAACCCCTCATCTGGCCCTTCCCATCACGCTCTATATACGCTGCATCCCTCCCATCTATTAAAAACCATCTAGCACAGGGAGCTATATTCAATATCCTATGAAAAACCATAGCGGAAAAGAATATTTAAAAAAAAAAGAATGTCTGTTTGTGAATAACTGTGTCACCTTGCTCTACAGCAGAGATTGGCACACATTGTAAATCAACCACACTTGAATAAAAAAAAAATTTTAATTACTGCTATAGACAAAAAGATAAATTTTTATAGAAAAAAGATAATTAAAAAAATAAAAAAGTATCTCCCTAGTCTCACACACCTCTCCCCAATCAACTTCCCCTAAGAGGCATTCTCCCTGTTGTCTCATTCTCACCTCCCTTTAACACTGATTCCCTACAAGCTGCCTTCAGACCCATCGCTCCACCTAAACTGTGACCTGCATGTGGAAGCTGCTGTCAATGGCCACTTCTCACCCTCATCAGATTGGCCTCTCAGGAGCACTGGACCTCAATGACCCATCACTCCCTCCTTCTTGCAGTACCTCTTCCTGGTTCCAAGATGTTCTGGTCTTCCTTCCATATCCCCACTGCCCCTTCACAAGCTCTGGCTCTTCTTCCTCAACCTAACCTTTCAATGCTGGCATACACTCATTAATTGCAAAGGGAAAAACAGGAAAATACAGGGAGAATCCTGGCAGGCATCACCTCATCCAAGTGTTGTAAGTTAATATCATCGACAATGGGACAAAATAGATGCTGTGTACCTCCCGAGAGGATGCACTGAGAAGGACATAGAATCAAGACTTCCCTGATGGTCCAGTGGCTAAGATTCTACACTCCCAATGCAAGGGGCCTGGGTTCCATCCCTGGTCAGGGAGCTGGATTCCATGCACCACAGCTAAGAGTTTGCGTGTCACAACTAAAGATCCTTCATGCCACAACAAAAACCCGGCACAACCAAATAAAACATTTTTTAAAAAAGGACATAGGATCACTTCTGGGGTGTTCCCACCAAAGGTACATAACCTGAGTCTACAAAGAAACCAGATAAACTCAAATCAACATTCATGTTACAAAATAACAGGTCTATACTTGCCCAAAATGACAATATCATGAAAGACAAAGAAATACTGAAGAGCTTTTCTACAATAATGGAAACTCAAGAAACAGGACAACTAAGTGTAATGTAGGAGCCAGGATTTTCTTTTGCTATCAAGGATATTATTGGGGGAATTGACAAAACCAGAAAAAAGTCTGTGGCTAGTTAAAAGTATAATACCAACCTTAATTTCCTGATTTGGGTCATTGCACTCTGGTTCAGAAAGAGAAGGTCCTTGTTCCCAGGAAATACACACTGAAGCATTTAAAGATAAGTAGCGTTATGTCTGTGACATACTCTCAAAAAATTGTTATAGGCAAAAAATATGTCTATACATAGAAAATAATTTAAAATGTGATAAAATATTACCATTTGGGAAATCTTGGTGAAGAGTATGTGGGAAATATTTGTAATGGCCTTCCTACTTTTCTGTAAGTCTGAAATGATGTAAAAAGAAATTTTTTTTAGAAAAAAATGTTGGTGTCTCAGAGTTCAGTCTTGGGAACTTCCTCTCCCTTTCCACCATTCTCCTCTCTCTGGGAACTCTCATCTCCTCTGTTGCTTCATTCCAATTATCTGTATCCCAACAATTCTCAAATATATATATATCTCTGGCTCAGCCCTTAAATCCATGTATCTGACAGCCTGCACAGTGTCACTTGAGATTCTCAAAACATCTAAAAATTAACATGCCCAGACCTCTTCTCATGAGATGCCCCCTGGCCCCATTTATCTCAATGAATGATGCCATAACCCATCTATGAATCCAAGCAAGAAATCTGGGCTTGTCCTGGACATCTCCCTTGCCCTTACTCCCCACATCCAATAATTATCAAGTCACTTAGGGAGACTATGAATTCCCAAAGGGAGGGCTCCTGTCACTTACCCTTGTGCTCCAGTCCCCATCAAAGTGTCCTGACATATGGTAAGTGTTTAAGAAATGTTTGTGGAATAAATGAATGAGTCGACCCCTTGATTGATCAAGAAAAAGATCACTCCTCATGGGAACAGAGTCCTACTTTCTGAACCCAGACACAGGCCCAGTCTGGCTGACTAGACTAAATTTACATTCATGGAAGTTTGTATCAGTTATCTTTTGTTGTGTAACAAATTATCCTCAAAGCTTAAGAACTTAAAAGAGCGATAAACATTTATCATCACACACAGTTTCTGTGGGTCAGGAGTTTAGAAGTGGCTTAGCTGGATGATTCTGGCTCCAGATTTCTCCAGAAGTGGCAGTCAGGAGCTACAGTCATTTGAAGTGTGACTGGGGCTGGCAGACACATTTCCACGATGGCTCACTCACGTTGAATGGTGAGTTGGTGCTGACTGTTGACAAAAGGCCTCAGTTCTTCTCCATAGGAGCTCTCTGCAGGCAGCTCAACTGTCCTCAGGTCATGGTGGCTGGCTTTCCCCAGAGCAAGTAATCAGAAGAGAACAAGACAGAGGTCGCCATGTCTTTTGTGACTTAGCCTGGAAATCATACTCCATCATTTCTGCAAAGCCTCGTTGGCCATTTCCTGGTAGCTCACATGTAAAGAATCCACCTACAGTGCAAGAGATCTGGGTTCGATTCCTGGGTCGGGAAGATCCCTTGGAGAAGGGAATGGAAATCCACTCCAGTATCATCACCTGGAAAATCCCAAGGACAGAGGAGCCTGGTGGGCTATATAGTCCAGGCGGTTGCAAAAGAGTAAGACACGACTGAGCAACGGACACATTCATTAGCCATTCAGGTCAGCCCTATTCAGTGTGGACAGTGATTTCACAAGGTTGCAAATGCCAGAAGATGAGGGCCATCTTGGAGGCTGGCTTCCACGGGGTTGTCACTGTACAAGGACCCTGAGCTAATGGGACCAACAGGGGCTGAAATCCAAGCTATACACCCTTAGGTGAAGTGGGACACACACTAAATGCCACACAGGCTGAAGATAGCCCTGTAAGCTCACTCCAGCCGCCTCTTGGTTGTGAGTCTTACCTCTCCTTCAAAGAATTCCTGGGAGACGTGCAGAGAACACAATCCTGGCATCAAGTTGCCCTCATCATAACCAACAGGTGCTGCCCTTCACAGTTTATAAAGCCCCTGCGCCTCTGCTGGAGGGCGTCATCCAAGCACCATAGCAGTTCTAGTTTACAGATGAGGGTGAAGGTGCTGAGAGGTGAAGTGAGTAGCCTGAGGCCACACAGAAAAGGCTTGGCAGGGCCAGACCTCTGGCTCCTTAACCCCACATTCTTTCCACTGCCCTGCCCAGCTGCCAGCTCAGGCCCATGTCTCCTAACACCCACTGAAGCCTCATCCCCGGTCCTAAGCAGGTATTTCTCACCCTTCTTTTGGGAACCCCACCCCAGCCTCAAAAAGTATCTGCCCCACACTAGACCCTGAGCAAATACGTTCACGAATATTTTCCATCCAAACAAGGACTCCCAGAGGCTCTCTCTGCAGCCAAGCTGAATATCCACGGATGGAGCAGAGCAGGGGTTAACAGCCTGAGCCAATATTTAGAAATAGCACAGCCCCAGGAGGAGTCAGCTGCGGCCAGCTGGTCACAGCCACTGAAGCCACAAGCCTTTGTGGACATGGTGTGGAAGATGAGGCTGCTCCTGGGAACAGAGGCCCTGAGAGGGTCTTCGACCTCCCCCAACCCCCATCTCCCCAGGACAGCTTGGGCACAGGGAGAGCCTGCCCCTGGCCAGGAGAAACCCTGCCACAGGCCTCCCATCCACAGCCCACAGCTGGCTCCCAAGGGCAGCAAACATAACTTTTCAGCTCCTGAACTGTGTAATTGTTGGGAATAGCAGGCCCCACCCCTCCCGTCCTGGCTGCCTTGCGCTTGGAGGAGCCCCATAGATGCCTCCAGCCAGGAGCGGGAGCAAGGCCACTCCTAGCCAAGGCCCCGGGTCAGGGGCCCAGGCCTGAGGCCCACCACCATGGAGCTCCCGGCCCCATGACTGCAGGGTCACGGAATTGAGGCCAAAAGCCCCAAGTGCACAGTAGGGGCCTGGATTCTAGATCCTTCATGGTGGAAGGCCACTTCCCTGAGGTGAGGACCCGAGCAGCAGGAGCTGAGAGGCACCGCCCCACTCAGGCACAAATACCCGCCATTTACCCTCAATCCGGCTTTGGCCACAGGCTCCTTGGGTGGGGCCCAGGCAGTCAGGGTACAAAACACAGAGTGCCAGGCCCCACCCAAGGCATGGCACAGCCACAGCCACAGCCAAAGCAGGCACTCTTCATCCAAGCAGCATAAGGATAGGAGTGACCGGGAGGACCTGGCCAGCACGCCTGACTGAGCTCCGCAGTGGAGAAGCCGGTGATGTGAGGCTCTGTCGTCTGTGCTCCCAGAGGCCCATGATTTGGAGAAACTGAGGCAGCATTTTGACTTCTCCTTCAGCCCTCAGCCGTGGGCATCCTTCCTATTCTTCAAGTGTGTCCTAGGTCTTCCTCTTCCCACCATCCTGGGTGCCCTGTCCTGTGCTTTGCTGGGAAGAAATCTACCAAGAGGACAGGAAGTATTGTCTCAACTTGGTGTGCCCCAGGGAGGCAGGGGGGAGGCGGAGGCACTAGGAGGATACAGAGGAAGTCTGTCAAAAGGGAGGTCAGGGTGGGAAGGAAGGCTAGGAGGGCTTCCTGGAGGAAGGTGAGATATGGCCAGAGAGGCAGGGGCGGTCAGGGATGGTCACCAGGGACACCTGGCCAACCCAAGCCAGAGAAAGTCAGAAGGCAGAGGAAGAAGTCTGAGGATGCTAGGGAGGTCCTGGTGGGCTCTGCTCAAGATGAGGATGCAGGGGCCTTAGTAGGGGGCATGCGGAGGAGGCTGGCGGGGAGGGGGGACAGTTGAGGAGCAGGCACTACCCAACAATGGCCTTTGCCCTGAGATGATAAGAGGCAGTCAGGGATGAGTTTCAAGACAAAAGTCCTCAACTTTCTGCCAGTCTTCCTGTATGATGCTGTTCAGCACCAATCCGGGGTTCAAGTCCCAGGCTACAGGCTGAACAAAGGCCCAGCACGTATGCTCCAGTGCCCCAGCATCCCTTTACCGCTGCTGCTGCTGCTGCTGCTAAGTCGCTTCAGTTGTGTCCGACCCTGTGCGACCCCATAGACAGCAGCCCACTCGGCTCCCCCATCCCTGGGATTCTCCAGGCAAGAACACTGGAGTGGGTTGCCATTTCCTTCTCCCATGCACGAAAGTGAAAAGTGAAAGTGAAGCCAAGCTGCTCAGTCGTGTCCGACTCTCAGCGACCCCACGGACTGCAGCCTACCGGGCTCCGCCGTCCATGCGATTTTCCAGGCAAGAGTACTGAAGTGGGGTGCCATTGCCTCCTCTGCCCTTTACCGCTAGAGCCTCAGTTTTCTCATCAGTGAAAAGGGAACACTATCCCCCAAAACACATGCTTCCCAGGGTTGTCAAGAGACCAGGTGAATGTTTTGTAAACTGAGAAGCCCAAGCAGGGAAGTGAGAGTGGGTTATTACTGCCCTGCCTGTTGCCATTATTTTTCCAGGCCTGTTTTTCTCTCCCCAGCTAGCAACCAGGCAGAGGGAGGCTGCAAGCTAATCCCGACTTGAATCTAAGCTGTGGGTGGGAACTCCGTCTGGAGGCTCCACAGACAGACTAATGACTCCTGGTAGTCGTGGGTAAATCTGAGTGGGTGGGGATCGAGGAGGAGATGGGAGAAGATGGGGAGGGGGAAGGATGGGCAGATGGGGTGGCTGGAAATCTCCACCCATATTTTTGATTCATAAAGAAACAAAAGCCCTCTCCTCCTTTCTTTTTTTTCATTCCTAAGAAAAAAGCTCTTTTCCTCCAAATGTTGTCTTCTCAGCCCCGGCAACTCAGGGCCCACACTTGGCCAGTAATTAGTCCCTAACAAGGACCAGGTGCTTTGCTGACTTGGAGAGAAGGAAAAACAAAGGATAAGTATGGAATCGATGGCTTTACCGCCACCAAGACCAGCTGAGCACAGCCTGGCCACCCCAGGCCTCCTAGGGTGAACTGGAGGGAAGTTGTTAGGTTTGCCAAAATTCCCCTAGAACAGCAGCAACTGGCTTCTAAGTCAATCCCAGCATGCATTTATTGGGTACCTAATGTGTGCAGCCGGAGAAGGCAATGGCACCCCACTCCAGTACTCTTGCCTGGAAAATCCCATGGATGGAGGAGCCTGGTAGGCTACAGTCCATGGGGTCGCTAAGAGTCGGACACGACTGAGCGACTTCACTTTCACTTTTCCCTTTCATGCACTGGAGAAGGAAATGGCAATCCACTCCAGTATTCTTGCCTGGAGAATCCCAGGGACGGCGGAACCTGATGGGCTGCCGTCTATGGGGTTGCACAGAGTTGGACACGACTGAAGCGACTTAGCAATGTGTGCAGCTGCCTCTGGAAGTTACATGCAAACTGTGAGACCCGGGGAGGATGTGCACCAGGCCTACAGGGCAAGGAGGGAAAAAAAGACAAGCATTCGTTGAGCACCTGCAGTATACCCCGGGCTAGGCACTTGAGATACATTCAAGTCTTTAATCCTCACAAAGCCAATTTTACAAAGAAGGAAACCACAGAGAAGTGAAGTGATTTGCTCAAGTTGGACAGCTAAGCAGGAGAGCTGGGATTTGAACCCAGAGCCCCAGTTACCACTGTGCTGTGGGCTTGGGGCCAAAGACCTGGCTCTACCTCCTAGCAGCTGTGTTTAAATTAAAGTGTTTATCGCTCAGTCATGTTCAACTCTTTGTGATCCCATGGACTGTAGCCCACCAGGCTCCTCTGGCCATGGTATTCTACAGGCAAGAATACTGGAGTGGGTTACCATTCCCTTCTACAGGGGATCCTCCCAACCCAGGAATCAAAACTGGGTCTCCTGCATTGCAGGCAGATTCTTTATCATCTGAGCCACCAGGGAAGCTGTGTAGACTTGCTCAAGTCCCTTAACCTCCCTCAGCCTCAGTTTCTTCATTTGCAAAATGGGGCACAATTTTGTTGCAAACTTTGAAGGGCTGTACACACGGTAGGACTGTCACTGAGCGAGGGGAGGGGTTGAGGAGAGAGTGAGTGGTGGGATGGGGTTGGGAGTGGGCTAAAGCAGGCAAGGGTGACAGATTCTGATTGAGGAAGGGAGGGGAGACACTTCAGGGGTTCTCTTCCACCCACTCGCTGGACAAAGAAACCGAGGCCAGGCGATGCCAATACTGGGACTAGACGGCAAGCAGAGCCTCTTGACGCCAGAAGCTCTACAGTAACATTGCCCTTTCTCCTATTTGGGACAAGGCTGAGATTGTTGCCTGGGAGGGAGCCAAGGGGAGCAGGGCCCCAGCCTGAAACTGTTAGGTAGGTGCTAAATCCAGGGCCAGATTTCCAGGAGGCAGCCCCAGAGGAAGTTGAAACACCAGATTCAGGAGGCCTTGGGTTCTGGTCCCATAAGACCAGGTACCTACTGTCCATCTGGGGGCCTCTGGAGAACCACTTCCAGCTCTGAGCCAGTCTCCTTCTCCATGGAATGAGGGCAGGAGTGGTTGACAGCCACTTGGCAAGGTCCATTTGAGGCAAATGATCCCATGGAGTTGAGAATCCCTCCTGCCTTGTGGGAGAATCTAAGATATCTCTCCTTTACCAACTGAGTCATTGAGGCAGAAAAGGTCAAAGAGGCAATGCCAGTGGGCACAGAGCTGTACAGAACTTCAGGCTGGTGCTTCTCTGACCAAATGGCATACCGAAGACACCTCAGAGGCAAAGCAGCCCCAAAGCAGTCCGTGGGGTGAAGGGCATCTGTCCTTCCTCCCGGACCTGGAGTGAGGACGCCCCCCCCTCCCACAATCCTTGCTAGAGCAGAGGGCAGAGAAGCGAGGGGACCAGCCCAGCTCACATCTCCTCCAGAGGAGTTCTCCTGGGAGCCCTTGAGTCAGAGCCCCGGGGAGTCCAGGCTCCTCTGGGATTTTGTTCTGAATCTCTAGGGTGGAGCCTGGGTCTGACCGAGCTGTAAGGATCCTCTCACCCTCGACGGGGAGAGAACCAGCACGGGCCCTTTAAGACGGCTGGGGGTGGGGGTGCCGCCAGGAGCGCCCCGGCCTGAAACCAGAGCGCGGGTCGGCGCCTGCCCCGCCCCGGCGGCGTTAAGTAGGCGGCGGGACGCCCGGGAGCCCCAGCCCGCGCCAGTTCTCAACTCAAGACTCTGGCGTCCAAGCTCCAGGCTCCGGACTCCGCTCCTCGCAAGTCCCCGCTGCCCAGCCCGCCGCCGCGATGCGCTGGGGTCCCCGGCTCCCGCTTCCAGCCCCCGCCCTGGCCCTGGTTCTGACCTTCGCAGTGTTGGTGGGACCAGCATCCACAGGTGAGTGAGGGGCCCGAGACCCCGACCCAGACTGGCGGGAGCGGTGGAGGGTTTCTTAGGCAGAGAAAAGGGACAGGAGGACCCAGAAGTGGCCCCCAGGTGGGGAAACAAGGAGGCTGCACTTCTGCCATCTTCGGCTCGGGTCTCTGGCGGTAGCACCCCGCTCTCCATCTGGGGGTCAAGTGGGCTCTGGTTATATGAGGTTGGCCCCTGGGTCACTTGCCTAGGGCGTGGCTCTGTGCAGGATTGTCTTCTAGACCCAGAGGGGACGCCCCGGTGCCGCCTGGGCTCTCCGTGTCCAGCAGGCTCTCTGTGACCCAGTCGATGCCCAAAGGACACCTGGTGACAGGGAATCCCCAACCTCTGACACCCAGGCCAGGAACCGGGAGTGCTGCAAAGGTGGGCAGTGGGGAGGAAGCCACCCTCCCCACCCTGTGTGGGGCCCGAATGCACCCCAGCCTCCACCTCCTCCAGCAGCCTTGGGTCTCCTCCAGCTGCACCCCACTCTGCTCCTGCTGCCCTTTGCCAGGTGCAGTTTCTATCTTCACCACTGCACCCTCCTCCCCGTCCTGTCTTCTCTGAGAAAGCCTAGCTGGTGACAGACAGGACCACCCACTCTTCAGCCTCCTAGAGGTAGGGCTGGCGCCCCTCAGATATCCTGTGCCCCTCAGACAGCCCTGTGCAACCCCCTGCACACGTCCCTGTCCCAGGCATTGGTGCTTGACTCCAGCAGAAATGGAATGCCGTCTGAGAGGTGCTAGGACATATTCAGTCTCTATTCCAATGCCAGAAATCCCACCATTACGGCATTCTTCCCTTGGTGAAGGCATGGTCTAGTTATGCCATAAGAACTGTGGCCTCAGGGCCCATCAGTCATTACTACCCATGTATGTATGAATCAGTGCTTCAGCCTACAGCTTTCGGGACCATTCCCAAGAACAACTTTGAGCCTAAGAAGGGCCTGAGTCTCCCTTCCAGGGACCTAGGCCACACCCCTCTCCCCATCAGATGGGGAAGCCAGTTCAAATGGACAGTAATCACTCAGTACCCAAAAGGGAAATGAGTCAGGGGAGAGCCCCCCACTGGAGTGACTCAGAGCTGGACCCCCAGACTCCCTGTTCCCATCCTCAAGGACCCCATCCTTCATCGTCTCAGGGGGTGGGTGATGGGCTGAGCCTCTAGAGAGATGGGAAGGGGGCATCTGAGCTGTCTAGAGAGATGGGTACACACCCAGCCCCAAGCCTCCAGCCAAAGGAGTAACTCCAGGACCCACCTCCTTGGGCTTCAACTGAGAGCCATTCTCAAATACCTTCCCAGCATCAACAGTGTGCAAACATTGTGCTGGGCAGTCGAGAGTGCACAGAAATACAGACTGGACTTGTACTCATTCAGAAGGCAGAAAAGCAAATTAGAACTCAAACAGCAATTCCTATCATGTCTGCAAAGATCCAGACAAGGAGTGTGGTGAAGAGAAATTCAGAGGCAAACTAGGGCGGGGCAGAGGGTGATCCTTGAGCTAAGCCTTGGAGGATGGGAAGGGGGTCAGTGAGCACAGTCTCTGAGATGGGTATGAGCGGAGATAAGGAGGCCAGTAGCCTGGCTGGAAGGCATGTATATTTTGAGCACAAGCCAGGAGGAGCCATTGGGGTGGGACATAGAAACCTGAAATAGCAAAATGCAGCTCTCAGCCTAAGCCCTGCTGGCAGTAGGGAGCCAGTACAGGTTTTAGAGAGGAGAGCAGCATGGTGCCAGTGGGATTAAAAACATCAAGCCGACCTCTTCCTTTAGGAGGGATTTGGAAGTGAGTGGGTGAGCTAGTCTGAGCTCCCCTCCAGCAGCCCACCTCTGTCCCCAGGCCTGGGTTAGCTTCCTGTCCTGGTCTCTGCAGTAGGGGCAGCCCCTACCCGAGGAAGATATCACTCCCACCCCTCTTGGACACCTCTACCCCAAAAGCCCTCGAGTCTCGCTGAGGCACGCTGGGATGCTTTCCCCGCACTCGTCAACATTCCAGAGCATCCAGGTCATGGGGCCTGAGAGTCAAGCACCTTTGGAGACCACCTGGGCCAACCTTCCGATTGTACACACAGGGAAACTGAGGGCCCAGGGAGGAAGCAAAGTGGTCTAACCCACAGAGAAGCCCAGCTGCCCAGGAGGAACCCCCCAGTCCCACTTTGTGGGAGCTCCCTACCTGCGTAGTCAGCTAGGCTTGGGCCCCTATGCCAGTGTGCATGATAAGTATGGTGTCCATTCCCTTCTAAGCCCTATGGGAGTCCCGGCAGAGCCACAAGCATTGGGGATTGGGTTGGAGCTGATGTGGTTCCAGTAGGAGGGTATAGCACAAGCAAAACTGGGAGGTCAGAGTGGGCAGAGAGCATACAGGGCTGGTGGCTTCTGCACCTCTTCCCTGCCTACTATAGCTGACTTTGAAAGGCAGAAGATGAGGGATACAAGTGGGACTCAGGAGGGAGTGACAGGCAGAGAGTATTCTTGTATCATCTGGGTGGGGTCCCTGAACTGATGAGGGTGTCTTAGAGAGCAGGGCTCGGCGGGGGCAGGGGAGCATCAGAAGCAAGGAATTGAGCCAGGGTAGACTCTGTTGCCTCTAAGGATGGTCCGGGGGAGCATCTCTGACTGGAGATAGAGACAGCCTCTGAGTGTTGTGTGTTTGTGTGTGTGTGTACACTGGGGCTCCAGCCCTCTAGAGCGGGGCAGGGGCCAGTGCCCTTGGCCCAGCCCACCCGGACTCTGAAAGTGCTGTTGCAGAACCAAGTATAGCTGAGCCCCCCTTCCCAACATTCACCCGCCTGCCTGCCCAGCCAAGACAAGAAGAGCCTTTCAGTGCTGCCCGCCTGGAGGGCCCAAGGAGGGGGCTGCGCCAGGTGGGCCAGGCGGCCAATGAAGGGCGGGAGGGGAGTAGGGTTTGCAGAGAGCTCAGAGGAAGTGTATAGGGAACTGGGCGTGCTGCCCAGGAGTGGCGGGTGGTGGGGGGAAGAATTGGAAACAGCCCTGACATACACACACACACTGGTGCATACAGCTGTGGGCCCGCGCAACCGTGTACACAACCAGCTCCCAGACCTGGGCTGGGTGGAGCCTTCAGGAAAAGAGGTGAGGACAAGATGGGGGGCAGGGGGTGCTGAGCTGCACTGGGGCCCCTATTCAGCACCAAGAGCGAGTAAACAAGGGGGCCTTTGGGTCTGGGACTCGAGTCTCCTCCCTTCCAGGTCCCTCGGCTCTTTTACTACCTCTCCTCGACTCCCGCCCCATCCAGCTGCCCTTTTGCTTCTAACATGCCCTGACCCAGTGTGTGCCCGGTACTGTAAAGCCTTCAAGAGTTAAAACTCCTTCTCCAGGGACTTCCCTGGTGGTCCAGTGGTTAAGACTCTGCACTTGCAATGCAAAAGGCACAGGTTTGATCCCTGGTCTGGGAACTAAGATCCCACATGCTTTGAGATGAGACCAAGAAAATATAACAATAAAAGACTCCTTCTCCAGGTGCAGGTTTAGGGTGTGTTTCAAAAGTACTGTGGTACCATTACTACTGAATGTATGTGAGTAATTTTTGAATGAACTGAATTCATATGAACAATTTTGAACTTGGATTCTCCCTGGGGTAGGGTCTTGTAGGTCTTTCTACTTCTCAGAAGGGTCCATAACTCCAAACAGGATCCATAACTCCAGAGAAAGCCCCTGAGTGGGCACTGGCCATGTTGTCTTGCAACCTTATGGCAACTCTGCAAGTCATGAAACATTCCCATTTTACAGATATGGAAACTGAGACTCTGAGAACATCAGGGACTAGCCTCAGGCCATACCTTGGGCACACGGGCTATGGTGTTCTCACTCACTCCAACAACAATCACCTTTCCCAGCTCAGGCCAGGTGGGCAGCCCCCCACCAGGGGAGAGAGACAGGTCTTTAGGAGAAAGATGGTCCCCTGAGGACCCCAGATCTCTATGTCCATCTCCTCAGACCCCTCCAGCAAGTGCCCCTCACCTTTCTACACCCTCCCCACTTCCTCACAGCACAAGCAGATCCTCTTCAAGAAGGCCTGCCACCCCGCCTCCAACAGCTGGGATGGCAAATGAAGCCACATTTGCCTCAGATGCAGGGGAGTGCCCTGGGGCTGCCGTCACGGTGGCTTGGTGGCATGGCTCACCCATGTTCTGGACAGCGCTTCTCCTGTTGACCATTCCTTCTTCCCACTCGGCTCCTGCCCACACCCCTGCCGCTCCCAGCCTGCCAAACAGCCAAGTCTGCCAGTGCTGATGGGTATCAGCCAAACATCCCGCCACTGCTCAGGCTAAACTGTTTCAGTGTGTGTGTGTCGTGGTTTAAGTGTCCTGGTGGTCAGTGAGGTCGCTTCCCCTCCCAGACCTCACTGCAGAGACTCCCCAGCCCAGGCCAGCTCCCCCAGGATGTTCATAGGGAGATCAGGACCCAGAGAGGGGCTGCTATTTTCTCAGAGTCAGACAGCAAGTCCTTAGCAGGATGGGTGGTAGGCCTCTCTGCTCCTTGTCCTTGTATCCTGGTTTGGGTGTGGCCTCCCCATATGGCCAGCAGCTCCCAGAGGGCGGACCTCCCATCTGCTTTTCTCTGAGGTCGCCACGATCTTGATCTTGCGGAGCCCAGAACGGGGCCCACAAGTGGCGTAGAGATCACTGAGCCAACCAGGGATTTTCAGACTGTGTCCAGGGTGCTCCAGGACTTTACATTCCCTTATCTGGGAATACAGGATGCTTGTGCCACCCTGATTCATGCAGAGCAGTCCCATGAACATGTGTTTATAGATGAAGGTTTTGTGTAAGATACAGTTTTGATAAAGCATTCTGTGGCTTTGTTAGAAAAAAGCCTTGAAAACTAATTAATTGCTTTGAGTTAAAACATTCTGAGAGCAGGGGAGAGTCAGGTCAGATACAAGAGAGGACTTCCTGGCTTTCAAAGAATCCAAATCAAGATTATTGCACCCGCCATGGTGCCCCTGCCTGCAGGACCCAGGGCTGTGGCTGGGCCCTCTCTCTCCCCAGTAGATCAGCTGGGATCCACGTTCAAGGATTATGCTGTGTCCCATAGTCTATCCAGACTATGAGTGAACTAGACCATCAGATAACAATCCGTAATCCCTCGGACCCTTCCACCACTGCCCACGCTGTTGCCTACAACTGGTCTTTTCTCTTTTTCTCTCTATTCTTCAAGGTTCAGCTCCAGCCATCACCCCCCGCTTGGGATGCCTTCTCTAACCATTGATTATTGAGGGCTACAGCCTGGTCTGCCACACTTATGGGGCCCTACCCTCCATCTCTGTGGGGTTACAGGCCTTTCGCCTCCTACTCTTACCTGGCCCCTGCCCTTGTTCTGTGACCTCCATCAACGTGACACCTAGTAGGTATGTGTGCATCCTTGCACACACATGCACACACATGCACACACATACACACACAGAGTGCTTTCAACAGCCTGGCTAAGGGCCTAACAAGGAGAGTGTCCAGCCCCAGAGCCAGCAGCCTGGGGGAAGCCCCCAGCTCAGGACACAGCCCCCAGCTCCACCACCCAGCCAGGGCCCCTAGCCTGGGCCATCCTGCTCTCTGGGAAGATCGAGAGGGCGGAGAGGAGGAGACCAACTTCCGTTCCCACCTAAGACCAGCCCCTCCTCCCCATATTTCAGGAGGGGGCAGCTATAAATATCAGTGGGCCCAGGACGTTGATTCCCACGACACCAGCCCCTCTCTGCCCCTTCCCTGTGTACAGTGACTGGGGCCGGCTCAGCTCTCCTACAGCTGGAGGCCAGCCAGACCAGCCTCAGGCGCGCGCGCGCACACACACACACACACACACACACACACACACACACACACACACACACACACACACACACACACACACACACACACACACACACACACACACACACACACACACACACACACACACACACTTCTCACCATCGTGAGAGAAGGAACGAATCACCCTTTTTGGGCGTCTTGGAGCAGCTCAGAGTAAGCTTCCCTCCCACCCGCCCCTCAGTCCTGACTCAGGCCCCACCTCTCCCTCCTCTGAGTCCTCAGCTCTGCAGGGCTGGGGGAGGCAGGAGGCCAGGCTCACCTGGTCAAGAACAAGGTATAAGAGAGCTCAGAATTCAATTCCCACCCAGCCACTCGATGCAAGTGACCAGGCCTTTCTGAGCCTCAGTTTTCTCCTCTCTAAAACGGGATAAATAATTCCTACCTCCTGTGTGTTGAGGATTTGTCTGCAGTAAATGCTCAGTTGGTGCCTGCTCCTGAAGTTGTTAATATTCCATTATTACCATCTTCTTCTGGAGGGGGGCAGGCCCATCATTGGAGCAGGGTGGGAGTGCGGGGTTCCTGCTTAGGAATCTTTGAGAAAGTTTCCAAAGCAGGGGATTGGATGAGGTGGCCCTAGGAGAGGGTCCATCTAGGGCAAAGTGATGCGGAAAATGGGAGGCAGGCTCCCAGGGGAGCTGTCAACCCAGCCTCTGCCTGCCAGCCAGCCCAGGACCCTTCAGAAAGGGGGGGATGCTACATCTGATTGACTCACTGGGCTGAGGTCAACACACCCCTCCTGTGTGAAGAGAAGCAGAACAGCCCCTCCGAGCCCCACCCCAAAGCCTAATGGCCCCTTGGATAGAGACGATTGAGCCAGGATGCAGGACAACCAATCTGTTGAATGAGTGACCAAATGACTCCTGTCCCAGGAATAGATGGATGGGGATGGAGAGAAGGAGCAGGCATCAAGACCTTTATAAGATGGAGAGCCTGGAAGCCTATCTTTTCCCTGCTCTCTCCCCACCCTTCACGGGCTCCTCTGATGGTAGGGGCTGGAGGCCAGGTCCTGGTGATATGAAATGGTTTCCCAGGAGCTCCTGTGGGGCTATTACTGCCACTCAGCAAGCAGCAGTGGCTGCATCTGTATCAAGAGGATCTAGAATGAAGAACTGAGGATTCTCTCTGCCCTGCCTGGGCTGCTTGGACCCATCAGAGGTATAGCTGATGCCTGAGTCCATGGATGTGTGAGATCAGAGTTGGTAGAGAAGAGGAAGGGTCTCAGGAAATGGCTGCAGACTGGGGTGAGCAGCCTAGGGGAGTGCCAACTGGTCGGACACTCTGGGTAAAGAGCCTTGGCCCCCGCAAGCCATGATCCCAGTGTGGGGGCACCCTCTGCCTTCATCCCCTGAACAGACTGTTGGGCAAAGATTGGCCAGCTCCCCAGTAGTGTGCTAATAGAGTCCAGGCTCCTGTCCCCAGCTCAGGCTACATCTCTGGGCATCTGGCCCTTGTACTTCCAGACACTCATCTGGAGCCCAGCTGAGCCCCTCCAGGGGGAAGGTACTCAAATGGGGGCCTGCCTGCCCCTCCAACTGTTGACAGCCCTGGAATAGGAGAGATATTGCAGGGACTTGAGCCAAATGTGTGATGGCAGCCCTTGGGATACCTGGCCCTGCTGTGTTGCCTTGGGCAGACCTCTGTCCCTCTCTGGGTCTCTGGGTCGGATGTCCATTCTCCAAGGTCAGCTCTAAAATTCTGAGCTCAAGCCTCTTGGGAGCAGGAGAAAGGTCTCTGCTTCTATCCAGAGAGAGCCGGCTGCTTGTCCGGGTCCACACGGCAAGGCAGGTTGGGCTTAGAACAGGACTGAGAGGCGGCCCAAGCTGCCAGAGCTCCCTAGCACGGAGAAACCGTTTTTCTAAGTTGGCACAGAGCCCTGGGGTTCTCCTGGGATGAGAGCAACGGCTCCTCTCCACCCCCGGTTCCCATCTTCCAGCCCCCTGGCCCCAGCCCCACCCCACCAAAAATAAACCCAGACCACCCCATCCTGTACCAGCCAGACCCACCCAGCCCCTCCAGAGCCAGTTGAGTCATTGCTCAGAGCTGCTCCTTTTTTAACTGTCTGAGTCACCGGTTGTGGCTATAACTCTATGACACATGACCGGGACTATAGACACCCCCTAGCCCCCAACGGCCCAACCAAGGGACGGGCCTGAATGCAAACTGGCAGCAGGTGTGAGCCCAGGGCCACCACCTCAGCTTGGAACCCCTCCAGGCCCAGGGAACTCCCCACCCAGCAAGTCAGAACCCAGACCTATCCCCAGCAGTCCTGAAATAA
This sequence comes from Giraffa tippelskirchi, assembly GCF_054371585.1. NCBI lineage: Eukaryota > Metazoa > Chordata > Mammalia > Artiodactyla > Giraffidae > Giraffa > Giraffa tippelskirchi. The sequence goes on along the minus strand of NC_137286.1, from coordinate 34,390,443 downwards.
CCCCGCCCCCTTGTTCAGGACAGCCCTTCAGAGACCTTGGCAACAAAGCCCTTCAGCATCAGCTCTGCCCTCACAGCTTTGCTTTGCCTCCAAACGGACCTGGACCCGAGGGCCTCCCAGCCTTAGACTGCTAGGCACACAGGGTCTCCAGCCCTGGGGGTGGTGGGAGCGGGCAGAGGCCTGGCCTTCTGCGGTACAAGCCCCAGAGACGCCTGATTCCTGCCCTTCCTCACCTGGATCCGACGCACACTGACCAGTCTGCCCAGAGCACCGTGAAGACTTTCTGTGGGACAGAACCCCCACTTCAGCTCTTTGTCTGCTCCCTCTGTCTCCCCTCTATTCACCACGTCAGCTGGGCCGCAGCTCCGCCCCCCACCCCTGCCTCTCCCTGTCTCTCCCCAAGGCTGTCTCTCCATCTCTCTCCCCACCGCTGCCCAACCCTCTCTGGCTGCCCCATCTCTCTGGCCCCGGCCTGTTCTCTGTCCATCACCCAGTCGCAATGGCAGCCGGCACCCCAACCCTCCGCAGGCCCTTCTCTGCCTCCTAGGCTCCTAGACATCACACACCCTCACCTCTAGCCATTCCCACCACGGACTCTGGGCCCCAGGGACCCATGCTGAGAGAAAATTTCCATCCTCATCACCCAAGCCCCCTCCTTCCCGCCCCAGAACAAGGCTACATCCTGTCCCAGGGAACGTTAGGATCCCTCAGACAGTTTCCTTGGAGGCTGAGAAAGGGGGGCAGGGGGCCTGGGAATGGCTCCACCCCCAGCCCCTGCCTGAGCACGGGCCTGCACAGCCTCAAACGCCATCCATCTCCTGTCTGTGGCTATGGCCTCCAGCTATAAATAGGTGCTCAAAGTCTATTTTCTTTCAAAACAAGCACCAGACTGTCACCACAGGCCCAGAAAAGCACTTTCCTGCTGGGGCAGTGCCCCACTGTGCCCCAGCCATTGTGTCCCGCCCCACGGCCACCCTGCCCCAACCTGCAGGCACTGGGGCCCTGGAGGGCAGAGGAGGACTGGAAGCAAGCCTGGGGGTAAGACAAGTTGCAAGGGCAGAGCTGGGGCAAGCCTCTTAGGGGCAGCCCCTCCCAGCTGGGTCGGTCAGGGAATTCGGCCCCCTCCTCCCCTGCCAGGCCTTCTCATCCCTTTCTCGCCACCTCCCACCTCCAGTCTTGTCCCTGAGGCTCACAGTGTTAACAGAGGTGACAGTCACACAACTCCTCAAATGCAGAGAAGGAGCTATGGGCTGCGGGGAAAGGTGGGGAGCCTGTCTTTCCTGAAGGAGCCTGAGGGCATTTCACAGGCAAAAGGGAAAGGAGAGCTTACTGGGCAGAAGGCCCAGCCTGAGCAAAGGCCAGACTGGGGACCTGTCAGGTGTGAAGGGAAAACAGCTGAGGTCTGGTGAGGCTGGCACTGTTGGGTGTTTGGAGGAGTTAACAGGAGAGCCTGGCGGGGTGGGCACAGGGTCACCGAGCACCTTCAATGCCACACCAGAGGACTGGGGCTTGTGGGAGGCACTAGGAAGCCATAGAAGGCATCCAGGCAAGCAAGGATGATGTAGCGACTCAGTTTAGGCTAACTGTGGCTGCGATTAACAAAGGGAGGCAGGAAATTCATTAAGCCAGGCGAGGGATGGTGACCATCTGTCTGTGGAATGGCACAGAGAAGCAAGATGGGAGACACATTTGAAGGACGATGAAGGAGCTGAATGGATAGGAAGTTCATTCAAGGTCAGGAGGAGGGAGAGGATCAGAGTGACTTTCATATTTCTGCCCAGCAGTGGATGCCCGTGGGCCCTTCACTGGGAGGTGAGCAGGTTGGAGGATAGATGATGCTGAGTCTGGCTTGAACAAGTGGGCTTGGGTTTGGGGGACTTCCCATGGGTGTTCCTGGTGTAAATGTCCAGGGGGCATTGGCAGGCAGGCCCAGAGCCCTGAAGACTTGGTGCTGGAGACAGAGATAGGCATACCAGGGCAAAGAGGCAGTGCCTGAACCCCGGGGAGAAGTGGGGGGGCTGGAGAGAGGTAGCCAGGGATGGGGCACAGCTCAGTTAGTGCTGACAGGCTGGAGGGGTCTACAGAGCTGGCAGGTGAGAGTGCTAGGCTAGGAACTATTCCAAGAGGAGTCAGGCCTCCCCAGCGGTGGGGCAGGGGGTGTCAGTCTGGGGATTTGGTGGATCCTGGTTAGCACAGAGACCCCCAGCCATGTCACTGAGATTTCCTGGTCCACCCTCTGAGGCCACACACTCCTGCGGGCACAGCACCAGTGCCAGGGACTTGCTTCTCGGCCTGTCTGCTGTCAGACAGCAGTGCTGATAGGAAAGCCATCCTACGAGCATGCCACCACCATTGTCCCTGCGTCCCCTTGGGTGCCGATGCTTCCTCTGTTGGTACGTGTGTGTGGGCCTCCAGGATGGCAGATGAGCTGACCTGCGGACACAGGCACTGGGTCCTGTCCTACAGAGCCTCCAGTCTAGCCAGGCCTGTGGCCACTCAGGCTGGAGGCGGCTGTGCTCTGCCTGCTGTAGTGATCACGCCTCTCCACCAGCCACTTTCTGCTGGGCTGGGCTGGCCAGAGGCCAGGGGTGTGTATATTGGTTGGTGGGTGATCCCTGATCCAAGCTTCTGCTTCCCCCAGTCTCCTGGAGGTGGGACTTCTGTCTGTGGGGTCACCCCACCCCTCTATCGTATATTTCAGGTGGGGGAACTGAGGCACAGATGGTGGTAGCTTCTCCGAGGCACTCGGCCTGTTGAGCATAATCTGAGCCAAATGGGTCCAGGCCTCTGTCCAAACCCACAGTCACTGCTTCCAGTATCCCCATCCCAGCTTGCACACTCACTGTCTCCAAGACCTGCCTGCCAGGCTGGGGGAAGCCCTGAGACATCTCTCTGGCAGCCCTGCCCTCAGCGGTTTCTCAGCCCAGAATGATGGGGAGACTCGGAGATGAGCAACAGGCATCCGGGCTCTGGCGTCTGGCCACGACAGGGGCTGGCCCGCCAGAGAGGCCCGTCTCACCCTGGGCAGAGCCCATACCCCTGCCTCTCCACCCTCTTCTCTGACCTCCAAGACCCCAGTGGGCAAGAGTAGCACTTATCACTGGTTTCTGGAACGTGCCATCTTCAGCCAGCCTTGAAGAAGGCCCTTCCCTGGTCCGGCCAGCCCCAAGCCAGCCACACTGGGAAAGGCCGGCTGCCAAACCACCCATGGCAAGCAGATGCTCCCCCGCCCACTCACTCCCTCCCACCTCCACCCCCAGCCCTGAGAGAGGGAGCCCCCGAGGACAGGAAGAGAAGGGAAAAAGTGTGTCTTGCCCAGGCAGGGGGCCAGCTCTCACACCCTCCTCCCGCTGGGGCCAGAAGTAGATGCTCCACTTCCGATTCACGGACAGTAACTAACCCCCTTCCCCTCTGTGCTTCTGTGTGCACACACCCCTCCCTGAATCCACAGCACCCAGCTCTGGAGCCACACGCGCGGGGGCTTGAATCCCAGCCTGGCCACAGCCCATCTTGACACCCTAACACAGACGACTGCTGTCTCGAGCCTCAGTTTCCTCACCTGTAAAATGGGAGCAACCTCAAAAGGACCCTGCTGGGGGCTGGGGGCTGCAGGCCCGACGCCAGACGAGGGTCCTTCCCTCTCTTTCTTCTCAGCCCGGGCCCACTGAGATGAGGATCCCACCTTGCTTCTGCGGCCAAGAAAGCCGGAGGGAAGGGGATGTGGAAAAGGGCATGGAAATCCACCCAGCCGCCCTAGAAGGAGGCAAATTACAAGGCAAGGAAAAGCCGCTGGGAATTGCTCCGCACCGCGGCTGCCCCACCCCTGGGAGCAGCAGAGTCTCCACAAAGACTTCATTGAGGGCCCTGCTTCCTCCCCACCCCAGCCCTCCAGCCTGGGTGGATGCTGGGCTGCTGCTTCCAGCAAAACCTCTCATTTTCCCTCCCACTTCCTCTGTGCCCCACGTGGCCCCAGGGTTGGAACACGTGACTGGGCACCCAGGGCACCAGCGTGCCTGTGGACCAAGCTCAGCATCTCCCACCCCCACCCATCCCCTCCTTCCTCTCCAGGGGTGCTCACCTTCCACAGGGGGTCCATGAATTGGAAATGCTCCCCAGTGTATGCTGCTCAGCACAGGTGGCCTCTGGATGCTTGATTAGATGATAGCCAAGGCCAGTGACCAGGGTCAGAGATCAGCCAATAGCTAAGGAAACTGTTGTCCTGCCTTGGTCTTTTGGGCCTTGCAAGGAACCAGAAAGGCAAGAGGTTAAGTACTCCAAGAGGGAGTCTCAGGGCTCAAGAGTTCTTGGAGTGAGGAAGGGCGGGGTCATCTTGACCCCAGTGAGGTCTCTGTAGTTTTGAGATGGGGAAATGGGCAGGAGGACCTGGCATTCCTGCACTCTATGGGGACAGCTATTGTCTCCCAAGAAGAAGGCTGCTTTTTTAACTCCCACAAAAGTGAAAGGGAAAGTTGCTCAGTTGTGCCTGACTCTTTGCGACCCCATGGACTCTAGCCCACCAGGCTCCTCTGTCCATGGGATTCTCCAGGCAAGAATACTGGAGCAGGTAGCCATTCCCTTCTCCACGGGATCTTCCCACCCCAGGGATTAAACCCAGGTCTCCTGCATTGCAGGTGGGTTCTTTCCCATCTGAGCCACCAGGGAAGCCACCATGGAGGTTGACTCCCATAACCTATTATTGTTCCTATGGCCATGGCTTGCAGGGCAGGAGAGGCGTGGGTGGTTGGCGGGCACTGGAGTGGCTCTGGGTCACTCCCTGGCCTGGAATCAGGGCAGCAGAGCCCGTGCCATGAGCACCGTGGGTCTGCAGGTGTGTGAGCATCTCCTAGGCGCCAGCCCCGGCAGGTGCTGAGCCACCTAGCCTTGGCTCTATGACCCCAGGGTCACTACCATGGACAGGTTACGTTGTCCTTTTGGTCTCACCTGAAGTCATCCCTCTAACTTTCCCCCTTGTTATCTTCAGTGGAAACAGCCTGGGTGGCAGCTCATAGCTCGGTTTGGGAGGGCTGAGGCTTGGGGGACTGTGGGATGTGATGAGGGCAGATCGGGCACCCGAGTAGCTGCGGTGGCAGCTTCTCCCTCACCTGGGAGCCCTGGGAGCAGGTGTAGCCAGGGAGTCACGGTCCAGCATCGGAGCCAGACTGGGCCCACGGCACCAAATCCTCACCCGCCCACACGCCTGCCCTCAACCTGCCGTGATGCGGGGCGCTGACCTGCACTCAGGCACACTCACGCCCACACGCAGCCCACGGAGGTCGGAGGTCGTTTGGAGGTCTGCCGTGGGGTCGAGTTCTCATCCCCACACTTCCGCTTTCCCAGCTCCGAAATGGGAGGGGGCGGTGGCGGGAACATCGGCCTCACTGGCAATCCTGGGGGCGGGAGCTCTGGTTCTGAATCAGAGGGAACTTTCCACCTCACCCCGGCCTCCCCAGAGGTTCCCTGACTTGGGAACAGAGTGCTGGTAAAGAAAAAATGAGTCCCTTGGAGGCGCAAGAGGAGGGGGTCAGGCATGAGGTCCAGAGCACCCGGCCCGTCCCTGCTGCACACAGGGCCGGCATTCAGCCCGCAGGTGAGCCAGCCACACACAGCCCCAGGAGGGGAGACAGAGAGCCCTTCAGCCCTGCCTTGGCGCTCTCCGCAGCCCCTCAGACTCCCTCAGAGGGACTCTCCCAGCCTCACCGCAGCCTACCCAGGATCTGGTTAGAAACAGGATCTGTCATCCCTGGGGCCAAACCCCGAGAGGTCCTGGAGGAGAAGCCCAGCTTCACCCCAGAGCGGGACCCCTCCTCCCCCAGCTGGCTGGCGGGTCGCCCCGCCTCCTCACCCTCCCCGCTCCTGTCCCACATCCTGCCTGCTCTCTCTTGGTTTTTCTTCCTCCATCTCCTACCTCAAGCCTCCGTCTGGATTCCTGAATTAAGTCTTTGGGGGGGAGGGGTGTCTTTATTTTTTAAGTTCCCTTTTAATACCTTTCTCAGGCTTTTTGTGTCTCTCAGCTTAGTTCCCCATTTCCATTCCCATCGCTACGTTATTATATTGGTGAATGAATGATGAATGAATGAGCGTGTGGGTTCCCACTCTTCTCCCCGCCCACCTCTCACCTCCTGCTCCATCTCAGCGTCACTAGCTGTACCTCCCCCACATCCAATGATCCAGGTCTCCCACTACCCACCCTTGACTGCAGGGCCAGGCATTCCCCACCGGCCATCCTGCGCAGCGGCTCTGGGCTCCCGAACTTTCTCCCTTATAAAGTCAGGCGGCAGCAGACATCCAGGAATGCTGCTGCTGCCCGTGACGCATGCCAGCTGGCTGCGGGGTTGCCGGGATGCCCCCAGACGACCAGGAATGTGATGGAAGCAGGGAACACAGAAATTGATTGCCCGAGGTGGGTGGGGTGGGTGTGCCCAGGCAGGCAGGGCTCTGACAAGTGGCAAGGCCCGGAGCTGCAGACTTTCTGCTTCTGTCAAATTGCTTCTTCTCTGAAGCCTCAGTTGTCTGCAAGCCAAGTGCCCTTCTCCAGGCAAGGGCCACAGAGAGCCTTGATATTGTGCAACCACCACCAAGGGATGGGGGTCCCAGGGCTGGGGGGGCAGGTCTGGCTCTCTGGACTGTCCTAAGGCAAGGGTGGTGCTCCCAGTTACAGCCAGGATGGGAAGGGGAAGAGGGGGCTGAAGACCAAAACAGGGAGAGAAGCAGATGAGCAGAGGCAGAGACAAGGGAGTGTGGGACAGAGACAGGGAGAGACAGACTTGGCCAGCCCCAGGGGTTCCGAGGACCTGGAAGGAGCTGGGTCTGCAGCAGCCTCAGGACTAGAAAGACACCTTTGCTTGAGCCCCTGCCTCTGGCCTAGGGGGTGGTTGGGGTGCCTGAGAGAGACTGAGAGGCCAAAATCCTGCTGTCAGGTGGAGGGTTGAACACCATGATGCAAGTAAGCCTTGTGTTTGGGGTCCCCCAGGGACAGGGACCAGGTCCTCACTCATAAACATCCTAGGAGTGGCCCAGGGAGACAGGAGATGCCAGCATAACCCATGCTCTGCCAGAGGGTGGCTTGTTGGGGGACTGTGGCCTAGGCTTCATCTCCGTGTGTGAGGAAGGGGTGCGGTGGAGATGGAGACAGACTCTTTCTGTGCCCCCAGCCCTCGTCTCAGGAAGAGGGATGGAGGCGCCCGCCCTGGACCCAGACAGCAGCGCCCTGTTCGTGGGCAGGAAGGGCGGGAAGCTGTGGGATTCTCCACCTTCAGCAAACCTCTCGGGCGGATGGGTGCCGGGCGGGAGGGGTGGCAGCCCTCCAGGAATACACTGCCCCTTTCATGGAGCCCAGAGCAGCCAAGTCACGGCAGGCGAGCACCAAGGGGCAGGACAGGCCTGGGCACAATCATTGCTCTGTCCTGGCAGCTCCCGGCCCACACGCGCACACATGCACAAACACACAGCCTTACGCAAACCCAAAACACACTCCCAGCAGCCACCCACACACTCGCACACACAGGCGAGTATACATCTCTGCAGCCCTGACACCCGCCTGTGTGCCTTCTTCCAGGCAGAGAAACCCATACCTGGGGCACTCGTCCCGCCCCTTCTGCTTGTCCCTCGGGACCTCTGAGGCATCCTGATCCCCCCATGCCAAAAGCTTGGAGCTGCCCAAGCAGCCCACACCATTAACTTTCTGCACACTCACCTTTGAGAGCAGACCTCAGGCCAGAAAGGGACTTCCAGGACTAATCCCTACAGGCAGGAGGGGGAGAGAGTGGGAAGGTGCTCATTTTACAGAATGGTGACACTGAGGCCTGAATTGGGCCCCTTCTGGCCCAGAGCACAGCCCACATAGCTGCTGCAGGCCTAAACTGGTGTTTTGATGAATCATGGGTCTTCTTGACCCAGGAGAGTCAAGACCAGGCCTCCAGGCTGTAATGAGGCCTCCTCTCTCCCCTTCACTGCCCTGGCATCCCTACCAGGCTGCCAAGTCTGGTGTGGCCCCTGCTGCTTCCTCTCTAATCCTCTGTCTTCAACATTTCCAGAACATGTACATCCCCGCCAGCCTCTTGGCCTTGCTTCCCTCTGCGATTGCTCATTTCCCTCCCTCTCCGCTTCTCTACATAACCCTCACCTCCCCCAGGAAGCCCTCCAGGATTGATTCCTAGCTCATGCCTTCTTTATTCTGCCTGCCTTCTCCATTTGAAGGTCCTCTCCAACTGTTCCCTCGGCCCACTGCCCAGGACAGGGACTCTTGGTTCTTACCACTGCCACCCATCAGAGACAGTTAGAGAGACGGCAGAAGGAGACCAAGAGATGGGGGGAATGGCGCTGTCAGAGTTTCCAAAACCCCAGCCAGCAAGGCCTCAGAGGCCTCTGTTGGGGTGAGGGGGCTTCCCGGCCTGTGCGCTCCCGGCTGCACAAGGCAGCCTGTGTGAGCCCTTCCCGCGTGGCCCCACAGGAAACAGCAGGGCCCAGCCCCTCAATGGGCCCATTCAGACCCCAGCTCTCTCTGGAAAGTACCTCTGCTTCCTGTCGCCCTCCCACTCTGGCCTGGAGAACCGGACCAAACAGGCTGCTACTCCCCCATGCCAGGAGGGCGCTGCAGGCAGGTGGTTCAATGGTCAGAGCCAGCCATCTGCTTCAGTTCCTGCCTGGCCCCCAACTGGACCACACCCTGGCAGGTTGACATCCACCTTTAGTGAAAGGGAGTGTGGGTGGGGGCCTGTGCTCACTCCACACAGTTGGGAAGCAGAGGGGCCCCCAGCCAGTGCATGTTAGGCAGGTGAAGTCTTAACAACAGGCTCTCCGGGAGAGAGGGAGCCCTGTTTTGCCTCTTTCCGTAGTATAAAGAAGCTCACTGGGCAGCATCACCTGGCTTACAAAATTCCTAAAAATGTAACGGTCATCTCTTGCCAGCCGCTCTGAGCTTTGCTGTGGTGGTGGCTCCATCCTACAGGGGGCCACCGGCCTCCACTCCTTGCACTGTGGCTGTCCCCAGCTTAATGTGCTGCATTTTGTCCCCCAGAATCTGTGACCTTGCAGATAAAACACCCCTGTAGGTGCCTGCCAGCTGCCAGTTCCCTGGTCTGTCCCTTGCGGACACCAACGTGTCCTGAGCCCACCGGGCTGTGTCCGCCTAGATGGCTTTGCACTTCTGCTTTGATTTCTTTAGCTTCCTGGAGAAGACGCTGGTATGGACAGCAAGTCCTGGCAAGAGGAGATAAGTAGAAGGGATTTCAGCTCAGCCTGAAGGGGAGAGCTTTGCCTTTCTTGGGCGTCCCTCCATCTCTGCAGGCCGTGTTGACTGCCCTTAGGGCACACAAGTCTGGGACTCCTCCAGCGCTGATGTGGCTTCCTCAGGTGCACGTTAGCTGGCTCAGGCCCCCCGGGGAACAGCACCTAGATGGCTGGTGTCAGATCATCCCTAACGAGGCCAACAGCCTTGACTGACTCACAGAGGATTTAAGAGAAGCCCAAGGAGGATGAATCATCTTTTTAACCCCCTCCTGTCATGCCTTACCCCACCCCAGCCCTGGACATCAAGGAGGCAGAGTCAGTACTATATTTGGCACTAGTCTCCATGAAAGGAATGGACCAGAAATTGTGGCAGCAGGTTAGAGGCCAAGGGAAGCTCATTTGGAGAAACTTCCTGGAGGGGGTGACAACTTAAAAAGAGGAGGTGTCCCAGTGTAGGGCCTACACAGTGACCCTGGGAAACCCCAAATATGACCTCCTGTCTTGGGAGGCCCATCAGACTGTCAGCCCCTCCCAGGCCTTGCCTTCTGAGACCCAGGCTTGGAGAACTCAGCTGAACCCTGGCTTCCGGGCTGTGGTGGACATAATGGGGCCGGATCTGACAGCTCACCAGGGACCGTTAATAGCTAAGCAGCAGGAAGCAATACAGGGTGACGGAGGAAGCTTTGGCCTCTTTTGGGTCTGGCATCACATGTGGTCTCCATCTGGGCTCAGAGCCGTTGCTCTTCGGTGGACTCGCTGCCACCAGGGCTCAGCCGTGGCCACCCAATCCAGGAGCTAAACCAGATGGGCGCCTTGGAGAAGGAATCTGAGCAGGGATCAGTTTGGGTAGCAGTGGTTCTCCGAGAGCTTCATTCCTGAGGGTTGTGGCCATCGGGCCAGTTGATTAGGCCAGTGATGGTTTCCTTTTGAGCCAGGAAGGAGCCAGACCCAGGATGGGGATTCCTCTAGGGCCCAAGGGAAGAGAGCCAGAGCTGGCAGAAGCCTCTGGCCCCAGAAACCCCCGAGGAGGAGACCTCGATGCTTGGGGTTGCTGGGTCTGACCTTCAGAGCCAGGGTCCGGGCTGGACACGAGGCGAGGCCGTGCCTTCTGGCGCTGGGACCAGCGGAGGCCATGGGGGGTACCGAGGAGAACCGTAGGGGAGCCCCGGCCTGAAGCGCCCTCCCTACCGCCCAGCCCTCCACCCTGAGGCACCTTTCTGCCTTCAGGCACAGGGCCGCACTTCACTACAGCTTCTCTTGTCACACAGCCTCCTTCTTCGGAGAGAACCACCTGGAGGTGCCTGTGGCCACGGCTCTGACCGACATAGACCTACAGCTGGAGTTTTCCACGGCCCAGCCCGAGGCTCTGCTTCTCCTGGCGGCAGGCCCGGCTGACTACCTACTCCTGCAGCTCTACTCTGGACGCCTTCAGGTCAGTGACGTCGCCCTGCCGGACTCCTTCTCTAGCTTCCACTGCACCCCCCCACCCACCAACTGTGACCTTGTGCACATCACTTTCACCTTGAGGCCTCAAGGGCCCCCCTGCCCCCACCATGAGATGGACAAAAGTGAGCCCCCTGAGGAACCGGCTCTGCCCTTTTGCTCTCCAGCCATGCTTCTCACCATGACCCCTCGCCGGTCCTTGGTGTTCTGAGCACCCTGACTGCTCTCCATTCTCTGCCATCCCGTGGTCTCTTGCTCTTGCCAGGCCTTTGCTCACTATTCTGCCTGATGGCAGGCTTCATTCATTCCCTGCACCTGCCTCACTCCAGCCTCTCCTTGAAGTCTCAGCATGGGCACCCCTTCCTCACCTGGATGAATTCCCCTCTCCTGGGTCCCAGCACCCTTGTGCCTTCCTCTGGCAAAGCCCTGGCCACCCTCCATCACCACTATGACAGTATCACCACTGTCTGTTGGCGATGGAACAACCAGGAATGCTACTGCTGTTGTTCAGTCGCCAAGTCACGTCCAACTTTTTTGTGACTCCATGTACTGTAGCCTGCCAGGCTCCTCTGTCCATGGGATTCTCCAGGCAAGAATACTGGAGCAGGTAGCCATTTCCTTCTCCAGGGGATCTTCCTGACCCAGAGATCAAACCCATGTCTCCTGCATTGGCAGGCGGATTCTTTATCACTGAGCCATTAGGGAAAGCCCCACAGCTTCCTTAACTTTATTTTATCGTTCAAGTCACCACAAGTTTTATTCACAAAGAGTCTTCTGGCTGTCTCTGAAGAGTTTGAGGACACGAGGTCTTAGTCTATCTTTGGGGGAGCCATCTGTTCCCACACTCCAGTGGGGAGAGGACTCTGTTCGCCTCAGTCCATTGATGCTGCCATTGCTTCTCACTGCCACAAGGTGTCACTGTTGAACATGGCCCGGGGCAACCTGGTCCTGATGCTCTTTCTTTCTGCCGGGTATACTGCTGCCACACTCCTGGAAAGGGCCTCAATACTCGGACTCCCAAGGCCATAAGTTCTCAGTGCTCTGTTCTTTCAGTTTCCATACTCTGCCACCACCTATTCTACCATCTGGCTGTGGGAGCCCCGCACCAGAGCCGGTTCTGGTATCAATGTCCTAGAGACAGAACCATGTCTCTCTTCTCTCCCCAAGGAACCCCCCCGGACAGGTCAAAACACAGAGCATCTGGTTGGGTGCCCCATCCCTGAACAATGAGCCTGGCTGCCTCAGTGACTCCAAGTTGTTTTGCTCTACTTGGGTGACACAGCAGGGGATTCCCAGGTGCCCATTATCCCAGGGGAGGAATCATCTGTATTCCAAGGTGGTTTTTCTGGCACCTCTCACCCAGTGAAAGAGGGGAGACATACAAGAATTTAGGCTGAATCTCTAGGAAAGCATCTTGCTATGTGACAGGTCTGGGTGGGCAAGGACCACATCTGATTCACATCAGGATCCCCTGAACCCAGCCAGGCTTGGTTCAGAGATCATTTTGGGGAGGGTTTGGGGGATGAGTAAAGAGCTGGCAGGAAAGAGAGGAAAGTGGCATGAGAAGCACTTGTCCTAGGCCCTCTGCTCCGGGGACCCCAAGTGTGGGGAGCCAATTATGCTTTTACTGCAGAAGTGCTGGATGCAATGTGCTTCCTTCCCTGCCGTGTCTCCTCAGGTCCGACTTCTCCTGGGCCAGGAGGAGGTGAGGGTGCAGACCCCGGCAGAGACGCTGCTGAGCGACTCTGTCCCCCACATCGTGCAGCTGACCGTGTCAGACAGCTGGGCCTTGCTGTCAGTCGACGGGCTCCTGAATGCCTCAGCCCCAGTCCAGGGGGCCCCCCTGGAGGTCCCCTATGGGCTCTTCCTGGGGGGGACGGGGAGCCTTGACCTGCCCTACCTGACAAGAGCCAGCCGACCCCTGCGGGGTTGCCTCCACATGGCCACCCTCAATGGCCGCAGCCTCCTCCGGCCGCTGACGGTGGATGTGCCCGAGGGCTGTGCCGAGGAGTTCTCTGCCGGTGACGACGTGGCCATGGGCTTCTCTGGGCCCTACTCACTGGCCGCCTTCCCTGCCTGGGGCACTCGGGACGAAGGCACCCTGGAGTTTACACTCACCACACGGAGCCAGAAGGCGCCCCTGGCCTTCCAGGCCGGGGGCCGGCAGGGGGACTTCATCTACGTGGACATATTTGAGGGCCACCTGCGGGCCGTGGTGGAGAAAGGCCAGGGCACCGTACTGCTCCACAACAGCGTGCCTGTGGCCGATGGGCAGCCCCACGAGGTCAGCATCCACGTGGATGCTTACCGGCTGGAAATCTCCGTGGACCAGTACCCCACACGGACTTCCAACCGTGGGGTCCTCAGCTACCTGGAGCCACGAGGCAATCTCTTCCTCGGGGGGCTGGATGCCGAGGCCTCTCGCCACCTCCAGGAGCACCGCCTGGGCCTGGCCGTCAACGTCTCCCTCCTTGGCTGCATGGAGGATCTCAGCATCAATGGTCAGAGGCAGGGGCTCCGGGAAGCCTTGCTGACCCGCAACATGGCAGCTGGCTGCAGGCTGGAGGAAGACGAGTACGAGGAGGACGCCTATGGCCCATACGAAGCTTTCTCCACCCTGGCGCCCGAGGTGTGGTCGGCCATGGAGCTGCCCGAGCCCTGCGTGCCAGAACCCGGGCTGCCTCCAGTCTTTGCCAACTTCACCCAGCTGCTGACCGTCAGCCCGCTGGTGGTGGCCGAGGGAGGCACAGCCTGGCTGGAGTGGCAGCACGTGCAGCCCACGCTGGACCTGAACGAGGCCGAGCTGCGCAAGTCCCAGGTACTGTTTGGTGTGAGCCGCGGGGCCCGCCACGGTGAGCTGGAGCTGGACATTCCGGGCGCCCAGGCGCGGAAGATGTTCACCCTCCTGGACGTGGTGAACCGCAAGGCCCGCTTCGTCCATGATGGCTCCGAGGACCCCTCCGACCAGCTGGTCCTTGAGGTGTCAGTGACAACTCGGGGGGCTGTGCCTTCCTGCCTTCGCAGGGGCCAAACATACATCCTGCCCATTCAGGTGAACCCTGTCAATGACCCACCTCGCATCATCTTCCCGCACGGCAGCCTCATGGTGATCCTGGAACACACTCAGAAGCCCCTGGGGCCGGAGATCTTCCAGGCCTACGACCCAGACTCCGTCTGCGAGGGCCTCACCTTCCAGCTCCTCGGTGCCCCCGCCGGCCTACCCGTGGAGCGCCGAGACCAGCCCGGGGAGCCAGCAACCGAGTTCTCCTGCCGGGAGCTGGAGGCCGGCAGTCTAGTCTATGTCCATCGCGGCGGGCCTGCCCCAGACCTGACATTCCGGGTCAGCGATGGGCTGCAAGCCAGCCCCCCAGTCACGCTGAAGGTGGTGGCTGTCAGGCCGGCCATTCAGGTCCTCCACAACACGGGGCTGCGCCTGGCCCAGGGCTCTGCTGCACCTGTCTTGCCCGCCAACCTGTCGGTGGAGACCAATGCTGTGGGGCAGGATGTGAGTGTGCTGTTCCGAGTCACGGGGGCCCTGCGGTTGGGGGAGCTGCAGAAGCAGGGGGCAGGCGGGGCGGAGGGCACCGAGTGGCGATCTACACAGGCCTTCCACCAGCGGGACGTGGAGCAGGGCCGCATAAGGTACCTGAGCACCGACCCACAGCACCACACTGAGGACACAGTGGAGAGCGTGGCCCTGGAGGTGCAGGTGGGCCAGGAGGCCCTGAGCAATCTGACCTTCCCAGTGACGGTCCAGAGAGCCACAGTGCGGCTGCTGCGACTGGAGCCACTGCACACCCAGAATACCCAGCAGGAGGCCCTCACCACAGCCAACCTGGAGGCCACCCTGGAGCAGGCAGGCCCGAACCCCACCACTTTCCACTATGAGGTGGTTCAGGCCCCCAGGAAGGGCAATCTTCAGCTCCAGGGCACACGGCTGTCAGACGGCCAGAGCTTCACCCAGGATGACCTGCAGGCCGGCCGGGTGACTTACGGGGCCACAGCTCGTGCCTCAGAGGCAGTCGAGGATGCCTTCCGTTTCCGCGTCACGGCCCCGCCACACTTCTCCCCGCTGTACACCTTCCCCATCCACATCGGCGGTGATCCGGACGCCCCTGTCCTCACCAATGTCCTCCTCTCAGTGCCCGAGGGCGGGGAGGGCGTCCTCTCTGCTGACCACCTCTTCGTCAAGAGTCTCAACAGTGCCAGCTACCTCTATGAGGTCATGGAGCGACCCCGCCACGGCAGGTTGGTGTGGCGGGACGCACAGGACGAGGCCACCATGGTAACATCCTTCACCAACGAGGACCTGCTGCACAGCCGGCTCGTCTACCAGCACGACAACTCTGAGACCACGGAAGACGACATCCCTTTTGTGGCTACCCGCCAGGGTGAGGGCAGCAGCGACATGGCCTGGGAGGAGGTACGGGGTGTCTTCCGTGTGGCTATCCAGCCCGTGAACGACCACGCTCCTGTGCAGACCATCAGCCGCGTCTTCCACGTGGCTCGCGGCGGGCAGCGGCTGCTGACCACGGATGACGTGGCCTTCAGCGATGCTGACTCCGGCTTTGCAGATGCTCAGCTGGTGCTGACCCGCAAGGACCTCCTCTTCGGCAGTATCGTGGCTGTGGACGAGCCTGCTCGGCCCATCTACCGCTTTACCCAGGAGGACCTCAGGAACCGGCGGGTCCTGTTTGTGCACTCGGGGGCCGACCGCGGCTGGATCCAGCTGCAGGTGTCTGACGGGCAGCACCAGGCCACCGCGCTGCTTGAAGTGCAGGCCTCGGAGCCCTACCTCCGTGTGGCCAATGGCTCCGGCCTGATGGTCCCTCAAGGAGGCCAGGGCACCATTGACACAGACGTGCTCACCCTGGACACCAACCTGGATATCCGCAGTGGAGATGAGGTCCACTACCAGGTCACAGCCGGTCCACGCTGGGGGCAGCTGCTCCGGGCCGGCCAGCCGGTCACCAGCTTCACCCAGCAGGACCTGCTGGAGAGGGCCATTCTCTACAGCCACAACGGCAGCCTCAGCTCCCGAGATACCCTGGCCTTTTCTGTGGAGGCAGGGCCTGTGCACACAGAAGCCACCCTGCAAGTGACCATTGCTGTTGAGGGGCCGGTGGCCCCCCTGCACCTGGTCCAGCACAAGAAGATCTATGTCTTCCAGGGAGAAGCAGCTGAGATCAGAAGGGACCTGCTGGAGGTATAGGGCTGGGGGCCTGAGCAGGGGTCTGGGCTGGGTAAATGGGGCCCCTCCCCCCAGCAATCATGCTGGACATGCTTGCTTGGATGGTTTGGGATGTAACTGAGGTGGCTTCTGGGCCAGGTGTGTGTATGTGCCTTGGGTGTGTACCTCTACATCTGTATCTTGTGTGCCTGAGGGTTTCTGGGCAGTGTTTTGTATGCACGGATGCCTGTGAGTTGCATGTTCTTCCACATGTCACGTGCACACATGAACACTCTGTGGCCAACATGCAGATTCCTGGGCTCTACCCAGACCACAGACTCTGATGTGGAGCCTGAGAATCTGCATTCGAATAGGAGTAGGCTGCCTGAAGGGTTTTGACGGGTGTAGACTTTGAGGATTACAGGCCTTAGAGACAGGTTTGGCTCCCCCCGCACCCCCCCACCCACCGGCCAGCTCCTGTGTCCTCAGTTCTTTTCCTGGACCTCAGACCAGGACTTGAGGGCTGCTAACCACCCAGGAACCTCACTGAGCAACCACAGGCCATCCAGTAGGTCCATTGCCTTGCTGTGTGACCTCACACCAGTCGCTTGCCCTCTCTGGGCCTTATTCTCCTACTGAAAATAAGCTGCCAGCTTCTGAGCCTCTTGTGGTTGTTGAGGCTGTCGAGACTTCGGGGCAGATGGTGACTAAACATGTCTGGTGGCTGGAAGTCTTTGCCTAGGAGAAGGCACCTTTGAAGAGTTAGGCTTTGAAGAGTCTGGGGTTTAACAGCAGAGAGCGGGAGACAGTCCTCCAGGCAGAGGAACAGAATAAGACATGTGAGCTTGGGGTGGTGTGTAGCCTGTTATGGCTGGGTCATCAGATGAGGGAGCACCTTCCCTCCAGGCCCTGCAAGCTCCATAGAGCCCCGTAGTGTAGGAATCCAGATCACTCAGAAGGATGGGGTGCCCTCTGGTGGCAATAGCATGGCATGGGTAGTCAGTGTGTATGTCCTTGTGTGACATTTGTGTGTCTGGGTGCACACATTGGCGTGTGGTAAGACTGTATGTCCATGTCACTGAACCCGAGGCCGTGTGGTTGTGTACATCTCCGCGAGAGTGTGTGTGTCTCAGAGGCCTCAACAGGCTCCCCCTGTGACCCCTCTGATAACCAGGCAGCCCAGGAGGCAGTGCCACCAGCGGACATTGTGTTCTCAGTGAAGACCCCGCCGAGCGCCGGCTACCTGGTGATGCTGTCCCACGGCGCTGTGGCAGCCGAGCCGCCCAGCCTGGACCCCGTGCACCATTTCTCCCAGGAGGCAGTGGATGCAGGCAGGGTCCTGTACCTGCATTCCCGCCCTGAGGTCTGGAGCGACACCTTCTCCCTGGATGTGTCCTCAGGCCTGGGTGCTCCCCTCGAGGGCATCCGCATGGAGCTGGAGGTGCTGCCCTCTGCCATCCCCCTAGAGGCACAGAACTTCAGTGTCCCCGAGGGCGGTGCCCGCACCCTGGCCCCGCCCCTGCTCCGCATCGCGGGGCCCTACTTCCCCACGCTGCCAGCCCTCCACCTGCAGGTGTTGGAGCCCCCCCGGCACGGGGCCCTGCAGAGAGAGGAGGGACCTCAAGATGGGAGCCTCAGCGCCTTCTCCTGGAGAGAGGTACAGTCAGGGAGGCCCAGGGTGCATCCCAGCTCTGGGGGCCAAGTCTGGGGGTGTGCAGGGAGAGGAGGCGGGAGCCCACATTTACAGAGCACCTCCTCTCACCCTGCTTCACCGGCAGAGAGAGATGAGTGTCCCCATTTTCTTCATTCTTTCACTCTGGGAGAAATGACAGTCCCCATTGCCGCCCACAGAAACAGGCTCTGAAGGAGTCAGTCTCCCATGCCCAAAGGCAGGGCATGAAGGGTGCTGGGCCTGAGACCCACCTGGGGACTCAGGCCTGCTGGGGCCTGACCTCTGGCCCGGGGCCTGCCCGCAGGTGGAACAGCAGCTGATCCGCTACGTGCATGATGGGAGCGAGACGCTGGCAGACAGTTTTGTCCTAGTGGCTAACGCCTCAGAGATGGCCCGCCAGAGCCACCCCGTGGTCTTCACCATCACCATCCTGCCTGTCAACGACCAGCCCCCCGTGCTCACCACAAACGCAGGCCTGCAGGTGAGCGCGTTCTCGGACCGCCTCCCACTGTCCTCGTCCCCACCAGAGAGGCCCAGCACCTAGCTCCCCTTCTGGGAGCCTCAGTTTCCTCCTCTGTAAAATGGGGATCCTGCCCCATGCCTGACTAGGTTATTGGGAGGAAAGAAGAGCTACTGCACCGAAAATAGAACACAGGTGTGAGGCTTTGTAATTGATCACTTACAAGTGCAGTAGACAGCCTTGTGAATGGACACCCTTAGTCCCGCTGCTCCCTGGACTCACCCTCATCAGGAAGCTTTTGCTATGGCTCAGCACCAGGACTCCTGAAGAAAATTGTTTCAGAACCCTTAGGGGTGGACTCCAACTGCTCCCCACTCCCACCCCCAGCAAGTGCAGGCCACAGCTTGACTCCCCAACCCCCTGACTCTTACACTACTGCAGGGTAGTGGTATCCCCATCCAGCAGAGGTGGAAGCTGAGGCCCAGGACAAGACTTCTCCAGGGTCACTGTGGAAGCCATCAATGGAACAGAAAGAATGTGACTTGACTAGGGCCACACAGCAGGATAGCAAATGGGCAGGGCATTGAATGCTGACCTCTAGGGTGTAGCCTCTGGCTCAGCAGCAGCTATGGAAGGTTTCATAAGAGGGCTGATTTGGGCTGTCTGTGACATGAGAATCTTTGGTGTATAGGATGTGCCTGTGGGGAACAGCGTGGTGCTGGGGAGGTTCGCAGAGGGTAGGTTTCAGGCCGAGGGCTGCCGGGAGACCACAGTCAGATGGTGCTGTGTGCCATTTCGCCACCAGGTGGTGCTGTCCACCGTGTTTGTGCCAGGAGCCCTGTGCTAAGGCCGGGTCTATACATTATGGCCCTGCTTCCAGAGCTCTGGCTGAGGTCACCCTTGGGCTGGGAGAGGGAATACCAGCGTGCTTGGTTTTCTAGGGAGCCCCTCCCCAGTACTGCTCATAAGTTGCTGACCCAATATGACCCTCGGAACGGGATCCTCTCCTGCTAACAGGAAGGAGGCTTGTGGGGTCTCCCCGTCACTCTGAGCGTGGGGAGGGGCTGCCAGCACCCAGGAAGCCTTCACCCACCTGCCTGGGGGCTCGTGATTGCACTGGGAACACCTGGGCCCCCATCAAGTGCTGCAAGACAGTGGCCTGCCATCAGCCTCTCCAGCTCACCAGGCCTCCCACCCCATCCCTCACCTGGAAGGGGAGCCCATTTCTAAGTATCCTGATCCGATTCCCAGCCTGTGCCCCTTCTGAGACTCACCAGAGGGTGTGAAGGGAGACTCCTGCCCTGCCGGTGAACCACAGAGGCGGCACTATGGGTCGGGGTTGGGAGACTCTCTGAGGGGTGAAAGCTGGGGGCTTCCTGGGGTGGGGGTACATGAGCTGGCCTTGAAGGACAGGCAGGGCTAGGGCAGATGGAGAGCAGGGAGCCTGGCATGGGAACCTTGGGCCAACAGGGGAAAGTGAATGGGGTGGAGGGCTCCTTTGCGTGGGGGAGCCCCGGATGGTGTTACGGTTGGAGCCCTGATGATGCCCCCAGGCCAGGGAGGAATGAAGTGTGTAGGCTTGGTGGGAGCAGACCCCTCACAGGCCTGTACCCCCAGATGTGGGAGGAGGCCACTGTGCCCATCCCAGCGGAGGCCCTTAGGGGCACAGACAGCGACTCTGGATCCGAGGACCTGGTCTACACCCTGGAGCGGCCCAGCAACGGACGGGTGGTGCTGAGGACAGCGCCAGACACCGAGATCCACAGCTTCACCCAGGCCCAGCTCGACAGTGGCCTCGTGCTGTTCTCACACAGAGGTGGGTGCCAAAAGTTGGAGTGCCCTGAGGCTGGGTGCCGGCCTGGGCCAGAAAGGTTCAACTCTCCTCCTGTCCTAGGAGCTCTGGACGGAGGCTTCCGCTTCAGCCTGTCTGACGGCGAACACAGCTCCGCAGGACACTTCTTCCGGGTGACAGCCCAGAAGCAGCTGCTCCTCTCCCTGGAGGGCAGCCGGACGTTGACCGTCTGCCCAGGTGGGTGAGCCATGCCAGGGCCCTTCTGCCTCCCCAGCGGCCGCGGGTCTGGCCCTGGCTCCTGGTCAGAGGCTGACAGTCCCCCTTGGCCTCTCGCAGGGTCCGTCCAGCCGCTCAGCAGCCAGAGCCTGAGAGCCAGTTCCAGTGTGGGCACTGACCCCCACCACCTGCTCTACCAGGTGCTGCAGGGCCCCCGGCTTGGCCGGCTCTTCCACACCCAGCGGGGCAGCACCGGGGAGGCCCTGGAGAACTTCACCCAGGCAGAGGTAAGGGCCGCTTTCTTCAGCCACTCGAGGCTTAGACTCCATCCACCCTCCAGTGGCCCACTCTCCTCCTGGACACACTTGTGGACACGGGTACCAGCTCCAGCCTCCCTGGGCCCTCCATTGGCCAGGCCCTGCATGCCCCACCTTCCAGAAGGTGGTTCTAGGGGTTGGGAGAGGGATCGGACTTAGTGTTCCAGAGAAAGGAAGGATGCAGGAGACCAGGGCTCTAGGGGCCCAGAGCAGGGATCAGGTTCTCAGACTTGGCTTCCAGAAGGAACTGCACTTGGACCCTAGGAAACTAGGGCAAGGGTATACTGCAGAGGGGACACTAGACACCCCAGTGGCTGGTGAGGGTCAGTGTTTGGTTTGGGGGGATAGAGTTTGGGATGAAGGCAGCTGGTGGGCTTGTGGGCAGAGTTGTGAGTCCAGGGCTCAGGTGAAGAGCCAGAAAGAAGCAGAGTGGGTCCTGAAAGCAGACGAGTGGACACAAGCAGCTGAGTAAGTAGAGCTGGGGGTGAAGCTGCCATCCATGCTTCAGGGCAGCTTCAGGACACAGCTGTCCCCGAGCAGAAGCCACCAGTGAAAGCTAGAACTCTCAGCCACAGGAAGCGGCAGACCGCCGGGCTGCTTCTGTTGGGGTCCTAGAGTGCTCTGCGCTACCTGGGCCACTGGGGCCAGCAGCCATCATTTCAGTTAAGGTCCCTGTAAGTGCAGGAGGCACCCAGCATTCCAGGGCAGCCTTGGCTCTCCCTGAAGGCGAAGCATGGCGGTGGGGGGTGGGGGGTGGGGGGATGTCTTCCAGGTGAGGGCAGGAAGGAACTTTAATGGTGGGAAGAGGTTCTCAGGTCTCTCCCATCACCGTCCCCCAGGCAGGGGTTCTCTGTGCTCCCAGCATCTGCTATGGCCCCCCTCCCCAGCCCTCCCCACAATTAAATATTCAGCAGGCCAGCTGTGCACCCTGAATCCCAGGATGCCCAGGGACCGGGGTGGAGCAGGAGGAGGACTTCAGGCCCCTCCCCCACCCTGTGGACTAGATTGAATGGCCACCAGGAGGCCATGCTGGCAGCGCCTCCCAGGGAAGCTAGAAGAGGCTTTGAGGCAGACACACCCGCCCTTTGGTGAAGGGGGCAGGGGAGAACTGGGTGGGTCTGACAGCATCATGGTGCACAGTACTCTGAGCTAGGGGGTTGGAGAGGAGACAGGGGCCAGGTGTCTCCATTCTACAGATAAGGAAACTGAGGCTCACAGAGGTCACGGGACTTTATTCGGATCCTGTGGCTAGTGAGAAGCCATCCCGGGGCTATGCCTTCGGATTGCTGGTCCAAGGTTCTTTCAGCAAAGGACACTGCTGGTTCCCAGAGGTCAGGGACCCCTCCCCACCTTGCCTGTGACTTGCCTCATCCCCAACCGGACAGCCCCCCACCCACAAGTACCTCGTGTACCCAGACCTCCAGCTTCCCACCACCCAGCTCCCGAGGGTCGCTGTTTTCTTCCTGCTCATCGGTCAGCCCCGGGCCAAAGGTCACAGCTGACAGTCCTTATGGACCACAGCTGGCCCACAGATGTGTTTTATTTGGCTTCCACGTGCATTTAATATTTTTAAATTAGTGGTCAAGATATAACCTTTGGGGTATTTCACCAACATGCAACCTGATTTCCAGTTTCTTAAAAAGCCTGTGTTCCCCTCTCCCGGATAGCCTCTGAAGAGCACCTCCTGCCTTAGGCCAGCTCTGCTCCCCCTCCTGACCGGGCAGGGTCACCACAACCCTGGTGCAATAGTGAGATGGAAGCCTAGAACCTCCCACACACTGTGACCCCAGTCGGCTTCCTTCTCACTATTGCACAAGTCCTGTTTTTCCACGAGAAGGAAAATAGTTCCCTGTGTCTCCTAAAAGGGGAAAACAAAAGATAAGCCAAGAGGACACATTGGGATTAGAAGGGGAGGGAGTGGATTTCTTGATGGAAGTGGAGACTATTCTTTGGTGTTTAACACACAGCTGACCCTAGAGAACAGCGGGCGTGGCTGGAGTGGAGAGGGAGGAGGTGAAGTCGCAGGTAACGGGTCACACAGGGTCTTTGAAGCCAAAGGGTGGTGAGCCATTGCACTGTCTGAGCAAGACTGACAGAACCCAACTTACATTTTTAAAGGCTCACCCTGTGTTAGAACCCCCCTGCGAATGCAGGAGACCTAAGAGATGCAGGTTCGATCCCTGGGTCAGAAAGATCCCCTGGAGGAGGGCATGGCAACCCACTCCAGTGTCCTTGCCTAGAGAATCCCCATGGACAGAGGAGCCTGGCGGGTTAGGGTCATAGGGTTGCAAAGAGTCGGACACGACTGAAGTGACTTAGAATGCATGCGTGGGGGGCAGAGACAGAGCCAGGACACAGTCAGGAGGCTCTGGCAATGATCCAGGCCAGAGATGACATTGTAAGAGAGGAAGTGAGCAATCAAGGGTGACTCAGGGTCTGGGGACCCGAGCTACAGGATGAACAGAGCCATGCCCTGCGGAGCCATGCAGAGTAGGTCAGGGGTCGTCTCGGATATGCTGAGTTTGAGATGTCCCTCAGACATCCCAGTGGAGCTGCCCAGGAAGCAGGGAGCTATGAGCCTGGAGTTCAGAAGAGTGAAGCCCGGGGTTGGAGAGACAAATAAAGGAATCGTCTCATGGCTGGCATCTGAGGACATGAGACCCAGTGAGAGCGCATGGGTAGTGCCTGTAGGCAGAGTGTCAAGGCCAAACCACAGACATTGGGGGGAAGGGACAGGACCAGCAGGAGAGTCTGTAAAGAAGCAACTAGTGAGGCTGGAGGTCAACCAAGGGAGCAGAACCGCTAGGAAGCCATTGGGTGGGCTGGAGGAAGGAACGCTCACTTGTGTTCAATGCTGCTGAGAACTGGCCTCTGGATTCAGTGACATGGAGGCTATGGTCCCCTTGGCAACAGCAGGAACCAAAGTCTGAGGGGAGTGTGCTCAAGACTGCGTAGGGGAGAGTATAAACTATTCTTTTTGGCTTTTTGCTGCAAAGAGCTTAAAAGGTGGAAGAACAAATGTTGGTGTAAAAAGTAGTCAGGAGAAGTTTCTTCTTTAAGCTGGGTGGATAGCATAATTACCTAATGATGGGACTGATCCATTTGGGGGGAAATTGACGCCATGGGAAAAAGATGGGTGTTGGTAGAAGCGATGGCTTCAGTAGGGAAGAGGGACAGGGGTTTCATGCAAAAGAGGAATGAGCTGTGGTGGAGAGAAGCACGTATAGAGTACTGCTTTCCCGGGGGCCCGGAGAGATGAGGTGACTCGCTCAAGGTGGCAGAGCTAGGATTTGACAGAGGCATCTGGATCCAGAGCCTAGCTCTTCACTGTCATGTGACTGTTTTATGGCGACCCCCTGAGTTGATGAAGGAGACATAGAGCCAGGCACATTGGGGAGAACCACGAGGGTGGCTGGGCTCTGGGGGTCTGCCAGGGTGACCCCAGCACCCAGTGCCAGCCTCAGAGGGGGTCCCAGCCCCCACAGGATCTCATCCAACCAGTGGGGTGTCCCCACAGGTATATGCTGGGAACGTTCTGTATGAGCACGAGATGCCCTCTGAGCCCTTCTGGGAGGCCCGTGACGTCCTGGAGCTCCGGCTGTCCTCACCCCCTGCCCCCGACATGGTCGCCACCCTTGCCGTGACCGTGACTTTCGAGGCTGCCTGTCCCCAGCGCCCCAGCCGCCTCTGGAGGAACAAAGGTGAATAGCAGATGGGCTGGCAAATTTGGGGGTGGGGGGCACAAGGCCAAAGGTCAGCAGCTCATGTCAGCTCTGAGGACCTGGTACCTTACAGGGAGGATGGGCAGGTGGGGTCAGCAGGGAGATACGATACCAGTCCTCCTGGGATCCTGAGCCCCAGGCTGGGGTGCCTGGTCTGAGCGGGGAGGGACAATCGGGCCTTGAAGACTCTGGTCTGAAGGTCCACAGCTCTCCCTTGGGTGGACGGGACCTTCACAGCCTGTCTCCCATCCCCAGGTCTCTGGGTCTCTGAAGGCCAGAGGGCCGAAATCACCACCGCGGCCCTGGATGCCGCCAACCTCCTGGCCAGCGTCCCATCGCCCCAGCACCTGGAGCACGATGTGCTCTTCCAGATCACACAATTCCCCACGCGGGGCCAGCTGTTGGTGTCCGAGGAGCCCCTCCACGCCGGGAGGCCCCACTTCCTGCAGTCTGAGCTGGCCGCAGGGCAGCTAGTGTACGCCCACGGCGGCGGGGGCACCCAGCAGGATGGCTTCCGCTTCCGCGCCCACCTCCAGGGGCCAGCGGGGGCCTCCGTGGCGGGACCTCAGACCTCAGAGGCCTTCGCCATCACGGTGCGCGATGTGAATGAGCGGCCGCCACAGCCCCAGGCCTCTGTCCCGCTCCGGCTCACCCGGGGCTCCCGCAGCCCCGTCTCCCGGGCCCAGCTGAGCGTGGTGGACCCAGACTCTGCTCCCGGGGAGATCGAGTATGAGGTGCAGCGGGCCCCCCACAACGGCTTCCTGAGCCTGGCAGAGGCCAGCCCGGAGCCGGTGACGCGCTTCACGCAAGCTGACGTGGATGCAGGACGCCTGGCGTTCGTGGCCAATGGGAGCAGCGTGGTGGGGGTTTTCCAGCTGAGCGTGTCCGACGGGGCCAGCCCGCCCCTGCTCATGTCCCTAGCCGTGGACGTCCTGCCCTCAGCCATTGAGGTGCAACTGCGGGCACCCCTGGAGGTGCCCCAAGCTTTAGGGCGCTCCTCCCTGAGCCGGCAGCAGCTCCGCGTGGTTTCCGATCGGGAGGAGCCGGACGCAGCCTACCGCCTCACCCAGGGGCCCCGGTATGGGCATCTGCTGGTGGGTGGGCAGCCTGCCACAGCCTTCAGCCAGCTCCAGGTAGACCAGGGAGAAGTGGTCTTTGCCTTCACCAACTTCTCCTCCTCTCACGATCAGTTCAGCATCCTGGCACTGGCCAGGGGTGCCAACGCATCCGCCACGGTGAACGTCACTGTGAGGGCTCTGCTGCACGTGTGGACAGGTGGGCCGTGGCCCCAGGGTGCTACCCTGCGCCTGGACCCCACTGTCTTAGATGCGGGCGAGCTGGCCAACCGCACAGGCAGTATGCCGCGTTTCCGGCTCTTGGCGGGACCCCGGCACGGCCGCGTGGTACGAATGCCCCGGGCCAGGACAGAGCCACGGGGCGGCCAGCTTGTGGAGCAGTTCACCCAGCAGGACCTTGAGGATGGCCGGCTGGGGCTGGAGGTGGGCAGGCCAGAGGGTAGCTCTCCTGGCCCCACGGGCGACAGTCTCACTCTGGAGCTGTGGGCAAGAGGTGTCCCTCCCGCTGTGGCCTTGCTGGACTTTGCCACGGAGCCTTTCAACGCAGCCCGGACCTACAGAGTGGCCCTGCTCAGTCTGCCTGAGGCTGCTCGGACCGAAGCCGGGGAGCCAGAGAGCAGCACCCCCACGGGCGGGCCAAGCCCAGCAGCCTCCAGCCCCGTGCCTCCCATGGCTAGCGGGGGCTTCCTGGGCTTCCTGGAGGCCAACATGTTCAGCGTCATCATCCCCATTTGCCTAGTCCTCCTGCTCCTGGCCCTCATCTTGCCTCTGCTCTTCTACCTCCGCAAACGCAACAAGACGGGCAAGCACAATGTCCAGGTGCTGACCGCCAAGCCCCGAAACGGCCTGGCCAGTGACGCCGAGACCTTCCGCAAAGTGGAGCCAGGCCAGGCCATCCCACTGACAGCGGTGCCTGGCCAGGGGCCCCCGCCGGGAGGCCAGCCTGACCCCGAGCTCCTGCAGTTCTGCCGGACAGCCAACCCTGCCCTCAAGAATGGCCAGTACTGGGTGTGAGGCCTGGCCTGGGCCCAGACGCCAATCGGGCCAGGGACTGGCTTGCTTGGGCCCCGGCCCCATTGCTCCCATGCCCTGATGCTGTCTGAGTCTGGCCCTGGGGACACCAGGGTATGGAGGGTGCTGGGAAGAAGGCCCAGGGATCCAGGACCAAGTGGAGTCAAGAGCTGGAACCTCCCCAGCTCACTTCCGGCCAAGAGAACTGCAAGGGGCCGAGAACAGAGGCAGGTTCGGAGTCAGTCCCCTGCCCTGGAGCTAGTGTGGGTGATCAAAACCAGAGCCACCTCCTAGACAAGCAAGACTCTGAGTCCTGGGTCTGTGACCTTGGGTAAGTCACACTTGACCCAGGCTGCTAAGAGGGCAAGGAGCAGAGAGGGATGGCGGGGACAGAAGAGGATTCCTGAATTTTCCACTCTGTGCCAGGCCTCCCCTCATCTCTGCCCCAGGATGGGGAGGAAAACTTCTTCCCCTGGTTTTTCAGGGAGATGCTATTCCCTGGAGCAGAGGGCAGGAGGAGAGGGTCCCCCCTGCTCTCTCAAAAGCATAAGCAGTGGAATCATATATCCAGGGTGCCAAGTGGGTGGGTTGCTCTGGGATGGTTTTATTTAAGGGGGATTGCAAGGAAGCTATTTAACATGGTGCTGAGCCAGCCCAGACTGATGGAGCCCCTGGGGTAAGGGATGGAAAAAGGTCTGAGGCCAGCTCACTCCCAAGGCCCCACCTTGATGGGCTGATGGCTAGACGAGTGTGGGTCTGTAGCCCTGGAGAGGGCTGGGCTGGGGAGCATACAGGGTCTCAAGCCCTGAACTGCTGCAATGCCTGTGCCCCTTGAGGACTGTGGGGTGGGTACTTGGGGGCACTGGGCTCTGTGAGGCCTGGATAAAAGGTGCTTCAGAGGTTCTGGACAGCTGTGTGTTGTTTGTCTGACCGTGCATTGCGCCCCCGTCCACACTAGCCTGCACTCCCTCAGGCCTGTCACCAGGATAGATGGGGTGTGAATTTCCACCTCCTGTAGCCTTTCAGATCTCCTCTGCCTCCACCTGTGCGGGCAGGTGGGCCAGTCTTTGTGGGATGGGGATTTGGTTTGGTAGAGATAAGTTAGGCCCTCTCCAAGGAGCTTGATGAAAAGAAAAACAAAACCAAGAAACACTCAGAGCCCCCCAGCTGTAGATGTCTTAGCCTGAGTTTTGGGCTCCACAGGCCTGTTTCTCTGTCCACCTCTCAAGAGGTTGGAACAGCAAAGATGGAGAGAGAGGGGGCCTTGGGGATCCCAAGGCTGGGGCACAGGGCCAGGGACAGAGGGGGACTTGGGGACCGCAAGGCTGGGGCATGGGGAGAGGGATAGAGGGGGACCACCACAGGTGCCTCCGCTCAGTTCCCTGGAGATTTTCCCAAGGAAAATCTGGTGGTCTCTGCCCTTTCAACAGGGTTTCCATAGTGGCCCAAAGGTAAAGAACCCATCTGTCAATGCAGGAGACACAGGTTCAATCCCTGAGTGGGAAGAGCCCCTGGAGAAGGAAACGGCACCCCACTCCAGTATATTCTTGCCTAGGTAGTCCCATGGACAGAGGAACTTGGCAGGCTACAGTCCATGGGGTTGCAAAGAGTCAGACACAACTGAGTGACTAAACAATGACAAACCCTTCCAACGAGAAGGCCAAAAGTGCTTCTTTTCAAAGGCAGAGCAAGCAGCAAGGGTTCCAAAAAATCAGCTGTCCCTGTACGTGGCCCAGGAGTCCATCACATAGTCAGAGATAGATCTGAGACACAGCATCTTCAGATGGTCTTTCATGAGTTGCTGAGGAGCAACTTTCCCTTCAGAGGGTCTCCCAGGGTCGTGGGCAATGGAGACAGAGTCTAGGTCCCAGAGAAGAGCCCGGGCCCTGGGAGCAGGCTGGAGTCCTCAGAAGAAAAGCAGCAGGAAAGTGGTGTGAGCTCTGGGGGGACGTGGGAGGGCAGGGGAGGGGGAGGGGTGAAGGGAGGGGTGTCTGGGACCTGAGCACAGCTGCACCGGGGGTGGAGGGGCCCAGCCAACCTCTGGCAGCTCAGCAGCATCTCCTCTCTGCTGTTCTCCACATCTGTAGCATCTGAACCAGGAGTTAGGGCAAGAGAAGAGATTCCCTGCCCTCCATGCTGCTGTCCCTGGACCACCCCTCCCCACGATGCCCTTCACATCTCAGCATCCAGCCTCCTAGGACCTCCCCTACTATCAGAAGTTTTGGGAAGGAAACCTGGAATCCTGGTAGGTCACTGCAGGAAGGGCCCCCAGAGGACCCAGGGGGACTAAAGGGCAAGAGGCTTGTCTAGAGTCTTGCACAGCAGGCAGCCATGCGTGCATGCTAAATCACTTCATTCTTTCTGACTCTTGGTGACCATACGGACTGTAGCCCGCCAGGCTCCTCTGTCCATAGGGATTCTCCAGGCAAGAATTCTGGAGTGGGTTGCCATTTCCTACTCCAGGGGATCCTTCTAATCCAGAGTGCAAACCTGTGCCTCATGTCTCCTGCATTGGGTAGACCAGAACCCTGAACACAGCCAGCTCCTGTTGCCACATTGAAAGCTTCCCCCTCATGGAAGGTGGCCAGGACCCATAAGTGGCAGCTCTGCAGGGATCCCTCTGTACCCAGAGCTCAAAGTCCTGGCTCCGGCTTCCTTTTCAAGCCTGGTCTCTCCAATCCACCCCACGCCAGCCTCACCCAGGGGCCCTGCCAAGGGCGTGTCCATGCCACACCCCACTTTCTGCCCTACTTCTCTCTGGAGTTCAAGGCTGCATCCTCAGGGCCCTGATATCTGGGGCCAGCATCCACCCAAAGCAGCCAGTTTCCCTGGGAGTGTAAGCTGAGATGAGGGTGATGGACCCGCCAGGCAGGATCTGGCTCGGCTCAGGTTCCCCCAAGAGGCCTGACGACACCCTCTTTGTTCACACGCCCCAGCCTGCCCTGCCCCCAGCGAGCTGGCACAGGCCAATACTGCTCTTGCTTCTTCAAGCCTGGGCTAGACACTGGGCTGGCACCCAGGCATTGTGCCAGCGGCTCTGCCAGGACCTGGGAGAGGGTCTTTGGCACACCATCCTCAGAGCCCATTCTAAACGCGGGGACTCAGTTTATTAGGTAAATCCCTTGAATATTTCAGATAAACACCCCCAACTTAAGGAGGTTGCTACCCACTTTACAAAATAACTCACCATTCCTTCATTTAAGGAACTGGTTCCTCCCAGGCACTGAGGATAGGAGCCAACCTGTGTACAAGCACTCAGGAATGTCCGGGAGCCTCTGACCCTGTTAGACACACACACACACACACACACACACACACACACACACACAATGTGGGCTTGTGCTCACAGCTGTGCACTTTCAGACCTTCAGAAACACAACACAAAGATACATACTTGCCTATGTACCCCCTACACACACACACACACACACACAAACACGCACTTACAGGTACACAGACTCCAGAGTTGAGTGCCCCTTGCCTATAGTCCTCCCACAGTCCCAGAAGCTGGCCATGTGGAACCAAGGACCGGGATATGCAGCCCATCACCAGGCCCAAACTCACTCCCGCAGAGCTGGGAAGTGACCCCACTGTGGAAAAGATGGTGGAAAGGGGTGCGGGGAGCAGGGTAGGGCTTGCCAGAGGGGCCCAGGTCCCCAGCTTGGAAGAAGCCTTGCCCACCACCCTCGGTGCTTTAGCCTCTTAGATAATAGAAAAAGGGGGCTTCCTTTGAGCCCCTCTCCTCATTCTATGAGCTGGCCCTTTAAGTGGAGTTGCTGGGGCGGCTGTAGAACCCACAGAGCTAGAACCATTGTCCTCCAATAGAAAGAAAGAGAAATGGTCCTCCTTCCCCACAACCAGTCTCTCCCGACCAATGGGAACTGCCAAGGGTGTTAGCATCTTCCTCTGGGCCCTGAAGATTCCAGATCTTAAAGGGCTGGAGGTACCTGGGCAGCAACACCTCCCCCCAACTTCTCAGGTTGGGTCTGCTGTTCCTGGCTGGCACATGTGAGGAAGCCCTGGCAAGTGAGTGGAGCCAAGATGGGGCAACCAGAGGTGCTGGACTCCTCTCTCTGCAGCCTCTGTCCCATCCTAGGTCCTCTCATAGTTAATGTCATCCCTGGGTAGTCACCGTTGGGATTAGTCAGGCATTGGCAAGGGCATTTGGTGCCAAAAATCCTGTGGGAGATGCAAACAGAAGTATACCCAGCCCTTCCTGAAGAGCCCCAGACATGCCAGTGAGTACCACACCATGTGTGCCCTAACCCAGCGGTGTGAGCAGGCTGGTGCGGGGAAGCCCAGAGTGGGAGGGCCTCCGGCTCTGGCTGCTTCGTTTCTCCTTACAGAGCGCCAGGTCTTTCCATGGAAGGAGCATCCATGCAGTGGCTAATGCCGAGCGTGCCCAAATCACCTCTTGCTCACATGTCCATTCTCAGTGCAGTGAGGTACAGTATTTAACTGACAGCTGTTGTCGTCATAAAAGGTGCCAACTCCTCAGAGAGCACCCTGTGGCTACTAGAATGGGTGATGCTTAGTTCCTTCACACTTCAGATGTCCTGGGATCCCCTAAAGGCAGAAGCAGCCCTTGCTTAAATCAACCGGTGGCCCAGAAGTGACTTTTCTACCTTACCCAGCCTCAGCTGGGAGCTGGAGGAGCTCCCCAAGCTCCCAACCTAGGAACTGCCAGCTCAGGTAGCCCTTAGCCTGGAGCTAAACCCAAGGCTTCCTTCTGAAGCTTTGTGAGGTCACAAAGGGCTCAAGTGTCAGTCCTGAAGTCCAAATTAGCTAGGTTGTCTAAGTCCTTAAAGCAGGGGAGGGTGAGGCCGGCAGGTAGATCAGATCCAGCGAAGAGAGTCGGCAAGGAGTTGCCTACTCCCACCCTTACCTCCCAGCGACAGACAGGTCCCTGGAGAGTGCAGCAGCTCTGTGCACCCTGCCGTCTGCGATCCAGCCTGTCCTTCCCTCCCTGGCCCCTCCCCACCTGCAGAGGGAAGAACAAAGAAGGGAGGTGTCCAGCCAAGGTTACGGGTCAGTGCATCGGGTCTCCTCCCAGGCAGAGCACGGCAGTCAGAAGAAGCAGGAAGAAGCTGCTGGCCCTGGCCCGCTACCTCCCAGCATGATCAGGAAGTGGGGCTGGGCCTCCCCAGAGCTCTCCATCCTGTAGAGGGTGGGGAGCAGGAGGAGCTAGACAGAGGCTTCCAAGCTAACTCTTCTGCCCGCCCAAAATAAATGCTGACTCTGACCTCCAGCCTGCCCTGCTACTGGGACTGTCTTTGGAACACCCAAGTCCCCTCCCCTCCCAGGTCTCAGAGGTCCCCAGCCTGGGAGAAGGTCCCAGCCTTGCAGCCCCTCCCTGCAGAAGGAGGAGACAGTTCAACGCTGTGTGCCCCCACAGGCCAGGGTCTTGCCAGTCCAATGCTAGGCATGCAGAGATGGTCAGGAAACATCTATTGCCAGAATACAGCCCCTCCCCACAGACCCAGAGGTCTCTCACCACCAGTCCCACCCAGACCTCCTTTCCCAGCTTCCCTCATCCCCCAGGAGAGCTGACAAGGCTCCACACTGCTGCTCTGGCTCCTGCCTTCCCTCCCGAGGCCAGGCAGACCTCAGGTTTCTAAGGGGAAGGTTTGACTCTCTCCCTCCCAGACTTCTCTGTCCCTCCACACCCAAACCATGGCTCCCTCCCACCCAGACACCTGGGGTCTATCTACTCAGAATCTCATGGGCAGAACACTTTGACCAAGTTAAATGTGGAAGCCCACCAGAGAGAGAGTCAAAATGGATTACACAGGGCAGGAGAGGGAGACAAACTAGAACCCCTACCACTCAGGCTCCCCTGCTACTCCAACCCCTCGCCAGAACCTTCCTGGCCCAGCTGGTCTAACCACTGCGGGACCAACTGCATTCAGCTTGGGGGCTCAGAGTCCCAACCTTACAGGAGTGCCTTGCCACAGTCATATAGCCATCTGCTGGCAGAGCTGGGCCTCCTTGAGTTTCCAAACCCCTTCAGATGCCAAGGATGCCTCTCCCAGCAGTGGGATTCCTGGTTCCCACAAAGGCAGCAGGGCAAGTGCAGGTGGGCCAGGGCTACCAGCCATGCTAACAAGGGCAGAGACCACCAAGAACCAGAGAGTGGCAGGGGGAACCCTGTTGGGTCTTGTTGGGGAAGGTGGAGCCTGTTGTAAGGGGGCTGTTGAGCAAGCAGACAGATGGGCAAGGCTGGCATAGCCTGGGCACTCCTGGAAGGCGGTGACTCAGGCCGGAAAGACCCCTTCTGAGTCAAGCCGGCTAAAAGATTGCCTTGTGAGGGTGCCACCTCCGCAGATGGCTGGGGCAAGGTCTGAGGACGCTGAGAAGGTTCCAGGCCTCAGGACCTTCACCCTTCTGCCCCATGGTCTGCCCTGAGGACCTCAGAGTCTGGGGGCAGAATCCATGAACTGAAGGAGGGAGGGCAGAGGTGGTGACTGTGCCTGCCTAGTGAACTTGTACAAGTCCACCCACCTGTTGTAACTCGTGATGGGATCATTGACACCAGAGAGGATAAAGCCAGCTGGGAGGAGCAGGCTGCCTGCTTTCTGCCTAGAGCCTTACTGCTTCATTCCTGCCCCATCTCCTATCCCTTCCAGCATCTGTGCAATGTACCCAGCCAGATGCCCTGGCCAGCTCCCACTCCTCTGCCTGAGTTAGGACCTAACAGAGCAACTGACCAAGGCTTTGTTTCAAAGGGTCATGGCTGTGGCAAAGCTCTTATAAGAGCCCCGGACACACAGTGAACACTCAGTACATGTGTCAACGGTCAGTAAATGTTGACACTGTGATGAGTTGCTGTTGTAACAGCAGTTGTTGAATTGCCTGGCGTGGATCTGGCATGTTGTAGGTGCTTCCAGGTTGGTGTTACTGTGATCTTTGTAATTTATCACAGCTGTCACAGTGCCTGGTGCACAGTAGATGCTGAACAAATGTTCAGTCTTCCTGGAAGGCCAGATGCATGCATCCCCCACCTGAAGAAGATGGACGTGGGAGCATGTGCTTTGCTGGGCTTGGGCAGGGAGAGTGAAGTGTGCAGCAAGGGGTCAGATTCTGGGTAGGAGAAGCCAGCAGCCCCACTCTGACCTCCCGCCTCTCCATTGAGTCAGAGGACTTACCTGAGGTTAAGTCAGAGTATTAGGAGGGAGGAAGATGATGCAGAGCTTGAGCGAGGAGGAGACGGGCCCTGGAGCAGGCAGGGCTCTGGGAGCAGACTGAGAGACGCTCCTGTGGAAGCCAGGTCTGAGCAGAAGCAGCCGCCAAGAGTAAGCCTAGTGCTGGGCTGGAAGCACTCCTTCCCACTGCCCACGCCCCCAGAGTCCACCCCTTATGACGCAGAACCAGGGTAGGAAGTTGGGGGCTCTGAGACCTGGAGCAGAGCTCTGCACCCAGTCACCCCCAGTGTGAGTGGCCCTGTTTGCCCAATTACCCGGGAATCACCTGAGGAGCCTGAAGAGTTGGTCAGGTTGGAACACCACTACCCTCATATGTATGTACCCCATACCCCACCCAGCCAAGGCCA
This sequence comes from Giraffa tippelskirchi, assembly GCF_054371585.1. NCBI lineage: Eukaryota > Metazoa > Chordata > Mammalia > Artiodactyla > Giraffidae > Giraffa > Giraffa tippelskirchi. Next base: position 34,356,787 of record NC_137286.1, on the reverse strand, counting down.
ACAGGGCAGGGTTGCAGTGCCAGGGAGGGAAGGAGGCTGCCCGCTCACTGGCTAGGCTCACTGGCTAGGACGGCACAGCCTCCTGCTAACCAGAGGAACAGGGAGGGGCTCTGTTCTCTGGCCTTGAACCCAGCCCTCTAAAGCGGGGCAGGATGGGGGTGGAGGCAGTGGATAGGATCTGATCCCTCCCACCCATTCACACCCACACTTTGCTTAGGAAGAGGGAAGGACTCCCCAGAGCAAGTCACTGGCTCCTAGGGGGTGTGGGAGACGACATCAGGGAGGAAGCATGCATTCAGCCACCAGCTCTGTGGCAACACACATGTGTATGCACACACACACACACAATTTAAGGGACTGGCACATGTGGCCGTGCACGCAGACATGTGCAGATTCACTCCCTGACAGCAGCCTACCTGTGCGAACCAGAACCCACACACACCTTCTCCCCAGAGACCCAAGACACAGCCATGTAGATATTCTGGGTCACCAGCTATGAGCCAGGCACCGTGCTGGGCACGACAGAGAGACCCTAGGTCCCCTGAAGGCTGTCTTCTAACAAACAGATACATTTAACATCTAACTTGCAGAGGAGATTGTGTGATGTCTTGAGTTTTCTGGAAGCAACAAATGTAGGGGAGTAAGATACTGGCCCAGGGTTGATAATTGTTGCAGCTCAGGTATGGATACACAGCGATTCATGATACTGTATTAGCTTCTCTATTTTGTAGATGCTGGAAACTTTCCAAAATAAAAATTAAATATATATACATATACAATTGGCAATTGATAATAAGTAAAATGAAGGGGGGGAAGGGCAAGGTAAAGATACAGAGCACTAGAACTAAGAAGTCAAGGAAGGCTTCTCCAAGGAGGTGACGTTTTAAGCAAAGACCTGAATTAACTGAGGTTCAAACCACACAGACATTTGGAAGTAAGAACAATTATCAACCCTGGGCCAGTGTCTTACTCCCAGCATCCCTTGCTTCCAGCAAACTCTAGATATCACACAGTCTCTTCTGCAAGTACTTAAAAGTGCCCAAGTTAGATGCTAAATATAGCTTTTTATTAGAAGGCAGAAAAAAGAACATTCCAGACAGAGGGGACCCACAAATGCAAAGGTCCTGAGGTATAACAAGCTTGAGAAATAGCAGCTCAGTAGGTCTGGAATTCTGTGACCAAAATACACAGGATTCCACAGTGAGATCAAAGGGGCCTTGTGGCTGTGATAAGAGAGGAATCTCTCTTAAGAACAGCAGGATGCCCTGGAGGTCGAAAGCACAGGAGAAACATGATTTGATTTAGAATATGGTCTTAAAAACCACTCTGGAGACTTCCATGATGATCCAGTAGTTAAGAATCTGCCTCCCAATGCAGGGGATGCGGGTTCAATCCCTGGTCAGGGAACTGAGATCCCATGTGCCAAGGGGCAAGTAAGCCCACGAACTACAACTAGAGAGAAGCCTGCGCTCCTCAAGGAAGCGCCTGCATGCGCAGCTACACATGTATACACCCGACACAGCCGAACAAATAAATATTTTTTAAAAACCCAGCTCACTCTGGCTCCTGTTAGATCTTCGAGAGGAGGAGACAACAGAAGTGTTTGGAGACTACTACAGTAGTCCGGGCAAGAATGGCACACTGGCTTGGGACTTGTGGTGAGATGGTGAGACGGATCCAATGTGGGATCTCTTTTGAGGAACTTTGCTATGTGAAGTGAGAAAAAGAGAGGAGCTGGCACCCCACTCCAGTACTCTTGCCTGGAAAATCCCATGGATGGCAGAGCCTGGTAGGCTACAGTCCATGGGGTCGCTAAGAGTCGGATGCGACTGAGCGACTTCACTTTCACTTTTCCCTTTCATGCACTGGAGAAGGAAATGGCAACCCACTCCAGTATTCTTGCCTGGAGAATCCCGGGGACGACGGAGCCTGGTGGGCTGCTGTCTATGGGGTCGCACAGAGTCGGACACGACTGAAGCGACTTAGCAGCAGCAGCAGCAAGCACTATTCCCTGATAGCTTAGTTGGTAAAGAATCTGCCTGCAATGCAGGAAACCCCAGTTCGATTCCTGGGTTGGGAAGATCCCCTGGAGAAGGGATAGGCTACCCACTCCAGTATTCTTGGGCTTGCCTTGTGGTTCAGCTGGTAAAGAGTCCGCCTGCAATGTGGGAGACCTGGGTTTGATCCCTGGGTTGGGAAGATCCCCTGGAGAAGGGAAAGGCTACCCACTCCATTATTCTGGCTGGAGAATTCCATGGACTGTATAGTCCATGGGGTCGCAAAGAGTTGGACGCGACTGAGTGACTTTCACATTTACTTTCAAGCATGATTCCAAAGCAGAACCTGAGCTTGGAAGTGAGGGCTGGGGACACAGTGGGGAGTATGCGCAGCTGGTTGACTACAGGCACAGAGCCCCCTGGTGGGGACCTCACAGGGCGCAGGAGCACCTAGCGTCAGCCCCCCAGCAAGCACACAGGGGGATGCACACACTCTAGGACACCAGGCACAGAGCCCTCGCCCCACCCCTGCTTGCCACACCCTGCCGCACATGGAAGCTCCAGGACTACAGCCCCTGTGCTCTCCAGCTCAGCCTCAGCACCCACAGGGTCCCCAGTCCTAGCATTTCCTTACCAACCCTCACCACCACCTCCCATGTCGGCCCCTCAAGCAAGGAGGCTTCTGACTCCCTTTCTTCCTGGACAGCAGAACCCAGCCCCTCCGCCCCGGCCTCATCTGTCCAGTCTCCTCCAGATCCTGTTCCCATCCCCCAGCCTAAAGCAGATTCTTTACCACCTGAGCCATCAGAGAAGCCCACAGATAATTATCACTCAATAAATATTTACTCAGCGCTCTCTGTGGGCCAAGCCCTCTGCCCTTCCACCTGCTGCCTTGAAGGCGCATGGTCACCTCCACCAATCCCCACCACTCCCCCCCCCCATTCCCCTAGCACTCCTGCACTCACTCTACTCTACCGCAAGACAGTTGCCCACCCCCACCCCCACCCCCCCGCCCAACCAGCCTGCCAGCCTTGGAAGGGCGCCTGGTGCCGTGGGAAGGGCACGGCTGAGTCCAGGCAGAAGTCAGTTCTGTCTGCCACCAAGCAGCTGCACCGTCTCACGCAGGTGACTCGTTGCCTCTGAGTCTCCGTCTGCTGGAGAAGTCCAGAAGTGGTTCTCACCTTCCAGACTATGGTGAGCAAGGAGACAGTTCACGGGAATACTGAGGCTGACGCCCAGCACGGAGCAGCACTTGGCAGCCGTTCAATGGCCGCTGTTGTGCACTAGGGCCCAGCCCTGACATCCACCCACTGGGTGGCCTTAGAGGGCTCGTCCAATCAGTTTTCTCACTCATGTAGTGGGGTAACGGTATTCCTGGTCCTGCCTGTCTCTAGGGCTGCTCAGAGGCTGATAATCCCAGCTGCTCCTTACTGGGCCCTTGGCTATGTGCAAGCACTGTCCCGCTGACGTGTTTGGCTCATAGATCCCCCCTAACAGCCATCTGGAATTCCTGTTATAAATGGAGAAGCGGAAGCATGACAGCATTAAGGAACATCCCAACGACAAGCAGGTGTAGAGTGGATCTGTACTCAGGCTCAGCCACGCGATTCCTGCCTCTGAGTGGTGGAGGGAAAGGGGCTTTGTGTCTGTGGGGCAGCAGGGCTGCTGCCAGAGCCTCATGCTACGCTCACCCAGAGCACTCCTTCCAGTGGCAGCCGAGGGACTAAGTCAGCCCAGAAAAGGCCTCAGGTACCTCCAGGCGCCAGCCAGCCCTCAGCTCCTACCTCAGGCATCAGTCATTTACCTCCCCACAAGAGGTAGCCCAGACCCTGGGTACCACTCACACCAGCTCTGCTACTCTGCACCTCCCTCACTGGGCCCTATTTTCCAGTCTGTGAAATGATGTTGATTATCTCTTGCATATTGGGTGGTTGTGAAACACTGGCCATCCATTGTCCACCATGGTACCGCTTGCCCTGTGGGTGGTAGATGCCCCAGATGCTGGGAGATCCAGGCACGGTGGGGACTTGAACGCCTTTCTCAGGCAGAACCAGACCTCAGAAGACAAAGGGTTGCACATGGTCTCTAAACAGCTTCCCAGAGCACCTGGTGCTTGAATGTGTGGTGGAAGCTGTGGAATGATTTTGCCAGCCCCTTGAGGTTCCCTGAGGCCCACAAGGTACAGGGACAATTGAGGGAACCTGGAGTGCCCCAAACTGAAAAACGGCCAGACCCATGTAGGCTTAAGGGTGGGATCAAAGGAGCAGGTGGTGGGAAGGCAGGAGACTGGGGAAGATGAGCCAAAGGTCCAGTGCTAACCTAGGACCACGGAGGGCACACAGGCCCAGTGCCAGGGTCCAGGGGCTCTGCAAAACCCACAACAATGTTTGTAGCCAGGTGGACAAAAAGTAGCAAAACACCAAAAAGCAAAAGAAAGACAAAAGCAAAATGAATAAAATTTAATTAAATATCTACACAACAAGACATTGTCAAGTAATTAACTGAACCCAACTCAAGTAGGTATATATGAATGACCTTTAATGAGGAATGCAGGCAAAATTTCATACCAGTGATAGGATCAGGGATTCAGCTTCTAAAATTCAAAGTGCCAGGGGCCTGCCTATGGTCTTCAAATGTGCCAGCCCCAAAACTTACATGCCTCCCTGGGGAAAGGAGGGTCCCAAGATTGATTTCAGATTACTTTTCTATCGGGTGGGTTAACGAGAATGCAAACGGGAAATTTCAGGTCATTACAGAAAAATGAAGTGATGTTCCTCGCACATGTTCATTTGTAAATGGAGACCCTGAGTCACTGCAGACCTCGCTGTGCAATGCCGCCCTCAGCCTCTTCATCCCTGGGGGACTGGTGGGACTCACCCCACCCTCAAAGTCCCTGCACATTTCAGCAGTCAGTTTGCCAGCCTCCCATTCTTTCACACCTTTGGAGCTAAGATCTGCCAACCCCTCTTCCTCCAGACCTACAGGAGTTAATCAAGGTGACTTTAGGGAATGAGGCCAGAGAGCTGGGTTCAAGTCTAGCCCCACCCCTGACCCACTGTGTGATCCTAGCCAGGTCGCATCCTCTCTCGGGCCAAGCTTCAGTCTCTTTGTCTGTGAAATGGCATAACAATGCCTACCAGGGCTGCCATGCAGACCAATGAGACACTGTGTGAGACACTGCTTTTTAAACAGACTAGACTGCATTGGGGTTTGACTAACCAAACAAAACCAAAGGAAAAAAGCTTTGCCAAAGCCTGGAGCAGGGTTTCACAATCAGCCCTCCTGAGCTATATCTGGGGGAGGTAAATTTTTATGCTTCCTCATGGTCTTTTTGCCAGGCCTCACCATCTTCTCTTGCCCCAAGCAGCAGAGAGAGGGATCAGAGCCACAGTGGTGGGGAAGCAGGTTGGGGTGTGTTGGGGTGGGTGAGGGAGCCAAGCCGGCTTGGCTCCTGGAGGCCTGAGTCAGCGGGCAGGCAGGCAGGGCGGGCCCAGTCCTTGCAGGCTTGGGGAGGAGATGGTGCAGAAATGTTCCTCCCGCCCAGGCCTGGGACTTGCCCACCACATCCTGGCTCTTAAATGCAAGATGCCTGGAGCTTTGTTGAGTGGGTTCAGCCAGGGGCCTTCAGAGGCATCCTGGCCCGAGGGACTGCCCCGGAGTGGCCAAGGCCAGGCCACAGAGCCTACTGGGAACTGATCTCTAACCCCAGAGCATACCCCATCCCTGCTGGGTGATATAGCCAGGTTTCCCATCTGTGCAACGAGGAATTGAACTTGGTGGTGTCAGATAATGAAGGATCCAGACTGGTTCCCCCAGGAGGTGATGCAGGCCGAGTCTAAGAGCATCTATGTGTATGACACCTTTGCTATGTGCTTGTGTGACTTTGTGGCCATCCATGTCTTGAGTGTGTGTGCCACTGGGTGAGTCCTGTGTGCACAGGCCTATGGTGGGGCTATGAGTGACAAAGTGGCTGAGACAGATAACCTGCATGTGAGTGTGGGCAAGTGTGGACGTGGCTGGGAATGTGTGACTGTGTTGCACTGTGGCTGGGAGTGCAGGTGTGTCAGCATGTGACCATGCATATGTGTGTGTGTGGAGCCAGGTGTGACCTGTATGCCCATAGGCAGGCTGTGTGGCTGTATCTGCTTTGGGTTGGGCAACCGTGGCTGTGACCAGACCTGGCTCTGCTACAGCTGTGGCCCAGCAGTGGCCCCATGGTCCATGGCCCTCCTGTGCCCAGGAAGCAATAGGGTGTGGGATCAGAGCCATCCCCGTTCCCCAACCCCCAGATGAGGCCACAAAGCAGACTCCTTCCCTGGGCTGGGCCAAGACTGGGGCTCGGGGTCCCCTGCCCCCCACCTCCAGGTCCTGGTAGCTGCCCAGGACAGAAAGAGAGGCCTTGTTTTCCACCCTCCTCCCCAGGGAGGAAACTGAAGCCAGCTGAGCCCAGCTCAGTCTGGAACATCTGCCTGGAGTATGACTGAGGCCGGCCAGCAGACCCAGCCACCACCAAACCGGCCCCCCACGCACACTGGTCCCCCGGCCCTTGCTGAAAGAGGCTGGCCAGCCCAGATCAATCTCAAATTCCCCCAGCACCCCGACCCACACAGAGAGAAGGGCTGTTACCTCCCTGCTTCCACCACACAAATGTCCATCCCAGCCTAGAGACCTCAGAGGCTTGGCCTGTCCTTCCCTTCCCTTACCTCACATCTCCATACTTTTCCTAGGTGCAGCCCCTCCTGAGAAACATATCAGACCAAGCCCCCTCACCCTGAGGACGGAAGGTGTGGGAGGTGGCCCCCCCTCTCAAGAGACACAAGAGGTGACGCTATTCCCAGGGCAGGAAGCGTGAACAGGGGACTCTCCAGGCACTAGTGTTAAGAGCATTCTCATCACTCAACACAGACGAGCCCCGGGAAGACCACCCCCTCACCCCCGCCTCTCCCCATGGTCAGAGAGCTCACTGCAGAAGGCTGCCTAGAGGTGGAAGCTGAGAAGAGGTTAAGGGTGGGAAGGTCCTCAGATGGGTTGGAAAGTGAAAGAAGGAGGGCAGGGAGGAGAGAGGGGAAAATTCCACAGAAAGTCCCAAATCTGACCTAATTTTGACCCAGGGCCAAGGGCCCATTCCAGAAGTTCCTCTGAGGACGCTCTGCCGGATCAGGGAGCCTCTGCTGCCCTACCCCGCTGTACCTGCTGCCCCTTATTCCATCTCACTGCTCTGAGCTCCCCTGGCCCCCAGCCCAGTCAAAGCCTCCCCTGATGCCCAGAATCCCAGCAGCACCCCCTCCACCCAGTCCCCATTGCCCCCAAGAGAACCTCGACCCCCCAGCCTTCCTCTTTCCCGTGTGCAAACAGATTCCTGTCCATCCTGCCTAGGACACGCCCAAGGGCACAGCTGGGGGTCCGCCTCAGTTTCCAACCAGGAAGCCACTGCAGGGCTGGGCACCCTGGACTGGATGGCCTGGGGAAGGACACAGGGTCTGAGTCCCACCCCCTCTCCTGGGGGCAAGGCTGGGATATGCCCTCCTGGGGAGACGAACCCCCTGTGGACTAGACTGTCCCTTCCTCGTGTGACCCTCAGTCCTGGATCACAGAGCAACAGAGCCAAACCCCTGGCAGGACTCCACCCATTTGAGAAAAGAGGAGAGTGAGGTCTAGGAGGGGTCTGCGTTGAGCTGGGGTCCATGGCCACCCAGAGGTCTCCAGCTACCCCCGACCACCTGCACTGCCCTCCCCCCACCAACTTTTGAGATTCTGGGGTGAATGCTGTGCCCATCACGACCTCAGAATCTGGTCCAGCTGCTCCCAGGGACAACTAGGACTCCATCCTTCCCTCCACCCTCATCCCTCCCGGGATCCAAATAAGGAGTCATACTTTTGTTATCTTAATTGGAAAAGGTTTATCAAGAAAACAAGAAAGAATGAAGATTGAAGCAGCAGCAGCCAGAAATAGCCATGACCTCCCAGGAGGGCCAGCAGTGGCATCTGTCAGTTTCTGAGCATACCCCGGCCTGGGGGTGTGGGAAGAGCCCCCTCGAGGACGTAAACGTGAGTGGGAGACAGCACAATCCCACCAGGACCTGGATAGCATCACAGTGAGCCTGGTGATGGGCAGGTGGGCCCGGGATCCCTGGGGCGATGGGTAAGCTGGCCCCTGGGAGCTGGAGGTCGAAGCTTGCCAGGAGTGTGAGAGCTACGGCTGGTGAACTCAAATACCCAGTAACCTGCGGGTGTGCCCTCCAAAAGGCAGGTACCACCAAAATCCTGGGGTCTGTGGCTTGTCTCAGCATCTTGAGCCCAGGGCAAAGATGCTGCATGGTCCCCTAGCCAGGGGTGAGGGGGCTCAGCTGGTGAAGGGGGAGTCAGGAGGGAGTTGGCCTGCAGCCCCTCCTGTGGGGTGGGGGGGAGCGGGGCAGGGACAGGGGCATGGGAGCCAGGCAGATCCCCGCCCTCTGTCACACAAGGGGACACACCAAGGGGGCACCAAACTTGCTGGGGAAAGATAGAGAGGAGAAGAGGTGTTTCTATGCCTCCACAGCTTTGTCCAGGCTGTTCTTCTCTGAATGCCTTCCCCACCCACTGTCCCCACTTACTGTCTGGCAGGTCCTTGTCATCTTTCAAGACACACTGCTCACATGTCACCTGCTCCATGGAGTAATCCCTGACCAGCAGAACGAGTGGTCCCTTCTGCGAGCTTCCAGAAGCCCTTTCCTTACCATCGCTCATTCTGTATTGCCCCCACCTGTTTCTGCGTCTGACCCCCACCTCAGCTGGGGACAAGAGCAGGAGTGTCGCAGCCCTGGATGCCCAGTGTCTGACCGCAGCAGGCCCGCATGTCTGCTGAACGAATGAGGGGGAAGTGGTCAGGCGGGCATGCGCTATAGGCTTCAGGGGAAGCTAAGACCCCGGCCTCAAGTGACTGACCAGCAGCCCAGGCCTGGGCCTGGAGGGCTCCTGGCCCCGTTCTCATCCCCGCTGTGCCCCCAGCCCTAAGGAGTGGGGGACTTTCCCAGGGATATTCATGACTCCTCCAAAGGCCACCCCCAACTCCCTGCCCTCCAGGCACTCCTGGTGTGGGAAGGCTCCGGGGGCAGAGCGAGGGCCTGGGGCACGTGGTCAGAGGCTGTCATACATGCGCAGCGTCTTCTCCAGCTGCTGGCCGACCCGCTGGTAGAACAGGATCTGCTGGCGCAGGTAGTTCTGCATCATGTGCTTGAAGTCGAGCTCGCGGCGCTGGTGGAAGTGGTTCATCTCGGCCTGCAGGGCAAAGCCCACCACGCGGCAGCGACGGCGAATGCCGTCAGCCTCCTCCTGCGCCATGCGGCCCTCGTCACTCATGCGCTGGCTCTCCTTCACCTTGGCGAAGGCGCCTGGCATGGGCAGAGCAGAGGTCAAGGGCAGTTAGGGCTCCAGTCTCTCCCATTTGCTCCCTAACCCCGCCCTGAGACCCTTTGACGGCAGAGAGTACCCTCATCGGCTCAACTCGGGCCTCCTGCCTGGGCTCCAGACCCATGGTCCAGCCACTTGATGTCTCCACCGGGATGTCCCCCAAGCCCTCACCTTCAGCACGTCCTAAGCCAGATGCACCATCTTCCCTCCAAACCTGAGGCACCGCCAGCAGCGCACACCTGACCAGTCACAGCCCTGCTAGCTGTACTGACTTCTACGACCAGGCTGTCCCCACCCACCATAGGCCTCATCACCCCTCATGCTGGTTCCCCGTTCAGCTCAGATATCACCTTCTCCAGGAAGTCTTCTGGGCAGTCCCACTGCATGAGGTGCCTCTCCACGCTCTCAGGTGTCCTGGGCTTCCCTCTACCACAGCTCTTACCTCTCTGTGGTTTTTCTGACTGTGTCCCTCCAGGTATGAGCTCAACGTCTCTAGCACCTAGAACAAAGCCTAGCCCACGCAAATTCTGATGTGTGTCTGCTAAACTGATTCAATCTCACTGGACTGCTACAACAGGCCCCCCACGGTCTCCCCACTTCAGTCCCAACCTCTGAGAGGTTCTCCATAGCACCTGAAGAGTAGCCAAGCTGGCACCCATAGCTCCAGGTCTCCCCTGGCTTCCTTCTGGCCTGCAGAGCAAGGTCCCCCATTCTCCTGGCCTGGGAGGCCCTCTGAGAGTTGACCCCTGCACCTGTTCCACATTGACCCCATATTCATCAAACTCACCCTTTCTCTCCTACCTCCCTATCTCTGCCTCCTGGATCCTTATGCATCATTCAAGGCTCTGATCAGGTGCCACTCCCACATGGAGCATCCTTCTCCCTGCCCCCATCACACTGCTGATTCTAAAACAGAGGCTGAAAGGCCACCTGGAGTTTTCCTTTGTGTGTGTCTGTCACATATAGGCTCTGTTCCCTCCTCACTTGAGTCCCCAGGGGACTAGAGGAGGCCATTGTCATAACCAGGTGACAGATGGGGAGTCAGGGGATGAACCTGTGGAAGGGACCCAATTTGGAAGAACCTGAGTGGATCAACAAGCAATTGGTAAAAGGATTTCAGTTCTGAATTAACAGGCACTTGACTGATTCTGCGCTGAAGCCAGTGGGCAGTTGCTGAACCGGGGAGGCAGTCTGCCTGTGCCTAGCAAGGCACTCCTCTCAGGGCTGTACGGAATCCACCATGTGAAGAAGAGTATGGAGATGGGCAGGCTTGGCACAGAGGACAGCATGCTCCCAGAGCGCTTCAAAAGCACCCACCGCACATGAGTAACAGGCTTGTCTTTCATGCTTCCCACCTTCTCCTTAAGGGGGCTTCTCAGGGACCTTTGAGACATAGTCTGTTTACTCTCAAGTTGTTCAATGCATTCAGGGTGCATTTACTGAGCATTTACTATGTGCTGGAAATAACTCTGCCTTTAGAAGGAGCAGTACCCATGGAAGGCGGCAAGTGTGTAGCTAATCAGCAAATAGTGGCATTTCGGGCAGGCCGACTCACATTTGCAACACTTCCAGGACTGCTCACACAGCACCCAAAAGAACTCCGCAGTGCCCAGCTCCCAGCCCACTCGGTCCTTTCAGCACCTTCCTTGAACCACCTCTTCTTGCCTCTTGTTCCATCCTTATTGATTCATTCAGATTCTTCCAAATTGTGTCCCTTCCCCAGGTTGATCACCCAGACCTGGGCAGAAGGAGAGGGACTGACTGTGGGACCAAGATGAGACCCCCATGAGAGGCTTCAGAGCAGGAGCAGCCTTAGAGGACAGCTGTCCAGCCCCCACCTCCACGGCCATCTCCACCTCTACCACCACGCCAGTATTCTTCAGAGGAAACTCAGGCCCTGGTGGGAAAGGACTTGTCCAGGGGCTCCCAGCCTCCTTCCTGCCCACAAAGTGCGGGATGTCTGGCCCCGAGGGAGCCCTGCAGAGCGGAGAGTGGACACCACTTTTATTGCAGGGAGCCCAGGCCAGGTCCTCCAGGCACATACGTGAGGCATCCAGACAATGGACTCAGGAATTTGAGAAGGTCCCAAGGGGTAGAAAGAACCAGAAGAAGAAAGGTAGAAAATAGCTGGACAAAGAAACTAGAGTTAGGCTTCAGCAAAAGAAACATACCAGCCTGGATTCTACCTTCCTGAGAAAGTCTGGGTGCGGTGGGGGTGGACCTGCATTTAAGAAGCTATTTAAGGCCTTAAGTAGCCCATGGCCTTGGGCTTCCCTGGTAGTTCAAATGGTAAAGAATCCACCTGCAACGTGGGAGACAAAGGTTCGATCCCTGGGTTGGGAAGATCCCCTGGAGAAGGGAATGGTTACCCACTCCAATATTCTTGCCTGAAGAATCTCATGGACAGAGGAGTCTGGTGGGTTACAAAGTCCATGGGGTCACAAAGTGTCGGACATGACTGAGCGACTAAGCACAAGCCCATGGCCTTAGAGGAAGGAAATTGAGGCCCAGATAATAGGAATGAATCTATTGCAATTGCTAGGTATCCACAGACAGGCAAGGAGCCAGGAATGGGGGGCAAAGGCTATGGGGGCCAGAGGAGGCCCCACCCAACTCTCTGTCACCCTCCACCCTGTGACTCAGATGTGGGACTGGTACCAGCTAACACTAACGCACCCCAGAGACAAACTGGGAGGCAGGGCTTGGGCCAGTCTTCCCTCACTCCACCACATTCCACCTAGGACTCACCCTGAGAGCTGAGGACCCTGGGCGCCTCCTGCCCTGGCAGTTGTCCTGTAGACCGGATGCCAGAAACAGGGATGGGAAAGTTGGAGTTTCAGATCCCCAGGGTCTCAGGCATATTCCCTAAACTCCCACCTGAATCCATCTTGTCCCTACCCTAGGTTGAGGGCAGGAGGTCTGGGTCCTAGTCCACTGTGTCACCTTCAACAAGGACTGCAGGTCTCCCTACTGTCAAACAGGACAGGTTGGACTACATATGATGCTGCTGACAGCTGCTCAGGGCAGTATAGCACTTTAGAGTTTCCACATCAGTAAAATGGGATAATGATGGTACCGCCTTCTAGTTAGAGCAGAGGTTTAATTGAACTAATATGTTTAAAGTACTTGGGATGGAGCCTGACAGGATAAGAGCTCCAGATGCTATGTGCAGCTAGGTGCAAACTGCTTTTCAGTCAGCCAAGACCCAGCTGGTGGTGGCTCAGGGCCATATGATTATTTGTTCATGGGAGCCTAGGAGGGGAGGCAGAAGGAAAGCTAGGTGATGGCCCAGAGCACAGAGGCTAGATCCACCTATCCTCCAGGGTAGAACTTGGTCCTGCAAGGGCCACTTTGCCTTGGCCAACTTGTGAGCACCATGACCCCTCCATGCATGCTGTGTGGTCCAGGGCCTGCCTCCAGTCCACAGAGGATGCCAGCTGAGTTGGTGCGAGAGCACCCAACTCCCTCCCTGGTCCTTCCCCCTCTGGCTCGTCTACCCCAGGCACCCACCCCCTAGGGAGCTCCCCTTTCCCATCTGTCTGGCACAGTGGCAATAGCCTGGCTGTGCAGTTAGAGACACTGGGGCTCCAATTCCTGCTCTGATGATCAGCCCACCTCACTGCCCCTCATCTGAGAATGGAGGGACCCACACTGACCTCCGTGGTTTGTGATGGGTCTTAGGACAGAGTCCTGCCCTGGCTGGCTCTCAGGCAGGGGCCCTGGACAGTCACTGTGTCCCCATGCTGTCCCAGGTTAACTATTACCAAGGCTGTCTTTTCCCCCAACAAGATTGCCCTGGTTTGTATAATAAATCACATGGTTGCCCTTCTCCCTTTAGGAGAAACCCCTAAACTGAATTCCAGGGACTGGGCTGGTGGGCAGACAAGGCTGGTGGGCTTCACCTCTGCACCAAATGGGTTCCATGGCCCATTTTCCTAAACTTTCTCAGGGGAGGAAACTCAATCAAGGTCACCTCAAAGACAACATTTGTCTAGATTCTGGTCTCCTAAACCCTACCAGGCCTCCTGTCTCCTTCCTCCCAAAGCCTCTCCCACATGCTCACCATGTTTTAGAAAGTGTACGAACAGGCTGACAGCATCCTGGGCACCCAGGGCCCAACTCTCTTGCTCCTCCCTCTGTGAAAGGTCTCTATCCACAGGGCCACCATGGGACCTCTTCTCCCCCCAGCAGGCTGTGGTTCCCCAAAGCCTGCCCAAATCTGTCTCAGCCAGATTCAAGCTCCACTCCCCAACCACAGTAGTACCTAGGGCTGGGAAATGGTGGTACAGAGCCTAGAAAGTGGAAAAGTAAGCCCAAAAGCCCTCGGCCAAATGGGGAGGGGTCCTCTGGGTAAGGGAAGGTGGGTGCAGCCTCTGTCTGAGGTTGAATACATCAACCCCAGAGGATCACTGGCCCCTCATTTTAGCCTCCAGTGGAAACTCAGAAGTGGCCTCTCTCAGCTCTGTCCCCCCTGATCCAGGGTCAGAAAGGCCAGACTGCCTTTACTCCCTCCTGCTCTAATGGGAGCCTGGGAGCCCTGAGTTCAGGGTTGCCTTCTTGCCCCCAGCTCTGCCCTGAGTGGAGGGTTCCCAGACACGCACGGGAGCAGCTGTTTCATCACTGTGCCCCTGCTCACCTTTCTCCTGCTCCCCACACAGGAACACGCCATCAGAGGAGCTGGTTGAACCAGCTTTCCCAGGCCCTAGTGCAGCAGTGAGTGTGGCTCTACTTCCGCACAAGGCGACACCTGCCCCAGTGGGCCAGCCGGCCCCAGCCACCACTCCTGCCCTGTCCCTGCCCAGAACTCAGAGCCAAAACTAAGGCATTGCTCTGTCCTCGAGCAGACCCTCCCCAGGACTCTCTCCCCCACCCCACCCCCTTGAAGGCCTGAGAGCTCACAGTGTCCATTCTGTGTTACAGATTGAGGAACTAATGCCCAGAGAGGGGAAGGCACTGTCCAGGGACACACAGCAAATTGGGGGCAGAGCCAAGACCAGAACTCAGCTCATGTCTCCTGAAGCTGAAAGAAGGGAAGGAGGAAGAGAGGAATGTGGAGAAGAAAAAAAAAAAAAAAGCAGAGAGGAGAAGGAGGAAGAGACAGTAAGGGGAGAAAAGAGTCTGGAAGCTGGAGAAGTTCTAGAAGTTAACCTCCTAAAGATGGTTGGATGGCATCACTGACTCAATGGACATAAGTCTGAGCAAACTCCGGGAGATAGAGAAGGACAGGCAAGCCCAGGGTCCTGCAGTCCATGGGGTCGCAAAGAATCGGACAGGACTTAGTGACTAAACAACAACAACATAAGGAGAACAAGGCTGGTTTACTACCAGCGACCAAGGTAGGGCGGTGATGTTTGCTGTGCCCCAGGCTCAGTGCAGAGCTTCCTGGCCCCGCCCAGAGGAAAACTCTCCACCAAGCCAGGCCTGACCTCAGGGCTCAGGGGCCTGGGAGCCAGCCCCACGCCCTGCAGACGTTCTTCCTGAGTTACCAAGCAGCCCTGGGGAGGACCACACCTCCCTCCTGCCCTGCCTGTAGTCCCCAAGGCTCAGCCACCTGCCGGGTCAGCTCCTGACTCAGTGCTCAGGCAAGAAGAGAAGCCAGGCTCAGGAAGGGGGAATCAGATGGACCATGTGGGCAGTGCCCTGGACCCCCGGTTCCTCCTTCAGCCCAGTCCGGGTGCCCCTAGGTGACCCGGCTATGAGTCACTTCCCTGGCAGTTCCTTGACAGCCCCACAGTAACAGGGACCCATCCTGTCCCTCCCCTAGGGAGGAGACCGTGAGAACTGAACACACGGCTGAGCTTGGGAGGTGGCCAAAATGCATGTGTCCTTGGAGAGGTGCAAAAAGAAGGGACAGTCCCAGCTAGGCCGTGGACTCCTTGTACAGCCACCCTTTTGTGGACACAGCTTCTTCATCTGCAAAATGGGGACAGCCAACCCTCCTGAACAAAGATAGGGAGGAAGCTCACAGATAGGATGTGCAGCCATGAGAACAGTCTCTGAAGTTGCAAAAGCAGGGAGGTGAGCTGGTGACAAGCGGGAAGATAGGCTATGCTCTGTGCTCTCATTATCTGGGTCTGTGTCCATGTCCCCCATAAGCCTGTGGGCTCCTCAAGGGCAAGGCCTGGGCCCTGGTCAGCTCCGTGTTCCCAGAACCCAGCCTAATAACTTGGAGGACTCGATGTATAATCGGTAAATGAGTAAATGAGACCGAAACAGAGAAAATGAATGAATGAATGAGTGAGGGAATGAATGAACAGACAAGAAGGTAAACAGTGAACTCCATGAGGACAGGAACCAGTCCTACCCATAAATATCCCTGTACCTAGAATAGCACCTGTCATCTGCTAGGTGCTCAACACCCTTGCTGAATGAACGAATGAGACAGAGACCGAAAGACTAGCTGAGCCGCTCTTCTCCATCTAGGCCATCCTCATAGCCCCTGTGCCCTGCAGAGCACAGACGCTGTCAGGGTCTCCCGCCCATACTGGCTCTTACCTTTCTGCAGGTGGATGATGTCGGGGAAGTTGGAGAGCAGGCCCTGGTAGAGAGACAGTGTGTCGAGCATCCGGAAGAGGTCATTCTTGGGCTGCTCGGCAAACATCTCACCAACCATTTCATAGGTTCGGCCCGTGTGAGAGATGGCACTGTTGAGGGCCTCAGAGCTGAAGGGGGGGTCCATCTGGAAGGCATGGCTGATGGCCTGGAAGGCATTGCCCAGCTTCTGGAATTCCTTGCGGAAGCCCCCCACATGCTTGCGCACCAGCTCCGAGGCCACCGTGCTGAGCTGCAGGACGCTGTCGTCCATCTTCTTGCTGAAGGCTTTGAAGGTGTCTACGCGGTCCTCCACGTCCTGCAGGTCCTGGTGCTCCGTGGGGATCTGGAAGGTGAGCAGGAAGCTGGCGCCCACCATCTCGTCTTTCTCGGCCCGGCGTTTGCCCATCTTCCACTGCTTGTCATCCAGGCAGCTGAGGAAATGCTGGAAACCCTCATACTGGGACAGCACAGGGTGGCTGGTCATGTGGTCCATCCAGAGGATAAGCCGCCGCTTCCGCTTCTCAATAAAGTCCTCCTCAAAGCGACCTGTGGCCTGCTTTTCTGGGAGGTGGGGCACCGAAATGACAGTGAATTTGTGCAACAGGCGGTTGTAGAGCCAGTCGAAGTGTTTGTAGCGCCGGTAGACTGGTGAGCTGGCGTGGGTGGGTGTGAGCTTGTAGGAGATGTAGCTTTTGATGCCCTTGAATTTAGTCTGTTTGGTGGGGTCCTCCACAGAGCAGGAAAATGGGTGGGGGTTGGCCTTCCACTGGGGGCCACGAGGGCCCATTTCAATGGAGTATGTCTCAGCGATCTTGGCCATCATGGGCACGTCACCCAAAATGAAGGCCTCCACGCCAGAGCGCACGAAGCACGAGAAGCGGTTGAGGTTGCGCCCCACCACGCTGCCTCGCTTGGCAGATGCCAGGCTGTCCTGCCGCTCCAAGGGCGGCTTGGGCCGGAAGGCTATGTGTTGGCTGGGGTAGGCACCAGGGTAGGAGAGGTTGAGCGGAGGGTGCCCGTTGGTGCCCAGCCCACCGGCCCGTGGCTCCTCCACCACCGTGCATCCATCATCCCAGTCATCCCAGTCGTCGTCATCTTCCTCCTCGAAACTACCCTGGTTTGACAGGAACCCACTGCCGCCACCACTCCTGGAAGTGCTGGAGCTGTCATACAAGCTCACCTGTGTGCCCAGAGAGCCTGCGGGGCTGCTGGAGTAGTCGGCATGGTTGGAGCCGGTGTCAGAACGGAGGATCTCCACGTAAGAGGCAGGGAAGAGCCCGGTCTCCCCACGGCTGTTCTGGCCCTGCAGCCAGCCATCCAGTGAGGTCTCGCTGAAGATGACCAGGTCCTCATCCTGCCAGATGCTGATCTCCTCCTTGTTCTCGCTGCGGAAGTCATAGAGGGCTCGCCCCTTGAGTGCCATGTCTGGGCCAGTGGTGGAGAGTGATGAGGAGAGAGTCCTGCCCAGAACTGAGGACACTTGTTAGGGTGTCCAAGGATGTACGAGCAACTCAAGGACGGCCACAGCCCTCAGTCTCTCAGTCCTTACTGCAGAGTCTGAGCACCCACAGAAGGTATCCAGCCTCCCTCTCTTCAAAGCAATGTCCACGGCCCAGAATCAGCCCTACCAGGTCTGCCCGCACATGCCTGTGAGTGGGGAGGGCTCATGTCCCTGGTCTTCCTCCCTTTCTTCCACAGCCCCTGCAGGGGAGAGTCTCTCTTCCTCCCACTCCTAGAAGAAAAGTCAAGTGACTCGGAGAAAACCAGCCCTTAGCAGGCAAGAATTCGACACTCTCGGCTGGAACAATGTTCTAAAATAGAAGAGAATCACTCGGAAACCACCGTCCCAGAAACTCCGGCAGCTCTGGCTCCCAGCTCCTTCTGGCTCCTCCAGCCTGGGCCTCCGGAGGCTCTCACATTCCTCTGCAGATCTCCTTTCTCCTTCCTCCTCCTCTTCCTGGGCCACTGGGTTTTCAAAAATCCAGAAAATCCAAGAGGAGCAAGGAGAAAAGCGGCAGCCTCCTGAATCGAATCCAGGGGTGGATGTGTCCGGCTTCACAACAAGCCAGGCCGGGAAAACAAGGACTGAGGCTTACACAACAGGCCGGCCAACTCTGCGACCCGGCGGCCCGGCCCGGCCCCCAGCTCCCAGCCGGCTCGGGTGCCCTCTCCCCGCCCCCAAGCGGCCAGCCCCCACCCGGGGGAAAGGAGGGGACGCGACGAGGCGCTCGGGCGACTCCTGGCCAATAGCTGAGTGGCCTCTTTTGTTTGCCTAATTCCTCAGCAGTTTCTGAGCCTGAAGATGACCGTGATCTGAGTTCAAGGACCCCCGTCCAAAGGTAATCCCCTTGGTAACCGGCCCCGGCGCGCCGGACGTAGACCCCCCCACCTCTCGCGTGCACGCACACACTCAACAGGAGTTTGGAGAGTGAGCTCGGAGAGCTGATGGTGCGGCCGGCCGTCAGTCCGGCCGTCTGTCCGGCCGTCCTCTGCTCTGCCCTGCGGGATTCCGCCGGTGGGCGGCGGGCTGCGCCCCGAGTCCGCGTTCTTCTCTAGCGTTCGCGGCTCCTCGGCGCCGCCAGCGAGAAGCCAGATCCAAAACAACAGAAAAAAAGGCGATTCCGGGAGGTGGCGTCCCGAGGAAGGAGGGAATAGCCGGCGGGGGGACGGGGAGGGGGGTTGAGGGGTGGGGAGAGGGAGGGAGAAGGAAAAGCAGGCTGGGGAATTGGGCAAACTCCGCGGCACTTCCGTGCGTCCCTGCTGGCCAGGGACGGCCCGGCTCCGCCCTCCCGCGGGCCTGGGACGCAGCAGCCCGGCTCCCGACTACTCCTCTCTTTTCTCTTGTGGCGGGCGCCTTCACTCACTCACGAGGAGATCGGGATGCGAGAGCAAAGAGAGGATCGATCGGGGACGAGAGGCAGCCTCCGGGGCCAGCCCCTAGGGCAGCCGCACCCCCGCAGCCTGTCCGCGCTCTCAGGGAGACACCTCTCGCCCCGAGGGGCTCAAGCGCCGCGCGGGGGAGCTCTCCAGCCGCCGCCTCGCCTCCCGGGCTCCGTCACCCTCTTGCCTTTTCCGTGACGCAAGTGAGGAAAACTGAAAGTTTGCAACGTGCGGGGCTACAGGGAGAGCGCCAGAGCCAGGACCCGGAGG
The DNA here is from genome assembly GCF_054371585.1 of Giraffa tippelskirchi. Lineage (NCBI taxonomy): Eukaryota > Metazoa > Chordata > Mammalia > Artiodactyla > Giraffidae > Giraffa > Giraffa tippelskirchi. The sequence continues at coordinate 34,337,717 of NC_137286.1, read as the reverse complement.
TGGAGGAAGAGTGCGCGGAAACCCGCAGACCCCCGCTCCCGCTACCCCGCCCCGCCACCGCTCCGGCGGGACGCAGCCGTGGCGCCGCCTGGGGATTGTTTTCTGGAGGGGGCCCCGGAGCCTGCGGTGCCCTCTTGGAAAAAGCTTGAGCAGGCTGGGATACGGGCTACGGCGGGTCCTAGTACCCTAGACGAACAGGGCCAGGAGAACCCCTGTCCTGCGCGACTCCCTTCAGGGAGAAAGACAAGGCTCTGCATCTGTAGCAACGGGGAACTAGAGCAGACACGATCAGGTTCCGTCGTGCTTTGTGCGGCGGCTGGCGGAGACCGGTGTCTTGTCTTGGCTAGCGTCACGGCGACGAGAGGAATGGTCGGGTTGGGGCTCTGGGAAGAGGTAAAGGTGACTTGACCCTGGTCACTGATTCAGCCAGACATTGTGCTGGGCACTGGGGATCACGGTACCACAAAGTAGTGGGGGTGCCTGCCCTGGAGAGTTTACAATCTACCCTCTGTCTTACGCGAAGAGCCGGCACACTGAAAGAGACCCTGATGCTGGGAAAGATTGAGGGCAGGAGGAGAAGGGGGTGACAGAGGATGAGACGGTTGGATGACATCACCGACTCAATGAACATGAGTTTGAGCAAACTCCAGGAGATAGTGAAGGACAAGGAAGCCTGGCATGCTGCAGTTCATTGTGTACCAAAGAGCTGGACACGCCTGAGCGACCTAACAATAACAACTCCTATCTTCTGTTCATTCATTCTTTGTCTCATTCATTTGATCATGAACTCAAGGAAACATTAACTGAGTATTCTGTACCAGGCCTCCTGGGTAAGACGAATAAGGCATTGTCCTCACCTACCAGAAGTTCAGATGGATCAGGAAGGTAAAGCTATGTTCCCTGCCCAGTGTGGTCAGTGCCATGAAATGTGACTGGAAGGGCACCTATCCCAACCTGGATTGAGCAAGGATCAAGGAACGTTTCCTGGAGGAGGAGTGTCAACTACAAATTGGCACTTGCCATCTACCTATCTAACTCTATAAGGATTAAAGCATGTGCTACTGCAGCACTGACCCTCAGCACCCCTGAAGGAGTTCAGGGTGGAAAGCAGAAATGAGGCACTCTGTGCTCAGGGAAAAACTGGCAGGACAGGTCTTCAGATAGATATTCTTGGGAGCTGATTTTATGAGCCTAATTCTTGTATCTCCTCATATTAAGAAAAGCACTAAAACTAAAATCCTTAATGCTGATTAACAGAAGCTTCACAAGACTAGCAGAAACTTCTACAAAAAATATTTGCTTGATTACAATGTATTTCCCCTTTACCAAAATCACATATATACTGTCCTCCCCTCCACCCCCTACCTCTGTGGGACAGTTTCTCAGAGCTATCTGAGGTGCTGTCTCCCAGGCTACAATCTGCATTTTGCCCCAGATAAAACTTAACTTGCAACTCTCACGTTGTGCAATTTTTTTAAGTCGACAGGAGGTACCTAAGATGAACAAAGGGTTCAGCCCCTACTCCCCTTCCTGGCTATGTCCTGAGCCTTGTCTACCTCCTCTAACTAGAACCTCCTTCCCCCTCATGCTCATACTTCCCACTTGTTGTAGATTAACTGACTGTAAAGGTGGGCACTTTGGGCTGTTGTTTTTTTTCTTTGGGCAGCTTAGCATACAGGATCTTAGTTCCCCAACCAGGAATAGAACCCATGCCCCCTGCAGTAGAAGCACAGAGCCCTAACCCCTAACCTGCCAGAGGATTCCCCACCTTGGGTTGTTTTGAAGGGTGTAATTTGCAGGCTTCTGGCTCCAAAAGCCAATTTACCGGTTCAGTGAGTAGATCAATGCCCCATGCATAGCTGGCATTTGACCAGAATAAAGGTTTACGTGCAAACCCCAGAAGCCCAGGTATTACTTTGCAAAGAGAAATTCAACTGTCCAGGCACACCTGAATTTATGCATCAACAGATCAAGGCAATTTGAGCTGCTCCCTGGGAAGCCCAGTTACCAGAAGTTTAGTCCAGTGAAACTGAATGCCCCAGGATGGGAAGAACCAGTGGTTCTCTCAGCCAAGAAACCTTGAGGTCTGGTCCCCTCAACCATAGGTGCAGCCTCGATTCTAAGGACTCAGTTCAGCCTGGGATCGCCAGGACCAGAGCCTGAATATGTTTCCCACAGCTGCTTTCGGGACACCCCTTTTCTGTGATCTCTCTTCCATTTGCAGAACCTCTCTCCAAACTCAGTTTAACAGAAGCAGTTACTCCCTTAGTGCTTGTTGAGTGCTAGACTGTTGTAAACATTTTACCTTTATTAGTTCACTTAATACAATCGATGGGATTTCTACTCACCCTACGAGTTGTTCAGTCATTCAGTTGTGTCCAACTCTTTGTGACCCCATGGACTGCAGCATGCCAGGCTTCCCTGTCCGTCACTGTCTCCCAGCATTTGCTCAAACTCATGTCCATTGAGTCAATGATGCCACCCAACCATCTTGTCCTCTGTCACTCCCTTCTCCTCCTGCCCTCAATCTTTCCCAGCATCAGGGTCTTTTCCAATGAGCTGGCTCTTCGCATCAGGTGGCCAAAGCATTGGAGTTTCAGTATCAGTCCTTCCAGTGAATATTCAGGGTTAATTTCCTATAGGATTGACTGGTTTCATCTCCTTGCTGTCCAAGGGACTCTCAAGAATCTTCTCCAACACCACAGTTTGAAAGTATCAGCTCTTTGGCACTCAGCCTAATGCCTAGTCTAACCCCACCCCTCAGAAGGACCCTGAGCCACCACCTTGATGGTCTTTAGCTGGTTCCCAAATGCTTCAGTCACATATTTATAATTTTATTTATTTATTTTGGTTGTGCTAGGTCTTTGTGGCTGCACACAGGCTTTCTCTAGTTGCAGCTAGTGGGGCTACTCTCTAGTTGTGGTCCATAAGCTTCTGGTTGCAGTGGCTTCTCTTGGGGAGTACCGGCTCTAGAGCACAGGCTTAATAGTTGGGGCCCATGGGCTTAGTTGCTCCATGGCATGTGGGATCTTCCCAGATTAGGGATCAAGCCCCTATCTCCTCCATCAGCAGGTGGATTCTTTACCACTGAGCCACCGGGGAAGCCCAAGTCACATATTTATACACATTTACACCTTGGATTTACTTCCGTATCTGCTGAGGGAGATGGTGGTTTCTGTCTCACAGTGGCCACCCTATTTTCAGGTTCTTGAGGAAAACTCACTTTTAAGCTTCACAGAGATTTCCAGAACCTATATTTTCTATTCCCAACTCTCTTCAAACCTATGGGTAACAGGACCCACAGTTACTACTCTCAGGCAACTGCACTAACCTTTGTGGTTTCCCCACACCCTGCCCATTCCTTTGGGAAAATTTTTATTAAATTCTCCTCGTGTTCTTCTTACTGGAGTGTGTTCTCTCTTTCCTGATGGAACCCTGACTCAGACACAGGAAACAGCGTCCATCCCCCATCCCAGCTTTCCTCCTTTAGGGAAGGAATCAGCAAGGAAGAACTATGGCCAGTGTTTCCAGGCTGATTCTGCTGGTGGCTAGCATGCTAGACACACTGGACTATTACTACAGAAATGCATTCAAGAGATGATGAAGGCCTGAGGTAATGGTCTGGGGAGAAGTAAATTTGGGATTTTATGGGGGTAGAACAGACTGGAATGACAACCAACAAGATGTCCATATTGAGGGAAGAGTCAATCCACACCTTTAAAAAATAGATTCTTGACTCCACTTCCCCCCACACACAACTACTCCCCCCCACCGCACCCCACCTCTGCTTTTTTTTTTTTTTTTTTGGCTGCATCAGGTCTTAGTTGTGGCATGCAGGATCTTTGTTATGGCATGTTTTGGGCTGCAGAGTGCAAGGGCTCTGAAGTTGCTGCTTGCAGCCTTAGTTGCCCCGGGCACTTAAGATCTTAAGTTACCTGACCAGGGATCAAATTTATGCCCCCTGCATTGCAAGGCAGATTCTTAAGAATCTGGACCATCTAGTAAGTCCCTTTATCACTCACCTTTGCAGCAAATTCCTCAAAATAGTCATCTCTAACAGCTGCTTGCAACATTTTTTCTCCCTTTCTCTTCTTAAACCCCTCTAGCCATCCTTTCAATCTCACACTCCACTGAAACTCTTCTTATCAGTCATCAATGACCTAATGGTTATCCTCAGCCCTTCTCTTATACTTAGGCTCTCTGTAGCATTTGACCAGGTTGATCACTCCTTCCCCCTGGATACACTTTCTTCATTTGCACTGGCCAGCCATACTCTCCTGGTTTCCCTTCTACTACATTGGTTCAGCCACTTCTCTCCAATAATTCTGTTTTTTTCTTTTGGAGGGGGGAGAAAATAATTTTTGCTTTACATCTTTTTTACAAATACATCGAAGAAGCATGCAGTGCTGCCAGCACTGGATGCAATCCTGGGCCACAGGTCTGCACACTCCTTTGCAACTGGTCCTATAACAGCAGAACCTTTCATCTTGCCTTTACTGTTTACTATGTGCTCAGTTGCTCAGTCGTGTCAGACTATTTGTGACCACATGAACTGTAGCCCGCCAAGTTCCTCTGTCCGTGCACAGACAGAATACTAGAGTGAATTGCCATTTCCTCCTCAACAGATTGTTTACTCTGACCCCTGCATTATCTTCAAAATAAAGAAACACACCACCTTTTCTCCAGTATGAGTTTTGTTGTCAAATTACCATCGCTGGATGTACGTTCTTTCTCAGCTCTGATTTGCCTTTTTTGATTGTGGCCATCACCATGTCACCCACACCAGCAGCAGGAAGTCTATTCAGTCATTCGTTGATTGCCTTCACAGAAATGATATACAGATTTTTGGCCCCTGTGTTGTCAGCACAGTTGATCATGGCTCCAACCAGAAGACCCAAGGAAATCCAGAATTTCGCACCTCGCTTCAACATCTTGAATGCCGGAAAGGGACAAAAAGTCAATAATTCTTGACATCAGAGTGCCTACTAGTAGCGTGGTCCTCTTGTCTTTTTCTATTTTCACTTCTTTGACAATTTCACCCAGACTCATAGCTTCAAACACCATCTTTCTGCCAATAATATCCCAAATTTTAAATCTTCAGCCTAGGCCTTTCTCTGGGCTGATACCAAACTGAGGGAACTCTCTGATGGTCCAGTGGTCAGGACTTGATGCTTCCACTGCAGGGGGCATAAGTTCAATCCCTGGTTGGGGAACTAAGATCCTGCATGCCTCGAGGTTTAGCAAAAAAGAAAAATAAAAAATAAAACACCAGACTTTCATGTCGTTCTCCTTGCCATCTCCCTTTGCATGTCTAGTAGACACCTCCAACCCAACATGTCCAAAGCTGAATTTCTAATCTTGCCACCCAAATCTGTTCTATTTGGCAATCTCCCCCATCTCAGGTAATGAGTACTTTCTGCCACTTGCTTAGGTCCAAAACTGGAGCCATCCTTTGACCTTTCTCCTTATTCTAGAACTCCTCTCTCATTGGCATCTCACAACTGCTTTCCTGGTCCCAGCTACCACCCTTCTCACCAGCATCACCACAACTTCCTAATGGCCTCTATGTTTCCACCTCTGCCTCCTGACAGTCTGTTCTCAACATAGCAGTCAGCATGGTTCTTTTAAAACATAAGTTAGATGTCAGTTCTCAGTTCAAAACCCTCCAGTGTCCTCATCTCACTCAACCTAAAAACCAAAGACCTTAAGAGAATCTGTGGAGCCTCTGTTATCTGAGCCCCCTTTCCTCACCTACTAGTCCACTCTGCTCCAGCCAAGATGGCTTTGTTATTCCTCTTCTGAGATGCCAGGCACATTTCTGTCTTAAGGCATTTTCACTCACTGCTTCCTCTTCTTGAAATGCTCTTCCTCTAGATATCCACATGCTAACCCACCATGAAATATTACCTTCTCAGTAAGACCTACCTTGACATGCCCTATTTAAAATTACAGCCCATCCTCACCCCAAGCTCTCCTATATCCTGCTCAATTTTGTTTCATGACACTTATCACCTGCTAACAAATATAATTTACTTATTTATTATGTTTATTGTCTGGGGAGAAGGGACTTAACCAAGAGTCCTCCCGCACACACTGAACAAAGACTGAAGATGGAAGGGAGTGAGGCTGGGGGAATATGAAGGGTGGAGATGAAGTGCAAACTGGGAAAAGATATTTGCACACCATAGATATGGTTAAGGATAACTATCCAGAATATACAAAGAACACCTTCAAATAAAGTAGGAAAAAAAAGCAAACAATCTGTATGTTTCCCAATGCACCTGCAACAAATTACCACAAACTTAGTGGCTTAAAACAGCACAGATTTATTCTTTCACTGTGTTTGAGACCAGAAAACCAAACTGGATCTCACTGGGTTCAAATCAAGGTGTCAGCAAGGGCCATGTTCCTCCTGAAGGCTCTAGGTAAAAAATCCATTTCTCTGCCTTTTCCAGCTTCTAGAGGTTGCCCACACTCCTCTGCCCCTGGCTCCCAATCATCCTCAAAGTCAGAAATCACACCTCAGACTTCTGCATGCATCATCATATCTCCCTGACTCTTCTGCCTCCCTCTTCCACTTCTAAGGACACTTGTGATTAATGAGACTGACTCAGTTAATCCAGGACAATGTCACCGTCTCAAGATCCTTAATTTAATCACATCTGCAAAATCCTTTTTCTCATATAAGGTAACATTCACAGGCTCTGGGTGGACATCTTGAGGGAGGGGGGTCACTATTCTACCTACCCCACAAACCAATAGAAAAATACACAAAGGGGCATTCCACAGAGGAAGAAACATATATGAAACCTTTATTCATCAGGAAATGCAAATTAAAATCACAGTGAAATACCATCACACACTCATCAGATCCACAAATATTTAACAAGTCTACCAACAAAGCACTGTCAAGAATGAGGAGCAAAGGAAACTCTCATGTAGTGACAAAGGAATATAAATTGGTACAGCCCCTTTGGAAAACAATTTGACTATAGCTAGTAAAGCTGAGCATCCACTTTACATGTTCACGCATCCTTTACAACTCAGTAATTCAACTTCAAGATGTATACTAGAAGCTACTGCATAGGTGCAACAGGAAACCTACAAGAACGCAGCACTGCTAAAAAATAGTCAGTCCAAAAAAAAAAAAAAAATCCAACAGGAGATGGATTAATAAATTGGATAGAACCAAACAATGGTTTTTCTAGTAGTCATGTATGGATGTGAGAGTTGGACCATAAAGAAGGCTGAGCGCTGAAGAATTGATGCTTTCAGACTGTGATGTTGGAGAAGACTCTTGAGAGTCCCTTGGACTGCAAGGAGATCAAACCAGTCAGTTCTAAAGGAAATCAACCCTGAATATTAATTGGAAGGACTGATGCTGAAGCTGAAGCTGCAATACTTTGGCCACCTGATTCGAAGAGCCGACTCATTGGGAAAGACGCTGATGCTAGGAAAGATTGAAGGCAGGAGGACAAGGGAACAACAGAGGATGAGATGATTGGATGGCATCATCAACTCAATGGACATGAGTTTAAATAAACTCAAGGAGATAGTGAAGGACAGGGAAGCCTGGCGTGCTGCAGTCCGTGGGGTCGCAAAGAGCCAGACACAACTGAGCAAGTGAACAACAACAAAACAATGGAATATAATGTAGCAGTTTTTGAAAAAGCAACTGCAGCTGTATATAAAAAAATTCCATATGTGATATCATCTAAGCAACACTTCTCAAATATCATGCATGCAAATTACCTGGGGATCTGGTTAAATGCAGATTCTGATTCTGTAGGTCCGGAACGGGGTCTGAAATTCTGCATTGTCAACAGCTCTCGGCTGATCCATGGGCTATGCTTCGAGTAAGAAATTCTCAGTATACTTAGGGATGCACAAAATGATAAAACTTTTTTTTTTTTTAACAAAAGGCAAAGATAAACACTAAATTCAGGAGAGCAGATATCTTTACCTCTGACTGGGAGAGTGGTTGAATAGGTCCTGGTGATGCTTTCTTAAACTGGCTGTTGGGTCCACAAGTATTCTTTGTATCTCACATATGTTACATATAGTATCGCCCATATCAAATATTGTATCTTTTAAAAACAATGAAAAGCGTACAAAAATAAAATTATAGGCAAAGAAGCTAGGTGGCGTCAAAGTCTTGGGTAAATAAAGAAGTCCTGTAGCGCTACACTAAACTAAAACAGATATAATTTGCAGAAAGTGTTGTCTGTTCACTGAATACTCCAGAAAGCCAACCTGTCAGGCTAATTCTTTTCAGCCCGGATTAAAGAGTCTGGATTTGTACTATCCAAGTTTTTCAAATTTACTGGATTTTATGAATCATCTGGCATTCTTGTTAACAATACAGATTTCCAAGTGACTCCTGTGTAGATCCTGATTCTGGGCGTGCAGGAAGCAGCCTGGGCATCAGAACTGAACAGGTTCAGTGGCGTCAAGCCCCAGTTGGGAGGGTGAAAAAGCTACGCCCGCCTGGTAATGGACTTGCGGTTAGTAGGCTGCGGCGATACCCGATCAGCCCCTGTCGGCTCCGAGAAGCCCCCACACGGTGGGAGGACAGCCCCCTCGCCCCCGCCCCCCGCCACGCTCAGTTAGCACAGTAAATCCATATTAGCGCGGCGGTCACCCCTCTTTCCCGGAACTATCCTCTTTAGCTCTTCTGGAAGAGGCTCTCTAGAGAGGCCCTGAATGACACAAACCTAAACGAGAGGAAATAATTACGGCACTAAGTAATTAATTCTCAGCAATTCAAAACCGCGCACACTCGCCTCGGAGGCCGCCCCTCCCACCCCCGGCCTCTCCAGGCGCTTTTTTCCTCCGCCTCCCTCCGAGGACGCGGAGAAGAAACGCGAGATACGAATACGGGGCGTGGCCTCATCCTGACCAATGGAAATGGGAGGCCTGGCCCTGAGTCTTCTTTTCATTGGCGCAGGGTCCCCAAGGCGGCCGGGTCTAGCCGTGCTGAGACGGAAGTCGCGCGGCATCCGGAATGCGCGCCGAGCCTCCGGTCCGGCAACGTTTGGGCAGCCATCATGGTGCGGAAGCTTAAGTTCCACGAGCAGAAGCTGCTGAAGCAGGTGGACTTCCTGAACTGGGAGGTCACAGATCACAACCTGCATGAGCTACGCGTGTTGCGGCGTTATCGGCTGCAGCGGCGCGAGGACTATACGCGCTACAACCAGCTGAGCCGTGCTGTGCGCGAGCTGGCCCGGCGCCTGCGTGATCTGCCGGAGCGCGACCCGTTTCGCGTGCGCTCCTCGGCCGCGCTGCTGGATAAGCTGTATGCTCTCGGCCTAGTGCCCACGCGGGGATCGCTGGAGCTCTGCGATTTCGTCACGGCCTCGTCCTTTTGCCGCCGCCGCCTGCCCACCGTGCTGCTTAAGCTGCGCATGGCGCAGCACCTCCAGGCCGCCGTGGCATTCGTGGAGCAGGGCCACGTGCGCGTGGGCCCCGACGTGGTCACCGACCCCGCCTTCCTTGTCACGCGAAGCATGGAGGACTTTGTCACCTGGGTTGACTCGTCCAAGATCAAGCGGCACGTGCTAGAGTACAATGAGGAGCGTGACGACTTCGATTTGGACGCCTAGCGGATCTCCCCTTGCCAGGACTGCATTTTATAGATGGGGAAGCTGAGACACAAGCCTGAGATTCTGTGAAGGCGCGTGTCCCCAAGAGTGTATCAGCCAGTCGTCGGTTCTTAAGAACTTGCCTCCTCAGCTACAGGCCACGCACGGAGCCAAAGGGTACGCCCTTTTCCACGAAATTTTCTTAGCCTTTGGACAATTGGTAATTCAGTGACTGCCTTAAGAAACGATGGGAAGCAGTTTTGTGCTGCACTGGGACTGAGCGACTGAACTGTACCTGAAACATTGCGGTGTGAATGCAAGGACTTGGGATGCGGGAGGGCCTACCCCCGCCCCCAGCTTTCCTTTCATTTCCTTGTAACAGGAAAGTGTGGTTTAATTTATTTAACTCGAATCCTTGCTCTTGTTCGTGATTAAACTGTGTACAGATGTCATAGAGGTTGGTCTCAAGTTTTCATAAAATGGATGAGATTTTAGTGTTGAGAGTTCTTTCCCTTGTTTAAAGGAATGCTCTCCTAATGCCAATAAATGGCCTAACTGCTTTTTAAGTGCAAATTTTTGTCTGGGTTTGTCACATAGGGTCACATCTATAGGTCTCCCTGAAGAACCCACAGAAGAATAGTGATGGCAGCGAGCTGCCTGTGGGTGAGGCCTGCCCTGGGTTCCACGTGGAGGTTGCAGGATGTTGTATAGGGCTGGGCAGATTTGTCAGTTTACTGATCCCTTCCTCAGAATGAGTGTTTTGGCAGAACTCTTCCCCACAGGACTTCCTGTTGCTATTACAGACTCAGGAAATACCATATTAGAGGGCTGAAGTGTTTGCTTGCCTAAGAAAATAATCACCCTGTAGCTTGTCCATCTAGCGGTTAGAAGTAACCCAGGAGGGTCCTGGAAAATTCATAGGAGTGGAGCCCTCAGGAGGCCCCAGGACTGCCTGCCCAGAGCAGCAGCTGCATAGCTACTATCCATCACAGCCCACCATCACTACCTGCCCAGCCTTTAATTTAGAGAAAGGTTAATTGCCCAATTAGAGTGGGTTTTATTAAGGGACACAAAGGATGGATTGGGAGTCAGGGAGCCTAGCCTGATGACAATGGAAGAACATGAAGGGAGAGGATCTGTTCTAATGCAGCTGGCTCACTGGAAAGAAGACTACCTCATTTACTTAGTACCACTACAAGGAAAATAATAGAATGCCAAGACCAGTGGGTTGCTTTTACCTGTACCATCTCCATTTCCCCAGGTGTAAGGCAAGATTTGGTGAAGAAACAAGAGAAGGTGACACTGGAGATGACAATAATAGCAAATGCTTCTACTGTATGTCAGACACTTAGTGCATTACATATCTTAATCCATTTACTCCAACAATTCAATGATGTGGGGAGCCCAGTTCTCTACTTTTCAAATAAGGGAACTGAGGCAGAGATGGGTCGAACTACCCCAGACTGCACAGCCAATAAGTGGTGGAGCTGGAATGCTTCTTTTCAGAGTCATTCAGGGACTTCGCTGGCAAGCCAGTGGTTAAGACTGCTTCCAATGCAGGGGTTACTGGTTCGATCCCTGGTCGGAAACAAGGATGTCCCATGGCACAGGGCATGTCCAAACAAACAAACAAAAGGGCAAACATTGCACAGCCAGCCCTTGGGAAACATCAGGGTTTAGAGAGAGTTCCTGAACCTGAGTTTCCAAGCCAGCAGAGAAGCAGCAGCTCTAGGCAACATGGTTGGTCCCCAACAGGGGGTAAAGGTTTGAATTGAACAAGGAACAGGCATTGAGTTGCCAAGGTTTGACTAACATTCATTGAGGTCTTGTCTGTGCTAGGCTGCCATTTGTCTTCCTAACAACCCTTACAGGTAGGTGGTGTTATTTACACATTTTCAGTTTGGCAAACAAATTTGCGAGGAGAACTTGTCCAAAGCTGGGGTTCGGGTCTCGGCCCATGCAGCTCCAAAGGCCGTATTCTTTTCAGTGCCATTCCTTTAAGGGAGGAAGGAGAGAGAATCCCATTCCTCAGCTCTGGTGGCTGAGCAGAATCTCTTGCCCATTTGAGGAATGTCCTCAGGGCTCTTAGAATTAGGGATATGGGGGAGAATTCGGTGGTTCTAGAAAGTGAAAACCGCCTTCAGCCCTCCAGCTCTCACTAGACCCCACAGGGCAAGGCAGACTGGTCCCTTTGGAGTAGTTGAGTCCTGCCCTTATCACTCAAGCAGATACAACTTCAAAGTTCTCATGAAGGAAACTTAGTTTAGAAAGTTAGGAGTAAAATTCAAGATTCTTTAGAAAAGCTATTTCTTCTCTCTTTGGGGGTAAAGAGCTGAAAGAAATAACTTACCAGAACCTGTAACCAGAAACTTTGGGCTTAAAAAACAAACCAAAATAAAACTGCAAGACAAGTGATTTAGAAGGCTGCCAGGTCTGTGCCCAACTAGCTGTGTAATGATTATTTTACTTGGCCTCTATGTGCCTCCATTTTCCTTGTCACAAATACGGTAATACAGAGTGGGGGGAAAAAATGGTAAATTGTTATTTAATGGGTCCAGAGTTTCTGATTGGTGCAATGAAAAAAAAAAATTGGAAATAGATAGTGGTAATGGTTGTACAATGTTGCGAATATAATGCCCCTGAATTGTACACTTAAAAATGGCTAAAATGAAAATTTTTGTTATACACACACACACACACACACACACACCTGGAGAAGGAAATGGCAACCCACTCCAGTATTCTTTCTTAGAGAATTCCATGGACAGAGGAACCTGGCAGGCTACAGTCCATGAAGTGGCAAGAGTCAGACGACTTAGCAACTAAACAACAAGTTTATGACTTGCCAGGCAACAAACTGATGCACCCAAATGAGCGACATCCCCAAACACACTCAACAACAACTACAATATAAATTTTCTTATCTGTGACCTCTAGTTTGACAGAATGGCTCCAGATTAAACTTGTAAAAAGTTTAATTTTTCATGTTCTCTCTGCTGCCTTTGATTAGTCCTTTACTCTCTTCCCAGTTACTTGCCTATTTTTGGTGGGGCTTTGAAACATGTCTTTCTTTACACAATGACTTGGAGAAATTTCCAATATAGTTCTTTCTTTTCGGAAAGAATAACATCTCAGTGGTACATCAGGTAATTTTATCATCATATGGCTCTATTATTTTCCTGAGTCTTTCCAACTGACTGCTGCTGCACCCTATGGCAACAGCGCCACAATCCAAACCTCTGGAGACTGACCGAGAATTTGGAATCAAGCATGCTAAGGAGAAAACAGAAACCTACAGAAAATACAATGGGCATTCTGTCTCTGATCTCTTAACCATAGAGAAGTAGAGAAGATTCTGTGGTAATATATAAGGCAAAATTGATATTAAGACTAGGGAGGTGGGAGGGGGATTCAGGATGGGGGATGTATGTATACCTGTGGCTGATCCATGTTGGTGTATGGCAAAAACCATCATAATATTATAAAGTAATTATCCTCCAATTAAAATAAATACTTTAATTAAAAAAATTTTTATTACATGGGGCAGGAGGGCAAATTGGTACAAGCTCTCAGGAGGGCAGTTTTACATGTAGAAACATACATTATACACCCTCTGACCTAGAACTGCCCCTTTTAAGAATTCAGCATAAGTAAATTACGAATATTTGCAAAAAATTAATTACAGGGATCTTCATCACCATGTATGTGTGTGTTTAAGTTGTTCAGTCGTGTCCAACTCTGTGACCCCATGGAGCCCACCAGGCTCCTCTGTCCATGGAATTCTCCAGGCAAGAATACTGGAGTGGGTTGCCATTCCCTTCTCCAGGGGAATTCTCCAGGATCTTCCCAACCCGGGGTTCGAAACCGCGTCTCCTGCATTCCAGGCCGATTCTTTACTGTCTGAGCCACCAGGGAAGCCCCCAAAATAGAATATAATAGGGAAGAATTGAAAATATGTCCAGAAGGGACCTATTAAATTACCGGATATCTTTATGATGAAGCACAACTATTAAAAATTATTGTAACAAGATATTTAAGGACTCAAAAAGTTAATAAATAAAATGTAAAACAGTACTAATACTGTCCCATTTTTTTGAAGACATAAGCATAGACAAAATAATGGAAAAAATATCGTCTCTAGGTAGTAGTAGTATTGAGGATTTTAGTCTTTTTCTTTGTGCTTTTCAGTATTTTCCAACTTTTCTCTGAAGATTGTGCATTATGCTAAGATAAATTACAGTTTTGTATGATCTCAGTCTGACATTTATACCTGCGGCAAGTTTTGGAAAAAGAAACAGCTTTAAAAAGCAGTGTTCTTAATCAGAGTGACTGAAATGGTCTCATTAAAGAGAAAAGTAGTAACACTAACCTCTCTTAGAAAGAGGCTTGGACAAAGAGCCCAGTGAAATGGAAATCATTTCTTCCCCAAATTCAGTGAATCAAGGAAAGGTCAGCTTGGGAATTCCCTGGTGGCAGTGGTTAGGACTCAGCACTTTCACTGCTGGGGCCTGGGTTTGATCCCTACTCTACATGCTGCTGCAGTGCAGCCAAAATAAATAAATAAATAGGTAGATACTAAAAGTTTCTCATCACAAGGGGAAAAAAAAGAAACTTAACAAAAAGAATGGTCAGTTTTCCTCAGCCTCTAGGAGCCTGGTGTGCCATCACAACTTAGGCCAGCTTCCTAGAGGGGTTAAGTATTAATATATAGATACTGAAACAAAACTTTTATAAAACTATGTGTCATCATTATTATTAATTTTTTTAAATGCTGGTCCCAACCTACTAAGTTAATTTCACAATCCACTGATGAGTCAAAACCTTTGTTAAAGTTTGAAAAAATGCCCTTGATAACACTTCAACCTTTTTCAAATTACTATGATATTTTAACTTGGAATATTTAAGAAATTGCTGTTTCCAGCTGTTGGGTCAGAACATTGGCTCCATCTTTTATTGACTATTTAATCACAAATAAGCTTCCTCCCACCTCAGAGCCTTGTTTGCTCATCTGTGAAATGAAGATAATGTGACGATATCACAAAGCCCTCTAATGAGCTTGTGTGCCCAGATGGACTCTTGGGCAGGCTTCACTGTCAAGGGATGTCCAAGAGACTCTGGCTGGATCTGAAGAATCAAAACGATAGGACTGGGACTTCCCTGGCAGCCCGGTGGTTAAAACTTCTGAGCCTCCAAACCAGGGGCCGTGGGTTCGATTCCTGGTTGGGAAATTAAGATCCCACATGCCCTGTGGAGTAGCCATAAAAAAAAGATTATAGGACCAAGCTGACCTGTGACCACTGTGGATAAAAGCAGGTCCCAGGCTGCCATTCAGCCTGAGGCCTTTGCACGTGATTTTGCACGTGAGCTATGTCAAGGTAAAAGTCTCTGACTACAGAGTCAAGAGCAACTGAGGGTTTGGGGCTGTGCAAGCCAGAGGAGTAGCAACAAAAGGAAAGAAGAGAGCTCAGGCCTCAGTCTATAAGTACTTAGGTCAGAGCTTTTGGCGTTGCCCAGTTCTGTGCCTACTTAGTTACATGCACCTCTGGTCTGAGCAATTTTTCTTTTTTATTTTTAATCAAAAGATAATTGCTTCACATTATTGTGTTGGTTTGGTCTGGCCAATTTCTGTATCAGTTATCTATTGCCTCAATAATGGTGTATAACAAACCCAACCCAAAATTCAGAGTTAAAACAGTAAGCATTTATTTAGCTCATGAATTTGCAGGTCACTGGAACAACAGACTGGTTCCAAATAGGAAAAGGAGTATGTCAAGGCTGTATATTGTCGCCCTGCTTATTTAACTTATATGCAGAGTACATCATGAGAAACGCTGGGCTGCAAGAAACACAAGCTGAAATCAAGATTGCCGGGAGAAATATCAATAACCTCAGATATGCAGATGACACCACCCTTATGGCAGAAAGTGAAGAAGAACTAAAGAGCCTCTTGATGAAAGTGAAAGAGGAGAGTGAAACAGTTGGCTTAAAGCTCAACATTCAGAAAACTAAGATCATGGCATCTGGTCCCATCACTTCATGGGAAATAGATGGGGAAACAGTGGAAACAGTGTCAGACTTTATTTTTTTGAGCTCCAAAATCACTGCTGATGGAGATTGCAGCCATGAAATTAAAAGACGCTTACTCTTTGGAAGGAAGGTTATGACCAACCTAGATAGCATATTTAAAAGCAGAGACATTACTTTGCCAACAAAGGTCTGTCTAGTCAAGGCTATGGTTTTTCCAGTGGTCATGTATGGATGTGAGAGTTGGATGGTGAAGAAAGCTGAGCACCGAAGAATTGATGCTTTTGAACTGTGGTGTTGGAGAAGACTCTTGAGAGTTCCTTGGACTGCAAGAAGATCCAACCAGTCCATCCTAAAGGAGATCAGTCTTGGGTGTTCATTGGAAGGACTGATGTTGAAGCTAAAACTCCAATACTTTGGCCACCTCATGTGAAGAGCTGACTCATTGGAAAAGACCCTAATGCTGGGAAGGATTGGGGGCAGGAGGAGAAGGGGATGACAGAGGATGAGATGGTTGGATGGCATCACCAACTCGATGGACATGGGTTTGGGTAAACTCCGGGAGTTGGTGATGGACAGGGAGGCCTGGAGTGCTGCAATTCATGGGGTTGCAAAGAGTCGGACACGACTGAGCGACTGAACTGAACTGGCACTTCAGATCTTTGCTGGGCTCACTTAGATTTCGTGATTGAATGTGTATTGGATTAATGACTCAGCTGACCTTGACTATGCTGTCTCAGGTCTGGGAGTAGGCTGGCTGGCTGTCAGCTGATTTAGGATGCCTTGGCTGGAAAACTGGCAACTTGGCTGAGATGCATTTGTCTCATCCTCCAGCAGCAGCAGTTAACTTGCATGGTATTTTAATATTAGTCTCAAGTTGCCTGTGGCTAGTGTGACTGCCCAAGAGTGTGGCTAAGGCATGATGGAAAATTAGCTGTGTCACCACCATGGGCCCCAGGATGAGGCCTTGCATACAATAGATGCTTAATAACTGCTTCAAATTTAGCCTCTTTGTAGTGACCAGCTGGGCTGGATCAAGGTGAGGCAAAGGAGGGAGTTCCCTAGTGGTCTAGTGGCTACGACTCTGAGCTCCCAATTCAGGGAGCACAGGTTTGATCCCTGGTCGGGGAACTAAGATCTTGCATGCCTCACAACTCAGCCTTATATGTGGGCTTCCCATGTGTCTCAGTGGTAAAGAAAACACCTGCCAAGCAAAAGACACAGATTCGATCCCTAGGTTGGGGAAATCCCCTTGAGAGAGAAATGGGAACCCACTCCAGTATTCTTGCCTGGAAAATCCCATGGACAGAAGAGCCTGGTGGGCTATGGTCCACAGGGTCACAAAGAGTTGGACACAACTTAGCAACTAAACAACAGGGAACTAAATCCTGCATGCTGCAACTAAGATCTGGTGCAGCCATATAAATATTTTTTTTAAAAAAGGGGAGAAGACACCCAGGGCACTTGCTAGACCCCAAAAATGAGCACCTGCTTAAATTTTGCACCCCTCATTTGTCTCTCCTTGGCTCCTGCCCTGGTGATAGGCTTGGTGCTCTCAAAGCTCATGAAAAATTAGTGCAGAGAAGTCATGGTCCCTATCTGAAGAAGACAGAGGCTACAGTAAGCTGGCTGTTTTCATCTCTGGACTCACTAGCAGCTGAAGGTTTGGGAGCTGAGCAAGCCAGAGGAGTATCTAATGACAGAATGACATCTAATGACAGATGACAGGCCTCATTCTGGGTCTCCCAGGGTCTGGTCATTCTGAACTGTTATCACACCATTTGCCATAGCCACTTCCCACTGGTATTATGGTGTAGTAAAGAATTTAACTTTGGGGACTTCCGTGGTGGTTCAGTGGCTAACACTCTGTGTTCCCAATGCCAGGGCCCTGGGTTCAATCCCTGGTCAGGAAACTAAATCCCACGAACCACAACTAAGAGTTCTCATGCTGCAACTAAAAAAACAAAACAAAACCCAAATGTCACAATGAATAAAGATCCACCACTCCTAAAATGAACAAATATTAAAAAAAAAAAGAATATAACTTTGCCCCAAAAGGTCATCACCCTTTCTTCTGGGAGGTAATCCCTAAACCTTTGGACTGTCATGTCTGATAGGAATGTCTTTGTTTGTCTGGTATCCTGGGCACAGTCAGATAACAGCAGTGTGAGTTAGGGTGGGGCTCTGAGCCACACCCACACCATGATGAAGGGTGGGAGTTTTGGAGCAATAGCTGGAGTCTCAAAGGGGCTGAAAACTGCCCTGAGGTTAACCATTTACTTTTTAATTTATTTTTAATTGAAGGACAATTGCTTTACAATGTTGTGTTGATTTCTGCCATACCTTAACATGGATCAGCCATGGGTATACTTATGTCTCCTCCCTGTTGAACCTCCCTCCCACCTCCCACCCCTTCCCACCCCTCTAGGTTGTCAGAGAGGACCCAGGGTTTGAGCCCCTTGAGTCATATAGCAAATTCCAACTAGCCATCTATTTTGACAGTTAACCATTTCTATGTAATGGAGCCCCAGTAAAGACTCTGCCCTGGTCATCTTCTCTGGGTGGCAGCATTCTGTGCATATCATCATCCATGGAAGCTAGCAGAAGAATGCTGTCCTGACCCCATAGGGAGAGGACAATGAAAAATTTTAGATTTGGGCTTCTTCCCTTGGGTTACTTTATGTTTATTTTTCTTTATGGCTGTGCTGGATTTTCCCTGCTGCTTGAGGGCTTTCTCTAGTTGTGTCGAGAGGGGGCTACTCTCTAGTTGTGGTGTGCAGGCTTCTCATGGCTGTGGTTTCTCTTGTTTCAGAGCACCGGTTCTAGGGCATGCTGGCTTCAGTAGCTGCAGCTCATGGGCTCTAGAGCATGGGCTTCAGCAGTTGTGGTACATGGGCTTAGTTGTGTGAGGCACATGGTATCTTTCCCAGAGCCCAGATCAAATCCATGTCCCCTGCATTGGCAGGCAGACTCATCCACTGAACCAACAAGGAAGTCCCCTCCTGCCTGTTTTTAGTTAGGTCTTTTTGGTTGAGCTGTAGTTCTTTTTTATATTCTGGATATTAGCCATTTGTCAGATATTTGATTTACAAAATTTTCTCTGTAGGTTGTCTATTCACTCTTGACAACATCCTTGTTTATTTTTGCTTTCTGGGTTTTTTTTTTTTTTTTTTGGCCATGCCATGCGGCTTTAGGGAATCTTAGTTCCCCAACCAGGACTGAACCTGGGCCCCTGGGAGTGGAAGCACAGGGTCCTAATCACTGGACTGCCAGGGAATTCCCCATAGTGTCCTTTGATGTACAGAAGTTTTTACTTTTGATGGAGTCCAATTTATCTACTTTTTTCTTCTGTTGCCTGTGCTTTCAGTGTCATAACCAAGAAACCACTGGCAAATTCAGTGTCGTAAAGATTTTCCCTTGTGGTTTCATCTACAAGTTTTACAGTTTCAGTTGTTTCAGTTCTGGTTCTTTTTTTTTTTTCCCAATTCTAGTTATTTAAGTTTTTAAAATATTTTTATTTATTTTGGCTGTGCTGGGTCTTCCTTGCTGCTCAAGCTTTTCTTTAGTTGTGGCAAGCAGGGGCTACTCTCTAGTTTCAGTGCGCAGACTTCTCACTGTGGCTTCTCTTGTTGGGGAGCACAGGCTCTAGAGCCTGCTGGCTTCAGTAATTGCGGCTCCCCGGTTCCATAGCACAGGCTCAATAGTTGTGGGCCACAGGCTCAGTTGCTCCATAGCATGTGGGATCTTCCCAGATCAGGGATCGAACCCATGTCTCCTGTATTGGCAGGTGGATTCTTTACCACTGAGCCACTATGGAAACCCCAGTCACTTATTTACACACATATGCACCTTGGATTTGCTTGCTGCTGGCTCCAAGTTCCATACACTTATGGCTTAGAGCAGTTCTCAACTTGAGCAGGCATCAGAATCACCCGGAGAGCTCGTGAAACCAGATGCTGCCCATTCCTTCTGAGTTTCTGATTTAAGAGGTCTGGAGTGGGCCTGAGAATTTGCTTTTATTTATTTATTTTTTTTGGTCATGCCTCGAGGCTTATGGGATCCTGGGCAGTGAAAGATCGGAGTTCTAAGAGACTTCTCAGGTGATCCAGTGGTTGGCAGTCTGCCTGCCCGTTTGATCCCCAGTCCGGGAAGATGCTGAAGTTCCAATAATTTGGCCACCTGATGCAAAGAGCCGACTCATTAGAAAAGACCCTGATGCTGGGAAAGACTGAAGGCAGGAGGAGAAGGGGACGACAGAGTGACAGTCGGACACGACTGAGTGACTAAACTGGGAAGATTCCACATGCCTCAGGGCAACTAAGCCGGTGCACTGCAACTGCTGAGCCTGCATGCCCTAGAGCCCTAGTTCTGCAACAAGAGAAGCCAATGCAATGAGAGTAGCCCCTGCTTGCCACAACTTGCCACCACTCACAGTGATGAAGACCCAGCACAGCCAATAAATAAACAACAACAAAAATAAATCAAAATAGAAAAAACAAAACTCAAGAGTCCTAACCACTGGTTGTTCGGTCACTCAGTCATGTCTGACTCTTTGTGACCCCATGGACTGCAGCTCACCTGGCTTCCCTGTCCTTCACAATCTCCTAGAGCTTGCTCAGACTCATGTCCATTGAGTCAGTGATGCCATCCAACCATCTTATCCTCTGTTGTCCTCTCCTTCTGCCTTCCATCTTTTCCAGCATCAGGGTCTTTTCCAGTGAGTTGGCTCATCCCATCAGGTGGCCAAAGTACTGGAGCTTCAGCTTCAGCATCAGTCCTTCTAATAAACATTCAGGATTTGTTTCCTTTAGGATTGACTGGTTTGATCTTGCAGAGTGAAGATTAGGACTTTGGAATCAGTGGGGCCTGGATTAAAATCCTGGCCCCATGGCTTTCTGGCTGTACATAACTTGGACAAGCTGCTTCAAACCCTTTAATCTGGGTAAGCACTGCTGTCTGCAGGGAAGAGATTCTCTTGGGCTAATCTGAGGTTGATTTACTTATGATATAAGTAAATCAGTAAGGGGAAGGTTATCTTTTTGTTATTGTTGTTTGTTTTTCTGCCTGCACCATGCAGCATGGAGAACTTCCCTTAGCAGGGGTTGAACCCACGGCCTTACCCCCTCCACAGTGGAAGCAGACTTTTTAAAAAATATATATTTACTTATTTGGCTGTGCTGGGTCTTAGATGTGGCACTTGGGACCTTTAGCTGCAGCCTGTGGGATCTAATACCCTGGCAAGGGATCGAACCCAGGCCCCCTGCATTGGGAGCATGGAGTCTTAGCCGCTGGACTACCAGGGAAGTCCTGGAAGCAGAGTCTTAACCACTGGACCACCAGGTAAGTTGGAGAAAGGTTATCTTATTAGAAGAAGTTAAATATGAACAAAACAACATTTTTGAGGACTTAGCCTGTGCCAGGTACGTTCTAAAGACCTTACCTGGAATGACTCACTTAACTATAGTAATCTTATGAGGTAGGTGCTATTAGCCACATTTTACAAAGTGGGAAACAGAGGCATACGGAGATGAAATAAACACCCAGGCCACAGAGCCAGCGAGTAACTGAGTTAAAATTTAGACCCAAGACATCCAACTCCAGAGCCTAAAACCTTAATCACTCTGACATGCTTCCTGCAACCCAGAGCTGAGGCCCAGGAACCTTGCTGGGATGGAGAAGAGGTTTGCCACGTCCCAGAACTTTATAGTCTCCTATGACTGAGTTCTGCATCCTGGCTCATGGGACCCCTCTCATTGATACACGACTTTGTCACGCTCTCAGTTCAACTTCTCCTTCCTGTCACAAACAGCTGAAAAAGCCCTCTCCTGCAGGTGTCTCCAAGTGGGCAGTGAGAAGCGCCAGTCCTTAAGATGGTGTAGGTGATGGCCTGAGTGAGTTATTTCAACTCCACAGTCTCAGTTTCCCCCTCCAGGCCTTAAATAATATTGAATTACATAGGGGAAAGCAGTTCCCTTTTCAGTTTCAATAACTTCAAGGGGAAAGTCTTCGCTGGGGGCTAGACTTTTACACAGGTATAATTATTACTGACATCTTCCTTTTAAGAACAGTAAGCCCTCTTGGTTTCCTTTCTAGACTATGTCCCCAATCCAGCTCTTCCTATAATGTCCACTGCCACAACCTGAGTGCGAGTGCTGCTTACTGACCTCCTGACCTCCATGCTTGCTTGGCTGAATTCAGTTCTCTATCCAATAGCCAGTGTACTCTCTGCTGCTCAAATTTGGTTATGTTACAGCTGTTTAAAAACCTTTGTAACGGAGGTAAAATCCGAACTCCTTTTGGCCTACAGGCCTGTGTCCCACCTGCCTCTGTGACTCCCTTTGGCTCCCTCTGCTTTCCCCTCCTGCTGGCTTTCTGTCTGTCGTTGTTGTTCAGCCACCCAGTCGTATATGACTCTTTGCGACCCCGTGGACTGCAGCACACCAGGCCTCCCTGTCCCTCACCATCTCCCAAAGTTTGCCCAAGTTCAGGTCCATTGTATCAGTGATGCCATCCAGCCATCTCATCCTCTGATGCCCTCTTCTCCGGCCCTCAATCTTTCCCAGCATCAGAGACTTTTCCAGTGAGTAGGCTGTTCAAATCAGATGACCAAAATACTAGTGCTTCAGCTTCAGCATCAGTCCTTCCAACTAGTATTCAGGGTTGATTTCCCTTAAGGCTGACTGATTTGATCTCCTTGCTGTCCAAGGGACTTTCAGAAGTCTTCTCTAGCACCACAGTTCAAAGGCATCAATTCTTTGGTGTTCTGCCTTCTTTACAGTTCACCCCTTCATGGACTACTGCCTTGTCATGACAAAGGGGCCTGCATAACTCAATGAAGCTATGAGCCCTGCAGTGTAGCGCCACCCAAGATGGACAGGTCATAGCAGAGAGTTCTGACAAAACATGATCCACTGGAGGAGGGAATGGCAAACCATCCTGTATACTTGCCGTGAGAACCTCATCAACTGTATAAAGGTCTTCTGTCTACCCTTCACACAAAGCCTCTCTTTGCACCCATGGTGCCTTCCACTGGAAATGGTTGGTCTTCCTATCCTTGTGACTGGCTCCTTTTTTCATTATTTAGGTCTAGATTCAGATGTTACCTCCTGGGGGAGGAGTTTCCCAAACACTGTAGCTTCAGCAGCTCCACCCAACTCATTCTCTGCCCTGTCACCTGAGCTCCCTGGTACTAGTCTGCACTCAACTATGGCATTTATTGTTTGTCTTGCCTACCACAGTTGGGCTGTAAGTTCCTGAAAGGCAGGCATCAACTCAGTCTTGGTCATTTTGGTATCTCTTGGGCCTGGCACAGTACCTGACCAACAGCAGGCATTAAACACATATTTGTTAATTGAGTGAGAGTGACATTCAGGGCACCTCTTTGGGAAAAGGGTGGGCACCTCTCTGCCCTCAATCTCCTATTTTCAAGGTAGAGATTCCTCTGCCTAGAGGTGCTTACCAGATTTTGTATGCTCAGTCATTCAGTCTTGTCCGACTCTTCTGCGACCCCAAGGACAGTAACCCACCATATTCCTCTGTCCATGGGATTTCCCAGGCAACAATGCTGGAGTGGGTTGCCATTTCCTTCTCCAGGGGATCTTCCCGACACAGGAATAGAACCCAAGTTCTCTGGTATCTCCTACTTTACCACTGCACCACCTGGGAAACTCTACCAGATTTTAGGGGGTACACAAATTCCACCTTTTTAATTTTTTTTGGCCATGTGGCTCAGCATGCAGGATCTTAGTCCCCTGACTAGGGATGGAACCAAAGTCTTAACTACTCGACTGCCAAGGAAATCCCAAAATTACACCTTAAATAATATTCAGAGAAAGTAGATGTTTGCTGTGAATTTTCTGATTACATAAAAGAATAATTCTGTGTTACTCCTTATGACTTCTCGAAGACTTGCTAATCTGATTTTTACAAAGTCCACAGCCTTACACTTCTTTGTATACATCAGTATCTAGATTATAACATTATACTATTTCACTATAGGTAATTTGTATTAAAGTGGAAAGTGACTTATGGTAATGATATGGTGTTCCTCTTTCAAATAAACGTACTCAGTTCAGTTCAGTTGCTCAGCTGTGTCTGACTCTTTGTGATGCCATAGACTGCAGCATGCCAGGCTTCCCTGTCCATCACCAACTCCCGGAGCTTACTCAAATTCATGTCCATCGAGTCGGTGATGCCATCCAACCATCTCATCCTTTGTCATCCCCTTCTCCTCCTGGCTTCAATCTTTCCCAGCATTGGGGTCTTTTCCAAAGAGTCAGTTCTGCCCATTAGGTGGCCAAAGTATGGGAGTTTCAGCTTCAGCATCAGTCCTTCCAATGAATATTCAGGACTGATTTCCTTTAGGATTGACTGGCTGGAACTCTTTGCAGTCCAAGGGACTCTCAAGAGTCTTCTCCAACACCACAGTTCAAAAGCATCAGTTCTTGGCTTGGCTTGGCGCTTGGCTTTCTTCATAGTCCAACTCTCACACCCATACATGATTACTGGAAAAACCATAGCTTTAGACAGACCTTTGTTGACAAAGTAATGTCTCTGCTTTTTAATATGCTGTCCAGGTTGGTTATAGCTTTTCTTCCAAGGAGCAAGCGTCTTTTAATTTCATGGCTGCAGTTACCACCTGTAGTGATTTTGCAGCCCCCAAAAATAAAGTCTCTCACTGTTTCCATTGTTTCTCCATCTATTTGCCATGAAGTGATGGGACCAGATGCCATGATCTTAGTTTTCTGAATGTTGAGCTTTAAGCCAACTTTTTCACTCTCCTCTTTCACTTTCATCAAGAGGCTCTTTAGTTCCTCTTCACTTTCTGCCATAAGGGTGGTGTCATCTGCATATCTGAGGTTATTGATATTTCTCCCAGCAATCTTGATTCCAGCTTGTGCTTCATCCAGTCCGGCATTTCGCATGATGTACTCTGCATTTAAGTTAAATAAGCAGGGTGACAATATACAGCCTTTACATACTCCTTTCCAAATTTGGAACCAGTCTGTTGTTCCATGTCCAGTTCTGTTGCTTCCTGACCTGCATACAGACTTCTCAGGAGGCAGGTAAGGTGGTCTAGTATTCCTATCTCTTGAAGAATTTTCCACAGTTTATTGTGATCCACACAATCAAAGGCTTTGGCATAGTCAATAAAGCAGAAATAGATGTTTTTCTGGAACTCTCTTTTTTGATGATTTAACGGATGTTAGAAATTTGATCTCTGGTTCCTTTGCCTTTCTAAATCAAGCTTGAACATCTGGTTCATGTATTGCTAAAGCCTGGCTTGGAGAATTTTGAGCATTACTTTGCTAGCATGTGAGATGAGTGCAACTGTGCGGTAGTTTGAACATTCTTTGGCATTGCCTTTCTTTGGGATTGTAATGAGAACTGACCTTTTCCAGTCCTGTGGCCACTGCTGAGTTTTCCAAATTTCTGGCATATTGAGTGCAGCACTTTCACAGCATCATCTTTTAGGATTTGAAATAGCTCAACTGGAATTCCATCACCTCCACTAGCTTTGTTCATAGTGATGCTTCCTAAGGCCCACCTGACTTTGCATTCCAGGATGTCTGGCTCTAGGTGAGTGATCACTCCATCATGGTTATCTGGGTCATGAAGATCTTTTTTGTATAGTTCTTCTGTGTATTCTTGCCACCTCTTTTTAATATCTTCTGCTTCTGTTAGGTCCATACCATTTGTCCTTTATTGATAGAGTGCCGGAAGAACTATGGATGGAGGTTTGTAACATTGTACAGGAGGCAGTGATCAAGACCATCCCCAAGGAAAAGAAATGCAAAAAGGCAAAATGGTTTGTCTAAGGAGGGCTTACAAATAGCTGAAAAAAGAAGTTAAAGGCTAAAGAGAAAAGGAAAGATATACCCATTTGAATGAAGAATTCCAAAGAATAGCAAGGAGAGATAAGAAAGTCTTCCTCAGTGACCAATGCAAAGAAATAGAGGAAAACAACAGAATGGGAAAGACTAGAGATCTCTTCAAGAAAATTAGAGATACCAAGGGAATATTTCATGCAAAGATGGGCACAATAAAAGTACTAGGCTTTTCTAAAAAGTAAATTGGTTTAAAGACATTAAATACAGGTGTATGTAGCCAACCTTGTGGAGTGCAAGAGGCTACTGTTACGGTATCATTGTTGCAGGTAGAGCATAGTTCCCCTTATGGTAAACTGGCCCCAGATGAGCCCCTGGGCTGAGTGCCATTTAGTTTGCTTTCTTCAGTGACATGGGAAGTTATTCAGCTGGTGTGAATTATGGACTGGAGCCTTTCTCCTGGACCTCTGTGTGTGAATTTGTCCATGTCAGTCTATTTTCCTCCAATGTATAGGGCTTTTATTTTCTGTGACCTCCGTGGTGGTGGGTAGAGAATGGTGGTTCTAAGACACAAAATACTTAATATCCTGGTGTCAAAGTCAGTCTCATAAATCAGCTTTTATCTGCCGATGAACCAAATAACCTAGTGCACAGCCTAATCATTACAAGTTAAAGCTCACCTATATAAATTATGAATTTTTTTTTTTAAAAATTGGTCTTCCAGGACCCCTCTGCCCTTCCATCAATCTGACCTCCAAACGGATGGAATCATGTATATAAAAAATGCAACAAATCCACACCTTGGCATTCCTTGGACTCAAAATGTGCCAACACTGTTTTTGTAGTATAGTAATATTCAACTTCCCTGTAAAACAACCATGCCACAAACTTAAATATTTGGCTCAAAAGCTGTGTGACTTCGGCGAAGTTACTTAACCCCTCTGTGCTTCAGTCTCTAGTTCCTTGTGTTACTGTAAGATTAAATAAGATAATGCATGTCAAACATGGTATCCGCCTCAACGTAAGTATTCAATAAATGACTATTAGCATTTCTATTTTGTATCTCCTCGGTCCTAGTTCACAAAGGCCGCTGTCTAGTTTGATTAACTTCCTAAACCTCAGCTGCTTCCCTCTACCCTTAGCACCAATTCAATCATCTCTTCACCAGTACCTTGCCGTTTGCCGGAGGCAGAAATCAAACCAGGTCCCTACCATTGCCAAGCTCACAGCCGACTAACGGGCTGTAATCAAGGTTTGTTTCCAGTTAGTTCTAAGGAGGAAATGGGGAGGGGACGACTAACTGGGACTTTGGGGTCCGCGGGTTAGGTGGGGAGGAGGCAGTCATTCAGGGCAACTTGCACTGCTTGTATAAGCATGGACACGGGAGTGGGAGCGGACTGCAGCTGGACCCTTAAGGACTGTGCGGATCTGGGGAGGCGACAGGACGCAGGCGCTGGAGGAACTTGAATGCCCGGCCACGAGATCGGAGTTCCTGCTGTTGGCCAAAGTAACCTGGAGCAGCTTGTGCCAAAAAGTGAGGCCTCGGCGCAGCCAAGTCACCTTGCAGGCGGGTCGCAACACAAAAGCAGAAGGCGGAACCCAAATGCGGGCGCACTGGAAAATACCCGGCCGTTAAGGACGGAAGTAACCGCAAACCCGTGACCGAATCGCCGAGCAACTCCCAGCGTTCGCAACGGTGGGAGGAGCCGGAAACTACCCGCGCGAGGTGGGTGGGCCCGGCAGTGGCCAAGGGGGCGGGGCCGGCTCTCTCACGGCAGCTGATTGGTCGGCCCGGCGGTGGTGGAGGCTGCGCGTGGAATCGTCACCTCGGCCTGGTGAGTCTTGAGTTCGAGCCTGGGCTTCGCCGGCTCCGGAATTGTCCCTAGGCTCCCGGCCGTGACTCCCTCGGGCCGGCTCCACGCTCACGACCTCTCGAGGCATGATCTGGAGGGGCCGAGCGAGGCCGGGGCCTGTCCTTGGGCGGGCTTCCACTCTCAAGTTCCCGGCTGTCGAGCCAGGACCCCTCAGGGATACTTTTGTGGGAGAGGGACGAGTGATGCACTCGGTCCATAGAGAAAAACAGTACGGGGATGTGGCGGGGAGGTCTGTCGAGTGGAGCAGGTAGAGGCCCAGTGGAGACGCCGAGGAAGCCCAAATCCTGGGCTGGGGAATTCGACGCGGGGGTCCCCGGAGGGGGAGGGAAAGAAGGAAGCCGCCGTGGCGGGGAACACGCGGGGTCTGGAGCTCGGAGGAGAGGCCTAGGCTGGTCGGAAATTGAGAGTTAGAGGATGAATGCAGGTGGAGGATGAGACCGCCAAGTCAGAACCCTTGAGTCATCTCCATCCGAAGAGTGGGTTGAAAGAGCAGGAGCTAGCCAAGGACAGCCATAAAGCGTGGTACAGGGGAGCGGGGGCGGGGCGGGGCGGGGCGGGGGGGGACCCGCCCCTGTATACGAAGCATCAATTTTAAGAATTTTATAGTTCTTGGCAGAGCATTAGCCCACACCACGATAAGGCATAATGAGACCTAATAAATGTATTTTGGATTTGGTCATAACTTCGGTAAACCGAAGACATGATATTTAAAAAATTTTATTATGAAAGTGTTCAGATTTACACAAAAGTGTAGAAAAATACAGAAAATAGCATACAATTTAGAATTCTAAGTACTTACCACCTAGCCTCAACTATGAATGGCCACCCCCAATTGCATAACATAATGTGAAGACATGCCTCAAATCCATACTGATAAACTTTAAGTTTGTTTTTTTTTTTTTTTCCCATTCATGTTTAGTGGGTATAAAGGTTCCATTTTGCAAGAGTAGAGAGTTCTGGAAATTGCTTGCACAACAGTGAATGTAATTAACACAACTGGATTGTACACTTAATGATTAGGTGGTAAACTTTATGTCATGTGTTTTTAACCACACACACACAAAAGGTCCTTTCAAATTAGAAAAAAAACTAGGGAATTCCCTGGCTGTCCAGTGGTTAGGACTTGGTGCTTTCACGGTGGGGTTCCATCCCTGGTTAAGGAACTAAGATCCCACAAGCCCTATGCAGGCATTAAAAAGAAAACAAACCTAATGCTGTAAATTAAGAAATAAAATCCGAGTTCAAGTGTGCAATGGAAAATAACTCGTTGCTAAGTAGAGTCCCATAGAGTTGTATTTTTAACTATGGAGGCTCTGAAATGAACTTGTTGGTTTTGATGCTGAGAGTACTGGACCTGGCCTGGGGTAGAATTAAGCACTAGTGGTGCCCTCTGGTTTATACTAGAACTTGAAGGGTTGGGCCAGCCCAGCTGTGTGAGTCAAATTTCTCCCAAATATTCCTGTTTTCTTACAGTCTGAGGCACACTTTTTTTTTTCCTGGCCGTGGCAGCTTGTGGGATCTTAGTTCCCAGACCAGGGATTGAACACAGGGAAAGCACAGAGTCCTAACCTTTGGACTACCAGGGAATTCCCTGAGGCACACATTTAATCCTTGGGTAAGCACCTGTGCAGGGCTTCTCTGGTGGCTCAATAATAAATAATACACCTGCCAAGCAGGAGACTCGGGTTCCATCCCTGGGTGGGGAAGATCCCCTGGAGCAGGAAGTGGCAACCCACTCCAGTATTCTTGCCTGGGAAATCCTGTGGACAGAGGAGCCTAGCGGGCTACATACAGTCCATAGCGTTGCAAAGAGTCAGA
The DNA here is from genome assembly GCF_054371585.1 of Giraffa tippelskirchi. Taxonomy (NCBI): domain Eukaryota; kingdom Metazoa; phylum Chordata; class Mammalia; order Artiodactyla; family Giraffidae; genus Giraffa; species Giraffa tippelskirchi. The sequence goes on along the minus strand of NC_137286.1, from coordinate 34,308,593 downwards.
TTTGACTGAGCGACTAAACAGCAACAAGCTTCTGTACTGCCCCATGCTTTCATTCAGGGAAGGGTAAGTGAAGTGTGAAATCGTCTCTTTCCACTCCCATTCTTTAGGGTTGCCCTTGGTAATCTGTCTCTAGTGTGACATATACTTACTCTCGGTCTCCCTAGTGTGCTACAGGTCAGTCCTTTACACTCTTAGGGCAGCTGGTTTTAACTGAACTGGGAGGCAGCCTTCCCTATTCTAGTTCTTTTCCAAGTGAGTCCTCCCTATGTGGCCTTGAAACCTTGCTTCTGCCTACCCCAAACAAACATACAAAACAAACTACAGACCAAGAAAGTAACTGCCGGGTTTGGGTTTTTGGCTCCTTGTCTTCCCCCTCAAGGCTTCAGAACCAGCACTTCTCCTGGAGCTCGATTTTCTTGATGTGAGTTGGCATTTATTAGAAAACTAAACAGCCCATCAAACTTGCATCTGAAGTTACTTTTTAAAAAATTGTCTTAAAAAGACAATTACATTAGTTATCGAAAAACAGATTTTTAGAACTATTCAGGAAAATACTAGATACTTGATCACATCACTGAATGTCAATGATAGTAAGAAGGAATTAGTGGCAAGATCCCTGGTGAATGATGACAAAGAGCAAAAATTAGATTCAGTTACCAGGTAGATTTGCTTAGTGATTGATGTTGAAGCTTATACACTGAGAACTATCAAGATGATCATTATTAAAATATCTGTGAGGAAAAAAGTTTTTGCTTATATGTAACTCACCCTTTAATTTCCTTTTTTTCCCCATGGAAATAATTGTGATTTTGGATTAAGTGAGGTTTCTTAGGAATGTAGCCATCATGTTACATCATAATTGCCTGTACCCAGGAGGTGATACAAAATGAATGAACCATTTTCTTATGTTTTCCTTTGTAGGGAAGATGGAAGAGCTGAGTCAAGCCCTGGCTGGTAGCTTTTCTGTGTCTCAAGATCTGAACAGCACAGCCGCCCCCCACCCCCGCCTATCCCAGTACAAGTCCAAGTACAGTTCCTTGGAGCAGAGTGAGCGGCGGCGCCAGTTACTGGAACTGCAGAAATTGTAAGAGATGTTTTAACTCCTTAGCTTCTCTCTGTAGGCTGACAGCTGTGAACCACACGGGAGGCTCCGGGCTTGTCTCTACAGAACCCCCTTCAAAGTGGACCCTTTGTAGATTGTTCTTGCTCACAAGGTCAGGAGGGATAAATCCCAGCAGAGGTAGACATCCTTGACATTCAGAGCTTGGGAAAAGATGAGGAAGTAGGGAGGGACTGAAGTTTGAAAGCAAAAGCTCAACGATCTGGTTAACTTTTTCTTTTCTTTTTCCCTGGCAGCAGTACTGAGCTTTGCAGTTTATGGACTTATGAAAGTCACGCCCAGACTTCCATTCCCCACATTCCCTGTGTGGCTTCTCCTGCACTCTGACTTCTGGCTTTGGTGTGGGCTTCCTGTCTTCCCTCAGCCCAGATGTTTCTGTGGAGCCCTTGGGAGTTCCAGACAAATAATTCCACAGGGAGTCTGAGGAAATGTCTTCCATACACTTCAGTCTCAGTGCCAAGATGAGCAAACAGGGAAAGAGAGTTTATAGGATAGCGAGTGTTTGAGGCTGGGCTGCTCTGAAGGCGAGGCCTGTCCTTTTATTCTCAGTGTAACACAGGCCTCTTCTGGGTAAAGAATTAAGTATTAGGAGAAACTGCCAACAGCTGCAGTTTCGATGCAGTCTCCATTTTGCCCACTGCTTCATCACTAGATGTGTGTAGCAGAGATGGTTCCCTGTGGCTTCTGGGTTGCTTGCAGATTACATTCTCAGATCTTTCCTTCCCCACAACCTCCACAGTTAATTAATTGCGATTAATTAGTTTGGAACAGATAATACATTCATATGGTTCAAAATTCACAATACATAAAAGAGTACATGGTGAAAACTCTGTCTTCTAGACATCAAGTTCCTTTCTCTCTCTCACTCTTTTTTTTGGTCACGCTGAGCGGCTTGCAGGGTCTTAGTTCCCTGATCAGGGATCGAACCCAGGCCCACAGCAGTGAACATGCTGAGTCCTAACCCCTGGACTGCCAGGGAATTCCCCACATCTTATAGTATACTTGTTACTGCTGCTGCTAAGTCGCTTCAGTTGTGTCCGACTCTGTGCGACCCCATAGACGGCAGCCCACCAGGCTCCACCGTCCCTGGGATTCTCCAGGCAAGAATACTGGAGTGGGTTGCCAGTTCCTTCTCCAGTGCATGAAAGGGAAAAGTGAAAGTGAAGTCTCTCAGTCATGTCCGACTCTTAGCGACCCCATGGACTGTAGCCTACCAGGCTCCTCCGTCCATGGGATTTTCCAGGCAAGAGTACTGGAGTGGGGTGCCATTGCCTTGTTATAGCTGATGAATAAATGTTGATACATTATTATTAGATTTCCTTAGCTTTTCTAAGTGGTCTTTGAAAATTAGGAGAGATGCATTGCTGTTCCTCAGAAAGCCCCAGAAGCTGTCCCTGTCTAAGGCTTCTCACTGCATCCCAGTGTTTCCTCCTTGCAGTCCCTGAGAGCCTTCAGACTGATGTCTGCCAGGCAGAGAAGCGTCAGCTCTCACCTGCATGGAGATGGGCGTCTAGGGTGGAGTGGGAGGGAATGGGATCAGCCACTAGCAAAACTTGAGAATTCCTTTAAATATTGTACTTTGCTTGTTCCTAGGAAACTCTGAAGAAAGCCGAGTGTGCTTAAACTGGGTTTCCTATTTAGGATCTGTGAGGAGGTGGTCACTAGTTAAGGCTTACAAAGGAAATTCTATCATCTCTTACTCCCACAATTTCCAAATTGGTCCTGAATTTAGAGACTTTTGAATTACATCTGTCACATTGTAGGGTGTCTTCCTGTGAGACATAAAGACCTGGCCTTATGTCTTTTTTTTTCCCCCAGAAAGCGGCTGGATTATGTGAACCATGCCAGAAGACTGGCTGAAGATGACTGGACGGGGATGGAGAGTGAAGAAGAAGAAGAAAAGAAAGATGATGAGGAAATGGACATTGACACTGGCAAGAAGTTACCAAAACGATATGCTAATCAAGTGAGTGGTCCAGAGAAGATTAGGTGTAGCTGGTCCCGCTCCATTTACTGTGCAGTCAGAGCTCTTTACTTACCATGAACAGAGAGGAATGAGATAGGAAGAATAGGAACTGCTTTGAAAGTGCTGATGTACATAACATTTCTGAGATGAAGAGATGGCTTACAGCTCTGTGTGCTGATGGGTGTCGCTGATGGAGTCTGGATAGTGGGTTTCAGAATCATCACCCCATGCTGTTAGCAAAGGCTTCTGACCTGCTGCCAAAAACCCCTGAGCTATTGATATGCCAGTTGTTTCCGTTCTTGTCCTGCTTTACTGGTCATTATACAGCGGTTTTGGATTAGGCCTGCCCAGCCCAGCACTGTGCCCCACCCCACCTCCCAGGTTAGTAATCTTTCTCAAGTGATGGACTAATATGCCAGTCTTGGATCTTTACATTCAGGTGGTTGGAGGTTGAACACTGGGAACTGCCCAGCACCCCCAGGCTAGCCAGCTGAGGTTGAGACCACTGTAACAGACCACTATATGAGACAACAGACCACTATAGCAAACTTCACTCAGTGCCCTGCTGATTCTAGAGAAGAAACCGTTGTGGCTTGTGGTGCCATGGGGGAGGCAGGCATGGAGACTGTCTAGTGCTCTAGGCAACCCAGGTATTCTAGAGGTAGGGCACGTATCTGAGTGGGGCCAGGGGTCTACCCTGCTATTGCATACTTCTCTCTGTAACCCAAGTGTCTTGTCACCTCGGCATCCTCTCCTACTTTTAGAATATGGTTCCTGGGTGCACATACTCCCATCCTGTTTCTCTGCCTCAAAATATAGCACAGACGACATCTTCTGTGACAAAGTACAGTTGAGTTCTGTTGAGCAAGCCTTGTGCATGTGGAATCTTAGTTCCCTGACCAGGGATCAAACCTGTACAGTGGAAGCATGGAGTCTTAACCACTGGACCACTGGGGAAGTGCCCAGCAAACATTATTGAAGGCCCTGTTCTTTGTTAAGCTAGGCTATGCTCAGAAAGGAGACATGAGCTGGAAATAGCCCGTGCACTCCTAGAGTAAGTGTAGAGTATGTTTTTTTCAGTAAGAAAGTGATACTAACTTCCAGCAGGGAAGGAAGCTGGGTTTTGAAATCAGGAAAAGGTTAATGAAAGAGAAGACAGCTTTGAATCGTGGGTAGGACAGGCAGAGGTACAGAGCATTTCAGGGCATTTCAGGCAGTAGAATAAGGCTGAGCAAGAGCCCAGACTCTGACTTCCCTGGTGGCTCAGATGGTAAAGTGTCTGCCTACAATGCGAGAGACCCAGGTTAGATCCCTGGGTCGGGAAGATTTCCTGGAGAAGGAAATGGCAACCCACTCCTGGAAAATCCCATGGACAGAGGAACCTGGTAGGCTACAGTCCATGGGGTTGCAAAGAGTCGGACACAACTGAGCAACTTCACAAGAGCCCAGAGGTGGGAGAGGAACATATGATGTGTTCAGGAGGGATGTACAGAGGGTGTGTGCGGATGGAGCAACATAGGGTTGGGGGAGGTATAGAGCAGAAATGTGTACAGGGATTTAGACTCTGGCCTAGCCTGAGGAACCACTGAGAAGTTTTGAGCCAGGGGCAGAGGTGGGACTTCATGGGATGACTCCCACATCAGTGTGTAGAAAGGCCTGGCAGAGAGAGACTGTGGTAGGGAGCTAGGTTTGCTAAAAGAGCTGATGGTGAGTTTACTGAGAGCAGTGAAAGTGTGTCTGGCTTTTTTCATTTAGCAAAAGGATTCATTTATGTTGTAGCATGTGTTAGAACTTCATTCCTTTTCAAGTAATATTCTGTTGTGTAGATACACCACATTTGTTTATCCATCCATCAGTTGATAGCCATTTGAGTTGTTCCACTTTGGGGCTATTATGAATATTGCTGCTATGAATATTTGTTTACCATGTTTTTGTGAGGACATATGTTCTCATTTCTCTTGGATATATACCTGGGAGTGGAGTTACTAGGCCCTATGATAACTCTGTGTTTAGCCTTTTGAGGAACTGCCAGCCTGTTTTCCAAAGCAACTGTACCATTTTACATTCACACCAATGATGTGTGAGAGTTCGTTTCTCCGCATATTTGCCAATACTTGTTATGGTCCAGCATTTTGAGTATAGCCATCCTAGTGGGTGTGAAGTGCTATTCCATAGTTTTAATTTGCATTTCCCTAGTAGGCTACAGTCCATGGGGTCGCTAGGAGTCAGATACGACTGAGCGACTTCACTTTCACTTTTCCCTTTCATGCACTGGAGAAGGAAATGGCAACCCACTCCAGTATTCCTGCCTGGAGAATCCCAGGGACGGTGGAGCCTGGTGGGCTGCCGTCTATGGGGTCGCACAGAGTCGGACACGACTGAAGCGACTTAGCAGCAGCAGCAGCAGCAGTGACTAATGATGTTGAGCTTCTTTTCATGTGTTTATTAGCCAGTATCTTTAGAGAAATGTCTGTTCAAATTCTTTGCCCATATAAAAGTGTAGTTATTTGTCTTCTGTTATTGAGTTGTAAGAGTCCTTTATAAGTTCTCTATGAGATACATGATTTGCAAATATTTTCCATTATGTGGTTTGTCTTCACTTTCTTAATGATATTTTTGGCAGCACAGAAGTTTTACAGCTTTATGTAGTCTTAATTTTTTTTTTGTAGTCTTAATTTATCTTTTGGTTCGTCATTTGTGCTTTTGATGTTGTATTACTACTGTTGTTTAAGGGATTGTTGATTATGCCTTGGGTTTAAAATTGAATAACACAGAAGGAGGTGATGACATTATTAATAGGGCACAGAATGCAGAAGGGGAAGGATGAGTGTTTCAGGGATGGGAAGTACTTGGGGTATAGAAGGCAGTGAATTCTGTTTTGGATATGCTGGGTTTAAGGTACAGAGAGGACCAGCAGAGAAAGAGATAACAAGTGGACAGCTGGAAATACAAAATTGGAGCAAAGGAAAGAAGTCTGGAGATGAAGAAGAAGAGAATTAGGAGGCATCTTCTTTGGAATGACAAGTAAAGCTACAGAAGTAGATGAGGTCCACCCCAACAGGGGACAGCATGTAAGAGAAAAGAAAAGGGGGACCTAAAACAGCCCCTAAAGATTATTTACATGTTTTGGGGGAGTGTGTGGAGGACTGTTTGGAGGAAAAACAGAAAAGTGGTGTGTCACAGAGCCAAGGGAGCATGTGTCTAGGAGGAGAATATGACTGGCAGCATTACACCAGGAGTGGAGGAAGGAGGGGGAGATGAGGGAATAGAGATGCTCGGCTGCAGGGAGGTCAGGCAGGGATGTGAGGTAGCAAATCTGGACTGATGGTGTCAGAGTGGGTAGGAAGGCAGCAGCAGGAAATATGAAGTATTAATAGTTAAAGAAAGAGAAAGTGGAAGAGCTTAATAGAAATGTAGAGTATAAAGGTTTCATTTTTGCCTTGGACTTGAGGATTAGGGGTTGTGTATTTTGTGGCCTACGGGGAAGGAGAGATGGGAGAGAGATAGATTCAGTGAGAGGGATTACCTGATAGGCCAAAGTCTTGGTATAGACGGGAGGCACCAGTGGTGAGTGGAAGAGCAGATCTTTTCAAATTCCTTTTGCCACAGCCTTTTTTTTTCTTTTTTAAGGTAGATTTCCTAACATCTTTTCGTGTAGTATTTGGGTCAGTAGTTTGGGACTTGATCTAGTTTAGAGCATCTCAAGGTAAAGGATTTTATTCATCTCTGAGGTATAACCCCTAGAACATAATGGTGTGATAAAGGTAGGTGGGTGGACAAAATAAGGAAAGAAAGAGGGTCGCATCCTCCAGTATAGGAGGTGAGGTAGTAAGAGTGTATATGGATGCAGATAATGAAGGTGAGAAGTTGAAGTTCAGGGTGAACAGGAGAGGAGTTGATTACTAAGAGCTAGTGAGGTGGAGGTCCCACTGTCACTGTTTTCTGTTCTCATTCTTTTACATGTATTTTCATTATAATATATGCATGAAGTGAAAGTGTTAGTCACTCACTCATGTCCGACTCTTTGCAACCCCATGGACTGTAGCCCGCCAGGCTCCTCTGTCAGTGGAATTCTCCAGGCAAGAACACTGGAGCAGGTTGCCATTTCCTGTTCCAGGGTTTCTTTCTGACCCAGGATTTGAACCTGGGTCTCTTGCCTTGCAGCAGATTCTTTACCATCTGAGCCACCAGGGAAGCCATATATATATATATATACACACACATATATATATATACATATATATATATATATTTCTTTTCTTTTTATTATTTGTTTATTTGCTGCATTGAGTTCTTAGTTGTGGCAGGCAAGATCTTTAGTTGCAACTTGTGGGATCTTCCCTAACCAGATTGAACCTGAACCTCCTGCATTGGGAAGGAGAAGTCTTAGCCACTGAACCACCAGAGAAGTCCCAGGACATAAATTCTTTGTCATTGTAAACACAGGAGCAGCACAGCCCTATTGACTGTTTTTTGTTTGTTTGTTTTTTAATTTGTGGAAAATTGCTTTACAATGTTGTGTTGGTTTATGCCATACAACAACTTGAATCATCATCATTATATATATATATATTTATATTCCCTCCCTCTTGAGCCTCCCTCCTACCCCCATTCCACGCCTTTAGATCATCACAGAGCACCAGGTTGGGCTCCCTGTGTTAAATATTAATAGCAGCCTCTCACCAGCTATCTGTTTTACACGTGATAATGTATATATGTCAGTGCTGTCTCTCAATTCATGCCATCTTCACCTTTCCCCGTTCTGTCCACAAGTCCATTCTCTACTTGGATCATCAGCCTTGTTCACTTTTAACACCATTTTTTGTGTTCCTAGTTAATGCTCTCAGAGTGGTTAATTGACGTCCCTTCAGATTTGGGGCAGGAATGGATTGTGGTCGTGTGCCCTGTTGGAAAAAGAGCCCTTATCGTGGCTTCCCAGGTGAGTAGCCGCTCCCACGCCTGTGCCAGCATGCCCGGCCTGCAACTTGAGGGATTCTCTGCACACTCTGTGTTCCTTATCTGTCAGGCAGCTGTGCTTGCCAGGGATTGAAACACTTTCCTGTGGGAGGGATTTGGTGAGAGCCATCCTTGGGCTGATGGCACCCGTGCAGAATGTGAAAGCAAAAGGGGGAGGAGACCCTGATGCCTGATGTGACTTTCTTTCCCCACAGGGCTCTACCAGGGCCTACACCAAGAGCGGCTACTGTGTCAACAGGTTTTCTTCCCTTCTGCCAGGAGGCAACAGGCGAAACTCAACAGCAAAAGGTGCCTACATAAAGTTGTCTGTTTATTAAGTTTTATAATCAGTAAGAGACAGTGCTTGGTTACTTGCTTAGTTGTTTTAAAGACCCACTTTGAAAGGACACCTTTGGAACTGCACAAAGATACTGTCCTGCCCACTGGGCTCTCCTTCAAGGTCAGGCCTCCTCAGCTGCAGAATAGTTGCCCCTTGTCAGGCCTGCTGAATTAACCCCCTGAATTAAAGTCGGTGCACCTTTCCCATGGACTTCGGTCACAAGGTGACAGGTGCTGTTTTCTGGGGAAAGGTCCCTCAGAAGACCAAGTGTAACATACAGTAAGCTGTTGCTGGGGCTCCTGCCAAATTCCCTTTTCTCCTTTATCTTTGTCCTCACCTTAGCTTCTCCCTCCCACCTGGGCCCAGCCGAGGAGACTAAAGGTTAAATAACTTGCCCGCAGTCATTCAGCCAGGAGTTGGTAGAGCTGGGCCTACACAGTTCTCTTGTCTCTACCGGCTCAGGCTCCCTTGGTGCTTCCTGCTGTCCTCTGTCCTAAGCCCAGATCCCTCCGTTGTTTTTTTTCACTCGGGCCTGAAATGGGCTCTCCCCTGCCCTCCGCCCTGTTATTTTAGTCCTCTGATCCCACCAGACTGTTCATATCCTATCTGTTCGTGAAGCATTTCCTGCTGTTCCAGGCCCCTTTCCTGGAACTCTCATTTCCCTTAGTTGGTGCTATACATTGCAGCTCTTGGTTTTTTCCTCTTCAATCACCTTAATCCCCTCAGCTGGATTGTAACTTCCCTAAAGGCAGGGATGATTTACAGTTAATACTCCCCACAGGACACAGTGCCTATGGTAGGAAATCAAAAGTAATTGTCAACTCAAATGGAAGGTTACTTGCCTTCAAACTTGAGCTTCCCTTAAACCTTATCTAAAGGTTCAGAGTTCACATGTGGCACAGCCTTGACCCCTCTTATGCTGTCACACCTAAGGCCACCGTTGGGCTGTACCAGGCAGCCAGAAAAGGCTGTGAAGAACTTTGTCCCTTAGTGCTGGTGCTTCCTGTGATCACTGAGGGTTGTTGGATGCAGTTCCCAAGACCCGAAGATGGGGCTCCCTAGATTATGGTGGAGGGAGCCCTGATGGGAACCCTGTACTGACTTTCTGCCCACAGACTACACCATTCTGGACTGCATTTACAGTGAGGTGAACCAGACCTACTACGTTCTGGACGTGATGTGCTGGCGGGGACACCCGTTTTATGACTGCCAGGTAAGGACTGATGCTCTCCTCATGTCTTCTCCTGCTTTCTCCTCTCTTCCCAGGAAAGTGGCTCAGCATGTGGGTTTAGTCCGTGACCAGCTTCTTGGTGTTTACAGGATGTGGTATATCAAGAACATCATCTAATGTTCCTTGCATCTTTGAGTGTGTTTAAATTAGCTTCATTTCTAAAAAGAGGTAGGAGGAACTAAGGGAAGCATAGCCGTTCTTGAGGGGAGGAAAGAGAAACAGAGTGGGGGGATAGGCTGGGACTTCGTGGAAGCTGTAGCCCTGCCCTCTCTCCAGGGTGTGGGAGGCTTGCTGGCAGAGAAGACTGCGGGTAGAGGGCATGCTGCCTAGTGCAGGCGGCACCAGGAAGAGAAGGTGGAATGTTAAGCACCATCAAATAGACTTCTGCCACCTCCACTCCTTACCAGCCACATCCTGACCCTGAATGTCAAGGCCTCCTTAGTATGACTATAAGGGCATGAATCCCTGAGGGGCTAGCTCTGGAAGCAGATTTTCCAAGTGAGGAAATGCCCCCCCCCAACATTCTCCCCTCAAGTTTCACCTTCCCACAACATTTTTCTCAGATTGGTGATACTTACGAGTGACAAGCAGTCATCAAGAGAGGCCAGGTCACCCCACAGGGTCCATCTCTGCTCCTGTGCGCCCCCATCCTTGTCCCGGTTTTATTTGTTGTTGTTTAGTCACCAAGTCATGTCCAACTCTTTGCAACCCCATGGACTGTAGCCCACCAGGCTCCTTTGGAATTTTCCAGGCAAGCACACTGGAGTGAGTTGCCATTTCCTACTCCAGGGGACGTTCCCAACTCAGGGATCGTACCCACATCTCCTGTATTGGCAGGTGGCTTCTTTACCACTGAGCCACCTGGGAAGCTCTGTCCAGTTTTATGCTGCTACTGCTAAGTCGCTTCAGTCGTGTCCGACTCTGTGCAACCCCATAGACGGCAGCCCACCGGGCTCCCCCGTCCCTGGGATTCTCCAGGCAAGAATACTGGAGTGGGCTGCCATTTCCTTCTCCAATGCATGAAAGTGAAAAGTGAAAGTGAAGCCGCTCAGTCGTGTCCGACCCCTAGCGACCCCATAGACTGCAGCCTACTAGGCTCCTCCGTCCATGGGATTTTCCAGGCAAGTGTACTGGAGTGGGGTGCCATTGCCTTCTCCGATAGTAGTGGGTTTTTAATGCTCCCTCTCAATTGTTAATATTTTATCATTGTAGTTCTCAATGTGTGGCCTCAGAAGGTTGTTCAAAATGCAAATTCTTCAACTTGTTGAATCAGAAATTATGGGATTGGGGCTTATGTTTTAAGAAGCCTCCAAGTGATCCTCACAGAGGCCCAAGCATGCGAATCACAGATTATCACCATAGGCTACTTCTTTCCATAGCCATTACCCCAACCTAGGTTTGCAAATCATGCCAGTTGGTGGTAGTTCAGAATTTTAACATGCATCTAAATTCAAAAAATAATAACCAAGACCTGCTTCGCTAAGCACTTTGTGAGCATGATCTCACTGAATCTCTTACAGCAACTTTAAAAGACAAGTATGTACTATTGTTTTTACTCCTGATTGTTTAGATATGGAAGCTGAGAGCCGCAGATGTTAAGTACCTTGCCCAAATGCAGAGCCAAGCCCCAAACTCAGAATTCACAAATTCAATCCAGAACCTGTTTTTCTTTAATTCCGTTGAAGGATGTTTTATAACATACATTCACAACCTACAAATTTGGTAACTAAAGCCACCTATATTTTGATAATATAAAGAAAAAAGACTGGGTTTTTGTTTTTGTTTTTTTTTGGTTTTGGAAATTTGAAAAGAAAAAGAAAAGCCCCTAAATATCAACAGAAGGGTATGTATCAGAAGTAGTAGTTTATGAGAAGTTACAACTACGAAGTAGTTTCTAATCCTCAGGTAAAGTAAGACAAAAGTTAACACAATGTGCTTTGGAGTTGTAGAGTCCTGGTCCTGTGGTAATGCTGTGTGCACCTGGGTGAGTGACGTAATCTCTCTGAGCCTGAGTCCTCACCTGTAAAATGGAGATAGTAATAATACAATTTGGAGAGGATGGTTGATGATTAATACGATTATATGCATAAGGTCCTTAGCATGGAGCCTGAGACATAGTAGGCCTTCAGTGATAAATGTTGGCATTACTACTATTAATAATCCTATTGGGTTTAAGAAAAATATATCCAAAGATTTTATGACATCTTCCTGACCTTAGAGCAGTGTTTTAACAGAACTGAAGGTAATGAGAAGAGGGCTTAGGTTTTCATCAATCAGGTGACTGTTTTTTTCACAATTTTATTGAAGTATAACTGACATACAGCACTGTGTAAGTTCAAAGTGTACAGCACAATGATTTGACTTACATATAGGACAGTAAGTTAACACCCATTATCTCATATAGATACCAAAAAAAAAGAAAAAAATAGTTTTTTTTTCCTTGCCATGAGAACTCTTAGGATCAACAACTCACAACAGCTATCACATATATCAGATAACAAAGTTAACCATGGTCATCCTGTTGTACTTTCAATGTCTAGTACTTATGTATCTTATAACTGGACATTTGTGCCTTTTGACCATCAAGCAGCTTTTTAAAATGGGGTGTTTTTGTTCATAAAACAATATTTTGTTCATGAAACAGTGAGCCTTATTTCATCTTTCCCTGTCTCTTTGGCAGACTGATTTCCGATTCTACTGGATGCATTCAAAGTTGCCAGAAGAAGGACTGGGAGAGAAAACCAAGCTCAATCCAGTAAGGCCTGCAAGTTCTTTCTGGGGATCAGTTTGGATTGCTCTATTGTCTGAATTCAATCATTATGGATAAAATTTTTTTTTTTTTTTCTTTTTGAGGCAGCATGGCATAGTGGGAAAAGTATGGACTTAATAGTTATCCAGATTCCAGTTCTGGCTTCTAACACTTACTTGGTTAAGTTAATATCTTCACTTGGCTTTAATTTCTTCATCTGTTTAATAGGGTTAATAACACCTACCTTACAGAGCTGTTCTGTGAACCAAATGATGTAAATGTGCAAGTCTTTCTAGCATATACTTAGGGTGAGCACTCAATAAATAGTGGTTGAATGCTAATAATTTCTTTTATTAATAATGCTATTTAGAATGCTAGTACGGTGGTTCTCAAACTGTGGCTTGCATCCATACCACTGGAGGCTTGTTTAAATTCAAGCTCCTGGGCTTCACCCCCAGAGTTTCTGATTCAGTAGGTCTGGGGTAAAGCCTGAGAGTTTGCATTTCTAACAAGTTCCCCAGTGAAACTGATACTGCTGGTCCATGGGCCACACTTTGAGAACCCCTGCTTTTGTATCTGAGCTAAGAGTGACCTCACCTAGTGAGTTCCCTCTTTTTATAGATGAGGATGCAGGCTCAGAGAGAGGGTGCTGCCTTCCCCAAGGTCCCACGGTCCAGGATGATAGCCCAAGTGTCTTTGCTATTTGCTCAGTGATTAAACACAGAATAGCTATTTTCATTGCATTTTATTCGTTAAGGTCTATAGACTGGCATTTGCTTGGGTTGCTTACAGCATTTTTAAAGGCAACTGGATAACCAGTTACAGGACAGTAAATGGAGCCAGTACTTCCAGTGATGTTATCAATAAGGTCCAGGAAGAACATGGGTGCTGCTTCCTCTGAGATGCTGTTCCGTGTGCTCTACATGTACTATCTCACTGACTCTGCATGACAACCCTATACAGTAGATGCTTTTATTATCCCTTTTTATAGACAGGAAAATGGAGGCATATGGAGATTAAATGATTGACAGAGGTGCAGTTCAGACCCAAGCAGTCTGACTGAGAGGTTGTCATAATCCTCATCACTTTGTTATGTTGCTTTAGTATAAAAATTTTTGCTGTTATGGCATTTCACCAGCCCTCCGTTTGGGACAGCTGTCATAGGGTTGGGAGAATAACAGAATCCCCACACCTAGTACAGGGTAATGGTTCACAGTCTTGACTGTATGTTAAAATCGACTGGAGAGCTTAAAAAACAAAAATGCTTGGGTCCCACCCCGGAGCAGTTCAGTCAGAATTCCAGGGTGAGGCCTGGGCATCAGTAATTTTTAAGAGTTTCCCAGATGGTTCTCCTGTAAAAAACAAGGTTGAGAATTCTATGCCTAGTAATTCAGAGGATAGGTAGAGGGGGGTGGTTAGGGTGAGATTGAAAATTTTCTTCTTTGATACGTTGTTAGCTCTTCAACTGCTGGAACCAGTATTGTTTGTAACATATACTAATTATTTGTTCTTATTTATGTTTCAGTTTAAATTTGTGGGACTGAAGAATTTCCCTTGTACCCCTGAGAGCCTGTGTAAGGTGCTATCTATGGACTTCCCTTTTGAGGTAACAAAACCATTGTCTTTATTGCTCTGATGTGATTGTGGGACACAGGGAAACTCAGCTACATGGAGTCTTAAGAGTGCCTCTGACTTTGCTGTGTCAAAGTATCAGAAAAAGGGCTGAAAGCTGACTCTCGGGAAAGGATGTGCTCATGACCCTTCAGAGTCAGATAAGTCAGAAGCCCAGAGCTGAAGGGGCCCTGAAAAGAAAGCTCATCTCATGCCCTCATTTTACAGATGGAGAAACTGAGGCCCAGAGAGAGGTGAGGGTTCCATTCCTGGCTCCTTGTGTCCTCTGTGTGCTGCAAGCGTGAGAATCAGCCCCATGTTTGACTGCCACGGCTGATTATGATGTAAAGGCACTTCTGTGGCCGACAGACTGCAGGGCTTTGAACTCCTAATCCTTCCTTCCTCCGACCAGCAGATGGTCCCCAGGGATGGCAGTGCGTGCTGAGCATGAGTAGTTGCAGGGCAGCAGAGTGACTAACTTGTCTCAGGTTGCCCAGGACTTCCCGGGTTTTAGTGCTCAACTCAAAGTCTCAGGTCCCCAGGGTCTGCTCAGCCCCGGGCAGCCTTTTTTCCTCCTCAGAATGTGCCAGTACCCTCTACACAGACTTCCTTTGCCCATCGTACCCTTTAAAATTCTGCCTAGTCACCCACAAGTATTTGCTTGAACTGAATATAATTTTGCTAAAAGGATCACAGCTTCCCGAATAAGGAAATAGCAAAGGCTGAGCTGCTTTCATTTCTGGGAGTCGATTAAGAAGGTGGTAAGAACACCATCTTTATTTATAACCCTTATGCCCTAGTGACAATAAATGCTTTTTAGAGATGAGTCACTGAATCACAGAAAAGAAAATATGGGACTGTGGGAGGTCTTCCCGTTGAGAAAAACTGAGTTTCCCAGAACGTAGCTCTCAAACAATTTAGGGGGAGGTTCAGGCAGCCAGAAATGCTGGCTGCTTGACCAGCTGCTTCCCTTGCACTCAGCAGTGCGGCATCTTGGAGGGGCTTGTACAGTTTCCCTGCTTTGTTCCCTGTGTGGAGCACATCCCCCACTACTGGGACCTCCAGGTGGTAGGAAGTACATGGAATCAGAGGAGAGAAGACCTGGGCTCAAGGTGGATTTCTACTTCATTCTCAGTGTGTTTGGGGGAGGCCCCAGAACTCCCAGAGCTGGAGCAGCCCCAGCTCTCAGACACTTTCATGGTGGGTAAGAGAGTGAAATGGGGCTTCCCTGGTGGCTCAGATGGTAAAGAATCTGCCTGCATTGCAGGAGACAGATTCCATCCCTGGGTCTGGAAGATCCCTTGGAGAAGGGAATGGCTACCCATTCCAGTATTCTTGCCTGGAACATTCCATGGACAGAGGAGCCTGGTGGGCTATAGTCCATAGGGTCGCAAAGAGTCAGACACAACTGAGTGACTAACACATACTTCAAGAGGATGAAATAGTGGATAGGAAAGCACCCTATAAACGGGAAAGTACTTTGTATGTTTTTATATACTAAAATTTCGTTTTCTAGGCCATTTCTTCATTTAGAGAAATGCATGTGTGAGAAACGAGGACTCTCTTTCATCTGGCAGTGACCCAGGAAAAAAGAACTGGACCATAGGAACTGCCGCAGTGTACATAGCTCTCCTAGAGACATGGGCCCCAGAATCCCTTCTCATCAAAGGTTTCCTCTCTTGTAGGTGGATGGGCTTCTCTTCTACCACAGGCAGACCCACTACAGCCCCGGAAGCACTCCTCTGGTGGGCTGGCTGCGCCCCTACATGGTGTCAGATGTTCTTGGCATAGCTGTGCCAGCCGGCCCACTGACCACCAAGCCAGAATATGCTGGCTACCAGCTCCAGCAGATTATCGAGCACAAGAAGACCCAGAAGGAGGGCATAACCGAGAAGCTCACACCCAGGGCCTCTGAGAATGGACACTATGAGTTGGAGCACCTGTCTACCCCCAAGCTGAAGAGCCCTCCCCAGAGCCCCAACCACCCGGAGAGCCTCATGGAGAACTAGGCAGGGCAGCCTCCTCTGGGAGTCACAGGATGGTGGTTGGTCTCAGAGGAAAGCTGGGGAGGTGGACACTGACAAGAACAAAGTGACTTCATTTTAGGGGAGACCTTCCAAAGCCATTCCAGCTAGAAAGAGCTTGTCTCCTATCTGAGATGCTGGCTTTAACAGTAGAGGGAGATTCCCACATTGTGTGGTCTTTGGATTTGAGCAGCAACTCCTGTGAAAATGTATCACAGATCCACAATGTAAATATGTGTCATTCTTAAGAAGTTGTTTGTGGTTCTTAAACTTTAGACCGTCAGGAATCTCCCCCACCTCCACTCCTTCAGGCTACCTAAACCGTGACTGTTCAAGTGTTGGCCCATCTCACTCTGTTTAGCACTTCAGCATTCTGCTGAGTTTCTAGTTGCTGCTGTTGGTAACGTCATTTTCTAAAAGGTCTTACCAGGAACTGCAGTTCTTGGTATTTGAATATGTTCCCTCTTCTGAGAAGACAAGTGTGATTTTCTCTGGTTTCGACACAGCCAGAGATAAAATGCAAATAGAGTTCATTCACTGCTTCCACCAACATTTGAACATCTTCCAGAAAATAAGCCTTGTGCTAGGTCTGGAGGTGTAGAGTGGGTTATGGTGTGGAACAGGATTTCATTCCTGCCCTTGAGCTCAGGATCCAGTGAGGAAATAAACCCACCAGCATCTAGATGGTGGGATGATGGCTTTAGTGCAGAAAGGGGGGCAGGGGAGACTGGGAGGAGCAGAGGGAGGTTTCAGAGCTGGGCTGAGACTCAGAGGAGGGGCAGAAATGTGCTCTGTGGATGAGGAGGGGAGAGTTTCTCGCAGAAGCAGGAGTTTGCAGTTGCACCCCTCCAGAGCTGAGCAGGACTTGCTCTGGGGCCTGAAGTTGGTTCAGCATGGCTTGAGGATAAAGTGGGGCTGGGAGGCTGTGGAAAAGGAGGCTGGAAAGAGACGGGCCTGACCGTAAGTGGCCTGTGTGTATAAGGTGTGTTATACAGAGGTTTTGTATTTTATATCATGGATGAAAGGGAGCTGATGAAGTGCTTTGAGCAGGCAGGATCCACTCAGATTTGTGGATGAGAGCTCTGTGGCAGCTGTGGGGGTGGAAGGTGGCCTCTAACACCAACCAGTTAGTTTCTGCTCTTTGTTCAGGAAATGTGTCCCATTTCCCGTGGCCTCAATCTGCTCCCCATACTGCTTTCCACTTTTTTAGGACTTCTCTTAGTAGACAAAAGGTCCTCCCTATTCCACTCCAGTGTACTAGTATCCTGCGGAGAAAATTTCAGAGGGATCCAGGTCAGATCTTGTCTGACATGCAGTTGTTTCTTTGTATTGATCAATTCTGGGAATGGATCCAGGCAGAAGCTGTGGTTAAGCAGAGCCTAATTACACAAATTCAGCACCCCACTGGAACTAGCCTCAGTGCTGGGCTCTTAAGAGGGCTGCTCAGGCTGACACTGTAAAATTGGAGAAAGAAGAAACCCCCTTCCCTACCCAATAATGACCCAGCTGGCCGCAGGTTTAAGCATGCCTACATCAGTAAGCTGTTTCCTGAATTTAGGTCAATTCTGTAATAGGAACATCGTGTTCCTCTTGCCAAAAAGCATGTTGTAGGTTGCTTAGAGGTTTAGTCTCTTTAATGATATTCTGAATGCTCTAGTTTGTGCTCTCAGCAGCCAACTGTATCATTTCAGGAGCTGTGCATGCTAGTATCAGTAGAGACTTGACCAGCTTTGCCCAAAAATAATCAGGTCTGGAAGGACTACTTCCCTCAAAGAATGCTCTCTGGGGACAGATGCATGAATCAAAGAACATATCAGCCAAACTTATCACCATGTACAACTTGATACTGTTGAATGGTACCTTGAAGGATGTTTCTCAGGGGTGTGCCCTCATATTTTTAAATGAGCCAGTATGATTTATCAATCACTGAATAGAACGTGTCCCCTGGTCATATTTCTCTGTGAGTTATGAACTCTCCTCCTGCCACCCATTTCAAAGACGGTTGTGTTGTCGGTATCTGTGATTGGATATTAGTTATTTTAATGTTAACTCAAAACTTAGATTGTAGAAGAAATGGAAAAGAGAGAGGTGGGACTTAAGGACATGGTAACTCGATAGCTGTGAAATGAAAGAAATGGACAGGAGGAGAAGGAATTGGCAACCCATTCCAGTATTCTTGCCTGGGAAATCCCATGGGCAGAGGAGCCTGGCGTACTACAGTCCATGGGGTCGCAAAAGAGTCGGACATGACCGAGCAACTGAACAACAACAACAAAATGTGAATGAGTGTGAAAAATGTGAAGTATTGATTTGGGAGGTTTCCTTCCAGTTTTGGCAAGTAGGCAAATTTACAAATACCAAATCTGTGAAAAAAGAGGACTAAGTAATTGTCTTGGCATAAATTATGCATAAAGACATTAAGAAAAAAAAAGAAATGGACAGGAATCATCAGAATGATTCTTAAGTTTCTAACTTGGGTGCCTAAATGCTATTAACAAGGACAAGCATCTCATGAAGAACATGACTGGGAGGGACTCCAGGGCGGAGAGATAATAATGAGCTCAGTTTGGGAGAAGCCAGTTTGAAATGACTGGGAGATTGACTCGTCAGTAGTCAGGCCTTAATTCAAGTCTTCATCATTTCTCTCCTGCAGCACTGCCAGTGTCTTTCACCTGGTTTCCCTGCCACCAGTCTTCCCCGCCACCTCCCCCGCAGCCCTAATCTGTCTCTGTCGCAACAACTGGCAGAGTGACCCTTTGTAAAGATGCAAATCTGATCATGTTACTTCAAGGACTTCCCATGGCCTACAAGGTACACGTAAAGCTCCCTGGGCTGCTGTGGAGGTTTCTTCATGGTCTGGCCTTAGTGTATCTGTCTCGTCTCATGGAATACCTTGCCACTTCTACTGCCTCCTTTCTAGCCATGCTGCTTTATGGTTTATTTTTTATTTTTTTTTTATTTTTTGTTTTTTTATTTATTTTTTATTTGTTTTTTTTATTTGTTCTGCAATACATTGACATGAATCCACCATATTACTCAACCATTAAAAATAATACATTCGAATCAGTTCTAATGAGGTGGATGAAACTGGAGCCTATTACACAGAGTGAAGTAAGCCAGAAACAAAAACACCAATACAGTATACTAACACATATATATGGTATTTAGTCAATCGGTAAAGAGCATCTCTTTAAATCTTTGGCACAGTCCTTCCTTTTCCTCTCAGTTTTGGTCAAAGTCCCACGCAAATTAAAAATCTGAGGGATTGAGATTTATACTCGCTATATAATCTTTCATCTAAACACTTCTCAGTCCTGTGACCATGCCCCACCAGCACACCCAATTACCCACAATGTTATTATACTCGTTCAGTCTAATGTGTAAAGCCAGAGGAAAAAAGGTCAAAGGTAGACTATCCAAAAATCATAAAAATATATTTCTCTTTCCTCCACCCAACAAGCGGAAGGTAATTTGGTGTGTATTAAAAATTTTTTTTCCCTTCCCTCCAATAGAGGTTCTGCCTTCCAACCAAGACATTTAAACACACATGTTTCCTAGAACTCTTTCATGTATTTCTTTTCCAAAGGCCTCATATAACCAGGAATAACAACTCAGGAGATTCTTTCAACCATAAAATTTAACATAAATACCGAGGTCCCTCAAAGGTATTTCTTTTTTTCTTTCCTCTGACGAATACTCAGTTAAGAAATTGGTCAGGGCCAGAGAAAATTAACTGGCATAGCTGTTCTAATAAAAGCTTACAGGTCTTCCCACAGAGTCCAGGGCTTGATTTTTCAAAACTACTGAAAAGGTATTCCAAGAATGATTCCAGCTTGATTAGAGATTATGGCTATCACACAAATCCAAACTTCTTATAACTTACAGAAAATCATCCCAAAAAACGCCAACAAGACGATCAGCTCACAAACTCCAATGACAACTTGTTTCAATCCAACACTTGATTGCTGATACAGCAGAAGGCCTGATACTGAGGGCGCAGCACCTCTGAGGCCCTGAAGTTAAGAAGGGCCTTCAACAGACAGAGGGTCTCTGGTAATTCATAAAATGCATTCTGAAGTCATCTACAATGGAGGCTGCAATCTGCTGTGCTTGGGGGTCTGCCTCACTGTGCTCCCGGATGTCACACAAAAGCTGCAGTCCTTCTTCTTCAACTAACATTTTGCAGTATTTGCTGGGGTTTTTACTGCAGACATGATACATGGCCCATAGTGCCCAGAGCTGAACCTCTGGTTGAGAGAAGTTGCCAAGGAGCGGGAAAAATGCCTTGAAGGATCTGTAAGTGATCAAAGTTGTCATCTTACAACTTGAACTTGGCCAATTCTGGATGGTTGCATACAGATCCTGGAGAAGCGCTCTCCTCTGCAGGTCACAGGACATCCAGGGCTGTCTGTCAGATGTCAGGTGGGCTCTGATGCCTGCAGCTAAACAGCTGACTTCCAATTCCTTGCTATGGAGCAAGCTGCTGATATGCTTTACCAGATCTTCAGTAATCAGCTTGGAAAAGAGTTCTCTGACTTCAGCTATGTTCTCCAAGACTTGGATGAAGATTGCCAATCCTTGATTTTCAATAAAGTGCCTACAAGCATCTGGAGATTGTTCTGTAAGATTCCAAAGTGCTTTCAAAGTAAACAAGAGAGTGACATCATCTAGATTCTCAGCAGTCTTTCGTTTTACTATTGCTAGAAGTTCCTTAACTGCCATGAAAACCTCCTCTTTAAGTTGTGCAGTTTGCTCAGGTGAGAGCTGCAGGGCTAGAATAGAGATTATGCTCGCTGCCATGGCTTGCATCTTGGGGTTTTCATGCTTACAGAGCCATCTCATAACAAACTTGGCAGCCTCGAACCTGTTGAATGGAACATCCACAAGAATCCTGGAATTGGTTAAGGAGAGAAGACAATTCTTCTGTAACTGCTGATAACGGGGGAAAGTTTTCAAAGCCTTGAAAAGTAGACAGGTAACCTCTGACAACAGACGAACAGGCATCCCCCTGGCCAGGCCCTGGCGTGTTAAGTTGAGGGCACAAGCACTGGCTGTGAACTGCACTGGCAAATCCAATGGATGATTTCTCATTCCTACAGCCACAAGCTTTAAAATAGCAGGCATGGTTACTCGCGTTGAAAAAGTCTCTGTGAAGAGCCTATAGAGGGCTTCCTTCATAAAACATGATCTACTCCTATAGCAGCTCAGCACTTCTGAAATCTGACTTATATTGGCTCCTCCAGCAACCTTGCCAAGTCATCATCCCAACGAATCGATCAGCTAATTCCTGAGGGAAACGCCAATGCTCCGGAAGACAAAGTGTTCCATCAGATCTTTCAGAACACAATTTCCCCAGGTTAGCAACCAGGACTTTCAGGCATATGTTGACCAAAGAGTAGGGAGATGCCTCCTCCTGCACCACGAGGCAGCCTAGTAAATCCTCCCGAGCGTCCGGAGGGACGATAGTCCGGGGCGAAAGGCCCGAGTGCAAGAAGTGAACCTGCTTTATGGTTTAGTACAAACATGTGTTTCATACTTCTCCCCGACCGCCCCCCAAAACCAGCCCTCCTCACTCTGATTTCATCCACTTGATGAATATACCTACCCATCTGTGTTTTTTTGGCTGCTCTGGGTCTTAGTTGCAGCACACGGTATCTTTTTAGTTGTGGCATGCAAACTTTTAGTTGCAGTATGTGGGGTCTAGTTCAGACTCAGGCCTCTTGTTTTGGGAACATGAAGTCTTAGCCACTGGACCATGAGGGAAGTCCCTACCTATCCACATGTTGAATAAACAGATACCTGTTTGAAACGTTACCTCTACAGTTGGAATTAGCCATTCTCATCTTTGTGCCCTCCCCATTCCACTACATATCTATTTCCCAGAGTTAGGATAGTCTCCAAGACTGTCCTTTGATTTGATAAATCACCAGAAGGACTCAACACAGTCACTGAAAGCTGTTTTACTCCCAGTTACAGTTTATCACAGTGAAATAAAGTCAACCAAGGGAAGAAATGCATGGAGTGGAGTCCAGAAAACTTCCAAACACGGATCTTGCCCACTAGTCTTCTCCCAGTAGCATCATGGACAGCTTTAAATTTCCTAGTAATTGTGTGACAAAACTCATGGAATATTGCCAACCACAGAATCTCACCTGTACCTTGGTGTCCAAAGTTTGTTATTGAACTTGGTCATACAGACCTGGCTGGCCAACCTCATTCTCCAGCTGCTCCTGAGGTCTGGCTGATAACATGTCACATTGCTGGGTTATCTGGTAAGGCAAAAGATACCCATGCAAACAAAGACATTATTGTTAGTCAAGACACTCCAAGGGCTTAGAGGTTACTTCCCAGGAGCCAAGGGCAAAGGCCAGCCTCTCTTTGGGTGAGGTTGAATTATCTATGACACACTTCCTTTATTAGATGGTAAGCACTTTGAGGTCAGGGACTTGGTTTTATTCATCTCTCCATTTCTGGTGCCTGGCACTATGACTGGTACTTGCACCAATAAATGTTTGCTGAATGAATGAAATGATGAGTTGGAATGAGAATGCAGTCTGGAGGGGAACCCCTCCCCTCTCCTGCCCAAGGGAGTAACCCCGGAGAGAAGACTGAGAGGAGGTGTGTAGGCTGCTAAGAGGTGGTTGGATATGTTGCAGACTTCTAAGAATAAGAACTATATTAATTCGTGAATGTGACTGAAAGGAGAGCCATAAGAGGGGACATCCTGGGCAGTCCAGTGTTTAAGCCCTTCTACTGCAGAAGGTGCAAGTTCCTTAATCCCTGGTGGGGGAAACTAAGATCCTGCACTTGCCACCTGGTGTGGCCAAAAAACAGGACAGCCACAAAAGCTTCACACTACATACCCTGGAGGAGGGAAAGAAATGACCTTCCCAGCTGCAGACTTCCTTTCTAACAGAGAAACCAATAAAAAGCTCAGCTGGTAAAGAATCCATCTGCAATGCAGGAGACCCCAATTCGATTCTTGGGTTAGGAAGATCCACTGGAGAAGGGAGAGGCTACCCACTCCAGTATCTTGGGCGTCCCTTGTGGCCTAGCTGGTAAAGAATCCACCTGCAATGTGGGAGATCTGGATTCCATCCTTGGGTTGGGAAGATCCCCTGGAGGAGGGAACGGCTACCCACTCCATTATTCAATTCCATGGACTGTGTAGTCCGTGGGGTCGCAAAGAGTCGGACACGACTGAGTGACTTTCACTTTCACTTATATATATATTTAATTTATTTTAGGCTGTGCTGAGTCCTCATTGTTGCACTTGGGCTTTCTCTAGTTGTAGTGATCGGGTGTTACTCTTCATTGTGATCACAAGTTTCTCACTGCGGTGGCTTCTCTTGTTGCAGAGCATGGGCTCAGTAGTTGCAGCTCCCAGGCTCTAGAGCACAGGTCAGTATTTGTGGTACACAGGCTTAGTTGCTCCGTGGCATGTGGGATCTTCCTGGACCAAGGATCGAATGTCCCCTGCATTGGCAGGTGGATTCTTAACCACTGGACCACCAGGGAAGCCCAAATGTGTCTTTTTGAATTCTGATTTTCTCTGGGTATATGCCCAGTAGTGGGATTGGTGGGTCACATGGTAGTAGTTCTATTTTTAGTTTTTCAAGGAACCTCTGTAGTGGCTGTACCAGTTTACATTCCCACCAAAGGTATAGGTAGGTTCCCTCTTCTACACACTTTTTCCAGCATTTACTGTTTGTAGATTTTTTGATGATGGCCATTCTGATGGGTTTGAGGTAACACCTTATGTACTTTTAAGCCATCTATATGTCTTCTTTGGAGAAATGTCTTCCACCCATTTTTTTTTTAATTGGGTTGTTCATTTTTTTTATATTGAGCTGCAAGAGCTGTTTGTGTATTTTAGAGATTAATCCCTTGCCAGTTGCTTCATTTGCAAATATTTTCTCCTAATCTGAGGGTTGCCTCTTTGTGTTGTTGATGGTTTCCTTTGCTGTGCAAAAGTTTTTAAATTTAATTAGGTCACATTTGTTTATTTTTATTACTCAAGGAGCTGGATCAAAAAAGATCTTGCTGTGATTTACATCAGAAAGTGTTCTGCCTATGTTTTCCTCTAAGATTTTTATAGTATCTGGCCTTACATTTAGGACTTTAATCCATCTTGAGTTTATTGAAATAGTTGGATGGCATCACTGACTCGATGGACATGAGTTTGCGCAAGCTCCAGGAGTTGGTGAGGGACAAGGAAGCCTGGCATGCTGCAGTCCATGGGGTCACAAAGAGTCGGACATGACTGAGTGACTGAACTGAACTGAACTAAGTTTATTTTTGTGCATGGTGTTAGGGAGTGTTCTAATTCATTTGTTCACATGGAGTTGTCCAGTTTTCCCAGCACCACTGATTGATGAGACTGTATTTTCTCCACTGTATATTCTTGCTGAGGCTGTTCTTAATTCACCTTCATTACTGCCAGCCTCCCAGCACTCCCAGGCCCCTCTACACTTCACCTCTGCCTTGTTATTAGATAGCAGACACTCTCGGGGAAGACAGAGCAGGAGGTAAATCACAATCAATCAGAGCCTAAGATCAAACCTCTCAGTACTTGGTGGGGAAACAGAATTTAAAAATTAATCTGGTTCTTCTTTTGATGTAAAGATTGAGTATAATAACAAAAGCCTAAGACAAAGTGGGACTCAAAAATCAGCTCATCTTACCGAAGCAACCAGTCATACAATGGCTAAAAGCTCAAAACTTATCAATCTTTCCTGCCGTACATATATGAAAGCATGAAACAAAAGATCATGCTGGCTTAAAAATATATGTTGGACTTCCCTGGTGGTCCACTGTTTAAGAATCCACCTGCCAATGCAGGGGACATGGGTTTGATCCCTGGTCCAGGAAGATCCCACATGCCTTGGAGCAACTAAGTCCGTGCGCCACAGCTACTGACTGTGCTCTGGAGCCTGGGAGCCGCAACTACTGAGCCCAATTGCTGAAAGTAATGAGGCTTGAAAACCTTAGAGCCCATGCTCTGCATCAAAAGAAGCCACAGCAATGAGAAGCTTGTGCGCTACAATGAAGAGTAGCCCCTCTTCTGCAACTAGGAAAAGCCTGCCTGCAGCAAGAAAGACCCAATGCAACAAAAAATAAATAAATAAATCTTTAAAAAAAGACACATGTACCCCAATGTACATTGTAGCACTACTTCCAGTAGCCAGGACATGGGAACAACATAAATGTCCATCACAGAGGAATGAGTAAAGATGTGGCACATATATATAATGGAATATTACTCAGCCATAAAAAGGAATGAAATTTGGGTCATTTATAGAGACTGTCAAACACAGTGAAGCAAACCAGAAAGAGAAAAACAAATACCATGTATTAATATATAATGTGGAATCTGAAAAAAAAAATGGTATAGATGATCTTATTTACAAAGCAGAAATAGAGACACAGAACAAACATATGGATAGCAAGGGAGAAAGGGTGGATAGGATGAATTGGGAGATTTGGACTGACTGACATATATATATATACTATTGATCCTATTATAAAATAGATAACTAATGAGAACCTGCTGTATAACATAGGGAACTCTACTCAGTGCTCTGTGGTGACCTGAATGGGAAGGGAATCCCAAAAAGAGGGGGTATATGTATGTGTATGGCTAATTCACTTTGCTGGAGAGCAGAAATTAACACAATATTGTAAAGCAACTATACTACTATACTCCAATAAAAAAAAAAAAAGATTAAACAAGGGAAAAAAAGGCAAACCTAAAGACTTAAAAATAGAGCTACCATATGGTCCTGAAATCCCACTCCTAGACATATATATGGAGAAAACCATAATTCAAAAAGATACATGTACCCCAGTGTTCACTGCAGTGCTATTTACAATAGTCAGGACATGGAAGCTACCTAAATGTCCACTGACAGAGTAATGGATAAAGATGTGGCACATATATACAATGGAATATTACTTAGCCTGAAAAAAAAAGAAATAATACCATTTGCAGCAACATGGATATACCTAGAGATTGCCAGGCTGAGTGAAGTAAGTCAGACAGAAAAAGACAAATATCATATGATATTACTTATAGGTGGAATCTAGAAAAAAAGAGTACAGATGAACTTATCTACAAAACACAAATAGAGTTACAGATGTAGAAAATAAATTTATGGTTACCAGGGGGAGAGGGTAGAGGGAAGGTACATTGAGAGATTGGGATTGACATATATACACTACTATATATAAAATAGATAATTAATCAGGACCTACTGCTGCAGGGGACCCCAACCCCCAGGCCACGGACTGGTTGGTACCAGCCCATGGCCTGTTAGGAGCCAGGTTCCACAACAGGAGGTGAGCAGTGGGTAAAACTAAAACCATCTCCCCCGCCCCTAGTCCATGGAAAAACTGTCTTCCACAAAACTGGTCCCTTTCCACAAAAAAGGTTGGGGACTCCTGACCTACTGTATAGCACAGGAAACTATACAATACTCTGTAATGGCCTGTATTGGAAAAGAATCTAAAAGAGTGGATATATGTATATGTATAACTGATTCACTTTGCTTTACACCTGAAACTAACACAACGTTATAAATCAACTATAGTCCAATAATAATAAAAGAATGGCCTCAGGCAGCAAATATCTGAGGGAAGGGACAGAGTCCCCA
The DNA here is from genome assembly GCF_054371585.1 of Giraffa tippelskirchi. NCBI lineage: Eukaryota > Metazoa > Chordata > Mammalia > Artiodactyla > Giraffidae > Giraffa > Giraffa tippelskirchi. The sequence goes on along the minus strand of NC_137286.1, from coordinate 34,281,944 downwards.
AAAGTAGGATGTGTGCATTTGTTTCTCACATCCATTTCATGAGATGGTGAGTATTTTGAAAAGTTGATTTTTTAAAATCTGCCTTGATGAGGCAGAAAAATGACCCCAGAGGCAGTCTTGGAAACTGGGACGTAGGCCTCACTTTTGGACCCAGCCCAGGAGCATACTTCCCATCTTCAGGGACAATGTGGAACCAGAAGAGGCAAATTTTGAAACCTAGAGAGCTCTTCTGGCTGGGACTTTGCACAGACCATTAACGTTTGTAGCAAACTTCCTCCCTTCCTCCCTCCCAGTGGGCTGGCAGTCTTTCAAGTCTTCTGTCTCTCCCTCTGTTTTTGCCCTTCAGGTTTTCTCTGCAGTCAGTCTGGGAAATAAAAGATGGAACTCTAATCTGTCAGTTCTGCTTCTCATTAGGAACTTTAACAAAAGTTTTTAAAAGGTAGGAAGTTGAAACTGGCTCAAATAAAGTTCTACCTATGGACCTTATCCACTCTTCTCTGGCCTCCCCACTAACACAGGTAAGTCAAAGAGAGTGAGAGTAAAGTAACTAATTGGCACCTTGTGCCTGTATTGAATATTTTCCCTTGAGCAATTAAGTATCCTAGGTAACCAAACCTATTTGGTACTCTTTGGCAGGAACTGGACCTTGTTTAGGGCTTCCCTGGTGGCTCAGTGGTAAAGAGCCACTTCTTTGCTTTGCCTGCAAAGCAGAAGATACAAGAAATGCAGGTTTGATCCCTGAGTTGGGAAGATCCCCTGGAGGAGGGCATGGCAACCCACTCCAGTATTCTTGCCTGGAGAATCCCATGGACAGAGGAACCTGATGGGCTTCAGTCCATAGGTTCACAAAGAGTCTAACTCAATTGAAGCGACTGAGCATGAATGCATGGACCTTGTTTGCGAAAAAGGATGGGTCCATTCTTTTGGTAAACTTTGACAGAGAGCTTCTCTGAACTATATATTATGCCAGGTTCTCAAGGGAGAGCAATGAATAAGACATGGTCCTTGCCCTCAAGGAACTCATGGTCTAGTGGGGGAGACAGACAAATAAGCAAATAATTACAATTCAGACTGTTGGGTAAACTCTAGACAATGAGTATCAGGTATAGAAGTAACATAGACTAGTAACTGATAAATCTGTGATCTGGGAGTGGTAGATAGGGGTGTCGGATAAGAAAACTATGTGATGAAGAAGACAGATCATATTTTAGTTTAGAGAAAAAGAAAAGAATAGAAAAAAGCAGAGAATAGCAGTAGGTAAATACCAGGCCCTAAAGTATTTGGTAATGGGGGACCTGTTATCTACACAAGATTTTTCACCTTCCTTACATAGCTTTACATTGGCCATCCTAGTGATTATAGATTTGGCCTGTGAATAAATGAGAGCAAATTTTTACCCTAGACATCGGTTAGTAGTATGACCTTATTATTTTTTTAATGTTTTTGATGTGGACCATTTTTAAAATCTTTACTGAATTTGTTACAATATTGCTTCTGTTCTGTTTTGGCTTTTTGGTCACAAGGCATGTGGAATCTTAGCTCCCTGACCAGGGATTGAACCCACACTACCTGTATTGGAAGGCAAAATCTTAACCACTGGACAGCCAGGGTAGTCCCTGACCTTACTTATTCTGTATCTGTCTTTTAGACATGTCTTTCATAGGCAGTAGATGTTTTGGAGCAATATTTAAGAAAACCTTTAGATTTTAGAAGTAAAGGTATTATGGGGGAAACTTTACAAAATTCTAATCACAGCTTTGGAAATACCTCTATTCGTAGACTCAAACAAATATTTTAAAAGGCAGGAGAAAATGGTAAGACAGAGGTGTCAGAGTTAAGGTGGCTGTCTTATTGATTCAGTCATTCAACACATATTCATGAAGGACCTACCTACTAGGTACTAGGCTCTAGGCACTGAGGGTACCAGGGCCAGCAAGACAGATGTGGCTCCTGCCTTCCTGGCTAAGCAGACAGACAAGAGGCCAGTGAACATGGAAACTCATACATAATTACTGACTGTGATCAGCTCTCTGATAAAGAACAAGAAGGTGCTAGGAGAGAGTAACAGGGAGCAGTTCAGGGAGTAGTCAAGGAAGATCTTGCTGAGGAAGTGACTTTTGAGCTGAGACCTTAAGAATGAGTCAGATTCATCTGGTGAAGGAGGTGGGAGGAAGGGGAGGGTAAGCTTTCTAGAGACAGACTTGAAACCTGTGCTTTCAAAGCCAAAAACAAATGTACAACCCCTAACACTCCTCTTCCTAAGGTTCCCTCTTTGTAATTTATTTTCCACTTTCATATTTCAGTTCATGTTAATTTAATAAAAATGTGATATTTTTTTCCTGTTGCCTATACTCCTTCAACGGAGAAGGCAATGGCACCCCACTCCAGTACTCTTGCCTGGAAAATCCCATGGACGGAGGAGCCTGGTAGGCTACAGTCCATGGGGTCGCTAAGAGTTGGACACAACTGAGCGACTTCACTTTCACTTTTAACCTCTAGCCTTCCTTTTGAGGCCCTGCAGCCAAGCATTGAAAAATCCAAGCCTTTGTCAATACATATGGATCTACTTTATACACACACACACACACACACACACACACACACACACACACACACACACACACACACACACATATATTTTTTGGAAGATCAAAACTTCAGCTACCTCATCCTGTGATGGTGAGATTAGATGAATGAAAAGAACAGTGTCTGGCACTTGGTAAGGATACAACAAATGTGAACTATTAGTTCAGTGTATGTGTGTATCATGATTTATTTACTGAGTATCTTATTGATGGGCCATTACATTGTTTCCAATCTTTTGTATTACAAATCGTTTTGCAGTTTCTAAGATTTGATTGAACAGGAAGACAGTATCGCACTTGATTTTGTTAGTCCAAGCCTGCAGTTAAAGGCAAGACTTTGTACTCTGATTCTCCAAAGATTTCCCACTTAGAGCAAATCCAGCCAGCTGCCTTGCACTTGGTTCTGTTCCTTACATCTCTGCTCAGAAACTTCCAAACATTATCCTGTTTGGACTGTGATAGGCATCAGTTCCAGAAAACTGTTCCCTTACACACCCACACGCCCACACACACAGCTGTGCTTCTGAAAACTCTGCTCTCTCTCCTAGCTCATTCAGTTCAACCTCCCCCTTTTTAAATTTCTGTCAGCAGATACCTGCATGAGGAGTCAGAATGCTAGGATTCAAGTTTGAGTTCAATACTAATTAATTAGCTGTGTGGCACCAACCCCTGTTATCCTGAGGATCATTGGCAAAAACAAGTGTAAATAGCGGGTTGAGAAACTAGACCCTCTTCTATGTCCACTTGGTGATTTATACTACTCAGGTTTGCCACCTCCTACTCCAGCTTAGCCCTAAAGCCATTTGCCTGCTTCGGGATAACAATTATATTTAAGTTACTATTTAAAAAAATTTTTTTGGAAAAGATTATACATCCATGTGCAAAATTTAAACACACACACAATGTTGTTAGAAGTCAAAATAGTGGTAACTCGAGTAGTGACCGGGAGGGGACATAGGAGGACTTTGACAAGTTGGGAATTTCTTGATCTGTGTGCTGGTTACATGGGTGTGTTCAGTTTACGAAAATCATGCTGTACCCATATTTTCACCTTTATGTATGTATATTATACATCAGTAAAAAGTTCTTACAAAAAACTTAAAATGTATAATTGACCATATAGGGGAAAGTCTCCCTCTTCCCTTCTGTTCCCAAGAATCCCAGTTCCCCTCCTGGGAGACCACCACTGCTCTCTTTCTTGTGTATCCCCTCAAAACTTTTCGGTGTATAAATAAATTTACAAATACATATTCATTTCTTTCTTTATACAAGTGACAGCATGTTATACACACTATTTGGGTCTTGCTTTTTTCTCACTTAATAACATAGCTCACGATGTTCCATTCCTTACATGTGGAAGAGACCACTGTCTTGTTCGTGGTTGTAACCCTAGGGCAGACTCAGTGCCTAGTATATAAAATACTTGGTAAATAGTCCTCCAGAGGAGCATCCGGTTACAATACTGAAACTAACTTCTTTATCGGAGTAATGAACTCAACCTGGAGTCATCCTTACTGGTGCAAAGGATAAAGTAACCCATCTGAGACAGAAACAAATCCAACCACCAGGGGTTTCTTCTCTAATCAAAGGCAGCCTGAAGTTTCTATTGCAATGATGTAGAAATGAGGTGAGGTCAGCGGTTACTTTTAACTTATTTTAAAAAAATATTTATTTATTTAGGCTGCGCTAAGTCTTGTTTGCAGCAGGTGGTCTTTCTCTAGCTGCCTCCAGCAGGGGCTACTCTCTAGTTGTGACCTGAGGGCTTCACATTGTGGTGGCTTCTCTCCTGGCAGAGCTCAGGCTCTAGGGCGGGTGGGCTTCAGTAGTTGTTGTCTATGGGCTCAGTTGCCTTGCAGCATGTGGGGTCTTAGTTCCCTGACCAAGTCTGGAGTCCAGTGTCCAATGTATCCTGCAATGGACCACTGGACCACCAGGGAAGTCCCACCAGAGGTTACTTTTTAAGTCCCAGAAGGAGCATCAGAACTCAGGGCATCTTCCTCAGTTGTCTGAGGACCCCTCCTGTTGGCCTCTGTGACCTCTCCAGCCGTCTGCCCTTGGCACTAGCTGTGGCATTACTTGTTAGTTGCATCCCTTTCAGAGTATTTTTGGTCTGGAATGATGCAAAAACATACTAGACCCGGTCCTGCCTTCCCAGTGCCCTCTCTATTCACAAACTGACTCCCAAGACCTTCCCCAAGCTCTTTGCTGCTCTCGCCTTCATGAAAATCAAACGCTTGCATGCACGGCGTGGTTCCTGAAAGGGGTTCGAAATTGAATGGTGTTTCTGTGAAGCATTAACATTAACCACGTGGGTGATGGATTACCGGATACCGGTGGCAAGGAGTGAGAGCGAGCTAGGGCTGCGAGCAGCTAGCTAATGGGGTCTGTTTCTTCAACTTGCGTACCCTGGACTTCGTAAGCAACCTTTCCAGGAGTCTTCCAGTCAGCAAGTGATGTGGAAGTGGATGACGACTGTGGGTTCCTCACAAGGAAGTGATAGCAGCAAGTAACCCCAGTCCAGGTGCCTCTGGCAGCTAGTTTTCAAACACTTGTATTTTTCTTCCTCCTCCACGGAGCTTAACCTCACGAAACTCACACCCTTTTTCTTCCTTTTTCTCGCTCCGCGCGCTGCAGAAGTCCCCGAAGCCCCTCCCCCGCCCCGGTTCCTCTGGGTCCCCCCTCCCCGCGCCGCCCTCCCCCCGCCCCCGTCCCCGCCCCCGCCCCCGTCCCCGCCCCCGCCCCCTCTTCGCGTACCCCTCCTCGCGCTCCGCCTCCCCCGCCCCTGGGCTCCTCTCTGTCTCCCCCTCCTGGACGGCGTCGGCGCTCGGCCGGGCCCTCCGCGTCGCCAGTTTGTGAATGAGACGCTCAGTTTCTCAATGGAGCCGCGGGGGGCTCGGGCGGGCGCAGTGCGGCCGCAGCGCTGGCAGTGAGCCGGGAGAGGGGCGCCTTTCCCTCGCTCCCTCTCTCTCTCCCTCCCTCTCTCCCGCCACCGCGGCTTTTGAGGAACGGGGCTGAGAGGCCGCGGCGCAGGTCGCAGGGGCCCGCATCCCCGAGGACGCCTCCGTCGCGTTCTACTGGAGCCGGAGCGCCGCCGACGAAGCTGGACGCCGAGAAGGCCGGTGGCCTTCGGGATATTTCCCCCCACTCCCCGCGGTCCTTTGGGTTTAGAAACTTCTTAATTTCCCATTTCCTTTTTTAAATCCCGATTAGCTCCTCGCCTGCACTATTTTTTTTTTTTCCGGGAGAGGTGGGGGAGTGTGAGGAAAGGAACGAAGAAAATAAAAAAGGATTTCCGCCCAGAAGAGAGCGACAGTTCTGAGAGCTTTTTCTTAAGGAAACAGAAGCGGCGTTCGCGGCCGCCGCGGGCGCGGGGCCCCGCTGGCCCAGCCATGCGCGAGCCGGCTCCGGGCTGCTGAGGCGCGGGCACGCGGAAGCGGAGGCCCACCGCACCGGGCTCCCCGCGCTCCCGGGCGACTTCTGTCCGCCGGGCGGCGGCAGCGGCGGTGGGATGGAGCCCGCGACCGCGCCCCAGCCCGACATGGCGCCGGAGCTGACCCCGGAGGAGGAGCAGGTAAGCCGGGCTGCGGCCGCGGCGGTGGGTGTGTCCAGACCCCCGAGGCCTAGCCGGGCTACGCTCTTCGCGGCCCCGGGTCCGCGATGGCCTCCAACCCCCCTCCCCCCGCGGCCGCGCCCCAGGCCGTCATCCCCCGAAGCCAGGGGCGCCGCTGGCCGCTGCTTCTGCTCCCGGACTCTTCAGTCTGCTGCTTACGGGCCGCGTATTGCCCCTTCCCCGTATTCCGATGATGATTGGAGTTTCTCCAGTTAGGGGCCTCCCTTTACCCTTACCAACATCCCCCGACGTTTGTAAGAACACCTACGTTGCCTCTGGCCCTTCCACCCCTATACGTGTTTTGCTTCATTCCGTGAGGGTTTTCTGAGGTCAGAGAAAGCCCACTTTGGGGGCCGGATTCCTTCGGGGACTGTCTCCCCTACCCAGGACAGTGAGAAGTCCATAGATGCTCTAGATTTTCAGACGAGCCCCTCGGGCTTCTTAGAGGGCTGTGGCCTACTTGGACATCATTCTGGAAGATCCAGGCCTTCTCAGGCTCCCAAAGTCCCTGGCCTTGACCGTCCTGTTTAGCTTTGTGTGGCTGGGCGCATCCCTTCATCCCCCCCACTTACCTACCCCCATCTCATCTCACTGTCTTCATCTTTCTGAAGTCTACATTGAGCCCCATTGTCCCTTAAAGCTTAAATTCCCAGAAGGAAACGGTTTGCGGTGTCATTTGAGGGCGTCGGATAAGGAAAGAGCCAAGGGTCCTTATAACTTTCCCTCGCCCACATTACTGTTGGGGAGACATGGACCATTTCTCTGAGGGCGGTAGGAAAATCTGCTAGCTGAGATTGGAACCCTAAAGTCTTTTTGCTCTTCTTTCTTAGCACTGCCCACATCCATGGTCACATATAGCCATGGTCTGATTCTATGCTTAAAAACAAAACAAATAAACAAACAGAAAAAAACCCTAAAAAAAGAAAAAAGATGAACCAAGCTGGTAACCATTGCATGCTTGCCAGGCCTTGTTTCCAAGGACCACATTTGGTAGTACAATCTCTAGTATGGAGACAGTCTGGTTTTACAAACTAATATTGGTTAATAGGCTTAAGACCAGGTTTTTAAAACGCCTGTGACTTTTCTTCTCATTTGTGGAGATGACATTTTTCATATTTGGCTTCAGACCACAGTCTTGTCTTTTGACGCCTAGAGATAAAATCAGCATGGGGAAAAAAAATTCTGCTGCTCTGTACAAGCAGTGGTAACATCCTGGTAACTGTAGTGTAATGCAAGCAGGTGGCCAAGGAGACCACCCTGCCAAAATTAGGGAAATACTACTTCAGCACTAAGATGCGATGTGTTCGGTTAATTTTAAATGGGCAAAACTCTTTCACTTCTTTTCTTTTGGTTAGTCACATTTGAAGTTTTTATATTTCTGAGACTTGAGGGCATCACTATTCCACTATGAAAATGCCATTTGTTTGTGAATTAAAAAATTTAAACTGAGAGAAGTAAATATTAAAGTGTACATAGTATTGATAAAGTATTAACTTTATTCTGTACATATATACAATGTGTATACATATATACAACTGTGTTTAAACTAGAAACAATATCGAAGGAATGTGATGGAATTAACAATGACTAGATGGAAATAGTAAAATGTACATGTATTAAGATCAACAAGTTCTGTAGGTTTTTTAACCATAACTTTTCCTACAAAACACCAAGTTTTCTACAGGTACTTCAAAATGTTTAGACATAAACATAAAAGCATAATTCAAACTGTGGTAGTGCCTGATAAAATATCATATTTTAATTTAATATCACATGAGAGTACTCTTAACTGGTAAGATTACTTTAAAATATTGAAATTAAACAACAGCAGATGCATTTTAGGCTTATCAAAGTAGTTATCATGGGAAATAACACTTCATTCCATAATGCCCCATTGCTCAAACCAATTTTAGAACTCATTTGGAGTTATTTCAAACTTTGTGTTAGAATCTTTGAAATATGTTTAGTGTTGGGAAAATCTTGTACATTTGAGCATCCATCTGATTTTGGGAAATAGAAAAAAAATTTTTGGAATCCTATTTCATAGGTAAAGGAGGGTATCAAACTGTTTAACACAGTTTAAGGCTCTTTATGAGATGTGTAAACTGTCTTAAAGATGTTTCTGGAACAGATCCCTCTCAAATAGTACCTCTTTCTATACAGTCGTGCAAATCATAAACCCAAAAGTTTTCTTGGATACTTTGCTCTCTTTCAGCCCCTGTATGTTGTATATCATCAGGTTTTCCTGAATATCTTTTGAATTCTTTGACTTTTTCCACCCTCACCACCGCCATTATTGTCACCCTAGTTCAAGCTGCCATCATAGCCTGACAGAACTTTTGTTTCCTACTTGATCCATCTGCATTCCTTAGCTCTTTTTCCAAGAAACAAAGGCAAATTGAAAATCTGATTGCATCTTCCCTTCCCTGTGTGTGTTAGTCACTCAGATGTGTCTGACTCTTTGCGACCCCCATGAACAGTAGCCCACTAAGCTCCTCTCTCCAGGCAAGAATACTGGAGTGGGTAGTCATTCCTTTCTCTAGGGGATCTTCCCGACACAGGGATTGAACTTGGGTCTCCTGCATTGCAGGCAGATTCTTTATCATCTGAGCCACCAGGGAATCCCAAAATTTAAGCGTTTATAAAACCCTCAGTGGCTTTTCATAGTTCTTGGGATTGTTACAGCTCGTGAATGATTTGTTACAGCTCTTGAATGTGGTCTGCGATGCCTCAGCCCTTGTATGGTTTAGATCCCTAGCTTATTCTCACAGTTCATCTTTGCTCCAGGAACACTGGCCTTTTGGTCCTGCATTCTTGCCTGTTTCCTCCTCCAAGGTCTTTGCACAAGTTGCTTTCCTCTGTCTGGAAATACCCTCCACTGTTTATTCCCTCTTCATCCTTCAGCTCATGGGAAGACCTTTGTTCTCCTCAGTTAGGTTAGATCTGTTATTGGCTCTCAGAGTACCATTTACTGTCCTCTACATCACTTGTCACAAGTTTACACTATTTGTATGGTTGTATGGGGCTTCCCAGGTGGCGCTAGTGGTAAGGAACCCTTCTGCTAATGCAAGAGATAGGAGATCCCTGGGTTGGGAAGATCCCCTGGAGGAGGGCATGGCAACCCACTCCAGTATTCTTGCCTGGAGAATCCCCATGGCCAGAGGAGCCTGGCAGGCTACAGTCCATAGGGTTGCAAAGAGTTAGACACAACTGAAGCTCCAGGAGGCTTGAACTGTGTCTGGTTTTGCTCACCATCATATGAACATTGCTGAGCATGACTGACACTTAATGAACTGTTAGGAAATATAGTACTGGTGGAATGAAGAGTAGTTCTATATGTGATTTGTATACAGACAGCATCATCTTTCCAAGAGACTTATAAAAATAAGGGCATTGTTCATTTTTATATATGTCTGAAGGTCATCATTATTAATTAATAGTCTCATTTCCTATCTAGGCATGTTTTGAACTGATATCATACCCAGTCCTTTGTAACCTTGATGTTTCTTGCCTTTATGTTTTCAGTTCTCAATATTATAAAGCCTACAATTGAGTTACAAGAAAAAGTATGCTTTGCCTTTAAGAAGTTTACATGAATAACAACAGAGTAATAACAGTAACTGTTTCCTGTGCTCCTGCTTTGAGTCAGGCTCTGTGCTGAGCATTTCATACACAGTTAATCCTCATAAGGTTGGAATTATTATCTCATTTTGCAAATGAGAAAACTCAGACTGAGAAGGAAATTGCCCAAATGCACATAGATGGCAAGTAATGGGGGCTTCCCTGGTGGTTCAGTGGTAAAAGATCCACCTGCAATGCAGGAGACCGGAATTGATCCCTCTCCTCGTGGGGAAGATCCCCTGGAGAAGGAAGTGGCAACCAACTCCAGTATTCTTGCCTGGGAAATCCCATGGACAGAGGAACTTGACGGGCTGCAGTTCATGGGGTCTCAAAAGAGTTGGACATGACTCAGAGACTAAACCACCACAGCAGCAAGCAAGTGATGGAGCCTTGATTTCCACTCAGCTCTAGGTTATTTTAACTCCACTGCAGATGTTCCTTCTGTTACACTCACTACAGTACATCTTGTGAAGCGGTTAACCAGCTTAATAAGATGCCTACATGGATATGTAATAGCTAATTTTGGGTTTTGGTATTGATACATGTATGCACATATATACATGTATTGATACGTGTTTGATTTTAAAGGTTTTTTTTTTAAATGAAAAGAGTTTTATTTATTTATTTGACTGCACCAGGTCTTAGTTGCAGCATAAGGGATCTTTGATCTTCATTGTGGCATGCAGGATCTTTAGTTGTAACATGTGGGATCTAGTTCCCTGACCAAGGATGGAACCTGAGTTCCTTGCACTGGGAGCTCAGAGTTTTAGCCGCTGGACCACCGGAGAAATCCTTGATGATGCTTCTTAAAATATAGTATTAAAAATTCAGGGGCTTTCTTGGTGGTCCCATGGCTGGGACTCCACACTCCCAGTGCTGGGGGCTCGAGTCCATCCCTGGTCAGGGAACTAGATCCCACATGCTGCAACTAAAGACTGAAGATTTGATGTGCTGCAAATAAGACCCTCCACAGCCAAATAAATTAAAAAAAAATGCAGACAGAAAAGTTTGGAAAACCTTATTCAGACCTGTTTATTTCCAGCAGAAACATATTGTACAGCCTGTGCAAGAAATTATGATGAAATTACTCTTGGAAAAAAATTGTTCCTTAAGATAGACTTGGCAACTGTCCATTTTGAGGTGTGGTTACAATAAAAATTTACTTTTTAAAATATTTTCTTTTTCTTTTGTATATGAGAAATAGCTATTCTTAGAGCCAAATATGAAGGATATTATTTCTCCAAACTGTAAAAGCCAAGGTGTTTTTGTGTCAGGAATATATTCTTTTTTGATATGTTTATATGTGAATATAAAAGCGTTTGTTAATGGGCTGGCAAAATTGTAAATTTGCCAGTGTGAAGGGTAATTTCTGCATTTCAGTGCTAATCTTCATTCTTATTATTGTAATTGTCTTAGTTTTACTTTTCCAAAGCATGTACTCTCACATTTGTAACTTGACCTGAAGTTGGTAATTTTATCCGATATGCTAAATTATAATTAACTTGACCACCAGGGTTAGTTAAGGATGTCTTACTCATCTGTTCTATGTCCACATAACCTACAGAAAGTGGGGTATCTTGGATTGCATCAATTTAGGATAAGTTATGAGGAAAACTTCCTCTTTGCGATAAACCTTAAAAGAAAGATGTTTAACAAGGGTTATAAACCTATTTGATGGACTATGTAAGGAATTACAGCCTTTAGGGTCTTTTGGTTTTTCACAGATTTCCCAGTAATGACCAATAGATTAATCGTTTTCTAAAATAGTTACACTTTTATTCATATTTCATTTTAGTTGATTCTAATAACTTATAATCCTTAGAATCCTTCTGTCACATTATAAATAATGCATGTTTTTTTAAGTTGTTTTAACAGATAATCTACTAATACTTATTTTCAAAGCTTCCAAAGAAAATTTTTATTTTAGAGTTCATGTTGTTTAGAGCTTATTTGTAAAGATTAATAAGCTAATGCATATAGATAGTAATGCATTACACAGTAAGCACTCCGTTACATTAGAATATAATGATAAGCTCTGTCTTTGAATAGTGAAAGAGTTTAGAGCCAAGTTAGCTTAAACCAATCCTAAGGGAGAAAAATATTCATATTTCACACTGAGGACCATCACTTAGTATAGATTCTTTTGAATGCCAGAAAATAGTTATCTTGCAACTTCATAGTGTAATTTTAAAAAAGCTATTCTGATTCTGTGCCATGATTTGTGTTCTTATAACAGGATTTTCTGAAATTAAAAATTTAACTGCCTTGCGGTAGACTTTAGAGATTTTTGGCATTTTTCCCAAGGGCAGGGGTTTTGTCCTGGTTCCTGTGGCCAAGAACTTCCCTTTTCCCACAGCCTCACATGTCCTGTGCTAAATGTCATCTGTTCCCCTGGAAGTAACCATACGTCAAGGACCAAATGATTCATAATGTTGAGTCCTTCCAGAAGGGGGAAAGAGAGGAGGGATAGATGAAGAATTCTCATTCCTTTCCTTATTGCCAGTAGCTAAAGACACTGTAATTAGCACTTAGGCAAGATCTCATTTGGATGTGAGAATTTTCTTTTAAAACTTCTGAGTGTATCAAGGGTCTTGGGCATTAGTTGTGAATGTTAAAGAGACCTGTAGGTTTTTTCCAAGGAACCTAACCTCTATTACTTACTAATGAATTGAAAAGTAAGACAAACACTCTAAAAAGGAACTAAACTCTTTTACAGAGGTAAAAGTTAAAGCTCATTGTAGATCAGTACATCTGAATCTCATTTTATGTCATATATATCTTTATTGTCTTCGAAAAGACATAGTAATGTTGGGATTCTCCAACTTTGTTATCTAAATATTCAGTACAATTCAGTCGCTGTGCCCGACTCTGCGACCCCATGGACTGCAGCATGCCAACTTTCCCTGTCTGTCACCAACTCCCGGAGCTTGCTCAAATTCATGTCCATCGAGTTGGTGATATCATCCAACCATCTTATCCTCTGTCGTCCCCTTCCCCTCCTGCCTTCACTCTTTCCCAGCTTCAGGGTCTTTTCCAATAAGTCCACATATTAAGACCTATTTTATAGCAGAATGGCTGATCCACTGCAGTGCCAATATTATACATCAGAGCCCCTAACTCTAGTTATTTGTTCAGGTACTTGGATGTTCAGTGCAATTTCAGCCATTTCACACCTGTTGTATCATTCTGCCTTGATGTCTTAGACAGGGCTACTTTCTTTTTCCAGATGAATCATTACATTCCCGGTGCTCCCCCATATGCCTCCACACTGGAATAGTCACTGTTTTTTATTCCTCGTCCTCTGGAGTAGGAGCAGATATTCCTAGAATAGGTAGTTTTGCTTGCACTGCTCAGTGTTGGAGGTCCTGTACTTACTGGAATCAGCTCTTTCATATGTGATTTTGAAAAGGCCTCGTTAGAACCTAACTGAGATGGCTTGGGGCTGGGGGCTGGGGGTAGGAGACGGAGAAGCTTCAGAGCCCATGGGAAGAGTTGTTTATTAAGGACTGATTATCTCTTAGGTCCAGACTATAAAACGATGAAACCAAAACAGTAGATTATAGGTGGCTTTTTCTTCAGTTTCTGCTGCTGAGAAATGTATTCCATTCTTTTCTCTGGGAAAGACAGTTTCTGTTATGTACTGGTTTCCTCTCAAATACCATATCCATTCAAAACAAACATGCACACTTCTTGTCTTTTTATCCAGCATGGGTGGCACAGATCTAACTAGCCTAGTAGAATTATTATGAAACCAGAATTTATTCTCAGAATTGATGGGCAGATTCTAAAGAGAATCATCCATGACTTTAATCCTGAAGTGTCTGGGATATTAACCCATTAATTACTTTTTCATTGAACAAATGACTAATCTTTCCTTTTGCATTTACTTTTCTATACCTCATTGTTACACATAGACATCATTATTAAAATGCACCTATTTTGAAATAGGCTTTTTATATTCTCTACAATGATTATATGTTTCTTTTATCATTAAAACCAGTAACTTTCTGTAGAAAGTGCTGCATGCTCTATATAGGTTTGGGATTATGTTATTAACTGGTGGATCCCAATATTTAAGATTAATGCAAATCTGGCTTTTTTTGTAAACAATATTTACAGGTGAAATCTGGGCCTTTGGAGAGTTGATGGCAATGAGTCTTAGGTAAACTAAAGGAATCCCTGGCTTTCTTTGTGGCTCCAGGCATTTTATCTAATACTTGATTAATTTTATTTAACCCCCTTACAGGCTTCCCTTGTGGCTCAGATAGTAAAGAATTTGCCTGCAATGCAGGAGACCCAGGTTTGATTTTCTGCATTGGGAAGATCCCCTGGAAAATGGAATACCTAACCACTCTAATATTCTTGCTTGGAGAATGGAATGGACCGAGGAGCTTGGTGGGCTACACTCCATGGGATTGCAAAGAGTCGGACATGACTGAGCAGCTATCACTTTAAACTTCCTTACAGTTACAAAATGCTCAGTAAATATCTGTGATAATAGTGTTCTTACCCTTTGTGCTATAGGAAATCATGTTTTTTCAAATAAGAATAGGAGGAAAAATTAAGAATCTTACTTTGTAGCAATGAAATAGAAGATTTCTAGGTGGCCTGAGACATCTAACAATTGCTATGCATGAATACTGTATCTCGAAGATGGTAGTGAGGCTGCCTGAGCTCATTTTATGCTCGTAGCACTTAACGCAGTATCCATTGGTTCGCTGGTTTATTTCCTCTGGTTAATAGATTTCTTGTTTAGGTGCACTGATTATCATCTTTTTGTTTTTTCCAGATAAAATTTTAAAAGGTCATCTGATGATCTAAAAATGACATGTTTAGAGTACAAAGAATGAGAGTTTATGTCATCTTGCATATCTTAGTTCAACAGCTTTTGTGAAAAAATTCCCATTCCATTGTTCATATCAGTGGTTCTCAACCAGGGTGATTTTATTTATTTATTTCCAAACTTAAAAACTTTTTATTTTGTGTTGGGGTGTAGCCAGTTATGGAGAAGGACATGGCAACCCACTTCAGTATTCTTGCCTAGAAAATGCCATGGACAAAGAAACCAGGCGGGCTGCAGTCCATGGTGTCACAAAGAGTTGGACATGACACACACACACACCTACACGCACACAGCCAGTTAACATCGTTGTGGTAGTTTCAGGTGAACAGCAAAGGGACTCAGCCATGTATATACATGTATCCATTCTCCCCTAAACCCCCTTCCATATTTTTAAATTTTTTTAAATTTATTTTTGGCTGCACTGGATCTTTGTTGCTGCAAGAGGGCTTTCTCTAATTGTGGCGCGAGGACTTCTCATTGCAGTGGCTTCTCTTGTTGCCCGAGCACAGGCTCTAGGGCTCGCAGGCTTCCAGAGTGGCTCGTGGTCTCTAGAGTGCAGGCTCAGTAGTCGTGGCTCATGGGCTTAGTTACCCGTGGCATGTAGAATCTTCCCAGACCAGGGATCAAACTCATGTCCTTTGCATTGACAAACAGATTCTCAACTACTGAACCACCAGGGAAGTTTGTCAATGACTAGAGATACATTTGATTGTCCCAACTGGGGATGCTACTGGGATCTAGTGGGTAGAGGCCAGTAATGCTGCCAATGTAATGATGGGCATAGAGCCCACCACAACCAAAGGTGAACTGGCCCAAAATGTCAGTAGTGCCAAGGTTGAGAAACCCTAGTTTATATCTGAAGAATTTTGTAGTTCTTAGGAACAGAGTTACAAGTTCCTACTTTTTAGTTAAAGGCAGGTCTTTGGTTAACACAGTAAATATTTATTCAAATTCTGTGTCCCTAAATACTGGTTTCTGCAATTGACTTCACATACTGAAAAACTCCAGTCTAGAACATAATTATTTTGCAGCATAACCATCACACAAGATAAAATGAGACATTTCCACAGCCTTTGCTGGGGTTTTCAGAGACAGGAGATTTTATGTGACTAGCAGAACACTACTTGAGTCCTGCCATGGGATGATAATGAGAATTGTGATTTTTGCTTTCCCTTCCAAATATTTCTGTGTTGCTACTAAGTATCTATGTTCTTCCAGTGAGTGAGGTGATTATTATGTTTCAACCTCTTTTCCTTTTCATGTTAATGTCTATGAAGAGGAAAGTTTTACAGATCATAAACAGAAATACAGTTTGTTCATTCAGCAGTCATTTATTGTCTGTTACTGTGTGCCAGGGTCTTTCTTGTTCAGCATGGATTGAGGGCTCTTTGTCCTTGAGAAATTGCCCTCCAGTTATTTGTGGGCAGGTCTTGAATTGTGGGGTATCTACCAAGGAGGAGGACCTCTTATCTACAGCGAGGACGGACACTGAATCTTATACATCTTTAGTGTACATTGTGAGAGTTCAAAATATGTTTGCTGAAGAATGAGTGAAACTGTATATGTTGAAATTATTTATTCCTCACACACCCGTGAAGTGAGTATTGTTTTGTTTAGGATGATTATCTTCCTGATACAGGGATTAAGTTCAGAAGCTTTCAGCAATCCACCAGGGCGGCAACCTGGGGCTCCAGCTCTCTGATTAAATGCAGTGCTGTCTCTAGTAAATGTCATCTGTGTTAATCACGTGTTTCTGTGTATGACACAGTACATACATATATACCAGAAACAGCTCTTTCTTGGCATTTGTGTGTTAAATATTCCTGGTTTCAACCATTTACAAATTTCTCTACAGACATGAGACTCCATTGTTCCTAGCTGCTTGTTGTACATTTATGAAAGAAATTATATGTTTTAATGGGGTTAGTGAACTTGAAGTCTCTGGCTGTACCTCTCAGAATGTTGTAGGTCTGTTGTTTGCCTTTATAAAACTAGTGTTTAGTCTTGTCTATGTGGAGTTTAATCTTTCAGATACTATTATCAGCATCATGGGAAAGTATATATGGTGTATTGGCCTACCAGTAATTAGGATGAGACTACAGCTTTTTAAATTGTTTTGTCCATGTTACCTTAAGTTTACCCATGTTTTTGGCTGTACTTAGGCAACTACTGGGGCTTGCCTGGTAGTTCAGCTGGTAAAGAATCCACCTGCAATGCAGAAGACCCTGGTTTGATTCTTGGGTCGGGAAGATCCCCAGAAGAAGGGATAGGCTACCCACTCCAGTATTCTTGGGCTTCCCTGGTGGCCCAGATGGTAAAGAATCCACCTGCAATGCAGGAGACCTGGGTTTGATCCCTGGGTTGGGAAGAACCCTGGAGGAGGGCATGGCAACTCACTCCAGCATTCTTACCTGGAGAATCCCCATGGACTGAGGAGCTGGTTGGTCTACAGCCATGGGGTTGCAAAGAGTCAGACACAACTGAGCGACTAAGCACAAGCACAGACTGCTACTTTATTTCCCTTTCCAACTCTTGCCAAGCGTTAAAGTTGAGGAAGAAATTTTTTCCAAAAGATTTTTTTTCCCTTGATTTCACTTTTTGTACTTATAAATTTTCTTATGTTTGTAAAGGAGGAAAAACAGTTACTAAGAGAGAGACCTAAAACCTTGAACATAAAACGTAAGCACAAGAAAACAGTTTTAGTTGGGAATGAGACAGTTTGTCTCATTGACTTTACCTCTTCTATGCCAAGAAACCCCGGAAGTGAAGAGAAAATGGTATTTCTGGCAAGGTTGGGGATATAGCTAGCAAGATTAAAATATGCAGAAATTCCCAGCATACTTTTTTTTTTTTAATCTTTTTAGATTAGGATTCTGAATGTTTTAGAGAAACCATCTGATGTTTTTTCATACTGAATGCTGGTGCACCATTTTGTTTATAGGAAATAAACTGCATTGTTATGGAATTAAATTAATAGCAACATTAAAAAAAATTTGAAAACCATTCATTTTTTTTTTTTCTTTAACTACGCAAAGCATCATTTTCTTTCATAGTTGATGTCAGGCTAGGGAAGTGCTAGCTTTGGAGGTGATTTTTGTGAGAAAATTAGAAACAACTGGAAACTTGTGTTTTGAATAAAATTGCTGGGACCACTTGAACGTGGAAACTAGTCAGAACCTCTAACTATTGTCATGCTCTCCTTACAGTGCTAAAAGTATTGGTAAAAGCCCACATCAAACTTGTGGTAATAACAGTGGCTAAGCACTAACTAGGGTGGCTATAATTAAAAAAGAAAAAACACCAAAAAAGAGAGAGAGAGGAAGAAAGAAAGAAAATAAGTGTTGGCATTGCTAGTGGGAATGTAATGTGGTACAGCTACTGTGAAAAACCATTTGGTGGTTTCTCAAAAGGTTAAACATAGAACTACCCATGTGATGCAACAGTTGCATTTGTAGGTATGTATCCAAAAGATTAAAAGCAGGCACTCAAATAGATACATGTATGTCCATTCATAGCAACCTTATTCCCAATACCAAAAGGTAGAAGCAGCCTGACTATCCAATGATAAATGAATAGCTAAACAGAATGTAGTATATACATATAATGGAATATTATTCAGCTTTAAAAAGAAATGAAATTTTGATATGTGCTATAATATGGATAGGTCTTAAAAAACATTATGCTTACTGAAATAAGCCAGACACAGAAGTCAAATGTATGATTCCACTTGTATAAGGTACAAATTCATGGAGACAGTAGAATACCAGGGACTGGGAGAAGATGGAAAGGAATTATTGTTTGATGAGTATACAGGTTTTGTTGAGGGTTATGGAGAAGTTTTGGGACTAGATAGTGGTGATGTTTCACCCAACTTTGTGAAAGCATTTAAGGCCACCGAATTGTATACTTACGAATGGTAAAAAAAAAAAATCAAAAGTATTTTGTATATTATATCACAGTAAAAAAAAAATAACAGTTAAGCACTGTTCAAAGTGTTTTATGGGTCTTAATTCATTTAGTGAATAATGCAGCTGGTGAGTCAAAGGAAAAAGAATAGGTGTTACTTCCACTTCTCCTTGGCTCCTGATCTTAAGCCTAGAATCTCTATTTTTTTTTTTTCTAGTTGGGGGCTAATTACTTTACAATATTGTAATAGTTTTTGCCATACATTGACATGTATCTCTTATATAAGTACCATTTATTGTTTATGGGTGTATCTATGTTAATAATTTGTTAAAATGTGAATTGTCATCTGTTTAAACTCCTGAATATTTCACCTATGAGATCCCAGTTCAGTTCTATTCTGTAGGAGAATAAGGAGTTTTCTGTAAAGAACAAAGTTCTGAGTGTTATGGTATAAATGGACCCTGTATATATAGCATTCTCATCTCCTCCCCGCCATCCCCCCCCCCGTCCCATTCCCAGTACAGTTCTGGGAATGACTTGACATATTGTTGATCTAGAGCCCTGGTTCTCAATGTGTAGTCTTCAGATCAGCAGCATAGGCATGCCCTGGGAGCTTGTTAAAAATGCAAATATTCAAGTCCTATCCCAGACCTACTGAGTTAGGAACTCTAGGGCTGAGGTCTAACAGTATGTATTTTAACAAGTCTCCAAATGCATGCTCAAGTTTGAGAACTAGTAGTCCAGAAAATACTAGGGTACTGTTGTGCTGGTTGGGGAATCATTTAGAAGTGAGTTTAAACATTTAGATTAACTTTGGGAAGGGAAGATTTACAAGTTGCTTACAAATTGCCCTGGAACATTAGGTATTGTCTGAACTGACTGAAAGCTCCAGGAATCATCTCATTCTGTACTAAGACTGTGCTGTTCCAAAGACTAGCATTTACCATGATCTGATCCAAAGAAAGAGCAGAGCCTTACTACTTGAGAAGTAGAAAGGGAACCAGGATGTCTGCAAAACAAGGCATTGAGACACCTGATGTCCACTGCAGATGGCATTCCCTAGAGAGATGCTCGGCTTCCAAGGAAGTATTGAATGAAAGAAGACACAGGCTGTTCAGATTCAGCCAGGAAAAACCTAACAGCTTTGACAGGGCTAGTCCATAGGGAAGCTTGTGTTACTCCAGTGTCAGTTGCCCTGAGAATCTGGACCTAGGAGTTGCCAGATTTTCCTGTCTGGGTCCTGCACAGTAGCTGAGCTAGTTCTGTTTGGAGTTGAAAATGGGACATTGCAGTGAGGACGGCCAGATTGTAGGCAGCTTTTCCAGGCTTCATTCTTTGTAGGTTTTCAAATGGCCTCTTCGGTACTATAAACATATCTGCTTGTACTGTTTTATGAATGTGAATAAGTTTGTCCTTTAGTTAGTGAGAGGCCTCCTTGGATTTGGAAGTATTAATCCAGCAAGTTTGAGATGTCTGGATGACTGACATTGCCTGATTTGCAGTCTCCCAGCCAGATGTATCCGTTTGAGGGAGTAATGAAGCTCCAGGTCGTGGTCCCAGTTTCTTGAATGTGTGACAGTCAAGATTCAGTAACCTTACGCTTGGCTGTAGGAAGAAAACTGGGCCAGTTAAATTTGGTGTCGATAAGCAACAGCTGGTCTAATATGCAGGCCAGGGCCAGGTTAGCCACAGGTCTGATGTGCTGAATCCTAAAGTGTTAGATTAGAAATCGTCAAGTCAGCCCTGTCAGATCCATTTGACATTGGCAAAACTGAGCTTGAGGGGTGTGAGAGAGGGTGAGAAGAGGGGGATGGAGATGAAGATGGGGGGAGGAGGTATATGGGGGTGGTGTGCTAGTTATTAGGGAATGGAAGCAGTTGAGAGGTAGCTTCATTGTGTGAAGTGGGAGGGAATATAAGATCAAAAAAGAAGGAACTAGCCATTACATTTTCAAAGCATCTCACCACTCTGATCTTTTCTTGGGCTGATTTTGATTTGCCAGTGGCCATTTTAAAGTTTAGCATCAGAACTGAAGACAGTATTACAAATGATGTCTGATAGGGCCCCTTGTTTTGGGCACTACGCTTCTGTAATGTGCTCCAAATTCAAAACAATTTTTGGCAGTTTTAGTAGACTGTTGACTAATAGATTCAAGTCAACTAAGATTCCTAAGTCTTTTCTTATGAGCCTCTGTTAAATTTCATCTGGTGCTTCTAAAATTTATTTTCTTGCCTTTATCCTTAAATATCATTTTGTTAGATTTAATGTTCACTACCATTTGTTGAGCTTTCAGAGTCAAAAACTTTACAAATGTTACTTTTTCTTCCCTCTTACACCAATTCTGTGGGAGTGTTACTCCCATTTTATTTATTTGTTTGTTTGATTTGTTTTTATTTTTGGCTGTAGTGGGTCTTCATTGCTTCATTTGCGAGGGGTTTCTCTAGTTGCAGCGAGCAGGGGCTTCTCTTTTTGCAGAGCGTGGGCTTTAGGCGCGGGGGCTTCAGTAGTTGGGGCTAAGGGGCTGTAGAGTGTGGGCTCTGTAGTTGTGATGCATGGGCTTAGTTGCTCCAGGGTATGTGGAATCTTCCCAGACCAGAGATCAAATCCCTGTCTGGCAGGAGGATTCTTATCTGCTGTGCCACTAAGGAAGTCCTATTACTCCCTTTTTAAAGGTGTGGAGTCTTTAAGGCTCAAAGAAGTAATGTGTTTGCGTTCTAAACACTAAGTGCTAGAACCTGGTATTCAAATCCTTGTCTGTCTGACCCCAAAGCTTCACTTTCGAGTACCATTCTAGCCCATTGTTCTATCCTGTTTTGATGTTTTAGATCTGTCTTCTCTTTTACAATATGTTTGTTGTCTAAGCTTAGCTCTCCTCTTACATGGTCAGCCTGACCCAGTGCCCCTAAGTCATTTATAGCAGTGGGACCAGGCCAGGGAGGGATGTAGTGCAAACCAAGGGACAGAGTGTGAAATTTACAGTCAGACTTGGTTTTGGAATCTTGGTTGTATCATCAGGAGTAGTGTGAGTTGGCAAAGTACTTAACTTGTCTGGGCCTCCATTTCCTCAAACATAAAATGTCTCAATACCTGCCATTGGAAAAGTTGAATATAAACAACATGGATGCAAAGTGCTTGACTCATGGGCTAGCAAGCATACTGTAGGCTCTCAATAAACATTAGTCTGTCTCACTTTTTTCAGAGAATTCTTTAACATCTTTTTTTTTTTTTTAATATCCTTTAAAATCCCCTACCTCAGGTCTCACTCGTTTTTTAAAAATTGACTGTCTTTGGTATGATTGTTTATTGTTTCTCGCAGGGTATATCATAAGCCCCACTGTGGCAGCACACTTGGCCGTAGAAAGAAGTGGTTAAGAACTGTACCATAAGTTCTGTGTGATTATGAGTAAGCAGCTTAATCCCTTTTTGCCTTAGTTTCATCATATATAAAATGTAGATAACACTAGTAAAGAATTGTTATGAGGATTAAATAAGTTAATACATATGAAATCCTTGAAACAATGCCTGGCAGATAGTGCTGTTTAATCTTTGTTACTGTGAATACCTGCAAATTACAGATAATAATGCCCACTTTGTAGGGTTGTTAGCAAATTAAATAAGTAGTCAACTGCTTAACATTTAACATTTTTTAATTTATTTATTTTTGGCTGCACTGGATCTTCTTTGCTGTGTTTGAGCTTTCTGTAGTTGTTGCAAGTGGAGGCTACGCTCTCTAGTTGCAGTACTCACACTTCTCATTGTGGTGGCGTCTCTTGTTGCAGAGTTCAGACTCTAGGCATGTGAGCTTCAGTATTTGTGGGCTCAGTAGTTGTGGTGCATGGGCTTATTATTTGCCCCTTGGCATGTGGAATCTTCCCAGATTGGAGATTGAGCCCTGTCCCCTGCATTGGCAGGCAGATT
This sequence comes from Giraffa tippelskirchi, assembly GCF_054371585.1. Classification (NCBI taxonomy): domain Eukaryota; kingdom Metazoa; phylum Chordata; class Mammalia; order Artiodactyla; family Giraffidae; genus Giraffa; species Giraffa tippelskirchi. The sequence continues at coordinate 34,259,461 of NC_137286.1, read as the reverse complement.
CTTAACCACCGGGGGGTCCTGCTTAACATTTTGACTGGCAAATATACAGAAATTAATAGAAGGAAATCTTTCTGTCCACAGAGATAGCATGAAATGCTCATCAAATGTCTTGCTAAAAGTAGATCTGTTTTGTACATCAGTGATTTTCAAACTTAATTACGCAGAAGAGTCATCTAGGATCTTGTTAACATGAGGATTCTGATTAAATGTGGTGAGGCCTGTGGTCTGCATTTGTGACTTCCTTGGTGATGCCACTACTACTTGTCTACAGGATGTCACTTTTGAGTATCACTGCTAAATAGTACATTCATTACTTTTCAGTCTAGTGTATTCTTTCTGTAAAGATTTGTTTTCAGTAAATTGCTTCTGATGATCAGTATTCCCCTCCCTAAAAGCTCAAACCCCACTTTATTTTTTTGGCCTCACCACTCAGCTTGTGGGATCTTAGTTTCCTGACCAGGGATCAGACCTGGGGCCCCAGCAATGAAAACACTGAGCCCTAACCAGGGGACCGCCAGGGAACTCCTCAAAGCCAACTTAAAAAAGAAAAATTGTTGGCCAGGGCTAGGTGTGTGTGTATGTGAAAGAAAGATCAGTTGTGCAGTTCGCCAACAATTGATGTAAAATTGTCAGGGACTGGTAACTTTTGTAGCCCTCAACCCCCCCGTCTTGAAATTAGGGCTACGTTTGCTCATCCTCAGGCTTTGATGCTTTTCTCATCCTTTAAGTTCTATAGCAGATGTTCATCAGGCTCCCCTAGAATTCCCAGAATTGTCAGGTTTTGTAGGTCTGGAGGCTTGAACTGCTTTAGAATAATTAGGGGCTCTATTACTTTGAGCTTCAGCTCTTGCTTTCCACAAGGCTTGTTCTTTCTCTCTTCAGGTTGGAGGTTGTAGTTGTTGATAGAGAAATGAAAGAAACAGGAGTTGATCTGGACAGTTGTCATAAAGCTCTTTTCGGTATCTTTTTAGTTTTATTAATGGACCTTGGCTCATTCTGGGCTATGACTTTTTTGGCACTTTTCCTTTAGGTCAGAACCACCACTGTTTTTAATCTTTTTTCCTGTGCCCTCTTCTTTGTCCATGTGTGTGTTGGTGGGAGTGCTTTTAACATCTGTACTCACTGGAGAATGCTGTGCAACCATATTACTGTGGTTTTTTTTAGCTTTTATTTTAAATTTGAGTTGGTATAATTCACAGCTAATTGCACAATTGATTGTCAGAATCTCACTTTTGAGAATTTCTTTAAAAAATACCAGCGACTCTTTTCTCTCTAGAGTTTTAGGTTATAGATTTAATTTTGTGAAATCTATACCTTGAAAGCAAAGAGGAACTAAAGAGCCTCTTGTTGAGGGAGAAAGAAGAGAGTGAAAAGCCAGCTTAAAACTCAACATTCAAAAAACTAAGATCACGGCATCCCGTCCCATCACTTGATGGCAAATAGATGGGGAAAAAATGGAAGCAGTGACAGATTTTATTTTGGGGGGCTCCAAAATCACTGCAGACAGTGACTGCAGCCACAAAATTAAAAGATGCTTGGTCCTTGGAAGAAAAGCTATGACAAACCTAGACAGCATATTAAAAAGCAGAGACATCACTTTACTGACAAAGGTCTGTATAGTAAACGCTACGGTTTTCCATTAGTCATGTACACATGTGAGAGCTGGACCAAAAAGAAGGCTGAGCGCCGAAGACTTGATGCTTCAAACTGTGGTTCTGGAGAAGACTCTTGAGAGTCTCTTGGACAGCAAGGAGATGAAAGTAGTAAATCATAAAGGAAGTCAACCCTGAATATTCATTGGAAAGAATGATGCTAAAGCTGAAGCTCCTATACTTTGGTCACCTGATGTGAAGAGCTGACTCATTGGAAAAGACCCTGATGCTGGGAAAAATTGAGGGCAGAAGAGGGTGACAGAGGGTGAGATGGTTGGATGGCATTACCAACTCAATGGACATGAATTTGAGCAAACTCCAGGAGATAGTGAAGGACAGGGAAGCCTGGAGTGCCACAGTTCATGGGATTGCGCAGAGTCAGACACAGCTTAGCGACTGAACAACAACAGCAACATCTTGAAAGCACTATAAAGCACCATGGATTTTTTAAAAAAGTGAACTTCCCAGAGTCAGAAAACCTAAATTCTGAGTCAGGTTCGTTTGGGGCTCTTGGGCATGTTACATAACAGTTGGAAATCTTAGTTTTCTCAACTGTAATATGGGGGTAATGAGAGTACCCATCTCCTAAAGCCATTGAAAGGACTTCACAATCCCTGTAAAACTAAATATCTGACTGGTGGTTAGAGCTCAGTACCCAATAAGTATTTGCTGTTGTTAACAACTATTTTTGTTAATGGCCTGATGTTATTTACTGATGTGTAGTAGGGTTTACATAATGCCTTTAGAGAGCCCGTTATTGGATCGTGTGAAGTAGGTGGGTGTTACCCTTTTTGAATGAGGAAGTTTCGGCATGAAGAGTTTTGACTGGCTTGAGGGCACATAGCTGTGGCAGAACTGGATCTTTAATCCAGGATTACTGGTGCCACATCTAGGACTTGTTCCCTTTACTGCATCCTCTGACAGCTGGCTATCGAACTTTTTTTTTCCTGTTTCTTCTTTTATTGAAGCATAGTTGACATACAAGATTATATTATTTTCAGGTGTACAGCACAGTGATTTGACATTTATATTTATTACAGAAACGCAGGAATAGCCAGATGGAAGAGGTGCGTAGGGCAAAGTATGTGGAAAGGCAGATGGAACCTCCACGTCCTCTCCAGGGCCAGGTGCGCGGCTCTCCCGAAACCTCTGTGTTCACCAACTCAGAAGCTCCTTGGTTATCAAACTTTCAAAGATCACATGGTTACTTTCTCTTTGAGACCCTTTTAGTTTTTCTACTAGTTTATCTTCTTGGTCTGGATTAAATCTGGTATAGTAGTTCCCTCATCTTTTTAGAACAAAGCTGTCAGCAAGGTTTTATCAGATTTTCAACCTCCTGCCCCCTTTTAAGATAAATTTGATACCTAGCCAGTAATGAGAAGCTTGAAGTTTCCTATCTCTAACATGATTATTACCATGCCAATTGGGGGATCTCAATCAGAAAAATAATCTATATTCTCCATCATTGAGCAGGCTGAAGGGTACTCTAGCAGTCTACCATGTCCATCACTCTTTGATTCTCATTCAGAAATTCTCTAGTGTGGTTTATGAATTTCTACTGGGGAATATCATTTGGGACACATTGCCATCCCACTTTCCCCTGTAAGATTTGAATGAGAGGTCTTCCTTGGTGGCTCAGTGGTAAACGATCTGCCTGCTAATGCAGGGGACACAGGTTTGATCCCTGATCTGGGAAGATTCCACATGCCAAGGAACAACTAAGTCCGTGTGCCACAACTGTTGAACTTATACTCTGGAGCCCAGGAGCTGCAACTGCTGAAGCCTGCACTCCCTAGAGCCCGTTCTCCACAACAAGAGAAGCTGCCACAATTAGAAGCCCATGCACCGGAGCTAAAGAGTAGCCCCAGCTCACTGCAACTAGAGAAAAGCCTACATAGCAATAAAGACCCAGCATAGCCAAAAATAAATAAGTTATATATATAAAAAAGATTTGAGTGAGATTTGCCCATCAGTTGTCATATAGCATTCACAAATTCATTAAATTTAAATTTTCATGGGTAGGAACCATGTCTTACTTCATAAAATTTGTAAACTTTAATTTATTTTGGACATCTCTTATTAGATGTCTTTTTTAAAAAAATAATAAACCTCCTTTATTCCTTTGCATTTTCTCTTTTGTTCTGTCCTTTTTATTTTATTTATTTATTTTCTGGCTGCTCTGCATGGCTTGCAGGATCTCAATTCCCCATTGAAGGACTGAACTGCCCTCTGCAGTGGAAGCATGAGGTCCTAACCACTGGACCACCAGGAAGTTCCCTAGATGTCTTAAGATAGTGGCAACTTAATCTTCGGATATTTTCTTTTGTGACTTCATAGTTACCTCTCTCATTGCTTTTCTTATGTTGTTCCTGATATTCTTTGCCAGTTTTACCCAGGAATTTTTCTCACTATTTTCAGTTTTAAACTCTCATAGTCAGGTCAGCAAGTATTCAGATGAACATGTTCTTCCTACTCCCTGTCAGCAACACTCTTTTAGCAAGCTGAGAGCCCATCATCATTCATACATTCACTCATCAGAATGGTGCCGTGCACTGTGCTTGGTGTTGAGTATGCATCTGTGAGCCTGGGAGACTTGGCCCTTGCACCTCCCTAAACTTACAGGCCAATGGGAACAGGTAAACAATAGCTCTTATAATACTGTGTGCCTGGGTGGAAGACAGTGAAAACTTCCAGGATGAAGATGTGGGATTTAGACTGACGCTTAGAAAAGACCCCGATGATGGGAAAGATTGAAGGTGGGAGAAGAAGGGGACGACAGAGGACGAGATGGTTGGATGGCATCACCGACTCAATGGACATGAGTTTGAGCAAGCTCCGGGGGATGGTGAAGGACAGGGAAGCCTGGTGTGCTGCAGTCCATGGGGTCACAAAGAGTTGGACATGACTGAGCAACTGAACAACAAACAACAAATAAAGGGTGAATAGGAGTAAGCCAGGGTTGGGAGGCAGGAAAGGAGAATGTTTCAGCAGGATCTGGCATATCTGATTTGCTGATAGTCATTCACATCCTCCTTTCTTCTCTGATGTCTCAGCCAGCAATTGGAAGAAGAGATAATTGTTACTAAAGGCCTCCCCCATCCCCTGGGTACCACAAATCCTTTGGATTTTTTTTTCCTCTAGAAATACATTCCAGGTTCTTCTGGTTGTGTATTTCACTCTCTTATTAACCAGCTGGAATGGGTAGCAGTTGGCAGGCTGCCTTTGGGTTTGTCCTTGTGGAGAGTGACCAATTATGTACTCACCCCCACTCCCAACAACCCATTTCCCCCTGGAAACATGGATGGCTTTGCTCTTGTTGATGGTGAGGAGCTTCCTGTTTATTCTCTAGATTTCTGTGTTTTTTTTTTCTGCTGTGTTTCTCGCTTGTGTTATATTCTTCTTCCCCTCAACCTCTGGACATGAATTTTTTCCTCTGACAATTTAGAAATGTTTGCTTCCTTATTTTCTTGTTGAATTATTTCCTCCATTGTCTCTGGGAGTTCTTCATCCTCTTTGATAACCTTTGTCTGGAGAGTGGTATTTAAGCCTGAGAGGAGAGATGCCAGCTTGTGTTTAATAAACATGCTGTTGGCAAAGGCCTCCATCAGAAAAGCAAATGTGGCACAATTCTGCAGTGCCTTGGAACATCCTGTTGAGTGCTTGTTGTTGTTCAGTCGCTAAGTTGTGTCCGACTTTTGCAACCCCATGGACTGTAGCATACTAGGCTCCTCTCTCCTCCACTATCTCTTGGAGTTTGCTCAAAGTCACGTCCATTGAGCTGGTGTTGCTATCTAACCATCTCATTCTCTTCCGCCCTCTTCTCCTTTGCCTTCAATCTTTCCTAGCTTCAGAGTCTTTTTCAGTGAGTCAGCTCTTCTGTTTAGTGCTGAAGGTTCCAAAAAAGCAGTTATAAATCCCTTATCCCTTTGTACAGCTCCCTAACTCATCTTTAGCCTTGATAGGAAGACTATTAGACTATCAACAAACTCATCATTTGGTGGCATTGTGTTCAGATAACCTTATTATACATATTTTAGTTAAAGACTATATAAAATATTTTATTTTGGGGGTAGATAATGTAGTCACATGATTTAAACTTAAAAAGGTACAGAGGAGAATTTGGTAAATATCCTCCCTCTTGCCATATCTCTCAGCCACCTAGTTCTCCTCTGAGACAACCAGTGTTACCAGTTTATTATATATCCTTCCAGAGGAATTTTGTGCATAGACAAACACATGACATACTATATATGTCATAATATATATTTCAGGTAATGTCCCAACCAGTACTGGTCTGTGGCCTGTTAGGAACCAGGCAGCATAGCAGGAGGTGAACACTTGTCTTCCACAAAACCGGTCCCTGGTGCCAAAAAGGTTGGGGACTGCTGATACAATATATATGCTGATGAGATGAATGATGTGTATCTAGTATTTCTCAAGGCCACTTAGTGGATAGAAAGACTGTAGGATTTGAAAAGTTTTGATTGAATTCAAGCCTCAAAACCTCAGCTATGCCATTTATTAGTTGAGTGACCTTGAACAGCTTGCTTAGGCTCTATGTGCTTTGATTTCTTTACGTGGTTGAATATGATGTATTCCAGGCTTCCTGGGTGGTGCTAGTGGTAAAGAACCTGCCTGCCAATGCAGGAGATGTAGGAGTTCAATCCCTGGGTCAGGAAGATCCCCTGGAGGAGGGCATGACAACCTACTCCAATATTCTTGCCCGGAGAATCCCATGGACAGAGGATCCTGGCAGTCTACCATCTATAGGGTCATAAAGAATTGGACACAGCTGAAGCAACTGAGCACACACATGATGTATGTACAGTTCCTTCTTTGGTGCATGTTAAATGCTTCTCAAGTGGTTGCTTCTTGCTGGACCACACTCTTTGGCCTATGTGAACAGGGAGGGGCAGAGTCTTGCTGTAAAAAAATGAATGGATTGAATTGCCTTCTTTACCGTAGTATGTGACCAATGCTCTCTACTTACGAAGGGAACCATGAGCCAGGGGAGACAGAAAGAGCACTTTGAAAAGAATAGAACATTTTTCATTTGTCGGGAATTGGTGAACAGCTATTCCTGGTCTAAGGCCTTCATGCTTGACTGCTGGAGTGCTGATAAACCCTAGGACTTCGCTTCTGCTGGTAGGAAGTTACTAATGTTGAGGAGCTTTTCATGTTTAATAAGTCAATTAGCTCTGGTTCTTCAGTATTGCTTGAAGCTTTGGACTCTTATGGGAAGCTTCGTTTGGTCAGCCCTACTTTAGGTTTCTTGCTGTTCAGTTCCCATTGTGATGTTAATCCTTTAATAGCAATTAGTTTTTATTCTTTTTGGTTCTTGCACAATGCTTGATTAATAGATGGAAGAGTCTGAATTTCAGATCCAGTCCCATATGGTTTTATCAGGAGGATGATGTTAGGCCTTCTTTCCTGGTTATCTGGACTCAGCATTTTTGATGGGATTTGTAGGCCTTTGAATTTGAGGTTTCCTTGGTCTCTTAAGGGGTGAAAGGGATTTTTAAATAATTAATTATTTCGGCCACACCATGCAGCATGTAGGATCTTAGTTCCCCAGCCAGGGATCGAACCCACATCCCCTGCATTGCAAAGAGGATTCTTAACCGCTGAACCACCAGGAGAGTCCCAAGAAAGAGATTTTATATATAGTTTAACACTTGGATACCAGAATAGAGACAACTGCTGATGTGGGGATATCTTTAAAGTAAGAAAAATTTCAGGACTTCCTGGTGGTCCATCAGTTAAGACTCCGTGCTTCCTGCAGGGGGCACAAGTTCAATCCTTGGTGGGAGAACTAAGATCCCGCATGCCATGGCCAAGAAAAAAAGTAAGAAAAAATTTGAATATCCACCGTGCAAGATTCTAAGTGGTTTTAAGTCACTGGTTGTGAGTTCCCAAATTACTGTTCTCCAGATTGCTATTAATGATTTATCTTTTATAAACAAATTACATTTACTGTCTCTCCTCTGAAGGAGCTTTGTACTTAGTATATTACTAGAGAAAACTGGGGAACCACTGAAAGGTAGAAATGTCTATCTATTTGAATATATGGATTTAAGAATTGTATATCATGTTTTATATATTAGGAAGTGTGAAATACAGAATTTCTGATAGCTAAGGTCCAAGGAATCAAAATTTAGAGACATTAAAATATCCCATAGTTTCTCTGACTTTTTGAAAGAAAGCATTAAAAATAAAAAACGATTGAAAGTGAAACTATTTTTTAAAAAGTTTGATCCATTGAAATAGAGAAAATAAATAAGGTCAATGAAGGAAAAGCGAGTAGAAATCAGACTTGAGCACATTGTAAGTACTTAAAAAAGAAAGTGAAGCAGGTCTGATTGCAGGCACCACCTCAACTGCCTTCTTCTGCCTTCAGCTGCTGTAAGAATGATCCTAGAACTGACCCCAGTGGGAGGTAGACTAGGAGTTGTTGTTGTTCAGTCACTAAGTTGTGTCTGACTCTTTGCGACCCCATGGACTGCAGCACGCCAGGCTTCCCTGTCCTTTGTTATCTGCTTGAGTTTGCTCAAACTCATGTCCATTGAGTCTATGATGCCATCCAAACATCTCATCCTCTGTTGCTATCTTCTCCTGCTCCCCTCAATCTTTCCCAGCATCAGGGTCTTTTCCAATGAGTTGGCACTTTGCATCATGTGGCCAAAGGATTGGAGCTTCAGCTTCAGCATCAGTTCTTCTGGTGAATATTCAGGGTTGATTTCCTTTAGGATTGACTGATTTGATCTTGCTGTCCAAGGGACTCTCAAGAGTCTTCTCCAGCACCACAGTTCAGAAACATCAATTCTTTGGCACTCAGTCTTCTTTATGGTCCAACTCCCACATCTGTACATACTGGAAAAATCATAGCTTTGACTGTATGGACCTTTGTCAGCAAAGTGATATCTCTGCTTTTTAGTACACTGTCTAGGTTTGTCATAGCTTTTCTTCCAAGGAGCAAGTGTCTTTTAATTTTGTGGCTGCAGTCACTGTCTGAAGTGAATTTGGAGCCCAATAAAATCTGTCACTGTTTCCACTTTTTGATAAATCACTGAGATGTTAACAGCTTTTTACTTGGTTAATTGATCTGTGGAGGTCACTTTTTAATGGGAAAAAGTTATGTGTTTTCCTTTTTTAAAAAATAAATGAAAAGGTCAGTTATTGCATTTAAAATGAGGACCACTTATAGTTTGGAATGGCTGCACAGATTTGGTTTTCATTTCTAGCCATGTTTTTTTTTTGGTTAGGAATTTTGGCAGGCTGCCCATTGGAGTTTCTTTTTTTCATTTTAAGAAAGTTTTTGGTGGCAGTAATTATAGTATAATTTAAGTAACATTGGTAGTAATTTAAGTAGGCAAATAGAACTATTTTGGATTGATTTGAAATTCATATGTATTTTTCCTTTTTTTTTTTTCTGAAAGGAAAATATTAGCATGGAACAAAAGGATTAAAGGCTTTTGGTTCTGTGTTTTACAGATTGATGCCATGTTTGTGGTGTCTTAGTGTTTTTAACAGAAAACTGATGTACTTTGGGTATGTGGTGGTCCTTTGTGTGAACATTCCATAATTTATTCATTCAGTTCAGTTCAGTTCAGTCGCTCAGTTGTGTCCGACTCTTTGCAACCCCATGAACCACAACATGCCAGGCCTCCCTGTCCATCACCAACTCCCGGAGTCCACCCAAACCCATTTATTCAGTACCTTATTTATTATTGGTCATTTAGGTTATTTCTAATATTTTGTCATTAGAAATAATGCTGCAGTAAATAATCGTTTATCTGGTATTCATTGCAGCATTATTTCTAATGGCAAAATATTAGAAACAACTCTGTGTGTGTATCTGTCTTTTACAATCATGTTTATATTTCTGTACAGTGGATTCCTGGAAGTGGTTGTGTGGGTCATAAGGTTTGCACATTTAAAACTATGCTAAATAAGTGCCAAATTGATTTAAAAAATGTTATTAATTATATAGTTGTCACATTGTGTGAAAGCATTCATTTCTAACATTCTCTTTTTTTTTTGGCTGCCCTGTGCTGCTTGCTGGGTCTTAGTTCCCTGACCAGGAATTGAACCTACGTCCCCACAGTGAAAGCACCAAGTTCTAATCACTGGCCCATCAAGGAATTCCCCCATATTCTTGTCAATACTGTATATGTCAATCTTGTAAACTATCATCAGTTGATAGGAGAAAATTGTATCCCTTTTTATTTATCTTTTAATATCTATAAACTTTATTTACTTTTTGACTAGGTTGGACTTCCCTGGTGGCTAGATGGTAAAGAATCCGCCTGCAACACGGGAGAGCTGGGTTCAATCCAGATGTAGTTTAAAAGATGTAAAAGTTTATAGTTTACCCTCTTTCCTAGTCTCAGTTCATTTCCTCTCCTCAGAGATGATCAATATTATCAGATTTTTTTTTTGTGGATGTATTCTTCTACAAATACTTTATGCATGTATGAACAGATTCGTATAATACACTTTTCCTATCAATTGACATATCACTTGTATCATATATACATAAGGATTATGTATACAAATTCTACATATACTAAAGATTATTTTTGGATTTTATTCTCTTCTATAAAGTCCTGTCTTTATGAGTCAGGTTTCTCTTCTTGTTTTCAAGTATTATTTTAAAACTTTATTTATTTATTTATGACTGCACTGAGTCTTTGTTGCCCTTGGGCTTTCTCTAGTTGACGTATGCTGGCTTCTCATTGTGGTGGTCTCTCTTGTTGTGGAGCACAAGCTCTAGGCTTGTGGGCTTCAGTAGTTGCAGCACATGAGCTCAGCAGTTGACCCCTCTATTCTTAGAGGGAATTTTGCTCAGTAAAAAAAAACACAACATTATAATGGGTGCTGAATTTTATACAGTGCATTTTCAGCATCTCTTGAGAAGGTTATATACTTTTTCTCCATTAGTATCTGTTTATATAGAAAATTGCTTTGGTAGATGTCCTTATCAGAGAAGGCAATGGCACCCCACTCCAGTACTCTTGCCTGGAAAATCCCATGAACGGAGGAGCCAGGTAGGCTGCAGTCCCTGGGGTCGCTGAGTCGGACACGACTGAGTGACTTCTCTTTCACTTTTCACTTTCATGCATTGGAGAAGGAAATGGCAACCTACTCCAGTGTTCTTGCCTGGAGAATCCCAGGGATGGGGGAGCCTGGTGGGCTGCCGTCTGTGGGGTCACACAGAGTCGGACACGACTGAAGCGACTTAGCAGCAGCAGCAGCAGCAGATGTCCTTATGTTAAACTGTCTTTTCATTCTTGGGAAGAGTCTTCTTTGGTTATAATGTATTTGTTCTCTATTATATTGGTGTTTCTACAACAAGAGCGTTATCTGTACCATGAAGCTTTAATAGAATATGGCATAAAAACCATCTGAGTCTGTAGGTAATTGTGTATATTTGTGAGTAGGGGATATCTGACAACTCTTGGTTTTTCATTCACATTTCTTTGATACTCAGTGGTCATTAGTACTTTTTTTTTTTAATTAGTTTATTTATCTATTTTTTAACTTTACAATATTGTATTGGTTTTGCCATACGTTGACATGAATCCACCATGGGTGTACATGTGTTTCCCTTCCAGAATCCCCCCTCCCAACTCCCTCCCCATCCCATCCCTCCGGGTCATCCCGATGCACCAGCCCCGAGCACCCTGTATCGTGCATTGAACCTGGACTGGCGAGTCGTTTCACATATGATAATTTACATGCTTCAGTGGCATTCTCCCATATCATCCTGCCCTCACCCTCTCCCATAGAGTCCATTCAACTGTTCTATACATCTGTGTCTCTTTTGCTGTCTCGCATACAGGGTTATCTTTACCGATTTACTAAATTCCATATATATGTGTTAGTATACTGTATTGGTATCTTTCTTTCTGGCTTACTTCACTCTGTATAATAGGCTCCAGTTTAATCCACCTCATTAGAACCGATTCGAATGTATTCTTTTTAATGGCTGAGTAATATTCTCATTAGTACTTCTAAAAGTGAATCTTAAAAGTTCCTTGGTTCTTCCTCCTCTGCCCTCTAAATGTTAATGTTGTTTAGAGTTCTGTTGTTCATTATTCATTCATACATATTTATTAGATATTATTAGAGATATTTATTTATGCCAGGCACAGTGCTGGGAGCTAAGTGAATAAAAATAAACATGATTCTTGACTTTGGGTTCCCAGCTGGCTCAGTGGTAAAGAATCTACCTGCCAGTGTGGGAGCCATAGATGTGGGTTCCATCCCTGGGTTGGGAAGATCCCCTCAAGAAGGAAATAGCAACCCGCTGCAGTCTTCTTGCCTGGGAAATCCCGTGGGAGAGGAACCTGGTGGGCTACAGTCCATGGGGTCCAAAAAGTTAGACACAACTGAGTGAGCAAGATCCTTGACTTAACAGAACTTCCCTCCCTACTGCAGTTTTTTCCTTCTATCTGGCTTGCCCACTGCTGACAGAGTCATTTTTAGCTGGAAGAGGAGAACTAAACTTATTTCATCCCTTCTCTTAAAAGATCTCTGTTGAATCCTTCATGGGTATAGAGTTATGGACCTTTCCTGTGTGGCTCAGCCTCCTGGTCGGCTCCTCTTCTGCCAATCTCTGTCATATACACTGGGCACATGGCTACACTGTACCCCCCAGTAACCCCCATTCCTTCATGACTCAGCCTTTACACATTAAAAAAAAATACTTGGTTTTCTTTTTTAAAAACTACTGTATTTTTAAAAAATATCTATTTTTATTTATCTGGCTGTGCCAGGTCTTAGTTACGACACATGGGATCTTTGATTTTTGTTGCAGCATTTGGGATTTTTAGTTGCAGCATGCATATTCTTCGTTGTGGCATGTGGGCTCTAGTTCCCTGACCAGGGATTGAACCTGGGCCCCCTGCATTGGGAGTGCAGTCTTAGCCTCTGAACTACCAGGGAAGTCCACTTTTACACATATTTTGTTTTCTCTAATGAGAATTCTTATCTCTTCCTGGCAAATTTTTACTCATCCTTCAAGGCACTCTTTTAAAAAGATTTATTTTTAATTTTCTTGAGAGTTTGAATCCTACAGTATTCTGTTCATAGATCTTAGAACTTAAACTATATGAGGCTGATGCTGACCTATTTATATATCTCCATGTTTAAATGATTATAACCTGCTCAGAATGGGTCTTTTTCTCTCTGAGTTATGTCTGAACAGCCACTGTACTGCTTAGCACAAAGTGTGTGTGTGTGTGTGTGTGTGCACGTGCTTAGTCGCTCAGTCGTGTCCGACTCTTGCGACTCATAAACTGTAGCCTGCCAGGCTCCACTGTCCATGGGATTCTCCAGGCAAGAATACCGGAGTGGGTTGCCATTTCCTTCTCCAGGGGATCTTCCCAACCCAGGAATCGAATCCAGGTCTTCTGCATTGCAGACTCTTTACTGACTGAGCTACGAGGGAAGCGCCTAGCACAAAGTAGTTCCTCAGCAAATACTTGTGAATGCTTGACTGACCACATGAGTGGATGCCTGAAAGAGCTCTGCTCTGTTGTTGCCTTGAAGGGAGATGCTACTGCTACTAGTCGTGGGAGGTTGCCAGGGAGGAAACAAGTCTCTGAACTAACACAGTGTATACTTTCTTCTTCCCTCTCCCCAAGATGTGTGTGTGTGTTGGGGGGTGGGGGACGGACTGAGGTGGTTGTAGGGACATCAACTTAAAAAAAGTATATGTTTATTAGTATTTTTCTGTTGATTTTAACTTTTAAATTATTAAATACATGAGAATAGCTGTGGAATGATGGGATTTTGATTGACCTTTTCCCTTTTTTTGCAGATTTTCTTTATTACATTATTTCATAACATGATAAAATCAGAAGTTGTTCTTAGAACTTTTTCCTTTCAAGATGCAGTAAAACCCTGTTTAAGGAAACGCTGGCTCTTTAAAAATCACATTTTAAGAAAAGGCAAAATTTTCCTGATAAAATGAAAGTATTTGAGAGTAACCAGTAAATACTAATTCAAAAAAACTAGGTTTATTTCCATGTTTGACACAGTAACAGAGGGCTAAAGGGAAGATGGTAGTTTTTCGTTTGAAAATTCAACAGACTTCACCTTGTTGCATTAAAGCAAGCTAGTGTATTTTAGTTCAGATTCTGTTTCCTGGCAGATTTGTATGGACTAAAGGGATTAACAGACATAACAAGACAATTCACAATGAAAGAAAGGTGGGAAAACAGGCAAAAGAGGAAGGTGATTTACTAATGCATCTGTCACTGAAATTAATGGGGAAATGGCATATTTGACAAAATACGAGATAACCTCACATTTGGTGAAAGGCAGACACTGAGTCTTATATTGAATCACTTTTCTTATTTGGGTATTCAGTGCCTTTTTTTTTTTTTGCTTCAGTGCATGTGTTTGCCCTGCACAAAGTTGTTCCTGTATTATGATGAGAAATACTCTCAAGTCAGTTTGATGCTGTTGAAAAGGATTTGTGCTCAGGATGGCAGTGTTAATCTCCAGAGCTGCCAGTGTACCGACAAAAGCATTTAGAGTTGGGAGCAAGGGTATAAATACCCCTGGGTCTGGCTTTTTCTGTGTTGTCACAGAGCCCTGAATGAGGATAAGTTGCCCCTTTCAAGACTTTTGTCTTGCAGTTGAACACGTATTGGAAATTTCCAATTTAAATTTATGCTTTTGGATAAAAAGGATTAGAGAGATTGAATTGCTGCAGGCTAAAGAGAAGCAACAGCAGTCACTTGATTTTGAGAAGTCTATCTCTGTTGAAAGACGTTTTAGTGTGAAATGACTGGAGTAAGGAAAAAAAGGAGAATGAACATCCATTCAGAGACTACCTACCAAGTACCAGGTACTGTGGTGAATGCTTCCTGCTGCTGCTGCTGCTGCTGCTAAGTCTCTTCAGTCGTGTCCAACTCTCTGCGAACCCGTAGACGGCAGCCCACCAGGCTCTGCCATCCCTGGGATTCTCCAGGCAAGAACACTGGAGTGGGTTGCCATTTCCTACCCATTGTCTTATTCAAGCTTTATCCTCTCATGAGGAAATAGAGACTCAGAGAGAAGTATATAATTACAGTAAGCTTTTTTTTTTTTTTTTTTAAATTTGGCTTCACCAGGTCTTAATTGCAGTATGTGGGATCTAGCTCCCCAACCAGAGATTGAACCTAAGGCCCCTTGCACTGGGAATATGAAATCCCAGCCACTGGGCCACTAGGGAATTCCCCTACAATAAGCTTTGACTATGCTGAAACAAATCTTACCTATACCAAACAAGTTGATTGAGGAAAGTTATAAGTGGTGAGGTTAGTTTTTCTGCACATCAGTTCAGACCTTTTCCCAGAGGAAGACCAAGGCTGTTTGAACTGTGACCACTCCTTAGCCGCCAGATGTTAACAACTTGTGGTTACTCATAAGCCTAGATAGATTCAAACCATTGACCTTGAGCTGAAGTATTTTGTAAGCTGTGACTCACCTTTTGGTTAGTTCATTCTTTCACTAGGAAATATACTGAGTATTAATTTCTGGAATTTCAGTGATCCCTTCTGAAGAGTGTACTGCTCATTAAAATATCTGGGTCTTGTTTTTCTGGTAACAAACAGAACCACAAATTGATCTATCCTTAGTGGTTGTGCCAAATCCTTGTTTAAACAGAGAGAGAGATCTGATTAACTATCTGGAGAGAGGCTGTTAAAGATCTGTTTAACTGTTTGGAGAGAGGCTGTTGAAAGGTCATCCTTTCTAGCTTCTGTAAGAGGTTCATCTCTTCCGCCAGAGGAATGGGGATACAGGAGAGTGAATCCAAGGCTGAACATAACAGGTGGTGTATGTGTGTATTTGTATCTGTGAATACCACATCTCTGTTTATCGGACACTGGACTCGCTTCATGCAAGGCCTAGTCAGGCCAAATCTGGAGGAATTGTTCCCGTGCTTAAAGCCAAGAATAACATCCTGACCAGCAGGGAACAGAGGTCAACTCAAGGCAGCAGCTCTTGGGAGCTACACGACATCAAGAACCTTGAAGGAACTTAGTTTAATAAGAAGGAAGCCAATATATACCTTGAAGGAAGTGTGTGAAACCTGTATGTCTCTTGTTGTTGTTCAGTTACTAAGTCATGTCCGACTCTTTGCGTGAACTGAAGCATGCCAGGCCTTTCTGTCCATCACTATCTCCCAGAGTTTGCGCAAACTCATGTCCATTGAGTCGGTGATGCCATCCAACCATCTCATCCTCTGTCTCCCTTTCTTCTCTTGTGCTTAGTCTTGCTCACCATTAGGGTCTTTTCCAATGAGTCAGCTCACTGGGGTATGAGAAATAAAAAACAGTCATCCTAACAGGTGGAGTTCATATAACCTCCTGGTCATCTAACTGTATTTTCCCCTCCTACCTGGATATTGATTTTGTCTGTTTATTGTTTTTATTAGAAAAGGAGGAAAAATATATTCTGTTATTCTGGTGTTTTATTGTACAGGCAGCTTCAGAGACGCCCAGAAGTGCTGGCTTTAAAAGATGATATGTTAAACAAATAGCCTTTACAAAATCTCCTGGGACCTTCTGGTTTTCCTGAAGTTTTGTCTCTGGGATCTTTATGCTCCAGTTTCTCTTCCGTCTTTCCTCATTCTGATGCTGACCACTCATCCCACAGAGGCAACTCCAACTGTTTTCTGGTAGAGCATTCTAAGTTTGTCCTGTTGTCTTCTCTGGGACTCATTTCTCTGGTCTGACTTCAAGTGGTTCTGGGCCAAAGCAATTGTAAAAGCTTTTCTTCATAGCTTTTATTTCTTGGCTCTTTCTATTTATGTACTTTGTCTGATTAGTTTTGCTGGTTTCCTCTTTTTCCATCTGATGTGAGGTATATTGCCTCAGCTGCAGGCTTCTAAAGCTCAGATGCCGCCCCAGGCCTCTTAGATTTTGCTCCACTTTGTAAAGTGCCTTTTTCCTTTCCTAGAAATTGGTTCTGTGGTATGAGGTATTGCTGACTCTTCCAGGACTCTAGTTTGCTAGTTGTTTAAACACGTATGTAGCAATTTAGATTGTATTTGCAAGATAGGACTTGTTGCCAAGACTCTGAATAGGTCATTGCTGTTACCCTTTCTCCCCTATTTTTGAACTGAAAAATTAGAGACCATGGTCACGTAGTAGGTTGGTCTCATATCTCTTGAAACAAACCTCATTTTTATATTCCTTATGTGTAGCACAGCAGTTGGCCTTTAGATATTAACAAATAGTTAAATACATAATAGTTTAATTAATACATCTTAACTGTGGGGTTGATTGAGCAATTAAATTTCAGAATTCTCATCAAGTTGGTCACATTTTGGATCCATATGTGAGAGAAGTTTCTGGTTGGAAGGGACCAAATAGCAGTGTAGGAAATGTTTAGCAATTTAGAATATGCATGCCAAAAAATCCTGATGTAAATCCTATTCTAAAATGAAGAAACAGAAGGATGGTTTAGCTAGAGCGGAGACTGGTTAAAATGTAAGGAGAAGTAGGGTGAGGGAGGATAAAAGAACATGGATTAAAAGACAGCAACAATTATGGAAGTAGGCATCTTGTCAGTTTGGGATTAAACCATGAAAATGAAAATTTCCCACTCTTCCCCCATTAGCAGGCTCTCCACCTTCACACCCCTCTCTCAAACCACTATCCAGAGGAGCTGTTAATGACCCTCTGGCCTCTAGTGTCCAGTTTTGAGGGCTGCTTTATGAAGCACAGAGAGGTCCTGTGAGGTCAGTCAGTGCAAAGAGCAGTTGGCCTTTAAATTCGTTAAATTCTTCGTAATCGTTTTGCTGCTCTCAACAGTATTGCTAATTCCAAAGCCAAAACCATTTTCTAATTGTTTTACTGTGTGTGACCGGCTTATGGGACCAAAACAGCAGCTGAGACTGCTTTACTGCCCTGTGCGTTATGCAGTAACCCTTCAGAGGGGCGCTTTACTTCTTTTTTAGCCTTAAAAAAAAAAAACAAAAAAACAAAAAACAAACTCTGCTGTTTTTTTGCTTTAGGGCCAGTAATTTGCATCTTATTTAGGAACCTTGCTCTCCCCCTCATTATTTCTTCATATATCCTTGCGCTAAGTAAGCCCTGCTCTGAACCTGGCTCTGGCTTCTAGCCTCATTGAGTTGTATGAATTGTAATAATTTCTGATTTCAGATCTGTTTCCAGCTTTTGTTTTTCCCTGCTCTCTTGGGGTTCAAACTTGCTTGGGGAAAGTTTTTTTTTCTTGTTTATTTTTTTGTTTTGTAAATATATTCTCTAATAATTACTCTATTTTCTTTGTCAAACAGGCCACCAAGCAGTTTCTTGAAGAGATTAACAAGTGGACAGTTCAGTACAACGTTTCCCCCCTCTCTTGGAATGTGGCCGTCAAATTCCTCATGGCCCGGAAGTTTGATGTGCTCCGTGCCATTGAGTTGTTTCACTCCTACAGAGTATGTAGCTCAGAGATGGACCTGCTGTGTGGCACCTGGGCTCTCTATGTTGCTGTTGTCTCTTCCACAGTCTGTACACATGGTGTTTCTCCCCACTCCCATAAAAAAAGAAAAAAAAGAAGTGGATCAGTATCCACGAGCCCTACTTTGAAGTCAGAAAATCCTTCTGAAGATATTTAGTCTCTCCCTAAATAAACTAAAAAAAAAAAAAAGAGAGAGAAGGGGGATAAGAGGCACTGGGATTAGTTTATGAGTTTAAGACTAAAGCTTCATTTACACCCATTTTATGGATCATCTTGTTCAATATTCATTTATTGAACAGGTTTTTATTATATACCTACTAATATCTAGGTGCAGAGATTACTGTTTAGAAAGAGAGAGTAAATAAATAATTACAGAAAAGCTATGATAGGGCAAAACTGTATTCTGCGGAAAGCACGTTTAGTTAGGAGACTCGAGGAAGCTTCCCTGAAGGAAATGACTTCTCAAGTAAGAAGAGTGAGTAGGAATCGGAGGGTGGGGGAGTATGGCAGAGAGAACAGCAAGTTTAGATGCCTAGTGGCAAGAGGGAAATTGAGCTGAGTGGAAGTGCTCAGTAGGGGTGGGGGTATGGCAGGAGATTGAGCAACAGAGGTAAACAAGGCCAGATCAGAGAGTATCTGCTTTTTCTTAAGGGCAGAGAAATTCATTGACAGAATAAACAGCAAAATGTGTTGATCAAATATGCTTTCTGGAAAGATTTTTTTCACTGTGCTTTAGAGGATGGATCAGAAGGGCTATAGCGGAGACAGATCCATTAGAACGCTGCTGCGCTTACTAGGAGAGAGATGATTGTGGTGTCATTAAGCATAGTGTTAGCGGGAATAGAGAAAAAGTGGGTAGATCCTAGAAGTGAAATTGATAGAACAGAGTTACGTAAATTGGTGTGTGAGGAAAAGGGAGTGGTGATTCCAGGTCTCTGACTTGGGCAACAGGGTGGTAAATGGTGGCGGCATTTACTAATTAAGGGACACTGAAGGGGTATAAGTATGTGGACAGAGTAGGCCATGAGTTCAGTTTGACCATGTCAAGGTTGAAGTGCCAGTGGGATAGCCAAATAGACATGTCCTCCAAGCAGTTGGGATATGAGTCTAGGATTTGGGAAAGAAGGCTGGACTGAAAGTAGAGACTTCAGAGTGACCACAGTAGAATATTGCAGCTAAATATTGGAGCCATGAGAATGGGGGTGGCCATCCGGGGAGAGAGTGAGGAGTAGGGATATGAGCAGAACCTCATTTCATACTTTTTGCTTTTTTCTCAGTATTGTTTGTTAAAGTTAAATTTTCATGGCTTAGGTAAGGCATGCACTCTCCTGTGATTCCAGCATGCATACTGTCTTCACTTGCTGCCTTGCCTCTGTAGGCATTTGAATTTGATTTTGGGATGAATTGTGAAAGAATGTGAACAAAGACCTAGTTTGTTGTATTCACCACAGTGTTCTTAACACTTAGCTCAGTGCCTGGCACATAATAGTTGCTCTACAAATATTGGCAGAATGAATGAATGAGTCAGTGAGTGAAATGAGTGAACAAATGAATCATAAAAAGCCCACAAAAGAGTCTTAGAAGGAGTAGCTGAAGAAATAGAAAAACCAAGAGAGTATTTTTTAAAAAAAATAAAAAATAGAGAATCTCTCAGGAAAAAGAGAATGTGAGTGGTCAACCTTATTAAAAGGAGGACTGAAGATGCTCACTGGATTCAGTGACTGGAAGGTCCTGGTCACTGGAGCAGGAGCTCTGGGTGGTATGGTTAGACTGGGAGGAAATGAGAATGTGATTGAATGAGTGTTGAGGGAGCTGAGGGTGAGCTTGAAGAATCTGGCTGTGAAGATAAATTAAAATGAGGTCATGGTAGCTGTTGTTGCAGAGGATACTAAGTGGGGCGATGGCTCCTATTTAAGACAGCAGAGGCCTAAGCCTGGATGAGGTGTTAGGATATGTGCTTCCAGACAGTTTAGGTGCATATTTTAATATCAGTGCTGCTGCATGTTTAAGAAGCTTAGGTTTGCACTCTGATAATTGATATATATTGGTTGGTCTTCAGGGTTAGGCTTCTCACTGATTCAAAGGAGAGATCCTAAGCTCTGAGGGGCTGATAAGGTAGCATTGGACAAGAATTCTGCTAACAGTTGGCTTAGAGGAAGGTTACAAAGGAATTCATAATTCAGTAATCTGATTTCTAAAATCCCTTATCTCTGAGATTTTGTGGTTACATAAAGCTGTCATGAGTATACAGTATTTTTATATTAATTTATCTTGCTTGTTTTATTTTTAGGAAACACGAAGGAAGGAGGGCATTGTGAAGCTGAAACCTCATGAGGAACCTCTCCGTTCTGAGATCCTTAGTGGAAAATTCACCATCTTAGTGAGTATTTATGAAACCCTCTTGTAACATCTCTTTATTTCTTTTTGTAGCTATTGTTCTCTTTGGACTTTGTTCCTAGATACCTTACCCTGAATCTAGAGAGTCTTAATAGTGGGGAATAGATTGTAAAACAGCTGTGAAGTTTGGCATAAAATTATTCTAGTAATAATTGAAATAACTGAAACTCAGTTGTATAGTAGTTTTAGAAAAGTTTCTTCATTGGTCCATTAAGGTCAGTCAAGACCTTTGGGAGGTGTATACAGTGTGTCAGAGCCCTGTCCTTCCTTATTTAACGTAAGTTCTCTCCACTTAGAGACCACAGCCTTTCAGGTAAGTGTCCAATGGTACTTTTAAGGCAGAGCGTGGAAACCATGGTCGTATTCTCTGGTTTTCTCCTGTTGCTTTTTCTTCACTATCCTGCCTGGGAAATTAGCTAAGCAGCTAATATAGACCATTGTTTAATTTCTCTGTACCTGAAGAGTTAAGAAAACGTGGTTTTTTTCCTACCATAGGAATATGATCCTGGGAGTGCTGAGAGTCAGACATGGGATGATTAAAAAGCTTTTTTCCTTTTCTGGAGCAATTGATGCAAGTCAGAGAAGTATTATCAGCATCTATGCTCTTTATGGCAAACCTTTGTCCAGGATATAAGAAGCCTTAGTGATTTCTGTGATTTTTCTATTTGATATCTAAATATTTATTGTTTTGTTTGCTCTAGAATGTTCGGGACCCAACAGGCGCCTCTATCGCCCTCTTCACTGCCAGATTACATCATCCCCACAAGTCAGTCCAACATGTGGTACTTCAGGCTCTGTTTTACTTGCTGGACAGAGCTGTGGATAGGTGAGCTTGGACATTATCTTTTGGGTGTTCTACATCCAGATGGGAAAGTGACAGTGTTTGATTTGATTAAACTCAGCAGTGCATTCACCATGCTCCTAGGATGTGCCTTAGGCAGTGCTATGAATAGAAAACACTCCATGTCCTTAAGGGCTTGGCGTGTTTCCAGGTACTATCAAGATGGTGGCTATTCTGCATCCTTACCTGCTTGGCTCTATTTCAGGGCAACAGCAGCTAAGAAAGCTAATTCACTAGCCATTCTTAGTGTACTGAGAATTACTTATTGAAAGAGTGTGAAGGTAAGATGACCTGTGCTGGTTCTTTCTGACCGTTCTCCCCTGGTATTGATTTTTAAAACCCTCTGAAGCCTCAGTTTCTTTATCTGTAAAAGTGAAATAATGCTGAGGATTTTGAAAATCAGCATTCAGGAGAGAGAAGTCCAAGACCATAAGTTAAGCAGAATCATCTTTATAAATAAGTGTGCTGTGTGTTCAGTCGCTTGGTTGTGTCTGACTCTTTGCAATCCCATGGACTGTAGCTCACCAGGCTTCTCTATAAGCAAAAATAACCAGCCTGGGTCATGTCTCCCTTCCTGTTCTTAGGTAAATAGTGTTATTACTTTTCTATAGACAAAGAAACTTAGGCCCCAGGAATTTTTGTGGCTTTTTTACAGTCATCACATATTGATTGAACTAAATCTAAGATCCTGGTTTCTTCACTCTTGGTCAGAACTTTTGGTACTCCTACTGTGTTACTTTTCTCTTTTACATCCTTTTTTCCCTGGTGCTCGCCATTTACAGTGTGTTATTGCTCCCAATGTCATTGACTGGTCCTCTTGGTTAGAAGTGATATCCCGAGGGCCGACACTGGAGATAATGAGAGGCAGCTATGTGCTTTAGTCATACTTCTGTACTTAGAGGATGGGGATAGCTGAAGGATTTTCTGAGGTGGGGCTCTGTGTCTAGTTCACTTTGCTCCTGCCTTGTTAATGTTACTTTCATTTACTTACCTTCTGCTGGTGGTGTTCAGGGGGAGATATATCCAAACCACACCCACAGCATTATTCTGAAAAAGAGAAGTTACTAAGGAGAAAGGACCAGTGGTCAATGGCCGGTCAGAAGTGTGGAATTTCTCAGTTCTTCTTTCTTATGATTGTTCTTCAGACATAATTTCTGGAATATAATTCCCTTTGAAATGTTTCTTTACCTCAGGGGGTTGAGTGGAAGGCTCTTTTACCGAGAAATTGAGCATTGGCTTCCTCTTTGAGCAGCTTAGAGTTGGAGCTTTCATATAGGCATGACAGTGACCAAAGCTTGCTTTTTCCAGTGAGAGTATTGAATCCCATAGGAATACCACACAGGTAAACGTAATTAAAACCTTGTTCTCATGATCTCCATCACTTTCTTAAAAATCCTCAGTGAGTCCTTATTTTTCAGAGGGTGCATATAAGCTAAATAAATGTGAGCCCTTTTTCCCCCCTAAATGAAATATTTTACCAGTGAGTAGAAATTTTTGTTTTCCTTTGTTACCTTGAACCAGAATGGAAGAGGAGGAAACCCTTTCTCTTCACTAAATCTTGCCCTTCCGTGAAGGCCCAATTTCTGTGGCTGGCTCCTTCACCCCTCCAACTAGTCATAAAATTCTTTCTACTCTGACTTTAATAGCAGTTATTACTAATACCAATCATTTTGTATTTAATTATACATAGCCTTATGATGTCATCGGAGAAGGCAATGGCACCCCACTCCAGTACTCTTGCCTGGAAAATCCCATGGACAGAGGAGCCTGGTAGGCTGCAGTCCATGGAGTCGCTAGGAGTCGGACACGACTGAGTGACTTCACTTTTCACTTTTCACTTTCATACATCGGAGAAGGAAATGGCAACCCACTCCAGTATTCTTGCCTGGAGAATCCCAGGGACAGGGGAGCCTGGTGGGCTTCTATCTATGGGGTTTCACAGAGTCGGACACGACTGAAGCGACTTAGCAGCAGCAGCAGCAGTATGATGTCATTTATCTTATACTTTTTTTTTTCTTTTTACCTACCACTGGATGGTAAGCTCTAGGAGGGCAGGGAATCTTCTTTTCAACCTTATATGATGGAAAATTCCCAAATCCCCACGGTGGAGTGGAAATTGTATCATCAGCTTTCATATACCTATCATTCATCTTCTTTCACAGTGATCTGAAACCAGTCTTGTTTTGTTGATAGCCCCTCACCCACCCTTTTACCTTTGATTATTTTGAAGGAAATGTCGGGGGCAGCGGTAGTCTTCTTGGTGTTCCCAGTTATATCCTAGTTCAGGAATCAATCTCAATAGGGTAGGGAAGCAGTTATTCTTAGTAGGGAACTAGCATTGTTATTGAATGATAAACCTTATATTCTGTACCCAGGGAAGTAAAAATGCTATTGCATTTGTATTTCATATGCCTTCAAAGGATGAGCAGTTTTAGGTCTAGGAATATAGAATCTGCATCATTATGCACCATAACTTCTTTTATTAAATTCTATTTCCTTTGGTGCTGATTTCTCTTTGTTTCAATCCCTTGCCATGGGCTAGAGCTGTGAGGGGAAAACCTATAATTCTTTGAGTTTGGCCCATGTTGAGCCTATGGAGAAAAGGGAAATCTCTAGATGTGGGTCGTCTACTCAATGCTGGGCCACTCATTTAACAGCATCTTTGATCTTGGTAAATTAGTCTCTCTAGGGTTGTGAAAAAAGGAGACAAGATATAGCTGTCACTTTAACATGTGAGGGGCCATTTGCAATTAAGTCTGCTGTAGAAACTGGGTTCTACTTCAGAGATTTTTAAAGTGCTACTTCATGAATAGGTGCTTCTGCCTTGTATTCTGTTGAAAGGATGAAGTTATAGAGGTTTCCAGGAGCTAATGCCAGAAACAAAAAATGAGGACACAAAATAACATTGAGGTTCCTGATTTCAGGAATTTGTTTTGTGTCAAAAAGTTTTCTTGAATGTAAATACATGTGAAAACTATTGCTATCATCTGTGAATAGTCCAATCAAATAATTTATTTCTAACAGTCATTTAGGTGTGCAGATCAGAAGCAGGTAAAGATCGGGCTTGGTGAAAGAGTGCAACTTTAGGAATTAAGGAGATTGGACCAAGTAATATTTTTTGTTTCTAACTTCATTCTGGGAATAGGCCCACCAGCTCTTTATCTACTTTTTAAGATGCCTCCCAAAGAATATTAGGTTTTTCTCTTCCTTCATTAAAGTCATAAGAGACAAATATGTCATCATTGAGTTTAGAATTTTGTTTTACAGTTTTTCATAGGCCCACAGTATTTTCTTAGTGATGGGCTTCCAGCCCACTGAATTACAATTCTGTGACCATTCATTATATTTTCAAGGACTGTGCTGTGGACTATGGAGGGTAATGAGGTGGACAAAATATGTTTTTGCCCTCTAGGAGAGAATGAGATCGCTACACAAAATTGGAGTACATTAAGAGACACTAGAAAAATCCACAGAAAGATTTGTGGGGCTTCAAGGGGTGTGAACGATGGTAGTACATTTGGTGACAGTTATCAGGGAGACCTTCATGGAAGAGGAAACTTTGAGTTAAACATAGTATGGTACAGAATTTGGATAGTCAGATTCAGAGATAAAGGAGAAAACAGTTCAAATTTTGATAGCCTAGGTGCTCTGAAACATTCTCAGACTATGAGTTTGGTACTTGATGAATCTGGATAAATATGCATCAATAAGTATAATTCCATTTCCAACGTGTGGGGTTTTTCCTCCATACTATCAAGCAGTTCTCTCCCACGAACTGGGCATTTGGCAGTTCAACTCAACTCTGACACTGTATACCTGGAGATAGCTTCAGATTACACAAGGTAAGGGTTCAGTCCTAAGAGACTGTCCCTTCAGACACCAGTGGCAAGTCCAGGTTGTCATCTCCGCTTCTGATCATAGATCAAAGGTTCCAGTGCCCCCTCCTTGGGTTTGATTAATTTGCTGGAGCAGTTTATAGAACTCAAACATTGTACTTAATATGTTACCAATTTATTGTAAGCGAGTATAATTTAGGAACAGCCAGATGGAAGAGATGCATAGATGGAGAGGTATGGGGAAGGGGGCATGAAGCTTCCATGCCCTCTCTGAGAGGAAGTCGCTCAGTCATGTCTGACTCTCTGCGACCCCATGGACTGTAGCCTACCAGGCTCCTCTGTCCATGGGATTTTCCAGGCAAGAGTACTGGAGTGGGTTGCCATTTCCTTCTCCAGGGGATCTTCCCGACCCAGGGATCAAACCTGGGTCTCCTGCATTGCAGGCAGATGCTTTACTATCTGAAGCCCCTAGATGGAAGAGATGCATAGAGGTAAAGGTATGGGGAAAGGGGCATAGAGCTTCCATGCCCTCTCTGAGAGGGCTACATGTGTTCATCAAACTGGAAATTCTCCAAATCATATCCTTTTGGCATTTTATGGAGGCTTCATTCATTGCAAGGCATGATTGATTAAATCATTGGCCATTGGTGACTGAGCTCAGTCTCCAGCCCCAATCCCCTTCCTGGTGTGGGAGGGTGGGACTAGAAGTTCCAACCCTTTCTAATCATGTGGTTGGTTCCTCTGGCAAACAGCCCCCATCCTTAGATGTCCTAAGAGCATTCCAAGGGTTACCTCATTAGTATAGCAATGGATACCTTCCTTGCTCTCCTAGGAAATTCTAAGTTTTAGGAACTCTGCCAGGAAACAGGGTCAAAGTCCAAATACGTATTTCTTATTATAAATTTCTTTGTAAAGCCAGTGTTCAGGGAAGGCAGTTATTTTGGTCCCATATGTGTCCCACACTCTCTTTGTTCTTTGTTTTTGACCCAGGTTTTCAATCTGCCTCATCCATCTTATTACTTATAAATATTTTTGTTCAATGATTGGTTTACAGCTTTGAAACTCAGAGGAATGGACTGGTGTTTATCTATGACATGTGCGGTTCTAATTATACCAACTTTGAGCTGGATCTTGGCAAGAAAGTCCTAAACTTGCTAAAGGTAAGGAAGGGCTGTGAGAGGACCCTTTCATCCCTCCTTCAATGGCTACTTTTTTCTATTCTTTGTGAGATTTAGGAATGATACCTGTAAATGATGACGAATATCTGCTTCCTCAGAATAAGAAACAGTCTTAAAAGTAAAGTGGGAGGAATTAAAATGCACAGGAACAATGAGTTGTAAAGGTGGGATGTCTCTTTCTCAGAGTTTTGTAGAATAAAAATTAATGAAGGCTAGGGATGGTCATTGTGAAAAATGTAACTTAGCCAGTGATTTTCAGTCTTTTTGTCTTAGTCTAGTCAGAACCATGTTTTCCATTGAAATTTAGTTCACAAAAGTATATGTACACTAACTCTACACATACATATAAAGTTATATACAGAGATAGTTTCTTATTCTCTTATCTCAAACTCTTAGGTCCATTATTTAATATTTTAAACTTTAAAAGATAACATGGTATGTATGTCACTCTAGTATCAGATATTTGTGCAATGAAATGTATTATTCATAATGAGTGGAGAAGAACAAAGGTTATAAATAGCCTATGAAATTTCAGGTCAGAGTTTGTTGCCACATGGATTTTTGCACCAAACTAACAATAGAAACTAGTGGTTTCAGAGATGTTTAGATTTTGGGATCCAAGGATACAGGTGTATAGATCTTTGTGTACATATTTATAAAACAAAAATGTTTCATAAAACAAGCTTTACCTTTACTCTGTACAGTCATTTTGATTATTCTAGTCTACATCATATTTTTAAAGTGTTAGTCATGACTTACTGAATTGATTTCAGGACCCACTGAGTGACAACCTGCAGTGGGAAAAACATTCATCTAGGAGTCTGTGTAGTCGTTGTTCTAGTACCTCACTAGAGAGTACTGTGGAACTGGATGTTTAGAAGTGTTTGTTTACTACTACAGCTTTACAGCAGAAATTATATAAAGAGAATATTATACTGCATGTTGTTCACTGGGACTTGCATTTTTACACTCATCACTGCTTTGCTAAAATTGCTAGTGTGGTTTGTAGCTGTTATTCATTCCTTTTTAATTGATGGTTGAAGGATTCATGCCTTTTAATTCCTCATCCATTGGTGAATATACCATTTTGTTTATCCACTTCTATTGATGGCTCCTTGGGTGGTTTTCTGATTTTTGCTATTAGTATTATGAACAGTGCTGCTGTGAACATTCTTATACATGTCTTCTGGTGCATGTGTGGAAGAATATCTCTAAGGCAGAATGTATTTCTATGCTTTATGTGCAAAGAAAGCATGTATGTTTAGACCGTTTTTCCCATTCCCAGTCTTCTCAGAACTAATTTCACCCTCTGGGGGTGATAACACCCCCACTGAAAATGCTCTAGAGTATACATCTAGGAGTAGAATTACTGGGTCATAAGGCCTGGGAGGATTCAGTTTTATAAGATAGTGTTTAATTGTTTTCCAAAATGGTTGTGCCTACCTGCCATGTGTAAATTTTCCACATCCTCTCCAATACATAGTAATGTCACACTTCTTAATTTTTCCCAATCAACAGGTATAAAATGGTATCTTGTGATATAACTCAAAATCTCTTTTATTAGTGAGATTAAGTATCTCTTCATATATTTATTGGCCATTTATGTTTTCTTCTGCACAGTGCCTATGTATGACTTTTACCTGTTTTCCTATCATCCATTTATATAGTTGTTTATGTGTTAGTACTAATCTCTTTGTGTGTATGTCAGGCTTCCCTGGTAGCTCAGAGGGTAAAGAATCTGCCTGCAGTGCAGGATACCTGGGTTCAATCCCTGGGTCAGAAACATCCCCTGGACGAGGGCATGGCAACCCACTCCAGTATTCTTGCCTGAAGAATCTCATGGATAGAGGAGCCTGGTGGACTACAGTCCATAGGGTTGCAAAGAGTCAGACACAACTGAGCAACTAACACACACACACACACACACACACTTGTATGTATGTACATACATATACATGTATATACATACATACACATGTATATACATATACATACATATACTCAGTTTATAGCTTGCTTTTTCACTTTTTGTAGAGTCCTTTTGACTAACAAAAGTTCTTCATTTTAATATGGTTAAATGTGTTTAATTTCTGCTTAATACATTTTGCATCATAAGTCCTTCCCTATTCCAAAGTCAGAAAAATAATATTAAATTTATTTTTTACTGCTCTACCACTGATTCCACCATGTGTATTAATTTTTTAATTAATTTTTTATTGTGATAAAATATACACTTATACACAATCTTGTGGTTACTGTTGTAACAATTTTGAGTGTACAGTTCAGTAGCATTAAGTACATTCACAATACAACCCATTACCACTATCCATTTTCAAAACTGTTCATCATCCTACACAGAAACTCTGCTCATTAAACAGTGTATCCCCACTCTGCCCCACAGTCCCCGGTAACCTCTCTTTTACTTTCTGTCTCTATGAATTTGCCTATTCTAGGTCCTCATGTAAATGGAATCATGCAATATTTGTCCTTTGTGTCTGTTTTATTTCACTTAGCCTAATATTTTTGAGATTCATCCGTATTGTAGCATGTATCAGAATTTCATTCCTTCTTAAGGCTGAATAATATTCTATCATATGAATATACCATGTGTTGTTAATCCATTCATCTGTCGAAGGACAGTTGGGTTGTTTCCACGTTTTTGCTGTTGTGAATGATGCTGCTATGGACATTGGTGTTACAGCATCTGTTTGAGTCCTTGCTTTCAATTTTTTGGCGTGTATGCCTACATGTGGAATTGTTAGATCATATAGTGATTCTACATTTAACTTTTTGAGGAGCTATTTTCTTTTAAAAGTTTAAAATTTTGTTTTTGTCATTTAAGACCTTAATCCATCTGGAGTTGATTTTCGAGTATGGTATGAGATGTAGGAATCTGACTTTTTTCCCATATGGATAGCTATTTTTTTTTTCCAGTTTTGCATACTAAATAGCCTCTCCCTTCCACAACATAGGCCTTTTACTTGTCAGGTTTAACAGAGTCACAATAACTTGGTAAGTTAATATATCATAGACAATTTAATTATCGAATCATCTTTGTGTATTATTCAGATTGTTTTCAGATTTAAATATGATTATGTTTGCTCTTTCTCTTAAATTATTTTAAGAAGATATTTCTGAGAGTTGGATTATTTGGCTAAATATTATGAATATTCTTGTCTTTCTCTTATACATCACTAGGTTACCCTCAATAAAAGTGGAAAAGAAATTTACATTGTCACCAACAAATAAGAGTATCTGTTTCCTTTAACTACCCCAGTACTGCACTCTATAATTTTTTTCCTTTTTTGAATATAGAATTTTAAAATAATAGTGTCCTTTTTTTGTTGTTTGAACTCCTTAAAAACATTATATCTTTTCTTCAAATGTTCTTTTGCTGTTTTTATGTCCTCCTTTATTTGCTGCAAAATAATGAAAATACTGTAGATGTTTTGTTATATAAATTCAGAGAGAATGAAATAAAAGTTTGGTTGCCTTAAAATCCATATATCTACATGTTCTCTTTAGTGACTTGTTGCTCCGTCATTGGAAATAGATAAAATTTTAAATACAGTCCCCTATGATCCTCATTCTTATGAAAGTTATAAATAGAAGTTTATCTTTAATGCACAGTCTCCCACTTTAGATTTCTATTCAGTGTGAATTAATTTCCAGTAGTTACTGTGGTGAGGATTTGGATGAAAATACAACACTAGAATAAAAGTATAAATAATCTTTGACTTTCTAAGTTGCTCTGAATAGATTTTCCCCATCTTGGTAACTTTCTTAGGAGTAATTCTTGTTTTAAATTTTAATATGTCATAACCTATTTTAGTTGCCATCATATAGATTCTTAACTATTGTTTTAGATGAACTATTTAAACCATACAGGGTGAAATTGACCTTTACTAGACAATGTGGAATTTGTTTAGTCCAAAGAATAAATGTTTACTTTTCTGATTGTGAAATACATGACTGGGACTTCCCTGGTGGTCCATTGGTTAAGAGTCTGCTGGCCAGTGCAGGGGACACAGGTTCGATCCCTGGTTCAGGAGGATTCCACATGCTGTGGGGAAACTAAGCCCGTGCACCGCGACTACTGAGCCAGCGCTCTAGACCCCGCACCACAACTAGAGAGTAGCCCCTGTGTGCTGCAGCTGGAGAGGCCCATAGGCTGCAGCAACGAAGAGCAAGTGCAGCCAAAAATAAAAATACATAAATGAGTGAGTTTAAAAAAGAGAAATACATGACTAAAAGTACATTAATTTTCAGAAAATTTATTAATGCAGACGCTTATAAAGTAATATTTGTTAACACGTACTGAATGTTTTGAATACAGTTCTAAATTCATGCTTTAAATTAATTAATCTTGATATCATTAATCCTCAGTTAATCCTGATATCATTCCTGTGAGTTGTGATGGCTATTACTATTATTGTACTCATTTTATAGATCTAGAAACTTAGGCGTAGAGAATACAAGAACTTGCTGAAGGTAATACAACTAATAAGTACAGAGCTGTTACTTATAATTCCACCCCTTGAAAATTATCAGTATAAAGAACTTAGGGTATGCACGTCCAAGCTTTTAAAATGTGTTCATGTGTATCTAGGTATGCATACATATGGGATGAGGACAATTTTTTTTTCTTTACAAGTGTGGCATATTATATTCAGCAGTTGTAATTTGTCATTTTTTTGCTTAACAGTGTATCTTTGTCATCTTTATATGTCAATATATACAGCTCTTGGCTCATTTTTTCCCTCACTTTTTTTAATGGCTGCACAGTTTTTGTTTTTTCTCTGTGCTGGGTCTTCGTTGCTGCGCGGGCTTCTCTAGTTGCAGCAGGTGGGGGCTACTCTTTGTTGTGATGTGTGGGCTTCTCATTGCTGTGACTTCTCTTGTTGCAGAGCACAGGCTCTAGGGCCTGGGGGGCTTCAGTATTTGCGGCATGCAGACTCACTAGTTGTGACACCTAGGCTTAACTGCTCCTCAGAATGTGGGATCTTCCTGGACCAGGGATTGAACCCATGTCCCCCTTCATTGGCCAGCTTCCCAGGTGACGCTAGTGGTAAAGAACCCAGTTGCTAATGCAGGAGACATAATGAGACATCAGTTCGATCCCTGGGTTGGAAAGATCCCCCGGACGAGGGCATGGCAACCCACTCCAGTATTCTTGCCTGGAGAATCTCATGGACAGAGGAGCTTGGTGGACTACAGTCCATGGCGTCACAAAGTCAGACATGACTGAAGTGACTTGGCAGCACCGCTGCATTGTCAGGCAGATTCTTAACCACTGGGAACACCAGAGAAGTCCCTTGCAAAAAGTGTTCCTGTTGTTGATATACCAAGCAGAAAAAATTAAGTTTATTCTATTTTTTTGTGTTGTTATACAGGCTTCAGTGAACATTGTTTTACATTTATTTTTGTATATTTGGTCAACTATTTCCTCAGGATAAATTTCTGTAAGCAGATATTTATGGTCAAAATGTAGGCACATTTAAAATTTGATAAATATTGCCAAGTAGTCCTCTAAAAACTTAGTTCAGATTTACGCTCCCATCAACATCCTTGTTTGCTAGATTCTCATCATCATTTATTATTTGGATTTTAATCATATTCATGTCTTTATTTGGTGTTTTTTATTACTGATGAACTTTAACTTATTTTCACGTTTAACATCAGTATTTCTTTAAAAAAAATTTTCTGCTTATATATTCTACCCATTTTTCTGTTGAAGTGTTTGTCTCATTGATTTGCAAGATTTGTTATTAAGAATATTAGGAGTGTTATTAAGTATGTGTTACCAGCATTTTTGCAGCTTATAATTTGCTCAACATGACAGTGTCTTGTAATAGTACTATGCTTTCTTAATTTTTCATTATAGTTTTAATATACTGTATTACATATTTTACATTTAATAATATTATGGACAAAATAATTTGTTTTCAAATAGCTGTCTTGGTGACATTTGTTAACTAATACACTTTTTTCCCTACGTACTTCGGGTAACATCTTTATCTTATACTAAATTTCCATATGGTAAGTGTATCTATATCTGGACTCCCTGTTCTATTGATCTAGGCATCCAGACCAACATATTCACTTTTTTAATTTATTGTAGCCTTATAATGAAGTTTAACATTTTATAGGATAAGCTTACCTGTATTCTTTTGTTTCTAAAAATTGTTTTGACCATTTTACACTTTTATTCTTTTCCATGCACTTTTGTGTGCTTTTATGTAAATTTTTACTGGTATATAACATGCATACTCGGAGAAGGCAATGGCACCTCACTCCAGTACTCTTGCCTGGACAATCCCATGGACGGAGAAGCCTGGTAGGCTGCAGTCCATGGGGTCGCGAAGAGTCGGACACGACTGAGTGACTTCACTTTCACTTTTCACTTTCATGCATTGGAGAAGGAAATGGCAACCCACTCCAGTGTTCTTGCCTGGAGAATCCCAGGGACAGGCGAGCCTGGTGGGCTTCCATCTATGGGGTTGCACAGAGTCGGACACGACTGAAGCGACTTAGCAGCAGCAGCAAAGTCATTCAGTCAAGTTCTGGTAGATAAGATACTTTGGGATTTAATTTGGATATAATGAATTAATTTAAGGAGAAATGACTTTACAGCCTCATCTTCACCTGTCCAGGAATGCTTTGTTTTATGGATTTTTTAAAGTCTTCTGTTATGTCTTTCAATAAAATTTAAAAACGACGTGTCTTACATGTTTCTTGTGATGTATATTCTTAGGCTAAAAAATGTACATGTATATATGTATAAACATAGTAAACTCCAGGGATAAATCATCTTTTTTGTAAGACCAGTATCATACAGGGAGAGAGATGGTGCTTTGGTGTACAAATGCTATTATAAACCAGAGGCTTTTTACCATTATACTTTTATGGTGATTATTATTTATAGGGTGGCTGATTTTCTCATATTTATCTTTCATATTTTAAAATGTTATTACAATACTTTAAAATACTATTATATAGCTGGGAATAATTTCTTCCCAGTAGAAGGACAATATTACTCGTTATCCCTGCCTTTGAGCAGGGCTGAAATGTTGAGAAACTAAATGAAACAAAGAGCTGTGGCTTAAAAAGAAATAATTTTTAATTCTTATGCCTTGTGCAGATCAGGGTGTCTCCTTTCTTTTAGACCTCATTTGTCTTCATGCCCAGGAGATCATATAGATTGACTGAGTGAATGAATATATAAATAGATGAAGAGATGAGTGGAAAATGATTATAAACACACAGATATCAATAAAAAGGAAAGAGTATGTTCATTTTACTTGTGATCTAATTGTTCCTTAAAGTTTTAATAATTAGAACGTAAGGATGGATACATGTATGCTGACAAGAAAAGTCAGAGTAGTTTTGATCTGTAAAGCTTATATTGACAAGAACATAATATTGTTACTTTTTTGTTTTATTTGTTTCATAAATAAGAGTTTCTTTGAAAATGTGGTGTTGTACTGACAATAAAAATCATAGAGAACTCACGTGATCAGGGAAATATAATCACAGAAAAAAAAGCTAAGGAGATATCCATCTGTTTCCTTTGAGATTCCTCTTTCAGATCTGCAGGGAGACTTGAGAATCTTTAGGGTATATCTTACTTACTAATGTAACCAAAAGTTCTGAAGTCGTTCTCAGTCGTTAAATGGATCCAGATCAAATAACTCAAAGCCCATGCATTTCAATGTGTGGATTTCAGCATACTCACCTATAATTTCTTAGGTGTCCCAGGCTGAACTTTTGCCCCCATCTATGTCTCCATAATATGATTACTTTGAGTGGTAAATCAGCTTTTAATTTCTTTTTTTAAACTTTATTGAACTGTAGTTGATTTATAATGCTGTGTTAGTTTCAGGTGTACAGCAAAGTGAATCAGTTACATGTTTTATATATAGTATTGTGTTTATGTCAATCCCAATCTCCCAATTTATCCCTCCCTCACTCTTATCCCCTAGTAACCGTAAGTTTGTTTTCTATATTCATGGCTCTACTTCTGTTTTGTGAATAAGTTCATTTGTACCCGTTTTTTTTTTTTTTTTTTAAGATTTCCACATGTAAGTGATATATTTGTCTTTGTGTCTGGCTTCACTCAGTATGAGAATCTCTTGGTCCATCTATGTTGCTGCAAATGGCATTATTTTATTCTTTTTAATGGCTGAGTAATATTCCATTGTATATATGTATCACATCTTTATCCATTCCTCTGTTGATGGACTTTTAGGTTGCTTTCATTTCTTTCTTTTTAACTACTTTTTCTTTAGCCACTAAATGAAATCTGAATTAGGCTGTAGACTCCCCCTGCTGGGTAAGAATGGTGAAAAGAGCAGAAAACCTAAATTTTGGATTTAAACAATCAAAGGTCCCACTAGGCACTGTTGAAGTGCCCTAATTGGTATATTTAAATCCTTGTATGTATTCTCCACAGGGCTTCCCTGGTGGCTCAGATGGTAAAGAATCTGCCTGCAATGCAGGAGACCCGGGTTTGATCCCTGGGTCAGGAAGATCTCCTGGAGAAAGGAATGGCAACCCACGCCAGTATTTTTGCTGAGAGAATTCTATGGACAGAGGAGTCTAGTAGGCTGAAGTCATAGGGTCACAAAGAGTCAGACACAACTGAGTGACTAACACACACATGTATCCTCCACAGGGAGCTTTTCCAGCTCGTTTGAAGAAAGTGCTGATTGTGGGAGCACCCATATGGTTCCGAGTGCCCTATTCCATCATCAGCCTCCTTCTGAAGGATAAAGTTCGGGAGAGGGTAAGGCAAGCTAACTTTATTTTATTTGGAGGTGGGATAGATACAGTTCCATCTCTGCTGTTGAAACTTGCCAATTAATTCTCTACCTTCAAAAGCCTTCCTGGCTTGTCTCTCTTCCTGCTTCTTTCTGTTAGTGTGTTCACTAACATTTTCTGCTTTATTCTTTACTCAGCTCAGTACAGGCTGCCTTTTTAACTGTACTACAAGTTCCTTGAAGTTTGGACCTGGACATAATTTGGGCACTTCCCCTCTATATAGTACCTTGCATGCAGCTAGTATCAAAGAAATGTGTCCCATGAGTAACTTAGAGATAGCTACCACTTCCCAAATTTAGACTTGTACAGCTTCTAATATAATTACATCAATTGAGCTGGTATTTGATTTTGTTCAACTGGAAGTATCACTCAGTCCCTTTGACCACCAGGGTGGTAAAGGAGAATCTCAGACTCTTTTTACTCCTGGCGTTTTCTCTTAAAACAGCTTGTTGCTTCCTAACTTCAAAAGTGTTGTCTAACATCATCTTAATTCTATTATCATTCCCCGAATATTCCATGACAGAAAGATTATGGTTTCAGTCATTCACTCATTCATTTCTCACCCTTAAAAGAAAGGTTATAAGAAACATTGATATACTAAAATAAGATAATAATGTAAAATATTATCAGAGTATTTTTTTTTTTTAATATGAGATTATATGAATACTAACAATACAGATCTTTGTAGCTGAGGCAACTTGGGTTGGAGGGAAAAAACTAAAGATATTTGGTTTTGTAGAAGCTTAGGGACTTAGTGACCCCAGAGTAGGAGAGGTACTCTCCCAGGTGACTCTTTGAGAAGACTCCTTGGGCAAGTTCTTAACGCTTGAATTTTATACAAGTATATACATGTATGTATAAGCTCAAAATATATTGAGCACCTTTACAGTCCAGGTTCTGAGCCCTGAGAATTAAAACTTGAGTGACATGGCCCTTACTCTTGTGGAGCTCATGGTTGTGAAAGGGGACAAGACATGTTCAGAGGACTGTGGCTCTACAGGAACACAGAGAATATTGCCTTGGACAGTCAGGGAAGGCTTCTCAGAAGAGGTGAGCTATAAGCTGGCCCTTGAAGAGGCCACAGAGAAAAAGAAGGCATTCTAGGAAGAAGCAGCAGCAAGCAAGGCAAACGTCCCATTCCACACAGATTTCAAAAAGAACCAACTAGGCTAATTTGGTCCAATATGGCTGTGTCCACTATGGCAGCAAAGAGAGGAATTGAGTATTACAGTTACTTCTCTAGCATTTTTCCTGGGCTTCCCTGCCTCTGGGTGGCTGATCTTGTCTTGCTTTCATTTAGAAATTTATTTTTGAGAACATCCATACCAAGCTGTGAGTAAAGGACAAGCTAACAGGCTTAGAGTTGGTTACCTTAGTATGGGGTTGACAAAAACAACCACTTGCTGTGCATTCTTAGTAGTCAAAAAGGCCAGGACCCACATGAGATGGAACTGGAAAGCCTTGTATAAAGTAGAAAGCCTTGGTTCTCTATACCTACCTTTATGTTTATAACAGGGCCCCTAATTCCAGGAATGAATTTGATATACATTGTGGGAAATCAAACCTTTCCTGGGAAATTCCTGGGATTTCAATGTTAAACAAATGAAATTGCATTTACATCTTTTCTAAGTATACCAGGTGTTTCAAGCCAATTCACATGGTTCTCTCTGACCTTCCAGATTCAGATATTGAAGACGTCTGAGGTCACCCAGCACCTGCCCAGAGAGTGCCTCCCAGAAAACCTGGGTGGATATGTCAAAATTGACCTCGCCACTTGGAATTTCCAGTTTCTATCCCAGATGAATGGCCACCCAGATCCGTTCGATGAGATCATCCTGTTCTCCCTCCCTCCGGCCTTAGACTGGGACTCAGTGCATGTCCCAGACCCCCATGCCATGACCATCCAGGAGTTGATGGACTATGTTAGCACCAGGCAGAAGCGGGGGATATACGAGGAGTATGAAGACATCCGTCGTGAGAACCCAGTTGGTACTTTCCACTGTTCCATGTAAGTAGGGAAGGTTTGGTCCAGCGATCACTTTCCAAGATGCTTGTGACACGCGTTGGTACACCTTCCACACCTCACTTCCTTAAGAGAGTCTCTTCCTTAGGTTAAGGAGCACCACTTTCACTTAGATCATGGTTTCTCTCATCCAGAAAGAGGCACCTCTTGGCGCTTGTTGCCAACAGCATATGCTGTGAAGTTTCTGAAGGTCTTTGGTAACAATGGAGAAACTGTGTACTAAAGGATGCATTTTTTGTTGTTTTCCTGATATGCAAGTGCTTTTAGGGAAAAAAAAAAAAGTAGAGGCCTAAAAGGTAGGCTGTTGATTCTTGTTCTGAGTGTGATCTCTGGTCCTTGCTTTTGGGTAGCTTCTGCCTGGAGCGTTTATAGTGTTACATTACTTTCTGAGGAGGAGTACTGGTCCATTTAAAATAACCCACAGTCAGTAAGAGAGAAGAGTTGCCTCTTAAGAATTTAACCTGTGGGATTTTCCTTCTGCCTAAATTCTATAACTGGTTTGTAACTTACTTGATAACTATTGTTGGCAGTAGAGCACAGATCATTTCTCTTACTGCTGCTGTCATTTATCTTAATATGTTTTCATTGGCTGCAGCAAAACTTCTTTTCCTCCAAGTTTTGAGATCTGTTTGTTGAAAATTAAGAAAGCTGTCTCCAGTGGGTCTCAGGCTCAAGTTCCAGCTTAGCAAAAAATATCCTCTGTGACTTACCCAAGTTATTTCCCTACTTTATACCTCAGTGTTCCTGTTTGTAACATTTTATGTTAGACTCACTGATATCCACTGATTATTTTATAGCTTAAATGTGTTAGGAATCTGTGAGTACCTCTCTCCCCTTGTAATTCCTCTCTAGCTTAGTCAGCGTGCTGTAAAAAAGGTATGCAAAGAGTGAGGAAAGAGAGAGAAGGAAAAAGAAAGAGAAAAATAACGAGTTAGGAAACAGATAAGGAAGGTAAGAGAGAAGAAGCAATTGAGAAAAAAAATCAATAAGCAAAACAAGAATGCAAAGAAAAATAAGGGACAAAGAGAGAGAGAGAAAGCAGAGCGTGTATCGTGTGGGGAGCGTGTTCTTCCCTACCAGTTCTAGACCCCTGTATTTGTCCAGTCTTTTTCCCAGCCAGAGCAGAGGGTGCACCCTTGTTCTGGGAATTCCTGACCCTGCTCTGATGCTTCTGCTGAGGGGTCCGTAAGGTGTCATTTCTACCATGGTTCCCCTTCACCACATTAAAAAAGTGTGTTTGGATTGTCCTCTTTGCATCATCCAAGTCAGCTATTATGTTATAATCAGAGAATATACCCCAATCTTATGGAAGAATTCCTAATCTTGCCTCTCTGTTTATTGAATGAATGAAAACGTCCTACTTCAGGAGTTAGAAACAAGAATCCTCAACATCTTGAGGCCTGTGTCTTACAGCCAGTTCCAGTAGAACTACTTACACAGAACAAACTGTTTTCCTTGGAATTCTAGGTTAAGAAGTAGGTATCAGAGTATTCACTGCAGTCCAGGATGCCCATGGACTGTGAGACTTTAGCTTTCTTTTCCTCTACATCATTTTTTCAAAGGATTTTTTTTATTTGTTATTTTATGTAAAGGATTTTTTTATAAATAAAAATTTAATTTTTATTATGAGAAAATTATAGATTCAAAGATCATGAACACCCTTTCCACAGCTATCCCATGATAACATCTTCCAGAAGCTTTGTATAGTATCACAACTGGGATATTGATAAGTAAGTAAGTGAAAGTTGCTCAGTCGCGTCTGACTCTTTGCAACCCCACGGACTATACAGTCCGTGGAATTCTCCAGGCCAGAATACTGGAGTGGGTAGCCATTCCCTTCTCCAGGAGATCTTCCCAACCCAGGGATCAAACCCAGGTCTCCCACATTGTAGGTCCACCAATATTATTCAGATTTCCCCAGTTTTTGTTTGTGTTTGTGTATTTAGTTCTTTGCAATTTTTATCACTCAGGTAGGTTTGTGTATACAAAACCACAGTCAAGATACAGAATTCTGTAACCATATACCTCTCCATTTCTATCCCTCCCCATCCCTAACCCCTTTAACTACTAATCAGTTTTCCATTACTATAATTTTGTCATTTCAAGAATGTTATATAGATGGAATCATATTGTATATAGACTTTTGGGATTGCCTTTTTTCACTCAGTATAATTCTCTGGAGTTTCACCCAAGTTGTTATTTGTATCAAGTTTGTTCCTTTTTATTGCTGAATAATATTCCATGATATGAATGAACCACAGTGTAAACTGTTAACCAATTAACCACTTATAACCACTTACCGGTTGAAGGATGTCTGGGTTGTTTCCAGTTTCTAGCTATTACGAGTAAAGCTGCTGTGAACATTTACGTCTAGGTCCTGTGTAAAAATAAGTTTCTGTTTCTCTGGGATAAATGGCTAAGGGTGGAATTGCTAGGTTATATGTTAACTAAGTGTTTAGTTTTATGAAAAACTGTCCAGCTGTTCTCCAGAGTGGATATATTCTTCAGTATTCCCCCCAGCAATATGTGAATGGGCTGTTTCTTTTTTTTAAATATGTATTATTTCTTTATTTGACTCTGCTGGGTCTCTGACCTTCATTGTGGCTTATGGGATTCTTAGTTGCAGCATGTGGGCTTCAGTTCCCTGACCAGGGACCAAACCCGGGCCACCTGCATTGGGAGCGTGGAGTCTTAGCTGCTGGACTACCAGGAAAGTCCCAGAATGGTCCGTTTTCTTTGCATGCTCACTAGTGTTCAGTGTTGTCACTTTTTTTTTATTTCAGCTGTTCTGATAGGTATGTAACGATATCCCTAAGTTAAAATTAAAATTGTGGTCTTAATTTACATTTTTCTACTAGCTAATGTTATTGAACATCTTTTCATGTGCTTATTTGCCATCTGTATATCCTCTTTGTAAAAATGTCTTTTGCCCATTTTCTATTTGTTTTTTTTTTTTTTAACTCTTAAGACTTGAGAGTTCTTTATGTTCTAGGTACTAGTTCTTTGTTGGATGCATAGTTTGAAAATATTTTATTCCAGTCTGTAGCTTTTCTTTTCATCCTCTTCTGGTTCTCTTGTGAAGCAGAAGTTTATTTTGATGAAGTTCCTTTAATCATTTTTTCCTCTTATGGATCGTGCTCTTGATGTCAAGCCTAAGAACACATTGCCTCGCCTTAGAATCCAAAGATTTTTCTACTTTTTTCCCCTAAAATTTTTATAGTTTATGTTTTACATTTAATTTAAATCTGTGATCCATTTTGAATTAGTTTTTTGTGTAAGGTTTAGTTTGGTGTTCAGATTTTTTCCCTATAGATATCTAATTGCTCCAGCACCATTGGTCGGAAAGAGTATTCCTTCTTCTGTTGAATTGTTCTTGGAACTTTGTAAAATATCAGCTGGGTTTATTTGTGTGGGAAGATTCCTCTAAGAATATAACATGACTAACAACTATTTCTTAGCACCAAGAATTAATAACTGGCAGTTTTTAGTATTTTGTTGTATTTGCTTCATCTTTTTATATAAAAGAAAGAATTAATTGTAAAGTTGAAATCCCTTCTAATCCTCACCATCAGTTCTCATTCCTTAGAAGCAATCACTAGCATGAATGTGGTATGTTTCCTTCCAGATCATTATGTTTAAACCCTTACATATACATTCATACCCATAAATAATATAGAGTATTACTTTATGTGGGTGGTCTTTGTAAATTTTTTTTGCTTTTAATCAATATATATGCAGATGACTTTTTCAGAAGCAAATAATACCAAAGAAAAAAAGTAATGAATGACAAACAGCAGTCTCCTGCCTTACCCTCAGTTCCACTCCCATTGTCATCCATTTTCAACTTTTGCAGTTGTTTCTTTATTTCAGTTTGTTTCATCTCTTTCAGGTCTCCAGGAAACCTAGAGAAGAACCGCTATGGGGATGTACCCTGCCTGGACCAAACTAGAGTGAAGCTGACGAAACGAAGCGGCCACACTCAGGTAGAAAGATAAATGTCTTTCAGGAGCACTGGGGGAAATGTAAGCCTCTTTCAAAGTGAAGCTTACTAATACTGTAGTAGAAAGAACATGAACTCTAAGCCAGAGAGAGAAGGTTTGAGTTTTAGATTACATACTAGTCTGTTACCATATGAAAGTCCTTTTATGCCCATCTCACAGTACTAAGTGGAAATTAAATGAAATACTTTATGTACATGCTGATAGCCCAAAGTCTGGTATATTACTATAGGTACTCGATAAATTATTTCTCCTTTTACTCTTTAGTTGTAAAGTCATAGATATGTCATCTACTTTACTGGTGAGGGTATATGCATCAATACCAGGTGACTCATTATAACCTCTGATTTTTCCATCTAGAAGATCTGACAAAAATTTCAGACAACTAGTGTATGCATGGGGTTCCCTGGTGGCTCAGATGGTAAAGAATCTGCCTACAATGTGGGAAACCTGTGTTCGATCCCTGGGTTGGGAAGATCCCCTGGAGGAGGGCATGGCAACCC
Source organism: Giraffa tippelskirchi (assembly GCF_054371585.1). Lineage (NCBI taxonomy): Eukaryota > Metazoa > Chordata > Mammalia > Artiodactyla > Giraffidae > Giraffa > Giraffa tippelskirchi. The sequence goes on along the minus strand of NC_137286.1, from coordinate 34,217,749 downwards.
ACTTCAGTATTGTTGCCTAGAGAATAACCATGGACAGGGGAGCTTGGTGGGCTACAGTTCGTGGGGTCGCAAAGAGTTGGACATGACTGAGTGACTAGGCACAAAAGAGATGAATTGGCCAAATGCCTATATTATTTAGTATTGATTCAATCATATCTGTACATATTAAAAATCACATATATTTACTAGGGATATTTAGTGAAAATGTTATTCAGACTCTTCATATACATCTTTAACATCCATTTCTTTTTGTCCTTATTTGAGCTACTTTTTGAGTCAGTCTAACACAATTTTCCAGAATACATATTTTTATTTCCTTTTTTAAGTGTATTGTCACTGGAAAATTTATTCTAAATCAGAAAAAATCTATAAGTATAACATTAGCACAGTTTTTTCTTTTCTTTCATCCTGTATCTCATGCATCTTCTATAGCATAATCATTTACTTACTTCTTTTTAAAGTCCTCTTTAGTATGACTTGTTTACAGCAACATCCAAAACTTAGAATTTTGAGGTCAGCAATTAAATAGGTGTTATATTTCTTCTTTTTTCCTTCTGATACAACAGTTCTGTTTGGTGACCTCTATACACATCAAAAAACAGCATTGATTGAGGTTCCTGTTCACAGTAAAGGAGTTTAAATAGTGCCCCTTAACGTAACACACAGTATAAGGACTTGTTATATCCCTCCTCCTTTTTCTGGAGGATAATTCTTAGGAAAATCATTGCCTTATATTTGGGGGGATATATGATACAAGAGTCAGGACCATGGGATCATGGTTTTAATCTCTTTGACCCTACTGTTTCAATTCATAAGCTGAATTCATAACCCTGTCTAGGATCCTTACAAAGTGTTTTCCTGCAGTGGTATTAGCTGAGAGTCTGCCTGATTGAAGGCAAATTCATCATTATTACTGAGTTTTGTTTTAGTTGAATTGAGGCTCTAGAGTCAGAGATATCTGAATGTATCTGTCTTGTTGACTGCTCTGTCTCCAAGACCTAGAACAGTGCCTGTCATGTATCAGACATTCAGTAAATTATTTGTGAGTGAAAGAGTGAACCCCAGTGTACCAGGAGACTATTCTAGTCATCGTGTAATTAATTTGAAGATCATCACTTGAGTTAATACTCCCTCTCTATACTACAAATATTGGCAGAGGCTTTTTCCCACAGTAAGTGGAGGAGTCAGGTTTGTTAGTGAATTGTTTAGCAGATTTATATATACCTGGAATTATATTATATTTCTGTTGAACCTGGCCCATAATGTGTGTGCTGCTTTGGTTCTTCCTGCTATTTCAGTTTGCCCCCAAGTCTGCGCTTTATGTCTGAGTTCATTTTCAGTTTTTAATATCTAACGATTTTTCTGAAATTGCTGGTTTTAATTCCCAGTGCTCTCAGAGACAAGGGTGCTAAAAACTGGTATCCTTAGTTACAAAGAAATAAGTCTCCTTTAAAGAAGTGCCATTTCTTTTCAAAGCATGAAGGTAACTCCAAGAGTGACAGCTTATATATTACTTATACAGTAGTGTTGATTGACATGTACCAGCTAAATCATTCGTACTTTTCTATGCCTTCTCACCTGGGCCCTTTAGGGTCCCATCTGAGTGTGCCAGGCAGAACAGAGGATGGGCTTTGGCTGACTGTGGGTGAGGCCTGGATTAAGAAGCCTGGTTGGGGTGAGTGAGACTTTTAGCTTGCTGGGTCCACTGCATATGTTCCATTAGCTTAGTGAAGGTGTCCAAATCAGGGTAGAGCACTAGTATTAATAATATGAGGTCACTACCAGTTGCTGTGGGAGAAGAAAAGAGCAGGAAACTCTTGACTAAATAATCAGTGGGAGGATAAGTTGGTAGACTGACTATCTAATGGACATGCATCCAAATAACATGGGTTTGACCATGAGATGGAGATGTTTTCTTTTTGTGGTTGAGCCATGCAGCTTGCATGATCTTAGTTCCCTGATCAGGGATTGAACCCAGCTCACATCAATTAAAGCCCTAGGTCCTAATCACTGGACCACCCAGGGAATTCCTCAGAGATGTTTTATCTGGGGGTACTGACAGTTCAGACTGTCCTCCAAGTGTTGGAACCAGTGGCAAAGGGTTGATGGGGAGTCGTTTTGATCTTTCTAGACTAGAGTGGAGTATGAGTTTTCCCTAGTTTCCTGTTGAAACGTCTTTACTTTTGCCTTGTAACCCTTCATGTCCTCTAATATCCATCCATCCTAGCTGCTGGATACTCTCAACTAGTTATATTGTGACTTGAGGCTGTAGCTGCATCCGTTTGGCTTTTTTATCAGCTTGGACTAAATAGTGTTGACAGAGATATTGTGAGGAGGTAGAATGAAAACAATGAAAATTTAAGCCTATTTAGTTTCCCTGATGGCTAATGATGTAAATAGACGGCAGACATTGGGAGATGGGAGAAGGCCCGCAGAAGAGAGTGCATCACGAGCTGTTCACTGAGATTCTTCTGAAGGTGTGTGGCTTTTGCTTTGTGTTAATTTAGGCAGTAACAGAGCCTGGTTGTTTGGCCCATGCTGTTGATGGTTCTAGGTGTGAGGTGTAGCTTTCTTCCTTCTCCAGTCACACTTTTCCTTTTGCGTGTCACCACGTGGGTGGGATGTTCCTGCTCAGGTTGCTTGGCTTGCCTCCCTTCTGGGTTTGGTTCTGAGCTGCAGTGCTGCAGTCCTAAGGGACTTTTTTTTTTTTTTTTTTAAATAGCTTTACTGAGATATAATACACACACCATACGGTTCACTCTTTTAAAGTGTACAAGTCGTTGGTTTTTAATATATTCTCAGAGTTGTGCAAATATCACCACAATCAACTTTAGAACATTTTTATCACCTAAAAGAGAAACTCACCTTGGTAGTCACTCGCCATCTCCCCCAAACACATCTATTCTTTGTGTACTCTTTTTGCCTTTTGTGGACATTTCACATAGTCATACAATATATGACCCTTTGTGTCTGGTTTCTCTCACTTAGCACTTTTTCAAGGTTCATTCATATTGTAGTTATGTATCAGTATTTCACTCTTTTTTATTACTGAATAATATTCTATTGTGTGTGTATACACACACACACACACCACATTTAAAAAAATATTTCTTATTCATTTGTTTATTTTTGGTTGTGGTGGGTCTTTGTTGCTGTACTCAGGCCTTCTCTAGTTTCAGCAAGCAGGGGCTACTCTCTAGTTGCAGCACACAGGCTTCTCATTGCAGTGGTTTCTCTTGTGTGGAGCATGGGCTCAGTAGTTGTGGCACATGGGCTTAGTTGTCCCGTGGCATGTGGGAGCTTTCCAGACCAGGGATCGAACCCATGGTCCCCTACATTGGCAGGTGAATTCTTTACCACTGGACCACCAGGGAAATCCCTACACCACATTTTATTTTTCCGTTCCATTAGCTGATAAACAATTGAGTTGTTTCTATTTTTTTGGCTACTATCAATGATGCTGCTGTGAATATTTGTATACGAGTTTTTTATGTAGATCTATGTTTCACTTCTCTAGGGATTAGAATTGCCAGGTCATATGGTAGCTCTGTATTTAACCTTTTGAGGAAATGCCAGACTGTTTTCTAAAGTGACTGCACCATTTTATATTACCACTAGTGATATATGAGGATTCCAGCTTCTTCACATCTTTGCCAGTATTCGTTATTATCTTTTACCTGTAGCCATTCTAGTTGGTGTGAAGTGTTATCTCATTGTGGATTTGATTTGCATTTCTCTGATGACTAATGATGTTGAGCAACTTTTCAGGTACACATTGGCCATTTGTATATTCTCTTCGAGAAATGGCTATTCTGATTCTTTGCCCATTTTAAAATTGAGTTGTCTTTTTACTGTTTGTGAGAATTCTTTATATAGTCTAGCTACAAATCCCTTATAAAATGTGTGCATTCTGTGGGTTGTTTTTTCACTTTCTTGATGGTGTCCTTTGAAGCACAGTTTTCTATTTTACTGTAGTTCGATTTATCTGTTTTTTTCTTTTGTTGCTTGTACTTTTGATGTCATATCTAAGGAGGCTTTGCCTAACCCAAGGTCACAAACATTTATTACTATGTTTTTGTCTAAGAGTTTTATAGTTTTAGCTCTTTCATTAGGTCTGCAGTTGATTTGGAGTTAGGGTTTATTTTTTTGCTGTGCTGTGTGGCCTACAGAATCTTAATTCCCTAACCAGGGATTGAACCAAGCCCACAGCAGAGAAAGCTCAGAGTTCTAACCACTGGACTGCCAGGGAATTCCCTGGAGTTAGGTTTTTGTGTATGATGTGAGAAGAGGGTAGGCTTGATTTTTCTGCACGTGGATACCCAGTTGTTGCAGTAACATTTATGCAGGTGAGGTTTTGAATTACTCCTTTCACTCCTTCACTGCCTGACAATAAGAGAAAATCCATACCTTGAGTTTTATTTACCTAATACATCATTTTCCTACCCAATTGGTATATTCCACACAACCGCAATGATATTTCCTTTTTATCATTAGACAGATTACATCAATGCCAGTTTCATGGATGGCTACAAGCAGAAGAATGCTTACATTGGTACACAAGGTAAGTTAGTCTGCTGTTCACAAATTGATTTTGTACCATCTACCTGTGATTGTACCAGGGGATAGCATAATTTTTAAAGGAAATGGTAACTTGAGGTGATGTTACAGCCTCTAGATGTTGTGAAAGTGAAAGTTGCTCAATCATGTCCGACTCTTTGTGACCCCATGGACTATAAAGTCCATGGAATTCTCTAGGCCAGAATACTGGAGTGGGTGGCCTTTCCCTTCTCTAGATCTTGGCCTTTCATAAAGATTGAGGGTTCTTAAAGAATGCAGATGAGAAGTGTAGAGTTTCTTTAGCAGGTGTGCTTAGAAACTCACTGCATAGAGATAAACTAGAGATTTGAACACACAACATTACTACAAGTTTTTGAATTGAGTCTTAGTGTTGCCAACCCAGGGGAATGGACTTCAGAATTGACTGGCTAGCGAGATTCTCTTTATGTCGAGTAGGACATAAAGGAATGGCATTGGACTTCCCAGAGATTGAATTCAGTCTGTGAATGGGTGTTGCTGGCTTAAGAGACTTCTGCTGGTCTGTGTATCATTACAGAGTACACCAGTGGCCTCTAACATAGATAGTCTTTGCTAAGTCTGACAGTGAAGTATTGGGCTCTAGGAGGATTTCAGATGGAGTTTCTATTAATGCTCTTGTGGGCCCTAATACTAATTCTGACCTATTCTCTGCCATCTCAAGAATACCAGGTTTCCTTCAAAGAGTGTGGTAAGAAATCATAACATAGGAGAATAAGAGAGGCCATCATATGGATTTAAGGCCCTTGACCATTGTAGAGTATGGCCTGCAAGAGATCTGGCTGGTACCTCCTTAACCAAGTGATCACACTTAGTATCATCAATAATGATCAAACAGATATATGCCTCCTGTTCTGATACAATGAGAACTACACAACGTAACCTTTGTTGTATGTTGCCAGTTTTTAAGTCTGAATCTGATCGTGAGAACCAAATCTGTGAAATCCAGATTGTGGAACATGCTGGAGAACTGGCTTAGATTCTTTCAAGTTAGTGCCATGGGGGAAAAAAAAGGGGGAGGGATTAAAGAAGACTAAAGAGACATTGATAACCAAAGGCAGTGTGTCATCCATAACTCAATTTGGAAAAATAATTTTTAAGGACAAAATGTTGATACAGTTGGAAACTATATATTAGATAGTATTATTGAATTAATGTTTAATTGCTGTAGTGTGATAATGATATTGGTCTATGAAGAATGTTCTTCTAAATATGTGTTCAGGTATTTAGGAGTGAAATGTCATAATGTCTGAAACATATTTTTAAATAGTAAAAATGAAAATATGTGTGTGTATATATAGAGATGGCTTTGTAAAATAATAGCTAAATATGATAGTCTTCATGCTAAAGAATGTATGCATACATTGTGCTGGTTTTTTTTTTTTTCCCTCAACTTTCTGTAGGTTTCAAATTTTTCAAAATAGAAATTGAGGGAGAAGAAAAAGGAAAAGGGCCTTTGGATTTTTGGTACATTAGTTGGTCTGATGGTCACAGGCTTATTTTTCCTTAGGGGGGACTACTATCTCCAGAAAGCATCCTTTAAGACCTTAGGAAGAAATAAGAGAACTATCGGGAAAGATTTTTGGCAGGTGTAGAATAGGATGTGATCTGCCTGGGAGTAAGGAGATGTCTTTGTTGAGGATGTCTGTGGCATGGGTGGGCTTCTGGAGGGTAAGGATTGGCTCTAGGGGTCTCAGAGTGCTCCTTCCTCTGGTTTAGATGGCAAATGCACTCTAGAGTTGTTAGTTATGCAGGAATTGGATCCTTTAGGCTGGCTCTGAAGGCCCTGTCCAGGAGAGGAAACTCATCCAGAAGTATGAGAGAGATTTCTTGAGTTAAGCACTGATCACTTAGAAGGCGTCAGCACTGTTAGGACTGGAAAATGGGTTGGTTTGATTTATCTGGTTAACTTTCTTGGCTATATTCCGTATTCTGATTTTTATTCATAATAGTTCTACTGTTGTTTTTGAAAGTATCTATTTTAAGTATATTAGATATATAATTGCCATCTAATTATTATAGAGACTCTGCAAGGAAGGTTTATAAATCCATGAACAAACTGAAGCTCAAAAAGGTTAAGTGACCTTGGATCACTCAGCTAGTAAGTGGCAGAGCCAGGATTTGAGCACATGTCTGCTTGATTCTAACAGACAAGCCAGGTTAGTGGATTGTTTCACCCACATCTGCATAAACTTTTTTATAGACTTTGTTTCTTTAGAGACATCTACTGTTAAAGAATCTAATCTCGGGAAGTATAACTCTCCCTTCTAAACCTTTCTCTTATGCTTTTGAGGAAATTATGAATCTTCCCTGTCCAGCCTGAGTCTTGAGTGGTATTGTCAAGTGCTCTGTGTGGCAACACCAGTTTTGCCAGTGGTGTGAATGTGGAAAATAAAGTCTGTGAGAGCTACTGTGATGCAGAATAGTGAGATGCGAACAAGGCTAAGAGTCAGAGGTAGGGAAAGGGTGTTTTTATTATCTTTTTGACATGCATGCTATAGTAATGCCATGTCCATTGTGGAAAAAGAAAATGAAAATCACTCACAACCCTGAGACTCAGAGAAAGTGCTGGCATTTTGTAGTATACCCTTCTAAACCTCATTCTGTGCATACAAATGGATGTGGACATATAAAATACCTAATGAAACAGGCATTTTCTATACATTATTTCTTTTTTCGTTTGATAGTTATCTTGTGACTACCTTTCCATAGCAAAAATACAGATCTTACAGTATCACCTTTATGGACTGCTAAAATTTGGGGTATGCCATAATTTAACATCCTTTCTTGTTAGACATTTAGCTTGTTTTCAAGACTTCACATGCTTCTGGCAGTGTCCCCTTCTGCACAGAGGGAATTCTAGTATCATAAAATCTTAGTGCTTCCTAAAAGTCTTTAGCAAAAATGGCAGTGAAATTAGCAGACTTCCAGGACCAAATCAACCCATCGCACTGCCCTGCTTCCCTGAAAGCAAAGGCACTGGAAAAGTATAAGGAATTATCCTGAGCCAGAAGGCAGTGGCACTCCACTCCAGTACTCTTGCCTGGAAACTCCCACGGACAGAAGAGCCTGGTAGTCCATGGGGTCTCGAAGAGTCGGACACAGCTGAGCGACTTCACTTTCACTTTTCACTTTCATGCATTGGAGAAGGAAGTGGCAGCCCACTCCATTGTTCTTGCCTGGAGAATCCCAGGGACGGCAGAGCCTGATGGGCTGCCATCTGCGGGGTCGCACAGAGTCGAGCACGACTGAAGCGACTTAGCAGCAGCATTACTCACTTGATTGAAAGGGAGTTATCTGCTCACAAGCATCTTCAAAGTTCCTGCTGAGTGCCCAGCCCTATACAGGTTCTAACTTTAAAAGAGGAAGTTGATGACGCGGCCCTTGCCCTTAGCACCATGTTTGGCTGAGATATGACTGCTTCTCACAAAGTAAAATGCCTGATGTAAGACCATGTACATCAAATGGTTAAGCTATTTTGATCCAGCTGTGCCATCAAGAACTGAGAGGAGAGGGAGCCCTACAAAGAATGTGGTGTTAAAAGAAAGATTTAGGGAAGAGGCAGTACTTGAATGGAGAAGGACATGGCAACCCACTCCAGTATTCTTGCCTGGAGAATCCTATGGACAGAGGAGCCTGGTGGGCTATGGTCCTTAGGGTCGCACAGAGTTAGACATGACTGAAGCGACTTAGTGTGCATGCATGCAACACTTGAAAATGGGCAGCATGGTGATCATTTTGCTGTGTATAGGAATATTGAATCAGCATCTTGTGCACTGGGAGCTAACATAGTGTTGTAGGCCAGTTATACTTCAAAACAAACAAATTCGTAGGAAAAGAGATCATATTTGTGGTTACAGGGGCAGGGGTTGGGGGAGGGGGAAATTGGATGAAAACAGTCAGAAGGTACAAATTCAGTATAGGCTGAATAAGTACTGGGGATGCAATGTGCAGTGTGATAAATATAATTAACACTGTTGTGTGTTATATGTGAAAGTTAAGAAAATAAAACCTGAGTTCTCATGACGAGGAAAAAAGTGTGTTTTTTTTTTCTTTTTAAATTTTTTATCTATATGAAATGATGGGTGTTCACTAAACTTTCTGTGGTAATCATGTCATGATATACTTAAGTCAAATCATTATGCTTCCTATACCTTAAACTTACACAGTGTAGAATGCTGACTATATCTCAAAAAAACTAGAAGGGGGAAGAAAAAATGGGTAGAAAGTCAGTGGCAGTAGAGGTGAAACAGAGCATGAACAAAGGAATAAAGGCAGAAGTGAGCATGTGTGTCTATATTGTGATGAAGCAAAACTGGCAGGGGTATCCAGAATAGACTGGAAGAGAAATTCCTATTGAGAAAAGTAAACCAAAATGATATTATAGAAACTTAGAGAAAAAATGATGTAGTCCTTGTGACAGTGAATTTCGGCAGGAAGATAAAAAGATAAAAATCAAAAAATTCCAAAGGCAAAAATAATCAAGGACTTGGTGGCTACTTCTGGGAGATGAAAGAAATGAGTCAGTCAGAGTTGGAATTTCCAACGTTTTGAAACTGAATGATTTAAGAATGCCAGTACTACTAACAGAGTAGAGAAAGTATAGAGAGAAAGCTAACTTTGAAGGAGACTGGATTGCAGATGTGCAGGGTCTGAGGATATCGGATGATGGCACATGGAAGGGGAATGGTTAGGTAGGCAGCTGGTGATTATAAGGCTTAGATGGGGTGAAAACAGCTGGAGACATGTACACAGTTGACACTGTCAGGCTGGATGTGGTAGCTGAAGCCCTGATGATGAGGCTGTAAGAGGCTATATAACAGTGCTTCTTAAACAGTAGCCTACCTACAGCTTTACCTGGGAATTTTGTTCAAATGCAGAGTGTGCATTTCTGACACTCTCCCACATGATGCTGGTGCTGCTTGCCTAAGTCCTACCCTGAATAGCAGGGATGTAGTCAAAAAGGCAGGGAGCCAGCATATGTGCTTTGGAGTTAATATCTGGGAAAAAACAGAAGAGCCTGAGGAGGAAAGAAGTGCTTCCCAGGGTTATGTTCCTGGTTTTGTTCTTTCATTGTAGGCCCTTTGGAGAATACCTACCGAGATTTCTGGCTTATGGTGTGGGAGCAAAAAGTCTTGGTGATTGTCATGACCACCCGGTGAGTTCAGCCCTTTCCTACCGATTGCCCTTCTTTTCTACCCACCCCCCAACCCCCAAGCATGGGTGATTATAGAGGGGAGTTTAGCTCTTAGAAACAGGGAGGGTTAGGAAAGCCATGGCAAAGAGTTTGAGATGTCTTAGCTTTTTCTTCAGCTGATCCAGAGCTAACAGAGCCAGGGTATGGTGGAGGTTGGTAGATGTAACTTGTCAGAGCTTTAATCCTTGGCTCTGGTGACCTTGTGTGAGGTACAGCCTATCCTTAAGTCCTGGCCTTAACTGCTTACTAGAGGAAGCACTGGGAAACACATGGGGCAGGCCACTTCTAGCCTCCTTCCTGCTTATAAAGGTCAGCTGTCTTCCTGGCTTCTGAATTACCAGTTCCCCTTAGTTCTCCCTTTTCCTACTACTTTGGACCAGTTTTCTTCTGGTTCGTATTTGCACCTAAAGGAGAACTTGCCAAAAGGAGATGTAAAACATAATAGGTCTGCAGGAAGCTCTTGATGAAAGGAATAGTTTTGAAATTTTGTTGTACATATCTGCCAAAATTCAGGAATTACTATTTCATTAGAATCATTATTATTATGATAATTATAACCCATTTTGGATGAAGAGAAAAAAGTTTATGAGAATGTTTGCTCAGATCCCTTCCTCATGGCACTGTTACAAGCCACCTTTGACTTGGAGAGGAGGTAGTGGGGGAAGTGCCCCCTTGGGGTCCTTTGGAGCCACTGAAGAGTTGTGAGGGTGGACTTCAGGCCTTTTCATAAACCTTCCGTTGGCATCCATGGACCCATGCCTTTCCCAGTCCTCTATCAGCCAAGGGCTCTCACTGGGGAACAGAAAGAACAGTAACTGAGGTACAGGGCAGAGTTCAGTCTGGCCCACCATATTTTCTCTACTGTCTTTCTTTGTCCACCCAGTATTTATGCCAGGTATGTGAGGAGTACCAAGAGGTATCAGGAAAGGGACCAAATGGATGTAATTGGTGCTCAGTAAATGTTTGCTTAATGGGTACATGCGGAAAATTTAGCTGTTGTTTAGAAGGAAGGTTTTCTTTTTCTGCCAAGAAGCAAGGGGATAAATAGAAGCAGTGCAAGAGATGACATTTCTGCCTAGGGGTACAGCAGGTTCACAGGCGAGCAGGGTTACTGCTGTGGAGAAGAAGGATGGAGGCTTATTTTTCTCTGTGTGTGTTCAGCTTTGAGGAGGGTGGCAGGAGAAAGTGTGGCCAATACTGGCCTTTAGAAAAAGACTCTCGGATCCGATTTGGCTTCCTCACCGTGACCAATCTAGGCGTGGAGAATATGACCCATTATAAGAAAACAACGCTAGAAATTCACAACACAGAGGTAAATTTTATTTTCTCACTCTCTTGAAACTGGGGGAAAACCTTTACTATAAAGAGAATCTCCAAAGGGAATAGGTAGGATTCCAGAGAGCTTAGAAGTGGCTTCCATTCTTCTGGAAGCAAGATTTGGATATTCAGCTCAGAGCCAAAATAGCCATATTGTCTCAACACATAGTGGCATTACTTAGGAATGAAACTTTTTATAACATAAGAAATCTGGATCATTTAATATAGGAATTCTGCCCTCTCCAGACAGTTAATCTTCCCTTTGGGTTTGCAGAGAAGCAATTGTGGAGAAAGTTGAGAGTGTTAGCAACCTTGATGGAGGGAACTCCAGAGGGTGAGAATCTGGAAAAGCCAAAGGTAGTCAGGGGCACAGAGCAATGACCTCATTAACTTTTGCTTCTTTTTCCATCTAAGGAACGGCAGAAACGCCAGGTGACCCACTTTCAGTTCCTGAGCTGGCCAGATTATGGTGTCCCTTCCTCAGCAGCTTCCCTCATTGATTTCTTAAGAGCCGTCAGGAACCAGCAGAGGTTGGCCGTCAGCAGCATGGGAGCACGTGCCAAAGGGCAATGCCCTGAGCCACCCATTGTGGTCCATTGCAGTGCGGGCATTGGCCGGACAGGTAATGCACCGGGTGTAGCTCTTGGAGCATCCAAAGGTGCTAAGGGTGGGGGAGGAATAACAAAGCTCTTGGTTGCCAGAATGTGAGTCTTTGATCTGTTGGTGGTGAATTGCCATGAAAAAAATTCCTCTTTAATGTCCTTTTAGTATCCCTAGTGCTAGGTGTACTGGCCAGAATGTACAGTTCATGAGCCAGGTCCTCTAGGGGTTGATGCTTTATACATCCCATCAACATGATTATCTTCTGATCCCATCACAGTCACCTGGGTGTCCAGAGAGCTGATCTGGGCTGTTGCTCTCTTCCCATCCCCCTGCCCAGGGAGGTCCTCACCCTGGGCCATGCTCTCCATTCTGGAGCCAGTTAGCAGCTTTTGCCTTACGGGGATGAACATTGCAGGGACTGTTGGCCTTCTAGCTCAGAGTTTCCTTTGAGAGAAAGTCAGGAAGAATAGGTTTGAGTTAGGTCTCTGTGGAGAAGTTGTAGAGTCTGAAAATTGGGGCCCAGATGTGGAAGCAGGGCAGGTGTGGGAGTGCTGTCATTCTCTGTGTCTGGGATTGAAGTAGAAGTCCTGCTTCCCACCTACTCATCCTGTTACCCTCAGAGATGCCCTGGGAGACAAGAGGACTTCTCATTTCTCTGGCCTTCAGCATTCCCTGTGACTCCTCCTTGAGTCCTTTCAGGCTAAGGCCAACTGGCCATCTGCCATGAGGCACCTTGCCATTGAATTCATTCATCCAGTCCTGCCTGGGTTATTTGGTAGAGGGAGGAAAAGAGGAGAGGTAGATCAGGTGTGACCACTTCCTTCCTTCCTTCAGGTACCTTCTGCTCACTGGACATCTGCCTGGCACAGCTGGAGGAGCTTGGCACCCTTAATGTGTTCCAGACAGTGTCCCGCATGAGGACCCAGAGGGCCTTCAGCATCCAGACCCCTGAGCAGTACTATTTCTGCTACAAGGCAATCCTGGAGTTTGCAGAGAGGGAGGGCATGGTGCCCCCCAGCCACAACCTCCTGGCCATGGAGGGTCAGTAACTGTCCCACGAGCCTCCTGTCTGCTGGCCAGCCTTCCTTAAACTACCCTGGACACCGCTGAGCCTATAGGTTGCCATCAGTTACGCTGAAGCCATGGACCAACCTCTCTCTTGTGTCTCCCGGCGCACGCGTGCACGCAAGGCAGCCTTTCCCTTTGGCTAGATAGATGTGGTGAAATTGCCGCTAGAAAGGGCCAGCAGCAATGTGTTCTTAATTCCTAGCACCTGCTATCGAACTGTGCCTTATTAAAACCAAATTGTGGCTATCGATATTTGCCAGGGGCCCTGAGGTAAGTGGGGAAGGAACCTCCCTCCCCCCTTTCCCAATGCCATTATCCTTCTCAAGATCTCTTTCCATTCCTTCCCTTTGCTAGGATTTGATGGGGAGGTTTGGTGAGCATCCACCTCCTTCCCAGAGAGCTTGACCAAGTTACATATTCTAGAGAACGTCCCGAGTGCCAAGCACGTTTATACCTAGGGCGTGTATTCCAGTCTTTTCTGTCATTCTGTGTGTGTGTGTGTGTGTGTGTGTGTGTATGTGCACTTATGTGTATGAGTCCATATGTACGTGTGTATATAATATATATTGTATGTGATAATATGGTCGTATTCTATAAATACATATACACAGAGATACTCCTTTGTAGAAGTTCCTGGGGCTTCTTGTTGCAGTTCAGGACTCCTTGCTTCTTGGTTCTACTGTTTATCCTGGACTAGCTGGGGTTGGGAGGTCATGTCTCCTGTTGTCAGACCACAGAGTGGTGGAAGAGGACACACATATCCACTCTCCGTGCTCCTGCCACAGGCCCTCATCCTTACATAATGACTTCTCTCCAGGATGCTGCCTGTTGGAACCAGGAATACTGGTTTGTGGTGACACTGGTTTAATTCAGCATGGATTGCCCTTATCTAATGAGTTTTCTCTGTTTACTTTGCCAATTTTGGGAGTAGACCTCCACTGTGATTCCAGACTGTCTGTCCCCTCTCCCTCTTCCTCAGGGATTGAGATCTGGGCAGAGATGAATTCACTGAGCAGCGAGAGCCAAAAGCAATCGGTACGAAGTCTTAGAAGGAAAGAGAGGGAGCCCAGGTGTGACAAAGAAAACTCTATACTCTGAGGCTCCCTCCGTGAAAGAATGAGCTGGGGCCCCTTTCTCTCTTGCTGGAAGGTTCTTATGCAGCTTGGCCCTGTCCACTCAGATGCCCATCTCTTTCCTGCCTACTAGCCTGCCAGACCCTGGAGCTCAAGCTTGGTGGGTTCTGTGTCAATAAAAAGCTTAACCCCTGTCTGGGTGAAGCAGTCCCCTACAGTCACTGTTGTCCCCCCATTCACCCTACCTGTCTCTGTCTGCTCCCGGCCTACCAAGCCCAATATGCCAGGGACGGGGCCAAGAGTCCCCAGCATTCCACATTCCCAAGAAAACCCCAGGAGCCCCTAAAATTTTTCCCCCATCAAGGATGAGGTTGGCAGCTGATCAGACCTCAATAATTTTATACTGTAATAAGCTCTTTGAATGTATATATTCTTATTTTTACAATCTTTTCATTTTGTATTTAACGTTAATGGACTGAGTCAGATTCAGAAAATAATTGTAATGTTCATATTCAATATCTTACAGCGATACAGTTTTGTATTTACATACAAATATACCGACGTGATCAAATCCTTTTAGCTTCATCAATTTAGTAGCAGTCTGGGGCTGGGAAGGTGAGGAGGGGCTCCAAGAGCTGGTCTGGGAGGGATGGGGAGGCAGGGAGCAACCCAAGACGCAGAGCCTTTCAGTTCTGAGAGCCGTCCACCTTGCCCCAGGCCATGGCCCAGCTCTGGGCAGACAAGGGGAACCAGCACCAGTTGACTGCTTGCCAAGTTCCAATGGCTATGCTTGGTGCTCCCCCCCCCCATACTTCATTTAAACCTCACAACAGTCCAGTGAGATATTATTCCCCCTCCCTTCTGTTTCTGTGTTGATGAGGAAGGTAAAGTACCAAGGGTTACAGAGAGTGTTACAGTGAAGGTAAGGCTTATTAGCAGGTCCAGCTCTAGAACTAGAGCTCCAATTGGTTTGCTCTCAAAGCCTTTGACCTCTTTACAGCATGTTTTGTCTTTGGAAATTAGTTTTAAAATGTTCTTTTCAAAGTATGGACAGTTCTTAGGTTCCAGCTAGTTGATTTTGAGCCCCGTGATGTATGTAGAAGACTAGAAGGGTTTCTGACAGAGCTGGTGACTGATTCTTCCAGATAGGACCTCCTGTTGTAGATCTTCAAGTCTGCAGCATACCAGAGGGGTCATTCTCTCAGGGATACCCATACATTTGGATATACTGGTACCTCTGTGGGAAGATCTTGAGTCATTTGCATCTCTCTCTCAGAGCAGAACCAGAAGCTTTGTCCATTTAGGACCACTCCCCATGCTGTGTAGTTACTTCCTGTCAACCAGTGATACCTGCCCAGTTGGAGCCATTCTGGCCTGGGGTGTTCTTAATAGAAGTGACAGCAGCAGACATTTACTGGTTGCTTAACCCTATTCCAGGTACTTTTCAAAGTGCTTTCTAGGTATTATCTCATGCACCCTCAAACCAAACTTTTGAGGTTGGTATTAACAGAAGAGAAAAACTGAGGCACAGGAAAATTAATCTGCCACAGCAGTAACTCAGACCTTTAAGGTTCCATCTCTTGATCTTCCAACAAAATTTCCTTGAGTTTCTTACCTTAATCAAGAGCTGAAGTATACAGCAAAAATTAAGCCAAACCTTTCTTTGGATGCAGGCAAGCATAATAGGTAAAGAGAGACACATGAAATCTGGGAAATCAGAGTGGTTGGGGTTTGGTGAAATATATAGGAAACAGAATTAATGATAAAAGATTTGGAAGAGGTAGCCTTGAACTGTCACTTCTTTGAAGAGACTGTAGCCCAACTGCTGTGTAAACTCAGAAGTTATGCTTAAGTTCCTCATTGCACATCTAAGGATTGGTGAGGTTATCATTTGCAAGGGCTCCATAAAAATGCAGTTTCCTGGGTCTTACCCAATAGGTGGTTGAGTGAGTGGCAGGATGAGCAAGCTTGTTGAACTACTGTTCATGCCCCTGGCATAAATCTGGGAGAAAAGGATCAATGGCTTTCCCCTGCTATAGCCTACTTGTAGCCCTTTACCCGTGAGATAATACTCAGTGTGAGCCTACCTGTGTTAAGTGTACAAGGAGGTAAAGAAAGGGAAAAACACGGGAGGAGCCCTGAATCTGTCCAGAAGTCAAGGCTGTCACAGAGGAGATTTGGTGAACAAAGCCAGAGAACCCACAATCAAATGCTGGATTGCACAGTTGAGAACATACGATGAAGATGTTTAAGGGAGAAAGAGTATTGTACATAACTCAGGCTTTTGCTTTGATTCGGTTGCTTCCCCCCCCCCCCCCCACTTAATTTACTCCCTCTGGGCTTGGTCTCTTCATCCTGCCCATCCCTGTTAGCTAGGATGAGGATTCCTGAGGTGAAGGGTACCCCAGCATTCTCAGCATGGAAGGTTCACCTTTGTCATGTGCAGGTAAATGACAGAATGTGACTGGTTCTTATGAGACTGGACTATTTAGCATCATACCTTGAGGAAGATGGAGCTCCTGCCTTATGATCTTCCCATCTCTAGAGACAACCAGACACATACGGAAACTCCCATAAGTCAGACCACTGCAGGGAGGTGGGCCAGGAAGTATGGCCAGGTAGAAAAGTCTTCCTAGAGTAACTGAGCTCTTCAGTAGTTTTGAGGTCTCACCACTCAACTCAAGGCAGGTCCTAGCTTTAATAAAAAAAAAGGTGCTGTAGTAAATGGTCCTACTACAGACCCTCCAACACTAAGGGTCTGGTTCTTTACTGGACAGTGCAAAACCTATAGAGGAACCATCAGACCCTTCTCTAGTTGGGTCAGCTGCCACTTGCAATCCCCAGTTTTAGTTTATTTTCAAAGTCTCCTCTTTCAAGTTGCATCCACCTTCCTATAATCCCTCAGTTCCCTTCCCAAGGGGGCCAACCCATAGACCTTTAAGGCTTTTGTGTTATTACATGTGGGTCAGACCGGGTGACTCAGAGCCGAGCTACCAGAGCTCCCAACCAAGGTCTTAGATTTGTCTCCAGCCTTGGTTACTACCAAGACTACTATCCACACACTATCATTAACTTACCAAGGATGAAAGCTAAAAGATCCACCAGTTTGGGAATCAGATTTTGTCTTGGGAGATACCCCACTCTACAGTTACCATCACACAGACAGTTGTGAATATCAGGTGTTTTAAGACTGCACTGCTTTTAACTGACCACAGAGAAAACAGCTCCACAAATAGAAATCTAGCACTCTCAGAAACCTGTTGCAGTGTTTAGCCTTCTTTTACCTCTCACCATAGCTTTCATAAAATCTGTTTAAGCTAAGTCTGGTGTTCTGCAGTCTTAAATACTCTTATTTTTTTTTTTTTTTTCTGGCTAAACCTAACATGGACAAAGCTAACTAAACCAGAAACCTATAGTGTGTTGGATGGAAGGGGGAGCCAATGATCCCTTCTCAACAACTTAGGGTAATAATATGCTCCTCCTAACATGGTAATATGTTCCTGATAGTTTTGGGGACTAAGATGAAGGTGAAAGTAGGAAAGCAAGACAGTGAGTTGTGTAGAGAAAGTAGTCAAAAAAGACACAGCACCCTCTTCCCCACTAGGCTCACTTCTACCCTTCCCCTCGCATCAGAACCTGGTTCTTTTCTAAGCTAATATATCAATAGTTGTCTTAGCCTCGCGACTGGCCAGATGCACAGCTGAGTCCAGCTCACCCATTTCATCCTGTGAAGTCTGTTTTACCTCCTTGACCTTTAATGATACCTATTCTGTGGCCAGCAAAGAGTGGACTACAGAGTAGGATGTTCAGAGCAGATGCTAGTCTGGAGATAGCAATTGGTGACTTAGTTTAGATAGAAGCTAGGAGCCTTGGAAGTGGGTGAGAACAAAGAAGAATGAGGCGGGCAAGAAGAGAGGTGAGACCCTTGGGAGCCACCGATATTTAGAGGAGGATGGAGAAAGAAAAGCCTGGGAAAGATTCTGATTACTAGGCAGAGGTAACCAAGGACAGGACCAGGCTGTCTTCTCACACACTGGTGAGAGATGGGGAGTGGCTGGGATGAATGACCAGGATTCAGAAATGGAACTTCACTAGTGATCCTGAGGCAGGAGGTGACAAGAAGGAGACATGAGTGGGAAGTGAAGGAATAGTGCTTGGGCTCCACTTCAACCAAAGCAAGGGCCACATTTTTACATATTAGACCTCTGAGTAAGATTTCATTTAAACAAAGGAAACTGCTACCTTAAAAAAAAAAAATCAACAGCAAATATGCAAAAGTAAACAGTTTGAAAGCATAAAGCAGAGTAAACTTAACATGTTACATATTTTTTCTAGATTTGGGCTGAAGTGACCTAGAGGGGTAAAAAGTGCCAAGCCAGGGCAAGACATTTCAAGGCACTGAATAGCCGTCTTAAAACCCAGTTTAAAAATTCCAAGCTCTCAAAGTCACCTAGAAACCAAAACATGGCATTGTTGTCGCTAAATCATGTCCGACTTTTTGCGACCCCATGAACTGCAGCACGTCAGGCTTCCCTGTCCTTCACTATCTCCCTGAGTTTGCTCAAACTCATGTCCATTGAGTCAGGGATGCTCAAAATATGGCATATGTACAACCATATAAGCCATCTGGCTGCCAGAGAAATGCGGTTTCTAATTTATACAGTGGAATTTTGGGGTCCTTTAAGCCTATCCTGGTCTCCTCTCAAACTGGAACACCAGGGACTTTGAATGGCCAGGAAAAGAGGGAGTGTTGACAAAAAAAAGGAAAAAAGGATCTGACAACCTTTGGGTGCTGGGCCTACTTTATTTTTAATCTCACAATAACCCACTGCAGTAGGTATTCTTAGTTTGGTGGTGTTTAGTTGCTAAGTCGTGTTGGACTCATTGTGACTCCATGGACTGTAGCCTGCCAGGCTCCTCCATCCATGGGATTTCCCGGGCAAGAACACTCAAGTGGGTTGCTGTTTCCTTCTCCAGGGGATCTTCCCAACCCAGGAAAGGATGGAACCCGAGTCTCCTGCATTGCAGGTGGATTCTTTACCACTGAGCAATCAGGGAAGCCCTATTCTTAGTTTACAGATAAAGAAATTGAAAAGATTGATGACTTTCTAAAGACAGCCCAGCTAGGAAGTGGGTAAACTGGAATTCTGACCCAATACCTTAAGCTTTTCCCCTTAAACCTATCAGATGCTTTGGGTTGGGAGTGGGAAGCAAGCCTTAGGTGCCCCTCACCTGGATATTCCCAAACTGCCAATGGCCTTTAGCTGGCAGAAATTGTGTCAGCAGGGCCCCAGCACTGACATCTTTTTGGCAGAGCTACTAAAGTGCAGACCCTAAATATCTCTCAATCACCACCTACCGTAAGCACCCTAAAAACTGTGATTGAGGGTGTATGTGATGCCTAGGAGGCAGGGTGTCAGAAGATGTGACAGTTTTGAGTCTATGTGTTGTGAGTTGAGGATGTATGTATGTGATTGGGAGACAAATTGCTTATTTGGAGAAATTTTTTTTGGAAAGGGCCAGAGATCATTTCAAACTGGCCCAAGCTGCTCTTGGAGTCAGGAAGGGAAGGAGTATGGGACAAGAGGGGCTGTTTTTCTCCGAAGTCCCAACTTGAATCATAGGTCCTAGTATGTCTAGAGACAGCATGTGGTGGAATGGACAAAGCTCAGGCAATCTCGCTTTGGCAGCTTGGTTTGGGCAAGTCACTCTAGTACTGTGAACCTCAGTTTGCTCAACTACAAATACATCTCAACACAAAAGAGGACTCCTGGGACTCAGAACCTGGCTTCCCCGTGTGACTTCTCCAAGGAAGGCCTTCACCCAGATTCATTCACTCACTCTTGTTCTCACTGATAACCAGAGTAGGGGTGAGGTGGGGGTGGATGCAACTGTTAGTGAAGCTGGAGGGCCAGTGTCTCCAAATCAAACTTACTAATTTCCCAGAGTCTGGGAGTGGCTGTGTTCTGCAGGGATCAATGTACTGAGCCAGAAACAATCAGGACCTCTTCCAAGGGGCCCCCTTGCCTGACTGCTGGGGACACTAGGGGCTCAGGGGTGAATTAGAGTTATTGTCCTTGAGGAACTCAGTCTAGGGGGTGTTCAAGAGGGGATTCCCATCAGGGTGGTGCACTTAGGAGGTTAAGGAGTGTCGGTGAAGTCTGGTTCTCTGAGCAGGAGTAACTGTCCTAGTTTGCAAATGCTCTATAAGTAACCTCATTTACAGTACACCCACTGTAGTCGAGGCTTACAGTCAGATGCTTGGGCCTTTGGCCTCCACAGAAGTTCCAAACCTCACTAGGCGTATTAAAACATGTTTTTATCATCACATGTGATCTTCACAACTGTATGGACTGCTCTGTGAACTTGTACAGGACGGGAGGCTGAACCACAGGAAATAAGAAGACCAAGTGGCAACCACGGGGCTCAACTTCCAGACGAATGTTCTTTCTGCTGTATTACTCTCCCTCATCTTACATTCACACAGTATCTGTTATGCTTTCATTTAGGGCAGAGCATCTTGGGAAATAAAGCCCAAATCTGAGATAGGGCTCCAGACATCATGAGATCTCTGTTCTGATATAGAAAAACTTGGTCTTCAGTCTAAGGCTCCCCCAGGCTGAGAATGTACTTCAGCCTCCATGGCCCTGCCAGATGCTGGGCCTCCCACTGAATACACAATCTTCATCTCCTGGTTTTTCCTTCTTTCCTTCAGTAATTCCAACCAAGCTGCCACCCGGATTCTAGTCCCTACCCCTGAGATGACCTACTTCCCTTCCCAAATCAGTGTTTCTTCCCACCTGCTCTCCTTAGTAGCAAACTTCCCTCCCCATTAGAGTCCCCCCACCCCCATGGACTCTGAGGGAGGGAAGGGTCCTCACAGCCTATCTTTCTACTCCAATTTTTCACCCCTATTTTTGCAGAAGAAAAACAGGCCCAGAGGGAGGAAGGGACTTGCCTAAGGATATACTGACACCCCACCTCATCCACACTAGCTTCCTTTCCTGAATATCTCAACTGGTCTTTCTTGCTCATGCACCGTGTAACCTGGCCCCAGGGTCAGCTCTCTTGAGGACAGGCATGTGTGGTAGCTGCACCATCTCCCCCCACCCCTCCAAAAAAATTACAAATGATCCAGGGAAGCATCTGAGTCAGAATTTTGACTTTAGGGCTGCTGAAAGTAGGGAAGGGTTTCTGCACTGGGGGGCCAGGAGACAAGAAACATCTTGGCTCCCTCCACCTACCCCTCCCACCAGAAGATGTACCTCTGTAGTCTTCAAACCCGTGATTACAACAGCTTTTCTGCCTCACCTTGCTGCTTGTAGGCACCCTTCTTTCAACCCAGTCTCAGAATTCATCCAGCTGCTGGGATGTTGAGCATCTTAAACGGTAGTTCTGGGCCTGTGGTCCTGTGACCCAGCATGCTGCTTGTACATTCTGCTATACAAGTCTAAGAATTTTAACAAGGTAGAAAAGTCTTCTGCTCTTTGACTCCATCTTTCCAACTCTGGTTTTCATTACTGTAGCCACACTTGAAGAAGCTTTTGACACTGCTTTGCATTTATCATTTTGTGTGCTTCGCTGAAAATGAGATAGTTGTCCCTCCGTTTCTGCCTGAGTGCCACCTCCTCCATGAAGACTTCACCCAGTTTTCCTCAGCTAGAATAATCTCCTGCTCTGAGCCTCTGGAGGTGTCTCTATATACATTTCCAACTTGCCTTAGCTCTTTCTGTATCCTCTCTTCAGCTAGGTCTGAAGCTCTAAGAGGGCACAGAGTGAGCATCTCATTCAGTTTCTATAATGGCAAAAAGCAGCAGGTGCGGTATGAATGTGTCTGCCTCACCCCTGTAGGTGCTCAGGCAAGTGCCTGTTACCCAGAAGGCAGGACTTCCCGCTTACACCGCTCATTTTTTAGGCAGGCGCCGGACGGTTAGGTTACACAGCCAGGGGAGTCGGGACATTCCAGTCAGTCGCTAGGGTATCCTTACCCGCCCCCTCTGCCCAGCTCCAAATGGGGTGTGTGTAAGAAGGATGTGGGGGCCGGGTAGCCCCAATAGCTCCTCCTCCAGGTTCACCCAGCGGATCTTCGAGTCCCAGGAGGTCTCCTTCCAGTCCAAGGGCCTCAAGTAACTCCAAGCGGCGGTGCGGTAGAGATGGAGCCCTCTGCCATGGTTGCGCCTCCCACTCACAGCTAGTTTAATTAATTTATTTCTATTTTTTGGAGGGAGGGGGCGTTCAATGAAGGGGAAGAGGTGGAGCAAGGGGAGGAGGTGGGCCCAGGATGACTGACGCGAGCACTGGGGAGCCAATGGCCCGTGGGGGGCGTTCCCCCCCATTCAGGACTCCTCGCCTGGCTCGGAAGGTATGTTAAACAGCTGCTTTTAATTTGGTCTCCCCAATCTCGGGCGTTTGGGGGGCTTGTGTGCCGGCCGGTCCCTTTCACCAGTCAGCCATGGTGCAGGCGCCGAGGGCCCTGGGACGGAGCTAGGGGAGGCTTGGGAGTCTGGCGGCCGAGGGAGGCGAGGGGCAGGCCAGGAAGGAGAGCTCTTGGCGCCGCCCGCTCGCCAGTGTGTGTTTCCAAGCCGGGCCGGATCCGCGGGGAGGGGGTCGGCCCAACCCGGGGTCGCCAGTGTGCCGGCCGTGCTGCCTAGTTTATTTCACCAAGCGGTCGGTTTCGGTAGGTTTCGGCGGCGGGCTGGGTAAGGGGCCGGCAGGAGGAGATCCCTCGCGCTCCTGGAATGCCTTAAAAAATTATTGTAAAGAAGAAAAAAGGGGAGATTCCGTACACCGACTGGAACCGGGCCCGAGCTGCGGCGCGCGGGCTCGGCAGGGGGCGGCGGCCTGAGCTCAGCCGGCCGGGCCCACCAAACCGCCCGGAGTTGGTCGAGAGCTGGAGTTAGCGAGCGAGCCCAGGCCCGCAGCTTTCCCCGCTAACCACGCTGGGCGAGGGCGGCAGCCGCCCAAGGGTTTTGTTTCTGTCCGCAAACTTGTCGGAGGGGGCGGTGGGCGCTCTCAGGAGAGGCGCGGGCTCCTTGGGCCCGCGGTTGTTATGGACTCTGGGGGCGGGGGCAACGCCGGACTTGCGGGAGGGGCGGGCGGGGGAGGCCACCGGAAAGAGCCCCAGCGCCTCAGCAGAAGACCCATGCGCCGGTCTGGGCTCTCCGAACTCCTGGGCCGTGGCAGTAGAGCCAGGGTTCGGCGCCGGAACCCGGCCCAGGGGTGTGGAAAACCTCCAGGAACTCGGCGGCTTCGACCTGCAGCCCCAGCTGATCCCTTTGCAAACATGGAGCGGCCTCCTTCCCCGCCCACCCCAAGGCGGCGACGGCGGCTCCTTTCCCCTCCCCCTGCCGTGCTGCTCGCCCGCGGAAGGGGCGGGGGCGGGGGCACCGGCGAGTGAGCGCGCCCACGAAGGGGTAGCCTGAAAGGGGCAGTGAAGGTCGGAAACTGGGCAAACAGTCTCCACGCTCGGAATCGGGAAAAGGAAACGCATCAGCGGGCGGGAGGGGCGCGGGGGGGCGCGCCTGTCAGCCGGGATGGCGGCCGCGGGCTGGGGGGTGGGGCGCCGGCGCGATCCGCGGAGGTCGGGCGGGGCGACGCCAGGAGAGGAGGCGCAGGGGCCCGGCCCTTGGAGCGCCAGACTACCCCTGCCTTCCACTCCTTGGCCTAGCCTGTTTACTATACTCCGGCGACGGCTTGTGCAACCGGCCGGGAGGCGAGCTGAGGGGCGGGGCCTTTCCTTCTCTCTTCCACCCGTCTCGGGCTTCTTCAGAGGGCCCGCCTTCTCTTGTTTTCCACTGGCTGGGCGAGGCTCCCTTTTTTCCTGCTCGGTTGTTGATTGGATGACATTATTCCCAGCTCCGCCTATCGGAGGCCGGGCTGGAGTTTAAGTTGCTAGGATTTTTTTTCCGTGAAGGGCGGAGGGAGGATTCCAGCGCCTTACGTGAGGCGCAAGGGTCCGCCCCTACTTCTGATTGGTGGGGTGGATAGTCCCGCCCCCTACGGGGGAGCGAGCTTGGAGGGGGAAGTCCCCCCCTGTTCCCCGCCCCCTCCCCTAGAGGGTGTGCGCGCTCAGCACATGTGTGAGGCGCGCCTTGCTCCTTCGAACAGTCCTCCCGCCCGGAAGTCCCGGGCTTGGAGCCCTTGGCAAGGGGGGCGGGGAGAGCCGAGAAGGCACACGATGTTTCCTCCAAGGCTCGAGATCTGGTAGCCTTCGCTTTGAAGTTAGGGGTTGACGGTGTAGGGTGGCTTTGGGGGGGCTTTGCTCTAGCGGTTCTGCAAGGGTTTGGGAGGAGGGGGTGTGGTCTGTCCTTCCTCGCCAAGTACTGAAGTTCTGACCCTGCATCCTGGCTTTTCTCGCGACTCAACTTCCCGGAGACCGCCCTAAGCTTAAGCTTCAGAACACTGCGGACGCCGCCAGTGTGTTTTCTTTCCAGCACAAGGCAGCCGCTGTCCTTACCAAGCTTTATCAAAACCTCTGAGCAACCTAGGATTGCCGTGGATGCCTTAGGCAATATCCAGGGCAGCTCATCCCCTGCTGACAGAAGTCGAGGGCGGCCCAATTCTGCTCGAGTTCCAAATGGTTCTTGATGTCCAGGTGGGAACGCCGTGTGGCACCCAGTGCAGGGAGCGGAGGAAGGCCCAGTTCTGCATATTTGCCGCTTCTCCGTAACCTCGTAGAGGTTTGGCCTGGGGATCTCGTTTGTTTCGTCCGTATGACTTATTTTTTGAGCTCCGTCCTGGGGCAGGGTTTGGCTCCCGGGGAGATTCTCCCATCTGTCGGCTATTCATGAAGTTCACAGTTCGCTGCCTTGTCCTTGCGGTTTGGAGTCTGGCCCACCTGTTGCCAGCGCTCATTTCTTGTGATCTCCGGCGGATTATGGAGGAAGGACAAGAAAGGACCTGGGAGTGAGCTACCTGGGGCCTGCCTCTTGGATACGTACTCGGCTGTCTTAGGGGAGTAGCCTTTTTGCGGAAGAGAGCGGGAAAACTCTAGTCCCGCCCCCTCCTCTCCTGGCGCTCCGTGAGCGCCCCCCAAAGCAAGGCCAGCGTCAGTTCGCCCTATTTAGTGAAGAAATAAAAGCCACCTAGATATCGCTAGCACCTCGTCTGTGTTCAAGGCCATATTACCTACACAGAGAGGGCCTAGGAACTGTCATTAACACTCGCTGACCAAGGAGGAGGGAACAGCTGTTCCGTTTCCAACTCTGGAACTTTTATCACTTCTCTGAAGTGTGGTGCAAGATTGATTTATGCCATGGCCTTTTTGGTCTCCTTCCTCAGCTTGTCGAGTCTGATACCTCCAGATCTACTCTGGAGATCGCAATTGCCGTACGTTTCATGCTCCGCCTTTCAGAGGCTTGCCAGGGCGTTGGCTGTTAGGGCCCTGCCCTCATTTTGGTTATCTCCGCCCTCTTAGGACTGCATATTCAGGTTTAGGGAGTGTCGGTGTTAAAAGTATGCTGCCACCCCTAGCTGCGGGCTGAACCGCTGGAGCTCTTCCTCGACTTTGATCTCCAGCCCTTAATTGTGTATTCTACTTACTGAAAGGAGCTGTCGGCTGCTCCGCATATTTGTGTCTACAAGGAGGCAGTTTGCAGAAATGTAAATTGTAGAGAGCTGGATGGGAAGGATGAGATTTTCTTTCTCTTTGTAAGGGGGTCCTCCACGGTGGCAATGCTGCTGCCTCCCCCTTTCAGATCCCAAGGCATCGGATTCCCGCTGCTGCGCTCCGCACCACCTCCTGTTACAGGCCCTGGAACTCTCTGCGCTTCAGTCTCTAGTGTAAACATTCCACAAAAGGACTGCTAAGGTTCAGCCTCCTCGTGCAGGGCGGAGTCAGCTGCTTCCTAGACGGGCATCTTGGCCAATAGAGGCTCCTACCGGCACCGAGATAGCCAGTCTGATGGTTGGAGGCGGGGCCTGGCCCGGCAGTGCGGTAGGAGGGGCCTGTCTCACGGACATTTTACCCCACATCGGTTACTTACCTTCCTAGGGCAGCCGGAGAGCTAGGGGTAGCCTTCCAATGCGGTGACCGGCGAGGGCGGGAGCGGAGTTTTTGGGCCTGTAGCTGAGACGGCACGGGGCGGGACATGTAGAGTCCTCCAATGAGATGCAAAGAGCTTCTCTGCTTCCTCCAATAGTATTGTGGCTTGGGGGTGGGATTCAGCAATTCGTCTCCAATAGGCGGGGTTGAGTTAGGGAAGCTCCCCGCCAATAGGGGCGTGGAGAAGGTGAGCGGCTCCCCCCTCTCTCCCCTCCCAGCCGGGGGGGAAGGGGCGGGCATCAGCAGGCAGAGCGCAGCGATTGGCTACATCTTTGACGGGCGGATAGTACGGCCTGTGCGGAGCGAAGTTGAGTCTTCCCTCTGCGGGGCGGGCCGGGCGAGTGGGCGGGATTTCCCGGGTAACAGAGAAGCGGCCGCGGCGGTAGAGGCGGCGGAGACGGTTTCTCCATCTTCCCCCCCTCCCCTTCCCCCCTCGGAGTTTCCCTCCCTCCCTCCCTCCCTCCTTCCCAGTCTGGGCACTGGGGCCTGTGACCGCTCCGTTAGCAGAGGTGCAGCTGCCAGTCTGCTTTGGCGGGCCTGTGCCCCGCGCGGTTCTTGGGGCCTCCCTGCCCCGGAGGCTCACGCCGAGAGGGACACGCAGTGAACAGCGGCCGAAGCAGGTTTGCGGTGAGAGCATGCCGGGCCGGGGTCGGGGCGGGGAGCCTGGTGGCGGGTAACGCCAGAGCGAGGGTGTGTATTTGGGGGGGGGCTGACCTCCTCGGCTTCCCGTAGAGCAGGAGGGCGGGAGGCGTGTGGATGTGTGAGGGGGGTGGGGGGCGGAGCGGGGTAGCTCTCGGTGCGGGAGGGGGAGGAGAGCGTAGTCCCGGTGCGCGCGGAGGGGGCGGGCTCTCGCGCCGCCGCTCAGGGGCGGGGCCGGCGCGCGCGTGCGATTGTGGAGAAAGGGGCGGGGCTGGGCCCTGTGCTGAGTGCTCTTTGCCGCCGACCACCCCTTCAGTCCTCCCTGGTTGGGCGGGGCCTCGGCTGGGCGGCCTAGCACTGGCCTGCTGGAGTTGGGGGACGGGCTGGGGGTCTCCCGCCTGTGGCTTCGGGGCGCGGCAGGGAGGGGGCGTGAAATCGGCCTTCCTCCGCCTTCCTGGGATCCGGTTGGCTGGAGGGGCCGTACGGAGCAGCGATGCCACTCCCCCTGACCGTCCTCCCCCTTTCCCGGGTTTCCGCCTCCTTGGCAAGTGAGGCGGGGCTCGGGAAAGCCCGCTGTCCTGTCTGGCTGAGAGTCGCGGCGCCTAGATCTGCCCCGCCCTACGTCTCCATAGGGTGGGAGGAGCCCCCAGACTGCGAACTGTGGAGGTGTCAGGACTTTCTCTTGTGGCTCGGCCAAGCCTTTTGCCTGGGGCCCGAGAGTCAGGTGCCAGAGCTGTATGTCTCTGCTTTACATGGATGGCACTGTGCAGCCTGGAGAGTTGGAGCGTGGTCCACTTCACGGCCCTCTTAGTTGTAATTCTTGGGGCGAGGTGCTCAAGGTCCTTTCGTTGCAGTCTGCGGTCGAGGGCTGCTGGTGCTGAGACCGTGCTTCCGCAGCGGTGCTGGTTGGGGGGAGGGGCGGAGAGTCATCAGAGACTAGAAATGTGGCCGGGGACAACCTTTCCGGGAGTTCCCTTGATGTTGGGTTAC
The DNA here is from genome assembly GCF_054371585.1 of Giraffa tippelskirchi. Taxonomy (NCBI): domain Eukaryota; kingdom Metazoa; phylum Chordata; class Mammalia; order Artiodactyla; family Giraffidae; genus Giraffa; species Giraffa tippelskirchi. The sequence continues at coordinate 34,190,226 of NC_137286.1, read as the reverse complement.
TGAGGCTGTACGGGGCGGGGCTTCCTCTAAGCCAATGGGATGGTGGTTAGTTAGTTAAACTTGGCCGCTGTTTCTTTACCTTAGAACTTCAAACCCAGTTAGCCAAGGAAAGGCTGTGAAAGCTTCTCTTCACAAGACTGAGATTTAGAAAAGGAAGTGTTGGATTTGCATTTTACTAAATGATTTTTTGTAAAAAATGGTGATTAAAAAAACCCTGAGACTTTGAGTAAAACATTCCAGTTTTTGCAACTCCTGCATTTTTTGAATGCCCTAATTGTACAGGTGGTCTGCTACTTAATTTCACAAATAAGTAAGTTGCAGTTTAGGTAACTTTGGGTGTTCTTGAAAAGTGTGGTTTTATGTAACTATGTTAGAACATCTAGACCACTTTCTATTTATAAAGCATAATGTTCTTGCCCAATTTTATTAGAAAAGGGTGAATTTGAGGCTAGTGTACTGAGCCTTGTGATTGTGACTTATGTACTGTTGCCCTGAAGTCTGTGTTTGCAAATTGCCTTAGGACATTTCAAGGTTAATGAACCACTTTAATTGAGAATTTTGCTCAGAGTTGAGACGTTCTCTTTTTTTAAATTTATTTAATAGTGATGTCACTCAGTCGTGTCCGACTCTTGGTGACCCCATGGACTGTAGCCTGCCAGGATCCTCTGTCCATGGGATTTTGCAGGCAAGAATACTGGAGTGGGTTGCTATTTCCTTCTCCAGGAGATCGTCCCAACCCAGGGATTGAACCCAGATCTCCCGCATTGTAGGCAGACGCTTTACCATCTGAGCCACCAGGGAAGTTTAATTGGAGGCTAATTACTGTACAATATTGTAGTGGGTTTTGCCATACATTGACATGAACCAGCCATGGGTATGCATGTGTCCCCCATCCTGAACCCCCCCCCCCACCTCCCTCCCCATCCCATCTCTCCCGGTTGTCCCAGTGAACCTGCCCTGAGTGCCCAAGACATTCTCTTAAGAGATATTACTTGTGTTTTCGATATTTTTCATCAGAAAATAAACGTGGAACGAATATGTTTATTTATTCTTTAATATCTTATCAAGCCCTCTGGCTAATTAGCTGAACTGAAGTTCAATTCTGGATTTGTGCTTTGCTCATTTGGGACTGAGAGCTTGGTGTCCTGTGCTATACTGACATGAAGAGATTAAGTCCCACCTTCTTCGTAAGTCCCACCTTCTTCGCTAAAGAAGTAGCAGTGGCAACAGTAACTTTAATTTGGTTGAAGTAGCAGTGGCAACAGTAACTTTAATTTGGTTAGTGGTGACTGTAGTAGAACTGGTGTGGAGACAGGAAACCTGGGTATTTTTCCCTGTTTCTATGAACTGATAAAGTTGGTGAAAACAGCGGAGAATTTCCATTGAGGAAAGTTTGGTCAACACATAATTCCCACTATTTGTAATGCTGTGTGCTGGGAAACATAGAAGACCTAATTCATGCCCTTGAAGACTGTGTGGTCTTTTGGTGAGCCAGGGTCAGAAGTCTCACGTAGACTTTAAGAATTCAAGTAAGAGCCTAAATAATGCTGTATTAAGAAAGTTAATATCAAATATCAGTATCATATACTGTAGTTTTGTCAAAGACCCTAGATAGATTTGCATTTCGTAATCAAGGTTTCACTTAAAGAGTAAAAAAAAAAATAAGCTTTTTTTTTTTTAGGAAGGGGATATGTAGTAATTTTATAAGATTTCTGGCAAAACATAGTCCTGTTTACATCTTAAGTGCAAACAGACAAGATGCTGAAGAGCTTTGCCAGGCAGATGTTAATGGCTGTGAATTTTAGTTGGAATTAAAAGATTGTATCCATGGCATTCAGTAATCTAGTGCAGTGCCTTCAAAGGCTTTCTTACTCTTCTGGATAACTCTGTCAATCAAGAGTTTGTTAAGCTTTATTTTCGGTAGAGTCTTATAAAGATGATGTTAAATGCGTTTTCAAACTACACTCTCTCTTCTTGAGTAATAGTAAGAACTTAACTTACTGAGCCCTTTACTATGCCTCAGGCACTGACTTAAGTATTATACATTTATTAATGTTTAATGCTCACTACAGTACTGTGTAGTAGGTACTATGGAATCTGTTTTAAAGATGAGGAAAAAGTGGGACAGAGAAGTTAAGACATATGGTAAATGGCTAATCCAGAATCTGAACCCAGGCATTCTGGTTATAGCATTCAGGCTCTTAATGCTACACTCCAGCTGCCTCTGGTCTAAGGATAGTAAATGGACAAGGAGCAGTGTGGTGTTTGTTTTATTTTTCCTAGTTGAAGTAAAACATAAAATTTACTATTTTATCTATTTTTAAATGTGTGATCCAGTGACATTAAGTGCATACACATTGTTGTGCAATCATCACCTCCATCCACATTTTATCTATCCATATGATAGATGTTTGGTTGTTTCCACTTGTCTAAGTGGAATAGTGTCTATTCCACTTCTTGTCTATGCTGCTGTGAACATGAATGGATAAATACCTCTTCAAGTACCTACTTCATATTCTTCTAGGTATATACTCGGAAGTGGAATTGTTAAGTCATATGATAATTTTATGTTTAATTTTTGGAAGAAGCAGCAATGTGCTTTTGAAGGCACGTTTGAGGGGGAGGATTGAGCTTCAGATTCTAAAGGTAAAATGAGTCAACACACATTGTTGACCACCTTTTTTAAGTTGAGGAATAGTTGATGTACAGTATTGTATAAATTTCAGATGTACAACACAACGATTCACAATTTTTTTAAGGTTATTGAGCATCTTAAATAGCTCTGGATTGACACGAAGAGTCTTTGTCCCTGAAAAGTTCATATTCTTAGAAGGAAAGGTAGATATACATATACTGTGATTTTTACTACATGCCAGTATAGGTTGAATGTGTAAGAGTCAAGTACAGAGAGCTGTAAGGAATTCAGCGGAGAGCCCAGCTTTTGGTAGGAAGAGGAAGAAGGGACACTGAATAAGAAACAGGAGGGAGGAGTCTGAAATCAGAGCCAGTTTAAGGGAGTCGTTAGACATCTCTCAAAATACCCCAGAGAATGCTTTGGAGTGTTAGAAAGAGTGGCATTGTATTGAAAATGGCACATGGATTGTCTGTCTTCCAGAGTTTGTGAATCCTTTTCTCTTCAGTTGACAGATATGATTGCTTCCCCTGCTTAGGAAGGTAGTTAAGACGCCTAGGGAAGAAATTATGAACTTGAGGTAACTACTTGTTACTCTGTTAAGCTCAAGATATTTTATTAATATGGTCAACTGTTATTTCCTAATACTTCTTTTCCTCCACCTACCTTCCTGTTTCTGTTACTTTAATAAAGTGAGTAGTCAAAGCAATATCTTAGGATTTTAATATTTTTCTTGTTACAGTTTAAATAATTAATTCCTGGTATTTGTTTTTTGTTGAGATTAAGGTCAAATAATGAGATGCATCCAGCAGCATACTTGGGTAGTCTGAGTCAGGATTCTGCCATTATTACATTATATTCTTTCTAAATATTTCAAGGAGTTTTGTTTTTCTGGCGAGACATCTTTTTAAATTTGAATTTCAATTGTCTTTATACAGTTATCTGTCCAATTGTCTTTTAACAGCCCATTAAAAACCTTTGACTTCTCTTCAGTTATGTAATTTTCTTTTGGGGTCTCTTTCTTCAAAAGGCAAGCCCTTGTCCCTCCAAGTCCCAAAAGACATGCCCAGTGGGATTTGTTGTCAGATATAACCAAATGCAGATTTTTTTTGTCCTTGTGTATTTGCAGGACAGCAACCTGATACTGATTTTCCTCAAGGAGAGCTGCACCAGCAGCTCACAGTTCATCTAGATGGGGACTTTATTTTCTCCATAGCCTCACTGTCTAGGACAGTCCTGGCATACAATAGGTCATAGATAAGTAGTTTACAAACTGAACTCTAATGACATTTTATAGTTTGATATCTAGAGGACATCCTGGAGTGTGAAGTCAAGTGGGCCTTAGGAAGCACTACTATGAACAAAGCTAGAGGAGGTGATGGAGTTCCAGCTGAGCTATTTCAAATCCTAAAAATGATGCTGGTAAAGTGAGATGGTTGCATAGCATCACTGACTCGATGGACATGAGTTTGAGTAAGCTTTGGGAGTTGGTGATGGACAGGGAAGCCTGGCATACTGCAGTCCGTAGGGTCACAAAGATTTGGACACAGCTGAGCAACTGAACTGAACTGAAAGTGCTGCAATCAATATGTCAATAAATTTAGAAAACTCAGCAATGGCCACAGGGCTGGGAAAGGTCAGTTTTCATTCCAGTCCCAAAGAATGTTCAAACTACCACACAGTTGCACACATTTTACATGCTAGCAAGGTAATGCTCAAAATACTTCAAGTTAGACTTCAACTGTACATGAGCCAAGAAGTTCCAGGTGTACAGGCTGGGTTTAGAAAAGCCAGAGGAGCTGGAGATCAAATTGCCAACATCTGTTGGATCATAGAGAAAGCTAGGGAATTCCAAACAAACATCTACTGCTTCATTGACTATGCTAAAGCCTTTGACTGGATCACAACAAATTCTTTAAAAGATGGGAATACCAGACCATCTTACCTTCCTCCTGAGAAACTTGCATTCAGGTCAAGAAGCAACGGTTAGAACCAGACATGGAACAATGAACTGGTTCAGAATTTTCAAAGGAGTACATCGAGGTTGTGTATTATCACCCTGCTTATTTAACATATATGCAGAGTACATCATGCAAAATACCAGGCTGGATGAAGCACAATCTGGAATCAAGATTGCTGGGAGAAATATCAATAACCTCAGGTATGCAGAAGACACCACCCTTATGGCAGAAAGCAAAGAGAAACTAAAGAGCCTCTTGATGAAGGTGAAAGAGGAGAGTCAAAAAGCTGACTTAAAACTCAGCATTCAAAAAATTAAGATCGTGGCATCTGGTCCCATCACTTCATGGCAAATGAGTGAAAGTGAAAGTTGCTCAGTCGTGTCCAACTGTTTGTGGCCCCATGGACTATATAGTCCACAGAATTCTCTAGGCCAGAATACTGGAGTGGGTAGCCTTTCCCTTCTCCAGGGGATCTTCCCAACCCAGGGATTGAACCTAGGTCTCCTGCATTGCAGGCAGATTCTTTACCAACCAAGCTATCAGGGAAGCCCTCATGGCAAATAGATGGGGGGAAAAATGGAAACAGTGGCAGATTTATTTTCTTGGGCTCCAAAATCACTATGGATGGTGACTGCAGCCATGCAATTAAAAGACACTTGCTCCTTGGAAGAAAAGCTCTGACAAACCTAGACAGTGTATTAAAAGCAGTGACATCACTTTGCCGACAAAGGTCCATCTAGTCAAAGCTATGGTTTTTCCAGTAGTCATGTACAGATGTGAGAGCTGGACCATAAAGAAGGCTGAGCACCAAAGGATTGATGCTTTCGAATTGTGGTGCTAGAGAAGACTGAGAGTCCCTTAGGCTGCAAGGAGATCAAACCAGTCAATCCTAAAGGAAATCGACCCTGAATGTTCATTGAAAGAACTGAAGCTGAAGCTTCAATGTTTGGCCACCTGATACGAAGTGCCGAGTCATTGGAAAAAACCCTGATGCTGGGAAAGATAGAGGGCAAGAGAAGAAGGGGGTGACAGAGGATGAGATGGTTGGATGGCATCACTGACTTAACGGACGTGAGTTTGAGCAGACTCTGGGAGATAGTGGAGGACAGGAAAGCCTAGCGTGCTGTAGTCCATTGGATTGCAAAGAGTCAGACACGGCTTAGCGACTAAACAGCTAGAGGATACCTCTGTTTAGTTGGCAGTTGGCTTCAAAATTAGTTAGGCTTTTATTGGTAGGAATTTCTAACTGATCCATCTCCTTTTTGCTCCTCCCCTTTTGCTTTTGTTTTCCTCACCCACTCTTCTGTGTGAGTGCCTGCATGTTAGTTGTATTTACCAGCATCATGGTGGTGAATGTTTCCTCAGTCCTGCTGATATCCACCAGGGCTAGGCTTGCTGACTCGCAGGCTGTTGAAGGATATACAGAGACACAATCCCTTATTTGCAGCTCTGAAATACAAGTATTTTTGTTTGTTTGTTTTGGTAAGTTTGGTTCCATAAGGAATTCAGAGGCACAACCTGATCTAAGCTGTCCCACTTGTTGCAGAAATGTGAATGTGCTTGATTATGGAGAGCTACACTATGCACCATATGCCTTTCCAAAATCTAACCAATACTGATAACTCAAATTTCTATCACTGGAAACCTCTCCTCTCTACTGTAGAGGAACAAATCTAGTTGCCCATTTCATACTTCCTCTTGGATGGCTAATAGGCATCTTTGACTTCTTTCTTATTCACAGCAAATAAATATTGTTTGCTCTATATTCAAAAAACTATCCAGAATTTGACCACTTAATTCCACCCCCTACCCCCAGCTACAGCAGTGAATGTCACTAACATCTCCGTTTCTAGCTTGGATTATTTCAGTAGCACCTTAACTGTTCTCTCTGTTTTGTTATTGCCACTCTTCAATCTGTTGTTAACATAGCAACCCAAGTGATTCTCTGCTTAAAACCCTCCAGTGGCTTCCCATTTCAGTCTGAGTCTTTATTATGACCTATGAGAACAAACGTGTACTCTCTACCTATTACCCCCAACTCCATTACCTTTCTGACTTCATTTCCTACTAGTCTGTCTGTCTTCCATTCTGCTCCAACTACATGGCTTTTCCCCTTTTCTTGGAAAACGCCAAGCACGTATATGTACGTCAGAGTCTGCATTTGCTGTCCCCTCTGCCTGTAATGCCGCTTCTACTGATCCCCACATGGCCAGCCCCTTCATTTACTTAAGTTACTTATTAGTGAGATATTCTTTGGTCATTATTACTTAGTTTCAAAAATTCTCCTCTGCTTTTTCTTCTTAGCATGTGTCACTGTCTAATAATTTGAACACTGTTTATTATCTTGTTTATTTCTCCCACTAAAATGTAAACTTCTGGGACTTACTTCCCTGGTGGTCCAGTGCAGAGGGTCTGGGTTTGATCCCTTGTCAGGTAACTGGATCGCACATGCCGCAGTGGAAAGTTCGCGTGCCACAACTAAGAATCCTGCCTGCTGCAAGTAAGACCTGACAAGTAAATAAATTAAGGCAGGCAAGTAAATAAATAAATACATTTTTTTAAACATGTAAACTTCCTGAGGAAGGAAGAGTTTGTTTTATTTTATTTACATCTATATCCCTGGCTCCCAGAACAATGCCCTGCACATAGTATGTGCTTACTAAATATTAGAAGATGCATACATGCGTGAATGAATGATTTGGTTTCCATCACAGCAAGACACTGCCCTAAGCACGGTGGAGGATACAAAGATGTTTAAAGGTTTGTGTGCCCATGTCTGTGTGGAGGCAGAAATATAGCTAATAGAATAGAGGGAATATGAGGTGAATGGCACATCTGTCATCCACAGAACCACCTTGAGTTCTGTTCTTTATAATACTTTCTTTAAAGCTGCAACTAACATAACTTCTGTTATACTTAGCCTGTTGTTTTATACTTGCCAGTTAATTTATAGAAACCTTGTCACACGCAGTAAATGTTAATGTCCTTGAGAAGAGGGATACATGATGATTTCCTTTTTTTAAATTCCTCTACTGTTAATATTTAATTTTTTAAACTTTTCATTTTGAAATAATTTTAGGCTTAAAAAACTTGCGAAAATTATACGAAGAATTGCCATATAACCTTCACCCAGATCTCCCAAATGCATCTTACATAAAACTACAATACAGTGATCAAATCAAAAAGTGAATATTGATACAGTTGTTAGTATCTTTTGAATTGAACTAAATAGTTTCTTGTCCATTTTTTGTCTATAACATCAGTGTCGGTTAGACCCAATTTTAGTTTTTGAGTTTCTTTTTTGAGCAGTATTAACTACCTGTAAAGATTTATATTTCATGACTTTATTCTTTATTAGAGGTCTTCAAAAGAATGGAAATTTTCTTTTTAATGGAATAAACTGGTTCTAGCTTTTACCGTTTATACATCTGACCTACATTGTAGGATCTTGATGATATTAGTTATCCTATATCTGGAAGCATTTTGGTCTTCATCATCTTAAGAATTACTTTATTATTACTGATCAATTATTCCCAACTATGCTAAAAAAAAAAACCCTAAAATAATAAGTGGAATAATGATGAATTGCCTAGAAGGATGTGTTGTGTGCATGCGTACCTACTCAGTTGTGTCCAACTCTTTGCGACCCCATGTACTTCAGCCCACCACACTCCTCTGTCCATGGGATTTCTCAGGCAAGAGTACTAGAGTGGGTTGCCACTTCCTACTCCAGGGGATCTTCTCTGACCCAGAGATCGAATCTGTATTTCTTTTGTCTCCTGCACTGCAGGTGGATTCTTTAGCACTATACCACCTAGGAAGCCCTAGAAGGATGATGCAGTAGTAAATTTTTAAGTCATCATTACTTCAGTTTTCTTACTGCTTTGCCCAAAGCATTACAGCATCTTTCAAAAAAGTATAAAAGAAGTTGGGGGATGCCATCTGAAACATTGTGTAAGATGTTACCAATTGAGTTATCTGAGTGAAGAGTAGATGACAGTTGTTTATGCTACTATTTTTACAGTTTTTTATAAGCTTTCATTCAACATATTTCATAACCTGTAGTCTTTTATTTTCCTCCAATAATGGCAAAGAGAGGAAAACTAACAGAGGAAGACGTTTCACAGTTATCAGAGGAACTAACAGATGAAAGTAATGGGCATCCCTGGTGTCTCGGTGGTAAAGAATCCGCCTGCCAATTCAGGAGATGTGGGTTCAATCCCTGGGTTGGGAAGATCCCCTGGAAAAGGAAATGGCAACTCCAGTATTCTTGCCTGGAAAATTCCGTGGACAGAGGAGCCTGGCGGGCCACAGTCCATGGGGTCCCCAAAGAGTTGAACATGACTCAGTGAGTAAACAATGACAATGCAGCAGATAGCAACACTCTTGGCTGTGATGGTGATGGTAGAATTGATTGTATAAGCCAAGCTGATGACTTTGAGGCTTTAGATGATAATATCCTAGATGAATTTTCTCAAACTGAAGAATTTATGAGTGGACAGTATATTTCTGAGGGTAGGGTGCAGGCTAGAATATGATGTCCTCATCCAAGAATCATTCAACTAGAAGGACTTAGGAATGCAGTATTTTCAACAAGAGTATAAACCATTCCAATTTGCTACAAGGATGTATAATGGTATTCTTCTACCAAAACTTACTTGACACAGTTTGTAAATGGACAGATGCCCAAAGTGGTGTATGATGATGTGAGGGCAAAAGCCAATAAAAACCCCAAAGTAACAATAAGCTAGAACTTTACTTGAGATAAGTCTGTGCATGACAGTTGGTGACTAGTCAGTTGCATTTTAAAGGATATTGCTTATTTTGGTTATATACATCTTCAAAATCAGGGAGATGTGGAATAAAAATTTGGATTTGCGGCTTAAATTCTTACTAAAATTTCTAATAAAGGTGTTTCTAGCTCAAATGTTTAATGATAAGTTTTTCTGGCATACTGGGGTTAAAGGTGAATCACATGTTGTAAAGAAAGCAGTGTTACCATCTGCACATACAAGATGATTGTCCTGAATCACCTTTTTAAAAATTGTTGTCACACTGTAGTATGACATAACTTCACCAAAGCTCAGAAAAGGTATATATCAAATGGGATTGTCATTATATTAATCCAGGTTTCTCAGCCTTGGCCCTGTTAATATTTTGGACTGAATCATTCTGTCTTGGGGAACTCCCCTGTACACTGCAGTATGTGTGATAACATCCCTGGTCTCCATTCAAGAGATGCCAGTAGCACCCCTCTTCTGGAATTGTGACAACCAAAAATGTCTTCTAACATTGCCAAATGCACTCTGGCAGGGGGCGGGGGGGGGGGGGCGCAAAATCTCCCCAGATTGGGTGACTGCCTCTTTGGAAGAATGTAAAACTACTTTTCAGGGGAGGCTTGGATATCATATCTTGCGGTATTTTGAGGAAAATGGATTGTTAATTTTGTTGAGCAATTATTCTAAGTAATATGGGAAATCTAAATGGACTGACTTCTTCATTCTGGAAACATTTTTTTTCACTTTCTAGCAGATTTAAATCCAGAAGTGGATTTTCGGACAGATTTTGAAGTAGACTGTGACAGGAATTTTACTGGGTTGAAGTAATTATAGTCACTTGTGTTTTGACAAAAATTTCTTTGCTTTTGAAGAGAAGCTTTCCATTTTTTCAAGAGTATTCACTGAAATAAAACTGACCAGGACACATTTTATGTGATTTCACATGATGTAGTAAAAGAGAATAATTTCAGATTTTTCTATTACTATATAAATAAAAGATCTTTAAAGTGTTCCTAATTCAAGATAATATCAACACAAAAGCAAGAGGCGCTAAAGGGTCAGCCATAAGTTAAATGCATTTCAAAAAGAAAGTTGTGTGTTAAAACCCTCTATAATAAGGTGGTATGTTCCATGCACACTATTACTTTGAGCTTATCTTGACTGAAAAAATTCTATTGTTTCCATTTAAGCCAATGTGTGAAATTTAATCTAAACGAAAAGATTCTTTAAAGTTGGATTTTTCCATTTGGATTTTAGTAATTATGGAAAAATGTCTGGATTTCTCGGAGGCCAACACTTTATTGTGATTAAAGACATTTAGTTTGGAAAACTGGAAAATTAGTCTTTATTTTTCTTGTTCTGAATGGGTTAGCTTTTACCCTGCCCTTCTGTTAAAACATTTGTCTGACATGTGTCCCATTTGCTCCTCCGTTGTTCTGTCCTACTCCAGAAGACTCCCCTGCAGTGTCAGAATTATGCTGCTCTACTTCCTTTATTTGGGAATTATGATTACTTTGCCTGATGATTTGGAGCTATTGCCACTTTTTATTATAACAAATGACCTGGTGACTTTTCAGTGTTCTGTGCTATTGTTTGTTCACATTAGGCTTTCTTTACTAGTTTCTATTCCTCAGAGTGCTTTTTTTTTTTTTTTGCTTTTAAAATTCTGCCTTCTTAGATTAGAGTTTTGATAACAGGGTAACCTCCAAATCTGAAACAGTTGGAGACCATAGTTGCAGATGAAAATCATGTCAACTGAATCGGGACTTGAAAGTAGTTTTCTAACTTATGCAGCTTCATCATCTGGCATTCAAATACTTTATGGTTTCGAATTATACTGTACCTCTCTGTAAGGAGGATCCTCTGGTCTGTCCAGTATTTCTACTCCAGATATATCATGTATTCCAAGGAGAAAGAGTATCTACCCTTTTGCTCCTTTAACCAGCTATGTGACCTTGAATAAGTCACTTGATTTCTTTGATTATCAGTTTCCTTCCAGATAGAAGGCTTCTGAGTGTGCTCAGTTGACAGGAGTGTTGTGAGGAGCTGGTAGCAATCAGATACGCAGGACTTGGCTGTTGTGGAGCAGGGAACGTCCTTTTCAGTGATGCGGCCCCCACCCTAAGCACAGGGCTTGGCACTCGGAAACTATTTGTAGGATGGATAAATTGACAAAAATTTTATATAGCTATTTACTGCCTATAAGTCCAAGTCACTATAATATTTTAATTCATCCTGTATACTCCCATACCCCAATTCATCCCTAATTTTCAAAATGTAACTAAGTATTACCTTCTCCGTACAGGATCTTTCTCAGTATACACACTTCTACTCCCTTCCCAGTTGATAGTGCTTATTTGTATCACTTGTGAACTAGTTTGTATTTTAGCTTTTCCTCCCACGATTTGATATAATTTTATAGTTGACACCCACATACACTTACTACCTGGATTTTATCATTTCTGTTTTTACAGTACTTGTTTTATTATATATCCATCTTTCCATTCCATCATCTATTAATCCAAACTAATTTCTTGGTGATATTCTAAGTACATTTCAGACATTAGAACACTCTTGGGGGGCCCTCGGCAGTGAAAGTGCAGAGTCCTAATCACTGGACCTCCAGGGAATTGCCTATACTTTCATCTAAGTGTTTGAGCATGCATCTCCTTATCTAGAGTTCAATACTTGTTTCTAGAATTTACACACAATGAAATGCAGAAATCTTAAAAGAGTACACTGTGTATGTGTTGAGAGCACACTGTATATATTCTGTAGCTCATTTTTTTCACTATTCTGCCTTTCCCTGTAGATGAACCCTAATCCTTCTAATTACTACATAGTTTTCTAATATGGATGGATCCAGTTTACTTAGCTATTGATAGACATTTAAAATTTTCATACTTTGCTGCAGTAAATATACTTGGCAGATGAATAGGATAGAGACCTAGAAGTGGAATTGCTAGGTGGTTAAAGGGTATGCACATTTTCAATTTGTTTTAAAAATTTAATAAAAGCCTGGAAGTTGCCAACCAAATAGTCTTTACCAATTACCACCAGTAGTGTCTCCTTGTACTCTCACCTACACTGAATATCATCATTCTCTTTTTAATTTTTGCTAGTCGGACACGACTGAGCGACTTCACTTTCATGCACTGGAGAAGGAAATGGCAACCCACTCCAGTATTCTTGCCTGGAGAATCCCAGGGACGGCAGAGCCTGGTGGACTGCCGTCTATGGGGTCGCACAGAGTCGGACACGACTGAAGCGACTTAGCAGCAGCAGCAGCAGTTCCTTTGGGTAATCATCTTACTTTGTATTACTAGTGAGGCTGTATATGGTCTTTCCAGCTAGCGTTTTGTTTTTAATCTTTCTGTCGCATCTCACGGCAGCTGGGATCTTAATTCCGTGACCAAGGATTGAACCCACCCCCACCATCCACCCACATTGGCAGCATGGAGTCTTAATTAACCATTGGACCATCAGGAAAGTCCCTCCAACTAGTTTTCAAACTTTTCTAGGGCAAGGGTTGAAATCATCTACCACCTTCATATCTAAATATTTGCTAAATGAATGAATGAGTGCTGCCAGAGCATTCCTGCTCTTGGGTAAGGCTGAAGAATGGATGAATGAGATAAGTGCGTGAAAAGTTAAAGAAAGCAGAAGTTGCTCATCATGTGTGTGTGTTAAATTAGTAAAGGAACTCTTCTTTCCTGTTTGTCTTCTCTTCTGTGTGAGGTAGGATAGTGAGGTGGTTAAGAATCCAGGCTCTGGAGGCAGGTTTTGTGGATTCATATCCCAGCTTTGCCTACTAGCTGTGCAACATTGGGCAATTACTTAATCTTTGTGTTTCAGTTTCCTTATTTATAAAATAGAGAATAGTAGCACTTTGCTTATAGGGTTGTTGAATGGATTAAATTATTACTGGTAAATTGTGTAGAATGGTGCTTGACACTCAATATATGCTGCTGTTATGTTGATCATTATCTTTCCCTTCTGTATATGCAGTATTTGAGCATCTGTGATGAGTGTCTGGAAGGTGAGAAATGCAGACAAAGTTGAGAAGGACTCTTATCTTGAAGAAGCTTACAGACTTCAGGCTTCTTTAGGGGAGTGGAAAGACATTTTGACAACCGGGATGATAGGGTGGGATTGAAAAGATATAATTGGTGAGTTAAAATTGTCCCCACAGTCAGTGAAAAAGAATTTTGAAGGCTAACTTAAGGAATTTGGGTTTGTTTTTTGTTTTTTTTTTTGCTGCACTGTGTGACCTGTGGGATTTTAGTTCCCCAACCAGGGATTGAACCCAGGCCCCTCAGCAGTGAGAGTGCTGAGTCCCTGGACCGCCAGGGAAATCCTGGATTGTTTTCTGAAGTGATGGATTTACAACTGAATTGGATTTGCATTTAAGGCCAACCATTTTAAAAGCAGTGTAGACTGGATCGGAGAGAGGCTGGAAGGTGTTGGTAACGAAGGATGATAAGGTCCCAAAATGAGGGGTTGCCTGTATGACTAGGGGAGAAGCAATTGATTTGAGAATCATTTAGGGAATAGAGTTAAGAGTGGTAATTAAGTAAAGGGCAGTTCACAGAAAGTGCAGACCTTGGGCAGCCTCTTCAGTCTCACAGAGATGGCCTGGATGGCAAACTCTAGAGGCAAATTAAGTTAACTACTTTATAGAACCACACTCACTTTATAAAGGAAATGATATGTTAATAGCTAGAAGATAGATAGGACATGATCTCAGAATAAAGCATATTCTCTAATACTTAACCTTTGGAAAACTCACTGCAGCCTCCTTCCCCTTCTTTTTCATCTTTCTATAGACTTCTCCGTAGACCAGCATTTGGGAATCGCTAGAGTAGCTTCCCAGGTCGGGCAGTGGTAAAGAAGCTGCCTGCCAATGCAGGTGACTCGGGTTCAATTTCTGAGTCAGGAAGGGCCTCTGAAGAAGCAAATGGCAACCCTCTCCAGTATTCTTGCCTGGAGAATTCCATGCTGCAGTCAATGGGATGGCAAAGAGTTGGACACAACTAGTGTGCATGCACACAGAGAAGTCTAATTACATCCTTTTGCAAATAAGAAAACAGGACCAAAGTTACATAGCTTCAAGTCAGTTCAGAGTAGATTCCAGGTCTTGACAGGTACTCTAGTCTTTTTTCCATAGTCTATGTGCCATGATGTTCTGATCTAAATTTGGTTTTCCATTTATGAGGTATTGACTGGCTTTTGGTTCCAGGGATTAATCTTGGTTGTGTTTAAGCATCTAGGTTCCAGGCCAATAGAACCCAAGATCAAACCATGATCTAGATCATGGGTAACATAGCAGTAACAGCCAAATAGTCTTTAAGACTTTTCACTCTGTCCATTTATTAGACTTACTCCCAAATAGGTTGAGATTGAGTGTTCATAGTTCTTAAGTATCAAATGGCATGTGTAAATCTATATTTCTAACTTCTTAATATGTCTGAAAAATTTTGAAATACTGAGCTTAATATGCTACTTCATACTCGAAAAACCTAGGAAGACATACTCAGTTAAGACATTTTAAATTATTTCCCCTCGGCAGCCATCAGCAATATGTTTTCAACTCCAGTTAACTGAATTCAACATATTATCATATAAATTTGGGAGACAGTCCTTTGATCTAAATTTATAGTCAATAGGAACTTCCTGGCAATTCAGTGGTTAAGACTCCACGCTTTCTATGCAGGGGGCTTGGGTTCAATCCCTGGTAAGGGGGACTAAGATTTCATATCCCTCACAGCAAAAAATACTGTATAATCAGCAGAAAGATTAATTATTGCTTGAGATTTACAGAATATTGGAAATGGCTGGCTTGCAGATAAAACAGTTGTGCTCCTGTGTCAGAGTCTAACTTAGGTTTGTGAGAGTGTGAAAACAACCCAAGACACTCTTTCAGGGATGAGCACCTGTGTGACAGGCATGCTGAAGATGACGGTGAGGCTGGAGAAGAGGTGAAGCGGCCTCCAGGAGTCCTGGTGAGGACTGCTTCCCCTCAGGGCGTGCACATTCCCAGGAAGTGAGGAAGAGAGATTTGGGTGTGTTTAGAAAGTAGGTAACCCAGTCCCCCCAGTTTTAAAAAGAATCTTGCTTTAGATGGAAGGGGAGTGTCTTGTGTCTTGTGAAGTCTATTACTGTATTTTTAATCTTCTCACCACAGCAGTGGTATCTTTCTTAAGCTATTTTTTGTGACCAAAAAAGTGGTAGGGCTTGGCCTCATTTTGTCTTTGGCTGACTAGAGCTCTCTTTCTTATTGATACGCCTGTATTAATGATACCAACGTTGGAAAAGCTCCGAAAAGACCCATCTGGATTCCTGGCCAGAGTGTTACTAGACTTTGTGTGCTGCAGGAAAGGAAGTGTTCCCGTACAGGGGTATTATTAAACTGGGGGGTTCTGGAATCACTTGAGGATTTGAGAATATAAGGAGAAACCTTATTAATGATCTGTTTCAACCTTATTTTATTTTTGGAGACATAAATTTACATGGAAGGAGGAGCTTATTGGGATGTACATAGTTTCTTAAATTGGCAAGTGTACAACCATTGTCCCCTTAGTGCTGGCCTAGTATTCTTTCTATGATACCATTTAATTGTTGAAACATCTCATACTTTAAAAATTAGACCACAATTACAGTACTAGCTTTTGAGAAGAGTTAGGAAGAAACACTTGAATGTTTTTATAGCTGGTGAATAATATAATATTAGGGATGATGGCACTTGAGAAAACCAGAGAATAAAGAAAGATGTATTTGTGTGTTTCTAAATTGGAGGCTATTTTTCAACTCTGCAGTACCAAGGTAATTCAAACTGGGTTACTATTTACATTTTTGTCTCTCAGTTATGATAATCTGTCCACTGTTGGGAGTGTGTGGTCCCACATGCACTTAAACTACCCAGTGATCATCTCTAGATGCAGTAGATAGTCATTGACTCCAGGAGTTCAACTTGTGGGTAACTGGTCATACACGTTATATTGGAGTGCGAATTGGTTTGCATGTGGCTGCTTTTGGTTTCTGCAGGTTTTGTAGTGCATCCCTGAGCATGAGCGCAGAATGAAGCGACGCTTGGATGACCAGGAGTCACCGGTGTATGCGGCCCAGCAGCGTCGGGTTCCTGGTGGCGCAGAGGCGTTTCCTCACCAGCACCGGGTGCTGGCCCCCGCCCCCCCTGTGTATGAAGCGGTGTCTGAGACCATGCAGTCAGCCACAGGGATTCAGTACTCTGTGACACCCAGTTACCAGGTGAGCTGGAGCCCAGCAAGGGGCTAGGCTGAAGGAGGAGCGCTGGTGATTCATCCAGTTACAGAGTTTTTATAAACATTCAGGTATTAAAAATCTATTTATGGGAGGTATAAATCTATTATGTAAGGTATAAAAAATAATGTAAACAATGTACACTTGTGTATTTACCACATACTTTTTTTACAAGAGTGTTGTTGTAACCTTTGAAGTTCATCGTGTCTTTCCGTGGTCCCGTTTGCTTTTCTATCCCTTTAGAGGTAGCCACTAATCTAAACTGTATTTATTATTTCCATGACTTTCTTTACTGTTTTAAAATCTTTTCTGTCATTGATTGAAGTATAATTGATTTCACAGTGTTGTGTTAGTTTCTGCTGCACAGCTCAGTAAATCAGTTTTACATATTCATGTATCTACTCTTTTTTAGATTCTTCCCCATGCAGGCCGATACAGAGTATTGACTAGAATTCCCTGCGTTATGAAACCATTTTATTTATACCTATAGAGAATAAAGTTGTTTAATTTGGGTATTTTTGAACTTGTATCTAAAGTAAAAATGTGTATTTTCTTCTTTGACTCATTTTTTTTAACCCATTCAGTGTGGTTCCTAAGACTTATCCATTTTCATGCATGTGACCAATTAAGTAGAATTTTCATTTGGTTATGAATTACATGAATATATTCAATTAATTTATCCATTCTTCTGTTGAAACAGTATCAAGCTGTTTCCAGACTTTTCCTGTTAGATAGGAGCTGCAGTGAGTGTTCGCAGGTTTTCCTAGTGCAGTGGTACTCACAGTGGCAATCCCTGGCAAGATAAGCTTGCACCAGACTATGGGTCGGTGCTCTACATATTTTATCAAGAAGGTCTTGCTATGGAAATAAAAAAGGCAGTGGAATTAAACAGTGTGTTTATTAGTGAAGTAGTTGGTTTGCATTGTGGTGCAAGCTGCTTATTTTTGCAGACCATTCTGCAGGTCTGCTTATTTAACTTATATGCAGAGTACATCATGAGAAACACTGGGCTGGAGAAAGCACAAGCTGGAATCAAGATTGCTGGGGGAAATATCAATAACCTCAGAAATGCAGATAACACCACCCTTATGGCAGAAAGTGAAGAAGAACTAAAGAGCCTCTTGGTGAAAGAGGAGAGTGAAAAAGTTGGCTTAAAGCTCAACATTCAGAAAACTAAGATCATGGCATCTGGTCCCATCACTTCATGGCACATAGATGGGGAAACAATGGAAACAGTGGCTGACTTTATTTTGGGGGGCACTAAAATCACTGCAGATGGTGATTGCAGCCATGAAATTAAAAGACGCTTACTCCTTGGAAGGAAAGTTATGACCAACCTAGACAGCGTATTAAAATGCAGAGACATTACTTTGTCAACAAAGGTCCGTGTAGTTAAGGCTATGGTTTTTCCAGTAGTCATGTATGGAAGTGTGAGTTGGACTATAAAGAAAACTGAGCGCCAAAGAATTGATGCTTTTGAACTGTGGTGTTGGAGAAGACTCTTGAGAGTCCCTTGGACTGCAAGGAGATCCAACCAGTCCATTCTAAAGGAGATCAGTCCTGGGTGTTCATTGGAAGGACTGATATTGAAGCTGAAACTCCAATACTTTGGCCACCTGATGTGAAGAGCTGACTAATTTGAAGAGACCCTGATACTGGGAAAGATTGAGGGCAGGAGGAGAAGGGGATGACAGAGGGTGAGATGGTTGGATGGCATCACCGACTCAATGGACGTGGGTTTGGGTAGACTCCGGCAGTTGGTGATGAACAGGGAGGCCTGGCGTACTGTGGTTCATAGGGTCGCAAGGAGTTGGACATGACTGAGCGACTGAACTGAACTGCAGGTCTGAGGACACAGTAGGAAGTTTGAGTGTCTAGGAGAGGGTTTGTTGGGCCATAGGGTGCATACATCTTCACCTTTAGCACGTGTAACGTCAAATTGTTTCTCAAAGCTGTCCCAGTTTATTTCTATTTACTGCAGCACTGTATATTCCTGTCATTGCATATCCTGATCAACACTGATCATTCATCTCTTGTCTGTTCACTCTTTTTTGTAAAAATATAAGAAATTTGTGTTTTGCCCTTTTTAATTATGAAAGTAAATGTCACCATTTAAAAAAAAAAGACAATGTGACTTCTTCCTCTGAGCCCTCAGACTTAACCCCACTGGGTGCATTTCTCAGGTATTCAGAGTTTTCTCTGCATATGCAGGCATGTTTATTTACCTTTCTAATTATCTAGATGCACTTCTCTCTTTACATAATTTAGGCCATACAGTGTATACTGTTCCGCTATTTCTTTTCATGTAATATGTAGTGAATAGCTTTCCACTTGAATATATGTTATAGATCCAAGTAATTAAAAATATATATATATTTATTTACTCATCTGCTCCAGGTCTTAGTTGCAGCATGCAGGATCTTTAGTGTGGCACGTGAACTCTTGGTTGTGGCATGTGGGATCTAGTTCTCTGACCAGATTGAGCCTGGGCCCCCTGCATTGGGAGCTTGGAGTCTTAGCCACTGGACCACCAGTGCACATCCCAAGTAATTTTTAGAAAAATAATTGATAATATAATATTCCATTCCAGATCAGTCAGAACCATGACTTATGTAACTAGTTTAGAGAGGCACAGGAGTTCCCTGGTAGCCTGGTGGTTAGAATTCTGGGTTTTCACTGCTGTGGCACGAGTTCAGTTCCTGGTCAAGGAACTGAGCCCCCGCAAGCCATGTGGTGCAGCCAGAAAAAAATAAAGTAAAAATGAAAAAATAAAAAGATTTGGCTGGTACTGGTAACATAAATTGGTTTAATCTTCCTTGAGAGCGATTTGATAGTTTGTATCAGAGTCATTATTTTTGTATCTATAAATTCCGTATCTAGGAATTTATTATAAGAAAACAGTCAAGGAAGAGGGAAACCTGGATGAGGTAGGAAATGGTAATTCCTTAGGTGTCACTCCTCCACTGGAGCCCGCCTTGCAGCAATATAGTGTCTTCTATGGGGCCAGGTGGGGCAGTCAGAGGACTGTTACAGATCACATCGTTAGATTAGGACTTGGAGGAAAGAAAGGTGGTTTGTTTTCCTTGGGTGATTACTTTTGTCTGAACTGATTCACGACTTTTTCCTACACCTGGAATCATCACATTTATTCCTATACCAGAAACTATAATGTGCTCTTATAAAACCAGCCATCACAAATATTTGTAAATGCTAGTTAAATCTTACAAAAACCCGTTCAGTATATGCATGTTGTAATATAAAAAGCTCAGAAACATAACTCTTCTTACAAGTATTAGAGCTTTTCGAAACGTCTAAATAGTTTCTTTTTACTCCTTTTGTTTATTGTTTCTGTAAAGATGTAAATAGTCGCTCTATTTCCCACCTTCTGCTCTGCCCAGGGTAATCTTTGTAAATCTGTGGGGACTTGGGGAAAAAAACATTGTTAAGTTGTAGTACTTAGTTTACATTATTTTAAAGTGTCATGTTATTTAGTCTCCTTACCTTGGAGATGTGGCATATCAGGTGTATTGTCCTTAGTTGTTTTCTGTAGTGAATGAAGTTCTGAATAGGAAAATTTTTAAAGCTTTGGAAATTTTATATAACACTTCTTGGCAATAGAAATAGTAGGAAAGGGGCTTGTACTTCTATTTTAACCCTAAACTTTTAAGAGGACAAGAGAATAGATAAGAAATATGTTTCATGTTAGACCACCAACAGTTTGGAAAATTTTTAAATTTTTTATTTTAAAAGTAGTAAATAAGGGGAATTCCCTGAGTCCTAGTCCAGTGGCTAGAGACGGGGAGCTTTTACTCCAGGAACAAATAAGAATATATAGAATAAATAAAACAAAATAAAAATATTCTCTAACCCTACTGTCACAAAATAAAATGGTCACATTTTACTATCTGTTTGTTGTCTAGGATTTAAAATTTTATTGTATTTTTTTTCTGAATGTTAATTTTTTTATTCTAGTATAATTGATTTGCAATGTTATGTTAGTTTCAGGTGTACGCACAGTATATGTGTGTGTGTGTATAGGATTCTTTTCCATTACAGTTTATTACCAGATCCTGAGTATAGTTCCCTGTGCTATACAGTAGGTCTTTGTTGGTTATCTGATTTATATATAGTATGTGTATATGTTAATTCCAAACTCGTAATTTATCCTTAGTATATTATATATACTGCTTTATGTAATGTGCTTTAAAAAATTATTTAGAAGTTTAAATCCCTATGCAACACATGAATACATTCAGTTTATGGATTGTGAACATTTTTAAGTGTTAAAATATTTGCCTCTCTGTCAGTGCTGTTCAAACTGTGGTCCACAGATGGTTGATGTGAATACTTTCATACTAGTCTGTAATGAGATAAGTACAGAAATGGAGTGTTTAGAAACTTCTTTAGCAATTGGACATTGTAATTTTATGTCTGTAAAACCTTGTAATAAAAAATAGGGTCTTATGTATTTTTATCTCACATTATATATAGTAATTCATTTTTATTGTATTTCATAAAAAAGTAGTAGTCCATGAAGGATCGAAACTTCAGAAACAAGAAAAACTGGTCCTTCACCACAGATAGTTTGAGATATACCGAGCTACATAATTTTTAATGGCTGTAGAATTCTGCTATAGGGTGGGTGGGCTATAATTTATTTCACCAGTTCCCTTTTGTGGGAAATTTGGGTTTCTGGTAATCTTTTCTGTGTGTGTGTTCTTTAGAGGTGTTTGGGGAAGAATGCACAAGCCTTGAAGCTTCTCATCAGTGTCTTGTCCGTTCTAGGTTTCAGCAGTGCCGCAGAGCTCCAGCAGTCATGGGCCCACCATCGCAGCGGTGCATAGCAGCCATCATCACCCCACAGCTGTGCAGCCCCACGGAGGCCAGGTGGTCCAGAGTCACGCTCATCCAGCTCCACCAGTTGCACCAGTGCAGGGACAGCAGCAGTTTCAGAGACTCAAGGTGGTATTCCGCCCCTTCCATTTCTCTCTTAGCAGGCAACATTGGCTTCAGCTTGTTACTAGTGGTGTTACAGCTGTTTACAGTAGGCTGGGGGTGAAGAAAAGAAGTCTTACTTGGGTTTTGTTTTGAAACCTATTTAGGTTTCCTGTCTTAGCACCTTGTGCCTGATCCAGAGAATACATTTAAGAGATGTTTTTGGAATGAATGTGTGGTGTTCAAATGTTCCAGGATTAAGGAGCTAATTTCATCTGAAATAAAGTCCATTTTTTGGATGCCTGCTTTTGAACTCTTTAGTTCTTAGCATGGAATAAGGTTTTATTAACATACACATGGTTGACTACAGTCCTGTATGGTAAATGGACCCAAGTATTATGGTTTAATCTTCTTATTCTTTATGACTAGCTGAATTGGCTAGCATCATCAAGTCCATCCTTAGCAAATCACGTGCTCCTTTGGGGGAACCTTTATGAAGTTTGGGAAAGGCTATCATTGTGAATAAAAAGTCAGTGTTTTCATCTGATCTACTGAGTGTATGCTGTAGGTTTTCAACACTTGAAATTCATGAGGCACCCGTGGAGAAATGAAACTTTCATTTCCAGCTAACCTTCTCTCTCTGTTTAGTTGAGTGTTACTTTTCCAAATGTGTGATTATGGTAGTAAGTTTTCTAGATTTCTTTTTTTTCCCCTAGTTTTTATATAAAATTTGAAATCAAGTGCAAGAAGTATAAAACTGAAGACCTATAAAGAGATAAGATGTTGGATCTTTATTTGATCATACAATTGTAATTATATCAAGTAGCTTGCAAGTAGGAATGAACAATGTATCCTCAAAGGACACATCTATGTGTAGCAGATATTTCATCTCTCTCTTTTTTTGGTACTTAATCTAGTTCTCTCTGACTCCTGCCCTCATTGTTTGGGTTCTCAAGAACTTTAACCTTGGCCTAAAGAAATTAAATGTTACATAAATAAAAGCACACCAAAGCTAAGCTATATAGAGGAATTTTGTAAAATTTACTCTGTGTATTAGCTTAAGTCATTACAAGTTGACTACGCATAAACATAGTCCTAAAGAGAGTAGAAATTATTTGGGCCTGAAACTTTACTCTGGGCTCTGTCTTTGGGAAAATATTTGTAAGCTATATCAATGTTTTCCTTAAAACATTTTTACTCTCTGTTTGTAGAGTGGTGGCTGTATACCAAAATTGTATTATTGTTACAGACTTAGCATTTCACCGAGTACTGAAAAAAATTTTTAAGTTGGTTTGGTGTGAATAAATTCCATATTAATACTGTATTCAGCAATTGATACTTTAGTGTTGCAAAAGCACTTACAAGTTACTTATTAAACTAACAAAAAATATATATTTATTTCTATATCCTTTTTCCAGTCAGCCCTGTCAAAGCATAGCACCTATTTGATTCTCCTTCCTTGCTTGGCTATAAGTATATACAGTGTGCTTTGTATGTTTTATAGGTGCTGTCAAGGAAGCAAGAAAGGGCTTTAGAGTTGGGGTTATAGAGTGAGTCACCGGTAGAGTTAGGTTTTCTTGCTCTGTTCTCTTAGTTACAAGCTCTTGAATGTGATTCCTGGACATAATAACTTGTTGAATTTCCTTTCTAACAAGGAGAAGTAAATGGTTTCTTGTGCCTCCATGTAATTTCTTTTAATATTCTCACATTGCTTGCCATTTTTGGATCAGTCTTAAAATGTTTTACAAGCATTTGAACCAACTGCAATAAACCATTTATATTCTATAATAAGGAAGTGTTCAGTGAGAACTCTTAGCTTATTTCATGCATCGACATTGTCTATACTTTCTTCTTTGTCTTTGGCAGATTGATGACAAGGAAGATTTGAATAACTTGAGGCACGTTTGATGTGATTTAGTTATTTGTTGAATGCCAGCAGCATACATAATTGGCACATATTTAGCAAGTTCTCTTTGCAGTTGTTTGCTTGTCTCCCCAACAAGATTGTGAACTTCAGGGGGTTGGGGACCTTATTAATAAATGCCTGTTGAAGTGAGCCAGGAAGATGCATCAGCAGAATCTAAGACCCTCCCCACATGCCTCCTTAAACCTGTAGCTTTCAAATGATTCGTTCCAAGTTGTGTTCTTCTAAAACTGTATACATGCTTTTATAAGAGTTGTACTATACTAATTTTTAAACAGTAGTTCATTATGACCTGTACCTTTTTCTTCCAGACACACATACATCACATACACTTTCCTTCTTCAGGTTTCAGCACTTTTTCTCTCTATGTATTTATTATATTACACTGTAGAGTGCTAGTTTTTGTTTCTAATTTTTTGTATGTTTATTTTTGATAACTCTTCTGTTGTGACTGTGAATACTATTCTTAAATATCTTCCAAAGTCTTTCCCTTCTGCAAACTTACTGAGTTTTAGGTTCCATCAATTTGGTCGCTAATGAAACATTTCAATTTGGAAAATTCTGAATATTGAATTTCAACAAAAATTGTCATGTTATTTATAAAGTACCAAAAGACCAACCTCCAATGAGTTGGAATTGACCAGGTATACACAATGTGCTCTGGCAACACAAATGCCCTCATTAACCATGGCTATAGTGGAAGTTTGGGCAACTCTTGAGCTACTACTCTTTATGGCTTATTTGATCATAAAGATTCTGTTTCACAGTATGTCACGAGAGTAGTGCTTGTCAAATCAGATGTTTACTTGTGAAACTTTCCTAAACTTGATGTTATATATAATTAAAAGTAATCCCAGAGTATGTAGGATACAGGTAGTGAGCAGTTCCCTTAGATATCTCCTGAGTAACTAAAACTTAAGTTGTCCTAGATCACACTTGTAACTTTCTAGCCCTTCAAACTTGTTCCTCTTTGTGAATGCCCACATGGTGTATAATTTAGTGAATGCCCTCTCTGCCTTATCTTCCATGTCTAGTCAGTCAGCCCCCAAACTCTGTCACTTCTGTCTCCTAAAAAGCTTTTGAATCTGTCCAGTTCTCTCTTTTTGTTTGGTCAGTACTATAATTTCCGCCACTCTTGTTCACACATGAGTTAACTTTATAGCATGACTGGTTTTCCTACCTCCTCTTCATCATCTATTTTTCCTGCACCAACTCGTTCTCAACACTGTAGCCAAATTGATACACTAAGTGCAGATGATAAAAATCTGAATTGGTTTGTAACAAGATCCTTTCAGGATCTAGATCTTGCATCCTCTCCTGTGTTATCTCTTATCACTCTTCCTACCACCATTTCTTCTTTTCACCACAGATCCTCTAGCCAAACTAAACTGTTTTCACATTTCCACATATACCAGATGGTGTCCCGTCTGCAGTTTTGCCCATGCTGCTTCCTCTGACTTTCTTCATGGGTCTTCATTTTTACTAACTTGTACTCATCCACAGGACTCAGTTTAGACACCATTTCTTTAGGAAGCCCTCCGGTATATCCCCATAGGTTGGTTGGTTGGTTTATTTTCCTGTGTGTGGAGGGGTGCCCTTCCCTTGTGCTCTCTGTGCATTTGGTGATTGCCCACTTTCCCACTGTGTTATGACTCCCAGCTGGATGTGGAATGAACTTCTGTACAGCAGGGCATACCGTGGCTTATTTGTCATTAATTCCTTGGGACCTCATGTTGGGCCTCGCAGCATGTTGTTGCTTCTTAGTAAATATTTGTGAAATGAATAAATGAATGAATAAGTGAATGATGTATGGATGTGATTATTCTTCACTAATAATTCTATGCAAAACTATTCAAAGCAAGGTTACAGATTTTATGAGTTATTTTTATTTTAAGCTTGAGTTATATTACTGGTACCCATATTAATTTTTAGTGTTTTTAATGTATGTTTACTATATGTTTCTATTTCATTTAATATGCTGATTTTATTTTGGTATAAATCAGTCTTTTGGAAGTAATTCTTGGCTGGCTTTTCTCTTAATAATCTTGAGATTTGTTCCTGCCTCAGGTGGAGGATGCACTATCCTACCTTGACCAAGTGAAGCTGCAGTTTGGTAGTCAGCCTCAGGTCTACAATGACTTCCTTGACATCATGAAGGAGTTTAAATCTCAGAGGTAAGAGATACATGTGGTTGTACTCGAGAATTTTGCTTGTTATGTTGGTTTTGAAAGGAGGATATAGCTTATTCTCATCTGCTAAATGATACAAGGCTCTTCGGAGGGGGTTGTGCTTTTATTTCCATGGGTCATGTTTTTGTTTTATATATTGTATAAAAATTGAAGGCCCTACACCTTTATTTTGTGCATATTGATTAATTTTTCTTAGTACTTAATCTCAGTCAGGGAAGTAAACTGGTAGTGATTAGGCAACTTGCTTTTTAGATTGACTTAAGATACCCTAATATTCTGGCATGGTTCACTATTACAAAAGAGTTACTCATCTGAAAAATGTATATAGATACATGATGATTTACACTGGTGTATCAGGGATTGGATCTTGCATGGGAATTGGAGTTGAAGACTTACTGCCTGAGTATGTGCTTGATGGGACTGTTAGCATGCTTGAATGTCTATTCTGTTTAAAATTGTGACCAAGCCTCTTTGGTTATGAAGATAAATGGCTTTGAATTTCCGAGGTCTTTGGGTGTGGTTAATTTTGTAATATTCAGGTTGATTTTTATTTTCTCGTATAGAGAACTTAGTGGAATGTGAATTTTGTCTTGCCAGAGTGCTTTGTCAAGCTTGCCACTTTAATTGTTTTTGTTTTGTTTTTTTTTTAAATCAGCATCGACACTCCGGGAGTGATTAGTCGTGTGTCCCAGCTATTCAAAGGCCACCCTGACCTGATCATGGGCTTCAATACCTTCTTGCCCCCTGGCTACAAGATTGAGGTGCAAACCAATGACATGGTGAATGTGACAACTCCTGGCCAGGTTCATCAGATCCCAACCCATGGCATCCAGCCCCAGCCTCAGCCACCACCCCAACATCCTTCCCAGCCTTCAGCCCAGTCAGCCCCAGCACCTGCCCAGCCAGCTCCTCAGCCCCCACCTGCCAAAGTCAGCAAGGTGAGCACTTGGAAAACTCTGCACCATGTGAAATGCGTCCCTAGAAAGCACCCTCCTTTGACATTTTCCCTTCGTATATAAGGCTTAGATGGATAACACAAGTTAAATTTCATCAGAGAAGATTCAAGTCACATTCCTATAAAGTGGCTCACATTTATACACCACATAGTTATATGTCTATTTAAGTCTACACATCAGCAACCTACATGGACTCTCTTGCCCCCAACTTCTGCTGTTTGAACCCATGAGCATCCCAAGAAGTGACAGCTTTGTGTAATAGTACTTTGATAACACAGGCAGAAATGGTCAGTTTATGATCAGATTACACTGTTTTCTGCATGGTCATCATTTTACAAAAGTTACTCTGTTTACCAGATTAGGCCGTATCAAGCTAAGCAGAAGATCTTGATGATGATGATGATGATGAGGTGTTCTTCGTACAGAACTCTACTGATACAGTAGCCATTAGTCACATATGGCTATATTTAAATTTAAATTAATTAAAATAAATGTAGTTTTTCAGTTGCACCAGCTATACATTTCAAGTGCTCACTGGTTTCGTGTGGCTAGTGGCTATTGTGCAGAATAATGCAAATAAAGAACATTTCCATCACCTCAGAGTCTGTTGGGCAGAGTTGGTTTAGAAGACCTTTTTTATGTGGCGTTAACTGCAGCAATTGAATTGTCTTTTTGACATTAAAGATCTATGTAGAATAAGGTTTTTTTTCCTGTTCTGTTCGCACCTGTTGAGCAAGTAAGCTTAAAAATTGCATATGAAAATTCTTCCCTGTAACTGGAGACGTCGCCCACTTTTAAGATTGTGTTTAGAAAATTTAAGGCTGGAATTTGTGTATTAGAATGTGTGAACCCTCTGCTCTTGCCACCCCTGCTCAGTGTGATTTGAGCTGGGCTAAGATGGCCTAGCCAGAGTGAATAAAGTATATATGTTAATCAGACACCTTGTTTCTCTTTACTTTGAACTTTCTTTCCTGTGTTAAACCATCTGTATTCCTGAGGAGAATAAAGACTTTTTTCTTTTTAGCCTTCCCAACTACAAGCACATACTCCAGCCAGTCAGCAGACTCCCCCACTCCCACCATACGCGTCCCCACGTTCTCCACCTGTCCAGCCTCATACACCAGTGACAATCTCGTTGGGAACAGCCCCGCCCTTGCAGAACAATCAGCCTGTGGAGTTTAACCATGCCATCAACTATGTTAATAAGATCAAGAACAGGTTCCAGGGCCAACCAGACATCTACAAAGCGTTCCTGGAGATTTTGCACACATATCAGGTAAGACAGTTGCCCTTTCAGCCTGTCTTAACCAGGTTGCCTTCTGGGGACAACTAGTCCAAGAACTAGTTATTGTGAACACAGTTGTGTCCACTAATTCTTACTGGTAGTTAACCAGTTAGAAATTGTGATGTGTGTTTGTGAAGCCAGTTTGATTTACCTGACTTTAATTGCGTTGTAGCAGCCAGTTAGGACTTTTAAAGTCACTGCTCTGTGAAACAGTGCTATTTATCTGGAAGTTTAAAGAACGATTTGTGTAATATAGTTAAAGTACAATAGAAGAAGAAATTTCTCTAATATTTTGTGTTTTATCAGTCAGTAGTGGTCCCCTGAGCATTCACATATACTGCCCTGGTTTTCAAAAGGAATTGTCAGCCGCCATCTTCCACTCCTTTCTCAACCTCAAAGCTTGAAGCCAAAAACAGGTGCTAAGAACATAGACTTTCCTCTTAACTGCCGTCCAAATAGATAACATACAAAGCCCCTACCAGACATCTCAGAAAGTATGCAAAAGCAAGTCATTCAAAACAGTGCCCCTTTAATATGATCTCTTCCCATTTGCAATTTCCTATCAGAAAGAGCAGCGAAATGCCAAGGAAGCTGGAGGAAACTACACTCCAGCATTGACTGAGCAGGAAGTGTATGCCCAGGTGGCTCGTCTTTTTAAAAATCAGGAAGATCTGTTGTCAGAATTTGGACAGTTCCTACCAGATGCCAACAGCTCTGTGGTAAGTTATTTAGAAGAACTACACAATTGAGAATGGTTGTGATAAGTTAGGAAGCTGGAATCAGAAGGAGACTTTTTCAAAATGATAACTTGCTTTGATAAGAGCACTCATCTCTTTCATGTGTTCTTAATTAGCTTTTAAGCAAAACAACTGCTGAGAAGGTCGATTCTGTGAGAAATGACCACGGAGGCACGGTGAAGAAACCTCAGCTGAACAACAAGCCTCAGAGGCCCAGCCAGAATGGCTGCCAGATTCGCAGGCACTCGGGAACGGGGGCCACCCCTCCGGTGAAGGTGAGGAAGCCGCAGCTTCTCGTTGTGACTTTCAGGAATGGTGGTAGCAGACAGTGCGCAAGGCTGACACTTGGATCCTGGATATTTGAAGTTAGTTGGTGTATGTCACAGAAACTCAGTGCAAAGCTTTTTATCTGGCTTTGCGAAGGAATGTTAGAATACTAATTGCTCCGATTACTTTGAGTTCTTATAGGTTTTCTTTATAGTTTCTCCCTTCTTTGCTATTAGCTCTCATCTATTTCTTTGTTTCCTGCCAAGGGTTTCTGAGACTTAATTTTTCCTGCCTTGTACTGAGAAAGAAGCTGATTAAATTGATAATTGTTTCCAAAATAAGTCAGTGGTCTCTGAGGTCCTCTTGTGAGTCAAGTGCAAATGCTTTGTGGGATCTCCTTGGTCTAGAGGCCTCTTCTGCCCAAGATTCTTTGTTGGGTTGCCAGATCTTATCTGAATCATCTTACTCTCCAAGGAAGGACCTTGGGGGTGGAGCAGAGGGCAGTCTTAAACTCCTCTGAGTGACTTATCATGGGGCTCCTTGTTAGGGTAAACACTCATGGTCTGCCTGCAGAAAGCTGAGCCCACTCGCTCCCTCGTGGGGCAGCAGTGCTTAGGAGTGGGCTCTGTGTATGTATTGAATGTTGTTTCAGTGAATTCTGAAGCTGTATATGATGTTGAAGTGATAGACGTGTCTTGAGAATTTAAAGAATAACAAAAGCTAGTGGAATATCTTATGGTAAGAAGTGACTGGTAAATAAGCAAATAACCGCGAAGATTGACCTGTAAGGTGTTGACACTTTTGAAGGACTATTTTTCAATGTTTATAATGGTTTCTCCTTTTGAAAGTCAGCTGAACATAGTAATCGTGTATGTTTCTTCACTTTAGTAAGGAGTTTTAATAATACGAGTGGCAAGAATCAGGTCAGCAGATAGGAGCCAATCTTGGTCTCCTCCCACACTTGATTACCCGCAGGTGGAAATCCTATATTGGGAGGTTAGGATTCCCTGTCTGCCTTTTCCTTAGGCAGTATAGGCAGAGGCTGTGGCTCCTAAGAGAATGCAGTCCATAGTGGCAAAGGTAAATGTGCTGCTTCTCCCAGACTCTGCATTTCTTCACAGGCAGTTGAGAGGTGATTTCTTTATAGTAAATTTTCTACCTGGAGTTATGTATGACCATTCATTTGCTTTAAAAGAGCAATCTTAAATTAGTCTGAGTGGATATTACTGACAAGGTAGTTAGTTATTCCTTCTGTTAGGAAAATAGACTTTTTTTTTCATGATTTTTTCAGTTGAACTATTTAAAAGTAAAGGTTAAAGATTGATTACTGTGTATTCCAGATATTTTTATGGCCTCTTCTGCCTCTACAGCTAGGAAGATAAAGCAATAGCGTTTGGTTCCTAATAAAGTTACTTTTAGCCCATGGAAGAAAGTAAGAATATTAATTCTAACATCACAGTAATGCTGTGACCATTTATGGAAAGAGTTCTTGGCAAGTAGAAAGACCTGTGAACCTCTGGGGGGAAATGACAGGCAATCTGAAAAATAGGGAAGATGAGTGGAAATCTTTTAAGATGTAAAGCAAGTTAGTGACTTGAATTCTCTCATTTGTTGCAAATTATTAATCAGTGGTGGTCAGTGATGGAACCTTAGAACAGAAAGGATAGTAAAACTCAGGGGATTCCGTGGCAGTTCAGTGGTTAGGATTTGGCCCTCTCACTGCCGGAAGCCCAGGTTTAATCTCTGGTCGGGGAACAAAGATCCCACTACGGGCAGGGTCAAGCAAAAACAGAAAAGAACATAAAGCCCAGAGAAACCCTCTTTTTCAATCTTACATGTTTATATTTTTCCTTTTTTTACAGAAGAAACCCAAACTGCTCAGCCTAAAAGATTCTTCTATGGCAGATGCCAGCAAGCATGGTGTAGGAACAGAATCATTATTTTTTGATAAGGTGAGTAATAAATGAATTGGATTTGATTGAACCCATGTCTCTTATGTCTCCTGCATTGGCAGGCGGGTTGTTTACCACTAGCACTGCCTGGGAAACCCTGCATCACTTTGAAAGACAGTGCGTCAAATTGGAAGACCCCTAATATTAGCTACTAATGCCCAAAGAAAACCACCTTGTCCACAAGATTTTGTTTTGGAGGCATCAAGCTGGTTAGGACTTTGTACTTTCTAACATGATTTCAAATTGTAGGTCCTCGCCATCTTTGAGAACTGTTAGCACAACTAGAGAAATGGTAGCACTGTTTGCTTTAATTTTGTGAAATAGTTTGCAGCAAAATACAGCATTTGCTTTGTGGAAAAAAGCTTTAAAAGAAGTGCATGATATTACTCTCTTAACACTATTGCGCTCCTTTTATAAGTACCCAGGTGTATATAGTGAGGCATGTCAGTGCATCAGTTGTTGAGGACTTAAAATGACTTGTAACCTTCTGATTGCTTGTGAAACTTATTTGTGGTATTAAATATTGGGAATTCTGATATAATTGTATGTTGTCAAAGCTCCCCAGGTGATTTTTTTTTTTTTTTAAGTTTTGGTTGTGCTGGGTCTTTGTTGTCATGAGGGCTTTTCTTTAATTATGAACAGGGGCTCCTCTCTAGTTGTGATGCGTGGGCTTCTCACTGCTGTGGCTTCTCCTGTTTTGGAGCACTAGCCCCAGAGTGCGTGGGCTCAGTAGTTGTGGCCCACAGGCTTAGTTTCTCTGAGGCATGTGGGATCTTCCCAGACTATGGATTGAACCATGTTGCCTGCACTGGCAGGCGGATTCTTTACCACTGAGCCACCAGGAAAGTCCTGCACCTCTGGGTTTTTGCAAAAGGGCAAATCATTTAGCACCTCCATGATTGGTGCTTCCTGAGTCCATGGTTCTGATCCGAACCATTTCTGAGGGTTGCCTGGGCACTTGGTGCTTTTGAGGCAAATGTAAAAGTCCAGGTCACAGCCAACAGATGGCAAGGAAAGGGTGAGGGAGGGGGACTGAACAAGTTAATTTTTGTAATAGTGATGGTATTTGTTGTTGTTTTCAAGGTACTTATTTCTTAGACATACTAAAAAAAGTCTGGAGCTCGCTTGATAATTCAGGAAAATGATTGGTGTTTTGGGTTATTAAAATTCTCAGCACTGTAAAGAAAGGAGAAATGGAGAAAGGAAACAGATCAAGTCAGAGGACAAAAGTACCTTATTTTAAAAGGTTATTAGTCAGGATTACCAGAGTTTGAAAAGAGTGTTGAAAAGATTCTGTAAACATCTGTTAGGCAAAGCAACAAAAGCCTGGGCCACATTCACATGTTCAGAGAATCAGGCTCGTGAGACGTAAATGTCTTACTTACTCCAGATCTCTTTTTTCAGAATTTTTATTATAGGCATTTTTAGACATGTGAAATTAAAGAGAATGGTAAAATGACACCACCTGCACCCGCCATCCAGCCTCAGCAGGTCTCAACTCCTAGCTGGTGTGCTGGTTTCATGTGTACTCTCACCTGCCCCAGATTATTTGGAGACAAGTCTCAGATAATAATATATTGTTTCACCCATAAGTACTTTACTAAGTTTTCTTTCTTTTTTTAATATTTGTTCATTTGGCTGTGCCTGGCCTTAGTTGTGGCAGGTGGGATCTAGTTCCCTGATCAGGAATCGAACCTGGTCTTCCTTCACTGGGAGAACAGAGTCTTAGCCACTGGACCACCTGGAAAGTCCCTAAGTTTCCTTTTTAAATGACTCCTTTTTTCAAACATAAGCATTAACACATATAAAAAAAGCAAAATTGATTCTTAATATCATCAAATAACAGTTCATTTCCCCAGTCTTTTAAAAGCGATCCAGGATCTCTTGATTTCTCACTTAATTATTTTTCTTTCGGTTGTCTCCATAAGGTCCGAAAGGCTCTGCGGAGTGCAGAGGCCTATGAAAATTTCCTGCGCTGTCTTGTTATCTTTAACCAGGAGGTGATCTCTCGGGCGGAGCTTGTGCAGTTAGTCTCTCCATTCCTGGGGTAAGTGGAGTCAGGAGCTTGGCCCTGATGTGTGATGTGAAGGTGAAATAAAACTTAGTTTGTGGGAGTATATGATAGACAAAATTAATTTGATTATGGTGGGTCAGTTGACTCATAAAATGTTAGTGCTAAGAGAGTCCTCTGCAAAGTCTTCTAGTTCAACTTTGGAGATGAAAAAATTGGCAGAGGGCGCATTGGCCAAGACTAGTGGTCTCCTGATCCCCTGACCAATGTTGGATGTTTTATATAGACCAATCTCTTCCAGCATTCTAGAATCTTGGCTTTGACAACCAAAGAATTATCTGAACTTTGAAACAATATTCTTGATTAGAAGAATGGCTTGTTATTGCCTTGTTTCAGTACAGTTCTTGCATCACCACCTTAACTGATGTTAGAGCACTCTGTAAGAAAAGGAGAAGCCAGGTATTCAAAAACAGTACTTCTTAGGCAAGAAGTAATAATTGTCACTGGAATTTGTCCAATGATAGCAGAGTTCTGACTCTACATCAAATAGTGGTAGTCACGCCTCAGCATTACTGCATAATGCTTCTAATTGCTCACTAGTTTTTGGTTTGATTCTTTAGGAAATTCCCAGAATTGTTTAATTGGTTTAAAAACTTTCTGGGCTATAAGGAATCTGTACATCTGGAAACCTTTCCAAAGGAACGGGCCACAGAGGGCATTGCCATGGAGATAGATTATGCCTCTTGTAAACGGTTGGGCTCCAGCTATCGAGCC
Organism: Giraffa tippelskirchi; assembly: GCF_054371585.1. Classification (NCBI taxonomy): domain Eukaryota; kingdom Metazoa; phylum Chordata; class Mammalia; order Artiodactyla; family Giraffidae; genus Giraffa; species Giraffa tippelskirchi. The sequence goes on along the minus strand of NC_137286.1, from coordinate 34,156,547 downwards.
CTACCAAAGAGTTACCAGCAGCCCAAGTGTACGGGACGGACTCCTCTCTGTAAAGAGGTAAGGCCTTCCAGGGAAGGTATCAGCCCTGAGTCCTCAGCTTCCTCCAGAAGGGAATGGTGCCTGGAATGGAGAATTTATATGAATGAGGAAATCAAAATCCTTTTCTGTCTTTTTTCAAAAGAAAATGTTTTGTACTTATATTGAGAACCTTTCTCTAACTATCTTTTTAAACTTGCTACAGATGAAACTTTTAATGTTAACTGTTTCTTCCCTCCCTTAAAGTTTTGTCTTTTTTAATTGAGAAAGCTTAATCACCAGAAAACTTTGTCATACTTTTGTTTCAATTTCTCTTCTTTTACCCAAAGGTTTTAAATGATACCTGGGTTTCCTTCCCCTCCTGGTCTGAGGACTCCACCTTTGTTAGTTCCAAGAAAACTCAGTATGAAGAACATATCTATCGTTGTGAAGATGAACGTTTTGAGGTACAAGCTCCTTTATCATTTGAAGTTTGGGGAAATGAGAGATTCGGAAAGAGAGGATATCTTAAATACCTGCCTGAGAGAACTGGCTTTTAAGACCAAAGAGCAAGAGGCTCATATTCTTCTGTGGTAAATGCTTGTTGTATTTACCATGTTTTATGACTTTGTCACATATATTAGTAATATTTTCATGACAAATGTGACTTATCTAGACCACTTTAGCCCTTTAACTGAAATTATCCATTGATGGCTGAATAATACTCCTTTGAATTTTTAATGGCTTTAATTTTTAAAGGTTATTGTGTTCTTTGTAGTATTTAAAATCAGTATCTTAAGACCTAGTAGGCTTTCTTGCAGCTGTTTTAAATTGCTTATCTTAAAGTGTATATTATTTTTAGCAGGTATCTTACTAACATGGTTAGCAAACCAGCCCTCCTGTGAGAACTGGAACTCTTCTGTCATATTTCTGATGTTAATTTGTCTCCTTTTGAAGGAAAGTTGAGTTAGGGACTTCATTTTAAAGTAGTTGGGAAGGGTAGAGCTAGAGTGAAGAAATGAGCTGGTCGAGAGCCCTGATACCAGAAGCGAGTGTACTGGAAACAAACTCAGTTCCCAGTGTGTTTAAATATCTGGTTCACTGATATCAACAAAAAGGGAATGTTAAATGTGTCTAGAGAAGGAAAATTACATGCTTCCTTTTTAATGTATGTATTATGTAAAACCAACTGTCCCTGCTCTTCCTATGGATGGGAGATGTTTTGCTCCTTTTTTAACCCATACTGATTTAGCTCTCTGCCAGTTATCCCCCTTCACACTTGCTTCCCGTTTCTGGCATATTTTGAATGAAGAGCCACATGTTGGTTGGTCCGCTGGGCCCCAGTGTTTATGAGGAGCTTCGACGATTTGCAGAAAAACTCAGTCATGACAGATGTTAACTTCGATGGAAAGTTTTATCAAGATGAAGAAAGCATTTCTTTTTTTTTAACCTATGTTTAGTCAGTTTCAATGATGTGTTAGCAGAGATTGACGCCTGTTTTTGACAGGATATTCTTACTCTCAACTAGTATGCCTGCAGAGGAGAGGCATCAGCCTCATTTCCTGCTTGTGATTGCAGTAGTGAAGATGAAAGAAATGTGTGTGTGTATGCATATGTACATGCTGAGGATTGGATGGGATAGACTAATTTGAATCCTTTATACATCAGGATTGGTTAATATTCCTGTAATACAGTCAACCCCTAAATCCCAATGACTTGAAAAAGACAGATTTGTTTCCTCGTTATACTGCATGTACATTGATGTTCAGCCGAAGATTCCACTCATCAGAATTGCTTGGGGACCTGGGCTGGCAGAGTGCCACCATCATGAACAGTACCAGTGACTATAGGGGAAAAGCTCAGGTGGATCTTGCACCCTTAAATGCTCTAGCCTAGAAGTAATGGATGTTACTTTGACTCACCTGTTAATAGCTCATAGGCCAAAACTAGTTACATGGCCCTAGCTAATCTCAAGGCAGCCAGGAAGTCTAAGCCATCATTTATTCATAACTGGGGAAAGGGGGCGTTAAAATTTTTGACAAAATGACTACCATAGTCCTCAAACTAGAAAATTAGGAAACACTTATACAGAGTCATAGACCCTTGAGACTGCTCATTTCCTTTATTTTCTGTTTCTCATCTAGAAAATTTTGTGTTAAGCTTTGGAAAAAAGTTAACTCAAGGTTGCTAGTCATGTCTTTAAGCAGGTTAGGCTTGGCCCTTGCCAGAAAATAGTGTCAGGAATATCCAGTGAGAATTTAAATGGTTACCCACAGATACAACATTGAAGCTCTTAAGGATGCTCTTATTGTTGTAGATGTGGAACAATACATTAAACATTTAAACATTTCAAGTTACTCTGAAAAACTTTACTCATGAGATTGATTTACTATCTTGAATGATCTTTTTGGGATTTGGTGGTAGTGGTTGTTATTGTTTGTAAGAGATCTGAGTAATTCACAAAAGTTCAGGGAAAAGTGTCAGTAAGGTTGCCTCCTCTTAGGTCCCTCTGGCGTGGGGGCCAGTAGTCCTCAATAAACCACACTGGTGGTGCTAGAAGTATTAACTACTACTTTGTTGTTGTTGTTCCATTGCTAAGACGACTCTTTGCGACCTCGTGGACTGCGGCACGTCAGGCTTCCCTGTCCTTCACTTACCTCCCTGAATTTGCTCAAATTCATGTCCGTTGAGTCGGTGATGCCATCCAACCATCTCATTCTCTGTCGCCCCCTTTCTCCTCCTGCTCTCAATGTTTCCCAGCATCAGAGTCTTTTCCATTGAGTTAGCTCTTCGCATCATGTGGCCAAAGTTTTAAAGCTTCAGCTTCATTATCAGTCCTTTCAGTGAATATTCAGGATTTGGATGTTTGCTGTGTGCCTGATATTGTGCTAAATCCTTTATGTGGGTTGTATCGTTAAATCCAGAACACAACCTTCTGAGAGTAGGTGGTGGTATTCATGTTTTACTGATAAGCTAACAGTTTCATATGGCCATGGTATGGCAAAGCCCAGATTCAAATCCAGGGAGTTTGACTTCCACCTTCTACTCCCAACAGCTGTTCTGTTCTGGTTTGGGTCCTGAGCATGCTTTGTCTTTTTTTTTTTTTCTTTTTAGCTTGATGTAGTTTTAGAGACCAATCTGGCAACTATCCGGGTTCTGGAAGCAATACAGAAGAAACTTTCCCGCTTGTCTGCTGAAGAACAAGCCAAATTTCGCTTGGACAACACCCTCGGGGGCACATCGGAAGTCATCCACCGAAAAGCACTCCAAAGGATATATGCTGACAAAGCAGCTGACATCATTGATGGTCTGAGGAAGAACCCTTCCATTGCCGTCCCAATTGTCCTTAAAAGGTACCTGAGTGCATATGCCCTTCATGCTTTAGTGTGCTTCTCAACAGATTTATTGTCCCATTAAATAAGGTTCTCCTTTTTGGCCCAGTTATTCCATGAGACCTCCATTTCTCCCCAACTTCAGCTGTAGGAAGTCAGTTGGATAGTGTGGGATAGTGGAGCTTCTTGATGGGCTTCTGTGTCACCAACAGCAGAAAACAAACCTTTCCAGTCTATACTGGAATGCTCTGTGTGTTTAGGGGGATATTTTAAAATAAAGAACAAAGAAGAAAACAGCCACCCACCTTCCTGCCACTCAGTACTAACCGATGTTCACATCTTTTGTTTTTTAATAAGGAAAATCACTTTGTCTTTATAAAATTGATATATTACTTAAAAAGCCTTAGTGTCCCATAAAAATCCAAGAATGTCTTTCTCCTAACCAACCTTCAAACCAAGGTATAGAGGGACCGTTGAACCCACCTAAATAAGGCTGTAGGTATCGAGGAGGCCAGGGCTGAGCCCCAGGCGCCTCGAAGTCCATGGCGCTCTGCACTCTACTATAAATCTGGTCCTCCCTCTGTATCACCTGGTGAAAGCTTATCCACTGCACAGTTCACACATGCCCAGATTTTCTTGTTCCTCCCCAGTCTTCCTCTCAAGAGCTGGCAGAAGGTGTTTGTCTTCCTGCCAGTAGCATTTAACTTTTGTCTTCGAGGTGGAGGATATCCTTCAGTTCTAGTGCTGGTTTTGATTTTCTCCTCTCTTCCAGAGGATCAGAGTCAGTTGTTTTCACTGGAACTTCCAAGCTCTGTCCAGAGGAGCATTGTTGTGCAAGTTCTCTGCTCTTGGACATTTGCATTTACATTTAGCATATAAACATTCTCAGAAGTCCTGTAGCAAAGAAACTTGTTTCACTTTGTTTTTTAGCTGGCCAAGGAAGAGAATCTACTTTTCTAGGGTATTCTGTGGAATGTTGTTTGAGAAATAACTGTTCTCGGCAAGATTTCTGACTTTGGGATAAATTACTTCCTCATAGTAAGTCCTGAATGAGTAGTTTTCTCATGTATCAGAGTTCAAGACTAGTTTGAATAAATTTACCCCAAAGTTGCCAACAGATTTGACAGATCTGCTATACCTTTTGACCTTTGAAATAAAATAAACCTGACATATTTCTTACTTCTAAACCCTTGTGAGATGAGGTGCTGTTATCCCCTTTTTACAGATAAGGAAGCAGTCTTACATGGCTAATGTGACAGTCAGGATTCCAGTCTGCAATTCTAATATGACTTGTTGCCTTAAAATTCCCTCCTCTGGACTCCCGTGTCTTTCTTTTTCCACCATCCACCCCACTAGGTTGAAGATGAAAGAGGAAGAATGGCGAGAAGCTCAGAGAGGCTTTAACAAGGTGTGGAGAGAACAAAATGAGAAATACTATTTGAAATCTCTGGACCACCAAGGCATCAACTTTAAACAAAACGACACCAAGGTCCTGAGGTCCAAGAGCTTACTCAACGAGATTGAGAGTATCTATGATGAGGTGAGTTGGGGGTCTCAACATTTGTGAGAAGTCTCCAGTCTGTATGCTCAGCATAGCTTTGACTCCTGCAAATTACCTTTGTTAAATGAGCATGAGACCCTCCAAGGTTTGTTGATTGTTGCTTCATAGGATAGACTTCTATTCCCAATTCTTCCACCATTTTAAATCTAAGGCTCACTAAGCTATTGTACTGGTTTTCCAGTTTTCCATCCTGGCTATAATTCATGCCCACTGCCACCCTCTTCCACTTCTCTCCATATTTCCTTCTAATGTATATTCCTTCTTGTAGCCTATCTCAACTTTCCACAACTTAAAATACTGTGTTTGATCCCCACACTCTTGCTTTCTCTCTCTGTTTTTGACCATGCTGTGTGGCTTGTGGGATTTCAGTTCCCCCACCAGGGACTGAGCCCAGGCCTTTGGCACAGAGAGTGTGGAGTCTTAACCACTGCACCGCCAGAGAATTGCCGCAAGACTCTTTCTAATCCCTGTTCATTCGGCATCCTTCAGGATTATGTAGAGTACTGGGTGCTAGGATACAGAGATGAATAAGAAATTAATCCTTCTTTCTTTGAGCTCACAGTCTTAGGGGATGGATAGAAACAAATAGAGTATGATTGAGAATTTCTGGAAGTGGTATGATCTTGAATTTTAAACTCTATTATGAAAATATCAAGCATACATGAAAAGGGAGAGAACAGTAAAATGAACTGACGTAAATTTAATTTCCCCTCTGTCTTGCCAGTTTTGTTATATCTGCCACCTTCCTCACTCCCAGAAGTATTTTAAAGGAAACTTTAGACCTCATATCATATCCTCCATAAGTACTAATGTAAAATTTTAGAAGATGGTCCCCTTTCTGTCCTACTGTCTTTTGAAAGTCTCAGTGTCTGGGAGGTACCAGTCATGGTACCTCCAATCATTTTGGTATCAAACCACATCTTGCACATTGTCTTTTTGTTTCTGGAAGTTTTTGATTGGAAAATAGTGGCCATTATGGTTAATAGAACGTACTGCTGGCGTAATCTCGTAGATCTGTTTGTTGCTTTTGTAGCTGTCACATAATACTTTGTCTCTCTCTCTCTCTGTCCTGGTAGAGGCAAGAGCAGGCTACGGAAGAAAATGCTGGTGTACCTGTTGGCCCACACCTCTCACTTGCCTATGAAGACAAACAGATTCTGGAAGATGCTGCTGCTCTGATTATCCACCATGTGAAGAGGCAGACAGGCATTCAGAAGGAAGACAAATATAAAATCAAGCAAATCATGCATCATTTTATTCCAGATCTACTCTTTGCTCAGAGAGGTGATCTCTCAGATGTGGAGGAAGAGGAAGAGGAAGAGATGGAAGTAGATGAAGCCACAGGGGCAACTAAGAAGCACAATGGTGTTGGGGGCAGTCCCCCTAAGTCCAAGCTACTGTTTAGTAACACAGCAGCTCAGAAGTTAAGAGGGATGGATGAAGTGTACAACCTCTTCTATGTTAATAATAACTGGTATATCTTTATGCGGCTGCACCAGATACTCTGCTTGAGGCTGCTGCGGATTTGTTCCCAAGCTGAACGGCAAATTGAAGAAGAAAACCGAGAAAGAGAGTGGGAACGGGAAGTGCTGGGCATCAAGCGAGACAAGAGTGACAGCCCTGCCATCCAGCTGCGTCTCAAAGAACCTAGTGAGTGCTAGGGTTGTCAGTCTGCAGAAGGTGTGAGAGCTCGGGATGCAGGACCTAGCTAGACTCAAGACTGCTTTCTTCTATGTTAATGCATAGAGCACAGGCCGTCCTTAGAGGCTGGCTGGGTTCAAATCCTAGCACTGCAATTTACTGGTTGCATAACCTTAAACTCGCTGAACACTGTTTATCTGTACACTGGAGGTGCTACTTGTTATCTTTTGGGGCTGTTGGGAGAATTGGGGGAAATATGCAGTGCACCCTGTGCCTTCCTTAGATCATAGACCCTCAGTAGCTGGTACTGTGGACACCAAGGAAGTGGGTGTCAGTTACCTTCGTTAGTTTCCCAGATGGAAGGTCTCTCTTTGAAAGGACAGAGAATGACTGAAGCATCATAGTTGGTTCCAGTCCACGACAGAACAACTGTTCGTGCCTAAGACAATTGCAAAAAAGGAGATGGGGACTCGGGAGATGGTTTGAGACAGCAGAACAGGAATGAAGATAGAAAACTCAGAAAAAGGAAAATAAGTGAAGGTTAAGGAAGCCTCCACATGCTCTACGTGATTCTGTGCCGCTTGCTTCTAGATCTCCCTTCAGGTTGTAAGTTAGGTACTTAAGCTGTTAGCCAAAGCTCTTCTGTGAAACCTTCTTGTGTGTTCTTTAGGAAATGACCCATTTTTGGAGTGAATTATCTTTTTTTTAACTGTTAGTAATGTAAGAAGCCCGTGTGAAGCCCTGGCCATCTATCTTATCGGAGAGCTAATGACCTTGGAAATTAATTCTAAAAGCCTTTATCTGGATTAATCCTAGCTTGAGAGAGACATCTTTTAGACTTCAGTGTGGTGATTCCCTCTTCTTGGGTAGAAACGAGAAAGATGACCTGATCTTGGCTTGACCATTGACTTAACCTGATTTTTGAGGCTAACAGTTCATTCTTGAGTAATAATGCCAAGCCTCCACTGATCGTGGCTCACGTGATTTGCACCAATAGAACTCGTAGCTTTATTCTGATGTGAAAGCATTTTTCACAGCAATAGCACAGCCCATGCCTCTGCTGTGGATCTGAACAAGGTACTGTTCCGTCAGGAAACTCAAGCCAGTTGCTTCTCTTAAATAGTAGTTGTCCTGTTTTGCCTGTCTTGAATGAATCCATCACACTTCAAATAAATGGAAATGGACTCAACTTTGGCTCTCAGAGCCTTTTTCCCCCTGCACAAACTTTACAAAGAGGTAGCTAAATGTCAAAGATAAAAGAGTTCTCTTTGTAATTTTTTCTCATTGTAGTGAACTTTTTGTTGAAGTACAATACATATACAGAATTGCATAGCTCAGTGAATTTTTACAAACCAAACACACCTGTGTAACCAGCACCCAGAGTAGGAAACAACATAACCAGTAGTCCCCTTGCACTGCTCTCTGGATTGCCGGCACTGGAGATGAGATTTGCCAGTTTTTCAGCTTCATGTACATATGTCTTATTTTAGTAAGCTAAAGGTGGAGTCCTTTCACCTTTCCTTGTGTGCTCTGTTAGTTTCCAAATGTCTTTGTAACAACTGATAAGGTTTCTATCTGGTGGTTGAGGTGATTCATATACAGCAAGTATAGATCATTTGATGTAATTTGTGAAGTACAATGTTGGGAATGTACTTTTAAACAAAAGGACTTTGACAAATGCAGATACTTCATTATTCATAAAGGATTTAATCTGCCCTCCTAGTTTCCTGTTCCTGAGAGGTTTCTCAGTGCTAGTGTTTGATTCTGTCTGCCTTTTCTCTTCAGCCCTTTATGCTTCGTTGAAATAGCTATTTGAGCAAGTGACCCATGTGGGGGGTACTCCCTTTGCAGGCTCCTCTCCTAGCAGGGAGCCAACAGCTTTTTGAAGAAACTTCTTCCCTGGGATATTTTGCTCTCCTGTCACGCATTGCCAGGCCGTACTGTAAATAAGTGTTTCGGTCAGTCAGAGTAGTTAGAAGCTGCTGTTGAAATTGCAGCGTCACTCTCCTTTGATAGACAGTGCTGGGGTTGTGGCCACCTGTCAGATCTCATCTGTCTGCAGCAGACTGAATACTGAGGGTTTGTTCTGTCCAGTGCTTTTCAGGCCAGCTGTGGGATTTGCCCTGCCCTCTCTTCCTATCTTTTCTTAGCAGGGTAAGGCCTCACCTCTCCCCTCTTTCCCACAGTGGATGTTGATGTAGAAGATTATTACCCAGCTTTCCTGGACATGGTGCGGAGCCTGCTGGATGGCAACATAGACTCGTCCCAGTACGAAGATTCGCTGAGAGAGATGTTCACCATTCATGCCTACATTGCCTTTACCATGGACAAACTCATCCAGAGCATTGTCAGACAGGTGAGGGTGTGGTGCGGGCGAGGGTTGGGGAGGGAGAGAGTCCTCATCTACAGGTGGGTCAGGAAAGAGACGAGGCAAGTTTTCTTTTGGGAATGGACAGGCAATTTTCTCATGTGATAATGTTAACGAATACGTGGTTCTGTAGAGGGAGGGGGAGGTTAAGGTGATGTCGGATTTCTCCTGTTAACTGAGTGGAAGGGCTTCAGCCATGTGATTGAGTGCTTTGCTCAGTGTGCCCTGGGAGGAGGCACCTACCTCAGACGTGAGAGAGAGAATCTGACAAACCTAGCATTGGGTTGGGATTTGCCTAGTTGTGCCTGGATTTATAAAGCTACCCTTTCCAAAGACTGGGTGGGGCCAGAAATCCAAGAAGAGAGTGTAGAAGGAGTCGGTGACCTTTAACAGGAAAGTATAAAGATATATCTACATAGTAGAGACCATGCTTTGTATACTTTTTTTACGCTGCTTTTTTCTCTTAAACACTGTGTTTTAAGCTTTCCTCTGTATTATCAAGTTATAAGCATTATTTTAACAGTCACATTAAAAGCTGTTGTATGGCCTAATTGTAATTTAACCATTTCCAGTTGCTGGCCTTTCTACCACCATCAGATCACTCACCGTCTGACCTTACATTTTGTCCATTTATCTATAAATATACATACTTGTCATTTAAGACTTTTTCAAATGTTAAAAATAAGTAGTTGTCATAGTTACTAGTGCATCAAAAAGAGTGTATCTTCCTAAAAATAGAATGGCTTAGCGGTTATGAGAATTTTAAAGTAAAATAGGTAAATTGTTATTGCAATTAACGTTTTGCTTTCTTCTTTATCTGTTTTTCACATCCCGTGGCGTTTTAAGGGGTAAAATTTCATTTGAAGGAATTTTTATTTTATGATAGATGATATCATCATGACCTATAAGAATGGAATCTCTGAAGGGTTCAACTTGCTAGTCATCAGAGAGTTTAATAAGATAGTCACAGAAGTTGCCAGTAGTCAATCATGATTGACATGTATTGAAAATGAGTTCATTTGCATAAAATTTAAATACTATGCTTTTATTATCAGATGTGGAAAAATAGGGAGTGCATTAGAAAGAATATTGGCCTGGGGTCCAGAAACTTGAATATTCATTCTGACTTAGCTCCTTCAGCTGAGTGCCAGTGACAGATTAATTCAGCAACAACTTCTTCAGTGCCTGTTGAATTTCGTTTTGTACCAGGGCTTTGAATATAGGAATGGATCTTGTTTTCATGGTTCTCCAAGTTCCCTCTCCTCACCTTAGCACACAGTGAGTTTTCTTATCTAAAATGTAAATTTGTCTCATATATAACAGGGCACCCCTGAAGATAGTGATTTTATATGATTAATTTTCTAAAATTTTCAACAAAAAATTTTTTTAACTGAGTAATTGGAACCACCAAAGGAAGGCTGAGTGTATGATGGGGAGAACTGTATTTTTGGTTCCTGATGACTTGCCTTTGCTTGATTCCAGCTGCAGCATATTGTGAGTGATGAGATCTGTGTACAAGTGACTGACCTGTACCTGGCAGAAAACAATAATGGGGCCACAGGAGGCCAGCTGAACACACAGACTTCAAGGAGCCTCCTGGAGTCAACATATCAGCGGAAAGCTGAGCAGCTCATGTCAGATGAAAATTGCTTTAAGGTGAGAGTTACTCATTTAGTCAAGGAACACGCTGATGACAGTGTAAACTGCTGGGACTCTACCCCGCAGAAGTCAGAGCCATACCAGGGTGCTTCGACCCAGTGTCTCCACTCCTAGAATGCGTTGGAGTTCCTTTGAACTCATTAGAAGAAATATAAAAAACATGGAAAAGTAAAGTCTCATAGGCAGTCTGTTTCTTGCCTTTAAAAAAAAATTAGTTCTTATATATAATTTTCATTTTCTCTGAACTTTTTTTTTGATATTAAATGCTTTGTGAATATTGTTTAAAAATGTAATCCATGGTCATTGTAGAAAAGATAGGAAATATAGAGAAAAGAAAAACCAGTTGTCTATGGTTTTCCCCAGAAATAATCATTGATGGCATTTCTAAACTTTTCTATGTTTGTATATTTTGAAAGAGATTATACCGGGCAAAACATTCTGTGTAACTTATTTTGCTCAATTAGCAAACCTCTGGGTCTTCAGCATCTTTTTATGACCATTCAGTATTTTATAGAAAATTATGCCCATCTATTTGGACATTTAGGTTGTTTCCAATTTTCCACCATTGTAACAGCTAATTAGAAAAGCAAATAGCTGGAAACTGGAAACAATCTATATGTCCAGCCCTTAATGGGAATGGCTAATGGCAGCCTATTGTGTGACTGCTAGATGACGTATTTTGCAGCTCTTAAAGTTAATTATATGTTAGTAAAAATACTGAAGCAAATAAAAGGACACAAAATTATGTGTATTATTATTGCAGCTGTGTAATATGTATAGTTGAACAAAGCCTGTATGTATTAATGTAAGGACAAGTTTAGGTGGCCCAGAGTAAGGTTTGTAGTTGGCCAAGCACAGAGAGCTAACAAAAGTTTAACCTCGGTGAGCATGTCCCATGTACTTTAATGATCTGACCCTCATACTGTTCACTTAGCTGTGTGTGCTTCTACTTTCAGCCTACTGTTGGCTTAATTTAGAATCAAAGACCTGAAACTGAGTTTTCTAGTTCAGTCACAGTTATGATGCTCTACTACCTGAGGACTTTCCCACTACAGAGGAGAGTTCCTAAGCCTTGCATAGTTTTAAATCTATAAATGTTTACCATGAGTTTAATGTGTGCTTGTTTCATGGTGACAGAATTACCACCCCCACCTACAGTGAGTTAAGAGATTGTGTGGTGAGGGCCTATGAAGGAATGGGTAGACTTACCCTGTAGATAACACATTTGTCAGAATAGCAGAGGGAACAGAAGGCTTGGTAACCAGGAATATTGGGTCATCACAGTGACCTTTTTCTTTAAAATGTTTTACATAGAAAATGAAAGAACATAGTATGAGCATTAAGCTAAGCATAAGCAGCCCTTCAAATCCCCTGTCCAGTTCCACCTCCAGCCTCTTCTCCCTTCATTTTTTTCTAGGCATATTCTCTAGTGCTTTTTAAAAATTTGGCATGTTTAACTCTCCATATAACCACTCAAACCCCTTTCTATGCACTTACATATACATGTGTATTTATGTAGAAATACATTTTTTAATTAAACTATGTACTTTGCATCTTGCTTTTTTCCACTTAATATGTCTTAGAATTTGCTCTGTTTTGGTTTATATAGACATAGCTCATGTTTTTCAGCTGCTGTGTCATACTTAATAGTATGAATGTACCATAGTTTTTTGTGGTTTGTTTGTTTGTTTAGGGTATTAGCTCCCTCACCATGGCTCAAACTTGAGCCCCCAACAGTGAAAGCCCAGAGTCCTAACCACTGCACCACCAGGGAATTTCCTGTGCCATAGTTTTTGTGTTTTGTTTTTTTTTTAAATTATTCCCCTATGGGTGAATGTTTTAAGCTATTTCCATTTTTACTACCTCAAATAGTGCTTCACTGAACAGCATTTACAATTTATGTTCTTGTGTGCATGTGGTAGTGTTAAGGGTTCGGTTCAGTTCAGTCACTCGTTCGTGTCCAACTCTTTGCGACCCCATGAATTGCAGCACGCCAGGCCTCCCTGTCCATCACCAACTCCCGGAGTCTACCCAAAACCATGTCCATCGAGTTGGTGATGCCATCCAGCCATCTCATCCTCTGTCGTCCCCTTCTCCTCCTGCCCCCAATCCTTCCCAGCATTAGGGTCTTTTCCAATGAGTCAACTCTTCGCACGAGGTGGCCAAAGTATTGGAGTTTCAGCTTCAACATCAGTCCTTCCGATGAACACCAATGACTGATCTCCTTTAGGATGGACTGGTTGGATCTCCTTGCAGTCCAAGGGACTCTCGAGAGTCTTCTCCAACACCGCAGTTCAAAGGCATCAATTCTTCGGCACTCAGCTTTCTTCCCTGTCCAACTCTCACATCCATACATGACTATTGGAAAAACCATAGCCTTGACTAGACGGACCTTTGTTGGCAAAGTAACGTCTCTGCTTTTAAATATGCTATCTAGGTTGGTCATAACTTTCCTTCCAAGAAGTAAGCATCTTTTAATTTCATGGCTGCAGTCACCAGAAATGAAATTACTGGGTTGAAAGGGTAGGGTATGCATATTTTAGGGCTTCCCAGGTGGTGCAGGGGTAAGTGAAGTGAAAGTCCCTCAGTTGTGTCCGACTTTTTGCAACCCCATGGACTATACAGTTCATAGAATTCTCTAGGCCAGAATATTGGAGTTGGTAGCTTTTCCCTTCTCCAGGGGATCTTCCCAACCCAGGGATCGAACCCAGGTCTCCCACATTGCAGGTGAATTCTTTACCAGCTGAGCCACAAGGGAAGCCCAAGAATACTGGAGTGGGTAGCCTATCCCTTCTCCAGGGGATCTTCCCAACTCGGGAATCGAACTAGGGTCTCATGCATTGCAGGCAGATTCTTTACCAACTGAGCTATCAGGGAAGCCCGGTGCGGTGGTAAAGAACCCGCCCAACAGTGCAGAAGCTGCAGGAGACAGGTTTAGTTCCTGGGTTGGGAAGATTCCCTGGAGGAGGAAATGGCAACCGACTCCAGTATTCTTTCCTGAAAAATTCCATGGACAGAAGAGCCTGGTGGGCTACACTCCACGGGGTTGCAAAGAGTCAGACATGACTGCGCATGCATGCACATGCATGTTTTAAAATTTTAACTTTAATGGATATTCTCATTTCTCTCCCAAAGTGAAAGGATATATCAGTGTGCACTTTGATAAGAGCATTTATATCCCCATAACACTTAGTATTATCAAGCTCATTTTTGACAATTAGATGATTAAAAAATATTTTAATTCATATTTCCCTATTTCCTACTGTCACCCATTTTTCCTCTTCTGTGTGTTGCATACTGGCATTCGCATCCTTCACCATTTCTGGGGGAGCAGGATTGTATTCTTTTTATGTACTTTTTCAAATATTTTTGTTATGATTTATTTGTTTGATTTTCTTTGTTATGATTTCTCTGAAATTGGTTGGTCTTCCTCTTTGTTGTGTTTTTCAGGGCCCAGCTAAGTGTCACTTCAATGAAGTGGAATCTTTCTCAATTCACTGAGGGGGGAATAGCATATTGCCCATGTTTCTAGAATAGTACCTTTGTAGTTATTTTGTTGTAATATAAATATAGCTGTTTGTATTCCTTTTCTTTTGCTGAATTAGGCTCCTCCAAGCAAGAAACTGGGGCTTCCCCAGTGGCTCAGCTGGTAAAGCACCAACCCGCCAATGCAGGGGATGTAAGAGACGCAGATTCAATCCCTGGGTTGGAAAGATCCCCTGGAGGAGGGCATGGCAACCCACTCCAATATTCTTTCCTGGAGAATTCCACGGACAGAGGAGCCTGGGGGGCTGCAGTCCATAGGGTTGCAAGAGTCAGGCACAACTGAGTGCACGTGCGCACACACACACAAGCAAGAAACCATGCTCTCTTCTGAGTGTGCCCCTAACAGATAAAGAGCAAACATTCAGTGACTTGACTTTGTGTTAGTTGAATGAAGCAAAGGAGGTATGTAGAAAAAAGAGAGAAGGGTTGTGTCCAAATGGTAGAGAATCTTCATAGCTATAGTAGGTAAGAGGTGTGGATTTTGTTGTGGTTGGTGAGCAGTGAGGCGTTTTTAAGGACTAAATAGCCCACTGGATTTGAGCTTTCAGGAAGATCAGTTTAGTAGCACTGAGTAAGGAGAAGGGGAGGAATCAGAGGCATATTTACAACCTGGAGGCAGTTACCAAATTGGGGTGATGGATGTGGGCAGTCTAATAATAAAGCTAGTCAAGCCTTGGAATGGTTGCAGAGGTCAGAGAGTTGGGGTGAACACATGGTAAAGGACCTAGCAAGATATGTGTCAGACAGGTGAGGAGCCAGTTGGGGTGAAATCGAGTTCAGTTTTAAGAATGTAGAAGACACTCTTCTCAGTATTACTTTGAAGGATGGCTTCCTTATAGCCGTAGGACAGATCTTGACACTCTAGGTCATTCATTCTAAATCCAGGGGGTTTTAGCAAACTCCTAGGAACAGTTCCTTTCAAATCTATTTTGAAAGTAACTATGTTTGTGTTTGTATGTGTGTATGTTGTATTCTTGTCATTGTAAAAAATTTATTAGCTAATAGGAGTTTTTAAAGGCTGCTCTAGAAGAACTGTGAACCAGAACTGGTTTCTGGTTCTGTTTGCTTATTGACTAGCTGTGTGGCCTTGAGAAATCAGAACTCTGAATTTTAGGTATTTCCCTATATAAAATGAAGAATGTTGAAATAAATGATTTCTCAAGCTTTCTTCTAATCTCTGATCTTTACCATGTAATTCTGATAGTGATCTTTTTTATGTTTTTAATTTTAATTTTTTTGAATTATGAAAGTATGATAACACACTTACAGGAGGCTTGGAAAATACAGAACAAGGTTACATATAGTTCCACTATATATTATAATTATTTTTTTAAGTAGATAAGTTCATTATCAAACTCTCAAAAATTAATAGAATGAGTATACAGAGAAGTAGAAGGATTTAGTAAATCTGAAAAGCACTGTGAACCAGTTCAACATAATTACAAATTATACAATTTTCACGTAACAGTAGGATACAAATTCTATTCAAATTCCCACAGACTGTAAACTTGGAAATGCTGAAGCATATCCATGGACATAAAACAAGGTGCAAAGCTTGGATGGTCTAAAGGTAGTGAAAGCATAGAGTCTGTCCTCTTATCACTGTGGGCTTAGGTTAGAGATCAATCTGATAGTGATTTGTCTGCAGCAGTCCCTCCAGATAAGGGCAGTGAGAGTCCTGGGATTCCCAATGGGGAGCTCTGTGTGCCATCACCACTTGGTACTTCTTTTGTGCAAAACATGACTTGGTTTTGCCCCTATCAGTGTATTGCTTTTAAATATGATTTTTTTTAAAAAACCACACAAATAATATTAGCAAAACTCAGAGTTTCAAATATCGTTGGTTTCATTGCAACAGATCACTTCTTAATGTTGATGTTTTGTGTTCTTTACCCCAAGGTATGTGTGATTTCTTGGGTAGTCTTTATTGTGGTGAAAATGATTGCTGCTCTCTGTTTGATGTTTTCCACTTCCGTTTGTTATGGGAAGTTTCTTTAAAAAAAAAAAAATACAAAAAAACACTGTAGACTTGTTTACATCTTTGCATTAAGTCCCATAAATGAGATTATCAAGTGAAATGGCATTGACATTTTATGTTTCTGACTTTTGAGCACTCTTTCTGATATTCATTACTGTTTTTGCTAATTCAAGAAGTATGAAACATGAAATGTCATCAAGAAGCTCTTACATTTCATTTTGCTGGTAGCAAGATGAACAACCTTTGCCTTTTAATCACC
Source organism: Giraffa tippelskirchi (assembly GCF_054371585.1). Classification (NCBI taxonomy): domain Eukaryota; kingdom Metazoa; phylum Chordata; class Mammalia; order Artiodactyla; family Giraffidae; genus Giraffa; species Giraffa tippelskirchi. The sequence continues at coordinate 34,140,188 of NC_137286.1, read as the reverse complement.
TCTTAAGCTTTTGAGTATCTTCCTCATCTCTTCAACTGGAGCAAAATTTTTTTTATAACTCTCTTGCCTCCCCACCTCTCAACCCTTGAGAATCTAATTACAGCTTTGGAGATGGTCTTTTGTTTACACTCAGGTTTCTTGTTTTCAGCTTATGTTCATTCAGAGCCAAGGCCAGGTTCAGCTAACCATTGAGCTTCTGGACACAGAAGAGGAGAACTCGGATGACCCTGTAGAAGCAGAGGTATGGATGAGCATACTGCTGAAAGTGTGTTGTGCTCTTGAGAGTCTGTGTAGGGACTGTCTGCTAGAAGCCCAGCCAGCATTAGCCTGTTTTAAGGGTCAGGACCTGATGCTTAAAGTATAGGTCATGTCAGCCATGTCTTCGACTGAAGAGACTGCCTGGTGGTAGATATTTAGAATTAATGGCAGTCTCATCTAGCTTTCAGTAAAGCCCTCTCCTCAGAGGAAATCTCATGGTTGGCAGCTTTGTTTTTCTCCTAAAGCATAAGAAACAACAAATGAGGTGCCATCTGCCCAGTATCATCTTGATTCTTTGTGTCATGTTTACTTTCTTTTGGGATAGATGGAGCCAGGAGTTCAACCCCACAGAGTAGACAGAGAGGGAGTTGGTTATCACAGCTGGGTCCAGCAGATAATATTAATGAGAGGGGCAAGTGTCATGTATGACATGGAGGGGAGGAGACTGTTGTTTTATGGGAATGTGGTTGCCGAGACTTTAATTTTTTTTAAAAAAAAGAGGTGCAAGAAATTCAGATTTTGATGTGAAAGGTACTGATTTTCAAACATTTGCCACTATACATTTTTTTCTTTAACAGAACCCTCTGTGGGGAAATAAAACCATTTACGATTTCTGATAACTCTAAAGTATCTCAGAGAAGCTTTAAGTTTTGCATTCTCACAGCTTTTTTAAGTTGTGTTTCAGTACCACTTAACAAGCATGTCATTATGGGAAGAGAATTTTTTTTTATCTTGAAATTTAAGTATTTCAGACATTTCAGGCATAGAATTTTCTAACCCACCTGTTGAGGTTGGAGTTCAGTTTTTGGTTCCTGCCCAATTACCCGTGTTGTGTTTACAATTCCAGCGCTGGTCAGACTACGTGGAGCGATACATGAATTCTGATACTACCTCTCCCGAGCTTCGTGAGCACCTGGCGCGGAAACCAGTATTTCTCCCACGGTGAGTGAACCGTGTCCTGTATCGGCAGCAGGACACTTCTGCGTGTCCAGGAACGAGGGGTTAGCTCACTTTCAGGTTCTTGGTTTTCATTTTATCTATTGTTCTGTTTACTGAGGACAGTAATTTGAGGTTTGTGTGGCTTTTACACCATGCTCTTATCTGGAGCATATGCCCAAGCATCAGGGAGGTGAGAGTTTTAGGAATCAGTAATAACTTCCCTTTAGGAATATGTGTCAGAGTCTCCAGTGTTTGATGATTCACTGGGAGGACTCACAGGATGCAGTCATACCTGCAGTGATGATTTACCATAATGAAAGGATATACAGCTAAATCAGCAAAGGCAGAAGGTGCCTGTGACAAAAATCAGAGGAAGGTAGGCGCAAGCTTCTAGAGAGTCTGTGGCTTCCATTAGAGTCACAAGGACACATAATTCCTCCAGCAGCAGATTACAATATGTTTGAAATGCTGCCTACCAGAGAAGCTCACTGGAGACTTGGTGCTGTGAGTTTTTTTATTGGTTCCTAGTCCTGTAGGTACCCTCTGCCTAACTTGTACCAAAATTCCAGACTTCCAGAAGGAAACCAGGTTTTCAGCTTTCCATTTACTTTGTACAAGCAGTTTAGGTACAGTGAGGCAGTCTTAGCATTTAGAGAATGGTGGAAACTCTCCCACGATCCACAGTCCCAGAACCCACCCAGGGGACAATCTTGTAAACAAGGTTTTCAAAGGATGGTAGTCTTAGGCTGGCTGTGTTACTCTTAGAAGAATTTTTGAAATTTCCTCCCTGTATATGGGTAAATTGTGTATGTTGGACCTCTATCTGAAGATGAAAACAAAGTTTCAGAAGTAGAAAACAGGGTTTTGCTGTAGTTGAGCGGCTTTCTTCCTTTCCCCAAGTTTGGGAATTGAAATCTCATGTCTTACATTCCCAGAAAGGTATTATATAGTGTGATTAGACTCATTCCTGATTGGAACATGGAAAGAGGTGTGAACAGAAGGACGCTGCCAGCTTCTTCTACTCATTGAGTCATTTAGCATACTTCAAGCAGCTGCTCTGTGCCAGGCCCCTTTCTCAACGAAACAGATTTAGTCTCCATGCTTATGAAACAGTACGAATAAACATAAGATCATATATTTCTTACCAGATTGGCAAAATTCTTAAAAGATTTATAAACTGTATTATAGCAGGTGTAGGGAAGAGGGGAGCGACTTGCACATACTTTAGGGGGAAATATTGATACAATCATTCTGAGGTCAGAGCAGTTAAAATGCAGAAGACTTTACCCTGGACCTTTGGTTTTTAAAAATTTGCCTTACAGCTATTATTACAGCTGTAGTTATTTTTTAGTCTTTTTCTTTGAAACCCTTAAATTCTTAGAGATTGAATACCCCCTCCAAAGCTCTTATTTATGTGAATTATATATAGTAATATTTATCACATTTAGAAATTAAAACTGGAAAATGTTTGTTATGAATTCATTAAAAAACAATACTAGATGCATTCCATGTTATCATAAATAGTATTTTAATGAAACACTACTTCAAATTAGTGAAAAGAGTGACATTGCTCTACATTTTTGTGAATCTGTTTCATGTCTGGCTTAGTATAACAACTGGATTCTCACAGCTGCTCCTATATTCAGTCTGTTGCACTGTTTTGTTTGGTTGGACTATGTGAAGAAAATCTGGCTAGAAAAGGAAGTATTTTCATATCCTTTCAGATAATTGTAGATATTCTTTGATATGACAACAAAACTCTCCAAGTAGTAGTTTCTTAAAGGTTAGTTGCAGTATCAATGAAAATATCAACGAGCTTGTAAAAATCCATTGGCTTATCTTGTACTTTGAATTTTTTCTTGCATGGTTTTATAACTTCATACAGTCAGTTATTTGGAAAATTTGAATTCACTGAGTTATGCAGACCTACCAAATGTTGACATGTTTTCTTTTTACAATATTCCCACCCCTACCTCCATACCACCCCTGAAAAAAGCCACATTTACTAATATTGCCGTTGACTTCATCAGTCACATCTTTAAGTAGTGGGAAGTTGTCACTTGTCATGCTGGCCAGTACCAATTTATCAAAATTCAGAATTTTACTTGAAATCTTAAATTCTGTCGTTAACAGCAAATATGCTCAGTTGTTTTTCCTTGAGGTACCAGGCTCCCTTGTTCATTTTTGAGAAAATATCTGCCAAACATCCCAGACTAGCTAGTCAGCTGTTCTTTCGGGTAAAAAGTGTGAACATTTGCAGTTCAAGTGGTACTCAAGTGCTTTCCTTCATGAGTCCATTGTACTTTAGCACACAGAAGTGCTTTATATGTAGTTCCCATTTCATCACCCAGCATATTAAAAAGATGTGAAATAAGGGGCTTTAATTTCATAAGAAATGTTACTGCTTCCCAAGGATATTCTAAAGTCAGACCAGCTTTCCTTTTTGTTTAATTGCCAGTGTGTGGCCAGAGAAGAGTACAAAGATACCTAAGGAGGTTGGTGCCACCATCAGCTTTTTTTTTAATCACTGTTATTTTTATACCGCTAATGCTAATGTTAGTACTTTGTGTTTTGTTTTGTTTTTTAGAAAGAAACACAATGTTTTAGTATTATGAAAATAGTTTTAATCTCACAACTTCCTCAAAAAGGTCTTGGGCCCTCCGACAGTCCTTGGACCAAAGAACTGCTGTCCTGCGGAAATGTATATGCACAAAGATATTCACTGAAGCAGTTTTTAATAGCAAAGTATAGGAAACAATAGAATTGTCAAGCTGACAACCTTTCTCTGCTTGTTGTTGAGGGGGTTAAGTTCTAAATACCTGCCAAGGCATCCACTGATATGAATTATCTTTTTTCATATGTAGAATGGCACTGATGGTATATGTGAAAAAATAGACATTTGAATAATTTTTTGTGCTCTGTGGTTCCTTGGAGAGCCCTGATTGATTCCTGTTAAGGAAATGTTAAATTAAGACATATTTCTCTGTAGCAGTTAAAGAGAATGACACAAATCTATGTTTAATGAAATGGAAAAAAAAAATTTTATGGCATTAAGTGAAAAATTGAGAGAGATCTAGAAGATTTTAAGCCAAAACTGCTAACAGCAGGACTCACTTGGTGGTCCAGTGGTTAAGAATCCGCCTGCCAATGCAGGGGACAGTAGTTCAATCTCTGGTCTGAGAAGATCCCACATGCCAAGGGGCAACTAAGCCCATGTGCCACAAATACTGAGCCCATGCTCCACAACAAGAGAAGCCCCCACAATGAGAAGCCGGTGCACCACAACTAGAGAGCAGCCGCCACTCGGTGCAGCTAGAGAAAGCCCACGTGGAGTAACGAAGACCTAGCCCAGCCAAAAATAGATAGATTAAAAAAAAAAGCCCAAACTGCCAACAGTGGCTACCCCTGCCAAGGCAAGTGGGATTTTGAGAATTGGGATAGAGGGTAGTTGGCAATTTCTGCTTTTTATTCCATGTATCTCTGCAGTTGAAAAAAGATTTTTTAACAATGAAACCATTGAACATTTTTTTAGATGTATGTAGTTGTGATAAGCTTCATGAAGGTGTATAATAAGGAAAAATTGGGGGGCAGTCATGGGAATCTGCATCTGGAAGAACTCTGACGCTGCAGGGCTTTGCTGCTTTGTAGGAATCTGCGGCGGATCCGGAAGTGTCAGCGTGGTCGAGAGCAGCAGGAAAAGGAAGGGAAGGAAGGAAACAGCAAGAAGACCATGGAGAATGCAGACAGCCTGGATAAACTGGAGTGTAGATTCAAGCTGAATTCCTACAAGATGGTATATGTGATCAAGTCAGAGGACTACATGTATCGGAGGACCGCCTTGCTGCGGGCTCATCAGGTGAGAACCAGTATTTGGAATTTTCCCACATGTCTCCCTCCTCAGCCAGTACCAGGATGCTGTAACAAAGTACCACAGACTGCGTGACTTAACAACAAAAACTTAATCTTAACACTTGTAGAGGCTGGAAGTCCAAAGTCGAAGTGTTGGCAGAGTTGCTTCGAAACTTCTGAGGACTGTGAGGGAAAATCTGTTTCTTGCCTTTCCTAGCCTCTGGTGGTTTTTCCGGCAATCACCGGCATTGTGGGGCTTGTATATTTCTGCCTTCATTTTTACACGGTATTCTCCCTAAGTGCGCGTCTGTCCAAATTTCCCCCTTTTTAAAGAATGCCAGCTATACTGGATTATGGGTCCACCCACCAACAGTATGAGCTCATCTTAACTAATTGTATCTTCAACAACCTTATTTCCAAACAAGGTCACATTCTGAGTGGTGGAAGTTAGGATTTCCACTTGTGAATTTGTGGGGGGACAACTTAGTGAGTAACAGCTGGTGGCACCTTCTAGTGAAGCTACTCCCAGCATTCACATTTCCGGTAGTATTGCTTGTGTGAATCCTGTCTGTGTTCACATGTGAAAGTCCTAGTGCTGTTATGTACCAGGTATTGTGCCAGGCCCTGAGACTACAGCTATGAGATAAAGAGCATGTAAGGTAGTGTGGTGATGCACATTTCCAAGGAAAGAAACTAGGTGAGGTGATCAAGGGTGACTGGTGCACAGGGCCCTGCTTTTGTTGGGAAGACCTCTCTAAGGAGGTGACCCCTGATCCAGCCTGGTGCAGAGTTGGGTTGGTACTTTTTAGGCAAAGGAAACAAGCAAGTGCAAGGCTGGGAGGGAGGGAAGGACTTCACATGTTCAAAAAGTAACATCAGTTGTGGGGGACCTGCTTGGTGATCCAGTAGTTGAGGCACCACACTTCCAACGCAGGGGGTGCGAGTTCAGTCTCTGGTCAGGGAACTACAATCCCAAATGCCACATGGCAGGGCCTTTAAAAAAATAAGTGAAACATCATTGTGTTTTGAGCCATAGGGGAAGTGGGATGCATGAAGTTGGAAAGGTGGGCAGAGGCCACATTGCTTATTCTCACAGGCTATGGTTTGGATTTTGAGATACATTGAGACTTTGTTGACAAAGATGTAGACTGATGGGAGTGCGCGAGCGCACCAAGTTGGATGGGCAGAGACCACTCAAAAGACTGCTGTTATCCATATGAGATATGATGACTGCCCAGACTACCAGGGTTGTAGAGGGATTTTAATTAGATTGGAGGGACTTCCCTGGTGGTCCAGTGGTTAAGACCCTGGAGCTTCCATTGCAAGAGGCATGGGTTTGATCCCTGGTCAGGGAACTAGGATCCCATATGCCATGCTGCATGCCAAAAAAAGATTGGAGATATAATTGTCAGGATGTGCTAATAATTGGATGTGGGGAGGTTAAGAGAAAGGAGAACATTAAAGATGATACCTGGTGGTTTTTGTTTTTTGATTTTTCTTTGCTTATTTTGCTTGAGTAACTGGGAAGCTTAGGGGTACTTCTGTTGACAGGAAAGGGTTATTACTAGGTTTGGGAGGCAGATCAGAGGACTACAGAACAGTCAAGTGGGAACCACAGGGTGGGCAATTGAATGTATTTCTCTCAGTGCTGTGTGTTATATGTCTGCATGTCTGATTCAAATGATGTAGGGAGATGGGAAACACCTAATTCATCTTTGTTTCACCTTCCCTTCCTTGCTTATGGGCACCAACAAGTATGTTGGAGGTAGGAACAAAAGGCCTCCACTGAAGATCTGCTGTCCCCAACAATCTGCTGGACAGAATGGGATAATAGCAGGAAGGGATAGTAGGTTTTAAACCCTTTGCCTTGTGCTGTGACAGAAATGACCAACAGCCTCAGCTCATTGTCTCACTCAGGGTACATGAGAATCAGTTGGGTTGCTGGTTTAAAAATACAGATTGATGGAAACAAGGAACCCTGTACACGTTTTTTTCAAGACCTCCTTCCCCACGCCACCACGTGGTGATGCTCAGAAGCACTAAGCTAGTTCTCACCAGACCTTGTGTTCACATTTCTCTGGAGGCTTTATGATCTGCAACTTGAGCCTGCATCTTTCCTCTGCTACTTTAGAAGAAAATTGGATTTTGTATTTGAAGGATTTTTTAGTCCTAGTTCATGGGTGGTTTCTTCTTTGTTCTATTTTGCAGTCCCATGAGCGTGTAAGCAAGCGGCTACATCAGAGGTTCCAGGCCTGGGTAGATAAATGGACCAAGGAGCATGTGCCCCGTGAAATGGCAGCGGAGACCAGCAAGTGGCTTATGGGTGAGGGGCTGGAGGGCCTGGTGCCCTGCACCACCACCTGTGACACAGAGACCCTGCACTTTGTGAGCATTAACAAGTACCGTGTCAAATATGGCACAGTGTTCAAAACCCCATAACTGCAAAGCCAGAGCAGATAACTGGAGGGGGGTGGTGTGTGGGGTGGGGCGCGTGTACTCGCACACACTGAAGAAACAAGGAAGATGCCTTTCAAGCCTCACTGGGCCTCTCTGGGACATGGCCACCTGATCTGTGCGTGGCTGGTGCAACCTGGCACCCAGTGGGCTACATATAAGGAACGTGTGATCCCTTACAAAGCCGGAGTTGGAACTTTTCCCAGGGGTTTTGGGTATTAGCCTGCCCTGGAGGGGAGGAAACCCACGCAAGCACAGGGACACGCAGCTTGCACACACCAGCAGAGTGGAGACTGGAGCCTCCTGGGGCGACCTTCAGTGAGGGAACCGGATGCTGTTCACACCTGGACTGGATGGGCGAGCATCGACTGACAGACTCGAGGAGGAGTCAACGCTTAGATGGATTGTAACTCTGATGGTCACTGCTCCTTTCCTCTTCCCCCAAAAAGGAAAAAAAAAAAAAAACTGGATTGGATTTTTTTTTCCTGGTCACTTGAGCACATCTAGATCACCCATTAGGTTTTCTCTGGGACCTGCAGTTTGGCTTTGGGATTGATCATCTTGTGGATTTGATTCCTGATGAAATACCTTGCTGCCCACCCTTTCTTCTCTCCTCTGGTTCTCAGCCTCAACAAGTTCAAATCAGTCGTCCTTTTTAGCTCCCGTGGAACTGTTTTGTACCTGCTTCTTTACTAGTCTACCCTAGTGCCATCCACCAGCTTTACTCACACACACACACACACACACACAATTTTAACTTGGTTTTTCTCTTTTTTTTTGTAAATAATGTACATACTGTCAATTTTTTATTAAAAAAATATGCTTTGATGTGCTAGCATAACTGCTCTAGCTTCTTGTGTACCATAGTTCTATGTGGCTTCAGATTTAGTACCTATGAACAGATGTACAAGACATTTATTACACTTTTTACCAAAGGGAGTTACCGTTGTAGTACTTTTGTGTAAAACTTGTCTTCCTTCTTGCCCCAACTTTTTTTTTTTGTAAATAAATAAAGCTTGGTTCTTACTTAAGGAATAAACTCTCAACACAAGTCCCTTGTCCTCACCAGAGAATACTGTGAAGCAGGTATTTGGGCTTCAGTTCCTTATCTACATACAGTACAAAAACTGGATTTTGCTTTAAATAGTTAGCAGTCAGTTGTACTTGTCCCAAATCAAAATATCTCAGATTTTTAAAATAGAATTATTCATTCTTTTGGTACATATTCTACCCCCTTATTTCAGCTGTTTGGAAATATTTTATATATGGGTATGTTGTGCAGCTGTATAGTTTGTGCTTCTCTATTTTTTCTTACCTTTATTGGAAATGGGAGTGAACAGCTTAAATACCAAACCAGTGTTTGAAAGATGTGTGTACACAGTGTGTGGTATAAATGGGATTAGGAGGGAGAAGACTTGATACATTAGCAACTGCAAATGGAATATATACATATATATATTTTTTTAATTACATAAATTTAAAGCAGCACATATTTAACCATGAGTAATTAGGATTTTTGTACGTGGGCAGCCTGGCTTTCCTGAACAAACACCAACTAAGCCCCTCCCAGGACTTTGGTGAATTTTTCTCCAGCAACCATTACTCTAGTCAAAGTAAACAACAGTGTTCTGGTGTGGTTTTGTTTGCTTTTTAATTAAAAATCCCTAATATCACCACCACAAAACCACAATTTTTTTTGCTCTGGACTTTCCTTACGAATGGTAAGCTTATCTGATTTTTAGACTTTTTTGTTGGGGGGTGCAGTGGAGGGATGGGACAACTATAGGAGACTCAGTTCACCTGTGAGGTGGCAGGAAAGGCTTGTGGGAGGAGATTCTGGTGAAGCTACAGCACTGCCTCACTCGAAAGGTGGAGTGATACTGATGGGTTGGGTAGGATCTTCAGGTTTTCCGCCAGTAACTCAACCCATCCCCATCTGCTAGCTTAAGAAAGATCATGTTGACTTGGAGTTAATAGGGGAAACTGATTGAACCTGACCCAGGCAGCCCCAGCTATTGCTGTGTCTGCAGAGGGTTATGTTCAGAGCAGCTGCCTGCAGGTCAGGATAGGGTTTCACGACCAATCCTACAAGTGCAACCAAAAGAAGGGAGCTTCACCTACAGCCAGGATTTACAAACAGCATTTTTATGTCTCCTGCCTTCTGACATCTGAGCTCCAAGCTCAACTCAGCCTATCTTACAGCAGCAAGTTCTATTTTAAGTCACGTTTGGTATTCTGTACTTAAGTCACCTTTCCCTATGATTTGCATTTGAAATGTTGTAAACTTGGTCAGTATTTCTATTAAAATATCAGGGGTCGGTCATGTGTATATACTTTTCTTCCTAATGATTTTATAGAGGAAGATTTTCCCATTCCCAGGAGGGAGGTGGGGGAAAGCCGCCAATAGACTACCAGAGTAACATGAGGATGAAATTGAAGATGTTTCTGGTATTATGGCTTCTCTGAACTCATCAGTCCCTGTAGAGAAATGCATTATTCTGTTAGGATCATGAATTCTATGTATGATCTGCCATCTCAAAGTCTTTAAGTTTCTGGCGATGGGCAGCAATTAGCCATATACATAAAATAGAATACGTAGTAGAGGAAGCTGAGGTTCCTGGGATATAAAGCACTCCCTATTTAACACATGTCCGCCTAACGCTTGAAAGCACCGGTCCCTGGCGCCACCTTAAGCAAACACAAGGACCACAGGCAAGGAGGTTCCGCTTGTAGCTTCCGAGACTAGGTGACCTGCATCTGCAGCAACCCAAGCTCCCACCAGTCGTGCCTTCGGTCTGTCTCTGTCCTAGGCTTTTCTCAGAATCAAAGCGTCAGACTTCCTGTTTTACTTAAGGATTTGCCCAGTGGCGACCAGCTCGGACCGACATAAGAGTAAAGCCTCAGAAGCGCAGCTTTTAGCTTTCAGCTCGCTGCTCCAAGTTCGGAGCAGCGGGGCTTCACTGAGCCGCTGGTGTTCCACGGAAAGCTGCCCGGGCCTGGAAGGCGCCTTTCAGGCGCCGGAACCTTTGGTTCCAGGCCGTGGACCGCGCCGGCAGCGCCTAGGGCCTTCCGGGGAGAGGAGAGGAGCGAGCGCGCGGCGATGGCGGCGGCGCCGGCCCTGAAGCACTGGCGCACTACGCTGGAGCGGGTGGAGAAATTCGTGTCGCCGCTCTACTTTACCGATTGTAATCTTCGCGGCAGGTGTGGCCTCCTCGCCCAGGGCACCCGCCGGCCGAATCCACGCGTCTCCAGCCTTCCCCTCCGGGGGGAAACCCAAGCTTCGGCCACATGGGCCGAGGGACAAAGTGTCCACCTCAGATAGTGCTGGGGCCCGGGAGGAGGGAGTGGGGAGAGACCGTGTCATGGGGCAGCTCTCCCGGCGGTGGATGGAGGGAACGCGCATTCCCACCCGCCGCTGGCCCACGAGCGCGCGCCCACCTGCCCCTCCCGCCCAGGCTCTTCGGAGACAGCTGCCCAGTGGCCGAGCTCTCCAGCTTCTTGACGCCCGAAAGACTTCCCTACCAGGAGGCAGTCCAGCAGGACTTCCGCCCCACGCAGGTCGGCGACAGCTTCGGACCCACGTGGGTAACGCTCCAGAGAGAGGGCGGAGCCCCTGGGCGCCACCTCCCAGCTTGCTTGCCTCCCCTAAAAGCCTCCATTGTCGGTTCTCTGCCCTTGACAGTCACTTGGGGCAGAGCAGCACCCTCTGCTGGAGATAGCTCCCTGGTTGCTCAAGCCTCCATGGAAGAATTTTCTCTTCCTCACTTCCCCGCACGGGCTTCCCTGGTGGCTCAGATGGTAAAGAATCCGTCTGCAATGCGGGAGACTTGGGTTCGATCCCTGGGTTGGGAAGATCCCCTAGAGAAGGGAACGGCAACCCACTCCAGTATTCTTGCCTGGAGAATTGCACGGCCAGAGGAGCCTGGCTGACTACAGTCCGTGGGGTCACAAGAGTCGGACACGACTGAGCAACTTCCACTTCACTTCTCCCAGCTCGCTGACATCCCTTAGGAAGGGCACTCTAGGACAGATCACAGACCCCTAATTATCTGCCTCCTTCCCTCATCTTGCTGCACACCCCATTGCTTCTTTCTTGTGGATCAAAGCTGAATATCTTGTGGTGCTGCAGATTCAGGCAGAAAGTCTCAAGCCCTTGCTGACCCTTAATCATAGGAAGTATGTTGAAAGGACGGGGCTTTGACCCCTAGGCTCATCTTAATGGTTCTGTTGCAGATGGTGGACCTGTTGGTTCCGTGTAGAGCTGACCATTCCAGAGGCATGGGTGGGTCAGGAAGTTCACCTTCGCTGGGAAAGTGATGGAGAAGGCCTGGTGTGGCGTGATGGGGAACCTGTCCAGGTGAGGAGCCCTGCCCTGGGTCAGGTATGGCCACATTTCAGCCCTGGTCTCTGGCAGAGCCACAGCTGAGTGGCTATGTCTGCAGGGTGGGATCAGGATTTCAGGACTGGATGAGTTTTTGCTTAGGCCCCTGTGTAATTGTTCCTTCTTATATTTAAGCGGATCACTTAAGGTCTCAACATAATTAATGCTAAGCCAACTCTGCCACTGACTGGTCACCCTCCCATTCTGGATTGAAACTAGTTACTAATCAAATACAATAATATGTACAGCAGATGGACTTATTAAGCCTTTACTAGGTGCTAGGTGCCAGACTAGTGGCTTTGCAGACTATATCACTTTTTATTTTTAATTTTTAATAATGGCAACCCACTCCAGTGTTCTTGCCTGGAGAATCCCAGGGACAGGGGATCCTGGTGGGCTGCCGTCTATGGGGTCACACAGAGTCGGACACGACTGAAGCGACTTAGCAGCAGCAGCAGCAGTTTTTATTATATGTAATATATGCTTATGGCAGCTGGGGAGGAGAACTTTGAAACAGTTCTGGATAAAGTTTACAAAGTCCTCTTTACCTGAAATAATGGATCTCTCCCTACCACTTCACCCCCAGTTCCCCAGATAGAGCCACTATTAAGTGCCTTGTTTATGCATCCAACTTTATCAGGTTTAAGCTTTATAATCCTATGTGATAGGTTTTTATGGCCAGTGCTCAGACAGTAAAGAATCTGCCTGCAGTGCAGGAGACCTGGATTCGATCCCTGAGTCAGGAAGATCTCCAGAGAAGGGAAGCTACCCACTCCAGTATTCTTGCTTGGAGAATTCCATGGACAGAGGAGCCTGGCGGGCTACAGTCCATGGAATTGCAAAGAGTCAAACACCACTAAGCAACTAACACTTTCACTTTTCACAGACAGAAACTGAGATATATAGAGGTTAGCACACTTGCTTGGGTTCACACAGCTTCAAACATTTCAGTTTGACTAACCCTCAGTTTCGGGTTAGGACTGTTGCTCTTCCTGTGCAGAAAGGCAGCAGACCCCTCCCTTCCTCCCTCCCTCCCTTGGCTCAGTGGATGTCTCCTGAGTGCCCTTTCTGCGCGGGTCCCTGTGCTAAGCACTGGGGATATAGTGGAGAATGAAGCAAGCCTTTCCCTGACCTCATAGAGTTTCCCTTCAGATGCTTATTCAGGGGTACAGAGGCCATCAGAAGCCACCAAGGACCTGATACCTACCTTAGACCCCACAAGACCAGTGGCTTTTCTGCTGGTCAACAGGTGCCATTTGGTGGTCATGGTGCTGACTGCTGTGGGGGGTGGGGGGCACTTGCTACCAGAGGTCCCTGATTTGTCAATCTTGGCCTTGGGAGAGAGGAGCTAATGCTAGAGGTCCAGTAGAGGGGCCTGGCCCGCTTCAGCTTATACTTCACCAGAACCGTCCACAAGCCTCAGGCCCTGTCTCTTTCACTCCGCTTCCCACCAGGGTTTGACCAAAGAGGGAGAAAAAACCAGCTATGTTCTGACTGACAAGCTGGGGGAGAAAGACCCCCGGAGGTGAGTGAGTCCCTGGACTGTGGCTGACCAGTGCTGTAGGGTATGGGGGCACCAGAGGGTGAGGAGGCACCGAGGTCCAGAGTGATCTCAGAAATACACCCACTTTCAATACCACCATCTTCAACCCTCATAGTTTGTTTTTAAAAAGCAGAATTTTTCTGACCAAAAAGATAGGATTTTAGTTCCTACATTAAATGCAGAAAAGCACAAAGAAGTAAATATTAATAACTCCCATTACCCCATCACCTAGAGATATCCATTATTAACAGCTCGGCATTCTTCCCAGGAATTTTTTCAGAGGTGGCGTTTAGTAGTTGAGGTGGTTTTTCTTTGATATTTTGCATCCTGATTTTTCAAAATTCCATATTGTAACATGTGCATTTTATGACACCATCAAAAAACTCTGCTTAGATGTTATATTTTATTATATTCATTATTTATTAAACATTGTGTATCTGATGTTTCCAGACATGGGGACTATGATGGTGAATGATGTGATCTTTGACAGCAAGGGGGACTCACATGTACATATACAATTACAAAACTGATGAGGCTCTGAAAGAAAACACTCTGAATGGTAGAAATCTGTTCTAGACTAAGGAGAGCACTAGGGGGAGAGTCCCAGAAGGCTTCCTGAAGGAAGTCATGTTTGCTCTCTGAAGACTGAGCAGAACAGCGCCACAGCCTACCACACTGCGCCAAACAACGGCCTGCCTCTGTCGGCTGACAGATCGTTGCTCTGAAAGCTGGGCCTGGGAGATCCAAACATGTTTTTAATGTGTAAGAGGGTTCTAAGACCCAGGCAGTGCTTTTTATAGACAGCTTTGGAAACAGAAGTCTAAACAACATAATTCACACAGTTCCAAACTTGGCTACTTATCCTCCCCAGCCGAGGCAGAATGTGGGTTTAGTCTGTTTTTTCCACCATGACCCTCTGTCACATGTACCTGACGTAACTGTGAGATCCTCTGGGTGGTAGATCCTGAAGGCACATGAGGAGGGGTCTGTCGGACACCTCCTTAGTCCTCCCTTCCCAGGCCCCAGAGTCCTCTGCAGGTCCCTTGGCCTGAGGCTGCCTCCCCGCATTTGTAGCCTGACCCTCTATGTGGAAGTAGCCTGCAACGGGCTCCTGGGGGCCGGGAAGGGATCCATGATCGCAGCCCCTGATCCAGAGAAGATGTTCCAGGTGAGCCGGGCTGAGCTGGCTGTGTTCCACCGGGATGTCTACAAGCTCCTGGTGGACCTGGAGCTCCTGCTGGGCATCGCCAAGGTACTCAACACCCCCAGCCCACCTGGATACTCTCTCGAGCCCTGTTCAGGCAGGCTGTTTCTTGGGTCAGATAGCTGGGGCTCTAGGAATCCAGAATAGGGAGAGTGTTTTGTGCCTGCCTGAGTGTTGAGAGGACTTCCCTTTGTAAAGGGGAGGAGGGAGACAGTGCCGAGCAGGGGGGCCAGCAGGAGCACAGGGTCGGTGGTAGGGAGGAACTCTGCTGAGAACCCGTGGGAGATCAGCTAGGGTCTAATTTTGGAGCCTCTGCTTGCTTGAGATGGGGATTAAGGGGCAGAACCCTGCTGCAGGGCCTCGGGGAGGACAACCAGCGCGGCTTCCAGGCCCTATACACTGCCAACCAGATGGTGAACGTATGTGACCCTGCCCAGCCTGAGACCTTCCCAGTGGCCCAGGCCCTGGCCTCCAAGTTCTTTGGCCAACATGGGGGTGAAAGCCAGCACACCATCCACGCCATGGGGCACTGCCACATTGACACAGGTAGGGCAGCAGCTGGCCGGGTTGGCTCGGCGGGGGGGTCAGGAGTGGTCCTGAAGACCTTGTCACATCCTGGAAGCACTGTGTGATCCACATCAAGTTCTTGGACCTCAGTTTTCCCCATGTCTGAAATGGGGAAAGGGGAATGGACTGTTGGTTTTGCTAAATGTGGCTTCATTTATTCTTTCAGCAAAATCTGATGCCCTGGATGGCATCATGCTAGATATTGGGGGGGTGAGGGTAGGATTATTGAGACTGATGATCACAAAATAGGCAGAGACAGTTGCTGCCATGATGGAGGGAAGTATGGGGAGCTGGGGAGCCCAAAAGAGGCATTTAATCCATCTGGGTCTGGCAGATTCAAGACGGGCTTCTTAGAGGAGGTGACCTTTGAACAGAATGAGGATTAGTAAGAACTTGACGAGGGTGCCCGAGTCCTCAGACAGGAGTGATGTGGAGGTAGTTGAGATGGGGACGCAAGCACAGTGGGAGGCTTCCTGGGGAGGATCAGGAGTTCAGTTCGGAACCTGATGAGTCTGCAGTGTCTGTGAGGCTTAGAGGAAATGACATTTTTACCGAACTTCCCAAGGTATTGATTCTGATGCAGCTGAAATTTCTGAGCCACAGAACCAGGGCTTTCTCTGCTGTGCCAAAGCGTGGGATGTGGAGTTCAGGGCTGGTAAAGAAGGAACTGAGGAGGCCTAGAGGTTATGAGAGGCAGCAGTGCCTCAGGCAGGACAGCTGGCCCAAGCAGGTCCATCCAGGGAAGCGGTGCCCTCTGTTCCGAGATGTCTTCCATGTGTGTAGGGGAGGGGCCAAACCCCTGCTGCTTCCTAGAGGATCCTCTCTAAACCCAAGAATAAGGCCAATCTAGGGACTGGGGCCCCCACTTCCTGACTGTAAAACTTCCCCGCTAGCCCCAGCCATGTAAAAGTGACAGCTTAGAAGAGATCCCACAGGACTCAGCAGGGAATGGGATGGGATGGGAGGAAGGCTAGGGTGACCCTCTGGTGACCCAGGACGGGCCTGATTGGGTGCTAGGGGACAGGGGTGTGGCTGGAGGTCTGTGAGGGGCTGGGGACCTGGCTGCTCTCCATCCTCACCCTCCTCCCCACCTAGCCTGGCTTTGGCCCTTCAAGGAGACCGTGCGGAAATGTGCCCGGAGCTGGGTGACAGTTGTTCAGCTCATGGAGCGGAACCCCGAGTTCATCTTTGCCTGCTCCCAGGTCAGAGGGACGGCTGTGTGAGTGGTACCTGGAGCCCAAGGGGTGCTAGTGTGGGGTTCCCAGGGCTTCTCAGCCCACCCACTGAGCCCCAGGTGCTTAGCCCTAGGTGGGGTTCATGTTGCTCCTGGCCAGCCCCCACCCCATCTGCCCCACAGGCGCAGCAGCTCGAGTGGGTGAGGAGCCACTACCCTGGCCTGCATGCCCGGCTCCAGGAGTTCGCCTACCGCGGGCAGTTTGTGCCTGTGGGGGGCACCTGGGTGGAAATGGTAAGTGCCATCTGCAGCCCCTCAGGCTCAGGCCTTACCATCAAGGACTCCTGTCCTCGGCTGTGCTGGTGACTTTCTGCAGGTCCTTCATGCCCTCTTATCAGGCCCTGGAATCCCAGGTCCCGGGACTCCTAGGGGGTGGGGATCTCAAGCACTGTGATGGGCCGTCTGTGTGACCCGGCCCCGGATACCTCCTGTCTGGCAGACAGACCATTAGGCTGAAGTGAGATGGACGCTTCCGGGGCACTGGCTTCCCCCAGTGTCAGAGCCCTGGCTTCTCTGGATGGGGTGGTTGCCTGAGTCCCTGCCCGTCCTGTCTGGTGCTGACCCCAGCGGCCCCCTACTTCCCGCATGGCCAGGATGGGAACCTTCCCAGTGGAGAGTCCATGGTGAGGCAGTTCCTGCAGGGTCAGAACTTCTTCCGTCAGGAGTTCGGGAAGATGTGCTCAGAGGTAGGTGGGGAGCTGCTGCATCTGCAGGCAGAGGGGGCCGGAGCTTGCCCTTGAGTGAGGAGGGCTGAAGCTGGGCCACCCTGCCGAGCTCCCGGGTCCCAGCGCCCCAGACACCTTCTCCCTGCAGTTCTGGCTGCCAGACACGTTTGGCTACTCCGCGCAGCTGCCCCAGATCATGCGTAGCTGTGGCATCAAGCGCTTCCTCACCCAAAAGCTGAGCTGGAACTTGGTGAACTCCTTCCCGGTGAGCAGTCCCCGGGGGCCGGGCTTGGAGCGGGCCTGGGTCCCTCCTGGCCTGTACATCTTCTTCCAAGCTTATTAAGGGGTCCTGGACAAACCACCCAGCCCCTACCCAGGGAAGGCATGCCTCTCCCAGGGTCACACGACAGGAGAGGCAGGTGAGGGAGGCCTGGCTCTGCTTCAGCCCTGACTCTGACCTCTCTCTTCCACCTGACTCCCTGCCTACAGCACCATACCTTTTTCTGGGAGGGGCTGGATGGCTCCCAGGTGCTGGCCCACTTCCCGCCTGGTGACTCCTATGGGATGCAGGGCAGTGTGGAGGAGGTGAGAGGGCAGCTCGTGGCCAAGGTCGGGAAGGGAGGCAGGCTGGAGGGGGCCAGGTATCCAGCCTAAGCTGACCGGTGTGGACCTGCCCCCACCTGTCCAGGTGCTGAAGACGGTGGCCAAAAACCGGGACAAGGGACGGACCAACCACAGTGCTTTCCTCTTTGGCTTTGGGGATGGAGGTGGTGGCCCCACCCAGACCATGGTGGACCGCTTGAAGCGGCTGTGCAATACCGATGGGCTGCCCAGGTCAGGCCTGGATTCACTCCACCCCACCCTCTGCCCTTTCCCTGAGCCTTTCCTCTGCTCAAACATTGGGCCCAGTGCCTCCCCTCAACCTTGTTCTCTCCAATCCCAGACCATGGGCACTTCCCAACGCTACCCTGGAGGTGGGGTGGGAGAAAAGCTGAAGGTGGGAAGGGGCTTAAAGCCACTGAGACAGAACTCTGCTGGGGGTCCAGACCTGGCTTTGTCTGGACAGGGAGTCTTCTGGGGGTGGCTCCTTTCCATCGGGGCTGGACCTCTTGTCTCACTTGCATGGAAGAGGGGTGAGTCACATGGCCCAGGCTGGGAGAGCCAGGCTTGCAGTCTCCCTCAGGGTGCAGCTGTCTTCTCCGGAGCGACTCTTCTCGGCGCTGGAGGGCCACTCGGAGCAGCTGTGCACCTGGGTTGGGGAGCTCTTCCTGGAGCTACACAATGGCACCTACACCACCCATGCCCAGGTCAGGAACTGGCTGCTGAACCAGTGAGGGGGGGGTGCCCTAGAGTGGCCCAGACCTGGGGGAAGAGGCTTGTGTTCCATGGAAGAGCTGAGAGAAGTGCAAGAGCTGGGTGATCAGGAGCCTGGAGGTGGCAGGACTCGGAATCTCTGAGGGGGGAGGGTCTTGGGCAGAGGGGAGAGGAGGCAGGCTTTGGGGGCAGATAACACACAAGGCTTCATCCAGGAGTTCCTGGAGAGCGTCAGGGGTTCTGAGCAAGAGAAGGCTTTGGCATTGGGGCCCTGGGATGCTTGCCCAGGCTCTAGACTGAGCCCTCCCTTGGGCTCAGATCAAGAAGGGGAATCGGGAGTGTGAGCGGATCCTGCATGACGTGGAGCTGCTCAGCAGCCTGGCCCTGGCCCGCAGCGCCCAGTTCCTCTACCCGGCTGCCCTGCTGCAGGATCTCTGGAGGTCAGCCTGTCTTCTGTCCCCTGCCACCTGCTAACCTCACCCAGACGCCTCTGTGGCTGCCCTAGCCTCCCAGCCTTCCCCAGCCTCCCGGCCTTCCCATCCCTGCCCTTGGCCCCCACAGGCTCCTGCTCCTGACCCAGTTCCATGATGTGGTGACTGGGAGCTGCATCCAGCTGGTGGCAGAGGAAGCTATGTGCCACTACGAAGGTGAGGCTGACAACATTTCCACGGCTCTCTAGCACCCAGTGCAGCACCCAGAGTGTCCCCCGTGGGACATTCAGGGGTCACCCCGACCCCTTGCCCACCCATAACCAACCAGTCTCTCCCCAGACATCCGTTCCCATGGCAACACACTGCTCAGCGCTGCAGCCACAGCCCTATGTGCTGGGGAGCCAGGTCCCGAGGGCCTTCTCATTGTCAACACGCTGCCCTGGAAGCGCACCGAAGTGTTGGCCCTGCCCCGGCCTGGTGGGGCCCACTCCTTAGGTATGAGCTGGGGAGAAGGGTGGCTGGGGAGAAGGGTGGCTACTGTGGCAGGAGGGATCAAGGCCAAATTGAGAGTCAGGGACATTCCCCTAGGGGTCTCTGCCCCGGGGTACCCCAGGCTAGAGAGGAGGAGTAGTATTCACCTCCTCCACCCCACCCTACCCTGCCCAAATATGGTTCCTGAAAGGTCAAGGAGGCTGCACTGACGCCCAGGCCTCCTCCCCAGCCCTGGTCACAGTCCCCAGCATGGGCTATGCTCCTGCTCCCACCCCTACCTCACTGCAGCCCCTGCTGCCCCAGCAGCCTGTGTTCGTAGTGCAAGAGGTGAGTGCTGGCACATGGCGGTGGGCGGGGGCTGTCCTGCGCTGTCCCTAACAATGTGGAAGGTTTGAGCTCCCCAATCTGGAGCAAGTGGCAAGGCGGGGCTGGGGGTCGGGTGGGCTATTGGTTGTGGGAAGCCCCTGCAGACCTAGCCTCAAGGCCCCCTCCCACCAAGACTGACGGTTCTGTGACACTGGACAACGGCATCATCCGAGTGAGGCTGGATCCAACTGGCTGCCTGACATCCCTGGTGCTGGTGACCTCCGGCAGGTGCTAACCCCTTGCCCTCTCCCAGTGCCTGGCAGGTGGACCCCAGACTTCTCATTCCCTCTGTCCCTTGGCCACAGCTGGCCACAGCTGACCACAGTAGCCCACAAGTGGCGCTGGACTGGGACCCACACGTGAAACAGGGCCTACTCACCCTACTCTCCACCCTACCCACCTCAAACAGCTGGGGAGACCAAGGTCATAAAGTTATAAAGTACTGATGTCCGTGTCCTTCCAGGGAGGCCATTGCTGAGGGCGCCGTGGGGAACCAGTTTGTGCTGTTTGACGATGTCCCCCTGTACTGGGATGCGTGGGACGTCATGGACTACCACCTAGAAACACGGTGCGGGGTGGGCAGGACTCAGGGTGGTAGTGGTGGGAATACGAACAAGTGTAGTGGGCCCACTCGGTCAGGCTGTCCTGGCTCAGTGCCTCTCCCCCCATTCCACAGGAAGCCAGTGCTGGGCCAGGCAGGGACCCTGGCAGTAGGCACTGAGGGTGGCGTGCGGGGCAGTGCCTGGTTCCTGCTGCAGCTCAGTCCTAATAGTCGGCTCAGCCAGGAGGTTGTGCTGGACGTTGGCTGCCCCTATGTCCGCTTCCACACTGAGGTAGCATGGCGCAGGGTGGTGGGTATCTTCCCTGGGTCTGGCTGGCGAGGAGGGGCCAGCCCCTTGTACCCTACCCCCCTACAGGTGCACTGGCATGAGGCCCACAAGTTCCTGAAGGTGGAGTTCCCTGCCCGTGTGCGCAGCCCCCAGGCCACCTATGAGGTCCAGTTTGGACATCTGCAGCGGCCCACCCACTACAACACCTCTTGGGACTGGGCTCGATTTGAGGTCTGCCATGGGGTGGCATGGGGTGGAAGGTTTGGCTCCTCCCTGGCTGGGGAACGACTAGTTGTGTGATATGGGGTGAGGAGGAGGAATATGATGGTTCCTAGCATGTATGCCAGGCATTGTGCCAAACGCTTTATGTTCAGTTTGATATTCATGCCCATTTGGTGGGGTAAGTACTCTTAATCCACCTTTCCCAGATGAGGGACTGAGGCTTAGACAGGCTGTGTGGTGTGCCCAGGGCCTCCCGATGTGAGAGCTGGAATTCAATCAGTCGTGAGGTCCCAAAGCGTCCCTCAGTCTAGGACAAGGAGCTCTGGAGCACACGGAGGAGGGGGGCCACCAGGTGGGTTTCTGATCTACGCTTCAGGTGTGGGCACACCGCTGGATGGATCTGTCAGAACATGGCTTTGGGCTGGCTCTGCTCAATGACTGCAAGTATGGCGCGTCAGTACGGGGCAACGTCCTCAGCCTCTCTCTGTGAGTGGGGTGCCCCCCAGGGACTGGTATGGGATCCCGGTCTTGCCAAGACAGAACTGCAGCAGCTCCGGCCTGACCCTTTGCCACCCTCCCCACCCCAGCTTGCGGGCGCCTAAGTCCCCCGACGCCATGGTGGACATGGGGCGCCACGAGTTCACCTACGCGCTGATGCCACACAAGGGTGAGTACTGCGCCCCATATCCCTCTGCCCTTCTCGGCCTCCGCTGCCCCAACGGTAAGTGGGGAAAATGCCCGTAGTCCCGCGCCCTGACCCCATGTTCCACCACACGTCCCTTTTCGGGTCTGCACCCAGGCTCCTTCCAGGACGCTGGGGTTATCCCCGCTGCTTACAGCCTCAACTTCCCCCTGCTGGCGCTGCCCGCCCCGGGCCCGGCACCCGCCGCCGCCTGGAGCGCCTTCTCAGTGTCCTCGCCCGCGGTTGTGCTGGAGACTGTCAAGCAGGCAAGGGGCGGGGCGGGGTGGGGCGGGGGCTCGGGGCGGGGCCTGTCGTCGGCCCCACCCACCACCCACCTCCCTCCGCAGGCGGAGACCAGCCCCCAGGGCCGCACACTCCTGCTGCGGCTCTACGAGGCCCACGGCAGCCACACCGACTGCTGGCTGCACACGTCGCTGCCGGTTCAGGAGGCCGTCCTGTGAGTGGGGGCGCGGGGTGGCAGTGGGGGTCTTGCCCTCGCAGGACCCTCATAGTCACCTCCTGTTCGCCAGCTGTGACCTCCTGGAGCACCGCGACCCTACTGGCCCCCTGCTCCTCCGGGACAACCGCGTGAAGCTCACCTTTACTCCCTTCCAAGTGCAGTCCTTGTTGCTTGTTCTGCAGCCCCCACCGAACTGAGTCCCTGGGGTGGGGTTTTGTTTGTGGAAGGCTTTGGCAGCGCCTCAGTTCTGCCTCCTGAGCCTGAAGCAAGGGTTAGTTACCTCTTGAACAATAAACCCTTGGCTCAGGAACCCTGCTGGTAGCCCCTGCTCAGTCCCCTCAGGGCCCATCCTCAGGCTTTGAGGGGACAGTTTTTACCCCAGGCATTTGGGGGCAGGGGCAAGACCTAAGGTTATCTGTGCATGCATGCAGCGTCTGGATTGCAGCCCCCATGAGAGAGACCCGGGATACTGGTGACCATAAGCTGACTAAAAGACCATGATACTAGATGGTGTTCTGGGACTTCATGGTAGTCCAGCAGTTAAGACTGTGCACTTCCAATGCAGGGGGCGTGGGTTCAACCCTGGTCAGGGAACTTAGAGCCCACATGGGAAAAAAAAAGAAGCGGCACTTCCCCCTGTACACACAGATAGAGGGCTTGGGGCTGGGGGGGAGGCTGGGGGGGTGGGTTCTGGCTGACCCCCACTAGGAGGAGAGCATTGACTAGTCTGGACTGGGCTAGGGGAGCAGCCACAGGCCCTGAGGAGTCCTGGACTGGAGGAGCTGTAGAGTCTGGGCTAACTGGGCAGGGGGTCTCTGCCCCACCCATGAGGGACTGTCCCTGCAGAGGCCGTGACGCTCCTGTCCTCAGGACTGGGCAGCAGACCCTTCACATTCAGCCTTCCCAGACCTTCTGCAGCCAGTCCAAGAAGTTCAAGTTTATGCGTTTACTAAAAATTAGCATTTTTCACATGGGCTTAAAAAATGAGGATAGTGGGGTACAATTAAAAACATAATTGTGTAGGGAATGGCCATAGGGTCGGAGCATCCAGTTCCCTGCAACTTCCAGGAAGCCACACAGGCCCAGATCCAGGGTGCCAGGAGGAGGGGTGGATACAAGCAAGAAGAGCCTCTTGCTAGGAGGCTGAGGTCCCCTCAGGGTCCAAGGATGGGATGTCAGCCTTGACCTTTCGGGTTCTGCGGCGGCCTGGGGGAGGACAGGTAAGATGGCAGTCCCAAGCTGGGGACTCCCCAAGAGCCTCCCTCCCGCCTTTGTCCACGTGTTCCTCCCACCCACACTGCCATCCCTTCCTCTCCTGGGGAGGTAGCTGTGGTGGTCTGTCCCTCCCCAGAGGAAAGCCCACCTGAGGTTGCTGGTCGCCTCCTCCTCTTCCCTTTGTCAGGGACTGGGGGCGCTTCTGGGTCCTGTTGGAGGCTGGTCCCCTCGGGCACCTGGGCTGTAGTCTGTTTAGGAAGGCCTCTCTGTGTCCTTCGTGTCCTTGAAGGGGGTTTGTTTGGAGATGGAGGGTCCTGGGTGGAGAAGACACAGGTCCCTGAGGAGCCCAGCAGGTCAGGCAGGTGAGGACCCACCTTTGCCCTTCATTGTCAAGGAAAGGAGCTGCCTGAGAGCCTGGCCTGGGAGGTGTGGCCAGACTAGGAGAGAGTGCAGGGACAGGGAGGAGCAGGGAGCCATACCTCCACGCTGTCCTCCGGACCCTGCTGTGCTCCCTGGGACTTCTTCTTGCGGGACTTGCCCCCTGCAGGACATTGATGCTGATGGGCTTGGAGGGTCCTGTGGCCTCGGCCCCCTTTCTCTAGACTCCCACGCTCCCATTCTGGAGTGACTCCCAGGGTCGAAGCGGGGGGCTGGGAATGGAGAAGGGTGCTCTAGCCCTTGCACAACTAGTTCTTTCTGCTCTCTTGTTACATTAGGAGTAGTTTACCTTTGGGTGCCAGGGGTCCAGGATCCCCCTAAAATGGAATCAGGAGAATTCAGGAGTCAGCCTGGTAGTTTCCTTGGAGAGGCAGAATCACACCTCTCCTTCCAGATCAATGAAGCCCTTCCCCAAGGAAGCCTGACTGTCCCCTCCCCACCCCCCAGGTCAGTGCCAGCAGCAAGGTCCCCCTCCTCTGGGGCTGTTCCACTAGCAGGGACCCTAGGACTCAGAGGAGGGGCAGAGCATAGCACAGGGAAGGCTTAGACCCTCAGGACCAGTGTGACCCCATGTCTTTCTATCCCACCAGCTTCCTTGGGTCTCTCTTTGCCTGTACAAGCATTAGAGCCCAAACCTGGAACCAGATGGTGCGGCCATGCCGGTCCCGCAGGGAGCTCATGCCCGGTGCGCTGTAACACCGCAGCCAGGCTCGAAAGGCAGCAAAGTCCTCCTCCCCAATCTCCGACCCGTAGCCTTTGCCCCCTGTGGGACAGAGGAACCAGGCGGAGATCAGAGGGCTGACTTAGGCTGGGAAGAGGGGGAGCCCAGTTAGACCTGGCTCAGATCTCAGCTTCACAAGCTGATGGACTGAGTCAAGGAGCCAAGGCTCTCCCTCCTCCAGCTGTGTGACCTCAAGCTAGTGTCTTCCCCACTCTGGGCCATGGCTTTCCCATCCTGAAGTCGGATTAAGAATCCTTGCCCTGCCTGCCTCACAGACAGCTCAGGAGACATAGACACCTAACAAGTGAAGATCTGTGAAGGAGGTATAGTCCATTTAGAAATGACTAGGTCGACCAACTTCCATTCTCCAGGCAGGGAACCAGGCCCAGAAAGGGGCAGAAACTGTCCCGGGTTACACAATATGCCAAAGCAGAGCTAGCCAGCCATCTTTGCCTCCCAGGCCTCACCCAGCTGGACCACTTCCTTGGGCACTGAGTGGCACAGCTCCAGCAGGTCGGGGTTCTGCAGCTTGGCCCTAATCTTCTGGCTCAGGGTCAGCTCTGGGCTCTGGAGAAGGGGCAGGGGTAGGACCTGGATGTCAGCATGAGGTGAGGCTGCTCAGAAGGCAGTTGATCCCTCAGGGAACAGACCCCTTCTGACCTTGGTAGGACACAGTTCATCAGCACCCCCCATCACCTCCCACATGCACGCACACACACACATTGTAGACACAGGCTAGAACTGAGAAGGGACCTGCTTGAGCTGAGCCACAGACACCTGACCCAGCCCCAACCCTCGTCAGCCTGCCTGACAGGTGCAGGCGCATCCCTCCCGGCACCCTCACCGGCCTGCGCTGCTGCAGGGCCTCCAGAACTGTGCGGGCCTTCTCGAAGGGGGGAATCCTCAGCCTGCAGGGAGGTGGAGAGGGGTGCTAAGCAGAGGGGAACGTGAGCATACCCAGCCACCCCTGCCCGCATGCCCAAGGCCTGCCTGCTGACCGGTACAGGATCTCTGCCCGTAGATAGTTGCCAATGCCATTAAAGAACCTCTGGTCCAGCAGGGCCTCACAGATGGGCCGGTCAAAGGCCTTGTGTGCTAGGTTTCGTAACACATTCTCCCTGGAGGGACACAGCCCGGGCACATAAGACCCATTCTGCCTGCCCGCCCCCTGCCCCTCCCTGCCTCACAATGGGGTAGGGGAGAGGAGCTGGGGGAAGCAATTTCTGGGTGCAAGGGAAGGATACAAGAAGTTCTAATTTCCCATTATCCCAGCCTCCGTGGTATTTGGCAGCAGGAACCTCCATTTTCTGTTAAATGGGAAAAACAATGTGGGATTTCAATTCATTACAAAAGGTTAAAAATGCCAATCTAAAGGAACATGCTGAAGAAAACACTTGAATCTATGTATGTGGTTTGCATGTCACCAGAGTAGCTCAGATTCAAGATACTTTTGGGAACAAGGTGATCACAGGACCTCAGGTGTGCCTGCAGTCTGGAACTACCTGTCTAGGACTTCCAGTTGCTTAGACATGAAGATTTGACATTGGTGGGGTCAGTTCTTTTCAAGATGCTGAAGATCTTCCAGGAAGCTGGCACTGGCTCTGTTTAGCAGGAGCGAAGGGGGCAAGTCCTGCCTGGTGAGTGCGCCAGCACCCCCACGGGTCTCTCCTCACCACCATGAAGAGGAAATGAATCTTGCTTCTTTGAGAAAAGGGTCATGACAAGACTGACTCAGTGATGGGCATAAGAAGCAAACGATATAGGGGCCAGAAGACAGTTTGGCGGGTAAAAGTAAAGTGGAAGGTCAGCCTTGGTGGTCAGCTCCCAGAGGGAGGCAGATGCTTTGCAGCTGGAAGACCAAACAAGCCAAAATGCTCATCATGCAAGAGAAACTTCAGAACCAGCTGGCAAAGAGTTAACTTGTGGCCTGGCCCCCCAGGAAAGGTGAAGTGGGAGAGATCTAAGACAACATAGACACTTCCCTGGGAGTGCACTTGGGGTCACAACTGGGAAGGCCAGGAGCCTGCTGCCTTCTGTGGGCCAGAGACGCCCTGACCCACCCCAATGGGCAGCTGAAGGCATGCCTTCCCCAAGAAAGGATGTGCCAAGTCCCACTCCATGCCTTCCTGTTTGTGAGTCTTGTCTGAATGCTTTTACTTCAGAGCTTTGCACTTCCCTGGTAGCTCAGCTGGTAAAGAATTTGCGTGCAACGGAGGAGACCTCGGTTTGATTCCTGGGTTGGGAAGATGCCCTGGAGAAGGGAACAGCTACCCACTCCAATATTCTTGCTTGGAGAATTCCATGGACTGAGGAGCCTGGCGGGCCCCAGTCCATGGGTCGCAGAGTCAGACAGGACTGAGTGACTAACACTTCACTTTCACTTTCCCTTCCCCCTGCCCTACCTGAACTAGCTCTGTGGGAGCAGGGACCACATCTCTCTTGATCACTGCTGAACCTTCAACACTTAGAACTGGCTTGGCACCAAGCAGAGACACGTGCATGTTTTATCTTTAGAGGAAAGGATGTGGCTGACACTGGGCCATCTTATGTGACCTGCATCCCACCCCAGGTGGGGCTCTTACCCCGCCTCAGGCAGAAGATGGGCACAGAGACCACGGGACACAGAGCAGTGGGCAGGCACAATGTGGGAGACCACAACCTGATTCAGGAGCCATGTCATTAGTGGTCCTCTCCCCACCCCCTTGAAGCAGTTCCTTCCTGCTCAGCCTCCCTTCTTGTGTTGTTAAAGCCTTTCTACTTTTCTTAGCCTTATGAGGGCACCAAGCAGTGTGGGATGCTGATGAGAGCCCCAGCTCTGACACAATCGGCCATGTCCTCCACTTCTTGCCCCCACCTCCTCTTACAGGTTTTGGGTTTCCACGTCCATTAGCTCAGGGAGCTGTCCCCAGGAAAGGACACTGTCTTGGTCTACAGCTGAAAGGACTAAAGCCCAGAGGGGCTGGAACTCGCTTCTCATTGGCCAACAAGGCACTAATGAGCAGCGTCTGGAGCCCAGGACTGTATTCCTCACACCTGGTGCCGGCCCTACCTGAACTGCTCGTACTCCAGCAAGACACACGGCCCGCGGCCTGGCTGCCACTTGCCCCCGAGGTCCCAGCGGCCGAATCGGCGGATGTCCACAAAGCAGAGGGCAAGTTGGGGGCCAGGTGGAGCTGTGTAAAAGCGCAAGTGGGCGTGGGGTGGCAGTGCATCGCTGGGCACCAGCTGGAAGGAGCCAGTCATGCCAAAGCGGAAGACAAGGGCCAGTGGCTCCCGTGGGGGCTGGGCCCCAGGCAGGGGGCACAGGGTCAGGCGCAGCTCCTTGCCGCGGGCCAAAGCTGAGATGCTGTAGGCGCTGCTCTCAAAGGGCACCTCAGGGTTGCGGCTGACGGGTGACTTCTCCACACACCCGCCAAACACCAGCTCCCTGCATGCCTCATTCACGAAGTGGCTGGCCAGGTGCAGCTCAGGGCCCTCGGGCATTCTGTGGGAGGGGCGGCCAGGCCCTGTGGGGAGGATGACACTAGGTTGGGCCAGGTGTGCATCCAGTGAGGTGGCAATATCACTCCCAGTTTTCAGAGGAGAACCCAGAGGGTCAGAGGCAGGGCATGGTCAATGAGAATTGGCAGGAAATCAGCTGACTTGGCCACAGCCCCTGCTCTGTCCCTCCTCCACCCCATCCCCACCCCCATCCCTGAAAATGCTGAGAAAGCCCAGGACACTGGGGAGCCCTGACTAGAGAAACATGACTGCCTTGTTCATTAACACCTTCCATGGGCTTCCAGGAACACTTTCTGATTTTAAAATAAAGTCCATATCCTCCCTGGGCCCAGGCTGTCATCTCATTTCCCCCCAACGTGCCCCACCCTCCTTGCTCCAAGCACACAGCTCCCCCTCCCACCCACCCACTCCGACCCTTGCCGTCCCCCTTGGTCTAGAAACACTTAAGAGACGCCCCTCCTGACCGCTGTATCCGAGGCAGCATCCTCCGTCCCCTGACCCCCTTCATGGCACTCCCAGAACCTGAAATTATTAGCTCCTGTCTGCCTCTGTCTCCACTCCCTCCCCAGAATGGGAACTGTGCACGCTCATCTCCCCAAGAATCAGGCCCACCTCCATTGCCACAATGATTGAGGGAATGAGCCTGGAAGATAAGAGCTGGGATAACGGTGGCTCACAGGCTCTGCCGGAAGGCAAGGTGGAGGAGCCTGCCCACCACCCACTGGTCAGGACCGAGGCCGAGGACAAGTAAGAGGGAATGTAGTTGTCTTCAGGTACCTTAGAGCTGGAGTCAGGTACGCACGACTTTGACGGAGGAGGATGGGGCACCAGGAAGGGCTCCCCAAGCTCCAGGCCATGGTCCAGGGGGACATAGGAAACGCCCGGACATAGGGAAAGCGTCTCGGGCCGAGAGGGGCGTCCCCCTTCCTCACCCTTGTGGGTTCCCATCTAGCTGAGGCAGGAAGAGTTTGCCACTTTCCTCAAGCCAGGGTCGGGAGATCGGAGGCCAAGGTAGGTGTTGAGCAGGGGGAAGCATTTGGCCAGGGCGGACTCCTTTGCCCTCCCCACCCGCAACCTCGGCGCCGCCCCGGGCCTGGCACCCGAAAGGGTTCGTTTTGCGGGAAAAGGTGAACTTCCAGGTTCCTAATTTCGCGAGGGGCAGACGCTCAAAGGCTCGCCTTCTACCCACCCCTCTCCTCCAGCTCCCTCTGCCTGTCCTCGGTTAACCCTGGCTCCCTTCCTCCCCAAGGCCCTCATTCCAGTCCTCTTCTCGGTTCTGCTGCACACACACACATACACCCCGGCCCCGGTCCCGCCGCAGGCTACCTGCGCCCAGCGCCGCTCCCGCAAGCCTGCAGCCACCAAGGGGTTAATGCCGGAAGCGGAGCGGCGCCTAAGAGCATGTTGGGAGTTGCGAGCGCTGCTGGGAAGTGTAGTTCCTCTTGTAGGTGGTAAAACCTGTACGGGGTGTAATCCCCGAGTAGGGGGCCCTGGGGTGTGGGAAAGGCTTCGGTCAGTCACCTGGCTGGGAGGTGGCGGAAGAACCTGGTTCCCGCTGCCCTGCGCCGGCGGGTTCCGGGGTCAGGTCTGAGGTCCTGGGTTGCAGTCGACTCTGTGGCTGTGAGAAGCCACACGGCTAGACCAGGTGGGCAATCACAGCGGTAAATAGCAGCAACTTCCCGAAACAGAGACCCTTGCAGCTGGGCGCAGGGCGCGAACAGGTGCGCGATCAGTGCAGGCTCTGGGGACCCGGTGGTGGCTTACGTTTCAGCGCTAGTCAGACAGAACACATAAACACCGTCACCACGGGTTGTGGAGTGCAGGCCGGTAACCAAAACCAGGGGCGGAGAAGCGAAACCTACTTCCGATGCGGGAAAGGTCTCTCTGCGGTGACATTTAGGCTGAAACCTCAGAAGGAGCCCTCCGGAGAAGAGAGGGGGCAGTCTATAGGACAGGTGGAAGGAACTGCTAGGGAGGTGGCTGGGGGGAGTGCCGAGAGGGGAGGACAGACACACGAGCAAGGGCTGGTCCGCTCCGACCTCTGGAGGCCTCTACAAGGAGCTGGCATTTCATCCTAAGTGCAGCAAGCTCGGTGTCTGACCCACAGCCGATTCTCCCCCTTCATACTACTTCTCCTTCCTCTCCCTTCATCTATTTATTCGTGTATTTTGCCAAAAGTATTTTAAAGTAAACAATGCATTCATGCGTGCTGAGTCACTTCAGTTGTGTCCGACTCTGTGTGACCCTATGGACTGTAGCCTGCCAGGCTCCTCTGTCCATGGGATTCTGCAGACAAGCATACTGGAGTGGGTTGCCATACCCTTCTTCAGGGGATCTTCACAACCCAGGGATGGAAACTGCCTCTCTTACATCTCCTGCATTGGCAGGCAGGTTCTTTACCACTAGCACCACCTGGGAAGCTCATTAGATAATACTTTTTACCAAAACTAGTAAAGTTAACAATAACTTAAAAAAAATATGTATTTATTTATTTGACTGCAGGGGGTCTTAGTTGTGGCATGTGGCTCTTTAGTTGCAGCATGCGGGATCTGATTCCCTGATCTAGTTCCCTCATCAGGGATGGAACCCAGGCCCCCGCTGCATTGGGAGCACAGAGTCTTAGCTGCTGGACCACCAGAAAAGTTCCCAACATAACGTCTTAATATTATCTAATACATCCCACATGCAAATTTTCCTAGTTGTCCCCAAAATGTCTTTTATAGCTAGTTTGTTCAAGGCAGAGACCAAACAAGGAATATATGTCTCTTCAGTCACTTCCAATCTAGATGGAACCACCCTTCCCACCTCCTACCCACCTCACCTTCCTTTTTTTTGGTCTTCGTGATACTTACCTTTCTGAAGAGTCTTTTGAGATGCCCCATCAACATTCTGGATTTGTTTGATGTTTCCTTGGGTGTTGTTAACTTGTTCCTCTATCTCTAGTTCTCCCTGCACACCAGAAATTAGATCTAAAGGCTTGGAAGTGGAAGTGAAAGTCACTCAATCGTGTCCAACTCTTTGTGATCATGTGGACTGTCCATGGAATTCTCCAGGCCAGAATACTGGAGTGGGTAGCCTTTTCCTTCTCTGGGGGATCTTCCCAACCCAGGGATCGAACCCAGGTCTCTCGCATTGCAGGCGGATTCTTTACCAGCTAAGCCACAAGGAAAGCCCAAGAATACTGGAGTAGGTAGCCTATCCCCTCCAGGGGATCTTCCCGACCCAGGAATCAAACCGGGGTCTCTTGCATTGCAGGTGGATTTTTTTTACCAACTGAGCTATCAGGGAAGCCTCAGTATCTCCTAGATGCTGTTTTGTACTCCAAATTGCATCACATTAGGAGACACCCGGCCTCTGGTTGTCTCAGTTTAGTGGGGGTGAAATTGATCACCGGTGAGGCTGTGACAGCCAGACTTCTGTGTAGTAAAGGTATGTTTCATACCTTGTGACCACTGAGTAATCTATGGGGCAATTTCTGTTTACTTAGTTCTGTTTGTTTAAATGAAGTTACATTTTACATACAGTAAAATTCATCCGTTTTAGAGTGTGAGGGCTTTGTTGTTGTTGTTGTTGTTTTGGGTTCTTTTGGCCATGACAAGGCATGCAGGATCTTAGTTCCCCAGCCAGGGATTGAACCTGTGCCCCCTGTATTGGAAGCATAGAGCCCTAACCACTGAACCACCAGGGAAGTCCCTATAGTGTGACTTTTGACAAATTCATACACTTAATCATCACCACAATCAAGAGATAATACATTTCTATCACTCCCCCACCCCAATTTGCCCATGTACTTTTTTAGTCAATACTTAACACTAAAAAAAAAAAAATGAAAAAATAAAAATGAAAAAAATACTTACACTATACCTCTTGACAACCACTGATCTGTTTTCTGCCCGTATAGTTTTTGCCGATGTCATACACAGGCATATCTTATTTTATTGCACTCCACTTTATTGCACATCACAGATAATTGCATTTTTTCTAAACAAATTGAAGGTCTGTGGCAATCCTGCTTTGTCAAGGTGATGGTTAGCATTTTTTGGCAGTAAAGAATTTTTAAAATTTATTTTATTAAGTATAATTGGTTAACAATGTGTTAGTTTCTGCTGTATAATAAAATGATTCAGTTATATATTTACATATATTATTTTTCATATTCTTTTCCTTTGTGGTTTATTACAGGATATTGAATATTTTCCTGTGCCATACAGTAGGCCCTTGTTTATTCATTCTGTATATGATGGTGCACCTGCCAATCCCAAATTCCCAATCCATCCTCCCCACCTTCCCCAGGAATAAAGTATTTTTTAATTACAAAAGAGTTTCTACAATGTACAAAAAAGCTTGTACATTGCTTTTTCAATACAATGTAGTAGTAGTGTAGTTGCTCGTCATGTCCGACTCTTTATGACCCCAGGGACTGTAGCCCACCAGGCTCGTCTGTCCAGGGGATTCCTTGGGATCCTCCAGGCAAGAATACTGGAGTGGGTAGCCATTCCCTTCGCCAGGGGATCTTCCAGACCCAGGGAGTGAACTGAGGTCTTCTGCATTGCAGGCATATTCTTTACCATCTGAGCCACCAGGGAAGCCCCTAAACACAATGTATTGCACACTTAATAAACTACAGTACAGTGTAAACAAACTTTTCTGTGCGCCGGGAAACCAAAAATTTCATGTGACTTGCTTTATGGCCATACTCGCTGTACTGCAGTGTTCTGGAACTGAATCTGCAGTATCTCCAAGGTGTGCCTGTACACGGAATCTTTAGTATGTAGCCTTTTGTGTCTGCTTTTGTCCTCGTAGCATAATGCATTTGAGATCTATCTATGTTGTGATGCTTATCAATCCTTCTTATTGCTAAGTAGTGTTCCACTGTGTAGACATATCAACATGTTTATCCACTTACCAGCTGAGGGACATTGACTTGTTTACATGAGGTGATTCTTTAGCACCATGCAAATACCCAGTTTCACATCACATCAACCTTTCACCTAATGGCTTTCTTATCATTGGTGATCCTTGCCTCAATCAAGTACTTAATTGGGAGTTACAAAATGGTGATTTTCTAATTCTGTCATTCCCTCTACATTAACTTGAATTCTTCTGTAAAGAAGAGCTTTATTTCATTGACTAGGGTTATTTGGGTATTCTGAAATACTAAAAGGACAGGATAAATTCTGAAACACTTCTCTTCAATTATCAACTTTTAGGCTAAGAATTTGGTGCAATAAAGTCCAATGGTGACAAATTAGGGTTGATTTTTTGCAGGGAGGGGGTTTATCTTTTATGGACTTACGGATTTTTTTTTTTATATTCAATAGCTGAATCTGTTGCCTGTCAAATCTTTATCTTTTCCCCCACTTATTGAAAGAGGACTGTTTTAGTCTTTAGGGCTATACAAACAGGTAAATACAATTCCTATCCTTAAGAAAGACTGGTAAAAGGCAAATGAGTAAATACAAATTACAATGTTGTGCTACAATAGCAATGAGAGGAGATTCTGTGACGACACAGAAGAAGGAATGCTACCTGGGAAACCAAGCTCATATTACACATTTGATGAGACTTGGAATTTTTTTTTGTGACTGCCACTTAATTTACATTTTATTCCCTGTTTTTTTGCTTTTGTCTTCTTTTTCTTGCCCTCATATGGGCTACTTGAACATCTTTTAGAATTCCAGTTTGACTTAACTATATTGAGTGCATTACATTGTATGTAGCCTTTGAAGTGGTTGCTGTAGGTATTACTCTATACATATATTATATGTGTGTATATACTTGTCACAGTTCACTGATATTGACATTTTATCAATTTGAATAAAGTGTAGAAACCTTATCT
Organism: Giraffa tippelskirchi; assembly: GCF_054371585.1. Classification (NCBI taxonomy): domain Eukaryota; kingdom Metazoa; phylum Chordata; class Mammalia; order Artiodactyla; family Giraffidae; genus Giraffa; species Giraffa tippelskirchi. The sequence continues at coordinate 34,106,583 of NC_137286.1, read as the reverse complement.
CCCTTTTCCCTCACTAGTTTATAACAACCTTCAATATCTCCTCTACATACATTGAGAAGCACATCTAACAGTATTATATTTTGCTTCAAATATGTTGAACATATTTCAGAATACTCAAGAGAAGGAAAGGCTACTGCATCCATGTTTTTATTCTTTCCATTATTCTTCATTCCTAATATTTCAAGATTTCTTCTATCATGTTCTTTCTGTTTAGAGATCCTCCTTTAGACTTAAAAATATTTTTATTTTATACTGGAGTATAATTGATTTACAATGTTGTGTTAGTTTCAGGTATACAGCAGTGATTCGATTATATATATACATATATATATATATTTATCCATTCTTTTTCAGATTCTTTTCCAATATAGGTTATTACAGAGTATTGAATGGAGTTCCCTGTACTATACAGTAGGTCCTTGTCGACTATTTATTTTATATATCAGTTCAGTTCAGTCGCTCAGTCATGTCTGACTCTTTGCGACCCCATGAATTGCAGCACGCCAGGCCTCCCTGTCCATCACCAACTCCCGAAGTCTACCCAAACCCATGTCCATCGAGTCAGTGATGCCAGTAATGTTTATATGGTAATCCCAACCTCTTAATCTATCCCTGCCTCCTAGCCTTTCCCCTTTGGTAACCCAAAGTGTATTTTCTATGTTTGTGAGTCTGTTCCTGTTTTGTAAATAAGTTAATTTGCATCACTTTTTTTAGATTCCACATATAAGTAATATCATATGACACTTGTCTTTCTTTGTCTAACTTACTTCATTTAGTATAATAATATCTAGGTCCATCCTTGTTGCTGCAAATGGCATTATTTCGTTTTTTATGGCTGAGTAATATTCCACCGTGTGTATACACCACATCTTCTTTATCCATTCATCTGTCATGGACATGTGGGTCGCCTACTATCTTGGCTACTGTAAATAGTGCTGCCGTGTACAGTGGGGTGCGTGTAACTTTTCAGATCATGCTTTCTTCCAGATATATACCCAGGAATGGGATTGCTGGATCATATTGTAGCTCTGTTTTTAATTTTAAAAGGAAACTCCATACTGTTCTCCATAGTGTTTGTACCAATTTACTTTCCCACCAACAGTGCATGAGGGTTCCTTTTTCTCCACACCCTCTCCAGCATTTATTGTTTGTAGACTTTTTGATGGTGGCCTTTCTGACTGATGTGAGATGATACCTCATGGTAGTTTTGATTTCTTTTTCTCTAATAATTAGCGATGTTGAGCATAGCTTTTCATGTGCTTTTTGGCCATCTGTATGTCTTTGGGGAAATGTCTGTTTAGATCTTCTGCCCTTTTTTTAATTGGGTTGTTTATTTGATATTGAGCTGCATGAGTTGTTTATGTATTGTGGAGAGTAATCCCTGTTGGTCACATCATTTGCAAATATTTTCTCTTGTCTTTTTATTTATGGTTTCCTTTTAGCCTTTTTATTTTTATATTAGATCTGCTGGTGACAATTTTATTAGTTATTCCTCATCTGCAAATGTCTTGATCTCTCCCTTTACTCTTTAAAATGTCTTACAGTTGTGTCATTTTTAAAAATTGAAGTATAGTTAATTTATATTATATTAGTTTCAGGTGTGCAACATAATGATTCAATATCTTTATAATTATACTCCTTTTAAAGTTATTAGAAGACATTGTATACTCTGTACATATGTCCCTGAAGCTTCTTTATTTTACACATAGTAGTTTGTACCTCTCAATCCCCTTCTCCTGTCTTATTACTCCCCTCTTCTGTCTTCCCACTGGTAACTGTTCGTTTATTCTCTATATCTATGGATCTGTTTGTTTTCTTCTATTCATTCATTTCTTGGATTCTACATGTAAGTGATATCATACACTATTTTGTCGTTCTCTGATTTATTTACTAAGCATAATACTCTCCTAGGTCCATCTATATTTTTGTAAAAAGCAAAATTTCATTATTTTTTACGGATGAGTGATATGTATAATATATTATGAACATTGGGGTGCATGTATCTTTTTGAGTTGGTGTCTTTATTTCCTGCAGATAAATACCCAGAAGTCGGATTGCTGGATTATATGATAGTTCTATTGCTATTTTTTTGAGGAAACTCAGTATAGCTTCCACAGTGGCTGCACCAATTTATATTCCCACCAATAATGAACAAGGGTTCCCTTTTCTCCACATGCTCGCCAACATTTGTTATTTGTAGTCTTTTTGGTGATAGCCATTCTGACAGGTGGGAGGTGATATCTCATTGCGGTTGTGATTTGCATTTCTTTAATAATTAGCGATGCTGAGCATCTTTTCATTGCTGGTTGGCCATTTCTATGTCTTCTTTGGAAAAATGATTATTCAAGTTTTCTGCCCATTTTTCAGTCGGGTTGTTTTCTTTTTTGATATTGAGTTCTGTGGGCTATTTATATATTTTGGATATTAATCCCTTACCAGTCATATCATTTGCAATTGTTTTCTCCCATTCTGTAGACTTTTTTGTCAGTGGTTTCCTTTGCTGTGCCAAAGCTCTTAAGTTTAATTACATGCTATTTGTTTGTTTTTGCTTTTGTTTCCTTTGCCTTAGGAAGAAAATAAATCCCTCCCACCAAATTGCTACAATTTATGTCAGAGTATTCTGCCTATGTTTTCTTCAAGTTTTATCATATCTGGTCTTACATTAGGTCTTTAATCCATTTTGGGTAGTTTTTTTTTTTATGGTATGAGAAATGTTCTAATTTCATTTTTTTACTTGCTGTTTACTCTTAAAAATATATTTATGTCTTTGGCTGTGTTAGGTCTTAGTTGCAGCATGGGCTTTCTTTTTACAGTGTGCAGGCTTCTCATTGCAGTGGCTTCTCTTGTTGTAGAGCACAGGCTCTAGATGATGGGCTTCAGTAGTTGCAACTTGCAGACTCAGTAATTGTGAAACACAGGCCCAATTTTCCTGCAACATGTGGGAACTTCCTGGACCTGGAATCGAACCCATGTCCCCTGCATTGGCAGGTGGACTCTCAACTACTGGACCACTAGGGAAGTCCCCATGTGGGATCTTAAGTTGTATCATGTGAACTCTTAGTTGCAGCATGTGGGGTCTAGTTCCCTGACTAGGGATGGAACTCAGGCCCTCTGCATTGGGAGTGTGGAGTCTTAGCCACTGGACTCCCAGGGAAGTCCCTTGTCCTTTACTCTCGAGGTGATTTTCTCTGACTATAGAATTCTGGGTTGACACTTCTTTTCTTTCAGGGCCTGAAACGTGTTGTGTTTATTGTCTTTGGCCTCTGTGGTTTCTGATGAGACATTCAGTCATTCGAATTGTTTTCTGCCTATATGTAAGGTGTCATCTCTTGCTGCTTTCAGGATTTTTTTTCTTTAGTTCTCTGAAGTTTGATTATGATGTATCTTGACATAAATTTCTTTAGATTCAACCTGTGTGGAGTTCATTCAGCTTCTTGACTCTATACATTTGTGTCCTTTGCCATATTCTGGAAAATTTTAGTCATTATTTCTTTGAGTACTTCTCTGTTCCACCCTCCTTCTCCTTACCTTCTGGGACTCTGACACCACAAATATTAGATCCTTTGTTAAATGTCCTACAGGTCCTTGAGGCTCTATTTTATTATTATTATTTTGTTCTTGTTGTTTTCCAAGTTATCTTCCCTCTGTTGTTTAGACTGGCTAATTTCTATTGATTTATCTTCAAATCCACCGATTCTTTCTTCTGTTGTTAAGTTCACCCATTGAGATTTTTACCTGGGCTATTGTAGTTTTCGGTTCTAAAATGTTTATCTTGTTCTTTATATCTTCTATTTCTCTGCTGAGACTTGAAACATTTTTAGGACGGCTGCTTTAAAATCCTTAGGATAGACTTGTAACATCTGAGACATTCTAGTGTTGGCATTTGTCTTTTTTCATTTGAGTTGAAATTTTCTTGGTTCTTGGTACAATGATTTTTAAAAATTGAATTCTAGACACTTTGGGTATTATGAGACTGGATCGTATTTAAATCTCTTTTAGCAGGCCTTCTCTGACATGGTGCTGGTGGGGAAAGGGCTATGTCACCTCCTGTCAGCTAGGGTGGGGTCTAAGCTCCCACTCAACCTTTGCAGGCAGGGGTGGAAGGGGGACTGTGGTTCTGCGGGTGTGGCTGGAGGACAGCCCTTACTGTCTCTAACTTTGCTGTGCTGCTGGACTGTCCTTTTCCTCATCCACTGCTTAGAGAAAGCAGGCTTTTGTCAGGGCTTCCTTTGTGGGTTGGTGTTTCTAGGTGGTCAGCTTCTCCATCACTCAGCTTGGGATACATGAAACAGAAAATCTAAGGAATTTTTTGCTGTATTGTTCTTCAGGTCTTGAGGATCCTAGCCAGTCTGCCATCTCATCACCTTTTGTAGTCTTATGTTTGTTTTATAAAAAATGTCCAAGGTTTTTAGCTGGCCTAGTGAGAGGAATAGAAAAAAGCCCATCTGTTCCATTTCTCCAGAAGCAGAAGCCAGGAGGGGAGTCAGGCCTTATCACTTTAAATTGTCCCATCTTTAGCCAGTGGGTCAAGCTGGGTCCTGTTGACATGATTCATTTTTGACAGTTTTCTTGGAACCTGAGGCTTCCCTGGTGGCTCAGATGGTAAAAGTGTCTGCCTACAATGTGGGAGAAACCGGGTTCGATCCCTGGGTCAGGAAGATCCCCTGGAGAAGGAAATGGAAACCCACTCCAGTACTCTTGCCTGGAAAATCCCATGGACGGAGAAGCCTGATAGGCTACAGTCCACAGGGGCACAAAGAGTCAGACACGACTGAGTGACTTCACTTCACTTTTGGACCCTGAGATGTTCTAGGCTCCCCCTGTACTCTCCCTGCCCCAGACCCAGGATCAGTCTTTTCTACAAGCCGCCCTGGATGGCCTAAGACAGTCCTGGGAAGCCCTTTGTCTTAGTCTCTTCAGGCTGCTATAACAAAATACCATGGACTAGGTGGCTTAAACAACATATATTTCTCACAGTTCCAGAGACTGGGAAGTCCACATTCAAGTCAGAATCAGTTCTTGGTGAGGGCTCTTTCCTGCTTTGTTGGACAGCTGTCTTCTTGCTATGTTCTTATATCAACTATCCTCAGTACATGTTTGTAGGGAGAGAGTCTGTCTTCCTTTTTTTATAAGAACACTAATCCCATCATGCAGGTCTCATGACTTCATCTGAACCTAATTACTTCCCGAAGACCCCACCTCCTAAAACCATCTCACTAGGGTTGGGGCTTGGACACAGGAATTTAGGGGTGGGGTCACAATCGTTCAGCCCATTATCCCATTCCCCTTGCCAATGAGTGGTTCAGGCACGGGCCTTCTCTCTTCCTAGAGAAGATGACAGGGACGCAAGGGGCTCTCTCCTTTCTCTACCTGGGGGCATCTGGTGTTGGGGCCACCTACTTGCTGCCAGCTTCAAGACAAGGCCAGCACAGAGAGGGCAGAGCCAAGAGCATCCCAGGACTAGGAGCTGGAGCCCTGATTCTCCTGTCTACAGACAAGCTGTCTCGTTTTGGTCCGCATTCTGCCTCACCCCTGACCTGCCTCAGTCAGCAGCTGAGAAAAGAAAATGTACCATAGGTCAGTGTATCACTTGGTCTCTGTCACGAAAACCTCTGATGTGAACCCTAAAGAAATCAGGCACACACTTCTTTACACTTTTCACACTTCTGTTTATTGTTCCTTCTCATGAAAACCATTGATAAGTGCCTTTCACGGGAGAGGGAAGGTAATACTAGAAGGGTTCTCAGGATCCCAGGCTGGATTCTCAGGTGGTAACCTAGGAAGCCAGAGATCCAGGAGACCAGGCCTCCAGTGTCCTGGAGCTGGGGCTGCCCCCTAATGAGAAGTTCAGAGGGCAGCTCCACACGGGGCCCAGTGCTCTTCCTCTCAGCCCACGGAGCTCATCAGGGCCTGGGCCTGCTTCAGCTCTGCCGGGAGGAGAGGTAGGCAGGCAGGCGGCAGTTAGGCAGGATCTCAGGGCGCCCCTTACCCTCCCAATACAGCCGCGCCTCACCTGCCAGGAGGACCTGGAACTTGTCTGCTGAGAGGGACATGGCAATAGGCTGGGCTGGGGCACCTGGGGTAGCTGCCACCTCCAGCCGCAGGTGTACCAAAGGCTCTTCCACGGCGCGCAGCAGGCTAGAGCTCAGGGTGTAGTCCACCCGCCAGCCCACGCCTACCAGCCTGTTCACTGCGAGACCGAGAGGGGCTTGAGGTCACAGGCCGGGGAGCCAGGCGGCCCAAGCCCTCACCCTGGCTCAGCCCTGAACCCTCCAGGGCTCTGTGGCCTTTGAAAGGCTCTCATCCCTCTGACCCAGGAACTCAGATTACCCAAAGCAGGTCTCAGAGGAGAGAAACGTGGGCTGGAGCCAGGAATCCCAGCCCTGTGACTGCTTGACATGACGCGGTTAAGTATCCTTTCTGAGGACAAACAACTCCCAAACCACAGGCACCTTCCAGAATGGAGCCCAGCCCCAACACGGGCCCACCCTGCACTCACCCCGCAAGCTGCAGGCCCGCAGGCACTCCTGAAGGGGGCTCTGCTTCTCCTCGTAGCAGCGACAGAGGCTGGCTGCGTGCTCTGGGGACGAAAGGAGGTCCCCTGAGCTAGCAGGTTGGGGCTAGGGCTTAGGTGGCTCAGAGCGCAGGTCTCAGGCTCCTGGCCCAGACAAGGCAAAGTGCGTCCCAGGGTCACACAGCCTGACCTCTGCTCAGCACCCCTTGGCCTACAGGTCACCCACCTGCCTGCCCTCGTCCCCATACCTTTGGGCAGCCCCAGCTGCTGCAGTTCGCTGGACAAGGACTCGCCATCCACGCTGTGCTTGGCCGCACTGGAGAGGATGAAACTCAGCACCGCCACCGTGGCCTTCACATCGCCCGACTCTGGGGGGAGCCGTAGGTGAAGCGGGGGTGTCACTGCAGCCCCAGCCACCTCCTTGTGGCCCCACTATCTTCAGCTCAGAGTCCCCAGGCCTCCTAAAGCCACGAGCACTGCCACTGCCCCACCGGGAGCTGGTGGAGGCCCTGGGGTGGCAGTGGCTTTCCTCCCTTATCTCCTCCACTGAGGCCAGTGGGTCAGAGCAGGCCGGGAGGAGGGGCCTCTGTGCCAGGCCCCAGGCGGAGTACCCAGGGTCACCCAAAGGTCTGTGGAGCCAGTGGGGTGCTTACCAAACCTGGCGTCCGCAGTGAGCTTCAGAATCTTCTCGTACTGTGAAGAAAGGAGGCCTTCAGGGTGGGGCTGGTCCCCTGCTCACCAGCCCCCTGGCCTGGACCCTGTGGTAAGGACATGAGGTATCCAGGGAGGGTGGGAGCTGATCACCCACCCCCCTCAGTCTGGTGCACTTTCAGGGCAGTAGGATCACCGGGTCATGGGACCATAGGGGGGTAGCGTCCTGTACTCACGTCAAGCCCCTCTCCCAGGAGGTCCTTCAGCACCTGGCCACACAGCAGCCTCAGCTTCACGGAGGACTGGAGGGGGAGGCCTTATATCAGCCAGACTGACCCACCTTACATAGGCACACTGAGGGGCTGGCTCAGAGAGGGCTGGCCACATGATCAGTCACACAGCATGTGAAAAGGCCCAAGAGGGCTGAGACACCAACTCAGGAGTGACCTCACCACCCTCCATCCCCCTCCAAGAGCCCCCAGATGCCACCCCTCCCTGCCCCCACCCCCAAGATCCCATGCACTCAACAATCTTGGCCAGTGTGCTGATCTCTGCCAGGACCCAGTCAGGACAGTCCAGGTCACCACAGAATCGGAACCTCTGCAAGACAGTGAGGTAGGTGGTCAGGCTGGAGGACGGGCTGACATACGCCCAGGTGTCTCCCACGCTACTGCTCCTCAGGGTTCCTGCTCCCTGTCCAAGATGGACGAGCTCTGGCCACTTGTTCTCCCCTACTACCAGGCGGTTTAGAGAACGCTCTCCCTGATTCTTCCGCCACCAAATCTTGTTCTGATGCGTGTCCCAGGCATTCACCTGCTCTGCGGACATGCCTGGGTGCCTGCTCTGTGGGAGAACCCACTGTAAGCGCTGGGGCACTGCATGGAACACATGACCCTCTCACCTCCTCTTCCTTTCCCTCTCCAGCTCCAGCTATACTGGCCTCCCTGTGGCTTCTGTTGCAAATTAAACGTGGCTTGCTCTCTCATTTCACTCAGGTCTCTGCCCAAATGACACCCTTTCTGATGGGCTTTCTCTATTTGCTTTCTTAAATAGCCCCTTACACAAGGTAATTTAGGAAGGTCAGCAGATGTATTCATTATCTTGATCGTGGTAATGTTTTCATGAGCATACATGTTAAAACTTACTGAACCATACATTTACACATGTATGATTTATGTTGATTTTATCTCAAAGAAGCCATTTAAACAGCTCTTCACCATCATGTTCTAGCTCCTTCCTTTTTGATCTCCACAGCGTTTATTACACCACATATCACATTTTATTATTTATTCAAGGTCTATCTCCTGTTAGAACGCAAACCCACCCAGTCAACTACATATTGATAATATCCTCCACCGGCCTGATCCACTGTCGTTTGCCCTGTTTCTGCAGCAAAGCTCTAATGCACACAGTGTACACATTCATCTCTCCACGCCTCTACCTGCACTGCTTTCAGATATTAGGAAGAAAACCTGCGAACTGGGACACGGTGAATCCACGTTCTTCTGATTCTGTCAGGCCCTCAAGGCAGCCCCATGAACTCCATGTCTTCTACTTTGCCCCACTGTTCACCTCATCAGTTACTTCAGACCTGCTCCATGACTCTTCCACCTCCAAACCTCCTTTCTGGCCTGCCACCCCCTTGATCACACGTGACCCCAGTGAAGTCCTCTAGCCATGGTCACAAATGACTTTTGTCACTAAACCTAGTCTTCCTCTTCCTTAGCTCATCCACAACAGCAGAAACAAACCCATCCTTCTTCTTGAAGCAACATACTCTTCTGGATTTCTCCCTCTGGCCTGGCCTCTGTCTCATTTGCTGGCTCACCCTTCCCCACCCCCAACCCCCAAATGGTGATCTCAGCAGACTGCCTGCTGTCATTACTCTGAGGCAAGGCCCTGGGACCGCTGGTGAGGTGGTGGGGTGGTAAGGAAAGTCTGGGGCTTCTTTCCCTACTTCAGGGATTTTTAACTGTTTTGTGGCATGGACTCATCAGGCATCTGGTGAAGTCTACAGGCCTCTCTCAAAACAATGTTTTCAAATGAATAAAGTACATAGGAAAAACTACATAGTAAAAGACACTAATTAAAAGTTATCAAAATAGGTAGTTCCCTGGTGGCCTAGTGGTTAGGATCCTGGGCTTTCACTGCTGTGGCCCTCGGTTCAATCCCTGATCGGGGAACAAAGATCCCTCAAGCCACCTGGTGTGGCAGGGGAAAAAAAGAAGTAAGTTATCAAAATATTCAAAACCAATTGGTGATGTGACATATGTTTCAATTCAAGTGATGCCAGTAATTTGGAAATGAGCATAAATATGTAAATAATGCCAACAGCTGTGACATGAAAATATCTGGTTTCTATTAGTGACAAAGTCAGAGGTGCTGCTAATAATACTCAAGTCTGTTGCCAACATTCATAACTGGAAGTGAAGTCACTTAGTCGTGTCCGACTCTTTGTGACCCCAGGGACTGTAGCCTGCCAGGCTCCTCCGTCCATGGGATTTTCCAGGCAATAGCACTGGAGTGGGTTGCCATTGCCTTCTCCATAACTCATAACTGGAGGAAATATTAAATTTCAGTTTGAAGTTAGTGAAAATTGAGATATAATATTTGTCCTAAGTTCATGGGCCCCTGACTTATTCCCACTGGACTATTTTATCATCTCTGGAATTTCTCTGACTTCTACCATCTCTGTATTATTTACATTTTTACCATAAGAATGTGTTCCTTGTGTAACTTCTTAAAATACCAGCATTTCTCTAGGTTCTGTCCTAGGCCTTTTCTTCCAAACTCACACTGTGGCTGAGACAGATCATCTTTCTGCTGATGGCTCCCAAATTTATAACCGCCATCCTATTGTAGATTCTCTTCTGAGCTCCAGATCCTTAAATCCAGACTGTCTCCTACCCAGGTGCACCTGGCAGCTTAGAGGCCTCACTAACCATGTATCACAGTGACTGGTTCTCTTCCCTCTGAAACCTGCCCCTACCTGTCCCACCACCACTGAGCACCAGCACCTGGGAACCAAACCCAGCTCCCTACTTCTCCCTTCTCCCTCATGCATTTAGTCTCTGAGCCCCACTGATCTCCTCCACTTCTATCTCCATTCTCTCTCAACTCACTACCATCTCCTGGGTGGGGGAGTGTTTACTGCCCCAGGCTTCCCCTCTTCCTCCCTCAACAAATCAGCTGAAAGGCTCTTCCTCATTTCTCTGCCTTTCTTAAAAGTCCAAACTCCTCTCAAGACCCAGCAAGCTGTGGTCTTTGCTTATTTCGAGCCTCATTGTTCACTAGCTTCTAGTTTCTACTCTTCCAGGTGATGAAATGCATTCATTCCTAGGGTTCCGAGCTCTCACTCACCTGAAGTCTTTGAATGCTGTCCCCTATCTGAAGATACAGCCTCCCACCAGCCCTCTTCCATCCCTTCCAATTCCTGGTACACAAGCTGCTTTCTTTCTGCCCCAGCAAGCTTTCTTCCCCGCTCCCAGGCCCTTAAGTGATGTCATCCTTGGGAAGCCTTCTAGCACTATGCACAAGGTGAGTTTAGTCCTTCCCGGCTCAGGTCTTAATTATGACTGCCCATTCAAGCCTCCAACTCGGCCCTTCCCTCCTGCAGCCCAAGTCCTAGTGCCTGGCACAGTGCCTGATATACAGTAGGCACTCACAATCTGTTAAATGAATGAATGAATGGATAAGTTGAGAAGTTTCCACCCCGTATATACTCCTTTCTACCTCTGGGAAGAGCAGAGGGATTTCCTAACAGTGCAGAAGACTGAGCGAAACTGTCAGCAAGTTTTCCTCCAAGTTCCACGGGAAGGCTGGGAGGTGGGCACCTTCGAGACGTCCTACTCAGGGGCAGAGAAAGGCCTGGAGAGACAAGCCCCAGCTCCTGCCCCCGGGAGTTCGGGCCCTTCCTTCCAGTCAAGACACTCCAAGCCTGCCGTCCCGCCCGCCTGCCGTCCCGCCCTGCTGGATGAGGATGGAGGGAGGCTTTTCTTTACCAGACCCTCGGTGTTAACGACCGCACCCAAGGGTCTGCTCCGCGGCCCGGGCAGATTTCCCATCTCCTCGCACCCAGCGCCCCACCCTTCGCGCAGCAGCGGCGTGGGGCTTTGGGGGCTCCTACCAGGCCCGCCCTCAGCTACCAACCTCGTATCAACCCTTATCCCTCACCATTGCTCCAGGAAGCCCGCGCCCAGGACTTTCCCTTTCCTGTAGCGCTGGGTCAGCTGATGCAGCGGTCACGTGACGCGGGGGCGGGGCTTCCTCGGATCAAGGCGGGAGCGCGTCGCTGATCGCCGAGTTGCTGGAGCGAGACACGGAGTCCCTTTGTCAATCCCCAGAACCTTTCCCCGGAAAGGACCCGCGCCAACCCCCAGGTTAACTGAAAAGAGAACCAAAGCAGCAGGAAGAGGGAGTGGAAGCCGTTTAATTTGTTCTCATTAAGGCAGGGGAGGCCTTCCTTTCTGCAGTGGTATTCAGGTCGTTTCCATGTTTTGCATCAGTAAGCAGTGCCCTTACCATACAGGTGTGGGTTGTGGCAAAAGATATATTTTTAAAACTTTATTGGAATAGAATGCACATACAGGAAATTGTACACAGTACAAATGCAGAGCTTAATGAATTTTCATAAACCGTAAGCCCCACATAACCAACACCCAAATAAGAAAACATTATCAGTACCCCAGATACCTCCTTCAAGTGCCTGGTAGTGCCAGGGTATTTTATTTCATTTTGATGAATCCCTTTAGTTGCATAGCAAAAAGCCTGTAACAGTTGACACGCTCAGAATGCTTTTGCAGCTTCACCAACATCAGCTGTTTATCTTAATTTTTCTCAATCTAATGGGAGAGAAAAAGTTTGCTCTAAATTTTATTAGTCTGCTTACTGGTGAGCTTGAAGTAATGAATAGACCAGGAAAACTAAGTTTCCAGTATTCACTTAAATAGATAAAAACAAACAAAAGATAGCAACAACAAAAATACACTAGAGTATAAACTAATGACCAAAAAAGAAATTGAACAGTTTGATTTCTCTCTTCCGTTCCATGCCTCTCACCTATACAGCAGGTGATTGTTTTTTTGTTGCAGCCTTTCAAGCTTTCAAAGGACAGATAGAGCCCATGACAATTAAACCACTCCATAAATAGAAAGAGATGGAAAGTTAATTCTTGCTAAAATTTATCACACTTAAAAAGATCTTTTTAAAAATCATAAACAGCACAATGAAATCAATAGTGTTGCAATATACCATATCAAAAAAAAATTTCTTTTAAGAGGACAAGAATAGTTCCAAAAGAAGAAATGAATTGATACGCTTAGGAAATCATTATTAAATAGAAGAAAAAAATTAGTAATAGATGAAAACTGCCCTAAGTTGATAGGGTATTTGAAAGACAAAACAGCAAACATCAAACAGAATTTATTTAAATTTGGAAATAAGGCAAAAGGCAGGTGGCGTGTCCTTTTAATGTCATACTGGAGCATTGTCTCACAGATCTGTTTCACAAATAAAGAGTATTTGACTATTTAGACCAGTAGTTATCAAACTTTTAGAGTGTTTAAGAATCACCTACTGGGCTTGTTATAACAGTACTAGGCTCCACCCCCAGAGTTTCTCTAATTAATTAGCTCTGGAATGGGGCCTGAAAATTTGCATTTCCAACAGGTTCCTTGGTCTGTTGAGATTTCCAGTTTGGGGACTACACTTTGAAAGCCACTAATGAAGGAAAATGTACCTGAGAAATTATATGTTAACTCATGATTTTCTGTCCAGTAGAAAAGATAACCCCAAAGATTACAATTTTATTGCCCCATATGTAATTATCAGGTTTTTGTCTCTAACTCAGCACACACTTTGAAATGCCCTTGCCTGTGCACTAGAAATACTTCTCAACACAGACATAGACTTAAGGACACGCGGGTGGGTTAGGAAGGGGAGGGTGAGATGTATGGAGAGAGTAACATGGAAACTTATATTACCATATGTAAAATAGATTAGCCAATGGGAATTTTCTGTATGACTCAGGAAACTCAGACAGGGACTGTATATCAACCAAGAGGGGTAAGGTGGGGAGGGAGATGGGGAAGGAGTTTCAGAGGGAGGGGAAATATGTATACCTATGGCTGATTCATGTTGTATGGCAGAAGCCAACAAAATTCTGTAAAACAATGATCCTTCAATTAAAAAAAAAACTTCTCAAAATGTTCCTTGGGGACCTTCCTGGTGGTCCAATGTTTAAGACTCTGTGCTGCCAATGCAGGGGGCATGGGTTGGATCCCTGGTTAGGAAACTAAGGTCCCACATGCCCCGTGGCCAAAAGATTTTTTTAAAAGTTTTTTGAATTAGCTTTGCCATCTTACTGTTCCCTCATTAATTAAATATTTGACATGCTTTCCTCCAGTTGTATGAAAGTCATGTTTTTCACTTTTTTGCAAATTAGACTTTGATACAGTATACTCATATACTAGCCCTGGACAGGAGTATACAGATACTGTATTTTAATACTAGATGTATTCCCCTTAAAGTCAGGAGCAGTAATGCACTCTCATTATGACCCAACATTATCCTAGAGGTGCTATGACCTGGGCTTCTCAACTGGGGGTGATTTTTCCTTCTGAGGGGATATTTGATAATGTCTGGAGATATTTTTAGTTGTCACAACTATAGAATGCTGGCATCCCGAGGACAGAGGGCAGAGGCCAGGAACACTGCTAAACAGCCTGCAAGGCATGAGATAATCCCCAGTAACAAAGATGGCCAGGTGGCTAGAGGATGATGCTAGAGCATTGTGTGTAGACCAGGCTCTCCAGACCCACCTGGGGCAGAGGAGTCAGAGGCCCACAGGTGAGCACCTGCTCATCCCAGCCCCACACACCCCACAGGTGGAGAGAGGAAGGCTTCATAAGGAAGTGGAGGCAAGCAGGCAAGTGCGGATCTCATCTTTCTGCCTGAGAGAAAGTCCCAGGTCAGCAATGGGAGGGTCAGTTCCCATGTTCCTGAGCCAGTAAGGGGATGGTCCTGGCCAGAACTCTGGAACCCTGGCTAGTTGAAGACCCCCCTTTTGCCCCACAGATCATCATGGGAGTCCTGTCCAGCCTCTGGCCATGAGGTGATTTTTTGGCTTCTAACGCTGAGGCTTACCTTGCTTTTCTCTCTCACCTGCCACTCTCATGCAGCCCTGCCTTGAAGGTGAGTGTTTCTCTGAGGTGGTCTGAGGGGTTAGGGGTGCAGGCCCAGGGTCAGTGGCTCGGGCTGGATCAGGAGCCAGTCCCAAAAAAGTCCCTGTGCACCTTTACCCTCAGCCGGGCCTGCCCACACTGCACAGCACAGCCACAGCTGTGGGCCAGGAGAGACCCCCAAGGACCAAGGACTGACCTCACTGATACTAGCCTCTTCCTTGCAGCCCCCACAGCAGCTCTGCACTTCCTCTCCAAGTCCCACACAAGCCCCGTGCCCATCCAGTCTGCTTCTCCTGACCTCAAAAAACACTGGGTTTTGTACCCCCTACTCCTCACTCCAGGTTCTCTGCCCAGGAGACTGCTGAAAGGGGAACTGGTTGCACCTGCTGGAGAAAGGCCTTCGGAGATCCACTTCTTTGGGATTAGTTCCACCTTCGTTCACTCACTTACCAAATGCTCTTTTTCTCTATGCCAGGCTCTAGGGTGATATGTCAAGCGGGGTGCATGCCCTGAGGAGTTCCCCCCTCTTTAGAGACAAACAGGTAGACTCTCAGGCCTTGGTTGTGTGGGCGCCCAGGATTGGGAAGGGGAGGGCCTCACCCACAAGAGGTGATGGCGGGTGTGAATATAGAGGGCATGGGGGCGACCACAGGCCAAGGGTGTCCAGGCAGAGCTCAGCTTGTGAAACCAGGGTGGGGGCAGGCGCTGCTCTGTCTGGAAGGCCTCCTGACCTTGCCGACAGTCGGCTCCGGCCGGATCACAGGCAAAGGCTTCATGTTGATTTTTTTTGTGCTCAGTTGTTCAGTCGTGCCCAACTCTGTTTGACCCCGTGGACTGTAGCTCACCAGGCTCCACTGTCCATGCGATTGTCCAGGCAAGACTACTGGAGTGGGGTGCCGTTTCCGACTCCAGGGGAATCTTCCCGACCCAGGGATCGAACCCGCTTCTCTTGTGTCTCCTGTATTGGCAGGGGGATTCTTTACTATGAGCGCCACCTGGAAAGTAATATTTAGTACATTTGATTTACATAACTAAACATGATAATTGTAACAAAAAAAATCACAAGATACAGGACTTCTCTGGTGGTCCAGTGGTTAAGACTCCACACTACCAATGCAGGGGGCACATGTTTGATCCCTGGCTGGGAAACTAAAATCCCATATGCCATGTGGTGCGGCCAAAAGATTTTTTAAAAAAATTATAAAATACAGAGAAGTTAAAGAAACAAAAATCTGTAAACCCTTTCTCTCCCCAAATAACTGCTCTAACAGCCCTTTTCAACTTTTTCCCCACACATGTGTAACTGTGACCTAATAAGAAATATACATTTTGTCTTTACCATGGGTTCCTGACACAGAGCTCCAAAATCCTTTGATGTATCCTGGGCAATAGCAGCTTCTTTTGCTCTAGTGAGGTGACTCTAGGTTGGGTCCTGGATAGCTTCAGCATGGGGGCTGGTCACCAGGAAGACCGAGCCATGATTAGAAGCTTGGCTGGAACTTCCCCCAGTGGCTAAGACTCTGCACTCCCCAATACAGGAAGCCCGGTTTCAATTCCTGGTCAAGGAACTAGATCCCACATGCTACAGCTAAGAGTTCGCCTGCCGCAACTAACACCCAAGTGCAGCCAAATAAATAAATCTTTTAAAAAGAGAATCTTGGAGAGGGGCTGCTGAGCGAATTAATCATTGATTATTCCTACGTGATGAAGCCTTCATAATGATCTGTGAACCACAGAGCTTCCAGGTTGGTGTGCTGGGAGGTGGCACACGCCAACTCCACTGGGGCAGAAGCTCCTGTCCTTGGAACCTCCCAGGCCTTGCCCAGTGTCTCTCTTCATCTTACTGTTTAACTGTATCCTTTATCATGTTCTTTATCATATAGCAAAGTGGTGAGCGTAAGTGTTTGCCTAACTTCTGTGAACCATTATGACAAGTTATTTCACCTGAGGAGGCAATTGTGAGAATGCCGATTTGTAGCCAGTCTGGACCTACTGGGGGTGGCGGGGTCAACTCTTTTGTGATTGGTGTCTGAGGTAAGGGGAGATCTTGGGGACTGAGCCCTTCTCCTGCATGGTTTGTGCTATCCCCAGGTAGACAGTGTCAGAGCAGAATTGTAGGACATTCAGCCAGAGAGTGGGTTGGTGAGGGGAGAAACCCACACTTTTGATGTCAGAGTACTCAGTGTGTGGAGGAATAGTTTTTCCTTTTAGTCGCTATAAATATAAACTTTATGAAACAGTGTATCATATTCTATTTTGGAATCTAAGTTTTCACCCAGCAGTGACTAGTGGCAGGCTTTGAACAGGCTAGGAGTTGTGCAGGCCCTGCCCTGGGTTCCAGCAGGGATAAGAGCACTATAACAGGAGTCTGGACACGCTGCTGGGTGACCTTGGGTAAGCCTCTACCATCCTCAGAGCCTCCATTTTCTTGGTCAGATTAAGAGCATGGGTAGTACAGGGTCAGTGTCTGAAAGGCAGAACTCTGTATAAAGCTGGGCAGGCTGTGCACTGCACAAATTTAGGAGGAGAAGGAGGGGTATTCTTGTCTTAATACGTGTGAAGGAGTCCCCAGAGCTGAGGAATAAATGGGCTCTGCCCGGAATGTGGTGTGTAAACCTGTTGGTACACAAGATGATTTTAGGTGGTATGCAAATGCATTCCTTCTCACAGTTACTTTCTATTTGTAGTAAATGATACCGACTTTCCACTTGAAGAGCTTGTTAAACCACAGTTTTGTTTGTTTGGCCTTGCTGTGTGGCTTGAGGGATCTTAGTTCCCCAACAAGGGATTGAACCCTGGGCCCTCAGTAGTGAAAGCACTGAGTCCTAACCTCTGGTGTGCATGCTAAGCCCCTTCAATCATGTCCAACTCTTTGCGACCCCAAGGACCATAGCCCACCAGGCTCCTCTGTCCATGGGCTTCTCTAGGCAAACATATTGGAGTGGGTCGCCATGCCCTCCTCCAGGGGATCTTCCTGACCCAGGGATTGAACCCATGTCTCTTACATCTCCTGCATTGGAAGGCAGGTTCTTGACCACTAGTGCCACCTGGGAAGCCCCAGAACTGCTGGACCACCAGGGACTTCTCTCCCTAGAGTTTCTGATCAGTAGATCAGAGGTGGAGCCTGATGATTTGAATTTCGAGCAAGTTCCCAAGTGAGGCTTTGGTGCTGGTTCAAGGACCACACTTTGAGGACCACTTAACAAATTGTTTTGTTTTTAATACAGTTGTTTAGCTTTTAAAAATGAGCACATGTTCAACATCACTAACCATTAAGGAAATGCAAATTCAGACCATGGTAAGAGAACACGACATACTTACTAGAACAACTGAACTAAAATGAGGGGAACTGAAAAGTAGTGACCATATAAATACAAATAAAACTCTATCTGTCATATGCGTCTGGTGGAAATGTAATGTGGTCTAAACATTCTGGAAAACAATTTGGCAGTTTCTTTTAAAAACTAAACATACACCTTAATATGACCTAGCAGTTGTACTCCTGGGCATTTATCTCAGAAAGATAGAAACTTACATCTACACAAAAATCTATATGTGAGTGTTCATGGTAGATTTATTTGTAAAAGCCCAAGCTGGAAACAGCCAAATATCCCTCAAATGATGGCTAAGCAAAGTGTTTTACAACCATATTACAAACTGCTATTGTTCACCTTAAAAATAAAAGTTATTTTACTAGCAGAAAATGTGTTTCTTTGGAAGTGGCAAAGGAACTGAAATTCTGGATAAGCAAGCTACAGCAAAAGGCATAACCAAGTCCAACAAAGAAAGAAGAAAAATGTTATTTTATAGAGAAAGAGGAGATGTTGAGAGGATTTATTTTGAATGAAAGTCCATTGGAGAAAAATGGGGGTTCAGGGTGATGATGGTTTTCTGTTTGGCTGTTGCTGAGGTAGTAAATTTCTTGTAGAAGATGCAATGTACGTCTTTTCCCATTGGGGTCAAATTCACCCAGGTCCTGTAATTGACATAGAGTGGTACTGGGCAAGAAGAGCTCCCTCTTCTGGCCTCCAGACTCCATTTTAGTGAGGTTTGCAGACTCAGTTGCTCAGTCATGTCCGATTCTTTGCAACTCTGTGAACTGTAGCCTGTTAGGCTCTTGTATTCATGGAATTTTCCAGGCAAGAATACTGGAGTGGGTTGCCGTTTCTTCCTCTAGGGGATCTTCCCAACCCAGGGATCGAACCCACATCCCTTCCACCTCCTGTATTGACAGATGGCTTCTTTACCACTGCGCCACCTGGAAATCCCTTATTTTCACACTATTCAGCAGTAAAAAGGGACAAGCTATTGATACATGCAACAACATGGATGGGTCTCAAGGGTATTGTTCTGAATAGAAAAAAAAAGCCGATCTCAAAAGGTCACATCACATATGATTTTATATAACAGTCTTGAAATGACAGAATTATAGAGGTGGAAAAAAGATGAGTGGCTGCCAGAGGGATGGTGGGAGAGGATAGATAAGGTATGACTAAAGGAGTAGCAGAGGAGCTTTTTATAGTGGTGGAATAGTTCTGAATCTTGATCATAGGTGGTTACATGAATGTACATGGGATAAAATGATAGAACTATACCTTTGGCATTGTTTGGATATTGTATTATATGTAATTGCTGGAGGAAACAGTGAAGGGTACACAGAACCTCTCTGCACTATCTTTGAAATCTTTGAATCTATAATTTCAAATGAGTTTTAAAAAAATGAAAAATAATTTGTCGTGGTCCCTGTGTGGGTTGGAAAAGAATTTCCAGACACAAGGCAGAATGAGAGCAGACTGGAGTTGATTAGAGCTGGCGATGCTATTAGAACAGCATGTTGGCTCAACGGAGAGCCCTTTTGTGGGCTAGTAGCCAGTTCTTACGGCCTCAAGACAAAAATCATGCTGGAAGGGTGGCAGTAGGTGATTAGTTATGATGCTATAGGGGGGATATTATATTTAATGTGGAGTCAGGGAGCTGGCTGGTTTAGATCAGGAGGCTCATGGCAGTAGTTGCTATGTTGTTGTTCAGTCGCTAAGTTATGTCCAACTCTTTGCCACTGAGAGGGTAACAGGCAGGAAGGCCAGGGGTCTCCAAACAGAGGAAATAGGCTGCAAGTGTCAGACATTTTTTATTTCTCCCTTAAGCGGCAGGAGGAAACAGACTACAAGTGTCAGATTTTTTTCTCTTAAATTTCTATGTTGCCATGACGACACCTGGTGCCACCCGAACTTAACTTTTCTCACACCTTGAGCTAACCAATGCGTTTTTCTTTTGGAAATGTTTTTCTTAAGCTATGTTAATGAAACTATGTATTTGCTTTGGAATTTGCTTTTCTTCAAAATGGTTCTACCTAAGACTAACTTTTTTTCTTTTCTCAAACCTTGGGCTGATAATAGCTCAACAAACCAGTATTCATATCCATTGTTTTATGGCTAGGGGATGACACACCTCGTGCCACCCTATCTCAAAAATGCATATTGTGGTAGCGGGGCCTGGTGAAACTCCATCAGCCTTGAGGTGTCTCTCTTATCTGATTAATAGCTTTTTAACAGACATAAAACAACCGGCTAAAGACTAGCAGGGGGCCACTCTTTCTGCCCCCTTCTGATGTCTATGTCAGAAGCTTTCTCTATCTCTTTAATACTTTAGTAAAACTTTACCACACAAAAGCTCTGAGAGATCAAGCCTTGTCACTGGCCCCATATTGAATTCCTCTCCTCTGGAGGCCAAGAATCCAGGTGGCGTCTTTCACGGCTCAACAACAACCTTTCATCTTGAGGGGTTCTTCAAGACAAGTTAAGGACGCTTGGAGCTCTAGTCCTTTGTTCTCCAGCAAACATATTTTCAGCTGTATTTCACTAACTCTACGGTGTGCTTGTGTGTGTGTGATAGATTAAAAGAGACACATACGCGAACAAAGGGCTGTGTCCTAATCTGCAGATCTGAGGTGACCTTGTACGATTTATGGCAGAAACCCTATCAGGGGATTATACCGACCTGCTAATGTCAAGAAGCACCCAATGTCTCCTTCGGGGAACGGCCAGAGATGGACGAAGTATGTGGGCCGAACTCTCCTTTTTCGGTCAAACTTTCCAGTCTCTTTGACCATTTCATAACTTCTGGGAATTAGAACGAACTACTAACCTACTCTGTTGGATCATAGACTTTCAAGGGACTTGTGATCTATGCTGTTACTGTGTACTGTTACTTAGGTCCCAAATTTAGACTGGTAATCAGGAAGTGCCTAGCCTCACTAGGAGTTGAAAGTTCAGAAGCTAGATGGAGCTCTAGCTCCAAGAGCATCTCTCAGGTTAAAGGTTACTCGGGAATTACTGCGGGCTTCTTCCTTTGGTAACACGAGCTCTTAGTGGACCAGAGGAGGCTCTCCAGTGGCTTTTGTCCTAACTCCTTAGATATTCTTTCTATGGAATCTGTAGGAATACTGGTGTAGTGATGCTCAGAAGGAACATATCGGTTTTATGTTTGTACCGGTCTTATTGTGGTCAGGAATATATTTAGGGTCATGCACAGGCACTCAGGAGATGAATGTTTCCCTCAGTGGTCTTAGCTTAGGAGGCATTCCGGAATGTTACTCTGATTGCACCCCAGGTGGCATCAGAGGTACGCAGGGTTTTAATGGTGAGGAGCTGGACATTAATCTGGGATGCTATCAGGTCCCCCTGGCGCATCTCCACCCCGCCTCAGTGGTAGAGCCAGGAGGGACAAGTAAGGTGCCTGTGTCAGTAAGGGACAGACTAAGACCAACCAGGGAAGGAAAGCTTCAGTGTAAAGTCTGTCTATGCCCCCATCTAAAGCAGGGAGGGACGCCTCGGGTAGAAAGATGGCGCCGATCACTTTTTTTCTCTCTTACACATGGGAGCTAACAATTCCAGCCTCACTCCTTTGAACTGTATCCTGAAAAACTGGGATAGACTTGATCCCCAGAGCTTAAAGAAGACATACCTGATCTTCTATGTGATATTGCATGGCCACAGTATCCATTGGAGGATGGTGAACGGTGACCAGTTGTAGGGTCTCTTAATTTTAATACTGTTTTACAATTAGAGCGGTTCTGTAGAAAACAAGGGAAATGGGTAGAAGTAGCATATGTGTTGCCCTTTTTCTCTCTGCAAGACATGCCAGATATATGTCCTCAGGGTATAGATTTGGGCATGAAACCTTCAGCTCCCTTCTGTCTTCCTACTTTGCCCTCATACCCGGGGCTCCAAACTGACCAAACTGAAAGTCAGAAAACCACCCCCACCCCAGGGAAGGTTGCCTTGGTCTTGGTAAAAATCCAAACTGAGATTCAAATTGTCCAAGTAGAGGGCCAAAAAACCCCTGCCTCAGTACGACCTCAGACTACTCTGGTTTCAACAGAAACCCAGGCAATCAAAGTAAGAGAAGCTCAGACAGCAAAAACTAAGGGTGAAATACAGGGTGAGATGGAGGACAGAAGACAAAGAGATAAAGAAAGACAGGTTTCTCCAATGGCTGGGGAACAGCCACACAAGCTGTTGCCTCTTCATGAAGCATCCACTGGGAGAAAAAAAAATCTGACACTTGTAGCTTGTTTCCTCCTGCCGCTTAAGGGAGAGAGAAAAAATGTCTGACACGTGCAGCCTATTTCCTCCATTTGGAGACCCCTGGCCTTCCTGACTGTTACTCTCTCACCACCCCATGGACTGCAGCACACCAGGCTTCCCTGTCCCTCACTATCTCCTGGAGCTTGCTCAAACTCATGTGCATTGAGTCGATGATGTCATCCAACCATTTTATCCTCTTGTCACCGCTTTGTCCTCTTGTCCTCAATCTTTCGCAGCATCGGGATCTTTTCCAGTGAGTTGACTCTTCTCATCAGGTGGCCAAAGTAGTAGAGCTTCAGCGTCAGTCCTTTCAATGAATATTCAGGGTTGATTTCCTTTAGGCTTGACTGGTTTGATCTTCTTGCTATCCAGGGGACTCTCAAGAGTCTTCTCCAGCACCACAGTTTGAAGGCATCAATTTTTTGGTGCTCAACCTTCTTTATGGTCCAACTTGGGACTCTTCCAAAGCATTTCTACCCCTCAGCAGTCCGAGAGCATGCAGTCCTTTCAATGAATATTCAGGGTTGATTTCCTTTAGGCTTGACTAGTTTGATCTCTTTGCTGTCCAAGGGACTCTTGAGTGTCTTCGCCAGTACCACAGTTTGAAAGCATAAATTCTTCAGTGCTCAGCCTTTTTTGTGGTCCAGCTCTCACATCTGTACATGACTAGTGGAATGTAGTTGCTATGGGACTTGGTTAATTCCAGAGACTTTAGTTTAAATCCTGTCTTCTAATTCTCATATCTCAGCCATTTAGGAGTCTGCTTGTGTTGACTGGTTTTTCTCTTAATTTTAGGATATATTTTCTTGCTGCTTCGTATATTTAGTAAATATTTCTTTATATGCTGGACTTTGAACATACACTGTAGAGATTTGGCTTGTGTTGTCTCATTCTAAATGTGTTGAGTTTTGTTCTGGTCAGCAGTTAAATTGCTAATGAGTTAACTTGACTGTATGTCACGGCTTGGCTTTAGGTTTTGTTAGGGTGTGTCTTTTCCTATTTTGTCCTTAGTCTTAGGGAATCTTCCTTACTCCCAAAGCATAGCCTTCAAGTCTCTCATGTCAGTTTAGGGGAATGTCCTTCCTTGATACTTTCAGAAAGTAGTTATATGATCTCCACCTAATTTACTGTAGCAAATGTCATGTCCAGGCTTCAAGGAGTCATTCCAGCAGGATGTTGGAGCTCCAGATGTTGTTGACAGATATTAAATTCACGGGAGAGTGCTCTCAGGTAAATAAATTCTCACGTCTTCTCTTATACTTCCTCTCCCAGATTCTTCCAGTACATAATAGCTCCTGCAACTCCTTTGGTAAATAAATGGTTTCATCCAGAGCAGGACTGTACATTTGATCCTGGGCCGTGATGAGGACCAACTCTAGCTGTTGGTCTGGGGGCAATGTGGGGCAGCGAGGAAAAGGGGACACATTATCATTCCGTCAGGGGAGATTCTACCTCGAGGAAGTTCTTTGCCTAGTCTCCAGGCAGCAGGAGGCTGCTCTGCTTACTAAGGTTTGAGATGAGGGGTTTTTATAGCCTAGCCTGTTCAGGGAAAACTGGACGTTCAAGTTTCTCGGGTGTATCCATTCAAATTTTCCCATAGCAGTAATCTGAATCCTATTACTTTTCTATCAGGGACCCTGCCTTTAGGATAGGAGATCAATTATGGTTGATCACACAGCCTCCTTTGCAGTTCTGCCACCCTTATGATTCAATTCCGTGTCTGATTTTCTGCCTAGTCTACTCTCCAGGGGCAAGAGAGCAGGGTTTTGAGGAGCCACCGTACCATTTTCCACAGTGGCTGTACCACTTTACATTCCCACCCACAGTGCACAAGGACTCCAACTTCTTCACATCCTAAAAAGGGGAACTCTCTTTCATTGTCAGTGGAAACTGTAAATTGGTGCAGCCACTATGGAAAACAGTATGGAGTTTGCTAAAAAAAAAACTAAAAGAAGAGTTGCCATATGACTCATCAGCCCCACTCCTGGGCATATATCCAGAAAAAAAAATTTAATTTGAAAAGATGCATGCACCCCAGAGTTCACAGCAGCACTATTTACAATGGCCAAGACATGGAAGCAACCTAAATGTCCATCAACAGATGAACGGGTAAAGAAGATGTGGTATATACATGTGATAGAATACTACTCACCCATAAAAAAGAAATAATGCCATTTGCAACAACATGAATGGACCTAGAGGTTATCATAGTAACCTAGAGGTTATCATAGTAAGTAAAGTAAGTCAGAAAGAGAAAGACAAATGTTATATGATATTACTTATAGTAGAATCTAAAATATGATACAAATGAACTTATTTACAAAACAGAAACAGGTTCATAAACATAGAAAGCAAACTTACGGCTACCAAAGTGGGGAAAGGTGGGTAGGGATAAATTAGGAGTTTGGGATTAGCAGATACAAACTACCACAGATAAACAGCACTGCTGCACTGTACTATTCCCTACTGGAAAGCACAGGGAACTGTGCGACTGAACTGAACTGAACCTCAATAACATGCAGAATCTCTGTTATTTTACAGTTCTGTCCTAACTCTTAGTTTTTGTCACAAAATGAATCTGTGTACTTAGTATTGTTGTTGTTGTTCAGTCACTCAGTTGTGTCTGACTCTTTGTGACCCCATGGACTGCAGCATGCCAGGCTTCCCTGTCCTTCACCATCTCCCAGAACTTGCTCAAATTCATGTCCATTGAGTCAGTGCTGCCCTCCAACCATCTTGTCCTCTGTCGTCTCCTTCTCTTCCTGCCTTCAATCTTTCCCAGCATCAGGGTCTTAACAAATGAGTCAGCTCTTTGCATCAGGTGGCCAAAGTACTGGAGCCTCAGCATCAGTCTTTCCAATGAATATTCAGGATTGATTGCCTTTAGAATTGACTGGTTTGATCTCCTTGCAGTCCAAGGGACTCCCAAAAGTCTTCTCCAGCACCACAGTTCAATAGAATCAATCCTTCGGCACTCAGCCCCTAAGCAAAAAGCTAATAATTCTCTTAAATGCATTAGTCTCTTAAATCATGTAGAAAACAAAAAGTATAGCTGCAAACCACTGTTACAATAATACTAGGTTTTATAATTGCCTATATATTTACTTATGGGCTTCCCAGATGGCTCAGATAGTAAAAAATCCACCTGCCATGCAGGAGACCTGGGTTCGATCTCTGGGTCAGGAAGATTCCCTGGAGAAGGCAATGGCAACCCACTCCAGTATTCTTGCCTGGGAAATCCCATGGACAGAGGAGCCTGGCAGGGTATAGTCCATGGGGTCTCAAGAGTCAGATACAACTTAGAGACTAAGCTACCACCACCATATATTTACTTATATTGTGATCTTTATTTGTATGGCTTGGAGTTACTGTCTAGTTTCCTTTCATTTCACCTTGCAGGACTCTCTTGAGCATTTCTTGATCAGGACAGGTCTAGTGGTCACAAACTCCCTCTGCTTTTGTTTATCTGGGAATGTCTTGATTTCTTGCCTCCCCCTCCCTTTTTTTCCTTTCTTATTTTTGCTGTGCTGTGCAGCTTACAGGATTTCAATTCCCTAACCGTGCTAGTGAAAGCCTGGGATCCTAACCACTAGGCTACCAGGGGACTTCTCCCTTTTTAAGTACCATTTTTGTGGACATAGGATTTTTCATTGACAGTTTGCCTTTTTCGTTGAGTGTAACAGCCCACTGTCGTCTTTGACTCCAAATCTTCTGAAGATAAGTCTGTAGATAATCTTTTGGAGAATCCCATGTTGATAATTATTAAAGATGAGTAATGGGATTATTATATTATTCTATATAGTAGAAATTTTTCATTAAAGCAGGGTAAAAATATTCACTTAGATGCACATGTGCATGAATTTGTAAACAAATCTTTCTCTACATCTACCTATCTAATCTTTATTCCTTATTGCATATCTGACCTCTGCCTGAAAGTGCCTCTTATGCCTGCTAGTGACAAATTCAGTTTTTATATATCTACAAGTATCTTCTGTTGAGTCCTGCACCAAGGCCACAGAAGTGGAGCTCAGAACTGAGGTCACCTCCGGAGCTGACTGAGCCCCTTTGTAACCATTGCCAAAAGCTCCCCTGATCGTCACCAGCAGGCTTCCTGACCCATATTAGGCAAAAATGCCCACCCCAGTGCTCACCCTATAGCACCCTAACCAATTACCTAGTGCCAGTCTCCCAGCAGGAATTTTCTTTGCCTTGAGGCTATAAAAATTGGCTACTGACCCACAAAAATGGTCAACTTTCCCAGGTCTGTCAGGAGGTTGGCGTGCTGTGCTCGTAGCACCTTCATTATCTCTTCTCCTTGCTCTTAATAAACTCACTCCCTTCTGAAATACTCTGTGTCTGGAAATTCTTTTCCAACCTGTGCTCAGACTGCCTCAATATCTTCTTTTCTTGTCTCCTTTTCTGACATATGTTTTTGCTATGTCTTGAACTTGACACTGCAGCCATTTTCTTTTAGCTCATTGAAGGTCACTGATGGTCTTCTGTTTCCAGCTGTTTCTGTTGAGAAGTCAGCTTTCAAACTAATTCTTGCTCCTTTGAGAGAAAGTTTACTTTTCCCCTCAAATTCTGTTAAGATTAAAAAAAATTGTCTTTGGTTTTCTGATATTTTACCACAATGTAGCTAGGAATATAATTAATTTTATTTATCTTGCTGGGAATTTATAAAGCTTCATTGTTTAAAAAAAATTCTTGTCATTTTTTAAAATATTGCTTCAACCTCATGATCTCTTTCCCCTCTTTGACTCTAATTGAAGGCATATTTGATTTACTTAGTGTAGCCTCCATATCTCCTATTCTCTCTCCCACATGTTTTATTCTTTAGTCTCTTCATGTTTCAGAATATTTTCTTCTGACCTATCTACAAACTCACTAATTCTCTCTTCAGTTTTGTCTAATTGACTGTGAAAACCATTAATTATTTTACTTTTCTACTTAGAGTTTTTTCTAACCTGCTGTGCCTTTTTTTATAGTTTGGTAGTTTTAAATTTTTTCTCAGTCTTGAACATAGTAAGCGTGGTTATTTTTTAGTCTGTGTCTGATAATTCCAATATCTGGTCTCTCTGGGGGTGTTTATTTTTTCTTCTCTCTCTCTCTTTTAAATAACCATTCCTTACTGGCTTATTTTGTTGGAAGAGAACATAGAATTAACATTGTGAAGACAGTTGGTTCTTATTTCAGAGAAACAGCAGTGAGCAGTCCTGAAGAGAGATTTTAGTTCCCTGCCCAGGAATTGGACCTGAGTAGCCTGGATGAAAATCAGGACTCCTAGTCACTAGACACCAGAGGCTAGAAGCTGGAAGCAAAGTTGCCCTGGTTCTTACCCCCACTGAAAGCAAAAATATTTCAAGGAGGCAAAAACTGTAATAGGTACAAAGTTTATTATTAGAGACAGTTTAAGACAGAAGTTAGGCAGAAATACATACCTAGAGAGAAAGGGTATGTGTGTCCTTCCTAATAGAAAGAGTGCAGTAAAGAGGTGATTTAAATCCCTTATATAGGATGATTCTTCAGGGTTTTTGTTTACCTTTGGCCAATTTTTTTCTTTTCCCACCCCTGACCTGTTCTAGGACTCTCCCCCACATGCATGCACAACATTTTTCTAAGATGGATTCCACTGCAGAAGGCTGTGGGGATAATATTATTATGGGGGTACACTTGTTATGGGGTGGTGTTCCCTCCATTTTTGACACCCACGGAGCCTCTCTGTGCATGTGCAGACAGGGAAGTTTTCCTTGACCTCAGGAGTGGTCATCTTATCTCTTTACTTCAACAAAGTTCAGCTTCTGCCACTAGCTTTGTTCTTGGAGTGTCTGGGTGAGAACAAAGCTTCAATTTTACTCCACTTGACAAATACCAGCTGTCCAGCCCAGGAGCGCATCTATTTCCTACCTCAGTATCTGAGGCTGGGAAAAACATCCTCCCCTCCCTATACATGCCAACTGGCACAGTGAAAAATAACCACCTGTGAAGGAGCAGCTGAGACAGTGACTGGGAGTCAGGGGAAAGAAACACGGAACTCCAGCACAGCAGAAGAGACCACGCATGTGCTGGGAGGGCCCAGAGGCAGTAGCTCCATGAATAATATGAGTACACGTCTCTGTGTCTTCCACATAGGTCTGTATAAATATTTAAAGGTAAGTTGGCACTCTCCATCTGCCCTCTCTCCCTTCTGCTTCATGTTGGTTACTGCAATCCTGGCTCCTTTTTCCATATGAGGGTGAAAGGATGGAGGATCCTGAGCACATCATCCCTAAACTGCAATCAGATCCATATCCATCAGTTTCTGAATCTTCTGTGCCATGACAATATTCTTGAATGTTCACTTAGTGCCTCCTGCATTGGCAGGCGGGTTCTTTACCACTAGCGCCACCTAAATGTACTTCTTTAATGTTACTGAAGCATTGTTGTTCCGTCACTCAGTCATGTCCGGCTCTTTGTGACCCTATGGACTATAGCACGCCAGACTTCCCTGTCCTTCACCATCTCCCAGAGCTTGCTCAAACTCATGTCCATTGAGTCAGTGATGCCAACCAGCCATCTCATCCTCTGTCGTCCCCTTCTCCTCCTGCCTTCGATCTTTCCCGGCATCAGATGGGTCTTTTCTAATGAGTCGGCTCTTCACGGCAGGTGGCCAAAGTATTGGAGCCTCAGCTTCAGCATCAGTGCTTCTAATGAATATTCAAGATTCATTTCCTTTAGGATTGACTGGTTTGATCTCCTTATAGTCCAAGGGACTCTCAAGAGTCTTCTCTAACACCACAGTTCAAAAGCATCAATTCTTCAGCACTCAACCTATTTATAGCTTGACTCACATCCGTACATGACTACTGGAAAAACCATCACTTTGACTAGATGGACCTTTGCTGGCAAAGTAATATCTCAGCTTTTTAACATGCTGTCTAGGTTTGTCATAACTTTTCTTCCAAACAGCATATAAGTGATATTGCCGGAGTCCTGCTCCAGCTGGTCCAGCGGTCCCTCAGGATGGACGGCGTCAGCAATGCGAATGAGAAGACACAGCGAGTCTTAGCGTTTCCAAGTGTCTCCCAACTTTATTGTTTTTAAGACAGCTTTTATATTTTTAGTGGTACATAGAAACAAATGTAAAGTATAGAGTCATACCAATTCAGCTTAATGGGCATACCAATTCAGCTTAATGGGCCAGCAGTTTTGACCCTCATCGAAACCATTTGCATATCTTTAGTTACAAAAAGCCTCATTTTGTTTACATCATCTTCTGGCCTGGGGGCCTGCTAACATCTTGTGACTCTCCATTGACAAGGGTTGATCAGTCAGAACACTTTTGTATCAGGCACAGCAGGAAAGAATTCACCAATAGAAAGTTTCAAGGTAAAACCTGTTTTCAGTAATTTATTCTATGCCTTGAGCTTAACAGAAAAGAATGTGGTTCCATAAAGTCATAGTACAGCAAGCTGAAACAATGTAGTGCAAAGGTCAGTTCTTAGCAAAAATCACCAGCTAAATTAACAATTGTCTTATTATTTGTATTAAAGCTAAACTTTTATTTATATAAATTTCTAACTATTATGCTTTCATTATATAGGCTAAATACGTTAAGAGTAAAACCATAGTGAGTAAATATAGACTAAGTAACAGTTTCATAAAGCAATATTTCTTATATTTCTTAACAAGCCTTTTTTCCTACGAAGGGTTCTGTGCCCATTGGGGCTTTTTGTGCAGAGGCTCTCAATGCTGTTTTATTGTTAAGGAGCAGTCATGCACATTAGCTCCAAAGGCACAGGTATTTTTATCAAACAAACTAATATGCTAGCAAGAGGAGTTTAGATTAAAATACCTATATCCTAGACAATCTTATAGGGTGCCACCGTCCAAGGGCCCTATCAATCAGGGTTTCAGATTGATCTATTTAGGAAGAGATCAGGAAAGGCCTTTTACCTAAGTCACAGAAAATAAGAAGAGGTTTATTACAGCAAGCATCAGAAGGATAGATATCATCTTTAAGGTGAGCGCTGAGGCAGCCTTCCGAGAATCCCTGAGGCCTGAGTTGCTCTGCTCGTCAGGCCTTCTCCTCATGACTCTGTCATGGGTGGGATCTTGTGAGCTGGCTCCCGGCATGATATCATATGATATTTGTCTTTCTCTTTCTGACTGACTTTTCTTAGTGTGATCATCTGTAAGTCCATCCATGTTGCTGTAAATGGCATTTTTTGATGACTAATTAAAATTTCATTATATATATGTGTATACACACACACACACACACACACACACACACCACGTCTTCTTTATCCATTCATCTGTTGATGGACATTTAGGGTGTTTCCATGTCTTGGC
The DNA here is from genome assembly GCF_054371585.1 of Giraffa tippelskirchi. Taxonomy (NCBI): domain Eukaryota; kingdom Metazoa; phylum Chordata; class Mammalia; order Artiodactyla; family Giraffidae; genus Giraffa; species Giraffa tippelskirchi. The sequence continues at coordinate 34,076,317 of NC_137286.1, read as the reverse complement.
TATTGTGAACAGTTCTGCTTATGAACATAGGGGTGTGTCTATCCTTTTTTTTTTTTTTGGACATGCTGTGCAGCATGTGAGGTTGTAGTTCCTTGACAAGAGATCAAACCCATGCCCTCTTCAGGGGAAGCATGGAGTCCTAACCACTGGACCACCAGGGAATTCTTATGTATGTATCTTTTCTAATTATAGTTTTGTCAGGGTATATGCCCAGGAGTGGGATTGCTGGGTCATATGGCAACATTTTGTTTGTTTTTTTGAGGAACCTCCATAGTGTTTCCCACTGTAAATTGTGGCTGCACCAACTTACATTCCTAGAGGCACTTCTGTACCTGTTCCAGGATGATGCAGGGTCACCTGTTATCTGCTGCACCTTAAGGTGGCCACGGCCCCTCACTTCACACCTTCAGACTGTCGTGTCGGTTGTCCTGGGCCATCATGTAGCGTTGGTAACCGTCTATCACCTCCTTTACGATTGGAGTCCAGGTTTGGTGCCTTCTGGTTGGACATTTGTGACCTGTGGGTAGTCTTTCATCACTTCAAGGGTAACCACTTTCCATGGAAAACCCTTGATGAAGGTTGGTTCTGGCTGAATACAGTCTTCACAGTTCTTGAGTGCCACCTAAAACCACAGGAGTCTGCTATAGCAGGCTGGATCACTGTACAATTTGCACACTGTACAATCACTGTACAATCTGGCATCATTTGGGTTCTGTTTGATGGACTCTGTCTAAATGCTTCCTGGGCTGGGGAGAGTCCCTATCCTGAAAACATTCATTACCTTTGTTCTTCTCCTCTGAAGCCAACGCAGAGCTTATGGAGGCTTTTGCTCCTTTAGAATTTTCCCTTCCTGTTGGCACTCTTTTTTAATTGGAGTATAATTGCTTTACAGTGCTGTGTTAGTTTCTGCTGTACAACATTGTGAATCAGCCATGTGTTTATATATCCCCTCCCTCCTGAGCCTCCCTCCCACCCCACTCCCCATTCCACCCGTCTAGATTATCACAGAGAACCGAGCTGAGCAGTATTGACATATATACCCTGCCATATGTAAACTAGCTAGTGGGAAGCTGCTGGATAGCAGAGGGAGCTCAGCTCAGTGCTCTGTTGGCATTTTTGGAGCACACCTGGGATTCAATGCTCTGCAGGAGACTTATAAAAATGGATGGCGTCCTTGTACTTCTTTGAAATAGGAGTTGCCAGTTCGAGCATAAGCTCTGGCCATCTGTTGATAGTCCTTCCGGCCCACTCCAACGGTCTTCTCACAAAGCTCCAGGAATTCACTGTAGTCACCCTTTGCAAAGAACGTGGCTGCTTGGTTGGTCACATAAGTCATGTTGGTGGAGTCCAGGCCCTTGGCTCTGTCATGGAGCTTCAAGGCTGTGTCAAAACCTTTCTCCTTATCATCCCCTGGTTCTTTGTCTTTCAGTGCCTGCTTCTTCTTCTCTGGAAAAATCTTCTTCCTTTGGCTCCGGCTTGGTCTGCTTTTGGGGAGGAGGTGGTGGTGCAGATGTCGCAACTTCCTCCTCCTCAGGCATACTGCCCGCACTGACTCTGAGAGCAGAGTAGTCATGATCAGGGATTTTGCAGTTTTGTGTCCAGGTTGAATGGCTTGTTTCATAGTTGCTCCGTTAGTTCCTGGTAGGTAGGGTTAGTGAGCTGTGTCCTTGTCCGGGGATCACTCTCCAACTTCCAGGACAGATTGAGTGTGTTGAAAGTGTTCATGAATTTCTTCTCTGCCAACCAAGCCTCCATGGTGTGTAAACCTTCTTTGAGCTGAGGATTGTTTGCCTTATGTTTTAAACCCTCCTCAGAGGTTTGCTTGTCTTCTTCAAATTCGTTTGAGAACTCAAGAGCCTCTAGTTTCCACGAATAGCCCTTGCCCCAGTGCCCCAGTCAGGCTTGAAGTTGAGAGTTTTGCAGCCATCCTCTGAGGGGGTTTCTATTGTCTGCGGCTTTTGTTAATTCTTGGTTTATGTTGTCTTGTCTCCTTCTAGGCCTAGTTGCCTTCACTGTGTGTCAAACATTTTAAAAGCATTAGCTTGAAAAATGTTTTGAGGATTAAGATAATGTTATCTTCCACCAGAGACAATTTTGTTTTCCTATCCCAGTGCCTGAATTCATGAGCAATTCAAGATCATTTTAATCCAATTTTATGAATTGAGACTGAAAACTGGGCTGCAGTTTATGTGAGATTTGGCTTACTTCCAGATCACCCTTATTCCCAAGGTATAGCCGTCCAGTGTTCCAAACCAATGGTCTATGGGTTTATAAGAGCCATACGCACACCCTGCCCCAAACTTTGGCAGGTCGTGGACTTCAACTTTTGTCTCTATAGTAACTTAGAAGCTCTTCAAAATACTGATCAGCTTCTCAGCTACCTTTTTAGGATCGGCCAAACACCACCATGGGAAATGCAGCTCCGAATGCTGAGCCTTCCTCTCTGAATTTTTGTCTCCTCCTTGTATCTTGGTTTAGGAATTCTTCACTGTTGTATTGACTCTCTGATGCCTTCATGCAGATTTCTATTTCTCTGCAGCCAGGGTTTTTATTAAAGGTAGACATTGTGCTGGTTTCCAGTTTTTCCCTTGGTTAATGGGATTCCCATGTAGTTCAGCCAGTAAAGAATCTGCCTGCAATGCAGGAGACCTGGGTTCAATCCCTGGGTTGGGAGATCACCTGGAGAAGAGAAAGGCTACCCACTCCAATATTCTGGCCTAGAGAATTCGCATGGACTATACAGTCCATGGGATCTCAAAGAGTCGGACACAACTGAGCGACTTTCACTTCACTTAAATGGGCAGTTCATACTACCTACGCCTTCTTGCTGCTGCTGCTGCTAAGTCACATCAGTCGTGTCTGACTCTGTGTGACCCCATAGATGGCAGCCCACCAGGCTCCTCCGTCCCTGGGATTCTCCAGGCAAGAATACTGGAGTGGTTTGCCATTTCCTTCTCCAGTGCATGAAAGTGAAAAATGAAAGTGAAGTCGCTCAGTTGTGTCCGACTCTTCGCGACCCCATGGACTGCAGCCTACCAGGCTCCTCTGTCCATGGGATTTCCCAGGCAAGAGTACTGGAGTGGGGTGCCATTGCCTTCTCCCTACACCTTCTTGAGTCAGAAGCAAAAGCATGGAGTTGGAAATGTACCCAGAAAGAATGAGTGTTCCCACTTAGCCCAAGTGGAGGGTGCTTGTTGCGGAGACATGGAGAAGTATGAAGAAAGCAAAATCATGAAGGGCTAAGAGCACCTGAAAGTGTGGGTTGCCTGGAAGGGATGTGTACCCCCGAAGACTTCCCACTGCTCCCACTGAGTGAGCTCTGTTCATGTCAGCTGAGTCGGGTGCTGCCAAGTCAGAGAAGGGAGGCCAGACACAGTTTCCACCCAAAACAGGTGTAAAGTCAGGGCTAGGACAATGAAAAATAGAAAACCCCAAATAACAGTGGCTTGAATAAGATAGACATCTATTTCCCTCTCATACCAAACAAGTTTGGAGATGGATAGTCTACAACTGGTCAGGTCACTTCACAAGGATGTCTAGGACCTTCCTGTTTGCTTCACCATCTTGCATTAACAGTCTCTACTTCATGGTTCAAGAGCTTGAGTTTCACATTTTAGCTAGCAAGGAGGAGAATGACAGAGAGTAACATCGCTTCCTTTTGGGGACATCTCTCATGGCGCTCGCAGTCCATGGGGTTGGAAAGAGTCGGACTGAACGACTGAACTGAACTGAAATCATGGTGCTCTTATCCTATTGGCCAGACCCAGATCCCATGGTCACACCAATTACAAGAGAGGCTGGGATATGTAGTCTTTATTCTGGAATAAAGGGATGCCCAGCTAAGAATAAGGGATAGTTGGGAACTTCCCTGGCAGTCCAGTGGTTAAGACTCTGTGCTTCCAATGAGGGGGTGCAGGTTCAATCCTGTGTTGGGGAGCCAAGATCCCACATGCCACGCAGTATGACAAAGAAAAAGAAGGGATAGTATTAGTAATGAAAAATAGAAGTATTCGGGGACAACTAGTGGTCTCTGCTAGTGCCCTTCCCTTTCCTATCCTATCCAGTCCCTCTCCTCCAGGAAGCCTTCCCTGACGTCTCTAATACTTACTAAGCCCCACTTCCTCTGCTGCACAGCTCAGAGAGTCTGACCACTGTAAGGAAATTTTGAATAAGAAAAAAAAATTACTAGATGTTTCCAATGGAAAACTATGCACTGTTTTGATTAGAACCATTCTTCTGAAACTTTGTGTGTGTGTGTATATATATATATATATATATGTATGTATTTTAAACAAACATTTCTCTTTTTCACAGTCTTACATTGAGGATGACTGATAGCACTGCAAAATAATCGTTTATAATCAAGCAAATAAGAAAAAGTCAGTTTTACAAGTATTTATAAATCTATTTAAACATTCTTTATTCCATATAAATTAAAGCTTCTTTGAATTCTCCCCTAAACTGGTTGTAATGTCTGCCTGGTCCCCTCATTAATACTGAATTAAACACAATCTTTAACATGTGTTCATTTTTCCATCTGTTTGAGAGCCATGATTTTCCTTTTATTCAACTTTCAACACCACATGCAGCCTGACTTGGTAAGTGGGGAAATCCAGCCAGAGGTTCCAGCAGCAGAGAGGCCAGTCTGGGCATAAAAACCCAGGAAAAATGGCATTAGGTGTCAGACCCCTGACCTTCCTTAGAGGACGCACCTTTGGAGATAAAGGGCAGGTCTGGGGCCAGGTTTCCTACTTGGGCACTGTCATTTCCCGGGGCAGAAGGACAGGTAGCAGGTGAGGCAAAGACTGGGGAGAGGCAGGCCAGAGGCAGGAAGGCAGGCAGTTGGCCTGATTCAGCTGGGATTTCTACTTGTCACTTGCTTCTGACAGGGGCTCACAGAATGATTCTGACCCTGTCAACATGCTTGGAATAGATGGGTTGACATCCTGGGTACCTGAGTAATGCAGTGATGGGCAGGGCTGTAAACTGAGACCCTGGGGGAGCCTGGGCTGGGTCCCAGAGGCAGCTAGGGAAGTGGGGGCTCTGGAAAGTGGCTGGACAGTGGGGAAGGGTCTGCCCTCCCTCCTGTGCTTGAACTGAATTAGCTGTAGAGCTTTGCTAAGGCTGTTCTCTCAGCCTGGAACACCGTCCCTGGAAGCACAATGAAGTGGAAGGTGCCACTTCTCTCATACCACCTCTCCTGGCCCTTCCCAGAGCTAGCATGTGGCCATCTCAGCAGCCATGGGCAGAGGTGAGAGTGGAGAGGGGCCTTGGCTGGAGCTGGTCTGGGGAGTGGGCCAGGACGAAAGTCAGCCAGGCAGGAGGGCCAGAGGCTCATGGAGAATTGAGACTTCAGCAGAGGATGCATAGGGCCCTGCCTTCCCCCACTCTTCTCCCTGTTCCTCCCATGAGCCTCCTGTCCTGTCCCGGGCAAGTGGCCAGAGCCGTCAGGCCATCATAGCAGCCCTTCTCTGAGGAGCAAAGTAACAGGAGATTAAGGTCTGGATGGACAGGCACCTGCCAAGGGGCACATGAGACATGTAAGCTGATCCCCACCCTTACTCCTCTACTAGGGGATTGGGAGCCTGGAAGAGACAGCCAGGAAGGGGAGGACCAGCTTCACACTCACCTTTGAAGCTGGAGAGGCCTTGCTTCCGGAAGGTACATAGGCAAAGCTGAGCATCCGCCGGCCCCACTGCCGGTGTGTCTAGGCAAATGTCTGCCTGGTCAGTCCTGGGATGACCCGTCCTGTTTCTCCTCTTGGGATCCCCCTCTTGCTCACTGCTGTATGGATCTCCAGGACTCTTTGGGTCTCCACACACCCTCTCTTTTGGTGCTGGACTAGGGTCATGGGATGACCCCCCAGTGCAGCCCTCCTCCTGCCCCAGGAAGCCACTGCCCCCAGTGATCACAGAGAAAGAGGGCTCCCCTCTGCACTCAGCTGTGTTAGGGAGCAGGGCATGGAGAGGGTGCAGAGCTCTTACACAGAACAGCAGACTAGATAACCAGGCTAGACTGTGGTCCTCTCAGGGCTGTGGAGCTGGGAGGAGGAGGGGAGGTCCTGATGGAGGGGCCTGAGCTGGCCCATGAGAAGAGGAATATTACCCAGCCCTTGGCTCCAGATCCTGCCCCAGAGGTTGTGAATCTTCTAAAATTTCTTTTTTTGAAATCCTTGATTTGGGGCTGATTCCCACTCAGTTTATTTCAAGGATGAAGACAAGTTATTTCAGTTATTGGGATGGCCTTCCTATTGGAGCGCAGGTGAGGAGCAGAGACAGCCCAGGTCTAGCCCAGCTCAAATGCAAGTTCCAGCACCGATGCTGACGCATATTGAGCCCCATCCCTGTGCATATCCTAAACCCTGATCCTAGACATAGCCCTGAGCCCTGATCTCTAGTTCTTGATTGAGCTTTCTCTGTGAGATTGTTCTCGATCAGCCGGGGCTTGATGGGGGGAGAGAGCATGTCCTCATCTCCCACCTCTGGAGCCTGAGCCCAGAGCCCTTGCCCAGTGGTGTGGAGTGGTCCTCAGGCACGTTTCTGTCCCTCACTCCTCTCCTGTCCCTGGGAGCTCCTGCTTTGACCATCACTGCTTAGCCAGCCTCAGTGCTGAGAGAGTCTAGTCCAGCCTGGCTTGGGGTGTGAGTGGCCTTCACTCTTGGACTGGAGCCATCAGAAAGCAAACCTTCCTGGTCCTGAGGGTGCCTGGGAAAGGGGCAGCCCTGCCCATCTAGGCGGAGGTTGGGGTTGCTGAGCTCACCATCTCCTTTGTGAAGCACTGACATCTCCCAAGACAAAGGCTTCCTGGCATCACCAGGTAAGACCTGGGCATCTCGGTTGCACAGTAAAGGGAGACAGAATGGGGGTGCTGGAGTGGGTTGCCTGGTCTGGGGGATGGGGTCATGGGCCAGAATGTAGACCTGTGGAGGGGCAGGTGGGAGAATGGGGGCAATGAAACTAGGACTGGAGGCAGGAGTTGTCAAAGAACAAAGCCTGCCCTTAGGAGGACATTCACCCCAGAGCCTGGGGGACCTGGACCCTTAACCTCTTCACGCAAAAGGGGCTGGGGTGCAGATGGCTGTCTCTGGGTATGTGGACAGAGTAGCTTGGGTTTACAAAGCAGTTGAGCTGCAGTTGAATGGCAGGAAAAGGGCTGGGCTGGGGCATTTGCCTGATCCTGGGATGATATATGTGTTAGGGTGGGGTTGGGTCATGGGGGAATTTTTCCCTTAGAAATGAGAAGGGGTGCATTCAGGTAGGAGTTGCTGGGTGGTGGTTGGAGGTAGGCAAGGAGGGCAGGAGTTTCTGGTCTGATTTCCTGCTGTAAAGGGTTCTAGGGATTATCTCCCCTTGAGGGGTTTCTGCGGCCTGACTGTCCTGAGTGACCTGGGACAGGTCTTGGACCCTCCTGGAGGTCACACACAAGCCAGGAGCCTGGTGGGAGAGGCTTTGAAAGAGATGAGAACCTCCTACAGCTGCCAGGTGTAGGGAGAGGTGTGGAGCATGGTCCGAGCCCCAAGCCTAACTGGCTCCCATGAAGGTACCAGACCCCTGCCCTTCCTGCCCTCAGTAGCTCAAAGCTGCTTAGGGCCACCCTCTTCCTTCTCCTCCTGTGTCTTCAGGGGAGAGGGGATGAAGGAGGTGGTGAGAGGAAAGCAGGACTGACCACAGCAAGGACCAGTAAGAGACTCTGGGTCTGCCCAGAATGCCAGGTCTGCAGAGGAAGGACCCCTTGACCTAAAGCCCACCCACCTCCACATCCAACATCCCCAGTCCAGGCCTCTGGCCAGGATTCTACGTGGGGCCAGTGCAGGGGGCATAATGGAGATTATTCTCTGATCTGCTCTCCAGACTCCCCTCCTAGCCTGACAGGGTGGGAGCTGGGGCAGGGAACAGATATCACTGCCCTCCACTAGGTCCCACCCCACCTGGACACCTGCAGGGCTCCCACCACAGTTACCACCTCCACCATCATCACAAGTTTACCATGACTGCCACTGTCGCCACAGCCACCCCCACCCCACCATCAGCATCACCAACACCCCGCCTACCCCTACCCAGATCATCGCCACCACTGAGACCCTCACCACCTCCATGAAGACCACCCCACCCCTAGACCAGGCAGAACTTTTCACTCTTCAATAGATTTTCAAGCCTATAACCTCTCAGGTTGTGGGACTGGCACACAAAGTCCTCATTCAACAGAGCCTGCCGCCCAAGGACAGAAGGGCTTTGCTGGAGGACACAGGGACTCGTGCCTGAGCTGCAGGGCAGGACTGTGGAAAGAGGCCAGGCAGACACAGCTCAGGGCATAGCTGGAGGCTTCTGCTGACCAGAGCTCACGGCCGGGCAGCACTTCTTTCCTGAAGGGAGATCTGGAGGGAATCTTCCACCTGCCTCCTCCCATCTGGTTCTGGGCTTGGCAGCCTGAGCAGGAGCCCTCAGCATGGCTGGGCAGTGGCTTCCATCTGCTGGGATTCTCCTGGCTGGTAAGTGGGGGTGTGGCCGCTGGGGGGCCCATTCCAGACCCCGCCAGCTCACTTCGGGGACTCCCATGGCTCCCGCATCAGGGGTCCCACATCAGGGCTGACCTTCCTTATCTTCATGTCAGCCTGGCTTTGTCAGCTCGAAGGATCCTGAGACGGGCCAGGATCCCCTCCTCAGCCCCCCCAGCCTTAGGTCCCCCCAAGGGCACTCAGGTTCACTCACTGGGAAAACCTGGCTTTGGGCTGGCCCCATGGGACTCAGTGCACCCTTGCAGCCAGAGGTGGCATTATGGCTTTCAGAAATGGGGCCCTCCCCATCCCTCACCCCTTTCAGCCCTCAAGCATGCTGGGTTCTGGAAATGTGATGAAGTGATTGCCTCATTCCCTTGCTGGAGGCTGAACAGCACTTGCCAGCCCCCTCCAGCAGCCTGGGTCTCACCAGAAAGGACTTCCCTTAGGACAGGGTCCTACTACGGGGTGGAAGAAAAGAGTGGGACCCTTGAGGTATACCCTCCTACCCTCACAGTTCCCCTTTCTGGTGGCAGGGCAGGGTTGCCCTGTCTCTGGTGGGCTTGGATCAGAGAGGGGAGATTTATCTGGAGGTAGACCAGTGGTTCGGGGCAGAGCCAGGGCCAGGGTTTGGGTCTTCTCGGGTCCCCTAAAGGAGGGCGGTGGCAGGGAGGGCAGGCACCTGAGACTGTGGGCCAGTTCCCAGCCCACCGAGCGGCTGATAGAAAAGGCCTCTCCTGGTTTGCAGCTGTCCTGGTGGTCTTGGCTCCCGCCCTGCCCCTTCCTCCGGCTCATGAAGACCTGGGCCCATCTCCTTGGACCTCTGGCACATCTGCTTTGCAAGGTGGCAGCAAGAAGATACTCTTCCCATCATTAAACCGCTTGGTGCCGGTCCCTGCAGTGGTCTCTCCCTCAGCCAAGAGGTCAGGGGAGGCTCCTGGCAGGAGGGCAAGAGGCCTTTTCCCAGAGGCCCCTGGGGACCAGCAAGGTCTCCTAGGCTTCCTCCTGGACTTGCAGCTCCTCCCGAACCAGCCTGCCCCTCTGGGAACCTCTGGCACCACAGGAGGGACCACACACAGACCAGCTCCATCTGCAGTGGCTGAGCCTGCAGCCCACAGCACCCCCAAGTCCCGGCCAGTGTCCCATGTGGCTGCACCTGGAGATGGAGAGGAGATCTTGGTCCCTGGGTCTCCAGAGAGGGCTGTCACATCACCACTACAGGCTTCTCCCCAACTGCAGTCCCAGCCCGTGAGCAGGAACCTCTTCAACCCCAAGGTCTGGACACCGTCTGCGTCAGGGGCCAGCAACTTCAGGCCAGGGAATGCCCCACTTCTGACATTGGCTCCAAGGGCCACAGAGAAGGCTGTGTCCTCAGCACCCCAGGGCCCACTTGCGTTTACATCGATCAGTCACATGTTGGCTGCCCCAGAGCCACTTCCTCCTGTAGCAACAGCGCAGTCAGTGCTGCACACGGCCTCTGCAGCCCTCACAGCGGTCTCGGGCTCCCCCAGAAATGGCCTGGCGTCCAGTCTGGGCCTGGGTCCTTCAGTGTCACCATTGCTCTCAACAGTATCCTCTTCACAGTTGTCATCAGCATTACCGCCACCATCATACCCACTCACATCCCCATCGCCCACATTGGCATCACTGTCACCCATCGTGGGCCCAGGTTCCCCCTTTACCGCCAGAGCCAGAACCTCCCTGGACGCTTCTGCATCTGTGCTCCCCCGCACAACCACAGGCTGTCTCTTCAATGTTTCCAGCTTTCCACCTCCCCAGCCACCTCTGGCTGCACTTCAATGGACAGTCCAGCCTAGGCCATTGGTCCCTGCCAGCCCAGCCTCCTTGGCCACCCTCTCCCTTAGATGTGCCCTTGGCCTTCTTGCTGGCTGCCCCAGAGTCTCTGGAGGTGTGGCCTCCCCCCAGTCATCTTCCTTGTCTCGTCCCCGCCAGACTGTCTCATTGCAGGACTCGAGATCCCCCTCCCCACGACCCAGCTGTGTGACTCACTTTGTAACCTTCAGGATCACCAATGAAGCCTCGGTGATGGCACTTGGGAACCCTGCCTCCCCGGAGTACCAGCTGCTGCGTGACAACATCCGACACCAGGTGTGGGCTTCCTCCTTTGCTCAGGAGTGCTGACCCCAGCCCACCCCGCCCCACTTGCCTCTGAGCACAGGCCTGTCTCTACTCTGTGTTTTGGCTCCTGCTATTCCTCCACTCTGGGCCACCTCATACCCTCCACTACCCTGGCCCTTGGAGGGGCCTCCCCCCCGCAACTCAGACCCTGGCCCCACAGAGCTGGTATCTCTCCCTCTGTTGGCTCCCTTCCCCACACTGTCCCATCCCAGCTTGCCTCTCCCTGTGAACCACGGCTCCCTGAGGGCGGCTGGGCCCAGGGTGGGATGCCCACAGGGGCTCTGGAAGTATGGAGTGAGTGAAACCCGCCCTGGGCTTCTCATTGGTGTGGGGAGGAGCATGTGGGTTGCATGGTGGGAGCCCAAGAGGTAGAAAGCTGAGCCTGTCCTGTGAGTGGCTCCAGCAGGAAGGGGGAGCCAGGCAGAGACTCTTGCAGAGGCTGGGTGTGGGGAACTCTTACAGGATAAGCAGAAGACTGGTTTAGATAGCTGGGGTCAGGGGGTTACCCACAGAACACCTTTCTGAGGAAGGAGAATTTTAACTGGGATGGACAGAAGGCTAAGCCAGATGAAATGAGCAAGCGTTTCCTAGACAGAGGAAATGACGTGTGTGAGGACCCTGAGGTGGAAAGGTGGGTAGAGGCTGAGGTCCAGGGTCACGAGTGAGAGGGGCCATCTGGAGAAGGCTCGAGGCCTGGGCTGGGCGGGGGAGAATTAGGAGGAGGGGCTGCCGCCTACAGGGCGGCGGCTGTGGGCATACAGGCCAATTGGATTGGAGAGCAATTTTCAATAAAACTGCAGAGAAGGAAAGGCCTGGGAAGGCAGTGCGTTTGCTGGATAGCTGAGGGCACCCTGCCATTCTCAGTAGAGGATGGTTGGCGGGTGGACTCTGGCAACCATGCGGGGAAGGCTTGGATGGCCCCGGGCAGTCCAGGTGGACAGTGAGGCCACTGCAGGGCCCGGACCAGAGATAACGAGGGTGAGCTGATGCTGTGGAGAAGTGGGGGGGCCGTGACGACCCTCACCTGGCTCTGTCTGTCCCCAGCTCCAGTCCCTCTATCATGAGGCCTTCTCCAGCTTTGAGGGCGTTGGTGTCCTGCAATTCAGGTGAGTGAGCGAGTCTCTCAGCGTCTACCACCTGTCTGCCAGCCGGTCTGCGCCTTCTCAGGCCACAAGCATACTCAGCCAGGCTGCCCTGCCCTGCCCAGCTCCACCATAGCACCTTGAGGGCCAGAAAAGCCCTCAGTGGGCAGGCAGGAGGCCCACATCTGGTTGTGCGAGCTTAGGGGACCTCCTGCCTGCTCTGAGCTCCAATTCCAGCTGCAGGATTGGGGTAGGGGTACCAGGTTTTGCCTGAACCTGGTAGAGAAGGCAAAGGACTTCCTTGGGGCCAAGAGCCCTTAAATGACATGTGCCTGTGTGCTAAGTCACTTCAGTCATGTCTGGCTCTTTGCAACCCTATGGACTGGAACTCACCAGGCTCCTCTGTCCATGGGATTCTGCAGGCAACAATACCCATGCCCTCCTCCAGGGGATCTTCTCAACCCAGATATTGAACCCACGTCTCTTACATCTACCTGCAGTGGCAGGTGGGTTCTTTACCACAAGCCCCACATGGGAAATTAAATGACATGTAAGCAAGTGCAAATTCTCTGGGGTGGGGCTCTCTGATTCTGAGCCTCTGAGGATGCTGTGGGAGTCCTAATGCCAGATTTGGTCAGCAGATGCCAGTCCTGAAATCTTATAGAAAAGGTTGAGGAAGTCCAAATCATCACAGCTCCATATGAGTTGTGAGCTCAGTGTGGACCTTGATGGAAGCTTGATTATACAAAGTGATGGGAAGTTCACCACCACTATCTTTCCTTGACCCAAGTTGGTTAGAAAGTTTCCCCTCTGAACTGAAATCAGTCTCTGGATTCCCTGCCATGGGTCTGAACAGAGGCTTTGTCTTCCCAAACCCAGGAGGGCACAGTGCAAAATGGGTACTCTGGGGAAGGATGAAGGAAGCCTGGGTCCTGAGGCGGCTTGTTTTCAGATCTTTTCCCACAAACTCCTTCAACCCCGTGCTCAGGCCAGGCTGCCTCCTTGGGACGTGGCCACATGGCCCACCTCCCACAGGCTTACAGGAGTTCTTCAGGCCTGTTACCTCCCTCTCTCCCGACCCCCTGCTCCATGTGATACCACCGAAGATGTTTTCCTCAGTCTGGCTTAGGCTGACTTCCTGCTTGCTCACAGCAGCCGTCTCCCTGGGCGGGATTCCCAGTGTTCCCATCAGAGCCAGTTTGTTGGGCTATCCAAGGGGACTGGCTTTCCCAAGCACCTGCTGTGTGCTCTGCTGACTGCACCATTAGTCCTACCGAAAGGCATCATTATCCCCATTTTAGCTAGGAGCTCAGCTGAGGCCCAGAGGGGTGATGTCAGCGACCCGGTCCACAGCTCCCTCCTTCCTCAGGACCCTGGTCCAGTGCACCAGCTAGGTCCTCATCTGTCCCCCAGGGTTCTCCCTGTCCCCACTGGACCCTTGGTAAGGAGGAGTCTGTCCACAGGCCCGACTCTGCAGCTGTGAATGCCTCCCTTGTGTTTGGGGGCCACGTCCCGGGCCCCTCTGCCCGTGAAGTCCTCTGGACCCTGCACCGCTCAGTGAAGGCCGCAGGGCGGATGCTGGGGAACCTGTCCTTGGATGAGAGCAGCCTCGCCTCGGATGGTGAGTCTCTGCCCGCCCATCTTCCCCCACCCCCTACCTTTATTAGTGCCCATGGACAGCTGGGGGTGCTCCCTAGAGAGGTGCACCCCCTATCCCAGCCATGAGGCAGGGGGCGGTGGATCAGAAGGCTTCCAGGGCCTCCTGAACTCCCAGCTATGGCTCTCAGGGTCCAACCTGACTGACCTGGCCCTGGAGACCCTCAGCATCCATCTCACAGCCATGGAGCCCTTCCATCCCCTGCTCCTCCTGCCTGGCTCTGCCCCCTTTGTCCTGCTGGAAAAGAAGATCCTCCCACAGGTGAGGTGGCCTCTGGCCTGCCCTCCAAGGCCTGGGACTCACTTTGCCTTCCTTGACTGCAGGCCTCTGTGGCGTGGGGGTGAGGGGTGGGGCGGCCCTCAGCCATGGCCCTGTGGGAGGAGGCAGGCATGGAGGGTAGACAGCCCTACCCTTTGGGCCCCAGTTTGAGGGATGACATTCTGCCTGGGGTTGGGGAGGTTGTCTGGGGCAGGCAACAGCTCGTCCCAAGGGGTTATGGTCAGGCTCTGTAACCAGACACCCTACCCAGGGCCAGCACTAGGGTGACCGAGGGAGGCACCCAGAACGCAAGGTTTAAGGAGTTGCTCAGTTGCCTTATGCCAGTCCTCCCCACCCGACGCTAGGTCTCAGGAGAGAGCTCCAGGCCCACCCTGACTTCCAGGACTCCCCACAGGTCTCAGCCCTGGTGGCAGAATTCTATTCAGCACATCCCCAGGAGGGCCCCCTGCTCCTCTTCAGGTAGGTGGGGCTCTCTCCCTGCAGCCCAGCCTGCCCTCCTCCTCTCCTGGGGGATGCCCTGGGGCAGAGGGGGCTGTGAGCCAGGCCATGGGAACCGTGGGCTCAGGGGCCACCAGGGGAGGGCTTTGTCCCAGGTAGCCCCAGCTGGCCCTGTAAAGCTCTGCCTTAGGAGACAGGGAGCCCTGAGCCTGAGGATGTGCTGGGGTGGGAGGCTAGATGCCTGCTTCTAGAAACACGTGCTGGCCGAGCCTGTAACCCTTGCACTCCCCCCTTGTACTTGCCCTAGTAATGCAGACCAGTGGGTGGGCGTTTACATTGAATACAAGTTCCAGAACCCCATAGGTACCCACCTCCCTGGCTTGGCCAATCACCTGGCCCGGAACATAATGGATCCTGCTGTCCAGAAATCCAGCATCATGGCCAATGGTGAGTCAGGGCTGGGATCCCCGGGTGTCCTTGGCCGGCAGCCTCTTGATCTCTCTGGGTCTCAGTGTTCCTCCTTTGGAGATTGGACAGAATTTCATCTCAGTCACACATACTCTTGTCCTGGGGTCACAGAGAAGAGTCAGATGTGGGACCTTAGGTGGGGAGCTAGATAGAGAGGCTCTGTGGGCCGTCGTGTCTGTCATAACTACTTGACGGCTCCCTTATAGGGGGAAGGCAGCCACAGACATCACATAGACAGATGGGCGTGGCTGTGCACCAGTACGACTAGACGGATACGGAAACTTGTATGTCATGTAACTGTGCCACAGGATACCATCTTTTTGATGTTTTTCAACTATCTGAAAAATGTAAAAGTATTTTTAGCTCATGGGCTAAGGCAGCAGGGCTGGACTGAGCCTCAGACTGGATTTGGCTGACTGTTGGCTGAGAGTATAGAGGTTGGGGTGTGCAGCCCAGGGCTCCTGGGAGACGGATGCAGGCTGATGGCCATCTCCTCGCCCATCTAGGGGAGAAAGCAGAGCTGGTGCTACGCGAAGTGTGGCTGCAGATTCTGAACCAACCTTTCACTGAGGCCCTGAAGGACAAAGCCAGCCCTAAGTCCCGGAAACTTCAGGCGCAACTGACGAGATGGGTTAAGTGGGGAAGGGGAGGGAAGAGCAGGAGGCTGGAGGCCTCAGGGAGGGGCCCCAACAAGGCTGCAGTAAGGCCGTGACCCTCTTCATCTTCTCTGCTCCCCAGCTGACCACCATCCTCAGGCCTCTGCAGACCTTCGGCCAAGTGGTGGTGGAGAAGTTCCAGTAAGTCCTTGGCGGCTCTGGGTGACCTGGGGCCCAGGGCTGGACTCTGAGGGTGGGGTCAGGGGCTCAGAGAAACGGCCTTTCTGAGTGAGGCCCCCAGGCTCTCTAGCCTCCTGACACTGGTGATGATCCTCTGGCCAGGCCTGACCCACTGACCGCCAGGGTGGCCGCCACCTTCTTCAGGCCTGCGCCGGCCCAAGCCGTCATGCAGGGCTGCGTGCTCCAGGGTCTGCGAGCCCTGCAGGAAACTGAGGGCCTTTCCATGAAGATGGTCATCCCAGACCTCGGTCAGTGCCTCCCTCCCTATCTTTTATCCATCTGCCTCCTGCCTCAGGCCTGTTGCCTCGCTGCCCCTGGTTGCACTGACACTGCGGCCTGCCACCCCTTCCTCCACTCCCTTCTTCCTACTGCCCCCCAGCTCTTTAGGGTTCAGGTCCAGCCTCCTCTTCCTGGGAGCCCTCCAAGGTGGCCCCAGCTTCAGAGCTCTGTTCTTGCAGCACTTCTGGGCGAGGACTCCTCACTCGGGACTCCTCTATAGGCCTGGCTGTGCCTTCTCAGGGGTCTGTGGTCTAGAAAATGGTGACCAACACCAGCCATCTCCCTGCTTTGTTCCACAGCCTCAGGTCAGCCTGACACCTTCATCCCCTGCTATGCTGTGGCTCTCATCATCCTGGGTCTCCTGTTTATTGCACTCACCTTGGTCCTGGTGAGTGTCTGTCTGGGCCAGGGGCATTTTCCTGAGACACAGGCTGGACCCTTGACCCTCTGAGTCAAGCTGAGGGCTCATTTCCCACCTGAGCCCACCCAAAGGAGCTGAGGGGCTTCCAGCCAGAAAGCTCAGCCTGACTCCACCCTTCCCACTCCAGGTGCAGAAGCGGAAGACCTGCTTTGGGGTGTCCAGCCAAACACGGTAAGGCACAGGGGTCAGTCCCTCTGGGGTGCTTACTCTGGGTGGGGTCTGCCTCCCAGCCACCAGGGCTTTGTGCAGAAGGGTGTTGACAGAGCCTGGGTGGTACAGTCACTGTGCCCCAAAAGTTTACCCCTTCTCTCATGAGGGCTGATCCCGGGGTGGTCAAGCAGAATCCTCTAAACGGGCTCCACTTACCCTCAGAAATGCTGCAGTGGGTGGGTGGACAGAGACAGAACTCAGGGCCCCATGTGGCCAGGAGAGCTGGGACAGGGAAAGAGATCTGGGGGTGGGGGTGGGGGGTTGCCTCCACCACTGGAGCACCAGGCAGTGACTCCTCCTCAGCCTCGGAGAAGGGGGGACCCCAGGGCCAGGTGGATGCAGAGGAGGGTGGGGAGCACCACATTGGGGTACCTTGTGATTCCTGACTCCTGGCTTTTGTCTTTTCCTCCATCCCCAGGTGCCCCTTCCTGCTGTTGCTCCTCCAGTGAAACCAAATTCCAGACCTCTCCTCCTGCCCCAACCTGCTCCCAGCCTTCCAGAGTCAGCGCTCAGCCCTGAGAAGCAGGGCCAGAGCAGAAAGGCCCTAGCCTGAGCTCCCCACAGCATGGGGAGGCTTCCTCCCTTCCAGCTCAGCCAAGAACTAGACTCTGAGGGAGTGACAGAGGCGGGCTGAGGGGAGCAGCACCTCCCCACCCACACCAGGGAGACCAGCGTGCATTAGCCACAGCAGCCACCTCCACCCACAAGGTCTGGGAAAACCCTCCAGGTTACCGTCATACTCAGGTCAAGCCCTGGGGAGCGGAACATGGCAATACGGAGGCTGCAGAAGATGCGGGAAGGGGAACAGACCTAGCTTCCTCACACCTGGCCTGACATGGTGGTGGGGCTGGAGGTATTACTGGCCTCAAGACAAACTCTGGTTGTTTAGGGTATGGAAAATTAACAGGAGCAATCAGAAGTTGGTATAAGAGATTGCTTTTGTTTCTAGGCAGTCATCTGACAGGAGGACATATGGGGGAGAGGCTCAGAGTAGAGGAGGAGGAGGTGGAGCAGAAGACTGACAGGGTCAAGGGTGGGGGTGGGGACTCCTGGGGGCAAAGTGTGGCCCCAGCGTCACCTCTGCCTTAGGGTCGGCCACCCTCAGACGAAAGGGCTTTGAGGGCTGGTGGCCAAGGTGAGGCCTGGTTGCTACTCAGCAAACCAGAGCACTGGGTATGCACCAGGGAAGGTTGGAGCCGTGGGGCAGGCCCAGTGCAGAGAACAGACTGCCTGGCTAGGGAGGCCTAAGAGGGAAGCCAAGCTAACAGCCCCTCAGAGGCCTGAGGATAGGACTGTGAAGGCAGCTTTCCTGGAGGACACCAGATAGGTGAAGGCTATGACTCACAAAGCTCAAGCAGCTCCTGGAGCCCCTGCGATGTGAGAAATTTGGTAGCACAGGGTGATGGCCTTTTAAAGGCTTTACAATATTGCTTCTGTTTTATGTTTGGGTTTTGGCCGGGAGGCAAGTGAGACCTTAGCTTTGAGACCAGGGATTGAACCCACACCCTCTTCACTGGAAAGCGGATTCTTAACCACTGGACTACCAGGGAAGTCCCTGTGGTCTTTGAAACCATCACCTAGAATGGAAGGGGACTCCAGCTCAGTCTTACCTGAAAGGCTCCCTCTACCTACAGAAGAGCCAGCAGGCCCAGTGAAAGGACCCAGGAGCCTAGGGCCCAGACCATGGGATTACCCAGCAGAAGACAGCAACTGACACCAAGATGCCAGAGAAGGTCAACAGGAAGGTCACCACGTAGAGTCAAGTGTAGTTGGCAGCTACAGCTACCACGTGGCCAGGAGATTCCTCTGTACTTCTGGAATATGCAATCATTCATTCATACTCCTGAAGTGCCCCTGCCCCTCAAGGCCCTACCCCTTGGTACCCAGAAGACCAGCACCCGTCTTGGGTCAGCCCCCTCTTTCTACAACTTTTGACTCAAGGGCCAGAGCAGGCCAGGGACTAGGAATAGGCCCTGGTAGACGCTCCCCTGGCAGTCAGGATACCTAAAACATCCCTACTAATGGTTTTCTTTTTAAAAATATTTATTTGGCAGTGCTGGGTCTTAGTTATGGCATGCAGGATTCTAGCTCCCCAACCAGAGATTGAAGCTGGGCCCCCTGCATTGGGAGCGAGGAGTCTTGGCCACTGGACCACCAGGAAAGTCCCTATTCCTGCTAGTGTTTTTCTTAGGGAGGGAGGGTTATGCCAGCCTTGTTCTCCCAAGCTGCTGCCCTTACCATGAGAGTCATTTTAGGGAGAAAGGAGAGAAGGGGGTGAGATAAGCAGGAATCAGCCTGAGGGCCAAGGTTGATGGTAAAGCTTAGTCTCCCTGATCTTCAGGTTTTGGTTGCCTGGTCCTCCACAAACCAGGCTAGAGTGTCATGTGAGGCCTTGTATGAAGGTAGAGTTCAGACACACCCAGTGACTTCTGTGGGTTTGAGGGAGAGGGTACAGGGAAGGGAACCCACACGTGGGGACCTAGCCTGGTCTCTCTGGAGATAAGGTGACAATACCTGCACCACATAAGGAGAAAGGGTCTACCTGGCAAGGTGAGCCAGCCAGATGGACGCTGGGCTGGGCAGACATCACCAGGGTCTGCTGGAGGGCGGAAGGGCGTGGCAAGCCAGCTCCCCGACACAGACAATCGAGTCTTTCCTAAGCCAGTCTTCCCTGTGGGCCTGATGGTGCCTGCAAGACACTTCCCACAACCCACCGTCACACAGACTTGTTTCTCAGCAACTCTGGAGCTGCGCCACCCCAACCTCCAGCTAAATAGAGGCTTAGAAGTAAATGTGCAATCTACCTTTATCACGTCGCCTGCCACCTCCAGAGTTCAGTTCATTCTAACAACCTAGTATTCACCAAGTACCTGTGACATAGGTGCTACCATCCCCACATCACAGCTGAGGAAAGGGAGGCAGAGAAAGGTGACAGTCACAGAGCTGGGCTCAGACCCTAGCCTCCTGACTCCAGAGCCTGCGTTCTTGACCACGTGCCTATGGCAGGGGTAGGGCTAGCATCTACACCAGAAAGGTGAAAATTCTGTTGCCCACCCAGGGGCAGGGCCTGCAGCCCCAGGTTTGTGGAGGTGGCAGGGCAAGAAACAAGGCAGCCCACTGGGCCAGTGCCTCTCCAGGGCCTGCTGGCCAGGGAAAGTGCTGTCAGCTGAAACCCCTACCCCGCAACATGCACTGGGAACCTTGAATCGGCACCTGCTGGAGGCCCGGGAAGGGGCTCAGCTCCCACTGCAACTGCAGGAGTGGGAGGCAGGCAGGGATGGGCAGTCTGCCTCCAAGAAAAGCATGACCCCCTGGCTACTCCAAGGCCAGGCCCAGGCCTACCAAGGTGGTTGTGTCTCTGGTGAGGGGCTGGTAGACAAGAGATGCGATGTCCGTGAGGGTTAAGGACAATTGAAACAATAGGCAAGGCAATTATGTTCAGTGAGAGCCTGGAGGGGCCAGAAGTAGACAAAGGTCAGCTGGGTCCAGGTCTGGCCCCTGAAAGGACCGCAGACTGGGGGAGGGGTGTCACTCACCAGCCACAGTGAGGGAGCTCAGGTCCACAAGCAGTTGGCCAAGGTCATCAGTACCTGGGGACCATCCACCAGGCCTGGCTCTGTGCTCAGGCTTCTGCTGGCCTGAACTAGGGAGGGTGGCATGCATGCATGCTAAGTCATTTCAGTTGTGTCCAACTCTTTGCGACCCCATGGACTGTAGCCTGTTACGCTCCTGGGTCCATGGGATTCTCCAGGCAAGAATACTGGAGTGGATTGCCATGTCCTCCTCCAGGGGATCTTCCCGACCCAGGGATTGAACCCATGTCTCTTATGTCTCCTGTATTGCCAGGCAGGTTCTTTACCACTAGTGCCACCTGAGAAGCCCAGGGCTGGTGAGGGGGCGGGGCGGGGCTTGCCCAAGAGAGACTACAGGGGCCATGAGCTTAAACAAGTTTCCTCCTGGGACATCTTGTCCACATAAGTCAGACCTTATCCCCACCCTCAGCCTATAGCCAAGTTGAGGCTTGACAAACAGATGTCAGTGCTGCAGGGAGGAGGCCTAACCTCATCTGAGACATCCAGCAAAGCTGTGTCTTACATCTGCCAAGAAGATTGATCAACAACAGAAAGACCTTCAGGACTAAGTCCAGGGCCCAAGAACTATGGGCTAGATGTCCACCCAAGGGCTGGAAGGTGGCAAGGTGATGGCCCCAAGGCTCCAGCAGGAAGCTGCAGTGACCAGAGCCAGTCTTGGTGGGACAGCCCCGGGGATGGCTATGACCTGGGTCCCTCAGGGTTAGAAGAGGGGGACTGCCAGGGGAGGGGTTTAAGGACCTCTAGGGAGACAGGCTTAGGGTCTTGGGTACCTTGATTAGAAAGCAGGTGAGGGTATCTTTCCCAAGGCCAGGTAAGAACCAGGGGGCTTCCTTGGTGGCTCACATGGTAAAGAATCTGCCTACAATGCAGGAGACTGGGGGTTAGATCCCTGGGTTGGGAAGATCCGCTGGATAAGGAAATGGCTACTCACGCCAGTATTCTTGCCTGGAGAATTCCATGGACAGAGGAGCTTGGCGGTCTACAGTCCACAGAGTTGCAAAGAGTTGGACACGACTGAGCGACTAACACTTTCATTTTTCACTTTTCTCAACTAAGAACAAGATGCTGCAGCCCAGATGCCAACTCTCCTTGAATAGGAGATGAGCTGGCAGGGAAACCAACCCATCTCCTCCCTCCCCCTCCTAACCAGATGTGAAGGGAGACGAGAGGCTTTCACAGGGCCTGTCCTGCCCGGCTGCTCTAGAGCTGGTGGGGGTGGGGAGAGAAAGCGCAGCTGAGTGAGAAGGAAGTCCAAGGTCCCACTTTGCACCTGGACAAGCTGCTTGCTATCTCTGGGGCCAGGAAACTCATAGGGGAAGGGCCAGGTTTGGCAGTCCTGATCCCGGAACCCAGAACTACCTCTCGAGAGGACAGCCTATGGAGCCTTGTCCTCCTGATTCTGTCCCCAGGCCCTGGGAATAGCGTCCTCCCAGCTCAGATGCTATGGAGATGGAGGGGCTGCACCCGCTTTCGGCTTGCTCTGTGGGCTTGAGTTGGCCTTCATTCTGAGCAGCGTTAACAAGGTGACAGGCAGCTTTGCGGGCTCCAGGTGCTCCAAGGTATACCCTGAAGGGCACAATACAGTCAGAGTGTTAAGACAGTGAATAGGAGCCCCGGGCCATTCTGGATCAGTACTCTAGCTTTGTTTTGCCAGAGACTCTAACCCGGGAAAACCCCTACTGTCATAAGAGGATGTCGATAGGGCCTTGGAAGGCAAACAAGGGCAACCTCAGCTCCCAGAAGGCCCAAGACAAAAGGAGGCAGGGTTCTGGGCTGTTCTAGAAGGTGAGGCTGGGGCAGATGAGGGCCTTGCCCTGAGGGGATCACAGCCATCTGGGTCCTAGTTTCGACTCTCACATGCCATCCTTTAAAACCCAGCCCTAACGTGAACCCCTACAGAAAGCTGTACAGTGAGGAGGCAGGAAGTGGAGGATGACCCTTGGGGAAAAGGTTCATAGGGCTAGCTAGGGGAAGGTTTGAGCTGGGCCACGGGGCAGTCAAAAGGGTAGGTGACAGGCATCCTCACAGGGTCAGCCAGGGAACCCAGGAGGGACAAAAGTGAGATAGTGGGCATGTTCCAGGAGAGAGTGGGCAGCATTTTCCCCACGCACACCACTGGGGCTGAGCGAGGCCAGGCCCATGCACCAGGGGCAGTAGGTACCCATGCGCTGGCCAACCTTGGCGCTTGGCTGCCACGGTGCTAGGAAGACCTGAGGTGGCAGGCAGAGTCTGCCCCAGCCTCCACCCACACTCACTCTGGCTGCAGGGAGCTGGGATGGCGAGGACTCTGCCAGCGGGCTAGCCAACATTGGAGGCCAGGCCCCTCCCCAGCCTGGAAGGGGCTTCAGAGACGGGCAGGGCCCCAACCCCAGGCTTAGCAGTCTACCCAACGCATGGAGCCGAGAAGACATACTAGAAACAGACTGGATTTTAGGAGGCCGGCAAGGAGGACAGGAAGCATCTGGACAGAGGAGAGGGAGGCCTCTAAGCATGGACTCCACTGGGCATGACCACCTAGGAAGGACTGGGCTCGGTTCTGTCATTAAGAGCTGGGGCCATGGGGGATCTATCCACCTTGCTGCCTCAGTTGGCCTTTGAAGAGGAAGGGAGGGATAATTGCCTCTCACGTGGAACCCAGGACAAAACAAACCATCAGTCCCACGTGGGTAGAGAGAGAAAGGCCAGGGGCAGCAATGTGTGTTTGGGGCCGGGCAGGAGAAAACTGCCTTCTTTGAGAGCCAAGGAGAAAGGAAAATGAGCAGAGAGGAACTCCCAGACATTCGGCCTCAGGCCCCTTACCAGCCACCCCCTAGACAGGCTTCCCCTTGCTCAGCCCATAACTTGGGTGGCACTATTCTTACTGTCAGGATGACTTTCAGGTTGAGCCGGGGTGGGGATGGGGAATGAGCAGTGCATAGATGATGTGCATGGAAGTGGAGAAGGGCATGGGAGCCTTGGTGGCCAGGCCCTGGGCACAGGCAGGCCATGCTGTAACAACCTGCCGTCTGTGACCGCCAACTCTAAAGTGCCCACATTCCAGGCCATGACTGGAGCCAGGCCCCCTCAGGGGCTGGGGATAGAGTGGAATAGGACACAGGCCACCCAACCATTACCGGGCTTTGGGCCTGCTGGTCAGCTGAAAAGACAGAGGGACTCTGCTCGAGGGAAGGACTGGGCCTGGACTGCTCAGACCTGCCTGTGGGACAGGGGCGGTCCCACAAGTCTGACCAGAGGGGATTTGTAGTCCCCTCAAAGTGCCCAGCCCTTTACATCCAAGTGGGAGACATAAAAAGAGGGACAGAAACAGCAGGCACTCCCTGCAGCTGGCTACGGCCTCCTGTGGTGGTCTCCAGGACCCCTGAGTGAGTCGAGCTGGGGGCCCCAGCAGCCAAGGCGGGAGGACAGTTGGGTCCTCAGCACTGAGCCCTTCTGCCCAGGGACACGCCCACTGCCTGGCTCTACCCTGAGAGCCAGGGCCTAGTGCCGGTAGGCTCTGCTTGAGGGTGATGTCCTGGGGGTCATTACACCTCTATGCCCGGGGGCTCCAGTGTCCAGGTTGTGGATGGGCCAGCAGTCAAAAAGGAGGAGGCTGTGGGTCTGGACTGGTCTGATGCCCTGGCGTGGGTCCCCCAGCCACAGAGCCAATGGGGAAGGGGGAAGGGGCTCTGCCTCCCTGAAGTCCGTGGCATCAAGCTCCAGAAGGGTCCCTGGGAGGAAGACCAGCACGAGAGGAAGTATTGCAGAAGCCTCAGGGTGGGCCCAGCTGGAGGTTAGGACCCCATCAGGGAGGTCAGCCTGGGGACCACAAGGAAACAGGGAGACCTGCTGGGGCTGCATGGAAAGCACACCGGGTGCACAGAACGTGGCACCAGCTGAGCAGGGAGAGGTCTCCTTGAGGCAGGCCAGGGATCCTTTGCTGCAGTGCTGCAATGCATGCACCCAGACACACATCTCTTTGCTCAGTTGGGGGCAAATTCTGGATGAGATAGAAAGAGACCAAAAAGCCCAACTGCCGCTTCTGAAGAACCGGGACCAAAAGCAGGATACTGAGCATGCCCTCTGCACACAGCACCACCTAAGGGGTGGGCAAACCACCTAAGCCACCCTCTGACCCAACCTCTGAACACACCTCTACCCTCACCCCATATAAGTAACCTGCTCCCCACCACCACCACCATCCTGAGAGCAAGCAAGCAAGGGAAACTGTTACTTGTTCTGGCTCCTCCCTGTTGCAGCAGGGGCCCTAATAAAGTCTTGCCTGAATTTCCTGTCTGGCCTCTGATCAATTTCTATTGATTAAGGAGGCCAAGAATCCTGGTTGGCACTGTCCCCACCAGTCCTGAGGAGTGTTGGAGGAAACTAGGCTGCCAGGGGAGGGGGCCAGGGGTATCCAGCCCAGGAGAGGGGCCTGAGCTACCTCCAGTTAGGGCAGCATGAGGTCCAGAGAGGCTCCAAGCTGGACAACTGGCAAGGGCTGGGGAACCAGAGGCTGGGGGCCTGGGACACCCATTGGGCTAGAAAGCGGTGTTGGGGAAGCAGCAGGCAGAGCTGGTGGGGCCCAGATGTAGTGGCTGGGACTTGTGCCACCTGTGGGGCTTAGCAATGCCAGTGTGCTGGTAGACAGGGCTGGGAAAGACAGGCCACCTGGAAGCAGGTGTCCATGTGTCCTCAGAGCCAGAAGGTGGCAAGCTGAGAGGTGGCAGGGAAGTCTGGTCAGGGTGGCCCTGGCTCTCCCACATCGAGGAGGTGCCAAGTTTTGCAGAAAGGAGGGCAGGGCCCAGAGCTGTTGGGGGACCCAGGCCTCCCCAAGCAGGGGCTTTCATCACCACTCATGGTGGATGGGAGCCCAGGCCTCACTGAGGACCCTCCAGAAGGAGGGCCAAGCCCTCAGCAGGCAAGAGGCTGGCAGAAGCTTCTAGATTTTCTGCTGTGGGGCCCCAAGCCAAACCCCAGTCCTTCTGACAGTGGGGCTTGGGGAAGGGAGGTTTAGTAGGGTTTGAGGAGAAGCCACCACTCTTGGAATCCCAGGCTATGAACCATCAGGAGGAGAAAGGACCGCCCCGGCCTCACTACCCCTATGTGAGAAGGACAGGGGCTTGTTGATGATTTTATCTGGGGGCTGGTGGAAAGAGGAGCAGGGGGCCCCCTGCCAGGCCTGGCAGTCATTGGAGGGGCCTCTTGAGGTCCTTCCAAGGAGCTCAGAGGCTCAGCAACCCCTTTCCAGGAGCCTAGGTCCCTAATTCCCTGAGAAGACACAGGGGCCTGGGAATTGGGCCCCTGGAAGACAAAGGCAGGGGTGCAGGAAGCGGAGTGACCAGTGCAGGCTGAGGCTGGGGCAAGGTGAGGGGGGCCAGGTGGGGTGGCTATAAGCTCTGAGTGGGCAGCAGCTAGAACGCCCATGGTTGGGGTCCCCAAGGAGCCCCCCACCTGCCTGCCAACCTCAGTCCAGCCAGGGGAGAGAGAGGAGGGCCCTGCGGCCCCTCCCCTGGGGGCTGGAGGCCGGTGCTGGACTGGGCTGGGCACCCCCTTGGGGAGTACGAGGGGTTGGGGGGATTGGGGAAGCTGCCCAGGCAGAGGTCCGGAGGGCACAGAAGACAGCAGCCAGCAGCAGGGCCTGGTGCCCACCGGCCAGAGCGCCCCCGCCGCCTTCCCCACAGCCACCCACACTCACCCCCGGCTTCCTCAGCTGGGGCCAGGCCTATGGGGCAGCAGACAGGGTCGGAGGGGTGGTCCCAGGGGCTGAGGCGACCACTGCCACCTCTAGAGGGGCCTTTGGGGTCAGCAGAGGCATGTTTCATCAGGTGGGAGTGAGCCCTGCTCCATTACCCCTGTGGGGACCGAGGGAGAACAGCCCCTTCACTCCAACCCTTCAGTGACAAGCCGGGGAGGAAGCCATGGAGGTTTGGAGTGGGGTGTCTTCGTACCCCTCAATCCCCCATAGCCCCGCTCTCCTCCTCACACCTGACACCCTACAGAGCTGCCCCCTCACTCACCTCCTTGCAGGCTTAACTCCTGGCTGCAAAACTAGTGGGTCGGGACCCTCGGCCGTTTGTACTGAGCTGTGGAGCAGGTGGGGCAGCCAGGGGGCAGGGCCTCAAGCAAACCGAGGGCTCACCTGAGCACCTGCCTCCTTTTATTAATGTAAAAGGGAAAGAGGCCGCACGTGTTGCCTAGTGAGGCCACCTGCGCAGAGAGAAGCCAGGCCACGGCAGGTCTGGGCCCAGCCAACAGAGGGCGAAGCAGAGCCGGATACAGAACGTCCTCTGCCTCCCCACTGGCCCCGAGCCCTCAGGACTGGACACCGCCTCTGGTCTGCTCTAGGTCTGGACACAGCGCCTGACTTGATGCGACCATCAGCGAGTTCCTGGACCGCTTTCCCCACCTGTGACCCAGAGGGAGGAGTAGTCCGTGTTACTGGAAATGATTCCTGACTCAGTGTCCCCTTGGGAGTTCAATTAAAACCTAGATTCGAGGGCTCTGCCTAAGACCCTTCTCCATGGGGCCCAGGAGAGCATTTTCCAGGTGATTGCTTGAAAAGTCTTGCCTGGTTGCAACCCAGCGCAGGAGACTTAGCCAGTTGCAGGGGAACTGTGGGGTCAGAAGAGCCACTTGGATGGAACCACAGTGGAGTGGGCCCCGTTCCAGTCTCAAGGGGTGCGGGCAGCCACCACACCCCACCCTGGCTTCTTTGCCTTCAGCTCTTAGCCATCAATATTCCTATCAAAGAATGGAACGGGCTTTGTGAACTGTGACCGGCAGTAGCACTGCCTCCCGGACAGGAGGCCTGGGGTAGAGCTTTGGACCCGTCCCCACCATTTAGGCTGGGGTTCCTTGGACACTGTCGTATCTCCTCCCTTAATAGACCCCTCAGGCCAGGGCTAGGTCTCTTCCCTCAGGCTGGGCTCCCAGGACAGAGTTGTCCCAAGAGACACAGCCACCCCCATCCCCGCTCCACCTCTGCTCCGCCCTCACCCCGCCTCTGGGGCCCCAGGTGGATGGATGGACTCGGGTGCGGAGTCCTGTCCCCGGGGCCTCAGTTCCTGCCCTGTAAAGGCTGCCAGGATGTGCACTCTGGCAGGTAACAGGGGATGCTGTAGGTGTACAAGGAAGGCAGGAAAGGAGGGACAGACGGAGGAGGGGAAAGGAAAGAGGGAAAAGAAAAGAAAGTAAAGAAGCAAGAATCAGAGCCAAATCCAGCAAGGCGCTGGCAATCGTGGACGAGGCCCAAGACGCTCAGGGCAGTCCTGTCTCTCCCTCTAGTAGCCCCGAGTGATTCAGACTCTCCGCTCTTCACCTTCCTATAAACAACACGAAACACACCCCAGCTCTTCAGGTTGCAGGACTGAATGAGCTGCCAGCAGGATGGAATGAGCCATAACCAGGCCCCATCTTCTCCACCTTGCTCCCACACTCCAGCCACACCCCTAATCCTTCCCAGATACTTTACCCCTGTGCCTCCACACGTGGTCTTCCTCAGGCCACACCTGGCCTTTCACCCACATCTTCCCACGTGGCTTCCACACCACTTCAGGCAGCATCTCGTCTGGAACCCAAGGACACCTTCTCACTGAGCTCCCACCATGCCACTGAGCCACCACCATTAGGCCCCTCCTGAGCTTCCATTGCACCCTTCCCCCAGGTTCTGCCCTATAGTCACATGTGTCAGAGTTGCCTGTTTCCTGGTTAGCTCAGTTGGCTAGAGCGTGGTGCTATTAATGCCAAGGTTGTGGGTTTAATTCCTGTACAGTCCACAAAGGCAACTAACATTTTGGGTTTGCCTGATGGCCCATACAGTGAAGAATCCACCTGCAATGCAGAAGACCTGGGTTTGATCCCTGCGTCGGGAAGATCTCTTGCAGAAGGGAATGGTGACCCGCTCCAGTATTCTTGCCTGGAGAATTTCATGGACAGAAGAGCTTGGCAAGCTACACCGGCCATGGGATCAAAGAGCTGTACACGACTGAACACATACTTCCCTTCCCCCATCAAAGGCCAGGGCACTCCTCAGGCCTGTATGGTTAGAGTATAGGAGGCAACAGGTCTACACAATAGTGTAGCTGAGCTCAGTGAAAATCCACAGATATTAGGGTTGATGCTGGTGGGTGTGACCAGCCCTCATGGGCTGGCTCTGCCCAGATGGATGGTTAGGAAGCAGCCTCAGCAGCCCTGAGAACAGACCTGTAGGAATACAGGCCAGCAGAGGCAAGGTGTCTGGAGGGAACCTAAGCCCAGCTAAGATGTGAGAGGAGCTGTCCCAGGGGTGGTGTAGGGGGATGGGGACAGGTCTGTCCTACTTAGAACTTGGCAGGCATGTCCTTGGTCCTGGGAGAGGGGTATGCGATGGTGTCTAGTGACCAGCATTTCTCACTGGCAGAGGGCTACAGACTAGCAACCCCCAGGACCCACGTGGCCAGAGCTAGTGGGCAGAGGGTGCTGGAAAGCCTCAGCACATGTGGGCTGGGAGCAGAGAAAGCTACAGACTGTGAACGAAGGGCAAGGGACCTGGTGACAGTACATGGAATCAACCTATGACACACACCCCTCCCCTCATTGAGACAAAGTCAAGCCTCAGGTCCAAAAACAACCCAAATGTTTTTAATGTTTAATGGCCTGTCTCCAGGGCCCACAGCCTTATTACAAACCTTAACTAGGCCAGGGACCCAACTTGCCAGCCTCTGGCTCAGTTCAGCACTCTGCAAGGAGCTAACCCACAGCAGGCCTGGCTGATGGGACCCTGGTGTGGGGAGGGCCAAAGTCCTTACTTAGTTGACATTTTCGGAGACTTCCAGAGTTGAGCTATCACTCAGCCTGTCCCTTTTAGTCCCTGAGTCCCTGTAGCTGCTTGGCTTCCTGCAAACATACTTCCTTGGGAAAATGCACCAGGTCATGGCAGCAGCGCAGGGAAGTCACTGGGTCAGTTCATCACAGGCCAGGGCCTCTCAGGGGTGAAAGCAGCAGGCTCAGGACAAGGATGCCAGCCCCGGGCTGTATCCCTGTACCCCTGTGGAAGGGGAGGAGCTCCCTCAGGGAGCTCCAGACTGGGGGGTTAGGGTCAAACCCCAAACGCTGGGGCTGCAGCTCTAAGCTTTCCTCGGAAATGACTCTAGAAAGTGTGTGAACCACATACACTGGACAAGGGACCACTCTAAGACGACACACAAAGACTTTCTAGAGGAAGGCCCCAGCTGAGATCCCGTCTACTGTCCTGGGGCAAGAAGCAGAGAGCAAACCGTGATGGGTGTGTGTCGGGCATCACTCCACAACAACCCTGTGAGGTAGGCTGTGTTGTGCTATTTTACAACTGGAGAACTGTGGGCACAAGAGAGGCAGTGGCCTGCCCGGTTACACAGCGAGGAACGGGAGCCAGGACTCAAGCCCACGTCTGTTGTGCTCCAATGCCCACACGTTTTCTCTAATAGGAAATATCCTTTCTGATAAACGCCCTCAAGTTAAAAGTTCAGGGGCTCTCAGGGAGCAAGGTAAGAGCTGGAAAAACCACAAGGCCGTGTCCACTCCTGGCCCTCGGTAGCTGGAATGGCAGAAGCGGGGTTAGAGCAATCCACAGATCTCCAAACAGCAGTGGTGACCCAAGGCTACAGCTGGTGGCTCTGGCTGCCCAACAGCTGTGGGCGTGGTACGGTCCGGTCTGGTCCCGAGGCCTTGTGGCCCCAAGTGGGCAGTGCCAGGCCATTGAGCCAGGCAGATTCGAGCAGGCTGCGGAAGCGTGCCTTCACCGTGGGGCTGGGCAAGCTGGCGCCAGCAGCAGGGGTGGGGGAGGCACCTCGGGACCCCCCCGCAGCGGTCGCCTCTGCCTTCTCCAGGCCAGGGGTCAGTGGCTTCCTCCCTGGCTTTTTGGCTTTGGGGGCAGCAGACTTCCAAGTCAGGTCTAGGCTCCCCGGCTCCTCTCTGGCCACGGTGGATTCTGAAGAGGGCACTGATCCAGGCTTGGTGTTAAAGTCACCTGGAAAATGAACATACTGTCAGGCTGTAGACCCTAAACACCCTCAGGTCCCATCTTTGGGCCCCCAAAACCAGCTAGACCAGTGGTTCTGCTGTCCCATGTGAGGGCAGCCCTGGTAAGGTCACAGACATCACGACCCTTCCCAGCACGGGCCCACTGGCCAGACTGTCCAGCCCTTCAAGCCAAAAGGGCAGGCCTCTTCCCAGGTGATGCCAGCACTCTTATCTGATGAAGGTCCCCCGCCAGGGCCTGTCTGGTCCAAGGACAAGAGGAAAGGGGCTCAACAGGCCAGAAACCACTGGTCTGATCTAAAGGCTCACTGAACAGCTGTGGAAACTGAGGAACAGAGGGGGCCCTGCCACATCACCCCCAGAGCCAGAACAAGAGCCAGAGCCCAGGCAAGGCTGGGGGAGGGGGTGGGAGGGGGCTCCTGCTTGGAAGGCAGGCTGTCAGGGGAGCCTTCTAAGGACACCTCTGAGGAGCAGCTCCACAAAGATACGGAGGGGTGGAGACCAGGGCCCCAAAATGCAGCCAGAAGCAGGAAGCTGGGCCCCACTCTCATAGGTTCGGTCAGAATAGGAGGGAACTGTGATGGGCCTGGACCCCACTGGCCAGCAGGTAGCACAGGAAAAACGGACCCGCCCCTCTGTGGGCCCCAGAGAGCCCAAATGTAGAGATAAGACTGGCTGGGGGGCTTGTGAGTGAGGCATTGACACCCACCTTCCTTCCTTCTCATCCAAGAATAGAATACTTGTATTTGCATGTTCTTTGCACCCCATTAGGGCAAATGACTCAATTTCTTCAGTGCTCAGGGGTCAGCAATGCTCATCACTCAGACCCCAAGCTCCACATGTACACCTTGTTGCCTCAGGTCTCCTCTCTATGGAGCCTGGACCAGATGAAAGTCCAGGGGAAGGCTGCCAGGATGGGAAGGGGACAGGAGAGAGTTTCTGCGGAGACAGAGCCAGAGGCCTGGAGGATGGAAGGTCAGGTGGGTGGCGGACTACAGAGGGGGCCTCGGCCTTCAATGCCAAATGTCCTGAAGCAGGACAGGTAGCAACGGACACCACTTGGCACCATCACCAAAGCCCCGGCTAAGTGTGATGCTTAATGGTCCACCCGTGCAACACTGCAGCCCCTCCCAAGAGCAAGGTCCAGCTACCTGATCTGATGCAGAAGATGCCCTCAGACACAAGAAGGTCACATGGGAGCACACCACACACAGACTTCAGGTGGCAGGGAAAAGCAAACCACAAAACAACACTCCGACTTACAGGCAACTCCAGTGTCTACCTGGGAGGACTGGGGAACTATACACTGAGTGCTGGGTCAGTACAGTGCTGCTCACTGAGCCAGAACATACTGGGGTGGGAAGCAAGCTCAGGCAGATGCTCAGGAGTGGGGTTGGGAGAAGCTAGGGTCAGGAAAGGCCTCAGGTGCATAAGCCCAGCAAGCAGTCGGGGACTTGGGGCTTGAGCTCAGAAGTGTGGAGGCGGGGCAGGACACACACAAGGGGAAATGACCTCAGACAGAACACAGGGCCTGGTCAGAGCCCCAAAAACACCAGAGAAACCTGCGCCAAAGATGGAAAAGGCACAGCAGAGGAAGTGGGGGGGGCAGGGATCTGGGAGGGAAGGCCAAGTTTCCCTGGGGACAAAGCAGCTGACAAGCTGACATGCTCAGGAGCTTACAGAGGAGGCTGTGAAGGTGCTCATTGACACTGGGGGTAAAGGGGGATGGGGCTCCTCGCCAGAAAGCCAGCCCCTGCCTTTCCCCCCTACTAGGCACGAGTCCTGCCCAGAGGCCCAGGAATCCCTCAGCCCCCAGCAGTGACCACTCACACAGCCCACACACCTGTCACTCGCTCACACAGCTCCGGCGGCTACGGGGGTGGCCCCATGCTCACCCAGCTGGCGGCGGACGCAGTCCCGCCACTGCAGGCCCAGCAGGTCTGGGTAGATGTCAGGCAGCTGGCGCAGCGCCAGCAGCTTCAGCATGCGCGAGGTGCAGCCATGCAGGGCGCGCTCCCGCAGGGCCCTCTCCTCTGACAGCGTGGTGGGCCTCAGCTCCACGCGGTGCTCCTGCAGCACGTGGTCCACGGAGGCGGGCGGCAGCCGTGGGAACAGCCGCTCCTTCACCAGGTGGATGGGCACGAAGATGGCCCCGGCCCGCACCACATGGGGGAAGGGGCACTGCTGCGTGCACACGAAGCTCTGCAGCTGCGACAGCAGCTTGCCCAGCAGCCCCTGCACTCCCTGGCAGTCCTGCCATGCTGCCCGGCCCCAGGGCCCAGACGTCTCGAGCCACTCGCGCAACTTTTCAGGTGGGGAGTGGGCCACGGAGCCCGAGATGGCGTCACACAAGGATGCATGCAGTCCTGCGAAGTGCTGTTCTGAGGAGTCACCCGTGGCGGGGGTAGAAGCTGGGGAGGGGCCGGCAACCGGAGGGGGAGCCGGAGCTGGAGCTGGTGCGGGTGATGGAGCCGGGGCAGGTGCGGAGGCGGGGGAGGCCATGGCTACAGCTGGAGGGCTGGGCAGTGTCAGGCCGAAGCAGGCCACGGGCAAGGGCTGGGTGAGCATCTGTAGTCCAGGGGGCACGGAGGTGGGGGTGGGTGCGGCCTGGGCTGGGGCAGGGGCCAAGGTGGGCGCGGTGGGGACCGCAGTTGCAGGCAAGGGTGCTGGCCGGATGATCTTGAACTTTCGGAACATGAAGGCCACCGAGCTGTGGAAGTTGGTCCTCGGGGTGGCATCTGTGGTCACTGGCACCCCGGGTGGTTCTGGCGCCTCTGTGACTGCCTTTTGTAGGCCCCGCGGATCAGAGACCGTGTCCCCCGCACCTGCCACGTTGGAGACATTGCTTCCTGCGGCCGGCACATCCATGGCTGCGGTGGGCTTGGCATGTCCCATGGGATGAGGGACCTTGGTGGGGGAGGCCTCGGCGGCGGTCTTCTTCACACTCAAGTCCAGAGCCACCTCCTCCTTAAGTGAGGGGTGCTCACTGGAGGGGGCTTCCTGGGCAGGCAGGGACCTTCTACAGTCTTTGTCGTGGCTCTCGTTGGGGGCTGGGGCCAGTTCAGGCTCAGCTGGGGCCTCGGGTGCTGGCACGTCCAGGTAGTCACGGTAGGGGGCCAGGCTGAAGACATTGTCGATGACTGGCATAGGTGGAGAGCTAGGGGGCAGTGAGCCCTCGTTCTGTGGCAGAGACTGGCGCTCCTGGGCACAGGGTGGGAGCGGCGGTGGGGTGCGCGGAACTGGACTATCTCCGATGACAATGGGTGCCCCGGGGTGCTCATCAAGCCGGGGCTGGGGCTGGGGCTGGGGCTGGGGCTGGGGCTGCTCCTTTCTGCAGCTGGGCAGCCACATCTTCTCCTCGGCTTCCTGAATGGGCTTCTCTGCAGGCCTCGTGGGCTCTGAGCACGGCCGGCTGGCAGGCAGAGGCTGGCATGCCCGCTGGAAGACCCCAGGCTTTGGCAAGGCCTGCACACTGTTCTGGGAAGGCGGTGTCCCTCCAAGCCCTGGGGATGCTCCATAGAGAGAGAGGTCCTCCCGGGCATAGGGGAAGCCCAGCGTTTGGGGGGCAAAGTCCAGTGGGCAGCGTGGGGTGAGAGGTGGCTCCAGCTTGAGGCCTGGCGAGGGTGCCGGGAGGGGGGCAGAGGGGTAGGCGTAAGTGTCCAGCCCCACTGGGGGCATATAGGGTGTCTGAACAGCCTGCTGCCTCAGGTAAGGGCTGCTTAGCCCACCAGCCGGGTACCCGGGCCCCTTGTGGGCTCCCAGCGGCTGCAGTGGGAGCACTGAGCCATAGCTGCCTGGCTTCTCTGGGTGGCGACAGGCTGGCGGGCAAGGCACAGGCTGTGTGGGGTGGGGCAGGGGATAGTGCGGGGGCACTGTGTCCTGGCAGGCTGGTCCTAGGGGTTGGGCCAGCTGGGTCCAAGGACTCGGGGGGCCCTCGGACAATGCCTGCTTGGGGTCCCCAGAGTAAGGACTCGCATACTTGGAGGCCAGGAAGCCCGTGCCGTGGAGGGTCCGGTACTTCTCCAAGAAGGCCTGGCAGGGGGAGAAGCTCACCGAGGAGTCTTTGTCAGACGCCCTGGCTGGCACCCCACGCAAGAAGGTGCCATCCAGGAACTGGCCCTTGCCAGAGGCTGGGGGCAGAGAACAAGATGGGTCCACTGGTGGTAACAAGGATCCGGTCACCAGCGTCCAGTCAACATCCAGAGGCTTCTTCGGTGCCCCCTCTCCCAGGCAAGTCGAGAGCCCATAACACAGGGGGCTGCGGTAGACAGGTTTGGGTGCCGCCAGTGGGGGGCCTGGGTAGGAGTGAGACTGGGGACCAAAGGGCAGGAGCTCAACAGGGCCAGAGTCCTGCACCTTCTCAGAGCTTTCTGTGGGTGGGCGGTAGAGCAGGCAGCTGGTCAGAAGGTTGTTTGCTCGGAGTGGGGGTCCTGCCATGCTGGTAGGGTACAAGGGTGGGTATGGGGTCCAAGATGCCAACCGCTCAGACCCTGTCTTAGGAGGAGGCCCCATGGGGCAGGAGAAGTAGGCACCCTTGTAGCTACAGGGGTCCTGGTTACCAGCAGAGGGGGGCAGGCTGTGGCCCGGCCCGGAGTCTGCCTCTAAGCGGGGCAGCTTCCCATACATCACAGGCCCCAGGGTCCCCAGTGGCCGCTTCTCCGCCATCACTGTGAAGGCTTCAAGCCCTCTAGGGCCCCAGCTACTCAAATGCTGACCTGGGAGAGAGAAGAGAGGCAGAGGCTATCAAAAAAACAGGCCACAGGCAAGCAACAGAGAAATGTTGTTCTTGCTGGCTCACTGCCATGCCTAAGAACTTGGCACTTAGCAGATGCTCACTAAGTATGATCATGTATGGATACTAAGTACACCCATTCATGTATGGATTCATATATGCTAAGTACATCCATTTATGTATGGATGAATGAATGTATGCACGAGCCAACTTTATTTCTAAAGCTGTAAAACCCTTTGCTTAAAGAATTCTTACACAGCGGCTCTACTATACCCCCACCCCCACTCCAGGAGTCCCTTCAGTTCAGCTTTACTCCACATGACTCCCAAGACCCCTTCTGAAGTTTCAGACTCTGGGGAACACAGTCCAAGGATTGCTTTGCTTGGCTACTCCTCCTGCTTCTACTTCCATCCATATATAGATGAGGAGTCCTGTTCATCCCAAAGTCATTGATGGAAGAGATGGGATGAGAAACAGGCTTCCTACTTCCCACTACAAGCTCTTAAGTCTCAGAGGCCACAGTGATTTCCAGATTCCTACAGCAGCCAAGATGTGGAATCAGGCATTGTCTACAAATCCAGATTTCCTGTGATACTCTAGATTTCACTTTCTGACCTGTCAGTCTTATTAAAAAATGGCAGAGCCAGACCTGGAACCAAGTCCCTAGGCCCAGAAGGACACATACTGGCTTGGTTTTAGAGAGTAGTAGTCCCCAGGAGAGGTGGCCCAGAGGAACCTTTGGTGTAACTCCCACCCTCACCCTAGAACGACCCCCAGCAGGAGAGCAAAGACTGTTCAGCAGATGGCGCTGTGGCACCAACAGGAAGCTCCCACAAAAGGGCAGGAGAGCAGAGCCCGTGTCCATCCCAGCCCCCAAGCTGCAGTTGTCCCAAGGCGCACCAGGGCAGCACAGGACCGTGGAGCAGGTGGGGAGGCGAGGGGCTGTGAATGTCCAGGGGGGAGCTTCCACGGGTCACAAAGTGCTAGTTGGCAATGACCCCCTTGTACTGAAGGAAAAACTGAGTGCCAGAGAAAGACTCTAAGGTCCCCAAGCAAGGCCAAGCAAGAATTAGGACCAAGGCCCGGCGAGGTCAACGTGGATTTCCTCAAGGCAGCAGGTACCCCGTGGCCCAGGAGAGGTCATCTGAGGCCAGTCTGCTAGTACCACACAGACCTGCTTCTACCTCCCCCAGTGCCCTGTTCCCCGAAACCCTCAGGTGGCTTAGGAAGGATGAATCAGCTCAATCTTGCTATGATTAGGCCATGGGCCAGGTGTCACAGGTTTCTGTCACCAAACCAAGACCAACCTCCACCCCCCTGCACCCCTGCAGCTCTCTCCCTTCAGCTGGTGATCAATGACACCCACAGGCTCAGAGTTAAACTGGTACATTTTGAAAATGTGCCAAGAAAAGCCAAGGGTATTATGGGGGCCAGTGACCACCCTTATTCCAGTCTAAGTGCCACCAAGGAAGCCAGGCAACACTCAGAGGGCTGTCTCACCTCCTGGCCAGAATCCAACCTCAGACCAGCCTGAAGAAGTGGATGCTCCCGAGAAGACAGGAAGGGGCATCAGGGCAACAATACCGATAGAGGTGCCCTACAACAGGGTGCTGCATCCCAAGGGGAAAGCGCACCCCAGTGCACAGCAGCTTTGCAAGAAGTGGTTGTATGGTTTTGGAGGGGGGGGTTGAGACCCCTACCCTTTGGGAGCTCTGGGTTAATTAAGTGTGGGCTCTAGTCTCACTTCCCCCACACACCCCTTGGGATCTTCTCCACACCCACCCCCAGCCCCAAGAGCCATCTTTCCTGGGGTCTGCCCATTGTGTGCCCTTTGCCCTGGGGACTTCCTGCGACACCCCTGGGACTCATCCAATAAAGGTGAGGCCACTTGGGACCCCCAAGTCTTTGGGAGAGAGATGAGGGCTCCAGGGAACCAGAAGAGGGCTATGAAGGGTATGGGGGTAGCATGACCTCCTGCTATTAGGAGGTAGAGAGCCCAGCACACACTCCCTCAAGCATGGCCCCGCTCCACACTAAGTGGTAGCCCGAATGTAGATGCCTCCTTCCCTCACACACTCGAAGAGGCAAGCAATTGTTTGGAGAAGGGCAGGTCTCCAGGGAGCAGGGGCACATCACCCTTGGGACCACCCAGCGGCTTCCCGACTGAGGTTGGAGCTGGGCTGGGAGGACCATTCTCAAGCAGCGGCCCGGAGAGGAGCCCACCGCCGCCGTGCCATCCCTGCCCTAAACAGCAGGGGGCGCAAACGGCTCCTTGGCCCAGTTCCAACGCCTAAGGGGTCTCCGGATAGACATTGGGCAAGACCAGGAAGAAGAGAGCGATCCTGCCCAGCTGTGGCCAGCGCCTCTCAGAGGCTGAATCGGCTCCCCTTCCCGTGTTCTCACACCTCCCCCGGCTGAGGTTTTGGGCCCTGCCTACGCTATAACCGCGCATCTAGGGGCAGCCCAGGCTCTAGCGGTGGGGGAAGGGTGGCGGGATCCGCTCCACCCCGCTGTCCTCTACCTGCCTCGCCCTGAACTCGACTGCCTGGGGCCCTCAACCGGCCTGGCTTTGGGGCTGCCGCCGCGCCCGACCCCGGCGGCTTCCGGGTGTCCCCATGCCCTGCCCGGCGGCGCTGGGGCGCACGTGCACCCCAGCAGGCCGATACGCAGGCCGCCACCCATGCAAACCCGTGCCTGCAAGTA
The DNA here is from genome assembly GCF_054371585.1 of Giraffa tippelskirchi. Lineage (NCBI taxonomy): Eukaryota > Metazoa > Chordata > Mammalia > Artiodactyla > Giraffidae > Giraffa > Giraffa tippelskirchi. Next base: position 34,039,014 of record NC_137286.1, on the reverse strand, counting down.
CGTGCCTGGCCCGTATCTGCACACACGCCCCTCCAGACCTGCGTTCTCCCCTCGCTCGGGGCCCCGCACACGTGTGCACGCAGGCAGGCCGGCGCACCGGGCCCCACGGACCGACATCTAAAAACTGGCGGGAGGGCCAGGGCAGGGGGCGGCCCGGCAGCAGAGTCCGCGCAGCCACCGCCTCGGGGCGATCCCGCCAGCCTGGGCTGCGGCCAGAGGGTGAGTCAAGCCTTAGCGAGGAAACCGCAGGGCCGTCCCGTCCCAGCAGGGCGCGTCCAGGGCCCCAAGGCGTCTTAGTGCCAGCCGCCCCCCAGGCCAGGCCCCCGCCACCCCCTCATCTCCGCCCGGGCAGTCCACGTGAGCCGGGCCCCGCGGGAGGCCCGAGGGCTCGGCCTTAGCTCCTCTTCGCCAGCCCCGCGCCGGATCGGTCACCCGGGCTCCAGAGCGCTACCAGGCCCCCGGGGCCTCGAAATCCAGGGAAAGTCGGGGCAGCGGCGCGACCCCTGCCCCGCAGCCCGCCCGCCGGGGGGCCCCCCTCCGCGGCAAGTAGGAGCCACGCCACCTCGGCCCAGGCCCAGCGCGCTCCATCCCAGGACCGGCCGGTAGGGGCGCCCTGGGGCAGCGCCACCCGCCCCTTCCCCACGCGCCGCCCGCAAACTCGGCCCAAGTTTCCGCGCCCGCCGAGTGGGCGAGCTCCTACCTGCAGGACACCCGGCTTCCCGCTGCTGCTGCCCGGCGCCGCGGCCGCATTCTCCAGCGCCGCTGAGGACGCGCGTCCTGGTCCGCCTGGGCCCTGCGCGGGAAGTCGCGGTGAGCACCGAGCCCGGAGCCACCCTCCTCGCTGCCGTTCGCGCCGCCGCCGGGCGCCGTCTGCGGTCCCGGGCGGGGCGGGCTGGGGGCGGAGCGGAGGCGGGGCGGCCCGCGCAGCAGGAGCAGAGCCGGGCCGCGCCTCTGGGAGCTTGTGCTCCCCTGAGCCCCGGGGTGCAGAGGGCCTGCCTCTGCCAGCCCTCCGGGGACCGGGCCGCCGGCGCTGTGCACACTCTGTACCCCTAGCTCTCCGCGAAGGCATCGCCCGACGCGCCCATCACACGCCTTCATTCAGTCCCTCCTTTAGACCCTTCATTCATTGCCACTTTTTAGCTCTGTGAACTTGTGCCCGCCACTTGACCTCGCTGAGCTTTAGTTTCCTCATTTCGGTAAAACTGGGATTAAATTATATCATAATGGTGGTGTCCTAAGGCTTAGAAGTGTTGATATTAAATATGTGACTCTCTTGGCTATTACAGTTGCGTCAGGAGGCTGGAGAAGGGCTCCTTAGTCTGTCCCCTCATTCTCGGTGCAGCCGGTGAGGGCAAATTCCTACAAACCTATCTCAATTCCGGTTAGACCCCATGCCTTCTGAGGAAAGGGTGATTTCCCCATCCCTAAAGAGAACCAGGGCTTTCCTGGTGGCTCAGATGATAAAGAATTCGCCTGTAATGTGAAGACCTGGGTTTGATCCCTGGGTCAGGAAGATTCCCTGGAGAAGGAACTGGCAACCCACTCCAGTATTCTGGCTTGGAGAATCCCATGGACAAAGGAGCCTGGAGGGCTGTATAGCCCGTAGGGTTGTAAAGAGTCGGATACGACTGAGCAACTAACACATGCAAAGTGAACCAGGTATAAGGACGCTGGGAGGTTTGCTAAGTGGTTTCAGTGAGTCCACTTGTCCTTTAGGACAAATCTCCCTCAGTAAAACAGGCCTGCACACGTGTGGCCTGGGAGGTCAGATGGAGTGGAGCATTCCCAGCCAGGATTGGACTGTTACCTAGAGAGGAGTAGAGGGGTGGAAGGGCTGCCTCTCTGGGCCATCTCATGTTAGATAAGAAGCCCCTCGGTGCAGTGCTGCTGCTTTCTCTGAAAAACCTGGTCCCTTGCATTTCCTGGGCTGCCCTAGGGCTGGGGACAGGTGTGTGCAGTGGAGGAGGGAGGGACCAGGTGGACATGCCAAAGGTCAGAGCACGATCATGGGGCAAAACCACCCAGGTCACCTGCTTAGATCCCAAAGTTCAGGCCTGCCTGAATCAGAGGGCAGAGCAGGCCTAGGGCTGCACGTTCCAAGAGTAAGGAAGACGCTTCAGCTGCTGGAGCTGGGCAGCAGGGACTGGGCACAACAGGGAGGAAGAGGAAGTAAAGGTCACCCGGGGGCTGCAGAGGGGGTGCCACTCTATTGAGAGCTGGAGGATCCTTAGGAATTGAGTTTGGAGAGAGCTGGGATACAGGGACTTCAGAGAAGGTTGGGGCTTTCCCAAAGTCACACAGCAGGGTGGGATCAGGAAAGTGCATTTGTGTGCTGACAACCAGGGGTCATGGCCAAGTCACAGCTCACAGGCTGTACTTCCCCACTCTTGCTCCTCACCAACTCTGCCCTCCCCTCTAAGACACCCATGTCCCCGTCCCTGCCCTGTAATTAGGGGTTGGGTGGAGGGCAGTGTTCTCAGCATTCAGGGTCTAGTCTCAGGACTGTCAAGTTGTATGCTCAACTGGCCAGGTGTTCTCTCCAATCTCTCTGAGCATGAGCGGGGCCCACCCAGGCCAGGATAAGGCTGGTGAGACCCAACGGGGTCAGTTAAGATTCTGCAGTCCCAGCCCCACTGAGGCTTGTCTTAATCCAGAGACACTTCACAAAGTGTCTTCACTTAATCAGCATCTTGTCCATTCCTTTTCAGCATCACTTAGATGTTACCTTTGTAACTTTCTGAACCTCAGTTTCCTTATCTGCAAAATGGGAACCATGAAACCTGCCTCACAGACGGAAGTGAGTGTTGAACAAAATCAGTGTGGGAAATTGCTGGTAAACCCTAAAATGTTTGTAGAGTATCAGCTGACCATGAGCTCCTGAAGGCATGACCTTGCCCTCTTCTTCTCTACCCTAAATGGTCATGTGCAGAGCCTGTGGAGAGAGATGCCTATCAGGCCTTTGTTGGATGAAAGAAGGTAACCAGTACAAGGTGGCTGCCTTGGGAACCCCCCTCCCTCCCACTGCCCTGTGTGATTCTTAGCCTGTGGTCTTGGAGAGGAGAATGGTATTGCCATTGGAAGGAACAGTGTCAGCCAAAGCGGAGAAGAGAATACTGCCCCTTTGTGGGGTTCCTGGCTGGAGGCACAGTAGACTATAAAAGCCTGGAAGGGAGGATATTCCTCCCCACCCTACCCCCAACACACACACACCCTGGGGCTGCATAGATTCCGAAGGCAGATTCTCCTCCTCCACCCCACCCTAGCCATTGATTACTCCTCCTGGCTCCCAGGGAAGGCAAGGTCAGCTTCCTGAACCTCAGCTTGTTACCTACACTTGGTTATTAATAACAATGTCACTTGCTCTAATGAGGCCACACCTGCTATTTACAAACCTTCTTTCCTCACAGGAGCTCCTTCTATAAGCAAAGAGACAGAGCAATGTTGTGCCTTTCCCCAAGACACACAGCAACATGCTCCCCAATCCTTTCAGACCTAGCTATAGACATTGCCTCCTCCAGGGAGCCCCCCAGATTGCTATTAAGGTGCTCTGTCCTCTACACTTCCTCATGCTTCCCCTCCTTCCACCCAGCAGAGGAACAGCTAGTTCCGTGCTGGTGATGTTCCTGAGTCCAAGCTTGCTCTGCTCCCTGAAAGACAGGCCAATGAATCGGAGATGAGGTGCTGAGGCAAGGAATATGACTTTATTTGGAAAGCTGGCTGATGGAAAAGATGGCAGACTAATGTCTCAAAATAACCATCTTATTGGGGTCTGGATGCCAGGTTCTTTTATAGATCAGAGATGGGGGAGGTGAGGAAACAAAGGCTGTTAATCTTGCAAATATCTCTTAGAATGACAAGCTTCAGAAAAAGAGTGTGTTAATTTCTTCCTTCCTGCCATCCACAGGTGTACAGGGTCCTGAACAGAGACACTTTGGTTTATCAGTCAGGCCAAGGGGCAGGGTTCTCTGAGGCAGGCCATTATGTATGATTATAATAACAAAAGCAATGAAAGGCAAGTCAATGAAACAGTTCCAACATGGAGTCAGAATCAGCTTTTCTGTGCAACAGTGGGTGAGCAAGGCAAGAAGGCAAGGAGTTCACACTCCTTGAATGTGGCCCTGTGCCATACGTCACATGATAGATGTGATCTCGTTTAAATCTTACAACAAGCGTATGAGGCAGGAGTGTGAAAAACAAGCAAACTGAGGTGTCACCTGCTGGGCTGTGTCACCTTAGGCAAGCCCCTTAACCTCTCAGTTTGCTCTCCAGTCAAATGGTCATGATTAGAACATGTCACAGAGTGCCTGCAGATCCAAGGCGTTCACAACTGGTTTTTTATAGTAAATCCTCAACCAGTGGTAACTCTGGAGGGGGAGGGGGAAGCAGCTTGCCCACAGAGCCAAAAAATGGAGGAACTGGGACTTTCCCTGCAACCCCAGACTGTGTGACCCTGAACTCTTCTGAGAGAAGGCTTGGGCACAGCTGGTGGTCAGGAAGCCTCTGCCACCCAAGTACACAGAGTCTGAGGAGGGCCCTGTCCCAGTGGCTACTGGCCTGGGCGCCAGGCATTTCAGGGGGTCTGGACTGGACGGGACCTGGGCTGGGGCAGATTCATAGGATCTGATCAGCGTGTGGTGAGCCACTTCCCAAAACTGTGCTGGTAAACCAGAGTTTCCTTCTGCAGGGCGGGCTGGGTTGGGGGAGGAGGGCAGAACTTGCTATTCTGCCTGGGTAAGCAGGGAGTGGGGAGTCCCCTCAAACTCTGGAGGAGCCTGAACTCCTTTCCAGAGGAAATCAGAGTCTCTCAGATGGGGATCTCAAAGATCAAGAAAAAGGGAAGGCCTTTCACTAGACCACTCTGAAGACCAGGTACTGCGGGGCGGGGTGGGGGTGGAGGGCACCCTCTGATTAATTGACAGCCAGGATGGATGGACTGTCCTTCCTCTCCTTCCTTCTACTATTGAGGAGCCCCAGGCTTTGTGCTGAGTAGAACCCTGGTGCTGTTTTCCTGTCAGTGAGAGAGATGGCTGTAAAACAGACCATGGCATTCCAGCATGATGTGTGCTTGTGTGGGTTGGGGGCTGCTGTGGCCCAAGAAGCCCGAGAAATAGGGTACAGGGCCTTGAATCAGGAAGGGCCCCCTATCTGGCTGTGCCAGAGCCAAGCCACTTGTGGGTGGGTGGGGGTCTTGCTAGGTGCTGGAAGCAGTGGGAAACATTCCCTCCCTAACTCCAGGAAGGTGGTTCTAACGCCTACATCTGACCCTGTGACTACACCACTGGGGAGCCATGGCTCCCTCAGGGTCCAGTTTTCCACTCTGGCTTCTGCCTGTCTCCTGACTGATTCTCTCCAGCCAGCCTGCCACTGCAGCTCCCAGAGTCCAAGTTCTTGCCGGGTGACACTTCCATGCTTTGGAAGATTCTCTCCCTGGACCTTGGCTGCCTATCTAGCTCTTTTTTTGCTAACTCCTATTGGCCTTCAAGGCTCAGCTCAGGTCCCTTCCTCCAAGAAGCCTTCCAGAGCTCCAGGCTCAGTCTGGTCGCCTCTTCTGAGGCCTCTTAGCATTCCGCTAAACTGGCTGGTTGCAAGCCCGGCTTCCCTACTAACCTGGGGATGGACCTTGGTCCCGGGCAGGGCCTGGGTCTACCTGAGAGCTGGGACTCCAGTGCCTAGCACAAAGCTAAGCCATGGTCATGGAGAGATGGGTTCATAGCAAAGCAGGACTCTGCACATCTGAAAGGGAAGAAAGGCAGAAAAACCTCCCTAGGCCCAGAAGTGAGAGCCTAAGAGGAGCCTTTGCTGCAAAGGCTCCCCTGCACGTCCCCCTCCACCTCTCAGGACCGGAGACTGCAAACCCCAGATCAGCGGCAGCCCATTGGTCAACATGGGAAAACTGAGGAGCTGGGTTCAGGTCTCCTGAAGGTCTGTCCAGTCTGAACACTGGCTTCCTTCTTGTTCCACCTCCCACCCCTAGACCTAGGAGGGAGAAACACCTGGCTAAGCTCCACCTGGATGCCTGCCACCCCTTCCTTGGAGGCCCCCAACCTGGGGCTGGGGTTGTGAGGAGCAGAGAAGAGCCCCTGAGAGACAGGGAGAAGCTGACGCACTTCCCCCTCGGTGTTGCAGGAGGCTGCTCCTCCCGCCCCCCCCCACAGGAGCCTGGACTCCTGCCAGCCTCTCTAATCACCTCCTTTCCTTTCCCCATCCAGGGCCTCTCTCTGGGGACTCCCTCCCCCGGTCTCCATGCCCTGGGCAGAACAGCACAGCTGTTTCCAGGATGGTGGTTTGGGCCTGAGCGAGCTGTACCCACAACCCTGACTCCTGCCCAGTGCTCACCTCACCTCGGTCAAGCTTTGGCCTCCATAGAGAATTACCTTCCCCCTGCTCCCCAGTTCAAAGGTCATGGGAGATTGACAACCCAGTTCCTCCTGGCCCTGCCTGGGCCCCCTCCCTCACTGCTGGAGCACCCTCTTGTCCTATCGTGGGCAGGCCAGGTGGACTGTCCATCGAAGCCTTCCTAAGGCCAGCTGGGGGAGTGGGGTTTGGGCCGGGCGGTTGGCACTGTGCCCTCGTTAATGGCCCACTGGGGTTTCCATCACTTAGGGCTGGTTACCAGGCAACTGCATCCAAGGGCTCGGCTCTGGCTTCGAGCTGGCACAGCTATCGCTGCCGAGTGGGGAGCTATGCAGTCAGGCCAGCTGAAGCCAGGGTTACTTCAGAAGGCTTCATGTGCCTGGGAGGAGAGGAGGTGATGCCTCAGATCTGCAACCTCAGAAACTCCTGATCATTTTCTCAGCTTAGACCCACAGCCCTGCCCCACTAAGGGGGTCTTCAGGGTCTCCCACACAAACACCCATACTCAGGTTTCCGGGAGGTTGAGTGGGAGCAGAGAGGGGCACTTTTCCCTCTTTAGGGACTAAGGGTACTACCCTGTGGCCTGAGGTGGGGACACGAGGAGCCTGTTTTCCCAGGTTACAGTGTTTGGGCTTTGCCTTTAAATCCTGCCCTGCCTCTGTGTGGTTGTGTGACCTTGGACATGTTGATTGCCTGAGACTCAGTTGCCTCATCTGTAGAATGGAATTGTAACCCTTGTCTCATTAGGTAGTGCCCAGTCTATAATATGCTCAGTGTAGCGCCCAGCACATAGCCTCCTCTCCGTATCTGCTCATCCCCTTCCTACAAGCCCTGCCATGTACTCAGTCTCAAGCTTCCTGCATTCCTAGGAGGCAAGCATCACAGAGGCTGACAGCCCACACATGGGTCACCCAGTATTGCCAGGTGACCCCAGAATGTGCCATCTTCATGTCCAAGAATAGCTTTGTGCCCTGCCCTTGCCCCTTCCTTGCCCTACTTCTGCAGACTTGATTTTTTTTTTTTTAATCTAAAACTCACTGAGCCTTAATTATGTCCTAGGCACTGATTTAAATTTATCAGCTCTATAAATATTAAGGGCTTCCCTGGTGACTCAGTGGTAAAGAACCCGCCAATGTAGAAGACACAGGTTCGATGCCTGGGTTGGGAAGATCTCCTGGAGAAGGAAATGGCAACCCACCCCAGTATTCTTGCCTGGGAGATTCCATGGACAGAGGAATGGGGCAGGTTACAGTCTATGGGGTCACAAGAGAGTCAGACATGACTTAGCAACTAAACAACAATAATAAATATTAATACAATCAACTAATATAATCCATTTAATGGGTTAAGTCACTTAATTCATTTATTATATTAAGCCACTTAATGGATTAAAGAAGGTAAGTTGAGGTGGACCTACAGGAGCTGTGCAGGGATGGGAACCCAGGCATGCTTCCCTCCCATACGAGCTGCCAGTCCTGCCTCCTGCCACAGAGCAAGCCTGGCTGGTGTCGCCATGGACAGGTCAGAATTTCAGGAAGAGCAGTGATGGCTAATTAAAACTTTAGCTCAGGGAGGCCCCCTTGGGATAGGGATTGCCTCAGTCAGCTCCCTTGAGAAGGTCCCCTAATTGGACCCCTGAGCCCTAGTGATGATGCAAACTCACCAGGCAGAGGGTAACAGGCAGGGAGGGAGGGGAAAGGGGGAAGGAAACAGGTTGGCAAAAAAATAATAACAACCCCCTGCCCTATTGTGAGGGGAGGGACTCAGTAGTCCTCAGACTGTCACTTAGTTGCTGTGTAACTTTGGATGGGTTGCTTGACCTCGCTGAGCCTCCAGTTCCTCCTTGAAAAGTGCAGACAATAGAAACTCCAGCCCCAGAAGGTTGCTGTGAGAAGATAAGCATGGAAAGTACCTAATGTGGTGCCTGGCCCAGAAGTGGGGACTTGGAAAATTGGAATAATTGTCATCATGTTATTAAACCTGTATTACTACCAATGGCCTTTCACACCCACTATCTCACTGAGTTCTGAGAGCATCCTAGGAGGAAGGAGAAGTGGGGACAAGCATTCACCTGGGGGAGGTTTATCCTCCCAGCTTTCTCTCCTGATTACCTGGTCTGGGTCCTGGGCCCCCTGAGGGAATAGTGTGGAGGAGCCGGGGCTGCAGGTCAAGCAGAAGGTCACAGAGCTGTCTGGGATGCAGACAGAACCAGAGCCTGCAGAGTGGAGAGGACTTAACTAGGCAGAAAGGAGCAGAGAGGGTATGCTTTGGTGGGGGGGCAGTGAGAGGGCTAGGGCAGCTTTATAAAGGCCCGGAGACCAGACAGAATGCAGAGTGTGGTCAGGAGCCACAGGGCATCAATGGGGCTAGAGCTGCCGTGGGCTGAGACACCTAGGCTGATATGAATGACAGTCACATACTGTTCTGCTGAGGCCTGGGTTCTGGCCCTAGGTGAACAAAGACCCTCTCAATCCAGGGTGCTGAGCATTACTGTGCCAGAAGGTGGGCTGTGAAGAGAATCCTTAAAAGTCACATCAAGTTGGCCATACTAGCTCCCCCGCCCTCTGTCTGGGCGTCAGTCTCATCCCTTATCTGTGAGCCTCCTTCATTATAGAGCACAAATCCACCTCCCCGGGCTCTCCAGGCCACACGGGTCTGTTCTTGAGGGACAGGGCCCAGGCCAAGGTCCAGAAAGAGTCAGGGCTGGCATGAGCCCCAGACCCCTTCGCAATGACCAAGCTCAGTGACTTCACCTCAAGGGGCCTCAACCCCACACCTGCTACCCCAGTGAAACCGTTTACCACAGATTGGGACTTGAGCCCATGTGGCTGGGACTCAAACCCAGCCAAAACCCATGATACCTGGTTTCAGGACCTAATGAAGCTCAGATTCTTGATGTCTCATGGCAGAAAGAATTCAGTGAGAGACAAAGTGAAAAGTAAGAAGGGGTTTATTCAGATTCAGAGAGAAGCACACTCCACAGACAGAGTGTGGGCCATTGCAGAGGGTGAGTGCGGCCGCCAAATATGGCGTGGTTAGTTTTTATAGGCTGGGTAATTTCATATGCTATGACCAGTGCGTTCTCTTGGCAAAACTCTATTAGCCTTTGCCTTGCTTCATTCTGTACTCCAAGGCCAAATTTGCCTGTTACCCCAGGTGTTTCTTGACTTCCTACTTTTGCATTCCAGTCCCCTATAATGAAGAGGACATCTTTTTGGGTGTTAGTTCTAAAAAGTCTTGTAGGTCTTCATAGAACCATTCAACTTCAGCTTCTTCAGCATTACTGGTCAGAGCATAGACTTGGATTACCGTGATATTGAATGGTTTGCCTTGGAAACAAACAGAGATCATTCTGTCATTTTTGAGATTGCATCCAAGTACTGCATTTCAGACTCTTTTGTTGACTATAATGGCTACTCCATGTCTTCTAAGGGATTCCTGCCCACAGTAGTAGATGTAATGGTCATCTGAGACAAAGAGCCTCTTGATGAAAGTGAAAGAAGAGAGTGAAAAAGTTGGCTTAAAGCTCAACATTCAGAAAACTAAGATCATGGCATTTGGTCCCATCACTTCATGGCAAATAGATGGGGAAACAATGAAAACAGTGGCTGACTTTATTTTGGGGTCAACAAAGGTCCATCTAGTCAAGGCTATGGTTTTTCCAGTAGTCATGTATGGATGTGCGAGTTGGACTATAAAGAAAGCTGAGCGCCAAAGAACTGATGCTTTTGAACTGTGGTGTTGGAGAAGACTCTTCAGAGCCCCTGGGACAGCAAGGAGAGCCAACCAGTTCATCCTAAAAGAAATCAGTCCTGAATATTTATTGGAAGGACTGATGTTGAAGCTGAAACTCCGATACTTTGGCCACCTGATGCGAAGAGCTGACTCATTTGAAGAGACCCTGATGCTGGGAAAGATTGAGGGCAGGAGGAGAAGGGGACAACAGAGGATGAGATGGTTGGATGGCATCACCGACTCAATGGACATGAGTTTGGGTGGACTCCGGGAGTTGGTGATGGACAGGGAGGCCTGGCGTGCTGCAGTCCATGGGGTCGCAAAGAGTCAGGCACAACTGAGCGACTGAACTGAACTGAATTTCATATGCTAATGAGTGGGAGGATTATTTCATCTATTTTGAGGAAGGAGTGGAAATTTCCAAGATTTGGGTCACGCCCACTCCTTGGTCTTTTAACAGGGCCTTGGAACTGTCATGGCACCTCTGGGTGTGTCATTTCACTTGCTGGTTGAGGATCAAGGTCTAGTCTTGGCCGCCATCTTGGTCCCATTTGATTCTAATTGGTTTATGTTGTGTCCTTGGGCTATATCATTCTTTCAAAAGTTTGTGCCCTGTCCCTTTCCCTCCTGTTACACCAGGACAGGGGTGACCTCCCTCCTCCTCCAGTCTCCCTGGAGCAGAGCACTCTGCCCCCAGTGCTCAGGAAAGATCCCTTCCAGCATGTGTGGCCTCAGAGCACAAATCTTCTTGTGGAAAGAAAGCCAGGGCCAGGGCTGAGGTGTGGAGGAGACCAGGATGTGTCACAAGACAGCTGGCCAGGGCTGGTAAATCAACAATTCCTGAACAAACACAGCCGACTCTGGCCCCGGGCCTCCTCCTCACCCTCTGTGGGCAGCCCCCTCCCCTGGGCAGTTCCTCCCTCCTGTCAACCAGGCCATCTGTAGCTCACTCAGCTCCAATTAGCTCAGTAATTAGCACCTCATCAGGCCTGTCTGCCTTTGAACAGCACCCCTGGGAAGGGGTTTGAGGAGGTCTCCATGACCTCAGGGCCCAGGGCTGGGGCAGGTTCAGGCAGGCCCAGGGGCCAGGCTGCAAGGCCCCATCAGTCTCCCTGCACCCAGAGGTGCCCCCAGCCGATGTGGGCTTCCCAGCACAGGGCAGTGGAGCCGTCTGAAGAAACCCCCTGGGATTGGAGTAGGGGGCTGGGAGCCTTGTCCTCCCAGGACAAGGCTTCTCCCAGCAATCCCTGGTACCCTTCTCAGCACCCACACACACCTTCTCACCAGCTCTCCTTATTTAGGGACCCCTGGCTGGCTGGGATATGGGTGATAGGCAGGGGAAGTTAAGAAGACAGCTGAGTCCCCAAGGGAAGGGGACAAAAGGGTAGGGTCAGATCAGGGAGCTAAGGGTGGGGTGGGGACGGCTTGTGGCTGGTGGGGTCAGAAAGGCCCTGCTGAAGGAGACAAAAGGAAGTGGTGCGATGTGAGAGGTTGTCAGGGTGTGTGAGGCCACAGCACAGTGGAGAGTCTCTGGGGTCAAGGGCAGGCTGAGAGGTCCCCTGACTGAGCTCAGTTTCCACATCTTTAACAGTGGGACAGTCATAGGAACAGCCTCCAGGTTCCAGAGAGAATCACAGGATGCGAGGTGTGGGGCGAGCCATAGTGCTAGGGAGGTGGCAGGCAGGCAAGGGGCAGGGGGGGGACCCAGGCCATGGGGCAGGAGATGAGTGTCACAGCCTTTGTCTCCGTCTCCCAGACTCAAAGCAGCACTGACTCAGGGAGAGAGGTCTTGACAGGGATGGGGTCCCACCAGGTACTGCTCAGGCTTAGGGGAGGATGTGAGGGAAGGCATGTCAGGCCCAGGTAACCAACCAGTTTGGATGGCGCAGGGGACGCAGACAGGCAGGAAGTCAGCCTCACCCCAAGCCAGAACCCACAGACTGGGGTGGCTTGGGGCTGATAACGGGCTGTGGTCAGCCCTGAGACTGGAGCCCTAGCAGCCGGAAAGGTAAATACGGAGCAACTGGGGGAGGATACTTGGCCGGGGCACAGTTTGCCCCTGCAATGAGTCTCCAGTTCAGTCTAGAAAAGTCCCACTGCTTTGAAACTGCTGCCTCACTGTTCTGGTGCCAAAACTCCCCATCAGTGCCTCCTTCCTGGGGATAAGCATGGCTTTCTTAAGGATGCTCTGGTGAAAAAAAAAGCCACCAGCCACTTAACCCCATCCCGAATCCCAACTTGCCACTCGTGGCTGTGGGACCTCAGGCAAGGAGGCCCTTCACCTCGCTGAGCTACAGGGTCTTTGACTGTTGAACTGATGCTCCTGCCCCAGGTGAGGCTTAAGTGCCCAGTGTTCTCAGGTGCTTGATCGGGCCCGGCCGGCAGTAAGCACTCAGGGAGCCTATGTTCCCCCTCCTTCCTCAGACCAGTTCCTGAGAAGGCCTCGGGACCCTGAGAAAGTGCAGGGTCCAGGTCTGCTTTCCCTTCTCTAGAAAGGAGAAGTCCTGTGAGTCATGGTGGGAAGGCCAGAAAGCCAATACCGCCACCCCCCCATCCCTCCTCCCTCCAGAGGCTCCCTGCTGGAGGGGAGGGCTAGGCAGACCCTTCCAATAAAGTCTCCTGCTCTCAAGCCTCCAGTTCCCAGCCCATCTTCATCCCCACTTGAGTTCCAGCTCCATCCTCATTCCTGTCTCAAGTGTGAGGAAACAACCAGGAAATACACCAGGGTGATCCTAGTAGGGCAAAAGGCCTTGCAGGGGGTTTGTTCAGTTAAGGTGAAGGGACTCAGAACCCCCCGTGGCTCCTTGCCTCCAGGGGGCAATCCTCGACTCCCACTGCCCCTGGCCGGGTCCTCCTTACCCACGATGATCTTCTGAACGCACCCTCAAGTCCACAGGGGCATCCTCTGACCTGCACCACAGGTGCCGACGGTGGAGAGTGGAAGTATGAGGCTCTGATCAGCCTGTGCCCTGCCTGTGACCATGGCCCCAGTTTTCCCTAGAAGGGGCAGCATAAAGCCTTGAGCACCAAGGGCAAATGTGGAGGCATTTGGGGGGCAACTGTTCCCACTATTCAGCTCTACTATGGGGGTGGTGGGAGGTAGCAGAGGAAGCTGGTGAACCCAGGAAGAGGATCTGGCTTGGATGTGAAAGACCTGGGCAGCTCCCTGGGCTCATCTGACCACAGCCTGTGTCTGCTCTCCATGAAGAGTCTGCTTTAGTCCTCAGCCAGGGCCAGCCCAGAACCGGAGCCGCCTCTCATCCACTCCTGCAACCCCTTCAGTCCCACTCCTGTGGACCTTGAGGGGCCCTCTGGCTGACTCCAAGATTCCAGTCAGGGCGAGTGGAGTGCTAACCATCACCTCACCCCCAGGGCTATGGCTGGGAGCCACTCCCAGGGGAGCCAGGACCATCACTGATCTGATACACTTCTACCAGGATGCGGGGCTTTTCGCCCCTGACAAGTCAAGACAGGCCTCACAGAGTAGACTGAGGGCCCTCCCTGAGCTTAAGAATGTGCTCCCGGGGGCCAGGGCACTGAAGGTCAGAGGCCCACACTCTGGGCTGGAGGTGCCCCGTCCTCAGCTCACATCCTGCCTGTGCTGCTTCTTAGCTGTGTTGCCTTAGGTGAGTCATTTTACCTCCCTGAAGCACAGCTTCTGTTGGTATAAAATTAGGATTAACTGCCCACCCACCTTGTAGGGCAATCAGGCAGAGTAGGTGAGAGTGTGGATGTGAGGAACCTGGAGTGAGCTGGAGGTGAACCCAAGGGATGGGGGGCGTCGAGCTGGGCTGTGCAGCTGGGGGCCTTGCCTGGGACAGCCAAGAGTGCCCCCTCTCCACAGTACAGGCCTGCCCCCTCTCTAGCCAGACCTATTCCTGCCTCTACCCCTCCCCATTTCCTGTCCAATCTCCTGCCCACCCTGCTGCCTGTGGACTCTGTCCAGGGCTGTTGACTCTTCTCATAACAAGGACAACATCGGTTTAGAGCCTTACAGTTCATGGAGCTCAGTGGACTATAGTGGACAGCAGTCGCCAGAGCTGTGGGCTAGTAGGCCAGTTGGGGAAGCCCGGGTGAAGGGACCTGCTCAAGCTCTCCCTGCCAGGGAGCAACAGAAGCAGAACCCAAACTGGGGTTCCTCGCTCCCAGCCCTGTGCTCCTGCCAGCGTGCCTGGAATGGAGCCTTCCCAGCCAGGCCAGACTCACAGGAGCTTCGAGGACCAGGAGCTGATGCTGCAACCACTCAGAACCACAGCCACACATGAACAGACACAGCTTCGAATATGGCTTTTCATTCATTCTTTTCCCCATTCATTTATACCTTCATTGGCTCACCCTCTTGTTTTTTATTTTTATTTTTTAAGGCTGAGCCCACACAGCATGCAGGAATCTTAGTTCCCTGACCAGGGATTGAACCCATACACCCTGCAGTGGAAGCACGGAATCCTAACCACTGGACCGCCAGGGAATTTCCCCTTTGTTCTGTGTCCTGCACTCCGCCAGGCCTGTTATGCCAAGGTATGCATGACCTCTGTGTGTGTCCACAGGACATACTAGTCACTCAGGGTCCTGAAAGCCCCCTAGCCTGGGATAAGGAAGTATGGGGAGGGTGGGTGTTGGGATGGGGTGTCCATGGCCCTCTACTCTGATTTTGCTCCCCTAACTCCATGTCCACCCTCCCCCATCCCCAGCCCTGCCCCAGTACTCACTGCTTTGGGGGTTACACTGAGTTCCTCCACCAGACTAGCAAAGGCAAGTTTGCATCCTGCTGCACCCCAGCCAAGCTTTGTGAGCTCAGGCCAGTCACTGGACACAGTTGGCTGGTTTTCTTGTCTCTGAAACGGGACTCTCATGCCTTTCTTTTTTTTTTTCTTTCTTACTTTCTTATAGAGGAAGCAAATGAAAAGCACAACCCTCACTGGCACCCCTTTTCCCACTTGAAGCCCAGGCTGCTGCCTCCCCATCCGTACCAAACTGTACCATATAGACAGGGGTTGGGTCTCCTGACTCTCCATTTCAGTTTTCTGCCCATCTCAGTTTTCTCATCTGTAATTTAGAAGTAAAAATACTCGATGATATGTTGTGAGACTAAATTAGAAAATCAATGTGTCTGGTGCACAGGTTCATTATAAACAATAGGAATAGATAAATAAAAACAAACCCTCGAGTCTGCTCTAACTTCAAAACCAAACCAAACCAAACTCTGATCAGAAAATGCAGATGCTGTACAGCTCGTAGTATATCCCTTGGGACTCCCATCGTGGGCCCCATTTCTGTCTTTGCCGTCCCACAGGCTGGATGAACTCGTGGAGGCAGGCTGCCAAGAGGAGGTGGGTCTACAGCAGCCCCAGAAAGAGGCAGGAGGAGGAATTAGGAGTTAGGATGAGGCCCTATGGGTCTTTCTCTGACTCAGGATGGTCTAGAGCAGCAGCCCAGGACCTGCACTGTGTGACGGACCCAAGCGGTTGCTGCCGGAGAGGCCTCAAGTCTTCAGCTTTCAGCAGAGGCTCCACACCGGGCCGCCGCCAGCCCACACAGACTGGGGAAAGGCACCACTCGAGGCAGACAGAGCCCTGCGCCAGGGCACCTGACAGGGGGAGCAGAGCGTGTGCTGGACTTCAGGGGCTGGACATCTTTACACGTTGCCCAACCTGCAACTGGCAGGGACCAGTGACCTCCCCAGTAACTCTAAGGCTGGCAGAGCAGCTTTTCTTTCTCCACGCAGCAGCTTGCCCTGTGCCCATCGCCTCCAGGCCTACTCCTGCCCAAGCTGGATCCCGACACCCACTCCAGCCCCTTAGCTCCTCAGCACTGTCGGGCACAAAGCAGCATCAGTGTTGGCTTTCCACCAAAGGTTAGGAGGATGGAGAGGAACATCACAGCTAAGCACTTCAGGCAACGAAACGGTGGCCATCTTGTTTTAAAACCCATCAGCTGTTTCCTGTCCTGCCACACCTGACTCAGGCCACAGCTTGCAGACATCTTCTAGGGTTTCCCCAGCCTGTCTGAAATGCTTGTTCTCCCACCCTCATTTGTAGCAATTTAGCCTTCCACTCCCACCCCAGCAAACCAGCTATGTCTCTGCATTTCTGAGCCCGCCCAGGCAGCTTGCTAAACTAAGGGCACCTATCAGCCCAGGCCTCACAACCTTCAGCTGCAAAGTCTCTTTTAACAAGCTACACCCGTTCACAGACAGCGCTTTCCTGCCCACCCACGTAGAGAAATGGACAAAGAATGATAGGAAGATTTATTCCTCTGGGATTTATTTCTTCTTCCCCATGAGTTTGGTCACTTTGCTACCTCATTTTTAATATGTGAAAGGCAATCTCAGGTTTTAGATGGTGAGCGCGTGTTACAGGTTTATCATAAACTGGTTAGCAAAGGAAGCAGTCAAGGAAAACAAAACACAATAGATTCCTCCAGTATGGGGGGAGAAGCTGTGTAATGAAGTGATTTGCAGCACAAACACAAAGCCAGACAGCCTAGTTTCAATCCAAGTTTTGCCCCTTTCTAGCTCTGTGACCTTGAGCAAGTTGATTTAACGTTTCTGTGTCTCGGTTTCCTCACCCACGAACAATGGATAATAACAGTACGGACGTCATAGGCCGGTTGTTGTGCCTGAAATTCAACTGAATTCAAATTAAGTTAATTAATATGTGTAAGCCACTAGCACAGTGCCTGGCACACAATAAACACGGTAAGAGTGGTAGCTATTATTATTATGAGCAAGTTTATATAGGAGAAGAAAAAGGAATGTTAGATAAGGTTGTTTAACTATGTACAGGTCTGGTTAGCTTTACAGGGCTGTAAAGCTGTCTCATTCATATCAGCTGCATGGGTTAAACCTGGGTCATACCAACTAGGAAAGCCCTCAAATGACCAGGTGTGGGCTGTTAATCAGAAATAACCAGCTGCAGAAGTGGTGTGGGGTTTTGTATGTGTATGTGCGCGTCTGGGCTATCTTTCTTCCCCAGACATCGGCCTGTACCCCTTGGATGATCAGGCACATCTTTTAATCAAGCAGAGCCTGGGGAACAGGAGGTGGCAGAGAGGATGAGAGAGCTGGGGAACCTGTTGCAACACTGCCAGGTGGTACTGGGAGGGCTTGTAGAGAGAGGCTTTGCTGCCACTAATTGATGGGCAGGAGGTGCTGCGTAATGAGGCTGGGGAATGGGCAGCTGAAAGGCTCCTCTGTGGTCCTGGCTATGGGAATAGCTCTCAAGGGCCAGCCATGGTTTCTGGCCACTGGCCACACTGTCTTCTGAACCCTTGGCCTGTGTGGAGCTCCCTCCCTGAGTTCCCAGAGCCCTGGCAGCCCCCAGGTTCCTCTGCCCAGCCTTCTGCTGGCCTGAGTGTCCTGTGGAGGAGGGGAGGCAGGTCTGCAGGAGGACCCAGCCAGGCTGAGCTGGGAGCCAAGAGGGGCTTGGCAACTTCTTGAGGACTGGCACAGTGCCTCTGCCTTCTCCAACCCCCCTCCGCCTCGCCCCAGGGAGCTGCTCAGGACCTGACTGAGCATTCAGTTAATAAAGCTGTGTTGATGTTGCCTGGTAAAAGTAAACCCAAAGACACAAGGTCACCTGACATTTAGTAGTTCTGGCCAATAGAAATATAATACCAGCCACATGTTTTTAAAAACTTTTCTAGTGGACACGAAAAGAGAAGAAAACAGGTGAAATTAATTTGAATATATTTTATTTAACCCAATTTATCCAAAATATTATTTCATATGTAATCAATACATGAAATTTTTAATGACATTTAAAAATTATTCATGACATTCTTTTACTTCAAGCTAAGTCTTTGAAATCCTGTATTTTACACTGTCGCATGTATTCATGCCAACTAGCCCCTGCACGGGAGGAAAAAAGTTTCCTCTGCCCTCCTAGGTTCAGTTGCAGAGGCCAGAGAATTAAACTGACAAAGGAGAGATTAACAGAAGAAAAAAGTGTATTTCATAGCATTCGGGAGCCAACAAAGGAAGTAGCTGGCTCATTAAATGATTAAAGGTTTACAAGCCTAACTGAGGAAAAAATCGAGGGGAAATAATGGCTTCTATGGGAAAAAAAACAAATAGATTTCTTCAGGAATGATAAATGTGTTTTTAGGTGAACAATTGTTAAGAAAGTTTGTGGTAATAATTGTCTATACAAGTATGAATGGTCTCTTGTCTTCTTTAGGGCCGTGAAACTCCCCTGGAGAGGGGATTTATGGTAGCCTCATTTCCCAGAAGCTGCTGCTTTTCGTCAGATAAGGGAAGCTCCCAGGAGACTATTTTCCTGCATCTGTTGAATCTCAAATATCCTCAGCTTAAAAGGATCTTCATGCCAATTCTGTGGTTCCAAGTGGGTCCCCACACTATATTTCAAGTGCTCAACAGCCACAAGTGGCTAGTGGTTACCTTATTAGAGAGAGCAGGTGCAGAATCACCAAACCGCGGAGTCCCAGGACCGGGCACTTCCTGGGGTTCGATGGGGCCAGCGTCCCTTCTGCGGCCTCCCTGACCTGTTCTGGCCCATCTAGTGTCTGCCAGAGGCGCCACTGCCTCCTCTGGCGCCTGAGGCTCAACTCAGGCTCCGACGTGCAAGCTGTGGATATTGCGCCGCAACACCTTTTTCAGAGCGCACACCCGCTGTGGGGGTGGCGGGCAGGTCTTCCTTCCACCCAGAGGGTCGTTGTCCCGCAGCAAATCGGGAGAGGGGAGATGCTAGGATACTACCAAGTCATCTTTTTGTTCTGCGCGACTCACGGTCACCCAGGCCCCTCGGAGGGGAGGGTCTGCGTTCTGGGACACCTGACTTTTTGCGAGCTACACCGCTCAAGGAGAAAGCCCGGCTCTGGCCGCAGCCATTTTTTCAGGGGGCTGCCCCTCGCCCCGGGCTCAGGGCGCAGCTCTCCTTCCCCTAGTTGGATGGCACAGAACCCTCACGCAGCCCCCTGGTTTCACAGGTGGGGAAACTGAGGTGCAGTTCCTGTGCGGCCACGCGGTAGCCCCTTCCCTCCAGCTGTATCGGTTTCCACGAAGTCCCAGGGGCCGCCCGAGAAAACCTGGAGGCCTTCCTTCCTTGAGGAGCCTGGGGAGGGAGGCGCCTCGCCGGCTCTCTGCTCCTCGGACACAGGCGGCGGACGGGCGGGCGAAGGCCGCGGGGACCTGGCGGTCGGGGCTTGAAGCTCCAGGGGACCGTGATGTAACTCGGCGCCGGGCTTGCACTAGAAGCCCCAGGCGCCGCCGCGGCTTGTTTACCGAGTCGGGAGTTTACCGGGGGCGGAGTCATAGACGCCTGGGCCCCGCCCCTGGAGCCCCCACACCGGTCGCGCAACTCCGTCCTCCGTGGGATCCAAAGAGTCCAGAGCCTCGAAAAAGAGCTCCAGTGGATTGGTCTTGTTTCAGTCTTAGATGTTTGAAGACCCAAAGCGGTGCCCAGGGGTGACTATGAACAGCTGAGCCCCCAAAACAACTCAGAATAACATTAAAACTAAGTAAAAAGCTGGAGCTTGCACCTTCAAAGCGAGGTCCAGCCTTTCTGAACGTACTAGCGTCTCCCCTGCAGTGGTGGTTGTTGTTAAGTCGCTCAGTGTCCGACTCTTTGCGACCCCATGGACTGCAGCACGCCAGGCTTCCCTGTCCTTCGCCATCTCCCAGAGCTTGCTCAAACTCATGTCCATTGAGTCGGTGATACCATCCAACCATCTCATCCTCTGTCACCCCTTTCTCCTCCCACCTTCAATCTTTCCCAGCATCAGGGTCTTTTCCAATGAGTCAGTTCTTTGAATCAGGTGGCCAAAGTTTTGGAGCTTCAGCTACCTGCAGTGGTATCAAGTCCCTGAATCTGTCTAGGTGTCGGTTTTCTCATCTGTTCTATGGGAAGCAGGCTTCTACTATACGATGCATTGCCACGACAGTCTCTGATTCTAGGCATTATGGGGAGCACCTGTCTGGACCTTCCAAAATTGGCCTCCAGGGAAAAAAACACCTCCAGTATTTCCCAGGAGTCCTTCCTAGTCTTGCTGCCACGGAGACAGAGTTTGCTCTTGATTGGGACAAGTCATTAATACCCCGGAGGATTGAAGGGCAGAGCTGTCCAGGTCTGAGACTCAAAGTGGCCTCCAACTTCTCTATCTGCAACCCCTCCCAGCTCCATGCCTGGGCCTGGTTCACTGGGGCCAGTGGAGGAGAGCAAGAGTGCCTGTGTGCCCAGCACCCACCCCAGCTGAGCTCTCAGGCTCTGCTCAGGCCTCCTAACCCCGGAGGAGCAGCAGAAGGCGAGACACTGTATGGTTGGATGACAGTGGGTCTGGATGGAGCCCAAGGCTTGGACAGTGCTGATGCCAACAAGAACTCTAGCAGCTGTGACCTGTGCCCACTGCCAAGGTTTTCCCACCCAGAGTCTCAGCGCACTGGTGGGGCAGCCAAACTGAGTCCAGATGAGGCAACTGAGGCTCAGAGAGAACAGGGTAGCCCCAGATCACCCCGTGAGTTGGAAACAGAGTTGCAACTAGGCCCCAAGCCCCTGTTTTACTGCCACTTCTGAGAAGGACTCAGACCTCTCATGCTTCCACTCCTGAGAGGGCAAGAGCCCTGTGAGCAGCAAGCATTCCTGGAGGGCTTTCTGGACTGGAGGCCAGGTCCAAGCTATGTAGGGCAAGAGGGTCAAGATTTGCCGAGGGTGTGAGGCAGGAAGGGCTCCCTGACCTGGGAGGTAAGAAGAGAGGGGACGTTCCCCAGGGGAGAGAGCAGCCCTTGGGAGCTGTAAGAAGCGAGGGTACAGGAGCTCTGGCCAGATATGAGAGACTAGAAAATAATACTCCAGGCCAGTGAGGTTCAAGGGCACTTCTTGAGTAGGGGGACAGTAGACCAGATGCAGGAGACTGTTGGTATTGGGGGTAAGCTTTCCCATCCTACCTCCACTTTAAACTCTCCCATTTCCCAGCCCTTGAGCATGTTCCCGTCCCTCAGTGGGCCTCACTTTCCTCATCTGTAAAGTGGGGGTCATCTCCCTGTTCTGCTCACGGCTGAGAAGGTGCTTTGTGATTGGGCTTGACATACTTGAGGGTGTAAGGGACTCGAATATAAGTGCGACAATGCAAATGGGATCAGTGAGGACCTCTGTAAGGGGCTTCTCCCTCTCCTGGATTCCCTGGCTCCAGAAGAAGAGCCTCCATATAACCTGCTTCCCTGAACCCTGCCAGAGTGTCTGGGAGGCCTCTGGACTTAGCAAATATTTGTGCCTCTGATCTAGTCGGTGGCTGCTGGAACATTCTGTCCTGCTGCCCATTCATCTAGGCTTCTGCCTCAGGCTGTGAGGATCCTGGAAGAGGATTAAAGTGTAGGGTTTGAGACTTCTGGGTCCTTCTCTGACTCCCCTCCTGCTTTTCCTCCTGAGCCCCTCATCTCAGTTTATTCTTGAAGTTCAGAACCCTGTGCTGGACATAGGGGACATGTGGCTCTAAAGAGCCTCTCCTAAGGGCTGGGCCCAATGTGAGCTCAGTAGCTGTACTGCTGTGTCGTCTTGGGTGAGTCCATTACCTCTCTGAACTTGTCTCTTCATCCCTGAAATGGTGGTGAAATGGTCTGAGCACTTAGTAAGCTGTTTTTTTTTTTGCCCCTAGCTTTCCTTCCGTGGCTCTGCACTGTCCCCCTAGAAGTTTGGGCCTGCCCAGCATAGCCGATAAAAATAACAAGAGGAAGAAGTTTCCAGTGTTATTGAGTGCTCTGTGCAGTGGTGTACTGGTAAATGTTTAACAACCAGTTCTAAAAAAAAACAGTCCTGGTTTGCAGCATTTGCCTGATTTCTGTCTTGTTAATATTATCACCAGGGCCCTTTCAAGTTTCTAACATGACATCACTGGATGTGGAGTGGGCAGCCAGTGAGAGCTGGCTCCAGCACAACCCTGCATACACGATTGGCTATGTAATCCACCAGGCTCAGTGCAAAATGAAATGGCAGGGTCCTTTGCTCAGAAAGCAGGGGAAAAGCTAAAGCGTTTTCCCCTTCTTTCTGCGATTTCTCTCTCAATCCATCCTACGCTCCTTTTGTTTAATTAATGTCACACTCCTTCCAGCATGTGGATACTCACAGGAGATGTGCAGACCCTCACAAATGGGCAGTAGGATAGGCAAGTCTCAAGACTTGGTACACCCATCTGGGATCCACTGATGACCAGGTTACCCCTCCTGTCAGCCACCAGGTAGATGCTCCAGGGAGTCAAGTCAGGCATCTAACCTTTCCCCAGGACTACAGTCCCATCCATGTCCCAAACCTCCAAGCCAGGATATGCTCAGCGCCCGTATGGGAGTAGGAAAAAGGCTTTCCCTGGCCAGGTCACCCTGCTGAACGCACCACATTGCTGCCTGTCTAGAGAAGGATGGCCAGTAGTAGCAGGGTGGGGAGAAGGCCAGGTGAAACCAGGTGTACCAGAGGATGAGAATATGTTCCAAAGAGACAGGAAGGTGGCAGGATGCAAGACCATGTGTGAGCAGGAGGCCCCAAGTACATGGCACTGGCCCCATTACTCCACTGGACTTTCCTTACAAGACACAAATTCAAAGATAAAGTTATGAAGAATTTCAAGATGCTGATCAATCCCATATTAAACCAAACTTCGTGCCTTTCTGAGTGCAGGGTTCTGGGGCCTGCCCTGGCCTCAGACCCATGAAGCCAGCTCTGACTGTGTGTGTCATCCACCTGGGAGAGGGACAGGCTCCTCCCCGAGGAACCTCGGTACTCAAGCCGGAGATACCTGTGGATCCTGGGCCAAAGAGAGGTCAAGGAGACCCACAAACCCTCCCTACTCAGAGAGAGCTCTCTCCTGTTTCATGGAAAGCATTCACAGGGCATTGCAATTTGGCAAAAACTTGTTCAACGACAGCAAAAATACAGCCTGTTATGGAACATTTATCATCAAGGATTTGCAAGTCTCATATTTGCATTGTGCCACTTTTCCCTTTTTTGTACTTTATAAAAATTTATCTTTTGGGGACTTCCCTGTGGTCCAGTGGCTAAGAGTCTGTGCTCCAATGCAGAGTTTATTTCTTTGTTTGTTTTTAGCTGTGCTGGATCTTCCTTGCTGCAAGGGCTTTTCTCTAGTTGTGGTGAGCAGGGGCTGCTCTCTAGTTGTGGTGCTTGGGCTTCTTGTTGCAGTGGCTTCTTGTTGCTGAGCACAGGCTCTAGGGTACTCGGGCTTCAGTAGTTGTGGCACGTGGACTCACTAGTTGTGGCTCCGGGGATCGAGAGCACAGGCTCAGTAATTGTGGTGCACAGGCTTACTTGTTCTGCAGCACGTGGGATCTTCCTGGATCAGGGATCGAACCTGTGTCTCCCACATTGGTAGATGGATTCTTTACCACTGAGCCACGAGGGAAGCCCCAATGCAGGGTTTGATCCCTAGTCACAGAACTAGATCCCACATGCCACACTAAGAGTGCCTATGTTGCAAATCAGATCAAAGATCCCACATGCTGCAACTAAGACCTTTGGTAGCCAAATAAGTAAGTAGCTATACTTACTTACTTTAAAATGCTTCTTTTGCTTCCAATCAAGTGAGAGAGGGAATTCCCTGGTGGTCCAATAGTTAGGACTCAGCATTTTCATTGCGGTGGCCCGGGCCTCTGGTTGGGGAACTAAGATCTCACAAGCTAAGCTGTGAGACCAAAAAAAAAAAAACAACTGAAAGATAACACTTTCAAACATCCAATTCATTGCCCATGTGCAAAACATACAATTGACTGCATTCATTTGTCTATAGAGCACCCGCAACCCTAAAAGTTTTCTCTATACTGTTATTTGTCCTGGGGATTGAAGCCAAATATTGACCTAGTTTTAGCAACTTTAGAGCAGCAGCTTCTTAGCTTAAAAAAATATTTCAACTTGTCAAGAATGGTTGCTTGTTCCCTTAAAGGGAGTGACTGTGGTATCCCAGGCATCTACTTCCTGATGATGAGAATTTCGAAGGGACACTTTTCACACCACACCAGCTGGTATGGGTTTCATTTCTCAGGAGTGACCAGATGCTCAGGCATGCTGGACGGTGCACCTCACCAGAGAAGAAGGCCGGAAAGTGAGGGCAAAGGACGAGAGGACCCCACAGCTCTGTCCAAGTGATACCCCATCTCTGGGGGTCCAGGCTCAGCACATGAGCTCTCAGGCCATGCTGCACTGAGGAAGGAGAAGGGGGCTTCACTGTTCCAGGTGAGCCCTCATCTGGACACACAAGTAGCCAGACAGGAAGCCACACAGAAACCTTAGCCTGAAGTGCATTGCGGTGCATTGGTCATACACCATTCTATAGAGTATTGAGAAAACCTGGTGATTAAGGAACAAAGACCATCCCTCTAGCATGTTCTTCGATTGACCTCCTCATAGAAATTCAAACCGTGTTTTGAGCCTAACCCAGGCCCCTCTTAACCCTTTGGTGCTCTTGGGCAAGGTCCAGAACACATCTGAGCCTCAGTTTCTCCATCTGCAAAATGGAATAGTGATGTATATCTTCAAGGTTGTGGTCAGAATTAAACAAGATGCATGTGTAATGTGTGTGTGTTTATGTTTATATGCCAAACACAAAACTGGTGCTATAGTAACCGATGACAATAGGGGTGGCTATTATTATTATTATTAGCAACCAAATAGTAAAGACAAGGTCTGATTCACTTCTGGGTTCCTGGTGCACCATAGGTGGTACTTGGTGATGTGAATTCAACTATCAGGCCTTGGCTCGACTCTCAGGGGAGCGGCCACAGGCAGCAGAAGGTAGAGGTGTGAGTGAGCTGTGCTGGGCCCCTGGCAGCCCTTCCCCTCTAAGAAACGGTCAGAAATGGAGTAAGGAGGCCTGTTGGGGAAAGGTCACCATCAACCAGCTCCATCCCATGAACATGATGGGATGTTCTTCTATTTCCATGATGGACATGGGATGAAACTGTGTCCATCTGCAGCAAATGTATTACACTAATTCCACTGGCATCAAAGTAACTTTGTAACCCAACCCTAACAGCATCTTGGGGTACAAACCTTAGGTGCTTGCTCAGATTCTCCCAAGAATCTGCTTTATTCCACCTTTTCCAGCCTTACTTATCTTTTCTTTACCCTTGCTACCATGGGCTTGCACCTCCCCAGTTAACACCTTAATCCTTGCATTAAGCTCTGTTTTTCAGAAAACCCATGATAAGATGGACAGCATTTCCAAATTCTTCGTATTTATTATAGGATTATGCAACATCAAAGATCCCCCATATAGAACTATTCCATCTTTTCAGATAAAAGGATTTTTTATCGCTTTAGTTCAGATGGTAAGGAATCTGCCTGCAATGCAGGAGACCCAGGTTCGATCCCTGGGGCAGGAAGATCCCCTGGAGGAAGAAATGGTAACCCATTCCAGTATTCTTGCCTGGAAAATCCCATGGACAGAGGAGCCTGGTGGGCTACAGTCCATGGGGTTGCAAAGATTCAGACACCACTGAGCGTGTTATATTATAGGAGCTTGTTATATTATAGGGTTATCCAACATCAAAGAACTCCAAATAGAAATATTCCACCTTTTCAGATAAAGGTCTCTATTAATACGTACTACACACATACACATTCCTTTGGAGCAAGAGTAAAAGAACCATGGTGCCTTAAGCTCCAGGTGGATGCCTGTGGTGATTAACTTGCCGGTATAGATGCTGTCTCTCTCACCAACAATGGTGAGCGTCTAGATTGCCATTCTGCACTGGATCTCCTGTGAAGCTCTTCATAGTAATACAAAGAGCCTCCTGCCAGAGATTGCCTTTTATTTCAAACACCTTTTTTTTTGCCTATTACCAATAGAGGATGGTGGTAAGAAAGTTCTGGGTCTTTATACTCTGCAGTGGGGAACTCTCTTTTTGTAATTGGTTCCTTTGTGGAGATTTTTCCCACATTAACAACAGATTCTCTAACACCACCTGGGTGCCCAACAACTCAATTCAGTTCTTACACTATCTACCTGGTGTGAGTGTTACATCCTACAAGTTGAAGGGCTCAGTCCCATAAGATTGACCCTGTTTCAGATGCCAGTTGCAAATGGGGTGCCTGGGGCATACATACTTCTGCTGGGCTGACTACAAATTCTTGGGTTCCCACAACTCCCCACTCCCAAGATCAATAATTAGCTAGAATGACTCACAGAACTAAGGTTTATTTTACAGGCTCAAACAAACAACCAGAGGGAAGAGACGTATAGAGCAAGACATGGAAGATGAGATAGGAGCTTCCAAGCCCTCTCCAGGTGTGCCACCCTACCAGCACCTTGGAAGTTCTCTGAACCTCATTGGGTAAGAGTTTGTATAATCCAATTTCCAGGGCCCCTTCCCCTTCTTGGAGGTCCGAATGAGGTGGGTGGAGTGAAAAATTCCCACCCCCTCATCACATATTTGGCCTTCTGGTGACTACCCTGAAACTATCTAGAGGCCCCACAGAGCCACCATATTAACATGAATTCAGGTATAATTAAAGGAGCTTGTTACAGTGCCTTAATAAAAGGCACTGCTATCACTCAGGAAATTCCAAGGGTTTGTCATGAAGTCGTGTCCAACTCTTTGTGGCCCCATGGACTCTAGCCTGCCAGGCTCTGCTGTCCATGGAATTTCCCAGGCAAGAATACTGGAGTAAGTTGCCATTTCTTACTCCAGGGGATCTTCCTGACCCAGGGATTGGACCCAGAGACCAAGCCCACATCTCTTGCATCTCCTGCATTGGCAGGAGGATTCTTTACCACTAGTGCTACCTAGGAAGCCCCTTAGAAGCTCTATGACAAGAATAAATTAATATATCCAAACCTCCAAGTCATAGCATAGCAATAGCACAGTGGAAGCTTTAGATTCTTTTAATGAAATTATAACATCCCTGTGAAGTTGCTCGGTCATGTTCGACTCTTTGCGATCCCATGGACTGTAGCCTACCAGGCTCCTCTGTTCGTGGAATTTTCCAGGCAAGAGTACTAGAGCGGGTTGCCATGTCCTTCTCCAGGGGATCTTCCCAAACCAGGGATCGAACCCAGGTCTCCTGCATTGCAGGCAGATGCTTTACCCTCTGAGCCACCAGGGAAGCCCTAAATTAATATATAGATATATTTAAATTTATATAAATATATGTATCTATAATTATATTTAAATAATAAACATATAATTTAGAGATATATTACATGTGCATTATATGTAAAATATTATTTAACATGTAAAGTATATACTGTAATATAAATACCATATGCAGTACATAGTATTTTTAATCATACCACAGTTCCCCTAAGGGCATTGCCATTCATTTCTTCACTATGACTGGCTACATGCAAATTAACTAAATTTTTAGGTGTGGCTCTTGACAGGAGAACTGGACCGTAAAGAAGGCAGAATGCCAAAGAACTGATGCCTTTGACCTGTGGTGCTGGAGAAGACTCCTGAAAGTCCCTTGGATAGCAAGGAGATCAAACCCGCCAATCTTGAGAGATCAAACTTGAATATTCACTGAAAGGACTGATGCTGCTCCAGTATTCTGGTCATCTGATGCAAACAGACGACTCTTTGGAAAAGTCCCTGATGCTGGGAAAGATCAAGGGCAGAAGGAGAAGAGGGCATCAGAAGATGAGATGCCTGGATGGCATCGCCAATGCAATGAACATGAACTTGGGCAAACTCCGGGAGATGCTGAGGGACAGGGAGGCCTGATGGGCTGCAGTTCACGTGGTCGCAAAGATTCAGACACAACTGGTCGACTGAACAACAACAACGTGACAGGATTAGTGCATAAATGCTGCTCCTGCAACCCCATCACATTTGGCTGTAGGTCTGATAGATATGCAAATTAGGCAACCTTCATATATTGATGCTAATAAGATATTGTGGTCACAATCTCTCTGGGACTTGGGAGTCATAATTCCTGCAGTCATATATACTGCCCTGTAGATGCAGTATAAAAAAGTATACATATAGAAAAAGTTATTGGGAGGATTAAATTAGGTAACACATCTTCAGTCAGTTCAGTTGCTCAATCATGTCCAATTCTTTGCGATCCCATGGACTGCAGCATGGCAGGCTTCTTTGTCCATCATCAACTCCCAGAGCTTGCTCAAATTCATGTCCATCGAGTTACTGATGCCATCCAACCATCTCATCCTCTGTCTTCCCCTTCTCCTCCTGCCTTCAATCTTTCCCAGCACCAGGGTCTCTTCCAATGAGTCAGTTCTTCAAATCAGGTGGCCAAAGAATTGGAGCCTCAGCTTCAGCATCAGTCCTTCCAATGAATATTCAGGACTGATTTCCTTTAGGGTTGACTGGTTTGATCTCCTTGCTGTCCAAGGGACTCTCAGGAGTTTTGTCCAACACCACAGTTCAAAAGTATCAGTTCTTTGGTGCTCAGTCTTCTTTATGGTCCAACTCTCACATCTGTACACGACTATTGGAAAAACCATAGCTTTGACTATAGGGACTTTTGTCGACAAAGTAATGTCTCTGCTTTTTAACATGCTATCTAGGTTTGTCATAGTTTTTCTTCCAAAGAGCAAGTGTCTTTTAATTTCATGGCTGCAGTCACCATCTGCAGTGATTTTGGAGCCTAAGAAAATAATGTCTGTCACTGTTTCCGTTGTTTCCCCATATGTTTGCCATGCAGTGATGGGACCAGATGCTACAATCTTAGTTTTTTGAATGCTGAGTTTTGAATGTTGAATGTTTTAAGCCAGTTTTTTTCACTCTACTCTTTCACTTTCATCAA
The DNA here is from genome assembly GCF_054371585.1 of Giraffa tippelskirchi. Taxonomy (NCBI): domain Eukaryota; kingdom Metazoa; phylum Chordata; class Mammalia; order Artiodactyla; family Giraffidae; genus Giraffa; species Giraffa tippelskirchi. Next base: position 34,010,206 of record NC_137286.1, on the reverse strand, counting down.
GAGGCTCTTTAGTTCCTCTTCACTTTCTGCCATAAGGGTGGTGTCATCTGCATATCTGAGATTATTGATATTGCTGCTGGCAATCTTGATTCCAGCTTGTGCTTCATCTGGTTCAGCATTTCATATGACGTACTCTGCATAGAAGTTAAATAAGGAAAGTGACAATATACAGCCTTGATGTACTCTTTCCCAATTTGGAACCAGTCCATTGTTCCACGTCCAGTTCTAATTGTTGCTTCTTGATCTGCATACAGATTTCTCAGGAGGCAGATAAGGTGGTCTGGTATTCCCATCTCTTTAAGAATTTTCCACAGTTTGTTGTCATCCACACAGTCAAAGGCTTTAGCGTAGTCAATGAAGAAGTAGACTGTTTTTTGGAATTCTCTTGACTTTTCTGTCATCCAATGGATGTTGGTAATTTGATCTCTGGTTCCTCTGCCTTTTCTAAATCTAGCTTGTACGTCTGGAAGTTCTCAGTTCACTTACTGTTGAAGACTATCTTGAAGGATTTTGAGCATTACCTTGCTAGCATATGAAATGAATGCAACTGTATAGTAGTTTGAACATTCTTTGCAAGTATATAACACAGCATTATTAACTATAATCATCATACTATACATTAGGTCCCCTGTATTCATTCATCTTATGCATGGAAGTTTGTACTCTTTGACTATTATCTGCTCATTCCACCACCACTCCACCCTGCTGCCCCAACCCCTAGCAACCACCACTCTGCTCTGTTTCTAGGAGTTCAACTTTAGATTCCACACTTAAGTGATATCATATTGTATTTCTCTTTTGTTATCTCACTTAGCATAATGTCCTCAAGGTCTATCCTTGCTGTCACCAATGGCAGGACTTTCTTCTGTCTCATAGCTAAATAATATTCCATGGTGTGTTTACACGTATACCACATCTTATTCATCCACTCATCTGTTGACACTTCGGTTATTACCATGTCTTGGATATTGTGTATAACACTCCAGGAAACCCAGGGCTATAGCTGTCGGTTCAAGTTTTCAGTTTCATTTCCTTTGCCAAGGTGTGGGATTTGCTGGATCATATGGTACTTCAGTTTTTAACTTGGTGAGGAACCTCTAGACTGTTTTCCATAATGACAGCACCGACGTACATTCCCAAGAACAGTGTAGAGAATTCCCTTTTCTCCATATCCTCACCAACACTTGTTATTTCTTTTTTATTTAAAAATTATTTATTTTTAATTGAAGGATAATAGTTTTTACAATATTGCGTTGGTTTCTGACATACATCAACATGAATCAGTCATTTGTACGCATGCCCGCCATTCTAACAGGTGTGAAGTGGTATCTCACTGTGATTTGTATTTGCATTTCCCTGAAGATCAGCAATGGCACCCCACTCCAGTACTCTTGCCTGGAAAATCCCATGGATGGAGGAGCCTGGTAGGCTACAGTCCATGGGGTCGCTAAGAGTCGGACACGACTGAGCGACTTCATTTTCACTTTTCCCTTTCATGCACTGGAGAAGGAAACGGCAACCCACTCCAGTATTCTTGCCTGGAGAATCCCAGGGATGGCGGAGCCTGGTGGGCTGCCGTCTATGGGGTCACACAGAGTCGGACACGACTGAAGCGCCTTAGCAGCAGCAGCAGATCAATGATGTCCAAGCATCTTCTTGTGTACCTTTTGGCCATCTGTATGTCTCCTTTGGGAAAATGTTTACTCAGTTCTTCTGTCTATTTTTAAATTGGATCTTTTTTTTTCCTCTTTGCTATTGAATTGTATGAGTTCTTTGGATATTAACCCATTATTGGATATTATATACCATCTTAACAGGGGAAGAGCAGAAAGAGCACTTAGGGGAAAACAAACAGCTTTTAGGAAAGATAAATGGGCTCTTAGGAGAATAGATGGGAGAAGTGAGAGTATTGTGATAAGATCTCTTTAGGTGAATTCTGGTCCTGGTCTCAGGTGACTGGAGTCCATCTTCTTGGTTGTGAAACTCCCAGGAGGGAATTTATGACATTGGAATTCTTTTGGGAGGCTCTGCTTTTAGGCAGATAAGGGAAAGTTCAGAGAAAGGCCTCTTCCTGCATCTGTTGTTTCTCAAATATCTTCAGCTCAAAATAATTCTTAGGACACAGTGGTAGATTTGGTACCCCTCCGCTCATTACAGAGATGGGAGATGTAAGCCCAGGCTGGAGGGCACCTGTCAGTTTTCTAGACAACTTCCAGATTGTTCTTCCAGGCTGAGGTTGGGGCCTCTGCTCCTTATCAGAGCTTGCTCAGGACTAAGCTGCAGCCTACGCCTCTCCCACCTGGGACAATGGAGTGGCTGCAGGCTATACTAGGGAACTTCATCTACTGGTGAATAACACTGAGATGGGGGAGGAAGACCTGCTGCTGGGCTGCAAAAGTCCCCAGGCCATTCCTCTACCAGCGAGGCTGACCCCTTTCCCTGCCTTCCCTATGAAGTCAAGGTCCCCAGGATAGAAAACTGGCTGGGTCCCCCTCTGCAGAGCTGCACAAACCAGTGATGTTCTAAGCACATTTGACTCATGGTGGACCATTCTTTAACACTTCCCTCCTCTCTGTGATTACACGGAAAAGATCATGAAATGAAATGAATGCATTCCGTAATGAACTAATATTTGCATTTATCAAACAAAAATATTACACCTTATGTGTGCGAGCGTGCTAAGTCACTTCAGTTGTGTCCAACTCTTTGCAACCCCCCCGTAACCAGCCAGGATCCTCTGTCCATGGGATTCTCCAAGCAAGAATACTGGAGTGGGTTGCCATTTCCTTCTCTAGGGGATCTTCCTGACCCAGGGATCGAACCCACCTATCTTGCATCTCCTGCATCGTGTTATTTACCACTAGTACCACCTGGGAAGCCCATTACACCTCCTACTTGGCTCTAATTTCACAAATAAAACCTCCAAGCTGTCACACAGAGTGGCAGAATCGGAGGTCATCAAGTTCCATTGCTTTGTCTTTACAGTCACTGTGCTGTCCTTGCCGATTCAGAGTAGTAGTAGTAGGGTTAGTTGCTCAGTCGTGTCTGACTCTGTGACCCCATGGACTGTAGCCTGCCAGGCTCCTCTGTCCTTGGGATTCTCCAGGCAAAAATACTGGAGTGGGTTGCCATTCCCTTCTCCAGGGGATCTTCCCACCCCAAGCATTGAACCTGGATCTCCTGCACTGCAGGCAGATTCTTTATGGTCCGAGCCACCGGGGAAGCCCTGCTGATTCAGAAGACACTGTTTAAACACAGGACTATGTGCCATCAGGACTAGAGATGAGGCGAGCCAGCTAGGAATGACAAAGGAAACCGTGCTGGGTTTCCTTGGCGGGTGTGTATAACAGGGAATTCTCTGAGCCAGCTTCTCAGTAGAACAAAAGTGAAAGTGAGAGTTGCTCAGTTGTGTCTGACTCTTTGTGACGCCATGGACTATACAGTCCATGGAATTCTCCAGGCCAGAATACTGGAGTGGGTAGCCTTTCCCTTCTCCAGGGGATCTTTCCAACCCAGGGATTGAACCCAGGTCTCCCACATTGCAGGCATATTCTTTTACCAACTGAGCCACAGTTCAGTTCAGTTCAGTCGCTCAGTTGTGTCCGACTCTTTGCAACCCCATGGACTGCAGCATGCCAGGCCTCCCTGTCCATCATCAAGTCCCGGAGTTTACTCAAACTCATGTCCATTGAGTTGGTGATGCCATCCAACCATCTCATCCTCTGCCATCCCCTTTTCCTCCTGCCTTCAATCTTTCCCAGCATCAGTGTCTTTTCAAATGAGTCAGCTCTTCATATCAGGTGGCCAAAGTATTCGAGTTTCAGCGTTAACATCAGTCCTTCCAGTGAACATTCAGGATTGATTTCCTTTAGGATGGACTGGTTGGATCTCCTTGCAGTCCAAGGGACTCTCAAGAGTCTTCTCCAACACCACAGTTCAAAAGCATCAATTCTTCAGTGCTCAGCTTTCTTTATAGTCCAACTCTCAAATCCATACATGACTACTGGAAAAATCATAGCCTTGACTAGACAGACCTTTGTTGGCAAAATAATGTCTCTGATTTTTAATATGCTGTCTAGGTTGGTCATAACTTCTCTTCCAAGGAGTAAGTATCTTTTAATTTCATGGCTGCAATCACCATCTGCAGTGATTTTGGAGCCCAAAAAAATAAAGTCTGCCACTGTTTCTACTGTTTCTCCATTTGTTTGCCATGAAGTGATGGGACCAGATGCCATGATCTTAGTTTTCTGAATGTTGAGCTTTAAGCCAAGGGGAAGCGCAAGAATTTTGTTCAGTAGAACAAAACACTTATTAATGAATATGCAGTAAAAGATGCTAATTTGAAGCTTATTTTACTTATTAGAAAAAATTCAACAGTAACTGAAACAATTATTTAAAACTTCAACCAATAAAAGACTTTCAGAGTGATTTTATCACTGACAGAGTTTAGAACTGCCAGCACATGGCGAGAATAAAAGGCAGATAGACTTTATTCTATTACTGGTTTAAAATCCTCTACATACATCTCTCGCATTGCCTATACTTGGAGTATACGGCTCCCACCATCCTGACCTTTGTACATCACTAGCACAAGCTGTCCCCACCCTCATGACCACCCTCAGGCCCATCACCTGTCACCCCTGAGCCAGAGGCTGACTGGTCACATTGCTGGGATGGTAGGCCCCGAGGCCAAGACTGCTTTTAACTTTCTCTGGCCTCCAAGACCTCCCCCTTCCCTAGACCTCAATTCACTTGAAACAAGCTCTTAGCGATAATTCAAGTGGGGAAACCTGAGGCTGCAAGCGGGAAGGAACTTCTCCTGGGGGTGAAGCTGAGGGCAGGACCCTGACCCAGTTCCCAGTCCCTTTGGTGATGGCTCAGCCCCAGCTTGGCTTCCCTGTGATGGTCAGGCAGGAGGGTTGATTTTCATCTCATGTGAATGGGCCCCTGCATGTCACACCCAGAGCAGATCCACCTATAGGCTCCCAGGGCTCAGGGAGATGCCTTCTGGCATCCACTACTTCCCTTGTGCAGTGTCACTGAACCCCATTCCCTATCAGTGCCCATCCATGACACAGCCTCACCCTTCCTGAGCCTGGCTGTGAAGCAGTAAAAGCTGCTAATTTGGGAGCAGCATGGAAGGGGAAAGGGAGGGGCAAGGTCTCTTGGTCCATCCCTAGACACTCCACCTGAGCAACGGGTCTGGGTCTTGAGAGTGGAAGCCATCACTCACCTGAATCCAAGAAGCACTGAACACAGGTGGCCTGTGGATGTCAGTCCTGCTTTCATCTGGCTGTGAGAGTGAGTTGAGTCAGGTGACAGGAGCTGGGATAAAAGCAGAGCTGGGAGAGGAAGCTAAAGACCAACTACTGATACCCAGAGGAGAAGCCTGTCCTGAGAGTGGGATATCCAGGCAATGCCCATCCCTCTAGCCCCCAGCTTTTGCTCAGACAGGTCAGCTAGATTTGGGGAAGAGATACCCTTTCTGGCCATGCTCCCAGAGAAAGAGTCCGGTCCCAGCACCCAGGACCCTTCTCCCGGGCCTTCAGAAAACCATCACAACTCTGCTAATGGGCCACCCTCTACTTGAACTTCTCTAGGGACAGAAAGCTCATTAGCTTCCCCAAAACTTGATCACAGCCCCTAGAGAAACCTCACAGGGCCTGCTGGGCCTTGCAGACAACTGTAAATCAGGAAAGGGAGGGTATGTAGAAAAAAGGGAAGAGCAGACAAGAAGCAGTAGTGCAGTCTTGGGGCAGGGTCCTGGTTTTACCTCAAGGGATACACAGAACAATATATTTGAGCTCTTTTCCAGAACTAAAGCCCCCAACAAATGGAAGATGTTAGCCCTCCTTCATTCCAGAGAAGCTCATCAGGAGACCACCTGAGGCCAGATTAAAGGAGCTTTAATCTGTATGGTTTTACACACACCCTAATCCTTATCAGCAACCCCACCCTTGAACCATTACTATAAAACTCTTTACTATAAAAGCCTTCCAGTCTTGGAGTTTTTGAGGGCATGGAGTGCATTACTGTCCCCTTTGCCTGCCAAAGCAATAAAGCTATTCTTTTCTACTTCACTCAAGACTCTGTCTCTGAGATTTGATTCAGCACTGGTACACAGAAGTCAAGTTTTTGGCATCATTAGCTCTGCTGAGAAAAGGTTCTTCTTTTTGAGCTGAAACTTCTATCCCTGGAACTCACCCCATTGGCTGACATGGCCCCAAACAAAACAGAAACTTTTCCCTTTTTCCCTTCTAGTTTCTTGGCTGTGTTAATCAGTAAATTGACATAGGGCAGATTAATAGGAGAAAAACAAAATTTCATACATATGGGAGACCCATAAAAGTATGAGAAATGGAATATTTCCTATTGTAGCAGTAAACAAGGATGTCCCAGTCATGCCATTGCAGCCACCATGAATGGTAAGCTGGTGAGGCCCAAGGGAACTCAGGAAGAAAAGAATATCTGCCATCTAACAGCCATCAGACTGCAGCCACTCCCTATGGTGAGCCCCAAGGAAACTCAGGATGTGAAAATACAGGATACTGCCCCAGAGGTGCAGATCAAAGAAATAATTTCAGTGAGCCTGGACTCTTGCATTCTCCCATACATAGAAATGCACTAAATTCTGTAACTTGGGGTATCTTGTTTTCTTTAATTTACAAAAAACTTTTGATGTTCTGACTACCTGCCCCTTCTTACAAAACTTCTATATATAGCATTGAAACATGTATATTATCTATGTGAAACAGAACACCATTCCATGTTCGATGCATGAGACCAATGCTCAGGGCTGGGGCAATGGGATGACCCAGAGGGATGGGATGGGGAGGGAGGTGGGAGGGTGGTTCAGGATGGGGAACACATGTAAACCCATGGCTGATTCATGTCAATGTATGGCAAAAACTACTACAATATTGTAAAGTAATTAGCCCCCAACTAAAATAAATAAATTTATTAAAAAAAAAAAACTTCTATATAACCTGGCTCCTCTCCACCCCCCACCCCACCTCCTAAGAGCAGTTCTATCAGGGTTACTTGAGATGCTAGCTCTCAGGCTTAAGTCCTAAAATTTTCTACTGAATAAAGCATAGCTCTCAATTTTTAGGGCTTTCCTGGTGACTCAGTGGTAAAGAATTCACCAACCAATTCAGGAGACACAGGTTCAGTCCCTGGTTTGGGAAGATTCCCTGGAGAAGGAAATGGCAACCTACTCCAGTATTCTAGCCTGGGCAATCCCATGGACAGAGGAGCCTGGTGGGCTACAGTCCATAGGGTCACAAAAGAGTCAGACACAATTTAGTGACTAAACAAGAACAACTCAAATTTTAGATTGTGTGTATTTTTTCAGTCAACAAATATGAGGCTCCCAAGGGCAGTCAGGAATACCTGAGGTTTATATACATACCATCCCACGCTAAGGAGAAGAGGGTAGTGGTCAGGGGCTTCAAAGGGAAGAGAGAAAATTCATAGGAAGATGGGAACAGTAGATGTTTGGTAAAGAAGTGCTTGTCATACCCTGAAAATAAATCTTCCTGATATGAAAAGTTATCTCTTCTTGGTTCAGGCCCCTCTCTAAATTCCCTTAGGCCATTGTGAGGGGAGATAAAAAGTTCTTCCTGAGCCCACCGAGGGGGCCCCCATTGTGTTCAGTTCAAAGTAATCCACACGTGACAGTGGCACCTTCTGGTGTGGCATATCCTGCTCTGGCCACTGTCAAAGGTGTGTGTGGCGGGGGGTTATGGTGCCTGCCACCAGTTCTGATTTATGATCAGTTCCCTCCAGCCTCCCCAGACCACTACCTTCTCAGCCAGTCTCTAAAGTCTGTTCTGTTTTTTTATCACCTCATACCCTCTGGGGGGCATAAGTCACTAGAGAGCCACAAGACAAGGCTAGAGGCCTGCCTATCTCATACACGTATCATGTCAGAAGCCTCCTGGGTTCCCCAGCCCTGGGGGAGTTGGGCGGAGAAATATGGGAGGCCGGGTGTTTGGGATCACTTCACACTCTGGGAGGTGAGGCTCAGAACCACCAGTCAACTCTTGTCTTTGTTTTCACCTTTCCCAAAGAGAAGTGAGGAAACACCTTCAGTAAACAATGTCCTGCCAGCCAGTTGCCACTGGTGGTGTTTGTCCAGTGAGCTCAGGACTCCAAGACACGCGGGAAATGCAGAAGACCCAGCCTGGAATAATCTGGGGGCACCTCCATGCACACATGTACACACCTCCCAGAGCTGGCTCAGCACCACCCAACACAGGAGGACGCTCACCCTGCACTTCCTTTACCCCTCATCCTGCCCACGTGGGCCTGTGGACCACCTCCATCCAACCACTGAAAGAGGTCAGTAAGCAGGGGTACACTCTCCTCTAGCTAGACTTAAAAAAAAAAACCATATCTCTTTGGGGGTTTTTTGGCCATGCTGTGTGACTTGAGAGATCTTAGTTTTCCAAGCAGGGATCAAACGTGGGCCACAGCACTGAAAGTGCGAAGCACCAAGTCCTAACCACTAGACCACCAGGGAATTCCCAAGAAAACATGCCCTGAAGCCACAAACAGTGACCTAGGCACAGAGGGGTGTCAGGTTCTGGATGAGCTTTGAAAGCAGAAGGGATGTCCAAAGGGTCAGGCAAGATAAAGTTCTCTGCAGAGTGAGGAATAGGCAGGGCTGAGAGAGGGGGGATGTTTGGCTGGGGCCTGAGAAGTTCTGAGGCCTAGGCATGGAGATGGAGGCACGTGCCTACCACCACCACCGCCTGCAACACAGGTGGATCTTTACTGCCTTGTCTCCTGGTCTCACAACTGTGCCCTTTCTACAGCTAACCTATCAGAGACCTGGAGTTTAAACCTCCTGCTTCAGCCTAGCCTTCCCTAGAGTCTTTTAGACCTCTCTGGGAAGGGCCAGGCAGTCCCCAGGATAGGTTGTGGTGAAGGTCAAGTTCAGTTCAGGGTGCTGAGTTTCACATCAGCATTTCGTCCCCACTCACAGGCCTGCTTGGTTCCCTCTGATGGCAGATCACTCCAAGTTTCCTTCAATGTGGTTTTCAGTTCCTGGGGTGGTGTGGGTTGGCGGGGGCGGGGTGTTCCCCTCTGATTCTTGATCCTGATATTGATCTCACAGTGCCACCAACCTCAGACCCCTTCTTCCTTCTTCCACTCACCCCTCCAAGAGGGGTTGGGGGCAGACTCAGGATTAACAGCTTTTAGGGCACATTTGATAAGATTTGATTTCAGATCCCAGGGGCCTGAACACCCCCAGCAGGGGCTCCAGTAAAGCAAGTGAGGCATCTTGTGGGCAAAAGTTCAGGGGATTCTCACCCTTAGGATCTTGCAAGGACAGGGTCAGCACCTAAGAGTGAGTGTCTCTTCAAAACATTCTCTGACATAAATTGTACCAATGTTTTCTTAGGTCAGTCTCCCAGGCAATAGAAATAAAAACAGAAATAAACAAATGAGACCTAATCAAGCTTACAAGCTTTTGTAGAGTGAAGAAGACCATTTTAAAAATGAAAAGACAATCTACAAATGGGAGAAAATAATTGCAGATGATGCAACCAACAAGGGCTTAATCTCCAAAATATACAAACAGCTCATACAAAAAGACAAACAATCCAATCAAAAAAATGGGCAGAAGAACTTAATAGTTATTTCTCCAAAGAAGACGTACAGATGGCCAGTGGGCATGTGAAAAGATGTTCACCATCACTAATTATTAGAGGAATGTAAATCAAAACTACACTGAGGTAGCCCCTCACACTGGTCAGAATGGCCATCGTTAAAAAGTTTACAAATAAAAAATGCTGGAAAAGGTGTGGAGAAAAGGGAACCCTCTTACCTGGTTGGTGGGAATTTAAGTTGATGCAGCCACTATGGAAAACAGCATGGAGTTTCCTCAGAAAACTAAAAATAGAATTACCATATGTCAACTGAAAAAATACACGCATCCTAAAAGTTGAGAGCTATGTTTTATTTGGCAGAAAATTTTAGGACTTAAGCCCAGGAGGCAACATCTCAAGTAACCCTGAGAGAACGGCTCTGAGGAGGTGGGGAGGGGGATGAGCCAGGTAATATAGAAATTTTGCCACAAAGGGCAGGTAGTCTGAATGTTACAAGTTTTTTGTAAATTAAAGAAAACCAGATATCCCAGGTTAAAGAATTTAGTGCTTTTCTATGTATGGGAAGATGCAAGAATCTGGGCTCACTGAAATAATTCCTTTGATATGCACCTCAGCTATCTGGGGCCAGTATCCTGTGTTTTTCACATTCTGAGCTTCCTTAGGGCTCACTGTAGGGAGTGGCTGCACTTTGATGACTCTAGATGGCAGGTATTTTATCCCTCCTGAGTTCCCTCAGGGCTCACCAGCTCACTGTCAGTGGGGGCTGCAACTGCTGATTACTGTGATATTCTTTGTTTACTTATATGGCAGGAGATATTCCATTTTTTCATGTATGATACAGCAATCTCACTCCTGGGAATATACCAGACAAAACTATAATTCAGAAACTATAATTCAAAAAGATACATGCACCCCTTTGTGCACAGTAGCACCGATCACAATAGCCAGCATATGGATATAACCTAAATGTCCATCGACAGATAAACAGATAAAGAGATGCAGTACATATATACAATGGAATATTACTCAGCCATAAAAAGAACAAAATAATGCCATCTGCAGCAATGGATGGGCTGAGAGATTCTCATACTAAGTAAGTCAGAAAGAGAAAGACAAATATCATGTGATATCACTTACATGTGGAATCTAAAATATGACATGAATGAACCTATCTACAAAACAGACTCACAGACATAGAGAACAGACTTGTGGTTGCCAAGGGGGAAGGGGGTGGGAGAGGGATGGACTGGGAGTTTGGGGTTAGTAGATGCAAACTATTACATTTAGAATGGGAAACAACAAGGTCCTACTGTATAACACGGGGAACTATATTCAATCTCCTGAGATAAACCACAGTGGAAAAGAATACGTTAAATATATGTGTACAACTGGTTCACTTTGCACAGCAGAAATTAGCACAACATTGTAAACCAACTTTACCTCAATTGAAAAATAAAATAAAGAGGGGAGGTATTCCCTGAGGGTCCAGTGATTAGGACTCCATGCTTTTACTGCCGAAGGCCAGGCTTTGATCCCTGGTAGGGGAACTAAGATCCCAAAAGTCACGTGATGCGACCAAAAAAAAAAAAAAGAGTGAATAAATGAATGCCTCTTTAATATTTCTGCTGTGGGCACTTTGGGGCCTTGCTTTAGTCCCAGCCTAATTCTGGGGAGAAGAATTGAGGAACCTAGTCCTCCTGCAGGCAGGCATGGAGGAGCAAGAGCTCCTGGCAGCCAAACCCAGGAGTTCCAGGCTGGCTCCAAAAGGAGAGGAGCCACCAGGCAAACACAGGCAAAATGTTATGCAAATCAGCCTTTTGGAGGTTTGCATAGGGTTGAGGTTGGGAGGTCGAGGGAAGGAGAACCGGTAGCCAGAGTGTAGGAAGGGCACATGGATGGCTGCTGCACAAGGAGAAGTCCCAAATCACTGCAAACTCCCAACAGACCAGGACTTAATAAAGCACAACTTACTGAGATAGTTGGTTGCCACAGTAGGTCTATTCCAGTAAATGGAAAAGGCACCTTAATACATGTCATCCACCCAGTGAAGGCAGGTGTAGCGACAGGTGTTTGAGGGGAGGAGCAGAGTGTGGCAAAGCAGGCAGAACACACAGACTCTTCACAGAGACTGACTCTGCTTACTGTACCATCACTCCAAGTGTCCCAACCAGGCCCTCTTCAGGCCAACCCAGGCCCCTATTCCAAGAAGCTCACAGAAGTTCTCCACTGAAAGAATCTTCTGCCTTGGGTTCACACTGTAACTAGGCAGGACCCTGCAGGGCCTTCCCAGGACAGACCTCACTCCCAAACCCTCTGCTGTAGCTCCTCTCTGAAGTACCCAGATAATAGTATCTTAGTTTTTCACATGCTTAAACTTGCCACCAAATGGAAGAAATTAACTACTTAATGATCCTGAGCACGGAACCCCCAGGCCTACTGGCACCTAAGGACTGATAACTAATCACTGTTACCTCAATGTCAACCAGAGAATTGTGCAGGAGCTGAGTGCATACCCTGGTAGGCCTCTCCCTCACCTGGCCATTAAAAATGCATCGCTGAAACCCTTTGGGGAGTTCTGGGGGTTTTTTGAGCACAAACCACCATTTTTCCTTGCATGGCTTTGCAATAAACCTTTCTCTGCTTCAAACTTCGACATTTTGGTTCAGCTTATTTGACCTTACTGTGTTGGGCACACAAACTTGTGTTCAGTAACAACCCCATCATTGGCTTAGCCTGTGGGATAGTGGGGGACAGCACTGGGAGAAGATAAACACGAGGAGCTGTGCTCCCCCTTTTGTTTCCCTGACCCAAAGTGCTGGCCAGTAATGTCAGCACAAGTGGGAAAGCCATTCTGGCCCCCTGAACCTCACTCCCCATGGGAACCCCTCCTAGACTTACCCTCCCCTCGCTCCTCAGGACTTATTGCATCCCAGGAAAGAGGGGCCCCTATGGCTATGGCTCGGGAGCTCTAGAGTAGTTCTGCTGATTGCTCTTACTGTCCTGCCGCCTCCATCAGACCATGTCATTCCAATCAGATGTGATGTCATGGTTGTCTCGCTATCCATTAATGGCCCTCTCAGAGCAGCCCTGGGAGAGCAGGGGTATTTGTGTCATGGACCCCCCTTAGGTTGAAACCTCTTCCCCTGCCTGTGGGGCCCCACAGAGGACCTTGTGAAGATACCCTACACACACTCTCTCCTTAGTCAAAGCCTTGTTCCCCAGTTCTCGAGACATCTTTGGGGCAGGAAGAGGACAGGGTTACAGAGAAATGGTCCAGTGGCCCAGAGACCACCAGTCACGTAGGGACCTGTGCACTGAGTAAAAGTCTTCCTCCCAGGGAAACTGTATTTATTGCAAAAAGAAAACAAAACAAAACAGAACTTTACTTGCTAAGCAAGCGCAAAATCCGCACAACGCTGGAGCTGATCTTGTTGCACAGGGCATGGAAAGCAGGCTCTTCAGTAATTGGCTGACTTTCAGAAGCCCGGCTGTTTGTAGATTGGCTGACTTTCAACATTAAAGCTTAGGAATTGGTTGTCTTTCAGAAGCAGGAGCGCTGGGGAATAAGGCTGTTACTGATTGGCTGGTTCTCAGAAGCGTGGTCCCTGGAATGAGGCAGCCACTGATTGGTTGGCCCTGAGGGTACTGACGTAAGACTGTCTGTGGTTACTTCCGCTGGGTTTAAAATGAACCTTTTTGTGGCTAAGAGCTTGGCCCCGGAAGTCTTTTCCTTTCTTGAATTTAGAGAATGGAAAGTTTTTTCACCTTCCCCATACACCTGACTTCTTTCCTCTCTGATCAGCTGAGCACTGATGATCTATGCCCCAACTTTGTCCAGAAGTTAGTCTGCTCAGGCCTGGTCATTCATTCCTTCAACACTTCTTTCTTGAGTGCCCACAATGGGGACCAGAGCTCTAGAAAATAGACCATCCCTTCCCTCCTGGGGCTGGATACACCCTCCTGAGCGCAGAGCTGGGCACTCAGCGGGTGTTTCAATATTTGTTGAAGGGAGGCATGGCCGGATCTATCTCCCAAGCCTCCGGGCCAGGCAGAATGGCCCGTTTTGGGGCTTCACTAGAGACTAATTCAGGGCTTCCCAGGTGGCACTGGTGGTAAAGAACCCGTCTGCCAATGCAGAAGACATAAGAGACACAGGTTTGATCCCTGGGTGGGGAAGATCCCCTGGAGGGGGCATGGCAACCCATTCCAGTATTCTTGCTTGGAGAATCGCATGGACAGAGGAGCCTGACGGGCTATGGTCCATAGGGTTTCACAGAGTCAGACACGACTGAAGCGACGTAGCATGCATGCATGCAGAGACTGATCAGATGGAGCCCAGAGCAGCTGGTTGAGAACTCAGCTACTGGAGGAGAGAGGAGCCCTGGGGAAGTTGGGGAAGTTTAGAGAACAGAACAGCACTGCCAGTTGCAGGCTCAAATAACCACTGGCTTGGGCATTGGTCCCAGAACAAGGAGAGGGCTGCCTTTAAAGACAGCAAAAGCCCAGAAGGTGCATCTGTGAAATCTCCATCCAGTGCAGGGAGCCAGGTGGGCACCAATGGCTTCTTTCCATCATACTATTCATAGACTCTGCCTTGTTCCAAAGAAGATTGGGTTCTAAGCATTAAAAAGATTGGAATCGGGACTTCCCTAGTGCTCCAGTGGTTAAGACTCTGTGCTTCCACTGCAGGAGATGTGGGTTCCATCCCTGGTGGGGGAACTAGGATCCCACATGCCACTTGTGCAGTCAGAAAAAACATGACAACTTTGGGATCTGTCAGTCTTCCTCACTAGACATCCCCTGCATAAGTGGATGAATGAATGAATGAATGAAAGGCTGTAAGGGGATTTCATGGAGGATTTGGCAGAACTAGTATAAGCCATACCCTTCTTTTCTTTGCCCCTGTGAAGTCTAGCCTCAGCACATGCCACTCCCCCTGGTCACAGCTTACCAGTTCCTCACATCTGGGTCCTCATATACTGGGTCCATCATGACCCAGCAGGGCCCTACTCCTCCATGGGTGGTATTTTTGTCCTCATTCTGACCCTACACCTCCCAGCCCTGGAGAGTTGAGGATGTTCTAATGTTCTGGATTAGTTGGTCTTAACTCCTCTAGAAAATGGTAGAGTACCTTTAGGGGAAAAAAAAATACATTAATTTGGGTCCTAGGTCAGAAAAACAAATTTCTGTTTGGCTTTGGTCTGGGTTGGTTTTGGCCTTTGGCCACTGGTCAGGAGAGCAAGAGGGCGGGGAAGATTGTCTTGGCCCCAAAGCAAGAGAAGTGTGTTGAATCCCAGCTCTGGCCAGAATCATATAAGGAATGGGACCAGTCCTTTGCTGGACTGTTTATGTCAACACACGTTTACTGAGCACCTGCTGTGTACTAAGTATGGTGAGGGGCTCATGTAGACTCTGTCCCAGACCGCAGGGGGTTCAGAGACTTGTGAGGAGACAAATAAGCAAGTAAGGCTTTCAGGGGAGAGTGATCGGGGGGTGAGCAGAGCAGCTGTCTGAGGCCTCAGACTCAGCTTAGAGTGAGAGATGACATTAGCAAGGTGTTGTGGAAGCAGGACGGGCTACATAATCTGTATGGCCCCTTGCAGAATGAAAACGCAAGGCCATTTGCTCAGATTTTGAGATAGCAAAGGCAGAGCGTGAAACCAAGCACTGGGCCCTTCTCAGCACAGAGCCTGTGTGACCACACAGATCTCACACCCACAAAGCAGGCTTTGCTTAGAGGAGGAGATGGCTGGGCCGTGTCTGCAGCGTGAGTGTGGGCGTGGGGGGGGGGGATGGGGATTCAGGGCAAGAGAAGGTGCTATGCAGGCCCTGAGACAGCCATGTGTGTGCAAGGACCTGGCAGCTCTGTGGAATTCCCAGAGCCTCATTTCCTTAGATCTGAGTCTCAATACCTATCCAGGAGCTGATGCAACCCAGACAAGGTTTCCACAGGCCTCAGAGATCATGTCAGGCTGCCAGGCATCCTTTCTTGTCAGAGGTTAGGTCTGGGAATGCGGGGCCACCATCATTTTAATCTGACTTTATAGCCTTCCTACTCATTGGGAGTTGGGTTTATTGTTTGTTTTGTTTTTTGGCCACACTGTGCAGCTGGTGGGATCCTAGTTCCCTGACCAGGGATTGAACCCAGGCCCTTGGTAGCGAAAGCACAGATCCCAACCACCAGCCCACCAGGGAATTTGCCTCATTGGGAGTTAAAACGTCCTTCCTTAAGAAATAAAAGAAGCTGCTTTCTGTAATGTATTTAGCAAATAAATAAACAATACAAAAGTAAAGCAAGAAGCCTACATTGGTTTGTTTTTTTTTAAGTGGTTGCTCTGTGAACTCCCCAAACCTAGGTTCCATGAGGCTCACTCATGATGTTATATGTCCCTGGAGAAGCCATGGGTGACACCCAGCCAGTCTTGTTGAGTGCCCAGGTGAGCGAGGGGCAGAGAAGTTCCAGGAGTTGGGACTCAGGAAGGACTGACTGGAAGGGAAAGCTCCTGCCCCTCCAGCTCTCTAGTCTCTGCAGGGTGAGGCACCCAGGAGCTGCTGAGGGCAGCTTTGAAATCCAGTAGGGAGATAACAGGAGAAACCAAAGCTTCCCCTGATAACCCACCAGGAAGCCAACACAGAACAAAACAGAGCGATAAGGGGCAGACTGCCTTTCTCAAGGCCAAATGGTTTTAAAAGACACTCCTCGGGGTGAACATCGGGTTTAAGGACTGGGCAGCTGATAAAGAGATCCCTTGGTGGGGAGCTAAAGAGATAAATGAGTCTCCGCCAGCTGGTTTGGTGACCTCCAACAGAACTGGGCTCCTGGATGGATGGCAGCTGGACGCCTCCAGCCCTCTGACTTCCAGTATCATCCCCCACGGTCAAGGCTGGGTTCTCCTATTTCAGGCTTCCTGGGCCTCCCCATTTAGTCTAAAGTGGGTATAGTTTTGTTTGGTTTTTAAATAAAGGTGGGTAGACTGTCTAAGAAATGCTCAATCAAGTGTCTTTGAGACAAGGAGGGCCTTGGGAGCCTTGTGGTTTGACAAAGGCTACCATCTGACCTTGGCTGCTGCTGGGGTATCTGTACCTTGTGACTTACTCTCTGCGAGCCTGTGTGTTCTCATGGGCAACAAAGACAATGAGCCCAGTGGGGCAGGGCTGGAGGAGGATCAAGAGAGAGCAGATAGGGCTTCCCTGGTGGCTCAGTGGTAAAAATCTGCCTGCCAATACAGGGGACATGGGTTCGATCCCTGATCCGGGAAGATCCCACATGCTGCAGAGCAACTAAGCCCGAGCACCATAACTATTGAACCTGTGCTCCAGAGCCCGAGAGCTGCAGCTACTGAGCCCACGGGCAGCAACTACTGAAACCTATGCGCCCTAGAGCCCATGCTCCGCAACAAGAGAAGCCACTGCAACGAGAAGCCTGTGCACTGCAACGAAGAATAGCCCCCGCTCTCCACAACTAGGAAAAGCCCTTACAGCAACAAAGATCCAGCACAGCCAAAATAAATACATACATACATAAATAAAATTATATATATAAGACCTGGAACAGCCAAATTAATAAGAATTAAAAAAATAGAAAAGAAATGGCAGATATAAAGTACTCATCCAGTACTGCCCCTGGGTGCTGTGCTTCAGAAGGCCTCACTCTGGTCCTGCCCTGCCTGCTCCCAGCCCCACTAGGACCAAGAGTAGAGCCCATGCCCCATTTTAGACCACACTCTGGGTCCCCAGCCTCCAGACCTCCAGGCCACTTTCCGGACCTGAGCTGGTTTCTGCCCACCTTATCTCCCCTGGGGCAGCAAGGATGGGTATTTCTAAGCCCAAGGGCTGGCTGATGGTGCCTGTTGTGCAGGGGGACCGGAAGAGCATGTAGAGTTTGAACAGAGGTTCTGGGGTGCTGAGGCCGCTCATGGTGCAGAATGGAGCCTGGGATAGAATATATTCCAATCACTATTGTGTAACCAACCACCCCAAAACTTTGTGATATGAAATAAGAACAGTATCTCTCATGGTTCTGGAGTTTGATTGGACTCAGCTGGACTGTTCTCTCTTGGAATCTTTTGTGTGGAGTTCTCATTCCAATCTCAAAGACAAGCGATGCCAAAGAATGTTCAAACTACTGCACAATTGCGATCATTTCACATGCTAGCAAAGTAATGCTCAAAATTCTTCAAGCTAGGCTTCAACAGTACATGAACTGAGAACTTCCAGATGTACAAGCTGGGTTTGGAAAAGGCAGAGGAACCAGAGATCAAATTGCCAACACCTGTCAGATCACAGAAAAAGCAAGGGAATTCCAGAAAAACATCTACTTCTGCTTCATTGACTACATTCAAGCCTTTGACTGTGTGGATCACAACAAACTGTGGAAAATTCTTAAAGAGATAGGAATACGAGATCCCTCTACCTGCCTGCTGAGATACTGGTATGCGTGTCAAGTCAGATGGTGGCTGGGGCGAAAGTCAGTGCAAAAGTTGCTCACTCAGATGCTGGCGGCAGGCATTGCACCTCCACCTATGCCGGCCCGGGCCTGGGCTTTCTTGCAGCCTAGCAGTTAGGGTCTAAGAGCAAGAGTCCTGAAAAGAATCAGGCAGAAGCTGTATCGCCTTTCATGACTCGGTAATAGAAGTCATATAGCATCGTTTCTGCTGTAGTCATAAAGTTGCCCAAATGAGAGGGCAGGGCATACAGACTGCATGTCTTAATGGGACATATGTCAAAGCACATTTTAAGAAGGCATTGGGGTATACTGTGGGAGCGACCTCTGAAATATGCAACATGTCACCACAGAGAAGGGAAGCCAGCCCGGGGTGCAGCCTCTGTATGTCCTCTTGCTCCAGGCCTGCAAAGGATACAGGTGGCAGTAGTCTCATGCCACCCAGCTTCCTCTGCTCTAGATGTCCACGTGTGTGGGAAGCCATCCTGCTTAAGCCAGAAGGCGTCCAGCCAGGACCCCAGAGCCAGTCTCCCTGATCTTTTAAGTCCAATAGCAGCAGCTAGGGTTCAGGCCTGGGAGGGGAGGAGTGACTGAATTAGTCCCAAGAGTCCTTTCTGGCATAAGGCTCACCAGGAAACTCCACCCTTCCTCCCTCTAGAAGTAGAGGGAGAATGTGCCACCTAACCATGAGGCCTCCTATCCCAATGGAGAACCCAAAGCCCTGAGTTCTAGGCCTCAGTCACTGTGTGATCTTGGACAACTCACTTGTCTTCCAGCCTCACTCTCTCTTCCCCTGTGAATCAGGAGGGCAGGTTGGAAGCACCAGCCCTGGAGCATCCACCCATTCCTTCATATCCACCTGCTCACACATGCCCAGCTCCCCTGTTACCTCCTTAGGAGAACACATCACTCCTTCCAGAAAACACCCATCCCTGCCTCTATGGGGGCAAACCTACTCTGGTTCTGAGCAAAGCTATTTCCCCATGTCAGTGCCCAGCAGCGGGAGAGGTTTGCTGTACCCGACCCTACGCAGCCTCTCCTAGAGACTGGTCCATGGCTGGGGCCACCTCATCCAAACCTCTCCCTCTGTGGTCTTCTTTTCAGAGGGGAACCCTGGGCTGGAGCCATTTGGCTGGAGCCAACCCTGGGCAGATTGGCGCCATTTGATCAGACGGTTCAGCAGCAAGCATTCAGCTTCTGGGATGCTGGGAATGGCAGCCCAGAAGGAGTGCAAGCCATCTTAACATGGTGGGAGCTGTCCTCCCAGAAGAGAATAGGTCAAGGTCATGTTAGCTGGAGGGAAATCAGGGCCTCAAGTAGGGAACATCCCCCACTCTGTGATCCTGGGAAGAAGAAGTTCTCCCAGCAGGGAGGAGAGTTTGCTCTCAGGTCCTTAATGGGAGAAGAAAACGGCAGCAGCTGTGTCTGGTGGAGAGTGACAGGCTGGGAGGGAGGACCCATCACCACCCCCCACCTCAGACTGGAGCCCCCCCACCAGGGAAACTGCAGACACCCAGGGGCATTCCAGGAGGTGGAACCAGATTACAGAACTCTGTGGGGAGTGGTGGTCAGTTCTATGGGGGGAGAGTTTGCAGAGATATCAGCCTTGGTTAGAGACAGGACTGGCAAGAGGGTGGGGAGAAGAGATGGGTGACAAAGGAGCTTGTGGGACTTCCCTGGTGGTCCACTGGCTTAAGACTCCTTGCTCCCAGTGCAGGGGGCCTGGGCTTGATCCCTGGTCAGAGAACTAGATTCCACATGCTACAACTAAGAGTTTGCATCCTGCAAGGAAGACCTGGCACAGCCAAATAAATATACATTAAAAAAAAAAAAAAAGACAGGAGCTTGTGACCAAGCTGCGATGGAGACCCTCCCCCTGTCCTTTATAGGAAGACGCCTATTCTTACCTCTAGTACCCATCCCAGCCCACAGTTTGCTCTGTCCTCTGAGTCTTTGCAGTTTGGGGGCTGAAAGTATTCATTTCAGTAAGCGTTTTAAGCTTCTCATAGAGGCAGCAAGGATTAACAAAGAGTTAACATGGTGTATAAAAAGAGGTTTACCTCGCATGGGATGCTCAATAGCAATGGCTTGCTTAGGGGTGCTAGATCTAGCAAACGAAAATACAAAACTCCTTTTACCAAAAACAAGTTCATGTGCTCAACACATGGTGAGACAAAACAAACCAAAATGTCAGAGTTTGGAGCCAAGAAATATTTGTTCCAGGGCCAAGAAAGGAAAGGAAGTTTGTGCTCAAAAAATCCCCAACTCCTCGATGGGTTTCAGGGAGAAGTTTTTATAGGTGAAATTTGGGGTGGGGTTACATGGTGACTGCAGCCAATGAAATTAAAAAATGCTTGCTTTTTGGAAGAAAAGCTATGACCAACCTAGACAGCATATTAAAAAGTAGAGACATTACTTTGCTGACAAAGGTCCATCTAGTCAAAGCTATGGTTTTTCCAGTAGTCATCTATGGATGTGAGAGTTGGACTATAAAGAAAGCTGAGCGCCGAAGAATTGATGCTTTTGAACTGTGGTGTTGGAAAAGACTCTTGAGAGTCCCTTGGACTGCAAGGAGATCCAACCAGTCCATCCTAAAGGAAATCAGTCCTGAAAGTTCATTGGAAGGACTGATGCTGAAGCTGAAACTCCAATACTCTGGCCACCTGATGTGAAGAACTGGCTCATTGGAAAAGACCTTGATTCTGGGAGACTGAAGGCAGGAGGAGAAGGGGACGATAGAGGATGAGACGGTTGGGTGGCATCACTGACTCGATGGACATGAGTTTGAATAAGCTCTGGGAGTAGATGATGGACAGGGAAGCCTGGCGTGCTGCAGTCCATGGGGTTTCAGAGTCGGACACGACTGTGCGACTGAACTGAACTGCAGGGTGCGTGACTTTCTCCTGATTGGTTGCTGGTGAGGCAACAGGGTGATGCTCCAGGAATCTTGTGCTCCACCTGAAGTTATTCATCATCCACATTGGTGGGGGCCTTATTTCATGCAGAAGAATTCAAAGATAGTGTTATGTATGTTCCTTGGGGAGGAACCAGGATCCTGCTTTAATTACTGCACTAAAGTTTCTTGACTGTTCCTCCTTTGTTTCTGCATTCCCTTACTGCCCTGATAAGCAACTGTTTGAATCTGCTCCCTGGAATTCAGGGACATCTAGGAGCCTGAAGCCTTTACCCTGAAAATAAAAAACAAGGGGAGAGGGTGAGGGGCGGGACACAGAAAGGCTTTTTGTGCCCATGAGGGCCCCCACAGGGCTGTGCTCAGTTACAGCAATACTCTAAGACATTACCCTTTCACTATGTTATCACTCAAAAGAGTGGTGGGTAAAACTGTTAGTGCCTTAGCACAAATTAAGGCAGTGGCACATGAAGGGACTGCGATGTTGTTGCTCAATTGCTCAGTCGTGCTCTTTGCGACCCCAAAGTAAGGTCTCTGCTTTTTAATATGCTGGCTAGGTTGGTCATACCTTTTCTTCCAAGGAGCAAGCATCTTTTAATTTCATGGCTGCAGTCAAAATCTGCAGTGATTTTGGAGCCCCCCAAAATAAAGTCTGTCACTGTTTCCATTGTTTCCCCACCTATTTGCCATGAAGTGATGGGACCAGATGCCATGATCTTCATTTTTTGAATGTTGAGTTTTAAGCCAGCTTTTTCACTCTCCTCTTTCATCTTCATCAAGAAGCTCTTTAGTTCCTCTTTGCTTTCTGCCATAAGGGTAGTGTCATCTGCATATCTGAGGTTATTGATAATTTTCCTGGCAATCTTGACTCCAGCTTGTGCTTCATCCAGCCTGGCATTTTGCATGATGTACTCTGCATATAAGTTAAATAAGCAGGGTGACAATACACAGCCTTGATGTACTCCTTTCCCAATTTGGAACCAGTCCATTGTTCCATGTCCGGTTCTAACTGTTGCTTCTTGACCTGCATACAGATTTCTCAAGAGGCAGGTAAGATGGTCTGGTATTCCCATCTCTTGAATTTTCCACAGTTTATTGTGATACACACAGTCAAAGGCTTTGGCATAGTCAATGAAGCAGAAGTAGATGTTTTTTCTGGAATTCTCTTGCTTTTTGTATGATCTAACAGATGTTGGCAATTTGATCTCTAGTTCCTCTGCCTTTTCTAAATCCAGCTTGAACGTTTGGAATTTCTCAGTTCATGTACTGTTGAAACCTTGCTTGGAGAATTTTGAGCATTACTTTGCTAGCATGTGAGATGAGTGCACTTGTGCAGTAGCTTGAATATTCATTGGCATTGTCTTCCTTCGGGATTGGAATGAAAACTGATCTTTTCCAGTCCTGTGGCCACTGCTGAGTTTTCCATATTTGCTGGCATATTGAGTGCAGCACTTTAAATGCAACATCTTTTAGGATTTGAAATATGTCACCCCAAAATATACCGTTTTGGCATAAGGATTATTTTGACCTGAAGGCAACTGGTAATTGACCGATGTAGGAAGAGGTCTTTATCCTCTCTTTATCTACCTAAAAGCAGGGCATCAATTTCCCTTGCAAAGATGTTTCCCTCAGTACCTGGAAGGGAGGAGGGTCTCTTATCACTGGAGCTGAAGGATGGACACAAAGATAAGTCTACATGTTATGTTACGATGCTTCAGTTGTGTCTGACTGTTTGGGACCCTATGGACTACAGCTTTCCAGGCTCCACTGTCCATGGGATTCTCCAGGCAAGAATACTGGAGTGGGTTGCCATTTCCTCTGCCAGGGGATCTTCCTGACCCAAGGATCAAACCCATGTCTCTTTTGTCTCCTGCATTGGCAGGCAGGCTCTTTACCACTAGTGCCACCCATAGATAGATCTTACAAGAATAATCCTTATCTTTCATCAGTTCCTTCATATATTTAGTAGCCACTTTCCCATGGTTTGTGTGTGTGTGCTAAGTTGCTTCAGTCGTGTATGACTCTTCGCAACGCTATGGACCATAGCCCGCCAGGCTTCTCTGTCCATGGGATTCTCCAGGCAAGAATACTGGAGTGGGTTGCCATGTCCTCCTCCAGAGGATCTTCCTGACCCAGGGATCAAACTCATGTCTCTTACGTCTCCTGCTTTGGCAGGCAGGTTCTTTACCACTAGTGCCACCTGAGAAGCCTCCAGAACTGAAACTCCCAACAAATGGAAGATAATAGTGTTCTTCACTCCAAAGATCATAGTTTGGTAACCTAGAGCAACTCATCAAGAGGCCACCTGAGGCTAGATTTAAGGACCCAGAGAAGCTCATTAGGAGGAAACTGCCTAAGGCCAGATTAAATGAGTGCTTACTTTGTTGTGCACCTGAAACATTGTAAGTCAACTATCCTTCAATTATATTTTTTCTTCAAGGAAAAAAAATGAGTGCAGGCCCTGCACACACCTTTGAGGGGCACAAGCCTACTGTGTCCCTCTTTGCCTGGCAAAGCAGTTGTTGTTCAGTTGCTCAGTCGTGTCTGACTCTTTGAGACCCCATGGATTGCAACACTCCAGGATTCCCTGTCCTTCACCATTTCCTGGACCTTGCTCATCAAGTTGGTGATGGCAAAGCAATAAAGCTATTCTTTTCTATGTCACCCAAAACTCTTGTCTCCAAGATTCAATTTGGCACCAGTGCACAGAGGCTCAGGTTTTGGCATCAAAACTGTGATGTAATAAGAAATATGTATTTGGTCTTCCTCCCTTTCTTGGTACAGAGCTTCTAAAACCTTTGGAAATTCCAGAGTGGTAGGGGTGAGAGGAGGTTGTTATTCATAACAAGCCCCTTTCAACCACACCTGAGTTTATGCTAATGGGGTGACTCCTGAAAGATGTTGGACTGGTTGCCAGAGGAACCAATCATAAGATTAGAGAGGGTTGGAATTTTTGGTCCATCCCTTATCTCTGGGAAAATACAGCAGGGCTTGAGGCTGACTTAATCTTCAGTGGTCAATGATTTAATCAATCTTGCTATGTAATGGGGCTTCCCAAGTGGTAAAGAACCTGCCTGCCACGGCAGGAGACAGAAGAGATGAGGGTTTGATCTCTGTGTTGGGAAGATCCCCTGGAGGAAGGCATGGCAACCCACTCCAGTAATCTTGTGTGGAGAATCCC
The DNA here is from genome assembly GCF_054371585.1 of Giraffa tippelskirchi. NCBI lineage: Eukaryota > Metazoa > Chordata > Mammalia > Artiodactyla > Giraffidae > Giraffa > Giraffa tippelskirchi. The sequence continues at coordinate 33,986,054 of NC_137286.1, read as the reverse complement.
ATGGTCAGAGGAGCCTGGCGGGCTACAATCTGTAGAATTGCAAAGAGTTGGACACACCTGAAGTGACTTAGCACATATGCATGCATGTCTATGTAATGAAACCTGCATAAAAACCCTTAACCAAAAGGATTTAGAGAGCTTCTGGGTTGATAAAAATATCCATGTGCTGGAAGATGGTGCACCCCAACTCCATGCAGATGAAACCCCTGCATTCAGGACCCTTCCAGATCTTGCCTATGTACTTCTTTATCTGGCTGTTCATCTCTATCTTTTATTTTATCCTTTATAATAAACAAGTAAGTGTAAATAAGTGTTTCCCTGAGTTCTGTGAGCCATTATAGCAAATTATCTAAAAGGGGGTTATGGGAACCCTAGACTTAATAGCTGATTAGTTGGAAGTACAAGTGACAACTTGGGATTTGTGACTGGCATCTAAAGTGGTGGCAGTCTGTGGGACTGAGCCCTTAACCTTTGGGGTCTGCTGTAACTCCAAGTAGTTAGTGTCAGAGAACAGGTGATGTAGAAAAAAAATCCATACATTTGGTATCAGAAGTGTGAGTAGAGAGGAAACAGCAGTTTTTTCTTTTACTAGTACTTAAAGACTTTTCTGATAAGATTAGTGATGATAGTAACATATGTGATTTTTCAACATTGTATAGTGAAAACATGCTAAAATTTGGAAGATCTGCATAACTCAATCAATATTTTCCAAATGACAAATACACGATGTTATAAAATCATGCCCATATAAAAGATTCAAAGTGCCAGGCAGAACAAGATATTTTAAGGTAACAGAGGATGAAAAATGTCCTTGCTATGATTTCAGATTCTACATTGCAACTAACCTTTAAGAAACTTCCACTTGTCAAACTTTGACGTGCTATCAAAGAAGAATTTCTGCAAAAGTCTATTAGAAGGTTCCTCCTTTTTCTAGCTATATATCTTAGTGACACTGAATTTTCTTCACTTTCTTCAACCAAAACAATGCATCGCAATAGACTGAATGTAGAAGCAGATATGAAAATCAAGCTGTTTTCTACTAAGCCAGGGATTAAAGAGGTTCTCAAAAACAAAACAAAGCCATTCTTGTCACTAATTTTTAAAAAACCGTTTCTTTTCGTAAAAATGTTCCTTATATTAACAAATAATTGGTTTATTATATTTATTTTTAAATGATTAAATGATTTTTTTAAATGATCATTTTTTAATGATCATTTTTAAATGATTAATATGTAAATATTTAAAAATTTTCTGAGTCCCTGGTGGTCAAGTGGGAAGGAGTCTGCCTGCCGATTCAGGAGGCCTGGGTTCGATCACTGGGTTGGAAAGATCCCCTGGAGAAGAAAACGGCAACCCACTGCGGTATTCGTGCCTGGGAAATCCCATGGACTGAGGAGCCTGGCAGGCTACAGTCCGTGGAGTTGCAAAGAGTCACATGACTGAGCGACTAAACAACAGCAACAATTTCTAAGCCTTCATCAACAAAAGGGCTTTGGGGTTTTCAATAATTTCGAATATAAAAGGGTTCCAGAAAAGTCTGAGAACTGCTGCAAAACAGAGTGAATGTCTTTGTCTCACTCCTGAATCTCAGTTCTGCATCTTGTTCTCCTCAGTAGGAGAATAATGGACCATAGGAACTAGTCCATATCAGTATATACATAGCCGCTATGTTCTTTTTAATGGCTGCATGTCTGCCTATTTAAATTTTTTAAAATAAATTTATTTATTTATGATTTATTTGGGGCTGTGCTGGGTCTCCATTGCTGCTTGGGCTTTTCTCTAGTTGTAGTGAGTGGGGACTACTCCCTAGTTGCGGTGTAGGGGTTCTTACTGCGGTGCTTTCTCTTGTTCCAGAGCACACACTCTAGTGGTGCATGGGCTCAGTAGCTGCAGCTTCTGGGCTCTAGAGCACAGGCTCAATAGTAGTGCTGCAGGGTCCTAGTGGCTCCACGGAATTTGTGATCTTCCCTGACGAGGAATCGAAACTGTGTCTCCTGTGTTGGCAGGCAGATTCTTTACCACTGAGCCACCAGGAAAACTCTTGCATGCCTATTACATGAATGTGATATATTATTAAACTGTTAATTATTAAACTATTAAACTGTTCCTCTATTGCTGAACATTTGTGATTGTTTCTACTTTTTATTTTATTTTTAAAATAATCTAAACAATGATACACTGAACATCCTTAGAAAGGTTTTAAACAACAAAGTCAGGGGCTTCCCTGGTGGTCCAGTGGTTAAGACTCCATGCTTCCAATGCAGCGGGCACGGGTTTGATTGCTGGTCAGGGAACTAAGATCCCACAGGTCACTCAGTCAACAAAACAAACAAACAAAGGAAAACCAAGGAAGTGATATGATCAGGTTCATTTGTTTAAAAAGATCATGTAAAATGCTGAAATCTGAAGACTGTTGGATTGTAACAATTTCAATTTCCAGGGTGTAGCTATCGTACTATTAACAGATGTCATCACTGGTGAAGGCTGGAACCAAATGAAAGAAATGTCTTTATTATTTCTTATAACTGCATGTGAATCTACAATTATAACAAAATAAAGAGTTTAATTTTTTAAAAAAAAACGGACACCATTAGGATGGACACTACCAAAACAAATAAACAAAACAAAACAGAAAATAACAAGTGTTGGTGAGGATGTAAAGAAATTGGAACTTCTGTGCACCACTGGTAGGAATGCAAAATGGTACAGACACTGTGGGAAACAGTATAAAAGTTCCTCAAAAAATTAAAAATAGAGTTACCATGTGATCTAGCAATTCCACTTCTGGGTATACACTAAAAAGAATTTAAATCAGGGTCTCAAAGGGATATTTGTACACTCTTGTTCATAGCAGCATTATTTACAAAAGCTAAAACGTGGAACAACTTCCCTGGTGGCTCAGTGGTAAAGTATCCACCTACCAAAGCAAGAGATCTGGGTTCAATCCCTGGGTTGGGAAGATCCCCCGGAGAAAGAGATGGCAACCCACTTCAGTATTCTTGCCTGGGAAATTCCATGGACAGGGGAGCCTGGTGGGCTCCAGTCTGTGGGGTTGCAGAGAGTTGGACCTGATTGAGCAAGTAAACAACAACAAAACACAGAGGCAATTCAAGTGTGTATCAGCAGATGAATGGGTAAACGAACTGTGGTATATACATCCAAACGAATATCACTCAGACGAAAAAAGGAAGGAAATTCTGACATATGGTACGACTTGGATGAATTATTATGCTAAGTGAAATAAGCCAGTCACAAAAAGACCAGCGTGATTCCACTGATAGGAGGTTTCTAGAGTGGTCAAACTAATAGAAAGAATTGTGGTTGCCAGGGACTTGGTGGGGGGTGGGAAATGGGGAGTTGTTATTCAATAGTGTGTATGGAGTTTTGGTTTTGCAAGATGAAAAAAATTTGGAGACTGGTAACACAACAATGTAGACATATTGTACTTAACACTATAACTGTATACTTAGAAATGATTAAAACGGTCAATTTTATGTTATGTGGGTTTTTTTTTTTTACCTCAATTAGGAAATAAAAATGGAGAACTAGTGAAAAAAAAAAAATTACTCTGACTGAAGCAAAGTTTGGAATAACCAGACTAAAAGGCAGGCAGGGTTCCTAGCAGAATGTTCCTATAGTCCAATGCTGGGGCTTGAACCAAGCAAGCGGCATGGAGCTAAACGGGTCCAAGTCTTTGCTCCCCTGTAATAGAATTCTCCATCCACACCCTTGTCATAGTGGGCAGTGAATTCTTTCCCACTTTTGACTTTGTGTTTGGCTAGGTGACTTGCTTTGGCCAGTAGGAAGTTTGTGAAGCTGACAAGAGAAGCTTTGAAATGTGTTTGCTCAATAGGACATGCCCTCTTGTGCTGCAGTTATCTGTCACGATAAGAACATTCCCTGAATAGCTGCTGCTCCTTCAGTCTGGGTCCTGGAATGAGTGTCCAGGAACAGGCCATCTGCCCTGGGTAGCCACAGATCCAAGGAGAATGAGCAATATGCAGAGCGCACCTGAACTCAGTCTGGCTTGGAGCCTGAAGCTAGATGATTCAAGATACAGCTGACTCACAGACGCATGAGCATGACAGTGTGTGACTATTGCTTTAAGCTTCTGAACCGGTTTGGTTTGGTTTGGTTTTTGGTATAGAACAAGTAATCATTTTATAATGGCACTTTAGGTACACCTTCAACTTTATACGGTGTTGTATATTAATTACATCTCAATAAAGCTGGAAAAAAAATAATGGCATTTAACAGACTTTTATAAATTTAAGCACCATTTTGCTGATAGCAAAGCTTACCATCCAGCAACATCCAATCCCCAAACACAGAAGACATTCCAAAGGTAGTCAGGAGAGTGCCGAGATGGTTTAACAGACAGCTAGCAAAAGCACAGAGTGAAAAATCCCAGGAGATCATTTCACAGATGGGAGTACAGAAGCCTAAGACCTTAGCTGTAGTTCATAACAGGGTGTTGGTATAATTACTGTAGGAAAACACAATCAATGTGTTTAGAATAATCTTTCTGGAGTGACCTGAGTCTGGGGATTGAAATGAATATAAATATTTCTTACTGGTTGGGATTATTTGGTTCAGTTCAGTTCAGTCACTCAGTCGTGTCTGACTCTTTGAGACCCAGTGGACTGCAGCACGCCAGGCTTCCCTGTCCATCACCAACTCCCAGAGTCCACCCAAACCCATGTCCATTGAGTCGGTGATGCCATCCAACCATCTCATCCTTCATCGTCCCCTTCTCCTCCTGCCCTCAATCTTTCCCAGCATCAGGGTCTTTTCAAATGAGTCAGCTCTTCACATCAGGTGGCCAAAGTATTCGAGTTTCAGCTTCAACATCAGTCCTTCCAATGAACACCCAGGACTGATCTCCTTTAGGATGGACTGGTTGGATCTCCTTGCAGTCCAAGGGACTCTCAAGAGTCTTCTCCAACACCACAGTTCAAAAGCATCAATTCTTTGGCGCTCAGCTTTCTTTATAGTCCAGCTCTCACACCCATACATGATCACTGGAAAAACCATAGCCTTGACTAGATGGACCTTTGTTGAAAAGTGATGCCTGTGCTTTTTAATATGCTGTCTAGGCTGGTCATAACTTTCCTTCCAAGGAGTGTCTTTTAATTTCATGTCTGCAATCACCATCTGCAGTGATTTTGGAGCCCAGAAAAATAAAGTCAGCCACTGTTTGCATTGTTTCCCCATCTATTTGCCATGAAGTGATGGGACTGGATGCCATGATCTTAGTCTTCTGAATGTTGAGTTTTAAGCCATTTTTTTCACTCTTCTCTTTCACTTTCATCAAGAGGCTCTTTAGTTCTTCTTCGATTTCTGCCATAAGTATAGTGTCATCTACATATCTGAGGTTATTATTATTTCTCCTGGAATCCTGATTCCAGCATGTGCTTCATGCAGCCCAGCATTTCGAATGATGTACTCTGCATATAAGTTAAATAAGCAGGGTGACAATATACAGCCTTGACATATTTAATTATTTGGTTAAGATTCTATTTAGAATAAACGTTATCCTTTGTAATGAATCACTGGTCCTTGAAGGATGGAAGGGGCTCAAAATAGTTAACTTGCCCCCAGCAAGGCAGTTGGTCTTCTGGAGAAATGGTGTTAAATGGGGGACTTGGCATTCATCTCTGTTGCTGGCAGTTCAGATATTCGTTAGCAACAGTAGCTAAGACAGCCTTGGTTAGTGGGAACCTGCACTTTCTGTTGGGTTCATGCATGGCCTCCATCCCTCTGACTGTGGCTACTTCCTTCATGTGTCCATTGTGACAGCACCAGGGTGGCCAGTGACTGAAGTTGGCTAATGTCAGATGGCCAAGTCATCTTGGTGCCTTCTCCATGGTGAACAACTTCTGCTTCTGAGTTTTAGGGAGTCATTTGTTACACAGCTCCATTTTAGCTCTAACAGACTAATATAGAGGCATTAAAATTTTATTATGAAAAATTTCAGACATATACAAAAGTAGAAGAAATAATATGATGAAACTCTGGTTACCCCTATCTCATACGGTCAGTCTTGTTTTCACCTATACCCTTGCCCACTTTGCCCTCAACTCTGGATTATCTTTTTTTTTAATTAATTAATTAATTTAGTTTTGGCTGTGCTGGGTCTTCCTTGCTGTGCAGGCTATCTCTAGTTGCAGCGAGTGGGGGCTACTCTCTAGTTGCGATTTGCGGGCTTTTCATTGTGGTGGCTTTTGTTGCAGAGCATGGGCTCTAGGGCGTGCAGGCTTCAGTAGTTGCAGCATGTGGCCTCAGTAGTTGTGGCACCTGGACTCTAGAGCACAGGCTCAGCAGCTGTGGTGCATGGACTTAGTTGTCCTATGCAGCATGTGGGATCTTCCTAGACCAGGGATTTAACCCATGTCTTCTGAATTGGCAGGCAGATTCTTTACCACTGAGTCATCAGGGAAGCCACTGGATTATCTTAAAGCAAGCTCAAGAGATTATATTATTTTCTCTGTAAATATTTCAGTATGTAGCTCCAAAAGATAAGGAATTAAACAAAATAATACAAAAATCGATAATAATTCATTAATAGAAACAGCAATCTATTCGGTGTTCATACTTCTTCGATTATCTTATAATTTTCTTCTCTTTGATTTTCTTTTTTAAATTGTTGTTTGAATTGGGCTCCAAATAATATCTGTGTACTGTGCTTGGTTGATGAACCTTAAATCTCTAAGTTCCCCCACCATCTATCTTGTAACGCTGTTTGGTTAAATAAATTGGTTCATTCATCACTGTAGTTTGCCACAGTCTGGACTTGGCTGATTTTATCCCTGTGGCCCCATTTAATATGTTCTTTTATCTTCTGTATTTTCTGTAAATTGAACAAATTAAAAAAAATTTTTTGAAAGATTGCTTCTTAAGTGGTGATGTGTGCTTCCATCAGGAGCATCTAATCTCTGGCTGGCTCTCTTTTTTTTTGACATTTGCAGCCATTAATGTTCATTGCCCGGATTCATGAGGGTCTGCAAAATGGTGATATTTTAACCAAATCATTTATTCTTCCTTTATGGCATACTTCCACAAAGTGAAACTTCCCCTCATTGATTATTTAGTTATCCGGAGGGGGAGATCATATACAAAAGGGAGGATAAATATTTGATGCTTTCTTTTATTTCCCGGTTGCCTAGCAGCCTCCTAAAGGGACTGTGGGGACATTAACAAAATGGCGCCAGTCAGGCTCTCATGCCCTCTTGCCCCACATTCTGTAAATAATGACTTTGCATGGTTATGTAGCAGCTGAGATTACTTGTAGCACTGCACATGCACATCATGAGGTACTCCTTTGGTCACGGGCTACTTTGTGTGGGTATCATGGTTATGTCATGTGAGGTTGTGTTATGGCTACGGTTCAGCTCAGTTCAGCCACTCAGTCGTGTCTGACTCTCAGGCCTCCCTGTCCATCACCAACAGCCAGAGCTTACTCAAACTCATGTCCATTGAGTCGGTGATGCCATCCAACCAACCCATCCTCTGTCGTCCCCTTCTCCTCCTGCCTTCCATCTTTCCCAGCATCAGGATCTTTTCTAATGAGTCAGTTCTTCACATCAGGTGGCCAAAGTATTCGAGTTTCAGCTTCCAAAGAATATTCAGGACTGATCTCCTTTAGGATGGACTGGTTGGATCTCCTTGCAGTCCAAGGGACTCTCAAGAGTCTTCTCCAACACCACAGTTCAAAAGCATCAATTCTTTGGTGCTCAGCTTTCTTTATAGTCCAACTCTCACATCCATACATGACCACTAGAAAAACCATAGCCTCGACTAGATGGACCTTTGTTGGCAAAGTGATGTCTCTGCTTTTTAATATGCTGTCTAGGCTGGTCATAGCTTTCCTTCCAAGGAGCAAGCGTCTTTTAATTTCATGGCTGCAGTCACCATCTGCAGTGATTTTGGAGCCCCCCAAAATATAGTCTGCCACTGTTTCCACTGTTTCTCCATCTATTTGCCATAAAGTGATGGGACCAGATGCCATGATATTAGTTTTCTGAATGTTGAGCTTTAAGCCAACTTTTTCGCTCTCCTCTTTCACTTTCATCAAGAGGCTCTTTAGTTCTTCTTCACTTTCTGCCATAAGGGTGGTGTCATCTGCCTATCTGAGGTTTTTTATATTTCTCCCAGCAATATTGATTCCAGCTTGTGCTTCCTCCAGCCCAGCGTTTCTCATGATGTACTCTGCATAGAAGTTAAATAAGCAGGGTGACAATATACAGCCTTGACGTACTCCTTTTCCTATTTGGAACCAGTCTGTTGTTCCATGGCCAGTTCTAACTGTTGCTTCCTGACCTGCATACAGGTTTCTCAAGAGGCAGGTCAGGTGGTCTGGTATTCCCATCTGTTTCAGAATTTTCCCCAGTTTGTGGTGATCCACACAGTCAAAGGCTTTGGCATAGTCAATAAAGCAGAAACAGATGTTCTTCTGAAACTCTCTTGCTTTTTTGATGATCCAGCGCATGTTGGCAATTTGATCTCTGGTTCCTCTGCCTTTTCTAAAACCAGCTTGAACATCTGGAAGTTCACGGTTCATGTATTGTTGAAGCCTGGCTTGGAGAATTTTGATGGTTGAGTCATATTCTATTGTACATATGTACCACATCTTCTTTACCCATGCCACTGTTGATGGGCATTCAGGTGGCCTCCATGTCTTGGCCACTGTATACAGTGCTGCAATGCAAATTGGGGTGCTTGTGTCTTTTTGGATCATGTTTTTCTCCAGATATATGCCCAAGAGTTGGAGTGCAGAACATATGGTAGCTCTATTTTTAGTTTTTAAAGAAACCTTCATCCAGTTCTCCATAGTGGCTGTATCAAATTACATCCCCATAGGAGGGTTCCCTTCTCTCCACACTGCAGGGCCACTCAATCAGTGGAAGACAGGAGCAAATAATAAATGCTTCTCTAGTCTCCATTTCGCAAAGCTCCCTAGCTGATCCTGTGAGAATCCAGATGTATCAGAGGTCCCCTTGAGGAGGCGATCCTGTATTGCTTTTGTTTCTTTGCTTCACTCTCATCCCTCACTCCTCCTCCCTGGTGTCAAATTAACTAAATGCAAGTTTTTGTCTGAAGCTCTGCTCTTAGGAGAACCCAAACAGAACAGGAAAGAGAAGAAAAGGTCTTAGGTCTAGGCCTGGGAAAGGAGGTTACCAAAGACCCCTCCTCTCCCCCCAATTTGGAACTTTTCAAAAGTCAGTGCTCTAGGAGAGAAACAGGGTGAGAAAGTACCCACTCACTCACAGAAGAGTTTCCTATACTCACTTGGCTTTGGGTGGAGTAGGAACACCGAATAAAAAAAGCCCACTAGGATTCCTGATATAAACCAAATTCATGCAGAGGGAAGCCCTAAATCATATTCTTTGCATACTGCAAAAAAATCCAAGCCGAAAATTTATTTAAGTAGTTCTGAGGTGGAAGTACTCCTAGGTGATGGACAGAAGCAAACAAAAACCCTCTCTGGAAGAACATATTTTAAATATAGATCTCAAAGAATTCCAAAGAATATTAAGCTAATAATCAAAAGTAAAATAACAACAACAAAAAAGTCATGGGAAACAAACCACGAGGATCATGAATCAGCACAAACAGTATATAGAACATATAGAAGGTGAGACCTATGAATACTGCATAAAATGGAATGATGAGATTCAGAACAGGAAATAAATATTTTAATATGTCTGAAGAAGTTTAAAAAGATATTGAAAATATGATGACAGAATAATAACTTAACAAAATCAGCCATGTTTGAATACGAATCAGATAAAATTTCTAGAAATGAAAATTGTAATAATAAAAATTAAAAAAATAATTGAAATTATAAACATCAAAGGACAAGGTGAAAAGCAAAATAAGACACAGTTGAAGAAAGAATTAGTAAATTGAAATACAAAGCTTAAGAAATTACCAAGAATTCAGCAACGAATGATAAAGATGTGAAGTAAGAAAAAGAAATTAAGAGGCATGGAAGAAATTTAACATTTATTCATGATAAAACATCTCAGCAAACTAAGAATTAAAGGGAACTTCCACAACTCAGTGAAAGACATCCACCAAAAACCTACACCTATTGTCATATTTATGGTAAAAGACTGAATGCTTTCTATTCAAGATCAGGAAAAACCAAAGATGTATGCTCTTGGGACTTCCCTGGTAGTTCAGTGGCTCAGACTCCAAGCTCCCAGTGCAGGGGACCTGGGTTTGATCCCTGGTCAGGAAACTAGATCTCATAAACTGCAACTAAGAGTTTACATGTCACAACTTCAATTTTGCATGTCACAACTAAAGATCCCATGTGCTGCAACTAAGACCCACTGGAGCAAATAAATATTTAAAAAAAAGATGTACACTCTCTTCACTCCTATTGAACATTTAACTAGATGTCCTTACCAGTGCAATGCCAAGGAAAAGAGATAAAAGTCATGCAGGTTGTAAAGGAAGAAATAAAACTGTTTCTAATACCACAAAATCATAATGACTGTATATAAAAACACAAATATCTACAAAAAACTATTATAACAAATGAATTTAGCAACCGTACAGGATACAAGGTCATCATAAAAAGAGCTATTGTATTTCTCTCTATTTATTTATTTTTTTGGCTGTTCTGTGTAGCATGTGGGATCTTAGTTCCCCAACCAGGAATTGAACCTGTACTCCCTGCAGTGGAAGTATAGAGTCTTAACCAATGGACTTCCAGGGAAGTCCCAACAATTGTATTTCTATAAATACTAAAATTTTTAAAAATTTATATAGTATCATTTACAATAGCATAAAAAAAACATGAAATACTTGGTATAATTCTTGGTATAAATACTTGGCATAAACCATGCAGGAAACGCAGGTTTGATTCCTGGGTCAGGAAGATTCTCTGGAGAAGGAAATGGCAACCCACTCCAGTATTCTTGACTGGAAAATTATGTCCATGGGGTTGCAAAGAGTTGGATATGACTTAGCAACTAAACAACAACAAAATTTACAATAGCATAAAAACTTGAAATACTTGGTATAAATCTAGCAAAATATATGCAAGCTTGGCATGCTGAAATCAACATGATGAGAAAAACTAAAGAAGACCTAAATAAATGTTGATGGATTAGAAACATCAATAGACCAATCCTTCCCAACTTAACCTATAGATTTAAGGCAATTCCAATAAAAATTCCAGCATGTTCTTTCATAGACATCAACAAGATGATTCTAAAATAAGTATAGAAATACAAAGGACCTTGAATATCCAAAACAGCTTTGAAAAAAAAAGAACTTTGCCACCTTTATTTCAAGATTTACTATAAAGCTACAATATTCAAGAGAGTATAGTATTGACTAAAGGATTGATACAGATGTCAGTGGAATTGTTAAAGTAATTAAACAAAGAGGCCATTAGATTGAGGTGGGTCTAGTGTCTTGTAAGCAAACCAAAATCTAATCCAGAGTAAATTCCTATAAGTGCCTCAAGGTTAAGAAATTGAAACTAAAGAACAACCAATCACAAAGAGCCAAATAAGGCAACTGCTTAAGTTATAGCATATCAAATAATTTCCTTGCTTTGCTTCCATGTATGCTCTACAAAAGCTTTTGTGCATCGCTCCTGCTTGTAGAGAGCTCCTAACCACTTGCGTTGATGCTGCCCAATTTGAATGAATGTTTGCTCAAATAAACTTCCAAATTTTACTGTACTTTATTTTATCTTTTAACAGGTTAGAACTGAGAATAAAAAGATAAGCTCACACATATATGGTCAACTGATTTTTGATAAAGATGTCAAGTCAACTCAATGGACAAATAATATTCTTTTCAACAAATTATACTGGAACAATTGGACATTCATTTAAAAACAAAAAGAAGAACCTCAACCCATAAATCACACCATATTTAAAAATAACTCAAAATGGACCATAGATAGAAATGTAAACCTAAACTATAAATATTCTAAAAAACAGTAGAAAAATCTTTGTGAACATAGGTCAGGCAAAGCTTTCTTAGATATTATACCAAAAGCACAATCCATAAGGAAAAAAACAATAAACTATATTTCATAAATGTTTTTAAGGTTTTGTTTTTCAAACACTATTAAACAAATGAAAAGGCAAGCCTCAGTCTGAGAGAAAATGTTTGCAATATATATATTTGTTATGGGACTAGTATCCAGAATGTATGAAGAATTCCCAAAACTCACTAACAAGAAGGGGAATTTCTGTCTGAGGTGGCATGAAGAGGTTGGCAAATACTTTCCCCAAAAAACAAATATAAAACTGGACACATAAAAAACAAAAACAAAACAAAATAACCTTTGCAGTGGTTCGATGATCAGCTAAAGGCAAACAACAAATTGAGAATCATATATTCATGAAAAAAATGCTACAACTTTGAGCAATAACAGTAGGATTTTGCAGTCTTTTCACCTGGGGCTGCACCCATTGCCCCCTAGCTTGGTCATTGACAGTGATAGTGTTACCAGGGTGTGGATAGCATGAAAATCAGAAATATATCCACAAAAGGGGATACACTTCAACTGAAGTAGGCAAAAACTTAAACCAGCATCACTGCTAATAAAAGTAGGTAACAAATTGGAAAATCTGAAGTTTTGCTAGCCTGGTTGGGAGAGCAGCACACCAGCAAGAAACTTAATGGGGAGATTCTGGAAATCGGACAGCTATAGAAGGGCTAGATCAGTTCTCCATACAAGCCTGGCTGACGGGGAAAGTAAGTGCATTCACAGAGGAGATCTACAAGAGCCCTAGCAGAAAGTGAAGACCAAGGCAGTCTTGAGAACTAGATGAACTTTGAATAAACTCCCCAATACACACACAGATCAACTGGCAGGATGGAAATCTTATGGATTCTAGGGGTTTGTGCACATCCTCATATAAATGGAATAAAAGGACAGTATTTGTCCTTTGGCAACTGATGCATCTCACTTAATTTCTTTTAGAAAGCGTAAAATTAAATAAAGCAGTAATTATAACATTGTATCATCAAGTTCATAACATATGTAAATTACATATAAAACTAGGAACATGCGAGAGGAGAGAAGCAATGGAGCTGTATTGGAGCAAGTCGCTATATTTAAGCAAAATTAAGTCAATATAAAAGTAGATAGTGATAAGTTAGGATCTTAATCCTTAAGAAACTACTAAGAAAATAACATTAAAAATGTAGTTAAAACAAGCAACAGAGAATGATGACAGTACATTAAAAATATTTGTTTAACACAAATGAAGGCAACAAAGAGGAAGAGAGGAACAAAAAGGACATAAGAAAATAAATAGCAAAATGGACTGACATAAATAAAATCATATCAATACTTACATTAAATATGAATGTCTAAACATTCCAGTAAAAAGATGTAGATTGTCAGAATATCTAATAAAGCAAGATCCAGTTGCACACTGTCTACAAGAGGCACATTTTTAAATTTTTTATTTATTTATTTTGGCTGTGCTGGATCTTTGTTCCTGCACACCAGCTTTCTTTAGTTGCAGTGAATGGGAGCTACTCTCTAGTTGTGGTGCACAGGCTTTCTCATTGCAGTGGATTCTCTTGTTGCAGACTATGGGCTCTAGAGCTTGGGCTCAGTAGTTGTGGCACATGGTTTTAGTTGCCCCTTGGCATGTGGAATCTTCCTGGATCAGGGACCAAAACCATGTCCCCTGCATTGGCAGATATATTCTTAACCACTGGACCACCAGGGAAGTCCAGGAGTCACATTACATTCAAAAAATATAAATAAATTGAATGGAAAAGAATGGAAAAACATACATCATGTAAAAAGTATTATTAATGACATTAATATCAGGCAAAATTAGACTTTAAAACAAGAAACACTACTGCAAACAAATAGATACTCCATAATGATAAAAAAATCAATGCATCATGAAAATAAAACAATTATAAACAAATAAGCAGTTAATAACAGAGGACCAATACTTGTGAACCAAAAACTGACAGAAATGAAGGGAGATATAGACAGCTCAACAACTATAGTAGGGGATTTCAATTCACCTCTCTTGGTAACTGATGAACAAATAATCAGAAAGTCAGTAAGGATATAGAAGACACGAACAATGGTCTCAAGCAATTTGACCTAACTTTGATAGAAAATCCAAACAAATAGCAGTAGAATACACATTATTTCCAAGCAAACATGTAACATTCTCTAGTCCCTAAGACTCTATAAATTTTAGTCCAGAAAAAAGACTTAAGAAACAACACAATTTTTACCAGAGATGTATTACAGCCACAGGCATTAATTTCTGCAAAAATCCCCTAGTCAATAATATGTTAAAAAGACTGAGGTCACACAAGGTATGTTCTTCATACACAACAGAATTAAATTAGAAATCAAAAAGAGCAGAAAATTGAGAAGCCTCCAAGTATTTGGAAATTAAAGAAGATACTTCCTGTTTTAGAGACATTTTATTATTATTTATTTTTGGTCACATTAGGTCTTTGTTCTGTGCGCTGGGTTTCTCTAGTTGCAGCAGCAAGGGCTGCTCTTCGTTGTGGTGCACAGCCTTCGCACTGCAGTGACTTCTCTTGTTTCAGAGCACAGGCTCTAGGTACACGGGCCTCGGTAGTTGTAGCACTCAGGCTCAATAGTTTCGGCATGCAGGTTCAGTAGTAGTGGCACATGGGGTCAGTAATTGTGGCACAAGGGTTTAGTTGCTCTGAGGCATATGGAAATTTCCCAGACCAGGGATTAAAACTGCGTTCCCTGCATTGGCAGGTGGATTCCTATCCACTGTACCAATAGGAAGTCTTAAACAAGACACTTCTTAAAAAAAAAAAAAAAGAAAACAAAGTGGAATAAATTGAATTGAATGAAAATTCAAACACAGTATATCTATATTTATTGCATGTCATTGAATCAATGCTTAAAGAATAATTTATAGTTTTAAATGCTTAGGTTAGAATAGGAGAAAAATAAAATATTAATAATCTCAGTTTTTGCTTCAAAGAGTTCAAAAAAGAAAAGCAATTATTATACAATGTATTAATAGAAAAAAGAAGAAAAACTGTATGATCATTTCAATGATGTGGATAAGCCATTTGATAAAATCCAACACTCCTTCATGATAAAAAATACTCAGAAAACTCTAAATAGCAGGGAACTTCCTCATTCTGATAAAGGGCATCTATGAAAAACCCATATTTAGTGGTAAAAAACTGAAAGCTCTCCCCCTAAAATCAGGAACAAGACAAAGATGTTCAATTTCACCATTTCTACCAGGATAATTACAAAAGTAAAGGGTGGAGGGAGAGGAAGAGGATTCTTTTGGAAAGGAAGAGAGTAAAATTATCTCTATTTTCAGATAATATGATCTTGTATATAGAAAATCCTATGGCAGCCACAGAAAAACCTATTTAAAATAATAAATAAATTCAGAAAAATGTCTTTGAACAAAATTCAAGTGAATTCAATAGCAATGACCAATTCAAAAGTGAAACTAAGAAAGCAATTCCATTTACAATAGCATAAAAAAGAATAAATTACTTGCAAATAAACTTAAAGCAAAGTACAAGATTCACACACTGAAATCTATAAAACATCACCGAAAGAAATTAAAGAAGACCTTTATATGTTTATGGAAAGATATCTCATGATCATGGATTGGATGAAGACAATATTCTTAAGATAGCAATACTCCCCAAATTGGTCTACAGATTTAGTGGAATCAAAATCAAAATCCCAGCTGTGTTTTTTGCAGAACTTGAAAAGCTGATTCTAAAACTCACATGGAAATGCAATGACTCAAAATAGTCAAAACAATCTTGAAAAAGAAGAACAAAGTTGGAGGAATCACACTTTCTGATGTTAAAACACTTACAACAAAGCTACAGTAATCAGGACTGTTTAGTATGACATAAGAATAGACGTATAGATCAATGGAATAGAATTTAGAGTCCAGAAATAAACCCTGACATTTATGGTCATCTGATTTTCAGCAAGGGTGCCTAGGCATTCAGTGTGGAAAAATAGCCTTTAAAAAAAGTGATACTAGGATACTGGATAACTACATGTGAAAGAAAAAAATTAACCCCTTCCTTATACCTTACAAAAAAGTTAACTCCAAATGGATTATATTCCTAAGCAGAAGAGCTAAAAATCTAAAACTTTTAGAAGAAAACATGGGCATAAACTTTCATGACCTTGGATTAGGCAAAGAGTTCTAAGATGCAACAGCAAAAGGATAAGCAACAAAAGAAGAAACTCCTCCTGTACTTCATCAAATTTTAAAACTTTGGGGTTCAAAGGATACTGTCAAGTAAGTGAAATGATAACTAAGAGAGAGAAACTTTTTGCAAATCATGTATCTGCTAAGGTACGTGTATCCAGAATACATAAAGAGCTCTTACAACTCAACAATAGGCAGACAAACAATCCAATTAAAAATCTGGCAAAATGTTGAAGAGATATTTCATCAAAGAAATAAAACGTGTACTTAATACACAATCAAGCATTTCTACTCCTAGTTATCTACCCAAGTGAAATGAAACCAATGTTTACCACACAAAAACTTGTTTATGGAGAGTTTCCTGGTGATCCAGTGGTTAAGATTCCATGCTTCAAATGCAGGAGATGTGGGTTTGAGCCCTAGTCAAGAAACTAAGGTCCTGCATGCTGTGTGGTGTGGCAAAAAACAATAACAACAACAAAAGCTTATTTATGAACATTTACGGTAACATTATTCATAATAATCTAAAACTGGTAACAATCCAAATGCTCATCAACTGGTAGATGAATAAACAAAATGTGATATAGCCTTATAATGCATTCAATTCAGTTCAGTTCAGTCGCTCAGTCGTGTCCGACTCTTTGCTACCCCATGAACCACAGCATGCCAGGCCTCTCTGTCCATCACCAACTCCCAGAGTCCACCCAAACCCATGTCCATTGAGTTGGTGATGCCATCCAGCCATCTCATCCTCTGT
Organism: Giraffa tippelskirchi; assembly: GCF_054371585.1. Taxonomy (NCBI): domain Eukaryota; kingdom Metazoa; phylum Chordata; class Mammalia; order Artiodactyla; family Giraffidae; genus Giraffa; species Giraffa tippelskirchi. The sequence continues at coordinate 33,969,095 of NC_137286.1, read as the reverse complement.
CGTCCCCTTCTCCTCCTGCCCTCAATCTTTCCCAGCATCAGGGTCTCTTCAAATGAGTCAGCTCTTCGCATCAGGTGGCCAAAGTATTGGAGTTTCAGCTTCAACATCAGTCCTTCCAATGAATATTCAGGACTGACCTCCTTTAGAATGGACTGGTTGGATCTCCTTGCAGTCCAAGGGACTCTCAAGAGTCTTCTCCAACACCACAGTTCAAAAGCATCAATTCTTTGGCGCTCAGCTTTCTTTATAGTCCAGCTCTCGCATCCATACATGACCACTGGAAAACTCATGGCTTTGATTAAACAGACCTTTGTTGGCAAAGTAATGTCTCTGCTTTTTAATATGCTGTCTAGATTGGCCATAGTTTTTCTCCAAGGAGCAAGCATCTTTTAATTTCATGGCTACAATCACCATCTGCAGTGATTTTGGAGTCCAAGAAAATAAAGTCAGCCACTGTTTCCACTGTTTCCACTCTTTCCCCATCTATTTCCCATGAAGTGATGGGACCAGATGCCATGATCTTAGTTTTCTGAATGTTGAGCTTTAAGCCAACTTTTTCACTCTCCACTTTCACTTTCATCAAGAGGCTCTTTAGTTCTTCTTCACTTTCTGCCATAAGGGTGGTGTCATCTGCATATCTGAGGTTTTTTATATTTCTCCCAGCAATATTGATTCCAGCTTGTGTTTCTTCCAGCCCAGTGTTTCTCATGATGTACTCTGCATAGAAGTTAAATAAGCAGGGTGACAATATACAGCCTTGACGTACTCCTTTTCCTATTTGGAACCAGTCTGTTGTTCCATGGCCAGTTCTAACTGTTGCTTCCTGACCTGCGTACAGGTTTCTCAAGAGGTAGGTCAGGCGGTCTGGTATTCCCATCTCCTTCAGAATTTTCCCCAGTTTGTGGTGATCCACACAGTCAAAGGCTTTGGCATAGTCAATAAAGCAGAAATAGATGTTTTTCTGAAACTCTCTTGTTTTTTCGATGATCCAGCGGATGTTGGTAATTTGATCTCTGGTTCCTCTGCCTTTTCTAAAACCAGCTTGAACATCTGGAGGTTCACAGTTCACGTATTGCTAAAGCCTGGCTTGGAGAATTTTAAGCATTACTTTACTAGCGTGTGAGATGAGTGCAATTGTGCAGTAGTTTGAGCATTCTTTGGCATTGCCTTTCTTTGGGATTGGAATGAAAACTGACCTTTTCCAGTCCTGTGGCCACTGCTGAGTTTTCCAGATTTGCTGGCATATTGAGTGCAGCACTTTCACAGCATCATCTTTTAGATTTGAAATAGCTCAACTGGAATTCCATCACCTCCACTAGCTTTGTTCGTAGTGATGCTTCCTAAGGCCCACTTGACTTCACATTCCAGAATGTCTGGCTCTAGGTGAGTGTGAGCGATCACACTATTGTGATTATCTGGGTCATGAAAATCTTTTTTGTACAGTTCTTCTGTGTATCCTTGCCACCTCTTCTTACTATCTTATGCTTCTGTTAGGTCCATACCATTTCTGTCCTTTATTGAGCCCATCGTTGCATAAAATGTTCCCTTGGTATCTCTAATTTTCTTGAAGAGATCTCTAGTTTTTCCTAATCTATTGTTTTCCTCTATTTCTTTGCACTGATTGCTGAGGAAGGCTTTCTTATCTCTCCTTGCTATTCTTTGGAACTCTGCATTCAAATGGATTACTATATATAATGCATTAATGCATTACTATATATCAATAGAAAATAAACTATTGGTAAATGGTATAACATTAAAGAATCTCAAAAACATTATGCTAAATGGAGAAAAACAGAAACAAAATATTACTTACATATTGAATCATTTCATTTGTGCAAAATTCAAATAATGCAACTCTATAAAGATATAAAACAGATCACCAGTTGCCTTGGTCTTGGGGTGGGAGCAGAGACTGAGGACAAATGGGCACAAGGGAATTTTTGAAGTGATGAAAAATTTCTAAAACTATATGGTGGTGATAGTAGTATAAGTTTATTCTCTTTTTTTTCTTTTTTTTTTGGTTGTACAAGTTAAAATGAGTAAGTTTTATGGCCTGTAAATGAAAAATTCTTAATTAAAAGCCCCAAATCACACAACTTTAAAAATGTGGGAAATATTTTAATAGAAACCTCGTCAAGGAAGATATGTAGATGACAATAAGCACAGTTTAAATGCTCAATATCATCATTAAGAATATGAAAATTAAAACTACAATATGATGCCATTACATGCTTGTTGGAATAGCTAAAAGAAAAATGGAGAGAATGAAGAGTATTTGGAATTTTTATATGTTACTGGGTGAAACTGTAAAACAGTGCAATCATTTTGTTGGGTGCACTTGGTGCAGCCACTTGGTGCAGCCACTTGGAACATAATTTGGCAGTTTCTCGTAAAGTAAAATATACACTTACCATATGCCCCAGCAATCTGACTCCTAGGTATTTACTCATGAGAAGTGAAAATATACATCTACCCCTTAAATTCTGTATACTAACATTTATACCAGAGTTGAAGAGAAAGTTGAGAATTTGGGAAGTTGAAGGTGGCTGGAATATGCAGAGTACTGGAATAAGAAATCTTTACAGAGAAAGAGAGCTCCCATAATCTGTAGTCTTCAACTGAGTACTAAATAGCACATTACATGAGGATGCTACCAAAGCAAAGGACAAGAGGAATGATAACCAGAACCAACAAAACTGGGAATAGTTCATGTTCTCAACAGCTGGGTGCAAGGATCTCTTGACAGAGTAGACATCAGAGAGATGTCTCAGAAGAGTATTGCCAAATGAGTCCTAGAATAAAGACTACTCTGACTCCATGAGAAAAAAAAAGAAATCACAAGCAAGTCTCAAAGGAGTCATATTGTTACCAAATAACTAACTGCATGTAAGATCAAAATCAAAGAAATACAAAGAACTCCAAAACACAATTTTAAATGACAATATCTGGCATCCAATAAAAAAGCACCAGATATAGAGGAAGATTCTAGGACGATATCAAAATAGGAAGCACCAGGAATCTGTCTCTCCACCTAGAGTTGCACCAGCAAATTCTGTCTGATGTATCTGTTTTGGAAATCTGGAATCTGTTGAAGGCTTTCAGTTTCTAGGGGAGGACTTGGATGGTGAACTGTAGCTAATTTCAGACAATTTTAGCTCTTAGCACAGTAGCAGCTACCCATCTTCCACCCCACAGCCACATGGCAGGCAGCTGTGCACATATTCCTGCAACAGCTTGCATGCAGTAAGTAGAAGCAAATATCAGAGATCCTGTCCTCCACATATTAGGGTCTCTTTTGTGATGGCTGATTGCTGTTTCTGATTATACAGGTAGAGACAAAGAGGTTGGCAGCCATTGTTGTTGCATCTCTCCTATTGTTGCGAGCTCCTCCCTCTCTAGCCAAAGTGACATCCATAGGATTTAAAGGTATGGCATCTTTTTATCCACCCTTCATTTTTATCTTTTCCCACTCTCAGGAACCAGACATTAAAGACTAGGATATTAAAAAACATATGCATATACAAGGAAAATTAGAAAATGACCATGCATGCCCAGGGAGTCTCAGAAAAGATATGAGAAGACATTGAATTTATACCTCAGGCTGATCCTGAGCACAGAGACAGCCTAAAACAATTAAAAAAATAAGTAAAACAAAAAACCCCAGTAAACTCTTGGAAAAGGGGATAATCTGATTTTCAGAATTATCATATTAATTGATTCAAATATCCAGTGTTCATAAAAAATGACAAGGCACACAAAGAAACAGTAAGTATGGGTGACTCAAAGGGGGGAAAAAATCAATGGAAACTATCTCTGAAAAAGATATAATGGCAGATATACTACACAAAGATTTCAAAACAATTGTCTTAAAGATACTCAAAAAACTAAAGGAAAATGGGATAAAGTCAAGAAAATGATGTGTGAACAAAACGGAAATATCAATAAAGAGACAGAAAACTTAAAAAGGAACCAAAAAGAAATTCTGGAGCTATAAAATACAATAACTGAAATGAAAAACTCACTACAGGGATTCAAAGGCAGATTTGAGCAGGAAGAAGAAAGAGTTAGCCAACTTGAAGATAGGACAATGAAAATTATTGAGTCTGAGAAGAAGAAAGAAAAGAGATTGAAGAAAAGTAAACAGATCCTAAGAGACCTATGGGACACCATCAAGAGGACCAAAATAAGCACTGTGGCAGTCCCAGTAGGAGATGAGAGAGAGAAAGGGGTGGAAAGAATTTGAAGACATAATAACTGGAAACATCACAAATTTGATGAAAGACATAAATATTAACATCCAGGAAGCTCAACAAACTCCAATAAGATGAACTCAAAGAGAATCACATGAAGAGTCATAATTAAACTATAAAAAGCCAGGCAAAGAGAATCTTAAGAGCAGCAAGAGAGAAGCAAATCATCACACACAAAGGAAACTTAATAAGATAATTGTCAGATTTATGACAATTTTTGAGCCATAATACAGTAGGCTCATACATTTGAAGTACTAAAAGAAAAAAGTGTCAATCAAAAGTCCGATATCCACCAAAACTGTTCTCTAAAAGTGAGGGAGAAATCTAGAAATTCCCAGATAGTTGAAAATTGAGGGACTTTGTGACCAATAGACTTGCCCTGCAAAGAAGGGATAGTTGGGGAGTTTGGGATGGGCATGTACACACGGCTATGTTTAAAATGGAGAGCCAACAAGGACCTACTGTATAGCACATGGAACTCTGCTCAATGTTGTATGGTAGCCTGGATGGGAGGGGAGTTTGGGAGAGAATGGATACATGTGTTTGTATGGCTGGGTCCTTTTGCTGCTCATCTAAATCTGTCACATTGTTTATTAATCTGCTATACTCCAATACAAAATAAAAAGTTTAAAAATAGATACATAAAAGAAAAAAAGAAAGAAATGCTCAAGACAGTCCTGCAAGTTGAAAAGAGGATACTAGGCAGTAACTTAAAGTCATAGAGAGAAATAAAGATATCAACATATGTAAATACATGGGCAATTATAAATGCTAGTATTGTTGTAACAGTGGTTTGTAACTGCGCTTTTTGTTTTCTATGTGATTTCAGGGACTAAAACATTTAAAGAAAAAATCAATTGTTACTACAAATGCTAATATTAACATAAATACTCTGTAATTCAAATCAGAGTATCTTAACTTTAAAATGTTAAATGTAATCCTTTGTAACCTTTGTAATCCTTTGTAACCACAAACAATAGCTATAGAATATATATGAAATGAAATGAGAAAGGAATTCAAATATTTTACTACCAAAAAAAGAACTAAACACAAAAGACAAGAATGTAGAAAATAAGAAGCAAAAAGGCTATAAGGCATATAGAAAAAAAATAGCACAATGACAAATAATTAACTCTTATATGTAGTTACATTAATATAAACATTCCAATCAAAGACAGAGATTGGAAGAATGGATAAAAATATATGATCCAACCATATGCTGTCTACAAGAGATTCACTTGAGATCCAAAGACATAAACAGGTTAAAACTGAAAGGATGGAAAAAGATTTTTCATGCAAGTTGTAACCAAAAGAGAGCAAGAGTGGCAACACTAATATCATACAAAATAGACTTTAAATGAAAAAATTATAAGAGACAATGAAGGATGTTATGCATTAACAAAAGATTCAATACAGCAAGAATATGTAACCATTATAAACATTTGTACACCTAATGACAGACCATCAAAATATATGAAACAAAAATGACAGAATTGAAGGGAGAAATAGGTATTATTACAATAATAGTTGGAGGCTTTAATATCTCATTCACCATAATGGATAGAATAACCAGACACAACATAAATAAAGAAATAAAGGATTAAACAATACAATAAACCAACTAGATCTAACACACATATATAAAACACTCTACCTAACAGCAGGATACACATTCTCCTCAAAAGCAGATGGGACATTTTTCAGTGTAGACTATATATTAGGCCACAAATTAAGTCTCAATAGATTTTAAAAAATAGATATCATACAAAGTATCTTCTCTGCTCAAAAGGGGATGAAGTTAGAAAGAGGAAAGTTCACAAATTTGGAGATTAAACAACATATTTTTAAACAACCAATGGATCAAAGATGAAATCCCAAAGGAAACTGGAAAATACTGAGAGGGACTTCCCTGGTGGTCCAGTGGTTAAGAGTTCACCTGCTAATGCAGGGGACATGGGTTCAAGCCTTGGTCTGAGAATTAGGATCCCACATGCCACGGGGCAACTGAGCCTGTGCTCTAGAGCCCGTAAGGTGAAACCACTGGAACCTGTGTGCCCTAGAGCCTGTGCTCTGCAACAGGAGATGCCACTGCTATGAGAAACTTGCCCACTGCAACTAGAGAGTAGCCCTTGCTTGCTGCAACTAGAGAAAATCCCCGTGCAGCAACAAAGATCCCGTGCACTGCAATGAAGACCCAGTATAACCATAAATAAACAAACAAAAATAAAAAGAGAAAATACTTGGAGATAAATGAAAATACAGCATGTAAAAACATAGGATGCAGCAAAAGTAGAGCTAAGGGGAAATTTACAACTATAAATGCTTACATTAAAAATACAAAACAGAAAAGAGTTCAAAACAACCTAACTTTATAATTTAAGGAACTAAAAAAGAAGAACAAACTAAATGCAAAGCTAGCAGAAGGAAGGAAATAATAAAAATTAGAGCAGCAATAAGCAAAACAGAATAGAAAAATAACAGAAAAGCAATGAAACCAAAAGATGGCTCTTTGAAAAAAATCAACAAAATTGTCAAACTTTTAGCTAGTTGGACTAAGGAAAAAATAGAGGAGATTCAAATGACTAAAATCAGTACAGTAAAAAGATTATTACCAATTTTATAGGGGAAAAAAGGATTATAAAATAGTACTATTACAATTGTATAGCAATAAATTGGATAATCTAGATAAAAATTTCCTAGAAACACAAAACCTACCAAGATTAAAGCATGAAGAAATAGAAAATCTGAATAGACCTATAACTAGTAAGGGGATTGAATTAGAAACCCAAAATCTGCCAACTGAGAAAAGCCCTGGACCTGATGGAGTCACTGGTAAATTCCATCAAAGATTTTAGAATATGTGCTGCTGAAGTGAGCACTCCATCAAAGATTTAAAGAACTAATACCAATCCTTCAAATCTTTCCAAAGAAGTGAACAGGTGGGATGCTTTGTAGCTCATTCTATGAGATCAGGATAACCCTGATACCAAAGACAAAGATACTATAAGAAAAGAAAACTACAGATCAACATCCCTATAAACATTCTGCAAAAAGTCCTCACAGAATTCAGTAGCATATTAAAAAGATTATATATCATGGACAAGTGAAATTTATTTCTGGAATGCAAGAATGGTCCAACATAGCAAAATCAATGAATGTAATATCCCACATTAACAGAATGAAGGGAAAAAAAAACAACACATGATCATCTCAATTGACGCAGAAAAGAATTTGAAAAAATCCAACTTTTTTACAATGAAACAAACTAAGAAACTACCTCAATGTAACAATACACAGTAAACATCATACTCAATTGTGAAAGACTGAAAGCTTTTCCTCTAAGATCAGGAATACAGCAAGGATGTCTGCTTTTATCACTTCTATTCAACATGGCACTGAAAGTTCTAGCCAGAGCAATTAGATGAGAAAAAGAAATAAAAGCATCCAAATTGAAAAGGAAGAAGTAAAATTACCTGTTTGTAGATAATATGATCTTATATGTTGAGAAGCCTAATTTTGTTGAGATTTAACAACAACAAAAAATCCTGATAGATTCAATAAGTTGATTCAATAAGTAGCAGGATACAAATCAACACACAAAAATCAATTGTGTTTTTATACACAATGACCAATCTGAAAAAGAAGTTATAAAAATAATTCCATTTACAATTGCTCCAAAAAATAAAATACTTTGGAATTTACTTAACCAAGGGGGAGAAAGATTTGTACAATGTAAACTACAAAACACTGAGGAAATAAACTAAAGATATAAATAAATGTAAATACATCTCATACTCATTGATCAGAAGACTTTATATTGTTAAAATGTCAATATTACCTAAAACAACCTACAGATTTAATGCCAATGACTTCTTTGTGAAAATAGGGGGGAAAAAATCCTAAAATTCATATGCAATCTCAAAAGACCCTGAATGCCCAAAACGATCTTGAAAAAGAAAAACAAAACTAGAGGACTCACATTTCCTGATTTCAAAACTTAAAGCTACAGTCATCAAAACATGTGGTATTGGCATAAAGATAGACCTGAAGACCAATGGAATAGGATAGAGACCCCAGAAACAAACTCTGATATATATGATCAAATGATTTTTTATAAAGGTGCCAAGACCATTCAGTGAGGTAAAGTACAGTCTTTTCAACAAATGGTGCTGAGAAAATTGAATAGCCACATGCAAAAGAATGAAGGTAAATTCTTAACACCATATGTAAAAACTCACACAAAATGGATGAAGGACCCAAATGTAAGACCTGAAACAATAAAACTCTTGGAAGAAAGCATAGGACCAAACCTTCACAACACTGGATTTGGCAATGATTTCTTGGCTATGACACTAAAGGTACAATAAGAAAAGAAAAAAAAAATAGACAAATTAGACTTCATGAATATTTTTAAAGATGCATCTCTTGCCTCTCCTGCATTGGCAGGCGGATTCTTAACTGCTGCGCCACTTAGGATGCCCCAAAGCAACAGGAGGGAATTATAAACAGGCAGACCACCCTCAGTGCATTTTCTCAACCTCAGAGAATGCAGAGTATGCAGGCTGCCCATCCTTCAGTTTGCAGACAAGCAGATCTTCCTGTGCAACGTCATTTCTTGGCTGGAATCCCTATCCGTGCATCACTGTGAGTGCACTGGCGAGGGTTCTGATGCACCGCAGCAGCCCACTTCTGTTGGTTTCACCTCAGTGTGGCTCTCTTCCTGGCAGCCCTCTGTGGTCCATTGCCACTTTCAGGGTGAGGGCATTAAAGCCTCCTCCAGGTCTGGCTCCAGCCCAGATACAGCATCTCTCTCCTGGTGCATCCCTTCTGCGTTCTGGCAGCATACAGTCTCTTGGTGCCAGACACCTTACCTTTCCTCGCGTGATCCCTTCCACCAGCCCCAAGGCCCATACTGGACCCTAACGGTCAGATTCTGTGGCACAGTACCTGCCCTTCCTAAGTATTTAGTGAGTGGACAAGGGAAGAAGGAGAAATGCTTTTACAATGGTATTAGATAAACAGCTTCTCTTCTGAACTCTTGTTGGGAGAGTAGGATTTGATGAGCATGTGTGGGATCCTAAGAACTCTTTTTCTGTTGGTGATGGTCCCTTCTGAAAAATCTTGATTGCTCTCTGCCTTTTTCTTCTGCAGGCCTACCATTTTTCTCTCCCTAAATCATTGCCTCTCTCCCACTCCTTGCCTTCCTTTCTCCTTCCCTTTCCTTTCCTACTTTTTCTACTTCTCTTTCCCCTGAGTTCAGCTTCTTTGTGCTCAGCTTCTAACAGGTTGCTCCATCCACTCCACCTTACATGCTGTATTTCTGATGACCATTTAAAAAATGTCACAACTAGTGATGTCTGCAGAAGCATCTTGCTCTGACTTTGCAATGGAATTTTTGAACCTTTCCAGCCTTACCTCTGTTCTTCTCAGCCTGGCCTCCTCCAGTCTCCCTAGGAGCCAGGCTCTTTCTCTCTCCTTCTCATCATTACTAAATTGTCCTTCCAGACACACATGGAAATCTTCTATGCAGCCCACTGTGTTTGTAGTCCTACAGGGTAGCCCCCAAGGTTCTCCAGTTTTGTGATTTTTTTTTTTATTGTGGTAAAATACCCATAATATAACATCTATCATTTTAACCATGTTTAAGTCCACGGTTCAGTGATATTAAGTACATTCACATCGTTGTGTAACCATCACCAACTTTCATCCCCATAACTCTTTTTATCTTGTAAAACTGAAACTTCAGACCCTTTAAATAATAACTCCTCATTCTTCCCTAGCCCCAACCCCTGGTTAACCACCATTTTACCTCCCATCTCCATGAATTCAATTCCCCTAAGTACCTCATCTAAGTGGAATCATACAGTATTTATCTTTTTTGTGATTGGCTTATTTCATTTAGTGTAATATCCCTGAGTGTCAGGGGACATTCAGCTTTAAGGGATCCAATATGTTGCACTCTCGTCCTTTGTGTTCCTGGAATACAGGAACGAGTAGAGCTGCACACAGTTCTCAGGATGGAGATCACAGGAAAGAGCACCTGCTTGGATTCCCTTCAGCGACTCTCTTCAGCGACCTTGTATGTATTAGACTATCCATTTTGTTGCAACTGGTGGAATTTCATTCTTTTTAATAGCTGAGTAATCATTTTACTGAAGATATATAAGCATGCATTTCTGCTAATAAAATACCCTTGTTCCACTAGAGACTTGGGTCTCCCGCGTCCTTCTTTCTGTCTCTGGCTAATTCTTCGGAGCATGGAAACCTACCAAGCTCACTTTCTCACCCGGGCTTTCAAGACCTCCTTGAGAGGACGCCCTGTGCCTTCGTGAGCGGCACAAGTCCTGTGTATGGGCTTTATTGGTTTTCCACGTAACCCGAGGGATATTGCTCTTTCTCTCTCTTTCTCTCTTTCTTTTCGTCAACTCCAGTCCCCAGGTCCCGGTCTGTAAAAGACTGCAACACCTGAGGTTTATCTATGTTATAGCATATTGCAGAATTTCCTTCCTTTTTAAGGCTGAATAATATTCCATTGTGTGCATATACCACATTTTGGTCATCTATTCATTCATCAGTGCAGATCTGGTTTGCTTCTGTGTTTCAGCTATAGTGAATAAAGCTGCTATGAACATGTGTGTACAAATATAGTTTTGATACCCTACTTTCAATTATTTTGGGTATATACCCAGAAGTAAAATTTCTGGGTCATATGCTTCCCTGGTTACTCAAACAGTAAAGAATCTGCCTGCAGTGCAGGAGACCCAGGTTTGATCCCTGGGTAGGGAAGATCCCCTGGAGAAGGGAATGGCAACTCACTCTAGTTTTCTTGCCTGGATAATCCCATGGACAGAAGAGCCTGGAGGGTTACAGTCCATGGGTTACAGTTGCGAAGAGTCAGACACAACTGAGCAACAGAGCACGCACACACACTTGTTGCTCTGAGGCTGGCTGCTTCTCTGGGGCGACACTGTTTCCTGCCTTCTGCTAATTGCCCAGTGAGACACATCTGGGGTGGGGGGGGAGATGAGCTTTGTGGTTTCAATTCATACACAAATGTGGCTGCTCTTGATGGTAGGTACCTCAGACCACTTGCCACAAAGGCCCTCTCCATGACAATTGATAAAATGATAGAGACCTGATGTTGCTACCATCTTGCCGAAAGACCCCACTCTCTTTCCTGCTTAGGCAACATTCCATGTAGGTGGATGGTCTGTGCCCCTACTATCTCACTCCTCCTCCTCATACCCTCTCTGAAAGAGCGTACTTTGGTCATCTTGCTAGTTCCTTGCTAGCAAGTTAGTAAATTTGACATATTCTCAAGAAAAAAAAATCAACAGGTACATGAAGAAGTATGAAAATATTACCCATAATGATAAGAAAAGTCAATAGAGACAGACTAAAATATGACAGGGACGACAGAATTAGTAGACAAGAACATTAAAACTAAAAACAGCAATTATAAATATATCCCATATCTTTAAAAAAAGTAGACAAAGTCTGAGCATAAAAAGAGACCTGAAAAGTAATTCTAAAAATGCAAATTTAATTACTAGATAAGAAAAATATTATATTGATGTTGTTATTCAGTCACTAAGTCATGTCTGACTCTTTGAAACCCCATGGACTATAACACGCCAGGCTTCCATGTCATTCACTATTTCCCAGAGTTAGCTCAAACTATGAGCCATACTGTGTAGAGCCACCCAAGACGGTAGGTGAACTCTCCACCATGGCGGAGAGTTCTGACAAAACGTGGTCCATTGGAGAAGGGAATGGCAAACCATTTCAGCATTCTTGCCTTGAGAACCCCATGAACAGTATGAAAAGGCAAAACAATATGACACTGAAAGATGAACTCCCCAGGTCGGTAGGTGCCCAATATGCTACTGGAGAAGAGCAGAGAAATAGCTCCAGAAGGAATGAAGAGGCTGAGCTAAAGCAGAAACACCACCCAGCTGTGGATGTGTCTGGTGGTGAAAGCAAAGTTCGATGCTGTAAAGAACAATATTGCATAGGAACCTGGAATGCTAGGTCCATGAATCAAGGTAAATTGGAGGTGGTCAAACAGGAGATGGCAAGAGACATTTTAGGAATCATAAAATCGATGGGAATAGGCAAATTTAATTCAGATTATCATTATATCTACTACTATGGGCAAGAAACCCTTAGAAGAAATGGAGTAGTCCTCATAGCAAAAGAGTCTGAAATGCAGTATTTGGGTGCAGTCTCAGAAAGACAGAATAATCTGTTCATTTCCAAGGCAAACCATTCAATATCACAGTAATCCAAGTCTATGCCCCAACCACTAATGCCAAAGAAGTTGACGTTGAACAGTTCTATGAGACCTATAAGATCTTCTGGAACTAACACCAAAAAAAGATGTCCTTTTCATCATAGGGGACTAGAATGCAAAATAGGAAGTCAAAGAGATACCTGAAGTAACAGGCTAGTTTGGCCTTGGAATACAAAGTGAAGAAGGGCAAACAGAGTTTGCCAAGAGAATGTACTGGTCATAGCAAACACCCTCTTCCAACAGCACAAGAGACGATTCTGTACATGGACATCACCAGATGGTCAATACTGAAATCAGATGATTATATTCTTTGCACCCGAAGATGGAGAAGCTCTATACAGTCAGCAAAAACAAGACCGGGAGCTGACTGTGGCTCAGATCATGAACTCCTTATTGCAGAATTTAGACTTAAACTGAAGAAAGTAGGGAAGACCACTAGGCCATTCAGGTGTGGCCTAAATTAAATCCCTTATGATTATATGTAGAAGTGACAAATAGATTCAAGGGATTAGATCTGATAGACAGAATGCCTGAAGAACTGTGGAGGGAGGTTCATAACATTGTACAGGAGGTGGTGATCAAAACCATCCCCAAGAAAAAGAAATGCAAAAAGGCAAAATGATTGTCTGAGGAGGCCTTACAAATAGCTGAGAAAAGAAGAGAAGTGAAAGGCAAAGGAGAAAAGTAAAGATATACCCATCTGAATTCAGAGTTCCAAAGAGTAGCAAGGAAAGATAAGAAAGCCTTCCAAAGTGAACAATGCGAAAAATAGAGGAAAATAATAGAATGGGAAGGACTAGAGACATCTTCAAGAAAGTAAGAGATGCCAGAGGAACATTTCATGCAAAGATGGGCACAATAAAGGGTAGAAACAGTATGGACCTAACAGAAGCAGAAAGATGGTAAGAATACACAGAAGAACTATACAAAAAAGACCTTAATGACCTGGATAATCACGATGGTATGATCACTCACCTAGAGCCACACATTGGAGTATGAACTCAAGTGGGCCTTAGGAAGTGTCACTACAAACAAAGTTAGTGGAAGTGATGGAATTACAGCTAAACTATTTAAAATCCTAAAAGATGATGCTGTTAAAGTGTTGCACTCAATATGCCAGCAATTTTGGAAAACTCAGCAGTGGCCATGAGACTAGAAAAGGTCACTTTTCATTCCAATCCCAAGGAAGGGAAATCCCAATGAATGTTCATACTATAGCACAATTGATATCATTTCATATGCTAGCAAGTTAATGCTCAAAATCCTTCAAGTTAAGCTTCAACAGTATGTGAACCAAGAACTTCCAGATGTTCAAGCTGGATTTAGAAAAGGCAGAGGAACCAGAGATCAAATTGCCAACATCCACTGGACCATACAAAAAGCAAGAGAGTTCCAGAAAAACATCTACTTCTGCTTCGTTGACTATGCTAAAGCCTTTGACTGTGTGGATCACAACAAACTGTGGAAAATTCTTCAAGAGATGGGAATACCAGACCATCTTACCTGCCTCCTGAGAGGCAGGTTTCCTGAGAAACCTGTATCCAGGTCAAGAAGTAACAGTTAGAACTGTACATGGAACAACAGACCAGCTCCAAACTGGGAAAGGAGTACATCAAGGCTGTATATTGTCATCCTACTTATTTAACTTATATGCAGAGTATATCATATGGGATGGTGGGCAGGATGAAGCAAAAGCTGGAATCAAGATGGCCAGGAGAAATATAAAAAATCTCAGATATGCAAATGATATCACCCTTATGGCAGAAAGCAAAAAGGAACTAAAGAGCCTCTTGATGAAAATGAAAGAGGAGAGTAAAAATGCCAGCTTGAAACTCAACATTCAGAAAACAAAGATCATGGCATCCAGTCCCATCAATTCATGGCAAATAGATGGGGAAACAATGGAAACAGTGACAGACTTTATTTTCTTGGGCTCCAAAATCACTGCAGATGGTGACTGCAGCCATGAAATCAAAAGATGCTTTCTCCTTGGAAGAAAAGTTGTGAAAGCCTAGACAGCATATTAAAAAGCAGAGACATTACTTGCTGACAAAGGTCTGAATAGCCAAAGCTATAGTTTTTCCAGTAGTCATGTATAGATGTGAGAGTTGGACCATAAAGAAGGCTTGATTGCTGAAGAATTGATGCTTTTGAACTGTGGTGTTGGAGAAGACTCTTGAGAGTCCCTCAGACAGCAAGGAGATCAAACCAGTCAATCCTAAAGGAGATCAACCCTGAATATCCATTGGAACGACTGATGCTAAAGCTGAAGTTTCAGTCCTTTGGCCACCTGATGCGAATAACTGACTCATTGGAAAAACCCTGATACTGGGAAAGACTGAAGGTGAGAGGAGAAAGGGGCAACAGAGGAAGAGATGGTTGGATGGCATCACTGACTCAATGGACATGAGTTTGAGCAAGCTCTGGGGGATAGTGAAGGACAGGGAATTCTGGCATGCTGCAGTCCATGGTGTTGCAGAGAATCAGACATGACTGAGCAACTGAACAACAGCTCAAACTCATGACCATTGAGTCAGTGATGCCATCCAACTATCTCATCCTTTTTGCCCCCCTCTCCTCCTGCCTTCAATCTTTCCCAGCATCCGGGTTTTTTCCAATGAATTGGCTCTTCCCATCAGGTGGCCCAAGTATTGGAGCTTCAGCTTCAGCATCAGTTTTTCCAATGAATATTCAGGACTGATTTCCTTTAGGATTGACTGATTTGATCTCTTTGCAGACCAATGGACTCTCAAGAGTCATCTCCTGCACCACAATTTGAAACCATCAATTCTTTGGTGCTCAGCCTTCTTTATGGTCCAACTCCAACTCATATTTGTATATGACTATGGGAAAAACCATAGCTTTGAGAGAGAGAGAGACAAACATTTGAAGAATCCAAATTTGATGAAAATTACCAATAGCTACAAAAACACTCAATGAATCCCAAATAGAAGAAATATGAAGGAAACCACACTAAGGTACATCAATAATTGCTTAAAATCAGTGATCTTCAAAATGCACTATTTACAAAATGAAAAGTCAATTGACAGCCTGGGAAAATATATCAATCCAGTTTCCAATAAATATGTCTAATGAATTTATAAACATCAGCAATAAAGTCAGAAAACACAGTTAAAGATTTACAATAGCAATGAAAAATATAAGGTCATTGAAAATAAATCTAACAAAAGATGTGCAAAATATTTATGTAGAAAACTAAAGGACCTTATTGAAAGTCAATAAGAAAACCAAACGGAGCAACACTATGTTCATGGATACAAAGTTTCAATACTGCAAAGTTGTACAGTATTGTACAAATTGATGTACAGCTTTATTACTTTTCCAATCAAGTCTTAACGGAATTTTTTACATAAAGCTAAAAAAGATTAGTAGCCAGATCCTATAAATCAATTAGAAAGACAAACGATTCAATAGAAAAAGTTTCAAAAATACAAACAAGCATTTCACAGAAAACACAAATGGCCTGTTAAATTTATGAAAATACACTTGGCTTTGTTAGTAGAAAAGGAAATGCAAATAAAACCACAAATTACCATTTCATGCCCACTGGTTTGGAAACATTTTTAAAGACTGACAAAATGTTGGCAAAATGTAACTAGTACACCACTGTGGGACTAGAAATTAGTGCACTCACTTTGAAGAAGAATTTTACATTATTTGTGAAGGTGAACATTCACATAGCCTTTGACCCAGCAATTCCACTCCTGGAGACATGAACAGAATATTCCCAGAAGCACTGCTTAAAATAGCAATAAAAATGGAAACAACCCAAATGTCCTTTACAGCAGAATGAATAAAAACTTATGGTTCAGTCACACAATAGAATATTGAGATGAAACAGAAAACTACAGCTCTGGACAACATGAGTTGTATTTTCTAAGGATGACCGTCACAATATATCCTGTCCTACATGTTCTCTCCTTCTTAGATGCCAATGACATGAATATTAGATCTTTTTTTATAGTCCCCTGGGTTTCTGGGGTTCTTTTCACTTTTTTTCCCAGTTTAGTTCCTTTATGTTGTCCAGATTGGGCAGCTTCATGGATTCTTTCTTCTGTCCCCTTCCATTTTGCTACTGAGCACATCTACCAAGTTTTTATTTTTGGTTATTGAATTTTTCAGTTCTAAGATACCCATTTCGTTCTTCTTTGTATATTTCTTTGCTGAGATTTTCTCTTTTTCCATTTGCTTCAGATGTGCTCACAGTCACTTATTAAAGCATTGTATGATGCCTGCTTTTAAATCTTAATCAGATAACATCCCTGGAATCTTGAGTGTGGTATCTATTAATATTTCTTTTTTCCTTCAGTGTGAGATCTTCTTGGCTATTGGTGTGACAAGTAATTTTCTAATAAAACCTGGGTGTTTGTGCTATTATATTATGAGACTCTGGATCTTATTTAAACTTTTGGTTTTAGCTGGCTTCGTCTAACACTGGTCCCGCAGAGGAGGGGAGATGCTACCTCATTAAGGCAAGGCAGGGTTAGACATCCAGGCTCCCCACTCTGCCTCCATATTAGTCAGCTCAGGCTTCCAGAGCAAAACACCACAGACTGGGTGTCTTAAACAACAGAAATTTATTGTCTCACATTCTGGAGACTGGAAAGTCCAAGATCAAGGTGTTGGAGTTTGATTTCTGGTGAGAAGTCTCTCCATGGCTTGCAGCTGGCCACCGACTCACCCTGTCCTCACATGGCCTTTTCTCTGTGCATTTACATCCCAGGTGTCTCTTCCTCTTCTTATAAGAACATCTATTGGACTAGGACCTCACCTTTATGACCTTGTTTAACCTTAATTACCCCCTTAACAGCCCTAGCTCCAAATATTGTCTTATCAAGGGTTACAGCTTCAGCTTATGAATGGGGGTGGCGCAATTCAGTTCATAACAGCCTCCACTGACTCCGGAGTGGGAGGTATTATCTGTTATTGCTGGGAGGACGTGAGAGTTTCTGGCTTCCACTAGACCTTCCTGGCTACGAGGAGTGGGTGTGTCTCCTACTGCCTCCCACAAGACCTCTGCTTACACTATACTGTTCAGGATAGTGGCAACCTCTGGAGTGGTGAGAGAAGATATGATTTTGGAAAAGACACAGAAGGCTCCAAGGAATTGGATGTGTTTTATTTTCTAGTTGTGAAATAAGTATCTTGGTATTAATTATATTATTATTATTTAAACCTTAAATATGTTATCTATGGCATAGTCTTTTTTCTTTTTAAAATTTATTTATTTTTTAATTCAAGGATAATTGCTTTACAGAATTTTGTTGTTTTCTGTCAAACCTCAACATGAATCAGCCATATGGCTGATTATGTTACAGAACGACAAAATTCTGTAAAGCAATTATCCTTCAGTTAAAATATTCCAGAATTCAAAAAATAGAAAAACCCACCACAACAAAATAGAAATATGGTCTCTCTACTTAGAATATTTATAACATAGCTGAGGTGCTCAGAAATAACAATCTGCCATCTGTGGTCCTAAGCATTATCTATGTGCCAGACAGGGCTTCCCAGGTGGCGCTAGTGGTAAAGAACCTGCCTGCTAATACAGGAGATCTGAGAAACTCAGGTTAGACCCCTGGGTTGGGAAGATCCCCTGGAGGAGGGCATGACAACCCACTCCAGTATTCTTGCTTGGAGAATTCCCATGGACAGAGGAGCCTGGCAGGCTATAGTCCATGGGATCATAAAGAGTCAGACACAACTGATGCAACTTAGCATGCACGCACACATGGGCCAGGCATTGTGCTGAGCACTTCACATATATCGTTTTACTTATTCTACACAATCCATTTTACGGATGAGGACGCTCAGGCTCAAAAGAAGTCAGAATCACAGAGATGGAATTCAAGCTCAGGCCTGTCTGCAGAGCCCATACTCTTCAAGCTCACAGCACCTTGAATGAGGTTAAAACTAACTAATATCATTTATCACAATCGTCATGTGCCACTCACCTGCCACCACTAATAAAATCTGACAGAGAACATTAGACTCCAACAGGATAGATAATGTCTCTTGAGAGAATATTGGGGACAAGTTGACTACAAGTCATGTCTCTACCAAAACTAGCCCAGGTCATCATCTGAAGTGGGTCAGGACCTTCCCAGGTGAGCAGGGATAGGGACTAGCCAGGCAGGCAAAAGCTGTGGCTAAGGCCTGTCAAGACCTGTTGGGGAGCTGTAGGTCCTGCCCTATGCAGCCTGCCCAATAAGTGGGCGACAAAGGCCTGCCTGTCCACTGTGGTGAGGGAAGTGGCTGAGCCATAGTCAGGAGCCTGCATAGTCACTGTCCATGGGAACAGTGGCTAAGGCCAAACAAGATAGGATTTTTCAGGGGCTGTCAACTTCCAGTATAAGGCCACAGGTCCTGGGATGGGAATCCTGGCAAGACTACATTTCAAAGTCAATCTTGGAGTGTTGTACACCCCAGATTCAGGCTGAGATCTTATTAACTGAGTGCCTGCCCAGGGTGAGGGAGGCCTGGTCAGTCACACCTGGGTACCCTTTTGAACATTAAACATGGAGAGGTCAGGAGCAAACCTGACCCACACCTTCCCTCCTTGGAGCTGCTGAAAGGGCAGCTCTCACAAGCCCCAGTACATCCTGGGGATGGGCAAGGGCAGTCAGTTCACAGCTAGTGATTTATAACCTGGTCTGGCTGTCTGTGTGTGTGTGCTCAGTAGTTCAGTCACATCTGACTCTTTGCGACTTCATGGACTGTAGCCTGACAGGTTCTTCTGTTCATGGGATTCTCCAGGCAAGAATGCTGGAGTGGGTTGCCATTTTCTACTCCAGGACATCTTCCCAGCCTAGGGATTGACTGCATCTCTTGCATCTCCTGCATTGGCAGGTGGGTTCTTCACCACTGTGCCACCTGGGAAGCTCCCTGTCTGGCTATATAAGTTTGACCAAATGGATAGTACCTTAGGAATTTGGTTATTATGAAATCGTTTTCTTTTTCTAAGACTTTTTAACTTAAAAATTTCTAACGTTCATGTGTCCATATCAGCTTTTGGGGGGTTAGTATTTATATGACACGGAGAAGGCAATGGCACCCCACTCCAGTACACTTGCCTGGGAAATACCATGGACGGAGGAGCCTGGTAGGCTGCAGTCCATGGGGTTGCGAGGAGTCAGACACGACTGAGCGACTTCACTTTCACTTTTCACTTTCATGCATTGGAGAAGGAAATGGCAACCCACTCCAGTGTTCTTGCCTGGAGAATCCCAGGGACGGCAGAACCTGGTGAGCTGTCATCTATGGGGTCGTACAGAGTTGGACACGACTGAAGCGACTTAGCAGCAGCAGCAGCAGCAGCATCTATATGACATTGCTTTGTAAGCTTTAGCTTTCACCTTCCTGGGTCTTTCTATTTAAAGTGAGCCTTTTGTAAACAGCAGGGTTAGATTTTGGTTTTTATTTAGTCTGATAATCTTTGTCTTTTAATTGACATATTTATATTATTCACATTAATTATAACTACTGGCACAGTTGGATTTACCTTGTTATTTGCTTTCTATTTATCCTTTGTACTTTTAGTCCTCCTTTTTCACTTTGAGTTAATCAACTTTTAAAATTTTTTTATTATTTCATTTTGCTCTACTGTTAGCTTTTTAATTGCTTATTTTATTATTATATTAGTGGTCATCCTAGAGATTATGTCAATTTACTATAAATTAGTCCTTTCACAGTTAGTATTTTAATGCAAATACCTTAGAAGAGTTAACTCCCATCTTTGGTGCTGATATATATATATATATATATACATATATTCTGTCCATGGGATTCTCCATGCAAGAATACTGGAATGGATTGCCATGCCCACCTCCAGGGGATCTCCTTGACCCAAGGATTGAACCTGAGTCTCCTGCATTGCAAGCAAGCGGACTCTTTACCATTTCAGCCACAAGGGAAGCCTCCAAGTTTAGGCTGTGTTGTGAAAGTCGCTCAGTCACGTCTGACTCTTTGAGATCCCATGGATCTCTAGCCTGCCAGGCTCCTCTCTCCATGGAATTCTCCAGGCCAGAGTACTGGAGTGGGTAACCATTTCCTTCTCCAGGGGATCTTCTCAACCCAGGGATTGAACCCAGGTCTCCTGCATTGCAAGCAGATTCTTTACCATCTGAGCCACCAGGAAAGCCCGTGTGTGTGTGTGTGTGTGTGTGTAATTTTATTTATATATTTAAATATATATTTGTATTTTTATATACTGACATGGATTTACTTTTATGTTAAAAATCTTATGAGACATATGCACTACCAAATGTAAAACAGATAGCTAGTGGGAAGCTCCTGTACAGCACAGGGAGCTTAGCTTGGTGCTCTGTGATGACCTAGAGCAGGAGAATAGGGGGTAGAGATTAATTGCTTTACAATGTTGTATTCATTTTTGCTGTACAACAAAGTGAATCAGCTCCAATAAAAACTTAAAATTAAAAAAATTTATGATATTATTGTTAGTTTTAAGTTGTCTTTTTTTTAATTAATTGGTTAATTTATTGACCATGTGACTGTGGAATCTTAGTTCTCTGACTAGGGATTGAATCTTGGCTCTTGGCAAGTGAGAATGTGGAGTCCTAACTATGGGACTGCCAGGGAATTCCCTATTGTTATTTTAGTCAATATTCATTTATAATTATATACATTTTTATCTTTTGTTATGCCCTTATTCCTTCCTGCAGTTCACTCAGGGATCATCTTCCTTCATCCTGAAGAATTCCCATAAAAATTTCCTGTATTGCCAATGTGTACCAGTGACAAACCAAATTCTTTGAATTTTTGTCCACTTGACAAAATTTTGAACACATTTATTTTCTCTTCATTTCTGAAGGATAGTTTTCTGGGCATAGAATTCTAGATTGGTAGGGTTTTTTCTTTAGCACTTTAAAGATGTCATTTCATTGTCTCTGGCTTCCATAGTTAGCCATCAGTTGTACTGTTAACTGGTTAGTAACCAGTAATATGATCATTTTAACAAAGAGCTAATGTGCCTCAGTGAGGACCCAGTGTAGCCAAAAACAAATTAATTTTTAAAAATATGGTTGCTTTTAAGATTTTTGATAGGCCTAGGTATAGTTTTCTTTATACTTATAATATTTGGAGTTTGTTTTATTTAAGTTTAGCTTTGTTTTATTTAAATTTAGGTTTGTTTTATTTAGGTTTCTTTTATTTAAGTTTAATGTTAATCCACGCTGTGTTTCAGTAAGAACAATACAGATTCTGTATCTATGGCTCCAGTCAGATATCCAGTAGTACAAATTAGTTTTAAGTTACACATACTGAATAAAGAGGCTGAGGGAGCAAAGGAGGGAAGGGGTGGGGCCCAGTGGGAGAGGGAAGAAGAAACAAAGAATTGAACATGCATGCTAGCTTTTCCATAATACCTTCAATGCTAACCTGCTTCAGAGGAAGAGTAAAAGTAGGCAAGAATGAGCAGCCACAATTGTTAAACTGTTACCAGCATCGTGTTTTTCAACAACATTTCAACCGAGTTTGAAACACTTTTTAATAGCAAAACCATCACAAAAAACTCCCCAGACAACCTTTAACCACCTCAAGCTAACATCCAATTAATTTTAAACATTGGTTTAAAATTCAATTTAAAGAATTAGAAAAAGGGAAAATGATACCACATACACCTCAGTAGTGTGATTAACCTTTCTCTTAGATGCTTGCATCACATAAAATTCTAATAGCTTTTGAATGTGATTTCCATTGCTAATGGTGATCTTGCCGCATCTGCAAGAGATAATACAGTAATGCTGGGAAAGCCTCTATGCAGTCCTGTTAGTGTTCTTAAAGATCCTAAAAGCTGGGACCAGTAAAATCCAAAGAAATTCACTCTTGCCTTTAAGAACTTTAGAAAACCATTAAAAAAAAAAAAAAAACCCAACAGGGCAGGAACTAAAGTCTAAGGCCACATGTAAAAGTCAGATTTGGTGGTTCTTAGTAACAATGGAGAAGGAAATGGCAATCCACTCCAGTACTCTTGCCTGGAAAATCCTATGGACAGGGGAGCCTGGTAGGCTGCAGTCCATGGGTTTGCTAACGGTCGGACACGACTGAGCGACTTCACTTTCACTTTTCACTTTCATGCATTGGAGAAGGAAATGGCAACCCACTCCAGTGTTCTTGCCTGGAGAATCCCAGGGACAGGGGAGCCTGGTGGGCTGCCGTCTGTGGGTTCGCACAGACTCGGACACGACTGAAGTGACTTAGCAGTAGCAGCAGCAGTAACAATGAGGGAATTTCCAAGATGGGTAGGATGGGAATGTCTGGGGTGGTCAGAGATGGTTTCTCATGTTGGCTTTTATGTTTCACTGATTATCATCTTCCACATCCTGCAGTGCTTCTTTATTCTGCTCTTCACCATCACCCTGCATATCTGAAGTCCACAGTGTCAGATTATCACTAACAACTGTGTGATAAGTGTAGAGTCCTTATAGCTTTGCTCACTCAGTGTGTCCAGTTCTGCAACAGCATCATTAAAAGCTGCTTTTGTCAACCTGCAGGTATGCTCAGGGGAATTAAGAATTTCACAGTAGAATATGGAAAAATTGAGAGCAAGACCTAAATGAATGGGATGTGTCGATGGAGGTCCTGTCATTGCAATAGCACTAGCAGCTTTATAAGCCATCAAGCTGTTCTCCACAGCCTCCTTCCTATCATTTCTTGGGGCAAATTCAGCCAGATACCTGGGGTAGCCCCCTTTCATTTTATAATAGAAAAGCTTGGACTCAGCCATTGTTAGGGGCTGGAGTGAGGTGTTTGTCCAGTATACCCAGAATGTCACAACAGATTAACTGTAGCTCAGTCTCAACCATTTGCCGATATTCCCAAATCATTTTTAATTTGTCTTCTCCTCCCTTGTTTTCCTCTTTGTTGCTGATTATTCTCCAGGAAGCTCTTCTAGTTCTAATCACATTTTTAATATGCACAGATAGGAGGTTTCTTTCTTCAACTGTCGACTCCACATCCATCCTTGCTACTTTCTTCATTGATTTCACCATTTCGTCGTATTGCTCAGCCTGCTCGGCCAGCTTCACCTGGTACACCAGATTGCGAAGGATGGAAGCAGATAGTGTCTCCCACTCTCAGCCTCTCACTCCACGTCTGAGCAACAAAAATGGCAGTGTCTCAATCCTCATTGATATTCACGAATCTGTGGCTTGATGCCTTTCATCATATTTAGAAAATTCTCAGTCATTATTTATTCAAATATTTGAGCATGTCCTACATATCTCTTATGCTCAGCTCCATTTACTCCTCAATTCCTTTTCACTCTGTGCTTCAATCCAGATAATATCTATTGATTGGTCACCAATCTTGTCTTCTGCAAGACTGTATACAGGGTCCTGTTAGACCCATTCAGTGAGTTCTTAATTTCAGATATTTTGCAGTCTAAAACACCAATTTTTTTCATTCTTATAGATTTAAGTTTTCTCTTTAAATACTCAAGCTTTTCACCCATTTTGTCCATCTTTTGCTCTATTCTCTTTAATATATTATCCTTACTTATTTTAAAACCTTTGTTTGAGACGTCACCTCCTGTTTGGTCTAGCTTGCTGCATCTCAGTTTGGAAAATGGCCTCAGGAAGAAAGTTGGTTAAATATGGGGCTCACTTTGTATGTCCTCCATCTGTCAAAGATCATAGCCCTGTGTTGCCTGATGTCTAGTCTCTGCAAACTACTGTTGTTTATACTGCTGTGAGGAAGAGAAAAGTTGAACATATGGCATGGGGTTGGGGATGGGGACTGTGTAAGAGAAGTGGACAGACCTTGAAGGATCAGGAAGTGCCATAGAATTATCCACCATGCCCCGCTGTCCTGACTCCATAGTGCCCTGAATCCAGAGCCATACTCCAGCCCCAAGGCCCACACAGAAGGGAGGGTAGAGTGGCAAGGAAGTGGCGGGAGCCTGGAATCCAAGTCTTATGGCTCCAATGGGCCACAGGGGTCTCTGCAAATGACTGGAAGAGGGAACAAGGAAGCAAGAACAGTCTTTGGGCCTAAGTTTCTCAGCCAGAGGGGCCATGTGGGAGACCCTGGGAGGAGGATGGGGCAGCTTTCTTGGAACTACCATCCAACCAGAGGAAGCCAGTATTCCATGTCTACCCAGAGCACTAGGGCCCTCACTATTGTCTTCATTTATTTGCATCTTTTTGCATGTCATTTGTCATTTGCATAGGGTCTCATTTTATGTCAAATTCACAGTCTCTGCTTATTCCTCCCTATTTGGGTATAGGGAAAAGTGGACCTTCAGCTAAATCTTCCTTGGGGAATTTCATTTTAACTCTTAGTATACCACCAAAGTCATTTAGACTGAATTTTAATTTTTAAGCTCCTTTTCTGAGCAGCTTTAACTATTAATAAGAATTGATTATTTTATGACTTTTATCCTTTCACAGGGGTCTTCCAAAAACCAAAGAGAGATTTCAATTATTTTTTAATAGAATAAAGCTTGTTCTATCTTACAATTACCAAAACGATCCACTGGATTCTTTATAAGTCCAAAATATATCAATTACTGTATTGATCCATTGGATCCTTTATAAATTCAAAATATATCCTAGATCTTAAAACATTTGCTATTTCATCCTCTTAGGAACTATTTTTCATCATCACTCATTAATTATTCTCAACCATGCTTTTTAAAAACAGAGACTAAAGTAATAAGAAAACAGAAGAATGATGGAATTGCCTGGAAGGCAATTCAATGGTGATATGAATCATTGCTATTCTACCATCTTTCAGTTTTCTTATTGCTCTGTCCAAAGCGTTAGATGTCTTTCAAGAAGGTGTAAACAAGTCGGTCTGGAAACATTATCTTTGTTCATTTGTTTGTTTTAGCTTTCATCACACAAGATGAGAGTTCAGAATATTTCATTTTCCTACAAAGAAGAAAGAGAAAAAACCAGACATTTCCCAGTTACTGAGGTATCAGTAGATGAACGCAATGTCAAGCAGCCTCTCGAGACTACAGTGATGATGGTGTGTGTGTGCTCAGTCACGCAGTCATGTCCGACTCTCTGCAAGTCCATGGACTGTAGCCTGCCAGGCTCCTCTGTCCATGGGATTTTCCAGGCAAGAACATTGGACTGGGTTGCCATTTCCTTTTCCAGGAGATCTTTCCAACCCAGGGATCGAACCCAGTTCTCCTGCGGCTCCTGCATCGACAGGCAGATTCTTAACCACTGAGCCACTTGGGAAGCCTAAAGATGATGGTAAATTTATATATAAGCAAAGTTGAAGTCTATGAATCTTCAGATATCTTAGAAGAATTTTCTCAAATTAAAGAATTGCCCCCATTTCTCCAGAGAATGGGGAGCTGGAGACCAGAGAGGAATGGTTCTTTTTCAGGGTCACCCTGTTCTTGGTCTGTCTTGTTTCACAGAAATGCGTGACTCAGCCTGCCTTTATCATAGGCATACGGTAGGTGCTGCCCTGCAAGCTGGAACAGCGCTGGCCCTAGGAGTAAGAAGCCTGGCCGAATCCCCACTCCTGAGACCTGGCACTCGCCCAGCTCATCTGCCACCCTTCCTTGGGCCTTGGGGCTCTTGAAGCTGTGGTTTTCCTCTGGGTGGTGACTCAGTGCCCAAGGCCTCCCCTGCATATGAACCTCCCCTTCCCTGGGCCTCACTGACTGCCCTGAACCAGAGGCAGCTGTGGTTTCCTCTAAAGCAGCAACCACAAACTGCCAAGCCCACCCCACCTACCCTCCACTACCCACTCCACCCTTCAGGGCCCTAGACCCAACCTTGGGGTGTCAAAGGAAAGAGAACGGAAGGGAGGCTGCAGACTTCCATGAGACGTGGGGTTTATGATGAGCTTTGCCTTTTATAGCATGAGTGTCAAAGATATACCCATTTCATAGATGGGGAGAATAAGGCCAAAATGTTTTAGGGGCTTCTTTCAAATTAATCTATTCATTCCTTCAACTAGCATTCCTCAAAAGCCCACAAGAACACAGGACAGTAGACGCTGAGATGTGATGCCCACATTTCCCTTCAGGGAAGGACTTGGTGTCTGGGGACCAGGGCAGGAGCACTGTAGCTGTCAGCCTGTCCAGGGATTGCTTCAGCTACAGATACTTGCTTTACCCTGGGCCATGCCCTTCTCTGGGCAATCTGTATCCAAATACTAATCTAGCTGGGTTGCAAAGGCCCAGCCATTTCAGCTCAGTGTGGGACCGTGAGGGGCCATTCCATGCCAAGCTCCCAGTGAGAAGCCCAGGCTGGGTGGGGCCTGCAGTACAGCTCAGCTTCTCCCTCTGACAGTGATGCCTCTTCCCCCTCCCTTCTACACTCATCAGTCTCCAGAGCTCTCCCTGAAGAACATCCAGCATGCTACACTTTGAGCCACAGACTGCTTCCCGGAGAACTCACCCTGCAATACTTGGCTTTCAAAGAGCTGCCAGCCCAGTGGCAGAGAGACAAGTAAGCAACCAAAGTGCAGGAAGGCCAGCCCCAGGGGGACACAGCCAGCAGAGGCCCTGAAACAGGCTTTGGTGCACAGGCAGGGAGAATCTGGGAGGCCCTGGCTAACAGCACTGAGGCAAGAGCCTAAGTGCCTCTCACTACCTGAAAGCTGCAGCGCAGACCCTTGGTTTGGAGGAGGGACACCTACCTACCACGATTTTCTCTGACCTTATCTGTTCCTGTAAGAAACACTCCCCAAGGTGGCCGTCTCCCAACTTTCTTCCTCAAATACATACTCTAACTGTGGGTCCAGGTGCCTCTTACGTCTTCAGGGCCTTGTGGCCAGCCAGAGGCAGCTACAGAGCTCTGGGGCTGCTCATGGGAGCTGTTCTGGATCTTGAGGGCTCAGAAAGGAGAGCAGGCCCTTAGGTCAAGCAAAGGAACCCTAGGATTGTGAGGAACACTACTTGGTTCCAGTCCCACAAAGAGAAACATGGCCAACAGAGCAAGCAAGCTCCCCTCACTGTGGGCACATTCATACAGTACAGTCCAGCCTGCATCTTGCCACGCATCTGGTGATAAGAAACAGTGACCCTACGTCCCCTCCAACCAGAGGTCCCAGAGCTGACAATTCAGATAATCAGGAAGGTCTTCCTTCCCTGGAGTCTTTCCTCTGTCTCCCCGGGGCCTTCTTCAAGAGTCCTACACTGGCTTTAGGGGCTGTGGAATCTGTGCTGTCTGCCCAAGGCTGATCCTCAGCATAAAGAATCCACCCTTTGGGCCCCTAATCTGATCCCAAGTCATTGTGGGATCTGGGGAACATTCCTCTGCCAGGGACCTCATTTTTCCATCTGTCTGACACAGGGGCAGGAGAGGAAGTCTTTCAGCTTCCTGACTGGCCTGACATTTGTGACCCAGTAGTAAATCAAGTTTATCGAAACCATGATCCTATGCCTGCCCCCCACCCATCCCCTTTGTCTCCCCACCCACCCCCCAACTTTCCCAGGCCCAGCATCTGCCACTGCCCCTTTCCTGACCTTTCACCTCTCCTGGGACTGATAAGAGATGAGAGGGTTTGAAGTCAGCCTTGCTTCCCATATGACCGTAGAGGATGCTCAGAGGAGGTGCCGGTCACTACGTGCAGAGAAGCAGCTACAACAAGCCAGTGTTCCAGGAACTCCTGGAAATCATGTTGGAGAAATGCTTCCTTGGAAATGGATTGGATTGAAGAGTCCAGGGTGGCAAATAGCCAGTTCAAGGCTGTACTTGAACACGTGGATTTGAGACGTTATTCCCTTGCAGCAGAGAAGTCAGAAAAAGTGCTGTTCATGCCAGATTCCTTTGTTGTGAGCAAGTATGACTCATCACAGACAATCTCTGCTCAGAGTGTACCATGGGCCCCACCATCCCCCACAAGGAGGACCAGTGGGAGGGAAGAGAAATGGACTGGGCACAGGCGGTGGCTTTGAGTCTAGTCCAGGATGAAGGGAAACCATGCCAGAGAGTTTAGCCAGGCCGCAGCTGCACCAACCCTGCCGAGAGGAATGGAACCCAGCCATCCATCCTTCTCAGCCAAGCCCAACTTAGGTTTGGTTGTGAACATTACTAAGGGAGTTAGTGACAAGGGATGGAGGCTCAGTCTGCAACCAGCACCAGGGATCAGTCTATGACCAGGGTCAGTGCTCAGAGTGCCGCCAGAATGAGAACTGGGCCTTGATGACATCAAGGGCCCTCACATTAATCTCCCTCCAGGTGGGGCTCAGAGCCAGGTAAGTTGTGGGAAGTTTCGGGTGGAGGGGAGGGTCTCTGTTTTCCTGTGTACAACATGGGGATATTTATTTCTGTCCTGCCTGATAACCACAATCTAAACCATACGCCAGCTTCATGCTTTACAAAACACCATCCTTTTTGACCCTCACAAGAACCCTTATCAATACCTGCCTTGCAGGGTGAGATTGCACTTTATGAGATGGCTGAAAAGATGGGTGGGGTTGTTTGCTCAGTTTTTTTCTTTGCATAGATTATGAATCTTTTTTAATTTGGCTGTATTGGGTCGTAGTTGCAGCTGTGGCATGTGGGATCTTTCCTTGCAGCATGCAGGCTCTCCAGCACGAGGGCTCAGTAAGGAATTGAACCAAGTTCCCTGCATTGGAAGGTAGATTCTTAACCACTGGACCACCAGGGAAGTTCCCTGATTGCTGTTTTGAAAGGAGAATTCAGAGGATGGGAGCATCTCAAAAGGGAAGACCCCTACTGTTACCATGGTTTCTTTTCATCTGTCTTTCAGTTAATTTTTATCTTCCCAAACTCATGTGCAAAAAATGTTTGCAGAGTCAAACTGTGCTAAAGTGTTAGAACAAAGACAGCACTCTCCTATGTCACTCCATCCTGCTCTTTCGAAGTGACCACTTCAACTCATTCAGTTATTTAGGAGATAAAAATCAGAAGACAAAAATCTCTGCAAGGAGATGAAACCAGTCAATCCTAAAGGAAATCAATCCTGAATATCCATTGGAGGGACTGATGCTGAGGCTGAAGCTCCAATACTTTGGCCACCTGATGCAAAGAACTGACTCATTGGAAAAGACCCTGATGCTGGGAAAGACTGAAGGCAGGAGGAGAAGGAAATGACAAAGGATGAGATGGTTGGATGGCATCACTGACTCAATGGACATGAGTTTGAGCAAGCTCCAGGAGATGGTGAAGGACAGGGAAACCTGGTGTGCAACCGTCCATGGGGTCGCAGAGAGTCAGACATGACTGAGCAACTGAAAAACAACAACAAAATGAAGCATTTATTGCTATTATTTCTATCTCAGAGAAGTCCAATTTAGATACCGTCTCTTGGCATTCTTCTCATGACAGATGAGATTCACTTACACTCTTTCCTCTCCTTTTGATATCATAACACCCCATTTCTTGGTTACATTCACAATCAGTAAATAGTGCTCACTGCTAAGCCAAGTAATATGCTGTCTTTTTCTTTCTTCATACCTTTCTTTTCCTTTCTTCATAAATACCTTTGCTCGCTTTGTAAACTTCTTTTCTTCAGAATTAATTGTTGACTCATTTTTTCATTTACTTTTTTTTTTTCTTTTGACACATCCCACACCCTGCAAAAGTCCTGTAAAATGATTCTCGATACACATTTTCATTATAATTCCTTCTTTTTTTAACTCTGACACACCCCTCCTGGGGCCCCTGGTTCTCCCGCCTCCATCTGAACTAATAGCTCTAGATCAGCCCCACAGCTGTCATCCTGTGCTTCTTCCCTTGATGATCTCTGTTTTTCCTGCATTCTATTTCTTCTTTTTTTTCTTCACAACAAAGACCACACCATTTATTTACAAAGGCCAGTGTGGGAGTTGGGTGAGGTAGGGAGGGAAGGCCACACAGACATCCTCTCTGGATTGCTTGGGACCCTTGCCCACTTACAGAAAATTCCATTCTTCTTGGCTCCATATTCTCAGTAGTGGGTCCTTATTTCTTCTTTCTTGGTTTACGCCCTTCTGTGGCCTGGAGCACATCCTCCAGTAGCTTCCTGAGGAAGTTTGCATCTGAGATAAAGTTTTTCAAACCTTGTATATCTGAAAATATCTACATTCTCTTCTCACACTGTATTGATACCTTGGATGGGTATATAATTCTCAGTTGAAAATAATTTTCCTTCAGCATCTTTAAGGCATTGGTTTGCGGACTTCTGGCTTTGAATATTGCTATTAAGAGATCTGATGCTGACCTGATTCCTGATCCTTTGTATAAGATCTGGTGTCACTTTCTGGAAGCTTCTAGGATCTTCTGTCCATTTTAAAATATATGTTTATTGAGGTACAATTCACATATCATAGAATAGAATTCACTTATTTAAATTGTACAATTCAATGTTTTTTAACATATTCATGGAGGTGAACAACTGTCACCACAACTGATTTTAGAGTATTTTAATCCCCCAGGAAAGAAACTCTGTATATTACCAGTCACTCTTTACTTTCCCACTAACCACTCAGCCCTAGGCAACCACTAATCCATTTCTCTCTATACATTGTAGATTTGCCTATTCTGGACATTCAAGTAAATGAAATCATATACTATGTGGTCTTTTGTGACTGGTTACCTTCACTTAGCACAGTGTTTTCTAGGTTCATTCATATTGTGTTAGGTACCAGCACTTCATTTCACTTTATAGCTGGATAACATCGCATTGTATGGATACACCACATTTTATTTATCCATCTATCCATGGATTAACATTTGAGTTTTTCAATTTTTTGGCTATTTTAAATAAGGCTGCTATAAGCATTTCTGTACAAGTTTTTGTATGAACCTATGCTTTCATTTCTCTTGGGTATATACCTAGGAGTGGAATTGCTGACTTATATGCTAAGTCTGTTTATCCATTGGAAGAACAACCAGACTGTTTTCCAAAGCAAGTGTACCATTTTACATTGCTACTAGTTCTAGATGAGGGTTCCTATTTCTCTACATCCTTGATAACACTTGCTACTATCATTTTTATTATAAGTGGATGTAAACTGGTATCTCATCATGGTTTTGATTTGCATTTTTCTAATGGTTAATGATGTTGAACAAGTTTTCATGTTTGCCATTTGTATAATCTTCCTCCTTTGCTTCCTAAAAAATTGGGTTTAACTGTCTTTATTATTGGGTTGTAAGAGTTCTTTATATATTCTAAATAAAAGCCCCTTATCAGATACATAATATGTAAGTACTTTCTCACATTCTATGGGTTGTCTTTTCACTTCTGACAGTGTCACTTCTTTCTTAAAGATTTTTATTTTTGGTTGCGCTGGGTCTTCATTGTTGCACATGGGCTTTTTCTACTTGCGCCAAGCAGGGGGCACTCCCTATTTGTGGTGCACGGCTTCTCACTGTGGTGGTTTCTCTTGTGGAGCATGGACTCTAGGCTGCACAGCCTCAGTAGCTGTAACTTGGGGGCTCTAGAGCGCAGGCTCCGTAGTTGTAACACACAGGCTATACGGGCTTAGTTGCCCTGCAGCACGTGGGATCTTCCTGGACCAGGGATCAAACTGGTGTCCCTGCACTGCAAGGTGGATTCTTAACCACTGGGCCACTAGGGAAGCCCAATAGTGTCACTTCTGATAGAGGTTGAATTGTGCTCACCAAAGACATCTATTGAAGTCCTAACCACTCCACCCCCAGTTTCTCAGAAGGTGACCATGTTTACAAATAGAGTCATTGCAGATACAATTAATTAATTAGCTAGGGTCACATTGGAATTATGCGTGCTTGCATGCATGCTCAGTCATGTCTGACTCTTTGCAACCCCATGGACTCTTTGCAACATGGCCTGCCAGGTTTCTCTGCCCATGGAATTTTCCAGGCAAGAATACTGGAGTGGGTTGCCATTCCCTTCTCCAGGGGATATTCCCAATCCAGGGATTGAACCAGCATCTCCTGCATTGGCAGGTAGATTCTTTACCACTAAGCCACCTGGGAAGCAAGGGCAGGGCTTAATTCACTATGACTGGTATCCTTGTAAGAAGATGTTGGAAAGATACACGTGGAGTCCTGTATCCATTACCAGTCACTGTGATGCCAGAGAGCACCATGTTATGAGAGAGGCAGAGGTCACCATCTTTTTTTTGGTCACCATCTCCTGTATCACACCCAGCGGCTAGCCTCCACCAATTGCTGGCTACTTGCTCTATTGTTTTCAACAATGCGCTGGGGCATAGATTGCTCCACAGTATGATCCAAAGAAATGAAGTCCCTTTGCAGGAGTGAAACAGAGTAAGGCCCTGTGGGGCTCCCAGGCAAGGAGGACTTTCTGTCCCTCATTTCTTGTAGGCAAGACTCCAGCCTTCATGACCTTCTCTGAGTTCCAAAGGGCAAATTTGTACAGTTGCTAATCAAGGGAGGAGAAGCCAAGAAACCACCTAAAGCCAGATTAAAGGGACCACAGAAGCTCTTCAAGATTAGGAGACCTGATCACTTGAGACGGGATTAAAGGCGTGCAGGCCCTACACACACCCTAATCTTGTCAGAGATCCCACTTTTGAATCACTGTTATAAAACCCTTTATCAAATCCTCTCAGGTTGGGACACATAGTTTTTCAAGGCAGAAGCTTAGTGTGTCCTCCTTTGCCTGGCAAAGTAATAAAATTATCCTTTTCTATTTTACCCAAAATTGTCTCCCAGATTGGATTTGGCATCAGGGTACAGAGAGGCCAAGTTTTTGGTGACTGGAGGCTAGTCTCTGAAGTTTGTTCTGATCTCAGGAGGGTTTTTCTCAATTAGCTCTTTGCTTCTCTCTACAAACTTCTAGATGGTCTAATTTTTAGCTAGCTTTTTTCAAAGCACTACCAGACTTAATTTCTTACCACCAATATCTCCATTGTTTGGAGAGCACTGATGTGCTTGAATTTCCCCACACTCTGTGCAAATAAAGCCAGTTCCCTTGAGGAGAGCATCAGAGTTTTTATGGACTTCCTCGGTCTTTGTACGAAACATCTGTATCACTGCTCTGAAACGTGTCTTGGAGTGATAGCCTGCTTTATAAGGATGCTGGGTTGGGGCAGTAGCCTTTGGTCTTCTAAACTAGCCTCTCCTAGAAGTGAGAGAGTCAAGGCCTCAGTATGCTCTGACTTCCATGTCTAGGGTAGACATTCCACCTTGAGTTGGAAATGGGTTGAGGAAAAAGGCCCCAGGCTTCTCAGATACTCTTACCTGGAATACACCTCAACACAGAGGTGAGGGAGATGAGACATGCTGCTGGCCTGCCACTCCCAGGGAGATCCTGTACCTCTCAGCTGGGCACTGGGGATAGAGAGAACCCTGTGTTCTTGACTGCAGCTGCCTAGAGTGCAGCTTCTTTCCCAATGACCTGGGAGGGGAGAGAGAAAGCAGGGCTCTAGCTCTTCTTACCGTTACCAAAAGCTCAGCCTCTCTGTACATTGGTGCCACCAAATCAAATCTCAGAGACATTCCCCTTTTCTGTTGCTCTGGCCTCTCTTACACGTTGAAGATGTCCCTCAAATGTCTGAAAACTAGCTCTCTATTTGGCGGCTGACATCCCATCCTGCAGGCATACTCATAGCAACTGGAGATCACTTTCCATGGAGAAGAAAGAGGGCCAATCTTGGAGTTGGCCACACCTGGCTCAAAACCTATCTCCACCTTTTTTACTCCAATTGGGTAAATCCTCTGTGCATCATCTTCCCTCTTAGTAAAATAAAAATAATAATATACCTGCTGATCATACACAAGCAAGTGCTTGGCACACTGTAGGTCCTCAGGAAATGTTCACATCCTAGCCTCCCCCATTCAGAGGCTGATCTAAGACACCTCAATCCCTATCATCTACACTGACAGTTGGTATGCACTTCTGTTCCTTCTCTTTCTCCTTCCCTATTAACATCATATGCTTGTGATCATGCCTCTACTAATCATGGAGGGACAGCCCATCCCTCATAATAAGACGTTGCCACTATGCTGCCTTAAAGCAAATTTTGGTGTCAGATGGACCTGGGAGTTAACAGATATGATGTAAAATCAGATTCTGACCCTTGAGTTAACAGATATGATGTAAAATCAGATTCACCCAGTATCCCCAAGCCTTGGGTGAGACCCCTGAATATTTATTACAATCAAAAAGATAAAAGAAGACAGGAACAGGATGATCTGAGGGACTCAGAACCCATGCAAGAGGAAGACCCTCAGTGACAACCAGCATCTGGACCTCAGAGAAGAGGTTCCTCTCTGCCCAGAGCAAAGAGGGAGTGAGTCTTCAAGTCTTCCAATAGACTGGAGACACAGTTTTTCAGGACAGCTGTTGAACTTCATGTACCACACCCCATTCCCACATTACCATGCCTCCCACTTCCCTCCAACTCCTTCCTGCTGAGCCTATTTTTCTGCTCAAGCCCAGGCCATGGCTCTGTTTCCTGGAGGACACCATCTCCCAAGGCCTTGAAGCAAGAGGAGCCAGGGACAGACTCCCTTAGGCCAGCAGTGGGGGTCTTGGCCTCCACCGAGAACCTGTGTGTTCTCACCTCCCTCAGAACATTCTGCACCAGGCATCCGACTTCAAAGGCTCCCCGGAGCTGGGCCTGGCCCTCTTCCTTCAGCTATTTGATCCTGCCATGGTGGGTGCTCAAGCCTGAAGTCCCAGGGCCCAGGATGAGAGCTTGGCCAGCCCCATGCTGTGGCCAGTGCCCTCTAGAAAGGGCATTCCACACACAGAGTTCTACACACCTGAACCTTCTGCTGGGAATGTGTGCCTCCAGGCCTACACACATCACACTGGGGTGGCCGGTCACCTGAACAGAACCAGCACATTCGGTGCTCAGAGCTTTTCTTGCACTCCCGTGACCCCATCGTTCACCTGTCACCTCTCCCGCATTTCTGAGGGGGCAACTGAGCACATATGCTAAGACACACCTGGGAAGCTAGACACTCCCCCATCTAATGGGCCTCAAGGGGCACCTCCGATGGGCCTCACACTGTGCTAGGTCAGGCCGGCAGAAAAACAAACAGCTCCCAGAATGCTTCCCCCTCCTGCAGCTAGCTGGAATAAAAGGCAACAGCTGCCAAGTGTCCAATAATAAAGCTGTGGGATTCTAGGGGATCGAGTCATTTTAAAAGGATGGACCTGAAAGTGTTCTCTAGCTTAACCTGGGTGGCATATTATATGTTCTACCTCAATTTAAAAAATCGTGACTGGCCCTAGCCCCTCAAACTCAGCAGAGACTAGACAGGCCAAGCGGAGAGTAGAAGACAGGGAGAGAACCATTGACAGGGCCAGGTCTGGAGGCTGGTGGACGGCAGTGGGAAGTTGCAGTGGACGTGGGTTGGAGCCCTTGTCAAGAAAAAGGGCAAAGTCTGGGGACTACAGAATGTCAGAGACAGAGAGGATCAAGAGTGAGAGTTCTGAGGTGTGAGGGCCAGGGAAGCCCTCTCTTTAGGGAGATCAGGGTGCTCTGGGAAGTCTTGGTGTCCACACAGGTGATGGGGACGGAGGGCAGCAGTTTGTTGGCTTCTCCTAGGTTCTGATTGAGTGGGGACTCCATGATGGGAAGCTGGAAGGTCCAGGGCACTAGAAAATATTCAGCATTCTGAAAAAGGTGACCTCAGATAGGCCAGCAGCGGCCAGTTCACAGGTCCGAGACCTCCACCATTTCCAATGCCTGGTTTCCCCAAAGCAGTCTAAGCAGAACAGCAGAACAAACTGAGCCCAGCCGAAGCTAGGCAGGGTCAGCCTTGCCATCTGTGTGGCCTAAAACCCTGTGTTTGAGGGACA
The DNA here is from genome assembly GCF_054371585.1 of Giraffa tippelskirchi. Taxonomy (NCBI): domain Eukaryota; kingdom Metazoa; phylum Chordata; class Mammalia; order Artiodactyla; family Giraffidae; genus Giraffa; species Giraffa tippelskirchi. Next base: position 33,932,834 of record NC_137286.1, on the reverse strand, counting down.
TGTGTGGTGGAAAGGTGGACACTATGTGCTCCATCAATGTGAGGCCTCAATCTAGACCACCTGTTAGGCTAGGCAGGAGCCCTCTCCGCACCTCGGGTCCTCCAGCCTCTGCTCCCAGCATAAGAGGCTCACTACCTCACATTTTTCACTCCATTTTCATAATTCCTAAGTTCCAGGATGTTTTTCCCACTATGGGCTTGAACTCTGCCTCCAGGAGATTCCTCAGAGGTCTAGGATATACCAGTCTCCCCAGGCTGCTCCTCCCTGTCCATCTGGCCTGGTACAGTGTGCTGGCTCTTCTGTGGCTATTAGGCAGTGGGGGCCCTGAAAGGATCCTAGCCCTTCAGGTAGAAGGAGGAACAATCCCCTTCTTTGACCTGCATGCCATGTCACTATTTATACAGCCCAAACTTTGGGGGAAGCGAAGTGCATTGTTTTATGTTCACTTCAGCTCATGAGAAAGGGAGAAAGTTCTCATTTCACAGGCACCTGCCTTGGTTTCCCACAGCCAACTGCTATTGGCCCCAGGCCCTGTCCCGTTGGGCCTCTGCTCACCTTATTCCCTTCTACCCACTACCACCAGTTTGTGCCTTTGGTGAGTCACTTCACCTCCCCCAGCTTCAGTTTACTCACCACTAAGACGGGGATGGTAGCAGTGCGCACCTCACAGGATGATGGATGAAGTACAAGTCATGTGTGCAAAGGGCCTAGCACACAGGGCTCAGCACAGGTGAGTCTCCTCCCCCGAAGCTCGTGAGAGGTGCGTGTTCATGGCCCAAGACCTCTAACAGGCAGGTTCTCATCACCAGGTGGGGCTCCTTGGCTGCAGGCAGAGCCATGGGGGCGGGGAAGAGGTTTGGCTCTTACTGCAGGATTCCTTTGGGAATTCTCTGGTCTAGTCTAGTCCAGGACTATCTTTGCTCTCTGATGACCTCAGAGTCCCTTCATCCTCATTCCTCTTTCAGAGCCACAGGAAAAAGGCATACTTTACTGTCTGCACTTTCTAACCAAGTGAGCAAGGCTCTGAGGCTCGGTTGCACGGGGCATTCTCCTCTAATCCGGTCCTGGTGGCTGCCCCTCCCAGGGAGCTCAGGCGCTGCCTCCTGAATGCTGCGGACAGGGGTCCAAGTCCTTGCTCTCCCCGTGCCTTGGTCAGCCTGCTCTATTAGAAAAGGCTTCCTTTTCCTCGTACCCCTCTTTCCTTGGAACTACCACCAGGGATGAATGGAGAAAACCTGACATGATCCGAGAAGCCCTTCTAGGCCCCTGACTTTTGCCAGGTGGACTTTGCTTCCTTGTGAGATGTGAGACTGTTGGTCAAGGCTGTATCTGGGCAGAAGCAAAGCAGGGGTTAGCCCTGGGCCACCAGAAAAACCCATCCTGTTCTCAAGGGGCTGGTACTTGAGGCAACAGTGAAAAACCCTGAAGCATCTTCAGGACACATTTAAAGCCACAAATTGCACAATTCAGTACCTGAGCTTTCTAACTCTTTCAAGGGCCAGTGCTGGCCCCACCCACACTGGTAAGCCCCTCCCACCGACTCTGGCCTACCTGGACCCTTCCTCCTCAGACTAAACCGGTTAGCTGTGGGCTTTACAGAATCTGGGTCAGGTGTGCCTTCTGGCCCCAGGCCTTTGTACGCACTGCATCCCAATCCTGCCATCCCTACTCTTTGCTAATGCCCACACCCTTAGAATTCAGCCCAGGTGGAACCTCCTCTGGGTTGCCCGGTTGGCTCAGATGGTAAAGAATCTGCCTGAAATGCAGGTTTAATTCCTGGGTTTGGGAAAATACCCTGGAGGAGGGCATGGCAACCCACTCCATCATTCTTGCCTGGGAATCCCATGGACAGAGAAGCCTGGTAGGCTACACAGTCCATGGTGTTGCAGAGTCGGACACAACTGAGAGACTAACACTTTGGGAACTCCCTCTGAGGTCCTTCCTCACTCCTCAGACCACCCCTGCAGGCTGGGAGGACTGTTCTGCTGGGCTTCCTTGGCACCCTAGGCCTACTTACCTCCATCCCTTCCTCCCTCCTTGTTCCTTGATGATAGGGCTGGGCCTTTGGTCCAGGACAGTGTGTGGAACACAGAATTTGAGAAATGAATGAATATGGGGAAGTTGTGCGTGTAGAGGAGGAAGGTGTATGGAAACTCTCTGCACTTCCCACTCACTTTCCCTGTAAACTTAAAACTGCTCTAAAAAATGAAGTCTATTAATTTTTTTTTGATCTTTTAATTTTATTTATTGCTCTTATTTTCTTATTGTTCCTTTTTTTTTTATTACCCAGTGAGTAAAATGATTTACTCACTTTTTTTTTTTTAATTTATTTATTTTAGTTGGGGGCTAATTACTTTACAATATTGTAATAGTTTTTGCCATACATTGACATGAATCAGCCATGGGTTTACATGTGTTCCCCTTCCTGGACCCCCCACCCACCTCCCTCCCCATCCCATCCCTCTGGGTCATCCCATTGCCCCGGCCCTGAGCCCTTGTCTCATGCATCGAACATGGAATGGTGTTCTGTTTCACATATGATAATATACATGTTTCAATGCTATTCTCCCAGAATGTCCCACCCTCACCTTCTCCCTCAGAGTCCATAAAATTGTTCTATTAATTTTTTTAAAAGATTTTTTATGAACGAAGAAACATGATCAGCCCTTGATTATGCAACATTAACTTGCAGAGGCCACAGGCTACTGTACTTGAGGGAAGTACCCCAGGCCGACTCATCATCCCTGAGGGCAGGGACTTCTCTTCCCTTATCAGCCCTGCCAGCCCAGGTCTGAGAGCACACAGGTGGTGTGTTCTGACTGGCGGGATGACCAGTGTCCAATTCCCTGCCCATCCACCTGTGATGCAATGAGTTAAGGAGCCTGCAAAGTCATCTGAGGTTTGGACCGGGCCCTCCATTGTCTGTGTTATGGCTGCTGACCCATTCCTGGAATGTCAGGCTGGCTGGAGAACGGAGTAGGAACTAACCCCAAGGCTCACAAACCCTCCACATGTGTGTGACCTTGCAGGCTTTCTGCCCCTGACCTAGAGTATTCCTGCATCCCAGACCCCTACGGTCTCTCCAGGAGGCCCAGAGGGACTGAACTGGAAGGAAAAGGGGTCTATAGACCAGAGGGGACAGTCCTGACTCCAGGATACCTACCATTCAATTTCTCAGTGTTCCTGTTCACTAGTCATAGACATACGGCAACACAACGATGACTTTTTTTTCTTCCTAGTAATTCTGGCTTTGGCCACTGCCCCCTGAAGGTCCAGGAAGATCAGGGCAGGCTGCAGAAGCCTTTGGGGCCTCCACCCTGCCCCAGCACCCCACTGTCCCCAGCCACTGCTCACGTGAAGTCCTGGAAGAGGCCACAGAGAGGCTGTCACATGGTCTGTCACACTCCAAGACCCAAGCCCTTTACCTCTGCTTCTCCAGTTGGCCTCTGTCTCTGGTCTTCCTCCAAAGGCCCTGAGCCTGGGAGGCAGTGTGATTCACAGCAAGAACCAGGACTTGCAGCCAGCCAGATCTTCCCCACTTAAATGTTGTGGGACGTTGAGAAAGTGAAGTGGTGCTTTTGAGCCTCAGTCTGTTCATCTGTCAAATGGAATAATACACTCTCCCTTAGGGATTGCTATGAGGATTACATCATAAATGGTAGCTGTGACTTCACAGGGCGCGGCTTCTGAACAGTACTTCCTTCAGCTGCTCTGTGGTAAGGGGGCCACGCATCCTGGTTTTCCCAGGACAGTCCCACTTGATGCCTATTGTCCTGGCATATTTACTGCCCCTTTTCACTCTCGTAAGAGCCCGCCTTCGACAACAAGATGCGTGGTCAGCCTACCTGCACCTCTCTCCACTCCCAGCTCAGGACCAGCCTATGTGAGCAGCTTCATAACACGTTCTCCTTTCCCTTCTAAGAGGCCATGGCTTGGTATGCAGTTGGGAGAATTTTTATTTCCTTCTCTCTGAGCTTCAGGTTATTATTGTTATTTTTAATGGGGATAGCAATGCCTATCTTGAAGGCTGCTTAGAGGATGAAATGAGATAAGGTAAGCAAAGCATGTGTCTGGCACAGGTCAGGTGCTAGATAAACACGAGCACCCTTCCATGGCCTTCCCTCCCTGGTTCTCATGATGCCAGCTTCCCCTCCTCCCCCCACTGTGGGGCTCCAGAGCTCAACTTCTCCCCTACCAAAGAGAGTGGTTTTCAGAAGCTCCCAGTGACATATGAGCCCCCAAGCCCTGATCTCTCCCCAAAATAAGAAATGATCTTTACCTCCACCCCCAAGCTCTCCACAGGCCCTGAGGAGCATTCCAGCCTCTCCTTCCTGCGTGCATCCACGTGTTTCTGCAGGCGGCTTCCAAGCCAATCGCTATAGCCGGAAACCCTTCAGCCCTCATCTACCTTGTCGACACAAACAAGGCACTTTTGAACTCTCCCCACCTTTTCCAGGAATCCAGAGGCCCCAAAAGGAGTCTGCGGGGCTTCCAGTCTCAGTGACCTGCTATCTGGGCCAGCAGGCAAACAGTAACCATGTCACTGCAGCAGATAAAGCTACCATGAGGCCAGCCTGTTACAGCAAGTAACTGACATGCTCCTAGATCACACCTGGATTAGCAGCTGTCCTCTAAAGGCCCGGAAGTTCTCATCTCCCATCTGGCTCTTGCCCTCAGAGCCACCTACTGCTGGCATTCCTTTGCTATTAGACAGCTAGCAGCTCTCCTGGCCTGCTCCTTCCCCTTGCCTTGCCCCAGGCAGCACCAAGCCTGCCTTGAATATTATGGAATATTTGGTTCCACCAGGAAGCTCTTGGTGTAAACAAGCTGTCAGTCACTGGGAGCTGACTCTAGGGCTCTTTGTTCAGAGGCAGTTGCGTGACATTTCGGATTTTCGTGCTGCCCAAGAAACCACAGTGTATGTATGAGGGAAGCTACAGGATGGGAAATGTAAAGAAGCAGTTGCTAAATTGGGGCTGAAAAAAGGTATCTGGTGGTGGTGGTGTGTGGCGGAGGGGGTGTTTACACAGGTCCCAGGGAGGTAAATGCTAACGAGGATGGAAATTCTGTTCTGAAGCCGCAGCAGCCCACTTACAGGTGGCTTCAGGGCAGAAAGAGAAACTGGCTGGGTGACCTTCACTTTCCTATCTATAAAATGGAATTAAATATACTAGTTGATTCTATTATGAGGCTTTGTGTTTAGGAGGGTGATGTGAAAGCAGTGAAACTCTCAGCAGTATAAGGACCACACAACACATACACATAACCCAGATATAATCCAGGGCTTCAAATGGCTCAGCCCTGCAATGTCAACACACCAGAGAAGCACACATTGGCAAAGAAATGTAAAAGACCTAGTATTCTAGTGATTTCCAAGGGGGAAAGTAGGGAGGGAAAAGATAGGGACAGGGGATGAGGAGGTGCAAACTGAAACTGTAACTCAGATTGGGACTTGGACTCATGGTCTTTTAACTGAGATCACTCCTGGTCTCAGGACTTAATGAAGTTCAAGTTCATGATGTCTCATCACAGAAAGGATTCAGTGAGAGACAAAGTGATAGGTAAGAAGTATTTAGAGAAAAACACACTCTACAGAGTGTGGGCCATCTCAGAAGGCGAGAGCAGCACCAGGATATAGGGTTGTCAGTTTTTATAGGGGTGAGTAATTTTATAGGCTAATAAGTGGGAGGAATATTCCAGCTATTTTGGGGAAGGGGTGGGAGTTTCCAGGAATTGAGCCACCGCCTACTTTTGACCTTTGTGGTTGGCCTTAGAACTGTTATGGCCCCTGTGGCTGTGTCATGTAGCATGCTAATGTGTTCAGTTCAGTTCAGTTCAGTCGCTCAGTCATGTCCGACTCTTTGCGACCCCATGAACCGCAGCACACCAGGCCTCCCTGTCCATCACCAACTCCCAGAGTCCCCCCAAACCCATGTCCATTGAGTCAGTGATGCCATCCAACCATCTCATCCACTGTCGTCCCCTTCTTCTCCTGCCCTCAGTCTTTCCCAGCATCAGGGTCCTTTCCAATGAGTCAGCTCTTCGCATGAGGTGGCTAAAGTATTGGAGTTTAAGCTTCAACATCAGTCCTTCCAATGAACACTCAGGACTGATCTCCTTTAGGATGGACTGGTTGGATCTCCTTGCAGTCCAAGGGACTCTCAAGAGTCTTCTCCAACACCACAGTTCAAAAGCATCAATTATGTGGCGCTCAGCTTTCTTTATAGTCCAACTCTCACATCCATACATGAACACTGGAAAAACCATCCATAGCCTTGACTAGATGGACCTTTGTTGGCAAAGTAATGTCTCTGCTTTTCAATATGCTATCTAGGTTGGTCATAACTTTCCTTCCAAGGAGTAAGCATCTTTTAATTTCATGTCTGCAATCACCATCTGCAGTGATTTTGGAGCCCAAGAAAATAAAGTCTGCCACTGTTTCCACTGTTTCTCCATCTATCTGCCATGAAGTGATGGGACCGGATGCCATGATCTTAGTTTTCTCAATGTTGAGCTTTAAGCCAACTTTTTCACTCTCCTCTTTCACTTTCATCAAGAGGCTCTTTAGTTCTTCTTCACTTTCTGCCATAACGGTAGTGTCATCTGCCTATCTGAGGTTTTTGTTATTTCTCCCGGCAATCTTGATTCCAGCTTGTGCTTCCTCCAGCCCAGCATTTCTCATGATGTACTCTGCATATAAGTTAAATAAGCAGGGTGACAATATACAGCCTTGATGTACTCCTTTTCTTATTTGGAGCCAGTCTGTTATTCCATGTCCAGTTCTAACTGTTGCTTCCTGACCTGCATACAGATTTCTCAAGAGGCAGGTCAGTTGGTCTGGTATTCCCATCTCTTTAAGAATTTTCCACAGTTTATTGTGATCCATACAGTCAAAGGCTTTGGCATAGTCAATAAAGCAGAAGTGGATGTTTTTCTGGAATTCTCTTGCTTTTTCGATGATCCAGCGGATGGCAACTTGATCTCTGGTTCCTCTGCCTTTTCTAAAACCAGCTTGAACATCTGGAAGGTCACGGTTCACACATTGCTGAAGCCTGGCTTGGAGAATTTTAAGCATTACTTCACTAGCATGTGAGACAAGTGCAATTGTGTGGTAGTTTGAGATTCTTTGGCATTGCCTTTCTTTGGGATTGGAATGAAAACTGACCTTTTCCAGTCCTGTGGCCACTGCTGAGTTTTCCAAATTTGCTGGCATATTGAGTGCAGCACTTTCACAGCATCATCTTTCAGGATTTGAAATAGTTCAACTGGAATTCCATCACCTCCACTAGCTTTGTTCGTAGTGATGCTTCCTAAGGCCCATTTGACTTCACATTCCAGGATGTCTGGCTCTAGGTGAGTGTGAGCGATCACACCATTGTGATTATCTGGGCCGTGAAGATCTTTTTTGTACAATTCTTCTGTATATTCTCGCCACCTCTTCTTAATATCTTCTGCTTCTGTTAGGTCCCTACCATTTCTGTCCTTTATTGAGCCCATCTTTGCATAAAATGTTCCCTTGGTATCTCTAATTTTCTTGAAGAGATCTCTAGTCTTTCCCATTCTATTATTTTCCTCTCTTTATTTGCATTGATCTCTGAGGAAGGCTTTCTTATCTCTCCTTGGTATTCTTTGGAACTCTACATTCAAATGGGTTACAATGTGTTACATGAGCCAATGTGTTACAATGAGCTTTTACTGAGGCTCAAGGTCTAGTGGGAGTTGTCTACCACCTTGGACCTATTTGGTTCTAATCAGTTTATGTCATATCCTTGGGCTATGTCATTCTTTTAAAGGTTGTGCTCTGCCCCCTTCCCTCCTGTTTCAAAACTGTAGTGAAAGTCACTAAGTTGTGTCAGACTCTTTTCGACCCCATGAACTATACATACAGTCCATGGAATTCTCCAGGCCAGAATACGGGAGTGGGTAGCCTTTCCTTTCTCCAGGGGATCTTTCCAACCCAGGGATCAAACCCAGGTCTTCCACATTACAGGCAGATTCTTTACCAGCTGAGCCACAAGGGAAGCCCAAGAATATTGGAATGGGTAGCCTATCCCTTCTCCAGTGGATCTTCCCAACCCAGAAATCGAACTGGGGTCTCCTGCATTGCAGGCGGATTCTTTATCAACTGAGCTATCAGGGAACTACAATGTATAAAATAAATTAGCCACAAGGATATATTGTATGGCACAGAGAACATAGCCAATTTAGATAATAACTTTAAATGGAGTATAATCTACAAAAATACTGACTCACTCTGTTGTATCCCTGAAACCAATATTGTAAATCAACTATACTTCAATATAAATAAATACCCAATCTTTACTTGAGTTTCTTGAAGGACATTAAAGTCTGTCAAACTCACAATCCTCAGCAACCATCCTCAAAAATCCTTTTACTCCCCACCCCCACCTCCTTGTACCTCTTAGCAGTTTGGAAACTCTATTAAAGTCAATTCCCAAACTGTAGCCCAATTTCTGGCCAGCCTGCATGGCTCTGATGCCCTCCCCCTCCACTCGGCCCCTCTCAGCTCTTCAGGATGAAGTTCCCCAAGTCTCTGCTCCATGCTTTCCTTTTTTTCTCCCTTTACCCATTACCAGAATTTGTCACAGTAAAGGAGACTCTGGGACCAACCCCAAAAGTAACGTTCCTTCCCCTTTCCTCCCATCCTCTCAGTTCTATATCTCAATCCATTTTTCTTCCAAATTCTACACCACGAAATGCTCAGGAACCATGAGGGCAGGCTGAACAATTCTGAGAGGAAACACTGTGATAAGCCGGTCTGGGGCTGGGTCTTCATTGTGGCGAGCAGGCTTTCTCTAGTTGTGATGTTCTGGCTTCTCCTGTTGCAGAGCAGGGGCTCGAGTGTGCGGGCTCAGGGCTCAGTGGCTGTGGTGTGTTCTCTCATTGAGGCGTGCAGGCTTAGTTGCCCTGCAGCGTGTGAGACCTTGGTTCCTCCATCAGGGATCGAATCAGCATCCCCTGTGTTGGAAGGAGGATTCTTAACCACTGGGTCACCAGGGAAGTTCCAAAGCAAAATTCTTTTTAGTGGGTGCGACTGGGAACCGTTAATAAGTCTTGCACCACCATGAGCACAATTGTCATTAAGTTCTCCTTGCCCCTACTTGCCACAAGGACTGTGGTTTTAACACTTTCTGTGGTGGTGGTTTAGTTGCTCAGCCGTGTCCGACTCTTGCGACCCCATGGCCTATAGCCTGCCAGGCTTTTCTGTCCATGGGATTCTCCAGGCAAGAATACTGGAGTGGGTTGCTGTTTCCTTCTCCAGGGGATCTTCTCGACCCAGGAACCGAACCCAGGTCTCCCACACTGCAAGCAGATTCTTTACCAACTGAGCTACAAGGGAAGCCTAACACTTTAATATTGCTGATTTTCCTTCACGTTATGAAGGAAAAAACTCACTTTTGCATCCCCTCCCTTTCCAGAACCACGGGTGTGGCCGAGGCCTTCAATACAGCCTGGCTTCCCTGACTTAGCCTCTGGCTTCCTCCCTGACTCCAGCTTGTCAAGTCTCCAATCTGTCCTGCATGTACCATGCAGATCTTTATCACACTCCATGCTCACCATGAGGCTGCCCTGCTGTACAGCTCCTGACCCCCCAGCATGCAGAGTCCAGGACCCCACCCAGGTACCTGCATCAACACGTGGCAGCATGTCTCCACCCTCTGCCTCTGTTCTCACTACGCTGGCCCTCCAGGGAGCACCAGCCTGAGTGCCACTCCCTCCAAAAGGCATCGCCTGGCTGCTTCTCAATTCTGAATCACGGCACTTAATCTATGTCACATAGTTCCACTTTTTATTTTCTCCATCACTTGATTGTTTTAACTGTTTTAAAGCCTTGAGTCTTCTTCCCATAAGACCGTTAGCTCCTTGAGATAAGGGACCTCAAAAAATTCTAAGGAGCACCCAGGGATACTCAGAAGTCATCTTCCTCTATTATTAGATCATGACAAGAAAAACAGACCATCTCTACTCCAAAGGCCTTGATGGAAATCTCCAAATACCCCTGCCAAGTCTTTTGCATCAACTCCCTGCCAAGTCATTTTTAAGAACTTCTGGATAAAGGGCAGAGGGAACTCTTTAAAAAATATATGTATTTATGACTTTCGTGGTGGATAATATATTCATCTGGCTCAAAACTTAAAATGAAGTCAGCGGTCTACCTTTGTTTCTCAACCACTCACTCCCCTGCTGAGAGGCAAACAATGGACTGAATTCTTGTTTTTCAATAGGTATTCGAGCAAATAGATCCTCATTTTCTCTTGCTATTTTAATGCACAAGCTAACATGCAATATATATTGTTCTCCATCTTGCGTTTTGTTTAATAATGTATCTCAGACATCTTCCCAGGTCAAGCCTAGAGAGCTTCCTCACTGTGGCTGTGTGATGTTCCAGTGCAAGGATGACCCTGATTTATTTAACCAACCTTTTAAAAAATATATTTGTTTATTTGGCTGTGTCGGGTCTTAGCTGCAGCTCGCAGGATCCTTGCTGCCTCATGTGGGATCTTTTGTTGCGGTATCTGGACTCTCTAGTTGTGGCACGTGGGCTCAGTAGTTGTAGCACTCTGGCTTCAGTTGCTCCACGGCAATGTGGGATCTCAGTTCCCTGACCAGGGATCGATAACCATGTCCCCTACATTGCAAGGCAGGTTCTTAACCACTGGACCACTAGGTAAGTCCCACATTAACCAAACTTTAGTTGTTAGATGGCAAGTGTTTCCAGTCCTTTACCAACATATGCAATGCTTCTGTAATAGCCTTGGTCAGACAAAACATCACACTGAAATGAGAATTTTCAGAATTGAGAAGCAGCCAGGCGATGCCTTTTGGAGGGAGTGGCACTCAGGCTGGTGCTCCCTGGAGGGCCAGCGTAGTGAGAACAGAGGCAGAGGATGGAGACACGCTACCACGTGTTGATGTGGGTACCTGGGTGGGGTCCTAGATTCTGCATGCTGGGGGGTCAGGAGCTGTATAGCAGGGCAGCCTCATGGTGAGTGTGGGGTGTGATAAAGATCTGCTGCATGGTACATGCAGGACAGATTGGAGACTTGACAAGCTGGAGTCAGGGAGGAAGCCAGAGGCTAAGTCAGGGAAGCCAGGCTGTGTTGAAGGCCTCGGCCACACCCGTGGTTCTGGAAAGGGAGGGGATTTCTAACTGAAATGAGGGTTTTCAACTTACTAGGTTGGTGAAGGTGTGAAGAAATGGCACCCTCATACTTTGCTGGTAGGAGTGTAAATTGATATAACTTCTTTGGAGATCTTCCCAATCCAGGGATTGAACCTAGTCTCTTGTGTCTCCTGCATTGGCAGGCAATTCCTTACCACTGTGCCACCTGGGAAACTTGCCTTTGGGCTACTGCTAGGTAGAATTGTTTTTCTGTAGTCAAATTTATCAGTCTTTGCTTTTACGGCTCCTAGATTGGGTGTCAAAGGAGCAAGACAGCCGCTCCTTCATCCCCCTCCGGCCCCCAACACACAGCTTTTAAAAATTCTGCCTGTACAAAAACCTTGGAATGACTTGCCAGGTTTTGTGAGGAACAGGACAACTCCTGCCTTCCAGGAGATCCCAGTTTCAGGGAGACATACACTGACTACTGCAATTCCACAGTATAAGCCTGAGTTGGCCAGGAAAGGCTTTCCAAAGGCAGTGGCATCCAGGTAAATCTGGAGGTGTGCGGGAAGCAGCCAGGGGAAGAATGGTCTTCCAGTAAAAGTGGAAAAGCATATGCAAAGACAAGAAGCAACAGGGCTCAGCCAAGGTTGTCCAGTCTGGCAAGAAGACAGGGAGCCCCACAGAGCTGGTGTGTGGTAGGGGTGGAGCTAGGAAGTAGACAGGGGCCAGATCACAGAGGGCCGAGAGGATACTGCCTGAAAGTCAGGGGGAGGTGGCAGAGGACACATCAGCCATGTGGAGGATGAGCTGCAGTCAGTCCAGGGTGGAGGCAGGGCCTCAGAGGCTTCCGCCTCTTGCCTGGCCACAGCCACAGCAGCCTAGAGAGACTCCAAACAAGAGCAAGAATTTCAGACCAAATGTTCTATCCTGCCAAGCTTCCAGAATTCTATAAAAATCATCAGCGAAGCTAGCACCTTCTCTGAGAAACATGTCTACCCAAGATGATGACAACTTCAAGAGCTTTTTCCTGGGGAAGGCAGTGGTTGTCACTCCCACCTCAGCACCCCACTGGCAGATGAGGGAATTGTAGCCAGGGCCCTAAGTGCCCTCTCCTCTGCTCCAGCGTGGCTCAGGGAACAAGTGGGCTCTCCAGCCCCCGCCCATTCATACAGATCCTCATTCCTTCAGAATGCAGGACTTCCACAATGGAGTGGTGGACTCCCAGCTGGCCCACATCCCTGGGGACATCTCTTTCCTTCCACTCGACAAGGCTCAGTCCTGCTCTGAGCAGTCACAGACAGGCCTATGAACTTCTCTGCTCCCGTGACCTTTTAAAACAGGTATTTTGGAGCAGGTTTCCTGAGCAGCTGTCCTCCCTGAAGTGCCCAGCACAGAGCCTTGCACACAGCAAGCATTCTGCAGCATCTGCTGTTAAAACTGGCAGTCTCAGGGGACGTCCTTCATGGTCCAGTGCTTAAGACTCCAAGCTTCCAATGCAGGGGGCGTGGGTTCCATCTCTGGTTGGTGAATTAAGATCCCACACGCTGCATGCAGTGCAGACAAAAAGATCTTTTTAAAAACTGGAAGTCTCACCATTCATTGGAGGTTGCTGAGGGAAAGGAAGGGAGATGTGAACAGAAGGAAGTCGGAATCCACTTAAACAGAACCTGGGGACTGCCTCTGGGTTTCAGTTATCCAGGGCCCCACCATGCCTGACCCCCACCCAGCAAAAGAACTTGGTTCTTCTCCTTAGTGCCCTAAGGCAATTTTATCCCAAAGGATAACAATAGTGCTAGAGATAAAGGTTCTTGGAGGCCTTGGTTACCACCAGGCCTCCTGTTGTTCAGTCGCCCAGCCGCTCAGTCGTGTCTGACTCTTGGCGACCCCATGGACTGCAGCACACCAGGCTTCTCTGTCAGCCATCTCCCAGAGTCGCCTGGAGCTTGCTCAAACTCATGTCCATTGAGTTGGTGGTGCCATCCAACCATCTCATCCTCTGTCGTCCCCTTCTCCTCCTGCCCTCAATCCTTCCCAGCATCAGGGTCTTTCCCAATGAGTCGGCTCTTCGAATCAGGTGGTCAAAATATTGGAGCTTCAGCTTCAGTATGAGTCCTGTCAATGAATATTCACGGTTGATTTCATTTAGGATGGACTGGTTTGATCTCCTAGCAGTCCAAGGGACTCTCAAGAGTCTTCTCCAACACCACATTTCGAAAGCATCAATTTTTCGGTGCTCAGCCTTCTTTATGGTCCAACTTGGGGCCCTTCCAAGGCACTTCTACCCTTCAGTGGTCTGAGGGCATGCAGAGGGGTACCCACTCACACCAGCCTGGAAGGCAAGAGGGCCAGAAGCCAGCCCCAACCTCAGCTTCAGTCAAACAAACCCCTCCCCACGCAGCCACCAGACAGCAGTTGGGTCAAAGGCAGGGTATCGGAGGGCTCCTGGGGCAGAGCTTGTATCTCTGGAATCCACTTCCCCGGGTGTGCTGCTGTGGGGGCAGGCACAGACACTGAGGCCCCATCTCAGGCATAGCAAAGCTCATGAGGACGACACCAGGAAGCAAGGGGCCTGGGTTCCAGGGCAGGTTCCAACCCTGCTGCCTATGTGCCTGTCACTTATATAAAGTGCACATCAGCTTACGGTCCACGATTTTGTTTTCCCCAAAATGACACGGTCTATTTCAGTAAACATTAGAAAAGCTCACTGGTATGAACACATATCTAGCTTTAACTTCCATTTTATTTGACATTTACTATGTGAGAGGCAGTGAAAGTATTAGTCGCTTCAGTCACGTCTGACTCTTTGCGACCCCACGGACTGTAGCCCGCTAGGCTCCTCTGTCCAGAGGACTCTCCAGGCAAGAATACTAGAGTGGGTTGCCATGCCCTCCTCCAAGGTGAGAGGCAGTAGGGTGGGCATTTTATACACATTATCTTATTAAGTCCTCTCAACAACTCCATGAGGGTAGGATAATACAGATGAGGAAAGTGAGGGTCAGCAAGGCTGAGCCCCAAGCCAAGGTCCCACTGCTGGCACACAGCAGAGCTGGCATTGGAATGAGAGGCTGTCTGCCTTCAGAGTCCTTTGCCCCAAACCACCATATGATGCGAGGACTAAGGAGTGCTGGTCAGTTGCCAGCCTAGACCCTTCCCCAGCCTCTGATCTCTAAAACCACAGACAGGCTGCAAAGGAAAGACAGTCTCTCAGAAGGTCACTTTTCTTTATTCTCAGTCACCCCAATCTCACAGCATGGTCTGCGGGAAATCTCAAGGTCTGGCCAACTCGCAGGCTTCCCTGTGCCCACTGAGGAGCTGAAGCTCCACAGGCCCGGGGTCTCCAGCTGATGCTATGGTGTCGTTGAGTCACTCCTTCTAAAAGCAGGTCCTGGGCACGACATCGGGTCAAGGTTTCTCGGTCACTCCTAGATCCCCTTCCCAGAGCACAGGCACACTACTGCAGCTGGTCCTCTGGCTTGCTATGCGCATCCCAGGAAAAGGTGGGGAGGAACTCGGGAAAGTGGGTGTCTCCTGGTTGGAAGAAGTTGGGACCTGGGCCTTTGGTCTACTTTGACCTGGGGCAGGTCATGGCCCTTGGGAGGCTCCAGAGCAGGCCCAGGCCAGACCACTACTCGGCGAAAGCAGAAGTCTTCACCATATTTTGGCAAAGTCCACTTTCTTCACCAACTTGGCCTAAAAACACCTCCTGAGTTCAGAGGGACACAGGTGACAGAAATCCTGGGTTCAACTCTGCTGGAAGCCACTGTACTGGGAGAGGACTTCTTTCACTTTGTCCACAATGGTGCCCACCTCAGCCATGGCCCCCAGACCTAGGGAGCAGAGTTCTTCTGTGGCCCTGCAGACTGGGGCAGGGGACCATCCCCAACTCACCCCTGCCAGCGCTCCCCAAGTGTGCCACCCAGAGCCCAGTGCCTGAGAAAGCCAGGACCAGGCCTGAGCCAGACCCAGCATGTCCCTCCAGAGACCCCCAGGACAAGGCCCCAAGAATGGTTACAGCAGCCATCGTGAACTGTTCAGGCTGTATGCCAGGGAGAATACTGGGCACGTTACCTAACAACTCCAAGAGGGAGGAGTTACCACTTCCATTTCCCAGGTGAGAGAGCGGAGCTGGAGGTCACAATGGGCTGGGATCTGAGGCTGCGGGAATGAGCTGTGAGCCTGGCCAGACACTCACCTTGGTCTCCACAGACCAGCTTCTTGGCCACACAGGGGATCTCGATGTAGCCGAAGGCCTTGAGCTGGCCCACCTGCTGCTCGGTGATCGGGTGCTCCCACATGGCGGTGTTCATCGCCGGGCAGAAGAGCAGGGGTTTGCTGCGGTCCCAGGCCCGGATGACACAGGTCTGTGAAGAAGGAGGGGCGTGCCTGCTACTCTGCTTGCCACCCCTCCCTAGACTTTCCAAATCTTACCCACAGCTTCCGGGCCACAGCCAGCTGTGGGCCTGGGGTGACTGGGGGCCACTGTCTGCTGTCTCCTTCCTTCAAGGATGTGTCTCTGGGCCCCTCTCATCTCTAGGCTCTGACACAGGGCCCGACATACAGGAGCTGCTCCACTAACGCTGGCCATGACCCAGCCACCTCCAAGCACACCTCCACTTCATGTAGAAAGGGCTCCCGGTGCCCAAGCATCTGTCTTCCCTACAGCCAGCCACACCTTGCAGCGGCTCTCGCAAAGCTGAGGACCAGGCTGCCCGGCAGGTAGGCCCATCTACCCCACACTAGCTCTACTTGAGGCCAACTAAAGCATGGCCATGAGAACTTCCACCAGACCAAACCCTTTCCCACGTGTTATCTCATGAGCCCGCACTGCGACCCTGTAAAGAAGCTGCTGTCCCATTTCACTGAGGGGAAGTTGTGCTTCCAGGAGGTAAGCCATTACCCAAGGTGACACCCCGACAATGATCCAGGGTGAGGCTTTGCACAACACCCATGCCGTCCTCCACCGCCTTGTGCAGTTTACCTCCCCGTGTCAGGCCCCTCCAAGTCAACACCAGAGCAGCTATGCACAGGACAGACCAGCTCACACAGTCTTTAGCGCTGTGAACTTTGCAATCACATGGACCTGGGTTCAAATCTTGCTGTGCTCTCTCTGTGACTAGCCATGAGAATTGGAACAAGTCCTTTCATGACAGGAGTCTGGGGTTCCTCTCTGCAAAAGCCCTCTCCCTGGGTGGTCGTGAGAATGGAGGGTGAGAATGCTTATAAAGCTCTTTGCACAGGCCTGGCACAAATACAGGCTCCAGAAATAGTAGGTCCTGTTATTATTACAGATAGGCTCCCTGGGCCAGGGGCTGCCTCGGAGGGAAATAAGCTCTGGGGCCCACAGCAGTGCACTCCCCTGGGCTCTGAGCACTCCAGGCACCTCTGCCTGGGCAATGGGCCCCTCAGGGAGCCAGTGGCGGGCACACCCCTTCCCTGAAGGGGAGCCTGTCTGGGAAAAGAGGGGGAGTCCAGAGAACAATGTCACAGACGGGCCAGAGAAAATGCCTGCCCTCCTCAGGGCCCCTGCCCTCTTCTGTGACAGGAAGGAAGCGGGTCAGCACACAGCCTCAGGCCCTGGCTGCTCGCGTCATCTCAAACACAGCGCTTGTTTCCCCACCAAGTCCTCGCAGTGAGGCAACCCGGCTGTGAGTGGACAGTTTCAGTCCACACTTCCTCTTGGCCCCATGCCATCTGCTGCATACCCAGAGAAGTCCCCCGACTCCGTGTGAGGTGGGTGGTGGCACGGCTGGGGTTTCTAAATGCCCTCAAAGCAAAGCACACCCACCAGAGCAGAAACTCAACCCTCTGTGCCCCACACCTCTCCAGGTTTTCCCATCTCATCACAAAGCTCAGCACTTCCCGGACAAATCACAGCTCCATCAAACCTTCCGGCAGCAGGAGGACTGAAAGGAGGCATCAGTTCCCACGGTCATTTCTGTTTGGCCAGTGCTGTATGTAGCACCTCAGGCTTTGCCCCTGGGAATCCGCTTGGGCAGAGAGAAGGCCTGGATCTGGGAGAGGAGACCAGCTGCCAGCTAGACAGGTGACCCAGGGAAGTTATCTCCTCTTTCCAGATCTGCTTGGTTATTTAGCACAAAGAAGGGCCAGAGCCTGAGTGGGCCAGAGGACAGACAGAGATGCACGTCACCCAGGCCTAGGGCCCAGAG
This sequence comes from Giraffa tippelskirchi, assembly GCF_054371585.1. Taxonomy (NCBI): domain Eukaryota; kingdom Metazoa; phylum Chordata; class Mammalia; order Artiodactyla; family Giraffidae; genus Giraffa; species Giraffa tippelskirchi. The sequence goes on along the minus strand of NC_137286.1, from coordinate 33,915,536 downwards.
ACTGGGAACGTAGGTCCATACATAGCACATGGCTCCAGTGCATCCCAAGATCTAGACAGTGTGCACCCCAATTTCAGGGAGAAGGTTTGAAGGAGGGGGGAAGCAGGGCAAGCTCCTTTGGGAGAACATAAGGAAAAAACATCTTTCGAGAGAGAACAGAGCCACAGACAACAGCTTCAACTTTGTAGGATTTGCGGTTCTTTGAAATACTTGCACCTTCAAGTGAAACCTTTGAGGCAAAGGGCCTCAGGCCTGGTCTTGGGAACACATTCTACTACTCAGCCAACTCAGTAGAAGGGAACTCCAAAGATTCCAGGGAGCGCTGGTGGCTCTGAAGAAAAGAGGAAAGCAGAGCTTTCGGGAGTGAGCAGGGAGCTCTCAGAGAGTTGGCCCAGGCCGGGGCTTAGCTCCTAGAGGTCAGCCTGCCTTGTCACATCAGCTGGCTACTGACCAGCCAGAGGAAAGCCCGGACATTTGATGAAATGGTGCTGGTTACACACAGCGCTGACGCACTTAGATGAAAGTGACCAGGGGCCTGACCCGTTCTGATGTCCTGTCAGCCAGGCACCAGCCCCACCGGGAGGCGTTCTTGACAGCGTGGCCCAAGCCCGCCCTCCTCTGCACTTCCCCACCCCTGCTCCTGCCACACGATCCGTGTGCTGCTCTGCTTCTGATCACCTGTCCTCTAATTCAAATGATGCTTGAATCACTAGCAGCTTCTTTGAGAAATACCTTAAGCACCTATCAACAAGCAAACAAAGAGACTAACCCCCTATCTAACCCCCCAAAACCTCGACCCAGCTTCGTAAGTCACTTCATCATATTAAACTCTGAAAACCTTCTGCTGTTAGCGGAAGTAAAATTACTGATTACCTTATACATGCAATAAGCATGTACTGAATGCCTACTATATGCCCAATACTGTGCAACGTGGTGATTCCATTGTCAAAGGACTGACATACCACATACCAGAGCACAGGCCAAAAACCCTCTCCTTCCAGACTGTCAGCTCCCTGTGTTCTGTGTGTCTGTCCACACAGGGCCTGGTCCCTGGCAGGTAAAAAAGCTGGATGAATGAGGGAAATGGGATGATACGAAAGAGGTGGGAAGGATAGGGAACACACCTAGTCTTCCCAGGATGCTCATGTAAACAAAGGCTCCTTAAGGACAGCAGCTCCCTGGAGGTCCCTCAGGCCGAAAATGATCCCCACTCTACAGCTGGACTTCTCTTCCTCTCTTCCACCTCGAGCCTCTTGCCATCTCCTTTCTTCCCCATTAATTTTCCACAATTTCAGGGAAACTACCTCTCAGCCTTGTGGCTAAAAGTACAGGAGAGCTAAGTGTGTCTGGGAGATCCATGAGGAGGTAAACACTCTTCTCTGTTTGCCCCTGTGGATATCCAGGTCCTCGTGGGAAGGCAGAGCTAAGGGGGACTGGCAACAGAGCTGGGCAGGGAGGCCAGTGGGAAAGCATGTGGAGGGCAGCCCATGGACATGAGTGCCCAGGGGCCCGAGAGGCGGACACCTCGGAGGGCACTCACAAGCCAAGTCCACCCATCGGGACCCAGGCCAGCTGCCCCCCTGCCAGAGCACAGGTGAGGCCGGGCGGAGGGGGGTCCAGGGGACTGTGTTCCGAGCAAACCAGCCCACCACACAGGGATTCCCAGGTGAGAGGACGGTCTGGAAGAAGCACAGGGTGAGCACGGCCCCGGGAGGGAGGCAGGCCCAGCGAGGCACTCACAAGCAAGTTGTCACAGATGCCACTGGCCACCTTCCCCAGAGTGTTGGCATCGAGGGGCGCCACCAGCATGAGGTCCGCCCACCTCCGCAGGTCAACGTGGAGAACCGGGTCGGATCGGCACTTCCACATCTGGCGGAGTGAAGGAAGTGGGGTCACTTGGCCGGCCGCTCTCAGAGGGGAGGGAGGAGGGGTCGGAGTGGTTTGAAGGCCGACACAGACCTGGGACACTGAGTCAAGAACCCAAGGGAGACCACCCGAATGCCCCCCACCCCAGTTCACTGCCACCCCTCTTGCAGCTAAGCTGGTGAACCCTGGCTGTGGCGCCAATGGCCTGAGAGAAACCAGGCCTGAGGAAACAAATGTCCCTTGTCTCTCTGAGCTATTCCCTTTATGGTTTGGTTTTCAAGAGAACTGACATCTGGCAGGGAAGTCCTGGCCTGTCTGCTTGAGGCGGATGCTTGGGTTGTCCAAGCCAGTGGAAAGGCTCTGGGCGGTGAGAAATGGAGGGGGCGGGGTGGGGGAGACGGGCCAGCCAGAAATGTTCTAGGCTGAGAATGTTTAAAAATGCCTGGCAGGGCACCCCTGTGGGGCCCACACTCGACGTCTGGTGAATTGGCCAGGGCCTGCCCCGGCGCGGGAGAGCAGCAGGGGAGCCCAGCAGCCGTGGGAAGTAAGGCGTTCCCGGCGGCCCCGACGCTGGGAGCCACGTGGATGCGGGTGGTGGGAACAGGGCTCCTCTGTGGTTTCATCAGCCCAGATAAGTACAAGGACACTCAACCCCGGGCACGGGGCCAAAGCTGAGCTCTGCCTGGGGTGGGAGGAGACTGTGGGCCTCCTGCAGGCCAGAAGCTGGACAGATGTTTTCCTCATCGCCTCTGCCCAGAGGCCCTGACCGCGGACTTGAGCCTAGCGTGTCTGCTCCGGCCGCCAGGACTGTAGGCTGCAGGGAGGACTGTCCTGTCCCGTTGATACAGACACGAGGGAACCCAGCCCAGGGGCCCAGCACTGACCTCCCATTCGTCAGCGTCACTGTAGAGGGTGACAGGCACATCCTGGGGGCTGTAAAAATGTTTGGCTCTCTCAGTTGTGACCACGGCTACTTCCAGCTGTCACCAAGAAAAGTGCAGGGGGTGGGGGAGAAGGAAAGAGAAACCGTTACCAGAGCCCCCAGCCTGGAGGCCACAGGGGGCCAGGCCAGGCCAGGTGAGAGCTTTCTTCACAGCCTGGCTGCGGAGAGGGCTTCTCCCTCGGAGGCAGTGAGCCCTGCGTCTGCAGGTACTTCCGCTGTCACCCAGAGGTCAAGGCTCACCAGGTGCGGCCGTTTCACTTCCCCATCCGAGGGGCTGCCGAGGAATGAGTCACACAACTGCCCAGCGTATATAAAGCTGCAGGCTCCAGCCACTTGGGCAGGGACAGACCAGGGCAGGCAGGAGGGGGCCCCCCCAGGAGGCCCCCGGGTCCTGAGCTCTGGGCCACACCACAGGTCTGCCCTCTGCAGGCCAAGGCACTAGGGAGCCGGGCCCTGCACGTGGTGTCTGCAGCCACAGCCCAGCGAGCAAGCAAGCAGAGTCCCTCCCAGGACTTCTAGGAACAGGCTCCATGGGCTCTGGCTACAGACAGGCTCCAGGAAAACCAAACCCGACTCCCTGACACTCACGGGGCAAGAGTGATGGTTACCCTCGAGTTACTCATTTAGTAGATAAAATAATACCACAAACAAGGGGGATAGCTAAGCTGCTTAATAAAACAGAAATAGCACATGATAGTGTGAATGACACCAGACCCATTTCCATGATTGGTAAACTGAGATGCTAGACTAACAAGCAGACAGAGGAAAGGGGCCCAGAAGAGGCGGCTAAGAGGGGAGGGGTGTAGGAAATTATATCTCTGGGGGACATTTACCCAGGAGGGAAAAAAGTCAAGGGTGACGAGGACAGAATTGACTAACCAGGGGGATCACTGGGGACAGTGTCTGGGCCAGACACTGCTTGATGTTGCTATTCAGTCGTTAAGTCATGTCTGACTCTGAGATCCCATGAACGGCAGCACGCCAGGCTTCCCTGTCCTCCACTATCTTCCGGAATTTGCTCGAGTTCATGTCTATTGAGTCAGTCGCCCCCTTCTCCTCCTGCCCTCAATCTTTCCCAGCATCAGGACTTTTCAATGAGTCAGTTGTTTGCCATCAGGTGGCCAAAGTATTGGAGCTTCAGAATTAGTCCTTCCAATGAATATTCAGGGTTGATTTCCTTTAGGATTGACTGATTTGATCCCCTTGCAATCGAAGGGACTCTCAAGAGTCTTCTCCGTGATGGGGTTATAAACATTTTTAAGCCAAAAAATATTGGGTTTGCCCGAAAGTTCGCTCGAGTTCTTCTGTAAGATGTTATAGGAGATCTCACATAGAAAATCCAATATTCTGGCTTCTCTCAAAAACCCAAAAGCTCTGGCACCACGGGGCCCACACTGCTGCTCGATTTGAGTTGGTGCTGCTGGGTAACGGCTGCCTCCTTGGATGGGGTGTGCCAGTGCCATCTCCACCTAGTCCCTGCCCCTCCCTATCATCTTGCCGAGGCTCCCTCTCCTCATTTGTTTCATCTTTTGTGGGTTGTGGGACACCGTTCTGCACAGCATCTGAGAGCGAAGCTGGAAGCAGGGAGTAGAAGTGTCAGAGGCAGACTGTGGAAGAGCTTCAGAAGGTCTGGGGCTCCCAGCCCTGCGGCAGAGCTTGTGGACCCATCCATCCTCCCGCTCCCTCAGTCTTGGAACCTACCAGCCCCCAAACGTGCATAGAACCTCCTGCTCCTGCTGAGCAGGGGAATGCCTTCCAGGAGAGCCCTGAAGGAGCCTGGTCCAGTTCTGAGCAAGGCGGCAAAGGAAAAGGGCTGCTGTTCCCACACAGAATCCAGCCCTGAAGATGTCACAGGACCAGCACAGGTGAAGAGAGCGGATGAAAGGCGGGATGGTGCTGAGACTCTTAAGACCCAAGACAGTAATGAGGTAAGGTATGGGGCCAAATAAGTGAGAAGAAACCACAGGAAGAATATATAACTTTCAAACCAGCAGAAGAAAATTCAATCTACACAATAAAGGAAAGAGAAAGGAAAAAAAAAAAACAGAGAATACATAAGTAGAAAGCATTAAATAAGATGGAAGAAGTAAGTCCTAATAGAATAGCAATTATAGTAATTATATAATTGGCTAAACTCCCTGATCAAGATTCAGACTCTTATATTGGATGTTTTAAAATCCATCAATCACATCAAAATGTCTTAAAAGACACACTTAAAAAGATATATAAAGTTTAAATAAAAGAATAAACTTGCAATTAGATAAAGTGGATTAAACTGTTTCCTCTCAAAAGCCCACTGAAATAAAAGTAAGGGGATTTTTTTTTTAAGGTACAAACACCCAGAACAAAGAGAAGAGGACAAAAACAAAAACCCAGCACTTAAGATATGCTAACATATAATATATGGAAATGGAAGGAGGCATTAACAGATCAGATCAGACAGGACCAAATGCTCTTTTTTTTTTTAAATGAACATTTATTGAACAAAAAAGAGCTCTTGGAAATTAAAATTACAAATAGTCAAAGAAAAAATTCAATGTAAGTTTTGAAGAAATTTTTCAAAAAGTAGAACAGAAAGATAAAGAGATGAATAATAGTATAAAAAAAAAAGAGGAGAAAATCAGAAGACCAACTTAAGAGGTCCAAAATCTGACTAATTAGAGTTCCTGAAGGGGAGATCAGTAAAACAAGAGGGGTGAAAATTACAAAAGAAATAAAATTAAATGTCCCCAAACTGAAGAACTCCGAGGCTAGAACCATCTGTTGTTCCCACAGGGCTCTGAGAAGGTGGCACGCGGTTAGGCTCAAGGAACCTGGAGTGTCATGTCCCGGCCCCCACTGAGGGTCGGTCAGAGGAGCCTGAGCCCACACCAGCTTCTCTGGAAGCCACATCCTCCTGTATTGACGTACACAGGGTTTGCAATCAGCAAAACCTCAGGAGTTCTTCTCCCCCATGTTGCTGCTAAACCACAAGCCCCAAAGTCTACCTGCACTGTTACTTTCCCAAAAGCAGTCCCTCACATTTCCCTGGTGAATTCCACCTTCCCAGAGCTGGCCCACTGTTTTTGCTCAGTCAGTGAAGAGCTCCTAAAATCTCAATCCTGTTCCCCCTGGCTTGTTCTCTGTCAGTACCACTGTCAATAGTCCCAAGACACAAATCCAAATCATGAAAAGAACAAGGTCAAGAGCAGAGGCCTTCCCCAAGGTCCATACTGGGTTTGGTGTGGGAAAGAATCAAGAATGAACCTTGGACTTCCCTGGGGGCTCAGTGGACAAGAATCCGCCTGCCAATGCAGGGGACACGGGTTCAACCCTCAGTCCAGGAAGATTCCACATGCCTTGGAGCAACTAAGCCCCTGCACCACAACTACTGAGCTCACATGCTGCAACTACTGAAGCCGGTGCATCTAAAGCCTGTGCTCCACAAGAGAAGCCAAGGCAACTGCAAATAGAAAGTAGCCCCTGCTTACCTCAACTGGAGAAAAGTTCACATGCAGCAACCAAGACCCAGAACAGCCAAAAATAATAATAAAATAAAATAAAATAAATTTAAAAAAAAAGAGAGAGAATGAACTTTTCCAAGTAGGATCTGTAGGTCACCAACCACAACCTCAGCACACCAGGACAAAACTTGTCCAGTTCAGGAGATGAATCACCCAAACTGGGTCAAGTCTCTTCTACCACCATTTATCCTTTTCCAAGTTCAAAAGAAAAAACTGGAAACAAAGTAGGACTCAAGAATCCCCCACCCCACTCCAGGTTATACCACTGGCCTCCGAGACCAGGTGTTGTTCCATTGTTTTTTCCAAATATGTGTATCAGTCATCTCCGTCATCCTGAGTTTTCACTGCAAGCTTCAGGTCACTCTGGTGACTTCTGGACCATATTCTTGCTTCATCTTTGGTTATATGTCCTCCTTTCCATTTAACTGCTTTCCCATTTTCTTCAACAGAGGGCTTCCCTGGTAGCTGTATCAGCTTCTGGTCACTGCCTTCTTTTCCTCAAGGGACTACTTTCTTTTATTTCTAAGCATTTCCTGACTATACTGGACAGTTTGCCCCTTAAGATCACCCCAATTCATTCTCTCTCTTCTGAAATTTGAAAAGCTGCTTCCTGGAAAGCTAGTTGTCCTGCTCTCCCCTCTCTCCTAACTCTGCCCTGCTCTCCCCAGGCTCTCCAAACAGCCTGCCGGTTCTCAGAGTGAGGGCTGTGCCTATGGCCAACCCTCAGAAACATTCCCAGTTTGGTGACGGCCCTGTTCAGGGCTCCCTCCTCCCTGTCAGCTCCACCCTTCACTTCCCTCTACATGCCCCTCACCATCTTCCCCGGCTCCTGGGGGAGCTCCAACCAGGGGTCCAGGTGGGCCTCCCACCCTGGTCCACTGCTGCTACTTGAGGTCCTTCCTTTAGGCTCCTCCCTCGTCTCTCTGGCTAGCCTCCCAGGTTACACAGTCATTGTTAGGGAGCTTCCTGGGGTCAGTGTCTTTATAGAGAGTTATGTGAAGAGTATGTGATGAGCCATCATTCCCAATGGCCCTCCCTTGACCCCTATAAAGCAGCCACCTCTCCTTGGCAGTGACCCTGACCCCAGTGTTGTCTGGCAGGCCCAGGCTAGTTTTTCTGGTTTTAGAGGGATGTCACTTGATATGATTCTTCATTCCCATGGGCTTTGTTCTTTCATTTTCATTCACCCTGTAAAAAGGTTCTGGGAGCCAAAAGCTAGGCCCTGGGTTTCCATACAGTTTTTTTTTTCTTCACAAAAAAGGTATGTCATGTTACCTTCTGAGATACTAAATAACTTGGACTATTCATTCATTCACCTTGACCTTTCCCTCTGCAAATGCTAAGGAGCCTTGGCAAAGCAGAAAACTCCTGAGGACAGGAACCCTCCTTGGCTTCCTCTTACACCCTTCTGGGTCCTGGGAGAAGCAGGGCTGGACATTAAAACAGTCTCTCACACACTTCAGAGTTCCTGAATGGCAGCTCTGTGCTTGACCCCCTGGTGACACCCCTGCCAACAGTTTCTGTCATAATATTTTTAACCTGAGCCTCTGAGTGATGTGACCAAGGCGTGGCCAGGCCCTATAGTATAAGCTGCCTACATTTTGCTTAGCATTTATGGAGATTCCTTCCTGAAACTAGTTGGAAAGTCTGGCATTCTTTCTCTGTTGAAAACACATCAGCAATCCCATCTGGGGCTCCTGGGGAGTCGGGGGGTGGGGGGAATGGGAAACAGAATTTGGGGCAATTCCTCCACTTCTACTGTTAGGCCCCTGGCCTGGCCAGGCTCCTTCTGGAGCAGGTATCAAAGGGACCCGGAAAAGCATTGTCATAGCCGCAGGATGAGATAAATCCCATGGCTTGAATGTCCACCTCCGCTCTCATCTCTGGCTTCTACTCACTACAACCATGAGCTAGGAGCACCCTTCCTCAAGTCTAACAATCAAAAATGACATTGTCCAGGGTTCACTGGGAGGACCACCACTCTACAGAAATCAGCTAACAGAACTCTCTGCAGCGAAGAAAACATGTCACATCGGTGCTGTCCAGTACGGCGGCCTCTAGCCACGCATGGCTACTGAACACATGAGGTGTGGTTGGTGTGACAAGGGAACTGAACTTCTGGTTTTATTTCCTTTTAATAAGTTAAATTTGAATGCAGCTAGTGGCTACTGTATTATATAGCACAGCTCTGGTATATACAAGTAGAGAAGAGTCCCAACTGGAACCCCCAGCTGAGTGGTTAGAAACGAGCAGGTGCTCCTACAGGGCATGCGACTGTGGCTCCACAGGAGACTGACAAGGACTCTAAAGAGGAAGCACCGGCCATGACCTGACCCGGCACAAGGCGAGGAGTCCAGAGCTCTGGTGGCTTAGTCCTTTGTCACACAGCAGAAGATCATGACACTGGGCCTCCCAGTGTTGACACTGGCAGCGCCTGGGGCCTAGGGGCCAGCCAAGCAGCTGGCATGACCCTGAGCACGGGGGTGGCGGGTATACTATAGACAAAAGGGTTCTGGGTGCAGTCAGCACATGGGGTTGGGGGGAAGCTATGGAGGAGGAGGCCTCATTAATAAATCCCCGAGGGAGTTCCTCTTGGCTGAGTGGGTGTTCCAGTGGCTCACAATGATCTCTCTCCACTTGACAGACATTTACTGAGCCCACTACACACATGGCAGCCAGAGCTGGTAGGGGCTTAGTGTGTCTGTCTAACGAGTGGGGGGGGGGCGATATAGGACCCCTGACTATAAAGCAAGACGGACCAGGCAGGAGTTCACACCTGCCTGGGGATTCTCATCCTCACGGCTGTGGTTAGGTGGAGTAGAGAATGCCCGTAATCTGAGCTCAAGTCCGCTGGCTGATGGTTGTCAAGAAACCTGGTCTTGAGCCCCAGTTCTGCCAGCCCACTGGCTGGGGGATCTCAGGCGAATGCTTTCTCTCTAGCCCGGTTTCCCTCCTGAGCCATGAGCCATCTGGACCACAGGGCCCCCAAGAGCCGCTCCAGCTCACTATACCATCCTAACCCTCTTGTGACCTTGCCCTTTCCCACCAGGTTCTGCCATTCTCTCCTCTGCCTCCAAATTGGCCTCCTGGGGGAGCTGCTATTCTCAGCACATGGCCCTTCCTGCCATTTAAGTAGGACCAGGCTGCCAGTCCCTCTGTGCGTGCGTGCTAAGTCACTTCAGTCGCGTCAGACTCTTTGCAACGCTGTGGACTGCAGCCCACCAGGTTCCTCTGTCCATGGGATTCTCCAGGCAAGAATACTGGAGTGGGTTGCTGCGCCTTCCTCCAGGTAATCTTCCCGACTCAGGGATTGAACCCGTGTCTCTTACGTCTCCTGCACTGGCAGGCAGGTTCTTTACCACTAGTGCCACCTGGAAAGCACCCAATCCCTCTGTGCCCTTCCCCAACTAAAGAAATTTCTCAAGAATGAAGCTAGAGCAGCCGAGTGCAGAGGCTCTCCCTCAGGACGCTGTTCTGGAGTATCAGAGAAGGACCCTGGTGCAGGAGCCTGGGGCTGGCTGCCTCTGTGGCCTGTAGAACTCACTCCCCAAGGGAGGAGGCCAGGGAAGGACGGGGCCAGCCAAGTCAGCGGAAGCCCAAATAAATGCCTCAGAGTGCTACAGCTGAACCAGTTTCCACAGCACGACCACAGAGCAGGCAGGTAGTCCCTGCCTGGAAAGAAAGGAAAACCTCAAACCAGGCCATGCTTCTTCTGCTCTCCTTTCCTCAATGAGCAGTATTAAAAAAAAAAAAGCATAAAATCACAAAAAACATTCCATGATATTCCCAGCAAAAGCTCCACTGATTTTAAAAAATAAAATAAGTACACACAGAGGTTAGAAAATCAAAATAGAACAGAAAGACACAAAATCCAAGTCTCCTGCCTGCCCCCATTTCGCCACAAGGGTAACCACCTCCAGAGGGAAAAATCGCAGGCAGTTAACCTAGACATGTGAACACACAAAAGGAACCATACTATATGACTGCAGTAGGCAAAATTTTCCTATAAAGGTCCAGATACTATTTTAGGCTTTGTCACAACTACTCTACTCTGTAGTAGCAAGACCGTAGCATTTAGCTGTTGCTGTCGGTCAGTTGCTAAGTTGTGTCCGACTCTTTGTGACCCCATGGACTGTAGCACACCAGGCTCCTCTGTACTCCACTATCTCCCAGGGTTTGCTCAAATTCATGTCCATTGAATCAGTGATGCTATCTAACCACCTCATCCTTTGCTGCCTCCTTCTCCTTTGGCCTTCAGTCTTTCCCAGCATCAGGGTCTTTTGCAAATGAGTAGACTCTTCATATCAGGTGGCTAAAGTATCAAAGCTTCTGCTTCAGCATCAGTCCTTCCAATGAATGTTCTGGGTTGATTTCCTTTAGGATTGACTGGTTTGATCTTGCTGTCCAAGGGACTCTCAAGAGTCTTCTCCAGCATCACAATTTGAAAGCACCAAATCTTTGGTGCTCAGCCTTCATGGTCCAACTCTCAAACACATATACGATTACTGGAAAAACCATAGCTCTGACTATACGGACATTTATTGGCAAAATGATGTCTCTGCTTTTTAATACGCTATCTAGGTTTGTCAGAATGAACAAGCATCTTTTAATTTCATGGCTGCAGTCACCATCTGCAGTGATAATGGAGCCCAAGAAAATAAAATCTGTCACTGCTTCCATTTTTCCCCCTTCTATCTGCCATGGAGTGATGGCCATAGGCAATACTTCAATGAATGGGTATAGATGTGTCCCAATAAAACATTACGGACACTGAAATCGAATTTTATATCATTTTATGTGTCACAAAATATTCTTCTTTTGATTTTTTTCAACCACTTAAAAAGGTAAATAGTTTATATTTGTATGGTTTACAGGCCATACAAAAAACAGACTACAAGACTGCGGCCAGCGGGCCACACTTTGCTAACCTCAGCACCTTGCTCGTTTCGGCCGTGTCCTGAGGACTGCCCCACAGCAGCACATGAGATCCACCTAGTCTCCTGAACGGCTGCCTTGGATTCCATCAAGAGGTTGAACCATAACTGGCCCACAGTTCTACTGCTGGATATTTGGGTTGTTTCTGTTTTGTTTGAAATTATAAACAGTGCTAAAATGAACATGCTTGTACATTAGTGAGCTTCCGTACCCCTACAGGGTTCAAGCCTATGGGTGAATCAAGGGCTGTGACCATGTTTGGTTTCTCTAGATATTGCCAAAACAGCCCTCCAGAAAAAGCAGAAAAGATTTCATTATGCACATATGTAGGGCCCTCTTCCCTCACTTCTTAACAGTCCTGAATGTCCTGACAGGCATTCTGGAAACTTAGTGTTCTCTAAGCCCAAGGTCTGCCAACTTCCTGAGTGGGATATTTTCTCCACTTTCAGAAATCCTCTTCTGGCTCTCAGCCCTGCTGACACCTGCCCAGCAAAAGCAGACAGAGGTGTCAGTCTTCTCCACAGTGAGGAGGGTGCCAACCAAAGGGCACAAATTGACTGAGCTGACTGCTCAATTACAGGACAATTACAGAATGCAAAACAGCCAGAGCCCCTACATCCCAGGACCTTCTCTCAGGCTGCCTTTGGGTCCTAGGCCTTTCTGCCCTCACATCTAGAATCTCCTAGCCCCGACGCCAGGAGAGGCCTTAGAGATGTATCAGTTGAGTATCCAGCCCCCACTTTACTGCAGGGATAAGAAAACTGAGGCCATAAAAAAGACCTGACCTGCCCAGAGTCCCAGCGTGAGAAATCCTCTACGCAGGGTAGCCTCTCTCGAGGAAGGGCTGGCCCCCACTGTCCAACTCCTCCTACCTCACATACAGGCTCCAAGGCTTCTCTGCAGGTGGCCACTCTGGATGATGGCTGGTGTATGAGGCAGCAATCCAAATCCCCTCCTCCCCATCATTCCCTCAGTCTCCCTGGTCTGCCTCCAGGTCTGTGGTCCTCCTGGGAAGTCTGAACACACTGATGAATCAGCAGTTGTGAGCTAGTTCTGTAGAATCACCCAGCTCCTTGCTGCCTACAGCCCAGCTGCTTTTGCTAGCTGTTTGCTGGTCAAAATCTAGGGATCCCCAGGGAGCTCAGGAAAGCATGTGAACACATGACTTAGGCAAAGAGTTGGGGAGGACTGCTCCAAGGCACAAAGACTACTCCTGGGGGTGACTCAGAAGGCGGGCACTGGGGAGATCAGCTCCACCAGGGAGTGGGGGGCAGAGTAGGGGAGAGGGAGGAAAGGCTACCACCCTGGGGCCAACACAAAGCAAGCAGGGATCCCCCGTGGGTTACCAACACCTCACAAGGATGCCACTGGGCCACTCTAGGAGACGTCTGCCCACAGGAAGGGAGGGCCGCGGGCCCCTCCACATCAGCAGGTGGATGATGGCTCCAAGGCTCCTCTCACGTGGGCTGCCTCAGCAACCCCAACACCCCACACAAGTGGCTGCCCTAAAGGACATGACAACGAGGGAAGAAGAGAGGGTGAAGGACAGGAAACAAACACCATTAAGTGCTTCCATGTGCCAGGAGCTGTGCCTAATCGTTGGCACAAGATGACAAGTTTCAGCTCGGTCCCCCTCCTCCAGCCTTGACAGCAGCCTGAGGGGATGGGTGACAGTCCTCATCTTTATTTTAAAATGACAAAGGCAGGCTCCCAGAGGCTATCTCCGGGAATCCTCCCTGCTAGGTCACTGCCCTTCTGAAGTTGTTCAACTTCAACTCCAGCCGTAGAGGGGGAGCCAAGTCCCGTTCCAGACGTGGCCTGTCGGCAACAGAGGCTAGACTAAAAGGCCGAGGGCCGGCTGGAGAGCCTCCCTGCTCCAGGCAACCCTCTCCTCACACCGGGATAAATGCTGGCCGTGTGGGATGGCAGGAAGCGGTAGAGCTGCCATTTCCCTCTGCTCTGAGGCTGCCCATCTGTTTCCTGGGATAGGACTCCCTGCCCCCACCCAGCCCCAGGCCGGAAATTCACTTGCTCTGGGGCTATGGGAAAAGGGGACTGCAGGGCTCCCTCCCTCTGCAGAGGGCAGCGGCAGAGGCTGCCTCCCGCCCTCAAGGCTCTCGCTGGCCAGCTGGGTTCTGGTCATGAGAAGGGGGCAGGCCAGAAGGGTTCCTGCCCCACCAGCACCACTGCCCAGCCTCAGAGCAGCCACGACACCCTCCCCTCTGCTGGCCTGACTGGCATCCCTGGCTGCCTAGAGGGTGAGGTAAGGGGGTGACTTTCTGAGTATAAGTTTGTGGAAAATTTAGGGGAAAAAAAAAAGGTTTCCCGCCCCTGCCTGTGAGTCACAACATGGTCATCTGCAAGTGAGCACTGCCCCCTGCTGGACGCTTCCAGTACACCCATCTGTGTCATTCTGACTTGGGTGCTAGGCAGACATAAGCAAGGAAAAAGCACACCCTGTGCCCTAGCAGTTTAACACCCCACAAAACTAGCATCACAAACGGTGTCAAAGGTCATGTATGGTTCCCCAGCTTGGTCAAGATTCTCTTCTTAACCAAACATTAGTCAGGCTCTTTTGAGCCACTTTGCAACTAGGCCTGTCCCCAAGCTTCGTCCTCCTCAGCAAGACTCCTGCTGCTACACTGGTTTACTAGCCAGAATCGTGCACCCTCCCTATGTGATCAGTCTGGATATCTCACCAAGCTCCTCATCCCCCAACACTCCCTAGACGATGTCTGATCACCTGGGCTGCATTCGGAGAGAGTCAGCCAGGACAGTTTTGCTAAAATCTCCCTTAGCCTGATGTTTCCTCTTAATTTTACATACATACACACACACACATACATCACTCCTTGGCTACAAAGCCCCACTTTTCCTTGCTGTATTCATAATTAAACCCAATTCTATACTGCAGTCTAGTTTCCCTTATCACAATAGTTTTCCTGAATAAAATCTCTTTTCCCACTTCTGGTCTTTCTTTAATACATCAAATGAACAAAACCACATGGGCTGAGGCAGGCCAGGAAGGCTTTTATGTAAAGTGTTTGTGAAGAAATCGAAAGGGCAAGAAGAGCAGGGAGGGCGGCACAGCCTGGAAGGGGCTGGCTCGAAGCAAAGGCCATCAGGGGCTGCTGGAGGGGGGACAAACCAACAAAGGGCCTAGGATATATGAAGAAGTGGAGTTATCACTTGTTGGCTTTCACATTTTTTAAACCCTTCAACTTTTCCCACAAAAGGATCTGCCCTGGAACCCCATACATAAAACTGGTCAATGTTGAGGTAATCTGACCAAAGGCAAGGGGCTAAGCCCCCTACCCCTGGCATAGTGTGGTGGCCTCTAGGCATCTCTGAGCACCTGAAGGAGCAGAGTTTGAAACCACAGCTGCAGGCGATGGGGAGTTGCTAAGGTTCCAGTGCATTTGGACTGAGAGGACAGCCACGGTGTCCAACACAGAGGGAGGATAGAGCAGAAATGTCCAGGATGGAGTGAAAGCAGAGGCAGGGAGCCCAAGGCCGCCAGAGGGCGCTGAGAACTTGCCACACTTCTCCAGCCAGCTCTTTTCCACACTAGGACCTGAGGGAACTGAAGGTCAGTGTTTGGGAAGTCAAATCCTTCACTCACCAGTGTTCCTTTTCCAGTCTCCTCTCACTCTGTGTCTACCTAATCTAGTTCCTGGTTATACTGTCCCACTCGTCTCTGTCTGCTGCGTCCCCCACATACCAATGCACACAGAGGACTTCCACAAACACCATGATTAAGGAAAAGAAAACCCCGTGTACTGCACAAAAATGGGCTGGCCCCAGCGCACTAACGTCAGAGGCTGTCTAGTAAGGATACTCACACCAGGAATGTCCAAAAGCTTTGACACCAGAAGAGGCAACTTCAGAGCTGCAACACTCCCAGTAACACCCACGAGAACACGGAACTGTCTTCTCAAGGGTGCAGCAGCTGAACATGTGGTCCTTGGTTCCATGTGAGGCCTGGTGGCTTTGAGTCCTGGGAGCCTGCCAGAACTGGGCTCCATAAAGCTCTGTCAGGATTTAGGATCTAAAAGCAGAACAAGGGGGACCTGCTTCATTCATACATCCAACCAAAATGTATTGAGCACCCTGTGTTAGACGCCAGGCCAGATGCTGGGGTTCCCCAGGGGTCAATAATCCCAGCTTCTGGGAACAGTTTGATGAGGTCAGACGCCCCTACCCCCATCAGTCAGTCACACTGTAATACGGTCAGTGCCATGAGGCTGCACAGACTATGAGTTACCACCTGAGGAAGTAGTCAGAAACCAAAAAAAAGTAACATTCAGGTTGAGTCCTGCAGTACAAGGAAGTTTTTCAGAGACAGGAAGAAAATAACTTTGCAAGAAGAGCAATCTGGCAAAAGTGAAGAGGCCTGAAGGAAGGTGGCAGGTTTGGGGAACAGAGAGTAGCTTAGCAGTGAGGTGAAAGTGTGATGAGGGGGCAGTGGGGTGGGCAGGAGGTCAGGCTGCAAAATCAGGTCAAGGACTAAGTGTTAAGGGCAGTGAGAGCCAGGATGGGTTTTCATTTTAGAAAGATGGTGCCAGTGCTGCTGAGAAGTTTGGAGGGCATCTTGGTGGTGAACAGACTAGAGGGGGCAGACGAAGCAGGAGCCACTGCCATGGGCTGGGCTGACTGAAGACTGGTAGGGCAGGTTCCAGGGGTGCCTATGGGGTGGACCCCTATGCAACAAAGGGGTTTGGGTGCTCCAGGGAGCTGAGGGATTTGCCTCTCTGTCCCTTTCCCTGTGGATTAGGCACCACCCTACAATTCCACGGCCAAGAAGAGACAAGCATAAAAAGGATAAAGGCCACCCCATGAGACTAGCTGCTTGGTTTCTTCCCCTAGTCCCCAGATGTTGCTAGAAGTGATTGTTTATGATAATATGGCTGATGGATGCATTGAAACCTACACTCTGGCAGGCTGCACCAGCAAAGCATATTCATTCCATCAGCAACCAAGGGTGATCCACCACCAAGGGTGATCACACCAGCAAAAGAATTTTGGAAGACACAGCTGCTGCCTTCAGGGAATCTGTGCACGGACCAAGAAGACAGAAGTCACACCTGAAATCATTTGAGATGGTCCTTTTGTGAGATGGACCTTTTCAGTGATCACTGATTCCATTTGGACATCAGTTTCCTTGCCTTTCTGTCGCCACTTTCCCAAGACCACCACCACCAGCAAGCTCCCTGAATGACTGACCTGGTTTAAACACCAACCACTAGGCAGGTATCAGGCCTATGGTAGGTCCTGAACATCTGCTGAATGGATAATCACCTGTACCCTCTGAAGCAGAGCTGGGCAGAGAACAGATGCCTGGCCTGTCAACCAGGAGCCCTGGGCCCTGTCCATGTGCTCTTGACCCACTGTGTGACCTTGGCTCAGGGTCATTCCCTCCCTGCACATGTCTCTTCACTGAATAACACAAAGACAGGACCAGGTGATCTCTGAAGCTCCTCCCATCAGCAACCTTCTGAGTCAATGCATGAAAGACAAGAGGTAAGCGACTCTCTGTACAAGGGTATCCGGGAGATGTACTCAAAAAGGGTAGAATCAACAAGGGAAAGGGACACCAAGGCAGACCTCGAGGAAGAAGTCCAGTGAGTCACTCAATGGCTACCTATGTGGCTGCAACCCATAAGGGCTCCCTCTTTACTCCACAGGCCCCTTGGCTCCTTAGGGCCCCCTTGCCCATTTTTTGCCTTGAAGACTCAAACACATACCCATATGAGTTGAGGATCATGTTTAGGTTGATTATATCACTGTTACCTGGAAGGGTCTCCCAGGGCCCCAGACTCTTCTTAACAGAGGTTAAGCACAGGCCAGTTTCCTAGAACAAGACAGCCCCCCAAAGTTCCATTTGCCAGCAATCTCAATCTCTGCTCTACATCAGGACCTCAGCCAGGGCCATGTTTGCCCACAGCAGAACTGAGTCTACTCTAAGGGAGAGCCGTGTTGGCAGCTGACAAGGCTAGAGGGCCTATCAGCCAGCTTCTTCCCAGAACTAATCTGTGTGCTGATCAGCATCCAGGAGGAGGCACGTTCTCAACACTCCAGAAACACCCACCTGCCAAATTCCAAACCTTAACCCTTGACCCTAGCATCCAACTAGGACTAGGACATGAGAGATTCCTGCAAAATCAGAAACTGAATTTAAAATCTCCTCCTGGTGGCTCAACAGTAAAGAATCTGCCTGCAATGCAGAAGACTGCCTGCAAAGCAGGAGATGCAGGTTCGATCCCTGGGTCAGGAAGACCACCTGGAGAAGGAAAATAGCAACCCACTTCAGTATTCTTGCCTGCAAAATCTCATGGACAGAGGAGCTTGGCAGGCTACAGTCTATGGGATTGCAAGAGTCGGACATGACTTAGCGACTAAACCATCACCACCACCACATCAAATTGATATCATTCCTAAGGAGCAGGTTACTGAAAGCAATCAGTTAAACTTGGGGCAGGAATTCATGCTGGTGACTTCAACTGCTTCCCCACAGCAGGTGGTACAGCCCAAGATTTCCTATTAGTACTTAGCCTGCTGAGGAATCTTTGTTAAGGACCAAACCCTAACTAACTTTCTAGAATAGAAGGGGGAGGGGCGATATGTACTTGAGGAATAGAGAGTGGATAATTTAACCAACATCTGAAAGCAAGGTCAAATCAGCTCAAACTGCCAGTCCCATGGAGGGCAACAGTTGGCAGTTCTTTATGTTTACTCTCAAAGGTAGCTGTAGACAGCACCTCATCTTCCTGAGCTCTGCTGGACTCACAGAAACCCTTGAGCAGCAGAAAGAGCTGGTAAGCAGAGAGGCCAAAGGGCTGAAAGCTGTGATTACTAAGCCTCAAGCTCCCAGGGCGCCAGCTATGCAGGTAGCCACATGCATGCAGCCACAGCCAGAAAAATGACAAGCTTCTCTGTCCTTTAAGAAAGACAAGGCCAGACAGAGTAAAGAGCCTCAACTTGTAGCAGCCTTATGATGTGTAAGTTTCCTTTTCTGATGAGTTTAATTACGGCAGAGTTAAGTAAAAGTTTCCGGAATGCTTGCCAATCACAAGATGGGTAAGGGTGGAGCCAGGGCAGAACCAGGGCTTTAAAAAAATCCAGATCGGGGTTTCAAGCCAGCCCAGCCACAAACAGGAGCTGGGGCCCAGAAAAAAGAACCGAATTTGGGTGAGTGGGCAGGGAATCCAGGACCCTTTCAGCTCAGTTCAGTCGCTCAGTCGTGTCCAACTCTTTGCGACCCCATCAATCACAGCACGCCAGGCCTCCCTGTCCATCACCAACTCCCGGAGTTTACCCAAATCCATGTCCATCGAGTCGGTGATGCCATCCAACCATCTCATCCTCTGTCGTCCCCTTCTCCTCCTGCCCCCAATCCTTCCCAGCATTAGGGTCTTTTCCAATGAGTCAACTCTTCGCATGAGGTGGCCAAAGTATTGGAGTTTCAGCTTCAACATCAGTCCTTCCAATGACCACCCAGGACTGATCTCCTTTAGGATGGACTGGTTGGATCTCCTTGCAGTCCAAGGGACTCTCAAAAGTCTTCTCCAACACCACAGTTCAAAAGCATCAATTCTTCGGCACTCAGCTTTCTTCACCGTCCAACTCTCACATCCATACATGACCACTGGAAAAACCATAGCCTTGACTAGACGGACCTTTGTTGGCAAAGTAATGTCTCTGCTTTTAAATATGCTATCTAGGTTGGTCATAACCTTCCTTCCAAGGAGTAAGCGTCTTTTAAAAAGTTCCTCACCTCTGGCCCCAAGATTCTGCTCTGCCCTTATCTCCCACCAGTCAATAAACTCTGTCCCAGTAATAATGAAACACCTGCAGCTCCGGCACTCTTCCCCCAAACCCAGTCATTAAAAGGAGTGGCGTAGCCACAGGAGTACTTTAAATCCCTTCCTTCAAGTTAAGGGAAGGGACTCTTCAGAGAGAACTCAAGGTCTTGACATTCTGCTAAGACTGCTCTTCTCTCAAACCAGAAGCAGGCAGGCTTGACTCTGCAGCTTCTGGAATCCCATTAGGCACTCTTCCTCAAGGCCACAAGTTGGGGACACATTACATTCAGGCTTCCGAGGTGGTACTAGTGGTAAAGAACCCACCTGCCAATGCAGGAGATGTGAGAGATGCAGGTTCAACCCCTAGGTGGGGAAGATCCCCTGGAGGAGGCCATGGCAACCCACTCAAGTATTCTTCCCTGGAGAATCCCATGGACAGAGAAGCCTGGTCCATAGGGTCACACAGTCCAACAGGATTGAAGCGGCTTAGCACTCACACATTAATATTACGTACACATGTGAGGGCTACCAACAAAGGAGTGACTGGGAACTGCTACCTCTCAGCCACTAGGAGAGATGAGGACAATTTCTGCTCCAAGGTACCCATCACTTCCCCAACTTGGGAATCTCTATTACCTGGCTGCTGCTGTTGCTGCTAAGTCGCTTCAGTCGTGTCTGACTCTGTGTGACCCCATAGACGGCAGCCCACCAGTCTCCCCCGTCCCTGGGATTCTCCAGGCAAGAATACTGGAATGGGTTGCCATTTCCTTCTCCAGTGCATGAAAGTGAAAAGTGAAAGTGAAGTCGCTCAGTCGTGTCCGACTCTTCGCAACCCCATGGACTGTAGCCTACCAGGCTCCTCCGTCCATGGGATTTTCCAGGCAAGAGTACTGGAGTGGGGTGCCATTGCCTTCTCCGGCCTCCAATACTTCCAAGTACAGCACTAAAGTTTTTCTGACAAAATTTGGCCTCACTCTCATTTTTTAATGTCATTCAGCACTTTTAGGTGGAGCCAGGGGATATCTTCAATATCCCAGGGCTTTCCTTTTTCTGTTGTATCAACTTGTAAAATGGTTTGTACTTTGGGCCATCTCCTTTCCTTTTGAAAGTAAGCTCGTGGGTTTTGCTTTTTGTTTTTTTAAGGCAAGAGGTTAAATGTGGGTAACCGATAGGGCTACCTTTTAAACTAGATTAAAGGGCCCTAGGCAATTGCAGAAGAGCATAAAGCAGGGATGGGACGGCACATACAGAAATGCACCACTTCACAGGCACATACAGAAATGCACCACTTCATAGGTATACCTATGGCTGATTCATGCTGCTGTTTGGCAGAAACGAACACAATACCGTAAAGAAATTATCCTTCAATAAATGCCCCACTTCAGGATAGAGCTGGGAACAGGTCCATAGCGCTCCGGACCCACAGACTCCACAGCCTCTACACACACACAGACACACAGACACACAGACACACACACAGACACACACACAGGCACACACACACACAGCTGCAGACTCCACAGCCTCTACACACACACAGACATAGACACACACACACACACACACAGGCACACACACACAGCTGCAGACTCCACAGCCTCTACACACACACAGACATAGACACACACACACACACAGGCACACACACACAGCTGCAGACTCCACAGCCTCTACACACACACACACACACACACACACACGCACACGCACACGCACACGCACACCCCGGCAGACCCGCAGCGGCGAACAAAGCTTCTTGGGCACCAATAGGAGAGCGAGGACACGCATGCACACACGCGCCCACATACACAGAAAATGAGGTCACACAAAGAGGTCAAAGTCACCAACGAAGCTTCCCCAGCCTCCCGCTTGCCCCACCACGGGAAACCAGCCTCCACGGTTCCCCCAGCTTTCTCACCCGCGCCAGGAACGTCGCGGGACAGCCCCCAAATGTCGCGGTATCTTGGTCGCTCCTCCCACTGATTCTGACTGGCACGCAACTTTACGGCTGTCGGAGGAGTCCTCCGCGACCGCGTAGCCTTCTGGGAGTTGTAGTCAACTTCTCAGCCTTCCGGGAACTGTAGTCCACTCGGGGAATCCCACCGGGAACACCGGTTCCCAATTTCTTGGTATTTCCTGTGTTCATCTGGGCCTGCCAGTTGTCTGACCTCCTCATCCCCCCAGCCCCACCCACACTGCTTATCACTGCAGTACTTAATACTTTTACTGAGCCTATCTTCTGTTTTTTGTTTTAATTCTTTTAATTAAATAGTGTTTTTGGCTGTGCCAGGTCTTAGATGCTGCATGCAAGTTCTTTTAGTTGCAGCATGGGGGATCTTTAGGTGCAGCATGTGAACTCAGCTCTCCGTCAGGAAACTCAGAACTCCTCCTAACAGGCAGAAGGCCTCTGTAGCAATTTCAAGGCTGCCTCAGAGAAAGAACTACACAGAAGTGTGTGACTTTTGACCTCTGGGAATGACAGGCGATAGGCCCACTGGATCCACCCTACTTCCATGCCCCACAGCCCATGGTGAGACTCCACACAGGCCCTCATGAAGACACATAACACAGCAGGACACAGAGGGCCAAATGTTCCCCTTTATTATGGTTCACTCAGTTACCACAGATAGACACACTGGCTCAGGCAGGTCAACTGCCAGTTGGAGAATGGTCTGTGTTTCCCAGAAACAAGGAGGGGCAGTGGGCACCAGCAGAATGCAAAAGCAGGTCACTGGCCAAAGACCTGAGGGTTCCCAGAACTGACCTCAGCCTTCCTGTACCCCACCCTCAAGCCAGACCATCCAGCAGAGATGAACCTGTGCCCAGCCCCCACTTCTCGTTCAGTTCCCTCCCCAGGAAAGTGCATAGATGCCTGGAGATGCAGCATCCCAGGGCCTGGACAAGCTGGGCCATACGCAGGTATAGCAGGTCTTCCAAAGGGCAGAGCCAGGGCATGGCCATACAGGTCTGAGCCAGGAAAGAGCAAAGGCGGATAGGACAGGAAGCTGACGGGAGGGAGCATCCAACAGGTCAAGGATGCTGTGCTGGCAGCTAGACCGCAGGCGTCCTGGAGTTACCAAAGAGAGGAAGAGAAAAGGAGCCAGAGGTCTGGGCAAGGAGAGAAGAAAGGGAAGAACCTAGACAGAGGGTCTCCTTTCAGGTACTAGGGGCTGTGACAACTGCTTTCCAAAGAGAAAGTGGTAGAGGAGAGAGTCAATCACACTCTGGCCCAAGCCTAAGGGTCCATTAGGAAGATAACTTCCCGGAGGCCCTGGTTCCCCTTATAGGAAAATGAAGTACCTGGAGCTCAAAGCTCAGATGGCACTTGGAAATCCAGGTGCTGGGTTCTAAGCTGGAGCCACCCAGAGTGGCCAGGGGGAGTTTGGTTTTTCAAGCCAAATCGCCCAGGTGGGAAGGTGGGGGCGATGAGTGAGAAATGGGCAGCTGCTCCATGGGTAAGAACCCACTCCTCTTCAGGCCTCCGAGAGAGCCAGGACCTCTACCAACAACATTCTCACAACGCCTGGGACACAACAGGCCCACAGGCTTCTATCACTGTCCTGGAAAGGAAAGGGGGTTCTAATGGGGGTGAGGAAGGGCCAAGAATCAAGTCCAGTAGACAGAAGGGAGCAAGTAATCTCGATATGATAAAAAAAGAGGAGCCAGAGAACCTCCCCTCCCACCCCACCTAACCTGAAATCACATTCCAGCTATTGTGCTTGCACATAGGGTTGGGCCTGTGCTTCTTCCTAGGCCTTGAGTTCAAGTGCCCAGAACTGCCCTATGCTCAACAGCAAGCTGGGGGGTGGTGGTGCAGGGGGGACACTTGATCCCCTCTCAGTTGGTCCTGCCTACCTTCTCCTCTGAGGAGAAGACTCATCCCTCTAGGACCAGTCCTCTGAGCCTATCCTTTCTATCAGAATCAAACAGAACAGCTATTGCTCCCAGGAATCCAGTGGTCATTCAGAGACACCCAGCACCTGCCCAGTGGGCTTGGGCCAACCAGACATCACTCGGAGACAAGTAATTATTTACAGATCCTTTGTTCCAGCTGCACCTTTGGGCTTCCCAGGTGGCGCTAGTGGTAAAGAACCTGCCTGCCAATGCAGGAGACCTGAGTCAGGAAGATCCCCTGGAGTAGGAAATAGCTACCCACTCCAGTATTCTTGCCTGGAGAATCCCATGGACAGAGGAGCCTAGTGGGCTACAGTCTATAAGGTCGCAAAGAGTCGGACATGACTGAAGTGACTTAGCAAGCACACAGCTGCACCTTTACACCTGAAAACTGCCCAGACACTACCCAGCTTTTCAGGGAAGGCAGTGCAATCTGCCCCTGTGGATGGCAGACATCACCTAGCACACAGTAGGGGGAGGGCAGAAGAATCAGTCCACAGCAGCTGTGCGTGTGGGGAGGGACACAGGCAGAGGGGCTCAAGGGGGCTCTGGGAAGTAAAGGAGGAGAAGGCAAGGCAGGGAAGAGAGGACCCTGCCTTGCATTTCCATCCCCTGCAGGTCAGGTCCCCAGGAGGGCTCCACATCTCTGGCTGTGTGCCCTCCCACATCAGGGCTCAGGCTCAGCTCCCCTGTCCTCTGTCTGCTTCCTGGATCTGAGAATGGGCTTCAGTCACAGGAGCAGATACAAGCGGGACCCTCAGCCTGGAAGAAGACGAAGAAATGCCACATGGGCAAGAGAGGAGCCCTGGGCAGGCAAAGAGACCACAGGAAGCAGGAAGAGAGAAATGGAGGAGGTTGTGGGAGGTGGGAGGGGAGGGCAGAGACCCAGATCCAAAGGAGCAAGGGAAGATCCCCTGCAGGTCTCCACGCTCCCCACCAACATCCCCACGAGTGCTAAATACTGTTGCTTCCCAGGAAGACCAAAACTGGAAACAGTTTCAGCTCATAACCTTGGGAGGGGGCCAGGCTCTCTGCTACGCCTCCGCCTGCCCCATGAGGGGTCCCAGGGCCGAGATCAGACGGAGCAGCCTGATGGAGGGTGGGGGGCTGGTTTAGTTCTAAACGTACATCTAGCACCACAACAACAGAGACCTCCACTGCACACTATTCACAAGGGGACACAGACACAACTACCACTGCACGGGACAGCTCCAAGTGCAGCCCACAGCTCTCAGGGTGCTGAGAGCAGAGTCCAAAGGGTGTGGGGGAGGGGTGGTACATATACATATATATATATATAACTCTGATTCTTTGTACAAAGTGGGGGAGGAGAAAAAGGGAAGGGGGAACCCTGCTTGGTCACCACAACAGACCCTGTGGTTTGAGCCCCCATCCCACCGGCCCCCAGCCAGCTCCCAGTCGGCTTGGCTGGTTCACATCTCATTGGAGTATGTGTAGTTGGGGGTGGCAGAATACTGAGTCTGCGGCTGATTCATGGCACCCTGTGCTGCCCCCATGGCTGCATTCTGGGCCGCCTGCTGCACGTGTGGGTTCTTCCATGCTCCCGTGGTCCACTCCTCCTGAGCTTTGCTGAAACTCCCCCCGCTGCCCCGGTAGAATTTATGGACCTGTAGAAGGAGGAGCACAAGGAAGGGTTAATCAAGGGGAAGAGGCAGCCCATCCAGAAAAGACATGGGAGCCAGAGGTAAGTCACCGTAAAAGCCAGTCCTCCCTCCGACCCGTGCCCTGTGAGCAAAGTCCATCAAGCCATTCCAGAGTGAGTCCCTTGGAAGACCACTGGGTCTTTCTGTAACTTGGGAGAAGGGTTGTTACAGATCACGGTCCCTCCCCAACACCACCCTGTAACTCTCGAGGTGACCACATACCATGCTGAGGGCAATGAAGGAAAAGACAGCCATGACCGTGAACATGACGGTGGGAATGAGCATCACCACTGCTGAGCCAATGTTCGTTCCGAAGAAGGAAATGGTGGCGATCCAGCCGCTGCAGAAACAGGCCAGCTGTGGGGCTGCCTGGCACAGGGACGGGTACCCAGGAGCCACCCCACTAGAGTAAGGGACCATCTCATTGTCACAGAGAGAGACCATAGCAATGGATGGACAGGGTCTGTGTCAGTGGTTTAGGAAGAACCTTTGGCTCGGGAAACAAGCTTCTCAGAACATAAGGCTTCCTTCTCTTGGATTATCTCATGATGCTTGATATCCCTCATCACCCCTAAAAACCACTGCCTCATTCTCCTCTGATGCTATGCTATATCTACTAAGTTATCCTGAATCCCTTCACACTTCCAATAACTCATGGTGTTCCCACAGGCCAGGCAGCTCAGCCCACAGAAGTAAGCAAAGGACATACCCCAGTTGCCACCTGACTAGCCCTGGGTCAGTCCCAGACACCCTGGTCTCTTACCAGACACCCCAGCCTGGGATGCCCACAGCCTGGATGATGCTGATGACCAGCTGGGCCATGAAGGTGAAGAAGAATGCCATGAAGCTGAAGGAGCTGTCAGTCCTGCAACAGAGGAGATGGCTCCTGTCACCTGGGTAGAGGGACATGGCTTCCCTGCCTTTAAGACTTCCAAGTCCTTCCAAGTGTAAGTGTGTACACAGTGGATCTTAGTTAAGAGGTCAAAATGGGACAGCATTTACCCATGGATCTTTGTAAGTTTCCATGTGTTAGACCTGTGTGTACCACATTGCATAGGGAGAGATCTCCTCATGAACGGACCACCCACTGGTACACGGATGGTTGGCACAGAAAAAGATGGGTCTGTTGTGGCAGGAATAAACAACCCCATGTCAAACGGTTGGACAACCCTACTGGCACCAAGACACCAAGCTCCAGTGGTATGTGAGTAGAGGGCCCCACAAGATAGAAAGTGCTGTTGGCACAATACTGGACACATGACTGGTACCAAGAATATAACCTAACTGGCACATCAACGGATGGATCCAATTGGCAAAGATATTAGAGGCCCGATTGGCACTGAGAGGGATACTCCATTGGCACAAAGATTGAAAATCCCATTTGACACAAGGCAGACACCCATTGGCACTAAGACAGCTAGCCCTACTGATACATGATGGGTAGTCCCTTTGGCACAGAGTTGGATGCCCTCATTTGCATGTAAACATTGTCAGTGGCACATGGATGGCTTGTCCCATTGGCATGTGGGTAGGTGGTCTACTTGGCACCAAATCAGCCAGCCCCATGGGTACAGGGGTGGGCAGCTAAAACAAGACAGGTAGCCCCACTGGCAAAATTTATCATGCAGCTAGTTGCCTGGGGAAGGGAAAACAAGAACAAGTCTGGTCTCTATGTTGCCCCACCCAAGGGTAGAGTGAAGAAGGAAGGACCTAAGAGGAAGGCTCTGACTCCCAGCCCTCTCACTCCAGCCTAGAGTTCCCAGGAAGCCTAAATCCTATCTGGCAGTCTGAGCTGAGGATACAGGGAAAGTGAGCTTGGGGGACAGCAAAAAAAAAAAGTGAGAAAAATATGTAGAGACGAGACAGGGGAGATGGGCAAAGATACAGGGTTAGGAGCTGGGTTCAGCACCCATCACTTACTTGAAGGCCTTGTAAATGGGCCGAAACCAGCAGACGTAGGAGCAGGGTGTGAAGAGGATGAGCCAGAGAAAGGCGAGGCCAAAGTTGGTGGCTCCCCCGCCTCCGATCAGCCACGCGAGACAGCCCACCAGGTTCACGGCCAGCGTGACGCTATTCACTGCAGACCCAGGAGTACGTAAACAGACACCAGACAGACAGTAGACACGCACACAGACACCAAGGCCCATGTGGAAACACACAAGTACCCATACAGACATATACCCCCATAACTCAACACAGACCCACAATCAAACAGAAGCAAACAGCACAAGCACAGAAAGATATAAACACTCACAAACACACATGCAAACCACATTTATACAGATGCATACCCACAAGTCACATCAGCCAATACACACACAGAGATACATAAGATGCACGTATAACATACACACACAGAGAGGGTATAGACTGTAAGAAAGATAACTGGGAGCTCAGACCAACCCCACCCCCACACCTGTTCCTGGGGATCTGAGAGCTCCAGAGAACGAAGAGTCTCCCCCGATCAGGAACTCAGAGTCTCAGCCTAGCAAGTCCTGTGGAAGAGCCCCAAAGCCTCAACCTGGGAGAAATGCTCTTCCTATAAGCATGGCCTCAGCCCCTGGCCTTCCCAGACCCACAGCAATCACCAAGCCCATGGCACAGGAAACCCATCTTCCACCTTCTTTTGCAAGTTAGGGCATGAAAAGGGGAAAGGAAAAGGAAATGTCTCTTTACATCGCTGTACCGTCTGCCTCACACTTATATAGGGCAGGCAGCAGTGGCTGGGATCTCAGTCTTTCTTTAATCCTATTACGCCACCTCCTCCAAGAAGCCTTCTTTCATTACTGCAGTCTTATTCACCTCCCATCCCTCTGACCTCCTAACAACTTGGGTGCTCTCATGTTTCCCAAAGGACAAATCCCAGCCCATCAACCAAACCAGAGGTTCCCCAAGGCTGAGACCCAGGCTCCTTCTCTTCCATGCCTATATACTCTATAACTGAACCTCTGAATCACTGTATCCCTGAGTTACAGCCAGCAGGGACCTCAAGTCTCCTCATCTGATGCTGGCACTAACACACACCCAGCTCATTGGACATAAGGGTACTTGCTCCCTTCCTCCAATGTTAGCCCAAGTCCCTTTAAGGCTCCACAAAGACTTGCTGAACAAGGATTCCCCTGGTAGTCCAGTGGTTAACACTCTACCTTCCAATGCAAGGGACGGAGGTTCAATTCCTGGCCAGGGAACTAAGATCCCACATGCCACAGGGCAGCTACTGAGCCTGTGCGCTCTAGAGCCCGTGCTCCACAACGAGAAGCCCTTACACCCCAACGGGGGAAAAAAAGCCCCCACGTGCCGCAGACCCCTCATGCCACAGCGAAGATCCATCACAGCCAAAAATAAAAGAAAAAGAAAAAAAAGAGACTTGCTGAATAAACAAAGGAAGGCATGCTTAATCTTGGCCTCAAACAGCCAGGCATCTATGGTCTTGGCTTTTGAATAAAACTCTTTAAGCATCTCAAGGGTTATATACATTTCCTTAGGAACAAAGCATCTGGCCAGCACCTACTAAGGACTTAGGAAGATATTTATAGCCCTTAAATCCAGCTCCTGGATGAGATCTTCTCAGGGGCAGAGTTCCCAGAGCCCAGGGCCACTGCTCCCCAAGTCTGGCCTGACAACGCTGTCACATGAGAGGTACACCCCTCTCAGGGCCCCTCACAATGAGGGTAAGCAATTCTTTCTGTGAGTTTCAGCTGTATTTCTCTCATCCCTATTTATGTCCACCAGATTTCCTGGAATCATGGTGTTCTCACTGATTTTATTTGCTCTTTACATAGAACACCCATCAACCTGTTTTTGTTTTGTTTTCAGTTTTCGGTTTTTTTTTACCCTGTTTTTCTATCAGTTTACATCTCTCTTCACAGTCCCATCTCTTCTCCAGCTCATTTGATCTAGTACCCTTGTAATTATTCTAACGTCACAGGCCATCAGAAACTGGGGCCTTTAAACTCTCAACCTCAAAATCTTAGAACATGAGAACCCAAGCTCTTAACGCAGATCTATATGGAAGCCCGGCGATCACTAAGCCAGTATCGTCTTTCCTACAAATGAGGAAGCTGCCACTTGGGAAGTGGAGTGACCAGCCCAGCCTGGTCACTATATCCCAACTGAATTCTTTTGGAACAATCTTCCAGAGAAAGCAAGAAAAGTGAGGCTTTGAGGGGAAGATTCCTCTCCAAATCCAGACTCCTGAGGTAATCACCAGAGGTTCCCTGGAAAACCACTCCAATGAGAAGATAAATGAGGAACCTCAGTACAGGCAGAGACCCCTCACACACACCCGGCTGCTCTGTGACTGGGGCATGAGGAGAGGCCTAGAATGGAGGGGAGGGAAACTGAGGCCTAGCTGGGGAGGCGACCCAGAAGAGGAGCCGGCAGGAGTCAGGCAGGGATAGGCTTACTGGCCCACACAGATGCTGTAGGTGAGGCTGAAGGACCCGGGCCTGGGGGCAACCCGTCCCAGTGCCCAGCACCCGCCAGCAGCCCCCTCTCCTACTCCCCAGTTCTGGCCCACCCCCACCCCACAGCACTCACGCATCCAGAGGTAGTAGAGGCGCTTGGTCATGCTGAGATGCTGAGGAGGGATATCGGCCTCGAAGTCTTGGTAGAAACATGGCTTAAGCGGGATGAATTTGGGCAGTGGTGGGAAGTTGTTCACCTTCTCTGCAGGCAAGGCACATTACACAGTTTTACACTGAATATTCCCTCCCCGATGATCTGATATGATCGTTCTTTCCCTGGCCTGGGCTGCCCTCTTGGCCCCTGTGGCCACAGGCCACTTTACCATCCCCACCAGCTTTCCTGCTACCTTGGGTCTCCAAAGT
Source organism: Giraffa tippelskirchi (assembly GCF_054371585.1). Lineage (NCBI taxonomy): Eukaryota > Metazoa > Chordata > Mammalia > Artiodactyla > Giraffidae > Giraffa > Giraffa tippelskirchi. Next base: position 33,886,100 of record NC_137286.1, on the reverse strand, counting down.
GGCCCTGAGGCAGCGTCACTGTCAGACGAATAAAAACAGTAAACACTGCCCATCAGGCGTGGACACTGGGTCGGAGGTAGTTTTGGGCAGAAGCAGCAGGATGGTGAGTCTGGAGATGTGGGTTCCAGCCTCCACTCCAAGATTCAGTCATCACCCCTCTCTCCAGACCTCCGTTTATCTAGTGGGATGGCGGTCAAACTAGATAGTCCCTACAGGTCTCTCCAGTTCTGAGCCTTTGGAAACCAGACAACCCAGAAACCAGAAGGAAAAGGTCTCAGAGTATTAGAGAGTAATGGTGACAGAAAGGATGGGGACTGAGCTACCCGCGCCACTCATCGGTCAGATGGACAGGAGGGCCAGGGCGTCAGGATGGGCTATCCCTGGTCCCCAGGTTCAGAGGTCTGACAGACAGCTAGACATTGAGGCTCTTTGATGGACAAGTCTCAGCGGGGGACCAGGGGAAACCTAGGGGCAAGGGGACCAAAAGAATCTAATCTTCGAAAACTTTGGGGTATAAACGGACCAGGAAAAGGGCCACCCACCCTACGTCAGTGTCATGTCCTACCCACGTGGATCCACCCTCCCCTTACCTGACATGATTTCACCCGCTGGCCCAGTGGCCTGTCCACGCCCCTTTGTCTCGAACTGGAAGGAAAGAAGGGTCAGCGAAGGTTGAAGATCATGGCTCACCCAGCCAAGTACTTCTTTCAGCCACAGCTGGGCTGGAAACTCCCTGGAGCAGGACCCATCTCACAGAACCACCATTCCACCAGCTCTACCCTTCCAGGGACTCCTGCCCTTGACCTCCAGGCATAAAATCTATTTTCAGAAAATCCCAGGAGAGGGTGGGAAAGGAACCTCGGAGGCCACCTCAAGCAGGTGCAAGTCAAGTGACAGAGAAAGCTTGAGGGAATTCTATTCTTGACCCTGAACGCAGCAGAGCCCTGGCCTCAGTCACAGGCTGGGCTCCCCTCCCCCTGCCTTTGTCTCCAGTCATTCATTCATTTCTTGAACATTTATAATCTGCCAGGCACTGGGGAGAGAGCACGAAGAAGCGGTCCCTGCCCTTGGCATGAAATAGTCAATAACCTCGGCCGTGAACAGTATAAAAGAGAAGGATGGCTATGAAAACACACACAGCATATATTACGTGATCTGGTCTGGGAAGTCAGGAAAGCCCGAAAGGGAGACCTGAAGAATACAGAGAAGTTGCTGGAGGCAGGGCAGCCTCTTGGGCAGGGGGGAAAGCTTGCACAGATCCTGATGCGGGAAAGAGCTTCATGCTTCTGAATAAGGGAAAGAAAGCCACTGTGGCCAAAGCAGAGAGTGCGTGGAGAGGGAGCAGGAACGGAGGTGGGCAGGGTGGGATTCTTGAGGCACTTAGGAGCCCAATTAGAAGGGGCTCCAAGGTGGCTCTGGGGTGTGGCAGGAGGGAGGCCCTCATGAAGACTCTCTGCCAGCTTAAACCACTGAGCAAATGGTGCGCTGTTTACTGCTGCTGCTAAGTCACATCAGTTGTGTCCAACCCTGTGCGACCCATAGACAGAAGCCCACCAGGCTCCTGTCCCTGGGATTCTCCAGGCAAGAACACTGGAGTGGGTTCCCATTTCCTTCTCCAGTGCATGAAAGTAAAAAGTGAAAGTGAAGTCGCTGAGTCGTGTCCAACTCTTCGTGACCCCATGGACTGCAGCCTACCAGGCTCCTCCGTCCAAGGGATCTTCCAGGCAAGAGTACTGGAGTGGGGTGCCATTGCCTTCTCCGGTTTACTGAGAGCCCTGTCATGAGAAGAGGCGCAGGGCTCCAGGGAAGAAGAGAAGCTTCATCGTGAACATACAGAGTCTGAGATGCTGTGAGAACCTCCAGACAGGACAAAGCCTTGTAGGCTTTGGGAATATCTGGGTCACGAGCTTAGCAGGAGGCCTGCACTGAGACAGACATCAGGTAATGGTTGGCGAGTGAAGGTTAAGGAAGCAAATGAGAGCATTTTACCAGAACAGTAACTTTTATAGATAAATTCAGATATACTGAAAAACAGAAAATGGTCTATGGCCAAGCACTAAGGCAATGCAACATCAAAATTTGGGCAGAGGGACTTCCTTGGTGGTCCCAGTGGCTAAGACTCTGCACTCCCAATGCAGGGTACCTGGGTTTGATCCCTGGTCAAGAAACTAGATCTCACATGCTGCAACTAAGAGTTCTCTCTAAAAGATGCCACAGGCTGCAAGGAAGACTGAAGATCCTGCGTGCTGCAACTAAGACTCAGCGCAGCCAAATAAATAGATAAATAAAAATAGTAAAAAGAAAAAAAAAGTGGGCAGAGATTTCTATAAAGTTTAAATCAGGCAAAATGAATCTATGGTGTTAGAAGTCAGGAGAGTAAAGGGAACACAGCATCAAGAGTGCTGGTCATGGTTGGTTCCTGGACCTGGGTGTTGCTGACAAAGAGGTGCTGATTTTGTGAAAATTCCTCAAGCATATGTTTACAATTTGTACACTTTTCTATCTGTTATACTTAAATTAAGAGCTTGCTTTAAAAGAAAGACAAACCTTCCTAGAATTCCAGTCAAATTCCTCTGGCTCTATTGAAGTTTGCTGCTGTTGCTGCTAAGTCGCTTCAGTCGTGGCCGACTCTGTGCGACCCCATAGACGGCAGCCCACCAGGCTCCACTGTCCCTGGGATTCTCCAGGCAAGAACACTGGAGTGGGTTCCCATTTCCTTCTCCAATGCATGAAAGTAAAAAGTGAAAGTGAAGTCGCTGAGTTGTGTCTGACTCGTAGCGACCCCATGGACTGCAGCCTACCAGGCTCCTCCATCCATGGGATTTTCCAGGCAAGAGTACTGCAGTAGAGTGCCATTGCCTTCTCTGTATTGAAGTTTAGGCCATCATAATCTTTTGTGGTCCCTTTGTGATATGAAATCAAATACAGATGTAAAAACCTAACAACATCTACCACAAATGGAAAAGATAGGCATGACAAAGACAAGCATGAAATGGTTCTTTTACATAGCTGCATAAATGGTAACATTGTAATACCAAAAGATTGGAAACAATTGACATGTCTATCAACAGCTGCTGCTGCTGCTAAGTCGCTTCAGTCGTGTCCGACTCTGTGCGACCCCACAGACGGCAGCCCACCAGGCTCCACCGTCCCCGGGATTCTCCAGGCAAGAACACTGGAGTGGGTTGCCATTTCCTTCTCCAATGCATGAAAGGGAAAAGTGAAAGTTTTCCCGCAGACTGGTTCTATTTCTCCTTGGAGGAGGAAATCGCAGCCCATTCCAGTATTCTTGCCAGGAAAATTCCACGGACAGCAGAGCTTAGCATGCCGCAGTCCATGGGGTCGCAAAGAGTTGGACATGACTGAGTGACTGAGCATGCAGGCACAGTTATTTCTAAAAATACTGATATGGAAAGAGCTCCACAATTACAAGCAGTTGAAAAAATGCAATGCATAGAATAGTTTATGCTACCTTTCATGTTAAACAAAATAAAGCAGGGGAGAGGAGAATAAAAGTATTTTTTGCTTTTGTCCCCGGAATCCTACTGCAGTTATTTACCCACAAATAAGAAACAACAAATACATGTTTTCAGGATGATGCTATTTTACAGTAGCAAAATGTTGGAAGCAACTGTTCGAATAAACTTTGTATATCATTCAATAGAGTAACATGTAGCTGTAAAAAAGAATGAAGATGGTATCTCTGAACTTCTACGGAATGATTTCCAGTATATACTGTTAAGTAGAAAAAGCAGGGAATTCCCTGGCAGCCCAAGGGTTAGGACTTGGCGCTTCTGCTGCAGGGGGCGTGGGTTTAACCCCTGGTCAGGAAACGAAGATGCCAGGAAACAGATGCCACGAGCCACAAGAAGTGGCCCCCCAAAATAAAAAGCAGAGTACAAATTATTATAATTAGAATGCTACTTTTTATATAAAAGAAGGAGAAACAAGAACATGCATTTATAAGTTTGTTTCTGCAAGAGAAATACAGGAAGAATAAATAAGAAACTAATGAAATGTTGGAAGGGGTAGGATGAGTAGTGAGACGTTTCTGCATAAAGATTTTTACATATTTTTCTACATACAATGTCTTACGTATTCAAAAACTTACACCCGAAAGAAATCAAAGTCTAAAACTGAAACACAGGGACTTTTCTGATGGCCCAGTAGTTAAGACTCTGAGCTTCCACTGCTGGGGTCCCAGGTTCAGCAGGAACCCAAGACAGGGAACTAAGATTGAAATAAACAAAAACAAATTAAGCTATCTGTACAGCAAATTGATAACACAATCAAACAGGAAAAAGAACTGGCCAAGTGACTTGATCTCAGTACACTGTATTCTCTTAAAGGGATCTGTCTCAACAGTAAAAACAACTAGAAAGAAATCTAAAATCTTAGCAGGTTTACTGTTGGTATTAGTGTGGTGACAGAAACTGTTCGTATGTACTGTAGCAGAGAACATATGAGAGAATGTGTTTGTGTTGTTGGAACCTGGGTTCTCAATGTTAGATACGGAGACAGAATATGGAATATGGGAAGGTAAGAAAGAGTCCCGTGATGTTGGATTTGAATTGGAGGCATCGATGGGAACTCATGTCTTTAAAAATATGTGGTTGGTCCCAAGCCAGGACAAAGAAATACAACATTAGCCCAGAACATCTTGTGGTGCCAGAAATAAGCAGGAATTCAACTAATTAGAACATGTCAGAAGAACACCAGTTTGAAGAGGTTACCAATCAGCCAAATTTGGGAGAATTCAGAGCATCAAAAATAATGACAGTAATATAACATATTGAGTTTAAAAAATAATCCAAAGTGACACTCTTATTTTTCAAATGAGGGAGGAAGTAAGAAAGAAAGCTTTTCTTTGCAGAAGAATGCTAGCTATAAATGTAGGAGTAACAGAATTAGAAAATCTTCTAATTTTGCAATCATGAATGTCATAGCTGATTCACACAAGGATCCGCAATGGCTGCTAAGTCTTCCACTAGGTGAAAGATTGTTGGGGAGGAAGACAGTCACAGAGTCTCAAAGATGACTTACTAATTACAAAGGAGAACAGGCACTTTCACTGTGAAGAAAGTTGGCAGACACCATCTTAACCAGGTGATCAAACTCAAACTCACCAATAATGGGACAAACAGACATTATGGCTTCCCAGTGTGATATACCAGGAGGGGCACAGCATCACCTATGTAGTATTCCTGCCCCTAAATATTTAGCTTGAATCTAGTCAAAAGAAACAATCAATCAAATCCAAGTTTTGGAGCATTCTATAAACTAACCTGGCCAGGACATTAAAAAATGCCAATGTCCAGGACATCCCTGGTGGGCCTGTGGTTAAGAATCCATATGCCAATGCATGGGACGTGGGTTCAACCCCTGGTCTGGGAAGATCCCACACATGCTGTGGGGTAACTAAGCCCATGCACCACAGCTACTGAAACCTGTGTGCCTAGAGCCTGTGCACTGCACAGGAGAAGACGCCACAGTGAGAACCACTACAGCAAAGAGCAGCCTCCACTGCGCTCAGCTAGAGAAGGTCTGCACGCAGCAAAGAAGACCCAGCACAACCATAAATACGCAAATAAAATTTTTTTTAATGCCAACATCATAAAAGACAACAACAAAAAAAAAGATAAGGGATTCTCTAACCTAATGGAGTCTAAAGCTATATGGCAACAAAAACTGAGTGTAAAACTTGATTGGATTCTGATTCAAGGGGGAAACAATGGGATATTAGGAAACTTGAACAGAGACTCTAGATAATATTATTTGGGTCTATGTTACATTTCTTGGGTGTGATAGTGTTCTTGAGGTTATGCAGGAAAATGTCCTTTTTCTTAGGACATATGTGCTCAAGTGCTTAGGGGTAAAGTGTTGTGATATCTGAATCTTCAAATAGTTCAAAAAATAAGGAATAATGAATAGATATAGACAGAATCAAAGCAATGTAGCAAAGGTTAACAATTGGTGAATCTCAGGGAAGTTACATGAGTGTCCCTTGTTTTATTCTTTCAACTTTAAAGTTTTCAAGACAAAAAGCTGGAGGGAAAATATGAATAATATCAGTTAGGGATGATAACACACTGAAAGAAAAGAATGTGAAAGTTCACTATAACACACAAAAGAAAGGGAGGTGGGAAGGAAAAGTTCTAAGACAGAAGGAATGATATAATTTTTTAAATCATCATTTTGTGACCCCTATGTAGAACTGACACAGGCAAGGATTATCAATAGCTGCTTAAACCACTGGCTGAAAGATGGCTGAGGAAGAGGGGAGACACACAGTCTGAGTGTCACCCCCCCCACACACCACATTACTTATTAATCACAAGAGAGAAAAGTTACTTCTATAATGAAAGGATCTGGCAGGCCAAGTGACCAAACTTCTCAAACTTGCCTGATAATGGGACAAAAGGACATTATGTGCTTCCTGACGTGATACACATAGAAGAACACAACATCACCTATGTAGTAGTATTGCCAAAATGTTTAATCTGAAAATAATTATTATAAAAAAGAATCTGACAAGTCCAGATTGTGGGAAAGTCTCCCAGATAAATGTTAATGTCACGAAAGATAGAAATTGGTAGAGGGACTCATCTAGATTAGAGGAGACTTGCAGGAGATTGCAACCAAGTGCAATGAGTGGTCCTGGATTTTTAAATCATAGCTATAAAGGACATTTTTAGGATGAGTAGAGAAATTTGAATATAGACTGAATAGAAGATATCACTGTTAAGTGTTAAATTTCTTAGGTGTTGTGGTTACATAGGGTAATACTTTTGTTCTTAGCAGACACATGCTGAAGTATTTAGAAATATTGTGTCTTGTCTGCCACTTACTTTCAAATTGTTCTGCAAAAAAAGCATCAGGAAATTTCCTGGCAGTCCAGTGGTTAGAACTTACGGCGATCATTTCACAATATATACAAATATCACTATGCTGTACACCTGAAAGTAATATATGTCAAATACACTTCATAAAAATAGATAAATATTTTAAGTCAGGGAAAAAATATATAGATGCATTTGACTATATATACACAAAGAATCAAGAATCTCTAGTAGGACATCAATAAAATAACTGTGGTTCCTGGGGGACAGAGGAACTGCATAGACGTGGAGTAGACAGGAGGAATAATTTTTACTATGTATCTGGTTTGTTTTTTCTTCTATTTTTGGTCACACCATGAGGCACGCAGGATCTTCCAGATCAAGGATCAAGCCTGTGTCCCCTGCAGTGGAAGCACGGTGTCTTAACCACTGGACGGCCAGGGAAATCCCATTTACTGTATAGCTTTATACCATCAAATCCAAGACACCATCAACTTTTAGATCATTATATTATTTACCAAAAGAAAGAAAAAAACCCCACCAATTTATAATGATAAGATGCCAAAATTTTAAAGTCACAGACATTAAAATGTTTTCAGAAATATCAAAATGTTTATTTTAGAATTGATGAAATTCAGGACATCTTTTTGAATTATGAATTGTGTAAATGTATTACCTGTTTAAAAAAAATAAATGAAAAAGAAAAGTCAGGCAGAAGAGCTGGCAAAGAATGAGCAGGAGCAATTGATGAGGCAGGAGGAAAATCAGGAGAGTGTGAAGTCTCCAAAGCCAGAAGGAGACAGTGGACAAATGTGACAGATGCCACTGAGAGGTCCAGCATCAAAAGGGCTGGACTGAAAAATGTTCAGTACATTCAGCAACAGCAAGTCACCTGTGACCCCAGCAAGAACTACTCTGGGGGTGGTAGAAGCTGGGCTGAGGGGTTGGAGGGTGGTAGCAGCCAAACTATAATTAATAGTTGAACATGTAAGCTGAGAGCAGGTATAGCCAACACTTTGAAGAAGCCTGCCTTATAAGAGAATAGAAATAGGGTACTACTTGGGTGAGACAAGTGGTTCAAGGAGGGACTATGGCTCAAGGTTGTTTGTTTAGGATGTTCATAAGGTTGAGATGTGAAAGTTCCAGGGAAGAGTTGCAATTACAGTAGAGACAAAGGTTGATTAATGGAGCAAGCCCTTGAAACGAGAAGAAGCATGGGGTCCAGTGCAAGGAGGTGGAAAGAAATACATGATGCAAGCAATGGGGGAGGTCTGAGACCTTGGAAAGGACAGTGAGAGTCCCACATATCTGCTTCAATTTTCTCTGTAATATGGGAGGGAAGTCTGAGTTGAAAGAGAAGAGGTAAGAGAAGAGGATGTAGCTAAGTCAGTGGGCAATTATAACACATTCTGAGAAGTGCTCCAGGAGAGCAAATATACAAAGCTGTGGGAACCCAGAGGAGCACCTCCCTGGTCCATTCTGGAGGAGCCAGGGAGGGCTTCACAGAGGAGGTGATATCAGAGCTGAATCCTGAAGGATAAATAAGAGTTGGCCAGGAAAAAAAAGAACCAGAAAAACACATGCAAAGGGAAGGTCAGAACTATGGCATGGCAAATTTAAGAAACAGAAAGAAGCAGAGCACAGATAAAGCCTAAAGTGGAAGGAGTGGGAAAAAAAGGCAAAAATAGGGCCAAGAGATGGGAGGGGCCAGTCATCCTGGCCTTAAAGGCCATGAGCAGAATTTGAGCTTTATCCTCTGAGTCTTGGGAGCCACTGAAGGATTCTATTCTTCTTTTAAAAAAATATAACCTCAAAGTTTTTTTTTAATAAAGTGAAATTATGTTGCTTTTTAGCAACATACATAAAAATATCTGCAAGCTAAAAAAAATCAAAGTCCATAAAGGAGAAAATACAAGTTCTTCCAAAATCCACCTTCTCAGAGGTCACCCCTTTAAGTCTGACCTTTAGGTGTCTGGTTTTTATGTATACATAAGCATATATGTATATGGAGAAGGAAATGGCAACCCACTCCAGTATTCTTGCCTGGAGAATCCCAGGGACGGGGGAGCCTGGTGGGCTACAGTTCATGAGGTCACAAAGTGTCAGACACAACTGAACACACACACACACACAAGCATATATGACAAAAATGAGATCATTTTATACATGCTAGTTTATAACCTGGTTTTCTCCACTCAACAATATCTCATGAAAATGTTTCACGTCAATGAATACAGGTTATTTCAACCTTTTAAATGACTGGTCAACCAGGTCAACAATGTCCATGGCCACGGAGCAGTCAGTTGTGACATGGGCTGATTCTGGCAATCAGAAGGTCACAGCTTCAGGGAGTGGTGGGGCAGAGGGCAGTTGCCAAGAAATGAGGGAATATGAGGAGAGGAAGAGGGATAAGTCTAGCAGACTAATTTTTTAAAAAACTCAGCTGAGACTTTAATATAACACAGAGAATATTAGTGTCAAGAATGAAATACCATACATTAAAGGATTAATAGGCATCTCTTAATAGTGAGATTATATTATTGTCTTTCTTTTATCTTTATTTTCTAAAATGTCTACAACAGTCTTATATCACTTTTCTATATCACTATTCACAAAGTCATAGGTTTAAAACAGCAGCAGCTAGAGGAAGACATACAGTTAGATAGGTTTTTCCAGATAGGAGACTTGAGCACATTAATAAGCAGGGCAGATGGTATTGTTAAGGAAAAACAGCGGAGATACTAAAGATACAGTAGAGGGGGAAACAGCCGACAGACACTGGTATCTCAGGAGACAGGAAGGGCCAGCATCCATAGCACAGAGTGGGTGCATTAGACTAGGAGCCCTAGGATTCAAGAAGTAGAGAAACACAGGTATGGTTCCAGCTTCCACATACACCACTCAACTAACCCTCTACATGAGTAAAGGGGCTTTGGGATAATGGTCCAAGTTTGGACTACTCTTCCCAGGAATAGAATGGTCAGCTGATGGGAAGAGGGAAGTGATGACAGTCCCTAGAAGTGATGAAGGGACCGCTGAGACTGGAGACCCTCCATGGAAGCAGAATGAGACTATCCTGGTATGTGATGGCCACCAGAAGCTTTCCACATTCTTAGTGTAGAATCCAGAACTGGCGGTATTGGGGGGGAAGTGGTCTGCTCTGGGGTGGGACACACAGGCCAATGGCATGGTCACTGAGGGCAAGAGCCAGTTAAAATCCAGGACCATGGAGTCCAGGAAGGACATGGTAGGTGTCATGCTCATGAGATAAGAGAAAATGGAAGTGTCAGAGAACTTGAGGTCTCCTTGAGGTCCCAAGGTAGGTAAAGCAGAAATTGGACTGTGGTCAGAGAACAATACTGGGGTTTAAGGTTTCGGAGGTGGCCACATGCCAACGATGACCAGACTTAGGTGTAGCAGGCAGAAGGGGTGGCTGAAGGAGGCATCACCTCGCATGAGACAACGGGATGTGGAATGGGAGACAGCGGTCCAACACTAATGTCCTCCAGAAAAACAGAAGAGAGGCAGAGGGAGAGCGGGCAACAACTAGATTGTAGGAGCCTCAAGGGAGGAGGCTGTAACCCTGGCTCCAACCTGACCCCCATCTGGTCCCAAGCTTTCTCCCAAAGGTGTTACAGAGAAGTCAGTGTAGCAAAGTACTGGTGGTGGGAAAGCCAGCGCTCAGGGCGAGAGCACAGGGCAAGGCTGCCTTGTTTGTACATTGTTAGCCCAGAAAGCAGAGAAGGCAATGGCACCCCACTCCAGTACTCTTGCCTGGAAAATCCCATGGGCAGAGGAGCCTGGTAGGCTACAGTCCATGGGGTCGCACAGAGTCGGACACGACTGAAGCGACTTAGCAGCAGCAGCAGCAGCCCAGAAAGAATTTAGGCTTGGGAGGGCTACTGAAGGCTGAGGTCACAAGAATGGAAGGTTCCGGGATCCTCTGCTCTTCTGTCAGGGATTAGCCTTTATACTTGTGCAGGGGGAGAGCGGAGCAGCAATGACTGGCCTCTGCAAACCAAAGCTCCTAAACTGCAAAATGAGAGAAGTAGCAATTCATTCCTCAACTGAGAGTCTTTCATAATGTTGGGAGGCATTGGGAGTGCTACATATTCCCCTAAAGATGCGGGCCTAAGGGAGCACTTCCTTAGTTATCAGTAAGATAGCAAATACTAACTGAATTTTGTTCAAAAGGCAGACTATAATTTGTTCCATTTCTAACTGTGAAGTTGGGGGGACAGAAGGTCCCACAGTAAAAAGAGTGAGGTCCATGGCAAAAGGAAGGGAGTCAAGCCTGGCCTCAGATCAGGACAGTGACCTGTGGTTTGTTCCAGGGCTCCCTACTCACCAGGATGAGCCCCATGCTTGGCATAGAAATGGTCATTTTCTTCCTGCCCACCCAGAGCTTATCTGCTAAGATGGAAGTTTCCCCCTCCTGCTCTACCTCTGGTCTCCTTACCCCATACCCAATCCCATATCCCCAGCCCTGATGTCCCAGAACTATGATTCTTTCTCAGAAAACACTACTCTCCTGGCATTGCTCACACTGTCCTGTGATGACTCTCCAGTCGTTGAGTCGCTAAGTTGTGTCTGACTCTTTGCGACCACATGGACTACACTATCTCCTGGAGTTCGCTCAAACTCATGCCTACTGGGTCGGTGATGCCATCCAACCATCTCATCCTCTGTTGCCCCCTTCTCCTCCTGCCCTTAATCTTTCCCAGCATCAGGGTTTGAATCTTTCTCATAGAACACTACTCTTCCGGCATGGCTATCACTATCCTGTGATGACTCTCCAGTAGCCCCTACTGATCTTGTGCCTGGCAGTCAAGGCCTTGAGTCAATCAGCTACAAAGCTCCCACCCACCACCTTCTGCTTCTCATCCACACACTGACCCGCTTCCCAGCTTCATGCCGATCATATCGAGGCATCCCATCTGCTTCCAGTGACCCTAAACCAGAGCCCTGCCAATTCCTCTCAGTCCTACCATTTTTCTCATATCCCATCTCTTCTGGAAGCCCTTCTAGACATTCCTGCTGTGCCTCCCACTGTTTATATTCTGAACCAGTTATTGAGCAACAAATGCTCACTCATTCTCATCTAATCTCTTCCTGGTTCCATCATGGATGGGGCTTCCAGGAGGGACTCAGCACAGAACAGAGTACAGAGAACAAGTCAATCACGTTCTTGCTTAAAATGTGGACACAGAGCAGAGGAGCTTGGAACCTTCCATTCTTGTGACTTCAGCTTCCTGTAGCCCTCCCAAGCCCAGGGGTGGGAATGGAGCAATGGATGCCCTCCCCACAATCAGGCTAAGCCCACAGTTTCATGAACCCTGCTGTACCTCACTTCCTCCAGGAAACCTTCAGAAACTCCAGGCTGTCAGCAAGATCAGAAGTGCAGCCTGCAGAGGAACAGCTGGGGGGATGGGGGCAGGGACAGGAAGAGGAAGGCAGAGGGAGAGGGGAGAAAAGGAAGAGGGAGAAAAACTGAGAGGGAAGCGCTAAACTAGAACAAGCAGCTTCCTCAAGGGAGGTCAGTACTTAGTCCTATTATTTCATCCCAAGAGAAACATGCTGGCAAAGAGATCCCCAGAGAGGGGAATCAATTTGTTCAAAGGTGACCAGCCAGCCAGAGAAAAAGTTAAAAAAGGAACAAAGCCCAAGTCCCCTATCCAGAGCTCCTCTCCCAGGATCCTGCTAACTCTCACGGGTTTGCTAGACCTAAGAAGACCCTCTTTCTGTGGCCCACTGATCACTCAGTCCTGTCTCAGCAACTCAGGCTCACCACATCCAGATCAAATCTCAACTAGCAAGATCTGTGAAGCCCCAAACAAAATCTCTCTGCATGAACCATTCCCCTCTTTCAGAGGCCTGCCCCTTGGAGACAGAACAGGTGGGGCATAGGCTGCAAAATTTTCCAGACTTCCTCACCCCATGGGCTCAGTCACATGGCTGGGCTCACAGGCCAGGCTCCGCAACAGCTATGCTTGGTTCCCCCTCTAGGCCTTCCGTTCAGTCCAGTCGCTCAGTCGTGTCCGACTCTTTGGGACCCCATGAATCACAGCACGCCAGGCCTCCCTGTCCATCACCAACTCCAGGAGTTTACCCAAACTCATGGCCTTAGTCCAGACCATTTCCTGAAGTGCCCTCTGTTTCCTCTCTTCTCATCCAAATCTCACCTCCTCCAAGAGGAGGCTCTTGTTCACTGGCTCTTGTCCCCCTTTCTCCTTGTGCTCCTGGTGTCCACAGGAAAGTCTGCCTGGCCCTCCCTAAACTCCTCATCCTGGATCTGGGGCATTACCAGTTTGAACCGCCTGAGATGGCAAATTCTCTGTCCAAGACTCTACTTGGTTCCCCCAACCTCTAGATTGGGGGCTCCTGGAGGCAGGGACCCAGATGGGTTCCCAAGTATCTCCCCCCACCCTCGTGACCGACTCCTGTCAGCGTTACAATGAGCTTCATCTGGGCCCTTAACATACCACCTGGAAGCCCCCTGGACCCCAGGCTCAAACCAATGCACCCATCCCCGAAAACCCGGAGGCAGCTCAGACCAGTGGTCCAAAGGCCCGCCGCCTCGGTTAAGTGGGGGCTGGGGAACACAACTGCTCTTCCTGCAGGCGCCTCTTGTCGGGAAGGACCCTCAAAGAGGCGACAGTCACCCCGCCTTCAGGCGCCCCCCTCCCGGGCCGCGTGCGCCAGGAGGAGGGCCCCAGGAGGAGGACTGTTTGCTGGGAACGCCAGGTGGGCCCAAGGCCCAGGTTCCAGAATCCAGGGGTCTGACGTCATCCAAGACTCGGGTTCCCTCTGCGGGAGCCGGGAATGGGGATGGTGAGGGCTGGGGGAGGCCTGGGGCACCCGAAGCGTTCTTCCCCCGCCCTAACAGGGAAGGTCACCTCGACTCTCCACCTCTCCAGCTCGACCTGCCTCCTGCATCCAAAGGTGAAGCGTAGCAGGTACAAAGCTGGAGATGGGGTGACCCTCTTTCCACCTGCGCCCAACCTCCCTGCAAAGCCCTTCTCTGGGCCCTTGGGCGCAGAACTCACCCGCCGCTGTCGTTCGGCTGCGGAAAAGCCACCGCGCTGCGCTCCACCCAGCGATGCGGCTCGGAGCCGGCCGCGAGCCGCTCCGGGACTGGAGGCGGGGTGCGCGCGCGCTCGCGCACGCGCGCGCCTCGGGCCAGTTCCTCGCGCTCCCGCGCCACCTCTGCCTTCAGCAGCTACTCTCGCGAGATTCCCGAGCTTCCACTGGGCCGCGGCTCCTGCCCTCGCGAGAAGGAAAGCCGGGCCGCCTCTGCACCTTGCAGGAGCTGTCCGAGGTGCTAAGTTCCAGACTCTGGGCCGGATCTGGTGGTGGGCAGGCACTACGCGGACAGGAGCAAGTCGAGAATGTCGAGGAAGAGACCCAGAAATGGGAGTCTGGTACCAACAATCAGAGCCTCAGCTTCCAAATCTGTAAACTGGGAGAACAACCTCCCATGCCAGTTCCAGGAGCCTCTGGGTGTAACAGAAAGGAAGAGTGAGAGGGAGCTTCATAAGCAGGAGACTGACGAAAGTCCTTCGGATCCACAGGGCCAAAGTGACAGAGAGGGGATAGAGGATGGGAAATTAGAGGTGAAACATAAAGAGCCAGAAATGAGACATAGACAAGGAAACAGAAATCCAAAAAAACAGACATAGAAAGACAAGAGAGGAGAGCCATGAACGTAGAGGCATCGAAACACGAAGAACAGAGTCATGGAGAGATTAAGATTTGGAGAGGAAAAAAAGACAAGGAAAGATAAAGGAGAGAGCATGATGAAGTGAGAAAGAAATAAGAAACAGGGACAGACAAGCTACACAGAAGAATAGAAAGGGAGAGGCTTAGAAAGAAAAACAGAAAAAGAAAGAAAGCAAACAAGAGAAAGGGAGAGAGAGAAAATAAGAAAGAGACTATGGGTTTCCCTGGTGGTCCAGTGGTTAAGACTCTGTTCTCCCAATGCAGGGGGCCTGGGCTTGATCCCCGGTTAGGTAACTAGATCCCTCATGCTGAGACTAAGACCTGGTACAGCCAAATAAATAAATATTTTAAATACATATTTAAAAAAAAGAAAGAGGCTGATATGCAGAGATAAACACTGAAAGTGAGTAGACACTAGGGTAAATGTTTTAAAAACCTAGAATCAATGAGAGTTGCCAGAGACCCACTTGGACAGATGAGGCTGGGAGTGAAAGACAGACAGGCTTTCATTGTGACTGATGTTTTCATAGGCTAACCTCCTGTGGGATATCTACAATCAGGACCACCCTCTATCCTACCAGCCAATAAATAGCTCCTGCCCTTCATGGTGCCCTCCACCCACACCATCCTGGGCCTAGAAAGGGGCCTCGGTGGGTGGGAGACACTGGGGGGATTCTTTGCCCAGAATAAGGGCCCATTGTATGCTCTCAGCCTGCTGGGAGTGAGGCCTCACGCCCACAGCTGGGTTAGAAAAGGGGTGGGAGTGAAGAAAGGCAGACAGGGGTTAGTGCAGGACAGGCGAGAAAAGGGAGGGAGCCTCAGAGGCCATGGAGTATTGAGCAGGAAGCATAATCTATGCAGGACAGAAGAGTCATGGGCCACAGAGCAAGACAGGGAGAGTCTGCTTTTGATCCTGTCCCTGGTTCACTCTCATAATCACTGCCCTCTATCTTGCCATAAGACAAGCTTTAACTGGTTTACAGAGTTATGAGAGGACCCAATGAAATGATGAATGTGACCCTGAGGAGGTTATCAAGCATGGATCCTACAGAAGAGATATTGGGAGTCCATGTGGGCCTTAGAAAATATATAAGGGTTCACATGAACCTCCAGGAGAGGGGTCTGAGGTTGAGCCAAAATCTACAGTGGAGATGTTTGGGATCCATGTGGAATTTACAGGAGATATCTCATGATCCATGTAGATCCTACAGGAGAATTATTTGGGTTCCTATCTGATAGGCATAGATGACCTTTCCCCAATTAAGAGAATTAGAAGGACCTCCTATTTGGCTAACAACTGAGGCAGGAAAAGTGCTCAGGTACAAAATCAGAAACGCATCTTTGCCCAGTAGATTGTACCTTCAGAATCTGGGTAAATAGAAGGAAACAGTGTTTTAGAAATTACAATCATTTAACTTAGGAAGCATCACTACAAACAAAGCTAGTGGAGGTGATGGAATTCCAGTTGAGCTATTTCAAATCCTAAAAGATGATGCTGTGAAAATGCTGCACTCAATATGCCAGCAAATCTGGAAAACTCAGCAGTGGCCACAGGACTGGAAAAAGTCAGTTTTCATTCTAGTCCCAAAGAAAGGCAATGCTAAAGAATGCTCAAACTACTGCACAATTGCACTCATCTCACACACTAGTAAAGTAATCCTCAAAATTCTCCAAGCCAGGCTTCAACAGTACATGAACCATAAACTTCCAGCTGTTCAAGCTAAATTTAGAAAAGGCAGAGGAACCAGAGATCAAATTGCCAACATCTGTTGGATCATCAAAAAAGCAAGAGAGTTTCAGAAAAACATCTATTTCTGCTTTATTGACTATGCTAAAGCCTTCACTATGTGGATCACAACAAACTGTGGAAAATTCTGAAAGAGATGGGAATACTAGACCAACAGACCTGCCTCTTGAGAAATCTGCATGCAGGTCAGGAAGCAACAGTTAGAAATGGACATGGAACAACAGACTGGTTCCAAATAGGAAAAGGAGTACATCAAGGCTGTATACTGTTTATTTAACTTATATGCAGAATACATCATGAGAAACACTGGGCTGAATGACGCACAGCTGGAATCAAGATTGCTGGGAGAAACATCAATAACCTCAAATATGCAGAAGACACCACCCTTATGGCAGAAAGTGAAGAACTTTAAGAACCTCTTGATGAAAGTGAAAGAGGAGAGTGAAAAAGTTGGCGTAAAACTCAACATTCAGAAAACTAAGATCATGGCATCCGGTCCCATCACTTCATAGCAAATAGATGGGGAAACAATGGAAACAGTGACAGACTTAATTTTGGGGGGCTCCAAAATCACTGCAGATGATGACTGCAACCATGAAATTAAAAGATATTTGTTCCTTGGAAGAGAAGTTATGACCAACCTAGATAGCATATTAAATAGCAGAGACGTTACTTTGCCAACAAAGGTCCATCTAGTCAAAGCTATGGTTTTTCCAGTGTATGGATGTGAGTTGGACTATAAAGAAAGCTGAGCACCAAAGAATTGATGCTTTTGAACTGTGGTGTTGGAGAAGATTCTTGAGAGTCCCTTGGACTGCAAGGAGATCCAACCAGTCCATCCTAAAGGAAATCAGTCCTGAATATTCATTGGAAGGACTGATGCTGAAGCTGAAACTCCAATACTTTGGCCACCTGATGTGAAGAACTGACTCATTGGAAAAGACCCTGATGCTGGGAAAGATTGAGGGCAGGAGGAGAAAGGACAAGCGTTTGCTGATCAGCAATGAGAAACAGCATAGTGCAGTGGTTAAGAATATGGGCCTAGAAGGCAGACTGCCTCCCCCTTCCCAATTGTGTACATTTGTGCAAGGCAGTCACCCTTACTGAATCTTAGTTTTCCAAATATGTAAAATAAGGATGATAATAATAGTTCCTATGTCTTAGAGTTCCTGGGAGAATGAAATGAATTATTAATAATATGTGTAGACATATGTAACAATTGAGACAATACCTGGTACACAGTAAGTGTCTAATGAGTGCCAGGCTTTGTGGACACCTCTTTCTCATGGTAGAGGGCAGGAGTGAAAAAAAGAGCCAGAGCCAAAACCATGCAGTAACAAACAGTTAAAGCTTCTTCTCATATGTGGTAAATGTCACATCAGCTTACATGCCGCTCACCAAAGTATGTCCTATGGCTAAAGCATGGGCAACAGGGAGACTTGCTTCCTCTAGAGCAGGAGTCCTCAACCCCCAGGCCACACAACAGGAGGTGAACGTTGGGTGAGCCAGCAAATCTTCATCTCCATTTACAGTCACTCCCCATCACTCGAATTACCACCTGAGCTCAGGAAAATAAGCTCATGGCTCCTACAGATTCTGCATAATGGTGAGCTGTATAAATACTTCACAATGTAACAAAGATAGAAATAAAGTGCACATTAATTGTAATGTGATTGCATCATCTCCAAACTATCCTCCATCCCAGTCCATGGAAAAATTTTCTCCAACAAAACCAGTCCCTGGTGCCAAAAAGTTGGGGACCACTGCTCTAGAGGATGCAAGACATGACAAACAGTGGGGATGTTTAATCCAACAGCAGAAAGGCAGCAAGTGACTGGGAATAGTAATCCAGTCACCTATGGGACCAGCTTCAGGCTGCTTATCATTCCTTCCCAGCTATGGCTTAATGAGGTGTGTCTACCCAACAATCTCTGGGAGAAAATCTGTTTACAGGACAATAAGCAATTGGAAAGAAAAGAGGACTAGCACTTACTGAATCTTAAATATACCTGAGTGAGATGCTAAACCTCATGACTACCCTATGAAGTAAGTGCTTTTATCCTCATTTTGTAGATAAAGAAAGTGAGCTTCAGAGAGGTAAGATGATCTGCCCAAGAAAATGGAATGGATGTATCTAAGAAGTGAAAGAACCAGTATCTTTAGGTTGGATTTCCCCAGAAGCAGACACTGGTCTACTTGAGAGATGATCTCAGGAAGCACTAGTAGAGGAGTGGACACAGTTGAGACAAAGAAATGAAAGGAACTCAATTCAGGGTGCTATAATGAGCAGTGGGCAATGGGGGTCTCGATTCCACTGGGGACCTCCAAGACACGGTGCAGAATACCATTGTATTGCATTGTTGTCCTACCAGAGAATGAGGAAACTAGGATTGAGGGCTGCTCCTGAATTTTCAGACTTTCCTGTGTCCTGTGTGCCTTCTGAGCAGAGAAAACCCTTGGGCAGAAAACCCCAGGAGTTCACATACTGTAAGAATAAAAGAATTTACAAGGACTCCCCTGGTGATCCAGCGGTTGAGACCCCATGCTTCTGTTGCAGAGGGTGTGTTCAGTCCCTGGTTGGGGAACGAAAATCTCACATGCCGTGCAGTGTTGCTAAAAATTTATATTTACATTTAAACTATGTACATATTTAAACTATATATACATATATTTAAACTATATTTACATTTAAATATATATACAGTAAGAATATTAGAGTAAGGATATAGGAAGCCACCAGGAATGGCTAAAGGAGCACTGGTAGCCATGTCAGCTATAACCAAGATCTGAATCCAAGCCTGACCGGCTCTTCAGCCATATCATGCTGCCACCAAGGTCACCCATTAGTCCTGTGGAAGTTTGCAAAATGGAATCTCCTTTTTTAAGAAAGAGACTTCTCCCTCTACCCTACTCATGCTTCTGGTCTTACAAGATGCCAAGTCCCTGACGCTTAACATAAGTATATATGCCTAATGGCACAGCACTGAGTATGCTGCTGCTGCTGCTAAGTCGCTTCAGTCGTGTTTGACTCTGTGCAACCCCACAGACAGCAGCCCACCAGGCTCCCCCGTCCCTGGGATTCTCCAGGCAAGAATACTCGAGTGGGTTGCCATTGCCTTCTCCAGCACTGAGTATACAGTGACACATATTCTTGCCTGCAGAGCCAGGGCAATGTCAAAGCAGTCCATCCAACCCAGTCTCTACCTAGGTGGGCAACTTGAAGCTCAGAGAATTCACACTAGATCTCCCCTATAGTGCCTCTTCCCTCAACATCTCCTTCCCATCTCCTCACTCCCCGCATTTGTCTTCTTTCCCCAGCCAGACTGGAACCTCCCCAACCCAACCTACGGAATGGGAAAACAATATTTTTGAATCATATATCTGATAAGAGACTTGCATCTAGAATATATGAAGAATTCTTACAACTCAATAATAAAAAATGCAAACAATCCACTATAAAATACAAAAAGAATTTGAATAGAAATTTCTCCAGAGAAGATATACAGATGGCCAATAAGCACTTGAAAACATGCTCAATATCATTAGTCATCAGGGAAATGCAAGTCAAAATCATCAGGAGATACCATTTCACACCCACTAGAATAGCTATAATAAAAAAGGCAAATAATAACAAGTTCAACAGGGATGGGGAGTAATTAGAACATTTATACATGGCTGGAAGGAATATAAATGGTGCAGCCACTCTGGAACACAGTTTGGCAGTTCCTCAAGGAGTTAAACTGAGAGTTACCATTTAATGTATCCGTTCTACTCCTATGTATACACCCAAGAAAAATAAAAACATATATTCACAAGAGACTCGCAAATTCATTGCAACTTTATTCAGCTCAGTTCAGTTCAGTTCAGTCACTCAGTCGTGTCCGACTCTTTGCGATCCCATGAACCGCAGCACGCCAGACCTCCTTGTCCATCACCAACTCCCTGAGTCCACCCAAACCCATGTCCATCGAGTCGGTGATGCCATCCAATCATCTCATCCTCTGTCATCCCCTTCTCCTCCTGCCCTCAATCTTTCCCAACATCAGGGTCTTTTCCAATGAGTCAGCTCTTCGCATCAGGTGGCCAAAGTATTGGAGTTTCAGCTTCAGCATCAGTCCTTCCAATGAACACTCAGGACTGATCTCCTTTAGGATGGACTGGTTGAATCTCCTTGCAGTCCAAGGGACTCTCAAGAGTCTTCTCCAACACCACAGTTCAAAAGCATCAATTCTTTGGCACTCAGCTTTCTTTATAGTCCAACTCTCACATCCATACATGACCACTGGAAAAACCATAGCCTTGACTAGATGGACATTTGTTGGCAAAGTAATGTCTCTTCTTTTTAATATGCTATCTAGGTTGGTCATAACTTTCCTTACAAGGAGTAAGCGTCTTTTAATTTCATGGTTGCAGTCACCATCTGCAGTGATTTTGGAGCCCAGAAAAATGAAGTCAGCTACTGTTTCCCCATCTATCTGCCATGAACAGATGGGACCAGATGCCATGATCTTGGTTTTCTGAATGTTGAGTTTTAAGCCAACTTTTTCACTCTCGTCTTTCACCTTCATCAAGAGGCTCTTTAGTTCTTCTTCGCTTTCTATCATAAGGGTGGTGTCTTCTGCATATCTGAGGTTATTGATATTTCTCCCAGCAATCTTGATTCCAGCTTGTGCTTCATCCAGCCCAGCGTTTCTCATAATGTACTTTGCATATAAGTTAAATAAGCAGGGTGACAATATACAGCCTTGACGTACTACTTTTCCTATTTGGAACCAGTCTGTTGTTCCATGGCCATTTCTAACTGTTGCTTCCTGACCTGCATACAGGTTTCTCAAGAGGCAGGTCAGGTGGTCTGGTATTCCCATCTCTTTCAGGATTTTCCATAGTTTATTGTGATCCACACAGTCAAAGGCTTTGGCATAGTCAATAAAGCAGAAATATATGTTTTTCTGGTACTCAGAAGTGAGAAATAGATTTAAAGGACTAGATCTCATAGACAGAATACCTGATGAACTATGGATGGAGGTTCGTGACATTGTACAGGAGACAGGAATCAAGACCATCCCCAAGGAAAAAAAATGCAAAAAAGCAAAATGGCTGTCTGAGGAGGCCTTACAAATAGCTGTGAAAAGACGGGAAGTGAAAAGCAAAGGAGAAAAGGAAAGATATACCCATTTGAATGCAGAGTTCCAAAGAATAGCAAGGAGAAATAAGAAAGCCTTCTTCAGTGATCAATGCAAAGAAATAGAGGAAAACAATAGAATAGGAAAGACTAGAGATCTTTTCAAAGAAATTAGAGATACCAAGGGAACATTTCATGCAAAGATGGGCTCAATAAAGGACAGAAATGGCAGGGACCTAACAGAAGCAGAAGATATTAAGAAGACGTGGCAAGAATACACAGAAGAATTGTACAAAAAATTTCTTCATGACCCAGACAATCACGATGGTGTAATCACTCACCTAGAGCCAGACATCCTGGAATGTGAAGTCAAATGGGCCTTAGGAAGCATCACTATGAACAAAGCTAGTGGAGGTGATGGAATTCCAGTTGAGCTATTTCAAATCCTAAAAGATGATGCTGTGAAGTGCTGCACTCAATATGCCAGCAAATCTGGAAAACTCAGCAGTGGCCACAGGACTGGAAAAGGTCAGTTTTCATTCCAATCCCAAAGAAAGGCAATGCCAAAGAATGCTCAAACTACCCCACAATTGCACTCATCTCACATGCTAGTAAAGTAATGCTTAAAATTCTCCAAGCCAGGCTTCAGCAATGCGTGAACCATGAACTTCCAGATGTTCAAGCTGGTTTTAGAAAAGGCAGAGGAGCCAGAGATCAAATTGCCAACATCCGATGGATCATCGAAAAAGCAACTTTATTTGTACTAGTTAAAACCCAGAAACAGCCATCAACAAGAGAATGTATAAATAAATGATTGTATATTCAAACAATGGAATCAGCAATACAAATGAATGAGTAATTAATAACTACAACATGAGTGAATCTCAAAAACATTATGTTGAGCAAAATAAGGCAGATCAAAAAAATACATATCAGGGGGCATTCCCTGGTGGCCCAGTGGTTAGGACTCAGTGCTTCCACTGCAGGTGTCCCAGGTTCAATAGAGAAACTAAGATCCTGCATGCTGGGCTAGCAGCCCAGTGGATTCTATATGATTCCACTGATAGGAAATTCAAAAACAGGAACATTAATGTGATAGCAGAAAAGTGGTTCCTGGTTGGGGATGGGGGTAAACTGACAGGAAGGGATGGAAAAGAAATTTCTGGGTGGTGGAAATATTCTAGATCTTGTTTGGGGTGATAGTTATAAGGTATATAAAAGTACCAAAACTTAACAAACCGAAAACTTACTGATTATAACTCAGTAAAGACTCGGACACGACTGAGCGACTGCTGCTGCTGCTACTGCTGCTAAGTCGCTTCAGTCGTGGCCGACTCTGTGCGACCCCATAGACGGCAGCCCACCAGGCTCCCCCGTCCCTGGGATTCTCCAGGCAAGAACACTGGAGTGGGTTGCCATTTCCTTCTCCAATGCATGAAAGTGAAAAGTGAAAGTGAAATCGCTCAGTCGTGTCCGACTCGTAGCGACCCCATGGATCGCAGCCTACCAGGCTCCTCAGTCCATGGGATTCTCCAGGCAAGAGTACCGGAGTGGGGTGCCATTGCCTTCTCCGGAGCGACTGAACTGAACTGAACTGAAAGGACTGTTAGCATAAAAAAAGGGGGGGGGATCCCTGAGGCAGCCTGAATCTGGGAAACAAAGATGATTGCACACCTCCAACCTCTTGCCTACATGTGAAACCCAGGTCAAGGACCACCCTTCATTGCTTCTCCTCTACCGGCAGTGCCTCCAATAGACCACTTGGGGGCGCCCACGGCTGCACTCGCGCTTGGCATCGGCTAACACTTCTAGGGCTAATTCTCCATCAGCTAGGTTGCTTTGCTGGCAGCTAAAAGTGCTGGGTGTTGGGTAGCCTGCTGGCCTATACACAGCTCATTTTCACCACCACCACCCCTCGCAGCCTTGCCAGCAGCTCTGAATATGCAACACCCACTGCTCACACTCATAGAATTAGAACAGGAGTGCCCCTCCCAGCATGCTCCAGCTAACTGTCCAGATAGAAAAAGTACTCTTCACAAATCCCAGCCTGGGCCTGGCCTGGTAAGCGCTGGCTGTGGTCACTGGTTGAGCCCCTAGATCCCAAATCCACAGCTCACGTTCCAGTCCTCATCTGCCTGACAAGTTAGATATTAATATATTGCAAAGCCAGTCTGGCTTTTACCTCCATGGTCTCCCTTCCCCCTCCTCAGCCTGATACCTTATTCCCTGACAACCTTGCCCCCTGCAAAGTCCTCTGCTACCTTTTCAGTGCCCAAGGCTCCCAGAGCGCTGTCTCTGGTCTGAATTGTCTTCGGCATTCCAGTCCCAACCCAAGCTGGAACCCCAGATATTTTTCCCTCTATTTGTGCCTCCTCCTGTGATCCTGCCTCCAAAATTGACTCTATAATCAGTGATAAGACACACTGACATTGTGTACCTTCTGCTATGCTTCACTGACTGCGATATTCTTACCTCCAAAATGCATAGCCTCAATTTAATCACAAGGAAAACAGACAAACCCAACTTGAGGAATATTCTACACAATAATTGGTGGGTACTCTTTAAAAAATGATGGTGTCAGACCTCAGTTACCCAAGCCAGACCCCTGAAAATTAAGTCCCATTAGTTCTGCTCTCCCATACCCTCTACCCTATTTCATCACCTCTGCGATAGTCTCCTCAAAGACATTACATTCCTTACTGCTTCCACACCTGACACTCTCTCAAACCATTCTCCTCTAAGCAGTCACAGGGATCTCAGCCATACCACTCTCCTACTGAGAACCCTCCTGAGGCTCTCTACTGCTGCTGTCAGCCAGCACTGCTTGCAGTTCTAAGAATTCAGATTCCCTTTACTTCTTTGCCTTTGCACTTGCTGTTCCATCCTCTCTCCCCCTCACCTGACTCCCATCCCCACTTCTTTGCCCAGAAATTCTACTCTTTTAAGGACAGAGGATCCTCCTAGTAGAAGCTGCCCTTACTCCACCCCCAGGTACCACGAGGCCAGGCGGAGCACCCCAGAGCCTGCTGGTTTCTCTCTGGTGGATGCACCATGCCCTGTGTCCCTCGACTTGCCGTCTTCTGTCCTTCATTGTTTCTGTCAACAGCTGGGTTTACCTTGTGTGGTCCCTCTGGCTGGCTGATTCCGACTCGTCCTTTGAGCACCCACATAAGTCTCACGCCTCTGGATGGCTGCCTAGACTAGATACCTCTTCCTGCTGCTTCTCTCTCTGCCACTCAGGGCTGTGTTGTTACCTGGATGCCTTGACTCCTCACAAGCCTATGAGTTCTGAGGCTCTGGGGAAGGAGCGGAGCCCCATATGAACTGCTCACCATCATCCCAGTGCTGCTCTTAGGGAAAGGAGACCTTAGTTCAGAGGCACATTTGCTAAATGTTTAACAACTGGCTCTTTATGAGAAATATATTCATAAATATATACATATATTTATTGTGTTTTACTGATATGTATGTGACATAAACAACACATAATAAAATATACAGTACTCATTGTAAATTTCATTTAGCCAATTGATTCCCACAGAATGCTTTCATTGGTTTTTCTTTAACTCTTGTTTCTACAGCCAACCTATAGCTGCAATTGATGAGTGAGTACAGATAATCAACAAAACAATAAATCAAGTTCTGCAATTGTAGAATTTCAAATTCCTGTGACGTAAATATTTCCATTGTGGCTGATTTTGAATTATCAACATGATGTCACTGGAGACAGAGCTGAGCAAAGATGCACCATAGCACACCATTGTATAGTATTTCCACTACACAGAGATAAGAAACATAAATAATTTTAAGAACATGAGCAGTAAAATGTCATTAAGTTATTTAAAAGTTATTAGTTTTAAATATTTACTATCTTTGTTTTAATATAGTTGACTTCATTATAGGCAATATAATTAAATTTTTAATAATGGCTGTGTTTAATAACCAGATCATAAAACTGAAAATTTAACATTTGACTCCCATGAGCCAGTACAAGCTGCTTCCAGCACATCACTGGCCCCTAACTTCTCCTCCAGGCCCAATCTTGCTGCCAGTGTAGAAGACTTTCTAGTTCATTGGATGACCCACCCACCCTGATCTTATCTATATAGCTGACCTCCTCACTCCAGTGACCTTTGTCTCTCCTTCAGCCACCACCCTGTTCCCATGGCCTCACCATGGGACTTGTCATCCATCACCAGGAACAGTTTTGCCCAAGAATCTCATTCTTCCCTCTGCCTCTTGGACTACAGCCTTCTCTTCTTCCAGTCCTCTCAGCACTGGCAAACAGGTCCTTCAGTCTTGAAGGACGTTATTCCCAGAGCCCTGTTTATCAGCCTCTTCATGATGCCTGAAATATCCCTCCTCTCTGCTCATACTTCTGCTGAAGCTATACTCAAGGCTTTTACGCTGGGCATATAATTATTTTGCAATAAAGCAATTCACATATACTATCATTATTTCAGTAGAAGCCCTCTTATCTGTTGCAACTGAAACCAGGACTTTCTCAATTCAACAACAACAAAAAAAGTCAGTTTAAAAGAAGTATCATAAAAAATGATTTGTATTTGTGCATGTTTTAACTTAAAACATATAAATGTGTTTTAAGTTAAAACTTAAACTTGCCAATCTTTCGATATAATGCAAGCTAAGTTGCTTCAGTCGTGTCCGACCCTATGGACTGTAGCCCGCCAGGTTCCTCTGTCCGGGGGATTCTCCAGGCAAGAATACTGGAGTGGGTTGCTGTGCCCTTCTCCAGGAGATCTTCCCGACCCAGGGATTGAACCTGTGTCTCTTATGTCTCCTTCACTGGCAGGCGGGTTCTTTACCACCAGCGCCACTTGGGAGGCCCCACACAATCATTTTGTCAAGTTGTTCACTAAAAAATCCTCTGATGTAGTGCTGAGGTTTTTTCTTTGAGTATGGGTCTGCTGAATGAAATTCCACGTTTCTTGTAGAACATACCTATAACAAATTGTCTAGACTTCCACATTCTATAAGACGGATAAGAGATTTAGGACACTGCAAAGTAATGTGAGTGAAAACTCAAGTTTTTATAGTTTCCCAAATCTTTTACAGTGGTTTCTCAAGCCAAAATCAAAAGCTTTTTTTAAATTTTATTTTTCATTGTGGTTAAAAAAAAACACGTAAGATAAAATGCCTTTCGTCAAGATTCATGTCAATCGTTTTATGGCCTGGGATAATTCACCTGGTGCCAATGTTATCTTGATGCATGTTGTGGGTGAGGGGCCTGGTGCTATTCTCTGAGTTTTGAGACATTTCCTTTCTCTAGTTAGCAGACTGCTAGTAGCTATATAATATCTGGCTAAAGACTAGCAGGGGAGTACTCTTTCTGCCCCCTTCTGAAGTCTCTGTCAGAAGCTTTCTCTATCTCTTTTATACTTTAATAAAACTTAATTACACAAAAGCTCTGAGCGATCAAGCCTCATCTCTTGCCCTGGATTGAATTCTTCTCCTCCAGAGGCCAAGAATCCTGGCATCTTTCATGGTTCAGCAACTGAAGGAACAAACAGACAGAACAGGCTCCATCTTGAAAGCAGGACTCCATCTTGGGCCTGACTGTGGACTTTGAGCTATATGCCCAGTATCTATGGAAACGACATACCAACTGGAAAACCAGACCCCCCAGATGGAAGAGCCCCAAGGCTCATACCTAGACTCTCCCTCACCTAAAAGAATACCCTAATTATCTGTGTAATGGAATAGAATCATAAATTCTATTATGCTTATTGGAGTATGACCACAGGCCTATTGATAATTGTCCACTGTTAACTACCTAGGCTTAAGGCATATGAATCACAGGTTAACTTTGATTGTATCTTTCTTTTCCTTTGTTCAGACTAGCTTCAGGGAATTTGATGAGGTGGGTTTAGGCACATACACTTAGGGTATATAAGGTTTTCACAAAAGCTGGTTGGGGTCCTTGGCTAAGAGGAGATTCTGCCTTAGGCCTGCTGGTGTAATAAACTGCACTCCACTATCTGCATTGTCCTTCTGAGTGAGTTTGTTTCCCGGAATGCGTGGCTACAACATAACAACTTTTCAAAGTGATTTGTTAGAGAAAATGAAGAGGGAGCCAGGTGAGCCTAGGAGAAACATCAGACCACGCTGCAAGTCTGAGCCTGAGTGCAGGAGAGAGGGAAGAAGGAAGTTGGGTGGAAACATCCTAGACTGCAGTACAGTTCTAAGGAAAGTTCAGCAACGCTACTGGGGAGTTCTCCAGCCAAAGCCACCCATTATCCATCTATCTCCAAGGAATGGGCCTGCCTTAATATCCCATCTGTGCTCATTCATTAGCCAGGAGCAGCCCATGGGAAATTTGGCCCTGGCACAAATGCAGTGATGGATTTCAGAATGCAGCAGCTGGATCCCTTGGTCAATTGTGCTCCCTGTCATCAAAGATGTAAGAAGTCATTCTCATGGCCACCACAGGTAACAAGCACATGATTCTTGGTGTATCATGTATAGATTTAGCTTGGCTACATGTAACAGAAAACTCAAATAACAGTGATTTCAACAAGATAGGTCTTTTCCTTACATAATGAGAAGTCTAGGAATAATTGAGTTGGCTCAGCAACTTGAAGATTCAGGGTAGACAAAGTGGGTATAGAGGGAACATATTTCAACATAATAAAAAGCTATTTATGACAAAACCATAACCAATATAATACTCAGTGGTGAAAAGCTAGAAGCCTTCCTACTAAAATCTGGAATAAGACAAGGATGCCTACTCTCATCACTTCTATTCAACATAGTATTGGGAGTCTAGTCATAGCTATCAGACAAGAAAAAGAAATAAAGTGATTCCAAATTGGAAGATAAGAGGTAAAACTGTCCTTATATGCAGATGACATGATAATATATATTAAAAATCCTAAAGACTCCACAGAAAAGCTGCTAGAACTGATAAATGAATTTAGCAAGGTAGCAGAATTCAAGATCAACATATAGAAATCAGTTGCATTTCTTTATACTAATAATGAAATATCAGAAAAGGAATGCAAAAAGACAATTCCTTTTAAAATCACATTCTCTTCCCCCCCCAAAAAAAATTGCTTAGGAATAGACCTGACCAAGGAAGCGAAAAACTTTTTGGCTGAGAACTACAAAACATTAATAAAGGAAATTAATTGCTCTTGGGTTGGAAGAGTTAATGTTGTTAAAAACAGCTATACTACTCAAAGCAATATACAGATTTAATGTGATCCCTAGCAAATTACCCATGATATTCTTCACAGAAATAGGACAAAGAATACTGAAATTTATAGGCAACCATAAAAGACCCAGAATTGCCAAAGCAATCCTGAGGGTGAAAAAAATGAAGTAGGAGGCATAACTTTCCCAGACTTCAGACAATACTACAAAGCTACAATAATCAAAATTGTATGACACTGGCACAAAAACAGACATATGAATCAATGGAACAGAATAGAGAATCCAGAAATAAACCCCCATACCTATGGTCAATTAATCTTAGATAAAAGAGACAAGAACATACATTGGGGAAAAGACAGTCTCTTTAGCAAGTGGTGTTGGGAAAGTTGGACAGCTGCATGTAAATCAATGAAGTTAGAACACACCCTCATACCATACACAAAAACAAACTGAAAATGGCTTAAGGATTTAAATATAAGACATGACACCATAAAATTACTAGAAGAGAACACATGCAAAGCATTCTCTGACATAAATCATCCCAATGTTTTCTTAGATCAGTCCTCCAAGGCAATAGAAATAAAAGCAAAAAATAAATAAATGGGACCTAATCTAACTTAGCTTTTGTATAGCAAAGGAAACCATAAACAAAAAGGAAAAACAACTTATAGAATAGGAGAAAATATATGCAACAAAGTGGCTGACAAGGAGCTAATTTCCAAAATATGTAAAGAGCTCATAAGGCTCAACAACAATAAAAACAAATAACCCAATCAAAAAATGGGCAGAAGACTTAAATAGACATTTCTTCAAAGACATACAGATGGCCAATAGGCAAATGAAAAGATGCTCAACATCATTAATTATTAGAGAAATGCAAATCAAAACTATAATGAGATACCACTTCACATTGATCAGAATGACCATCATTAAAAAGTCTACAAATAACAAATGCTGGAGAAGAGAATCCCTCCCACACTGTTGATAGGGAATGTAAGTTGGTGCAGGCATTATGGAAAACAGTATGGAGTTTCCTCAAAAAACTAAAAATAGAGTTGCCATATCCAGCAATCCCACTCCTGGGCACATATCCAGACTAAACTGTAATTCAAAGAGATACATGCTCTCCTGTGAATGGCAGCACTATTCACAATAGCTAAAACATGGAAACCACATAAATGTCCGTTGACAGATAAATGGATAAAGAAGATGTGGTGCATACATACAATGGAATACTACTCAGCCATAAAGAGGAACAAAAGAAGACTATTTGCAGCAACACGGATAGACCTAGAGATTATCATACCAAGTGAAGGAAGTCAGAAAGAGAAAGACAGAGACTTCCCTGGTGGTCTAGGGGTTAAGACTCCATGTTTTCACTGCAGGGGGAATGGGCTCAACCCCTGGTCAGGGAACAAAGATCCCACAAACCACAGGGCACAGCCAAATAGAAAAAAAGGAATAGAAAAACAAATATCATGTGATATCACTTATATGTGGAATCCAAAATATCACTCATACGAACTTACCTGTGAAACGGAAACAGACTCAACAGACAAAGAAAACAGACATGTGGTTGCCAAGGGGGTTAATGAGGGATGGATTAGAAATTTGAGTGAGCAGATGCAAACTAGTATATATATATATGGATAAATAACAAGATCCTACTGTATAGCACAGGGAACTACATTCAATATCCTATAATAAACCATAATGGAAAAGAATATGAAAAAGAATGTGTAGGGAGTTCCCCTGTGGCATAGTGATTAGGATTCTAGCCTTTCACTGCCATGGATGAGGTTCGATCCTTGGTCAAGTAACTGAGATCCCACAAACCTCACAGCAAGCCCAAAAAAACAGAAAAAAGAATATATATATATGTATAAGTAAGTGTTAGTTGTTGAGTCATGTCTGGTTCTTGGCGACCCCGTGGATTGTAGCCACCAGGATCCTCTGCTCATGGAAAGCATACTGGATTAGGTAGCCATTCCCTTCTTCAGGGGATCTTCCTGACCCAGGGATCAAACAAACCCAGGTTTTCTACATTGCAGGTGGATTCTTTACCATCTGAGGCACCAGGGAAGCCCCATATATATATATAACTGAGTTGCTTGATTGTACAGCAGAAATTAACACAACATTGTAAATCAACTATAGTTCAATTTGAAGGAAAAAAAAAGATTCAGGGTAGAAATCTCTGCAAATCTCTTGGCCATTTCCTCAGACTTTTGTGATGTCTTCCCAATCTCAGCCATCATGGTTGCACTGAAGACAGGTGGAAGGTAGAAGGGCACAGAGCAAAGGGCATGCCAGCCGAGTCTGCACATCCATTTAATGATCTTTCCAGAAAGCCCTACCCAACAATTTCCATTTATCTCTCTTTGTCCTAAACTGTCACATAATCACTCCTATTTGGCACAGAAGTGACTGTGTGACACATTTTAGCTTTTTAACTAGTCACTTTGTATCTGCCGGTAAAACCAAGGTCGTATTAGTAAGGAAGACTGGGAGAATGGATACTGAGGAGGGTACTAGCAGTGTCCATCACACTAGAGAGTGGCCTGCTACCAACTAGCTGCCTTCAGAGGGCCATGGGCTTCATTCTGTGTGCTGAAGCAATGGGGTTCGGCTCATTCGATGACTCAGTGCCATGGAGGTGGTGATGAGCACATTTTCTGGGCTATTTTTATTTCACTAGAATGCCAGCTCCACTGAGCAAGGACAGTTCTTGTGTTGTTCATTGCCGTATACCCAGCACCAACGTCAGTGTCTGTCACATAGCAGAGACTCCATACATATTTGGAATTAATGAATGATCAATAATAATGTTGCTTTCTTTCCTGGGTCTCCTCTCAATAAACTCCTATCAGCTGATATCCTTGAAAGTGGAACCTGCAAAGGTCCGTTGGGGATGTGCGTGCTAAGTCACTTCAGTGGCATCCGATTCTTTGCATCCCTATGGACTGTAGCCCGCCAGGCTCCTCAGTCCATGGGGATTCTCCAGGCAAGAATACTCGAGTGGGTTGCCATGCCCTCCTCCACTATTGGGAATAATTCCTCCCAATAGTGCCCACTCTGTTTAGTCCCAGCAGTTAACCTCAACTCTTTCAGGGGGAAAAGTTAACTAACATGCCCCTCTAACCTCTTCTCTTTCCTACTTGTTCCCAGAGGAAGAGATGCTGCTATAGGCTGAATATTGGGGCCCCCTTCAAATTGATATGTTGAATCCTGACCCATGATGTGATATTATTAGGAGGTGATGTTTGGGGGAAAAAAACAGGGATTAGTGATCTTATGAAAGAGACCCCAAAGAGCTCCCTAGCCCCTTCCACCATTGTAAGGGTACAATAAACATCTGTATCCCGGAAGAAGACCCCCATACACACCCGACTGTGTGTGATCTTGGACCTCCAGCTTCCAGAAAAATGAGAAATAAATTTTTGTTTTTTATGAGCTGCTGAATCTGTGGTATTTTGTTATAGCAAAACTAAGGGACTGAGACAGATATCTCCCCATCCTCTCCAGGCTAAGGCCAACTCCCCCTCCCCAACTTTACTCTAATTTCCACCCTTCTTATCTCCTCAGGGATTTTTTTGTTGTTGTTGCCACTCTGCACAGCTTTCAGGATCTTTTTCCCAACCAAGAATCGAACTGGTGCCCTCTGCAGTAGAAGCTTGGAGTCTTAAACCACTGGACCACCAGGGAAGTCCCTCCTCAGGGATTTTAATCCATCAATTGTCCTCTTTCTTCAGTGCCCTCAACTTCTTTCTTATATTTATCCTTCAAACATCTCCCTAAAGAAAAAGGAAGTTATTCCTCTGTCTATAGTCCACTTAAACTATTGTTTAACTCATATCCCTGGGTGATTTCAGCCACTCCCAAGGCAGTAAATATCTCCTGTGCGTTGAAGATTCCTTGATCAAACAGTCAACATCGATTCCTTGATCAATCTTGAAGATTCCAAGACAACCAAGGGCTCTTGGCTGTCAACCGAAGAAGCCAACTCTGGCTACTGTGAGCAGAAAAGGTATTCATTGGAAAGGTATCAGATAAGTCATAAGACAAATGCCTTTCTCTGACTCAAGACCCATCAACTATAACAGTGGTCATTACCTGGCCTCCCATGGACATTTTCAATGAGTGTGATTATTAGAGGATGTGACGGCCAGATCCTTGACAATTTGTGTCTGATTCATTCATCAGTCTCTTGTGAGCTAGTTTGTTATCAAGTCAGCCTTCCTTTCATGAATTGATCATTTTATGGCTGCTCATTATATAATAAGAAATATATATATTACTTTCCTTGCTTGGCTTTTAATTTTAGAAACTGAAGCTAATTTGAACCAGTGTTCAAAGATCTGGCTGCTTTATTCTTTTGTTATATATGTAAATGACTATGAAAACAAAAATATTTTGGGTATTTCTCCAAACAAATTAAACCTTTTGGACCAATAATAAACAGTCAATATCATACACGACTGTCCCTAGAATACTTTTGGAGAAGGAAACGGCAACCCACTCCAGTATTCTTGCCTGGAGAATCCCATGGACAAAGGAGCCTGGAAGGCTATGGTCTATGGGGTTGCAAGAGTCGGACACGACTAAGCACACAGCACACAGAATACTTTTGGTCATTCCCGAACTCAGATCCTGTTGCCCTGGCCTTGTTCAAACTCCATGGGCGCAAGGGACACTGTGACGCTCAGCTGTCTTGGCATACATTAACTCTTGCCTGAATCCAAACCCCTTATCTCCTCTCAACCCTCCTCTCTCTGTAGAACTGCTGCTGATCAGCTCCACAATCTCCGGTTCTGCAATATGGAAAACAATTTAACTTCTCTGCTTCCTACCCTCTTGAACATTTTAATCTCAGAACCACTTTACATTCTTAAAAATTATTAACCTCATAGAACTTTGAAAATGTGGATCATTTACCAATATTTACTATTATAACTTAAACATATAAAAATATTTATGTATTCACCCATTCAAGATAATGAAAATAAATTACATGTTAACATAAAAAACCATTTTTATTTAAGTTAATTATATTTTCCAAAACACACATAAAAAAGTAGTGAGAAGGGTGGCATTGTGTTTTTACTTGTTTTGTTTTGGCTTAAAAAACAGATTTATTTCTCACAGTCCTGGAGACTGGAAAGTCTGAGATCAGGGTGCCAGTGCAGTCAAGTTCTGGTGAGGACCCACTTGCCGGTTTGTAGACAGCTGCTTTCTCACTGTGTCCTCACTCAGTGGCGAGCAGAGGGCATTGTTTTGCGATTCTGCAGACCTCTTTAGTGTCTGGCTAAATAGAAGGCAGCTGGAGTCCCATGTCTGCTTCTGCATTTAATTGCAGCAATATCACGTCATGCAATCTTTGGAAAATTCCACTGTATATTCATGAGAGAATAAGAATGAAAAAGGCAAATAATGTCTCAGTAGTGTTACAAAAATGTTTTACCTCACAGATTCTCCCTCCCCCCAGTCTCCCACCAAGATCCAAGGACCTCCAAAGATGCCTGGATCACAGTTTAAGAACCACTGTTTTAGATCACGTCCTGGGAGTGAGTTGCTGATTTTTTCATATCCAAAGAAGCCCATCACTCTACAAATACTGACCACCTTCTGAGTATCAAACACTGTTCTGGGTGCTAGAGATGCAGGCGAGAACAAAACAATGTCCCTGTCCTCTCAGAGCCTTCCTTCTAGTGGGAGGAGACAGGTAATAGACAATTCTAAAAATATAATTATGTTAGGCAATAAATGCCATCAAAAAAAATAATAATAAAGCCAAACAATGGAATAGAGACTGAAATAGGAGGACTAGTGTTTGTTGGCTTATTTATTTGTTTTATTAGAATGGTCAGGGAGGCCTCTCAGAGGTGACATTTGAGCAGGGACTGAAGGATACGAGGGAGAGAGTTAGGGGATATCAGAGGGACAGCATTCCAGGCAGAAGGATCAGCCAGTACAAAGGCCCTGACATGGAAGTGTGTTCATTGTGTTTGAGACCATCTGACCTGTCTCTTGAGAAACCTGTATGCAGGTCAGGAAGCAACAGTTAGAACTGGACATGGAACAATGGATTGGTTCCATATAGGAAAAGGAGTACATCAAGGCTATATATTGTCACCCTGCTTATTTAACTTATATGCAAAGTACATCATGAGAAACGCTGGGCTGGAAGAAACACAAGCTGGAATCAAGATTGCCAGGAGAAATATCAATAACCTCAGATATGCAGAAGACACCACCTTTATGACAGAAAGTGAAGAAGAACTAACAAGCCTCTTGATTAAAGTGAAAGAGGAGAGTGAAAAAGTTGGCTTAAAGCTCAACGTTCAGAAAACTAAGATCATGGCATCTGGTCCCATCACTTCATGGGAAATAGATGGGGAAACAGTGGAAACAGTGTCAGACTTTATTTTGGGGGGCTCCAAAACCACTGCAGATGGTGATTGCAGCCATGAAATTAAAAGACTCTTACTCCTTGGAAGGAAGGTTATGACCAACCTAGAGAGCATATTTAAAAGCAGAGACATTACTCTGCCAACAAAGGTCTGTCTAGTCAAGGCTATTGTTTTTCCAGTGGTCACGTATGGATGTGAGAGTTGGACGGTGAAGAAAGCTGAGTGCCAAAGAATTGATGCTTTTGAACTGTGGTGTTGGAGAAGACTCTTGAGAGTCCCTTGGACTGCAAGGAGATCCAACCAGTCCATCCTAAAGGAGATCAGTCCTGGGTGTTCATTGGAAGGACGGATGTTGAAGCTGAAACTCCAATACTTTGGCCACCTCATGTGAAGAGTTGACTCATTGGAAAAGACCCTGATGCTGGGAAGGATTGGGGGCCGGAGGAGAAGGGGACGACAGAGGATGAGATGGTTGGATGGCATCACCAACTTGATGGACATGGGTTTGGGTAAACTCCGGGAGTTGATGATGGACAGGGAGGCCTGACATGCTGCGATTCATGGGGTCGCAAAGAGTCGGACACGACTGAGCGACTGAACTAAACTGAAGGAAGCTGGAGAACTTCCCTATAGCTCAGATGGTAAAGAATCTGCCTGCAGTGCAGGAGATCAGGGTTCGATCCCTGGGTTAGGAAGATCCCCGGAGAAGAAAATGGCAATCCACTCCAGTGTTCTTGCCTGGTGAATCCCATGGACAGAGGAGCCTGGTGGGCTACAGTCCATGGGGTCACAAAGAGTTGGACGTGACCAAGTTACTAACACACACACACACACACACACACACACACACACACACAAGGAAGATGGTGAGGCTTGAATGGAATGAGTGAGAGGGAGAGACGAGGTCAGAGGAGGCAGGAGAGCAGATTTTGGGTGTAATGGTGATTTCACCAAATCAACGTCTCTTCAAGGCCGTGGAAGATTATATTCTCTAAAAACAGCCACAGTGATATTTCCAATCCAGCATGCTCTTTCAGAACTTTGCTGTTTCCTATGTAGAAATGGAGTCTACTTCCTTTGCCCACAAGCCCAGGAGAAGGCTTAGTGACTTCCTTGATAAACAGAATGTGGCAAAAGTGACCCTGTATGACACCTAAGTTCATAAAAAGCAATATGGTTTATGCCTGGCTCTCTCTGTCATTGGACACTAACCCTGGAATCCACCCCCACGCTGTGAGGAAGCTCAAATGAACCCGAGCAGAAAGACCACATAGAGATCTGAAGCTTTCATTTGGCAGCCTGCAAGAACCAACAACAACCAAAAGAACCAACAGACATGCAAGTAAACAAGCTTTCAGACTATCCAGCCCAAGCATTCATATAAGTCTTCTAGCTGAAACCACAGATGTGGTAAGAAACAGACAAACCATCTTCACTGTGCCCTGCCTAAATTCCTGTCCTACTGAATCTGTGAGCATAATAAATTATTGCTTTACAGAACTCAATTGTGGATAATTTGTCAGTTGGTAACTGGAACAGAGACCTCTTAGCATCCTAAGTGAGCATTTCCAAGTCCTAATCTAATCAAAATGTGCATGTGTCTATGCATGCTAAGTCGCTTCAGTCATGTCCAACTCTGTGACACTATGGACTGTAGTCCACCAGGCTCCTCTGTCCATGGGATTCTCCAGGCCATAATACTGAAGTGGGTTTCCATGCCTTCCTTCAGGGGATCTTCCCAACCCAGGGATCGAACCCGTGCCTCTTATGTCTCCTGCATTGGCAGGCGGGTTCTTTACCACTAGTGCCACCTGGGAAGCCCCAACCTAATCAAAACAGGCCTGATTAAAACCCTACAATGATTTCTTAGGCTAAAGCTGATGCATCCACTAGGGTATTAAAAGAAATCTCAGCAATCATTTGGTCTTCTTCCCTCCAGGTTATAAATGGGCAGCTTTGGGATTCAAGCTCATGGATGGAAGTAGTCACAAAGGAGGTTAATAAGAAAGAAGTAATAATAGACATGGACAGTGCCTAGCCTCTGACTTCTTTTCCTCCAATGAACAAAGGTCTCAGGAACACCAGAAAAAGCCCAAGTCTCCTTCTCTTGCTACACTCCTTGCTGGGAGTAGCAAGTATAAAAAGACCCATGGTCATGGAGGATTTCCAGGTAAATTTCTTAAAAGTTTCAAGTAGAAGTTACATCTGTGGGCCACTATGACCTGCAGATACATGTGTGTGTGTGAAATTAATTTTTACTGCAGTATAGTTAACTTACAATGCTGTGTTGGTTTCTGCTGTACAAAGCGAATCAGTTATATGTACACATACAGATATGTGGGTTTTAATGACATGAGTTAGTTGCTAGACTAGTTAGTGGTAGACTATCCAGAGAGATGGCTCCCATGCCTGTATACACATGTGAGACCTTCCACCAATTTCTTTTCCTGCACCTTGAATCTGGGCTAGATATGCATCTTGGTTTGACCAGTAGAATTCAAAAGAAGTAATGATGTGTAATTTCTGGGCCTAGACCCTAAGAGTCTTTGAAGACCCTATTTTCATCTTTTTAGGATCAAGCCACTCAAAAAATAAGCTTGAGATAGAGACCATGTGAAGAGAGGCCCAGCCAGCATTGCCAGCCATTCCAGCCATTCCATCTGAGGCACCAGACATGCTGGTGAAAGCATCCAGCCCCGCTGAATGCCTTCGAGTGAGTGACCCCAGCTGACACCATATGGAGCAGAACTGCCCAGCTGCACCCAGCCAAATCACAGAAGCATTAGAAACAATAAATCACTGCTATTTTTAACCACTGAACTTCAAGGTGATTCGTTAGTAAGCAACTGTTAACTGTTAATTCCACTTGAGCTATTTCAAATCCTAAAAGATGATGCTGTGAAAGTGCTACACTCAATATGCCAGCAAATTTGGAAAATTCAGCAGTGGCCACAGGACTGGAAAAGGTCAGTTTTCATTCCAATCCCAAAGAAAGGCAATGCCAAAGAATGCTCAAACTACTGCACAGTTGCACTCATCTCACACGCTAGCAAAGTAATGCTCAAAATTCTTCAAGCCAGGCTTCAACAGGACGTGAACCAAGAACTTCCAGATGTTCAAGCTGGATTTAGAAAAGGCAGAGGAACCAGAGATCCAATTGCCAACATCCGCTGGATCACCGAAAAAGCAAGAGAGTTCCAGAAAAACATCTACTTCTGCTTCATTGACTACACCAAAGCCTTTGACTATGTGGATCACAACAAACTGTGGAAAATTCTTCAAGAGGTGGGAATACCAGACCACCTTACCTGCCTCCAGACAAATCTGTATACAGGTCAAGAAGCAACAGTTAGAACCAAACATGTAACAA
Organism: Giraffa tippelskirchi; assembly: GCF_054371585.1. NCBI lineage: Eukaryota > Metazoa > Chordata > Mammalia > Artiodactyla > Giraffidae > Giraffa > Giraffa tippelskirchi. The sequence continues at coordinate 33,847,720 of NC_137286.1, read as the reverse complement.
CGGACTGGTTCCAAATTGGGAAAGGAATACGTCAAGGATGTATATTGTCACCCTGCTTATTTAACTTATATGCAGAGTACATCATGAGAAATGCCAGGCTGGATGAAGCACAAGCTGGACTCAAGATTGCCGGGAGAAATATCAGTAACCTCAGATATGCAGATGACACCACCCTTATGGCAGAAATCGAAGAAGAATCTCTTGATGAAAGTGAAACAGGAGAGTGAAAAGTTTGGCTTAAAACTCAACATTCAGAAAACGAAGATCATGGCATCTGGTCCCATCACTTCATAGCAAATAAATGGGGAAACAATGGAAATAGTGACAGACTTTTTTTCTTGGGCTTCAAAATCACCACAGATGGTGACTGCAGCCATGAAATTAAAAGATGCTTGCTCCTTGAAAGAAAAGGTATGACAAACCTAGACAGCATATTAAAAAGCAGAGACATTACTTTGCCAACAAAGGTCCATCTAGTCAAGGCTGTGGTTTTTCCAGCAGTCATGTATGGATGTGAGTGTTGGACTATAAAGAAAGCTGAGCACCAAAGAATTGATGCTTTCGAACTGTGGTGTTGGAGAAGACTCTCGAGAGTCCCTTGGACTGCAAGGAGATCCAACCAGGCCTTCCTAAAGGAAATCAGTCCTGAATTATTCATTGGAAGGACTAATGCTGAAGCTGAAACTATAATACTTTGGCCATCTGATGCGAAGAACTGACTCATTGGAAAAGACCCTGATGCTGGGAAAGATTGAAGGTAGAAGGAGAAGGGGACGACAGAGGATGAGATGGTTGGATGGCATCACTAACTTGATGGACATGAGTTTGAGAAGCTCTGGGAGTTGGTGATAGACAGGGAAACCTGGCCTGCTGCCTGCAGTCCATGGGGTCACAAAGAGTCTGACAGGACTGAGCAACAGAACTGAACTCTTAGCTGAAACATTTGGCAACATTTAAAAACCTAAACTGGCCTTTCCTGGTGGTCCAGTGGTTAAGACTCTGCACCTCCAAAACAGGAGACACACATTCAATCCCTGGTCGGGGAACTAAGAGCCCACGTGCCACACGGCACAGTCAGAGAATTTTAAAAAATTGAAAATAAATAAATACCTAAACTATCACACAAAAATATGAAATTTGGGGCCTGTTTTTGGATAATACTGGACCTGTGTTGCTCACTTGAACTTCAGGGCAGAATGTGAAAGGGGTGCCCATATTTCAGAGTGAATATCTGTGTGTACAACAGGACAACTGCTTCATGGAGGAGAGGAGCTCTGCCTGTTACCATGGCTTCCCTGGAGGCAGAAATGATGGGAGCTAGTGACACCCAATCACAACTATTTTCTTTCCCCAAGCAGGTACACTGGTCAGGTCATTAATCAGCAAGTATGCATGATTTCTGGGCAGAGAGACAGTTCTCCCAGGAATTCAGCAAACAAAATATACTCTTAACCCTTGTTGAAATATGTAAAATTTATCTTCTGGGACAGTATGCACAGGGCGCCTTGTGATTTACTTCAGAACAATAGAGGGCAAGCACACTTGGCTAATTGCATCTTTTGCTCAAAAGAAGGGAAGACAATTAATTACCTGGTGGTGACAGGAGACCCTCGTGGACATAAACAGGATTTGACCAAGCAGTTTCTTGCACTGGGATGAACTCCAGTTCACCCAGCTTGATTTGGGGCTCTGTTTTGGACCAGTAGGCTGGAGGTGGGGGGGACAGGGACATTATATGAAAAAGAGCTATTTCTACTCTCTCCACCACAGGGAGGTGGGGAAGGAATAATTGCCAGGAAGAGAGTCCAGGGAAGAAGAAACTATTTTCTGGCTTCTCCCCAGGGCTCCAATCCTAGGGGCCTCTACAGCAACAAAATTACACTGTTTATTATAAGCCTGACTCTGACAGGATGTGATGGAGGAAGGGATCTATGTATGCAACATTCAGAAAAGCTGATACAGCCACTCCTCACTGCAATGAAGCAGAAAATGTTAAATCACACACAAGGAAAACAAAACAACTGGCTCTGCATTCCTGCTTGTCAACAAACAGCTGGGCCCAGCAGCTCTGGCTGCCCCATGAAGGCTGATCCTGCCCTGCCTCTCTCTCTCTTTTTTTTAACCCCACCCTCCAGGTTTGCCTACAAGCCTCAATGTTCAGTAGCTGAGTCTCTGGGCAAGAGAGTTAGCCTATATCTGCAAAGCGAGAGAGATGATCCCATGGAAGTACTAGAGGGGATAAGATGAGAAAATCCAAGAAGTCCTATTACCATCCTCACAGATTCCATTTTACAGTAGAGGAAACTGAGGCACAAAGAGATTCTCATAGCTTGACCAAGGGCACACAGCTCATAAGTTGCAGAGCTGAGATTCAAACCCAGACAGTTGGGCTCCAGAGTCCATGCTCTTAACCACTCCATGAGCTGCTCCTGGCTATTAGATAGGCAAGCATTTTGTAAGCTGTAGAAAAACTCAGCACATCCCTGAAGGATAGTTAAAATTCTGGGGTGGCATAAACCAAGCACCCTAGCTGTGCCCCAGGTCTGAGTGGGAGGAGGAAGAGTGGCCTTGGTGCCCCCACCCTCACCCCCATCCTAGGCAAGCACCTGACAGAGCAGAATTCTACCCTGGAGTTTCAGAACCTTCCTTGTGGGTAGCTGAGGAGGCCTAGAGCTGATGGCTTTCCATCCTCCTTCCTCTTCCTCCTGTAGATGGTCTAATGCCATGATTAAGAACAGATTCTGGGGGCTCTCCTGGTGGCTCAGTAGTAAAAGAAACCACCTGCCAATGCAGGAGACCCAGGTTTGATCCTTGATCCAGGAAGATCCCACATGCTGCATAGCATCTAAGACCATGTGTCACAGCTATTGATTCTATGCTCCGGAACCCGGGAACTGCAACTACTGAAGACTATGTGCTCCGAAATGAGATGCCACCATGATGAGAAGCCCTCACACCGCACCTAGAGCGGAGTCCTCACTTGCCATAACTAGAGACAAGCCCGTGCCGCAATGAAGACCCAGCACAACCAAAATTAATTAATTAAATTATTAAAAAAAAAAAAACAGACTCTGGAGCCAGACTGACTGTTGACCTGGCTCTACCTCACTTATGAAATGGGTAGTGGCTTCATTGCTGTTTGAAATGAGTTAATACATGTGTCTGGCACCTAGTAAGTGGCTAAGTAAACATCAGCTATAATTGATAATTGTTCCCAAACCTTATCAGCTCTATGCCTTCCTCCTATGCCAAGGTTCTCAAATATCCTGACTCTAATTTTTTTATCAATTCCCACTTTGGAATTAGGAGTATAACCTTATTTTCAGAGGGCAAAACTGATCTAAAGGTGCAAGCAATAATGGGGGGTTTCAGGCATCCCAGCAGGCTCTTGGGAAGACTTTTGGAGACATGAACTCCTGGGAACCTAACTTTGCCCAGGTAGGTGGCTTTTTACTATATGGAATCTGGAAGGAAGATGGAGGACTGACTAGTGGTAGCACCCACTCCTGGAGAGATAAAGAAGGAACTCCAGTGGTTTTAATAATTCTAGGTTCCACACATCCCCTTTCACCTCTCCCTGCCAGGACTCAGGCCTGTTGGCTAGAAAAGCAATTGAATCGCATGCAAGGTTAATGGCTCTTGTCCCCAAGGGAATCCCTCACTGGATCTGCAAGGCAAATCCTTTATTCCCTATCCATGGGATCAGAGCCAACACAGCAGGAGTGGCCTGCAGGTGGACACTTTGCAGTGTTGGGACTCCTGGGTCCTATTCTGGCTGGACCAAGGGAAAAAGCAATGATGAAGGTGAAACATGGCAAGGAGGCTGGACTAGGATGGAAAGAGAGATAGGGAGCTGGAATCAGAGCACTGTTTCAGGCCCCAGGACTCAGTCTAAGGGAAAGGCACCTGGCCTGGGCAGGGACTCTGAAAAAGCAGAGCTCTATCCCAGGCTACATTCAGCTCCAGGCATCATTGCCTAGCAGTGTTAAATTTACAAGGAGCTCTGACAGCCATAATCTTACTCAGCCTCCAGGAGAGCCCTGTCAAATGGTGACTGCTCTTACACCCATGACCAAAGACTTGAAAACAGTCTTAGAAAAGTTGCTTCTCTGGCATCAATTTTAGTTCAGTTCAGTTGTTCAGTCGTGTCCGACTCTTTGTGACCCCATGACTGCAGCATGCTAGACCTCCCTGTTCATCACCAGCTCCCTGAGCTTGTTCAAACTGATGTCCATCAAGTCAGTGATGCCATCCAACCATCTCATCCTCTGTTGTCCCCTTCTCCTTCTGCCTTCAATCTTTCCCAGCATCAGGGTCTTTTCAAATGAGTCAGTTCTTCGCATCACATGGCCAAAGTATTGGAGTTTCAGCTTCAGCATCAGTCCTTCCAATGAATAATTCAGGACTGATTTCCTTTAGGAAGGCCTGGTTGGATCTCCTTGCAGTCCAAGAGACTCTCAAGAGTCTTCTCTAACACCAGTTTGAAAGCATCAATTCTTTGGTGCTCAGCTTTCTTTATAGTCCAACTCTCACATCCATACATGACTACTGGAAAAACCATAGCCTTGACTAGATGGACCTTTGTTGGCAAAATAATGTCTCTGCTTTTTAATATGCTGTCTAGGTTGGACGTAATTTTTCTTTCAAGGAGCAAATGTCTTTTAATTTCACGGCTGCAGTCACCATCTGCAGTGATTTTGGAGCCCACGAAAATAAAGAAAATATTTACAGATGGTCTGTTTTCCCATCTATTTCCCATGAAGTGATGGGACTGAATGCCATGATCTTCATTTTCTGAATGTTGAGTTTTAAGTCAACTTTTTCCACTCTCCTCTTTCACATTCATCAAGAGGCTCTTTAGTTCTTTGCTTTCTGCCATAAGGGTGGTGTCATCTGCATATCTGAGGTTATTGATATTTCTCCTGGCAATTGATACTTCTTCCAGCTTGTGCTTCATCCAGCCTGGCATTTCTCATGATGTACTCTGCATATAAGTTAAATAAGCAGGGTGACAGTATACAGCCTTGACGTATTCCTTGCCCAATTTGGAACCAGTCCATTGTTACATGTTTGGTTCTAACTGTTGCTTCTTGACCTGCATACAGATTTGTCTGGAGGCAGGTAAGGTGGTCTGGTATTCCCACTTCTTGAAGAATTTTCCACAGTTTGTTGTGATCCACACAGGCAAAGGCTTTGGTGTAGTCAATGAAGCAGAAGTAGATGTTTTTCTGGAACTCTCTTGCTTTTTCAATGATCCAGCGGATGTTGGCAATTTGATCTCTGGTTCCTCTGCTTTTTCTAAATCCAGCTTGAACATCTGGAAGTTCTCAGTTCACATCCTGTTGAAGCCTGGCTTGGAGAATTTTGAGCATTACTTTGCTAGCTTGTGAGATGAGTGCAACTGTGCAGTAGTTTGAGCATTCTTTGGCATTGCCTTTCTTTGGGATTGGAATGAAAACTGACCTTTTCCAGTCCTGTGGCCACTGCTGAGTTTTCCAAATTTGCTGGCATATTGAGTGTAGCACTTTCACAGCATCATCTTTTAGGATGATGCCTCCACTTAACAACAAACAAATAAATCCAGCTCTCCTGATACAAAGTCTTTTGACATATGTCTTCAATATATTGAGTCCTGCTTCCTTCTCTTGAATTTGCCTCCCAAACATCCCCCTTCTGCTGTAGTTTTGAAATGCCTACACGTTCTTTGATACTACTCCCTTCAAGAAATAGAACCAAATTCCCCTTCTGAGGAGGTGGAGCCCTAAAAGGCATTGTGGCTTCCTGCTTGCTCTCTCTCTCTCTCTCTGGTTTCTCTCCCTGCTCCCTCCCCTTACCCCATTTCCCCTCCCCCCCATCAGCTCCAGGAGAAGCCAGCTGCTTGTCATGAGGAGATCTACAGAGCAATCCATACAACAAGAAACTGAAAACTCAGACCAAAATGTGAATAAGTTTGAGAGCAGATGCTCTCCATGAGAGGCGTTGAGCTAGAGCCACCCCTATAAGCTGCTCTTGGATTTCTAACCCTCAGAAACTGGGTAAGATAATGAATGTTTTTAAGTTACTGAGTTTTGGGGTGATTTTTTATGCAGCAATAGATAACCTGTACCTCTTCCCCATTGTAGGAATTGCCTCTCTCCCCCAAAACCTACTCATACCTTTAGTGGAGAGCTCAAATCATTGGGAAGTTTCCTTTTCTCTTACACTCAGGTGAAGGTGGCTCAAATGGTAAAGAATCTGCCTGCAATGCAGGAGACGTGGGTTTGGTCCCTGGGTGGGAAGATCCTCTGGAGAAGGCAATGGCTACCCACTCCAGTATTCTTGCCTGGAGAATCCCATGGGCAGAGGAGTGTGGCGGGCTTCAGTCCATGGGGTCACAAAGAGTTAGACAAGACTGAGGGACTAATGCTCACAGCACATGGATTAGACAGAACACCTGTGTTGAAATACATGTGGTTGCTGCTTTCTAGCTGTGGAATTAAATATATTGGGCTGGTTACTTAATCTCTCTGTGCCTCAGTTTCCACATCTGTCAAACAATGATAAAAAGGAAGATTTTAAAGATTAAATCAAGGAATAGATGTGAGAGTGCCTGGCCCAATGTTGGGCACTTGGTGGGTGCCTGATAAATGTGACCTCCCTCTGGCTCTAACTTTCTAGTTCCTGACTCCCAAGCCCCTGCCTGAACAGACTGGGACTAGGACCAGGGGTTTTAGGGCCCCCTCATCCTCTTTATGCAACTGGAGACAGAGGAGGAAAAGACCTGCTCTGCACCAGGGGTTTTCTCCCTCCCAGTATTGGAGTAAGAAGTAACTTGTCCATGAGAGGCAGATGTACTGCTACAAAGGTCCCCTTGCAGATGAGGGACTGGAGCTACATTGGCGAGGCTTGGGCTCTAGCCTGGTCACCCCTCCAACTCTTTGGAGGGTGAAAAGAGTCAACTTTGCCACTCACTCATCCTCTACATATTAGGAAAACCACTATTCCCAAGGCTTTGCCCATTTCTTTCCCTTTCTTCCTCCCCTCTCCCTTTATAAATTTTTAAAATGTATTTTAATCACAAATAATATGTGAAAAATAACATCAGCCAACATTTCCTGAGAACTTACCAGCCAAGGTTCTAAGACTGTTAGGTTTCTCACAACCGCTTTATGAGGCAGATTCCTGTATTAGCCCCATTTTACAGCTGAGAAAACCAAGGCACAGGGGCTAATGGCCCAAGGTCACATAGAGGCAAAAAGAAGCTAATGAAGCTCAGACTTCAAGGTCAGGACCTCATTACACAGTCTGTTCCAAACCTCCAGGCTTAAACGTTGTATTCTGAAGCCACAAATTGCGGCTTCAGAGTGTGTGTACTAGAAAACAGCACACATTACAAAAAATAAAAATATTTTTAAATGCATTTACATCTAGAAACATGCACACACTTAAAGAAAATAACTTGTGGTCCTACTGTGAGGCTTTTTTGTTTTTGTTTTTGGGTTTTTTTTGTGAGGCTTTTTTAACAGAAAGTCTTGACTCTCTTTCCACGTTTCTGTCGTGGAGTGTGCGCCACAGATGCTCAATTTAGGCACCTTCCCAAGAGCTGAGCCCTTGACTCTCCTCCCAACTGCGTCGGCCGGGTCCCCCTGTCCTCCTGCCCCGTTCCTCCCTGCCTCTCCCAGCGTGTCCTTCCTGGGCCTCGCTTCTCACCCCGGTTTCCCCTCTCACAGCGCGCCCCTCCTCTGCTATCCCTGCTCCTTCTCCTTCGTCTCTCTCCCTAACTGTCTAATGCATTTCTCCCTCTCCCTGCCCCAACCCCGCGCTTGGCCATCCAGCGCACAGGCCCTTCTCCCGCCCTCGCTTGCCCTCTGCCAACCTCGCGACCCTCATTTACAGTGCCCCCGCCTCCCCGCCCCGCTTTGAATCTTTCCGCTCCCCTCCCCGTCCTCGTTCCCCGCTAAGCCCTGCCACTCCGCGGCCCGGCAGGAGCGCACAGCCGGCGGGCTGCGACGCGCGCTGACAAGGTAATGAATGGCTTCAGCGGTAATTAGCGACCCGGCGGCTAATCATGATGTACATTTACATTTTAAGTGCTGCAGAGGGAACTGGAGAAGGGGAGGGGAGCGACGGGAGGGGACGCGGGCCTTTTCCGCGGCCTCCCTTCACCGACTGGGGAGCGAAGTGAACCGAGTCTTTTCCAGCTGCCGGCAGTGGAGGGGGATGGCGATGCGAGGCTTTCCAGGGCCAACCCGGGCGAATGCAGAACTGCCTCATCCTCAACAGACGTAAACGCGGAGCTCGCAGGCCCCTTCCTCCAAACAGCAGACCCCTGATTAATCCCCTCCAAGTGAACGTTCAGCCTAGGCTTACATACCCCCTTGGATGGAGAGCTCTCTTCTTCCGTAACCAACCCGTTCGGACTTAGATTCCAGCGGTCTGGGAACTTTTTCTCAGGCCTAACGAAACTGATGTCCGTTAAGGCCCACAACTGCCCCAGTTTTACAGAACCTGAGTATCCCTGAGCCTCGCCAAACGCTGCAAACTCGTGCGTCTTCACCAGACTTCTGCCCTCCGACTCCTACGGCTGTTCCTCGTGGGGTCCGCGGGAGCTGCGACGGGCCAGAAACCCAGGTTCCGAGCCGAAAGAGTCCTCCAGAGCCTCTCTCCCCAGCGTAACCGCAGGAGATCCGAGAAGCGGATGGTCATTCATGTACTGGGGCTCAAAGGTCCACCTGCTCTCCAGTCATTCCCAAAGGGCCGTATTGGAGTCAGTCCCAGGTTCCAAACAGCAGGGCCGAGTGCTAGGAGATACGAGATACTGAGCAGCCTGGAGGAGAGGAGGGGGACCCCAGCAGCCCCGCCTCAAGACTGGGCACCAGCTCTCCCGGGCAATGGGATGACCCCAGCACTTCAAGGGCTTCCCGCCCGCCGCAGCTCTCAGGGTCCCACCCCGCCACTCCCCGTCGCAGTCACCCCTGCCCGAATCAAGTCTGGCCCACCTTCAGTTCTGTGTGTGTGCGAGGGTGGAAGGATGAAGGACAAGGCCCTAGGGCAGTTCTAGGAAGAATACAGCTTCACAAACCTGCTCTCTCTCATCAACAATCCTTTAAACCCCAATCTCATCTCTCCCTTCACTGTTCATCTCTCAAGACAAGAGATCCCGGGCCACTCCCTCAGTCTTGCGGAGTTCCCGGGGAGGGACACCCAGTAACTCCATAATGTCCCCGAGATTTCCATTTCCCAGCTACCTCCCTTCTCCCTCAAAACCTGCTTTCACCTAGTGTCTTTTCTGAAAAAGGACCCCACTGGGTACCAGGGGGCCCGGTTGACTAACAACAAATTCCACCTGAGAAGAAGCGGGACCCACGTGAGCAGAGGACAATGTCTGGATTACTCTAAGGCATGCAGCTCTAATACTCGACTTTCAAGCATGGATGAAGGGAGCTTAACTCCCCTTGAGAAGGGTGTCTCATTGTTCTCGTCGCATTAATCTTAGGGGATAGCTTGGCCCAGAGCCTCAGTCCGCACACCCCAGGGGGTGTGTGGGGGTGTCTGGGAGCCTCCAGCTCCGGTCAGGCGCGGCGAGGCTGAGACCTCAGTTCTCTGGCTGCCCTGCGAGGACCACGCCGAGACATAGCCGTCGAGGGCAGGCGCGGAGCGGAGACGGAGCCAGCGCCTACCACACTCTGCTGACAGCGCACAGGCTGCCCTTGAGGCGAGAAGAGCGGCTCGGGAGCGAAGGGACGGTGTGGGGGTGGGGGTGTCGTTCCTCTAGGAGTGGGAGAAAGAGGTCCCAGTCCCCAGAAAGCCGCTTTGAAATCTCTCATTGGGAGCGGGCAAGGGATGGGTGGCCTTCAGTTGAACCGCGGAAGGGCTCGGGGACCCGGCTTGAAGCGGCGTTTGCCCAGCAAACGCAGTTTTTCTTTAGGTTGCCGGTTTATGAAGGTTGGCTCAGGAGGGCTGATGGTGATTATAGGGAAACTTCCGTTGGCAGGTCACCCCGGCACTGCCATGGCACCCCGCGGTGCGCGCGCCTCCCAAGCCCGGGCATCCGAGGACCAGAGTGGATGGGAAAGGCTTGTGAGGCTGGGGCGCGGGCCGGCAGGGCTGGGTGAGGGGTGGGGCCCGGCGGCAGGGGCGGGGCTCCCAGGCTCTGAGGCGGGGCCTCAGCTAAAGGCGCGGAGCACCGGGCGCCGAGATCGCTGAGTAGAGCAGCGCCCAGTGGAGAGAAGTGGAAGGCAGGATCGTACCGTCCCAGTCGGCCAGCCAGCGTCCACGCCGCTCCCGCGCCCTTACCCCTGCCGGCCCTTGCCGGACGCGACCCACCGACATGCAGCCCCGGGGCTGAGGCGGCCCGATGGCGAAGCCCGCGTCCCCGCAACGACGGCGCATGGAGAACTTCCGTAAGGTGCGCTCCGAGGAGGCGCCGGTGGGGAGAGGGGATGAGGAGGGTGGCCCGGGCTCAGGCCCCTTCGCCGACCTGGCGCCGGGTGCCGTGCATATGCGGGTCAAGGAGGGCAGCAAGATCCGGAACCTGCTGGCCTTCGCCACTGCCAGCATGGCGCAGCCAGCCACGCGCGCCATCGTCTTCAGCGGCTGCGGTCGAGCCACCACCAAAACCGTCACGTGTGCCGAGATCCTCAAGCGCCGCCTGGCGGGTCTGCATCAGGTCACGCGGCTGCGCTACCAGAGCGTGCGCGAGCTGTGGCAGAGCCTCCCTCCGGAGCCCACGCCGGGGCAGAAGCCTGGCGAGCCAGCCGCCAGTCTCAGTGTACTTAAGAACGTGCCCAGCCTCGCCATCCTACTTTCCAAGGATGCCCTGGATCCGCGCCAACCCGGCTACCAGCCGCCGAACCCCCAGCCCGGCCCCTCGTCCCAGCCAACTGCTCCGACGTCCAAGAGGAGTCTAGGGGAACCTGCTGAAGAGGGCTCCGCGAAGCGGTCACAACCCGAGCCAGGTGCTGCTGAAGAGGACCAGACCGCCTGAGAACTCCGGCCTCTGAGCCACCTGGACGGGCTGGATCTTACCCCCCCCCCTCCCCGAGCTTCGACCTTGAGACGCACCTCTAGCCTTTCATGCCTTGGTACTCTGGAACCTACAACATGGCAGCATAGACCCCAAGGCGACAAGAGGGGGACCCCAGGGAAGCTTCGTGGTGGGGTTGCTCCTCCACCTGTGTTGCCTGATGACACAGGACTCCACCTTCAGCTTTTCTGACCATACGGGGACCTTCTTCGGGGAGGGAATGGTGGGCAATGGGACTCTTGAGCCTCTCACCTCAAGGATTAAAGGCTCACATAGGATTTGTGAAGTGGGCCAGGAGGGTGGAAGCTGAGGAAAGCTCTTGGAATCACCCCACCACTGTCAGTGGAGGGCAAAGGGTTGGAAACCACTGCTTGAGGGCGGGCGATTTTGAGTGGCGAGGGTTAAGGGGCTATTCTGCCCCTCACCCCAGGACGGTTTCTAGTTTTCCTTTCCCTTCTTTTAAGGAGCATCCTGAGATCATGGTGGCAGGGGCATCTCCATAGGCTCTTTTAACATCCCACTTTCCCCATGCTGGCCCAGAGGGAGAGACCCAGGATAGAACTCTCCATGCCACCTCCCCTGAGCCCCACAGCTGGAGTCTTGCTTCCAATAAAACAAACACAAAAATGGCTCTGTCCCTGGGTTTTTTCCTAACCACTTGCCTGTGTAGAGACTGCTCTGGTCTGCCCCCTTGTGTCTCAGTCTCCTCCAGCCTGGAATCCTTAGGTTTTGGAGTCTTACGGGTCAGGCACAGAAACTGGACAGCTTCAAAATGGTGCCGGGAGCACATTACCCAGTGCCTGGTTCCTCCCTCTTTCTCAGCCCTCCCTGGCTAGCTCCAGTAGCTTCAGGGCTTATGGCCAGAAGGGGACCTTTGTCACTTTATGTGTTACCACTAAGGGAAAGGAGGCAGCATACTGCTTTTCTGGAAGGGGGAAGAAGGTGAGCATCAGTGAACTATCCTGGGTGTCACTGCCAAGGGTGGCAGACCCAACTGGGCTCCCTAAGCCTGTAGCCTCCTGCCAATAAACAGCCCTACCAGAAGGCTGGCACAGAGCCCCCCAGCCCCATGGATAGAATCTACCCTTCACTGCTCTCTCTCTCTCTCTCTCTCTCTCTCTCTGAGAAAGGACAGCACACCCTTGGGAGAGGGGGAGGAGAGACTGAGCACAAATCCACTGCTGGAAATTACTATTCAGCAGAGAAGCTGGGACTTGGGCTGTGAATCACTGCAGGCTCCCTGATAAGCTGCTGCCTCTGGCCCTGCACAGCTGTCTGTTGAGAGATAACAGCCTTATAAGCCTTTCTGCCCAACTCCAAGTCAGGTGGGAGGGTGGAAGGAGTGCTGTGTACTGGAAGCACTCTAGCAAACATGAGGGGGAGGGGCACATAGCTCCAAGATCTTAGAAGCAGACCCCGTCCCCTTGCAACTTAACAGCATCCTTGGAAAGGAGGAGATAGGGAAATATGTAAGTCATTTTGTAGGCAGAAAGCTGAAATAAATCCTTCTGCTGGTAACAAGAGGTAGGTTTCTGCAGTTGATAGAAGGGGCTCTTCAGGGAGTTCACCCTCACCCCCCAGCTCTGCTTGAGCTTTGGATAGGTGGGCCCTGTCAAACAGACTCTGGCACTGGCTGCCCTCCCTAATGTCTTGTTCTTGATGAGACCCTGGGGAGAGCCAAGGGATTGGGGCGTGTGTGCCTGACTCTCTCAGAAGCAGCCCAGAAGTGTGGAGACAATGTAAACTGTCCTGACAACAAGGTTGCCCTTGGCTGGCACTGGTCGTCCACATCTGAATTTAAATGATACAACGCAGAAGAGGTCCTGCATGGTAGAGTCTTAGGAGAGAACTGCTCTTGGTTCTGGAAGAGGGTCAACTTTCCAAGATCACTAGTATCTGAAGTCCTGATTGCCGGGTCACCAGGACAATGCAAGCAGAGACTTTCTCATTGAAGATGTCTTGGGTCAGGTAAGTCACCTTCCAGTCTAGAAACTCACCCTGTGTTGTGGAGAGGAGAGGGGCATGTTGTTTCCCCACCTTCAGAGTGGGCAGAGTTACCCTGCTCACATGGCAGACTGAGTTTCTGCCTCCCGTGCTAGAAAGTGGGTTATGAAACTGGCTGTCTTTTCTGCACTTTTACTCCATCCCAGCAGCTTCAGTTCCCAGGATTTTGATAGGTGTTCACGGGTGCCAATGGAACCCAGCATCCATGAATGAGCTCCCCACCCCTGCTTTACTGGATCCTCTGGCCCTGCTGACCCAGGAGGTGACAGATAGCCCTATCCACCCGCAACTCCAAGGCTGAAGTGGGAGCCTGAGAAGTGCTGGAATAAGGCAGGGAGTGGCCAGGGGAGCACGTCGAAGACAGCTCACTTCAAGAACTGACTCGTGGCAGAATGAGAGAGTGGGGAGTGCCCTGCCTCACCGTGAGACACCATCTTTCCAGTAGGACCTCTATCCAAGAGCTTCCTGGGCCCTCCTTTGGGGGCACTTCCAGCTAGGGGTGGCAGTGAAGACTCACACCCCCAAAACTATCTGGTCACACAATCAGAATCCATTTGGGAACATAAATGTATATAATCTAAGGCCAGAGCATGTGGTTAGATGGGCAGTGGACCACCAGCTGGACCATGAGGGACTTCCTTGTTGTGCCAGGTCCCAGTCTAGGCACAGGGTTGAGTGGGGAGTTGGGGGGAGAATCACAGTAGAATCAGATACAGTTTCTGCTGCAAGGATGTCCTGGTCTAGGGGAGAGGGAAAAGAAAGTTATGGCACAAGGCAGTAATAGTGGGAGAAGGGAGTTCTGAGAAGAGGCACTTAATTCACTCAGAGGTACTGATGGAGCTGGCTCAGCAGTGACCAGAGTTAGCCAGCTGGACAGGACTAGACAAGGAATTCCAGGCAGAGAGGTGATGCTGCATCTGGTGTTGAGGCAGCCACAAGTGTCTGAACAAAGCTCGGCCAAAGGTAGGTGGGACTGGAATACCAGGTGGGAGCTGGGAGCCAGGTCACAAGAAGCCTCCCTGAAGAAAGAGGGGAAGGCAATGGTCTTTTTTCTTTTCATTATATTCCATTGTTATTTTAAAAAATATTTATTTACTTATTTGGCTTCCCAGGTGGCACTAGTGGTAAAGAACCTACCTGCCAATGCAGGAGGCATAAGAGACTCTGGTTTGGTCCCTGGGTCGGGAAGATCCCCTGGAGGAGGGCATGGCAACCTACTCCAGCATTCTTGCCTGGAGAATCCCATAGACAGAGGAACCTGATGGGCTACAGTCCATGGGGTTGCAGAGTCAGACACGGCTGAATCGACTTAGCACAGCACAAAGCATTTACTTATTTAGGCTGCACTGGGTCTTAGTTGCAGCACTTGAGCGAGATCTTTAGTTGTGGTGTGTAGGATCTAGTTCCCTGACCAGGGCTGGAACTTGGGTCCCCTGATTGGGAGTGGAAGTCTTAGCCACTGGACCACCAAGGAAGTCTCACCCTGGTCTGATTGATGTTTGAGAAGGATCCTTCTGGCATCAGTGTAGGTGGAAGGTGAATTGGAAGGGGCCTGACTGCATTTGGTATACTGCAGGGAAGTAGGAGATGGAGCCCTGGTAGTGGGGCCAGAGATGGAGACAGATTTGAGAGCTACCCAGGCTAGGTAGGATTTCATTGCCATTACAGCCAGGATAGAGGAGGGTTGCTCTTTGTGGCTTAACCCTAGCTTGGCCAGAACTTAGCCTGCCTTCCTGGCATCACAGGATGGACCAAACAATAGATGGATTTTGGTAGGGAGGAGGGGTGAGTTAGAGGGGTCCGCAGCTTCAAATTGGTAAAAGCTTTAAAGCTCTTGTCCCCTGGCCGTGAGTCTCCCAGAGCATGTTCACTGCACAGTTAAAGGAAGACCTGGGTGAGACACACTCCCACCTGGGCACTGCATCTCACCCACTGGCTCCCTTCATCTCACCCACTGGCTCCCTTCATCTCCCAGCCCCCACTCAATTTGCTCTACAGTTTGGATCATTGCTATGCCCATACTGGCCACTAGGGACTCTCTAGTCCCCTCTGTTTCACTGAGATGTTGAAATACCTACAGCTTTCCCAGGGAACAGGGTAATTGAAGAAAGGGAAGGAGGAAATACAGTCACAGGAAGGTCTCCTTGGTGACATCGGGTTTCTTCTTCCTGTCAGAGCTTATCTTAGTTTGTAGTTGTGCCCTCATTAGTGTGAATCTCTGGTTGTCAGTCACCCCAGTAAACCAGAAGCTGTGATTAAATGGATCCTGCCTGCCTTGCTCCCTACCTAGCTCTTGGAATGCAGGATCCCACAGAGAGCTGCTGATTGAGTGAATAAGGACTGGCTAAATGAGATTTCTGAACTGTTCTGACACCACATCAAAGCCCTTAACCGTCCATCCCAGAAAGTGGCCAAATCTTCCCCCATCCCCGCCCTATGGACCCTTGGGTTCTACCTTCTTTTTGAAGAAGCTAAGGGTTACCAACTGGAGGATTCTGGTGTTGTTTTTGACTCCTGCTGACTATCATAGACGTTGTGAGTTGAATTGTGTCCCTCCAAAAGATATTTTTGTACCCCCTGGTACCCGGAAATGTGACCTTATTTGGAAACAGGGTCTTTGCAGGTGTAATTAATATGTAAGATGAGGTCATACTGAAGTAGGAAGAGTCCTTAACCCAATATGTCCTTATAGGAAGAGGAGAAGATAGACTGACACACAGAGGGAAGAGCAGCATGTGAAGATGGAGGCAAAGATTGGAGTTATGCAGCTGCAAGCCAAGGAATGCCAAAGATTCCCAGTGAGCAACAGAAGCTAAGAAAAAGGTACAGAACGAAGTCCTCCCTGGAGCCATCAGAGAGAGCATGGTCCTGCAGACATCTTGATTTTTGACATCTAGCTTCCAGAACTGTGAGAGAATAAATTTATGCTGTTTTAAATCATCCAGCCTGTGGTACTTTATGAAAGCAGCCATAAGAAACTAATACAATATTCTCACCACCTTCAGTGGGAATAGGGAAAAGGAATATGAGGTGTTTGCTAAGGTCTAGTCTTGCATGGCGAGAGGCTCTTTTCAGAGTTCTGCTAGCAAATGTGAACAGATCATATTGAACAGTGTCATATTGAACAGATGATAGGCTTTGCAGGAAATGAGGCTGATTCTGATCTAGAGCAAGTTATTCTTCTCTGAGCCTCAGCTCTCTCATCTGCAAAATGGGCCAGATTGCTGTGGTGATAATACCAGCCTTCCCAATCTTTACTCATTGGAATCACCTAGGGCACTTGTCAAAAATATAGATTGCTGTTATTAATTAATTGGTATAAACTGATTGATTTCTAGATAAAATAGACCTTGTATTACAACTGAAAAAAATAGATTACATGTTATATGTTAATTATCCCACAATTTTTTAAAAATATGGATTGCTGGGGTTGAACTTCAAAGCAACAGAATCAGAATCTCCCAGGAAGGACCTGGAAGTGGGTATTTCAATAAGATCCTTGAGTGATTTTGATGGTTAATCAAGGTTGATTAGTCAGTGAGATAATTTTTAGAAGGAGCGGCACACTCACTCTTAAGAGAGACCCAAAGTTAAACCCCCATCCAGGAAAAAACCTTTAGGAGAGCAGCTAGTGGACTCAGAATACAAAGCACCCCAGCCCTGGGCCCTGTTTCCTGACAGGAAACTGAAGGTGTGGGGTCCAGTTCAGACAACTACAAAAACTCAGCTTTCTTTGTTTAAAAAAATTATAAGGATGCAGAAAACATGGAACCTGCATACATTGCTGATGGGAATGTTGATGCAGGCTGCCTTGGAACAGCTTGGCAGTTCCTCAAAAAGTTAAACGTAGACTTACCTTATGACCCATATATTATTGCTAGATATAATAATGGAAATAATGGAACACGTGTCCACATGAAAACATGCCCACAGATGTTCACAGAAGCCTTGTTCATAATAGCCAAAAAGTGGAAAAAACTCAAATGTCCATTAACTGATGAATGAGTAAACAAAATGTGGAATATCCATATAGTGGAGTATAACTCTGCCACAAAAAGAAATGAAGAACTGATTACAACATGGATGAATCTTGTAAACATTATACTAAGTGCAAGAAAGTTGCTCAGTCGTGCCCGACTCTTTGCAACCCCATGGACTGTAGCCCTCCAGGCTCCTCTGTCCATGTGATTCTCCAGGCAAGAATACTGGAGTGGGTAGCCGTTCCCATCTCAGGGGATCTTCTCAATCCAGAGATTGAATCCAGGTCTCCCGCATTGCAGGCAGATTCTTTACCATCTGAGCCACCAGTGAAGCCCTAGAATACTGGCGTTGGTACCCTATCCCTTCTTCAGTGGATCTTCCCAATCCAGGAATTGAACCGGGGTCTCCTGCATTGCAGGTGGATTCTTTACCAGCTGAGCTACCAGGGAAGCCCTGTGAAAGAAACCAGACCCCAGAGGACATTCATATTTATGTGAAATTTCTAGTGAAGCAAATCCATAAATACAGAAAGTAGATTAGTAGTTGCCTAGGGCTGGTGGGGTTCAGGGAATGAGGAGTGACTGCCATTGGGTATGGAGTTTCTCTTTGGGATGATGAAAATGTTCTGGAACTAGAAATAGTGATAATGCTGATACAACATAGCAAGTAAAAGAACACTGAATTATAGATTTTAAAAGGATGAATTTTCTGGTTTGTGAATTTTATTTCAATCAAAACTTATATCCTTTAATGATGTTATGATCATAAAAGTAATAACTTAGGAAATTACATAATAAGTATTAATTAATTATGAAAAAGTACTATTAGAGCTCCCCTACCTATATTCAATGGGCTTCCTAGATGGCACTAGTGGTAAAGAACCCACCTGCCAATGCAGGAGACATAAGAGTCATGGGTTTGATCCCTGGATTGGGAGGATACCTCTGGAGGAGGGCATGGCAATCCACTCCAGTGTTCTTTTCCAGAGAATCCCTCGGACAGAGGAGCCTGGCGGGCTGCAGTCCATGGGGTTGCAAAGAGTTGGACACTACTTACTGAAGTGACTGAGCATGCATGCACGCACTTGTATTGGATGGTGGCCCCCAGCAGGATCACCTTTGAAGGCTACCTCCTCCTGCCACTTTTCTCCCTGATTCCCAAGTGATCCATGTGGTATGTTTATCCACTCCACCTCCATGCTTTGTCCCTAGTCTCACAACCTGCAGTGCCCTGGGAAAAGAACTTTCTTCAATTTACAACAGAAAAATGCAACACTCACTGTTTATTGAGTTCTACTTATTGAGGTATGTCCAGGCAGGACATAGTATTTTACATGCACTATGTTATATAATTCTCCCAATAATGAATTAGTAGGTTCCATCATTATTATCATTATATAGATGAATTAACTGTGGTTCAGGAAATTGGAATACCTTGCCTAAGGCCCTGCGGCAGAGCTGTAATTTAACAGCAGCAAGAATGTCATTCTCTCAGGCGCCCTCTCACATTTATCTCCTTTTCCAAAGCAGGCTAGTATTGGGATCCCCATCACTAGAAGTGCCCAAGTGGGGACTTGGAAATGGAAGCAACATAGGATCAGTCAGACTAAGGGCCACAAGGCCACTTCCAGCCTTGAAATGACAGGATTCATTTTTTGTTTTCCCAGAGCATGCTTAATTCCCACCAGAGGAGATAAGAACTTTTCTTGCATGTGAACTTCACTTTACTAGAAAGTCACATGATAGAACAATGTCTGTGTCCTTACAAGCTCCTCAATAATCCCTCCCCTCTGCACACATCAGAGGAAATGCCTAATCACAACTCTTTCAGGAGGAAGACTGCTGCAGCAGGGAGCTGATAGGCTGATCAACTGGTGATGATGATATCCCTGAGGTATCAAAGTCCAGCTGCTGCTTCTCCATTGGGATTGCAAAGGATTTCGGGGCCGAAGATGATAGAGTCAAAAGACCCTGACAGCCTTGGGCAGGAACCAAGATGTCTGGTCTAAACCCATCCCAGAGGAAGTAGACAGAATGGGCTGCAGGGGCACAACTGGAGAAGAACTTGGGAATAAGCAGGGGCTTCCCGACCTAAGTGAGGTAATAGGCTGAATTCAAAGATGGCCCCCAGAGTTCATGTCCCCTAGTGTACATGCCTTGTATAAGCAGGGCTGAATTTGTGAAAGTGATGGGATATCATTCCCAAGATTAGTACTAATCCATTTACTTTGAATTAATCAAAAGAGAGATTATGCTGGATGTGCCTGAAGCCTAATCAGATGAGGCCTTTAAAAGAGGGTGAAGTGTCAGAGATACTTTCCTGTTGGTTTGAAGAAATAAATGGTGGTACTGTGAGGGGACCTATAGAGGATCCATGTGGTAAGTTCCTGAGGGTGGCCTCTAGGAGCTGAGGGTGATCCTTGGTTGACAGCAAGAAAAAAAATGGGGACTTAGTCCTACAACTGCAAGGAACTGAATTCTGCCAACAACCTAATTAAGCCTGGAAGAGGACTCTGAGCTTGAAGTGAGACCGCAGACCTGGCTGACATCTTGATTTCAGTCTTGTAAGACCCTGAGAAGAAAAATCAGTTATGCTATGACGGCATAACTGACCTACATAAATGAGAAATAATAAATGGATATTGTTTTAAACTGCTTAGTTTGTGGTAAATTATCATTCAGCAACAATAAAGCTAATACAGGGACTTCCCTGGTGGTACAGTGGATGGGAATCCGCCTGCCAGTGCAGGGGACAAAGGTTCAATCCCTGGTCTGGAAGATTCCACATACCTTGGGTAACTAAAGCCCATTGAGCCCTGGTGCCACAACTACTGAAGCCCATGTGCCCTAGAGCCTGTGCACCACAACAAGAGAACACACCACAATGAGAAACCTGTGCACCACAACGCAGAATAGGCCCTGCTCACCACAACTAGAGAAAGCCCACACACAGCAATGAAGATCCAGCACAACCACAACAACAACTAATACAGGTAATAAGGACTTAGAACTGCCCTCAAGGTAGCAGGGGGTTCAGAATTTGCTGAGAAGCCAGCAAAGTCTACCTTTATGGGTAGTGGGGAAAGAAAATTTCTGTAGTCAGACAAACCTGGGCTCAAATCTAAGCACTATTCTTAACATTTATCAGTTGTGTGATTCTTGGGCAAGTGTCCTTTGAGTCTATTCCTTCATCCATAAAATAGGGGTAAATACTCACCTCACAACACTGTTATGAGGCTTAGATGGGATAATAAATAGTTTGTAGCTTGCTGCTGCTGCTAAGTCGCTTCAGTCGTGTCCGACTCTGTGCAACCCCAGAGACGGCCGCCCACCAGGCTCCCCCGTCCCTGGGATTCTCCAGGCAAGAACACTGGAGTGGGTTGCCATTTCCTTCTCCAAGGCAAGAAAATGAAAAGTGAAAGTGGAGTCGCTGAGTCGTGTCCGACTCCTAGCAACCCCATGGACTGCAGCCTACCAGGCTCCTCCATCCATGGGATTTTCCAGGCAAGAGGACTGGAGTGGGTTGCCATTGCCTTCTCCTTAGCTTGCAGTGGCACAAAATTAATTATGATCATAATTGTTTTTGAAACCAACAACGAAAACATACAATATTGTAGTAGCCAATCTAAGGTACTGCAGGCAAAGACAAGTACAGTACCTTACAATTTGGGATTGGGATTCGAGTGCATATAGCCAGTGCTTTTTCTTTTTCTTTCTTTTTAGCCAAGCAAGGCTTGAGGGATCTTAATTCCCTGACCAGGGACTAAACCCAGGCCACAGCAGTGAAAGCGCTAAATCTTAACCATTGGACTGCCGGGGAACTCTCAACTCGTTGCTTTCTTTCTTTCTCAAGTTTTTATCTTTTTTTTAATTTTTGTTGGAGTATAGTTGATTTACAATGTTGTGTTAACTTCTGCTGCACAGCAAAGTAAATCAGTTACACATATGCATATATCCACTTCTTTCTAGATTCTTTTTCTAGTCCTTTTTCTTTATTTTTAAAATATATTTATTTATTTATATTTTTGCCTGCACTGGGTCTTCGTTGTCATCCACCAGCTTTCTCTAGTTGAGGCAAATGGTGGCTACTCTTCCTTGTGGTGCTTGAGCTTCTCACTGCAGTGGCTTCTCTGGTTGCAGAGCACTGGCTCTAGGCACTGGAGTCCCAGTAGTTGTGGCCCACGGGCTTAGTTGCTCCTCAGCATGTGGGACCTTCCCAGAGGAGGGATCAAACCCATGTCCCCTGAATTGGCAGGCAGATTCATAACCATTGGACCACAAGGGAAGTCTCTTCCAGTGCTTTCTTAATCATGAGAGCCCTGCCGTCTCCTGGGCTTCCAGTGCTTGGCGATTTAATGAATATTAATTGAAATCAAAGAGGTGATATCTTCCCCAGGTGTCTTTTCAATATTTTGGTGGGAGAAATAGTGCTTTCAAAAAAGCTTTTTTATCATTTTCCCAGCCAGGTTCATACCCCTTAAAGCCACACTGCTAGGGAGGAAGCAGAAAAGGGTTATCTGCTGAAACCCTAGAGACAGGGCCTAGAGTCAGAAAGCAAAGCCTGAATCTCCATCTTTTCTTTTCTCAGTAGTTCGAGGGATAGAGAATGAGGGATAACAAGACAAGAGACTTGTCTCATTAACATTGCATGGCAGCTAGGTAATTCAGTTCAGTTCAGTCGCTCAGTCGTGTCCGACTCTTTGCGACTCCATGAACTGCAGCACGCCAGGCCTCTCTGTCCATCACCAACTCCCGGAGTCCACCCAAACCCATGTTCATCGAGTCAGTGATGCCATCCAACCATCTCATCCTCTGTCGTCCTCTTCTCCTCCCGCCCCCAATCCTACCCAGCATTAGGGTCTTTTCCAATGAGTCAACCCTTCGCATGAGGTGGCCAAAGTATTGGAGTTTCAGCTTCAACATCAGACCCTCCAATAAACACCCAGGACTGATCTCTTTTAGGATGGATTGATTGGATCTCCTTGCAGTCCAAGGGACTCTCAAGAGTCTTCTCCAACACCACAGTTCAAAAGCATCAATTCTGCGGCGCTCAGCTTTCTTCACCGTCCAACTCTCACATCCATACATGACCACTGGAAAAACCATAGCCTTGACTAGACGGACTTTTGTTGGCAAAGTAATGTCTCTGCTTTTTAATATGCTATCTAGGTTGGCCATAACCTTCCTTCCAAGGAGTAAGCGTCTTTTAATTTCATGGCTGCAGTCACCATCAGCAGTGATTCTGGAGCCCAAAAAAATAAAGTCTGACACTGTTTCCACTGTTTCCCCATCTATTTCCCATGGAGTGATGGGACCAGATGCCATGATCTTAGTTTTCTGAACGTTGAGCTTTAAGCCAACTTTTTCACTCTCCTCCTTCACCTTCATCAAGAGGCTCTTTAGTTCCTCTTCACTCTCTGCCATAAGGGTGGTGTCATCCGCATATCTGAGGTTATTGATATTTCTTCCGGCAATCTTGATTCCAGCTTGTGTTTCTTCCAGCCCAGCGTTTCTCATGATGTACTCTGCATATAAGTTAAATAAGCCGGGTGACAATATACAGCCTTGACGGACTCCTTTTCCTATTTGGAACCAGTCTGTTGTTCCATGTCCA
Source organism: Giraffa tippelskirchi (assembly GCF_054371585.1). NCBI lineage: Eukaryota > Metazoa > Chordata > Mammalia > Artiodactyla > Giraffidae > Giraffa > Giraffa tippelskirchi. The sequence continues at coordinate 33,825,117 of NC_137286.1, read as the reverse complement.
GTTCTAACTGTTGCTTCCTGACCTGCATACAGGTTTCTCAAGAGACGGGTCAGATGGTCTGGTATTCCCATCTCTTTCAGAATTTTCCACAGTTTATTGTGATCCACACAGTCAAAGGCTTTGGCATAGTCAATAAAGCAGAAATAGATGTTTTTCTGGAACGCTCTTGCTTTTTCGATGATCCAGCGGATATTGGCAATTTGATCTCTGGTTCCTCTGCCTTTTCTAAAACCAGCTTGAACACCTGGAAGTTCACGGTTCACATATTGCTGAAGCCTAGGTAATTCAGGCCTGGGGAAAATGGTCTCACTGCTGAGGAACTCAAGGTCAGAATGCAGTTAATGAGGCTAAATTAGATGTTAAAAGCCTTGGCACTGGGGACTTCCCTGATGGTCCGGTGGTTAAGAATCCGCCTTGCAGAGGATGTGGGTTCAATCCTTGGTTGGGGAGCTAAGATACCACATGCCACAGGGCAACTAAGTCCCCAGCGGCCACAGCTACTGAGCTCACGGACCCTGGAGACGGAAGTGCCACTAGAACGTCCTCTCCCGGGCCAACAAAAGATCCTGCATGAGAAAACGGAAGACTCCAGGTGTCACAACTAAGACCAGAAGCCTCCCCCCTAAAAAAAATCTTGTAATCTTGTAATCTTAATCAACTCCCCTCCCGTAGGGATTGGAGGAGGGCATGTCACCAGAAATATCCAGGTGAGTCCTGGAAGTGGGAATTCGGTGAAAACAGCCTCATTTGCCGGCAAGCAATCTAATTTCATTTGTTCTCTTTAAAGTCAAGTGATCGGACTCTTTGAATGCTTGCGGGTTTCTGGTATAAGAATAGTTATTAATAAGGTCCTTTATACGAAGGCAGTCAGTCATTGTGTCCCACTCTTATTTTAGGCTCAAACCTGGGAGGGAAAGAGCAAAGAAGGTATTTTTTTATTATAATTCGTACTGTTATTTTCGCATGTTGAGGTGCAGGAGTCGTCTCCCGAGCCGGACCTGAATCGCGCCATTGTCTACTGACGGTTCTTCCCTTCCTTCTATTTCTTGCTCCACAACGGCCGGGGCAGTCCAAGGACCACAGAGCCGTGCGGAAGCGGCGCCGAAATAGTTTGTCCTCAGCGCGCCGCCGTAGCCCGCCGGCGGCCGCGCGACGCCCTTTTCCGCCAAGGCGCGATCGCCGCAGTGGGCGGACCCTCAAGCTCCGCCCACCGTGCGTCGGTGCGTGAGTCCGGCCCCCACGAGCTCCCGAGTGGTCGTGAGCTCACACCCGGCTTCTCTTCAGCCTTAACCTGTGCGCCGCCATCGCCGTCATGCTAGGCGCCGCTGTCCGCCGCTGCTCTGTAGCCGCAGCCGCAGTCGCCCGGGCCAGCCCTCGAGGCCTCCTGCACCCCACTCCGGCCCCCGGCCCCGCCGCCGGTAAGGCTCCCGCCTGCTGCTGTCCGCGCCCGCGTGTCCTTGCGGTGACCTGGGCCCCCGCCGCCACGCGATGGCAGGCTCTCCCAGAGGCCTAGCTCCTCCCTTGCGGGCCGGTGGCCGAACCTGGTGACCGCTGACCGTTCTCACCGCCGCCTCGAGTTGTGGAGGACTCGAGGGCGCGCCCCCGGGACCCCCCTCGGCGCGACTTCCTGGTGCGGGCACCGCGGACCGATCAAATGTGGACCTGCTGTGGGCGCCAAGGAGGGGGCACAGCGCACCTCCCGCGCCCACCGGACCCCTTCGGTCCCCAGGCCGTGACCGTGCCCCGGCGCTGACCCTGCGGCCACCTGACTAGGAGTGGCCACCGGCGGCCTGCAGCGCTTCGGCGAAGGTGACATTGAGCTCAGGGTAGGGGCGGGGGTGATCCCTCCGGGGTCCCCGGCACCGCCGCCCCCAGCGTCTTCCGCGAACACGTTATACTTCGTGTGCGACAGTTATAGTCTTTTCATCAGACGTATCTCGGTTAGCGTTTTGTCGGTCACTTAACCAGACCACTCTGGTATTTTTAGAGACTGCCGTGCCACGTTCTAATTCTTCCACTTTTACGATGGATCGACGTGTGTATTTATTTCCAGAGGCCTGGAAGAGGGACTGACTTGATAGATCTTATGATAAGACTCTTATTTCGGAAATTGGATATCACAGACCCAGAAATACGGGGTTCTGCAAATACGGGGAAGCTTTATGTTTTTGCTTCCGGTTAGAAGCCTGATTGCGGAGTATAAGATGTTCTGCTGATTCCTGTCTCTTGTTCTGCCTTCCGGTTATGTCTGTTCCTGGACACTTTGTGTCTAGCACTTTTAATTATTTTAACTGCACTTTGATTTCGGCCCATGATGGTAGTACAGGCTACATTATGAAATTTGGCCCCTAAGCATGCATATTTAAACGTATGAACTCAAAGTCTTGCTAAGGTTAGACAAAGTGATTTATCTCCTAATCATTCTAGCCGCCCTCTTAAGCATAATTCATATACAAAAAACTTTATTTTAGGTGTTGTCCCATAAACCTAAATATTTGCCACAAGGAGGCAGTCATGATTACATTCATGTCCACTACTTTCTAGCTGTGTGACCTTGGACATGTTAGTTAAACCCCAAGACTCAGTTGCCTAAGTCTAAAATTGGGATACTATTTAATAGTTGTGAGGTTTAAATGAGATAATGTTAACTCTCAGCACATTTCCTGGCACAAATGCTTGAAGCATATTTGCTTTCTTTTTATAATGCCTTTCATTTTTGCATATTATAGGTGAGGTTTATTATCATTATGAGACTGAAGAAATTTCATGCAATTAAAAGTCAGAAAGGCTTAAGATTCTTGGATGAGGCTATCCAAGGTGGAATGAAAGAGCTCTGGAGGGGTTAACCTGGGGAGCTTCAAGTTTGCTGTAAATAAGTAGCAACCCAAACTTCCTATTTTATCCCACCTGGAGTCTCCACCTTGTAACAGAATTGTTTTCCAATAACTGCTGAATTAGATAATTAAATATTTTGAATAATTGCTAGATTCTCCAGCCAACCCTTAAAAGTTACATAGTCCTCACCCCTATTCCTTACCCTGATAGGCTATGAAAAAGTTGGAGGAGTTTCTGCTTTCTCCTCCTTGGTGGAGGGCTAAATTTAAGTAGCATTTTTTATTACCTTCCAGCCTTTTCTGCACCACTCCCACATTTATAGATTTCCAGCCTTTGGGCCCCTAAACCTTGTACTTCTGTATAGCTGTCTTTGAGCTTGTTTATGTACCCTTAACATTAGTTAGTTCTTTCCGTTATGCTTTAGAATCACCACCAACAACCAAGATGCCTGTTCTTTGAGCTTTGTCCGAGCTGTTTAGTTGCTGAAGGGAATTAATGAGCCATTTAATTTTTCTAAATATGTTTGCTTTTAAAAAAAGAAAAAAAACTTGCTTAACGGAATGCCAAAAAGCAGTGTTAGAAATAGATTTTTAGGTTGTAACCCTAGAAATGTCCCAGTTTTTTTACAGATGCTTCCCTTTTCCTACTCTGGAACCTTTATATAAAAACACCGAGTAATTGTTTTCCAAAATAGTTTACCATACAAGCCTCAAAATTAGGTGGAAATGCTGTACATAGGGGTGGTGTGAGGGATATAATTTACCTAAAAATCAGAATGTTAAGCATGTCCATAACTAGAAGAATAGATCCTGCTTTACCTATGACTGGAATAAGGAATATAATGTAAACCATTGGGAGAGTGTGTTTTCCTCAACTTGGGATCTGTGTGTGTTCCCAGTGCTTGCTTGGTTTTCTAAATAGCTGTCTCATGCACTGTCTTTGTTTTTTTAATACAACCAGTTTGTAATTTGGGACTCTGAGAAGGAAGGTGAACAAATCATTGAAGGTGATCCACTGATCTCCCTGACTAGGATTTGCATTTGCTGGTCATCTCTTTCACAGTTAGAAAACAAAACCACAGTCATCCAGTGAAATCCATGCCCAGCAGTGAGCAAAAGAAATTCGTTATCATGAAACAATTTACTGGGTGATTGGGAAGGTACACTTAATAGTTGCCTCTAGGAAGAGAATTATATACTTCATTTTTCTTGAGTAAATACTTAGAAGTGGAATTACTGTGTTTGGTAGGTGTATATTTAACTTGATAAGAAACTGCTTAACAGTTTATACTTCAATTATATACTTGCACTTTAATTATTCAGCTAAGGATAACTTTAGTTTTTGAAAAAGATGGTTTACAAATTTTGGTTGATGGTGGGCTGAAAGGTTGTTTTTGATGCGTTAAGCCTTTAAAAATAACTAGAAATTATACCAAGCTCTTATTATAATTCATATAATAAGAGGTACAATTTGAAGAATGTTTTATTTCTATGAATTATGAGTTCTGTAAATAGAAGATTAAGACACTTTTAAATAAGGATTAATTTAAAGCTACACTGAGTACATACCTACCAAGTTACTACTGCTGCTAAGACGCTTCAGTCGTTTCCGACTCTGTGCGACCCCATAGACAGCAGCCCACCAGGCTCCCCTGTCCCTGGGATTCTCCAAGCAAGCACACTGGAGTGGCTTGCCATTGCCTTCTCCGAAAAGGTTACTAAGCCCTAGGCAAAACGTTAACCTGGCTTTCATTTTTAATCATCATACTCTGCTAAGGTAGTGGTATCTGCATTTTACAGATAAGGAATATAAAACCTGAGTTAATTAACAGTGAGAGAGTGAAGAGCCTAGAAGTATCTGACCACTAGGCTCTACTGCCTCCTAAAACCCAAAGGTAAAAATTCCTTCTCCCACCTCCTTCCTCATTCAGAGGCTATTCAGAAGGAATTTAGATTTCTTAACTCCCAATTCACTGTCCAGTTACAAGCAGAAACTGAAAATGAAAGGCTTTTCATATGGTACTGGAAAAGGGTGTATTGATTGGGAGCAGACTGCTGAGGGTGTCCTGTTTTCTTGGTAGTGTTATATTTAAAAATCTCACTTCTTAGAAATCTAATAAAACTTTTTTTCATTGAGTGTAAGTGAACTTTTTTAATTGTTAGCTGCGCTGGGTCTTCATTGCTTCTAGTGGTCTTTTTCTAGTTGTGTGAGTGGGGGCTACTCTTCACTTTTGGTGCATGTGCTTCTCATTGTGGTGACTTTTTAAATTAAGAAAATATATGTTAGAAATTTGTTTAATAACTAGAATGGAGGGAATTCCCTGGCAGTCTAGTGGTTAGGGCTCTGTGATTCCACTGAAAGGGGCACAGGTTCCTCCCTGATCTGGAAACTAAGATCCCACATACCACATGGCACAGCCAAAAAAAACATAGAATGGACATCATTTTACTTACTTCTTGGCTGTGCTACTTAAGGGATCTTAGTTCCCCAGTCAGGGCTTGAACCCAGGCCCTGGGCAGTTGAAGCACAAAGTCATAAGCATTGGACCACCAGGGCATTCCCAAGAATGAACATTATTTTAAATTAGGAATTAATACTGTTTATCATAAAAATAAGTGTATAAAGAAAATTTTTCTTTCCAAAGATAACCACTGTTAACAGTTACACACCAGCATTACAACATAAGTAAGAAAAGCATAAACATACATCTGTAGTACTTTTTGTTTTACTTTTCTGTGCTTAATTTTTTTTTCTTTTTTTTGGCTGCACTGGGTCTTAGTTGCACTCTGCAGGATCTTCATTGCAGCATGTGAGTTCTTAGTTGCGGCATGTGGGATTTAGTTCCCTGACGAGGGATCAAACCCAGGCCCCCTGCACTGGGAGCTCAGAGCCTTAACCACTGGACCAGCAGGGAAGTCCCTCTGTGCTTAGTTTTTTAAGATGTTTTTTCAAATCAGTACATAAGATTGATTTCATTTGATCTGGTGAATAATTTTTCTACCATGACAAGCATAGCTGATTCAAAACCTAAGGCATTGAGTGAATGTGGTACCACTGAACTGTACATTTAGAAATGGTTAAGATAGTAGACTTTGTGTTGTGTGTATTTTAAGACACACCCAAAAAAGGAAAAAACCAGTCAAGTCCTACTTCTGTACATTGAAGTTACTGTTCTTCCTCCCCTGTAGCTGTCCAGTCACTTCGCTGCTACTCCCATGGGTCACATGAGACAGACGAGGAGTTTGATGCTCGCTGGGTGACATACTTCAATAAGCCAGATATTGATGCTTGGGAGTTGCGTAAAGGTAATTGGAACACAGGCTTATGTGTCTATTTTAGTACAGAATTATGAACTGCTGTGCAGTCTTCCACTACTCTGTTAAAAGTAACTACAGTTAACCCTTGAAAAACTTGGGGGTTAGGGACACTGACGCCCACTTGCATATAGAAAATGCATATACAACTTTACAGTTGGCTCTCCTGATCCACAGTTCTGTGTCCAAGGTTCTCCATATATGGATTCAGATCATGTAATATTTATGAAAAAAATCTGTGTGTAAGTGGACACATAGAGTTCAAACCCATGTTGAAGGGTCAGCTATATTTTGAAAACATGTATCATGTAGACTGGGTATTGTTGTGCATCTTGCAATTAGGAAAGTTTGTAGTTTTCAGAGTATTTCCTGTAAAGCAGAGTTTTGAAGGAGGCACAGTTGATGTTTTGGGCCAGACAGTTCTTTGTTGCAGGGGCTGTCCTTTGCATTGTAGGATGTTTAGCAGCATCCTTGGTTTCTACCCACTAGATGCTGACACCCCCACAAATCCCCAGTTGTGACAACCAAAAATGTCTCCTGAGGGACAAAATCATCACTGCTATAGAGATAGGCCAAGGTGAGCAAGATTTAGCAATTGTGTAACTTTTAATAAATAGATAATTTATGTAAGTAGTCATTTGGTTTTCTTCCCCTCTTGGTAATAGTGTGGGATTTTTGTTATTTTTATTATTGGTTATGATTTATCTGTCTTGCCCTGAGTAAGTGTCCTATCAGAGTAAGCTAGAACTTGTTTGTAGTAAATTTGTAAATATGCATTTAACATGAGTAAGTAGCATTAATAATAACCAAGCTAGTAGACTGATAGATAATTTTAAGTGTAGGTGGTTTATCTCAGACGAAGAATTCATTCTATGACTATATTCTAGCATTGCAGTCACTGGTGTCCTTTGTTTTAATATTTTAAAATTAATAAAAGCCAGAAACCTGAGTGCTTCATACTTCTCCACAGGCATGTAATGACTCCATTTTGCTGCAACTAGGGAAATTCTTATTGGATAATCTTGAGCAGAAGTAATGAAAAGAACAGTTCTGCATTCCCATTAAGAGAATCTTAAATTTTATGATGTGTCATTCTGTGCAGAGCCAAAAGTAATCATGCCCAGTATTTTCTGGTTGAATGTTTATGACTCTGCGCTAATGGTTCTCTGTATCGCTTTAAAGCCCTCATTTGGGTTTCATTACTTTCTCCGTAAGCATTTCCCTGGTTGTTTTTAGATTATTTTTCAGTCAGATCTATTTTAAAGCAGTCAAAGTACATACATTGTACTAAGAGTTAAAGATATGAGTTGAAAATGACCGTCTTGTTTGAAAAGAAACCAGCTAATTTTGAAAATAGTGTTTGCATTTAAGATCACTCTCAAGGTTATTATTTTTTTGGTTGTACTGCGTGGCTTGTAGGATCTTTGTTCTCCAATCAAGGATCAAACCCAGGCCCCGGGCAGTGGAAATGCCACGTTCTAACCACTGGACCACCAGGGAATTCCCAGTTATCTCATTTTAGAGATAATAGAGGCCCAGGGACTGACTTGGTGGTCCAGTGGGTAAGCCGTAAGCCTCCATGCTTCCACTGCAAGAGGCATAGGTTTGACCCATGGAAGGGAAGTTCTGCGTGCCATATGGTAAAGCCAAAAAAAAAAAAGAATAGCGGATCAAACAGACAAGATCACATGTCCATGGTTCAATAAAAAATTTTAGATAACTAAATTGTAGTTTAAGTGAGGATATTGCAGATCGATATGACCCCTCTTTTTAATTTGACAGGGATGAACACACTTGTTGGCTATGACCTGGTTCCAGAACCCAAAATCATTGATGCTGCTTTGCGGGCATGCAGACGTTTAAATGATTTTGCTAGTGCAGTTCGCATCCTAGAGGTTGTTAAGGTCAGTGAAATAACAATGCTAAAGTTGTTCTGGAAGTAGGTGGACTATTGATTAGATATTAGCATATTCTGTATTTTTGAATTTGTCAAAATACCTGAAATTAGTTTTTATATAGTTAGAGGGAATGTACATTGTGGTTATATTCTCTTTGGAGAGTATTTAGGAGAATTTATTCAGGAATTTATTTTGTTAGAATTTCAGCAATCCCATTTGAGAATTTATCTTAAGGAAATAATTAAGAATTGCAGTTTATCTTTGTGCTGCTTGTGATATGAAATTAAGTGTCGCCAGTGGCTTCTTAAAATGGGACTTCCCAGAGGTCATTATTAATGCTGTAGAAGTATATTTAACATTTAAGATAATCATGTTATATTAATTGAAGGAAATTATGAAATAATTTTTTGTGGTATATCCCCTTTTTATTAAAAAGTATAGAGAATGATCAAAATGTAAGGATATATACTTTCCTCTCTCTTATTTGATTATAGTTTTTAATTTTTCTATAATGAACAACTTAATGCATTGAATTTTAAATAAGAATTTTATAATTTAAAAAATATACTTAAGGAGACCTAGAATTTGTTAGACAGAAGAATAATATAACTTGACACTGTCTTAGTCTATTTGACCTTCTAATACTTGTCTCTGAAGAATGTTGTGACAATATAGGTGTAATTGTATATTATGGTAAGTATTCCTCAAAGCTCTCTTGCCTTGGAAATAAGTATTCTCTATGTGTAGCTCTCCATGAAAAGACTTTTATATTCTATAGGAAAGAAATGCAAGGTCTGTAAGAGGGAAAGTATGACAATACTTTATCTAAAATGGGTAAGATAATTAAGGGTTCTGTGGGCTATCAATCCATTCAGCACCAGTAGTTAATTCAGTTAGGGTCTCAAATTGAGGCAAATTAAGAAACTTTTTTCGTGTTAACTTAATTATTCCTGTTGCCTGCTGGGTACATTTAATTGCCATTACAAAATTCTGTCATCACCACCTTCTTTTCCAGTAACCAAGGCTTTAAAATGTTTTTTCCCCCTGGATTTAGTAGTCTTAGTCTCCAGGTGTCTTAACAGCCTACCTTGCATAGTGCCTATGTAAGTTGCTCTCTCTTTTGAACGAATATGTTAACTTAAAAGTAGGTGACTTGTATTCTCTGCTGCTAGCCTCTGCATATGACTGAAAGCATTTTCAGCTTCATTTTGTTAATAGAGACAGCTTTTCGGAGCTAAATGTGAGTATTTTCTTTGCCGTCAGGACAAAGCAGGACCTCATAAGGAAATCTACCCCTATGTCATCCAGGAACTTAGACCAACTTTAAATGAACTGGGAATCTCCACTCCAGAGGAACTGGGCCTCGACAAAGTGTAAACCCCATGGGTAAGGTATACCTAAATAAGGCGAGAAAGGATCCAGGTAGGGGTGAGTGGCATTACAGTATTCTCAGAGAAAGACCTTTTCATGGCTTTGTTAGAGGCTGTGAGCTTAGAGAGTACCTCTGATGATTAAAGAGCTAGAATTGTTGTTTCTAGTTGTTGTAATTGTTCTTTTATTGGTGTAAAGGCAAGTTAAAAAACCTTACTTTAAAATCTATAATATAAAACCTTTCAAGGGTAAAGAATAGCATAGAGAATAAATGTAACCCTACCCAAATTTTGAGATACTATTTTTTGCCATATTTGCTTTAGTTTCTCCCTCTCCCCCCAAGAAATGAGAAGTTTCACATAGAGTTAAAGCCCTCATTGTACCTTTTTCCTAATTCCAGCTCTTTAACCTCTCCTCAATTAAGGTAATCTACTACATACCAGGTATTCATCATGCATGCTTTTATACATCTTTATTTTTAACGGCAGGGTTTTATTAATTTGATGCTTCTGTTTTTGTATGCCCATTGAAATATAATAGGTAATATTCATTGATAATACAAACTTGATACCTTGTGGAAAATACAGGTTAGGTAATAAAACCAGCCACAAGATTGCTGGGTAGTGAGCAGTACGCAGAAAATCCTTTGTAAAACAGAAAAAAATACATAATAACTTTTATGTTTATTTAACAAACACATATAGTGTATATAACTCTTATTATGTGTGAGGTACTGTTCTATGTGCTTTATAAACTCATTTAATCCTCATGAACAGTCCTGTGAAGTACTTACTATTATTACACTTATTCCCATTTAACTATTTTACTGATGAGGAAAATGAGGCACCTTGTCCAAAGTCATACAACTAGTAGAGGAACCCACATTTAAATCAAAGCAGTCTGGCTCCAGAGTCCCTTGTTTTTACTATGCCACACATCCTTTGTAGGCATTGCAGTACTAAAGCATTTACTAAGGCCATACTCTTATTTCTCAGAGGTAAATAATGAGGCTTAAATAGAAGGTTTGCTTCCTAAGACTAAGAAGAAGTTTATTTTTAAAAGGTGGAACTAAGCTATCTTATAAAAGTTTCAATAAAAGTGGACCCAAAATTATTTAAAGAGCTAGTATCAGATCCTCACAAGATAAAGAACTAGTGAGCATGGTTAGGATATCATTAGTGAATACCTAATTTCACACCTGATTTCACACTCTAAAAATCTTAAACTCAAAGAATGGGTACATTCAATCTTCCTACCACAAACTGAGCAGAAAATGCCTGAGGTTTTGAATTCAATTTTGAGATCTCTTTTTTTACAGCTTGCTTTGAAAAAAGAGTCTTAATTTTATTTTTGTCCATCTCTGTATCACCACTGTCTCTTCCTCCTCCCTGAAGCCATATAGCACGTCTTTGTGAACTGTGAAAAGGCTTTCATTTATCAAGTATTATCCCAAGGAGTCCAGAAGATCTTTGTTATATAGGATATTTTCTAGCTGCAGTAACACTGTATTTCTTTTACTTAAAAATTTTAAGAGGGCAGCTCCCCAATACTTTTCTGATTAGAAAAGAATACTGCCTCAATAATTACGAGGTGGATAACAACAAAAAAGCCAAACAGCTGGTACTTGGTGTGTTGATTTCAGGCAGGATTAAGAAAGAGCAGAAGAGCCTACACAGAGACAGCGATTTCCTTGGGCTGTTGCTCTAGAGGTTATTTTTAGTAAGATTTCTATCTTTTATTTCTCAGCTAATTTTTCATGTTTTCTCTTACAGATGGGCTTCCCAAGGACTTACTGATAATGTTACTTGATTGTAAACAGTCACCTGGAAATACTGATGATAACATATTACCTTATTCGAACAAGTTTTCCTTTGTTGAGTACCAAACCATGTAATGTAACTTGGACTTTAATAAAAGGGAAATGAGTTTGAACTGAAATTAGGTATTTCATGTGTTTGCATTGAAAGGCAGGAAAAAAAAAAACTATTATAGGGTCATTGGTTTCACTGTTTGGTTGCCATACTATATGCTGAGAGAACTGCTTCAGTTCTCTGGAAACCATCCAACATGAGTCAGCTACATCAACATATTTGGGTGCACTTGCTGGTAAATTAGCTAAAATTTTTTTAAAAAGTAATTTTATATAGAATTTTCTATTTAAAAAATTATTTATTTGGGTGTGCAAGGTCTTTGTTGCTGCATGTGGGATTTCTCTAGTTGCAGCAAGCAGAGGCTTTTCTCTTGTGGAGCACAGGCTTTAGGTGCTCAGGCTTTAGTAGTTGCAGCATGCTGGCTCAGTAGTTGTGGTGCATGGGCTTAATTGCTCCACAGCATGTGGGGTCGTCCCAGACTGGGGATCAAACCTGTGTCCCCTGCCCTGGCAAGTAGATTCTTAACCACTGAACCACCAGGGAAGTCCAGTGTAGAAGTTTCATGTTGACAGGGCCAGCAAGTACTCTGGGCTTAGAGGGTTGGTTGTCTGTGGGTACAGATCAAATTGTGTACCTTCCCAAAAATGGGTGAAATAAAGTTTTTAAAGTAGTCATTGAGATAATCTTTAGGATGTGCTCTGTAGAAGCCAGCCCCTTACTGCTTCTTGTCTTCCCTACTTGTTCTTCCCTATCAGTACAATATTAGCCTTGGACATCAAAGAATTTGCTATGGTAGATTTGGAGGCTTTCTGCTTAAAGAACTGAGTAAATGGGTTTACTTCTTGATAAAATACACAGTCTTGTCTTACTTTGTTGTTGTTGTTTAGTCACTCAGTTGTGTCTGACTCTTGCGACACCACGGACTGTAGTTCACCAGGCTCCTCTGTCCATGGAATTTCCTAGGCCAGAATACTGGAGTGGGTTGCCATTTCCTTCTCCAGGGTATCTTCCTGACCCATGGATCAAACCTGAGTGTCCTGCATTGGCAGGCAGATTATTTACCACTGAGCCACCAGGGAAGCTTTGTCTTACTTTAGATGTCCTAGCATTTTTTTTTATTACATTTACCCATCAGCTGATGGAAGGTAATACAATGTAGCAATAGGGTAGGTTTGTATTCAGTTCAGTTCAGTCGCTCAGTAGTGTCTGACTCTTTGTGACTGCATGAATTGCAGCATGCCAGGCCTCCCTGTCCAACACCAACTCCCGGAGCCCACCCAAACTCCTGTCCATTGACTCGGTGATGCCATCCAATCATCTCATCCTCTGTCAACCCCTTCTCCTCCTGCCCTCAATCTTACCCAGCATCAGGGTCTTTTCAAATGAGTCAGCTCTTCACATCAGGTGGCCAAAGTATTGGAGTTTCAGCTTCAACATCAGACCTTCTAATGAACACCCAGGACTGATCTCCTTTAGGATGGACTGGTTGGATATCCTTGCAGTCCAAGGGACTCTCAAGAGTCTTCTCCAACACCACAGTTCAAAAGCATCAAGTCTTTGGTGCTCAGCTTTCTTTATAGTCCAACTCGCACATCCATACATGACTACTGGAAAAAACAGCCTTGACTAGACAAACCTTTGTTGGCAAAATAATGTCTCTGCTTTTTAATATGCTGTCTAGGTTGGTCATAACTTTCTTTCCAAGGAATAAGCGTCTTTTAATTTCATGGCTGCAATCACCATCTGCAGTGATTTTGGAGCCCCCAAAAATAAAGTAACTGTTTCCACTGTTTCCCCATCTATTTGCCATGAAGTGATAGGACTGGATGCCATGATCTTAGTTTTCTGAATGTTGAACTTTAAGCCAACTCTTTCACTTTCCTTTCACTTTCATCAAGAGATTCTTTAGTTCCTCTTTACTGTCTGCCATAAGGGTGGTGTCATCTGCATATCTGAGGTTATTGATATTTCTCCCAGCAATCTTGATTCCAGCTTGTGCTTCATCCAGCCCAGCGTTTCTCATGATGTACTCTGCATATAAGTTAATTAAGCAGGGTGACAATATACAGCCTTGACATACTCCTTTTCCTATTTGGAACCAGTCTGTTCCATGTCCAGTTCTAACTGTTGCTTCCTGACCTGCATACAGGTTTTTCAAGAGGCAGGTCAGGTGGTCTGGTATGCCCATCTCTTTCAGAATTTTCCAGTTTTTTGTGATCCACACAGTGAAAGGCTTTGGCATAGTCAATAAAGCAGTAATAGATGTTTTCTGGAACTCTCTTGCTTTTTCAATGATCCAGCGGATGTTGACAATTTGATTTCCGGTTCCTCTGTCTTTTCTAAAACCAGCTTGAACATCTGAAAGTTCACAGTTCACGTATTGCTGAAGCCTGGCTTGGAGAATTTTGAGCATTTCTTTACTAGCATGGGAGATGAGTGCAATTGTGTGGTAGATTGAGCATTCTTTGGCATTGCCTTTCTTTGGGATTGGAATGAAAACTGACCTTTTCCAGTCTTGTGGCCACTGCTGAGTTTTCCAAATTTGCTGGCATATTGAGTGCAGCAGTTTCACAGTATCATCTTTTAGGATTTGAAATAGCTCAACTGGAATTCCATCGCCTCCACTAGCTTTGTAGTGATGCTTCCTAAGGCCCATTGGACTTCACATTCCAGGATGTCTGGCTCTAGGTGAGTGATCACACCATCGTGATTAACTGGGTCGTGAAGATCTTTTTTGTACAGTTCTTCTGTGTATTCTTGCCACCTCTTCTTAATATTTTCAGCTTCTGTATTCAGACCTATGTTCAAATCTGATTCTACTATATAGCAGTTATATGACTATGGATAAGTTATGGATAAGCTTCTGTGCTTCTGTTTTAAGATCTGAAAATGGAAGCAACTTTGCAGGCTTATAAAGAGAGTTTAGTAAGATTAGGTCTTATTACAGTCATTTTTATAATCGTAGTACTTGGGGAAATGGTTTAAGCCTAGCCATTCTTTCCTAAGTTTTGCTAGCTACCAGTGCAGTTTCTCCTGTTTGTTCAGATGCCAGGGCGCTTGTCCTTAGCAGCAAGTTGAGTCCATCTTTGTGTTTTGAAAAGGCAAGTTCATTTGGCCCAATTTCACATCATTTTCCTATGTTTGGAAAGTTTGTTCAAAACAAAAGTGATGACGATTCTGTGCCAGCCTTCGCTCTCCACAGTGTTGGTCATGCTTTTATTTATGACTAGCTTTCTGCCCAGCATTTTAATTCTAAAAGTATCATGTTAGTGGGACTTCCCTGGTGGTCCAGTGGCTAAGCTTCTGAGCTCCCAATTCAGGGGGTCCAGGTTTGATCCCTGATCAGGGAACTAGACCCCATATGCAACTAACAGTTTGCATGCCACAACTAAAGGTGCAACATGCCACAACGAATATTAAAGATCCTGTGTGCTGCAACTAAGAACTAGTGCAGGCAAATAAATAATAAATTTTTTAAGAAAACAAAGCAGTGACCCTGGTGGTCTGCTAGTTTTAAGAATCTGCCTTGCAACGCAGGGGACACAAGTTCAATCTCTGGTCCAGAAGGACCCCACATGCTGTGGGGCAGCTGGGCCTGTGTGCCACAGCTATTGAGCCCGTGCTCTGGAGCCCACAGGCTGAGCCCTTGTGCTGCAACTACTGCAGACCACGTGCCCTAGAGCCTGTGCTCTACTAGAAGAGAAGCCACCACAGTAAGCCCACGCACCACAGTTAAAGAGTAGCCCCTGTTCTCTGCAAACAGAGAAAACCTGCACACAGCAACAAAGACCCAGTGCAGCCAAAAGAAAAAAGATTTTTTAAAAAAGTGTAAATATGTTAGAGCAAGTATTAAGCTCTGGAAGTAGATTCTGAAAATTTGGAGAATGTCATTTGTATCACTGTGCTAGGGCTGTCAAATCATAATACCACAGGCTTAACAGAAGTTTGGGAGTTCCCTGGTAGTCTAGTGGTTGAGATTCAGCACTTTCACTGCTGTGACCCAGGTTCGGTCCCTGGTTGGGAAACAGATCCCATAAGCTGCGTAGCTGAAAAACAAAAACAAAATTTATTTTCTCACAGTTCTGGAGGCTGGAATTCCAAGATCAAGGTGCCAACAGTGTTGGTTTCTGATGAGTTCCGTCTGCCTGGCTTGCAGATAGCTGCCTTCTCTCTGGGTCCTCAAAAGCCCTTTTTCTTTGTGTGTATACATTGGTGTCTCTCTTTTTTTAACCATGCTGCACAGCATGCAAGATCTTAGTTCTCCAACTAGGGATTGAACCCATACCACCTTCAGTGGAAACACAGAGTCCTAACCACTAGACTGCCAGGGAATCCCCTGGTGTCTCTTTTCTTATAATTACATCGGGATTACTGCTCAACCCATATGACCTCATTTAACCTTAATCACCCCCCTTTTAAGCTTTAGCTCCAAAATAAAGGCACCCTAGGGTTTAGGGCTTCAACATATAATTTGGGTGGGTGGGGGCACAATTCAGTCCATAACATTAAAGACATATGTCTGACCGATATAAAAAGAGGTCAGGCTTTTGAGGCAGATAAGGATTCAATTCGTACCTAAAAACTTTGTAGCCTGTTCAGCAAGTCAGTCGGTCCCTGCAGCTCTCACTTTCCTTATACATACGTGAAGTAGGTATGGCAGTACCATGTGAGGATGCTATGAGGATTGGCAAATATCTTCCCTAGAGGGAAATGACATGCATTAATGTGGGGATTAAGGCGAAGCTGGTGACCTGAAAACCCAGAAAGACCTGCAGATTCATAGGCTCCATCTGTCAGTTACCTGTGCTCTATCAATAGTAGAAAAGATCAAAGGTTAAAGTCTGAAACCTGCTGAGATAGGAAAAAAGAGCTTCAGAAAGAAGTAGCAGGATAAAAAAGTCACCCCTGATGAATACAGATGTAAAACTCAACAAAATAGTAGGAAACAATTCAACAATATATTGAAAAGATCATACAACATTATCAAGTGGGATTTATTTCAGGAATACAAAGATGGTTAAATATCCACAAATCAATCAACATGATACAGTAAATTCCCTACATATGAACCTTGAAGTTGCACACTTTCAAAGATGAGAACATGCAGTCGCATGTCCAATCAGTGAATTACTTCACATGTCTGGCAAACTTTTCAAGGTACTGTACTGTAAGATTTAAAATGCTTTTTGTGTGTTTTTATGTATTATTTGTGTGAAAATTATTATAAAGCTATGTAGCAGTCCGCAACCTTTTTGGCACCAGGGACCAGTTTTATGGAAGATAATTTTTTCATGAACTGGGAGTGGAGGGGTGGTTTTGGAATGATTCAGGTGCATTACATTTATTGTGCACTTTATTTCTGTTATTACATCAGCTCCACCTCAGATCATCAGGCATTAGATCCTGGAGATTGAGGACCCCTGTATTACAGTACAGTATTATATAGCTAATTGTGCTAGTTGGGGACCTAGGCTAACTTTGTTGGACTTATGAACAGATTGGACTTACAAAAGCATTCTCAGAACAGAATTTGTTCATATGTAGGGGACTTACTGTATATCACAGTAACATAATAAAGGACGAAAACTGCATGATCATCTATAGATGCAGAAAAATCATAGGGCAAAATTCAACATCCCCCCTGAAAATTTCAACATCCACTTATGATTAAAAAACAAAAATAACTAACTGGGTATAGAGGAAATGTACCTCAACATAATAAAGGCCATGTATGGTAAGTTCATAGTTAATATCATACCCAATAATGAAAGGTAAAAGCTTTCTTCTAATACCAGGAACAAGACAAGGATGCCTACTCTCATCACTTTTATTCAACAGAGTATTGGAAGTCCTAGTCAGACCAATTAGGCAAGAAAAATAAAAGGCACCCAGAAGGAAGAAGTGAAACTGTCACTATTCGCAAATGACATATATATAGAAAACCTGAAAGACTCCATCAAAGAAAGTAATAGAACTAATGAACAAATTCTGTAAAGTAGCAGGATACAAAATCAATATACAAAATTTTGTTTCAGTTCAGTTGCTCAGTCATGTCTGACTCTGTGACCCCATGGATGCCCTGCTCCCCTGTCCTTCACTATCTCCCCAAGTTTGTTCAAACTCATGTCCATCAAGTCAGTGATGCCATCCAACCATCTCATCCTCTGTCATCCCCTTCTCCTCCTGCCTTCAGTCTTTCCCAGCATCAGGGTCTTTTCCAATGAGTCAGTTCTTCACATCAGGTGGCCAATACTGGAACTTCAGATCCCGAATCAGTCCCTCAAAGAATATTCAGGATTGATTTCCTTTAGGATTGACCGGTTTGATCTCCTTGAAGTCCAAGGGACTCTCAAGAGTCTTCTCCAACACCACAGTTCAAAAGCATCAGTTCTTCGGCATTCAGCCTTCTTTATGGTCCAACTCTCACATCCATACATGACTACTGGAAAAAACAGCTTTGACTAGACCTTTGTCAGCAAAGTAATGTCTCTGCTTCTTAATGTGCTGTCTAGGTTGGTCATAGCTTTTCTTCCAAGGAGCAAGTGTCTTTTAATTTCATGGCTTGCAGTCACCATCTGCAGTGATTTTGCAGCCCAAGAAAATAAAGTCTGTCACTGTTTCCATTGTTTCCCCATCTATTTGCCATGTAGTGATGGGACTGGATGCCATGATCTTTGTTTTTTGAATGTTGAGTTTTAAGCCAGCTTTTTCACTCTCCTCTTTCATTTTCATCAAGAGGCTCTTTAGTTCCTCTTCACTTTCTGCCATAAGGGTGATATCATCTGCACAAGAAAAAAACTTTTGTATACCAAAAAAAAACCCAACCAACTATCAGAGAAATTAAGAAAACAATTCATTTATAACTGCATCAAAGAGAATAAAATCCTAGAAATAAATTCAATCAAGGAGGTAAAAGACCTGTACACTGAAAACAAAGATGATGAAAGAATTTGAATAAGACAAAAATAAATGGAAAGATATTCCATGTTCATGGATTGAAAGAATATTGTAAAATGTCATAATACCCAAACAATCTACAGATTCAATTCTATCCATATCAAAATTACAATGGCATTTTTCACAGAAATAGAACAGAGTCCTAAAATTTGTGTGGAACCACAAAAGACCCCAAACAGCTAAAGCAATCTTGAGAAAGAACAAAGCTGGAGACATCATATGCCTTGATTTCAACTATATTACAAGGCTATAATAATCAAAATGGAATGGTATTGGTAAACAAAACCAGACACAGATCAATGGGACAGAATACAGAGCCCAGAAACAAACCCACACATGTATGGTCAATTAATTTACAACAAAGAAGGCAAGAATATGCAATGGAGAAAGGGAAATCTCTTCACTAAAAAGTTTTGAGAATACTGAACAACCATACCCAGAAAAATAAAACTTGACTATCTTCCATTATACACAAAAATTAACTAAAAATTGATCAAAGAGTTAAATGTAAGACCTGAAACCATAAAACTCCTAGGAGAAATCATAGGTGGTAAGCTCCTTGACATTCACCTTGGTGATGATTTTGTGATTTAATACCAAAAACAAAGGCAACAAAAACCAATATAAACAAATGGGATTACATCAAACTAAAAGCTTCTGCATAGCAACAGAAACCAACAAAATTAAAAGGCAACCTACTGAATGGGAGAAAATATTTGCAAATCATTTATCTGGTAAGGAGTTAATATCCAAGATAAATTCCAATTTAAACATGGGCAGAGGATCTCAATGGATATTTTTTCAAAAAAAGCATACTTAGAGATGACCGACAAGCACAAGAAAAAATGATCAAAATCACTAATCATCAAGGCAATGCAAATTAAAACCACAATAAGATAATCACCTTACCTGTCAGAATGGTTACTGTCAAAATGACCAGATAATATTGGCAAGGATGTAGAGACAAGGGAGCCCTTGTGCACTCCGTGGGAATGTAAACTGGTACAGCTGCTATGGAAAATAGTATGGAGGTTCCTCAAAAAATGAAAAATAGGACTACCATATTATTCAATAATTCCAGTTCTGGGAATTTAACTGAAGACAACAAAAACACTAATTTGAAAAGATAAATACACCCCAATGTTAGTAGCAGCACTATTTACAAAAGCCAAGACATAGAAACAACCTAAGTGTCCATTGGTGGATGAATGGATCAAGAAAAGTGTGGTATATACACACAACGGAATATTATTCAGTCACAAAAATGGAAATCCTGCCATGTGCAACAACATGGACCTTAAGGGAATTTTACCAAGTGAAATAAGAGACAGAAAAACAAACACTGTATTAGCAAGTGAGTGATAGTCACTCAGAAATGTCTGACTCTTTGTGACCCCATGGACTGTAGCCTGCCAGGCTCCTCTGTCCATGGAATTCTCCAGGCAAGTATACTGGAGTGGGTTGCCATTTCTTCTTCCATTTATATTTGGAATCTAAGAAACAAAAAAAAATCAAGCTCACAGATAGTACAAAGAATAGATCAGTGGTTGCCAGGGTGGGTAGTTGAGGGTGGGCAGAATGGGTGAAAGGGATCAAAAGGTACAGAATTACAGTTATAAAATGTCATGATGAGGTAATGTACTGCATGGTGACTACAGTTAATACTGTATTGCATATTTGAAAGCTGCTAAGATACTAAAATAATAGGCCTTAGAAGTCTTAATCATAAGAAAAAAGAGACAAAATATAGCTAGACTAATTGTGGTTATCACAATGTATACATATTGTATATATCCACAATGTATACAAATAACAAGTCATTATGTTGTACACCTGAAATCAACATAATGTTAGAGGTCAATTATACCTCAATAAAAAATAAATTCACCACTGTCTCCCATTCTTTTCTAGACCTAATCCCAGATACTTGTCTAGATGAGGAATTCAAATTTAATGGACAGCAGAACTAGAATTCTCAACTGATCATAAAGATACATCTGTCCCAGGACCAGAAAACTTAGGGGATGGGTAGGATTCCCATGATTTGGAGTCAAAAATAAAGAATGTGACTTGGGCTTAACTCGGTGGTACTGTTGATACTCCAGAGTCCCCTGTGGACTCCAGCTAAGCCCACCTCTTTGCTTTACAAATAAAACTTCTATGAACATTAAAAAAAACATAAATGTGACTGCTCCATGGGGGCATGAGTGTCTGAAAGCCAAGGTAGGAGTCTTAACTCCTAATCCAAGCCAAGAATCTAACTCCTAGCCAAGAATCTCCCCCAACCCACAACAAAGAATAAAAGAAAGAAGAGTGAGAATCAGAGACTAGGAGGTACCTTTTTTGTCCTGTTCATCATTAGATCTTCAGGGTTCAGCATAGCACCTGACATATAGATGAATAAAGCTTTGTTGACAGAAGAATTACAGATCTCCAGCCCAGCAGGCGAGCCAGCATAGACATTCTGGGTCAGAGTCTGAGCAGCTGGGGTGAGGAAGACAGGCTTCGTGCCCTGTGTGCTGCAGCAGTTCTTGCCCTGGAGACTCATGCCCTTACAACCTAGGTTTTAATCTTTGCTATTCACTTTGGGCAATGAGAAGTTATTCATTTTTCTTAGGTTCCTAGTGAATACAGTATCTTAAGTGGAAAAAATGGACTGCCACACCCAGATCAAGGCAGTTGGGTAATCACAATTTCTTCATAATAAAATGAATTTAGACTATAAAATCTCTAAGATTCCTGCCAGCTCCAAAGTTCTATGATTAAATTGACTAAAAGTTAAGAAGGGAAATAGGACATTCATTCAACAAATATGTACTACTATAACTTTGTGCTGAAAACAAGGGATAAAAATATCATTAAGGTGGTCTGTCCTGGAAGCGTGTAAAGCCAACTGAGAAAATAAACACTAAATCCTTAAAACACTGTGTAAGCTTCATGAGGTAACATTTCTTGAGCACTTACTATATGCCAATACCATTCCAAGCACTTTACAATTTAACCTCATAATTCTATTAGATAGGTACAGTACTTCTGCCTGGAAACTCCCATGGACGGAGGAGCCTGGTAGGCTGTAGTCCATGGGGTCGCAAAGAGTCGGACACGACTGAGCGACTTCACTTTCACTTTTCACTTTCATGCATTGGGGAAGGAAATGGCAACCCACTCCAGGGTTCTTGCCTGGAGAATCCCAGGGACGGGGGAGCCTGGTGGGCTGCCGTCTATGGGGTCACACAGAGTCGGGCACGACTGAAGCGACTTTGCAGCAGCAGCAGCATTATTATCCCCATTCCTCAGTTAAAGAAATTGAGACATAAAGAGTTAAATAACTTACCAGTAAATGGCAGAGCAAGTTATCTGTTTTCAGGGCCCATATTCAACCACATGGCAATTAGCTGGATTGCCACCATAGGAGACCCAGGAATGTCATGGATGAGGGCACTCAGACTCTTTCCCTACAAGTTCCTAGAGATTTTGTGACATCAAGAAGGTTTTAATCACATTTTCTTTGGCCCCTTGGTGAGGTCTCCATCAACTTAACAGACAACTACGAGAAAAACCATCTCTTCAGAGTCCACAGAGAACTGGGTTCAGATTCTAGGTTTACCACTTTACTGGTGAACTTGACCAAATCTAATTGTCATTTGTTTAATGGGAGTAACAGTGCTTCACTGGGAGGTAAGGAGGATTAAATATTAAGTCAAGCCATATGAAATGGTTGTTTCTGGAGGTTAAAAATAGCGGTGGAATCTACCAAAATAGTTAGCTTTCCTTTGTGCTTCTCCTAGCCCATCTAGGGCACTCTCCCTCTCCACTCTTTGGGTGGCCCTGGGGATTCGTAAGTTGCACACTGTTGACCTACCCTGTGAAAGCTAGTAAATTAGCCTTGGGACAGCCTCATGAGATTTGGCAATTACTTCAAGGATCTAGGGCTACTTTTCAGCCAGCCAAAAGCACATCCCTTGGGGACCAGAGAAGTCAAGAGCCATGACAGTCCTGTGCCCCGACACAAACTCAGCGCACTTTCGCTTTTCTTCCCAAGTCCTATTTTGTCCTTGTTTTTCGCTATAGGACAGGTACTGATGTTGGTTGCATTTTGAAACGTGGGAACTGAGGCTTAGAGAGGGTCAGGCCTCATCCAAGGTCTCGGGCATTGCGCAGTGCTGGCAATAACGAGGGTTTGGTGTTAGATCTATCAGCCAAGGAAATGCCTCTAGTTGTGTGACCTCCACAAGGTCCTTGAACCTTTCTCTCTGACCTGTTTCATCTTCTGGAGAAGGGCGCTATCACCTCCCTTTCTCCTACTACTCACTTTCCGATTCAATCCAGCCTTTCTCCGGCCCGCTCTTGCGGTGCTACGGCTGGGGCGAGAGGACCAGTGCGGAGACACTGCGGAGAGAGCGCAGGCATCAGGGCTTTGAGTCTGCGGACGCACACCCGCAGCTCCCCGGAAATACTGATATTTACTTTCGACCAGAGACAGAACTTTGCTTGACATCACCAGGTTCAGGCCGACTGCGAGAGGCGAACGAGTGCCAGAACGGAGGAACTGAAACAACTCAACCCCCGGAAAGGCGGAACAGTTGAGCCAATCCCACAGCAGGCGGGGCCAGAAAGCTCCGGCGAGTACGACTCGCGCCTGCGCGCCGCCATCTTGCTCCAGGAGGGACCGCCTCCCTCCCGTCTGGCGGCTGGTTAGCCGGAAGGCGGGGCTTCGCGACTCGGCGGGGCGTGGCCGGGAGATGGCGACTGCGGATCCAGACCGGCATGCTGCGCGTTCTATCCCGGGACCCCGGCCCAGCGGGATGGGAGCTGCGGGGCTGCCCTCCGGGCGAAGCGGCATTGGAGCCCCCCGGTTGGGGGAGCGGATCCCGGCGGCTGTGGAGAAGCGGGGCCCGTACATGGTGGCGCGCGCGCCTTCCATTCAGACCAAGCTGCGTGAGTGCGGCCCGATGAGGGGTCTCTGATTGGGCGGGCCTCCGCGTTCCCGGGCTGGCTCCGGAGCTCCGCTGGGGCGATTCCGGAGGGGCAACTGCAGCCCGCTCCCGCACCCGAAAATCTGTTCGGAGAGCGGGCTCCTGGCGTTTGGGAGACACGGCGGAGTAGGGATGACCCCGCTCATCTGGGCCCTTTGACTTCCAGAGAAGCACCGGGACCTGGCCAAGGCGGTTCTGCGGAGAAAAGGCATGCTGGGGGCCGCGCCGAACCGCCCCGACTCTTCAGGGAAAAGGTCTCAGCAGGCGCCACCTCCTCTGTGCAAGCGTTTTCAGAGTAGGCCCTAGTGCTCAGGCTGGGAGACCGATTACCCACGTTTAAAGCCGAGCTAGTCATTCCCCTGACGCCGGCCTGTCGGGTTCACTGTTTAAAAATGGAAAGAGGAACGACCTTTTCTTTCCTTTGCAGGATGTGATAGTGTCAAGGAAAGAGCTTTGCTATGAGTTTTGTCAGTTCGTAGGGTCAATCACTGTCTAAATTAGGGAGGAGCATAGTGGCTGGGGTCCCCAGGAGTGAGGATGGAGAGCAGTGTGGGAACAGCTAGGACTGGTTTTTCCTTAACAGAACGGTAAGCGCTGAGGGCTGGATCGGACCTTCACCAGGGCTTGAGCTAAAGCAGGTGAAGGAATTTGTCTAAGGACTTTGATTTTTACGTTTTCTGGTTAAATAAGGTGGGGAGATGGGGCTTTTCCTGATTCTTAGAAGAGGAGGTGTGCTTATCCTCAGAAGCAGCAGGGGGAGCGGTGTGGGGAAGCGCATATACTAAGGAGCTGTAGCCGGATACAGGGCAGGCAGTGGTGGCTGTCCAGGTAGAAGATAAGTCAGGAGTAGTGCAGTTTTTTTGTTTTCCCCATAAGGGTGAGGACGCTGGCTTTCCCTGTGAAATGCTGGCGTTTCATCTATGCTTGGTCTCTCCCCCATCTCCCCTCAGGTCAGTGAAGTTTAACAAGGGCTACACTGCTCTTAGTCAGAGTCCAGATGAAAACCTGGTGTCCCTCGACTCTGACAGGTAAGTGCTGTCCTTGGAAATACCCCTTGGGGAGTGCCTTGGATAAAATTGCAGACAACTTGCTTTGCTTTTTCCCTGTCTCTTCCAAGACCTTTTGTGCATGTTCCAGGGCTGCTGTTTCAGAGCACTGTCTCTTCCGGGATGGCTTGCTTAGAGGACTCATAGGTGACCTTGCTGCTCTTGGATGTGAAGCACCAACCTTGTCTGGGGGAGTCATCCTGCCCTATTATGTCTGCATTATTAGTGACAGTGACTCTGTCCCTGCTGGAGCCAAGGAGCCATTGATACTCATGGCAGATTATGGGTTTGAGTTCTGTGGTGTGTGGTCTTTGCTTCACAAGTCCTCCAGATCCCCTTGCATGTTGTGCACCTTGCCACTTGTAGCTGTGCTCCGCAGGCATCTCCCTGAACTGACCGTCTTCCTCTTGTCCTAGTGATGGAGAGCTGGAATCCAGATACTCCTCCGGGTATTCCTCTGCAGAGGCAAGTCCAGAGCACCTTTCTGTGGCGGGGCCAGGCTGCAGGCAGTGTCATAGCCACTGCCAAATGCTTGTCTGGTTCCTGCTATATGCATGGCACTGTACCAGACTTCCCATGTGTTCTCCAGTCTTCTCCTCTACCCTATTCCCCTAGCAGAAGTTTAGGTGTCTGAAGAGGACTGTTGAAAGTCCAGGAGACTATGTGTGTGCTGCATGCTAAGTCGCTTCAATTGTGTTTGACTCTTTGCGACCCTATGGATTTTAGCCCACCGGGCTCCTCTGTCCATGGGATTCTCCAGGCAAGAATACTGCAGTGGGTTGCCATGCCCTCCTCCAGGGGATCTTCCTGACCCAGGGATTGAACCAGAGTCTCTTATGTCTCCTGCATTGGCAGGCGGGTTCTTTACCACTAGTGTCACTGAGGAAACCCCCAGGAGACAACAGACCTTTTTTTTTGGCATATAGGATTTTCATTCCCCAACCAGGGATCAAACTCACACCCCTTGCATTGGAAGTGCAGAGTCTTAACCACTGGACTGACCACCAGGGAAATCCCCAGAGACTCTTAGGGCTGGAAATGACCTCACAAGTCTTCTACTCCAGGCCACCACTTAGAAAAGGAATCCTCTCGATAAATCCCAGTTAAATGCTTATTTGAATGCTTCTTGTAATTGAGTACTCACTACCTCCAAGAAACCTTGCTGCCTGTCTTCTCCTGTAACACACACAATTCAGGTAGTTCATAGAGAAGTCTTCCTTGTTAATTGGAAAAGTCTCCTGCAGCTTGGACTTAGTGGTCTTAGTCCTGTCTCCAGTGACAGAGTAATTCTACTCTGCCTTCTTTTGATCATCTTTTACCTGAGATCAGCATTCCTGTCCCTCCCGTTTCCATCCTTCAAGCTTGCTTACTTCCAGGCCAGACAAATTCTGTTCCTCCTTTGTTCCATCTGTGGGAACTGTGACTGAGATAGATACTCCTGGGCTGGCCTTTTGGACATGTTTCCAAAGTGACTGTCCCAGACTAAAATAGAGACCGAAGGTTCTGGCATCTGTGGCTTACTGCTTTTGACAGAGGTGAAGTGCTGGGGACCTGACTGTATACCACTGGTATTTCTTTCTCACGCTCCTGGAAACCCTTGGCCACCCCCTAAGTTTCTGCCAGAGAATACAGTTTGCAAACTGTATCCTCCTTGAATATCTTTGTTAGAACAAAGAAAAGAAAAATAAGCCAAGAGCCAGAGAAGTCCTACACTCCCCAGTCTCATTTGCCTTCTGCTCAGTGGAACTGGTGAAGCCAGGCTGACAGGTTCTACTCTGCAAGGAATAAGCTCTTTTGGCATCAAAGAGTAACACTGGCAGTGCAGAAGAAGCTGTTCCCCACCCTATTCTACTCTAACCCATTTTCCTCCACCCTTCTACCCCATTGTTCTGGTACCATTGTTCCATAGTCTTCAGCCTTCATAGGAACCAGTCTGGGTTCACAGTGGTAATGGTTAGGGCTTGACTTTCAGACATAATCTCGAATCTCATATTTGTATCACCTGCCTCGGGATCCTTTAGTGAGGGCAGCTTCCCTGGGGGCATGTGACAGTACAGCCCAGACAGTCCTGGCTCAGGTCCCTGGATGTCCCCCACCCCCTGCTGGGTGAGACACAGGTAGGAAAAGGTAGCACTTCTTCCTGTAGTCCAGGGATGTGCAGGCCTGGCCTGAGGGTGGCGCACAGACAGGAGGGAAATGGACAG
Source organism: Giraffa tippelskirchi (assembly GCF_054371585.1). Classification (NCBI taxonomy): domain Eukaryota; kingdom Metazoa; phylum Chordata; class Mammalia; order Artiodactyla; family Giraffidae; genus Giraffa; species Giraffa tippelskirchi. Next base: position 33,798,645 of record NC_137286.1, on the reverse strand, counting down.
GAAGCTCCAGTGAGGAAATGTGGGTCTGCTTTTGTGGCAGCAGTTATTTCTGCCTTGTGGCCTGGCTTATAGTTCTCTCCTCTCCTCCTCTTAGCAGGTGAACCAGGATGTGAGCCGGCAGCTGCTCCAGGATGGGTATCACTTGGATGAGATTCCAGATGATGAGGACTTGGACCTAATTCCCCCCAAGCCTATGACCTCAACGTGCTCCTGCTGCTGGTGCTGTCTTGGGGCCTCTTCGTCCTGTAGCCTCCAGTAGACATAACCCTCTAGGACAGGTCCTGCTCACCATGCCTGCAGAGTCCTATTGACCCTGCGTCAGTCACAGAGTGCAGTGGGAACCCACTGCTGTCAACCCCAGGATCACTGGAGACACTGACCCTCTAGGAAAGGCAGTGACTGCAGTTACCCTAAACCTGGTGCTTCTTAGGCCAGAGGCCCCCATCTGGCTCATAGGGTGACAGGTGGAGTTCTGCAGTTCTCCTCTGCTGTTGGAGTAGCATTTGGAGAAACTGCTTTAATAAGGGCAGGAACATAGGAATTCTGTTTCTTATGCTGAGTGACAAAATTGGCCAAGAGAGAAACTTGCAGATGTCTTGATTGGTATTTGTCATGATGCTCTGTGGAGGGAAAAAGGGAGCTTTTGTGCCCAGGCTGTGCTGGCTGGTGTTGCATGGAGACAGAAAATAGCACTTTATGGCTTGCAGCTGGGAGTCTGTGAAAAAGAATTTAACTATTTGGGGCCAGTTCAGTTCAGGAAATTCCATATTCTCTTCTCTTCCAAGCTCCAAGATGGGTTACATGTTTGCCGATTGTTCTTGTATGACTGTGGCAGAGAGTACGACAGGTGGCTTGATGGCACAGCCTGATCAAAGCTTCCAGAATCCTTGGAAGCTGAGCATTCCCAACTGGTCCACATGTCTGCGTGAGCTTAGTAACTTGGTCGGTCCACCCCTAGTTAGAGAAAAACTGCTCTACCGGGTAGACAAAATTTCTTCCCTTGGTTGCCGTTCTTCACCTTCGTCTTAGCTAGTATCTTCATCTAGTCTTTGATCTAAGGTTGAGTGAGGTTGAGTGAAAGTTCTGGAGCTTGCCACAGAAGCCTGCAGTTTTTGGTTACCAGCAGAGGGAGCTGCAGGAGCAGTTAGGTGCCTTCCCATTTGGATTATTTTTTTTTGGTTTGTGAGATCTTAGTGCCCCAACCAGGGAGGGGTGGAACTCAGGCCCTTGAAGTGGAAGTTCAGAATCCTAACCACTGGACTACTAGGGAATTCCCTCATTTGTTTAACATTTTACACTTGAGGAGCAGCAATGGGTGAGGTGTATATTGCACAGCTGTGTGGGCCCTGACATAGGCTGACAGGATGAGGAGGAGGGACCTGTGAAAGCTCCCCAGCTATCCCCCCCACCCCAACCTAAGGAGATAATCTTGCCATTGCAGAGGGCCTCCCTCCACCCTAGTGAGAGCCCTTCTGTTGCATCCAGATTCCTCTGACCACAGTGGATACTCAGGATTGGGCTTTACAGTCGGCCCCCAGTTTGAACATAGCAAGGACAGGCATAATCTCCCCTGTGACCCCTACTAGATTGCATCTCTTGCTGTACCAAGCCTCTCTGTGGAATTTTTCAGTGGTTCCTTTTTTTTTTTTTTTGCCTTACCTAAAACCAGATGGAACTGAATGGGAGTGGACAGGGGTTGGGTAGTCAGGATTGAGGTGTGGTCCCAACTTGGGAACTTGTCCAGCGTCTTGCTTCATTTCGTTGGGACAAAGTGTTTGACAGCTGCTGGGGGTGAGGATGGCAGTTGGCCCCCAATACCAAGGCCCTCCAGTGGCTGTTGTTATAAAGCCACACTGGTGTATTTGGCTACATCTCCCCCTGGAATGTTTCAGGGCTGGTTGACCCTGTGTGGGAGGCATTACCTTTGTAGAAAAAGTTGCAGGAACATCATATAGCAAGGGAGGGTAGAAACAGTCAATTGCTTGGGGCTAAGGAAGCCATGGGCTAGAAAGTCACCAATAAAAGCACCAAGGTGTCTAGAACCAAACTGCCTTAATAATAAAAGAGTGCTGATGTGTTGTGCAGGTGACAGCACTCTGGGGAGACGGCTTACCTCATGGATGGGAGTGGTACTGTATGGTGTTTACAAACTCTTGGCTTAGGCTTCTACAGCTTTGTAAGTTTGTAGAAATAAATACAGTCATGCTATTGAGCTGTCTCTGTGTTGCAACAGGATTTTTAAGAAAAGCCTAGACCATGGTCATTGCCCCTTCTGAATTCTGAAATGAAGAAGTAGCCTAACAGCCCTAACTGTGACCATTCTGCCAAGGGCCACCCCTCCTTTCTCCTGTTCTCAATGGGTGCCATTTTCAGTCCTCATTGGAGACCATGGATGGAATCGTTTAGTCGCTAAGTCATGTCTGTTTTGTGACCCCCATGGACTGTAGCCCACCAGGCTGCTCTGTCCATGGAATATCCCAGGCAAGAACACTGGAGTGGTTTGCCATTTCCTTCTCCAGTGGATCTTCCCAACCCAGGGATCAAACCCATGTCTCCTGCATTGGCAGGTGCATTCTTTATCACTGAGCCACCAGAGAAGCATGGACAGAACAGGCCTTTGCATATCACTTCTCTTTAGAATGAGTTCCCTTTGGCAGACCCTTCTCAGGTTTTTTTTGTTTTCAGTTTATGGGAGGTATTTTTGTTTGATTTTTTTCAGCTAAAGAAAATTTACTGGAGGCAAAAAAACCCCAAAACAGATTGGCTAAAATTTTTTGTAGGTAGTTTCCTGGAATTCCATTGTACAGGTCTAATGTGGGCAGTGGCCCAGAAAGATCCTTTTGTGTGAGACTAATCCCTTACCACAGGAAGGAGCCACTAGCCTGGGTGTCTTCTTAGTCTGGGGTGACAGGAGCTAAGACTGCCAGTCAGAAACCACAGTGCCAAAACACAGAGATATACAACCTCCTGCAGAGGGTGTCCCACCTCTAGAGGGTAAGCACAGGGAGAATAGATGCCCGTGTAGGTTCTTCCTGCCATCAAAGGAAAAAAGGAACTAGGTTTCTCTTCACAACACAAGCTGGATTGTCCTGTCCTTCAGTCCCCACTTCCACAGTGACTGAATGTGCTCTAAAGAAGTGGTTGACAATCTTTCTCTGTGAAGGGCCAGGGAGTACTTTTGGCTTTGCAGGCCATACAGTCTGGTGCACCGACTCAGCTTTGCCATTGTAGCCTGAAAGCAGCTGAATAGTATGCAAAGAAAGGGCGTGGCCAGATCCAGCCTGCTGATCTTAGTGGATGACCCCTGCCCTATGCTGTGCTTAGTCGCTCACTCATGTCTGACTCTTTGCGACCCCATGGACTGCAGCGTGCCAGATACCTCTATCCATGGGGATTCTCCAGGCAATACTGGAGTGGGTTGTCATGCCCTCCTCCAAGAGCTGTGGCCAACCCAGGGATTGAACCCAGGTCTCCCACATCGCAGGTGGAGTCTTCACTGTCTGAGCCACCAGGGAAGCCCAAGAATACCGGAGTGGGTAGCCTATCCCTTCTTCAGGGGATCTTCCCAATCCAGGAATCAAACCAGGGTCTCCTGCATTATAGGTAGATTCTTTACCAGCTGAGCTACCAGAGAAGCCCAGCCCCTGCCCTCAGTTCAGTTCAGTCACTCAGTTGTGTCTGACTCTGCGACCCCATGGACTGCTGCACACCAGGGTTCCCTGTCCATCACCAACTCCCAGAGCCCGACCCCTGCCCTAAAGCCAACTAAAACATAGGAGAGAACAATCCTGCACTGACAGTTCCTTTCTTTAGACACACTTTCCACTGTCTGCAGGACTAGAGGGGCTGAGGCCTGCCTGCAGGCTCTGCTGCTGAGGCTACAGCGGGCTACATGTCCCATAGACGCCTCTGCCTACCTCAGGGAGCTGTCTGAAACTGGAATAAAGCAAAAACTGGACAACATCCAGGGAGGGCTTCTTCAGCCCACTTCAGGGACTAGAATGGCAAAGGCTGAGTGCTCTTTAGCCCACAGACCTCAACACAAGTGATCTTTAATTGCTTTAACAGAGCAGCATCAGGCCACAGGGCTACCCTCTTCCCTCTGCACTGCGAACCCTATATTCTTACAGATTAATTACCTATCTTGCCGTGACTGCTGCTGGGCTAATCCTAGATCTCACCAGCCTGCCTAATGCCATAGGCTGGGACAGGGCTGCTGCTCTTCTTGAGCACTGAGGAGAGCCTGGCTCCAGTGTGGCGAGATCCAAGGGGAGTATCAGCTCTTAGTCCTCACATGGGCCCCTCCTACCAGGAAGACAGTTCAGCCTCGGCCTGCTCAGGAGTCACCACCTTCAAGCTTTTCTCCCATGGTCTTTCAGGGTGTACCCAAAGAGCCCAGAGCAGGGAAGGGATCTGGGCTGTGTCTGCAGAGGTGAGGCTGGCCAGGATGTAGGATGACTAGCAGAGGAGAGCCAGGAAGGCTGTGGCCTCTACAGCAGGCAGCAGGCACGGAACATCAGCAGGTCCTTAGGCACAGTGAGCTTCAGTGAGACACTCTCATTGGCCCCAATGAAGAGCACCCCGCCACGTTTCAGGGGGATTGTTGCCTGGGCTGTGGGGGTGCTGGCTGTCACTGTCCCCCGCACCACCAGGAGGATGCTGGCAGAGTCCAGGGCCAAGACCTTGTATTCAGTGACAGAGCCAGGTACCTGGGCAGGAAGAAACAACACGATGGAGCGGGGTCTGAGCTGCTGTTAGCTCACAGGGGTCCTGGGACCACCCCAAGGGCAGTGAGAAGGAGAGCTCTGCTGCCTCCTCTCTCGCTGCTCAGGCTTTCATCAGCACGGAGCTCCCTGTTTGGTCCCTGTAGAGAGGCACAGGCAGGCCCTGTGGCAGTTGCCTCACCACGTGAGCTTGGCAGAAAGGAAACCCAGCCCCAGTTATACTCCACGCTGTGGCCTTGCCAGGGTTCTACATGCCACACAAGAAACACCACAGCCCTCACTCACCTCCATTTTCATAACGGTGAAGTCTGGCACAGGGGGATCGTAGATAGAGAGGTAGGGGTCTTCCGGGCTCCGTGCTGGAGGGAAGAGCCTGTCCTGGCTAGGGCTGGGGGTGTAGCTGAGCATTTCACACAGAGTTGGCACATCGATGAACTTGGGTGTCAGGCCAGCACGCACCGTGTTGTCTGAGCATGCCATGCACTCCACGCAGTCTGGGGACAGACAGTTGGCATGTGCTAAGGGTGCCTTGGAGTTTGGCTCTCTAGGGATGGGCTTTCTAACCTGAGTGCCATGAGCTCCCAACAGCATTAGATGAAACTGTATGAATAGCATCTTCTGTGAGAATGGGCTAAGATAACAGATACCAAAAACAGGTGATGTCACCCACCACTCTCAAGGAGAGTCATGTTAACCCCTGGGGGAGCTCCAACTCTCTGGAGACATTTTATTCTCCCCTTCTACTAAAGAATCCTGTCCACAAGTGAATAAACAGCCAGTTGTCAAAGTGTGACACCCTTCTGCGGCAATGTGTTTTTTAACAAAATCTCTGCGTAGATGCAACAGACATGTAAAGGCACTGTGATGCAGGGGAGAGAACAATGGCCTTGATCCAATATAGGCTTGGATTCAAATTGTGGTTGGCACACATATTGACAGGGCTTAACATGAGTGTCCTGAGCTCACAGGAGTGGTGTTGAGGATCCAGTGTCCAGCACCAAGCTGGCATTCATCACCGACTGGTCACTTCCCTGCTGATCCCAGGAGCCCTGGGAGCTCAGAGATGGATGGGACTTTAAAGGCAATCTCCTCGACCACCACTTCCTGTTCTGTCCAGATGGGGAAACAAGGCCTGAAGGGATGGGCCTGGGGCTCACTGCTGAAATGCGGCTCACCTCCTCTCAGGTAGGCATGGGGCATGTTGGCCTCCAGAAACATGGCCTCCCCTGGCTTCAGGGTGAGCAGGTTCAGGAAGTAGATGGCAAAGCATCCGATGTCACCTGGGTACTGCTGGTGCAACTGCAGCAGGAGCTCCCCACAGATGTCCTCCATGTTGTTTCCAGCAGCCACTGAGGGTCACAGAGCACCCCAAGCCTACTTAGTAACCCTTGAGGGTATTCACAGCTCCCCACCCCACCCCTTGGCCAGAGAGAGACCTGGAGAAGACCTTAGTTCAGGAATCCAGGAACGGGTGGGCATGTTCTCCTAGTCACATCCCCCACCCTATGGGGGCCAGCCTTCCTTGCTTTTCCACCCTACACAGATGCCATTTTCCCCATTTTGACTATTGATATGCCTACCACTCTACCGGGCACTAAAAGGGCTAGAGTATAGTCATTTTAGACAGCGCTGCTCAGCCTCAGCATTACTGACATTTGAGGCTAGGTAACTCTGTTGCGGGGGCTGTCCTATGTACTATAATATGTCTAATAGCATCCCTGGCCCCCACCTACAAAACACCACTAGCACCCCAAACCCAGGTTTGACAACCAAAGATGCCTCCACATTGCCAGTGCCCCCTGGTTGAGACGACTGCTCTAGGAGCTTAAAATCTAGTCAGGAGAGAACCCAAGGGTTCCCCATGGGGTGACCAACTGCCCCAGTTAGTCCAGGCCTTTCCCTTTAACACTGACAATCAGTCCCAGGCAAACAGTGGTGGCTGGTCACCCCAGATAGCATGAGGCAGGATGTAACCAAGGGCAGAAATGTGTCCCAGGCTGACCAGGGGAGAATGAGCTCAGCCTGGGCTAGAGTGGTGAAGGAAGGCTTGGTGGGAATTGCGGGGAGGAGGGGAGGGCGGTGAGCTGGGTTTCCTTAACTGTGTGTGTAGAGGGGGGTGTCTCTAAAAGCAGAGGCGAGAAGGAGCTGTACCTCCTCATGTGTGCCATATAAGCTCCTGGCAGAGTCCATTCTGCCTTGCTCTTTACTGCTTGTATTAACTCTCAAACCCAAAGTTGACACAACCGCACCCATCAAAGTCATTTCCTGAACTCTCCTTATTAGCACAAGGTTGGGCCCAGAGCAGGTATTTAAGGAAAGATCTACTGATTGAGAGCTCAGGACTTCAGGCTTTTGGATCCTTTTATCTCCTTCCTGCTCTCCAGCCCCAAAGTATAAAAACCCTTTGGACAGCAGCTCTAGGGCTGAGAAATCTCAGAATGCCTAGGTGAGAGACATCCTAGTACTTTTCCAGGCCAGCCTGTCTCCACCCATCTAAAGGAGATAACCAGTTAGGAAGCAGCAGGACCCTGTTCCATAAAGACTGGGAAAGAAATGCTAAGTCGCTAAGAGGCCATCTAAGTCAGACCCGTTTTGGTGTTCTACTTGAGCAAAGGGGTTAAGAACCCTATTCCTACAGCCTAGCGACTGTGCCAGGGGGCCAGGAAGGGGTAACTGCGTTCAGGCCTAAGACACCTGCCTTGCTGTGAGATCCTCTTCACCAACAGGTTCAGCTGCTCCACCACCACCTTCTTCTCACTCTTCATCAGGTGGGAGAAACAGCTCCGAAGAGCAGAAGTCACAGCCTCGGAGTCCCGGCTCAGGCTCTGCTTCAGCTGTGCTGCTGCATTGTCTCCAATTAGAAACTGGAATTCTGGCACCTCTGCAGGAAGGTCAGGCCAGGACCCGTATCAGGAATGGTTAAGATGGAACCCGCAAACCTGGAAAGCTAGAGGAGGCCCCTCCATCTCATCCCTAACCAAGGAACCAGGTAATGCTATGTAAGTTTTGCAGTGAAAACTTACTGCTGATGACCAGCCCTCAGCAACCACACTGAGCCTGGTCTCACGAGCCTCCCTCAGGAACATCAAGAATTCATGAGGCCATGGGACTTCCCTGGTTGTCCAGTGGTTAAGAATCTGCCTTGCAATGCAGGGGATGTGGGTTCAATCCCTGGTTGGGGAACCAAGATCCCACATACCGCAGAGCAATTAAGCCTGAGCACTGCAACTACTGAGCCTGAGCACCCTGGAGCCTGTATGCCACAAACTAGAGAGTCCATGCACGTAATGAAAGGTCCCGCTTGATGCAGTGACGATCCCGCATGCCACAATAAAGACCTGATGTAGCCAAATACATATATAAATCATTTTTTAAAAATTCATGAGGCCAACTAGCCCTTCAGTTCTTGGGACATTCAGCCTCTGTTTTCAGCGTCCAACTCTGCCCTGGGTTGCCCAGTATGCAGGCTCTTAGCATTTTGCCCAACCTTACTTGTTAGAAAGGTCACAATTTCCTCAACTGGCCGGAAGCCGCATAAGCCCTGGAAGGGGGTGAGGGCAATGGCCATCTCTGGCTTATGATTGGCATCGGGGTAGTGCTGTGGAGCCTGGAGGTGCAGCTTCTCTGCCAGCTCCTGTGGAATGGGCAAGGGAGAGGAGGATGGTTAGGTGCAGCCATCACCCAGCAGGACACCAGTCCCTACCAGCCCTTGTTCTTGACCCTCCCCAGTCAGCTTCCTGCCTCTGACACTGAGCCCCACTCAAGGCATAATTCAGAAACTCAGGGTTCAGCCAACCCAAGGCAGGCACATGGATCAACTCTGGGGGAGAGCTGGGGCAGACTTTTAAGAGGACTACAAACCAGGAGACCCAAATACCAAGCCAAGCTCTGACACTAACAAGCTGTGTAACTTTGGGTAACTCTCTCTTTTCTCTGGGTCTTCTTTGCTCATGAAGTTTGGACAGACAAATGCTTAAGCTATGACTCACAAGGCTTGTGCAGAAAGACCATGGGGGTGGAATTAAGGCTATAACTAGGGTAACTGCTGTGCCCTGGAAGGTGAACTCTGAGTCAGGTGGAAAAAGGGCAGATATGAATTGGCTGGGTTGGGGTTGGCTGAGGGGAGCCAGGAACAAGCTTGGAGAAGCTGCCATGGCACAGGCTGGTCAGCTGTCCACTTAGGCTTAGTTGCCACATGTGTCACTGGCAATAGGCCTTGCAGAGCTAAACTGGGAGTTGTCAGGCTCGGATTTAATTCTGGGCTGAAGCCTGGCATGGGCAGCGTAAAAGCAGAAGTAAAAGAGTCTTGACTCTTAAGCTCTTCTCTACCCTGACCTCCATGCCCTACTCTAATGCTATACCTTGTTAGGGTGTGCCTGGATGGACAGGGCCGTTTCAACTGAAAGCACTTTGAAGAGGAAGGGCAGCTTGCCATTAAAGGTGTCCTTGACTTTCGAACCCAAGCTGTCCTGATTATCAGCAATCCACTGGCCTAGGGTCTTCTGCGAGATGCGGTTGTCAAGGATCTTGGCATCTCCCCGGGGGTGGGTCCCCATCCACAGCTGTAAAAACAGGAAACTTGGGAAGGACAAAGGCAGAACCTGGCACCACCCATTGGCCTGCCCTGCTCCATTACCATGTGCTCCCCATAGGGCAGCCAAGTCCTGAGACAGGCCTCTCAGGACTGGATATAAATGTTCATACCATCACAGACATACCAGGGGCAGCAGACCACAGAATACCAGGAGTCAGGAGATCCAAGCTCTAGCTGAGGCTCTGCCTCCAACCAGTTGCGGAAGCTTGGGGTAGTTTTAATTTCTTGTCTCTGGGTCTCAGTTTTGTCATCTGTCCAATGAGGAGAACGAAACCTACACTGTCAAGATCACTGAAAAGCTCTAACTCTCAAATGGCTCTGTGAGGGGTTAACATTCATTTATTCCAATCTCAGAAGTAGAAGCTAATGCTTTCCTGTGTTTTGGCTTTTCCTTTACTAAATGGGCAGGATAACTATGTATTTTAGGTTATTAAAAAGTCAGTTAAAGTAAAAATTTTAATTGTCAAGGAGGGCTGAATTAAAATCCAGTAAGTGCTAAAAATAGAAAATAAAATAAGCAGCAGCAGGGTCATACTGTATAGCGCGTGTGTGTGTGCTAAATCACTTCAGTTGTGTCAGACTCTTTGTGACCCTATGGACTATAGCCCACCAGGCTTCCCTGTCCACGGGATTTTCCAGGCAAGAACACTGGAGTGGGTTGCCATGCCCTCCTCCAGGGGATCTTACTGACCCAGGGATTGAACCCACATCTCTTATGTCTCCTGCATTGGCAGGCAGGCTATTTACTACTGGCACCATCTAGGAAGCCCCTCTATATAGCACAGAAAACTATATTCAGTATTCTATGACAAATCATAATGGAAAAGAATATGGGTCAGGAAGATCCCCTAGAGAAGGAAATGGCAACCCACTCCAGTATTCTTGCCTGGAGAATCCCACAGACAGAGGAGCCTAGCAGGCTACAGTTCATAAGGTTGCAGAGTCAGACACAACTGAAGTGACTTCACACACACACACACACACACACAACTGAGTCACTCTGCTGTACAGAAGAAATTAACACAACATTGTAAATCAACTATACTTCAATAAAATAAAATTCAGTAAGTGCTGAGAGTTCCTTGGGGAAGGAAGGAGGGTACTGGAAATTCCAGTCTATTATGACAAAACCTCACTTCTTTTGGTGCTGCCATCTGGGTTCATCAACCTGCACAGATCTGAAGCCCTAAGAAGGCCTCCTCTCCCTTTGCTGTCTCCCCTTCTCCTCACATTTACATGACTTGCCTCAGCCCCTTTGATAGAGGAGTCCCTTCCTCCCACCTGCTGGTCAAGTAGGCTGAAATACAGCCGGGGTCTCACCTCTGCATATGGTTTGTCCTCTGAGATCTGGGCCAGTGGGTCACTGCTGGCCAGCAGCCGGGCCACTTCACTGTTGGAACCCATCTTTCCCCAGGCATATTGCTGCACCACACAGGAAAGTGGGAATACTGAGGGGTACGGACAGAGCGTTAGCCTCCACTCCACTTCTGAGGCCTGACCCTCCTGTCCCGGGGGAACCAGACCTGAGCTGAGGGTTCTATCTGGGGGATACAGTCAAATAAGGGGCTTGTAGGTTGTGAGTTGAGACCCTTCTCTTCTGCATGCCTCGATGTTCCCGTCTGTAAGACGACGGAAAGTATCTCCTGCTGACCTGAGGCAGATAACTGCGTTACGGTGACGCGGAGGGCGTGGGAGGAACCTATTCCACTGCACCCAGTCTAGAAGTAACCCACGCGCAACCGTCTCCCCTCAAAACCCCCTTTCGAGGGCTGCAATAAGGGCTCAATCCCCGTCGCAGGTGCCCCCTCCTCTGCCCGGCGCCCATTCATCTTTCCACAGAGCCCCAAGGGGGTGGGGCGGAGTTCGACCTGTCGTATTAGGTCAGGAAGGGTCGGACGCAATCCCTCCCCACTCTCGCTGGCACCCCAGTCAACAGCCCACCTCGCTGAGCGGCCATCCTCGAGGCCTCGGACCGGTCTTCTGGCACGAATGTCTTTCCCGGCAGCACCCTCGGCCACTCTGCGCCCAGAGCTTCATGGGAAATGTAGTTCTTCCCTCGCCTTCTCGGCCGCCTGAGTGCCAGATGTGGCCGCTGCTGGTAGGCTGAATCCCTCTCCCACACTCCCACTCTCAGAAGGAACCCCCACCAGTACAGAGCCTTCCAGCCAGCAATCCGAGGTCTCAGCATTTTTTTTGCTGGTTCCTTCACCGGACACATATTTATTGTTGTCCTTTTTCAGTCTCTTAAGTTCTATCAGACTCTTTGGGACCGCGTGAACTGCAGAACTCCAGGCCTCCTTGTCCATCACCAACTCCTGGTTTGAGTCAGTGATGCCATCCAACCATCTCATCCTCTGTCACCCTCTTCTTCTGCCCTCAATCTTTCCCAGCATCAGGGTCTTTTCCAGTGAGTCAGCTCTTGGCATCAGGTGGCCAAAGTACTGGAATTTCACCTTCAGCATCAGTCCTTTCAATGAATATTCAGGGTTGATTTCCTTTAGGATTAACTGATTTGATCTCATTGCTGTCCCACAGACTCTCAAGAGTCTTCTACAAAACCACAGTTCAAAAGCATCAATTCTTCGGTGCTCAGCCTTCTTTATAGTCCAACTCTCATATGTGTACATGACTACTGGAAAAAGCATAGCTTTGACCATAGGGACCTTTGTAGGCAAAGTGATGCTCTGCTTTTTAAAATGCTGTCTAGGTTCGTCACTGCTTTCCTTCCAAGGAGCAAGTGTCTTTTAGCTTCATGGCTGCAGTCACCATCTGCAGTGATTTTGGAGCCCAAGAAGATAAAATCTGCCACTGTTTCCACTTTTCCCCCATCTATTTGCCATGAAATGATGGACACGTGGAGCGGCTTCGCAGAAATCATGGTGGAGACAAAGGCAGGAACAAAGTAGTAACCTGCGCCCTAGGTTCCTAGCCTGGGGGGCAGGAGGCTGCAAAGTACTGGGTGCCCCGCTTGGGGCAGTCAGGCTTGCCAGGCCTGGACAATAGCATATTTATTGAGAGCCTGATAAATGCCACTGACTGTTCTGAGGGCTAGAGACACATGAAAGAGCAAGATAAGAACTATTTTGCCTTTGTAGAGCTTACATTCTGGTGAAGGGAAGACAGCAAACAAGTATGATAAACAAGTAAATCACATAGCAAGTTGAAAAGTCAGTGCTACAAAAAGTAAGGGGTGTGGGTGGAGGCGGAAGGCAGCCAGTAGAATTTAAAAGGTTGCCTAGATAAGCCTCACTGTGGTGAGAATTGACTGTGGACTTGAAAGTGAGGAGGAGAGAATGCTCTGAGCAGAAGATATAGCGGCCCTAAGGTGGGAACGTGGAAATGTGCCTGCCATTTTCGGAGTAAATAGCAAAGAGGCCAGACTGGCTGGAGCAGAGTGAGCAGGAAAGGTGGAAGTGTGGTGGTAAGAGAGGAAAGGCAGTGGGCAGTACTGTGTAGGCTATTGTGAGGATGTCAGGTTTTCATTAGCAGATTTGAGCAAAGCATTGCTATGATCTAAGCAGGAACTCACTGATGCTTGGTGATAATGGTAAATGTCACATGCAAGGCCCTTAATCTGTCTGAGCTTCAGTTTCTTCATGTGTAAAATGGGAATAATAATGCTGGACTGAAAGCCTTGTTGGAGGGTTGGATAGGATGATGTGATTCCGGAAGGCAGTCAGTGCTTGGTGCTCCTCTGATTCCCTCCACCCTAAGTACTGCAGAATTCAGAACCCTAGCTCCTCCTCTAGGCTAAGTTGCTCACAAGCCACATACACAGAAGTCAAGGGAAGTCACCAGGAGCCCTACATGACAAAGGCTGGGCTGCACCTTGGCTGTGGAGTAATCTTGCTGTATCCTGCAGAGAAAGGCTCTGACATGCAGACCTCCTCAGTCAACAGCCCAGGAAGAGGGCATCCCAGGAAGAGGGCATCCCAGGAACATAGCAGCTAAAGCACCAGGGAACCTGGAGTGAGAGCCTGTAATCCTGACTCTGCCTTCTCTTCGCCCTGCCACCCAACCCCACTGATTCCCCTGGCCTCTACCATACAGGTCCAGGGGAAAGAGAGGCTACTGTTTTCTCTGCAATGTTCTGCCTCACTATTGATAATAACCTCCCTAAGAGTCCCCTGGCTCAGATAAATCTGCCTGCATTTCAAAGAAAGCTTCATGATACACTAAGGAATAATAAAACGAACCATACAAGCAGCACATCTCACCTACCTCCTAACTTTGAATACCTCTCTTCCTCTCATTCCCACTCGCCCAGCCAAATGAACCTTCTCGGGGAAGAATGAGGGATTAGTCTGGGCACAGGGGCTTCTTGGAGCACCTCCCACTACCACCATCACTGAAGTAAAGTTAGAGTTTCTTCCTCACAGTATTTTTCACAGGGAAGGGAGAACTTAGATTGTTGGGACAGAGCACACACCTCACCCCACCCTCCCCATATATAGAAAAATATATCTAGAAGGGAAACTAGGGTGTCTGGAGAACCTAGATCCTTTCACCCTTAACTCTTGCTTGTCTAGATCTAATAGAACTGATCACATTTTATTATCTAGTGATAATCTGCTTTCTTCTCTCTCCTGCTAGACTATATGTCTAATTCAGCTTCACATTTCTGCCAGTGCTCAGCTGACATTCAAGCAGTAATAGCAGATAACATTTGTTTGTTATGTACTAAATACAAAGGGCTTCCCAGGTGGTACTAGTGGTGAAGAACCTGCCTGCCAATGCAGGAGACATAAGAGATGTGGGTTGAGAAGATCCCTGGGTTGAGAAGATCCCCTGGAGGAGGGCATGACAACCCACTCCAGTATTCTTGTCTGGAAAGTCCCATGGACAGAGGAGCCTGGCAGGTTATAGTCTGTAGGGTCACAAAGAGTCAGACATAACTGAAGCGACTTAGCACACAACCACAAATACTAAGCTAACACATTTCAAGAATTCTCAAGATAACCCTATGAGATAGTGAAAGTCACTCAGTCGTGTCTGACTCTTTGCGACCCCATGGAGGACTATACAGTCTATGGAATTCTCCAGGCCAGAATACTGAAGTGGGTAGCCTTTCCCTTCTCCACAGGATCTTCCCAACCCAGGGATCGAACCCAGGTCTCCCACATTGCAGGCAGATTCTTTACCAGCTGAGCCGCAAGGGAAGCAACACTATGGGATAGGTACTGTCATTAGCCCTATTTTTTGAGATAAGAATAATGGGTGTCCAATAGATAACGGGTTCAAGAGCATAGAGTTCCAATCTCCTATACCTCCTCTCCGGAGAAGGCAATGGCAACCCACTCCAGTACTCTTGCCTGGAAAATCCCATGGACAGAGGAGCCTGGTAGGCTGCAGTCCATGGGGTCACAAAGAGTCAGACACGACTGAGCCACTTGACTTTCACTTTTCACTTTTGTGCATTGGAGAAGGAAATGGCAACCCACTCCGCTGTTCTTGCCTGGAGAATCCCAGGGACGGTGGAGCCTGGTGGGCTGCCGTCTATGGGGTCGCACAGAGTCGGACACGACTGGAGCGACTTAGCAGCAGCAGCAGCAGCAGCAGCATACCTCCTCTCTTGTCGAATAAGTTAACGGGTGAATAAATGCTTGATGTCTCTTCCACAGGGAAGCATACACAACCCAGCGGTCTTCAGAGATAAATGGGTGGACAAGGTTCACATTGGTGATACATTTAATAGAATTTCATCCGTTCTTCAGCAGTCCAGCAATGTCCTAGGCTGGGCAGGCAGGGTAGTGGCAGGACAGCCCCATGTTGTGTGCACTGCTCTCCTCTCAGGCTGCAGATGGCAAAGATCTCTGCATGCTGCCTGTCACACTGTGATAGAAGCATTGCCTCCTGGCCAGAGCTCCTAAAATCTTGTAATATCCTAAGCAGTGAGACTACTTGGAACATCTTTTGTTCTAATACTTGGTCTTTCACCCTGGTTCCTGACACAGAACCCCTAAATCCCTTGAAATTTCCTGGGTGATGGGAGCATCTTTTGTCCTAATGAGGCAACTGTTGGGGGGCTTCTGGATAGCATTGGGATGGGGGCTGGTCTCCAGAAAGATGAAGCCACAATTAGAAGCTCTGAATCTTCAGCCACATCTCCCATCTTATAGTGAGGGGAGAGATTGAATTAAGAGTTGATCATGCCTGCTAGATGACACCTCCCTGAACTGAAAGTCCCTGAACTGAACTTACCTAGTGATCCAGGGTAAAGAATCTGCCTGCCAATGCAGGGGACAAAGGTTCAATCCCTGATCCGGAAGGATTCCACACGCTGCAGCACAGCTAAGCCCATGCTCCACAACAAGAGAAGCCAGAGAAGCCTGTGCACCACAAAGAAGAGTAGCCCCCACTCGCCACAACTAGAGAAAGCCCAAGTGCAGCAACAAAGACTCAGTGCAGCCAAAATAAATTAGTAAATAAAAATTTTAAGTCATATTATTTTTTAAAAAATCCTGAACTGCTAGTTTAGAGAGTTTCAGTGTTGGTGAATACATCGCCTTATCAGAAGGGTGACAAACCCCAGCTTTACAAGAACAGAAGCTCCTGTACGCAGAACCCAGACCTTGTCTTATGTATCTCTTCAACTAGGCATTCATCTGTATTCTTTATCACTTTCTTTACTATATATTAGGCTGATGTAAATATAATTTTGATTTCAGACTGTGAACTTTAAATCACATTGTTGTTCAGTCGCTAAGTCGTGTCTGACTCTTTGCAATCCCATGGACGGCAGCATGCCAGTCTTCCCTGTCCATCACCAACTCCCGGAGTTTGCTCAAACTCACGTCCATCAAGTTGGTGATGCCATCCAACCATCTCATCCTCTGTCGTCCCCTTCTCCTCCCGCCTTCAAACTTTCCCAGGATCAGGGTCTTTTCCAATGAGTCAGTTGTTTGCATCAGGTGGCCAAAGTATTAGAGTTTCAGCTTTAGCATCAGTCCTTCCAATGAATATTCAGGACTGATTTCCTTTAGGATCAACTGGTTTGATCTCCTTGCAGTCCAAGGGACTCTCAACAGTCTTTTCCAACACTGCAGTTCAAAAGCATCAATTCTTTGGTGCTCAGCTTTCTTTATAGTCCAACTCTCACATCCATACATGACTACTGGAAAAACCATACCTTTGACTAGATGGACCTTTGTTGGCAAAGTAATGTCTCTGCTTTTTAATATGCTGTCTAGGTTGGCCATAGCTTTCTTCCAAGGAGCAAGCATCTTTTAATTTCATGGCTGCAATCACCATCTGCTGTGATTTTGGAGCCCAAGGAAATAAAGTCTGTTACTGTTTTCATTGCTTCTCCATCTGTTTGCCATGGGGTAACGGGACCAGATGCCATGATCTTCGTTTTTTGAATGCTGAGTTTTAAGCCAGCTTTTTCACTCTCCTCTTTCACTTTCAGCAAGAGGTTCTTTAGTTCCTCTTCACACTCTGCCGTAAGGGTGGTGTCATCTGCATACCTGAGATTATTGATATTTCTCTCAGTAATCTTGATTCCAGCTTGTGCTTCACCCAGCCTGGCATTTTGCTTGATGTACTCTGCATGTAAGTTAACTAAGCAGGGTGACAATATACAGCCTTGATGTACTCCTTTCCCAATTTGGAACCAGTTTGTTTACTGCAGCATAAAAATCCATGCCTTGGGATTCGACAAACTCTTGGAAAGCATTTTCTGCCTCCTGCTGTTTGTGGAAGCATTTTCTCCTGCAAAAAGTTGTCAAGATGCTTGAAGTGGTAGTCGGTTGGCAAGAGGTCAGGTGAATATACCAGATGACGCAAAACTTCGTAGCCCAATTTGTTCAACTTTTGACACATTGGTTGTGCGACACGCAGTTGGGTATTGTCCTGGAGAAGAATTGGCCCCTTTCTGTTGACCAATGCCAGCTGCAGGCATTGCAGCTTTTGGTGCATCTCATTGATTTGCTGAGCATGCTTCTCAGATGTAATGTTTTTGCCAGGATTCAGAAAGTTGTAGTGGATCAGATCGGCAGCAGACCACTAATTAGTGACCATAACCTGTTTTTGGTGCAAATTTGACTTTGGGAAATGCTTTGGAGCTTCTTCTCGGCCCAACCACTGAGTTGGTCATTGCCAATTGTCCCATAAAATCCACTTTTTGTCATGTCACAATACAGTCGAGAAATGGTTTGTTTTTGTTGCATAGAATAGGAGAAGACAACACTTCAAAATGATGATTTTTTTGATTTGTGGTCAGCTCACAAGGCACCTACTTATCGAGCTTTTTCACCATTCCAATTTGCTTCAAATGCCAAATGACTGAAGAATGGTCAACATTGAGTTCTTCAGCAACTTCTCATGTAGTTAGATGAGCTTTGACAATTGCTTTCAATTGATTGTTGTCAACTTCCAATGACTGCTCACTATGCTCCTCATCTTCAAGGCTCTTGTCTCCTTTGCAAAACTTCTTGAACCACCACTGCACTGTACATTCATTAGCAGTTTCTGGGCCAGATGCATTGTTGATGTTGCAGTTTTAACTGCTGCTTTACAACCCATTTTGAACTCAAATCAGAAAATTGCTTGAATTTGCTTTTTGACTAACATCATTTCCCTAGTCTAAAATAATAATACCTAGCAAGTAATGTCATTAGCAAAACACACACACACACAAACATTAAGCGAGAAAAGCACACTAAAATGATGTAACATAAGCACATTTATTTAAGAATGTATTCCAATATCAAACAGTAAAGTTCAATGCAAAACGGCAATTACTTTTGCACCAACCTATGATAAGCCAGTAAATGTGTTTCTCTGAGTTCTAGAAGCCATTCTAGCAAATTATTGAAACTAAGGAGGGGGGTGATGGGGACCTTGATTTACAGAAGTACAAGTGATTACACCCTGGGATTTGAAATTGGTCTCTGAAGTGGGGGCAGTCTTGTGGGACTGAGTGCTTACTTAAGCTGTGGGATCTGATGTTAAATCCAGATAGTGTCAGAACTGAATTGAATGACACCTAACTGGTGTCAGAAAATTGATTAGTGTTGGGGGGGGGAACCTGTATGTCTGATCACAGAAATGTTTTGTGTCACTAGTAAAGATGAAACACAAGTGTGCTTATACTGTGATCAGAGAGGTAGGCATGGGGGGTTAGGGGTAAGAAGTTTCTAAGGGGACACAAACATAAATCCCTCCTGTTCTTCCACTTGAGGATGTTTCCTGAAAAAAAAAAAGTTGAGCTGGACCCTCAGAAAAGTGGATGAGGCAAATAGTAAATTTTTAATAATTATATACCAAGCAGTATCTGCTTGGTACTATTTTAGTGCCAGAAATACAACAGTGAGCAAAACAGATGCTATTCCTGCCCTTGTGGAGATAACAGTCTAGTGGGAGAAACAGACATAAATAACCATCTTTACATTTATGTAATTACAATCTGCGATAGGTATTATGAAGGAAAGGCACAGGGTAATTGAAGAGTTTATGTTGTGGGGGAGGGGCTGATATAGCTATAATGAAGAGTGGCTACTCCTGAGGAAGAGATCCATAAGGCTGGATTTGAAGAATAAGTAGGAGTTAACTAGGCGATGATGAGGGCATGGGCTAAGAGCATACCAAGAAGAGGGAGAGTCCAGCGCAAAGGTCCTGAGGTAGGCAAAGGAACAAATAAGTTTGAGGACCTGAAAAGCCACTAGGAGGGCTGGGATGCTCAAGGGTGGGGTGTAGTGGAGGGGAAGGCCCAAGAAGGAATGGGAAGGATAGGTGAAGGGCAGATATTACAAGTCTTAGAGGTCAAACTAAGAATATGGACCTTTATGGAAAATAACTGAAAGATTTTAAACAGAAAGTTCCGCAGTAATTCTGCCCCATTTGAATGGATCTCTGGTTACAATATGAACAACGAAAGACCAGTTAGCAGTCCTGTATTCCTCCAGCGTAAGGTATGGAGGAGTGGCTGGACTCAGTTACAGCACAAATGTACAAAGACATGAATGAATAACCTGAGTTTGTGGGGAATGAGTCAGTCATCTCCCATATACTGATGGCTCTATTGCTGAACTCCCTCATTCATTTAATAAATGCTGGATGCCCAGGTTAATCCCAGCTCAGGCCCTAAACCTGTCTGAGCTCAGGGATCCTCACACCTAAGACGATAAAACTTGACATCGGGGGTCAAGGCCTAAGAGAGGCAGGGCTCAGCTAGTACGAGGGACAGCGGCACAGTCCATTCTTCCGAAAAGATCCTCTCTGCTCGGCCCCTACCAACAGAACCCTTTCCTAGCTTGGCGAAGTCCTCTGAGTCAGGAACTCCACTCCCCACTCCCCTCCGTTGGCTGGAACTCCTGTCCCCTGCCTGAACCAGGGCGTATTCCCAAACTTGCCATCCAAGAAAGCTGAAGGGGTTAAGTTTCCAGCCGGGCTTTTGGGAGTTTACTTTGAGGAGTTTCTAACACAATGTTGGAACCTATCTGACCGAGAGGCAGTTGGGAAAGGCTCCAGCCTCTCCTCCGTCTCCCAAGTTCCCCGGTGCCTCCCCGATCACTGGAGCACAGGCACAGGGAATAAGCTGCTGCTGCTGCTAAGTCGCTTCAGTCGTGTCCGACTCTGTGAGACCCCATAGACGGCAGCCCACCAGGTTCCGCCGTCCCTGGGATATAAGCAGACGGAAGCAAATACCCACCAGCCGCTCCACAGTGGGTTGGGCAGGAGGGCGGAGCGGACTTCTGTGATGTCACACGACCACGCCCCTCTGGAGGACGTTGCGCCTGCGCCAGAGCGGCTGCCTCGCTCCCGGAAGTGGAGGGTCTGCACGGAAAGCGCTGCTGGGTCTGGGTACCCGGAGGCAGAAGCGCTCTCGGAGCTCGCTCGTCGGCCCCCGACCGCCATGTCGTCCTTCGACACCAACCCCTTCGCGGACCCAGTGGACGTAAACCCCTTCCAGGTAGAGCCCTCATCTTACAGCTCTGTCCAGTGCCCAAAGGCCGCCGCCCGGGCCTCTTTCGCCAGAGCCGGGAGACGTGGCGTAGGAGGGACGGGCTCTCTGCCCAATGGGAGAGCGGGCTTCGGAGGGTGTCCTATCGTTGCGCCTGGGGGGCGGGACTAGCAGCAGGTGGAACAGCGGAGGGGGCGGGGCGGTGTACTCCTGGAAAAGGTGGGACTATCTAGCTCCCAGGAACGTAGCACTTCTAACTGGATACCGCTGG
Organism: Giraffa tippelskirchi; assembly: GCF_054371585.1. Classification (NCBI taxonomy): domain Eukaryota; kingdom Metazoa; phylum Chordata; class Mammalia; order Artiodactyla; family Giraffidae; genus Giraffa; species Giraffa tippelskirchi. The sequence continues at coordinate 33,778,153 of NC_137286.1, read as the reverse complement.
GGAAGGGGACTGGCGCAGACAGGATCGGGAAGACCCCAGCTTCAGGGAGAGAAGCGACTTCACCTGAGGGGAAAGTGTGACTACCACATCCCGCAGTCTTGGGGAGACGCTAGCCTTGAGTCACTTGAGGAGAGAGGGTGACAGCAACATAATCAGGAGGTGGAAGACTCTAGAGGAATGGAGAAATGTGAGAAAATCCCAAGACCATCCCCCGCAACACACACACAGCCAACTAGTCTATAAGGTATAGGAGAGCCCTTGAGATTTGTCAGAAAGGGAAGGCTGGTAACCCAAGTTGAAATATGGCCTTGATAACAATTTTACACCTTGGCCATGGATCTAGTTTGGACTGGGCTCTGGCTAGATGAGAGAGCCCAGGGTAGAGAGGGAGGAGAAGTGAGGAGCCTCTGAGGGACTTGAAGTGCAAGGAATGTTGGTCCGATGGACCTTTGTGTGGTGGCAGGGTAGATGAGATGCACTGATCTATGAGCTGGCCTGACCTTTTAACAACTGCCCAAGGAAGAAGAGATTCCTATTAAAAGCCAAGACCTTCCCTCCTTTGAGCTAAGAGCATAGGGGTATTCTTCTCCGTGATGGAGGTTTGGGACTCCTTTAAACTCCAAAGCTCCAGTGCCTCTTGTTTTGTGTAAGCCTCTAGGGAAGCTTGCTTGTGCTGACTAGTGATTTATGAGCCCCGAGCTTTCTGCTTTGTCAGGATGTCACCAGGCCTGTGAACTCTTCCTGCTTGTTCTTTATTTTGGTCATTGGCAACTTTAAAGTTTCCTGCAGGTGTAGGGGAAGTCCTTGGAGGGGGTTCTTCCTGCAGGACACAGCATGAGCTTTTCCACCTTGAATCCTTTCTTTGTAGGGTCAGAATAAACACAAAGGAGACTAGAATGAATGTCGGGGAGTGAATATTTTACCTCTCTGTCTTGGTTTTAAGGTGACTTAGCCAGTGGGAGCCCTGGAGGCAAATTTTGATAGCTTGGTAACATCAGGGAATTCCTAACATTCCTCTAGTAGCTTCCTGCTTCTTGACAGAACTGTTTGGAGGACCTTATCTTTTATGTAATGCAGTAATCTCTATTTGAGTAAAGAAAGAACATTTGCATTTTTTTTTTCTGTGCCATTGTCTTCAGAGAACTGTTTTGCTTTAGTTATAAAAGTGCTGTATGATACTGGAATTTGAGTTTTCGTGAGGCTCTAGAAGCCTTTTGGTATGTGTGCTGTGTAATGATGTGCCTTTTTCTTTCTTTTTTTGTACTGTCAGAATCAAATCAAATGTCTGCCACTATCTGACAGAGGCAGTCAGATGTCCAAAGATGCAGAGAGCTTGTCCTCAGTGCTAGCAGTGGGCTAGATAATTGGCCTAAATTTTGCCCTGTATTAATAGCAGCTTGAAAGTCTTAAACCACATCTCCAACTCCAGAAATGATTGTGCAAACTGTGGTAGAAGTAACTTCTGCATTGAAGCAAGATAGTCTGTCCATCGGGCAGCCCCAGGATATGGCAGGACAGGAACCAGCTGTGGTCCTGTAAAGAGTAACATCTGGTGGGGAAGCCTGTGGGGGAAGGCGAGAGCCAGTTGGCTGCGATTCTGCTCCTGCTGACTCTGGGCTGGGTTTTTCCTCTTGGCGCACAGCTGTGTGGGGAGAAGGAGCTTTGGGTGTGAGGCCCCCAAACTTCTTTTCCTGGAGAGCTGCCCTCCCTCTCCTTGTGATGGTGGTTTCTGCTTCTCTAACTGCCAGGGCTAGGACACTGGGAAGGCACAGCCCTTGAGGGGCTGGGTGTGAGCCCAGCTTCATTTACTTAGGGTGTTGGCACAGAGCTCAGAAGAGAGAAGGTGGAGAGGCTATAGACTCAGAAACTGTCGCACCTAACTGGCCTGCAGAAGTCTTTTTTTTTTTCCCCCTTCTTTCCATGGTGGTTTACGAAAATATACTTGGTGTTCAGAGTTCCACGTTGGATTTTTAGAGCTGGGAACATCCTCAGAAATTTCTTCTAACCCTTTCGGTTTAGAGATGAGAAACCAAGAACACAGTGAGGATGGGACATGCCAGAGTCACTAGCTAATTGAAGCAGGAAGGGACTCAGATCTGGGCCTTCTTCTCTGGATAGTGCTGTTCTAAAGATTTTAAACTGCCTTGGCAGTTACTTAGGCCTGCTAAGGAAAGAATGTAACATCATCACCACTGTTACCATTCTTAAAATGAGAGTACTGGTAAGGGTGAAAGTAACAAATTATGTGAGCTTTATTTGTTGTTTTTCAGTGTGTGGGGCTGGAATAATATGGATTGTATTGTGCTTTTTTTTTTTTTTAAGATTTGTTTATTTTTGGTTGTGCTGGGTCTTTACTGCTGTGCGTCGGCTACTCTTTGTAGCTGTGTGTGGGCTTTTCATTGTGGTGGCTTCTCTTGTTGAGGAGCACGGATTCTAGAGCACAGACTCAATAGTTGCTCGACACGTGGGCCTGGTTGCCTTGTGGCATGTGGTATCTTCCAGATCCAGGGGTTGAATCCTTGTCCTATGCACGGGCAGGTGGGCTCTTCCCCACTGAGCCACCAGGGAACCTCTTGTATTGTGCTAGATGATATTTTAATATAGCATGTTTTCTGAGTAATGCCAGTCCTGAAAGGTGCTCAGGGTTCTGTAGTCAAATAGAGTCAGGAATCATTTTCTTGAAGATTGACCAGGCTTGTTCATTTGTTAAAGGCTCCAAGAAATCCTGCAGTAAAGATATTTGCTCAACTTTGTTTGATCCAGCCTTTCTCAGAGTTTTGCTGCCATGGAATCCTTCTTCTAACTCTTGCAGTATCCCCTGAAGCTCCTGGTGTGCTTTTAGGTTGACTTCCTTATGCATGTTTTTTATCTGCGCTCTATTCCATCCCCACCTGAACTGTGGCTGTGGGCTTTTATGACCTCCTCCTTGTGTACGGTTATAGTGGGATTATTAGAAAACTTCCTGCCGAGTCAGACTGTTAAGTGGAAAGTTGTCACAAGAGTGCAGCAGAGGTTTTTTACCAAACTCCTAGGAGGAAGCAGGAAAGTGCAAGCCGAGAGTGGCTGGTTTCCCAACCTCCCCTGGCACTCCCTAATCCCTCTGTGCATTATGGTGCATCTGCTGTGTACCATCTGGGTATGCAGGTCCTGCTTTCTACTGATTCCAGCATGTCTGTTCCCCAAAGTTTCTCAGTCTGTCAGGTGATGAAGAGGTTGAGGGCTCCAGATAGGCATTGTCCTCCCCATTTTCTCTTTCAGTAATCCACTGAAAAACAGTGGACCCCAGCAAATGCCTGGGCTGCTTTGCTGCTTGGTGTTTCTGTTAGGTTACCCAGGCAATCGACATTGATCTGGGAGTGGACTAGTTGGTGGTTCCAAACAGAGAAAACCTTTCAGCGTTCCTGAGTCGCCAAATCACACCATATCACTTTCACACGTTGTCTCCTTGCAGTTAAAAGATAATCTTGGTGGTATGGCTGCTTCCCAAGGATTTAAGACATTTCTCTCCTGTGGGAGGAGAAAGTGGTGGCAGAAACGTGATTTGGGCGTGAACAGTCACATGAAGTTCCCTGCATAGACACTGAGGGCTTTGTCACTTCCCCGAGAGGATGGACTTCAGTTTGACTGTAGCTTTGGGAATTCTCAGAACCCCTAGTTGGACCTGGTAGAAGTTTCCTGAGGAACAGGAGCATTGTCTCAAGAAATTTGAAAATGGCAAGGTTCATACAGTTTAACTGACTCCAGGCAGCTGCCCAGGTGGGGGAGGGATTTTTGCCAGGTCTTGGGTACCTGGAGGTACTCTGGGTGTTAGAAAGCCCTTGACCAACGATACAGCTGAACTTTGACCCTACATGTCTATTAAGTTTTCTTTGGAGCCACTTGGAGTAGGACAATCCTGGGTTCAGAGAAACGGTAATATTTAACCAGGACAAACAAGGGGTACTTGCTGCTGATCCAGAGAAGAGTGCCATGCACATTAATTCACAAAGTGTGACCCTTCCAGCAGTGCTCCTATGAGATGCTGACACGTTCATGCACATCACTGAGCCACTGCTGCTCCAAGGGCCTGTGCAGGAGACCAGGATACATGGGCACGTGGCCTGCTAGAGCCTCTAATCTGACAGGAGAGCTAAGAAATGCTCACTGATCATGACAACATGCCCTGGCATGATAAGGGCAGTCAAAACTTGCCAGAAGGGCCTGTGAGGGATCTGAGGGAGAATGGAGCAGAGTCCTATGGTAGGAGGTCCTGAGAGCGGAAAGCCAGTGGTATGAGAGGGTACTCCAGGTGAAGGAGCATCAACTTAAGTCACTTTCGCACACTCTCAGCTCCATGCCCCCAGGCACTGCCTCACTCTTGTGGACTCTCTGGGATCTGTGGGCCCATGATGGGTCTGCTGCTTGTGGTGCACCAGCTTGTCTGACCAGTCTCTCTGGAAGTTCTCTCTGTCCTTGGCCTCTTTACACTGGTAACTCTCACCTCCTTCTGCCTGTTTTCTCTTCCTGTCTCCTGCATTTTGGGGTGTCCTAGAGTTCTGTCCTTGACTTTGTTCTCAGTGTGTACCTCTCCGAGTAAGTCCTCCCACTTTCATGGCTTCAGAGTAGCATCCACATTCCAGTGGTCTCAGATCTAGAGCTCTAGCCCTCACCTTCTCCTGAGCTCCAAACCAGTATTTCCAGCTCTTACCTGGACATTTCCACCCATTCCACCCAGATGCATTTTATCAATCTCTCTGATGTGAATCAGTACCTTCCCAGATCTTCTCCCTGCTCCCACACACCCACTCCTGAAAATCCTTTTTCTCTTCTCCCATGACCGCCTGTCTTGCTCAGTGGTGGCACTGTTTGCTGGCCCCCGAGCTGGCAGCCTCAGTCACTCCACTCCTTCCCTTCTCTTCCCCTCCTCTGTGTTCTTGTCCTGCAGTAACTCGATACCCTGACCATCCCTTGGAGTGGCCAAGCCTGTAGCATCTACCTTAGGAGGGTCTCTGGAGCCCGTTCCCTCTTCTCCATCCCGTGTCATCCCTTAGCTCAGGCCTCACTATCACCCATGTGGACTCTGTGTCCCAGGCAGTCTTCCTGCCATCCTCCTTCCCTGACCATTGCGCTCTCCTCACTGCTGGCAGAGATGATCACTGTTCACAATCTCTGAGGGCTTCCCAGGTGGCGCAGTGGTAAAAATCCACCTGCCAGTTTAGGAAACGCAAGAGATACAGGTTCAATCCCAGGGTTGGGTAGATCCCTCGGAGAAGGAAATAGCAACCCACATGGACAGAGGAGCCTGGTGGGCTCCAGCCCATGGGGTCGCAAGGAGTTGGATATGACTAAGCACACAAGCTTTGCACAATCTCTTGTTGCCCCCATTGCCACAGCCTGCAGTCTGGCCCAGCCATCTTCAGTCTGGGTCCCTGGTGCTCCTCGCTTTGTATATACGCTTTGCTCTACAGTCTCCTGATCCTTCTCGCTGAATGTATGCAAGATCTTTTTAAAGATCCCATGTCTTTGCAAATGCTGTTCTCCTCTCCCTCTTGAGTGCTTGCTTAATTTCTTTCCTCTCTCGAGTTCCAGCTCAGTTGCCACCTCAGAGAAGCCTTCCCTGAGTCTCCGGGCAGCCTCTTCACTCCCTCCTCTGCGAGCCCATTGCACTTGCCCTTGTTCAGCACTGGTCACATGCTGTCACTTCTTGCCCTGGCTTCTGTTGTGTTCTCTGTGCTATTTGCTTCTTGAGGGCAGGAACCAACGCCTTTTCTTGGTGCCCTCACCCTGCGCTGGTGTGAAATGGTTTGTGTAGGGAGTAGACAGACCAAGGTGGAAGGAGAGGGCAGGGGGCTCCATTTGATGGAGGACAGACTGCGCCTAGAGTAAAGCCGGTGCCAGGTCATGGAGCGCCTCGACGCCAGGCCAAGGACTGGGACTCTGTTTTCTGGGAGCCTCTGTATATCACTGCTGTGGCAGGGAGGGAGGCCCCAAGGTGAACCTTGCTCATTTGATGGGTTCTCAGGCTCTCTTGTTAAAAAAGAACTGTGTATGTATTTGTTTAACATAAACATAACATAATCACATTATAGAAAATTGGGAAAACAAAATAAACCATCCCTGTTTCTACCAGTGTTTTTCAGCCATTGTTGGTTTGATGTGTTTTCTGTTATGAGTACTTCTGACAGAATCGTCATTTGATACTCGTATAACCGAGCTTTCTGTATTGCTGCCCTGTGTTCATAACTGTGATTTTTACTGACTAGGCCATTGAGGGGATGTGCACCGAAATGTACTTGAGCTCACTGTCGCTGGATATTTAAGTTGTTCCCTGCTTTTTTCCCCCCTGTTGTAAATACCAGTGTAGTGAATACTTTTGCAGATACAGATTTTCACATGTTTTTGTCATGTTTCCTTTGCATGGCTTCTCAGGCTGTAGCTCAGAGAAACCAAGGTTAACCATGGCGCCTTGTTCGCCTGGGACCCAACCAGCCAACCTGGGGATGACCGCTCCTTCTTGTTCTGTGACACACATCCTTGTCACTAAAGCAAACAGGACCTCACAGATGATCCAAAGAGGTGGTGACTCTTTGCCTCTCAGAGAGAGTGGCCAAGTTTTGTTTTTGTTTTTTAGTCTATGAGGTATTTATTTAACATGTTTATTCAAAGCCTGAAATAAACCTCACATTGGGAGCCTGGGTGGAATGGAGGGTGGGAAAGCAAGGAAAATTCGCAGTAAACTCGAGCACAGCCGAGACCTGGGAGATGCATGGAAAGGGGTTGCCAAACCGGTGAAAACAAGTATGTTTTTCAAGGCCCTTCCCTTCCAGCAGAACTCCAGCCCAGCTGTACTGCCTCGTTTTCTCAGTCCCTCACAGCCCAACTCCACCAAGTGCCCCCTGCCCCAGAGCGGTATGGCCTGAGCTTACTTGGCTGGGCCTGCGCTCGCCTTCCTCCCCTCCCTTTGGAGCCGAGCCATCCTCCGAGCCCGCCCGGCCTCCTCTCCCCTGCTGTTGTCACTCGTGCTGTGTGCACTTGTCTCAGCTCCCAGACTGTGGTCTCCTGAAGGGTAGGAGCTGTACCCTGTTCCTCTTGGTGTGTCCCTCACCCTATGTGTGACTGCTCGCTGCATGAAAGGAACTGAGATCAGGAGCGTTCTCCTTGTTGTAAACTCAGTCAAGGGCATGAGCCGGTTGAGTCCTTTGGGCACTGAGAGGGTATCAGCTTACTTCTTGGTAGGTGAGACTTAGCTCTCACCATGCTTTTAAATGCTTGACCCACTTACGAGCTGGCTGATGCTTGGTGAGTGGGAAGGAAGATTGCTGCCATTGACTTATTTGTGACTTGAGGGGAAAGCTGAGGGTCCTCATTCAGGCCAGTCAGTGTGGTCCTTACTCACAAGATTCTCTGCCAGTGTCCTTCCAAGGGTGTTCTCCCAGAAGGACTGCTCTGAAGTTCAGGAACAAACAGCCGAGCAGACCCAGTCGTCCTGGTTGGCCCCTCAACCCCATGTTGACTGAGCACCTTCCGTTGGTCATCCCCTGAGCCAGGCTTTGGGGAGACTCTGCCCACGCAGGTTTACCACTTGTGTTTTTGGAGAAAGATAGACTTGGATTCAAAATTGGGCTCAACCACTACAGTCCCTGAGGTCTTGGATGAATTACTTCTACTCTCTGAGCTGGGCCTTTCTTCATCCTCATACTCCTCCTTCACAGGGTGGTTGTAAGGTTGAATGACGAAGTGGGTTGTAGCTTTTCTAAGCCAGGGCTTTTCAGCTGAGCCACAGAACACAGACACTGACTGGAACTACTGTTTTCTCCATTTTCCCAAGGATGGAACATCACTAGGACTGTTCTAATGCACAGGAAAGAAGGCAGGTCATTGCAGACAGTGGATGGCTTGGGGCAGTGGGGCTTGACTCTCTCGAGGAACCAGGTTAAGAAAGGCTGGTAGAACCTTTTTTTCTGGTGGTGTGACACAGTGGCCAGTTCTGGGATGACTAGCAGTAGCATCACTGTGTGATGAGCCTGCACATGGTAGACACTCTGTACGCATCAGCTCCCTTGTCTGTCCCTCCTCCCTCGCTCTCTCACTGGGCCTCAGCTTCTCTTGAAACCACACACATCTGTCAGAAAGTGCCTAGGTCTCCTCAGGTGGAAAGCACCCCTGTCTCCCAGAGTGTTCCAGGCTCCTTTCCCCAGGCAGAGTCCTTCTAGGCCCTGGGGCTGCCGCTCTGATGCAGGTGGCCCTCCCGTTCTCTGTGCCTTGGCACTTGGACAGCACCTCATAGAGAAAGCAGGGAAGGGCCGTCAGCCTGCAGTCCTTATTCCAGACATTACCTTGAGCTTTTCTGCCTGCATCACGCCCTCCACCAAGCACTAGGAGCCAGAAGTATGAACTAGATACAGAGGCACCTGACTGCAGTTTACAGCCCGCTAGAGGAAACAGGATTTGTTTGTGGGGAGCCTGATTAGGGGCCCAGGGCCAAGTCCTTAAGACTGTTGAGAAAAGAAGAGGGGTCAGTTTGGACAGGGTGATCAGTCCCCCCACCCCCCAGAATCCTCTTGGTAAGAAAATGACATCTCTTCACAGGTATGGAGGCTGCCTATTAAAGGTGTACACCTCAGCCAGGCGGGTATGCTGGCTCCTGACACTGCTACCAGGGCCGTCCCTCTGCCTTTGTCCCGTAGTGATAGACTTGAGTAACCCGTCCCTTGGATGGTGGATCTGATTTCAGTGACTTCAGCTCACTTACTGTGCTGTGACTTGATGTCTGCGGAGTCTGAAAGGGGAACAGATACTGAACCCTAGATCTTTCTTGCAGGAAGCCAGCCCAGTAATTCTGGGAGAAATCTGCTAGTCGTTCAGCCAACAAAAAACCTCAAGGCCAGTTCCTCCAACTGGCCTTTCGAGCCTCACCTTGTCATTTTGTCCAAATTGCAGGAGCCACCTGGCAAGGATGGTGTCCAGCAGAAAGGACACGGCCACATTGCCTGAGGAGACTGGGTGGGGTGTGGAGGAGACAGGAAGTGGGTTGAGGCAGTGTGTCGAGCTCTGGGCCAGGCCCTGGGGCCCTGCAAACAGAGGCTTGCCCTCAAGGGGCTGATGGCCTCAGTGGGAAGATGACAGAATGTGTGAAAGAGACACATTCAGGGACTTCCCTGGTGGTCCAGTGGCTAAGACTCTGCACTCCCAGTGCAGAGAGCCTGGATTCGATCCCTGGTCAGGGAACTAGATCCCACATGCCGCAACTAAAGATCCCACGTGCCACAACTGAGATCCGGCGCAGCCAAATAAATAAATAAATATTTAAAAAAAGAAAAGAGAGAAAGAGGCATGTTTAGCGCTGACCCTTGGCTCTATAAATGTTCAGATAAGGGAGCCAGTCCTGCAGGGTGGCAAATATCCATTTCTACGTCTGAAAATTGAGGGCTGGCTCTCTGAGAGTGTCTACCGTGAATACTGTGTTTAAGAATCCAATCTGTGGAGGCTTGCTGCTGGAGGGGAAGCTGGGAAAGAAGGCCAGGAGCATGTGGATGAGCCGTGAGGGACTAGGGGTGAGGTATGCTGACAGGAGCCTCAGTGAGGCCTTGTAACAGGGCCTTGGCAGAGTCTGGGGGCAGCTGTTTCTCCCAGAGGCATCTCTGTTGGGCTGGACCTGAGCCCTGTACCTGTTCTGTATGGGGAGGGGAAGGGAGTAAGAGTGTGCAGGAGCTGTGTTAGGCGCCCAGCGCGGCCCCAGGCCAGCACCGATGGAAAGGATGGCAGGGAGCCCTGTGTGAGGCCCTCAGCCTGAAAGGTTGGCCTCTGGGAAAGGGAAGGTTGAAAACTTGGGGAAAGGCTGTGTTCTGAGGACATTTTTGCATTTTTTGAAAAGAATTTGAGGAAAAAAAAAATCCCAAAACATTTTCTTGGCGTTTCAGCTGAGTTCTTCGTATCTGTATTCCTCACAAGTGTGCATGATTTAATAAAATCAGCACTGGCAGCCAGCAGCACGTTTTTGTTCCAGAACCTTAAATTGTCCTTTAGAAAATGAGAGGAATAAATGCTTTCTGTAAAATAATAAAAATAACAAAACACTATAGAAAGGTTATAAAGTGAAAAGTATCCATTCATACCACCTTCGGAGAAGACAATGGCACCCTACTCCAGTACTCTTGCCTGGAAAATCCCATGGATGGAGGAGCCTGGTAGGCTGCAGTTCATGGGGTTGCTAGGAGTTGGACACAACTGAGCGACTTCGCTTTCACTTTTCACTTTCATGCATTGGAGAAGGCAATGGCAACCCACTCCAGTGTTCTTGCCTGGAGAATCCCAGTGTCCGGGGAGCCTGGTGGGCTGCCATCTGTGGGGTCGCACAGAGTCGGACATGACTGAAGCAACTTAGCAGCAGCAGCAGCAGCATACCACCTTATTTACCCACCCTCCCCCACCCACTTCCTCCACCAAAAAAACAAACCCTCCCTGAAAGTAAATACTTTAAACCAGTTTATTTTACTTTATTTTTTAAAAACATTTTTAATTTTGTTACAGAGTTAAACTCAAGACACGTTGACTTCACAGGAAATCCACTGAGAAATGTTTTTCTAGGCTGAATACCTGTTTCCCCTTAGTCTTCCCTAACAGAGCATGTACACGTTAATTACTGTCATTTTATAATCACTGCTGGCCCACCCCACGTAAACTGTGTGTGTGGTATTCTGAATGTTCTTAGTTATACCCTAAATTTCACTAACTGCAGAAGATTTTCTGAGATAACCTGTCACTTGAATTCTTTGGCTACTTTTGAGAGTGAAGTCCAAAGAACTCTTAAGTGAGTCTCCTCTAGGAGGTGGGGGTTATTTTATAGGTGTTAGCAGTTGGCACCTGGGCTGTGCTGATCCCATCTGGCATCTCTGGGAGACCACCTGTAAAACCATGGAATCATTTGATTCAACAGTCAACCAAGTGACTCAAAACTGAAAGTTAAATTTAAAGAAAAAAGTAATTTAGAGGAAAAAAGGCAATCAAGGCAATCCTAGAGGAACTCATTCTAAGCAGTCAATCAATGTGTGTGTGTGTGTGTGTGTGTGTGTCCGTGTCCAAGGCACACCAGATCCATTCAGTGCAGGCTGGTGGGTCCCAGATGACTCCCCTTTCTAGGAGACAGTGATCTGAGGGAGCTGAATCTGGCAAGGGGCCAGCACCAGTAAAGAGCAGCCATAAAATGATAAAGTGCTGGGGACATTTATATTCAACCCCACTCTAGTCAAACCTACAGGTTCCAGAATTCTCTGATGGTTCAGTGATTAGGACTCAGTGCTCTCACTGCCAAGGGCCAGAGTTCAATCCCTGGTCAAGGATCTAAGATTCCACAAGCTGTGTGTTACAGTTTTTTTTTTAAGCAAAAAAACCCAAAAAACAAAAAAAAACCCTGCTGGTTCACTTGGGTCCCACATAGCAATCAGGTCCAGTCAGAAGCAGACTGTAACCTAGCAGGTAGACTTTCCCACTTGCTAACACATCCTTTCACTTTGTTTTACTTCAGGCTGTATACTGCAGCCATGAAATTAAAAGATGCTTACCCCTTGGAAGGTTATGACCAACCTAGATAGCATATTTAAAAGCAGAGACATTACTTTGCCAACAAAGGTCCGTCTAGTTAAGGCTATGGTTTTTCCGGTGGTCATGTATGGATGTGAGAGTTGGACGGTGAAGAAAGCTGAGCGCCAAAGAATTGATGCTTTTGAACTGTGGTGTTGGAGAAGACTCTTGAGAGTCCCTTGGACTGCAAGGAGATCCAATCAATCCATCCTAAAAGAGATCAATCCTGGGTGTTCATTGGAAGGTCTGATGTTGAAGCTGAAACTCCAATACTTTGGCCACCTCATGCGAAGAGTTGACTCACTGGAAAAGACCCTAATGCTGGGAAGGATTGGGGGCAGGAGGAGAAGGGGACGACAGAGGATGAGATGGCTGGATGGCATCACCGACTCGGTGGACATGGGTTTGGGTAAACTCCGGGAGTTGGTGTTGGACAGGGAGGCCTGGCGTGCTGCGATTCATGGGGTCGTAAAGAGTCGGACTCGACTGAGCAACTGAACTGAACTGTATACTGCTTGGACCAGTTTTCAGGCTAAACCATTTTAAATCTCCTTTCTTGTTTGAAGGGCCACGCTGCATGGCTTAGGGAATCTTAGTTCCTCAACCAGGGATTGAACATAGCCCCAGCAATGAAAGTGCCAAGTCCCAGCCATTGGTCCACCAGGAAATTCCCTAACCATTTTGAATTTCTCAAGGGCACCAAAGGGAATACCTGTGGTGTCTTTTCCTGGGCCTCAGAATGTAAACCTTGCTCTGGATCTCTTCTGGCAAGTCATCTGGGCTGAAGCCCTCCTTTTCCAGCAAGGGGGAAATGCCTGCAGCTGTGGTATGGCAGGGGCTTGGCACAGGAGCCTTCAGGAGAGGCTCTCTAGGACTCTAGGAAGGGCCGTCAACAGCCTTACTTCAGCCAAGTATCCCCGGGAGGGGCCTAGAGACGGTGATCTCCCTCCCCATTACCAAGACTCTCCTTTTTCCCCAGCACCTGATGACTCTTTTTTCACCTTCTCAGGATCCCTCTGTGACCCAGCTGACCAATGCCCCACAAGGAGGCCTGGCTGAATTCAACCCTTTCTCAGAGGTTGGTGGGCATGCCCTCTTTCTGAGTCCCTGGGTCCTCTGGGTGATGCTGGCGTCTCTGGGTAAGGAGACTTGGCAGAGACAGAGAAGTTCTGTTCCTCAAAGGGACAGTCCTAATGTGAACTCAGGGTGGTGGGGTACGGAAGAGGAACCCATCCATTCTCCCCTCGGGATCCATGATCTGGGCCCCTCCCGGAAGAGGAGGGCCAGGCAGTGTTGGGAAGGTCTGGATCCAGGGTCCTGGGTTAGGCCTCACATTGCCCAGAACCTGAGGCTTGTTGGCCACGAAGCTGCAGAGGCAGGCCCGGAGGGAGCGCCCCTCACAGGCAAGGGCGCGTCACTCACCTGGCTCTGGGTCTGTCCCCACATGGCCGACTGGGGGAGGCCCACTCACCTCCCCACCCTGCTCTGCCCTACGCAGACAAATGCAGCGACGACGGTTCCTGTCACACACACGCCTGGGCCCTCGCAGCCGGCGGTTCTCCAACCCTCAGTGGAGCCCACCCAGCCAACCCCCCAGGTACCGTTGACAAGATCCCTTTGGCCTCTCCTTTCCAGAAAGGGACACAGCCAGACTGGTAGCTGAGCCCTGAGATTGAGGAGGGGGCAGAGGGCTTTCATCCCGGGCTCCCCTTCCAGGGCCCTCTGGGTCATCTCCTGGGAGCTGGTCGCTTGCAGGTGGAGGGTCTGCTCTACCAACCTGTATCCTCTCCCCCAACCCCGTGATCACCACCCAAAGTAAGCTCTAATCACCAGGCCAGGCTCCTTGGTGGCAGGAAGAGCATTTACCCCTATTGTGTCCTTCCAGATCCTCCTCGGGCCTTTGGTTTGTTCTCTCTTCCCCAGGGCCCAGAATCTCTCTCCCGCTCACTCTCCCTTTTTTTTTAACCTCATTTATTCCTGCCTGCCTTCCTGTTTTCCTCTGTCCCTCCACCAGTACTCTGAGCTCTGTGTGCTTTGTGCCCGGCACTCCCCTCCAGGCCTCCCAGCCCCACCCCACGCTCCTTGTGGCCCCCTGGTGAGCGTGGCCCACAGTGGAGTTGTGTGTTGCAGCTCCTGCTTAGACAGGCCAGCAGGTTCCTGCCTACCAGATTCCTGGCAGTGAGCGAGCTCTCAGAGAGGCAGATGCTGCTAGGAGGAGATAGTATTCTCAGAGACAGCTACCTGCGAAACCTGCCGAAGGTACGCGAAGAGTAGATGAGCACGAGGGAGGGCAAGGTACCCGGAGCCCACCCAAGCTGGGCTGTGGGCTCCAGTGGGCCCCAGGCTGCTCCTGTCGTCTGACTGGACTTCCTCTGAGTGTGTGGCCCCTGCCCGGGCCCCTGGGCCCCACCCTTGGCCCTAGAACCCTGTGGAGGTGAGGCAAGACTTAGAGGCAAGAGTGACTTCTGTCCAGCTGGGTGGTGGGCTGTAGGGACCTGGGCCTACTCAACTGAAGTTGCAGACTTGGGAAGAGGAGGCTGAGACCCCAGTGTGGTCTAGTGTGATCAATTCTGGTCCTGCTTCTGCCCCCACTGCCTGAAATTTACCTCCTGGAACTTGCCTGGCCGTCCAATGGTTAAGACTCCACACTTCCACTGTAGGAGGCATGGGTTCAATCCCTGGCCTGGGAACCAAGACTCACCCCTCACCGACCCCGCCCCACTCCCCCCACCCCCACCCCCCGCCAAAAAAAAAAATTTACCTTCTGAAGGCAGCCTTAACTCTTTGGAGAACTCCTTTTAGAGAGAGAGGGAGAAGGTGTGTGTGTTGCATGTGCTGACACGTGCATGCACAGGTATGCCTGCCTTGTTATTCTATGAGATGACCAGTTTGATACCTGTTCCCTAAAGAGGAGGAACCGGGTCCCAACAAGGGGAGTAGGGCCCTAGGCTGGAACACCGCGCCCAAGCCCAGCTCTGTTCAGCCTCATGTATAGTCTCTTAGCACCTTCCCTGCTCGGCCTGGAGTGGGATAAAGCTTGGACTCTGCACATCATGAAAGCAAGGCCAAGCACAGCCAAGCCTAAAGGGCTGCTGGGTTGTACTGGGTCACAGTTCATTTGTACCTCTGGGCAGCTCCTGGGTGGGAGGGGAGTGCTTAAATATAGATCCCCGAGGCTCTGGGTGCACAAGGCTGCCCTCAAGTATCTCCCTTCCTCTCTCACTGCTGGCAGGTCTGCACTGTTGCCCCTTCACACACACACACGCACGCACACTCCATGTTCTTCAAATGAGGCTTGAGTCTCTGGCTTTCCGGCTGTAGGTTGGTCTCTTCTGAGGTCTTTTTCCCTTTGCTGTACCTCAAAAGTCACTTTGAACTTTGCCTGACTCCAATATGGGGATAGTTCCCGTCTCTCTCAAGCTGAGGGATGCAAGGGAGAGGAGAGGCCTGGTGATGGCTAAGGGGCCAGAGGTGGTGTGGAGGTGGTAGGGGGCAGGTCACCTTGGCCTCTCTATGGTGGTCTTGGGTACCCATGACATACTGGGCCTGGGACTGCCTCTGGGCCCTCCCTGCGTGGGGCAAGGCCTCTCTGGCTTCAGCTCAGACTGACACTGTCTCACTGTCTTTTGTGTCCGGCTGCCCTCCACCTCCTCTGCACCCTCCAGGCTGTGGCCTCTGCAGCCCAGGCAAGCCTGCTCCGGCAGCAGGAAGAACTGGACAGGAAAGCGGCAGAGCTGGAACGGAAGGAGCGGGAGCTTCAGAACACGGTGGCCAACTTACATGGTAGGGGAGGCCGTGCTGCCTGACTTAGGACTTCCCTGAGCCCGCTTGTTCCAGGGCAGCCTCAGAGCTTTGCTGAGCTTTGTCACGGCATTGTCCTGGGGAACGCCAAGTAAGGTGGAGGTCAGGAGACTTGCCGTGTGGTCCTAATGGATGTAGATTATTTCTGCACTCCTTCCCCGCTCTGGAGTTTACTTAGAGTGGGGGCCTTGGTCCTAGGATTCCTTACCCATGATGATGCCCCCTTGTGCTTATGCTCGGTTGTTAATAAAAGGAATCCCTTAGGCCATCGAGCTCTGTTTCCCAGTGCATCTGGGGTTCATTGTATTGGAGTGAGCTCAGGGGTGTTTGTGTCCCGTCACCCTTTCCACATCCCACTCCGTATCCATACACCCCTAGCCCCGTCTGCTGGCGCCCCCCGGGAGCCCTGCTTTGGCCCATGGACTGGGCCAGCACTTGTACCCCGCCACACTGCTACTAAGGCCGGGCTCACTTCCTCACCTCTTCCCACACAGTGAGAGAGAACAACTGGCCGCCCCTGCCTATGTGGTGCCCTGTCAAGCCCTGCTTCTATCAGGACTTCTCCACAGAGATCCCTGCCGACTACCAGCGGATATGCAAGATGCTCTACTATCTCTGGATGTGTGAGTCTTGCTTTTGCCCCTTCGAGCTCAGGGTGAAGTGGGCTGTGACTTGAGCATGCTGGCTATGTTCTGGTTGCTCCTCCTGGCGGGCTCCAGCCTCTCTCTGGGCTGGGCTGGGCTGGGCTGGGCTGAGGGATGCCTTCTGCCCACATAACTGGCCCTCCACAGTCTGCTCCCTATCCTGGGAACCTCCCCACAAGGCCCAGTCCAGACCCCATATCAGGTAGGGTGGGACTAGCTGGAGGCTTCAGAGTTCCTATAGAGCTCCCTGCATTGAATGACCATCCTTAGGGGAAGGCCTCTCCTCCCCACGGTCCCCTCGGTTCCTAGGAATGAGGAGTGAGGAGAGAAGACTTCTTGTAGCTCCGCTGGGGGCTGTCCACAACCAGGGGAGAGCCTGCTGAAAGACTTCATTCCCCAAAGCTCAGCCCTTGTATCTGTATCCGCCCCTCCACTGCCACGCCTCAGATACCTAGGCTGTCCCATCTTCTCGTAGGAACTTGGTTTGTTCCCTGGTTTTAAGGTCTCAGAACACCCTGCCTGTGTACAGACCAAGGTCCTGTAGTATTTCTGCAACTGCTCTCACAGTGTAGACCTCATTTCCTCTTCAGGGGATGGTTTGTCTCGGTGGGGAAGCCTTTGGTCGCCTTGGCACAAGCCTCTCTCTCTTCCCCCCTGTCCTTCCCCAGTGCATTCAGTGACTCTGTTTCTGAACCTGCTTGCCTGCCTGGCCTGGTTCTTAGTCGACACTTCCAGGGGAGTAGACTTCGGCCTCTCCATCCTGTGGCTTGTGATCTTCACCCCCTGTGCCTTCCTTTGTTGGTATCGACCCATCTATAAGGCTTTCAGGTGAGTGGGGCTGGGCAGGGGTGGGTATATGGCTGGCATCGGGTAGCAGGCCGAAGCCCATCAGCCCTGGGGCCCCCTCCCAGTCTTAGAGCAGAATGGAATGTTGGGGAAATTCACTTTCCCATACCCACCCTTAGTGAGAGCGGGCAGGGATCAGCAGCTGCTTTCTCTTCTGTTGTACCAGAGGTCTGCTCTGGGCCCTGTCCTTGGACCAGGCTCAGGAGACCCAGAGAGGAAATCAAGAGCCTTTCTTGCCTTCCCCCTGCTCCCAGTCTGTCTGGTTCAGTGGGATTTTAGCCCCTGGGGAGAGGCTGTGCTTCTGTGATAGCCAGGCAGAGTCTGATAAGAGTCAGATAAGCTCTCAATGGCTCTATCCCTCCATGCTCATGTCTGCCCCTCCCCCCACCTCCCCAGTAACCCTTGAGCCTCGATGAGCGCCAGTATTTGACTGGTTGCCCTAGAGTCAGTACTGTGGACATGAATGAATCCACTTCACAGACCCCTAGGGCTTTTGGAATTGAGACTAGGAACTCCTAGTTGAGCCCAGCATGGAGTGAGGAGAGAAAGGAGGAGAGACAGGGAGCCCAGCAGGTCCTGGGAAAGAGGGGGTGGAGCAGTGGCCAAACCCTCCCATGTACTCAGCAGGCAAAACCTGCACCCTCACTGTATTCTAGGATGGAAGTTCTCAAAACACCCGTTTTATCTGATGTTCCCTACTCCCTAGATGTCTTGTCTTCTGCCCAGGCCTACAGATTGATTCTTAAAGTTTTATTATCTTTATAACAGGCTTAGATTTTCTTGCCTGTTATGAAATGGAGATAACTTCAGGAA
Source organism: Giraffa tippelskirchi (assembly GCF_054371585.1). Taxonomy (NCBI): domain Eukaryota; kingdom Metazoa; phylum Chordata; class Mammalia; order Artiodactyla; family Giraffidae; genus Giraffa; species Giraffa tippelskirchi. The sequence continues at coordinate 33,760,490 of NC_137286.1, read as the reverse complement.
ATGGACTGTTAGGTTTTTTACATTGTCCTTGGGGTGAGCAACTTTATTTATAAGCTCTTTAAGCAATCAAGCATTGACCCCTTAAATTGGAAGGCAGCGGAAGGCAAGCCCTTTTTGATTATGAGGGTGTCTGTGTGTCCCTGTCCTCATGGACAGTGTGGCTGACCCCTGGAGCCCTGTCTCCTCTGGCACCCTCCCTCCTGGCTCCTAGTGAGGAAGGTGTCCTGGCAAGTGAGACTGCTGAGGACTGAGCCCGAAGCTCTTGTGTGACTTCTCATTTCCCCCTCTCTCCACAGGTCTGACAACTCTTTCAGCTTCTTCGTGTTCTTCTTTGTATTTTTCTGTCAAATAGGGATCTACATCATCCAGTTGATCGGCATCCCTAGCCTGGGGGACAGGTGAGACGTGGGGCAGCACAGAGGGGATTAGGCCCTGTTCCCCTGCTCCCAGAAAGGCCCCACCGATGACCCATCTTCCACCATGGCTGGGAGAGGGGTGGTGGGTCAGCTGGGGTCTGCCTTCTTCCACTTCTTCCCCGGTAGCTACTCACTGTTCTGCCTTGCGCACCCCTCTCCGGAGTGTTGTGGATGGAGTTGGCCTGAATCCTTAGGCTCCCAGGGCTGTGTCCTGCACTGCAGGGCCCCCTCGTCCTTTTCTTCTGCCATGCCTTCCTAGAGGCTGCAGCTGCTCCCACAGGCCCCGGACAAGCCCCGAGGCTTGGGCGGCTGCCCATGGATGTCCTAGCCTTTACAAACTGTGAACTGTGACTTTTTCTGGAGGCCCTGTCACCTCAGGAGGTGGAGCCCTTGCCCCTCGTGGATCGGCTCCTTCGGGTTGCTCTCCTTGAGTATCCAGCTGCCTTGAGAGCCCTGGCTGCTGCAGTTCTCAGCTCAGAATTAGGTTCAAAAAGAAAAGCTGATGGCTGATGTTTTCCTTTCTGCTCCAGTGCACAGGGAACATTACAGAAAGGTCAGGCTGGCACTTGGCTGAAAGCCTGAGCCTGGAAGGGCTGCACTATTTTGGTCCCCGCCCTCCAGTGGAGCTGGCAGGTCCAGAGTGGCAGGGAGGGGTGACTCACCTCACCCTCACAGCCACTGCATGCTGCCTTCCTCCTCCCCTCTGCCTTCTTGCCTTGCTATTTCTAATCTGGCCCCTTTTCTCTTTAACTGGTGACCCAGTTTCATTACTCATTACCCTCAGTGAGATCCTGGTAAAAGACTGTGATTAATAACTGCTGTTTACACCCTGGACTGGGTCCTGCTCCGCCCCTCAGTGCCCTGCCTGGGTCTGCCTGGTTGAGCTCCGAGGCCTCCAGCCTCCCGGTGTCTTTCTCATCTCACCTCAGAACACCCACGATGGGGTGGATGTCCTCCTGCCTCCTTTTTTTGTTACTGACTATAAAATACACATAACGTAAAATCTGTCATTTTGTTTACCACTTAAACCACTTTGTATAATTCAGTGGCATTTAGTTCATTCACAGTGTCTGCAGACATAAGCACTGTCTAATTCTGTATCACACTGTGACATTTGTAGCACACTGTAAGGAAACTCCATGCCCATTAAGCAGTCACTCTTCATTGCCTCATTCACTGAGCCCCTAGCAACCATTAAACTGTTTCTGCTTCTCTGGATTTGCCTATTCTGGACATTTCATTTTAATGGAATCATATGTGGCTTTTTTTAAAAAATTATTTATTTATTTATTTATTTTTGACTGTGCTGGGTCTTCATTGCTGCGTGGGCTTTTCTCTAGTTGCAGCATGTGTGGGCTTATTGCAGTGGCTTCTCATTGCAGAGCATGGGCTCTGGGACACACGGGCTTCAGTAGATGTGGCACGTAGACTCTAGAACACGGTCTCAGTCGTTGTGGCGCACACGGGCTTAGTTGCTCCTTAGCGTGTGGAATCTTCCTGGAGCAGGGATTGAACCTGCGTCCCCTGCATTGGCAGGCAGATTGTTTACCACTGAACGTAACATTTGGCTTTTGGTGCCTGGCTTCTTTCACGTAGCATCATATTTTCAAGGTTCATGTTAGTACTTCATTATATTTTATGACTAAATAATATTCCATAGTTCTTGGAGATACTGCATGTTGTTTATCCACTCATCAGCTGATAGACATTTGGGTTTCCACCTTTTTGCTGTTGTGGATAGTGCTGCTATGAACATTTGCATATAGGTTTTTGAGTACCTGCTTTCAGTTCTTTAGGGTATGTATCCGAGGGTGGAATTGCTGGGTCATATGGTAATTCTATATATAATTTATTAAGGAACTGCCAAACTGTCCCACAGTAGCTGAACCATTTTATTTATTTATTTTTGGCTGTGCTGGGTCTTCATTGCTGCGGGCATTCTCTAGTTGGGCCAGCTGGGGCTACTCTCTAGTTACAGTGCATGGACTTCTCATTGCAGTGGCTATTTGTTGTGGAGCATGGGCTCTAGGACGCTCGGGCTTCAGTAGTTGTGGTGCATAGGTTTCGTTACTCCGCAGCATGTGAAATCTTCCTGGACCAGGGATTGAACCTGTGTCCTCTGGGTTGGCAGGTGGATTCTTAACCACTGGACCACCAGGGAAGTCCAGGCCAAACTATTTTACATTCTCAATAGCAGTGTATGAGGGTTCCAGTTCCTCCACATCCTCCCTAACACTTACTATTTTCCTTTCTTTTTTTCCCCTTTTTTCTTTTATAGCCAATCTAGAAGTGTGGTAACTCGTGATTTTGATTGCTCTTTCCTGAATAATTGTGATGTTGGCCATCTTTTATGAGCTTGCATATTTTCTTTGGAGAAATGTCTATTCAAATTGTTTTCTAATTTAGTATTTGGATTATCTGTTGTTGAATTCTTCATATATTCAGGATACTGCATAGCTGCTTGTCAGGTATATAATTTTTTCTCCTTTCTGTGTGTTATTTTTCACTCTTGATAATATCATTTGATGAACAAAGGTTCTTAATTGTAATGAGATCTAATAGTTTTAGTTCTTATTGTTGGGTTTGAGTTAGCTTTTCTATATGGTGGAAGTAGGGTGCACCTTCATTGTTTTTTTTTTTTCTTTTAATTTTTTAATGTATTTGTAATTGGAGGATAATTGCTTTACAATATTGTGTTAGTCACCTTCATTGTTTTGTATGTGAATATCTAGCTGTCCTGCACCATTTGTTGAAGAGGCCATTCTTCAACATTCAGTGGTTTTGGCACACTTGTCTAAAATCAGTTGATGATAAATATATAGATTTGTTTGTGGATGCTCAATTCTATTCCATTGATCTATAATATATGTCTATCCTGATGCCAGTACCTATAGCTTTTGATAGCTATAGCTTTGTATTAAGTTTTAATATCAGAAAATGTGAGGATGTCCCCTTTGTAGATGAGAACACTGGGGCTCAGGAAGGGGATGTGACTGGCTGGAGGCAGCGAGGCTGTCCCTGGGCCGCAGGGGGAGGAGCTGAGGTGAGAGGATGAATGAAGTGGGTTGGCCAGTGATCCTCCTTCTCAGAGGGAGGGCCCTCTGCAGTGAGCAGCCCTAGGCTTTCCATGTCCCCCTAAAGAGCTCTACCCAGCATTACTCCTAACTGTGAAAGCAGCAGCCACATCCTCCCTTCCAGGCCTCACATGGCCCATAGATTCCCTATGGGCATTATGGGGCCTGATGGCCTTTACAGAGGCCTGGCCTTACAGGCCAGGGTTTTTGGCCCACAGGGCTCTGTGCTGCCCAGGGATGCCCAGGTGGTGTTGAGCACACAGTGGCCACTTGGAGAAGAGCCCCTCACAGGGAGCTCTGGGGCCCAGTCCCACTGTGCTCTCCCCGGCCTCTTCCCCCTTTGCAGTGGTTGGATTGCAGCCCTGTCTACGATGAAGCACAACTTGGCTGTGTCGATCATCATGATGGTGGTGGCTGGCTTCTTCACCCTCTGTGCTGTGCTCTCGCTCTTCCTCCTGAAGCGGGTGAGTGCTGGGTGCTGGGCCAACTGCAAACCCAAGGAAGCCCCAGCCCCTGGGGTAGGCACCTCTCTCCTACCTTCTCCGTGGGGGGTGTTCACCACTACAGCAGTTGCGTCTCCTGGGTCCTCAGAGCTCCAGCAGCTTCCTCCAAGGCTCTGGGTGGGAGGTCAGACAGGCTGGGGTTCGTTGTGGCTGCCTTGGGCCCACGAGCTGGTGGCCCCCAGGCAGGTGGACTTTTCTCACCACAGCCTCTTTCTGCAGGTTCACTCCCTGTACCGCAGGACAGGGGCCAGCTTCCAGCAGGCCCAGGAGGAGTTTTCCCAGGGCATCTTCAGTAGCAGGACCTTCCGCAGTGCCGCCTCATCTGCTGCCCAAGGAGCATTCCAGGGGAATTAGTCCTCCTGACTCTCCTTCTGCCCTGGCCTTCTCTTTCACCTGCCTTCTGAGCTGCACTTTCCATGGGTGCCTTAAGCATTGGTTATGCCCAGCACAGACCTGGGGAGGGTCTTGCCGGTGGCTCTTCTTCCTCCCTCAGCACCAGCTCTCCCTTCCACCTGAGGAAAGGGGAGGGAGGGACAGGGACTTTTTTTTACACAAGAGAAAAAAAAAAAAGCTGCCTTTTCTTCTCTGGTGGTGGTTTGATAGGATTTTTTGTTTCTCTGGAAGCAGTGGGACTGAAGTTCTCTTCTTCCCATATACAGAAACACACATGCACTCACACACATACACACTTGGGGTCCTGGGCCCAACCACCTGGAGTTTTATTTCTGCTGGAGTCCTGAGATTCCACTCCTCCCCAGCAGGCCTGACCGGAATCTGGCTTCATGGACCCAGCCTGTGGCTTCCACAGTCCTGCCCTTCCCTCCTGCTCAGTCTCTGGGAGCCTCCTAAGGACTCCCCTTTAGATGAGTTGCAGTTTGGGCTCTGTTCCTCAGATCACTCTAAGGGTGAACTCGGGGCTTCCAGCCTCTGTCCTGCCTCATGTTTCTAACGAACAGTTTCCTAGCCCTTTAGGCCCCCTGCACCCTCCCGGTGTGGGCAGTACGCGGTGCCTTCTGGGGCCCTTCTTAAGCCCTTCTCTCTTTAGACTTACTGAATGTGCAATGGGGTTGGTTGGGATTTGGGGATGGAGAGGGATAGAGGACACTGACCCAAGTTGTCTTGCCCAGCCTTTGGCAGTCTTGTATTAGGGTGGGTCTGATTGTCCTGGTGTGGTTTGTTTGGCCCTATTTGTTTTGATTTCCTCTCTTTCTGAGGGACAGCTGCCCTTTAGCTTGGCCTCATACTCTTGCCCATCCCTGCCCCCCACCATCAGCAGTATCTAGCTTGTATGACTCTTAGGGAGGGCAAGGGGAATGCGTTCAGAACTTCATTCTTCAGGCCACCTTTTTGAGGGTTCCAGACTAATCCCCCAGGGTTCTCCCATACTCCCCAAGTAGAGTCTAGGTCACCTTCCACTAGTCCTGGAGATTCTTTCCCCAGGAGTTGTGTCACTCTGATGGGTGCTTAGGAGTTCAAGGTTAAAATCTGTATCCTGTCCTCCAGAGATGGTAGAAGTGGGTGGGTAGACTGAGGGGACTTCTCAAAAAGCTGGCCAACCCCGGGCACCTGGGGCCTACCCAGAGGCAGCCCTGAGGCTGCCAGCTGACACAGTCCCAGAGCCACTGAATGATGATGGCAGTGACCAAGGTTTTGTCAACTCCTTTCTGGTATTTTTTTCTCCATGTACAAATGTATATGTTATGTCTCAATTTTGTCCTTAAATAAAAACAAAAGACATTTTCAGACAATACTGGTCCTGAAGTCTGCTGTATTTGCAAAGTTGGGAGTGGCCCACAGGGTAGGGGCAGAGGCAGGCCAGCCATAGGCGAGAAGAGACAGTGAAGATGCTGTGTCTGGTCAGTCACTCTATTCCCTGACTGGTCTGGGCAGGCTCAGTCCCTCACCCCTGGAGGTGAGCCCTTTACTGAGATTGTCCACTTCCATGGTACTTTCTGGTTCCAGTACTTCCACATTCACAGTTGCTGGTCTTGGAGAAGAGGGGCCTCTTTGAACACACCTTATCCCCGTCTTAGATGAGGCTTCTCTCTCCTACCCCATTCACGTGGGCGATCTCTAATAAGATGCTGTCCAGCCCGCATGGGATTTCCCGGGTGACCTCGTCCGCTGGCCTCTGCTAACTCCTGTTAGGCCCGCGAGGACCTGAGTTATCTCCAAATAGATCTTGAGGGTGGGCGCCGGCGCCCCGCCCCGCCTGCCTCGCTGTACTTCCGGCGGGTGCCGCTGGGGGCAGTGGGAGTCCGGGCCTACCGCCGCGCGCGCGCGCGCGCGTTCACCTTCGCGGCTCCTGGCCGGAACCCGGCTCCGGGAACCAGGAAGCGCCCGGCTGCGGGCGCGGGCTGTCGGGATGGCGGGGTCCAGCTGGGGCCCCCCGCGGCTGGACGGCTTCATTATCACCGAGCGCCTGGGCAGTGGCACGTATGCTACGGTGTACAAGGCCTACGCCAAGGTGGGTGCGGGGCGCCTCGGGGCTTCTGTGCGAGGCAGCAATCGGGGGTTCGAGAACTTCTGAGGTTCTGGCCCCAGTGCCCGCCAGACACTGAGCAAGCCCGAGCCGAGAAACGGGGAGAGGTTGAGACGGCGTGAGCTAAGGGTCCACGGCCTGGCCTGTGCCAGGTCTACTTTCTGTGGAGGAGGTGTTCGGTGGCCGCCACAGATAGGTCTTCAAAACAAACATACACCGCTGTTGTGCGGAGAAACGAGTGAAGACCTCGATGGAGCCTCGGTGTCAGTGGCTGAAGAATAGGCTCCAAACAGGGAGGATACCTGTGGGCTGGGAGGAGTCTGGGGCAGGGTTCTAGAAGGCCACTTAGGAAGCAGAGTGGGCAGTTTAGAACAGTGAATAACATGCGTTAGCAGGGGCACTCTAGAATACAATGAAAGGGATTGTGAAGCAGAGAGGCTAGTGAGGAAGCCAGGATTCCAGAATCTGGCTGCCTTATTGGCCTGAGAAAGGGCAGCTGGGCAACCTGGATGCTGGTGTGAGTGAGTAGGCCCAGAGAGGAGGAGCAGGGCAGAGGGGACCAGAGCCCTTCTGGCTATGCATGGTTCCTGGTCCTCTCAAGGCAGAGCCCTTGAATCTCCTGTCCCCACAGAAGGATACTCGGGAGGTGGTAGCCATAAAGTGTGTGGCCAAGAAGAGTCTGAACAAGGCATCCGTGGAAAACCTCCTGACAGAGATTGAGATCCTCAAGGGCATTCGACACCCCCACATTGTGCAGCTGAAAGACTTCCAGGTGTGGGCCTGGGATGGGGTGACCACCAAAGGGGGCTGAGAAGGGCCACTCTCTTCAAGCCTCCTCTCTGCCTCTAACCCCAGTGGGACAATGACAACATCTACCTCATCATGGAGTTCTGTGCAGGAGGTGACCTGTCTCGCTTCATCCACACCCGCAGGATTCTGCCTGAGAAGGTGGCTCGGGTCTTCATGCAGCAGTTGGGTAAAAGCCTCTGACCCCACCCTGATGCCCCTTCCCATGATCTCTGCTCTCCCACCCCACCCCTGCCCCAGGCTTAAAGCTGTGACATTCTTAGCAGTTGCCTGCCATCCCAGCTTGGATTTGTAGGGCCCACCCTTTGTTTTGCCCATCCCTGGCTTAAGGATGCTGTGAAAGAGATGGAGAGGAGTCCCGTCTGTGGGGACTACAAGCTTCCACACGTGAAACATATTCAGTAACATAAAGACCTTGTGGAACATTCCAAAGACCCGAGTGTTTTGCCAAGAAGAGCAAGGGCCTAAAGGACTGGGGCATCTAGGGAGGCTTCTAGGAGGAGGGGAGACTTGTGAAGGGGTACAAGGGAGGAAGGAGGTCACTCGAGGTGGGGGTGGGGCAAAGTCTTAGTAGAGGGGGGAGCCTGGTGCTTGTATGTAAAGCATTTGGTAGGGACTTTGCTGCTGGTTCAGTGGTTAGATCAGACTCTGGTTCCCAACGCAGGGGGCCCAGATTCAATCCCTGGTCAGAGAATAATCCCACTGGAACTAGATCCTATGTGCCACAACTGAGATGCAGCACAGGCCAAAAAAAAAGCATTTGGTAGACCAGGCCAGAACTGGGGTTGGGCAGGCAGGCAATTAAGAGAGGGGATGGGAGTGATAGGCTTCTCTGACCTGTCTCTCTGCACGGTTCCTACTGCCTAGCCAGTGCCCTGCAGTTCTTACATGAACGGAACATCTCTCACCTGGACCTGAAGCCACAGAACATTCTGCTGAGCTCCCTGGAGAAGCCCCACCTTAAACTGGCAGGTGTGAGTCTGGAACGGAAAGTGTAGAGGTTTGGAGGGTGGGTGTGCAGAGGCCTCCTTCTGCCTGGGTTCGCTCAGCAGCCCTGGTTCTCATGGAGCCCTCTGTTGAGTCATCAGACAGCGACAGGCTGGAACGTCCAGGGACGGGCCCCGTCCCCAAAAGGTAGGGCCTTTCTCAGGCTACCCATGCTCGACTCCAGCGATGTGATATCATGGGTGGGGTCAGGGTTCAAAGTGTGACCAGACTTAGTTCTTTATCCATCACCAAACTATAGACTCAGTCTGGGGCAGTGTTGGAAAGTGTGGAGTGGGAAAAGGGGTGGTCGTGGCCCCTGATAAAATTTGGAGGAGAACTGGCTTGAAGCTGGAGGCCAGAGAGGCCCACTGAGCTGGGTGGGACAGTGAGGGAGAGGTCAACCCCTAGTGAGCCCTTATCCTCATTGCTGGTGTGATCAGGGTAGGCTTCCTGGGAAAAGGTGCGCGGGGGGCTATGCAGGGTGGGTAGGATATATGCCCTCAAAGAGGTAGGAGGGTGTTCCAGGTTTGTAGTGAGAGAAACGACACGAGCAAAGTAGAGAAGTGGGGTTAATCCTGGTGAGTCTAGAGGGTGGGAGGAGCCCTGCCCTGGAGCCCGGTGGGGGGGAGTCTGTAAAGCAGGAGCAGAAACTGAGCCTGCTGCCTGGCCTCTTGCCTGCAGACTTTGGCTTTGCACAGCACATGTCCCCCTGGGATGAGAAGCACGTGCTTCGTGGCTCCCCCCTCTACATGGCTCCCGAGATGGTGTGTCAGCGGCAATACGATGCTCGTGTAGACCTCTGGTCTGTGGGGGTCATCCTGTATGGTGAGAGCTCTGTCCCCTGCCTCCACGCGGAGGCCTGCACTGTCTCTCCTCAGTGGCAGAGCATCACTGGGCCACTCCTGAAGGGTTTTAATGAGAACACTGACTCTCCTGGTCTGGGATCCTTCTCCAGGAGCGGGCCAGGCCCAGCTTGACCCTATCCCCTCCCAGCCTGCCCTCTGCCTCCCTTCCACAGAAGCCCTCTTCGGGCAGCCCCCCTTTGCCTCCAGGTCGTTCTCAGAGCTGGAAGAGAAGATCCGGAGCAACCGAGTTATTGAGGTAGGTCTAGCAGGGCCTTCGAAACTGTGAGGGGAGAGGGAGTCAGGGCCCTGAGGTGGCAGACCTCACTGCCACCTGCACAGACTGGGGTGTGGGCTCCAGGCCACCACTGTGGAGCTGGGCACGCTCTAGCCTGAAAGTTGGCTCTATTCAGTCCCGGAAACGCAGAACAACCATAATGGGGAGCAAAAGGCCTGCCCTACAGCCTGTTACAGGTTCCCCATGGGGAGAAGGGCTTCCCAGGTGGCTCAGTGATAAAGAATCTGCCTGCCAATGCAGGAGATATAGGAGATGCGTGGAGATGCAGGAGATGCGTGTTCATCCCTGTGTTGGGAAGATCCCCTGGAGGAGGACATGGCAACCCACTCCAGTATTCTTGCCTGGAGAATCCCATGGACAGAGGAGCCTAGCAGGCTACAGTCCATAGGACCACAAAGTCAGGAGCCTGGGGAGGAGGCTTGGCTCTCACTGGCTGTCACACTCTGACCTGCCACTCTTCCTCCTCGTCTCATATTCTCCATCTGTCAGATGTGTGTCTTGGGGGCCCCCCAGGACAGGGTGGTCCTGACAGGCCCTGGGGACTGGGGGCCAGGGTGCCAGAGCCCAGTGTGATCTGTTCCAACCCCACAGCTCCCCCTGCGGCCCCAAGTCTCCCAGGACTGCCGAGATCTGCTGCAGCGGCTCCTGGAGCGGGACCCCAGCCGCCGCATCTCCTTCCAGGACTTCTTTGCACACCCTTGGGTGGACCTGGAGCACATGCCCAGTGGGGAGAGCCTGGCACGAGCAGTGAGCAGCCAGTGGAGACGGGTGGGCTGAGGGCAGGTGGGGGGTTTCATTGACCCCTTTCAGTGGTGACCAGGTGACCTGCCCAGCAAGAGGCAGAGAGTGAGCTCAGAGTATGGATGACCCCTCACGGTGAGTGTGGGGGCTGGGCATGACTCCCAATCTGCCCTCCTGCAGACCGCCCTGGTGATGGAGGCTGTGAAGAAGGACCAGGAGGGGGACGCTGCGGCCGCCTTGTCTCTCTACTGCAAGGCCCTGGACTTCTTCGTGCCCGCCCTGCACTGTGAGTGCCAGGCGGGTACGGCAGGGCGGGACCAGCCACAGCCGCAGTGGCTGGGTTCCAGAAGCAGCTCCCTTTCCAGAATTTTGTGGGAGACAAGACAGTGGGGAAATCTGGAACTCAGTGCTTTGGGGGATTCCAGAGGGGTTGGTGTGGGGCAGGGGTCTCCTCGCTTCAGAGGCCTCATTTAAACCCCCACTTTCTGCAGACGAAGTGGACGCCCAGCGGAAGGAGGCAATTAAAGCAAAGGTGATCAGAGTCCCCTGAGGACATGGGGAGGGGTCCCAGGGCCTCTGGGGGCTGGCTGTCCTAGAGGAACCTCCCTCCCCGGGAAGGGGTTCAGGCCAGCCTCAGTTGGCCCATGACGTTGCAGTTTGGGGCATTCACTAAGGACCCAGAGGGAGAACCTGGAGCCGGGTGCTGGCGAGGGAGGCAGAGGGGGACAGCCCTTCCTCAGCCCCTTGCCCTCCAGCAGGTAGTGCAGTATATGTCCCGGGCTGAGGAGCTCAAGGCCATCGTCTCCTCCACCAATCGGGCCCTGCTGAAGCAGGGAACCTCTACCCGAGACCTGCTCAGAGGTAGGCCCTGACCTCAGCTGACCACCAGTTCCCTGGCCACTTCGCTCCAGCCCAAGGGGGAGGGAGGTGGAGGTAGGCGTCCTGAGATGAGAAAGCAGACTGCTCCTCTCACAGTGCGCCTTTGCCCCTCATCCCAGAGATGGCCTGGAGCAAGCCGCGCCTCCTGGCTGCCCTGGAAGTGGCTTCCGCTGCCATGGCCAAGGTTTGGAGCTGCTGGGACGGGTCTGGGCGGGGCAGGAGGAATCCAGGTCATGACCCTAGACGACCTAGTGTCCATGTGGCTGCAGGAGGAAGAGGCTGGCGGGGAGCAGGACGCACTGGACCTGTACCAGCACAGTCTGGGGGAGCTGCTGCTGCTGCTGGCAGGTGAGGCCCCAGCCCCACCCTCCCCACCGGCCCCCGGCCACCCCGCCCTCACCACGCACCTGCTCTCTCTCTGCAGCGGAGCCCCCAGGCCGGAGGCGGGAGCTGCTTCACACTGAGGTGCCCACTGGGGTTGGGAGGGTTGGCGGGGGTGGGGAGGTGGGGTTCCTCTTCCCCGTTTGCCCTGCTTCCATGTGTGGGGACCTCCTTGGGTTCCCTCAGGGTGTCCCAGGTCTGGGAGTCAAACCTCACAGACTTGCTAAGTTGGTGACCCCCGTGCGCGTCATCAGGGCTCAGGTGCATGGGTCAGGGCAGAGGGACAGGCAGGGTCTGGGAACTGAACAGCAGTCAGGAGGCTTCCTGGAGGAAGGGGCAGAGAAGGACTCAGGCAAGTTGTTCTGATGAGGCAGAGGGTCCTGGGGAGCATTAGGAGTGAGAAGGAGCTCAACTTGAAGGCCTATCCTCACCCCATGTCCCTGGGCATGTCTTCCCTTGGCAGGTTCAGAATCTCATGGCTCGAGCTGAATACCTGAAGGAGCAGGTCAAGGTGGGCTCGGGGGGACCCACACTGGGGCAAAGCTATGTGTGTTCTGTTCCTCTCTGCCTGTGGCTGTCTGTCCCCCCCTCCCTGCACTGTGTCTCCTTCTCGTTCCTGTCTGAAGGCCTCTCCATCGCAGTCTGTCCTTTGTGTTCTGCAGATGAAAGAGTCTCACTGGGAAGCCGAGACCCTGGACAAAGAGGGGCTGTTGGAGTCTGTTCGTAGCTGTGAGTCCTGCCCTGGGGTCTGACTCTTCACCCGAGGAGGGATGAAGACTGGGGCAGCCCTGGATTCTGCCTCTTTTGCCGGAGACCCGAGACTGACACTCCCTACTTCCCCTCCACAGCTTGTACTCTGCAGTGACCCTGAAGGATGATCAGACAGATCACTGGGAACTGGGGACACACTCACCCCAGCTGGCCCCCAGAATTCTGTGGCCCTCAGCAACACTATGGAGCAGGCTTCCTGGATGGGCAATTCTGGACCCCCTCACACCACAGGATCCCCAGCACCCCTTGGGAGACTCTTAACTCCCTAGAGTGTCTGAGAGCCCACAGTGTGTGCTGGGAGCACGGGGCCTTGGCCTGGGGTGGGTTTCTGTCACGTGACTTGGTGGTGGTGGTTGCTGGGCGCCGCGCCTGCTGATTTCTGGTTTTGCTCTGAGACGAGGGCCAGGGCCCTCTGCAGGGCACCCCTGCTCTTTTCACTCCCTGCCAGCAGAAAGCTGTGCCCTCCCCTGTCTTTCCCAGGAGCCTCACCTCCCTCTGTGCACTGGAACAGGGTACTCCAAGACCCCTCAGGGACCACCCATCCCACCATATGCCCTCAGCCCTGCAGAACTCAGCCAGTCTTCCTGGGAGCTGACCCTGGCCTACCCTCGGTATTTTAAGATTATCCTTCATGCATGAAAATAGTATCTTTGGTAGAGATGGGGCAAATTTGAGAAACTCATGCCTTGTTCTTGCCCTGGTCTTGGGGCACAAGGGGGGAGGGGTCCTCAATCCTCATGCCTCCCACCTTCATCCCTCTGAGGAATGCCTGTACTGACCGCAGAGCTGGTCCAGGCCTGGGACGGGAAAGCATGCGGGCTGTCTGGCCTGTCAGGCTCCAGGGGAACCAGTGATCCAGGAGACCTGGTCCTGGGTCTGACATGGCTGCTCCTCCAGTGTGTGACCCCAGGCAAGCTCCTTCCCCTTTCCCAGCCTGGGTTCTCCCCATCTCTCCAGTGGGACTGTTACTCTCTCCTCAAGCCCCTACGTGGGCTTCCAGGAGAACAAAGTGTCTTTAATCTGGAAAGATATGTCTACCTGGAATTATTTAGGCTTTTCTTTTCTAAACAATCAAAGAGAGTGTTAGTGATTTCTAATCCTTCTGTCCTTAAATGCCTCCTTGGGCAAGAGTTGTCTGCCTTCCCTATAGGGGACTGGATGTAAAGAATATAATTCATTGTTTTTCTATTAAATTATTTTCTGAATTTGTTTTTCTTTTCTTTCCCTGGGAAAAACAGGAGAGAGAGCCCCAGTTCACAGGCTGGGGCTAGAGGGGCCCCAGGAAAAGCTGGGTGGCCCTGCAGGAGGCTGGGGGAGGTCACAGGGAGTGGGGAGTGAAAGCCACATCTTTCCCCAGCCTTCAGCCCTGGGGGGGTTCGGGAGAGCTGCCAGTCCTGCCACCGCCCAGGAGAGCAGTGGGGAGCCACAAGCGCAGGCCTCGGAGTCCAGGGAAGGCCCTTCCTGTCTGCATGGAGAGGAGGGTCCAGTGGCACGAGTGATTCTGTTCAACCTCTGTGCTGCACACTCCTCTTCCCAGGCAGGACCCGATGCCTCCACCCCCTCTCACCCTGGGCCAGTGAGCCGGATTAGGGAAAGGGCATCCTCTAGGGTGTCTTGTACTCATGCTCCCCAGGGCCCCCAAGTTGGGGTGGTTTCCAGCAGCCCTCCCCCCACCCTCTGGTGGACCTTGGTCTAAATAGCACTCAGGAGCATCTTTGGGGACTTAGGGAGAGGGAGCTCACCCCCTTGGGCAGCCACCAAGGACAGAGTTCCCTCGTTGCTCAGCCTTCCATGCAGACCTTAAAAGGGCTAACTTGTTCAGAAGCCTGACCATTGGGTGGCAGTGTGGAACAGTGACCTGGAAGGTGGGAAGCAGAGCTAAAATCCTGGCCTTGCTCTGTGGCCCTGAAGCTTGGGACCCATTGATTACCCAGCTTCTCAGTAAAATGAGGATGAAGGTAAATGCCCCGTGGGAATCTATGAGGACTAAATGAGCCTGGCACTACAGGGACCTGGCACACAGAATTCAAAAAATGTTATTTTCAGAGAGAGGAATGCATTCAGATTATTTCTGGGAGTGGGCTGGACAGAAAAGACACTGATTAAAATGAGAAGGAAGGAGGAGAATGAATGGATCCAGTTGGGTGGATAAATTGAGACGAATGGATGGGAGGGAGAGTGGGAATGAGGAAGGATGGGGTTTGTGAAAGACTAATCGAATAGAAGGATAATGGGGTAAAAGTTTGGCCCTGGAGGCCCCAGTTTCTATTTGTGATGTCTGCATTGGCGATCTGAGAACAGGGGCCTGATACCATTCTACATGTGATTGTGGAGGGGAGTGGGCCCCCGTGGGGGCAATGGGTATAGGAAAGACCTGGGAGCCTGAGGCTGGTGGAGAAGGCCCTGGGGAAGGGCCCTCCCTGGGTAAGACGTTTAGATGTGTCTAAGCCACCTGCCAAGGAGGGAGGCAGCCCAGCCAGAGGAGGTGGGGCTCCCTAGGGCTTTCTTTAAATGACAGAGGCCTGTGGGAAATATGCTAATCTTTTTTAATAAGTTTTTTTCCCTAGGAACGAGAGTTTCCATCTCTCACCTTTAACACTTTGAAAGTGCCCAAGACAGGGCAGGCCACCTCTCCCTCCCAGCATCTGGATGCTCACCCTGCCGTCCTCTCACCTCCACTAAGTCCCCCAAGCCCAGCCAGCATTGGGCCCTCTGTCTCCCAAGGGACCAGCCCTGGGAGAAGCAGATGGGCCTCTGGAGCAGATTGAGGGACCCAGGTGTCTCTGTGGCCAGCCTGCCTGACTAACTGGGGATGAGGAAGGACACAGAACCTTGGTTCCTCAGGGAGGTCATCTAGAAGGGCTGTTGTCCTCAGAGGTCAGCTGCCATCTTGGCCCTCCCTGAGAGGGAGATGGTCCAACCCTGAGGCTGGGGTGTGAAAGAAGGGGGCACTTTGCCCAGAGTAACTCACACCCATTTGAAACCCCCACCCCCACACACACATACTAACAGGTCATGGGCCACAGACACCCACAAAAACACTGAAATCCATGTACAAGCTCACATACCCATGCAGACCCCACACAGACTTGCAGTCATGATCGGACAGACACAGACACGGTTCTTGTTGATTAGAGACAAGGCAGCCTCAGCGTTGCTGCTTCCCCAGACCCAGCCCAGCCTGGCTTCCTTGCTCAGAGCCTCACACGGATTCTGGGAACAGTGATGTCTGGCAGGCACCTGGTGGGAGGCAGGGCAGCAGGTTCCATGGTTCCCTCGCTTTCCCCTCGTGTGGCTCCCCATCCCCTACCCAGCCTCAGGAGTCAGCTGGGTCAGTAGGCACTGCTAGCAGCTCGGGCTCAGCAAACGGACATCCCCTAGATGTCCCACTGCCTGCCCCTGCCGGGGCCTCCAGTGTTGGAGGAGGGACCATATGGCCATTGGGGGAAGGGAAGAGTCTCTCAACTCCAAACCCATCACCACCCTCTCCAGCTCCTCCCTGTAGATTCACTGGCCTCCGAAAAGTCACTTCTCTCTGTACCCCTCCTCCCTCTGGGAACCAGGCCTGGGCTGTCTGGAGGGGTGAAGGCAGAAGGGGACTTGAGCCCACTTATCTCCCTGAAGTCCCCGTTTCTGGGGCCAGAGAACCTGACGGTGGGAGTGAGAGGGGGCAGGCTGGCCATCTCTGTTGTCTCCTCCTGAAAGAGAGGGGTTGGAGGGGCTGTCTCATCACCTGTCAACATGTCCTGTATCCTCAGACTGCCTGTGGGGTGAGAAGGAAGAAAGGAGAGAACAGGAGGGAGGAGCCAGGAGAAGAAAATGCCTTCTCTGAACTATGGTGCCCTAATAGTGGGACTGGGGTCTGGAAAGTTTTGGTGGTAAGTGGCTTCGTGGCTCTCACATCACACCAGGAGGATGGACTAATCATCAAGAAAGTGGTGGTCTAAATGGGAGTAGAGGCAGGATGGAGGAGAGTGGCAGTCTAGTGGTGGACTGCAGGGCTGAGGGCTGAGAGTGGGGCAGATGCAGGGGGGACTCCAGCTCAGCCAGGTCTTGAGGGCGTAGGTGTTGGGTGGGTGTGAGCCAGGAATGAGACCTAGGGTTGGAGATACAGATGAGAGGGCCATGGGCTGACAGGGAAGCCCAGAGAGCAGAGGAAGGAAGAATGAGGCAGGGGAGGCGAGCAGAGCCTGTGCACCCCTCAGTCCGCCCTCCTTGCCCATCTCTGCCTGAGCCCCAGAGCCTTCACTGCCCCCTCCACCTCGATTCCAGGGACAGGCAGACAGGTCAGGGCCCCTCAAGGTTCTCAGGCTGTGAGCAAGGAACGAGAGTGGGGGCTCGGCCCCCTCCCACTCCCTAACCCCAGGCCCCAGCCAGCCCATTTTGTGAGGGTTCAGTGAGTGCTCACCCCTCAGCCTCCCCACGGCCCGTATCCCTGCTCTTTCACTTTTGGTCCCTCAAACCACTGAGGGGAAAGGGTCTGTCCAGTCCCATTAGGCAGAAGGCCCCTGGAGGGCAGAGTGCTGACGTGGGCCTTGTTGCTGATGCTGCCGAGGTGGCCCTTGCCCCACCCTCCACAACCTGGGGCTAGAACTTGGTCTCCTCCAGCTCCAGGAAGGTCAGGAGGGGGTTTTGTCCCATGAACACCCTTGGGGGCAGCCCAGGCCCCTTCCTCTGGGGTGTTCAAGAGGGAAGACCCAGCATGACAGCTGAGCATCACTGCCCAGATCCTGGGCCTGCATTCCTCCCTGCCTCCACCATCCTAACTCATCGTCCTCTCGTTCTCTCCCACCTCTCCCTCCCTATGTTACCTACTGCACAGGCTTTTCGTTTCTTGTTCTAGTTTTACAAAGCAGCCTAATGGAAGCTTTGCCCTTGAAACCAAACCCCAAGATGGCTCTTCTGCCTGTAAATCTTGGCTGGCTTCTCTACAGTCTGGTGTTCAAATGGGGGCACCAGGATCTGCCTGTAGCAACTTGTTCCTCTCAGGCCTCTGAGATGGCCTGCTTGCGGAGCCTCCTGGTTGGTCTCCTGGATACCCCCCACCCCCGGAGCACACACGTAGGTGAGCAGGATGAGATTTGGACTCTACACTTTTTTTTTTTAAGAATGAGTTGCCATTTATTGATATGGTCCATCATGTGCCAAGGGCTTTACAAATATGGCCACCCTTTGAACCAGGTGTTGTTATTATTGGGTGGGGGCTCTTAATATCACAAGGGGTAGGAAACAGGCTCAGAGAGGGAAAGGGACCTGCTCAAAGTCACACAGCAGTGCTTGGGCTGGAAGGCAGTTGCCCTGCTTTTGTTCTGTTACACCTTTGATGGCCAAGGTGTAGAAGGGGATAGGCACAGGTGCCAGAGACAGCTGTGGTTGAGTCTCTGCCCCTCCTGTAGGCTCAGGTAATGCCCCAGAGGCCCTGCCTTACCTGGTGCAGCCCATCCAGATGACTGCTTGAGTATCTCATAGGAGTTGGCACTCCTATGAAGCTGTGGATGGGGAGGTAGAGAATACCCCTCCAAGAGCAAGGTTAGGGGCTGTGAAGCCCGAGACTCTTGGAGATCAGTAAGAAGTAGGAGAATAGGCAAGTCATTTGAAATTTTTATTTTTCACTGAACTGAAAGGAAATCCAGCTTTGGAATCCAGAGAGAGTTCTACAGGAACAGAAGAGAAATTGGCTGGGCCCTGGGCCCAGAGAAGGCCTGGAGCCTCCTGGGCTACTGTTCAGTGCCAGCTTCATCCTTGGCACTAAGCCCCTCACATAGCATCACTCAGCTTCCAAGAGCCAGAGCCCACAGTGGCAGCCGCTTGAGACTATGGCTGCAGCTGCTGCTCTACCCAAGGAGGGGTGTGGGGCTGACTCTCAAGGGTCAGGGAGGCCAAGCTAGGAAGACTTAGAAGTCACCCAGTCCATTCCAATTTTATAGATGATGAATTGAGGCCCAGAAAGGGTGGTGGGTTTTAAGGAGAATAAATGTGGAGACTTGAACTCAGGCCTCCTGTCTGTTGTGAGTGTCTGCTTAAAGCTACCCTGAGCATGTCTGAGTGTTGGTGTCTAGAGGAGCTAGGCACCCAGGGGAGCTGGCCCGTGTTTGTGTCTGTATGTGCCAGGATGCATCTGTGACATACCCCTCTGCACACACCAGGACCTCTGTGTCCCTCTGTGTGCCCCTCTGTGGGTTCTCCTGTGTGCAGGAACTTGGCGGGGGGGTGGTCAGAGAGGGTCAGGTCTATTCCTACAATCCTGGGAGGCCTTCCCAGGCTGAGTAGGGATGGTGGGTCCTGAGAGCTAGTGTGAGGAATGGGAACTTTGCTCCCAGTGGAGAGGGCGATAGTGGAAGGCAGACTGGAGCCCTGGATGAGAAGGGTCCTGGGGCTGGCCTGGGGCAGGGAGACAAATCCAAGATGGGATATGGGTCCCTGGAAGCTGAGACACGCTCTCAGTGCTTGTGTGGGCCCAGCCCTCTGGTCACCCCCATGGGTAACCCCAGGGGAAGTAGTCACATGATGTGGCACTTCTCAGCTGATTGCTTGAGGTCCCCCAATGTGCTCTGGGCCTTGTCCTTGAGTGAGCCGAGGTCCAAGCCAGGGAGGCTGGCCAGCTGCCCAAGGACCGAGGCCCTCTCCTCCTCCTCCTCTGTGTCCTCCTCAATCATCTTGGCCAGCTCCCGGGGCAGCTCCACGTCTCCACCTGCCATCTGGATCTGGCTCTCATCTGTCTCATTCTGAAGGGAAGAGGGAAAGGGGTGTGGTGGGGTTGGAGGTCTGTGGGGACTCAGAGTTGAGGGGCAAGGAGGAGCCTGGATTGCGTTCCAGCCCCAAGATTCTGCAACTCCAGGTCCCAGTGAACTCAGCCCCCCTTCTCCACGCCAGGATCAAGCTTTTGATGCTTGGATATGGAGACCTTGCCCTTTCACACCACCTTACTTCACCCTGTGATACTGAAGGAGAGATACTAGCGCAGTGAGTAATGACAACATAAAAATACTTCAGAGTCAGACTGAGTCAGCTAAGTTGTGTGTTGACTGTCATTAACTACACTGAAGAATGTTACCCATCATAGTGATGGATTCCATTCATCCAACAGCTATCACATGGCTGACACTGAGCTGAGTGCTTTTAATGCTCACAACAACACTGTGAGGTAGGTATTATTTTCTCCATTTTACAAATAAGGAAATTGAGGCTCAGATAACGTTAGTAACTTGCCAAAAGTCACACCACTAGGAAATGGGGGAGCTAAATGTAAACCTATGTCCCTCATTCCAACATCTGTGTCCTCTTTGCACAGCACCTACCTACTGATTGTCATTGCACTTCCCTGTGCCTCTGGGGGCCCTTTGACTTTCCACTTTATGTCCTACTCAGTTACAGCCAAGTCTTCTCTCTCCTAGTGAACTCAGAGTTCTCTGATGGCCGAGTTGTGTCTCTTATATGCTTAGTGCAAGCATTTGAGGAATGATCCATTCCTAGCTGAGTTTGACTCTCCCTTTTAGAGATTTTCAAAAGACTATTACCCTGTGGGAAATCAGAGGCAGCCAGGGCCTCAGTTAACATGTACTGAATGAGTGAATATGACATTCACATATCTGATCCTCCAAGTGGAAGATCAAGTTCAGGTGTACTGTAGCCTGTGCTTCCCTTTCTCCTCAGAGTCTAGCTTACTTCTGGGCAGGGGGAGTGGCTTGTGTCTCAGTTCCCTCCTTAGGCAACAGGAGCAGAACTCTTACATGGTCATCTGATGCTGCAGAGCCTAGAGGAGACATCCTCCTAGCTGCTTGGGCAATCAAGGGGTTACTTGACTCTCTGCAGACAGACTTCATACTTTGGAAGGCAACCAGGGGTCTGGGAGCAAGTGTAGGCTCAGCAGGTACAGGCTTCATCTCTTTTCCCACTCCTGTCACTCTCTGGCTGTGTATGGCCATAGCCAAGTCCCTTAATCCTCTGAGCCTTAGTTTCCTTATCTGTAGATGTGGGTAGTAGCTACCTGGCAGAGTTACTGAAGGGTTAGGTAAGGGCATGAAGATCAAGCACACAGAAAGTGCTGCCTTCTCTCTGTCCACCTCCCTCCCTGGGTGTTCAGAAGCACCAAGAGATTTTACCCCTGAGGTAGAATCTACTGCCTTCCAACTCTTATCTGCCTAGGCCTGACTCTGGGTTTCGTGAGTGGGGGTTGGAGGAGAGAAGGGGCCTGGATTGACTCCAGAAACACAAACCCATCTGCACTGGGCTACCTCTCAGCATCAAGCCCTGGCCTTTGGCAGGCGCTAATTAACCATGAATGAATGAAGGAGTGAGAGAATCAATAATTTAATCAAACACTCCCTGAGAGTTGCAGTGCCAGGAGTAGGGCAAAGGAGTCCAGAGCCCACAGCTCAGATGTGTCTTGCAGCCCAGGGTCCTAAGGCTTACCTTGGGCAGCCGGTACTTGTCCCGAAAGTGGCTCCGCAGCGTGGCCCGCTCTGCCTTCCTCTGCGTGAACTGCGCCTCCCGCTCCATCCTGTGGGGGCACCGGGGGAGGAATCACCACCGGGGCTGAGAAAATGGGCGGGGCCTGCGAGGAAGGGGCAGGAAGGGTCTCTGTGTCCTAGCTGAAGTTTACTTGGCTCCCACCCCGCCGGCCGCGAGCCGGTATGTTGGGTGCTCTGACCAGCCAAGATTAATCTTCACTGCCTCTCCCGGGTATCACAATGCCCTTTGTTGCCTCCGCACACGTCGCCCAATGCAGCTATGGGGCACCTCTGTCTGCTCTCTGGACCCTAACATAGGTGGCATCCGACTCAGTCTGCCTTTTCTTTCTCTGACAGGTTGTGTCAGTGTGGGGAAAAGTATTTGGGACAGATACGGGTTCACATCCTGGCTCCACTACCACTTTTTGTCTTTGAGTAAGTCATTTACTTTCCTGTTTTGTAAAATGAGGGTAAGATTTTGCAGCTCACAAAACTGTTATCATGATTAAATGAAATAATAGCTAACATTTAATGGTTTGCCATGTGCCAGGTGCCTTGCTAAGCGGTTTATGTGCAGTAAGTATTAACCCTCAAACATATATGGCATGTTTTATCACCACCCACATTTTACAGAAGAAGAAACTGAGGCACAGAAAGGTTAAGTAACTTGCCTAGGGTCACCCAGCAAAAAGAAGCGAAGCCAGGATCTGACCCAAGCAGCCTAGTGTGGAGTTGAGCCCCTAACTCCACTCCAGGTACCTCTCTATCCCACACACGTAGCCTCAATATCCAAGAGTGCCCTCATCTCAGGATCTGTCTCCATAACTGATTCTTCCTTAGCTGCAGCGCTTTTCTCGGAGCCTCAGGCTCAGAGGAGCTCCAGTTGGAAGACACAGACGGCTGAGACCAGATCGGATTAAGGGATTACTTGTTTCGTCAGAAATGCACGTGCCCCCACCTCGTCTCAGGCCCCTATCGCCCCTGCCCCCACTCCCTCTGGGCCCGAATGTAAAAGTGGAGCGGGGTTCTAGGTTGGAGGTGGGGTGGCTCTGGGAGCAGCCTAGAGGGCGCCGCCCGGCCCTTACCTCGTCTGGAAAAGTAGGGGAGGGGCTCGGGGTCTGCGACTGCCCTAAGGGTGGGCCAGGCGGCTCTTGGGGGGTGGGGAGGGCCGTTGGAGCCAGGAAGGGATGCCACTCACTTCTCTTCCACCAGTTGCTTCTGATACTCC
This sequence comes from Giraffa tippelskirchi, assembly GCF_054371585.1. Lineage (NCBI taxonomy): Eukaryota > Metazoa > Chordata > Mammalia > Artiodactyla > Giraffidae > Giraffa > Giraffa tippelskirchi. The sequence continues at coordinate 33,738,631 of NC_137286.1, read as the reverse complement.
TCATACTCCTCTCGGCTCATGCCCTGCGCTTCGGCGGCCGACTTGTCCCCGTCCCCCTTGTCCTCGCCGCCCCCCAGGCTCCCAGTGAGATTCTTCAGCTGGCCGCCCACCATGGTCTTCACCATGAACGCCATGGTCTTCGCTGACCCGGGCACCGGACGCCGGTTACCACGCGGCGGGCACCGAGGCACGTCCGCTCCTACTTCAGCACTAGGTCTCAGGGACAGCTCCCGCCTCAGGCAGGCGCCCCACGCTCTGCACCGCCCACCGCCCGCCCCTGCCCGGGCCCGCCTCCATAGCCCCAAACCCCTCCTCACAGGGGGCGGGGGGCATGCACGGGGCTGAGCAGACTGAACCACGTGCCGCTCCTCACTCCCGCCTCCCCAACGTGCCTCCTTCCATGCCAAGCTCTGCTGGGCACTGCTGACAACGGATTGGGGCTGCCGTTAAGGAGGGGGGGGGTGGTCGCTCTCCAGGGGAATGAGCTGTGCTGTTATGCGCCCCAGAACCCTGCTCCCCCTACTTGCTTCTCTCCCGGATGGCTGATAACCAGGATTTCAGATGGGAAGTGCGAGTAGCCCTGGGCTCTACCCCAACCTTCTTTCCAACCCGCCGCCCCAGCAGCTGCCCAAAGAGCTTGACGCTGAGAAAGGGAGGGAGACCAGAGAGTGGGGAATCCCAATTATGGCTCCATGGGTTGCCTCTCAGAGTTCTCGGTCACGTGCCTGCCCTGCTGATCCCTGGAGCTACAGGAAGCAGGGAGGGAGTTGTTCATGGTGATGCTGGCTGGGCTGGACCAGAAAGGGCACTTGGAGGCACCCTTCCTTGTTCTGGGTGAATTTGGGGACAGAATTATACACAGCTGTGACGCCATCTCCCATCATAGTCCCGAGTTCAGGCCTATGGGGTATCTGGATTTTTGGCAGTCAAGCCAGCCCTGGGCCTCCTTGCCTGCTTGGAGCCCACTCCCAGTGACCATCTGGAAGAAGTCGAAGCCTTCAGAGATTAAGGTGATGCTAGACGGTAAATGAGCATATCAAAGCATGGGGAGAGGAAAATTGCCTTTAATAAGGGTGGATGTCCCCAAAAGCTAAGATGTGGGTAGGAGCTGGGTACCCAGAGGCAGAAGACACCGGCCAAGCCCCCCACCCCCAGATACATGTTGACTTCCTAGTGATGAGAAGTGGACATTTCATCAGGGCTTCAAAGTAGGTCACGCCTGTATGCTGGGGGAGAAGGGCTGCCTCCGCAAAGCCCCCAGGGCCCTGGGGATTTGTGGTGTAGAACTCAGAGGAAGGCTGCATGTGGACAAATAGTCCTGAAGGCCCTTGTCCAGCTTCTGCTTGCTGCCAGGGAGAGAAGAAGGTCACTTGGGCTTCTCCCTTCTGGGTTCTTGAGACCAGGCTCTTTATATTTACTGCACTCACCGCCCTACACTCACTGGACCACAGCACCCCCTGCTCTGAGAACTTCTATGACACCCTTGGTCTGTTCCATCAGTACCGCACTTTCTTCCTGGCATTCAAATTCTGTCCAGGTGGCTCCAGCCTTATGACTACCATTGCATTCCTATGTAACATAAGCCTGTCATCATTTCCACCCTCATACCTTTGCTGTTCTCTGCACCTGCAGACCGTCTCCTCTCCCATTCTGCTTTTAAAACTCAGCATACTCCACTCCTCCTCCAGGACCATCACAGCCCACACTGATTCCTTTTGTCTTGAAATACCACCTACAAGGACTGCCCCATTTCTGAGCTCCTTAGCACATCTTACATCTCTAAATGTCTTACTCGTTTACAAACATTCATCAAGAAGAAACTGTGACATGTCCCCAAACTTTTAAATTCTCTTTGCCCACTTTCACAAACATTTTGCTCTAGCAGTACTGAACTGGCCACTTTTTCTCCAATATATATATATGTATATATATTTTTTATGCTTCCACATCTTTTCACATGATGTTTCCTCTACATCAGTGCTTTTACTTATCTTGTTGGGCTTGAAACACTCCTAGTTGCCTTGATGATCCATATCAAATATCCCTTCCAGGTGATTCCCTGATCTCCCCAAGCTGGCTCTAGTGCTTTTTCCAACACTTTTTAAGCCCCTGAGCTTCCTGCTGTCATGGCACTGATCACAAAGGATGTGACTGTTAGTTACTTGTCAGTTTCTCACATTAGAGAGTGAATTCTGTAAGGAGAAGACTCAGATGGGACTAGCCAGCTGAGCAGGTAGTAGAGCATCTCTATGGAAAAAATGAGCCCTAACTTGGGCACTGCTCCTTGCCAGCTGGTGGACCATGTGGATCTCCCCACTGGAACCTTAGTATCCCCTCTCTCAAACTGAATCTCTATGGCCCAGACCCAAGAGATGCCAGGTAGGTGTGGGAAGTCCTGTGCATGGGAACGCCCACCTGAAGTGTACATAGCAGAAGAAGCCTACAGTCTGGATGAGGAGGAAGAACAGGAAGATGCCAGGCTGCAGGCACGAGGAAACCCTTGGGGACCTGCCAGGTGAGCGAGGGTCCTTGGCTGCTGCTCTCTGAAAAGAGATGTTCTAAGATCTTAGGTCAGCTTCTTACTCAGGAGGGAGGGGACCTAGAATCTGGACCACTGTGGGGCTTTGTTTCCCTCTCTCAGTGGTGGGGTACCCTGTCTTTCATCCAGGGAACTTGGAGAGGGGGCAGGGTACAAAGCTGCCTCCCCGCCCCAGCTCCTATGTCCCTATTTGTGGGAACAGCCAGGAGGGCCTGGGGCCTGGGATCTTCAGGGGGCCGAAAGTTCTAGAGATAAGTGAGAGAGAGAAATAGAGAGTAAAAGACAGGGTGATGGAGAGGGCAAGGAAAAGAGCAAGATGGGGTAGGGCACAGGAAAGAGTGGACTTCACCACTAAGCTTTGAATGATCTTGGGCACGGCCCATTCCCATTTATCTTCTGGTCATTGTGGGAGTTGGACCAAGTGGTCTCCAGGGCCCTGCTGGTACTGACAGTCTGTGGGACTCTCCAGAGAGCAGAAAATGCATAGAGAAGATGCAATCTGTGTGCCTTCATGCCTGTGCACATGCACACACAGACACGGACACAGGTGTGCCTGACAGGAGTCCCGGGGGGAAGGGCAAAGGCAGGAGGGGCCTGGGGCTGTGAAAGTGCTGGAAGAAAGGGGCTGAACCCCATGGTCCTCGCTCCTGTCCCTCTCACCACTGGGCCCCTCAGGTCCTTCTGCAGGAGGCTCAGGATCTGGGCCAGCTCTGAGAAATGATGCTTGGTGCCCACAGGCAGGTAGAAGACCTGGGCTCTTGAGGCCATGTGAGCAGCTGCATCCCTGGTACAGAGTGGAAACCAAGGGAGAGAACCCATTATCCCTTCTGATTGCACCCAAAGTACCTAATTATGGATTTCCCATAATCCTCAAAGGCAGCACCTGGGTGAGGAACAGGCACCACCCATAAAGCCCCTTTTGGGGACTGCGGTCTTCCCCGCCACCGAGAACTTCTCCTTGAGACACTTTAGCTCAGAGAAGCATCTCCCTTAAACTGTCCATCCCAACCCCAGGGTCCTTAAGCTCTGTCTTCAGTCCCTTGCCCTCAGGGATTTAGACCCTCTTCCTCCTCGTGTTCCCAACCCCGGGGAATCTAGATGAAGGGAGGAGGGCTGGGGTTGGGCTGCAGCCACAACATACAGCCTGAAGCTCTCCTCTTCCCATGGCATCAAGGTGACCCCCTGCCCCCAGGGCTCCATGGGTAACTCCAGAGGCCTGGGCCTAGAGTGGGATGCTGAGGGGCCAGAGGCGGGTAAAATGAAGTCAGGGGCTGCCCATCCCCCAACTGGGCCTGCTTTTGGTTGTGTTCCCTCCAAGAACCCCCTCAAAATGTCCCCTCCTTCCAGAAGCTATCACTGAAGGAAGGATTTTACTAACCCTCCCTGGGGTGAGAATGTCTAAGGGAGTTGTGTTTAAACAAGTAGTTTCAAAACTTTAAACTTGATTCAGTTAAATTCAGCTCAGTTCAACAAACCTAACTCTGCCCCTAGTCCCTCCCTGTTTTCCAGGCTTTGTGCTTGCTGCTCAGGAGATGAGGAAAGTATTAAAGGACTGATGGGGACTCTTCAGGCAGAGAAGCAAGTTGGTGGGTGGGGACTCCTCTTTCCTCTCCCCCCAGGATCCTCCTCTCCTGGTGTCCTTACCTCATCTCTTGCAGGTCTTGGAGCAGAGTCTGCTGTCCACGGAGTAGGGCACTGACCTTGGCTGAGTCCTGCAGGAGTACCAGCCTCTTCTCTAGGGCCCAGGGCACAGCCCCTCTCCTCAGAGTTCACCTTCCCTGGGGATTTGCAGCCCTCTTCCTTCTAGAAGCCTCACTCCATTACCTGGGCCCTCATTTTGGATACACTAGGTTTATCTGACCCTTTGCATCTGGGCTTCTGATTTTCCCTTCCTCCCAAACCCTTCTCCCTGAGAAGTCCTCTTGTCCCCTCCCTCCCCATCCCCCACCATCCCCCCCCATCCAGGTCCCAGCCAGTCAACTCCCAGTGCTTGGGCTGCAGTCTTGCCCAGTGACCTGGAGAGGTCACCCACCTCTCTCAGGGGTGGGTGGAGCCTGGCAGGGGGAGTCCTGGGCCTGGCAGTAGGATCAGGAAGACATGGCCTTGGAGGACCTGGTCCCTCCCCTCTGCCCTATTCCAGCAGCCCAGGCTCGGCTGCTCTGTCCCGAGGACACGAGTCAAACCTCGAGCTGCCAGAGCCCAGCAAAACTCACAGGAGCCGCTGGCCCCTTCTGCCCGGCATCTAACATCTTGACTGAGCTCAGCTCTCAGGCCCCAGGCTGGGTCTGCCATGGGATGTGACTCCCCGGGGGAGAAGCCAGGATGGCAGTGGAGGGGAAACGAGGATTCTGGTGCATCTGAGCATTAAGCAAGCGTATGTGAATCAGATCACATGTGAAGCTACATGCAAATAAGCACCCGGTCTATTTCTGTCACTTGTCTAGAGATCCGCGTCTAAATACCTGGCAACTCCTTTCCCCAGCCCCAGCCATGGGCTCTGTGGGCTTTTGCTTGTGCCAAGCCCCCCAGCCCCCCACCTCACTCCCCCAGCTGGCAGATCCACGCCACCCTGACACCTGCAGCATTTCACCCCTGCCCTCCTTTCCCTCCAGAGCTTCCCAGGTGGTGCTAGTGGTAAACAACATGCCTGCCAATGCAGAAGACATAAGAGAGGAGAGTTCGATCCCTGGATTGGGAAGATCTAGAAAAGGGCATGGCAACCCACTCCAGTATTCTTGCCCCATGGACAGAGGAGCCTGGTGGGATACAGTCCATGGGGCCTCAAAGAGTCGGACACGACTGAAGCGACTAGGCACGCACACACGCACTCCTATCTCTCCAGACCTTGGGGGAGACGAGTTCCTGGGTAGGATGCTTGCCCCTCTTTCTGGACAGAGAGCTCACTGATGCCATCAGATCCGGTGCCTATGGAGCTCGGCTTCTCCGGGCCTGTAGGCAGACCCTTGGGTATTCAAAGGGCCACTCACCCAGCCTCCCTCAGGCCCAACCTGGCCTGGGGATCCCAGTTGCTGCTTCCATTGCCGCTCAGCCTGTGCCAAGTGCTTGGAGAGACCCTGGAGGGCCTGCAGGATCTGGCTGTGTCTGTGCAGTGTCTCCTCCAGGATGAAGCTTTGTTCCCCTGCGGATCAGGGCAGAGCGGGGACATGCGGGCCGCTGGGGTGGGCAACAGATTCTGTTGGCTGTCTTTTGAAGCCTTCTTGGAGGGGCAGAAACGTGTGGCTTCTGCCTCTAAGACTACCCTGGAAAGATGTGTCTAGGTGGTGGGGCAGAGCCTGCTTAGATACAGCCCCCTCAGAAGCCCCCCTTCCCGCTGGTTAAAGGGCTCTTGGTTCGAAGGGAAGAGGATACTGTGACCCTCAATTGAGTCCCTGGCCCACCTGCCTGTTCCCTGGGTCCCTACCCTCTTCCTGGACTCCATAGTTCAGCTTTGGAGTCATGTCTTCCTTGGTGCCCAGGCCCAGCCTTGCCCGCAGCCCTTCCAGCTGCTTCGCCAGGCGGAGCTGCTCCATCTCCAGAAAAGGCTGTGAGGGAGGCTGGAGAAAGAAGACACAAACTTAGGCCCCAAACCCAGAGGAGGGCCAGAGTAATCTTCCCACAGGGCATCCTTCAAGCCCTGTCCCCCTCTCTGACCAAACAGTCACCCTGGCATAGGCCCAGTCCTCCCAGCCCTACTGTACCTCCACCACACTCACACACACTCACACACACACCTAGTTCTCCCTCAGCTCAGCCAGCAGGCCCAGTCCTCCCAGCCCTGCTGTACTGCCGATCTTTACACTCGTCTCTCCCACCGTGGCCCAGACCCCAGCAGCTCCCTCAGGCCTTTGTCTGTGCCACTCCCTCTGTTCCTTCAAGCTCATCTTTGTCATGCCATCGTCCTGCTCCCCTGGCTGGTTAGGACCCCTCAGTGCTCCCACAGCTCCTTGAGGACAGAGCCTGGCTCTGGATCATCTCTGGCCCCCAGCACTTCCCAGCACTTCCCAGCACAAGGCTTGGCCTGAGTAGAGCTCCACAAGCAGGTAGAGATAAGGGTTGGAATGACAGGTCTGACAGCTGGACATGAGCAGAGTATCTGGGGAGGGGAGGGATCCCTGAGCTGCTTCTCCCCCAGCCCTCCCCCCAGGGAAGGCCCAGGTTCGGCATTACCTCTGGACCCGGCTCATGCAGACTGAAGGTCAGGAAGGACAGGATGTCATGGTCATCTAGAAAGCAGGGTAGGAAGGGAAGGGAACTCACTCCCTCAGCCCTCGCCCCCGGCCTCCACCATGTTCCAGGCAGGCAAGAGATCTGGGTGACTTTGAGCAGCTCTGACCCTCATCTTGCCTCTCTTCATAGGAAAGTTGTGAGGATCAGATAAGCAGACGGGTGGGCTGTGAGGATTGACTCCAACAGGGAGGTAGAGGGGGACCCCCAGTGAATGGGAAAACTGGACGGTCCTGACCTAGAGCCAGGGCCACAGGCCAAGCAATACCCTCAGGCCTGGAGCCTGGCTGCTACTGGCAGAAGAACCACACAGGGGCTGCCTCCTCCTCCTGACTCTGACCACGTCAGTCTCCTCCTTAGTAACCTGACGTGGCTCCCCAGTGCCTAGGGTCTAAAGACCGAAGTCCTGGCATTCCAGGAAGCCACCTCTGCTTGCACCCTGCTCTCCAGCTGAGTTCCTCCACAGGCTCTCCGTTAACATCACATCCTTTTGCTCCATTTCCTAGATGTCCCTCGTGGCTGACCCTCTTCCTCTTGCCCCACAGATCCCAGCGAGGGACTCCCTTGTGGAGCCAACACAGAAATGGAAGTGAGTTGTGTTTTACCCCATTTGAGACTTTCATCAACTCTGCAAGGCAGACACGACCTTCCCCAGATGGTAACAGAGGTTCAGAGAGGGTTTGTGGCTTTCCTGGGTCCCACAGTGAGGAACTGGCTGGCCCCACCCTAGCACTTCTTAGAAGGGGTGTTCAGTGGGCACCGGTCCTCTGCCCAGAAGGCCCTCACCTGCCAGGATGCTCGTGGCTGCCAAGACCCCAAAGAAACCTCCAGGGGCCAAAAGCAGGGGCCCCACATCGACACAGACCTCATCTGGGTCGCTGGGAGTGAGGCCGCTGTTCAAGGACACCTGAGGGACACAAAGGGCATGAGTCCCTCCCCGGGGGAGCCCACCTCTCTCCCCCAGCCCCAGCAGGGGCAGTGTCCCCACCTGACTCACTGGCTCCCTGACCCGGAAGGCGGGCGGGCAGCTTGGAATCAGAGTGACGTGGAGGGGCTCGCACACCTGGGCTCATGGCAGCTCTCCCAGGCATGTGCCGGGGCGACTTAGGAGTCTGTGTAGAGAGCAGGGATCCCTATGGGTGTTGCCTGTGTGTGCCAGGGACCGCGTGTGCTGTCACAGGTGTGTCTGTGGGATCGTGGGGATCCACAAAGCTCTGAGCCCTGTAACCTGCACTCCCTGCCCCGTGCACCCACAAAGGCAGGAGGGATGACTCACACGCAGCCACTGCCCCCAGTAGGTGATCCGTGCTCTGAAGGGGTACGGCCGGTTCCGGAAGTCCTGGCGGCAGGAGCCCAGCACCAGGCTGCCTCCATCCCTGTGGGCACTTGGAATCCAGCCAGGCCACACAGGACCCAAGGCCTAACCAGTAGGGGTGGTCCCAGAGGCCGTGCTGTCCAGGCCTGCAGTGCCACCCGCCCCTACTGGTACTGGTCTAGCTCCAGCCTCTGCTGCTGTATTCTGCTCTTGCAGCAGAAGAGAGAGGAGCGGGAAAGCAAGCCTTGCCTGGCAGAATGCTGGGACTTGGAATCCACAGAAGAGGCTGAGGCCCGCCCTGGGACGCTTCCCTAGGGCCCAGCCTGGACCAACAGTGGGGTTTCTACAATCCCCCAGGCCCACCACTGCTTCCATGGTCTCCCACTGGCTTCCCTCTGGGTACGCTTGGCCCATAGCAGGACAGACAACACGAGACCCATCCTCGCAGCCAAGGACAATATAACGAGCTGGCCTCCCCACAGGGGTGAAGCAGCTGGCCCAGGGGGTTAGGAGTGCTGAGACATCCTGAGTGTCTCTGGGCTCATGGAGACGCAGAAGCTCTCATGGCAGAAAGCCCGTCACCACCGCCTTCAGCCGAGAGGGGGCAGCACCGAGCAGGGGAGGAGCCGGCTCCAGGGCCCCAGCAGTGTGTTTGCCCTCTGAGCCCCTGTGACCTTGGGCAAGTTGCCTCACCTTTCCAAACCGAGTTCCCCCATCTTTAAAATGAGGATAATAATTGAAACTACCTCATAACATTGTTATGAGGGTTAACCAAGCCATGAGCGTGAAGTGCTTGGCGCAGTGCCTGGTGTACAGTAAGCTCAGGTCGTAAATGTTAGCAATTATTCTAATTGTTATGAGCTAAGAGGGATGTTTGCTAAGAGACACTGACGAACTGGCCCAGCTACTGAGGAGGCATCCTGGCTGCACAGGGATGGGCAGCCACGTCATCGGAGAGAAAGGGATGGTGCTGGCAGGCAGGCAGGTAGCTGGTGCGGGAAAGGGCGTGGACCTTCCACCAGCAAGTCTGGCCTCAAATCTCAACTCGGGCACAGCTGTGTGACCTGGGGCAAATCACTTCTCCTCTCTGGGCTCACTGTCTTCACTTGTAGTTGGGGCCTAATAGTCCCCACTTCTCAAGAGTGTCAAGATGAGATGATGGCAGTGCAAACACTGAGCAGGGCCTCACCCTGCGTCATTTCACTACCCTCGCTGCCCTGGGGCTGTTGGATTCAGTGAATCGAGGACTCCGTGGAGTAATTCCCAAGAAGAGCAAGCAAACTCTGGTCTCAGGCCCTGGAGGAGGCATAGCTGGAGCCTAGTGAGAGGGGGGCCCTGGGCAGTGTCATCAGCTCAGATGAGAGGACAGCAAGGAGGCCACCGCCCTAGGAGGGGGGCTCTCTGTCAGTGGGCTGTGTGGGTAACCACCGAGCTCCTTGCAGCCCAGGAATGAGGCAGGGGTCAACCCAGGCGGGCCCTTACCCAAGTGGCTCGTAGGGGGTGTGCCCGTCTCTGGCCAGCACATGGATGGCAGGGCTGTTCTGTGTGGGAGGTGACAAGCAGCCTGAGACCTGGGCACAGGGCAGAGGGCAAGGGTGTGGGCAGGACGATGGGCAGGAGACCACCACTCACCTGGGGATCCTGGGCTGAGGAGTCGAAGAGGATCCCGATGCCGTCCCCTGAGTCCGGTGCCCCCAGGACAGGGCCTACCTGGCCCCTGCCCCGGGTGTACCACACGGCCTGCGGGTCCGCAGCTGCTCAGGTCAGGGGTCCCTGCAGGACGCTGGAACCCTGGGCTCACCACCAGCTCCTCTGACCCACCCCCTCTGCCAGACCTTCGTGGGGACCACTCACCATGCCCTGGGCTCCCCGGCGCCCCGGCCCGGTCACCCTCATCTGTATCTCCACCTCCCAGGCAGGGAAGAGGACAGGGGTTGTACTCCACACGGCGCCACTCCGGTTCCGCATGGATGGGGCCAGCCGTACTTCCTCCAGACCCGGGATGGCGTCTGCGGGCCAGGGCAGCTCAGGGCCTGGGCCCCACCAGCCCCTGCTCCCCATCACTCTCTCTCACTGGTCTAGGCTGGGCTCCAGAAGGAGGGAGGAGGGAACATCACAGCTAATAGGTAATAAGCCAGCTGGTCAGACAGTGGAATCCACCGAAGAAGTGAGGATTGAGTCTTTGCCGGGGGAGGGTCAACGAAGTCTCCAGACACACATGGAGCTCTTTACCTGCATTCTCACATAAGACTCACTGCAAGTCTGTGCAGCTTGCTTCTATAAGGCCCCATTTTATCTTTCAATTATTTATTATACTATTTTTGGCCACACGGCATGGGGGATCTTAGTTCCCCAACCAGGGATTGAACCCATGACCCCAGCAGTGGAAGCTTAGAGACTTAACCACTGGACCACCAGGGAAGTCCCAAGACCCCATTTTATAGATGAGGAAGCTGAGGCTCAGAAAAATTAAGGAACTAAGTGAATGGGAACCCAGCTCCCTCTGACTCCAAAGTACAGGCCATTTCCACCATGAGAGAGATTTGTGTCCAAAGGGAATGGCAACCCACTCCAGTATTCCTGCCTGGAGAATCCCATGAAGAGAAGAGTCTGGTGGGCTACAGTCCACAGGGTTGCAAAGAGTGGGACACGACTGAGCAAGTGAGCCTGGGAGCATTGTGTTTCTCTGAGGAGGAAAGAGAGGCCTATGAGGGGAAGGACAGGCTGGAGACCACGAACACAGGGGAGCACCCTGAGAGAATAACCAGGCGGAGGGCCAGGACTCTAGGCTGTGGACACATGGGTATGTCCAGACACAGGCGGGCCTTCCTGGTGGGGGCACCTAGGGGGCATCTCAAGGTGGGGAAAGCAGAGGTGGGAACTGGCCGTGAGGGATGGAGTGAGTGTGAGAATTACCACTGATGTGGGTGGGATGGGGGGAGAGGGAAGGAAGGAGTGAGAAACTGAGGCAGGTTTGGCAGGAAATGGAGAAGGGAGACCAGAGGCCTTGCCCCAGCTGCCTCCACTCCCCTGCGGCCTGCCAGCCTGGAACCTGGCCCAGGGCCCAGACCCTGCCAGCATGTCCTGGAGACTGCTAATCCAGCCTGTTTGCTCGGCAGAGGCCAGAGCTGGGGGCAGGGAGGCTCAGAGGCTGCAAGGCCAGGAGGGCTGGAGCCCTTGGGAGCCACCACCGCCTCTGAAGGGGCATGCAGGAGGCAGAGGTTGCCCATGTCTGCCACACTTCTGCGCTAGGCCTCCGCTGGATTGTTCAGGGGACCTCACTGCAGACTGCTGGCTCCTCGAAACTGACTCAGCCCTGTGTCTCTGGGCGGGGCACAGAGGACATAAGGGTGAGTCGGATAAAAGGATGAATGAGTGAATGGACAGTGAGCATATCTCTGAGTGACCTTGAAGAATGTGCCTCTGCTCCCCCATATGTCCTGGAACACCCCAGACTTGGTGTGGCCCAGAACAATGAGTGTGGTCTGGGCCCTACCATCCTGGTCCCGAGGCAGGGCCTGCTCTGTGCTATAGAGAACAGCCTCCTCCTTTGTTTACCTCCTGGATCTTTGTGAGGGAGAACTGGGCCTAAAACCCTGCTAAGAGGGCCTGTCTTCTTAAAGGGATATTTGCTCTGGTCTCAGGAATTATGCTGTTTTTCAGAAATTACACCTCATAGACACAGAAATATACAATGGATCTGCTTTCTCTCTTTGGTTTGGCTGCTAGGAGGCTCTAGACCAGGCTCATGGCTCAACTCTGAAGAGTGGGCAGGCTTCACAGCATATATTTTGGCAGCAAGCCATGTTCTTGGACTCATTTCATGCCTCAGTCCTAACACTATGTCTCATTCTTCTGGCTCACTCCTAATTTAAATCCCTCTCAGTTGCATAGGTCCATATAAGTCCTCAAAAATCTTTTTAGAACAAGACCGAGTAGAAGACAGATTCTTTGTAGGTCTGGGTTTGGAAGGCCCTGAATACAACATATGGGCTAAGATGTTCTCGTGCTTGCTTCCACCCAACAAACACGCAGGGCAGGGCTGGGGCCCTCTCTGGCAAAATAGCTGGCCACGAGGATGCCTCCCTCCAGGCTGCCCCCCAGGTCTCCTGGACAGCCACAACCTGACAGTGTAGAGCCAGAGAATCAGTCTGTGCTGATCTAAGCTGCCTTGTGTCTGTGAGTCTGAGACTCAGCCTATTAGCATGTGTGTGTGTGTGTGCACAGGTCCATGAGGAAGGGTGGTGAAGGGTTCTCCAAGGAGAGGTAAGAAGAGAAGGAGAGCGAAGTCCCAGGGCAGAGAAGGGGAGAGGCAGAGAGGAGAAGTTAAGGTGGATGGGTAGGGGTGGGGTGGTGGTGAAGCAGGAGACAGGTCGGGGGGTGGGTCCTGGGGCCCCTAGCACTGTCTGTCCCAGGCCTGGCCCTGTCTTGGGCACTGGCTGTACTGGCAGGCCCACTCCCCACCAAGTCACGGCCACCCAGAGCTGGTCAGCCCCTCCAGTGTTCTGAAGAACACTGGGCACGGCTGGTCCTCACCCGACATTTTACCTCCGTGATGGCTCCAGAAGGGTATTCCAGCCCCAGGCAATGCCAGCCTTGGTCCTTTGAAGCTGAGCTTGTACTGAAATCTTCGCTGAGGTAGGTGGCCCCCCTCAGGGCTGTGGGGGTCCAGGAGTATGAGGAGGAGAAGGCAGAGCAAGGGATCCAGGCCACGGACCACCTTCATTGCGAAGGGATCTAGAAGGGGATCTAGTATCCGGGCCCCAGGGTGGATTTGCAGCTGGGAGGATAGGGAGGGGCTCCTGGGGCAGGGCCAGGTGGGGAGGAGCCAGGATGGCCCAGAACCTGGGTTTTTGGCACCGTCCTCTCCCTCCCTCCCCAGCACAGACATCCTGTTCCTTCCAGGCCTGATCTCAGGCCCAGCCCCACCCTTTACCTCCAGCCTGATGAGGCAGCCTGATCTCCTGCCAACCTGAGCTCTGCCCCTGCTCCTCGGCTCAGGCTATCCTTCCTCCTTCCATCTGTCCCAGTGGCTGCAGGGCCTCAGGGGGGTCACTGGGACGAGCCACCCTCAGCGGCTCTGACTTTCCTCCGTGCCTGGGATGGGCCCCCTTGTCCTGGGTCCTTCCCACGGATGGCTGTCCCTGCTGTCTGGCCATCACTCATCCATCCCATCCTTTCCTGTCCTGCTCTTGCTGCCTTGATTCTCAGCTCTCTCCCATATTCCCAAACACTCATGCCTCCGAGCAACCTGGTTTCCTCAACAAAGAAATTATGTGAAAATAAAAAAAAAAATAAAGAAATTATGTGAAAATAGAAAGGGAGTCTTAAGAGACAGAGCAAATAAATGCAATGCATGGACCTTGTAAGGGGAAAAATGAGATGGGGAAATTTGAACAATGGATATTTGATTAAGGGATTCTTGTTAGAATTTTTAGGAATAATAATGGTATTGTGGTAGAATTTCTCTAAGTCTTACGTCTTTTGGAGAAATATACTAAAGCTTTATGGATGAATTGATATAACATTAGGATTTGTTCCAAATCTCCTAGAACTTGGGTGGGAGGAGGGGAACAGGGTGTGCATGGCAGAGAATTGGCCTTGAGTTGATAACTGTTAAAGTTGGGTAGTAGGGACATGAGGGTTCCTTGTATTCTAATCTCTACTTTTATATGTTTGATAATTTCTATAATGAAAAAAGTTTTTTAAAAATAAGCAATCCTGGGACTCCCCTTTGTGGTCCAGTGGTTAAGAATCCTAGCAATGCAGGGAACGTGGGTTCGATCTCTGGTCGGAGAACTAAGATCCCACATGCTGCAGGGCAGCTAAGCCCACGTGCCACACCTGGAGAAGCCTGCATCTTGCAACGAAAGATTCCACATGGTGCAACTAAGACCTGAAGCAGCCAAATGAATTAAAAAAAAAAAAAAGCTAAAAAAATCCTGTATCTCAAATATTTTCATCCAAATAAATTTTGGTTTTCCAGAGTGGCTCCAAGAATTCTGGATAGCTTAAGTTTTACTGTACTTTGTAAACCCCCAGTAGAATTAAGATACTGAAGCTCTACAAGTTAATTAAAACCACGGCTGCAAATGGAAAATTTTAGGACATGCTAAAAGAAGAACTTCATTTCTCTACACTGAGCGCTCAACCACCTCCACTTGCTTCTCCCCCTTCCTTTTCGTAGCCGAGCTGTGGAAATGTGGGCTCCCCTCCAGCCCTGCCTCCTTGCCACCCCCTAAGTCCTTCCAGCTCCTGCCCTCCCCACCCCCGCGCCCCATGAAAACTGTTCCAACAAGGCCTGACGATGCCTGTTCTCTGTGCCTAGTGGACACTTCTCAACACAGTCTCTGCAACGTGAAATGCTGTGGACACCCCTCCCCTCCCCCTGGGCTGAGAACCCCCACCCCAGGGCTCACCTGCCTCGCTGCTGCCCCCGGCCACCCCAGGAACTGCTTCTTGGTCACTCTTGTCCCTTCCTGGCCTCTCCCATCTCTCCAAAGTCTCCACATACTACCTGGCCAACCTCGTCCACACCCAGGGCTTCAAGCACCATCTCTGTGCCCACGATCCCCAAATCTCTGCTTTTAGTCCAGCTTCTCCTGGAGTCACAGGCCCAAATAAACATTTAACGCTGGAGGGGACCTTTCTGCTTAGATGTCACAAAGGCTCCCAGGCCATAAGTCCAAACCAAACTCTTCTCCAACCCCCAACACATCCTCCTCCAGGGCTGGGGTGTCATGGGTGGCACCACCCACCTTACCAAGTCGGAGACTGGAGTGTCCCCAGAGCCCTTCCACGGCCCCCTCCTCTCCTCAGCCATCAGCAAGCCCTTCAATTGCTCCTGCCACCCTCAAACTGTTACCTGATGCTTTAATCTCTCCAAGCCTCAAGTACCTTATCTGTAAACTGGAGATAATAATAGTGTCTCTCTCCAAGAGTCGTTTGGAGGGTTAGATGAGATAATGCATCCATTAGAACAAGGACGGGCAGAACTCAGCTCAGTAAAACACCAGCTGTGTTCATCTTCCTCTCCACCTCTTACCAGGTCCCTCAGCCCAGGCCTCCATCAGTCACCTCCTGCCTGGCCTGTCAGCCTTCCCACCATTTCCCCGTCCCCATTCACTCTAGCCAGACTGCAGCCAGAATCATCTCTCTAAAATGCAGACCTGGCCAAACTCTGCCCCTAATCCTTCTGTTGTTCTTGGTCATCTTTGCATAAACTTCTCACAGGGCCTGCAAAGCCAGGTGGGGTCTAGGCCCTGCTTTCTCTTTAGCCTCACTTGCTCCCAAACCTCATCCCTTGGCCCCTTAGCCCCGGCCACACTTAAGCCTCTCAACTGCCTCTCACCTCACTGCCTTTGTCCAGGCAGTGCCCTTCCTTTAGTAGGATCACCCTCCCTCTCTGTCTCGGATGGTCCTCCACTGTCTGAGAAGCTCCCTCTGACCTCTGCCTCCCTGGCCTGGGTGGCAGTGGCGACACCCACCAGATTTCCGGGTAACAAACTGAGTTCTGAGCAGGTTCCCCAGGTCCACGAGCTCCTTGGGTGAGAAATCCTATCTCACTCATCTATGATATGCTAGTGGCCAGGAGAGCACAAGTGAAGGATGAGAGAGAAGGAAGGGGGAAATTAAAAACTGTGAAGGGGGTGGAGAAGTAATGAAGGGCTGGGGGCAGGAAAGGGTTCACACCAGGTAGAATATCTGTCCCCTGTGCCTGCATTCCCACAGGGCTCCATCAGCTGGATCTTGCCCCTTCACTCTTGTCACACTTGTCACAGTTCTCCATTATGTCACCTGCTTGGCCCCTCCTGTGACCCCATGGCCACAGGCCTCTTTGGAGGTTTCTGAACCTGAGCTGGCTTCTGGACCAGTTAGTGAGAGCTGATCATCAATAGGCACCCAGATCCTTGCTTTCAGTGAAGTCAAGATGGGAGCATGAAGTCCACACTGGTATTGGGCACAGAGTGGATACCAGCACACTCTAGATCAGAGCCCCCTACCCCCGACCCCTGCCCTAGACCTGTTAGTCGTCTACCAGTGTGCCCCTGCATGGTACCCTCTCCTTGGACTCTCACCAGGACGGTCCCTCTCCCATCGCAGACCCACTGCCCCTCATGCTCTGGATTCCAGCTGCCAACCTCGCCCTTGGCAAGCTTCCACTTGGAATCACTACCATGCCCTGCCCTCTCTACTGTCCCCCTCCCTCTCAGTATATGGACACAATCTCGAGGTAAATGTTCTTCCCTTTGGCAGTCAGATTTGCTTAAGCCACTACTGCCTTAAAAATCCTTTCTTCATTACGGCTGGATTCCTCCACAGACTGTCTTACCTTCCTGCAGTCCTTGCACCTCCTCTAGCCATTGTGATCGTTATCCAGAATCCACCCCCACCAAACTTTTGAGTCTTGCTAAAGTCACCAGTGACCTCCTTGCAGCTAACCCCTACAGCAGACTGTTTCCCTCTCCTGTGTCTTCTGAGAAGCAGGGAATCTGCTGGCTCCTCCCTCTTGGAATGCTGCTACCCACCCCCTTACCCTCTCATTCACCCTTCTGATCTCAGCTTACGTGCTGCTTCTTCTGGGAAGCCCTCCCTGATCTACACATAAGGTCTGATTCCCATGCTACACGTTTCCTTCATAGCACTTATCAGTTTGTCTATGTGATTGTCTTCCCAACTGTGAACTC
Source organism: Giraffa tippelskirchi (assembly GCF_054371585.1). Lineage (NCBI taxonomy): Eukaryota > Metazoa > Chordata > Mammalia > Artiodactyla > Giraffidae > Giraffa > Giraffa tippelskirchi. The sequence continues at coordinate 33,721,866 of NC_137286.1, read as the reverse complement.
CACAGAGTCTGTTTTGCTCACTGCTGAACCCTAGTCCCACAACACAGTAGGGATCCAAGTATGTGTTGTTGAATGAATGGTCTGGTTTTAACAAAATGCATCTGGCTGTGTGCAGAGAGAACAGACTCGGGGAGGCGAAGAGGCAGCAGCACTGAGCTGCAGGAGGTGATGGGGCCGGATCACAGTGGGCTGAGGAGCAGACCCGAGGCGTCCTGTACAGTCAGAACTGCCTGGATTTCAGGTCCTGTAGGCTGGGAGAGGACAGGTCAGAGCCCCAAGGACAAGGGGACACTCCACCAGCTGCCTGTCTCAGTGAACGAAGTGAAACCTCATAGGCTCTACACTGACCACTGGCCCCGTGGAATCCAGGGCCAGTATGCCTTCCCCATCTGTGCCCCGCAGGGCTGGGCACACGTGGGGGCGGGGTCAGCGATGCCCCATCTCGGGTGAGCTGTGAAAACGGCCAGCAGCTCAGAGCCTCCCCATCCTGGTCACGTCTCATCAGCACGAGACGTTTATCCTGCCTCCTACCAAGGGGAGCCCATGTCCGGCGGGTCAGACCTGGCTTTCTCCCCCTTCTGTGCTCCAGCCCTCCCTGTGCTGAGGGCCTGAACAACACAGCAGGAGAGGCAGCTGGGATGCCGGCGGGCGGGACCCAAGCCCAGGATGGCCCGGGGCCAGGCCTGCCCGGCAGCGGGATGCTGAGGGAGGCGGGTGGTGAGAACTCCCTCGCGGCAGACACAGGACACTCGCTCGTGCAGCTGACACAAGGCGGTGGCTACATCTCCCCGCAGTGCTCCCCACCCCACCCCCCTCACAGGGCAAGCACAGCCTCACTCACGAGAGACAGGGGGATAGACAAGATGGCACGGGGATGGGTGGCCGGGTGGGACAGGCAGGCTCGGCGTCCTCATGGAGTGGTTTATTACGATTCCATCTCACAAGGCAGGTGGGTGGGCGGCAGCGGCACACGGACTCCAAGCCCCTGACAGACGTCTGCCTCGGGCGCATGCAAACAGTGCAACATGGTCAAGCGCAGACACGGGGCGACCGAGGCGACATGGACACGGGACACGGGGTGGGGAACAGGGCCGGGGCGATGGGTCCCTAGAGAGGGGCCTGGTCTCCCCAACCCTAGTGGGCAGGACAGGAAAATAAGATTCGTACTTCTTGTAAAATGCCCATTTGCTGGGTACTTTCTTTCTCCTTATCTTGAAAAATAATAAAAAATAAACACACGGAAAAAAAAAATCTCAAAAAAAGGAAAGGAATAAAACTCTAAGAAGGCGAGAGATGGGAGGCCAGGGGGAGCCTGACCATGGTAGGGCGTCTAGCCCCCGGCTCTTCAGCCTCCTCCCATCCAGGCCCGTGGGCAGGGCTCCCAAAGCCCCACAGGTGGGTCCATGGAAGAAGGTGCCAGGCCTAGGCGGGGTCTCCAGGGGCCAGATGGGGCGCGGGCTGGGACAGGAAAGAGGCCCACTGGCCTCCTGCTGGGCTCAGTTCGGGTTTGGGCCCGGCGAGCAGGGGCACGAGGTCCACAGTCTCTCCGGGTTCAGTCCCCACAGGCCCTCGGCCTGGGCAAGGCTGGCAGTCACAGGTGCAGCTCGTGGGTCTTGATGTGCTCCAGCTGCTCACGGAGCTGCAGGAAGGAGGGCCGCGTGGCGGCATCCAGGTGCCAGCAGTTCTTCATGACCTCGTAGACTGCAGGCGGGCAGCCGTCGGGGGCATCCATCTTGTAGCCCTTCTCCACCCGCGGGACGACGTCCTTCAGGGGCTGCGGGTAGGTGGGTGGTGTGAGTCGGTGCAAGGCCTGACCCCAAGGGGACCCCTACTTAGCACTCCTCTCCATGACACCCCTAGTTCTGTTTCAGGTCCAGGTCCAGGGTGCGGCCTGCGAGGACCCCAGGGCAGGTCTGCAGCTTCCAGGCCTCAGATGGGGGAGGCAGGGCCCAGTGAAGCCCCCACCCTGCCACCCTCCCATTCTCCAAGCCCCAGTCTCAGCCCAGCGCCCACACTCACAATTCTTGGATAAGGCACTCGCCCAAAAGAGTAGATTTCCCAGAGAAGGATCCCGAAACTCCACACATCAGACTTGGTGGAGAATTTCTGCCATGTGGATGGGAGAGGCAGTGTCAGATCCTGGGAACTGGGGGTGGGGGTGACCAGGAAGCCCATCCACCACTGCTCAGGCCCAGAGGAGAAGCCCACCCACCTTCTCTCTTAGGGCCTCGGGGGCTGTCCACTTGACTGGCAGCTTGCCCGTGTCCTGAGTGCTGGAGGCCTCCTTGGTGAGGCCGAAGTCGCTGACCTTGGCCACGTTGTCCTCAGACACCAGCACGTTGCGGGCAGCCAGGTCCCGGTGCACAAAGTTGTTGCCCTCCAGGTATTCCATGGCCTCACAGACGTCTCTGGGGGTGAGCCACCCACACGTCCCCTCAGACAGGGGTCCCATAGCAGGGCAGTTCCCCACCCCCCAATCAGGGTTGCTTCACTCACAGTGAGAACTTGAGGAGACAGTCTCCGCCCAGCACCGACCGACCCCGAGACCGCAGGTAATCCACTAGACTCCCCTGGGGCAGGACAGACAGACCGACAGGCCCCATAGGTTAGACTTGCCCTCCAGACCTCAGGGGGCTTGGGGCTGGGTAAACGGCAACACTCAAGGGAGGTGTGAGGAGAGGGGAAGGGCAGGGGAAAGGTCAGGACATCAGTTCTGAAAGAATATCAGATCCTACATGCTGGACACTGCACTCAGCAATCTTCATGCATTGTTTCTTAATTCTCATAAATCTCTGAGGTAAACTTTGTTACTAACTCCCTTCACAGATGAGGACCTGAGGTTTGGAGAGGTGACACAATTTTTCCAAGGTCATCTGGAATGGTCATTCCACTGGTCACCTCCAATGAATAAATGATGAGGTAGGACAAAAGCCAAGCCCCAGTCCCTTCAAAGCTCAGTTGGAGAGCAGGGACCAAGGGAACAGGGGCCCAAGGGTATGGCGGGGGGCTTGGGGCAGGCACACACCTTGGCCATGTACTCGGTAACGATGTACAGCCCGCCCTTCTCCTCTAGGATCACGCCCAGAAGCTGTACCAGGTTGCTATGCCGGAGTTGCCTGGGGCGGGATGGGGTGGTCAGAGCCTGCCAAGCCTCCCCATCACCTCCAGGCTCCGGGGCGACCACCCCACCCACCCCCTGCCCCAACTCACGTCATGACAGAGGCTTCAGCCAGGAAGGCCTGCGCAGTGGCATCATTCTTAATGCACTTGACAGCAACTTTGTTCCCTCGGTAGTCACCCAGCATCACGTCTGGGGGAAGATGGCTGGGGCTTGTTCCCTGGACTCCCCACAGTCACCTGCCCCTCCCAGGGCTCCCACCCTCTCTGGCTCACCTCCAAACTCCCCCTTCCCTATGGTCTGCAGCAGCTTCAGGTCCTTCATGTTCAGCGCCCAGCCGCCTGGGTAGGAGGTGATAGAGGGGCAGGAGGCAGTGGTCAGGGAGCGGGGGTTAAGTCAGAGCAGGGGTCGCATCAGAGGCAGACTGGACTATGACATGTGGGGTTCCCTGGAGGTCTCCAGAGCCTCCGGGATGGGGGTCATGCCAGGAAGCCTTGGGGGAGGAGGCGGATGGGCAAGAGAGGGGTGGGGGTGGGGGTGGCACTCACTGCGGAAGAACTCATCCTGGGCAGCCACGGTGCCCTCCATGACCTTCGGCTTGATGAGGCGAGTACAGAGTCCATCTGCATCTGAGGTGTAGTGCTACAGGGTGCAGGGCAGCCCATCAGGACCCGCCCCTGGGCACCACCAGTGGCTCCCGTGCACCGCTCTGGTCTGACCACCAGGGGGCAGCAGAGGCCGGTCCCACCCAGTCCAGAGTTGCTTTGGGGAGGGAGGGCTCCCCATTTCTAGCAGGGTTAGGGAGGCCCAGACACACAGTTCGTCTCCCATGGCACCCCACACCCCAGGTGCTGGATGGACACCGGCTGCTGCTATCACTTAACCTCACCAGCAGCCCTGACTTTGTGTAATACCAGCCTCTAGCCAGAGGACCCCTGCCCCAAGTCAGGCCAGCGAGGGTACAGCGCTGAGGGTGGCTGCAGGAGGCACGTGAAGGCTGCCTGGGGCACAACTGGCCTGGGGAACTGCTGGAAACAGGGGCCACCAAGGTAGAGCTCGAGAGGACACGCTTATACACACATGGTTGGGCAGACAGTTCTGAGTGGCTGGAAGAAAGCTAGCTCTGGGATCAGAAGACTCAGATGTAGTCCTGGCACCTCCAATTCACAACAGTGTGACCAGCAGCAGATCCCTTAACTGCTCTGAACTTTTGTTTCCTAATCTATGAACTGGGTTGCCACCTCCGTGTGGAGGCACTGTGGGGTCAGAGATCAACCCTGGCACACGACAGGGGCTCTACGGAGGCGTGGGGAAAGGCAGGCTCGCCGAGGCCATGGGACCTGCCCAAGGTCACCCCGCCAGTGGTGGTGGGGCTGCAGCTGGAACCCAGCCAGCCCAGGAGGCCCTGCTCACCTCCACCAGCTGCATGAGGTTCTCAAAGTAGACCTCTTCGTCGATGCTGAGCTTGCTGGCGTGGTACATGATGCGGTAGTGCTCCACCTTGCCGTCACAGCTCACGCATAGCGTGTAGTCCCCGGGGTAGTTGGTGCTCTCCCGCACCAGGAACAGGCCCGTCTCTGGTGGGCACAGGAGCCGCTCTGCCTGTTCCCGCGTGATCTTGCCGTGGAACCAGCTGCAGGGAGGCCAGGCCTGGGGTCGTGGCAGCCCAAGGGCAGTGCCGGGCTCCACTTCCCGAAGGCCCTCCCTCTGGCTGATGCCTCCCCGGGGTTCGTGGCTCAGACAGGCACTGAGGCCCTCATCCTCTGCTTCCCGCCCTTCATCCCCTCTGAGGTCCACACCCACGCCCTTCCTTTTGTCTGGAGAGGCCCTCACGGACATCCTAGCTCTTACTCTTGCCTCCCTGCTTTCCTGACTCTCTTCCAGGGGACTCAGGGCTTCTGTCCTCCTCCCTCCCAGTGTGGAGCTCCTGATCACTCCTTGGAGGTACTCACGGCATGAGGCTGAGCTTGGTGCCTGCCTTCACACCCTCCCGCTTCTGGACATAGTTGGCTGGGATGATGCCCTCACGGCCCACCTTGTTCTTGGCTTTGTACCAGTTGGGGTCCTGGGGAGAGGGGAACCCAGACACTTTCTCAGGCTCACCCACCCCTGCAGGGGAGCAAAAACCCAGAGGTGGGTGGTGGGTGGGGGTGTGAGGTCCCTGGTTACCTTGGTGACAGCCACAATGGTGAGCACGTCTCCTTTGCAGAAGGGAAGGTCTTGCTCAGCAGTGCCGTGAAAGTTGTACTTGGCAATACATTCTGTACCGGATGGCCAGGCGGCCTGCAGGGCAGGCGACAGGTGGGCGGGTGCAGCTCAGGGCAACCCCCACCCACCTGCCTGCACGCCTGCAAGGTCACAGCCTCTCGCCTGGCCTCCATGAGCCTGGGTGAGGTGCCCCTCCTCCAGAGAGCGCTGGGTGCCTGCCAGCTGAGTTTCACCCCCTGGCCTCCCATATTGAGTGACTGCATCTGAATTCTACTTTGCTGAGAGCCAGGGCTGGGGAGAAGGGGAGCGAATCGACCCACATCCTCATTCTCTCTCCTCTCAGCACCCCGTGGTAGCGTGGGGACCCCCTGCTGCACCAGACCCCCCACCCTTGTAGTACCTGAATTGCTGACATCTTCTCAGAAGATATGGCGTCCCCGTGTCACAGGAAGGCCAACCTGTCACTTGGTACCATGAGAGCTGTGGGGAGAAGGGGGGGCTGAGGGGAAGCTGTGAGAAGAGATGGCTCCGCCATCACTGAGACCCCGCTCCCTCCCCACAGCAATGTGAACAGATGCCAGAGGCTTCTGGAGCTGGGGTCTGGGGCAAGGGCTGCCCTTTCCAGTCTGGGCAGGCTGCGGGTACTGGGCAGGGGAGGAGGGCTGAGGACCCCCAACCCTGAGCCCACTGTGGCCTTAGAGCCCACAGAATGACCGACAGAGGCCACAAATCATTGCGGGTGAGTAGCACCCGCCTACCGGCCCCATGGCGGGATATTAGCTAAGTGGTCTGTGAGGGACCACCGTGGGTGGTCACTGAGGGCGGCTGCGAACCTGGCAAAGGTGCTTGGGATTCTGGGGAAGTCACTTGTCCTCTGTGGGCCTCTTAGTTCTGTCACCTATAAAAACTCACCCAAGCAGTATCTCTGAAATCAAATGTAAGCCAGCTCCACGGCCTGGCCACCCCACTTCCGGGCACACACTCAAGAGATGACAGGGCAGGTGTTGCTGAGCCAGGCCCGGGAGAGTGCACGGTAGCCCGGTCTGAACAAAGTGCACCCTGGGGACTGCCCAGATGCTCACAGGAGTGAGACAGATAAGCAGCGTATGTTCACAGAACACTGGACAGCAGCAAACGTGAATAAACCACCACTGTGAACCAACACTGATGCGTCTCTAAGCATCAGGCTAACCAAGACGCCAGGCAGGAAGCACACACGCCATGTGACCCCATTTGTATCAGGTTCAGAATCGGGGGATTCCCAGTGCTGGATGGAGACCTTGGAGGTGGCAGCTAGCTGACTGGAAGGGGGCAAGTTCACCTCTGGCAATTCACCGAGCTGTACCCTGTCACTGGGGTACTTTCCGGTGTACACATTGACTTCAATACAGTGGACTCCCCCAAGAAAGCTACCCCAGCCAACGTGATGCCCCCAGAGCAGCAAGTCAGCCCCGTCCTGCACATACACTCTTTGAGGCCCCAGCTCAGCACTCCCTCTACAACCATCATCTTCCCACACACAGCCCAGAGCTGCCGTGTACCTGTCTCAGGAAGCAGAGGGATGGGACTACTGTTCTTTGCTGACAGATGAGGAATCTGAGGCTTAGACAGGGTCAGTGACTCTCCCATGCCTATGGTATGTCAGAAGAGAAACTCCTCCATCTGTCTTGTTCCCAGGCTGACATTCATGAGCAGTGGAAGAAGACCTTTAAATGCAAGTGCCTAGGGGTGTGAAGGAAGTGAGGACTGCAGAGCTCAGGTGGGCTTCCTGGAGGAGGGAGTGCTGGAGCTGAGCTGGGAAGGTTGCCGGGCTTGGAAAGGCAGGGGCACCCCAGCTGGAAGCCCATGGTGAGGGAGGGTGGGAAACAGATCCTATGGTCTGAGCACCCCGTCGTCTGCTGCAGGGGACAGTGAGTACTGGGCCCGCAGGGATGTGGGGCTTCAAATGCCAGGTGAGGAGACAAGCTTGGCTTCTGAGGGCCATGGGACCTGGGGCCTGAGCAGGGGTGGGGGTGGTCTGGGCAACCAGAAGGAGCTGGGGGGAACCACCACCACCGCTTCCAGGCCCCAGTCCTGGGGCTCGGGTCGGGCAGACCAGGCTCTGACGAGTACACAGCGGGCAAGAAACCCAATCCTTCTGATCCTCGGATCTCACACTCCGAAGGCAGGACAGGGACACCCTGCAAGCAGGCTGTGGAGGGAGTGGAACGAGCCCCCAGACTTGCAAGTGTCTGGCATCAACCCCTGCCCCTGGGGCTAAAGGGCTTCCCTTCCTCCCGGAACACACAGTGCTTCCAGTCCCAAGGCCAGCATGGCAGCCTCTGCCATCTGGGCAGGGAGACTGGATCCCCCTAGACACACACACACTGACGCGACGGAGCCACCATGAGTATAGGAAGCAACTTTGGGCTCCCGAGAACCACCTGTGGGAGCCACGAGCTCCTCTTGCCCCCATTTCATAGAAATGGAAACCAAGGCTCAGGAGGTTGCGACTACTTGTCCTAAGTCACACCACTAGTTAGGGGTGATGGTCTGGAACTTGAATCAGGGTCGCTCTGTGGTTGGCTGGGTCCTTAACCTGCAAGCCCTTCTGCATAGGGGCTCTGCCAGCTCTCTGCATCCCCACGTCTCACGGAGGGCGCGGAGGCTGAGGTGCCGTTAGTCACCCTCTCAGCTGTCAGTTTGCAAACACTCTCTCCCCGGCCTGCAGCTGCCGCCGCCACCTCCCCACTGACTTGAGGATAATAATAAAAATAATAATAGGCCATGTTGGCTGAGCACTTACTCTGTGCCAGGCTGTCCTTTTGGCACATTATGGCTCATCAAATCCTCTAACAACTGAGAGAAAGGCTATTATTATTCCCATTTTACAGGTGAGGATGCCGAGCTAGGCCAAGAGGCAGGTGGCCTTACCTGAGGCTACACCTGCAAGAGCATGCTGCCTCACACAGGTGTCAGGCCTGAGCCAGCAAGCCATCCCATCCCCCTAATGTGCCCGCACGTGTCCACAGGGCTGCCGGCAGGCTGGGACCACCCTGGCCTAGAGAGTGCAAGGGAAGAGGGAGAGGCGAGCAGTGCTCAGGGGGAGGGGTGAGCCCAGGGAGGTCGGGGGGCTTCCTCGAGGGCCTGGGTTTGGAGAGGGCAGGTCAGGAAAGGAGAGGTATGAGCTAGCCTTCCCCTTGAGCTACTGGCTACGGCTTCAGGACTCAGTTTTCCCATCTGTACAATGGATTGGTGACAACCTTGCAGCTTCTAGGGCTGCCCTGAAGCCTGCTTTTCTTTACACAGAAATCCTGCTGGCGGGAGCTGCAGATACTCTCTGATGGCTCCTCCCTGGCGAAGTCACGAGGCCAGGACGACCCTGTCCTTAGGGCCCTGAGGGTCCAGACGGGCTATCCCCCTCCAGGTCAGAGGCCAAGAGTCAGCGGCTGGGAGGGGCCGCTACAAACTGTGGCCTCTAGTCCGGCCTTGGTCAGGCACAGAGGGGCCCTGCTGGCGTTATCTGAACCTTGTTTCAGGCTGCTTTGTGGAAGAAGTGCAGGAACAGTGTCCTAGGAGTCATGGGCTCTCAGTCCGGTTCCTGCTCTGTCTCCAACTTGCTGTGTGACCTTAGGGAAGTCCCTTGAGCTTTCTGGGACTCACTGGCTCTCCAGCACGTGAGCCAGATCCCTTTATCACCTGCAGCTCCTAGGACTCTACCTCCCTGCCTTGGCATTCCCTCTCCACCCCTCCCCATTCTCTACCCAAGGAACTTCCACTCAACCTTTGGGGTTACACAGGTGCCTAAAAAAAATGGAGCAGGACAGTCCCTGCAGCACTGTTTGGTGTAGCAAGAGGCTGGGAGACAAATTTTATGTCCACTAATAAGGAACCAAGTAAATAAATGACCAGATATCCCCCAAAAGGAAAAAGGCCAGCTGGGATGGGGCCAAGACGGATCTCAAGGTGTTGAAACAGAAATCTCCCCATGACAGAGTAAGTAGAAATGGCAAATAACCAGCTCAAGTCACGAAGGACATGTTGCTAGGGGTACAGGACAGTGACATGGCATCTGAGGACCACGTTCCAGATTGACCAGAGAGAGGAAAAAGCACTTCCACCACAGCGAGATGTGGCCGATGCCTTGTTCACCAAGGGATCAAATTAAGCAGCACCAATGAGGAGAGGAGCATACAGACTGCCTCCTACCCTGAGGAGGGCACAGCATCCTCTGTGCGACGGGCCCACAGAGCGGCTTAACCTGACTCCAATTAGGGAGCCCAAATATCCGGCCTGACTTCAGAGTCAAGGTCATAAAAGACAAAACAAACAAGCACAGGCTGGGGAATGTTCTGGATTAAGCAGGACACTGAAGAAACATGACACAACAACAAAATGGTAATTATGGGCGACAACCTGATTGTGGTGATCGCATCACAATACACATGTGTACCAAATCTTCACACTGATATCTCAATAAAGCTGAAGAAGAAAGAAAAGACACACAACAGCAAGACTCAATGAGTGATTCTGAATCAGATTCTGGATCAGAGGGAAAAAATAGCTACAAAGGTCACTTAGGGACAACCTCGAGAAATGAAAACGTTAGATAATATGATGGAATTAATGTTAATTTGCTTAACTGTAATCATGGTGCTGTGATTATATAATAGATCTGTGCTAAAGTACTTAGAAGAGGAAGGTATGATGCCTGCAAACTCACAGTCAAATCAGCAAAAAAAAAAAAAAGTATACACATATGTCTAGCACACAAAAGAAGAGAGGTAAAGCAAATGTGGCAAAATGTTAAAAACTGGTGAGTCTGGGTCAAGTATATATGGGTATTTGTGCATGTATACTAAGTCACTTCAGTTGTGTCCGATTCTCTGTGACCCCATGGACTGTAGCCTGCCAGGCTGCTTTGTCCATGGGATTCTCCAGGCAAGAAAACTGGAGTGGGTTGCCATGCCCTCCAGGGGATCTTCCCTACCCAGGGACTGAACCCAGGTCTCCTGCACTGCAGGCAGATTCTTTTTCCATCTGAGCCACCAGGGAAGCCCATATATTTATTATACTATTATCCCAGCTTTTTGGTAGGTCTGAAAAACTCAAAGACTGGAAAAAAAAAAGCAAGGTGCAGGACATCATCCATGGTATATTACAATCCTTGTTTTTCCAAAGGACATACCATTCATCCCTGACCTCAGAAATGCACAGAATATCGCTAAAAGACAAAAGCAGCTGATAACGGAGGTTCTCTATCTCTGGGAGGAGGAAGGAGGAGTGGGGATCAAGTTCAGGGAAATTTCCTTTTCTTTGTACATCTGCCGTTCTGTTCTTTGTTTTTTTAACAACATGTATCTATTGAGTGAGTGAAAGTTGCTCAGTCTGTCCTGTCTGACTCTTTGCGACCCCATGGACTATATAGCCCACAGAATTCCCCAGGCTAGAATACCGGAGTGGGTGGCCTTTCCCTTCTCTAGGGGATCTTCCCAACCCAGGGATCGAACCCAGGTCTCCTGCATTGCAGGCGAATTCTTTACCAGCTGAGCCACAAGGGAAGCCCATGTATCTATTGCCTCCCCCCTAAAAATTAAGACTGAGTTTCCCAGGTGGCTCAGTGGTAAAGAATCCACCTGCCAGTGCAGGAAACACAAGAGATATGGTCCAATCCCTGGTTCGGGAAGATCCCCTGGTTGAGGAAATGGCAACCCACTCCAGTATTCTTGCCTGGGAAATCTAAATCCCATGGACAAAGGAGCCTGGCGGACTACAGTCCATGGGGTCGAAAAAGAGTCAGACATGACTTAGTGAATTAAACAACAAGAAAAAGAGCAAAAATTAAGATTAGTAAGAAAATAAGTAACTTTTTGAAACAGACTCCTGCCAGGAGTCTTCCACGGTCATTTGGCTGTGGCGGCTGGCTGCTCCAGGCCTCCAGAGCCTCTCACATCTCATGGTCCAGTGAGAACCTCCCCGACCCTGGCCTGGGAGCCCTGCAGGAGTAAAGCTGGGCTGACTCACGTCCTAGCAGGGGCCAGGCCCAGAGCGGCTGGTCAGCGAGTGAGTACTGAATGAATGAATGAACCAACCAATGACAGGGGGAAGCTAGGCTGGCTGCACCACACTGCGGTCCCATAACCGACAGGAGTATATTTAACCCCAAAGGGACAGCAGCTGCCACCCCACCCCCACAGAGCTGGGGGCCAGGGGGCTTTCACTCCGACTTCCTGCCCCAAACCCTGCTCCCAGGAGTCCTTGTGCTGGGGTCCCGGGAACAGGCCGGGCATTGTGCCCAAGCGCTGAGGTCAGTGGCCATAGTCTCAGGCAGGCTTTCTTGGGAGCCCAGGCTGGCAGGGAGGAGGGAAGCCCAGAAACTGCCCTCTTCCTGCTTTGGGGCAGCTGTAGACCCCGGAGCCAAGCACGTGCTGAGGGCCAGAGTAGGTCAAAGGGCTCCTGCCCTGCCCCCCTCACCAAAACTCCACTGCCTAGTGGGGCGTGGGAGCCTTCAGTAACTGTTTACACCCAGCTAAAAATACCCACTGAAAAGGGAAGTGCACAGGAGACCTGGGGGGGGACTCGGGGGCCACAGTCCCCAGAGACTCTGGTCCTGCCATAGGACCAGCTGGAGCCTCTGCAGGGCAGGGGCAGCCCCCTGGAGGCAACAAGCCGGTCCACCTTGCCCTCTCGTTCTTTGAGCCACTGTTTTAAGAGCCTCCCCGTGTGCCTAGCCCGACGTGTGGTGGGTCACTATGGACAGGAGGGGGAAGAGCCCAGGAGGGTCCTGCCCTGGGGACCCCAAGAATGCTACTTGGCTTCTCTCCCTGGTGCCCAGCCCTGCTCCTGCTCTCCTAGCTGCCAGGTGGTTGGTCAGTGATGGCCAGGTGTGCTTGATGCCTCAGTGAGACAGGTTGGGGCCACTGGGGAAGTGGGGGGAAGCGGGAACTGGGAGGATCTCAGGTGGAAGCGACTGTGCTAGATCAGGCCAGGATTCGGATTTCAAACCGTGGTACGCAGAGGGTTAACTGAGGCTGAAGAAGCTCAGGGTGGGGTCTACAGGGGCTCTGAACCCAGGCAGTCTGGAAGCTGCTGACAGGTATCGGGCAGACACAGGCAACACTGCTTCTGATTGGGCTCACCACCCCCCCAAGGGCAGTGCACCTGAGGAGGGCGGGGGCACCACCCGCAGCCGGGCTGGCTTGGTAGCTGTACCATCAGCCCCGCCTCTGGTTTTGCAAGGGGCACCCAGGCTGCGGCACTGTGATGTCCCTGGCCACACACCAGGGCGGGGGTGGGGGCTGGTTCCCACTAAGCCGGACGGGTGGTCCCAGAGCCCTCAGCATACCCACTACACAAAATGTCTCAGGGCCGGGCAGCAGCAGAACTGGGCACAAGACCCCTGGAGAGGCCTGAACCTCCCTGGGGGGCAGGAGAGGACTGGAAGGAGGGTCCCACTCACTCTGCCTCTGGTGTGTGCTGTCCACCCCCCACCCCAGGGCTCCCTCAGCCTTCAGCACCCCGGTCCTAATGAGAGGGGTGAGATGAATGGCTGAAAAATGTTAAAGACCAAACTACAGCCAGCAACTCACAGGCTTTTTTCCTGCACCTCAGTGGCTCAGTGGGACCGGAAATCCCGTCTAGCGGTTTGGGAGAGGTGGGGGCTGGAGGAGAGGAGCCTAATGGGGAGCCTCCTCCCCCAGGCACTGCTGTGGCTGGAGGCTGTCACTCCTGGCCCAGAAAGGTTTCTAATTACCGCTCAGGAGCCTAATTACCTACATGCACTGGGCAGGGGGGACTCCAGGGCTCCCCACGGCCCTAACCCAGGCCTCAGTTCCGCCACACCCCTCGGCACAGCCTGTGGTCTTTGCATCTTCATCTGCCTACATTTACATATGGCCTCTCAGCACTGGTCTCCAAGGAACCCTTGAAAACCAGACTGTCCTTGTCCCTCAACCCAAAGTCCCCAAGTCACCTTATAGGTGGGGAGACTGCGGCCCAGCGGCCAGTGAGTGGTCTAGAACTTTGACCCCCAGATTCCCATCTCTGGTCTGCCCGTCTCAGAGAACATACAACCGTGCTACCCAGTGGAGGGAGAAGAAGGGTTACTAACACCCTCCCCCAAGGGATGGACTGTAAAAATGAAAGCACGGGAGCGAGAGTCTACTGACCCAATCCTGCCTTAGTTACTTCATCCTCAAAAAACCCCCGTGAGGTTTTACTGTTATCTGTTTGACAGAGGAGGAGCCCAGCTGAGGATGATCACCCAGCTTCCAAGGGGGAAGAGTGAGGATTTGAGCTCAGGCTTGTCTGAACTTGGTCAGCAAACCCTCCACCCTCTCCTTGGGCAGGACCAATGACGTCCTGGACAGACAGGTGAGGGAGGGCAGCTGAGGGGAGACTGGCCGGCCCTCCTGTTCTGGGAAGCACGGGTTACATCTGTGCCATACCCTGCCTTGCAGAGACAGGTCAAGAGTTTGTTCAGGGCCACACAGCAGCTACAGCAGTCAGCAGCCCCACAGAGTAAGGGCTCCGGCCAAGGACCTCTGCCCCCACCCACCTCTTTCTCAAATGCTTCTTGATTTTCATGGCCCTGCCTCTCCAGGAAGTCCTCCTGGCTGCTCCAGCCTACGCAGATCCCCAGCTTCTGAGCTCCCACCAGCCCTGCCAGGAAGTTGGAACCACAGGCCTCCCTCAGCTGACTCCTCTCTGAGTCTGGCCTCCTCTACTGGTCGGCAGGGGGCTCTGAGGGTTCCCTCTCCCCTCTAGTCTCCCTGCAGCACAGGCCGGGCCGGCAGATGTCCGGGCCTGGGTGAGAAGCAGAGGTTGGGCTGAGAAGCAGCAGCCAGGGGGTGCAGGTGTCAGGTGACACCCAGGTCTTCACCCACCCGCACGGCTTCCAATCATGTGGAGAGTAGACCGGCGGGGGTGGGGGGGTGGGGTGCGCCAGGCAGCCTCTCTTTTGCGTCTGGAGGCCCAGGGCGCGGAAGGGGAGGGGGAGGCGGAGGGAAGCTGCGGTTGGAGGCCCAGCCCCACCGAGGCGTTCAGAGCTGGTGTGTGATGAGAAGCCACGTTCATCACAGGACCTCAAAACCAGGAAGAGAAACTGAGCAGGCAGAAGGGCGAGCTGGGCTGCACCGGGCCCCCAGCTCCTCGGGGCCGGCCAAAGGGAGCTCCTGGACAGTCACTGGACAAACCACCTGGCCCTCCTGGGCCTCAGTTTGCCCATGGGAAAAATGGGATTTCTACCCCCGGTTCTGCCACTCTGGCCCTGACTGGTATGGGCTGCAGTATGCCTGAAGCCAGGGACCCTCCCCCAATTAGTGGAGTACTCCTGGTCCTGCAGTGGGCTCTGGCCTCTCCTGGGAAGCAGGGCTTGGCCCTCTGCAGCCAGCCTTGCCCTGCTTGCTTCTCCCCTCAGCCACGCAGGGAGCACACTAGCTCTTCCTCACCAGCTCTTTATTTTTAGGTCTGAATTTGACTTTAATCATTACTTAGCGGATTCTATTTCCAGCCCTTGGATGAAGGGACCCAGAGGAGAGGAGGAGGGGAGGCAGTGCTCCCTGCCTGGGATGGAGGGGTGGCCTGCTCCTCCACCCATCCTGTCCCCAACCAAGAAAGGGGGGCACTGAGAAACACCCAAAGTGCTCACCCCAGCCAGGCCAGCATCTTGGAGAGGACCGCACCCTGTGACCTCATCCCAGCCCGGGCTGTGGGACAGAAGGGCAGCTGTAATGCCCACTTCCCCTGCACCAAGACCAGGCAGGAGGCAGACACTCCAAAGGCAAAAGTCTGGCGGCTAGAGTCCGAGGTCAGGCGCCGGGGAGCCCTCTGCATTGAACGAGCCACCTCGGGAAGGACCCTCTGCCTAGGTTAGTCCTGAGCCATACTGGGGTCATCTGGGGCTATGGTCTCATAGGCCCCGGGAGTGCCAATCTGAGACTGGTTTCCTCCTAGTGTCCCTGGGGTGGCACTAGGAAGGCACACCCCCACCCCCGTTCTCCGGTCTCCACAGAAGCAGAACAAGAGGAAGCAGGTGATGTCACAGCAGTACACACTCAGGTTAGACCTGGGCAGCACCTGTCAGAGAGAGGGTTGCTGACACACGAGATTTCCCAGTGATCTGTGGACCATCTATGTTCCCTTCAACTCCCAGCTGGGAGGCTCTGGAGTCTGTGCCCCCTGGCCCCAGCTTCCTTCCCTCCTTCAGCTGCTCGGTGGGAGGATGCGGCCGGCATGGCTGTCCCTGGCTTGAGGCTCAGGATGCCTGGGTTCCTTGCCCAGTACTCAGTTTTCCCAGGGAGTAGGTCCCTGTCTCTACTGGGGAAACGTGGGGGCTGGCCTAGGAAGTAGCTGAAGCTGGGGGACAGGAGGCAGCCAGGTTCTTGGAGAAGAGGCCTCATTCATTCAGCTCTGATGCTGGAAGAACAGAAGGAGAAGGGGTAGGGCCAGGCCCCAGAAACCAACCCATAGCCCATCTTCCACATGGCAATGGGGCGGGCAGAAGGCAGAGGGGCAACAGGAAGGCAGAGAGGGGCGACAGGACACTGGCCAGAGCAGTCTCTGAACACAGGGTTTCAGAAGGGCTCCCCAGGCAGAGACCACCCTCAGTTAGGTGAGCCATCAACCAACCCTGGCCCCAGTGTCTTCTGCACATGCCGAGGCAGCTGGCTGTGGGCACTCTCTCAACAACGCCTACCCTTCTTACAGAGCATCTAGTGGACGCCAGGGGCTGTGCCAGGCACTTTCCAGTACCTGGGTTAGTTTGTTCAGTGTCTGCACATTCCCCTCTGAAGTAGGGATTGCTGTTGTGTATATAAAGGAACTCTGGCTCAAAGGATGACCTGCCCAAGGTCCCTCTACCCTGGCCTCAATGGCACAGCTGGGCCCAGAGTCACTTGTTGGCTGGGTGCCAAGTTGCCTACTCTCTCCAATACCCTCGGCTGCTATGGGGGCCTGTAGTAACAACAGTTACAACAGCGACAGACGGGCAACAACAGTGCACAAGCCTGGGGAGAGGGTTGGAGTACCGCTGCTATGGAAGAGCTGTCCGGAATATTCTGTAGCTTTTTAGAGGCAAAGTTACAGATTGTGTAGCAACATGAGAAAATGCCCAGATACAGTATTAAATGAAAAAAGGTGTGAAGTCACATACACCCAAATGACAACAGCGATAAAGGAAAAAAAGATCAGGGAAAGACTGGCTGGGAGCTCCAAGATACTAACAGCCACTGCACTGGGGAAGAAACAGTGGGTGAGTTTTTCGTTTTCTAAATGGTCTGCAGCGCTGTTTTGCTACTTTCTAAATTAAGCACCCTAACACTACATACCTACACACTTAGTTTTCTCGTAAGGAACTTGGGCTTTGTGTCCTGGGGACCTGCCTGTCCCCTAGCTCTGGTCCTGTGTCTAGGACATCAAGGGATGGCCTTTCTGATTTGAGACAGCCCCTGAGATACACGAGGGTCCTTCCCTACCTTCTCTTTCGCAGATCAAGCACCTTTGGGGTATTTCTTTGAAGCCAAGACTTCAAACCCCTCAAAGATGGAGCCCAGAAGTGGACCCTGGCCGTCTTGGCCGATCAGGCTTGTGGGGGCAGCCACATCACACTGTGGGCCCTGGGCCTCTGTCTCTGCCCAAACTCTGGTCTGTTCCATCATGGTTCAACCCCTAGGGGCCTGGTACCCTCTGCAGCGATGCTGGAGACCCTCTCCTGGTCCTTCTCAGTCCCAGGTCCAACGCAGACAGAAGAGCAGGGAGGAAGACACCAAGCTCGCCAGAGAAACAGTGAATCCCTGCACACCCGATTCCTGAAGCCAGACCCTTTCTACGAGGGCCTTGGGACCCTGGGCCGCACCTGACAGCTCACAGGCGTCCAACCAGGTCAGGTTTCAGCCCTAGGCCCTCCAGTTGGAAAGGAAGTTAGGGCTGGGTGAGGGGAGCCTCACAGACCCACCACATCTGTGAACCCTCCACTGTGCTTGTCAGGGCAACCGGAAACAACAACGATCAAGGGCAGAGGCCTGAGAAGGACAAACCTGCCAGTGGTCCCAGGGCCCCAGACACGGCTCCGTATCCTCCAGGGGACACCCCACACCTCTAGGAGCAAGAGGATCCTGCCACACTCCCAATCTCCCTCCTGCCACCTTTGCCCTGTTCCTGCTGGGGCTCCTACCAAGAAAGACATTGGGACCATCAGGGTGTGGGGAGCTTGGAAGAGACCATCTGGGTGTCCCCACTCTGACAATGCTCTGATGCCAAGGCGGTAGCGTGGTCCCTACAGGGCTTTCTCCTCCCCCCTCCAGATCCCAGTCACCAGCTGAGCCAGAGGTGTACAGGAGGGCTGAGTCAGAAGAGCCCACTGGACTGCTTGAGCTCAGAAGCAGGGGTACACCCCACAGGTGCCCCCACGCACTCACCATATCCCATGAGTGGGACCTGGCCTCAGACACCAGGGGGAAATCCCATAGGTAGGGCTGATGCTGCCTGAGCCCAGACAGAGGCAGAGCTGGGGCCGGAAGCCCTTTCCCTTCTCTCCAGCCCTCTGCAGGGGAGCACGTGCTCACCCCACAAGGTCCTATGGGCCAGGCTGGGGGCTTATATCCCTTGTGGATAAAGGTACCTGAATCGTTTCCCTCTACCCATAGCAGCCCAGCCCTGCAGAGTGGGGGGAATGAAAGGACAGACAACCTAACTCTACCAGAGGCCTGGGCAGCAACTTCTCCCTTTAAGCCTCAGTCCCCTGGTCTACAGAATGGGAGGGGAGAGGAACCCCTAGTTAAGCTTCAAGAATCTGACGGCTGGACACGCCCCTTCCTGACACCTAGCCTGGGCCCTGAGGAGCCTGGGAGAACGGGCTGGGAGACAAGGCTGCCAGCAGGTGGGGGCATGGTCCTAATAATGCCCAGTGTCACCTCCACCCAGGACAGAGGCCCTGCCCAGTTTCCCCACCCTAGGGTCAGAGGTCCCTTGGCTTAGGCCTGGTCTTCTGGGAGGCTCAGGGTGACAGGCTCAACCTCTGGCAGGCTCAAGGAAGGTGGCTGGGCCCCGGGCTTCCTGGAGACGGCAGGGCCTCCGCGGGGGGAATGAGGGAGGGGTCAGAACCAGGCAGGCCAAGGAACCTGCAGGGAGGCCCGGGGCAGGGAACGGCAAACCGCCCATTCTCCGGGGGCCCTGGTCCATGCTGACCCCCTCCCTCCAGGCTCTAGCCAGCACCCACGAAGCGGGTGGGGGAAAGACAGACTCGCGGTGGCCTGAGACAAGTCTGTGGGGCTGGAAAGGCAGTACCTCCCTCGTGCGCTCCCCTCCCAGTCCGGCTGACAGTGACTCCCGGGAGATTTCGAACCCGGGAAGGAGGTGGGGGGGGTAAGGGAGGTGGGGGATGGGTGTGGACGCCACGGCAGCTGCGAGAGAAGCGGGACGAGCGACCTCCGCCCGTCTCCCTCCGGGAAGCACTCGGACGCCCACCTCCTCTCCCGGCCCGCCAGGCACTCACCTCTCTCGGGGCACTGCGGTCCGGGCCACCTCGCTGCGGGCAGCATCAGCGGCCTGCCGGACGGTCCATGTGGCCAGGGGGGAGGGGAGGGGCGCAGGGGTCCCCAGGAGGTGAGGTACAAAGAGGTCTGGGGGCGAGAGGAGGGGGAGGAGGGACGGCCAGACAGAGGCAGGGGGATGGCCGCGCGGCCCGGGTCGGGGAGGGAAGAAAGGCGGGGGAGAGGGGGCGGGAGGGAGTCGGGGGGAGGAAACAATGTAGCCGGCGCGGCCCCGGCAGAGTTCCGCTTCCGAACGCCGCCACCGAGGTTCGATGTGGGGACGTCGCGCCGGCTGCCCGGGGCGGCCCCGGACGCTGGTTCGGGGCGCCGCAGAGGGTCCCCGCGTTCCACGCCCCGGAGGCTCCGGCGGCCACAGGCTGGCTGGGGCGGGAGGGACCGCTGGCCGGGGGGCTGGCCCCGACGGCGGCGCGGCCGGGAGACCGCCGCGCTCGGACCCCACCCCAGCAAGACCTCCGCGCGCGGTGCGGGGTGGGGCGAGAGCGGGAGGGCGACGGCGGTCTCGGCAACGGCGGCGGCGGCGGCGGCCAAGCTCGGCTCGCCCTGGGCTCCGCTGGGAGGAAGCTCGCAGGCCTGGCGAGAGGAAGCGCGGCCCGGATCCTCCGCCCGCGGCACCGCGCCTGCGCGAGGGAGCCGGCCCGGCGCGCGGCGGGGCGTGGGCCGACGGAGCAGCGCCCCCTGCCGGGCGCCGGGGACACTGCGGGGGGTGTGTCCGCGCGCGCGCCCTGCCCCCGCCTGCCCGCCCGCATTGGAGGCTCCCGAAGGTCCCTCAGGGAGGGCCGGCCAGCCCGCCTTGGCGCAACCTCCAAGCCTTCCCCGGTGTAGAAGCTACGGAGGCCAGGCCTCGGCCCCTCTCCTCTGATCTGTTTGTGCACAGGGGGCCTCACCCGCAGGAGCATTCATCCGTTCACAAGCATTTCCTGGCGCTGCCAATGTGACAGGCCCTGTTCTGGAGTCTACCCGCAGAGCCCCTTGGTGGCTGTCAAGGAGTTCCCAGCACCGACAGGCCAACAGACAAGCGCTAGGAAATAATTGATAAAAGTGAAGAAGTGGTGTACAAGGCCCACAGGAAGCAGGAAAGAGGGGAGGGCTAACGGGGAGACTGGATAGACCTGGGACTTCAGGCAGAAGGAATAAGCATGGGCAGAGGTCGGGAGAGATGAAAGCACTTGACACCTCTGTGCTGTGCTGTGCTCAGTCTTATCCGACTCTTTGCGACCCCGTGGGCTATAGCCCACCAGACTCCTCTGTCCATGGGGATTCTCCAGGCAAGAATGCTGGAGAGGGGTTGCCGTGCCCTCCTCCAGGGCATCTTCCCAACCCAGGGATGGAACCCAGGTCTCCTGCATTGCAGGCGGATTCTTTACTGTCTGAGCCACCAGGGAAGCCCCAGATGGCTCTGGGAACTATAAATGGCTCAGTATGGCTGCAAGTTTGCAGGGTAGGTCCTGCAAAGTCGTGGGAGATGGGGTCCCCTCAAGCCACAGAGAACAGAGAGATCCAAAAGGCCTTATGGGACTTTCTTGGACTTGGTTTTCAGCCTGGAGGCAATGAGGAAGTTGTCAGTGACTATGTGACCCTGGGAAAGTTACTTAACCTCTCTGTGCTCTAGTTTACCAAATGGGGAAAGTAATAGCACCAACTTCTTGAGGTTCCGTGGGGGAGGAAATGAATTAATATGCTTAAAGTGCTTACTATGCAGTGGCAGGCACTTAGTCAGCCCTTAGCTAGGTATCACTTCTGACTATATATTATTGTTAATGAAGGACAGGGTGTGATGGGCTCTGAGTTCAGGAGCAGACAGTGAGTGTGTGTGTGTGTGTGTGTGTGTGTGTGTGTGTGTGTGCACGTGTGTGTGTGAGGGGGGAGTGTAGAGTTGGGGTGAGGGGGGGCAGTTGGGATGGAGGAGAGACCAGAGACTCCAGTGTAGGTGAGAGGCAGGGCACTTCTTAGGGACTGGGCCCTGAAGGAAGGTTCAGGGTTGGATGGGCAGAGGAGAGGGTCGTTCTATGATGGGGAAAGGAGGTATACAGGAGGTGAAATTCAAGAGAAGTGAGGGACTTGGGAGCGAGAGGGACAGTCAAGGGTCTTGTGGGAAAGCCAGCTGAGAAGACAGTGTGGTTGTACAAAGAGCTGAGCTGGGTGTGCCTCCCCAGACAAACCACAGGATGGCCCTCTGACCCAATGCACCCCTGGGCCAGTTTCCAGTAAGAAGCCAGCCCTGCAAGGAGGGAAGTAAGTGTAGTCACACCACTGCCCTTTGAGGAGATGTCCAGTAAGTCTTAGAGACAGCTGTGGTGTAATAGGAAAAATCCATGGATTTGGGGTTCTTACAGTAAAGTTAAATCTCAGCTGGACCACTTCCTACTTGTGTGACCTTGGTCTAGTTACTTAACGTCTCTGAGATCAGTTTCCTCCTCTGTAAGATCAAGTTCAAAATGCACCTCTCTTGCAAGAGATGGTGCGGAAAAAAAAAAAAGAGATGGTGCAGATTCAGCAAGATAAAGGCCTTGGGGTGGGGGAGGTGGGGAGGGCACTCAGTTTGGCTGGTTTCCCTTTCTTTCCTCTGAGGTCAAGATGGAGTGATAAAGTGGGACCAGATGGGGCCACCTCTCAGCCTAAAGGAAAGCACTTCGGCAGCTCTGCAAAAGCTTTCGGAAGGGTCAACCTGACATCTCCCCTCACCCGACTGAATCAGCTGACAAAATGGGAAAGGGCTGTGAGGATCCCTCATTCCAGTTTTGTCACCAGTCCCTCTTCCTTTACCCCGAAACACATTTGACTTCTTCCCATGGGTTTGCTGTGGCCTGAGTGTGAACTTTGGAGTCAAATAAACTTGTATCTGCATCCTGGCTCCACCTCTTCAGAGCAGAAATGAAATAGATTTGTTAACTTCCCTGAACCCTGGCCCAGGAGGCAAATCAATACATGCACAGGCCCCACAGAGCTATCCCTATGGCGGAAGAGCCAGTTCCCTTCCAAGTTCACCAGCATTCGTTCATTCATTCCCTCACTCAAATAATTACTGAGCACCTACTAAGTGCTTGGCACCCTTCTGGATGTAGGAGTTGAAGGGGTGAGGAAGAGCACCTTGGTTCTTGCCTGGTGGGATCAATAAATAAGCAGGATAATTTGACACTGTGGCCTGAGGGCAATGAATGCTTGGTGGAGGAGAGAGCTTGGGTAGGGGAAACACACAGGGATGATGGAGAGACATAGAGGACCCAACAGCTTAAGGGACAGCCAGAAGGTCAAGACGACAAGACCAGTGAGGGAGGGCTGTATGAGAGGAAGGGGCCTGATTTGGTAGGGTGTTGTGGGGAAGAAGTTTTATTACATGAGTTTGGATTTTATTATATGAGCAATGTGGACCCAATGATAGATTTTTAAGTAGGGGAGTAACACGATTAAGCAAAAGTTAAGAGACCAGTACAGAGGCTTTGCATAGTGTGGCCATTGATGATGGGCCTGGGCCCTAGTGGACAAGGGAGAACCACGTGGCAGTTTTGGTGTTGGGGCTGTCTGAGGGGAGCAGAGGCCCCAGGAGAAAATGGACCTGATCATCAAGTACAGCTGGAACACGGGGAAATGCTGGTGCTCTTTGCTGAGAGGTAGGGAGGACCTGGGAGAGGGGCAGACTCGTGGTAGCACTCAGGAGCTATATTTTGGACAAGCTGAGTATAGGACATCCGTGAGACGGGGAGATGTCAAGTTGGCTTTTGGAGCCATGTTTTAAAAACAAGGCCACTGAGGCTCGACCCTGAAGAACTTTCCCAGAGTCTGACCCCCAGTACTGGGGTTCCAGTCTGAGGACCTCCAAAGCCTGGGGCACCAGATAGCCTCCCTTTCAGCGGACTCTAGGGAAGGAGCTCATGAGAGAAGAATCTGCGGGTTTTAGGATGGGGGGAAATTTAGAAGGAGCCCCCTCCCTGCCAGGTAGGCTCAAGTGCCAGCTTTGCCAGGCTGGGCTACTTGTCCCTATCTTGGGAAAATGGAGGAAAGAGGGCAGGCTGGAGACCCCTGGATGTGAGGAAGGGGGCTCAGGATTTCTGGCTGCGTTCGATGACACAAGGCCACCACACTAGCTCAATGCAAAGTTGGGTTGGGCACCAGAAGTCCCGAGCTTAAGCACATTTATGGGTAGAATGAGCTCTGCTCCCAGCGTCCCCTGGGAAAGGAAGGGCCTCTTCCCCTTCCACCCTGCCTCCTCCCCTCCCCCAGCCTCTTTACTTTGAGATGACAGTTTAGAGAAGCTGGTGTGAAATAGTTTGAAACTCAAAAGTCTGGGCGGTCCCCCAGGGCAGAAAACAGGAAGCCAAGATTAAAGGCAGATTTCCAGCAAAGTCCTCTTTGACTTCCTGCAGAGCAGGTGCTCAGGCTGAGCTCACTGACAGCAGCTTCCCTTGCTGGCAGCACCTCTGGGTGTCTCAGCAGAGGCTGGCCCTCCTTCTTTAGGAGCCCATCTTCAGTCTTATCATCACCGACCCCACTGGGAGCTGGGAATTCCTGCCAGGCCCTTGGGGCAGTGAGCATTCTCTGAAAGAGGCTGTGGACGGAGTGGTCACTGGCAAAGACGCCTAGTGGTGGCACCAACAGGAAGCGGCACCTAAGGACACCTGGGAGGCAGGGAGACCAGGTGGAGAGGACATGGGCTTTGGGATCATTCAGGCCTGGTGTGAATACCACTTCCTTGCTGTAGGGTCTCACTGAGCCTACAGTGCATCAAGAGGTGGATGCAATGGAAAAGGGGTCTCCCGGGAAGGTGGCTGGGGAGACTGGACCAACCCTGGGGGCTGAGAGGCCTAGGGAAAGGCAGGACCAGGAGAAAGCAAGTGACAACAGTGGCTGTCTCAACATCAAGGACCATTTGGCAGGGTGGCCCGGCTGATAGCCATGGCTGCTAAAGGCTCAGGGGGCCAGGGGCCAGGATGGGCCTCCCTGTGACCTCTTTCCCTTCCTGACCCACAGGAGAGCTGGCTTTTGTGGGCACTATCAAGCAAGAAGCTATACCTACCTCATGCAGAGGCAAAGCCTTGACCTTCCAGATAAACCCTATGCTCTCCTCAAAGGGCCTGAGCCCCCACCCTCACAAAGCTGTCCTTGGGGAAAGCGTTACCCACCT
This sequence comes from Giraffa tippelskirchi, assembly GCF_054371585.1. NCBI lineage: Eukaryota > Metazoa > Chordata > Mammalia > Artiodactyla > Giraffidae > Giraffa > Giraffa tippelskirchi. Next base: position 33,697,892 of record NC_137286.1, on the reverse strand, counting down.
GGACCTAGAGCCGTCACATTTTGCAAACCTCCCTCTTCCGGCTTGAATTTATCCGGAAGAGGCGGCACTGGTCTGGGGGATCCAGGTTCTAGGGATAGACTGCCTCCTGACTTTGGGCGAGTTCTCCCCTTGTCCTCGGTTCCCCTTCTTCTGTACCAAAGGGTTGCCCCTGATGATCTCTTGTAGCTCTGATTCCTTGTGCACAGGTGGAGGCCCTGGGCATGAGCGGGGTGGGCAGCTGCCAATGGCCTCCAGCTTCTGTCCCCCTGGGACCAGGGAACTACCATTTTCTGAGCATCTACAATGTTTCTGTTGTTCAGTCGCTAAGTTGTGTCTGACTCCTTGCAATCCCATGGGCTGCAGCCCGCCAGGCTTCCCTGTCCTTCACTGTCTCCTGGAATTTGCTCAGATTCATGTCCATTGGGTCGGTGATGCCATCCAACCATCTCATCCTCTGTTGCGTCCTTCTCCTCCTGCCTTCAATCTTTCCCAGCATCAGGGTCTTTTCCAATGAGTTGACTCTTCACATCAGGAGGCCAAAGTACTGGAACTTCCACTTCAGCATGAGTTCTTCTAATAACTATTCAGGGTTGATTTCCTTTAGGGTTGACAGGTTTGATCTCCTTGCTGTCCAAGGGACTCTCAAGAGTCTTCTCCAGCACCACAGTTCGAAAGGATCAACTCTTTGTTGCTCAGCCTTCTTTATGGTTAAACTCTCACATCCATTCATGACTACTGGAAAAACCATAGATTTGACTATATGGACCTTTGTCTGCAAAGTGATGTCTTTGCTTTTTAATACATTGTCTAGGTTTGTCATAGCTTTTCTTCCAAGGAGCAAGCATCTTTTAATTTCATGGCTGCTGTCACAATGTGCCTGATACTTTGTTATTATTATTGATGATGATACTAACATTTACTGGAAGCTTACTATGCACAAGCATTTAAAATGTCAGATTAATGTCGCCTCTCTTTACTGTAATGGTTTGCTCTAAGGGAATTTTTAAGGAAGCTTCTTTACTTCTACCATGATGGTGGCAGAAATCTTGATGATTTGGTGGTTTTTTGGCTTTAGTGGTATTAGTGGTGGTGGTGACCCAACCAAGAGGCCACTGGGAGCTGGAGGACCTCACTCTTGTGGCCTGAGGCAGCCTGTATATAGGGCCTCCCTGACCACAACACAGGAGTTAACTGGCTGGTCTCCTGACCTCGGAGGTCATGGGTCTGGGCTCCCCAATTCATAGTCCCTCTGGAGTAGGCAGATGCAGAGCTAAGTTCATGACATGGATTGGTCAAGGAACCTGGGATTGCTGCAAATTGTCTGGTGTCCTCCCCACGGCACGTGTTTGTTTTCTCTGGGGTCCCTGGCTTTGGAATGTTCTGGGGCACAGATACTAAACAGGGTGATGAGAGTTATTGCTACTAGGAGGGATGTGCGGGTATATGCAGGCACGTAGCAGAGAAGCCCTCCTCACCTGAGCGCTCAGACCCTGCAGGAAGAGAGGTGCCTGGAAGGCAGGCCAAGGGAATAATAGAAGCAGAGGCTCTGCAGCTGGAAGGGGCTGAGCTTTGGGAGAAGCAGAAAGAGGCCAGGATGGGCTGAGGTGCAGGGTGTGGGGGGGCTGCCTCAGGAGCAGAGGCCAGTGGCCAGAGTCTGCAGGGCCTCCTGTGTCCACCTTGGGGCAGAGGGACCCTGCTCTTTGAGGGTTTCCTCATAGCCTCAGCTGTGTGTTTGCATTTTTAAAAGGTCATTTCTGCTCGTGGATGGAGAACTGACTGGCTTATTGTACTCCAGGAAGCTGCAATAGCCTTTCCCAAACCCCAAGGCTGATTGCTCCCCTCTTCAGGGCCCTTCAGTGGGCCTTCTTCTCAGCTTTGTAGCCTTGACTGCCTGCTTTGTGTGGGTTTCCTGGTCTGCCACCGGAGGCTGCAACGTGGTGCTCAGATGTTGGCTGAATGAATGAGTGACATGAATTTTTTTTTGGGGGGGCCACACCCTGTGTCATGTGGGACCTTAGTTCTCCCACCAGGGATGGAACCCATGCTCCCTGCAGTGAAAGGCAGAGTCTTAACCACTGGACTGCCGAGGAAGCCCATGACATGAATGTTAATAAATAGCAGTAATAGTTACCACTAATGTAAGGGTTACAATAAGCCAGACACTGTCCAAAGCATTTTACATATCTTGAAAGTGTGAAATTGTTAGTCACTCAGCTGTGTCAGACTCTTTGCAACCCCATGGACTGTAGCCTGCCAGGTGCTCTGTGTCCATGGAATTCTCCAGGCTAGAATACTGGAGTGGGTTGCCACTTCCTATTCCAGGGGATCTTCCTGACCCAGGGATCAAACCTGGGTCTCCTGCATTGCAGGTGGATTCTTTTTTTTTTTGCTTTTGTTTTTTTATTTATTATTATTATTTTTAACTTTACAGTACTGCATTTGTTTTGCCATATATTGACATGAATCCACCATGGGTGTACATGTTTTCCCCTTCCAGAATCCCCCTCCCACCTCCCTCCCCATCCCATCCCTCCGGGTCATCCCGGTGCACCAGCCCCGAGCGCCCTATATCATGCATCAAACCTGGACTGGCGATTCGTTTCACATATGATAATTTACATGCTTCAGTGCCATTCTCCCATATCCTCCCACCCTCGCCCTCTCCCATAGAGTCCACAATACTGTTCTATTTACCTGTGTCTCTTTTGATGTCTCACATACAGGGTTATCTTTACTGATTAACTAAATACCATATATATGTGTTAGTATACTGTATTGGTGTTTTTCTTTCTGGCTTACTTCACTCTGTATAGTAGGCTCCAGTTTCATCCACCTCATTAGAAGTGATTCGAATGTATTTTTTTTTTAATGGCTGAGTAATATTCCATTGTGTATATGTATCGCAGCTTCCTTATCCATTCGTCTGCTGATGGGCATCTAGGCTGCTTCCATGTCCTGGGTATTATAAACAGTGCTGTGATGAACTTTGCGGTACATGTATCTCTTTCAATTCCGGTTTCCTCAGTGTGTATGCCCAGTAGTAGGATTACTGGGTCGTATGGCAGTTCTATTTCCAATTTTTTGAGAAATCCCCACACTGTTCTCCATAGTGGCTGTACTAGTTTGCATTCCCACCAACAGTGTAAGAGGGTTCCCTTTTCTCCACACCCTCTTCAGCATTTATTGCTTGTAGTCTTTTGGATAGCAGCCATTCTGATGGGTGTGAAATGGTACCTCATTGTGGTTTTGATTTGCATTTCTCTGATAATGAGTGATGTTGAGCATCTTTTCATGTGTTTGTTAGCCATCTGTATGTCTTCTTTGGAGAAGTGTCTGTTTAGTTCTTTGGCCCACTTTTTGATTGGGTCGTTTATTTTTCTGGAATTGAGCTGCAGGAGTTGCTTGCATATTTTTGAGATTGTTTGCCCGTTGCTTCATTTGCTATTATTTTCTCCCATTCTGAAGGCTGTCTTTTCACCTTGCTTATAGTTTCCTTTGTTGTGCAAAAGCTTTTGATTTTAATTAGGTCCCATTTGTTTATTTTTGCTTTTATTTCCAATATTCTGGGAGATGGGTCATAGAGGATCCTGCTGTGGTTTATGTCGGAGAGTGTTTTGCCTATGTTTTCTTCTAGGAGTTTTATAGTTTCTGGTCTTACGTTTAGATCTGTAATCCATTTTGAGTTTATTTTTGTGTATGGTGTTAGAAAGTGTTCTAGTTTCATTCTTTTACAAGTAGTTGACCAGTTTTCCCAGCACCACTTGTTAAAGAGTTTGTTTTTTCTCCATTGTATATTCTTGCCTCCTTTGTTGAAGATAAGGTGTCCATAGGTGCGTGGATTTATCTCTGGGCTTTCTATTTTGTTCCATTGATCTATATTTCTGTCCTTGTGCCAGTACCATACTGTCTTGATGACTGTGGCTTTGTAGTAGCAGGTGGATTCTTTACCATCTGAGCCTCCAGGGAAGCCCCTTTTAAAGATTATCCTGGATTATCCAAGTGGGAGCAATGCAAGAACACTGGAGTGAGTTGCCATTTCCTACTCTAGGGGATCTTCCCAACCCAGGGATTGATCCAGCACCTCTTACATCTTCTGCATCGGCAGGTGGGTTCTTCATCACTAGCGCCACCTGGGAAGCCTCTTTAACATGTCTTCAATGTCAATTAATCCCTGTGATGTATTCGAGAAGTAGGTATCATTACTCTCTCCATTTTGCAGAAAAGGAAACTGAAGGAAATTCCATGAGTGAACTTAGTCACCAGACCCTGGGTAGGGGAGGGAGAACTCAAGATGCCATTGTGCCTTTCTAACCCAATTGACTTAAACAGCTTCTAGATTAGAGTCCTGGTCTCACTCCTGCCCAGCAGTGTGACCTAGAGGAAAGGTCACAGAACATTTCTGAGCCTCACTTCCCTCATCTCTAAGATGAGAGGCTCACCTCCCTTGTGATGCTAAATAGGGATGAAGGAGAGTTCATCATTTAGCGCAGTGCTGTGGCCCCAGGCATACTCACACACACTGGCAGTGAGATGAATATTTTTTCTCTGATTCAGGAAACAAGCTGTGTAGTTCCAGCTGTCTCCTGCTGTCCTCTGAGTGTTCAGTCCAGCTTCCCAAGGCTTTTGTCTATTCCCGAGCCTACAGTTTCATAATGGCTCATGAACCGTAACCCTCCTGCGTCCATTCATCAAATCCTGAAGATGTGTTTACTTACTACTTCTCAGGTACTGGGGCTTCCCAGGTGGCACTAGTGGTAAAAACCCACTGCCAATGCAGGAGACATAAGAGATGAGGGTTTGATTTCTGGATTGGAGAGATCCCCTGAAGAAGGAAATGACAAATCAGTCCAGTATCCTTGCCTGGAGAATCTCATGGACGGAGGATGTTCCATACGGTGACAAAGAATCCATAGGGTGGCAAAGAGTCTGAACGAGAGTTTCTTGGTACCCCCGGAGTCCTAAGAAAGCCTCTTAAAGTTTGGTGTTTCCCCTTCAAGGCTACCCGGAGCCGTTCATCTGACAAGTGTCCTCTTTGAGCTGGACCAACCTCCACCCAGAGGTCCCCAGGCTCAGCCTCATGGATTGGAAGCCCAGTTGGTGGTGTTTTGGCTTTCTCCTGGGAACTGTTTGGGAAAAGCTGAAAAGGGGTTTTGGATCTTCACAGTGTAAAAGTTGGAAACTTGGCCTGGGCTGGGGGTGGGCAAGGAGTTGGAGCAGGAGGCTAGCCTGGCTTGAGCTGCAAACAGCTGGGTGCTGGTGAGCCTCAGGCCAAGCTTTTGCAAATCACATGCAAATCTCTTGCCAGGTGTTGTACCTGTGAATAAACTGCTGTGTGTTTGTCTGAGGTCAGGGGAGCTGACTGAAGGGTGGGGTGAAACTGGGCAGCGAGGAGATCCTCCGGGAGCTGAGGAGGTTTTAGAAGCTGCCTGAGACCGGGATGGGGCCCCAGGGGACCTGGAGGGACATGTCCCTGTCCTTTGGCTTTTCTGAAGAGTGGGTGGCTAGGTGGGGAGTTCCTGTCCTGCTTCTGTAAATGCATGTTGAATGAATAAATGGGCAACTGAATTCTCCTTGGGGTCTCTGGCTACCATTCCTGCTGGAGGTCTCAGGGCTCCAATCCCAAGAAGAAGCCTCTTGCTTGCCTCCCCGTTGTCCTTCCCCCAAGCCCATCTTCTTAGACCCCAGCTCTTAACCACTGTGTCTCTAGGGGTACTCTCCTGACATAGAGGTAGCCCCCTGGAGCTCCAGGTTACATCTCTTTCCAGCTGAAGCCACTTCACCTGGTAGAGATAGTCCTGTTGTCTTCAAAGACTCCCCTTCCTCTGTCTGGGGCCATGCAACTCCAATCTCAGGTACAGGCAGGGTGGCCGACCCTGCCCACCTCCCCCCGCCCTCCACCTATGTGGCCAGTCAGCGGTGAGTGTGGCAACTTCAGGCCTGCCTGAGTCTTGGGTGCCTGGTGGAGGTTGGGGCGATAGGACCAAAACTTGAGAGGAGCTGGCTACATCCTTCATGTTGCAGAAAGAATGTGAGGCTTCGGGTTAGCTAGGGCAAAGGTGTGGGAGAGAGGGTAGCAGTGCCACAAACACCAGGGACCCTTGGAGGTTATTTTCAGTTGCAGCTGGGAGCCAAGAGGCTGGGGACAGCATCCTGTTCAAACCGCACTGGAGGCCTGATGCTGGCTGTCTCCTTGCGGTTATCTTCTTTGAGATTCTGTTATTTTGGTGAACAGCACGTTTATTTTTTGCCTGTTAGCCAGAGGACGGTTTTTGTTGTTTGTGACTCAGAACCCTGCCCCATGCCCCCTGACCCCACCCTCATTGTGGCGGCTGGAGGATGAGGTAAGGTCTTGCGTGGGAAGTGCCAGATTCATAGCAGCGATTAGACAAAGGCCATTGTCTTCCCCACGCATTCCCCGCCATGACTTGCCTTCTGCCCTCTCATAGAATTTGGTCTCTTTAATGATGCTGGCCTGTGGTCTTATGGGGTCTGAGGGGGAATAGCGCCTCCTGGTGGCCTGAGTGTAGATCCCAAGGGGAAGGGAAAGGGACAGGGCTCCAGGCAGGGCAGTCTCAAGGTTCTGGCTGGCAGCCGCAAGGCAGCCAGTAGAGCAGGAGTCTGCTATGGAAAAGCTGGCTGCTCGAAGCCTGGGCTGGACCCTGTCCCGGGTTCAACTGGGGCCAGAGCCACAGCTGACCCTTACCAACTGAGAGTGTCACACGGCAGGCTCTGAGCAGGGCAGGCCGGAATAGATGAGGACAAATGACCCATAGCGGCTAGAAATGGAGGAGATAAAGCCACGTTTGGAAAGCATGGGCGTATTGGTCATCTCTTCACAGAGGGGCAGAATCCAGCTATTCCAGAAACCTCTTCCAGTGGCTGTTGTCTGGCTTTTTCACATGGGGTGCTGGTTGGGGACAGCCAGTTCTGGCTGCCAGAATTCTCCAAGCCCCCCCCCCATCTGGAGTGTTCTGTGATTCCAAAGCCATGACCTTGCTGACCCCAGGGGCCTGGACTGGCTTGAGCATTGCTGATGCCCCTGGGATTCTCCCAAATACCAGGAGGAAGGGATGCTTTGTTGAACACGCTCTGTATGCTGGGTGTTTCTACATTGTGTATCATTTGATCCTTATCCTTAAGGAAAATAGTGTCTAGATCTTATCTGAATGGCAAGGGAGGCCCACAGAAGGTGATTTGCAGAACCACCCCAAAGCCTGGGCTTTCTATCCTGCCCCATGAGGAAGCTCTTTGACAGCAGTTCCAGAGTCCTCAGGTGTCTGCTTAGCAGTGAAGTGTAGAGAGCTGTGGGCAGGGGGATGGTTGCATCCTGCCTTCCAGTCCTCCCTCGAGGTATAGAGGAGCTGCTAGCACAGAGCAGGATGGTCTGGGTGGGATGGCCTTGGGCCCCAAGATAGGGGCACTGTTGGAGGTAGGGCTGGAAGGGAGGGGCATGAGGGGGCAGGCTGGGATCGAACTTTTGGCTTTAGCATACAGCATGCCATAAATATTCAACAAAGCATGCCTTCCTTCCTGACCTTGCCTTGTTCCTGGTATTTGGGAGAATCCCAGGGGCATCAGCAATGACCAGGTCAGTCCAGGTACCTGGGGCCAGCATGGTCATGGCCTTGGAATCACAGAACACTCCAGGTGGGGGGCTCTGGAGAATTCTGGCAGCCAGAATTCTGGCTGTCACCTAGAAGCATCAGATCTGGCTGTCCCCCACCCTCACCAGATCTCGCTGTCCCCTACCAGCATCCCATGTGAAAAAGCCAGACAACAGCCACTGGCCTGAACCTTCTCAGCAGGCCTGGCTTGGGTCCAGGCGTCATTCATTGGGAGCTGGGTCTTCTGCAGGAGCCACCAGCAAGGCCGAGGTCAAGTCCAGACTCTGCAAATCACTAGGCATGTTGCCCTGGGTGGGTGAGCTCTGGCTCTGCTCCCACCGCCCTCTGCCCGGTGAACACACATGCTCTGACCTCACAGTGTCATGAGCACTAAGTGAAACAGAGCCCCAGGAGGGACCTGGCCGAGAGCGAGTGCTCAGGGGACTCCGGCTGATTCTCAAGCAGAATTAGGGGGGCAGTCAGACTCCAGATCCAGATGTCTCCAAGGTTCCGGGGCTAAATTCCTCAGACCACCAGACCTTTGAGAAGAGGCAGGGGATGTGCAGGTCCTTGTAGCACTGGGCATGCCCATCTCTGTGCACCCAAGGCCCTTGTTTGCTCACTGGTGGCTCCAGGGGGGTGAGCAGTGTGAGTCCTGGGAGATCAGGGGTGGGTCTACACCATCAGTGTTCCTGGGGCTCCAGATCAGAAAAGATGAGTCGGCCTTGGAGAAGTGAGTTCCCTGTCTCTGGAAGTAAGAGAACAAAAGTAAACTCCCATCAGGAAGCTGGACAAGGAATTTCTACTTTAGGTGTGTCTCTGAAGACCAGGCAAGGGAGTGATGGGGAAGTGGTGGGGAGGAGAGTCCTCTGGCCATTCTTGGTGGATTCTCCACAATTTCTGGGAAGGAAGGACTTGAGGGTTGTCTTGAAGCTGTGTTTGTGAAATAAACTCACTTTTCCCTAGTTAGTTAGTTAGTTAGTGTTGATTGCTCAGTTGTGTCTGGCTCTTTGTGACTCTGTGAACTGTAGCCTGCCAGGCTCCTCTGTCCATGGGATTCTCCAGGCAAGAATCCTGGAGTGGGTAGCCATGCCCTTCTCCAGGGGATCTCCCCAACTCAGGGATTGAATCCGGGTCTCCTGCATTGCAGGCAGATTCTTTCCCGTCTGAACTACCAGGGAGGTTCTATTTGTTTGGCATGGGGCTTCCCAGGACTGCAGGTGAGGGTCAGTGGCTTCGGAAATCATGTGCTTCTCAGAGTGGCCACGAGGGGGCAGGCCAGAATGCATTTTTGCTGCTCTAGCTGGGGTCGCACAGAGTCGGACACGACTGAAGCGACTTAGCAGCAGCAGCAGCTCCAAGCAGGAGGATGGGGCCAGAACCTGATCTAAGATCTGGGGGGCAGGAAGAGGGGTGCAGAACTGGACAGCGGTGAGGTGGGTGGAGAAATTTCCTCCCAATGGATCACAAGCCTGACTTTGTTTGGTGAGGAGGGGGAGATGGGGCAGCGTAAGAAGTTTTCCTTTGAACAGTAAGTCCAGCTACTGGGAAAAAAAAATGCAGAATTTGATGAAAACAGTTGTAGCAAGTGTCTAGGAAGCCTTCCAGCTTGGCATTAGAGACAGATTCCTCCTGTGAGGCAAGGAGAATGTAAGCATATGGGTGCTGGGAGGAGCACAGGAGGAGGGGAGGCAGGAGGGCAGTGCTGACCCCAGATGGTCAGGGGCAGCTTCAGGCACTGGGGCGAGCTGTGGGCTATAGCCCGTCCTGGGTCCCTCACATCATCCCCTGAAAGGGCAGACCATGGTGCAGGCTTTCCAGTATCCTGGGCTTACACACCTCTCCTTGGGGCCTTTTCTCGGGGGGGAGGGAGGGAGCAGGCCTGTGTGTGATGAGTGTGTGAATTTCAGAGCTCCTGGCCTTTTCCCAGGTCAGCTGCTCCCCTGGGCTCTGCAGGGGCTTAGCACGGGCTTAGCACAGGCACAGCTGTGGGGAAGCACAAGGACTTCCATCTGCCCTCACGGTGGGGCCTGGGGTCCTCTCTGGGCCAGGAGAGGGGGTGAGGGTCACACTTGTGACACATCATTGGTACGTCCCTGGGGGTGCAGGGCAGACAAGGCCAGGACTCCCTTGGGCTGCAGGTACAGGGGAGGGACTGGAGAGTTCACACACGTCCCAGGATGGCAAAGAGGAGATCCTGCCCGTTCCCACCTCCTGCCTGCTGGACTATTTTGGAGCCTGGAGGGAGAGGGACAGTATCTTGCAGTCCTGAGGGGGGTGGCTCCTAGGGGGGAGGGAATGCCCACCTGGGAAGGTGATGGCTAGGTTTCTAGGCTTGCACACATCAGCTTGCTAGGTGCCTATCTAGATCTCAGTTTTCCCTTCTGTGCCATAGGGCTCACTTATTCATTTACTCATTGCACATTTATCTAGTGTTGAGCTAAGGGCACAGGCTTTGCCATCCCACACCCCTGGGTTTGAGTCTTTGTCACTTACTTGCTGGACAATTTATGTGATGATCCGTGCCTCAGTTTCCTTATCTGTGTGTGCGTGCTCAGTGGCTTCAGTCGTGTCTCTTTGTGACCCCATGGACTATAGCCTGCCAGGCTTCTCTGTCCATGGGATTCTCCAGGCCAGAAGACTGGAGCGGGTTGCCGTTCCCTTCTTCAGGGGATCTTCCCAACCCAGGAATCAAACCTGAGTCTCCTGCATGTCAGGCAGATTCTTTACTGCTGAGCCACCAGGGAAGCCCTTCCTTATCTGTAAAAAGGGGTAAATAATATAATGTGCCCCATAAGATTGTTGATAAATTATTACACAGTGAGGAAAATAGAAACTGGATGTTGTCCTTCGGTAGCTCTCAGTATAAACACACCTAGAATACTCACACGTGAGCTTACAAATACACAACGACGCACATACTTGCGTGCCCTGAAGTTTGTGCACAAAAGAAGCAACATTCTATTTATTTATTCTATTTATTTTAAAAAATATTTATTTGGCTGTGTCGAGTTTTAGCTGCAGCATGTGGGATCTTTGTTTCGTCAGGCAGGATCTTTTGTTGTGGCACCGAGGGTTTAGTTGTGGAGTCCCGGGCGCAGTTGCCTGGTGGCCTATGGGATCTTAGTTCCTTAACCAGGGATCAAACCCGTGTCCCCTGCATTGGAAGGCGGGTTCTTAACCACTGGGCCACCCAGGTAAGTACCACGAAGGAGCACATTTCCAAGTTTCAGGTAGAGGCAGGTGCCCAGCTTCAGGCCTGAGGGCCACGGTAGGTTAGCTGTTCAGCTGTCTGGGATGCGGTTAGCGCTCATGCCATGCGTGTGCACACACTTGCACGTGTATGAAGTCTCTGATTTCCCCCTCCTTCGGTCCCTGAGATGGTGGAAAGAGGTAGGGGAGTGGCCAACTTCTTTCCCTCTTTCCCTCTGCTCTTGGTCTCTGTGATCCTGCGAAAAAGTCCCTAAGTGAACGGAGAACAGCACTGACTTCGTGGACTCTAAAGACCAAGGTGCCCGTCCTGTCTCACCAGCTTTCCTGGGGAAGCCATCTTCCCTCTCTGAGCGTCTGTCTCTCCATCTCTTAAAATTTAATTATTTCACTTGTGAGGCTGTGCATTCCCTGAGACTGGTGGTGATTTGCCCACGGCACACTGTAAGCCCCTTCCTGCCTCAGGACCTTTGCACATATTGGTCCCTCTGCCCAGAACTCTTTTTTTTCCTCTTCCCTTCCTATTTAATTCTGTCTCCTGGGAGAAACCTGCATTGATCGACCCACCTAAAGTCATCATCCTTATTTGTCTCTTTATAGTACATTTGCTTCTTCTTCATAACGCTCATTACGACTTGTAATTGGTTATTTACTTGTGTCTCCTTTTTTAAGTGTCTGTCTCTTCACTAGATCATAAACTCTATAAGAACAGAAATAACCATGCTAATCTTGTTCACAGCCATGTCTCCACTAGCCAGCACAGCCCCTAGTGCATATTCAATCAATATGATATAAATTCCTTTTTTGGAACAGAAAATCTATACATATGATACAAAATTCTAAAGCTACAAAAGGATAAAATCTCTCTCAAACACATGGTGTCTGGACATCTGTTACTTTGTTTAGAGAAGAGGCTTACTTTTTCTTGAACATCCTTGCAGGATCTTCTCCCCATGTCTTAGTATACTGTTTTAAAACAAATGGTAACAAAAGTAGATATTTTGTTCTGGAGAATCTTCCATACCATGCATATTATTTTTGTATGGATCTATGGTAATTTATTTGGGCTTCCCAGGTGGCACTGTTGGTAAAGAACCTGTCTGTTAATGCAGGAGTCATAAGAGATTCGGGTTTGATCCCTGGGTCAGGAAGTTCCCCTGGAGGAGGGCATGGCAACCCACTCCAGTATTCTTGCCTGGAGAATCCCAGGGACAGAGGAGCCTGGTGGGCTACAGTCTATAAGGTTGCAAAGAGTTGAATACGACTGAAGTGACTTAGCACACACACATCATAATTTATTTAGTCATTTCCAGATTATTAGAATTAGTGGAATACTGCAACAAAAATATTGAATATATTATTGTCATTTGTGTAAACTTAACTGAAGGATGAATTTCTAGAAGTGAGATTGCTGGATCAAAGAATATATACTTTCAAAATTTTGATGAATACTAATAAATTCATTTTTTTAGCAGTTTACTTTTTAAGTTAAATTCACTTTCACCAAAATGAATATGAGTGCCTGATTTCAACACCATGTATTAATATTTTACCTTTGCAAATCTGATTGGTAAAAAAATTATATATAATTTATATTTATTTTCTGATAAGTGAGGCCAAGGATCTCTCTCTCTCTTTTTTTCTATTGAGGTATAGTCAATGTACACTAATTTATAAGCATCTCTTTATAGTTTAAAATTTATTTGTACTTTCCTCTTCTATTAATCATGTTTTTGTCCATTTTTTACTGGATTTTTGTTTGGTTGGACCTCTTTGCATACTAAGGACACTATTCTCTTTTCTGTATGTCATGCAGCATTCCAGCAGGAAACATACGGAATTCTCAAGTTAGGTTAATTTGTGTGCTGTACTCAGTCGCTTCAGTCGTGTCCAACTCTTTGCAACCCTATGGACCATAGCCCGCTAGGCTCCTCTGTCCATAGGATTCTCCAGGCAAGAATACTGGAGTGGGTTGCCATGCTCCCCTCCAGGGGATTTTCCTGATCCAGAGATCCAACTGATGTCTTCTGCATTGGCAGGCAGGTTCTTTATCACTAGCACCACCTGGGAAGCCCTAGGTTAACTTGGGGAAGGGTTAATAAGGGATTGTTTACAAGGGTGTAGGCAGGGAATGGGGCTTCTCTGGTGGCTCAGGTGGTAAAAAAATCTGCCTGCAATGCAGGAGATATGGGTTTGATACCTGGGTTGGGAAGATCTCTTGCAGGAGGGCATGGCAACCCACTCCAGTATTCTTGCCTGAAGAACTCCATGGACAGAGGAGCCTGGCGGGCTACAGTCCACAGGGTCACACAGAGTGGGACATGTCTGAGCACCTTTTTTCTCACACACTCAGACAGGGAATGGTGGGAGTTCTCCAGGTAGTTCAGTAGCCTGAAGGATACCTCTAGAGGGACCTGTTACTGGAGCCCCAGGGAAAGAGCTGTTGGAGAGGGGTGGCTGAGAGTACATGTTCTCCATCTCCCATTAGAGATTCTATTCCAGGAACCCAATTAGAAACCAGAGGGGAAGGGAGCCTGTGACCCAGGCTGCTGCAGATCAGCTTCACAAGACAAAGAGCAGGGTAGAGAAGAGAGAGAGGGGATCTGGAGAGACGAAATGGGAGAGAGCCAGCACGCATTTGTTGTATGTCTTTCGACTTTGTTCATGATTCTTTAAAATGTAGAAATGATTTACTTTTTATGTAGTAGGATCAATCTTTCCTTGTAAAGCTTTTAAACTTGTGTCAAATTTAGAAATACTTTTCTCACTCCCCGTTTATTAAAAAAGAAATCAATTCCATGTTTCCTTCTGGCCTTTTATGGTTTTTATTATCAGCATTTAATTTTGATCCACTTGAATTTATTTTGGTGTTAGAAGGGGGTTGCTGCTGCTGCTGCTGCTAAGTCGCTTCAGTCGTGTCCGACTCTGTGTGACCCCATAGACGGCAGCCCACCAGGCTCCGCCGTCCCTGGGATTCTCCAGGCAAGAATACTGGAGTGGGTTGCCATTGCCTTCTCCAATGCATGAAAGGGAAAAGTGAAAGTGAAGTCGCTCAGTCATGTCTGACTCTTAGCGACCCCATGGACTGTAGCCTACCAGGCTCCACCGTCCCTGGGATTCTCCAGGCAAGAGTACTGGAGTGGGGTGCCATTGCCTTCTCCGTTAGAAAGGAGGGAGGTATCCAATTATGCAATAATGAATCTTTTCCCCATTGGTTTGAAATCAATGGGAAAATTTAGTAAAAACTTGCTTTTTAGTAAAAACTTGTATGAATGAATGACTGAACTGGTAGCATTTCTGGGCACAAAAACTCACTCCTGTATAATTTGTTACTTAGCACTAGGCCCTGTTGTTATCTCTGGGCCCCGCTGGGATTCATGTCATACCCTGAGTATTCTCTGACCCTCCAAAGTGGACATGGTGTGGGTCTGCAGTAAGATGGAGTTTCTGGGGGAGTGGCCCAGCCAGGAGTAGCAGTGGGCTGGTGGGGAGTGGGGTGAGGGTGGACATGCGATTCAAAGCTAGCCCTGTGGGTGTATAAGGCTGCACACATGGGGGCACCCTCTCTCTCGGGCTGCGTGCACATGGGCAAGCACGATCCTAGCGTGCCAGGTGTATACATGTGCCTGAGTTTGCCAGGTGTGCGTTCAGGTGCAACAGCACGCCAGCCAGGTATGTGCATGCTTGCAGCCAGGCGTGTGTTTGCAGGTGTGCCCCCAGGGCCACGAGAGTTGCTTGTTCGCGTGCTTGAGAGTCCTTCCTGCCGTGGGAATTGAGGAATCTCTCAGGCCCCAGGTTAGCACATCCTCGGAGGTGGGGGTGGATGTGAGGAGGTGGCCAGTGGGGTAATCAGGCAGATTTGCAAAATGTGTTTCTGCTCCTCCCCCTTGCTGGCAATGGTCACACCCGAGAGCATGGAAACCTGGACTGGATGATGCTGCCTGCCTGGACAGGCAGAGCCAAGACCCTGCCCAGAGCTTTGGTGGGTCGTGGTGTCGGAAAGGAGTAGTGGAGCAAGATGCAGATCAGACGCAGCTGTGCACTGGGCTGCAGCACCCACCCCGCAGCCAGGCCAGGAGGGCCCAGCTCTGCGGACAGTCCCACCCAGTCCACTGCCTCCCCTGGCTGCCACATGGGGACACTGAGGCCCGGACAGGGTGCGTCTTGTCCAGAGCCTCTGGGCAGCAGCCCATCAGGTGTGAACCCTTTGAGACATCCTGCGGGGTGTGGTCAGGCACAGTGGAAGAGTCCCCCTCCCCTCACATCAGAGGGCTCCTAGTCTGAGGGTGGGGGCACTGGACCTGCCTGGAGTGAGGGTGATTGTGCATGAGGGAGAAAGTTGGGGGTGTAGGTGAAGATGCTGCTACATCAGTGAAACCCTGAGGACCAGAAGGGCTTTTCCATGGAGAACATCCGTGGCCCCCCCAGCAGTGTGCCCTGTGCTCTCCGGGGGGATTTCTGCAGTCCTGACCTCATCTCTGTCTGCAATATAAGAGTTTTGGCTGAGCCCTGAGCTGGAGGCTTCTCTTTCTTCCGTCTTTCCTGGCTCAGCCCCTGGGCCCTGACCATCCCTTGGCTGGCTTCTTGTGTTCAGTCACTCAATCAGTTGGTCAACACTTAACCAATCAAGACTGCCCTAGCCAGGCCACACTGCAGCCACAGAGATGAGTGAGAACAGGGCCCTGGACTCCTGCAGGAGGACTCAGCCCAGCCCCTGGGGAGGGGGTCAGGAATGCCTCAGAAAGGGGGTGGGGGTGGCCAGTCCAGGTGCAGGAACAGAATGTACTGAGAATGAGAGGGCTGGAGTACACAGGTGCCCCCCCCTCCTTGAGCAGCATGGGGGGTCTCCAGCCCTCCCTGGGGCAGACATCAAGGGGGCGGAGGCCAGCCCCACTGGGAGGTGAGTTTCCTTCCGGCAGGCAGCTCCTTCTCACGCAATGGGCCGGAATGTGTTGGGGGCCCATTGTTCCCTGGCACGCCAGCACCCCCAGCCCTCCCCAGCTGCTGGGTGGGGGGAGCAGTGGAAGGAAGTAGGCTGAGCCCAGGCCCTGGCAAGACCTCAGTGAGAGGGTGCGGGGTCCCAGGAATGCTGGCTCACACATATGGGCCTGGGATACGCATAGCTCTTAAGCCACATCAATGTCCTGAGTTTAGTCCTGCTTGAGACTTTCCCAGCATTCCTGGTGTGTGTGTGCATGTGTGTATGTGTGGAGCACTGACTTAATACCTGACATGTTATATACTCCATCTCCTCCCCAGCCCTGTGGGGGAGGATTATCATCTCCAGTTGCAAGTTGAGAAAATATAGACCTGGGAAGGTTATGCAACTGGCCCAGGGGGTGTGAGGGAGCTGGGATTTAAGATCTCTTTCTGTGAGCCAGCCTCCTGCCTTATCCCCTTGCCCTTTCCCAGGCCTTGCTGGAGATCAGACTCTTATCATTAATTACCTGCCCAGGAGGAGTAGGAGGGTGCAGAGGCGAAGGGTTGGCCTGGGGAAGCATATTGAGTATCACCATGTTGTCCTTCTAATACTAGAAACATCGCTGGCACACAGGACCCAAAGGGAGAGTACAGGTGGCCTCAAGAGAGACCAGAGGCTGCCTCCCTCCTTAGGGCAGGGTGAGGTGCGTTGGGCAGGTGTGCTGCATGCTAGGTTGATTCAGTCATGTCCGACTCTGTGCGACCCTATGGACTGTAACCCCCCAGGCTCCTCTGTCCATGGGATTTTCCAGGCAAGAATACTGAAGTAGGTTTCCATGCCCTCCTCCAGGGGATCTTCCTGACCCAGGGATCGAACTCGCGTTTCTTATGTCTCCTGTGTTGGCAGGTGGGTTCTTTACTGCTAGCACCACGTTAGGCAGGCTACCCACTCAAAAATATCCCCTCCCCTGCACAACCTAAGAGTTGCTGCTACAGCTACACATCCTTGAATTATGGCCCCAATTTCAGGGGCATTCTGTGAATCGGGTGTTAATGTTATGGGTCAAGGGGTAACCAGAGTGCAGGGTCTTGGGGAGCAAATTTTGAGAGGGTATCATTAAGGGATGGAGAGCTCAGCTCAGGGTGGGGGAATGACCTCTGGTGGCAGCCCCCTCTCAGAGAGAGGAGCCAATGACAGGGTTAAGGTGAAGGGCTGACTCAGGGATTGACCCTTTGAACTACATAAAGTTTGCAGTACGAAAATCCAGCCCCTGGTTTCCCCTACCCAGATGGTGCGCTCACCACCCTTCTTTCAGAAGTCTGCTCCCTCCTCAGATTTCTCTTTCAGTTGGAAAATCTTTCCTTGGGAAGCAAGTTGCCTTTGGAATAAGACTAATCTGGGCAGATCTGGGGTGGGGGGTGGTTCCCAGTGACTGGGTTCATTTGCATAGGGACCAAGGGGATCCTGGGCGGAGGTCACCCTGAGGAGAAGAAGGAACCAGGAAGGACCACCCACCCCAGTGCCACAGTCCTTTTCAGAGAAGGATTGAGCTGGGCCAAAAATAAGAATAGTTATGTTTTACTAACTGGCTGTGTGTGAGCTCAGTCGTGTCCAGCTCTTTGTGACCACATGGACTGTATGTAGCCTGCCAAGCTCCTCTGTCCATGGAATTTTCCAGGCAAGAATACTGGACCGGGTAGCTATTTCCTACTCCAGTTTTATTGACTACACCACAGTTGAAAAAAAAAAAAAAGAATAGTGGTGTTTTGTTTTCTTTTCCAATTTGCCAAGAAACCCAGCCTTTTGGAGTCTCAGGGAGTACTGAGGGTGAGGACAAGACTGCTTTGCACTAAAGGTATGGGGAGGAATGGACAGGGTAGGAGAAGATGATAAACAGGGTCACTTATGTGGCTCTGCTAGCTTTTTTCTACACCACTGTCTTTCCTGGGCCTGGTTTGTAGGGTCCACCTGCCAAGGTGGCAGGTGTGCTGTGACTATTTGGACCAAAGGTAAATTCTGTTCCGAGGGGACCCAACGCTGACTGACAATGGCTGGTTCAATCAAACTCCTCTCTCAAGAACTTGAACTGAGGGGTTGTTTTTTAATTAAATTTTTAAAAAAATTTTTTTTGGCTGCACCAGGTCTTAGTTGCAGCACTCGAGACCTTTGATTTTCATTGCGGCATGAGGACTCTTTCGCTGAGTCATGTGAACTGTTAGCTGCAGCATGTGGGATCTAGTTCCCTGACCAGGGGTGGAACCTGGCCCCCCTGCGTGGACAGAGAGGACTCTTAGCCACTGGACCACCAGGGGAGTCCCATGAACTGAGTTATGTAAACGAAAGTGTTCGTTAGTGATGGATGCCTGTGATAAAAGGAGTTGAGAGTCTGAACTGGACAAGATAGAAGACTTAGCGAAATCACTTAATTTTCCCTGTGAGGCTGACGTGAAATTCCCAGCCCAGGGCTTTTCCCAGTATAGGGCTCTCCCCACCATTTCATCTTTGCCAAATTACCCCTCCCCGGTGCCCTGCACCCCGCAGTTTGCCAGATTCTCATGGGATGTTACCCATAGTCTTAAGTGCGGCTGGCAGACCAGGGGTCATTGCCAGTGGCCTGATCTTGGTTTATGGTAAGACCTCAGAGCTGGCTGAGGATGGGGGATCGGAGGCCCAGGGACGGGGAGGGACTTGCCCAAATTTACCACACCTAAAACCTGAGTTCAGGGCTCCTAATCCTCCAGCCCAGCGTTCTCTCCAACTCTCCACATGGTTCAGTGATCGTATTGCATTTCTGAGCTGCCCTGTTCTAGCCAGACAGTCCTGGCTAAGGAGGTGAGGCAGGGGAAGAGACCCAGCCCTGAGTCCCTCCCCCACCAATTCTGAGCCTTGTGTTCCTTATCTCTAAAGGGGCTGTCATGGTATCTGACTCCTGAGGTTGTTGTGAGAAAAGCCTGGGATGGTGTATGTCCAGGGCCTGCCCAGAAAGGGACAGGACAGAACTGTTTCAGTCAGCCTCCAGCCTGCTGTGGGGGGCAGAACAGGCCGTAGGGAGCAAAGTCTCCATGTCCCATTTCTCGCCCTGGCACGAAGGGAACCCTAAGTCAGCCCAGGTGAGTTAAAGATTGTCCAGGTGTGCGTGAGAAGCTCAGGCCAACTTCTGACCACAGGGAGCCAGCCAGGGCAGTGACCTAGGGTGACCGCCGCTGGGCCTTTACTGAGTCTTGGATTGGCAAAATATGGTAGTATCCGTTTGTTGCTTGTTGGGGGTCTTTACAAGGGGACAACAGAGGATGAGATGGTTGGATGGCATCACCGACTCAATGGACATGAGTTTGAGTAAACCCTGGGAGTTGGCGATGGACAGGGAGGCCTGGTGTGCTGTGGTCCATGGGGTTGCAAAGAGTCAGACACGACTGAGCGACTGAACTGAACTGAACATGTGCCACTAGGGTACCTCAGTGGAGTTTTCCAGTAGTTAGAGGTGCCAAAGAATAGGACCATGTCCCTGACAGACTGGAGCTCCCAGAGCAAGGGCCCATCTCCTTCCTCAGACGGGGCGGAGTTTCTTGAGACTCCCAGGGCTGGGCTGCACCCATTATCAGACTGGGCCTTGGAGAGCAGGCTCATTTCCCCCTCAGACTGGAGCCCCACCGGCAGGGCTGCTGTCTCCTCCCTCAGCTTGTGACGTCCAGGAACAGGTGAGCTGAGGAGTCAGAGGCTTCCTTGAGGAGTTTGCTTCGGGTTTGAGGACAGGCCGGGAAACAAGCAGAGCTCAGGGGAGGTGCTTCTTCCCTCCAGGACTTTAACACAGAATCTGGCTGATATTGTTCTTTTTTTTTTTTTTTTAATTAATTAATGTATTTATTTGTGGCTGTGCTGGGCCTTCACTTACGCGTGCAGGCTTTCTCTGGTTGCGGCGAGTGGGGGCCACTCTGTAGTTGCAGGGCATGGGCTCCTGACTGTGGTGGCTTCTCTCGTGGCGGAGCATGGGCTCTAGGCTCAAGGGCTTCAGAGTTGTGGTGCACAGGCTTATTGCCCAGCAGCATGTGAGATCTTCCCACACCAGGGGTCAAACCCGTGTCCCCTGCATTGGCAGGCAGATTCTTTACCATGGGACCACCAGGGAAGTCCTGATTTCACTCTTATATTATTTTCTTCAAAACCGCAGACAGCCGTGATTATTTCCAGAAGGTTGGGGCAATTCCGCCACTGGATGAACACTTTGGAAACGAGGCTTGGCTTGTTTTCATCTCATCTCAGAGAACTGCAATTTGTAGGACATGTAAGGCTGAATCTTGATTAGAAACAAAGAAGGCAAAAACAAACTGAAGGGACGCTTCAGCAAGAGTGCAGATGGCGTGTATTAAGTAGTAGTGGTCCTGTTGGCCAAAGGTGGCATTGCAGCTCAGCCCTACTAATCCTTGTGGTTATTGCTCAGAAGCGGTAGGAAGTGAGGTCCAGCAGCCAAGTATATGGGCTAGTTGGAAAGGGGTGCTGGCAGGATCAAACCTCTGTAAAGTCACTCCTAGGACCTCGACACCTGGGGGCTGGTCACCATCTGAGCCATCTTTTTACTAAATTTTCAGTTTGAACTGTTAGTGGCTATTTTTCCTACGGAACACATCTCTAATACAGGAATAAGAGGCAATAGGGAAAGAGGATTCACTCTGCAGAACTCACTCGACTGCCCATGTGGATGAGGCTATTTCAGGATAGCTGTGTGGGCACAGCCATTCTTTCTGTGTCATTCTCTCCTACCTCCTTCTAGGACCCTCCCTGAGAATTCTTCCATCATTTTCCTTCCTTCATCCCCAACCTGCCAAGGGGATGGGTACTCCAGAGTCACACTGTACCCAGTTGATCTCTCCAGCATAAAGATGTGTCCTTGGAAAAAGCCTTGGGCTGAAGGGGCAATAAGGAGGCAGGTGGTCAGTTCAGGTGTGTGTGGGAAGCGATGAAGACCAAATCTCAGCATCCTCAAGTTCTGTTTTTCTGTATCCATTTTTTTTTTTCAGTGTGAAGGGCCTTGCTCATACATATGAAACATAATGAACAGGAAATTCCCTGATGGCCCAGGGGCTAAGACTCCAAACTTCCAACGCAGGGCCCCAGGGTTCCATCCTTGGCCAGGGAACTAGATCTGGAATGCCACAACTAAAGATCTTGCATGCCAAAATTAAGACCTGGTGCAGCCAGATAAATAAACATTTAAAACAAAAAACATAGTGCACAGGTCTCTCATTTTGTGAAGACCAAAGCAAACTTAGTATGCACTTAGAATAAAGTGCTCTTATAAGATTGAACTAATTCAGCTCTCTGCCTCCATTTTGCAGGTGGAAACACTGGTTGTGAAATTAGGGAGCATCAGATGGGAAGAGAGGCCTCTGGAACCATGGACGTGAACATGGTGAGTGTGCCACCTCGGGGGCCACGTGAAGATAGGGGACAGCCTGGGCCTTTGTTTCCTAATGTTTTTGCAATATTTTTGTTGGATTACTTGCCTTTTGTGTTCTTAACTGATAGGCCATTTTTGGAACAGTTTTAGGATACAGAAAAATGAGCAGAAAGTACTGACAGTGCCCTTGTACCTGCCTTCCCTGCTCCAAGTTTCCCCTGTAACTAATATCTTGCATTACTTGCAATAATCATAATTATTTTACAATTAATGAATCAGTATTGATACATTTTTAGTAACTAAAATCCATAGTTTACAACAGGGTTAACTCTTGTTTTACATTCTGTGGGTCAAGACAAATGCCGTGTACCCACCATTATGGCATTGACAGAATCGTTTCACTGCCCTAAAACCACTCTGTGCTCCTCCTGTTCATCTCCCCCTCCTCAGGGTTACCTCCTTATCCTTGAACTTGTGGCAACCACTAATCTGCTACTGTCTCCATTGTTTTACCTTTTTCAGAATGTCATATAGTTGGATTCATAAAAATGGTAACCTTTTCAGATTGGCTTCTTTCAATTAGCAATATGCGTTTAAAGTTCCTCCGTGTCTTTTCATGGCTTTGATGCTTGTTTCTTTTTATTGAACACAATATTTTATTGTGTTTTACTTGCCTTTAAAAATTGTAGTAAAATATGCATAACAAAATTTACCATTTTAACTATTTGTGCGTCCATCAGCGGCATTAAGTATATTCATGATGCTGTGCAACTATCACTACTACTCATTTCTAGAATTTTTCATCATCCCAAACAGAAACTCTGCAGTTGTTAAACAGTAACTCTCCATTCTTCCCTTCCCAACCCCTTCCCCAGCCCTTAGTGACCTCTAAAATTCTTTCTCTATAAATTTGCCTAATCTAGATACCTCATGTAAGTGGAATCATATAATATGTGTCCTTTTGTACCAGGCTTATTTCATTTAGCATAATATTTTCAAAGTTTACACAGATTGTAGAATGACATTCTTTTTCATGGCTGAATAGTATTCCACTGCATGTTGATGCCACATTTTATTTATCTGTACACCTGTTGTTGGACACTTGGGTTGTTTCCACCTTTTAACTATTGAGAATAATGCTGCTCTGGACATTCCTATGCAAGTTTTTATTTAAACACCTGTTTTCAGTTCTTTTATATAAATACCTTAGACTTGTTGGGTCACATGGTAATTATATGCTTAACTTTTTGAGGAACTGCCAAACCAGTTTCCACAGGGATTATATTGTTTTATATTCATCCTTGTAATGCACAAGGGTTACAGTTTTTCCAGGTCCCCACCAACATGTTAATGTCCATTTTTAAAATTATAATGTACTTGACATAACATTATTATAGTGTCAGGTATAAAACATAATGATTCAATATTTATATATATTGCAAAATGATCACCACACAAATCTAGTTAACATAAATCACCGTACATAGTTACAATTTTTTTCTTGTGATGATTACTTTTAAGATTTACTCTCTTAGCATCTTTCAAATATTCAAAATATTATTGTTAACTACAGTTACCATACTATACATTACATCCCTATTACTTACTTTATAGCTGGAAGTTTGTACTTTTTAAGATCCTTCACCCACTATGAAACACTTGTCCCCACCGCTACCTCTGGCTGTGACCAGTTTGTTCCCTAGACACGTGAGCTTGTTTTTTTGCTTGTTTGGGGTATTGGGACTTTTTGTTATTTTTAGATTTCTCGTATAAGTGAGTTCATATGTTATTTGGCTTTCTCTGTCTGAATTATTTCATTTAGCATAATGCCCTCAAGATTGATTCATAGTGTTGCAATTTTTAATTATATAATATACAAATAATTAATATATATAATGTTTATAATTACAGATTCATGGGGCTGGATGATCCCCTGGAGGAAGTCGTGGCAACTCACTCCAGTATTATTGCCTGGAGAATCCCATGGACAGAGGAACCTGGCATGTTATGGTCCATGGGGTCACAAAGAGTCAGACATGACTCAAACAACTTAGCATACACCTCTTATTCTGTCAGTAGCCTTCTTCATTTTGTTGATGGTTTTCTTTACCGTGCAGAAGGTTTTTAGTTTGGTGTAGTCCTGTTTGTTTATTTTTGCTTTTGTTGCCATTGCCTTTGGTTTCAAACCCCAAAAATCACCACCAGACTAATATCAAGGAGCTTACCACTTATGTTTCCTTCTAGCTTTATGGTTTCAGGTCTTATGGATATATCTTTGATCCCTTTTGAATTAATTTTTGTGTGTGGTGTGAGATAGCAATCCAGTTTCATTCATTTGCATTTGACTGTTTTGTTTTCCCAACACTGGTTGTTGAAGAGACCACTCTTTCCCCATTGGATGTTTTCGACTCCTTTGTCATAAGTTGATTGACTATATATGCATAGATTTATTTCTGGGCTCTCTATTCTGTTCTGTTGTGTCTGTTTTTAGGCCAATACCATACTGTTTCAATGACTATACCTTTGTAATACAGTTTGAAATCAGAGAACATGATGTGTCCAACCGTATTTTTTCTTCTCAAAGTTGCTTTGGTTATTTGGGATCTTTTTTATGCTTGTATGCTAATTTTAGGATTGTTTGTTATTTATCTGTTTAAAAGGCCATTGGAATTCTGATAGGGATTGTCTTGAATCTGTAGATTGCTTGGGAAAGTATGGACATTTTAGAATATTAATTCTTCAATCCATTAGCACAGAACGTCTTTCCATTTATTTGTTTCTTCTTCCGTTTCTTTCACCAGTGTCTTATTGTTTTCAGTGTGCTTGTATGCATGCTTGGTTGCTCAGTCGTGTCTGATTCTTTGCAACCCCATGGACTGTAGCCCAGCAGGCTCCTATCCATGGGATTTTTCAGGCAAGAATACTGGAGTGGCTTGTCATTTCCTTCCTGGGGTATCTTCCCAACCCAGGGATCAAACTCGTGTCTCCTGTGTCTCCTGCATTGCAGGTGGATTCTTTACCTGCTGAGCCATTGGGAAGAAGTCTGGTTTTCAGCAGGCTTCTTTTACCTCCTTAATTAAATTTATCTGTAGATATTTTATTCTTTTTGAAGCAATTGTGAGTGGGATTGCTTTCTTAATTTCTCTTTCTGATAGTTCATTGTCAATGTATAGAAATGCCACCGATATTTGTATATTGATTTTGAATTCTGAAACTTTACTGAATTTGTTTATAATTTCTAGTAATTTTTTAGTGGAGTCTTTAGGGTTTTCTATATATAATATCATGTCATCTGCAAATAGGACAGTTTTACTTCTTCCTTTCCAATTTGGGTGCTTTTTAATTTATTTTTCTTGTCTAAATGCTCTGGGTAGGACTTCCAATACTATGGTGAATAAAAGTAGTGAGAGTGGGCATCCTTGTCTTGTTCATGATCTTAGAGGAAAGCTTTTAGCTTTCACCACTGAGTATGATGTTAACTGTGAGCTTATCATATATGGCCTTTATCATGTGAGGTACATTCTCTCTATATCTACTTTGCTGAGTTTTTTAAATATCAAAAATGGATGTTGAATTTTATCAAATGCTTTTCTACATCTATTGAGGTGATCCTATGATCACAGTTTAGTTTGTTTTTTTTTCTCCACACTGCACAGCTTGCACAATCTTAGTTCCCTGACCAGTGATCAAACCCAGGCCCCGTGTAGTGTAAGCATGGAGTCCTAACTAGTGGATTGCCAGGGGATTCTCAAATAACAGTTTAGTTTTTAATTTTTATTATAGCCATTCCAGTAGGTATAAAATGGTACCTCATTGTGTTTTTGGTTTGCATTTTCCTAATAACTGACTTCCCTGGTGGCTCATACGGTAAAGCGTCTGCCTCCAATGCGAGAGACCCGGGTTCAATCCCTGGGTCGGGAAGATCTCCTGGAGAAGGAAATGGCAACCCACTCCAGTATTCTTGCCTGGAAAATCCCATGGACAGAGGAGCCTGGCAGGCTACAGTCCATGAGGTCACAAAGAGTCAGACACAACTGAGCAACTTCACTTCACTTCACTTCAGTAACTAATAGGGCTTCCCAGGTGGCACTAGTGGTAAAGAACCCACCTGCCGATGCAGGTTAGACATAAGAGACATGGGTTGGATTCCTGGATTGAGAAGGTCCCATGGAGGAGGGCATGGCAACCTACTCCAGTATTCTTGCCTGGAAAATCCCATGGACAGAGGAGCCTGGCAGGCTGCAGTCCTTGTGGTCACACAGAATTAGACACATGCATGCAATAACTAATAATGTTGAGTATTTATTCATGTACTTGTCCCTTTTCATATCTTCTTCAGAGAACTGTCTATCCACGTCTTCTGCCCCTTTCTTCTTTTAGTTTTGTTGAGATATGATTGACGTATAGTGTTCTATAAGTTTAAGGTATACAGCATAATGATGGACTTATAAGTATCATGAAATGATTATCACAGTAAGTTTACTGAACATCTATCATCTTGTATAGATACAAAATCAAAGAAATAGAAAAAAAATTATTTCTTGTGATGAGAACTCTTAGGATTTACTCTCAACAATTTCATATATAATGTACAGTAGTGTTAATTAATCACATTATACATCACATTTCTAGTACTTATTTATTTATCTTATAACTGGAAATTTGTGCCTTTTGACTACCTTCATTCAAATTCTCCCTCCCCCAGTGTAACCACAAATCTAATCTCTTTTTCTATGAAGTTGTTATTTTTGAAAGTATTATTTGCCTACAATTATATGGTATATATAGCTGTTAGTTAAAAAGAAAGAAAGGAAAAGAAACAAGGGTTCCTCAATGACCCCCATCCTTCCCTTCCCTCTGCTTCAGAACGCCGGCAGCTTCTTCACTTGATGGGGAAGCGCAGCCGTGCCTGCACATGCTCGCAGCGGGCATGCTTCATGGTCAGCCCATAGGTGGGGGTTAGGTCCACTCTCACACCTGGTGGCACGCTGAACTCCAGCCGCTGCAGCAGGATGGCCAGGAAGAGGAAGACCTCCCACCTGGCCATGACCTCCCCTATGCACCGGCGCTTGCCCATGCCGAAGAGTAACACTTTTTCACTTTCGAGCTTATCAATGGCGGTGCCATCAGACGTGAGGAATCTCTCTGGCCGGAACTCAAATGGGTCCCCCCACAGCTTCCTGCAAGATGAACAGAGGAAGTGGACTCTCTGGGTTAGGGAGACCCTGCAGCGGAAAGGCCTAGTCGGGGGGCCTTCTGTGTTAGAATAGATCTATCTAATAGAGCAATGAAAGGAGAGTGGAGAAAGGAGCCAAACTGTTTTCTGACGCTTATTTCTTTACATAGCTCTCTCTAAAATCACCAGCCTTGGAAATAGTGCTTTTTAATACTATCTTGCTATTTTAAAGAAATCATTCTTTAACTAAAAGAAGTTAAAAGAGGGAACATCTGTCCGTCTCTGTCCTACTCAATATACAAGGGGAATCAACAGTCCATCCTGGTTTATGTCCAGGATGGTTTTGTAGTAATTATTGATAGCACCCTTTTTTACATTCAGAAGGGCCCTAGTTTGGATGGTAAATTATATGATCCTTCTATCTATAGACTAAAGTGGGATTATCCGAAGAAGTCCCTAAGTCATTCACAACAGAATCACTGGAGGTACTCCACCTTACCTCCTGATGTGGAACGTTGGGGTACAGAGCACCATGATCTATAACCAACTTCCTAGTCACTAAAGTTTGAGAAACATGGACCTACATTTTATCCCTTGGAGCAGGCTAACTAGCCATTAAGGCCCCATTCCTTTATTGTGTAACCAGTTCCTAGGGGGACAAACAGCTTTCCTGACTGCTGAACATCACACATTTTTCAGTGGGGGATGTGTACTCACGGGTCATGATTGACCTGCCACTGGTTTATGAAGACACAGCGCTCCTTGGGGATGAAGAAGCCATTCAGTGTTGTGTCCCTTGTTGTGCTAAGGAGGGAAGAGGGCTTTGTCAGATTCAGGGGCTGGAAAACTGAGATGTGTCTCTGGGAGGGTTTTTTTTTAACCATTAAAAAAACAGACATATAATTATTGGCATCTTTTAAAAACTGTTTTTTTGGCCCTATGCCTGTGGCATGTGGAACTTTATCTCCCCAACCAGGGATTGAGCCCACATCCCCTGCTGGAAGGGATGGAAGGCAGAATCTTAACCACTGGACCACTGAGGAAGTAAAAAAACTGACATATAGATAATCTACAATGTTGTATTAGTTTCAGATGTACAGCGAAGTGATTCAATTTTATCTGTAAAATTGAATCCCAAACTCCTAATTTTTCCTGTAAAACTGGATCACTTTGCTGAAACTAATTGAAACAAATTTGTTTGTTTCACAGTTTGCTGAAACTTTGCTAAAACAAATCACATCTGAAACTAATACAACATTGTAAATTAATATACATGTATTCTGTTTCAGATTCTTTTCCATGATAGGTTATTAGAAGATATTGAATATAGCTCCATGTGCTATATAGTATGTCCTTGTTGTTATTATCTATTTTATATATAATAGTTGTATATATGTTAATCCCAAACTCCTAATTTCTCTCTCCAGAAGCAGGGGACAAAACATGGCAAAGACTGCAGGGGTGGGAGGGCAGAACAAGCAGTCCTCACTGTAGGGGTAGTGAAAGGGACGAAGGAGGATTGTCCGAAGGTCTCCAGGATGAAGGCCCCCTTCCCCACCTCAGGAGGTTCTTGCGCCTACCTCCACCCCACTCCGTTAGCCTGCCTACCGTGGTCTCCGCACTGTATACTAGGAGGGAATATCAGGAGCAAGGAAGGGTTGAAATGGTTCTTCTCCTTTCTCAGATCCTGTTCTTCAACAAGTGTTTACTAAACTTTTACTAAACTTGTCTGTAGCCAACTGTGCCCTTGGCCATTCTCCGGAGCAGAGAAGTAGGCAGTCTTGGCCGGTCCTGGGGAGTTCCCAGTCTGGCTGAGGAGTTAGGCCTCTTCCTCTGGGAATAACTAGACCAACGTATGGGCTGAAGTAAGTGCTCACTAACTCTCTTGACATTCTTAATATCCCAGGACTTAATCCTATAGGACAAATGGCTCTAAGTCCTACAAAATATCAGAATGAAGTTATGCCAGCTGGATGAGTTGAGAAAGGCTTCTAGGGGACGGGAAGGTCGTGTCAGGATAAGATAAGATAGGATTCTGGTAGCCAGAGAAGAGCGTAGAAGGTATTCCAAGCAGAAGTTCCAGTATAAGCAAAATTGGAGGTTGGCCGGTTCATGTTCGTGAGGGGTGGTTAGGCCAGCCTGGCTGGGTTGAGCATACTTGAAGGAGGGAATGTGAGTGGAGGTGAATGAGAGCTGAGGTCAGAGTTTGGTTTTCTTCTGAGAGCTGGGTACTTTGATCATGTTTGGACTGGATGGGGGTGGAGTAGAGGACAAGATCTGGGAAGAATCTGGTGTCATGGCCAGGAAGGAGATGCCAAGGTCTGACCAGGGCCAGGGCTGAGAAGCAGGAGGGAAAAGAGGGCAAAGACTCCAGGGGTGCGAGGGCAGAAGAAGCAG
The DNA here is from genome assembly GCF_054371585.1 of Giraffa tippelskirchi. NCBI lineage: Eukaryota > Metazoa > Chordata > Mammalia > Artiodactyla > Giraffidae > Giraffa > Giraffa tippelskirchi. Next base: position 33,669,189 of record NC_137286.1, on the reverse strand, counting down.
GCCTCACCTGTGGGGGATGGTGAAGGGGACGAAGGAGGAGAGTCGGAAGGTCTCCAGGATGAAGGCCTCCAAATAGGGCAGCTGGGGCCTGTCGGAGAGCCGGGGCCGCCGCGCCCTGCCAATCTCTCTGTCTGCAGAGCACGGAGGACAGACAAGGCTTAGGGGCTGTCTCCCTGCTCCATGGCATCTGCATCCCCATTCATACCAGGCATCACCCTACGTGGTACTATGTAAGCTTGCAGGTCTGAGACCCAGTGACCCTCCAGTATCTTCTAGGCAAGGGTGGGCACCACAGCATACCCAGGGCTTAATAGACACATAACAGCTGTATGTAGATTGAACAGATGACCTTGGACCCCAAGGCTTCCCACCACCAGAGGGTTGGGGCACACCACATACCCAGCTCCTCCTGGATCTTTCTCTGTATCTTAGGATTTGTCACAAGGTACATAAGGCTCCAGGAGATGGCTGTTGTGATGGTGTCAAACCCTGGACAACATGGGGCATGGTGAAGAAGAAAGGAAGACAGGAATGAGAAGGCGATATTTACCAAGCACCCACCATGTATGTACTAAGCATTGTCTTTCTCTGCTTTCTTTCCCCCAAAGACCCTCACCTTGAATTTTCTAAGGGCTGAGGCAGAGTCTCCTCTGCACAGACTCGAGTAACTACTTTTAAGTTTAGCTTCTGGGATTGCAAGGGACCAGACTTATAGACCATAGAAGCCTTTATTGTTTAGATGGGGAAACTGGCCCAGAGGAGGAGAGGGACTTGGCTGGGTTTTCACCGGGAGTTGGTGGTACCTCCTGGGCTCAAACCTTGAGCCTGGGCCTGGTTTCTGTGTCCTGCACCACCTGACTGGTGGTTGATGGGTTATCTGATGGACCCCATGGCTAGGCAAGGCTGTGGGTGAGCAGCAGGCACTGAGGGATGGAGGGGCAAGGGTCTGGCTCCTACCGGCCCCGAAGAGGTCGTTGACAAGGTTGACAGTCTTCTGCTGGGAGATGAGGCGACCGCTGGCTTGGGAATTATCCTCACTGTGCTTGAACAGGGCGCCTACGATGTCCTGGATGCTGTTCTGAGGGGGCATAAGTTTAGGGGTACCCCAGCACTCCTGGCATGGAAGGCTGGAGTCCCTTGTCCCATCCCTTACGGCCCCACCTAGGCAATGAGTTGAGCTCACAGCAGGAGCTGGTCGTAGCCCCGTGTGTGTGCTGTCACTTCAGTTGTGTCCAACTCTGCGACCTTATGGACCATAGCCCGCCAGGCTCCTCTGTCCATGGGATTCTCCAGGCAAGAATACTGGAGTGGGTTGCCATGCCCTCCTCCAGGGGATCTTCGCAACCCAGGGATTGAGCCCACGTCTCTCATGTCTCCTGCATTCGCAGGTGGGTTCTTTACCACTAGCACCACCTGGGAAGCACAGTAGCAGCCCTAGGTAGGGCTTAAAGTATCATTTCATACTCCACTGACCCTTCCTCCCAGTAACCCCAGGGGTCCAATTTCACAGGAAGAGGTTGGTGTGAGTACAGGGAAGCAAAGTGACATGTGAGCTGGGAATTAGCCTCTGTCAGGGTTCAGGTTCCTGTAAAACAAAAGCCTTCTAATAACAGCACCCCGCATTGTGGGCTCTGCCAGGGCCCCATGCACGTGGTTACCTCTCTGGGGCTTTGAGCATCCCTGAGAAGGATGCTATAGGCCCGAGGAAACTGAGGCTAGAGAGGGAGAGGGACTGGCTCCAGGTCACACAGCTGGTCTGAGGTGTCCCAGAGACTTCCTGGGCCTTGGCCACATACCAGCTGTGTGGGTGCCTTGATGCTGGGGGAGTGGGGCCACACCCAGACTCTAGGGGCCCTCACACCACTTGCGCCCTGGGCTTACCTTGTCAAAATCCTGGTAGTGCTCCTGGACTGTTTTCTGCAAGAACTGCAGGAACCTCTGGTTGAAGCTCTTGAACCTTTGCAGAGCCGGGTTGGGCAGGTATTTAAGGATGGGGAAGAAGTCCACGGGATTCCCAGAGGTGGCAGACTCCACGAACTCATGGCTGTTCTCCACCAGACTGAGCATCTCCTCGCTGCTCTGGGGGAAGTGCTGCCCAAAGCACATGGCACCAATGACGTTGGCCACTGATGCCACCACGTGACCATAGGGGTCAAAGCGCCCAGGCCCTGCCATCAGCTCCTGGAACTTGCCCAGGAGGGCCTCAGCCTGGTTGCTCACATGATCCTCCAGGTAGCAGGAGGACAAAGAAGATGGGTCTGAGGCGACGGAGAATGTGTGGAGAGCATTCTGGGCCAGGCGTCGCCGGGCAGCCCACACCGGTCCAGAGTCTGGGTTGAAGGCCATGCTCTGGCCATCAGTGATCAAGGTGAAGCTGTAGAGGTCGGGCCGGCCCTTGAAATCATCACCCTGCCGCACCAGGGCCTGCCGGATGGTGTCCAGGCCGCTGAGCACCAGCACGGGTGTGCGGCCAATGCGGATCTGCAGCACGTCCCCATAGCGCTGGCTCAGCTGTGTCAGGACCACATGTGGGTTCTTCCCCAAGGTCAGCACGTGCCCGAGCAGGGGCCAGCCCCAGGGCTCTGGTGGACTCTTCAGGCCTTGAGGGACCCGAGGTCGCCATGTCCTGACCACCCAGAATACCAAGCAGAAGACGGCAGAGGCCAGGAGAAGCTCCATGGCTGAGAAGGGACTGGGCTGGGACAATGCCATCTGTACCCCCTGCAGGGGAAGAGGAAGGAGGGGCGAGATGGAGCCATTCACTCACTTGTTTATTCAGTGAATAAGCACTTGCCCACGTTCTGTCCTTGGCTCCCAGCCGGACAGACTGAGAAAGACTGAGTTACATCCACTAAATTACATAGGTCCTGCATCCCAGGACCTCATCCACAGTGTATCACAGAATCTGAGGGCTGGAAAGGAGCCCTGAGATTCCCAACGTGAGTGTCTGAACTCCCAGCCCTGGCCCTCCCCTCTGCTCATCACCTGTTTCCAATTCTGAGGCTGAAGTGATCACTTCAAAACGGGGAAGCACTCTTGCGAACCCCAGTGCAGGGTGTATGCTGGGCATTGTCCCAGAGGGTGCCTGCCTGGGGACCCTTCTTGCTAATACCTCCTCATACCCTGGGAACAGGGAGCTGCTCCCCTCTTCGCAACACTGATGGGATCAAGGTACCTGGGCTCATGCAAATGGCTTTTGATGCCCTCTTCCCTAGGGCATTCTTTATCAAGACCCAAAAGAGAGGACAAATCCTCATTCTCTCAATCTTTCTTTTTTTTTTTTCGACTGTGCAGCTCATTATGTGGGAATCTCAGTTCCCAGACTAGGGATTGAACTGTGTCCCCTGGAGCGGAAATGCAGGGTCCTAACCCCTGGACCACCAGGCAAGTCTCTCACATCTCTCACTGCTTTTAAATATTTATTTATTTGGCTGCTTTGGGTCTTAGTTGCAGTGTGTGGACTTTGTTGCTCTGTAGTATGTGGGATCTTACCTCCCTGACCAGGGATTGAACCTGCATGCCCTACATTGCAAGGAGGATTCTTAACCACTGGACCACCAGGGAAAGCCTCCTCTCACAGTCTTGAAGGCTGAGGTTGGGCTGCAGCCAGGCCAGGGCTATTCTCATGCCAGTTGGGGAACCCTACCCACCTCTCCACTCCAGTCACACTAAGGGTCCCTAGAGGAGGCCTAATCTAAGCTTCTCATTTAAAATTGGGGAAACTGAAGTCTGGAACTGGGCAGCAAGAACTAGAACTCAGGCTTCCTACACCTAACCCAGGATCCCCACATCCCTCCATCTCCAGTGATTCCCCAGATATATATTGGGGGATCCCAAGGGCTAAGAAAGGGGCCCAAGAAAGGTACCTGTAGAGGCAGGTGCTGGAGGTCAGCAGGATTGTGTGGGCTGATCCAGAGCTTCTGGCCCCAGCTGAGGGGACCTTTATAAACAGCACCCCTATCAGATTGGTCCTGCTGTCCTGGTCACCTGAGAGCAAAGTGGCCAAAAAATGTTGAAAGGATTAGCTCTTGGCCTTGGGCCACAAAACCCAGCTCCACCTACCTCCCAGGGCCAAGGGGCAGCTCTTCCAGGGATAGGTGTTATGTCCCTGGGGAGTAGGATCCAGCTCCTTTCAGGATCCAGAGTCAGGAGGGAATGCTTCCTTCTCACACAGGCAGGGCAGGATGCTGGGAGTGAAAGCCCTCTGGGCTAGTCCAGACCACTTTCCCATTGTCCCCATGAGGAGGGACCCTGCCTGGGCACTCCATCCAGGCTGATCAGGAGGGTAGGTACCTGTAATGCCCCTCCGACAACCTGTAAAACCAAATAAGGAATAGGCATGTTCTGGCCATCACTTCATGGCAAACAGATAGGGAAACAATGGAAACTGGCAGATTTTATTTTCTTGGGCTCTAAAATCACTGCGGATGGTGACTGCAGCCGTGAAATTAAAAGATGCTTGCTCCTTGGAAGAAAAGCTGTGACAAACCTGGACAGCATATTAAAAAGCAGAGACATCACTTTGCCAACAAAAGTCCATACAGTCGAAGCTATGGTTTTTCCAGTCATCATGTACGGATGTGAGAGTTGGACCATAATGAAGGCTGAGTGCCAAAGAATTGATGCTTTTGAACTGTGGTGTTGGAGAAGACTCTTGGGAGTCCCTTGGACTACAAGGAGATCAAACCAGTCAATCCTAAAGGAAATCAACTCTGAATATTCATTGGAAGACTGATGCTGAAGCTGAAGCTGCAATACTTGGCCACCTGATGCGAAGAGCCAACTCATTGGAAAAGACCCTGATGCTGGGAAAGATTGAGGGCAGAGAAGGGGACAACAGGATGAGATGGTTGGATGGCATCATCGGCTCAATGGACATGAGTTTGAGCAAGCTCCAGGAGACAGTGAAGGACAGGGAAGCCTGGCAGGCTGCAGTCCATGGGTTCACAACGAGTCAGACATGACTTACAACTGAACAACAATGTTCTGGCCACCTCTGAATTCCAGCCTGGGTCCTTAATCTGAAAACAAGAGATGATGAGGATCATATATTCTAAAGAGAGGCTCCCTCAGCCTCCTCCCTCTTGGTGAGAGATGGCAACAGTGTATGAAGAAAATTCATGCTGTGGACTCTTCTTCACAGCAACTAGGTTGGAATCTTCAAAGTGGTGGGTTTTATTAAGAAAAGAGAAAAAGAAGACAAGGGCGTTTTCTAGAGCAAAGAGACTAAAGAGACACAACTACCAAATGCAATATGTGAAACTTGGTTGGACCCTGGATTTTAAAAAATGTTTTTTTAAAGCTGCAAAGGACTTTGGGGGGAGAACTGAAGACATATGAACAAGGATTGGAGATTAGATGATATTATGGAATTAATGTTAATTTTCTTAGATACAAGCCTAGTATCATGATTAGGTGGGAGAATATTTTAGAAAATATTCTTAGGAGATTAATATTCTTAGGAAACGAATATCGTAAGGCTTTTTTGGAGGTGGTGTTTGTTGTTTCATTTTGTTTTTGGCTTGCCATGTGCCCGCACCAGACTGCCAGGGACGTTCTCAATACCATAATGTTTAGGGGATGAAGTGTCAGCATGATTTCTGCAATTTACTTTTAAATGGTTTTATTCAAAATTATACAACTATCTGTTTATAGAGAGGAGAGAGTAGACTTAAGAGCAGGATACCTGTGAGAAGGGAATGCCTCTGCTGTAAGTGCAGATGGGCAGGTGTGGGGTGAGGAAAACTGTGGCCTTTGTGTGTCTATCACACACTTTACAGCACTCCATGCTTACAGGCCCAGTGTTGTTATAAGAGCTTTCTATTTGTTAAAAAACATTCCCAGTAATCCAATGGAATGGAAATTAATACTACTGTCAGATTACAATGGAAAGAGAGGCACAAAGAAGTTATACAATTTTTTGTAGGTCACATAACTTCCCTGGTGGCTCAGATGGTAAAGAATCTGCTGGCAATGTGGGAGACCCGGGTTCGATCCCTGGGTTAGGAAGATCCCCTGGAGAAGGGCATGGCAACCCATTCCGGTATTCTTGCCTGGAGAATCCCCATGGTCAGAGGAGCCTGGCGGGCTACAGTCCACGGGGTCACAGAGTCGGACATGACTGAGTGACTAAACACAGCCCACAGCAGTGCCTTAGAGTTGAGACTCTAACCTTCAGGAGATTGTGCCCCAGACCACAGCATGCACCTGCTTGACACGTGTCCCTGGATCTGGGGGAGACTTGTGGACGTGGAGGCTGAGCAGAGCAGCCTGTGATGACAGGGGTAGCAGAGGGCAGCCTGCATAGCCCAAGCAGGGTACCTTAACAGGATGTGAGTCTCCGAAGGGCTGGGTGGACATGCTGAAGGGAGCTGGACTTGAACAGCATGGATGAGACCTGGCTACAGAGGGGAGGGGACCCCAGCAGTGACAGGCTACAGGGAGTACCTTGTGGGAATCAGCTGAGGGTGAGCAAGAGGTCAGCCAGAGTCCAGCAGCTGTGCTAGGAACTCTTTGGTGTGGAGGACTCGTTGGGGCTAAAAGGCACTTGATGAAAAGCTGGCAGTGGAATGTCTGCTACACACAAGGGCATTCGGAGCTAAGAGAGAAGATAAACAGCACCAGCCAAACAGAAAGAGATTGGCTCATCTTCCAGCATCCTGTCTCTTTCCTCTCCCTAGTGGGGGGTGAGGAGGGTGTGAGGTGGGATGATGTGGGGGGTCGGGACATGGTGGGGATGGGGGTGGGAGAGTGGGGAAAGAAAGTACAGAAAGAGACTGTCTCTCCCCTTCCCACAAACCAGAAATTTCAAGTGAGAAGCACATTTTGATTTACTTAGGACTGACTGGGCTTTTTAATTCCTAAGAACGAGAAAGCTGTGAGATCAACCTGTGATGATGTCAAAGGGCAAGGCTGGGAAATCTGACAAAGGCACAAGGCCTGTTGGAGGATTGTGGCTGAGAGGAAAGGAAAGCTGTTTTATCTTTGTATCTTCATCAGGTTTAGCTCAGTCTTATGAAAAAGATTGAGATTTGAGGTTAGGGTAGGTTTTGTAGAAATGGACTATTTCTGTCTCTCTCCCCTCCTGTCTTTTCCTTCCTCTCTCTCTCTAATGATCTAAAGTCATACTTTATTCAAATTTTTGTGGTTTTTCCTAATGTCCTTTTGTCCCTTCCTGTTCTCAGATCTCATCAAGGAGGACAATACGTTACACAAAGTCATTGTTTCTCTAGGCTTCCCTTGGTTGAGATGTTTTTCAGACTGTCTTTGTTTTTTCAGGAGAACTGGACAGATATTTGGTAGAATGTCCAGCTTTTGGGATTTATCTGATGCTTTCTTCAGGGTAAGACTGGGGTTATGGGCTATTGGTAGGAGGACCACAGGAGAAAAGTGCCATTTTCATCACATCACATCTTATCAATGGTACATACTGTCAACCTGACAGAAAGGTTGATGTTTGTAGTGATCCGCTGACTGAAGTAGAGTTTACCAGATTTCTCCACAGGAGCATCACTCATCCTCGCTCTCCATATTGTGCTGTTTGGAAGGAAGTCATGTGCACAGTCCACATCTAAGGATGGGGGTTCTGCTCCCCTCCCTGAGGATGGAATCTCTATGTAAATTATTTGGACTTCCCTGGTAGCTCAGTTGGTAAAGAATCTGCCTGCAGTGCAAGAGACCTGGGTTTGATCCCTGGGTTGGGAAGATGCCCTGGAGAAGGAAATGGCAGCTCACTCCAGTATTCTTGCTTGGAAAGTCCAATGGACAGAGGAGCCTGGTGGGCTACAGTCCATGGGGTCACAAGAGTCGGACATGACTTAGTGACTAAACCACCACCACTGCATAAGAGATGATTTATCTTTTTAAGTAATTTCTTAAAACTTGTTATTGAATTACAAGATACAGAAAAGTGCAAATAATCTGTACAACTCAAGGAATATTTTACAGACTTCACAAAAATCATGTAGTCAGTTTTCGCATTAAACGAATGTTAGGAGCACCTAGAATCTGTCCCCATGTTCCTTCTCCAAGGGGATCAATGACCCTAATTTCTAATGTCATAAATTAGTTGTGTCTGTTTTTGTTTTTCATGTAAATTAAATCATGCTGTGTACTTTTTTAGCATGGAATTTTTACAAAAACATAGATTTCATTTTTTGGTTGTTGATTGAGTTTATTGGTTATTTTTGTTTGTTGATTGAGGTATAATTTACCTATAATAAGATACAAGGATGATAAGTGAACGTTCAGTGAGGTTTTGATATAGGGTACACTCATGTATCCAATCCAATATATAAAGCAAAATAAAGAGTGTTTTCATTACAACAAAAACTTTCCTTGTGCCCCTTTGCTATCAGCTGCCCTCCCCACCCCTACAAGCAACCACTTTATGAATTTTTTAAATCATAGAATAGTTTTACCTTTGTTCAACATAAAATTTTTGAGATTTATCAAGGTTGCATGTTAGATTTCATTTTTTATAGCAGTTTTAGGTTTATGGAAAAGTTGGGTGAAAGAACAGAGAGCTCCAATATGCCTCTTCCTCCTCCAATCAGTTTCCTCAATTATTAACTTCTTGCATTAGTATGATACATTTGTTGCAATTGGTGAATGAATATTAATACAATATTATCAACTAAGTCCAGAATTTACATTAAGATGCACTCTTTATGTTGTACAATTCTATGAATTTTTTTCACTTTTAAAAACTGTGATAAAATATAAAACATAAAATTTATGATTTCAAACATTTTTAAAGTGTATGATTCGGCAGACTGTACTCTTTGGTTTCTGGCTTCTGTCACTTATTCTTTTTTAGATGACTCATCCACAATGTTGGGTGTAATTCTCATTGCTGTATGGTGTTCTAATATGAATACACATAATGCGGTCTCATATAGATACACAATGAATGTATCCATCCATTCAACTGTCGATTGACATTTGGCTTGTTTTCCATATTGGGCTATGATGCGCCCTGCTGTTGTGAACATTCTTGCACAAAATTTTGTATGTATTTCTGCTGTCTATGGACCTACGAGTGGAAATGCTAGATGACAGGCTAGGCTAACTCAGGCTAGCGCTAGAGTTCAGTGCTAGTAGATCCTAGCACTGAACAATCTTCTGAAATAGTTGAACCAATTTTATTTCCACTGGTTGTGACTGAGGGTTCAATTTACTTCTCATGCTCACCACTACTGGATTGCTTTTAATATTTTTGACTCTAGCCTTTCTTCTCTCTGGGTTATCACCCTAGCCAGAAACCTGGGAGCCTGCAAAGACTCCTTCTCTTATTCACCTCCTACCAAACTCTGAAGATTCTACCGACTGAACATCCCTTCTCTCCATCACTGTGGCTCTGTCTGGAGGTGACTCTCAGCGCCACTTCCTGCCTGCACTTTTGGTTCCCACTGTCTTTAACTGGTCTCACTGTCTCTAGGCCAGTGTTGTCCAGTAGAACTTTTGGTGATAATGGAAATGTTCTATGTTTGTGCTATCCAGTAAGGTAGCCACCAGCCACATGTGGCTGCTGAGCACTTGAAATGGCTGGTACAACTGAAATACTAAGTTTTTAATTCTATTTAATTTGAAGTGCAAGTGGCGAGTGACTACTGTATTGGAGGGCATAGTTCTAGGCTCCTCCCATCCCATCCCTACTATCCAGGCTGCATACTGCCCCCCAAATGAACTTTCTGAAATTGCACATCTGTGCAATCCATATGTGTGCTCAGTTATGTCCAACTCTTTGCAGCCCCATGGACTGTAGTTCGCCAGGCTCCTCTGCCCACGGAATACTGGAACGGGGTGGAGTGGGGTGCCATTTCCTACTTCAGGTGATCTTCCTGACTCAGGGATCAAGTTTGCATCTCTTGTATCTCCTGCACAGGTGGATTCTTTATCACTAGCACCATATGTAAAATCCCTTAGTACTGATATCTTAAGACATTCAGAAACCAAACTCAAATTCCTAAGCTCAGCATGTGAGTCATTTCTTACTCACTTCTTTCACCTCGTTTCTCACTACACTTTTCCTCTTGTGTATCTTTCCCGCCAGTCAGAAGGAACTCTTAGAATTCTAATTTTCTGTCTCTGTGCATTGTTCCCTCTGCCTGGAATGCCCTACCCTCCTCCCAACCACTTCTTCTCCATCCAACAAACACTCTCATGGAAATTAATTGCTTCCAGGTTAGAAATGCTCATTTATATTGCAGTACTATGATGCATACATGACAAAGTATTCTCATCTCTCCATTGAAGCAAATCCTCCAAAACTCAGTTCCAGGTCCACCTCCTGCAGGGTGTCCTGAACCCTACTCTGGGTAAGATCCTCCTCCATTGGGCATAGCTCTCTCGTGGCACAAACACCACCGTGCCGTATTACTTTGGTTTCATTTGCTCTCTCTAGACTAGGAACAACTTGAGGCAAACTGTGTTCTTATTCACTCTATTTTTAGTACAGTGCCTGTTACATAGTGGATGTCCAACTGTAGTCTTTGAGAATAAATTATGTTGCCAGCCACTGTTCTAGGAGGATACTTATAGCAGTGAATAAGACAGACCTTGTCTTCGTAGAGGAGAATGACAAGAGAACGAACAGATGAACAAGATTATTGCGGACCCCACTTGTGCTGAAAATCCTCTTTTTCCTCCACATTCACTACCCCCACCCCTTCTCTGCCCTGCTCTAAGCACTAAGAGGCTGATCTCTGCAGACTACGTCAATAGGCTCCCCATCTTCTGGCTTCTTGTTGGGTTCTGTCAATGGGAGGCATTGACATGAAATGGGAGGGTGGGAGGAGGGTGAAGTTGGGGTATTTTTTTCTCCAGATCCTCCTGCAAAGTCACCACACTAGGCCACAGCTCCTGCCAGGTAACTCTCCTTTACTTACAGTCTCTCCCTCTGGATTCCAGAAACAGATCCTTCCTCTTGCCCCTTCAGGCCCAAGATAGTAAGGGCTCCTCTCTGCTACAAGCCATATGGTACCATAATATCCTATGTTAGTTTCTCTATACCCTGTTCACACCTTTGTAAATAATCCCATTATTAAACTCTTCTCAGCGATCTAGTTTGAATGGATTCTGTTCTTGCAAGGAACTTGAATAATAAAATGATTCTTTGCAAATTTCTTTTCCACCATCCCTGGAATATCAGCCTTTCCCCAAACTGTCTCCCTTAGGGTCACAAGATGGCTGCTAAAGTTCCGGCCCTCATATCCAGACAGGACAAGGGTCAGAGGGAGAAGAGCGTGTCTCTCGTCATGTATCCCTTTTAAGAGTGAGGAAATCTTCCATCAATTTAGCCCCACCAGATCTCTACTATATAACATTGGCCAGAATCATGTCACAGATTCATCCAAGGCAGCTGGGCCACAATGACTGGTTCAGACCAGCCAAGACCCATTCCCTGGGGCCCACTTCCCAAGAAGCACATAACCCTGCAAAGAAAGATGGCAGATACTTGGATAAAATTGGGGTGGGGAGGGTGCTGGGAAGGAGGAAAAATAAAAGTGGAGGGAATGGCTCTTGGGTGTCCACAAATTGAGAAACAGTTGGGAAAGGATTCTAAAGTTAACTGAATGGCCTGCACGGGCTGGTAGGACAGCCAGGCTTTTCACCGATAGGTCTGAATAGGGCCACCTCCTTGGCAGAGACTGTGTGAACACGTCCAGGAGCACTTGGATGACGAAGCAGGGTCCTTGGAGAACTTGCTTTGATGAGAGGACTAGAACATTCATTATCAGCAAACCTCTGTGTTTATACATAAAAGGGCATCTCTAACTTGGAAACAGAACAGTCCCCTGAGCTGCTGAACTTCCCCTTCAGTACAGCAGTGCAAACATTTCCCTGCAAGGCTGGTTCACAATTCGTTGGCTCAGCAAGCATTTCTCCAACAATAAAAGCAACTGCCAACCAGAGCAGAATTAGTCAAATTATGATATCTAATGTGGGTCTAAATTAATCATATTTGATATTATTGAAGGAAGAAGTGAAAAAGGAAAAAGAAGGCCTGCCTTTATCTCCATTATTTTGTATCTGGAGAACCTGAGGGATATCCCTTAGCCCCTTCTCTGGGCAGTGTTCCAGGGTCTCCACCGTTGCAACCCTTCCCCACCCATCAAAATATGGAGCCCTCTTGTCCCAACCCTGCAGCGCTCTCTCTGCTGAGGGTAGCTACAGTGCCTGCTCTCTTCTGATTTTTGTGGTGGAGCCGGATTGTGGAGAGAGGAACCGAGACCTGTTGAGAGGAAACAGGCGGCTCTGAAACTGAAAGCAGTCGAGGACTCCTGGTGATCATGGCCATGTGGTCAACAGTGAGACACAGTCCAGAGGCCCTGGGCTAATGTGAAGGTGGCATGAGGCAGATGCCTTAGCTGGGCCAGGCTGAGATGAACTTCTTAAGACAGGACCATGCCTGATCACGTGTCTCCCGGCAGCAGGATGACTAGCACTCATCTGGCAGGTGCTGAAGAAAGGACCCGGATTTGGAGAGGGGTTCCATTCAGCTGGCCATCTTGGACTTGGTGCCCTGCCTACCAAGACCCAGAATCTCCCCAGGCCACTACCATTTCAAATCTGATATATTTTCCTATTTGGAGGTTTGACATTTTCCACTTGCTCCTTGGAAGAAAAGCTATGACAAACCTAGACAGCATATTAAAAAGCAGAGACATCACTTTGCTGACAAATGTCCATGTAGTTAAAGCTATGGTTTTTCCAGTAGTCATGTATGGATGTGAGAGTTGGATCATAAAGAAGGTTGAATGCCAAAGAATTGATGCTTTCGAACTGTGGTGCTTGGAGAAAACTCTTGAGAGTCCCTTGGACAGCAAGGAGATCAAACCTGTCAATCCTAAAGGAAATCAACCCTGAATATTCATTGGAAGGACTGATGTTGAAGCTGAAGCTCCAACACTTTGGCCACCTGATGCGAAGTGCCAACTCACTGGAAAAGACCCTGATGCTGGGAAAGATTGAGGGCAGGAGGAGAAGGGGGCAACAGAGGATAAGATGGTTGGATGGCATCACCAACTCAATGAACATGAGTTTGAGCAAGCTCCAGGAGATAGTGAAGGACAGGGAAGCCTGGTGTGCTGCAGTCCATGGGGTCACAAAGAGTCAGACATGACTTAGCGACTGAACAACCACAACAATTCATTTATTTAACAAATATTTATTTAGCATCCACAATGTACCAGTTTGCTGTTGATGAAGCATTGGGCACAACAGACAAAAGTGCCCGCTCTGCAGGCATTTACATTCTAGTTGAGGAATATAGGCCGTACAGAGCATTGAGAAGTAAAATACATAGCATGTCTGAAATTTTCAGCAGCCACATGTGGGGAGCAGCTACTGTATTTTTAAAAATTTGTTATTTATTTATTTGTCTGCACCGGGTTTTAGTTGTGGTACTCAGGATCTTTCAGCATTTGGGATCTTTAGTTGAGGCATGTGAACTCTTCTTTGCGCAGCATGTGGGATCTAGTTCCCTGACCAGGGATCAAACCTGGTCCCCCTGAATTGAAAGAATGGAGTCTCAGCCCCTGGACCACCAGGGAAGCCTTACATGGTATGTTCAAAGTTTGTTCAGTGCCGCAAACCTGTCAAACAAGTGCTACAAATAAATATCAAGTTAAGAAGAGGGATGGAGACTATGATTCAGGGTAACAGTTTTACATAGGATGGCCAAGGAAGGCATACTGAGAATGATATTCAGGGAAGTAAGATATGAGGATCCGGGGAGAAAGCATCTCCAGATGGCAGGAACGGCAGAAGCAAAGGCTGGATGTCGAACACATTGGTCGATATCGTCCACTTGCCTTTCCAAACCACTCTCCACCCTTCTACTCTCAGTCCCAGAGGACTGACTTCCATGGGCTACAGAAATGGACCTTCTGCTTTTTGGCTTCTAGCTAGGTTCAGTCTGTAGAAGGTACCAGTGGGACATCAGAGGGTGTGAATGGAATGAGGCCAGAGTATTTAGGCTCTCTCCCTGTAGGGTCTTGGCACACTATCTACAACTCTCTCTCAAAGACTCCAGCTCCTCTCTATAGCCTTACCACAGCCATCTTCTCTGGGTTCTGTTTTCTGCTCCTTCCCCCCATCACTTCTGGCCTTGCTGTTGCTTGCCCTGGGCTGCTGCATTGTCCTACTGATTTCCCTAAACCTCGAACCTTTGTGAGTGGTGCCTTTATTAAATTCTCCGCAATGACTCAGTTTGAGGGGATCCTCTGTTTCCTGAAAGGACTGGCCTTGACAGATATGGGGAGGGACTTGCCTGGAGTGTCTTAGGAAACTCAGGCTGCTCTGGTGCCTGGAGAGGAGAGAGCTGGGGAAGGGGGAGGGATAGGAGAGGAGGTCACAGAGGTCACGGGAGCCACAGCTGGAAAGGTCTTGCAGGCCATTATAAGGACTATTTCCTCTGAGATTCTTCAAAAACTTAAATTTGGGAAAAGGATGGTATATCTTTCTCAGCTAGCAGCTGGGAGAGCAAATAGGGCACCTTCCTTCCCAGGGTGTCTCCCAGCCAGGGAGGGTGTCCGCCAGCCAGCAGGGCTTGAACTCTGCTCCTAGTGCAGTGAGATGGCACAGACTCATCTGATGGTCTCTGCCTTGAGTGTGGGTTCTTTCCAGACACTCCCCAGCCAACACCTCCTCAACTCCATCATGGGGCCTTCTGGAGATAAAACTAGCCTCTCACAATGGTTCTGATGGTGGCATTGTTGGCACAGGGGCAGACCCATTGGCACAGAAGCTGTTAGATAAGAGTAACTTCTTAGGATTCTGTCCAACCTGCCCAGGACTTCTTGGATCTTCCTCAAGTGTTGAGGTTTAATCACTCAGAGAGCACTGTTGGGTAAGCCTCTCTGGCCTGCAGGTTTTGGCTCTAATCCTTTCAGTTGCAAGCCCCCAAACCCAACTCCTAGTAGAAGAGAAAGATGAAGAGGGGGAGGAGAAGGAGGAGAAAGAAGAGGAAATGGTAAAGAAGAAGGAAAAGGGGAGAAAGGAGAAGATGGGAGCGGTGGTGATGCTATCAATTCACGTAACAGAGAAGTTCTATGGTGAACTTCCCTGGCTTCAGGAATAACTGGATCTCGTTGCTCAGTGTCATCAATTCTTTCCCTCCCTCCCCTCAACCCTCAGTTCTGCTTTCCTCTAATGGGCTTCTTAAAAACAGCCACTGGTAGGTCCAGAATTGTTTTCTAACCAGCTTAGCTACTTCTGGCAGAAAGAGAACCTTGCTTTTCCAACAATTTCATTAAAACTCCCATAAAGGGTTCTCAGTGGCTTGGCCTGAGTCATGTGTTAGCCTGGGGGCCTGGGATGGGTTAGCTCCACCAAGCCTATCAGCTAAGAGTAGGGGTGGGGTGGTCCCCAAAGGACAAATGGAGTGACAGTTCCAGATGAAGAGAGGATGGATGCTGGGCACACAAAACCCCTCACAGGTCTTCTACTATCAACTTGGGTAACCACATAATGTATGTCCAAGCTAAGACTGTTTTTTTATAAAAATTTATTTATTTGGCTGTGCTGGGTCTTA
The DNA here is from genome assembly GCF_054371585.1 of Giraffa tippelskirchi. NCBI lineage: Eukaryota > Metazoa > Chordata > Mammalia > Artiodactyla > Giraffidae > Giraffa > Giraffa tippelskirchi. Next base: position 33,653,651 of record NC_137286.1, on the reverse strand, counting down.
GTTGTGGCACACTGGATCTTTGATCTTCATTGCAGCATGCAGGGTCTTGTTGGATCTAGTTCCCTGACCAAAGATTGAATCAGGGCCCACTGCATTGGGAGCCTGGAGTCTTAGCCACTGGACCACCAGGGAAGTCCCAAGCCAAGTCTTTTGAGAATGAAAGAGAGAACTTTTAATAGATAAGACAACAGGCTTAGACCAAGACTATCCTGAGAAAGTATCATTAGCCTGATTAGAGCAGCCAAGAGCCAGAGAGCCAGGGGCTGCCCCATTTGAGCCTTGGATCCTGCAGACTGAATCTCTCTGTCTTTCTGGTAGGAGAAAGATAGGAGAGAGGAAGGTGCTCAGGGCTCAGATCCCAGGCGGGGTGGTGGGTGGCTTGGTGGGGTGAGGGCACATTGCAAGACAAGTCCTATTTCTCCATATTCACTTAAACTCCACTCTTCTCAAACTGTCTCACGCCAACCTTCCACTCCCATGCTTTGTTCAATTATGGCCCTGCCTTGTGCCAGGGGTGCCCTTCCTATACTCCTCATACTCCAGGACTCTTCCTAGTCCTCTGCTCACCCCTAGGGCCCTCAGCCTTCTCACAGCTCCAGTAGCGTTTCCAGAGTTAGCCTAGTCTCTGTTCAGGTGTGAGTCCTGCTTCCACCGCTGGGGAGGGAAGTGTGTTCTGGGTCCAGTTGTCTCCTCATCCCCTGACCACAGAGCCCTCAGCAGTGCTGACTGAAGACTCTAGGCTAGGCTGGGCCAAAAACCCTCAACTGTGTCTGGCCCAGAGCCCTCTCCTTTCTGCACTGCCCACCCTTTCCTCTGTGTTCCTGGTATCGATTGCTAGGGAATTCTAGCCAAAGGGCTTCTCACGCAAAGGTATATAAACTTTGACCCAGGATTGGCTGTTCAACTCCAGGTCAAGGTCCTCTAACCTCCCGCCTGTCTCCCTCTTTGTCTGCCCCGTGCTCTGAGGGCCCCCTTCCGTCTTGTGAGCTGTTCCCCAAGACAGGCTTGGTGATGAGGGGTGCAGGGCCTCCCATAACCCCAGGGCATTAGACTCTTATCCAGGAAGATGGGGACAAGAGGGCACCCTAACCGAGGTGCTGAACCTGTCTACCTTTGGGCCCTGGGGTTTTGCTGGTAGTCTGGGACAATAAATCATGGTGGGAAGAGCTCTGGCCTGGAAGCAAGGGCCTGGGCTCTGCTTTGATTTGTCATTTGTCCTTCAGCTTTCTTTGTTCTGGTTTTGGTCTCTCCAGCTGAGAAGTGGGACAGGAATCGGCTTACTTAGCTAAAATTTCTTTGGAATCAAGAGTTCCTTGGAGGACTTCCCTGGTGGACCCTGGTGGTCCACTGGTTAAGAATCTGCCTACCAATGCAAGGGACACAGGTTCGATCCCTGGTCTGGGAAGATCCCACATGCTGAGGTGCAACAAAGCCTGTGTGCCACAACTACTGAGCATATGGGCCACAACAACTGAAGCCCATGTGCCCCAGAGCCCATGCTCCTCAACAAGAGAAGCCACGGCAGTGAGAAGCCAGAGCACCACAACTAGAGAGTATTCCAGGATTGCCACATCAGAAGAAAGCCTGTGCACAGCAAGGAAGACCCAGCATGGCCACAAAAAAAAAAAAAAAAAAAAAAGCCCTTGGAAAATGTGAGGAAAGCAATGTATCTTTTACCAAGAGAAGAGTTTTTGTCATGAGTCTTCTTTTATTTTTTAAATTTTATTTGTTTATTTATTTTGGCTATTCTGGGTCTTTGTTGCTGTACAGGCTTTTCTCTAGTTGGGGAGAGAGGACTAACCTCTAGTTGCAGTGCATGGGCTTCTCACTATGGTGGCTCCTCTTGTTGTGGAGCATGGGCTCTAGGGCTCCTGGGCTTCAATAGTTGAGGCACACAGGCTCAGTAGTTGTGGTTCCTGGGCTAGAGTACACAGGCTCCACCACATGTGGGATCTCCCTGAACCAGGGATCATACCTGTGTCTCCTGCACTGGGAGGTGGATTATTTACCCCTGAGCCACCAGGGAAGCTCTGCCATGATTCTTTAGAGCTAGGGCATTGCTGGGGACTTTGAGAGCCAAAGGAGAGATTGGGCTACAGAGCAGGGTGATGGATTTGGAAGTGCCTTGCTTTCTTGCCACGGCTTCCACATAAATTCTTTCCACTCTCTGTGGCTCTAGCTCCTACTTGGTATAAAGGATAGACCTTTCTTGAGTACTGCAAAAATTCTCAGACTGAGCCTGAGATGTAAAGGTGAAATGAATAGAAGGATGTTGGTCAGAATGGAAGCCCAGCAATACCTCCCTGTCTCCTGCCTGTTCTGATATCTAAATTCCACCATTATAACATTAGCACTATGGGCTCAACACCCTGGTCATGTGACTTATCACAGCTAGACTTAACCCCTTTATCTGTTATTAATATATTGCAAGGTCTTGGCTTATCAGATCAATTTCCCAAGGCTGATTTTCTGTGTTAGAGCATGGAGGATGGAGTGACAGTTTGGGTCCATGTCCTGGCAAGAATCAAATGTCCTGAGAATTACCATGAAGCCATGCTGGAAATAGACCAAGAGAAATCTAACTTGCGGTGGAAAGGATCCAGGAAGTGTTCTCAGAGGAAGAGATGTCTTAACTGAGGCTTTAAGTAGGAAAGATTCAAAGTAGAAGTGGGCATGCCTGTTAGGCTCTGCGAAAGATTCTGGTTTCTATCCAGATGGGAGCTACTGAAGGAGCAAGGTGGTGATGGAATGAGATTTTGCATCTTTGAAAAGACACTTGGGATGCCACAGGGTGGAGAAGTCAGATGAAAGTCAGATGGTACCCAGGTTGGAGGTTATTAGTACTCTGGGGAGCAATGATGAGGGCCTGGATGAGGATGGACAGAAATCAAAGTGGAGAATGGGTCCTTTACTCCTCAGTCTGTTCTCAGCACTGTTAGCCAGTGATCTTCCTTGACTCAGACCTCACAGTGTCTCTATCTCACACAAAGGAAGTCCCTTCTCAGCAGGGTGCTCCCAGCATCTAGGGCAAGGCTGTTCCCCACCCTCAGCATCCTCACTCCCAGCAAATTCCAGGAGAACTCCCCAGTCACAGGACATTGCACATTTCCAGTGCCCCTGGTACTGCTCCTTCTCTCAAGGACCACTGTGCAGGGCGTTGAACTTGCTGTTCCTTCTGCCAGTTGCACCCTTCTTCCAGAGATCTGTGTGTCTTGATTCTTGGCTGGGTGTCTGCCCTTCCTGCCTGGGCTGGGTGTCCTTCCCTCAATGTCCTTTGAATTGACAATCTGCCCCTACATGATTCCTACCCCTTTTCTGTCTTGTTTTTCTCCGTAGCACTTTTCATCCACTGAGACTCTCTAGGCATTTTCTGGCCTCACCTCTCACCGCCCCCCCGTGCCCCACAACATAAGCTACAGGCAAGCAGGAGGTTGTCAGTTTTGGTCACTTCTGTATTAGTCGCTGGCATCCGGACAGTGTCTGGTACATAGTAGGCGTTGGGTAAATATTTGTTTGTGCAGTGCCCGAGGTGGCATCTGACTGCAGTGGGAGGTGAGGGGGTAGGATGAGGCTGTTTTCTGGCATGGGCCAGCGGATGGCAGTGCCATTCCTAGGGCTGGGGAGCGCGGTTGAGTTCGGAGGGCGGGTGATGTAGTTAGTTGGAGACACATTGAGCTAAACAAGCTTTTTTTTTTTTTTTGGCCTTGACATCCTACATTGGGAAGGCTCGGCAGGGGCGGGGACAGACCAGCCGACCCAGGCGGTGCTGGGGCTGCGTGTCCCGCCACAGGCGTGGGCCAAAACTATGGACACACTCAGGCGCCCGCTTGTTTGCAAAAGCTCAGCTCTGCACGCAAACCTAGGCCCTTTGCACCGCCCCACCACCCATCCAGTCACGCACCCACGAGGGTTCGGTGGCTTGTCTTGCTCCACCTCTACCCCCACGCTCCGCTAGAGACTGGCCCTTTAAGAGCCCCGCCCCCGACTCCCCCACACACCCCCGCTCCCTGGTTCCCCCCCACCCCACCCCCCGCTCCCTGGTTCCCCCCCAACCCCCCCGCGCTCGCGTGACTGTGCCAGGACCCGAGCCGGGCCAGGGAGTTGGGCTGCTGGGTGGCTGCGCCGGCCTCCGGGTCCTTCTCACGCAACTCCTGGGCACCGCGCCCCCGGCCAGGTGGGGCTGGGATGGGCCGCGTGACCTCTGCCCCCTGGAGGGATGTACCAGACACAGGCACGCTAGCCTGGGGAGGCATCTACGCCCGCCACCACCCACCCCCCGCCCCCTTTAGTAGTCCCTGAGCTCCCTTTCTTGCTCCCCACTCCCACCCAAAGCCTCCTTCTAACCCTTTCCTCGGCCGCTGGGAGATCCGCTCGCCGCACGATTCCTCTGCCAAAGCGCTAGTAGCCCCAGGAACCTCAAGGGCTCTTGGGGCCTGGCTGGAAGTACCCTTGGTTTGCAGAGCGGTCCTAGGGGCGGCTCAACGCGGCCAGCTAGTGCGCGCTCAGCAAGGCTGCACATTCTCCATCCCTTCCCGCATTCCCGCCCTTCCATCAGGGAGCGCCGACTTCTAGTCGTCCGGGTTCTAGGGGCTCTGGGGGCTCTGGGGGTGGGGGAGGCTCTGGGGAAAGGTGCCAGCCCATCGGCGCCTCTGGCCTTCCGGCCCTAGTGACCTCGGGGCTGGGGTCGCTGTGCTTCTCACGCGAGCCTGGACTCAATAACAGGGGTTAGGAGGTCATCACCGGGCAGTTCTGCCCCTGCCTGCCGCTTGGTTCCTATCTGCTGGTAGAGAGGAGAAAGCACTCCCAGTGTTCAGTGCGTGCAAAAATGAGGGTGACTGGTCCCCGTGCCCCGGGATGGAGCACCCCTATACCCTCTTTAGGGCTATCATGGGATTTCTTCCCCAAACTCCTCCCCAACTGGGCTCTGCGCTTGTCCAGGGGTACCTTGGAACTGAGGGTCCCAAGTGTCCCTAGCCTTCACCCCTTTAAGAGCCAGCACTTGATCGAGGCATCCCCAGAGTTGGTTCTTACCTATCCCCCAGCGTCCTCTCTCGCCCCTCCCTCTCCGTCCCAGAGCTTCCAAAAGCGACCAGTTCTCCTCCCCAACCCGCCCCTCCCGCTTCCCCATCCCCGCTCTCCGGGAGGCGTGGCCACACGCCCAAGCCGCCTATAAAGGTGGCATTGCTTTCACCCTCACTCTGAAGGTGACAATTCCTTGGAGCCTTCCCTGATCTTCTTTGGGGTCCCTGGCTCCAGAGACCACTCTTCCTAGCCCAGCTCTGCACCCCCTCACAGCCGCAGGTGAGTTTGCTAGGGGTTTCTGGGTGGTCGCTTCCCTCCGCCAAAAGGAAAATTTTGATGCCCCCATGTCTTTCTGGTCTAGTACCTCAAAAAAAAAAAAAAAAAAAAGAGGAGGCTATGAGTGTCCTTAGTAAGGAGGCAGTCCAGCTTCCCTCACTAAGTGGGAAAGCTGAAGCCAGGGGAAGGGCTGGACTTGCCCAAGATTCCATGGCTAGTACCAGAACTGCTCCCTTCTCAGCATTCCAGGACCTAGGCTCCAGCTCATCCCCTACTGACTCCTGGAATGCCTGGGGGCTTCCCCATGGAGGTCACCTGGAAGGTTGGAATAGGACACAGGTGTGAGAGGCTGGGAGCCAATACAGCACTCCTTCAGGCTCTGTGAGGAGGAGGCTTCTCCATGGTCAGGGTGGATGAGGGGGCAAGTTGGGATCTTACCAGCTATACCCTGCTTTATCCAAAAGCTACTCCTGGCTGGAGCCACCCTCCCAAGGCATAGCTTGTCAGTGCTGAGAGGTGTTGGTTGGACAAGGGAGGGTGATCTGAGAGGGAGTCCTGGGCATTGTCCAGGGGCCTTCCCTGTTCCACTGTCTTCTCTGGCCTCTGCTAGGGGCTGATCAGTATAAGAGACTGCCCTCTGCAAAAAACTTGACTCTGAAAACTCAGCAATCACACCTCTCTTGGCCTCCGACCATCTTACTAAGGCTAGGGGTAAGCACCCACTGTGCAGAAGGGAACCCCATGGCATGCCAAGGCCTAGCAGTGTCTCCAGTTCACTCAAGGAGTCTGGACTCAAATGTGCTTTGGGGTTCAGCTCCTTTAGGAAGCCTCCCTAGACAGACAGCTATAGTAGTTCAGGTAGGAACTATACAACCTCCTCATCTTGGGTGGCTCTTCTGTAGGGAAACTTCACTAGTCAGACTATGCTTAACCTCATAGGAAAGATCTGAGTTTTCTCTTATCTGAGATCAGCTGGGCACCCTGAATCAGAGATCATGCCCCATCCTTTCTTGGAGGTGATGTGACTGAAGCCCAGAAGGGTAAAATGAACTGACTAATCCAAGGCCATGTCATAAAGCCTGGAACCCTTGTGTCCTGACCTCCAGTCCAGGGCATCAGTAAGATGCCCCTGTCATAGCCCCACGCCTCGAAAAGAGGAGTCGATGAATTTGCACACCCTTTCTAGACTGAACCTAGAGAGAGAAAGTATTGTGTCAGTGTCAGTTAAATTCAGCTCCATTCCTAGTTTCCCCCGATTCCAGTCCAGAGTTTTCTTACAGCCTTTGCCTGGTAGGATCCTTCCATTTATTCACAGCTCTAGAGTGACTGGCAAATGGGGGAGGTCCAGACTATTCATTCATTGAGAATTGAGCCCAGTGAAAACCTTGGCCTGGAACTTTGTGACCGGGAGCCCCAATCTAGTTGGCCTCCAGCTGCTTTTAAACTGTGAGTCAGCTGAGCTCAGAGAGCTGAGGCTAAGGCTTAGACAGTAAGGAAAGGGGGCAGCCCCCTGACCCCTCCCCACTGTGTCCTGGTGTCTGGCCAGATTCCCTAGATCCTGGGTTTGAACAGTAGAGAACTGAGGGTCCTGAGAAGATTCCTTTTCATCAGCTGATCTGACCACTCTTCAAAGAGAGGTAACTATGACCGGAACATAGGAACAGGGAAGACTGGGCCATGAATCTTCCCGGCGAACTTTCCCTGAGAGGTCTGAGTCCTGGCTCTGTCTGAGAGCTGGGTGCCTTTAGCCAAGTCAGTGCCTCCTCTGGAGGTCAGTTTCCCCAAATGTGAAATGAGGCTGAAGAAGAGGGGATCCTTAGTTCTTTGGTAGTGTTTTCCCAAGTTGGGTGGGTAATACTCAAGGGGAATTGGGTAATACACATCGATTATGTGCTTATTTTAATGTATGTTAGGGGAAAAAACAAACCTGTATTTTCACACAGATGTTATTGTGTGAAACGGTGCTAAGTGGGTGGATTTAAAGTTGATTTAGAAAAACATGAAATAAATAATAGTATAGGTGTTCTATGGAAATCACAGACTGACATTGAGATTGGTGTGGCAGTTAAGGTGTTCTGGAATTAGACAAATTTGGATTGGGATTTGGATTCTATTGTTGCTGGCTGTGTGACCTTGGGCAAGTTATGTACTTTTTCTCAGCCTCAGTGCCACCTAACACAAAGGCTGTGGCCAGGACTGAATGATGAATGACTGAAATTCTTGGTATGGAGTTGGCAGCTCAACAAACAGCTTCACCTATCTCCTCTCCCATTTCATGCCCAGTGAACAGTTCTGGATAAAGTTTTTCCTTTTCTTGACTGGTGTGCTGACATTTTAGGACACTGGCTGCTTCCATCTCCCCGTCAGATCTTTTGATCTTTTCCTCCCATCTCACCTCTCAGCAACCACCTTGGAATCTACGTGGATCATGTTTTCTGTGTTTGGACTCCCCATCCCCATCTCGGCCACAGAACTTCTCCTGGCCTCTGCCGTCTTCTGCTTGGTATTCTGGGTGGTCAGGACATGGCGACCTCGGATCCCTCAAGGCCTGAAGAGTCCACCAGAGCCCTGGGGCTGGCCCCTGCTCGGGCACGTGCTGACCTTGGGGAAGAACCCACACGTGGTCCTGTCGCAGCTGAGCCAGCGCTATGGGGACGTGCTGCAGATCCGCATCGGCCGCACACCCGTGCTGGTGCTCAGCGGCCTGGACACCATCCGGCAGGCCCTGGTGCGGCAGGGTGATGATTTCAAGGGCCGGCCCGACCTCTACAGCTTCACCTTGATCTCTGATGGCCAGAGCATGACCTTCAATCCAGACTCTGGACCGGTGTGGGCTGCCCGGCGACGCCTGGCCCAGAATGCTCTGAAGAGTTTCTCCACTGCCTCAGACCCATCATCCTCATCCTCCTGCTACCTGGAAGAGCATGTGAGCAAGGAGGCTGAGTACCTTCTGGGCAAGTTCCAGGAGCTGATGTCAGGGCCTGGGCGCTTCGACCCCTTCAGGTATGTAGTGGTGTCAGTGGCCAATGTCATCTGTGCCATATGCTTTGGCCGGCGCTATGACCACGACGACCAAGAGTTTCTTAGCCTCGTCAACCTGAGTAATGAGTTCGGGGAGATAACTGCCTCTGGGAACCCAGCTGACTTCATCCCTGTCCTCCGTTACCTGCCCAACACTGCCCTGGACCTCTTCAAGGACCTGAATCAGAGGTTCTTCGTCTTTGTACAGAAGATAGTCAAGGAACACTATAAAACGTTTGAGAAGGTATAGACTAGGGAAAGGCAGGTGGGTGGTAGGGAGCAGGAGTCAGAGATAGCTGGAGCAGAGTGGAGTTTGGCAGGCTCTCACAGGCCTTCAGCCTGGGATTTTGAAGCCAGTAGTGGAGGGGATGCCATCCTTGGCAGGAAAATAGAATTTTTATTCACCAGCTCTTCTAACTTTCCATCAGACAGCAGTATCTACTGTAGAGCCAGTCCATGCAGGACCCTAAGCTAGCTGTGGTAGGAACCAAGAAGAGTTAAAGAGTTGGTCTTCTGGCCTCATGGGAGAGAAAGGTGTAGAGGGCATGTGCAGATGATAATGTTACTAGACTCTGTGTCAAATGTCCTTTGAGTTGGGGCTGCAAATATTCTGGGTCAGGAGAGAGCCTTGGAGAGACAAGAGAAGCTGGGGTGGGGTGGGGTGGGTGTGGTCACCTCTTGGACGAAGATGCTAGGGATGGGAAGGGACCAGGTCTGGATGGAGAGGCAGGTCTGGGTTTGGGATCTTCCTTACCTGTGGACCTTCCCTACCCAGGGTCACATCCGGGACATCACAGACAGCCTGATTGAGCACTGTCAGGACAAGAGGCTGGACGAGAATGCCAATATCCAGCTGTCGGATGAGAAGATCATTAATGTTGTCATAGACCTCTTTGGAGCCGGTATGAATTACCCCATTGTGCCATTCCTATGGCCAGCTGCCCTGACCCACCCAGTACCTAACTTCTCCCTCTGTTCTCCCCTGGCCAGGGTTTGACACAGTCACAACTGCCATCTCCTGGAGCCTCCTGTACCTGGTGACAAGCCCCAGGGTGCAAAAAAAGATTCAGAAGGAGCTGGGTAGGTGGTGGCTTCCCTCAGAGTGCTCAAGGCAGGAGGCCCAGCCAAGGTCTGAGTGGCCCCTGACCTGTCTGGTCCTCTGTGCTCTGCAGACACAGTGATTGGCAGGGCGCGGCGGCCCCGGCTCTCTGACAGACTCCAGCTGCCCTATTTGGAGGCCTTCATCCTGGAGACCTTCCGACACTCTTCCTTCGTCCCCTTCACCATCCCCCACAGGTGAGGCCCCATGGATCTGCTGCTGTCTGGTGCTGGGCCTTACTTCAGTTCATGTACCTGATCAGAGTGGTAGGAGGGACAGGGTATGGGAGGCAGGGAGATCTCCTTGTGGCCCTGAGCCTGACTGAGCTTCCTCTCTCCCCAGTACCACAAGAGACACCAATCTGAATGGTTTTTACATCCCCAAGGGGCGCTGTGTCTTTGTGAACCAATGGCAGATCAACCATGACCAGTAAGTTGAGAGGGGGCAGGGAAAGCTCCCCGGCTCCTGAGCTTCACACTTTGCTGTCTCTGGGCCACTTGCCTGAACCCTATTCTTTTCAGCTGGGGCTCAACCCGCTTGATGGTTCCGAGTCCCCAGGCTGCCTCTTCAGCTGCTTCTCTCCGATTACAGGAAGCTATGGGAGGATCCATCTGAGTTCCGGCCAGAACGGTTTCTCACTACTGATGGCACCATCAACAAAGTACTGAGTGAGAAGGTGATTCTTTTCGGCTTGGGCAAGCGGAAGTGCATCGGTGAGACCATTGCCCGCTTGGAGGTCTTTCTCTTCTTGGCCATCCTGCTGCATCAGGTGGAATTCCGCGTGACCCCGGGTGTGAAGGTGGACATGACCCCCCTGTATGGGCTGACCATGAAGTACGCCCACTGTGAGCACTTTCAGGTGCACATGCGCTCTTAGGGGACAGAGAGCCCTGCAGCCTAGACTCTCTACTGGCCTGTCTGGGCAGCCAGGCCAGGGGCCTAACCCAGGGGAGCCTAAATCTTGACCTAAAACCTACAGATATTATCAGGCTGATTTTTTGCTGTCTGAGCTCTGGGCAAGCCTGAGAGATCATACCTGCCCCCCACCCTGGACTTGTCCTTCTGCACACTGACCACAGATAGCGGATACAGCAGGGGCCACACAGGAGCCAATGGAGCCCTTCTGAAGTTGTGCTGGAAGGGCTAGAGGGTCCTCAGGCCTCCAGAAACCTCTAAAGAGCTTTTGGAAAGCCCTTGGGCCCGGCCCACCAGCTGGCTAGCTTTCCACAGAGGCTGACTGGCTTGAGAAACATTCAGAGCAGTTCACACCAGGACCTGACCAATCTCTTTGACAATTGGGAGCCGTCAAGACTGAAGGGGAGAGGCAGTCTAGGATACTAACGTGGAGGTGGTCTCCCTGCTTAAATAAGGCTGAGCAATCTTACCACCAGGGTCTGGGACACTGTGCCGGGGAGATGACCTTCCTCTCTGCAGGCAGGGGTGGGGCTGCCACCTGGCCTTCCAAGGCCCCTGTTCCTGTCCAGGGAGGGCTGAGGACTTGTGTCTAACAGCAGCACAGAGCAGAGGGAGGGCCCAAATCCAGGCACCAGGACTGGATCAGGAGGGAGGGGGTGGTAATCGCGTCATCTTCTGCTGCATCTCCTTTCAATATACCCTGTGTTAAAAAGTCTTTTAAAAATGTTTGTGTGCAAGGACCTTTTCATTTTAGCCTGTGTTGTACTTGCATGTTTGTATTTACCATATACGAGAGCTTAAGAAAGCTTATTGAGAGCCGTGAAGAAAATTCTAACCCAGGTATCCAGAAATGTGTAGGAAATATCTATCTGCTTGAGCTAAATAAAGATATTATTCAGAAGTCCTTATTGGTGGAGATTTTTAAAATCTTGAATGAAGGCATCTGTGTGCCCAGTCTGAGCCTGGGCTCGTGGTGGGTTTTGCTGTGGGAGGACACAGAGGGGGAGGAGGAGGCGGTGCTCTCAGGAGCTCTCAGAAGCCACTGCTCTTAGGCAGCTCGCAGTCTGGTTTGGGCACAAGACTCTGTCATTTCACTGCCTTCCTCCTTCCCTAACTGATCACACACTGATGAAGAACATTCTCTGAAGCAAGCATTGGGGGAGATAAAGTGAATGAAAATGGTGCCTTCAAGAGCCTCCTAAGCTGGTTGGGGGAACTAACTCATTACCACATCATCCAATTCATTGTCCGTGCATGCATGCTAAGTCGCTTCAGTCATATCCGACTCTTTGTGACCCTATTGACTATAGCTCACCAGGCTCCTCTGTCCATGGGATTCTCTAAGCAAGAATACTGGAGTGGGTTGCCATGCCCTCCTCCAGAGGATTTTCCCAATCCAAGAATTGAACCCACATCTCTTATGTCTCCTGCATTGGCAGGTGGATTCTTTACCACTAGAGCCAACTGAGAAGACCCCAATTCATTGTGACCAGGTCTCTAATAGCCAGATACACAACAGGAGGGTGAAGCCCAGAGCCAGAGCGGGCTGGGTGGGCAGGGGAGTGGGTGCTGGGAAAGGTGACCAGGTCTTGGGGATATATGCACAGGGCCCTCCTTGAAAGATGGGAGGCAGACTCACTTGGGTCTCACAGCAGTAGATCTCAAGTCCAAGAAGTAGACTATGGTCACTGTATTGGGAGGGGGGAGGTTCTCAGCTCAGACGTCACAGTCTGCTTGCTCTTCATTAGCCATACCAGGCTCAGGTCCTGCACTATATTAGATCCCATGGCTGGTCACAGATGGAGAACAAGGTGTTTGATCGTTGGGTCCCATAAGCTAACTTTGGCCCAGCAAGAGGCCCATGCACCACAAGCAGAGAGTAGCTCCCACTTGTCACAACTAGAGAAAGTCCGTGTGCAGCAATGAAGACCTAGCGCAGCCAAAAATCAATAAAAAAATCAATAAAATAAAAAGCCTATATGATATAACATAAATGAGCCTTCGATTAATGGTGCTAAGTGAAGAAGCCAGAGACAGCAGGCTACATATTGCATGTTTCCATTTATATGAAATGTCTAAAACATGCAAATGTGGAGAGACAGAAAGTTTTGAATAGATTAGTGGTTGCCAAGGGATAGGGGGTGGGGAGAGTGAAAGGTACAGGATTCTTTTTTAGGTTTGGTGGAAATATTCTGAAATTAGATAGTGATGATGGTTGTATAAATTTGTGAATATACTCAAACCCACCAAATTATGCAGTTTAAAATAGTTGAAACAGTGAAAAAAAGAACATCTATACCAATCTTTATTCTAAAGAAGGGGAGGAATGGAGACAGCATATGCACGACAATTTATGGAACTGTTCTCACTAATCATATTGGTAATGGTAATATTAGTATTTTTTATTTTGAGACTATAGAGTGTTGTGGGTTAAGGAGGTACACATGTAACATACAAAAGATTAATTTTAAAAATATATTGCATATATGTAATATGTATTATACATTATTATATTATATATCATAGCTCAGTTGGTAAAGAATCTGCCTGCAATGCAGGAGACCCCGGTTTGATTCCTGGGTCGGGAAGATCCCCTGGAAAGGGATAGGCTACCCACTCCAGTATTCTTGGGCTTCCCTTGTGGCTCAGCTGGTAAAGAAACTGCCTGCAATGTGGGAAACCTGGGTTCGATCCCTGGGTTGGTAAGATCTCCTGGATAAGGGAAAGGCTATCCACTCCAGTATTCTGGCCTGGAGAATTCCATGGACTGTATAGTCCATGGGGTTGCAAAGAGTCAGACACGACTGAGCGACTTTCACTTCACTTCACTTCATATTGTATATAATATACCTTATGTATATATATTTCTAAATGTTAGAAACAATGACCAACTCAACAGTGAGCATCCTGAATGCCTAAATTACCATCCAAGGCTTCTTGGAGAAATGCTGGTTACAGAACCAGGGCAGAAAATGTAAAAGATGACCTGAAACAGTTGTTCATATCAGATAGCAAAGAAGCCACAAATACTATCGAGTCAATCAAGCCATTCAGGGGCCCAACAGAAGAACCGCCAGGTCAAAGATTGGACAACTTGACTGTCAAAAATAAAACTGCCATGGATGAAAACCTATCAAATATCTTTGAATCCATGAGTCTACAATGATATATATACATGCACATATACACATATATATTTAGACTAGTTGTTCATCTTCAGAAAAACCAATTCATTACCTTAAAAAATGAAAAACAAAAAGCAGAATCAAGCATTAATCCTATCTTTCCTATGTGAACTATACCTGCAGATAACCAAATAGTACATAAGAAGAAGCATCTCTTTTTTTTAATTTATTTATTTTTAATTGGAGGATAATTGCCTTACAATATTTTGTTGGTTTCTGCCATATTTCAACATAAATCAGCCATAGGTAAACATATGTCCCCTCCCTCTTAAATCTCTCTTCCACCTTTCACCCCAAGAAGAAACATCTCTTAATGAAAGTATTCCAATTAATAATTGAAAAAGGATTAATAGAATTGGATTATCACAACATTGTTAATTAGCTATACTCCAATATAAAATAAAATGCTAAAAAAAAGAAACAATGGAATTGGAATGTCACTATTTTGCATCCACCACTGCTTCCAACAAATGCCAGCATCATAAAAGGAGAGAAAACCAGATATGTGCCTCCTGGTAAAAGGAGCCAGTACTGCCCATGGTCTTTCCCAAGGGACTGAACCAGAGTCTGGTCAACTCTCGGCATCCAGCTGCCAATTTGCAATTAATATAGGAGATGAAGAAACACGCTGAATGGAAACATCAGGGAATAATCAATAAAATTCAGACTTTGGGAAAATCTACAGTTCAAAACCCCTGGGGTCTTCAACTGAAAAACAGTAAGGAAAAGAAGCAAATGGAAGGAAAACTTGTCAACTTAAAAGACATATCAATTTTTTTTTGGCTGCATTAGGTCTTAGGTGCAGCATGTGGGATCTAGTTCCCTAATGAGGGATCGAATCTAGGCCTCCTGCATTGTGAGCACAGAGTCTTAACCACTGGACCACCAGGGAAGGGTCAACAGATTGGATTTTAAGAAATGAACAATGCTAAACTATGGTGTCTAGGAATTACACACTTGGCTGTAAGCCTTGTAAGAATGAGGAAATAATTACTATGATAGTTTGGAAAATGGTTACTTTCACAGGAAGAGAATGAGTTATAATTGAAATAGGATGTATAGAAGGCTTTTTATGTTGCTCAGTCGCTAAGTTGTGTCTGACTCTTTGAGACCTCCATGGATGGCAGCATGCCAGGCTTCCTTGTCCTTCACTAAAGTTTTACTTCTTAACCTGGGTGTAGTTCAAGAGTGCTTGTTTTATAAAAATGAAAGAAATAATATAAATAATTTGTATTTCTCATTGCTTTTTAGAAATAGAATTTTTAACGTTTTTAAATTTTATTTTTTAATGAAGGATAATTACTTTACTGTATTGTGTTGGTTTCTACCAAACAGAAATATAATTTATATATGTTGTCAATGGCCTTCAGTCAAAGGCCACCAAGAACACACCTACTTAAGCAAGCTGGGTTTCTTATTCATCACAGTGAGAGAGAAAACACATCATGAAGAACTGGAGGACTCAGTAAAAGGATGTTAGGAAAGAATTTATATGATTTGGGCTTTGTGGAGTGATTTAGGGGAGGGTTATCTCTAGACTGGATGTTGTCAGAAAGTGGGGACAACAGGGTATTTGGCGGGTAGCATTGTGACCTTGCTTTTTTTTGTGCTTAGACAAAATTATAAAGTAGCTTTGTTTTTTTCCATTAAAAATGTTGGTAAAATATACATAGCATAACATTTACCATCTTGAACATTTTTTTTTCAGAGAGTAGAAGGCAATTTATTGTGAATTTGATCCTGGCTAAGTTCAGTGATCTGGAAGGCAGCAGAAGTGAGCATCACTGAGTTACTGATCCGTAATATATTTATGGAGGAACTAAAGAGCTTCTTGATGAAAGTGAAAGAGGAGAGTGAAAAAGCTGGCTTAAAACTCAACGTTCAAAAAACGAAGATCATGGCATCCAGTCCCATTACTTCATGGCAAATAGATGGGGAAACAATGGAAACAGTGACAGACTTTATTTTCTTGGGCTCCAAAATGCAGGTGATGACTGCAGCCATGCAATTAAAAGATGCTTGCTCCTTGGAAGAAAAGCTATGACAAACCTAGACAGCATATTAAAAAGCAGAGACATTATTTTACTGACAAAGTTCTGTCTAGTCAAAGCTATGGTTTTTCCAGTAGTCATGTATGGATGTAAGAGATGCACCATAAAGAAAGCTGAGCACCAAAGAATTGATGCTTTTAAACTATGACATTAAAGAAGACTCTTTAGAGTCCCTTGGACAGCAAGAAGATCAACCAGTCAATCCTAAAGGAAATCAGTCCTGAATATTCATTGGAAGGACTGATGCTGAAGTTGAAGCTCCAATACTTTGGCCACCTGATGGGAAGAACTGACTCATTGGAAAAGACCGTGATGCTGAGAAAGATTGAAGGCAGGAGGAGAAGGGGACGACAGAGGGTGAGATGGTTGGATGGAATCATCAACTCCATGGACATGAGTTTGAGCAAACTCCAGGAGATCGTGAAGGACAGGGAAGCCTGGTGTGCTGCAGCCCATGGGGTTGCAAAGAGTCAGACACAACTGAGCGACTGAACTGAACTGAACTAAATGCATTTATGGCCACACCTTCATGTCTCTTACACTCAAATCAACCGTCTTAACCAGTTTAAGTGTTTAAATTCATTCATAATGTTAGGCAATCATCAGCATCATCCATATCCATAGTATCAGAACCCTGAAACTCTATACCCATTAAGCAATAACTCCCTATTCTTTCCTTCCTGAAGTCATTCTACTTCTGTGTCTATGAAGAATTCATTTTATATGTTCTCAGAATAACCTGTATGGGACTGGTGTTCTGTGAGGAAAGAACCAGAGAAGGGGAGAACAAAATGGCCTAGGAGCACCAGAACAGCCTGTAATAATACTGTGTGGTCCAGCTGTGAGCATTGCATCAGTTCCAGCTGTCAGGAGCTGCTCTTTCTTCATCTTCCTTTTTGGTCAAGAAGAGACAAAGTTAGGCCTCAGGACACAGCTACATTATATTCAGATTTTCATCATTGCCAAGGTTTTGCTGATTAAGGTCAATTTGCTAATTAAGAAGGACAGCCACTGAATGCAATCAATCATTGAAATGGACCATCTGATACGACAATGGCTGCCCTACTAGCAGTGCCTCAGTGGTACTTAGATTCTGGTTAGGCTGTTTTGTTATGTATGGAACATAGGCAATTATCAGGATCAAGGTGACTATAAGTTTTTTGATAGGTCTGGAAGCCAAGGACCTAGATTATTAACTACTTGTAATCAAAACATGTCCCAGAATTCAACTGGATCTATTTCAGAGAATCAGGTTGCTCTCTCTGTTTGCCCTGTAGTATTTTTGGAGAAGGAAATGGCAACCCACTCCAGTATTCTTGCCTGGAGAATCCCAGGGACAAGGGAGCCTGGTGGGCTACAGTCCACGGGGTCACAAAGAGTCGGACACGACTGAGTGACTAACACACACACAGCAGTGTTGACTTGGTGGAGTAGAGAAAACCATGGGCTATATGATTGTCCATGATAACTCCTGTTAATTGATTTAGAGTATTTTGTGGGCTTTCAGAGCAGAAGTGGGGTCCCATATGATTTCTGGCACATCAGAGACAAGTTTTAAACATTTTTTAGCTGTGCTATTCCCACTCAAGGAACTGTAACTGGCAGAGTATGTATGAAGAGGGAATCAGTTATTCCTTTTGGGAATTCTCCTGAGTAATCTGTGCTTGCCTCATTATGGAGGCTTGTGTCCATATATCTTAGTATTCGTAAAAAGAAACACTCATATATCACTGTGAAAATGTACAATGATGTAGCTGCTTTGGAAAACAGTTCTTCAAAAGATTAAACATAGAATTACCATATGACCCAGAAATTCCATTTTTAGTTGTGCCTAATATTCTTAAAATTTTTCACATGATTGTTGTCAAAATACTACACAAAATATCACACAAAAATCTGCACATAAATGTTCATAGCAGTGTTATTCATAGTAAGTAAAAAAGTGGAAACAATTCACACGTTTGTCATTGATGAAAGGATAAGAGAATATGATACATCCATATTATTCACCATAAAAAGGAATGAAGCACTAATTTGTGAGATAACATGAATGTGCCTTGAAAACATTACGCTTAGTGAAAGAAGCCAGACCACACGTTATGTGCAGGTCACATATTATTTGACACAATTCATGTGAAATATCCAGAATAGGCAAATCCTTGGAGACAGAAAGTAGACTAGCAGTTGCCTGGGTAGAGGGAGGAATGGAGAGTGACTGCTAATGCATACAGGGTTTCTTTGGGGGTAAGGAAAGCACTCTGGAATTAGCAGTGATGGCTGCACATCTTTCTGAATATAGTATTGTAAAAGCCACTGAATTGCACACGTTAAAGGGGTAGAAACAAGACCTCCTATATAGCACAAGGAACTCTGCTCAGTGTTATGTGGCAGTCTGGATGGGAGCAGAGTTTGGGGGAGAATGGATACATGTATTTGTATGGCTCCATTGCTCTGCTGTGCACATGAAACTATCACAACATGGTTAATTGGCTATACTTCAATGTAACAGAAAAAAGCCTATACTACCTCATCCAAATAAATAAAGGGATGACTATTACAGTATACATATTACATATATCTTAATTTAACAAATCAGTGACCAGGAGGCCAGAATCAACAACCTTACAGAATGTTGAAGCTGTTCATATCCAGTGCAAGAGCCGATCAGAATTCTCTCTGCATATTCAGGGTAATATAAACAGTTAGAGGCCTGGCTGAAAGGTTTGTGAAAGATGGTATTTCGAAATGAATGCACAACTCTATTGCTTGGTAAGTTAAATAAATTCAACTTTATCTTTCTGCTGATCTGCTTATTTTAACAGGAAATTTCATCAAAATGAATGTCCTCACATTGTGGCAACCCCACAGGACCTTCCGTCTTTAAGCGCTCTATTCTATCTGAATACCCTTCATTGATTATTTTCCAATTTGTTGCTGGGTATGTCTTGAGGACAACATTGAGCTTCAAGTATTTCTGTTGAGTTCTCATTGCTGTATTCTGTTATCCTAGGATATTCTAGGCTCCTTTGTGGTTCTCTCTGCGGTTAATACCTTGGAGAGCATTAGGCAATCTTTTACTAAACCTGTTTGTCTTCTGTTACTTTTACTTGATTTGTCAAATGATTTTTTCCCCATTCCTTGGTAATTTTGCTCTGACTGTTATAAGGGAGCATTTTTTTTAGGGAATAGAGGCACAGACCTAGTAAGTCCCTTTCCACACTGGTGTCCGAGAGGTCTAATAACTTTGGGGACACACTTATACTTTAAAAAAATGTATTGTTTACAGCAGTCTAAATTCAGCTGGGCATTCTATGTTTTTATTTGCTGAATCTAGCAATCTTACTGAGTGTAGCTTCATCAGACTCATGGATAAACAGTGCTGGGCATTCTATGTCTTGTCTGGAGAAAAGCAGTGCCTTGGTGGTAGGAATGTGGTATTTCCTCCTCCACAGCCTTGCTACAGGATAACATGGTGGCTGTTGGAAGTGAAGTCAGAGATCTCTGCAACAGTATGGTACTTCCCAGCTGTGTGCTGGGTTCAAACCTCCCTATTTTGTTCTAATCATGCTATTTTCTTCCCTTATCTATTTGGGTTTGTCAGCATCTTACCTCAAACTCCTTTGGGTTAAATTCTTGCTTCATGCTCTTTCTCTTTGTAACCCTAATTCCTGAGCCCGTTTGGTTAAAATAGCAATTTTTCATTAAAGATAGTTTGAATCAGGGATTTCCCTGGTGGTTTAGTGGCTAAGACTCTGCACTCCCAATGTAGCGGGCCTGGGTTCGATCCCTGATCAAGGAACTAGATCCTATGTGTTACAACTAAAAAATCCTGCACACTGAAGATCGAAGATCCCATGTGCTGAAACTAAGACCCAATGCAGCCAAATAAATTAATTAATTAAAAAAAGATTGTTTGAATCACAGTGGTCATTTTTAGGGAACTTTTGTGGATTTTAAAAAATTACTTATTTATTTATCTGTTTTTGGCTGTGCCAAGTCTTCATTGCTTTGCGAGGGTTTTCTCTAGTTGTGGCGAGTGGAAGCTACTCTTCGCTGTGTGCGTGGGCTTTTCATTGAGGTGGCTTCTCTTGTTGTGGAGCACAGGCTCCAGCCGCAGGGGCTTCCGTAGTTGCAGCACATGGGCTTCAATAGTTGTGACCTGTGGGCTCTAGACCCTGGGCTCCGTGGCATATGGGATCTTCCTGGACTAGGGATTAAGCCCGTGTCTCCTGCATTGGCAGGTGGATTCTTATTTTATAAGTATCTTCCTCAAAACAAAAAGGAAAATAACTCAGTTTTTAAAGTCTTTTTGTTGGAAAGGCTTTCATTTAATGTACACTTTAGGAATATCTAATCCATTTAGGCAAATCTAACATTTAAAAAAAAAGAGAGAAAACTACTAAATCAGATTATAAGGTCCCTTAGAATCTGTAAGAGCTCCGTGTTATCTGTTAAGGACTCGTGTGAATGTATAATAAGAAAACTCAAAGAATTTCTAAAAGAAAGAGAAGATTTTAATGTACAGCATTTTAAATACGTTAATTCTTTAAAGACTTTAAAAAAGTTTGTCTTTCTAGCTGAAGCTGAACTCCGAAGGGGAAAAAAGGGAATAATTAAATTAAGTTAATGGCCTTGGTTAATAAGTTGTAGTCAGTCAGTTTAGTCGCTCAGTTGTGTCTGACTCTTTGCAACCCCATAGACTGCAGTACACAAGGCTTCCCTGTCCATCCTCAACTCTCAGAGCTTGCACAAAATCATGTCCATCGAGTCAGTGATGCCATCCAACCATCTCATCCTCTGTCATCCCCTTCTCCTCCTGCCTTCAATCTTTCCCAGCATCAGGGTCTTTTCCAAGGAGTCAGTTCTTTGCGTCAGGTGGCCCAAGTATTGGAGTTTCAGCTTTAACATCAGTCCTTCCAATGAATATTTAGGACTGGTTTCCTTCAGGATTGACTGGTTGGATCCAAGGGACTCTCAAGAGTCTCTTCCAACACCACAGTTCAAAAGTATCAATTCTTTGGTGCTCAGCTTTTTTTATGGTCCAACTCTCACATCCATACATGACTACTGGAAAAACCATAGCTTTGACAAAACGGACCTTTGTTGGCAAAGTAATGTCTCTGCTTTTTAATATGCTGTCTAGGGTTAAATACAGGTCACTCATTTACCACATCATTCTACTTAACTCCCCAAATTGTGTGTAATTATTTTATATTGTTAGGTTAATCATGTTCCCATTATGGCTTGCAATTGTAATGACCTTTTATTTTTTGTCTGGTTATTGATTGTGAAAACTGATGAATATCTTTTACTATTGTGATTATGCAACTATCATTCACTTTAATACTATCGTATCATGATTGGTCAACAGAAAACAATAGAATTGTGCATCACTAAAACTACCATTTAATAGAAAAACTTGTAATCACTTTTTAAAATCCAGATGCATAGCAGATTATCTTGGAATTCTTTGAAAACTACAAATGCCCAGGTATTGCTATTCTTCTCCAAAGCTCCAGATGTATTTCTAATGAGCAGCCATGTTTAAAAACAACTGGACTATCTGATGACCTTTTACTTTTATCTATTTGTTTCACTTCTAAAATTTCATATTCAGAGCTCCCATTTCATTTAGCTTGTTTTCCTATTTCTCCATCTCTTTGTTGTTGTTGTTCTTTCTTAAGTCTTTATCAAGAATAGTAAAAAGCTTTTGTACACACATACGTATATATATATATTATGTATAATATAATATATTATAGAAAGTTTATGAATTTTTCCCTAGCTAAAAAAAACTGTGACATTTTGATTCCACTTGCTTGACTTAGTATGAATAGAATGCTAGATCTCTAATTTATATTCACTCAAAACTTTGATATAGTTCCATAGATTTTGGCATCTAGTATTACTGCTAAAAGTCTAGAAAATTTATTATCTTAGTGATTAAAAAAAATAGTTTTTGAATGAGGCTTGAAACTTCTAATCCAGTTCTGAGAATATAAAGAAATACTATGTTGTAAAAAACAAACAAACAAACAGGAAATTGATAAGTGATACACTATTATTAACCAAAGTACAGCTTTTGCTCAAATTTCATAGAATTTTATACTAGTGTCCATTATTTGTTTTCATACCTTATTCAAGACTTCACATTGTATTTAATTGTATTGAGCAGCTTTGGCTGCACACAACAAATTCTGGTAAATTCTCTTTTCATTTTTATTCCATTGCAAGTATTTTCTAGTTTTCCTTGTTGTGGCCTCTTAGATATACGCATCATTTAAAAGTGGACATTTAATTTCCAAATACATGGGATTTTGTTTAAAGTTTTTAATATTAATTTCTCATCTGATACTAATTTATCATTTATGTGCTTTCTTCCCTGCAATCACTCTGTGGTTTTTTCAGTCTAACTTTATTGAGGTTTTCTATGGCTAAGTTGAGGATCTCTCTTGGTAAATGTCACTTTGCTCTTGAAAATACATGGATTATTTTCAAATATCTTTTGATATTAATTTCTAACATAATTCCATGGTGATAAGAGAACAGACTCTGTATGATTTCAATATCTTTAGACCATGAAATTTTTGCACCTTGTTTTATGTCCCTGTGTTCCAGTGACTTCTAGTTTACAGTCTATGGGAACTTGAATAGAATTTGTAGCCTACTATTCTGTGAAAATTGTATAAATGTTAATTATGTTGAATTGGTTCACAGCGCTTTTCAGGTCTACTATATCCTTCTACTTCTCTGTATATTTAGTCTATTAATTTTTGAGACTTTGATATTAAAACTCTAATTAAAAAATCTTAATTTATCTACTTAAAAAATTGTAATGTATAGTGGAACTATACGTAACCTTGTTCTGTATTTTCCAAGTCTCCTGTAAATGTGTTATCGTACTTTTATAATTTAAAAAAATAAAAATTTTTAAAAATCCAAAAACTTGAGGCATCTCACATTGTTGTACTGCAGAAACCAACACAACATTGTAAAGCAATTATCCTCCAATTAAAAATAATTTTAAAAAATAATTAAAAAATGGAGCTATGTGAATTCTAAAAATTTATTTTTTCTGGTAATTTTTCATATTAATATGTTTTAATTTTTTTACATAAATATTAACTGTTTTAAGTAACAAATTTAGTTTTTAATATCTATAACTGATTTTATCTCTTTAAAGTTAGTAATAATTATAAAATAAATAGGGCTTCCCTGGTAGCTCAACAGTAAAGAATATGCCTGCCAATGCAGGAGATGTGGGTTCAATCCCTGGTTTGGGAAGATCCCCTGAAGAAGGAAATGGCAACCCACTCCTTGTTCTTGCCTGGAGAATCCCATGGACAGAGGATCCTGGAGGGATACAGTTCATGGGGTCACAAAGAGTCAGACAACTTAGCAATTAAACAACAACAACAAACAATTATATGATTACCCAAGAAAATTAGAATTTAAAGGACAGTAAGAACAAATGTACTAAGTTAAGATAATAGCTTTTTCTTATTCTTTGGCTATATACAAACACAGTTATCCTTTATAAAGCTTAACCTTTCCCCCCAGCTTTATTGAGATATAACTGACAGGTAGTATAAGGATATTGGCTTCCCAGGTAGCACTAGTGGTAAAGAACCTGCCTGCCAGTACAGGAGTCATAAGAGATTTGGGTTGCATCCCTGTGTCAGGAAGATCCCCTGGAAGAGGAAATGGCAACCAACTCCAGTATTCTTGCCTGGAGAATTCCATGGACAGAGAAGCCTGGTGGGGTACAGTCCATAGGGCCACAAAAAGTAGGACATGACTGAAGCAACTAAGCATGCATGCACACAGGGACTTGCTAATGCAATCTTAAAAATTGTTTTCTGGTTATTTTGTATATCCCTTGTCCTTTTTCCCTCTTTTGTTGCCTTCTTTTGTGAATTGATGGTTTTCCGTAATGGTATGCTTTGATTCTCTTTTCTTTATCTTTTCTGAATCTACTGTAGGTTTTCATTTAGTGGTTACCATGAGGCTGACGTAGAGCATCCTATAGATTTAACAGTCTATTTTTTACTAATTAGCATTTTTTTTGTTTCAGCTTGAGTAGTAAGCAGAGGACAAAGATTATTATTTATTCTTGGTCATAATTTTCCCTTAGTTATAAGTCCCCTTTTCCTATCATATTTAAATTTTTTGCTTAGTAACATTATTATATGGATACATGTAAAGATTTAGTCATACACTACAATGTTGGATGACAATATTATTTAAAGTTTAAATTTAAAAATATAATTAATTTTATTAACTAATTTTATTAATTTTATTACTATATTATCAGATAGCACATATCATATTCACTGCCATTTCATATTAAGCCCTAAGTGAGATAAAGACTTTTCATAACAAACAAAAGCTAAGGGAGTTCATAATCACTAGATTTGCCTTACAAGAAATGCTAAAAGGAATTCTTCAGGCTGAAACAAAAAGATGCTAATTAGTAATATGAAAACATATGAAAATAATAACACAACACTGGTAAATGGGGACAATCATAAAAATATTTAATGGTATAAATGGCTGATGAAAGCTTTATAGATTTATGTATATTATTCTCAACAGAGATTCTACTTTCCCCGTCCTAGTATAGTTGAGTATTAAAATAAATTAACTGGAGCCATTCAGTCTATCATGCTCAAGTAGTTTCTGTTTTGTTTCCTTGCATTTGCCTAAAGGTCCCAGCTCCAAGTTATAGATCAAAACTCAGTCTTCTTGAAGGAACATCAAAAAGTTTCATCACAAATACTCGTCAGAATATACCAAGTGACCAAGTCAGGATCTCCAGGACCTTTGTAGTCCAGAGGCAGGGACTTCATGGAAGTTGACACCTCCACTGCAAGACTTTTCAATCAAGATCATGCCTAAGAAAAGGGCTACTGATTTACCTTTTAATTCTTTTGCTGGTGGTTTAGTCGCTAGTCATGTTCGACTCGGAGAAGGCAATGGCACCCCACTCCAGTACTCTTGCCTGGAAAATCCCATGGACAGAGGAGCCTGGTAGGCTATAGTCGCTAAGATTCGGACGACTGAGCGACTTCACTTTCACTTTTCCCTTTCATGCACTGGAGAAGGAAACGGCAACCCACTCCAGTATTCTTGCCTGGAGAATCCCAGGGACGGCGGAGCCTGGTGGGCTGCCGTCTATGGGGTCGCACAGAGTCGGACACGACTGAAGCAGCAGCAGCAGCAGCAGCAGCATGTTCGACTCTTGCGACCCCATGGACTGTAGCCTGCCAGGCTCCTCTGTCCACTGGTTTCTCCAGGCATGAATACTGGAGTGGGTTGCCATTTCCTCCTCCAGGGGATCTTCCTGACCCAGCAACTGAACCCAGGTCTCCTGCACTGCAGGCAGATTTTTTACCGACTGAGCTACCAGGGAAGCTTTTTAATTCTTTTAACTATTTTTAATTTTTCTAACTATTTTAAATTTTAATGATCAGAAAACTTGACTTTTTATATAGAGATAGCTCATTTTTTAGATTCAGCAGCTAGTTCAGGAAATGTAACTTACTGCTGGATTTCTCATTTGTCTATCCAAGAATACTGGTGAGATCCCTTCTATTAGTGTATTCTACTAAACTTGCTACCAGCTGCCATTATGATTAGGCTCATTCATGGAAATTAATTTCTGGATCAGACTGATGCAGAATTAATAACTTTAATGTAAAAAAGTACATAATACAGTTTGATTATATTGAGGAAATAAGACTAGTTGGTTGTAATAGTTTCAACAAATTACGTTGCTTTATTATTTAAGCATTACATTGCTTTATATAATGTATCACATAGATACATTGCGTGTGTTAAGTTGTCATTCCCCTTTCCTTGTTGAAAATCCATTGACAAGAAATGTATGGACTTATTTCTGGACTCTCAAGTGTAGTCCATTGACCTATGTCTGTCTTTCTGGCATCACACACTGTTTTAATTATTGTGGTTTTATAGCAAGTACTGAAATTGGAAAATATAACTCCTCCAACTTTGTTTTTCTTTTTCCCTGATAGGATTTTGCTGTTGTTCAGTCACTCAGTCATATACAACTCTTTGCGACCCCATGGACTGCAGCATGCCAGGCTTCCCTGTCCTTTACCATCTCCCAGAGTTTGCTCAAACTCAAGTTCATTGAGTCAGTGATGCCATCCAACCATCTCTTCCAACAGCAAAATTTCTCAGGATCTTATTATTTAAAAGAACAATATTCCTTAGCACTGTACTTGACGTTGATATAATTTCAATGAACATGATTTCTAATATCATACCCTTGATACTGATAACTGAAGAAGCATCATGTTTGTCCATTTTAAACCCCCCCCCCCCTTTTTTTTGGCCATATGTGGATTGTGGGATCTTAGTTCCCCGATCAGGGATCAAACCCTGGTCCCTGGCAGGGCAAGTGCAGAATCCTAATCACTGGACCATCAGGGAATTCCCTTAAAATCTTCTTTTTGAATCTTTTTAATCTAACATAAGAAAAGACCACAATATTCTGCTTCAGGTCTCCAAATCTTCATAGCTCTGTATATTCCTTCTGTGTGTCCAGGTGTCATCGGGTGTATTTATATTGAGATAATCCCATAACTGATCTTGTTGCTATCTCTGCAATGTTATTTGACAAATCAGTTTTCAAAATAGTGGTTGTACAGTAGCTTTTAAGACTCTGGGGTAAAAATATCAATTGGGACTATAAGGAGGGTTTGGAAAATACCTCTAAACTACAATTTAAGGTTTTTCCAAGACAAGGTCATGAGAATTGAGTTCAAACCTCAGCTCCTTCACTTACTGTATGATCTTCAGTAAGTAAGTCCCCTCATGTTACATTTTCTTAACTACAGAATGAGATAATACCTCTTACCTATTCTAAGAATGTATATACTGGATATATTATGGTAAAGCTGGTGAGGCCATAGGACTATTCAATAATAAGACCTGAAAGAAACAAGTTTTTTCTCCCCCCATGGGTCCCAGAGAGGAGGTTCCTGTTTGCCATCAGGGCCACAGGAGAAATGCCTGGTTTTGGCCAGGTGCAGAAGACAGAAAAAGAAAAGCCTGGGCCAGAGTCTTTATTTTGGTTTCCAGGGAAAACACAAGGCAGGACAAGATAAACATCTTAAGACTGGCTCCCTTGAATCATTCCTGCACGCTTCAAGGCATAGGGTGGTCTCTAATTGCTTAGTACCTGGTCCTGGAGTGTTTTAGGGCTGGAGATATATTTCCTTGGTGTGTGAGAGTTAGATAAGAAGATAGTTGTAGGATATGGACTCTGGATTGGTTAGTCTGTATGTGAAAAATGTGCTTTGGTCAAGCCCTTTTCTATCTGTAAGAATTGACTATCCTTAGGAGGTACAGTCTTTCCCAGGGTCTATAAGGCTCATAAATGACAGAGCATCAATAATACAGAATATAAGAAAATAGAGTTAATGTGATTAACCGATGTATGCCAAATAGAAAGATACGGAATCCAAGAAAATGCAGAACAATTGATTCTGTGGCTTTTTGTCATTGTGTTAAGGCAACACTGCAGTAATGATAATAGAGAGCTTAGAGAGCAGGGCATGAGTTGCCTAAGCAGCATAGAGCACCTTTTATTATGGGGATAAGAAAGGAGGAACACAGGTAGAAGAATAAGGAATCCTTGTGGGCTGGCCATAACTAAGTTTCCCATTTAAATGGCATTAGCCAAACCTAGATCTGAACTTTTTGGAGTTTTTAGTGATATATTGGTGGAATTGTGGAGTATATCAGAAATATGCTCAGTTCAAGGTGGTAGGTCTGAAAGTCATGTTGTTGGAAGATATGACCTGATAAGTTAGCAAAGTAAACATAAAGGTTAGTGGTATTGTATCTAAGTAGGGGTAGGAATAGTTGTAGTGTCAGAGACACAAGACAGAAGGTTGTGGTGGAAAGCTGGAGGAGAGTAGCAGGAGGAGGCACTGGGGAGTGAATGCTTCTCTTCCCGGGGGGGCCCTGGAGTTGACCGACCTAAGACAGCTGA
This sequence comes from Giraffa tippelskirchi, assembly GCF_054371585.1. Classification (NCBI taxonomy): domain Eukaryota; kingdom Metazoa; phylum Chordata; class Mammalia; order Artiodactyla; family Giraffidae; genus Giraffa; species Giraffa tippelskirchi. The sequence goes on along the minus strand of NC_137286.1, from coordinate 33,626,057 downwards.
CTCCATAGTGTCCAGTAAGCTTCAGAATGGCACAGACAGTATTAACCTCTATCAGATTTCACTTAAAGCTTGAGAGTATAAGGGAGGGTCTATGTTTTGGCAAGGAATATACCAGGATCATGGGCTAAGCAGACAGAAGACTTGGGGAATATAATAGAATATAATAGAAATCCTTAGTACCAAAGAAAAGCAGAAATGTCCCGTGTCCAGTATGTGTTTTAGGAGAGGCAGTCCATAAGCTCTGCTGGGGTGGAGGTTTTAGCATCTGGGGTGAAGTTGTCTTGGACACAGGGGGTAAAGACATCTCCAACTTCATGGAAGGTCTTGGATTGGGGCGATGTCACCTCCAGCAGTGAGCTTACAAGCCAGGCCAGTGTTGTCTGGGATGTAGAACTTGGGGTATCCTTTCCAAGTACATAGCCACTTGAAAAGTATGTCTTAGCATTTTAACAAATTTGGTTGAAACAATGATTAGCTTGGGCTTCTGGGTTATAAATCACTGAAAGTACCCAAACCAATAGCAATCAGACTCTGTCAACACAATAGTGTGAAACTAAACTTGATACTCCTGTGTGAAAGCCATGTCCATGTCCCAGGCCTGGGACCTGGTCAACTACCCCAAGCACAGAGTAGCCCTTAGCCATTTACTATTTTGTTTCACTTGTTACTTCTTAGGAGTGGTCAGTTAATGGTGGCCCAATTTTTCTTTGCTTCCTATATCTATGTCCCTTGCAAAGTGACTTTCTACATCTCCTCCTGTAAAGAGGTATAGTCTATTTCCCCAGCGCTTGAATCTAGGCTGGCCTCATGACCACCTACGGTCAACAGAATGCACTGGAAGTGATGGTATGCTAGTTCTGAGCTCAGCCTCAATAAACTTCGCACATGTCTGTCCTCTCTTGGAATCCTGCCACCACCATGAGAACAAATCCAGGTTAGTCGGCCAGAGGATGACAGACCGTATGAAACGGGGAGTTAACCAAGTAAAGGCCACCTTAAAGCAGCCAGACCCTACTCAACCTTGCTTGAGTGAGTCCAGCCAAGACCAACCAAGCCTAGTCTAATTAGCAGAATAACCCAACTAATTCAAAGAGTAATGAGCTAAATAAATGATTGTTATTTCAAGTCATTAAATTTGGGGGGCATTTGTTACACAGCAATAAATAAGTGATACACTATGTTAATTTTGTTTCCTTTGTTCAACAATAAGCTTCCTCAGGGCAGGCCTATTTGTTGCTTCCATCCCAGCTTCTAGCTCTGGGGCTGAGCACATGGTTGGCATACCATAAATACTTGTTCGTTAGTCAGACTCTCTCTGATAACTTTATGGGTGACTTAGAGCATCTTGTTTTCCTCTCTGGGCTTATTTTTCTCTTGTTCACACCTCTATCTGATCTTTCCAAAGGATTAGGTGATGAGTAAAGATATATTATGGAGAAGGCAATGGCACCCCACTCCAGTACTCTTGCCTGGAGAATCCCATGGACGGAGGAGCCTGGTAGGCTACAGTCCATGGGGTCGCTAAGAGTCGGACATGACTGAGCGACTTCACTTTCACTTTTCCCTTTCATGCATTGGAGAAGGAAATGGCAACCCACTCCAGTATTCTTGCCTGGAAAATCCCAGGGACGGCGGAGCCTGGTGGGCTGCCGTCTATGGGGTCGCACAGAGTTGGACACGACTGAAGCGACTTAGCAGCAGCAGCATAGTCAGGAAAGGCAAGTGGGTGCTATTCACTGGTTTTACCTACAAAACATTTACTTCTTGTGTGTATCCTATAAATGTTGGTGTCCTTCAAAGTTCTGTCTTTGGCCTTTGACCCTTCTTATACTATGTGTTATCCTTGGATACTCCATTATTGGAAATTCAATTACTGCCTGATTATTGATGAATTCTAAACCTCATATCTCTCTCCTGAGCTCCAGATCTATATATCCTGTTTCCCACCAGATGGCCACAGGTTCCAGACTATAAAATGACCTACTCCTGGCACGTGCATGGCCAGGGCCAGAGGACACATGGAGGTCTCCATTCCCCTCCTCTTTCCTTCTCACTCCCTTCTATGGTGAGGGGTTTCTCAGGTTCACACGTGTGTTTACCTCAGCCTGAATTTCCACTCTTCAGCCTCACTCCTCCCAAGCAGCCCCATTTCTGGCTATTCCTTGGGCCTGGGGGCGTTGTATGATGGTGAGGGTCACCATCAGGAGGACAGGCCTGGGGATGAGGCTTGTCTACAGGCTGAAAGTGGGCTTGGAGCCATTTGGGAGACCGTTAGGGGATCCTAGGAAGGCAAAATGGAGCAGGTCTGGAAGGAGGGGTGTGAGCTCTGAGCAGTCTGTCACCTGAACACCACAGAAAAGTCTTGGCTCAAGGAAAATCAGTGGAAACTACCTACAGAGTGAGTCAAAGGCAAGGCCACCAGTGACCCAAATCTAAGGATTTTAACTGCTCCCACAGTACCTTAAACTCAACATAAGCAGACCAGAATTTATCACCTTACTGCTTGTCTATAAGATCTTCATCCTCTTCTATTCCGTATCTGAGTGAACAGCACCATTAAACAATCTTCAGTCTTAGCCATAAACCTAGGCATTGATTCTACTTCTCCTAAACCTCTTTATAAACTGTCTTCTCCTTATCAGCCCGACTTGCTAATGCCTTAGTGTGAATTATTGCCATTTCTCTCCTGATCTCACTCCCATCAGTTTTGTTTCTCTTAAGTCCATTCTCCATAACATAAGTCTGACCAGGACATTTCCTTGCTTAAAATTCTGCATTTGTTTCCCATTGCCCTTGGCATAAACCCAAGCTCCTGATGGCATGGAAGGCTCTCTGGCATCTGCCTCCTGCCTAACTTTCTGGATCAATCTATCATCACTTCCTCCCTTTACATTTATGCTCCTTCCAAGCTGAACTCCCTGTTTCCCTGGGTGGGCTGTGCTAATGCACATTTCCTTGGCCTTCTATGTAACTTTCCCTTTACTGAAATGATCTTTCTCCAAGTTTCACCTAATTAATCCCTGTTCATCCTTTGTACATCAGCCTAGATGTCACATCTAGGAAACCCTGTGCTCCCCTGTCTATGTCCCCTTCTCCCACTTCCTTGTCTTATGTGCTTTCATGGTGCTCTGTGCTTTTGTATCATGCTTGTCTGTAATTCTTTGTTTTTCCTTCTAGAATGTAAGGACCTTGAAAGCAGTGCTTTATTCCTATCCCAGTACCTAGCACACTGCAGGGCACTTAGTAGGCAGCTCCTCTACACACGTTTACCGAACCAATCAAAGAACTATGGAATCAAAATTTTATTTATATTTTTTAAATTTATTTTATTTTATTTTTGGTTGTGCTCGGTTCTCATTGCTGTGTGTGGGCTTTCTCTAGTTGCGGCAAGTGGGGGCTACCCTCTAGTGGCAGTGCGTGGGCTTCTCATTATGGTGGCTTCTCTTGTTGCAGAGCATGAGGCTCTATAGTGTGGGCTCAGTAGTTGTGGCGCATGGGCTTCGTTGTCCCACAGTATGTGGAATCTTCCCAGACCTGGAATCATTCGAGCCCTTATCTCCTGAATCGGCAGGCAGATTCTTAACCACTGGACCACCAGGGAAGTCTCTGTACTTTTAAAAAATACTGTTTCTCTATGCTGTTAATAAGTATTTTATATGCTATCAATTGCTATAGGGTAGAGAAGTTCTGAAATCAACTGCTAGCATGGTTTTTTCTGATGACAATCCTTAAATGGGTGTAACCATAAAAAGTGCCTCTGTTGTAATCAGCCTGGATTCCTCCTCTTCCAAACTCTATGTAACTTTTTCTGGTTGCCAAAATGTCCTGGGATGGTAATACCTACTGCCAGTCTCAGGCTGCCACACATATTTGTGTACTGGGTTTTTTTTTTTCAAATATAGATTTTCATTTCTCCTGAATAGGAGTGAGAGCACCAGGTGTATGGTTAAATATGTTTCCAATTAAGTTTTCAAAAATTATCATTAGTGACACATGGATCTTAATATATTTGATGAATTTCTATTATTATTGATGTCCAAATTGTCTTGCTTTTGACCAATGGGAGCCTCTTCAAGTTGGCATCTGAGTTATTTACAAAAATGTAGCAGTCTTTGTTAGCTTCTCTGCTATCTTGTACAACAATATGTTTCAGGCACATGGTGTGTATTTTTTGTCCCAATTAGTGTTCAGTTTTAACACACTGAGTCAAGTCTGTATATATGGTGGTTGTAGCAAAGATAAGGAGTTTGGAACAACATTATAGCATGACTCCCTGGCTTCCCTAACTCTATAAGATGCTGATCTTTAATCTGAATTTTTGTGCAATTTATGAACATCTCCAATTCTGCTGAGAGAACATACCATTTGCGTAAAACTGTGTGAAACAATTCTCCTTTCCAATTCTGAATATATTTGCCATTCTCTGTAGACCAAAGGAGAAACTCAATAATGCTTAAAAGCTTTAAGAAACTTAAAAGTCCGGGTGATTGATCTTTCCATGAGGTCAAAGTTCCAAAACAATACAGCAGAATTCTCTAAGCAGAGCAGTTCATTTAGTAGAATTAAGGCAGTTGTTGATCTCTTTTTCAAAGTTTAGTGGCTGACCAGCTCTGACTTCTGATCTGACTAGAGACTCCAGTTTGAGCTCCAGGGAAAGTCTATATAGAGGATCTATGGGCAATCCTTTCATTCATTCAACACACACTTATTTTAGCACTTACTATTTGTCAGGCACTGTGCAAGGTGATGGGGATGCAAGAGCAGGCATAATATCCAACTGACCTCTGGGGCTACAGCAGTGTTTGCTACAGAGAACAAGATGAAAGGCTGATTCTCCTGTGAGTTTAAAATATCATTTGGAGTGGACTATACTGAAGCGACATAGCACGCATGCATAGAACCATAACCAAAGGGAGGCACAAGAGAATTAACTATCCCCCCCTTTTTTTGTGGAATATCAATCATGGTCAGCAAATGTCATTAACTTCACAGTAACTGTTAGCTATTATCTCCAGAGAGGCACAGCTCCTTTGTAAAATGATAGTAATAATTAAAAAGAAAAGGTAGAGCAAAGATTCAACTCTGAGTCTGATACACCAGTGGTTCCCAAACCTTGGTTTGCTAATAATTGACTGGAAGAAATCTTTAAAATAACAGATGTCACGGCCTCTCCAGACCTACTAAAACAGAATCTTTAGTGTTGGAGGAAGGAACAGCTCTTGAACACAGAAAAAAAAATTTAAAGTTCTTCAGTTTATTTTGCAGAGCCAAATTTGGAACCCCTGCCCTACTCTATGCTGCCTGCTCAAGCAGTGGTTCCTAAACCAGGTGTCAGGCTTCAAGATGACCGTGCAAACTATAAACTTCCTCATTACATTCAGCCTTGATCCTAAACGCCTGCTTTTTTCAAAATCAAGACGACCGAGACTCTAAAATGCCATAGGAAGGAGAGTGGCCCTTTCCCATGCACTGAGTACTAGGGGTGGGAGTAGGGAAAGGTATTCAAGCACAGATTGGCTGACACTAAGCCCCAAACGAGCTGAAGCTGATAAACTTTGAAGGTCAACCACGAAGACCACGGAGGGAATTTTTTTTTCCTTTAATCCATCACGGGGGCCTACTAATTGCATCCCACAGCTGCAACTGATCGAGGATAGGGGCCACGAGAACAGAGGCAGCCTCCTAGCCAAAGTCTTCCGCTCTGGTTCGGCGATTAGCATAAGAGAAACTGGAAGGAAAGTCGGAACTTTCCATCAATACTACGAGAGGGAAGAGAGCTCCCCAGCAACGGAGCCTGAGACGCGGGCAGGACTCCAACTCGAACCCAGACTCCACCCGATATAGGTAGGCGGGGCACGGGAAAGCAGACCTAGCAGGCGCGGTTCTGGAAGGCCACACAGCTGGTCCCAGTAGTTATTGTTTCCAAATTCTCAAATTTCCCGGGCGTCCCGCCCCCGGGTTCCGAAGCGTCGCGCCGGAAGTGACCTCACGACGGTGGCGTGGAGACGCAGGGCGCTTCCGGCGGCGGCCGCGGCTGTGGGGGTGGGTGTAAAGAAGACCCTTAGTCTCAGGGTCCTGCGGTGCTTCGAGCAGGCTTGGTGTGGTGAACCGAGGAGGCGCAGACTCGGTGGCGTAGAGGTAGGCGCGACGGGGAGGCGGGTGGCTGGTGGGCGCTCGTGGGAGGGGTCTTCCGGGGTTGCCCGGAGAGTTTGCTTTTAGGCTTCGTGGTTCCAGGCCTTGCAGACTTCTAGAGCCGTGGGTTCGAGATGGGGGCCGCTTCGGGTGCGCGGGGGCCCATTACTAGGACTTGCCTCCGGGGTATGGTTTGAGGTGGAGGTCGAGGGAGCGGGACTCTCAACAGTCGAGGAATTGTGGGAGGTGCGAGGCATTAGCGGCCTAGGCTCTTAGTTTAGCCTTGTTAATGGCTCCTGCAGCCCGCCCACCCCCTCATTGCTCCCTGCCTCGAGTTTCCTTTTGCACAGTGGAGTAGGGTGGCAGGGAAGAACGCGAGTACTACATCCATGACAGATAACTGGGGGACGGAGATGACCTGGAGTCTGAGAGGAGAGGGTGGCTGAGAAATTAGATAACTGACAGGAGGCAGCTTCTGCTATTCCTGGAGACTTCCCCTTGATTCTTTACTGTTGTTAGAGTAAATCTTAGTTTCTTATTATCAGTACTCTTTGTGTGATATTGGTTGAATTGATCAGTAATTGACTTGTTGAATGGTTCAAGTGTTTTGGTGTGGGGGAGGCATAGTCCTCACCTCCTTGACCAGTTGGTTGTCAACAAACCTCCCAATTCCAGAGGTAGAAGGAATCCAGACAGCCCTCTCCTGCTGTTACAGATGAGGATCTCGAGACCCAGATTGGTTTTTGTTCTCTTTCCTAGCCACAGACTAAACTGATTTCAGTTTGTGGTCTGTCAAATAGAGGTCTTAATCCCATCAAAACTTAAGTGACTGCCTCTGAGCAAGTCACTATTTCAACTGGAAACCTCAGATGGATTCTAGTCTTTTATTTATGAATGGAAGATTAAGTGTACTGAGCACAGAATTCTTATTTTTTGGTTTCTCTGTATGAAATGGAAATGGTTACAAAAAACATAACTTTTTGGTTGCTAAGAATTTTTTGTTGAAGCCTTCTTGAGGACTGTGGGACTAATAGAGTGTCTCTAACCTTTTTGACCTGTGACCCACAGTTAATGTATTTTGCATGCTGACTCTTTGTGACTCCTGCATGCATAGAGTGTGTACACAGGAAACAAAAGTTTGCCTTCTATGTGTGTGGTACCCTCTAACATTTTCTATTTCATTGAAAGAAAAAAAAAAGTTGATTGTAACTCACTAAACTGATTCTGACCTGTATTGGGTCTGACTGCTAAAGACCTGTAGTTTGAAAATGTTTGACGAGAAAATGTTTAATTAAGATTCTTGAGAGTCTGAGATTCGTAAGTAATGCAAAGTGGAAAATACGGCTTTTTTCTGTTCTTATCAACCACAGGAGCAGGGTTATTAGAATTCTTCAATCAGAACAACAGGACAGGACGTCCATATTAGTATCCCAAAGGAGTACAGTATCTGTATTGATAATGTGTCCGAATTTTGGCAAGGCATTTGAGTCTTTTCTGATGACCTGGTGGGTGAGATGGGGTGGGAGATTTGCCCTATTGTGGTTAAATTAGGTGACATCATGACTTTGGGCATCTGTGTCTGTAGGAATTTGACTTATGGATTCAGGTACAGCTGGGAATTTGTTGAGGGTCTGTCACTTTTTTATATGCAGTGTGTATTTGAAGCCTTGTGTGAAGAGTGTTCTTATCAAATTTGTTGCCTAATGAAGTGAAGAGAGAAAGTATCATCTGGTTAATCTCAAGATTTGCCCAGTGTAGTTTAGTGAAATGGAAGGGTCATCATAAATTTAAGTAATTTAAATATTTAATTGAAAATGGTTTAGTATGTAATTTCTGTTAGGTTGTAAATATTGACTTTTTAAAAATAAATACAAAGTTTTCTAAATCTAATAGCAATTTGATGCTTTAAAAGTATATAGATAACCTTTCTTATAGTAAAAAAAAAAAAAAAGCCCTCAAAGATATGGCTATGTATAAATGGTGTATTACATTACCTGATTTTCAGATGTTAAGCCAGTCTTGTGTTCCTGGAATGGATTCTGTTGAGTCGTGGTGTATCCTACTTTCTATATATTGCTGAATTCAATTTGCTGATATTAAAAATTTTTGTGAGGAATATTGGCCTGAGGTTTCCTTTTCTTGTGATGTCTTTGGATTGGACTCAGTATCAAGAATAAAATTACCCTCGTAAAATGAGTTGGAAAACATTACTCTGCTGTTTTCTGAAAGAGTTTATGCAGGATTGGTAATTATTTCTTTCTTTATGTTTGATAGAGTTTACCAGCAAAGTCCTCTGGGCCTGGGCTTTTCTTTGTGGGAAGATTTTAAATTACTCATTCAATTTCTTTACTTGGTATAGGTCTATCTGGATTTTCTTTTGCTTTTTGAGTCAGTTTTGGTAATTTTATCCTTCTGGGAATTTGTCCATTTCTTATTTTTCTTTTTGAACTTGCATCCCACCCACAGAATTGTATCCTAAAACAGGAGTCAGCAAACTTTTTCTGTAAAGGGCTTGCTGGTAGGCTTTGTGGGCCATGTGGTCTCCATTAGTACTGCTCAGTTCTCTCATTGAAGTGCAGAAACAGCCACAGACAGTAAGCAAAGAGCTGTACGAGGTTCTGTTCCAATACAGCTTTGTTAGTAGTGGGCCAGATTTGGTACATGGGTGTAGTTTTCTGACCCCTGTTTTAAAGTAATAAATTTTATGGTTGAAAGTCTTTATTTGATATCTAGGTAGATTAGGTTTATGATAGAGTAGGGTGGAAGTTGATTCCCTTGCTTGCATATCTTTGTGTACTTCTAAGGGTATGTATATTCCAATTTGAAGATTGAGATTTCAATTCCAAGATGTTTTAGGAGTAATTTAGGCATTTTTGTAGTTTTGTTCAGGTGAGATGGAAGGTGACCCTTGTGTATAATTTTCTAAGGCCATAACTTGAATCCCCTATTTAGCCAGTATTCCTTCTGTGAAAAGGAGGTGTTTGTAGGACTTCCCTGGTGGCCCAGTGGTTAAGACTCTGCTCTTCCACTGCAGGGGGCATGGGTTTGATCCCTGATCAGGGGACAAAAATCCTGCAAGCTGCACACACAGAAAAAAGAAAGAGACATTTGAAATAAAATTTGTTACATGGTAGAAATTATATAGATTATCTCATTTAATCTTCACAATGGTTCTATGAGATCATTTAATTGGTATACAGTTGACTCTTGAACAGTTGGGGGCTAGGGCCTCCAACCATCTGCAAAGTTGAAAATCTGAGAATAACCTATAGTCAGCCCTCCATATATATGGTTCTTCTGTATCCGTGGTTCTGCATCTCACATTCAGAAAACTGCCCATCATGTAGTACTGTTTTATTTAGTGAAGGAAATGGGTGTTTTAAGTGGACCTGCACCATTCAAGCCCATGGTGTTCAAGGGTCAATTCTAATTCCCACTTTATAATTGAGACAGTTGAGACTCAGATTAGGATAATTTGCTCATAATTCTGGCCTTTAATGTCTGACTTCAGAATTCCATGCCCTTTTCACCATACTGCCTTTTGTGGAAGATAGGGACTTAGTACTAGGATTGTATTAGTAGATATTTTCTTTTAAGATCTCTGTCATTTGCAAGCTTTTGATTCTACAGACACATTTCTACATAGATATGTGGGAAAATATCTAGTTTTTCAGAAATCCATAACTAACCACTCATCCATAATTGTTGATTTAATTGTCCTTAGCAGATCAAAGGATTGGATCTGAATGCTGAGAGTTCTGTCTGATGTGGATGAGATGGAAGTTTGTAGCTCTGTAATCGGCTAATTGTTTTTGAATCGTTTCTGACAACTGCCTAAATTGCATGATGAGTGGAAGACCATTTAGGTCTACCTGACTTTGTTATCTAAAGGCTTCTTACAAGAGACATGATTCAGTAGAGTCCCATGGTGTGGCATTTGGTAGTCTGGAAATCCTGATAGCATTTGAGCAGAATTATCCTGTGTCTAGCATGTGTACTCAGTTGCTCAGTCGTTTCCAACTCATTGTGGCCCATGGACTTTTCCAGGTAAGAGTACTGGAGTGGGTTGCTGCTTCTTCCTCCAGGGGATCTTCCTAACCCAGGGATTGAACCTGTGTCTACCCCTGTGTAATATGCCCAGCATAAATGGGTGCATTTGTCCACTACAAAGGCATATTCAGAACTGTTTGATTCTCTATTCATAATAGCCCCCAAACTGGAAATAGTCCACCAGGAGTAGGATGGATAAATACGCTGAGGCATAGTTATGTGATAGAATACTGTATAGCCATGAGAAAGAAAGAACTGCTGCTTCATGCAACAAGGGGGAATCTCACAGATGTAACATTGAGCAAAAGAAGCCAAACACTTTAAAAGAGAACTTTTATGATTCCATTTATATGAAGTTCAAAAACAGGTAAATGAATCTTTTGTGATAGATATCAGAATAATGGCTACCTTTGTGGGAACACAGTGGAACCTTCTGGGGTGTTCAAAATACTGTGTCTTAATTTGGGTTTGTTCTCCCTTAGTGTGTTCATCTGATTAGAAATCCATATGTTGGCAGTCCACTTGTTTTAGATTTACTGTTTTCAGTTAATAAAGAAATTTTCTTTAAAACTATTAAAAATCCTACTTATTAGTTATTATTAACATAATATAAACTTGTATGTGTAATATCAGTGTCTTAAAGATATATGTTGAATGGAGAAGTAAAAGTCTTTTCCCATCCGATTGATTTCTGGCATTTCTAAAATTCCTATTACAGCTTTTCATTTTGCGTCAATCTCAAGTAAGCATCAGAGTAGGATTGTGATGGAGTATAAATGATAGGAAAGGAACTTCATAATTTTGTGACATTAAGTAGACAAAGGTCAATCAGGAAGGGGAAAATAAGCATAAAATCATGTGTATTTTGTCCCTTTTACCATCATCAGTATCGTGGAAATTGTGTTGCATTGGAAATTCACTTGATTTCTTAAATTCTTTGAGATATATTGACAATTGTTGCAACTCAGTGATGGGTATATGGGGTTCATTATGCTGTTCTGTCTACCTTTGTGTATGTTTGAAATACTCTGTAGTAAAAAACAAAAAAATTATGGATGAGCCTGCTAATGCATTATTTCTTTTATTGTCTGTTCTGTCAGCATAATTTTGTGATACTTGCTTAGTTAAATAATAGAGAACTACTGGAGTTTGTCTTTAGGTTTTTGTGTTTCTAATGAGACACTCCTCTTTTTTTTTTAACTGAAGGAGTGCTTTTTGTGCTTCTTCAAGTATATTTTTGCTGTTTTTCCTTTTTTAGACTAATGTTTTATGTAGATATGTTTCTGAAATTAATATCTGAAAATGGTTTAAAATGCCGTTCTATTTCTGTTCTATTTTTTGTGGAAAACACTAAGCCAGTGTTTCATTTTATGCTTAATATTGTATGTTATTGTTGTTTAGTTGCTAAGCTGTGTCTGACTATTTGCGACTCTATGGACTGTATCTTCTCAGGCTCCTCTGTCCATGGGATTTCCCAGACAAGAATACTCGAGTGAGTTGCCATTTCCTTCTCCAGGGGATCTTCCTGACGTCGGGGTCAAACTAGGATGTGGTGCATTGGCAGGCGGATTCTTTACCACCGAGCGACCAGGGAAGCCCCTATGTCACCTGCTGTTTGCTGACTTCCTTTTTTGTGTGTAGAACAGTGTTAGATTTCATATCTTACATAGAATTTCACATGGAATATGCTTAGGGATATTGTGTTTTTGGAGCCATTTCCAAGGAGAGCTAAGGCATTTAGATATAAATATTTAGATTACTCTAGATTTTGAGTGATTAAGTTCTGTCAGGTTTATTATGTCTCCTTTGATTGAATTAATATTTACTGAGTTCCTCTTCCATGCTAGGCAATCTTATTGGCTGAACAAAACAGACAAGGTCCCTTGCCCTTGTGAAGCTTACATTCTATTGGGAGTGACATATACAATATAAATAAGATAATTCATATGGTGAGTCATTTTGAATTTATAACAGAAAGTGTTGGAGAGTGATAGGGAGTTAGCCGCATTAAATTGGGTAGCCAGGGAAGGCCTCTTTGGTGTGGTGACATTTTCGAAGGTAACTGAAAGACAAGATAGAATTAGCCATCCATGTAACTGGGGAAAGCGTGTTCTGAAAATACCTGGTGCAGAATTTTAGAGGGAACAAGCTTGATGTATCTGAGGAACAGTAACAAGGTCGGTTTGTCTGGAGAACAGGGAAAAGGAGTGGTGAGAGATGAAGTTGTCTGTAGAGGTTAGTAGAAATGAGATCGTGTAGGGCCTGCAGTCCATGGAAAGGAAATTAAGCAGAATCATGACAACTGATTTACATTTTAAAATTTGCTCTGGCTGCAGTGTAGAGAAAGAATTGGAGGGGCAGAAGTCGAAGCAGAGATATAACGGGACTGCTGCAATTATGAGATGATAGTGACTTAGAGTAGGTAAGTGGTAGTGGAGATGGAGAGAAATGGACTTACCTTTGAGTGGTGACAATAGGGCTTATCGATGAATTGAATGTATGGGATGAAGGACAAGAAAGGAATCAAGAAAAGAAGACTTCTGACTTTTTCCCCTTTGTAAGCAGTATAGTGTATGTTGAGGCCATTTATTGAGATGGGAAAAGCTTGAGGGTCAGTCGCCAAGTTGTGTCCAACTTTTTGTGACCCCAAGAACTGTAGCCGGCCAGGCTCCTCTGTCCTTGGGATTTTTCCAGGCAAGAATACTGGAGTGGGTAATCGTTTCCTCCTCCAGGGGCTCTTCCCAACCCAGGGATCTAACCCACATGTTCTGCCTTGGCAGGTGGATTCTTTACTTCTGAGCCACCTGAAAAGCTGTGAGAAAAGCTTGGAAGGAACAAATTGGGGGATGTTGAGTGTTAGGCTAAAGAAATTAAGAATTCTGTTTTGGACATTTATGAGATGCCTAATAGAAATCTTTGCGGGGATTGTCCAGTGTGTGAGTTTTCATCTTTATGTTTTATGGAAAACCTTTCTGGGAAATTAATCTCTTCTTATTGAAGGAGTGACTAAATATTCTGTGTCATACTATACTGACTGTGTTGGCTGCATATAGTTTTCCTCCTTTTTTTTAAAAAAAGATATAGCTTGCATACAATAATAATGCACAGATGTTAAATGCCCAATTCAGTAAATTTTACTAGATGTGTATATCCTTGTAACTACTGCATCAGTAAAAACAAAGAACATTTTCATTATCCACAAGTCCCTCTGCCTCTTTCTAGTCAATTTTCCGCCGTATAGGTGGAAGACTTCTGATTTTTTCACTATAGTTACTCTTGTAGAAATTCTTATAAATAGACTCATATAAATATATCTGTGTGACTTTCAGTTTTTGAGTATCATCTACATTGTATTAATAGCACAAGGAGTTTGTTCTTTTTTATTGTTAAGTGGTGTTCTGTGGTATAATTAATACCATGATTTGTTTCCTCTCTTCTCCTTGTTTCCAGTTTTTGACTGTTGTTATAAAGGTACTTTGTACACTTGTGTACAAGCCATGATTTGTTTCCTCTGTTTTCCTTGTTTCCAGTTTTTGACTGTTGTTATAAAGGTACTTTGTACACTTGTGTACAAGCCATGATTTGTTTCCTCTCTTCTCCTTGTTTCCAGTTTTTGACTGTTGTTATAAAGGTACTTTGTACACTTGTGTACAAGTCTTTTTGTTAATAAATGTTTTTATTTCTCCTGGGTAAGTCCTAGAAAGGAAATTTTGGGTCACGGATACATATTTACCATTATAAGAACCTGCCGGCCTCTTTTCCGGAGCTTGTATGGTTCTACACTGTCAACAGTTACGAGTTGCTCCAGTGCTTCGCTTTGTCACAGACATTTGGCGCTTTCATTTTCGATCTGTAGTGGTGAATATAGTATCTATGGTGGTCTTTTCCCGATCTAATAATTTTTTTAATTGTGGTAAAGTATACATTTTTTCATACAGAATGAGAAAATGTATCATTTTAACAGTTTTTAAGTGTACAGTTCAGTGGCATTGAGTGCACTTACATTGTCATGCAGCCATCACCATCATGAACTTTAGCATACCAAACTGAAACTTTGTACCTATTAAATAGTAACATTTCATTTCCTGCTCTCCCAGCCCCTGGAAACCACCATTCTACTTTCTGCCCCTGTGAGGTTGACTGTTCTAGATACCTCATGTGAGTGGAATCATACAAGATATGTCCTTCTGTGTCTTATTTCACTTTCACTTAATGTCTTCAAGGTTCATCTATGTTGTAACATATATCAAAACCTTCCTTTTTAAGACTGAGTGATACTCCATTTTTATGGAGTGTTTATACCTGCATCCATGTTGGACATTTGGGTGTCTCATTGTGTTTCAATTCACGTTTCCCTGATAATTAATGATGTTGAACAGCTTTTCATATGTTTATTGACTATTCATATAACTTCTTTTGCCTGCTTTAAAAAACTGATGTTTTCTTTTTATTTCTTATTTGTAAGTATTCCTTATATATTCTGGATCCAATCTATTGTGAATATTTTCTCCTTGACTGTGGCTTTCCTTTTCTTTTTTTCTTTTCTTGTTTTGGTGTGGTTATAACAGAGGGCAGAAACATCTTTTTGCCATCATAAATCTGGGAATTTTCTTGAAATGCTTGATCCTTGGAGGTAGTCTTCATTGGGATGATGTTGAGATGGAGCTAGATAATATGGAATACCTCCCTAAATAATTTTTTTATAGTACCTTTGTTTTAAATGTATGATTATCTTAACCCATCCAGAGCATGATTTGGTTTGAAAAAAAATTGAAAATGATTTGTTTTGGAAAAAAGATAGTTTTCTACTATGGTGTATTGTAATCAAAGCTAGTGGTTTTACCTTTTGACTGACTGAGGCTTTATCCTGAGAAAATTATTCAGGACAAGCACTGAATGAAATTGATGATTGCTGCATTAACTATAATTGTGAAAAATTGAATTATCTAAATGTCCATTGAGAAAAAAACTGATTTGTGAATGCAGTGGAATAGCACATACACATGGAAAATACGCTATTTTATTAAGAAGCTGCCTTTATGCTCTGATTACAAGTGTGTAAATATTCATTATAATCTCTCTGTTGTAAGTTCCCCATCTGTAAAATGGGTTAGTAAAGTAGCTGTCTCATAGGGTTGTCATGAAGATTGAAGGCCCCTAAAGAAGGCCCCTACAGTTTTAACTCAGTCCCGAGACATAGTAAATGAGCAATAAACACTAGCTGCTGCTATTGTTACACAGTATGATGGTATGTGTGTAAAGGGTGTGGGGTTATGTGTGTTCCACTCACCTTTTATTTTCTTAATGGTGATCCCCCCCCCCCTTTCTGTTACCTATTACTATATTAAATCATTACCAAATTGAGACCATCACCTATGTCAGTCTTGGTCTTGAATCTCAACTTTTTCCCTTCTCCATTGCTTCTACCTATTCCAGCTTACCACAGTCTCTTAAATAGACTGCTCTAGTTGCCTCCCAGCATCTTTTTTTTACACCTCTTCCAATTTGTATTCTTTAATGATGACTTTTGATGAGCAGGACTTTTAAATTTTGATGAACTCTAACTCATCAAATTTTTTTCTTTTATGATTAGTACCTATTTGTGTTTTGTCTAAGAAATCTTTCTCTAAGGTAACTTAGATGTTCTGTTTTTTTTTCCCCCCAGTAGCTTTAGTTTTAACTTATGTTTAGATAGTTTATTTTGAATTAATTTTTTGTATCTGGTATGGGATAGGAATAGAAAGTTATTTTTTTCTCATATATATCCAGTTGTTCTAGCACCATTTATTGAAAAATATGTTTTGATTTTTCCATTGATTTATCTTGATACCTTGTGATCAGAAGTCAGTTAACCATGTGTGTGTAGGTCTGTTTCTAAACTCTGTGCGGTTCATCTGGTTATTTCCTTGCACCAATACCACATTGATTTCTATAGCTTTAAAACTTGAAATAAGGTAGTGTAAAACAACTGCCTTTGTTTTTCTTTTATATGATTGTTTTGGCTATTCTAAGTATTTTGCATTTCCATATAGATTTTAGGACCAGTTTTCCAGTTTCTCCAAAATGGCCAGCTGGGATCTTTATTTATATTTGATCTGCAGATCAATTTGAGGAGAACTGACAACATTAAGCTCTTCAGCCTGTGAATGTGTACGTCTCTCCATTTATTTAGATCTTCTTTTAATGTTTCTCAGCAATTTTTTGTAGTTTTTATCATAGAGGTCCAGCACATTTTTCATTAGACATGTTCCTAAGTTTTTATGTTTTTTAGTACTGTTTTAAATAGTGTTTTGCAGTTTCATTTTCGGTTGTTTGTTGCTATTATATAAAATGTTTATTTTATATTGAGCATGTATCCTGGGATCTTGCTAAAGTCATGCTCAGTTGCTTCAGTCGTGTCCGACTCTGACCCCATGGACTGTAGCCCGCCAGGCTCCTTTGTCCATGGGATTCTCCAGGCAAGAATACTGGAGTGGGTTGCCATATCCTCCTCTAGGGGATCTTCCCGACCCAGGGATCAAACCCGTGTCTCTTATGTTTCCTGCATTGGCAGGCAGTTCTTTACCACTAGTGCCACCTGGGAAGCCCTGCTAAAGTTATACTAGTAGGATTTTTTTTTGAGGGGGGGGTACATTCCCTAGGGTGTTCTACATGCACAGTCAACAATAAAGTTTACAAATAACTTTACATCTTCATTTCCAATATTTATGCTTTTTATTTCTTTTTCTTATTGCAGTAGCTAATACCTGTAATATAATGTTGAATAAGTAGAACTGGTGAGAGTAGATGTTCTTGCTTTGTCCCAGTCTTCGGGGGAAAGAATTCATTGTTTCATCATTAATATGATGTTATCTATAATTGTTTTATAGATGCCACTGCTCCATTTTTATATCATGGATGGATGTTGAATTTTGTCAGATTATCTTTCTGCATTTGTTGACATGATCATACATGATTTCCCATTTGCTTTGTTAATGTGGTAGAAGACATTGATTTTTTTTTTTAATTGACCTTTTTGTTTGAGATAGTTGTAGATCCATATGTACATATAAGAAATAATACAGAGAGACTCCATATACCCTGCCTGGTTTTCCCTATTGGTAACATCTTGCAAAACAATAGTACAGTGTCACTACCAGGATATTGACATCATATGGTCAAGATGCAGAAATGTTTTCCTTACCACAGGGATCCCTCATGTTGCTCATTTATGGCCATCCCTGTTTTCCTCATATCTCTGCCCCTTCTCTCACTCCTGGGAACCACTCTTCTCCATTTCTATAGCTGTCATTTCAAGAATATTACACAAATGGAATCATACAGAATATAATCTTTTGCGGTTGGCTTTTTTCACTTTTTCTCCATACCACAGTCTATGTTTAACCTTTGACACGTGGAACGTCATCTAGCCTGTTCCAGTTTGAGGCTATTAGAAGTAAACCTGGTAGAAACATTCAAGTACAGGGTTTTTTGTGAGTTAAGCCTTCCATTCTCTGAGATAATGACCAGTCGTGCAACTGCTGGGTCATGTAAGAGTTGCACGTTTAGGTTTTGTTTCTTATAGCCTCTGTTTTTATTATTTATATATTTTTGGCTGCACTGGCTCTTTGTTGCTACGTGCAGGCTTTCTGTAGTTGCAGTGTTCTGGCTTAGGAGTTGTGGAGATGAGCTTAGTTGCCCCGCAGCATGTGGATTCTTCCGGACCAGGGATCAAACCTATGTCCCCTGCATTGGCAGGCAGGTTCTTAACCACTGGACCACCAGAGATGTCTGTGTGTTTAGACTTTTTTTTTTTTTAAATAAAAAAATGGCTGCACCATTTAGTAGTTCCAGCAGCAGTGTATGAATGTATGAGTTACTCAGTTTTTCCACATCCTTACTTGTACTTGGTGTTGTCAGTGTTTTTTATTTTAGCTATTCTAGTGGGTATGTAGTAATGTATCATGTGGTTTTAGTTTACATTTCCCTAGTGGTTAATGTAATGATGTTGAACATCTTTTCATGTACTTATTTGCCATCTGTATAGTTCTTTGTTGAAATGTCTTTCGTGTCTTTTGCCCAGTATGGATTGAATTTTTTTTTTTTCCATCACTTGAGTTTTTTTGTTTTTTAATTTATTTATTTTAGTTGGGGACTAATTACTTTACCGGAGAAGGTAATGGCACCCCACTCCAGTACTCTTGCCTGGAAAATCCCATGGACGGAGGAGCCTCGTAGGCTGCAGTCCATGGGGTCGCTAAGAATCGGACACGACTGAGCGATTTCACTTTCACTTTCATGCATTGGAGAAGGAAATGGCAACCCACTCCAGTGTTCTTGCCTGGAGAATCCCAGGGACAGCGGAGCCTGGTGGGCTGCCGTCTATGGGGTCGCACAGAGTCGGACACGACTGAAGCGACTTAGCAGCAGCAATTACTTTACAATATTGTAGTAGTTTTTGCCATACATTGACATGAATCAGCCATGGGTTTACATGTGTTCCCCTTCCTGGACCCCCCCCATCACTGAGTTTTAAGAGTTCTTTATGTATTCTAGATACTGGTCTTTGTCGTATATGTGATTTGTAAATATTTTTTCCCAGTCTAACTTTTTTTTTTAATCCTCCTAACAAGGATCCTTTTGCAGAATGAAAGTTTTTAATTTTCAAGAAATCTGATCAGTTTCTCTCTTAATAGGTCATGCTTTTGGTGTCCAGTCTAAGAACTCATTGCCTCACCCTAGATCCTGAAGGCTTCTCTTATGTTTTTTCCTAAAAGTTTTATAGTTTGACATTTTACATTTAAGTCTATAACCCATTTTGAGTAAATGTGTATATAAATTATGAAACTTAGGTCAAGATTGATTTTTCTACTGATGAATATCCATTTGATCCATCACCATTTGTTTGTCTTAACAACTGAAGCAAGGTATACAGTATTTGTATTCTTTCACTGGAAATACTGATCAGTGGAGATACTGATAAGATTATTAAACTCAGTATCTATATTATTTTATTTTAAAAAATATTTGTTTTGCTGCTTGATTCATTACAGAAGATTGTATTAATTCTTTTCTGTTGACTTTTAAAAACTTATTCTTGACTATTTTATATACTTGTTTTATATTCTACATTATGTTTTGACATAATCGAATTACCTAAATGGAAAATTATAGCAATATACATTATTAGTGAGTTGTACCCTCAGTAATAATATATGTTGTTTAGGCATGAATTAACTCTTTTTATGTTTTTGCCTTACTCTTTGATCTGATGTTTTTATTGTAACCCTTTCATTTCTTTTATTTATATCGTTTGTTCAACTTAAAAAAATTTTATTCACAATTGATTTTTAGTGTTGTGTTGATTTTTGCTGTACAGCAAAGTGATTCAGTCATATATACATTCTTTTTCATTTTCTCTTCTATTATGGTTTATCACAGGATATTGAATGTAGTTCACTGTGCTGTACAGTAGGACCTTGTTGTTTATCTGTGCTATATATAATAATTTGCATCTGCTAATCCTAAATTCCCAGTTCTTCCCTGCCCTACAAGTCTGTTGGGCAACCACAAGTTGCTTCTCCTTGGCAACCACAAGTCTGTTCTCTGTATCTGTGAGTTTATTTCTGTTTCATAGATATGTTCATTTGTAGCGTATTTTAGATTTCACATTCAAGTGATATCACATGGTATTTGTCTTTCTCTCTGACTTATTTTGCTTAGTATGATCATCTCTAGGTCCATCCATGTAGCTGCAATTGTCATTATTCCATTCTTTTTATGGCTGAGTAATATTCCACTGTATATGAGTAATGTATATGTTTGTGTGTATATATACACACACACACACACATATATTTAAACATCTTTTTTTTCTTTTGAGATTTTAATGTAAAAAAGTAGAAACACAGATGGGGCACAAATGTGTACTTTATATCCAAAGATAATATGGATAATTTGGTTATTACTCATAACATTTTAACAAATTAATCAGAAATTTAGTCATTCACATTAGTAATAACGTATTAACGGTTATTAAAGGAGTTTCTCGTACATCATCTCCCAATGTGAGATGATGTGTGCAGTGAGCAGATAGGAACAAAAAGCAATCAATAAAGAAAATGTGATAAGTAATCTGATAGAGATAATACTGTTTCTAGCAGATAATATTGGAAGTGCTTTTTTAAGAATTTGTTTTTAATTGGAGGATAATTGCTTTACAATGTTGTGTTGGTTTCTGCCATACAATAGCATAAGTCATCTGTTATATATATGTCCCCTCCCTCTTGAACCTCCCGCCCGCCCACCCCCACCCCACTGTTTGTGACTGAGTACCAGGTTAAGCCTTGAAAAGGAACAGAAATCATTCTGTCGTTTTTGAGATTGCATCTAAGTACTGCATTTGGACTCGTTTGTTTCTATGATGGTTACTCCGTTTCTTCTAAGGGATTCTTACCCACAGTTGTAGATATAATGATCATTTGAGTTAAATTCACCCATTCCAGTCCATTTTAGTTCTCTGATTCTTGCAATGTTGATGTACACTCTTGCCATCTCCTGTTTGACCAACTCCAATTTGCCTTGACATTTGTGACATTGTACAAGAGGCTTTTAATCTTTTTTGATGTGATTTTTAAAAAGGATTGTCTGTTTACATCCCTTTCTGTTATTTCACTGTTAGTGTAAAGAAATGCAGCCAGTTTCTGTATGTTAATTGTATCCTGTCTCCTTGCTGAATTTGTTTATCAGTTCTAGTAGTTTTTGTCCATTACCATTTGTTGTTAAAAGCTACATTACCTCCTTTGAATTACTTTTCCACGTCATCAAAAATCAGTTAGGCATATTTGTGTGGGTCTGTTTCTAGCTTTTTTGGTTCTAGTGATTGTGTCTATTTTACGCTTTTATCACTTTTGGTAACTTGTTTTTCAAGGAATTTCTTCGTTTCATCTGAGTTGTCAAATTTACTGGCATAAGATTATCTTTTAATGCCTGTGGTGTCCTGTTGTTCATTCTTGATATTGACAACATATGTTCTCTCTCTTTTTCTTGGGTTAGTCTAGCCAGGGATTTATCAGCCTCATTGATATTTTCAAGAGAATTGATTTTTGGTTTTGTGTATTTTTCTTTTTTCCTATTTCATTGATTTCTACTCTTTGGTTTCTTTCTAATACCTTTGATTAATTTGCTCCTTTTTGCCTAGCTTCTTAAGGTGGAAGCTTCAATCATTGGTTTGAAACCTTTCTTCCTTTCTGATACAAGCATTTATATTAGAAAATATAAATATATAAATTTCTTTTCAAACACTTTTTTAAGCACATCCCACAAATGTTGGTATGTTCTGTTTTCATTTTCATTGACTTTGGACTATTTTCTAACTGTCCTTTCGATTTCTTCTTTGACTCGTTGGTTATGTAGAAATGTTTTGCTTAATTTCCAGATATTTGGAGACATTTTAAAAATCTTATTATCGAATTCAAATTTAATTCTGGTTATGGACAAAAAGTATACTCTGTCAGATTTCAGTCCTTTGAAATGAATTGATACCAGTTTAAGGCCCAGCATATGCTGGTGAACTTGAAAAGAATGTATGTCCTGTACTTGTTAGGTTTAGTGTTCTGTAATGCCTTCAGTCAACTTTTCAAAAAAAATTTTGTCCAGGATTTTTCATTATCATTTAAGTGATGTCTAGGTGGCAACCCACTCCAGTACTCTTGCCTGGAAAATCCCATGGACGGAGGAGCCTAGTAGGCTACAGTCTATGGGGTCGCTGGGAGTCGGACACGACTGAGCGACTTTACTTTCACTTTTCACTTTCATGCATTGGAGAAGGAAATGGCAACCCACTTCCGTATTCTTGCCTGGAGAATCCCAGGGGTGGGGGAGCCCGGTGGGCTGCCGTCTATGGGGTCGCACAGAGTCGGACACGACTGAAGCGACTTAGCAGTAGCAGCAGCAGGTAAATATCCAGTACATATGGTTGAAAGTACTTATAAGAACTATATACATAACGATATTGCTTATTCATTAATATGCTTATTCCTAGTGGGAAAAAAAGGCTTTATTTTTAATGCTTTATTACCTCAGTTAAGGATGTGAAAGAGTATGTGTTACTAAGCAGCACCTATTAACCTGATATAATGTTTGCTGAATTTTACTAAAGATTTGTCTGTTTCTCAAGGTACACTGCATGGTTCCTCTCTCCACGGTAATCTCACATCTGAAACATGGCTACAGATTGGCTGGGCAGTATTGTGTCCATCAACTGTGGAGATAGCTTGGGTGTCTATCAGGGAAGAGTGTCAGCAGTGGATCAGGTCAGCCAGACCATTTCTCTCACCCGGCCTTTCCACAACGGAGTGAAGTGCCTTGTGCCAGAAGTCACCTTCAGGTGAGTGTCCTAACTGATTCTTCAAATCCAGTCTGGTGATCTGTGGAGCTTGACCTAGGTCTCATTGCCAGTATTCTCTTGCATAGGACTACTTTTGTCAGGGGAGAGATTTTACAACCTTAGATCTTCTAGTGAACTGCTGCTGTTTCAGCAGAGACTTTGTGTAGTAATTAGCTTTCAGCTGGTGATGCAGGGTTTGTTATCTCTGAATACACACGCACACATTCAATGGCAATAACATTTTTGTTATCTCTGTCAGACATGCAATATTATATTTAAATGTGTCAAATTTAGAATCATCTGTTTTCTTTTACGGTTTCAGATTTTCTCTCTCAGTTTTGTATTATTTGTGCTTTCTTATATCTAAGGTCTTTATTGACTCCCTCCTCCCCATCCTCCCACATAACTATCTCTCTTTGTAGATTTGTATTATAATTTATCTCTAGAGACACACTCTAGCTAGTAGCTAAAGTCCTTAGCTATAGGAATGTATTTTTTTTTTTAGTGTTTGCCAATAGATCTCAAGCTTAGATGTTGTCTTCACATCTCTCTTTTCACAAGTTTCACAGAAACCTTCCTTTCTTAACGTTTTTGTAAAAAAAGACTTTCTGGCAAGAGCTTCCTTGACTTCCTAAACAACACCCAGACCTAACCTTTTCTGTAGGTGTGTATCCATCCTTATCGCGTACCTCCTCTGAAGTCTTCACAGAAGAAATACCCTTTGTGTTCAGGGCTCACCTTATCACACATGCTTTATGTGTTATTGTTTTCTGTATCCTTTGAGGCCCTACTCCTTTTCTTTTGTGTCTTCACTTGCAACCTTTATACTGTCTCTCTTCTGTTCACATTCTGACATTCCCAGGCCTCCCCCATAGTAAAAACACTCCTCCCCTTACCACACACACCTTGCATTTGCCACTAGGCATTGCCCTGACTAATGACACCTTTCACCCAGGTTAGAAACTTAAGAATCATAATGAATTCTTCATTCTCTTGATCTTCATGTTCAGCTAGTCACCAAATTCTTTGGATTCCAAATGTTTTTTTGGTTCCATCCTCCTTTCTCTCTTTGCATTGTTACCTGCTCTGTACATCCCCTCTTATTTCTGCCTCATCTCCAGCTGGTGCCCCTGCCTCTAGTTTCTTCACTGTTCTTATAGCCACCAGAAAAATCCAGTGTGATTATGATCTGATCCCTAATTTCTTCTACAGCCTTACCTCCCAGTGGCTCTCTACAAGCATTTGTCTCTTTAGTAACACTATAACATTTACAGTAACAACAGTAACATTTGCAGTTCCTCACATGGCCTCAGTCTGTGAGCATTGCCTTAGGTGCCCCTCTGCCTCCCATACACTGCTTGGCCAACTCTTATTTTCCCTCCCCAACCAGACTTAGCTTAAGTGCTTCATCCATCTCTACCAGACTAACATGTATTTTGCTTTGGGGGGCTCTAGTCCCCAGAACACACCTCTGTCATAGTATTCAACACTTTTGATTACCTACCTGAATTTTCTGCTGACCAGATTTCAAGTTCTGTGTGAGCATGTATTGCTTTTCATCTTTATATACCCCACTCCTACTGCAGGGGTTACCACATAGTAAGTACTCTGTGTATACCTATTGAGTGAGCAGGTAGGTAAATGAATGAAAGAAGCCATTAAGCATTCTAGAAATCTAAGATGTTAATGATGGTTTTATGATTAACAATAGGTCTCTTTATTCTTTATTGAAGTATAGTTGATTTGCAGTGTTGTATTAATTTCTGCTCTACAGCAAAGTGACTCAGTTACACACACACATTCTTTTTTATGTTCTTTTCTATTATGGTTTATCCCAGGATATTGACTATAGTTCCCTGTGCTATACAGAAGGAAGTTGTCCATCCATCTATATGTAATGGTTTGTATCTACTAACCCCAAACGCCCAGTCCATCCCTTTCCCACGCCCTTAACAATAGGTCTCTTTTTTGTTTTCCTTTTCTAAGTTTTTAATTTATTTTTTGTTTCTTTTTTTACATATTTATTTTTAATTGAAGGATAATTGCTTTACAGTATTGTATTGGTTTCTACCAAATGTCAACATAAATCAGCCATAGGTTTACCTATGTCCCCTCCCACTTGAACCTCCCACCGACCTCCCTCCCCACCCCACCCTTCTAGGTTGTTACAGAGCCCCGGTTTGAATTCCCTGAGTCATACAGCAAATTCCCATTGGCTATCTGTTTTACATATGGTAATGTATGTTTCCATGTTACTCTCTCCATACATCCCACCCTCTCCTCCCCCCCCAAGCCGTGTCCATATGCCTGTTCTCAATGTCTGTGTCTCCGTTGCTGCTCTCCAAATAGGTTCATCAGTACCATCTTTCTCGATTCCATATATATGCATTAGTATACGATACAACAATAGGTCTCTTCTAAAGGTCAGTGCTGTGTCCATTGAATGTTGGTGGCTAAGTCTTGTCTTTAAGTACGCCACCATCTTTTTTAGGTTTTGCCTCTGATGACTCATTGAAATGAAGCCCTCCAAAGGTGTGGCTTGTTGCTGTTGATCTCAGTTTCATCACTGTCATCACTATTATAGTTTTGAGACTTGGACTCTTTTATGTATTTCAGGGCAGGTGACATTACAGAATTAAAAATTCTGGAGATACCAGGCCCTGGAGAAACCCAACATTTTGGAGACCTTCATCAGACAGAATTAGGCCCCTCTGGTGTTGGATGCCAAGTTGGTATCAATCAAAATGGCACAGGCAAGTTGGTCAAGAAGCCAGCCTCTTCTAGCAGTGCCCCTCAGAACATCCCCAAGAGGACAGATGTGAAGAGCCAAGATGTTGCCATCTCTCCCCAGCAGCAACAGTGCTCAAAGAGCTATGTGGACAGGCACATGGAATCCTTGAGTCAGTCCAAAAGTTTCCGTCGTCGGCACAACTCTTGTAAGTTGGATTAAGTTAATATCTTTTCTTAACCTGATGTTTCATGTCCACTTATCCACTGCTGTTCTTTAAATAAGTCCTTTATTACCCTAATAAAAAAAGATACTGGCAGGGTTTTGCAAAAATATAGCATGGTTCTTTTATTCCAGTGCTATTTCCTCAAGATGTTAAAGGGAAAGGAAATGAGCTGAGACTCACACCTGCTCCCTGCCCTCTCCCACCACTTCCTTTCCTTCAAAAAATGTCAGTGATCTGGCTCAAGTTCACATAGACAAAAGTGATGTTGTTTTTGATCTGGTAAATGGTGGTAGTAGTGATGTCTAAGTTGAACCTGCATTCAGGCTGTTCTAGGGGATTCTTGAATAAGTTTTGTTCTTGTGATTTGACTCCCATCCTCAGTTAGAGGAGAGGAAGGGATGGGCCTAGACATCTCTGTGATTTTAGTTTCCTACAGACAGTTTTAAATTTACTGTATTCACTGTCCCTGCCAGCCCACCAAGGAGAGCATACACTGGTGTGTGTTGATGCCCAGTTCTGTGTGGTACTGACAAATTGTCAAGTGCCATTTGGTTATTACAGAACTGTAGTTAATTCACTAGAATCAGGTATGCTCTAGAACATATTTACTAGAATAATGTTATGCAATGGCAACCCACTCCAGTCCTCTTCCCTGGAAAGTCCCATGGACTGAGGCGCCTGGTGGGCTGCAGTCCATGGGGTCGTGGAGAGTCGGACACTACTGAGCGACTTCGCTTTCACTTTTCACTTTCATGCATTGGAGAAGGAGGTGGCAGCCCACTCCAGTGTTCTTGCCTGGAGAATCCCAGGGACGGGGGAGCCTGGTGGGCTGCCGTCTGTGGGGTCGCACAGAGTCGGACACGACTGAAGTGACTTAGCAGCAGCAGCAGCAGCAGTGAATTATAACAGATTCACTAGAAATTTATGTGGCCCTTCAGAAGCCAACATTTAAAAAATTTTGAAGATGCCTGATTTCCATGAATATAAACTATTGAAATTTTGAAAAAAAAAATAAAGGTATTTCAAGGCACTTTTCCTTCAGTGCTTCTCAAATAACTATCTGAATTGACCTGAGACTGAAATTGAATTGTTAGTTCTTCTCTATCCTTTGAAAAACTGTAGAATGCTTGGATAGAAAATGACTTTTTCCATTTAGACTTTAACCTTCTCTATGTTGCTTTATTCCTTCTTTAAAACAAAACAAAAAACAAACACCTTTTTTCTTTTCCAAAAAATTGACTTGTTTTTTAAAAGTTTGAATGTTTAAGCAGTTTATAATCTCTCATGCAGGAAGATAATCTTCATTAGCAATTTGCAAATTATTTTTTCCTACATATTTTCCCCACTAGTAATATTTTACATTACTATGGTACATTTGTTACATTTGATGAACCGGTTTTGATACATTAACCGAAGTCTGTATTTTATTCAGATTCCCTTAATTTTTACCTAATGTCCTTGTTACAGGCTCTCATCCAGCATGCCACGTTACATTTAGTAGTCATGTCTTCTCTTGGCTCTTACAGTTTCTCAGACTTTCACTGTTTTTGATGACGTAGACAGTTTCGATGAGTACTGGTTAGATATTTTGTAGCATATTCCTCAGTTGGTATTTGATGTTTTTTCCTCATGATTAGACTGGGGTTATGTGTTTTGGGGAGGAAGATGCACAGAGATAAAGTGTCGTTTTCATCGCATCATATCAATAGTAGGTACTGTCAACATGGTATGACTTCTTTTCTTGGCTGCCCTCGGTCTTGTTGCTGCATGCAGGCTTGCTCTAGTTGCAGAGCATGGAGGCTGCTCTCTTGTTTCTTTGCGCAGGCTTCTCATTGTGGTGGCTTCTCTTGTGAAGCACAGGCTCTTGGGCGTGCAGGCTTCAGTAGTTGCAGCACATGGTCTCGTAGTTGCTGCTCACGGGCTTAGTTTCCCTGTGGCTTGTGGGATCTTCCTAGACCAGGGGTAGAACTGGTGTACCCTGCATTGCCAGGTGGATTCTTAACCACTGGACCACCAGGGAAGTCCCACATTGTATTTCTTTTGACATTGACCTTGATTGCCTGACTGAGGTTGTGTGTGTCAGATTTCTCTTCTGAAATCAGTATGTGCAGCTCACACCTAAGGAGCGGAGAGTTACGCAGAGTATCTACATAACTTACTTAGAATTCCTCTCTACTAGAGATAGGTCTCTTCTTTCTCATTTATTTATTCAGTTGTTTATTTTTATCAGTATGGACTTAAAGGGCTTCTCTAGTTGCTAAGCAGTGAAGAATCCACCTGCAATGCCGGAGACGTAGGTTCGATCCCTGGGTGGAGAAGTTCCCCTGGAGAAGGAAACTGTAATCCACTCTAGTGTTCTTGCCTGGGAAATGCCATGGCTGGAAGGAGCCCGGTCGGCTGCAGTCCATGGGGTGGCTAAGAGTCGGACACAACTTAGCAACTGAACTACAACAACATGGACTTACAAGTGTTTATCTTATACTTTGGTTTATAATTCAATACCACTTTGTTTTGGTAATCAAATTGTTTCAACTTTGGCCACTGCGAGCTCTTTCAGTTGGCTCCTGTGTCCCTTGGACATGCTCCCATCATTGTGGATGGGATCCCCCTTCCCCAGTACTTCCTTACTATCTAGCACTACAAGATGCTCCAGGTTTATCTTCTGTATTTCCTGCCCCAGCCCTAGACTCAGCCATGTCTCCAAGGAGTCCTGTCTCCTTTAATTGGAGAATGGTATTACAAACCATTACTAGATGTGCTCCTTGCTGCTGGGTGTCACCCTTTCAAAAGCTGACAGAGCAGGAAAATATATATGTATATATTTAACCAGCGTAGATACATGTATCTATAAATACTTCTGTATGTAACCATCACTACTAAACTAAGCTAAATATGAGTTCATGAAGTGACCAAGTCTAATCCATTACCACATGGATCATTCTAGCCTCCTCCTTATCTGTAACCTCTCCCTCCAGCTGTGAGAAACCCATACTATCTGCCATCCATTGACTTAAATTATTCAATTCCGGTATACGTATCAGAATTACAGTGCTAACTCGTAAGGTATACCCCCATTCCCTTCATTGATTTGTTTCATGTATTTATAACAGATTGTTTCCTTGCATTCTGCATCCCATCTGGGGATCCTCCAACCTCCTCACTCTTTTGCATACATTAAGGCTCACTCTGTACGCTATAAAAAATTCTGTGAGTTTTAACAAATACATATCTTATATCTAATATCTCTACAATACTGAGCAGAATTCCCTATGTTTCACCTATTTAGTCCTTCCCTTTTTCCCTCCCTGACTGCCTGCCGCAACCCTCGTCCAAACAGCTACTGATCTTTTTACTATCTACCTCTGTAGTTTTGCCTTTTCTAATCACATAATTAAAATCACACAGTATATCGCCTTTTCAGAGAAGCTTCTTTCACTTAACATTATTTATTTAAGATTCATCCATGTCTTTTGTGGCTTGATAGCTCATTTCCTTTTATTGATGAATAATATTCCATTGTATGGGTATAACACAGTTGGTTTATCCATTCACCTTTTGAAGGACATCTTGGTTGCTTCTAGCTTTTGATGATTATAAATAAAGCTGCTGTAAATATTTGTGTGCAGGTTTTATGTGGATAGGACTTTTTAGATGAGTTGGGTAAATACCCAGGAGTATGATTGCTGGATGTATGGTGAAACTATCAGTTTGTTTCTTTTTCTTTTTTTCCCCTGATACTAACAGTTATAGCAACTCTTTTGAAAGAGTACAGTTAACTTCAAAACAAGTAATTTATTTGATGTTTAATAAGTCACTCTGATCTAGTAAAAAGTGGGGTCACTCTCAGAAATATACTCTGGTTGGTTGATGCTTCTTTTGCTGTTTGATCCATTCTCGTTTCCTAGATTATTACTGCATGTAAATAAGGTTAAGAGATCATAGACAGTAAAATGTTGGATTCTCTTTCCACAAATTTCTTTTGAATCCAGATTTGTGTGGAAGATGGCCATGGCCTGGGAGTTCGGTGATTGGATGTGACTCAGAATTGGTTTGTGATGGAAAGCGTAAATTTATTTATTTGATCAGCAAACCCTGTAAAATAAGAAGAAAGATCTGCTGGGAATTGACTGATTTAGCATTTATGTAGCATTTTAAGGATTCCAAGGAAGTCTGTTTCTCCACTGATCTCCAGTAGCATATTGGGCACCTACTGACCTGGGGAGTTCATCTTTCAGTGTCCTATCTTTTTGCCTTTTCATACTGTTCATGGGGTTCTCAAGGCAAGAATACTGAAGTGGTTTGCGATTCCCGAACTGAAGGAAGTATATTGGTTTCTTCCCAGCACAGTTGTAATGTAGACTATTAATGTTTTTTTCCATTGATGGATGAGAAATGGAGATTAAGTATTTTTCTTATTCAGTTCAGTTTAGTTCAGTCGCTCAGTCGTGTCCCGACTCTTTGCGACCCCGT
This sequence comes from Giraffa tippelskirchi, assembly GCF_054371585.1. NCBI lineage: Eukaryota > Metazoa > Chordata > Mammalia > Artiodactyla > Giraffidae > Giraffa > Giraffa tippelskirchi. Next base: position 33,596,084 of record NC_137286.1, on the reverse strand, counting down.
GAACAACAGCACGCCAGGCCTCCCTGTCCATCACCAACTCCCGGAGTCTACCCAAACCCATGTCCATTGAGTCAGTGATGCCATCCAACCATCTCATCCTCTGTCGTCCCCTTCTCCTCCTGCCCTCAATCTTTCCCAGCATCAGGGTCTTTTCCAGTGAGTCAGCTCTTCGCATCAGGTGGCCTACTTCGCATCAGGTATTGGAGTTTCAGCTTCAGCATCAGTCCTTCCAATGAATATTCAGGACTGATTTTTTTTTCCTCATTTTTCTCATTAGAGAGCTATAAATCAGATTTTCTCTGTTGTGTGTAGATTGATGTTGAGACTAGTAGATTGATAAAGCTATAAGAATGTAATTTCTCATAAATTCTGGCTTTTAATTGTTTTCAAAGTTAGTAATGAGTTGTTGAAGGATTTGTTGGTTCTAGTTACCTAATCCAGCATTGATGAGAGATTTAGCACAGGCAGATTTAATCTCTTCTTTTAGGTTGGGAGTTGGGAGGGTGGTTATAAAGAATAGTTTCTATAACCTTGGTCACTGAACTAACACTCAAGAGTATTTGTCAAGTAGGTGACTGGAACATCAGTTCCAGGGAGCAGAGGGAAACTTCTTGAGTCCTCTTATATGGTCTGTTTAATGTAACAGTGATCTCACCATCTAAGGTCCCAAGATTATTTTTTGCTAAGTTTTCATGGTCCTTCTGAGGTCCTAATATGACTTCATTACCTCCTTGGATGTGCTTCATATAGCCAACAAACTTGAAAACCCTGGTGCTGCTGCTGGAACCCGAGAGGTTGATTGATTACTGCTGCTGCTGCTGCTAAGTCACTTCAGTCGTGTCCGACTCTGTGCGACCCCATAGACGGCAGCCCACCAGGCTCCGCCGTCTCTGGGATTCTCCAGGCAAGAATACTGGAGTGGGTTGCCATTGCCTTCTCCAGTGCATGAAAGGGAAAAGTGAAAGTGAAGTTGCTCAGTCGTGTCTGACTCTTAGCGACCCCATGGACTGTAGCCTACCAGGCTCCTCCGTCCATGGAATTTTCCAGGCAAGAGTACTGGAGTGGGGTGCCATTGCCTGATTGATTACTAGGGTCTAGAATTTGGGAATTGAAAAGAAGGTATTAGATAACTCTCAGGAACCTCTTCATAAAGCCCATTGAGACTGGCACTAAAACGTTTGTAATTTGACCTTAAGTGCCCTTTAGCGTGCTAAGTGCAGGACAGAGTTCCCCTTTACAATACGTGTGTGACAAACTCCAATAAATAAGTAGCACTGAGTGTTACACAACAATGGGTTTGTTATAAGTTATCCTGGCCAAAGAGCCTCTGTGCCAAAGGCTGGCAGCAAAATGGCACAGGAAGGCGGCCAGCCTCTAGTCTTAACACACACTTGGTCCTGGTAATTGAAAGGTAAAGAAATCTGGGAAGCACTGTTTATCATTTGCAAGGGAGGTGCTTTTCTCTCCCAGGGGCCAAAGGCCAGTTTAATACAGAGCCAGGCCCTTTGGGGTGAGTAAGCCAAGTTTTGAGACCGCTTATTCACCTAGGACTTCCCAATTTTTTTTTTTAAAGTATGAGGAAGGGGAAGAATAAGAGACAACTAAGCATGTTAGCCAGCCTTCAATTTGCCTTACATTCTCTTCATCTTTTTTCTTACTGACATGTGATGTCAGTATTTCCTCTTAGAAGGAAATTTTTTTTCGCTGTCTGCTTTCTTGAAAGTATTTGGAACATAGCTGATCCTAGTGTATCTTTGTCGAATGAATGAGTGGAAGTTCTGTATTCAGCGGGAACATGAGAAAATACCTGATACTTTCTAAAGTAAGAACTGTGGGTTTGTGAGTTATGTTTGTAGAGTTTGTGGTCAAGCCACAAATGATCTCCCGTTTTGCTTCTTTCCCTCCGTCTTCTTTCCCATTGGTTAATTGCTTGTCTTCATCTGTCATTGCGATAGGTTCAGGACAGTTTATTGTCAGTTCACGCTGGACTTGACTGAACTCCTTTCCTCTGAAGTCCTTGCCTCATGCTCCCTCTTGTATTGTTGTTGACAACTTCATCTTCCTGTCCTTTTCAGTCACGCAACATGCTTGGCATAGTTTTTGATGGTTCCCTTTCTTTCTCATAAGTTAGTCTCAAGTTGCCTTTTCTTTTATAAACCTCTTTAGAGTTTTTTTGTTTGTTTGTTTGGGGGTTTTTGCTTTTTGATGTGGCTGTTTTGAATTTTTAATTCATCAGAGGGGTTTTTTTTGTATGCTTATGGGGTAGGCATAGTGCTGGCTGGCAGATCTGAATGACAAGTGACAGACTTAACACCTTGAGTAAAACAGAGATTCAAAGAATTATGGCTAAGTGCAGTTAATTTCAAGAAAAAAAATTTTTTTTCTTTTTAATTTTAATGTCAGCCTTAGCTAGAGAAAATACTTCTGAGAGACATGATGTAGAGCAGAGTGAGCAAACTTCTTCTGTAAAGGGTGAGATATTAAATATTTTAGGGTTTATAGGCCATAAGGTCTCGGTCTCAAACATTTAACTTTGTCTTTGTAGCCTTAGACAACATGTAAACAAAGGAATGTAACCATATACCCATAAAACTTCATTTACAGAAGCAGGTGATGTTTGGGCTGGATTTGGCCCCAGGGTTATGATAAAGAGTATACACTTAGGGTGAAGTGGTAATCCATATCGATTCATGTTTGGAATAACTTTGTTTATTTTTTAATTTTGGAGGCTATCTCCTTAGGTCTGGTTAATTTTTAAAAACACTGGTTAAAGAAGGCCTGTAAGAGAAATAGAGGAAATGTTATCTCTGCCATTCTTTTGTTCACTTACGATTGCGTTATTGGTATTATCTTTACTGCATAGTTTTTTTTTTTTAAGGCATTTTTTTTTTAAAGGCATCTTTTAAAGCCACTTACTCATTTTTGTATGCTTCAGTAGTTAAAAATGTATATAGTTGTACAACATGAATGTACTTAATACTGTTGAACTGTACACTCAAAATGGTGTAAATGGTAAATTATATGTTATGTATATTTTATATGACAGTTTAAACATTTTGATGTAAATCCACTTGTTGTTACGGAACATCACTCATTCCTCAGGTAGCTCAAATACTGCCAGTGATTGGGTAGCATGAAACTTCTTAACGGTGCTGATTTCCATCTGTGCCTTAAGTTCATAAGGCTTAAATTCTTCCTCTTTTTAGTTAGAAGAAAAAGTAAATAAAATATTCAGTATCTTTTCCCCACATCATCCTTTGTGGGTCATCAGTGGGTCATCCTTTGCTCTCCTGGGTGTGCACACAACCACTGGAGAGATACCACTGGGCCAAAGACCAATTTCCTAATATTGATTTAATATTGAGGCAGTACAGTGATAGTCTTGCAAACTGGACTTTTTCTCTGTTTCTTCCCCTGCCTGCATATATTGCTAATGGTGTTATCCTGACCATGTATTTTCATGCTTGTTCTCCCATTCCTAATCCAGCTCTGTTTTCTCATCCATGTTTCTATAGCACTTTATATAAACTTCTCATTATATTGTATTTTAATTATTATAGCTCTCCTTCCTTTTGGGTAACTTGTCTTGATTATGTACTGTATTCCAGGTGCTTAGCTGTGGCACACAAAATGCTCTCATTAAATGTTTTTGTCAAATTATTGAAACTAGAACTTCACCCACACTTTGACAAGCTTCTCAGTGGTTCATAATCTCAGCTTTTTATAGTGACTCAGCCAACTCTTCCTTCCTTTTATAATTTTGGTCAGCCTTAGATTTTTCTCTGAGGCCTAAATCTCATCTTTACTGCCAGCATAGCCCTTTTCCATGTCAATATTTGGCATGAGGAAGATTTAGACATGAGTTACATATGCATAGTATACATCTTTCAGAATAATTATTGTAATTAATCTTGCTGATGTTGATTTGTTAAATATTTATTGATGGACTGCTGTGTACTAGAAACCCTGTTGGGGTACCATAGTGAGCATTTTACATACAAGGAAATTGAGAAGTTGGATGATTGATATAAGATTATATAACATGTTAATAACAGAACTGAAACTAGGTCCTAGGTCTCCTGGCGCATGGTCCACTCCATAGAAGGGAGTTGCTGTGAGAAGTTAGAGCAGCATAGTTGGGATGATCTGTATGAGGGGGTTTGCTCATGATCATCCCAGCCTCTACTTGAGTGTTTTAAAAATTGAGGCGCTCAGTCTTACAAAAGGAAATTATGTTTATTCAGACTATGTTGAAGGTTCTGTTTGGCATACCAGTCACCTGGTTCATCCTTTCGGGGTGGTCAGATGGGGATCAAACTATAAATTCAGTTCAGGATTCTCTGGGAAGGCGTGGTTTGGAGAATTCTGTGGGGTCTTTGCCGCTGGAGGAGTAGTTGACTGACATGTGGTGGCCAAATAGAGTCTCAGAGACAGCGAGTGACTGAGTGCTGTGGTGTTGATGCGTACCTTGGTGTGGCCTCTGCAGGATTACGTCAGTATGGTCCTTGTCATCATTTGGTGGTTCAGAAATTGCTAACCCAGAGTGATAAATTTTTAAGAAAAGAGATCACATTAACCAGAAGATCTAAAAACAGGCCTGTAAGTCAAAATATATCAACTGAAAGTGGCAGATGTATATCCGTCTCAAGATCTGGAATCTGTCTAAACCCAGGGATTCCCTTCCTACTGAGGTCTAGCCTGAGACTGAGTTAAAACATCAGAAAATGGCTTGCTTGGTAAGCATGGAATTCAGAGCCACTTGGACAGAATCTTTCTTTGAACTTCAAGTTATGAGGACTTGGCCTTCTTTTACTCTGGTTATTTCTCTCTTAATCAATGGCTGGACATTCAGAATCAGACCACCTGGACTTGTGTGGAGCTACTGCTGTGTTCTTGCCCTCCACTTTTTTGATATAGTCAGTTGTCAAAAAAGCCTCGATGGTTACCAATTCCCTTATGAAGGGCAGAGCTTTAGATTTTCAGGAGTACTGCTTATTTCATATTCACTGTTACTTGGGTACTTTATGAAATCTGCTATTCCATGAGATTTGTGGTAATTTGTGCTCCCCACTGAGCACTTTCTGTGAGCATACTGACTTTAGTCCCTTTTTTTTTCTGCAGGGTCATCTAGTAGCAGGCACCCAAATCAGGCAACTCCAAAGAAAAGTGGCTTAAAGAATGGCCAGATGAAGAATAAAGATGATGAGTGTTTTGGGGATGATATTGAGGAGATCCCAGACACAGATTTTGATTTTGAAGGGAACCTGGCCCTTTTTGACAAGGCAGCTGTGTTTGAGGAAATTGATACCTATGAGAGGAGAAGTGGTACCCGTTCCCGGGGCATCCCAAATGAGCGGCCTACTCGGTACCGCCACGATGAGAACATCCTAGAGTCAGAGCCCATTGTCTACCGTCGGATCACAGTGCCCCAAAATGTGAGCAAGGAGTTCTGCACAGGTAAGTTAACCCCACATCCCACTGGCTGTTCTCCGCTTCTCCCCCACTTTTTTTTTTTGGTACTTGAAACAGAATGACCCAGATTCTGAAGTCAAGAGTCTTGTAGTAGGAAGTAGCTTAAGTGGCATGGTCATTGGCCCATTATATTGTCTTTTAGAGATTGTGGCCAGTTTATCATCCTGCCTACCACTCGATTGGGACGGGGGCTGATTTTTCTACATGTCCATTTATATCCTGCACCTGGCAGGATCTGGTCTGCTGTTTATTGAGTATGTTATGGTTAACAACTAAAGGCCTAGAGGCTAACTTTCTAGCTTGACATAGTTAGATCTGTTTTCACTTTGGCTTTCCTGTTACTGCCTGTAGATTTTACCAGAAGTTCAGCTTTGTTGCACTGGTTGTTTGCTGGGGTAAGAAATAGTCAGAGTTGAGTGGTTGAAACCATTGGCTAAAATTAGGGTTTCCACAAATTACATTTGTTTACTAGACTGTCCTCATTTCCTGCTAGCCCTGGTCATTGAGGAGCTAGTCATAAAGTTCAGTGACAGTAGTACCTTGGTAGTTATGTATAGGTCACTGTGTATGATAGCCTAGTCTCTTAACTCAGTAATTTTAAAGTCTTTCTCTTTTTTTTTAGCGTAAGAATCTTTTCTTCAAACATGGCCTTTGAGGCAGCTGTGGGACAGGTGGTCTGTGTCATCCCTGTCTCTGTCCCCCCCAAACTTATTAACTGGGCTTCTTGGAATACAAATAGAAACTATCATTATTGAGTGATTTAGGAGCTAAAGGGGGAATCATAATCGTTTTAATAAGGCTAATAATCGTTTTGGCTTGAAGTCTTGAAAATAGGGTAGCAGTAGCTTGAAAGCTAGTAGCAGTTACAGGGAGATTTATGGAGACAGCTTAATTTTATTTTGTGGAAAATCAGATAGGCATGTCATTTTTGTAGACATCAGTGGGGCTCTGTTGTATTTGGTTTTGCTGTGTGTAAAAGGTTCCATGTGAAAAGAAAATAAGCAGATTGTCAGTAGAAGACAGAAGTTAGTAGTCTTTCTTAACCTTTCAGACTCTGGTAGGCATGCCTCTTTGCTAACGTAGATTGCTTAAGTGATACTGGCAGTGTGACTTGCTGGACTCCTTTAATTTTTTCTTTTTTTTTACCACCCGTGTTAAGGCAAATAATGTAACTCAGAATCAGACTTCATTTAAATTGCCAGGTTTTAAGCTTTTCAAAGGCAGCTGTCATGCAGCAGGCTGGTAGTATGTATACTTAGATCCTGCCATCCATCCACTTCTGACTGCTCTCCATTTTACTGCCGTCAGTGACAAAATAAGCTGCTTCTACTGGTAACTCTCTGGAAGCTGAGGTGGTTGGCTCATGCTGTATGTGACTTCCCAGAAGTTCCTAAGCTTGGGGAGATTATGGCCTGCCTCGGAGTGAAGTGGCCAGAAAGGAGACAATAGCAGCAAGAATCAGGAAAGATTATCAGATCCAAAAGAGCCTAAAAAAACATTTGCCAAAGTAGACAACAGAAGAAGTGGGAACTTTTTCTTACTGTGTACTCCATTTCCCCAGCTTAGTCTTCACACTTTGTTTAGTTTAATGAAAGAAATGAAAGTTCCCTCTTCTCATATTTTTCCACAATTGTGATTAACAGACATACTACAAAGGACATGTGCTAGACGTTGGCCAGGAACTCAGATATGGTGGCTTGTGGTGTGTAGCAACCAGTTGGATTTCACTGGAGCATTGACAGTGAAGGGAGAAGAGGTCCTACAGCGTCATCCATCTGGTTTTTCTCTTTGTTCTCAGGAGTGATAAAGAGTGGAATTGAAGTCCTTTTGTCAGGCAGGGTCTATGCTGGAAACGAGCAAGCAAGCAGTTAATCTTGCTGAGCAACTTCTCCCACAAGTGATTTTATCTCTTCTGCTGCAAGGCTTGTGCCTTGAAGCAGGTTTTTACTCAGTGTTATTTATGTAGTGCCTGGCTGGGAGCACTTTTCCAGTTGGATCTACTATCCAAATGTTAGGATCAGAATAAGGCAAAGTATCTGGAAAATATGGGGAAACACGCTAGGACCAAAAAATGTTAGGTTACTTGATCACCTAGTGTAATTTTCTCATTTTTACAGATTGAGGACTTTGAGGTCCAGAGAGGCAAAGGCACTTACAAACCTTATCTGTCACTTTTCTTTTCCTTTTCTGAATGTAGATAAGTTAAAGAGAAAGAAGGATATGAGGATAGTTTAATGGCACTTAGATTTTAATATAGTCTTTTCTCTTTACTTCCCTTAGAAGTAGACCAACTTAGATCAGCAATTGTGGAGAGTGGCTTGGCTTGCTCCCCAGTCTAGCCTTGTGGCATTCATGTCCTAGAACTCCAAACCAATTTTCTGCTAATACCCAGAGCAGCAAAAGAACAACATGTTTACTACCCGTTTGGTAATGGTTTGGGTGTCAGGAATCTGGCAGCTTGCTGCTGGTATCCTACACATTGGCTGCATGCTAAGTGGTGTTGACAGTTTCTAAGCTGTTCTTCTCTCATTGCTCATATTCCTCTTGGCAGTACTCTTTGCCAACTGTGTGTGTGGTGGGGGCAGTGTTATAAAAGGTCTATTGATTGGGAAAACACATTCAGGAAGCAACTAAATTTAGCTCTTTGTTTAACCCAAATCTTTTCTCTCTGGAAAGCCCCTTTGGGTCCTTTAACTGAGCTGCTGTCTCCAGCAGATTGTCGGACATTCCTCCAGCTTGGACCTACCCTGCTAAATAATGGTATCCAGCAGTTGCAGACATGTTGGTTAAGTTTGGCTATAAAATGCAAGATGTGTGTGAGCACTCTATGTTCAGAAGTGAGAGGTCCCCAAAGAACACCAGTTAGGAGAGTGGTAAGTCTTCAGAGAAGAATCTTTGCTCAACATTGATAATATTGTAAAAGTAATATTTAAGATAGATTGGGCCAGTCAAAATGCTGTGCTTATTATGTGTAAGTCACTCTAAGACAATCCTTGCACCCATGTTATTAAGATGTACCAGGAAATGGGAAGATACCATATATGCCTGAAGTCTAGTGAGAATGTGGACATTAAATCCACGGGGTGTTGAGAGGCAGGAGAGGTACTGAAGGTGGGGTGATCAGGGAAGGCTTCACAGAAGGAGCAGGGCAGAAGCCTTGAAACATGGGCAAGATTTCATCAGAGAGGAAGAGGAAGATATTTATGGGTAGGCTGGGCAGATGCTGGCGCATAGTGTGAGTAAAGGACTGTGTGGGAGATTGGCTGTTGGCTGGTTTGACTAGGGTAGAGATTTTTGTGGGGGGTGGAGGGCGGAGTAGGAGTTGAAAACAGCTTTAGACCAGAGCACAGAGAGCCTTATGTGCTAATGCTGTCCCCTGTTTTATGATCATGAAGAGCAACTGAAGGATTCTGAAAAAGACATGATCCGAAATCTGTTTTAGAAAGATTTATTAGTCTTTTTGAAGACAGGTCTTATATAGAATTCAGGTTAGAATTTAAGGAGAGAGACCAGAGCAGGAAGAAAAGTGAGGCTGATGATACAACTCATGTGTCAGGGGTTTGGACTTCTGAGTGGAAAAGAAGACAGAAATGTGAGAGAAGTGACAAAGGGGAATTTGATACGATTTCATGATTGAAAACAGACTGAAGAGGGTTGAGTGAGCAAGAGGATTCAAAGGCATAGTATGTGCAGGGCATGAATGGCGATGAGAGTCTAGTTGTGGTTAGATTGCATGTATTTAGAATAGGCCAAGACTACATGTTTTTGTGATTTTCTTCCTGCACTGCTATTTGGCTGCGCCCTAAGAAAGCAGATAGTAGTGTTGCCACACTAAGGGACTTACTAATCATTAAAGGCTTCCATGAAGAGGCTTCTGTAGGCTCAGAGAATTGAGTTATGTAGCCGCGTGAGGACTCCTGAACCTATTTCCTTATCTACAAAGGGATAATACTTGTCATTTAAATGAGGTCATGTGATTGCAGCCAGTTAAGCTGACTGTGCTCTTTTCCCCACTCCCCACGGGGCCTGGTGTGCAGTGGCTGCAAATAGCACCCTCCTCGGTAGGGCATGCAGTCTGTTGCCTGCACAGGTTGCCCTAAGGGACTTTGGAGATAGCCCTTTCCCATGGACACTCATGACTGCCATGCTGTCATCAGTCGAGGCTCCAGACTTGTATGTTAGGTGCCTTTGGAAAGCCCCAGGTCAGGGCACAGTGACCAGGGTCCACACTGGCCAGGTCATAATGTCCATACATACCAGGCTTCAGAACAAGGAGCATGTGATTGAGGCCCTCTGCAGGACCAAGTTCAAGTTCTTTGGCCACCAGAAGATCCATATCTCCAAGAATTGGGGACTTGCTAAGTTTAATGTGGATGAATTTGAAAACATAGTGGCAGAAAAGCGGCTCTTCTTGAATGGTTGTGGGGTCAAATACATCCCTAATTGTGGCCCTCTGGACAAATGGTGGTCCCTGTACTCATTAGAGCCTTGGTGCTGCCCCTCCTTACTCATGCTCACCAATAAATCCTGCTTTCCTGTCAAGGAAAAAAAATGAGATCATGTAGAAAGCAGCTAGTGCAGTGTCCAGCTTATAATTATTGTTCAGTCAGTAGTGTGAATTGCGGAGACACTCACAGTAAAGTTACTTCAAAGCATCAACATTTATAAAAATTTTTACTAGGCACTATTCTGGATCCTCTGGGTAAGTCATTGTCTGTCACCTCAGGGGCCTTAGAATATAGGGTAACCAGATGTGTAAACAAGTAAATTATGGAAGTGTTTGCAAGATTTAGAGGTGGCAGAAAGGGGAGGGGAAGGAGAAACATTATGATTGATGTCATAGTATTGGATGTTTGGGGGTATCACCTGTATCCTGGGCACCATTCTAAGCTCTTCACATGCTTATCATAGTTTTCGTAGCATCTCTGGGGTTACACTGTTATACTCTTTTTATGTATATATATTTAAAATTTATTTGTTTTTGGTTGTGCTGGGTCTTCACTGCTGTGTGCCTGCCTTCTCTAGCTGTGGCAAGCAGGGGCTGCTCTTTGTTGCGGTATGCAAGCTTCTCATTGGGTGGCTTCTTGTTGTGGAGCATGGGCTCTAGGCCTGCAGACTTCAATAGTCGTGGGCTTAGTTGCCCTGCAGCATGTGGGATCTTCCCAGACCAGGGATTGAACCTGTGTCTCCAACATTGGCAGGCAGATTCCTATCCTCTGTACCGCCAGGGAAGTCCCAGAGTTTTAAGAGTTTAAGTCCAAACTAAGGGCTGGGGGATCTGGAGCCATCACATTATGCCCTGACACTTGAGTTTTCATCAAGGTATCAGTTCATCATTTTAAAAACTGAATTGGTCTCTGCAAATGTGACCTTTTTGCTATTGTATGCTCTTTGCCATTTCACAGCCACAAGTGTCTAGCCAGAGCAAGAAACGAGTTTGATTTCAGTGTATCCACCATCCTGCTTGAATTCAATATATCAAAGCTAAGTTAGTCATTCACCCCCACCCATATCTTTGACTCCTTAGTATTCCCATTTCTTTCAGTGGAATCACCATTCTTTTAAGTGTCCAGAGTGAAACTTTGTGGCCATCTTTGCTTCTTCCTTCTCATAGAAATTCATGACTAGAAAGAACCCTGGAAGCCATTTTTTTCTGATTTAATAACACATTGATTCCTTCTGCAGCAGTTTTGACAAGGAGTTTACCTTTATCCTTGGCATTCATTGACTCCAGATTCTCTTCTTGCTCATGTGTGGCCCTTGAAATTGTCGTGACCTTTTAGTTTATAGTGCTACCCTGCAGGCTCCCTTTGTCTCTTGAAATCAATTCTGTATAACATCATCCTGTATGAAACAAGGTGGCTTACAATGCCTTCTGACGTCTGGCCCCGCCCACTATTCTAAGCTAGTCCTGTAGGCCTTGGGCTCCAGGCAGGGAAGTTTTCATCTGCTCCTGTCACACCCGTTCCAGCCCCTGGAACTTTGTTCATAGCCCCTCCCCCACCCTGAGTGTGCTCTCTTTCTATCATTGTGACTAGGATTCTGCCTGTCTTTCAAGCATGGTTCAGATTGAGGATTTGACACTACCTGCAACTCCTGGCTTGAAATCCACATTTTACACCTGTGGTCAGGATAACACAATTTTGTGTTCTCTGATATTTGCACATGTGTATATTTTTCTTCCAGCTAGATTGTAAGACTAAGAATGTGGTTTGTTCTCATATTCTTTTTATTTGCTCTGTTTCCTGCCATTCCCCACCCCATCACTGGCTTGATGTATTATTACATTTGTAAACATTTGTTGATCATATTTGGATCTTTCTTTTTTCTCCCCAACTTTAAAAAAAAAATTATTTTTATTTATTTGTAGTTGTGCCGGATCTTAGTTGTGGCCATGTGGGATCTAGTTCCCTGGCCAGGGATCTAGCCTGGGCCCTCTTCATTGGGAGCATGGAGTCCTAGCCACACTGGACCACTAGGGAAGTCCCTTCCCAACTTTTTATATTGAGAAAAATTAAAAATTTCAGAAAAGTTGCTATAATAATGTAATGAACAAATGTGTGTCCTTCATTTAGATTCACCAATTAACATTTTGCTACATTTACTTTATATAAATACATAAACACACACCCCTGAACAACTTGAGATTTAGCTGAACTCATTATATTTTGTTTTTTTACGTTTCACCCCTACTTACGTATGTATTCAATAGGATGTTGCTCTCTTCAGTCATACTACAAGATTGCTCTGAGAAAATTTAAAATTAATACAGACGTATTATCTAGTATACATTTCATATGCAGAGCTTTCCTGTTGTCCCAGTTACGTCCTTTATAGTTGTATTTTTAATCAACCATTGCGTGTTACATTTATTTGTCAGATCTCTTTCATATCCTTTAATCAGGACAGTTCCCACAACTTTTGTTGTCTTTTGTGATACTGACATTTGTGAAGAGTCTAGACCAGTTGATTTATAGAGTACCCCTTAGTTTTGATATATTGATTGTTTCCTTTCGATGTGTTTCATGTTAAACATTTTTCCCAGAGTTTGGTGGTGCTCTGTCTCTTGTGGGATATCACATAGTAAGAGGACATAGCATCAGTTTGTCCTGTCCCTGAGGCAAGTTTGATCACTTGGTAAGGTGTTGTCCAACAGATTTCTTCTTTGTAAAGATACTTTCCCCTTTGTAATCAATGAGTCATCTTATCAGGAAGTCCTTTACCTCTTGAGTCCAAAGCTTGTTCCACTAGAGCTTTAACCTGAAGGAATGAGGTCCAGTGAGGCTAGGAGGTTGGTCTCGTTGTTAATGGGGGAAGGAACAAGCGGGGAGTCAGAAACATCTTATCCACGCTTGCCTTTGGTTACAGCTGGACTCTTATCCAGCTGCAGAATGGAATGCCCCAAAGCTGTTGCACAGGTTTCCTTCCCATTCATTCATGAATTCAACACATACTTCTGTAGCCCCTCCACTAGGCACTGTGCTAGCACTGAAGGCACAGTGGAAAAGGGGATATGGCCATGAACAAGGCAGAGTTACTGCCCTCGTGGAGCTTACAGTCTAGCGAAGTAGATAGTCCAAAAGGAAGGCAAGAGTTATTTGCAAATTGTATTAAGCACAGTGAAGGAAGTAAGCAACATGCTGAGACTGAGGGATGTTTAAACTGAGACCTGAAGAAGGAGGAATCAGCCGTGTGTGGTGTGGAGGAGCATTGAAAGAGAGAGGAGAATGCCAGAAGAGGGAAAGCACGTGAGGAGATGAGCTTCCTAAGCCCACAAGGAACCTGGAATACTTAGGACGCAGAAGGCAACCAGATGCCTGGAGCCTCTGGAGTTGAGGTCCAAGGTAAAGGAGCTGTAGTATGCGGGGCCAGATCATGAGAGGCCTTGTGGACCCTTATAAAGAGTATTAGGAGTATTTAGCTGTCTTGTAACAAATTCTTCTTTCAAAGATACACCTGATACCAAATTGTGTTTTATGGCAGCCTTAATATAAGTCTACAGGGGCTGTCTGTACATTGTGGGTCTGAAGGTGTGAATTTACCAGTGGTTCTATACTCCAAAAAAGAACTCATGATATCGCCACCCAGTTATGTGATCACCACAGGGTGGAATAAGAATTCCTAGTCCTGGAGAAATCCCAGTGCCCGTAAATGAGCTCTGCTCCTCATTGATAAGACATGGGATACACACAGCCTTTCCAGGTATAAGTCCCTGCCAATGTGAGGATAGAGTTTGGATTGGAGATGACAGTTTGCCGTGGGAGCCTTGTTATGCAACAGAAAGGCAGGGAGGTTTGAAGGAGCAGGAGGGATGTACATGCTGAGGCTGTGGAGGAAGACTTGGACATGACGCTGGAAGGCTTCTGAGGGTGGGGAGGTGCAGTGGAGGGTGTGAGGACATGTCCGTGTGTCCATAAGGGAGGGAAAGGCCCTGGATGGTGTGTGGTGGAAGGAGCAGTGTGAAAGTGACAGAGACACGAAGAAGGGGCAGCGTACATGACGCTGGGCCTCAGGGCTTCACGGCCCTGCCTCCATCTGTGGGGTGAGCTGTGTGGGGAAGAAGCATCTTCTCTCCTGGCCTGTACTGGGTGTGCTTAGCCGTTTTCCTTGATATCCTAAGGTTAATCAGATCCTAAGAAGGGCTCTGCTTGTCACGAACTGGCTATAATTATATCTCTCTTATTTCACCGACAGCTGTAAAGAACATATTAATATTAAAAGAAGCCCTACCCACTAATGTTATTGCCTTGGTTCCCAAACAATTAACATCCACCTTCCAACCCAAACATAACTGGGCTTGGCCCATGTTCAGGCTTCAGCAGTGTTATTGTTTGCACTTCACACGCTATGTTCTTGGTGTCCTTCCTTCGGAGTTTATTTTATTCCCTCTGCCTGTTTCTGATAAGCAAGTCTGCTTGTTGGACTTTGTGCATAAATGTTGAAAAGGAACATTTTGTGGTGTTGGCATGTTCCTTTCAGAGATACAGAGTAGAGTACAGTGAAGTCCTGGATGCCGTGACTGGTAGACTGAACAGAAAGGATTCCTGGCCAGATCTTTCCCTGGGCTACAAAAGGTGCCAGTTCATCAGGGCCCCTTCCCCCTGTGGGGAGATGTAATAGATACAGTTTCTGGCTACAGCAGCCAGCCATCCAGAGTGGGGTAAGCTCTCCTCCTGCTGTACCATCAGTCATATACCTCTAAGAACTGTGAGGAGAAAGCAGAAGATGCTCAGCCTGCCCCCGGAGAGCCCTCAGAACCGGAGAGGAGGCACCTGCACGTGTAGTGCAAGACCAAGTTCCAGAAAGCAAGTTTGATTAGTGGAGCGGCAGGCACAGGATGCACTGCCCTGACCTGTTTCAGATTCACCAGAAAAGGGAATAAGGAGGTAAAGAACTGCACAGACTGGAGGGAGAGCTCGCCTTGCGTGACTCTGTAGGTGAAGAGGGTGTTTGAAGTAGGCAGGTTCGTGACTTGTCTGACAGGTTTAGGGTTGTTAGTATCTTAGGATTCCTGAGAATTCATTCAGCTTTTTCGCACTGCTATCAGTGGTTCCCAATTAGTTCTGATAATATGTGCTTGTCTGAAGTCAACCATAAAAAAATGACTGTTTAATCAGCTGTTGACATGCAATCAGGCTACAGCCCCCAGCATCGGCATTTGGGGTATCAACAGCTCATGTTTCAGAAGGGGCGGGGGCGAGGTGAGGCTCACTGTCTGTCGTGTCTGCCCCCAGCAGGAGTAGGACTCAGACAGGTGGAGGAGCTCAGTTAACCAACAGGATAATGTTCATTTTGTCATGGAGATGGTTTTTATTATTACATTATTATTTTGCCTTTCCTTGAGAGAATACAAACGTGGGTACTGTAAGTTCAGTCTTTATGCTTGGGTTTCTATTGTTAAAATGTATAGCCACAGCCTGATTCTCTGTGGTTTTAGGGCTCTATGTAGGCAGGACTGGATACCTGATAGAACCTCAGGAAATTGATCCTGAAGTCATCAGTGAGGAAGAGAAATTTTTCTATACAGGGCTCTGGAACCAGCAGGATGGTGATGAACTTTCTGATGAAAACTTCTGCCTTAGAGTTCAGCCACACAAGAAATGGTAGATTTGCATCATTTATATGTTTGAGTACCTGATGACATCTTGCCTCTGTTGGTAAATAAATACAGCTGAAATGACAGAACTGAGGTGGGGGTCGAGAAAGGAAGAGGCTTATTTCCCTACTTTGAGGGGTTTATAGTGCAGTACAGATGAGGACACAGGATCTAAAAAGGCACCTGAGGGACTTCCCTGGGGGGTCCAGTGATTTAAGACTCTACGCATCCAATCCAGGGGCCCCAGAGTCCATCCCTGGTCAGGGAACTAGATCCCACATGCCAGCTGCCAAATAAATTTTTAAAGGGGTGTAGGGGGCATGTGATCCATCCAGACAAAATTAGATACATGCAAAATCCCTCGATAACTCGCTGATTGGAACCTGTGTTTCTTGGTCTGCCAGTGAGCCCAAATAGGGCTCTTTGGCAGAGAGTTTGCTCCTTTGGGGCCAGTCCAGTGGCTTTAACCTTTGTAAGGTGGCATTGGACGTCAAGGCAAAAGATCACAGTTTTTGACTTTGCTGTTTCTTTCCTGTCCTGGTTTTCTGGGCTCTGAAACAGCACCTTGCTACTGTACATATAATGCTATAGACTTCTTCAAGTGTACTGAGCTACTGAAGACTTTGATCTTGTAAAACCAAGTATTTTTGATGGTGTACTTTCAGTGACTATGATTCTCCCTAATCTTTATTGAGTTGCAGTTCGTTTATGGTGAGTAAAAGATTTCTTCTGAGTAGCTTAAAGCAAACCATAGGTTACTTTCCATATACTCTTTCTCTTTGGTAAGAGTTTTAGGTTACAGTCACCCAAAGAGGGGAAAACAACAACTTATTTGAGAAAGCAAGTTTCTAGTTGAATTTCTTTGGCCAAACGGAAGGGCTAAGTAGAAGAAAGTAGGAGGAAGAGGATGTGGGGAGCAGGAGGGATGAACAGGTCATCCTGCCTGAAAATTGAATAGCAGGGACCAGAGGGTCAGGAGGGTTAGCTAGTGTCTGTTCCACTCTAGGCAAGAATAAGGGGTCTGGTTATGAGGAAAACCTCACAGCCAGGAGTGGCATTTCCCCTACTTTGAGAAAAGCATGTTCTAATGTGGTTGGCAGCCTTTTCTTGATAGTACCAGGTATGTGTTGGTGGATTTGGCCTTCACTGTCTAAAGGTAAACTTGTAAGAGAGGTCAAGTTCACCCCTGCTCTATGGTAGCCTGAACAGGTCGTTATGCAGTTCCATACCCACTGCTTGAGCTCTGGAGAGCTGCATAGCGTGCCGGTGTCCTGGATTATACAGATGGGCTGAAGAGGGTCAGTCTTAAAGTCTTGGCTTTCGCAGATCAGCTCCACCATTTGAAGAACTGGTTTCCTGTAATCACTTTGCCTTTTTCCTTACCTCCTTTCAAACTGCAGACTCTGGCCTGGTTGTCCCAAGTATTTCCTATGAGCTGCATAAAAAGCTGTTGGCTGTGGCTGAGAAGCATGGCTTGACTCTGGAGCGGAGACTGGAGATGACAGGCGTGTGTGCCAGTCAGATGGCATTGACCCTGCTTGGAGGACCCAACAGGTAAATGCCCCCAGGTGGGCGGGGGCTGAGTGTGGGGTGACGCTTCTCTGCCTCGGCACCACCTTGATGCCTCACACATACGGGGTTCCGTTGCTGCTCCTCTAACGTGAGTCTCTGTGAAGTCACTTTCCTGGACGCTACACAGCTTGTGTTTGCCATTCTCACCCCTGTCCTGGGAGTCCTCATTATTCTTCTAGTGTTTATGCGTGCTCAGTCGTGTCTGACTCTTTGTGACCCTATGGACTATAGCCCCCGCTCCAGCTCCTCTGTCCATGGGGATTCTCCAGGCAAAAATACTGGAGTGGGTTGCCATGCCCTCCTCCAGGGGATCTTCCCAACCCAGGGATTGAACCCACATCTCTTATGTCTCCTGCATTGTTGGCAGGCGGATTTTTTACCACTAGCACCACCTGGGAAGCCTCTTCTCCAACAAACCACTGTTTGATTCTTCCTTCCTGGTAGCAGTTGACTCTAAGACTCCTGCCAGCTACCAGAGGCTTGCCTTCTAAGAACCTCCAGAGACTCAGTTTTGGTACAGCTGAGTGATAGGGAACTTCTGAGGGTACTTCAGTAATGCTATAACATGATTAGTTTTGTGTTTTAAAAACTTTGGCTGAGTAGATTAGCAGAGACAAGGTTGGAGGCCATGAGACCAGTTAGAAAATTGTAACAGAAAACTGAGCCAGGGGCCAGGTGATGGTGGTCCCAAGTAGGGAAGAGAGGATCAGAGAAGTGGGTAGATGAAGGAACTTTTTAAGGTAAAATCAAGAGGGCAGGGTATTGAGTGGATATGAAAGGTGATTGAAAATAAAGTGTCAGTGATCACTGAACTTAAAGCACTCGAGCCTGGACACTGGGATGGACAGTGATAGCAGTCACTGTGATAAGGAACGTGGAAAGAGGAGCAGGCACGGAGGAGGTGGTAGGTTTTGTTCTGGATATGTTGAGTTTAGGACTGTGAGACATGCAGATGGACCATTAGCAATCTGGATCTGGTACGTGGTATAAGAATAGGCAGGCTCCGTTAAGGAGAAGGTGTGGAGAGAGGAAAGGGCCTGGGGTCCTTCCTCTTTGGTCAGCTTCTTGTGGTTTACTGTCCTTGTGCCTGTCTGTTCTCTCAGTGTCTGAGCTCTCAGAAGGGCTGACAGTACTGTTGTTTGCAGCAGTTGCTGGCTTTCCTTTGAGAAAAATACCTCCGTAATCACTTTAATGTATGTTAATTGTTGTTCAGTCATGTCCGACTCTTTGCGACCCCATGGACTGCAGCACACCAGGCTTTCCTGTCCTTCACCAACTCCTGGAGCGTGCTCAAACTCACATTCGTTGAGTTAGTGATGCCATCCAACCATCTCGTCCTCTGTTGTCCCCTTCTCCTCCTGCCTTTAATCTTTCCCAGCATCATGGTCTTTTCTAATGAGTCGGCTCTTCACAGCAGGTGGCCAAACTATTGGAACTTCAGCTTCAGCATCAGCCCTTCAATGAATATTCAGGGTTGATTTCCTTTAGGATTGACTGGTTGGATCTCCTTGCAGTCCAAGGGACTCTCAAGAGTCTTCTCCGACACCACAGTTCAAAAACATGAATTCTTTGGTGCCTTCTTTATGGTCCAACTCTCACATCCATACATGACTACTGGAAAAGCCATAGCTTTGACTAGACAGACCTTTGTTGGCAAAGTAATGTCTCTGCTTTTTAATACACTGTCTAGGTTTGTCATAGCTTTTCTTCCAAGGAGCAAGCGTCTTTTAATTTCATGGCTGCAGTCGCCATCTGCAGGGATTTTGGAGCCCAAGAGAATAAATTCTCTCACTGTTTCCATTGCTTCCCCATCTATGTGCCATGAAATGATGGGACCAGATGCCATGATCTTAGTTTTTTGAATGTTGAGTTTTAAGTCAGCTTTTTCACTCTCCTCTTTCACCTTCATCAAGAGGCTCTTTAGTTCCTCTTCGCTTTCTGCCATAAGGGTGGTGTCATCTGCATATCTGAGGTTATTGATATTTCTCCCAGCAGTCTTGATTCTACCTTGTATTTCACCAACCCAGCATTTCGCATGATGTACTCTGCATATAAGTTAAATAAGCAGGATGACAGTATATAACCTTGATGTACTCCTTTCCCAATGTGGAATCAGTCCATTGTTCCATGTCTGGTTCTAACTGTTGCTTCTTGACCTGCATATAGATTTCTCAAGAGGCAGGTAAGGTGGTCTGGTATTACTGTCTCTTTAAGAATTTTCCACAGTT
Source organism: Giraffa tippelskirchi (assembly GCF_054371585.1). Lineage (NCBI taxonomy): Eukaryota > Metazoa > Chordata > Mammalia > Artiodactyla > Giraffidae > Giraffa > Giraffa tippelskirchi. The sequence continues at coordinate 33,576,716 of NC_137286.1, read as the reverse complement.
TGTTGTGATCCACACAGTCAAAGGCTTTGGCATAGTCAATAAAGCAGAAGTTGATGTTTTTCTGGAACTCTCTTGCTTTTTCTGTGATCCAGTGGATGTTGGTGATTTGATCTCTGGTTCCTCTGCCTTTTCTAAATCCAGCTTGAACATTTGGAAGTTCTCGGTTCACGTACTGTTAAAGCCTTGCTTGGAGAATTTTAAGTATTACTTTGCTAGCTTGTGAGAGAGTGCAATTGTGTGGTAGTTTGAGCATTCTTTGGCACTGCCTTTCTTTGGGATTGGAATGAAAACTGACCTTTTCCAGTCCTGTGACCACTGCTGAGTTTTCCAAATTTGCTGACATATTGAGTGCAACACTTTAACAGCATCATATGTTAAGTGATAGGAAGTACCACGGTATGTTAAGTATCATGCATTTTTTCACTGTGCTTTCACAATAGCATTTAATTTGCTCCTCATTGCTTCACCTCGAAGGTAAATAGTAGCCCGGGTTTTAAAATGAGCAAGCTGGGGCTCAAGAGAGCAGAAAGACTTGGCCCACGTGACACTGGTGGTTCACGGTGAAGCTTGGTCTCCAGTGCCTGGATTCTGACCCCTGCTGATGGGTCTGTGGGTGTCGTGGTCTGCTTTGAGTCCTCAGATGGGGGATGCATCTGTGAGAGGAAGAGTTCATTTAGGGAATAAACCCAGGCGAGTCAGATGAACTCCGCAGTTATCTGTGAGCAGGGAGAAGAACTCACCTTATTTCCTTACGATGCAAACATGGTGGGGAGGAATGAATGACTTGGTGTATATGAAAGTACACCACCAAATTCCCCTGAATTTATTTGGAGAGTGAGGGTTTCCTCTTTGGCTTGACAACATCTGTCTTCCTCTCTTTGGGGAAAACCCATAAGTGACTGTTCCTGCTCCACCCCATGCAGGGACCTAAGCCTCTTTCTGGCTGTTCATCTCCCCTGCCTTCCTGCCCTGGGGGCAGATGGCACTGCCTGGGAGTTGGGCACAGCTCTAGGGCTAATCTTAACCCCCTTATTTATGGCTTCTCTAAGACCAGAGGGGTCTCAACCTTTCTTTTGGGGTGGGGTGGGGTGTCTCCACTTTGAATGGCCTAAAGCTGAAAGTGACTTCATCAGAAGTGAGTGTCCAAGGCAGCTCTTCCAGCTGGGAAGCCCGTAGCCTTCTGGCTTCTCTGTGACCAGAACTATAATGATACCAGCATCAGTTGAGTACTTTCTGTGTCGGTTCCTTTTCAGAGTGCTTTACATCCATTCATCCACCCAGCAGTCTATGAAATGTAGTAGCTCCAGCATTGCCCTTATTAGCTTACTGGCAGCTCAGAGAAGAGAACTTAGACTGGCAACTAATTGAGTATGATTTACAACTACCCTCTCTGGTACTTGCTGTGAGTCTCTTAGGAGTTGAACCAGAGTGATCCTAGAAGGAGTGGGTCAGAGATTCATAAGTGAAGGGCTTTCTGAGCAGAAGCAAGAAAGAACCTTCAGATGCAAGAGAGAGTGATGAGACCAGTCTTGCTGCAGCAGAGCAGGCATATTGGGGAAGAGTCAAGAAGGCTGCGGAGAAAAAAAAAAAAAGGCTGCGGAAGTGGAAAAACCTCTTTGCCGAGAAGTGTTTGATGTAATAGGTCCTACAGTGAGAACAGAAAGTGTTCTTGGTTAGAAAGCAGTGTTCTGGCAGCGGTGTTACACGGAACAAGGTCAAGTGAACTACCTAATGCATGCTAAGTCGCCTCAGTCATGTCTGACTCTTTGCAACTCTGGACTGTAGCCTATCAGGCTCTTCTGTCCATGGGATTCTCCAGGCAAGAATACTGGAGTGGGTTGCCATGTCCTCCTCCAGGGGATCTTCCCGACCCGGGGGTCGAACCCAGGTCTCATGTCTCCTGAATTGGCAGGTGGGTTCTTTACCACTAGCGCCACCTAAGAGGACCCAAAGATGAAGTGTGGGACAGTGGGAAGGCCACCCTGTGAACTTGGCCTGTAGTGGATTAGAACCTGGGCCCTGAGAGCAGCAGGTGCCAGGAGGTGTCAAAGGATTGGCAAGTCTTGGCTGATGATGCTTCTTTACCTTCTGTTCCAGGCTGAATCCCAAAAATGTTCACCAGAGGCCTACAGTGGCCCTACTATGTGGGCCTCACGTGAAGGGGGCTCAGGGTATCAGTTGTGGAAGGCACCTAGCCAATCATGACGTCCAGGTCATCCTCTTTCTGCCCAACTTCGTGAAGATGCTGGAATCCATTACCAATGAGCTGTCTCTCTTCAGCAAGACCCAGGGCCAACAAGTGTCTAGCCTCAGAGGTGAGCACCTGCGCGGGGTTGGGGCCGTGCCCTCCTCAGTGCTTTCGTGGTCGGGTGGTGCCACCCAGTGGCGACAGGTGGAAAAGCACCACAAGTGTAAAGAGCACTTTGCTCATTGAGTAGTCTTAGAATTTTAAGGAAATAAATACCTTTGGTGTTGACTTGCCTACTCCCCATCTCTTCACCTTCTCCCTCCTCCCACCACTCAGATGGAGAGGTGGGGATCCATTTATTTGTTTCACAGATAATTACAGAACGGGTGCTGTTCCTTTTGTGGCGCTTACATTCTGGTTAGGACAGATGACAAGTGACATTTCTCTCAGGTCAGATGGTAGTAAGTGCTATGGAGACAAATAAAACAGGGAAGGGAGCTCATGAATGTTGGAGGGTTGGGTAGAGGGTAGCAGTAGACTTAAGACATTTCAGGGTACAGTCATAAAGGGCCTGTGGATCTTTATGTAAGGTTTGAACTTTTAGTCTGAGTGAGATGGAGAGTCACTTTAGGAATAAGTACCAGGACGATATAATCCAGCTCGGGTTCCAGACGATCATTACGTCTGTTGTTTGAGTGCAGACTGTAGACTTACACAGAATTATTAAGGCTGTTGTAATAATTGGAACGAGAAGTGATGGTGGCTGAGACAGCATGAAGGTGATGAAAGGTGGTTCGTTTCTGAAGCAATATTGAAGATAAGAGTTTATAGATTGGCTGTAAAGGATAAGAGAAAGAGAAGGGTTAAGAATGACTCCAAGGTTCTTGACCTGAGTAACTGGAAGGATGGAGGTGCCATCACTGAGATGGGAAGAGCTGGGGGAGGTTTGGGGAAGAAGAGCAGAAGCTCAGTTGGAGATGCCCATTGGATAGGCAGGTGGAAATGTTGATTGATGGAGATGAGTCTGGAGTTAAGTGAAGGGATCCAGTCTGGAGTTACAAGTGTGGGGGTGGTATTTAAAGCCGTAATGAGCCTGGATAAGGTATCTTCTAGGAACAGAGAATAGATAGGTTGTTAGAGTGAGTTCTTTGGATAGAATTTTAAGAGACCAGCTAAGAGACAGGGAAAGAGTGGTCATTGAAGGAGAAGGAAAGCCTAGAGAGTCTGGTACCTGAAAAGCAAGTAAAGAAAAGCGGGTGTGAACAGCTGTGTCAGCAAGCCTTTCTAGGTTGAGTTCAGATGAAGATTGAGACTTGACTACTGGATCCAGCAGTGTGGAAGCCCCTAGTGATCTTGACAGGAGCAGTTTCAAGTGGTATGGTGAAGTGTGGTCTGATTGGAGTGGGTTTAAAATGAGAACAGGGGAGAAGTGGAGCAAGCAAATGTGGCCCAGAGAAAGGGCCTTGCGAGGGATCGGATGGCAAGATGGGGCCAGAACCTCAGTCTCTTAACTCGCAGGTCAGGCTCCTGTGGGCATGAGGAAGGGAAGATGCCATTCCCACTCTCGAAAGCCTCGGAGCTCACAGGGACACTCGCATCCCCACCCTTAGTGGCCTGTTCTGAGACTCTTAATTGAGGTATGTCAGTACATAAGGCTGAGACCTGGGAAGGGGTTCTCATACATGGGTTGCCCCTCTTAAGATCTGTAATATGATGCCCTTTTTCAGGCAGTTATTCTTCCTCTGCTGCCCACAAGGCTTCCTATCCCAGTTGCTCCAGGATGTTCACCCTTGAGTTTGGTCTGAGTTCCACTAGTCTCAGTTTAACCTCTTAGGCTGGTCAGGACTTATGTGCTTATTGAGCCATCTGTTCTTACACTGTGCCAGAGGCTTGGTGAGAGCAGAGAAGGCTTTTTAAACACCTGGGAGAAGTGAGAGATTCCTTCCCTATTCTTAAGTTTGGGCTGCAAGAAGGACTCATTTCTATAATAGTGAAGGGCCCAGCAAGGCCAGGCTGTGGGAGCAGGCCAGCCTGGTGTAGAGTGAGCACGCTCTTGCCTAATCACACTTCTTGGTCCAGACAGCAAATGGCAGTCAGCCCAATTCTCCTGGGCCCTGGTCACATCCTCCTCCTGAAGGCTGACTTGGTAATAGAGCTCACCTTCCCAGAGCTTATAATTTACCAGGAAGTTAGATGTGCAGAGGAGGCGGGGCCTTATGCCCTGAGAAGCTCTGCTCACCCAGCACGACAGTGCTTCAGCTTGGGAGCTCCACGAGGACAGTGGTCCATTGGGCTGACGTACCCTTGGTCTCCAGCACCCAGCGCAGCTAGGTCTTGGAACTCCTGGAGCCTGAGTCCCAGCCCAACCTTGAAAAGCCTGGTCTCTGCAGAGGCATTGGAGTGGTGTCTGAACAAGACATTCTTGGGGTCACCGAGGTTCTTGTCCCAGACTGGACTGCTCTCTACTTTATAGGGGTTACAGATGGCACTCTTTCCACCTGCAGATCTGCCCACTAGCCCTGTGGACCTGGTGATCAACTGTCTGGATTGCCCCGAGAATGCCTTCCTGCGGGATCAGCCCTGGTACAAGGCAGCTGTGGCCTGGGCCAACCAGAACCGGGCACCAGTACTCAGCATAGACCCTCCTGTGCATGAAGGTGAACAGGGCATCGATGCCAAGTGGTCACTGGCTCTGGGCCTGCCCCTGCCTCTGGGGGAGCACGCGGGCCGCGTCTATCTGTGCGACATCGGCATCCCCCAGCAGGTCTTCCAGGAGGTGGGCGTTAGCTACCACTCGCCGTTTGGCTGCAAGTTTGTCATCCCGCTGCACTCCGCCTAGAAGGGCTCTGGGCAGGCTGCACCTCGTAGTCCCCTGCTGCTCTTGACAGCGAACGCCTTAAGGATGTGAAGCTTCATGGACCTTGTTGTTAAATTTTTTCTCTTTTCATTTTGTTTCTTTGAAAGAACAGATCATATTTAAAACTGACCTGTCATGTGCCCTGAGCCAGGGAAGGCTTTCCCACTGGGGGCACGGGGCTAGTGGCAGGCTAAGTGCACAGTGGCTCCAGGCATCTCTCACTCAGCCCCCTGCATGGTCAGGTCGGGCTTTGTTTACAGACATAGGCAGCTTACAGACTGTATGTCAGGTTTACAGCCACTGGGCCTGGGCCGCTGCCTCGCGGGGTGGGGCCGTCCTGTTTGGGGGTCTGTGCTTGCTCTGGTTCAGAGCTTGTGGCTTTGTCTCCCCTGCTTCCTCCAGCCAAGCAGCCCCTCCTCTGATCATGTAGAACTGGCTGCACTGCCGCTGTCCACTAGAGGGCAGACTTGCATTCTCGGTTCAATTTGAGGGTTTTTGAGGCCTTCCCTGAGCCCCACCGCAAGATGATTTGGGGGCTTTGACCCTTTCCTTTCTCCTGAGCTGATCAAGTTTTACGCTAGTTTTTTTTTTTTTTTTTCCCAAGGGTCCTTCCTCCTTTCCACTCCATCACTCTGAGAGGCAGGGAAGGGAGGCAGGGTGGCATCTGAATGGTTACTGCATTGGGATTTTTTTTTTTTTTTTAATCCTGTTTTTCTGTTGTCTTCAGCACAGGTAGTATAAGCTTATGTTACTGTAGAACCACAGTGCCCATCTTGCCAGCAGTGCCCCCCAATCCCATACTCTGTAGCTGGGGACTGAGCCTTTGCCTAGTCTGGGGCCAGACCCCTCAGGGTGCAGCTTTAATGTTCAGTATTGGGGAGGCCCCTGGGGGAGCCTGGTGCTGAACCAGAGGAGGCTCCCTGGTGCTTCTGTCCTAAGCCACCACTCCCCCCTCCTCCTTGCCTGCACACATACCCCTACTCTCTTCTGCTCCCTCTGCCCTTCACTTGAAATGGTCCCTTGCAACTGTGGGCGCATGACCCTCCCATGTGGGCTCTCTCCCCACCCACCCCCTCCAGCTTTTACAGTGTCTGGGCCTTGAACCCTTTGATTGTCCTCTCTGGATGTGTAGGCTCAGGGCCAGCACGCTGTCTCAAAGATGCCAAAATGAGGCTAGTTCTGGATGAGCTAGCTGGTGGGACGCAGCCTTAGGAATACAGTGCTGCTCAGATCCTAAGGCACTGAGCCCCCACATGTTCACAGGCCCCGGAAGTTGGCAGAACAGGAGCCATGTCCTGAAGTTCCCGAGAGGGGCCCTTGCAGAGGCTTGTGCTTTAAAGCCTTTTTCAGGGGCTTCAGGCTTCCTTCTGCTCTGTGCCCACCCAGTATGGTTAAGGGGGTGAGTGGAAGGGCTTGCCAAGGATCATGGACGCAGGGTAGGCCCTGGTACCCTTGGTTTCAGGATACTTACCACTTTCCTTATAGGAGCATAGCTAGGGCAGATTAGGGCAGAGAGGGCTGGTCCCTCCTTTCCTCCCAGCCTCCCTCAGATGCTCAGTTGTCTCCAGCGGTGGAAGGCGGCCAGCGACTGTGAATCCCGTGCTGTGTATCCTTCCTGAACCTCTGCTCACTCTCAGGGCCGAGAAGCTCCTGAAGGAGGCCCTCTCTCTAGAGGTGGGGCTGTAGTTTGAGGAGCAATGCTGGGTTACAGGCATTTTAGTAAGCAACCATTCAACAGGTTCTGGCTGGCTGTTAATGCAGTGAGGTCTCCTCATTGGGTCCAGTGAAAAATGAGCTAGAACCCTGGCCCAGAAGACTCCCCTAGTAAGTCATGGGGACCCTGTGGGTGATGGCCTTGGGTTGAGGGGCCACTGGGAGCTGGTGCCCAAGCCTCTATTTTCTCCCCAGGTGGCACTGGAGCCTCTTCCTGCCCTCAGCCTGGGGCTGCCCCAGTGGTGGTAAAGATAGCATGATTCCTCCATCTTCACCTCTTTTCAGAGGCATCCTACCCACAGTGCCCAGTCCCCATGGGGCCCCAGTCAGGTGGCCAAAACTCATTCATGCAGCTCTTGGGGAACCAAAAACCAGCACTAAAATAAAGCTGAATGACGGGAGTCTTGTGTGCTGTGGTACATTGCTCTGTGGGCTGCAGTGCAGTGAGGTACTGCATCCCCAGCCCTAGAAACCTGCCTTGATCCTCACACTTCACCTCAACAAGCCAGTTATTGGGCATACACACCCTGAAGTCTCAGTCAGAGACAGGGCTGGAAGGACAGGTAAGCCCAGTGGGCCATTCCTGGTATGTTCTTTGGGGCTGAGAGGTACAGGGGCCAGCAGGGAAGCAGGCGCAGGACAGAGCCCAGGTGCCTTTCCAGACTGTTGAGCAGATCTGCCGCTGCTCTTCTGGGCTCAGGGGGACACCCGAGCTTCTGGCTAGCTTTTCCGGGCCTGGCCCAGTTCACACGTAGCTCTCCACAAGCGGCACTGCTAAGAAAGACTTTATTAATAAGGTAGGGAGGGGAGCAGGCAAGGAGCCTGGAGATGGACACACTGGTACCAGGGGCTACAAACAGTAAGAAACACTTTATTATAACTTTACAACATATAAATAGCTTGGGTCAAATCTGTGCTTTCTGGCAGATGGGCATCAGGTCTCCTCCCCTGCAGGCTCCTGCCTTCCTTCACATTGCACTGTTCACGGGTGGCTCTGGCCCTGGGGCCGGTGGTAGAGGTTGGAGGAAAGGGGCCGGGCAGTCCAGTCCCGCTCTCCATCTCCGATGCAGTGGCTGCACGCCTGTCATCTGCTTGGGTTGCGGCTGGTGTGGAAGGACCGCTCCTCAGGGGTCAAACCAGCAAAGAAGGGGTGCAGCAGGGCCTCCGCCAGTGTGATGCGCTGGGCAGGGTCAAATTCTAACATCCTCCTCATCAGGTCAAACAGCTGTACGTGCTCCAGAGTGTCTTGGAGCATATAACTCTGCTCAGGGACACAAGGTGCCTCAGTGTGATGGCGGGCCGTGGGAAGCCACAGCCGGTCCCCTTGCCTCTGGGAAGCTTTGCTGCATGGCTGAGGAGGCAGGATGCCCTCCTGGAGGACTACTTCTGCCTTCCTGGACAAGGAGCAGATCTTTGGTTTTCCTGCCTGTAATCATGTCTGCTCTGAACTTGTCAGGCTACTGGGTGTCTTGCTGGCTTGATGCCTCTGCCCCCATGTGCAAAGTTCTGACAGGTGGGTAGATAGCACCTCTGTGAAATCCACTTGTCCAAGCACCAAATGCAGTTGACAGAGGCTTCTTGGCCATGTCTAGGTCTTCCCCTACCCTCCCCTCAGTCCTGCCTAGTGAGAAAAAAGGGAGCGGGAAGTAGCAGGGTCTCGGACATCTGGCTCTTCCGGATGCCCCTTGATTACATCAGAGCCACCCTGTGGGGAAGGGGAAGAGCTAAGGGCCCTTCTAGGGCAGTCTGCAAGAAGCCTCACTGCCAGCACCCGGCAGCCTTGGGCACAGCCTCCCACAGAGCCGGAACGAGGAGGCCGCTTTTAGCTGCCTGGCCTCTGCTGTGTGTTTGCCCAGTGCCTGGGGTCTCCTTGGCATGAGTTGAGCTGGGGGAAGCCAGAAACTGACCTTCAGAGGTTTGCAGTTCTCCTTCACATACCGGCCGTCAGAACTGTTCTCATCCCAAACCAGGCCCCCTTTGTAGAAATATTTCTGCTTCCTGAAAACAAAAGACAGGAAGGGTGGAGTCTTAAAAGTGGGAAAGACAGCAGCAGTGTGGAGAACAGCAGTAAAGCAAGGCAGGGGACCCTGGCCTGCCCCAGCAGGAAGGTCTGGGCAACAGCTTTGCCAGGTCACTCCGAGATAGGAAAGCCCTGAGGGAGCAATCCTTACCTTGTCCGGTGGATCATGTGTGACGGGATGGGCCCCAGGATCTTCTCCATCATCACCAAATGCTCTCGGTTCTCGTGGGTCTGTGGAAGGGTGAGGGACACAGCAAGTGGGAATCATGACAGCCTCCGCCCCCTCCAAGTCCCTCAGAGAATAAAGGATAAGAAAGATGGTCAAAGTCTCCCTGCCCCAGGAGATGCAAACCCACTAATGGGATAGCAGTTGCAGCCTTTCTGACCGGGTGGCAGCCTGGGACCAGGGAGGAAGCCAACCTGTTCCCTCAGGGTGAGACTTCTCGACCCTTCAGGTGTACTGCATGATGACACACCTCATTCTGGCTAGTTCCTCTCTCCCCATAAAGTGCCCTGCCCTAGCCCATCTCCATGCCCTCACCCACGCTGTGCCTCTTGCCTGGAACACTCCTCCCACCCCAATCCTCCACCCCTGATGACTGACTGCAAGAGTCCCTGAGTGTTCCAGCTACCTTGACTGACCTCTTCCTTCCCAAGCACCTACAACCCTCTGGAGTCTAATCTCACAACATGCTGATGGGTGGGTGGGGGTCCCTCCCACACTAGGCCTCTGCAGCTTAGGGTAGGGGGCTGATGAGGGAGAGGCCTTACCTGGAAGAGTGTGAAGCCCCGGTAGTACTCAAAGAGAATGCAGCCGATGCTCCAGACATCGCAGGGCTGTGCCCAGCCCAGCTCTGAAAGCCAAGATGGGGTGGGCTATGAGACTCAGCTCTGTGCTCCCAGCCTAGAGGTCACAGGGCCACTACCAGGCTATCTGGCAAGACTCCTGGCCAAAACCCAGAAGTCCCTTTCTTAAGACCAAGTCAACAGCCACAGAGACTCAGGACACTGGCCCCAGGTGTGGACAGGCACCACACTCCCTGTTTTCATAGCTTGCCAACAACTGCCTGCTTTATCGGGCTGGGAGCTGCAGTCACTCACCAAGGATCACCTCAGGTGGACGATAGTGACGGGTGGCCACGATGGTCGTGTGATGCTCATGGTCAAAGGTAGCACTGCCGAAGTCAGCCACTCGGATGCTGGTGTTCTTCACTGACTTCTCCTCACAGCTCTGAAGGGCAGGGAAGGTGAGCCAGGTCAGGAGTCTGTACTGGTGGGTAACCGACTCCTGGAACAGGGCCTCGATCTTTACCCCATCAATAAATACCTTGTGCTCATTGTAGAGGGTTTCAAACTCAGAATTCACAAACAGGATGTTCTCTGGCTTCAAGTCTGTGTGGGTCAGTTGGTTCTCATGTAGAACTGGGGGAGCAGGAGGGAAGCAGACACTGAAAACCAGGGCTTCCTCTCTGGCCCGCCTGCCAGCGCTAGGCCAGCTCCCTCCTCCAGAGCCAGCCTGCTAGAACCCTCAGCCCCTAACCTCAGCAGTGTAACAGGGAGAGGAGCACACTGCCTCTGCTCTGGCTTCCCTCAAGGGTTCTCTGTACTTATGAACTCAGAGGGTTCTAATTCTTGAGGGGGCAGAGGAGATGCCTTCCATTTAGAAAACCTCCTTCCACCTGAGGGGACCAGGTCTCTCAGCAAAGCTGCAGTATCAGTCTTGGGGTGGTTCCCTCTCCCAAGCACCAGCTACACAAGGCCCAAGGCAAAATGAAAATGTAGGTCTCCTTATTCAAAAGTTACTTAGACTCTCAAGATGGTAGTAGGAGAGCATTAAACCAAGCACAGGGCTCCCTATGAAACAGTGAAGCCAGTCCTGCCTTTCTCCCCTCACCCCCAGCCCCGAGCAGGGGGAAGTCTGCCTTTTCCCTCCAACCCTGTCCCACCGATGGTTGTACCCTGCCACTCATCACTTTTCCCATCTGGCACTCAAGACCCTTCCAACGGTGTAGCCCACCTCTCTTGACATGGGCCCTTTCTTCACCACAGTGAGCTGCGGCACATGCTAGGCTCTGCGCCAGCGCTGGGTGGCTCACCTGGCTTGGAACGCTCTCCCCAGTCCTGTCATCTATGCAGACCCTGCCAGTCTAGGTCTAGGTCTAGCCACCTCCTCCAGTGAGCCTTTCCAACCTGTTTCAACCACTACAAATCCTGCAGCACTGGGCACAGGTACCACCTTAGAGGTTGGCAGACAGATGGGAAATGATGGTGAGACAGATGGTGTCTGTGTTGATAGGATCTGTGGGTGGGATCTACCAGGTCAGTCTGCGACCTCTTCATCCTATGCAGGAAGGTAGGAATGGGGATGGTATGGGGCTAATCCTAGAGCAGCTCTCTCCCTTTTTCTCTTCCGGAGAGCCTGGGGTCAGAGCTCAGCTCCAGAGGCCCCTGGAGGGGACTGCAGCCTCTCCATCCTCACAGATTCCTACTTGAAGGCCTTTCAGCCAAAGGGGCCCTAGTGTCTTGGGCCCAGCAGAACAGTCAGCAATGTGTTGGAGCAACTGATGGGAGGGCAGGGCCACCAGGTGCCTTTGCTGCAGACAGGAGGCTGCCCCTGCTCCACTTGAGGGTGGGAACTTACATCTAAGGGCGTGGCAGAGCTGGTAGGCCATGTGCCGGACATGTGGTAGAGGGTAAGGCTGGAAGTTATTCTCCTTTAGGAACTCAAAGGTGTTCTTGCCCAGGAGCTCAAAGGCGATGCACATGTGACCGTGGAAGTTGAACCAGTCAGACATCAAGACGCACAGGCTGGAGAAGGATGGATGGGGCTCAGGGTCTGTGCTGGGGGGCTGGCTGCCCACCTGCTCCCTCAGGTGAAGACAGTCCCCATTCCCTCCCAGGCTACTGGGTCACACACAGGATGCAGATTCACAAAGAGAAAGAAAACTATGGGCACAGTGCCTGCTCTCAAAGAAATGTGGAGTAACCAGGCCACTCCACAGGACGAGCGCCCTCCGCCAAGCTTCTTGAGTCTGCAGGGCTCAGCGCCACGCTTGCGGAGGGGAAGGCTCCATGCCTGTGTGCTCCTCTGGGTATCTCTGACTACGTGAGCACCCTAAACAGTTTTGGGTTTATATCTTGTCTAATGCCCACCACAACCCAGTGAAGCCTCTAATTCACAAACGCAGGGCGAGGAGGCCACCTCAGAACATAGAGCTGGTTGCAGTGAAGCCTAGACTGAAACCCAGATGTTCCTTCCAACAAGACTTACTCGCTGGACTGCCCGGCTCAGGCTGTTGGGAGAAGGCGTGGTGCTAGCCCAGCCAAAGGGCACTGCTCAGTCCCAGTGGGTCTGGGCCACTGGGCTGGACTGACACTGACCCCTAGGAAGCTTCCCACCTATTCCCTGCCGACACTCACAACTTGTTCTCTTTGTCCTTCTCCTTGATCTTCTTGAGAACGTTGATTTCTAGCCGGGCGGCCTCCCGGTACTTGCCTACATTGCGGATGATCTTCAGGGCAACCTGAGACTTCCCTCTGGACCAGGAAAGGAAGCAGCAGTCCTCATGAGAAGCTGTGCAGCCCTTCCCCCACCCTCCACCCCAACTCAGCAACTCCTGGCAAAGGCTACTTAGGGCTCCAGGAACAGGGCTGCCCTGAAGACAGCAGATTCTTGATGCCCAGCCTGCCCCACACAACTCCAGACCTCTACCTGTGCAATACCAAGTTGCTGTTGACAACCGTGCCCATCTTAGGTTTTTACGATCTCAGCCGCTGCCAGCTCCCAGGGGGAGTGGACAGAGGAGCAGAGCCCTATCCTGCTGACCAGCACCAGCCCTAGAGCTTGGTCAGTAACCTGACCTGGAGGCCAGTCAGTCCTGACCCTGGCCAGGCCATCCCACTCAGAACCCTCTGCAGCACCTCCTGACTTTCCTGAGCACATCACCAACTCTACACAAACTGTTCCTCCTGGGGTTCCAGCGGGGAGTGAGAGCCTGGCAGGAGGGGGAGGTGCCAGCAGAGGCTCTTCCCCTCACTGAACCCCAGGACGGATCCCTCAGTGCACCTCCTGGCCCCACCTGCCTCAATACCAGCCATAACATTTGTCAGAGACCCCCGAGTGCCAGGAAGCCTTATTCAGTGTCCATTGAGGATTTTAATAATTCCTGCTCCACACCTCCCACCTTACCCCCAGCACCACCCCTGTATGCCACGTGCAGGTGCCCAGCAGAGAATAACTGGGGAGGTTAGGCTGCCAGGCCCAACACTCTCGGGAAGGGAAAGCCAGTGCTCAGATGCCCAGTGGGAAACTAGAGTGATAAGCCCTGGCCTAAGGGTGTGGCCTAAGACCTCTGGGAAGCTGGCCTTGGTGCCAGAAAGGTTCACAGGTTGAAGGGCAGAGGCATCTTCTAGAACACCCTGCATTCTTCTCATCCCATTTTCCCAGATTTTCACGGTAGGAAAAGACCTCAGAGGGAAAGCCACAACTCCAGACTTGTGGAACAGCATCCCTCAATAGCATTCCGACCCTTGAGACGAGCTCATCACTTCCACACAGCTACTGCCAGAGCTGGGCGGCCCTTCCTTTTGTGGAGCTGAATTCTGCCTTCTCACAAGCCCACTGGCTGACTCCCTCTGGACTCCCTAAAGGTTCCCTGAGCCCTGGGCCTGCCCTTTAGTGACTTCAAAGGCTCGCTTCCCATCTAGCTGCTCAGAGTGACAGCCCAGAGAGCCCCCAGGTGGCAGAGCTCTCAGACCTGCCACCTCTCACCACTGTACAGTCTACATGTCCCTATGCCCACTGGTCCCAGCCCTAACTTCTTGGGACACATGGGGTCTGAAGGGTGTTTAAATGGGAACTGGGTGCCCAGGGAGGCTTCATTGGTAATAATCACTACCTTAAATTGGGGTCACATGGCTGGCTGAATTGCTAGGTTTAACTGTCCTTTCCAGGCACCCCTCAACCTGGGAGCGCCAAGCAGAGCAGGACCCAGCTCCTCCATTCGAGAGCTGGGGGCACAGGCAGACTCTGAGCATGTTTCTTCATCCCTAAAATCACACAAGAGTCACGTACAGGCAGCACGTGGCTCAAATGAGACAGCAAGGACATAAGCACCTTCTGGCCAAAGTGCCACACCAAAGAGAGGCCATTTGAGGCTTGAAGGCAGTGGGCTCACAGGCGGTGGCCTCCCAGCCTAAGGGAAAGGAGGCAAGGGTTCTGGTCTCGAGGAATGGCAAGGGACAAAAAAGTTTTTCACTGTTCAGCCTATAAGGGAGCAAGGGATCCCCAGCAGGATCCCAACACACACAGGTGTACCCCTGCTCTACCTGAGCACATTCAAAGGGGCCCAACCCCTAGCCACACTGCAGAAGGCAGCAGCCCACTTGGTGAGAAAGCCCAGGGTCTTGCTCCTCTCAATGGGGGCCTGCATGGCCTCTCAGGCAGACCTCCAGAGGGTGGAGGTTCATGCTTGAGTTGGGCTCAGCCGTATGCTCAAACCCCTGCCAGGCACCTGAAAGAGCTCACAGGAAGCAGATGCAGACCATGGAGAGGCCAGGGTCTTGCCCTGTTCTGATCTCCACCACAGCCCTGAGGGAGAGGGGAAACTGGAACAGCACCATTCAGTGACCACCAGTTCTTAGGCAGAGATGCCACATGCCCATGAATCCCAGGAAATTGTCCCTATTTTAGGGGATCAGCAAAAACCCAACATGCACAGGAACTTTGGTGCTACTCTTCAAAGAGAAAAAGGTTAAGCTCTGCCACCACCTTCAAGAACCTTGGGACAGCTCTTCCCAGGAAGACAGCTCACCTGGCATGGTCCAAGCACTCCACCACCTTGCCAAAGGTGCCTTCACCCAGGTTCCCCACGATCTCATCTAGGAGAGAAAAGAAAGAGGGCATGAGAACCTGGAGGACAGAGGGCCGGCAGCTCCTGCAAGTTCACAGCATTCAAATTCTCAAAAACATAAAAGGTTTCTTTCTCACTGCTACACTCTTAAAAACAGAAGTTGCTAGCGTCTGTGTCATTCAATTACTGGTGGCCCCTCTAAGGCACCACGCGCAATAGAGGCCCCTCGGGCAGGAGAGGTCTCGTCTAACAAGGGGGATAGAAAGTAGAGAGGTAAAGTTTTACGAAAGGTGGCTGTACATCGCTCTTGGAGCCAATCGCCGATCCGGCACACCAGGTGGCCCTCCTTGTCATCTTCCACACTCCGGCTGCTGCGCTTACTGCTCTGTTGGCTTCTCTGCATGCACCGCCCCCCGAAACGCCATCCGACCAATCGCATGGTAGGCGGTTCCGATTGACAGATTGAGGTGTCAGTCAAAGGCAGAGGTGGAGACGGTGAGGAGCCGGTGGGTTGGTTGATTGGATTTTCCAGATCCCAGCATTTCATAAGGCACACAGCATATATAACGATAGGGATATTGCAAGGGACACGTCAAGACACAAACTGACTTCAAAAACAGAAAAGTAAAAACAGCTACAGGTATGTAAAGAAAACTCGGATATTATCTAAGAGAAAGGCGCCGCAAATGCTCAGAAAGACACCCAGCCTCTGCTGCTAAGGGACTGGGCCATGTGGAGAGTCGCAGGCTTGACTCCCTCCTCCAATGAGTCTCCCCCTCCCGGCCCTCCCGTGTCGGCTTCGGCCAGGGTGAAGACGCAGTGAGAAGGGTGCAAGAAGACGGCGGGCCGAGCCTCGGTCCAATCATCCAGAATGGTCAGAAGCCACTCTGGTTCAGCTGCAGAATGCCCAGTCTGTCTGCCCTCGCGGTCCTGCACATGCCCGACAGCTGCCACCTGCCCCTAGACAGCATCTGTGGCCAGACTCAGCGTCACCAGCAGAACCAGCCTTCCGTCGGCAGCCCTTGCACCACCAGCCTCGAGCAGAGAAGGAGCGCTGGATCCTCTGGGCCGGTCGACTCTCCAAGGCCTACCACCATGATGGCCCACACAGGCCCCAAGCCAGCTCCTGCCCTGGCCTTGGCACCGAGGTGACCCACAGGCCAGACCCGACCTGAGCCTCATGACAACAAAGGGCACCAAAAAGAAAAGAAGCAGAGCCACACACCTGTGGCAGTGTGCAGAGAGGGTACCAGGCCATGCCGGGTGCCTGGTCAACCCTCAAACCACGGCTACTCAGAGAAGTCACGGGAAAGCTCAGCAGAGAAGACACCTGGCCCCCCTCCACTGCCGCACCACTACTCCTCAGAGGCCTTGCGGCCGGGAGCCAGTGAGGGATGGAAGAGGGCTGGGAAGGGAAGACAAGACGGCATATACCCTCCATGACACACAACTGGCCTTCCTTCCCAGAGAGCTGAGCGCAGAGTACGTTCCTGGTCTCAGCAGAGATCTGTACAACACTCCATAATAAGAATGCTTCCAGGCCCTGCTCTGGGCATGTGACCTGCAACTGGACACGGCCTGGAGCTGGGGGCCTTTCTGCCATTTCTTCACATGCCCCACCCCACAGGCAGCTCATCCCCCTCGCCTTGACTGCCCCTCACATGAAGAGGCGAGGCTGAAGAGGGCGTGCCTGAAGGTCAGAGGGCAGGTCCCAGTCCAAGCTCATTGACAGACGGACCCCGCCCTCCACCCATGGGCACTCCAGCCTCCAGGCCTTTGGTGAGGGGTGTGGAGAGGAGACTGCAGAGGTGGATGCAGTCCACACCAGTCAGAGCACTCAGCTGTGTGGCGGGGCAATCTCTGGGTGGGACGGACCAGGTCAAACAGCTCCAGACCATATACCAGCAACCCTATTAAGGATCCTGAAGAAGTGTCCCTGGCCACTCGCACACGTGGCCTATGCCTGGAGCAGTGTGGAGACAGGGAGGCCAGGGGCCAGCCAGCGCCGGAACCAGAACCCCTAAGTTGCCATTGCCAGTGGGCCAGAAGACAGAGGAGCTGGGCCCCTGCTCAGCCCTGCAACTGGACCAGACAACAAATACACACACACACACACACACACACACCAAATGCGCGTGCGTATGGCTGGCAGTACTCACCCAGACCAGCCAGCCTGAGAGAAGGCTAGAAAGAGACGGGGCCTTCAAGCCCCAGCCAGCACACTCTGGCCACCACTCACCGAGGAGGCGCTGCTACAAGACCTGGTGCGGCGTTTGTGGCAGTGGTGGGCATGCTTGCGGGTCCGGTACGGCTCCCTCTCCCGTGACCGCCGGCGATGATGGCAACGTGAAGATCCATAGTAGTCCTCTCCAAAGGATGGGCTCCGGTCTTCACACCGGTATGTGTCGCTGTCACGGTGCTCCCGGTATCTCCTCTGGTAGGGCAGGCGGTCATGGCTGCCAAGAGTCAACTGGTCAGAACTTCTTCCCCCCAAGCAGGCTCCTGTTGCCAGGCAAGACTTGTGTGGTGGGGTCCTTGCAAAGGGCTCACAAGGGTCGCCTGTTGGAGCAGAGGCATCCAGACTATGGGAGGTGGGGAGGGGAGCACATGTATGTGAACTCCAGTCTCCAGACCTGGGGCTCCTGACGGCATCCTTCCAGGGCCGCAGGAGGCAGAGCATGGGGAAGGTGCGCATGGCGGAGGGCCTGTGAGGGCTCCCCCATCACAGAGCTCTCTGTGGCCTGCTGAAAATATAATTTTGGCCTAGGGGCTGCGATAAGACCAGAGACCAACCTCTGGAAAGGGCTGAGATTATGTTCTTAACCCACACTGAGGAAGGCTTAGAGGTTACCAGGGGAGATGCTGGCCTACAAAACGGGGAAACATGTTAGGAGAAGGAAGACTCAAGGACAGAGAAAGAAGGGGTGGCAAGGATGGCGGTGAACTGAGGCCAGGGAATGCAGGTGAGATCAGAGAAGGAGATGGAAGAGGACGGGGTAGTGATCCAGGTGCAGCCAGGCAGAGGCGGCAGTCACCTGAAGAGGCCCAGGGTGCCACAAGCCTCCAGACTATCTCCCTAGCCCAAAGAGGGAAGGAATCCTTTCTTCCAACCTAATTCCCTCTCACCTTCTAGACCGAGATCTCCGGGGCGGAGGCTCCCTTCGGGATGGGTATCGCAATCTCCCTTCGTGCTCCCGACTGTAAGACCTCCTCCTCTTCCATCGGTAGCTCAGGTATGGGTCTGGCTCAGGGGAGCGGTATCGCTTACAGTGATGCATCTAGGCCACGAGAAATAGAAAGCCCTGCTGAACACTCAGCCAGCCACTGGACTGCCTAGGCACTCCTCAAGAAGAGGCCCATTGTTCTGTTTGGGGGCAGCCCCTCCCAGGGGTTTATGAAGTGATGAAGAACTCTGAGGTCACACTGGTTAAACAGCAGACAATGGGTAACACCCTTCTCTGCTGGTGAACAAACAGCTGCCTCCCCAGCACAGCATCATTGGCCTGGTGGCCTGAGCACTTAGGGAACCAGGTGAGCCAGGACTGGTGTTGAGGCAGAATGCAAGAAGGGACTGGTGAGCACCACAGAAGACCCCCAAGAAGAAAAGGAACCTCTTGTGCTCAGTTCCCTCCTGCTTGTCTGTAGGGTCCTATGAAGGGCCTGTTCTGTTTGAGCCAGAGGTCAGAGTCAAAAGGCTGCTGGCAGGGAGCCAACACGCAGGAGCGAAGGGTGAAAAAACCTTGAGTTTGAGAAGCCAAGTTGCCTGGTTGAGGCCCTGAACTGTACCCCACTCAAGGGAGCAAGGACCACAAATCAGTGTGAGGAGCCACAGGCAGAAATGACAAGACTAGCCCTCAGACAAAGAGGGGCCCCAAAACATTCCCGAGCCCACCTGATGGTCTGGTCAAGCAGACATGGGGTCTGTCCAGCCCTTGTTGGTCTAAATTCAGTCTCAGAATCAGTAAAGATGCCAGGGGTCTTCAGAGCAACCAAGTTAGCTGCCTGAGGCCTATTCAGCACCCTTAGACCACCTGCCACTGGGGCCATGGCCAGGCAGTGCCTCACCCCCAACAGGACCATTATTGTTCCCTCTTCTAAATCCCCTGCGCCAGTACCCTCTTCTGTGGCCATCTCAGGAGGAGCCAGAGGCTGTCTGTCTGGCAGGCTCTGTGTTCAGAGAGGCAGGCCAAAAGGGCCCCACCTCACTATTCCTAGTTCAGTGGGAATTTAGGTTCACCACAGGAAATTGCCAGGTTGGTTCAGCCATGAGCTATGTGAAGCCAGCTCCCTGTTCCACCCATACCCCAAAACCTGACATTGCCTCCTTGGGAGGGCTCGGTCAGAGACTATAGCCAGCCTCCCTCCCAATCCTTCACTTGGCCATAGCCAACCAATGGTGGTCAGTCCTGGGCTTGCCTGATGAAGCACATTTTGGACAAATCCATTGAGGCTGCCCCATCTCATGAGAAGGGTCTGTCTGGAGGAGAAAAGGATGGAACAGCTCTCCTTGAATGAGCAAGTCACCAAAGCATATCTGACAAAACACCTGGGAGCTTTCCTGGGATCCCAAGAAAGTCACTGCCCTCAATCTCCTGGCTAGCAGCTGTCTTCTGCCCTCTACCTGAAAGTCGAGGCCCCAGTAACCCTTGGAGATAAATATTTTGTAACAGTTCAAGAGCTCAGACCGCAGTTCTGTTTTGGTGACTTATTAATGTTTCACTGTTTCCCTGCCATTATGGTTGGGTCAGGTCCCCAAGTAATGGAATGAAGGCAGTATCTCACATCTCACTAAGTGACACGGAAGATGCTCCAGTGACCAGAACAAAAGCACTGCCCATCCTCACTGGGCAAAGCATCAGACCTGGAAGACCTGGTCTAGTCCACAACAGGCCAAAGACTCCCTCTTGGGACCTACAAGATTCATGTACAGACATGGTCATGTTAATGGAAAGAGCACAGCTTCAGAGTCAGAGAGAAGTCAATCTGAATCCTGGCACTGCCACTTCCAGCTGTGCCTTTAGGCAAGTTATTAAACAACTCCAACCTTCAGCTTCCTCTTGCAACACTGGGATAGTAATTTCTTACAGAGCTCTGTGAGGATTAAATTATGCCACCCTTTAAGTAACATCCCTAGTACATGCCTTAAGGTCAAATGCCTAGCACAGGTCTGGGCCCACAAGACATACTGAAGGCAGTTTTTCATTAACAACATTAAAAAGGTTCCAGGTAACACCTCTGGGTCTGTGTTAAATGCCTTAAGAGCACTGAGTGTGTGCATGCTAAGTCAATTCAGTCATGTCTGACTCTGTGACCCTATGGGCTGTAGCCTGCCAGGCTCCTCTGTCCATGGGATTCTCCAGGCAAGAATACTGGAGTGGGTTGCCATGCCCTTCTCCAGGTGATCTTCTCCACCCAGGGAAGGACCTGCATCTCTTACATCTCCTGCATTGGCAGGCGGGTTCTTTACCACTAGTGCCACCTAAGGACATTTTAAAAGTCCCTTCCAAGGAACCAGAGAGGAGAGAGCTCTGGTTAGAAAACCCTGAACAAAATCCCAGTGCTGCTGCTTACTGGTCTCTTAACCTTATACAAGTCACTCTGGGCCTTGGTTACCATATCTGGAAAATGGAAATAACACGATCTCCCAGCCAACTTGGCAAAGGAGAGGACAAGTATAAGAGCTATATAAAATACAAGGCAATCATAGAGAATATAACTTCCTTTAACACATTCTAGGCAGGTGAAACATTGGAAATACCAGATGCTCATTATTTCCAGCTAGGGCTCTAGGGCCCATTTCTCATCAATTATCTCTAATTCTTAGACCTCTGCAAACAGGTTGTTAAAAGAAGGTAAGGGCCACAATTATGCTCTGGAAGGCTCTGCTCTGCACAATGAAGAAAAAGGTAAGGCAAAGAAAACCAGGCAGAGGATGCCAGCTTTTTTCTGAGCACAGGCTTACATCTCATTTGCTGCTCCTGGCCAGAGAACTGGGCTGACAAGAAGAGCAGCCAGCCAGGTCAGCGGCTGCCCTCCCGGATCCCTGCCACCCCAGCGCCCCACGGTTATTTTTGGCTGACGCTGCCCCACCACTGCAACCTCAAACCTGCCACCTTGCAAGCCGCCACCACCGGGTGAAACGCTCCTCCTTTTCAAGGGCATGGAGGAGGGAAGCTGGAAGGCTGCCAACTCCGCTTCGACGGAGCCCTGGCTCAGGCGATTCCCACCCCAGCTCCACACCAGGACACCCGCACCCGGAACTAAAGCACAGAGACTCCCGGAGCGAGGAGCAGCCCGGGCATTTGTACTGTCAGCTTGGCCTGGCCCCTCCTCAGGGCTGGAGAGGATCCATCATCACAACAAAACAAGCAGGGGGCCTGCGGCCCTCGCTCGCGTCCCTTCCTGACGCTCGGGTCCCAGAGATCTCATAGCCCCGTCCCCCGTAACCGCCGCCAGTGGAGGCGAGGGGAGACCTGCGGTGGGCGGGTGGGGGGCGGGGGAGGCAGGCCAGCTTGGGTCGGAATCAAACTCCAAGCCGCGCGGGGAAGAGGTGTTTGCGAACTAAGCCTCGAGCCAGGCGGAGGGGAGGGTCTGAAAGCCCCTCCAGCGTATCCCAGGTAGGGCCCCGACCCCATTCCGCGGGCAGGCTGCAGGGCCAAAACCGGATGGATCCCTGCAGGGGCCTCAGAGGCCTCTCATGCTCGGACGCCGACACGCGGGAGCAAGCGGTCTGGGTCTGTGGTGATCGCCCTCTGGGGAAGAAGCGGCGGGTCAGGGGTGAGAGGTCGGGGCCGTGGCCTGAGGTGGGCCGAGAAGAAAACGAAAGGGAGTAGCCCGAGACCGAACCAAGAGCCCCGGGACCCACACCTTGCGCGCCCGCCCCGCCGACTCACCGCCCGCCACTGCTCCCGTCGCGGGCCCGGGCACTACACTCACAGTCTCCCAGGCTCAGGCTGCTGCTAGGCCCCACTCCCCGCACCGATCGCCTCTTCCGCTTCCGGCTCCGGCCTCCGCCCGTGGCAACCCCGCCCCTCGCGTGACGCAGCCGTCCTCAGCCCGAGACTAGACCCGGCTCGGCGCCAACCACCCCCCCCCCAGCCCCGGCCGCTCTAGCCCCCGACTCGAAGGCTCTGGAGGACCTATCTTCTCGGTCTGGCTCTGTGGGGCAGCGGCAGAACCTGGTTCCTGTAGGGTCGAGGGGAAGTCCTTGACCGCGGTCCGCCCTCCCGCCGTGTCGCGTCGCACGTAGGCCCTAAAGACGCGACAGGGGCCCGGTCCGCGGCGGACTGCGCCGAGAGCCAAAAGGTGGAGCCCCAACCCCGCCCGTGCCCGTCTGTCCCTTCCTGCGCGCCGGGAGGAGGGCATTGTTTCGCTGTCGCCTCCGTGAAACCAGACTAGGCTTGAGCGCAACGCCTGGCTCCGGGGCCCAGGAGGGCGCTAAAGGTCACGGAGGCTCGAGAAGACGGTCCCAACTACCGGTTATGTGGAAGAAGCAAATGAGACCTTATTCTTTGTGCAGGTTTTTTTTTTTAAGCCGTGGCGGCACACCCAAGCCCCCCTGTAGGTGTACAGCAGTTTGAGCAGATACCAGACAGTCTTGTACGCGGGGTTTCTGATGGGACGGGGTCTGGAAGAAAGGGTTGGTGGTGTGTGTCCTTTTCCTAGAGCATCCTTGGAGGATGGCAGTAAGCGGACCAGCATTTTTTCTCAGTTCGTAAGCCCCCACCAAAGAAAAGCCCTGCGCCCCGCCGCGGCCAGACCCGGTTGCAATTTCGCCCGGAGTCACTCGGTGAACCTCTCTACCGCGGCTCACCAAAGCCCGCCCACCTACAGTTCCGCTCTCGGCCAGGGCGGGTTAACGAGGCCCTGTTTTCCAGATGACAAAAGTGAGGTCGGGTCTTTTGGGTTTATGAGCGTGCACTCTTCGCCCCCGGGCTCTCGCTGGCGTCGCTAAGCGAAGCGGCCTCTAATTGTCCCCGCGCCACGCCAGGGACACAAAATCCCTCCAGACCCCGCCCCTCCCCGGGAGACCGCGCCGCGGAAGCCCGGTACCCGCCAGCCCTCTCCCTGGCCCCGTCCCAGTCCCGCACCAATGAGAGCTGGGCACGCCCCTGACGCGAGGCGTTGCCTCCCCGCCAACCAAGCTCGGCAGGAGCGGAGCCGCCCCCGGAGCTCTCCAGTGTCTAACCTCTGGCTCTTCTTTAAACTGGCGTGTGACGGCGTGGCTTGAGCGAGTGCTTAGTACCCCCCAAATCTCCACTAGTTCCACCATTCCTACTGGAAATAAACAACCGAAGTTAAGTAAAAACGGGGTGCTTGCTACACTACTGCAGCCTGAAAACCGGCTCCCGGTCCCCCTCCAACCAAACGCACCCAGCTCCCCAGTATAGAAATTCAGGAACCGCTTCTAGTGTGCAGTTGGTGACCGAGAGCCCGGAAGCCTGCGCCCCTAGATCCTGAGCCTTTAGGAGTCCGAATTGCCATTCTTGCCTCGGCCTCGAAGCTTGCCCCATGGCCTGTGGCCCTAACAGCCAGGTTTCATCTAAGGGTTTCATCCACTCAGTCGCGGTGGGAGGACTCTGATATCTCCTCCCACCTCTTCGTGTTGCCCACAGATCCTGTGGCTCCTGGAAGCCGGGATCACGTTGGCAACTGAGGGAGGAGCAGCTCAAGAGAGGTTCCTGTCCCTAGCCCTGCCGTGGGCACCAGGCTCTGAGGGGGTAAGTTGGGCCCTCTTCCCACTAGCCCTCCTACCATGGAGAACCCAGGAAAAAAGCAGAGCTTTCTTTTTCAAAAGTAAAATAGAGGACTTCCCTGGTGGATAAGACAGTGGATAAGAATCCGTCTGCCAATGCAGGGGACATAGGTTCAATCCCTGGTCCAGGAAGATTCCACATGTCTTGGAGCTCGAGTTAGAGCTCTAGAACCCTAGAACTGCAACTACAGAAACCTGTGCACCTAGAGCCTTTGCTCTGCAACAAGAGAAGCCAAGCAATGAGAAGACCGTACACCCCAAGGAAGAGTGGCCCCCACTCACCACAACTAGAGAAAGCCCGAATACAGCAAGGAAGACCCAGTGCAACCAAAGAATTAAAAAATCATAAAATTCTTTTCTCTTTTCAATTTCTGGTTATACTTCTGGAGAGGGTTGGCATTATAATTTACTTTTTAACTTTTTATTTTGTATTGGGGTATAGCCAATTAACACTGTTGTGATAGTTTCAGGTGAACAACAAGGGATTCAGCCATACATATAACATGTATCTATTCTCTCCCAGCCAAACAGAATGTGGCTTTTCTGGTACCGGTATTGAAGGCAATTAACTTAAAGGAGGGCTAACCAGGTGACTCAGTGGTAAAGAATCTGCCTACCAATGCAGGAGACGCAGGAAACGTGGGTTCAATCCCTGGGTCAGGAAGATCCCTTGGAGAGGGAAATGGCAACCCACTCCAGTATTGTTGCCTGAAAAAGTCCCATGGACAGAGGAACCTGGTGGGCTAGTCTATGGGGTCACAAGAGTTGGACACAACTGAGCGACTGAGCATGCATTCTCCACCAAACTCCCCTCCCATCCAGGCTGCCACATAACATAAATTAAAAACAAAATTTTAAAGTAGAATAGGTGCCATCTCCCAGCTCCCTCTCTAAAATCTTAAGTCTAGCAGCTGTCCTGCCTGAAATTCTACCTTAGAGCCTCATTCTTTTGTTTCTTTGTTCCTAAAAGAACTCACACCTAGAAGAAAGAGAGGCAGAGTATCAGGCACTTGGAAAAAGTAAAGTACGGGCAACTGCTTCACCCCTAGTTCACACACCCCACACCCCTCATTCCTCCAGTGCTGGATGGTTGAGACCTTGGCAGTGGATGGCTGAGAAGCTCAGGGCCTGGGCCACCTGCAGAGAAGGTTTACTCCACATCTTCCACCCCTTAGGTCTAAGCTCTTTCTCAGAGCCTCAACCCATATGCCCACCAAATCTTTTCTGTGCCACACCAAGGAGATGCCTCTGCCCCACACCCTGCCACTAGCCACCTGAGCCCCACAGCAACTCTGACCCCTTTCATCTCCCTTGTGCCCGCCCTGGGCTCTTGGCCCAGCTTACCTCTCTCTCCAGACCCCAGCTTTTCTGATCCCCTCCTTGTCTTGCTGTTCTTGCTCTGTCTGCCACATCCATCTTTACCCTTTCCAGGACAGTTAATTCACCTTCAGGCCTTAGCCCAAGGGTCACCTCGGGAAAGCCTTCCTGGGAGCTCCCAGGGAGGGTCAAGCTCCCTTCTCTCTGCTCCCACAGCCCTTGGTGGGTGTGCTTCCTCTGTGCTGGCCACACAAGCTCAACAGCCTGGCCCGTGCCACTCCTGCTGCAGTAAACCTTCAGTCCTCACCCTCAAACCAAGCCAGGCAAGCTCAAGGTCTCAGTAATGGCTGGGGGCTGCCCATAGAGAGTCCCTGCCTCTAAGTGGAAAAGACAGAGCACCCAGCCAGGGTGGAGTTATGGGTGCTGTGCCAGGACGTGGGAAGTGGGGGCAGGGGCTGGTCTTCATGGTCCATTTTGGAGATGATTTGTGTGATGGTGAACCCAAGGGAGACAGCTGAGGAGGGAGCTATAGGAACCTGAGCCTGGAGTCTGGAGAGGAGAGTCAAGGTGTCTAGAAGGGAGAGGGCCTGGTGGGTGGAGGTACATCCTGAGCAGGGGCGGGTTGGGAATGTATGTGAGGAATAGGCAGGTCAGTTGTAGTTAAGGCCCGCATCTTACAGTTGAAGCCATGAA
Source organism: Giraffa tippelskirchi (assembly GCF_054371585.1). Taxonomy (NCBI): domain Eukaryota; kingdom Metazoa; phylum Chordata; class Mammalia; order Artiodactyla; family Giraffidae; genus Giraffa; species Giraffa tippelskirchi. The sequence continues at coordinate 33,551,321 of NC_137286.1, read as the reverse complement.
AGCCAGAGAGGTGCTGAAGCAAGGACTTGAACCAAGGGCTTCTGACCCCCTATATCAGAGCTGAAATACAACATCTCCCCAAATGTTCCCTTGCCTCCTGCCACTGCTATACTCCCACACTAGGAAGGAGAGCAGCGTAGTTGGGGAACGTGGGCCCAGGTCGCGGTGGACTGACTACCTGTATGACCTGGGGCAAATGAGTACCAAACTCTGAACTTCCGTCCCTCTACCCCAAACCCGGGAGGATCAAATGAACCCGTGGTTGTTCAGCATTGGCTAGGCCATAGTCAGCACCCACAGATCATGGAATCTGTTGGAATTGAGAACTGTTCAGTGAGGTTGAGGCTGGTGTTTATTTGAAATTTGAATCACCAGGGAGCATACTGGGCAAAAGGTTGGGGTTGAAGGGTTTAGGTGCCCACTCAGCCCCAGGGCCTCAGTTTCCACATCTGAGGAAGGGACTCCCCTTTGTCCTGCTGTCAGGATCCATGGAAGCAGAACCCCATGAACTGATGCCTGGCTCTGCCTGCTGTCCCCAGCACTCCCATCGCCCCTGGCCACTGGAGTGTGCTTGCCACTGAGCCCCACTGAAGGATGCAGGTGAATGTAGGGGAGGTGGGTGTGGAAGGCTCTGGGGCCCCTGCCAAAGCCTGCCTGCTCTTTTCCTGGCAGGTGCTCAGACAGGGCCCCTGAGCAAGACTGGAGGCAGAGACGGGTGTAACTGGCAGAGAGCAGGTGGCAGTGGTAGATGGCTGCCTGTGGGCAGCACTGGAGGCCCTGTCTGATCAAGCACAGGCGCTGCAGAGGTGGGAACATGAGCTGGAACTCAGCAGGGCCTAGTGAGCTGCTGGCTCTGAAGCAGAAAGTAAAACTCTGGTCTTCTCCCCCTGATCCTCCCTGCTGCTCCAGAGCTTCAAGGATGTCACCTGAGCAAACAAACTCCCCTTACTAGACTGAAAACCCCAGAATGCTCAGGGCTGGGGCCCATGTCTGATGTCATGTTCCCAGGAAGAAGTCTTGTCAGGGTCTAGGTCATCCAAAGGAGACAGAGGGAAATGGAGTCCCCACCAGGGCTACCATGTTGAAAGTGTCATCTGTGAATGGACCCCTTGGAGGTGTCTGGTGCATTGCCTGGTGAGGCTGGGAGCAGCAGACAGACGCAAAGGACGGACCAGGGAACCTCTGTCCCTCCCCTCCCAAGGAGAGTAAGAGGGAGGGAGGTAGTTGGTTTTAGCTCAGTGGACAGGAGAGTTTCCTCATAAGCCCAGTCACCCCTGGTGAAGCTTCAGTCCCCAGGGAGGGAGAGAGGGTTATGCTAACTGAGGCTTCTGGGGGAGATATCCAGCACCCCCGTCCCATGTGAGCTACCTATGATGGCATAGTTACCTAAGCCTTTAGTGGCCTGGGAGTCTCAGCCCACAACTGACCCTTCTAGAGCCATGGCTCCCTACCAGGCCAGAGGGGACCCTGGGGACCCAGTTGACCTGCCCGCCAACTCTCCAGCATCCCACAACAGCATCCCCTGTACTTTTCCTGGAGCTCCAGAACCATGAGGAGCTGGGTGGAGAAGGGGATGTGTCTTGAGTCCAACTGGAGGTGGAGGGTTTCACATCTGGAGCCAGCAGTGATAAAGGCTGGGCAGCTCCTCAGAGCCTCAGGGCACAGGTCCATACTGGGCCCCCAGCTAGGCTTATCACAGCTGGTGGGGTAGGCAAGACCTGCTTTATCAGGGGCTACAGACACTGCCCTGCCGGTATGGGGGATGTGTGTGGTGAGGCTGGACCCGCCCTCTCCAGGGGCTGGTGCTGCCTTCAGCCCTCCCCTGCTGTCCCGTTCCACACCCCCCTCCCCCCTCCCCCACCAACCCAGCAGGTGGAATGCTCTGTGGCCTGCCTGGAGCAGGAGAGGCACCAGCTGTAGCAATCACAGGGACAGAAGGAGTGGAGGAGGCCAGACAAGGACACGGAAGACAAGAGATGGTGCCGGGAGATGAGAGAGGGGTGGAGTGGCAGAGGATGGGCAGAGAGTCCCTTCTGTTTCCACTTTCCTGCTACTGTAGACAGAAGTGGAAAAGGCCCATGTGTGTCTGGGCCAGATGAGCTGACAGTCCCCTGGCCCTGGGGGCCCCTGAGGTAGGGATGACCAGAGGCCCCCTTCAAGTGGGAGCCTGGTATGGCCCTGAACACTAGCCCTCCTACACCTTCAGCCCTCCCTATACTTCATTCCCAGGTCTTCATTCTTGGAGCAGTAGCTAGGGAAGGAGGGTGGTGCAGGAGATGCTGTTCAGCCCAAGGGGACATCCCCCTCCCTACATTTGGGAAGACCTTGCCATCATCCAGCTGACTTCTCTCCAGGTTCAGATGGGAAAACAGTCGAGAGGGCAGAGAAGAGCTTGTTCAGGGTCCTAACAGTGGGTCTGAAGATGGGGAGGAGCCCCTAGACTGAGTGTACCTGCAGGAGATGCTGGTACTAGGCCAGGAGCCGTGGTGGGAGGGCCTCAGGGCTCAGACAGAGTCTTGATGGGGGCAGCTGAGATGCCTGTAGATGCTCAACCTTCCTGGAGAAGCCGCTGTTGATGCTTACCCTGGGGGACCACAACAGGGAACCTGTCAGCCCTTCAGGGAATCCAGGTACTAACTCAGCCAGGCTATACCCACCTATGCCGGAGGCAGAGAACCAGGGGGGCCTGGGCCCTGTCCTTGGGGATCCTGAGGTTGAGGGGCCCTAAGGACACCATGGAAAAAAGAATGATCAGGAGGGACAGCTTGGAACAGGCCCCCTACACAACTCTACTCTGGTGAGCATGGTTCACATTGTAGGTCCACTGAAACAGCACCCTCTGCTGGTGGGCATCGAGGAACTGTCCAGCTTTAAATCATTTGGTCCAGAGTTGAAGCCTGGAGTTCTGAGAAGACTTTGTGGGCTGGGATGGTCAGAGGAGGGCTCCGGGAAGGGTTGAGTCTCAGAGGATGCGGAGGTCAAGAACTCAGGAGGAGGAAGCTGCAGGCGTAAAGGCCCACGGGCTAGCCTGAGCAGACAGATCCCAGGCAGGGGAGCCACTCCCTGGCCCTGAGGCTGAATCATGACTCTGGGCAGAGTGGGGGTCTTCACAGGTGAACAAGAGACTCTCAGAGGAACTGGGCCAGGGCCACCAACAGCTAGGGGCCTGCTTAGAGCAGCTACGAGGTGAAAAGACAGCCTTGTGTGGCCCTGGAAGCAGAGCATGTCTGGCTGCTGGGGGAGAAGTCAGTGCTGCTAGCAGCGCCAGGGGCAGCCCTGGGTCAGGAGGCTGGCCCACCCCTCAGTGTCCAAGCTGGTTGGGGTAGGGGTGCTGTTCTCACACTGGTGGGATGGCCTGCGGGCAGGAGGTGAGCCAGCCTCTGTCACCACGGGTAAAGGAGAGGAGACCAGAGCCCCAAACCCCAAATCATGTGGCAAAGGCCAGATGCCCTTTCCCAGGTATCAATACTCCTGGATATCACATTCTGGATCATTCTTGGGAGCATGTGGGAGACCTGTCAGCGCCAACCCGTCCTGGCTCCCCTCCTCATGGCTGAGCCCCACCTGTCAGCCCAGGGCCAGGCCAGAGGGAGGTGAGGTAACCTTAGCTGCTAAGCTCAAGTCAGGATGCTTGGGAGTGGAAGTGCTCAGAACAGAGGGCTTCATGTGTGCAGGGAGGCATGATAGAGCCTTCTGCCCCACTCCCCATCCCCGCCATCAGGACATAGTGAGGACTTCCATGCAACTTGGACAGGAATCACTGAACATGGGTAAAAACAAAGTGATCTGAGGTCCATGTGGTGCCCAGACTGCCCCATTCCTACTACTGCACACTCAAGGTCTAGCAGGTACCCGTGCCCCTCAGGAAAGAGTTGGAGGAGGAAGAATCACATTCCAGCCTTCATGAGAAGGTGGCTGAATACTGGAGGGCATGCTGACAGCAGGTAGCAGTGGCCCTGAAATTTACAGAGGAAGAACCGCAGGGGCTTCAGAGGCAGAATAAGGTCTGGCCTCCCCGGATCCGTGCAATCTGTCCACCCCTTTCCTCTCTCTCCCCATTCTCATCTCCACTGTCCTGTCTCTCCCTGGCATGCCAATGAATCTCTTCCCCCTTCTCAGGATGCCCCTGGCTGTGTCCTCCACTTCTTTCCTATCACTTCCTCGTCATTGTGCCCTGTCAATCTCTGCTCTTTCTTGCAGCGTGCATGCACCAGCCACCCACTACACACTGACCCTCTTTCTCACACAGAAGAACCGAAGTCAGAGCAGACCACTCCCTGTCCCCCAAAGCTTCTGGTATAAGAGGGGGCACACATCAGGCAGGCAGTTAGAATTTAATGTGCCTGATGAGGGGAGAGGCACTCTGAGAGCTGCGGGTGGGGCGGCAGACAGCAAAGTCTTCCCTAGAGAGGGGGTTTCTGGGCTTCAAAATCCTCACTGAGGGATGACCAGGCATCTTCAAGGAGCAAAAGAAAAAAGGGCATCTCAGGACTTCAAAGAGTAGTCCAGAGGTTAAGACTCTGCGTGCAATACAGGGGGCGTGGGTTTGACCCCTGGTCGGGGAACTAAGAGCCCACATGCTATGAGGCATGGCCAAAAACCTTTTTTTTTTTTTTTTAAGGGTATTTCAACAAGAGGGAAGAACTATTGAAAAGGCCCAGAGAGAAGAGACATGGAACCGGGCGTATTGTGAATAGTCCCTGATCCAGATGAAAAGTGGAGTAGGTGAGGAGTTGCTGTGATAGGTGGGACGGGGCCAGAGCACAGGGTCAGGGATCCCAGGTCCTGTCCACCAGACTTCAACTCCAGCTCCTCCTGGGGGTCCCAGGCTCTGTCCACCTGACTTCAACTCAAGCTCCTCCTGGAGGGGGCCTCTTCCTGGCCAGCACAGGCAGACAGACTGTGGGACACGCACACATACCAAGACACACCTCAGACACTCACCCAGAGACACATGCACGTCCTCCCAGATGTGCGCACACACAGACACAGAGCAATAGATACAGACGTTGAGGAGACGGCAGAGAGACCCAGACGGGATGTGTGCTGTGCAACAGGACCCTGACCAGAGTCGCTCGGTTGCTGTGACTGAAGCAGAGGGACAGGGCATCTCAGCCGCAGCGATGAGCTGGCCTCAGGCCCCAGAGAAGGTGGCTGTGCTGTGTGCTGTGCTTAGTCGCTCAGTCGTGTCTGACTCTTTGCAACCCCATGGACTGTAGCCTGCCAGGCTCCTCTGTCCATGGAGATTCTCCAGAAAAGAATACTGGAGTGGGTTGCCATGCCCTCTTCCAGAGGATCTTCCCAACTCAGGGACTGAACCCAGGTATCCCGCACTGCAGGCAGATTCTTTACTGTCTGAGCCACCAGGGAAGCCCCAGAGAAGGTGGAGTTGGTCTAAATCAGTGGATCTCAAACTGGGGTCCAGTGCTGGGCTCTGAGAAGGCTGTCAGTTCCTGAAGGAAGCAAATTTGCAGTACCAGTTCTGCCACTGCACATGTGTACAAAAAAAAAAATCTCGGCTTTTGTCTGTTTCTCAGCCCAGACTACTGAGGGTCGGAGACATCTCCGTGGGGGCCTGAAGACACACCCCCTCTTTATGGGGTGTGCAGTGGCTCATGTCTGAAAGAACACAGTGACCGAGGGCTGGGCCCTCTGGGCAGATTCAGGCTCTGGGAAGGAAGGAGGTAGACCCAGGGGAGCCCTGTGCAAACACTATGCAGATGGCCTGTAACCAGTGTAGATGTGGGCCGCAGCGCTAAGGTCTCCCAGCCTCGCGCCCCTGTCCTGCGATACCTCGCTCTCTCCAGTCCCTGGGGGCCCCTCCGAGGACTCACCTGTGAGCGAATGTGAGCCCCAGGCCCTGTGCTTGTGCAGAGGGGGTGACCTAGAAGTTGGTCCTGCATCATGAGGGTCCTGTGTGGAGTGGCCGATGGGCTAAGCACAGCAGGGAGAGGGGGCAGCAGCTGGACAGGGTCTGACACTGCACCAGCGACTGGCTGCAGGGGCTGTGAGGGGCGCCCAGGGCCTCCAGCACTCTCCACCTCTAGTCCCATCCCCCACCTCAGGCTCCTTCCACCCTCCTCTTCTCAGAGTCTCTACCTCAGTCTGTCTTCCTTTTCAATCCCAGGATTCTGTGGGCTTCACTGTCCCCAAAATAGAGCTTAAGAATCCACCTTCCAATGCAGGGGATACGGGTTCAATCCCTGGTCGGGGAACTATCATGCCACATGCAGCAGGGCAACTAAATCTGTGCACCACAACAATAAAAGCCCAAGGAGGCAAAAAAAAAAAAAAAAAAAGGACTGTGGGCTATGGAAACTGACTACTGGCTCATTAAATTCTGCCCCACATTACACTATTGTATGCCCACATTGTGTACTCCACCTCTCTGGGAAGTGAAGTGAAGTGAAAGCCGCTCAGTTGTGTCCAACTCTTTGCAACCCCATGGACTATAGAGTCCATGGAATTCTCCAGACCAGAATACTGGAGTGGGTAGCCTTTCCCTTCTCCAGGGGATTTTCCCAATCCAGGGATCGAACCCAGGTCTCCTGCATTACAGGTGGATTCTTTACCAACTGAGCCACCAGGGAAGCCTCTTTGGGCCTCATCTGTAAAAATCAAGAAGAGTAACAGTTTTCCTCCCTCAGCAGCTGGCTGTGAAGATTAAACTGGGCAAGCCTGTGAAAGGCTCAGTGCTGTGCTGGACATGTGGCACATAGTCCTAAAATGTTAGCTGCTATTGTTACACACTTCACACTCCTGCAGGCCTGGCTGCTTTGAGGCTAAAGTTCCCCTTGTGAAGCAGGGTCCCTTTAGGGCCAAAGAGCTGCCGTGGGGCTTTGATCTTACATACCCTCTGGGTTAGCCTGTTAGGGCTGCCACCCTCCCTCCTAAGTTGCTTCAGTTGTGCCCGACTCTTTGCGACCCTATGGACTGTAGCCCACCAGGCTCCTCTGTCTATGGGTTTCTCCAGGCAAGAATACTGGAGTGGGTTGCCATGTCCTCCTCCAGGGGATCTTCTTGATCCAGGGATCGAACCAGCGCCTCCTGCGGTTACTGCATGGCAGGCAAATTCTTTACTGCTGAGCCACGGGGGAAGCCCCAAGAGCTGCCATAACCCAGTACAAGGTGGGACTTAACCTACAGAAACGTACTGTCTTAGCGCTGGAGGCTGGAGTCTGAGATCAAGGTGTGTCGGCAGGGTTGGCTCCTTCCGAGGCATGTGAACAAGGCACTCTCTCTGCACCCGTGTTTTCAGATTTCCCCTATTTATAGGGTTTGATCCCTAGGTCAGGAAGATCCACTGGAGAAGAAATGGGAACCCACTCCAGTATTCTTGCCTGGAAATCCCATAGACAGAGGAGCCTGTTGGGCTTACAGTCCATGGGGTTGCAAAGAGTCAGACACAACTGAGTATCTAAGCACAGCACAGGGCCCACTCTACTGAGCTCATTTTAAATTTACTTCCGTACAGACCCCAACTCCAACTGAAGTCCCACTCTGGGGCACACCTTTTTCTTTCAGGGGGCACAGTTCAACCTACAACACCTTCCAATGTGCTTCCTGCTACCTTCTTTTATAATTCTTTTTCATTCTTCTTCCTTTTATAAAAAAAAAAAAAAATTGCTTATTTGGCTGTGCTGGGTCTTAGTTGTAGCACGTGGGATCCAGCTCCCTGACCAGGGATGGAACCCGGACCCCATGCACTGGGAGTTCAGAGTCTTCGCCCTGGACCACCAGGGAAGCCTCCCTACTGCCTTCTTGTTGGGTTGGGTTGGGTGTGACTTGGGATCTTGGGGACCCAGCTGTTCTTTGTCTTGTTTTTCCCCTCCTTTAATCCCAGGACCCTGACACAGCTGCAGAGGCTGGCATGTCCACAGGAGGGCCCGCTTAGTGAGCCCCCAGACACCTCATCCACATAGTCGTGGGGGAGGCAGATTGGGGTCCAGGTTGGAAATTGGGCTTCTCTCTGCAGGCCAGGCCCTGCCCAGATGGAGGAGCCTGTGTGGGGGTGTCTGTTGGCATTAGGGGATGGGGGTGGGGTTCCCCTCAGATGGGGCTGCAATCTGTCCTTCCTTGCCTGGCCCTGGCTAGTGACAGGAGCAAGATGCAGGCTTTGGAGAAGAAAAACAACCAGAGGGCTGCCAGGATCCAGATGGAAGGTGGAAGGAGCTGGGAGCTGTCTGGAGTTGGGGGAAGAGGGGCCCACCTGGAGACAGGACCCCCAAGAAGCCCTTCCTGAAGACCCCAGAGTCTTCCCCAAGCCAGAAACCAGGGACCTAGTGCAAAAAGCAGGCAGCCCCATCTCCGTCATAGGGACTAGCCCCTTCCCCTCATGGGGCCTCAGATTTTCTGTCTGTATAATAGGTCCCAAACTCCTTGTCCGGGCCTCTGCAGAGCTGGGGGTTCAGGTCCAGAGTGTGGAGCCTCCTGGACTGAGGCAGCCCTTCTGCTCACAAATGGACAAGGGCTTCGCACTCTAGGCTGAACGGGATGACTGGGGGCAGGAGCGGGACTCCGGGTGCAGCTGGCACTGGAAGTTGCAACGTGAGCTACTAGGGGTGAGGGTCTGTGCCCTCTGGTGAGTGTGACCCAGGTCTGCCCACACCCGAGGACGGGAATGTGAGAACCGGGAGAGTGCAGCCGGCCAAGGAGGGTGGCCAGCAGCCCAGATGTTCCCAAGTCTTCCGCAGCCGCCCCCTTCCCCCAGGCGCAGGCTCTAGCAGAGAGCCCAGGTGATCTCTTGGAGTCTGTGCAGGCAAGGTGGGCTCCAGGCCTGTTGGAGGTCTGGGCCCAGCTTGGCTTCTCTTTGGGGACCAGACTTTTACATTTACTGAGTGGGCACCAGCCAAGCCAACTCCCCTCAGCCTCCAGTCCACTGTCTGTGGAGGAGGCTGCTGTGGAATCCTCCCTGGGTCTCTTGGCAACAGGCTTTCAAGAACACAGAGATGCGTTGTGGCCTGCTGGCCTTGGACAAACCCTCTGCTGACTCAGGGCTCAGGTCCCCATCTGTGCACTGGGAGTGTACTGGCGGGACTCAGGGGTTCTGACCCTTGGTGATACCATGACCCTATTTGGTTTATCCATTGGGTTGCTGTCCCTCGGTCACGCTCTCTCCTACTCTTTATGGCCTGCTTCCCAGTGGAGTGGCCCACTGGCCTTGGTTGGGTTAAGGAGGTTCAGAATGAGATGAGGGCAAGGGGCCAGGGTCCTGCTGTCCCCACCAGGCCCCAGGTGCTGCCAGAGCCGAGGCCCACAACGGAACCCAAGGAGTGTCCAGGGTGGGCCCCCGACCCCAGAGACAGAGGAGAGAGCTTGGGAGCAGGCCCCCGCCCACCCTCAGAGAAGGTGACAGCTGACGTGGTTGGTCCTGGCTGCCCTCCCTCAGGGCTGGGGATGGGGCTGGAAGTAGGGCCTCCCAGACAGAGGATGCAATGGTGTGGGCCAGGCCCTCTAAGACTACACTGGGTCCTTGTCCCCAGGAAACAGAGGGTCTGGGACAGAGGCCAAGGCCACCTGGGAGGTGAAGGTAGGGTGAACTCTGGAGGTGGAGAGGAGAATGCTTGTGAATCGGGATCAGGATGTCTCTACTGTGGGCCAAGATCTGAGCCTTGGGGCCCTTGCTCCGTCTTGGGGTGGCCCTGGATGGGGACCAAGCACTCAGTCCTCACCGGCACAAAGCAAATGCATCAGGGTCAAGGCTTTGTGGGCCCGACCTGGTGCACAGGGACTGAGAAAGGGAAGGATGTGGAGATTGAATGGGATTTAGGGACTTGGGCTTGCCCTCAGGCAGCTCTCAGGTGGGGTGGAATCAGTCACACAGGAAGCACTGAGGGAGTATCACCCATCAATATTTTTGGATTCAGAGAAATTTTTAGTCACTGAAAAATTTGGAGGGGAAGAAAACTGACCACTGACAACTGACTAGGTTAGCATGAACAAGTCCGCCCTCTCTAAACCTCTGTTTCTTCATCTGCAAAATGGGGATACTGACAGTACCTACCTCAAAGGAAGATGTGAGGATCACGCAAGACCTGGGGCACCGTGCCAATTTCTGGTGCCCCTGAGCTTCTTTATACCTGGGGTCCAGTTTGGGTGTCAGTATTAAAGCCATAAAACCAGAGACCCAAGATCAACTGTGTAGGGGGGCTTTAGCCACATAATCTATCCATTGTTCCACCAACAAGGCACTGTTCCCACTTCTTTTTTTTTTTAAAGAGATTAGGAGAAATTTTATTGAAGATGATTTTCCAGAAAATTTACACAATTAATAAGGCAAAGTATGTCAAATAAGGCATAGGCAACAAGGGGGCCCTGAATTTACTCTAGAAACGCTGCCTAAGGCACTACCAAAATAGACAGTTGTAAATCCCTGATCTGACTTTAAAGTTTTATGATTTTAAAATTTTCAATTCCAAGCACAAGGTGACACGACCATACTAATTGCTAATCTCTCAGTACAGGCAGATGTGAGAAATATTACATCCATCCAAGGCACTGCCTCCCTCGTATATGTTTGTAATATATCTGTTTGTATGAGGTATGAAAGTCAACTTGGCTATTTTTTTCTTTAAATGCATTTTAAGGACTTTAATGGCACTTGAATGAATGGTAGCACAATAGGGAAAAGGACTATTTTAATATAAAACAATACTAAATCAGCATGTGATGACATAAAATGTTGAAGTATAAGAATTTTATAAATGATAATTTAGAAATTAGAAATGCTTTTATTCAAAACTGCAAAAAGGTATCAATTCCCCTAATCCACTAGAATCATAGGTCTTATGAATAATAGCACTTACTGATGAACCAAATCAAGAATGCATAATATAAAATTAATTTTCAAAAGGGAACAATTCTGGTTAAAATCAGAATGTAAAATTATGAAGACCAAATCAATGACAGTGGTGACAGAACACTTGACTTGGCCGATGAAAGCAATGCATGCTTATGCCCAGCGGTCCCCAGGTGCCCTGTGCAGGATCGGGTTCCGGAGACTGAGGAGGGGGCCCAGTGAGCCCGGGACCCTGCCCCAGCTTCAAACGAGAACCTCTACTTCTGTCTTACAATACACTGAGATCACATGCAAATCATTTCTTTTAAAGGCCTCCTATGTTCAAAAAAGAAAATTCTGAAAACCAAAGCAAAATCTACATGCTGTTCCCCAGCACACAAAGAGAACTGAAACTAGGACATCTTAGACAACAAAGGCCCCAAACTACTGGAAGAATCATCAGTTTATGTTCCCACTTCTTATTAAGTTCAGGAAACAATTGGATATAATGAGCAGCCACCAATGACAGACAACGTAGCATGTTCATGGCCTGGAGTTTATGTACTGTTCATGCTTGGATACCACACTAACAGTGATCAGGCCTCATCCTATGACTCTGCATGGAGGAGTTGGATGGGGGCTCCTGTCCTTTGCCTCAGCTGCTCTCTGGGGATCCTGAGCAAAGGGGGGGCGCAGATCCATTAGTGGACCCTCAGGCTGGGAACTATGTCCTCAGGAAGCAGGAGCTGGTGCAGCTCTGCTGTACCAGTGCTGGGAGGACAGGCACCTCCAGCCAGCTCTTAGCTGAAGGCATCATTTGGGGATTCTCTAGAGGGGCACCCCCTACCTCTGTGTGGGACTCAGGCCCAGTTTCTCTCTTTGCCCTTGTCTCTCCGTCTGCAAACTGGAGGGAGAAACAGAGGCCTGAAGGGTCCTTCCAGTGTGGGCCTTGCCTGGTTCGCCTGGCTTCCTCAGCTGCCCGCCCTTCTCTGGACAGGGCTGGGGCTACTCCATACCTGGTACCTGCCCTGCCCCTGTGCCCTCTGTCGGGGGAAGCCTCTGTCTTATCCACTCCCGGACCTCAGCCACAGCCCTGGAACCATAGAGGAGAGGAGTATCTCAGAAAAGCTGGTGGCCAGGGCCAGTGCCCAGGCTGGGGAAGAAAAGTGGTGTGGGGACTGAAGCCCAGAGCCACCAGGAAACAGGTTCACAGCCTCGCCCTGCAGCACACGATTGAGGTCAGTCCCCAGCCCAGCCCCAGTGAGCCGGGCAGTCCTAGCACAGAGGGTCTGGACTGACAGGCCTCAGGAAACCAAGGAGGGGGAGACAAGGACCCTTGGGGAGAGGGGAGGACCCTGTGGCTATGCCTTTAGCCCCCAAGGACAAGCTCTCTGTCAGCCTATTGTAGGTAGCTGCAGTCAGAGGCTGTCTTTGTCCCCCACCTGCCATGGGGCCTGCAATGCTCATGTGCCATAAGGTTCCTGACTTCGTGGGTGAGACTGCCTGGCCCTTTCCCAAAGGGACCCTGTGGCTCAGAGTAGAGCTGGGCAGGGAGTGGCCAGTGGGGATGCTGGGATCCTTGTGGGGCTTGGGTGGCTCACTGATTGCCCCTGTGCCAGGTGAGTGATGGCTAGGATCCTCTGTCTCACTGCCTTGGCACTGGGCTTTCGACTTTTCACAGTGAGTTTTCATTTACTTGTGCTCTACAGTGTCCATTTCACAGACAAGAAACTGCCCAGAGAAGGGCAGTAACTTGCCTGAGGTCACACAGCAAAACAGCAGGTCAGTCCCCTGGTTCCCTAACCTGTCCCAGAAGGGTGGTTTCTTATTTCACACTGTCTATTCTGAGCTTGGTAGCAGGGCCACCTTCAATGTCCACGGGCCAGGCCGCTTAGGGTTACATCCCCTTCGAGGTCATCTGGCTGTTTTTCTTTTTCTGAACTTCCCTCCCTACCTTCCTGTATGCTTCCTTTTCTCACAGAGCTCTGTCAACTGGGCCACATGCCCCCAGAATCTTCCTTGATGCTGTCACTGAACACTCCCTCCATCAACGGCCTTAAGTGAAGCAGGGTTTTGCCAAGGAGGACTCTGGCAGGGTGACAGGACAGAACATCTCTGGGATTGTTTCCCCAGCATCATCCTCTGCAAAATGTTCTCCACCCTCCCTGCCATATACAGGCCACTGTGCGGGCTGCTGAATTCTCCATTGAGAGATCCAGCACTGGGTACCGAACCCAACTGAATCAATGGTCTCCTTCCTAGGGTCACTTGACTTGGCACAGAAGAGTAATCCATCCAAGGCTGAATACTGGACACATAAAACTAAACTGGGGATCCTGTTTTTCTCTGTGGAAAAAGCTGGATTTCAGTAAGAGTAAATGGAGCTGACAATTCCCAGAAAGTTAAATTGGGACAGAGAGATTTTGCTTCAGCCTAAGGGGTCTCAGGCTTCCTTAGTGGTTCAGATGGTAAAGAACCCCCCTGCAACGTGGGAGACCTGGGTTGGGAAGATCCCCTGGAGGAGGGCATGGCAACCCACTCCAGTATTCTTGTCTGAAGAATCCCCATGGACAGAGGAGCCTGGCGGGCTACAGTCCATGGGGTCGGAGAGTTGACAGACTCAGCAACTAAGCGCACATACCAGGGTGTCTCATGCATGCAGAAGACATAAACTTGACCTTTGGTCTGGTCCTCTCATTTTGTTCTGTAGCTCAGGCAGCAGGTTGGGCTGGTCTTTGGGAGGGCAAAAATACCTTCCATGGGCAGTGCTTCTGGGTTCCAGAACCTTCCTGGGGCCAGCTTGAGGTCCCACTGCCCTAGGGCTCCTCCACACATTCTGGAGTCGGACAGTAAATACCCATCCATCCTGCTCACATGGACCTGTTTGGATCCCTTACCAGTGAAAACATCGTCAATGCCTCCAAACCAGAGGACTGCCCCCTGTCCCAGAGGTCCTCCCTGGAGGCCGAGCATTGCCCTCCACTGGCTTATCTCAGACCCGGCTCCGGCTTGTTCCCTCGGTACAGACCACCCCACCACCCTTGGCCTTCTTTTGTGTCCCTGTGTCCTAGCTGCTGCAGGGCTTTGTACTCACCGTCTCCAAGCGCAGCCGGGTCCTGCTGGTCTGGTCGGTTCCTTCTCCCCTTCCTTCCCGTGGTGGTTACAAACCTTCTCTTCCAGAAGCCCCAGGCCACCAACTCCTCCTTCTTTGCGGTCAGTAACTTGCACTCCATTTCTCAGGGACGCGGGCGGAGACGCGGTCTGCGCTGGGGGCTTCCCTCCACTCACCGCGCGACTTTCCCAGTCGCCCCGCCCCTCGCCCCATTGGCTGCGCGGAAGGCACATGCCCAGCCCTGACCAATGAGGTGAGGGAGGCTGCGGAGAGTGGCTGGGAAAGCTGGTCCCCGGGATGCTGGAGTCCTTCAGGTGATTCCCTGCTGTGCGCGGCGTGGGGATAATTGGGCCAGAACGATAATCAGACCCACTCTCTACGCTCTGCTTCCTTCTCATCACCAGGCTGGGTCACCCCAGCCCTAAGTGAAAAAAGGCACTTGCGGGAGAGGTGGGACAACTGCGTAAAGTCTGTTCCCAACCTGCGGTTCAATACATGTGACCTCGTGCACATTTCTGCTCTTTAGTTTCTTCATCCGCAGAATCAACAAAGTCACTGCCTCACACGTCTGTGGGTTTAGTGTTACATACGACACTTGAGTACAGAGTGCTTTGCCTCGCTCATGGTTAGGGCACAGACCCTGGGCTCCGTTGCCACTGACTGCTGCTCTCTCCGCTCTGGGACCTCATTGCTAGTTATTCAACCGCTCCGTACCTCCCATCTCATAAACATGTAGAGGAGCAAACGAGTTAATTCCTGCAAAAAACTTAAAAGCACACCTGACCTACACCAATGTTCAGTAATTAGGACTTTTACAGCCTCCCTATCACTGCCAGCTACACACATCCCACGTCTGGGGCACATGTGCAGATTTCCTCTGGGGTACAAACCTGGTAGCAGAATTGCTGGGCCCCGCGACATGTTCATGTTCCACTTTACTAGGAAAAGCCAGTGTCTTTCAGAGTTAGGCTGATTTACACTCCCCCCAGCAGTCTGAGAGCTCCCATAGCTCTCCATCTTGGCCTGGAGTTTGTTTTGTTTTTTTTTGGCCATACTGGGTCTTCATCACTGCCGGCCGGCTTTCTCTAGTTGCAGCCATCAGAGGCTACTCTCGAGGTGACTTTTCTTGTTGCAGTGCTCACTCTCTATAGCGTAAGAGCTCCATAGTTGTGGTGCAAAGGTCTAATTGTCCCTTAGTGTGTGTACTCTTCCTGGACCAGGGATCAAATGTCCCTTGTTTTGGACCACTGGACCATCAGGCAAGTCCAAGGCCTGGTATTTTAAGACTACAGCTTGTGACAATCTGATGACAGCGAATGTTTTTTCTGTGTTTCCCTGATCACTGATGTCCAGTCATTTTATTTCCCCTTCTGCAGAATGTTTATGACTTTGCCCCCTCTGCTCAATCTTTCTTTTTCGCTTTTGTCTTCAGTTCAGTTCACTTGCTCAGTTGTATCTCTTTGCGACCGCATGGACTGCAGCACACCAGGCTTCACTATCACCAACTCCCAAAGCTTGCTCAAACTCATCTCCATCAAGTTGGTGATGCCATCCAACCATCTCATCCTCTGTCATCCCCTTCTCCTCCTGCCTTCGATCTTTCCCAGCATCAGGGTCTTTTCCAATGAGTCAGTTCTTCACATCAGGTGGCCAAAGTATTGGGAGTTTCAGCTTCAGCATCAGTCCTTCCAATGAATATTCAGGCCTGATTTCTTTTTTAAATTATTTTTTAATTTAATTGGAGGCTAATTACTTTACAATATTGTAGTGGTTTTTGCCATACATTCACATGAATCAGCCATGGGTGCACATGTGTTCCCCATCCTGACCCTCCCTCCTACCTCCCTCCCCATCCCAAGCCTCAGGGTCATCCCAGTGCACCAGCCCTGAGCACCCTGTCTCATGCATCAAACCCAGACTGGCGATCTATTTCACATATGATAATATACATGTTTCAATGCAATTCTCTCAAATCATCCCATCCTTGCTTTCTCCCGCAG
This sequence comes from Giraffa tippelskirchi, assembly GCF_054371585.1. Taxonomy (NCBI): domain Eukaryota; kingdom Metazoa; phylum Chordata; class Mammalia; order Artiodactyla; family Giraffidae; genus Giraffa; species Giraffa tippelskirchi. The sequence goes on along the minus strand of NC_137286.1, from coordinate 33,535,432 downwards.
AGTCCAAAAGTCTGTTCTTTACATCTGTGTCTCTTTTGCTGTCTCGCATATAGGGTCATTGTTCCCATCTTTCTAAATCCCATATATATGCGTTAATATACTGTATTGGTGTTTTTCTTTCTGACTTATTTCGCTCTGTATAATAAGGGCCTGATTTCCTTTAGGATTGACTGGTTTGATCTTAAGACTGCTTTTTTCTTAATAAACATTTAAAAAAAATCCTGACTGCTACTCCTTCGTCAGTTCTGTATTACAAGTATCTCCTTCCAGTTTGTCTTTTTATTTTATGGTATCTTTTGATGAACTTTTTTTTTGGAGGGTCTAGTTTGAAGAACTCTTTTCTCAAGGTCTTAGGTATTCTCCTATATATATATATATATTTTTTTCTTTTCTGTTAATTTAGAGTGGCATGGAACTGCAGGCCTGGTGCCTTGTTCTTCCCAGATTCTCCATTTCTAACTGGAGCCTTATTCAGCTGCTACTTCTCCCTCAGTGTCGCCTCACATTCACTCCATGCTGCTTCTATTTCAATGTCTTTGGACCATGCTTCTTCTCATCTGGTGGCCTCCTCCTATAACAGGCCCACTGAATCTCCACGTGGCAGCCCTGTGATGTGTCACAGGAAGTTGTGACATGTTATCCCAATTATGGGTTAATAAGTAAAGAACTAAAGGGTTGGTTATTTCTTTCAAAAAATTTTTAAATATCAGTGAGAGGTTCAAGACTGTCCCAACGTCACTCTCACTTTCCAGCACTTCAAAATGGCAGAGAAAGGTCACAGACAGGTGAGGTGTATCTTATGGATGGAGGAGGACAATCACAAACCCACCCAGTGCTTTACCTCTCTGCCCATTTCTCTTAGTTCTGTCAGTACCAGGTTGTGCCCAGAGGATGTGCACTGTGGTCTAGGCCTAAGTTTCAGCGGCAGTGTCCCAGGGCGTCCTCCAACTAGAATGTCTCCCAGTTCCAGGTCCCCCTTCTAGAAAAGCCTCTTTCTAAGCCTCTGCCCTCCTCAAAACATGTCAGTAGTGTCCTGATGCTCAGAGGATAGTGCCCAAATCCTCAGCCTGGGCTCCATCCTGGCCCCAGCCACACTTTTGCCTACCAGTACTACCCGCAGTTCCCCAATGCCAGGTCCTTTGATGCCACATGATCAGTTCATCTGCTTTTCCTCTTCAGCTGGCAACTTCATTCTTCCCGCTGAAATGTCCACCTCTAGGAAGCTTTCCAGGGATTCCCTAGTGGGCTGCTCCAGCATTTATCTGCCCATTGGTTCCAATCATATTTTGTCGAGTCGTGTGTGCCTTCCAGACACACACAAGAGTGTGAGCTCTGTAAGTGTGGGGACTGTACTTACTCAGCAGGAGTTGAAAGAGGGCTTGTTCATGGCCCTGTGCCTGCTGGGACCCTGACGTGATGCCAGGGGTCAGTGCGGGTGGTCATGCAGTATCAGAGGTGCCCAGCGAATACAGAAGACAGGCTGAGAGTAAGCGCTTTGGGGAAACAGTGAGTGAGCACTGAAGAGAAAGTTGAGGAAAAATCAAGGGATCAGAGGAGTAGTTTATTTAGCCCCTTTTATTCGGAAGTCCCTTGACCTCTTCCTATTACTGTCAAATGAAAGAGCCAAAGCACCTGTGTCCTGCTTGTGTGAAGAGGTAGAGGTTTATTGAAATATAAACATTCGAGAACATGTAAGATAGAAAATAACCACAACATATACAGACACTTGCTGCAAGAGGACTTCTGAGGTATTCATCCACTGCCTAGGCTATCCATGTGCTATCACATTTTTTTCCTGGTTAAATACAAGTAAGATGGGGAAGGGGAGGGGACAGAGTGGCCCCGGTCAATGGCTGCCATGTGACCTCAGGGCTGCACCATCCGGAGAGCTCTTCTTGGTCCGGGGCGCCATTCTGGGCGCACTGGCTGGCACGCCTACACTCTGGCTTTCAGGTTGAGACCTTTCTGTTTCCCCTCAGGGCACCGAGGCCTTGCTGAGAGGGTGAGGCTGGGCAAGCTGCCAGGGGAAAGGGAGAGGATCCAACAACCAGGAAGACACAGCACACGGTCCCTGTGTCCTCCGGGTGGGAAGGGTCCATCCTTCGTGACCAAAGTCCTGAGAAAGACACACTGGCCAAATGTCTGTGACGCCTTCAAGTGGGCCCAGCGCCAGCCAACTGGGCTCCTCCCTGACACAGACACCAGACGCCCCTCTCTGCCCAGCCCTGTGCTGGCCTGGTGAGGCCAGGAGAGGGTCAGCCCCCGGCGGATGGGTGTGTGTGTGTGTGTGTGTGTGAGGCCAGGAGAGGGTCAGCCCCCAGCGGATGGGGCTGTGTGTGTGAGACGGTGTGGGGGGCTAGGGGAGAGAGAGGAGATGCAGTCGGTGACGCTGCAGCTCACCAGGCTGAGGCATGTGTTCTGTGCTCAAGTGTCTGATTTCCCTTTCCTTTCCTAGCCAGACTGAGCATGGGGCGTGTGTGGGCTTGGGTCCACCTCGGCCTCCCACCGCTACCGCCGGATGATGTCACAGTGGGCGGGGTTCTAGTGAACACTGCAGAGTGCACTTGACTGACAGGCGAGCCGTGTGTGAGAATCACCTCTTCTTTATGACACAGGAGCAGCCCATTTCACCCCAGGGTCCAAGAGGCGAGACAGAGCTCTCTCAGCATCTCCTCACCCTCTGGGGCAGCTCGACCCCTGCACGGTCCATGGCCTCCATGGCCTGCACCTGCCCTGAGGTGGGAAAGCTGAGTGAAGGGGAGATGCCCTGCCTCTACCCCGGTGAGGGACTGCCCCGCTCTGGTGGGAAATGGGTCAAGGGCCATCCTGACAACCAGTGTGGTTTCAGGACCCAACCTGCGTGAAGGGTCCCTCCATTCCACCTCCTCCTGCCGCTATGATCCCTGAGTCATCTCTCCTGCCACCTCCCCCTCCTCCTCACTGGGGGATCTTAGGGAAGGGCCAGAGGGGCTGGGGTACCAAACCATTTGCTCGGCTTTGGGGGAGATCTGCTTTCATTTCTTTGGTGCTACAGTAACAACAATAAAAATTTTAAAGTAAAAAAACCCACAAAAGTCAGCAAACACATATAAAAAAGATTTCAGAGATGCAAATACTTCCTGAAGAATCAAACATCAACAATTACAAATCTGAGGTATTTCAATGAACCTGACACTGGCAGGTTTAGGGATGTAGGGGCTGAGACTGCCCCCCACCGAGAAGAGGGGGGGGGCCTGAGGGACAAGCAGGCTGTTTCCTGGGAGAGCTGGCCAACAGGGAAGAATGGAGGGGGTGCGTGAGGTCTGGGCGGGTCAGAAAAGGGCCATTGGAGTGGGTGCCAGGGCCTGCTTGGGCCACCCCTGGGGCTCTGCTTCTCCCTCGGCAGATCCCCAGCAGGCCCTGGGTCCTGAGGACTGCCCTTATCAGCCCTTGCTCAGAACCATTAAAAGGGGGTATGGAGCCCTGAGGACTGCTTCAAGACATGAATTTGAGGGACCCACACTCCAAGAACCAAACACGGTAGGCAAGGTGGACTGGGAGGACCCCATCCCATGCTCAGCAGAGAAGGGCCACAGAGGTGTGCTCTTGGCTCCAAGCATCCCCACATGGGAGTTAAAGATGGGGGAACTGAGCAGGGGAAGAGACCAGTGACCCTGGAGTCACAGAAGAAGGCAAGGGAAGAGAAATAAATTAAAGGGGAAGGGGTGTGGAGGGCCTCCAGCCCTGTGTCAGCTTACAGATTGTCAATACACTGTGCCCGGGATGGGAGGGGGCCTGGGAGCTCTGGAGGAAGCTGGACGCCCACAGACCCCACCCAGTTCTCCAGGACAATCCCTGATTGGACAACGCTGCCCTGTCCAGCCCCTCCAGCCTCTCCCTGCCTCTAGAGTACAGCAGGACCTGATGGAGCCTGGGCAGACGGACATGTCCAAACTCTCAACATCTGGCCAAATGGTGTTTGATGTGGGCTCCGTGAGATGAGGTAAATTCTGTGCATCAACTTCTGCCGCTCTCAAAGGGAGAGTGGGGAGTGGGTAGCTGGGTCCTGCCCCTCAGAGGGACCAGCTGGTGGAGGGCTCTGCACTAGGGGTGCCCCGGGATGAGGTAGGACTTGGTGAGCAGTGAGAACTGCTGCTGCTGCTGGAGCTGCTGCCAATGCTCTGGGGGGTGGATCCTGTGATGAGGTGGACTGCAGGTTTCTGGGCAAACAGCACACCTGAGTGAGCGGGGGAAGGGAGAAGGCAGCGTGAGCAGATGGGGAGAGCAGGGATGGGTGTAGGGGTTCAGTCCCTCACCGTATCACTGGTGCCTAACTCTGGGTGAAGCTTCAGGCCAGAGGGTGCACTTGGTGCTGACACTGCCCTGCCAGCAGGTGTGTCTAAGCTGCTGAGGGGGATAGTTATTTTGCTGAAAGGCCCCAAAGGCTCTAAGGGAAGTGTTCCCAGACTATGTTTAGGAAGATTAGAGATGAACCCGTCAAAGAAAGGAGACCTGTGCTTAGAAAGACTGTAATGACAGATACATTTAACTTATGCATGCGTGTGTGCTAAGTTGCGTCAGTGGTATCCAACCCAGTGAAGACCCTTGGTGACCCTATGGACTGTGTAGCCCACCAGGCTCCTCTGTCCATGGGATTCTCCAGGCAAGATTACTGGATGGGGTAGCCATGCCCTCCTCCAGGGGATCTTCCTGACCTAGGGATCAAACCTACGTCTCTTATGTGTCCTGCATTGGCAGGTGGGTTCTTTACCACTAGTGCCACCTGGGAAGCCCTGATTTAGTTTACAATACAATGTTAAAGGCATGGATGGAGTTGATTATGATTCCTTACATTCAGTGACTTTCTTTTAATTAACGAGCCAACCGTTGGTCAAAAAAGGGTTAGACAAGGGGTCTCTATGACTCCGTCACAGGTGGAGGGGGACCTGCCATCCCGTTAGCAGTCCTCAGTCCTCCTCATCCAGAACTACTTTACCTTTGGAACTTTGAGACAACATGAAAGGAAGGCCCCCTGGGAAGGTATTCAGACAGGAGGGAGCCGCACCGAGCCTGGCTGCCAGCCTGCACCTCCCTTACCTGCGTAAGTGGTACCATCGATGTCCACAGACATGCTGATGCTCCCAATGCTGCTCGTGGTTAGGTTCAGTGCTGCCGCCGAGGCCTCTGCTCTGTCCTCTGCTGGGGACAAGGGAGACAGCAGGCCCAGTCAAGCCCTTGGGCATTTCTGTCATCCCCTCTGAGACTTGGCCACCCCCTCAGCCCGGCCGCAGCAGCTTACAGCTGTGTACGGACGTGTTTAGTGCGATTCAACAAACCCTGAGCACTCATTATCCCCAGACGGGGGTGGGGGTGGGTCCAGGATGGGGGGAGGGGTCAGGGTCAGAGATCACCAAGACCAGCCCCATCCACTGAGGACTCGCCTGGCTTCCTCCTTCCCTTAAATAGACTGGGAGGTCCTCAAGGAGGGGATCTGCCTGTCCAGTCCTGTCACTCCCTCTCAATCTGAGCCATCTGCGGTCTGTGGAAGGTGGCAGGCACTGGCCCACCCGAGACTCTGTCCGTTCCTGATGTCGAGAGCCAAGAATTCTTCCAGTTGAACTGCTTCATCTATTAGCCTCTGGCTTGTGCACGACCAGGGGCAGCCGGCCTGAGTGGGGAACAGGGCAGAGCCCTGCTGTCTGGGCCACCATCTCCAGTTTCCTTGGGCTCCTCACGAGAGGAGAGTGGGACAGGAAGGGGCTGCCTGGGAATACGCACAGCTCCCTTCACACCTGATTTTCCCCCAACACAAGCCTGCTCATGTTTGTTCTGAGAGAGAGTCAAGAATGGCAAAGAAAATGTGTGAGGGGAAAAGGGGAGAAAGAGGAATGAGGGGTGTGGGGTGTGTGGCTTCAGGGATGAGAAGGTGGGGCATCTGAAAAATGTGGAGGGCAAGGGACAGATGTCAATTATGCTGCCAAACTTGTATTTCCTCCTCCCTTCCCTCCCGAGGGCCACTGGCTGCCGGCCTGAGGCAGCTCTGGCCCCTTGCTGGGCCTCAGGAGTGGGGCGCAGTCTTTCTTCCAGGTGGTGGGGCACTGTGGGGAACGGTGAACCCTTTAACTGAGACAGATCAAAAGGCAGGAGTGGACAGGGAAGACCCCGCAGCTGGCCCTGAAGGTCTCTGGCTCCTCCTCCTTAACAACTGCTTTTCCTTTTTGCTACAGAACAGGGGATGCCTGAGGAACTGCAGGCACCCTGAAAAATGACCTCAGCTTGGTGAACTGAGGTCTTCATGGCCACTGAATCCCCAGGTGACTCCCTGGCCTCTAGATCCTCCTTGGACTGGGTGAGAGGGCTGGGGGCAGAACCTGGAGGGCCCCCACCCCAGTCCCCAGATGTGAACCTGCCCTGAGTGGAGCCGGGGCCCGGCGCGCAGGCCGCTGCTCACCCCTGCCATTGATCCTGATCTTCATGGGCAGCTGCCGCGCCATGTTGAACAAGTTGCGCTGGAAAGCCTGCTGCACCAGGCGCTGCTCCTCCTCTGACAGCCTGGACACCTTCTTCTCAGGAGGCTCCCCTGACTCCAGCCGCTCCCGCAGCTGTTCCAGGGTGGCTGTCCGGGTACTGGCCTGCTGGCCAGCCAAGGTCACGGGCACAGCCAGGCGATTTGGCACGGGCACGGTGGTCACCGGGACTCCATCACCTGGCAAAGGCACCAGAGCTGGACCCAGCCCACAACCCGCCCTCCCGCCTGAGTCTTGGACCCGGGGAGCTTGGTGCCCCTTCTCCCCCAGGAGCCCTGCAGACCTTTCCTGAGAGGAGTTGCCGGGGATATTCGAGAGCCGCTGGCACTGGTGCCACCACCGGAGCCCAGCCCAAGGATGGGGAAGCGGATCTTGGGTGGGGAGAGGAGGGCAGGGGCCCCGGCAGTGGCGGCGGGTGAGTAGCCAAAGAGGGAGGAACTGTAGCTGGGCCGCCGGCCCTCCCTCCTGTTGCCGTCAATGGCCGCCTGCAGCTCGGCAGGGGAGCTCAAGGCTTTCTTCTCGCACTCGTAGGCATAGAGATATTTCATATACCTGGACGGAGGGAAGGAAGGAAGGAAGGAAGAATCACCCAAAATGCAGTTCCAGGACCACTCTGTGTAAGCTGATGATCCTCTGCAAGGGGCCTCTGTGGGGCAGGCTCTGTCCTCTAGGACAAAGGAGCACAACCTGGTGAACTTGGTGGTAGAGGAACCCCCAGGATAGTGGGATGCCCCAGCCCAGGCCCCCTAACTGCACCCAGGGATAAATGCGGCTGGAACTGGAGTCATGGCTCATCAGGGAAACGGCTAACATCACTAATGTTTCGTGTCTGTGTGGCGCCTTTCCAGTGTCCTGGGAGAAAGGAGAAATGCCATGTTTTGCAATGTCTTTCTGGCTCCTTGATCTTCTAACTGTTCTGAGTCATCTGTTCAGACAGGCGCAACTCTTCCTATTGCATGTAGGCCTAGAAGTGCCGTCCTGCTTCGTGTCAGATGTCCCAAGAAAGCAGTTCTCTACCTAAGAACCTTGGGAGAAAGATAGCTCTGCTGGCTGTCGCTCTGTTCCCAACGTCTGCAGGAACCGTTTCATTGGATAAGACCCTTCTACTTTTCAACAAGGCCTTAACAAGCCACCCAAGCCACACACAGCTGATCCTTCTTTTTCACAGAGCAACATCCTGAGTTCTCAAAGAACAGATTCCCCCCTGGCCCCCATTCTTCAATGCTCCCTCTGCTCCTGCCACCTTTATAATTAACTCAAATGGGTACAAAAACAGGTCACCAATCCCAGTGGAGGCCTGCCTGCTTTCCTCTGGGTAAGCTGAATGTCAAGTACAAAGGGCCAGGCTTAGAGTGGGGGTACTGTGTAGGAGATGATGTCTTGGAAAGATTGTGGACTTCAGAGGCCAAAGTCCAGGTGTGAACCTCAGCCTGCTTACTAGCTGATACAGCCCTGACCAAGCGACCTAGGCTCTGAGACTTAGTTCCTGTTATCTGGGAAACAGGGACAAAACCTACTTGCTGGGGTTGCTGGTGAGATGGAATGAATGAAATGAAACAAAACGGAAAGGTGAAGCGACAGCACACAGGAGACACCTGAGAAAAGGCGCTCTCAGGTTTACTTAGGTGACCGAGGGATTCATCTCAGAAAGCTCCTGGCTCTTTCAGGCATTCCACCCGTCTTGCTCACTGCACGGTGGAATTTCCTTCCTTCCTTGCCTCAAGGTTAATTCCCTCTTGCGAGCCTCAGCCTCCTTTCCGCAGGGCGCGGGCCACTCACTGGGTCCTCAGGGTGAAGGCGGCGCTGGTGATGGACGTGGGCAGGTTCAGGCCTTTGGTGATCTCTCTCCAGATCTTCTTGTTGATGATCTCCACCAGGCCCCCCTTCTCCGTCACCAGCTTATACAGCATGTACAGGTCCAGGATCTGCTTGGCCATGATGGGGATTCGGTTGATGGGGGTCCCTGCGATGGTGCAAGGAGAGAAACAGAGGGCTAGGTCATTTTCAGGCAGAGAAAGAAGACATCTGTGCATGCCCACCTTTTGCTGGAGTTGGAAATATGTTCACAAATCTGCTCAGAAGTGTAATTTGAGTCAAACTCCCAAAGCCTGGAAGCTATCAGACTAGCTGCCAGGTCTCCTCGGGAAGAACAGAAAGACAGGTCCAACTCACAGGCTGCGTGGCCTTGGGTAAAACACATGGCCTTTCTGGGTCTGTTCCTCGCTGTAAATAAGAGAGCCCGACTACATGACTTCAAAGATTTTATTTTTTGCTAGCAATATGACTCCTAATGATTTGGCAACTCAGTCCTCTAGAGCCTTCAGAAGTCATTTGGCTGCCTCCCCAGTGAACTCACTCTTTCCTGACCCCTGCACAGGGGAGGGCCTGTCCCACTGTCCACCTGGACAGCTCCCGGGCTTCTCTTCTGCAGCTCTCAGCGCCATTTATAACCGTGCTTTATTTGCATCCTGCCTTGTTTTCTCCTCATCTCTTCTCCTGCTGCAGGATAGAGAAATGGGTTTTTTTCCTCTCCTGTCCCCACCATGTCAAAGGAGCTGCTGAGCACACAAGTCTCCAAGGGGATGAAAAGCCACTCAACAATTCTCTCCCCCCTAATCACTCCACCCCCTCCCTGGCCTCTAAAAGAGGGAGGGTCAGAGCTGCTTCCGCCCCCTGGCCCCGAAGGGAAGTGACAGGAGTCAGGGACTTGATTAGGAAACCTGGCCCTGAGCAGGAAGGCCCACTAATGAGCACCCAGGGACAGCAGAGAGGGCGGGGCCAGGCCCCTTTCTTGGGCAGCCAGGATGCTCGTCAGGAGGCGTGATGGATGACTGTCATTTGGCAGCCCCGGGATTAATGATCTGGAGGTCAGAGGGGAGAATTCCAGCGGGAAGGGTCACCGTCCGGGGCACAGTATGAGACTTGTTGCCTTTTGATGGCAAGTCCTTTTACTGTACACCGGCTGTTCCTCCTCTGCCTTGCCCGCCCCCCCCACTCCGGCTTGCTGCGGTCTCACTGACTGCCTGGTGGACGTCAGGCCAGCTTGATTAGAGAAGGGCTGTTTGTTTCAGCTCCTCCTGCTTCTTTCCCCTCAAGGAATGGCATTTTCATCTCAGTCCTAGCACACTGCCCTCGCTCTTTTTATAGGGTAATTCAAGACAGAGTGGAGTGGAGGCTCCCACGATTATGAGGAAGAAGCAGTGTGAGCGCAAACACATGGCATTGCTGTGGTGGTCCCAGGCCTCTTTCCTCAGTGTAGGGGGCAGCTACAGGTCCTGAAGACCTTTGTGCTGACAAAGGCCATGGAGTTAAATTCAAAGGATCACTGGTAAAATGTCAGGACTGCCGGCATGCTCCTAAGACACAACAGCGCACATGCTGGTTAACTTCTCCCTGTGCTGTTCTGGACAGAAGACTTCATTCCTGTCATAAGTACAGAAGTCTCACGTAACAAAATTGGTCTCCCGGCAGGACAGGGCTAAGGTCTCCCTCCTCTGCAGCCGGTCTGCCCGAGCCTTCATGTCCTTGCCTTGAGAGTCTGGGAGGACCACTTCCAAGGTTCCCTCCCACAGGACCCCGAAGCTCTCAATTCCAGAAGCTTCCGGAACATCTTTACATGTGACCCATTCACTTCCAAGTCAGATGTTCACACTCAGCTCCCCTTCATCCCCTAGGCAAGCTCCCTTTTCCCATCCCTGCCTCTTCATCCAGCAATACCATCGCTCTGAGAGGTCTTGGGCAGGAACCTCTGAGGGAGACTGCTCTTCTTCTCTCTCCCCCACCTTTAGGTTGCCTGGAGGCTCACTGATTCCTCCTCTGAGGCACCTTTCAAAGCTCGCTTGCTCTCTGCAGCCATCACCCTGGGCCAGGCCCTCACTGGTTCCCCATTAGATGTCCCAGCAGCCTTGAATAAATGCGCTCAACCTGCATGCTACTGCCAGACAATCTGATGAAAACACCACTTTCACCCCATTACTCACTTCCTAGTTTAAAAAACCCACAATGACTCTAATTGCCAACCCAGCCCACCTCACATGTTCAATATCATGACTCAGGTTCCCGAACACTCCTTAGAAGATTGTGTGTGTGTTACTTGCTCAATTGTGTCTGACTCTTTGCGACCCCATGGATTGTAGCTCACCAGGCTCCTTTGTCCATGGAATTCTCCAGGCAAGAATACTAGAGTGGGTTGCAGTCCCTCCCCCAGGGGATCTTCCCAACCCAGGGATTGAACCCTGGTCTCCTGCATTGCAGGCAGCTTCTTTACCATCTAAGCCACCAGGGAAGCCCCCACTTAGAAGATTATGTATGATGTGTTTCAAGCACATCCCAATAACTTACTCTCAATCAGCTGGGTCTTCTCACCCTTACCCCACAATCCAACTTCTTTCTCCTCTACTTTTTGGGTTTTACTCTTCATCAACTCTAAAATGATGTGATCAAATCCTCCTTATACAGGCCTTCAATGTTCACTCTCTCCAGCAATAACTTTCTAACTACCTTGGTTCGAATATATTTCTTTCCTCTCCGAATTTCTATTAAAACCACAAGTTCTGCAAATAATTACATATATTTCACTTATGCTCATCTGGTATCCCAGGAGGATTGTAAGCTCCATGAAAGCAGGGACTGTTTTTTCCTTCATCACTACCATGCACATTAAACAAACAACGTGCTTCTCAGAGCCAAAGCAACCAGTTCTGTGCTAACCCAATGGGGAATATTAAATGCATTTCCCTCCCTGTCAGTGGTGTGCCCGCCTGGGTCTGTCACTAGCTCTAAGTGTCTAATGCTGACAGCCCTGAACAGAAGCCACCCTCTCTTCTCAGATACTGGCAGATTCATGAGTGTCACGACCTTTATTAAACAGACTAGGGAAGTGAGGACTCTAGTGGTTCAGCCCTTGACGCCTGAGTCCTACAGTAAGAGGACCAGCAGCACAGGAATGGATGGAGAGCTGGGGATTTTGAGAAGGTAAAGAAACCATGAAGTCATTCAGTGGGGCCATAGAGAAGGGGAGACAAGTGTCAAAGAGGGGAAAGTGGCTGGGTCTGAGATATACACAGAACAGGCATGGCTGAGTGAGTGACCACCAAGCTGGGCTTGCCCAGATGAGGGTGTGCCATCCTTCAGAAGTGTTCCCTTGGAGAGCCAGCTACCCCATGGCTTTGGAACTCCACTTGCGAATAGCTTTCAGAGTTTATACCATTTTCATCTGATTCTCTCTCCAAGGTGGTAGACCTTCAAATATAAGGGTATGTTTTACTTGTAGAAACAGTCATTCAAGGAAACAGGCCAGGAAAATAGGATGAAGTGAGCAGGCGGTTTATACTGATTTTGTGTGAACATGAGGTGTGGCCATAAAGCATGACAGATTTCCTCGTGTGGCTCAAACTGCCTCTGAAGGCAACTCCCCAGGGAGGAATTATAGATTCCCTCAGAGCAGTCACTGGACTAAATGTCTAGTCATTTGAGCTGACTTCTTTCAAAGACAACATCACAGATGTGGAAATGTCATTACAAATTCGCCTCTTTATAGTCACACAGCAAGTGACTGCATTAGGCTGGGAGTTGCTCGAGGACCTGGGAAACAGGCAGATACAGGACCTGAGAAGACGAGGAAGGAGCAAAGTGGCATTCTGAGTCCCCAGAGTGACCCCTCCCCAGCACTGCTGGAGAGAAACCACACCAGGGCTGCTCTGCCACCCAGCCCCACTCTGGGCACACGGGGGTCATGGTTTCTCTCAGCGGGGCCCCTACTGCCTGGCCAGGCACCCCAGTTTCAGGAATCGGCAGGTAAGAGGAACAGGCGTTTTCCTCCTCATGGATGGCCCTCCACAAAACCCCTAAAAGTAGCATCCAGAGCAGGTGGGCCCTCAGTCCCACCAGAAACAAAGCTGACCGTATCCTGCAAGCCAACTTTAAACGACATCATGGCTTTCTCACATTAAGCAGCCAATCCGGACATAAAACCTGCCCTGGCTTTGATTCTTTCGACAACTAAGAGAGAAGCAAGGTCCTCAGGCTGGTCTCGCTCTGTGGTCTGCCCTGTGCTTAGTGGGCCTAGTAGCCATCTCCCTTGTCCCAAAGAGACTCAACTACAAAAAGAGGCGGAGAAGACCTTTTAGCTGAGTTTCCCTCCCTGAACAAGAAAAAAAAACAAAAACATCATACTGGGGGGTGGGGATGGGGGATTGACATATTCAGGCCTCAGTTTCCCTGTCTGGCTGAAGCAGGGAATTTGGACTAGACGACTTCTAGCTCTAAAGTCCTATGAGTCTAGGAATAAAAACTCGAAGTTCAAGTCCATAAGCAATGCCTCTTCCCCCAGCCTTGGGGGGAAGTGGGGGAGCTTCTGGCCCACCCTGTGGGCTGGATTACATCTTACTCTAAACAGCCTCTCCACCTGAGAGACAGCAGGCCTCAGTCCACAATAAAAGCCAAAGCAACCTGCAGAGAGCCAGGAAGGAAGCCAGCAGCCACTGCAAAGCATTCTCCATGGGTCACCAGGATCGGCCCTGCAGGGGGCCGAATCCCTGCCCCCATTATGCCTCCCAGAGTGGGCGGGAGCACGTTTCGGGAAACCCTGTGGGCTGTCAGTCACTGCTATCAAAGCAGGAGCTTGGATTGAGGGTAATTAATCATGGTCCCTCTGACAGCAATCCAGGGCCTTATCTGTACCCCAAGAAATGCCGCTGGTCTCCAGTTCCCTCCTCAATAAAGGAGACTGACAGTTCCAACAAAGAGGCCCCTTATCAGATTTCAGCCAGGGAGCCTGACGCAGCCCTAGGGAGATGCGGAAAAGGCTTTCATGAGGCTGGGACCCAGGGAAGCTGTTGGGGGCTCCGGGGGCTTTAACCCTTGGAGGTGGGAATGCCGCTGGGCACTGGCACTTATGCTGCTATCCAGAGCCCTCAGCACAGATGGAGCCAAACAAAACCTGCTCCTGGTCCTCGGCTCTCCTCCCTGGCACTGAGACTGTGGAGACACAGCTGAGTAGGGACGAGGGCAGAGCGGGGAGATGGTCTCCTTGAGCATGGTGGGCATGTTAGGGGAGGACCACTTCCTCCCCACCATGGAGAGTGGGCACATTCCAGGGATGACCAGAAGTAATTGGGGGCAGGGACCCAGGACAGAGCTGTCCCAGGACAGAGGCGCATGGCTGCCTTCCTGCCTACTGGTCAGGGGTGAGAGCCCAGGACCCAGGGTGTGGCCCTGCCCAGGACCCTCGCTGCTTTTCCTGACTTTGAACAAGATCATTAATCATTTCCACAGCATGTCAAGAGAGCTGGGAGCCTGCAAGAGTTAAGTCCCCAGTTAACCGGGAATGCAGAGAGCAGGTAAGCCTCCTGCTTACTCCTCTGCATATTAATTCCTGCCCAGCTCTAGTCTTGCACCCCAGGAACAAGTAAGGGAATGATTGGTGGTATTTCCCCCCCTGACTTGCTAATGTAGAAAATATTTCCCACTGGGAAACTAGGCAGCAGAGTGTGGTGGTGTGCCATGCAGTGTGGAGCTGAGTGTTCTACAAGTCAGGGCAGAGCAAGGATGCGCAGATATCCCGATACTGGACTGGTCCTACACGTACCCTTCAGCCCTCTACCATGATCTCTCACTAAGGAGAGAGATGAGTATCTTAAGGATACAGCCCATCAGATCTTTTCTGCTGTGTACACCCCACTATCCATCGCTCATAGCAAAATACAGAACATTTCCAGCACTCCAGAAAACTCTTTCATTGTGCTTCCCAATCAATACCCGCTTCCCAATCAATACCCACTCCCCATCACACTCAGAGGTAACCATTATCCTGATATGTATCACTATAGGTGATTTTCTTGAACTTTACACAAACCGAAGAATGCAGTATATATAGTTTTCTGTGAATGGCTTCTTCTGTTACACATTAGGCCTGTGAGAGCCATCCCAGCTGTGTACAACAGTAATTCATTCTTTGTTATTGCTGTGTGGTATTTACTCCACTGGAGGACTATGCCACCATTTAGTTGTCCATTTTACTATTGATGGACATTTCAGTTCTTTCCCGTCTTTGCCTATAATGAATGGTGTTTCTATGAATACTCTTGCGTGTGTCTTTTAGTGAACCAGAGCTTTCATTTCCATTGGGGATACACCTGGAGGTTGAAATGCTGGGTAATAGGGTTGGCATTCATTTAGCTTTAGCAAACACCACCAAACAGATTTCCAGTAGTGATACCCATTTATAGTCCCACCAGCAATGAATGGAGTTCTGGAGGCACCACGACCTGAGAGGCTAATTGCAGACCCATGACCCTTCTTGATACTCTACCAACTGCTTTAGGTGAAGTTTAATAGCACATGCAGCCTTGTACTCTACCATGTCCGATAATAAAATTAGGGCTATGGCGGTGCTGTTTCCTCCCATAAAAACTACGCTCAGAGAAGAAAACTAAGGAGTTAGAAGGAGGTGGACCGTCAGGTCTTCTTTGCTTCGCCTGCTGCTGGTCAACAGACCGCCTGAGTGTCCAGGAGAAGGGTGGAGGGGTGACTGGGGAGAGGCCCAACAACTCAAGGCCATTGTCCCTGAGCAGTGCATGGCTGTCTGAGCTTCCGTTGCCCATCTGTGCCTCTAGCCTCTCAAGACCTAGTAGATGTTCCCACAGTGTAAGTGGGTCAAACTCTCACTTCAGACTTTCCCTACACCAATCCTTGGATGGTCTACTGAATACTGGCTCACTTTGGAACAAAGGAGGCCAAACTATCAGTCTATGGAATTCTCCAGGCCAGTGGGTAGCCTTTCCCTTCTCCAGGGGATCTTCCCAACCCAGGGATTGAACCCAGGTTCCCCACATTGCAGGCAGATTCTTTACCAGCTGAGCCACAAGGGAAGCCCAAAAATACTGAAGTAGGTAGCCTATCCCTTCTTCAGCGGATCTTCCTGACCCAGGAATCAAACTGCGGTCTCCTGCATTGCAGGCAGATTCTTTACCAACCAAGCTATCAGGGAAGCCCTCAACCCAGTTTTACCAAGTGCTAAAAGTACCAATAAATGATTTTGAAGGGGAAAAGGCTTCATTTAAAGACAATAATGAGCTACTCGAATTAATCATGCCTTTCAAAAACCAGTGATCTCTTCCTATTATCATGGATAACTGGTAAGTAATAAGGTATTTAACAGTGGGGACATGGGGCTTCCCTGGTGGTCCAGTGGTTAAGAATCCACTTTGCAACGCAGGGGACACAGGTTCAATCCCTGGTCCAGGAAGATTCCACATGCCTTGGGGCAGCTATGCCGTGTGCCATGTCTACTAACACTGGTGCTCTAGAACCTGAGAGCCTCAACTACTGAAGCCTGTATGCCCTAAAGCGTGTGCTCTGCAACGAGAGAAGCCATTGTAATAAGCAGCCAGTACACTGCAATTACAGAGCAGGTCCCGCTCGCCACAACTAGAGAAAGCCCACATATGCAGCAATGAAGACCCAGTGGAGCCAAAAAAAAAAAAAGTGGGAGGGGAACCTTAGTACTAGAACATCAGCTACCACCTGGGGAGAGAAAAAGATCTAGCCTAAAACAAAGGATTAATCCTGAAACAAAGATTTGTATTTTGGACTTTCATTTGGGGATAAAATTGGAAAACGAAGCCCCAAAAGCCTATTTTATCTGACAAAGACAAACATATTTTAGTCTATCAGGCAAAGTGTCCATGGCACAGACGATTTACTGCAAGGTACAAAGAATATACGAGGAACTCCCTCCACCAAGAGGCAAAGCAATATATGTCACGAACATTTCCTTGCCTGAGATGGATAGATAAGCACACAACAGAAGGAAAAACACTCAAATTGCACTTTGAGGCAGACCAAGCCCTTTTCCCACAGTAAATTCTTTGTATATACACATCAAAAACAGATCCAACAATCCATTTGGGAAAACCAAGGTCAGTGTGCAGCCTTGAACAGAACTGGTGGGGGAGGGAGGGCAGTTCTCCGGTGAAGTCCTGACAAAACTTGTCTTCCACGTGACCAAGCAGGTCCTCTATCTGGTGTGCCAAGCTGGGACAGGGGCTGGGGGAGAGATCCTCACTTGTGGGCACTTGGTTAGGGGGCCCATGATGCTACTGTCAGGGCTTTTCCCGTGCCCCCCTAATCCTGCCTTGACAGACGGCAGCCTCTGTGCCACTGTGACCCGTCACATCTGCCCTTCCCTGAGAGACAGGCTGTCTTACCCTGAGATGAACACTATTCTTGCATGAAGACCTGTGCCCCATGTTTATCAGCTAGATGCTGTCAGACCCTCCCAGGCCCTGACCTGTGCAGGTGGGCCACAGTCCCTGTGGGGCTTAGAAGGCTGAAGGAGAGCAGAGGCTTGTCCACTGCCCCAATGGAAAGTGATGGAGCTGCTGGTGCTAGGGGCCAATGGAAAGTGATGGAGCTGCTGGTGCTAGGGGCCAATGGAAAGTGATGGAGCTGCTGGTGCTAGGAGCCAAGTTTCTCCAGGGCAGTGCTGGTGAGAGAAAGAATCCTGGCCTGGGGATGAGGAAACCATGTGCTAAAGCGGCTCCATGGCCTCAGGGGAGTCATTTGACCTGGGGGCCGTTCTTCACGGCTACTGTGATAACCTTTGCTCTCTCTATGCCACAGAGGTGGAGCTACGGGGACCAGCAGATCAGATCATGGGTTGAAAGGGTTCTGTAAAGTACACAGGGTAACAATAATAAAATTAACAGCAAAATCATCTTCCTCCTCTTGAAATCATACTTCTGCTTCACTGCCTGGGGAACAAGAGAACAAGCTCTTCTTCCCCAGTGATGAGGGAAGAATGTTCATAAGCCTTTGCTTATGAGACTTCCAAATCAGCACCTGCCCCCCTTGCTCTTCGTACCCCCTGGAACATCTACCAGGGAATAAATAACACCTCAGAAATCACCCACAGTGAGCTAAATTAGTCAAAGAATTTTATTTACAAATGTTTGGCGTTTTTTTTTTGACAAAAAAAGGTGTATGTATGTGTTTTACACACACACACACACACACACACACCCCTGTATGTACACATGGCAAAAGGAGAGAAAAAGGGGGCATCGGAGTTCCGAAATCTAACCCATCTTTCTATAGAAACGTTTGTGTGGGAAGCACAAGCAAAAGAAACTTGTTTAGTTCAGTTTGGCTTCACTCAGCAAAAGAAGAAACACATGATTCTGCAAGGAAAGGAGTGAAGCATTTGGTTTGGCCGGGGGTGGGGGTGGGGGTGGTGTAGGTGGGGCTCCCTGGTGTAGTTTTTACACAACTATTTTGATAGAAAACTGCTCAAGGGGCTTTTCTTCTATTTTGGTTATTGAGGGTGGCTCATTGTTTGCCCACAGCTCAACAGACACATAATACAGAACAGAGAACTTGGAAGAAACTTTCAGACTGACTCTAACTGAAACCTTCTCTTTTTAGAGACAAGGAAACTGTGGCCCTCGGAAGAGGAAGGATTTGCTCAGGATGGATGCTAGCCCTGGCTTCACCCGCCTCAGTCCGCATGCCTCCCCACAGGCTGCAGCAGCCTTTCCGAGGCAGGCAGGACACAGGTGCCAGACTGGGCACTGCCTTGGCCTCTTCTCAAGTGCCTTTTGGGGCAGCTTGCTCTGCTGGGGGCGGGGGGGGGTGGTGGTGTCATGAGGGTGCAAGTCACCCGGTCTGGCTTAGAAACCAAGGTGCCTCAAGCTGAAAGGCCCATCTGCTGCAGTCAATTCACTCAAACACGTTAACAAGCCGGAGAGACCCAGCACAAAGCAGCAGTTATGGCCAGGCCCTTCTCCCACTGCACAGCCATTTTATCACCTGCAGTTGCAGTCATTTGGGGCCGTGGGCTGGGTGCCACCTCCCTGGGAGCCTGGTCCACTTAATCTGTGGTGTAGCTTCTGTGTCAAAGCTGCCCAGCCCACTCACGGCCCAGGTGGGCATCACTGGGCCTTTCAGACTCAGGCTGCTTCCTGGGCCTCCTGAAATCAACTGCTTATCCTTCACTTAATCTGTGGTGTAGCTTCTGTGTCAAAGCTGCCCAGCCCACTCACGGCCCAGGTGGGCATCACTGGGCCTTTCAGACTCAGGCTGCTTCCTGGGCCTCCTGAAATCAACTGCTTATCCTTCACCTTAGCTCTGGAGGATGAGCTGTTGACCCACTGCCAAGGTCTATGAGGCTCTTCCTTGCACCCAGCCAGCTAACACGAGTGGGCTCCCGAGTGCCTCAGACTCCAATTTGGGAATGACAAATAAGTCTCAAATGTCTAGGGGTCCTTGGTCTCACCATTCTGCAAAGAGGAAAGACAGCAAGCTTCATATGGTTAGAAGCGCAAACTGCTCCCAGTCCCCTTGAACCACTCATTCTAAATTTAGACCATCAGACATGAGTCTTCCGGGGAGGAGATCACTGTGATTTTAAAGGGAACAACCTAACCTCCACAGTCTCCCTGCCTCAGTCTTCCCTCTTCAGCCCAGCTACACACTGCTTGCCACAGGGAGCTTCCTGAAAGCACAGCTCTGGTGACACTCCCCGGGTGTTCCCTTCAATAACTCGGCTATGTCACAGACTGGAGGGCTACCTTCTTGGCCAAACACAGCTCTTCACAATCTGATGCCACCTGATTCATCTAGGCCAGACAAGGGTTCTTCCAGCCATGTCTGGACCACACACACACCAGTGCATTTCTGCCTCCACTCTTCCCATGCTGGAGCTACAGCAACTCTCAGGTCCCTACCTGCCAGCCTTGGATGGGGACCAGCACCCACTCGTCTGGCCCTCAGCTACAGGCGGGAAGTTCCTCCCATTGCCTGGCACAGGCCCTGCCATCCTCAGGTATTGCTCTCTGAGTGGAGCTAAGATGATTCCCCAGAAGAGTTTCTCTACAGAAGAAATTTTTGATCTTCAACTTCTTTCCTACCCTTCTATGGCAGTGGTTCTAAACAGGGGGACACTTTTGTCCCCCAGGGGACATTTATAATATCTGTAGGCATTTTTGGTTATCAAGACTGGGGAGGACCCCCCTCCCACAAAGGACTACCCAGTCCCCAAAATCAATATGCAGACATTTTTGGTTATCAAGACTGGGGAGGACCCCCCTCCCACAAAGGATATCCAGCCCCCAAAATCAATATGCTGAGGCTGAGAAACCTTATACGAGAGTAATTAACAAGTAGCAAAACTGACTTGACTGTTTCCCTTCTATTGTTGATACCAGCAAATAGTGAAATACCGAACGTAAGTGCTGAAGAAAGAAAAAAGATTTACTCAGGGCCTGAATAACCGTAAATAGGATCAAAGAAAGTCACTTCTGCTTTGGGTTTACTCTGGAATAGACTAGATGGCAGTCTGGCAGCCCCAGCACTGTGCAACAGCAGGACACTCAGCTTACATGCCTCTGTACTGCTGACCTCAATCACAGGCAGCTAATTGGGGGTGGGGTGGGAAAGGGGAGGCTCCCCCCACCACCACTGGGGCAGCTGAGTTAGGAAAACCAACAGGACTGTTCCGACAGAAAATGTGCCCTGAGCAGGGCTCCTCCCAATCCCTGCCCCCAGGTCTGTGCTGGCACTGGGGACATGGAGAAATGACAAAGTGGCTGTCCTCAAGGAGATACTCGTCTAGTGGGGACACAGAGTAGTAAACAAACAATTACGGATCTTCACTCTTGGCTAGGTTGATATAACTTCCATTTTCCTTTAAAAATCCTTCTGGGAAGGGAGAAAAACAATAAAGCAGAATCTAAAGCAGTGGAACCACACTGCTGATTAAAATCTATATTGCTATAGCAGCCCCTCTGAGACGAGACCAGCTCCTGGGTTTGCACCAGCTGGGCTTGTGGAGCTTGTAAATAATTAAAACGTAATTGGAAGGGGAGACCGAAGTATTAAGTGGATTTCTCTCTCTCAGGGCAACCAGGGAGTTTCATTGCTGCCAGTCACATTATCTTTCGGGATTATATTCTTGTTTTTTACTGACACATGCAGCTCCAGATAACAGTTGGAAGAGTAAACTAATTAGAGCTGCTTAGACTGCTTTGATAGGCTTGGAGATGAGGGGAAACCCAGACTCAAAACTTTCGATTGCCTTTGTAAGCAAACCAGCGGAAACAGGCACACTACTAAGAAGGCAATGAGGCTTTGGCAGGAGGGGGAGAGAAAGAGGGATGAGGTTGGTGGGGAGAGGGAGAGAGGGAAGAAGAGGAGTTAACTCAGGATCTTTCATTGCTGGAGGCTGTCATTACAGCCCCACCTACAATAAAGAGGAGGACTTCATTCCCAGGTCTCAATAGAGGAGCTGACACAGAAACCAAGGGCTACATGATCAGGCAGGGTCCCAGGGAACATGCTGGCAGGAGCAGCTCCCCTAAGGCTTCGTCCTGAGGGTGAAGAAGATGCCGCTACCCAGGTTGCCCAGAATTATCTCCTAGAGAGGCTGGGGTTCTGACCATGCTTCCTGAGGGCTGCCAGCTGGTGAACCCATTGCTGTGACAGAATACAAAGCCAGGAAGTTGAGTCACTGGGCTCAAGAATGAGACATGCCATGGTCCCAAGTGGAGATGGTTGGGGGTGGGTGGGTGCAGGAGAATGAGAAGGAGAGAAAGACCAGAAGCGGTGAGGCACCATAAAGCGGATGTCCATGTGCCCTACACTTAAACTGCAGGAGCACCCCAACCAAGCCAGTGGGTGCAAAAATCAAAGAGCCAATGGATACGGAAAAAAAGAGTTAGCTTTTCTTACTTGTGGATCATTTCAGAATCCTCCCAACACATCCTGGAGGGCCTCCATTTTTTTCATTGGACATTCTAAGTCTCTGTTAAGCCAGATGCACCAGCAGGAAGCCCCATATACGAGTTTTAAGTGATGCCCAGGACTACTTACTATAAGGCTAAGAAAAAAAGTGTATTTGAATTTGAAATGACTCCAGAGACCATTTAATCAGAACAGTGACAAGAATAAAGCAGGACCAAATTTGGATGATCACTCCATTCATTTTCTACCCAGGCCCTCTCTGCCCTCTTCAACCTGACTGTCAATTATTCAGCTAAGTATGGGACCAACTGGCAATAAACGGCTCTTGTCCTCCTAAGCTAAGATGCTGGCACTCCACAGGGAGGATGGCTAAGAGTGACCTGCACACAGTAGGCATTCAATAAATATTCAGTGAATTGAAATGATGAGTAGGGTACATACTCACCCCTCTTTTGCATAAAGACGAAGAGGTCATCCAGGAACTCTTTCCTCTCCGGGTCACTGTCCAGTTCATACAGCTGCAATTCCGAACCCACCAGAGAAAAGAAAAAAACAAAAACACACCACAGTGAAAATAAATTCCATCTTATGTAGGAAGTCTTACAACAGCGATACACAACCATCTGAATGACTATAGATGTGACTCACAGGCCACTTCTATCCTCATTCCTTGGGGAGCAGATACAATAACCCACTGCAGAACGGCCCCTTCTGTTTTCACAAAGGAAACATTACAGACCTTGGCAAAATCACGAGAGATCTCTCTTCCCCGGCCTCCATCTGCATCGTCATTCCAGGCCAAACCACCATTCTAAAGGAACAAAGAAAGAGGTCAGAAGGCAGTAGGCAGGGAGTGAGGGGGCAAGGCAGTCTTTTAGGGCACAGATGGGGACCCTGAGCAACTGTGCTCTCCTGGCTCACAATGTAAGACTGACTGCTTGAGTAACCACCTCTGCCCCCCTAAAAGGGACATCTTGGTTTTGTGCTTTCAATTATGGTTCTAAAACCAGAGGGAGTCAGGTGGAAGAATCATCTTCATCTGCTGGAGGGGAGTGGGTGTTACTTATACCTGATAACCCTGGAAGAGGGACATAAAGGACTAGCTTTGAGAACTGGCTCACCCCTAGTTGATGTTCCGGAAGCCATCACTCTGAGGTGAACCATTTTTCTGCAGGTTCAGTGTGGCATATGTTTGTATGTTTTATGGTGTGCCTGTAAATTATACGGTATGCTGTGAAGATACCTAGCCTGGCTTCACGCACAACACTTCAGTGGAAGATAAAGGGTCAAAGGGAGCAAGATGAAGATCTCGAAGATCTTGTGGTCTCTCAGCCAAGCCTCACCACCAGAAGCCCTAACTCTAGTGATTACAACTACCTAGTGATATGAGGGCCCCCAGGGCCTGAGATTACTCCCAAGATATGGAAAGACTGTTCCATTAGGGTGAAGTTCATTTTCATTAGAGAAGTAATGAAAACCTAATCCTAATTTAACTGATTAGGTCAAACCAACACCATTCAACTGATTGGGAGGAAATGGCAAATATGCTTTTGTTTATGTTCTTGAAATCTGCTTCCCGCTTTTATTCAGTTGAGTAGTTCTTCTTTCTCAAATCAGGCATCATCTTCTACGGGGAGCCTTCCCTTCATACCCAGATACACAAGTTCTCTGGAAGCACTCTCTGTTCATCTTGAGCTTAGAATCTGACATATTATTTTGGAATTATTTGTCATCCCCACATACTGTAAGCTCCTTGAAAGCAAAGTGTCTTCTTCATCTTTGTACCTGTAGCACACAGCACACTGCCTGACAATTTTAAGGCTCCGGTGAATATCTGATCAACTATAATTATTGTTAAGAGGCATTAACTGATTATTTGAACCAAGTAAGCACCTCTTCAAAAAAAATATACAGACACGTATACCACATAGGAGAGTTTGAAAGGCCCTCTGCTAGTGGAGAGGACGAAATGTCAGAGCAGAAGTCGCCGGTTCACCTCGTCCCATCTGTCAATGAAGGACCCAGGGATGGCACTGGACACACTGAGACTATTCCTCTCTCCTCTCCCCCAGGGCCAAGGGTGCCACACGCACAAGCACACGTGTGCCACCCAGCTGGCTGCGGTGTGTAAGTGGCTGGGGAGGGACATCCGGGGCTGGCGAGTGGGCTGAGCTGTAGGCCCACTTTGTGAGAGCAGCAATTTACCACACACCAGGTTAAGGATAACCAAGAAGAAGTGACACCCTGCCAGTTGACATGAAACAGGCTCCATTAAATTGTTTCTCTGCTTATCTACTGAAAGATGTGTGTAAGGAAGTGCTCAGGAAATACTATCTGGCTGTGCTCACTTCATCTCCCAGGCAGACGCTGTAGGAACCTTCCTACAGCACCTTCAGCTCAGGGAGGCCAACAACCAAGCGGAACACTGTTTCAGAAAAAAAAAAAAAAGCTAAAACCCACGCTGTAATTACAGTCAACAGAAACTTGGTGTCATCTGGTGGCAACTAGCACAATGAATAATCAAGATGAATTATGCCTGTCAGGTCAGCAAAACCAGACAGAGTTACGGTCCCCTTTCAAAGGCTGCAGCAGGTCGCCCTAATGCCCAGTGATTTTGTTTGAGCCAGTAATTCCTGCTGGAAAGTCAATTATCCCGGGAGCCCCTATCAGCTGAAAGACATTTAATGGGGGATCATTGCTGCTTCTGTTATGTCAGCTGTTTACCGTGGCAGCTCAATTCCCAACTCTCTAGCTAGAGATCTGAAGCTGATTCTGCTCACAGGAGGATTCTTTCTCTATCAGTCACCAAGAGAGAGGGAAAAACAGTTTCTTTTTTTGCTAATCACGGTAACCTCGAGGCGTTCTGAATGCTCACTCAGAAGCTATTTAACACTCAGCTGGGTGGGGAGGAAGGAATCCACAGCCTAGAATCTCAGGGCTTTCCGCAGCAGGAAGGGAGTGTAAAAACAAGCATGCCAGTGCCAGTGCCACCAGTGGTGTGACTATGTGTGAAAATAAACACCTGAGTGTGAGGGTTCGGCTGGGAACAGAGCAGAAGGCCTTGCAGGATGTGACTGCTGGTTGTCACCAGCTCTTCCCGAGTCACAGGACAGTCCAAGCACTGGGACGGTCAGACTGTGGACTAGTCATGGCCCACCAAGAACCACTCAGGTTCAAAAGCTGCTTTGAGCTGTGATTTTAGCCTGAAATGCATTAGGATGGTGACCAGAGAGGACAAGGAGGCTTGTCAGAACCGGATGGAAATAGGATACTACATTCTTATGAGCAATCCCCCTGTTTGACCCATTTCTCAGATAGGAATGTCCATTAGTATTTCAAGGAAACACAGGAAAAGAGCTGCCCGGGAGTGGAGGTGTTTTCTTTTGTCCAAGGCAAAATTGGACCATTATATGATTGAAAATATTCAGTTGGGGCTGATGGGGACACATCCACTCTCTCTGCATTGCTCTGTCTTGAGACAGTTAAACTTCCACCTTGATTCACAGGATTTTCTGGCTGAGGTGAGGGTAATTCGTAAACCCCGCCTGTCCCTCACGGTCTGGCTGTTTCCTCTGGGAAGCCTCTGCCCACAGTGTCATTCTCCTCTGGGAGGTGTCACCTCGTGCTCTGGTTATTGTGCCCCTGCCTGTGCCCAGTCTGTAAGCATCCTGTCAGGGTATCCCTGGCCCCCAGCACATAAAAAAGCCCTGACTCATCTGCTGAGAGACAGGGAGGGGCTCCTCCATGTAACCTCCAACCCCACAGCTCCTATCTTCCCCTCCTCCTTTCATTAGGAGGATTACAGGCTTCAGAAGTTATTTTCTTGGTTCTTAACTCTGTTCAACGGCTGCAAAATACAGCTCACTTGTGCACTTCAAGTTTATGTACAGGAGGTTTCTGCCTATCAACAGGGCGTGGGTGTGGCTGCTGGGAAGTTTTCAGCTCGGAAATGACTGAATTTCTTGAATGTTGAATGTGGCTGACAGCGGCTAGTGGTGGAGGAACACAGGGAATGGTAGAAGCAAATCTGGAGAAAATACACCCCTGAAGAGTCAGCTCAATAAAGATCAAGAGGGGTCCCCAAGTAAACCATTTCAGTTGAAGGGTCGCCACATGCAGTTGAGCAGCCGGGGGAGAGGCTTTGTTCCCTGTGGGCAGCAGGCTGCCAGGATTCAACAGCCCAGAAACGTGCGGAAGCAACAGTAGCCAGAGTGGCTGCTTGCTGCCATTTACGACCTTCTCAGCCTCCCCTACTTGAGGGCTCACTTTACCGGCTTTGATCTCACCAGGAGCTCACAGGAAACTGACAGTTTGTTCCCAAATACCCACCTAAGGTTAGCTTTCCCTACCATACCCACATTCAGCTCATTTCCCCCAAGGAGGCCACAGAGTGTTTTGCCTATAAATCTCTCAAAATTGGTTGTGAAAGAAAGCTGGAGAAAGAAGAAAGCAGAGCAGGAAGCTAGTGTCTGCACATCTTCTGTGTAACCAGGGCTGGACCCGGAGCTAACCAAGCAGTTTCTCCCTTAATTCCACAATGGAGAGGGGGTTGTTTGGAGATGGGAAAACAATGGCTCACAGAGCAAGTTAGTTACCTTGCCTGCAGTCTCAGAGCTTCTCAGTGGCAGCATCAGCATTGAAGCCCAGATCTGCCTGTCTCTCTGGTACATCACCACACTGCCTTGTGGGTGCAAAGAACAGTCGCAAGTGTTGTGGGTAGGACTTCAGGGAGGGATGGAGGGAGGAAATGAAGAATAATGTTCTCTGTATGCAGAATGCCTACAAATGCCAGGTCTTGCTTGGCCTTGGGCGGCTCTATCAATGGGAGATTCTTTTACTCTGATTCTTCTCATTGGTTTCATCTGGCAGGTGCAGCCAAACAGAAAACCAGCCCTCACATGGCACTTGCCCAAGAGACTTATCTGGGACTACTGAGGGTACCAGAATAAGAACAGCTCACCTTTTACCACTACCTTCCAAACAGAACATCCTGGCTAAGAGGAGCCGCCCACCTTCCTCTCAGGAGAGAGGTGGGTTGGGGGAGAGAGAGACAAGCCGGTGATTGCTCTGAGGGGACTGAAAGAATATGGCACCTAGCACTCCTAACCAGCTCATATGCTATGCTATGCTATGCTAAGTCGCTTCAGTCGTGTCCGACTCTGTGCGACCCCATAGACGGCAGCCCACCAGGCTCCACCGTCCCTAGGATTCTCCAGGCAAGAATACTGGAGTGGGTTGCCATTTCTTTCTCCAGTGCATGAAAGGGAAAAGTGAAAGTGAAGTCGCTCAGTCGTGTCCGACTCTTAGCGACCCCATGGACTGTAGCCTACCAGGCTCCTCCGTCCATGGGATTTTCCAGGCAAGAGTACTGGAGTGGGGTGCCATTGCCTTCTCCGACCAGCTCATAAAAGGCCTTGAAAAAAATAACCAATCAGAGTCTAATCTAACTGCCACTCAAAATTTAAATAGTGCCTCCTCAACACCTCAGCCCTGGAAGGGGAAATGTATTCACCATCCTTGAAAATCAAAAAGGCTGCCTTGTGGAAGAGGAAGCAGGCTTGTCTTTTTTTTTTCCTTTTCCCTCTAAAGCCCCAGAGGGCAGAACTAGAGTCACGGAGCAGAAGTTAACTGGGAGAAGATTTCAGGTTGATTATAAGAAAGACTTTGCCAACGATCAGTTCAGCCCAGTAATGGGGTGGGCCTTCTCAGGAGGTGGGCTGCTTCCGGTCCCCAGAGGACTGTCTGTCTGGTATGTCATGGCGTGGAATCCAACGTGAGGTGGGGCCCCTAGGAGAAGCAAAGAGTCTACGACACTCACTCAGCGCTGCTTTCCTGAGCACCTGCCCCACTAAGAGAGCTGTGCAGGCTGCTGAGGAGAATCACCACTTCCCCCAAAGTGGTTCCCACACCAGGAGTTCTACCACAGGGCTGGAAAAATAAGGTGAACACATGCAGCATTTAGTAGACAGAGCAAGCCAAAGTACCAAAACACAAAGTGCCAGGGAGCTGGGAGAAAGGAGGTACCTCAGAGGTGGAGATGAAGCTGGCCTGGAAGAAAGGGCTGAGAGGTTTACAGTCTCAATGAGCATGGAGTGGGGGATAAACAAGGCATGTTTTGGCAGGGAGGATGCAAGTCTGAATAGTTAAGGTGGAAAGAGGCTGTGAGATGCCTTGAATACCAGGAGGAAATTTAAGCTCCGAAATGTGAAGAGCGGGGAGGCTGTGGATGTTTTCTGAACAGAAAAACAGATGATTAAATCAGTGCTTTAGCTGATTTTAATGATCCATTTTTGTTGGAAAATGCATGATATACACATACAAATGTCTGTAGGCACCTAACTGGACTGGAATTACAGGAGATTTTCACTTTCCAATTTTTTCATTATATTCATTCACGTACAAACATTGGATCACCAGGATATACAAGATACTGTGAAAGGTTCTGAGGGGAAGAAAACAAGACAGAGAAGAACCTCTGACTTCTTGGAGGTTAGAGTCTAATGGAGACAGAGAGATGATTTTAAAAACTGTTTATTTTCTCTAGATTAACATCTGAATCATCTGTCATGACCCAACACTTGCTTCTCCTCCCCAACCATCCCCGCAACAAAGAAAATTCAGATTGCACTAAAGTTATGGAATAATTTAATGAACTGATACAATCACAATATTTAGTGTTTCAGGTAAGACAGCAATATGACTCTTCACTTAATAAAATGTATTTTTAATGTTTCTCGGTAATGATTCACAAGGTCAATACATTACTTTTGTAAACAGCAGTGAAGATTTGAGAGGGAAAGCCAGTGCTGGGGCTGCCCACACTGAGAGTCTGGATTGGGGGTGGGGAGAGCAGTAGAACCGGGGAGAAATGACTGTCCTAAGAGCAGCCAAGTCAGAGAATCAACTAGATCTGGATGGAGGGGATGAAACAGGACAAGAAGGATGAAACTTAATCTTAACGTGAGAAAAGTCAGTTCCAATGAAAATGGAGAGACGTTGGGCAGGGGATCAAGCAGGACGCCTTGGAGCACTAATGAAAACAGTCCACTGTCTCTGGGGGTGTGTTACAGGTGACAAGAACAATCCCACAGCCCTGGAGGAAGCCAGGCTATAGCAGCTGGCAGCAGCAGGAGCCAAAGGCTTATTGCCAAACTTCCAGCGAGAAGAAAGACATTTAACCAGCGTCTCCTGACCCAAGAAAGGTACCTTGGGCTTTTTTCACTGGGGATGTGGAAGAAGAACAAGAAAAAAAAAAAAAAAGCCCAACTAGACCACGCCTCTAAGACCTTAGGAGCCAGCACTGCATTCCTTAGAGCTGTGCCTCCCCAGAGACAGGAGCGCCTGACTTTAAAAGCAATTAAGTATCTAGGCTATTTTAGGATTACTCCTTGACCACCTGGAATATCTTATTAAAGCACAGCTCAGATGTCCAAAGCAATTTTAGTTCCCATTCCTCACTCTTCCCCAAGGCAAAAGTTAACCCTTTCCTTCAGGTTTAAAGCACAGAGGCTAAGTTACTAGCTCTTCACTTGAGCTCCCCACATTCTGAAACCTCTAAGAAGCTGTCCTGTCCTTAGAATGCCAACACACACACTACAGCTTTACAGGGATTCTTGCCTGTTCTCTGAAAGCAACACAACAGTAATGTGTTTCCTTTCTGTCTACTCTATAATCTAACAGATTCTGAATCCCACCCACAGTTCAGATCTGGGCAAATTTCTGGGACTTGAACCTCACAGTCAGCTCCATGAGCAGACTTCAAAGGCTGATCCCAAGCTCAAGGATATCAGTTAGCAACTTTGAAATATAAAGTGTAACAAAAGTATTCCAGCTGAATACTGCTGTTGTTAGTATTGTTCTTTTTTTTAAATAAGCAACACATGAACTACATTTTCTTTGCTATGCCTGTGTCTCTGTCGGTTATTACCCATAACACTTGTGACTATCTACTACTGGACAAGTGGATGATGTTGTAATGTTAAATGTCCAATTCCCAGATCTCAAGAGAAGAAAAGAAAAAACACCTCTGCCCTCCCACCAGTTTTAACTGATCCCAAGAGGTAATGAGACATACACAAAGCGGTAATGGGCAGGATTATAGGAGAATCCTGAAAGGAGAGGGGAGCCCCAGGAAGTAAAACAGATACTGTTAGAAGCAACACTGTTGGACTAGAAAACCCTACTGATAAGATCAGGATTACTGCTCTTAGCTCAATGGCACAGGCCTTGGAAGCACTAGAGTTATAATTATCAGATGCACACCTTCCGTTGTCAGGTAACTTTAGCAGGAACCAGAAAGTGCTTCCCCACCTTCTTACTAGCAACAAAGGTCAATTCAAACTCGGTGGCTTGGAAAAAGAGCCAAGGGACCCTTTTCTGATTAAGCAGCAGCAAGGGGGAAGAGTGGAGGGAGAGAGGGTGGCAGTCCTACCTTTCCATCTAGGCATATAATCACACTTTCATGCCATAATCAAGAAGACTGCCCAGAAATGGGGTGTTCCTACAAAAAGGAAGAAAAACTCCAATGCACTGTTGGGGATGAGGACACCTCTATGCCAAAGAGTGAAGTGGCCCACACAAGGCTAAGTCTGAGCGCCCCACAGGAAAGTTCCAGCTCCTTTTCTCTGCAGTATTTGAGTCGGCAGCACAGCTTATTTACCCCGTTAGCTACCCACCACCTGACGGTCCATAATGGTTGCTGACATCCCTTCACCCAGCAGAGCTCAGGAAGCCAGAGCAGGAGAGCAGAGTGGCAGAACACCTCACCTGAGACCTGAGGAGGTCAAGAAACCTGCCTGAAGTCAGTGCTTCAGAAAGGTTTCGCCATTTTTCTTCAAACTACATATTTTAAATGTATAGAAAGAACAAATTTTTTTTTAAATGCTATGATGAATTATTTCATAAAGTAAAAAAAAAAAAAACTTTCAAGTTTGGGATTCTACAGAGCAAGTCTCCTCAGGCAGAATAGTTGCATTATGTTTACAAATCAACCCCATTGCCAATCTGAGAGCTTCTTCTAGGGCTTTGCCCACCCCACACTCACCCCTGCTCCACAGGGGGATGGCACTGTGGTACACACATTCCAACTCTGATGCCAGCCGCCCCTGTGCTGCCTGCCGCCTCTCCTAGGCTGAGTCTCTCTCATACAGAGATGGTAACTTACTCCTCTGAGAGGCCTGTGCCCCTGGCACAGGGCCTGGCAGATAGAAGGGGCTCAAATGAACGTCAATACCTGAAAAAGAAGCCAAAGGAATGAACTTCGGAGAGTCACTGTGGGCTAAGTGATGAATTTGGTCGGGGGGCGGGGGGCACATACTGAAAAGCAGGTGAACTTCCAGTTTCAAAGGACAACTCCATAAAAGGGAACTAAAACGCAATATAAGCCATTTCTTAGAGAAAACAATTTAAAGTTCAGCAAGATAACAGAAGAGACTGTAGTCTGCCCCCATCCCGGGCCAGCAAAAAAGAAGTTTGTTCATACATTCAATTAGAAAAGCTTTAAAAAATGATAACATTCAGTGATAAGAAAGATTGGGGCAATGGGATCTCCTAGATTCCCACAGGGAAATATTAAAACACCAGCACCTTTTCTGAAAGTCACTTGCCTTAAAATGCCTACGTCAATAAAAACAACAGCAGCAGTAACAACTAATAATAACTGCTTACCCAGGCCCTATTCCAGTGTTTTATGTGCATTAAACATTTAAACCTCAGCACAATGCTCTGAGGTAGGTACTATTACTATCCTTATTTTTCAAATGAGAAAACCAAGGCACAAGGAAGACACGAGGAAGTGACTTGAAGAAGGCTGCCAAGTGATCCAAGAGTGTGGAGTTGAGAAACTAATGCAGGCAGTGCACCTTCAAGTCCCTGCTGGTAACTGCCTTGTTTTCTTAGTCTCCTCCTGACTGTGTAGTTCTGTTCTATGAATCTACCTGAAAGCAGCAACTAGAAATACAGTCTATCTTTATTTATAATAAGAAAACATTACAGAAGCCTAACAGTGTGACAGTAAGGGAACAGGGAACATGTGAAAGTTCTCTCCATGTGACAGAACATTGTGCAGCCATTTGACACAGCTTTTTAAAAGAGCTCAATTCCTACTTCACATCCTTCCCATTAATTCTAGATGGAGTTAAGATACACATATAAAAATATAACCATAAAGTAACAACATATATATATATTTTATAATCTTGGGAGATGGGAGGGCCTATTTAAACTACTCGATGAAAGAACTATAATTAAGCTGAAAAGCCAACAACTGAGAAAAATACTTGCAACACAAAGACAAGGATTTATGCAAAAGAGCTACTACAGATCAGTAAGAAAAGATAACAGAATAGAAAAAAACAAGTGAAGGCAACATAAATACAACATACCAAAACTCATGGAATACAGCAAAAGCAGTACTAGGAGAGAAGTTTATAGTTGTGACAAACATCTACATTAAAAAGTAAGAAAGATGTCAAATAAACAACCTAACTATACCTCAAGGAGCCAGAGAAAGAAGAACAAACTAAGACCAAAGTTAGCAGAAGGAAGGAAATAATAAAGATTAGGGCAGAAATAAACAAAACAGAGAACAGAAAAACATCAACGAAACTAACGTTTTTTTTTTTAAAGATAAAATTGACAAACCTTTTTAGTTAAATTAAGAAAAAAAGAGAAGACATATTCAGAATGAAACAGGAGACATCACAACAATGCCACAGAAATAAAAAGGATTATAAGAGCCTACCGTGAATGATTATATGCAAGCAAACTGGATAATCTAGAAGAAATGGATACCTTCCCAGAAACTTACAACCTACCAAGACTAAATCATGAAGAAACAAAATCTTAAGAGACCTATAATTAGTAAGGAGACTGAATCAGTAATCAAAAACCTCACAACAAAGAAGAGGCCTGGAAGGGACAGCCTCACAAGTAAATTCTACCAAACATTTAGAGAATTAAAACATCAACCCTTCCCAAACTCTTCCCAAAAATTGAAAAGGAAGGAATACTTCTAAACTCATTTTATGAGGCCAGTACTACCCTGATACCAAAGCCTGAAAAAGCCACTACAAGAAAACTATCCGATGAATATAGATGTAAAATCCTTAATAAACTACTAGCAAACCACACTCGAGAGCACATTAAAAGGATCATACAGCATGACCAAGTAGGATTGATCCTGGAACGCAAGGATGATGCAACATACAAAAATCAATCAATGTGCCATACCACATTAACTGAACAAAGAATAAAAATCATATGATTATCTCAAGAGATGCAGAAAAAGAAACTGACAAAATTTAACACCCTTCCATGATAAAAATACTCAACAAACTAGGAAAAGAATGAATGGTTTCAACATTTTAAAGGCCATATATGAAAAGTCTCTAGCTAACATCCTACTCAATGATGAAAAACTAAAAGCTCTTCCTCTAAGATTAGGAACAAGGCAATGATGCATACTCTTAGCACTTGTATTCAACATAGTACTGGAAGCCCTAACTAGAACAATTAGGCAAGAAAAAGAAGTAAACAGGCATGCAAACTGGAAAAAAATAACATTACCTCTGTTGGCAGATGACACGCACTTATATGAATCAATAGAAAAAAATAACATTACCTCTGTTGGCAGATGACACGCACTTATATGAATCAATAGAAACCTTTAAAGATTCCACACATACAATACACTCATAAACTGTTAGATCTAACAAATGAATTCAAGAAAGTTATAGGATACACAATCAACATACAAAAATCAGTTTTGTTTCTGTACATTAACAACAAACAACCTGAGAAAGAAATTAAGAAAGGCAATCTCATTTACTTTGCAAATAATCAAACAGAACAAAATACCTAAAATGAATCTTACTTAAGAGATTAAAGATTTGTCCACTGAAAACTACAAAACATTACTGAATGAAAACAAAGGAGATACAGATAAATGGAAATACATCCTGTGTTCATGAATTGGAAGTACTTAATATTGTAGAATGTCCATGCTACCCAAAAGTGATCTACAGATTTAATGCAACCCTGACCAAAATCCCAAGGGCATATGTTAACAGAAAAAGAAAAAACAATTTTAAAATTCTTTAGAACCACAAAGGACCCCAATAGCTAAAACAATCCTGAGAAAGACTAACAAAGCTGAGGCCTCAGACATCCTGATTACAAAACATATTACAAAGCTACAGTAATAAAATAGTATGGTACTAGCATAAAGACAGACACATAGACCAAGAGAGCAGAATATGGAGCCCAGAAATAAACCCATGCATATATGATCAACTGACTTTTGACAGGATGCCAAGAATACACAATGAGGAAAGGACAGTCCCTTCAACAAATGGTGCTGGGAAAACTGGATATCCACATTCAAGAAATGGATTCTTATTTTACACCATGCACAAAAAAATCATTTCAACCAAAACGTAAATAAGCATAAATAAAGTGAAATAAATCACTCACAGAAGGACAAATACTGTGTGATTGCATTTGTATGAAGTATCTAAAGTAAACTTAGTGAAGCAGAAAGTAGAATGATGGGGACTTCCTTGGTGGTCCAGTGGTTAAGACTCTGTGCTCCCAGTGCAGGGAGGCCAGGTTTGATTCCTGGTCAGGGAACTAGATACCACAACTAAAAGTTCACATGCCGCAACTACAGATCCTCATGCTGCAACCATGACCTGGCGCAGCCAAATAAATAAAATAAATAACATTTCAAGAAAAGAAAGGAAAAAAGTAGAATGGTGGTTACCAGGGCCTGGGGCGGGGGTGGGAGGTTAAGAAGTGGGAAGCTTAATGGGTATAAGTTTGTCATGCAAAATGGAAAAGTTCTAAAGATCTGCTGTACAACACTGTGCTTAGAGCTAATAATATGAACTATATACTTAAAAATGTGTTAAGAGTAAATCTTGTGTTTTTCACAGTTAAAAAAAAAAGAAAAATGAGCAAAGGCAGGATAAGTCACAGAACAAATACAAAAGACAAATACACATATGAAAAGACAGTCATATACATATACCTGTAGACTGAGCAGATTCTAACTTCTAGAATATTTAATCTAGCCTACCACAACAATACAGACAGAAGGGCAAAGGGTCAAACAGCATCTACAAACACAGTCTGTATTTATACTAAACACATATACTCTCACACATTCTGTGGTCACACACTAAATAGGTAAATACACAGAAACAGTCAGAGAAGCTGATTCACCCCTAACTGTGGCCTCCTTTGGGATGGGAGCATCGGTTGGGAGAGAGCAAGGTAGGCAACTAGACACTATATTTTTAAAAATTATACATTTTTATTTTTACTCTGCATTTTTACTGTATTTTTCTATATTGTTTCAATTTTTCATGAGCATCTATTCAACATTACTTCAATAATTCTGATATGAATATAAAAACACTAATAAATAGATCTTTATAAACATGTGTGAAAGACAGTCATAATACTGAGTAAAAAACTAAGTTGTAAAACTCCTATATCTATTAAAAACAAGTAAATGTATTTGTGAAGAGAAAATACTCTGAAAAGGTATAGACCAAACAATGACCTGTTGAAGGTCAGGCTGACTTTTACTTTATGTGTTTCTGTATCTTAAAAATTATTTGAGTCAATATAACTTCTGTGATATCTTTTATAAAAATAAAACTATTTTAAAACAACACTTCAAAATAAATTTTAATTATAAAAATTGCTCATGGGCTATTAGGTAATAAAAGCTGAACACACAAAAAAAACCAACAAAAAAATGCCTGTAACAGGCATTTAAAAAAAGCACACAAAGAAAATACAAAAAAAGTTTACATTTATACTGAAGTTATGTGGTTGATTATATTTTCTTTACAAATTTTTAAAAATTTACTTATTTAATTGGAGGATTAATTACTCTACAATATTGTGATGGCCTCTGCCATACAAATTCTTTTTTTAAACATTTATTTATTTGGCTGTGCTGGGGCTCAGCTGCAGCATGTGGGATCTAGTTTCCCAACCTGGGACTGAACCAGAACCCCCTGCATTGGGAGTGTGGAGTCTCAGCCACTGGACTACCAGGGAAGTCCCTTCCTTACAAATTTTCATATTTTCTAAAATGTGTCTGAATTACTTGGAAAATCAGAAAAAAATAGTTACTTTTAGCTAACGAAACAACTGAGAAAAGATTATGTTTGCCCTGCTCTCTCTGGAATATTAAGAGGAGACACGTGGAGGCAGAAGTTGGACCACCTGTGTTCACAGCCCAGCCTCCCAACTCTGAGACCACAAGGAGCCCGTTTCACCCTTCTTTCCTCACCTGTAAAATGAAACAAACATGTAAAGGGGGGCGACTATCAGGGCCTACTTCACACAACTCACTGAAATAAGGCAATCACCCGGCACAGGAGAGGTAAAAAAGTTGAAGCGATTAAAAACCAGTGAAAAACCAAAGTAGCAAACAAATCGTGAGAATAATTTGATGTAGAGCAACTCTACCACCTTCTTGTCTCCAAAGAAAACCTCACTAGAAATGTTAGATAAAATTTAACACTCCACACCCCTTACACATACAGCTAAGCTTGAAACCAAGAAGGAAAGCAGAGTCCACTGTGCCATAAACAAAAAGGGAGGAATCAGAGAGACTAGTGAGCAGGCGCTGAAGCTGAAGCACTCAAGGGAGAAAGCACCCAGATATAGTTCTTAAAAGCAGAGGGCTGAGGACTGGGGATTAATCACCCCTAAGGGAGAAGAGTCCAGGCTACAGGCCCCCTGCATGCCAGGAACCAGAGCTGAGATAAATTCATGAAGCGAGAGGCCAGGAAGGACTGCACTTCCACGCCATTCCCCCACCCGCCATGAACTGGAGCCTAAAAAACTGCCCACCAACCTGGAGAAGCAGCAAGGAATCCTGTCCTCTGCGAGGGGCCTCGTGGAAAAAGAGGGTTCATAAGAAAATGGAAACTCAGGCTCTCACCAGGTACGGAGTGAGTGTAAGTCACTCAGCTGTGTCCGACTCTTTGTGACCCCATGGACCATACAGATGTAGAGGTACAGATGTAGACTCCAAATACACACACCCCAAACCAATGGCAACCAGCTATATTTGTAGGGCCCCAGCAGAGGAGAAAACAAAACTCCCCTTCAGAATGCTTCCATAATCCAAAACACATGGGAATCCCATGGAAACTAATCCCAACTCAAAATAGGCTTACGTTGAAAAACAAAAACAAACCACTGCAAGAGGAAATAAACCATCAGAGGGGAGAGTGACATGACATAAGGAGAACTTGCACTCCAAGAATTAGAGATAATAATACTCTAAAAGCATCTTTAAAACAAGCATGCTGAAAGAATGGCAGAATGCTGGTAACTGCTGAAAGCTGGGCAAAGGACACAGGTGGTTCATTACCATTTTCTTCTTTTGTATATACGAAATTCTCATAATAAAAAGTTTTTAACCAGTCCATAATAAAAAGTTTTTTAAAAGATAAAGAAGTTCATTAAAATAAAAAAGAGGAAAAAAAAGTTAAAGAAGTTCAAAGAGCTAAAGGAAGAAATAGAAACCACACGGTAAGAAGAGGCAGTTTTTTTAAACCAAAAAAAGAGAATAGAAATTAAAACACAATATTAAGATAACCATTTTTTTGGTTACGTAGTATAGACAGAGCTGAAGAGAGAATCAGACACTGGAAAACAGAATGTGAAAATATTCCAGAATGCAGGAGAAAGACATAAAGAGATTAGGCTATAAAAGAAAAGCTACTAGGAAGGCTAAAGAGAAGGTTCAAATACTTCTAGTAAAATAGTGGTCAAGGAAAAATAGGAGCCAAGGTGGGAAGGAAACATCAAGTTGAAGGAGCAGATTAAGGCCCAGGTGGGATAAATAAAAATACGTTCAAACCCAGAACACTAGTATAATACAAGTGCAAAACAGCAGAGTCAGAAAAATTTTTTAAGCTAAAAAAGAGGGAAAAAAGATTGACAAAGGTAACAATTAAACTGACAATAGACTTCTCAATAGCAAAAATAGTTATTAGGAGATAAATGGGACCATATCCTCAAAGCGTTAAGGCAGATAACAGTCACTCTAGAATCTAAAGCTATGAACAATGGTACAAGAATAGAGGCAAGATAAAGAAAGACATATATCTAAAAAAAATTTTTTCAGTACCAAGACTGAGTTCACTGTATATAGAGTTACTAAACAAGGAAAGGATGAAAGTGAAAGTCGCTCAGTCGTTTCCGACTCTTCGCCACCCCATGGACTATACAGCCCATAGAATTCTCCAGGACAGAATACTGGAGTGGCTAGCCTTTCCCTTCTCGAGGGAATCTTCTCAACCCAGGGATCAAATCCATGTCTCCTGCATTACAGGCGGATTCTTTACCAGCTGAGCTATGAGGGAAAAAGACAGCTAAAGGGAAAGAACGTCATGCAAGAAGTAATGGTGAGGTTAAAAAAAAAAAAGCATAATTTCTAAGCCAGTAAAGAGAAAAAGATTGATTAAAGAAAATTCAATCAAATGAACAAAAGACAGAAAAGGAAAAAAACAAGAAGCAAAGTAAAAAGTATAATTAAACTGGAAATTCAAAGTTAGAAGGCAGAAATAGGTAAACATGTATCACCAGTCCTAA
The DNA here is from genome assembly GCF_054371585.1 of Giraffa tippelskirchi. NCBI lineage: Eukaryota > Metazoa > Chordata > Mammalia > Artiodactyla > Giraffidae > Giraffa > Giraffa tippelskirchi. The sequence continues at coordinate 33,497,564 of NC_137286.1, read as the reverse complement.
TAACTACATGGCTTCCCTAATAGCTCAGTTGGTAAAGAATCCACCTGCAATGCAGGAGACCTGGGTTCAGTCCCTGGGTTGGGAAGATCCCCTAGCGAAGGGAAAGGCTACCCACTCCAGTATTCTGGCCTGGGTCGCAAAGAGTGGGACATAAGCAACTTTCACTAACTACATGGATTAAATTAACCTAATAAAAAAGACAGATTTTTTTAAGTCTTTTACATGTGGTCTCAAGATACTAACCAAAAGAAAGCCAGTCTTACACTGGATTATTTTAATTCACCTCTTTCTGAAAGTGATCACACAAACACAACTTAGTAAGGATAAGACAGACATGAATAACACAATTAAAAAGCTTGATCCAACAGACAAACATACAATCCGTTGTCTATCAAATAGACAGTACTCATTCTTTCCAAGCACACATGAAGAGTTTATAAAAACTGATCATATATAAGGTCAACACAAAGGACATCATAACGAATCCCAGAAAACTGACAGTACACCAGTTCTCTAACACCAATGGTTAGAGCTTAATTATAAGTTATGAAATAATATTTTTTAGAAGATAAAACTCACATACTCATAAACTAAAAAATACTTTTGAAAAACCCACAGGTTAAAGAAGCAATCACAACCGAGATTTTGTACTAACCAGTGGAAGCACTGCACATCAAAACTCGTGGGATACAGCAAAAGCACAACCTTGAGAGAAATCAGCAGCTTCAAATGCATTTTTGTTAAGTAACAAGAATTTCAGAAGATGTGTTAAACACATAATGAAATAGGGTTAAAAAGCAGGACAGACACACAGAGTACAAGTAAAATTTAGGAAATCTAAATAATATCAGTGGATCCCATCAATGTCAAGATCCAGGTTGTTATCATATACTACAGTTTTATGAAGTGTTACCACTGGGAGAAACTGGACAAAGTGTATAGGATCTCTCTAAATTATTTTTTAGAACTGCATGTGAATGTACAATCATCTCAATGAAAACGCCAATTTAAAAAAAAATCCCCAACACTGATACTAACACATGCTGATAAGGATGTGAAGCAACAGGAATTCTCTTTCATTACTGGTAGGAACGCAAAAGGGTACAGGCACTCTTGGAAGACAGTTTGGCAGTTTCTAACAAAATTAAACACATTCTTTCAACACAATCCAGCAATCGTGCTCCTTATTGTTAATATAAATGGGTTCAAAACTTCTATCTACCAAAAACCTATACACAGATGTTTATGGTAGCTTTATTCATACATGACAAAACTTAGAAGTAACCAAGATGTCCTTCAGTAGATGAATGGATCAACTGCGGCCATCCAGAAAATGGAATATTATCTGGTGCTAAAAAGAAAGGAGCTATCAAGCCATGAAAAGACATGGAGGAAACTTAAATGCATACTATTAATACTAAGTGAAAGAAGTCAATCTGAAAAGGTTGGTATGAATAGGTGGAGCACAGAGGATTTGGGGGGCAGCAAAACTATTCTGTATGTTACTATAATGGTGGATTCATGTCACATGTTTGTCAAAACCCATAGAATGTGCAACAAGAGTGAACCCTAGTGTAAAACGATGGACTCTGGGTGATAATGATGTGTCACTGTTGGTTCACCAACTGTAGCAAATGCAGCACTCTGGTGCATGCTGGACATGTGTGGGAGCAGCGAGTATGTGAGAAATCACTGTACTTTCTGCTCGATTTTGCTGAGAGCCTAAAACTGCTCTAAAAAATAGAATTTTTTTTTAAATGAAATGGTGCTATTCACATAAAAAATAAAACAGAGCACATTAAAAGAAAGTAGAAGAAACATATTTATGCAGCACATAATAATATCTGCTATTATTCTGCTGGTGCTGGGACACAAGAGATAAGCAGAAGACATCCCCATCCTCTTGGAGCTTACCACTGAGAATAGGAATCAGATATCAAACAAATAAATCACACAAATATAAAAGAACAATGTTCAATTATAGCCAAAACAGGCAAACTTCATTTTATTGTACTCTGCTTTACTGCACTTTGCTGATACTGCATTTGTTTTTTTTTTACAAATTTAAGGTCTGTGACAACCCCGAGTTGAACACATCTATTAATGCCATTTCCCAACAGCCTTTGCTCACTTCATGTCTTCTGGGTCACATTTTGGTAGTTCTCAAAATATTAAAAAATTTTTCATCACTGTTATATTTGTTATGGTGATCTGTGATCAGTCATCTTTGATGTTACTATTGCAAAAATGTTACAGTTTGCTGAAGGCTCAGATAATGGTATTTTTTTAAATCAATAAAGCATTTTTAAATTAAGGTATGTACACTGTTTTTCTAGACATAATGCTACCGCACACTTAGCAGACTACAGTAAAATGTAAACACAACTTTTACAGGCACCAGGAAACCAAAATATTCATGTGACTTTATTGCATAGTGATATTCACAACCAAATCTGCCATATCTCCGAGGTATGCCTATAACATGACCCACACTAATAGTGCCTCGGAGAAAGTGATGTTTAAGGTGATAACAGAAGCCTGGGTAGGAGTATTTTAGGCAGAAAAACCAGCATACGCAAAGGCCAGGGTGGCTGGAGTACAGTGATAGGTCAGGATATTGGCAAAAATAAGGCTGGAGAAGCAGGCAGGATCAGATTATGCAGGTTCTGGCTTTTACAATTACAGCAACAGCCAGAAAACCTTAAGGGCATTAAAGGAGTGACATAATCTGATTTGGTTTTTAGAAGATCACTCTAGCTGCTGTGTGGAGAATTAGACTGGGGGAGGGAGGACACCGAAACTTGTTGATAGCTACAGCAGTAAGTAGCTGGGATTAAGCAGGTGATGGTGGAGGAAAGAAGTGGCAGGATTCTAGATGTTTAGATGAGAGAATTGACAAGGCCTGGTGATGGACATCACCAGATGGAGTGACAGAGTAGGAGGTATACAAAGTCGGCCAGCACTAAGGTTTCTGAATGACCGAGTGGGTAGAAATGCCCTTTACAGTGAAGGAAAATAAAGGAGGAAATGATCGTGGGGGGAGTAGGTTAGAAAGTAAGAGTTATATGCATTAAACTTGAGGTGCCAGTAAAACATCTAATAAAACATCCACTGAACTTAGAATGGAAACAAGGACTCAAACAATATACATTGGACTCAATGGCTTGTGGATAGTATTTAAAGTCATGAAAGTAAAAGAAATTGCCCAGGGGAAGCATATCGAGAAGTGGGTTTAAAACTAAGCCCTGGGGAACTTGGAGTTCTACAGGTTTAGACAGAAGAGAAAGAGATCACAGAAAATAAACCAATGGATGGGGCTACAGAAAGCAAAAAAGAAAATGTTTCAAGGAGAGGAGCCCACTGAATTCTACTGAATATTGCAGAGAAATCACAGGAGGTGAGGGCAGGCGGGGCTTAGCAACATGATGATCCCTGGGAGGCCTTACCAAGAGGAACTTCACGGATATATATACACAAGAGACACAGTCCAGACTGAAGTGTGTTGAGGAGTGAGTAGAAGGTGACAAACGAGGTAAGGCGTGCAAACGATTCCTCTGAGAAGCTTCGTTATGGCAAGTGGGGGGGACAGTCTGGACTATACAGTGTGCTGGAAGGAGATGTACGATCATGGGAAAGCTTTTAAAAAGTGACTTCTCTGGAATTCCCTGGCAGTCCAGGGGTTAGGATTCTGTGCTTTCACTCCTGAGGCCTGTGTGTGATCTCCTGTTGGGGAACTAAGATTCTACAAGCCACCCTGCGCAGCCAAAAGATAAGTAAACAAAAATTAAAAAAAATAAAAAGTGACTTCTGATTCCCTGGTAGCAACTGAACTGGGAAGATTTATTGATTAAAGGAACTTAAAGAGTCAGGGAAATGGGCTCACTGATGGAACAAGTCCTGAAAATTATCAAGGGATGAGACTGGAGACACATGAACGGATGAGTCATTAAGTCCCTAACCAAGTATTTATAAGAATTCAACATAAAGCTTACTTCTACCTAAAGGAGAAATATCCCTATTTTAACATGGAAAGAAGCAGCTTCAAAAATGCAATGGCTTTAGCTCACATAATCCTGAAATGCTTCAGAGAACCCCAGAATACTAGAGTTTGGTCACAGTTCTAGAGAACTTGAAAAGGAGCTGTTTTAGAGCACTAAGGTTTATGCAACATCTTACCCCTACAAAGGTAGTAAAAACTGAAAAGTTACAGCTTCAAAAAGCATTTAGGCGCTAGTGACAATTCAACCTAACCTTTGCATCATGGCATACATCTTAGGAAGATTTTTCACACTTGTATTCTCTTCTTTCACCTTTGTAATATCTTTAAAACTGTTTCCTGAGGATGGCAAGAAAGGATTATGATCCTCTGGGAAAGATGGAAGCATGGGTTCAGAATGGTAGGAGAGGACATCCATCCCAAGCGCTATAGCAAGCGGTAGAGACAGGATCTAAACCCACATCTTTAGTTCCAAAACCAATGCTGATTTAATAATCACATCTCTTAATACATAACAAGGTTGCTGAGTATTTATGTCTTGACCTTTTGGGGTTCATATCTAGAAGGCCAACCAAGTTCTCTCACAAATCAACACTGACATCTTAGATATCATGAAACATTGGGCTGGAAGAACGCACTGACAGAGCACAGTTGTAGGTCCCAATCCTTTTCCAAGTAATGGACAGTCTGTTCACCCACATGATGATGGGAGAAGATATAAACTCAACACGGATATTGAAAACAGAAGTGAAGAAAACTCCAGGTTGCCAAACACTTCAGTTACCAAGATCAAGACACAAAGGAAGCATCTAAGGCAGTGTCTGATGAAAGCAGAGAGTCTCTGTTCGCTTTCTAATTACACAATCTAGAGCAGGGTTTCTCAACCTTGGCACTACTGACATTTTGTTGTGGGGGATTGTCCTGGGCATTGCAGGATGTTTGGCAGTATCCCTGGCCGCTACACACTCTTGTGCCAGCAGTACAACTCTACCTGCCCCGGTCATGACAACTAAACGTATCTCCCAACATTGCCAAACATCCCCTGGGAGCAGGAGGGGGTGAGGAGATAGTCTCCATTTGAGTAACACTGATCTAAACGGATTCCACCATGAATACAGAAGCTAAGGGCATGCAAAGTAGACCTACAAAGAAAGCGGAGAAAGCTAACGATCTTATTTATTTTCAGGCAATAGTTTGCACAACCTTAAACTAAAAGCATTGAATGTTCCACAGACAAGCAGTATGAACCCAGAAAAGTAGGCTAAGCCCAAGAGAACACACCTCACTACTCAGAGGAACTCTTGGTAGTGGATTCTGGAGACCAAGCAGTCAGTCAACCTTCCTCCTTCTCACACTCAGTAACAAAGAGACTGCCAAAGTACAAGAAAATCAGACACGCTCTCTGGTTCCCATATGCCCATCAAGCCATCATTCATCTTCCTATTCCACAGGAAGGAGCCTATACCCTTCTGGAAAACTTGGCTTTACTAATAGGGGAGATAGACAAAGCCTGTACTGCCCGAACTGCTCTCTTTCCAGAAGGACAGAGGACCACCCCTAATGGGCCAGCAACACTCCTAGCTGGTTCTATGTTGATGGGGTTCTATTGATCTCCCTTGAGAGAAGTGACACTCAGCTCTCTGTTGCCTTGTTCTACGATTACTTACTCTGCCCAACGAAATCTGATGGGTTTTAGAAGCTTGGTTCAATGACATCATCCATCTTCCCATCACTCTGGTGTCAGAGAATACCACTGTAACAGTCCAGGCCTTCCTTAAGAATGAATTATTTTCCAAGAGTTTCTTCAAGGAGAAAACATCAAATAATTTTGACTTTACAGGCTATAAAATGATTTCAGAAACAAAAGATAATCTGTGGAGCCCTTAAACTTCTCAAATTTTGCTTTGTAGTTGGCAGATGCCTGCTGTAGTCCCCCAGAGCACCCCTAATTCTTCTAAAATATTTTTGAGTATTCCTGTTGATTTACCAAGCTATGTTAGCAATGCTGCAGACAAAATCAACTTTATCTTGGTGTATGAATATCTAAAACAAAACTGTTTTAAAATATCTGCAGCAGAGCTCAGATTGGGCAATTGGGCTTTAACTGACTCAGGACAGAGTAAAATTGTTACAACCCAAGACTCAAACCCAAGAGGCAGACGTTTCCACACTGCCTCTGCTAAATGTAGCTGGAGGGCTCTTCAAGGGAGAAGCAGAGGCTTTAGCCCCGGAGTATGGGCCTGACCCAAGAAGCTTCTGTAAAAGTCTGTTGTGTGAAAGAACAGAATAGACACTGTCACACATTAATAAGATCTTTTTCTGCTCTCTAGAAGTTAAATGTGTAAGAAACAAGACTTGGAATAATAATAACACATTTTAAAAAAGCTAGTCTTAGTTTGTAATAGTTTCTATGGGCTCTCGCTAGGAATATCATTTTTTTAGTCCCCTTTCCAAAGCACAACTAAAAAGTTTTTAAAATCCCCAAGCACATTAACTACCACTTTCAGAAGCAGGATTAGACAAAGGGAGGGCATAGACCAAATCAATGTTGAAGACTTAAATTCAAAAGGCGAAAAGAAGGTGCACATCTGAAGTTTAAAGTCATTCTTACCCCGTGACCCTCTAACCCAGCTCTTGATCTCCAAATTCAGGGGGAGGGTAAATTTAGGGTGAAAGATTAGGCCTCAGCTACGTGGCTCAGACGGTAAAGAATCTGCCTGTAAGGCGGGAGACCCGGGTTTGATCCCTGGGTTGGGAAGATCCCCTGGAGGAGGGCATGGCAACCCACTCCAGTATTCTTGCCTGGAGAATCCCCATGGACAGAGGAGCCTGGTGGGCTACAGTCCATGGGGTGGCAAAGAGTCGGACACGACTGAGCAACTAAGTGCACACACACACTGGCATTTAAAAACATTCTGGCAAGTGCTCGGTCAGGCAGTCTATAATTAGTGAGTATGCCTTGGAAATTTAAAATGAACTCAGAGGGTTTCAGAAGCCAACAGCCAGCCAGCTTCCTGAGGCCTAAGCTGCACAGGCACGGGGCTGATGCTGTTGAGAACCGGCGCTGGGTGCCAGCCACGGCGCACACGTGTGTGTACCCACATGCTACTTCTGCAGAGTGTCTTTTTTCAGGGCTCTCAGGGCTTGGCCTCCACACCTGCTGCACTTCCTGGAGACAGACAGGCACTGGAGCTCCACTTGTTCCTCGCACGAGGCTGCACTTTCTAGGAATGACCGCACACACGCAGAGGCTGGCCGGCTGCCAAGGCAGGGGCAGCCCGGCCGCCGCGGGCCTGAACTTTCCCAGTGCTGTCAGGGCGGGCTCCCGCTAGGAGCTGACTCAGCGGCCGGCGTGGAACTCTGCCAACCACACAGCCGTTCGGGGGCTGCCGGCAAGTCACAGATGTTTTGCTAAACCAAAGCAATCAGCCGGGGGGCGGGTCTGGGCTGGCAGCCAGGCTGCTGCTGTCGGGGAAGCTAGGACTCTCTGATCCTAGTCCGAGCTCTGCCACCACCTTCCTGGTGATCAGAGGGGAAACCTCTGCGCCTCTCGGTGTCCCACCTGCTTCTGAGCATGTCTGTGGAGCTGAAGCGGAGGATGGCACTGTGTGCATCAAAGAGCACCTGGGGCACCACTACCACCCTGTTAATCCTCACAACATCCTTGGAGGTATGCTTCCCTATTTTTATTTCACAGAGGGCTCAAAGGAATTAAGAGCCCTACTGAAAGATTACAAGGGTAATAGATGGAAGAGATGGTATTTGAACCCACTTTGCTGGCTCTGGAATCCTCTGCAAACACTGCTACTGTAAAGCTCAGATCAACTGCACAGGTAGGGCTCCTGGATACAAAGATGCTGATTTTTCAGCCTACAAAGGTCCCTTCTCGTAAGGATTCTTGGTTGCTCTGTGTAACTCCATAGCTCTTCACAACTGATTTCTAAACAGCATCATTGGACCACAAGAAGTATATATGCTGGGCACTTCCCTGGAGGTCCAGGGGCTAAGACTCCGAGCTCCCAATGAATAGGGCCCAGGTTCCATCCCTGGTCAGGGAATTAGATCCTGCATACAGCAACTGAGAGTTCACATGCTGCAACTAAAGACCTCATATGCCTCGACTAAGAGCCGGCAAAGCCAAATAAATAAATAAGTAAATAGTTTTCAGGAAAAAAAAAAAGTACATGTGCTTACAGGGAGTACCCAAATATTACCAGCTTTATTATGAACTCCCTGCCTTCACACAAAGTCACTTGGCCTGGAAGAACTGATAATCACTCCCATTCTTTGGGGGAAGAAAAGGAGCATGGCAAGTCAGAAAGACAAGCAGAAGGCGAAGAAAGCACAGATTCCTTAGGCTCCACCTCCTGAATTAATTCATTAGGACCCTGGAGTCTACATTTTTTAAAACTATTTTGGAGCTCTCCCTAGATGACTCTCAAGCTCTGCCTTGTGTAGTAAACACTGAAGCTTGCCTTGGCTAAAAAGAGAATTGTGAGAGCCTCCCTGGTGGTCCAGGGGTTAGGACTCAATGCTTTCAGCGCCTGGCCTGAGTTCAATCCCTGGTTGGGGAACTAAGATCCTGCAAGCCGAGCAGCACAGCAAAATAAATGAATAAAAAGAAAATTGTGAGGTCTACCCTTCCATGTTTCAAAGGAGGTAAAATAAGGGTGAGATGAAATCATATCTACAAGGCTCTTTGCTGGAAAATATACACAATGTAACAGCTTCCCATCAGCCATAGTTAGCAGCAAAACAACAAAATTGCCCTTAAAAAGCTCTATCCTGGGTTAGCCTGGAGCTAAGACACTATCTTAGGCAAGACAGTTCTCTTATCATACTACTACTAGAAAAACTGAAATTGGAGTCACACATCTCATTTTTAGATATCCCTCATAACACTGTTGCAACCTCATTCTTCCTCAACGCCCCTCCCCCCCAAAAGACTGTATTGACAATCTTTCCCATTAAACTTGGAACTATCTATATTAGGAGTAACTTACACATTTCACTGCTCTAATCAAGAAAACAACTATGAGGGAAAAACTCAAGGTCTATTCCTGTCTAGGCTGCTGGTCACTGAAGGAGGCTGAGAAGACACAGACTGGCACAGACCCTGGCAGTCCAGTACCCCTCCCTGGCTAGTCTTTCGGGGGAACAAAGAAGCCCCCAAGCAGAAAGACTGACCTGCTTGAGCTGCTCATCCAGATTCCAGCCCGGCTGCCCTGCCGCGGAGACTGAAGTGGAGGTCTTAGAAGCATCTTTGGTATGGTCTTCTTTAGCTTGCTGTCCATGGGGTGGGAGCCCTGGTGCTGGGAGCAGACCAGGTAAGGGAGCTGCTCTGGGGTCTTGGCGAGCCACCTTCTGCACATGAAAATATTTTGAAGCAGCCTGGGTCTCTTTCTCAGCCACCTCTGCAACTTCATCATCCCCATCCTCACCTTCCAAACCTCCTTCCTCTTCCTCAGGCTCTGAGTTCACCTTGCTCCGTTCAAAAACTCGGGCCACTGCGGTGGCCGGTGGAACTCTGGCTGAGGGACCCAGGGCAGGGCTGCCAGAAGGCTTCCCAGGTGTGGCAGAAAGGTGAGTCTGCTGTGTGACCAGCTTCTGGGCGTACAAGAACGGGGTTTCTCTCATCTGCTGCCCCTGCTTCTCTCTGGCATCCATCTGCAGAGGAGCCAGGTGGGGTGGTTGTGGCGGCGGCAGCGGCTGCTTCTGCTGAGGGCGCAGTGGCTCCATCACTGCCTCGAGTTTCACCCACAAACTGGCATGGCTCCGAACCTGGGCACAGCCCGACAGGCACACGGGGTCTAAACCTTCATGTGATTAATAGAAACCACATAGATGGAGAAAGAAAGAAAAAAAAAAAAGATGTAAAACATGTATAAAAAGGTTTTCTGGGCTTCCCTGGTGGCTCAGTGGTAAAGAATCTGCCTGCCAAGGCAGGAGACCTGGGTTCGATCCCTGGTCTGGGAAGATCCCACATGCCTCAGAGAAACTAAGCCTGTGCGCCACAACTACTGAGACTGGCTCCAGAACCCAGGAGCACAACTACTGAAGCTCGTGTGCCCTAGAGCCTGTGCTCTGCAACAAGAGAAGCCACCATAGTGAGAAGCCTGCACACCATAACTAGAGACAGTGCAGCAACGATGACCCAGCACAGCCAAAAATAAATAACAAATAATTTAGGGGGAAAAAAAGACATTTTCTTTGCTCCAGTAAAGGGCATGAGTTCTGAGCATTAAACATGTGCCGGTAAACCTGAGTGGTGGGAGTTTGGGGCAGGTGGGGGGTGGTGGTAGGTGGGTAAGAAAAAGTGTGAGGAACAGGAACAGGATTTAAGAGGAGAAATATCGGATGAATCTCAGTAGTGCTGGACAACTGGTGGGTTTAAAACAAAGTAAACCTAGATGACATGAAGTCTGCAAACATCTGTGTTCTGATCTCGCTTCCTCAACATTATCAAACACTAATCTGTTTATTACTGAAAAAGCAACTGGGTTTGCACTGTACAGAGGTTGTGAGTAGGAAAACCACAATAAAAAAGGGAAAGAAGGGCCTGCCTACAAGAAAGAGACTATTGCTTATGTTCCCAGGCCCATCAGAGAAAGATATTACCATCAAAGCAAGACAGAGTTATCAGGCAGACACAAAGATTTTTCTCATAGAAAAGCAGAACCCGGCAAACTCCCCTTGGGTTTAAACTTTAAAAATTTCCCAGAATAAATGGCCAGCCTGCTTTTTGAGTGGGCTGAGCCAATGCTAACTGGACATTATAGCCTCAAAAAGAATCCAATTTCAACAACATGAGAGAATGAAACACGAAAGGAGGCAAGAGTTTCAAATTGCAATCGTCAACTCAAAAACAAACGGGGGGGCGGTCAGGGGTTAGCGGAATTCCTCTGGAGATTTTTAAGCTTTAATTAATTGTTAACAGGTATCAATATTGTCTAAACAAGTCAAAGCTTCTTTTTAAAAAATTTTTTTAAAGCTTCTTTTTTCTAAACAGTCTAGTAAATCTCTTCACATCCCCTTTCTTTCTGATTCATTTCTATGACATTCTATGACAAATACAAAAAGGAAAGGCTTTCAGGCCAAAAGTATTCTGGGGGCAGGTTTATCAGCATTCTTACCAATCAGTCTCCAAACACACACCCCTTTCACACCCTCTCCTTCTCTCACCAGCCCCCCTCTTCCCTTCCTCCTTTTCAGGCCCCCACCCCCAGCAAACCTCACTTGAGTTATGTTTCCTCAGCAAGTCTCCGCAACTGAATGGATTACTATGCATGGGCAAATTTTAGGTGAACAGGACTTGCAACATGGCGTACAGTGCTATTATCACATGAAAGAAGAAGCAGCAATGCACAGGTTGGGACTTGATAAATTTGATAAATGCACTGTTCCACTGTTTAAGGATTGGGCAGAAAGACTTGAAAAAAAAAAAAGAAAGAAAGAAAGAAACCTAAATGGAAGTAATCACACCCCTAGCAAAAACAACTACTTGGATTTATGGTTTTTTTTTTAACAGATTGAAAAGGTATAACTTTTAAAGCTAGACAAAAAAATAAATTTTTAAATTTTCATTTTCTGTTTAATCTTAGAAGTACTTCTTTTGTTTTTTGCATTCTGTGAAAAATTCAAATTCCAATTTGCCTCTTACTGCCTCTACTTCCTCTCTTCGCACTTTAGAAAGTGTGAGTTATGCCTGCAGCAATACTTTCATTCTGCTATAGCCCTTTTTATAGTGTAACAAAGCATGAAAAGGTTTACACCCACATTAAATCCAGCTGCCAAAAGTGTTCATTTAAAATAAAAACAATCTGCATCAAAGAAAAGTAAACAAAAGAATAAGGCAAAGCAAAGAATCCAGAATCCGGTGGTCATTTTCATTCTCCTTGTAACATTATAACATCAATCGATCACAAGCGGGGATAATTTTTCAAACAAGTCCTGCCAGTCATCGAACAACTGTTTCTCTTCTGTGGCACCATCTTCTCTGTATGCTGTCCCCAGCGGGGAGGGGTGGGGGGGTATCTCACAGCCTCTTTAGGAAGACTGAGATGACTCAGTTCTACAACTCGATGCGTACACCCTCCCCCAAAGAGCTCATCTTCCCCCTGACCCTAAGCAGCTAGTAGATCCAAACAACAATACCACCTGCCTACTTTTAGAAAACTTAGGTCTCAAAAATCTAAACCACTCTATCCCTTCACACGGCCCCCTCCCCCATTTCCCCTAAAGTTCCCGGACCTGCAAGACGGGCGCAACGGACTCCTTGCAGCTTTGAAGCCCGCCTCGCCCACCATTCCTTCTACCTTCGCTGCCAGATCCCTCTGCCAGCCCCCTTTAACTCCATACATCCATCACCCCGCCATTCTTTACATCCCCCCAACCCAACTCTATCCGTTTTACCTCTACCAAGCCCCCATCCACCCCCAAGCCAATCCGATGGCTCTTCTTAGATCGTCCCAACGCCACCTTATCTTTGCTCTCTCCGTTCCCAGGGGCCCCTTACTCTTCCCATCCCTTTATCTCAAATCACCCTAATGGGCGAGGGCGCTTCTGGGCTCCTCCCAGCGCTCTCACTTTTCCTCCGCGGCCCCCCATGCTCCGCCGGCCCGCGCCTTCACGTCTCCCGCTACACACCTGCCTTCCCTTCTACTCCTCCGTCTCCTCCACCTGCCACAGCACCCGCTCCTGCCGAGGCTGAGGGAGACGGACCCCGCGCGGCTTACCTGTGCGGGGCGCCCCGGGTCCGCCGGCGGCGCAGGAGGCGGTCACTCAAGCCCCGGCGCTGCAGCTGCGTTTCGGAGATCTCCGCAGCCTGGGGCCACAGCCGGGGCGGGGCCCGCACCGGAAGCGGCGCCGCGGGGCCGAGTAGCCGGCCCGGGGCGGGCAGGGGGCGGGGCCACAAGGAACGGGCGGGGCCTGATGCCGGAAGTGGCCAAAAAGGGAACGAGGGGCGGGGTTTAGCGGAAGTGACTTCCAGAGACAGCTCCGCCCAACTGAGTCGTGGGCGGAAGCTACTGGAAGCTGGCAGAAGCTTTCGCCAATGGGAAAGCACAAACACGGAGGAGTTCCGGTGAGAGCACTTCCGCGGGGAGTTGAAAAAAGCCGGTCGGCTTGCTCCCTTTTCTGCGAGAGTTTTCTAGCTGTGAGGGTTGGTGTAACGCGGGCCAGCGGTAGGTTGGGCGGAAGGTAAATAAAGGACAAGAAGTGTCAGGGTTTTCTGCTGCTGCGGTCACCTCCCCAGCCTCCTGCCTAGAAACCGGTCTTCCTCTGCGATTCCCGCTTCCAGATTAGCTTTTCTGTGTCCTCTGAGGATTCAGCATCCCCTGCAACTCTCTCATATGGGTTAGTATTCTTACTTCCCAGGTTCCAGAAGTGGGGGCAATGTGCCAAATACTGTCACCTCTTGTAAAAGCCCTTGCTTCTGTGACGCTTACTCGTAAGACTTTGCCACCCATTTAACCACCTCTGTGAAGATGATCTGTTAATATGTGCATCCAGCTCCTTTTCTTACTTTCTCTAACCATCTGCCATCTTGATAAATTCAGAATCACTGACAACTCATTTAACTTTCAGGCTTCATCCCTTATCTCAGTCTCCCAATCCTAGTAAAAAAAACTGGATCTTGTCACCAGAAACTCTGTCGTGTTAGGAATCAGTAATTCAAACATCCCTCTATCCAACCGCAATCTGATAACCTTGAGCTTGACTGCTCAAGAACGTCACCATAACTGTCTTTTTCACTTCATGAGAACCTCCAATCTAATGAAAGCTTCTACTTAATTCCCACTCTTCATTTTCCTCCTTATCCATCTTAAATTCAATGTTACATCATTCAGTTCAGTTCAGTCGCTCAGTCGTGTCTGACTCTTTGCGACCCCATGAACCGCAGCTCACCAGGCCTCCCTGTCTATCACCAACTCCCGGAGTCCACCCAAACCCATGTCCATTGAGTCAATGATGCCATCCAACCATCTCATCCTCTGTCACCCCTTTCTCCTCCTGCCCTTAATCTTTCCCAGCATCAGCATCTTTTCAAATGAGTCAGCTCTTCACACGAGGTGGCCAAAGTATTGGAGTTTCAGCTTCAACATCAGTCCTTCCAATGAACACCCAGGACTGATCTCCTTTAGGATGGACTGGTTGGATCTCCTTGCAGTCCAAGGGACTCTCAAGAGTCTTCTCCAACACCACAGTTCAAAAGCATCAATTCTGCGGCGCTCAGCTTTCTTTATAGTCCAACTCTCACATCCATACATGACCACTGGAAAAACGATAGCCTTGACTAGACGGACCTTTGCTGGCAAAGTAATGTCTCTGCTTTTAAATATGCTGTCTAGGTTGGTCATAACTTTCCTTCCAAGGAGTAAGCGTCTTTTAGTTTCATGGCTGCAATCACCATCTGCAGTGATTTTTGAAGCCCAAGAAAATAAAGTCAGCCACTGTTTCCACTGTTTCCCCATCTATTTCCCATGAAGTGATGGGACTGGATGCCATGATCTTAGTTTTCTGAATGTTGAGCTTTAAGCCAACTTTTTCACTCTCCTCTTTCACTTTCATCAAGAGGCTCTTTAGTTCTTTTTCACTTTCTGCCATAAGGGCGGTGTCATCTGCATATCTGAGGTTATTGATATTTCTCCCGGCAATCTTGATTCCAGCTTGTGCTTCCTCCAGCACAGTGTTTCTCATGACGTACTCTGCATATAAGTTAAATAAGCAGGGTGACAATATACAGCCTTGACGTACTCCTTTTCCTATTTGAAACCAGTCTGTTGTTCCATGTCCAATTCTAACTGTTGCTTCCTGACCTGCATACAGGTTTCTCAAGAGGCAGGTCAGGTGATCTCTTACTCTTAAGCCTGCCCCAACAGTCCTCTTTTCCCCAAACAAGTCCTCCACCGCTGATGGATTAACATGCATTTGTATGCCTGTATCTTGTCACAGTAAATTGTCCTGCTGAGCATATTGGCATCACTAAATACAATAATTTCAACCTTAAATGAGCTCTGAACAGTGTCTGGAAATTTCATCATATTTTTCTAGTTAACTTGCTCTCCACTGTCTGCAAATCTCTAATCCTATGCTTCTTGTACTGCTTCCCTGATTATCTTACTGTCTAAGTAATAGAAAATGTAGAATGCCCTAAAATCTAGAAATCTACATGTGTTCCCATCCTGTCCTTGCCTCCTATAAGTTACCCAATCAAAAATATTCATTGAACAACTATATGCCAGATGAGACATCATCTAAGTGCTTGTTGAGCAACGAGCAAAAATTTTCAAGGATATTACTAGTGTGGGGAGACAGAAAAACAAATATATATGTGTGTATATATATATTCTAAGAAGAACAAAGCAAGGTAAGGGTTAAACAGTGGTCTCAGGTGGCTACTATTTTAGATGTTAGTCAGAGAAAGATTCATTGATAAGGGACACTTAAGCAGAAAATGGAATTGATCTGATGGGGCTGTGCCATGTGGATATCTAGGGAAAGCAAGTTCTAGACAGGAGAAGCTCTGATGCAGGAGGGTGCTTGACATGCTATAGAAATAGCAAGGAGATCGCTCTAGCTGATGCAGAGTCAGTGTGGGGAGAGTGGCAGGAGATGAGATCAGAGAGGTAGACTGGGGTCCAATCATGTGGGACTTCGTAGGCCATGGTGACAACTTTGGATTGTTACCACTAAAGCCACTGAAGAGTTGTTTGATCACATTTAAGCCTCTTAAAAGTTTCATTCTAGCTATTATGTGGAAAACAGACAATGAGGGCAGAGAAGTAAGAGTGGAAGTGCTAGTTCCGGAAGAAGATGATAGCAGCAGTGGACGTGGTAAGAACGGGTCAAATTTCAGGTACATTTTGAAAATAAAGCCGCAGGACTTACTAATGGATTATGTATAGGTTAGGGAAGAGAGTAAAGGATGACGTCAAGGTTTTTGTCTCAACTAGTAGAATAGTGATATCATTACTAACGAAGAAATTTTTTCTGAAGCTGACCCCGATGGAATGCTACTCAGCAATAAAAAGGAATGAATTTTTTTTTAAAAAGGAATTAAGTATTGATATACCCAACAACTTGGTGTTACAACAACATAACAATAAAGGCATTATGCTGAGTGAAAGAAGCTAGTCTCAGAATGAAAATCTTGAAAATATTAAAAATATAGTGACCGAGAATAAGTCAGTGGCTCCCGGATTGAGGAATGGAAGAGTGACTATAAAGAGATAGCAAAAAGAAGGATTTGGGAGTGATGGAACTCTTCTGTATTCTGATTGTGGTGGTAATTACGTGAGTCTATACATGTGTTAAAATCCATAGAACTGTATAACAAAAATACAATCAGTTTTATTGTATGATAATTTTTTATTTTTTTATTGTGCTAAGAAATGCGTGCTGTGCATGCTCAGTTGTGTCCAACTCTTTGCAACCCTGTGGCCCATCAGGCTCCTCTGTCCATGGAATTTTCCAAGTGAAAATACTGGAGTGGGTTGCCAATTCCTGTGCCAGGGGATCATCCTGACCCAGGAATTGAACCTGCATATCCTGTGTCTCCTGCATGGGCATTCTTTACCACTGCGCCACCTGGGAAGCCCCATATTGTATGATAATTTTTTAAACCAAACTTGCCATGCGAGCTCAAGTTTCCCTTCCTAATTCTCAGGGTTCTCCCTTTAACCTTTTGCAATGTTGGATCCTTCCATCTGCATTCAAACAAGCTCTAGTTTCAACCATCTTTTGCTTTGAAAAAACAAAAACAAAA
Source organism: Giraffa tippelskirchi (assembly GCF_054371585.1). Taxonomy (NCBI): domain Eukaryota; kingdom Metazoa; phylum Chordata; class Mammalia; order Artiodactyla; family Giraffidae; genus Giraffa; species Giraffa tippelskirchi. The sequence goes on along the minus strand of NC_137286.1, from coordinate 33,480,801 downwards.
AAACACCCTTTCCCTTGACCCTATATTCTGTGACTAACGCCTTATCTCAAGATTCCCCTTCCTGGCAAAGCTTCTAGAATTACTGTCCTCATTGCAGCCCAAGCGATCTTATCTCTCTTTAAAATGCTGTACGGCTTCCCATTACTCTTGGGATTGAGACCTAAATTCCTTCATGTGGCCAGCAGAACCCTAGCCTCTGCCTACCTCTTTGGTTTTAACTTTTTGCCTCAGGTAGAGTAGAGGACCCAAGAGGGGGCAGCCTTCCTGGATAAACTCAGTAGTAGTTGAAACAACACACACACTCTCTGCCCCACATTCCACACCCCACACCCCATAGTCCTGTGTTTAAGCTCTGGAGATATTCATCCACTCTGGTTACCAGAAATATCATTTAATCTGTCTACTTTGGCATCAAGTTGTGGTAGATTGAACAGAATAACCATAGTATTTTTCAGCTTCTCCCATTGAGAGGTGGAGTCTGTTTCTCCCTTTTCTGAATCTCAGCTTGGTCATTTGACTTGCTTTGGTTCTATGGGATATTAGCAAATCTGATACTAGAAGTATTTAAAACAAAATTTTTTTTTTTTACTTTATTTACTTTTGGTTGCGCTGGGCCTTTGTTGCTATGTGTGGACTTTCTCCAGTTGCAGCAAGTGGGGGCTACTCTTCATAGTGGTGCATGGGCTTCTCATTGCAGTGGCTTCCTTTGTTTTGGAGCACAGGCTGTAGAGCGTGGGCTCGGTAGTTGTGGCACACAGGCTTAGTCACTCCTTGGCGTACGAGATCCTTCCAGACCAGGGATTGAACCCCACCCACCCTTGTCTCCTGCATTGGCAGGCAGATTCTTAATCACTGGACCACCAGGGAAGTCCGTAAAAATCTGAAAAGGTGCTTACAATTATGGCTTGCTCTCTCTTGCTGCTGAGAACTCTTTCACCACCTTGTGAAAAACTCTAGCTAACCTGATAAATGATGAAAGACATGTAGTCGTCACCCCAACTGACATCTAAGCAACTGCCAGACATGTGAGTGTGGCCCCTTAGACAAACTAGCCTGCCAACCATCAGATGTGTGAACCAGGCCATTATAGACCATCTAGGCCAAGCTATGCTGGCCAAGACGAGAAGTCCATCGACAAACCCATAGACCAGTAAGTTTTGGGGCAGTTTGTTTTGCAATAAAAGGTAATTGAAACGCAGGGCATTTCTTTGCATCTGTCCAGCTGGATTTGGTTGGTGGAATTCTTAGAGCTGAAGAAGAAAGTCTCCATACATCATCTTCAATAGCTGGCCTATGTTACCTAAAGTTCTCCCATCACATTTTGCTTAAATACAGCAGGGATGTAATCTTAACGTCATGTCTGTTATTTCAGCTGTTCAATATAGGTGATATCATTTGTGTGGTTTTCATTGATTTTATTATTTTTAAAAAATAAAGGTTGAATTGTATAAATATTAGGTACCATTCGTATATATGTTTTGTTATTAATTTATTCTTAAATAGCACAGGGCATAAAAGCTAAGAAACAAGCTAAGAAACATGGTAAATGGCCGCATTATAGAAAAATAATGTAATTAGTTACAATTAATGAAGGGAAAATGCTTTTATGTGTTCATGATAACCAATGTAGATTACTGATGTAATTGTGTCCATCTTAAAGAGATTTGGTGTTTTCACATGAATAGGGGTCAATCTGGGGACTTGGGAACATAAAAAATGTTTTCTCATTGAAATTAACAGTGATTACGTTTTCCACTTGCATTGGCCCCACAAGAGGCTTTTCAGGTAAGGCAGGAGGGGACCGTCCTTTTACTGTAATAGAAAATTAAAATGTGACAGATGATTAGGCTCTTCTTGCTCGGAGATCAAGGTATAGCCTCAGGAGCCTCTATTAGCACATGTGTATAACTGTGTGTCGAAGAAGGCATGGCACCCCACTCCAGTACTCTTGCCTGGAAAATCCCATGGACAGAGGAGCCTGGTGGGCTGCCGTCTATGGGGTCGCGCAGAGTCGGACACGACTGAAGCGACTTAGCAGCAGCAGCAGCGTAACTGTGTGTAAAGAAAGAATGTGACAAGCCTGAAAGGAGGTGTATCCTGTTCACACATTCCTGAGGAGACCTTGCTTTTGTGGTGGTGAATGTACCAGTACTGTTATCTGTATCCTGATTTGACTGCCAATGTGTTTTCCTACAGGGGAACATATGCCCATCAGGCTGACTCCTGGGTCCTTTCTTTCACAAAACTGTTTGTATTTTTGTTATTGTTCATTTTTTGTTTATTTTCTTTAAAAAATTTTTTTTAATTTATTTTTTGACCTTACAGCTTGTGCAGTCTCAGTTCTCTGACCAGGGATTGAAGCCGTGCCCCCTGCAAGTAGAAGCATGGAGTCTTTAACTGTTGGATTGCCAGGGAAGTCCCTGTTGTTCATCTTTCAAATCAGATAGTTAGTATGCCTGATGTCTGGGTTATGTTTGTCAGCCTCCACAAGCCAATCATCCCTGGGAAACTGCCAGCACCTAGTTATTGAGGCCCAAAATAACAAGGCCAGCCGGTGGTGGGCAGCCAGCCTTCCCCTGCAGGAAGCCCATTCCTTTTTAACCTACTCTCACCACAGAGGTCCTTTTCAATCCTTTGACTCTGGGATTTTCCAGCATTTTGATGAACTGGACTATATTGTTCTTTCCCTGACCTGGAAGAGGTCAGACCCCTAAGGCAAGTGATTCATCTTTGCAAACATTGGTTCATTTCACTCTTCTTGACAAAGAATTGAAAGCTATCTTTGCAAAGCTCCACCCAGATTTCCAGCACTCAGTAGTCCCATAGGCTTCCAGAGCATATGGGAATAGGAGGCAGTTCAAGCCATCTGTCCTAGAACAAGACTTCTGGTCTCAGGTCTGTGTCTCTGGTCAGGGCTCTTTGGGAGCTACCTGGCCTCCCATCCAACAGAGCTGTTACAAGCCAGACACTATAAAGTGCTGACAAGACTAAGAGGAGAGGGTGCCCAAACTGAAGTCAGCCTGGCAGAGAGCTTGGTTGGCTGAGAGAATAGTGGCACCAACCAGTTCCTGTAAATGTGTCCACCGACACCTACATATGGTCAGGGGCTTTAACCCATCAAAAATCTTTATTCCCAAACACCATCACTGAACGTTGAGTTCTTAAGAATAGTAATATACATTTTCTGTGGTCAAGATTGGGCTTCCCTGATAGCTCAGTTGGTAAAGAATCTGCCTGCAATGCAGGAGACCCCAATTTGATTCCTGGGTCAGGAAGATTCCCTTGTGGCTCAACTGGTAAAGAATCTGCCTGCAATGTGGGAGACCTGGGTTCAATCCCTGGGTTGGGAAGAGCCCCTGGAGAAGGGAAAGGCTACCTACTCCAGTATTCTGGCCTGGAGAATTCCATGGATTGTATATAACATGGGGTTGCAAAGAGTTGGACAGGACTGAGCAACTTTCACTTTCACTTTTCATTATCAAGATTGGCCAGGACTCTTGCCCTTTCTGTGTTTTAAAAAAAATCAAGATAACTATAGAGATGTTATGGAAGAGACCAGGCAAGTATTTTAGAAACATGAACTCAGAACATGCAAAGTATACTGGAGAAACTTCAGTGGGGAAGAAGTTTCCCAAATACAGGGTGGGGAGCACTTGCTTTTGTAATGTTTAGGCATTGGGTTCATCAAGTCTTTATTGCTCCCACATAGCACAGCTATGTTCCTTCCTGTTGTGAGCTTAATGCTAGTTAATCCAGAATCTGAGCTAAAGGAAACCAAGTATAGTTTAATAGGCGTTAGGAGTTCCTGATGTTTTATTAATGTGGAATATATTCAGTGCTAGAGAAGTTCAAAAGTTTGTCTGTTCTCCAAGCTTTCGTTTGCTACTTTATGGCAAGAGCACGTGTTGAATGCTTTGATGAATTCAAGCCAATCTTAAAACAGGTTCTTAACTAGGTTGCAATTTCAGGGAGTGAGATAACCCCATTTGGGAATCTGTTTCAGAAACTTCATCTTGAAAAACTGAGCTTGGTTTTTAGTCTCTCCAATTAAAGTGAAAGTTTGATTTTATAATGCTTATAACTGTACTAAGGTTGTGTTAGAAGAGAAAAGAGTGGTTGTAAAGCTAACTGATTTACTAGTAGTGTTCTCCTGACCAATCCCCTTTCATGCTCCCCTCCACTCTCACAAAAAATAGGGCAAAATACTTAGCTTAACACTGTGGTCATCAAGCAACGAGTCATTTCCTAATATGGACAGTTGAACCCTCCAGTTTCACTTCTGGAATTCAAGTACTTGGAGAATGGCATTTACATTTGTGTACATTTTCTGCAACTCCTTCCCTCTCACTCCCCAACTCGATGAACCCTCTGTGTTGTTTGCTTTAACATTAATGTTGGCATCTACAGTGACTAAATTTCCGGAACCTATAATGTAGGATCAGCCTGAACCCAATACAATCTAACCCTAATAGTTTGATACAAAATTCAAATGAATAGTCACAAGATTTGAGGGCTGTCTCTTTAATGACTGAATCATTACCCCACGAAATTAGTCTTTAAAAAGAATGAAGTCAGTACATTTCTACTGACATAGGAAGTCATCAGTGGTAGAATTTAGAAACTAGGAAGTCACAGAAAAGTATGTAAAATAAAATCATCTTGGAAAAGAAAATGATTTAATGAAAAATAATTTCCCATCTTAACAATAAAGATAGTTATGATACATGTGCTAACCTTAGACTCAAGTTTAATTTTTGTTTTCTGTGGTAATTAGACAAAATTATATATTACGGAAAACTCTACACTGCTTATTAATTGATGGTTATCATGTGCTAAGCACTTTACTTACATTATCATTTAATCCTCACAGTAACCTTCATTTTGTGCCCAGTCACTCAGCTGTGTCTGACTTTTTGCGACCTCATGGGCTGTAGACTGCCCAGGCTCTCTGTCCATGGGATTTTCCAGGCAAGAATACTGGAGTGGATTGCCATTTCCTTCTCCAGGGGATCTTCCGCACCCAGAGATCCAACCCGTGGCTCCTGCGTCTCCTGCACTGGCAGGCAGATTCTTTACCTCTAAGCCACCAGGGAGGCCCCAACCTGCATTTTACTGTATGAGAAAACTAATGCTTATAGGAGTTAAACAACTTGCCCGAAGTCAAATACATGTTACATGTAGCAGAACTGGGCTTTGAACGCAGGGTCTCTGACTATAATTCATGCTGCTCACCTCCATGCTATATTCCTCCCATCAATGTAAATGTTTGAATTTGTAACCATTTGAGTTTTACAATAGTAGGCCACAGAGAATCAATATGGTCAAATATTAGCTTTGTAATTTGGCTAAAAGGAGCTAAATCCTAATTCAGAGAGTAAAGCCAGATACTGGTGGACCTGAAGCTGACCTGTGCCTTAACATTTGCAGAGTACAAACCGAAAGAACTGCAACATAGGATACTAACTAAAGGTTAGAAACAGCCTAAATGGTTCATGTGTAGGGAACTGGTTAACTAACAAGGTACTTAAGCTATCAAAAAGCAAAATGGAAAGAAGATAAAAATAAAGTTTGTAATGTTCTAACGTGGATCACTTTCCAAGACATTAAATGAAAAAAGCAAGGCTCATTACAGGATGTTTGTATGTTACCATTAATAATTATGTTTAAACAGGATGTGCATATATAATCATTATGTTGAACAAGCATGACTCATGGGGTGTATATCAGTTAATGCAGGCTAAACAACTGCAACAAATAGATCCAAAACACAACTCAGCAAAGTAATTTATTTCTTGCTTACCTAATAGTTCTGGACAGATATTTAGGTCAGGGAGGAAGCGCTCCTACATTACTGTCATTCATAGGCCTTGGCTCTGTTCATCTTCTGGTTTGCCATCCCCCGGGTCAGGAAGTGGTACACATTGCTTCCACTCACACTGGAGAAAATGTTGTCATGTGGCCATACTCAAATTGAATAGGAATATGGGAAACTAGTCTAATAGTTCCAGAGATTAATAGATTTTGCTAGACAGACAAGGCCTCTGTCACAGTCAGCCTCTCTGGTCACCAAATATATTCATCTTCTCCCCAAGGGTGAAGACAAAAGTCACATTCAGTTATTGAATTTCATATCAAAATCATGATTACAGTCTTTTCTAATTAGCCTGTATGAATTTCCTCATGGTCTAGCAATCTATGAACTAAAAGTCAAGTTGTTGCTATCAATACTTCATTACTACTCCACCCAGTACCCAATGAAAAGACAGAAAAACAGCAATAAAAGTCCCTATTTGGAAAAGAGAGAATGGGAAACAAAGCAGTCATGTCCAAAGCTATCATGGAATTCTGACATATACATCATGAAGATGTTCTTGGGCAGAGGATCTGAATAGACATTTTTCGGAAAGAGACATACAGATGGCCAAGGGCACATGAAAAGATACTCAACATTGCTAATCATTAGGGAAATGCAAATCAAAACCACAATGAGTTTAAAAGTTAAAAAAAAGAAATCCACAATGAGGTATCACCTCATACCTGTCAGAATAGGTATTATCAAAAAGACAACAAATAACGTGTTAACAAGGATGTGGAGAAAAGAGAACCCTTGTGCACTGTTGGTGAGAATGTAAATTGGCGCAACCACTGTGGAAAACAGTATGGAAGATCCTCAGAAAACTAAAAATAGACCTACCGAATGATCTAGCAGTTCTACTTCTGGATATTTTTCTGAAGAAAATAAAAACATTAATTCAAAAAGATAAGGTCTGGGGTTGCACTGCGAGGGACTCTCTTCTCTCTGGAGGGGATGTCCACAGCAACCTTCCATTCCTGGAGACTGGGCTGCACTATAAGAAACTCCCAGCTCACTCCTCGAGGGATCCTGACCATCTCCTGGCCAGAGAAATGGCTCCAGAGCAGTACCTGCTGCACATTTTCACAAGTAGTACAGGATCTGTTTTTCACATCATTTGGTTGAGTTTTATCTGTTTGTAATTTACTAACTGTGGAAAATTCTTAAAGAGATGGGAATACCAGACCATCTGACCTGTCTCTTGAGAAACCTGTATGCAGGTCAGGAAGCAACAGTTAGAACTGGACATGGAACAACAGACTGGTTCCAAATAGGAAAAGGAGTACGTCAAGGCTGTATATTGTCACCGTGCTTATTTAATTTATATGCAGAGTACATCATGAGAAACGCTGGGCTGGAAACACAAGCTGGAATCAAGATTGCTGGGAGGAATATCAATAACCTCAGATATGCAGATGACACCACCCTTATGACACAAAGCGAAGAAGAACTAAAGAGCCTCTTGATGAAAGTGAAAGAGGAGAGTGAAAAAGTTGGCTTAAAGCTCACATTCAGAAAACTAAGATCATGGCATCTGGTCCCATCACTTCATGGGAAATAGATGGGGAAACAGTGGAAACAGTGTCAGACTTTATTTTGGGGGGCTCCAAAATCACTGCTGATGGTGACTGCAGCCGTGAGATTAAAAGACGCTTACTCTTTGGAAGGAAGGTTATGACCAACCTAGATGGCGTATTTAAAAGCAGAGACATTACTTTGCCAACAAAGGTCCGGCTAGTCGAGGCTATGGTTTTTCCAGTGGTCATGTATGGATGTGAGAGTTGGACTACAAAGAAAGCTGAGCGCCGCAGAATTGATGCTTTTGAACTGTGGTGTTGGAGAAGACTCTTGAGAGTCCCTTGGACTGCAAGGAGATCCAACCAGTCCATCCTAAAGGAGATCAGTCCTGGGTGTTCATTGGAAGGACTGATGTTGAAGCTGAAACTCCAATACTTTGGCCACCTCATGCGAAGAGTTGACTCATTGGAAAAGACCCTGATGCTGGGAAGAATTGGGGGTAGGAGGAGAAGGGGACGACAGAGGATGAGATGGTTGGATGGCATCACTGACTTGATGGACATGGGTTTGGGTAGACTCTGGGAGTTAGTGATGGACAGGGAGGCCTGTCATGCTGTGATTCATGGGGTCGCAGAGTCGGACACGACTGAGCGACTGAACTGAACTGAACTGAACTGAACTGAATTTACTCTTCTGTTTGAAAGCCTGAGGCAGTGGAATCAACAATAACACTTCCTACATCATTTAGGAGTAGAAATTACAGGAATTTGCTGCTTGCAATGTCTTCTCACAAGACTTTCAGGATCAAGTGATTCCTGGCCAAGGAACAAAAGCAGCATTGTCGCATTTCCCAATGGATTCAAATGAAAACTGGCAATAAAATTGGTACAAGTTCAAGAGAAGACATTGGAGAAGAATCAAACTGAGTCTGTAAGAAGCCTCGCATATGAAGTGCTGTTTACCTGCTGAAAGTCTATGTAGGATACATTTTAAGTTAAAATTTTTATAAAACAATATATATATTATGAATCCATTTTTATAAGGTTTTAAAAATATGTGTGTATACACTGATATGCATACACACACACACACACACACACCCCTATATGTGTGTACGTACATTAAAGAAACTGGAAGAATGGGACTTCACTGATGGTCCAGTGGTTAGGAATCTGCCTGCCAGCACAGGGGACATGGGTTCGATCGCTGGTCCGGGAAGATCACACATGTGGTGGAGCAACAGAGTCCCTGTGCCACAACTACTGAGCCCACATGCTGCAACTGCTGAAGTGTGCCCTAAAGCCTGTGCTCTGCAACGAGAAGCTGCCACCATGAGAAGCCCATGCACCGCAACTAGAGAGTAGCCCCCTCTCACTGAAAGAAAAGAAAACCTGGGCACAGCAATGAAGACCCAACACAGCCAGAAATAAAAGAATGAATAAATAAGTAAAATTTTAAAAAAACTGGGAGACTATATACCAAACTCTTAACAATAGTTATCTCTGTATGGTCCTATTATAGGTGAGCTTTATCTCCTCCTGGGTCTTTTCTACACCTTCCAATGACCTACTGTCTGAACACCTCATGAGTATTTTAAGGGAGAAATGGAATGTTTGGCTGTTAGTGTTTCCTCACTAGTGGTCCATCTGGCTCAGTAATAAATAAGTGAAACGTTTTGCTGGAAAAGGTCCACTCTTTAGTGGACCAGAAGGACACATCAAACGGTAAACTGTAATTACGAGTGACTTTGTTTTCTGCTTCTTGTGGTTTTTGGTTTCCTATTATGCACATGTTAACTTTAAAAAATGTTATTTTAAGAACCTTTAAAAATATATATGCATTCCTATGTTTTTGCAACCTTATTTACAATAGTCAATTTACAAAAGCAACCTAAGTGTCCATTAATAGATGAGTGGATGAAGAAGCTCTCTCTATATAAGACATATATATAACATACATAACATATATATAACACATATGTGTATCCTGACATACACACATACAATGTAATATCAGCCTAAAAATAATGAAATCTTGCCATTTGTAATAGCACAAATGGGCTTAGAGGGTATAGTGCTAAATGAAATAAGTCAGAGAAAAACAAATACAGTATTATCTCACATGTGGAATCTAAAAAACATGACAAATGAACAAACAACAAAATAGAAACAGACTCAGAGAGAGCAAACAGGTGGTTGGGGGGGTGAGGGGGGTGGTGAGGGAGGGGGTGAGGGAGGGGTGGTGAAGGAGGGTGGTGAGGGGGGATGGTGAGGGAGGGGGTGAGGAGGGTGGTGAGGGAGGGGGTGAGGGGGGGTGGTGAGGGAGGGGGTGAGGGAGGGGTGGTGAGGGAGGGGGGTGAGGGGGGATGGTGAGGGAGGGGGTGAGGGGGGTGGTGAGGGAGGGGGTGAGGGAGGGGGTGAGGGGTGGTGGTGAGGGGGTGGTGAGGGAGGGGGCTGAGGGAGGGGTGGTGAGGGAGGGTGGTGAGGGAGGGGGGTAAGTGAAATGGACGGGGAGATTAAGAGGTACGGTTCTTTTTTTTTTTTAAGAGGTGCAGTCTTTCAGTTACAAAATAAATGAGCCACAGGGATAAAATGAACCACATATGGATTATAGTCAATAATTATGTAATATCTTTGTATGGTGACAGATGGTGACTAGACCTGTGGTGATCATCTCGTAACAGAAATAAATCACCATGCTGTGCACCTGTAACTATTAATAACAAAATGTTGGTCAGTTATACATCAATTAAAACAAAAAGTTAAAGGGAGTTATGAAAAAGATGCCCTATCTTGGCAGTGAGGGAAGTTCTAGGATTAGACCCAGTTTTGTTCTTGGCATCGTTATTCTCTTGTCATTGTTCTCCATATGCCCTGCTTCTGCCCTCTGGCAAGTCCTTGCTCAGCCACTTTTCTCCCTGGCTCTGTGTGAAGTGGGAGCATGCCTTCCTTGAGGACTGCACTGCTTTGACAACCTGCTTCTGGATGGTTGGAGATCCAAGTGCTGTTTTATGGTTTTACTTGTTTATTCAGGCCAGGCTTGTGGGGGTTTGGGACAATATAGTTCCCCAGAAATTTCAGATCTATTTGCTTCTAAGCAGCTTATATTCCCAAAGATCTCTCAGACAGGTTTTCAACATTAGCAAAAAAGTAAGAGAAACTTCAAAATTTTCAAAAAGTAATAACCTGGTCAATACTCCTTGTATCATTCCCATAATTTAGGTCAAGAAGAGGATCTTTCCTGAGGGTTTAATCTGTGAAAATCAGGATTATGACTTTGGTGAACTTTCCAGTCCCTCTTTATTCTGCTGGTTGTATATTTATTGATGTTGCAGTTGTATACTCTCTAGCTGGTGTTGGAATTAAACTCTACTATGTAGTGGCTGCCTCATGAGATGATGCAACAGATGAGCCTGAATCAAAAACACATGATGATCACCACAACCACCATTTCACCTGGCAGGGAAAGCCATAACCATATCTAAGCTAGATGGATTAGATCTAGAATTCTAGACCAGGGCTCAGCAAACTGTAATCTGTGGAGCAAACATGGCCAACCATCTATTTCTTTAAATAAAATTTTAGTGAACACTTACTTGTTTATATATTCATGATGCTTCTGTGCTACCACAGCAGAGCTGAGTATCTGCAACAGAGACAGTATGGGTCACCAAGCCTTCGATATTTACCTTCTGGCCCTTTGCAAGAAGATAAAAAATTACCTATTCTTTTTTTTTCTAATTTTTGATAAGATACATCCTGATATATTGGTGCACATATTTTTTTAGCATTTTTCATATCTTTTTTTTAAAAGTGAAGTATAATTGATATACAATGTTGGGTTAGTTTCAGGTGTACAGCACAGCAATTCAGTTATACATGTATTTTTTCTTTTTCAGATTCTTTTCTCTTATAGATTATTACAAAATATTAAGTTCCATGTGCTATACAGTAGGTTCTTGTTGGTTTTATTGTATTTATTTTATATTTATTTATATTATGCATTATCATATATTATTTATATTTATTTCTTTTATTTTAAATTTTATTTATTTTCTTTTGGTTGTGTTGGGGCTTTGTTGCTATGAACAGGCTCTCTCTGGTTGTGGCGAGCAGAGCCTACTCTCTGGCTACAGCGTGTGGGCTTCTCCCTGCAGTGGCCTCTTGTTGTAGAGCGTGGGCTCTAGGGCCCACAGGCCTCAGCACTCGCAGCGCATAGACTCAGCAGTTGTGGCACACAGGCTCAGTTGCCCCGAGGCACATGGGATCTTCCCAGACCAGGGATCAAACCCATGTCCCCTACAATGGCGAGAGGATTCTTAATCACTGGACCATCAGGCAGGTCCCAGTTATCTATTTTATACATAGTGGTGTGTATATGTTAATCCCAACCTCCCAATTTATCCTTCCCCCCGCCCTTTTCCCTTTGGTAACTATACTTTTGTTTTCTATGTATGTGAGTCTCTTTCTTTTTGTAAATAAGTTTGTTTCTATCTTTTTTTTTCTTTTAAAATGCCCATTCTTGTTCTAGACAATAATAGTCTCTTCCATGATCTGTCAGTGAGGACCAAAAGGGAGAGGAGAATGGAAAATTCCACTCTTTATACTACAAAGCTACAGAAAAATTCCACTCTTTATACTACAAATCTCCCTACCAAAAGGGAGATGAGAATGGAAGATTCCGCTCTTTATACTACAAAACCAGTATGGTACCGGCACAAAAACAGAAATATAGATCAACGGAACAGGATAGGAAGTCCAGAGATAAACCCACACACCTGTGGTCACCTAACCTATGACAAAGGAGGTAAGAATGTTCGATGGAGAGAAGTCTCTTCAATAAGCAGTGTTGGGAAAACTGGACAGCTACATGTAAACAAATGAAATTAGAATACTCTCTAACACCATACACAGAAATAAACTCAAAATGGATTAAAGACCTAAATATAAGGCTGGATACTATAAAACTCTTAGAGGGAAACATAGGCAGAACACTCTATGACATAAATCACAGCAAGAACTTTTTCAACCCACCTCCTAGTGTGATGAAAATAAAAACAAAAATAAATGGGGTCACAGGTGAAAAATAAATGGAAACTAACTAAATTTAAAAGCTTTTGCACAGCAAAGGAAACCATAAAACAAAAGACAACCTTCTCAATGGGAGAAAATATTTGCAAATGAAGAAATCAATAAGGGATTAATCTTCAAAATATACAAACAGTTCATGCAGCTCAATATCAAAACCCCCAAACAACCCAATCAAAAAATGGGTGCAATATCTAAACAGATATTTCTCCAAAGAAGACATACATGGCTGAAAAACACATGAAAAGATACTCAGCATCACTAATTATTCAGTTCAGTTCAGTTCAGTCACTCAGTCGTGTCCGACTCTTTGTGACCCTGTGAACCGCAGCACGCCAGGCCTCCCTGTCCATCACCAACTCCCGGAGTCTACCCAAACCCATGTCCATCGAGTCGGTGATGCCATCCAACCATCTCATCCTCTGTAGGCCCCTTCTCCTCCTACCCCCAATCCTTCCCAGCATTAGAGTCTTTTCCAATGAGTCAACTCTTCTCATGAAGTGGCCAAAGTATTAGAGTTTCAGCTTCAACATCAGTCCTTCCAATGAACACCCAGGACTGATCTCCTTTAGGATGGACTGGTTGGATCTCCTTGCAGTCCAAGGGACTCTCAAGAGTCTTCTCCAACACCACAGTTCAAAAGCATCAATTCTGCGGCACTCAGCTTTCTTCACCTTCTAACTCTCACATCCATACATGACCACTGGAAAAACCATAGCCTTGACTAGACAGACCTTTGTTGGCAAAGTAATGTCTCTGCTTTTAAATATGCTATCTAGGTTGGTCATAACCTTCCTTCCAAAGAGTAAGCGTCTTTTAATTTCATGGCTGCAGTCACCATCTGCAGTGATTTTGGAGCCCCCCAAAATAAAGTCTGACACTGTTTCCACTGTTTCCCCATCTATTTCCCATGAAGTGATGGGACCAGATGCCGTGATCTTAGTTTTCTGAATGTTGAGCTTTAAGCCAACTTTTTCACTCTCCTCTTTCACTTTCATCAAGAGGCTCTTTAGTTCTTCTTCACTTTCTACCATAGGGTGGTGTCATCTGCATATCTGAGGTTATTGATATTTCTCCCGGCAATCTTGATTCCAGCTTGTGTTTCTTCCAGCCCAGCATTTCTCATGATGTACTCTGCATATAAGTTAAATAAGCAGGGTGACAATATATAGCCTTGACGTACTTCTTTTCCTATTTGGAACCAGTCTGTTGTTCCATGTCCAGTTCTAACTGTTGCTTCCTGACCTGCGTACAGGTTTCTCAAGAGACAGGTCAGATGGTCTGGTATTCCCATCTCTTTAAGAATTTTCCACAGTTTATTGTGATCCACACAGTCAAAGGCTTTGGCATAGTCAATAAAGTAGAAATAGGTGTTTTTCTGGAACTCTCTTGCTTTTTCGATGATTATTAGAGAAATACAAATCAAAACTACAATGAGGTATCACCTCACACAGATCAGAATGGCCATCATTAAACAACCTACAAACAATAAATGCAGGAGAGGGTGTGAAGAATAGGGAATCCTCCTACACTTGGTGGGAATGTAAATTGATACCTCCACTATAGAGAATAGTATGAGGGTTTATTTAAAAACTAAAAACAGAGCTACCATATGATCCAGTAATCCCACTCCTATATCTGAACAAAATCATAATTCAAAGAGATACATGCATCCCAATGTTCATTGCGGCACTATTGTCAATAGCCAGGACATGGAAGCAACCTAAATGTCCACCAACAGAGGAATGGATAAAGAAGAGTGGTACAGATATACAATGGAATATGACTCAGCCACAAAAAGGAATGAAATAATGCAGTTTGCAGCAACATGGATGGACCTCAAGATCATCATACTGAGTAAAGTAAGTCAGACAGAGAAAGATGAATATGTTGATATCACTTACATATGGAATCTAAAAAATGGGTACAAATGAACTTATCTACAAAACAGAAATAGAGTTATAGGTATAGAAAACAAACTTCTGGTTACCAGGGGGAAAGGGTGGGAGGAGGGATAAACTGGGAGATTGGGATTGACATATACACACTGTTATGTTTAAACTAGATAGCTATTAAGGAGCTATGTATAGCACAAGGAACAGTACTCAATGCTCTGCAATGACTTATTTGGGAAAAGACTCTCAAAAAGAGTGACTATATGTATATGTATAACCGATTCACTTTTGTACACCTGAAACCGACCCAACATTGTAAATCAACTTTACTTCAATAAAAATTTTTTAAAAAAGAAAAAAAATTCTACTCTTGCCTGAAGAAACTTACTCATGCCCTCAGGAATTGAAACAGGAAAAGGTAAGACTTTTCATTATCAATCTTGGGCTGAATCACCCATGGACACCAAACTTGTTACAATAGATCTGCTCTTGAAATCCACCTGATCAACGACTAACCCCGCTTCAGTTTGAGCCAGTCATTGCCAGTCATTGCCAATCATTTATATTTAATCTAAACCCCTCATTTTCCCCCAAATCTATATAAACCCCATCTTTTACTTTGTTTACAGACATTATCGGTCTCCTTGCAGTTCTCCCTTGCCTGGCAAGAAAAAATTTCCACTTGGTTTTTTTTTTTTTCCTTTCTAGTTTTAAAGAATTGTGATTCCTTTAATACTGCAAATCTAAACTATAGTGACTTAACAAAATAGAAGTTTATTTCCTGCTCACCTAGTAGTCTTGAACAGGTGTTCAGCTTTGTGGGGCAGCTCTTATCTTCCTTGTCATTCATGGATCTAGCTGCATACAGCTGGCAGAAGAGGAAAGAGAGTTCCCCTGTGTGTGGGTATCGTGGGAGGTATTTACTAGACCAGTCCTGGAAGTGGCACCTCACTTGTTGTTGTTATTCAGTCACTAAGTGTCTGACTCTTTGTGACTCCATGGACTGCAGCGCACCAGGGTCCCCTGACTCAGATTCATGTCCTTTGAGTCTGTGATGCTGTCTAACCATCTCACCCTCTGCCACCCACTTCTCCTTTTGCCTTTAATCTTTCCCAGCATCAGGGTCTTTTCCAATGAGTCAGCTCCTTGCATCAGATGGCCAAAGTATTGGAGCTTCAGCATCAGTTCTTCCAATGAACACCCAGGACTGATTTCCTTTAGGATAGATTGGTTGGATCTCCTTGCAGTCCAAAGGACTCTCAAGAGTCTGCTCCAGCACCACAATTTTAAAGCATTAATTCTTTGGTGCTCAGCCTTCTTTATGGCCCCTCTTTATGCTCTCACATCCGTACATGACTACTGGAAAAACCATAGCTTTGACTATATGGACCTTTGTTGGCAAAGTAATGTCTCTGCTTTTTAATATGCTGTCTAGATTTCCATGGGATCGCAAAGAGCTGGACATGGCTGAGCAACTAAGCACAGCACAGCACAGCTAGGTTTGCATAGCTTTTGTTACAAGGAACAAACATCTAATTTCTTGGCTGCAGTCACTGTCTGTGGTGATTTTGGAGCCCAGGAAAATAAAATCTGTCCCTGCTTCCACTTTTTCCCCTTCTATTTGCCATGAAGTGATGGGACCAGATGTCTTGATCTTAGTTTTTTGAATGTTGAGTTTTAAGTCAGCTTTTTCAGTCTCCTCTTTCACCCTCATCAAGAGGCTCTTTAGTTCCTCTTCACTTTCTGCCATTATAATGGTTTCATCTGCATATCTGAGGTTGTTGGTATTTCTCCTGGCAGTCTTGATGCCAGGCTGTGATCCATCCAGCCCAGCATTCTGCATGATGTACTCTGCATGGAAGTTAAATAAGTAGGGTGACAATATACAGCTTTGTTGTACAACTTTCCCAATTGTTCCATGTCCAGTTTTAACTGCAACAGTGGCAACCACTTGACCTGTACACAGGTTTCTCAGGAGACAGGAAAGATGATATGGTATTCCCATCTCTTTAAGCACTTTCCACAGTTTGCTGTGATCCACACAAAGGCTTTAGCATAGTCAATGAAGAAGAAATAGATGGGGTTTTTTTTTGGCCATTTCTTTGCTTTCTCTGAGAAGGCAATGGCAACCCACTCCAGTACTCTTGCCTGGAAAATCCCATGGATGGAAGGAAGAGCCTGGTAGGCTGCAGTCCATAGGGTCGCTAGGAGTTGGACACGACTGAGTGACTTCACTTTCACTTTTCACTTTTATGCATTGGAGAAGGAAATGGCAACCCACTCCAGTGTTCTTGCCTGGAGAATCCCAGGGACAGGGGAGCCTGGTGGGCTGCCATCTGTGGGGATGCACAGAGTCAGACATGACTGAAGAGACTTAGCAGTAGCAGTTGCTTTCTCAAGGATCCAACAAATGTTGGCAGTTTGATCTCTGATTCCTCTACCTTTTCTAAACCCAGCTTGTACATCTAGAAGTTCTCATTTCGCATACTGCTGAGGCCTAGCTTGAAGGTTTTTAAGCATAACCTTGCTAGCATATGAAATGAGTGCAACTGTACAGTAGTGTGAACATCCTTTGGCATTGCCCTGCTTTGGGATTGGAATGAAAACTGACTTTTCCAGTCCTTTGACCACTGCTGAGTTTTCCAAATTTGCTGGCATGTTGAGTGCAGCACTTTAACAGCATAATCTTTTAGGATTTGAAATAGCTCAGCTGGAATTCCATCCCTTCCACCAGCTTTGTCAGTAGTAATGCTTCCTAATGCCCACCTATTTGAATACCCCGACCCATCTTACATTTCGTTGGACAAAATTTATCCTAGAAGTTGTATCAAATTTCAAAGGACAGAATATATGTTAGTAGGGAGTCAGAAGTCTCTACTACAGAGTATAAATCAGAAAACGTCTTTTTTTAAAAACTTTTTATTTTTTATTGGGGTATAGCCGATTAACAATGTTATGATAGTTTCAGGTGTTCAGCAAAGGGACTCAGCCATACATATACATATATCCATCCTCCCCCAAACTGCTCTCCCATCCTGGCTGCCACATAACATTGAGCAGAGTTCCCTGTGCTATACAGTAGGTCCTTGTAGAAAGCATCTTAATTTTTGTCTTCCACTGGCCCTTTAGTTTATTCTGTATGGCTGGTTTTCCCTTGCCCCTTTTACCTGGGTCAAGTCCATCAACTTTTCGCATCACTCTTAGGTGTTAAAAGTCCTCCTGAAATGCTAGTCTCCCAAACAACATCAGTTAATTAACAGAAATGCCCAGCTCCCTCTAACAGTCATCACTCTAAAATTGATTTAAAATTGAGGCTCCTTCCTCTCTCCCAGCATGGGCCTCTAGGATGTTGGTCACCTCCTATGAAAAAATTTTGTGTGATCAGTTCCATTCCTTCTTCATACAATGCTTCCACTTTCCTCATCTTGTTGCTCTGTCATCCTTCCAAGCTGAGTGGCTGTTTATTCATCTGGTGTGTTTGGAGAGATTAGAAAAAGGTCCCCCTTCTGAGTGAATGCAACCCCATGTGAGACCACTGTGCCTCTGTTTGAAGTAGGAAAAGGCAACTCTTCCTCCAAGTAGGCACAGCCCCATACCAGGGCATATGGTTTGGAGACTGAAAGCATGCTGGATTTCAGCCCCCTTTGGCCCCTACAGTCAGGTGCCCTTTTCAGTGAATGACTTTATACAACCATGAAGCTGGTTAAGGTTGGAACATATGGAGGAAGTCACAGGGGAGACAGTAATGTTTGTACTTGACTTGTGCTGTCATGGGTGACATCTGCCTTCTCTAGGGTTCACAGGTGTTTAAGGTTTACTCTTTATTTATTTATTTTTGCAGGCTGTATTTATGAGTTCTTTTTTTTTAATTAATTTATATTTTATTGAAGGTAATTGTTTTACAGAATTTTGTTGTTTTCTGTCAAACCTCAACCTGAATCAGCCATAGGTATACATATATATATTTCTGAGTTCTTTAAAGCTCCATCATTCCATCTTTGAGGATCTCATCTCTGCACCTGTTTTTTTTTTTTTTAAAGTATGTATTTACCTGTATGTTAGTTGTGGTATGTGGGATCTAGTTCCCTGACCAGGGATCAAACCTGGGCCCCCTGCATTGGAAGTACCAAGTCTTAGCCACTGGACGAGTATTCAGGTCCCCTTTCTGTACTTGCTTTCACATAGATGAGTACGTTGCCCTTGTAGTTGTTTGTTTATAATTTCTTGAGACTTGGCGTCTGGTGATACGCCTCTAACCTTCCTTCTGCTGAAGTCCACTCACTTCTTTGGGCAGCTTTCTTGAACAGGATCCAAGACAGTACTTCTCCAGAGTTCTTGCCTGTATGTACCACACTTGGACTAGAGAAAACATGCTCATTTGACCCACCGTTGGGAAATCTGTTATATCCCAAACTGTAGTCTCGTCTCTTCCCCACGGATGGTTAAGCCAGACCTTTATCTTTTACACATCCCAGATGTAACTGAGATCTGAGCCACTGTGTCTCAGATTGGAAGGAACATACATATGGCCGCACAACCTCAGCCAAATTCCTTATACAAGGGGCACACACACCTCTGGATGAGGTTGGGGATGGTGACAATGACCCAATACAAAATAGAATAACTTTCTCTAAAACCCTTGAATCTCCTATCTTTTTTCTGCCTCTCCAACAGCTTTGGTAAGCTGGAGGTGGGTGGTGAACTAAGAGTAAAAAAACTGGTTTTTCTACATTCTCCTTCTGGAAATCCTGTGTTGGTGAATTTGCATCTAACTTTGAATATGACCTTACTGTTTTGGGATCTCAGCCAAATCTAAGACTAAGTGAGGTTCATTTAAATGTTTCATCTATACATATCTCTGGAAGTATATACATGGAACAGAAATATTGGATATCTTTGAGGGAAATTTGTTGGCACAGGGAAGTTGTGGGAGGGAGAATTTTTCACACATACTCTTTTGAACTGTTTTAATTTTAAACTATATATATGCAGTACCTATTTAAGAAATTTACCTTCTAAATATATACTATAAAGTACGTTCCTGCAATAGAGCACTTTTCAACTCTTAAGAAAAATGAGCTAAAAATTCTGATGTAGAAAAAAATCTCAAAGATGTTGTTAAGAAAAGGAAGATTCAGAAGTTTTCATAATGCACCTATTTATATACAATAAAATTATGTGTAATTACATGTTTTTAACAATAAAAATAATTATTTTTTTCAGAATAATTTTATTGGGATAGACTAAATTATGTTGTAACAGCATATTAAACTTGAAATCTCACTTGCTTACCACAGAAAAGGCTTATATTTCTGGTGCATACACATGTCCGTTGAGAGATAAGCAACTCTTTTAGGGCAGCTGTTCTGTTCTCCATATGGTGACTCAGGGATCCAGGGTGTTTCCATCTTGTGGCTCCTCCACCTAAAGGCATGGCCCCACAGTTGCTGCAGCATCTCGGAGAGAGCTGGCGCTAAACACTTTGGCTGAGGAGGACACGTATCAATTCTGTTTGTAATCCTTGAAGCAAAACTAGTCTCATGGGCCCTGCCTCGCTACGAGGCAGGGTAGGCAATGTTGTCATTCTTCAAGTTGAAGAAGAAGAAAATAAAATGGGTTTCAGTGTCTTGTGACATTGTTTCTGCCACAAGGACACATGCACAGAAAGGTAAGATAAGGGACTTCCCTGGTGGCTCAGTGGCTAAGACTCCTTGCTCCCAATGCAGGGGGCCTGGGTTCTATCCCTAGTCAGGGAACTAGATCCCACATACTGCAACTAAATAAATTTTTTTAAAAAAGGTAACAAGAGGAGGGAATCTGAGGATCTGAAATCAGAAGACTTACTTTTCACAGTACTCTTCACTACATTCACTTTGTTGTTTAGATTTTTTTAAACCATTGGGTCATGTATGCCTTTTCAACTGAAGGAACAATTACATTTAATATCAATGGATACTAAAACTAGTTTTAAGAGGAATAGAGATAGTGTAAAAATATCTCCCCACATGATACTTATTAATTACAAATAGACAAAGTTTAATTTTACAATGGGACACGTGACAGACACTGCCTTAATTTAGGGGTCAAGTCAATTAGCATCACCAGTAATGGGACAAATAGACACCGTGTACCTCCTGATTTAGTGAACTGAGAAGAACACAGCATCATTTTTGTGATATTCCTGCCAAAATTGCATAGCCTGAACTTAATCATGGGGAAAAAACAGATAAACCTTGAGAGACTTATAAGAAGTATCTTGCCTGTTATTCTTCAAGTGACAAAATAATGAAAGGCAAAGAGAGACTGAGGAATTAATCTACGTTGAAGGAACTCAAGAGACAAGTCAATTAAATGCAATGTGAAATCCTGGATTGGATCCCGAATCCGAAAAATGCTCTTTTCCTCTTGGCTGTAAAGGTTATTATTGGGACTGCCCTGGTCATGCTCCCAGTGCAGGGGGTCTGGGTTTGATCCCTCGTCAGGGAACTAGAACTCCAGTGCTGCAACAAAGACCTGGTACAGCCACATAAATGAAAATAAATATAAGAAAAAATAAAGGACATTTTTAAGACAATTTATGATAGCTGAATAAAATCTGTAGGTTAGGTGGTATTTTTTTTTAAGATTTATTTATGTATTTAGTTTTAGGTTTTGGCTGTGGTGGGTCTTTGTTGCTCTCCATAGGCTTCCTCTCATTGCGACAAGCAAGGGCTGCTCTTCATTGTGGTGCTCGAGTTTCTCATTGAGGTGGCTTATCTTGTTGCAGAGCACGGACCCTAGGATGTGATGGCTTTAGCAGTTGCAGCCCGTGGGCTCTGTTGTTGTGGCTTCTGGGCTCTAGAGCACAGGCTCAATAGTTGTAGGCACAGACTTAGTTGCTCTGCCGCATGTGGGATCTTCTCTGACCAGGGATCAAACCCATGTCCCTTGCATTGCAAGGTGGATTCTTAACCACTGCACCACCAGGGACGCTCCAAATGATATTCTTGTAACAATAACATTTTTTTGATTTTATAATTGTGCTATTGTTTTGTAAAAGAATGTCTTTGTTTTAGGAAACACAAACTCAAATATTTAGGGGTAAAGGGGCATCATATCCGCAATTTACTCTCAAATGATCACAGGGCTCAGGAAGTAATTATATATTCTGTGCATACATACATATATATGTAGAGAGAGGAAGGCAGGAGAGAGGGTAAGAACAATAAAGCAAATGTGGTAAAATGTTAACATTTTGAGAATTTGAATAAAAAGTATATGGGAGGTCTTTGTATTTTTCACACAGCCATTCTATAACTCTGAAGTTCTTTCAAAATAAAAAGTTTTTAGAAGTGACCAGTTGAAAATTCCCTGGTGATCCAATGATTAGGACTCTCAGCGTTTTCGCTGCTGGGGCCTGGGTTTGATCCCCGATAGGGGAACTAAGATTCCACAAGCCATGACATGCCCCCCAAAAAGTGAAGTAACTGTGCATATTAAGTTTGTGACTTCTAAATACAATACTGATTAGCAAATTCTATTTGTAATAGGATAAATGTACAGAGTAATTATTTTCAAATTATATCTCACAGACTTATGGTGAGAATCAAATGTTGTAATATGTGTAAATGCAGACTGTTGTCATTATTTGCACTGTTTACGTGTGAATACATCGTTTTCATTATTATTATTATTTTCACTTTGGCTGAAGTGGGTAGTTCCGACTGGAGAGTAATAGAAGTTGAGGTTGAAAGAGTGACAGGAGAAAAAGACAAAATCTTTTAATTTTGAAAAAGATACTGAATGCCAGGCAAGGGGGCTTAGGTTTTGCCTTGTGAAGGTCAACTTTGGATACTGAAATGTTGAGTACCAAACTGGGATGAGGGAAGCTGAGTTCTTAGCAGTGCTGGTAGTCTCCTTAGGGATCAGCTGAAGAATGTTTCAGCCTCCTCATTTTAGTTAAGCTGGTGGGTTTTGCAGATGAGGCATTGTCTTATGAGAATTCAAAGATTGAGAGGGCAGATAAAGAAAAACAAGGGGATAAGAAATGTCACATCACCAAGACCAGCTACATAAATTGGGGGGCCCATTGTGAAATGCAAGTGCAGGGCCTCCTGTTCAGAAGTTAAGGAGAATTTCAAAACAGTAACAGCAGAAGATTAAATCAAGTCAGGGTTCCTACTGAGCATGGGGCTTCATGTGACAGCACAAGCCACAAACCCGTGAAGCTGGCCTTGTACACACAATCCACCAAGGATGTCCACATTCTGTCATTCACCCAAGGTTACTAGGTGCTTTCAGCTGAAAGGGACTGGAACCTGATTCAAAACGGCTTCAGCTATAAGGAAATGCAGACGGCAGAAGATTGTTCTTCAGGCGTAGTATGAGCAATGGCATTTGAAGTCATAAAGGCCCAGGTTCTTTGGGGCAAATCTCTGCGCTCAGCATATGGGATTTGCCCTCAGGCCCCATAACAACCAATGTAGGAAGTGGGCCACCTCCTCCTGTTCTCTTTGAATGGAGTAAAGATGCCTTTCCCAGGTGGTGGTTTAGTTGCTAAGTCAGGTCTGACTCTTGCGATTCCATGGACTGTAGCCTGCCAGGCTCCTCTGTCTATGGGATTTTCCAGGCAAGAATACTGGGATGGTTTGCCATTTCCTTCTCCAGGGTATCTTCCTGACCTAGGGATTGAACCCAGGTCTCCTGCATTGCAGGCAGATTCTTTACCAACTGAGCTACCAGGGAAGCCTCTCACATTTTCTTAGTAACGTCCCATATCCATGGCAGGAGGTATGTGGAGCCATGATTGAATTAAGCAATCAGGATGCTCCTCCTGTAGCTCCGAGTGGGGTCTCCTTCCGCTGAACCTCAGGGAGGAGGGTGGACAGCTAAACAAAATCCGGGCTCTGGTGGGAAAGAGGAGAATGATTTTTCGCAATGGTCTCCGACACACTGCTGATTCCAGAACTGCTGATACAAAGGCAGGGTGGTGGGTTAGCAACACCATGCTGTGTGAGAGGCAACAATGTTACACAGTTTAACCTTAGGCGGGTCACAAAAGTATATTTTTATTTCAATAAAGACATGCTTATTCTTATGTATATATTTAAAAAATAAATTGTAAGGGGAAAACCAAAAGCACCAACCATAAAGAAAAAACTGATAATTCAAGCTTATTAAAATGAAGAATTATTGTTCATCAAAGACACCATTAAGGGAGCAAAAAGGCAAGCCACAGAGAGGGTGAATGTATTTGCAATACATGTATCAGACAACAGACACTTACCAAGAGTATACACACACACACATACACACACATCAAATATACATATACAGGAATGGGGAGGGGAGAGGCAGGGGAGGTGGGACAAGAGGCTGTGTGTAACTTGGGCAAGTCAAAGAAGAGTCCCTGGGGTTCTGAAGCAAACCCATGCCATTTACCGTGGAGAATTCAACACCCTTTGAAAAATATATACACATATTACAATACAAAAAATCAGTAAGAAAAAACTAGATAACTCAATTAACTAAAGGGCAAAGAACATGAACAAATACTTGACAAAAGAGGATATACAATTGACCGATAAACATGAAAAGTTTTCAGCCTCATTAGTCATCAGGGAAATACAATTAAAAACCACAATGAGATACCACTTTATGCCAGTGAGAATGGCTAAAATTAAAATGACTGATATCAAGTGCGGCTGAGGATGTGAAACAACTAGAACACTCGTTCAGTGCTCCTAAGAGGACGAACTGGTACAGCCAGTTGGAAAACTATTTGGCAGTACCTGGCAAAACTAAAAATGTCTATGACTCTTTTAACTCTTAGGTATGTATCCTCAGACAGGCATACATGTGTATACTAGAAGACACAAGCAAGAACATTCAGAGCAGTGCTATTCATAATAGCTAAGACCTGGAAGCAACTTAATTGTCCATCAGCGGTAGCAAGGATGAACAGATTGAGGTGTCATCACACAAAAAAATACTACATATCAATGAGAAAAAAGAAATGATTGCCATATACAGCAAAACAAAAATATGAACTTCACAGACATAATGTCAAAAGAATGAAACCAGCCAAGAAAGAATACACATGGTATAACTTATTCCATTTATATTAAGCTCAAACATGGGTGACTTAGCACACTTATACTCACAGCAGTGTTACTCACAATAGCCAAAAGTTGGAAGAAGCCTGTGTCTGGCGACAGATGAATAAATAAATCAAGTGTGGTATAGGTTTACAATGGAATCACTCAGGCTTAAAAAGGAAGGAAATTCTGACGTATACTACAACCTGGATGGACTTTGAGGATATTATACTAAGTGAGATAAGCCAATCATAAGAAGACAAATACTGTAAGATTTCCCTTACATGAAGTATTTATTTATTTATTTAAAATATTTATTTATTTATTTGGCTGTGCCAGGTCTTAGCTGCAGTTTGTGAGATCGAGTTCCCCAACCAGAGATCAAACTTGGGCCTCCTGAATTGGGAGTGCAGAGTCTTAGCCACTGGACCACCAGGTAAGTCTCTGTTGTTGTTCAGTCACTAAGTACTGTTCTACTCTTTGAGACCCCATGGACTGCAACATGCCAAGCTTCCCTGTTCTTCACTATCTCCCGGAGTTTGCTCAGACTCATGTCCATTGAGTCGATGATGCCATTCAACGATCTCATCCTCTGTCGCCTCCTTTTCTTCCTGCCCTCAATCTTTCCAGCAACAGAGTCTTTTCTAGTGAGTTGTCTCTTCTCATCAGGTGGCCAAAGTATTGTAGCTTCAGCTTTAGCATCCTTCCTTCCAATAAATATTCAGTGTTGATTTCCTGTAGTATTGACTGGTTTGATCTCCCTACCTGAGGTATTTAGAGTAGTCAAAGGCACAGGGATGAAAGGAAAATGGAGGTTGCCAGGAGCTGGGAGGAGCGGGGGCAGAGAGTTTTTTAATGGGGGGTTTCAGTTTGGGAAGAGGAAGAATCCTCAGGATCGGTTGTATAAGAGTGTGAATGTACTTAGCACTCTTGAACTATACACTTAGAAATGGCTAAGATGGTAAATTTTATCTTATGTGTGTTTGACCACAGTTTAAAAAAATTTTTTTAAGGCAGGTGAATGAATCTGTGGTGACAGAGGAATAGTGGTTACTTTGGAGGAGAGACATGGACTGAAAGGGAGAATGAATGGGGCTTCTGTGGGTGCTAGTAATTTCTGTTTCTTAAGCTTGGTGATGATCACCTGGTGAATTCACTTGGAATTTATGCACTTTTATGTATGTATATTACCATGGGATACATGGTGATGAGTTGCCCAGATTGCCCTTCAAGGAAGGACCTGCTGCCCAGCTGCAGGGAGAGTGGTCATCGGACAGTCTCCAGCTGTCAGTTCCCTCACAGTCTACAGAGGGCTGCCTTGCCTGAGGTCACCCCTTCCTGGGGCAGCCTGTATCTGGTGACTGAGCAAGGTAGGGGGTATAAAGATCCAGCCATTTAGACTTGATGTTGGACAAGTCTGATGGGACTTTCACTCCAGGGTGAGTGAGCTGCTGATTGGCTGAGACTCTGTTGAGCCTGCAGCACAGGTTAACTCCCCCTCTGCCCAATCCTGCTCTCACTCCCTTCCTTTCACAGGTGTGGATCTCTAACAAGCATTTCACTTATTTATTTATTTTTTAACTGTGCCATGCAGCATGCAGGATCTCAGTTCCCTGATCAGGGATCGAACCTGCACCCCCTGTAGTGAAAACATGGAGTCTTAACCACTGGATCGCCAGAGAAGTCCTCATCTAATAAACATTTTACATCCCAAACTCTGTCTCAGCATCTTCTTGAGAACCTGACCTTTGACAGTTGGTAGCAGAAGCAGATGAGAAAGCTGATGATAAGATAGTGTTTTAGAAATTGATCACCACCCATCTGACAGCAACCCACTCCAGTACTCTTGCCTGGAAAATCCCATGGACTGAGGAGCCTGGTAGGCTGCAGTCCATGGGGTGGCGAAGAGTCAGACATGACTGAGCGACTTCACTTTCACTTTTCACTTTCATGCATTGGAGAAGGAAATGGCAACCCACTCCAGTGTTCTTGCCTGGAGAATCCCAGGGATGGGAGAGCCTGGTGGGCTGCCGTCTATGGGGTCGCACAGAGTCGGACACGACTGAAGTGACTTAGCAGCAGCAGCAGCAGCAGGATAATATACATTAGTGGTATGGGGATCATAGGTTGACTCTCCATGGCCAACACTCCTTTCTTTCTAGAAATACATCATTCTTTCTAGAAGTTTACAATTATTTTGTATTGAAGTGTGTACACAGGTACACAAAAATGTAAATCCTAATTATACCTGTATGCTTTTGTTTTATGTTTCTTTTTATCCCCCACCCCTGCCATTGGATCAGTGGGTAAAATAAAGTTTTTTCCTTTCTCTTAATTTTGAGCTAATTTCAAACTTATAGAAAAATTACAAGACTAGCACATAGAACTTTTTGCCCTGAACTATTTGAGTATGTTGCCAGCAACATGCCTTGCCACCTGTGCAAACACTTCACTGTGTGTATTTCCTACAAACCGTGATCTTCTCTTACAAGAAGTACAATGCAACCATCAGAACTGGGACACTGACAATGAAACTTCACTACAATCTAACCTACAGAGCCCATTCTGGTTTTGATGGTTGTCTCAACAATGTCCTTGCAAAAGAACCCAACCCAGGATCATACCTTGCTTTTGATTTTTCATCCCTCTTAGTTTCCTTTAGTCTAAAATGTTTCCTCAGTCTTCCCTTGATCTTCCTGACCACTTTTGATGATAACAGGCCAGTGATTTTGTAGAATGTCCCTTGATCTGGGTTTGTGTAATGTCTAGATTCAAGTGATGCACTTTGGTAGGAATATCACAAAAGTGATGCTGTGTTCTGCCTACTGCATCCTATCAGGGGGTGCACAGTTTCAATTTGGTGTGTCACTTGTGATGTTAACTTTGACTACTTGATTCACTTGATTAAGATGGTCTCTGCCAACTTAAACTGAGGTAATTACAATTTACTTTTATATTTCAAGATCAAATATCAGCTTTAGGGACTTCCCTCACGGTCCAATGGTTAAAACTCCACCTTGCAATGCAGGGGGTGCCCATTCAATCCCTGGTTGGGGAGCTAAGGTCCCATATGCCTCGTGGTCAAAAAACCAGGACATAAACAACAGAAGCAGTGTTGTAACATTCAATAAAGGCTTTAAAAAATGGTCCACAGCAAAAAAAAAAAAAAAAGAAAGAAAGAAAAACTTAAAAAAAAACTAAAAAAAATCTCAGCTTTAGCTAGAACTCACAAAGTATAAATATCAGGTTTTTTACTGTGATCTTACATAAGCTTTTCAACTTTCACCTAAAGAGGAAAGAAAAAACACCATTATATCTTCCCCTGAATGGAATACAAAAGCTTGGGTCCATCTCTCAGTATAGTTCATATGCAAAGTGTAGGAATAATATATGTCCAGAATGGGAAGAATCCTCAGGAGTCGGATCGTTTAGCCCTCCTACCCTCTTCAGGCCTTTCCTGGTGGCTCAGACGGTAGAGTCTGCCTGTAATGCAGGAGACCCAGGTTTGATCCCAGGGTCAGGAAAATACCCTGGAGAAGAAAATGGCAACCCTCTCTAGTATTCTTGCCTGGAAAATCCCATGGATGGAGGAGCCTGGTGGGCTGTAGTCCATGGGGTTGCAAAGAGTTGGGCACGGCTGAACGACTAACACTTTCACTTTCACCCTCTTCGGTCAAGGTCACAATATCTTGGACAGGCTCGGTGACAGGCAAGGTGAGCCTGCCTGCACGTCTCCAATGAAGAGAAACCGACCATCACTGGGGACAGAGCATCCATTGTCAGATGATACTGATGGTAAGAAAGTCCTTTACTTTGCTACCTAAACTTCACATTCCTGAATTTTCACCATTTATACCACAAAGCAAACAATGTCACATAAATCATTTACTCTAAAATTAAAAATAAAGATGGTCTCTGCCAGATTTCTAAGGACTCAGAATCTAGGATCTGACTGCTAAGGGGGCTCCTTGCTTTGGGATGTTGCCCCTCCCCAGTCCCTCTCAGTGAACAGACCTGGGAAAATCTGTTCTATATATATATACATATGCTTACACATACACTGTTACCTACTTAAATATTTTTGTTATATTTTTAAGAGCTTTTATTGAAGTATAATTGACATAAAATATTATATTAGTTTCAGGTATATGGCACAGTGATTCAATATTTTATATATTATGAAATGATCATAATAATCTACTTACCATCTGTCACATACAAAGTTATCACCGTATTACTGACTGTATTCCCTATGTCATACATTACATCCTGTGACTTATTATTTTATTTTATGCTTCCTTATATTAAGTGAAAACTATTCCCCTTCCAATCCAAAACTACAAGAGTTTTTCTAATTTCTCCATGAGAATATTTATCCTTTCACTTAAAAAAGATTACTGAAGTATATTTGATTTACAATGTTGTGTTAATTTCTGCTATACAGCAAAGTGACTCAGTTATACACATATATGTTGTTTTTCATATTCATTTCTATTATGGTTTATCACAGGATATTGACTATAGCTCCCTGTGCTATACAGTAGGATTTTGTTGTTTGTCCCTTCATTTTTGATAATGGCTCCCATTATGCTCAAGATTTTTATATTTACTTATTTGATCAATATCTTTGTATCTTTTGTGTCACTGCTATCCGTTTCATGAACCCTCTCCTCACCTGGCTTGGACTCTGACATTCCCAGCTGGGCTACTGCCATATTCCTGTGGTCCTGTGCAAACCTTCCTCATGCTTGGACTAATATCATACCCTTGACCACTGCTGATCTTCCTTTCCCCACCATGGACTGCCCCCTCACTCTGGTGGGCTCTGACATTCTACCTGACACTTATTTTTGTGAACGGTATAAAATAGCACTCTAGATTTTTTTGCTGGTAAATAATATCAGTACTGTTTATTATATAGTCATCCTTTGGTCATTGAATTAAAAATTCATCTTTTATATGTTATATTTTTATAATCAGGTATCTATTCCTGGATTTTCCAGTCTGTTACACTGGTTCATTTGTCTAAGCCTATGCCAATATCATGTGGATTTTATTATGGTTGCTTTATAGTGTCCTCCGACATCTGGTAAGCCAAGTGCACTTTTAGCACACTTCTTCCTACATTTAATGGCTAGTCACAGATACCTTATTCTTTCCATATGAATTTCAGGATAATTTAATCCAATTAAAAAGAAATACATGGGGATTATAATAGGAATTTTATTAATTTTACATAAATTTGTAAAGTTGGCCTTTTTGTGACATACCCAAGAAGGAAACAATGAAGGCCTTCAATGTTTTTTGCATTGTTTAGATCTTGTCTCATACGTTTATCCAATGAATATTTTTGTTGACCATCTACCATGTGCTAAGCACTGTTCTAGATGCTGGGGATACAAGAGTGAACAAAACAGACAAGGTCCTTGCCTTTTTGAAGTTTGCATTCTACTAATAGTAGGGGGAGACAGGTAATAAATATATAATACATAACACAGGTAAATATGTAATATATCAGAAAGTGTTAAATACTATTGCAAAAAAAAGACTCCAGTTGAGAGGGCTATAAAATGCTGGGAAGAGGGTTGTCTTCTATTTAGGATGATAAGGTTACTAGTGACATTTGAGCATTGCTGTGAGGAGTGATTCATGCCTTCCAGGCAGAGGAGATGGCAAATGTGAGGGCAGGAGCCTGCTTGGTGTGTTAAATGGTCAGAGGAAGAGCAAGAAGCCCAGCATGGCTCCAGTGGACTGAGTAAGGGGTAGGTATGTTGGCGGATAGTGAGGACTTCCGTTTTAACTGTGAGTGAAAAGAAAAGTAATTCCTGAGTTTTGAGCAAAGGAGTAACATGATGTGATGAGGGTATTAAAAGATCATTCTGGTGAACAGGAGTGGAAGAAAGGAGATCAGTTAGGAATTTCTTAGGATGATTCTCACCTGAGATGATGGTGGCTTGGACCAGAGTGGCAGAGACGGTAAGAAGTGGGGGATTCTAATCCACTGACTCAAGTGCCGCCATCGTCCACCAGAGGGCGCTACATATGTGTCCTGGTGAAGCTGGGCTGTGACAGCCGGTCCTTTGCTCCCCCTCCCAAAACGACGGGTTGTGGCATCTACCAACATAACCGCTACCCCTCTCGTTTTTATTTTATTCAAGACTGGTGTGTCCAGTCTGAAGGGATGACTCATGATAGTATAAGCACCATTCCGTCTCCACGATGATGTCATCTAATGTCATAATCTTCTTTTCCTTCCAAGACCCTACACTTTCTCTCTTAACCTCTGTCTTAACCTACAGGGTACATGCATCAGCTAGTTTCTGAAGGTACCTGGGAAAACAGGTCTACTGACTGTGAAATGAACTCCTTTCTTTGCCATTTCTTTTGGGAACATTGTCTCTTTAAACTTATAGTGTTGAAAAGAAAATGAAATAATGTTTTTAAAAATGTAATTCATGTGCACGTAAAGAAAAACTGAGACATACAAAAGAGTTTACAGCAGTACTGTCCAATAGAACTATAATGGGAGCCACATATGTAATTAAATTTTACAAATTTTTAAAAGTAAGTAGGAACCATTTGAAATTAAGTTTAATAATGCATTTTACTTTAATCCAATATATCAAAAATATTATCATTTCAAAATTTAAACAATGTAAAGTATACTTAATGAAATATTTTACATTCCTTTTTTTTTCATATGAGGTCTTCAGAATCCAGTGGGTATTTTACACTTATAGCATATCTCAATTTAGACTGGCCACTTTCCAAGTGCTCAGTACCCACATGTGGCCACTGTACAGGGCAGTACTGGACAGTGCAGGTTTTCAGTGTGCGGAAGGACATTTTATCATCCTCCTGGTACCCTGTCTTCTCTTTCCTCCACACTAAACTCTCTCCTGCACCCACAGGGGTAACAATCATGACTGTCCAACCAGAGACACCATTTCCCAGTCTCCCTAAAAGTTGTGTATGTGTCCATTTTTCTACTGCAGTATAACAAGCTTCCACAAACAGGAGTGTAAAAAAAACCCCACCCACTCATTATCTCAGAGCTCTGTAGGTCAGAAGTCTGGACTTGGCTGAGTTTTCTGCTCAGGGTCCCACAAGGCCGAAATCAAGGTGTCCACTGGGCTGGGATCTTGCCTGGAGGATCTCAGGAAGAACCTGCCTCTTTTGTTGGCAGAATCCAGTTCCTTGTGGCTATGGCTCTGAGGTCCTGTTTCCTGGCTGGCTGGGCACTGGGAGCTGCTCTCTGTTCCTACAGGCTGCCTAGACTCCTTCTCGTGTGGCCCGAATTCCTCATGCTTTCAATCTCTGACTCTCCCGTCCACCTACTAGTTGGAAAAACCTGTGCCTTTAAGGGACTTGACAGCTGGTCCCCTGAGATTATTAATAGATTAGGTTCACTTGGGTAGTCTTCCTTTTGCCATATAACATAATCACAGAAGTGAAATCACATCCACACTCAAGGGCAAGGATTATGCTAGGGCAAGGGGTGTTGGGGAATTCTAAGAATTTGGCCATGTGACTAAATTCTAGTCAATAGGTTAGTGGCAATTCAATCCTAGTTGCTCAGGCCAACATATTGGGTGTCATCCTTGTTCTCTTTCTTTTCCTTACACCTCAGTGATCACAGGTCGCATTCTGTCAGTTCAGCTTCCAAAACACACTCAGAATTCAACCACTTCTTATCACCACCCTCTGCCTCTCTTGCGCTAGCTGACGTTATCACTCACGTAATTAGCTCAGTCATCTCCTAACCGGCTAGACCTCGGCAGTTTCTTCTTGGTACAGCAACCAGAGTGATCCAGGTACAACTGTAGTGGACCACATCATTCCTCTGTTCAGCACCCTTTGATGGATAAAAGTCAAAATCCTTAATATGGACTGTAGTCCACTTTGTAGTCCTTGTAAGGTTCTACTTTGGTTTCCTTATTAGCTCTGCGTGTGACCTTGAAACCCTACCACTTGTCCCCTTTTTCACTTTACTGTAGCCTCAGGTGACTTCTTGCTGTTCCTTAAACATATCAAGACGTTTTAGGGTTTTTGTGCTTGCTATTCACTTTGTCTAGAATGTTCTTTCCTCAAGATATCTGCATGACTAGCTACACTCACACACACACACACAGAGTCAGGGGAGACTTCATATTCCCCTACCTTTCTGTGTTTTTTGCTTTGTAGTACTTTTCACTGTACTACATACTCTATTTTAAATTTGATTCTTATCTCCCCTGTGCTCAGTCACGTCCGACTCTTTGTGGCTCCATGGACTGTAGCCCACCAGGCTCCTCTGCCCATGGAATTTTCCAGGCAAGAACACTGGAGTGGGGTGCCATTTCCTCTTCAGGGAATCTTCCCGATCCAGGGATCGAACCCACATCTCTTGCATCTCCTGCACTGGCAGGTGGATTCTTTACCGTTAGTGCCACCCGGGAAGCCTGTTTGTCTTCCCTGCTGCTGCTGCTTAGTCACTTCAGTTGTGTCTGACTCTGGGTGACCCTGTGGACTATAGCTTGCCAGGCTCTTCTGTCCATCGGATTCCCAGGCAGGAATACTGGAGTGGGTTACCATGCCCTCCTCCAGGGAATCTTCCCAACCTAGGGAGTGAACCTGGGTCTCCTGCATTGCAGGCAGATTCTTTACCACTGAGCTACAAGGGAAGCCCTTGTCTCACCTACTAAAACATAAATCCATCAGAACAGGGACCCCCAGTCCCCCCACCTGCCATACCCATACATTTGTTTATTACTGTACAACCTGGCGCATGGTAGGTACTCAAAATTCTTTGGTGTATGAATAATAACATGAGAGGACAATGATGGGAGTTAAAGCATTCTCAAGTCCTTATATTGTTTGGAAGAAAGATAGCAATATTGATTAATTTTAAACTTTGCTAAGCTAAATGTCCATGCTACATTTTTCAGGATTACTTTTAAAAGAACAGAAATAGAACTGCAACTTCAATGATGTTGAGAAGGGAAGGGCAAAAGAGGAAAATTTAAGCCAGTGGAAGGCAGGAATGAAGGAAAAGTGGCAGAGATATGATAAAAAGAAATCACAGAGCTTTCTGATTCCTGTGGAATAATGGCAGATGCCTAAATCCCTTCACAATCCTGCAAAACCCACACAGATCAACAATGAAAGCAAATTACATCACCCCAGCCCTCACCTACAACATCCTGGGAGAGGGAGAGTAGCTCCAACTTCAATTTACATGTAAATGGAAAGGTTAATATCTGAAACCAGAGGAGCCTGCTCCAGAGCTAACGTCTGAACAGAGGGGTGGCAGGTAGGGATGTGGTGTGGAAGGGAGAAGAGTGTAGCTTGGTTCTAGAGGAGGCTAGGTACTAACAACATCAGCTAGAATTATCCCAGAAGGAGAGAGGGTCCTATTGTGAGAGGGGGAACACTGAGGACAGGTCTGAGACCTGGTGGATCAGAGCACTGGCAACTGGGTGATTGAAGCATTTGTGAAAATTGATGATATAGTCACAAAAGAAAAAAAATCTCAATTTTCTTTAAAGAGAGCAATGATATAAATAGCAAATTTATTGAGATTTTAAGAAAATCTTAATTTTCTTAAAAAGAACAGTGATATAAATAGCCTTCTCCAATCACAATGCAATAAAAGTGTTAATCACAAAAAGAATCTTTCACCTAGAAAATTTTAAAACTCTGTATCAAGCAACTCTTGGGTTAATAAGATAATACAAACCAAAATTGCTGAATTTTATGAAATAGCAGTAATAGAAACACAGTTTGTCCAAATCCATGTGATACTGCAAAAGTAGTTAGAGAGAATGTATTACACTAGCTATCTAAGTCGGAGAAGGCACTGGCAACCCACTCCAGTACTCTTGCCTGGAAAATCCCATGGACGAAGGAGCCTGGTAGGCTGCGGTCCATGGGGCCACTAAGAGTCCGACACGACTGAGCAACTTCACTTTCATGCATTGGAGAAGGAAATGGCAACCCATTCCAGTGTTCTTGCCTGGAGAATCCCAGGGATGGGGGAGCCTGGTGAGCTGCCGTCTATGGGGTGGCACAGAGTTGGACACGACACGACTGAAGCGACTTTGCAGCAGCAGCAGCAGCAGCTAAGTAAAATAACATCAATTTAAAAGCTAAAAAAAATGCAAAGCAAACCAAAAGAAAGCAGAATGAAGGAACTATTAAAGATATAAGCAGAAATTAATAAGTTAGAAAACAGGAAAAGAAACTAAAAGGAATAAATAAATCCAAATGCTGGTTCTCAGAAAAAAAAGTCAACTCAACAAATTACTAGCTAATCTAACCAGGAAAAAAAAAAAAAGAGGAAAGGCATAAATATGCAAGATAAGAAATGGCAAGGAGGAAATAGCCACTGAAACAGAAGAAGAATTAAAAATTTTAAAAACACATTTAGTTTTATTGTAACAAAGCAACTTGTACACTTTCAACATTTAAAACTGAACATCATCTTTACTTCTCAGTAAAGCAAAAAGAAACATTTAAAAATATACAGGAACAAAATTACAATAGGGAATGTCAATTGCACCTAATTTCCTACAGGTCCTGCTGATTCTCCCATCAAGTGGCAGGGCTCACGTCATTAGGAGAGAATTTTGTTTTAAAAGGGAGGTTTCCCTGGTAGCTCAGTTGGTAAAGAATCCAGCTGCAATGCAGGAGACCTGGGTTTGATCCCTGAGTTGGGAAGATCCTCTGGAGAAGGGAAAGGTTACTCACTCCAGTATTCTGGCTTGGAGAATTCCTTGGACTGGATAGTCCATGGTGTCGGAAAGAGTTCGACATGACTGAGTCACTTTCACTTTCACTTTTTTGTTTTAAAAGTGTCATCTTAAACTGAAAGTATGTCTGTTAAACATCACAATTAAACATGCCAAAGGAGTAGCCATGTTGTCAAAATACTCACTTAACCCATCCAAACATCTCAAACCCACCCAAACATCTCAAACCCACCCAAACATCTCAAACCCACCTTTTGCTGACCTTCTGTTACCACATTTTTTTTAAGTTTTTTTTTCTTTTTAAAAAAAGAGAAAGTGGATATATGTTGGTAAATGCTAACTGTCCGTATTCACATAGAGACACAATGTAATCTCTGAGCACAATACACAGAGAAAGGAGGGGAAAAGGCTAGAATTCTACGCACAATCACACAGAGGCCTAGGACCCTCCAGCTTCCAGCAGAGCTAAGGGAACAGAAGGTTTTTCTTTTTTCCCACAGAGCATGGTGGTGTTGAATATATAGCCTTTGTTGAGACAGGAAGGGATAAAAATGAATTTGGAATAGAAAGGGGTAGAAATTCCTTTCCCATTGAATTTTGCTCAAGGTATTCCCAAATAAGTTGCAAACCTTGGTATAAAGGAGAAAAGAGATCTTAAAAACAGGGTGACTGAGCACAGGAGGAGAAAAAAAAAAGACTGCAACTTTCTCCCAGGGACTGGAGAAAATTTAAAAAGGAAGGTTGGAATCCATCCATGTTCCATTAGTCATCTTCTCCTTCATCTTCCTCCTCCTCACCTTCTTCACTTTCATCCTTATCTCCTTCATCAATATCTTCCAATCCTTCTTCCTCTTCATTGTCACCATCATCTTCTCCTTCTTCCCCTTCCTCATCATCCATGTCGGGAAACAAGTAGCGGTGTAATGGACTTGGCCAAATATCATCTTTGATGGCCTCTCCTAACTCATCTGCACCTGCGTCAGAATGATCAATAAACCAGGTGAAGAAGCTCTCTGGTTCCTCATGCTGTCTCTTCCTGCTGACTTTATTCTGCATTTGACTTGATCATTTAGTGAAATCCTTTCTGGATTTCCATTTGATTTCAGTGGACTTTGAAGATAGATCACCACTCTCATGCAGATGGAATTTTTTTGGAGATGACTTAATTTTCAAAGTAAGTGGTTTCATCAAGATAAAAATCTATTCTGTAACCTGATTTAATATCTTCAAATTCCGTCACTTCAACGCTTGTCAAATAAGGCAGTGCCTCTTCACCTTCCCTCCCAAGCAGTGCAGACACTTGCGAATGGTTAACAAATGTTGTTACCCCCACATCTGGGATTTTGGCAATCAATTCCAACTTCTTCTGAAAAAACGATTGGCGGAATTTGTTATATTTCTGTTCTACTTTCAAAATCTCCTCACTGGCTTGTTCATTAAGCCTGTCTGTTTCATTTTGTACTCCGTCAGCATGTTCAGTTGCTTCTTGCCGTTCCTTTTCTTCCTTCAGCAAGTTCAGAGGAGAGTTTCGTCTGGCCTAGAGGCAGGAGTCAGTTTTGGTTTCTTTGGTTTCTTTATGTGGGATGGAAGTGAAGACTGGTGTTTGGGGGCCATGCTGGGAAAGAAACCAAGAATCAATCCAGAGGAAGAGGCCCATAACATGAGCTCTGAGAACTAAGGCTGCCCCAGCAGACAGAGGTTTAAACACCTAAAAATCTTAAGAAGCTACTTTTCACAAGTCCAGAACAAACACATTTGAAAATGTAGCATAAATAGACAACTTCCTAGGAAAATATTATTTACCCTAATAAACATTAAAAATTTAAATAAACTAAATAATAACTCTTCAAGAATTCACAAGGCCCAGAAGAATTCATAGGGCAACACATCAAATCTTCAAAGCTACTTAAGAAGTTCCAGAGCATAGAAAGAGAAATTCCCACATTATTTTTATTTTTTTAAATTTCCCCCCACATTATTTTTAAATAGCCACATGCAATTTAAAGAAATCAAGAGGGAGAAGTAATCTTTGATATTTATTCAAATATTCACCATTTCTGATACTCTTCACTATTTCCTGAAGATTCAACTTCTCATTTGGTTCCAGGCAAGAAAAGGAGAAATAAGTAAAAAGGGGAGAAGGTGTCATACTTATAACCAGAAAGCAAAGCTTTTCCAGATATCTTTGGCAGAGTTTGCTTAAGTCTCAATGGCTGGAAAACTCTGCTGTCATTTTTAGCTGGCATATGGCTTTTCTAAACAAATTCAGAGTTCTGATGGTAAAGAAGACATGGAAAATGCTTATTCGGTAGAAAGAAAGCAGTAACTCCCACAGCCCACCCTTTTGGCTATCCATCCTCCCATATACAGAACATACTCCCTCCCTAATGAAGACAGTTCTGAGGTCTCATTCAGATGTTGCATCCATCTCAAAAGCCATAATCTCTAGTTCATTGGCAGCTTCTCCACTTACCCCTGGTGTGAATCCTCATACCAAGTCCAGTAACCTATGAACTAAAAGGCAAGTTATCTTCCCCCAATATGTCCGTATATAATAATGGAGAAGGAAAGGGAAGAATGGGGAACTTATCAAAGCTATTGAGACTATTAGATCTATGGCAAATACCAAATTCTGCTGGACGGGAAAAGCCTTGTTTGATAGTAATTTCCTTACTCAGACAATCTATTCCCTGGGAAGAACTTTATCATTGTGCTTCATAGTCCCAGTTTTATCTTTTTAAAAACTAGACATTTTATTTGTAAAAAGTATTTATTTGGCTGCAGTGGATCTTAGTGGCAGCACTCAGACCTTTGGTCTTTGCTATGGCACACAGGACCCTTAGTTGCAGCATGCAAACTCTTAGCTCCGGTATGTGGAATCTAGTTCCCTGACCACGGATTGAACCCAGGCCCCCTGCACTGGGAGTGCCGAGTCTTAGCCACTGGACCACCAGGGAAATCCCTCCATCCTCTTTAGAATGACTTCTTATGTATTACCCTCTTGAACCATATTTGAAGTATGCAAGTCAGGAAGCAACAGTTAGAACTGGACATGGAACAACAGACTGGTTCCAAATAGGAAAAGGAGTACATCAAGGCTGTATATTGTCACCCTGCTTATTTAACTTATATGCAGAGTACATCATGAGAAATGCTGGGCTGGAAGAAACACAAGCTGGAATCAAGATTGCCGGGAGAAATATCAATAACCTCAGATATGCAGATGACACCACCCTTATGGCAGAAAGCAAAGAAGAACTAAAGAGCCTCTTGATGAAAGTGAAAGAGGAGAGTGAAAAAGTTGGCTTAAAGCTCAACATTCAGAAAACTAAGATCATGGCATCTGGTCCCATCACTCCATGGGAAATAGATGGGGAAACAGTGGAAACAGTGTCAGACTTTATTTTTTTGGGCTCCAAAATCACTGCTGATGGTGATTGCAGCCATGAAATTAAAAGACACTTACTCCTTGGAAGGAAAGTTATGACCAACCTAGATAGCATATTTAAAAGCAGAGACATTACTTTGCCAACAAAGGTCCGTCTAGTCAAGGCTATGGTTTTTCCAGTAGTCATGTATGGATGTGAGAGTTGGACGGTGAAGAAAGCTGAGTGCCGCAGAATTGATGCTTTTGAACTGTGGTGTTGGAGAAGACTCTTGGGAGTCCCTTGGACTGCAGGGACATCCAACCAGTCCATCCTAAAGGAGATCAGTCCTGGGTGTTCATTGGAAGGACTGATGTTGAAGCTGAAACTCCAATACTTTGGCCACCTCTTGCGAAGAGTTGACTGATTGGAAAAGACCCTAATGCTGGGAAGGATTGGGGGCAAGAGAAGGGAACGACAGAGGATGAGATGGTTGGATGGCATCACCGACTCGATGGACATGGGTTTGGGTAGACTCCGGGAGTTGGTGATGGACAGGGGGGCCTGGCGTGCTGCGATTCATGGGGTCGCAAAGAGTCGGACACGACTGAGCGGCTGAACTGAACTGAACTTGGGGAGGATGCCCTTTCTGTTGTGTATGTTTGGGGACCTTGGGTTGAAAAATGATAAAGTTTTGCTGGTCAGATCCTGAAATTTTAATGTTTTCGTGACATAATTCCCTCAAAAATGTTGTAGGCTTCCAGTCTATTGACCTCTTCTACAATCCTTTGTGTGAGTACCCACAGCTGAAGCTCCTGTGAGGTCACAGTCCACGGACTTGAATATCTTCCTCTATTATCTGTTGGCCTCTGTGTTCTGCTTATTCTTCTGGCCTTCCACTTAATGCTTACTGACATGAGACAATTGGAGACAAAGAGAACACCTTGCAGACACCCAACCCCCACCCTCCGCTTCTTCTGTTGAGTGGTGATTTTTTTTTTTAGTTAATTATTGGAGTATAGTTGCTTTATAATGTTGTGTTAGTTTCTGCTGTACAGCAAAGTGAATCAATTATATGCATGCATATACCCTTTCTTTGTTAGATTTCCTTCCCATTAAGGTCACCGCAGATCATTGAGGAGAGTTCCCCGTGCTATGCAGTAGGTTGTCATTAGTCATCTAGTTTATACATACTAGTGTACATAAGTCAATCTCAGTCTCCAAATTTATCCCATCCCCTCTTTACCCCTTGCTATCCATAAATTTGTTCTTTACATCTATGCTTTGCAGCTAAGTTCTTCTGTACCATTTTTCTAGATTCCACATATAAGTGATATTATACAATGTTTGTTTTTCTCTTTCTGACTTCATTCTGTATGACAGTCACTAGATCTATCCACCTCTCTGGAAATGGCACTATTTCATTCCTTTTTAGTGCTGAGTAATATTCCATTGTATATATGTACCACATCTTCTTTATCCATTCCTCGGTTGATGGACATTTATATTTTTTAAAAAAAATTTTATTGGAGTATAGTTGCTTTACAATGTGTTAGTTTCTGTTGTAAAGTGAAACAGTTATACATATCCACTCTTTTATGGATTTCCTTCTCATTTAGTTCACCATAGAGCATTGAGTAGAGCTCCTTGTGCAATACAGTAGATTCTCATCAGTTATCTATTTTAAGCATGCGTGTTAGTTGCTCAGTCATGTCCGAGACTTTGCGATCCCATGGACTGTAGCTCCAGTCCCAGGATCCTCAACCCTGAAGTTCTCCAGGCAAGAATAGTGGAGTGGATTTCCGTTCCCTTCTCCAGGGGATCTTACCGACCCAGGGATTGAACCCGGGTCTCCTGCATTGCAGGCAGATTCTTTACTGTCTGAGCCACCAGGGAAGCCCATTTTATGCATAGTACTATATATATGTCGATCCTAATCTCCTGTGGACCAGTGATTTTTAAAGGAAGGTGCTTAGTAAAGGCCCAGAACACCAGTCTCATCTTCTAAGCTATTGCCTGGTGGCCACATTCCTGTTTAGAGAACAGATGCAATGATCTTTTTCACCCTTGCAAGTCTCCAAGTTATAGAATCATCAGATTATCCCAATGGGATCAGATTATCCCAAATTTTGTATCTCAAAGGAGATGGCAGGCCCTAATCAGAGTCTCCCTTAGTGAAGTGGTACTTCCTTCCTTTTTTTCTTCAACCTGGATAAAACTAGCTCGTTGGTCTCCTTTAGGACTTTGTTGAAAATGGAATGAAGTCACCAGCATGTGCCAACATTCTGAATCATTCCAGCTATTTTCCGTAACACAACAGAATTGGCTGGCATGTGGGGTATCTCCCATAGAAGAGCAAACTGACCATGTATTCCACCACTGCACAACAAGGTCATTGGCATTCCAGTCTGCGATGTATGTACCCTCCCAGCCCAAAAGCCCATCTCTACTACTCAAAAAAGTTCATGTTTCAGATTATATTACTTGCAGTATTCCACATCAAGGTACTGAATTCTCTGAGTGATAGAACTGTATTTGGCTGCATTTAGAAACCCAACAAAGTGGCCAAATCCATATGAGGTTTATTTTTCTCATGTTACAAGGAGTCTGAGACAGGCAGTCTGGAAACTGATGCAGCTGCTCAAGGAATCAGGCTCCCCTCCTCTTCTGCCATCCTTAAAAGTGAACATGTTAGTCGCTCAGTTGTGTCAGACTCTTTGCGACCTCATGGACTGTAGCCTGCCAGTCCCCTCTGTCCTTGGAATTCTCCAGGCAAGAATACCAGAGTGGGTAGACTTTCCCTTCTCCAGGGGATCTTCCTGATCCAGGGGTCGAACCTAGACCTCCTGCATTGCACGCAAATTCTTTACCATCTGAGCCACCAGGGAAGCCTGCCATCCTTAGTGTGTGTCTTTTGGTTTTGGGATCACAAGTTGGCTGTCTCTCTTCTGGATATTGTGTCTGCTTGGAAGACAAGAAAAAGGGGGTTGGGAAAGGTAGAATGCATGTGCCAGTTGAATCTGCCCTCTTTAAAAAAAATTCAAGAAATAGATCACTTTTCCAGAAGCACTACCCAGGGACTTTCAGTAGTATCTTCTTGGCTACAGCCACCCTTAGCTCCAGGGGAATAGGGGAGATACATATTTTTAAACTATGACTAAAAAGAGGGTTCTATAAGTAAAGAAGAAGAGGATACTAGATACTGGACAGTAATTAGGTCTGCCAGACCAATATGAACTGTTTAACACAAGAAAAGGGATATCTTGGCTCAAGATCTGAAAAGTCCAGAGGCTGCACTTGATTCAGTGGCTTAAGATATCACAAGGAATCCAGTTGCTTTCTGCTCTCCACCCAGCCTTCCTCCATGTCAAAATAACCTGAGGTTGACTCCCCTTGTGGTCCTCAGAAGACCTCCAAGGTTACAAGCTTTCTCATTCATGCCCAGTGGGAAATACAGAGTATCAGGATCCCAGATTTTGCAGCTGACATGCTCAGCCCATCTCTGGGCTCAGAGGATGGAATGCACTGATTGGTTTGATCCAGGTCGTGAACTTCAAACCTAGATCTAGGATGGAACCATTCCAGGAACTCCAAGGATCAGGTTCTCCATGGAAAGTATGGTCTGTTGAAAAGGGGCCAGGGACATCTGGAGGAGGAGCTGGGGAAATGGATGATATGAAGATGACCAACAAATATCCTCAGGGTATCCAGAGAAGAAAGAGTCAACCAGAAAGGGAATTAATCAGTACAGGAAACACTGAAAAAAGGAGAGTCTCTAAAGGGACATGGTCACTGTTCATCTGAGCATTGGCTGGGGACAGAGAGGTCTAGTCCAAAGTCATATCCTGTCCAGTTCCAGTGTCACATGCATTTTTTCCTATGAGGGTCTTGGAAGCGCACTCCTGCTATTCTTGGCCCCCCCTCCCATTCTGGTGCTCTGTTTCCAGCTTAGCATACAGCCTTCTGATTATGCTTGACTTCTCAAGTTGTTTTCTTATAGGGAGTGAATGTCTTAATCAGAGACTGGAATGCTTGGCAATTCTGGTTCATGATGTGAATTAGTACATCAACATTCGATTTTCACATTAATTTCTGACTCACTGTGTCAGCAAAAGCTCTTTTCTGAGCCTGTGTGGCTGAGAACCAGACCTGAAGTCCTGGTGTTTCTAGGATACCAGACGACTCATTGTGAATCTACTAGCAACCAGCCAGTGGCTGAAGATCCCCACATTGTCATGTGTCCAACCCATTGTCTACTTCCCGGGTACTGGTTTGAGGTTTTCTAGAGTTAAATGTCTTATGCTGGAATCCTCTGTATCATTCCTGATGTTGATAAGGCTGGGTTTGAGCTGATGCAAAGTTCTTTTTCATCTTTAGGACCTCTTTCTGTGAAGACTCATTACCTGCATAGCTACCCTTTTAATTCTACAGTAGAAGAGTCTATGAAGTACAAACTTGAATCTTACATGAACAGATATTTCACACAAAATTCAAATGGAAAATATACTCCTGCTCATAAGTCATAAGCGATGTGTAAGTTAACATCAAAATGAGATGTTACTACATACCCATTAGAAAGGCCAAAATGAAAAAGACTCGACCACATCCAGTGTTGGCAAGGATGTGAAGAAAGTAGAACACATTCATTTCTGCTGGAAGTGTGAAGTCAAGTGGGCCTTGGGAAGCATAACTACGAACAAAGCTAGTGGAGACGATGGAATTCCAGCTAAGCAATTGAAAACCCTAA
The DNA here is from genome assembly GCF_054371585.1 of Giraffa tippelskirchi. NCBI lineage: Eukaryota > Metazoa > Chordata > Mammalia > Artiodactyla > Giraffidae > Giraffa > Giraffa tippelskirchi. Next base: position 33,437,529 of record NC_137286.1, on the reverse strand, counting down.
AAGGTGATGCTGTTAAAGTGCTGCATTCAGTGTTGTCATTGCTGAGTCTCACAGTCGTGTCCAGCTCTGAGGCCCCATAGACTGTAGCCCACCAGGCTCCTCTGTTCATGGGATTTTCCAGTCAAGAATACTGAAGTGGGTTGCTGTTTCCTTCTTCAGGAGATATTCCTGACCCAGGAATCCATCCTTCCTCTCCTGCAAGTTTCCTGTATTGCAGGTAGATTCTTTAATGCTGAGCCACCAGGGATTCCCACTGCACTCAATATATCAACAAATTTGGAAAACACAGCAGTGGCCACAGGACTGGAAGAGGTCAGTTTTCATTCCAATCCCAAAGAAGGGCAATGCCAAAGGATGTTCAAACTACCGTACTATTGTGCTCATTTCTCATGCTAGCAAGGTAATGCTCAAAATCTTTCCAGCCAGGCTTCAGCATTATGTGAACTGAGAACTTCCAGATGTACAAGTTGGATTTGGAAAAGGCAGAGGAACCAGAGACAAATTGCCAACATTCACTGGATCATAGAAAAAGCAAGAGAATTCCAGAAAAACATCTGCTTCATTGACTATGTTAAAACCTTTGACTGTGTTTATCACAACAAACTGTGGAAAATTCTTAAAAAGAGGAATACCAGAGCACCTTACCTGTCTCCTGAGAAACCTGTATGTGGGTCAAGAAGCAACAATTAGAATTGGACATGGAACAATGGACTGGTTGAAAACTGGGAAAGGAGTATGTCAAGGCTGTATGTTGTCACCCTGCTTATTTAACTTCATGGCAAATAGAAGGGAAAAAAGTGGAAGCGATGACAGATTTTATTTTCTTGGGCTCCAAAATCACTGTGGGTGGTGGCTGCAGCCATGAAATTAAAAGACATTTGCTCCTTGGAAGAAAAGCTATGACAAACCCAGGCAGTGTATTCAAAAGTAGAGACATCGCCTTGCCGACAAAGGTCCACATAGTCAAAGATATGGTTTTTCTAGTAGTCATGTAAGGATGTGAGAGTCGGACCCTAAAATAGGGTAAGTGAAAGTCACTCAGTCATGTCCTACTCTTTGCGACCCCGTGGACAAAATACTGGAGTGGATAGCCGTTCCCTTCTCCAGGGCATCTTCCCAACCCAGGGGTCAAAACCAGGTCTCCCACATTGCAGGTGGATTCTTTACCAGCTGAGCCATGAGAGAAGTCCAAGAATAGTGGCATGGGTACCCTATCCCTTCTCCAGCAGATCTTCCCAACCCAGGGATAGAACTGGGGTCTCCAGCATTGAAGGTGGATTCTTTACCAACTGAGCTATCAGGAAAGCCCCAAAAAGGGTGAGTGCCAAAGAACTGATGCTTTCAAATTGTGATGTTGGAGAAGACTCTCAAGAGTCCCTTGGACAGCAAGGAGGTCAAACCAGTCAATCCTAAAGGAAATCAACCCTGAACATTCATTGGAAGGACTGATGCTGAAGCTGAAGCTCCAATACTTTGGCCACCTGATGCAAGGAGCTGACTCACTGGAAAAAACCCTGATGCTGGGAAAGATTGAGGGCAGGAAGAGAAAGGGCCAATAGAGGATAAGATGGTTGGATGGCATCACCAACTCAATGGACATGAGTTTGAACAAACTTTGGGAGATGGTGAAGGACAGGGAAGCCTGGCGTGCTGAAGCCCATGGGGTCACAAGAGTCAGACACGATGTAGTGACTGAACAACAACAACTTGAGAAGTCTGTTTGGCTATATGTATTAAGTGGAACATACATTTATCCTATACCTTGGCAATTCTATTCCTAACTATGTGTGGAACAGAAATGCATACATACGCTCACCAAAAGACATAGGTAAAAATACTCATTGCAGCACTATTCCTAGTAGGTTTACCTGGGAAATAATCCAAGTGTGCATTGACATAGTGACTAAACAACAGTATCACCAATAGTAGAATTTATAAATACATTGTGTTATATCCAAACCATTGTTGACCTAAAAAATATTCACAACCTAAAAGTTGAGAGCAATGTTTATCCTGTGGAAATTTTTAGAACTTCAAGCCTGAAGACAGCATCTCAAGTGACCCTGAGTCAACTGCTCCGAGCAGATAGGGGGAGGAACCATGTTATAGAGAAGTTTTGCAACAAAGGGCAGGTAGTCTGAACATCAAAAGATTATTGTTAATTAAAGAAAACCAGATAACCCTAGTTAAGGGATTTAGTGTTTTGGGGGCATACCCGGTGGCTCAGTGGTAAAGAATCTGCTTGCAATGCAAGAGATGAGGGTTAGATCCCTGGGTCAGGAAGATCCCCTAGAGTAGGAAATGGCAACCCACTCCAGTATTCTTGCCTGAAAAATCCCATGGACAGAGGAGCCTGGTGGCCTACAGTCTAGAGGGTCACAAAGAGTCGGACACAACTGAGCGATTGAGTGCACACACACACACACAAACACACACATGGGAAGATGTAAGAGTCTGGGCTCACTGAGATTACCCCTTTCACATGCACCTCAGCCATCTGGGACCAGTATCCTGTTTTCACATTCTGAGCTTCCTTTCCTCAGGGCGCCTTGTAGGGAGTGGCTCCAGTCTGATGACTGCTAGATGGCAGGTATTCTCCTTCCTGAGTTCCCTCAGGGCTCACTGGATCACGTTGGAGGGCTGCAATCACTGATGACTGTGACATCCCTGTTTACTGATATGGCAGGAATATTCCATTTCTCATCACGTCATACTATAAAGCAATGAAAATCAAGGAACTCCTATTGCTATTCACAACAACCAGGAAGACTCTCATTACTATAATGTTAAATGAAAGAAGCCAGACATAAAAGATTATATATGGTACGATTCCATTTAGAAGATCAAGAACAGGCAAAAGCTAATTTATGGTTAGATGTCAAGGTAATGGTTACCTTTGGAGGACAAGGTGGGTAAAGACTGGGAAGGGGTTTGCAAGCTGCTTCCAAGTGCTGCTAACATGCTCGTTTTTGCTTTGGGTAATGATTACATAGATGTGTACACTCTAAACAATTCATCTGGTTATACAACGATACTTTGTACACTTTTCTTGGCTGGGCTCAGTGACATATCTATAGGTTGTCTGATCAACAGCTGGCCTCTGCTAAGGCAGTTTAGGAGACTCAGCTCTGCTACATGTCCTTGAGCAGGCTAGCCCAGGCCTGTTCTCCTGGTAATAGCTGTGGGGCAAAAGGGCAGTGTTCAAGTCCACTTCAAGCCTCTGCTTTCATCATATCTGCTAACATTCCATTGTCCAAAGCAAGTCACTTGGTGGAAGCTGGAATCAAGGGGCAGGCAGGTCACTCCACTCACGGTGGGCGGGTCCTGCAAAGTCGTATGGTAAGGGGCCTGTTTCGAGGGAGGGTGATCAATTGGGCCATCAACACAAGTCTACAACAATTAGTGGGAGAAAGAAAAAGAAGTTAATGACAGTACAGTGAAACACATACAATAACTGAGAGAAATATGGGGTCCTTTAAGGGCACAGAATAGGGCACACTTTATATTTTACCTGACATTAAAATTATTCATGGAAAAATTTATGCATGGACATTTCCCCTTCCAGACTACAAACTTCTCTATATGCTTCATTTTCACATCTTCCACAGCTCCTGGCATAGTGCCTTGCATAAAACAGGCACTTGAACGTTTGTGAAATAAGTGCTCAGTCATAAAGGTAGTAATTTCCTCTTTGTCCATTTTTATTTCAGGCTCTAGGAGAAGAATGAGACCTGCATATGTAGCAAGACACATTTTTACATTTTACAGCCATTTTAGTGAACTCATAAACTCCATTCATAGAATAGGCTCCTGTCAAGCGAAGGGTTGGAGGAGTTCCAGCACCGAGAGGGGTGGAATCATTCAAATATTAATGTATTCCCTTTTGTTTTGGTGGTGGTGGGGTGTCTTCTATATATTTTTAGAAATTGCAGTAAAATATACGTAACATGACATTTACCATGTTACCCATTTAAGTGTAAAGTTCAGTGGCATTAGGTACACTCAAACTATTGTGCAACCATGACCACCATCTGTCTCTGGAACTTTTTTTTATCTTCCCAAACTGAAATTCTGTACCTATTAAACAACAACACCCCATTCTCCCTGCTCCCCAGCTCCTGGAAATCAGCACTTTACTTTCTGCCTCTATGAATTGGACTACTCCAGTTGCCCCCTATAAGTGGGCTCATACAGTCCTTTCATGGCTGGCTTATTTCACTTAGTATAATGTCCTCAGGGTTCATCCATGTTGTAGCATGTCAGAATTTCCTCCCTTTTTAAGGCTGAATGATATTCCATTGTATGTATATACCAAAATTTGTTTATTCATTCATCTACTGATGGACACATGGGTTGCTCCTACCTTTTGGCTATTGTGAAGTAATGTACAAAGCAAATTCCACCCAAGTATGGAATTCTGGACAGAGAAGCTTGGTGGGCTACAGTCCATAGGGTTGGACATGACTGAAGTGACTTAGCACGTGGAATTCTGGGGTAGAAAGTGCCTGTTCACTCAATTTGAAAGTGAGAGGAATCATAGCCACATTAGGGAAGTATAGCTAAAACTCATGGCCTAATTAACTTTCACCAGAGGTCACTTTAAAAATAGAGATTCTGATAATGATAATAAAAATAGGGATTTCTGATAAGAAAATACGAATTACTTTTCTGAAGGTGATAAAATTGGCTAAGAATTTAAGAATAGGATGAGACATTAAACCAAGCCTCATTATTAACCCCAGGAATGACATCCAGAGCATGGCAGGTACCATGATTTCAAAACTAGTCTTGTGGGTGGAAGGTCACAGGTAGACTGACACAGGCCATTTCTAAGGTTGGCTGCTTCGGCCTAGATGTCACACTCCCTCAACCTGCCTGGCTAACCTCTAATTAATTCTTTGACAGCCAGTTCAACTCCTCTTCCTCAGAAAAGTTTTGCTTGACCTAGGCCCTCACCTTGAAGCCTGGGTCGGGCTTCTCACCCTGTTGCTCCCTCAGTTCAGTGACTGCCTGGCGCCGCTCCATGGAGGAATGAGGACTGGCTGGCCTCTACCCCAGCTGCTCAAGACTCAGTCAACACTAATAGGATGGATGTGTTAACTTAAAAAAATATATATCCACAAACTAAAAGTTTCCTTACTCCTTGGAAGGAAAGTTATGACCAACCTAGACAGCATATTAAAAAGCAGAGACATTACTTTGTCAACAAAGGTCCGTCTAGTCAAGGCTGTGGTTTTTCCAGTGGTCACGTGTGGATGTGAGAGTTGGACTATAAAGAAAGCTGAGCGCCGAAGAATTGATACTTTTGAACTGTGGTGTTGGAGAAGACTCTTGGGAGTCCCTTGGACTGCAAGGAGATCCAACCAGTCCATCCCAAAGGAGATCAGTCCTGGGTGTTCATTGGAAGGACTGATGTTGAAGCTGAAACTCCAATACTTTGGCCACCTGATGCGAAGAGCTGACTCATTGGAAAAGACCCTGATGCTGGGAAAGATTGAAGGCAGGAGGAGAAGGGGATGACAGAGGATGAGATGGTTGGATGGCATCATCAACTCAATGGACATGAGTTTGGGTGGACTCCGGGAGTTGGTGATGGACAGGAAGGCCTGGCGTGCTGCGGTTCATGGGGTCTCAAAGAGTCGGACACGACTGAGCGATTGAACTGAAACTGAAAAGTTGAGAGCTATGTTTAATTTGGTGGGAATTTTTAGGACCTCAAGCCCGGGAGACAGCATCTCAAGTGACCCTGAGACAACTGCTCAGAGGAAGGAGAGGAGCCAGAGTATAGAGAAGTTTGGCAACAAATGGCAGGCAGTCTGAACATCAAAAGGTTATTGTTAATTAAAGAAAAGCAGATAACCCAAGTTAAGGAATTTAATGCCTTTCTATGAAAGAGTTTGGGCTCATTGAAATCTTTCCTTTCATATGTATCTGAGCTATCCTGGGCCAGTACCCTGTGTTTTTCACATCCTGAATTCCCTCAGGACTCACCATAGGGAGTGGCTGCCCTCTGACAGCTGCCAGATCTCAGGGATTCTCCTTTCGGAGTGCCCTTAGGGCTCAGGAGCTCACAAGGGAGGGCTGCAGTCGCTGACAATGTTGTGTATTGATATGGCAGGAAATACTCCATTTCTTAGATGAGTGACTCCTCCATTGAAACTGCCACAAGTACCCAAGCCAGGCAGTCAGTGGAGCCAGGCCATGGGCATTGGGTGCAGGAGTGGAAGCTGCAGGGACAACTGCCCTTGCTGGGAGCACCCTCTCCTCTCATGCTGCCACACCCCAGCTGTTCCTGCAGCAAAGCAGGCCAAGTGGGAAGGGTCTCCAGAGAGCAGAGAAAAGCTCAGTGCCCAAAGTACCAAAGAAAGCTTGTGAACATCAGAAGGGGGAAGACTGACCTGAAGGCTGGGCTGCCTGGAGGCCTGCGGGGCGTGCTGCAGGGCTTGGCTGAAGAGATCGTTGGTGATGGGCGTCCCTGACTGGATGCTGGAGGACATTGGGGAGGTCCCTGAGGAGTGGCCCTAGAGATAGACCATGGTCAGTGCCACCCTCAGAGCCATCCCAGTCTCCCAGCACACACCCACTGCTGTCACATCACCCCAGGGTGCCCTGGGTGCCTCACCACTACCTCCCAGCAGGGGCCAGCATGAGACAGCCACACAGAGCTACCTAAAAGCTCTCTATGTGGGCAGAAGAGTTCTGTACTCTTTTGCTCCAGGGAGATGGAATGGGACCCCTGACCGAGCCTAGGACCCACACTGGGAGAGGGGCAATGGCCTTGCCAGCTGGAGTGACTGTCACCAGGAACGCTTAAGCCTGTGATGTATCCTTGGCCACTTTCACGAATAAGTAAGGACCTATTCATTATTGACAGGAGGTTCTTCCAACTGTTGGTAAGAGTCAGTCAGGCCTGGGATGAACCCCAGACTTCTGAGCCTAAAGGCAGGTGAAGGGAGGTCGCCTGAGCTGCAGTGGGAAACCCACTGGGGCTCCAGGTAGAGCTCAGATCAAAGCAGATGGAGCACCAGGATCAGCAAAGGTAAACCCACTTTACCACTGGGCCCTTCTCCCGGGGGCCCGGCCTGGACCTTCCCGCCCCCTCTCTCCATACCTGGGTACCAGGAGTCGGCGTGTGAGAGCTGCTCTCCGGAGTGCTGGCCAGGACCAGGGCGGTGGCCAGCTCGCTCTGGGTGATGGGCCGGGGCCCGGCAGCTCCACTGTACCCCAGGGAAGCTGGGCGGGAGCTGAGGGTGCTGCTTGAGGGAGTAGACCTGGTACTCTGGACAAGAGAGGTGCCTAGATCAGGGTGGCAGCCCTGAGTGGTTCTCGAAGAACTCCACCCCTGCTCCAGGAACAGTTCCTGGGGAGACTCCCCAGGCTGCCAGGTTCACAGCAATAGTGTGACACACCTGGGCCCCCAAAGGGCCTCTAACCACCCCCTGCTGGGCGTGCCCAGTCCCAGGGAGGGTGCCTCCTCAGCACCATCTCCCCCCAATGGCAGGCAGTCTGGTCACTTACTGGGTGAAAGTCATCCTCATCATCAGAGAGCCCTTCAAACAGGAAGCCACCTGGAGGAGGGAGGACAGATTTCAGGAGGAGGAACAGGAAGCACAGGCGCTGCTCCAGCATCTCGGCGCTAGTTACTCCAAATTCATGTTCTCATCTCTCCCCTGGAAAATTACAGGACAGATGCTCTCCCTGACTCAAACCCAGAGTTCCCAAGGAACACCCTCTGCCAGCACTATACATAGCTGCGAGTAAAGCAAAGCCCTGGGCCACTGCCCACCCTTCAGGGGGTCCGTGTCCCACTGTCCTGGGGCTCACTTGGCATGTCCCAGTAGGCGCTGGAGGGCATGCCCCGGGAAGAGGAGTTGCAGCCCCACCCCACCTCCACCCCGCCGCTATGACTAGGGCTGCTGGCAGTCTTGGAGCTTTACAGGTCTTTCTGGTGTGGCAGCGCACACACTCACTCACCCATCCCACACGCTCCCTGTAGGGACAGCCATGGACCCGCAGAGCCACGTGCATGTCCTTCCTGCAGCGCCACACTCCTCAGGCATCCAGGCGGCATCTTATCCTGCTCCTCGCTTCCTGTGCCAGCTCCCTATGGTTCCAGACAGTAGAGCTGTGAGGTCTGCTCCATGGGAAGCCTTCAGAGGTGCTGGCTGTCCAGAGCAGCAGCAGCATGCCAGGATGCAGGGGAGCAAGTCTTCGAGTGATGGGCATCAGAGCGGAGGTCATGCTACCCACAGCCAGGGTGGGACGTTGGCCAGCAGACAGATTGAGCCAGGGCAGGACCGCAGGCAGATCCCAGCACGAGGAAGCAGAATCAATTGCCTGACCCCACCCGGCCCCTCACAGCCTTCTGGCTGGCCTTCAGGACTCCTATACAGCCTACAGGAGCAAGCGGTGCCAGCAGCCAGGGGAGACTTGCTGCTTGCTACCTGGAATTCCATAGGAAAACGCTGGTGGGTGGGGACAAGACAAACGATGCTCTTCTGCTAGTGGCCTCAGGTCCCTTCACTTCTCTTGGCTTCAGGTGGTCCCCCCAGTCCATGAAATAATCGATGTAGATAGAAGTCGGTGAGGATCTATGGAAGGGGAAAGACAGTTCTAACAGCAGACCAAGTTGCTAATGGCCAGCAAAATATTTGGACCTGAGGGCTGTTTCTCAGAGGATGGGCTCGCCTGAGTGGACATGGTTGCCTGTGAGCCTATAGGCAGGAGCAAGGCGCTCTCCCCTCAGAGAGGAGTGGTGGGGAGGGGAGGGGAGGCGGAGGGTGGATGATGTGTGGGGGTCACTCAAAGCCCCACCATTGCTTTGCTGTGAGAACACTAGGAATTTTCAACTTGAGCTGTTTCTCCCCCTTTTTCATTTTTCCTGCCATCCCCAGGCAGCAGTCTTCTGGGCTGCCCTGCCACAAACAAACACCCTCCTCCCTAGATGGTCTATGCTCAGAGAATTTAAACTCATTTCTATGTGAGCGGGAAGGGATATAATTAAGAAGAATCTTTTTATTATCATGTTGAGGTAGTTTCCTTTTATTTCTTTTTGCTGAACGTTTTTATCTTGAAAGGGTGTCGAATTTTGTCAATGTTTTTTCAACATTGAGATGTGCATGTAGTTTTTTTCCCCTTCATTTTGTTGATGTGGTATATTACATTGATCACTTTTTGTACGTTGAACCATCTTTGCAATCCGGGAATAAATTTCACTTGGTCATAGTGTGTCATGGTGCATCTTTTTGATGTGCTACTGAATTCTGTCTGTTAGTATTTTGTGATTTTTGCATCAGTGTTAATAAGGGATATTAGACTGTAGTTTTCTTGTAGTGTCTTTGGCTTTGATGTCAGGGTAACGTCCTTGTAAAATGAGTTAGAAAGTGCTCCCTCTTCTTTAGGCTTTTGGAAAAGTTTGAGAAGAATTAGTATTATTCATTTAAATGTTTGGTAGAATCCACCAGTGAAGTCATCAAGCCCAGGACTTTTCTTTGTTGGTAGTTTTTTGTTTCCATTGTCTTTTTTTTTTTTCAAAAGCTTCTCAGCACCACGTAGTTAATAAATTTTTAATTACTGATTCAATCTCCTTACTGGTTATAGATCTATTCAGATACTCTATTCATGGTTTAGTCTTGGTAGATTTTGTGTTTTTAGCAGTTTGTACATTTTATTTAGCTTATCCTGCTGTTAGCATAGAACTGTCATAGCACTCTCCTACAGTCCTTTTTATTTCCATAGAATTGGGTACTGTTCCCATTTTCATTTCTGATTTTAGTAATTTCAATCTTCTCTCTTTTCTTCTTAGTCTAGTTAGAGGTTTATCAATTTTGTTGATCTTTTCAAAGAAACAACTTTTGGTTTCATTGATTTTTTCTATTGTTTTTCTCTTCTCGATTTCACTTATCTCTGCTCTAATGTTTATCATTTCCTTCCTCCTACTAGCTTTGGGTTTAGTTTTTTCTTTTTGTTTTAGTTCCTTGAGTTGTAAAGTAGGTTGCTGATTTGAGACCTTTGTTTTCTTTTCTTCAGTTCTATTGAGATATAATTGACATACAGTACAGCAGATTTACTCTCTTAACAACTTTCATATATAACATACAGCAGTGTTGACCGTATTTATCATGCTGTACATCACATCCCTAATATTTATTTATCTTATAACTGGAAATTTGTACCTTTTGACTCCCTTTATCCAATTCTCCCTCTCATTTCCCCCCACCTCTGGTAATCATAAATATGATCTCTTTTCCATGAACTTGTTTGTTTTTGAAGTATAAACAACCTACAACACTATGTTAGTTCCTGTTATACAACATAATGATTTGATATTTCTATACATCTCAAAATGTTCATCACAGTAAGTCTAGTTACAATAGGTCACTATACAAAGATATTATATAGTTACTGACTACATTCCCCACACTGCACATTTCATGTTCAAGACTTATTTATTTTGGAACTAGAAGTTTGTACCTCTTAATCTCCTTCATCTATTTCTTTTCCCCTTCTACCTCTCTCCCCTGTGGAAACCACCTGTTTATTCTCTGTATCTGTTTTGTTTTGTTCTATCTGCATCTCATTTGTTTTTTTGTTTAGGTTCTACATATACGAGAAATCATACAGTATTATCTTTCTCTGACTTATTGTGCTTAGCATAATACCCTCTAGGTCCAGTCATGTTGTCATGAGTGGCAAGATTTCATTCTTTTCTTATGGCTGAATAATATTGCATTCTGTGTGTGTGTGTGTGTGTGTGTGATTGTACACAATACATCTTCTTTATCCATTCATCTATTGATGGGAATTTATCTTGTATCCATATCTTGGCCATTGTAAATAATGCTGCAATGAACATATGGGTGTATATATCTATTCTAATTAGAGTTTGTGTTTTCTTCAGATAAATACCCAGGAATAGAATTGCTGGATCATTTGGTAGTTCAATTTTTCATTTTTTTTTGAGGAATCTCCATACTGTTTTCCATAGTGGCTGCACCAATTTACATTACCAACAGTGAGCAAGGTTCCCTTTTCTCTCCATCCTCATTGACAATTGTTGTCATTTTGGATAATAATAGCCATTCTGACAGGCAGAAGGTAATAGCTCATTGTAATTTTGATTTACATTTCCCTGATTAGTGATGTTGAGCATCTTTCATTGCCTATTGGCCATCTGTATGTTCTTGTTTTTTAATGTAAGTATTTATAGTTATAGATTCCCATCAGCACCACTTTCACTGTGTCCCAGAAGTTTTGGTGTATTGCTTTCATTTTTAATCATCTTTATTTTCTAATTTCCTTTCTGACTTCTTCTTTGATCCATTGGTTATTTAAAAGTGTGTTGTTTAGTATACACAGTTTTGTATACTTTCCAGTTTTCTTTATGTTAGTGATTTCTGATTTTATCTTGTGGTGAGAGAAGATGCTTTGTATGTGTCTCAAAATCTATAGAGACTTAACTTGTGGCCTAATACAGATTTTGGGCTCCAAAGTCACTGCAGATGGTGACTGTAGCCATGAAATTAAAAGATGCTTGTTCCTTGGAAGAAAAGCTATGACTAATCTAGACAGCATATTAAAAAGCAGAGATATTACTTTGCCAACAAAGGTCCATCTAGTCAAAGCTATGGTTTTTCTAGTAGTCATGTATGGATGTGAGAGTTGGACCATAAAGAAAGCTGAGTGCCAAAGAATTGATGCTTTTCAACTGTGGTGTTGGAGAAGACTTTCGAGAGTCCCTTGGACTGCAAGGAGATCCAGCCAGTCCATCCTAAAGGCAATCAGTCCTGAATATTCATTGGAAGGACTGATGCTGAAGCTGAAACTCCAATTCTTTGGCCACCTGATGCAAAGAACTGACTCATTTGAAAGACCCTGATGCTGGGGAAGATTGAAGGCGGGAGAAGGGGATGACTGAGGATGATATGGTTGGATGGCATTACCAACTCAATGGACATGAGTTTGAGTACGCTCTGGGAGTTGGTGATGGACAGGGAAGCTTGGCGTGCTGCAGTCCATGGGGTCGCAAAGAGTCAGACACAACTGAGCAACTGAACTGAACTGATATAGAAAATGGAACAGAAAATGTTCCATGTGCACTTGAGAAAAATGGGTTTGCTGTTGTTGGGTGGGGTGTTCTGTATGTCTGTTAGATATAACCGGTTTATTGTGTTGTTTAAATTCTCTATTTCCTTACTTATCTTCTGTCGGTTGTCTCATATGAATATATATGTATATATATATATATTTGAAACTACAAATTAAAAGAGCATAACATATGGACTTCCCTGGTGGTCCAGTGATTAAGAATCCGCCTGCCAGTGCAGGGGATACAGGTTTGATCCCTGGTCCAAGAATATTCCACTCGCTGTGGGGCAACTAAGCCCATGTGCCACAACTACGGAGGCCTACATGCCCTGCAACCTGTGCTCTGCAACGAGAAGCCACTACAATAAGAAGCCCGCATAACACAACTAAAGAGTAGCCCCCACCTGATGCAACTAGAGAAAGCCTCTGTGCAGCAATGAAGACTTGGTGCAGCCAAAAATAAATAAATTGATTAATTAAAGAAAAAGGAGCATACCACATGTTTGAGACTATTGTCCTAAAACAAGCAACACCAAGATGTAGTCTGGTAAATTTACTGGTTAAAAAAAAAGAAAAAAAAAGGTAACTAGGCAAAAAAAAAAAGATGGCTGGGTGTAAGCCTGCATCACAGGCCCCCAGCCAGGCCATCCCTGGGGCTCTGATCCAATCAGACCTGACCCATCTGGTGGCCCCCACCCTCCCAGCACAATACCAGCAACCGACTGTCTGGGACAAGTGTGACCTTCTGTGGAGGGGGTTTTCCTAAAGTAGGGCTGCCTGCTGGAGCATCATTCTCCCTCATCAGGGCTGGGTGCTGTCACCCTCTGGTCCTCACTGTCCCCACATCCACACTGCCTGTTAAAGAGGGCTGCTCAGGGGAGGGAGGGGTGGTAGCTAGAATGGGGTGGGGGGCAGTGTCATTATCTGTGAAGGGAGCAACAAGGGACGGGCCCCACAGTTTGGTCTGGACAAGGACAGCCTTCCAAGCTGACCCACTGACCTGACTGGCCTTGAATGCTAACCTCAAGGAGCCCTTTGAGAATGGGCATCTGGGCAGGCTCCGAGAATGGCAGGAATGCGGTATCCAGCCCGGAGTGCCTGCAGCAGGCATCCAGGAAGGCCTGGGCACGGGGCAGCAGCCAGGCCACCCTCCGACTGGAGGCCCAACCACAGCTGTCAGGAGCCTCCTCCCGTAGTCGGGCCCCACCCTGGAGCCCGACCTCACACCCTCTGGTGAGACCCACCTCACAGCCTGGCCAGAGGAAGATGAGGGAAGGCCCACGCAGGGCCCAGGAATTAGCCTTCATGCTCGCCATCCTGTGGAAGCCCACAGGTCAAGGAGAAGGGAAGGGAACAGTAGCTGAGCTGAGGGGGCCCGGAGGCCAGAGAGACCGTGCCACTGGCCCAGGACGCAGAGCAAGGGAGACAGAGCAGGGCCAGGCAGCGGCTCAGGTTTCTGGAGCTCATCACCCTGCTCCAGCCCAGGACCACAGCCTGGACTTCCATGAGAGTGTCTTGATCTTCAAAACCATCCAGCCCCTTCTCTCGACTTCCCTGTGTCGTCTCCTGCTCTCTACCCTACATTCCCTTGCTGGCCAAGGGAAAAGTCACTGACCTGGTAACTAGAGAGATCATCCACCCACCATCTTTCCAGATAGGACTCTAACCTCCAGGGGCTTTTAGCAATCAAAGCCTTAAACTCGAAGGAATGACTGTGGAACTGTGTGTCAGATCAGTGGACGGAAACCTTTTCAGTGGAGGAAATGAGGGGCAAAGGAACAAATGTTTCATCATCATTGCCTCTCGCAGAATGGCAGGGAGGAGGGCCTGGGAAGCCACTCCTTGTATCCAGAAGCCCAGTTTACGGGGTGGCATGGGCCCATGCTAAGGAAGGGTTGTGATTGCTGTTGGGGTGCTGGCGACACTCAGCAGGGCAGGTCAGGGCTCCAGACAGCTGCCTGATGGGGGAGAGCTGGTGTGCTGGGACAGGCACCAGTACCCTGGTACCTGAGTACCCTGAGGTGGTACTCAGCTCTCGGTGGCGTTGGAGGTGTACCTCTCTTTATCAGCCATGGGAACAGTGAGCTGTATACTGGGCCACTGAGGAGGGTCCTTCTACCCACCAAGGTCAGCTGTGGGTGGGAGGGGAGCATACCTCATGTGCGGAGGGAAGTAGCAGGTATAGAATGAAAGGGCATATGCAAATGTATACTTTTCTCAGTAATTGTATTAGTGATTGTAGTATTCTTATTCTTATGCTGGAGACTGTTGTGTATGCAATGTGGGATAGAGTAATTATGGAATACTCCTTATGTTCTTGAGAACTAGGATTCTCAGTGTGGAAAAGAAAAGAAACATGTAATATAAAAAGGTTACATAAACCCCTGTAGTCTTGAATTTGAAGTAGCAGTATAAATTATCTCTATTTCTATCTTTAAAGTATAGCTCTAGATATATATAGAGATACAGACATAGATCTAGCTCTCTCCACTAAAGCAGCTTAGAAATAATGACCAATCCAGTAGAAATGAGCATCCCTAGTGCCAGGTTGTGGTCTTGAAATTCAATTTACCACTAAACACCATCTGAACTTTCTGAAGAAATGCCTCATTGTTGTTTGGTGCAGGAAATGTAAAGATGAGGCTGGAACTCTTGCCATGCCAGATGGTAAGGCAATGATCAGAACCTTTTAGGTTAAACGTTAAAATGACTCAGGCACAAGCTGAAGAGACTCCACTGTGATGATGGTACTGATCTTGGGTGGCCTTCGCCTGCAACTGCTTGAAGTGGAGCTTGGGTCCCCAACTGGAGATTGAGGACAGGTTGCAGCAGTCAGAGCACCAAATCTTAATCACTAGACCAGTGATCAGTGACAAGGGCCTTGGCCTTTCAGCTTTGCAGAAAAGAATTGCCACAAAGACAGAAAGTAGTGAAACAAGTAAAGTATCTATTAGAAGGAAAAAAAAGAGTACAGTACATGTAGATAGACACACAGGCAGACTCAGAGAGAGAGAGAGGCTGATTCCTGTCAGTGTGGCAGTTTGAATTACTTTTATGAGGCATTGCTTCCTCCCATATGTACGCACACATCTCTCCAAGATGGATTCTACTGCAAAGGCCTGTGGATAGAGCATCTCTTGACATCACTCCCCTTTGACCTCCAAGGAGCCTTTCTGTGCATGTGTGGTCACGGAGGTCTTCTGACTTCGAGAATGAGAAATATTTGACCTGGGCAGGGCCCAGCCTCCTCCCTTAATTGTCTTTCTATGCTCATTTGAAGACCCTGATACTAGGAAAGATTGAAGGTGGGAGAAGGGGATGACAGAGGATGAGATGGTTGGATGGTATCACTGACTCAATGGACATAAGTGAGTCAGTTCTGGGAGTTGGTGATGGAAAGGGAGGCCTGGCGTGCTGCAGTCCATGGGGTTGCAAAGAGTCAGACACCACTGAGCGACTGAACTGAACTGAACTGATGCTCATCTTGGAGTTTCAGTCCAAGGGGAAAAAATCTCCAATAGCTTTACCCTGGCCCACGGGGAGAGGTGGGTGGTCCATCTACTTCCTGCCTCAGTACAACAGATTTCAATATGAACAAACGCAGATAAATATATCGTAGAAAATGGGAGCCATTTTGGAGAAGGTAAAATTATAGAGGGGAAGACTAGGAAAGAATATGTAGTGTTGAGTTGGAATTTGAAGTATTGGTATTAGAACATATATAATAAACTGTTCTTGTTCAGTTGCTTCAGTTCAGTCTTCAGCCTTCAATCTTTCCCAGCATCAGGGTCTTTCACAGTGAGTCAGTTCTTTGCATCAGGTGGCCAAAGTATTGGAGTTTCAGCTTCAACATCAGTCCTTCCAATGAATATTCAGGACTGATCTCCTTTAGGATGGACTGGTTGGATCTCCTTGCAGTCCAAGGGACTCTCAAAAGTCTTCTCCAACACCATAGTTCAAAAGCATCAATTCTAAAGCACTCAGCTTTCTTTATAGTCCAACTCTCACATCCATACATGACTACTGGAAAAAACATAGCTTTGACTATACGGACCTTTGTTGGCAAAGTAATGTCTCTGCTTTTTAATATGCTGTCTAGGTTGGTCATAATTTTTCTTCCAAGGAGCAAGCGTCTTTTAATTTCATGGCTGCAGTCACCATCTGCAGTGATTTTGGAGCCCAAGAAAATAAAGTCTGTCACTGTTTCCATTGTTTGCCCATCTATTTGCCATGAAGTGATGGGACCAGATGCCATAATCTTAGTTTTCTGAATGTTGAGTTTTAAGCCAACTTTTTCACTCTCCTCTTTCACTTTCATCAAGAGGCTTTTTAGTTCTTCTTTGCTTTCTGCCATAAGGGTGGTGTTATCTGCATATCTGAGGTTATTGATATTTCTCCCGGCAATCTTGATTCCAGCTTGTGCTTCATCTAGCCCAGGGTTTCTCATGATGTACTCTGCATATAAGTTAAATAAGCAGGGTGACAATATACAGCCTTGACATACTCCTTTCTGGATTTGGAACCAGTCTGTTGTTCCATGTTCTAACTGTTGCTTCCTGACCTGCATACAGATTTCTCAGGAGGCAGGTCAGTTTCAGTCACTAAGTTGTGTCTAACTCTTCGCAACCTCATGGACTGTAGCACGCCAGGTTCCTCTGTCCTCCACTATCTCCTGGAGTTTGCTCAAACTCATGTCTATTGAGTTGGTGATGATATCTAACCGTCTCATCCTCTGCAGCCCCCTTCTCCTTTCGCCTTTAATCTCTCTCAGTATCAGGGTCTTTTCCAACGTGTCGGGTCTTTGCATCAGGCAGCCAAAGTATGAGAGCTTCAACTTCAGCATCAGTCCTTCAAATGAATATTCAGGGTTGATTTCTTTTAGGATTGATTGGTTTGATTGCCTTGCTGTCCAAGGGACTCTCAAGTCTTCTCCAGCACGACAGTTTGAAAACATCAATTCTTT
Organism: Giraffa tippelskirchi; assembly: GCF_054371585.1. Lineage (NCBI taxonomy): Eukaryota > Metazoa > Chordata > Mammalia > Artiodactyla > Giraffidae > Giraffa > Giraffa tippelskirchi. The sequence continues at coordinate 33,420,479 of NC_137286.1, read as the reverse complement.
GGTGCTCAACTTTCTTTATGGTCCAACTCTCACATCGGTATGTAACTACTGGAAAAACCATAGCTTTGACTAGATGGACCTTTATCGGCAAAGTGATGTTTCTGCTTTTTCAATTTGCTATCTAGGTTTGTTATGGGTTTCCATCCAAGAAGCAAGGGTCTTCTAATTTCATAGCTGCTGCTGCTGCTGCTCTAAGTCGCATCAGTCGTGTCCGACTCTGTGCGACCCCATAGACGGCAGCCCACCAGGCTCCCCCATCCCTGGGATTCTCCAGGCAAGAACACTGGAGTGGGTTGCCATTTCCTTCTCCAATGCATGAAAGTGAAAAGTGAAAGTGAAGTCGCTCAGTCGTGTCAGACTCTTCGAGACCCCATGGATTGCAGCCTACCAGGCTCCTCCGTCCATGGGATTTTCCAGGCAAGAGTACTGGAGTGGGGTGCCATCGCCTTCTCCGAATTTCATAGCTACAGTCACCGTATGCAGAGAGGGCAATGGGGCATCATATATACAACTTGGTTTCAAATGACTTAGGGGTGGAGGTAGGAGAATAATACATAGGGTGAGAAAGAATGATAAAGTAAAAATGTCAACAATTTGGGGCTTTGGGTGGTTAGAGGGAATTATTTTGTACTATTTTTGCAACTTTGTTGTAAACTTGAAATTACTGTAAAATAAAAGTAAAAATGTCACATTTGCAAAGACAATCTAAGCACATGGGGAAAAGTTACATGAATTATGCAGTTTACTAACATGTGCCGTATAACCTAAATTTTGTTGAATAAAAATTTAATTCAATAAAATTATATAGTTTTAGAAGCATTAAAAAAGTTAATTGTTATCTGGTAGTGATAGAGCCATGTTAAAGCAAATTAAATTTGGAGGACTTAAGCTACCAGATGCCAGGACCTACTGTAAAGCTACACAAGTGGCACAAAAATACATTTGTAGGACAGAATAGAGTCAGAAATTGACCAATACATAACAGTCACCTTATTTATGACCAAGCTGCCAGGGAAATTCAGTGGGGACACGATTAAAAAAAACATAGTGATCAACTGATACCCATAAGGAAAATAAGAACCTTGATTCCTATCTCACTTTATACATAAAAGGTAATATGAAATTAATCATAGACCTAAATGTGAAAGATAAAACTTACAGAAGAAAACATAGGAAAATATCTTCATAATTAGGGCAAAGATTTTTTAAATAGGACACTAAAGGCTCTATCCATCAAAATAAACTTTTATAAATTAGACTTGTAAGAAATTCTTTAAAAGTACCATTAAGAAGGACTTCCCTGGTGGTTCAGTGGTTAAGACTCCACGCTTTCACTGCAGCGGGCACAGGTTCCATCCCTGGTTGGGGAACTAAGATCCCACATGCCATGCAGCACGGCCAAAAAAACCTCCCCCCAAAAAACATTTTGAGCATGTTAACTTTTAATTATTTTTTTCACATCTTTAGCTTTTATATTTTTTATTCATACAGATCCGGTTTTTGTTGCTTTCTGTAAAAGAATGAATTTGATTAAAATCTTAAAACTGTAGACCTCAAGTGACATGTTGTCTGCTTTCCCCCTTATTAAAAAAGCAGACTTCAGCTCGTCAACTTCACTCACACAAAAGTCACTGACTGCACACTTCCTCCTGCCACTGAATCTTTAAATTCTTAATAGAATGCCCCAGTTTAACTGTATGTTAAAATGCAGATCTCAGGACCAATCTTGGACATTTCTGGGAAAGTTTGGCCACAAAGTTACACAAAGTACAGTGCTAGGGTTTCAAATTCTCAGGGAAGACTATTCCTTCATACATCAACTCCCCTTTCACTGCCCTGCCTTCCGAGCCAAGCAAAGAACTTTTCTTGTCTTCTTAGTGCTGATGCATGGTTTTGAGTTTTTTGGTTTTTTTGTACTCTGCCCTTTTACTTAGGATGCAGCTCTTTTACCGTTTTCAACTTTATGTAGTGGTATGTGGTATCAGTTTTAATTGCTCAGAGGCCCAGTCCAGTGTTCTGGTGTTAAAACAAAGATCTCCAAGCAAGGCTTCCAGGACCACTTACCTCTCTGTAAAGGTGATCATCAGCTTCCAAAGCTCACTGCTTTTTTCCAGTTACCCCTTCATTTCTGGTATCAGAAGATTCCCCACTACTATCTGATTTTTTTTTTAATTGGAGGATAATTGTTTTAATGTTGTGCTGGTTTCTGCCATCTAACAATGGGAATCAGCCATAAGTATATATATATGTTCCCTCCCTTTTGAACCTCCCTCCCACCCCCACCCCCAATCCCATCCCTCTAGACATCACAGAATACTAGGCTCTCTGTGTGTGATTTTTAATAAATGTATTATTTTATACATTTTTGTTTGTAGCAGAAGTACTTGCAGATGATTTTCATTTGCTATCTTACCAGACTTAGAAACTGCCATATTAATTTTATAAAGTTATTTTAAAACTGCAAATGTACACTCTTATCATTTGCTTTCCAATAGCTAATGATTGGGCAAATAGTCTCTTGAAGGATTAATGAAAAACTTTTCACTCCTTTCTCAGGGAAAGCTAATGAGGGTATTGTCTCCAAATATGGACAGACTGACTGAAGGACTGGGCCTGGACACTTTCTTTTTTACCAAGTATGGTCATCCTTCTTTGTCTTCTGTCCAGATCTCTAATTCTGTCTGGAATTTGACCCTGCTTCTGACCACAGCACCTACTTGGTAAACTGGTTCCCAAAGAACCTGCTTGGTCCTGGGTTACTTCTTCATTCATTTACTCATTTAATAATCTATCATTACAAAACTCAGAGAGGCTTACCTCCTTTCCTGGGAGCAACAAGTCATAGCAAGACAACTACATTTGGTAGATGACTTATTTATTCAATACCTATTTATTGCTCATCTACTATGTGCCAGATCCTGGTCAACTGCTGAAGATAAAGTGGAGGGTAAGATAGTCATTGCTCATTCTCTTATGGAGCAGAAATGAAATCATCAAAACAAAAACCTCATGAGCACCTAGTATATTTAGATCCACTGTGAGGAAAACAAGATGATGACAGGGTCTTCATTTCACATGCTAACAAGGTTATGCTCAAAATCCTTCAAGCTGGGATTCCACAGTACGTGAACCGAGAACTTCCAGATGTACAAGCTGGCAGAGGAACCAGAGATCAAATTGCCAACATTTGTTGGATCATGGAGAAAGCAATGGAGTTCCAGAAAAACATCTAGTTCTGCTTCATTGGCTCCATTAAAGCCTTTTACTGTGTGGATCACAACAAACTGGAAAATTCTTAAAGAGACAGGAATAACAGACAATCTTACCTGTCTCCTGACTGGTTCAAAATTGGGAAAGGAGTATGTACATGATTGTATATTGTCACCCTGCTTATTTAACGTATATGCAGAGTACATCGTGTGAAATGCCAGACTGGATGAATCACAAGCTGGAATCAAGATTGCCAAAACGGAGTGAATGAATCACAAGCTGGAATCAAGATTGCCAAGAGAAATATCAATAATCTCAGATATGCAGATGATACCACTATAATGGCAGAAAGTGAAGAGGAACTAAAGAGCCTCTTGACGAGGATGAAAGAGGACAGTGAAAAAGCGGGCTTGAAACACAACATTCAAAAAACTAAGATCATGGCATCTGATCCCATCAGTTCAGTTCACTCAGTTGTGTCTGACTCTTTGCAACTCTAGGCTTCCCTGATCCCATCACTTCATGGCAAATAGAAGGAGAAAAAAGTGGAAGCAGCAACAGATTTCATTTTCTTGGGCTTCAAAATTACTGCACATGATGACTGCAGCCATGAAATTAAAAGAGGCTTGCTCCTTGGAAGGAAAGCTATGACAAACCTAGACAGCATATTAAAAAGCAGAGATATCACTTTGCTGACAAAAGTCCATCTAGTCAAAGCTATGGTTTTTCCAGTAGTCAGGTACAGATGTGAGCACTGGACCATAAAGAAGGCTGAACACTAAAGAATTGATGCTTTCAAATTGTGGTGTTGGAGACGACTCTTGAGCGTCTCCTTGACAGCAAGATCAAACCAGTCAATCCTGAAGGAAATCAACCCTGAATATTCACCGGAAGGACTCATGCTGAAGCTCCAACACTTTGGCCACCTGATGAGAAGAGCTGACTCACTGGAAAAGGCCCTGATGCTGGGAAAGATTGAAGGTGAAAGAAGGGGGTGGCCGAGGATGAGATGGTTAGATAGCATCACTGACTCAATGGACATGAATTTGAACAAACTCTGAGAGATAGTGGAGGACAGAGGAGCCTGGTATGCTGCAGTCTATGGGGTGGCAAAGAGTCAGATACAACTTAGCAACTGAACAACAGCAACAATGAGGAACCTAGGCTTTAGGAAGATGGGGTGACATTCATGAAAATCTCCTATATTAGAAGAGTTCAGTTCAGTTCAGTCGTTCAGTCGTGTCCAACTCTTTGTGACCCCATGGACTGCAGCACGCCAAGCTTCCCTGTTTATCACCAACCCCTGGAGCTTGCTCAAACTCAAGTCCATCAAGTCGGTGATGTCATCCAACCACCTAACCTCTGTTGTCCCCTTCTCCTCCTGCCCTCAATCCTTCCCAGCATCAGGGTCTTTCCAAATGAGTCAGTTCTTCGCATCAAGTGGCTAAAGTATTGGAGCTTCAGCTTTAGCATCAGTCCTTCCAATGAATATTCAGGACTAATTTCCTTTAGGATCAACTGGTTTGATCTCCTTGCAGTCCAAGGGACTCTCAACAGTCTTTTCCAACATCACAGTTCAAAAGTATCAATTCGTCAGTGCTCAGCTTTCTTTATGGTCCAACTCTCACATCCATACATGACTACTGGAAAAACCATAGCTTTGACTAGATGGACCTTTGTCTCTGCTTTTTAACATGCTGTTTAAGTTTGTCATAGCTTTTCTTCCAAGAAGCAAGCGTCTTTTAATTTCATGGCTGCAGTCACCATCTGCAGTGATTTTGAAGCCCAAGAGAATAAAGTCTGCCACTGTTTCCATTATTTCCCCATGTATTTGCCATGAAGTAATAGGACAGGATGCCATGATCTTAGTTTTTTGAAGAAGGAGGTTTGGTATTCCCATCACTTTAAGAATTTTGAATGCTGAGTTTTAAGCCAGTTTTTTCACTCTCTTCTTTCACTTTCATCAAGAGGCTCTTTAGCTCCTCTTCACTTTCTGCCATCAGGGTGGTGTCATCTACATATCTGAGGTTATTGATATTTCTCCCAGCAATCTTGATTCCAGCTTGTACTTCATCCAGCCTGGCATTTCACATGATGTACTCTGCATATACGTTAAATAAGCAGGGTGACAATATACAGCCTTGACTTACTCCTTCCCTAATTTGGAACCAGTCTGTTTTTGCATGTCCAGTTCTAACTGTTTCTTCTTGACCTGCATGCAGATTTCTCGGGAGGCAGGTAAGGTGGTCTGGTATTCCCCTTGTTTTAAGAATTTTTCAGTTTCCTGAAGTGTAGAGGAGTAATTAGCTCCAGTGCTAGGCCCTCCCACAACCTGCAGTTTATCTGCTCTCCATAGTCAAGCTATCCTGCTCAGTTGTTGCCTTGTTTCAGTCCATACACTGGAATGTTGCAGTCCTGCTTTTATGTTTGTGCACACCAAATCAGTCTTTAGTTTCTAGGATCAACCTCATTATTTTCTTATATATTTACCTGTTTGGGTTTTTTTTTTTTTTTTTTTTTTTGGCTTTCCTTAGTCACTGAATGAGTTCCTCCAGTAGAGTTTGAACAGAATAGTCTATCTAATTCTAACCTCTGGGCAAAAACAATCTATTCTAACTATGCATCTAAAATACAGTCGACTGTACAACACCAGTTTTACGCATGGGATTTAAGTATCTGCGTATTTTGGTATCTACGAGGGGCTCCTGGAAGCAATCCCCTGCGGATACCATGGACGACTGTATGCAGTTTCTCTGAGAGTTCAGTGAAGTTCTCCTTCCCGAACTAATTCTATGAATGACTGATATAAACCCCACTGCTGCATGTTGGGGTGTACCAGGAACCCTTGGTAACTTCTCTCACGTACCAACTTTTAGAGCGAGTCATCGTTGGGTTCCTAGTATGCCTTCACAGGCATGTTCGCCACGAAAAGCCAGAAGCGAGGAGCACAAAGGAAGCTGACTTCACTCAAAGACGGGCCGTTTCCTAGTGAGGAGTACAAGGCTGGGGCGAGTCTGAAGAGGCCGCTCCGGAAAGGGTCCTTGCCGAGCGACGACGGGTCGAAGCGGGACAACCAGGGCTAAGAGTCCGGAAACCGGCGTTCCCATCTGCAGCGCTGTAAGGACCTGGAGTAACCTGCGGACTCTGAATGCGTGCCAGGGCATTGCGGGAATCGCGGGGCTGTAAACATTACACCTAGAACCCACCTGTCAATGCAGGAGACAAAAGAGACGCCGGTTGGATCCCTGGGTCGGGAAAATCCCCTAGAGGAGGGCATGGCAACCCACTCCAATATTCTTGCCTGGAGAATTCCATGGACAGAGGGGTCTGGCGAGCTGCAGTGCGTGGGGTCGCAGAGTCGGACAGGACCGAAGCGACTCAGCACGCGCGCACGCAAACCTCACGTCAGATCTCGTTCCGGTGACCTGCGCCTTGGAAGGCTGATACATAACGCTCTCACGCGAAAGCACGAAGACACCTTCGCGCCCGGACTTTCAAACTGCAGAGGAGCCACACCCCCGGAAACCGGAAGCTTTACAACTAGCTCCCCCTTGCCGGCCGGGCAGGGGTGGGTGGGGGAGCCGCCCCAGGAACTGCAACTCCCAGAATGCAGCGCGAAGCTTCCGGTTTCCGGCGAGAGGACCTGAGTGAGTGTTTACACCGGCGGCCCTGCGGCCGGGTTCCTTCCGCGGGACGGGTGAGGGCGCTGGGGCCCGGGCCGCGCGGGATCGACCTGTGGTGACTAGTTAGCTGCTTCTGTGGGAGTGGTGGGGTCGTCACCCAAGAGATAGTGTCTCTGTCGCAATATTAACTATAAGTGACCTTGGGCCTCTGACTTCATCTTTCTAGAGCTCGGTTCCTTCGGCTATAATATGTAGATGATAATGCCTGTCTCAGAACAGTTGTGAGGATTAAGTGATATATAGTATATTAAAAGATCCATTTCCTTCCCAACCATCAACCTGGAGATGGAAGGTTTAGGATCTGCTGCACAGCCTCGAAGCCTTTTCTTTCCTCTTCCAAAGAAGCCACTTTGGAAGCAATAATGATTCTAACAGGGGCTTGTCTTGTCTTAATTCTCTCAACCGGCGGGTTTCTGATTCATTTTCTGGGTACCCATAAGTACCGGGCATTGAGTCAATAAAGACAAAAAATTCTACGCTTTGCTTTCAAGAGCCTCTAAGAATGTGACGCAGAGACTATTGAGAACTAAATAGTATAGATATTTGTAACCCTTTGTCATGAGGGAATGTGACAACAACAGGGGGGAGAGAGACAGAGAACAGAGGAGGTTGTGTTTGAGTTGCTCTTGATCGGAGTTTGCTTAGAGAGGGAAGAGGGAAGAGGAGTTACAGGCAGAGTTAGCAGATGAGCAGAGTGGGGGAGAGCTTTGTTATGAATCCAGGCTTGGTGGGGGTGGACTTAAGTGTTGGGAAGGGTGGGGCAGCCCAGAACTCTTGAGAGGGGAAGACTGGTAGAGAGAACAGATGTGAATGTTTTTGAAAGCCAGGCTGTGGCGTTTAAACTTATTCATAGAAGTGGTTTGATTTCTAAACAGAGGAGTGTCTTGATCAGATCTGCATTTTAAAATGATGAGTGGCAGCATGTATATTTAACAGGGAGAAGCAGGAGGCAGGGAGCTTCTGGTAAAGCTGTTGTGGTGGTTAAAGCAAAAGTTGATGAAGAAGCACGGAGTGTATGTAAGGGAAAGGGTTGGATGATCTCATTTGAACCTCACAACGCTCCTGTTAGGTGGGATGGCATTTTTATGTCCACTGTAAAGCCAAAGAGGCTTAGAGAGCCGAAGGTTCCTGCTGCCATAGAATGAGTGAAAAGAGGACCTCAGATTCTAGTTCAGGCCTCCTGATGCTGCATCCTGAGCTTTTCCAACAGAGTCACAGAGAATTCTCATTCAACCCCTTGGTGGGGTGGGTATGGTGTAGGTCTATCCTTTAACCAACAAAGCTTTGTTCCTTTACAGGGAGAAAGAGAGAGCGCGAAAGAGAGAGGATGTCTCTCTCAGATTGGCACCTGGCGGTGAAGCTGGCTGACCAGCCACTTGCCCCCAAATCTATTCTTCGGTTGCCAGAGACAGAACTCGGAGAATACTCCCTGGGGGGATATAGTATTTCATTTCTGAAGCAGCTTATTGCTGGCAAACTCCAGGAGTCTGTTCCAGACCCTGAGCTGATTGGTAAGTCTCTGTGGACTGGGGATGGGCTTCTGCTCTGATTTCTTTTGGGGGAGAATCATTCTGGAATCACAAGGGTAAATTAAGAGTTTGGGATTTGTTGTCTCTTAATGTAAACACCGGGCTGCCCTAGTGGTTCAGTGGTAAAGAATCTGCCTGCCTATGCAGGAGATGCAGGTTCAACCCCTGGGTGGCAAAGATCCCCTGAAGAGCAAAATGGGAACCCACTGCAGTATCCTTGCCTGGGAGATGCCATGGGTGGAGGAGCCTGATGGGCTACAATCCATGGGGTCGCAAAAGAGTCGGACACGACTTAGAGACTAAACGAAAACAAATGTTAACACTGCTGGGAAGTGATTGTTGTTAGGTGAATAGAAACAAATCATATAATAAAATTGCATTGGTTGGTTGCCATTTTAGTTGTACAATATACTGAACTACTTCATCACAACATTCCTTAACTATAACATTCTTTGAAAGAGCAAGAACTTGGGTTGGAAGGAGGTGCTGGCTAGGGAAAGGCCCTTAGTATATGGCATTTGAGGTAGGTCTTAAGGGATGGTTAGAAGGATTTTTGGTTGGTTGGTTGGTTGGTTAGAGGGAAGGCAGTGAAAAAGGAGAGATGGCAAGGGCATTCTAGGTGGAGGAAGAAGGAATTTAAATATAATTTCTTTCTTTCTCTTTTTTATTTTTGACTATGCTGTGTGATGTGCAGAATCTTTGTTGCCTGACCAGGGAGCAAACCCTGGACTCCAGCATTACTTTCACTCTAATGAAAGTGAATATAATTAAATTGTATTATTAATGCAATGGCATATAAACAAGCAAAATGGTATACACTAGAAAAAAGTGTATTTTCAATCATGCATGCTAAGTCTCTTCAGTTGTGTCCAACTCTTTGCGACCCCATAGACTGTAGCCCACCAGGCTCCTCTGTCCATGGGATTTTCCAACCCAGCTGGAGTGGGTTTCTATGTCTTCCTCCAGAGGATCTTCCTAATCCAAGGATTGAACTCATGTCTCTTAAGTCTTCTGCACTGGCAAGCGGGTTCTTTACCACTAGTGCTACCTGGGAAACCATATATTATTAATGCAATGGCATATAAACAGGCAAAATGGTATAAGCTGGCAAAAAAGTGTTTTTAGTCATAAAAACATGGGGTTCATTCTTTTTTATTGTTACATTCTCCCATTCATTTAAATGGTGCAGTCTCTATGATGTTAAGCTGTAGAGTTTTCCTGTGCATAGATTCTGTATTTTATCAGTTTGTGCTTGTAACAATTGTTATTAAAATGTATTTGTTTATTTATTTTCAAACTTTATTTATTTTGTATTGGGATATAGTCTGTTAACATTGTTGTGGTAGTTTCAGGTGAACAGTGAAGGAAGTCAGCGGTACATATACATGTATCCATTTTCCCCAGGCCCCGCTTCCATCCAGGCTGGCAAAGTGTATTTATTAAGAGTACTTTTTAAAGCATATATCATTCTCTAGCTATCTGTCCAATCAACATAAGGTTCTTAGGGGACAAAAGTCATTTAAATTGTTATGAGGAGCAAAATATAAATGAACGATTCTTTTTTTTTTTCCCCCAGATCTGATATACTGTGGCCGGAAGCTAAAAGATGATCAGACCCTTGACTTTTATGGCATTCAACCTGGATCCACAGTCCATGTTCTGCGCAAGTCCTGGCCTGAGCCTGATCAGAAACCGGGTGAGTGTTGGCTCTTAGACAGGCAGAGCTTCTGAAATACCTGCACGGGAAGGAGGGTCTGTGTGTCCTTGAGGCAAGGGCCTGGGTGGAACTTGGGGAGATTTACTGAGATGATAATAAAGGATATCTTTATTATTTATTGGATTAGACACATTGATGAACAGTGTAATTTTGATCTTCTTGCTGCCAGCTGCCACTAACAGAAGGCACTTTTAAGTTTATTACCCATTGTCTTAGTGGGATGGAGAGTATGTATCTATTTAAATTCCTTTAGGGCAACAGTTTATTTCTCAGTGAACCTTGTATTTTTTTGTTATTTTTGTTTTCATCAGAAAGAAGCTGAAAACTCCTTGCCCTCCTCTAAATGTTATGGTGTGTTGTCATGTTCGCAAATCTTCCCACCAACTGCCTCAGGCGGGTGATTTGTTCAGTCACTTCACTCCTGCTAATTTATTTTCCTGGAGTTTGAGAATATTCGAATGGTATGAAAGTAGCTCTTGGAGGAAACATACAAAGCCTCTCATGCCTTTCTGACTTATTGATAAAAGGTGTTGCTTGGAATTCATAATTTAAATTTCGCATCTGTGTTTTAAAAGCCTCCCTGAGGATAAAGCTAAGCTGTGTAAGAGATTAGCTTTGTTAAAAAACGGACAGTTTGACATATTTTAATAATGTTCACAATTGCTGTGACTGGTTATCAGCTTGAAATTCTCCCTCTTTTCAATTCTAAACATAAAGGACAAAAAGATCTTCTTTTGTACACTGATGGGAAGTGAGAAAGAGAAAGGCAGTCTCTGGTATCCAGGGGCTGGCCTGGCCTTCAGCTAGGCCTTGAATCGTGAACAGTTTCACAGGTCACCAGCATCTACAAGGCCACTCACTCTGGGGCTGTAATGGATCCAGATAAAGACAAGATTTCTTCTCATTTCTGAACCTGCACATTGACCAACCACAGAAATGACCAAATAACCCTCTATCCTGCCTATTAGGAGTGACTGCTGTTTCTTCACCAAATTTAGCTTTCATCTTGCTCTAGTTTTCCTTCCTTCTAGGTAAGAATTATTAAGATACCTAATCATAAAATCACCCCCACTTCCTGACAGCCTCCAATCCACAACAAAACCCTACTTCCTTAAGCTTCCCCCACCAAGTCCCCTAACTAAAGCCCAGATCCTCTGAGTCCCTTCTGGCACGCTCTTGTTGAGATGCCCCATGGTTCTGGTGGTGCACATCCCCTCTGTAAGAGCAGTAAACACACTTTGCACAGCTGCAGGTGTGCCCCTCTGGTCTTTGGCTGGAGGGGATTGACAGACAGAAAGGATCGTTTGTTGCCTCTTCCAGCCAGATTGTTGCTGTTTGATATCTCATTTAATCAAGTGGCTCAGCAGGTCAGGTAACAGTATTAGCATTTTATACATGAAGAAAAAGAGAGTTAGAAAGGTATTCATTCAAGGTCATCTGCTTAGAAAAATAAATGCAAAAGCTGGGATGTGAATCCAGGTTTTCCTGGCTCAAGAGTGTTCTCTCCACTGGGCTGGCTGCCTCCCACTTCCAAAGGATGAGATTAGCTCAGAGACATTAAAGAGACAACCGTAACTCTTAGCTGATTATGGGCTTAAGATTTTGAGTCCTTTTTATCCCCTGGAAATTTATTTTTGAAACAAATGGACTTTTTATTCAGAGGTGAAAATAAACTTTTAGATTTGAAAAGAAATTTTTGTGACAGCATTTTAGATATTTTATCCTTGAGTGTTCTTTCAAACGGAGAAGGCAATGGCACCCCACTCCAGTACTCTTGCCTGGGAAACCCCATGGACAGAAGAGCCTGGTAGGCTGCAGCCCATGGGGTCGCGGAGAGTCGGACACGACTGAGCGACTTCACTTTCACTTTTCACTGTCATGCACTGGAGGAGGAAATGGCAACCCACTCCAGTATTCTTGCCTGGAGAATCCCAGGGACGGGGGAGCCTGGAGGGCTGCCATCTATGGGGTCGCACAGAGTCGGACACGACTGACGCGACTAAGCAGCAGCAGCAGCAGCAGTTCTTTCAAAAGGAAGCACATTTCTTTATCTTCCACCAGATTAGATCCTGTAGGAGGAGAAGGTGTCAGTTGCTTCCTTCCCACCTGGATCCCTTTGGTGGTTCTCTGCAGAAGGTTACAAATCCTTTTAGGATCTCACTTAAGCCTGCTGTTTGAGCAGGGATGTGTACCCTGGGCTCCAGCACAGAAACAACTTAGTGTTCCTTCAAAGCACCTTGTGCTTATATTCTCCCAAGCCTTTGCACTTGTTCTCATTTAGGCCTGCAGTACCTTTTCCCTCAGTCACCGTCTGTTGTACCTTCAATACTCCTCTCAAACATTCTCTCCTGGGAGGTAGCTCCGTGTGGTTCTCCCTGTCAGTAGTGCTGTCTGCCTCCATGTGCCTGGTGCCCTCACTGTGGTCCACGTCTCTGTTGTTGAAGCCCTCGGCATGGTATTTTGTAATTGTGTGTATACGTGTTTGATTCTGTCTCATTTCTCCTACTGTCTTAAGGGTTTGTTGATGGCAGGGACTCAAATTACTTTTTGCATTCCTGTGCCTTGCACAAAACAAGATTCACTCCAAAAGCGTAGAGTAAATGCTTAGCACAGATTTGTTTAATGAATAAGCCAGGTCATTTACTTCAGGTGAATATTTTTCAAAAGAGACAACCCTCATGATTAGAACTATAGTTAAGGGTGTGGTCGCCACATGGAACCCCAGGGGTGCCATTCTCCTTGCTTTGGGAATTGTGCCTCTGGAGTTGAGCAGTGCAAGGCCATATAATCACAAGTAGCCTTCCTGGGTGAGAGTCACCACACTTTTAAAAGTGTGATCCAAGGTGGACTTCCTGCCTACTCCCCCTTCTTTTACTGAAATTTCTATGAAATGGGCGGATGTCCTAAATTATCTATGAAATGGGCGGATGTCCTAAATAGTAAAGTAACCAAGTAAAACTAAGACACCTGCTAGACTTCCCCATATGTATGAGTCATAACATCCAAAGATCAAAAAGGAGCTTTGAGTCCTAGTGACATGCTTGTTTTTGGACATGTGATAAAAGTTTGTTCAGAAGCCTAGAGGTACAGTGTTGCCTTGGTCCTTCTTGTATTTGTTTTTTTTTTTTTAATCAAAATAATATTACAGAGGCCTGAAAGAAAATACCCAGGAGAAAACAGTTACCCCCCCGATCCTGTCACCTTGGCTTGTTCCCTTCCAGCCTTGGGCCACACGCACACTGACATCTCATAAAGTTTTACTAGAGAACACCCATACAACTTTATGTTCTATTTCTTTCTCTTAACATATTGTGTCAACATGGCTCCATATTGTTCAGATGGCTTGCAGCACTTATTTTAAATCACTGCACAAAAGTCTACTGAGTTCTTTATACCCTCCTCCTTTCCAAGTGTGAAAAGTCTAGAATTCCTGCAGTGGGACATTGATCAGAACAGTCTCTTTCCTAAGGTAAGAGTCTCCTCTGCTAGAACTTGACTTTGTTTATCTACCGAAGAGGCTTAAAAACAGAGGGCAGTTTTCATGTCTGTGGCGTAGCTTTTTTTGATCGGGTGCCCATTCTTAGTGGGGTGAGGAGGGAAGAGAACCCGCACCTGGACTCTGGCTGAAGCGATGCTCTGCGTCTGGTGGCAGGGGTGAGGCCCTGGTCACAGGGTAACTGAATGTCTCATCCCCAGAACCTGTGGACAAAGCGGCTGCCTTGAGGGAGTTCCGAGTGCTGCACACGGCCCTGCACAGCAGCTCCTCCTACAGGGAGGCGGTGAGTGTGTGCTGCGCCCCCTGCGAGACTCTTGGCAGACCTGCTGGAGAGGAGTGATGCAGAGAGGGAGCCGGAAGTTGGTTGCCATGGCTCCCCAGAGTTCCTTGGGGAGATTTCGCCATGTCTGTGGGTCCCAGTAGAACCCCGTCTTCCCCCAAAGAGGCTCTCAGCTAGGCATTGTTGATTCCCTCTAATGATAATGGTACCGCCTCTCCTGACATTGGCCTCGTGGAATGAATATAGTTACAGTCAAAGGATCTGTATGCTGTTTCTGCTGGGCCTCATTCTTTGACTTGGACTGAAGTGCTTGCCCACCGCTCCTTCCCAGGATCCCGTCACTGGGAAAATGCACTGATGACTTTTCATAAGGAGAGTTGATAAGCAAGATGAAGACAGCTGCAAACTTCCCAATATATATAAATGCAAAATGATAGTAGTTTGGAGATTGAAAAGGACTTTTGGAATCTAGAGAAACCTTTGTTATTGGGCTTATAATAAGAGCTTTTATTGTGAAAGCATTAGAATTAGAAATGGGGGAAAGGACCATAGATTGAAGGCTTATTGTGATCTTGCTTTTGTGTTGTTTCCCCTCCAGTAAGCCATGATCTCAGAGGGAAAAAAAGAGGTTCATCTCTTTCCTGGAGCTATTGTTCCATTGTGGTGGTGTGTGTACAAGCACTTAGAGGAAGGAAGTACTTCAGCTGTGTATGGGTATTTCTGAGTACACCAAGCTAGTGGGATTGCTCAGCCCTCCCCATTTCTCCTGCAGGTCTTTAAGATGCTCAGCAATAAGGAATCTCTGGATCAGATCATTGTGGCCACCCCAGGCCTCAGCAGTGACCCCATTGCTCTTGGTAAGTGCAAGGCTGAACTGAAGGAAATAGGAACTGTTGAAGAAGGAGAAGCCAGGAGGAGGCAATTACCTTAAGGAAGCTTTGACACATCATGTGAAGATTCACTGGTCTTGTGGCAGGAGGGGGAGTAATCCAGATGTGTTCCATATACCCAACCCTCCAAGAGCTGCAGCACCACAGAGAAATTGTGGCCTCACTAACACCAGAAATGAGACTGTGAGGAAGACATGTGAGGGCAGCAGTTAGCCCAAACCACAGCAGTCAGGGAAGACCTCCTGCACACCTTGATGGACAAGGGAAGAACCTAGAGATATGGGGAAAAGAGGCTGGGGTGCTGTACACAGTACGTAACCTCCGTGTGGGGGGCAAATGGGGAGCAAAATGGAGAGCACGTGGGTTTTGCTGCTGGCACTTTGTTTCCCCTGCTTTCCATGAGTATCCCTGTTAAGCTGGTTGCTCCAAGGCCTCCCCGGTGGATCTGGCTAAATTTCCTGTCTCTGAGATGAGCCCTGTTCTCCTTCAGGGGTTCTCCAGGACAAGGACCTCTTCTCTGTCTTTGCTGATCCCAACATGCTTGATACGTAAGTATACCCACCTTACTAAGGGCACTTTTTCTCTCCTCATGGTTGGGCCAGAAGCCTAATGCTCGCCCTGGATTCTGCTCTTGGAGCCCATCCCCCAAATCTGTCTTCTAAATGTGTCGGGAGGTGGGGAGGAGCCAGGGCTGGAGGATGGGGTGGGAGGGGGGTGAGGACAAAGCCCAAGGGCAGGGGCAGGCAGAGGTGGGGATGAAGCAGGGTCCCGAGGGAGGTGGCTTTGCAGGCCAGGTTCAGTTTAGATTTCATTCAGTAGATATTAGGGAGTTTGTGAAGGATTTTAAGCTGGGAAAGAAATAGGTGCATACGTCCCAAAATTTTTGAGTTGGAAGGGAAAGTAGAGGTTATGTCCCTTTATCTTCAAGTGAAGAAAACAGCCAAACCCTCAGGAGAGAAGGGACCAAAGACTGCCCAATGAAGTGGTGTCAGGGTCAAGACAGGAGACTACCCCTGAGCCTCTGGGCTGTGTGTGTCCCATCATGCATTGCCAGAGAGGATAGTGAAGCATCTGCGGGGGCCCTGGTGAAGGCCTGCTGATGCTGGAGGCAGAGCAGCAGGAAGACAAGCCACCTGGAGGGAGGTGCTGAAGACTGGGAAATTTAAGGGCAAGCAGGGGTGACTTGACTGTTATGAGGGGTGCCCAGAATTCCTGTCAAACCCAAGGATGCTCTTTCCTTCTTAGTCACCCTTGAGTTTCTTCCTGCTCCATCTCAGGTTGGTGCCTGCTCACCCTGCTCTGGTCAATGCCATTGTCCTGGTCCTGCACTCGGTGGCAGGCAGCACCCCACTGCCAGGGGCCGACTCCTCTTCCCGGGGCATGCCCTCCAGCTCCTACCGGGACATGCCAGGTGAGCCCCTGGACAGCGGAATGCGGGCCCCCTGGTGAACGGGCAGTGGCCCAGGGCTTTGCTTTACTCGCAGCTATGTATAGTGCTGGCAGAGGGTGTTCCTTGGGAACTCTGGGTTTGAGTCAGGGAGAGCATCTGTCCTGTAATTTTCCAGGGGAGAGATGAGAACATGAATTTGGAGTAACTAGCGCCGAGATGCTGGAGCAGCGCCTGTGCCTTCCTGTTCCTCCTCCTGAAATCTGTCCTCCCTCCTCCAGGTGGCTTCCTGTTTGAAGGGCTCTCTGATGATGAGGATGACTTTCACCCAGTAAGTGACCAGACTGCCTGCCATTGGGGGGAGATGGTGCTGGGGAGGCACCCTCCCTGGGACCGGGCACGCCCAGCAGGGGGTGGTCAGAGGTCCTTTGGGGGCCCAGGTGTGTCACACTATTGCTGTGAACCTGGCAGCCTGGGGAGTCTCCCTAGGAACTGTTCCTGGAGCAGGGGTGGAGTTCTTCTGAGAACCATTCAGGGCTGCCACCCTGATCTGGGCATCTCCCTTGTCCAGAGTGCCAGGTCCACACCCTCAAGCAGCACCCCCAGCTCCCGCCCAGCTTCCCTGGGGTACAGTGGAGCTGCCGGGCCCCGGCCCATCACCCAGAGCGAGCTGGCCACTGCCCTGGCCCTGGCCAGCACTCCGGAGAGCAGCTCTCACACGCCAACTCCTGGTACCCAGGTATGGAGAGAGGGGGTGGGAAGGTCCAGGCCAGGCCCCAGGTATGGAGAGAGGGGCTGGGAAGGTCCAGGCCAGGCCCCCATGGAGAAGGGCCCAGTGGTAGAGTGGGTTTCCCTTTGCTGATCCTGGTGCTGCATCTGCTTTGATCTGAGCTCTACCTGGAGCCCCAGTGAGTTTCCCACTGCAGCTCAGGTGACCTCCCCTCACCTACCTTTAGGCTCAGAAGTCTGGGGTTCATCCCAGGCCTGACTGACTCTTAACAGCAGTTGGAAGAACCTCTTGTCGCATAATGGGTCCTTACGTATTCCTGAAAGTGGCCAAGGATACATCACAGGCTTAAGCGTTCCTGGTGACAGTCACTCCAGCTGGCAAGGCCATTTCTCCTCTCCCAGTGTGGGTCCTAGGCTCGGTCAGGGGTCCCATTCCATCTCCCTGGAGCAAAAGAGTACAGAACTCTTCTGCCCACATGGAGAGCTTTTAGGTAGCTCTGTGTGGCTGTCTTATGCTGGCCCCTGCTGGGAGGCAGTGGTGAGGCACCCAGGGCACCCTGGGGTGATGTGACAGCAGTGGGTGTGTGCTGGGAGACTGGGATGGCTCTGAGGGTGGCACTGACCATGGTCTATCTCTAGGGCCACTCCTCAGGGACCTCCCCAATGTCCTCCAGCGTCCAGTCAGGGACGCCCATCACCAACGATCTCTTCAGCCAAGCCCTGCAGCACGCCCTGCAGGCCTCTGGGCAGCCCAGCCTTCAGGTCAGTCTTCCCCCTTCTGATGTTCACAAGCTTTCTTTGGTACTTTGGGCACTGAGCTTTTCTCTGCTCTCTGGAGACCCTTCCCACTTGGCCTGCTTTGCTGCAGGAACAGCTGGGGTGTGGCAGCATGAGAGGAGAGGGTGCTCCCAGCAAGGGCAGTTGTCCCTGCAGCTTCCACTCCTGCACCCAATGCCCATGGCCTGGCTCCACTGACCGCCTGGCTTGGGTATTTCAGTGGCTATTTCAATTGAGGAGTCACTCATCCATCCTGTGAGCATTGACTGAGCCTTGAGCATATCTGGTTCAGGCCTAGTCCAGCTTCTGGTATAGCGATGAGCCAGTCCTCATTCCCACCATGGAGGGGTGCCAGACAGTCACTGAACTGAGGGAACAACAGGGTGAGAAGCTGGCCGAGGCTTGAGGTCATGTAAAACTTTTCTGAGAAAGTGGTGTTGTACCTACTGTCAAAGAATTAATTAGAGGTTAGCCAGGCAGAGAAGGGGGTGTTTGGTTGAGGGCATATGGTGTCCCGGCAGTGGCAGCTACCTGTTTGAGCGAATGTGGAGGTACACATGGCAAATTGGCAAGAGCAGAAGGCCAGAGTAAGGGAAAGCAGACGCCTGAGCGTGAGGGCCTTGAGTGCCTGTGTAAGGAGATGAGGTTTGTCCTGCAGTCACCAGGGAGCGACACCATCTCCCCAGCCTCATGGAACATGGAAGCTTAGCTAGCAGCTAAGTGCATGACCCAAAGGGTTCACATTTTTTTGCACGCCTCTGTGCACAAGCTGTTTGCTTTACTCTCTTTCCTTTGCTCCTAAGCCTGGGGCATGAACGTCATTTCTGGAACTGGTCCATGGTCATGAAGCCATTAAGTGACAGGGACAGGGTCTGGCCCATGTGGTTCTCACTGCCCTACGTAGCTCTGGTGGACTGTGAGGGGAGCAGGAGCAGGACCTGGAGACAGTTGGTCTTTTCAGTTCCTTCATCATCTGCAGCCTGATGCTTGTTCGCTCTGCTCTTCAGCTCAGAAGCTTTTATGTCTCCACCTGGCCTGTAAAATGAATTTGAGTTGATTTCTGTGGTTTTCTAAAAATCCTCAACATCCTCACCCTTGTTTGCCTGCTTCTTTGAATTTGCATTTCATCCCAACTGCCTTCTCTTTCCACAAGGAGAACACATCCTTTTCCCTAAGGTGTGCACGTCCTCTTTTATGAGACAGAGATATTGAAAATACTAAATTTCTTTAAATCCATAGAGAAGGCCTTTCATAGCTGAAAGTCAAACAATCAAGGAACCATTGTATAAAGAGTAACATATATTTTGAGTTCATGAATGTGAAAGTTTCTGCAAAGCAAATCAAATCATACCAACATACAAAAAGAACAAGCAAAGTCTGAAAGCTGATCACAAACTGGGAAAGAAATCTATAATGTAGATCAAAGGGCAAAACCTCCCTGAATTGAAGTTCTAGTGATTTAGGACCAACAGCTCCATAGAAAAGCAGGCGAAGGATAGTAACAGACTGTTCACGAAAAAGGAAGTACAGATGGCCTGTAATTCCTTGCAGTCCCATTGCTCGGAATTTATCCCAGAGATGTATGTGCATGCAGAGTGTGACATTTGTACAGAACCAGTCACGCAGTGTTTCTAAAACAGCAAAGATTGGAAGCTGCCCTGTTGTGGTACATTTCAGGACATCCACAAGCGCTCTCTATGATACATTAATATGTCAGAAAAAAAGGAGAGATATAAGAAAAGGGTAAGTATAGGAATGTATATTTATATTTCTTCAAAGAAAATAAAATAGGTTATCAGGAACAGGGGAGAGGAGTAGATGAGCATGAAACTTTTCACAGTGTGGTGGTGGTGGTTTAATCGCTCAGTTGTGTCCAACTCTTGCACCCCTGCGGAGTGTAGCCCACCAGGCTCCTCTGTCCATGGGATATCCCAGGCAAGAATACTGGAGTGAGTTGCCATTTCCTTCTCCAGGGGATCTTCCCGACCCAAGGATCGAACCTGGGTCTCCTGCATCGCAGGCAGATTCTTTACCGACTGAGCCACCAGGCACTGTGTATCATACTAAAACAATGAAGTTAACTTAAAAGTGTGTGTTTGTCTATGGATACAGCTTAGAAAGAAAGTAATCTTTTGAAATTTAGACATTGAGTACTTTATGCTTTTTCTTTTTGATCTTTATGATACATTTCCCCCTTTTTTCATTGGAAAAACTTTTAATTTGTTCCCTAAACCCTCAGGCCTCTCTGTAGACCTCCTCTACAGCCCGCAGACCTCCTCGATGTGCTGTGTTGTTTGGAACTTCCTGTCAGCAGCTTTCCTAGAGGAACACACCTCCTTCTGCTAGAGGTGAACAAGTCTCTGTCAGATCCTTACTGACTGCTCCTGCCTGTCCTGTCTTTCTGCAGAGCCAGTGGCAGCCCCAGCTGCAGCAGCTGAGGGACATGGGCATCCAGGACGATGAGCTGAGCCTGCGGGCCCTGCAGGCCACCGGGGGGGATATCCAGGCGGCCCTGGAGCTCATCTTTGCCGGAGGAGCCCCGTGAGCTCCCTGCTCCTCCTGAACCGCCAGCAAACTGCTAAGGCGGCTGCCCATGGGAAGCACTCTTGAAGATGCCCCATCTCTACTCTCCCCAATACACCTGATGGTCGACCTTCTGCTTTGTCCAGTGTGTGGCCTTTCTGGCTGATCTGAGTGGGTAGAGGCGGTGGGGGGGGCAAGCGTGGTGTGTGGGTTCTGGTGCCATGGCATCAGCTGGCCCCTGCTTCTGGGCCCCGGGTGGAGAAGCTGAGATCCACGTCCCAAGATGCCGCGTGACACCCACACTGGCTTTTTTGGCAGAAGTTTCCAGTGATAGCCTCCAGGCCCTTTGGTGCTCTGGGTGTGGCCTCCTCCGAATGTGCCCAGTGACTGCTGCCCAGTCTCCAGGGTGGCTGCTGTGTTACAGCTGTGGCCAGAGGAGACTTGTGCTCCTGAGATGACCAGTCTGAGGAGTGGCCGAGTGGAAGCTCACCCCCCTCCCCCGCCATTGCTCCCTCTCCCAAAGGCTTGTGAAAGATTCCTTGTCCCTCCCCTGGCCTAGTCTCACCAGGCACTCTGATGCGCGCTCTGTAATGATGCCAGGATCCAGGCCTCAGAGCCGTGCCAGGAGGCAGGGCCCGCTTCTCTGTCCTGAAGGCATAAATACAAGAGCAGTTAAATAACAATACTAAACAACAACACCAACACCAACAGGGCCCAGCTTTCATGTTGCAGAGAGGGCACCAACTCCCAAGCTGCTGCTCCATCTGCCTGAGCTCTCGTTCCCCTTGGCACAGCATTCCCTGGTGCGTTGCAGACATGTCCAAGTTGAGCGAGTGGGTTTCATGTGCTTTGAATACTCTGTCAGGAAAAAATCCTTCCCTTCAGCTGGTGTTTCGGTGGGAAGTTGCTCAGAGGTCTGCTCCTGCCATGTGCCTTTGGCAGAGATTTCATCCGCGGCCTCCATGCTCACGTCATTCATCTTCTGCTTCTCACCTCTGGGGACAAAAGATTTACCCCTGATTAGGGCTGCCTACTCTGTCCTTGCTTCCTCAGAGCATTTACCTCTTAGCTCCCTTTCTGTCTCAAGGGACCACACAGAGCAAGCCTGCTCCCTCTGCTCTGTGAGCTGGGCTTCAGTTCAGGAGAGTTGGGCTTCCCAGGTGGTGCAGTGGTAAAGAATCAGCCTGTCAATGCAGGAGAAATGGGTTTGATCCCTGCGTTGGGAAGATCCCCTGGAGTAGGAAATGGCAACCCATTCCAGTATTCTTGCCTGGAGAACTTCATGGGCAGAGAGGAGCCTGGTGGCCTACAGTTCTTGGGGTCACAAAGAGTCGGACACAATTAAGAGACTGAGCACACACAAGGAGTTCACTTACCCTTGGACCTGTCCTCCTGGATTTGGCCCCTTGCATGTCCTGTTCATCTTTCCGGATGGCCTCCAGTCTCAGTGACACTTTACAGAGAGGTCCTTGGGAGGCTCCACTGTTCCACATGTGGTCTGAACATTGTTTTTTCCTTCCAGAAAATGGGAAGTCTCCACGTTTCCCTCCATCCAAGAGCTAACATTGAGGGGTGTTTGCATTGGCTGAAAGGACTCAAAACTCACCAGGCTTCTTGGTACCAGGCCTCTTCATGCCTCACTGGTCTGGCTGGAACCCAACTGCCTCTTTGTGGTCAGGAGCAAAGACCAGGAAGCTCTGTCTTTGAACCTGATGTGTCTGGCTTGTTTGTGATGGAAACAAAGGCCAATTCCATCCTCACAGGCTTGTCTGGTCAAATGGGGCTGACACAGCCCTTCCCGTCCCCATGATACAGCCCACCTTGAGCTGGTTTCCGTCCTGTGGCAACTTGCCCCCAGACCCCAGGGACTGTGCTAGGTCTCCTTGACACCCCCGGCCCATTATGCTGCGGAACAGTTGGGTTGCCTTGACCTGTCCCTGGAACTGACTCCCAAATACCAGTTATACTGCTTCCCAGAATTGAACTGTCGCCACAGTTTCCCTTTCCCTTCTTTGTCAGCTCTTTCCTCCAGGGTCTGGGTATGTTAGCTTTGCTTCCTGTAGCCATGTTTTAAATAATATATTTTGGGTCTGATAAGTGCCCTCACTGAGCCTGGGGCTTTCCAAGGGCCAAGGACTCCTTCCTCACTATTGTCCCCTTTATCCTTTCAACAAACATTCATTCGGTCTCTACTCTGCCAGTTAGACATGACGAGGGCCTTGCTCTCACAGAGCCGTGCCATTGGTAAGACAGACAAACGTGTTTACACTAAGCCTGATGAGAATAGGCAAGGCCGGTCCTGTGGGCTTGGGCTCATAGGAAACGGAGCTCAGTTGGTTAGGTTAGGGTGGGGTGTGTGTGTGTGAGGAACAGCTACCTGGAGAAGGTGGCATCTGACGTGAGGCCTGCAGCAGGTGAGGAGGAATTGGGCCGGAAGGGGTACATGCAGAGTGGGCTGGGAGTGGAGAGGACACGGCTCCTGGAGCCCTGGGTGTGAGGGTGGACTTCAAGGTAGGCAGAGGCTGGAGCGCTCTCAGCCATGTAAGGAGTTAGGACTTATCCTAGGGATAGTGGGAAGTCACAGGATAATCTGTATCAGCGGGGAGAGCTGGGTTTACATTTTAGAAAGGCTGCTAGTTGCTGTGTTTGAAGAGATGGGGAGTGGGGCAAGCTTGAGCAGGGGAGACTAGTGAGGAAGCTGTGATCCACTTAGAACCAACAGTGTGTGATGGGCAGTATAGCAGGTGCGGAGAAGAGTGAGTGGGGCGGGAGAGACTAGTCGGCGTTGACGGCTCATCTTGGCAAAGGTGAGTATATTATGATTAGCTCCATTTATCAGATGGGGCACCAAGGTTGAGAGGTTACCTGTCCCCAGTGTCATGGTGGTGCAGTGGGCAGATCAGCCTTGGAAGCTCAGGTCCACTTACTCCAAAGCTGGCAACCTTCCCACTGCTGCCCATGGCTTCTGAGAGTGAAGTGGGCGGGGGGGCGGATTTCATCAGGCTGAGGAGCTAAGGCTTCATCTTGAAGGCAGAGAGCAGCCCGTGGATGACTCTAGGCAGGGCAGTGGAGGACCAGACTTGTGTGAGAGAATCTGACAGCTGCGTGGAGGCTGGATTTGTGGGAAGTGAGACTGGGAGTGGGAGGCCAGCTAGGAGGCTCGCTGCCTGCAGATGGGACACAGTGAAGGCCTCGACGAGTTGCAGCAGGGGGCTGGGAGGAGGAGAGGGATGTGAGATGTGAAAGACCAGATCTGGGGGGCAGGCAGGATGTGAGTGGGTAGAGGGTGGTGCGGCAGGGGTGCGGCACTGGGCTTGGGATTCGGCGAACCAGACCAGTTGGGATATACTGAGCTGGAGGGGCTGTGAGACAGCCAGGTGGGGTTGTCTGGTAGACAGCTGGAGGTTTCTAGGCTGGAGATAATGATGAGGAAGTTTTAAATTGATTGGACTTGTGTCAAGAGAAAAGGGCATTCAGCTTTTCAAGGTAAGGCAGGGAAAGGGGCACCCATTAAGGAGTTAGACTTTAGCAAATAGTGACGGATGGACGTGGGACCCGGAAGGAGGAGATAGGCTGCTTCTGGGAAGGCTAGAGCAGGAGTCATCAGAGCTGGACAGTAAGAAGCTGGAAAGAACTGGACAAAATGGGCATGGTCAGGTGGTATGAAGTACCACCGAGAGTTTGGTGACCCAGGGGCTGACCTTAGACTTGACTACTTGAGCCATGGTGACCTTGGCACAGAGCCCAGTTGCAGGGGTTGAGGCCTGACTAGGTGGGGGCAGCGGAGGCAGGGAGGACAGAGAAGCCTGGAGTACCTGACGAGGGAGACGGCGGTTGGAGGGAAGATAGGCTAGAGAGTGAGTGTTTGCAGTTCAGCAGAGGTGAAGTTGGAATTGATCACGAGAACTTTTCTAGGAAGCGAAGGGGAAAAAAAAGGAAGCGACCCCGAAATAGAATATGCAAATATGCAGAGATGGGTGAGTTTTCTGAACAGATCCCTTCTCCTGATATAACTCAAATTTGGCTGGGCTGGCATAGGCTGGGCTGGCACAGCTTGCTGGGCACATGGGCCCAGGTTCTGCTCCTTGCCTCAGCCCCATATGGCCTGGGCCCCCGACCAAGCTCTGAGTCCTACCCTGAGGTGGCCTCTCGTAGCCTCTGCCACAGCCTTTGGCAGTGAACGTGTGTTGGGGATGGGGGTTGGGGGTGGTATTTAGGCCTCCCTCTCTCTGCTTACCCAGCCTCTCCAAACCCCCTCTGGCCCTGGGTTGGGGTTGGATCAGCTTGGCTGTGCCCCTGGCTCCCCTGGGGCTGGCCATATTTTGCGGTTGTTGGTAACAGAATTCTGCCTCCTGTATGCCTGAAATGCCTTTTGTGGAGGCCCAGGCACTGCCCTACTCCACCTTGGCAAAAGCAGCTCACAGCAATGCAGGGCAACAGTGCTCATTTATCAAGCACTCTCTCTGTGCCAGTCACGGAGCTAGGCACCCACATATGCCATCTCAGTTGATCCTCACAACAACTCTGAAAAGTAGACCTTATTATCTCCATTTACAGATGAGTGCTTCCTGTTAACTGGACGTGACTGTGCCGGGAAACGGGCCGTGCTAGAACTTGGGCAGGATTGTGTCCGCGTGATTCCATCAATGCACGCACCTGGGGCCTCATGCCTGCCTGGCAGGCCGGAAGCCACTCAAAGGGCCTAAAGGGCCTGCTCACTACTTATCCTTCCTGGAAGTGGCAGCCTGAGTCCTGGAGGGAAATCAGGCTTCTAAGTCAGACTGACTGAAGTGTAGATCTCTTTTCCATGGAGAACCTAACCTCTTGGAGTCTCAGTTGTGTCCTGTTTGACATTTTCCCTCAACATATGTAAGTGGACATTGACAACATGTATACCAGAGATGCCAAGGCACTCAGAGCTGGACTGGTGAATGTTCTAGATGACTGATGGAGTCAAGATCCTGATAAGGAGGCACCCCTGACAAGAGGGTTAGAAACAGGGACACTCTGAGGTCCTGTGTGTGGCAGGGGGAACCAGAAAACCACTTGTTCTTCTGCATGAAGGGGTCTCCTTTCTTCCCCTCTTGGGCCCAGATCCAGACTCAATCTTTCTCAACCAGTCTCTCAGAAAGCCACCACTGATAGATGGGAATTGGTTCAAGGACAACCCTAAGCTAAGATCAACAAGATTTAGCAACCCAGTGTCTCAGCCCAGCAAGGCGGTGCCTCTGGAGGGGCTGTAGTAGGAGCAGAGAAGTCTTTCCAGTCCTCGACTCCTCCATCTCTCTTCTAGGTGCTGTGTTCCGATCCGATGCCTCAATCTCTGAAGGAGATGGTCAAAAACCAGACTGCCTAGGATGATCTCAGTAGACATTTGTTAAATGACTGGTTGATGATGTCCTAGGGACCAACCAGGATTAAAGAGACCAAGCAAAGCCCCACAAAGGACTGAGTTGGAAGTGGAGTTATTTACCCTGGGGGAAAAAAAAAGATTTCAGGGGACATGACCTCTGTGTTGAAATCTCTGAAGGGCTCTATTCCAGGAAGAGTGATTAGATGTGGCCTGTGAGGACAGAAGCCTTAGAGGACAGATTTAGGACCACTGGGTAGGAGTCTTCCACTGGGGAAGGAACTTTTGTTTGTCAGAGCTAACGAGATGGGCAAGGCTGCCTTGGGGGTAAGTGCATCCTCACTGGATGTAAGCAGATGCTACATGACATCCAAAAGGGCTGTTGGAGGGGCTCCCAGGTTGGACTGAACGACCTCTGAGGGTTACTTCTGACTCTAAGAACTGGGGTATTCAGGAAAGAAAATGAACATGGGAAATCACGTGTCTGCATGCATTTCTTTTCCTCACTCAGGTGGCCCTAGCAGGCCCAAGGATCACATCAGAACTGGAAGGG
This sequence comes from Giraffa tippelskirchi, assembly GCF_054371585.1. Taxonomy (NCBI): domain Eukaryota; kingdom Metazoa; phylum Chordata; class Mammalia; order Artiodactyla; family Giraffidae; genus Giraffa; species Giraffa tippelskirchi. Next base: position 33,394,355 of record NC_137286.1, on the reverse strand, counting down.
TCCTGGGATGCCTTCTATCCTCCAGAGATTTAAAATCATGTTTATTTCAGCCTATAAACAAGAAGCAAATGCAGAAGATAGAATGAGGAAGCTTTGTCTACTGTGGTCTAGATATCAGATAGACCAGAAGAGCTACTGGTTTAGCCCCTCTTTCTCATTTTGTAAACAAAGAAATAGAGGCCTGGCCTGGGATAGGGTCTTGCTTAATGTGGGTCAGTGGCCAAGCTGGGACTTGATCTTTGGCCTCTCAGCCATATCTGGTCAGGAGACTGTTAGTCTTGATGGGTTCCACATGACTCCCACAAGATCCTACTCTGCCTCAGGCCTCGGGCACCAAGAATGGAAGCTCAGAGATGGATCTGAGGTGGGGTGGGGTGGGGGGTAGGGTGGAGCAGAGGGAGGAGTTTGTTTCCAGGAAGGCTTGGGAGCATGTAGAGTTGCCCCTTAAACAAGCGGGGTTAGTGGTGTTGACCCTCTGTGCAGTCGAAAATCCATGTGTGACTTACAGTCTGCCCTCTGACTCTGCTCTTCTGATGTGAGAATTTAACCAACCTGGGATTGGACTGTGTAGCTGCTGCTGCTGCTAAATAAATCACTTCAGTCATGTCCGACTCTGTGCGACCCCATAGACGGCAGCCCACCAGGCTCCGCCGTCCCTGGGATTCTCCAGGCAAGAATACTGGAGTGGGTTGCCATTTCCTTCTCCAGTGCATGAAAGGGAAAAGTGAAAGTGAAGTCGCTCAGTCGTTTCTGACTCTTAACGACCCCATGGTCTGCAGCCTACCAGGCTCCTCCGTCCATGGGAGTTTCCAGGCAAGAGTACTGGAGTGGGGTGCCATTGCCTTCTCCATGTAGCACTGTAGCATTTTCTATTAAAAAAAAAAAAAATCCACGTGTGAATGGACCCATGCAGTTCCAACCCATGTTCATGGGTCAACATTTAGTCTCGGCTAAGTTGGCTCTGTTCTGAAGTGGCCACCAGGTGGCACTCTCACCACAAGCCCAATGCCATATGGGCAGGGTTTGGGGGCAAGGAATGCTGCGCTGCCCCTGGAAGCCATGGGGAGCACCTATCATGTTTTGAGGTGATCTGAGTGCCGTGACGGGGCTCCGCTGGTGGCTCAGTGGTAAAGAACCTTCCTGCAATGCAGGAGACGTGGGTTTGATCGCTGGGTTGGGAAGATACCGTGGAGAAGGAAATGTCAAGCCACTCCAGTGTTCTTGCCTGGGAAATCCCATGGACAGAGGAGCCTAGCAGACTACAGTCCATTGGGTCACAAAGAGTTGGACATGACTTAGCACGAGTGCCGTGATAGAAGGAGAAAAGTTGTCTGTCTTCCCTGCCACCCTCTTGTTTATCTACCCTGTGGATTTTTAATTTTTGTCTCTCAACTTGGCTGGCCAGACTCTGATCTGAGCAGTATTATGTAGGACCAGTCATATAAAAATGCATCAAGAATGACTAGGACAGGGAACAAAGATGCAGAAATGGAATGCTGCTGGGAAGGGTTGACGCTCAGGGCTAAGAAAGGTGGAAATTCTGAGAACTTCTCCATTTAGGGTGATTCTGAGCTGGCCTAGAAGGAAGAGGCAGCCTTGGGTAGGAGCAGAGGGGTAGGCATTTGAGGGGAACATTCTATCAGAAGGGTAAGGGTGGGCAGACCACTGAGGGAAGCGTGAGGTGAGGGAACCATCAGAGTCTGCATGAGCCAAGGAGGGCTTCCTCTGCCTCACCTTGTCCAGCCTTGAGCCCTGACGTGGGCTACCAAGAGTTGGGCCAAGTCCAGTGGTGGCTGAGGCTGTTGTGACCATGCTTACAGCAATGATACAGTCATGGGCCTATACACCATGAGCACACAGTTAAGTTGGAATTCCCAGCCGTGGCTTACATGACTATAAATATCTGACTTGTGAATTATTTTAAAACTGGGAGTTTCAACACAAACTCATTTTTAGCTTCTCTTAAAAACTAGCTGCCCGTTTCACTGAGTGTACTTTCCCGTGGCCTCAGGGCTCGAGCTGAGTAGCAGCTGCCTTGTTGACAGGTCACCCTGGTCTCTCAGCCCCTGCAATGGGTGCTGGTGGTGATGGGGGGATAGGGAGAGTTGGTATTACTAGTAGCTGTAGGTCCTGGCTGGGCACCAAGCTCTGAGCCTCTTGAAGGGGCTGTTGTGGGCTTGGGCTCCTTATCCTGCCATCCTCATACCTCCCACTGACTTCTTATTAGGGGTGGGTCATTTCTTTAAAGACCAGGTGTAGTCATGGACTCAGGGTTGGGGAGGGGTCAGAGGAAGCTTGGAGTGTAAGGAATGCTCTGAGTAAGGCCCTGAAAGGTCTTGCTCAGAAGGCTTCCAGGGCCTCTTGTGGCTTTGGAGCTCTGAACCTCACGTCTGTGTGTGCCCATTTCTCTGATTCTGCAAGGGGTCGTCTTGGATTTGGCGCTGCCTCCACAGGGAGAACTACTTCAAGGTAGTTTTCTCCTAGACAGAAGCCCCTGCCTCATTTCTTTCTCCCAGCTTCCTCCCCTGACTCCCCCAAGGAGGAGCTGTAGGGAGGGGGAAGGCAGGAGGAATATGCCTCTGCCTCAGTATGCCTCTGCCTCAGACATGTCAGCATCCACATCTGTTGCTTCCTCTGCTGGTCCATTTCCCATCACTGGCTGTGACCATCCTTGGTCCTTGGCTGGACCATCCTTGGTTCAGGCCCAAAAGCCCACCTTGGGCCCCAGTGAGGAAAGCAAGCTCTTGTCACCTGTACCATTCTGATTTGACTTCCCTTCACTACCATGCCAGACCCTGGCCCTCTGCTTTCCCCACCCTGGATACCTCTTCCCCTTCATGCCCAGAGTCTAGCTGCACTCTCCTGCTAGAGTTACTGCCCCAAATCACTTTTATGGGCTTAGCTCTCACCTCCCCTGGCTGCCTGTAGCCAACCAGTTGTGGGCTGCCATCTGGCTCTGGCCCTTTGCCCCTAAGTTGGTTGGCCTGGGGTGTCCATTGGTGGTGAAGCAGGTGCTGAGATGAGCATGGAGGAGCCTAGCCAGAGGGCTCCCCCTTTGACAGGAGATGGGACAGTCTTCAACACTACCCCATCACCCCCACCCCAGCCTGGAAAAAAATTCCCTGGCACCTGCCCCAGTTTCCATCTGCTGCCCTATTGCTTGGGAGGCTGAGCCCAGCCCCTGACCTGCCCTCCTCTTGAGCACCTGGTAACCTGGGCCCTGTCTGGGTCCTTCTGAGGATTTTTTAGGTCCAGCCAGTCGCAGAAGGGTGGACTGTACTGAGAGTGTTATGATAGAGAAGGTAGGGGTGTGGGTCCCAGAGAGACTGCCTGGGCTGCCATCCCAGCCCTCCTCTAATAAGCTGTGTGACCTTGGGCACACCTCTTCCCCTCTCTGTACCCTGGTTTCCATGTTTGCAAAAGGAGCCAAATAATAATACCTACCTCTTAAGACTGTGAAGATGAAATGAATTCAAATGAGGCTATGAAAGATGCATGGCACATAGTAACCTCAGCATGAGCGATTTCTATTGGAGTCAGACTACTTAGGTCCCTAGCTTGGTTCCATCAGCTGAGTTTGGGCAGATCCTCTCCCTCCCTGTGCCTCAATTTCCTTCTTTAATATAGGGTTGTGCTCTCTCCCTCACTAAGGGAGAGAGCAGAGAATGTAGGACTGGCAGGGAGAGTGTAGGTGGAAGTGGGTTGTGTTGTGAGTTGCTGTGCACGTGGGCAGTGTTATCATCAATTCTGAATTCCTCAGTTCTTAAAGGCAGGGCAGACAATTTCTTAATTTGCTTATCTTTGCAGAGAGGGCAGACACTGGAGGCCATGCAGCTCAGCTGATGGGAGCCTGGGCTGGAAACAGTGTGTCAGTGTTGGAGGTCAGCCTGGGCCAGGACATGCTGCTGGCTTCAGGGCCACAGGCTTGGGTATAGGACCTGGGTGGGTGGGCTGTTCAACTGGCCATAGCCTCCCTCTCTTTAGGGCTGTGTACCTCTGGGCATCATGAATCTGTTGGCCCTACCCAGTGGGCCAGGAACCTAGTTCTGCACTATCCCTGGAGGCATCTTGATTTCATCTTTTGGCCTGTTGGGGTGTCTTAGGGACACTTAGGGAAGAAGGAGAGGATAACTGGAAACAAAATATGGAATGGTAAGGCAGAACTTCCTGGTGATAACCTTTTCCTGGAGCGGTGGGGCTGGGCAGAGGGTTGGAGCTGGGGCTGGGGCCAGGGCAGCCTGTTCCCCGTCTTTGGTGGTCTGTAGTGTGTGAATCAAGTCCAGCTAGGTGTGTGGGTCTTGGGGGCCCCAGTGCACCTCTGCTACTTCCTCCTCAACCTGTCTTCTCTCCGGGCAGTCCACCTGAGGACAGACATTCAGTCAGCAGTAGGTGGGGCTTCCCAGGTGGCGCTAGTGGTAAAAGAACCTGCCTGCCCATGCAGGAGATATAAGAGACTCAGGTTTGATCCCTAAGTCAGGAAGATCCCGTGGAGGATGGCATGGCAACCCACTCCAGTATTCTGGCCTGGAGAATCTCCATGGACAGAGGAGCCTGGTGGGTTACAGTCCATAGGGTCGCAGAGTCGGACACGACTGAAGCGACTTAGCACAGCAGAGCACAGCACAAGCACTGCGTAAGTGGATTTCCCATCCATGGTTAGGCTGGGCTGAAGCAGAGGTGGAGGGTCTGGGCCCTGACTGGCTTGAGAGAGAGGAGACTCCTTTACAAAGGGCAGACGTGAGGCTCGGAAAAGATGAGCTGACGGCAGAGCTTCCTGGGCAGTTGAGATGACTGCAGAGGGATGTGGTCAGACCTGCAGGGGGTCACCACTGGGTCATCAGGTTGCCTGCTTGGCTGAGCCCTGTGCATCCTGTGGGCAGAAATCCCTTAAAGTTGGTCTGACTTTGTTTCCCCAGCTGTGAGTGCTGGGCATGCAAGATGCTTCCCTCTCTTCCTCCTTGGGGAAGGGGCCTTCTTAATTATATCCCCCTCCACTCACATGGAAATGAGTTTGGATTTTCTGAGCATACACCAGCTGGCTGAGGGGGGGGAGGCAGCCCAGAAGGCTGCTGGCTGGGGAAGGGAGGAGAGGGGAGGGGAGGGAGCCAGGCCAAGATGAAAATTCCGTGTTCTCACAGCAGAGCAAGGATGGGGCTCCGAGTGCTCTCCACAGATTATTGACCCTCTGCACAAAACCCGCCCTCTTGCTCAGGGAAAAGCTTCTTGTTTCTGTCTATAGGCTCAGAGGAGCTGTGTCCTCTCAGGCCAGCCCGCCTCTGAGAACCACAGCCTTCAGGGTCCAAACACTTAGCCGACCATTAGCGAGGTTGTCTGAGCCCTCAGGAGAGGTCCTCCCTGACTTCTGGGCTAGGCCAATCCCTTTATGGTGTGGGGGGAGTGACTCTAAGGCCCGGGGAGCGGACAGAACCTGGAGCTCATCACAGAAGGACCACAAGTCTGTCTTGCTCGCTGCCCACCAGGTTCTGCCTGCCGGTGGAGGTGCCCAGAAAGAGGTGGTGTAGGTTTCCCTGGGGCGTGGGGGGGGGTGGGGGGCACTTGCATCCCCCTTGGCTAGCCTAGAGACGAGGGGCGGGGGAGGGGCGGGGTGGGGTCAGGCGTTTGACTCCGCCTCCTCTCTGGCTTCTGCTCACGCTCGGGCGCTGGCTCAGTCTGGCTGCTCTCCGCCGTCGCTCCGCTCCGGGGATGACACCGCCTCCGTCCAGATGCACCGCCCTCGGCGCCCCGCGAGCCCGCGTTTCCAGCCCTCTGGCTTGGTCCGGGTTCCCGCTGCGGCTGCTGCTGCAGCTGGTCTGGACGGCTGCCGCCTCCCAAGGCCACCCGAAGAGCGGACCCCGCATCTCCGCTGTCTGGAAAGGTAGGTGGCGCCGCGCGAGCTGCGGGGCGCGGAATCCAGTGCCGCGCGGGGCGGGTGCGGAGTGTGCGGCACCGGAGGGAGTGCTTGCGCGCGGCTCTGTGGGTCCCGGGCTGTCCCCGCCGGTAGCGTGTGGGTCCGGGTGAGTGTGTGAATGTGCGCGCGGCCACACCGGAGCAGGCTGTAATGCTGCGGTGAGCGAGCGACGGGTGCCGGAGCCCGGCTAAGTAGCTACAAGTCCGCCCGCAGCCGGGAGCCGCAGCGGCCGGGCGCAGGGGGACGGAGAGGGCCCTCTTCTCGGCCCTAGGCACTCCCCGTCCTCCAGCTCCCGGGCCTCTGTGCGGGGAATCCTTTCTCCCGCGGGGACCCCCACCCGGCTCTGTCTTCCAGAGCTGCGGGCTCTAGCTGCGTGCGGGAAGCCAGTGGGGCCGGCAAGGGGGCGCGGACCCTTTGCCGCCGCCGCTGCGCTCGGGCTGCGGGAACAAAGACCCCGCTGCCTGCCCCCGCCCCCCGCCCCGGCCCCAAGCGCGGGCCGGGTAAAGGGGTGGGCACCCTGTGGAGAGCCCGGACGAGGTGCGGTACGGAGGCTTCGGGCACCCGGGTACTGCCTCTGCAGTGCCAGGACCGGCCGCTCCCCCCTTGTCCGCACGTGGCAGTTGTCACCGGGCTCGGCACCAGCGTGGGGGCAGTGCCTGATGGGTGGGGCGCGGCCATTGGGACCCCCAGACAGAGGATCTGGGGAAGGAGTGCAGCTTTTAGGCCCTCGTGGTTATGTGAACTTGGGGGACCGGAGTCTCCCCCAAGGGCGCCTCAGTTTAGATCACTGTACGTGGGTCGGAAAACCAACTGGGCGGTTTGAGGGGTTTTCTGCCTCGAGGGGCTGAGCTCCCCTCCTCTGCAATGCACAAAAATGCTTCCCCACCCCCCTCCCACTGGGCTCTGTCCCCATGTTCGGTGTCGGCGCGGCCCCCCTGCGGTGGTGGTGGACCGGCAGTGGGGGTTGGGGGGCTGGTAGATTTGGCCCCTCCGGGAGCTCTTTGATGCCTGAGGAGGTTTGCAGGGATTGCCAGAGCCTGAGCATTATCTGGGGCAGGTATTCTTAGCAGAGAGAGAGAGAAAAGAGAAAAACCCACTCCAAAAGCAAGTGGCCTGAACTGCTGCTGCAGTGAAGGGAATGTGACTCACCCAAGGTCACTGGGCATTGTGTGAGCTCACAGTGCAGAGAGGGGACTCTGATCTGGCAGGGATCAGAGCTTTTTCTGAGTTAGAAAGTGGAGAAAGATTTAGGCTGTTTCTTGGCCATGAAGAGGATGCTGTGGGGGCCAGCTCTGATACCCAGACAAAAATATTCTTGGTGCAAGTGGAGCGGGGTATCTGGACCCCTGACCATCCACTCAAGGTGGACACCGACACGCCCGCCAGTCATACCAGCTCCAACCTGGGCTCTCTCTTCCCTCTCAGCATCCTTGTCTTTCCCCAGTCCCCTTAGCTGTCTTGGACAGCACGGCATTTGTGCACTTTGAAGGGGATGATGGCCACATCTGAGTGTTCTAAAATCTTTCCCTGCCTGAGAGTTCTCAAATCTCCCCCTGCGCCAAACCCCTTGCCTTTGGCTCTGCTTTTCCCCATCCCCCAGTCTTCCCAAGATACCCTTTCACATACATACTTAATGCACACCCACCTTTTAGCACTTAATGCTGCCTTCTCATCTCGGGCACTTAGTTCCCACCCTGAGGCTATTTAAAACTGACTTCTGTCCTCTTACTCACTTTCCAAAGTGCTCTCTCCGCTGCACGCAGTTCACTATTGTAGCCACACTGGCCGTGCCCTCTGCTGGGTAATGCACTATTGACCCCCACGTGGGTCTGCCAGCCCTTCACCTTTCTTGGCCAAGGGCAATCTGTGGTCTTCTTCACTGGTGCCAGGCACCCCACAGGCCAGACAAACCCTGCCATCCACCTGTCCCCCAGGACCACCAGCTGGTAATGGTATGCCTAGCTGACAGCTGCCTCCTATTTACCATGGAGTGACACATGGCAGTCGGACAGAAATGGGCTTGGGCAGGGCGAACCCAGGAGTAGGGTGAGAGGAGGACCCTCCCAGCCTTGCTGGAGGCCTAGGTCCCTGTATACCAGTGGGGTGAAGGGATGGGGATGGTGGCCTCCAGGAATGACTAGACCAAGGATAATGGGGGTTCTGGAGCTGCTTTGCAGTGAGGCCTAAACTGGGGTTTTAATTATAAGCCAGGACAGGTGTGAGGACTGGAATGGATATAGAGGGATCTTTCTCTGTCATTTATTTTCTGCCACTTGAACCCCCAAGTCCTAGGGGATGATTAGATAAGGGAGTTCTGGGAAGGTCCCGGCCTGCTCTTGTCAGGGGGGTTGATGCCTCTCCAGCCTGATAAAGGTTGACCCAGAGCAGCTCTGGACAGAGTGAGGGATGTGCTAGTACTGACCTGTCAGGTACCCTTGAGCTCTGTACCTGTCTCTGACCCTCAGAGCTTGTCAAGACTCTGGAGTTTTTCCCCCTAGAGCTGTCACTGACACAGGGGCCAGTCAAGGGTGTGACTCTGTGGACCTAACCTCCCTGCAGCAAGGACTGGAGGGGAGTGGTTTGCAGGAGAAGGCAGGAGGTGGGCATGCTTGTGTACCCCTCTCCCATTACATCCCTGGTTGAAGGAGATGGAGAAGACCTGGAAGACCCTGATCTCCAAGGTCAGAGGTGAGCCAGCTTGTCCACAGCAAGAAGCAGAGCGCAGTCTCCACTTAGCCAGCTGGTTCTGCCATCTCCCTTGTCCAGTTAAAATACAGGATGTTATTGTTGACTCAGCAGCTGCTGGGGGAGCCATTATGGGGCCACTCCCCAGGGTCGGGGGTTGTTGTCACCTCCTTTAAGGGGGTGAGGTCATAGCTGGGGCTCCCCAAGCATCACCATTTCCAGTGGAAATCCTTGCCCCCTTGGGAACTCAGATGTATTCATCACCTTCAAGGTGAACGCCCCCTGCAGAACAGGGTGGGGGTAGGGGGGATAAGTCCCAGGAGGAAGGGGAGTTTCTAAGCTGGGAGAGATGCTTGGTGATGTCACTGGGAGTTTTCTGCTAGCTCTGTGGTCCCCCTTTCCTGAATAATGAAGATTCTAAGAGCAGGCCGGGATGTGAGAGATCTGGCACTGGCCCAAGGTGACCATGATGAGGGAGAAAGAGATGGGAAGTTGGAAGCCTGGTTCTGGACCCAGCTCTGATGATTTTCTGTGTGTCTCTGGGCAAGTGCTTAACTTTTCTGAGCCTCAGTTTCCTCAAATTTCCAAAGCAGGTGTTGTTGTTTAGTCGCTAAATCGTGTCTGACTCTTTTGCGGCCTGTGGACTGTAACCCGCCAGGCTGCCCTGTCCATGGGATTTCCCAAGCAAGAATATTGGAGTGGGTTGCCATACCCTCCTCCAGGGGATCTTCCATGACTCAGGGATTGAACCTGCATCTCCTGCATTGCAGGTGGATTCTTTACCGCTGAGCCATCAGGGAAGCCCAAAGCAGACGTAGGAGGGAGCTGGTGGTTCAGTGATAAAAGAATCCACTTGCAATACAGGAGATGAAGGTTCAATCCCTGGGTCATGGAAGATCTCCTGGGGGAGGGCATGGCAACCCACCCAGTATTCTTGGCTGGAAAATCCCATGGTGGAGAGCCTGGCGGGCTACAGTCCATAGGGTTGCAAAGAGTTGGATATGACTGAAGCGACTGAGCACATCCTTATCAGAACACTAATCCCTTGCCTTTCTGGGGCAGGTGGAGGCTGTAGTGGTCTCTTAAAACCCAAGCAGTGAGGAGAAACCAAAACCTGGTAAGTCAGGGGAACTCCTTTAGTTTTCTGTTCTTTCCTATCATTTTCTCTCATAAGTTGATGGCTGATCAGCTGGAGGAAATGGCTCATTTGGCTTGTGACTCTGGGGGTGGGCATAGTAATTCAGTATTTTTGGCATTTATCATTTGCTGGGGCCAACCTTGTGCTGGTCTTGGGCCTAGGGAGCCAGGGATGAGAAACTAGATGAGTGCATAGGCTTCTCTGTGTAGATGGGGAAACAGACAGGCAAGTCAACCTGCAGTTACAATGCAACATGTCAGGGCCTGTCACAGAGGGCAGCTGTGGGGGTCAAGGAGGTACTTAATTCAGTCTGCACAATCAGAGAAGGCTTCCTGGAAGAGGTGATAGCTCAGGATGGTGCGTGGAATAGGAGCCAACTTGAGAGGGGAGGGACAGGAGGAAGTACCCTGGTGTGACAGGATTTCAGACCCCAGAACTTGCAACTAAGACGAAGGAGAAGCAAGGAGCTATGTGGAGGAACATTGAGTCAGCCTGGCCTGGGGGCTCCAGGAGGGTTTCTTGTAGGAGGGGGATGTCTGAGCTAGGCCACCTGGCCTTCCACAGCCAGCCCAGCAGTAGGAAGGAAGGACCATGCAGGGAGGGAAGACCTCCCTGTGTCTTAGCTCTCTGATGGGAAGCTGAGGCAGGGTCCAGGGACCCCAGAACTTTCCTGCTGATTCCTGACCACAGGTGTTCTCCAGGTAAGGAGGCCCAGTCCTCAGCAGAGATGCTTCACGGGCTGAGGAGCTCGCCCAGTGTCAGCCAGGCCCTGCCGGTGTGGGAGGTGCAGATGGCCTTCCTCTGCCCAGCTTCCACTTCCAGGAACCTTCACCTCCTTACCCGGGGTGGATCACTACCCAGGCTGGGCGCTTGGGAGAAGCAGGGAGAGCAGGACACCCTTCTTTGAGGAAGGCTGGGCCAGGACCCCTAATGTGCAGGTGGGAAGCCGAGGCTCAGCCTAGGGGGTGGGACCCAGTGGCCTGCAAGGGGCAGTGGTAGGAATGGGTGGCCCCCGAGTTGACAGCTCAGGCCACAACTGACGTCCTTTCCTCCACCCCCAGTGCCACTGCTGGGCAGTCTGGCTGTGTCACAAGGGGCTGACTGCGCTTCCTCCACTCTGGTTGACAGTTCTGGTTCCTCGTTTCTCGGTTTCCTTTTTTGGCCAGGCCTGGCTGCCCCGGAAGCCACCTCTCTCCAAGGGTGGGGGATGAAGGGGGCCCTCCGAGAGCAGGGGCTGTGGCCCCCAAATGTCAGAGGACTTGGGCTTCTCCCTTTCCTAGCCAGCCCAGGCTGTGAGGGACCGTTTCATCCATCCCTTTCTTGTCCCCGAAGGTCAGTCAGCCTCCAAGCCCTTTACTGCACCCCCACCCCACCTTGGCCACAGATCTTCCCTCACCAGTCCCCACTCCCCATGCTTTCCCGCCTCAAGGCCGTTGCCCTGCTGCTTGTTGCCCTGCTGGTCATTCCTCCAAGCACCCAGCTTGCCCCCCCTCCTTCTTTCTGTCGGTTTGATCTCACTTCCTCCAAGGAGCCTTCTGGGATGACTCTAACTCTCACAGCGTGATGTCAGAAGACAAACGTCAGAGGTCAGCTGGGCTAACCACTCATTCCACAGATGGGGAAACTGAGGCCAGAGAAGCCAGGGACTGGCCCAGCATCACCCAGTGAGACAGGCAGAGCTGGGACCAGGGTGATGTCTTCCTCCCAAGACTGTCCTTGGCCTCAGCTCTTGGCCTCCCTCCACTTGTCTGTCTTCATGCTCTGTCCCCAGGCTTATGGCTCCCCGAGCCCATTTCCAGTTCAGCTGGACCCAGACTCTCCCTGCCCCAGCGCTGTCTGCTCCTGGGAGCCTCAGCAGCTTGACCTCCTCCCTTCAGGACCTTGGATTTGGGCCAACTCCAGGCACTCTTCTGGTCTTTTCCTCGGGGCATCTGGGCCTCAGGTCCTGGGGGCAGGTTGATCTGTGTCACAGCATGGGCTAATCGGGGTTTAACCGTCAGGGCAGCCTGGGATTAGGCTGAGGCTGCTGCGTCTGTGCACCCCTTCTGCCAGTGAGGGGTGGGGCTCTAACCCAGCACCCCTGGGGGTGGCCCTCATGAAGAAGGGCAGCTAGTCCCCGCTCTGTGCCTCCATCCGTGTTCAGTTCCTTTTCCGGTGAGGGCAGAAGAGAGGCTCTGGGTTTGCCCTTGGAGGGCCTGCTGGTACCTGGAGAGGTGGGCCTGCAGCCTGTGACTAGAGCGGGCACCTGGGGAGGTCAGGAGCCTGGTGCAGCCAAGAACTGAGACAGGAAGTGAGAGCAGGAAGGGTCAGTGTGGGGGTGGTGCAACCGGGAACGACTGCCTGGTGGACGAGGAAGAGCCAGGCTAGACAGAGGGGCAGGGATATGGAGTGGGGCAGAATGTGGCACAGATTGCTGCTTGTATCCTTGTCTTCTGGGCCCAGGGCTCTGGGCCAGCCTAGTGAGGGAGGAAGGTCACCGGGCAAGGCTGGTACCCTGTCGGTGGCCCAGGAGCCTGTCCTAAGGTGTCTGCGAGTCTGACCTTGGGGTTTGGCCTACCCTAGTCCTGCTCCTTTTTAACGCCCTCAGCTGCCCGCACTTGCCCGTCCTGGCCTTGGATTGGCCCCGGGGACTGAGCTTCACCTTCAGGACCCCACAGTCCAGGTGAAATTCCACCAAGCAGTGTGATCCGAGAGAAGATGGTGTGTGCCAGATGGTGTATAGAACAAGGTCAGAGGGAGGACGGAACCGTGAGGCCTGGAGCAGTCTGGGACACTTCCTGAAGCCAGCTGGGGGAGAGGGGGATTGAGGCTAGATCTTCAAGCCCAGGTGAGACCGTGTGCACAGAGAGAAGGGGAAAGGCGGTCGGGGAAGGGAAAGCACAAGCGAAGGGGTAGAAGTGGGATGCAGCCATGCAGCCATGGCAGAGATGAGCAGAGACGGGTGGGCCTTGACTGCCCAGTGGAGGAGTTGGGCCCTGTTGCAACAGACAGTTGGGACCCGTGGTGGGTTCTTGAGTTGGGAGGTAGAAGCAGTGTGTTGTTTTTTTTTTTTTTAACCAGTGCAGGTTGGGCGGGAGCCTGGCTGGTTGAATAGTAAAGAAGAGTCTCTGAGCACACCCTCCCTTCGCTATAGCCTGCCCACACTGCACTGTGCTTCTATTCTGGGCAGAGATCATGGGATGCTTGTGTACTGGTCAGCACGCAGTGCGGCACACCCCCCCAGGTCCCTAGTCCCTGCCTCCCTCAGGCCTGCACACCCACGCTTGCTTACACACACTCTCTTTAGGGCATCATGGATAGAGGTCAGGCATTCATTGGCCAAGTAGCCTCTGACCAGGTTCCACCCTCTCTGGTCCTCAGTCTCCTCATTTGTATGAGAGAGGCTGACCTAGAAGCTTCCAAGGGCTCACCTATGGAGCCCAGTGTTATAAACACAGATTTCAGACTCAGTCTGCCTGAGTGTCAGCCTCCACACCACCAGTGAGCTGGGTGATCTTGGGCAAGTTTCTCAACTTCTCTGTGTCTGGCCGCCCTCATCTGTAGAACGGGCATAATAAGAGAAGCTGCCTTCGAAGAGTTCAGTGATGATTGAATGAGTTAATACATCTGATACTCGAGTACTGCCCGGCACTTAGTAAATGCTGTGAACAGTTAGATGGGGGTATCATCATTGTCTGCGTCATCTCCCCCTTTGGCATCTCTGATTGCTGATGAAATGCAGCCCTGGCAGCCTCGCCCCTGCCAGCTCTCCCTAACTGCCCATGCTGGCTGGCTGCCCTTGCTCTCTGACCCCTCCCTCCTTCCCCTCTGGCCCAGGCTAAGGCTGAGCTAAGGAACCTTCTGTTTCTCAAGGCCCCTTGTCTTGCCTGCCTCCTTCCATTTGGGGTGGTTTAGCCATCCTTTGCCCTCTCCCTGACCCCTACCCTGGCTCTGGGCCCAAGAGCTGTTCCCAGCACCTCTGCCTATCCTCTCTTTTGAAGGAGTCACTACCTGACTTCAGCCTCATTCTGGGGCTTTTAGAACCTGCTGAGCTGAAGAACCGGTGGAATCCGGGCAGAATCCGGACAGGACGAGGCTTCCTGCCTTCCCTGGGCTTGGAGCCTCCTCCCCTGTCTGGCTGGGCCTCTGTACTAGCCTTCCCTGAGCCCCCAAATCTATCTTGGTTCAGCCCCGCCCACAGCACACACTCAGCTTATTCTCCACGCTGCTCCTTACCCTCAAGCCTTTGCCCCAGCTGGTCTCTCCAGCAAGCCAAGCCTTCTGGTCCTTCGAGAACAGTGGTGCAGTACAGAGAGCACACAGCTCTTGGTGGCATGGAAGGCCCTTAGTTTTCCTGTCTGGAAAATGGGCATGTAGGTGCTGTCCTGCCTTCTTTGCAGGGAGGTTGGGGGGATTTGGTGAGCTAGTTGGTGGAGGCAGATGAGGATGTGGTTTCATTGTTGCCTGCACCTCCAGAAAGCTGCCTCTAATTTATCCAGTACTCACAACCCCACGCTTTCCCCCAAATGCCCCCAAGCTTAACCCTGAGTGTTTTGTTCCAAGAGTCACGGTGGGTCATAAAACCTAGACCTTAGCGAGTACCAGCCCCTCCAATCCACTGAGGAGGAAGCCACACTCAGGAAGGCCCAGTCCCTGGTCACAGTCACGGCCACCCAGCCTCCTGGCTGCCACAAGGAGCACAGAGAGAACCCAGGCTGAGTCCGTATGTGAGGTATGCTCCCCTCCCACCCACGGCTGACCTTGGTGGGTGGGAAGACCCTCCCCTGTGGCTCAGCACACAGCTCACTGTTCCTGTGGTTGATAAAGAGAGGCACACCTCCCACGACCCTGAGTACTGCCTCAGGGGCCGCCACCTGCCCCAGCACAACTCTGTGGCAGCTGTCTGGAGCCCTGCCCTGCCGAGTGTCGCCAGCACCCCAACAGCAATCACAACCTTTCCTTAGCACGGGCCCGTGCCACCCCGTAAACTGGGCTTCTGGATACAGGGAGCGGCTTCCCAGGCCCTCCTCCCTGTCATTCTGCAAGAGGCAACGATGATGAAACATATCCTTTGCCCCTCACCTCCTCCAGTGGAAAGGTTTCCGTCATTCAGAATCTTACCTGGAAGGATGGTGAGTGAGTGATCCCTCTAGTTACCAGGTCAGTGACTTTTCCCTTGGCCAGCAACGGAACGTAGGGTAGAGAGCAGGAGATGACATAGGGAAGCCGAGAGAAGGGGCTGGATGGTTTTGAAGATCAAGACACTCTCATGGAAGTCCAGGCTGTGGTCCTGGGCTGGAGCAGGGTGATGAGCTCCAGAAACCTGAGCCGCTGCCTGGCCCTGCTCTGTCTCCCTTGCTCTGCGTCCTGGGCCAGTGGCACGGTCTCTCTGGCCTCTGGGCCCCCTCAGCTCAGCTACTGTTCCCTTCCCTTCTCCTTGACCTGTGGGCTTCCACAGGATGGCGAGCCTGAGGGCTGATTCCTGGGCCCTGCGTGGGCCTTCCCTCTTCTCCCTGTGGCGAGGGTGTGAGGTGGGTCTGGTAATCCAGGGTGGGGCCCGACTACGGGAGGAGGCTCCTGGCAGCTGTGGTTGGGCCTCCAGTCAGAGGGTGGCCTGGCTCCTGCCCTGTGCCCAGGCCTCCCTGGCTGCCTGCTGCAGGCACTCCCTGCTGGGTACCGCATTCCTGCCATTCTCGGAGCCTGCCCCATACCCGCTCTCAAAGGGCTCCTTGAGGTTAGCATTCAAGGCCAGTCAGGTCAGTGGGTCAGCTTGGAAGGCTGTCCTTGTCCAGACCAGACTGTGGGGCCCGTCCCTTGTTGCTCCCTTCACAGATAATGACACTGCCCCCCACCCCATTCTAGCTACCACCCCTCCCTCCCCTGAGCAGCCCTCTTTAACAGGCAGTGTGGATGTGGGGACAGTGAGGACCAGAGGGTGACAGCACCCAGCCCTGATGAGGGAGAATGATGCTCCAGCAGGCAGCCCTACTTTAGGAAAACCCCCTCCACAGAAGGTCACACTTGTCCCAGACAGTCGGTTGCTGGTATTGTGCTGGGAAGGTGGGGGCCACCAGATGGGTCAGGTCTGATTGGATCAGAGCCCCAGGGATGGCCTGGCTGGGGGACTGATGGGGGAGGAGTGCCCCCCTGATACCCAGCCATCTTCTTGACCCTTATTTCTGTCTGGGGCTGGGCCTAATGAGGAAGGTGGGGGCTCAGGGGGCCACAGAGTCTAGCTGGGTACAGGGCAGCCTGAGTGTGTCCTTTCTTGGTCCAGAAAGAGCCAGGATTGGCAAAGAATCACATGGGGGTCGGGGGCTTGTGTCTGGCTTGCCTCTGGGGCCATGCCTACCCCGTGTGTCCCTAGCCCTCTCCTCTGCCTGAACCCCTGGTTATTCTGGGAGCTTTTAGCTACCACTTAGTCAGCCACTAATGCGTCGGGAATGAGGAGGGAGACACGGTGCCAGACGGTGCTCCTTTTAGACTTCCAGGATAGGAAGTGGGGGGTGGGGTGGGGCTGGTCAGACAGGGCGACCTGGGGTGGGGGGACGCTGGAGGAGAGGAGGCTCTCTGGATCATGGCCCCGCTCATTGGAAAGAGAAGGCAGCTCCGGAGACTGAAGGGCAGTGGGTTGGTGTAGCCTTGGTCCCCTGCCTTGCCCTTCTCCCATCACCACACTGGGGGCTCCAGCCCACCTTCCTCATTCTCCTCTCTTTAGGTCTCTTCACCCACCACACAGTCAGCTTCCCCATCTTTGCTCAGGCTGTTTCCACTGCCTAGAATTCTCTTCCTGCCTGTTTCTGACCTGTCTAGCATAGGTCTGCCTTCCCCATCCTTTTGGATTCCTAAGGAAGCAAGAAGATGCATTTAGGGATGCAAAACTGAATCTCTTTAGGAGCAGGCCCCGGCCTTGCTCAACCCCTGCTGGGGTGGAACCTTGAATGCCACCCCCTCCCCTCTTGGTGCCAAGGGGCCACAGATCCTGGCCGCCAAGACTTGGTGCTGCCTTCACTTCCAGGCAGACCTCCTGCCCCTGAGCCCCCCAGCCCCCGCTCCTGTGACCTGAACAAAGCTTCCTTTCATGTATTCATCGAGCTG
This sequence comes from Giraffa tippelskirchi, assembly GCF_054371585.1. Classification (NCBI taxonomy): domain Eukaryota; kingdom Metazoa; phylum Chordata; class Mammalia; order Artiodactyla; family Giraffidae; genus Giraffa; species Giraffa tippelskirchi. The sequence goes on along the minus strand of NC_137286.1, from coordinate 33,377,547 downwards.
CTGCCGCTCAGACACTTCCCCTGCACAATCAGGCCCTTTGAGGGCCTCGGGCAGTGCGGGAGCCGGGCTGGGGCTGGGGTAGGGAATGGGCCAAGGCCTCGTCCTGGGGCCGAGCTGGTGCCATCTCCCCCATACACATCACCAGGCGCAGAGCCGGGAGGGGCGGGGGCCTTGGGGTCAAGGGAGGCAATGCTCCTGGGCTCCTGTTCTGCAAGATGAGGTGAGCAGTTCCTGCCTCCCTCCCACTCCTGACCCCGACAGCCACAGCCAGGATTTGAGCGCAGCAGGGCTCACGCTTGCAGATCTGTGCAGGGCTGTCCTGTCCTGCTATACCCAGCAGCACCCCCATATGCACCCAGTAGCCCCTCAACCTCCGTGCAGCCCTCACCCTCCCTGTGTGTTCTCAGCGATACTTTGTGAGCAGCCCGGGGGTCTGTACCAGTTTTGCTTGAGCGCCATGGAGGCTTGCTTTGATGTGGCTGTTTCACCCCTCCAACTGGGTTCCAGGGTAGGGCTGGGCCTCCCCGCAGAGCTTACTGTCCAGGGCCAGGCCATTGCTCTCCCATTAGACTAGACCGCCCGGAACAGGCTGCATCTCCTCCTCACTTGGATAGCCCTGTGACCCCAGACACAGGCTCCCTCAGGGTCCCTCCCATGCCCCTTCCTCCATGACTAGGGCTGAGCATTGGCTGTGCAGATCCCTCCTCTGAGGCCTGTGGCCCTGAGCTGAGGCGACTGTTTGGAGGTGGCCAGTGTGACCTGAGCTTGGGGCTCCTCTCCTTTGGCCTGTGGAGGGCCTCAGATCTCAGGTTCCAGCCCCACGTCTTCAGGCCCAGACATGTAGCTTTTTCTGGCCACCTGGCCATCTCGGGGAGTAGGTGGGGAGCTGGGGCTACAGACTGTCTTGATTCCAGGTTAGGCTGCTGGGCCGGTGGCGGCTGCTCAGGCTGCGGGTGAAAGGGGAGCCGGAGCCGGAGCCAGGGCGCTGAGTCAGGAAAACCTTGTGTCGCTCCCCAGCACTCTAACAGTCTAATTTTATCCCAGCTGCTGGGGAAGGGGAGCCTGCCAGCCCTGACTGAGCCCTCGTCAGGTGAACCCGAGGGCCGTGAGCTCAGCGCTTCTCTGTGGCCCGCAGTGCTGGAGTCTTCCTGAACATTCTTGTCTACCAACACTCAGTCTGGATGAGCCAGAATCTCCCGCCTCCAATGTGACCTTGGGCTAGAGTGTCCCTGAAGGCCCTTGGTTCTGTCCTCTATAGAGTGAGCAGGGCCACAGCTGAGGTGGAGTCTGAAAATAGCCCACTTGCCTGCGTGACCTGGCCATGCAAGGATGTGTCTTAAGGAAAGGGGGTGAAAGTGGGAGGGGTGGTCCGCAGGGTGGGTAGGGCGCTCTGTCCCTGCTGAATGCAGAATCAGGAGGAATGGCTCAAATGGCATCGAGGGGGACTGGGGGCAAAGTCAAGGACAGGGCAGTTCTTTTCTGTCTGGGCTGAGGGTGTCCTGCTTGGGTGTCACTGCCTGCTGCCCTTGAGTTTGCTGCAGCTGAATAAACAGTGATCAGGCTGAGGGCACAGGCTGGTCAGAGGTGGGACGATGCTAGTTGTGGCTGATTGCTGGGGGTGCCGCCACAGGCTGTCCCATTCCTGTAATTTAGCCCTGCAACCAGGACCTCAGCAATGTCACCGGAGATGAGACATCTTCTCCCCGGAGGCAGTGGCTGCAGAAGGTTTCTTTTTTGGGAAAAACTGTCCCAATCAGCCCTTCTACTTAAAGGCCCAGGCTATGCTCCGCGAAGGGCCCCCATCCCAGAGTTGGGAGGAAGTGGGAGCTGGTCACCCCCCCCCCGCCTCCAGGAGTGAGCTGGCATCCTTGTGAAACCAGGCCAGGGCAGTCCAGGGCACAGAGTGCAGCTTGGGGGCAGAAGCTCTGGATCCTGGCCTGCTACTGCCCGTGTGTGAGTTTGGGCTGCCCCTCTCTGGACCTTTGTTTTTCCATCTCTAAAATGGGAGGAACTGGACATTAAGATTCCTTTCTGGCTCTTGATCCTTACTGACCTGCTCACTCAGGGGATGGGGCAGGCTGGGAAGGGTCAGAGGGGTCCTCCTAAAGGAGGGGAAAGGGTTCCGAGCAAAGTGATTCCTGGGAGCCTGAACTGTCCATGGGGTTCTTAGAGGCCTTGCTACCTGCGGGAGGTGGAGGTGACTGCTTGCTCTGTCCTAGGCAGCAGAGAGCCTCAGAGCAGAGTTGGGGGCCCTCCTTCCTGAGCCCAGCCCTCTTAGGAGCAGCAGAGTGTGTGTGTGGGGGTGGGGGTGGGGTCGGTTCTCTCCAGGGGTTCTTAAATTCTGCTCTGACTCTGAGGTCACACATATTGTAGGGCCTTGGCTTTGGGGTGAGAAGAGCTGGTTGCCAGCCCCTACCAGAGGGCTCCTCTCATTTCCCGCCCACAGCTCCGAGTCCAGTGTCTCCAGAGCCAGCTCTAAGCCCTCATAGCTCGGTGGGTGTGGTGTGCTTCGGGGGCAGGCCGGGATCTTCCAGCCTCAACGTTTTCTGCCTATTGTCTTTTCCTTAGGCCATGCAGGGCAGGACCATGTGGACTTCGGCTCAACTGAGCCACACACGGTGCTTTTCCATGAACCAGGCAGCTCCTCCGTGTGGGTGGGCGGACGCAGCAGAGTCTATGCCTTTGACTTTTCCAAGGGCAGGAACGCCAGCATGCACACGGTGAGCCTGGACCCTCTCCTGCCCCCTTCTCTCTTCTTCCTTCCCCATCTTCTTTTTATTGATTGATTGTTTTGGCTGAGCTGGGTCTTCGTTGCTGCGTGCGGGGTTTCTCTCGTTGAGGCAAGTGGGGACTGTTCTTTGTGGCAGTGCGTGGGCTTCTCATTGCAGTGGCTTCTCTTGTTTTGGAGCAGGGGCTCTAGGGCATGGGCTTAATAGACAAACGGGCACACAAAATTATTTGCTCTGTGGCATGTGGGGTCTTCCCAGACCAGAGATTGAACCTGTGTCTCCTGCATTGGCCCCTGGATTCTTAACCAGGGAAGTCCCTTTCCCCATCTTATCTCCTCTCTGGCCTTGGTGAGAGGCCTCAGGGAATCCGGGGGAGCTGGCATGTCTTCCAGAACTGGTCGGCCCCCTATTATACCCGATAAGTGGTGTCTGGGGAAAGGCTCCCTGAAAGTGGTCCTGACTGGCCTGGGTGTTGGGGTGATGTGGAGACAGGCATGGAGCTAACAGGCCTGGCCGGGTGGGGAGCGCTGACTAGGGAGGCCTAGCAGGAGACCTCCCAAACCCTGTGACCCTGTCTTGTGAGATCTCTGGGCTGGTCCGTGAGCTTTGGGCTTTGGCTCTGGGTATCAGGCTGAGTAGCCTGTGTGATCGTGGGTAGATCACTCCCTTTCTTGAAGCCCTATTGCTCATCTGCCAAACGAGCCCGTCCTGAGGATGCATGGAAAGCACTTGGGGGCATCTTGCTCCTGGCAGGTGGACTCATATCCCCCCTCCCCATTCCCCCAGGTGAACATTGGCTCCACCAAGGGGTCCTGCCGGGACAAGCAGGTGAGTGGGGAAGAGGGAGTGCAGAGGGGAGGCTGGGCCCCTTGGAAAAGTCCCTAAGAGTCTGAGAAAGGAGGCCTGGCCCTGTCTTGGGAGCCGCAGTCCGGGAGGAGAGAGGCAGCCCTGTCCTAGGGTTCCTGGCCTGAGCAGGAGACACTCCTTCCCTAAAACATTCCTCTGTTTTTAGGGGGGTGGAGTCGACTGCACCCACTCTGGACTCTCTTAGAGATACCTCTGGGCTCAGATTTCTGAAGCCTTCTTTCCCAAGACTGAGGGTCCTAGTTCTAGGCCTGCCAGGGCCTCCAACCAACTTCTTGCCTTCTACCTTTCCTGGCAGGACTGTGAGAACTACATCACACTCCTGGAGAAGCAGAACGAGGGGCTGCTGGCCTGTGGCACCAACGCTCGGCGCCCCAGCTGCTGGATCCTGGTGAGGAGGCCCCTCCCTGTGTGCCTGGTCAGCTCACCCTTGTCTGCGGGTGGGCTTCTGCCCCCCAAGGTGGGAGGTGGTGGTGGGGCGCTCTGAGGCTGGTCTCACCTTATACAGAGTTCCTGGGCGGATGGGGACCTCGGCTGAGCAGCTGGCACCCGTGGGAGGCAGTGGCCACGGGACCAGGTGGCATTCTGACCCCCTTGGTCTCCCCTAGGTGAACGACTCTGCGGTGTTTCTTGGGGAGAGGAAAGGTTATGCGCCCTTCAGCCCAGATGAGAACTCCCTGGTTCTGTTTGACGGTAGGGCCATGTGATGGTAGGGTTGTGGCTGGAGCAGGCAGCTGTGGCCTGAGGGCAGCTGGGCTGGGCTGGGAGAGGGCGGTCAGCACTGTGCCTGGCCCAGGCCCTGTGGAGGGGCTTCCAGGAGCTGCGTGCCCTTATCTGTGGCCCTCCCACTGTGCCCAGGGGACGAGGTGTACTCCACCATCCGGAAGCAGGAATATAACGGGAAGATCCCTAGGTTCCGCCGAATCAAGGGTGAGATCGAGCTGTACACCAGTGACACCGTCATGCAGAGTGAGTCAGACTCCCCCTGGGCTGGGCTGGGCCGGGCCGACGAGGGTGTGTGAATGCTCAGGGGTCCTCATGTTTCTGGGGAGTCTCCCTGAGGGCCACTGGGGCCACAGGCCAGCAGGAAAATGGGAGCTGGGTGCAGCCCTGAGAAAAGAAAGCCAAGGAGGCAGGCCTGGCCAGGAGCAGCGGATAGCAGAGGTTAAGAGGTGGGGGTAGAATGGGCCTGACATCCTCTGGGAACAAATCAGAGGAAGCCCCAGGCCCGGTGCGGGGTCCCCAGGAGCCACAGCATGTCCCTCTGCTGAGCTCATGTGAGGCCACACCCACTCCCTCCTCTACCAATTAGGCGGAGGTGACATAGGGGCCCCCAGGGATTCCTCTCGATCCCTAGGCATGAGGTCATTGCTCCTGGGCCCATGACATCTTTGTAGGAGAGGGTAAAACAGGTGAGGGGTGGGGGTGCCAAGTCTCAGCCCCCTTGGGGTGTTGGACCTGGTGTTCTGAAGTTTATTCCGGGTGGGATTGGATGTGGGTTTGTTTGTGCAGACTCGGGGGCTGGGTCCTCTGAGAGGCTCCCGGCCTCACGCCCGCTCACGTCTGTCCCTGGCAGACCCGCAGTTCATCAAGGCCACCATCGTGCACCAAGACCAGGCCTACGATGACAAGATCTACTACTTCTTCCGAGAGGACAACCCTGACAAGAATCCCGAGGCCCCACTCAATGTGTCCCGAGTGGCCCAGCTGTGCAGGGTGAGCCAGAGCAGGGTGGGCAAGCAAGTGTGTCTGTGCCTGAACAGGAGTGAGTGAGTGTGTGAGCGCCTGTGTGTGTGCAAGTGTGCGACGGAGTCTGTGGGACTGTGGAAGGAAGAGGGTGTGCACGGGAGGGTTGGTGCATCTGTGAATGGGTAGTGATGGTTGGGATCACGTGCATGTGTAAAGGTGTGCACAGGTGTGTATTCGTGGCGAGTGTGTACGAGCATATGCGTGGGGACAAGAGTGTGTTGACATTGTGTGTTTCACCTGTGTGAAGATGCTGGGTTGTGTAGGTCTGTGTCATGTGTGTGAGTGTGAATGTGTAAGAGTGGGCAGATGTGTGTCTGAGCCGGTGTGCTTGGTGGGGACCTAAGCGCTGCACCCTGCAGGTCCCCACTGTGGGCCATGTGCCCTGGGTCAGCCAGGCCTGCCACCTGGAGCCTGGCCTGAGTCGTGGGGCACCCCAGCCTTGCCCCTTGGCAGGTCCCGGCCCCTTACAGGGCCTCCTTTCCTCCTCAGAAGCCTGGGTGCTGGCCTTCCTGGCATCAGGTGCCCCAGGTGTGTGGGGCAGTCCAGGCAGGTGCTGAGGGACCTCCCCTCCTTTCTTCCCTTTCAGGGGGACCAGGGTGGTGAGAGTTCACTGTCAGTCTCCAAGTGGAACACCTTCCTGAAAGCTATGCTGGTATGCAGTGACGCTGCCACCAATAAGAATTTCAACTGGCTCCAGGACGTCTTCCTGCTCCCCGACCCTAATGGCCAGTGGAAGGACACTAGGGTCTATGGCGTCTTCTCCAACCCCTGGTGAGTGGCCGTTGTCCTGGGGCTAGGCTGATGAGTGTCCAGTGGGGATCAGAGCACTTGGGCCCTGCCGAGCGGATGGCTGATATGGCAAGCACAGGGATTCCAGGCTCAAGGGATGAGGCTGTTGTTGGGCCTGGGTTGGGTGGACAGAGTGCTCAGGGGGATGTGTGTGCTGGTGTGTTTGTGACTCTGTACAGACGGCTGTGTACACACGTGCCGTATGCATGCTTATGGCTACTGGGCCTGTGTGTCCGCCAGCTGTGTATGCAGAGCGGCTGCTGGGCCCTGGGAAAAGGCTGCCGAGGCCTCTCAGGGTGCTGGGTGCTATCACACCCGCTCAGGCATTGCCTACGCCTGATAATTCACACCTCTTAATCACTCTCATTGATTGAAAACAAGGCAGGCCTAAGTGCAGGGTGTGTGTTGGGGGGCAGGGTAGGGAAACCAAGACCCTGCTCTGGGGCTCCCGTGTGCATGGACCCAGTGGGCTGGAAGGAGAACGGGGATCTGGCCTCTGTGGCCATTAGCATCCCAAGGATGCGTGTGTTGGGATTCCTCCTGCCCTGGGGTTGACCTCTGAACTCAGTGATTCCGTGACAGAATACAGGTTGTGGTTTTATATTGCAAAAGAAAGAAATTAGGCTGAAGTTCCGTCCCTCCCTCTTTCTGTCCTGCCTCCCTCCTTCCTTCAATGGTATTTGCTAACGCTCAGGCACTGGCCTTGGCCCCCAGGAGAGTCCCTGCCCTAATGGAGCTCAAAGGCCAGGGGGCTTGGTCGCAAGGCTATAGTTATACTCCATCTGGTGTGGGGCCGGCCTGAGTGAGTGGAGGTGGGCGGTCCTGGGGCTCCCACTGAGGTGGTCTCTATGTCCCCCCAGGAACTACTCGGCCGTCTGCGTGTACTCCCTCGGTGACATTGACAAGGTCTTCTGCACTTCCTCACTCAAGGGCTACCACTCGAGCCTCCCCAACCCACGGCCTGGCAAGGTGAGCCGTGACACCCACCATGGCCCAGGCCGTGACCCCATCTCCCAGCCACCCTACTGATCTGGACCTGTTCTCCTCGCCCAGTGCCTCCCAGACCGGCAGCCGATACCCACAGAGACCTTCCAGGTGGCCGACAGTCACCCTGAGGTGGTGCAGAGGGTGGAGCCCATGGGGCCTCTTAAGACGCCACTGTTCCACTCTAAGTACCACTACCAGAAAGTGGTTGTCCACCGCATGCACGCCAGCAATGGGGAGACCTTCCATGTGCTTTACCTAGCCACAGGTAAGGGGCTCCCTGGGACCCCCTCTCCAGTCTGCTTGGTAAAAATGAGTATAAAGAATAATGTCATTAACATCTGGTTGGATAGTTATACCTGAAAGGGAGAACTGAGTGGCTAAGAGCTGTCAGGAGTTAATATGTGTAGCTGTGGAAGAGTCAGGCAGTAAGGGCTCCCTGGAGGAGGTGGAACAGAGGGAGGAGGGCATTGAAGGCTGGAAGATACCCGGATTCAGAGGCAGAAATGTGGTGAGTGTGAGCAAAGCTGGGTGTAGCTTGGTCACACTCTGACTCCTGAGGATGGTAGGAAGAGATGTGGAAAGTCAGGTGGAAGGGCCTGGTCCCAGATGTCCTATGGGCCTCTGCCAGACAGAGTGAGGAAACTGGCCCCTCTCGCTGTCTTTGAGATTATGCAGGTAAGAGGAAACATCTGATGTGGGCTGCAAAGAGTTTTGTAAAATGTGAGGAAGGGCCTCCGGATGGCAGCGCCTTTGCAGGGTCTTGTGGAGGACTGCTGGGCCACCTCCTCTTCCCTAGAAGGGTTCCCCTCTGCGAGTAGGGTCTGGCTGGCCCCAGAAGCAGAATGGAACGTCCTGAAAGATGAACCTGCATCCCGGAAGGTCATTGGCCATGAAGAAGACAGCCCTGCGGTGGCTTTAGAGCAACTTCCTGGTTCCAGACTGCGGGCGAAGATGCTCTGGGAGCAGGCGTGGAGATCAGCGTTGAGGGGAGGGTGCGGTGGGCCTTCCTTAGGACTGGGTGGTGGTGCTGTCAGAAAAGCCTTGTCTCCCCCCAGTGCCTAACACCTCTGGGGTCCTGTGGTCTAGGCCTCAGGCAGCCCCCTCAATTGCACACACCGCCCCATGTGACTTCCTGCTGTTGCTTCACCTTGGGGTTTTCTCAGGGTCATGGTGGCCTCATAGGTTTTTTGGCTCCTAGGAGTCTTGGGGAGAGTAATTTCCTGTTCACAGGCTTGGTTTCTGAGTTGTGAGATCCACCCCTTGACTCCTCCATTCATCCTGGCTCCACCCACTGACCCCTGTCCTTGCTCTGCTCCAGCAGCGGATGGCCCGGCTATTGTGACCAGCTAGCAGGATAGAGCACTGGGCTGCAGGCGGGGTATCATGATGTAGGACTGGGAGCAGGAGCCAGGACAAGGCAGGCTGGTCCTGGGCTGAGGGAGCTGTAGGCTCCCTTTATGCAGACCTGGAAGCCAATGCGCTTGAGTGATGAAGGCATTTGTCTCGGTTCTCCCTGAGGGCCATCAGACAGATACCGTTTTGGAGTTTGCAGCACGAAGGATTGGGGCTGGATGGGAAATAGGACTTTCTGAGCCCTCTGCAGAGAATGGGAGGCTCTTACAGCTGGACGAAGCTATGAGAGGTTGTCACCGGGCTGGGTGGAGGAGGTAAAGGGCAGTGTGGGTGTGAAGGTAGTGTGTGGGCTGGGAGCCTGTCAAGCCAAGGGAGCCAGGGACCACATCCCAGAGCCCGCAGAGGGGGGATCGTGGACACTTAGAGGTAGTGTCCCCGGCAGGCAGTCATCTGATCATCTGACTGCTTTTTTGGGGCAAGTGATGCCCTGGGAAATTGGGAGGGAGGGAAAGGGAGGTAGGCTATTCTAGAAACTGGGACAGCCGGGGGGGTAGGATTGGGAGGACTCAGGGGTCAAGATGCCCGTTAGTCCCCGACAGGAGTGAATGGAGAGAGCTCTGGCCTCTGAGGCAGGCAGCCTAGTGTGTGACCTTGGGATCCCCTATGTGGAACCTAAGATCCTTTTCAGATCTAAGATTTTAGAAAAATTAAAAAATCCCCTAAGACTGCATATGCAGTGTGGAATCCTGGATTGGATCCTAGAACAAAGGACATTAGCGGAAAAACCCGTGAAATCCCAGTAAAGTCTGTAGTTGACTTAATCATAACAAACCAGTGTCAACTGCTCGGCTGTGACAAACCTCACAGTCATACAAGATGCTAACCTTCGGGGAGACTGGGCGAAGGGTATATGGGAACTCTGGACTGTCTTTGTGACTTTTCAGTACCTCTGAAATTATTCCAAAATAAAAAGTTTATTTTAAAGAAAGCATATCCGAAAGAGTCCAGGAAACAGAAGAGGTTGGAAGGGTCCGGTTCTGCCTGCTCTGGGTTCTAGTCACCAGTTACATGACCTTGAGCAAGTTGCTTGGCCTTTGTGAGCCTCATTTCCTTTTCTTTGAAGTGGGGATGTTGATACCTGCCTCCCAGGGGAGTGGGGGGTTAAATGAAGTACTGTAACTGATGCGTGTAGCTGGAGGCTTGGCAGTGCTTGGGCTGCTGGTTCTGTTCTTCCACCGGCCTTGGGGAGCCCAGAGCCTCCTGGGATGGCCTCCCTGGCCCAGCCTTGGAAACTTCCTGCAATGCCTTTGGGCCCTTAAGACCCTCCCCAGTCATACTGTCCTCTCCCCACCCCATCCCAGTCCTCTGACCCTCGCCTGATCCGTAAGTTACAGCCCTGCCCACCCATGTCTTTCCGGCTCAGCTCAGCCCAGGGTAGGCTGCCTGGCTCTGTGGTGGGGCTCCTGCATGCTGACCTTCTGCCCTTCACCCACAGACAAGGGTACTATCCACAAGGTGGTGGAGCCGGGGAAACGGGAGCACGGCCTTGTCTTCAACATCTTGGAGATCCAGCCCTTCCGCCGTGCGGCCGCTATCCAGGCCATGTCACTGGACGCTGACCGGGTGAGCCTCCCTACCCCTAACCCGCCCTGTGGGGCCGACGACCGCCAGCTGAGGACAGAGCCCTTCTGCGTGTGACTCGCATGTCCTTTTCTGGATCTCTGGGCCCCCGGGCCTGCCAGGCAGTTGGACCTCGGCCTGGGGGCTTAGAACTCAGTTGGGGTCCCTGACTTGACTGGTCATTTTTTTCCTTCCAGCGGAAACTGTATGTGAACTCCCAGTGGGAGGTGAGCCAGGTACCCCTGGACCTGTGTGAAGTCTACACCGGGGGCTGTCATGGCTGCCTCATGGCCCGCGACCCCTACTGCGGCTGGTACCAGGACCGATGTGTCTCCATCTACAGCTCCCACGAGTATGTTGGCCGGGCCCCCTGCTCCTAGGAGAAAGTGGGCACAGCAGTGGCGCTTGATGGGTGGCATCCCTTCTGGCCAGGCCCTCCTCTGGGTGGGCACCACTGCTGATACTGGCCGGGGGTGAGATCAGGGAAGGGGCCGGGCCTGTGGCCTCCTGTCTTCTTAGCCTCTCTCTTCCTTCCAACTCCAGGCCAGTGCTGCAGTCCATCAATCCAGTCGAGCCACACAAGGGGTGTCCCAACCCGAAGCCAGGTACCTATCTGGCCCAGCTCAGAGGCTGCAGTCCAATGGGGGTGGTACATCCGTGCCCTGATTGCCCTGTCTGAGGAAGGCTAAGTCTGGTCCTGGGGGCTCCAGACAGATGGGGCAGGACAGTCCCGTGGAGGGAGCCCCCTTGGTATGGGGGTGGTTCTACAAGGAGGCGGGTGAAGGAGGCAGGGGAGAGTAAGGAGGAGACGGGGGGCTAGTTTCCCCATGTTCATTTAGAAGCCTTGGCCTTGTAGCCCTATCAGTGTGGGAGGACACAGCCTGCCCTGGGAGCCCTCAGCAGCTCCTCACGGCTCCCTCCCCCTCGCTCCCCAGAACAGGCCCCGCTGCAGAAGGTTTCCCTGGCCCAGAACTCCCGCTACTACCTGAGCTGCCCCATGGAGTCCCGCCATGCCACCTACTCCTGGCGCCACGAGAACAGTGTGGAGCAGAGCTGTGAGCCCGGTCACCAGAGCCCCAACTGCATCCTGTTCATCGAGAACCTCACGGACCTCCATTACGGCCACTACTACTGCGAGGCCCAGGAGGGCTCCTACCTCCGCGAAGCTCAGCACTGGGAGCTGCTGCGTGAGGACAGAGCCATGACCTCACAACTGCTGGGCCGCGCCTGCACGCTGGCCACCAGCCTCTGGCTGGGTGTCCTGCCCAGGGTCATTCTTGGCCTGCTGGTCCATTAGAGCCTCACGGGGCCGGGTGTGCTGCAGGCTTCTGCAGCCCCGAGGCACTAGAAAACTCTCACACCCAGAACCGGCTGGGCCCGGGAGCTCCTTGCCCACCACTTCTTCCAGGGGGACTGCGTAAACCTGACGGGGGACACTGGGCCTGCAGATGGCCAGCCGCAGGCGGCTGCTGGGCCCCCGTGGGGCGAGGGTGTTGCGGGCCATAGAACGCAGGCTCTAACTCTGAAGCTGGGGCCTTGATGACCTAAGACTTTATCTTTTGGAGATTATTTTTCAAAAACTCCTCCTCAAACTGATGAAATGCAGAGATGCTTTTGGCCTAACAGCCTGTGGGCCAGAGAGTGGGGTTTAAAAAGAGGAATGGGGGACCCCATCTCTGGACCTTAGGGCTGAGGCCCGAGTCCTTCTGGACTCTCTAGACCCAGATCGCCCCCTCATTCTCCCTCCTGCCATGACTGGGGGAGGCTAGTGTTCCTGCAGGCCCGGGGCTGCCCTCTGTGACCTCCTCACCAGCCCTGGGTCTCTCTAGGCAGCTGCCTTGCATGTTTATTGAAGGATGTTTGCTTTCCGGACGGAAGGACGGAAAAAGCTCTATTTTTATGTTAGGCTTCTTTCATGTATAGCTACTTCTGACTGCATCTGTATGAAATACCAAAACTACATGCGGGGTAGGGTGGGGAGGGAGGGGCTGGGGGAGGGATGGGTCATGGGGGGGTGGGGGTGGGGCCTCAGTCTACGGCTCCTGGGAATGGGATGAGAGTCCAGGGATGGGCATGGATTTGAAGAGAGAAGCATGAGCTGGCTCTGCCCTGGGAGCCCACTCTGAAGGGGCTGTTGGTCCATGCCCCTGGTTGGGGTGGTTGCGGGAGGGGGTGGGATGAGGGAGACAGGGGAGAAAGAAGGAGATAACTGAGCCCTAGGTTCACCATATTCATTTCAAAGGAGGAGCCAGGTCCTCAGGGGGAGGTTTCTAGGACTCTGCCCTTGGCATTGGGGGTCGGGGGGCGTGGGGGTCCCCTCCCCTCCCCTCAGCCCCCTTCCCCAAGGGCTGTGCTTCCATGCTCCTAGCCTCCCACCTTCAGCTCAGGACATGTTATAACTTAGGCTAAACTGTGAATTCCTGTAGGGACGGCCTGGGCCAAGCTCTCCAGGTGGGCGGCTCTGCCCCCAGCCCTGTCCATGGATTTCAGCAGAGAGCTGGGCCCTTCTCTGGCTGGGTCCGGCCAGCCTGGGGCAGGGCCTGGGGCTGGTGGCCTTCCAGCTTCGGCCCCTGCATCTCTTCTCAATGCACTTTAATAATGTAACACATTACTAATAAACAAGCTATTTATTTACCTGTGCCTGCTCCTTGCCTTCCACGCCGTTTTGGTCAGGGGGTAAGGATGAGGGTTCCTGTTCGTGACTCAGCACCTCCTGCCCCTGTGAGCCTTACCCGCTCTCCCGAGAGCCTTAGCGCTGAGGGGCTCCTTGTTAGCGAGATCTAAACCTACAGCTCTCGAGCACTGCTCTGCCTGCCAGGCAAGGACCTGGAGCCCAGACACTCCTGCACCCCACCTTTCCTCACCTCAAGAGTGGGCCTTTCCCCCTTCCCAGCCTCCATCCCCTGACCATTTCCTTGGGGAGGCCTGGCCATGCTAGAAACAGCCTCTGGCTTCCCTGCTTTCAAGGGGCCCATTCTGGGAGATAAAGCTGATCAAATAAGACCTTGTGGGATAAACCTGTGGTGATGGAAGTATCTGGGCTAGAGGCGAGAGGGCAGGGGAGGTGGCAGGGCCAGCAGGCAGGCCGGGGTCAGTGTGTGCAGAAGGGGTGGCTCCAGCAAGGAGGGGCTGGTGGGCAGGCTTTGTGTGCTAAGTGAGCTTGGCTTTCCAACCCCCAGGGCAGTGACAGTGCTGGGATGGGATTTGTGCCTTAGAAACTCTTGAACTCCCTTCAAGATGAAGCCCATAGGTTTTAAAACCCCGAAGGATGTGTGAAAAGGGGTCCCCCAAGCTGGGGGTGGGAGGTGGGGAGGGGAACTAGGGGCTGTTCACGGCGGTGGTGGACAGAACTATGACAGGACCAAGGATGGAGGGTGGGGGCCTGTGGGGGCGTGCAGAGAGGGACCCAGGCATTCTTCCCTCCCCTCTCCTTTGTTCCCCTCCCTCCTGCCCCTCATGCAGGGACCCAGGCTTTTGGAGATTTCTTTTTGGCTGTGCCATGCAGCATGTGGGATCTTCCCCCACCAGGGATAGAACCCGTGTTCCCTGCACTGGGAGCGCAGAGTCTTAACCACTAGACTGCCAGGGAGGTCCGATCCAGGCCTTTTGGGATTCGCTGGGAGATTTTCCTGAGCAGTAACTCCTGGAGAGGGGACTGTGGCAGACTAGGGACAGTCCCCCTCTCTGAGCCCAGTTTCCAGCTGGCTCGCAGACCCCCACAGGGCTGGAACTGCTCCCTCCCCTTCTGTCTGCCCTGCGCTCTCTTGGGCCAGCCCCATGCTGAAGGTTCTGCATGGTTCTTCCCTCTCCCACACGTGCCTTCCCAGGGTGACCAAGGTGGCACCAGGTGCTCAGGCCAGGAGTTTGGGCAACCCCAGTGAGCTCTGGGCTAGGGGCAGAGACCTGGGGTCTCCATCAGCCTTGGTGATCCTGGGCAGACCTAGCTTTTCCTGAGCCTCATTCTCCTTGTGTGGAAAAGGATGGGGCTGGACAGCGCCTCTGAGAGGCCCCTTCTTGCACACTGTAAGGGGATCTAAGGCTAATCTGGCCTTTGGAAGGAGATCAGAGTCAATGACTGGGTCCGTCAGTTCTTCCAGGTCATAGCTGGGCTGTAGCAGCAGCAGCATAGACTGACCCTTCCTCAAGCCCTGGATGGTGGTGGAGAGGGCAGAAGGAGTGGGTTCTGGGAGTGGTTAGTGGGGAAAGTAGGTGCAAGCCCTGACCACACCTGGATTGCCGGGCAACCTCTAGGAGGTCCCTGCCCTCTCTCTGGACCCCAGTAAGTGCCCTCTTTCCTGTAGTGAGTCTCTTGGCGCCCCTGTGGGCCTACAGCAGGGGACCTGAGGGACAGAATGCACTCCTTTGTCTCTATGGAGGCACCCCAGGAGAGGCCAGGAGGGGAGGAAGCCGTGATGAGCCCTTGTAAATCCCATGTAAATGAGCCAGTGGGGAGGGGCTGGCCGGGCCCTGGGCTGCTGCCCTGTTTTCCCCTGACTGGCCAGCCACACAGTGGGCCTTGGGGGTGGTAGGTGGGAGGACTATAGGGCTGGGCCCTAGGAGCATGCAGATCCACACAGTATCATGGCAGCAATCCCAGCCTCTTGGGGGCAGGTCAGGGACAGGAGCCAGGCCTGTCCTTCTGCCTTCTGTCTTGTGCATCCCGCCCCAGGGGCACAAAAGAGAGAGCAAGACCGAAAAACCAAAGCTGAGCTTTCCTGGAGAAGTCGGCAGGGGATGGGGGACTCCTTTATGCCTCCCTCTGCTTCATAATTCTAAGGGCCACTAAGGTTTGCCCTGGGTGATCAGTGACCTGCCATCCTGTGGGCCAAGGCTACTGCCTTCTCATCTCTCTGCTGCTTGAAACCCTTTAACAATTCTCAGCATTCATATCCCCAAGTGCCCTGATCTTCTCCATCCCTGCCTCCTCTTGGTCCTCCACCTTCCTCTGCTGGAGACAATCTGTGCCTTTTCTTCTCTCAGTCCCTTCCCTGGAATGCCAGGAGGAGGATGGGCCCAGGCAAAGGTTGCAGAATGACCTCAGAGGAGTCCTAGACCCCACTCGGCCTCCATGTCTCTACTGCTCAGTCCTGAGCTGGGGGGAAGAAGGAGCTTTAGGGGGAGGACACCTGGAATCAGGCCCTGGGGTTCTGGTGAGGGGAGGCGCAGGCCCTGTCCTCAAGCCCTCGCAGCCTAGTAGGGGAGGCAGATACGGAGCTGGGTGGTGACCGTACTTGCGAGGGTACAAGGTGGGAGGAGAACCAACCCATTTTGGGGGAGATGTCGGGGAAAGTGTGGAGAGGACCTTGGAGGGTGAGTAGATGGTGGAGAGGTCACTGATGAGTGGAAGAGGGAAGAGCATTTGCAAAGACCTGGGGGTGTGCAAGAACTTGGGGTGTTATAGGTTTCGTTGCAGTAATGTGAGCTCCAGGAAGACAGAGGGACATTGTCAGTTGTGATCACAGTTGCACCTCTAGCACCTAGAAGAGTTCCTATGATACATTCTTGTTAGATGAATGAATAAGATGAAAGAGGGGCGAGGTTCTGGAAGTGAGTTTAAATTACTCCATCAGTTCCTGAAGCTAAGGCCCTAGATCTTTATCCAGTAGTTTCTAGGGAGTCTCTGAAGGATTTTAAGCAGGGGTGGGTGGGTGGGTAATGACAGTAATGATGATAAGGCTGACGGGGATCTGAGATCCAGTTTTTCACACACCGTATCCCTGCCTCCTTCACTCCAAGCTCACCACTCCCCGACAACCCCCTCTGATCCCCCCACACCCAATCCTCAGGCATTTCCAGCTGCCTCCACTGCCCAATTTCAACTTCTCACTGTCTGGAAAGGCAAATGGAGAGTCTGGGATGGGCCTTCCCAGCTAGGGTCTGGCCAGGCGGTCTGTGGGTGTGGGCTGGTGGAGTGGGCCTGAAATGGCTAATTCAGGCTCAGGAAACACTCTTCTGTTGATATTATTTAACTCTGGGAGGAAGAGCCCTTGGGGAATAAAACGAAAGCAAAACCCACATTCTCAGGGTCACCAGTGGCCATGAGCCAGCCCACACGAGAGGAAAAAGCACAGGCTCACATCCAGGAGGTCCTTGTTGATGTACTGGTATCTTTTTGTAGGATGGTGCCCATGCCAGAACTGCTGGACCCACACCTGATTAAAATCCCAGAAGTCAGGCTGGCAGTATTCTCAGGTTGGGCAAGATGAATGGGCTCAAAAGGGCTAGGTAGAGATGAACATATATGTGCTCGGGGTTGGGTTGATAACACAAAGGCAAACACATGGCCTGCAATTTTATCCAGCTCAGGGGTCCTGCCCAGGTCCATAGCAGACACCTAATCAGTCATGGTTTTCCTTTCTCCTGAGCTCAGATGAGCAATTTTCTCTAGAACTGCCTTCTAGAACAAGCCCTTGAAATGTAACTCGATTGAATTGAAATGCACTGGAAGGATAAAAAGACGTACTGGATTTTGAAGATGTAATACGAAAAAAACAATTTATCTTGTTAATAAATTATTATATTGATTACACGTGGCAGTGAAAACGTTTTGGATATATTGGGTTATATAAAATATATTATAAAAGTCCTTCTTCCTTGTTCCTTTTAATTCCTATTTAATTTGGTTATTAGAATATTTGAAATTATCTGTGTGGCTCAGATACATTTCTATTGGGCCACACTGTGGTAGCATACTTGCTTTGTGAGGGCATTTTGTCATTTTTGCTCACAGCTAACCCTCCATCACCTAGAATAGTGTCTGGCACATAGTAGACACGCAAATGGTTATCTGTGGATTGAATGAATGAAGCCTTGTCAACATTGCTCTTCAGGGAACCACCACTGAGTGATCAGATGGAACATATTTGCTAACCTGCTAGAATCCCCTGTCTGTGTTTTCCGATTTTAGAGCTTCATCACCCTCTCCAGCCTTTCCTGATACCCAGGAGGGGCAGCTGGAGGTGAACTCGGGTGAATGCCCTGCTCCATCAAGGGTCCTCTGAAAGGGAACTTCCTGTTCCTTCTGATGAGGAAACAGAGCAGTGTGCAAATGATACGGAAATCCTTCCTGGGTGTTTGCATGTCTGGGGGTACTGGGCATACTTCCGGCCCACTTCCAGGCCCCAGCTTCTGGTCTCTAGAGACAAAAGAGAAAGCTCGGGAGACCTTGAGCACCAGGTTGAACTGGGGCCACGTTAGTCTTTTCCCAGAGAGCAAGGGCTGTAGCATCCTCAGCTCTCCAATCCATCAAGAGGCTAAAAATAGTTTGCAGTTCCAGCCTCCTCCACAGCCAACCGCTCAAAGCTGGGCCCTGCGCCCGCCAGCTCCTCCATAACCCAGACTGTCTGCAAGGTCTGCCCTAGCCACTAGCTGTTGTCTCCCTGGCCAAGGTCTATCCTGGTCCCTCGGGACCCTGAGCTCAGCATGCCCACTGTCAGGCCTGATGAGGGTTTGCCTACTGCTCTGCCCTCCCAAGCAGATGGGACCCTGGACCCCTGGACCCTTGGACCTCCCAAGTCTGTGCTCTGTTCACTCTCCTGTTCTTGAGGGGATGTTGGCCAGATACAGAGGAGGGGAGGACGTTCCAGGCAGTGGAACCAGCACCTGTAAAACCCAGTGGTATGAGAGACTATGGCACGTGGGAAGGGGTGAGCCATTTGGAACGGCTGGTTGAACGAGATGGGGCTGGAAGGTGGTAGGGCAGGTCTGGCAGCTACCTCCCTCGCAGGCATGGGTACTTCAGGTGTCTCTGTCCTGCCCCATGGGGAGGGAGCTGCACCTCTTTGATGTGGCAGCCTGTCTGTATGGGCTGTTGCCCTTCTGTCCCTGCCAGGAGGATTGTTCAGTGCCAGGCACCTGCTCCCTTGTATGGGTCTTCTATATCTATGGTCTATGGGAAGCCCTGGTGCCTTCCAGATCTGAGCTTCTGGGGTCTCTGCCTGCTCCTCAGGGCTGCAAGTGGGTAGGTGGGGCTCCCCACTGAGGCCCAGAGGAAGGAGGGACTCAAGGCAATCTGGAGCACTTGGCAGAGTTGGGACCGGAACCTCTGAATCCTGATGCCCTGCTGGGACCTAGCCCTCACTCTGAGGTTGGGGGGCACATCCTGGGAAAGAATGGGGTTTGTGGGCTCCCACAAAGGGGAGGGCCTTTCTGGCGGCAAGAGTGAGAGTGCAGGTGATGCTACTGGCCCACGACGGTTTCCCCACTCGAGCTGAACAGGGTCCCAGGTGCAGGAAGTGGGGGCAGAGGATGTCACAGCCACTTTCCGTTTCTGGGGGAGTGATTTTGGGGAAATGCTCAGGTCATGGAGCACTTCTTTCCACGTAGTGCCCGGAGTCTTATTTCTGAATACTTTTCTTGCCTGACATCTTCCATTAGCCCTCAGAGGCAGATAGCCAGTGTGGGCATAACCTTCCTCCAACAGTGAGATGAACCGATGAGGCCAGAGGAAGGGAGCCAGGGCTACCTGGCCCATCAGAACCTGGCCTAGAACCCAGGTTTGTAGCCTTTCCCCAGCCCCCGTCCCGCTTGCAAGCACCCTCCCCCAAGGAAGCAGAGGAGGGTGTGATCTAGAGGCTTCTCTTGGCCAAGGTGAAGTTGTTGAAAGATATTTAAGATCTTTGAGGTTTTCTCACCCCTTACGGCTCCCCTCGTCTCCCAGCAGGTGGGAGCCCCGCTCAGTGTTCACAGAGGCCACCAAAAAGTGTCGAGACGGTTTCAGGACTTTTGCTCCTGGTTCTAGGGTCTGTCAGAGGTGCTCTCCTCCCCCAGCCACCCAAGGAACCCAGAGCTGCAGCTCTCCTGTGCCCTGGATAGCATCCTGGGGACCTTAGACCCATTTCCCGTGTGAAGAAACCACAGACCTGGGGGAAGACCCAGACTGGCTCTGTGAGTGAGAAAGTGTGGGATTGCTGACATCTTAGCCCTGACACATCTTTTCCTGAACTCCACCTGCTGCTTACTCACCTCCCCTGAAACACCCTCACTCCTATCCCAGGTCATGGGTAGAAACACAGGCAGAGTGTCCGTGTAATGAGAGAAGAGTCAGGTGCTCTGGCAACCAGGGCAAGATGGAACTGTGGGCTTCTTTATCTCTTATGTGTACACATAGCAAGCACATGGGCCACACACATTACCTGCTTCATGTGCACACACATGCAGACATGCGCATCTGTGCACGTGCACACCCATTCATAGAACCCTCCCCCTCGGGGTCCTGTCCACATACTCAGATTAGGGGGGCGGTCGTGAGGCTCTCTTTTTGTGTGACTACAGCCTCAGGGTAGACCCACATCTAATTTCTCAGCTGTTCCTGCCTCTCTGGCTCTGGCAACTGGGAGCTTGAAGACCTAGGCTGGGAAGCCCCCACTGATATTTGAGGAATTTAGTGGGAATCACAGGGCCAACAAGACCTAGATATAGAGAGAGAGGTGAGCAGAGGAGATGAAACAGGAAGATGCCACGTGGAGCTGATGCTTGGCCCAGAGGGTGTTCTAGGCCCTCTCCCCACTTGGTGCTCATTCCCTGTGGGCCTCCTGAGATGTTCTATGACCATCTGGGAACTGGGAACAGAGGAGAACTGGACCACAGGAGGCCCAGGGTGAGGTGGCTGCAGGCAGGAAGGCTAACTGAACGTGTACCCCACCCATGAAGAGCTGGGGCTGGATGTCCCTGGCGAGTGGCTTGGGGGGGTCATGGTTGCAGAGGGCCTCTGTTCCCATGCTTTCAGGACAATGGGCCAGATAAGGCCAGGTACTTTGGTTTCCTGGGCGGGCCAGGGCTTTCCTGAAATACCCAGACTTCCTGGTCTCCCAGGGTTGAAGCAATGACATAGGAAGAGGAGATTGTGTAGGCAGGAAGCCCCGGGACGCCCTGAAGGCCTGCCCTGCCCTTGCATGCAAGCTCAGGGTGGTCCCTGGAGCTGTTTTTGCCCACCCCACCTCAGCACATGACTGGCTGCGTGTTCAGAGCTGCCCACTTACTGAGCACCTAAGTCCTGGCTCTTCATGCAGTAGACTTGTGAGGGGCAGGAGGAGCCAGGGCTGGGTACCTGGGAGGGGGTACCTGTCACCGCTGGGGCAGGAGCTAATGGTCCTCCAGGGGGCTGACCCAGCAGGGGCCCAGAGACCTCCTGAAAGGTGTCACTGATCTCCACTCTGTCAGCAAAAGGCATTGGTCAGCCAACCACCTGGCTAGTCTCAAAGAGCAAGATTATGAGGGCAATAATACAGATGGGATAATAGTGGCTGTATGCCATTTGCTTGGGACTGTTCTAGAAGTTTTACATGAATCATTTTAGTTAATCTCCTAACCAGCCCTATGAAGTTGATACTATCCATGTTATTAGTTAAAGGAACTGAAACACAGAGAGGGCAAGCAGTTTACCAAAACTTCAAAGCAAAAAAAAAAAAAAAAATGCAATTAATCCTGTCCTTACAATAACTGGAGTTTCAGGCTGTTTTATCTGATCTCATTCACTTATTGTGTAGTTATTTATTAAGCTCCTCTGCTGGGCTTGTGGTTGACATAGGATATATATAGCAGAGGTGAGCATACAGGTAGGTGGGGGATCACTCTGGCAAAATGAAAGAGGTCAGGCCTGGGTCAGTCCCCAGGGACCAGGGCTCCTCACACATCATCTGCTCAGACCCGATGCTTGGACATCAGAGGAAGCTAACGTGACCACTCATTCTAAAAGACTCAGTGTGGGGAGGGCTACCTGCCAGTGTATCCTCCGAGGGACACAGACAGGCTGCATGGGGGCCCAGCTTCTCTGCTCTGGCTGGAAGGCTGTCACAGGAAGGTGGGGAGGGGATTGGCCTTCTCCTTTTGCTGTTTCCCACCAGGACCATTTCAGGGAACAGCTGCTTTGGAGGCTGGAGGGAGCCCACATCCTGCTTCATCACCATACTGAGAGCATTTGAGCGCAAGGACCTTCATGGGGACCCAAAGCTGAGTAAGGTTGAATCAGGCTGACTCACTGGAAACCTCTGCCCGCTAGTGTCTCCAAGCCGGATACTGCAGTCACACCAAAGGAAGAGCCTCCCAACTGCTGGTCCATACACTGCTGGAGTGCAAGCCAAAGGAGAAGACTTCGGGAGGGTTCCCCAGCCTCAGGCTCTGTCGTACCTCATCCTACCCTGGGAGGCAGACTCCTCATGGGGAAACTGAAGGAGAAGATGGGACCCGTGTCAGAGTCCAGACTGCAGCCAGGTCCCTAGTCCCTGTGTCATGAGGGCAGCTGCCCTGAAGCTGGGATACAAGGAGAGGGCTTCACCCTCCTGCAAGGCCCTCTGGGTCTCTTCTCCTCCCGACTACTCCTTGCAGGCTGAGTCTGGGGGCAGGGGTGGGGTGTGAGGGTGTGGTCTTCCCTGGGACAAAGAATGGCTCCTGTAGAATGGTGTTTTCAGAGAGACACAAATAGATGAGCAAACAAGCCAGCCCAATGGGTTCAGCCTTTCAACTTGTCCCTAGGGAGGTTGTTTGCCTTTATTTATTTACTGAGCTAAAATAACCCTTTTGAAGTACACAATCTAGTGTGTACTAAATCGCTTCAGTCGTGTCCAACTCTTTGTGACCCCATGTACTGTAACCGGCCAGCTTCCTCTGTCCACGGGATTCTCCAGGCAAGAATACTGGAGTGGGTCACCATTTCCTTCTCCCAGGGATCTTCCTGACCCAGGGATGGAACCGAGTCTCCTGCACTGGTAGGTGGATTCTTCACCACTATATTTACATCACTGTGACCACCATCATTATCTAATTACAAAACATGCCGTCACCCCAAAAGAAATTCCATATCTATGACCACTTCCCCTCCCTCCTGCCCCCACTAATTTCCTTGCTGTCTTTATGGATTTACCCATTCTGAGTATTTCACACAAATGGAACCATACTTGTGGGCTGTGTGGCTGGTTTTCTCTCATTTAGCAGAATGTTTTCAAGATTAGTCCATGTTGTAGTATGTATCAGCTCTTCACATTTCTTTATTGTCGAATACGAGTCCATAGTGTGAATATGCCATATTGTTAGCTCATGGACACTTGGGTTGTTTCCACTTTTTGGCTATTATGAATAATGCTGTATGAACATTGGTGTGCAAGTTTTTGTATGAACATGTGTTTTTGATTCTTTTGGGGATCTACCTGCCTGGGAGTGGAACTGTGGAGTCATATGGTGATTCTATATTTAACTTCTGAGAAGCTGCCCAAACTGTTTTCCACAGCAGTTATACCATTTTACATTCCTACCAGCGATGTGTGGTTCCAATTTCTCCACCTCCTCACCAACACTTATTTTCTTTGCCTTTATTCTTTCCGCACATATATTGTTGAGCACCTAGCTGGTGCGAGACCTGTGCTTGGGCTAAGGGGTGCAGGGGGACTGGGCCTCTGGCTGTTCTGTCAGAGCCAAGGGGACACAGACATAAAACAGCGGCAGCTGATGGTGAGTGAAGTAGTAACGGGGGCCCGACCTGTGAGGGACAAGCAGGGCAGGCTTCAGATGTGACGTTTATGCCATGGCCCCCAGTCCATGCCCTGGCCCCCTTCCCAGCCCTCCTGCCCCTGAGAGGTGTGATGGTCAGGTGCCAAATGCCTTGGTGCCACTTATCTGAATATTCCCCTCCTTGCCTGAGCTTCAGCCACTAGAGCCTGTCCCTTTGTGTTGAGCCCTCATCTTTAGCAGCCCCGTGTCAGCAGCCTAAGCCAGATGAGGAAACTGAGGCTTGGGGGGAAATGATTTGCCTAGAAGGCAGTGGCAGAGGGAAGACCAGAGCCCAGAGTGCCAGACCCCCAGTCTGACATGCTCTTAGCTCTTCTGGGATGAGGCTGGAGGGAGGGAAGAGGAGTTGGTAGAAGCCTGAAAGGGGAGCCCAGGGAGCAGGAAGCCAAGCTTCGAAGATTTTTCCCAGGCCAGGGGAGGTGACTCTGATCAGATTTGTGTGAGTGAGGGGTGAAGAGTAGAGGTCCCTGGGGCCCGCTCTCCCCAGTTTCAGTTCTGTTTCACTTGCCCCCTGAGACCCTGGGGTTGGGGGTGGGTTGGATGATGTTTGGGTGACTCTTAGTCAAGCCCGTCTTGTTCTTGGGGGTGGGGGTAGGGGGTGGGCCCAACACCATCTGTGGGCCACTTCCGTCAGCCTACCTCCCTGTCCCCACCAGATCCCACGGGAGGAGACTGGAGGCCTGGCTGGGCCCATCCCCAGTGGGTTGGGGTGAGCCAGGGCGGGGCCTGGCTGACCGACAATGTGACGATGCTGATGGCCTCTCCTGCTTTCACATTTGGAGCCTCCAGGAACTAGTGACTGTCCCCCAAACAGGGCTGGGGGGAATGTTTGCTCAATGAACTCATACTTTATAGGGTTAAATCAAATGCGCTCACTCCCTTACTCCAAACTCAGTGACTCACAGGTCCCCACGGTAAGTCCCTGGCCACAGCAGGTGTTGTGGGCTTGTGGGGACAGGGTGGGATTCAGTCCCCGTCCTCCCAGACAGCAGAAGAGGCCCTGGTTCCTCCACCAGCACACTCAGGGCACTGGAAAGCCAGTGGTGGTGGTGCTGACGGGGAGCAGACAGGTGGGACCAGCCTGACGGGGTGCCCAGTGGGGTGGTCTGGCAGTCCCAGGCCCTGTCTGAGCCTGGAACAACATTTTGCATCTCTCCATGGTGACCTGACCTGGAGGAGAGCATGGCAACCCACTCTGGTATTCTTGCCTGGAGAATCTCCATAGACAGAGGAGCCTGGTGGGCTACAGTCCGTAGGGTGGCAAAGAGTCGGATACGACTGAGCAACTAAGCATAGCACACATGGCAACCTGAGCTCAGAGTGTGGGGGAGGGGAACGAGAGGGCAGGTGGGGGGCTTGAGAGACATGTGGTCCCTCCCATCCTTCAGAGCCAGCAGATCGAGGAGCATGAGGGAAAGTCAAGGCAGGTCTGAGGTCTCTTTGCCAGTGCCCAGAGCCCCTGAAGGATGTACGCCAGCCCCGGAGAGACCCCAGAGAACCAAAGATATGGAAACAGCCCCAGATACCTCTTCCACAGAGCCACAAAGATCCCTGACCAAGCCAAGGCCCCAAATGGGGACTATCTTTGATAAATCTGGGGCATGAATTTCCCTCATGCTCCTCGATCTGCTGGCTCTGAAGGATGGGAGGGACCACATGTCTCTCAAGCCCCCACCTGCCTTCTCGTTCCCCTCCCCCACACTTCATTCCTCCTCTCTGGGGGCTCAGCTCCCTCAGGCTGATGCTGTCTCTTGACTTTGTCCCCCAGCAGCCCCCGGGCCTGTCCCAGAGGCTGCTGTGAAGAAACATGAGTGGTGGGGGGAAGTCCAGAAGATGCTGTCCTCGAAGTGCCTCTCACCACCCTGCCCACCCGAGGCCTCACTTCCCTATCATGGAGCTCCCGTGGAACTTCGTGGACGATTTTCGGCTCTTGAGCAAAGGGCTCTGAGGGACTGGCTTTTCCTCGGGGCTGCCCTGCTGCTGTGGCAATGTGGGATGGGGATTTTGACATCGCCAGGGACTCAGCATGGCGGAAACTTCCCCCAGGCCAGCTTAGCTGCCCAAGCTTAGCCCTTGGGGCTGCCACAGCCAGGCCTGTGACCCTGTGAGGACAGAGATCAGGATGGCATTGTGCCTTGGGGGTGAGCCCTCCAGTGGGGGCTAGAGCCCTGACAGCAGTGAACCCAGGTGGGGGGCATTTAAAACCAATGAGGTGTATAGCTGATTGATTTTGCTGTGCAGTAGGAACTAAAGCAACATCGTAAGGTAGCTGTACTCCAATAAAAATTAATAAAAAAGAATGGAAACCAATGAGGTACTACCTTGGGCTGGTCAAAGTGGTTCTTGGATTCTGCCTTTGTGGACAAGTGGAGTCAGCCAGAAAAAGAAGGAGCAGAGGGAAACTGCATGGTCAAAGGCACAGAAGTATCGAGCAGAATGACCTATTGGGGGAACTGCAAGTGTTTCCATATGACTGATGGGAGTGGAGTGGTTGTGTGGACACTGGAGGGCAGAGGGTGAGCAGAACAGCACAGAAAGGACCCCAAGGGCTCAGGCAAGGAACTGGAAACTTCCCTGAAGCCAGCAGTGTCGGGGAAGAGCTGGGACCCTCCTGGACTCCTTGCACAGCTGTGCAGGGAGGGCCCTGCATGAAGCTGGCATGGCAGATGGCAGCTGACTCAGCTCTGCCTCTCTGAGGGCCAGTGGGAGGCTGCTTGCCCACATGAGCCACCTGAGCTGTGGAGTGGCCCAAGGCTGGCTCCTCTGGGCTGGCTCCTCCGATCCCTTCATGAGCTCGGGTCCTACTCCTGGGGGCAGGCAGGTTACAACAGAGGGGAGGGCATGAATTTGGAATCACCCAGTCCTGGGTCCACATCCAGGCTGTGAACACCAGGTGGTGAGATAGTGAGAAAGCAGCAGTAACACAAAGGTAACCTGGCTAGTGACCTTTGACCCCGCCATCCCACCTCTGGGACTTTGTCCCACAGAGACACCTGTAGACATATGGCGTATGCACAAGATCATTCACAATGGTTGTGAGAGCTAAAGATCGGAAACACCCTCTTTACCCATCAACGTGAGACTTGCTCAGACGAGCGTATGTCCTCATGACGGAATACCATGCAGATGTGAAAAAGAATGTGGATGCTTTCTATGTATGAATGTGAAAAAAGCTCTGGGATTTTTGTCAAGTCAGAAAGCAAATTACAAGTCACTGAAGTGCAGAGAAAAGAGATCATGCCCAGGCCAAGGGGCCAAAAGAAGTATGATGTGTTCATGCTCATGAAGAGAGTTCAGTGTGCCTGGAATGAAGGGGCAATTTCTGGTGAGTGAGATAGAGACCAGAGTGGGAGGGCCCCTAGGCTCAGAGAAGAAACGGAAAACTGCCAGGAGCCAAGGGACAGTTTTCAACAGGTGCTGATCAACACTTTCTGGTAATAAGATCTGGTAATTGTAAAGCAGTAACTCCCACTGATAATGGGCTTTGTACACATTGTCTTCTTTAAACCTCACAACAACTCCAAGCCCCATGAAGGAAGTGCTGTGGTCATCCTTATTTTACAAATGAAGGGATGGAACTCATAGAGTTTAGGGGACTAGCCCAAACTCATACAACAGAGCCAGAGAAATAACCCAAGCAGTCTGCCTCCTGAGCCCACACCTGAACTACTCTGCTATCCTGGCTCTCAGAATGGTGGCCTGGAGCGGGGTACCCTGAAGAGTCAGGAGGCTGTTATAACAACCCAGACAAGAGGCAGAGAGGGCCTGGGGGGAAAGTAGTAGCTTTGAGGATGGGGACTCAGGTGTAGATTTAAAAGCTTTTACGGGGATGGTGAGTGGGGTGTGGCTACTGTGGAGGGGGAGGAGTCCAAGATCCATTCATTCATTCACTCACCTTAGTAAGATCAAGTGCCCCGTGGGTGCCAGGCACTGGTCCAAGAACTGGGCTTGTCTCAGCCACCAACACAGACAAAAATCTCGGCTCTTAAAGTGCTTTCTTTTTAGCTTAAGGTGGAGACAGACAATACACATAATAGCTATGTTAATTACAGAGTCTGGTAGAACTGTGGAAAAAATTAAATAATGCTAAGAGTGATTGGCAGTCCTGGTCAAGAACACTTCTGAAGGTTTAAATGGGGTGGTCAGGGTGAGCCTTATCAGGAAGGTAACATTTGAATGAAGACAGAAAGAGGGTGAGGGAATGAGCCTTGCAGAGACGTGGGGGAGGGGCATTCCAGCAGAGGCGCAGGAGTGGGAACCCCTGAAATGTTTGTTAGACTCCAGCGGGGCTTAGAGTGGACAACCAGGGAGAGATCTGGACGGGGGATGGTGGGACGCGCATCTGGGTGTCTGGATGTCAACAGCATACCTGGCATGTGATGTCTTGAGATAGGAGGAGATCAGGAGGGAGAAAGTGAAAGGTGGTTGTTGGTTTCAGCATCTGGGCCAACCACAATGGAGAAAGAGGAAAGGGAAAGTCTGGGGAAGAAGACCATCTGTGAGTGCCTGAGGGGCATCTGGGAGGCAGGGTCCCACCAAGCACTTACATTATCTGGTCTGGAGCTCCTGAGAGGGGCTGGAGGGGCAGTGTGTTAAGGATGCAGAGGGAAAGCTGAGGGTGAAAGAGGCCTCTCTCCTCGCGGTGGGCATAGGGGGCAGAGAGAGGAAAAGGCCCAGGACAGAGCCCCTGGTGGGGACTCATTTAAAGGTGGCATTGGGAGAAGAGCGGGGGAGCACCAAGAAAGGGCTGGTAGGAGCAGCGGTCAGAAAGGCAAGAGGAGGTCTGGGCATGTGTCTCAGGAGTCAAGAGGGCCCATGTTTCAAGAGAGACAGGAGTGATCAGAAACACGGAACAATGCTGAGGAGCACAGTCAGATGTGGGCAGAGATGGGGCACAGGATAACAATCGGGACGCTGCCAGTGACCTTGGTGGAGTGTTGAATAGGAGTCACGTCTCGGGTTAACAGGTGGGAGGTGGTTGGCAATGGAGGGGGTAAGCGGAGACTTTGCTTTTAAGAGCTGCCAGGCAGAGGCTGGAGGTCGTGGTGAGGGAGCTATTGAGACAGGGTTCCGGTAGGATGGGAAAGAA
This sequence comes from Giraffa tippelskirchi, assembly GCF_054371585.1. Taxonomy (NCBI): domain Eukaryota; kingdom Metazoa; phylum Chordata; class Mammalia; order Artiodactyla; family Giraffidae; genus Giraffa; species Giraffa tippelskirchi. The sequence continues at coordinate 33,349,866 of NC_137286.1, read as the reverse complement.
TCAAGCAGTGGGTCTGATGCCAAGAGGCAGCAGCAGGAGGTGGGGGAGGCTGAGATGCAGGCGAGACAAGGCAGAGGCCGACAAGTTCCCGGAGCCTCTCTGGGGCAGGTCTGAGGTGCCCCGCTCCTGCTTCCTTCTGGTTCCCATCCTGAGGAGGCAGGAGAGGAACGTGACCTGAGGCGGTATGGGAGGGGAACATGGACAGAGCCTAGCGAGGAACAAAGGCAGGAGCAGAGGGACGTGTTGACATCCTTTACAGAATATGTGATGGCTGTTTCCAGTGTGGTAAGAACATAAAGGAAACCTCGTAAAAGCAGGCGTGGGGGTGCCTTTTGAAAAGATTTCCTGAACATGCAGGTTCAAGTCCTGCTCCCAGCCTGGCCCTGACCTCACACCTAAAGCTGGTGAACCTCAGAGGGTCCCCCAACAGAAGGGCTTCCAGTGGGAGCAAGCCTACAGAACCAGAGACGGAAGCAGGGTGGATGGGGTGGGAGGGCAGCCTTAACCAAGAGCTGGAGGCAGGGGAGCCTGTGACATCTGGGAAGCGGGGCCAGAGGCACTGCCGGGGAGAGAGGCTGAGGCCTGACTGCCGAGGCCAGCCGACCAGGAGAGAGCATCGAGACCCTGGTGCCCAGGAGTCTCTGCTGAGTGTGACCCAACCAGAAATTCCCACTGGCCCTGGGTCTACCTGGTGCCCTCGGCCTTGGGGAGCCTCCAGAGCTCACTGCCCTCTCCAGTGGTGGTTTAGTCACTCCGTCATGTCCGACCCTTGCGACCCCATGGACTGTAGCCCAGCAGGCTCCTCTGTGCATACCAGGCTTCTCTGTCCATGGAATTTTCCAGGCAAGAATACTGCCTGGAATGGGTTGCCATTTCCTTCTCCAGCAGAACTTCCTGACCCAGGGATTGAACTCAGGTCTCCTGCATTGTAGGCGGATTCTTTACCAACTGAGACACTGGGGCCCTCTCCAGGGCCCAGGCCAAAAGTGCAGGGAGGCAGTGGCTTTCTGGGGGCAGGGCCAGGGCTGACTAGGGTTGGGGGGAGGGGAAGAGCTGCTTTGTCATCTCTTCTCTTTCTGGGCACACCTGGACCCCACCTACTTAATCTTCAGAGCTACCCATTGGCTCGGGGGTGGATATTTCCCCTCAGCCCCAGGGTTTCTTAGGAATCCATCTACTTCCTCTTTTCTGAAAATCAGAACTACCTTTAACTTCAGGGAATAGGAACTAACCCTGTTGATATTAACAGTCCTCCGCCTGCACACACACATATACACTTCCCACCCGTGTGTGAACAGGTGCCAGACTCGGAGACGGTTCATGAAGATCCCACAGAGAGGACGTTGTCCTCCCCACTCAGCAGGTGGGGAGGTTGATGGGGAGGCAGTGACTGAGCCAAGCTGGCCTCATAGGGAGTGGTGAGGTCACTGACGTGGAGAGGCCTGGCCGGGGGTTATGCATCCTGCATTATCTGCATGTGGCCGGCCACACGCTCTCTTGTGACAGTGTACATTCTTATCTCCCCCTCCTATCTAGGCTATCTAGCCATAAGCTATCTGGGGTGCTGCTTTCCCGGATGCCTTGGGTTCCTGTGGCTCTCACAGACATGAGAAAGTTCCTCCAACCCTGGTGAAAGGTGCTCAGGGCCTGAGAAAGGCTCCGAGGGGGTACTTGGCGAACGGCCGGCTTCATGGACACTCTTCAGGGGTTCCCAGGGCACCCCACTGGGGACTCAGCCTTGACCCCTGATGGCCAGAGCTTGGGGTCCACACATGGAGGCTGGACCAGACACCCCAGGTGTGACTCCCAGTAACCTGCTCTCTGCTTAGGCCTAGGGCCCCACAAACGCCCCAGTCAGAAATGCTCCCTACTTCTCTCGCCTGCTTGAGCACAGAGTGCAGGCTCTGGGCTCAGGGATGAAGTTTTGAGGCCATCCATGTGACCCTGGGCCAGGACTGTGAGTGCTCGGGACCTTTGTTTCCTCACCTGCAATAGAGGGGTGCTCACGATGACACTGTCCCCAAAGGGTTGGTGAGGATTAGGGGAAATAGCTCCAGAGCCTGGCTCACAGGAGGTGCTCAGAAAATCCTGCTTCCTTTCCCCCAGGGCCCCAATTTCCTGGGACAACTCCCCACTGTTGGCTGCTAGGTGCCAGGAAATGGGGAGTGGAGCTTTAGGACTTGGCCCTGCTCGTGGGAGCTGAGAGTTCACCCTGGGTTTTAGAGTTCATGTCCCTTTCGGGGCCTCCCTTAGGAAGGAAGCCATAAGCTTCAGAGCGAGAATGAGGAAGTGTTGCCTGAAGCGCCCCTGACAGGCTCACCCCTGACATATGTGAAACTCAGGGCAGAAGTACAGATGGAGGTCTAGAGAACAGATGTCTAGATATTTAAGTTATAATCAAGCTTCGCTGTTCATTGTTGAGTCACTAAATCAGGTCCGATGCTCTGTGACCCCATGGATGTAGCCTGCCAGGCTCTGTGACTCTATGGATGTAGCCCACCAGGCTCCTCTGTCCATGGAATTTTCCAGGCAAGAATACTGGAGTGGGTTGCCATTTCTTCCTCCAGGGAATCTTCTCAACCCAGGGATCGAACACGCATCTCCTGCGACTTCTGCATTGCAGGCAGATTCTTTACCGGTGAGCCAGCAGAGAAGCCATAGTCTGGTAGACAAACTGCTAAACAGAATATCCTCCAGCCTCCTACACTGGCAAACACATCTTGCTCATCACTTGGAAGGCCAGGTTGCATTCAGAATTCTTGGACTCATGGAGTCCAGTGCTGGAATGTGTCAGCAGTGGGAGAGCCAACCCCAGCCCCACCCCCGGCCCCAACCTGGGCCTCATAGTCACCTCCCCAGGCCGTTGGTCTATGGTCCATCCACACACCTGGCAACAGCTGTCCTTGGGGAAATGTCCATGCTGACTGTGGGGCAGGGAACTCTTGGGTCCTGCACTGGGAGGAGGAGCAAGACGCCGCCATCAGAGTTGAGTCCTCTTGGCTTATGGACTTTCTCCCCTTCTCTTGGGGAGTGAGGCCAGAGGAGGGCCAGAGTATGTTCTTCTGGAGTGTGGGCTCCAAGGCAGGGGCCCTTCTGGCCTAGGTCTAAGTTTGATGCTGCCCCTGTGGCACTCCCAGGGCCTGGCTCTGGAGAGAATGCCTCCACCCTGCTCACATCCCAGGACTTGAGGCATCCCACAGCCCCAGTGGTTCAGTCGTTAAAGAATATGCCTCCAATGCAGGAGACCCAGGTTCAATCCCTGGGTCGGGAAGATCCCCTGCAGAAGGGCATGGCAACCCAATCCAGTATTCTTGCCTGGAGAATTCCATGGACAGAGGAGCCTGGCAGGCTACAGTCCATAGGGTCGCTAAGAGTTGGACACGATTGAGTGACTAACAAACACACACACACACAGAGCCCTAGTGGTGTGAGGAGATGCGGGGAGCTGGCCCTCCCTGTGCCCCAGACACCAGGGCTCCTGTCCAGCACCAGCCCCTCCCTTCCTACCCTGCACACCCCAATTTCCTTTTGCAGTGGTGGGGAAAATGCAGTGGGGAGTGGGAAAGAGGGTCTGTCACTGTCTGCCCCCACCTCTCCAGGACCCTGAACCTCCCCTGCCTACTCTGGTTCTCTGTACTCCTGGTGCTGGGCCCTGCAGGCAGTGAGCAGCCCTCCCTAGCTTGTGCTGGGAAAGTGGGACACCGACTCTACTTTAGCCAATGTTTCTTGCTCACTCAGCTGAAAAGCCACTGCTTCCCTGAGGCTCCAAACCCTCATCGGGCCTGGTAGCTCCTTCCCTGATGCCGTGTGACAGGTCCGACCTCAGGGATCCCGCACCTGTCCTGCTGCCCATCCTGCTCCTAGGTGCCTCCCTCACGGGGGCATGGCATCTGCCACAAAGCTGCCACCCTCCCCCATTGGTGCCACCTGCCTTTGGGCTGGGCAGGACCCACAGATCCCCCTCCTGCCCTAGAGGGGGTGGTGGACAGACCCTGCCATCAGAGTTGAGAGGCAACTCAGAGACCTTGTCCATGGGGAGAGGCCAGCCCTGGGCCCTGGGACATTATGGGAAGGCTGATGCATGCCCTGAACTGTGGCCAGGAGGGGCCTGTGCCGATCCTGCTCCCAAATATGTGACCAGGAACACTCTGGACCGGACACTCAGGGGGAGGTGATCTCGAGCCACCTCCCTCAGCCACATGGCCCATGGTACCAGCTGCCACCTCAGGGACGACTCCTGCCCACGAAACCCTCACCCCTACCTTTGTTCACTGGTGGCCTTGCTCTTGCTGTGACAACATTACCCCTGCCAGGTGTGGCCGCTGCCCTCAGCTGACACAGCTCCCTGGGGGTGAGGACAATGGAGACAGGGTCTGGCACCGGATGTGGGGTGCCTACCTCATCCTGCCAGGTACCAGAGAGGAGAAGGAGATACACCCATCAACCCTGGGCTGTGGGCCACCCTGGAGGCCCCTCCTCCCTCCTCACCTAGATGGCCCCTGTCCCTCTCCTGGTGAGCCACCCCTACTGGCTGGCTCAACAAGGGGTACCAGTTGCCTGATCTGTTGGTCAGTGAAGGGACTCCATGATGGGGGCAGTGCCTGGGACAGTTACCACGTGTGGGGGACCCCCCATTCTCCCCTGCAGGCAGCCTCCCTGGATCAGGTGGGATGCAGGTCAGCGGCATCAGTCTGAGAGGAGAATCACTGAGCCCGTCCTCTTTTCACACCTTTGTACCTGCTGTGCCCAGCTCAGTGCCATCCCCCTACTTGTGGCCCTTGAACTCAACAGTGTCCCCTTTCTGCGAGGCGCTCCTGACTGCAGAGTTCCCCCAGCCAGTCTGGGTGGAGGACCCATGACCAGTTCCTGGGAACTGGCCTGCGTACTTTCTTGGTCTTATCCTGCCACCCTTCTCTGCGTGTGCCCAGCCCGTGGGGTCTTACAAGAAGTGACGGGCTCATGATGCTGACAGCACTCACCTATGCCTCAGTTGCTCATCTGAGAGACAGGCACACCCTGCCCTCCACTCCATATCCCAGACTGCATGACCCAGCTGCATCCTGGTGGGAAGCACCTCCCTCCTTTGGGAAGGGCTCAGGAAGAAATTGAGGATCTGACCTCATGTCTGCGTTTATCCGGCCCTGTCTCATGCCACCAGATGTTGCGGGAATTTCAGCAGGAGAGGGGGCAGTGGGCAGGAGGTGGGGCTACTGAACCCAACCCTAGCCCCTTTGGGGGACAAAGATGTCCTTCTCTCTATCTGGGGTTCCAAGTTGAGGGCTAGCCCAGGCTGCACAGTGAGACTGCCCATGAACTATCCCTGACAGATGTTAGAGATTTGCAGGGGACAGAACACCAGTGGATACCAGGCTTGGAGCCCACCTGGGGGCTGAAAGAAGCGAGGGTTGTGGTTGCAGGTGACACAGAGAGGAGGCTGCTAGGAGCAGGGGACGGGAGATGTTGGGACACCGTGTCCTTCTGGGAGCATTACTGAGCTGGGCTTGTGGGATGGGCTGGAGGACCAGTCACTTCCTCTTTCTGGACCGTGCCTTTCTAATGAGATCATCCCCTACTTTACTGCCTACCTGGCGTCGCAGGAGCAAATGAGGTGAGGCAGAGACTGAAAAGCATAAAGGTGGCATTATTATTAGCAGGAGTCATATTTGACTTGCTAATTAGTTTCCTAAAAATAGCCACGTTTATTACAACACAAGGAGAATCCTAAGCTGGAGCTGGCGCCCTGGATTCTTGGTGAGACTCTGTGGCAGCCTTGCTGTGTGACCTTGGGCTGGGCCCTGACCCTCTCTGGATATCTGGTTCTAAATGGAGGCTAGACAGTCTCTGAGGGCCATAGGCCCTGAGTGTGAGCCAGCCATCAGATGCAAACTCAGGGAGGAGGGCTCCTCTGAGGGACTGGATCAGGGTAATTGGTGTCACTGAGGCTGTCCCTGGTGCCTGTTGGGGAATTTACAGGGGTCTTGAGTTTGGCCTTGATCTTGGGGCGTAGGGGCAGGCTGCATGCCCAGTTCCCACCACAGAGCCCAACCATTAGAAGGCTCTGGGAGAAGGAAATGGCAACCCACTCCAGTATTCTTGCCTGGGAAATCCCATGGACAGAGGAGCCTGGAGGGCTACAGTCAATGGGGTTGCAAAGACTTGGACAGGACTGAGGAGAGGAAATGGTCCCAGGCAAGTTGAGGCACTTGCCAAAGGCCCCTCTAGATCCTGGAGCTGCAACTACTGAGCCCATGAGCTGCAACTACTGAAGCCCGCGTACCCGAGAGCCTGTGCTCTGCAACAAAAGAAGCCACCACAATGAGAAGCCCGCGCCCCACAGCTAGAAAGCAGCCCCTGTTCGCCACAACTAGAGAAAGCCTGCAGAGGAACAAAGACCCAGCACAGCCAAAAATAAATAAATAAAATCATTAAAAAAAAAAAAAAGAAAAAGAAAATAGAAGTTTCTGGGAATGCAGATGAGAAAGGTCAGAAAGAGAGGACGTGGGTCCTTGTGGGGTGGGGTTGGGTGTAGGTGGGAAGGGAGGGGCTGCAGACACACCATGGGACCTCCCAATGGCTGGGAATCCATTCATTCAGTGCCTGTTTATTCAGCGTCTACTATGTGCCTAGCGCTGTGTCACAGGCTGTGGAGATGATGGAGGCCAACCTAGACCCACTTCCGATCTAGCAGGGGAGGCAGGCACTCACCACTTACCACACAACTAAACCTAGCAGAATACATGCAGCTCTGACAAGGGCTGGAGAGAGGGATGCGTGGTGCCAGCGCACATGTCATGGAGAATTTTACTTGCTTTGGGAGGCCAGGGAAGGCTTCCTGGAGGAAGTGACATGGGTTGAAACTTGAAGATGGTAATGACAGGGCTGCTGCTGCTGCTAAGTCGCTTCAGTCGTGTCCGACTCTGTGCGACCCCATAGACGGCAGCCCACCAGGCTCCGCCGTCCCTGGGATTCTCCAGGCAAGAATACTGAAGTGGGTTGCCATTTCCTTCTCCAATGCATGAAAGTGAAAAGTAAAAGTGAAGCCGCACAGTCGTGTCCGACTCTTCGCGACCCCATGGACTGTAGCCTACCAGGCTCCTCCATCCATGGGATTTTCCAGGCAAGAGTACTGGAGTGGGGTGCCATTGCCTTCTAAGGACAGGGCAAAGCAGTTATTATTAATAATCTGTAATAACTGGGCAAAGCAGGGGGTGGCAGGGGAATTCCAGGCAGAGGGAGTAGAGGAACCAAGATGGGTGAGAAGAAGAGAAGAGGCTGAGGAAGAGCTGGGGTGGCTAGAGCGGAGAGGGACGCCTCCAGGAGGCCTGCCTTTACTGACAATGTCAATGTGATGAAAGCTCTCGGAAGGGGGAAGAGACTTTTGATTCGAAGCTCTTGTTGTGGTCCTTGCTAAAGGTGATGGCAGTTGAACTATCGTGATGGTGATGGGAGTAGGGGTGGTGGAGGAGGAGGGGGTGGGGGTGGGGGTGGGTGGGGCACCCTATTTGTAATGTAAAATCCATTATATCAGGACCTGGGTCAGACTCAGACGTCAGTGTCAGCATGAGGCAGCGGGAGGGGTCCGAGTGACTCACAATGCAGACCTGGACGTATACCTTCAGAATAAAGCCTACCTCCCGGATGGAGGGTTTCTCCCTCCCTTGCTTCCTTGTCTGGTTTCAGCTCCGGGAGGAAATGCCCCCTGTCCGGCCCTGTGAGTCACTGGTCCCTCCAGGGAGAGCCAGCCTAGGACCTGCCAGGACTCTGCCCCCTTGTGTCCCCACCCTGATTTTCCTTGCCCCTCTGTGGTGCCCGCTGTGGCTCCCTGGCCCCCTGCCCACCTGTCAGCTCTCTCTCTGGGCAGAAGAGCCAGTCAGCTTGTGACTGGGACAATGGGCCCTTACGGGAGGCTTTCCCGTAGACAGTGCCCAGACTTGAGTGGATGGGGACACTGATGGGCTCTCGAGAAGGGTGATGCTGAAAGGGCCCCTGGGAGATCACCCTCTATGTGGCACAGCCAGGCTGGACACTAAGGGTCGGGGAGGGGTATGACTCATCCCAGCAAAGTACAGACACCTGGATGGGACCTTCCAGGTTCCTGGGCATTTTAAATCTTGGGAGAGGCAGGGTTGTGGGGTCTTTCCAGCCCCATGTATCCTCAATGTCCTGGGTCCTGCTTTGCCTCCTGCCCTGGGACTCTTGCCCTTAGAAGGTGGACCTCTGCGACTTTGAAAGGAGGCCTTGATGGACTTCCCTGGTGGTTCAGATGATAAAGAATGTTCCTGCAATGCAGGAGACCTGGGTTCAATCCCCGGGCCGGGAAGATCCCCTGGAGAAGGGAATGGCCACTCCAGTTTCTTGCCTGGAGAATCCTATGGACAGAGGAGCCTGGTGAGTTACAGTCCATGGGGTTGCAAAGAGTCGGACAGCACTGAGCGACTAACACTTTCACTTTCTTGACGGGCAGTGAGCTTTCCATCAGAGCAGGGGTTCCAGCTGGCACCAGATTCCAGGAGACTGGTTATAGGAAACCTCTCCAGTGAGAAAGGTCTTAGGGCTGCTGGGGGGTGACATGGAGCCCCCTCCCCCAGGGAGGTCATTGCCCTATACTGAGGTCTCTGCTAGGGGCTTGGAGGGATCGTCCTCCTGACTCCCTTCCTTCAGCTTCCTGGGAAAAACCCCTCCCTTCTCCTACGGGAGGCCTGAGAGGGCGGAAGACATCCAGTCCCTCTCTCCTCCCAGTCCCGTCATCCTCCTTGCCTCCAGAGGAGGATTTTGCTCCAAGGACAAGCCCCAGGATCCATCAGGGGCACTCAGGGTGGAGACCTTGGCCATTTCCTTCTTAGGTATAGCCTCAGTGTGAGGCCTCCCTCTGTGCAGAGATGCAGTCTCAGAAGCTTTCTCTCCTCTAGAGAGCAGAGGGTGGAAGGAGTCCTGCATCTCTAGAATGTTCTCTCAGCGGGTGGGCATGTAGGAGGGAAAGAACTTATTTTCTCCAGTTCTCCGGTGGAGAAACTGGACCCTGAAGGAAGAGAGGACTGGCATGAGGACAGGGCCCACGAGTCCTCATGGTCAGCCCCGGGTGCTCTTCCCACCCCTGAAACCCTGTTCCACCCCTCCGCCCACCTACCCTTGGACCTTGGGAAGGACCCTTGGGGAGGGGGCTGGGAGCCTAGAAGTTTTCACTCCTAGGGCAGCCCGGAGAGGCTCCAGAGCCTGGAAGTTTCATCTGGTCCCCCATGGTAAGCCCAGGGAGCCCAGGGAGCTGCTGGGACCCCAGAGGCTCTGATTCTTGTTTCTCCCCAAGGCCCGGCTGCATGCCCTCTGAGAGACCCAGGCCAGCTCAGGACACTGAGAGTGGAGTTTGAGCCCCTGCCTAGGAGACAGGTCCCAGCTGGGCATCTGGCAGGCTCAGTGTCCTGAAGTAAGTTTCTGTTCTTACCTGGGCCTCAATTTCCCCATCTGTACAAAGAGCAGGGTGACTCCAGGAGGTTTTCCCCAGACCGCAGCTTTAGGGTCCTCTCTCAGCTTCACTCCCAGCCCCATTCCTGTTCTCCTGGCTCCTCCCCACCTCTCTTCTTGGTGCCTGGCAGGCCCCAGCTCCAGGAGCCCTCCCTGGGGGCATACCCTCCCGCACCTCCCCTCCATTCTCTGTGGCCCCTCTCCCCACCCCAGGCTCTCCATGCTTGATCCTCCATCTGCCTTCGGCCTGGTTGGTGAGGTTGACTGAAACGCTTCCTCCTTGTCACCCGGGTGCTATGCGTTCTGAGCAAGTTCCTGATGAGTATGTAATGGGACCATAACATTATTTTGTTTGCCCCCAGTAAAATGGAATAATAACACCCAACTCCCATAGGTGTTATGAGGATTAAACAAGCTAATGACATTTGCGAAACAGCTTTGTAGGTGGTGCGCCTGTGAGAGAGGCCAGCTTCCCCACCCCCTGCCTGCAGAGCTGTACCTGTGCTAGTGGCATTCTCTGGCCACAAGCCCACCCTCTGAGGGTTGGAATTCAGGTCAGACCCCTGCAGAGTTGTCCAGTCCTCTCTCTCAAGGTGAGAGAGGCCTGAAGTCTGGTGAGAGGGGAGGACTGAACCAGGCAGAACGCGACTACTTACAGGTACTAGAGTAGTCCAGGCGGTTGGTGGGGGCTGGAGCCAGACACCCCCTGTACCCCTGGGCAGGGCAGGTTTCAGCTTCTTCAGGAGAGAAGGCCGGGCATCACCTGGCACCATCTAAGATAGCAAATGGATCAGAGACTTTACCCTGAAACTTCCCCACTCATCTCAGGAACAAGCCCACAGGCTTCAGTAGAACATAGAAGGTGTCAGGGACCAGGTCTCTATGCCCTTTCTGCCTTATCTCATCTCTCTTCCTCCTAACCACTCTGGCCACTCCAAATTCCTTGGGAACCATGCTGTTCACAGGTGACCCTAGGAGATGGGTACTAATATTAAGTACAGGATGCAGAGATGCTGGGCTTCCCTGGTGGCTCAGTGGTAAAGAATCTGACTGCCAGTGCAGGAGCCATGGGTTCAATCTCTGGGTCAGAAAGATCCCCTGGAGCAGGAGATGGCTACCCACTCCAGTATTCTTGCCTGGAAAATCCCACAGATAGAGGAGCCAGGCGGGCTACAGTCCACTGGGTTTCAAAGAGTCAGACGTGACTTAGCAACTCAACAACAGAGATGTCACGTGGCTTGCTCAAGGCCTGTGAGCCCAGCTAGCAGTGGGGGAACTGGGCATGGAATCCACCTGGAGCCACTGCCCCTGGAGTCTCAGGGGAGGAACCGGTGAGGGCGCTTGGCAGCGTTCTGGGTGACGGGATGGAGGTCTGAGTGGGGCAGGGCCAGGGCTTTTGGAAGAGAGAGAGAGATTTGGGTATACTTGGGAGAAAGAGAAGAAAGCGCTGGAATTTGAGGCTTTGAAGACTGGAAAAGCAGGAGACCGGGCCAAGAGAGCTGGCGGCGGTCAGGTTAGGGGTGGTGTGGGTACAGGTTGGGGGAGGGGCATGGGTCTGGGGTTTGGGAGCAGAGCCACGTGAGAATTATCTGTCCAGAGCTGAGACTGGATGCCAGCACCTAGGAGCAAGTACAGGGAGAAGCCCTGGGAGCCGCAAATCAGGGTCCTCCCAGAAACTGGTGGGTGGGGGGCGGTGATGCAGTGAGAAACCAGACAAGGTCTGGGGGCCAGACACCTGTCCAGGAGAGAACCAGTGGGCAGCAGGGCCAGTTAGTGCCCCCAGGACAGGGTAAACAGCAGCCCCGGTGGGCAGGTTGTGAGATGGGACTTGTGCGCAGGAATTGTACAGAGGGTGGGTTCTCTTGATTTGAGGAAGAACTTTCTCATTAATGGAGCCCCTGAAGATAACACAGGCTTCTTCTTGGGGTCCTGAGCTCCCTGTCAGAGGAGGTGTGTGAGGCATGCCTGATGGCCCCTCTGTAGAGGGGAACTGTTTCTGTGGGGATTTTTGCAGTGGGTGGTGAGCGAGGTGAGGCCAGAGAGTCTGCATCTGGTTGGGGGGCATTGCTTCTTCCACAGTGAACAGACCCCTTCCTTGGCTGCAAGCTCTGATTTGTGTATGATGGGGGGCCCCTGGCCCTCCGCAGGTCTCAAGTCCTCTTCTTGGGGCGCTTCCCCTGCCTCCTTTCACCCCATGCCCGCTGCAGGACAGGCCTCTGAGCCAGGGTTTCCTGCCTGGCATCACATGAAGAGAATTATCTTGGAGATCCAGCAGCAGCCATGGCCAGCCCCTCATCCCATTCCCCGCCCCCCTGCCCCCACCATCAGCCTGAGGGCTGCAGTTGACAGGCTGGCCCTGGGGAGGGGGCTCCCAAGATGTTTCCTTAGATGTATAATTGAAATTGCACTGCTTGGTAATTAGGAGAAACGGCACACTGCTCTATAAATGACTGTAATTATAGTTACTTTCTGCAGCCAAACCAGAGTTTCGGGGATCACCTGGGGGAACCAGGTGAAAGGGAGAGGGCAGGAGAGGTGAAGACTTGTTTGTGAAGGGTCTGCCATGGGCCAGACCCTCACCTCCAGTTGACTACACTCACAAGATCTCTTCCAGAGATCCCTGGGGGCTCTAGATAGCTGACTGGCCTGGAGACCATGTAGTTCAAGGGCCCAGTTAGACAGAAGGGAGAAACCTGGAGAAGGTGATAATTTAATTGCTGAGTTGTGTCCAACTCTAGTGACCCTATGGATTGTCATCTGCCAGGCTCCTCTGTCCATGGCATTTCCCAGGTAAGAATATTGGAGTGGGTTGCTATTTCCTTCTCCAGAGGATCTTCCCAACTCAGGAATCGAACCCGGGTCTCCTGCATTGCTGGAGGACTCCTGCAATGCAGGTAGATTCTTTACTGATTGAGCTACGAAGGAGGAGACTTGCCTAAAATGAGAGAGGCATCAACCGAAGAACCTTCACTGGATCCTAGCCTTCCCTCCGGCAGACTGAGCCTCTCATTGGGGGTTTTGGTCCATGCCAAGCACTTTCTCCTCTCCTGGTGTTTCCCCTCTACCCACTTCAGCTTCACACACTTCCCTCCCTTCTCTGTGGGCTACATCAGGTTGCTGTGTGATGACACCTCCTCCAGGTAGCCTTCCTTGAACCTCTGGGCAGGGTCAGTGCCTCCTCAGGTCTCCATGGCCCCAGTGTTTCCCTCTGTCCACCAATGACAATCCTACCCTGTGGACCTATCTTCCTTAGAGATGATGGTCTTGAGGTCGTGGATCCCATTCAATTCCCAGTAAGGAACCGGAGATGGCTTGGACTGGCTTTTGAGAACTGGTGGTTAAATTTTCAGGAATTTCGTGAACTGGGTGTTAAATGTAGCCATTGTTAGTGATTAAATTATATAAACCTATAATTAATTTCATTAAAAGGGGAAATACACATAAAACCTCATCACTTTCTAATTATTTTACTGTTTCCTATGTTCATAAGGTGATAGGGTGGTGGGGACACCCTCTACTATAGTGTGAACCAACCCAGCCTTCAACAACATCACATTGGTGACTGGACCCCAGCCATGGTAGGAATTTTGACACCACAGAAATGGGTAAATTCCACACATCTCAGAGAGCTGGTTGTTAAACATTTTCCAGCTCCCCATTGAATTCATCTGTGACCTCCTGCCTTGGCACACAGCAGGGGTCAGTGGAGGGCTGCTCAACAAAAGGAGAGAAAGGAGAGCAAGAATTATCTGCTTCCAACACCTGCCACCATTGCTTACTCTGGCCGCTGCCCCGTTTTCCTCTCAGGGCTCTCAGGGAGGAAGGCACAGGCAAGGCCTAGGGCTGAGGCCTGCATCTTTGGGAACTGGGGCAGAGGGGCACCATATTTCCCAAGACAAGGCTAAGAGGCCCCAGAGAGTCGGCAGGTGTGGGCGGCCTTGGCACGGCTCATGGAGAACTGGGCCCGGAGGAGATCCTGCTATTTCCTCTCCCAAACAGTCCATGGCAGTGTGCCACCTTCCTGCACGTCTTCCAGCCTGCGCAGTGAGCTGGCTTCAGAGAGGGGGTCTGAAGTCTCTCCTCCTGTAGAACTTTGGCTAAGAGTTGGTCCTTTCAAGTTCTTTCCTTAAAATGGCACTCCTGGACTTGCTTGGTGGTGCAGTGGATAACAGTCTGTCTGCCAATGCAGAGGACACGGGTTTGATCCCTGGTCTGGGAAGATCCCACGTGCTGCGGGGCAACTAAGCCTGTGCACCACAATCACTGAGTTCGCGCTCTAGAGAATGAGAGTTTCAACTACGGAGCCCGAGTGTGTCAACTGCTGAAGCCTGTGCACCTGGAGCCTGTGCTCCACAGCAAGAGAAACCCCTGCTAGCCACAACTAGAGAAAGCCCGCTCAAAAGCCACGAAGACCCCACTGCAGCCAAAAAGGAAATAAATAAATATTTTTAAAAAGAGGTACTCCTCTCTTTGGGGAGCAGACCCTTGAGAATCCAAGGTCAGGGATGAGGAAGGCGGGGGAAGCTGAGCACTGTCTACCCATTGCCTCACGCGCGGCAACCTGGCTCTACCCACAGTCTACAGAGGGGGGTACTGATGAATCTGCAGTTCATCCAGCCCAGGGATTTCCTGCAGCTCTGTAATATAGTGATTCTCAACCAGGGACAACCTTGCCCCACCTCCCTCCCCCAGGGCACATTTGGCAATATCTGGAAACATTTTTTTAATTGTCACAACTGGGAAAGTGATGTTGCTGGCATCTAGTGGGTAAAGGCCATGGATGTTGTTAAATATCCCACAATGCACAGGAAAAGTCCTCACAGGAAAGAATGATCCAGGCCAAAATACCAATCATGCCTAGGCTGAGGAACCCTGACCTGGAAAAATGTGCCTGGACACACATAGGCATAATGTCAGAGGCCTCTTCAGGTAAACAGCTTGTTCAAAGTCACCCAGCAAGTTCTCCTTATGACCCATGTAGTCAGCATAGAAACAGCACACAGCAGCAGCTCAGTGAATGGTTGTTAAATTGGGAAGAAAGCCAAGAAACCATTGGACTCTGGCCTGAAACTCCTCTCTAGGTGGTCCTGGACAGGACCCCCAGCAATGTGCTCTTGATTCTCATTGGACCCCAACCTCTCAGCAGCCATCACCACTCTTGACCAGCCCCTTCTTGACTGTGGTGAGGAGGACTGAGCCAGGCTGTTCGTGGGGCAGGTGGGACTGTCTGAGGATGAGCAGAAGGGTGGGTCGAAGCCAACATCACATAGTTGAACCAAAGAGGCCACGCGGTGTAAGGGTACACCGTGGAGGTGGGCACCCAGGGGTAAAGGAGGGCTGGGTCTTGTTGCAGGTGGTGATGAGAACTGGTGTTGCCTCCCCATGGCCCTGTAGAGGGAAGCTCAGATTTTCTGACTTAACCTGACAGGTGGCCCAAGGTCCTTAATTAGCTAGAAGCCTTGTCTGGCTTGCATCCGGAATGGGCCTTGGAAAACACACTGGGGTTATATGTGTAAGGACCTCAGCTGCCTCCTCCGTTCTCCGTCCTCTTCACGGAAAGAACTGCACAGTGTGAGGCATGCAGACTCCACAGCTCTACTCCGGGGTTTGTATCTGGGATTTATTCCCTACTGGCTGTGTGACCTCACGCAATTACCCAACCTGTTTCCTCACCTGTAGAATGGGGTTAACACAACTGTGTCTGTCTCATTGGAGAAGGAAATGGCAGCCCATTCCAGTACTCTCACCTGGGAAATCCCATGGACAGAGGAGCCTGGCAGGCAACAGTCCATGGTGTTGCAAAGAGTTGGACACGACTTAGTGACTAAACAACAATCTGTCTCATAGGGTTGGTGGGAGGATCAAATGAGGTAGTCTTTTTACAAAGCACTTAGAAGGATGCTTGGCCTAGAGTAAGCACTCAATGAATGTGAACTATTACTGTACTGTTTTCATTAGGCTCTTCATGCCTTAGGTGCAAACTAACGATGGCTCTTCTCTCTGGCATCTCCATCTCTCTGCTGCCCTCTAGTGGCTGTTGACTGCACTGTTCTGAAGGAAGGCAAGGCGGTTAATTTGCTGTGTCGACAAAGACAATGTCGTCCTTTGGATTTCAAAGGAAATCTGCTTTTGATTGATTAATGATTGATTATTGGATAGAGTCAAACAACTAATTTCTTCCCCTTCCTCCCACAGATGAGTATCTGTGGATTGGTATTTGCATATTAGTTTGCTTGAAGCAGTACCCTGCTACAAGAGGGCAGTGTATATCTTCTTGATAGTTAAGATAACTGAGCATTTTCTGCTTTTACAGGTGTGATAAGCTTTGACCCCAACACATTTCTGCATACCTCCTTATCCACCAGCTAAGGCTAACATTGCCCACCCACACCCCCAGTGGTGGGGATCACCTGTCAGTATCCTTAAATTCTTTCTCTCTCTCCCCGTCCTACAGTTTGATGTGAAAGCTGTGTAAAATAGTAGAGTTAGTGTCTGTTTTGCTCAAAGCTCTATCTCTGGTGTCCACCCACCACAGGCTGTAGAACATAGTCGGTGCTCAGTACATGTGTGTGGAATGAGTAATGCACTCACAGCGACCAGGTGGCCATGTTGCCCCCCTGCTCCATCCTCCCTCTCTACAGACACTGTGAAAAGTGAAAGGACAAACACCGAAGGGTAGGGGTTCTGCGCTGAGCACTGGCTGTGCGAAGCTAAGTGCTATGTATCCATGAATCCTGGGGAGAGATTCTTTTAAAAGGGAATGATGAAGGTAAAGGGAGGGCATGGCTGCTGTGAGAGGTGGAGGGCAGGTTGGAGAAGGACTGGACACCTATCTGGTTCGGCTGGTGGTAGGTCAGTGAGATCAAGGAGAAGGGCAGGCAAGAGACCCGGGGGAGCCCCCGAGTTCTGGAAGTGACAAGGCTACCAGAGGGAGTCTGGAGCTTGGTCTTCCGCAGCACACCTGTGCTTGCGGACAACGTGGCCGATGCTCACCCCAGGTGCGGATCAACTCTGTACCTCCCGCCCTGGCCTCAGAGCAACACCTGAGGTCCGTGCATTGTCCCCAAGCGTTTTTTCTCCTGGTTTTCCACCTCTCTCGGCCACTCCCTTGATCCCACCCCCTCACCCCCAGCCAATCCGAGAACCCCAGCAACCCCCCACGTCCAATGCGGAGCTTCTCGACTGAAGCCCCGCCCCACCGCCTCCACCTGCAGCTGAGGCGTGTGGATTGTTCTGATGCTGGGTCAGCTGCGGTCTTTTGCAGAAGCTCGGGCCTTCGCTTGCGCCACCCCGTCCCACCCTAGGGTGGTGGAGGGCTCAGCAACCTTGTGCCTGTGCCAGTCGTAGGCCCCGGGGCCCAGCGGGAGCTGCCCGGGATTGCCCTTTCTGGAGGCGGGACCCTCTCCACCGGCAGGGCACAGATTTCAGGGGCATGGCAGGGGAAGGAGCTATGGCGCGGGCTGTAGCTTCAACCGACTTCTGGATCCCTTTGACGGGCCTCAGGCTCGTCTGATAAAAGGGGTCCGGGGTCCGCTCGGGGACCATATAGGCTTTACTGCTAGAGCAGACTTCATAAGCCAAATAGGCTGGGATCCGCTGTCCTGCGCCCCCTCTGACTCTGCGTAGACTCAGCCTCTCTTCTGTCTTCTGCCTCCCGAGCCCCCAGTCCTCAAACCCTGGCCGCTGAACGTCCCAGCCCCACGCTGTTGCCGTGGGCTTTGGCTCCACCTGGTGGCACAATGTTTAACTTCAGAGGTGCTGACGCTCTGGGGCCAGAGAGGCGGCTGGTACACCGGGTACCAGAGATGGGGGAGGACAGAGTGACATTGCTCTGCCTCAGCCCTTGCTGCAGACCTGGCTGAGGGCTGCCTCAGCCCAACCCCCCACCCCCCCGTTCCGAGGGGAGGCTGGGGTACTGGGAGAGGTTCTTACCAACCCCAGATGCCCCTGCAGACCACTCTGCCTCTGTGTGGAGAAGGCTTGGGTAACACCACGCGGGCATTCAGAGAACTAGTGCCCCTGCCTTTCCTGGCCACATCACTGCCACCCCCGCCTCCATCCCTGGGTGACACCTAGCTACTGCTGCTGTCCCAGGGCCCCCCCAATCCTGGGAGATCCTCCTTCCCTTCCCCTGAGTACTGGTGCACAGTCCAGCTCTCTTTCCACCTTTCTTCCTGCCCTCATTTCAGCTCCTTCTCCATGATTTCCTCTCCCCAGCTTCTCTCTCCTCTCCTCTCTGCATCTACCCCGCCACCCCTCTGTCTGTCAACCTTTCCACATCCTCCCTGTAGGGCATTGCCTTTGTGTCAGAGAGAAACCTCTCACAGACCACTAGTCCTAATGTCATCTTCTGGAACATGGAAGCCGTAGTCTCCAAATATGTTCAGGCAGCTGATCTGTGACTGGCTGTGAAAACCAGGGCAAGTGGTCCCCTCCTTTCTGCCCCCTCTACTCACCCTCCTTGGGAGGGAGGAAGCACCTATGCCAACTTCCAAAGCTGGCTTGTCTCAACCTCTGTGTCCTTAGCAGGTCCAGCCACTGGTTGTAGTAAGGAAGTTCTTTCTTTTATAATGTATGACGTGACATGATGTGACCCTGCTTCCATCTCTGCTCTTAACTGGCCCATTGTCTTCTTCATTGGGAGCTAGACTCTGACTTCACATTCTAACCAAGGAAATGTTTGTCTTTGTGTGTGTGTGTATGTGTGTGTGTGTGTGTGTGTGTGTGTGTGTATAAAGGGATGTATGCTTCAGGTGGAGGATAGGCAAGATATATTGGCCCAGGTTGCTCATATATTGCCCACAAGAGCCTCCACAGGGACATCATTTGAATATT
Organism: Giraffa tippelskirchi; assembly: GCF_054371585.1. Taxonomy (NCBI): domain Eukaryota; kingdom Metazoa; phylum Chordata; class Mammalia; order Artiodactyla; family Giraffidae; genus Giraffa; species Giraffa tippelskirchi. The sequence goes on along the minus strand of NC_137286.1, from coordinate 33,331,572 downwards.
TGACAGCTGGAAAAAAAATTACCTGCTCTAAAATAAGAACACTGCAAAAGTGAAATCAATAAATCCTTAATCAAATGTCCAACTGTAACATTATATCAACCTCATTAATTGTTAAATTTAGTATTCATGAAACTTTCATTACATTTGAAGGAATGTGTGGGTTGGGTTTTTCTCATTTTACAAGAATTCCCCAATTGTAATTTAAATCAGTAACTCCTAGCCAAATGGTTTCAAGAGCAAAATTATAAATATCCTTTCAACAATTTTACAGAGGATTTTTAATATTTTAATGTTTGCACTGATGTGGGGTGAAGCCATGAAAGACAAAAAATGCCTGGTCTTATAAAGATCCAAACACTGTGCTTTGTCTTGCAGGAGGCAGTGAGGCTGCTGGGGCGGGGGTGGGGCACAGGAAGGTCTGGGGACGCGGGGGTGGGGGGGGCGTGGTGGGGGGAGGACAGTGGTGGTGACGGGGAACCTGGCAGGGAGTACCCTGGGCTACTTATTCACCTCTGGAGTTTGGGTACAGGGCTCCTCTATTTACGGAAGTCTTAGGGGTGCCAGAAAGGGCCCACAGGGTAGATGAGGGAAGAGTAGGGATCAAGCTTGCACTCACTGCATGGGAAGTCCCTGCGAGTGCTCAGTCCTTGTGGAGTATGTTCTCACAGAAGGGCTGTGATGGGTGGCGCTGGGGAGAATCAGTCCTCAGAGATGCGCTTTGCAGGGATCTCCAAACTGGAAATCTTCCTCTGTTGAGGGCTCTGGGCCCCTGGCTTCCAGGTCTCATCTTCTTCCCTCCTCCACCCTGTTTTACTCTTACCCCCAAATTTCCGTCAATTCTGTCCCATATTTTCCTTCATTTCACTCTCTCCAGTCAAAAGGAATAGCCCAAGATCCATTAATAGAAACAGTTTTCCAAGTGGGGTCCCTTTCCTCCAGGGCATGAAAATTCAGTCTTTGTCAACCTTCATGGCCAGCCTGGGTGGGGAGGACAGATGTCATTCCTTCCTGGGAAGGTCTCCTGACCTTCAGAAGACCATGTGACCCCTCCTAAGGTGAAAGAAAGGAAGGAGAGAAAGGAGGGAGGGAGGAAGAGTGAAAGGAATTTAATGCTAGTTTAGTAATAATAAAAAAATGTTTGAGTCACTTTCTGCTCCTCAAGATTAGAAAGGCTTGAGACTTATCTCCATGGCTGATTTCTCTCCAAACATCTCTAGGTCCTTCCCACCTTCTAATCCAGACTGTTTAAACTATTAGAGTCAGGGTGGGGTTAGAACATAGAAGCAGATCACTATGAGGAGGGAATGAGGTAGCAGTGGGGTACGGATTGACTTAGTGACAATTTGACACAGCCTGGATCTGTGCATATGAAAAGAAACACATCATTCTCATGAATGACATCCACACCCTAAGCTAAGTCACAGCAGGTGGTAGGGTGCTATCAAAAGCAAAGAAGTTAGGTGGACTATTTTGAGAACCCATGATATTTGAAGTGTGTTATTATCTTATTTAATTCTTGCAACAACACTGAAGAGCAGAAATGATTATCCTCATTTTTTTTTATTTTTGAAGAAATTTAAAGTTTTTATTTATTATTTTTTGGCCACACTGTATGACTTGTGGGATCTTAGTTCCCTGACAAGGGATTAAACCTGAGCCAAGGCAGTGAAAGTGCTGAGTCCCAACCACTGGACCACCTGGCAACTCCTGATTATCCCCATTTTAAAGATGAAAAAATTAAGGCTGAAGTAGCTTGTCCAAGGCCACATGTTCACTCAGTGGTTGAGCTAGAGTTTAAACCCAAGTCCATCTGGCTCCAAAACTTCTGCTTGTTTCACAGTGTGAAATAGTATTACTGTGCCTGCCCAGTGCCTCCTTGCATTGGAGACTGTCTGATCCCCATTCTGAGGCCCTGTCAGCCACAGAGGCTGCTGGCCCCTGGCTGCAGAGCTGGGTAGTGACACATGCCTGCCCGTCAGGCTAGGTATAGTGGCCCTGTCCGCTATGATTGACCGAGAGATGGACATGTGACCCTGGTTGGCCAATCAAACCTCTTCTGTAAGATGTGTGGTTGTTGAAGAGGGCGGGGTGGGGGGGGAGGGTCCCTCTACCTGTAGGAGGGCAAGCTCTGAGGATCATGGAGTCTGGAGTTGCCTTGGCTTCTTCTTGCCCTATGAAGGTGGCCACAGGAGGGCACAGACAACATGGAAGAAAGGAGAATCAAGAGTCAGGGAGAGAGCTGCAGAGAGAGCATGTGAGCCCTGAAACACCATTGGATCAGCAGCTTCTGTCCTGACTTTTCAAATTTATGTCAGTGAATTTTTATTTATTTATGTGCTTATTTTTGTTTTAGCCAATTTGAGCTAGATTTCTGCCACTTGTTACTGAAAGAATTCTAACAAATACCATTCTATAATTAAATGTGTTAGAAATAAGGAAGCTCTTCCCTGTTAGAAAGGGAAAGGTAGAGTTATTGATGGCAAGTGACAGAAACCCAGCTTGAGTTGGGTGGCACAGACAGGGGTTTACCTGAAGAAAAGAGGTGTATCTGGGCCTCTTGGGCTCTGGGAACAGAGACAAGGTATTGGCCATGACCTGCGTGTTCAGAGTTCTTTGAGTTTCTCTGACTCTTTCATTCTTTTCACTGACTTCTTCCCTCCCTCCCTTACTCCTCACTGGTTGGCCACCAGGGAAGGATTGTTGCTCTTTCCTCACATGGGCTTCAGAAGGTTCTGGAAGAGACCATGAATGGCTCAGTCTGGTGAGTTGATACTCAAGTAGAACTGTCCTCTGTGGCCAGAAGGGAGGGTTACTCGGGACCCATCTGTGTGTTTTTGGGGTCTTTCCCAGAGAAGAAGTGGTTCTCATGAGACAGGGAATTACCATACAGTGTCTACCACAGAAATGAAAACATCATTATTCAGTCACTCAGTCATATCTCTTTGTGACCCCATGAACTGCAGCACACCAGGCTTCACTATCCTTCACCATCTCCCAGAGTTTGCTCAAACTCATGTCCACGGAGTCGGGGATGCCATCCAACCATCTCATCCTCTGCCATCCCCTTTTCCTCCTGCCCTCAGTCTTTCCCAGCATCAGGATCTTTTCCAATGAGTCATATCTTTGCATCAGGTGGCCAAAGTATTGGAGCTTCAGCTTCAGAATCAGTCCTTTCAATGAATACTCAGGGTTGATTTCCTTTAGGATTGACTGATTGAATCTCCTTGCAGTCCAAGGGACTCTCAAGAGTCTTCTCCAGCACCATAGTTTGAAGGCATCAATTCTTTGGTGCTCAGCCCTTTTTATTGTCCAGCTCTTACACGTACATGACTACTGGAAAAACCATAGCTTTGACTATACAGACCTTTGTCAGCAAAGTAATGTCTCTGCTTTTTAATATGCAGTCTAAATATTTGTCATTGCTTTTCTTCCAAAGAGCAAGCATCTTTTAATTTCATGGCTGCAGTCACCATCCACAGTAATTTTGGAGCCCAAGAAAATAAAGTATGTCACTGTTTCTATTGTTTCCTCATCTCTGTGCTGTGAAGTGATGGGACTGGATGCCATGACCTTCGTTTTTTGAATGTTGAGTTTTAAACTAGCTTTTTCACTCTCCTCTTTCACCTTCATCAGAGGCCCTTTAATTCCTCTTTGCTTTCTGCCGTAAGGGTGGTGTCATCTGCATATCTGAGGTATGAGAAATGAAAATACTGGTCATCTAGTCTGTGCCAGGCATTGTACTAGAGGCAGGGGATTTCTGAGTTTCCAGACACATTCCTGCCCCCCACACCCCCGCGCAAGTTCTGCAGTGATTAAGCAATAGACCCAGATGTTAGACAGGGTCATATTTTCAGCTTTCTTTTTCAATGGAAGAACCAGGCTTCCTTCCCATTCTTCCCCCAGTTGGCCTAATTTACTGCAGCCAAGACTTGGTATGTTACCACCAAGATAAAAATTACATTTCCCAGTCTCCTTATAGTTAGGTGCAATCATGCAGGTAAGTTCTGGAAAATTAGACATAGCTGGACTTGTGTGGGACCTCCAGGAATCCTGCTTAGATGGAGTTGGTTCAGTGGGGAGGGAAGGACTCTTTCTGTCTTCTTTAGTTCTTCCTCCTTTCCTGGCTAGAAGCTTGAGTAGCATTCTGGCGGCATCTTGGACCATGACGTGTGGCCATGAGGCTACAAAGCCGTTGCTGGCATGCATGGAGACAGAGCTTGGGTTTTCCACAGGACTGACGAACTAGCTCTGGACCGCCCTATATGTGAGAGGAAATCCACTCCTATTTTGTGTAAGCCTGTGGTTTGAATTTTCTGTTTATCTACCCAAATCTGATCCCAGTATATATATTCACCTTCTCTGTCATAAGCAGAATTTTGCGTGCATGTCATTACTTAGTCATGTCCGACTCTTTGCCATCCTATGGACTGTGTAGTCACCAGGCTCCTCTGTCCATGGAATTTTCCAGGCAAGAATACTGGAGTGTGTTGCCATTTTCTACTCCAGGAGGTCTTCCCGACTCAGGGATTGAACCCACGTCTCCTTCATTGACAGGTGGATTCTTTACCATTGAGCTACTTGGGATGCCCAGGCAGAATTTTAGATGGATCTAAATGTGTACTACGTCTACTCTGAGAACTGCGGGGTAGTTCCAGAATGTCAGAGGTGATGGGAAAGGAGAGCAAAAGAGCTTGGTGAGCCCTGGCTGGCTCTCCTGAGAGACCCAAGAGGGATTTGAGCTTGCCTGCCCATGAGTCCAACTGCACCCCTCAGATAATTCACATACCCCTTGTGAAGGACTTGGTGAGGGTGGACCTTAACTTCCTGTCACTTTCAGTTTGAGCACTGGCAGAAACAGAAAGGGAGGAAAAAATAATACAATAGCCATATGTATACATTATATAGGATTTCATTATTTCCTGCAGTAGTTGGTGAGCCGGGTGTTAATTTTTCTGTGAACAGATGAAGCAGCTAAGCATTTGCCCAGGGCCCCATCCCTGATTGGGATGGGAATTCAACCACATACTTGTCAGTTCTTAAAATTGTTTATGATTTCCCACTTCATGCAGGTGTTGAACTGAGCTTGTAGTTGAAGTCATTTCTAGAATGACCTTCTGGAACTTGAAGGATCTAGGACCTATCAAGGCCTGAGTGCATGAAACTGATCTCATTGCTGGGACTCATCTAAGAGGTCTCCCAGGGTTTGGTTTTTGATCTTAAAAATCTAGTATTTGAGCATTCTGTCGGGAAACAAAGTGAGAAAATGCCAGATGTGTGAGTGTCCTGGAGTTTCTACTTAATCAAATCTTTTCATCAGGTGGCGGACGCTCCTAGGCTGATTGGTACTTAGGAAAGAGTTCACTGACCCTGGTATGCAGGGAAGCCCAGGGAGTGGTTGGGATGTGTCCTGAATCCCCACTCAGGCACTGCAGCAGGGGATTGTCCTTGAACTATACCACAAGTTTGGAATTACCTAGTGGTCCAGGGAATTCCATGCCCTCACTGCCTGGATTAGGAAACATTCAGTTTCAGACAGTAGAAACTATAGTTTTATAGAAAGTTTCCAAACTAGCTGAAACTGTAAAGAGGACTTGTCGGCTCATATAACTGGAAAGTCTCCAAGTAGACTTGGTTGCAGTTCAGTTCAGCTGCTCAGTCGTGTCCGACTCTTTGCGACCCCATGAACTGCAGCATGCCAGGCCTCCCTGTCCATCACCAACTCCCGGAGTCTACCCAAACCCATGTCCATCAAGTCGGTGATGCCATCCAACCATCTCATCCTCTGCCATTCCCTTCTCCTCCCACCCCCAATCCTACCCAGCATTAGGGTCTTTTCCAATGAGTCAACCCTTCGCATGAGGTGGCCAAAGTATTGGAGTTTCAGCTTCAACATCAGACCTTCCAATGAACACCCAGGATTGATCTCTTTTAGGATGGATTGATTGGATCTCCTTGCAGTCCAAGGGACTCTCAAGAGTCTTCTCCAACACCACAGTTCAAAAGCATCAATTCTGTGGCACTCAGCTTTCTTCACCGTCCAACTCTCACATCCATACATGACCACTGGAAAAACCATAGCCTTGACTAGATGGACTTTTGTTGGCAAAGTAATGTCTCTGCTTTTAAATATGCTATCTAGGTTGGCCATAACCTTCCTTCCAAGGAGTAAGCGTCTTTTAATTTCATGGCTGCAATCACCATCCGCAGTGATTCTGGAGCCCAAAAAAATAAAGTCTGACACTGTTTCCACTGTTTCCCCATCTATTTCCCATGGAGTGATGGGACCAGATGCCATGATCTTGGTTTTCTGAATGTTGAGCTTTAAGCCAACTTTTTCACTCTCCTCCTTCACCTTCATCAAGAGGCTCTTTAGTTCTTCTTCACTCTCTGCCATAAGGGTGGTGTCATCCGCATATCTGAGGTTATTGATATTTCTCCCGGCAATCTTGATTCCAGCTTGTGTTTCTTCAGCCCAGCGTTTCTCATGATGTACTCTGCATATAAGTTAAATAAGCAGGGTGACAATATACAGCCTTGACGTACTCCTTTTCCTATTTGGAACCAGTCTGTTGTTCCATGCCAGCTTGGTTTAGAGCTGATTTAATCCAGCATTCCTACAGTGGCATCAAAGGCCTGATTTCTTTACATCTTTCTAAAAAATGGATCCCCTTTGTAAAATTGCGAAGATAGCTGCCCAGAATTTTGGGAGGTGCAGGCTTCCTCAGTGAGATTTAAAATATGTCTACAAATTTAAAAGGTGCAAAGCCAATCCCCTTCTCTTTGAATAGGGCTAGACTTAGGGACTTGCATCTAACAAATAGGAAAAAGCAGAAGTGACACTACGTAAGTTCAGAGACGAGGTGGTGAGAGAACACAGCTTTGTGCTGCTGTCACTAAGATCAGTTGCTCTGGGGAAATCCAGCCCATATGGTGAAGACACTCAAGTGACCCTGGCAGAGGCCCCTGAGGTGAAAAACTGAGACCTCTGACCAATACCCAGGGAAAACTTGAGTTGCCCTGCCAACAGCCACTGAGAGGTCTTGAGAAAGGGCCAGTTTAATCCAGTGAGCTTAGAGGCCGATCCTTGGCTCTGGCCAAACCTCAGGTGACAGCAGCCCCTCAAAAGAACCTCTGAGCTAGAGCCATCCAGCAGAATTATTCCTGGATTCCTGGCCCTCAGAAACTAATAAATATCTGTTGTGTAACGCCACTAGGTTTTGACATAGTTTGTTAAACAGGAATAGATAACTAACATAGTTATCCTTGCCCAAGGAGAAAATATGCTTCTAGAAATTCTTTCAGGAAAGTGAAGAAGCCTTTGTCCTAGAAGCCGCCAGCAAACCCTTCCTCACGTCTTATTGGCCCAGACTGATCACAGGCCTATTCTTCAACCAATGACTGGCCAGGGGCTCAGCCGAGGCCGATAGCCTCTGGCCTGGGCCACTCCTGGGGTCAGTGCCCCAAGAACATGTGCTGAGGGGGAGGGGTGGAAGCCTGACCAAAGCTGGGGTGTTGCCAAGAAGTGGCCGTTCATGCTCCTTCCACAGAGGACTGTGGGGCCACTCAAAGAGATTGGCTTCAAGGCCGAAATCCATAAATTTCACTTTGGTTCTGAGAGTCTATGAAGAGAAACAAGTTGACTGCTTTTCTGTGAGCATTCGTTTCTCCAGTGCCGCCTATAAGACTTGGCCTTCCCGGGCTGATGTCATTCCAGGCTCAGGGCCATCAGTGAGGCAAAACAGGTTCCTTCCAGACTCTTTTTATCAGAAAGTCATGCCTGGATAGGGCAATGGTTACCCCTTAGGAGAACAACAACCACTCTTGATAAGTACAAAGAGAAAATGTATATAAATATAAAATACACAAGTATAATATAAATATATTTTTTTTAATATATTTTTTTCTAAAAAAAAACCTGCTGTGACAAATCTGTTGGAAGTGGTCCAACACTATTGGAATCCTGGGTCAAGTGACTGTGCGAGGACAGCTTTCACTGTCCCAGGTGACCTATGGGCCGATAAACACAACAGAAGAGTTTGGAGGATGTCAGCTTGTGAGTGTCAGTGTGTGTGGTAACAGCTTTGTTGAGATGTCACTCACATACTACACAATTCACCCACTTAAAGGGTACAGTTCAATGGTTTTTTGTATGTTCAGAGAGTTGTGCAGCCATTGAATTCATCAATTTTAGAACATTTTCCTGTTCATCACTTGCCAAAGAAACTCCATTCCCTTTAGATATCATCCTCTCAGCTGGAAGCAACTGCCACTCTTTCAGTCTCTTTTATGTGTGCTTTAAATATATACTTTGCCAGCAGATAAGATTTTTGGGAAAAAAAGAAGAAATATCATATTGTCCACTGTAAAACATAAGGTATAGTGTAGATTATAGTCATCAAGTGCAATGCATGGTGTGTGTCAGTTCAGTTCAGCCGCTCAGTCATGTCCGACTCTTTGCGACCCCATGAATTGCAGCACGCCAGGCTTCCCTGTCTATCACCAACTCCCGGAGTTTACCCAAACCCATGTCCATCGAATCGGTGATGCCATCCAGCCGTCTCATTCTCTGTCATCCCCTTCCCTTCCTGCCCCCAATCCTTCCCAGCATCAGGGTCTTTTCCAATGAGTCAACTCTTCGCATGATGTGGCCAAAGTATTGGAGTTTCAGCTTCAACATCAGTCCTTCCAATGAACACCCAGGATTGATCTCCTTTAGGACAGACTGGTTGGATCTTCTTGCAGTCCAAGGGACTCTCAAGAGTCTTCTCCAACACTACAGTTCAAAAGAATCAATTCTTCGGCGCTCAGCCTTCTTCACAGTCCAACTCTCACATCCATACATGACTACTGAAAAAACCATAGCCTTGACTAGACGGACCTTTGTTGGCAAAGTAATGCCTCTGCTTTTAAATATGCTATCTAGGTTGGTCATAACTTTCCTTCCAAGGAGTAAGCGTCTTTTAATTTCATGGCTGCAATCACCATCTGCAGTGATTTTGGAGCCCAAAAAAATAAAGTCTGACACTGTTTCCACTGTTTCCCCATCTATTTCCCATGAAGTGATGGGACCAGATGCCATGATCTTAGTTTTCTGAATGTTGAGCTTTAAGCCAACTTTTTCACTCTACTCTTTCACTTTCATCAAGAGGCTCTTTAGCTCTTCTTCGCTTTCTGCCATAAGGGTGGTGTCATCTGCATATCTGAGGTTACTGATATTTCTCCCGGCAATCTTGATTCCAGTTTGTGCTTCTTCCAGCCCAGCGTTTCTCATGATGTACTCTGCATATAAGTTAAATAAGCAGTTAAATATACATCCTTGAGTACTCCTTTTCTTATTTGGAACCAGTCTGTTGTTCCATGTCCAGTTCTAACTGTTGCTTCCTGACCTGCATACAGGTTTCTCAAGAGACAGATCAGATGGTCTGGTATTCCCATCTCTTTAAGAATTTTCCACAGTTTATTGTGATCCCACACAGTCAAAGGCTTTGGCATAGTCAATAAAGCAGAAATAGATGTTTTTCTGGAACTCTCTTGCTTTTTCAATGATCCAGCAGATGTTGGCAATTTGATCTCTGGTTCCTCTGCTTTTTCTAAAGCCAGCTTGAACATCTGCTGGCATATCGAGTGCAACACTTTCACAGCATCATCTTTCAGGATTTGAAATAGCTCAACTGGAATTCCATCACCTCCACTAGCTTTGTTTGTAGTGATGTTTTCTAAGTCCCCCTTGACTTCACATTCCAGGATGTCTGGCTCTAGGTGAGTGATCACTCCATCGTGATTATCTGGATCATGAAGATCTTTTTTGTACAGTTCTTCTGTGTATTCTTGCCACCCCTTCTTAATATCTTCTGCTTCTGTTAGGTCCATACCATTTCTGTCCTTTATTGAGCCCATCTTTGCATGAAATGTTCCCTTGCTTTCTCTAATTTTCTTGAAGAGACCTCTAGTCTTTCCCATTCTGTTGTTTTCCTCTATTTCTTTGCATTGATCGCCGAGGAAGGCTTTCTTATCTCTCCTTGCTATAGTTTGGAACTCTGCATTCAGATGGGAATATGTTTCCTTTTCTCCTTTGCTTTCGCTTCTCTTCTCTCCCAGCTGTCTGTCAGGCCCCCTCAGTGGCCGCTTTGCTTTTTTGCATTTCTTTTCTTTGCGATGGTCTTGATCCCTGCGGTGTGTGTGCTTCCTAACAAATATGTGTTTATCAAGTGGGCTGTAATTTTTCTAAAAAAAAGCTTTATTTATTTTTATTTTTAATTATTTTGGCCGTGCTGGGTCTTTGTTGCTGAATGCTGGCTTTTTCTAGTTGTGGTGAGCAGGGGCTACTCTTCATTGTGGTCCACAGGCTTCTCATTGTTGTCGCCTCTCTTATTGCCGAGCATGGGCCCTAGGCACGTGGGCTTCAGTAGTTGCAGCGCATGGGCTCAGGAGTTGTGACGCATGGGCTTAGTTGCTCCTCGGCACGTGGGATCTTCCAGTACCAGGGATCGAAACAGTGTCCCTTGCATTGCAAGGTGGATTCTGAACCACTGGACCACTCGGGAAGCCCGGGTTGTAGTTTTGTTGGCTGATGTTGTATGATTGATCCTTGTTGTCTGGGAAAGTGGTGGATGCAGGGACAGGGTGTGTATGGGGGTGCTGGGATGGGTCTGGGGTGTGGTGTGATGGGGAGGGTTGTGGAGGCAGATCCACGAGGAAAGCAACAGAGCCAGTGCGTGGACAGGAGTTGACATCCTGGCTTCAGTGGTGACCTGATTTGCCAAGATTTTGGAGTGAGTTCAAAGTGGCCTGACCGCAGACCTCGGCTCAAGGGATCCAGGGCTCCATCTGAGTCAGCCATTCTGAATCACAGCCCCAGATCAGGGCCAACTGCGGAGGGATGACACAGATTGGACTTCAAGGTGAAATTCCTTTGTTCAAGTTCTTCCAAGGCCTGGGGAAATAAAGACTTTCTCATCACCTCTTCTTCTTGCTCTGACCTTCCCCCCTGTCATCAGCCAGACACCTACTCTCTGGAAGTCTGCAGTGGGTACCCAGCTGGCCTTTCACAGGGCAGGCTCAGGGGAGGGGCCAGCCCTTCCTTTCCAGAATGGCCACTCCTGATCGGGCCCTTCAGGCTCTTTACAGGGCTCAAGGCCTAGTTTCAGGCCTGCTTCTGCTCCTGCCTTGCTCTAGTAACACAGGGTAGGGCTCTGCCCTCTCTGGACCTCAGTCTTCCCATCTGTATAACAGGAGACCAAAGAAATGACTCCCAAGGGCCTTTCTAGGTCTTTCAGCCTAGTTTAGTTCGAGTAATGTGGTCATCGCTCCACAGTTTGCAGGGTTTTGTCACATTATTATGCTCTCATTGGTGTCCTCAGGCCCACTTCTCAACAGCATGCTGAGAGCCCAGGCCTGGGAGAGGGATAAACTGGGTTTGGATCTCAACTCTGCTTCTGGTTAGTGCAGTGTCTTTGAGCAAATATCCATTCTGTCTATGCCTTGGTTTCCTCATCTGTAAAACAGGGAAAGTATTAAAACCTACCTCATAAGGGAGGTGTAATGATTAAGTAGAGTAATGCATGTAATATGCTCTGCACATACTAAACATTCACTGTATCATATCAATACAGATAGGAGATTGGGATTGACACAAATACAGTACCTATGTAGAGTAGGCTTCCCTGGTGGCTCAGATGGTAAAGAATCTGCCCACAATTGAAAGACTAGGGTTCAATTCATGGGTTGGGAAGATTCCCTGGAGAAGGGAATAGCAACCCACCCCCGTATTCTTGCCCGGAGAATTCTTTGGACAGAGGAGCCTGGTGAGTGTGTCTTGGGTTACCAGCTGGTAAGATGTAAAGCCATAGTCAACCTGGTCAGCTTGATTCCAAGCTGTGATCTTACTTCTCCCGTTTCATCTCTCCCATTCCCTTCTCATTTGTTCTCTGGAACTGATCCTTCATCTGTTGCCTTGGAGAGGAGGAAATTGGCATGAAATCAGCAGGCGGTGGATGGCCCTTCACTTAGGCAAACCCCTCGCTGATCTAGCCCTCCATGAGACAGTCCAGTGTCAGGAAACCAAATGCACAGACACTCGAGGAATGAAAAATGCCGATACTGGGACTTCCCTGGTGGTCCAGTGGTGAAGAATGCACCTTCCGATTCAGGGAATGTGGGCTTGATCACTGGTCCAGGAACTAAGATTCCTACATGCTGAGGGGCAACTGAGCTTCCATGCTGCAACTAGGGAGCCCATGGTCTGGAATCCATGTGCCACAACTAGAGAGAAGTCCAAGTGCTGCAATGAAGAGACCGCATGCAGCACCTAAGATCCAACACAGCCAAAAATAAAATAAATACAGGCTGAAAAAAAAACCAAGAAAAAAAGAAAAATGCCGGACCCAGACCCACAGCCCCTCCCTTGGGGAGGTTTGACCACCTTATCTGCCCTCCTCATGAAACCTGGTCCTCTTGGCTTTCTCCTGGTTTTCTCCTGCCTCCTCTACATGCTTCTCCTTTGTCCTCTTTGCAGATTCTTGTCTGGGAGCCCGTGGGGACCACCAAGCCTCAGCCCATGAATCCCACTTCATCCTTCTCTTTGGAGGCCAGAGTCCTTGGAGTCCTTCCCTGCCTCAAGGCTTTCTCACCGCCCCCCCCAATTGTGTCCTCCATGGGGTCAGGGCCTGCATGGCCCTTGGACCCCCCCACCCCAAACCATTACCTGGCCCAGTGTCTGGAGTGGAGATGTCAAATGCTGCAGGTGGGGAAATAAATAAAAGCACCAGCACCACCCGCACCCCCCACCTCTTGGTTGTGACCTGGTAAAATCTGGCCCCACCTAATCACCCAAGTAGACCTCTGAATCTCAGAGATTTGAACTTAAAAGAACAAGGCACAGATAAACTCATTCACAGAATGTGATGCAACTTTTCCAAGAGACAGTTCAGGGGCATTTAATAACAAATGAGAAATGCTTATGAAGATGTTGATGACCATGTGGCAGCACAGAAAATTGTATAAACATAATGATCAAAGCTGGGTGCGCAGGACGCCTGGAGGGTTTCTGGGTCAATGTGTTGAAATTTGCTCTTTGGATTCATTGAACCAAGAAGGCTCTGGGCCTGGGGATACCAGCTGCAATGAAGCAAGTGAGATGTCTTGTACTGAAAATGTACAAGATTCTTCCTCAGGGAAAATGATCAGCCTAAGTGAAAAGTCATATAGCCCCTGACACTGAGGATCTGTCAGAGTCTTTTCTCATGACCTTGCCCTGAAGCCGCAGCTGGGCAAGCCTTGTTCACCTGCTCCAAACTGGACAGCCTTGTGTGTGTGTGTGTGTGTGTGTGTGTGTGTGTGTGTGTGTGTGTATGCTCAGTCATTCAGCTGTGACTCTTTTTGACCCCGTGGACTATAGCCTGTCAGGCTCCTCAATCCATGGAATTCTCCAGTCCCAACCCAGGGATCAAACTCAGGTCTCCTGCATTGTAGGCAGGTTCTTACCCTGGGCCACCAGGGAAGCCCCAGCCTTTTGGGTCCTGACTGTTAAATTTGGAGTCCAGGCAGGACTCCTAGGGAACTGCCAAAAATCAGTAGACATTTGAGGAAACTATTGGGATGAAAAGTACAGACTGAAACGAATAGAAAAAGGAACTCAGAGGAAACAGAGATAATACAGAGAACAAAGGAAAACTGAAAAAAAAAACCCTTAAAAAACAACCCTATGATTAGTATCTTCAGAGGTTTGAGAAGCTGTCATGTCCATATTGTGTCCACATTCAGACATAGGAAGGGGCCTGAGGAAGCTAAACAATGGATTGTTGTTGTTCAGTCGCTAAGTCATGTCTGAGTCTTTGCCACCCCATGAACTGCAGCATGCCAGGCTTCCCTGACCGTCACTATCTCCCTGAGTTTGCTCAAACTCATGTCCATTGAGTCAGTCATGCCATTAAACCATCTTGTCCTCTGTTGCTCCCTTCTCTTGCCCTCAATCTTTCCCAGCATCAGGATATTTTCCAATGAGTTGGCTCTTCACATCAGGTAGTCAAAGTATAGGAGCTTCAGCTTCAGCATCAGTCCTTCCAAAGAATATTCAGGGTTGATTTCCTCTAGAATCAACTGGTTTGATTGCCTTGCTGTCCAAGGGACTCTCAAGAGTCTTCTCCAGCACCACAGTTCAAAAGCATCAATTCTTTGAAGCTCAGCCTTCTTTATGGTCCAACACTCACATCTGCACATGACTACTGGAAAAAACATAGCTCTGACTAGACCGACATTTGTCAGCAAAGTGATGTCTCTGTTTTTTAATATGCTGTCTAGGTTTGCCATTGCTTTTCTTCCAAGGAGCAAGCATTTTTTAATTTCATGGCTGCAGTCACTGTGAGACTGGAAGTTGTAGGAGAGAGTCTCACATTAGATGGAATGAAGAGACAGAGAAATGTAGTATGGGAGAGAAAAGAAAAAAAAATGAGATAAATCCAGGAGGTTCACATGTAACAACTAGGAGATCTAGAAATAAAGAAAAGAGAAATCGAAAGGGAGAAATTATGAAATAAATTATACAAGAAAATGTCCAGGAATTTGAGGATGTGAGTTTCCAGATCAAAAGGGCTTGCCAAGGATCCAGCCCCAGAACTAATGTGACAAGATGCATTGTGAAATTTGAAGCAACCAAAATAAAGAGACGGTTCTATGAACAATTGGAGGGGAGAGGAAAAAGAAGGCAAATGTGAAGGTTAGGAATCAGAATGGCTTTGGACTTCTCAACAACAGTTCCAAGATTCTATATCCAGCTATACTCGCCATCAAGGTTGAGAGTAAAGACATTGTCAGAATAGCAAGATCTCAACATTTGACCTTCCATGCACTCCTTCTAGGGAAGGTCCTGAAAACAGGATGGGGGGCTAGGAAACAAGGACTGTAGGAGACAGGAATAATAAAAGAAAAGCAGGCCCCAGCAAGGGCCACAAAAGAAATTTATAATTATTGATAAACTGGATGCTATAAGGCATGAGACTCTTGGAACAAGTCCAGTGGGAACAATTCATAATCTTGAAAACAAGATATGATCCTGGGGTTGGAAAACTGACCCCAACTGGCATCTCAGAGTCACATGTTTTACGTATCTGGTGGAAAATCTATAGATAAGAATATTAGTCTTAGTTACTGATTTGTTATTGATTACTGTTTCCTAATTACTCAGTGGTTAATGATCATTTTGGTCTTTGGCCCTGAAGGCCACATGAGTTATAATTTAACTCCCCTCATATTCTTTCATTCACGGCTGAAAGTATAACAAAGCTGGCTTGGATTCAGCTTCGGCACCTTCACCTTGGAGTGGTGTTGGTCCCCTGATCCTCGCTTTTCTCTAAATTCTCGTGTCTCGTTTCTCATTCTCTCGCCGTATCGCGCTTTCGAAAACCCTGCTTGTCGAGCTGGTCTCGACAAGTGGCCCCAGAACAGGGACTGAAAGTGAATCCAGCCTGTGAGGCTATCTCCTAGCGGCAGAAAACAGAAAAATCGGGCCAGCTCAGCGGACGAAAAAAGTACTTGGTAAGTACACCCCTGCAGATTTGTCAATCAGGGTAACAATGGGGCAAAATCCTTCTAAGCATAGTGACTATATGCAAGTATTAAAAACTTTGTTAAAAAGTTTGGGGGTTGAGATATCTCGCTCCTCTTTTAAAAAATTGTTTTCTGCCATTAAAAAA
The DNA here is from genome assembly GCF_054371585.1 of Giraffa tippelskirchi. NCBI lineage: Eukaryota > Metazoa > Chordata > Mammalia > Artiodactyla > Giraffidae > Giraffa > Giraffa tippelskirchi. The sequence goes on along the minus strand of NC_137286.1, from coordinate 33,315,883 downwards.
TATTGCTCCTGGCTAGATCCAGATAAAGGGACTTTGAGACATGAAAAATGACAAAATGTTATGCGTTGCCTGTGTCGTGCCTACCAACGTGGCGAAAAGATTCCTTTGTCTGTTTGGTCAGTAGAAAATCTTATTAGCACAGCTTTAGGACTGCTGCAATCGGAAACCTCGGGTTCAGGAGATTCTGTAGAACAAATACAAAAACAAATAGAGAAAATGAATTTATATGATAACATAGAAGCTGAGAACGAAAAACAATCAATAAAAATGAAAAATAAGAGCCAAAAGAATGATAAAAGTCAAGAACGGATCTTTCTCGCTCGACCAACTGCACCTTTGGTCGAGCCCCTTCCTTTCAATCCTGAAACCCCTTGAGATGATGCATTTGCTTTTAAACCACAGATAACTGTGCCTAATAAAATGACACCTTTACAAAAGGGAGTTCGTATGGCACAATTGCAGGGAGGTGAAGACGCTTTAGTTCTCCCTGTGGCTGTAACTCGAATTCCACCAGATACTCAATTCCCACAAGAAAAAATACATTATGATTATAATGCCATACCATTTAAAACCACAAAGGAGATAAAACAGACATGCACCCAATATGAAACTAATTCTCCTTATACCATGGGACTAATTCAGGGACTTTCACAAGCTGAACGGTTAATTCCTTACGATTGGTAAATGATAGCCAAAACTTGCCTATCCACCTCAAAATTTTTACAATTTAGGACCTGGTGGCAAGATGAGATAAATCAACAAGCTCACAGAAATGCGACAGCCAATCCGCCAGTTGATATAATGCTTGATCAATTAATGGGTATCGGGACACATTTTGACATTAAAGCTCAGTTACAATTTGATGATCAATTACTAGCTCAATTGAAAATGATATGTTTAAAAGCCTGAGAGAAAATAAATCCACCCGGACAAGCCTGGATTTCATTTAACCAAATTAAACAATCAAATCGAAAACCTTATGTAGATTTTATTGCCAGACTACATCAAAATTTAAATAAAACAGTCTCACAACTTGGTTTGAGAGATATGCTGATGCAAGTTCTTGCTTATGACAATGCTAACTCAGAATGTAAGAAGGTGATTCAGCCTCTCAAAGCACAGGGTGCCCCTCTAAAAAAATATCTTAAAGTTTGCCAGGATATTGGGTCAGAACCATATAAAATGCAACTTCTGGCTCAAACATTGTCTAAGACTAATAAAAAGACAGATATGAGATGTCACCAATGTAGAAAATTAAGACACATTAAAAAGGTTTGTAAAAGAGGAAATTAGAAAAAGACAAAAAATGATGTCAAAATTCCAAGATTATGCCCAAAATGTCAAAAGAAAAATCACTGAACAAATCAGTGTAAGTCAAAATTTCATAAAAATGAAGCTCCCTTGTCGGAAAATGAAAACTGGGGCCTAACCCAGGGCCCCCAAAAACAATGCAGGCACTTGGAATGCAGTTCCCTATGCGTACCCAGCTCTACCTCAAGAAAACAATCAGTTCATGACTTACTCCCAACAACATCAGGGAGCACAACATCAGACATACCAGCCATAAAAAATTTATTAGTAATGCTTTCTGTGGAAATATATAAGATACCAACTGGCATCTATGGACCCCTACCAAAAAATACTATTGGTTTAATAATAGAAAAACACAGTCTCACTTTAAAAGGGGTCGAAGTTCAAATAAAAGTAATAAATGAAGATTTTAAAGAAAAAATACTTATAATGCTAAAAACTGATGTTCCCTATCAAAAATCTAAGAGAGATCAAATAGCTCAATTGTTATTATTACCTTATCTAAAATTAAATTCTTCTCCTAAAAAAAGAATAGGGGGATTTGGAAGTACTGGAAAACAAGTATTTTGGCAAACTTTTGTTACAGATGAAAGACCAAAGTTAGAAATAGAAATTATGGGAAGGCGATTCCCTGAACTTGTGGACACAGGGGCAGATGTTTCTATCATTGCCTCTAAGCACTGGCCTCAATCTTGGCCATTACAACAAGTTCCTACAATTATTACTGGAATAGGAACAATGAGCAGTATAGCTCAGAGTGCACACCCTATGCGATGCCAGGGGCCTGATCAACAAACTGCCATGCTTCAACCATTGGTCGCTGATATTCCTATTAACTTATGGGGCCGTGATTTACTTATGCAATGTGGAACTTATTTTATAATACCTCCCATAATGTCTCAGAAAAAACAAATTATGACTAATATGGAACCTCACCCCAGTACTCCTCAAAATTTAGCCTAGGGGCCACTGTTCCAAAGACAGCATTAAAAATAAAATGGCTTTCAAATAAACCTATATGGGTGGAACAGTGGCCCTTATCAAAAGAAAAATTTGAAGCCTTACAAATGCTAGTAGAAGAACAATTAAAACTAGGACATATAGTAGAAACTACTAGCCCTTGGAATTCACCAGTCTTTGTAATTAAAAAGAAATCAGATAAATAGAGAATGCTTACAGATTTAAGAAAAATTAATGCTGTTATGGAACCCATGGGAACATTACAACCTGGACTCCCTTCTGCTGATTCCAAAAGGATAGGAAATTATTATCATTGATTTAAAAGATTGTTTTTTCACTATCCCATTAGATCCTAAAGATGCTCCAAAATTTGCCTTTACTATTCCCAATATTAATAATAAAGGCCCTAATCAACAATATCAATGGACTGTCTTGCCACAAGGAATGATGAACAGCCCCACCTTATGTCAACACTTTGTATATCAGCCCTTATGTTTAATTAGAGAAAAATATCCACAAGCCTATATTATTCATTATGTGGATGATATTTTATTAGCATACTTTGATAAGAAAATTGTTCAACAAATACTCTTAGAAACCCAAAAGATTTTAGAATTGTATGGATTAGTTATTGCAGCAGATAAAGTTCAAACTGAATCTCCTTATCAATATATGGGATATATATTAAATAGAAACTTAATATTTCCACAAAAAACACAGATTTGAACTGATCAATTAAAAACTTTAAATGATTTTCAAAAATTATTAGGTGATATTAACTGGCTTCATTCAACATTAGGGATTCCTAACTATGGCTTAAAAAATCTATTTAATATATTACAAGGAGATAATGAATTAAACAGTCCTCACTCTTTAACCCCTGAAGCCAAAATAGAAATACAACATGTTACTCAAGCAATTCAAAATCAACAATTGACTAGGATAGAATTAAATCAGCCCATAACAGCCTTAATTATGCCCACCCCATATGCTCCTACAGAAATAATTTGGCAAATGGGGGTTCTAATTGAACGGGTCTTTTTGCCTCATAAACAAACTAAGTTATTGACTACTTATGTGGATATGGTTAGCAAGTTAATATTTAAGATGAGAACTCATATTCAACAATTGTCCGGTTACAATCCAAAGACTGTAATAGTACCATTTTCTAAAATACAAATTGAAAATTTGTATATTCAAAATATTAAATGGCAAATAGCCCTTTCTGATTTTATTGGCAACATTGATTGCCATTATCCTTCTTCTAAGTTGATCAACTTTCTTAAAAAACATGCTTTGATTCTCTCCAAAATAACAAAAATAGAGCCTATTCACAACACTGTCACCTATTTTACTGATGCAAACAAGCACCTCAAAACAGGTTACTTTGGTCCTACTGAAAAGATTTGGCAATCTAAATACTCTTCTGTACAACAGGCTGAATTAAAAGCAATTTACACAGTATTATTGGATATTAAAGAGGCTATTAACATTGTTTCTGATTCACAATATACTGTCAAGGTTACTTCTTTAATTGAGACTGTAATAATACCTCATTCTAATTTGCCTATTATTCAACTGTTTAATCAATTACAAAATGCTATTCTTCATAAAAATAGTCCTTTTTATATTACTCATATTCAATCACATTCACAACTTCCAGGACCTTTAGCAGAAGAAAACAATACTATTGACACTAAACTCATTTCATTTCTTTCCTCAACACAATTTCATGAACTTACACACTTAAATGTTAAAAGATTACAATATAAGTTCCAATTGACTCGTCAACAAGCTAAAGATATTGTATCTCAATGTCCTTCCTGCCAACAAGTTAATTCTGCTCTGACATTGCCTGAAGGTGTTAACCCACAGAGACTATTTCCCAATGATATTTGACAAACTGCTGTAACACATATCCCAACATTTGGCAATGCTGGACTAGTCCATGTGTCCATTGGCACTTATTCTGGAGTGATATTTGCATCGCATCACACAGGAAAAACTGCAAATCACTGTGTTTCCCACTTCAAACAAGCTTTTGCTTACATGGGACTCCCTAAACATATAAAAACTGATAATGGACCAGCTTATACAAGTCACACATTAAAATTATTTTTGAAGACTGGTCTATCAAACACATCACTGAAATTCCACATAACCCACAAGGACAAGCTATAGTTGAACGAGCCCATCAAACATTAAAAAACACTTTACAAAAACAAAAAGGGGGAGAAAGGTATGGAATAGGACCTAATTCGCCAAAAGATAAATTAGCAATAGCTCTTTTTACTCTAAAGTTTTTGGATATTAGAGGAGACTATACAGAACCAGCAGCTATAATACATTGGACAAATAATCAAGCTGCTAATGATTTGCTTTCTAAAAAAGAAACCTTACAACAAACTCAACAACAAGTCTTATGGAGAGACAATAAGAATTGGAAAAAAGGAATTTTACTTAAACAAGGGCGAGGCTATGCTCTTATTTTAACAGAAGAAAATGAACATAGGTAGATCCCAAAATGAAAAATCCGGCTCTGGAAAGAAAAGGACCTACCGTTTGAACCCCTCATTGGAGCCACGTCGATGCTGACCCTTAATCCTGGACCATCTTTATCAGGAAGAACCCGAGAAGCACCTTTGCCAACTTGGGGACAGATAAATAAGCTATCACTAGAAGCAGAGAAGACGGTATTTAGAAGAAGACTTCCAAAAACACCAGACAACTTGTTCTTAGCTATGGTCACTTTGTTGACCATGGTGGTAAGTACACAAGCTGTAGATAATCATCATTTTTGGACTTATATACCTAATCCTCCCCTGTTGAGACCTGTGACTTGGGAAGACTCGCCAGTCCCAATATTCGTAAATGATTCGGCCTGGCTCCCCGGAACTTATGATCAAAATCTTCCTATTAAAGAGGAAGAAGAAGGTCGTCAATTGACGAATTATACTATTGGCTCTGATGCCACTCCTATTTGTATTGGTTTTGGAAGTATATGTCTTAAAACAGGATATCAAAAGTGGCTGTCAGTTGTCAAAGAATCAAACGAGGATAAGACTTCCCTCTTTCTGTTAATTGCTCTTACTTTCTTAGAAAAAGAGGACACTTCCAGCATGATGAATCCACCTGACCTTCCTGATTGTGTTGCTGAAATTAGCCATGGTATTGAAAATTGGTTAAGATGGAAATTATGTAAAGGATCAGAAGGTCACTTATTATTAAATGTTGCAGAAGGCTCCATTATCGACTGGGGACCCCGAAGAACCCCTAAACTTATAGAATCTAAAGTGTCTTCCCCATGGGTATGTAATGACAAAACAATTAGTACTTATAGTAGTCAACTCCTCATATGGCATGGGGTAGGATTAGCTCCCCCTGTGCCTCGTTTAGATCATTATCCTATTCATGATAAAATATGGAAAATACCCATGGCATTAAAAGAACTAATTGCTTGAAAGGGACGATATACTGAATATATTTTAAATGACCCAAAAGCCACCTTTAATTTTACAAAAAAGTCTACCCACACTATTCAGACTTGTGTAAGAATTCCTTTTGTTTTTATGATCGGACCAGCAAAATATGATCCAATTTGGGATTAGTAACATGTATTAACTGTTTATTTTATACATGTATAAATAAGACCATTCCTTTTGATGAAAGTTGGCAGAGTATTTACATTCTTAAAACCAGAACTGGCATATGGGTTCCAGTTGATTTACAATGACCTTGGCAAGAAAGCCCTACATTATATGTTATTGAAGAAATATTGAAAAATCTTAAACGTGTTAAACGTTTTCTGAGATTGCTAATTGCTGCCATCTTAGACATTATTGCTATTACCACTACGGCAGCAGTAGCCGGAATGGCTCTTCATAAATCTGTACAAACAGTTCATTTTGTACAAGAATGGCATAAAGATGCCGGTGTCCTTTGGACCACTCAACAAAAAATTGATGAAAAGTTGGCCTCCCAAGATGCCGACCTTCAACAATCTGTTATTTTATTAGGAGATCAATTAGTCAGTTTACAAAAACAAGTGAGACTAATATGTGATTGGAACTATACTTCCTTTTGTGTAACAGCTTTCAAATATAATAAGGCACAATTCAATTGGGATAAAGTTAAACAACACCTATTGAACCGAGGTAATATTTCTGTAGATATTCAAGATCTACAACAAGATATATTAAAGGCTTTTAATAAACATCTTGATGTAATTTCTGCATCAGATTTTCTTGATACTGTTGCTGATAATCTTTCTTCTCTTACTCCCTTAAAACAGATCAAGACATTTGGGTACAGAATTGCTCTGTTTATGGGAATAATTATGTGTTTGTGTTTCTGTATAGTCTGGAGAAAAACGATCAAGAGACAACGAAGCCAACAACAGCAACTAGCATTTCTCACCATTTCTCATCACGTGCCAAATCAAAATGGGGGAGATGTAGGAGACAGGAAGAATAAAAGAAAAGCAGGCCCTGGCAAGGGCCGCAAAAGAAATTTATAATTATTGATAAACTGGATGCTATAAGGCATGAGACTCTTGGAACAAGTCCAGAGGGAACAGTTCATAATCTTGAAAACAAGCTATGATCCTGGGGTCGGAAAACTGACCCGAGACTGTTTCTCAACTGGAGTCTCAGAGTCACATGTCTTACGTATCTGGTGGAAAATCTATAGAAAAAAATATTAGTCTTAGTTACTGATTTGTTATTGATTACTGTTTCCTAATTACTCAGTGGTTAATGATCATTTTGTTCTTTGGCCCTGAAGGCCACATGAGTTATAATTTAACTCCCTGCATATTCTTTCATTCACGGCTGAAAGTATAACAAAGCTGGCTTGGATTCAGTTTCAGCATCTTCACCTTGAAACGGTGTTGGTCCCCTGATCCTCACTTTTCTCTAAATTCTCGTGTCTCGTTTCTCATTCTCTCGCCGTATCGCGCTTTCGAAAACCCTGCTTGTTGAGCTGGGCTTGACAAAGGACTAAAGGAAACACATCAAAATGTATGCCCACCATCAAGTTCTACCAACAGTTCACCCTGAAGGGAATTCAGGGCAAAGATCAAGAATGAGGCAATCTGTGCTCGGGAAAACAAGTAGAGGAGGCCTCCAGGGGTTAGATATTTTGAGGAGAAAATTGTCTGAACACAGATTCTTCCATCTTGCATACTTACAAAAGAACTAAAATAATTTACCGAGATACCATTCCTCATGACTAACAGTAGCCTTCTAGCGAAATATGTGTTTAGTTACACATACCGCTCCCCCAAAATCACGTACACACTGACTTCTCTCCTCACCTCTTTGGCACAGCTCTTCCGAGCTGTCTGAGAGGCTGTGTCCTGGGCTATAGTCCTCAGCAAGTCTCCCAATAAAACTGAAACTCACAACTCTAATATTGTGCATTTTTTTTTCTTCAGTTGACGTTTGGTTTATTTTATTTTATTTTATTTTTTGGTTTATGTTTATCTTAGTTAATGTGATAGAATGACAGGTATTACAGTGGCAGTCCCCATGACAAACCCATGGCCCCCTGCTTCCATCAAACGTCACTTTGTTTTGCTTCTTGGTTTTTTTTTTTGGCAATGTCCCACAACATGTGAGATCTTTGTCCCCTGCATTGGAAGTGCAGAATCTTAACCACTAGGCCACCAGGGAGGTCCCTCAAAAGCACTCTGTTATGAGACTTTCTCTCTTTGGTTTCCGGAATGTCCCCATAACAAATCTATAGGACATAAATTAAAAGTAGGATGATACAAAATGATCCAACTTAGCTTTATCAATTTAGGTGTAAATGACGATTGACATGTAGGAATGTGATGGACTTTTAGCGATATAGTTCAGTTTAGTTCAGTCGCTTAGTCATGTCCAACTCTTTGCGACCCCATGGACTGCAGCACACCAAGCCTCCCTGTCCATCACTAACTCCCAGAGTTTACCCAAACTCATGTCCATTGAGTCGGTGATGCCATCCAACCATCTCATCCTCTGTTGTCCCCTTCCCCTCCCGCCTTCAATCTTTCCCAGCATCAGGATCTTTTCAAATAAGTCAGTTCTTCGCATCAGGTGGCCAAAGTATTGGAGTTTCACCTTCAACATCAGTCCTTCCAATGAACATCCAGGACTGATCTCCTTTAGGATGGACTGGTTGGATCTCCTTGTAGTCCAAGGGACTCTCAAGAGTCTTCTCCAACACCAATTCAAAAGCATCAATTCTTCAGCGCTCGGCTTTCTTTATAGTCCAACTCTCACATCCATACATGACTACTGGAAAAACCATAGCCTTGACTAGGTGGACCTTTGTTGGCAAAGTAATGTCTCTGCTTTTTAATATGGTGTCTAGGTTGGTCATAGCTTTTCTTCCAAGGAGCAAGCGTCTTTTAATTTCATGGCTGCAATCACCATCTGCAGTGATTTTGGAGCCCTCCAAAATAAAATCTGCCACTGTTTCCACTGTTTCTCCAACTATTTGCCATGAAGTGATGGGACCAGATGCCATGATCTTAGTTTTCTGAATGCTGAGCTTTAAGCCAAATTTGTTTACTATTGATTCATTGAGAGTGCTTAGTTGTCAAGAATAGAATTCACTCCAGCTAGTATTTCTCAGGAAAGGAACTTATTAAGGGTTACTGTGTCATTCACAAAGTGTCTCAGAGGGAAGTTAATCAGGCTTGGATGCCATGGTGTCAGAAACATCAGTTGAATCATGTCCCAGGGCTGCCTTGGTGGCCACCCACTGATCCCTGCCCATGCCCTACCTCCCCCCGCCACCCACCCCCCTCCGCCCCCACCAGGCTCACACGCTGCAGCCGCCCAACCTGGAGGTCTCTGCCACAACAGGTGCCAGATACCTTCCACATGGTGCTACCTCTCCATGTCACTAGCTTCTCAACTAACATTTCACAAAGGGAGCATTTGATTGATGGAGCCCGTCATTGGCCTGCCACCGGGTACAAGGGATGCTGGGAAAGTGAGCTTCTGGCTTTTGCCTCCAGACAGGGTGTGGAGTTCTTAGATGGAGAATCTCTAAAAAGAAAGCAATGTGTGGGCATTTGTCCCTGAGACAGCACAGCCCTGGATGCCCAGCAGTTATTTTGTTTTTTTGGCTGTCCTGGGTCTTAGTTGTGGCAAATGGGATCTCCCATCTTTGTTGCAGCATGTGGGATCTTTTTATTTTTAGTTGCTGCCAAGATCTTTAGTTGTGGCCTGTAAGCTCTTAGCTGCCGAACGTGGAATCTAGTTCCCTGACCAGGGATCAAACCTAGGCCTCCTCCGTTGGGAATACAGAGTCTTAGTCACTGGGCCACCAGGGAAGTCCCCCAGCATTTTTGGATAAAAGATAGTTTTTGATTCATTGGCCCCATAAACAGTGAGTCTGATGGCCACTTTCTGGGCCAGCAGGACAGATGTTCAGGTGGGGCGATGCTGTCATCCTTACTGGAACCCACTGGGTGAACTGCTGCCCCTTCCTTACCAGAAGGACAGTGCTGTGCACAGCTTCTCAGGACCTGGGCTTCCAGTACCCTCCCCGGTCTGGTCGTCTGTGCTCTGTCCGCAGTGCTCACCCTCAGCCAGGGACTTCCTTCTTTCCATTGTACCTAAGGATCCGGGATCTGCTTGATTTGGATTTAACTCCTACTCGGTGAGGCAGTTTCCTCTTTGCAAAGGCCCATTCTTTTTCTTTATATTTTAATTGTGTATATTTCATAAAATACAAATGTTGCAAGTTGATGGCTCAGGTGAATTTTTACAAATGTAAACACACAGATTAAGACAGATAACATCCCTGGACCCCAGGAAGTTCTTACATTCCCTCTCCTAGTTACTGTCCCACGAGAGAACCACTTCTAAACGCCACAAAATCATTTTGCCAATTCTTGAACTTGTCAAAATGGAATGCAACAGTATATACCCTCTCATGTCTGGTTTCTTTCACGCCACATGAAAGGCTCAGGAGATTTCAATTTTTCTTGTTTGTCTTAGTGTTCTACAGTGAGCAAATTTTACTGTAATTCAGTTTATTTTTTACAGATAGTAATATCTTTAAAAATAATAGCAATACCTGTCAATTACAATATTTTCAGAAAGTATAGGGGTTTTTTTTGTGAGCAGAAAAAGTGGAACTTGAAAAATCATAGAACTGTACAAAAACAGTTTATAATCATATGCATAGAAATAATGAAGTGGCAACTAAGATGTATGTTGTCCCAAAGTTTCAAGGTGGCTCCAATCTCCTCTTGGGCCCCTCATCATTAACCCCAACACTAGGCTGTCTGTACAACCTTATAGATTCCTGCAGCAGCTAGCATTACTGAAACAAATTTGGGTCTGCCTGCCTGACTTACAGCAAAGCCAGCCTGCTGACACCAGGTTATGGTGAAAAAAAGTACAGTGTTTATTGCAGGGTGCCAAGCAAGGGAGTGAGAGACAAGCCTCAGAGCTACTCTGCTTTGTCTTTGAGTTAGAGGTTTTTATTTATTTTGTTAATTAATTATTTAATTTTAGTTTTGGTTGTGATAGGACTTTGTTGCTGTTCATGGGCTTTCTCTAGTTGTGGTGCACCAGCTTCTCAGTGCCGTGGCTTCTCTTGTTGCAGAGCATGGGCTCCAGGTGCGCAGGCTCAGTATTGTGGTGCTTGGGCTTAGCTGCTCCTTGACATGTGGGATCTTCCTGGACCAGGGATCAAGCCTATGTCCCCTGCATTGGCAGGTGGATTCATATCCACTGTACCACCAGGGAAGTCCAAGTTAGAGGTTTTTTAAATGCGGAAGAGCAAAGAGGCTGGAATGAAGCATGGTCTTGTGACATTTACGTGGCATTTCTTAAATGTAGTTTTCGAAGTCAAGATGTCTCTGGTTTATAATTCCTTGGGGATCTGTTAGCTTATCCTGTCCTGAAGAAACAACTTGAATTTTTACGTTGGTGATGATATCTAAAACAGAAATTTTAGTACATTAATGATATTATCGACAATAACACTTTTAGTCATTTAATGCTGATTAGCATAGGATTGAGGTCAGAGGGGATAAAGAAAGGGAATAAAGCTTTAGGCATAAAGATTAATCAGGGACTTCCCTGGTGGTCCAGTGATTAAGAATCCACCTTTCAATTCATGGGACTCAGATTTGATCCTTGGTGGAGGAACTAAGATCCCACATGCTGTGGGGCAACTAAATCTGCACAACACAGCTAGAAAGAAGCCCATGCACCACAACGGAGATCCTCTGTGCCACAGCTAGGACCTGACACAGCCAAGTACGTTTAAAAAAAGAAGATTAATCATATACTCAGTAAGGGAACTCAGTTTCAGGGGGATTCAGTTACAATAGGTTCCACAACAGAGGTGGTTAGCAAAGGGCCCCAGCAGAGGACAGGCATAAATCTGTACCATTTCTGTATCATTTCAAGGGCCCACTGGGGCTAGCACTGAGTTTAGAGACATGGGGGTCTCCTGGGCTTTGGGGAGCTTCTCTGACTGCAGGAATTCCAGATTAAGCCTTTGTACTATCAATTGAAAACACACACACACACACACACAGTGAGAACAACGGATTTCAGTTTTATTTTAGGACTTACCTGAAGACTGTTGGGAGGAAGAAATTTTCCTCTACCCTTTTAAGTTCTTCTGGTTGGTCTAAGAATGAAATTGACATGAGACAGATTAACAGGAGAAAATAAAACAAAGTTAGTAACATGAATACATGGGAAAGACCCAGAAAAACTGAATAAGTCACCAAAACGGCTGAATCCTTCACCATAGATACCATCTTCAACTGAAGACAAAAGAGGATGCTGGAGGAAGGAGTTTAAGACTTTGAAGGGGCAGGGAGATAGAAAAGCAAATGCTCGGCAAATAAATGTTTACTGGGCCATGCAGAGACAATGGGATAGAGTGGTCTCCTATCTCCAAGCACTGCCCTCGCCCCCATGCACATGCTTGCGCCTACATGCGTGCCCGCTCAGTCGTCCAGTAATGTTGAACTCTGCGATCTCATGGCACTTAGCCTGTATTCTTTGTAGATGTTTCTGGTAATAAGTCTGTTTCTGAAACAGATCGTCTATCTAAATTCTTCAGGGAATTTGGGAGAAAATGAGAAGTTTCTACCTGAGTCTTTTGTTTTCATCTTGAAACAATATGCATTTCAGAGATATTTTGGGGTGGCATGTTTTGCTTCCTTGCAGTCCTGCTTTGAAATTTTTAAGAAGTTTCACATTTCAGAAGCTGAGTTGGTGGATTGTTCCATCTCTCTTAGTCCTGACAACAGGACTCATTTGATTAGACAACAGTCTAATCAAATTCATTTTAGGAGATGCTGATACAGGGGGATTCTCAAAGTTAGGTCTATAAGGTGCAAGCAATCAGGTATTTAATAAGAGACATATCTATGGAGGAAAACAAAGGTTAATGATTGGAGCAAATTATTAATATAAACCCAGTGTTTGAGTCCTAAAAGCTACCAGTGAAGGTTTCTAGGTGTGAGGGTCGAAGCACCTGTTGAAGTTTGAAATGTCTGTGATGATGCTGTCAGTTATTTAGGTAAACTTTCTGAGTGGCCCCAACAACAACAGAAGTGAAAGCTTCTGTTTAAACATGTGTTTAAACATGAGCTGTTGTGGTGATTTCTCTGAAGTTTCTATCAAATCATCCAGCTTTAGTTTGCAGGGCTTCAGGAAAAAGGGCAGTTTTAGTTCTCAATGATTCCAAGTCAAAGTAGGAAAAAGATTGGAAGAGTGTGGAGAGCTATAGTCAAATATTTGAGGAAACCCTAAGAATTCAGGATCCAGTCCAGTTTACTGATGGAAAAACAAAAACTTCAAAGATGATAAACAGAACCAGAATCTAATATCTACAACTGCTGTGGTATAATTTCTGCCGAAACACTTTTTTTCTCTCTGTAAAATCACCCATCATCCCAAGCTATTTTTCTTGCTGATAGATTTTGTAACAGGGATAGCATAAACTTATTTGGCTTTTGGTAAGCCTAGGTACAATAAAAGTTTTACATTTAATGCTGATAACAGTAAAAAACATGCTTATTTTAATTAAACCAGTAATTTGCAATTTGCTTTTATTTAATAAAGATTAGTCCTAGAACCCTTGGAGTAGGAAATGGCAACCCACTCCAGTGTTTTTGCCTGGACAATTTCATGGACAGAGGAGCCACAGTTCATGGGACTGCAAGGAGTAGACACGATTGAGCACGCATGCATGCACTAGTCCCAGAACATGTGAACTTGAAAAATGTTTGGATTAGTTTCTATTACACTTTTGAGATTTAGAGATATTTGATTTGTAAGTGTTTACTTTTAAGCCCATTAAATAGAGATCTTTACAAATTAATTTTGGCAATACACCCAGAGGTAGAAAACTACTACATCTATAACGTACATGTTTAGACTTAAAGACAGACACAACCAGAGACCTCATAGCTTTCATTTAAAAATTTTAGTTGTAAATCCGACATAACAGTATAAAGCTCATTAGTTTATAAATAAAAGTTGAAATAAGTTTATTTGCTCTGATGGCTAAGGCTTTTTACTCTTTGTGGAAAAGAGTTTTAAGATTTGTATTTGTCCTTAATAAATCCTCACGTGGGCTGTGAACTAGTTTTTTAAAAATAATTTTATCTATTTATTCTTGGCTGTGCTGGGTCTTCGTTGCTGCGTGTGGGCCTTTCTCTAGTTGCGGCGATCAGTGTCTACTCTCGAGTTGTGCTGTGACTGCTTTTCGTTGCGATGTCTTCTCTTGCTGCAGGGGCTTTCGGTGGCCCTGTCTTCAGTAGTTGTGGCTCATGGGCTTAGTTGCTCCCCAGCAAGTGGGATATTCCCAGACCAGGGATCAAATCCACATCTCCTGCATTGGCAGGTGAATTCTTTACCACTGAGCCACCAGGGAAGCTCTGTGAACTAGTTTTTGGGTAAGGAAGAACTCCAGCAATTTATATTTTTTAAAAGGTCTCTTTTCTTCTTTGGTTTCAAGTTTTACCTGATCGAGTTAACTAGGCTCATTCTCAGGCTATTGTGTGCTGTCTTTATATTTCTGATTTTGTAGAGTTTTCAAGACAAAGACAGTTACTTTCAATTCCCCAAAGAAGTGGACTGCTGTCTAAATGATATCAAAAGATTGATTTGCCCAACTACATTTTTTTTTTCAATTTGCTTCTTTTTATCAGTGAGATTTTCAACTAAATGGGAAATCAAAAGATGTTTATGTTCTAAAACTTCAGGGTTCAGTGTACTATGCCTTCAAAAGTTTGCACAAGGCATTCAACAAAGACCCCTTTTCCAAGCACACAAGTCAACCCCAGATCAATTCATCCTAGGGGCAAAAAGCTCCCACTATTGCTCATTTTAGCCCCTTAATGTTAGTAGGGGCAACTGAACCCACACAATGTGAGTCCCCAGTTTTTACCTCATATTGTATGGATTCAGTCATCCCTACTAGTTTTCTTTAGCATGTTGAATTAACACTGCCTGAAGGCTGGATTTCTATGCCCTGTGTTACAGGTGAGGCAAACATTCCCCAGTGAGACACAGTGTCTGTCCCCACGATTGTTGTTGTTGTTCACTTGCTCAGTCGTGTTTCACTCTTTGTGACCCCAAGGCCTGTAGCCCACCAGGCTCCTCTGTTCAAATCAGTCAAAAGAGATGCCACCACCTTACAAAAAGCCCATTCAGATATTTCAGTTTCCTTAGAAACGTTCATCTCAATTCTGTTAACTCGTACACTTTTAACCATAGCCTCCATTAGGACCCCATCAGCAAGTCCTAGTCTTACAGCTGTTACTGAACCAAATTTGGGTTCCTTTGCTCGACTCCACAGCAAAGTCAATTTACTGACATTGGGTTATGGTGAAACAAAGTACAGCGTTTATTGCAGAGGACCAGGCAACGAAAGTGGGTAGCTTATGCTCAAAAGACCTGAACTCCCCCAAGGGCTTTCAGGAAAGTGTTTTTAAAGGCAACATTAGGGTGATGGCTGCAGCTTGCAGACTTTCTTCTAACTGGCTGGTTGTGAGGTGAGTGAAGTGAAGCTGCTCAGTCGTGTCCGACTCTTTGTGACCCCATGGACTGTAGCCTACCGCACTCCTCTGTCCATGGAATTCTCCAGGCAAGAGTACTGGAGTAGGTTGCCATTTCCTTCTCCAGAGGATCTTCCTGACCCAGGGATTGAACCTGGGTCCTCCCGCATTGTAGGCAGATGCTTTACCATCTGATATTTCAGGAATCTTTATCATCAGCCTTCTGATTCCAGACAGTCTGGAGTCTACATGCTTGCGGTCAGTGAGTCTCCATCCTTTGCCAGGGGAGGGTTTTAGTTTCTGCAGAACAACTCAAAGCTCTGAATCAGATGGTTATCTAGAGCCCTTGAGGAAGAACCAGGACTCTTTTATTACTGAACTATTGTTTAAGTTACCATTCTTTTTCTTGATGGACAGCTTTTCATTTGATTTTGTATTCCCTCACTTCTCTAATTGCTAACTTCTTGAACCTGCTCTTTGGAACTCAGGGGAGGTCTAGGAGATGAAAGCTTTTTCTACAAACAAGAAGTGGGGGACACAGAGGAGTCTTGTCACTGGGAAGTTCCCACAGGATCCTGCTCAGTTTTAATCCCCCCTTTTCTTTGATATTCCTCAGTTCTGAGGGGAACAGAAATGGGACAAGAAAGACAATAGAGTTTTTGGTAGAGAAGTTAATGACAAACTTGGCAGGGGAACTCAGTTTTAGGGGGGACTCAGTTTTGCAAGGAGTCCCAGAAACTTTTTCCTTTTATCCTCTGGCTACTTTTTTAAAACTTTTTTTTATATTGGAGTATAGCCAACTAACAATGTTGTGATAGTTTCGATGTCCCCTGGTATTTTATCTACTCCAGTATAAAAGGCTTTGGGTCCTCACTGAAGGATGGAGCCAAGGGACTCACGTTCTTTGGTCAGTCTTTAACTTGACTAATTGGTCTAACTGTTGCCCTAAGTAATTCTGGTCAGATTTTTCATTGCATATTTTTTCTTCCAGTTTCTAATTTTTCTAAAATGGGAGTAAACAGAGTGGACTTGGCCCTCAAACAAGTCCACTCTGCTTACTCCCATTTTAGAAAAATTAAAAAACTGGAAGAAAAAAAATACACTGAAAAATCCGACCAGAATTCCAATCCCAAAGAAAGGCAATGTCAAAGAACGCTCAAACTACTGCACAATTGCACTCATCTCACACGCTAGTAAAGTAATGCTCAAAATTCTCCAAGCCAGGCTTCAGCAATACGTGAACCATGAACTTCCAGATGTTCAAGCTGGTTTTAGAAAAGGCAGAGGAACCAGAGATCAAATAGCCAACATCCTCTGGATCATCAAAAAAGCAAGAGAGTTCCAGAAAAACATCTATTTCTGCTTCATTGATTATGCCAAAGCCTTTGACTGTGTGGATCACAATAAGCTGTGGAAAATTCTGAAAGAGATGGGAATATCAGACCACTTGACCTGCCT
Source organism: Giraffa tippelskirchi (assembly GCF_054371585.1). Lineage (NCBI taxonomy): Eukaryota > Metazoa > Chordata > Mammalia > Artiodactyla > Giraffidae > Giraffa > Giraffa tippelskirchi. The sequence goes on along the minus strand of NC_137286.1, from coordinate 33,299,118 downwards.
CTTGAGAAATCTGTATGCAGGTCAGGAAGCAACAGTTAGAACCGTACATGGAACAATGGACTGGTTCAAAATTGGGAAAGGAGTACGTCAAGGCTGTATGTAGTCACCTTGCTTATATAACTTACATGCAGAGTACATCATGAGAAACGCTGGGCTGGAAGAAACACAAGCTGGAATCAAGATTGCCGGGAGAAATATCAATAACCTCAGATATGCAGATGACACCACCCTTACCGCAGAAAGTGAAGAAGAACTAAAGAGCCTCTTAATGAAAGTGAAAGAGGAGAGTGAAAAAGTTGGCTTAAAGCTCAACATTCAGAAAACTAAGATCATGGCATCTGGTCCCATCACTTCTTGGCAAATAGATGGGGAAACAGTGGCTGACTTTGTTTTGGGGGGCTCCAAAATCACTGCAGATGGTGATTGCAGCCATGAAATTAAAAGACACTTACTCCTTGGAAGGAAGGTTATGACCAACCTAGACAGCATATTAAAAAGCAGAGACATTACTTTGCCAACAAACGTCCATCTAGTCAAGGCTATGGTTTTTCCAGCAGTCATGTATGGATGTGAGATTTGGACTACAAAGAAAGCTGAGTGCTGAAGAATTGATGCTTTTGAACTGTGGTGTTGGAGAAGACTCTTGAGAGTCCCTTGGACTGCAAGGAGATCCAACCAGTCCATCCTAAAGGAGATCAGTCCTGGATGTTCATTGGAAGGACTGATGTTGAAGGTGAAACTCCAATACTTTGGCCACCTGATGCGAAGAACTGACTTATTTGAAAAGACCCTGATGCTGGGGAAGATTGAAGGTGGGAGGAGAAGGGGACGACAGAGGATGAGATGGTTGGATGGCATCACCGACTCAATGGACATGAGTTTGGGTAAACTCTGGGAGTTAGTGATGGACAGGGAGGCTTGGTGTGCTGCGGTCCATGGGTTCGCAAAGAGTTGGACATGACTAAGCGACTGAACTGAACTGAATGTTTGGTGAGACCAGTGGAGGGGGGATCTCATTGACCCATCCAACGTTAGGTAAAGTTGTATTAAAACCTTTGTTTTGGGTGGGGGGTCCAGGAAGGGGAACACATGTAAACCCATGGCTGATTCATGTCAATGTATGGCAAAAACTATTACAATATTATAAAGTAATTAGCCCCCAACTAAAATAAATAAATTTATTAAAAAAAACAAAAAACAAAAAACTACTTTTGATGCATTCCATAGGAAAAAAAAAAAACCTTTGTTTTAACCCCATCAATGTCTGTTTTATTTATCCCATTTGTTAATAAACATTTAAAGATTTTCATTCTGCCTGAAAGGTCCAGTGACTCTTCCCTTTTGAGTTCTCTTTATTCTACCACTCCCAATATTTGTTTTATTTACCTCATGTTTAAATAACCCCTTAAAATTTCCACCTTGTTCCCCATGAGGGAAAACTGAGACACCAAACTCCTTAAGGCTTTCCAAACCATTTTTTTTTCTATTTTTCTCATCAGGGAGTTCTTAAAGTTAGTTGCTATATTTCTTTGTATCTACCCTCTTAATTTATTCTTTTTCATAGGTACCAATAAAACAGGTACTTATGATGAGAGCTCTGTAAAATATTTTATCACTTTAGAAGCTTTTCCAATTTAAAGGATCCATCATCTTGCCATTGATAAAGATCTTAATAGTGACTCAAAACAACAAAATGCAAGAGATATCCCCACAAGAGAGTGTAAAGAATTCAGCCTTCACAAGATCCACAAAGTTCAGTCTCAAATATAGTCTAAGAAATTAAAGACCTTTGTTGCATTACTAATAAAGCAATGAGGGTTGAGATGACAAAGGCCCCATATGGACTGAGATCCAATATGACAAACTCCCCCAAGAACTGGCATGACTGGATAAAGAGACTGCTAGGAATCCCAGTCTATTCAACTGGCTCCCAAATGCCCACTGGTAGGTGCCCCTTGTGTTAGTTGGGCCATAAGGAAGGCTGAGCGCCAAAGAATTGATGCTTTCAAAATGAGGTGCTAGAGAGGATTCTTGAGAGTCCCTTGGACAGCAAAGAGATCAAACCAGTCAATCCTAAAGGAAATCAATCCTGAATATTCATTGGAAGGACTGTTGCTAAAGCTGAAGATCCAAACTTTGACCACCTGATGGGACGTGTCCACTCATTGGGAAAGACCCTGATGCTGGGAAAGATTGAGGGCAGGAAGAGAAGGGGCGACAGGGGATGAGATGGTTGGATGGCATCACCAACTCAATAGACATGAATTTGTGCAAACTCCAGGAGAGAGTAGAGGACAGAGGAGCCCGGCGTGCTGCAGCCCATGGGGCCACAAAGAGACAGACTAGACTTAGTGACTGAACAACAACAACGAAAGTGCACCTGCCAGATGGTAGAGAAAGTAGAGAATATTCTCTCTGGTTTACAAGCCAAGCTCTCAAGACACAGAACAAGATGAACGAAAAACCTAATCAGATGACCGATTTTCTTCCTTATGACAAAGGACACAAAAAACAGACAAGGAAAAACAGTGACAATTTCTGAGAGGAAAAGAATCAACAAATCGAGAGTACTCTGCCAAATTTCAAGCCAAGAGTCACCAAAATCCAGCTAGCCCTATATTTGTTTTCTCTAGATAATCTATTTTAGGAAAGAAAAAACTTACCACTCTTGTTTCCAACAGATCCTGAAGATAGAGATTCAGGAGACAGGCATAGTAAGAATTCTTAAAATTTGTCAGTCATCCTAGGGTCTCTTAACTGTAGCAGCTTTGAAATGAGTAGTGTCCAGCCAGTAAAGCTGCATCCCACCCTTGTTGCCAGCTCTTGGGGAGGAAGAAATTTTCCTCTGCCCTTCTAGGTTCCTCTGGCTGGTCTAAGAATGAAATTGACATGAGACTGATGTCTCATCAGAAGAAAATAAAACGAAGTTTAATAACACACGTAAATGGGAGAGATCCAGAAAAACGAACAGGCCGAAATACTTGAAACTTTCACCTAACTTAGACCTAAGTACTGTCTAATTAAAAAATAGCCACAATCTAAGAGTTGAGAAGCATATTTTATTTGGTGGGAATTTTTAGGACTTTAAGCCTGGGAGATAGCATCTCAAGTGACCCTGAGAGAACTTCTCTGAGGAGGTGAGATGAGGAGCCAGGTTATATAGAAGTTTTATAACAAAGGGCACGTAGTCTGAACATCAAAATATTGTAATTAAAAGAAACCAGATATCCTAAGTTAATGAGTTTAGCACTTTTCTATACATGAGAAGATGTAAGAGTCTACTTCTGCTTCATTGACTATGCTAAAGCCTTTGACTGTGTGAATCACAACAAACTGTGGAAAATTCTTAAAGAGATGGGAATACCAGACCACCTTACCTGCCTCAGAGAAACCTGAGAAACCTGTATGCAGGTCAAGAAGCAACAGGTAGAACTGTACATGGAACAATGGACTGGTTCAAAATTGGGAAAGGAGTACGTCAAGGCTGTATGTAGTCACCCTGCTTATTTAACTTATATGCAGAGTACATCATGTGAAATGGCAGGCTGGATGAAGCTCAAGCTGGAATCAAGATTGCCGGGAGAAATATCAATAATCTCATGTATGCAAATGACAGCACCTTTATGGCAGAAAGTGAAGAGGAACTAAAGAGTCCCTTGATGAAGGTGAAAGAGGAGAGTGAAAAGCTGGCTTAAAACTCAACATTCAAAAGATGAAGATCATGGCATCCAGTCCCATCACTTTGTGGCACATGGATGGGGAAATAATGGAAACAATGAATAACTTTATTTTCTTGGGCTCCAAAATCACTGAGGAAGGTGACTGCAGCCATGAAAATAAAAGACACTTGCTCCTTGGAAGAAAAGCTATGACAAACCTAGACAGCATATTAAAATGAGAGACATTGCTGACAAAGGTCCATATAGTCAAAGCTATGGTTTTTCTGGTAGTCACGTATGAATGTGAGAGTTGGACAATAAGAAGGCTGAGCAATGAAGAACTCATGCTTTTGAACTGTGAAAGACTCTTGAGAGTCCCTTGGACTGCAAGGAAATCAAACAAGTCAATTCTGAAGGAAATGAACCCTGAATATTCATTGGAAGGACTGATGCTGAAGCTGAAGCTCCAATACTTTGGCCACCTGATGCGAAAAGCTGACTCATCGGAAAAGACCCTGATGCTGGGAAAGATTGAAGGCAGGAGGAGAAGGGGACGACAGAGGATGAGATGGTTGGATGGCATCACTGACTCAATGGACATGAGTTTGAGCAAACTCTGGGAGATGGTAAAGGACAGGGAAGCCTGGCATGCCGCAATCAAAGGGCTTGCAAAGAGTTGGACACAACTGAGTGGCTGAACAACAACTACAAGAGTCTGGGCTCACTGAAATCATTTTTTTCATTTGTATCTCAGCTATCTGGGGCCAGTATCCTGTGTTTTTCCCATAAAAGAAGATGTTGGAGGTAGGGTCTTAAGGGCTTTGAAGGGGCATGGTGATGGAATAGCAAATGTTTGGTAAGTAGATGTTTGCTGGCCCATGCAGAGACAATGGGATACAAAGGGGTCTGTCTCATCTCTGTCTCTAAGCCCATATTCTTTGCAGATGTCCCTGGTGATTCCTGAAACAGGCCCTCTATCTAAATTCTTCAGGCCGTTAGAGGGAAGGTCAGTTTTTTCCCAAGTCTTTTGGGCCTTGATTGTTTTCATTTTTAAATAATCTGCATTCTAAAGAGATATATTGGGATGGCAGATTTTGCTCTCCTACAGGACTTTGGCCTAGGAGACTGCTCTCAGCTAGCTCTGAAGATCTGTTCCAGAAAAGTAAGGGAAAAGCTAGGGTTTATATCAATCTTTTTTTTTTTTGCTGGGAGAGGAGGGATGAATATGTAGTCAAACATAAAAAGATTACTGCTAATCCCAAACAACAGACATCTCAAGTGAATGATTTTAGTGTTTTTCTATATATGTTGTTGTTTAGTCACTAAGTCTTGTCTGACTCTTTTGAGACCCCATAGACTGTAGCTCACCAGGCTCCTCTGTCCATGGGATTTTCTAGGCAAGAATACTGGAGTGGATTGCCATTTCCTTCTCCCTGGGATCTTCCTAACCCAGGGATTGAACCCTTGTCTCTTGCACTGCAGGTGGATTTTTTACCGACTGAGCCTCCAGGGAAGTTATGTGTGCAAGAATCTGGGGTCATGGAAAGTTTCCCTTAGGTATACATCTTATCTAGGGACCAGTACAATGCTTCTTCTTCATCCTGAAGTCTCCTCAGGGTGCACTGAGGGGGTCCCCTCAGGTGGGTGACCACAGCGGCTGAACACTTGATGTTTGTAGAACTGGAATGATGGGCTACATTCTTTCCTTTACAGTACCGAGTCTGGGAGGAGCTGTGTGGGCTGGAGTCAGCCGGAGGAGGCTGACCGCTCTGTCAGCTTCTCACTTAGCCTTGAGCTGGTGATTATAAGCTGGGTCCCAGGGCCCCAGGGCCAGAGTCACCTGCTGCAGTACGAGCAGGGACGGCGGCAGCTGTGGGGGCAGCATGCTGGCCAGGGGGCTTCCCTTCCGCTCAGTCCTGGTCAAAGGCTGCCCACCCCTCCTGAGCACGGGGAGGGAGAGCTGGGGGCACCACAGGGTGGGCACTGGAGGGGGAGCTGGCATCTCCACTAAGACCCCTCGCCCCTACAATGAGATCCCCTCCCTTGGTGACAATGGCTGGCTTAACCTGTACCATTTCTGGAGGAAGAAGGGCTCACAGAGACTCCATTTTCTCCACATCGAGAACTTCCAGAAGTATGGCCCCATTTACAGGTAAGCCTGGCAGAGGATGGGAGCTGGAGGCATAGGGAAGCCTGTGGTGGCCCCCTCCCCAAAAGGTCTGCCCTCCCCTTCCAGGCTCTGGTTTGCCTCTGACTTTATTTCTTCCTGCCTGGGGGTGGCCGGAGTAGAGTTAATGCTTCCCAGACAGTGGGTTCACTTCCCAGCCCTGAGGCCTCAACAGTCCCTGGGCTCTACACCCTTTGAAACTTTGGGGAGGTGGGGAGGCCAAGAGAATAAGCCTCGGTACCTCCATTATCTGCAGGACACTTTGCAAGGTGTGGTTGTCATCCCCATTATCAGAGGAGAAGGAGGTTCAGAGAGGTTAAGACTCCAGCCCCGATCACTCAGCTAGAAGCCCGTCCTGCTGCAGTGCTGGCCTTGTCACCCCTGGGCCTGTGGGGCTCTGAGTGGCTGATTGGTCCCTTCCGCTAGGCCTGGCTGCCATCCCTCTTCCCCAAACATCTGCCTTGCGTCCAGCCAGGAGGGAGGGCCTTTGGTCTTTTGGCCTCGGTGTACCCCACCTTCTTGCCCTGGGGTGGGGGTGAGGTCTAGGAGCTGCCCTTGGGAGGGAGGCCTCTTTGTTCTGGTTTAGCAGTTTCTAAGGTAGGTGGGCTTCAAGAGACATTTGGGTTCCTTTCTGAGAGCATAGGTGAGGGGGATTAGAGGTGGCAAAGGTGACGGTTGAGGGCAGGGAGGGGATACCAGGAAGGATAATGCTTTACTTTTACTTTATTTTGTTTTGATGGGGGGGATGCACTGCGTGGCATGTGGGATCTTAGTTCTCTGCCCAGGGATTGAACCTGTGTCCCCTGCAGTGGGAGAACTGAGCTGTAACCACTGGACTGACAGTGAATTCCCCCTTTTAAAGTTATAAGTGGTTTTTTAGAACTGGTTGGAAACAGGGCACCCCCTTAGCCCCAGGCTGAATGTTAGGTTTGGAAGGACTTTGCTCCTGAGTCTCTCTTCTTTGTCTTTCTGTCTCTTTCTCTCCCTTCTAAGTCTCTCTCCCCAGTCTCACTTCATGGATCTTTCATTATTCCCTGCTTCCTCCCTTCCTCCTCCTTCCTGTTCCTAGCTGCTTGTAGGAACTTTTATTTTATAAAGCCCCTATTTTCTGAGTCACTTTCATCTGAGTCTTGCAACCTGTCCTTAAATTTGGCATTATTCCCAATTCACAGATGGGATAACTGAGACCCAGAGAGAAGGGTCTTGCCAAGGTCACACAGTTCATCAGGGCAAAGCCAGGGCTGGAACCCTGATTGTTTAGCTTCCAGTTCAGGGTGTCAGGTTTCCCAGGGGGCGCTAGTGGTAAAGAATCCACCTGCCAATGCCGGAGATGCAAGAGATGTGGGTTTGATCCCTGGGTCAGGAAAATCCCCTGGAGGAGGACATGGCAACCCATTCCAGTATTCTTGCCTGGAAATCCCATGGACAGAGGAGTCTGGTGGGCTAGAGTCCATGGGGTCCAAAAGAGTCGGATATGAGTGAGCATGCACATTATTATATTATTCAGGGTGTCAGTGTTCTCACTATAGCCTTGAAATAATAAACTTCTAAATGAACATGAGGAATTTACACGTTTCATGGACTTTCCCTGAGTACAAGGCTATTCCTGTTCTTCATTCAATAGTTTAGAAAAGTTGATATCAAATATAATCTCAGTTTTGATAATATTTATGTACCATTCAGAATGTGAATGTATTTATACACTATTTTGTGTTGTCCTATAACAATGTACCAAGCACTTCTTTTCTCTTTTCTCTCTTTAATACAATTTTAAAAGGCAGCATAGTAACCCATAGTATGGATAAGGCATATTTTTTTTAAACTAGCTTTTTAAAGTGGATATTTAGGCCACTCTAGGTTTTTTTTCTTTTTTTTAACTATTAGATATCCTTATCCATTATTTTTTTTCTATGAACATTTTCATCCATCAGGCATCACTGATGTCAGATAGCTGCCTTGGGCTAGATTCCCAGAGGTAGAATTGATAATAACAATAGCAGTTCAAGGACTTTGCTTAGCTGTTTTTAATGGAGCCAGTGGTTTGAGGATGTGTGGCAGCTGGAAAAACACTGAGGGGATTTTCTGGGAGGCCATCATTGGCCAAGGAGACTTGGGGAAGATAGGCCTGGGCTCTGTGGGTTAGTGGCTAAAGCCATGCTCTCTCCCTCTCCCCATCCTCTCCTTCTCCCCTCCCCCTTGCTCTCCATTCTCAAGGGAGAGGGAGGAAGAGAGGGGAAGGAAGGTAGAGAGAGGGAGAGAATGAGAATTTGGCTTATATTTGTATGCTTTTATATTTTATCATGAAGTATATCTTGAATTAACTTTCTTATGCAAAAGGCAGATGCAAGTGAGAAGCAGAATTTTCTGTTGTTTCATGACAGTTGTACGTTAATACTATGCAAAGTGCCTTAAGGTATATTTATACCTGGGGCTTGATGTTTTACCTCAGTTTTACTTTAATAGTGACAGAGTACTTTGTTGGGCATCTAACTCCTGGGGGAGGGTGACCAGTCCCAGAACTTCAATCCTAGAGCTTAGAAGGGACTGCCTGGCCTGGTGTGTGACCTGCCTAGCAAGCTACATGGAGTCACTCTAGTCCAGGGTTACTCCCAGCTGCCATGAAAGTGCCATGTTTCTGAGCTCTGCATAGGTGAGAGGGTGGAGGGTGCTGAGAGTGTAGACACACAGGAAGAATGAACATTGGAGGACCTGATGATCCAGGGGAAGCCCTGGGTAGGGGTGGACTTGATCCTGAGGATGTGTAGGAGCCACTGTGATGATAAGATGAGCACGAAGCGGTTCCTTAGAGAATGTCTTCCCAGGTGGCACAGTGGTAAAGAATCTGCCTGCCAATGCAGGAGATGCAGGAGACGAGGGTTCCATCCCTGGGTCAGGAAGATCCCTTGGAGGAGGGCATGGCAACCCACTCCAGTATTCTTCCCTGGAGAATTCCATGGACAGAGGAGCCTGGTGGGTTACAGTCCATAAGGTCACAAAGAATCAGACACAACTGAGCACAGACACACACAATAGGAATCACACTCATAGATTTCATATCATCTTATCCTTCAGCAATCCTGTCAGGCACGTATTGTATTTATCTCCGCTGGAGAAACTGAGACTCAGAGGGTGAGACTAAGGCCATACAGTGAGGAAACTATGGGCCAGGATCCACTCCCAGGCTTGTCTGCTCTGTGCTGTCAGCCGCAAAGTGGTTACAGAGGAGCCGAGCCCTGAGCCCTGATTGCTCAGGGTGTGCAGGACTCTCCTTAGATCCTTACCTCACAGCACCCCTCTTCTGTCCCTCCAGGGAGAAGCTTGGCAATTTGGAGTCAGTTTATATCATTCACCCTGAAGACGTGGCCTGTCTCTTTAAGTTCGAGGGATCCTACCCAGAGAGATACGACATCCCTCCCTGGGTGGCCTATCACCAGTATTATCAGAAACCCATGGGAGTCCTGTTTAAGTGAGTCCTGAGCCCTCTCTCAGGGGCTGGAGGGAGATGCTGGGTGGCTGGGGCAAGGGCAGAGGCTGGGGGTGAGATGCTGGGGCTGTGCTTGCCCTGCCCTTTCTGTTAACAGCTGGGCCTCTAGACAAACCCCTGTCATCTTCCTGCCTCCATCAAATGGATGATGGGAAGGGTGAACTGCCCTGCCAACCTTCAGGAACATGGTCAGGAAGAAGATCTTACTGAGTAATTAAAGACCTTGAAAAGTTCTCATTTACTGGTTCAACCAGTAAGTCCCATTTTATTGAGTGCCTCCTATGTGCCAGTCCTGGTGCTGGACTCAGAGTGACAAGTAGGACAGGGCCCTGCCCCTAGGAGAGTCCCTTATAGTCTAAAGGAGCGGTAAGAAGCATGAAAAAATCAGTGTATCTAAATGCAATAGATACCATTTTCCACCAAATTGCTCATCAAAAAATGAAAATGTGACCATAACAAGTGTTGATGAGGATATGGAGCAACTAGAGTGCTCTTAGCTCCCTAGTGGGACTGAAAGCCGATGCCACCACTTTGGAAAATGGTTGGACATTACTTCCTGCAGTTGAATGTTTATAATGCAGCCATTATAAACCCATACTTATAATGCAGTCATTCTGCTCTCAGGAATATACTCCAAAGAATACCCCCACCCCACCCACCGAGACGGGTATGTACTAAAATGTTTGCAATGCAGTTGTTCATAATAGCAAAAACTGGGAAACCACCTAAATGCCCAACAGGAGCATGAAAAGAGTGACAGTGGCAGACCCCAGTCAACAGAACAGACTCAGTGTCTCACGACAATACAGATGATACTTAGAGATATAAACTGAGTGAAAAAACCAAATCATGACATCTTTTATAAGAAGTTGAAAACAAGCATGCATTTTTAAAAAGCATGTTTTAGAAATATATGTTGATCAGATAAAACCAGTTACAAAAGCAAACAAGAGATTCATATTGGGAGGCAGGGAGACAGGATGTGGGAAGACTGGGTAGGCATCTGAAAGTTATCATCAAGTTCCTAGTATTCATGTTGGATTGTGAGTTTATAATGACATTCTTGTAAACAACAAAAAAAAAGCCCCCAAATAACAAAGAGGGCTTTGCACGGATCTATTTTCAAGAATGGGCTGTAAGTTGAGAATAGAAATGGGTATTAACCCAATTCTGGGCACCTGAGATTCCCCACCAATGAAAGTAATGGGATGTGTTGGGGGTGCAGAGGTTGGTCAGTTGTGTCCTTACAGGGGCCAGAAAAGGTGATGTAGAGGGACCCTTGAATGGTAGGTGGTGAGATTGGCCAGGAGGAAGCGGAAGTGGTGGGGAGAGCAGGCCTGTAGCAGAGGCCAAGACTAGAGAGCTTGACAGTTACTTCAAGGCTCTAAGAATAGGATTTCCATCTTGTTTAAAGCAGCAGCAGCAGAGGGAGTAGAGCACAGCTGAGGGTTTGATCTTCAGCCTTTTTTTTTCTGTCACACAAGCCTCCCCGTTCCTTCCCCTCTGTCCCGCCCAGGCCAGGCAGAAGCTGGGAGGACGAGAGGGCAAGGAGGGCTGCGGATGTGAGCACTGGACTTTGAGCTGTGGCTCAGCCTCCTGGGAAAGCCTAGTCAGCCCCCTCTGTGTTTGCCAGGCCTGGGGTTTGTGACCATGAGGGCCCGAGGGCCCATGTTTTCTCAGGAAGTCAGGAACCTGGAAGAAAGACCGGGTGGTCCTGAACACGGAGGTGATGACTCCAGAGGCAATAAAGAACTTCATCCCCCTGCTGAATCCAGTGTCTCAGGACTTCGTCAGTCTCCTGCACAAGCGCATCAAGCAGCAGGGCTCCGGAAAGTTTGTAGGGGACATCAAGGAAGACCTATTTCACTTTGCCTTTGAGTGTAAGGAACTTGAACCTACCTGGCCACAGTCCTGGGGATGGGAGAACCCAGCATCTCACCTTAAGACCCAGCATAGACTCTGAAGAAGTGTCAGGATTGGTTTCTGGGAGGAGCCGCTGAACACATTCTCTGTCATCAGCTACCTGGGGGGGAGCTGCACGCTCCCACCTGATTCATGATATGGGGGCAAGAATTTCTAAAATTTGGGTCCCTATTGCCCCTTTCCTCCAAAAGCCAGGGTTTGACTTGGCCTTTCATTCAGCAAATCTCTCTCTCGGGACAGAGACTTTCCCTTCGAAGTCTGGGAAGGGAGAGGAGGGTTGAGTGTGTAATTGAAACAGGGTATTGGAGGATGTGTAGGAATTTTCCAGATGGAATAAAGAGGTTGGACAGTGTAGGCAGAGGGAACAGCACATGCAAAGGCCCTGTGGCTTGATGGGGATCATGTGGTCACTGCAGGAGATTTGGAGTACCAAGGGTTTGGCATAAAATTCCTGACCCAGGAGGCGGGAAACCCTTGGGGGTTGTTGTGACTTCTTATGACCAGCCAGAGTAGGCCCTGGATGGCCAGTTACTGGGGATTGATGTCTCCCCAGGCACCCATCTGACCTGTTCCAGGAAGTATTTAGCCATTCTGGTCAATTATAGATGAGAAGTCTCTCTTCCCAGGAGGAAAGCTGAGAGGCTGCTGGGGGTTGTTGGTGGAAGGGGGACAGAGCAGTTTCCTCCCAGCCTGAGACTTTTCTCAGCTGTGCTGGAGGCTCTGCCTCCCACTCGAGGGATCCTTTTTTAGGGTCTGTCCCATGACCCTCTGAAGGGCCTGACTGGCTGCCACAAAGGCAGTTTTCCTTACTCCTGCAATTTCAGCCCTTTGGGACTCAGCTCTCAGTTTCTTTACTGAAGGAGGCTGAGGTTGGATGCAAGGGCTCCCATGTGTTGGGGAGGGGACGATGGTTTCCTGGGAGCTGAGGCTCTCAGATGGTCAGGTTGGATGAGATTCTTCAACTTTGCCTCTACCGCAGCCATCACCAATGTCATATTTGGAGAGCGCCTGGGGATGCTGGAGGAGACAGTGAACCCCGAGGCCCAGAAGTTCATTGATGCTGTCTACCGGATGTTCCATACCAGTGTCCCTCTGCTCAACCTCCCTCCAGAACTGTACCGTCTGTTCAGAACCAAGACTTGGAGGGACCATGTAGCCTCATGGGACACAATTTTCAATAAAGGTGAGGGCTGTACCCTGGGCAGTCATAGGTGGGAGCCAGGAGAGCCCTGTCTGCCTCTGGAGATGGGAAATCTAGGCCTGGGTTGGAGGGTTGAGGGTTGGGGAAGTGGGAAGAAAGACACAAAGGGAGAGAGAAAGTTAGTAGGGAGCCTCAGACCTTGGCCTGTCGCTTTGTCCCAAGTTATGACTTGCTGTGTAGAAAATCCATGGATGGCCATCAGGAAGGCCCAGGAACCCCTGAATATGGGAGGCAGAAAGCTGGCTCCTGAGGATGATCAGATTTTTCTGGAGAAAGAGGATTCAAGAGGTCTGTCATATTCTTCCAAGGAGCCCAGGATTCCCAACATGGGTTAAAGACCAGCATTTGAGACACGGCTGTGCTTGGTGACAGAACAAGGCTTTGGTGACAGGGATTTGTAAAGGGTGAAGAAGGCTGACTGGGATGTGGTGATGATGCCAGGTCTGGAGTTAAATCCTGCCTCTGCCCTTGACACCCTTGTGACCCTGGGCAAGTTATTATCTTAGATGGACTTCTGTTTCCTTATCTGTAAAATGGGGATGCTAGCACTTACCCTAAATAATTAATAATTAAAATAAAAACCCAGGTGTGAGGAACTTTATAGAGCGTGCTCCTCAGAGAAACAGCAGCCAAGAAAGTGCAGGGTTCCAGAATCCTCAAGCCCTTGTGCTCCTTCTCGCCCCTCTGCAGAGAGCCTCGCTGCTTTTTCTTTTCTTTTTTTTTTTTTGGCTACCTGGAAACATGTGGGATCTTATTTCCCTGACCAGGGATTGAATCTGTGCCCCCCTGCAGTAGAAGCATGGATTTTTAAACGCTGGACAGCCAGGGTAATTCCTGGCCTCACTCTGTTTTCTTTCTTCCTGCCCCACAGCTGAAAAATACACGGAGATCTTCTACCAGGACCTGAGACGGAAAACAGAGTTTAGGAATTACCCAGGCATCCTCTACAGCCTCCTGAAAAGTGAAAAGATGCTCTTGGAGGATGTCAAGGCCAATATCACGGAGTTGCTGGCAGGGGGCGTGGACACGGTGAGGACACAGTGAGGTGGCCGTAGGGGTACATCCTGTCCCTTCCTGTGCCCCTTCCCCACAGCCTTCCTCATTGTCTGAAACCCCTGTCCACGAGGGCTCCATCTCCCTCTCCTGATCCCATTTCCTAGATGCTAGTCTTCCAGGAGGGCGAGGTCAAGTCAGTCATCCACTGAGCGTGCCTTGAGGCTGATCCACCATTTTTTCTTTGCCAATAAAGAGGGGGTGACTAGGTATAGGTGGGTGACACAGCTTACTCGGTATCAGAAAGACAGGCGGGATCTCAGAGAAGCTGGGAGCCAACCAGTGGAATTTGCCCTGGTCATGCCCTCCAAATCTTTTGGTTGCCTTCCATGCCCCCTCTTCCAGACTTCAGTCCCCCTTGATGCCCCCAATGTCTGAAGGCATCATGCATGGTGTTTCTCAGAGGTCCACAGGCAGAATAATATCCAAGAAACTTCTTTTTTAGTATTTATCTTATTGTATTAATTTGGCTGTGTCAGGACTTAGTTGTGACACGTGGGATCTTTAGTTGTGGCCTGTAGGATCTAGTTCCCTGACCAGGGATTGAACCTGGACCCTCTGCACTGGGAACTTGGAGTCTTAACCATTAGACCTTCAGGGAAGCCCAGAAGCTTCTGTTCTTGAATGTCAAAATTTCTCTGTCCTGTGTGCCTTTCCTTTTTCTAAACCTTAAACTTCCTCAAGCGAATGTGATGGTGAGGGTTAATTCATTAGTGTTTCTTGATTGCTAGTTATGATTCAGGCCCCAAGACTATAAAGATGAATACAGCAGACCTCAAATATCCTAAATGGCTCAGACAGGAAGCATGTATAAGTTTGTGAGAGGTGCCATGACAAAGTAGTACAGACTAGGTGACTTAAACCACAGAAATGTGGTGTCTCATAGTTCTGGATCAAGGTATTAACAAGGTTGCTTTCTTCTGAAGCCCCTCTGCCTGGCTTGTTGATGGCTGTCTTCCTCCTACATCTTCACATGATTTTCCTTACTTCCTTCTTTTTCTTTTCAAAAAAATATTTATTTATTTGGTTGAGCCAGGTCTTAGTGGCAGCATGTAGGATCTTTAGTTGCAGCATTTGGACTCTGATTCCACGCTCTCAATGTAGGGGGCTGGATTCAATCCTTGGTTGGGAAACAAGATCCCATACAGCTCAACTAAGAGTTCCTGTGCCACAACTAATACTCCCTTTTCTTCTTACGTGGACACCAGTCCTATTTGATTAGGGCCCCCACCCCCATATGACCTCATTTTACCTTGTTTAGTAGCTAAATTGTGTCCATCTCTTTTGCAACCCCATGGACTGCAGCCTGCCAGGCTCCTCTGTCCATGGGATTTCCCAGGCAAGAATACTGGAGTGGGTTGCCATTTCCTCCTCCAGGGGATCTTCCTGACTCAGGGATCAAACCATGTCTCCTGCATTGGCAGGCAGATTCTATACTGCTGAGCTACCAGGGAAGCTCTCGTTTTACCTTAATTACCTTATTAAAGGCCCTATCTCCAAATACAGTCACACTGTGAGGTGCTGGGGTTATGACTTCAACATATGAATTTGGGAGGGACACAATTCAGCCCATGTCAAGAAGGCAGGATGGGCCCAGATGACCACCTCATCACATTATAGGGCTGGATGACGAGGTATCGGGTCCTGACAATGCTGAGAAGAGGGGAGAGACCAACGTGGCCTTGCAGGACAGGGAGAGCACTCCACAGAGTAAAGTCAACTTGTCTTCCCTCTTGTACCAGGAGGAGAGAGAGGAAATAGCATTTCAGGACTGGGGAGAAGCAGGTGTCAAAGCCCCTAGGTGAATAACTTGATTTCCTAGATATTCTATTTACGTTGTACTCTAAACTCTAATGCAGGAGTTTCCATCCCTGGGCTGCAGATGGAGACTTTGAGCATATTTTGAATATAGTTCATTGTCAGTCTTGTAAAAGGGATTCCCCTCTAAAAGCTCACCTGCAACACAGCAGCTGTTATTCTTGGGTAACCTTTATTAAGCAAGCACTATACACCAAGGATGGCAGAGCCTGGTGGGCTGCCGTCTATGGTGTCACACAGAGTCGGACACGACTGAAGCGACTTAGCAGCAGCAGCATACAGCAAGCAGGATCCTAAGCTTTTCACATTAACTCTTTTAACTTGTTTAGTATTCACAAATAACACTTGGTGGTATGTTACTCCTCCCCTTTGTTGAGATGAGGAAACTGGGGCACAGAGAGGTTAAGGAACTTCATTAAGGTCACACAACCAGTAATTCAGTTGAAAGTGAAAAGTGAAAGTGTTAGTCACTCAGTCGTGTCTGACTCTTTCCCACCCCATGGACTATAGCTCACCAGGTTCCTCTGTCCATGGAATTCTCCAGGCAATAATACTGGAGTGGGTAGCTGTTTCCCTCTCCAGGGATCAAACCCAGGTCTCAGGCATTGCAGGCAGATTCTTTTACCATCTGAGCCACCAGGGAAGCCCTAACTTAGTTGAATACAGCCAGTAATCTCTCTCCTTGTCCTGCAAAAGCCATGTTGGTCTCTCCTCTTTTCTCAGCGTTGTCAGTACCTGATGCCTTGTCATCCAGCCCTATTACTTATTAAACAAGTATCTCCTGAGTACCCATGCTGTGTCAGGCCCTGGAAGGAGTGAGACAATTACATGCATTTGATCTGAGCCTTGAAGGAGGAGTACACACCTGCTTCCTAGGCTGGGGAAGGGAACTGTAGGAAAAGGGAACAGCATGAGGAAGATTTCTGGGCTTCAAGAGCTTCGTGTAGCTCAGGGTGGCTGGAGCATGCTGGAGAGAGGTGGCAGTGGGCTGGGAGCAACCGGCAGGTGTTGGAGGGGGTCCATGGGTCTGGTCACAGCCTCCGGACTTGATCTGGGGACTCCAGGGATCCAGGCAAGGATTTCAAGCTGGGAAGTGGCTGGATGGCATTTTTTTCGCAATTGCTTCCACTGGGAGGAAGAAGAAGCATGTCCAAACCTCTTGGACCAAAATATGATCCTTGGCAAGTTAATATGCCAACGCCGTGTGTCTAGCCCTAGGATATGTTCCAGTTCCATCACTGAGGAATCTGACCTGTGGGGCCTGAGGAGGATCACTCATACCTCCAGTGAAAGTTAACACTCACTACATTAGCACTGAGATTAGCTGGTCACTCTCAGTATAGACCACATGCTAATTGCAACTCTCATATAAAACTGGTCTGGTTGTTCTGGTTTCAGCATTTTTGAGCCTCACTTTATGCTATACTACTATAGGCAGATGCTACATTTAGGGGGAAGTTCTACTGGGGAGAGGGCTGCTCATTTAACAGGCATTTCAAGAGGAATGGCAGTCATCAGGAGTACAACCATTACAGAAGTAGGATTTGACCTCTTAAGGCCTCTGGAGTCCTTTGGAAGAAGGCATTAGTTATATAGATGACCCTCTACTGGCTGGGAAGATGGGAGGGCTCTGGTGACGTGAGTGGGGAGGGCAGGGATAAGTGCTGCCCCAAACATTCCTGCTTGGACCACAAGAAAAGCTTCTTGGACATTTGCCTGTTTTAAAAAAAAATAATTAAAAAAATTATTTATTTGGCTGCACCAGGTCTTTGTTTCAGCATGCAGGATCTAGTTCCCTGACTAGGGATTGAATCTGGGCCACCCCTGCATTGAGAATGCAGAGTCTTAGCCACTGGACCACCAGGGAAGTCCTGACATTTGCCTTCTGAATTGTGTTTTGCTTTATGTGGATAGTGGTTTCTGGATCCCTGGACGAGGGTGAGGGGAAGTGTTTGGCAATGAAAATTTAGCATGGGGCAGATGCCCCATGAGTAACCAGCCCTCTGGGTTTTCTGCACCCCCACACTCTTCACCAGACATCCATGACGTTGCAATGGCACTTGTACGAGATGGCACGAAGCCTGAATGTGCAGGAGATGCTGCGGGAGGAGGTTCTGAATGCCCGACGCCAGGCAGAGGGAGACATAAGCAAGATGCTGCAAATGGTCCCACTCCTCAAAGCTAGCATCAAGGAGACATTGAGGCAAGCCCACTCCCACCTATGCCTGCCCCAACCCACTCCCTCAAATCCCTGGGCAGGGACAGGGCACTGCCTGGGCAAAGGGTTACAAGGATGGGCTGGTGGAGAAGATGGGTAGCAGGAAGTGAGGAGTCTGGGGAAGACAGCTGGGAATGGGGAGGAGGGGTCCTGCCTCCAGACCACCCCCACACAGGGTGCTGCAGTTGGAGCTGAGCTGTCATGCTGGGGGCCGGGCCTTTGTCTAGGCCTTGGGGCATCAGCTTCTGAATGCTTTTCACTGGTAGACTCCACCCCATCTCCGTGACCCTGCAGAGATACCCTGAAAGTGATTTGGTTCTTCAAGATTACCTGATTCCTGCCAAGGTAGGTGTGGCAAGAAGGCTGCAGGCTCTGTCAGTCAGACAGGGGAGGTCAGGGGCAGACTGCAATTGCATAAGATAGTGGCAAGGGGGGGGCTTCTGTCCTGCCTTTCTTCCTGGGGCTGGCTGGTGGGGTCCTTGGCAGCAGTGGTCCAAGTATGAATGAAGGGCAGAGGGTATGGTCACAGTGGATGGTGGTGTTTGGGATGTTGCTGTACTCCTGGGTTAGGAGGGAGATTGCATGGGCTGCCTGAGTTTCTGAGGGTCCTCTGGGGCTGAGGAAAGGAGCAGGACAATCCCTTGGGCCGGCCCCTGCCTAATGTCTTTGCTGGTGCCCATTGGATGGACGAGGCTCAGGGAGCGGTGGGGCCTTATTCAAGATCACACAGTGGGTAGTGTGCTGTGCTGGTACTGCTCTGGGCTGTGAGGAGGTAAGGCCTACTCAGACCCCGGCTCACCTTGTCCTCAGACACTGGTACAAGTGGCCATCTATGCCATGGGCCGAGACCCTGTCTTCTTCTCCAATCCGGAAAAGTTTGACCCAACCAGGTGGCTGGGTAAAGACAAGGACCTCATCCACTTCCGGAACCTGGGCTTCGGCTGGGGAGTACGGCAGTGTGTGGGCCGGCGGATCGCCGAGCTGGAGATGACCCTCTTCCTCATCCACGTGAGTCTGACCTGGGGACATCTGTCTCCCGGGACTTGCTCTCTCCTCCCCCACAAGCCCCTGCAGTCTCCTTTTGGGGCAAATCCACTCACCATCCATGGGGGCTCCCTGGCTACAGGTTCCCCCAGAGTGGTGATGGGAGTGGGGTGGGGGTGGAAAAGTTTTCATAGAAACCAAAGTGAAAGCCTGAACCAGGGGGACAGAGTGCTAGGCCAGAGTTGTGGCCAAGACCACTATCCACATAAAGCAAAAAACAATTCAGAAGGCAAATGTCAGGACTTCCCTGGTGGTCCACTTCCCAGAGTGCTAGTTATTCTCAGGCTCTGCACAGGGTTCAGTAGGAGCTGGAGGTAGACCCCCTTGGAGCATCTCACATCACATGCAACTATTCCCAGGTGAATGAGCCTGGGCTGGGGGACACAGACCCACCCCGCCTCTTCCCTAAGCCCACTACCCCTCTTTCTCAGATTCTGGAGAACTTCAAGGTTGAAATGCAGCATATCGGTGATGTGGACACCATATTCAACCTCATCCTGATGCCAGACAAGCCCATCTTCCTTGTCTTCCGGCCCTTCAACCAGGACCAGCCCCAGGCATGACCGGAGAGGGCGGGTACTGCCCTTTCCACCAATCCAGCTAGCCGGGGTGTGGGAGGACGGCCCGAGGGGGTGGGGCCATGGAGGTACCCGCACCTTCGTTGCTCACTCAGTCCACACCACTTGCACCTTTCTGACCAGCTCTGACCAGATGGAGCTGGCACTCAGGGGTCAGCTGCTTGAGCTCAGCTGAGGCACCCCTGTCTTACCCTACCTCTTCCCCCTCTTCGCCCACCCCAGGAAGTCAATAAATGGGTGAATGCTGCAAAGTGCTTTTATTTTCCATCTGACCCCCTAAGGTAGTCATCACTCCTGGAGAGATGCTCTCTGACACAGGTCAGCAGATAGATCTGAGCATGAATGGAGAACTGCTGCCCTTGAAGCCATTTCTGCTGGGACCCACCCACCTATAGTAGCTCAGGAGCCAACAGGCTCCACCTCCCTGTTGTCCCGTTGCCTGTGAGGCAGAGCAGATGGATGGCTATTGCCATTGCACCACTGGAGCAGCTGGCAGAGGGACAAAGAACTTGGCAGAGTTCTGCTGAGAGAACAGGGCAGCCTGAGAGGTGTGGGCCAACCCTGGCTCCCGGGGCAGGCCCCCCCATATCAGGGGTGAGGCTCCTACAGTGCTCTGCTTGGCTGAGCCTTGGGTGGGAATTCCTTGTGGGGCCATGAGGACTTCCTGCCAAGGGCCAATGAGAGTCTCGAACATGATGTCCCGGGATGATGTGGTAAAGAGGCTGTGGGTGAGGGGCTGGTATGAGGTGACTGACTCTGGGAAGAAGAGGCCAGCATGCTTCTCTACCCCACCTGACCACCCTTCTCTGGGCTTCTCCAGGCCTTAACTTCCTGCACCAGTGGGATGGACCCACAGATCCAAGCTCTGGGCATTAGGCAGGGAGACTGGGGCAGAGTCTCTGGTGCATTATTTGGATTGCCCGACAATGGTCTCAATTTTAACCCCCTTATCCCCCTCTGAGTTCTGTGACTCCTGACTTGACCAGGTACCTGATCCTCCCTGGCCCTTGGCTACCCAAGTCCAAGTCAGGCAGCCATGGGGGGCTAGTGCTGCTCAGGATAGCATCCCAGATGGCTTGGCCTCTTCTACCAGGATATGCAGGTTCTGAATTCACTCTTAGAGTCTTTCTGCTTTTCCTCATCACTATCCTCTTCCTTGCTGTCTTTCTCTCTCCTTCCTGCTTCCTTTCCTTTCTCCAGGCTTGAGTCACTTTTGCTTGGAAATGTTTGAGTTGGAGGGCCTTATGGTCACAGATGTTAGCCCAGAGAGGTTGCTTGAGTCACTCAAGGTCAAACAGCATGCTTGTAGCTAGAAGCCAGGTCTCCTAACTTTCAGTGGAGGGCTCCTCCTTCTAGCCCCATCTGCTTTTCTGTCCCTGGATGTGTTTAGACACAACACTCCCAGCTTAGCCTACCCCTCATGAGTGGAGTATTTCATACTAACATGTAACTGATTGTTACAGGCAGGCTTCAAGTCTTTTCTTTCCCAAGAAACAGATAAACCAAACTTGAAACAAAGGATTTCAGATATGATACATGTTGAGGGGCAGGTAGAAAATCCCAGCCTCTCTTACCAGCTGACCTCTGGTGGTCTCAGTTCTTCTGGAGGTCTGAATGGGGCTTGTCTTCCTGGTTCCTGCTTTGAAGGGCCTCTTCCCTCTCCCTGCCCACCCCTGTCCTGGGTCCACTATGGCATTTGACTCTCTAAAGAGGGTAGCTCCTGAGATAGGCAGGAGGCTATAGGGCTACAGCAGAGGGCCAAGACCCAGAGTGGGGTCTGGAAGGAGGAAGCTTAGGTACCCCAGGCTGCCCTGCTCTGGGAAAGGGGTGAATGCTCACTGACATACAGCATTTAATAAAGTCATTTTAAGGGGTAGGGCTGAGACTGCAGCACGCAGAGGGGGAGGCCTGCTCTAGGACTCAGGCCTGCTAGGAGTCAGTCTGTTGAGATTTTGAGAGCTTGTTGAGCTTAGTCTCTGAGCTGGGCATCAAGGGGTCCAGCTTGGAGGGTCGCGTTTGGTCCTTGGAGGGGTTCTGTGGTGGCAAAGCGATGAAGTGAGTATGCCCCTGCCCCCAGAAGGGTGATCCAATAAAAATGCATCTTTCCTGGCAAGTCATGCCTCAGACAATCCTAAATACAGTGGGTCATGACTTCTCAAAGATTTCCAAACCCATTTAACCACAGTAGGTCATACCTAATTTCTTCCAGAGTCTCCAGGGCTCAGTGGGTGAGTCTACTATGGTAGCCTGGTATTCCTCCCACCCCTAGTCTCCCCATCCATTTCAGGTTTGCCGAGTAGCCAGGAAAGAAGCGGAATACTGATGATTCAAGAGCAGGAGCAATCAGGGGGTTTGCTTTGTGGGGCTGGGTGGCCCAGGGCTGAGCTTGAGGGGCCTGTTTGTTCTTGGGAAGCTGGCAAACTTTCTCTCTGGCAGCATGATTCCATCTCTGGCAGGTGTGCAGCACTGCACTTGCCCGAGAAGGGCATGTTCATGGGAGAATCTTAGGCACTGTGGGGTGGGGTGGGATGGGGGCCACAGCTACTCTGCCCATAAGCAAATCCAGTCCTAAAGTACAGCCAGTGCTAGGGCATTCGAGAAATGCCCTCGTGGGCAACCTGTCAACCACAGCCATATTGTTTGTGATACTCATCACTACCCGAAGGGGAGGACATATCTTGGCAGGATTCACTATTCCCCTTAGACCAGGGGGCATTGAGATGGAGCAAGAACTTTGGCTGGTAACTGAGCAGAAGCTGAGCCTGGATCTTCTGACTACCAGCCAGGAAGCAGGACCCCCTGGACAGTTTTTCTCAAGGACCGGTGACTCTGGAGGTGGGGTGGCTGCCAGACCCACCACCCGAGCCCCAGGGAGCTCCTCCATGGGGATCGCTTACGGGCACGTCTGTGGCGACCATGTTGGAAGAATACCGCAAGCCATATTCTTGTTCCTGCAGCCGCATGGCCAAGTCCTGCTTCTCTCGTCCCCAGCGCCGAGCTGAATCCTCTAACTATAGACAGAAGAGGCATAGATGGAGAACCACTAGGCAGCAGGCCCCCTCCCTGAGAGCTAGGACCGCCTACCTGAGCCTGCTCTTTGGGAAAAAAGCAAAAACCCTGGTTCATGTGGGCTAGCTACCTTCCCAAGAGACCTCAGGGTGACAAGAGTGGGTGTAGAGGGACTAAGTGACAGCTTGACTATGATCGATGGATCTTCTCTGAGTTCCACCAGCATACTGAGCCCAGACACTATTACAATGAGTCCAACCAATCCTCCACCACGGGGCTCCAGCCCTCCTTATACGTACAGGAAGCCCTGTCTCACCTCGACCCTTGTCACGAGTTGAGCCCTCAAACTCCTCATGCACTGAGCCCCAAACTTGGTCACACAGGGAGCCCTGATCCTGATCACAAAGTGAAAGTGAAAGTCACTCAGTCGTGTCCAACTCTTTGCAACTTCATGGACTGTAGCTCACTAGGCTCCTCTGTCCATGGAATTCTCCAGGCAAGAATACTGGAGTGGGTAGTTGTTCCCTTCTCCAGGGGATCTTCCCGACCCAGGGATTGAACCCAGGTCTCACCACCAAGGAAGCCCCCTTGATCACAAATGGAGCCCCAACTCTCCTGACACACAGATCCCAGACCCTCCTCACACACTGAGCCCCAACCCTCCAAACACATGGAGACCTGACCCTTCATACAAGGAACCCCAACCCAGGTCACAAATGGAGCTCTGACCCTGGATGCAGACTGAACCCTGACCCTCCTCACTGAGCCCAGACATGGTCAAACAGGGAGCTCCGTCCCTGGACAAACACTGAGCACAGATCCCGGTCACATATGGAGCCCCGACACTGGTCATATACAGAGACCTGACCCTCCAAACACACAGAGCCCCCACTCTCGAGGCTTTACACACTGAGCCTCAACCCTCCTCACGCCCTGAGCCCCAACCCTCTTCTAACATGCAGACCTGACCCTGGTCACCAGTGGAGCCCTGATTCTTCTCACAGAGCCCTAACCATCCTGAAACAAATTCCTGATCGTGGTCACAAAGCAAGCCTTGACCCTCTTCACACTTGGAGTCCCAACCTCCTCATACAGGGAGTCCCGACCCCAGCAAACACTGATCACCAGTGCCAGACACACACAGAGCTCTGACCCTGGTCACACAGGGAATTCCCATCCTGCTCACATATGGAGATTTACCTGAGCCCAACCCTACCCTAACATGCAGCCTTGACCCTGGTCACAAAGGGAACCCTGACTTTCTTCACACACTGAGCTCTGATGCTCCTCACACAGGAGGTCCAAACCCTAGACCAAAACTGATTACAGAGATGTCCCTGTCCCCAGCAGCTGAAAATCTGCTTTGCAATGCAGGGGACGCAGGAGAGCTAAGATCCCACATGCCTTGGGGCAACTAAGCTCGTGTGCCACAACTACTGAGACTGAGCTCTCCACAGCAAGAGTCTGTGCCCTGCAAGGAAAGATCCCGCATGACACAACGAGGACCCCAGGTGCTGCAACTAAGACCCGATGCAGCCGAATAATAAACAAACATTAAAAATAAAACCACCCATCACCAACCCTCGACACACACTGGACCCCAGCCCTGATCACACAGGGAGCCCCGACCTTAGTCACACACCAGGCCCTGGTCACAAAATGGAGCCCTCAATCCTGGTCACAAATGGACCCCTGACCCTGGATGCAGACTGAGTCCTGACCCTACACATATGCACTGAGCCCAAATGTGGTTAAACAGGGAGCCCTGATACTCCAAATACAGGGAGTCCCAATCCTGGTCATGAATTGAATCCTGACCCTCCTCACACATACAGCCCTGATCCTTTTCAAACACAGAGCCCCGGTCTGGTCACAAATGGACCCAAACCCTCCTCAAACTTGGAGCCTTGACCCTCCTCATACACAGAGCCCCCAACCCTCCTGAAATATGGGGGCAGAGCCAGGTCTCTGACTGAGTGGAGACTCCCTGGCCTGTGTGACCCCTTTACCTCACCTACCTGGCTTTCCAGGGACAAGATCCGGCTCTGAGCTCGTTCCAGCTTGGCCAGGAGGTTAAACTTGTCTGAATTATCGGCAAGGAGATCCTGTGGGCAAAGCAGAAATTCACACGTGGTCCCCGCCGGGGGCTGTAGCTGTGTGAGCTTGGGAGGCCAGGTGACGCTGAGGGAGAAAGCAGCCAAGTCCAGGCTCCAAGTTCAGCTCCCAGTGCAGAGCCTCAGTTGTTGTTCAGTCGCTCAGTCATGTCTGACTCTGCAGAACCTCAGACTCAGGGCCAAAGCCCCTGCCCAGGGTTTCACACTTGACATGTGCCTTTTTCACAGCTGCTCTTCCCACATATTTTGAGTGTATGAAATTTTTGTACATCAATTAAAAATTTTAAAATATACTAGGAAGGACTTCTCTGGTGGCTCAAGGGTGAAGAACCCACCTGCCAGTGCAAGGTACACAAATTTGACCCCTGATCTGGAAAGATCCCACCTGCTGCGGAAGCAAGTAGGCCCATGTGCCACAACTATTGAGCCTGTGCTCTAGAGCCTGGGAGCCACAACTACTGAGCCCACATGCCTAGAGCCTGTGCTCTGCAACAAGAGAAACCACTGCAATGAGAAGCCCATGCACCACAATGAAGAGTAGCCCCTGCTCACTGCAGCTGGAGAAAGCCCACACACAGCAATGAAGACCCAGCACAGCCGTAAATAAATGAATAAACCTTTTTTAAGAAAAATGTATTCATACTAGGGAGCACGAGGTTAGTGCACAGAAGGGAATCTTGAGCTGAGGGGTCTTTCTGTAAAGTAAAGGATCTGCTTGTAAAGTGAGGGTTCCCTGTCTTCCGCACTTTACCTGGATGTCCACACATCGAGGGTGCTTTCAAACAGAACTCACCTCCTGCGAATCCTGGGATGAAGAGAAAAACTCTGCTGTGCCCAGCCCACCTGGCTTTTGTAATTCCAAATGTTCGGTCTCTGGGTTTGCATAAAGCAGGAACACCTGTGACAGCCTCAGAAGGAGAGAGGGCCCAGGGACGCCCATCTGTGCAGGCAGGGTGCCCCTGGAGTGGCCCGGGGCTTCTGCCTGTTGCAGCCTCTCTGCCAGGTCTCCTCTTGCTCCCAACTCCCCAGGGTCCACCTGGGATCAGGGAAAGGGCTCTCCAAGGCTGTACCAATCCCAGGAAATGCTCCAGGATGGAGTTCTGAGAGCCCTGTGTGGAGCTCCACTGCAGGCCAGCCAGGTGGCAAATGGGGTCAGGGGTCAGCTAGGGGCTTGCTTGCTCTCCCAGGATACTAGATGAGGGTAAGGGTGAAGCTTTCAGACTTGTGAGTGTTCCCCAGGGGAAAAGAGCCAAGGCCCGAGAACTAGAGACTCTCCAGAGATTCCAGGCACACAGAGATTCCAGATTCCCGTTCCCTGGGAAACCTAGCTCCTGGTCTGGGGCTTCACCTCGGATTGTGTGGTGAGTGGTTTCTGGTACCTGGTGACCTGCGTAGGCAGGCCCAGGACCAGGCTTGTGCTGGTGGCTCTTACCGACAGGGCCTGCGGCTGCAGAATGATGGGTGCTGACTGGTGACGGTTCTTGTCCAGCTCTGCCCGCAGCCTCAAGTTTTCCATGAGCAGCACTGAGTAGACCTCAACAGGCAGATTCTCGCTCATAGAACCCGGGGGAAGGCCAGAGGCAGAGAGCACGGGGAGGGCTGTGAATGTGGCCATAGATGTTCATGAGATAGGCTTTCCTGCCTCCATGTGCCTGGTCCAATCTGCCTCAGTGTGTTCCTTCTTTCTGCTCGTCCTCTGCTCCCCAGCCTGCTATGACTCCCTACTGCCAGTGAGATCAGGTCCACATGCCTCCTGAGGCCATCGTTCTAGGCTCTTTAGAATCTGACCCGGGTGATCTCCCTAATCACTGCCCCACCCTTTGTCCTGGGTCTGTTTCAGCTCCTCATCTCTACCTTTCCTCCTTTCTCTGCTTCTGGCATCCTTACTCCCTGGGCCAGGGCCTGGCTGTTTCCTCTCCCAAGGTTGCCTTCTCATCTCTCACTCAACCGCAGGGTTCCTGAAAGGCGGGCCCAACTTTCATTGTTTGTTAAAGGCCTTCAAAAATGCCCCCCCACTGACACCCCCATGCAGTGGAGGCTGTCACAGGGCTGGGCTTACAGGGGTCCCCGGTGAGGTGGCACAGAAATCCTTTGCTTGAGCTGACCTGATCCCGTGTGACCTGGTTCTTTTCTGCTCATCAGAGCTGCCTTGGATAGGCAGTTCTAGATGGCTTTGGTTAACATCGATGGAGAAAGCAAATCATGGACTTAACCAAAATACTTTTTTTCTGTTTATTTTGTAGAAGCAGATTCTTTGAAGATATAGGGAGATGAGTATATAATTTGTAGGGTCCTGAAGTTAAGAAGTTGGGAACTGCTGCCTGGGAAAGCCCCACTTTGCAGGTAGCCCATCTCTGTTCACTTGAGTCTCAGAGCTGCTTCTGGAAGGTCAGAGCCTCTTTCTAGTGTGGTTCACACACTGTGTCCCCTCCCTTGTGTTCTGAGGGGCTCCCTGGCAGGAGAAGGGAGTTCAGGGGACTTCTGGAAATGCTGAGTGTCTGGATGAATGGGGAACTAGCACCCTCTGGGCAGTTTGAAGGTGCTGCTGACACTGAGAGGCTCCAAGAAGGCAGGGCCTCCAGGGGCGGGACGGCAGCCGGGAAGCAGACTCACACATGCCGGGCTTTCCCTGCGGCTTGTCCTGCAGGGGCTTGCTCCTCTCGCACAGCTTGTCCTCCAGCACTCGCTCCATCTTCTCGATCACCTGGAGGGCGGAGCACAGAGGCTGGGCTGGCCTGGGGACACCACACCTTCCCCTCAGTGGCTGGGTCCGGGCAGCCTGGCCCTTCTGCCACCTGCCTTCTCCTGGTGCCTCACGGTCTCCTCCAGCGCCTTCATCTTCTGCAGCTTGTCCTGGTAGCGCTTCAGCAGCGCAGCCTGTGGCTGCTGAGCCTGGTGTAGGAGGAGCAGCTCCTTTTCTCGATCATTCTTCTGATGGTGGTGGTGGTGGGGGAGAGAAGGGAGAAGAGGGGGGACAGGGGTGCCCTTGGCCCTGAGGGTCCATCCCAGCCCCCTCTGCTCAGTCCTCCACTGCCCTGGCCCCCTGGCCCCTATGTCCCTCTCCCTTCTACTTTCAGACACTCCCTCCCCAGCGCCCTTCCCCTCTGCCCTCCGAGCCCTGGCTTACTCGAATCAGTTCACTCTGCAAACGCTGCACCTTGTCCTTCAGCTTCTTCATGTCCAGCTCACTCAGCCACAGTTTCTGCTTCATGGACTCTGGTGGTGGTGGAGGAGCTGGCTCAGGGAGGAGGCACCTCCCAATTCAAATTCGAATACTTGGGTGGGGGGGCAGGTGTCTCTCAGTCCTGGGGTTTGAGACAGGACTGGACTCTCAATTTCCCACCCTGGAGAGACCCCAGGCTCCTATTGATTAGCCTGTGTCCCACAGAACGCACACCTAGGAGAGGCCCCCACCTCCCTGTTCCCTCGGTGGCCTGCACGCCCCTCACCCAAGTTCTGGGCCTCGTTGGGGCTGGCTGACTCCTCTTCTACCTCCTTCTGGGCCAGCTGGCTCCTCAGCATGCGATTCTCTGCCTCCAGGACGCTTGCCTGTTTCTGCAGTGACAGGATGTCCTCTGCCATCTTCTGCATGGCCCGCCGGTAGTTATTCATCTCCTGCAGACCCCAGAGCTCAGAGCTGAACCCCCAGCCCCACTGCAGCTGCCACCCAACATCGACATTCACACTTGGAGGTCAGTGAGTCACTCCCGAGGCCAAAGAACAGAGAGAATCGCAAGCTGTGCCCTCAAGTCTTAGCAACTCTTTGGAGGGGTGGTCATGACAGGCTCTTCACCCCTCCTGATCAGTGAGAAGAGCTGTGTAAATGTGCTCTTCTGGGGGCTTACATCTTTTCCTGAGATGCCTTCTAGGGGGGACCCAGGCTTCAGACACCAGTGAGGAAGCCCCTGAGCAATGGAGATTTGAAAAGCTCCGGGCCAGCTCTCCAGGGCCTGGCTAAATCAGGGCCATTCTCACCTTCTCCCTTCTCCTTTCTTCCTTCTCTAATCCCTCTTCTTCCTCGTGTCACTGAGAACCCAGGGAAGAATCTGTCTGAAATCTCCCTGATTGCCCCTTGGGAGCTGCCCCTGGGCACCAGCCTTCCAACCAGCCCAGAGGTCATGAAGGGACATGGGGTAAGCCTGGGAGACCTAGATAAGGACTCAGGGTCAGCGCTGGGATCCAGCTATAGCATCCAGGGTATGAGGTGGGGCCAGGATGCCAGGCTCTGTCATTAGGTTAGGAGTAACAGCAATACTAATATCTGGTGTCCATTGAGCACTTACCATGTTCTAGATCAGGCCCACCTCCTTCATTTAGCCTGTGAGAATGGATTCTATTATCATCCTCATCTTACTGACGATGAAGGCAAGGCCCAGAGAGGTGAGCAGCCTGCTCAGTCACAAAACTAATGAGTGGCAGGGTCAGGGTCTGAAATCCAGGCCTGCTGGCCCTTGAATCCTTGTCCTTAAACACTGTGCAATCCTGTCACAATGCCCCCATACAGGGAAACTTCACAATATGTTGAGAAGTGATGAAAACAGGTTACTACAAAGAATTATGATCTCACCTTGGGGAAAAAAATTCATGTTTGCCCTTGTGTGTACATAGGAGAATTCATAGGTTATATTTACAGTATTTGTTTTATAATCAGAAATTCCCTACTGTTATTTACAAACACTTTTGTGAAGGTAGTTTCTTAAATATAAACAGCACAACAAAATAGAAAAGAGAGACTCAAAACGTGAAGCCAGAAAGGTCCACGGAGAGGGAGGAGGTAGGAGCTAGGTTGGGGGTGGAGCAGGAGGAGGGAAGCGAGGCCAGGGGGAGCTTGCTAAGCCCTGGTGGCCTGTGGCCTTCCTGAGATTGTGCAGGCCTTGCAGGCGGGGGGTGGAGGCTCCAGCCAGGAAGGGGCTCCCAAGGCCTCGGGAAGCAGAGCTCGGTCCCCAACTCCCACCTGGGCTCCATGCTGACTTGGGATGTGGCCTGGCTCCCAGTCACTGCCTCCAACCTGTTGCATGGTGGGCCGCTGGCTTCCCAGGGAAGGGTTTCCAGACAGCAGGGGCTCATCAGACACCACTTGTCACCTGCTGCTGTCTAGCCTTCTGGCTAGACTGCCTCTGAATGGTGCCAGCGCTGGACCCATCTCCCCAGCACCTGCCCCAATCAAGTTTCAGGTCTTGGCTCCTGTAGATCTGCCCATCTGGTGCCCTCAGACAGTTGTGTTAACTAGGACACTCAGCCCAGAGACTGCACCCTCACAGGGCTTTATGGCCTGGCCCCAGGCAGAAGCCTAGCTTGGCTACTGACTCACTGAGTGAGCTTGGACAAGCCCCCTCATCTTGCTGAGTCTCAGATTCCTCTGGCAGGAGGAGCATGGAGCTCTTGCAAGCTAAGAGTTCAGGGGCCCTGCCTCAGGCAGGCAGGCCTTGGAGGCAGAAGTTCCCATCCCACCCCATCTCTGTTCTAGTACCAGCTTTTGGTTACAGGTCAGACTCCTTCCTCTTCGTCCTTGCTGCCCTCAGCCTGGCGCCCTTGCTCCCTCCTCTGCTGTGCTCTACATCGTTAATGTATAGCAGCCCCTCGATGGACAGGGGTTTGGGAGGCTCACTAGACAGTCAAGAGGAATCACATATTTTTGGAAAAGGAAATTCATCTCTCCTTTCCCTCCCTAGCCTAGTTCAGGCTCTTCTCATGTCTTCTCTGAACAATTACAGCAGTATGCAAGTGGGTTTCCTTGATTTAGAATTATCTTTTAAAGACAACACAACTCGTCCAAGAAAACAAATTCAAGGATGCCTCACACACTGCAATTTGTGATTTTATTCTAGGAAATGCTCAGTCTCTGGATATAGGCAGTACTTACAAGGAATGACCTAGATTCAATTGTTCTGAGGCAGAGATGTCCACACTGTATTTTTAAGTAAAAAAAAAAAGTAACAATGTGGCAGATTAATATGATCACATCCCAACTGGTATGTGTATGTGTGAATGCACGTGTGCACATATGTGCATGAGTGCATGCATACAGAGGTATAGTAACAGTAGTAACTGCTCAGTTTGGGAAGGAAAAGGAACACTTGCTTAATCTCTGCATTTTTCTAAGAATTTATCCATGTTATTCATCTAATTAAAAATAATTTAAATCGAAATACATTGAGAGCTATACCATGTTCACAGATTGAAAGATGAAATGTTTAAAGAGTTATTCTTCCTTAAACTGATTCATAGAGTCAATGTATTTTCAATTAAGATCATAACACTCTTGTATATGTGGAGAAATAGATGAAGTGGTTCTATGAGAAATAAAAAGAACAAGTATGTCCAAAATACTTTTGAAGAGAAACAGGTGGGAAGACTTGCTCTATCAGCTGTCAAGATTTATGATAAAGCTACAGTAATTAAGACAGGGTAATATAACCGCAAAGTTTGGTAAGCAGGCCAAAGGATGAGAGAGCCCTAATACAGATCAACAGATGTATGGACTCTTAACATATGATGGTGTTACAGGGTGGTAGGGAAAGGATAGTAATTTTAATAAAAGGTGCTGCATCCATTTGATATCTATCTGGAGAAAAGGGAAAATTGACTCCTATTATACACCATAATTAAAAATAAATCCTGATGGACTGTAGATCTAATTGTAAAAGGTAAAACAGTAAAGCCTCCAGGAGACAAGGATAAGAATATCTTTACGAACTTGGGGTAGGGAAAGGTTTTTCAAAACAGGACATCTCAAAAAAAGGGGAGACTTCCCTGGTGGTCCAGTGGTTGAGATGCGGGCCTTCACCACTATGGACCCAGGTTCAATCCCTGGTCAGGGAACTAAGATCCTACAAGTCACACAGTGTGGCAAAAACAAAAAAATCCCAAACCAAAATATGCCAAAAAAGCACAAATCAGGATGGAAAAGACTGATAAATTGGTACATTTAAATTAAGAAATTTTATTCATGTAAATAGATCATTAACAGGGTGAAATGGGCAAGAAAAGTGGAAGAAGATACTTGCAACAAACACAACCAAAGATGAACTCATATTAAGATATAAAAACAACTCCCAGGCTTCCCTGGTGGTTCGGTGGTAAAGAATCCACCTGCCAATGCAAGAGACACAGATTTGATCCCTGGTTCAGAAAGATCCCACATGCTGCAGAGCAACTAAGCCCAAGGGCTCAACTATTGTGCCTGTGCCCTAGATCCTGGGAACCACAACTACTGAAACCCAAGCGCCCTAGAGCTCACGCTCCACAAGAGAAACCACCGCAGTGAGAAACCCGCGAACCACAACTAGAGCGTCGTCCCTCCTCAAAGCAACTAGAGAAAACTCTGCACAGCCACGAGGACCCAGCATAGCCAATGAATACATAAAACATAAATAAATAAAATTATAAAAAAACAACTCCCACAAATCAATAAGAAAAAGACAGGCTATGCAGTAGAATAATGGACAAGAGATTTGAACTGACCCGCAACAAAATAAGCCAATAAGCATCTGAATCGGTGGCCACCCTCATTAGTCCTTTAAAACCAAAAAGATTCTGCTATATACCGCCACATTGACTAAAACAAAAACAAAACAACCCTGACCGTATCAAATGTTGGTGATGATGTAGAACAAGTAGAACTCTCAGTCCCTGCTGGGGGAACGTGAAGTGCCACCATCCTTTCACAGATCTGTTCGGAAACTGGATCCTATTCAAGTTGAACGCCTGCATAGCCTATGATCTGGCAATTATACTCCTGAGCATATACCCCCCCAAAATGCACATGCGAATGCATCAAGAAGCTGGTGTAAGAACATTACTAGCAGTATTATGTGTAATAATCTTAAACTGGAAATAACACAAGTACCCATCGCAGTAGAATGGTGGGAGAGTCATAGATAAGATGCTACACAGCAATACAAATGAATGAATGATGGTCACGGAAAACCACATGGAGGAAGCTCTCAAACTAATTGTGAGCAAAAGAAGTCAGACACAAAATACCTACTCTACAATTCCATATAGATTTTCTCTAAAAGCAAGTAAACTTTAACGAGTTAGAAATCTGGGTATTAGATCCCCTTGGGAAGGTAGAGAGATGACGAGGGCATGAGGGAGCTTCTGGGGTGCCAGCAGTGTTCTTTTTGACTTGTAGGACCTGTAGGGGGTTACATGTGTGTGTTCACCTTGCGATGATTCATCCTTTGAATACATATATGTTTTGCGTGTTTGTTTGAATGGGTGTTGTACTTCACATTAAAAAGTTAAAAACGTTTAATGAATTAAAAAAGAAATGAAATCCTGGTCCAACTTTGGTTAAGTACAGGAAGCCTCCACATTGCCACCCCTTTGGAGATCATCCTGGTTCTCAGCAATAGTGGGTTCCTTTCCAGCCCTGAGTTTTGGATGCTCCCTGTGGGCCCTGGTTCTGGGCCCTGATCACAGCCTCTCCACACTGTGAGGCTTACCCAGTCCTGTCCGGGAGAAATGGCCAGATCTTCTCTACCTCCCTGGCAGGGCCCTCTGAGAGCAAGCAGGCTACACACTGACCTTTGTTGAGGGCCTAAAGGATGCCTCAGAACATCCTATGAGACTCAGATTAATTCAGGTCTCCCATTGCCTGAAAATGTGAAGTGAGCCTTTGCACCCAGACCCTGCTAAAACCTGTGTTCTTTGCACCTACTGGGTTGAGGAATGTTGGGGCTTCACCCAGAGGGAAGAAGATTGAGATCTTGCCTTGACAGTAGCTGAATATGTCTACAGAAATTGAGGGGCACTGATGGGGGAGGTGGCCAGCACAGGCACCAGTGTCCATATGATGTCCCAAGGTCCCAGGGTACCCTCTGTCCCTGATGCCAAGGTTGCCTGGGGTGGAGATGGAAGATGGGCATCCCCAGCCTGCTCCTCAGGGAGCCAGAACTGCGCAGGTTTCCCTGTGTTGGGACAGGTGGGCGTGCAGCCTGCCTAGCACAGTGAGAAAACTGCTGGGCTGATCCCAATTGCTGCTTCACCAGCTTCTCCTTCAGTGGGTCCTGCCCAAGGTAGGGGTGGAGGGAGAGAGGTCTTGGAAGGGAAGAACCATCCTGGAGGCTGGGGTCTGGGCCCCTTAGTTTATGTGTGTGCGGGTGGGGAGGGCTGAGATCATCATGGTTGTGGTTCAGAATGAGCTCCTGAGGTTTGGAGCAGCTTTCTTCCCACTCGGCTTCAGCTTAGAGGCAAAGTCTAAGGCTTGGCATTCAAGGCCTCTTACGAGCCACCCCCTTATGCCCATCAACCCCGCCCTTCCCCTCCAGCACTCTTATCTCCCCCTTCAGATCTCTACTCAGGCTGAACTATTAATATCTACAGAGAACCTCTCCCCCATTTTCACTACCTAATCTTTGATCTTTTATAGTCCACTCAGTAATTTGTAGTCTAAGGGACTGTAAGGAGATCAAACCAGTCAGTCCTAAAGAAAATCAATCCTGAATATTCATTGGAAGGACTGATGCTGAAGCTGAAGCTCTGATACTTTGGCCACCTGATGCGAAGAACTGACTCATTGGAAAAGACTCTGATGCTGGGAAAGATTGACAGCAGGAGAAGGGGACGACAGAGAAGGAGATGGTTAGATGGCATCACTGATTCGATGGACATGGGTTTGAGCAAGTCCGGGAGATGGTGAAGGACAGGGAAGCCTGGCGTGCTGCAGTCCATGGGGTCGAAAAGAGTTGGACATGACTGAGTGAATGAACAACAACAACAGTGATTTGTAATTGCATGAGGACTGGTAGTGTGTGTTCTCTTGAGTGTGCACGTGTGTGCACCTGTGCACGTGTGCGTGGAGGGAGTCCTGGGGAAGGGGCTGTGGCCTTGGCCTACCCCACGGGTCTAATCAGCTATCTCCTCTTCTTATTCCTCTTCTCACCCTTTCTAATACCCTATTACTTCTCACTCAGGAGTCCTGGGGGTAAACAAAGCTCCATTCTTAACACCCTCCTCCTTGACAAAGAAAGAAAGATGAGGTCCAGAGGAAGGGAAAAAAGAAATGGAGAAGGACAGTGTGGCTCCTGCTGAAGTGGGGGGGGGGGCCCTTACATCAGCCACATGGCCGATGGGTTCTTGGGGGCTCCATCCCTTGGAGGTTAGCCCTACTGAGCTTCCACGGGCCCCGCCACCACCCCTAGCCAAGTCTCCCCTGGAGGGGTGGAGAGGGACCTGGCCCTGGATCACCCGCCCTCAGGCTCTACTCTTGCCGGCTCCCTCTGTCCCAGGGGACCCAGAGGGGAGGCAACCTCCTTTTCTCTCCAACTCCACTCAGCCCCACAGCTGAGCCGTGCTTCTAGGCGGCAGCCCTGACCTCTCCCCACAGACTGGGCTGGGCTCCCGGCTCAGGGCCACGTTCTGCGTCACAGCACAGCCTTGAGAAAACCCAGGACACCACGACCCAGATTCTTGCAGTGCGCTGCCCCTCCACTTGCCCCCACCCCCTCCAGCTCCCAGGCTGCTCTGGTGTGGGGGTTGTGGGCAGGACATCAGCCTCACTCCTATCTCTCTGGGCCTGCACATCCTCTAGGGACAAGGACTCTACCTGTGCCTGACCCTGTGTGCCCGCTGTACCCCCCTCACCCGCTGATAACCCCACTGGGACCCCAGCTCTCTGAGCAGCTGAGGTGAGGAGCGCCAGGTGGCCCTGGGTTCACATAACTCCCCTGTACAGGGTGCTGGTGGCCTTTGCTGCACGAACACCTCCTCTCTGGCTCTGGAAGTGTAGTAAGTGTGCTCTGAGCCTCAGTGTCCTCATCTGTGGAATGGGAAAATAGTCCCATCTCAAGCGGTGGCTGTGGAGTCAGGAAGTGTGATGAGGGCCCGCCTGGCTCTGGTATGCAGGCTGCCTGAAGACGCCACATCCCATTTTTGTTTTTTGGCCACATCTTGGCTTGAGGGGTCTCAGTTCCCTGACCAGGGATTGAACCTGGGCCACAGCAGTGAAAGCCTGGGATCCTAACCACTAGGCCACTAGGGAATTCCCTCTGCCTCCCATCTTGGTACCACTTTTGATAACATACAAACTGGATACAAAGTAGAAATCACCTTACACATATAAAGAATGGGTGAGACAATGAGGAATTATTGGACATAGATTAAAAAAAAGTATCTGTGTGATAGCTCTGAGTACCAAGTCCAGAAGGTATGATTATCTGACTGCTCCCATTTTATAGAAGCTGAGGCCCAGCATCCACCTCACCCTCTCTCACCTTTAATAAAGGAGGAGGGGCGGTGGTGATCTTTCGCAAAAGCCTGAAGAGGGCAATGCTTGCCCCTCTCCCCCACAAAGAAGTTTCTTATGGTGGAATCAGAGGCACTTCAGCCACTTGGGGATGTTCAAATATCCCTGTGGCCACAGCCAACTATGTTGACCAAAGTGAAAGTCACTCAGTAGTGTCTGACTCTTTGTGACCCCATGGACTATACAGTCCATGGAATTCTCCAGGCCAGAATACTGGAGTGGGTAGCCTTTCCCTTCTCCAGGGGATCTTCCCAACCCAGGGATTGAACCCAGGTCTCTTGCATTGTAGGTGGATTTTTTACCAGCTGAGCCACAAGAGAAGCCCAAGAATACTGGAGTGGGTAGCCTATCCCTTGTCCAGCAAGTCTTCCTGACCCAGGAATCAAATTGGGGTCTCCTACATTACAGGCAGATTCTTTACCAACTGAACTATCAGGGAAGCCCAGGTACGCCTTATACCTTCATTGTTCAGATGGGGAAACGGAGGCTAGAAGGCGGCAGTGTGCCCAAGGTCACAGAAACTTAGTTATAAAGTCTTGACTGGGAGCAGCTCAGTAAACACCCAGTAAACCAGCACTCGCTGAGTGCCACGTGTGAACTATGCTGGGGCTTCGGAGCCCAGAGGAGCCCAGACTGTTCCAGGCTGTGGTGGGCTCCCCTCTGTACTGAGGAGGTGGCAAGAAGTGCCTGTGATAGAGGGAAACTCAGAGGAGGCTCTTAACCCAGCCTCGGGGCAGGGTAGGACAGGGAGGCTCCCTGGAGGAAGTGATCATCTGAGTTGACTCTTGGGAATGAGCTCTCTGGAGGTGGAGAGAGGGCTCTCCGGACAAAGGAGTATATACCGCTCAGTTGGTCAGTCATGGCTGACTCTTTGGAACCCCATGGACTGTAGCCTGCCAGGCTTCTCTGTCCATGGGATTCTCCAGGCAAGAATACTGGAGTGGTTGCCCTTTCCTCCTCCAGGGGATCTTCCTGGCCCTGGAGATGCAGAGTCTCCTGCATCTCTTGCATTGGCAGGTGGATTCTTTACCATTGAGCCACCTGGGGAGCCCCTGGGCAGAGGAGACGCTGTGGCAAAGACAAGGAGGTGAGAGAGAGTGAGATTAGGAACAAAGCAGATGAGAGCAGGGTGTGGGGAGGAGAGATAGGGGTTCAGCTGGAGAGGTAGCCGGGCAGACAGAAGACAGCATTGAAGGCCAGTCTCAGGGCCTAGGACTCCGTTCTGAAGGCCACGGAAGGGCCTAAGCTGTGGGGCAGGGGTGCCTGTGACAAGACCTCTCAGTATGCTCAGCCCAGAAGACAAATCAGGAGAATGAGGGCTAACAGGAGCGAGCCAGGGGAACTCGTTGGGACCTGTATCAGGGGGAGGCAGTGGGTCTTCAGGGGAGGAGGTACATGCATGGAGTAAGGAGGCTGAGGAGTTGGCCTGAGGTGCGCACAGGCTGGGTGGGAGGTACCTGTGTGGCCTCCAGGTGAAGGTGGTCACAAGCAGCTGATGGGGGTAAGCTTCTAAAGAATCTCAGCTGGAGATAAAGGGGTGGGAAAACAGCCTCCCAGGTGTGATGGAAACCTTGAAGGGAGGAGATTTTCTAGAATCAGAGGAAGTGTAGGGTAGGGAGAGGCGTTCAAGGCCAAAGGAAAAGGGTGGTGGTGGGATTGGAGCCTTCAGGTTCAGGGAAATTGCCAGAGGGGTGGGAGGAAAAGGGGTGGGTGGAGGCTGGCTTGGCTAAGGCCACAGAGCTTAAGAAAGGAGAGGAGATGGCCTTCTGCTTTGGATAATGGCACATGCAGTAATATAGACCAACTTTCCCTGTAGATAACCTACAAAGCTGGATACAAAGTAGAAATCACCTTCTTAAACATATAAAGGACTGGTGTGACAGTAAGGAATTAATGGACATAGGTAAGAGAGGAGGTAGGGGTGGCGTGGAGGAACCCATACAGTAGAATACTATACAGCAATGTAAAAGAGGACCCACAGCACCCAGCAACCATACAGACGACTCTCACACATAAAGCTGAGCAAATGAGCCATACACAAACTCAAACATACATGGCATGATGCTCTTTATAGAATGTTAAAAACCAGGACTGTTAGGCCATAGTGATTAGGGAGGTGTACAGAGGTGTTGATAGTATAAAGAAATAAAGTAAATGGGACTTCTCTGGTGGTCCCGTGGCTGACTTAGCTCTCAGTGCAGGGGCTTGGGTTTGATCCCTGGTCAGGGAACTAGATTCCATGTGCGGCCAACTAAAAATCCTCATCCTCCAGAAAACCCCCTCTCCATCCCTAGGTCTCTTTTCCACCCTGTATCCTCAGCTAAGGATGCCACATACCACAACTAAGACCCAGCGCAGCCAAATAAATATTAAAAGAAGAAGAAAAAGAAGAAGAAGTAGAGTATAAGACATGAGCAGGTCCAGGGGTCACGTCTAGCAGATGAGCAGCACCAGGGGCTTGGGATGCTGGTGATGTTCCATTTCTAGACCTGAGTGGTGGTTTCATGGATGTTTACTTTAAGATAATTTGATTGTGTTTAATTTTTCTGTTCAGCACAATTGTCTCCATCGGGGTTGTATTTCACAATTTGAAAGGGTTTTGATAAAAGGTGAGGTTCACTAGCTTCCCAATCTGCAGAGGGAGCCTCTAGGCGTGACCTCAAGGAAATGGCCCCTGGTGACCTTGGCCAGCACTCTGAGTGCCAGGAGGAGGGTGTGCAGGAGGAGGACAGAGGATGAGAAAGGACAGAGGTAGCTGGGGATATAGAGTGGAAGAGAGACCTGGGGATGGAGAGGGGGTTTTCTGGAGGATGAGGAGACATGCAGGGAGAGGAGTTTAGGGGTCATGGATTGGAGCAGAGGGATTGAAGGGATTGGTGGGGGCTTCATGCTCCAAGGGGAAGGAAGAATTCTGGGGTGTCTGAATCAAAGGTGGCATGGGTGATAGGGCTCTGCAGGGGGTGGAGAGGGTGCAGAGGGTGGGTGGGGAGGCCCAGGGTGGGTGGGTTTGCAGGGCTGGGAATGCACCCTTTCAACTTTGCCCTTCCCTGGGGAACCACCCAACATCTGGGTCCCCAGGCCTCAGGGATCCCTGCCTGGCTGACTGGCAGGCTACCTGCAGTGTGGTTTGCCTTTGAAGCCGGCAGAGGGCACTCGCCTTCCACAGATGCTCTGGCTTCAGCCTGCAGTGGGAACAAGGATGGCCTGAGTGGGCCCCATGCTCTTGAGGAGCATGTCTAGGGGTGCTGTCTTGCTGTCCAGCCCCAGGCACACATGTTCTTCCTCCAAGTAGTCCAGCCTGCCATCTCACACCTCCTGCCCCAGAGCTCTTATCTAGGAGATTCTGCTGAGAACTACCCATGGAGGCCAGAGAGGTGCAGTAATTTACCCGAGGTCACACAGCAAATCCTGATCCTCAGCTGGGACTTCTGTCCTGAGGCAGCCCCAGAGAAAATGATGGAGTTGAGTAGGAAGAGATGGGACTTGTGACAAGAGCCATTTCAAAGCACTGAAGTGGCCCTGACGGAAGTAACACATACACAGCTGACCATTGCGCCAAAGGAAGAGTTGAGAGGGACTTGGATGCAGTTTAAAAAGAGTATGCCACCCCCTCACGCATACACCCCAAAGCCTAAATCTTTACAAGTCCTCTATCCACCCAGGAAGATACACAAAGCCCAGGTTGATCTGTAAGGGTCACGGAGCCTCATGACAGCAGTTCCCCTTTGTTGAACATCTGTCACTGGCCAGGCCCTTTATATACTTTTTCTCTGACCTGAGCGATGAGTCCACAAGGGAGGCATTTTCAGACCCAATTTGCTGAGGAGGAAACTGAGGCCCAGGGTGGGAGAAGCTGAGTGATGTGTTCAAGGTTGCCCCACTCACAGAGGCAGAGCTGCAATTCTACCTGGGGCGCTCTGGGCATTGTTGAGAGAGGCTGCTGTGGAGCCCAGGAAGCCAAGCCTGGGGTAGGGTTACTGAGCTGCCGTCTCCAAGGGGACAGGATGAGATGCCACCCTGCCCTTGACCTTCTCCATTCTCCAAGGACTAGGAGTATCTCCTAAGCAACGTGTCTGCCTGGGGGTAGGTGTGTGTACATTCCCTTCAAACAAGGTGCTTTCGGAACCCTTAGAAGCTGCTTTTTTGAGTCAGAGACAGAAAGATTCCTGCCCACATACCCCCTTATCCTGGTCTGGCCAGGCCTTGGTGTTCCTGGACTCCTACACAAGCAAGGAGGGCTCATTTCTATTCCCTCATAACCCCCCTGCCTTTGTGTGTGTGTGTGTGTGTGTGTGTGTGTGTGTGTGTGTGTGTGTTAAGTCATGTCTGACTCTTCACAACCCTGTGGACTGTAGCTTGCCAGGCTCCGCTGCCCGTGGGATTCTCCACGCCAGAATACTGGAGTGGGTTGCCATTTCCTCCTCCAGCAAACCTTCCCAAGCCAGGGATCAAACCCACGTCTCTTGCATCTCTTGTATTGGCAGGCGGATTTTTCACCATTAGGGCCACTTGGGAAGCCCCCAGCCCCTGAGAAACCAGCTAAGAATGTAGGTATATCCACCTTCCCCTCAGGGATTCCCTCTTCCCCGAAGGGCACAAGGACGGGGCAGCCTCCTCCACTGCTCCTGGCTGACTGGTCTGATCTCTGGAGACTTCTGCAGGCAGGCCTCATGGTTCTCCGCTTCTATTATGTTTGGGTTTTCTTTGTGCTGCCTCAATACACAGCCTACCTCTCTGATCCATGAAAGAGGGCTAACAAGGCCATGCTCCTCTTCTTATTGAATCTAATCTCCCTCCCCGTATAATTGGGTGAGCCTCAGAAACTTTGTAGAATGGCACATTGCAAGGTTCTGGAACTTCTCAGGCCAGGTCATCAGAATCTTCAGAGCTTCCACCCTTCCTCCTGGAAGCCTTGCTGTTCCCCCAGAGAAGAACGTCCACTACCCTGAGGTGACCATGCTGTGAGGAAGCCCAAACAAAGTGTGTGGGAGAGAGATGTCTGTCTGGCCCCAGCCTCCCCGGGCTGGGAAGTCATGGCGGCTGGGAACCCACGTAACATAGATTGAAACCAGGCCTCCCTGTTGTGCCTCGGTCTAGCTCCTGATCCGCAAAACTGAGAATGAAAAAAAGAAGACATTACTGCTTTAAATTTGGGATGCTTATTATGCAGCAACAGGTAACTGGAACCTTCTCCCTGGCCTCTGGAGCCCTCCAATGGCTCCACGTGCCTGCATAATAAGCGTCCAACTCAATTTCAAGGCCATCTGTCACAGCACAACTATATCACCTGGCCACTAAGCTCACCGGCCAGCCTTCCTGGGCTCCTCCCTATCTCTGAAATCTTACTGCTTCTGTCTAGAAGCCATCCTTGACCTCCACCCCCACTCTAGCTTGGCACTCCTTATCCCACCAGTCTCCGCTTAGCTCCTGGAAAGTGTTAGTTGTTTGGTTGTGTCCAACTCTTTGTGACCCCACGGTCTGTCCATGGGATTTCCCAGGCAATGTTCTGGAGTGGGTTGCCATTCCCTTTTCCAGGGGATCTTCCCAACCCAGGGATCGAACCTGGGTCTCCTGCACTGCAGGCAGATTCTTTACAGTGTGAGCTACCAAGGAAGCTCTTAGCTCATGGAAGATCTTGACTTATGGAAGGACCTCTCCTCCTTTCCACAACCTCTGTTGCCATTCTGGGGAAGTAGGGTCAGGAAGACCCCACCACCACCCTGGACTCGGGGCCAAGGACCCTGCCAGATTTGTCATTGATGGGCAGAGCTCCTATAGGTCCCCTCAGGATGTCTGGGAGGTTACTCTTGGTTAATCTGTAGCTTTAAGGGGAAATTAACCACATTTCTTTAAAATGGTAACACTCAATTTGCACAAATTGGTGTGGTTTCTGTAGTTCCTGAGATCAGAAGTCTGAGCAAGAGCTCAGTTCAGGGGAGCTGTCTCAGGGAGGCGTGGGAGAGGACAGAGGTTGTGCCTGACCACAGCAGTCAACAGCAATGCCGAGATGCTGGACCTGACCTGTGTGATTACTTATAGTGTTTTTGTGGTCTTGAACTTTTGCATATGAATCAAAAGCTTTTTCTACCATGCAGAAGTTCTATGCAGAACTTCAAAATTAATCCAATTGTTGGGTTTATGGTCAATTACATATGACCAGTACTTCTTGGTGGATTTCTCCTCTCTGAGGCTCTAACTGGATAGCTCTTAGGAAATTTATTCTAGAAGAAAGAAGTTGTAGTTCTGTCTGAATCATTATTGATCTTACTAGATGGAACCCACTTGGCCAATCAATCATACT
Organism: Giraffa tippelskirchi; assembly: GCF_054371585.1. Classification (NCBI taxonomy): domain Eukaryota; kingdom Metazoa; phylum Chordata; class Mammalia; order Artiodactyla; family Giraffidae; genus Giraffa; species Giraffa tippelskirchi. The sequence continues at coordinate 33,257,298 of NC_137286.1, read as the reverse complement.
GACTCTAAGCAAGATCTTTAAATTTACTCAGGCTTAATCAGAGAAATGACCTAAATTTCAATCAAAGAATACAACTTCTCGATTATTAGGAGGGACCCTCCCTCAGTTATGGGATGGATTTATACAGCTTACATCAGGCCATTATGGCTTAAATTGAAGGGACCCCCCTTCCGTTATGTCAGGGACAATTAAATCATACTAAGGATAATCAGCCTAATAACACTAGGAAATTGGGGCTGGGTGCCTTACGAACAAGGCCAATACATCATTGCCCTTAAAGATAACGAAGGATACTAAACAGATTGAGTCAGCTGACCAGGGATGTACTGGGAAGCATCTAATGGAAGTTCTTGGCTTAATTTCTTACTTACCACCTTATAAAGCCTACTAGTTATATTGGAGGAGGAAATGGCAACCTACTCAAGTATTCTTGCCGGAAGAATTCCACGGACAGAGGAGCCTGGTGGGATATAGTCCATGAGGTCACAGAGTCAGACACACTGAGCAACTAACACTCACTCACATATTATTATATTCTGCCTATTTTACAAGATTATTATTTCTTGTATTCTCCAATGTGTGACAGCTACTGATAAATATGATGACTGGGTGACTTGAAATGACCGACTGGATAAATAGTTCTACATAAGATCAATGATTGCAATAGTGTAATTGCAGATATGGGAAGAAACAACAAGAGGGAATCTTCTCCTGGACCATAACAGATTAGTTAGACATGTCCAGAGACTTTTTGCTGCGGTTAACAGGGCCTAGTCCAGTAATAGTTCATTGAGGGACCCAGCAATGGAATCCCTGCCCGACTCAGCAACGAGCATTTCTACTAAAATTGGTCATGCAACGCCTCCCAAATTTGGTCGAATTTATGACCCAAGTGGCAAAGTGTAAAATAAAGAATGTTTTCCCTCATCCAGTTCCGCGTATAGTACACCCTGAAAGAAATTCAGGGTGAAGATCAGGAATGAGGCACTCTGTGCTCTGGGAAAAACAGAAGAATAAGCCTTAAGATGGCGGAGAAGGCAATGGCACCCCACTCCAGTACTCTTGCCTGGAAAATCCCATGGACGGAGGAGCCTGGTAGGCTACAGTCCATGGGGTCGCTAAGAGTCCGACGACTGAGCGACTTCACTTTCACTTTTCCCTTTAATGCACTGGAGAAGGAAATGGCAACCCACTCCAGTATTCTTGCCTGGAGAATCCCAGGGACGGCGGAGCCTGGTGGGCTGCCATCTCTGGGGTCGCACAGAGTCGGAGACGACTGAAGCGACTTAGCAGCAGCAGCAGCAAGCCTTCAGATAGTTAGGTATATTTCCAGGAGAAAATGGTATGAATCCACAATCTTGCATCTTCCCCTACTTAGAAAAGCACTAAAAACGTTAACTGAGATATCTGTTCCTCGTAACTAAGAGCAGCCTTCTACCGAGATGTGTGCTTGATGGCATGGACGCCTTTCTCCACAGTCACATATGTGCTTACTGATCTCCCCCACTACCTCTCTGAAGGAGATCCATCAGAGCTACAAGAGAGGCTGTCTCCTGAGCTATCGTCCTAAGACCCCAAACAAAACTGAACTCACAGGTCTCAGGTTGTGCAATTTTTTTTTCCAGTTGGTGCCTCCACCCGACACCTCCACACCTCAGATGTCAGCTGAGCCTCCCAAACACAAGCTGCTGCTGCTGCTGCTGCTAAGTCGCTTCAGTCGTGTCCGACTCTGTGCGACCCCATAGACGGCAGCTCACCAGGCTCCGCCGTCCCTAGGATTCTCCAGGCAAGAATACTAGAGTGGGTTGCCATTTCCTTCTCCAATGCATGAAAGGGAAAAGTGAAAGTGAAGTCGCTCAGTCGTGTCCGACTCCTAGCGACCCCATGGGTCTGCAGCCTACCAGGCTCCTCCACCCATGGGATTTTCCAGGCAAGAGTACTGGAGTGGGGTGCCATTGCCTTCTCCACAAACACAAGCAAATCTGTGCAAATTGCAGTTTAAAACGGGTTTCCTGAGGGGGAAGCAGTTGCCTCTTTGTTCAGCCCAAGGTTACAGCAATGAAACAAAAGGAGTGAAATTTCCTTTTCTTCTGTTCTTTCTTTTCCTTCCAGCTGCAGCAGAGATGGCGCCTGGGAAGCTTTTGTGTTCATCACACTGCTTGGAGGGGTGGTGGCAAGGTTTTGGCTGCTGACCCCAGGCTCTGCCTAAGTGGCCCCTGCCTGAGCCAGGCTGGCTAACTGAGCAGAGCCTGGACAATGGAGGGGGGTGGGGCTGGCTTGGGGGAGGGGCTTTCTGGGGGCTGCTCTCTCCCATTTCCATTTCCCTTCCCAGGCCTCCCTGTGGACCTTCAAGTTTCCACTCTGGACCCTCTTTCTCCAGGAAGATCTCCTGGGCCACCTCCATCACACCTCCTTAGGTTTGGAGATCAGAGACCTGCCTCTCCTAGACTCAGCTTGGGGTTGGCCTTTGACCTCAGCCCAGGGAAGTTGAGAGCCAGGCACTCATGGCATTGATGAGCAGACAGATCCCTGTCCTGGCTTTACAGGCTCTGGTTACTCTCCCATAAAGGACGCCTTCCCCTGTGCTCACCTCCTGCCAGCCTCCTCCCTGGTTAGAGCTTTGCTGTCCCTGAGTGCTCCATGTGGGGTGTGAGGAGAGCCCTTGTTGGAGTCCAGAATCTTGGGTTTAAATCTAGCCTCTGCCCAAATCAGCTGTGTGACCCTAAGCAAGACCCTGACCTACTCCAGGTCTCCTATCTGTGGGCTGGAGATATGCTCCCTCATGGGCCTGCTCTGGGTTCTTGCCATGAAGAAATAACAAAAGCTTTGTCTCCTGGGGTCTGAAGGAGAAAGGTGTCCCTATCCCAGGCAAGGCAGGCCCCTTGGCCTAAGGCTGATTCCCCTCTTTTTGGATGACCCCATCTGCCTCTGATGCTGGGTAAGATGGAAGGCAAAAGGAGAAGGGGGAAGCAGAGGACGAGAAGGTTGGATGGCATCACTGACTCAATGGGCATGAATTTGAGCAAATTCCAGGAGATAGTGAAGGACGGGGAGCCTGGCGTGCTGCAGTCCATAGGGTTGCAAAGAGTCTGACGTGACTTAATGACTGAACAATCTGCCTTGCTCTTCACCCTCACTGGCCCTCATGAGCTCTGGTCCTATCAACAAGACCTTCTGGCCTGACTGCCCCAGGCTAGCCCAGCCCCAGCCACTTTCTAGGATATAGGGCTGGACCTCCAAGAGACCAGAGCCAAGCCCTGAGTTAGCAGGACACAGTGGTCACTTTAAGGGGTGTTTCCAGAAGTCCTTCTCTCTTCCCTTTCTGGGTTCCCAGGTGTGGGCTCAGATAGCCTGGGCTGGGCCTGGGAGCCCCACAGAGGTTCCAGTGACCACGGGCATCCCAGTGGCCAGTGGCTGCGGACCTGATCTTCTAGTCCTCCCTCTACCTTGCTCTGGGAATACCTTTATTGGTGGTTGTCAAGCAACACACCCCAACACACCTGGCTGCTAGGTGAGCCAACCCATCCTCCCAGAACCAGTGGTATGGGGGCAGACTTACAGAGAGACTGTCCAGGAGGCCTGGGGCAGCCCGGGGGGCTGGAGGGGATGGAGACTCTGGCTCCCCCATCTTTCCTGCTAGCAGTTCTGTTCCCCAGGATGGGTCCCCAGGGACCGTTGCTACAACAAGTGCCTGCCTGGTGACTGAGCCCTGCCCTGAGCTGGAAGCAGGCAGGCCCAGGGAGCCACTCCCGCTTTGTTCCAGGATGAGGGCATCTGGGTGGGGTGGCTGGAATCAGGCTAGGCTCATTCCTTAGCCAGGGAACTGCAAGGAGATGGCAGGACCTGGAAGGGCTGTGGGGCCAGGAGACCAGGAAATGGGCAAGACTCTGAAGGGCTTCGGCCTTCTGTCTCCCCAACCCCAGTCTCAACACCCTCCCCTGACCTGCCCTCTATGTAGACCTCAGTCCCCTGTTAGTCTCGCCCTCTCATCCCCACTGGTTACCCGGTACCCTCAGGCTCCCCTCTCCTCTTCCCTTTAGCCTCCTCCTATTTCTATCCCTCAGTCTCCCTTCTCTCTGGCCCTTGAACCCTCAGCAGTCCTTCTGCAGTGGTCCAGGCCAGGCTCACTTTTCTCCTGCAGCTGCACAGCAAGGCCTAGGGCCCCAAGCCTGCCCACCAGGCCTTCCCATCTCTGCTGTCCTGATAGTCTGGACAAATTCCTTTCCTGTTAGTTCAGCGGAGACAACATGGGTGGATGTCTTTAAAAGGAACTCCCTGGGAAGCAAATGGAAAACAAACCCAAACAAGGCAGCCCACCACCTAGAAACGGCCTTGGTCTCGAAGGCAAGCCATCTGCTACAACTGCCCTTGGCTTGGGACTGCAGAGACACCCTCCTAGGGCTTGGAGTTGTCTGCCTGGCTTTGCCCCAGCTGAGCTGGGTCCAGCCTGTCTATCCCAGGCAAGCGTGGTCCCAAAGCCTTCTCTGATAGCCCCACCCCTCCATCTGCCCCTAGCAAGATGCCTACATGAAGCTGGGGGTCCATATATATTTGTTCACCTGTTTAATGAATGGATTGAGAAATGTCAGGGGTTTCAGTGGTGGTTCAAGAAGACAGTTCAAGACAGACAGCTTGACCTGTTTCCAAAGCTCCAGCCTGTCTAAGGCACCCCCACCCCCGACTGCTGGGTGCTAGCCCAGGGTTCTGCATGGGTGGGGGCCCCTGTCATTACTGTACGTGGGCTCTTACTCTTTTCCTTGGCAGGACTTATTTCTCATTGAATTTATTTTGAGACCCTGTAGAATTCACTTGTTCTCCATGGAGTTTCTTCTTCTCTGTTATAGGGATATGATATCATAGGGGCAGGCGTGGGGAACGGGATAAACCCCACACAGCTCTGGGGCTCATACCTGAGCTGGCTGGGAGCCGTGGGAAGGCAGTAGGCTTTGTGTTCGCTCAGCACTGTGTTCGAGTCCCACCCTGGGCCTCAGTTTCCTCCTCTGTGAGATGGAGAGTGTGACCACACCCACCTCCCAGAGCTGCTGGGGGGGCAGGGATACTGAGGCTGGGGCAGGGGGGCAGGTAGAGCTCTAAGCAGAGTGCCCGGCATGTGAGCAGCTCTGGAAATGTTATCATCTCCTCTGTGGGACCCCTGGGGGTTCTAACCCTTCTCTAAGGAAATGAGGCTTGTGAGGGATTTGGCCACCCTCTCTGGGCGGCACCAGCCTCTCAGATGGCATCCCAGATATGGGCCTAGACCTTCCAGATCCTGCCCCTCAGCCTCCCTGCAGGGGAAACAGGCTGCTGCCTTCTGCTGTGTCTCCCATCTCCACCCACCTCCATCCCGAGATCCCGGGGCAGAAGCCTGGGATACAGGCAAAGCCAGAGTAACACCCCCTCCCAGCCAGGCCTTAAGCCGCCTGCCCCCTCACTGAGAGGGGCCCTGGGCTCCCATGCCTGCTGTGCTGCCTATCGATTGAATCTGCTCCCATCCTCAGGCGTGCCATGAATTTTTCATCAAAGGCCTGTAGACTTTGGGAAACGCACAATTAGAAGCCCCATCAATAATGCACCATGCAGAGGCATTGCTGAGCTCAGCCAGGCCCCAGACACGGCTGTCTTCTTGCAGGAGTGGAGCCCTCGGGGGTCCATCACTGGACCCAGTAAATGTGGGATGCTGGGAGGTGGGAAGAGGCCGGACTCGAAGACTTGAGCCTGCCCCCTTGAAGCCTCGTCTCAGTCACTTCATCTGTAGAATGGATGCTGAGGAGCCCCCTACTCCTTAAAGCATGGTGAGGCATGGCAGAGAGTTGCTAGGTAAATTCTAGGGTTCTTTGTGTGGCTGGGGGATGTCCTTCCTCTGTGGGTTCCAAGAAAGCAGGGTAAGCACCAGGCTGGGGTGGAGAGGCTGTTGAGGGGAGAAGAGAGAAGCCTGACGGCACTAAGGCAGGGGTTATTCACCCAAGTCTGTGGTCAAGGTCCAATGTGGTCCCGGCCCTGCCCCCTCCAGCCTCAAAGCCCAACTCCGTTTCCATGAGCGCTTCTGTGGCCTCAGAACCAAGGCTGGGGGGAGAACAGAGGCTCTGTTCCATTCTCTTCTGAGCCTTTGCAGTTCTTCCACTGGCAAGATGGAGGCGCCTTCACCCTATCTCTGCAGATCCCTTCTTAAAGAGTCTCCCTCCTGACAAAGCCTTTCTACTCTCCTTGGCGAGAAGGGATGGCAGCTTCCTTTGCTGACTTTCTAGAGCTTGAAACAGACCCGAAGCACTCACCATGGGCAGGCTCTGTTCTAAATACTTTGTAGAGATGAATTTGATTTCATCCCTCTAGGAACCCAGTGAGGCAGCTCCCACTACATCTATTCTACCGAAAGGGGCATTGCAGCAGGAAGCAGTCAAGGAACCTGTCCCAGTGGAGGAGATGGCTCCAGAGTCCACTCTTTTAACCACCTACCCAGACTCTGGGGCTGGCTCTCCTGTCCTCAATTGGCCTTCTGGTCCCCCGAGGCAGGGCTTATGCTCCCTACTTCCTCACGGACTAGGGCTGGGATCTTGCCACTGCAGGGCCTAGGGCTCCCCTGCTCCCAGCTCAGGGGAACTCAGAGCAGGGCCTGAAGGTCTTATAATACCCACCCTGACCTACTCCCCCATTCTCCAGGCTCCAAGTCTGGCTCCAACATTCTGAGGCTGTCCTGAACGCTGCCCTTCCCTGCAATAAGCACATCAACCCACGGGAGAGGAGGAGACTGGGACTGAAGTGGTTTGTCCTGTTGCTTCTGGCGTGTTGCCATATTTCTTTGGGCCCTGCCAAGCTATAGGCCTCTGCTTCAGCCTGGGAGGGGGCTTGTGGGCAACCTGGGCACATGGGCTGTATGGGGCCTCAGACACCAGCACTGGAGGCCTGGCATATGCCAGGGAGTGTGGGTCTCCATTTCTAAAAGCCTCTCCTGGCAGAAATGCCACCAGTGGGTCTGAAATACATATAGAAGCCATGAATCACACGTCCCTCCCCTTCTGCCAGCCAGGCAAATCCCGGCTCCAGGTTCCCAGGCAGGATAAGCTTGGAGCTTTGACAGGGGACTCACTATGATTCTAACACCAACATCTACGTGGGGTTCTTGTGCTGGGCCTGAAGCTGGGTCGGGGTGGGGGAGGAGGGTGGGGAGCTGGGTAGAGCCCCCTCCTTGGGTGCCTCCCTGGTGGTGCACTACACTGGGCCTTAATGAATCTACAGCCCCCTCTGAGACCTCCAGGGTTCTATTAGCAGGCAGCCCAGGGAGAAGGCGGGGCATAGCCCCCCATCTGTGGGGGAGGGTTGAGTACTTCTCTTCTCCAACCTGCGATAAAGACACTAGGTCCATTTAGTCAACACACACCACCCAGCAGCCCCATTTGACCAGGCCTGTACTGCGCACCATGGACACAGATGTGACCAAGGCTTGGGGCTTGTACTGTCCCCGGGGAGCCTGTAGTGGATATGGCAACAAGCAGAGTATGATATGATACACAGAATGGTCAGCGTGTAAGTGGGGGAGCTTCTCAGCCAGCCCTTCCTCACCCCAGGATGCATGCAGGCAGAAGAGTAAAGGGAGAGTATTCCGGAGCTGAAACGAGTTTTGAAGGGTGAGTAGGAGTGTATCAGGTGAGAAAGGAGTGAGGAAGTGTGGGTTCCTGCAGAGGGAGCCACAGGAGCAAAGGAGGGGAGGCGAGAAGCAGCCTGGCATACTGGGTGAAGGGCAGACAGTCCGGATGTGTGCTGAGGAGGAGTGGTGAGAGATGAGGCTGGTGTGGCTGCAGGGCCCAGTCATGGGGACTTTAATGCCAGGCTGGAGTCTAAGCCTATCATAGTCAAGAGAGGTGGGCTAGGGTGGTGCTAGATGTTGGCACCAAGCCTGACGATGAATTTCCCAAGACCTTCAGGTGCTACCCTGGTGGCTCAGATAGTAAAGAATCTGCAATGCAGGAGACCCCAGTTTGATCCCTGGGTCAGGAAGATCCCCTGGAAAAGGGCGGCTACCCACTCCAGTATTCTTGCCTAGAGAATCTTACGGACAGAGGAGCCTGGTGGGCTACAGTACATAGGGTTGCAAAAAGTTGGATGTGACTGAGCGACTAACACTTTCACACTTTTCCCAGGATAAGACCTGGTTGCCTTGTAACCATGCCCAGCGAGCTGCAGAGGGCACCAGAGCCCAGAGAGGGCAGGGAGTTGCCCTGCCTCCCACAGACCTCAGTGGCAGAGCCAGCTTGGCGTTCACAGCTCATCAGGGTTGGGAAAGCCAGGCTGCCTCAGGATCCATGCGGGGGTTGGGCAGGGGGGCTGGAAAACACAGTCTATCAGAGTCGGAAGGACCAAGACCTTCTGGAGGAGAGTGGCCCTGAAGAGGTAGGGCCAGGACGTTGGCCTCTGAGAACCTGGGGATGATGGGGAGCCAGCCTCCAGCAGGCAAACTTAGGGTGCTGCCCCTTCTCTGGGTGGGCCACCTATCCTGACATCTTGGAGCCACCAGGCCAGCCTGACCTCACCTCACAGGAAGCAGACTTGGCCGTGACTTCTCAGCCCCCTCCCACCCTGTGGCTCCGTGATGTCCTTAGAGCAGGAACCTGAAAACCTCAGGTTGTGCCTCTCAGCTCCCCTTGGGGCAGCCAGCCTTCTGGAGGACAGTTTGATCGGAAGGGGAGGACCAAGGCCCTGCTTGGTGGGGGAGGGCTCAGAGGGGGTCTGCAAGGACCTTAGGTCAGGCCCGGCTCATTGGCTCACCAGGGTGAGGGGCTAGAGGTGGGGAAGGAGATGAAGGAAGAGGAAGACTTGGCCCCACCTTCAGGGGTGTGGTTCTAGACTGAGGGAGGGGACAGTGCCCCTGCTTGTGGAGCCCCAGTCTGAGGAGGGAGCCATGGCCCTGCTCGGGAGCACGTCTGGCAGGGAGGCAGGACCCACACACTCCCGATAAGGACACATGAAAAGAACAGATGGTGCCAACAAGTGCAAATTAATTGAGCGAAGCCTGTGTACATAGGTGCAGTGAACAGGCAGGCTGACAGGCCTGGGAGGGATGGAGGGGGGTGGAGGACGGGTGAGAAGCTGTAACGAGCACTTATCGATGTCTCCCTGGGTCTACAGTCGCTAGCGCGGTTATTGACAAAGCCTGTCTATAAATCTCCCAGCCGTGTCTCCAGAAACCTTAATTACGGGGCCTCATTACCCCTCACACCTCTAGGCACAGGGGACCAGCTTGAGCTGTGGTGGCTGCTGACACTGTGGCTGGCCTGTGACAGTGGGTTGAGCCGCTGCAACAAGAGATGTGCAACTGGGATGCCTAGGGGGACACAACTTAGGGTCCCAGGCCCCAAAGAGTGGGCAGAGGTTCAGCCTCCAGACCAAAGGCAGCGGGGTGGAAGAGACTTTGAGGCCAGGGAGCTCAAGGTTCACCTTCCAGTTTTGCCAGTTACTCTTGGCTCTGCCAGGCACTTGGCCACTCTGAGCCTCAGTTTCCTCATCTGTACAATGGGAACAGGGCTGGGGTGAAGACTAAGTGGGCAGTGTCTGTAACAGTTAAGCACTGTGCCTGGCACTGGTGCATGTGCAACACAGCCCTTCCCTCTCCTCTTGGTCACTCTGCTTGAAGTCACCGAGAAAGCAGGCAGCAGCCCCTTGCATGCCAGGAGCTGGCCTGGCACACCCAGCTGGACCTTGGTGTTCTCCTATTGAACATAATTTCACAGCATCATACAAGGCTGCTCTCTGACCAGCAAGACACTCCGTAATCGTGTCTGAACACAGCTGAAACGTGAACATTGCCCAAACCACAAGGGTCACAAGACAGCAGCCTTCCCCGGCTAATACAAGTGCCTGCTGCTTCTTTACCAAGAACAGTTGTAGTCTCGTTGTTCCCTCACCTTCTGGATGAGAATCACTAAAATGCTCGCTTATAGAACTATCCCCCCTCCTGAGAGCATCTGACTGGAGAAAAGCCCTCTGTCCTTGAAGTCTCCCCTGAATCACTCAACGGGAGCCTGAGTCCTTCCTGTCCTTTCCCAGCATATTTTCCTGAGGTCTCCATCCACCTTTTCGGTCGTCTTTGGCTAGAGGAGTTGAGATTAGTAGAACATCATTTGCTTCCATTAGAATGCGCCACGCCTGAACTCTAGACTTTCATTTTCAGCATCCCTCCCCTCCACAATTCATCATTTCTGTGATGAATTTCTTCCACTGCTTCTCATTCAGTGTCTCCTCCCTAGGCCAGGAGCAAAGATGCCCTGGAGCAGACTGCAGTGGAGAGAGGTCCTCAGGCTACCTGCCAGGTCTCTGGTGTGGAGGAAGGAGCCCCAGGCTGGACGTCTGGACCTCTTGCATGATTCAAGGGGGCCGAGACAATCTGGAGCTGAGAGAGACAATGAATGGGGAGGGGCTGGGGTGACAGAGGAGTTGGAGGTGGGGTCTCTCTTCCTTCCTTCCTGGGCTCACCTTAGCCTCTGGAAAGCCAGGTCCTCTACTCCAAATGCCTGGACCTGATGTGCCCAAGGGCCAGACTCCCAGGTCTTTCTGGGGGAGGCTGGCATGCCTGGGCAATGCCCCAGGGTACTTGGGGATGGGCAGGTGTAATTCCTCACCCCTGGGAGCTCACCGACCTTGTCTCTGCCTCTCTAGCCCCATCGAGTTTCTTTTTAAGAAAAACCTTTATGTCGTCTGCCCCACACCCTCACTGTCTGGACCCTTTCTGGCTGGTTGTCCCTCCGGCAACCCAGGCCAGAAGTGCTAGACACTGGGCTCCATTTCTGTTAGGCTCCAGGTTCATCCCCTAGCTTCACAGAGTGTTTCTGCTTTCAGCCTCCTGGGCGGTGTTTCTCGGTAACTATGTTACGCTTTGCCTTCGGAAGCTTGAGCCACAAGGCAGTGGGTCCCTTCAAAGCTCCTTCTCACCTGACTGGTGACCCAGCCTCTTTTAGGTACTTTGTCCTCATGACTCGCCCCCTCCGCATCCTGGGAATCCCCTCTACCCTCCACCAGGCCCTGGTCCTCACAGACTTAGGCAGCAATGAGGGGATGGGCTTCATGGGGCGGCGGAGGGGGGTGGTGGTAGTGGTGGTGCTCAGGGTTCCCTCTCTACCCAGTCTCTCGGGGTGCCCATGCCCCTGGCCAGCTAAGGCCCAGGTTCAAATCCTAACTAGTCAGACTTGCTCCAAGCACAAGTTCTGCCTCAGGGCCAGCTCCCCTCCCACTTCTAATGTCAGGTCCCAAGTCCCTCTTGCTGAGACAGCAGTAAGATCACATACTCCAGAGGATTTGGGAAGGTCTGGGTTGGATAAGGCAGAGATCCATACACAATGGGGGACTGGATCCCCCAAGGGAGTGGCTATGAGGGTCTTGGAGGGGCTGAGAGAGAGGAAATCTGGTCTCTCCCCCCATTCCCCAAACTCTCCCATACTGTCCTCCTCACCTCCTGCTGTGAATGTCAAGGCACTCGGGCCCCTTCACAGCTCACAGAACCCTTTCCAGGCACCATGGGATTTTTAAAGCCAGTCTGTAGCATTAGGGTAAGCATTATCATTATTCCCATTTCACAGGTGAAAAGACTGAGGTTCCTATAGGTGCTGGCTGGGTGCTGAGTGGGAAGCAAACTTTCTATCTCTGATCCAGACCTGTTTTCTCCCCAGGTCACATGGTTGCTTAGGAGGGACATTTTATGCATCCGTGGACCCATTTATGGAGCACATATCCAGGCTCCCCAGAATGTGGGCAGAGAGGGCAGAGGAGCAAAGGCCTTGAGCTGTGAGAAAGTATGAGTAAGGTTGGGTGTGGGTAGAATATTCTGGGTTGGGGCACAGGCCTCAGAGGTCACAGGGGTCATCAGGCTGAGGGGCTCATGCAGCAGGTGAGGGAACTGTGGAAGATTTTAGAGCTGGGAGCAACACACCTGGTGGCTCTGTGCCAGGGCAGAGGGGGTCAAGTGTACAGGAGAGTTCCATCTGGACTGTCGGCTCCTGGACCTGGAGCTGGCTTCCCGAGGGAGCCCCTCCGGCACTCCACAGGAGCCCCCACCTCTAAAAGGAGAAGGCGAGAGGGAGGGGCCTTCATGTCGGCCTCCAGGAGACTCTCCCCCAGCGCTGAGCAGGACTCAGGGACCCTGAGATGCCACAATTGCCCACACCAGTCCTCTGAGGCGGTCCAGCCGCCAGGCCTGTGCCCTGGCTGGACGTTCAAAATCCCTGAGCCGCTATCTGGCCATCCCGTGTCCACCACATCAAGGCAGATTTGCATATCTGAGGGTGAAAAAAAAAACATTCTGCCTCAGAAGCTTAGCGCCACCAGGGCTTCGAGCCCCCTTTTGTCTGAGTAAGAGCCGGCTGAAGGCTGAAGGATAATTAGTCCCCTGTGGGCAACGCTGCCCCCCCTCCTTGAAGATTTAAAGGCACAGCCCACCTACTCAACCCCTCTTCCTCTCCCACAGTTCCCACCGGCCTCTCAGCCCTCCCCTTGCGCCCCTCCCACCCTGTCTGCTTGGTCCTGGCTACAGCGCTGAGGAGGGGAGGGCTGCGGCTGGAGGAGCGATGAATGGGCATTTTATCTGATCAAACTGGGAGTGAACTGGCCCTTCTCTATTATCTTTGGACCTGATTGGATATTTAACACCAAGTGTAGTGTATGTGTGTCTGTGTGTGTGTGTGCGCACGCACATACATGAACTGGGCTTTTCTAGTCCACGTCGGGAGGAAATTGGATTGTACTGAAAAGCATTTAATCTGAGCTCAGGAGCCCACCCTAATAGAGTCGCTGAGCTGGGGGAGCGACAGTTCTGCCCTTGGCCCTGGACAAAAAGCGGCCCTGCCCTGGGCCCTGTGTCTTATATGGAGTCCTATTTCAGCTCTCCTAGGGCCGCGCCCTCCCCGTGGGGTGGGAGGAATTGGTGGGGCTGAGGGGCTGTGTCCATGTAGGGTCTGAGTACCGCTCTAGACCACACCCTGGTACAGGGGACCCTGGAGTCCCCTCCTGCTTGTAGTGCCTGTCCTCCTAAAGGGGACGGTGCACCCTTACACAGGTGAAAGGTCTCCCATGGTCACTGGGTCAGTAGGGTGTGGGGCTGAAACTGAGCCCGATGAGAAGGAAAGGGGGTGCCTCCTGTGTGATGTGGGGGCGCTAGGGGTGGGGGCCAGGAGCTGTGCTCCCCATGTCACCAGGGTCCAATGTGGAATCGGAGAATCCTCTGAGGTTGTTTCTAAGATATGCATATATAAGACATATATTATTAACATATATAAGATATATATATAAATAAACATGTATATATTATATATATTTGTCAAGATAGAAGAATAGAATGTATATAAGAGTTAGCGGGGTCCGGCTTGATTTATAACTTTTTATTATTTGGGGCGTAGGTAATGTGATGTATAGATCTCCACATGTATTCTCAAGGGTTTGGGGTGGGCTTGGGGAGGGGACCTGCAGCCACAGAGCTCTGTTTCGGAGTTTAATAGAGACCAAGGCAGTCCTCCCACCCAGACAGGCTGGGAAGATGATGAGTTAGGCCCTTGACCTCTGAGTCACGAGGCTTGGCCAAGGCAGCTGCAGGAGCAGGCCCTGGGCCGAGAACCCAGACCTGCACTGGACCAATGAATGCTCTCCCTCAGTCTTACCCTGTGGCCCTCAGACGGTTATTGGGCTTCCAGCAGTTTTCCCAACTGGAAAATGGGGATGATCATTGTACATCCTTGATCAGATTGGTGCAAAGATGATAAAAGATTATGATGCAGATCTGGGAACAGAGTAAGGACTCAGTAAAAGATTGATGGAATAATTAGTAGTATTAAAAGGAGGGCTAAGCTGGCTGTTTGTGGAAAGGGATGGGTCCCATTTCCCAGCTTAGCAAATCTCTCCCAGTCGCCCCTGGTTCTGTAGTCCCCTCCTACCTTCCACAATCGATGATTGGAACGCTCAGCAATTTATGGCCTCATCATCTTGGCTTTATTTACAGAGAGAGCTCACTCCTGCCCCACCCACCCACTGTTTAATCAAGGAACTGAGATGGACAGTGATACAGGGCAGCAAGACCATCTCACTAAGGAGCGAGCCAGAAGGCCATCCTGCCCTCCGCCTGCCTTGTTTGCCGGGATGAAGGAGGACATCATGAAGACCAGGCTTCTCACTCCACAGAGAAGGGTGGTGGAGGCCCAGAGAAGGAGGGAGTCAGCCAGGGTGTCTCCTCAAGTCAGTGGCAGAACGGAAACTGGGTCCCAGGCCTTCAGATGCCTTTCCCGTCCAGCGCTCTCCCAGTTGTTAATTTCCTCTCTTCCTGGTGGCGCCCTCATCCTCTCCCCCTCTGAGCCCAGTCTTTGGGTACTTGGGGCTAGGCCCTGATTTGGCCAATTTCCATTTTCTAGATAAAGAAATTGAAGTCCAGAGAAGGGAGAGACTAGCCCAAAGGCTCCACAGTACCTCTTGGTGAGATACTAGGCCAGAGTCCCACTTGGGGGATATGGACACACACACGCACGCACACGCACACGCACACGCACATGCACACACACACACGTAGTCTCCACTCAACAGACTGCTTTTGCAGGAACAAGTTCACTCACCTACACCTCTTTTCTACTGGCAAATCAATGATCTACCATGGTTTTCATACCAACAACTGCTGACAGCAGTGCTGTCTGTGGACCCTACCTGGCATTCTCTTTGAAGTGTGCCTGCCTGGCAGTGGGGGTTAGGGTTAGATATAGTCCCCTCTGTGCTCCTGCAATCCCCTGAGCCGACTGTTCCCCAGCCCTGGACATACTCTCCTCCTGTGAATTCTGATGTGTCTCTTCTGTCTTATCAGAAAATACCAACTCATTAGAAAAGACCCTGGTGCTGGGAGGAGAAGGGGACGACAGAGGACGAGATGGTTGGATGGCATCACCGACTCAATGGACATGAGTTTGAGCAAATTCAGGGAGGTGGTGAAAGACAGGGAAGCCTGGCATGCTGCAGTCCATGGGATCGCAAAGAGTCAGACATGATTGAGCAAGCAATTGAACAATGACTCTTCTGATGAATTGGGCTTCCTGAGGACAGGGACCTTTGTAGGGGGTTATCGTCATGTTACTGTCACTGAGCCTGGGGACAAGCTTCTGGAAAGGGATCAAAAGGGAGGGTCTGGGTGACTTGTGCTGCCTTCTTCTTTCTCTCTCCATCTGGAAGGACCCCATGAATACAGTGACTATTAATAAGGATCCCGCAAAGTGGAGAGACCTTTACAGTTTCCGGTATACTGTCATCCACTCTCTTATAAATCCTCTCAAAAGTCTCAGCAGTTGGGTAGGGGGGGAGGATTCCCTCCTTTTAACGGATGAGGTGACCCAGAGAGGTGGAGTGACTTTTCCAAGGTCACACAGCTCCTGAGTGGTGGAGACAGGACTCAGACCTGTTATAGCTGCGCAGATGAGTAGATGAGTCTGCAGGGGGAGATAACAGGCTTGGCACAGAGTAGATGCTCAAAAACCTGGTTGAGTGAATGAACGAGTGAATGAATGAACAAGTGAGTTCATATGCCTGACTGCATAGTCCACTGGGAAGGGAAGTGGCTCAGGGTGTGTGGGGGTGGGGGAGTGCTTGAGATTTTTGTTCCCTGTGCCCACATGCCCTTGTCTTGGCTCCTCAAGCCCCACTCAGACTCAGGGGAGAACTCTCTCCCCTTCACAGTCCCTGGGGAGGCACTGCTTTCTCACTCACCTCCCCAGGCTGGCTCACTTCCCTTGGCCTCTGCAGGCTCCTCCCAGCTAGGCTGAGGGCCTTCTCCATGGAATCATGCCTCCCCATCTCTAGGTCTGCCCCTGATATCTGCGAGGCCCAGGATAAGGGCATAAATTGAGGCTACCAGCAGGTGCCCGTACTTCCTGATAAACAGCCATCTCCTGGGCTTATGGGTGCAGCCCCAGAAGTGTTGGATCTTGGGAAGACAGACTTTGGCAAGAGGCCTGCACAGCTCTCAGAAGCAGGCTCAGGTCCATTTGGGCAGGGAATTCTGGGGCCTCCGATACTGAAAGACTGGTCTAGATTGTGGGGCTTGTGCTCCAGAGTACATTTACCTGGCCCTGTGGACCCCTTGCTCTGTGGGGAAAGACAAGGCTGGAAGAAGCCCAGAAGGGACCCTTCTAAATCATCTAAGGATGGTATCCCTCTCTCGTCCTGTTTAATACCCTGGTTCCATGGGCCCTGGGGACCTTTCCTGTGGCCAAGCCACTTGCCACTCTGGTCAAGTTGGTTAGGAAAACAAACCCACTCCAGCGGCCAGTGGCTTTCCCTGGACTGGTTGCTGGTTGACCCTGGGCTCCCCACCAGCTCCAGGGACCTGGCAGGGGTGTGGGATGGTGTGGGAGGGAGTGAGCCCAAGTGAGAGAGTGTGTGGAGCGGGGGAGGTGGAGCCAGCCTGCAGGGGGCCTCGTTCAGCCACACACACCCCCCCCAAGACAATAAATCGACAAACACTTAATCTCTCTGCAAATTGAAACGAAGCTGTAAATATCTGCTGTATCCCAGCAGCTGAGTTATGAGTCTCGTTTATTAATCTCTTTAGTTCCAGGTGATGGATGGAGGAGGAGAATGGCCCACCGGGGAGATGCCGGGGATGAGGGGAAGGAGGCAGAAGTGGGTCAGGGGTCTGGGAACAGCCCTTCCGCAGAAGGGGTCAGGATGGGGAGGCCTGGGGGATGCATGCTTCCCCCTTTCGTTCTCTGTCGCCAAAAGCCCCACCAACACAGTGACTATATAAGCCTCCTGCAAAGTGGACAGTCCCTTACAGTTTCTAATGCACTGTACTGTCATCCACTCTCTGTCTGGTTAATCCTCCCTACAGCCTCAAGAGGTTGTGTATGGGTGGGGAGGGGGTGGATTTCTTGCACTTAACAACAAGGAGACAGGCCCGGAGAGGTGGAGTGATTTATCCAAGGTCACACAGCTCTTGAGAGGTGGAGACAAGCTCAGACCGGCTAGAGCTGCACGGCTGAGAGGAGCGGGGGAGGAGGGGTCTGCAGAGGGAGATAACAGAGGCGGGTAGGATGAGATCCTTGTTCCTCTCAAACTCTCAAATGCTTGGTAAGCACCTTTTTCTCTCTCTCTCGCTCTGTAGGGACTGGAAGAGGAAGAGAAGGACAGAGAAGAAGCGGAGTGGAGCTGGTGACGGCTTTCAGCCAAGCCCGGGAGCTGTGACTGCTGCACCCTCACAAGATTTATTTTTAGACAGCCCCCGAGTGCCAGCATGCAGGGCTTACCACTTGGGCTGCAGGAGTGCAGGGGAGGAGCTGAGGCGGGCTGGAGTCCCGAGAAGACCTTCTACCTGCAGGAGCTGGGCTCAGGATGGGAGTGGATCTGGCGCCTGTGAGCGATCAACACGTATCCTTAAATGAGCCTTAAGCCAGGTGGACAGAACAGGGATGCTTGTAGAGTGACAGGGACAGAACCTGACCTGGCAAATGGGACCACGGGCCCCAGGCAGTGGAGTCGGGACTACGGAGACTGGGGTGTTGGAGCAGGAGGGGTGGGGTGACAGTGATGTTTCTGGAACACTGGTGGCCCATAGGGAGCACCGAGTCAGGGCCATCTGACTGGAGGCTGTTGAGGGGGGCACCAGAGGGCTGTGCTTTGTCTCCATCTATCTCTCTTGTATCTTTCCTCCCTCTTGTGGACCAAAGATCTGGGTGGGGCTCAGACTCTCAGGACCGGGCAATCTGCCTCCCAGGGTGGGCTTCGTGTCACTCTGGTTTCTGGGGGCTGACCCCAGGCTCTTGCCCTTGTGATGCTCACACCCTGAGCTGATATTCCTGCTACTAGCTGCCACTGATGTGCATGGCGTCCATACTCGGGGACCACTGTCGGCAGCTGCCTCCTATCCAGGATCCATCACCTGCTACCACGTGTTGCTTGGGGAACCAAGGTTGGTCCTGAACCTCACCTCATCAGTCTGCAGTCCTCTTCCCGGGCCAGAGCCTGGGGGCAGGACCAAGGCTCCAGTCACAGCCCAGGGGCCCCAGGGGGCTTGGGAACATCTGCTCCAACCTCCTCTGCAGACAGAGGAAGGGACTGCGGCCCAGAGAAGGGAAGGAAGTTCAAGGTCACTTCAAGGAGGAGGTGAGAGTGCTGTGAGTGTGTGGGGCACAGTGTGGTGCTGGGCTGACAGGTGGAGGGTATATGTCCTATGGCTGTGGGGGGCTGAGGGGGCTACTACTTGAAAGGAGCAGGGCTGGGGCAGGGGCAGGGGAGGGTCCACGCCATGACCCCATCCTGATTTGCCTGGGACTCAGGTTTAGCACTGCAAGTCCTATGTCCCGGGATCCCTCAGTCTTGGGAAAACAGGGATGGTTGGACACCATAAAGGCCATGCCAGTCAGACTCGCAGGCCTGGGCTCACAGGTGTCTCTGCTACATGCCAGCCCTTTCTGAAGGCCCATCACCAGTTCCATTTGACCCCAAGAGGCAGGTAAGGCAGGTAAGGCAGGTAAGTGGTTCTCTTCAATTACAGATGGAGAAATCAAGGCCCAGGGACACAAAGGGCTCCAAGTCACCCTGGGAAGGCACAGCAGAGCCAACCCCTCTCTGCCTGGCTGGGAAGGAAGCCTTCCCTGGGCTGGGAGGTCTGCCCTTGGGTCTCCCGAGCCCCCACCTCCACAGCTGTGTGACCTGGGAGGCGCCACAGCTCCTGCCACCTTCCTTCCTTACCTCATCTTTGAAATGGGGCCCTTTGTCTTGGGGAAATGACGTTCAGAGGAGCTGAAGTCAACCTACCAGGTTAAATGGGGGTGGGGACAGCTGGCGAAGGGGACACAAAGGAAACAGGGTAGGCGGAGATCAAGGGATCATTGGGGGTTCAGCAGACTCCAGAGAGGAAGAGAAACGGAAGCGTGATGCTCAGAGCAGGGCAGGCATGTGGGGACCAGGAAGGGGAAAAATGAAGGGAGGGGGTTAGGCTTTCAAACAGAGAATGAAAGAAATGAGTTATTCCAGTGTGAAGAGGTTGGAAAAACTCCACTGAATCTTTAAACAACCCTCGTCAATTATTCATCTGCTGGTATGAGGGCCCTCTGGTCTGCCACAAATCTCCTCCGAGCAGTGGAGGAAAGGAGGGAGGGAAGGAAACAGAGGGGACATGAGGGGGTGGCGCTGGAGGAGAGGGACAGAGAAAAGGGCAAATATTTACCAGCTACTGTGCACCTACTCTGCCCCACCTACCTGCTGGGAACTCCCAGAGCTGGGTGCCTGGGCCTCTTCCCACCCCACCTCCTGCCACCACCTTCCAGGTCCATGTACAGTTGGGCACACAGCTGGGCACCTGGTGCTGGGGCGAGTCCTTTTTTCCTGGCTGGTTGGAGAAATTGCTGATGGAGCTGCTGGGGAACAGAAGTCTGGGCAATGGCAAGGGTTTTACAAGCCCCAGTGAGTGGAGCTGATCTGTCTGGAGGCTGTCTGGGGCCCCTCATCTATTGCCTGGCTCAGCAGCAGGTGGGCTCAGGGTATCTAGGGAGTGAGCAGGGAATGCTTACAAGTTGTTTGGAGTTTGGAGAGTTAGCGTGTTTGGGATGGATTTAAAAAAAATTATGTATTTATTGGGCTGTGCCGGGTCTTAGTTGCAGCATGTGGGATCTAGTTCCCTGACCAGGGATTGAACCCGGGCCCCCTGTATTGAGAGCTCAGTCTTAGCCACTGGACCAGCAGGGAAGTCCCCTGGGATGACTCTTAATATCTCATTCTTTACCCTAACTCAAAAGCCCACCTCTTCCAAAGAAGACTCCCTAGGCTGCTCAGAGGGAGGTGAAGGCTTTCTTTAGCTCTGCCCAGGACTAACTCTGGACCCAAGGTCACAGCCACATGGCCCTGACCCGGGTGGGTCTACTCAGGACTGGAGCTTTGCACCCCTTGGACAGAATGGACCTTGAAGAGCCTGAGCCTGTGTCAAAATCAGGTGTCTCAGATGAAGGGAGGAAGAACTGACTGCCCTGAAGGCAGATCCAAGGGCACACTAGGGTAAGGGCGGCCAGTAAGGGAAGAGGGTGGGGGGTATGGGCTTGGGACAGGCAGGCCCAGGGCAGCAGGGAGCATCAGTGGTATCCTCCCGGAAGAGGGGGCACAGACCCTGGTCTTTTCCACTCCCTTCTCTGTTCCCAAGGTGATCCTTTCTCTAGAAAATGTTCAATTTCCTGTTAGGCTCTGGAGGAAATCAACGGCAGAATCGTTTCTGGGCTCTGGGGAGTGTGCTTAAGACCAGACACAGATTAACGACGCCTGGAATCAGGTGGTGCTGAGAGGCTCACGGTCCAGATATAGCGGCTGAGAGCCGAGGGACACAGTCAATCGGGTGCTCACTGTCACATCACAGGGGCCCACTGCTGCCCCCCAGCCTCCACTGCTGCTGACCGCTCCCTGACGGCTCCTCCGGGAATCACACGCCTGGCAGTGCCACCGACACCCAGACGTGTTCTAGTGCAGTCTGGTGTCGCTCCACCTTCCGTGGCTCCGTCTACAGTGTCTACTCTAGTCCTTGCCCACTGCCGTGTTCTGCGTCTATGTCTTCCTGTAACAGCGGGCTGTGTGATATCATTGGATGGCTTGGGTCTATTGCTATGCAACGACACTCCACGGCCCCCTGGCTGTGTCCTATAGCTTGTCATTGTGTCTCTCAGTTATGTGAGCTCACTGATTGCTAGGCAATTTTGTTTGGTTGCTATGGAACAGTGACCCATTGCTACATGCTCCCTGTCATGGAGCTGTGTGTGGTTGCTACCCACTCACGATCTAATGCTTGTTCCTGGGCTCTACTGGCTGCATGAATGCTTGTCTGGCTCCTGCACTGGTCCTTTGAGGCTCTAGCTCGAGGCTTGGAACTGGAACTGGGGTCTGAGTCTCGGACTCAACAACATGGTAAATCTGTGCTGATAAGAGACAGAGAGAGACAGAACGATGCACTGGAGGACTGAGGCTGGGATAGAGGGTAAAGGGAATGGAGCCAAAAGTCAGCAGAGAATAGGCCGGAAGCTGAGCCTGGGACAGGATGAATGGGAAAGGGAGATAGGCAGGCCTGTGGCCTGAATACTCTGTGAGTGTCTGAGGGATCCAGTGTGTCAGGGTGGCCAAAGGGCCCAGGGCTGGATGTGTGGGCCTCTGCAGCCATCTGGTGTTCACTCGGCTGTGTGCAAGACACCCTGGGGTAGTGGAGTCAGAAAGCCTTGGGCAAGGGTTGTCCCACAGCTGGGCTCCCTCACTGACATCCTTTGCAAAATTAGGAGATTGTCCTGGATACTCTCTCTAAGGTTCTTTCTGATGCCCTTGTCCAGCTAGGAATTCTCTCACATGGTCCCCAAAGCATTTACCTAAATCTGTGTAGGACCAGGCCTGCCCTGGAGCTCAGAGATGAGGAAGCCAAAGTGCTCTTAGTTCAAGTCCTGGAAGGTGGTGGCTGAGGGTACCTAATTCAACAGGAAGCTAGGAAGAGCAGCCAGTGCTCAAGACCTTGCTGAGTACTCAGCAAGGAGGAGGGTAGAGGACCCAGTCCACCAATGAGGGTGCTGCAGTGATACCCAGAGAGGGCACGCTTGAATTAGTTCTCCATATAGACCCAGCTCACAACACCTCTGACAGGGTACAGGGCAGCCCTGAGCCCCCTTGTTCGTACTCAGAGCCTCCTCACATCCTGCCTTAGTGCCCTTGGGCCACTTATTTCTCCTCCTACTCTCTGTCACTCATGATATTTATTCAACCCCTCGCTCATAAAGGGTTCCTCCTGGTGGCTAACTTTGACTTCTCAAGTGCAATCAGGTCTCATCTCCACGGCTTAATCCTTTAGAGGAGATCAAGACTAGCTGGCCCACTACCCAAGTTATTATCCTTTCAGTATTAAAGGATATTAAATATATATATATATATATATATAAAATGTTTAAATTTGCCCACCTATTGGATCCATCCTATATGTAAAGGCCCTTTCCCCTCAGCTCTGATTTTTTTTCTCCTTACCCTCATCAGTGCCATTAACACCAATGCATTTTATATGTAATATGAAAAGTCCAGCTCAGCCCATTCCAACCCTTTCTATTAATAAGTCATACCCTCCCCTACCAAACACAAAGACCATACTAAGTCATCTCTATCTTTGTGCACATGTGCCAAGTTGCTTCAGTCGTGTCCAACTCTTTGCGAGCCTATGAACCGTAGACCACCAGGCTCCTCTGTCCATGGGATTTCCCAGGCAAGAATATGGGAGTGGGTTGCCATTTCTTCCACCAGGGGATCTTCCTGATCTGGGGATCGAATCTGTGTCTCTTAAGTCTCCTGCATCGCTAGTTTTTTACCACTAGCACCACCTGGGAAACCCCCGTCTCTATCTAATTTCTTTCAAATAATCCAGGGCCACTGACTTCAACTCAGACCTAGGATCCTCTGCCAAGCACAAATGTTGACCAGACTCCAAATCAGAGAGGGCTGCCATGCACGGTACCCAGAGTGGGGCCCATACGGCTCCCTCCTTGGTCCCACTGGCCCAGCACCCAGTTCTGCTCCCGGGGACAGTGTGAGGTCTGCATCCAGCAGTAAATGGGGCCTCACTGCATGATGACTGAGGCTTGGCTGGCTCAGCATCCCATGGGAGACCTCCGGAGCTGGAGGAGTGAGGGGAGGAGAGTGCCTTGAAGAGGTGAGGTCTCTGCAGGGTTGTGACCAGGTTGGGAATGCCTTTGCCTTTCTCCTCCCTCCTGGTCTGCATTTCCCCTCCCACGGCACCTTCCCTTTTCCTTTCTTCCCTGTTTGTTTCCCCTCCTCATTTCTCCCCTGCACATCCTCTGCTCAGAGGCACAAGAAGGGTGTCATGAGGCCAGGCTGTGGGGGCAGCAGGCATTGGATTATTCACACTACTCAAAGTCTCCAAAGTCAGGCCCGAATCTTTATTTTCAACCCAACTGAGAGGTGGGCTGGCAGGTCAGGCCTGAGAGTCGCTTTCCCAAGGAGCAGAGGTAAGAAGAGTGAGTGTAGAAGGTGACCTGAGTGCTCTGGGTCTCCAGGGAGGGCACCGTTGGGGGCAGGGGCGCTCCATGTGGGGGCATCCTGGCACACCCAGCGGATGGCTCCCTTCCTATTGGTCCGTGTTCCAGGAAGGTGCAGAAGTGCCAGGGGAAGATGAGGAGGCTGTTAGTGGAGAGGGGTGAGTCCTGGGAAGAGGAGGCTCAGGGCTCCCCTAGGGGCCAGTGGCCTTGGCTCAGGGCTTTTCTCAGTGTCTTCCGGAGCAGCGTTCCCCATGGGATCCGCTGTGGGAGAAGGGAAGAAGCCACGTATGAATTCACCCATGGTGGCTGGGGCAGGACTTCAATGGGGGCCCTGGACTGTGCTGTCTTTCCAGCAGCCAGTCTGGAGGTTTCTGCCTCAAGGGGCTGGGACTGGGCCATGAGCCCTCATCCAAGAAAGGCACCTTCCCTTCTCCTTTCAGCCACCTGCACCATCCCTCTCCCAGCGTCTGGTCAACAGGAAGACAGACCAACTCCTGGGATTAAGGGCAGAGACTCTGTGACCCAAGACCGAGTCTCCTTTTCTCTGAGCCCCAATTTCCTCTTTCTAAAGTTCAAACTGATCTCTCGGGGGCTTCCTATTACCCAGAGGGTGAGCTCCCAAGGAAGTTCTGAGTTGACGGCAACTTGAGTCAGAGGAAGGAACCCTGTTTTACAAGTGTGGCAGGGGTTTGTTTGGAAAGAAATCTCTGGTGTGTGTGTGCTCAGTCATGTCTGACTCTTTGCAAGCCCATGGACTATAGCCCGTCAGGCTCCTCTGTCCATGGAATTTTCCAGGCAAGAATACTGGAGTGGATTGCCATTTCCTCCTCCAGGGGAATCTCTCTGACCCAGGGATCAAACACAGGTCTCCTGCATTGCAGGCAGATTCTTTACCACTCCGCCATCTGGGAAGCGCAAATGGGAGTTCCATTCAAAAGGGAAAGAGACTAGGTAAAATGAAGAATTCGCCCATTTAGGGTGACTTACATACAGAAGGAGCCTAAAGGGAAGGTCCACTGGCCACCTGAGGAGTGAACAGCCCACAGGTGGCAGGCAAGCCCCTTCCCCAGGCCCTATCCCCACTGGGGCCCTCCTAGCCCTGGCGGGAAGGGGAGATGGTCACTGTTTCTCGGGACACCTTGGGCACCTGAGACTCGGCCTCCATTTACTGACAAGTGGATGTGATGGACCCAATCATGGAGCTCACCATGGCTTTGGACCAGAACTCACAGATGGCACCCAGCTTCTTATCTAAGACCTTGGGGTCCAGGATGGGCAGGCCTTTGCTGCAGTTTGGTGTCAGGAAGTTTTCCAGCCTATGTGGAGAGAAGGTGCAGAGACATGGCTCTGTGACTTTTCTACCATAAGTGTGCCATTCCACACCCCCAAGCCACTCCTCTTCACGGCTCAGGAGGCCCGCACGCCTGGCCCCCTTCTACCTCCTACCACCTGCCTCCTGCTCACTGCGCCCTAACCACACTGTCCTTGCCTTTCCTCCAACAAGTCAAGCTCTTTCCTGTTTCAGGGCCTTTGCATCTGCTGTTCTCTCTACCTGGAGAGTCCCTTAGGTCTTTACATGGCTATCCACCTCTCATCATTCAGGTCTCAGCACAGATGAGATCTTCTCAGAGAGGCCCTGCCTTGGAGATAGAGGCCCATCCCACCTAAAGTAATCCTTCCTCCAATACATTCTATTCACACTATCCCGTTTTACTGTCTTCACAGTATTTACCAGAAAATTCATTTTCAAAAACGTGTTTACTTGTTGACTGTCTGCCTCCCTCCTCCACTCCCCACACTAGAATGAAAGTTACCAGTGAACAGGGATCCCATTTATCCCTAGTGTCTGCCTCATTGTAGGTGCTCAAGAAATATTTGTGGTTTTTTAATATTTATTTTATTATTTGGCTGTGCTGGGTCTTAATTGTAGCACATGGGATCTTCAATCTTTGCTGCAGGGTGTGGGATCTTTTACTGTGGCATGTGGGATCTAGTTCTCTGACTAGGAATCACACCCAGCCCCCTGCATTGGGAGCACAGAATCTTAGTCACTGGACCACCAGGGAAGTCTAAGAAATATTTGTTGAAAGAATAAATAAATTGTGCCATCTATGGCTCCAACCCTTGGTGCAATAACAACAGATTTGAAGATCTCTCTGCTCCTTTGACACCCTGTGCTGTGTAGACTCACTTTCCTTTCCATCTTCTCATCTCATCTTCTCATCTTCTCTACTCTGATGGGCCTCTTTCTCCATCCATGTTGGTTTTCCTAATTCTCTTCTTCCTCCCTTGGCATGACTACTACTCCCATCTCTGCTTATCCAGAATTTAACCCCACTCAAATACCAGCCCCTCCAGGAAGCCTTGAGAGTCCCCTGGACAGCAAGGAGATCAAAGTAGTCAATCCTAAAGGAAATCAACCCTGAATATTCATCAGAAGTGCTGAAACTGAAGCTCCAATACTTTGTCCACCTGAAGCCAAGAGCTGATTCATTGGAAAAGACCCTGATGCTGGGAAAGATTGAGGGCGGGAGGAGAAGGGAGCAACAGAGAATGAGATGGTTCGATGGCATCAATGACTCAATGGACATGAGTATGAGCAAACTCAGGGAGACAGTGAAGGACAGGGAAGCCTGGCATGCTGTAGTCCATGAGGTCGAAAAGAGTTGAACACGACTTAGCGACTGAACAACACAAATGACCAGCAACAACCCTTGATGGCCTCCACCCACACTTGCTTGAAGCTTTTCTGGGTTCTCCCAGCCCAGCAGCTGTCTTTTTCTGCTCTCACAAGTGTGTGTGTTAAGTCGCTTCAGTTGTGTCCAACTCTTTGTGACGCTATGGAATGTAGCCCACAAAGCTCCTCACTCCATGGGATTCTCTGGGCAAGAATACTGGAGTGGGTTGCCATGCCCTCCTCCAGGGGATCTTCCCAACTCAGGGATTGAACCCTCATCTCTTACATCTCCTGCATTGGCAGGCCAGTTCTTTACCACTGGCACCACCTGGGAAGCTTTCTGTTTTCACAGTTTCCTCCAATTCTAGGTTCATTTGCCACTTTTGTTTTTCTGGCGAAACTTTAAGTTGCTCGGGCTTAGGGATATGTCTCTTACTCCCTTTGGGGAGAGATTACTTGAAAGCTCTGTTGGAAATCCATGTTAGCCTCCAAAATGTGCCCACTGTTCAAAGAATCATGTAGTCAGTCTGAAGTTTGTAGGGACCTCAACAGTGACCCGCTTCCACCCTACTTCAGCCGTTGGAATCCTGTCTTGGCCACAGACTGGACAAATTATTCCACTGGCTAGAGTGTTGTGCTAGAAGCAGATTGAACAACAGGCACAGTGCCAACCAGGACTAATGTGCTCAGGATTGTCTGATCCTGAACAAAACAGAACAAATGCAGGACCTCTTTAAGTGGATGCTCTATATGAAAATCCACACATATGAACCAGATGAATTAAGGCTATGACCCTCCCCATTACTTGTGCATGCATGCATGCATGCTCAGTCCCTAAGTTGGTTCTGACTCTGTGACCCCATGGACTATGTAGCCTGCCAGGCTCCTCTGTCCATGGGATTTCCCAGGCAAGAATACTGGAGTGTATTGCCATGTCATTCTCCAGGGGATCTTCTCCATCCAGGGATAGAACCGCGTCTCCTGCACTGGCAGGCAAATTCTTTTACCACTGAGCGACCAGAGAAGCCCATTACTTTTAAAAATAAATTTGGTGGGGATTTCCCTGGTGGTCCAGTGGTAAAGGACCACCTTCCAATACAAGGGACAAGAGTTCGATCCCTGGTCGGGAAACTAAGATCCCACATACTGAGGGGTGAGTAAGCCCAAGCATCACAACTACTGAGTCCCTACACTATGGAATCCATGAGTCACAACTAGAGAGAAGCCTGTGCACCACAACAAAGATCCGGTACCCTGCAACTAAGACACAATGCAGCCAAATAAATACATAAACAAGTAAATGTTTTTAAAAAATAAAATAAAATAAATTTGGTGTGCAGAACTTCATTAACAATAAGCATTTTCAGGCTTGCATCAGTAGATTAAGGGACATTCATACAAGTACAGAGGTATCCTGTTCAGTCTGGGCCTTACCCTCCCCTCCCTCTACCATCAAATGGGTACAAGGAGAAAGCTGCTGTGTGAAGACTCTGGGGATGGGAAGAGTGAAGCACTGGGTGACCTTGAGGCTGACTTTGGCACTGACTGCACTTCATAACCAAGACTTCCGGGGCTGTTTTGTCCCTGGATATGAGGCCAGGCTGTCTCTCTCATTGGCTCCTCTCAGTAACTTTCATTCATTCAGAGACTCCCCCCTGAACATGCCCTCTGTATAGCATCTGAGTCAGATGCTTTGGGGTTTTCTGGTTGTCTGTGTGTTTTAGATAGGAGAAAGCACCACGTCTGTCTCCTTTTCGGAACAGCTGAACACCAGACTGGCTGCAGCAGAAAAGCGGCAGGATGTGCACTGGTTGGATGGATGGGTGGATGGATGCAGGAGAGAGGGAAGGAAAGAATAGCTAGCCAGAGCAAAGAGCAACTCCCCATTGACCAAGTGGCCCCTGGGACTGGGGTGAGATGCTGATTCAGGACCTATAATGACATTTCTCCTCATTTCCAGGCAGAAAGCCAATCTGGATGCCCTGGATTTCATAGACTGCCATCTAATCCAGTTAGGGGAGGAAGTAGAAGTAATGAAATCAAGGGCGAGGTCTCCAGACGTGCCCCCATCAGTTCTGAAAGCAGGGACACATTGCTGAGAGAGTCCCTTCCCCCCACAGCCTGTCTGCCTGATATCCACCCTGTGTGGTCCCAGTACCAGGTGTGTCAATTTGGTGACCCAGAGCCAACACTTACTGGACCCCTGATCAGGGCTGGGTACTCACCAGGTACTACTTTCATGTGGATTCTGAAACGTATTATGTATAATTCATTTAATTTCATCACAAAGATAAAATAAACACGCGACAGACTCCTCAGTCCAAACCACCCTATCAGCTGCTGGTGGGCAGAGGGATTGTTCCAAGGAGGAGGAATGGAAAGGCGGAGTATTTACGGACTTCAGTCTATCCTGCCCATCATACCCCCTGTGGACTCCCAGCGGCTCTTTCTATAGCGTCTGCCAGACTTGGTTCCTGCTCTGTCCTCTCTGTGGCTGGCCCTGGCCTCAACCTGTTTCCACAGCTGCTTTATGCCAGTACCTCCTCAGCCCCCACTGCTGCAGGTCTACTGCCCACATTTCCAATCCTTGCCCCCACCAGATTTGCCAAGATTCCTCCCATCCTGGGGGTTGGGGCAAGGCGGGTGGGAGACTTTTCTAGAAAAATCTTTTTCACTTCCACATAACACAGGCTCCAAAGGGAAGGTCAGAGGCAGTTGTTCTAGTCATGTTGATGTAAGGGGCCCCAGGACCACCACAGTGCCTCACATAGTGCTTAAATTCTCCCCAGTCATCCCCTTTCTTTAGGGCCAACACTGCCTGTCCACATTTTGGGGAGGGGGTCGTGCCCTCCTCTCCTTGCTCCTCATGGGATGGAACTTGTCTGAGACTACAGGTAGAAGTCAGGCTGCAGGTACAGTGAGTCAGGGTGGAGCAGTGCTAAAATGGGGATGGAAAGAGGGTGGGGCTTTGGGGACTAGTTCTCCCATATTCAGGTCCAGCCTTGCCTTGCTCTCCCCCCTTCTTCCAGGTGGGGGAGGAGGCTGCTGCTTCACCCCACAAACCTGCTTATTTGCTTTTCTATTGGTAAGCTTGGCCCTGCCTGCAGAGGAAGCTTGGGGCTGACAAGTGGCCCCTGGCTCTGTGGCTCCATGGTTACAGCATGTCCTGCTTCATTAGGGCTGTAATTGGGAGACTTACTTTGAAAGCTCAAAGTGATGCACAGCCGTGCACTGGCTCAGCCTCAGCGCCCAGCCCACTGCTCCTTGTCTTGCTGCAGCTGCCCCACACCACATGAGGCATGGCGGGGAGAAGACACCCCTTCTTTATCCTTCTCAGCCCTCACTGTTGCCTGCAGAGGAGGGTCTGTTGAGACAGACCAGGCCAATAGCATTAACAGGCTCAAGGCTTCTTGGGTCACTTGTTCCCTCCCCCCTCCCCTAGCATCTTCTACCTCCCTCCTACTCAGTTCATCCCCTAGATCCCTGATCATGCAAAATGCAACAGTTCCAACCTGCCCTGGCAATTACAGACTAGCTGGGTTGCAGCTGCTGTCCTCGGTTCTGAAAGTGCCCGTCTTGGGGCCTGCCTGCCTCTCGCCCCGCCCAGAACCTTCTTGCTGGAGCGCACAGGCTCTTAATTCAATTAGCTGGCCCTGAACCCTCCCCGGGGAGCCTGAAGCGGAAACTGACAAATTCTGTTTAACAAAGACATTTGTCCCCCGCCCTACTGGCTTTGGGCTCTGCCCGCCTGTATCCTGCTCATTAGGTATCTAACAAAGTGCGTCCCAAGAAATCTGCTTCCAATCGCTAGTAATTCAGGAGGCCTGATGCAATTTTCTCCCTGATAAGGGTGTCTCGCCCGCTGGCAAGCTCTGTAATGAGCCCTGTGCAGTGGATCCCCCATCAGTCGCTGCTTTGTCATTTCCTGTGGCTGCAGTTGTAGGTTCTTATCTCTTCAGCTGAAGGCGAGGCTCAGGCAACCGGTCCTTCCAAGAGGGCTTACCACCTCCCTTGAATATCGAAAGCCTCATTTATGACAAACCATGTGGTCTGGCAGCTGCAGTGGGGTTTGAAGTTCTGAGCCTGTCTGCCAGCCAAGAAGGGCCCAAGTGTTAATCCTCATTGGGGCCATGATTCATTCTCCAGAAAATAGTGTCAAAGGGTTAATCTAAGAGCAAGTTGTAGGGTCAGAGGAGGGGAGCCAGTGATAAAGATTTTTTAAAAATTCTGGCAGGGATTTTATTATTAAATAGAGCCCTGCCTGTGGCTCAGTGGATAAGCTGTGGGCTTTCTCTTGTTAGCCTGAAACCTTGTCTTTCTGCACTGAATCTTTCCCCTTGGGTTTCCTCTATTCGTACCTAGAGAGCTCCTTCCAATGTACAGATCAAATCACATCTTGCTGCTGATCAAACATCTTCCTCAGCTTCCTATTGTGTGTGTATGTGTGTTAGTCACTCAGTCATATCCAACTCTTTGCTACTGTGGACTGTAGCCAGCCAGGCTCCTCTGCCCATGGAATTATCCAGTCAAGAATATTGGAGTGGGTTGTCATTCCTTTTTCCAGGGGATCTTCCTGAACCAGGTATCAAACCTGGGTCTCCAGTATTACAGGCAGATTCTCTACTGTCTGAGCCACCAGGGAAGTCCAGCTTCCTATTACTCTATGACAAAGTCTAAACCTTATATCCTGGCATCCAGACACGCCACAATCTAGGCCTCATCTAACTCTCCAGTCTTGCTGCCCACAACAGTTTCCTCATGTCCCATGCACTCCAGACATGCTTCTGGGGCTTTGCACTTGTGGTTCCCCTGTCTTGCCCTTTTCCAAGCCACTCCTTGAGGCACAGTGTAAACCATGCTTCTCTATGACTCTCCCCTGTGCTCAATGCATCTACCTTAACTAGAACCCTTAGCAAGATGGATACTGATGATCTTTTAGAGTGCTTTACTGCTTGGTGCAGGTTAGGGATCTAATAAACGGTTGATGAATTCATGCCTGAATGACCTTGGCTGGACCCAGGGTGCACATGGTTTGGCTGAAAGGAGGTCTAGGCTGTGGTAGTCTGGCTTTGAGATAGGGAAAAACCCAAGAGCAGCCTCCACTTTCTAAGAAGTTTGGTCTGAAGGTTTCTGCCCAGTCTTACTTCCCCACCTCCCCTTCTTCAATCCATCAGCTATGCATTGGGCTCATGGCAAGAGCAGAGCAGGCCAGGGGAAGGCCCAAATGTCCAGTCCCCAAGTCTGTATCCTGACTCAATCCATTCCATCTGTGGCTGGGAGTCTTAGGCTCACACTCAAGGCAGCACAGGGTGATCAGGGAGGCATTCAGGATGAGCCTGCAGTGTGGCTCTGGGTTCAGCCCTGGCTTCCCTGACCTGCGAGCTCACAGATCTTCATTTTCTCTATCTTCTCTCCAGCCCCCAGCTCAGGGCTCTGGCCTCCGGAGACGTGATTGTCTGTTCTGCGTTTCTTCATTCCCTGAAAAATTGCTGTGAGACCAAATGTGGTGCTGGTGACGTTTATCTTCAGCACTCGACAAGGCCTCCTGATGTCCTTATGGATGGGAATCTGGTGGAGCAGCTGTCATGAGGGGCGGGCGCCGAGTGATGGATTAGCAGGGCTCTGTCGTTCCCCTCCCCCAGGAGGCCTGTCCTCATCTCTGATGAGTTCAGCGTGTTTGTTAGCGACTTGGGTGAACAATAGGAAGTACTTGCTTTACTGAGAGTCTGCAGACCCTGTGCTGGGCACTTACACACGCTCCCTCATCCAATGCTCACCACATTCCTGGCTGGGAGGGATCACAGCCCCTTTCTATAGATGAGAAAAGTAAAGCTCAAGATGGCTAAGATCGAGTGGAAGATTCAGAACTCAAACCCAGTTCCAAGGATGCATCTTTTTTTACTGCACATTGCAGCGAAGTGTCCTAACCATGTCGATAGATGACCTGGAGCTTGGGGTAGCATGGAGGTGGGGCTGTGAGTGTGTGACCCATGATGAAATCAGAATCTAGAATGATCTCAAGTCCAGACAATATGCCGGGACAAAGAAGGTGAAATACCACAGGGAAGAGAAGCCCTGCCTAGGTTCAAAATGGAGCAGCGGAGGGTCAAGGTGAAGATGTGCTGCCTGACAATGGCTCACATACCAAACTGGACTTCCCGGCTCTAAATGGACTCCCACGGCCTTGGTTAGTAATCAAATAAAGCAAATGATAGACTTCGGCTGCACCAAAGGGGAGAAAGTGTTTGCAGAAAAAGGGTGCTGGTCCTATTCTACCCACCAGTACGGATCCAATTCCACAGTTTGCGGGGGACACTTTAAGAGGAGTGTTGGCAAGGTGAGGTGACCAGGAGGATGCGAAGCAAAACACTCAGGGTGACAAAGGGAAGTCAGAGGAAGGAGAGTCGGTCAGGCTGGAGATGACACAAGTTTGCAAACAACAACCGGGCTGACATGGGCACGGGAGCTGACTTCTCTGGAGCCAATCTCAGAAGGGAAAAGGGAGGACTGGGAGAGGCAACTGGAGAGACATAGGGAGGAAGAGGTCTATAAGGGAACTGATGGAGACTGGAGAGGGCTTCCTGAGAGATAATGAGCTCCCTGTCATGGGAAGTGAGCAAATAGAGTCTGTCAAACCTTGTGTGTTGGAGGGAGTGTATCATGTCCTCTCTGAGGCAGGGAGCAGGGTGGGAAGGTTGAGTCATAACCAAGAGACTGTGCAGGGAGCATGGAGCACTGCTGGGAGGGGTTCAGGCACTGTGAAAAGCAGCCAAGAGTCTCTTATGGTGGGATGGGGAGCCCTGCCCCAACGCTGAGCACCTGTGAGCCAAGGGCCAGGCGGGCCCTGGAAAAGCACAGGCTCTCCCCTCTCACATATCTGTCCCCAGTTGCCTTTGGTTGTATGGGAAGATCTCTGAATTGGGCCTAGAGTCTGGGCAAGCGGGAAAAGGGTACCTGGGAACTGGAGACAGATAGACTATTTCTCTGTCTCCTGCCATGTGGTGTGGGAGTATGAGAGGACAGGGACGGAAGGGGCTCAGGGTGAGGTTGGGGCCGGGGATACAGCAGGGAAGACAGTCAGTGATGTTGTGACGTTGAGAGAGGGGAAAGGGTATTTTTTTCTCTGGATTCGCCATTGTCCTTACAGTAGCATTTTCAGAGCTGAAGTCTTGGGGGTGGAACTGAAGCTCTTGGAGGATAGAAGCGGCTGAGGAGGCTGCTGTGCTACCCTGGACACTGGGTCTTCTGGGCAGCTGGGCTTGGTGAGGAAATGGAGACGAGCTTGTGTTGGGGCTTCTCTGAGGACCAGCCCCAAGACTGTCATGTGTGGTTTCCAAAAATCCATAAAAATTCATCAGAAGTCCACATGGCTCTGCCTGTCGCCTGCCCTCCACTCCACATTTGCGAAACAGCCACTTGTCCCTACTCTTGGCTGGTCTCCAGAGAGAGCTTTGTAAGTAGGTTGAATAAAAGCACCAGGGCAGCCTTTTGCGTGGGATCAAAGCCCTGCCCCCCACCTTGAGGAGAACAAGGAGGGGGAAGGTCAGATCAGATGGGACTGTG
The DNA here is from genome assembly GCF_054371585.1 of Giraffa tippelskirchi. NCBI lineage: Eukaryota > Metazoa > Chordata > Mammalia > Artiodactyla > Giraffidae > Giraffa > Giraffa tippelskirchi. The sequence goes on along the minus strand of NC_137286.1, from coordinate 33,224,055 downwards.
GGAGCCACCCTCAGTGGGGCTAGCAGGGGCCACCTCCTCCTTTCCTTCAATGCACCCCGTCTGTGACAAACCCAAGGAAGCAGTGGGTTTTGAATCCTCCAGGGACTCTCAGGGCTATGGGCTAAAGAGGGGTGGCTACCCACCTGAGAGGCCCTAACTTGCCTGGTGACCTGGCACCCTGCTTGGGCAAGACTCTAGGTCCCAAATCCCAGCCCCAAGAGAACACCCAGATGACAGCAAGGACTTGTCCCACCTCGTGGGGAGGCATATTTCCAGGAGCTGACACAATAAGCACCTACTGTGTGCAAGCCAGGCTCCCACCCACATAGTCAGCCTAGAAAACCCAGTCAGTGATCTCACTTCAAAGAGGCTGTCTGCAAGCTGGAGGGCACCCAGGATGCTGTGGGATCTAGAAACCAGTTCATTAAAAGAGGCAGACTGCTTAGCCTGGAGAAGCCCAGACTCCTGGGGGACCAGATCTCACTCTTCAAAGAGAAGAGGCCAAGATCAGAGAGGGAATGGAGGAGGCTATGGGTTTATTCATGTATGTATATGTGGAGTGGCCATTGGCTCCTGGGTTCTCAGAGTCGAATAGACCTCTAAGGTGAACTCCCACTGAATAGGTTATGAAGAGAAGTTTTCCAAGTATATGCAGGTGTCCATGTTTTCTTCCTAGTTTTTTGTATCTATGTGTAGTTATACATGAATGTACTCATCTACACACACACATACACACACACACACAACTCCAGCTTAAGGCAGATGACTCTAAGCAGCAGGTGTCCATTGAGAAGTTCCATCAGAGGGAAAAAGCTTAACCTGTCACCAGCAGAACCAGCTTCAAGCACAGTACCCCAAACCAGGCAACTGCTCCCTCTTGCCATTGACTGTGATGGCAGGCTTTGTTGGCTAGTCTGCCCGCCAGCGTGTGGAGGGCTCAGAAGGAGGCTTGCTGGGGTTGCCCTGTGGCTCCAGAGGGCAGAGTCAGCAGCCTGGGGCGGAGGGAAAGCCCCTGGAGGCAGGGTGGGCTCAATGTGGAGTGAGCACTTCTATCAGCTGTAGCCACTGAACCATGGGACTGGCTGCTTCTGGAGGTAGTGAGCTCCCAGACTTGGCAGAGCAAGAGGAGAGGCTGGGATGAGAACCGTGCTGGTTAGCATCACAGAGATTCCTATCCAGGTGAGCTGTTGAGAGACACTTCTGTGGTCTCTGCCTATTTCGAAGTTCCACAGTGTTCTTGTTCCTGGAGCTCTGAGAATGGATGATATGAAAGCTGTGGCTGTGAGGAAACTGTGTTTACCAGAAGGTCAAGTAACCAGGATGGCCTGTGCCCAAACCTGCAGGACATGTAGGTTCTCAGGAAAGAGGCTGGAATGCAGAGATGAAGGCTGCGTGACTCCCACCACAAATTGGTGGACAGCACCTTAGGTGGACCAATAAGATGGAAGGAACCCAGTCTTCTCTGATATAGCAGCTTGGCTGGTAACCTTACTTAGAGAGCCCATCAGATCCAAAGAGCCTGTCGAAACATTCCCTATCATGTCACCTCATTTGAGGTTCATCTGGCCTCTTATCCTGAGCTGATATCTGCTCATGAATTGATTTGCTCATTGTCTAGTCCACACTCCCTGTTCTCTAAGAATACAAGTGTTGTGAAGACAGGGCCTTTTCTCATCTTTTTCAGTGTAAGGCCCATAAACCCAGGACAGTATCAGTTACACAGCAGGTGCTCAGCAAAGACTTGCAGTTGCATGGAAAGTGGTAGTGGTGTTACAGTAAAGACAACGGTGAAGAGTGGAGCCAAGGACGCATCCTTTAGGTGTACCCTCTATACCCTCTAATCTCTTCATCAACACTCTCCCACCACCATTAAGGAGGAGGATGCCAAAGGGCTCAGACACTAGCAAAGAGACATGTCCATGCCTGAGGAAGGTGAATTCAAGGCAGGTGGGCTCCATGTCTGCCGGCTCCTCCCTCTCCTCATTGCAGTCCACAAGGGCCTCTGAAATTCTAGTCCTCGTCAAATATATGTGGGATAAAAGAATGAATGATCGGGTTACCAAGCCTGCAGGAAACTTATGCCAAAGCCATCCATGTTAGCTCTTCATATTCAGGCCCCCACATTGGACTACAAGATTCTAGAACCAAAGCGAGTCAGTTATTGGCCAATTCTTAGACAGTTTTGCCAAGAAACAGTTTAACCACAAAAAGATTGCGCTTCTGTGTGCGCCAGTGCCGGTGTGAAAACATCTGTGTGTCAGTTTGCATGTGTGCGGGGGGACATATATCTGTATGCATTAAATGTGTACACCCTTGCAGAGAGGTGTGTAAGTTTGTGTGTGCGTGTCTCTGCATATGTGGTTGTCTGTGTGTGGGTTTTCAAATGCGATGGTGTGAGAACATGTGTAGAACTGTGTGTGTATGAACACTTGGCTGCAGAATCTGAATTTCCTTCAGTACTGTTTTCCTGGTCCACACCCAATCTTGATCCCCTTTCTTTTCCTTTCTTCTTGGAAATCCATTACTGAAAGGGTTTTTTTGTTGTTTTTTTTTTAACCCGCCTCCAGGGGGAGGGGGCTGGGAGAAGGGGAAGCTAAAATCACAAGGCCCAGATCAAAACACTCAGCAGCTAAATGAATTCGGCAGCATTTTCCCGCATGACTTGGAGGGATAATTTAGTGAGGCCGCCAGCTGGAAGGAAAGGGATTAATTCTGCACTTAGCACAGCTCCAGTGAATAATTCATCACTGAGACCTTTGTGCCCGGCCCCTGGGCGATGGAGGAAACATCCTGCCCACCTGCCTGTTGCCTGCCTGGTCCCCTAGTGCCCTGACCAGCAGCACATGATGCTCCTCTCGGTCCTCAGGACACATGTGCTCCAGTAAATGGGTAGAAGGTGGGGCGGGGGGGTGAGGAAGGGGCTGGCTGTGGCCTGGACTGACTGACTCCAGACCCTGAGAAGAGCCGTGGAGGGCTGAGCTCCAGTCTGGGACATTTTTCTCCAGGGACTCTGGTTCCCCTTCCTTGGGGTCTTTTGTTGCTTCTGTGTCCTCCCCTCTCGGTAACTTTTCCATCTGTCCCTGGTTTGGTGGTGATTGATGGTGTTGGTGGGGGGGAGGGGGACGTCAGGTGGTATCTAACAGACCCTCTGTGACCCAGAACCAGAGGGGTCTCGAGAGGGCGATGAGGAACATGGGAGGTTTCCAGCACTCACCAGAGGGCTTGCGGGGAGACACTTTGGGGTTGGTACCTTCCCAGATACCCCCTCAGACGCTCCCACAAGGAAGTGCCTGGGTTCTTCACAGGTAAAGTCACAGGGCCAAGTATTACCCTAGAGCAGGTGGCTATTTCTCCTGGCCCGGGAAGACAGCAGGAGTGGGCCGATCCAGCCATCAGCCCCCTGCAAGCATTTCCAGGGTTCATGGTCCTAAACAGCCCACATCCCAACCTCCTGCTTCCCTCAGCACCTCAGAGGGAAAAGTGGAAAGAGTCCAGCCTGTCATGTGCCCTGGAGCCAAGTGACCCAGGTTCAAGCTGGACTCAGAGCTCAGGTACAGCTGCTGGAGGAAGAGAACCCATCTATCAGACAGGGCTCAGCCCATGGGGTTTTTCTACTCAGGCCAACTCAGCTGCAGCGGGCAGGATTCCAAAAACAAGCCTCCAAGATTCCACACCCTAAGCCCTGAAACCCGTGAATACGGTGAGCTGTCACTCCTAAAATTATGTCACGTGGCACCGCGGACCTCAATATGGGACATCAGCAGGAGCCTGATCGAATCACAGGAGCCCCTATACAAGCAGAGTATTTTCTCTGGCTGCTGACAGAGGAGAAAGTCAGAGTGCTTTGCTGTGGGAGGGGGGTTTGACATTCGGACTGGCATAAAGACGGAGCAGGCATTGTGAGAATGAATGTGGGTGGCCTTCAGGAGCTGAAAGAAGCCCCCGGCTGACAGCCCAGCCAGCAAGGGAACAAGGACCTTAGTCCTGCAGCTGCAGGGAACTGGATTCTGATGACAACCTCAGTGAGCCTGCAAGTGCTTTCTTCCTCAGAGCCTCTGGACGGGAACAGGACTCTGCCTGTATCCTGTATCCTGATTTCAGTCTTGCTGTATTGGACTGCCTACCCACAGAAGTGTGAGCTCATACATGAGTGTTGCTTTAAGCCACTAAGTTTGTGGTAGTTTGTTACACAGCGACAGAAGCGAATATCCTAGTTCATTCACTCTTATAGCATCTTGATCCCAAGGAGTCAGGCTTGGCATGGGAGGAGTTAGAGGCTGACTCCCAGGTCTGAGTGGCCCTCTGTTCTCAACTCTTTCTTCCTAATCTGTTTTTTTCAAGCCTTAATTCACCCTCAGAACAGCAGCCCCCTCCTTCCAAAAGCTCCTGAACAAGGTCAGCGATTGAGAAGGAGGTTGCAACCCACTGAGAGGCTACACGAGCTGGCATGTGGGCTGCCGGGCCCTGAGCTTTCCCGGACCATGGTCTTACATTGGAGGAAAGCAGCTGGAAGGAGAGATCCACCGTGGGGGGGCCTCACTATTTATGGTTTTCAGCTTGGTGTCCTGGGGGAGGTAAAGGGAACCGTTGGCCACACTGGCCAGGGCAGGCAGCTGCTGCCACTGCTCTGCCCACTGTCCCAGGTTCCCTAGGATGGTGCCTGGTGGAGGCTGTGCCCAGAGGGTGGAAAGGAAACGGGAGCAGGTCTCCCACCTCTGCTCACCCTAACTGCTTCTGTACCCGCCTGAGCCCAAGCCCACAGGAGACCTGACTGGCTCCTTCAGACTTGCCTCCTGGTGGAGTGGGGAAGCTCCAGTTTGTTGAGGTCTATTAATGACTACCCACTCCAGTATTCTTGCCTGGAGAAGTCCATGGACAGGGAGCCTGGTGGGCTACAATCCATGGGGTTGCAGAGTCAGACATGACTGAACACCTAACACTATCTATTATGTCAGGATGGCCAAGATATCTTTTTAAAATTACTTTTGGTTGCCAAATTGTGCTTCTTTGTTTTTTATGAGTTTAATTTTTTGGCCATGCCACATGTGGGATTTTAGTTTTCTGACCAGGGATCGAACCCAGGCCCTCTGCATTGGAAGCTCAGAGTCTTAACCACTGGACTAACAAGGGAAGTCCCCTGACCATAGTCTTTTGGGGAAAAATGTGGCATAGAAATGGACAGTGATGATGATAAGTGTTATACAGGTGTTTCCTCAAAAACAAAACAAAACTCACAGCAACCATATGAGAAAAGTACTATTATTATGAACCTATTTTATAGACAGGGAAACTAAGGCACTGAGACCAAGTAATTTTTCCATGGTCTTGTAAGCTGATAAATGCAAGAACCAGACAGTCTGGCTCTAGACTGTCATGATATACAGAGAAATCATATCCAGCATGTTGTTTCCGTTTCAGAGATGGGTGCTCTATAGGTTCAGAGAGGTTAAGTAAATTGTCCCAGATTCTACTGTGAGGACGAGGGCAAGTCAAGATTTGAACTCAGGTCTGGCTGGTTAAAAGTCTGCTATCCCCCAGGGCCTCCCTGTGCTTCTCCCAAGTTGCTCAGGGGCAATTTCATCACTAGCCCAGGGGCAAGACTGAGTTTTGGTGTTGGAGGTACTCCTCACATCTGAGGTGGTCAGATGCCCTGGTGGAGGCCCTGCTAGAAGTTGCTGGAGAAGCCAGATTCGCTTTGTTGGTGGGGCGAGGTGGAGCAGGTTGGGAGGGGTAGGGCCAGGGGGACCAGCCATGGACTGTGTCCAGGGGACGAGCCAGGAGGCTACTCACAGTGATGGGGAGCTTGCAGTCCATTTAGGCCTTTCCCTAACAGCATCTTGTGGTAAAAACGGCTCTTTAGCGGCAACACAGAGATGCCCAGGGACATGTTAAGGGTCCAGGGTTCACTGCTTTTCACTGTGGGGGAAGATCAGCTGGGCTCCCAACAAAGCCCTCAGCTCAGGCTTCTTGGATCCCAGCATCTGAGGTCCCACTGGGGCCCCTCTTATGGTCAGCACTGTGTGATAAGTTGCTTCAGTCGTGTCCGACTCTTTGTGATCCTATGGACTGTAGCCTGCCCAGCTTGCTTCCATGAGATTCTCCAGGCAAGAATACAGGAGTGGGTTATCATTTGCTTCTCCAGGGGATCTTCCTGACCCAGGGATCCAACCTGAGCCACCTGTGTCTCCTGCACTGCAGGTAGATTCTTTACCACTGAGCCACCAGGGAAGCCTCCTTTGGTACCTGACATCTAATTCTCCCATCCCTCACTACCCACCTGTTTCCTGCCTCCTGACCTTTACCTGCACAAATCTCCTCTGCCCTTCAGGGCTTCCTGAGTTCAAGGCCAACTCTAAGCATATTCCATGTCTCTGGGTGTTTACACAGCTCTCCTTTGGCTCTGCACTTTGGGGGCTTCAGTCTGATGGTATGGAACTTACTGTGGATCAGCTGGTCTCTGAATCCTGTCTCCCTGCCTCCAAGGCTGTGAGCTCTAAGGGTTCCTCTCCTCTCTCGTCACTGATAGACACAACTGGAGGCAGGTAGTGGTGCAATAAACACATGGTTCTAGTATGGGAATAGGGCCCGTGTGTCCTGGCCCAGGCCCCAGTGTGCCCTCCAATCTGTCTGCATACACTAGAGGCTCTCTTGGGATCCCTTCACCCATCCCCACAGGAGGCAGAGGCAGGATGGTCTGAACACCCTTTCAGACACATGTCCCGGTGTGTGGCTTCCCTGACGTGACAATGGAGGTCACTCACTTGAAGACGAGGAGCATTACTCCAGCACCCGGGCTGTGTCCTCTGAGAAGCTGGTGGCTCCATCTTGGTTTTGGAAGAGGAAAGACCAATGCCACAGGGGCAGCTCTGGGGGTCCCCCAGGCTTGGACAGCTGCAAGGAGAAGGTGGGAGTAGATGGTGGGGTCACAGCTTCTCCCAAATCAAGGAATGTTCAGACCAGGTGTGAGCATGTCTGTATACATCACAGAGATTTGTCAGGATTATGAAAGCAACACACAATTTTGGAAAAATACAGAAAAGCAGAAAGATGAAATAAAGCCTGAATTCCTACATTAGAGACAACGTTCATAATACTGCATGTTCCTTTCTCGAGTTTTTGTTTTTTATGGCTGCACTGTGAATCTTGCAGGATCTTGGTTCCCCAAACAGGGATCAAACTCATGCCACCTGCAGTCCTAACCACTGACGCCAGGGAATTCCCTCTTTCTATTGAGAGGTTTTTTTTCCCCTATGCCTATTTTGTGTATAATCGCCGTATAATTATCATCCTAACATCTTGCCTTTTACATTTACCATTAAAACCTGAGCATATCCAGAGTTCTAAGTAATATTAGTTACCCATCTGTAGTAGCTGCAGGGCATTCTGTCATGTCCAAGCATCCTGGCTTCTCCCTTCCCATTTGTCCAATAAACTGCACTGAATAATCTTTGATACATAGCTCTGTATCTTAAATTATTTCCTTAGAACAAGTACCCAAAATAGAATGGTTGAATTAAAGGACATGCATATTTTAAGGCACTTGATTCATCATGGGGAAACTCTTCCTCAACAGTTCTACCAGTGTTCCCACCCATGGCTGGTGGTGTTCTAGATGCCAAGTTAGATGTGACTTCTGTCCTTGTCACCAGCCCCTCTCTGCCCTGCATGGGTATCCCAGCCCCTCGCAGCAGCCACAGCAGGTCTTCAATAGAGCATTTGCGGGACTAAGCCAGCATCTGGGGCACACATGTGGCTAGTATTTAAACAACAAAATGAGACAGCATTAACAACAGCCCCCAAACAAGGGACTATCTGAGACACTCCCACGGGTGATCAGAAAAACCTGCTTGAAGGAAGCAGGACTAGAGGAAGCCTCTGAGAGAAAGGTCTGGCAGGCTGAAGGGAGGGAGGATGTTATTCTGGTTGGGAAAACCTCCTGAGCAAAAGTGTGGAGGTGGCATCTAGTCTGGCATATGTGGACCCCCTAGAATGAGGAGGGACTCCAAGGAGAGAATGTGCAAAGATCAGAAGGTGATGAGTGAGTGATGGGATTGGGTGTGTGTGTGTTTGGGGTGGGTGGCGTCAGCCTGTAACACCCAGCAGGCAGCCCTGCATTGTCCCAACCCAGGGAGGAGCTTGGGGGTCATTGGCGCAGACTTTCCAAGTAGCTGCCATGCCTCTGCTCCCAGCCCAGGGCTTTTAGCAACAGTGGCAGCCGCTCCCACCTCTGGCTCCCCTGCGGGTATCAGTCATCACTCGAAAAGGTCAACACAAATGCACTGCTGGCTCCAGGAGTTATTGACAGCAGGATTGCGAAATATCAGTGTGGGTCCCCTCCCCCGCTGTGGCAGGGCCCTGATGCCTGTCACACTAAAGTGTCTCTCCCATCCTCCCAGGCCCGGCTGGAGGCTCAGCTGTGTCTGCCTCTGCCCCTGGAGAGATGAGCTGCAGTTACTTTGGGGCCTGAATACATGGGTGATGAGAGTGTTCCTGAGAGCAGGCGCTGGTGGCAGCTCAGGGACAGTGACTTGGCCACCAGGTCAAGTCAGAGAAGCTGCTCTGGGTTCTGTGGTGCCCGGGAATGGTATTTCAGGATTTATCCCCAAACCATGCCCATCCCAGAGCGACCATTCTCCCGAATCCCAGAGGGGCATCCACACAGCCTGGACCATCTGCCAGATACCAAGGCACTCAAGGAGGACCTGTGACAGCCCCCTCTGCCCCACCCAGGAAGAGGGGTGTTTAATGGATGCTGGCTGTCCTCTCTAGGGGCTATTAATGTGTCTAAATGGAGTCTACACAGCAAGAAACAGTGTCTGCCTGGCCAGGAAGGACAGCTCCCTCCCTGAATGGTTTCCCAGATGAGTCCCCCAGGAAAGATCCTTTCAGACCTAGAACTGGGGAGGAAGGGTCAGCATCTCTCCTGTATGTATGGTGTGGGGGCAAGGAATCAAGGTTAAACTACCTCCAGAGGCTGATGCCAGGGACCTGGTGAAGACGCTGGTGGCATGGGGTGGGAGCACCATAAGTGGGGAAGCCATTCCCCACAGATGCTAATGGCAAAGGCTCTGGCAGGCTGTGGAATAAGGAATGTGATTAACCTTCAGCTGTGATCTTCAGCAAAGCCATTAACCCCCAGCCACTGAGGCAGACCTGCCTTCCCCTGGGACAGAGCCTTCATTACATGGGCCTATGGTCCCTCCTCCCATTTCCCCAGGGCCTACCACAACCACACTCACACCTGCTGCTGCCTGCTCTGCCCAGATGCAGTGGTGGCCAGCAGGGCAAGAGCAGCTGCGGGGGCAGCTGATGCTGGGTGGCTGGGACACCTAGACTCTGGGCCCAGGTCTGCCTCAACTTTGCGTGTGACCTTCAGGAGGTCCCTTCCCCTCTCTAGGACCTGGTTTTCATTGTCCAATGAGAAAACATCTTGGGTGCCACATTTTGACAGGCCGCTGTGAAGGCTGAAGGAGACAGCAGATGTTTTGCTGTGAAGGTGAAAGCTCAGTTCAGTTGAACTCAGCAAATCCTAATTGGTGGTTTCTCCATGCTCATGGATACTGGGGTGCAGTAGGGCCTATGGGAGAACAAGAGCCTGACCATGCTCCCCTCTGGAGCTCATCGCTTGCCAGGGGAATAGGGTGCATGCGTGCGCGCGCACACACACACACACACACACACACACACTTATGATCCATGCAGAGTCCTAAGCAAATTGTGGGTCATGGAAACCAAATGTCTGAGAGAGAAAAGCTATGACTTCCAGCCTGGAGAAGGGAGATCCTTAGGGATCATGCAGAGGTAGGTATAAGAAGGTGGAAGACCATTCCGGGCTGAGAGTACAGCAGAGGCCAAGACTGGGAGGTGACAGAGGACAGCATGGGTATGAACAGCCAGTCAACCAGTATAGCTGGAGAATGCCTGGGTGAACAGGGACAGAGACCCAGGAGGCTGGAGGGGACAAGGCGTTGTGTATCTGGCTGACAGTGAGGGCTTTGCCCTGTCCATGGTAGGGACAAGGAGTCCAGGGGGAGGGCCTAACCCTGGGCAGGGAGCCATTGTGGCCACTTGTCACAGGATGGATGGGAGGGGCCCTGCTGGAGACTGCTGCAATGGTCCAGCCAGGAGGAGACACCAGCAAGGGAAAGGGGCCTCATGAGAGCTTGGGTGCAGACTGGCTGTGGGAGCTGAGCAGGGAAGAGATACAAGTGGGCCCAGACTCCACTGCTTGCATTTCATCAGCCAGGAGCTCTATCAGCTCTGTAGGAAGTCAGGGTAGGAGTGACTCCTAAGTTCCACCCTATGTTGGGTCCCACAGGCTGTGCCAGGTCAACTCATCAGAGTTCAGGCTTTGCTGTCATCAACAGGCTCTGAGAGGGGTGAAGCAGACACTGAGGGCTGCCTACCCATCAGCCATTCCCCTTCTTTCCTCCTAGCCGAGAACCGGCTTTGGTCCAGGTGCCCCTTCTCTACACGTGTCAGCACTTGCTACTGGCAGGGTGATATGCCATGCCTTTCCTCCATGATTGGCTGAGAGAAGTGCATGTGATCCAGTTCCGGCCAAAAAGATGAGAGGGGGGAGTGTTCTGAAGGGCAGCTGGAGGAGGTTGCCAAGTCCTCATAAAAACCACTTGTGGGTGTTGGCAGGAATGTAAGTTGGTGCAGCCACTATGGAAAATAGTATGGAGGTTCCTCAGGAAGCTAAAAAAAAAGAGCTGCCGTATCATCCAACAATCCCACTCCTGGGTATATACCCAGACAAAACTATGATTCAAAGAGATACAGGCACTTCTATGTTCACAGCGGCACTATTCACAATAGCCAAGTCAAGGAAGCAACCTAAATGTCCATCGACAGATGAATGGATAAAGAAAATGTGGTACATATACACAATGGAACACGACTCAGCCGTAAAAAAGAACGAAATAATGCCACTTACAACAATGTGGAGACAACTAGAGATTGGCCTACTAAGTGCAGTAAGTCAGAAAGAGAAAGACAAATGCCGCATGACATCACTTGTATGTAGAATCTAAAATATGACACAAATGAACCTATCTACAAAATAGAGACTCAGACACAGAGAGCAGACTTGTGGCTGCCAAGGGGGAGGGGGATGGAATAGGGAGGGAAGGGGAGTTTGGGATTAGCAAATATAAACTATTATATGTAGGACGATGGGTAAACAATAAGGTCCCACTGTATGGCACAGGGGTTTATATTTAATATCCTGTGATAAACCATAATGGAAAAGAATATATATAAAAAGTATGTCTGTATTTGTAAAACTGAGTCTTTGCTGTTTAGCAGAGAATCAACTATACTTCAATAAATTAAAAAAAAAAAAACACTTGTGGGAAGGAGAGGCTCTCTTGTCCTCCTGGTCTTGGCACCTCTTCCTCTGGATGGGGTGCCAGAACATTCTGTATCCATGAGCTGTTAACCAGCTGAAGATGGCAATCCAGGGCTGTTGAAAAGATCCTGAGTCCTTGAGGATGCTGCTGAGCCCACGCATCAACCAATTCTGGCAGCATCTTCATAGGGATCCATCCCAAGGTGCCACAAGAGTTTAAGTCGATGGGAATGAGGGTTCACGCTACTTGTAGCCAAATGTAACAAGAGCAATGGCAAGGCTGGCCTCAGAGGGGACACTGCACTAGGGGAAGGGCAGCTCTGAAAGGGTCCTAATTCATTTCACTTCCACCCAGGATGTGGATATTTTGCACAGGTTAACCCAGTAAGTTTTCCTAACAGCCTAGTAAGGTAGAAATTAGGAATTGGAGAAATCAACAAGCTTGCCAAGTGGACTTCCCTGGTGGGCCAGAGGCTAAGACTCCCTATCCCCAATGCAGGGGGCCCGGGTTCAATCCCCGGTCGGGGAACTAGAGCCTGCATGCTGCAACTGAAAAAAAAAAATCCTGCTTGTCACAACGAAGACAGAAGACCCCATGTGCCACAACCAAGACTCAGTACAGCCCAACAGATTAAAAAAAAATGAAGCTCGCCAAAGTTCACGCAGCCAGCAAGTCACAGAAGAAGGGTCAAACCCAGGTCTTCTAGATCCTCGAGTCCCCACCCACAGTGCTGTGTCATGGTACGTGCTGGTGGGACATCACTACACCCCAAGGTGTCCGAGAGGCCGGTCCCAGAAATGACGTAGTCCAACCCCCACCCCTGAACTAAGATGAAGGGACTGATACTCCGAGAGAGGACAGGACAGGGATCTGTGTGAGCTGCTGACTGGTGCCCCTTCCAGGTAGGGCTCTGCTCACCCCCTCACCTCCCTACCTGTACCACAGAAGCCTGCCCGTGTCCTCTCACTGCTGGGACCTGGGCATCTCTGTGCCAGCTGCCAGTGAGTTCCCAATCTGGCCCAACTGCCATCCCAGGTGACCTTCAGCAAGTGTCCCACCATCGCTGGGCCTCTGGCCCCCAGTCCCACACATGCAGGAGGCACTGGGAACAATGCCCCCACCCAGACTACTTAGGCAGCCAAGGCAGCCAAGGCAGCCAAGGCAGCCAGAGCCCCCCGGGGTGGGGAGGGGGCTCACTCATTAAAGCAGTCAGCGCTTTCTGTCCCTCAGGATTGCCTGCTGATTGGTTCATAATTTTCTGGGTAAATGCAGGGCCATGAGTGAGATGACTCTGGGGAAATCAGGCCGAGGATTGGTTTGGGTTTGAAGCCTCTGTCCCCAGAGTCCCCCTCTGTCCCACCCCTCCTTACCACCATCACTCTTGTTCGTGTCTAAGCCTTCTTCCAGTGTCTTTGCCTTTACATGGAGACTGGGGCTCCAAAGGGGTACCTCATTCTATATTCGCCATGCCAGACACGAACTCTGGTTGGCAGACAACAGGAAGGACTTCCCAAGCACTCCTATCTTCTTTAAGACCCCAGGAAAGTTGGGACCATGGTGTGGGACAAAGGGAAGACTATGGGAGGAGATCAATGAGGCCGTTGCCCTGGACCCGGCCACAATCCGCACACCCCTCCCCGGTGTACTCCAACCCACCACCCTCCTCTCCAGCCCAGATGTATATCATGTCCTGTGCATTCTCATCTTCACACCTGTGCTCTTGTTTTCAACCATTCTGCACCAACCCTTCCCTATTAAAAGCTCAACAGTCCAATGTCTGGACACCTGTCCAGCCTTCACATCCTCTCACCTTTGGTTAAAAATTTTTATTTATTGTAGTAAAACAGGCATAACATAAAATTTATCATTTCAATCATTTTAAGTGTATAGTTCAGTGGCATTAAGTACATTCACAATGTTGCATAATCATCACCACCACTGATTTCCAGAACTTTCTCATTATCCAAAACAGAAACTCTGTACCCATTAAATAATAATAACTCCCCATTCTCTCCTCTCCCAGTTCCTGGCAACCACCATTCTACTGTCTGCTTCTGTGATTTGCCTACTCTAGGCACAGCATGCAAGTGGAATCATATAATATTTATCTCCTCGCTGATTTTTAGAGCTCTGCCAGTCACTCCTGGTTTGTTGCTATTATACATTATCTTTTATATTTAACCTTTTCACATGTGTGACTTCTGTCTCCACCAACCCAAAAACTCCCTGAGGGCAGCTTCTCCACTGCACAGACAGGCCTGGCTTGGGGTACAGGCCAGGATTCAGTGAACTCTTACATAACAGTCAAGTGAACAGCTGACTGAGTGAGTGAAGGAATACATGAGTGGGTGAGCTACTAGAGATATGAGCCAGAGATAGGGCGAATGAGGGAAAGCACCATACTTGAGGGCACCCAACCTGAGGAACCTCAAAGTTCATCACGGACGGCATGGGGAAGGAGAGTGGGGTGATGGGAAGCCCCACGGAGGCCGGGTCCTGGTTTACCTGACTGTCCCTGGAGAGGCAAAGAGACCCTCCTCAGTACAGGAGTGCGATGGGTGTCCAGCACTGCTGGCTCTGTGCCCAACCTGGTGGCCGAGGACTCCCACATGGGCTCTGGATTGATGTGAGAGGAAAAGAGTGAGGCAGCCCATGTCGTTCAGGTCTGGACCCCGACAGGTGACAGACCCTGATCCTTCAGATCGCTGGTCCTAGCCTTGAGAAAGCCTTGCTCTGGATATGGGCTGCAGTGCCTAGGTTCCCCTCCCCAGGACTCACGGCAGCCTCACTGAGTCCCCTCCTGAGGACTGGGAACCCACCAAACCCAAACGGAGGCCTGGGGAGGAGGAGGATGGGCCAGGGATGGGGCCAAGGAGACGGCCAGGAAGATGAGGAAGGGGACGGGAAGAGGCCCCTGCCAGGTTGGCCCACACTCTCTCTGGCCCTTCTAGCGTTGCTTTCAGTGGGAGGAGAGTGCCTGGGAGTAGGGGCTTGTTCTGGATCTCTCTCTCTTTTCTCTCCTCCCTTTGTCTCTCCAGCACCTTCTCCTAAGGCCCCCTTGCCAGGACTCCCCTCAGCTGGTTGCCCGCTCACTCTACACAGGTATGAGTTGACAAGGGCTTAAAATAGTGATGAGGACCTTTCAGCTCTCACAAGAGACAGAATCCCTTTACTAAAATCAAAGGACTGAATCTCTGGTGGTGGCAGTTTAAACTCTGGATGGAAGTGGGGTCATGGCCTGAGGGACTTCACTGGAACCTGTTAGACTTTTACTCACAGGGACTCCAACAGGTATAAGGACTGAGACAGGGGTCTGAGAAGTGTGTGTGCATGGCGAGGGAGCTGTTAATTTCCAACTGTTCGTACTGAATGGTCGAGTGTGAATGAGCACCTACCTGCTCATGCCAACCTGAAGCCATTTCTTCCACTGTGCTCTCTGCTCTGCAATCAGGAGCAGACAGGAAGGACTATCTGTGCTGGGGCAGGGGAGTGGGAAGGGTGCTGGATGGCAAAGGGGCCGGACTCTACAGGACAAGTCAGAGGGCTGGGGTGGGGGTGGGACAGATCCACAGTGGGGAGCACGTTGCAGGCCAAGGTTCAGCCTGGGTATTACAGGTGTAGCCCCCTCACTGTGGGGTGTGATCTGGGGACAGCAAGGCCAAACTGTTGTCACTCTGCCTTGTGTGTGTGTGTGAGCTGCTGGCTGCCTTCAGGAAAAACATAATCAAAGGGGGAGAGGGGTAGATGGGAGCAGAGGATTTCTGCAGGTCTGACACCCTTAGCATTCAAGGGGAAGCAGAGATGTAGGTTAGGAGCCCCCATACTAGACTCCCCTTGGGTCTCAGTGTTCCCAGCTTTGAAATGGGGCTGAAGAACACTTCTTGCCTTACCAGGCTTACAGTGCTATGGGGTAGATCAGACCAGCCCTGTTGGGGCAGGGGAAGCCTAAAGCTTAGGCCACCTATCTCCCACCCTGATCATACTCTGGCCATGACTGGAGTTGAATCTGTCATCCTGGGCTGTTTGAAGGCTGAGGGCAAGGGAGAAGGGCTAGGTCCCAAGACCACATCTTCTTGGAGCATTGCCAGTCCTCCTGGGGCTACTGAAAGGTCTGGAGATAGAAGGTAATGGGGGGAGAGGAGCATGTATGGAAGCTAGGCCCAAGCTGGGCCTGGCCCTGACCTGGCTAATGGAAGAGGCTCCAAAAATAGTCGTTGAATGAATTAATGATGACTTAAGTGGAAGACCAACCAAACTTCTTCAGAAACAAGGAAGGGTAAGGAGGTCCCTAAAATTTTCCCTTAGGGTATGTAAGCCCTACTTCAGGGGTCACTGCTCTTGAAGGGACAGAAAAAGGGAGAGAACATCAGAGAATGTGGGCCAAGGTAGGGGCGCTCTGCCTCACCCCATGGCGGTCAAGGAGTCATAGACTTTCGGAAACTCCTGTCCTCCCTACAGCATGCCTGCATGATGTGTGAGGAGCAGAGCAAGGTTAGGGCAGGGTCACATGCCTGGAAAGTGCTGGAAAAGATCAAGGATCATCATCATCATTATTCCCATCATCCCTGCCATCCCAGGGCAGGTTCTATACAAACTACTTCGGCTATTTTTGAAAGGCCCAGTTGCTTTTTTCTTTCTCAATTTCTTCTCCAGACGCCCCTGCCTCACACCATCAGGCCAGCCAGAGTGGCCAAGGGCAGAGTCTGGGGCCTGCTTAAAGTTTGGCCCCTTCCCACCCCACCCCATGCCTGAGGGTCCCGGTGCCAACACCTCCAGAGCTGTGTGGTTGTGGTCGATGTAGCAGGGGATGAAGCTGCCCTTCTGAATGACTGTTGCATATAGTTGGGTCTTGCCAGTGGCTTCATCAGCTTTCCCAGACTCAGTGGGCTGGGGACAGGGTGTTGGAAGAAGACACACAGGAAGAAGCGTGACTAAGGGGCCGACCTTGGCCATAAATCCAGCCCTCCACAATCACTTGGCATTGCTCCACTGGGGCTCCCAGCTGATAATTAAAGCTCATGGTCCCTGTGAGCCCTTCCAAGGAGATCAATATAATAAATCTTCCCTGTTCCATTTGAATATTTCATCGCCCTCACAAGGACCACTGCCTGCCTGCTCTCTTTGTAAAGATGTGATAACAAGGGTTGTAAGTGGACAGAGAGCCAGGAGGTCTGGGTGATGTTCCCAGAATTATGGCTGAAGTGCTGAGTCTCCCAGGTGAGTCACTAATCTCTCTGGGTCTTTGCTTCCTCCTACTGAGGCCCTGGGCATGGGGTTCTCCTCAGAACCCAGGGAAGGTATGGACTCCTGGGGCCGTGGTTGAGGAGTTGCTGGAAAGAAGTCAGTGCCAGGGCCTGAGGGAGGGAGGAGGAGAACTAATCTGAACTGAGCACCTACTATGTGCCAGGTCCCTTGCTATGTGCTTTATGCCCATCATGGCACTTGACCTTCCTAATGTCCACACTAGGAGGGAAGGTATCTAAGTTTTGCTGAGGAGGAATGGAGACCTAGGGGGTTATGGATATATTGTTGTTAAGCAGCAAACTTGGGTTAGGAACCCAGGCTAACTTCACATTGTTCTTTAAACAATCATAGGGGTCTGTGATGCATACTGAGAGGGAAAAGTGATGCTTCTGTCCATCTCTTGCCAGTGCTTGGCACACAGTAGGTGCTTAATAAAGTACTTGACTAAGGAAAGAATTTGCCTTTCTATCAGTCAGCAATGGGGAGAAGGGTTGGGCAGGAAGTGCTGGGCAGGGAGGTTTGGGTCATGAACTGAGGGGCTAGTGCCTTGGAATGCACCTCTCTAGGCTCTTGCCCTGTTGTCCACTAGAGGGGTGCATTCTAGTGTCCACTAGAGGGGTGTTGTCCACTAGAGGGGTGCATTCCAAGGAACACTTTGTCTCCCACATACCCCAATTCTCCTGAGCCTTCCTCCTGCCAAGGCAGCATGGAGACAGCACAGAATGAACTAGCTTGGGAGACAGCGTGTCCTAGGCGCACCCTTGACTCTGCTGCTCACTTACTCTGTCACCCAGGATGAGAGGATTCTACTCTCTGGGTCTCAGTTCTATGATGCAAAGTATGATTCACCTTGAGAATTAGAGATGGTGTGTGTGGTGTCTAGCCCAGGACCTGGAATATAGTAGGTGCTCTGTAAATATTGCATTTCTTTGATTTTTAGGTAACTTCCCTGTCTTTAAACATGTGTGAAATGAGAATACATCTTTAATTGGTGTATTCATTTAATGTGGTAGATGTTCTGTGCTCATTGGGCTTGTTTTATGGAGATGAACTCAAAGAATTCCAAATTCTTATGGAAATCATTCCTGTCTATCTGCTGGGAGCTATGTTTCTTGAGTCCCACATGGCTCAAGAGTTGTCATACTTCTGGGTAGGCCTGAGATGCCCAGAGTTGCTCTGAAGGAATAGCTGGGGCCATCTAGGTGGTGCCCACTTGCCCTCTCTCTACTTGTCCCAGGCTCACATGAGCCCAGAGCCCAGGGCTCTGCCTCACTTTCACCAACTCAAAGTGGTAGGGGTGGAAGACATGCAAATACCTGATGGGGATTTGGAAGGACAACAGCTCCTCTTTCTTTTTATTGTCCACCACCTTGAGGATCACTGCTGGAGAGAAAGAAAAATGAGCACAGGCTCATGGCAAGGCTCAGCTCATCACTGTCCCTCCGAGTGAGATGAGACAGTGAGAAGTGAGCAAGGGCCCACACTGAAGAATCAACATTCATGCACATGTGTGGAACACATAGATGCACAGAACTTCACAAGCACTACTGAGTCCCGGCACAGGGTAAGGATCCATGCTAGGTGCTGTTGGGAACAAAAGATGCAATTCTCTCCTGCTCCAGAAATTCCAAGCCCAGAGATGAACACACAGAACTGAGCCCAGTCCCCTTAGAGACAGACAAACGCACAGACACAGAGGCACACATGTAAATAGGGATAGTACCCCTTCACAGGAATAAGACCTCTTCCTGTGGTCAAGGACATTCTCACTAGCTCCTTAGGCAAGAGGGGGAGGGCTTATCTCCCATACTTTGTAGAGGGGGGAAATGAGGCTCAGTAAGAAAATGTTCTAATCAAGAAATCTTTCAATGAAAATATCAATAAAAGTCTATTCCAAATAAATGAAAACTGGTCTAAACATTAAGAATGATGCACCATTTAGGAAGCTCCTTCCAAAGAGACTACGTTTTGTCATCAAATGCATGAACTTTGGGATGAACTCTGAGGAGAACACCACTGACCTGGAAATAATCATGGTGATCCCACTTAGTGAACACCTACTGATTGCCAGGCAGGGGGATGGGCACTCCTGAGTCATTATTCCAACAAATTTCCACCACAGACCTTCAAGGAGGAATCACCATTTCTGTTTTTTAAATGCAGACACTGGAGCACAGAGAGGTGATATAACTTGATCAACATCACACAGCTGGTAAATAGCTGATGCGAGAGGCTGGATTTGGTGACCCTGGAGTCATCTTCCCACTCCGGAAACCTATGATTTGAGGAAGAAGAGGAAGGGGGAAGGAGGAAATAAAGAAGTAGATGGAGGGAGGGAGATAAAAGAGAGATCTAGAGGAGAATGGGAAAGGGAGAATCGAGGTGGATGGATGTACCTGAGGGAGATTTCTGGATAGCCCCTTGCCCTCTGCCTCTCTTCTTGAGACAAGGACATTTCAGCACCAGGGACAGCTGCCGGCCCTGCAGGCTCACTGGGAGCCCAGCGCTGCTGGGTCACTTGAGCTGAGTGGGTCATTTGGATGAGGGGGTGGAGGAGGAGCTGAGAGGTTTGCTGATTACTCTTCCTTATTTCCTCCTCCCCACAGCTACCATGGATGTGCATAAAAAGGAAGACACTTGCCAAAGTCCCTCAAGAGCCGGCCATATGGGATTCATGCTCAAAGGAAAGGGGGGAAATAGGCACTGAAAGGACTTGAAGCTGCCTCGAAGAAAGGAGAGTAAGGGACTTCTCTGGTGGTACAGTGGGTAAAACTCTGCACTTCCACTTCAGGGGGTGCAGGTTCCATCTTTTGTTGGAGAACTAAGATTCCATATGCTGTGCAGCCAAAAAATAATAATGTAATAAAACAGAAGTATAGGGCTTTGTTGGTGGCCCAGACAATAAAGAATCCAGCTGCAATCCAGGAGAACAAGGTTCAATCTCTGGGTCAGGAAGATCCCCGGGAGAAGGGAATGGCCACCCACTCCAGTATTCTTCCCTGGAGAATTCCATGGACAGAAGAGCCTGGTGGGCTACTGACCATGGAGTCACAGAGTCAGACACGACTGAGCAAGGAATATTTTCACTTTTTAAGTGATTTATTAAAGAAAAGAAAGAGTAAGGCAAGGGATGAAGTCAGTAGACCTGGTTTCTAGTACCAACATACTGACTTGTTTTGTGACCTGTAGCCAGTCACAGCCTCTCTGAGCTTCATGTTCCTGCTCTGCAAAATGTTAATACTTTAAAGAAGAAAAACTCTGTCCTTTTCCTAATAACTGCTGTAGGGAGGGGCTATATGTTTTTCAACCTATAAAATTCTTAGCAAATAAATGTTCCTTGTAGCAGTCACCCTTTTCTTGCTCATTAACCATCTGTAATGCTCCATATGCTCACCCAGACCTGAGCAGACTCAAAACACTCAGTGGGGGGATTCCAATGCTCCCAGTCAAAGTTACAAGAGTAGCTGTGAAGCCTGAAGCCCCTCATGGCCACTACCCGTGGGCCCTGAGTTCTCAAATCCAGTTGGAATTTGCTGAGGCCAAACAAGGGGTGAGTGCCTGCATTTCTCACCCCACCCCACCCCCAGTCTCTGGAGCTCTGTGTGGGCAGCCAGCAGATGAGCTGTAATTGGGGGAAATGGACAGCCATCCTCCCTGTTCCTGTCTCCTTGCTACAAACACGCCTCATCAGCTTCTTTTCTGGGCATTGTGCCCCTCCGGCCTCCTACAGCTCCCTTTGTGTGGCCGACAAGCCATTTCTGCCACCAGCCTGCTCTGGCCCTGACACGGGGTCTGCAACTCCCCTTTGCTTTTCATTAACACATCCTTGAGCTACCTCCCACCCTTCCCCCACCTCTTGGCCTGGCCCCCATCTCCCCCACCCCCCACTGCAGATATCACCACAGCAACCGGTTCCAACCGGGTTCCAACAAACATCCAGCTCCTTCAGTCTGCAAAGAGGCTCCTGTGAATACTCTCTGCCTGCCCACAAGGTCTCCCCACCCTCTTGTCCCTCCTGCACTGAGTCTTGCTTCCCTCTCTGCTACACAGATGGGCCCCAAGGTCACTGATTCATCATGCCTTTTCCTGTAATTCCCCCAGATGTGGAGAGCCCAGGGCAGGATCACAACCCAGGTCTACTCATCCCAACCTGTCAGCCTATCAGCCACACAGTTGTATACACACACACACAAACTATACACATTATGTACCAACAGGCATACACCAGCTCCCAGATAAATCTAGCTGCACACATAACACACTGTTGCAGCCAGACATGTGAATGCACACACATACAAGACACACAGATGTGTATGCTTGTGCCAAATAGGCACAAGCACGTATTCACACATGCACATGAACCAGCATGTAGGTGTTCATACGCAGGCATACATGTGCACTTGCATGAGATCCTTGGTCAATTTCTCCTCCTTTTCCACATTTTCTCAGCAGCTCCACTTATCCCGTTATAGGCAGAAAAAAAAATCCTGGGGCTTGACCTAGAACCAGCTTCTTTCTCCTGTTACAGATGTTCCTCTTTACCCCTTCCCTCTCTCCCTTTCCACCATCTTTGGCAGCTGGGGGCCCATCTTTGTGAGGTAGACAAGAAGCTCTGTCTAAGTCCCTGGCAAGGTTTTCAAGGGGAGGAGTAAAGCCTGTCATGTGAGGTAGGTCACCTGCAAGATGGAAACCTGAGACTGACCAGATAAGACAGGCACCTGCAAGTCTGCGCTAACAGAGCCTGATGCCGGTGCCCACAGTTGTCCTGGCATCAGCCAGTCAATATTCCTGCGTGCCCAGCTTAAGCTCTCACCTGAGAATGGAAATCAGATGCGTCCCCAGTATGGAAAACACAAGTGTGCACACATATGTGTGTACAGCGTGCATGCTAAGTTGCTTCAGTCATGTCCGACTCTTTGGGACCCTATGGACTGTAGCCCCCCAGGCTCCTGTCCATGGGATTCTCCAAGCAAGAATACTGGAGTGGGTTGCCATGCTCTTCTCCAGAGGATCTTCCTGACCCAGGGATTGAACCCATGTCTCTTCTGTCTCCTGCATTAACAGGTGGGTTCTTTACCCATATGTGTGTACGTCGGTACCTTAAATTGCCTGTAGTGTTAGAATTTGCCAAAACACAGGGCCTAGAAAGGCTTCTGGGGTGAAGGAGTGAGAACTATTAGGCGGTTTCTATGAACACGACCCCCAACCTTGGAGGGACAGACATTCTGCTGTCTGACAGTGGGCAGTGCCTGGGGAGGATGAGGCAGGACAACATAGCCATTCCAGAGAAGCAGGGGACCTCAGGAGCTAAACTGAGGGCATGGAATCCTGGGCCGAGGTTCCCACCTTACCAACCACTTGAGCTTGAGTCTGTGACATAAGTTCCCCGAACCTCAGTGTTCTCATCTCAGCAACGGGAGCAGCACTTCTCCTCTGGGGAGGGGTGAGCCAATGAGCAATGCGCGGGGACATGCCAGGAAGCAGTAATGTGCCATTTCAGTGGGAGATGGTGGTAATAACAACCATGAAAATAATAACGGTCGTAAAAAAGATAAGCTTTCATTGTCTGGAAAATTCATTTATGTGGAACAACTCATTTTTCGAGCAGGCTGGGGAGATGAGGCATGACAGCATTATGACTTTTTTCCTCTAAAGTGCTTTTAACTGAACCCAAGGAGATGTTCAGGTGGCTTCCAGCTGTGTTGAGAGGGAGCCTGATTCTGCCTTGCACTCCTCCCCAGCATGCCAGCCCCACCTGCCCTGCCTCACCTTCATGCCCCACATCCTCCGCTTGGATCTCCACTTTGACCATGTCCCCCCAGATGGGGGCTTTGGTGGGCTCTTAGGGCACAGACGAGGCTGCCTTGGAACTCTGGTCCTTTGCCCCCCTCAGATGTGGTTTTCCTGGGGAGAGGAGGAGCAGGGTGAGTCAGAAGGAGGGGCCCCTGCCTGTTGTTCCCCCTCTGGGACTCCACTGTCCATAAATCTGAGCAAAGAATGGACGGAGCATGAAGCACTCCCTCCCAAGCAGAGACACTCATGTCATCCCAGGCCCAGGGGACCAGGCCTTGCTCTTTGGCTGCCCTGCCTACCTGGGTGACCAAGGCACCAAAGGCTGAGGGTGGGGTAGAAGTGGAAGGAAACACTTTGTCTGTCTGACTTCCTGCCCCCTGCCAGGTCAGGGCGGCCCAGCAGGCAGCTGAGTGCATAGACTTCCATCTCCCGACCCTCTTCTGAGGTTCTGGTGGGAGGGGGGCTTTGGGCAGGGCACCTGTGCACTGGCCCTCCGCCTGCTGGTCTCTCCTTTAACCCTCATCCTCACAGCTCCCCTGGCTCTGAACCTCTTCAATGCGACACACACACACACCACTGCCTTCTGCAGCAGCCACTGTGTGCAGGGCCCCAGGGCTGAGCACTTAGAGCTGGGCATGGGGCAGGGCAGGGGGTGATGAGGGGTCTCAGGCCCGTGAGCCCTCAAGGTCCTGCAAGGCCAGGCTGTCTGAGGTGAGGCGGGAGTGTGGGCCTTCTGCATCCCAGAGCACCCCACAGGTATCTGGGATAAGCGGCCCTGAGATCCTGAGCCATCAAACAGTTCAGTGAGGGAGTTAATACTGCTTCTGTTGAGGAGGTTATTACATCAGGGCTGGAACAGGTGCTGCTACATTAACTGCGGCAATCACGGGTGAGGAACCAGCTAAGCGAGCCTTGGCAGGGGGACCCGCACTCAGGAGGGAGAAGCATTGAATGGCATCTCAGGGTGGGGAGCAGAGATGGCATCCTCACCAACCCTTGGTCCCCACCTGCAGAGGCCCCCACAAGGAGTGTGTGGCAGGCGAGTCAGCTCAGAAACTCAGAGCCAATGTGTCCGCTGTGTTAGCAGCCACAGCCCGAGATCCTTCCCAGCCCAGCATGCTCCTCTCCTCCAGGAAGCCCCCTGGGATGCCCTGGCCCTCACTGCTCCCTCTGTCCTCTCAACTTGAGTGACATAGTGGCCTGGAACTTTCCTTCTAATGGTTACAGCTCTATTACTATGGACACCCATTCGTATGGGAGTCCTGTATCCAAGCTCCAGGGGTCCACTGAGGACTCCTCCTTCTGCTTCAACTGGAGGTAGTATGGCATGGTAATGATGACAACAGGGTCTCTGGAATCATACCACTTGAGCTCCAAATCCCAGCACTAACCCTTAAGTATGGGGCTTCCCAGGTGGCTCAGTGGTAAAGAATCTGCCTGTCAATGAAGGAGACACAGGAAACACAGGTTTGCTCCCTGGGTCGGGAAGATCCCCTGGAGGAGAAAATGGAAACCTGCTCCAGTATTCTTGCCTGGAGAATTCCACGGACAGAGGAGTCTGATGGGCTACCGTCCATGGGGTCACGAAGAGTCCAACATGACTGAACACTCTGCCCTTAAGTAGCTGTGTGACCTTGAGCAAGGTTCATGACCTTGCTGGGCTTTACTTCCTTCATCTGTGAAGTGGGGGTGGTAATGCAAGGTTGTTGTGGACGTAAATTCATACATGTAAAGTATCTGACATTGTTAAATACCATGAGAGTGTTAATAATGATAGTAGCAATAATTATAATAATTTTAGCTGCTCCTGGCCTGGTGTCTCTCCATCTTGACTCCCAACTCTGGGTCTGCAACAGGAGGTCCCTGTCTGATATGACCAAGGGATGCAAAGAGCCACGTGGCTCTGGAGCCATGCCGAAGTGGTTTCAAGCCCACAGTTCTCTCCTGGCTGAGCATCTCCCCTCTCTGAACCACAGTTTCCTCTTCTCTAAGCAGCAACTCCCTCCAAGGATGGTTATAAGGACGGGAGAAAAAGTATAATAAGCTTTGGCACCGATCCCCCTGCCCCTGCAATGAAGTATGAAGGGGTGCCCATAGAGCCAGACCCTGGAGCACCCCCCCCAGACTCAGTGCCCACCCACATACAGCCATCACCTCCCCATGCCTGAAAAGCAGTTCCTTCAGGTCCAGGAATATGCATGTGAGAGGCTGCCAGGCTGGAGAGGAGAAGGCAGAAAGGCTGGTGGGGTGGTAGAGCCCAGCCTGCCATGCTCCTCAGTCCCTTCCTCCCAGCTCTGTGACCTCTGCTAACTGAGGGGTGACACCCGGACCTCTCCTCCCGCCGCTCTGCTCTGGTCCTCCCTCTGACAGCCACCCCCAAGGTTGGAGGCCTCAGAGCTCTCAGCAGCCTCCCACCAGCTCCCACTCCGCCCATCAGTCTGTTCCCCGAACCTCCCTTCCTCTGGGAACCAGGAACCGGGCTCCACGGAGGACAGAAGGCAGAGCGAAGCAGAAAGGCAGAAGCACTGAGCAAGGAGTGATGTAAGGACATGTGTCAGGAGGAAGTCAGACCTTCTACACACAAACAGTAAGCCTGTTTCTGCAGGGCACGTGGTATTGCATCCCTAGGGGCTTCCCTGAGCAAAGAGAGGACAGAACCACGGGGTGGGTGATGAACTTAAGTTGCAGCAGTGCAGTGACACAATGAAGGTTTTAACCCATGACCCCAACTTGCCAGCCTGTCTTCCACCCTTCTGACGTCTTCAGCCTCTTGTCCCCTCTCCTCCTCTACATAAGCTCCTGGGCATCTGGGAGGAGGAATTCCAGATGGAAAGACACAGGGAAGGGCAATGGAAAAGGCCAAGGGAGCCTGCTGGTGCTGACTCTGCTCAGGCATAGAAAGGGTTAAGCAAGCACCTCCCTCAATGGGAGCACTGAGGTTGGGCAGAGCTAGGTGAGCTGAGAAGAAATAGCTCTGGAGGGGTGAGGCCCCAGGGGAAGGATGCAGGCTTTTAGCAGGTGGAGGGAGGCTGTCAGGGTAATGGCTTTTCCTGGCATAACTGACTCCTCCTGGTCTTGATGCTATTCTAGAAACGAGAGCTAGAGGGGCCTCTGATCCTTCACACAGTTGCAGAAGGAAACCATTTCACTCCTGGCTTTCAGTCCCCATTCTGGGCCCCCAGCTGGCACAAGAGAAGCTGAGTTCTAGTATCCCCCAGGCCTCTGATGGGGTTCAGGTCTCCCAGTGCAGTCTCAGCACCCAGGGGACCTCTCAGGGACATGCCTCCACACAGGCAAGCTTGAGACCCTCCCTCCCTGTCCCTAAAGCCCTGGCCTGGCTCTAGCAGAGGCCCGTGAGGAGCTGCCAGCTGCTGCCCACTGTCCCGGGGCTCAGACTTCATCCAGCCATGGGAGCAGAGCAGCCACCCCAGGATGGAACCGCGGTTCGGTTCAGAGGCCCAGTGCAGTAGTCCTGGGTCCCAAACTGCAGGAAACGTAAACCCGCCTCCATCCGGCCTATCCCTCAGGGCGCAGGAGAGGGTGCATGTGTGTTTGACAAAGTCCAGCCAGCTGAGAGAGCGGGGGTGTGGGGGGTGGGGCGAAGGACTCTGCTTTGCTTCGTGAGCCTGGAACTAAGGGGAGCGTGTTGTCTGGTTCCAGGGGCCTCAGCTCTGAATGGAGGTGAGCTCTGAGAAGGCAGAGGGCGCTGATGGAGAAAGAGGCAAGCTTCTGAGGTCCTCCCCAGCCTCCACTGTCCGCCAAATGCCCTCCAGGGCACATACCTCAGGGGGAAACCTGTGTGCCACCGTCCCTGTCCCCAGGAAGCCTTCCCGGACTCCTCTATTTCCCCTCTCCCATTACAAGCGCATGTGCGCATGTGTGGGTGTGTGTGGGGGTGTGTGTGGGGGGGTGTGTGTATGCAAGCGCGCATGCGTACACACACCCACACGTACAGGCTGCCCCAGAGGTTTGTGAGACATGCTGTACCTGATCTTCATACCCAGCCTCCAGTCTGCTAGCCCTCAAGGTGCCTCCATGTCTCAGCCCACCTCCTGCCCTGGCTGTCCTCTCAGTCTTCCACATTCCTCAAAACGAACAACCCAACCGCCAAGGTCTGGCCTCCTCCTAGGCGGGGTTTTGGAAAGATGTCGGCCACCTGACTTGACCTGAGTGCCAATCCCTGGGCAGCCCTTGGGGGATCAGGGGAAAGGGGAGCACCCCAGTATGGGTCTGTTCTGGCTGCTGGGGTCCTGGCTGGGCAGGCTCCCGAATCCTGAAAGACCAGAGGGATATTCCCAGAAGCCCTGGGGAGGGAGGTGCTTGGGTAGATAGAGAAGGATGTGGTGGAGGGCAGAACTGTGGGTGTGTGGGTGGCAGAGGAGGTCTTGTGACCTTTTGACCTGTCCTCCACGGCCCTGCTGCTCTCTCACAGGGAACCTTAGAGGGAGGTGAGGAAACAAGTTCAGGTTAAGACTGCTGCAGGCCAGATGCTGGCGTGCCATGACTGGGCCTCATTCTGTTCTGAGAAGACAAAGCAACTCTCTTCTACCTGGACCCTCCATGCTGGCCTCTGAGCCAGGAAGGCCAGCTTCCCCCATCCTCCAGAAGCCCAAGAGGCAGCCAGATTCCCAGGTCACAGGGCTACCCCCCATCCCTGGAAGGCACAGACAAACCCCATGACCACTTCCTGCCTCAGAGGCCCAGCCTTACACAATGTGGACAGGATGGAAGGGCTGGCCTCTGCAGAGATGGCCATCTTATCAGGCTGGTCAGAGGCTGGATTTCTGTGTTTCTGACCCTGTTTGAGCTGGCCCAGGGAAGGAATGTTTCCTGGAGGAGGCATGGCTTGAACAGGTGGAAAGGAGGACCTTCCCAATTGGAGGATAGAGCCTGAGGCTCACAGGGGCCATGAGCTCATGAGCAGGTCTGGGGAGGGGCTGGCTGGCCTCTCTAAGGTCGATGGATTGGGAGCATGAGTTGGAGTAGTCAGAGAGGAAAATGAGGCTTGTGGTCTTCCCTGACCTCATTCCCTCTCCAGCCTTCTTCTCTCCATACCCAGATGTGTCATCCTCTGAGGCCAGACAGGTAGGAGGGAAAAGCCCTGTTCCTCATACCTCTGGTCTTGGCCAAGGGATAGCTGGGCAAGAAGATGCTTCCAGAGGCTCCATGAAGGAGGAGCTGAGATCTGGGTCAGGGAGTGTCTGGTCCAAAGCTCCTTCTCTTGCCTCTCCCACGTCACCAGATAACAGCCCATCCATGATGTGTGCCCCCCCCCCCACTTCATGCTTGCCTTCCCCCACCCCACCAGCCCTAGTGCATCTGATCATTGTGGGTTCTGAGCTCCTGGAAGGCTGCCACTTAAGGCATGAGCCGGGCTGTTATTCTCAGCGAAGTGATGGGCTCTCATCCTGGGTTTCATTTCTTAATTGGATGCTAATGAACCATCACTAATTGTTGATGGTGCTACACCACTACAGGGGGGCCCTCGATTTAGAGAATCGAAGGTGTAAACTGGAGGCCAGTCACCTCGGCATCCACACGGGCGTGGTTCCTTTTCTGCACTCTCCTGTGGGCAGCGGGGACTGCTCTGGAAATCAGAAATGGCACACTCCAAGAAACTCTGAGATGAGCTCTCTGGCAAAGAAAGAAATCTTTCTGTAAAACAAGAATGCTGATCCCCACACCCCCACCCACACTTCATCTGAAATAGCCCTGCTGTTCTCAGGGGAGCCCCTTATGGTCAACAGGCACCCCTCCCCCGGCAGCTCAGGGAGGCAGCCAGGCAGGGATAGTCTTTCCATATGGCCCATGGGAAAACCAGAGCCCACAGAGTTTTGGGGCTGATCCAAAGCCAGACTCAAGCCCCAGTCTACCAGGCACTGTCACATCCTTCACCCTCTCCTGGGGAGAATTACCTTGTTTTCCAGATACCCCTTTGGTCTCTGTTGAGGCAGAGGATGGTAGGAGGAAAAGAAGGGCCTCTGCCTGTGCCATCTGCTGCCTTTGGAACGTCTGAAGTGAAAGTTGCTCAGTCACATTTGACTCCTGGTGACCCTATGGACTGTAGTCCGCCAAGCTCCTCTGTCCATGGAAATCTCCAGGCAAGAATACTGGAGTGAATTGCCATTTCCTTTTCCAGGGAATCTTCCTGACCCAGGGATCAAACCCAGGTCTCCCTCATTGCAGGCAGATTCTTTAGCATCTGAGCCACCAGAGAAGCCCTTTGGAATCTCCAACTGTGGCCAATCCTGTGTCCTAGCTTGGTGAGGGACCCATTTCTCAGGCAGAGGAGAGAGGGCCCAGCTGTCTGTCAACACCATGTCCTAGAGGATGTAATGACAGTCTCCTTGGGAAAGTACAGCCTTGGGAGAGGCAACCCTGGAAGATCCACCATGACTTGGAATCCTTCTCAGTGGGTCTCTCTGAACACCCCCTCTGAGTATTCCCTTTCTCACAGATGCCATTTTAGAGCAGGAAGTATGTGGACAGATATTTAAGTGAACTTCCCAGCTTCAGAAAAATGACTTGAGACACAGAGTCTGCCTCCTGCCCCCTTAAGAGACAGCCTCCCTCAGGAGTTCTGGTTCCCATGTGCTGGGTCCTGGAGCCTGCTCAGCTGCCTTCTGCCTTGGGAGACTGTGGGCATAGGGCAAGTGAGGGATATCTGTTACTCACTACTCCATCTCCCCCCGCTAGACTGTGAGCTCCTGGAGGACAGGGATCTGCCTTGTCAGTGTTGTAGTTGTTCCCAGCTCCCAGTCTGGGCACAGTGGGTCCCGACAAGTGTTTGTGGCATGAAGAAAGGGGTGCTGGACCCTTGGAAAAGCACATGGAGACAGAGGCAGCCCCTCCTCTGCAGCTCTGCTATGCCAGCCCTCAGCCTGGAATGCTGGGACCCTGCTTTAACCCAGAGAAGCTCATCAGGACCACCCTGGAAGCAGTTCTAGCCTAGGAGGAGAGTTCAGACCCCAAGTTCTAACCCAGAAGAGTGTCCTCACAAGGAGGCAAGCAGAACCCAGCTGTGGGGCCTTGGGTCTTTGAGATCCTTGGTACAGCTTGGACCTTGGTCTCTCTGTCCCAACTTGGCGCCCTGGGGCTGGATTCTGGATCCTGGTTCTCCTGG
Organism: Giraffa tippelskirchi; assembly: GCF_054371585.1. Taxonomy (NCBI): domain Eukaryota; kingdom Metazoa; phylum Chordata; class Mammalia; order Artiodactyla; family Giraffidae; genus Giraffa; species Giraffa tippelskirchi. The sequence continues at coordinate 33,194,541 of NC_137286.1, read as the reverse complement.
CCACACTGACCATCCTGATCACCCCCTACTGTAGCCATGGTCTGGCTCCCCAGGTCCAGCTTTTCCAACACCCACAGGACATCTTGGCATGCACATGGCACTCCCCACAGGCCCTGGAACTGATTGAGAAGTCAGCAGATGAGAGATGGGGCAGGAGAGGGTCAGGACCATGAGTCCTTCCCCTCACTCAGGGCCAGCCACACCTCTGTCTCTAACTTTGTAGGAGCAGGAAAGAGGGAGGCCACAGCCCACCTCCCCAGAGACAAAACCCCTCAGCCTTCTGAGCATTCCCAGGCCAGACAGACTGGGTTAGTGCTCAGTCTCATAGGTTGTGGGTCTCATGAGTTCTGGCCTCACTGCCTACTGGGGCTTCCCAGGTGGCACTGGTGGTAAAGAACGCATCTGCCAATGCAGGAGACACAAGAAATGCAGTTTTGATCCTTGGGTCGGGAAGATCCCTTGGAGGAGGATGTGGCAATCCACTCCAGTATTCTTGCTTGGAGAATTCCATGGACAGAGGAGCCTGGCGGGCTACAGTCCATAGGGTCACAAATAGTCAGGCACAACTGAAGTGACTTAGCACACGTGCACGCACGCACGACTGGCTACTGATTGTGCGGGCTCATCCTTGAACCATCTCTGAGCTCAGCTCCTCTCAACAATGTAACTCACAACGTCTCTGTAACTCACAGGTTTCTGGATGGACAGTGAACCCCAGAGGAAGAGGGGATGAGAAGGCCAATTTGGGGAAGACTGAGTCTGCTGTAGAATATACACTAACTGGTGGGTCCAGGGGCTGGAAAGGTCTGAACTGGACCCATACATTCTAGAGCCTCCAGAATTGGGGTGGAGGTGGGTAGTCTGCGGTGGGGGAGATATCTCAGGAGTGTAGAGATGCAGGGGAGGGTCTAGGACTGAGCAGGGAGCATGGGCATTCACAGGGTACAGGGAGAAAGGACCCCACAGAGGAGTGGGCAGAGAGAGAAAGGGGAATCAGGACACTGGGTGTCCTGGGAGCAAAGAAAGAAGGGGTTTCAGGAAGTGGGGATTGGGGCTTCCCTGGTGGTCCAGTGGCTAAGACTCCACACTCCCAATGCAGGGATCCCAGGTTCAATCCCTAGTCAGGGAGCTAGATCCCACATGCTGTAACCAAGACCCCGCACAGCCAGATAAATAAATATTTTTTTAACAAGAAGGGGGGATGCCTCTCAGACTTGTTCAAAGGATGAGCAGTCATGGGGAAGTCTGTGGCCCCTGGGAGAGCAGGGTGGTCAGTGATGCTGAATGCAGAGGTTGAGTCTAAGTGGGCTGAGGGTTCAGGAAGGGAAGACAAGGAGGGGAGACTCAGATCCAACTGAGCAGAGGTGTTCGTTCTGCCTGTAAAAACTGGCCGATTTTACATAATAATCTGAATTCCCAGCTTCTCTTGAAAAGTTGAGAGCTCTAACCACTCCAGAATTGGGGTGGAGGTGGGTAGCCTGGGGTGAGGGAGATGTCGTACACCTGGCTGCCTTCTGCATCTATTAACTGGCATGGGCCTTGAGGGGGCTGTGACCGTGCCATCCCTGGTGCCATTCCTTCTGGTAGAATCTCACTGTGTGTGCAGGAATGGGAGAGGACAGATACGGGCAAGCACAAGGGCAGAAGGATCTGAATTGGAACCCAGTCCTGGCTCCCTGCCCAGTGGCCTCCCATCCTCTTCAATAGATGCTAGACTACAGGGTGTGTGACCCTGAAACCCGTGGGGCCAGGCAAGGGCAGAGCGAAGCCCGACCAAGCCTGGATGGGGCACCAAACCTCCGGGCTTCTCATGGTGTCCTGGGAGGAAGGAGGAGCCCTGTCAGCAGTTTTGGTCATGCTCAGAAATAAGCAGACCAGACAGCCTGTGTCTAATGCAATGAGGACACCAGGAAGGCCCCCCTGGCCTGCCTCATCGCCTGAAATCGCTCCACTAATACTTGCTTCTGTTGGTAAGCTCTGTCCTTTTGGGCTGCCCCTCCAGGATTCCAGCACCCTTGGGAGAGAGCTCAGGCTGTGGGGGTTTGAATAAAAGTTTCAAGTGTGAGAAGACCTCAGGAGGCCTTGGCAGCAGTGATGGGGGAACATTGGGAAAGAACCCTGTGGCTTCAGTCTGGCTGGTGGGGTCTCCGGCCAACCTCCTTTTAAACACTGACGCCAGCTGTGTTTATAGCTCTGGGCTACAGGGATGTTCTCAATGAACAAAAATTCTGAGGCTCTGAGCCTCAAGGGACTGACATCACTTGGAGCAGGTGCAGATAGGTCAGGCTCTGGCATAGGCAGGAGGCCCTGCAGGGAAGATAAAATTCAGAATTCCAGGGCCTTATCCTCCATCACACGCCTTCTCCCATGGGCATCCTGCTGGGAAGGAAGGAGGCTTGGTCTCTGCCAGAGCAAATGGCCGGTGGCCAGATGGGGACAGTGCTCTTCATCCACTCCACTCCCACTGGCCAGTCATGCGATCTAAGTCAAGTCCCTTCACTGCCCAAAGTCTTGGCCTCCTTGCCTATTAAATTGGGCCAATGTGACCAGCCTCCCTGGGTTGCTATATTAGAGCCAGAGTGCGTGGAGAAACAAGTGCTGAGTGAGCTCAGTGTGGGACTTTATCAGCAAATGCAGACTGCTTTTTTACTTCACACGACCACTGTCACTGTATTATTTTTGTTATTATAGTGTTATTTTTGTAAGTCCAATGCTCTGGCTGCTGAGACAAGCTCCCAGGGCACCTATGGGTCATATTGGGCCTCCACCCACTTCACCCAAATTTCTGCCCTCTGGGGCCCTTGGCCAAAGCCCACAACTGGACACGGGCAGGTGTGAGCAGTCAAGTCCCAGGAGGGTCTTCAGACTAGTCACTGGATCTTCTCTGCAATTCTGGGACCCTGATGCCAACATCACCTTCCAAGGGCAGCAGCTACATGAAGATCAAGGCAGAGAGTGAAGTGGAAAAAGGTTTTGGATTTTGGAATCCTGGCTTGGATGCCCACTAGTTCTGTGACATTGGGAAGTCATGAAAATGCTCTGAGCCTTAGTAACCTAAGGACAATATTACCTACTTAACAACACCAAGTGATGATTAAATATCACACACACATACACACAAACACACACACAATCCTAGCCCATTTGACAGGTATATGGTGGTGGTGGTTTAGTTGCTAAGTCTTGTCTGACTCTTGTGATCCCATGGACTGTAGCCTGCCAGGTGCCTCTGTCAAGGGGATTCTCCAGGTGAGAATACAGGAGTGGGTTGCCATTTCCTTCTCCAGAGGATCTTCTCAACCCAGGAATCGAACCCAGGTCTCCTGCATTGCAGGCAGATTCTTTACCAACTGATCTATGAGGGAAGCCCCAGGTGTATGGTAGACACTTGAAAAATATAACCATCTTCAACTTGCCTTTTTTGCTAGGATCTTAGACAAAAGTGCCCTACTTTTAATAGCTTCTTCAATTAGTCACCAGGGTCAGGCTCAATCTGGGGCCAGGGTCATAGCTCTCAGGCTTGTCCAAAAAACCCCAAAGATCCTATGAGTATGACTAACTGGGCTGATCTGTGCCCTGTCTCTCTTACACTGGCCTGGACCAAGCCGGTTCCATGTGCACAGAGGAAGCAGCCCTCCCCCTCCCAGTACCGGCTTTGTCCCTGCTCTTTAGCTCTGGGAAGCAGGCAGTCACAGAAGCAGCTGCCAACGGGCAGCCCAGCCATCCAGCCCTTGGCCAAGGGTCAGAATCCTGCAGGCCATCTCCTGGCTGGTCCCCTCCCCACACTCTGCATGCTGGGATACTCCCCACCTGCCAGGGCGACTGCCTTCCTGGTCCCTGCTGTGCTCTGTCAGACAGGTCTTTCTGTGCCAAGCTGAGAGGCAGGTGCTGGTCCCTGCTCAGACCCCAGAGCCTTGAACCAGGCTCAGGAGAGCCCCTGGGCCTGGTCACTGGCCCAGCAGACCTCAGGGTGCAATCCGTTGGGTGGTACAACTGGAGCTCTTGTTGCCTCTAAGGAACTGAGACTGTTTGCCAGGCCAGAGCACAAACCAGCCCAGCAAGCCTGGAACTAGCATGGGTGCCAAGTCTTATATCCTGGCCATGGGAAAACCAGGACTCAGAGAGGGGCAGGGACCAGCCTGGGATCACACAGGGATTCAGAGGCCATGGGCTAGACCATGGGTTTTCCTGATTCCATTTTGCCTTCTCTCCACTGCTCTGTGGCTTCTTCTGCTAGGTCTCAGGTGCCCACCGTGACCCCTACTAAGGATATCCCCTCACCCTGTGTAAGGCTTTGTATCTGCCAGCATCTCCCAGATGGTGGTCTGGCTCCCCCATTTCTTCAGCCCTTTGGGGCAGGATCCCAGGTGAGTTATTCAGCTTCAAGAGGTAAAGTAACTTTCCCAACATCATGGAGCATGCTCAAAATACAGCCAGATTCATTCATTCATTTGTTTATTCATTCATTCAACAATTATTAATTGAGAGCTTCCTAAGCTCCAGAGGCTATGTTGAAAGTAGGGATAAGATGGTGAGGGAAACAGACCTGGGGGTTGCTCATGGAACTAGTGGGGCACAATGGGAGGAGGCACTGATGAAGAATAAGTCAATAATCACATCAAAGCACATAAAACACGTGAAACTGCAGTGGCAACACTGGAGAAGTACATAGTCCCATGGAAGCATGTATTAGAGGAGGATCTGGCCTGGGCTGGGAAGTGGGGAGGGCTTCCTTGAGGAGGCGATGACTTAGTTGAGGTCCAAAGATGGGGGATAGAATGTTCTGGGGAAGGGAGAGTGCAAAGGCCTGATGTGAGAGGGAAGAGGGACTGCTCAGAGAATTGAGAGCTGTTTGTCCATCAGGTATGGCTGGAGCAGACAGAAGGAGGTGGGGGTATCATGCTGCTAGGGAGCTGGAGGGACTGACAAAGACCTAACCATGTTGGGCCTAGAACTCTCTTTACTCTGGGAGCAATGTGAAAGCATCAGAGAGTTCCACTGGTACTATGGCACCACCGTATCAAATGATAACCTGCCTTTGAAGGGGGTTTGAAAAAGGGTCATATTAGATGTACTAATAGGTGAACAGTGCAGTAACCTGAGGTGGTGGAGCTGGTGGAGAGGAGCGGCCAAAATCAAGATCACAGGAGAATTGACACGACTTGGCAGTGGATTGAATGGGGGAAAAAGAATGTGATTACTGATGCCAAGATGGGGAGGAGTTCACATGAAGAGAGAGTATAGAGAAATAAGAGAGAGACCTTGGGTTGATACCTGGAACAGGCCAACATTTAATTCCAGGTAGACGAGATAAAGAGTTATACTTCAAAGAAAATAAGAGTAGGGCATCCTGGAAGCCAAGACAAGGAAGGATTTCCAACAGAATGAGTGGTCATGAGGAGCTAATGCCACTGAGAGATCACAGACGATGAGACCCGTTGCATGGAGAGCTAGGCATGGTGATTACTGGTGATTTTAAACAAAGCTATGGTTGGATAGCATCACTGATTCAATGGACATGAACTTGGGCAAACTCCAGGAGGAGGTGAGGGACAGGAAGGCCCGGTGTGCTACAATCCATGGGGTTGCGAAGAGTCAGACACAACTTGGTGACTGAACAACATTTCAGTGAAGAAGAGGGGTCAGATTGGAAGCAGGTCAATGGCTCAGCTGGAAAGAGGCAGAACCAACCACAAGATGAGCCACGTGGACCTGTTGGTCTGGCATAGTCACCACTGGGGGACATACTCTATTACTAGATCGGCTCAAGGCTAGAGCCTTCATGATGGAGGGAAGTGGCTACACCCCAGACTAGCCAGGACCCATCTTTGGACTTGAACCCCACCTATTCTGCTCCTCACTAATGAGTTGAGTGAGTGAATGGCTTTGGGGTGCTCTCACCCCTCATCCCTCCCCCACCTCTCCAGCCCCAAAATGGGCCTGCCTGCTGGGATTGCAACCACTCAGAAAGGAGGAGGGAACCAGACAGAGGTAGGAACCCCAAGGACCATATTCCCTACCTGAGGTGGGACCAATGGGATGGCAGAAAGTAGGAAACTGAGGAGAGGGCACCAAAACACAGGCAACAAAAAGCTGAGGGAAAAAAAATATTTTGAAAGAACATAGAATTTTATATATATTCAATATTATATAATATGATTTAATATATATTAAACATACAATATATATTTCAAGCATTGAAATATTCATTGTGAGAAAAATGAAAGCTTTGGTGGACGTCCTTATGCTTTGTAGCTGTGTATTAGAAATCAGGCGTGGAGGGGTAATGGCAGATACAGTGTTCTTTCCAGGGTGTAGGGCTTCTGAGGGTCTCAGTCCTCTCCCTGGGGTTCCTGCTTGGTGCTGGGGGCTCGCACTGAAAGCCCCTTTCAGGTTTTGACAGCTGGGCCTTCTTTCTCAGAAGGCCCCCCTTCTGCTTGTATTTGCATCTCATTAGCACCTCCGAGGCTGGTGGCAGCTCCGCCAGCCTGGAGCCCTGGAACGCAGGCTGCAGGCTCGCCCAGGCCCTGCTCCCTGCCCCCTCTCTGGGTGGAGATGGGTGCAGCCATGCGCTCCCCGCTACTCCCTCACACCCCTCCACACCCTTCACCCGGGCTCCGCCCCTTGGCTCCCACTGCGCGTTCCCATGGCAACCGGGTGCCGGCACAGGTCGAGGAGCCCTGGGCCGCCCAGCTCCCTGCCCCGCCGCCCAAGCTGGATTGGTGATAGGCAGGGCCTCAATCTCCCGAGATGATCAGCGATAATTGGTTTATGGAAATAGCGGAGGGGAAAAGGGAGCTCCCCGCCAAGCCTGCTCTCAGCCACCTGTCCTTCCTCACCAAGGAAATGGAGGGGGAGGGAGAGGAGGGCCGAGGAGCTGGGCAGTGGAAACGGGACTTTTGAGACAAGCAAGTGCTTCACCTGTTGGGCTCCAGCTCATTCTCTGTCCCACTCGCAGTGCGGGTGCCTGTGGCCGGCTTATTGTCATAGTAACCTAGAATGTTTACCTCAGTATTCCTTGACCCCTAAATCTGTTCAGGCCTCTACTGGGCATATTGTTAGGGAAATGGAGAGGGGGAGAGGGGATCTGTCCTTGGAAACCCCAGTGTGGGGGACAGAGGAGCAGCACCTAATTTTATTTATATAAAGTATGTCAGACCAGTGTTGCCACTGCTGTGGGTCCCAAAGCAGGGACAGCTCAGCTGGGGTGGGTGCCCCGAGCGGCAGGCGCACAAACCAGGCTCTGAAGGTGGATTTCAGCTGGGGTAGGCACTCCCCCAAAGGAAATGTGGGCAAAGCCTGTAGGCAGGTACTGATAGAGGAGGGGAGGGGTAGGTAGCCTGGTGGGGAGGCCTAGGGCTCCCATTGTCTACAGAGGGGCTAAGGGATAGCAAGCTCATGGAGGGGTTGCTGCACATGCTTTATAATCAAGACAGAGCAGATGCTTCCCGCCCCACCCTCCATCCACATAGAAGTTTGGTTGGATGGAGACTCTTACCCCTTGATGCCCTTCCAGCAGAAGTGAGGCCCAGGAAGCAGGCAGTGGACATGGCATGGCAGGTCTCGCTCAGATACCAGGCTGCGAGAAGTGTGCTTCCTGACTCCAGCTGGTTGGAGGGGAGCATGGATTAAGGGATCAGAAGGAACTAGGGAAGCCCCATAATAGAAATGACCAAAGAAGGTGGTGCCGGTGGTAAAGAATCTGCCTGCCAATTCAGAAATCACAAGAGACACAGGTTCAATCCCTGAATCAGGAAGATCCTCTGGAGAAGGAAATGGCAACCCACTCCAGTATTCTTGCCTGGAGAATCCCATGGACAGAGGAACCTGGCGGGCTATAGTCCATGGGTTCGAGAGGTTGCAAAGAGGCAGACATGACTGAGCACCACACATGTATGCAAAGAAGTGATGGGGACCAAGGAGGAGGATGGTCATGGGCCCCTACCCCAGGATTGCGCATGGTAAGACGGAGCACTTAGAGGCTGGGAGAGGTAGGCCTTAGGCTTTCTCCTTTCTTTGACCATCACCTCCCACTGAGTCCAGCCCAGGTCTCTGCATCTGGGAACCCTGCCTTGCTGAGGTCGAAACCCTGGCGGGGTTTGTGGCCAAACCCTGGTGGTTGTGAGATCAAGGAGTGGCTCTCCCCTCCTCCCCAGCCCTGGTGAGCAGCTTCCCACATAGCAGGGAAGATGTGAGACCTCACCTCTGCAGAGCCCACAGCCCCTGGGTAATTCACACTTGGCCTTCTTTCCCCTCTGGGTGTCAAAGTCCCAGCCCTGAACCTTTGGGTGCTCATATCCCAAATATCCACACGCTGGTTTCTGCTCTAGCCTGCACACCATCCCTGCCTCTGCTCTCAACCAGCTATTTATACTACCACATAGGGCCATGGTACAGAGCCATCCTTGCAGGCAGGAAGGTTGGTGGCCCCATGGAGAGTGACTGAGATGGCCTCCTTACGAGGGGGAGCCAGGTGGCTGATGACAGAGTCCACCTTCTGGGAGGTATTCATGGGGTCTTCTGGGCCCACAGTGACCTGTGGAGAAAGCTGGGGCTGAGTGGCCTCTTCCAGGGTGGTCACCTCCCTTTACTGCCTCTTGTCTGAGCAGCCGCTTCCCTCTGTCATCCCCATACCCAGTCTGCAACTACAGGGGCAGTCAACTTTGACCCCTTTTTCTCTATACCTCTGTCCCATTCTCCACATCTCTACCTCCCTCTTCCCATCCCCAGTCCTGATCCATCACTTCCTATAGAATGAGACAAGCCACTTCACCTTTCAAGTCCAGCCAGTCCCACCTCTAAGCCTTTGCTTTTACTGGTACCCTTGTCTGTAATTTCAAAATCCTGCCTGCTTTTGAGGTTCTGGTGATTGGCCCTCTTTGCTCTCTCCTGTAACCTCACCCTAGTCCATCCTGTCACCCCAGGTCCCACCTGTGCATAGCGCTTTATATTTTTTTAGACTATTTATTTGGCTATGCCGGGTCTCAGTTGCAGCATGCGAGATCTAGTTCCCTGACCAGGATCGAACCTGTGCCCCCTGCATTGGGAGCTCAGAGTCTCAACCACTGGACCACCAGGGAGGTCCAGCACTTTCTAGGTTACAAAGGCTTATCCACATCCATGAAGTCACCTGAAGCACTAAATGGAGATGAACGAATGTGCCTTTCCCAGATGCCTCATCCATCTTCTACCCAGAAAACCCCATGGACCCGGGAGGAGGAGAGGTGCCTGCCCGCACATGGAGTCTCTAGGCTGGTTGCCCCAAGCAGGGGCTCACACGTGCAGGGGCTCAACAGCTCAGCATTTTGTGGATTCACAAGCAGAAAGCAGAACCCTGAGCCGAGGACAAAGAGGGCAAAGTGGGAAGGGGAGGGAGCTTCCGGAGGCCCAGGGCAGGCTCAGCTTGACTCTGGAGGCAGTGGGGAATCCACGGAGGGTGGCAGTGTCAGGGTACAGACATGAGGTTGCTGTGGTTCGGATGTTCATCCTTCGGGCTGCTGTAGTTGGCGTATCCAGTCCTTGTCAGTTCCTTGGTGCTGACAGCCTGGCCCTCTTTCCCAGGGCCTGGGGTTGACACAGTTGACCCAAATTAAACCTCATCTGGCGAGAGATGCCCCCACATTATGTCCCTCCCGCTAATTCATAAGCACCAGCTGATGTGAGAGGCCCTCCTGGTCCTGGGGGAGAGGCAGTGGACCTCCTCAGGTTGGAGATGGGGCCCTGGGGTGATACGGAGGGAACTGGGGGCTGACGGTCTTATATGGGAAACTTCAACTCTCAGATCTGCATTCCAGGGCAGGCCATGGCAGGGGAGGAGGAGTCCTCAGGGGGAAATGTCCACAGAGACCATCAGGAATGATGTGAGACACTGACTCACAGAAAAGCAAGGACCTGTCCTAGTCAGGCTTTGTGCTGATGGCAGCCTAGGCAGGCTGGGTCCCCTGGCTCCCTCTGTCCTGAGGAGCGCTGAGTGCTGGAAGGTCTGGGTTTAAACCAACTCTGTCTCTCATCACGGCGGGAAACAAAGCCACATGTGCTCTGAGAATCGGTTTCCCCAATGCGACAGTGAGTGCTTAGACCAGCCTGTCTGACACTGACCTGCTTCCTCTGTGAGGGTCCAGGTTCCCCAGACACTGGTCCCCCTTTGAGCTTGGGGTCTTGGGCACATTTGCTCCTGGTTGTGGGAAGTCTCCAGGCAGAGAGAAAGGGAAGGGCTTTTATGGCTGTGATTTCACGCAGCTCCTAGTGCCACTCCAATCCATCAGCATGTCCTGCCAGCTCTACGTTCAAACCACGTCTAGAATTGGATCCCTTCACACCATCTCCACTTGGGTCCGAGACATGGGGTTCCTGCACTCACCTCCTCATCGCTTTCTTGTTCCTTCTGGCCCTCCCTCCACCCTGCCGCCTCTCACGAACAGCCAGAGTGATCCTCTGCCAATTTCAACCAGACACCACTTCTCTGCTCAAACTCCTGCAGTAGCTCCTTGTTTCCCATGCAGCCTCACCGTGGCCTTGAAGGACTGCACACTCTGGTCCAGGAAAATGACCTTGTCTCATCTCCGAGCCCCTTGCCTACTCGCTCCAGCCATTCTGGCCTTCTAGCGATCTCTCACACCCACCAAGCTGGCTTTTGCCTCCCAGGCTTGGCCCTGGCTGTCCCTTTTGTCTGGACTGCTCTTCCCTACAAATCCATTTCTGTGGCTTGTTCCCTCACTTCCTGTGCATCTGACTCTCTATCAGAGAGGCCTTCCTGGAACAGGCTGTGATCCTTGCCTAACAAGATGACTAACTGGGAGGTGAGGGCATCCCTACAGAGACTCTCCTTGCTTTCCTCTGAGGAGCCCCTCCCCTCAACCCAGGACCCAGCAGGAGCCATCACCTTTGGCAGAGGTAACCCCTTCCTCCCCTATTCCTCTGCCAGACCAGAGCGGGAGGAGGAGGATGGAGGTTGTACCCAGAAGGAACTCCTGCCAGGTGGAGGGGGAAAGAAGGAGAAACAGTTGCAGAGCCACTCCCACCCTCATAGATCAGTGTTCCACCCTGGTTGCATGCTCCATAACCCACTCACTCCCCAGCAGGTTTGACCTGGTGTGGTGATCCAGGAGCAAGACAAGCAGCCCAGGGATTGAGAGACCTAGGTTTCAACCCATCCATGTCCCCAGCTCTTTGGGAAACCCCGCTGAGCCTTAATTTTCCCACCTGGTCAATGGGGATGTTCGGAACCGTTGGTAATTCAGTTCTCCCAGTGATTTGGCCTAAGGTCTTGCGGTAAGGTCAGGAGAGGTGACTAACTTCCCTCTCACTCCCATATTCCCAGGAACTGCCTAGGATGGTAGCTTCAGCGCCCTTGTCGCTGTCATGAGCTCCCGAGGTCCCCGGAAGTGAGCGCCCAGCAGCATGGCAGTAGCCCAGAGGCTCTCACTGACTTTCCGGCACCCCCAAGTCTGGCCAGGCATTTTGCAGACCAGGCCGGGTGTGATGCCTCTCTATGTTCTCTGCATCCTCAGTGTCTCTCCTCTGGACAGCCATCCGGGAAATAAAGCTTGCAGGGGGATTGGCAAGAACTGCTTATGCTTCACTTTTGGGCATGTGCCCACTGGGGGAGCTGGCCCAAGGCCAGGGAGGCCTGGAGTCAAGCAGGACCTGGAGGGGGCACAGTGGGCCAACCTTTCTACCTTTCTCTCTTCCGTCAGATGTGTGCCTGTATCAGGATCAAGGCCTTCCCCACCTCCAGCCCTTCCCAGGCCTACACTGGAGACTTTATCAGGGAATAGGAAATGTCCACATGCTGGGTTCCATGTGGGGAAGTGAACTGATGATGAAAATAAGTCTCAGGTCCTACAAACCCATCTGTGGGGATGAGCTGAGCCCTGGGGAGGGAATTCATGTCCCCTGAAGACACTTCCTATAGGCCAGGGGGCAGAGCTGGATACACACTCACCATTGGCTTGCTCCCTGTTAACTCACCCAACACTGCCAGGGTGCAGAAATCAGTAGGCAGGATTTCTAGGCAGAGGTTTGGCTGGTTTGCATGCATGCTAAATCACTTCAGAGTGTGTGACTCTTTGCGACCCTATGAACTATAGCATGCCAAGCTCCTCTGTCCATGGGATTCTCTAGGCAAAAATACTGGAGTGAGTTGCCATGCCCTCCTCCAGGGGATCTTCCTGACCCAGGGATCGAACCTCCATCTCTTATGCCTCCTGCATTGGCAGGTGGGTTCTTTACCACTAGCATCCAAGGCCGCTCAGCCTATACTGGCAGGGCTGGGTTATGAAAACCCAAACCTGCCTGATGCCAAAGCACAGCTCTCTCTGCTCCACCACTGGGCTCCGGCGTGTAGACAGGCTCAGAAGTTGCTAATTCCAGTGTCTCACCCTCCAGCCAGGATTAGCCAGCAGATGTCCTGAAGGACCTGTGACTGCCCATCACTCAGGGCATTTGGGGATGTGTGTGGTGGAGGGAGGGGACAAGGTGGGGGTAGGAAGATTGCACTAGCGGTGAAGCAGTTAATGGTCTATGTGGCAGGGACTGAAATTGGTTCTGGTCGGGAGAGAGGTGGAAAGAGACAGATTTCCAACCTCCCTGGCTACTCCTCTGCCCCAGCAATCTGGGAGGCCGTAGGAAGCAAGGAAGGCAAGTTCCACCCTCCAGAATATCCCTGAATCTGAAAGCCATACCACTGGAGAGGCTCTGACTGGGGCAAGAGGAGGGGGTGCTGGGCTGGGAGGGATGGGAGGAATGCCCCCGATCAGTCATTTGGGCTGATTCACTCCGGGGACCCCTGTTTCTCCAGCTGCATAACGGGCTTGAAGTTAAAAATGTCCCTTGTGTTCCTTCTCGTTTCAGCATCTAAACTTGCCTGGGAGTTGTGACGGTCATGGTGAGGCCCTTTTAATAGGTGAGGAAGCAGGCTCAGAGACACAAAAGGCCTTTCACCAAAGCGCACAGCTTAGCTCATAGGCACAGAGCTGGAAATGGAACCAGGATCCATCCACCTCCACATCCTCTGTCTCTACTCTGCTCTCACCAGTCGTTCCTTGGAGGTGACGTGCTTTCTCTGAACCACAATATATATATTCATGCAGGCTCATAACCCGAGTAGCCAGTACCGGCAAACAGTACTAACAGAAGGAGTTGTGGCATTTGGAGCAGGAGAGGCTTTTCAAAAGGACACAGATGCCAACAATCACAAAAAAATAGGACTGATAGATTTATTACATTAAAAATCCATACCAGGGGACTTCCCTGGTTGTCCAGTGGTTAAGAATCTGCCTGTCAATGCAGGGGACACAGGTTCGATCCCTGGTCCCAGAAGATCACACATGCCTCAGAGCAACTAAGCCCATGTTCTACAACTACTGAAACCCATGGTCCTAGAGCCCTTGCTCCACAACAAGAGAAGCCACCACAGTGAGAAGCTGGCTCACCCCAACTAGAGAGGAGCCCCTGCTCCCTGAACCTGGAGAAAGCCGTGCTCAGCAGCGAAGACCCAGTGCAGCCAAAAAATAAAATAAATTTTAAAAATCTATACCAACTTCTATAATGGTACAAAATTCACCACAATACAAAAAAAAAGAAAAAAGACAAACTGGAGGTAATATCTGCAGTATATATAAAAGGATGATATCCCTAAAGCACAAAGAACACTGAAACCTATAAACATTACCATATCAGAAAAAACATGGAAGATTCACAAAGAAGTACTAATATGTATTATTAATATGTGACATGTGATTACGTATATTATAGACCTCCTTATAGGGGGTTCTAGCCAACTATCAAAAATGTTTCCCAAAGCTATGAACCAAAAAAAACACATCTGGCTCCTTCTCAGGGCTCCTGAGATCCCCAAATCCAGCTGGGTGAGCAGGTGAGAATCAGCTTCTGGAACCAGCTGGCAGTTCCGGACTCCCAGGTCAGTCTAGCTGGGTGCCTGGCCCCAAGTTGTGGTGACATTCTAGGAGGAGGCTTAAAGGGGGAGGGTGGAGCCAAGAGGAAGAACCAGCTGGGGGTAGAGAACACCAAGAACCAGAGACACCAAAGTCAAGGGTAATAAAGTAGAAACCACACTGGGATCTGGGTACCCTTAGCCGTCTGGTTTATTTGACCTGAGTGTAACTACAAAAAGAGTGCTCCCGAGTTAGCAAGTACCTGTATGCCTTTGGCAAGTGACACAGTGAAGGGTACGGGCTTGCCAGTGAGCACAAGGTAAGGATTGTGCTGCTCTGTCAGAGTTACTAGGCACCTACTATGTATCAGTCACTGTTCTGCAGTGACAGGAACAGACAAAAATCCTTTCTCTCCAGTCATTGGAGCATTTGGGCAGGGTCACGGCTGGGAGACTGTGGAGCAGTGGGGCATGTGCACTGCCAGGGCAGCAGCCTGGGAATCTCCTGGAGGATGATGATGAACCATCGCAGCTGGCTCTCTGAGCCTCTGTGACCCCCAGCAACAAGAAAGCAGAAACTCCTTTTTAGATTGTGTGTGTGTGTGGAGGGGAGGTGATATACTCATTTCAAGCTGTGTTTCTCTCTGGGTAACAGGGAGACAGGCAAAAATCACCAGATTGAGTTGATAACACCTGCAAGTACCCCTCGTTTCAGATCCCACATGTTCGAAGAGTCTAGGAACCTCACGTGGAAAAGTTACCCAACCCACTTCCATCCCCATTTCACATTTATGAAAACCGAGGTCCAGAGAAAGGAAGCTTCTGTTGTGACTCAGGAGCAAACGAAACAAAGGACTCTGTAGAAGAGATGAGTTCATGCCGGTTCACAGCCCATACCCTCAGGTCTCACCTTTCTCTTTTTCCATACCATCCGCTTGGGACAGGAGTGTTTGGCCTTGTTTAACAATCTTGGGGACCAGTACCTGGTATCGTTGGGTGATCAATCCTGCCCAGACAGCTGGCCTGCGCGCCTTGGAGCCTTTGGGGTTGGCGAACATTATGGAACATCAAGGTGGTCTCAGGGGTGCCAGACACGGGCTCTGGGACCTGGGCAGGGGAAGGGGGAGGGCAGGGGTCTGGGGCTTTCTCAGCAGGGGGACATTCTGTAAGCAGAGGTGCTGTGGGGGCTCTGGGTCATGGCCAGCTGGGCAGGGTCAGCAGCTGGGCGACTGGCTCTTGGCACCCCCAGAAGGTAAAGACAGGAGTGGCCCTCTCTTTGCTCAGACCTGGAAAAGCAGTGGGCTTTCCCACCCAGCTGGGTCACCTGGGTAACACTATGACCTCACAGGGCAGGCAGAAGTCACACAGACACCTGGCAGGAGCAGTGCAGGGCAATCAGAAGCCCTTCCCCCTATTCCTGGAGTTGCTCTCCGGCATTCAGTCCTCATCCTTCCTGCTCTGGGGACCCCAAACAGCCCACCAACCAAGATTCACTGATGGTCCTGTGTACCCAGCCACACGCTGACCGCTCTGCAGGAAAGGAGGAAACCCCGCCGCTGCCGGCAAGGAAGTTGCAACTCAATTGGAAAAACAGCTATTTCTGTTAGTGAATCTGCAGCCATCCTGCTTCTGTGGATGCCTATGGTCTTTTGTTTGTTTAATAATAATAAACACAAAGTTCAGGAGAATGGTTTCCTCTTGGAGGATGGGTGGGAAGATGGGGGAGAGAATGGGAAATAGGTGGATGTGTTATTGTAACCTTGTCTCTTAGAATGGGTGGCCAGTTCATGAGTGTTCATTATATTCTTGAAAACAAATGACTAAAGAGGGCATGTACAGGTCAACAATGGTTCTAGAGTATGAACCAAAGGTTATGACTAGCCCAACTCTGAGCTCCACAAGAAATGGTTACAAAAATAATAACCCTTTTTATCGAGCACTTACCACATGTCAGGCATGGTTCTGCCATCATGAGATGGCAGAACGAAGAATGACTGGCCCTTGGCCTGAGGTGGGGTCTGCTCCATGGGGAGGCAGGGTCTGAACTGGCCTCAAAGGATGACCAGGAATCCTGGGCTAGCAAAGGTGAGATACAGGCACAGGGTGGGGTTGAGTGATGTCTGGAAGACTCCTGTGGCCTGCCTCATTCTTCTGCCAGCTGCTTTAGACACTGTATGGAGGGTTCTTCCCATTTTCCTTGGTTTGAGGACCAAAAGCAGGCCCACCCTAGCATCAAGAGGCAGGAGCCTATTGTCTTACGGAGGCCTCCTAGCCTACCTCCCACTCCTTACTCCAGAGTGAGAGAGAGAGAGAGGGGCTGGGAGGATGTTGGTGTTGTTCAGTTGCTAAGTTGTGTCCGGCTCTTTGCGACCCCAAGGTCTGCAGTAAGCCAGGCTCCTCTGTCCTCTATTATCCCCTGGAGTTTGCATAAATTCATGTCCACTGAATCAATGATGTTATTGCCTAACCATCTCATCCTCTGCTGCCCCCTTCTCCTTTTGCCTTCAGCCTTTCCCAGGATTAGTGTTTGTAGCTCAGTCGTGCCCAACTCTTTGCGACCCCATGGACTGCAGCCCATCAGGCTCCTCTGTCCATGAGATTTTCCAGGCAAGGATACTGGAGTGGGTCGCCATTTCCTTCTCCAGGGGATCATCCCAACCCAAGGATCGAACCCGGGTCTCCTGCACTGCAGGCAGATTCTTTACCAACTGAGCTACAAGGGAAGCCCCTTCCCAGGATTAGAGTCTTTTCCAATGAGTCAGCTCTTCTCATCAGGTGGCCAAAGTACTGGTGTTTCAGCTTCGGCAACAGTCCTTCCAATGGATATTCAGGGTTGGTTTCCCTTAGGATTAACTGGGTTCATCTCCTAGTCCAAGGGACTCTCAAGAGTCTTCTCTAGCATCACAGTTCGAAAGCATCAGTTCTTGGCGCTTAAACTTCTTTGTGGTCCAACTCTCACACCGTACATGACTACTGGAAAAACCATAGCTTTGACTATATGGACAATTGTTGGTGGTGTCTCTGCTTTTTAATATGCTTTCTTGGTTTGTCACAACTTTCCTTCCAAGGAGCAAGCATCTTTTAATTTCGTGACTGCAGTCAGCATCTGCAGTGATTTTTGGAGCCCAAGAAAATAAAATCTGTCACTGCTTTCACTTTTTCCCTTTCTCTTTGCCATAAAGTGATGGAACCCAGTGCTGTGATCTTAGTTTTTTTCATGTTGAGTTTCAAGCGAACTTTTTCACTCTCCTCTTTCACCCTCATCAAGAGGCTCTTTAGTTCCTCTTCACTTTCTGCCATTAGAGTGGTATCATCTCCATATCTGAGGTTGTTGATATTTCTCCCAGCAATCTTGATTCCAGCTTGTGCTTCATCCAGCCCAGCATTTCACGTGATGTACTCTGCATGTAAGTTAAACAAGCAGGGTGATAGTAAGCACCCTTGTTGTACTCTTTTCCCAATTTTGAACTAGTCAGTTGTTCCATGTCCAGGATCTGTTGCTTCTTGACCTGCATACAGGTTTCTCAGGAGACAGGTAAATTGGTCAGGCATTCCCAATTCTCTAAGAATTTTCCACAGTTGGTTGTGATCCACAGAGTCAAAAGCTTTCACATAGTCAATGAAGCAGAAGTAGATGTTTTTCTGGGACTCCCTTGCTTTCTTCATGACCCAATTAATGTTGGCAATTTGATCTCTGGTTCCTCCGCTTTTTCTAAACCAGCTTGTACATCTGGAAGTTCTCGGTTCACATACTGCTGAAGCCTACTTAGCTTGAAGGATTTTGAGCATCACCTTGCTAGCATGTGAAATGAGGGCAATTGTACAGTAGTTTGAACATTCTTTGCCATTGTTCTTCTTTGAGATTGGAATGAAAACTGAGCTTTTCTAGTCCTGTGGCCACGGCTGAGTTTTCCAAATTTGCTGATATATTGACTGCAGCATTTTAACATTATCATCTTTTAGGATTTTAAATAGCTCAGCTGGAATTCAGTCACCTCCACCAACTCTAGCTTTGTTCATAGTAGTGCTTCCTAAGGCCATCTCAACTTCATTCTCCAGGATGTCCAGCTCAAGGTGAGTGACCACCCATCATGGTTATCCGGGTCATTAAGACCTTTTTTGTATAGTTCTTCTGTGTATTCTTGCCACCTCTTCTTAATCTCTTCTGCTTCTGTTAGGTCCTTACAATTTCTGCCCTTTACTGTGTTCATCCTTGCATGAAATGTTCTCTTGATATCTCCAATTTTCTTGAAAAGCTCTCCAATCTTTACCATTCTATCGTTTTCCTCTATTTCTTTGCATTGTTCATTTAAGAAGGCATTCTTATCTCTCCTTGCTATTCTCTAGAACTCCGCATTCAGTTGGGTGTATCTTTCCTTTCCTCCCTTGCCTTTCACTTCTCTTCTCTCCTCGGTTATTCGTAAGCTCTCCTCAGACAGTCACTTTGCCTTCCTTTTTCTTTGGGATGGTTTTGAACACCTCCTCCTGTACAGTGTTATGAATCTCCATCCATAGTTCTTCAGGCACTCTGTCTACCAGATCTAATCCCTTAATCTATTCGTCACCTCCACTGTGTAATCATAAAGGATTTGATTTAGGTCATACCTGAGTGGCTTAGTGGTTTTCTCTACTTTATTCAATTTAAACCTGAATTCTGCAATAAGGAGCATTTGATCTGAGCCACAGTCAGCTCCCAGTCTTGTTTTTGCTGATAGTACAGAGCTTCTCCATCTTTGGCTGCAAAGAATATAACCAAGCTGATTTCAGTATAGATCATCTGGTGATGTCCATGTGTAGAGTCAGCTCTTTGTGTTGTTAGAAAAGGGTGTTTGCTGTGACTAGTGTGTTCTCTTAACAAAACTCTGTTAGCCTTTGCCCTGCTTAATTTTGTACTCCAAGGCCAAAATTGCGTGTTATTCCAAGTATCTCTTGACTTCTTACTGTTGCATTCCAATCCCCTATGATGAAAAGGACATTTGCGTGTGTGTGTGTGTGTTAGTTCCAGAAGGTATTATAGGTCTTCATAGAATCGGTCAACTTCAGCTTATTCAGCATTAGTGGTTGGGGCACAGACTTAGAAGTTGAATGGTTTGTCTTGGAAACAAATCAAGACCCTTCTGTCATTTTTGAGGTTGCACTCAAGTAGTGCATTTCAGACTCTTCTGTTGACTATGAGGGCTACTCCATTTCTTCTAAGGGATTCTTGCCCATAGTAGTAGATATAATGGTTATCTGAATTAAATTCACCCATCTCTGTCCATTTCCTAAGATATCAATTCCTAAGATGTTGGCATTCAATCTTGCCATCTCCTGCTTGACCATGTCCAATTCACCTTGATTCATGAAACTAACATTTCATGTTCCTATGCAATATTGTTCTTTACAGCATTGGATTTTACTTTCATCACCAGACACATCCAGAACTGAGCGTTTTCCCCGCTTCGGCTGCTTCATTCTTTCTGGAGCTATTAGGGATTGCCATCCACTCCTCCCCAGTAGCATACTGGATGCCTTCCGACCTGGGGGGTTCATCTCCTGGTGTCATATCTTTTTGCCTTTTCATATTGCTCATGGGGTTCTCCTGGCAAGTTTATGGGGTGTTTTGCCATTCCCTCCTCCAGTGGACCATGTTTTGTCAGAGCTCTCCACTATGACCTGTCCGTCTTGGGTGGCCCTAAACAGCATGGCTCATAGCTTCATTGACTTACACAATCCCCTTCGCCACAACAAGTCTGAGATCCATGAAGAGAGGATGTGCTTCTCCCTAGTTCAGAGCAGAAAAGCTGAGAACTCACCTTTAATCAGGACTGAAAGGTCACCAGCTAAGAGGGTTGGGGATGGAAGTTGTGAGTCCCACTCCCAGTTTTCTCCCTTCCCAGGCCTGGGCCGACTGTCACGATATAATATGCATGGAGAAGGCCTCAGGGGATGGTTCCCCAGTCTCCCTAGAGTGTCTCCCCCTTCTATCAGTCCCAAAGCTTTTGGCAGCAAGTTGTGGTGGGGGGAGGGGACCAGTGCTACTCCAGTGGCCGTTCGTGGCTCAGTCCAGGGCCCTGCAGCAGGGCTCTCAGGGAGCAAACATTTAAGAGGCACTGGCTCTCAGGGCTATGTGAGTATTCCTGCCACTGTACCTCCGTAAATTCTGCACCCTAATTGCCTTGCCTGCCCTGCTGTGGCCCCTGCCCCGCCCCACAGCTCCTCCTGGTGACCCCTGGGCTCTGGGCTCTCACCCGGCTGCCCTTCTAGCCTCTGAACTATCTGTCTCTGCAGCACCCAATCCGGTGACCTTCCTGCCTGGGAAGAAGATAATGCAATTGAGGGCTGGTTCCAGGCGGTCTGGCTCCAGAGTGCTAGTGATCCCTGCACACTCAGCAATGCCGGAAAGAAGGCCTTCCCACTGCCTCACTGGCTGCCTGGCTCCCTGGACCAAGGGCCCCGGGGACACTCACTCCTAGATTTCACTAACCTTGCCCCCCAGAAGTGCTTGCTGCCCCCCAGAAGTGCTTGCTCCTCACCAGGGAGACGGCCACCAGCCAGGGGACTGGGCGTGGCTTTCCTACGTCACAACACTATGAACCCCCTTCCCCAGCTACTCCACCTCCCCTCACCCCCAGCTGTTCTACCTGCCTCATTCCCCTTTCCCAGTAAAGGGAACTTGGCCTCCCCCTGCCAAGGACACAAACCTCCTTCCCAAATGCCCCAAAGACCTTCTGCTCCCCTGCCCCGGGGGACCAGCCCCAAGCTTTGATGACTCAGGGAGATTCCATTGTGAGGGAAAGCAGGTAATGATTGATCTCACAGCTAATAGGTAACCCTACCCACCTCCTCCCCCTAGGAGAGAACACTTGGAGCAGTCTCTTTCGATGGGGCCAGGGGTTAAACACAGCCATTAGGGAGCCCACAGCCACTGCTCCGGATCTGAGGCCAGCTCTTGGGGAAGGAGGGGTCCTGCTTCCTCCCTTAGATCGGCGCTGGGCTTGCTGGGCAGCAGGAAGAGTCTATCCGTCCATCTCCCCCATTCTTTCACCACCACTACTCCCCATCCCCCATCCCAACATTTTATCTCCATTTCTTCTGAGCAGCTGAACTGGGCTTTTGGGACAGGGAGGGGATAGATGAAGTGGGAAATTTAGTGGGTTTTGTAGCGAATAGCAACTGATAACTGTGTGACCAGGTTCGAATACTAACCCTCTCGGAGCTTTGGCTCTCTTATTTGTACAGTGGGGAAATCAGGCAGCTATGAGGACTGAAAGAGACAATGCAGGCAAAGCCCTTAGTGCTGATCCAATTAAGTGTTCCCAAAATGCTTGCTCTTCTCCTTGCTAAACAGCTTTGCCTTGGCAGGTTCTATCCCAGAAGAAATGAGCCAGAGAAGTAAAAAAATGTCTTTAGGGCACAGTCTGCACATCTTTACCCACCCCAGATATTCCAGCCCCCCACCTACTCTCTTCCCCAGACTCACTCTTTTCCTGGCTTCCAAGCCCATTTCCACAGCCACCATTCTCAAGGCAGCCCCCTCGCCAGAAAGCTCTCTTCCCCTCCCACCTAAATCCTTAGGGTCCAGCTCAAGACATGTCATCCAGGAGCCCTTCCTGACCCCCTTCTCTCCTGCTCTGAACAGTCCTCTGTTGATGGTAACACCTGCCTGCACCTGCGCTGCTGAGTTCACTCCTGACAGGAAATAAACCTGAGGTCAAGTCCCTGCCCCTCCCTGAGTTACTGACAATTGTCAGCCAAGGCAGTTCCCTAAGAGGGTCTCTGCGCTCCAAATGCCACTTTCCCTGAGCCCCAGTGGCGTGTACAGCAGGTGCTCACTTGTTGACTGAAGGCTGGCAGACTCCAGGAGGGCCCCCTCCTCTAAGTACAGTGGTGAATCCACAGCTGCTCTGACCTCACATCAGCTGAGGCTCAACCTGGAAGTTTTTAGAGAGATTTGGGGGTGAGTAGGGGAGACTGGCTCTGCCTTGTGCTTCAATTACAACTCCTACTGGGGCGCCTGGGGGCCGGTTCACATCCTACCCCTTAAGGTGCTGGGCAGAGTTAGCTTCAGTCACTGCAGCCAGAAATCTGCTGGGGGCACCTGGAACCCCTCAGTCTGTGGTTCCCTCCAGCCTGTCACTGTTCCTGCCCTCAGCCCCTCCCACACCAAAGAAGTAGCCCAAGGACTGGGCCGCAGGCTACTTCTGAGAGAGTCCCAACTGGAGAGCTGGTGAGCGTGGCTGGAGGATGCAGCTGAGTCTCCTCTCCTGTCACCTGCTGTGCTGGGTGTCTCCCATTCTCCCGCGTCTCCACCCGGCCCTGTGCCCAGGAGGCTATCTACGTCACTACTTCACTGGGGTCTGGTTGGGCTGGGTATATGGGAGGGTCATCAGGGAGCTAGGAAGATCCTCCTGGCTGGTTCTCTAGGTTGGCCGGCCCCCTCCCCAGGGCCACCCAGACTGACAGGCAGCACTCTCCTATAGCTGCCCCTCCAGGTCATCATTCCCTCTCTTGCCTGTTAGGGCTAAGGGGCAGTAAGGGGTCCTCTGACTTACTAGCCCCCAGGGGACTACACTGTCCCTTTTATTTTTCCTAAACATCACCCTCAACTTTGCAAACAACCCCTCTGATCAATTCCCCTCAAATGACTGAATTTGAATGCCTTCTTTTTCCCACAAAGCCCCTGACTGAGGCACCTGCTGTGTGAGCCCCTCTCTGTGGGCCCGAGCACCCATATGATACCCTGGTATTGTTGCCATCCTCGTCACCTCCGCATCTTCGCACCCAGCTACCTTCACACCCTTCACTCCCTGCTAATGAGAGAGCTCTTACTATGTGCCAGGTGCAGTGCCCAGCACTTAGTCACTGACTCATTCCATCCTCACACACACACAGTCTCCAGGGATTATTGCTGCTACTCCACTTTAAGATAAGGAAACAGATGCTCTGCGAAATTAAGGGACTTGTCCAAACTTCAAAGCAGCAGAGTTGGGATTCGAATGCAGACCTGCTGGCTCCAAAGCCTGTGGTCATAACCACCAAAGCTAATTGCTTTTTCCTTTACTCCATCCCTCACTCCTAAAACTTGGACAACATGAAGAAGGTCAAATTCACAAGGAAACAACCTAAATGTCCATTGACAGGTGAATGAATAAAGAAGATGGGGTATATGTATATAATGGAATATTGCTCAGCCATAAAAAAGAATGGAATAATGCCATTTGCAGCAACATGGATGCAACTAGAGATGATCATACTAAGTAAGTCAGAACGAGGAAGACAAATTCCATATGATATCACTTATATGTGGAATCTAATATACAACAAAAGTGAACCTGTAATATCTCTGAAACAGAATCAGGGACATAGAGAACAGACTGGTAGTTGCCAAGCGGGAGAAGGGTGGGAGAGAGTTGGATTGGGAGTGTGGGACTGCAGATGCAAACTGGTATATATAAAATGGATAAACAACAAGGTCCTACTGTATAGTTGTTGTTGAGTTGCTGTTGTGTCCTACTCTTTTGTGACCCCATGGCCTGTAGCCTGCTAGGCTCCTCTGGATTTCCCAGGCAAGAATATAGTATAGTACAAGGGATTATATTCAATATCCTGTGATAAGCCATAACAAAAAAGAATATGGAAAAGAATGTGTGTGTATATATATATGTATATATATGATAACTGATTCGCTTTCCTATACAGAAGTAATTAACACAACATTGTAATTCAATTATACTTCAGTAAAAAATAAATTAGGAAAAGAAAAAGGTAAAGTCCAGAGATGGAAACACCTGACTGTTTGAACGGGTCCAGAGAGATGCTCTGTGACCGTGTGCCATCTGCAGACACCAGAGTCAAAGGAGAGAGAGGTGGAGCACCCTGGAGGCTTAGCTGGGCAAGGTGGGCCAGGCCCCTGTAAGCCAGGGCAGAAGCCAGAGGAGCCCATTCTATCCAGCACAAATGGGTGGCAGGGCTGTTTGACAGGGTCCCAGTGCCCAGAGGCTATGCCTGGGATCACTGATGGAAGCTTGCTCCCAGCTCCAGCCATGCCCCTTCAATGTAGCCCCTCTGCTGACTGGGTGGCGGATCCTGGGAGCACTGGGGGCTCCCCTTCTGACCTTCCTCTGGTGCTCAACTGTGCAGAGGTGACCTGGATCTGCTTAGTCAGTGGCTGCTGGGCTTAACGCATGTGCCTCTACATTTTGTCACGGAGTACTCGACAATCTCAATCCTGTCCTGCACCCCGTTTCCATCCTTCAGGCCTGACCAGACTGGCCCAGCACCACCACACTGGGCGGCAAAGAACACTACCAATGGGCTTGAAATCTGCCAGGTGAGGTTTTAACCCTGCCTCCTCCAGGCCCCGCGGCAAGCACTTGGGCAAGTCCTCTGCCTGCCTTATCAGGCTTCCCTGGTGGCTCAGATGGTAAAGAATCTGCCTGCAATGCAGGAGACCCGGCTTCAATCCCCGGATCAGGAAGATCCCTTGGAGAAGGGAATGGCTACCTGATCCAGTATTCTTGCCTGGGAAATCCCATGGATGGAGGAGCCTGGTGGGGTGTAGTTCATGGGGTTGCAGAGAGTTGGACACAACTGAATGACTAACACTTCACTTCACTTCTGACTCCCGTGGGCCTCCATTCCTCATCTGCGAAAGAGCAAGGATAATCTACCTTGTAGGGGTGTGGTGAGGATCAGGTGAAAGAATGGACACCTGGCACATGGCAGACAGCCCAGAAACAGGCTTCCCTCATGTTTATGCCAATCTATGCCAATCTGGAGCCCCTGCAGCCGCAACTCTGTATGGGAGACTTGCAGTGATTGTTATGGGTGTGCTGTTCTCCTTGTCGACTGACACCGATACCGTGTCCCTGAGCTCAGCGGGCACGTTTATTGATCGCCACATTGAAGGAGTCCTCTCAGCATTTGGTAACCAGAGCTCTCATTTGGGGCAGCCCCGGTCCCATCATCACGCTGTGAATCACTTTGTTAAAGATGCAATGTGGCTTTTGGGCATTTTTCTTGGGAAAAATCAATAACTTGTTAACAAAGGACTAAATAAAGGGGTAAAGAGGAAAGGCCACCTTCCATTCCCTTCTGTCAGAAGGGGGTGGAAGAGGGACCCTGCCAAGGGGTCCACTCAGGACAGAGCAGTGGGCAGAGGTGGCAGTAGGCTCAACCAGTTCCCTCACCCCTACTCTTCCCACCCACAAATCTGATCATGTCCCTCCTCTGCTTTGACAAACACTTCCCGGTTGCTCTCAGGAGAGATACTGACTCAGGAGTCTCCCGGTCTGCTCGCCCCAGTCCCTCCAGCTTCACTGCAGCCAATCCCTGCCTCACACCCACGCTCCTGCCACGCTACATGCCTGAGGTCCCCTGAATGGGCACTGGTCTCTCCAGCCTTCTGCCTTTCACCTAAGCTCTGGCTGGACTGTCCTTCCTCTACCAGCTTGAATAACTCATGATATTTCTTCAAGACACAAATGCAATAGCCTCCAGCAAATCTTCCCCGACACCCTCCTCCCACTGCCCCTACCTCCACCCAGAGGCGTCAGACCCACAGTCCCTGGGCCTCCCTCTGGCCTGGCTCGCAACCCACTATTGACTTTTCTGTCTCTGAGGGCAGAGACTGTGCCTGGTGATGCCTTGTCCCCAAGGCCCAGGCTGTTGCCTGGTACAGGATGGGTGCCAGATGGGTACTCATCGAACAAGTGAGGGAAGATGTTAAGATTTGATGCTTTCTTCCTCCCTGCCAGCTCCCCAGATGTCCCCACTTCAGCTGGGATAGTGATGCCTGCTTCCAAAATACCCCTCCCTCTTCCAGAGAACAAGCCCTCAGGGGCCTTTTTCCCCTACTAAAGCATCAATATTTGGAGTGTGAACCTCATAAGCCGGCTTCCCAGGTGGCACTAGTGGTAAAGAACCCACCTCCAGGAGATATAATATCAATCCCTGGGTTGGGAAGATCCCCTGGAGGAGGAAATGATAATCCACTCCAGTATTCTTGCCTGGAGAAATCCATGGACAGAGGAGCCTGGTGGGCTACAGCCCATTGGGTCGCAACGAGTCAAACACAACTGAAGCGACTTGGCACACACCTCATAAGGTGTGTGTGCCAGGCTCTTGTCTATGCATTTTATATATGTTCACTTAGTGCTCACAGCTGCGTGTGAGGTCAGTACAACTGTAAACCCCTTTTACAGATGAAAAAACAGAGGCAGTAGCAGGTGCTGAAGAGCCAAGCTTAGACCCAAGCCATATGGCTGTAGAACCTGCATTTGTCATCACAGCCCTCTACCTTAATGAGGCGCTTGTGGGGAGTTTGGGGGTGGGGGAGACAGCCCAGAGCACCCCACTCCCAGGACAGGGCCTCAGAGCCTGCTCTGCAGCTGGAATGAGCCAGCAGATCTGGGGAGCTTCAGTTACAAGAAACTGCTTATTCAGGCCTCAACTGCTGGGATCCCTTGGTTCCCTCCACCTCATTCGGAGCTCAGCATCAGCCCCTGGCCCACACTGCCCACCCACCGTCTCTACCAGAGAGCAGAGCCTCTGGCCCTAATCTCATTTTCGGCCATGAAATCGCATTTGCAGCATATTAAAGTAGCGCAGAGCTGGCCCAGCCCTGCCTGTCTCCTGGAGGAGAGGAGCCTGGAAAGCAATCTCGTGGGGAGGCGCCTCCCAGAACACCCACCAACAAAAAGCAATTACGCTTTGAGAGGAAGATTAAAATAATATCCACCCCCTAGCCCCACCCGAGGGTCTCAGCTCTACCCAGCCTCCACCACCTGCCAACAGTGACAAGGGCAGGCTTGCTGCTGGGGTGCAGGATGGGGCAGACTCAGTTCGCTCCCTCCTATGCGTGCTCCCAAGGCCTAGTCCCTTACCTGTCCCCATCCACCACTGACCTCCCTGAGATCCCCAAAGAAACCACGCCCTCTCAAGCCTCTGGGCCTTTGCCGAGGCTACTCCCTCTGCCTAGAATGTAGCCCTCCAACCCCTGCTTATCTGGCAAGCTGCCATTCACTCGGCATAATAATCATCACTGAAGTTTTCTAAGCATTTAGTATATTTATTTTTTTGTCCATAACTTTTTAAATTGGAGTATAATTGTGTTACAATGTTGTGTTAGTTTCTGCCGTACAATGAAGCGAATCAGCTATACACATACATAGATGTATACATATATCCCCTCCCTCTTGGACCTCCCATCCCCCCATCTCACCCCTTTAAGTCATCACAGAACACTGAGCTGAGCTCCCCATGCTATACAGCAGCTTCCCACTAACTAGTTTACACATGGTAGTGTATTTATGTTAAACCTGATCTCCCAATTAAATTTACTACATATTCAATTCAATGATTCTGTCCGGAGACTATCGTCATTATTCCCATTTTATAGATGTAGAAAGAGGGGGCAGCTTCCCATAGCTGGAAAGTTGCAGTACAGGGATTAAACAACATTCACCCCACACCCAGGGTAGGCCCAGCAGCTTCCCCTCCCATCCCCATGACTGCTGTGGTCTCTGTGGGGTCTCATCTCCCTGAGAGCTCTGAGAGGCCAGGCCTAGAGCAGAATCAGGGTTTACACAGATAATTCTTGCATGAGAGTTGATGCACCTCCCTGCAGGGACAGTAGGGGTGCTGATGTGTGGCCCACTCCTGCCTCCGAGGCTGTATCCTTCCAGTGGTGTATTCCAGTTTATCTGTGTTGGAAGTGGAATCTATTTGGAATCCCTGCTCCTCCAGGGAGGACTCCTGGACTGCAGTCAGGCTAACATACTATTTAATCTTCAGAGTCACACTGCAAAGTAGACATTATTATCCCCATATTACAGAGGAGAAAACCGAGAGTCAGAGAAGTGAAGTGACTTCATCAGGAACACATAATACAAGGCAGAGCAGGGATCTGAATTCATATGGGAATCCAAAGTTGATGTTTATCCACAGCATCTTCTTGGCTGTGACTCACTCTCACTCCTCAGATAGGGTGGGTAAGGGCTTAATTCTGCGCTGGGGCTATTTATGCAACACTTTTTTCTAAGTGTCCTCAGCCAACTCCAGTGGTCTAGGGAGTTTGTCTGGGGACTCTGAGTCACTGACCGCCCCAACCTCCTCCCCAGTCCTGCTCCCAAACCATCCGGCACAATGAGAGCTTGCTGTTAGGGTCAGCATAACCCTGAGTAATCTGTCTTGGCTGGATGTGGTAGGATATGGGGCCACAGGGAAGAAATCTCTTCCTCCGAATGCTTGCCCATGATCCCATCACATTGCCTAGAAAGCCCACAGAAGAATGAGTCTCTCTGGGAAAGAACACAGCAAGTCATTCCCACCTCTGCGCTGATTACTGTATCAGAAAAAACAAAATATATCGTGGAGACTGGGATTCCAGCCTGACTTTGCTACTGAGTCAGTAGGAAGCCTTGGGTAAGTAGTTTATTTCCTAAGGACTCAGTTTCTTGCTCCAGGAAATGAACATTATCAAGGCTACTCTGCCCACCTCCCAAGATCTATGCAATGTTCTAAGGGACTTTGAGGCCTTCACATTTGCAGCCTGGCTCTGCGCAGCCTGGGCAAATGTGACAGCAGAGGGCTCAGAGGCCTGGAGTTGGCACCGACCCTCCCTTGCCTCGGCGTTCCCTGTAACTCCCCATTCCCACAAGCATGTTCACTCCACTCCATCTTTTCTCGCTGCTTGCTGTTCCTTCACACACCTCCATGTTCTGCCTCCCACGCCTTTGCTCACCCTGTCTTCTCCACTTTCCTCAATCCCTACCGGAATCACACCCATTCTTTGAGGCAGGGATTAGATGCCCCACCCCCTGACATTTGTGAGGTGGATTATAATGAACCAAGAAATTTCCCACCCTCTTCCTCATCTAAGCCTCACAACCTCCCTGTCAGTGGACACTGCTCTGCCCATTGTACAGATGAAGAACTTGAGGCCCAGGGAAGTAAGTGATTTGCTTGAAGTCATACAGCTCTTATAGATATGGTTTTCCAGTAGTCATGTAGAGATATGAGAGTTGGACCATAAAGAAGGCTGAGTGATGAAGAATTAATGCATTCGAACTGTGGTGTTGGAGAAGACTCTTGAGAGTCCGTTGGACAGCAAGGAGATCAAACCAGTCAATCCTAAAGGAAATCAACTGTGACTATTCACTGGAAGGAGTGATGCTGAAGCTGAAGCTCCAATACTTTGGCCACCTGATGTGAAAAGCTGACTCATTGGAAAAGACCCTGATGCTGGTAAAGATTGAGGGCAGGAAAAGAAGGGGTGACAAAGGATGAAATGGTTGGATGGCATCACTGACTCAATGGACATGAGTCTGAGCAAGCTCCAGGAGATAGTGAAGGACAGGGAAGCCTGACATGCTTGCAGTCCATGGGGTTGCAAAGAGTCAGACACGACTTAGCAATAGAATAGCAATACAGCTCATAAACAACCTCAAAATGGAATCCTAAACCAAGGGCTTTTGATTCCCAGTCAGAACTGGCTTTCCTACAGCAGACTGAGTCCTTGATGACCACCCAACTCAAGCCCATCCCTTCCTCCCCAAGCTCCAGCAGCCCTCAGAGTGTGCTTGTTAGGTCATGATCTTCCAACTTCGCCTATCTCTTCTCCCCACCTAGCCTGGCAGCTCCCTAAGGGCTAAGAGATCAACTACCTTGCTTACTGCTGGGGGAGTGGATGGCTGGCTGGCTGGATAACAGAGGACCACTGTGGGCTAAAGGAGGTTGGACCATTGGATCCAAGGACAAGCTGTCAGATCCATATGGGAGAAAGGATGTCCTCAACTCATCCTCCATCCATCCTGCTGGCCTCAGCTTCTCCTAGCCCAGGGACTCTGCAGTACCAGCTCGGAATCCAGGTTGGGGTGTCTTGGCTGACTCCTGATGGGCCAAGCCCTCACCAGGGCCAGGGCAGGCCAACTGGGCACTGTCAGCTTTCTTTCTCTCCTGCCCTCCTCAACCCGCTGTTTCATTAAAGACCAGTTATTAAAGATTGTTTCATACAGGGTTTTAATTTCACCTCTTACATCACACATGTTGTGTCCCCAAAGCCTTTTTCTCGTCTGGTAGAGGCTGTACTTGGAGAATTCCTACAGAGATAAAGCCAGAAGGTCCCCAGGGAGGTGTGGGCCTGTGTTTGTGTGGGAGGGGGTGTGCCCCAAGTACGTCCATCAGTGAGCTGGTATGAGTCTATCATTGTGATGTTGGGGTGGGGGTGGGGGTCTCTGCATGTCCAGGATGTGGTGGGTCTGTGTATATTCAACATGTGTATGTCCTTGTGTGTCTGCAAGTCTGTGAGAGTGGCTGTGTTCCAGAGTGTCTGTTGGGGGAGCCTCCACTTTCCAAGGGTGCGAGTAAGGGAGAAAAGAGGAAGATGACCTTAAAAGGTCATGACAACTGCGCCCTCCTGCCCCTCCTCCCTCCTTTCCCATGGAGGTAATTTCTGGAGATGAGAAGGCAATCACAGCCCCCCTCACTCCCACCCTGGAACCCATCAGCAGCCGGGCCTGGGCTGGCTGGGAGGACTTCAGAGCCGGGTACCCCCTTCCCCTCCATCTCCCCCTCACCCCACATATATCACACATTCACACACACACACACACACAGACACACACAGAGCCTCTAGGAGGTGTGAGTCAGTGACAGCCCCTGGCTGGGGTGAGGGAAGGCAACGATGGGGGCTGGGCAGCAGGGCCATCTGGTGTGCTCGGATACAACAATCTGCTAATGGAGTTTCTTCCCAGACCAGCACCCCAGGCTAATCCAGCCTCCTCCACCCAAAAACCTGGTACCCAGGTCCCAGAGACAGTGGGGTTTGCAAGATCCCAATGCCCTCCCCTCGGGAGGCCAGCTAGGCATGAAGGAGCTACCCTCTTTCCTAGATGCAGAAACTGAGGCCATTTCAGACCTATGTGCTTTGCCCAGACATCCCAACTGGTGATTAGGACAGCATTTAGTAAACCCTGCCTGCAGGGCAGAGCTAACCATATACTAGGTCATTTAATTTCCCCAGCAATAGAGGGCATAGGAATGGCCCTACCCCATTTTACAAATGTGAAAATGGAGGCTGAGGGAATACAATCTGCACAAGGTTACACAGCTACTACATAAATGCCAGAGACTGACCTGAACCCAGATCCACCTGACCCCACTATGCCTGCCTCTGACTGCAAGGTGGCTGGACCCCAAACCTCTCCTATATCCCACTCCTCTGAGCTTCAGGCACTGACTCCAGAGGCATATACAGAGACCTGGAAATTGGCCAGGGGAGTGAAGAGACCAGCTTGGGTAAGGACCTAAATATGGGAACTGCCCCCCCAAATAACATATTTTTAGGTCTTACTCAGGGACTTTTGAGGCCCTTCAGAGACCCCCATGGGCAGAAAATCTTTCAGTGCCACCCAGGAGCACGAGGGGACAGAAGGCAGCTGGCAGGGTCATCGCGGTACAAACAGCCAAGAGCCTTTCTCTTCCTGAGGGGGGACTGGCCATGTCCCTCACCCCCGCCCTCCCTGGGGCCAGTGTGGGCCAGCCCCGCCTCTCCTACCAGCCTGTCCTTTCCACCTGGGTGACTGGTGATGGGTCTACACCCTTCCCTGCATGGGTGACAGCGCTCTCTGGGAACGCCTTGACAGAGTCTTTGTTCCCCAGAAATAAAAGAAAATCGAGCTACAAAGGGAAACCTCAGGTAGCTTTTAACGGAGCTCGCTGCCTGGGGCAGAGTGTGTTTAAGCTGGAGGCAGTTGTCACAGGAGCAGAAGGGGGAGCTTCCCACATTCCCCTTCCGCACTCCTCGGCCCCTTGATCAACTTTACACAAGGAAAAGATTCTTCCAAATAGCGGCAAAGGAGAAAATCAATATGAATTGAGAGAAATGTAAAGCAGCCACATGTGTCTGTGTATGAGTGTGTGTGTGAGTGTGCACATGTGCACATGTGTGTGTGTATGTTAGGCACAGCAGAAGTATGCTGCCTGGACCCAGGCTGACCTACTCAGGGGCCCAGGCCAGGGGAGCAGGGACTGGGAGTCACTCCCCGGCACGTGCCCGGGAAGGGAGGCTGGTGGCTGGGGGAGGGGCAGCAGCCGAGTCTCTCACTCCAGTTAAGAGAGAGATTAATATATTCAATCCGCTCAGGGTAATTGAGGGAACAATTGGAGTGTTTTTCTGAAGCCCATAAAACTGCCTCATTTGCAAGGAGGAGCTGACCTGCTCACAGCCTCTGTCACGTGATGGAGCACAGGAAGGGAGAGAGGAGGGTGACACGGGGCCCCCAATATGGAGGAACTGGGGCATTAGCTGGGGAGGGGGCTGGCAGTCCTGACCTAAACTGTTCTCACCCTTCCCATCTTGTTAGTAGCAGTCCAAGCCTCAGTTTCCCCACCTGTGAAATGGGCTATGGGCCCTCCCCTGGGCTATGGGCCCTCCCCTTCCACCACAAGACTGGCTACAGTTGGGCAGCCGATCCTGACCCTTAAGGTCTGGCACTGAGGTGTAGGGGTGGGAGCAAAGAGGCACCCAGCTGCCCTGCCGGGCCAGCTCCCCGCCCCCACCCCAGATGAACCGGGCAGGAATGTTAATGAAATCCACCATGTGTGCCTTTCCCTACTAGAACCATTCCTGTCTCCAGGGCAATAGTCTATGCAATAGTGAGCAATAAAAGGCAGAATAAATTGAAAAGCGGAGCAGAAAGGGAAAGAGAGTGAAGGCCTGGAGTGCGCTGGCCCGAAGGCAGAAGGATGCCTGGGGCTGGGAGTGTTCGGGGCTGGAGAGCCAGCCCCAGCCGAACTGCGATCCGAAGAGGATGGAGAGAATCCGAGAGGGGGTGGGGGAGGGGAGGAAGGCGGGAACAAAGGGAGACAGACACCCAGATGGACAGCCGGCGGTAGGGATGCGGGTCCAGCCACTGACTGCTCGATCCCCTCCACTTCTTTTTAATGAAAGTCCCCCAGCCTGTTGGTGCCAAAGCCACAACCAGAATCCTCAGGCTTAGAGCCAGGTGCTCAGCATTTGGTGATTGCTTTATTAGCTTTTTCCTCCTCTCTTTTTTTTTTTCCCCTCCAGGGCAAAAAAAAAAAATGTTTTAAATGGAAAGAATTAAAAAAAAAAAAAAGACCCTTGAAAGCATCATTTAAAAGGCTCCTAGGGAACAGAATCATTTTCTTGAAACAAAACTGCGATTGTTTGCAAGAGGTAAATGTAAGGGGAGGGAACCCACCTCCCCAGCCTCCCGCTCCCATTCTTGCTCCCACCCCTGCGTGGGAGGAAGCTCCAGGGCCTAGCGTGCAGGAGCCCCCAGGATGGCTCACAGAGCCGCAGCAAGGAATTTTCAAGTTCATGTTTCCAGAAATTTCATCACTGGGAATTTCCAGGCCACAGTTTCCCTCTTAAATAGCTCCGCCTGGCTCGCAGGAGGTTGTCCTTACACCTTCAGGATCTCTTAGAGAGGTGAGTGAGGTGGGAGGAGAGGCTGTGGCCCCTGAGGGCCCTGCAGCTCCGGCCCAAAGCTGCAGTGGCCTCCTCCCCACCCCGTTCCCCCCACCCAATTCCCCCCACCCCAATCCCCCCAGCCCGTTCCCCACACCCCTTATTTCCCAAGAGGCCTCATATCCCCTTAAAGGAGTTGAGCAGGAGCCCCACCAAGGGCTCAGCAGCTAAGATTCGGCTTGCACCTTGCTCCTCCTTCTGTCCTGCTCTGGTGGCTCAGACGCAATGCGGGAGATCCAGGTTCAATCCCTGGGTTCGGAAGATCCCCTGGAGAAGGGAATGGCTGCCCACTCCAGTATTCTTGCCTGGAGAATTCTATGGACAGAGGAGCCTGGCGGCCTACAGTCCATGGAGTTGCAAAGAGTCAGATACCGACTGAGCGACTTAACACTTGCTGCTTCCCTCATCCTTGGGTACCTTACTCTGCCCTGCCCTGGACAGGCCACCCTCATTCTGCTCAGATCAACTCTCTCTTGCCCGGTGGAGAAAGGACCTTGGGGGTACTGGGGTGGTTTAGCCTTGTGGTCTCAAACCAGCCAAGAGGTGAAGGAGGCAGCGTCAGGGACAGGATGAGTCTGGTGGAGCTCTGCCTGGAAAGGAAACCGCCTGAGCACCCCTTGCATCTGGCAGGAAGCCTGGAGCTGGTTCCCTCCTGTGCACGGTAATCTTCCCTCTGCAGCCTGCACGAATTGGTCCCCCAATTCGTGGGTCAGGCCCTGAGGGTCTGGGGTCTGCTCTAGGGTCTGTGGCCTGGCCGTACACACTGGAAATACTCAGGGGGTAAGCCCTCCCTACCACCAACCCCCACCCCCCCACCCCCACCCCTCTCCCAGCTCCCCACACACAGAGGAGGTAACTTGAGGACTGAAGAGAAGATGTTAGTTTAGGGGAATTGATTGTCCCAGCAGAGTCTCCAGGATTTCTGGCAACCTGTGACTAGCACCGGCATGGCCATTTAGGGCTATGTAACCTGTGGACCATGGCTGAGAAGCAAAGTGATTCAAAGTCAGTCACTGCAGCTTCACACTGAGCCCTGCCTCCTGCCCCTTACTCTTTCTTGATCATGGCATTCCTAATCCCCTGCCCTCTGCCCCCTGCTCCACCCTTACCTCATCTCTCAATCCATGACCATCATCAGTTTTGGCTTAAAAAAAAACCTGACACACAAGTTAGAAAACAATTTGTGAGTTTACAATAAAGTTCACAATTGAATAGATTGAATGACTGAAGTAACTGATGCAGACAGGACGGAGGCTAGTTTGGAAGGAACAAAATTAATGCAAGGAAGGCTTCCTGAAGGAGGTGGCCTTGGGTCTATCCATGAGCATCTGGAGCCTAGAAATCCATTCCTGGCCTTGAACTGAATATTGCTGATGTTGGGCTGAATTTGAGAATGCAATTTCCTCCTCTCCTCTCCTTTCCCCCTGCTCACTGTCTTTTCTTCTCGCCACCCTCAACCCCTCTAGATTGCTTTCTCCTCCTCTTCATCTGAGAATCAAAGAGAGCTGGGTTAAATCCTTCCCTCCCGGGCTTCATTTTCCCTACCTGCAAGGAGGGGAGAGAGGATGGTTTCCCTCCCTGTGGTTCTAGGCCACATCCACTTCCCCAAGGAGCTGCCCACAGGTCCAGAGGACCCGCCTGCAAGCCCACCCCTCCCTGAGCGCCTGGTCATGCTCTGTCCCGCCAGTTGTGTCTCTGAGCCCCCAAAGATGCCAGAAAGGCACCCCCTTTCCTCAGGCTGAACTGCTGGGTGAGTTTGTCTGAGCTGAGAGAGCCCTTCTATCCTCTGGAGGACGCCTCTCCGTTGTCTGTTCCCCCACTGGCTTTCTGGCCCTGTTGTCAGGATTGTGATGGCTGACCCCTCCCCTAGGAGGGAAGTGATTTTCCTCTCCCTTGAAAGCCATTTTCTTGTCTTAGTAGAAGCAGACATCTGACACTTTAAGAGGGAGAACGGCAGGGAGATGATGGCATTAAATAACAGAAATTAGAGCTGCAGTGGCTGGCTCAGCCATCTCCCAGCCCCCCTTCCCTGCAGGAGTCCCACCCTCCCTCAGAAGCTTTCAGAGGAGCAGCCTGCACAAAAACTGTCCACGTGGCCCCTGGATCAGGTGGCCAGGGCATGCAGGGACCTAGACAGCACGGGACTGCTTCTCCCTGAGCTCTGAGCTTCTTGCGTTACCTCATCCTGTGACAAACTCTAGAACATGTAGGAATCCAGGCCTTATCTATTTTATTCACAAGCTGACCACTGTACCCTCAGCACCCAGCTCCGAGCTGAGCATACAGTAGGTGGTCAACAGTATTTGCTGATTGACTGACTAACGAATAAACAGAGGTCAAAGCAGTCCAGGTAACAAACTGAGACCTGGGCAAGAGAAGTTGGTCCCTGGTCCCTGGTCCATTCTTCCAGTTGTCCCGGCACATTCTTTCAGATTACTCTGTCTAAACCACTCTGTCTTTCTTCTGCACAAACCCCTCTGGTGACTCCCCATTGCCTCCTGACCTGAATATCCATCTAGTTCTTTTGTCACTGTTCCTTCCACTTTCTCCCATCCATCGGCCATCTCCCAGACCAACTGAGCCCACCACCCTGGGCTCCACTTCAGCCTAGACCAATGCTTCATGGGATGGAGGCACTGCAGGAGAGCCAGGCACCTTTGGTTGTAAACTTTGGTTTCAACCTCAGCTCATTTCTTCTGCCAGCCAAACCCTTTCCTTCTCAGTCAGCTTATTCTGGTCACTCCTCCTTGGAATATACTCCTCAAAGCCCACAGTTACCATTCCTAAATCTTACTCACCTAGCATGGAATCTGAGAGAGTCAGTACTTAGCAAATGTTTGATGGATGAATGAATGGATCAATGAGGGAATGAATGAATGAAAGTGAAAGTGAAAATAGCTCAGTCGTGTCCGACTCTTTGTGACCCCATGGACTGTACAGTCCATGGAATTCTCCAGGCCAGAATACTGGAGTGGGTAGCCTTTCCCAACCCAGGGATCTTCCCAACCCAGGGATTGAACCCAGGTCTCCGGCATTGCAGGTGGATACTTTACCAGCTGAGCCACAAGGGAAGCCCAAGAATACTGGAGTGGATAGCCTTTCCCTTCTCCAGCGGATATTCCCGACCCAGGAATCAAACTGGGGTCTCCTGCATTGCAGGAGGATTCTTTACCAACTGAACTATCAGGGAAGCCTGAATGAATGAATGATTGACCTCAAATGACATCTCATTTGAAAAGCCTTTCCTAGGCTTCAAATTCAGACCTACACACTCCCTCGTCAGAGCTCACTTCCCAGCACTTAACTTCTGGGCCCATAGGATGCCCACATTGTGCCAGGCTGTCTTCAAGCCAGGTGGCACCTTGAACCCAGGGTTTGACCCAGCTTTGGATCCCGTGCACTACTGTGCACTAAGGTCCCCAGAAATGTGGCTGGTATTAGATGGAATCAAGCATCCTTGGGGAGTGAGCTTCAGTTTCTCCACCTGTGAAATGGGCTGCTTGCTCTGCTAGCTTCTACCTATACTGGCTGTGAGGCCCACCAGATACACTGTCTGGTTGCAGAACACTACCTCATTGGGGAATGAATCCTCCTTAGCTTGGACAGGAGCTAGATCCTGTCACTTGGGCCTGAGGCTGCCAGGGTCCCAGTTCAGGGCTGAGTCCCTCCTGGTTGTGGTGGAAACTAGATGGGGTTGAGGGAGGGGAAAGAGAGACTTCTGTCTCCTGGTCACTCCAGGCCTCCCTTAAAACCCGGTAAAAACACGTGAGAGTGAGTTTGAGGACCGAAGTGTCTCTGGGGACGTTCACCCACTGGGCAAAGAAACCCCACCCAGTGGTGTCCTTGATCTGGGTGGCCTTTGTTTGCTCCATTCTGTCTCCCACTTCAAACTGGAACTCCCCGTTCCACCCTCAGACTGCTTGTTCTTCGGAACCCAATGAGGCAACCTTGGGAAGTTCTGCTGTTCTGCTCAGTGAAGGACTGTGGGGCAGCCAGGCTCATCAGAGACACAGGCTTTTCTAACTAGGGGAGCAGTGATGCTAGAACCTGATGGGCACCCAGGGAACACCTTCCTGCAGCCTGGGCAGCTGCGGCTCTGGGTGCAGTGACATTGGTTCCGGCTGGCTGGCACCAGGATGGCAGTTTGTGGCAGGAGGCTGAGGGGCCGGCTGCACGTGGAAGGCAACCCTCTAAGCCAGGTCCCCTTAGTGGTGGGCCGTGGGGTCTGCACTGGCTTGGAACAGAGCCAGGTTGCTGCAGTAGCGGTACAAGTCCTCATGTTCTTGTCCCGTGCGGAGCGATTCATACGGGGCTGGTCTGGGTGCGGGTAGATGGGGAAGATGGCCATGTCCACCCACTGGGCCGCCCTTCCCGAGGCCCTGCCCAGGCTCAGCGCCTCCACATGCAGTTATGTGTCGTCATTCTTACAGAAACTTGGGTAGGGAATGTGGGTTCCAGAGATGGACTCTGGAATTCGTCTCTCTGCCTCCCCCAGGAGATGAGGATGACAGGCAGAGCCCCTGGGAAACCTGGGCGGCTTGGCCTTCGAACTGAAGCCAGGCTTGGCTAAGAATTTCTTGAGGATGACCCTTTGTCAGGCCCCACCCATGGCCTCTTCCCTTTACTAATGGGGGGAGCCAAGGGCTTCTAGCCTGTGAGGTGATCCTGGGTCCTGTCACCCAGGGAGGAGTTCATCCTGACCCTGATCTCCAATCACGTGAAAGCCTGGGACTTAGTTTCCCCATTCCCTCACTACCTCCTCCTCCAGGAAGCCTCTTTGGATGGCCTCACAAGCTAGGCATGGATTTTCTCCTCTTTCTAGATCACTTAACTATTCTTTATTTGGAATTTCTGCCTTTCTACCTGATTGCTGGAATCTTCCAGAAGGTGGGGCCCAGGTCTCCATCTCTCTGTCTACCCTGCTTGCCCACAGTCCAGTGGCTACTCAGTGTAATGCCCAGCAGGACTGGCCCCAGACCCACTGTGTGCTCAGCTCTTACAGTTTGACAAAGCCATTCCTCATCTGTCCTTTCATTCCCTCCTCATCTGACCCTGAAGGAGGCAAGGGCTCACAGAGGCTCAGCTTTGCCATCAGTCACACCGGCAGAGCCGTGGGTTCAGTCTAGAGCTCTGCCCCTGCCCCTCCTGTTTCCCTTGAGGCTCCCTGGAGTCCCTGACAGGGGCCAGGCAGGATTTGCAGGGTCTCTGTCTCCCCCCGGCCACCACCTTTACTTCATACCTTTAGGAAAAGTAAAGACTAATTTGCTTCTGGTGAGGGTGAGGCTCTGCTCAGGGTCTTTCTGCTCAATGACATCAGTGACAGCAGAGTAGGTGGGGAGGGGGTCCCCATCAATCACCTGCAGCTGCACCCCAGCCCCAGAGCAGGCCTGCAGGGGGTTGTCAGTTGACAGTCACAGGGCATACCTGCCCTCCTCGTTAAACCCCACACTCAAGACCTCGAACTCCAGGTCCAGTGTCTTTTCCTCAGTCTTCAGCCTCTGACTCAGCAGGGATTTAGGGACCTGGGATTCAGGCCCCCTGAAGGCCTTGCCTGTGTCGAGGACTGACCCCTGGGCTCAACACAGCCCACAGTCCCTACCTGGGCCCAGTCTAAAAACCTACACGCTGGGTGCTCAGGGCCACACCCCACCTTTCTCTTTTTGTTTGTGGAGAACCCAGGTAACAAGTTAGGAAGCTGGGCCTGTCCCAGGGAGCAAAGGGAACAGTGGATTCCTCCCATTTAGCTTTTGTTCATTCATCAAATATTTATTGAGCATATCCTATGTGCCAGGCACTATTTTCAGCATCAAGAGTATAGCAGTGAGCCAGACAAAGATTCCTGCCCTCCTGAAGCTTATCTTCTAGTGGGGGAGGGAGGTGGGGCGGATACAAGTAAACACTAAATATAGAAAGTAAGTAAATTGTGATGTTTGCTAGATGATGATAAGTTCTATGGAAAAATTCAAACAGGGTCAGGGTTAAGGAGTACTTATCCCTGTGTGGGGAACATGTGGGTATGGGGTAATCAGGACTTCCCGTTTCCAGGAAAGCCTATTTCCACATGCCTATTCATTCCCTGGAGATCTTGAGTTAG
This sequence comes from Giraffa tippelskirchi, assembly GCF_054371585.1. Lineage (NCBI taxonomy): Eukaryota > Metazoa > Chordata > Mammalia > Artiodactyla > Giraffidae > Giraffa > Giraffa tippelskirchi. The sequence goes on along the minus strand of NC_137286.1, from coordinate 33,155,076 downwards.
GGAACTGTCTGTTCCCTGGGAACATACCCTTAACACCTGTTTCTAGAACCAGTTTGTTAACCTTCTGAATCAAAACATAGAATATGGGGCACAGTTTCTCTTTACAGAGTGCCCAGAACTTGCCACAATTCTTGACCAAAGAATTGTCAAGCTGGAACCCGTCCTTCCTCACCCTGGGTCTTGCTGATACCCACTGGAAGAGGGGGGATTCTGAACACTCCTCAGTAAGAACCATCTCTACCATCACCACCAATACAACCATCATCACCACCACTATCATCATTCTCATCCTTAGCCAATATCATCACCATTTCTGATACTCTTCATTGAGCAGCTACTGGGTACCAGACACTATATGGCTCTGTGAGATAGACATAATTATCCTCATCTGGAGATGAAGAATCTGAGGCTGAAAGAATCTCAGATAATGTAAGATAATCTAAGATAATCTCAGATAAAGTAAGAAGCAGGGTTGAGATCTGAACCTAGAGATTCTAAATCTATCTACATTTCCCTCTACTAAACATGTCCTGGGACTGGCTCGTGGATTTCAATCATACTATTCAGGACTTCTGTACCTTAAAACTCTAGAAGTAAAGTTCTGAGACTAAAGAGTGGATATATGGACAGCATAGATTTCATCCAAAAGCATTCATTTGAAGTCATCTTGACTGGAAGGCACCATCCTCAAAAAATAAGAGAACCCGTCTACAGGTGGGCTTCCCTGGTGGCTCAGATGGTAGGGAATCTGCCTGCAATGCAGGAGACCTGGGTTTGATCACTAGTTGGGAAGATTCCCCTGGAGAAGGGAACGGCAACCCACTCCAATATTCTTGCCTGAAGAATTCCATGGACAGAGAAGCCTGGTGGACTACAGTCCATGGGGTCACAAAGAGTCCGACATGACTAACACACACAGTCTAAAGATGGTTTGGCCAGTCCAGCTAAGGGCCCTGATGTATGTGGTAGGCTTCCTCCGCAGTGATTAAAATTCAGTTTCTTCAGTTCCTCCAAGGAGAAACTGAGACAGAGAGGGTTCATAAGACCAGAGTTGTAGTCACCTGACTTGCAGGTGATCTTGCGCAGATTCCTTTCCCTCTCTGGGTATCAGTGGACCAAGCTGTATAATGGGTAGGAGTCAGATAGATAAGTCTTCCCAGATGAATTCTGGTGGTCTAAAACTCTGTAAGTCATATTGGGAAAGGCCACAGTCTGGCCATTTTGGCTGGCAGAGGTTACCTAGAAACCTTTGGCTCCACAACTGGGCCTGACCAACCAGCCTGGGTCCAGAAGCCATGGTATGCCTCTTCTAGGTCTGAAGTCTTGGAGGTTCAGTGATCCTCTTCTCTTGTATGTTCGAAGTGACCCTCAGAGCTGTTACAAGATGGGACCCAGTCTCTTCTGCCCTTGGACAAACCTCTGTGCACTGCACCCAGACCCTTGCTCCTGCAGGCCGGCTCCATGCACACCACTGTCCTTTGGTTTATCCTGAGTCCCTTCCTCAATGCTTCCCTTTTTCCCTTTCCTCTCTTCTTTCCCTCCCTCCAACTTTCCACAGAGGATCTGAGATGACTATGTCAGCGATAGTGTGGTTTGAGGGCCCTCTGCATCTGACACCCCCCCTCCCACTTCTAGCCTCCCCTCCCCTCCTTAGTCTCTGGGTAAAACTCATGTTTTGGTGTATATGTATGGCTGTTTTTTGTTTTTATTTTTAACTTGTGATAAAATATATGTAATATAAGGGCTTTCCTGGTAGCTCAGACAGTAAAGAATCTGCCTGCAATGCAGGAGACCTGGGTCGATCCCTGGGTCGGGAAGATCCTCTGCAGAAGGACATGGCAACCCACTGCAGTATTTTTGCCTGGAGAATCCCATGGACAGAGGAGCCTGGTTGGCTACAGTCCATAGAGTCGCAAGGAGTCGGACATGACTGAAGTGACTTAGCACGCACGCCCACACACATACGTAAGTTAAAACTGATCATCTTGACCATTTTTAAGTGTGCAAGTTCAGTAGTGTTAAGGATATTTACATTGTTGTGCAACCAAGCTCCAGAGCTTTCTTCATCTTGTAAAACTGAAACTCTACACCATTACACAACATCTTTCCACTTCCCTTCCCCTAGCCTCTGGCAAACACCAGGCTACTTTTTGTCTTTATGAATGAGATTACTCTAGGCACCTTAGGTAAGTGGAATCACAAGGTACTTGTCCTTTGGTGGCTGACTTCTATCATTCATTGTAGTGTCCTGGGGAAGGCTCACCCTTGCCCCAGGCCAGGCCTACCCTGTCTCCCCTTCCTGTCTTTGCTGGTGCTGTTTTCTCTGCCCAAACTGCCCAGGTTCCCCTGATGTCACCCTACTCACCCTCCAGTCTGGCTAATAGCCTCCTCCTCTGGAATCAGGTTGTTGACTCCACCCGATTGCCACACACTGCATATTCCTCTCCTGTCTCAAATGATGTCTTGCCCATGCTCAACTGAAGGTTTTTCAGGAATCCTGTCTGTGTGCCCAGGTCAGGGCTGGGCAAAGGATAGGTGACTGGGGGAACTTAAAGCTTTGTAGAAAGAAAGGAAGGAAGGTAGGAAGGGAGAGTGGGAGGGGGAAAGGGAGAGAGGGAGGAAAGAAGGAAGAATTGAAGGACAGACCCAACCCAGCTTTTGCTCGTGCACACAAGGATGTGTGTGTGCTCAGTCATGTGTGACTCTTTACGACCCCATGGACTGTAGCCTGCCAGGCTTCTCTGTCCATGGAATTTGCCAGGCAAGAATACTGGAGTGGGTTGCCATTTCCTATTCCAGGGGATCTTTCCAATCCAGGAATTGAATCTGTGTCTCTTACTTTGGCAAGGGGATTCTTTACCACTGAGCCACCTGGGAAGCCCATGGGTGCATGAAAGAACAGGAAATAGTTCTTTTGGCCATTTCGTCTGGAACCCATCTGTGATAATGAAGACCATTTTGGGCTTTTGACCCCCGCTTGGACTCAGAGATGCATCCTGGTGTCTCAGGGTACAGGCTGGTGCCAGGAGCGAGGGCAGCAAGTGGCAGGGCAGCAGGCCTGTTCCTAATTCTCAGGCTTCTCTGAGCCTAGCCTCTCTTCCACCAAGAAGGTCTAGACACCTCATGAATTTTAGAAGGTCAGGACAGGATAGTACCCCCATTTTACAGATGGAAAAACTGAGCCCAGGACAGTAGAGCAGGACCAGATCTTGACTCCCTTCCTAGTATTTTCTCTATTCCCAGCTGCCTCCCTGATTCAGCCTCCTGTGGTTTTTCAAAAGGTTTAAACTCTAAGCAGAAGCCTGACTCCCACAGAAGGAGCCAAGAAGGGGCAGGGGGTGTGGGTTGAGGAGAGGAGGCAACGGGGCTGACTTCCAGGCTGCTTTCCACAGTCCCAGCGTGCAAGGCCTTAATGGGGCCCTCAAATGTTCTTTCTCCTCCAGAAGAGTGGCCATTCAGAGGCTGCTGGCTTTGTCTGGAAGAGCTGCGGCCTCTGATTAGCCCACTCCAGAGAGCCCCTTCCTGCTTCCCACAATAGCTCCCCTGCCGACAGCCCCCATGGCTCCCGTGGGCCCGCAGACCCCCACCTCCCAAGGCCCACCTCCAACTCCCCCCTTCCTCACCCCTCACCTCCGCACTCTGAGCTGAGTCCTCCTGGCAGGGACCAGGAGGAGTTCACTGGGTCTTCCCGAGCCTGAGGGCTGGGACTATTATCCCCTTCTACAGAAGGGAAAACAGAGATACAGAGAGACCAGGTGGATGAGTGAAGGGATAGATCCGGACCTCAGACTTCCTGATTCCCAGGCCAGTGGGATCACGTGATCATCACTGCTTCACACTGGGATTTCAGCTCCCAGCCCCTCTCCAGTTAGCCTTCCCTCCTCAACAGCAAAACCTTCTGAGCCCCACACCCTACTCCCTTCAAATCCACAGTGCCGGAGGTTCATGGGGGTGATAGAATCACAGACCCAGACCAACAAAGTGAAACACAGCAGCCTGTTCCTCTCCATTGCACAGATGGGAAAACTGAGGCCCAGGGCTGGAAAGGGCCTTATTTGTGGTCCCTCAATTAGTGAGTGATAAAGGCAAAATTAGAAGCCTGGTTTCTTCCCTCCATTGATTGTGGTGGTCAGGATTGGGGCATGGCTACCTTGAAACTCTGCTCTCTGAATGGTGACAGATCCAGTCCCCAAGCCTCTGAACCCATCAGTTTACATACCCTTCCCCTGGTGGCTTTTTGTTCCAGGCTCCAGCATGGAACAATGGAGGGACTTAGGTCATTCCTGAAGCCCTCTGGCTCTGGCCTTCAGCCAAGCCTGAGCTACAGTCTGGTCCCATGGTCCCTGGGCTCACCCCAACAGCCCCCTCTGCCAGCCTTGGTCAGAAGGGAGAAAGTTCTGGGGTCACAGGAGGGAGCAGTTGCTAGCCTCTCCACCAGCATCCGCAGCACTGATCTTTGCTTTCTGTGTGCCCAGTTGCCCCGCTGCCCCGCTGGCTTCAGGGACTCAAACCCCCGAGAGGGTGTCCAGCCTGCTTGGGGGCCAAAGGCAGACAGACCAGGTCGATAGGGAGAGAGGAGGCAGGAGCTGGCAGGGGCAGCACCGAGTCAGCACACAGCATGACCGAAGAAAAGATGCTGCCCGAAATGTTGAGGAGAGAGGTATGCTTCACAGACAGGCTCAGAGAGAGTGAGATGGAAAGAGAAACAATACAGGAGTAGGAGAGAAACAGAAAGGGAAAGACAGGAAGACTAGAGAGAGACGGAGATCGACAAGAGAGAATGAGGCAGAGACAGACGGAGAGCAGAGAGCAGACTGAGGTGGACAGAGAGCGGGTAGGCCAGAGAGAGACAATAACTGGGACGAAAAGAGGCGCTAAGGGATGGGGACAGACAAGAAGACAGAAGGACAGAGAGAGAGAGAGAGAGAAACCAAACAGGAGATACTGACAGACAGACCCCCCCGGTGGGCAGAGGTTCTGCTCTGTTCCACCAGAGTCAGAGTCCTGAGAGGTGTGTCCCAGGCTGGTCACTTAAGCAACGTGGGGGCCTTCACTCAACCCTAAGACTGGGCCCCAGAGCGAATCTCCTAGTCACAGAAGGGAGCAGCATTAAAGCTCTGGGGAGGGAGGTTTCTGGGGAAAGAACCATGAACTCTGTGTATATGTGTGGGTGGGATGGGGGTGGGGGATCTCTGGCAAAGCTTCTGCCAGCTCAGTTGCTGCCCCTGACACATCATGTGCTCACTCCGGTCCTCAGTTTCCTCTGGGTGTGGGTCCAGGCAGGGGTCTCTGAGGTCTCCTCCAGCCCCAGGATGTGGTCTTATCTCAGACTCTGTTTTCGCCGCTGACTTACTGCTCTTTCCTACTTAACTCATGACCTTTACCTTATAGTCCAAGATGGCTGCTTGGGGGCCAGCCATCACAAGCACATTTCAACCAATTGGAAGTAGGAAGGGCTGAAGAAACCACCTCTCTTTAAAAGAACACCTCTTTGGAAGTCACGCTCAACATTTCTTTTTCCATCTTATTGGCTAATACTTAGAACACAGGGTTGCATCTGACTTCAAGGAATACTGTGAAGTGTGCAGTACTAGGTTGGGGACAGAATCCATTTCACACACTTCAGTGATGGTGTCATAGCTCCTCACAGCCGCTTCAACACAGCTTGACAATGTTTTCCTTTGTTTACTAAAGACAGATAATAATTTTTATTAGTGAAAATCATCCTTCATTTTCCCAAACTCATCCTTCCCCTGAGTGTGATCACTGTGGACAGTTTGCTATGTGTCGGTCCATTCCATTTTTTATGTGTTTACAGACACGCATAACACACACACACACACAAACTGTGTACCTAGTTTAAAGGAACATACGTATATATCGTTCTACAACTTGCCTTTTTGGTTATTACATGGCATTCTGTCTTGGAGGGTCTACCTTGTTGGTTCACAAGGAGGTACCTCATTCTTTGTGACAGTTAACAGTACCTTACCATACAGACTTATCAAAATTTATTGATGGATATTGGGCTTGATGACAAATTTTTACATTACTAATAGTCTTGGACATCTTCTCTGCATATATATATACAAGTGGTCCTTGAGGATTGATTTCTAAAAATGGGCCAAAGTTGAATTCTCTCCTAGTGTTGGGGGTTTAACCCTTTCTGTGAAAATCCTTCTCCATGGGGAAGATAACAGTCAGGTCAGAGACCCCTTCCACCCTGGCTTGGACAGCTCCCTCTCCCTCCTGCCTTCCTTCCCTCCCTCCCATTTGGCAGGCACAGCCCTGGCACCATCCTCATCTCTGTGCCTGCTGTTCTGGGGTCTTTTTTTTTTTTGGCCGTGCTGGGTCTTCGTTGCTGTGCATGGCCTTTCTCTAGTTGCGGCGAGTGGGGGCTACTCTCTTGTTGCAGAGCACAGGCTCAGCACGTGGGCTTCAGTAGCTGTGGTGACAGGCTTAGTTGCTCTGTGGCATGTGGGATCGTCCCTCGCCCGGGATCAAACTCGCATTCCCTGCATTGGACCACCAGGGAAGTCCTGTTCCGGGATCTGTGCCATCACCAGAAGCCAATCTCATATCCGAATTGTTGCCTAGGCTGCCCCACCCTTTCATTGACTGGATCCCCTTCCCAGGTTGAGGAGGAAGACAGCTTCCCTGGTATCCTTCTCTTGGGAACTGAGGGCCCTGCTTCTGGTCCCCACCTTCATTCCTTCCCTCCCTGACTACCATAGCACCATATATTTGCATCTTCTGAGCCCTGTTTTCCTTCCCTATCTGGTTCACACCCTTCCAGGTCTCCCCTGATAGGGGGAGGGGGAGGGGAGAGGATGGGAAAATCTGATCCGCACATCTCCCCTTCCCAACTCAGGGACAGGGATGGGGCGACTGTCCCTGCAACCTTGGGCATTGTGCTTGGGGTGAATAGCAGCCCCCAGAACCCCAGTCTTCTTCTAGAATAGAGAGAAAGCTCTTTGAGAGATGCTTTAGGCTCTCCCCCTAGAATGGATCCTACCTGAAATTTGAGCCCCAAGGCCCCATGAAAGTGTGGCAGATTCCCCTCTTCCCAGGGTCAGGGCCCTCAGCCCAGCTGGGCAGCAGCAGGACGCTGATCGGGTTATTAAAAGATTAGCTGGTTGTTCCCCTCTGGCCTGGTGCAATTCATCAGGCAATGGCCCCCCGGGAGTGATGGATGGTGACAAACGGAGGTAGGTAGGGGGTTTCTGAACCCACCCAGGGCCACAGCTGGGGAAACTCAGCCATCAAAGAAAGCTGCGTGCAGGCTTCTCCACCGAGGTGACTGAGGGCCAAGGAGATCAAGTTTCGGGCAAATGGTTTGGGGGTTGGAGAGTCTCTGCCAAAAACAAGCCGCCCTGTGTGTTGTGTGGGGCCCCAGCCGGGTGTGGGCCTGAGCTGGAGAGATGGGGGTGGGGTGGGCTTCTCTGATCCCCGGAATCACAGGCAGGAGGCCTGGGGGGTGGGGGAGGCCTAGGGGGCTGGAGGAGGGGCAGAGCCTGGACTGGTGGGAAGGAGGGAGCTGCCTTTCCCGGAGGGAGGGAGGAGATAAAACACCTTTTAAAGCAGGTGCTGGGGACTCTGCTCAGGGCCAAGTGCTGAGACGGCGGTACAGCCAGTCATCCCTCCGGGATCCCAGCCAGAGCTGGGGCTGGTGCTCAGAGGAGGAGGTCCCAGGTGGTGGGGAGCACTCTGTCTGCCCGGAGGCACAGGACTCCCCAGGGTGATCACTAAGGAGAAGGAAGAGATACAGAAGGGAGAGGTCAAGAGAACGCTGCGGCAGTGGGGCTGGAGCCAAGCCTGCGGACCAGGTAGGATTGCGACAGGTTGGTGAGCAGAGCACAAATGAAGGCGTGGGGCGGGAAGGAGGCAGGGATGGTAGGGTTGAGCAATTCTGGGGGGTGAGGTTGGAGGCCTGGAGATGGCTGGACTTGGGGTGCCCTGGGGAGCTAGTGCACGCTCCAAAAGGCAGAGGGACATCAGAACAGTTGTGTCTGCATAAGGTCTTCGTTGGCTTCCGAGGTAGCTCAGTGGATAAAGAATCCGCATGTAATGCAGGAGACACCAGAGACGCAGGTTTGATCCTTGGGTTGGGATCCCTGGAGGAGGGCATGGCAACCTACTCTAGTGTTCATGCCTGGAGAATTTTGTGGACAGAGAAGCCTGGTGGGCTATAGTCCATGGGATCACAAAGACTCGGACACGACTAAAGCAACTGAGCACATAGGATTTGCAAGTGGGTAAGAGATTGATGGAGAGTCCTGTCTTGTAGTCAGCAGGGAACAAGGAAGGAGAACTCGGGATCTGCCCAGTAGTCGGTGTCCTCAGTGAGGAAGGAGGGTAGCACAAAGCCCACATCTCAAGACCAGACCACGGTGGTACCATCCTAGGGAAGATGTGCTAGGAAGGGAGAATCCAGGCCTCTAAAGCTGGGGGAATCCTCATGGCCTTTTGACCAGTCCTCCTCTGAAGGCAGAAAACCCTCTGTAGCATCTTGATGTTACTAGCTGATTCTTGATTGCCTCCTCTTGTGGCAGGCTCACTACTCTGTGAGATTAAGAAACCTACCTTTGTCTTGAGCTGAAATCTGCCTGCCTGCCTTCCCTCCTCTGAACCAGTTCTAGCCTAGCACTCTGGGAGGGGAAGAACAACTGCTCCCCTGAAAGAACTGGCTGCCCTCCTTCCCACCAGTTCCCACACTCATGCCAGAGCACTCTGGCTTCAATCCCTCATGCTGTGGTGATGCTATTGGTGAGGGGGCAGGAGAATTCCAAGAAGGGCATATCAGATGATGCTAATGATGCTCCCATGTGGCAAGGGAGGTAGGAGTAGAGAGCTATCCACACTTTCCCATCATGAGCTGAGCAGCCAGTAACACTGCCTTCCAACCACTGAATGGGGTCAGGCTGGGTCTGGAGCCAGGATAAGGCACCTGTGTGTGCTGGGGGCAGTTCAATATGTGTGCGTGTGTGCGTGCGTGTGTGTGTGAGTGCACTGTGTAGATGGGGACAGACCCAGAGCTCACTGGTCTCCATGGGGTTGAACCTGCCTTGGCTGCTTATCCACAGGGTCGTGGGGGGCTGGGCCGCACAGGCAGGGACATGGGCTGGCCCCCTACTCCTGGACTGAAGCACTTCTTGGCCATTGTCTGCTGTGCTGCCGGAGATGGGGTGTTGCTGAGGCTCTGGGGTGTTACTGAGGTTTGGGTGCCGCAGAAATTTTGGGGGTGTGGTTGGACTTCGAAGGCAAAAGCTGGGATGGGAGTATGGGGATCAGTGAGGGGGTCTCTGGGCCTTTTGAACCTACCCACCATGGTTTTGACCATCTTGCCCCACCCATGCCTGATTTGCCAGAGTTTGAGGGTCCTCGGAAAGTGGCTGGGGTTCTTGCATGTTTTAGATGTTCTGGGGGCTCATAGAGGGTTGACACTGGGTTCTGGGAGTTCTTGTGGTGTTACTAAAGTTCTGGGGATATTGCTAAGATGCTGAGTGGGGGGCTCTGGAGGAACTGCAGGTCCTTGGGGGTGTGTCTGAGGTTCTTCCTCATGCCTTCCGGCCCACTGTCAGCTCCTTTTAAGCTTAGCACTTTGCCCTTTAAGGATTTTGATAACCATGGGCTGCTGAAGGCACACACGTGGGCCTCTGTTCCTGGACGCAAAAATTCCTCAGATTTAATCAACTTGAACAAAAACACGGAGAGGAAGGAAGCCCTGTCCTGAGGCCTGCATGGGCCAACTCCAGCCCAAGGGGCAGGGCCGGGCATCTCAGTGCCAAGCCCAGATGGCAGATGACTCTTGTCTGCTCAAGCCTAGAAGCTTTTGGTGACCCCCTCTCAGCATGAACACCCCCAGATCTATATTCAGCTGGGAGCCCTGTTGGCCTGGGCTGTTGGTATGGGCATTGGCCTCATCTGAGTGAGCCAGGCATCTCTGACCCCTGCTCTGTGCTCTCCTTGCCTCTCAAATTCCCCTTCTCAACTCTCCTATGACACACCTCATCTTTGCTGCCATTGCTGACCCTGTCTGACCTCAAGGCCTCACTCCAGGCCCCCTCCTCCAGGAAGCCTCCAAGAATGCTCAAGTGTTAGCTGCTCAATCGTGTCTGACTCTTTGCGACCCTGTGGACTGCAGCCTGCTAGGCTTCTTTGTCCATGGGATTCTCCAGGCAAGAATACTGGAGTGGGTTGCCATTTCCTCCTCCAGGGGATCTTCCTGACCCAGGGGTTGAACCCAGGTCTCCTGCATTGCAGGCTGATTCTTTACAGTCTGGGCCTCTAGGCCTCTGGGCTTTGCTTCAGGCCCCCTCCTCTAGGAAGCCTCCAAGACTGCTCAAACCATCTCTTTATTCCTCCTCCCCTCTTCTCCCTTCTCCAAGATTTCACTGTCTGTCTTCCAAGTACCTCCACTCAACATCCCTCCAAGTACCTCCACTCAATATCCCTTCCTCTCCTGAGGGCAGGTGCTGGTCTCTGACTCTTCTGGATAGAGTCCCCCTATACAGCCAACCCCAGAGGGCCTGCTCTGTCCTCTGCCTCCAGGCCTTTGGGGGAATTCAGGAGCCTGTCATTGCCATCTTTCTCTTCTCAAGACTTTTCCTCACCAGCTCGCAGTCTGACTGAGGGGCGTCCTTCCTAACACCTCAGTGATAACCTTCCATTTCACAGACATGCGCTCTCCTACCTTCAAGCTGGGGGTGGTGCTTTGGGCTCAAGAAGTGGGGTCCCCTTCCCAGCCTGAGCTCCGCCACCACCCGGTAGCCATGGATCTTCAACCCAGCCTGCTTCCCTGCCCCCACCAGAGTGGAGGCCACGCCACTGGGGGGCCAAGAGGGTGGGTGGGTGGGTGGAAGACAATGGGGGACCCTGGGCAATCGCAGACGCTCTCTGTGGCTTTGACCTTCTTACTACAACCAGTGCCTGGTGTGCTGGCTCCACATTCCTGGGCCATGAAGTCATTGAGGGCAGGGAGTGGGGGCCTTGGAGAGAGGAGAGAGCCCACAATCAAAGAATCTCCTGGCTGGATAACCTACCCCATCCTGGGAGAGAGGCAGGGCTGAGACTCAGAGAAGCCAAGGGAATCACTCACGGTCACATAGCCCATCCCAGGGCTCAAATCCAGGTAGGTTGCCTGCCCAATCAGGGCACTTCTCCCTGCCATATGGAAACCCAGCCCTTTTCTTCTGGACCTGCTTCCTACCATTTTCAGCCTGGCCCTGACTAGGGGAACTGGGCAGAAGGCTGCCCTCACTCTACTGTGCCCGGACCTGGGGAGAGAGGCGAAGCTCATCATTTTCTCACCTCTGCTTAGGGCCTTCCTGAAAGTGGTCTCCGCATTCTCTGCATGGGCATCGGGCTAGCCCTGGGAGGAGGCACCGTCTCCACTTGAGGTCTCTTTGGAAGCAGAGCAGGCTTTGGGTCAGGGAAAGGTGCTATGGGGAAGGGGCTAAACCTGGACCTTGTAGCTTGGGCCCCTCCCTGCCGGCCTGGCTGTAGCCCCTGAGGCTGATGGAGGCCCCTCCAGGCATCTGGGTGCCCATCTGGGTACCCACCTTCCTTCAGGTGTCTGCTCAAACATCACCTTCTCACCTGGGCCTGTCCTTAGCATCCTGCCAAAAATAGCCTGCTTCTGTCTGTCTGTCTCTCCTCTCTCCTCTCACTTTATTTTGCCTTTCAGCCCACGTGACACATGTTCTCTCTCCCTGCCCCCACTACACATGAGGGTCCCTGGGATGCAGGACTTTCCCTGTCTTGCTTGCTGCTCTATTCTCAGTGTGGAAAACCTTGGCTGGCACATAATCGGCCTGCAGTCAGAGCTGTTGAATGGAGGGAATGAACAAACCAGACTAGGAAGGCAGATTCAGGTTCCCTGCAGGGTAGGAAGCAGTTTCTGATGGGCATTTATCCAGCTCCAAACTTCTCTTCCTGGTAAAGCAAGTGAGCTCCCCAGCACAGACTGGATTCCAGTTGTTGGAGGAGTCAGGAGGGGGATTTCACATCAGAGTTAGTTGTTCCCTAAAAGATCCCCTGGAGGAGAGCATAGCAACCCAGACCAGTATTCTTACCTAGAGAATCCCATAGACAGTGGGCTACAGTCCAGAGGGTCGCAAAGAGTCGGATGCTACTGAAGCAACCTAGCGGGCATGCATGCAAGCTATGGGTCTAAGACTCCTGAGCAGTGAAGGGAAGGTGGGCTCAGGTGCTGGAGCAGAGGGCTCTGGAAACCTGCCTGGAGAAACAGAAGCCTGCCTGAGACAGGCCCATGGAGGAGTCATGGTCACCAGAACAGGCAGCGAGCCAAACCCAGCTTAGATAGTCTGTGTGGCCCCAGTGAACTCTGCATCAGGGGAAGGAGGGCAGAGGAGAGCAGAGACCCAGCTCTGTCCTTAGGAGATTGTAGCGGGGCCTGAGAGGCAGGATTCACCCCCAAATGCCTGGAATCAGATGGGCAGTGTGGGCTCCTGCGTTGCATCAAAGTTCAGGTTCAGCTCTGAGTCAGCAAGATACTGATGTCTCTGTGGGGGAGGGGAGGGGTGGCCAGAGCCCTCTTCCTGGAAGAGGGGCCATTGGGAAGGAGAGGGAGGAGCCAAGGCCAACAGAGCAAAATTATGTCCTAATTCTGGAAGGTTTGGTGGGCCTGGCTACAGAATTTGGAAGGAGAGCTTTTAAGATCTCAAGCTCTGACCATTCTGAGCATCACTCAGGCTGTTCCCTCTGTCAGGAACATGCTTCCCTCCAGCCCACCCGACCTGTCCTTTCAGACCAAATTCAGTTTCTTGTGGTGTATGTCAGGGCAATCTGCATTCCCTTTGTAACCTTCAGATTTGAGCTTATTTACCACCTCCTCCTAAACTGCTGCGTCCTCCTAAACTGTAGACCCTCCTGTCACAGGGCCCCGAACAGTGCTGGGACTTAGTAGGTGTTCAGTGAATTTGTGTTAAAACAATAAATAGATAAATGTCCTTTTCCGAAGTTTGTTGAATGAATGCCTTAGCTGGGTAAGGCAGTGGCCCAGGCACCTGTGGGGTATTGAAAGGACAGGGACCCTCAAAAGTTCAGGGAGGGGGTCTGGCTCCCACCCAGGAGTAGGGTCCTGAGAACCACTCTCTGCCTCATCTGCATCTTGCTGTACTCCCACCCCCGGTTGGGGACCAGGAAGGGGAGAGGAATCCCCACTCCTGCCTTCCTCACCTGCACCCCACACTCCAGGAGGAACAGCAGGCAGGCAGGGCTCTTGTCTACCCGTGGGTCTGGTTCGAGTTTAAAGGACTAATTTCTGCATTGTGGGGGTGAGTTATCTCCTTGTGAAATCAAGTTGGAGAAACAAAAAGGTTTTACCCGCGAGGGACACATGTTCCTCCAGGAGAGGGAACGGACAGACGGGCTCCCTCCCCTGCCTCCACCCCTGGCCCAGCCCCAGCAGTCTCCCTGGGTTGCCGGAATGCCTGACTTGTAAGTAGGGGCCCAGTAGATGTGCTGGGCAAAGGTGTGAGCGATTTGGGGCAGGCGTGGAAGGCAGGTATATGGGTGCAGTCAGGCGCCGGCCCTCCATGCCACACTCCTCCCAGGCTCGGGCCGCCGGTGGAGCCAGGCCTCCACTTCTGGGAGGGGGGCTTGCGAGGACCCCGGGTATGTTCCCATCACTGGTGCCCACAGGGGCCAGTGAGGGGCAGGCTGATGCTGGGGGATGGTCTCCAGGGAACCTGAACAAAGAGGAGGGGATTGGGCTGGACCCCTGAGAGCAGGAGGGGAAAGGAGCCCAGCTGGGAGAGTCTAACCGGGTGTGCTGAGCCCGCCCGCTGCCCGCCCACCCTTTCATCTCCGCAGCTTCTTCCTCCCTGGTCCTTCCTTGAGTGTGTGTCTGTGGGTCCATCTGGGTGGGTGGGAGGAGGGGAAGGAAAGGGGGAGGTCTCTGTGGGCAGCTTGGATTGGATAAAACTTCCTTGAAAATGGTGCTTTGAGGCAAAGCCTACCCGTGGCCAGTCACACAGAGAGACAGACAGGTGCTCTAGCAAGAGCCCAGGGACCCCGAGGGGGCACCAACCCCGAGAGATAATAGCCTCCTGCAGGACCGCACGAGACTGGGAGGGAAGGGACAGAAGGGGACAGGAGAAGCCCTTCCCTCCTCCTGCCGGCCCTCACTCCCAAACAGGCTTTTCCCAGAGAGCTAAAAGCAAGAAAGTAACCTTTAGGATTAAAGAGAAACGTTTCTTTGTTTGGGTTTTCTTTCTTTCCTCTTCCCCCTCCCCCCCAAGCCTCTTTTCACATCTGTAGTGGCTTTTTCCTTCTTGTTCGGGGTCAGAGGAGAAGGGTCGGAGGATGTCCACGCAGGCAGCAGGGAACCAGACCTCCTCCAGGGCCACCGACGCCGAGGATTCCTATGACAGCTGGTACATCGACGAGCCCCAGGGTGGCCAGGAGCTGCAGCCCGAGGGGTGAGTTGGACTCTCTCTCTGGCTCTTCTTAGCCAGCATGTGGGGTGTGGCAGAGGTTACTGATATTGGAGGGTGGGTGGGGAAGACCCTGAGCAAGGGTCGCTCTCGCTGTGTGGACCCCCAGCAAGTCACAGCCTCTCTGGGCTTCAACTCCTCCCCTGTTCTGTGAGAACAGCCCTCGAGCTGGTGTTAAGATACTTGAGGTGGGGGACCTTGGCCAGGCTAGGCACCTAACTATCACCTGTGTGGTGTGTTTACTTTTTGACTGTTTTTTGGGGGGGATGGTGGTGCTGTGCTTCATGGCTTGCAGGATATTAGTTCCCTGGCTAGGGATTGAATCTGGGCTCCGGCAATGAAAGCGCTGAGTCTTAACCATGGGATCACCAGGGAACTCCCTGTGGTGTGTTTCAAAAACAGATTCCTGGGGCCCCTCTTGCAAACTCAGATCCGACTGGGCTGGGTGACTCTGGCCTGTAGCCAAGACAGAGAGTGCTGGGTGAGTGGCTGAGGGAAGTCGGGCCTGCCTTCAAGGGGTTACTGGTCTCTGTGGTGACCATCTTGGGTGCGCTGTTAATGAGCGTCAGTTTCTCCGAGCAGGCCTGGGTCAGGGGGAGGCCTAGGGGAACAGGCTGCCCTGTTGGTGCAGGCTGGTCTGAGGCTCCGTGAAGATAGAAATCCAGTTCTCTTCAGCAGGAGTGCTTGGGCCAGGTCAGGGGAGGGAGGCGGCCTCCGCCCAAGGCTGTGTGGCCTGAGGACCTGGCCCACAGCCGCCTCTGCCCAGATCCCTCTATCTTTGTTTAGTCTGGGCACCCTGGCAGAGGAGCTGGGCCTCCCTGTGCCCCCATGCTCCCAAGGACACGTGGCCTGCGTGGCCTCGGAGCCCAGTTCTCCCCTTGTTTTCCTGGCCTCGCAGACAGAGCCCCATCCCCCACCTCCTTGCTCTGTCTGAGGGTTTGGGGAACTGGAAAGGTGAGGTGGACCGGGGGTGTGGGGGTGGGCGGGGTCGAACCAGATGTGTGCACATCTGTTCTTTATCAGCAACCAAAACTGGAGAAGGGAAAATGCTCTGGTGCCTTCCCAGGGGCCGGGCTACGGCCTGGCCAGGCCTGGGTCACCCGGCAGGGAGGGAGGCCCCACCCTGGCCTGGGGGAAGGAGTGTTGTTTGGAGGACTTGGGGTTCTGACCACCTGGGAAGTAGTCCTGCTGTCAGCACAGTGTACCCGCCTCCCTTGCCTGGCTGGCCTTGAAAGCCCAGGGCTCCCCAGGTTCCTGCTGAGTGTGTGTGTGTGTGTGTGTGTATGTGTGTGTGTGTGTGAGTTGAGAGAAGCAGAAGAGTGGAGAGGGGCCCAGGAGCCCCAGGAGGACACAGACTTCCACCTGAGTTAAAGCCTTAGTTGGAAGCTGTGTCCTTAGCCACCTCAGGGCCCAGGCATTGGGTGGGGCCGGGTGCCTGCAGCCAGCTCCGTGGCTCCGGTATTTAGACATGGCCTTAGAATAAAATTGGATGCGTGGCAGGGACTGGGTGATGAGCAGCACTACCTCTGCAGTAGGTGACATCTCGCATTTGTAGCTCTTCTCCCACTGCAGGTGAGAATGAAGAGCTTTGTTTGACTCTATTTACTTGGCCCAACCAAGTCGAGCTTCCTGCTGGAGGTGGAAGTGGGAAGCTGGGAGCCCAGGGGAATCCCAAGGAGGCGAATTTGGACTCACTTCTTCCTGTGCGAGTCAGACACCCCAGTGAGGTGCTGCCCCAAAACTTGGAGGAGCTCTGGACAGGGGTTCCCTCTGTGCCTCACCGGGCTGGAGTCGGGGTTGTAGGCACTGGTGACGGTGTCCGAGATGGACTCAACCTCCTGGTCACACTTACCCAAGTCCCCCCTTGGCGCCAGGGACTGGCTGGAGAGGTTGGGGGGTGGGGGTGAGTCTGATGGGGCTGGGATGCACTGGCTGGGGTCTTCTCTGGACACAGGACTGATCTACTGAAGCCAGGCTGGCTCCTTCCTCCCCCCAGAGGCTCCTCCAGCCAGGTTATGGGTGCTTCTTGCCATGTGCTCATGTGTCATTCACCCGTCATCAATATCGAGCTCCCCAGCCAGAGCCTGGGGACACAAACACATCTGTGGCAGCTGTCCAGGATGTCAGTCACCTCCCCACCACTTCAAAGGGCTGCCTGGAAGGCGGAACTGGGAGGCTTCCTCCATGGGCTGCCCTCCTACCAAGTGAGGCCAACGCCAGGGTGATGTGCAGGTCACTCTGCTGTGGGAGGGGGACAGGGCCAGGCAGCGGGGCTCCAGGCCTCCCTGGACCCCAGGCCTGCAGACCCCTGCCCCAGACAGTCAGCCTCTCTCTCTCACCCCCAGAGCTGTGCTCTACCCTCTGCTCTGGGTGGTGCCCTCTGCAGCTTCTCGCTCAAACTCTAGAAACAGTTTTATAGCTTCTCCTTTGTCCCACTGTTCTCACCACATGGCAGTCTGGCCTCTGTCTCCGACTGCCCATCACCACCTCTGAATTGCCCAAGACCAGGCCTCTGCTTCCGTGGACTCCATTTGACTCTGGTCCTCACTCTTCATCTTGGAATAAGGCCCAGGACACTACAGCCATCCCAGAAATGCCCCTTCCCTCTGCTCCTCCACATTAAGTCACGTCAGTTCTTCCTCCTAAATACCTCTGAGACTGTTTACGCTGAGCCATTTGAAAATGCTGATATTCAACTGTCTTTGATGTAAAGAAATGGCAGTTTCATATGGTTCAACTTAATAGCTTCCACATACTCCTTATCTTTCACATCCTGTTCACCTGTGGCTGCTGGAGTCTGACTACCTCTGTTCGAATCCTGGCTCTGGTGCTGTACTAGCTGTGTGATTTGGGCAAAACACCTAGCCTCTCTGAGCCTTGTTTTCCTTGTTTACATAAGGAGGATACTAATAGCATCCACCTCTTAGGTAATAACTGAGTTAGTATATGGAACAAGCAGTACATGGCACTTATTCATTGCTAAGTAAGTACTAGGTTTTTTTTTGTTAATGTTTATTGATTTGGCTGCGTTGGGTCTTAGTTGCTGCACACAGGCCCCAGAGCGCTCGGGCTCAGTTGTTGCAGTGTGTGGGCTTAGTTGCCCCACAGCATGTGGAATCTTAGTTCCCTGACCAGGGATTGAACCCATGTCCCCTGCGTTGGGAGGTGGACTCCTAACCACTGAACCACCAGGGAAGTCCTTGCTGTTGTATTTATTCAAATCTAGCCACAGAGATCTCCTAAAATCTGAAACACTGTCCTGCTTAAATACCCTCAGTGCCTCCCATGCCTGCTATAACCAGCTCTCAGCCTGCCCTCTGGGCTCCAATCAAGCTGAAAACCTTGTATGGCCCCAGTCCCACTCTCTGCTGCCTGTCACTGCACTTTCTCCTGCTCTTCCCTCTACATGGAGCTCCCTTGGTCCTTATTTGCCTGAAGAGATGCTAACCATCTTCCAAACTCAAATACCACCCGCTCTGAGGCCTTGCCCCAAATGTCTCATCCTCTTTATCCTTCAACATCTGCTTGTGCTCCCTCAAGGATCAAGCTCCCACCCTCCCTGCCATGGTGTTCTTTGTATCTGTGCCATCTTTCCTGCCCCACGGCATAAAACATGGGTCCACAAGCCATCAGCCAAACATTTGCTCAGGCAAATTTCTGTTGCTCAGAATGCAAACATTTGAGGGTCCATGAGTCTCAGCCAAACGGAGCTAAATAAAGGGTAGATGGAGGCGGGTGCCAAGTGGTACAGAAAGGCCAGTGATTCCCCCAGACAGGGCCCTGGAGGGGGCCCAGGGTGCCTCTGGTCTAGGATGAATGGGAAAGGGTCAGGCTGCCCAGGGACAGTTTGCTGAGCCCCTGCTCTGGCTGGGCCTGAGGGTAGGGGCAGGATTGAGTAGGACTTTGTCAAGTGATGAGATGCCAGCAGAGGTGGCCAGGAGTGGTGGCTCTGGACTCCTAGGGATGGTCAGGGAGGCTGCCTCACCCAAACCCCACCCCACATACTCCAGTAAGGTGCCTCAGAGTTGTAAGTGGGGTGTGTGAGACTTGAGTGCAGACAGAAGGAACCTGCTCCCCCGTGGCACCCACTCTACTCTACCACGAGCACTATTCTGCTTTGGAAAGAGGCTGTAGCTGCCTGGGCCAAGAAGTTGCCCAAAAAAGCCTCATTCTGTACCCTGCCACCCGAAGGACAAGCCCACAGGACTGGGTTCTTTGCTGCTCCTCACTCTCTGGGATTTCCAAGCTCAGGAAGCCTGAGCTGTTCAAGCACAGAGTCCTTGGGCTCACCACACAGGAGAAGGAGCCCATCAGGGTGGGTGAGCCCCCTACCCCCACCCCTGGGCAGGGCAGGCCCGGCTGCAGCAGGGGCTTCCTCCGATGCCTCGTCCACCAGAACTTGATGGCTTCCCTCTGGTACTACCAGGCCCCAGCTGGGCAAACCCAGAGGTCTAGCCCTCCCTCGGGAATCCAATCCTATCTGCTCTTCTAGGTTCAGGTCCAATCCTGAGCTCAGGGCTTCCACCTGATAGCTTTCTCTGACACATGACTCAGCCCATTCCAGTCACAGACAGACCAAACTCAGATACCAGTGAATGAAAGGCAGATCACAGAACCATGTGCTTGATTGCTGGATCCAGGTGGTATGCTCAGCCGCAGTTCGGAGAAGAGGTCTTGGACACCTGGAGCAGTCCGGGAGGCTTCCTGGAGGAGGGAGGAATGAAGCGAGCCTTGCTGGAGAGAAAGGCTGAGTTGACCCATTCTGTTTCTCCCATGTCTTCCCCTGGGAGCCCCCTGTCTCCTTCAGCCCTGTAACCCTAAGCCTCGGTATGGGACTGGAACCCTGTAGGGTCATGGGGCCCAGAACAGCCCTGAGAAGGTGAAACTCTGTGTGAGTGGTCAGAGGGGTCAAGGGAGGTGATGAGTAGAGACCCAGCATAGGGAGCCTGGAACCCCAGACCTGGCCGCACACCTGGGGTTTCCCTACCTCGGCCTGACCAGCCTTCACTTCCTCTGCAGGCTAGTCCCCTCCTGCCAGCCCAGTGTGCCACCCGGCCTCTACCACGCCTGCCTGGCTGTGCTGTCGGTGAGTCCAAACTGGCCTACTGCCAGCCTGAACAGGGGGATGTCGGCTGGGGTGGTGAAGGGAGATGTTGGGAGCCTAAACATGGTGGAGGGGTGGTATTGGGAGTTCTCCCAGGGTAGGGACCCAAACCAGGATGCAGACTGAGTCTAACCTCTCACACTTCTGTCACCTCCATGCCAGTCCTCAACATGCTGCCCGAGTGTGCATGGGGGTTAGGGGGCTCCCAGGGCTGAGGGCTCTGACTCAGCCCCTGGGGGAAGGCCTGGGCACCCCAGCCCCGCCTCTGTGTTCTTCTTTCAGATCCTCGTGTTGCTGCTGCTGGCCATGCTGGTGAGGCGCCGCCAGCTCTGGCCCCGCTGTGGGCATGGCAGGCCTGGGCTGCCCAGGTTGGTGCCTTGGCCTGGGCTCCCCTCTCTGGGGGGCCCAGCTGACAGGGCCACTCTGGAAGGGTAGTGAGTCGTTAGGTCCCTGGGCCTCAGTGACACCCACAACTTTCTCAGTCTGGGGCTGTCCTATCCCCTTCCCCCCGCCCTTCACTGAGATCTCTAGGTTTGCTTGAGACCCCCAGAGAGAAGGGGAGGGACCCGCTCAGGGGCACCCACTCCTGTTCCAGACCCCAAGGAGACTGAGCCCAAGAAGGCCCAGCTCCAGGACACACCCCTCAGGCAACCCATGGTCTGGGCAGGCCATGATCACTCCGCGCCATCTTCACCCTTTTCCCTGAGGGTGTTTCCTAGGCCTGACACAGGTTTTTGAGGGACTGACCTCCAGCGCTTCTGGCTGAAATTTCTCCCCCTGCCTCCTTCAGCCTTGCAACCTCAGAGCCTGGGATGGGGATGACCCTGAGGAGTGGGGACTGGGCAGGCGTGTGTGGGAGAGACTGAAGAATCGGGGGAGGTGGTAGGTGGAGCCCCAGTGTAGACAGCCTTGCAATCCGACTGCACACCAGGGTGGGGCCTGCCATGCTGGTTTTGACGGGAATGAGCCAGGGGTTTCTGCTGCACTGGCTGGCCAGGAAGAAGAGCTTGCCCTGCCTGGGGGAGGGCCCAGGGGAGAACGAAGCAGGATGGAGCCCTCTGGGCATGGAGGCAAGCTGGAGCACCGAAGCAGAGGGTCTCAGAGGCTTGCCCTGAGCTCAGAGGGGCAATGCCTGGGATAGCCATGTCCGCTGTCTGCCCTCTGCCCTGGGGCCACTCCCAGGCCAGGGCGGCGGCCGTTGCATAAGGATGTTGTGACTCTCCAGCTCTCTGAAGGTCTGCCAGCCCAGACAGACCGATTAGTGTGGAGGCGGCCGTTTCCTGAAGCTTCCAGAGTGGGCGGGGGGAGCAGTGCTCAGGCTTGTTCCTTCTGCGTCTGTGTGTTGGGGGGAGGGGGGCGTGTTCCTGAGTCACTTTACCATAGGGCCTGGGTCTGGATCCGTAGGAGGACTCCATAGATATTTGTGGAATGAATACATGAAGGGGCCTCAGTTTCCCTTTCCAGATGGGGAAACTGAAGGATTCCACCTCCCCAGTGTTTGGAACACGGGGTGGTAACAGGCATGCAGGGCCTGAGTGACTCCCTCTTGTCCTGCTCCTGCTCTGCACCAGCCCTGTGGATTTCTTGGCTGGGGACAGGCCCCGGACCGTGCCTGCCGCTGTCTTCATGGTTCTCTTCAGCTCCTTGTGTCTGCTGCTCCCCACCGAGGACCCGCTGCCTTTCTTGAGCCTCACCTCACCACCCGGCCGAGGTACCCAGCATGGCTAAGGCCCTGGGCTGGATGGACGGCAGGGGGCGGGTGGGAATCCAGAGCACTGGGGCTCCTGATCCCAGTCGTGAGCCATCGCCCAGAAGACGCAGTCCCATCACCCTTGCCAACTGTCCCACCACAGTGCCTGAAATCTTGTTGCTCCGTCCTTGGGTCAATGCTGCCCTCTCTGCTCCTGTACAAACTCCACCGCCCTGGGTGAGGGGGCACAGGCTGAGTCCCCCCAGACCCCAGACAGCCTAGTCCCGTGTGAACATGAAGGAGCATGGGGAGGGGAATAGGGAGCGGTCCTGGAGAGTTGAGCTGGGCTTAGGGAGGTGGTGGCAGAAAGCACAGCCACCATCTAGAGGAGCTGCCGCCCTCCCACGTGGCCTCCTTCGGTCATCTGATCCTCACAGCGACGCCATGAATTGCGGATGTTAGCTCCATCCTACAGTGGTGGAGGCCGAGGGTCAGAGATGGGAACAGTAATAAAATAGTAGCTGAATTTATTTAGTACTAACTCAGGCATGGTGCTAGGCACCCTACATATACCTTCTCCTTTGATCTTTGCTAATATAGTGTGTTATTTCCATTTTACAGACGGGGAAGCTGAGACTTCAAGAGGTAACTTGCCCAAGATCACGGAGCTGATACTAATCAAGAGCCTGGCTTGAATGCAGGGCTCTTGCCTGTTGAATCAGCCAAGGGGCTGGGAAGATAGAGACAGAAGTGGGGATGGGCGGGACCCTGGATGGGACCCTGGCCCCACCTCTGCCCCTCCATCGTGTGTCTCTCTGCCTGTCTTGCCTTCCAGGGCCATGGAAGATACTGGCTCTGCTCTATTACCCTGCCCTCTACTATCCGCTGGCTGCCTGTGCCACTGTCAGGCATGGAGCCGCCCACCTGCTCGGCAGCGTGCTGTCCTGGGCTCATCTGGGGGTCCAGGTCTGGCAGAGGGCAGAGTGTCCTGAGTCACCCAAGGTAACCACGGACTCGGCTTAGCCCCGGACAGCGAGACATGGGGGAGCTGCATCAGCCGGCGAGGCTCCTTTCATCTCTGTCTACACGCTTCCCTGCTGCCTTCCACTGGGCACGGGATTCACGCCTTTACCCAAGTGCTTGTTCCAGGCTTGGCCCTTCTGTGGGAGAGACAGCCTGGCCTGCCCTCAGGAGCTTCCAGTCTAGGAGGGGAAAGGGAGGGAAGGGGCAGAGAAGGAGGGAGGGGAACCCTGAAATCTCCCCATTTTTAATTGCCCAGACTTCCCTTGGCCAGGCTGGAGAGGGAGTGAAGAGAGCTGCAGAATGCAAGCGCTGAGTTGGGGGATGGTCTCAGAGGGCTAAAAAGAGAATTCCAGAACCTCAGAACCTGGTTCACTGGGCCTGGTTGCAGTGTGAAGCTGCCTGGTCCAGAGCCCAAAGGGTGTGGGTATAGCCTACAAGGTCAGACAACCTGAGTTTGAATCCAGCTTTATCCCTTCCTTCCTTAGTTCATTCCACAAACATATTTGAGCATATTCTCTGTACCAGGGGCATTTCTAGGCACCGAGTAGAGCTCTGACTAAGACCGATGAAGTCCCTGGCATCCCAAGAGCTGCCTTTTCTGGAAGGGGACACACAGTGAAACAAGCAAATATATGCAATGATGCCAGGTGGTGCCAGGTTCTTTGAGAACACCTTATCACCTTTCTGAGTGTCAGGTTCCCCCACCCACCCCACCCCGCTCCCATCAATGGAGCTGATAACACAAATCCCTCAGGGTAGAGTTGAAGCTTAGGTGGTTTCCGTGAGAGTAAGGACTTGGTTGGTCTTTTTCACTGGCCAGGACCTGGTACATCCTAAGCTCTCAGTAAAAACATATGGAATTAACAAATAAATGAATCCATGTTCAACCCTAGGAGGGCCTCAGCCCCGCGAGGCAGGGCATGTTCTTCGCAGTTGGTCAGGTTGCAAACTGTAATAGAAAAAAAAAAAAACCAGCCAGTGTCAAGGCACCAGGAACATAGGGAGGTAGAAGGTGGCTGTCTCCTGTTTCAGGTCCCATGGCAGTCCCCTGGGGTGGATAGGAGGCTCCTGAAAGGGGCCTGGGAATCTAGGAGCCTGGGGGAGAGGCAAGCACCTCTGTGGGGTCAGAGAAGGAGAAGTAGGAGTCGGTGCCAAGTGGCCTAGGTTGTAGGATAGTGATAGAACCAGAAGCCTTCCCACTCACCCTCGATCACCTTCAGGGGCCCCTGTGAGCTGGGAAGGGATATGAATCTCAGTCTTTGACTGGGGAAAGGAGGCAGAAGGTAGATGTATCTTGGTGTTTGTCCGTCCCTCCAGATCTACAGGTATTACTCCCTGTTGGCCTCACTGCCTCTCCTTCTGGGCCTCGGATTCCTGAGCCTTTGGTACCCGGTGCAGCTGGTGAGAAGCTTCAGTCATGGGGCAGCCATGGGTTCCAAGGTAAAGGTGCAGGGCTGGGGTGGGCTTGTACTCAGCACTCAAGACATTTTGGACTTGCCCAGGTCTTTTGTTCTCATACATGTGGTCATGCTTGGTGTAGGGCCTAGAACATAACAGGTGCTTGGAAAACATTTGCTGAGTCGCTGAGGGACTAGTGAGTCCTGCCTCCTCAAGCAAAGGCCAAGCCAGGCCCTCAGCTGACACCTAGGATGCCTGGGGCACTGAGCTGTTTGCAGAGTGCAGACTCAACAAAGGAGAAGTGGGCTGGAAGACAGAGAACTCATAGCTCTATTTCTGGAACATGGAGGATCCAGCTGGAGAAATGAGACAGGCCAGGGCCTTGTGTCTAATTGAAACTCTGCAAATGCTGACATGATTCAGGGAGCACTGGGGGCAGAATTGCATTATGAATAAACCCTAGGTTGGATAACGTTGGATAAAGGGGAGGACTGGAAGAACTAAGTCATGCTTGGAGGGCTTCCTGGAGGAAGTAGACGTTGCAGGGGCTGAAGGACAGGGAGGATCTGGAGTAGGGAGAGAAAAAGAAAGGCAATGCAGGCATAGCAGAGTGTGAGTTGCAGAGATGGGCTGCATCTGTTTCATTCTTGCATGATTTGCAGCATCAAGCAGGTCTTAGCACATGAGCTACTGTTCAGTCGTTCAGTCGTGTCCGACTCTTTGTGACCCCATGGGCTGCAGCTCTCCAGGCTTCCCTGTCCTTCACTATTTTCCAGAGTTTGCTCAAATTCATGTCCATTGACACAGTGATGCCATCCAACCATCTCATCCTCTGTCACCTGCTTCTCCTTCTGCCTTCAAACTTTCCCAGCATCATGGTAGAGACGGTAGACATGGTAGACACTCAGCAAATATTTCTGAAGTTTTGGGTAGGTGAGCGTGTGGATGAATATGTCATGGCAAGGGAGAATTCTTACAAGATACGGCAATCATATTCTCCATTCTCCAAGCACCTATCCTATGCCGGGTCCTGGGCTGGGGCTCTGGACTCAGCCGAGTGACCTGTGTTGGACTTCCAGGGCTCCCAGTGTGCTGGGGGCGATGGATACAGAGACATATATTTACAGTGCAGTATGAGAATTGCAATCCCAGAGCATGGGTGGAGGAGGGGTCAAGTCTTTTCCTGGTGAGAGAGGGGGAGGAGGGAAACTACCCCACAGAGATGCAAAAGGCTGGTTGCTCTGCAGATGGGAAGGTTGAAGGAAAGTCTTGAAGGGTGGCATCCAGGACAGACAGCGAGTGGGTGGTGGCACCAGTTCCTGGCGACATACAGAGCTCTGGATGAGAGCAGGTGTGCGGGGGACGATGTACAGCTGTGCATGTGTGGTGCCGAGGGGTCTGGTGGGCAGCTGGACCCTGGGCCTGGAGCTCAACAGAGGGGCTGGGACTGAAACCAGAGAAGGAGTGAGGTCCCCACGGAGGGGAGAGGAGGCAAATGGGCTCAGCGTCTCCAGGGTGGCCCTTGATCCCCCACTGGCCCACTTGACTGCAGGTTTCACGCTCACAGGGTAGCAGTAGGGTCCTCGGTACTCGCCACTACTGCCCTCCAGATGCTCAGAGAAGGGGAGCAGCTCCCCAGGATACACCAGGCACGTCTCTGCCTTGCTCAGGCCCTTCCCTCCTCTCCTGGGGATCTTCTCAGCCTCTCCCTCCATTGCATGCCTTTCCTCTTGGGAAGTCTTAGGAGAAATAAAATCCTCTTTGGCCCTTGGTCAAAGAGTTTTAATCCTCAAAGGACACAGTCATTCTTTGAGCTGATCCACACCTGCCCTGGATCCCAGGGTTCCCATGGCAATGGGTGACTTGGCCTATATTTTCCAAATGATCAGGGGCCAGGGGCTCACCGCATCTTACTGTGGGCCTCTGCCACTTGGCAGGCAGCTTAAGGCCTGGAATGTGGCTTAGACAAATCAGGTCACCCTTGTGATCTCCCTGGAGTAGGAGAGGCCTGGGGCATCTGACCCAAAACAGCCCAGCCTGTGTCCTGGTCAGGGATAAACTCGTGGGACATAGTCTCCCTTTAGCCCTCATCTCAGCTAGCAAAGGCCAGAGGGCCAGGAGGAAAGCAGTGATGTGAAGAGACTGAGTAAAGCAGGGGAGGGTTGGAAATAGCCCTTAGGAAAAACCTGCCAGCACTGAGAGTTCTTAGCTAGGAGACGGATTAGTCTTTTATTTAAGGAGGAGGGGAGGGCAGCTTTGGGGGGCATGGCCCTTATCCCCACAAGGTGCCCCTTCTCTGTACTCTACCACAGCCAAGAGGTTTGTATGGAGCACCTACTGGGTGCCCACCATGGTACCTTGAGCCAGGGCCCCAGGGATGGCTCAAGACAGGTCCCGTCTTCTTGTCCTTCTGTCCCCACAGGGGCTGCAGAGCAGCTACTCTGAAGAATATCTGAGGACCCTCCTTTGCCAGAAGAAGCTGAAAAGCAGGTGAGGTTCCAGGCACATCCTTTGGGCTGGGGGACAGGCCTGGGCAGGCAGGTTTGTTTGGGAGGTTGGCACTGGGCCACATGGTGGGGCAGAGATGAAGGATCAACTAGAACCCTGGGGCCCAGGCTTGGGGCAGGAGCTTCTCCTGAGAGCTCCCTCCTGCCTGGGTCTTTCCTCAGCTCCCCCACCTGCAAGCATGGCTTCACGTCCCAGGCCTGGATCTACTTCAGACACTCCATCTACATTCCACAGCGAGGTATGGAGTGGGGAGCTAAGGCCAAGAGTGACAGGTGACCTCACCCCTCCTTTGCACAGAACAGCTGCTGTAGAAAGCCAGCTCCTACCTTTGGTACCACTGTCATCAGGAGCAACAACCCTAGCTTGGGACAAGGGAAAGCCCCTGACTGGCCTTGGTGGTCCAGGGTCCTGTGAGCCCTGGCCCTATTCCTGGGTCCTTCGGGCGGGAGGGGGCTCCCAGGCCTGGGTGGTGCTGGGGTTCACCATGCCACTCCTTTTGGGGACTGCAGGATTCCGACTCCCCCTGAAGCTGGTGCTTTCAGTCACCCTGACAGGGACGGCCATCTACCAGGTATGTCCTGCCTCTGTCATGCCATTTGCCTCTGGACCCCTGCTCCCAACCCCCAACCCTGAGATGACTCAGGCTCCCCCGTTCAGATCTCCAAGAGCCCCACCCACAATCCTATCCTGTTGCTCTGGCCATCTTGGGAATGCTGGCCTACCCAGAAGGGAGGGGATGCTAAGGGGAGCCCTTGTTGGACTCACACAGGGTCAGAGCATGAGTTTTGGAGTCATGTAAACGTAGATTTAAATCCTCACTCCTTTATTTACCTCCTGAGTGATGTTGGACAAGTTATTCAACATCCCTGAACCCACTAGCTCGTCTGTGAAATGGAGAAAATAGAATTACTTCCTTTCAGTAGGGAAGACTTAGTGAGATAATGTATATTTGATAAACGCCCCCCCCCCCAAAAAAAGACAAAAAGTTGAAAATCCTGGGAGGTAGGTATGAGTCTCCTCCCTTTCACAGATGGAGGAAATTGAGGCTGAGAGATGAATTTGACTTGGCCAAGTTCCTACAGCCAATACCTCAGGGTAGCCAAAATTCGAATCCAGGTCTGGCTAGCTTCAATGCCTGTGCTCATTTATGGGACACTGCTTTCTCATGGAAAAACTGGAAATCTCATACTAAATTTAGATAGATGATTCAGAGATGCACACATACACTTGTGTTGCTTGAAAGCATGTCTGGGGTCAATGAGGCTAATGTCATATCTGTAACATGCTGATTAGAGGCGCGAGGATGCTGCTCCAAGAGACAGATAAGAGCACTGTGATGAGTGATGGGCATGTAGCTGCAGCCCATGGGCTGATGGAGTTTATCTCCTGAAGTCTCAAAAAACACTTCTGGGATGGGAGTGCCTGGTGTGAGCACAGCCAGGCCCTGCCGCCCTTATTTTGGGGTTCTTCCAGGTGGCCCTGCTGCTGCTAGTGGGCGTGGTACCCACCATCCAGAAGGTGAGGGCGGGGATCACCACGGATGTCTCCTACCTGCTGGCCGGCTTTGGGATCGTGCTCTCAGAGGACAGGCAGGAGGTGGTGGAGCTGGTGAAGCACCACCTGTGGGCTCTAGAAGGTGAGGCCTCCCAGGAGCCCCCGAGGCGCCGCAGTGGGGAGCCAAGCTGGGATTCCTGAGCTCTGTCCCAGGAGCCACGGACACGTGGGGTGCCTTGGGCGTCCCCTCTCTGAGTCTCAGCTGTCTCATCTACAAATTGGGACAGCTGGAGCTTCCAGTTTCAAGTCTCTGAGACCTGAAGGGGTCATCTCACGGGCCCCCTGTCAGCTTGTGTGGGATCTCTCACCCCCACCACCCCCGCTACCCCCAGCGACTTTGCCCCGCTCTGTAGGTGTGGAGGAGGAGGAGGGCATGGTGTGTGTGAGCTGAGGGGACAGCCATGGGCTTTGAGGGAAGCAGGAAAGGAGGCAGTGTGGTGGGATGGCGGGCCAGGTGTCTGAGCTAATCCTATGGCAGGTAGGTGGGGTCAGGAAGGATGAATGCTTTCTCTTCCCAACCCCTGTCCTCAAGGCACCTCCTTTTTCCTTCCTTCCCATGACAATGAGCTCCTGGGATCCGAAACTATACCAGCCACACCACCCGCCCCCCCCAACTTCTGTGGTCTGATGTCTCCTCTAGCCCTTAGCCCTGTTACCCACCTGACTCACCTCCACAGCCCTATGCAGGAGACTGAGACACATTGTCGCTTGATACAAGTAAAGCCAAGAGAAGAACAAAGTCTCCTAACACCCAGGCTGGGACTATCCACCACTTTGAGTCAAGGCCTGGTGGTCAGATGTCATGGGGCCTACATCCTCTTCTGGCTAGGGAGCCCCTGGCTGGCACAGGCACCCTGGCTCTTGAGGAGTAACATATGATGGTTGGAGCTTAGGCTGCCTTATTGCAGGTGGAGGTATGACTGCCCTGCAGCTCTTCCTTACCAAGACCATCAGGGAGGGAGTAGGGATGGGCAGAGGTGTATGCAGTGACTGCTTCCTTCCCTGACCATCATTTTCCTGAATGCATCTGCTCCCCTACGAGAGTATGTCCTGGAAATGTGGCTGAAGCCCACAGGTGACAAGCTCTGGATGGGCTGAAAATGACATCTCCAAGATTTTCCAAGTTGGTCGCAATCTGTGCCACAGGCAGGAGCAGAGATGACCCATATCAGGCCATATCCAAGCTCAGACCTTGCTCACAGCAGCCCTGTTGGGTCAGCATCATTAATCTCCTCTCACAGAGCAGGAAATCAAGAGGCAGACATGTCTAGGACAGGGGATTTGGTTTCTACTCAACATACCTGACACTTATAATCACGTGCTGCAGTTTCCAAGCCCAAATGCTCCCACTCTGAAGCTCCTTGGAAACGGGTTAAGTAGATAGGTGTTTACCTTTCTAGTTCACAGACAAGGCAAACTGAAGCCCAAGAGGTTTAGGGATATGCCCTAAGCACTCAGCAAGCCAGGGGTAGAACTGAAATGAGATCTGAGGCCCTTTGGTCTGTTCTTAGCCTAGGAAGCTAATGTCTTCTGAGCTTTGAGAGCCTGTTTTAGGGCTACCCACCCGACACCTGAACCACAAGCCCAGCATCTTTCACAGAAAGCTCGTATTCTGAGTCAGGCCAGCTAGATTAGAATTCGAGCTCCATCACTTACCAGCTGTGTGTCCTGGGAAAGCCGTTTACTCCTTTGGATCTCGATCTCCCTATCTGAAAGATGGGTGTTGAAGCTCTAAAGGCATCTTTGTCCTCGAGGCTCCTGATTGGATGTGGGAGACAGACTGATCCACAAAATCCAGGCCCGGAAGGGGAAACGTGCAGAGTTCCAGAGGAAGCGAAGAGCAGGAAGATTTTATGAGTACCAGGATTAGGAGGGAACCAAATTTGGAGAGAGGAGTGAGAGGTAGACACCTGGAGACCAAAGGCCAGGCTGGGGGTCAAGGAGTTCGATAACTCACCTCAGTTAACCTATTCGCTCACCTTGGCAGGCTCAGCAGGCAAACTCCTTGTCTCTTAGCGGAGACAGTCCAGGGTGTATCTTTGCTGGCACCATGTTGGCTCTAGGAGGGCAGGGCTGCGCATGCCCAGGGCTTTCTTCTAGCCTTATGTTCAGTAAAGGGCCCCCCTCTGCCTCCTTGCCCGACTGAACCATGGGCAGGCCCAGTGGCCGTAGGTTTCTGTAGCGGTTGTCCTCGCTCCTGTCTGTGCCTAAGAATCACCTGGTAACTTTTAAGAAATCCCAAGGCTCTAGTCAGACTTCAGAAAGCTGGAGGGTGGGGCCCAGCCTCTGTGATTGGACAAGCCTTCTCCATGATTCAAATATAAGACTGAGTTTGAGACCCACTTGTAGCAGGCACTCTACACCTGCTGGTTGGCCTGATGAATTTCAATCAACTGCTGACTAAAAGAGATCATTAAGGCTCTGACTTTGAAAAAAAAAAAACACCCCAGTTCAGTGGTTCTCAACCCTGAGTGCACGTTGGAATTACTGGGGTTGCTTTCCCAAAGGCTAAGGTCTGGGTCCTATGCCCAGAAATTCTGACTTAATTGCTCTGGGGTGTGGCTTGGGCTATGGGAATTTTTTTAATTTTTAATTTTTTTAGCTGCGTGGGGTCTTTGTTGCAGTATTCAGGATCTTTTCTTGTGGCACTCCAGCTTTCCATTTGTGATGCACAGGCTCAGTAGCTGTGGCACATGGGCTTAGTTGCCCTGCAGCATGTGGGATCCTAGTTTCCTGACCAGGAATCAAACTCGTGTCCCCTGCATTGCAAGGCAGATTCTTAACCACTGGGCCACTGGAAGTCCCTGGGCCGTGGGAACTGAAACAGCTCCAGGTGATCCTAATATGCTGTCAGTGATAAGACCCACATCTCCAGTACCTGTGGCTGCAGGGACCTAGTGCTTGCCTCTCCCGTGTGTGTTTGCTCCCCTCCTGTGTCTCTGATGGGAACCAGGAACAATTCTCTCAGATGAGTAATGAGATCAGGGTCCAGACCTCCCCGGCTTATCCTAGATCTGCTTGGAAAAGATTGCACAACCTGCTCCATAACTTCCAAGCGGTGTGGCTGGTGGGTCAAGCTCACCAGCTCTGAGTCTCAGCTTCTTTGTGGGTCCCACGTCTCCCTGGGCCTCTCCTGTGGGGTTGTTCTGAGGGTACTGAGTGAGGCTGGCTGTGGATGTAGCGTGGAAGGGTTGCAGCCCTGCTATGCTTAAAGACCAGGCTTATTCACAGCACACCATGCATTCTCTCCCAGTTGCTGCTGATACAAGGAACTCCTGGCTTGGGTGGATGGGGAGCTGAGGAGGAGATGGGTAGCAGCGGTCACTTCCCTCATTCTGATGGACTCAGGTCACACTGATGGGTGCTCGAATCTTCTGTGCTCTGCTCTGAACCAAGGCCACTGATGCTGGCCCTGATGGGATTTTAGGGTTCACAACATGCTGGGAGCTGGGCAGCCCAGCGGTGTTCCTGGTATGGATAAGCTAAGGCTGGGTGATGGGATGATTTCCTGACGCCTCACAGCCAGGAGGTTGTGGAGCTGGAGACAGATGCCAGGCAGACCCCATGGAGTCCCTCACTGGGGCCACACAGCAGTGGAAGCAGCAAGACCAGGGTGAGAGCCAGGTCTGCAACCTCAGAGCTGGCCTCTCCCATCCTGGCCATCAGATGTCACCTGGCAGTATGGGCCAACCGAAGTTGTTGACTTACACTGGATCTGAGAACAGGGAAAATGACAAGAGGCTCAGTGTGGGGTGTGGGATGGGGGTAACTCTCACCCAGACACCCCCTCGACAGCAATTCAGAGGTTCCCAGGAGACCTGCCCCAGGCCCTGACCTCCCACTTTGCTCCTTTTCGGCCTTCCAGTTTGCTACATCTCGGCCTTGGTCCTGTCTTGCTTGCTTACCTTCCTCATGCTGGTCCACTCGCTGGTGACACACAGGTTAGTGGCAGGCTCTGACACCCCCTGATACAGATGTGGGGGAGAGGTCAGGCCTGCAGGACCCCTGACCCAGGAGGGGAAAATCTTGGGACTGGAGGGAGGGAGAATGCCTGCAGGACCGAGCTGTTCCTGAGGCCATCTGCCCTGCAGTGGGTGGAGAAGGTGGGGTGTCCCTGTCTGGTTGGAGAAACGTCCGTAAGTAACGCAGGGCACGGCTGATGAAGGGCTGAAATGTGGAGTTTGTCCTCTGAGGAGGGGTTACATGGGAGAGCTGGCATCCTACTGGGAGATGAGGGAGGCAGGGTGCCATGGGCGAGAGGAGCTGCGTGAGCAAGAGCAAGTGAGTGTGGGTGAGGGGGTGGGCCGGCTGGCGCCTGGGACACCGGAGAGATTCTTGTGGGATATTGAATGCCAAGCCGCCTACCTCGCCCTTTCATGGTGAATGGTAAGGAGCACTGAAGAAGTGTGAGCAGAGAAGGACAGAAGTTTCTGGTTGGGAGTTGGGTGGGTGGGAAGGGGAGGGCCAGGGACTTAGCAGGGAGCTGGTCTGCATGCTTTACACTGATCAGGCCTCAGGGTTCCTGCTCCAGGATCTTTTCTTACTGGGTTGGTGCTAATTGTTGTTGTCGTTGTTCAGTTGCTAAGTCGTGTCTGACTCCTTGCAACCCCGGGGACTGCAGCACACCAGGCTTTCCTGTCCTTCATCAACTCCCAGAGCTTCCTCAAACTCATGCCCATTGAGTCAATGATGCCTCCAACGATCTTGTCCTCTGTCACCTCCTTCTCTTCCTGCCTTCAATCTTTCCCAGCATCAAGTCTTCCAATGAGTCGGCTCTTCGCATCAAGTGGCTAAGGCTCTCAAGCCTCTGCCTGCCTGGACTGTGGCCTTCTGCCCTGGTGGCTAGCTAGCTGCAAGTCACTTTCCATTCCTACTGTTGTGTCTCACTTTCCTGACTTGGCTCAGGTTGAGTCTTCTGTTTTAATTTGTCTCCCTTGATCCCTGCCCCAACCCCTACCAGCTTACTCTTATTCATCCTTTAAGACTCAACTCAGGCATCACCTCCTCTGGGAAGCCCTCCCTGACCTCCCAGGCTGGGTTAGTAGGCTCCACTGGGCTCCCACAGCCCAGGGCTTCCCTGCCTGTGGCTGTGGGTTAGACTGGGAGTTCAGCCAAAGGCCGGCCCAGAGCTGGGAATAAGGAAGCATGTGTGCTCCCTGAGATCCCTACCTTCCTCACTCCCTCCCTAGGACGAACCTGCAAGCTCTGCACCGAGGGGGAGCCCTGGACATAGGCCCCCTGACCCAGAGCCCCCGCCCCTCCCGTCAGGCCATATTCTGTTGGATGAGCTTCACCGCCTACCAGACTGCTTTTACCTGCCTTGGTGAGCCCCCCTGGCCCGCTCTACCTGACCTCAGCACTGACCTCCATCTGACCCCAGATGCTGGCCTGAGTAGGGGAGGGAATGCACTGCAGGTCCTGGCTGCCCCTGCGGGTCTGCCTGTGCTGGAGCCGACGCTGGGGTAAAAGCAAAAGGAAGGAACCGCTTTGCCTCCCCTGCCCTCAGGGAGTCTAGACAGGTGGGATGAGAGGGAGGGGTTAGGTGCAGGAGCCCTTGGTGAAAGAACATCCATCACTAGGTTGGCTCCTGGGTGCCACCAGGTGCTGGCACAGAGGGTGACCCAGGGCTGGAAAGTTGAAGGAGGCACATTCCTGCTTTTGTAAGGGAGGGCTATATCATGATGGGCTCTCAGGAGGTAATGAGATCCCTGTCACTGGGAGTATTCAAGCATGACTGTTATTATTGTCCAGTCACTAAGTCACATCCTACTCTGCAACCCCGTGGACTGTATCATGCCAGGCTTTCCCATCCTCCAATAGCATGGTTATGTGGCCATTATTGGGGGGTGCAAAGGGGTCCTACTCTGAGAGAATTGGACTAGATGGACTTCAAGGATCCTTCCACGCTTCAAGTTTCTGATTCTCCCATTGGGCACTGCAGTGAGTCAAGTCCTCTCAAATGTGAGCGGACTGAAGCCGGCAAGGGCCTGATTTCCCTTCCTGCTGGTTCTCTCAGTTCTCACCTCTCTGGGTAAGGTGGGAAAAGACGATAAAAGGGTAGAGGGACTATTAGCACTAAAAGTCATAATTCCTCGAATTGGTAAACTTGAAGCCTCTGAAGCCCTTTTGTACACATCCCATGTAAACAATTAGCCCATCATTTCAATAGACAGCTTTCAGGTGCCTACCATGGGCCAGGCTCTGGCCAGTAGGAATGTAAACATTAATTTCAAATACTGTCTTGTCCTTAAGGTTGCAGGAGCAATTGGGGAAAAAATAACATTTGCAAAGCACTTTGTGGTTTTCCAAGAGCGGCCACAGATTTTGTCTCACTGCCTCCTCAGCGCGGTCCTCCTGGGTAGGGGCCGCTCTCCTCTTTTCACAGAAGAAGAAACCAAGGCTCAGAGAGGTTAAGTAACTCGCTCAAGGTGGCCCAGCTAAACAGCAGCAGAGCAGGGATCTGAAACCGGGTCTACCGGATTCCAAAGCTGTGAGCGCCTGGGAGTGGCGGGGGTGGGCTGATGTCTGCGCCCCTCCTCCCGATGCTGGCAGGACTCCTGGTGCAGCAGATCCTCTTCTTCCTGGGGACCTTGACCCTGGCCTTCCTGGTGTTCATGCCCATGCTCCACGGCAGGAACCTCCTGCTCCTCCATTACCTGAAGTCCTCGTGGTGAGTGAGGAAGGGGCTGACGGTTCTGGGACCCCTTCCCTAAGGGCCACGAACAATGACACCCTCCCTATCCCCTCACCTCCCACAGGCCCTTCTGGCTGACCTTGGTCCTGGCTGTGACCCTGCAGAACGTGGCAGCCCACTGGGTCTTCCTGGACACTCACCATGGACACCCGGGGCTGACCAACCGGTAAGGTGGCTCCTGGGCTTGTGGCTCCCTCAGGCCCTCGGCCACTTCTTCCCTGTCTTCCTTTCTGTGCCTTTCTCCCTCCACTGCTGTCTTTCCCCTTTCTCTACCAGGGGGCCCCAGCGGGTGGTGAAAAGACCTCGCCTTATCCACAGAGAAAAGTGGGCTTGGCCCAGCTTAGTTCAAAATGCCTCTGTTTACCTGTCACAGGGCCAGAAATACCCGCTGAGCTTTCCTTATCTTGGGGATTAGCCCTGCTCTACCCTTTGCAGGAGGGAGGTTAACAGCCATGTCATTTCTCTGCTAGGCTGTGGGAGGATCCTGGCCCCAGGAGAGGCTTAGAGTTGTGGACAAGGGACCCAGAGAAGGGAGGTGGGAGACACCAGGATCATAGAAAGATCCAGGTGGACCTGGAGTGAAACCCCAAATCTGTCACTGACCAGCTAGGCAGCCTTAGCTAAGTCACCCCATCTCCCTGGGCCTCCTAGATTGGAGGGATAAGTGAGCTGGGTTAAGAGAGCGGACATAAGGCACAAGCCGGGTGCACAGAGGTGTACTCAGTAAATACACGGCAGCTGTGGTCATCTCAATCTGACACTGACCCTGAGGAAGGGCCTCTGTGTGGGGACCTGCCTCAGCCCTCCTCTCCTGACCGTAGGCGAGCACTCTATGCAGCCACCTTCCTCCTCTTCCCCGTCAACGTGCTGGTGGGCACCATGGTGGCCGCCTGGAGAGTGCTCCTCTCCGCCCTCTACAACGCCGTCCACCTTGGCCGGATGGACCTCAGCCTGCTGCCACCTAGAGCCGCCACTCTTGACCCCGGTAAGGTCACCGGGCAGGAGCCGAGGGTAGGGGAAGCTCAGGCTGGCCAAGCAGGGAGGGGGGGTCTGCCCTGACCTAGTCTCCTTGGAGGATGTCCGTAACCCTGAGCCGTGGGTATGTGCAGGGGGCCACTTGCAGTGCATGTGCTCAGGTGTCCACGTGCTCGCATGCAGGGCATGCAGGACACTCCCCATGTCTGTGTTACGGGCCGCCTGGGCCCTCCCCGACTAGCACTGCCTCCTCCACCCACCCAGGCTACCACACATACTGCAACTTCTTGAAGATGGAGGTCAGCCAGTCACACCCAGCCGTGACGGCCTTCTGTGCCCTGCTCCTGCGAACTCGGAGGCCCCAGCCCTGCGTGATCCCCCAGGATGGCCTCAGACTGGGAGAGGAAGAGGAAGGTGCGCCTTTCCACTGGGGATTGGGGGGGAAGTTGAACCCACCTGGCTTCTTCCAGGAGGAAGGCACGCCCCCCTCTCCAACCCATGCAAGGAAGAGAGGGCCAGGAAAATGCTTACTTCCTCTCTGGGCTGCCTGTGGGAGAGAAGAAGTGAGAATTTTCCTGGTCTGTCTCAGGGTAACTTTCTCCTTGATACTAACGTATACACACTGTATGTCACATGTGTGTACACACACTTAGTTCTCACTTGGGGAATGAGACCGCTGTCTTGCTATGGGGCTCTGTCGCCCCTACCGCCCAGGCCACCCCCTACTCTCCTTCTAAGCAGTCTGTCTTCCCCCTGCCCTACTGCCTGGGTGTAGTAGGGAGGGGGACACTGAACTGGCTCCAGTCCCCTCCACAGAGCTCCTCCTCTCCCTCTCCTACCGGCCACCCAGAGGAGGACCACCTGAGCTTGAACAAAACCCTTTTGCAGCCCCACACGTCTCCCGGCTGCCCACTCTGTGAAATAGCACCTGGAGCCCCTGTCTCATCAACCTCCCCCACTCTGCACCTGGGA
The DNA here is from genome assembly GCF_054371585.1 of Giraffa tippelskirchi. Lineage (NCBI taxonomy): Eukaryota > Metazoa > Chordata > Mammalia > Artiodactyla > Giraffidae > Giraffa > Giraffa tippelskirchi. The sequence continues at coordinate 33,118,699 of NC_137286.1, read as the reverse complement.
TTTTCAGATTCTGCCCCCATCTTGGTGCTGGGGTGGGGGGTGGGGGGCGGGGTTTGGCTGGGTGTTTGTTGAGTGACTCACAGAAGGCCTTTTCTCAGGGATTCAGCTGCTACAGACCAAGGACCTGGTGGCCAAGGGAGTGGGGCCCAGGGCCCGTCAAGGCAGGGCTCGCTGGGGTCTGGCGTACACACTGCTGCACAACCCAGCTCTGCAGGCCTTCCGGAAGACAGCCCTGCTGGGTGCCCGGGCCAACGGTGCCCAGCCCTGAGGCGGGGGAAGGCCACACCGCCGTGTCCTCGCCTCCCAGCCCGTCCCTCCCCGGCTCTCCCAGCATCATCACCATGGCCATGGCAGCCCTCTGCTTGGCCCCAGCTCTGCCTGCAGGTCCCGGGGATTTAGCGGGACCAGCCAGGGATTGCTCTGGTTGGATGGAAGTCTGCCAGCACTATGAGCCTCAAGCCTCGGGAAGGCTCTGGTCTGCCCCTCTTGACCTTAGGAAGCCATGAGGGCTCTGGAGAAGGCGAACGGTGGTTTTGCCTCTTGGTCCAGGAAGCAGTGGAAGCAGGTCCAGGCCCCTCCCAACGCCTGGCCCTGCCGCCAGCATCCAGGCTTCCCTGAAGCCTTCTCCTGACCGGGGTTGGCGATTCAGGCCAGGACAGCCTAGCCTTCCAGCTTGGCCCTCTCAGCTTCAGACGGATCTCACCACCGTGACGAGACGCAGTGCATCCTGTCTCCTGCAGCTTTCCCCCTCTCCATTGGGGGGCCCTCATGGCTTGCAAGGCAGCCCAGGAGGAAGCCATGGGCTCCTACCCCACAGCAAAGTCATGGCTCAACCAGGCCCCACACCAAGCTGGCCACACTTGAGAGCCTGATATTTTTTTAGTTGGTATGCCCTTAGAGATTATGAAAGAGGTTAGTGTGCTCTCTGTAATAAACTTGTGCTTGAGAAGCAGTCCTCCTGAGGTGGGAGGGCGGGGGATATGTGGGAAAACCACCCGGACTCTCAGTGAATCAACACTGTGTTTGTGGGGCTTGAGTGGGGTTGGGCTATTCTGGTCACGTACTGGGCTTGGGTGGACAGGGCAGAGGGGAACCCGTGGCCACATCTCTTTGGGTGGTGGAGACACTGGGGACCCAGGGTGTCACCCCTGAGATGTGTGAGTGTGGGCTTTGGAAGTAGGACTGATTCTAGGTCTTCAAGAATGGGCAGGATTTGGGGAGCAGGAGAGATTTCAGGAGAAAGCAATATGAATAAGAGTATGGAGGTTGGAGTGGGGGGGCTCCCCTAGTGGCTCAGAGAGTAAAGAATCTGCCTTCAATGCAGAAGACCAGGGTTCAACCCCTGGGTCAGGAAGATCCCCTGGAGGAGAAAATGGCAACCTACTCTAGTATTCTTGCCTGGGGAATTCCATGGGCAGAGGAGGCTGGTGCCTGGGGAATTCCATGGGCAGAGGAGGCTGGTGGCTGGGGTAACAAAGAGCTGGACAAGACTGAGTGACTAACACACACACACACACACACACACACACACACACACACGTGGAAGGAGACTGGCCTGCAGGGGGTTGGCTGAGGTAGGGACTACTGTGCGGCTAGGGCTACCGAGGGTGGGGCAAAAGTGGCCACCCCACACACCTGGATCAGTGGGGCCTCAAGGATGTCTGTACAGTTAGTGAAGACCAACCTTCACCACAATCCCGAACCCAAACTACAGCCTCAAATTGGCAGGAAGCCAGGTGAGGCCAGGGAACTCCAACTCACCTTCAAGGGTGCCCAGGAATAGGACAAGGCAGGCAGGGATGATCCCTCTGAAGCCCATTGAAAAATGTATTCCTAGCCCTGTGTCAGTGATTGACAGGGCCTGTCCTTAATATGGAAACAGTCATAAGAGAGTGTGATCAGACTGGGACACTCAGGGCTATGTGAGCCAGAGGAGGGGGCCTAGTCCAATTTGAGGGGGTGAGGGAAAAGCATCCAGGAAAGATTTCTGGAGGAGGTGGTACCTAAGCCGAGTCTCAAAAGCTGACTTGGTCAAATGATAAGCAGGAAGATGTCCAGAGAGATGGAATAGCATAAGTAAATATACAGAGGATGACACATCTCAGAGCATTCAAGGAACAATTAATTAGCCGTTCCCAGAGGGGTGGGGAGAGGTGACTTCAGAGAGCCAGTCAGAGGGTCCAGGAATGTCTGACCAGAGACTCGGGCTTCACCCTGAGAGCACAGGGGCCACAGGTGACTTTAAAACAAGTGAGTAGCTAGTTCATTCAGGGCACAAATGTTCCCCAGCTGCCCCCGACTCAGGTCTCAGGCCTACATCCTACTGCAAGAAGCCAAGCCTGCTCAGCTGTGAACACAGCCAGAGATGTCAAGGGGTCCACATTGGCTTAGGATTATAAAGCCTTAGATGCTCAGAGTCAATGGAACCCTTGACATTACCATGTCCTACTCCATCCTTTGTTTTCTGAGGAAACCAAAGTCCAGAGATGGGCAGTGACTCACCCAAGGTAACATTGCACAGGGGACTTGGCTCCATCCTGCTGTTTTCCATCAGAGGTGCAGTCATCCTCGACATGTGCTCTGGTGACAGCAGCGCAGCAGGAGCTTCAAGCTGACAAGGGGGATGGGGAGATATTGTGTGCAGAAGGAGGGGGAAGGGGGGCTGGCCAGACTCCAAGTCTCACAGCTGCTATCTTACGTTCCTGGGCCTCCCTGTCTCCACTTTGCTGGTCTCAGCAGTTCTGGGGGCTCTGGTCAGAGACCTCGGAGCTTCTCTCACAGGCTCTTGTCCCTAAGCATAGCACCCTTTGATCTGGAAAGGGGTGGGGTTGGAGGCAGCAGGGTTCCTAGGTCCAGACAAAACTCCAGGCAGACACAGGGGAGCATCAGAAATGCTATTTATTTCTCTGCTGCCCCCAGGCTGGCTAGCCTCTCCCGAGGTTGGGGGGAAGGCAGGCTGTAGATGTGTACCTGGAGAGGAAGGCAAGGCAGGAATCCAGGACGGAGGGGCACACCAAGGGAGGAAGAGTTGGAGATGAGCACCATCCTGGGTCTTCTAGTCCTGTCTGAGGACAGAGACTCCCAAGCCCTCAAGTCATTAGAGAACACCGAAGGTCAGCAGGAGCTCAAGCAGGTCAGGGAGCCTCAAAGCCACGCCAGCCACTTTCTCTGTGTCCTAATTCTACATCTCCTGTGCCTGTCTGCTTCAGGCTACTTTCCCGCCCAGCCCCAAGCACCAGGCCCCAACCATAGCCTTTGACAGGTTGTCAGTCCCAGTGCCTGGAGTTCCATCAGTGAGGCTCCCCCTAGGTGGTTAGAGCATCACCTGGTCAGCATGCTGCCCCTGAGACAGAGGAGCATGTGCAATGTGGTTAGCAGCAATTAGCACCGTAGACGGTGAGTTAGGGGATCCAATTCTGTCCTAGTCACTAGCTTTGAGCAAGTCTAGAAGTTGGGGTGCTGAATGTCCCAGAAGGGATGAGAAGGGGAGGTAGGAAGGAGGGAAGTCCCTGATGCAGGCTCCAAGAATTGCTACCCCCAGGCCCCTGCATCACTTGTGAGGGACAGCCAGCAGTCAGGGCAGGAGTCAGCAAGCCCTCAGGTAGGGGTGGGGCTAGAAGGAAGCAAGGAAGAGGAGGAGGAGGCTCTGGCCCAGCAGAAGCAGGCCAGGGGGCTGCTTCCCAGAGACCCCTTCTGCTGCTGCTGCAGCCTCGGGGCCCCTGGCGCGGCTGAGGTAGATGATGACCACGTTGTCCTCTGGACCCGATGGCTGCACCTCATTGTCGACCGTGTAGCAGACCTTCCCCTCGGCCGCTTTGCCCTGGAACCTGCGCCCCAGAGCATCCTCGCCACCCTCACCTGGTGTGGCCAGGGCCACATTTACCGAGCTCTCCGCACTGCCCAGCTCATTGGTGGCCAGGCAGCTGTAGGTGCCCTCCTCCAGCTTGCCAAAGTCAGGGATGAGCAGGCTGCCATTGGCAAAGGCTTGAAAGCGCGGGCGGCTGCTGGCTGCCAGGACACCAGGCAGGGCACGCCCATCGGCACCCACGTTGGGGCTAGCGATCTCCACGGTGCCACCGGGTGTCTGGATGTGCCAGTGGAGCTGAGGAGCCGGCTGCCCATCCACGTCACAGTGCAGTGCCAGCACGAAGCCTGGACGCAGCTCGGCCCCATCCTGGCTGGGCTGGTAGGTAAGCTGCACCGAGGGTGCGGAACAGGGCAGCGGCAGCAGGCGGTTCAGCCGCGTGCCCTTGAGCACGTGGGGCGAAGTGCAGGTGATGTTGTCCTGCTCTGGGATGGACACGGCCGTGGTCAGGGCCCACGTCTTGAACCACACGATGCCGCAGGTACAGTCGAAGGGGTTATCGTTGATCTGCAGGTGAGACAGTGCAGTGAGCGGGGCAAAAGTGCCCTCAGCCAGCGTGTGCAGGCGGTTATGGTTGAGCTGCAGCGAGCGCAGGGCGCGAAGGCTGCGGAAGGCGTCGCGGGGGATGAAGGTCAGCTCGTTGCTGTCCATCTTGAGCAACTGAAGGGCGCTGAGGCTGTGCAGGTCGCTCCAGGCAAAGTCGGAGATGAGATTGTGGCTGAGATCCAGGCTCTTGAGTTGGCTCAGAGAGGCCAGGGCACCCGCGGCCACGCTGCGGATCTCGTTGTGGGCCAGCCACAGTGACTGCAGCCGGGGCACCTCCCTGAAGGCGCCCCCCGGCAGGCTCGGCAGCTGGTTGGCCGACAGGCTCAGCGTGGTCACGTTGGCCGGGAAGCCGGATGGCACGGCCTGCAGGTCACGGTAGGCACAGTCGGCAATGTGGAAGCCGTACTTCTCCCCGCATTCACAGGGCTCTGGACAGGCCTGTGCCAGGCCCACGAGGACCACCAGGCACAGCAGACGCAGCTCCTGCATCCTGCAGAGAAGGACATGCCTCCAAGGTGACCCCCAAAGACCCACAGAAGGCACTTGTCCCTCTCAGCAACCCGACACAGAGCTCTTCCCCATCAGATGCCCTGCCCACATAATCCAGATAAGACACCCCCCACACCATCTAGCCCACCACCCCCATTCTACAGAAGGGGAAACTGAGGCCCACAGAAGGTCCAGGACTTGCCCGAGGTCACGCAGTCAGGAGGGGGTGAAGACAGGACGGAAGAGGACCCCAGCTCCTTTTCTGAGCCGAGAGCTCTCCCTGCCTCCGCCGGCTCCTAGCTGACTTTGTGACTTGAAATCTGTTTTCCAGCCGCCTCCTCCCCCAGCATTTGGCAGAGCCTCTCTCCTGCCCTCCCACATCCTGGCCACAGCCCCTCCCCCTGGAGCCCCCCAAAGGTATGCTCTGCCCCCTGGCCTAGACAAGGCCCCTTGTGCAGTGCACACCACCCCCATCCGCCCCACCCACCGCTCTTCCGCTCCTACCAGCCGTGACCACAGCACACACCAGACCCTTTCTACAGACTCACACCCTTGGCCTTTTTGGTTCAAACTACACCAGGCAGCTGCCTAAATAACCCCCTGCCAGGACCTCTCAGCTGGCTTGGATGAGGCTAGTGGCTCAACCCAAATACTGCTGGGGTTTCCAGAGCCGCAGTTGTTAGAGGGATCCGTGGCCTCTGGACAGATCCAAGCAAGGAATTGTCTGAGTACCCCAAACCAACAGGAAATTGCCCAGTCCCCATGCCCAGTAGACTGCTTTCTCCTCCCACTGGCCCTTGGAGCCCTTTTGCCACTGACTTACCTTCAAACTACCCTTTCTTAGTCAAGCAGAGCTTCTTCTAAGATGGAACCAACAAGAAACAAAGAAAGAGTCAGTCCTGGACAGTCTGCAGAGCCAAGGGAAGATGACGATGCTGGAGGGAGGGGCAGCCTGGTCCCTGTCCCACCTTCAGTCTGCACACCTGGGCCTGCCCTTATCTAGACAGGGTGCCTGAGAGCATCTGTTGAGACGAAGCTGCAGGAAGGGAACCCAGGCAGTTCATATACTCCCTCCTTCCAGCAAAACGACTGCCTCTCTGCAGCAACAAGGACCCGTGTTTCATAAGTGACACCAGAAACTTGAGGGGGAAAAGATGCCAAATTTTTTGTTGTTTTTTTTTCTCTCTCTCTCACTCACTTTTAGCAGCTTCAACTTCCTTAAAGACACAGCACTAGCTGGACAGGACCCAAGAAAAGATGGGGCCAGAAGGATTTTATGGGAGGGAGGGGTGAGAAATTGAATCCCATGGAAGGTGGGGGACTTTAAACCTCACGTGGTAAAACCGTGCTTTTTGTTTTGTGGCATAGAACAAGAGAAAAAGGAGAGGGCATTCTCCAAGTTGTGCATGTGAGGGACTGTGTGTGCATGTCTGAGTGTGGGTGTGACATCTCTGTGTGTGGATGAGTTTGTATATGTGTGTGTGTGTGTGGATGTGGGTGTGAGATCATGTATGTGTAAATTTGTGTGGGAATGTTTGAGTGTGTCTATTTGTGCAGGTTGTGAGGCTAAGTCTTCGTGTGTTTGTGTGGATTGTGCGTGAGTCTAATTCGTATATTTGGGCATATGTGTGTGTGTGTTTATGTGTAGACATGAATGTGCATCTCTGTGACCATGTGTCTGTGTGGGTGGTGGGTGTGTTCCAGTGAAAAGCTGAGGCCAAAGCGTATAAAACACCCACCGTGATCCAGAGTCTCAGGGAGAAGCCAAAACTTCAGACCTGTTTTTGTAAGAAAACACATCCTCCTCACCAGCCCGCTGCCCCAAGTCACGCCTGCCTGCTGGCTCCAAGGCTGGGCTGCCCTAAACACTTGAAGTCCCAGGAGGTCTCCCGAGGAGCCTAGAGCCGGGAGAGGAGGGCGGGGAGGCAGGCAGGGGTGTGACCGCACTCCAGTCGGGTAAAAGGAAGCTCTGGACAGGAATCGGCCAGGCTTCAGCTTTCTGATGGGGATTCTGAGGCACTGAGGCTCACGGAGATGGTTCTATCACCCAGGACTGCCCACCTGGCAGCCAGGTGAGGTTGAGGACCTCACTCCTTCTGTAATATTCTCTCTGGGGTCTCCCAAAGTGCCTGAAACCCCACTGTTGGCACTGCTTGTCTGGAGAGGCAGCATCACTCTCTGAACCCCACTGTTCCAACTCCAACTGCCTCTGGGGGAGGAGACTCACACCCAGGTCTTGTTTCATGTATGTATATTTTTTATTTCTCTGAAATTAATAATAGCCTTTTTAAAAAAGTGTCCTTCTATCTGCATTGTCTGTTTCTTCAAGTTGCCTTTTTTTTTTCCTGTTAGTTTACTTGTTTAGAACTATCTTTCCTTTTAGAGGTTTTCTCAGTTAATTCACTCAACATAAATTTACTTCCATGTGTTGAAAGGGAGACCCCTCTACTAGGGAAGAAGCCTGTTGAAGGCAGACAACTTGTTCTCCCAGTTGCTGTTAACCCCTAGCCCAGAGAAGATGCTCAATAAATATCCCTTGACTTAATGAGTGAGTGAGCTGGGTGAGCATCAGATGCCAGAAATGAAAGCACTTTGGAGGTTCCCTTCTTCACGCCCTCTTTTACAGACAGGGACTCTGGGTCCAGACCGGGTTCCTTAGGACAGGACGTTTTAAGGCTATCTCAGACAATGTAGGGGACCCACTTCCCATGTGGCGCTAGTGGTAAAGAACCCGCCTGCCAGTGCAGGAGACATAAGATGTGTGAGTTCTATCCCTGGGTTGGGAGGGAGTGACCACCCATTGTAGTACTCTTACCTGGAGAATCCCATGGGTAGAGGAGCCTGGCAGGCTACAGTCCACAGGGTCACACAGAGTCGGACACACAACTGAACGCATGAGCATGAGTAGGGGGTCCACACTCTGTTGGGTGTGTGAGCATGTTACCAGCCTTCCTGGGGGTCCTTGAACCTCATTGCACATTGTCAAAGACCTTGATGGTAACCCAGCACCAGGCCACCCTCAGAATCCCATGCAGAATAGCTGAGGGGGGTGTGTGCGGGGACAGGAGCTATGGCAGGAGAAGCAAGAGTAACCTGCCCACCCAGGCAGAACCGAGTCTGCATCTATCAGTCACTGACAACCCTTCCCCATCTGCCCAGATCCCATCACCTCCTGAGGGTAAAAAGCGGGCAGCATGACCCACCTCTCCCAGGAAGGACAATAGGTCAAGGGCCACCAGGACCCAGTGGGCCTCTACCAAGAAGCATCTCGTGTCCTCCAAGGCGCTTCACAGTGGGCCACAAGGAGCCACCCATCAAAGAGCCTGAGAAGTGGTGGCCCGCCTCCAAGGGCGGGACTTATCACCTCCTAGGCAGCCCCTCGACTCTCTCCAGGTGCCATCATCTTATCAAGTTCTTCCTGCAAATCCTGTCACACAGGAGATGATGTGAGCAGGTAAGGACACAGCCGGGAGTCAGCTCCCCTTTCTCTTCCCAGGCCAGGGGCTCCTTGGAGGCCTGGAGATGGGGGTCCTTGGTGAGTGTGCAGACACCCTGACTGTCCCCAGATCACAGATGCGGGCACAAAGGCCCAGGACTAGAGAGCATCTCTCAAACCCCAAACCTCCGCACCATCCCTGGGTACCCGGCAGCCCTTCAACAGTGGAAGGGAGAATTGGGAGGTGGGGAGTGGGTGGGAAGGAGTCAAGCCTGCAAGCCCTTCCTGCCTGCCCCAGCCTGGCTCCTGTGGGCCTCAGGGTAGAGTGCCCAGCAGTCCTGGGATGTGGGGCTTTCGGTGTTAAAATCCAGACAGTCTCAGGCCAGCTGGAACAGCTGATCATCTTAACAGGGGAGGTGGTGCTCGCCTCTTGCCAGAGTTTTTCTTCCGGTTCCCCCTTCTCCAGCCCTCCTCGGAAGCCCAGCCCTCTTTCCTCCCATCCCTCCAGCCTCTCCTTCCCACTGGGTGGCCAATCTCTCCCCAGATGCAGCGGCTGAGCCCGCCTGAAGCCCCCACCCCAAAGAGGCCTCACTCCCCCTGAGTGACCAGAGCCACGTCAGCTTTTCCTGGAAGGCAAAGAAAGATCTTGGAGAGAGAGAGAAAGAAAATAGAGTGAGAGGGATAGAGCCCAGCAGAGAGGGAACCAGAGAGAAGCTGAGAGACCAAGGAAAGAGAGACAGAGACGGGGGAGGGGTGAAAGAAAGCGCAGAATCACCAAGAGCCAGGATTAGAGCTGAAGGCAGAGAAAGGAAGACAGAAAAAGAGGTGGAGAGAGAGGGTCTGGTGGGCCTCGAAATCAGCTTTGAGAGGAAGGAGACAGAGGGCGCTCAGATGCGTGGGCAGCCACGGTGGTAGGGCTTTGCCCTCCTGCCAAGAGGGTGGGTGGGTCTTGATCCCAACCTCACTGTCTCTCCACCCAGCTTGTGGGAATAATTGGGAGGGAGCTCAGCTGCTCCTGGAGGGACTTGGGTAAGCCTGTGGGTCTCCCCGGAAGGACAGTCTGTCCTGGGCCATTGAGAATACAGTTTCTCTATTTCATGTGGGAGTCAGATGAGACTATCTGATGTCCTTCAGCCCCGATGTTCTAGAATTTCTCATGAATTCCTCCTCACGTGAGGAGTTTGTGTGCATGCGTGTGTTAGTCCACAATCATTTCTATTTACATGCACTGTGCTGGTTTTCCATGTGGGCTTGTTGGGACGTGCACCCTGCAGGTATGAGGGGTAGATAGCTTGAGCGTCAGCTCCTTGTGGGGGCTCCTGAGGCTGTAACTGGGGGCATAGGCCAGGCCCCATCTTCTCGCCTCCGCCCAGAGGCCCCCGCCCAGACAGCATGCCTGGCCCCTGGCTGACTCTACTCCTGTTCCCTTTCCCACCCTCCACCTTCCTCTCCATACACCCTCCCCATTGCTCAGGTATGAGGGTCTCTCCCTTCTCTTCTTTGGTTTCACTTCCTCAGACCATGAAAACCAGAAAGTGTCTCCATGATCTGCCCCACCCCCGACACTGCTCAGCTTCTCGTATCACCTGCTCCCACCTTGGGGCCCTGCTATTGCTCTTTTCTCAAACTGGACTCTGTAGGGCTCACTTCCTCTATCTCTGGAGACTTTCAAATACCAACTCCCCAGATCTTCCCCAGCCACCATATTGTCACTCTGTCCCCTCAGTTCAGTTCAGTCAGTTCAGGCGCTCAGTCGTGTCTGACTCTTTGCAGACCCCATGGACTGCATCACACCAGGCCTCCCGGTCCATCACCAACTCCTGGAGTTTACTCAAACTCATGTCCAACGAGTTGGTGATGCCATCCAACCATCTCATCCTCTGTCGTCCCCTTCTCCTCCCGCCTTCAATCTTTACCAGCATCAGGGTCTTTTCAAATGAGTCAGTTTGCATCAGGTGGCCAAAGTATTGGAGTTTCACCTTCAACATCAGTCCTTCCAATGAACACCCAGGACTGATCTCCTTTTGGATGGACTGGTTGGGTCTCCTTGCAGTCCAAGGGACTCTCAAGAGTCTTCTCCAACACCACAGTTCAAAAGCATCAATTCTTTGGCACTCAGATTTCTTTGTAGTCCAACTCTCACTTCCATACATGACTACTGGAAAAACCATAGCCTTGACTAGACGGACCTTTGTTGGCAAAGTAATGTCTCTCCCTTTTAATATGCTGTCTAGGTTGGTCATAACTTTCCTTCCACGGAGTAAGTGTCTTTTAATTTCATGGCTGCAATCACCATCTGCAGTGATTTTGGAGCCCCCAAAAATAAAGTCTGCCACTGTTTCCACTGTTTCCCCACCTATTTGCCATGAAGTGATGGCACCAGATGCCATGACCTTCGTTTTCCGAATGTTGAGCTTTAAGCCAACTTTTTCACTCTCCTCTTTGACTTTCATCAAGAGGCCCGTTAGTTCTTCTTCTCTTTCTGCCATAAGAATGGTGTCATCTGCATATCTGAGGTTATTGATATTTCTCCCAGCAATCTTGATTCCAGCTTGTGCTTCATCCAGCCCAGCATTTCTCATGATGTACTCTGCATATAAGTTAAATAAGCAGGGTGACATATACAGCCTTAATGTACTCCTTTTCCTATTTGGAACCAGTTTGTTGTTCCATGTCCAGTTCTAAGTGTTGCTTCCTGACCTACATACAGGTTTCTCAAGAGGCAGGTCAGGTGGTCTGGTATTCCCATCTCTTTCAGAATTTTCCACAGTTTATGGTGATCCACACAGTCAAAGGCTTTGGCATAGTCAAGGAAGCAGGAATAGATGTTTTTCTGGAACTCTGTTGCTTTTTTGATGATCCAGCGGATGTTGGCAATTTGATCTCTGGTTCCTCTGCCTTTTCTAGAACCAGCTTGAACATCTGAAAATTCATGGTTCACGCATTGTTGAAGCCTGGCCTGAAGAATTTTGAGCATTACTTTACTAGCGTGTGAGATGAGTGCAATTGTGCAGTAGTTTGAGCATTCTTTGGCATTGCCTTTCTTTGGGATTGGAATGAAAATGGACCTTTTCCAGTCCTGTGGCCACTGCTGAGTTTTCCAAATTTGCTGGCATATTGAGTGCAGCACTTTCACAGCATCATCTCTGAGGATTTGAAATAGCTCAACTGGAATTCCATCACCTCCACTAGCTTTGTTCGTAGTGATGCTTCCTAAGGCCCACTTGACTTCACATTCCAGGAAGTCTGGCTCTAGGTGAGTGATCACACCATCGTGATTATCTGGGTTGTGAAGATCTTTTTTGTACAGTTCTTCTGTCTATTCTCACCACCTCTTCTTAATATCTTCTGCTTCTGTTAGGTTCATACCATTTCTGTACTTTATTGAGCCCACCTTTGCATAAAATGTTCCCTTGGTATCTCTAATTTTCTTGAAGAAATCTCTAGTCTTTCCCATTCCATTGTTTTCCTCTATTTCTTTGCACTGATCACTGAGGAAGGCTTTCTTATCTCTCCTTGCTATTTTTTGAAACTCTGCATTCAAATGGGCATATGTTTCCTTTTCTCCTTTGCTTTCCACTTCTCTTCTTTTCACAGCTATCTGTAAGGCCTCCTCAGATAGCCATTTTGCTTTTATGCATTTCTTTTTCTTAGGGATTGTCTTGATCCCCGTCTCCTGTATATGGTCATGAACCTCTGTCCATAGTTCATCAAACTATGAGTTCATCAGGCACTCTATCATATCTAGTCCCTTAATTGTATTTCTCACTTCCACTGTATAATCATACGGGGTTTGATTTCGGTCATACCTGAATGGTCTAGCAGTTTTCCCTACTTTCTTCAGTTTAAGTCTGAATCTGCCCCCTCACCCTGCCTTATTCGTCCCTCTCCTTCTTCTTTTTTTTCTTTTTGCCGCAAGCCTGTGAGATTTACAGGATTTTAGCTCCCTGACCACAGATTGAACCCAGGCCACGATAGTGAAAATCCTAAACCACTGGACCACAAGGGAATTCTCTGTCCCTCTTCCTAACACCTTTGACATATCTCAGTGTAATTCTTGTCCATCTCCGCAGTCTGGATATGAGCTCCACGTGAGAGGGTACTTGGTTCTGTTTATTGCAATACCCCCAGCAACTGCCAAAAGGCCAGTCACTTAGTAGGTGCTCAATAAATAGTGTTGAATGAATTAATGAAGAAAGATCTCTAGGCTCCTCCCAGGAAGCCTCTGCCCCCAGCCCTCTGTCTGCCCAGGGTCTCACCAGCCCCTCCCTTCTGTGTGGCACTGCCCTCTCTGTCACTGGACACTCTCTATCTGGCCTTTCTGGTCCCTACCTCCTAGCACCATCCTCACTACCCTCTCCTGACCTTTCCCTTAGTTCACAGGGACCATTTTCAGCAGCAGAGCCAACTGGGACATATTTCATTGGATTTATTTTTGTTCTTCTGCAGGCCAATCCCACAATTTCCAGAAATTCAGACCTTGGTCACACACCCAGGGCACATAGCAGATGTCCAGTTTTCAGCCCCAGCCCTTCTCCAAGGCTAGAGGTGGGATTGGGGAGTGCTGTGAATGAATGAGGCTTTGAATTAATGTTCCAGACTGGGACCAGAGTTATAGGGTCAGGATACCTGTCCCTAAGTAGCTCTAGGGTGCTAAAACAGGCCAAAGGCTATTTGTTAGGGGTCAGCTTGAAAGGCTAGCTTTGGATGAAGGTGCAGATTTAGAAGGTGGGACAGGAGTATTTTAAAACCAGGTCTGAAGCAGGGTCTGGGATCCAGAATGGGAGAGTAGCAACGATCCCTGTGCTATTGGAAAGCGGAATCCTCGGCAGTAGGCAGAAGACTACAGAGTAATGTAAACAGACCAAAGGAGAAACAGGGAGACAAGGGCAGAGAGAGAAAGAAGAGAGGAGGGAGCAGGCAGAGCCGGAGCCATGAGAGAACAGGGTGGGAAAGGTGGTGACAGCCAGGAGGAGCGTGGAGTATCTTGCCAGCAGCAGAAAGCCCTCCGGACACCTACTTCCCATTAAAAGGCCAGGCTGCAGCACCATTTCCATGTAATCCTGCTCCACACAAACCTGCAGGAAGAGGTTTCAGGCAGGGCAGCAGGCTTCTCCCAACCTTGAGAGGCTTCCTGGAGGGTACCAGTGGGAGCATCACCTGGAGATGGAGGGAGGACAGGAGCCCCTGTTGAAGCCACTGACCACGGGGAAGCAGGGCCACAGGGCTGTGCTGACCTCAGCATAAGGCCGCCTCTCAGGGGAAGACAAGAAAAGGAGACAGGTGGCTGGCCAAGCTGGGGAGATGGCCTTGGCTGCAGAGAACTCTGGGAGAGAGCCAGGCAGGACAGAACGCTGTACCACGTAGGGGTGTAGGGGTTAGGAGGAGAGGGGTGAGCTGGGGGTCAGGAAGATTTGAGAGAGGAGCTTGGAACTTGAATGATTTTTCATAACAAAGAATGCAAATCATACAACAGAAAATCAAATGGACAGGGAGGGTTAATATAAAATATTACAATTCTCTGCCTCCCATCCTTCCCTCCCCCGCCCTCCCCAGAGGCAACAAGTTGGGATGGTTTCTGTTTTTAGTTCTGCTGTGGTTACACACATCAGGCCTGCCCAGAACGTTTGCAGAGCCTGGGACAAGGGTACACTGGGGGCGCACATACTGTATGTCTAAATATTTGGAAGTTGTAAATCCTGCAAACTACATAATATGTTCTATTCTCCTACCTTGAAAAATGTACTTTCATAAACACTTGAAGCCCAAGTTCAAATTTAGAATTCTTGTACTCTTTGGAGTCCTAGAACTAGACAGGCAGGCAGGGCCCACCCACCGTCTCCCACAGACCCCAGCTGACAGCTGTCCTGTTTCTCTTCCCACCCCAGGCTCCATCCTGTACCACGAGGGGCTCTATGCAAAGAGAAGTGAACGCCCCAGTCCCCACGCCCAAGCTCTGTCCACATCCCCTGCCTCCCTCAAACTGACTCAGGCAGGCCTCAGGGGACACACAACCTGGTGTAGCTTTCCCTCAGGAGAAGTGTTTAGGGTGAGAAGACTTACAGAGGCCCTGGAAGTAGGTTTCAGGCTGTTCATTTGGGCAGTGAATTCCAGGGTCCCAGGTCTAGAAGTGGGGTGCAGGCTCTAGGTGGAAAAGTCCCCCCTTGAGAGGCATGAGTAAGATGAGATTGCTAGATAAAATACAGGATGTCCAATAAACAACAATAATTTTTTAGCGTAAGTATGGCCCTAATACTACATGGGGCATATATAAGTGTGGGCCATACTTATATTGAAAAAAAAACAGAGCAACAACCATATTTGTTATCTGAAATTCTACTAACCATGGCAACTCTAGGCTAGAGTCAGAGCAGAGCCTTCAAAAGTGCAGGGCTAGTTAAAATAGTCCTGGTTCTTCTGTTGGTTGCATTTGTGCTCTAAATAGTACCCCTTCCTTCCTACTCCATAGAGTGGTACTGTGTGCTATGCTTTGTCACTCAGTTATGTCCGGCTCTGCGACCTGATGGACTAGCCCACTAGGCACCTCTGTCCACGGGGATTCTCCAGGAGGGAATACTAGAGTGGTTTGCCATGCCCTCCTGCAGGGGATCTTCCCAACCCAGGGACTGAAACCAGGTCTCCTGCATTGCAGGCAGATTCTTTACCATCTGAGCCACCAGGGAAGAAGACACCATCTAATGCCTTCCCACTATACAAAATGAGAAATTTACCACTCCTTTCTCTCCTCTTCCCCTCCCCTACACTCATCTACCTCTCAATCTGTCTGTAACAGTCTATCATTTTAAAAGAATGATGATATTTAAATGCTGTGATGAAGTCATAATTATGACAGTTGCATTTTGTCCTTAGATCGGCTTCAAAAGTTAAGAAAAATCAATAAACCAATATTACTAGGAGTATAGTTCACTGCTGAGCGAAGGAATATGTACCCAAGGATGATTTCCTTCCCTTCTGATCTGAGGTCGTGATGCCCAGGGCATTTAAAGGGTGGCTAAGAATGTCTCAAGGTCACATGTATTCAGTTTTCTTAGGCTCTATCAAGTACTCAAAGGCTTGCCACATTTTCATTTGCTTTATATTTGGGTGATGGCATTTTCTTGTACAGCTTTTGATTTTCATGGATTTTCTAATTGCTTTCTTTATTCCTATTGTCAAAAGAATAATGTGCCTTCACCAAATGCTAAAAATGACCCCGCTTTGTATAGTCTCCTTGTGCTGACATTGCCTCGTATTAAAAGCCCCTACTTTCTTTAATGACTTGCTTTATTGACATACGAGCTGCTTCTATTTATTTTTGCTTTTCAAGCAGCTGGAAGCCCTTTGAAACCCTGATGCCTTGTTCAGTTATAGAGCCCAGAATGAGGCCAGGCTTGAGAGGGCACCACTGACTTGATGGACATGAGTTTGAGCAAGCTCTGGGAGTTGGTAATGGACAGGGAAGCCTAGAGTGCTGCAGTCCATGGGGTCGCAAAAGTCGGACATGACTGAGCAACTGAACTGAACTGAGAGGGCATCTAATCAAAAGACCCCTTTAGAAGCCCCAAGCTCCTCCCTGATACTCCATCATAATGTTCCCTCTATAACACCATCAATTCTGGGGAACTTTTTACTCCAAAGAGGCCCATCACTTTGGAGAATTTTGAGGGTATCCTTCTTAGAAGAACTCCAAACACTATTAGTGGTTTCTGGAGCCCTGTGCCCAGCCCCAGTTCAGTGACTGCCCTCAGGAAGCTTCCAGTCTGTTGGTTTATCTTGCCGCTACATGAGGCTCCCACATGAGGAAAAACCCAACAGCCCATCCCAAAGAATGAGAGATCTTCTCTGGCTCTTCTCCTTACCGCTTCCTATTGGACACTTGAGACCTCTGTCCCAAGAAGGAGGGCTGGTTGTTGGTGGGAAGAGGGCAGAGAGGGGTTGGGAGGGCACATTGACTGACCTACTCCTCTTTAGGGTGTATGAACCACTAGGGGATACCCCAAAGGCCAGGGTGGGGACACTGAACTCAGAGGCAGTGCTGCCAAAATCTTGGCTCTTTGTGAACCAATGCCAAACAGAAATAAGGAGACAGAGTTATGGAGGAGAAGGAAAGAGTGGCTTTTTTACTTTGCCAGGCAAAGGGGGAACACAGTAGGCCAATGCCAGAAGAACTATACCCCATGTCCCCAGAGAGTAGAGAGAAGTTATATAGTCAGGCCGGAGAAGGCAACGGCACCCCACTCCAGTACTCTTGCCTGGAAAATCCCATGGATGGAGGAGCCTGGTAGGCTGCAGTACATGGGGTTGCGAAGAGTCGGACACGACTGAGTGACTTCACTTTCCCTTTCATGCACTGGAGAAGGAAATGGCAACCCACTCCAGCGTTCTTGCCTGGAGAATCCCAGGGACGGCGGAGCCTGGGGTGCTGTCGTCTATGGGGTCGCACCGAGTCGGACACGACTGAAGCGACTTAGCAGCAGCAGCAGCATATAGTCAGGCAGGAGTATGCAGTAAGAATCAAGGCAGTAACCGTCTTTCACAAAGTTTCAAAGGGGTGGGAATGCTGACAAGGGCAGGGTGTGTTTGGGATCTTAGGTGGTCTAGCCAGTCTCCTCATCTTGATGAGTCTCTGGTCCTTTAATGCTGCCTCAGGTGGTTTCTTTGCTGTTCCTCCTTTGACTGGCAGCTGTTCTAACCTTTGGAACTGAGAGAAGTTCTTGGAAGCTGGAGTCTTACCCATAAGAAATGGAGAAAAACAACAAAAAAGCCTCCATGCCCAGGAGCACACAGGGCCCTGCTCAGCATCAACAGCAGCACCCACCCTTGAAACCCTGTCTCTTCCAGGAGGTTCCTCTGATGAATTTTAGAGAAGAATCTTCCAGTTTGGGGCTGGAAGGGGATTTGAAAAAATTAATTATACCCCTGTTTTTGAAACCGTTTACCTCAGGTTGGGACTTGAACCCAGCCGAATCCCATGGTAGCTGGTTTTAGGACTTAATGCAGCTCAGGTTCTTGATGTCTCATTGCAGAAAGAATTCGTGAGAGACAAAGTGATAGGTAAGAAGTGGATTTATTCAGATTTAGAGAGGAGCACAGACAAAGTGTGGGCCATAGCAGAGAGTGAGTGCGGCCGCCAAATGTGGTGTGGTTAGTTTTTATAGGCCTGGTAATTTCATATGCATTATTCCGTCTATTTTGGAGAATGGGTGAAGGTTTTCAGGAATTGGGCCACTGCCCACTCCTTGGTCTTTTGATAGTGCCTTGGAAATGTCATGGCGCCTCTGGGTGTGTCATTTAGCTTGCTGACTGAGGATCAAGGTCTAGTCTTGTCTGCCATCTTGGTCCCATTTGATTCTAATCAATTTATGTTGTCTTGGGATATGTTATTCTTTCAAAAGATGTGCCCTGTCCTTTTCCCTCCTGTTACATTTTTAGCCTTTTTTTCTTTCTTACTTGAGGCAGGAATTACCAAAAATTGTACCTACCATTCTTTAAATACCATGTGCCAGACCTTTCATACAAACTATCTCCTTAAAACCACACAAAACATAGGCATTTTTATTACCCATTCTAGAGAAGGGAGGTCTTCCTTGGTAGCTCAGCTGGTAAAGAATCTGCCTGCAATGCAGGAGACCACGGTTCAATTCCTGGGTCAGGAAGATTCCCTAGAGAAGGGATAGACTACCCACTCTCGTATTCTTAGGCTTTCCTGGTGGCTCAGATGGTAAAGAATCCACCAGCAATGCAGGAGACCTGGGTTTGATCTATGGGATAGGAAGATCTCCTGGAGGAGGGCA
Source organism: Giraffa tippelskirchi (assembly GCF_054371585.1). Classification (NCBI taxonomy): domain Eukaryota; kingdom Metazoa; phylum Chordata; class Mammalia; order Artiodactyla; family Giraffidae; genus Giraffa; species Giraffa tippelskirchi. The sequence goes on along the minus strand of NC_137286.1, from coordinate 33,100,569 downwards.
TGGCAACCCACTCCAGTATTCTTGCCTGGAGAATCTCCATGGATAGAGGAGACTGGTGAGCTACAGTCCATGGGGTCACGAAGAGTTGGACACAACTGAGTGACTAAACACAGAGAAGGGAACACTGAGGCTCAGGTTAAGAAATTCATCAATGTCCCCTTGCTTAGGAAATAAGGGAACCAGAGTGCAAACTCTCTCCGGTTCTCAAGGGGCCTGACATTCTGGATCAATTGTGGCTTCATCAGGAAAGAGGAGGATAAGAGACGTGAAGGTGGAATTTGACCAAAATCCCAGCCACCAGAGGGCCAGTGTGAGGAAGGGAGCCAGGCCCCAACAGCCCATTGACTTTTCTCATGTGGACACCTAGGAGCCGGTGAAGATGCTTGGATGTGAGAACTACAGGACAAGAGCTGGGATTTGTGAATTCGGCATCTAGTGGAGAGGAGATAGATTAGCAAGGCGTGAGAGAAGGGGGCTGGGGTGCAGGGAGAGTTGTCAGGAGGTTGTGTCAGTCACCCAGAGGAGAAGCAGTAGGAAGAGGGGAGCAGTGGAGTGGGCAGGGGTGAGAGCAGCGAGGAAATGACCAGATGGAAACAAGTTGGGCCTGGGCCTGGGGTTGTTGCAGGAAGGGGGACCCCTTCCAAGGCCCGAGAGTGGGTTCTTGTCTAACACTCGGAAATGAATTGTCTGCAGAGACACATGTGTTGACAAAGCAAGAGACTTTATTGGGGAGGGGCGCCCGGGCAGAGAACAGAAGGGTAGGGGAACCCCAGAGAAGTGCTCTGCCTCATGGCTCTCAGTCTCAGGTTTTATGGTGATAGGATTAGTTTCTGGGTTGTCTTTGGCCAGTCATCCTGACTCAGGATTCTTCCTGGTGGCACACACATTGCTCAGCCAAGATGGATTCCAGTGAGAAGGATTCTGGGAGGTGGTAGGATGCGTGGTGTCTCCCTTTGACCTTTCCCAAACTCTGCCAGTTGGTGGTGGCTTGTTAGTTCCATGTTCCTTACCAGGACCTCCTGTGTAAAATAACTCACACAAATGGTTACTATGGTGCTTGGCCAGGGTGGGTGGTTTCAGTCAGTGTGTTTCTGCTGACAGGGTGAGCAAAGGGGCTTTCCCTGGGCTGGCAGAGAGAGCAGTCACTGCTTCTGAGCGAGGCTCCCAAAGTATGGTGGAGGGAGCAGCTTCAGTGGCCTAGAGACCCTCATTCATCCACTCCGCAGCATCCCCTGGGCTCCTGTGATGGGCAGTTTCTGGGGACAGAGGGCATGGGATGAGATGGACAGCAGGCTGCCTTCATAAAGTTTATGAAAGTCCCCTGAGAGTGAACTCTCTGAGCAAGAGTTCTTGCCCTCTCCCTCATTCCTTCTTTCCTTTTGAGAACTTTTAGGGTTGCCGGTGTGAGCTTCTAGGGGAGAGGAGAGTCTAGCTGATCCCCCTTCCTGTTCCTCCCCCACCACAAGCTGATTCTTTACCCAAAGTCACGTACATTCCCCAGGGTCCTCCCCACACCTGTCCCATTCTCCAATTTCACTGAGGGACTTCTTTTCTTTATGTTTTCTTTTTGTCTCAGTTCCATTCAAGGCAGTTGTGCACGTCCATCAGAATGACTGCTGTGAAATGTTAAAGCAGTGAAACAGCACTATTCACCTATTAGAACGGCTGAAAAGGAATGTTTTTTAAAGAACGCTAAAATAATCAGGTGCTTGCTGGGATGCGGAGCAGCTTGTACATGGCTGGGGAATGCAAAATGGCACAGCCACTTTGGGAAACAATACAAGAGATATTTAGTGTACAACCTGTCAATTCTACTCTTAGGGAGGTACTCGATAAAAATAAAAAGTACACGTTCATATGAAAACCTGCATGCATATGTTTAAAATAGCACTATTTATAGTCACCCAATACTGAAACAATATCAGCTAGTGAGTGAATTAAAAGAAACAACAGGCATATATCCATAATATGGAATACTTCCTAGCAATAAAAAACATTGAATAACTGATACACATGACATGGATGAATCTCAGAACCATTATGCTGAATGACAAACAGGATGACCAACTTTTCAGAAAGACAGTCCAAGACAGCTGTGCCATACCAGACCAAAAAATAAGTTTATAATAATATCCTATGTAATAAATAATTATACACATATGAGCTATTACTTTTTAAATTTTGCTATACAAATATAAAAATAGATGTTTATTTGAAATTATGTATTATTCTATATTGTTTACTTTCTGTTACACAAAAGCTATCATTTAAACAATAGTAGCAATGGTGGTCATTAATAGTAGAACTAGGCATGTAGTAAATGTGAGAAAAACTATAAAAATATTTTTGTACTCTTTCTATCCTCTGACATAGCAGTTTATCTTTTTAAACTCTATTGGATATTTAAATTTTATAGGTTAATTATATATTCTTAAGATACATACATGTAAGACTTCTAAAAGGAATACTCTATAAATATAATAGTATCAGTTGAGAAAAATAGATATTACCTGTATTTAATAAAAAGTAACAAAGATGTTTTTCCTTTGTCCCATGATATGGTAGCATATTTTTACTCTTTCAGCTTCTTTTACCAATGACACCTCTCTGAATTGCCTGCAGCCTTTATGACAGCCTTCTTTTCCTTTATGTAGTGGTGAAATGGAATAGAGACAAATAGAGTTTAAAAAGTTAAATGCTTTGACCTGCAGTTCTGCTCTTCTCAAGCCTGCACTACAGAGTCCTAGTGTCGGCTCAGTGTGACAGCACTGTGCTAGGTAGCCTCTCAAGAAAAGTATGTGAGCCTGGAATACTTAGGATTTTACTTATTTGCATCAGCAGAAATTTGAACTTGTAGAAATTAATTTCCACCTCTCAGAAATGCCCTTTCTCTTTGTACCTACAAGCTCATTTTGGGAGACCAGCTGTTTGTCAGTCCTTTGTGTCTATAAATTCATCCCATATGTTCTCCATGTCTAAAACATCCATCACTTTATTTTATTTTATTTAGATACTTACTAATCTGATTTGTTTATCTGTGTCTGGTCTTAGGTGCAGCATGAGGGGTTTTTGGTTGTGGCATGTGGGCTTTTCTCTAGTTACCATATAGCATGTGGGATCTTAGTTCCCCTGCCAGAGATTGAACCCACATCCCCTGCATTGGAAGGTGGATTCTTAACCACTGGACCACCAAGGAAACCTTAAATGTCCATCATTTTAAAACATCTTGAAGCATATCGAATTTCATCACAAGTTAAACCTCTTTTCTCAGGAAAAGTGGTTCTAAAGCACAAAGGTCATTTGAACTTGTGAAACTGAATTTGGATTTCAAATGAGTGACGGCAAAAGAATTCTTTGAAAGTCCTGTTCAACTTGGCTGTCCTTTACTGATGATAATTTTTTGAATTCCAGAGCAGTCTCACTTCCAAGAAATGAGTTGTTTTTTTCATTGGATGAGTTTCTGTCCAATCTGCACCTGAATGGAACTAGTCAGGGGCACTCCGTTCATCCTTTTCTGCAACATCTTCAAAGATCATCAGACAATTTTGGAGAAATGGCATATAGGTTTCCATTTCACAGTAACCCCTTTCTCCACTCTCATCCTCAGTATATTTGAGGAGGGGTGGTGGTCAAGGGCATGCTGCACAGCTTTCAGGATCTCAGTTCCATGACCAGGGACTGAACCTGGTCCACGGCAGTGGAAGTCTAGAATCCTAACCACTAAGCCACCAGGAATTCCCTCTCGGTGTATTTCTAAGTTAGAGAAGGACACTCTTCTGGTTCCACACTTGGAAAGTGTTATTTTATAGTAGGTCAATATTTTAACGTCTATTCCATAAGACGTCTTGTAAGCGTATGCCTAAGGAGGCTATCTTCTGCTTCTATAGATTAAAAATCTCATTGAGTGCTTCTTCATGCTTTCAGGAAATGGAAAAGTGACCTAAACTTTCATTATGAAAATCTCAATATCCTAGGTAAGCAAATCAAACCTCTTTTTAGCAGTGTTATGTAAAAGGTGTACAGGACATTTAGCCTGGTAAGATTTAAAAATTTCTCTTTGGTGAGAAGTTCATAGACTAAATGGAATTTTTCAACATTTACTTCTGCACTGTTTGCCAATATGCTGACAGACGAGCGAAGTTAGCATTTAGACAAGATAACAATCTTTTGTTTCATATAATCTGTGATTTCACTAAGATCTCCAAAGAAATCAGGAAAACAATTTAAAACTCCATCTTTCAACTCAAAATACCCCAGACCTCAGGAGAACCTGTTTGGGTTACCATGTTCAGCACATTGCTTGATGTGTTACTGAACGTGTGCATGTTGAAACAGCCCACAGAATCTGCTCTGCCCCGCAAAGCGCCAACACATCTGTTAAACAAAATTTCCCCCTTTTGTTTCCCCAAAGAACATTTTCGTCACAACCTCTGAATCAGGAAATGTAACTTAGTTTCACAAGACAATCGAGAAAACAGCACTATCATAAGTGATGTACCCAGTCTAATTCAGCAGCTGCCACGTTCATTTGAGCACTGGTATCTTTGGGGAGATGAAAACTCTTGATTGATTTAGAAGTAACCGTCGCATCCCAGACTTGTGAACAGATCCTTCCCTTCCCCAGCCAGGCTGCTGTGCTTGGCCAGGGAGGTACTCCCCTCCATTACAGAGACCTCAAAAGAGCATCTCTTGGAACAAAGCAAGAATGTGTCACCTCCCCACACTAGAGTGAGGTTTCAGGATGACTTTTCCAGATTGATGCACAGCTAGTCAACTGTGTAGCGGGAAAGGTAGGAGGTGATGCTCTAATTGGTGTAACTGCTTCTGGGCCTTATACGTGACTGAGCGATGTGGAGGAGTGTTCTACCAATACAATGTGAGCAAGGGGAGGGTTTCACTAACACAGTATCCTCAGTGCTCTGCACTGGGGAGGTGAGTAGGGAGAGTGAGCAGATGCAGCTACAGGGATGCAGCCCACATTGTGGAAGAGGGAACATGTTTGGTGCATAGATCAGTTGCACCTTCTAAAAAAAGATTTATTTATTTACTTATTTTTTGGCCGCTCGGTGTAGCATGTGGGATCTTAGTTCCCCAACTAGGGATCAAACCAATGACCCCTGCAGTAGAAATGCAGAGTTTTAACCACTGGACCACCAAGGAAGTCCCCAGTTACACCTTTGTCATCAGTTACCCGTGGGCAGGCCTCTTTCTGCTCCATTCAGTTGCTCCTCTCCCATCCTCCCATGGGGAATAGGAAGATGCTCTGTCAGATCAGGTGGACCAGGCAGAGGTCAGCTGGTTGGAAAGAGGCTGGGCCACCAGACTATAGGTTAGCTGCAAGTGAGGCCAATGAGAGGAGAAAGGTAACCCCCAGCCTGCAATCACAGGGACCCCACACCAGGTGAGGGGGAGTATCGCTTGTCATTAATAATTATGTTGTTTCCAGCTGTTCTAGAAACAGCTCAGAGAAGGAATAATCAACTAAAAATGGATTTAAGTGACTTTTTTAAGTAAAGGGGAGAGAAAAGTCCATCGAAATTAATATCAGGGCATAAAAATGCATAGAGATGGGTATGTGTTGGCAAAAGCTCACCGTGGGGAAAACCAGTGATTGGGGATGTTTGGTGACTAAGGACATTCATGTGTGCTCGAATTGCTTTGGACAAATCTACTTTTTTGCCACAGTGGAATGCTGGTTCAGTTAGACAATGTTTTTCCACACCTCTCAGAATCTCAGACACCAGGGAGCTGGCAGAGATGTGGGATTTGTCTGGGAGATCCCAGATATGGGATCCAGAAATAGTCCAGAGCCGGTCAAGAGTGATGAAAAGATAAACAAGGCCTGACAAAGCCGCCAGGGGGTGGGGACTCGCCTTAGCAACAGCTTTGGGGGAAGGGTTGACAGATTTTAGCCGACTGGGCTTTGTCAAGAGCCGCTGAGACTAACAGACCAATTTCCTGCCTCAGTCTCTAGGGAGGGCTGAGCTGCTGCTGTTAACATATGTATCTAGCTGCAAGAAGTTAGAGAAGGTAAAAGTGGAGAAAGCAAGGCAAAGGAGACAGAGAACTCAGTAAGTGGCAAGAATGTTTGCATCTCCAGCTATTGTTTTTGCTTCATGTGAGACTGTCCTCATTAACCATGTGACTCCACCATTGTCACCCAGTCACTGCCTCCTGCAGGAGTAAGGAGATCTGCTTCTAAACAATGTAGTTTTTTTAAGTAACTCAAAATTTCTCACTTTGATTACACATATTTCTGAGGTAGAAGATGTATTTCCAGAATCTCTAGTAGCTATAGATTTGAACAAGGAGAACTTAACTTCTAGGGCAAAGAGGGACAAGGTGCCAGGTGTCCCAATCTCTTCCTCCATCTCCTGAGTTCAGCAACTGTTCATTTGTTCATTCATTCATTCAGGAAACACCTACTCAATGCTGATAATGTTTCAAGAGAAGTCTAAGTTCATGGAAAGAAAAATAAGGGGCTAGTCCCACTCCCTGTAGAGAGTTTACCTTCCAGGTTTCTGATGTTATCCAGGTTTTTAGTTCAGCAAATGATAATTATGTCTTTCCATGTAAACACAAATCTAGACTTAGGTAAGAGACTTAGAGACTCTAATTAGAAAAACTATTGCAATAGGGAGAACATTCATCTCAGAAAGCTGCAAACATCTTAAAATCAAACAGAAAAGGGATTTTGGTTTATAGGGTAGAGGAGAGCCAAGAAGCGATAAGCAGAATCTTTGGAGGGAAAGCTGAAATGCAAGGGGAAATACCAGTGAGGTTTGGCAGGAAAAGTGTTCCGCTGTGGTCTGGCAATTCCCAGGAGAGGCGAATGGGGGAGGGGAGCATATCACAATGTTTCTGTGCTTGCACAGGCTTGGGGGAAAGCAGGGATCAGGGGCCTGGAATGCAAAGAGAAGCCTGCCTAAAATGTGGTCAAGGTAAAGCAGAGGGCTAGCAAGGGGCCACTGTGGATGCTTGGTCCATCTGCAGACACTTTCAATAAGTGCCAGGTAGGCGGCTGATAAGTGCAAGACCAGAGCTGACGAGCTGCACTCCTGCCATTTTCCAATAACCATCCACTCACACCCCCACACACACAGAGGCTCATAGGGCTCCTATCCTGTTGTGATTTTGATTGCTTTATATTTTATATTTTTCTAGACCACAAGCAGTAGCTTCCCTTCCAATGGGTAAAATTAAACCTAATTACCCCCAAAGCACACCCTCCAGCCACAGAAAAATGAAGAAACAGGTTCACATATATTCTTCTGTCTCGTGGATACAAAAGCCAGAAGAATGGAAATAGAATTTGTAACTTTTAAATCGTGAGAAGAAAAATACAATAAATAAAACGTGACCAAACTAACAAAAGGCAAGACATGGGAAGGGGGGGAAAAGCAAAAAAAAAAAAAAAAAAGAAAAGCATGGTAGGGAGAAAACTCAAAGTAAGGGGCTAGGAACAGATATGAACATATTGGGCTTCCCAGGTGGCCCTAGTGGTAAAGAACCCGCCTGCCAAAGCAGGAGACATAAGAGACACAGATTCGATCCCTGGGTCAGTAAGATCCCCTGGAGGAGGGTACAGCAATCCACTCCATTATTATTGCATGGAGAATCCCATGGACAGAGGTGCCTGGTGGTCTATAGTCCATAGGGTCACAAAGAGTTGGACACAACTGAAGCGACTTAGCACGCATGCATACCTGAACATATCACTAAGTACAATAAATTATGAGCAATTATCAATGAAAAGAAAGGCATTCAAACTGGGTTTTTAAAAATCTAGTTATATGTGATTGTGTGATTAACATGTATTAGGCTATCTACTGCTCCATGACAAACCGCTCCAAAACAGTGGTTAATGACAAGAATGTTTCTCACAATCTTGTGGGTTGGCCATCTGGGCAGTTCTGCTGGTCTTGGCCTGGGATCACTGATGTGGCTGATGTCACTGGACAGCTTGACTAAGGCTGAAGAAACCGGGATGTCCGCAGTCCGTGCGTGGTCGTTGGTAATGGCTTTGGCGGGGTTCCTGGACTCTCTTCTATGCGGCCTCTCATCCTGCAGGAGATTGGCTGGGACTTTGTCACAGCATGATGACTGGGTGGTTCCAAAGGAGCAAAAGAGGGAGCTTCATGGCTTCTGAAGACTCAATCTCAGAAACCATAGTTACTTCTGCCACATTCTATCCATCAAAGTGGTCACAAGTCCAGAACATGCTGCTGGCCAGTGTTAGCGGTGACTGCAGGGATATCTGGGATCAGATTAAGAATGTATTGAGCTGGGGGTACATTTAGTTTGGGTTCAGTTGACAGGGTAACAGGCTGGAAGGCCAGAGGTCCCCAAGCAGCAGGAGGAAATAAACTGCAAGTGGCAGGTGTTTTCTTCCTTCTCTACACAAAATTAAAAGAGGCTTCTTTAATTCTGTGTTGAGGACACTTGGTTCTGCCTTGAGCTAAACAATGCGTTTTTCTTACGGAAATGTTTTTCTTCAGCTATATTAATGAAACTATGTATTTGCTTCGGAATCTGCCTTTCTTCAAAACGGTTCCACCTAAGACTCATTTTTTTTCTTTTCCCAAACCTTGGTCTGATAATGGCTCAACAAACCAGGATTCCTGTCAGTTGTTTTATGGCCGGGTATGACACACCTCACGCCATCCTATCTCAAAAGTGCATATTGTGGGAGAGGGACCTGGTGAAATTCCCTCAATCTTGAGGTGTCTCTCTTATCTGATTAATAGCTTTCTAACAGACATAACATGCACTGGAGAAGGAAATGACAACCCACTCCAGTATTCTTGCCTGGAGAATCCTAGGGACGGCGGAGCCTGGTGAGCTGCCGTCTATGTGGTCGCATAGAGTTGGACACGACTAAAGCGACTTAGCAGCAGCAGCAGCAACAGACATAAAACACCTTGCTAAAAACTAGCAAGGGGGCACTCTTTCTGTCCCCTTCTGATGTCTATGTCAGAAGCTTTCCCTATCTCCATTATACATTAATAAAACTTTGCTACACAAAAATCTCCGAGTAATCAAGCCTGGTCTCTAATCCCAAATTGAAATCCTCTCCTCTGGACGTCACGAATCCCGGCATAACACACAGCTTGCAGCAGCAACCTTTCACAGTGACCTATATATTTTTATGTGGTTTTCAGTCACTTTCTTAAGCAGTTGTGATTACTCACATCTAATTGTAAAAATGGTGTTTGGTGGTGGGAAGAACTGGGAGATTGATATTGACATGTATATATTATTGACACTATGTATAAAATAGATAATCTACTGTATAGTACAGAGAACTTTACTCAGTGCTCTGTGGTGACCTAAATGGGAAGGAAATCCAAAAAAGAGGGGGTATATGTATATGTATAGCTGATTCATTTTGCTATGCAGCAGAAACTAATACAACATTGTAAAGCAATTGTACTCCAATAAAAATTAATAAAGAAAAATCATGTTTGGGAATACTTCCATCACCCACTGACATATCTGGCACTGACTTACCTGGCACTCTGACTGGAAGGTGCAAGGCCAAATATTGAATCATAATATATTCTGTGGCATCTGGCAATTACCTAGGTGGGCAGAAGAGAAAAAACAAGGTTTGAGATGCATGGAACCAAAAGTTAGTCTGTAGGAAATTTCTCCCATCATCAGATGTACAAAATTACAAGGAAAGAGCTCAGTTCTCACTGAAGTTTGGTCAATGCCAATGGTGAATCCTATCAGGAATATATCCAGTATTGCAAAATAGACCAATAACTTCCAAATACTAAGGGAAAATAATCTCAAACTTATAATTCCATACCCAGCCAAATTATTGATTAAATATAAGGGTACATTTTTTTTTCTTTTTGAGTGAGAACCACACGAAATGGAATTTTTCAGTCCATGTCTGTGGGACATAGAACTATAATCATGTTATAAATCTCAGGTCCAACTGTGTGAGGTCGCATGTTTTATGAATCTCAGCTAGAAATACTAGAAATAAATTTTGATTGAACATGCTACAGTTAAGACTGTTGTTATTGTTCAGTTGCTAAGTCACTGTCCGACTCTGTGACCTTATGGATTGCAGCACACCAGGCTCCTCTGTTCTCCACTGTCTCCCAGAGTTTGCTGAAATTCATGTCTATTGAGACAGTGATGCCATCCAACCACCTCATCCTCTGCTGTCCCCTTCTCCTCTTGTCCTCAATCTTTCCCAGCATCAGGGTCTTTTCCAATGAATTGGCTTTTCACATTAGGTGGCCAAAGTATTGGAGCTTCAGCTTCAGCAAAAGCCCTTCTAATGAATATTCAGGGTTGATTTCCTTTAGGATTGACTGATTTGGTCTACTTGCAGTCCAAGGGACTCTCAAGAATCTTCTCCAGCACCACAATCCGAAAGCATCAATTCTTTGGCGCTCAGCCTTCTTTATGGCCCATACATGGCTACTGGAAAAACCATAGCTTTGACTATATGATTAAGTCTGTATTACCTTTTTATTTTTTCAGTGGAGAATATAAAATGTTACAAAATCATTACCACTAAGAAGCACTGGTGCCTTTGGAGTTGACTTGGCTGGGCTGAACTGTTTCCCAGAACTCCCTTTCTTGTATGCCTCCATTTGGGGTGGCCACAAGGGACACTTTGGAGGGATGCTTAGAGAGCTGGAGAGAAGCAGCTGCTACTTTGTAGCTCACACATACTGCTTCTTTCCAGTTGGCTCACCTCCTTGGTCTGCGGCAGCAGCCGGGCAGGCAACTGCACCCCCTTCCCCTAGAGCCTCTTCAGCTTCTCCAACTCCTGGGTCAGCTCTGTTTTTAGCTGTGTTTTTAGGTTACCAGCTTTTCCCCTAGGACATCCACACCATCAAGGTTGGAGACAGTTCCAGTCAGTCCTTGCGGGTCCCAGTTTATGCTCTGGGATGCCAGCTTGTCCATGCTATCTCCCATAAACCGATGGAAGTTTACATCCAGCTTCCTTTTCACCCTCCCTGCCCTGCAGACATCAGGCTCCAGCTGAAGATGCAAAGGCAACAGCCTTATACAGTCTGCTTAACCAGCTCCCATGATATGCAAAGCCAAAGCCCTCTAACAGATCTATAGATAGATAGAGATAAGACACATACATGGATAGATAAATGATAGGTGTATGGATAGATAGTTAAAAGATACATAGATGGATAGATGAATAGATGATAGATGGATAGATAGAAATTTTTCCTTCTAGTGAGATTGGTTTCTGATTGAGCCTCAACTAATACAGAAGGCTTCAGAGGCACAACCAAAATATCAGGAGGAAAACTGTTACAGAAGTATATCATACAGTTTAATGTTGGACTAATTTCCTGGATTTTGTGTTGTTTGTGGTATTTGTTACCATTTTCAAAAAATGCAAATTGTTGTGGTTTCTTTTCTCACACTAAGTATTTTCTGTCATATTTAATCTTGTATAATTATATATCTTAGGCCCCATGAAACCAAGATCCTCTCCTACTTCTCTAGAGAAGGTGCTCCATCAAAAAGAGGGAATATACCAAGAAGAAAAAGACCCAGGAAAGGGGCAGTCCAACATCAGACAGGGCAAACTTGAGGATGATGGCACAGGGAAGTCGCTGGATGGCAACTGTGCAGCAGGCCTAGTGAGCAAGCAGCCTGGCCTGGATGGGAGCAGAAGGAAGGAGGGCTTCAGGGGAACATCTCCAAGGAAACAGAAGAAACTGACCAAGTAACTCACTTTTAAGGACATACTGAGAGAAAATGTATATTTCTGCAGTAAGTTTTAGGATGTCCTCAGTTGCTAAGACATGTCTGACTATGCTACCCCTTGGACTGTAGTCTGCCAGGCTCCTCTGTCCATGGAATCTTCCAGGCAAGAATATTGGAGTGCTATATCCTCCTCCAGGGGATCTTCCTGACCGAGGGATAAAACCGGAGTTCTTCTGTGTCTCCTGCGTTGGCAAAGTAATGGAAACAGACAAAACAAATAAAAAAACCCAAACAACCAAGGTAATTATCAGTTCCAGAGAGAACAAAAGGTTCTACAAGAAAAGAAATAGAAGCATAATTAGTTACAGGTAACAGCTGTGAATAACGTCTGGGTAATTACCATAATGTAAACACTGAATGTTGATTTTAGCAAAAATGATAATTTAATCATATCGGAAGAGAGAGGAGGTTGAGAGAGGGTATGTGAGAGAGCTAATTCTTCAACTTCCATAGAAAGTCAATAGGTAATACACAAAATTGAAAGAAATAACACAAAAGTATTTTTTTAATACAGTGGGAAACATTGGAAGAAGTAGCTGAAAAAATTGAAAGTGTTTGCCTTAGAGAATTGAAATCAAGACTATTTTTCATCATAAGCCTTAGAGAATTATTTCATTGAAAATTAATTTTAATAATAGAAAAACATACATTAGGTGCATACATTTGGATTATTTTTTATTACAATTACTTATTTATTTATTTTTGGCTGCATTGGATCTTCATGGCTGCATGCGGGCTCTCTCAGCTGTGGCAGTGGGAACTATTCTCTAGTTGCGGTGGGCAGGCGTCTCATCGCAGTGGCTTCTCTTGCTGTAGAGCACAGGCTCTAGGCGTTCAGGCTTCGGTAGTTACAGCACTTGGGCTCAGTAGTTGTGGCCTGCAAGCTGTAGTTGCCCTGAGGCATGAGGAATCTTCTCAGACCAGAGATTAAACCCGTGTCCCCATTTGCAGAAGGATTCTTAACCACTGGACCACCAGAGAAGTCCTAGGTGTACACTTTTTTGTAAAGTAGGAGTTGCAATATTAACATCAGAAAAAAATAAAATTCAAAGCAACCCACATTAAAAAAGGGAGACTATTTCATATTAATAGATGGTATAGTCCATCAGGAAGATACAATGGGCATAAACATGTATGCATCTACTAACACAGCTTTGACAGAAGTATAATGAGAAAAATCTACAATCAAAGTGGGAGATTTTTAACACATCTTTCAACAGATGAGAACAGATAGCAAATAAGTAAGGATATCGATGGTTTGATAATAATTAAGTAGCTAGATGGAAAAATTTCCTAAAATATTTTACCGAATAATTGGAAAGTACATATTTTCTTCAAGAACACAGTAAGTGTTCTTCCTAAACTAAACTTTCTTAGGCCACAAAAGAAATCAATCAAGTTCAAATAGTAAAGCATACATGATACCTTCACAAACCACATATAATAAAATTAGGGTTTAAAAAAAAATAGCCAAAAAAAACAACAGCAACAACAACCACAAAACAAAAATTGAGAAATTTAAAGTGCACTTAGGAAAACTCTCAAGTTAAAGAGGATCATAAGAGACTACTACCAACAGCTATATGCCAATAAAATGGACAACTTGGAAGAAATGGACAAATTCTTAGAAAAGTATAACTTTCCAAAACTGAACCAGGAAGAAATAGAAGATCTTAACAGACCCATCACAAGCACGGAAATCGAAACTGTAATCAGAAATCTTCCAGCAAACAAAAGCCCAGGACCAGACGGCTTCACAGCAGAATTCTACCAAAAATTTAGAGAAGAGCTAACACCTATCCTACTCAAACTCTTCCAGAAAATTGCAGAAGATGGTAAACTCCCAAACTCATTCTATGAGGCCACCACCACCCTAATTCCAAAACCAGACAAAGATGTCACAAAAAAGGAAAACTACAGGCCAATATCACTGATGAACACAGATGCAAAAATCCTTAATAAAATTCTAGCAAACAGAATCCAACATCATATTAAAAAGATCATACATCATGACCAAGTGGGCTTTATCCCAGGAATGCAAGGTTTTTTTAACATCCGCAAATCAATCAATGTAATACATCACATTAACAAATTGAAAGAAAAAAACCATATGGTTATCTCAATAGATGCAGAAAAAGCCTTTGACAAAATTCAGCATCCATTTATGATAAAAACCCTCCAGAAAGCAGGAATAGAAGGAACATACCTCAACATAATAAAAGCTATATATGACAAACCCACAGCAAACATTATCCTCAATGGTGAAGAATTGAAAGCATTTCCCCTAAAGTCAGGAACAAGGCAAGGATGCCCACTTTCACCACTACTATTCAACATAGTTTTGGAAGTTTTGGCCACAGCAATCAGAGCTGAAAAAGAAATAAAAGGAATACAGATAGGAAAAGAAGAAGTAAAACTCTCACTGTTTGCAGATGACATGATCCTCTACATAGAAAACCCTAAAGACTCTACTAGAAAATTACTAGAGTTAATCAATGAATATAGTAAAGTTGCAGGATATAAAATTAACACACAGAAATCCCTTGCATTCCTATACTCCAATAATGAGAAAACAGAAAGAGAAATTAAGGAAACAATACCATTCACCATTGCAACAAAAAGAATAAAATACTTAGGAATATATCTACCTAAAGAAACAAAAGACTTATATATAGAAAACTATAAAACACTGATGAAAGAAATCAAAGAGGACACAAACAGATGGAGAAATATACCGTGTTCATGGATTGGAAGAATTAATATAGTGAAAATGAGTATGCTACCCAAAGCAATCTATAGATTCAATGCAATCCCTATCAAGCTACCAATGGTATTTTTCACAGAACTAGAACAAATCATCTCACAATTTGTATGGAAATATAAGAAACCTCGAATAGCCAAAGCAATCTTGAGGAAGAAGAATGGAACTGGAGGAATCAACCTGCCTGACTTCAGGCTCTACTACAAAGCCACAGTCATCAAGACAGTATGGTACTGGCACAAAGATAGAAATATAGATCAATGGAACAAACCTTACACTTTATACAAAAATTAACTTAAAACAGATCATAGATATAAATATAAAACCTATAACTGTAAACTTTGGGGAAAAATATACAAGAAAACCTTCAGGATCTAGGGTTTGGCAGAGTTCTTCAACTTGACAGTAAAATTACAATTCATAAAAGGAAAGATTGCTAAATTTGACCTCATCTGAATTAAAAAAAATATTTGCTATATGAAAAACTCTTAAGAGAGCAATAAGAAAAACTACAGTGTGGGAGAAAATACTTGCAAACCACATATCCAACAGAGGACTAGTATCTGGAATATACAAAGAACTTTCAAAATTCCATAGCAAAAAATTCCAAACAATCTAATTAGGAAATCGGCAAAAGACAAACAGACATTTCGCTGAGAAGGATGTGTAAACACATGAAAACATATTCAACATCATTCCCCACTAGGGAACTACAAATTAAAACCACACAATGAGGTATCACCACACACATACCAGAATGACTAAAATAAAAAATAGTGAAAACACCAAATGTTTGTGAAGATGCAGAAAAACTGAATCACTCATTCCAGCAGGAAGAATAATGGACCTCCAAAGATATACTCATTGGAAGGACAGTTGCTGAAGCAGAAGCTCCAATGCTTTGGCCACCTGATGCAAAGAGCTGACCCATTGGAAAAGACCCTGAAGCTGGAAAAGACATGAGTTTGAGCAAACTCTGGGAGATGGTGAGGGATAGGGAAGCTTGGCATGCCGCAGTTCATGGGGTTGCAAAGAGTTGGACATGACTTAGCGACTGAACAACAACAAAGATGTACATACCCTAATCCCTACAGCCTCTGAGTATTTCAGGTTTGGTGGCAAGGGGAATTAAGGTTGCACATGGAATTAAAATAGTTAATCAGCTGATTTAAAATGAGGAGATTATCCTGGATTATCTGAGTGGACTCAACATGATCACAAAGATCCTTAAAAGTAGAAGAAGGTCATAGAAGAGACACAAAAAGAGATATGATGACCAAAGTAGGATCAGAGAGTCCAGAGAAAAAAGAATGCACACATATATGGTCTCCTAACCAATAATAAAGGTGCCAAAGCCTTAAGCTGGGGGCTGGGGTGGGGGGAAGAACATCTTTTCAATAAAAGATGTGCGATCACCTGGTTATCCACCTAGAAAAACAAGAATCTTGACCTCACCTTACTCCATACACAAAAATAACTTCCAGATGGCTTGTAAATCTAAATATAAAAGGCAAAAAAAAAAAAAATGCTTTTAGAAGAAAACATAAAAGAATATTTTACCTTGGGATAGGCGAAGATTTCTTAAACATGGTCCAAAAAAGTTCTAACCATATAGAAAAAAACCAATAAACTGGAATACATGAAAATTAAGAATTGGTAAAGAATTCGCCTGCCAAGCAGGCGAAATGTGGGTTCAGTCCCTGGGTTGGGAAGATCGCCTGGAGAAAGAAATGGTAAAATGGCAACCCACTCCAGTATTCTTGCCTGGGAAATCCCATGGACAGAGGAGCCTGACAGGCTACAGTACATGGGGTTGCAATAGAGTCAGACACGACTTAGCAACTAAATAGGAACAACAAAAATTAACAACAACTTTTCATTAAAACACAGACCCACCCATCCACCCCACCACCCACCCATCTACCCCCTCCCCACATACAAAGAATGGAAATAGAAGCCATAAACAGGGAGAGGACATTTTAAATATAGAGGCGTCCTACCCAGAATATATTAAAAACTCTAGGAATCAGAAAGAAAAGGCTGGACAACCCAATAGAAGAATAAGTAAAAGACATTTTACTTAAGAGGATATCCAGGACTTCCCCAGTGGTTCAGTGTCTAAGACTCCATGCTCCCAATGCAGGGGACTCCACTTCTATCCATGGTCAGGGTATTATCAGATCCTATACGCTGCAACTAAGAGTTCATGTGCTGCAACTAACTCAGTGAAGCCAAGTACATATATATATCCAAACGGACAGTAAAGAACAACGTTCGTCTTATGAGCGAAATGCCAATTATAACCACAGTGCAATGCTGCTACATACCTAACAGAATGTCTAAAACCAAAGCAGACAGTGCTGAGTGCTGATGAAGACTCATTGCTGGTGCAAGTGTGAATTGGTACATATTGAAAACCTGTTTGGAGGTATCTACCAATGCTGTGTATGCATACTGTATTGTCTTGCAATTCTGCTCTTACAAAAATGTATCAATTCCCCAAAGACATATACAGGAATGTATAAAACAGGATTATTTCTAATAGTCCCATGCTGGAAACAGCATAAAAATCCATCAGCAGTAGTATGAATAAATGAATTGTGGTATATTTACATGCTGGAACACTATACAACTGTGAGAATGAATAAACTATATGCAACGACATGGATGAATCACTCTCAGAGACATACTGTACATAGAGGCAAAACTAGTCTATGATGTTACAAGTTAGGATAGTGGGGGCAGGGGAGTGACTGGAAGACAGTACGGGGAGGCTGTGGATGCTGATAATTTTCTTTTTGTTGATGTGAATGATGGTATACATGATTTCTGTTTGTGAAAATATTTTTCTGTATGTATGTTATACTTTGATAAAAATCTAACTGAAAAAGAATGAATCTTATGACATTGCCTCAAAAATACACAATACAAAATAGGCAAAATACAAGGAAAAATGGATAAATCCACAATCATAGGAGATTTTAATACATCTTTCTCAGAAATTAATAGAACAAGCCGACCAAAAAATTGGTGAGGAAATAGAAGATGTAAATAATTGACAAACTGATCTAATGAACATATCATATAAACATGAACCCAACAATTCAATAACAAATATTCTTTTAAATATATATAAACATTTACCTGAATTTATTACATACTATTCCTCAGAGCAAGTTTTAATAATCAAATAACCAACATTGTACAGTCCTTATTCTTTGAATACAACTATTAGTATTAAACACAAAAGTGGCAGGGGAAAATGCATACATTTGGAAATTTAAAAGTATATGTCTAAATAATTCACTAGTCAAAGAACAAATCTCATGGAAATAAAACATTTAAAACTAAGTGATAATGCAAACACTCTCTATCAAAACTTGGGAGATGTTAAAGTGTCACTTAGGGGGACATTAATAGCTATAGATGCATATATTAAAATCAAGAAAATTTAATGAATTTAGAACAGAACCCAAAAGGTAAACACCGAGAGTTGCATTGGTCTGAGTCAGAGGGAGC
This sequence comes from Giraffa tippelskirchi, assembly GCF_054371585.1. Classification (NCBI taxonomy): domain Eukaryota; kingdom Metazoa; phylum Chordata; class Mammalia; order Artiodactyla; family Giraffidae; genus Giraffa; species Giraffa tippelskirchi. Next base: position 33,082,529 of record NC_137286.1, on the reverse strand, counting down.
CTGTGCCACATTCCTTGCAGTGCTGCTCGGAGAGAAAATTATTATGTTGATACTAATGCAGTCCTGGGCAGCCTCACAAAAGAGTTCCATGCTCCATCGTGGTGTGAGAGTAGCAAAAGACCTTTGTGTGAGGCCCCCCAGTGGGAGCAGAGTCCTGCCTGCAGACCTCCCAGGCTTTACCCTAGCAAGCACTACCATTAATCAGGCTGGCCCTGGGCCACAGGCTAGTCAGCATGGAGTAACACTCTGCCTGATTTATTGTCAGCTCTTTGTCCTGGGAGCATGCAATAGGAGAAGCACCTCTGGGCTGAGACTGTGCTTGGGCCCCTGTCTGACTTGCCCTCACGACATTTGTTCTTACGAAACCTCAGGATCACAGTAGCTCAAGATGAAGGGGAGTGGAGCCCTTGACCCCTGGTGGGGTGTGGATGGTGGAGATAACACCCTTTACATGCACTGGGAGAGACTGAAGTGAACCAGATGGAAGCTCCTTGAGCTGTGGTGGTGTTAATGACACTGCTTATATTTCCATACAGATACAAGCATGTGTGCCTGCTAGGCTGCTTCAGTTGTGTCTGACTCTTTGCGACCCCGTGGACTATAGCCCACAAGGCTCCTCTGTCCATGGGGTTCTTCAGGCCAGTATACTGGAGTGGGTTGCCGTGCCTTCCTCCAGGGGATCTTCCTAACCCAGAGATGGAACTTGAGTCTCATGCCTCCTGCATTGGCAGGCGGGTTCTTTAACACTAGCGCCCATACAGATATATACATGTTTACAAGAGCATGCAAAAAGGGTGTGAAAAGCTACACGCTACCCCAATAAGAGTGGTTATCACTGGAAAGAACTCTGGGATTGCAGCTAGTGGTGAAGGGAAGTTTCAGTTAATCAGCATTTATTTTAGGATGAGAATGCATTCATACATCACTCATGTAATTTCAAAAAGTTTCATGTAAGTTTCATAAAAACTTCTTTTAGAGCAAGCCTGGAAGGAATATAAAATGTTAACTATGGTTTTTGTTGGATGCGGTACTATGAATACTATTATTTTTCTATATACTTTTAAAAAATATTTATTTATTTGGCTGTCTCAGGTCTCCATTGCAGCACATGGGATCTTTCCCTTTGGTGAGGTGTATGGGCTCAATAGTTGTGGCGCAGGGGCTTAGCTGCCCTGCGGTGTGTGGGATCTTAGTTCTCTGACTAGGGATCAAACCTGCGTCCCCTGAATTGCAAGGCTGATTCTTAACCACTGGATCACCAGGGAAGTTTCTATATATTTCAGCATTTTTCAATTTTCTGTTGAAACACTACCAACAGAACTTTCCATGAGGATGGAAATGTTCTTTCTCTCTGCTACCTGATATACAGAAATCACTAGCCATGTGCGGCTATTGGGCACTTGAAATGTGGTTAGGAACTCTGAAATTCGATGGAGGACTGAATTTTTCATTTCATTTTAATTAATTAGAATTAAATCTAAATAACCACATGTGGCTAGTGGCTGCTGCATTGGTCAGGGCAGTCCTAATATAATGAGTACATATTATTTTGTTGCTTTGTTTCCAAGGGTTATTTTTCCATTTTTAAAAATCAGAATATAACAAATACAATAAAGTGCACAAATTTCGAGTTGATAGCTTGATGGATTTTGACATATGCACAGACCCATGAAACTACCGCCTATCTCCAGATATGAAACCACCCCAGGGGAACTCCCGAACAGTCCAGTGATTAGGACTCCAGGCTCTCACTGCTGAGGGCCCAGGTTTGATCCCTGGTCAGGGAACTAAGATCCCACAAGCCTCATGGAGCGGCCAAAATAAAGAAAAAGAAAACCACCACCCGGATCCAGATAGGAAACACTTTCTCACAATTCAGAATACTCGTTTGATCGCTCCCAATCCTAGTCAGTGCCTTTCAACACTATTCTGACTTCTTTCACCAAAAATTAGTTTGACCCATGTTTGAACTTCAGGTAAATTAAATCACACATTACGTATTCTTCTTTCACTCAACCTTATGACGTCCATGCTGTTGTGTGTAATTGTAGCTTTGTTCTTTTTCGTGGTTGTGTGGCGTTCCATTGTATGAATATACCACAGTCCCAGCACTCCCCCATTCTCCATTGGTGAACATTTGGGTTATTTCTAATTTGGGGATATTACAAATAAAGCCAGTATGAACATCCTTGTGCTTATGTCTACCAAAAGACTCGTTTGTCTTTTGATGGACATAAGCATTCATTTCTATTGGGTGTTTTCCTGAGAGTGAAATTGCTGTATCATAAGGTCTTTGTATCTTTACCTTTAGAATACTGTCAAAGATTTGTTCCAAAGTGGCTATAACCATATGTATTAAATCATGCTTATCTTTATAATTGTAACAGCTGTGTGACCTTCAGCAAATGACTAACCCTCTCTGCGCTTTGGTCTCTGCCTATAAATGGAAATAATATCATCTCACAGGGTTATTGTAAGGATTAATAAAATAATCCTTACAAGTTCTATAACATGTGCCTTAAATATGGTAGTTCAATAAATCTTAGCTAGTATTGGTATTATTAATATTTTTATTAATGTTTGGTGACCAGTAGTGTTTTCAGCCAGTTTTAATACATGATAGTCCACTTTTATTACAAAGCATTTCTCCATTCCCATTCTTTTCTCCATTTCAGCACTGATCAATTCTTATGAAGTTTCTCTCTGATCTCTATGATTGTGGCAGTTTTTCTCACAAATGGTTGGATGCCTTGAATGGCTTTTAGACTCAATTTAAGGACCAGTTTGCTAGAGTGTTGCTAAGAGAAAATGCGTCTAATTTGCCAAAACCAAATTAACTCCTAATACACAAGGGGAAACGTTTAAGCGGAAAACAGTTGATAAAAATATAAACACTTTTATTCTCCTTATTCCATGTGGACTTGAACTTAATTATTGAACTTACATTCACATGTCCAGACAAAGCACATGCAATTAGCACAATTTAAAAAATCATAACATCTTCAAATTACCTAAATTGCTTATTCAACCAACAGATGATACAAAATCTTTCCAACTAATTTAAACCAACAAGTCTACCCATCATGGGGTCTTTGGATGGCTTTTTTTTTTTTTTAATTCATATCAAGTCTCATTAGGAACACTGGCCATATTTTGAAATAAATGCTAATATTGTAAGACATTTTATAATTCAATCTCTTTTGTATGCCAGTCACAGCAGATCTTTCATTTTCAATGTAATGTTATTCTCTGTTGAGTCCTAAGGCAAAAGCTTGTCATTGAGCACATATGCGTGGGTGGGTGTGTTGCAAATGCAATCAATTAATTGACACATTACAACTGAAGTGGGTCTGGTTGCTCCATCCTCAATTTTCCAGAATTGCTCTTGTCATTATCTTTATGTTGGAGATTTACAAGGTAAAGGTATTTGTTAGGTCAAACTTGGCAATTTATGGCCTCTACCTGGGGCCTTTCTTATATCCCAGTATCTGAGCTTACCTTTTCAGCAGAGAAACGCATATAATCCCTAGTAGGACATGGTCCCCCAGTTTCTTTTGCTCATGCTCTTGCAGTCATGGTTCTTTCTTTGTAGATGATGCCTTCTTTTGTGCAGACAGAAGGCCCCTCTTTCCCTGTGAAGTGCAGTGCAGGGCATGTGGGTTTGATTCCTGGGCAGGAACTAAGATCCCATGTGCCACGGAGCAACTAAGCCCTTCGCCATGACTAAGACCTGACAGTTAAATAAAAAAACAATAAGAAAAAAAATACTCGTTCAGAGAAATCCTCAAAAAAGAAAGTAGAGTTTAGAGAACTTATGTTTAAAAAAAAAAAAAAAATCTGGGGCAAGGCAGCCATAGCAAGATGCCATCCATCCCCTTTCCTTTATGTACCAAAATGCATCACCCTGATACCCCAGGAGGAAATCCAAAGTTAGCATCACCACCAGGGAATAGCAATTGAAACATTTACTAACTCAGGTAATCTTCAGAGATGTTAGCTTTAGTTGTGGATGTTATTCAGGTGTCATGGGGGTGGTGGGGGTTGCATTCCAGACAGGAGATCAGGAAGCCAAGGACCCTGTACCAGCTGCTGCTTCCTCAAAGAAGCCCTGTCTCCTTTTGTCCTTTTGTATTAATGGACTTTCTCTAATGATCTTCAAGATGGTTCTCATTCCAGCTGATCTTTAGGAGACGCTGGTGGTGGGGAGGGGAGCACTCCTTTCAAATCACCTTTCTGCAGACAGTTTTCCGATCTGATTCAAGGCCACATCCTGGGCATCTGGTTTCTGTAGCTCAAAGAATTACTGCTCCTGATAAATTGCTCCGAGTTCCAAGGCTACTGCTGTCATCCTGCATTCTCTGACCATTTTCCAGGTCCCCTCATACACACTTAGACTCTCTGTCTCTGTCTGTCTCTTCAACCCATTACACACCACTCCCACCCAAACAAGCTTTATGACAAAATGCACTGGAGCTAGCTAGCTAGCACGGCACCCAAAGCATACAGTAGAGGCTCACAAATGTGCTTTGCATGAGAAGATGTGAAGCCCTGAAGCGAGGGATGGAGGCAGGCTGTCACCTTCACACCTCTGTAGGTTCTCACAGAACACGTGCTCCAGCAGTGTCAGGCCTGGGGGCTGGAAGTGCAGAGGACAGACATTTTAAACTGCTCAACAGCCGGTTCCTCAGCGAGAGGGAGTGAACAGTGAGTTCCCATATAGACTGAGGTTGCACAGCTACCTGATAGAGACAGTGTAGAAAAGAATCGAATCTCAGAGGGGGTAGTTAAATTAATAAGTCTTCAGGATCCCTTCCCATCCTGGGATTTTATGACATTCCTTGTGGAAGAAAAAGGGGAGAGGCAGGAAAGAAACAAAACAAAACAAAAACAGAGGAGAAAGGGGAAGAAAATGAAAGAACAAAACATAAAAGGAGACAGGAAGGAAGGCTGGAGGCTGGGGACCCTTCTATGCATGAGCCAAACACTCGGACAGAAAGTGCGGAGTTCCTGAGAGGCTGGTGTCTCAATGGGTGGTGGACAGAGTGTCACAGCACCCACCCATTCCTGTCCTGTGGCCCAAGCCTTTGGGCCTGGCCTCACCCAGGGGGCATGAGGCCCACCTGAGTAGTGTGTGTTCATCAGGAAGCTTGGCTGGGGACAAAGAAGGGCAGAACTCTCAGCAACTCTGCACAATCTCTTAGGGGCACACAGGATCTTAGGAGGTCTCCAGGAGTGTTCTCAGTCCTTAGAACAGAGGGGCAAGAAGGAGCCCTTCGCCCTCTGACCCTGCCCACCCACGATGAGAGGATTGTGTGGGACTGACATCGATAAGCATTCACCAGCCGGGCCTGTGTCCAAATGTAACCGTGTGGTTGGATTCATGAACCAATCATAGAAATCGTGCTAGTCCCTGCCCCCTGCCCCAAAGCATTTGCAGGTAGAACAAAGCAGCCCTCTTCCTAAAAGATTATACTTCTGAGCTATGTCCCTGACAGTGGTGTGGGCTACAGTGGCGGGGCTTGGGGCTGTGGCCCCTAGAGGGGAATCTTTCTTAGAGACAGCTTTGCTGGCTTGGGAAGGGAAACTGGGCTCTGGCCCCGGTAGGGTCCCAGCTGGGACAGGATGCTGGATGTCTGGACCTGGGCCTGTTCTCCAGACCGGCCTGATCCAGTTAGGAAGACCTGATACCCACAGAGAGGGTGAGGGATGAAACAGACTGGAAGCTAGAAGTAGGGAACATAGGGATGGACTCTTCACTTGCCCCACTCTTTTCTGTTCCTTTCTTCTTCCACCCCACTTCCTAACCCTGTGACCCCCACCCCCAATGCCTGGGGAGGTGGGAGGAGATTCAGCTGAAACACCAGCCCAATCCCAGCACTGTAAGCTGGACAGGAGCATCACTTTTCATCCCTCTTCTCTCCCTGTTTCCCACCCAAGAAGCCCCATTTCTAGGACTAAAATCAGTGTGCTTCCAATCCTGAGGGTAGGTACCTCAGCCCACACCAGCATCACATGCCCTACCATGAGATGTGTCCATGCATCACTTCACTGAGCATCATCACTGCCACCACCAACACACACACACACACACACACACACAGCTCCTGGGGTAAAGGTTCTAGCTTGTTCTTTGCAGTTTTCCCCCTTTGCTGCTCTCCATCATTTGCCTGCTCTGTCCTTTGTGTGACTTGTGCCATGTTTTGTGCACAAGTCTTGCCCCTCTACCTCCTCATGGAACCCAGGCTGGTGCTGGGACACAGAAACTAGGCAGTCCTCACACACAGAGCCACAGCCCATTATAGCGACAGGGTCAAACCAGGGAGGACTGTGCATGCTCTCACACTCACACACACACTCCGGAGCTCCCCAAGAGTTCAGTCTGCAGAAAACCACCCCTCCCTCCCTGCTAACCTTCCCCACTCACTTGCAGCCTCCCCCATCCCACTTGGTCTCCCTGCTCCATCCCGGAGTTGGAGGCGCCCAGAGCAGGCACCGCGATATAAACACCTGGAAAAAATGACAAAGCAGTCAAGCAAAAAATCTCAACAAAGGATCCCAAAGGGAGGATCTCAGGGGTTCCTTCCTTCTGCAGTTTCCTCTTGCATCCCCCCTCTCTGTCCCCGCTCCGACAAAGAGTCACCAAGCCCAGTCCAAATCGATTGTTTTATTGACTGTTTACATCATACAGACGCCTTTAGAAAAGGGCGCGGGCTCCAGGGGGCTATTCCGCCCCGAGGCCGCACTTGTGCTGCGCTTCACCGACAGGTCTGGTCCCCGATGCCCCCAACCCCCCACCCCAACCCCTAGGCTTTTCTGCAAGAAGAACGAAAAAAGACCACCGCCCGAGTCGCCGCGCCGCGTCCCCTCTCCCCGCCCTCCCTCCCTCCCTCCTCCCAACACTACACTTGACACACTTTTACGGGACACAGACTTTTCTCCTACAGAGCACGCTCGTCTAGGACTACAGCGGGGCAAACCTATTCTCGCAGAAGGAGGGGCGGGGCGGGGAGGCGCGAGCGCCCGTGGCTTTTCTCCATCCGGACCCCGCGGCACAGTCACGCGCAGGCTTTGTGCGAACCGGAGCACTAGCCCCTCACAGGAGACCTGATCCAGGAGGCCAGAGCAGGCTTCCTGGGCCCCCGGCCCTTCTCAAGCTGAGGTCCAGGCCGCGAGTAGCAGCGGAAGGGGAGCTGTCGAGTCTCCGGAAACCCCAAGTCCCCCACAACGAAATTGGCCCGGGACCAAGGCCGCACCCTCCGCGGAAAAGGGGTGCCTGGTTCTCCGGCACTTTAAGTTAGGCGAGAGGGCGAAAGTAGACGGATTTCCCCCACCCCAAGACACACACATACACACACCCAGTTTTCCTCAGAGGCAAAAAAGGGAGTGTTAGCACCAGACCCGGAGAGTCGCTGTCTTGGAACACAACGAAAATACGAAAATCGGAGTGCAGCGCTGAAATGCGCCCCAGGCACCCGGCTGGGCTCCAGCCGGTCCGAAGCGGAGAAGCGATGAAAGTACAGAAGCGTTTGGTTCCCAGTCAGGAGGGGGCTTTGAAACTAGAAACTGGGGATTGCCGCCGAATCCTGGCTTCTGGGATGCGCAGCCCGGGAAAGGGCAGAGTAGGGGATTGAGGCGGGACGCCATAGCGCTCCACGCCAAGGGCGTCTGCTGGGGGTCCCTGGCTGACCGCGAGCCACAGCATGACCACCAGATATTTCCAATGTCTTCTTCCATTTCCTTCGGCTTCCGAGCCCACAGTGGCGTGGGCTCCGGGGCGGGATTGCGCAGATAATTGGAGTGGGAATGGAGAGGCTTGGAGTTCGCCTCACGGTCAGCGGATAGTGTCTCAAACAGGGAGGGGGGAGCCGGGGAACTGTGCTTGCATGGAGGGGAATTCAGCCCACAGGGACAACGACCGTCGTGGGTGGGACTGGTGAAATCGTCCCACTCCCCACTGGACGCCCCCAGTAGTCAGGGTAAGAGGGTGGGGTAAGTGAAGGTGGGGTTGGGGTATAAATCCTAACAGCCCTACGCCTCTGCTCCCAGATACCCGAGGTCGGGGACGGGGATGGGCTGCCAGGTAGGCTGCGGGGTCAGCCCGCTGTCTGCCTGTAGTTGCCGTTAATCTCCTGAGCGATGTCGACCGCTTCGGCTCCCAGGGGCAGCCGGTCACTGTACTCGGAGCCCGCCTCGAACTCCTCTTGGTTGGCCTTGGACTGGGATTCCACCAGCGAGCAAGCCGCCAGGCTCTCCTCTCTCTGCAGGTCCCCACTGGGGTCCCCCTGTTCCGCGTCTTCGTCGAGGCCCTCCCCGGGGGCCTCTTCTGGGTCCTCGCCGCCCGCCTCGCCACCCGCCGGGTAGCTTTTCTCGGACTCGAGGTAGGAGGCGCGCGGGTCGAAGTCGGCGGCGATGCGCTTCTCCATGGGGTCGGGGGCCTGCGGCCTCAGGATAAGGCGGTAGGGCTTGCCCGGGTGTTTGGCCAGCAGATGGCAGCAGGCGGCGCCCAGCAGGGGCACGGTAGCCAGCACCAGGAGGAACACGCTCACCGCCACGATCACCAGCAGCGAGGGCAGCTCTTTCTTGGTGGCGAACACCACTTGCACGTGGCAGGCCTCGCCTGCCAGCGCCAGGCACACGGAGTAGTTGGTGCCGGGCCGCAGGCCACGGAACCAGTAGGCGTTGACGCCCTCCTCGACACGCGACCACTGCACTGCTGCGCCGCCCCCCGCCGGGCACAGATAGAGCAGGCGCAGTGGCCGCCGCCCGGGTCGCCCTCCCGCAGAGCCCCCGGGCCCCGGGCCCCAGCGAGCAGCCAAGGGCGTCAGCTGCACCCTCGCCTCCCGCTCCGCCACGTCCAGCGCGATGACGCCCAGCTCGAAAACGTGAGGCTTGAGCTCGGCGCTCTGGTTGAAGGCGTGGTTGGACACGTACCGCGAAGGGTCCCCGTGGCCACAGCGCTGCTCCTCCATCGGGTCAGCGGGGACCTGGTCTTCCGCCTCTTCACCCTCACCTGCCTCCTCCTCCACCTCCTCCTGCTCCGGCCCCATCTCTGAATCCCTGAGGACGCTAACCCCGCCCACACCTTGGCCTTTGATTTTGCCTTCGGGCTTGGACGTTAGGACGCTGTTGCCCCGGGTTTTGGCTGTGGACTTACGCTCAGAGGTTGGAGCCTGCCCATCAGGGTCTCCCCCTGCGCCAGGAGCGTGCTTTGGGGGGCCGGCAGCTGCCACTGCCACGCGTACCGAAGTGGAGTTGGCACCCAGCTCGTTGTGGGCACGGCAGGTGTAGACGCCTGCTTCCTTGGCACTCAGGAAGGGCACCAACAAGGAGCCATTGGTGAGGGCCAGGAAGCGCGGGGTGGCTGGGGGAGCCGGCCAGGCGTGTGCTGGAGTCGGGGTTGGGGCCTCTGTCTGCGTGGGCCCGTCCCCATCTCCTTCCTCCTCCCGGTCTTCCGCCCCGTCTCCGCCGTCCTCGCCGCTCAGGACCAGCGGGGCTAGCACTACGGTGCCACCCGGGATCTGAAGTTGCCATTGCAGGCGGGGCGTGGGGTGTCCTTCGGCGACGCAGTGTACCATGAGCGTCAGGCCTGAGGGCAGGGAGCTGCCCGGCGCCTCGGGCGGCGGCTCGATACTCAGATGCACACTGGGAGGTACACAGGACAGGGCGGGCAGGCGGTGCACCGGCACGCCCTGCAGCGCAGGAGGCGAGGCGCACGCGATGGAGTCGGGCTCCGGTAAGGAGACCCGGGTGCTCGCGGCCCAGGCCTGCAGCCACACAAGACTGCAACTGCAGTGGAAGGGGTTGTGGTAGAGTTGCAGATGCGACAGCGCGCTTAGCGCGTCGAAGGTGCCAGGAGCCAGTGTGCGAAGCCGGTTGTTGTTGATGCGCAGGGAGCGCAGGTCAGGCAGCGCACCGAGTGCGTCCCGGGGCAACGAGCCCAGGCGGTTGTGGTTCATCTTGAGCAGCTGTAGCGCGCTCAGGTTACGCAGGTCGCTCCATGGGAAGCTGGATATGAGGTTGTGGCTCAGGTCGAGGTTCTTGAGCTGGCTCAGCACGGCCAGCGAGCCGGGTTCCACCGTGCGCACCTCATTGTGCGCCAGCCACAGCGAGGTAACCTGCGTGACGTCGGCAAAAGCTCCGCGCCGCAGTACGGTGATCTTGTTCGCCGACAGACTGAGCGTGGTCACGTTGGCCGGCAGTCCTTCTGGCACCTCGCGCAGCTCCTTGTAGGCGCAGTCTGCGAACTGGTGCGCGTACTTGTCCACGCAGGCGCACGGCTCTGGGCACGCTGCGGCCGCTCCTAGCAGAGCCCAAGCCAGACACAGGGCCCTCAAGGGCACCATCGCTGCTCCTGCAGGTGGAAATTGGGGGTGAGGGGGTGGTAGGCGTGGGGTGGGGGGAGAAGGGTAGGTATGGGAGAGGGAGGGAGGAGGCGTAGGACGGGGAGGGGTAGGGGGAGAATGTGACTCACCGAGCTCCAGCTTCCCTCCCCTGCCAAGCTCTGCCTCCTGTAAACCTGTCTAGGGCAGATCCCAGGGCTCTGGTAACTTTCTGCTCTGGGCCCAGAGTCTCTGTTAGGTACGAGTTGGAGCTCAGGAAGTCTCGGGATTCAATGCGTGCTCCCTCTCAGGACTTCCTTTTCTAGCAGCCTCCTACCTCACCCTTTTCTCTCTACCTCTCCCCACAGGCTGGGCCGCTACCAGGTCTGCCCTGAGCTTTGCATTGATCCTTGACCCTTCTGGGTTTAACTCAGTGAAAGGGATACATAGGCTATTTTTGTCCGTGACCGTCTGTCCTCCTTTGAACTCTTTGTCCCACCACACAGAACTCGCCCACACACGCCCATACAGATGCTGGACAATACAACACAATTCCAGGCACCTGCCATCAAACCGGGACTTCTGTTTAGGGGTTTCGGGGGTCCCAACACATTTCATAGACAGACAAACACAAAGACACCCAAACACAGGCACCGTATACTCTGGAGACCTCATTGTTCTCTCAACTGAACACAGCATTTGTACAGCGTTCTCCAGCACTGGGCAAGGCGCTTTCCTGTTCATTGTTGGAACTGACAGACATCAGGGCACAAGTCCTCACATGGCCCAACCCACATACCGGGACACAGGCGGGCACGTGCGCCTGTACACAGCCCTCTGAGACTAAAATCCCAGGCTCAGCAAAAGGTGTGAACTTGCTGCAGGTGGCAAGAAGACTGGGACGGGGACCGGGAAGCAGACTCGCCAGGCCCCTCTCTCGCTGCAATCAAAGCTGCCTTCCCCGGGGGCTGCAACTCCAGGGAAGGGAAAACCATCAGGGCTGCTTGGTCAACCTTCCTTCTCCAAGCTGGGACCAAGAGCAATGGAGGGACGTCACTAAAGATTCTCACTCCCCCCTCGGGACCTCCCATGGTGGGAGGGGGTGTCCCTGGCCAATGGGGTCAAGGCAGCTGTCACTAGCTAATCAAGTAGAAGGTTCAAGATTTGGCCTCTCTTCTGCAGCCCAGATGCCTGACGATGCCCCCCCCCCAAAAAAAAGATTCTTATCCCCAGTCACAACAAACGGACCTACAAACAGAATCCCGGCTCCCACTTAGGGCTCCAGACAGGTTGGCAGAGCCCCTCCCACACTCGGGTCTTTAGAACCGGCATCCCCACTCCCTCTTGTTCCCAAGGGAAGGCCCCTCCCCTCTGCTCCCCCGTCTCCGCTTGCGAGAGCCAGCAGGGTCTGGCACCCTGGACGGAATCTACCCCTTCCTGGGTCAGGGTTGTGCAGTGGTCTCCGAGGCTTACCGGCTGCTCTCCAACTCTCCGTGCGCTGCCCTCGGGTTGCAACCCCCTCTCCAGGCTTGATGTCGCGGAGCCAGGACGACAGCCCAAAGGCGCTTCCCACATCTGTTGCTGCGACTGTGGGGGAAGATGGTAGAGAGGCAGAGAAAGGGACAGGTACGTTGTGGATTCCCCTGGCCCTGAGGTCCCACTTCAGTTTTCTCTTTCTCATCTGTCTCCCCCTACCTCTCACCGGCTGCAGATTGAAGAGTCCTCGCAGGCTGCGGGGCTTTGCGCAGTCTCTCCCACCTCCCGCATCATCTACATTTGTTAAAGCCGTAGAGATTCTTCCCCTGGTCACAAAGAGGCGCCCCCACGCCCACCGCCCTAGACTTCGCTCTTTCCAGTTCACCACACTCCCATAACCCAGGTTCCCCCTACATCTACACATCTGCAGACATTATCACTATTCTTAATTATACAGCCCCTTCCCCCCGCTCAAACATGTTGGCACAGACACAGACAGACCCTCACACCGTCCATACAGTTGCTCTTCAATATTAGAATTACCCATCATCATGTAATAATCGCGCCAATGTGTTGAGCTCTCGCTATGTTCACACACATTTTCACTCGCCGGTGAGTGTTCACACCCGTGACACTCACCATTCCCCTCCTCCTGCACGCACACACATTCATGCGCACTCACCCTCACGCCCGGGTCCCGCCAGGGCCCGTTAGCTTTGCTGCTAATTGAATGCGAGCCTCTTTTACGCCCCGCAACACGTGAGACAAACCATCTTTGAGGAATTGGGGGAAGGAAAAGCGCACGCCTGAAGTGGGGGAGGCGTGTCTTTGCCTTAAAACTCTTTCTGCAAAGGCAGGCGGTGGTGCCGACAGACCTCGCCCGGGACTGGCTGAGCTGCGCGCCGCCCGGCTCGCGCGGACCCTTCCTTCCCGCACCCTCGCTGCTAGCCGCCTCCTCCCCGAAGCCACGTTCAACACGATGCATAATTGATAGTGTTAGCAGAGCGCCTCACCCTCCCTGCTATTTTTGCCTGGATCCGGGCAGCTACAAGCCCCTGTCTTCCCCGCCCCCACCCCACCCCCAACAGCCCAACCCGGAGACTAGAACGCACCGCCCTGCTGGGCGCGCGGAGAAGCAACGCTCCCCTCCCCAGCCCACCACCACCCCAGCCCAGCCTCCTCAGCCGGACTGCGTACGTCTTGTCTTTTGTGGCTAACCCAGCGCTTGAAGCCCACCGCCCAGCGCACGGGCCTGTGCGTATCGCCCAGTGGGGCAGGGCGCGTGGGTACAAGCCTGCGCTCCCAGGAAGCCCGCCCAAGCGCACCCAAGCGCCTCGCCCTCAGGTCTTGCTCTTGGGGCTCCGAGGCTGCAGCAGACGGCGGGATGGAGAGGCACGGTTACAAAACGTCTGCTCCTTTTGAGCACTGTGGGTTGGGGATGTAAGGCTTGAGCATCTCTCTCCTCCTCCGCCCCCACCAACGTCTTCACAGTCTAACCAGCAAACACACCATCAGCACCCCCCCACACACACACTATCCCTGAAAGCCTCCGCAGCCCCGATACCGCCCTACTGTCTCACACCCTCACACAACAGTCGGCCTCAGCAGACTCGAATATTTGCTGTTCCTGTCTCTGGCGAAACTCCGACATTTCTTCTAGCGACAAGAAAGTGGAGGCGCAGGGATGTCCAGGCATTTGTATAGAACTCGACTGCTGTACCCCCACAGTGTCCATGACAGCCCTGGAGACAGAGTTGCTGACCAGAATCGGAAAGGGGGTGCAGGCTCCGGTGAACATGCAGAGCCCCGTTCCTTCCTCGGTTTTTCCGTAGACACTGAGCACTCTGGGGACTCTCGGCCTCCCAGCACTCACTCCAGCCGAGGAGTTTTCTGGAGGTGGGTCGGTCTGGGGCCTCTGAGATCAATCTTCCTATTTGAATTTGAGCATTTTAATGAGCTGAGTAGGTGGGGGAGAGCTACGGGTGAGGAGCGCTGCATCGGAAGAGACCACCCCACCAGGGGTTCCGAGGAGGCTTTGTAAATTAAATATGAACAGACTGCTCCATGCATACTCTGCATCCTTTCCTCTCTCCTATTCCTGCGGTCGCTACAGGCAGCCCTGATGGGACCAGCGCAGCTCATCAACCCAGAATTCAGAACCCGGAACTTCACTCCACTTGCATGTGTCTGTAATCCCTACAGACGCCCGCGGGGGAAGGGCGATGGGGGCACCCAGAGGGAGAAGGTGTCTTCGAGGAGGGAGGAGGGGTAGGAGGCTCTTGACGGTGAGGTAGGGGCAGCTGGAGCAGGTCCCTAGTTCAGAAGTGAGTCTGGGGGGGTTGGGCCTGGCTAGATGGGGGAATGGCGCCGGCCAGCGGGCCTGGCACAGCCTCTTTGTCTGCGTAGCAAGGGAGGTTTCCTGGGTGTACAGTCTGAACGTCTTGGGAAACTTGAAGGGCAATTCCAGGAGCCTTGGTCGAGTAAAAGGGATATGGGGAGATGGGGGCCCTGCAGCCAGTTTGGAGAATAGAGTCCTGGATGAGGAGTCCTGAAGACTTTCTTTGGTAGGGGGAGTAGCACCTGGCTTAAAGGCAGTGACCTAGACTCAGGCTTGGAGGCAGGTGACTTGTGGACCAGTTTTTACCCCCTCTCCCCCTTTTTGGTTCTTTTTGCCTTCAGCTAAGAAGCATAAGGGGAGATAGGGATGGGATAACTCGGAAGGGTTGAGGGACTGGAAGACAGAGGCTGGGGAATGAAAGGAAAAATGACCTCTCTCTCCGCAGAAGAACTTCCCTCGATCGCGGAGACTCGCCCCACCGGGGATCTCCAGGGCCCGCTATCCAAGAAAGACCCCCTTCCTTGCTCTTTTGCCGGGCATGCAGAAGCCAGGGGAATTTGGCAGGGAGACAGGACTCCAGGCGCTGGAGCAGTGGCCACCCAGGAGAGGGCGTTAATTCCCGCGGACCCCCGCAGCTCCCGCCCACTCTCCTGCAAGCGCTTTTGTTCCCCGAGCCTGCCTTGGGGGAAAAAGACAACCCTTACCCCCGCCTTGAACCCTGATGAGTTCAGTGCCCGCCCGGGCAGGGCTGGAGCCCGAGTCGCCCCGGGCAGAATCCGCCGAGGCCTCGGTTGGGAGCTACGACTCCAGGATCAGCATCCGAGCTCCTCTTGGAGAGGGCTGCGCGCATCTCCACCGGCGCGGCCAGGCGCGCGGGAGCCAGCCTCTCTAATAATGTTTGTAATGTGGATGATGGTACAGTTACTGAAGGGCTGGGGAACCGGGAACGAAGATAACCACCCCCACCTCCGCCCACGTCTTTTATGGTTAAAGAAACAGACACCTAATTAGGTGCGTGGAAATAGGGGAGAGAAAGGGTACAAGTTTCCAAGACGCCAGCGTGGAGGACCCAGATTTGAAATCTGCAGAATCTAGGCCAAGGTTTTTGGATCAGGCTGCGGTGCCGACCCTAGATACACCCAGAGAGGATAACTCGAGCTCTGGGCAGCTTTCTGTGGACTTTTAACTTCGTCCTTGCCGACCCTCACGTTTCCGAGGGTAGGACGAGTTGAAACCCCCTGGATCCCGGCGCTAGCTACCCGGATTCTGTTTATTCAAAGCTCGGGCCCAGGCCTGGTTCGCGCGCGCCCCCTGCTGGAAACCGCCTGCCGGGCTCAGAGGCGCGGGGCAGCGGCTCGGGTACCTTGGGCCGGGAGGTCCTGAGGCTCGAACCGGGGCCGGGACCGAGGCCTGGGCGGTTCCCGGTTCTGCATCCCGCGGTGCGACATTCCGAAGTGGGACATGCTAACTCAAGCACCAAAGCTTTCGTCCCCATGCCCACCACTCAGCGGACGTCCCAGGAATCCGCAACCTCTTCACCCCCTCACAACACGGGCACAGTCCCCGCTTTGCACCCTGCTGTGTTTCCCACGCCCATGGCACAGTTGGCACCCTCTGGATACTCGGTGAGCAACGAAGAAGTTTAGTTCTCCTGGGAGGAAGCCATCCTGTACTACTCCCCCACCTTCCCTGTGCGGGCTCAGTGGTTTCTCTTTGAGTCTAGTACCCAGGCCTAGACCGGAGAAGAGAATGGTAACCCACTCCAGTACTCTTGCCTGGAAGAATCCCAAGGACGGAGGAGCCTGGCAGGCTACAGTCCATGGGGTCTCAAAGAGTCGGACACGACTGAAGGACTAACACACACACACACACACACACACACCGAGGCCTAGAAGGCCATCCTTAAGTCTTCTGACTTTGACAGACCTATAAAATGCCTGAATCTGAAAAACAAAATCTCTTTCAGGCTTTAAGAAGGAAATAGAAAACTGCAGAGCTGGAAGTAGTAGACGTTTGATGAAATGTTTAGGACATATAACACTGTGCAGACCATTCTATTGCAACTGCACTCAGAGTTGTACATGCCCTTGTATTTATTTACTGCCTTCCTAAAGAAAAGCTCAATGCTTTTTCAAGGAAAAGAACAAAAATCCAAACATCTGTAATGGGCAGTGTCCGATCAAAACTTACTGTACATGTAAAGAAGGTGGATATAGGACCCATAACTAAGAGAAAAAAATAAATCAACAGAAATAGAAATCACAGAGATGATGGAATTAGCAGACAATGACTTGGAAATCATGCCCTTGTATTTAATGTGACAGGCAGGTGACTTAATGAAAGAATGAGGGTCTCTGAGAGTAAGAAAGCCAGAACCCAGAAGGGCATCATGTATCTTCAGCATAGCAACCTATTCAGGAGACCCTTCCCACCTGCCCTCCAGCCAAAATCTCTTAAACACACAGCTTCCCACCTTTCAACTTCTGTAGTCCTTGCTTATAAAACCACCCCCTGCCCCAAGCCTGTCCCCAATCTTGGCTCAGATGAGAAAGAATCTGCTGGCAATGCAGGAGACCTGGGTTCAACCCCTGGGTCGGGAAGATCTCCTGGAGAAGGCAGAGCAACCCACTCCAGTATTCTTGCCTGGAGAGTTCCATGGACAGAGAAGCCTGGTGGGCTACAGTCCTTGGGGTCCAACAAAGAGTTGGACACCACTGAGCGACTAACACACTTCAATCCCAACTTCCATCTCTCCTTCTCCTCATACAGATTCTACATAGTGGTTAGGAGGGAAGGTGCTAGCATCTGACTTCACTGTGTATGCACTGTGTGACCTTGGCCAAGTTACTTAACCTCTCTGTGTGGGGTGGGGGGAGTGGAGTGGAGGGTATAAATAAGAATAACTGTTTTATTGGGTTGCTGTGAGGATTAAATGAGTCAATGCATGCAAAACACTGGCACTTAGGTGGTGCTCAGAAATGAGCTATTCCCCCCCTTCCAACAATAGCTAGAATTAACCATCATTATTATCTTACAGCACTGGGTACAGGTATGATGAGATGTTCCGCTGAGCATGCTCCTACATGCTTGTGTCCTCCCTCTCCAGTAGGAAGAAAGGCCTTGGCCCTTCCCCCAAAATCTCTCTTCACTCCTCCTGTGCCTCCCACACACCATGGCATAGGTAAAAATCGGAATTGCTATTATTATTATTTGTAAAGTCTTCTAGTCTCAGATGCTTAAACCCAGATTCTCATATTTGCAGTTGTCACCAGCGTGACTGTTTGGGAAGAGAGACCTGCAGCTGCAGGCTTGGAGAAAGGTTTTTAATTAAAACCACAATCTGTTTAAGTATTTATTGGGCTCTGTGACTTTAATTATTTTCTAGGGAAAAACAGAAAAATCCACATTTGCATATGGGAAGACTGTTGATTTCAGAGGAGAGTAGCAACCTGTGGCAGTTTGCTGGAGGCAACTGGGAGGAATTTCCTGAATGGTTCAAATGAAGCTTGACATTATTAATAAGCTGGAATCCAGTCCATGACCTTCCTCCCAGTGCTTTCATGAAATTAGCTTAACTTGCTGGCAAGGCGCTTTATTGCCATCAAAATTAACAACAGCTTTTCCAGTGGCATCTCATGTAATTATCTGAGTCTGTGCTTGTCTCACCAAAGATGGGAAACTCCTGCCTGGAAGACACAACGTGCCTGCTAGAGCAACATGCTTAGCTATTCTACCCAGTCCAGGCATGACTGGAACCCCCAGAGCTGGAGTCCTGGGCAGCCAGCCTCTCCATGGCAGGGGGAAGCAGGGGCAGGGAGGCCAGGGAATCATTTATGATGCTTCCATCTGCAGATAACAGAATGCCCATCTTAAAGTGTGTTAAACTATTAAGTGCATCATCTCACAAGCAGGAAGCCGGTCTGGCTTCAGGGCTAGCTCAATGACATTGGCAGGCTTGGGTGCTTCTGTCTCTTCTCCCATTCTCAACAGGGCTTCAACTTGAGCCTCGTGTCCCTCAGCGTCATGGAGGGTTTTGGCAGCAGCTGGGGTAACATGCTTATCAGTAGCAGGCCCCAAAAGAGAGAGACTGGATTCTCTTTCCAGAAGCTATTACCTCTCCTTAAGTCTTATGGACACATATTGGCTTAGGACTCTCCATCTTTGAGCCAGTCACTGGCAAAGGGGATAGGATTGACTGGCTTAGAGTAATCATCTAGTCCTGAAATGGATGTTGAGGAGTCAGTCCCAAGATTCACTACAAGCAAGAATCTCCTTTCAGTAGAAGTTGGGGAATTGCATGATCAGAGTAATCTAACATTGTATTAAAATGAATTGAGGCTGACATAATTATAATGAACCATAGTAGGTACCTCTTATCTGGAAATAAGACCAGATTATGTCCACAGATTGTGACCAGGGTCAAGGCTCAACGTGTGACCAGGACCAGGGAGCTCTCTTGAGCAGGCATACAGACTAGAGGATTCTCTGCTTTCATAGAATTCTTGAAAGGATAAAAATCTGTTCTTGGAAATGCCAGCACTGGATCCAAAGCTATTTTGGGAGCCGTGGAAGTTTCAGTCGTTAGTTGGGTATTTATGAACAGGAGATGTTTCTGAATTCAAAGACTGTTCCGACATGACTTCACATCCTGAACATGTCACTGGGTCCCATGGCAGGGGAGAGAGGCATTTTACTGTCGAGGTGGAAAACTGGAGGAAGAATTCTACTGGTCTTGTGAAGAATGCGGAGGTGGCACAAAGGTGCCAGCTTCACAGATTTGCTGTGTGATCTCAAGCAACTCCTTGGCCTCTCTCATTCTAAGCCTCTACCATTGAGAAGGTGGAAGAACGGGCTAGAAGTGCTCTGAGGCGCTTCCAGGGCCACTGTCTGGGGTGCTGCGGCTTGAGAAGCAAGCTTGCAGGTTGAATTGAGGCCTCTAGGGGGCGTATGCCAGGGCTTCCTGCAGGAGGGGCTCTTCAGAAAGTCTGGGGACCACCTCTTGCCCCCTCCTCATGAGGGGCCTGGTAGGCTGCTGTTTATGGGGTCGCACAGAGTCAGACACAACTGCAGTGACTTAGCAGCAGCAGCAGCATGCTCCCAGACAGGTTCTTTGTTCCCCTCCCACCACACTGTAGCCCACCCCATCTCTTGAGGCCATCAGCACCCCTGGGCCCAGGAGCTCACCCCTCCCCAGAGTGCTGTCCACAACTCTGTGGGCAGGGGGATTCCTGCTACAAAACACTTTCTGAAGGTCCTTCACATAGGAGTCTGGGGGCAGAGGGCGTGGTGTGATTAGAGATTAAATCCAATCAGTAAATATTTCAAGAACGTGGCAGGTAGACTCAGGAAGAAAGGCCAAGGCTGCCAGGGACTCCCTGGCTGGTGGGGTGGGGTGGGGTGGGGATAGGGATGCAGAAGGGATTCTAACTCTTCCAGCAGTTGAGGCCACTCCTCTCTGTTCTGGGGCCCTCGGCTCTCTCTTGCCTGGAGTTATCAGAGGACTTGGAGAGAAGATCACAATAAATATGTTGTCAGAGACTCTCTGCCCCCCAACCCAGTGTGGTCTCTGGCAGAGCCCACAAGGGCAAGCAAGGCCCAGGGAACCTCTGCCACCTCCATCCCTCAGACTCAAAGCTCCTGGAGGGTCACCCAGGATCTCTGTATCCGCTGTCCCCATCAAAGCCCATAGGGGTCACGCGGCGGCATGGACTAAATTGAATTTCCTCTTGGGAATCTTTAGTCTCCTGTGGCCATCAGGCTTTTCACTTGTTTTTGAGTATGGTTTCTCAGAGAGCAGAATGGAGACAGGGATTCGCGCACACTGGTGATCCATTAAGGAAATGCCTCAGCAGAAACCAGCAAGGGAGAGGGGAGGCAGGAGAGGAAAGGGAGGAAGCCAAGCCAGGGTGTGATTTTAGGCAGGCTCAGCCTGATCCCCGGAGAAGGCAATGGCACCCCACTCCAGTACTTTTGCCTGGAAAATCCAATGGACGGAGGGGCCGCGGCATGGACTAAATTGAATTTCCTCTTGGGAATCTTTAGTCTCCTGTGGCCATCAGGCTTTTCACTTGTTTTTGAATATGGTTTCTCAGAGAGCAGAATGGAGACAGGGATTCGCGCACACTGGTGATCCATTAAGGAAATGCCTCAGCAGAAACCAGCAAGGGAGAGGGGAGGCAGGAGAGGAAAGGGAGGAAGCCAAGCCAGGGTGTGATTTTAGGCAGGCTCAGCCTGATCCCCGGAGAAGGCAATGGCACCCCACTCCAGTACTTTTGCCTGGAAAATCCAATGGACGGAGGGGCCTGGTAGGCTGCAGTCCATGGGGTCGCTAAGAGTCGGACACGACTGAGTGACTTCACTTTCACTTTTCACTTTCATGCATTGGAGAAGGAAATGGCAACCCACTCCAGTGTTCTTGCCTGGAGAATCCCAGGGACAGGGGAGCCTGGTGGGCTGCCCTCTATGGGGTCGCACAGAGTCAGACACGACTGAAGCAACTTAGCAGCAGCAGCAGCAGCAGCCTGATCCCAGGAAGCTCTAGGCATAATCACACCTCAGAGTTTGCCCTGATTTAGGGAGGGGAGCTTGGCTTCCACAGACAGATAGTCAGACGTTTGCAAGGGGCTGCCCCTGGGGTTGGAAGCTTCCAGGCATTTCCCTCTCTGGGCCTGTAGGCGATCAGTTTCAGCAGCCAAAGGGCAGGCCTCAGAAGAAAGTTGCAGGTGTGAGCTGTCAGAAGCAAAGCACACAGAAGCAGGGACTCTCCTGGTGGTCCAGTGGTTAAGAATCTGCCTTCCAATGCAAGGGATGCAGGTTCAATTCCTGGTCTGGGAACTAAGATTCCGTGTGCCAAGGAGCAACTAAGCCCATGTGCCACAACTACTGAACCCATGGGCTCTGGAAAGAAGCCTGCACCACAACCAAGATCCCACCTCCACCTGCTGCAAAGACCCAACACCTCCCCACCCCAAAAAAAGCACACAGAAGCAGAGGGATGGCAAGCAGAGACAGGTTTGCTACATCATTCATTCTACAAATATTAATTGAGTCTCCCCACCCCTGGTAGCTCAGCTGGTAAAGAATCTGCCTGCAATGCCAGAGACCTGGGTTCAGTCCCTGAGTTGGGAAGATCCCCTGAGGGAGGGCATGGCAACCCACTCCAGTATTCTTCAACCCTCTTCAGTATTCTTGCCTGGAGAATCCCCTTGGACAGAGATGCCTGGTGGGCTACAGTCCACGGGATGGGGGTCACAAAGAGTCAGACACAATTGAGTGACTACGCAGAGCCCCCCACCATGTTGCCAGGTGCCCTGCTTGGCCTGGGCACAGCTGTGAACCAGGTAGACACTGTCTCTACCCTAAGAGAGCTTATGGGCCCCTGCACCTCCTAGCATGATCAGATCGCCTGTATAAACCAGCTTCTGGAAGGCAAGCATCCCTTGGACAAGCTCCATCAGGTCACTTGGGCAAAAGCCGGAAGGACTCTGAAGCCTGCACCTGCCTGAGACGAAGGGCAGATAGGGAGCTGTCTGGAGTCACAGAGTATCAGAGCTCAGGCCCTGGAGGTCCTCTCTCCCTACCTCTCCACTTTACAGGAGAGAAGACAGGCCAAGATGGAGGTCACAGAGCAGGCGGGGCTGGGAGATGCCCGATCAGGCAGCTTCTCTGACATGCCCTCCCAGGGCAGTCTGGTCAAGGGCAGGCTGAACTCGGTGGCCGTCACTGACCTTGCTGGTTAGGAAGCCCTTGAGACTCTCAGGAGGTGTGGCCTCTCCGATGGCAGAGGTCAGGTGTTTCTGGAGTAGGCAGGTGCTCCGACTTCAGGTTTCTTGTATTAGTCCCCTGTCATTCTTCTCTGGGCCTCGTGGTCAGCAGCAGCAGAGCCATGCGCATGTCTGAGCCAGACTGAGGTTGTGCCCTGGATTGGAACAGCCCTGATTACAGCCCTCAGCCGGGCAGCCAGCTGGGGCAGAGGTTTGGAGAAATGAGAGCCCTTCTCAGTGGGTCTTGGCCTGATGCAGAGGGGCCTCCTATCTGTAGCCAGGCAAGTCCAGTTCTAATGGCCACCCCTTAGCGACCACCAGGTGGAGCTCAGCGTAAGGGGATCCAGAACAGGAGATCAGGGGGTGGGGGGCTGTACCTGCTTTTCCACCGACTTCTTCTGAGACTTTTGGAAAAGCTTCTCTCTGTTCTTGGACTCAGTTTCCCCTCCTGAGCCTTGGGGCTAACCATCCCTCCCCACCCACCTGCCTCAGCTGGAACAGTAGCTAGGATCCATCATATTCTTTTTTGTCATGCCTGTCCCTACCAAATTCACCCCCAGGAGGGACAGCCCCTTCCCTGCCCTCCACGCCCCCACCCCGCAGTTCTCTGCAATGCCTCCTCTGAAGTTCCCCAAATAGGATTTCCTGCTGCCAGCAAAACCAGCATGGACATGCTGGGAAGCGTGAACCGATACAGCAATGCCTTGGCCCGTCTCCAGAGCCCTTATCTCCAGACCCAGCTGGGAACTTGATGTATTTATTAGCTTCTTCCAGGACCTCCTCTGTCCAACCCACATCTTTGTTGGTACTGCGAGAAAGTGACTTTCCTGCAGATGGCTGTGTCTGGTAGCCAGGTGGGGGCCGGGGCGAGGGGAAGATGTAGTAAATCCATCCAGCCTGCAGCCTGCAGGGTGACCCTGTCGGGGTAGAGGAGATGGTGGAGGAGGCTTGAAGAGATGCAGACAGAGGTACTAGTCGAAGGAGCTGGGGACAGAGTTGCCCAAATCCTAATGAACTGGAACCAGAAGAGAGAGGAGGGGGAGAGAGGGAGGGGAAGCGGGGGGAGGGGAGGCCATGGGAGAGGAGTGTTGTAGACCAACCGCTTTCTGGGAGTCAACACAGTGCCTTCTCCTCTGTGGCACTGGATGTATAGTTATTTTTTACTGAGAATTGCTGGGTCCAGAACATCCCTTGGAGAAGGAAATGGCAACCCACTCCAGTATTCTTGCCTGGAGAATCCCATGGACAGAGGAGCCTGGTGGGCTACAGCCCATGGGATTGCAAAGAGTCGGACATGACTGAGTGACTAACACTTTCACTTTTCAATTCACAAAGTTAATGCTTTATGTATTTCATTTGATCCTCACAATTTTCTAAGTATGTATTATCACCTCCAATTTGCATCTGAGACCACAGAGGCTAACTTGTTTGTTCAAGGTCACCTAGCAGAGCTGGGATTTGAACCAGGTTCCTCCAAAGCCCAAGTCCTAACTACTACTCATCATCTCCCCCCACCCCCCCAAGCAGACTTGACAAAGGCACCGCCATCGTGGGCCCAGGGCCACCCACCTCCTGCCTTCTCCTTGGTTCGTCTGATTTACTGTACAATCAGTCCTCTGTGGTGTTGGCCAGGGCTTCATGGCTGGAGAACTCCAGGAGAGAGTCAGCCCTCAGATAAACCCTACCCCCAGGCCCTCTGCATTTTGTCTGTGCAAAGAAATCAGTTTTAGACAATCGGACAAGTGACGCTGGATTTTGCAATATTTCTGGTCACAATTGTTTGGCTGGATAGCTTTGTGGAAATTTTCTGTGGTTTGCTAGCTAGCTTTTGTAATCTGCTTAGCTATTAACTTTGGGATATTTATAATATTTATCAATTGACTTCAGCATAGTCTAGGCAGCTGGTCTTTAAAGAATTCTTCTGGGCTGAGTTTAAGGAAGTTCCTTGAGCCAAGAATGAAGGAATCTTTTCCCTCTGTTGGCAGCAAATGCATTCTGTAGGAGCGGGTAGAGATTTTCAAACTTTGGGTTTTGTTTTTTGAGAAGGGGAGTCAGTTGAAATTCTAGACCCATCTCTGCTTTATTCAGGTCCAAAAGCTTTGGAGTTGACACCTGGATTCCAAGACAAAAATAAATAATGGTGTTTTCCCATCCCTCCTAGCCCCAGGCTCAGCCTGGATCTGGGCCTGAGTCTAGGACTAAGGCCGCCCCAGCGAAACGTATTCTCAGAAACCTCTACCCACGTTCCCTCCCATCTCCCTGTAGCCTAGACTCACCTCATTCCCACTGTGAACCAAGCCACGTGGAAGGGCTGACACCCATCATGACTTCTTGACTTGCATTATAACTAGAGATAGGCTGCTGCTGCTACTAAGTTGCTTCAGTCGTGTCCAACTCTGCGACCCCATAGAAGGCTGCCCACCAGGATCCTCTGTCCCTGAGATTCTCCAAGGGCCTTACCCTAAATCATACTTTCTCAACAGGGGCCATATTGCCCCAGAGAGGATGAAAATTGGTTCGGGGTAGAGAGGGCACTAACACTTTAGATATTCCAATGGTTTCTGACCTTCCAAAGGACTGCAGAACATACACAAATATATAGGATATCTGTGTAAGGAAGAAGTAAAATGATCCCTATTTGCAGATGACATAATTTTGTATATAGAAAATCCTAAGGAATCAAGTATTAAAATTTCATGGGAGGGAGTCTCAACTAGGAAAAAACATTGTCTAAAAAGGCTCCATGAAGGGGTAGGGGGCAATAATGGGAAAAGAAGCTGGAGAAGCAGTGTCCTTAAAGAAAAAATTAGAATTAGGATAAGTTCAAATTCTTGGACCCTGGGACCAGAAGGTTTTGGTGTGAGTTTTCTGGGCCCTAAATTTTGCATCATGTAAGATCAAACAGCCCAGGAGGGCACCGGAAGGAGAGGGTGGAAACCCCTACCCAAACGCACGGCAAGGCACCTGGCAGTGTGGGCTACAGAAGGCTCCAGTGTAGACACAGCCTCCCTGTGGGGCAAATCGGAACTCTGCCACATTCAAGCTCAATGACCTGGAGCAAGGTACTCAACCTTCCTGCCCCAGCCCCCATCCCAGGTCCAGAATAGAATGAGGATGATAATGTAGCTGCATAGGGTGTCTGGGGAGACTAGACGAGGCTAGCTCTGCTGAGTGAGAAAAGAGTGTCCAGCACGTAGTTACCTTTCAGTCATGTTAGTTGGGAGCTTTGTTCACCTGATTGTTCCAGGCACCCACACCTGGATGGTCATTGTGTCCTCCCCCGGGTTCAGTGAGCTCAGGTGGAATCCCTGCTGGATGCTTCTAGAAGAGGATGACTACACTTAGCCACCGAACACGGATACGACTTAGCAACTGAACAACAGCAAACCCAGCATTTCCCCAAATTAAGTCTTCCACTTCCCCTGTCACAAGTTTTGCTGTTCCTGTGTTCCTTCTGAGCTTGTAGTTACTTCATAGTTGTCCTTAAATTAGGCCTTTAAAGAATTCTCTTTTAGCATCATTCTGAGCAGCCAGATACCAAAAATCAGGGCATTGACAGGCTGGTTATATATTTTCTGATAGATGTTAAAATAAATACAAAGTTTTCAACACGTTAAAAAATGTTTCTCCATGCACCGTCTACTTAAAGATACCTGCCACGCCACCGGCGGCACACGTGGCGCTTTGGAAAAGATACTGCCACCCCGAGCCTGAGCCCACATTCCGCCTCTCCCCATCCGCGAGGAGCCGCAGCTTCAGCACCCGGGTCAGTGGGGCTGTAGCGCCCTCTGCTGGCCAATCTGGGAGCCGCTCCAGCTCGGCTCCCCTTCCGTCTGGGCGGAATGCACAAGGGGCGTTTGATGTCACTAGCGGTGTAGTTTTCTTTCGTTGTGATGCGTGAAAAGTGAGAAAGGACCCCTTGCTCCAGGTACAGGGGCTGGGGCACTTGGGGCGCGAGGTGGAGACCCACCTGAGGTCGGAGGAGGTGGGGACAGGGCGGGGGCGGGGCCTCGGGCAGGTGCGGGCTGAAGGGTCAGCTCTGAGTTGCGGAGGATTGTCAGGGATGGGACTTAGGGATCAGAGTGAGTCTAGGGTAGGTGTTAAGGGCGGGCCCGGCCAGGGCTGGATGAGGGGAGGGTGCAGCTCGGGGCAACAGCAGCGCCCGGCGGTGAAGCAGCGGCTTGGGAGTTGCGCAGGTGAAAGGCAGGGCAAGGCTGAGGTGAAAGTGGACTTGGAGGTGACCTTCCTGGAGGGTGCAGTGAGCTCCTGGGCCTCAGAAGGGGGTCCTAGAGTTGGGGAGGGTTGGGCAGGGCCAGGCTGGGCTGTCACGGGACGGCTGTCTTCAGCTCCAGGTCTGTGTGGTTGAAACCTCCAATCTGGGAGTTTAGGGGGCACAAAGCCACCCACTGCTCAACCACTCCAAGGTAGACTCCCTGGCTCTCCTTCCTGGGACCAGGGCCAGCACCCCCCCGACCCCCACCCTGCTCCTCAGTTGTCTGCTCCATCCCAGAGCTTGTTCTTCATTCTCCTGAAGACAAGCCCAAGTCCTTTGTTTACTAAGATCCAATATGTTTATTTTTCTACTGTTTATAAAGCAATAACACTGTCATCTTGTTTGTCGGTAAGATAAGATCTTACATTTGTGTGATTCTTCATACGTTAAAAGGCTGTTTTTACAAACGTCTCCTTATTGGTTCACACAAGATCCTATGAGGTAAAAACGACCCATCTTATACCATTTTACAGAATCAGAGCCTGAACATCAGTGAGCTTGATGCACCAGACCAGAGTCAGAGGCTACTGAGGACTGAACTCAGTGCCCTGACTCCTAGCCCAGCAAGCTTGTGGTTCACTGACATAGATAAACCTGAGATCGATTCAGAGATTCAAAGCACAGGAGAAGCATTTGGATTTGCAATTAGAGACTTGGGCTTCCCAGGTGGCACTAGCGGTAAAGAACCTGCTTGCCAATGCAGGAGATGCAAGAAACACGGCTTCGATCTCTGGGCAGGGAAGATTGCCTGGAGAAAGAAATGGCAACCCATTCCAGTATTCTTGCCTGGAAAGTTCCATGGTCAGAGGAGCCTGGTGGGTTACAGTCTATGGGGCCACAAAAAGTCGGACATGACTAAGTGAGACAGGTAGGTAAGGCTAAGGATGGAGGCCCTGATCAAATCACAATACCTGGCTCTTCACCCAGGCCAGGGGGGCACTAATTCCTACTGTGCCTGTGCCAAGGGAACCCCTGCGGGCACTAATGAGAACTCCGCCTGAGACAGCCAGGGCACAAAGTTACCCAGCAGGAGGCAGACGTAAAGGTTCTTCGGTCCCTGGTCTCTGGTCCCTGACTCCCTCTAGGGGGTGATTCTTGAAACCGGTGCTTCTTTCCCTCCACGTGGTTACCCCCCTTGGAGATGATCCCAGACAGGTCCACCCTGGTCTCCCCATTTAGAACGGGGGCTCATATCCTTGAGACCCTCAGCACTGAGCAACGAGGGGTTCTCAGCTCTGCTGAGTCCTGAAAGACCCCCTCACAAAGAACAGCTATGCCAGTAAGCTCCCCCTTTACCAGGCAAGAGACTGCTCAGGACTCCTGGGGTGGGTTGGGCAGAGTCTGTGATTGGTGCACCAGGCTTTGAAGATTCACATCTTTATTAAAGGCTATGACAGTGGCGAGAGGGCTGAACAGTCCTTTGCTATAACACCTGTGATCAACTCCATCTGAAGGGAGAAAGCCTTGTGGGGCTGGGCTTGGAGCTGGAAATCAGCAGGCTCAGTCTTGGGGTGGGGTTGGGGGGAAGATGCAGTGAGGAGGGGCCCAAGTCCTGCCCTGCTGCTGCCAAGACGGTCATCACAGGCAGACTGAGGCTCCGGCCCCCTCCTCCCCTCACCCAGCCGCCTGTTTTACTGAGCTTCAGAGCCAGCACCTGCTTTTAAATAGGAATCTGATTTTAAATGCATCAGAGTTCACTGTTAGAGCCAGCACTCTCACATGGCAACAGGTTCCTACGTGATCCCTCTGTGGGTCTTCAGGGTCCCCAGTGGATGGGGGCAGGGGTGTGGGCACACAGCCTTCACCCATGTGAAAGCTGAGGCCATGGGGGTATCCCCAGGATCAGGGCGTCAAGGAAGAGGGATGGCAGAGGAGAAGGGGCAGTGGTTCCGCTAGTCAGATGAGACCACCTGCCTGTGTTCTGCACAAGTTTGGGGGCCTTAGTCAGCTTAGGGCTGGGGCCAAGGGCTCAAGAATGAAAACCTCCTTGACCACTGCCCCAGAGGCCTGCTATTCATTCCTAAAAACCCAGAATGGCGGGGCTGGATGGGAGCTCTGGGACCATGCAGGCTAACCAGCCCATTTTACAGGTGGGAATGTGGGGCTCAGGAAGGGGCCCTTTCATGGGTTCCACTCAGCGCACACAGTCAGGGCCAGGACTTTCTCTGCTGCTCCACACTGCTTCTCCTGGGAGGGCAGTCTATCAGAGCAATGGCACTGAAACTTGGCAGGCCTCAGAATCACCTGCAGAACCTGCTAAAGCAGCCTGTTGGGCCCCACCCCAGAGATTCCCAAGCTGCAGGTCCCTGGACTCCACTGAGAGCAGTGCTGGGTTGGAGATCACACCTCGGGAGGGCTTGAGGCAGGTGGTGGCAGGGCAGAGAGTGAGAAGGGCCCAGTGTGGCCAGGAGGAAGGAAGCAGGCTTGGAAGGTCATGTCTGGAAGCAGAGAGTGGTAGGCCCCGTGGGTGAGGAGGGAGAGGAGGAAGAGGAGGGTGAGCAGGGAGAGGAAGGAGAGGAGGGTAAGTAGGGAGAGGAGGGAGAGGAGGGTGAGCAGGGAGAGGAGGGAGAGGAGGGTGAGCAGGGAGAGGAGGGAGAGGAGGGTGAGCAGGGAGAGGAGGGAGAGGAGGGTGAGCAGGGAGAGGAGGGAGAGGAGGGTGAGCAGGGAGAGGAGGGAGAGGAGGGAGAGGAGGGAGAGGAGGGAGAGGAGGGTGAGCAGGGAGAGGAGGGAGAGGAGGGAGAGGAGGGAGAGGAGGGAGAGGAGGGTGAGCAGGGAGAGGAGGGAGAGGAGGGAGAGGAGGCCCTTTGTGGGTGAAAGTGCTTCAGAAGGGATGTGAAGTGGGCTGGCCTCCGGGCAGGCAAAGGCTAGAAGAACCCGAACCCTTCAGGGAAGGTTTGGTTTGAAAGGCACTTTGGTACCCGTGGGGCCCCTGGTGTTGGAGGCAGTGTCCGTGCGGGTTGCCAGCAGGTCCCCTGGGGCCATGCCAGGGCTCAGGGAGGAGCAGTAAGGACCCCTCTGGAAGCCTGGAGTCGGTTGGCTGGGGCAATATGGGGGCTGCTTCCAGAGCCCAGCGGCCAGGCCTTCTTCACCTGGGACCCTGCCCTGCCCCCAGTTCTGGCTTCTGGAGCGGGAGGCCCAGGGGGTCTTTGAGCTAACTCATGGTGCTCCCAGGGCCGGGGATCTGGTGGCCCCCAGCGGGTGGTTGCTTGGCCTCAGAACCTTCTCTGTGGAATTTTTTGAGAAGTGGAATTTGGTCCCGGAGAAGGAGAACTGATTCTGGACCAAACGACAAGGGAGATAACTGGGGACCAGGACCTGGGAATGCTGTGGTGGGCAGGGGCTGGTTCAGGGACCCCATCCCTGTCTGTCCCCAGAGTCTGAGCCAGCCAGCCCCACCCTTCAGGTCTGCTGCGTAGCCCTTTCTGCCAAGCTGTGGCCAGCCGGAGGGGCAGCGACGCTTCCTGCCGAGGCCGGCGCCCCCAGCAGGCCTTCGAAGTAGGTGCCCAGAGACTGCAGGTCGAACGCGGGCTGGGCAGGGGACGACGCGGGGGTCTGGAGGCTCAGGAAGCGGTTGTACTTCTTCAGGCCGCCCCGCGGGTCATGGTGGTATGCGGTCAGCAGCTCCACGAAGGTGACCTTGTGCAGGGCCAGCAAGCGGGCCTCGGCCCGGGGCAGGACGGCCGCCCGCACCAGGGGCTGCAGGGATGAGAAGCACTGCAGGCTGCTGAAGGGGTGGATGTGCGGGGCCAGCTGGGGGCCGGGGGACACCTCGAGGAGGCGGCACAGGTCACGCATGGTCAGCACGGCCGCTAGGGCGCTGCGTTCGCTCATGTTTCTTGCCAGGTAGGTCTTGGCCAGGCTCTTGAGTTTGAAGCTGCTGGCCCCCGGCACGCACTCCCGGATGAGGGGCAGGGTGGCCAGGAAGCCCGAGATGGCCTTCTGGAACTCCCCCAGCATGTTCATCTCCTCCAGAGCCTGGAAGAAGCTGGGGAGACTGGGCCCCCACAGCTTGTAGCAGGCCAGGATGGGCTGGCGCATGCTCGCCAGGAAGTGCAGGAAGTGCTGCAGTCCCACCTCCAGGGAGACGGCCTTGGAGTACACGTTGAGCATCTCGGGCTGGATGAGCGCGCGGAACTGGCTTTCCTGGTTCACGGCCGCCAGCTGGCTAATCTTCTGGGCTGGGCAGGAGAGAAGGGCAGCATGAGGCCCCAAGGGTGTGGCGGGGGCACTGACCCCTCCATCCAGAGACCCCACCTTGGGGCCTGATGGCAGGAATCAAGCATCAGCCTCAAACGCAGCTCTGACCCTGGCTCTGATAGGGATGGGGGTCAGAAGGGGAGGGGCAGCCCTCCACGCCTCCTTCCTCCCCCACCAGGAGCCCCTCTCCCCCCTGCCCTGCCACCTTCCAGAGTTCACCAAACCCTTTCACTCTGGGTCCCTCCTGTCTGTCTTCTGCCGGCCTCCACCCACCTACACTAGGGACCCCTCACTGCTTCAGCCTAGCCCTCTACTCCCCTTCCCCTGCCTCCAACCCCAGCAGTCACATAGCTAAGGCCCCCAGCCATCAGAGCGCTGGGTCAGACAGCACACCTGCCCGGTCCACTCCATTCAGAGCATGGCCCTGAATCTTCCAGTGAGGTCTGCAAACGGCTTCCCTGTCCTGTAAGAAATACCCGCTGCTTGTGTCTGCCTGGGCTGGCCCAGGCAACTGGATGGGACCCGGCCTCCCGCAGGGCCAGGGACTTGGCCTCTTGCAGGGCCAGGGTAAGCACTGCGGAGTTGAGGGAGAAGGGGTCACATCTCTCTGTGACCTTGGCTCTGTTGGCCTCCCCTTGCGGCAACCATGGACCAAATGGGCTCTGCACTCAGCCTAAGGCTGTGTTTGGATTGCTGGTGTCACCTTGGCGACTTTAACGTTGTGTTTCTGTTTAGAAGTGTGTTCCCAAGGCTCCCTAATGGAAGCACCAGTCATGGGGGACTCATGGAGGTGCTTGCCTCATGCCTTCAGGCCCTGGTCAAAGCAGACTTCCTTATTCAGAGAACCAAGTTCAAACACCTGAGAGGCCCCGGGGAGGTGCGGTGCTCTGCCCACTCTCTGGCTGCAACCACTGGCCACAGCTCAGGGCTCTCCCGGGCTCACAGATGGCTCGGTCTACACTTATCCTGGGGACTTAGGGACTGAGCTAGAAAGAGGTGGGGGGTGGCCACCGGAGAACCCACTTTCATTGTCAATCTTCAGGTCAAAGAAAACCAGGGGCTTGTCTTCCAGCAGGGAGTTGGAGAGGCTGTCGTCCAAGAGCCCGAGGGAGCTGGGGCCCTCCAGCTGGAGGTCACTGGACTCGCTGCTGCTGTCGGCCAGCTCTCGGGAGTCCTGCAACACAGAAGAAACCAACAGGTCAGGGGCTGTGGGGGCCGAGAGGGGGCAGCGGCCATGTGAGCCGGTTCCCCGTGAACAGGCGTGCGTGCTGGTATGTGCGTGAGCGTGGGGTGGTGGGTGATGAGAGCGCATGGGTATGGCACAGGGTCTGTGTGCGCCTCAGGGAGGGCCTGTTACTGGGAAAGGGAGGAGGCGTTTCCAAGCAAGTGCCTGGATGGATGTGAATGTGCATGCGCACGTGTGAGGGTCATGCGTGTGAACCAGGTCACGAGTGTCAGTGCGTGAGTAGGATGGGATCACAGGGGCAAGTGTGTGTGCGTGTGAAAAAAGTGTGGGAATGAATGCAAATATTGTGTGTGTGTGTGTGTGTATGGGGGGGGTGTGGGTTTGTGGGCCTGTGTTGACACAGGTGTGTGTGAAAGTGTGATACTGTGTGGCTGAGTGTGCACACGGGTGAGCAGGGCTGGGTGTGGAGGCTCAGGGAAGGTGTCGGGGCTGAGGTGGGCAGGGTCCAATGTGTCTGCTCCTTGCTTCAACTCCTTGAGCCGACTCAGAACAAACATCGTGAGCTGGGGGGTGGCGGGGGAAGGTGTCCCATCTCGAACCTCAGGTGTTTCTCTGGAAGGGGCAAGACGCCCGGCTTTTCTTGTCCCCTAGGTGAGCTGAGGTCCGAGCTCCCTGCACAAAGGTGAGGGGAGGGCTGCCCGACCTCCTGGATGCCACCTCTAGGGACACACAGCACCTGGCTGTGAGAACAGTGGAGAGAAGTAGGCTCAGAACCGGGGAGCCCTCTGTCATTTGGCGTCCAGGAGACAGCTGCTTAGGTAAGCTGAAGGCCGGGGTTCCGCCAGGCTGGGCACCTGGGGCTCTGTTCTTTCCAGAACCAAGGTGTGAACACTGTTGAAAAGCCCTGGGTGTGGGAGGGGCTCTAGCTGTAAGCGTTTAAACCCCCGGGGCTGGGGCGAACGAGGGAGGTAGAGCCTTTCATAATATAGAGTTAATTGCTTATCATCTGCACACCTGGCAAAGCTAGGCTTTGGTGGCCCGCTCAGAACTTCCTGTGTCACCTGTGGATGTTAACCAGACACCAGGAGGAAGAGACGTGGCCATTGTCACAGGGCCTGCTGGGGTCTCTGCTGGGACAGAGTCCAGAGCAGGCCCCAGCCTTTCCCTCTGACAGACTGCCCCTGGTGGCTGATGGAGTTGGCCTCACTCGAGGCCATCCGAGGCCTTTCTGAACTCTGACCTCTGGCTATCGTCCCTGGCCTGGGGCAGAACTAGCCTACTGTCTTCGGCCCTTCCACTCTCCAGGTGAAACCTCTGTTTTACTGAAACTTCAGCCAAGTGCAAAGTCTTTGCTAACCACAATTAAAATGTGCTGGGATTTTCCTGCGAGTGGCTGATTTCTGCTTTATTTGCATTTCATAGCCCTTTCCCAGGCTCACCAACTTTCTCCTAGGCACTGATAGACACTCACTGAGTCCATCTAAAGCTGGTTTGGCTTAGAGCAGCCTGTGAGTTTTCTGGGACTTTATACCCGAGGCCCTACTTTGACAAAACATAGGCCTTGTGGATCAGTATCCTCGAGTTGGCCACGCATCCAAGGCTGGTTTGGCGTGTCTTACTGAGTCTCTGTCACACTGTCAAGGCTCCCTTGCCTCCTTGGAGGGAGCCTTCTCCAGGAGTCTTCTTCGAAGTTGCTAGAGCGCCGACAGGAGACACTACCTTTTTCCCCCATGGGAGAATCTAGTTGTTTCCTATCTCCAACCTTCCAGTGCCTGTTCCGATCACAAGGCAGGGGTGCTCTCACACTTGGGCTGGTGGAAACAGCTGGACTCCCCTTGCTGTGGCCTCCCCTGTGCTTCAGGTGAAGTGCCGTGCCCTTGCCTTCCCCACTTGGCCGAGTCTTCTCTGCCACCCACCGACATGGCCTTCCCCTCTTCCTTCTTCTCTTTGCTCCAAACTGCCGAAGCCCTCGCAGTGGCCCTGAATGCTTCCGTCTGTCTTCTGGCACTGTCTCTTCAGGCTGGAAAGCCAGTGTCTTCTCTTCAGATAGTCCTTTCCAAGACTTGATCTCCCTGGAGAGCAGCATCTTTGAGCTAACTCCCCCATCTTTATACCAGGGTCACTTATGATAGCCACGAGAACCTCACTTTTTAAGAGCCTCCCATGGTCCTGGGGTCATTCTCTCTTTTATAGTCATGGAAATATCCTTTGTCCTGAACTTACTGAAGACCCTGCTGGCCCCCTTAATAAAAGAACACCCCTTTCCATTGAGTTGTCAAGGGAGGGAAGGCTGAATCTTCCAGCCCTGACTCCTCTTCCACCCAGATTTCTCTCGCCCTTGGGGATGATCATAAAGTATGGCTACTCCACAGGGCTGGTCTCACAGGAATGCCTTCCACTGAACTCCAGCTAGCACTACAAGCAGTTCCCCATTCCTACCTTAAATCCCAGCAGTACAGCTGCAGTACAGCAGTACAGTCAGTACAGAAGTACTGACATTTAAACAAGACTTTCTTAAAGACCCAGGGTTAACAGAATCAGCACAGCTGATCATCCAGCTGATATCCAGCTCCGACGCTGGATATCTTTCTGTCCCTCCTCCACACCCCTCACTGCCACTCCTCGACCTCATTCCACAATCAGGATTAAGGGGGGGGGGAGGGTGGAGCATAAAAGGGGAGAGTAGCAGAGACCTGAACCCAAGAATCCAGGAGAG
This sequence comes from Giraffa tippelskirchi, assembly GCF_054371585.1. Taxonomy (NCBI): domain Eukaryota; kingdom Metazoa; phylum Chordata; class Mammalia; order Artiodactyla; family Giraffidae; genus Giraffa; species Giraffa tippelskirchi. The sequence continues at coordinate 33,048,261 of NC_137286.1, read as the reverse complement.
GGCCTTTCATTGGAAAAAGATTGAGATTTGCTTGGAAGGGAAAGGAATGGCAGCAGAAAGAACCAGAGGGGGGAAGAGATCAGAGCCCATATGTGAAGACTGGAAAGTGAAAAGTGAGAAAAGGCTTTGAGGGACCAGTGAGTAGGAGATGATGGTGGTGAACATGAAGGGATGAAGGATTTAAGGAGCACTGCTGTGAGTTATGAGTTGTATTCTCGGTAACAGTCTGAAAGATGACTATCTACTAGATAGTTGGTTAATGGACTGCGTTTTTTTGACTGCAAAACTGAGCCATGTGGGATCTGGGATATTTCTCAGGATACACAGGCAATCAGGATACATGTGCAATTGGTTTCACGAGCTCAATTTCACTTATTGTCATCACAGTCAACTTAGCAGATCAACTGCATCTCAACTTAACACAACAGGTGTAATGGCCATCCCGAGGTGCTCCTAGGAAGCCACTAGGTTGACACCTTATCACCTTCCAAAAAAAGCTAGGAGGTTTATCTGGAAAGACCCAGCATCTCCCTTTCCCAACCTGGATCATATCCCAGCATGTATATGTCACCTCTGTTCAAGGCTGATACGTATACAAATGAGCAGCATTTCTTTGACACAGATATGCAATCGAATCCCTCAAGAGGAGAAGGGGGTGACAGAGGATGAGATAGTTGAATGGCATCACTGACTCAATGGACATGAGTTTGAGCAAGCTCTGGGAGATAGCAAAGGACAGGGAAGCCTGGTGTGCTGCAGTCCATGGGGTCACAGAGTCAGACACGACTTAGCGACTGAACACAACAACCTTGATTGTACAGAAGCAGTTTAAAAAAAACTTGATGTCCAGGCTGTGCCCCAGACCAATTCAGTTAGACTTTCTGGGGGTGGGACTCAGGAATCTGTCCTTGGTAAAACCCCCAAGTGATAGTAGTGTGCAGCCAGGATTGGGAACAACTGTCCTAATTACGGATTCATTCCACGTTTGGGCATCAGCAAATCAGACAGAAGCCAAGCTCTTTGCTATTCAACATCCTCACCTGAATTATCTAGTATCGACATTAATGCTAATCAAGAGGGTCTTCGGCTCCTGAGGAACTTTCTTAACATTTGAGCTTAAGCAACAGTTGGGATCAGATTGGCCAGACACATGCATGCCTGTATTTTGCAGACAGAAAACCCTAGCTCTTGCAAAGCTGGAAGGCCCCAGAGATACCCCACATGTTATCTGTTAACCCAGATGATCCCATTAGCCAGCCTGCGATCCCTACGGCCCTCTGTCTCCTACTCTGGCCCCTCTGTAGGCTCCAGGGGCCACGGCCCCCATCTTCTCAGTCGAGCACCTGTTTCTTTTTCTGATGTGCACACTCACCAGCATCATGGTCCCTCCCCTGGATCAGTTGCTCCCCACAGGCCTCCCTTCCACTGCCGGTCACCATGCACTTCTTCCGGGGCTGCCCCCTCAGCAAGGCCACCTCCTGCTTCCACTTTGTTCTGCTGCTACCGGGCACTGGGGCATCTTCTGTTGCAAGAGTGGATGAGAACATCTATCTTTTTCTGCTTTGGCTCTGTTGACACAGGCCCCGCGGCAGAGGTGTGGCTGACCCACCTCATTTTTAAGCACAGTCCTCACCCCAGGTCTCCAGAATCAGATCTGGTACTCCCCCTCCACCCCAAGACTACAGCCCCATTGCCTTTCCCAGCAGGGGCGAGGTCTCCGACAGAACACCCGTGCGGCTCGATCAGCCTCTCCCCAGCCCTGCCCACCACACCAGGTCAGTGCCAGAGCCCCCACATGTCTGGATTCCAGCCACTGACACAGCTGCAGCCCAAGCTAGTGGCTTGCATGCCCTGGTACACTTGGAAAACACAGTATCTTAGCATGCCAACATTCCACACCTCAGCAGGCAACATAAGAGATGTGAGTTCAATCCCTGGGTGGGGAAGAGCCCCTGGAGAAGGAAATGGCAACCTACTCCAGTATTCTTGCCTGGAGAATCCCATGGACAGAGGAGCCTGGTGAGCTATAGTCCATGGGGTCACAAAGAGATGGACACAACTGAAGCGACTAGGCAGGCATTACGAAGCTCTCACATGGGGCAGGACGGATAAAGGCCATAGGGAGGGGAGGACGTGAGAGCTGGGAGCATCCTGCAGACATCGCCCTGCCCCCTCCTGCTAAGGAACTCTGGGAGCACCAGGGGTCTGGAAGAGGGCACGGAAGGTGGGTGAGAGATGCACCTACTTAGAAGGATCTAATTTGTTTGCTTTCTAAATTTTTTTTCCAATAAGTTTCAGACTCCTGTAATGGTTAATTTTAAAAACGTGTCTAAAGAACACCTACATGAAAGCAGTTGACCCTCTGGTTCCTCTTGCCTCCAGACCTGGTCTCCAAACACGAGCTGCAGCTGCTGCTGCTGCTAAGTCGCTTCAGTCGTGCCGACTCTTTGCGACCCCAGAGACAGCAACCCACCAGGCTCCGCCATCCCTGGGATTCTCCAGGCAAGAACACTGGAGTGGGTTGCCATTTCCTTCTCCAATCCAAACACAAGCAGCTGCTTCTAACCATTTAATTCTTTGTAACCCAAAATGCACTTCTCCTTCCTGAGTTGATCAACCTCAGATAGCACTTAGTGGCTCCTTGCTGCTGCTGCTGCTAAGTCGCTTCAGTCGTGTCCGACTCTGCGACACCAGAGACGGCAGCCCACCAGGCTCCGCCGTCCCTGGGATTCTCCAGGCAAGAACACTGGAGTGGGTTGCCATTTCCTTCTCCAGTGCATGCAAGTGAAAAGTGAAAGTGAAGTCACTCAATCGTGTAGCCTACCAGGCTCCTCCGTCCATGGGATTTTCCAGGCAAGAGTACTGGCTCCTTGCTACTGACAGCTAAGTGCTAGTCTGACCCCACTCCCACACCCATGCCACCAAAATATTTCTGGTTTCAGTGGTTCCACCTGACTCTCATGAAGTCTGGCCAGATTAACAGCATTCAAATCCTTCTCTTGCTCTTTCTTTCCCAGGCTTCTACTTCCATCCAGGGTTAGCCTTGTTTTAATGTTATAAAGATTATGGGATAGAAAGAAGTAACCAGCTTTCTGAGGAATTTAGAACATGGAAAGACTCACAAAGTGATTGGCTCTGAGGAATAGTAAAAAGGGTGGGGGGAGTCCTGGGCAGCTCTGGGGTCCCAGCTTCTGCAACTAGACAGATGTATGCAATTACAGACAGGAAAAGAGGCAAGGTGAATTTGAGGTTTCTGTGGGGCATCTGAGTGGAGACACTGGGTGGCCACTGGCTCTATTGGTCTGGCGGGCAGGAGCCCATAGGCAGCCATGTGCATGGTTGAGATCATGGGGAGAGTGTACCGATTCTAGAAGGAGATGAGATCCTAGAACCTAAGCTGGAAGAATAACATTTAAAAGAACAGAGAGACCTAAAGGGGGAGTGAGGAGGACCAGCCAGAGCTGCAGGAGGAAACCTCCTGAACCCAAGGGAAACAGAGTCTTGGGGCGTCAGGACTGAAGGTGATCACTGGACTCAGAGGCACGGAGGTTACCCTGGAGATGGTGGAAGGGCTCATGGGCATGGTGGGGAAGGGTAGGGGACTGGGGCAAGGAAGGAGCACCGAGGGGGTGAAGGTTGAAGTGTAAATGGTGTGTGTTGGGGGGGATGAATGCAAAGATGGGACTTTCTCCAGGGTGCTTAGGTACAGCCCACAGGAAATGTTTGAAGATGCAAATGAGGGTGGGGAGATGGAGGGAGGTTCCCAAAGGGCAGGAGGGCAGGGCCAGGAAAAGGTGGAGTGAGTCCTAGAGGAGGGTGGCCACCCCCAACATCCTAACAGAAGGGATGGGGAGGGATGTGATGGGGTCAGGTCAATCGGTCATCAGAGAGCAAGATGTGGGCTGCTGCCACGCCACTTGTCCTATGGTCCTCCTAGGACAGAAGGTGCAGCCACCGGCCAAGAGCGAGGGTGGGGAACAGGGACCAGCGCTAGGGAAGCAGGGGTGCAGTGAGGCGCCCTGGAGAGCAGGGGGCGGGGCATGCCTAGGCAGGAGGCCAAGGAGCCCAGGAGACAAATCTTTTGTACTTTCCTCCCCTCGACTTCTCTCCAACAGAAGTTGGCCTCCAGGTGGCAGTGCAGAGCAGGGGACACAACTGCATACTTCCAGGGCTGTGTTTGGAGGGCAGGCTACCAGGAGAGGGGGCGGTGGGGAGACAGGGCACCAAGATCCTGGTGGAAGACTGGCTTAAACGGTTGACCTTGCTGGCTGGTGGGCGGGAGGGAGACAGGGCACCAAGATCCTGGTGGAAGACTGGCTTAAACGGTTGACCTTGCTGGCTGGTGGGCGGGAGGTAATGGCAGAAGGAACTGGGAGGGAGACAGTCCAGGTCCTGGAAGTAACTGATGGAGAGCTCAAGGAAAAGGAGGCTATGGTCAGTCTGGGCCAGTCTAGAGAGGGAAAGTTCTCAGTGATGGAGGGGTCTGGGGCTGGCAGCTACAGGGGAATGGGGCAAAGATCTCTGAAAGGTCAAGCAGAGGAGAGGCCAGGGTGGTGGATGTTGAAGTCACCCAGGAAGAAAGCGGGACCTGGGTGGGGAGAGGAAACCTAGGAGGCAGTCTTCCTACGTGGTGGGGAGCAGAAGGATGTCTGAGATGAGCTGGGGAAAGTGGGGTTCATCTGGAGAGCCCGAACCTCAAGGGCATGGAGGATGCTGCCAGATAGTAGAACCGAAACAGTCCAGGAGGCACAGAGGGCCTGGACCCCACCTCCCACCTCTGATGCTCACACAAGGTATGGAGGAAAGAGGGTCACAACAGCCCCACAGGTGAACCAAGTGTCTGTGCGGAGGAGACAAAGGCCACCAGCTGGGAGGAGCTAGGCCCAGCAGGGAATCTGATGGTCATGGAAGAAGGGTTTGCAAGGGTAATCGTTCAATAAGTGTTTATTGAGCAGCCGCACCTGCCAGGGCCTGGGAGCCACACAGTCCCTGCCCTCATGGGCTTACATCCTGGCAGAGGCCCAGTGGGAAGGCTTGGGGTGGGAGAACGGGGCAGTGGGAGTTGCAAAGAGACCTGAGGATGTGAGGAACAAGAATATCCTGGCTGGGGAGGCCTTAAGCCTCTTTGTTCAGAGGTCCATGGAGTCATTCATTCCCTGCTTCATTCTGTGACAAGACGTACGGGATGCCAACCTGCCAATCTCCAGGGCTGCAGAGGAGGGAGGCACCTGGGGCTCTTAGAGGCTTGTCTGTGGGGTGTCTGTGCCAGTGGGTGGCCTCTCCAGAGGGTGGGGTGGTAGGAATGCACTTGGAGAGGCCTCCGGGGGGACCTGGACTGGGGGATTCTCCATGGGGGCCCTGCCAGAATCCCCAGGGGAGACCTCTGCTCCAGGAATTTGGGATGCTCTGCCTCCCCCTATTAGTCTCCTGTAAAAGGTGTTACGCTGAGAGACCCCAGGGGAGTGAGGAAGGGGAAAGATGTTGAGCCACTGGGACACAGCAGGGAAGGGGTCAAGGGGTCGTGCAGCCAGTTGCACCAGGCGGGGTTGGCCGCCGGCCCTTTGAGGGCAGGCGGGATCCTCCTGGGGACTGGCAGGTTGGCTGCGAGGCCCAGTGGCCGGGGTGGTGGCTTGACCCGTGGAGGGAGGCCAAGTCCATGTGAGGGCACCATACGTTTTGAGGGGCAGGTGAAAGGTGCTGCGAGGGCGCAGGGCTCTTTGTGCCCTGCGTGACAGGAAGCTGATCCCACGGTGGCCGGCGGCTTGCTCCTGGTGACCGGCAGGCTGGCTGGGACTCTCAGCGTCAGGGCCGGCAGCTTGCTCGGCAGGATGGTGGGGAGGCCAAGCCAGGGGGCGGCCTGTGCCACGGGACAGACGAGAGGCCCAGAGGGGGTGGGACGCTCGGCGAGCTCTCGGCAGGGGGTGGACGGACGAGGAAGGAGGCAGGACGGTGGTCTCGGTGGGCTCCACACGCTTTCCAACACAGAACCTCAGACTGAGGGCTGGCAGGGGCCTCAGGGGCCACCCAGTCCAGCCTTCCACTCTATTCTGATCCCTTTCGCCCCTGGGCAGGTGACACCCCGGCCTCTATGAACAAACCTCTGGGGACAGGAGGGTCACAACCCATGCGGCCACTTGTCCCATTGTGGAATGGCTTTAAGGAAAGTTCTGCTTACGTGGAGTCACAACATGCTAGTCTGGGCCCTGCGTGGCGCTGCCCTGCGCCCTCACACCCCCATGTGGCCCTGCATCGCTGCCATTAACTGGGGAACGGGTGCGGGTCCGCCCTCCTCACTGAGACTTAGGAGGGCAGAAAATGCATAAGGAAGCTGCAGACACAGGCATTAGCTAGTCCAGAAAAGACACAGGGCTCTGAAGGGAAGCCCTGTCCAGCTCTTCAGAAAGAATACATGTGATTACTGACGGCTCCTGCCCTGGTACGACGGGAGGGCCAGGGTGATCCAGGCCACAGCTGGCAAATGGAGACTATCCTCCGGGCAGCTCAGGACTCGCTGATAAATGCCCCGGGTGCAAGGTGAGTCTGAGAGTCACCTGCTGGGGCTCTGCCCCCGGGGACCTGGAATGTGGGGAGGCAGTGTCCTGGGCCAGACTTCTGAGCCACTCACCGGGTTTTCAGCATCTGAGTCTTCCGAGCTGCTGATCACCACGACGCGCTCCTCTGAAACGGAGCAGGGGAGACGGGGTTAGGCCCTGCCGGGGCTGCTCATGGACGGAGCCTGGGGTGTTCTCCTGTGGGAATCCTTGCAGGCCAGTGGGCTGGGTGGGTGACATGTGCCCTGCAAGGGGGCTGTCAACATTCAGTGTGTGTGCCAGTATGGATCTGCCTGTTTAGTTGCTTAGTTATGTCCAACTCTTTGCAACCCTGTGGACTGTAGCCTGCCAGGCCTCTCTGTCAGAGGAATTCTCCAGGCAAGAATACTAGAGTGGGTTGCTGGGCCTTCCTTCAGGGGACCCCCAATGCAGGGATTAAACCTTCCTCTCTGATGTCTACCTGTGTTGGCAGGCAGGTTCTTTACCACTGGGCCACCTGGGAAGCCAGGATCTGCCGGTACAGAGGGGTTACTCAAGGTGGCTTTCTGTCACTGCCTGCTGTACCTTGTCTGTGAATTCAGCTGCTGGCCCTGGAATGATTCAGAACTGACTACCCACGGAGGGGGTGTGACAAGCACCTCCTGGTTTGGAACCTTTGGCCATCCTAAAGCAGCACACTGGTTGTTGCAATTCTCAGCTCCATGAGCTGAGATGTTTGAGTTAAAAGATACTTTAGGTTTAATCAAAACCTTCTGATTACCAATAGCATTTGTGAACAAGGATTCTCCGTTGGGTCAAAGTGTGTAGCCAGGGTCAGGGTTCACTGTGACCAGGGACAGGGATCAGTGTGGGACCTCGACTGAAAACAAAGCTGGACACTGGGTAAAACAGCTCCAGGAAGAACTGTCTTGAATATTCCAGAATTCTGTGGGTTGACCTCCACTCACGTGAAAGGACTCCCTGTCTGGCAGTGGCCATAAAAGATACCTTGAACAAGCGAGATACTTTAGGTGGATGGCCTTCATAAAAAAGTTTGGGAACCTATGGGTGTGGACTTTACCCAAGTCTTCTCTGAGCATGTGCCAGACACCCACCAACAAACATTGTTTGGGGAGACCCATCCTGTGCAGAGGCACAGTACGGGGTTCGAAAAGGGTGTGTCAGGGGAAGGAGCTAAGGAAATGTGATCCCCAGCCCATCATGCTCCCTGCACGGGCATCCCAGCAAAGCATGGGCTAAACCATCCACTCTTCTGCCACCCCCCCTTCCCAGACAAACCCTGGACTTGCCCTTCCCCATTTGGTGGCAGTTGAGGGCAAGACACACAGGGAATGCTGCTGGCCTTGGGCTCCCCAGGAAGGGTGTCAGGATGCAGAGGAGGGGTCCCACCCAGCCCCTGGTAGACAGCATGCAGGCCTCAGCCCGTCCTGCCCATCCCCACTCCCTACCTGTCTCTGCAGGGTCGCCGGTTTGATGGTTGCTGTCAGGCAGGGAGAGCTCATCTCTTATGATGGTGCTCTTGGAGCCGGGGGGCCCATCCAGGTGGGGTGGTGAGACTGCCCTGGAGGTGCTGGGCCTGGGCTGCTCAGGGGAGCTCCGAGCCAACCTAGACTCTTCCCCCTCCTCAGATTCCATCTTGATGACCTTCCGGGGGCACTCGGTCTGGCAGGCCTTCCTCTTCTGCGGTGTGGCTGTGTTGGTGACCTCCTGTGCAGTGGGGTGTCACAGGGCAGGGTCAGGAGCCTCCAGGGGACAGAGGCAGTGGGCAGAGACCCAGACCTGAGTGGTAGGAATCTGTTCCCTGCCCCATGCCCTTTGCTCCTGCTGTCCCCTTTGCTATCTGCCATGCAGATCACACCTCTCTACAACAGAGGCCCTCCCAGGTCAGCAGGCACACTGGCCCTGCTGGTGACCACTGACCACCGATCTCTGCTGGCTTCTGACTGCCCTGGGAGGGGCTCCTGCTTGGAGGGGAGCTTCCTGACATGGCAACCAAGAGCTGGGAGAGCGCAGAGTAAGTGCCTATTGAGGTCTGGGTTCTCACTTCTGCTCCACCTCTTACCACCGAGTGGGATCTGGGCCCTGAGAAGGGGAGGCAAGGGCTGCGCAATATCTTACTTCTCTGCAGGAGGGGTCTTGGATGGAGAAGGCGTACACTGGCACAGGGTGTGCCCCTGGCACCGGCTGTACCACAGCCAATCCCGCAGCTTGTACCTGGTCCCTCTGCACCTCCTCTGGCTGCAAAGTTGGGAAACAAAGGTAGTCAGAAATGACCAGGCAGGGGACTTCCCTGGTGGTCCAGTGGCTAAGACCCTGCACTCCCAATGCAGGGGGCTCAGGTTTGATCCCTGGTCCGGGAACTAGATCTCACATGCCAAAATTAAAGAGCCTGTGTGCCTCAACTAAGACCCAGTGTGGCCAAATAAATAAATATTGAGAAAAAAGAACGAAAGAAAGAAAATGACCAGGCAGTAGGACCAGCCAGGTCCCCTGGCTTGGGGTCAGCTCAGTCTCCAAGGCCTCATCCAGACCTAAGAGCTGGCTCCTGGTCCAACACCCAGAGCCTAATGGGGACCAAATTCTTCCTTGAAGCCTCCATGACTTCACCCCCTGGCAACCCTGAGGTTCTGGCATCACAGGGACCATGTCAATGCCTGTGCATCCTAACGGTGCCAGAAATGACCTCAGCGATCACACTGCCCAACAACTCAAGGCTCGCTTGACAAGTAGGCCCAGCCTAGACAACTCCGGGGCTTCCCTGGTGGCTCAGATGGTAAAGAATCCACCTGTAACGTGGGAGACCTGGGTTCAATCCTTGGGTTGGGATGATCCCCTGGAAGAGGGCAGAGCAACCCACTATAGTATTCTTGCCTAGAGAATCCTCATGGACAGAGGAGCCTGGCGGGCTACATTCCATGGCACAGCAGAGTCAGACATGACTGAGTGACTAAGCACAGAACAGCACAGACAACTCTAGGGACAAAGTGGTGGTGGTGGTGGTCCCTACTAATGGCAGTAGCTCCTCTCTATCTGCAAATTCAATAGGGAGGGGACCCGTCCACTGAGCTGACATCGCCCCCCACCCCATCACCTGTTCACAATAGCCCAAAGGTGGAAGCAGCCCAAATGTCAACTGATGAAGAGATAAAATGGAGGGTAGCCTTTCAGGAGAATGCTATTCAGCCATAGAAAGGAATGAAGTTCTGACTACACAAGGTGGATGAACCTTGAACACATCATGTTAAGTGGACAGCTAGCCACAGAAGAATGCATACTGTAAGACTTCATTTATACGAAATATCCAGAAGTGCTCACTGCACAGAGACAGCAGACTGGGGGTCACCAATGGTTAGGGGAGGGAAAGTGAGGAGTCACTCCTCCATGGATATGGGCTTTCCTTTTGGGCAAATAAAAGTACAGGAACTACAGTCTGGGATAGTTATACCAGACTGTGAGTGCACTAAATGTCACTGGATGGTACACTTTAAACTAGTGAATTTTCTTATGTGAATTTTACAATGAAATTACAGTTTAAAAAAAAAGGAGGTGGTACTATATTATGGTTATTGCCCATCTACAGAGAAGGAAACCAAGGCACAGAGAGGTGAAGTGATTTCCTAAGGTCGTATACCTAATAAGGGCCTGAACCAGCGGCTTGAAACTAGTGTTATTTTTAATTTTTTAAAAATTTGTTTATTTTTGCTGTGTTCGATCTTCGTTGCTTTGTGTGGGCTTTCTCTAGTTGCAGCAAGAGGGGGTTCCTCTCCAGTTGCGGTGTGAGGGCTTCTCTTTTGTGGAGCACAGGCTCTAGGCGCATAGGCTGTTAGTCATGGCACACAGGCTTAGGTGGCTCTGCGGCACGTGGAATCTTGCTGCACCAGGGATCGAACCCAAGTCCCCTGCACCGGCAGGCAGATTCTTATCCACTGCGCCACCAGGGAAGTCCGAATCCAGTGCTTTTGAAATGCAAGTTCCTTAAAAAACTGGAAATAGAACCGCCATATGACTCAGCAATCTCACTGCTGGGCATACACACCAAGGAAACCAGAATTGAAAGAGACACGTGTACCTCAATGTTCATCGCAGCACTGTTTATAATAGCCAGGACATGGAAGCAACCTAGATGTCCATCAGCAGACGAATGGATAAGAAAGCTGTGGTACATATATACAATGGAATATTACTCAGCCATTAAAAAGAATACATTTGAATCAGTTCTAATGAGGTGGATGAAACTGGAGTGTATTATGCAGAGTGAAGTAAGAAAGAAAGAAAAACACCAATACAGTATACTAACGCATATATATGGAATTTAGAAAGATGGTGATGATAACCCTATAGGTGAGATAGCAAAAGAGACACAGATGTATAGAACAGTCTTTTGGACTCTGTAGGAGAAGGCGAGAGTGGGATGATTTGAGAGAATAGCATTGAAACATGTATATTATCATATGTGAAACAGACTGCCAGTCCAGGTTTGTTGCATGACACAGGGTGCTCAGGGCTGGTGCACTGGGATGATCCTGAGGGATGGGATGGGGAGGGAGGTGGGAGAGGGGCTCAGGATGGGGAACACATGTACACCCGTGGCTGATTCATGTCAACGTATGGCAAAACCACTACAATATTGTAAAGTAAATAGCCTCCAATTAAAATTAAAAAAAAAAATGAAATCAAGTTCCCTTTCTGTGCCTGCGTACGCTCCCTTTTCTTCACTTACTGTCTCCTTTACGTCCCTCTGCATCATCTTTCCCTATCGTGGGAAACTCAAGAGTAAGCTGAAGCTTTTGCTGAAACGGTGTTTGTGATGTGGCGAGCATCCCTCTGCAATGAGAGGCCTAGATTCCAGGGCTCAGTCGAGGAGCCCTGGCCTGCCCCTCCTGCCTCCAATCCTGACCCCTTGGCGCCTCACACTCCCTGTGCACTCGGTGGGTGAGGGTCCATCCGGAGCCCGAGGTCCATCCACACAGCTGAAGGGAGCTCTTGGCTAAGCTGAGCTGCGTCAGAAAACCCAGGCACTGGGCTGTAAGAGGGTGAGGTCAGGAATGTGCTTTCCTCATGGGGACAGGCTCTGTGTGGTGGGGCACGTGGTCAGGCCCACCCTCACAGGGCGAACGGCAGGGCTTACCTGGCCAAGCCTGGGCAGGGGAAGGCAGGGAAGCCCGGCACGACAGGCCATGTGCTGGGGACCAGGACCCTGAGGTGGGGCTCCTCTTGATGTCAAGTGCATTCGTGTCAAATGTGGGTTCCCAAATCATGGACTATCATGGGCTGATTTCCTTCCTCCTTCCTTCCCGGGTTTCTTTTTCTCAACATCTTCACAAAAAGAGAGGAGAGCTGTCTCTCAATCAGAGAGTGGACCTGTTTGCGATGGGGATGGGGGTTGTGTGGGAGGAGGGGATGAGCTGGCACATCATTTTCTCCCAGGCCTCTTGGAAAAATACACAATCTCCAGGGTACTCTCTGTGCCAGTGTTTTACAAATTACAGTTGTGACCCATGAGTGGATCATGGAAGCAAAGTCATAGAAATCAAAGCTAGCGTTTTTTGTATTACACAGACTACTACAGAACAGAAAAATCTTAGAGTACATTCCACATTTATAAGTGTAATTTATTGCACAAAACTTCTGTTTTAGCTATAGGTATGTGCATGTATATACACCAGTAGGTTAGATGTAAAATGTATCTTTTACAGTGGGTGGTGGTCAAAAAGTTTAAACCACTCCACAGTCATTAAGATGGCCACTACTTAAAAAAAAAGTGTGAATGAGAATGTGGAGAAATTGGCATCACTGTGGACTGTTGGTGCACCAATATGGTGCAGCCACTATGGAAAATTTTATGGTGATTCCTCAAAAATTACTATATGATCCAGCAATTCCACCTCCAGGCAAATTTATGTTATATGTATTTGATCACCATTAAAAATGAAAGAAGCACAAGTTGGAATCAAGATTGCCGGGAGAAATATCAATGACCTCAGATATGCAGATGACACCATCCTTATGGCAGAAAGTGAAGAACTAAAGAGCCTCTTGATGAAGGTGAAAGGAGAGTGAAAAAGCTGGCTTAAAGCTCAACATTCAGAAAACTAAGATCATGGCATCCGGTTCCATCACTTCATGGCAAATAGATGGGGAAACAGTGGAAACAGTGGCTGACTTTATTTTTCTGGGCTCCAAAATCACTGCAGATGGTGATTGCAGCCATGAAATTAAAAGACACTTACTCCTTGGCAGGAAAGTTATGACCAACCTAGACAGCATATTAAAAAGCAGAGACATTACTTTGCCAACAAAGGTCCATCTAGTCAAGGCTATGGTTTTTCCAGTAGTCATGTATGGATGTGAGAGTTGGACTATAAAGAAAGCTGAGAGCCGAAGAATTGATGCTTTTGAACTGTGGTGTTGGAGAAGACTCTTGAGAGTCCCTTGGACTGCAAGGAGACCCAACCAGTCCATCCAAAAGGAGATCAGTCCTGGGTGTTCATTGGAAGGACTGATGTTGAAGCTGAAACTCCAATACTTTGGCCACCTGATGCAAAGAGCTGACTCATTTGAAAAGACCCTGATGCTGGGAAAGATTGAGGGCAGGAGGAGAAAGGGATGACAGAGGATGAGATGGTTGGATGGCATCACCGTCTCAATGGATATGGGTTTGGGTGGACTCCGGGAGTTGGTGATGGACAGGAACTGGCGTGCTGTGATTCATGGGGTTGCAAAGAGTCGGACACGACTGAGCGACTGAACTGAACGGAACTGAAAAATGAAAGAGTGGGGAATTTCCTGGTGGTCCAGTGGTTAAGAATCTGCCTTGCAACGCAGGGGACTTGGGTTCAATCTTGAAAGATCGAACATGCTGAGGGGCAACTCAGTTTGTGTGCCACAACTACTGAGCTTGTGTTCTAAAAGCCTGTTCTCTGCAACAAGAAGCCACCGCAATGAGAAGCGTGCACACCGCAACTAGAGAGAAGCCCCCACTTGCTGCAACTTGAAAAAGCTCGAGTGAGCAATGAAGACACAGCGCAGCCAAAAAATAAATAAGTTTTTTTTAAAAATTAAAAGAGTTGGAAAGGTCTTGGTCTGCCCGTCTGTGTGTGTCTCTGAAAACTGCTGGCGTGTAAGAGAACCTCTTTCCAAGTGGGCTGTGAACTCCCCAAAGGCAGGGCTAGGCTCCTCTCAGCCTCTGCCCCATCCTTCCTGACACCCCCTACCCATGTTAATGAAGCAGGGACACACATGAGGGCTCAGTAAAGAAAAAAAAAAATCATCGTGACTGATTCATAGTTATTTTACAGTTTTAAAACAATTTATTTTTTCCATTAAAGTATTGTGACATCATTACAAAAAGAATCAAGGGAGAGAGAAGAAGGACAATGGCCGAGGTGCCGTCCTACCCAAGCGCTCCTAGTTAATTACACCAGTTGGTATTTATCATCCTCTCCGCCTAGGCACGGGGTGGGGATTAAAATAAACCAGCAGTTTCAAGAGGGATGTGTGTTGGCGCTGGAAGCCCAGTTCCTGCCTCCTAAGGCAGGAATGTGGGTCCAAGCGGGGCTTCTCCCTGGCACAGCCAGACCATGCCTGCCTCCCTCAAGCAGCCACACCTGTCCTTTGCCCTCATGGTGTGCCCGCTTCCATTCCCCAGCTCCATCCATCCCCACCCCCAAGCCTATTACCAAAGTAAAAGCAAGAGAGTCTGCACAGAGCATTCTTCTGATGCTCCAAGTTCAACCTGCTTAGTAACTGGCAGTGAGAGGGCACAAGACGAGACCCAGAAAAATGCCTAGACCTTCTTCACACAAGACAACATAGGCTCTCTTGCTGTTCATTAACTAATGGCTGGCACCTGGAAGCCAGAGCAGTATGTGGCCCTGGGGTACTTTTCACCACCATTCATAATTTCTTTGAAGACAGTTTTTCATTCTAGCATTGTCTATCATATCAAAATAATCTAAATAGCCAAGGAACTGGCTAAATAAATCATGCTACACCCATTTTAGCACGGATCACTATGCAGATGTAAAAAGGCATCAGGAAGCTCCCTGCCTAATGATAAGGTAAGAATTCCCCAACGGTATTGTGCCCTAGGCATAATATATATGTGGCACTGTGCTGCTGCTGCTGCTAAGTCGCTTCAGTCGTGTCCGACTCTGTGCGACCCCATAGACAGCAGCCCACCAGGCTCCCCCGTCCCTGGGATTCTCCAGGCAAGAATACTGGAGTAGGGTGCCATTGCCTTCTCCCGTGGCACTGTGCTACCTTTGTCCAAAAAAAACCAGCAAATATATAGTCATATTTGCTTGTAACTACATAAAGATATTCTGGAAGGATATATAAGAAATTAATAAAGATAGATACATCAGTAGGCCTTCGCTGGTGGCTCAGTGGTAAAGAATCAGCCTGTCAATGCAGGAGATGCAGGCTTGATCCCTGGGTTGGGAAGATTGCCTGTAGAAGGAAATGACAACCCACTCTAGTATTCTTGCCAGGGAAATCTCATGGACAGAGGAGCCTGGCAGGCTACAGTTTATGGGGTTACAAGAGTCCAACACAACTCAGTGACTAAACAACAACAACATGGGTATAAACACTGGTCAGATGGGGGACAAGGTGGGAGGGAGACATTATCACTTTCCATGTTTTTATTACAATTTCTGACCATGTGATTGTATTACTCGTCCTAAATATCCAGAATTAAATGTCCTTTTAAAATTTTATATGTGTGTATATGGGAACGCGGTACCCAAGACAGTTGGAAACTGGCTTCAAGTCCTGCCCTTAGCATTAGCATGCTGTGTGGCCTTGGGTTAAGTCACACCCTCTCTTGGGGTCTCAGCTTCATCCTCTATAAAAGAGCAGGTCAGACTGCAAGATTTCTCTCTCCTAACTCTAAAGCTCTCAGATGCTAAGTTCTGCCTCCTACAGAAAGCCTCTTCTGATTGCCTCAACCTACAGCAATCTATCTCCTACGGGCCACACCATGGCAAAACTAGAAAGGCTGACTGCCCTCACCAGAAGACCTGCTTTCCATGGAGGACCAGTCAATCCTGGGCCCAGCTCCTTGACAGGCATGCACACCTGGATGACCAGGATGGGGAGCAGACCAGGTGCCTGATTCAGGGAAGAACTGAAAAAGCTTATCCTGGGAGAGAGGAGAAATGCATGCAAGTAGCCAAGAGGACAGGTTAACAGGATGCCGCTGCATTTGCACCCAGGGATGCACTCTAAGAGCACTGCAGAGATGGGAGTGGCTCAAGCCTCAAGAATGAGCAAGCTTCCTGTCCCTGGAGGTGTGTACATGACAGCTGGACAGTTACAGGTCAGCAGTGCTGCAGAGGGAATGACCACATGAGAGGGAGTGTGGGCGCTTTCCAACCCTGAATACTATGGCTCTTAGGACTGAGATGGCCCTGAAATCACATCGATGGATCCCAGGCTGCTGCAATCACTGTCTGACTCTTGGCTTCATTCTCCATTCCTCTCCAAGAACCATATGTGGGGGAAGGGCCACATATCTGGAATCGGGCACACAGAGGGGAAGGTCATCTGCCACGTCTATCAAGGGCCTGCCTGCCAGAGACCACTTCTTTATCTCCTGTCCATCCCTGGGCCTAATGCCTCCTGGACACATCAAGACCTACTATGGCACTTAGAAGCCCAGAGCCAGCCAGCCCTTCCTCTGCCCCCTCCCATTGAAGGCTCCAGTCCAGGCCCTTGCTGTCATCCTATCAGGTGCTCTCTCTCCTCTGTTGCCTGCAGACACAGGGACAGCAAGACTCAGTTTCCTTCTTGACAGAGGGGAACTCCCAACCCGCCCGGCCTGCAGGATGGACCACCTCCCCTTCAAACCTCAAGTCCGTCTCACCGGGTCAGTGCCACAAGCGTCTCTGGGAGGGCTGGCAGCTTCCGGGCTGGCTCTCCTGGATAGAGCTGCATCTGGAGAACAAAGAGGTCATGGGCAGGTCAGGGACATCCCTGGTGAGAGGCATCCTGTCTTAGGACAGTGACAAAGGAAATGTCCCTGTTGCTTTTCCTGGAGACCCATTTTCCAGGGCCTCTGGCAGCTCCATGGAGTGGCTGTAGTTGGAAAGAAAGCTCCCTGATTGCAGTGGGCATAAACTCACCTAGAAGGAAGAGAGGGGTGGCATGGGAGAGCACTTGCCTTTGGCTCCAGACCCCAAGCACAGCTCTCTCCATCTTGGAGCCGCCACCAAGGCAAAGCATGGACAATCCTAACAGCGTTACTGCTCACTGATTTCCCTACACAGTGCGAGTTCCATGACACTCTTCTGACCTGTGGCCTGTTTTTATTAAATCTAAATCTCTCATGCTGGAAGATAAAATAACTCCTCTCTCTGCCACCACCGAGGCAAGCTGTTTAAACTCTATGGAGGTCATTTCCTGTACATGCGGTAATAGTCACCACCTAGGTGGAGAAGGAGCATGTCCACGCTAGGACTGCATTTTGATGAATCCACATCCAGGAGCTCCGAGGACAGGAGTGAGCAGGTCTCCATCACTGCCATCTGCCCAAGAACCTTCAGATTCTGAGGCTTCCCTCCCCTTTCTCAGTGAAAGGGCATCCTCACACCAGAACCGGAGATTTCGTCAAAGAGCCATTTCAGCCTCCCCAGCCTTGGAGGCCCTCCTGTGCAGCCGCTGTGTGTCTTGGAAGCCTCCTTGCTGCCTCCAGCACCTAGAAAGCTGCTGTAACTCCTGGATTTGGGCTGCAGAGCCAAGCACTGTCTCATTCTCCAGCCACATAATGTGCCCCAACCTTGTCTCCCAGTTGGATTGGACAACTCCAGGTCAAAAACTGGTCCTCTGTCTCCCCACTTCCCCAGTGCCCAATACCAGGCAGGGCCCACAAAGGTAGGCAGCTAGTCCAGATGGCAGGCCATCCCAGGGGCAAAAGATCTCCTCCGCTGAGCCCTAGCCTGGTTTTGGGTAAGCACCCAACCAGGGGAGGGGGGTGGGGGGTAGGAGCGGTGGTGGTGATGGTTCTCAGCCCCACCCAAACCTCACGTTCCTGTTGACTTCTCTGTTGCTGGGCACAGGGCGCTTATGAGAACCTCCTGAAGTGGTTGGCCCCTCTGGGGCTAAAATGATACAGGGTATGGTTCTCAGCTTTATAGTTTCTTAAGTTCCTTGAGGGGCTTCCCCCAGTGGCTCAAACGGTAAAGAATCTGCCTGCAATGCAGGATACCGGGGTTCAATCCCTGGGTCAGGAAGATTCCCTGGAGAAGGAATTGGCAACCTACTCCAGCCCCCCTTGCCTGGAGAATTCCACGGACAGAGGAGCCTGGCGGCTACAGTTCATGGGATCGCAGAGTTGGACACAACTGAGTGACTTTCACTTTCAACTTCCTTGAGGGTCACAAGATCACAACTAATACCTAGGGTCTTGTAAATCAGTCAGACGTGACCCTTCTGGGTGGCTGCAGGCTTCCGCTTCCACTCCTTCAGACTTATCCCGCGCTCTGTAATCTATGATGTGATCAAACCCAAGAGACTTAATAAAAACCCCACAGTTTCCTCTTACGTCACTGATCCTCTTACGTCACTGATCCTCTTACGGGGCTGATCTTTTCCACCCGCCTTTCCCCAAGGGCAGCGGCAGGCCCAAGCCCTCACAGGGTAAACAGGCCAGCAAAGAGGTGATGGTGGCTTACCCGTACCCTGGGTGATGCAAGAGACGAGGTCCTGCAGGCGCACCCTGAATTCGTCGAAGCTGTCTGTGCGGACGGTGGCTCGCAGGCTCTGGGGCTTCTCCTGGCGCAGCTGGTGGAGTGCCTTGCGCAGGAAATCATGCATGTCCAGCACCTCCTGATCCGAGGCGTACAGTTTCATCCTCTGCACCAGCGCGCTGCCCATACGGATCCGCTGTAGCACGGCATCCAGCCGGCCCAGCTGGCCCGCTATCTCTTCGTAGTCGCGCTGGTACCGCACACCCACGCCTTCCAGCAGCACACGCTCCTGCTCTAGCACGTGCGCTACCACCTCGCGCACGCGCTCACGGATGAACTCCTCAGTGTCAGCGCGTACACGGCCCAGCTGGCTGACGGCACAGCGCATCTGCGCCTGCGCTGCCCCAAAGGCGCGGTCCTGCTCCTGCAGGTCCTGGGTCATGGTGTCCAGCTCATCCTGCCGCTGCTGGATCTCCGTGCTGATGTCGCACTTGAGCTCGCTGTGGCCTCTATCCAGGAGCGCACATGAGCAGCACAGGGGCTTGGAGCAGCCTCGGCAGTAAATGCTGCGGACACAGAAGGTTGGCCTGATTTAGGGCATTTCTGCTTTCTTTTTCTCTTTAAATATTCTTTATTAAATGCCTCTTCAAAAAAGTTACAAAACTTTGAATCCTGGTATGTTTCTACGTCTGTGTTTTTCTCAGTTCAGTGTTTCTGGTTATGGTGATAGTATCCAAACTACCAATAAAACTTATTAGAACATAAAAAAGTTACTAAAGTAGTAATAGCTAGCCTCCATCCATGAAATACTGTATATTAACACATATATATGTAATTTAGAAAGACAGTAACAAAGATCCTACATGCAGGGCAGCAAAAGAGACACAGATGTAAAGAACAGACTTTTGGACTCTATAGGAGAAGGCGAGGGTGGGATGATTTGAGAGAATAGCATTGAAATATGTACATTCCCATATGTAAAATAGATGACCCGTGCAAGTTCGATGCGTGAAGCAGGGTACCCAAAGCTAGTGCTCTGGGACAAGCCAAAGGGATAAGGTAGGGAGGGGGGTGGGAGGGGGTTTCAGGATGGGGGGACACATGTATACCCATGGCTGATTCATGTCGATGTATGGCAAAAACCATCACAATATTGTAAAGTAATTATCCTCCAATTAAATAAAATTTTTTTTAAAAAAAGCAGAGTTAATCGTCATCAGGAGCACCCAGCACTTCTGAATTTCTTTTCTTCACCTCAGAGGCAACCAGGGGAGCATCCTGGGTGCATTCTTCACACCTCTGGCTCTTCAAACCACTTCACATAAATATTCACACTCTTCTGCTGCTAGCAGAATTCTAAGGACTTGATACATTTCATCTCACTTAATCCTGGGTAGAGTTTCTTAAGAGAGAATTATTATTATCCTCACTTCACAGATAGAAGAAATCAAGATGTTCAGAGGTTAAATAACTGACTCATACCTACAACAATTTTGGGCAGGTTGATGTTTTTTTAAAAAAAAATCAGATCATGCTAAACGATTATTTTGTAACTTCCTCCTCTAATTTAACTTTTGTTCAGGACACTCCTCATCTAGGTCTACAAGCATAATCTTCAGTCCAGTTCAGTCGCTCAGTCATGTCCGACTCTTTGAGACCGCATGAACCGCAGCACGCCAGGCCTCCCTGTCCATCACCAACTCCTGGAGTCCACCCAAACCTATGTCCATTGAGACGGTGATGCCATCCAACTATCTCCTCCTCTGTCGTCCCTTTTTCCTCCTGCCCTCAATCTTTCCCAGCATCAGGGTCTTTTCAAATGAGTCAGCTCTTTGCATCAGGTGGCCAAAGTATTGGAGTTTCAGCTTCAACATCAGTCCTTCCAATGAACACCCAGGACTGGTCTCCTTTAGGATGGACTAATGTAATGTATTCTTTAATAGCTCCATTACATTCCAGATGAACCACAGTGAGTCATCCTACTAATAATCCATTGGACCAGTTTAGTGGAAGACAATTTTTCCACAGGGTGGGTGGGAGGGGTGTGTGCAGGGGAGGGGGGAGGGGTTGGGGGAGGGGTGGCAAGAGGTGGTTCAGGCAGTAATGAGAGCAATGTGCAGCAGCAGATGAAGCCTTCTACGCTCCTCGCCAGTTCCTAACAGGTTTCTGATCGGTATGGGTCTGCAGCCCAGGGTGTTGCAGAACCCTGTGTTAACGGGCATTCCAGTGATTTCCTGTTTGTGCACTTCCCCCCCACCAATATGGACAATGCTTTATGTAGCCTAATGCATAGATCCTTTTGTTTCTATGAAATATATTACAAAATAATAGAATCGCTAGGTCAAAGAGAGTGTATATTTTTATTTATTTAATATATTTTAGCCAGCAGACACTTCCACAATATTTACTATGTGTCAAGACACTTAGAAACATTTCACAAATATCAACTCACTTAATCCTTATAACAATCCTATGGAGTGGGAATTATCATTGTTCCCATTTTAAGGATGGAGAAAGTAAGCATGAGGTACAATAACTTGTTCAAGGTCACACAGTTAGAAAGTGAAGAGAGTCCAGAAGCAAATGGTAGTAGGCAGAATAATGGTGTGCACTCAAGTACTAATTCCTGGAACCTGAATATGACACCTCACATGGCAAGAAGGGCTTCCCTGATAGCCCAGTTGGTAAAGAATCTGCCTGCAACGCAGGAGACCCCAGTTCAATTTCTGGGTTGGGAAGATCTGCTGGAGAAAGGATGGAAGGATGGCCTACCCACTCCGGTATTCTTGGGCTTCCCTTGTGGCTCAGTTGGTAAAGAATCCACCTGCAATGTGGGAGACCTGGGTTCGATCCCTGGGCAGGGAAGATCCCCTGGAGAAGGGAAAGGCTACCCACTCCAGTATTCTGACATGCAGAATTCCATGGACTGTATAGGCCACAGGGTCGCAAAGAGTTGGACTCGACTGAGCGACTTTCACTTCACTTCATTTTACATGGCAAAAATGACTTGATAGGTGTGATTACATTAAGGATCTTGAGATGGGAAGATTATCTTGGATTATCTGGGTGGACCCAATGTAATCACAGGAGACCTCATAGGGGAAAGAGGAAAGAGGCAGAAGAGTGAGAGAGGGAGAGGAAGCGGAGGTCACAGTGATACTGTCCTGGTGGCTTTAAAGGTGGCAGGGGATCATGAAATACAGAATGTAGGCAGGGACTTCCCTGGAGGTCTAGTGGCTAAGACTCTGCTTTCCAAATGCAGGGTCCAGGGTTCGATCCCTGGTCAGGAAACTAGATCCCACATGCCAAAACTAAACATTCCATGTGCTGCAACTAAGACTGGGAGCAGTCAAATAAATAAATAAACAATATTAAAAAAAAAGAAAAGAATGCAGGCAGCCTCTAGAAGCTGGAAAAGACAAGAAAATGAACTCTCCTCAAGAGCCTCCATAAGGAACACAGTCCTACAGACATCTCGATTGTAGCTCAATGAGACCTACTACAGACTTCTGACCTCCAGAGGTAAAGAACCATCTATCTGTAATGGTTCAAGCCCCTAACTTTGTGGTAAATTGTTACAGCAACAATGGGAAACTCACTAAAACCCAAGTAGCCGGGCTCAGAGTCCAGCTCGGAAACATTGTAAATATTACTCTTCACATAGTACCAGGAGGACTTCCCTGTGATCTGGTGGTTAAGAATCTGCCTGCCAAGGCAGAGAACATGGGTTTGACCCCAGGTTCAGGAAGAGCCCACATGCAATGAGGTGACTAAGCCTGGGTGCCACAACTACTGAAGCCTGTATGCCCTAGTGGAGAAGGCAATGGCACCCCACTGCAGTACTCTTGCCTGGAAAATCCCATGGACGGAGGAGCCTGGTGGGCTGCAGTCCATGGGGTCGCACAGAGTCGGATATGACTGAAGCGACTTAGCAGCAACAGCAGCAGCAGTATGCCCTAGAGCCTGTGCTCTGTCAACAAGAGAAGCCAGTGTCATGCGAAACCTGAGTACCACGACTAGAGTGCAGCCCCGGTTCGCTGCACTAGAGACAGCCTGCATGCAGCAGCGACGACCCAGCGTAGCCAGAGGTTAACTAATCCATAAATTAAAAAAAATATTACCAGGAAAAACATTAGTTACTTCCCTAGAAATACTGCTGTAATTTAGTCTCGTCAGCAATGAGAATAACAAGTAAGCCCATCTAAGGCCAGGAGAAAGGATTTTAGCTGGGGCCACTTTGGTCTCAATTACTGAGATCAACTTGTCCCAGAAATGTCAACAGAGAGTCTGCTGGCCAGCCCAGTTCCAAAGTCTTGGCACCAGGTACCAGGTACGGGTCCTCAGTTTTGCCAGTTCTCAACCATCCCAAGTCACCCAAGGTGGTAAGTCCCAGGGCTTGAACCTCTTGATCAAACAGAGGAGACTCATTTCATACTAGCAAAGCTTCTCTGGAGACAGAAAAATGTGTGGAAAGGGGAATGGGGGTCACTACTGGGTCATAAGCCTTCAACTCCTCCAGCCTCAGCACACTGGATCTAAGTAACAGAGACTCACCTAGCCTGTGAGGCAGGGCCAGTGACTGAGGTAAGTGGTAGGGGGAGCAGACAAGAAAGCTGGGCAGATGCGGATCTGACCTCAGCTCTGTGCCCTTCCTTGGCAGGTCATGTAACCTCTCTGGACCTCGGTTTTCTTATCTGTAAAATACGGATAATTCCCACCTCATATGGGAGTGCTGGAGAAGATCAAATAAGTCCTTCATGAATGTTTTTAACAAAGACTGTGATTATAATTGACTGAAATATTAGTGTTCTCTAATGACACTATTAATGAGAAATGCTAAGAATTATGAAAAGAATGAGTAATTCTAGAGAGGGAAATTTGGCAATATTCATCACAATTACAAATGTATTTATCCTTTGACCCAGCAAACCCCCCCCCAGATTTCTTTTCTACAGCTCTATCTCCATGCATAAATCTGTACAATGTAATACAGCCCATAATAGCAAAGAATAGAAACAACCTAAGTGCCCATCACTAGTCAAAGAGTTACATAAATTAAGATGCACTTGTGCAACAGAGTATATACAGCTGGAAAAAACAGAGGAGGTTCATTAGAGGCAAAAATCTCCCTGGCAAAATAAGGATAATAACAGGAGTATTAGGAGGATTAGATGTGTTATATATATATAAGGTTAGAACAGTGACCAGCATATACTGTATTCAGTTATGATGATGTAGATTTTAAATAAATCAAGATGTGGAAGTGTACATATAGGATGCTACTCTTTGTATACAAATGGAGAAAAATAAGAATATATTCATATTTTATTGCATCTGAATAAGAAACCTTAAAAGGTTACAAATTATTAGTTATGGGATGGGGCAGGGCAGAGGTGGAGTAAGACATTTCACTGTACACCTTTGAGTTTGCTCTCATGGTTGCACTGTGTGAATGCATTACCTACGTTTTTAATTAAAGAACAGAATTCTATTAGATGTGGGCAATTAGGTAGGCTATAGACATAAAGGGAGAACTAGAAGCAGCTGTCATTTTCCCAGCTTTGGGTCCATGGGAGAGGGGCTGAGTGTGTAGTGAGTGTCCCTTCCTCAGAAAAGGGGCTCCATAGGGACTTCCCTGGTGGTCCAATGGTTAAGATGTCACCTTCCAACTCAGGGGGTATAGGTTAAATCCCTGGTCTGGGAGCTAACATCCCACACGCCTCGTGGCCAAAAAACCAAAACATAAAACAGACACAATATTGTTAACAAATTCAGTGAAGACTATTAAAAATAGTCCACATCAAAAAAAAAAAAAATTAGAAAAGAAGAGTGCTCCAGACCTGGGAAGGGGACACCTAGAGTGACCTGGCTGGAGGGAGAGCAAGACTTGCTGGGTGGACCACGGTCTCTGCTGGCTCCTCTTCTTTGGCCCCTTCCGCCCCAAGTGCGATCTCCCAAGGGAAACCAGCCACCACTTCCTCTCTGCAGTCAAATGCTCTACCGCTGAGCGATACCTTCACCACTCCCCCTCTGGATGGAAGGAGACAATTAGCTTCAGGTCTCTATCTGTTCGGGGGCCTACAACAGACACCCTGGGGCCCAAAGCCCCCAACTTTCTGCTAAGACTGAGGTGCAGACCCTGAATCAGAATGGCCCTTCATGGGCTGCCACCCAAGACTACTAATGACGTCTGTGGCTTAGGGTTCTTCATTCTAAAGATACTTACTGAGCACTTCCTGTGTGCTTGGCATTTTTAGGGGTGACAGAGGTGAGGTGGGCACCTGCCCACAGGAGCTCCATGATAAGGATCCGGACTTAATGCAGAAAGGTATAGCTCTGAAGAGTAAAAGGGCACTTATTTACTCCTGGAATACTCAAAAGAATGAACTAAAACACCATAGAATCAATATGCCAGAATTAAAATAGCTTAATTCTATTCCAGCAAAACAAACAAAAAGAAATATGGTAAATATTTTCCAGTTCCCATTCACAACAGCACTTTTTAAAATGCTAAAAAAAAACCCCAAAACCTAGACATAATCCTAACAAGAAACATGTAGAACTTATATAGACTAAAGGACAAAAAACCCACTAACTAAAAAATGAAAGAGTGTATCAAGGTCCCAACTACAGAGTCTATTATTATATTAATTTTTCTGAAGTTAATATAAAGGTTTGAAGCAATTTTAGCCAAACTCTGAATGAGATTTTAGAGCAATTAAAAAATTTTTATTATTATTATTATTTTTGGCTGTGCTGGGTCTTCGCTGCGGTGTGTGGGCTTGCTCTAGTTACAGTGTGGGGGGCTTCTCCAGTTTTGGAGCATGGGCTCTAAAGTGCTTGGGGGGCTTCCAGTTTCGGAGTATGGGCTCTAAAATGCGTGGGCTCTCTAGTTGTGGCATGTGGGTTTAGTTGCCACTCAGCTTGTGGAATCTTATTTTCCCGACCAGGGATCGAACCTGCATCTCCTGCATTGGAAGGCAGATTCTTAACCACTGGACAATGAGGGAAGTCCCAAGAATGATTTTAAAACTTAACCAACTCATTCTAAATTTCACACGAAGGAGTAAACAGATCAAAGAGATAAGAAATTTTTTGAAAAATCCATGTAAGGATGGGGATTTTCAGTGCCACTGACAACATTATAGAACTACCATTATTAATGTACTGGTCTAATAACCAAGGGAAAGATCAGCAAAACAGATAGTCCTGAAAGAGACCCTGGCATCTATCAGAATACAGCATTTTATATAATGAAAAAGAGCATCCCAAACTAATGGACATTAAAGGGTTTTTCAACAATTTTATCAGAAAAACTGGTTATGGGGGGGGATAAATCAAGTTAGAGCTTTGCCTCATACGCTACAACAAGATATATTTTTGATGAATCAGAGTTAAATATGAAAAATTACACCACGGGGATATAATAGTTGGCTATTTACTCTCATGATCGTAAAGACCTTATAACCAAGGAAGAAATGGAAGAAATCATACAATCAACAGATGGAGTTGCCTGAAAATTCAAAATGGTCTATTTTTTGAAAAGACATGCACGAGCTCCTATTTTAAGGAAATTACACTTTGTGACACTCAGGGATGTTCATTCTGTTTTATATAATTATAGAGACATCAGGAAGAAAAGGAAAAATTCTATACTGATAGCAGTTACCTCTTTCTCTTCCTCCCTCCCCCTTTTCATGTACTGAGATTTTCCAAAAGTTTCCATAATCAATTCTAAACAAAGGAGTTTGGACTTTAAATAGGAAACAATGGGGAACCAACAGAGAACATTCCAACTGGGAATTACAACAAAGCTCTATCTCTTCTGTTTTGGGATACATTGTTCGGTTTATTTCTTTATGACTGTGCAGTGAATTGACTGCACTATGCATATTTTAACTGAAGCTCCAATAAGTTCCCTGGGTTCTCAGTCTTCCCATTCCTAAGCTGCCTGTGTCTAAACATCCATGCCAGAGGCCACCTGACAGTGGACAAGGTATCGGGAGCTCTTCCATGATTCCTATCCATGAGACCATGAGTGAATTACGTTCTCTCTCTGAGTCTTAATTTCCCCATTGATACAATAAGGATAAAGATTCTGTCTCACAGATGGTTACAAAGATGAGGGGCTGGTGTATGGGAAGCAACCAACACATTGCCAGGTACACAGTGGACATTGTGGAGTCGTCAAAGCAGAGAGGGCATTAAGCACCTAGCGGGGCTGGGTGTGCGGGGAGGGGAGCTAGCCCTGCTGCTGGTGGGTGAGCCTCTCAACCTCGGGCAGTAAGGAAATATCACCACTGAGTGTGGTGTCTGGGCTGCTCCCTTTCCAGCAGGGACATGCCACCCTAAACCAGCCTCACCTCCCACGAGGACCACAGCAGCATGCCCTTATGCTGTCCTAGGAATCTTGCATCCTCAGAACGCAAGAAGCAAAAATCCTATGAAAACAGAACCCGTGGAGGAGAGCTGGCCCCAGAGCAAAATTCCAGGGCAGGGCCTGGCTTGGTGAATGGTGACAGAAAAACTGTCCACGTCACACCCCCATCTCAACAAGGTGACTGGGAGCTTTCACTTCTGAGGGGTAGTGAAAGGAACGGCCTCCTTTGGAAATTCAAATAATTAACTAGAGGGGAATTAAAGGCATCCATTAGTCATTTGTACAGCAGTATGAATGCATTTAATGAGACTGATTTCCTGCTATCTCCAGGGTACACAGTTGAGGAAATACGATTTCTGAAGCCAGGAGAGGAGATGCATAGTTGGAGATGCCAAGACACTCAACGAGAGTGAAAGCATTATCCATTAACTAGTCATTGGCTGAGAAGGTGGTGGCAGAGATGGGGAAACCTGAGGTCTTAGGAAGATAAGAGAAGTTAGGAAAGAGGAGAGAAGGAAGCCTTGTCTATTTTACACTATCTCCTTATACTGGCCCCACAACCAAGAAAGAGGAAGAGAAAATTTGTACTTTTCCTTCCCCACTCTTTTCTGTGTAGGTCTCTGTTTTCAAGACGGGGTGATCAGTGTTCTGTTGGGCCACATCACTCATTTAGCAGGTGCACTGCTGCATGGGGTCCCTGCCTCTCCTTCCCTCTTTATGGCAGTGAAGGGAACTACCATCCAAAGGCCACTCAAGCCAAAGATCAAGGGGAATTCCAGACTCCTCCCCTCCTAGACTGCTTCAACAATTACTCATCGTTAAGTCTTGTTAAATTCTATCTTCATTTACTTAAATATAATGACTGAATACCAACTATGTTGCAGGTATGGGGCTAAAATGTAGAGATGATTAAGGCAGAATTCTAGTTCCTAAATCTGTCATAGCAAGTCCCAACAATACTGCCTTTGTTCTTGCCCCAGTTATGACTTAGATGCCTTTAAGACTGTTCCTTAGTAGGCCTCCTTGCCCCTGGTCTCTCCAGTCAACCCTTCCTAGTGCCTCCACATAGTATTTCTAAAATGTGATTACCATCATTAGCTTAAGTGATTGCAATGATGCCCCTTGGAAGTACTGCCAGAATAGTTAGCAAGTGCAGGAAATATTTTAAGTGATGTGTAAGTTATATATTAATGAAGGAGATACAAGTTTTTGAGCAAAGTTAGATCACTTTGGCAAATTCATTGAGTTGTATAATAATATACTATAATTATATAGTATTGAATACCAGTCAACATGAACACGATGATTTACATGTCAGTAAATCTTGCAAGACAACAAGACAAAGTTTATCACATAGATAGTGATTATCAAGCTATTTTATTTAGATCAACCTAATTTCAATAAATAAAATGGCAAAACAGATGGAAATGGTTTAAACAATCAATTAACTAAAGCCATGAATAAGAAAAATGATATTTGATGATCGAGATAGCAATAACTTGTGGCTCAGCTGGTAAAGAATTTGCCTGCAATGCAGGAGATCTGGGCTCGATCCCTGGGTTGGGAAGATCCCCTGGAGAAGGGAAAGGCTACCCACTCCAGCATTGTGGCCTGGAGAATTCCATGGAGTCCATGGGGTCGCAAACAGTTGGACACGGCTGAGCGACTTTCACTTTCACTTTATGGGGGCTTCCCAGATGGCACTAGTGGGTAAAGAAGTCTCCTGCCAGTGCAGGAGCTGCAGGAGACTCAGGCTCAATCCCTGGGTCTGGAAGATCCCCTGGAGTAGGAAATGGCAACCCACTCAAGTATTCTTGCCAGGATAATCCTTTGGATAGAGGAACTTGGCAGACTACAGTTGATGTAGTAATACTGTTAAGATTATTAATCTGAAAAGCAATAAAACCATAAATTAAAAACTGTAATACTAAAGGTAATAGAGCAAGAGGAAAATAAGTAAGAGGAAGAAAGAGGAGGAGGGGTAACATAAAAAATTTTCACTGAAATAGAACTTTTAGACTAAAGGAGCAAGTCAGGTTCTAGAATAATTTGACACAAAATGCTCAACACTAAGACAGCTTGGTTAAATTAATAAACCTCAGGAATGAAAAGTATCTTTAGGCATTAAGACAGAAAAAGCAAATGAATCTGTCCTCAGGACTCTCCTGGTGAACATTTGATGCTGAACGATAATTCAGCAAAGTCTATAAAGCTCTAAAAAAATGACATCTGGACATCACCAGATGGTCAATACCAAAATCAGATTGATTATATTCTTTGCAGTCGAAGATGGAGAAGCTCTATACATCAGAAAAACAAGACTAGGAGCTGATTGTGGCTCAGATCATGAACTCAATATTGCAAAATTCAGACTTAAATTGAAGAAAGTAGGGAAAACTATTAGGCCATTAAGGCATGACCTAAATCAAATCCCTTATGATTATACAGTGGAAGTGACAAATAGATTCAAGGGATTAGATCTGAAAGACAGAGTGCTTGAAGAACTATGGACAGAGGTTCATGGCACTGTACAGGAGGCAGTGACCAAGACCATCCCCAAGAAAAAGAAATGCAAAAAAGGCTAAATGACTGTCTGAGGAGGCCTTACAAATAGCTGAGAAAAGAAGAGAAGTGAAAGGCAAAGGAGAAAAGGAAAGATATATCCACCTGAATGCAGAGTTCCAAAGAAAAGCAAGGAGAGATAAGAAAGCCTTCCTAAGTGAACAATGAAAACAAATAGATGAAAACAATAGAACGGGAAAAACTAGAGATCTTTTCAAGAAAATTAGAGCTACCGAGGGAACATTTCATGCAAAGATGGGCACAATAAAGGACAGAAATGCTATGGACCTAACAGAAGCAGAAGATATTAAGAAGAGGTGGCAAGAATACACAGAAGAACTATACTAAAAAGATTTTAATGACCCAGATAACCACGATGGTGTAATCACTCAGCTAAAGCCAGACATTCTGGAGTGCGAAGCCAAGTGGGCCTTAGGAAGCATCACTACAAACAAAGCTAGCGGAGATGATGGAATTCTAGTTGAGCTATTTCAAATCCTAAAAGATGATGCTGTTAAAGTGCTGTGCTCAATATGCCAGCAAATATGGAAAACTCAGCAGTGGCCACAGGACTGGAAAAAATCAGTTTTCATTCCAATCCCAAAGAAGGGCAATGCCACAGAATGTTCAAACTATTGTACAGTTGCACTCATTTCACATCAAGCCAGGCTTCAATAGAACATGAACTGAGAACTTCCAGATGTTCAAGCTGGATTTAGAAAAGGCAAAGGAACTAGAGATCAAACTGCCACATCTGCTGGATCATAGAAAAAAAGAGAATTCCAGAAAAACATCTACTTTTGCTTCATTGACTACACTAAAGCCTTGACTGTGTGGATCACAACAAACCATGGAAAATCCTTAAACAGATGGGAATACCAGACTACCTTACCTGTCTCCAGCAAAACCTGTATGCAGGTCAAGAAGCAACAGTTAGAACTGGACATGGAACAATGGACTGGTTCAAAATTGGGGAAGGAGTACGGTAAGGCTGTATATTGTCACCTTGCCTATTTAACTTATATGCAGAGCAATCATGCAAAATGATGGGCTGAATGAAGCACAAGCTATAGTCAAGATTGCTGGGAGAAATATCAATAACTTCAGACATACAGATGACATCACCCTTATGGCAGAAAGTGAAGAGGAACTAAAGAGCCTCTTGATGAAAGTGAGAGAGGAGAGTGAAAAAGCTGGCTTAAAATTCAACACTGAAAAAATGAAGATCATGGCATCCAGCCCCATCACTTCATGGCAAATAGATGGGGAAACAAGGGAAATAGTGAGAAACTTTATTTTCTTGGGCTCCAAAATCACTGCAGATGGTGACTGCAGCCATGAAATTAAGACGCTTGCTCCTTGGAAGGAAAGCTATGACAAACCTAGACAGTGTATTAAAAAGCAGAGACATTACTTTGCCAACAAAGGTCTGTCTAGTCAAAGCTATGGTTTTTCCAGTAATCGTGTATGGATGTGAGAGCTGGACCATAAAGAAGGCTGAACGCTGAAGAACTGATGCTTTTGAACTGTGGTGTTGGAGAAGACTCAGCAGAGTCCCTTGGACGGCAAGGAGATCAAACCAGCAATTCTAAAGGAAATCAACCCTGAATACTCATTGGAAGGACTGTTGCTGAAGTTTAAGCTCCAATACTTTGGCCTCCTGATGCAAAGAGCCAACTCACTGGAAAAGACTCTGGAGGCTGGGAAAGATTGAAGGCAATAGGAGAAGTGGGCAGCAGAGGATGAGATGGTTAGATAATATCACCGACATGAATCTGAGCAAACTTCGGGAGACAGTGGAGGAGAGAGGAGCCAGGCACACTGCAGTCAGACATGACTTACCAATTGAACAACAAGTCTAATATTACTTCACAATCTTTTTTTTTTGTCAAAGTCAAGGAAAATTAAATGTAACATTGCTTAAATAGCAAGCTTCCTTTGAATAATCTAATTCTAAGGGAAAATACAATCTCAGCTCTAAACAAGCAACTTGTAGAATTCTTTTTTTGCAGCTTGGCCTGGTTGTTAGTTGAAGATGGGCTGCATGTGGAGGCCGGGAGTACCAGGACAGACTCTGCGCAGACAGAGTCTGCAGTCAGGAAATCCTGTGTCCTGTTCTGGTCCTTGCTCGGATAAAACCTCCTACTTGGGAATGAGCTCCCATTAATGTTCTGGCCTCTTGCAACAATTCTTTCTTTCTCAGTAATCTTATAGGAGGGTGTGGAATAGAACTACCCTATGACCCAGCAATCCCACTCCTGGGCATATACCCAGGAAAACCATAATTCAAAAAGCTACATGCATCCCAATGCTCAGTGCAGCACTATTTATAATAGCCAAGACATGGAAGCAACCTAAATGTCTACTGACAGAGGAATGGATAAAGAAGATGTGGTACAGATACATAATGGAATATTACTCAGCCAGAAAAAGGAATGAAACCGTGCCATTTGCAGAGCTGTGGATGGACCTAGAAACTGTCATACAGAAAGAAGTAAGTCAGAGAGAGATAAACAAATATCATATAACATTGCTTATATGTGGAATCTAGAAAAATGGTATAGATAATCTTATCTGCAGAGCAGAAATAGACACAGATGTAGAGAACAAAAGTATGGATACCAAGGGGGGAAGAAAGGGTGGGATGAATTGGGAGATTGCAATTGGCATATATACACTACTATGTATAAAACAGATAACTAATGATAACCTATTTACAGCACAGGGAACTCTACTCAGAGCTCTGTGATGACCTAAATGGGAAGGAAATCCAAAAAAGAGGGATATATATATATATGCATAGGAAAAGGCAACTCACTTCAGTATTCTTGCCTGAAAAATCCCATGGACAGAGGAGCCCTACAGTCCATGGGGTCACAAAGTGTTGGACACGACTGACTGAGCACATATATGTGCAGCTGATTTACTTTGTGTACAGGAGAAACTAACACAACACTGTATAGCCACTATACTCCAACAGAAATTAATTTTAAAAAGAAGAGGTCATATCCAACCAGAAGAGCCCATTCTCTGACCATAGTGGAAAAGGCAAAGTTTCCTACTTGAGAAGCACTGCCCCAGTACCAAGGAGTCAAAGAGCACCACTCAAGCCTGGCTTCATACCTGTCCCCTGCACGCTGCTTTCTGCGGCCACTGCATGATGTTGCCTCTGCCCTGAACCCTTCCCTGGGCTGTCCAGGGTGTCTCTCCCCATCTGTTGCAAATCATCCCAACTTCTGGTCTTGGGAATGCTTTCCCCAGTTTATCATCTCATCATACTTATCAAACTTGATTATTTTTTGTTTGTTCAGTCACTCAGTCATGTCCAACTCGCTGCAACACAGCGGACTGCTGCACGCCAGGCTTCCCTGTCCTTCACCATCTCCCGGAGCTTGCTCAAACTCATGTCCATTGAGTCGGTGACGCCATCCAACCATCTTGTCCTCTGTCATCCCCTTCCCCTCTTGCCTTCAATCTTTCCCAGCATCAGGGCCTTTTCCAATGAGTCAGCTTTTCGTATCAGGTGGCCAAAGTATTGCAGCTTCAGCTTCAATGTCAGTCCTACCAATGAATGTTCAGGACTGATTTCCTTTAGGATGGACTGGTTTGATCTCCTTGCTGTCCAAGGGACTCTCAAGATTCTTCTGCGACACCACAGTTCAAAAGCATCAATTCTTTGGCACTCAGCCTTCTTTATGGTCCAACTCTCACATCCGTACATGACTACTGGAAAAACCATAGCTTTGACTATACAGACCTTTGTAGGCAATGTCTCTGCTAATAGGTCTTTCATTTTCCCCACTCAACTATAATTAAAGTTCTTCCTGTCTACAAACTTTAATGGTCTTGGATTAATTCTCCTACCCTATCCAGCCAAGCTTTGGGATCTGACACCCTAACATGGGTCTCAGTTCCACTGACAGTCCAAAACCTACATTACCCTTAGTTGCAAGGCACTCCTAAGCACATGTGGTGATAAGGCTGGCAGCCACCTTGACCTCCAGGTCAGGCTGTCCATGGCAGTGTGAGACCTTGGTCTTCTCCCCAAGCTGCCATCTCTGCATTCCTGCAGGCCCCACCTGCACCATGGCCTCAGCCTCCTAAGATGGCTCCTTTTCCCCCAGGTCCCGATTCTTTGCTTCAGTTTCAGATTGGGTCATATACCTAACAGTAAACTGGTAAATCTCAAATTCTTTATGGAAGAGGAATGGCAACCCACTCCAGTATCCTTGCCTGGAGAATCCCATGGACAGAGGAGCCTGGTGGGCTACAGTCCATGGGGTCGCAAAGAGTTGGACACGACTGAGTGACTAACACTTTCAATTCTCAAAATGTAAATAAGCATGCAGCCAAATAAAAAAAAAATCCTGGTCTCCCTGATCCTAAACTTGCTCACTTCAATCAAAGTAGCAGAGTGCAGAGAGAGGATTCGAACACTCTCCCACTCTCTGCCTTAATTCCACTAGGAGGTTTCCAACAGAGTCCCCCGTAGGTCCACTCACACTGTGTTCTCCAGAATATTCACTGGTATAAGAGCCAACCGCAGGAAAATGGGGCAAACTGAGAACCTTCTTTGTCCTGGAAATTATAGGACAGAGTCATAACTCTTCCAATTCCCCCATGTTTTTTCTTTCTTTCTTTTTTAATAATTGTATTTATTTATTTTCGACTGTGCCGAGTCTTTGTTCCTACATGAGCTTTTTTCTAGTTATGGAGAGCCAGGGCTACTCTCTAGCTGCGATGCGAGGGCTTCTCACTGAGGTGGCTTCTCCTACTGCAGAGCATGGGCTCTAGGGTGCACAGGCTTTAGTAGTTGTGGTGCGTGGGCTCCGTGGTTGCAGCTCCCCAGCTCTGGAGTATAGGCTTAAGAGCTGCGGTGCACAGGCTCAGTTGCTCTGAGGTATGTGGGATCTTCCCGGACCAGGGATCAAATCCATGTCTCCAGCACTGGCAGGCAGATTTTCATCCACTGAGCCACCAGGGAAGCCCTCTCCCCTATGTTTGAGCCTAGTTCACCCTTCTAGCCCCTGCATTCCTGCACAGGCTTTACCTGGAGTTCCTAAAATGCAGCAGACTTGCTGGAGCCTCTCTGTTTGCACATACTCCCTCCCCTTTCTGCTTCCTTACCTATCAGCCTAAGTATGACACCCCCTTGGAAGCTGCAGCCCCCAACCAGCAGCCAATCCAGGCTAGGCAGGTGGCCTTTCTTGAGCTCACCTGCCCAGTGTCTGCCTTCCTTCTTCCTCCTGCTCTTAAATGACTGAGCACACAGGGGACGTTGGCCCTCTGGCAAGGGAAACCATGAGGGAGAAGGGAGAGGACAGTGTCTTATCATGCTGTCCTAAGGGCAACTATGGGCACAGAGTGACCCAGGTGAGCGGGCCTCCTCAAAGCCCTTTGCAGCCTTGATTGTTAATTGCAGATCTGGTTCCTTCACCAGGCTGTGACCTCAGAGGTCAAGGGCTGTATCTGTTTATATTTATACCCTAGCACCTAGCAGAGGGCCTGCTATGTAGTAGGAAGGTGGGCTGAAAGAATGGACTCCAGAGGCAAGGTGACCAAATGCCAGGGGCCCCAGGGAGGACCCTCTCAGGCTGGGTTTAAAAGTTTAAAGCCATTTCTGATGCTGCCTCCCAGTGTGAATCATAGGCCAGATCAATGTCAAAGGATGGAAAGGTTTATTATTGACTTGTAAGCTGAAGGAAGTTGTGGGTTATTTGTGACATTGAGCTTTTGTGCAGAAGAAACAAGTTGAGTTTTTCTAATAATCGCCAGTAAAGTGTGAAACAATGTGAACTGTGACTGTGTATGTATGATTTTTAAGTAACATAGTCAGCTTTTTGAAGCCATCTACCAGGCTCAAGGGAAAAGAATCCTGTCCTCTTTCTGGAAGGACCTCCTTGCCCATTGTATCTGGGGAGAAATCCACACCCACCCC
This sequence comes from Giraffa tippelskirchi, assembly GCF_054371585.1. Taxonomy (NCBI): domain Eukaryota; kingdom Metazoa; phylum Chordata; class Mammalia; order Artiodactyla; family Giraffidae; genus Giraffa; species Giraffa tippelskirchi. The sequence continues at coordinate 33,013,140 of NC_137286.1, read as the reverse complement.
CACACTAAAGGTGAAGCACCCCATAAGCTACCACCATCCTGGGGCTCTGGCGGAGCTCCTGTCCTTATTGCAGGGTTGGAGATATAAACTGTGGTTCATACAACTGCTGCCTATTAGCTACTAAAACTGTGTAATCTAGATGTTCACATTTACATGTGAGCAGACAACACAGAACCACAGGATCTATAAAGCGAATTAGCAGCCAAAATGGGGACCAAACTGATTTCTGGCTCACACTGAAAAAAGGGTAATATAGGAAAATAAGAACAGGCTGACAAGAAAAAGCATCCTGAGAACATTGACCTTATTTGGCAATTAAAAAAAAAATGATTGCTAGGGGAAAAACCTAAAAAAAAAACCTCAACATAAGTAGCAAATAGTAGACTGAAGTCTCAAAAAAAAAAAAAAGAGCTGGTGGATTAGAAAATCAATTTAAGTACCTATGAGAATCTGGAAGAAAAAAGGCAAAGTAATGGAATTAATGGACACGACTGAGCATAGAGAGTGCCATACTGAGTAGCGTTAAGTCAGACAGAGAAACACAAATATCATATGATATCACTCATGTGTGGAATCTAAAAAAAAAATGATACGAATGAACTTATTTACAAAACAAAAATAGCGTTACAGATGTAGAAAATAAACTTATGGTTACCAGGGGGAACAAGGGTGAGGGATAAATTGGGAGATTGAGATTGACATAAACACACTACTATATATAAAATAGATAACTAATAAGAACCTCCAGTTTAGAACAGAGAACTCTACTCATTACTCTGTAATGACCTATTTGGGAAAAGAATTTAAAACAGAGTGGATATATGTGTACGTATAACTGATTCACTCTGTTATACAGCAGAAACTAATATCACATTGTAAATTAACTATACTCCAATAAAAAATTAATTCTAAAAAAGCCACACACACACAAAAATATTTGTAAAAAGAAAAACATAAGCAAATGAACAGAGATCAATACATAAAAAAGTAGAAGACAATTTCTTTGAGCTGAAAAGACTTGAATTTTCAGTTCAACAATGTCAGAGAGGATTATTGAAAAAAGAAAAGACCTATAGCTTGAAGAATCATTTTCAAGAATAAAGAAAAATTACATAAAAGTCATTAGCAGGGGCTTCCCTGGTGGTCAAGTAGTTAAGAATCCACCTGCCAATGCAGGGGACACAGGTTGGACCCCTGGTCTGGGAAGATTCCACATGCCTCGGGGGGCAACAAAGCCTATGTGCCAAAACTACTAAAGCCCGCACGCCTAGAGCCTGTGCTGCGCAAGGAGAGACCACTGCAAGGAGACGCCCTCGCACCGAGAGTAGGCCCCTCTCTTTGCAACCAGAGAAAGGCTGCATGCAGCAACAAAGACCCATCACAGAAAAATAAAATAAAAATCTTCTTAAAAATCCTTAGCAAACAAAAACAGATTACCCAGAGAGGGAAACAGACAATAACTGACTTTCTCATCTGCAACAGTGAAGGCCGCAAATTTACAAAGCAACGTTTACGTATTCCAGGATGAAAGATTTGTGATTGTGACCTCAGAATTTTACAAGGAGCTAAGCTTTTCTTTAAATGTGACTCCATGGTCTCACTGCCTAGGGCCTGGGTTTGATCCCTAGTCAGGGAATTAAAATCTCACAAGCTACATGGCACAAGCAAAAAACATTATAAATACATAAATGTGACAGCAGAAGAACATGCAAGTTAAGATACTCAAGGTTCTGGAAAGTAAGCTCCAAAAATCAACCAAAAAATTTACTTGAAGTATTCCAGTCAACTGGGAAATGAATAACATTAAATAATTGAAGAAAGAGGAGGATACATTATAGAAAAAATTATTGTGGGCAGCAACACCAATTAGAATCTAAGATTATAAATAACAAGTGGGTTATAGTGTGATAATTAACTGCCAAAAAAAGAATAGAAAAGACATAGAAAATTTGGTAATAATCTAGAGATAAAATTTCATGTTAATCCAACTATATCTGAACGTGGGAATGGAAAGAGAGAAGGAAAAATATGCTACAAGTTTTACCCTATCTGGAAGAATAGTTGTAATCTACTCTTGATGGTTCAGTCAGTAAAGAATCTGCCTGCAATGCAGGAGACCTGGATTCGACCCCTGGGCTGGGATGATCCCCTGGAGAAGGGCATGTCCACCTAGTATTCTTGCCTGGAGAATTCCATTGACAGGGGAGTCTGGGTGTCTACAATCCATAAGGTTGCAAAGAATCAGACACGAGTGAGCAACCAACAACACACACACACACACACACACACACTCTCACTCTTTATGGTGAGAGAGAGAAACACATATACACATATGTTCTAATACGTTTGTTAAAAATTTAAACAAGAGTAGAAAGAGGAGATATAGATACATCTCTACAAAGAATACACATTAAAAAAAGTCTGAGGAATATGCTAGTCAAAGGAATATGGTAGGCCCCAAAGAAAACCTGAACATAGTCATAGATACAACTCTTAAATACTAGTTGACCACACTGTAGAAATTAACATCAAATATTTAAATCAAACAACACAAGCTACTTGAAAATTTTAGAAAACGTTCTCCCCCAAACTCTTCCATCAAAGAGAAAAATGTTTAAAAAGAGAAAAGACTGAAATTAGATATATTTGAGAAATGATTGACTATGATTACAGTACTTGTCAAAGTTATGGGAGGCAGGCAATGTTATACTCAGAGAAGAATGCAGTAAACAATGAGGATAGCAAGTAAATGGATTAGATGTTCAGTTCAGTTAGATGAATAATGAGAGAAGAGTACAACAAAGAAAATAATGATGCTAAAAATAAAATGATTAATTAGAAAAAAGGAAAACATTAATATCAGCAAGCAATAAAAAGACCAAAAAAAAAGCTAGTGCTTTGAAAAGATCACTAAAATAAGCACAAGTATACATTAGAAGGCTTCCCTGGTGGCTCCTGCCTGCAGTGCAGGAGACTCTGGTTTGATCCCTGGGTCAGGAAGATCCCCTAGAGAAGGGAATGGCAACCCACTCCAGTATTCTTGCCTAGAGAATCCCATGGACAGAGGAGTCTGGTGGGCTACAGTCCATGGGATTGCAAAGAGTCGGACGTGACTAACACTTTAACTTTCATACAGCATTAGAAGTAAGAAAGGGGACACAATTACAGGTATAGAGGAGATATTTAAATTGTAAGATAACTCAAGATGAATTAGAAAACATTCCAGAAAATCTGATTCGTGACCCTCCCCAAAAAGGGAAAAAAAATCTACTCTCCAAAAAAGGCACCGGTCTCAGATAGCTTTTCAAGAAACTTCTATAAGCTTGAATTGCTTATGTCCTTTATTCTACAACAGAGAAATTATAAGAATAGTATTTTAACATTTATTGAGTATTTAATATGTTCCAGGCACTATGCTAAGCAATTTATATATATCATCATGTTCAAAAAAGCTTACAAACTCATTGAAAGAGATTAGTATTAAATGGACAAGAAAACTTGGCAAGGAAATCATATATATGCATAAAAATTGACCACATTTATAAATATAGATAATAGCCTAGATAAAATAGTACTAAATGGAATCGAGCTAGAAATTAAGATAATAGTATGTCATGACCAAATAGAGTTTTTCCTCCTGGGAATTAAAATAATGGTTCAACATAAAGAAACCTAGTGATATCATTCATTATACTAAAAAGTGAAAGGACACCTTCAGAGTCCAAAGAACACCCATTCCTGAGTTAAAACAAGACAACAGCAACAACAAAACTCTTAGTAAACTAGAAGCAAGAGGCAACGTTCTTAATATGATTTTTAGAAGTCACCTAAGGAAGTCAACAATAAACATACTGAATAAGAAAACATAAGAAACTTTTTCATGAAAGATAGGTACAAAGCAAAGGTGCCTTTTCTAACCACTTCACATTATACAATGTTGCCCTGACAGTTCTGGCCAATTCAGTGAAACAAAGCTACAAAAAGGTAATATGTATAAATACTGGAAGGAAAAAAGTTTTTATTATTTCTAGGTGATATGACTATTTACCTATAAAATCTAAAAAAAAATCAATGGAAAAACTTACAAGAATAAAAGAGCCCAATAGGATGGCTAGATATAGCATGTGTGTGTGTGTGTGTGTGTGTGTGTGTGTGTGCGTGTGTGTGTGTGTGTGTGTGTGTGCGCGCGTGTGTGTGTGTGTGTGTGTGTGTGTGTGTGTGTCACTCAGTTGTGTCCAACTCTTTGTGACCCCATGGACTGCAGCCGGCCAGGTTCCTCTGTTCATGGGATTTTCCAGGCACGAATACTGGAGTGGGTTGCCATTTCCTTCTCCAATATATATCTACGCATACATATTAGTGAATGTTAATGATAATCAGTTAAAAACTATAATGGAAAAGATTCCATTCATAATATTATTACATACTATCTCATAGGCAGTGCGTGTTCAGTCGTGACCAACTCTTTGAAACCTCATGGACTGTAGCCTGCCACGCTCTTCCCACCCATGGGATTTCCCAGGCAAGAATAATAGAGTGGGTTGCCATTTCCAGGAGATCTTCCTGACCCAGGGATCTAACCTGTGTCTCCTGAGTGTCCTACACTGCAGGCAGATTCTTTACTGCTGAGCCACCAGGGACCTTCACTACATATTGTAAATTTAACTATAATTTAAAAGTTCAAGATATTTGTGAGAGCGTTAAAAGTTCACACAGTTATGCTATCTTTTCGCTAAAAAAGAGAAAAATAAGTCCTATAAGGCTACATACTTATATCCGTGTATATATTCATAAACTCTGGAAACTTTTAAAGCTGGTGAAAGTGAAAGTCTCTCAATCATGACAGACTCTTTGTGACCCCATGGACTATGCAGTTCATGGAATTCTCTTCCAAACTCAAAAGATGTAACCAGAGATGAGGTCAATTCGTCCAAGATTTAATTCCATCTCAATCAAAATCCCTAAGAACATGTGAATTCTGAAGCTGCCTGAAGTGTAACAGCAAAAGAAGCTGCACAAATTGTAAAAGCAAAATTATTTCTGAAGACTGAGAATTCACCCTACCAAATATAAAGCTACTGAATTCCTTATAGCAGTAAGGATTAGCATAGGAATTGTGTTCTGCACTCTGTTGGTGCAGAACAGAAATTTACAAACATATTCATGACTACATGGACATGTAGTGCAAGATTAAAAGGGCATTTAAGATCAAAGCCAAGAGCAGGTTTTTCATTAGTTAGAGGGATATATTGTACAACATGGGGCATATAGCCAATGTTTTATAATGACTATAAGTGAAGTATAACTTTTAAAATTGTGAATCCCTATCCTGTACACCTGTAACTTATAGAATATTGTACATCAACTATGCTTCAATTTAAAAAAATGGGAAAAATCAAACAAAAAGAGTGGATTATTCAATGAAATTTGTTGAGAGAACTGGCTTTCTATCTGGAGAGAAATGAGAAGTGAGTGTTCCTATCTTACATCACACACAAAGATAAGTTCCACGGGGATTAAAGATTTGACGATAAAAAGAAACTATTAAAATAGAGTATAAGTAAATATTTTCAACATTGCCATAGGCAAAATCTTTCCTAGGATGACCAAAGCAAGATACTATAAAGGAAGAGACTAATGGATTAGAACTATACAGAACTAAAAACTTGAATACAACACCTCATATTAAATGAATGACAAAGGTCAACACAGGAAAAATGTTCTGCACTATAACAAGCTCTTATAATTACAGAGTAAATCCTAAGAGTAAACAAATAAACAAGCAAAGGACCTCAGTAAGCAATTCACAAACGAAGAAGCTCAATGACAATAAACACATGAAAAGCCACTGGACAACCTCAATAATAAATAAAGAAATCCAAACTCAAACAATAATATCAGCCCTTGTGGAATCTGGTAGTACAGGTGGTAAACCTCCTAGCAGGAAGCAAGCAAGTTATAGTTTAGCAGGAATGGAGCTCTGTCTGAGTGTGCCCCTTGTGGGTAAAGAATACCTTCACTTTGTAAGCTGATCCCCAAGAATCTTGTACAGCTATCTATTGTAGGTGTGTGAGAGGAGAGCGTTAAGATTTCACGCGGGTATGCTATCTTTTTGTAAAAAAAGGGAAAAATAAGTCCTATAAGACTATATACTTATATCTGTGTCTATATTCATAAACTCTGGAAACTTTTAAAGCTGGTGAAAGTGAAAGTCGCTCAGTCATGGACTGACTCTTTGTGACCCCATGGACTATACAGTCCATGGAATTCTCTAGGCCGGAATACTGGAGTGGGTAGCCTTTCCCTTCTCCAGGGGATCTTCCCAATCCAGGGATTGAACCCAGGTTTCCCACATTGCAGGCGGATTCTTTACCAGCTGAGCCACAAGGGAAGCCCTTTAAAGCTAGTAACAATGGTTAACCTTGGATTGGGGAGGGAGAAGGGATGGGTATTAGGCAGATGTGGGACAAAGTGGAATGGAGACTTTGTTCTCTCTATAAATTTTTTTAGCAATTTTTTGAACCGTATTAATGTAGTTTGTCTGTCTAAAAAAACCTGAATTTAAATTCCTGCGCTGCTTGGTAAAAATAATTAAAATGGGACTCGACTTTCTTCATACAGACCCTCCCAGGAAGCTCAGGAGTGCTTTTGAGCCAGAAACTAACTACCCACATCTCATTCTACAATAGCTACAGGGAGACTGAGTGGAGTGCTTATGGAAAATTCCACTCTTTAAGAGTTTCTAAAGGGCAGTTTGGTAACATGTATTGAAATGTAAAACTTTCATATCCCTTCACCAAGTCACGGCATTTTAAAAAATTTATCCTAAAGAAATGACTGGATATGGGTGAAAAGATGATTCTGCAGCATTATTTCTTGTGAGGGGAAATTGGGAACTATTACTATCCATCCACTTGCACGGGAGAGCATAAACTGTGGTCATCGCTACTGATGCTGCTGGTGTGTGGACCACATTGTGAGCTGCAAGACCTCAGAAGCTCCTTGACCCACGCCCCCGGCTGTGAGGCTCTGGATCTCTGCTCCCCGCACCCTCTACCTGGCTCTTAGATGCGCCACCCCACCCTCGGCCGGCCTGCTCACCTGGTCAGCATAGGGCTGCGGTGGTTTGGGTTGGAGCAGAAGATGTTGTTGGACTTGCGGCTGCCGTCCAGAAACTCACGCACCGACTGGCGGCGGAGCTCCGCCAGCGGCCGGGCCTCGTGCTTGAGGAACCACTGGTGCGCCTCGAAGCACTTGATACAGATGAGCTGCTCGCACTCGAAGCACCAATAGTGTGCTGGCTCTTTGCAGCGCGTGCAAAACGCCTGCTCGCGTGCGATCTGCCGGTACACTGACAGCCGCCGCTGCAGGCTCTCGAAGAAGACGTTGTCCAGGGCCTGCGCGTCGGCTCCTGAGGGCCAGGGAGCCTGGCAGACGGGGCACTGCATGTCGGACTCCTCCAGGCATCCTGAGCACAGTGTGTGCAGACAAGGCAGCAGCTTGGGGCACTTAGCTTCTGCCCGGCAGCCCTGGCAGCACAAGAACTGGAACTCTTCCTCCGTGGCTTGCTGGGGAATCAGAGAGGGAGGTGAGACGTGAAGTCCCAGGAGTCCCCACCCAACCAGATACCCACCCTGTGGCTGCACGCTGAGAGTGGCACTTCCTGTCTCATACCAGGCTGTAATTGGATGACATAAAAACCCAGGCTTATCAGTATCCCAGTCCTCCATTGACTTAGGCCTTCCCACACTCACGCCATGGTTTACCGAGCATCCGCTTCTCATAAGACACAGTACCAGGCCCTAAGATACATGGATGTATAGCAGCAGTCCCCAACCCTTTGGGGACCAGGTTACGGTTTCCTGAAAGACAGTTTTTCTTCGGGTGGGGTGATGTGGGGATGATTTAAATGCATTACATTTATTGTGCACTTTATTTCTGTTTCCACTGTGATAATTCGGTAGTGCAAGTGATGAGAGCGGCTGCAAATACAGATGACGTTTTGCTCTCTTGCTGACTGCTTCACTGTGCCCGGTTCCTAATAGGCCAGGACAAGTGCCAGTCCATGGCCTGGAACTTGGGGACCCCTGATTCCAGGACAAACCCCTGCCTTCAAGGGACTTTAAAAAAGGAGATTCATTAAATGTGTGTTATACAACCTCACACAGAATGCTTACTGCACTTTGCTGGTTCCTCAAAAAGTTAAACATAGCACTACCATAGGATCCAGCAATTCTACACCTAGCTATACACCCAAAAGAACAGAAAACAAGGATCCAGATGCTTGTACATCCATTATTCTGTACACAGCATTACTCACAGTAGCCAAAAGGTGGAAACAACTCAAGTGTCCATCAACAGATGAATGGATAAACAAAATGTAGTATATACATACAATGGAATATTATTTAGCCTTAAAAAGGACATTCTGATACATGCTACAACATGAATATACCTTGAAGACATCATGTTAAGTAAAACCAGCCAAACACAGAGACAAATACTGTAGGATTCCACTTACATGAAATATCTAGACTAGGCAAATTCACAGAGACAGAAAGTAGATTAGAGGTTGCCAGCAACTAGGGGGAAGAGGAGAATGAGGAGCTTAAAGGGTACAGATTTTTTTTCAATGAAAAAATTCTGAAAATAGACGGTGGTGATGGTTACAAACATTGTGGAATGCATTTAATGCCACTTAATTGTACACCTAGAAACAGATAAAACATACGTAACGTAATACAGTACCTGGCACGTGAGAAATACTCAAACATGTTAACTAGTTATAATGCAACTAATAAAAGTTAAAGCAATATGGTATTATTTGTACTTTCATGAAGGAGAGTAAAAAGGGCCTGGAAGAAAACAGAGCAAGTGATCTAAGCACTTCCTTTGGGGGTGGGGAGTTTGTGCAGGAAAAGACCAATAAACCCCTAAAAAACTCCTTGGGATGGGGGTTGAGCGAGCACGGTGCTCCAGGAAAAGGATCCAAGAAGCTTCCTAGAGGAGAAACCACAGGAACCCTGAGCCTTAGCCAAGACACCTCTCTCCCACTTTCTGATCTGGGAACAAGGGTTCTGGCTTTTCCACACCTGGCCCGTGTCCGGGGTTGCCAGGCGGGTGCGATAAGACTACTACCTCCATTTTCCTTAACACGCGGTCCTTCATCTGAGGTAAGGGATAAGAGGCATGTCGCCAGCTTGGGCGGAAGAGTCTGGTCCGGTCAGCATCACCCTACCGCCGGCGGAGAATCGCAACCCAGGGAGACTCCTCCCTCCCCTCAAACTCATGCTGGTCTCCTTTTCTACTTTCCACGACCCCTAACCCAGCCGAGAAGGTCAGGACCCTCGCACCTCGTCTCCCTTCTTTGCGTCATTTTTCAAGGTACTTGGTCAAGTTCCCCAGTCCCCCCATTCCACCGACCATACCTAATTAACAAAGCCCGAACCCCATCTCCCCAAACGCAGTAGTACCTCTGTGGGGCTGTCGCTGCGGCTGGACTGGTGGCCTTCTGAGAGGGACTCCGGGGGAGGCATGCTGGGGGAGTGGGGCAGTGCGGGGTCCTGGTGGGGCCCCGGAGATCCGGCAGGTTCTGGATCTTGCTGCATGGAATCCCGCGCAGTTTCGATTCTCAGTTTTGCTCTTCGAGAGCGGAGAAGCTGAACCAGAGGCAGGCGCCAGAACACTGAGCTCCAGGAGCAGCCCTAAAGGGGAGGTGCCAGCTCAGGGCCCGCCTCCCAGAGGAAGTGAGACACTAGCTACCGGCGGTTTTGGGGTGGAGAGGCTGGCCCAGGGTCCTGAAGACACGCCCAGAGCGGTGAGGAGGGAGAGGAGAAGAGTAGTCGCACGCAGGACAGGGGCAAAACTGATGTTTCTGCAGGATGGAGGCCGTCCCTTCCCTCGGCTTGGAATCTTTCATTCAGCTCACACTGGCACAGCTTCGTGCCAGCCCTCAGCTGGGAGCAAGAGCCATACAGCCGGGCCACGCGTGGCTCCTACTTTGGAAAAAAAGTGAAAGTGTTAGTCTTCTAGCCGTGTCCGACTCTTTGCGACCCCATGGACTGCTGTCTTCTAGGCTTCTCTGGCCATGGGGATTCTCCAGGCAAGAATACTGGATTGGGTAGCCATTCCCTTCTCCAGGGGATCTTCCCTACCCAGGGATGGAACCCAGGTCTCCTACACTGCAGGCAGATTCTTTACTGTCTGAACCACCCCAGATCTAATGGAGGAGCAGGCCCCCAAAAGGGAGATTTTCACAGTGTTGAGACTGGCTGGAAAGGAGATTACTCAGCTGGGATTTGAAGTGATGGTGGGAATTTGCCAGGGATTCAATGGCTGAGGGCAGGGGGGTGATACTTTAAATGGAGAGAACAGCACATGCAAAGACATGGAGGTTTGAAATAGAGCCTGTTTAGAAACTAGTTTTGAAAAGAGCAACTCGTTTTGGTTATTTTCAGATTTAAGAGGGGACACATGAATAATGTCAGATGGTAAAGCATCTGCCTACGATGAGGGAGACCCAGGTTCAATCCCTGGGTTGGGAAGATCTCCTGGAAAAGGAAATGGCAACCCACTCCAGTATTCTTGCCTGGAAAATCCCATGGACGGAGGAACCTGGTAGGCTACAGTCCATGAGGTTGCAAAGTGTCGGACACGACTGAGTGACTTCACTCACAGGATGGGCTGGGCAAGATGATAGCCAAGGAGATGGACCAGGGCTGAGGACAACAGAGAGTTGGTGAAGGGTTTGAAAACAAGGAAACATGTCCATTGTGTATATTGGGACAGTCTCCCTGACAACCTAGGGCCAGGTGGTCTGGGACAGTGGCTGTGGGATGAGAGGAGGGACCCCAGTCAGACACTGGGAGGACACTGAGTGCAGATGAGGGGAACAGGATGATGCCTGGTGTGACAGTTGGAAGGGCTGGTGGATCTGAGGCAGTAGGGAATGGGGGGGAAATGGGGAGAGCTGGTGGACAGGTATGAGAAGAATGAGGAGACAGCAAGTTAGCAATGGGTCATAGGAGAAGCCCCAGCTCTCAGCTGGTGAGGGGAGAAGGCACAGCTCCAGGTGGCATCACTGGGCCAGTGCTCCTGTCTTCAAACCTCAACGCATTCCAATCAATGTGATGACTCCCGTGTACCCATTTTGTGCTCAGTTCCAGCTTGGGACAGACTAGAGGGATGGTGACAGGACCTTGCTCTTGTAAAACTTTAACAGTTGGGGGTGGGGTGAACTTATAGTTCAGGGTAGGGGTGGGAGGATAGGGGAGGACTAACTTCCTAGGGACAGTGCAAAAACCTCAAGAGCCTACTGCACCCTGCTGCTTGATCAGTGCCCCCAGGACTTTAGAACCAGGCCCTGAAGCTAGGAAAAGCCAAAGATGGTAAGCACTCATTTGCAGAAGGGACCTGGAAGTGGACTGTGGCTGAGGGGCCTTAGGAGGCAGGACCAGCATGTGTGGAACAAGAAAAGCTTTATTAATTTATTTGCCCACTTTGGAACACAGCCTGCCTTGTTGGAAATTAACACTTGTTGGAATACAGAGTAAATTCACTTTTTGCATTCGGTTTTCTCAAGCCATGGAGATGCAAGTTACCTCTGGGTACCTGGATTGTGGGGTGTGCTATTTTAGCATCTGCAGGACTGAGGGTCTTGACTCTGTGATGCTCAGGAGGGCCACCCTGGGATAGCACTGTGCAATCCCCTTCTTCTTTTTTCTGCCATGCTCCCTGAGGTCTGCACACAGAATTTCTTTCTTTTTGTGCCCAAGCTCAGGCCCTCCTGCCCCAGGTTGACCTACAATGACCTGGTTACCCATTCATTCAACAGATAAGCACTGACATCCTCTCTGTGCCAGGCCCTGCTTGCTGGGTTTTGTTGTTGTTCAGTCGCTCAGTCATGTCCGACTCTTTGTCACTGCATGGACTGCAGCACGCCAGGCTTCCCTGTCCTTCACCATCTCCCAGAGTCTCCTGGAACTTGCTCCAACTCATGTCCATTGAGTCTTGAATGTCCTCCAATCATCTCGTCCTCTGTTGTCCCCTTCTCCTCCTACTTTCAATCTTTCCCAGCATCAGGATCTTTTCTAATGAGTTGGCTCTTCGCATCAGGTGGCCAAAGTAATGGAGCTTCAGGGATATGTATGAACAGGAATAATCTGATCATGTCTTGGAGAAACCTAAAGGCAGCCTTCCCCAAATCCCGTCCAGAGTTTGTTAGTTTGTGCTGAGAAGGCTGGTAGGATTTCTTTGCTTCTGGAGAAGATTCAGCTCCTGTAAAACTCCCTTACAAAGCTCAGCTTCTCTCCCTGCTCCTTTTCTAAGACCTAGTGGGAAAAGGTGGAGGAAGAGCGGACCGCTGAGGGCTTCCAGGAACACGAGACTACCTTTCCTCCCAGCCCCGCGGTGGCAGTTCGGTCCTCCCAGTGCAGGGGGCGCTATGCGACGGTGCGAGCCGGGCGCGGTCGGCCTCCTCCAGCACTCCGGCCGCCGCCTCTGGCAGCACAGGCGAAACCGGAAGCGGCGGCCGGCGGGGGCGGGGCAGTGTAGCGGCCGGCTGGTCAAGCCCCGCACCGCCCTGTGGCGCGGGGCGTGCCCTCTGTTGGAAATCATGCTTGGCAGGTCTGGGTACCGGGCGCTGCCTTTGGGGGACTTTGACCGTTTTCAGCAGTCGAGCTTCGGCTTCCTGGGGTCGCAGAAGGGCTGCTTGTCCCCGGAGCCGGGCGGCGTGGGGCCGGGGGCCGGTGAGTGGCCGCCCAGCGCAGCGGATCCGAGGGAGATCAGCAGGCACCCCCGAACTCTCTGCCTTTCGGGAGTCAGCGTGTCTTGCGTCCTCGCAGCCTAAGAGGAGGGACCGAGAGGGGTTTTCCACGATGTGGAGAAGGGCTTGGATCAGGCGCTGGGACGCTACCGCCCATCCGCCCTTCTTTGAGCTTCGGGGCGGCAGCTCTAAAGCTCTCTCATCTTCCAAGAAGCCTCGCCCCACTTCATTTCTTCTTGCCATTTATCAGCCCAAAGGTTTCAGGTTTCCATTTTGCCTAGAAAGAAGCTAAGGTCAAGGCATAGGAGGTCACCAGCACGCCAGGAGCACTTGGCTGCCGAGAAGTGGCAGAATCTTCACCTCAGGGGACACCTCTTGATTCCTCAAGCTTGAGGATCTCCCGGTTTCGTGGTGGAGATGCGCAGGCCAAAAAGGCAGGCCCTTAGATGCCTGTCGTGTCTTCCCAGGCCCTGTTTTTCTCCAAAGCCTTGCGCAATTCCCTTGACCCAGAGGTCAGATCCCACATGCCTCAGCCTGACAACCAAACCCCAGAGGATTCAGCCCTTCTGTGACCCCCTCCTCTAATGACAGCTGCCCCTATCCAAGAGTTCTTTTCCTGCTGGGGCCACATGGGTCAGAAAGAAGCAGGAAAGGAGATTTAGTATGCTGGTGCTCAGAGACCCCAAAGGGTATGGTGTTCCTGGAAGGGTGGAGCAGAGGATTCTGTCTGCTTCCAGTTCAGGGTTGGGAGAGGATCCCCAAGATCCTGGGGTTTTCTCAGCTTTCAATCCCATCCTGGGGTTCTCATTCACCAGGGGCAGGGACCAGTGCTTCAGCCAAGTCTTTTCTTCCTAATCCCCCTCCCCCACCTCTCTTCTGAAGCTGCTTCAAGTGAAGCGTGCATTTTGATGGTCATTAGGACGTTAAAGTGTGGTGAAGAATTGTGAGCTAAGAAAGAACATCTTAGCCCTCATCTCTGGCATCTGTTGAAGAGTCATTGACACTTTATCCCTTTTGGTTAAGGCCTTACCTCCAAATTGAAAGCACACTTTCGAGGCCAATAGTGGAGGAAGTGTTACGCCAGCAGCGTTGAGTTCAACCCAGCGTGTGTTTACAGATGCCGAGTTCCTCCTGGCTTTACCAGAAGTGGGAGGCGGTTTAAATCAGACAAAAGGATTGACTCCTGCTCAGCCCAGTGAGGAGAGCCATCGCGTGATTGACTTCTCAGTTCCAATGACTGCTGCCTAGCAGAGAATGGGCCTTGTGAGGTTGGGACTTGGAACAAATTGATTTTGATATGTGCGAGGAAGTAACAGTCCTTAACTAGCTCCTGCCCACAGATATGGGGTTAGTATTAGGCAAGGCAAGTATTTGATGGTCTTTAGGGCTCTCCAGTGAAATGAAACACTGAATTAGGAAAGAACATCTTAGCTCTGAGAATGAAGGAGTCACTGAAAGGGGAAGTGGGCAAAAGGTGCACGTGACTGAGTTCACTCAGCCTGCAGCTGTCATGCCAGACCCAGTTGGCATTTCTTGACTGTCTCTGCTTTCTTGTCCGCAGATGCACCTCAGAGCTGGCCCTCCTGCTTCTGCCATGGCCTCATCAGTTTCCTGGGGTTCTTGCTGCTGCTGATCACCTTCCCCATTTCTGGTTGGTTTGCCCTGAAGGTAAGGCTGGCTGGGTCAGTCCCCAGAGTAGTTGGGCCACACTGAGAGCTTTAACATTGGTGCATGAATTTCCCATCCTTTGCCTACTTCCTCTAAGTATTATCACACTTCTGTGAAATGGGTGCAGATGGTAAAGAATCTGTCTGTAGTGCAGGAGCCCTGGGTTCAACTCCTGGGTTGGGAAGATCCCCTGGAGAAGAGAATGGCACTCCACTCCAGTATTCTTGCCTGGAAAATTCCATAGACAGAGGATCTTGGTGGGCTACAGTCCATGGGGTCGCAAAGAGTCGGACATGACTGAGCAACTAACACTTTGAACTGGGCTGGACAAGAATTGTTCATTCTCACCTTTCAGATGAGGAAACTGAGGCTCAACTTTACTGGGATCCAATAAGTGGCAGAAACCAGTCTTCCCAAACACCCAAGTTTAGGGGTCTGAACACTGGTGTTAAGGTGCACACAAATATCTTCTTCACTTTGGGTTAGGCTAAATTAGAAATGAAAAACACTCAACCTGGCCCAGCAAGTGATGAGTAATAGGAATTTCAACCTCGTTTTCAACAAGGGATGGGGCAGAAGAGAAAGGATGAGCTAGAGTTGATGCTCACGCAGTGGAGGTGGAAGCCAACCCTCATGCAGCCCCAGACAACAGTCACTGTCTCTGGAAAGTTTAGGGTTTGGGGTGGTCTGGAAGGGAGTCCTTAGAAGGCCCTAAATCCTAATCCTAAAACTGCCACTGAAACAAATATCATGTGACCTTGGGCAAGTCACTGCCTCTCTGAGCCTTCATTTCTCAATTTGGATATATTTCTTTCCTCGAGGACTCCAGGAACCTGAAGCTGGCAAAGCCCTTCCCTCAGGGTTGCTATTAGAGCAGCCCAGCTTGTCTCTTGACTAAGACAAGGGCAGAAAGTTTCCTGGTTTGAGTCATGTTTAGCTTTAGATCACACAGGTAAAAGGTTTCACAGAGAATCAAGTCAGTGCACTATGGCAGTTGAGAGTATGGCTTTTGGAGTCATTCAGAACTGCCTTCAAATCTTGCCTGTTTCACTTGGGGGCTTTGTGGTTTTTGAGCAAGTCAGTTAACCTCTCAGAGCTTGGTTTTTTCCATCTGGAAACAGAGCTGAGGATCTCTGACCCTGAACCTGAGGGAGAGAGGTGAGGGAAAGACCTGGGCAGACATAATTGTCAGCATCAGCTCAGTGCTTTGACCCTTTCCCTTGCTATTACGAGCAGATCGTGCCCACCTATGAGCGCATGATCGTGTTTCGACTGGGCCGAATCCGCACCCCTCAAGGACCCGGTATGGTTCTGCTCCTGCCCTTCATCGACTCTTTTCAGAGGGTGGATCTGAGGACACGAGCCTTCAATGTTCCTCCCTGCAAGGTGAGGGGCTTCTCGGCTCCCCCGGACAGAGGGAGTGGGGAGCTTGTGCTGGGCATGTTGTGGATGTCAGTACCTTGGCCTGTGAGTAGCCATCAGGGCTGAGGGGTGGGGAGGACACCAGGAAAAGGACGAGGGAGGCTGGGAGGACATCCTTTCTCTATGTATCTAACCCCCTGCACTCGGGGTTACCATTTTGTTCTTGAGGAGCCAGTGACCAGGCAAGTAGGTCAGGTTAGGTGGTCTCAGTGGGCCTGGCCTCCCTGCAGTGCCTGCCCCTCTTTCCTGGCCTCTCCTAACAGTTGGCCTCTAAGGATGGGGCTGTGCTGTCTGTGGGGGCCGATGTCCAGTTCCGCATCTGGGACCCGGTACTGTCGGTGATGACGGTGAAGGACCTGAACACAGCCACACGCATGACAGCCCAGAATGCCATGACCAAGGCCCTGCTCAAGAGGCCCCTGCGAGAGATCCAGATGGAGAAGCTCAAGATCAGCGACCAACTCCTGGTAGGCAGCTCTGCACCGGGCAGAGTTCTGGCTGGCACATGGGCCCGGCTCTGCCTGCCGGGGCTCTATAGCAAAGCACCAGATCGCTCTGGGCCTCTTTACCTTGTGTCCCAAGAGTGTAACAACTTTTGAAGAGTCAGTGGTCTTGGTGGGACTGTGAGCTGAGGAATGGAAGATGGGCACAGACCATAGTGATCGTGGGCAAACCGGGCCTGAGAGGTGAAGGGGCTGGGCCAGGGGAGTGGTCTGACAGGAATTCTTGAGTCTTGCACCTGACTGCCTGAGGTTTCACTCTTCACTGCCCTGCAGGTGTTGCCGTGACAATGCTGGGCCTCAGGGGCACTGAGCAGCCTCCTGGGCGGGCAGATGGGTGAAAGGAGCCGGGGCCTTCCTGGCTCAGTCACCTCCTGGGGAATTCCACGCTCCCCAAGGCAGCATGTGCATTGTTGTGGTTTTGTGTTCTTTGTTCTGGATCTTCTTCCTGCCTCTTCTCTGAGTGTGAGCAGTTACACTGGAATTCACCTCAGATCCCTCCTGTGACAAGAGGGGTTGAAATACGTGTGTTCGGGCATGTCACCTTCTCCTCCTGCTCACTTCAGGCTTTCTCTCATGTCCTGGCAGGGAACCGTGGGTGAAGTTTCTCCTCGTTCCCCTAGGCTCTGCCTTCCCCAGGGTTAGAGGACAGGGAAGGGAGTGGGTAATGCCAGTCCTGGAGGTTCCAGTCCCTTCAGGAAATACATCAACTGGCTGAAATTCTCAAGAAAATTCTATTTGTGATAGTAACAGTACTTCTCACACGCCATAGTATTTTGCCTGCCTCTGTATCTCAGCTTTACATTTTGCTGCACAAAGGCTAGTGTCACTCTTTTATTTTGGAGGAAGGAAATTAAGGCTCAGAAGTTATTTGACTTGCCCCTAAGAGCTGTGGTCAAGGGCACAGCTGGGCCAGAGCCAGATCACCTGCCTCTGCCCTCCAGTCCATTGCTTAGTCTTACACAAATCAGATTTTGTTCTTGGCCTTTGTTTTTGGCCTTGCTGCACATTACTTTGGTGCAACAGAGCCAAGAGAGGCCATTTGGGGGTGTGAGTCCCGTACCAGGGCATTAGAGTGCTTTAGGGCCATTACCCAGGCTGACTTAGCTCCTGGCAAAGTAGGTTCAGTGCCTGAATAAAATGAAATCTCAGGAAATCCAGCCCACCTTCGGCAAGGCCTGGTTCAGACATACGTCTCTCATTTTCACTCCTCCATCTGCCTGTTTTGCACCTGGAGGGATTCCACACTTCCCACCTCTCCCTTGATGGGCCCTCTTAGCTTCTTACCCACTTGTGCCCACCGCTTTACCCCTCCCGGCCCTGCCCAGCCTCCTCCTCTGCCGGCCCCACCCCCACCCATCCCTCTGCAGCAGGCCTTGCCTCTTAATCCTCACGAGAAAGCTCTCTAGGGTGAGAACTCTTCCAGCTTCCTCCAGTGTCACCCCTTGAAGCTCACCTACCTCTGTGCTGTTTTCCTGCCTCACTGGAAGCATCTGGTTCCTCTGCACTGCCAGTGCTCGGGGCCCAGGACTCAGCTCCCTGCCTCTGCTCATCCTCTTCTTGCCTTTCTGCATGCTCTCCCTTTGCCCCACACCCCTTCTAGCTCTTCACCCCTCTCTTCCCTTTCCTTCCTTCCTTCATGTTGTTACTCTAGGCTCCCCTAGGCTCCTAAGACTGATGTCACTGCCGACCCCACGATGACCTCCCTCTCGCCAGCACAGGAGCACTTCTCAGTGCTTCCCTCACTGCACCTGGAGGCAGCCTTGGACTCCATGGGCACTTCCTTCTCTTATTATTGGATCCCCTGTTTCCTCTGAATTCTGTTATTCCACACTCCTGGTTACTCCCTGTCCTCCTGCCCTTCTGTTTCCGGGTTTCCCTCTGTGGTCTCTCTTCACCTGTGATCCACCTGGGGCTTTTTGCTACGTCTGGACACTTAATTATTCACGACACTCTGATCCAGTCCCACTGTGTCCTACTTCCTGGACCTACTTACCCAGTTGTGGTTGGCTGTCCCGTAGACACCTCAAGCTTAATGTATTTAAAAATACATTATTCCTTCCTTAAAGGAATACTCATCATTCCTTCCCTACCCACCTGCACATCTGTGTCTTCCTCTGTGTGTGCTTTCTGGGTGAATGCCCATACTTATGATCTGTGCAGAAACCCACATCAGAAACCTGGCTCCACCAGCTCCTCACCATCCTTCCTCTTCTCGCACACTCAGGCAGCCAAGAAGCCCAGTGGTTCTGTTTCTCTAGTGTCCTTCTGGAGCTTAGAGTCTACAGAGTTGTGCCCCTCCGCCGTGTGTCTTGGCTCAAAGCTGCCTCTCTGCCTGACCCTGCGTCTGCATCACTTTTGCCTGCAGTTTGAAACACCATCCTACCTGGTCTCCTCCCTCCACCCTCAACCCCTCCAGTCCAGCATCCACATGGCAGCCAAGAGAATCTTTGCAACAAGGAAGACTGCTTTGTCACTTTGCTGCTAAACTCCTCTCGGGGGCCCCTTTTGCCTCAGAATAAGTCCAAATGAGAGAGAGCAGCCACCTCTGCCCCTTTGGCTGTCTCCAGTGTCCCAGCCCACACTTGAGGGTCCGGCCAAATGGAACTGTGGTTACTTGTGGTTCCCCAGACATTCAAGGTGCTCCTCTCGGGGCTTTGTCACATGCCGTTCCTGTTGTCTGGAAGGGTCCTCCTTTATGCCCCTTTACCTGGATAACTCCTCCTTCTCTTTCTAGCATCACCCCCTCCTCCCTGCCCCACACCCTCTCCTGGTGCACACTACAACTTCCCATGGCTGCATTGTAATTGCCCTCTGCCTCCGTCCAGGCTGGGCACTTCTCACGGGCTGGCCTGGTACCTCATGTGTCACTGTGGCCATCCCAGCCTGCCTAAAGAAGGTGCTCTGGACAGGACCTTTGTGGAATGAGTGCCATTTCTCCCCACACTTCCTCCAGCTGGAGATCAACGATGTGACCAGGGCCTGGGGGCTGGAGGTGGACCGCGTGGAGCTGGCAGTGGAGGCCGTGCTCCAGCCGCCCCAGGACAGCCCAGCAGGGCCCAGCCTGGACAGCACCCTGCAGCAGCTGGCCCTCCACTTCCTGGGAGGCAGTGTGCCTTCAGTGGCAGGAGGTGCCCCACTCCCTGGACCAGGTGAGGAGCCTCAGGAAAAGGGTGGTATGCTCCCCAGGGCGTTCAGCTTCGTGTCCAGCACAGACTGAGCTTTGCTTCTTGTTCCTTTAACCAAGCACCTTGTGCAGTGCACACTCTGCCCAGCTGTTCCAGCCACCCCGATTTTAGAGCTGACCAGAACTAAGGCAATGAGAAGAGTCTGAGTGTGCAGAGGCCTTTGGGAGCCTCCATGGGAGGAAGCAACAGCATCCAGAAGAGAGTTTAAGACTCAAGGCTGGAGTGGTTTAGAAATGGGGGTTGGGGTTATGGCTAAAAACTCAAGGGCAGCCTCTTAGCAGAGGAGGAAACTGAACACAGGCCTGCAGGGGATGTAAGAGAGAACTGCTTTGAAGGTACAGAGGCCACCATCATCCTGACCTTGGCAGCGCACTAACTTCCTTCTCTCTGCCTTCCTCCCCAATCCTGTTGGCCACCACCAGCAGATACCTTGGAGATGGTGAGCGAGGTTGAGCCGTCTGCCCCTCACGGGGGTGCCGGGTCCAGCCCCAAGCAGCCTGTGGCCGAGGGGCTGCTGACGGCTCTGAAGCCCTTCCTGTCAGAGGCCTTGGTCAGCCAGGTTGGGGCCTGCTACCAGTTCAACGTCGTCCTGCCCAGTGGCCCCCAGAGCATCTATTTCCTGGATCTCACTGCAGGTGCCGCTGCCCTCCCTGACCTCTCCTTCCCTCCCGGGGTTGCTCATAGCCCCACCACCTGTGGTCCTTTTCAGACCAGGCCCTGCTCCTGCCAGCAGTTTAGGGCAAACCCATAGCTGTTAGGAGCTCAAATGCCATTTGCAGGCAGTGACTGCCCAGACCTTGGGCTCCCTGTCCTGTCCCCATGAGCAGGACACCCCAGATGGCCCAGCTGCCTGGACCAAGAGCCCTGCACACATTGCAGGCCTGTTTGCGCCAGGCTCTGTCTGAGCATGTTTTTCGCATCATCTCACCTACTTCTCATCATGAACCTGTGACTTAGTGATTATTATCATCGTCATCTCACCAGTTTGGAAACTGAGGCTCTGAGTGGTCACACAGTCAGCAGGACTTGAACATTGGGTATTAACACCTGAGCTCTTAGCCACTCTTTCCACCCTTCCCAGTGGGACGTGCTGACCTCTTTTACCCCCTGTAGCATAGCTGTCCCCACACTAATTCTCAGTTTTCTTTCTCTCCACAGGGCAAGGGAGCGTGGGACACGGAGTGCCTGATGTCATCCCCGACGTGGTGGTGGAGCTGTCCGAGGAGGACCTGCGGGCCCTGTTGTGCAGGGAGCTGCGGCCCCTGGGGGCCTACATGAGTGGGCGGTTGAAGGTGAAGGGCGACCTGGCCGTGGCCATGAAGCTGGAGGCTGTCCTCAAGGCCTTGAAGTAGCAGGTTTGGCTGCCTGTCGGTAGCCCAGCCCCGAGCTGGGCACCAAGCCAGGGAGACATCTTGGAGGCGGAGGCCCTGGCACTGCACCTTGGATTGTTGAAGCCCTGAGGAGTGTCAGATCCAGCGGGAGACAGTGAGTGGAGGCTGGGAGACACTGGAGCTGGGAGAGGCTGAGTCAGGCAGCCCTGCCCTTCTCAACCACAGCGGTTCTCTCAGTAAGCGTTTGCTGATCCTTGTCCCCTGCCAAGGGCCCTACCTGAACTGGTTACACAGGCAATAACAGGAGAGCCAGGCCTGCTCTGCTCCTCTGGTGACCTGGCTGGAGAGGCAGGGCTGACAGAAACAGCCCAACAGCAGCTGGTTTGGTCCTGGTGTGAGGGAGCTCTGCATGTGACTTAGGCTCCAAGTTCCAGAAGAGGGGGTCAGAGAGGGAGGTCAGAGCAGCTCGGGGAGGGAGAGAGAAGGGACCAAGCAGAGGTCCCTGCAGTGGGAGGGATCTGAGATTGGGCTGGATCTGCCTTGCTGATTGCAGTCCAGGCCCAGACTGGGGGTGGGGGAGGGGAGGGAGATGGGGGGCTGGGCGGTGCCTCCCTGGCCCTGCTCCTGAGGGTGTCTTGACTCATCTCCCAGCCTCAGTCTTGCATGCCCGACGTTCAGCCCTGCTGTTCCTGTGCTTCTTACCAGAGGTTTGAAAACCTCAAATAAATGTGCTGTTTACAATGTATCTGGAGAGAAGTAGGGGTCATGGGGGTGGGGAAGAGGGCTCTGAGGTGATGTCCCTGCTGCCAGCCCGGGACCCAGGTCCTGAAGGGTGACACGAGCCCCAACAGTGCTCTGGAATCACCCACAGTTCCCCTTCCTGACAAGGGTCTGAAAGCGGGCAGGAGCAGGCACACTGTTCCTCTGTATAGTCTGGGTAGAGGTTTGCCGGAAGGATGTGGGTGTGACAGAGCTGGTCAGACAAACCGTTAATCTAACGAAGGGCAGGGCAGGGGCTCCTGTCACACCCAGAGGAGTTGGAGCTGCTATCACCTGCCCCTCCTGCTATACCCCTGGTCACTGTTGCCCCACTGGTCTGGCCCAAACCCCAGGGACCCCGGAGAAGGAGGGCCTAGATATCTTGAGTTCTAAGGAATGACTCTCACGTCCTAGAGAGGCTTGTGAAAAAAAAAACCCACAGAAATTCGAGCCTCCTCTTTGAGGAACAGCCTCTGGCTTGTCCTCTGGCACCAAGCCTTCCCCACAGGGCCTTGTCCAGCTGCCTTGGCACCAATCTCCATCCAGTTTACCCTTTTGTTCCTGCCAGTGCCCGCCTTGGCCCTCCTCTTGTAGGTCCTCCTGGAGTACACCAAACTGCCAATGGGTTCAGGTTTCAGTCCAGGGCCCCTCCCTGAAGGGCCTGAGCCCCAGGCTGCTGACCCTACCCTGTCCCTCTCTCCACTGCTCTGGAGGCCGCCCAGCTGGGGCCGCCTGTTCAAAAGCCTTCCCTCCAATCCCCACCGCCCATGAGCCCTGATGAGGCCCGGGCTCCCCCACTGCTTTGGGGCTGTCTTTGTGCCCATTCCCCACTGTTTCTGTTACTGTTCTTGTGTGAGTGTCCGCCCTCCCTGCTGGACCTTGAGCTTTGTGCCTGAGCCTTTCATCACTGTTCCCTCCGCTGCTGCTGCACACAGTGCCCCACGGGTGAGAGGGGAAGCCCCAGGCGCCGTCCTTGTGAGAGCTTAAGGGAAACCGAAACTCAGATTTTCTTTGTGGGTGTCAGAGGAGCAGCATCACCAGGGGAAACTGAAACTTTTGTAGATGTCTGTGTGGGTGGAGAGTAGAATCTGCTGCCAGCCATAAATGCCCTCATCCCATCGAGGGGAACTCATTCCTTGGCGAGGCCAGCGCTCCAGGAAAGGGAGCTCACAGGCTCAAGGGCCCTGGGCTTTGGAGGACCCAGCAGACTCTGCCGTCCCGGGGTGGTGGAGGTGCAACGAGGGGCACCTAACGGGGCCAGGGTGTGAGGGGGCGGGGGAGGAGAGGGTGTCCATCAGAGAACGCTTTCTGAGGAGTTGATGCCCGAGACTCACAGTTTACACAGAGATGAGAGAAGAAAGGAAATGGGGGAGACACTCGGCAGAGGGAGAGTCCCTGTGAGGCCACAGGAAGGGGTAGCGGGCACCTCTGATTTGGGGAACTGGGACCTAAAGTCTGAGGGGGGATGTGTGCAGGGATTTTGTAGTAGTAACTGATACTGTGTGCCAGCTACGCCCCTGTACTGCATTAGACGCTTCCTTTATTTGTTTCCCCAAGGTAACCCGATGAATAATGACAACTAAAACAGTTTCGTTATGCTTTTTCTATATATAATGTATTATTCTGATATTATATTTTAAATAAATATTTAATTTTGAATAGAGAAGTTTAAAAAGGCAAGCTATGAAAACTGTTCCTCATACTCTTGACTCCATCCACGTAGTTTCAAACAGATATCCTCTGGCGTTAGTTTCCAAGTGATTCTTCCGGAAGTTGGGGTTTGGGGATCTCCCTGGTGCTCCAGTGGTCACCACTCTGTGCTCCCACCGCAGAGGGTGCAGGTCCAATCCCTGGCCAGGGTGCTGAGATCCCACACGCTGTGCTGCACAGCCAAAGAAAAATGAAGTTGGGAGTTTTAAAAAAATATACTTGCAAGAAAATCCAAATATATTATTCGCTGGGATTTTTTTTTTTTACAGAAATGGCAGCATAGCAAATACAATGTTAATTTGTTCACTTCGCATTGTGCTTGAGAATTTTTCCATATTTGCACACCTAGACTTCCCCTATTCAGTTTTATATTAATAGTTACATAGGATTCAATTGTATGGGTGTATCATAGTTTACTTTACCTGGTTTGGATTGATAGACATTCAGATTATTTTTTTTATGTTTTGCTATTTCAAACAGTCATGCAGTAATAACCTTTCACATATGCTATTATGGTTGAAGTTCATCTGTGGGATAAAGTCCTAGAAAGGAAATTGCTAGGTCAAAGCATTTATAATTTAATATTGCCCAAATGCCTTCTTTAGGGATCATTCTAATTTATACTCCCATCATTAGTAAGTGAGAGTCTGTTTTTCCTCACAGCCATGCCAACACAATATGTTATTAAACTCTGGAATTTTTTGACAGTCCAGTAAATGAAAAATTTCATCTCAGTGTGATTTTTTAAAAAGTTGTTCAATTGTTTATTGCTTTTTAAGGTTTGGATTTTCCATCCCAGCAAAAGCACAGGATTTCTTTTCAGTCCTAGGTAAAAAGCACAGAATTTACCTTTTTAACAGGTAATAGGATAAGATGCACTCAATTTTTAGTAGTAAAAGATGTTTATCATTTTTCAAAATGAGTAGCCAGATAGAAGATAATTATAATTGCAAGCCATAATGGAAACATGATTAACCTAACGATATAAAATAATTACATACAGTTTGGGGGGTATATATGCATATGTTTTCATGCACCTAGCCAGTCTGTGTCTTTTGGTTGGTGCATAAGATGAATGCACCCATTTTAAATATGCTTTGACAAATGGAACATCATGTAACCACTACCCACCAGAATCAAGATATAGAACGTTTCCATCAACTCATGTGGTTCCCTGTATCCCTTCCCATTCAGTCTTCAATCTCCCCATCCCCACCCCCAGGCCCAGGTCACCACTGATCTGCTTTCTAATAACTATCGATTAAATTTCACATTTCTAGAATTTCATACAAGTGAAACCATGCCATGTGTATCCTTTTGTGTCTAGCTTCTTTCTGTAGTGTTTTTGAATCATCTGTGTTATTATGTGTATCTTTAGTTTGTTCTTTTTTATTGTTAGTGATACTCTGTTGTATGGATAGAGGTACAATTTACATATTCACCTGTTGATGGACATTTGAGTCGTTTTCAGTTTTGATTATCAAAGCTTCTCTGGACATCTATCTGTGTATGAGTCTTTGTATGGATATATGTTTTCATTTGGGTAAATACTAAGGAGTAAAATTTCTGGCTCTAGAAACTGCCAGACCAATGCCAACATGGTTGTGCCAACACTTGGTGTTGTCAGTCACTCCCAGTGGGTCTGCCTGATGACTTTGAGCCCCTTTTTGGGTGCTCATTGGGTATATGTCTTTTTTTGTGAAGTATCTGTCAAATTTTTTTCTCACTTTAAAATCTGGCTTTATCTTATTGGTATAATATTCATAGTAGTTCTAAGAGTTCTTAGTAAATCCTGGATACATGTCTTTTAGCAGGTATTTGAAATATTTTCTCCCAGACTGTAGCTTGGCTTTCTAACTTCTTAATGATTTATTTTTGAAAGCAATAGATTTTAATTTTGATGAAGTTAGTCTATAGTTTTTTAAATATTTATATATTTATTCATTTGTTTGTGTTGGGTCTTAGTTGGGACATACGGGTGGCATCCTCATTTGTCATGAGGGATCCTTGCAGTGCGTGGACTCCTCAGTTGTGGCCCTCAGGCTCGGGGGGGGTGGTGTGTAGACTCCAGAGTGGGCTAGCTTCAGTAATTGCGGCTCATGGTCTTAGCTACTCCATGGCGTGTGGGATCTTAGTTCCCTGTCCAGGGATCAAACCTGAGTCCCCTGCATTACACGGTGGATTCTTAACCACTGGACCACCAGGGAAATCCCTATAATTTTTTCGTGGTTAGAGGTTTTGCATCCTTTGCTGGAAGTCTTTGCTCATCTTTGCTGAAGGTCTTGAAGATTTTCCCCTGTGTTTTCTAGTACTTTTAGGCACAGTGCCTTAAAGTACTAGCTGAATCTATAAACTTTTAGAAGTACTTTTAGGCCTGGTCCACTTTGAGTTACTTTTTGTATATGGTATGAGATAAAAGGCTGAGATGTCCCCCCACCCCCAACAATGTGGATATCCAGCACTTTTTGTTGAAAAGATACTTTCCCCATTGAATTACATCAAAACTTGGAATTTTTCATGTCTCTTATTTTGTGTGAAGTTGAGATTTTGTAATATGTTTTAGAGCTGTTGTGTTTCTTCTTCTGTGAAATGTTATTTCATATGTTTTTTTAGTGTTGGTTGTTTCTGTTTTTGTTCTGACATCTGGAGCTCTTTATACTAAAGAGATTAGCTCTTTGTGATATAAGTTGTAAAAAGTTTTAACCCAATTTGTTGTTTGTAGTTTGACTTTGCTTATGATATTTTTCCATGAAATTTGACAGATGTATTTGAAATGATATATATTTTACTACTTTATGGCTTTTGGGTTTTAAGTTATAAGAAAACATTTCATTCTAAGATCATAAAGTAATTCCATTATTTTATTTTTTACATGTAATTGTTTGACAAACCCCCTGGGGTTTAAATGAGCATAAAATATATAGAACCACGTTTTTTTCAGTGCTGTGTATTTCTCTTTGTCTTGGGATCTATATCTGGGTTTTCTGTTCTGTTCCATTCGTCTGTGCACTAAGGCCACGTGGTTTTAATTAGTGAGGCTTCATAAAATGATGAATATCTATAAGACTAATTCTTTTTAATACTTCTTAAGAAATTCTTCCTGGGAATTTCCTGGCAGCCAGTGTTTAACCACTCAGCACTTTCATTGCCGAGGATGTGGGTTGAATCCCTGGTCTGAGAACTTAAATCCTAGAAGCCACTCAGCGTAGCCAAATTAAAAAAAAAAAAAGAAATTCTTCCTGCCTATTCTTGTTGCTGTTTTAAAATAAACTTTAGAATTACCCTAGTAATTGTTTAGGGGACTTTTGTTAGTGGTCCAGTGATTAAGACTCTGCTTCCAATTCAGGGAACTTGGGTTACATTTATGATGGGGGAACTAAGATCTTGCTTGCCAGCGGAGTGGTCAGAAAAATTGTTTATATCTTTATGGAGATCATATTGAATGTGTGAAGTAACTCAAATAATTGCAGTCTTTATGGTACTGAGTCTTCCTGTCCGTGAACTGGCATGTTTTTGTGTGTTCCTTTTTTTTCCTCTTAGTGTTCTTCAGGAGTTTTACAGTGTTCATACGGTCTTGAACATTTTTTTAAAGTTTATTCCCAGGTGCTACATCTTTTCTGATACTACTGTAAACAAGGTCTTTCCTTTCATTATATTATCCAATCAGAGTGCAATTTACTGCTCTGTAGGAGTTCTGTACCTTAGTAACTTAATTGTTACCTTACTAACTGTATTTTTATTCATAGGATTCATCTTCAATATACAGTCAGATGTTGACAATGTCACCTCCTCATATCAATGCTTTAAAATGCTTTCCCTTTTATAACTGCATTGGCTAGCATGGAGGTGGGTATGTTTAAGATGAAAGAGAGAGGATATTATGGGGAAAGATCTAGTAGAGAGAGAAGCAGAGGGAGACTGTAGAGGAAGAGAAGGGAGTGGGATCCTGAGCCCTGATGGGATTAGCTCTGGACAAAGACTGACACCTCACCCTGGAGAAAGAAGGGAGGAAATAAGGCTGGGGGCAGGATTCTGGCACTCCTGTGCACACAGGGGCCGGTTGGGGTAGGCGGCAGCTCTGGGGTGTTTATTAACTGAACAGTTTTCAAGGAAGAGACGTGCAAGTGGTAAATCATGGTCACTGTGTCACTCACACAGGCCTCACTGGGTTAGCCCTTTGGTGGGGCCTCCAAGCCAAAAACCCTGAAATTGAGAGTGATGAGGGGCTGGGGACTTGGGGAGGTTTGTGTATTGCAGGGGTGGAAGCTGGGAGGAGAAATTTTCTGGTTCCTCCTGGTGAGTGGTTCTTGATTCCCATCCTAGGCCAAGTGGAGTCCAGCTTCCCCAACCAGGACAGCAAGAGATGATTGGTCCACAGATGGGATGACCAAGGACCAGCAGGCCCCCAGAAAGCCTTCCCAGAGGGATTTGTGGCAGGACTGGGCCCAGAACCTGTGTCTCATGGCTCCAGCCCATGACTTCCTCTTCCATCAGTGGGGACTGTGGGGCAGTGGGATTGGCTTGGAATGAAGAGGGTCTTAAGATTCTGGCTTTGTGTTGCTCCACTTAGCCTGACTCCACTGTGTGGGGGTGGGCGTGGACTGTGTAGGGTTGGGAAGAGGAGGGCATATTCCCCATCTGCTGCCCAAGATCCTCTGCCACTCAGCCAGGAGAGAGGCTGGAGAGAGAGGAAAGGAGTGAAGAGGGGAGAGGAGGAGAGGGAGGAGACCGAGATCAGAGGGACTTGCCCACCACAGTCCTCAGCTGGGAGCTTCTTCCCCTGGATTGGGACTCCTGTGTGCTTCCACTGACTTTCCAGAGATTGGCAGTGTCCACCATATAACAGGCACCAGCAACTGGTTTTTAAAATGTACTTGTTGTGGGACTTCCCTGGTGGTCCAGTGGCTAAGACACCAAGCTCCTTATGAGGGGGCGAGAGTTCAATCCCTAGTTAGGGAACTAGATCGTGCATGCCACAACCAAGAGCGTGCTGCAACTAAGACCCAGCGCAGCCAAATAAATAAATACACATTAAATTTTTTAAAAAATGGACTTGTTACATAAGATGAAGCAGCATTAGATTTGCTGAGGAGGATGAAGACAGAGCACAGGTGAAGATAAGAAAGGAGAGACAGAGGGAGACAGAGAGGGAGAGACAGACAGATGGAGAGGGATGCTGGAAGACGAACAAGGAGAGACAAAGCAACAGGGAGACTGACAGCAAGAGGAAGTAGGAGCCAAACCATGGTACCTGCCACAGGGGCGAAAACAGGGCCCTGAGGGTCACCCTGGAGGGGCCGGAGTCACCTGAGGGGAACCGAAGATGCTTGGGGAGGGGGAGGGGTGGCACCCAGCCATCTCCTGGGACACCTTGTCCTCCTGTTCTTCGTTTCTTGAAGGAGCCGGCAGAAGCCCAGTCGTGAGCTTGTGGCACCATCTTGTGGCAATGTGGGGGATAGCTGGTTTTCTCCTGGAGGTGCTTTCAAAGGCTGGGAAGGATCTTGGGGGCAAAGGAGCTGCCGCTGTGGAGAGAAAGTGAAGAGTAGAACCAGAGCCTGGGGCGCAGGCCTGGGAGCCACCCACCTTGCCCGACTGTTCCCATACATGCTCACACACCCGTCCCTGCGTACGCTTAGGCCAAGTTTGGCAAAGCAGTGATGAGGGGTCGGGAGGGAAGTGGGAGGCTGGATAATGTGAGGGTTTGGCTAGGAGAACTGGGGGAGATTGACCAGAGAGAGGAACCAGGAAACTGCTGATCATGGAGCTAAATATGCAAAATGGAGCCCATTATATCAAAGGGCATTTTAAGACCTTTCTAGGATGAGGTGTCTTTCCCAAATCAATTATTAAAATGCACAGAATTGTCAAATATAACATATTACCATAAAATAACACAAAGTGATTTTTGTAAGTTTGCCTTGGAAATTATTTGACTAAGTGTAATTCATTCATGGTGTAATTATCTGCACATTGTCAGCACTCCGTGGGGTTCTCTGCACTCCATGGGCATTCATTTACATTCTGGAAGTACTTGCAGAGTTAAAAAAAAAATTACAAATTATTTCCAAATAGAATGAAACTATTATGAATACTACACATTTAATAATTAGAGGAGTTGACACAAAATTAATGATATAAGTTAACAGTTGATGACATTTTTCAGACATTTGATTAAACATTTATTAATTTGGGCTATTCTGTAGTTTTTGCATTTTAGAGCCAGGCTTTCAGGTTTTAAACATTTAATGTAGGTTCTTGAGAGGTTCTGGGACTCTGGTCACTGTGTCCCCTGGGATTACCTTACCTAAGCAGTAAGTGGCTCTGGTAATATTGAGTTGGTGAAAAAGTTTGTTCAAGTTTTTCTATATGATCTCATGGAAAAACCCAAGTGAACTTTTTGGCCAACCCAATAACCTATCGGAGAGCTATGAAGAGTAAAAATGGGGGTAATATATGAAAGCATTTAGCACAATGTCCAGTAAACTCCAAGCACCGAATAAGCAGGAGATGTTATTAAATATACCTGCATACACACATAATCCCATATTCAGTCAGTCATTCATTCTAAAAAATTGTATTGGGCACTCACTTTATATTAGACCAAGCAGTGTCTTAGGTGCTGGAATAGTTGTTAAGTTGCTAAGTTGCGTCCCACTCTTTGTGACGCCATGGACTGCAGCACACCAGGCTCCCCTGTCCTTCAGTATCTCCTGGAGTTTGTTCAGATTCATGTCCATTGAGTTGGTGATACCATCCAACCAACTCATCCTCTGTGGCTTTCTTCTCCTTTTGCCTTCAATCTTTCCCAGCATCAGGGTCTTTTCCAGTTAGTTGGCTTTTCACATCAGGTGGCCAAAGTGCTGGAGCTTCAGCTTCAGCATCAGTCCTCCCAATGAATATTCAGGGTTGATTTCTTTTAGGATTGACTGGTTTGGTCTCCTTGCAGTCCAAGGAACTCTCAAGAGTTTTCCGCAGCACCGCAATTCGAAAGCATCAATTCTTCAGCTCCAGCAGCACAATTTGAAAGCTGAAGACTGCCAGTAGCTTTAATCAGGGCACACTTGAAGCTTTCCTTCCATTTTTCACTATAGAGCTTTCCAGTCCTCTGCCTGTCTTTTGAGTCTCTGCCAGGACAAAGCAATGGTGACTGACTCCCTTCCTCTGTAGCAAGCTCTGAAAAAATAGCCTTTGCTTTTCCCATTTGGCTGGTCTTCATTTATTTCCACAAATGACAAAAACTGCCTAACATTATAAAAGCTGCTCTCTTGAGAATAAACTATGTAAAAGTATGGAGACCCATTAAGAGGCCATTGTAATAATCCAGGCAAGACATGATAGTGGCTTGGACCATGCTGATAGCAGGGCAGGTGATTAGAAGGAATTGGACTATAGTTACGTGTATTTTATTTTCTTATTTTGAAATTATAGATTCACTGGCAGCTGCAAAGAAATACACAGAGAAGTCCCATGTCTCCCTCCCTGAGCCACCCCAGCATCTCATATAACCACCAAACTGTATCAAAACCAAGGAATTGACATTGGGATAATCAATCAGATTTATTCAAATTTCACTGGCTATATGTGTGCTTATTTGTGTGTGTGTGTGTGTGTAGCTCTACACAATTTTTTCACATGTGTAGCCTGGAGTAACTACCACAGCAATCAAGATGCTCTATGGTACTATCCTTGGCATCACCCCTTTATAGTCACATTCCTTCTTCCTGTTGCTCACCCTGACGGACACTAATCTGTACTCTTATCTCCATGATTATGTTACTCAGGATTGCCAGGTAAAAGGAATCCTGCAGTATGTATCCTTTTGAGGTTGGCTTTTTCACTCAGCTTAACTCCCTAGAGATGCACCCTAGGTGTTGCATGTGTTAGCAGTTCACCTTCTTTCTTGCTGACTGTTATACTGTGGTGTGGATGCACTGCAGTTGGTTTCACCCTTCCCCCTCTGAAGGACATCGGAATAGTTTCCAGGTTTGGGCTATGACAAGTAAAGCTGCTATGAACTTTTGTGTATGAGTTCTTCTGTGAACGTAAGTCTTCGTTTCTCTGGGATAAATGCAATGGCTGGGCCCTTGTTAGGTCTGTTTTCAGTTTCGAACTGGTTATGTTGATATTTTTCAGTCTGTCTGCCTTGTGATGGAGAAGGGTAAGAGGCTTATGGAAGCTTCCTGATGGGAGAGACTGACTGAGGGGGAAATTGGGTCTTGCTCTGATGCGTAGGGCCATGTTCAGTAAAACTTTTATCCAATTTTCTGTTGATGGGTGGGGCTGTGTTCCCTCCTGTTATTAACCTGGGGCAAAACTATGGTGAAGGTAATGAAGATAATGGTGACCTCCTTCAAAAGGTCGCTTGCGTGCACTGCTACACTCAGTGCCCCTAGCCCTGCAGCAGGCCACCACCCACCCACGCCTCCACCGGAGACTCCTGGACACTTAATGGATGAAGCACAAGGTGGAATCAAGATTGCCGGGAGAAATATTAATAACTTAAGATATGCAGATGACACCACCCTTATGGCAGAAAGAGAAGAACTAAAGAGCCTCTTGATGAAAGTGAAAGAGGACAGTGGAAAAGGTGGCTTAAAGCTCAACATTCTGAAAACAGATCATGGCATCTGGTCCCATCACCTCATGGCAAATAGATGCGGAAACATCACCTCATGGCAAATAGATGCAGAAACAATGGAAACAGTGACAGACTTTATTTTGGGGGGCTCCAAAATTACTGCAGATAGTGACTGCAACCATGAAATTAAAAGACACTTGCTCCTTGGAAGAAAAGCTATGACCAACCTTGACAGCATATTAAAAAGCAGAGACATTACTTAACCAACAAAGGTCCATCTAGTCAAAGCTATGGTTTCTCCAGTAGTCATGTATGGATGTGAGAGTTGGACTATAAAGAAAGCTGAGCGCCAAAGAATTGATGCTTTTGTTGTGTTGAAGAAGACTCTTGAGAGTCCCTTGGACGGCAAGGAGATCCAACCAGTCAATCCTAAAGGAAATCAGTCCTGAATATTGATTGGAAGGACTGATGCTGAAGCTGAAACTCCAATACATTGGCCACCTGATGCGAAGAACTGACTCAGTGGAAAAGACCCTGATGCTGAGAAAGATTGAAGGCAGGAGGAGAAGGGAACAACAGAGGATGAGATGGTTGGATGGCATCACCAACTCAATGGGCATGAGTTTGAGTAAACTCTGGGAGTTGGTGATGGACAGGGAAGCCTGATGTGCTGCAGTCCATGGGGTTGCAAAGAGTCAGACATGACTGAGCAACTAAACTGAAGCTGATGTTTTATAGATAGAGCCAAAGGATCTCCTGATAGACTGGATGTGGGTGTGAGACAAAAGGAGACGAATCAGGGTTCGAAATGGGCCAAGGCACTTAGTGCTGGAACATTGTAGGGGCTCAGTAAATGCCAGCTATTCAAGTGACAGCAAACACAACTAAACTATGGGGAAATGAGAAAACCTGTGAGACACAAGTCACAAAATGTCACCTGACAAAAGGTTAGGAATGAGTCAGAGGGCATTTAGTGTCCAGAAACCCCTTTGATTATTTGCATGTAAAAATGAAAAAGAGGGATTTCACTTCCTCTTATGATGTAGAAAGCTGTAAGAAAATGTCACTCCCATTCTGACAAGAAGCCAGGAATCTGCAATACTGTAATTTTTTAAACCCAGGAGAGAAGTGAGGTCATCATAGGCAACCAAGAGAACTGAATTTCAAACAAGCAAACAGTTTTGCCTTGGGGAGAGCATGTTGTGGGGGGGGAGTTTGCCCCACCCCCTACTCTTTCCCAGGAGGAAAAGTGGAGGCAGAGCAGTAGTGGGAGAGGGAAGAGAGCTCCCTGGTGGCACAGACAGTGCAGATGGTGACTGGCTGCTTCAAGAAGGCAGGCTTCACCTTCTTGGAGGTAGCTCTCTAAAAGCCCCTGGGGTTGGGGAGGGAGATGGGAGGGAGCTTCAAAAGGGAGGGGATATATGTATACCTATGGCTGATGCATGTTGAGATTTGACAGAAAACAGCAAAATTCTGTAAAGCAATTATCCTTCAATAAAAGATAATTTAAAAAGCCTCTGGGGTGTTGGGGGGGTGCGATGGCAGGACGCAGCACACCGCTGGAGGAGAGGCAGAAACTAAGATCCACTGCTTCTGGGAGAAGGATAAACGTCAGCACCCCCACTTGTCCCTGTGGGGCGGGCAGAAAAGGTTCTCCTACCCAAGACCAAGGCGAGGGTCAGGAACACTGCCAAGGCGCACCCTGTGAGTCCCAGGTACACAGGCTGGACAGTGAGGCTAGGCCCGGAAGGACCTAGAAACAGCAACAGCAGTGTACCACTAGAGGGCGAGCAAGAGCACGCAGAGGGAACCACTCCATGGAGGAGGCAGGCAGGGCCCTACCTTTGAAAGCAAACAGTGGGACGAAAGCCCTGTGGAACACCTAAGTACAAGAAAACCATTTTAAATATAAAGACCTAGGTAGGTTAAAAGTAAAAGAAAGAAAAAACAGACATGCACTGATCCAAAGCTCAAGTGTCTATATTCAGTTCAGTTCAGTCGCTCAGTCGTGTCTGACTCTTTGCGACCCCATGGACGCCAGGCTTCCCTGTCAATCACCAACTCCCGGAGCCTACTCAAGCTCATGTCCATCGCGTCGGTGATGCCATCCAACCATCTCACCCTCTGTTGTCCCCTTCTCCTCCTGCCTTCAATCTTTCTCAGCATCAGGGTCTTTTCCATTGAGTCAGCTCTTCGCATCAGGTGGCCAATGTATTGGAGTTTCAGCTTCAGCATCAGTCCTTCCAATCAATATTCAGGACTGATTTCCTTTAGGATTGACTGGTTGGATTTCCTTGCCGTCCAAGGGACTCTCAAGAGTCTTCTCCAACACAACAAAAGCATTATTTCTTTGGCGCTCAGCTTTCTTTATAGTCCAGCTCGCACATCTATACATGACTACTGGAGAAACCATAGCTTTGACTAGACAGACCTTTGCTGGTAAAATAATGTCTCTGCTTTTTAATATGCTGTCTAGGTTGGTCATAGCTTTTCTTCCAAGGAGTAAGCGTCTTTTAATTTCATGGCTGCAATCACCATCTGCAGTAATTTTGGAGCCCCCCAAAATAAAGTCTGTCACTGTTTCCATTGTTTCCCCATCTATTTGCCATGAAGTGATGGAACCAGATGCCACGATCTTAGTTTTCTGAATGTTGAGTTTTAAGCCACCTTTTCCACTGTCCTCTTTCAGTTTTATCAAGAGGCTCTTTAGTTCTTCTCTTTCTGCCATAAGGGTGGTATCATATGCATATCTGAGGTTATTGATATTTCTCACGGCAATCTTGATTCCAGCTTGTGCTTCATCCCATCCAGCGTTTCTCATGATGTACTCTGCATATAAGTTAAATAAGCAGGGTGACAATATACAGCCTTGACATACTCCTTTCCTGATGTGGAACCAGTCTGTTGTTTCATGTCGAGTTCTAACTGTTGCTTCTTGACCT
Organism: Giraffa tippelskirchi; assembly: GCF_054371585.1. NCBI lineage: Eukaryota > Metazoa > Chordata > Mammalia > Artiodactyla > Giraffidae > Giraffa > Giraffa tippelskirchi. Next base: position 32,978,279 of record NC_137286.1, on the reverse strand, counting down.
ACATACAGATTTCTCAGGAGGCAGGTAAGGTGATCTGGTATTCCCATCTCTTTAAGAGTTTTCCACAGTTTGCTGTGATCCACACAGTCAAAAGCTTTGGCATAGTCAGTAAAGCAGAAATAGATGTTTTTCTGGAACTCTCTTGCTTTTTCGATGATCCAGTGGGTGTTGGCAATTTGATCTCTGGTTCTTCTGCCTTGTCTAAATCCAGCTTGAACATCTGGAAGTTTACGGTTCACATACTGCTGAAGCCTGGCTTGGAGAATTTTAGCATTACTTTGCTAGTGTGTGAGATGAGTGCAGTTGTGTGGTAGTGTGAACATTATTAACATGAGACAAAGTAGATTAGGAAACAGAATATTTCCAGGAATAAAGAGGGACAATTGATAATGAAAAAGAGGTCAAGTTCATCAAGAATAAAAAGGACCTTAAAGTGATGACCTGAAGAACAGACCATCAGGATACATACAAGTACGACTGATAGACTTGAAAGGAGAAATAGGCAAATCTCAATATCTGATAGAATGAATGACTAAACACAAAGTCCACTTGGATATGGATAACTTGAATAACACTGTTAACCAGTTTAATCTGAATGACATTTATAGAATTGACTCCACCCAACAACAGTAGTATACATATTCTTTTAAAGGCATATGGAACTGCACCAAGTTAGACCATATGCTAAGCCATAAAACAAGTCTCAAGAAATTAAAAATAATTAAACTCATACAAGTATGTTCTCTCATCATAATAAAATTAAGCTATAAATCAGTAGCCAAAAGATATCTGGAAAATCCCCAAATAGTTGGAAATTAATACATTTTTAAATAACTCATGATTCAAAGAAAAAAATGAAAATAATTAGAAATATTTTAATTAAATGAAAGTGAAAACATCAAAATTTAAAGCAGCACTTGGAAGTTATAGCACTATATATTAGAAAATAGAGGAGAATATGACTTTATTCAGGTAGAGATTTCTTCGATAAAATAAATAGTACAATCCATAAAAGAAAAAAACTCTTGATTATATTGACTTTCACCAAAATTAAAAACTTCTGTGCTTCCAGAATTACTAGTAAGAAAATGAAAATACAAACCACAGATTGGGAAAAAATATTTGCAAAACATTTAACTGATAAAGTATTTGTATCCAGAATAGATAACTCTTCCAACTCTGTAATAAGACAGACAATTAAAAATGGGCAAAGGATTTGAACAGAAACTTCATCAGACATGAGATATGATGGAAAATATGTATGTGAACAGATGCTTAACATTATTAGTCATTTGGGAAATGAAAATTAAAACCACAATGAGATAACAGTACTTACTAGAATGGCTTAAAAACAGACACACACACAATATGAAGTGCTGGCAGTAGTTACTTTGTGGAGCAATAGCCACTTTGGAAAACAGTTTGGCAGTTTCTTGTACAGTTAAACATACACTTACGTGACTGAGAGCCTCATTCCTAGGTATTTACCCAAGAAAAAAAAATGTATGCCCACCCAAAGACCTGTATGTGAATATTGACAGCAGTTTTTTGTTTTTGTTTTTTGTAATGGCCCCAAACCGGAAACAACCCAAATACATAATTTCTGATATAAATGGAAAAACAAACTGATCCACACAATGGAATACTTCTCAGCAATAAAAAGGAACAAGCTGTTGATGCAACATGGATGAGTTTCAAAAGGATTATGTCAAGTGGAGGAAGACAGATACAAAAGGCCACATACTGAATCATTCCATTTATATGAGATTCTGGAAAAGACAAAACTATAGGGACAGAAAGCAGATTAATAGTTGCCAGGAGACGTGGGTGGAGGTAGAAAATTGACTACAAAGACGCATAAGAAAATTTAACGGTCATGGAAATATTTTACATCCTGATTGGGGTGGGGGGTTTCTACAACTACACATACTTGTCAAAACTCATCAAAATGTATGCCTAAAATGGGTGGATTTTACTGTAGGCAGATTATTCTTTAATATATCTGAATTATATTTTAAAAGTGAAAGAGGTAATAGCTGTGAATCAGAAATGAAATGGACTTTGATGTCACATATCCTGGAAATGGGGCTTCCCTGATGGTTCAGATGGTAAAGAATCTGCTGGCAATGTGGGAGACCCGGATTTGATCCCTTGGTCGGGAAGATCCCCTGGAGAAGGGAATGGCTACCCACTCTAGTATTCTTGCCTGGAGAATTCCATGAACAGAGGAGCCTGGCGGGCTGCAGTCCATGGGGTCGCAAAGAGTTGGACATGACTGAAGCGACTTAGCACATCACATCCTGGAAATAGAGTCCTGCGCCATTTAGTGGCTTCCTAGGGCAGTGACAGCCCTATTGGCTGGCTGAGAAGCTCCTAGGCTTCTGGAACCCCAGACAGAAGCCAAGGCGTCCCTTCTCTTGTCTGCCATGGGTACCCTGCCACTTGGATCAAGTACCTTGAATCCAGGATTCTGTTGCCCTGGTCATCATAGGCACTGACCCCAAGTTTTTTGGGGGTGTGCATATTGATACATAAAAGAAGGAATTCCAACCAGGACTTGACTATCTAATCAGGTGTGGCCAAGCCCAGCAGAGAAAACAAGAAAGTAACTTATTTAAAAACAAACAAACACTTGAGAACTTCTCAAAAAGGAAAAGAAGTGACAAATTATCAACCTAATGTAGTATTTCAGCTGACTGCAAGGTTCTAGCAAGCAGCAGCTATTCAAGCTGTAGCCTTTTTGTATTTTTTGCAAGCTTTGCACACCTGCTCCATTTTATTCTCTCTGCTTCCTGAGAGGAGCACTTAGGACTTCACAAAGAGAATGTTGGGTCCAAACTGCCTGGATCCAGATACCGGGTCCAGTTTTGTCCCAGCACGAGTCTGGGGCCCAGGAAAGCATACCAAACACTGGGTGTTGGACAGTTGTGGGCGACTCTGACCTCTTTAGGCAACACCGTAACAGGATTTCATTTGCTGGCCTTTTATCCAGGGTTTTGTCTACACTGCCAAAGTCAAACTTGTCTGTGGTTATCATCATGAAGGTTGGTAGGGAGGACACTTATCTTTATCAGATTTGGGTGTCAAGAGTACGTGAACTTTATAAAATCAATTTGGATGCATAAAACCCATCCATCATTTCCCCCATATGCTCTGGAAAAGTTTAAATACAGAAATAGAAATGACCTGTTTTTCCAATTTGGAAGAACTCATAAAAATACTCTCTACATCTTGTATGTTTTTTAGAGAAAATTTGTAAAATTTCTTTTGTGGTTACACGTGTTTCACTCATTAAGTCCATTTTAGCAATTTACAAATATAATTCCTAGAATATTATTTTTAATGTTGAAGCACTCATTAATAAGCATGGAAAAATGCATGTACTATTCTCTTAAATTTCAAAGTCGTCTCCATAGCTGTGTTATTACTTCCTTTCTAACCTCAGATTTGGTATTATCTTCTTCACTAGACCAGTTGATGGGTTGTCTAGTTTGTCTCTGCCTTCCCCTTCCCATAAAGAAGAATCTAGACATGAATTCCACTATTTCTAAGAGGAATTATGCTTCTCCCTGCCCAGCCACTTTTTGAGCTGCTGTTTCTAGGAGTCATGAATCTAGAGGGCTGTGGAGGAAGGAGATGAAGGTTTGACCAGTGTCCTGGCTCTGCTTCAAAGCACAAGCATATGGTTTTCTGTCTGGTCTCAGATGCCTTGAGGATCTGGTGGAAGCCACACCTCTGTCTCCAGAAATTTGCCAGCATTTTAATCTTGGCTCTCCTATTTACTAGCTGAGGGAACTGGGGCAAGTCATATGATTCTCTAGGCCTCAGCTTCCCCGTCTCCTAAATGGGAATAATAACAGTGCTTTCTTCATAGGGTCATTGTGAGGATTAAATAGGATAACTTTTGTATAGCATTTATGGCAGAGCCTGGCGCATGGCTAGGGCTTCCCTGGTGGCTCAGATGGTAAAGAATCTGCCTGCAATGCAGGAGACCTGGGTTCGATCCCTGGGTCAGGAAGATCCCCTGGAGAAGGAAATGGCAACCCACTCCAGTATTCTTGCCTGGAGAATTCCATGGAGAGAGGAGCCTTGTGGACTACAGTCCATGAGGTCGCAAAGAGTTTGACACGACTGAGCGACTAACACTCTCAGACTTCTGCTGGCACCGTTGTCAGTGGCTAACAGTTCAGGAAGTTAAACGTCATCACCATCATCATTAGTGGTCTTCTCCTGCTGGGTCCTTTTCTCTCTCCACCCTGGGAGGTACTTGTGCTGCCCCCACCTCAAGGTCCAGACCTGAGGGGGCTTCTGTGAGCCGAGGCACACTGTGGAGTGATGGAAAGAAAGAAAGTGAAATCGCTCAGTCGTGTCTGACTCTTTGCAACCCCCTGGACTGTAGCCTACCAGGATCCTCCGTCCATGGGATTTTCCAGGTAAGAGTACTGGAGTGGGTTGCCATTTCCTTCTCTAGGGGATCTTCCCCATCCAGCGATAGAACCCCCGGGTCTCCTGCATTTTAGGCAGACACTTTACTGTCTGAGCCACCGGGAAGTCCTGGGGTGATGGAAGATTGTCCCCAATGGGAAGAGGAAAGGAGGGAGGAGTTACGGAGGTTGTGGTAGAAGAAGGCAGAGGAAAACAGGCAAGACAGCTTCCCCCAGACTCGGGAGATGGGAGCCTGTGGCTCTGCTAGTAGCAAGGACATTTCCTGCTCCTGGTGATGTCCTGAGGATGTATGAACCTCAAGGGACATGCTGTGTGGTGTCCTTGCGCCCAGGCTTTGCAGGAAGCAGAGACACCTGCCCTCGAGGGTTCATTCATCAAGCCTGCATGCAATGACTAGAGGGGACTGAAGACCACAGGGCCCCTCTCGGATGTTCTGGACCTTTTGAGGCTTCTAGGATGAGAGTAAAATGACTCAGGACATTGAATTTCCCACCTGGTAACCAGGGGCTCAAGGTGGATTAAATTAAATTTTTTTTTTTTTAAAGAATGATTTCACTTAGCTAGGGCAAATGGGAACCAAAATCCACACCTGCTTCCTCTGACTTCCATACCTTGAGTTTCTCTGTTGAAGCTCTTTTAGGACTTTCTCACTCCTAGAAAGTTCTGCTGTAATTTCCAGGGTGATGTGTGTCAGGTGTGCCCTTGGGTTCCGAGTCCTGGCTGCTCTGTTGACCTGAATCCTTGTGATTCCCCAGTGAAGTTTCTGGGGTGTGGGCAGTGCCTCTCATTCTCCTTAGCTGGCTGGTGCTCACCCTGCCCGCGGGCACTGCCTGTAGGACTCAGTCTGGGGGACAGCAAGGAGTTTATGGGGAGGTGGGGCATCCCAACAAAGGCTGTAGTTGTGTGTGTACCCAACTTGGCCACAGTGAGGAGTAGCTGTATTGGGACCATCCCTGGGCATGACCAGCAGGGCTCACAGGTCTTGGAGGGTGGCCAAGGGGGCCTTGGTATCTTGACTATGAAGGGGAGATGCTTGGTGGGAGCTGGGGAGTGACCGCCCTGCCCCGAGCTGGAAGGGCAGGTGTTGTTAACCTCACTCAGTCTGAAGCAGCAGGACAAGCAGGAACCTTCCTCAGGAGGCTGGCCCCAGGGGCGGGATCAGGTGTGGGGCCAGTGCAGGTGCTGAGGGACTTCCAAAGCAGAGGGGAGGGGCTTGGCACATAGGCTATGCCAAGGGGCTGTGGACCAAGAGGGAACCTGTTTGGCACCAGCCCCTCACCACCCAGCAAGCCCCACACTGTTTTCTTGGAAGGCAGCTTCCAAGGAATAACCTTTTTTTGGTTCAGGCTTGAAGGTGGTTTGTGCCTCCTCCCCTTCTGCTCCTCCTGCCGCAGTTTCGCTCATCCCCACCCTCTAGCTCCTGCAGCCCCCCAGTCCCCCAGGAGCACTGAGCCTCCCCAGGAGCCTCCCTTGAGCATCGGCTGAAGCCTGTGGCCTCAGACAGTCTCCTCCTCTAGGCTTCAGCTTTCTGACCTGGCAACTGGGGACTCTTGACTCTACCTCTTGGGACCTTCTGACAGTCTGGAATTTGGTGACCTTGTCTGAACCCTCCTTGCCCTCCTGGGGGCACCTAGAAAGGAGAGGCGTGGGGCTGGAATCAGGACAGAGTCTCTGAGGCACACAGGGGTACAGGTTGTGGCAGAATGGGACCCCTGGAAGGCAGGCTTCTGCCTGCACCCCTTCTCTGTCCTGCTGTACAGCCCTAGATGGAGAGCGGCAAGGCCACAGCCCTCACCCTGAGTCGGGAAACAGTCGAACCCTAGCAAGACTCAGTGAGGGAAGGTGAGAGGAGCTGCAGCTGCATTCCACTCCATCTTCTGCCTGGGCTAGTGAATGGCTCAAGGGCTCCAGTGGCCTGGGGCCAGGGCCTTCTGGAAGCACAGCATGGCTCCAGGAAGACCGCCTCTCCACCCCGTCGGAGCGCCTACTTGCTCCGGGGTCCTGAGGCATGACCAGTGTGAGAGCCAAACAGGGGACCTCCTTCTCCTTCGAGGACTCTGAGTGCAGTAGGCGGGGGAGACCACAATGACCCGGAGGCGTGGTCTAACACCCTGCGGCTGACCTGCAGGAGTAGCTCACCAGCTCTCCATGCCACATGTGGGCCAGGCAGGAGAGCATTCCCATTTTACTGATGGGGAAACTGAGGCCCAGAGGTGTTGCAGGCCTTGCCCAAAGTCACACAGCCAGTGAGCAGGCCCTGGAACTCACAGCCCCTGGCTCTTGGACCAAGTTTCTTTCCCTTTGTCACTACTGTCACTGCCCTGGGAAGGAAGGGAGCTGGCAGGAGGCAGGTGGGTGCAAAGGTGTTCTGAGGGCTTGTGGGAGGAGAAGGAACAGGGGAAGTGCCTTCCTCTGCTTCTTCTGGCCCAGATCCAGGGTCCAGGAGCTCAGGGTACCGCTGCCAGGACAGGAGCGAAAGGGCCACCACCTCCATCAGCCTCTGCCAGGTAACCTCTTCTCTCTTCCCTTGCTGAGCTCCACCACTGCCCCCAGAGGCTGTCTCACTAGGTAGGCAATGTTTTCACAATGAGGGGGTGAACCCCCTCCGGCCCCTGTGAGCAGGAACTGTCTCTGACTCTAATGTGCGCTCAGTTCCACCATAGGCTGGGCATTCAGGAGGCGCTCAATATGCAAGAAAGGGGCAGGTGGCTGGTGGAGGGGGTGACTGGGTGAGAGCTGGTGGAGGATGAGATGCTTGGGGTCCATCCCCCAGCGTGTTGTGGGCCTCTCCCCGTGCAGCGGGCTTGGCGCCGAGAGACCCTATGTGGCTTCCACTGGGGGCTCGAGGCCCTCTCGGTCAAGCTGTGGTCCTGACAGGGTGGTGGCTGCCCTTTCCACATTCTGCTGCGAAGGATGGAGCCCAAGCATGTCCCCTGAGCCCAACCTAGTTCTGGTCATCCCGGCCGGCAGGCCACATGCAGAAAACCACGGAGTAGAAAAACCTTGTTTTATTCAGCCCAGGCCTGGGCAATCTTACTCTGTGGTATGGCCAAAATAAAAAAATAAAAACCAACAACCAACAAAATAACGTGGTAGGGGAGAGTTAAGTACACAGTGGGGCCTGGCATCCGGAGTCCCCGTGGTTTCGGTCCCCGTTCGCTCCCTGAGGCGGGCAGGGAAGGATGCTCCCTCGCGTCCAGCTGCCCCTGCCTGTGAGTGGGGGCTGGGCCCCTCGGCTGGGCTCATCCTGGTGGGAGGCTGCCTGGGGAGCAGGGCCTGCTTTGGGAGGTGGGAAGGTGGGCAGGCTGTATACACCTCCCCGGGATCAGGACCTAAGGAAAGAAAGAGAGCAGGTCAGCGGCAGGCTGAGGGGCAGGGAGACCTCACTCGACTGTCAGCCAGGCACCCCCCCACCGGCACCTCCCCAGCTGAGCACTTCCCCTCCACTCCCCTCAGTCATCGGGGCTCAGGGAAAGGGGCCTTGCACCCCCAGCTCTAAGAAGAGGGGTTTCATGGGCTCCCACCCAGGGCGCGGTCTGGGCAGCACACTGCTCCATGCTCTGAGCTCCAGACTGTTTTCTAGGCCATTAGCAGAGCTGCTACTGTCTGGAAATACTTTCTTATTGCTTCTCTAACTCAGTACTTTCGGAAAAAAAAAAAAAGGCCTCCTTTTTCCCCTTCAGAAACATGATTGAAACCCACAGGCGTCAGTCCCGTGGCCTTTCTGGGAACGCTCCGTCCAGCTTCCTGTGTGCTGGCCCAGCCGCCTGCCTGCGGTCAGGGTCGCGGAGACTCGCTAATGAGACCTGAGCCTCTCCAAGCACTTATGTAAAGGGCTCGGAAAGAAGGGCCTCGGCATTCCTGGTGCCCGCAGGCCCCGGGGGAGCTGCGGAGGGTGTGGGGCAGCTGCTCTGTCCACCCTGCTCAGGGGCCCAACTCATGGCGCCTCCCGGAAAATAGGGGGCTGTTTGGATGCTCCCTCCCCGGCAGCAGGAGCGACAAGAAGGCGTGTGGGCTCCCTGCCTCCCTTGTTCCCTGCTCAGCCCCCTTTCCTCTTGTGTGGCTTCTGCCTCCCTCCCGCCCGCCCCTGCTACTCCTTCCCTCAACTGCTTCCCAGAAAACATCTACTGTTTAGGTGATCCCTGGACTTTTAATGGTGGAAAGAGACAAGACCTGAGGAGCAAGAAGGTGCTGGAAACCCAGGCCTGCCAAAGGGCTAGGTTGCCAGGGATGGGGCAGGAGTCGGTCGTTCCCAGGTCACCCCGTGACCTGGATAATTCTGATCTAATCCCACTAATGAGGAACAGAATCTCTGAATTGAACCAGAGGCTACTGTTCTCACAGTGCGGTGGGGGGCTGTGAACAGTTAGCTTAGTGGTAGCAGCCAAGGGTGAAGGGGCTATCTGTAAACACACGTGGAGCCCTCACATACCAAGCCCTGACCCTGGTCACGTGCTGAGCCTTAATCCTGGTCACACACTGAGCCCTAATCCGGGTCACACTCTGAGCCCTGACCCTGGTGATACGCTAAGCCTCTCATATCTGTGAACCATTAATAAGCATGCATGTTTGGGGAAAAATGCTTCTCTGGGCCTTGGAATCCCTGCCAGTTGTCCCTTAGCTGATGGACTACAGCTCTAGAAGACTATTCTTTTTTTCTTTATTTTTCAAATGGAAGAGAGTTGCTTTGACCTGATCGTGCATTTAAAATTCACAGAGTGCGACTGCATTTCTTAATGAGTTTGTAAGCAGGTAGTCCCTCGGCAAAGTACTTCACGTGAGGAATCAGGAGAGAGGCTGAGGACAGCCAGCCCAGGCAGCTGAGGAGCCACATGCTGAAGGTCTGGGCACAGAGTTTATCAGCCCCCTCCACAACGGGGCCCAGGGGCTGATGACCGATTAGAAGTGACTCCAGCCAGAATCCCTTCTAACCTGGGACTGCTTCATTCAATCCACCTTACAGGGACACTAAGGCTCACACAGCTGCCATTCACTGAGCACCAGTGTGAAGGGTGCTGGAACATGCAGAGACATCTGTCAGGCCTTTCAATCCACCTCTCATGCCTGCCTGGGAAGTGTCGAAGAGAAAAAAGTTCAGAGAGGTGAGGTGAGCTGCCTGAGGTCACAGAGTGAGGGAGTCACAGAACGAGGCCTGCAGAGCCCTGCACCTCCTCGCTGCCTCCTACTAGTCTCCAGTTGAGAGATGGGGGGCCACGCCCTAGATCAGCGCCCGCGGCCCGAGCGCCACCTCCATTCTGAGCACTGGGCTTGGGGTGGGCACAGACGAGCCTCCTCTTGCCCAGCCTGTGGGCTGGTCCAGCTGCAGCCGTGTGTGGCCATCAAGGTGACCCACAGGAAAGGTATCCTCTGTGTTTCAGGTGGCCCTGCCTGCTCCTCGAGTAGGAGAAGGGCTGGGGCAGGGAGAGAGGTGGGCGAACACTTACTGGACAATTTTGCAGTTTGTTGCAGAAACGTAGCGACCTGTATAGTGGATGTTGCATCTCACTACATTGTTGGTGAAGTCAGACTCCAAAACGATGTACTTTGGGTTCACATGCACCTGAAAAAGGAAGGGAACAGATGGAAAGGGATCTGATCAGGGGGCTGAGCTTCGGTCACCAAGGAAGGTGGGGAGGCAGATGGGCAGACACAGAGGAGACAAAAGAGAGGGAGACAAGGAGATGGAGGAAGACCACGCCAGACCAAGAGACGCACTGATGCAGAGATGGGAGAAGATGCAGAGACACAGAGAAGGGAAGGAAGAGACAGCTCATAGTCAGAGAAAGCATCATCAGATCACCCTTCTTGGAAGACAGAAGGCTTCCTCAGTCAGAGCTCAGGACAGGGGGCCCGGCACAGGGCGTTCAGAGCCACTGCCCCAGGGAACCCAGCAGTGAGTGAGGGGCTAAGCAGGGACCCCATGCCTGGTCTCACTATGAGGCCTGGACCCTTTTACCATGCGTGCCCATCTAGATGATCTGTTGATGGCCTGTCTGATGCCAGATGGCATCTTCTGGCCTGGAGCCCAAGGTGCCTGACACTCAACTGAGATGATGACCCAAGCATAACCTGGCTGAAGAGGAGCTGTTGGGACACAAAGAAATCTTTAAAATGTTGGAGAGGGGAGGGCTTCATTGGGTTAGGCCACACCCAGCCTTATCTGCAGAACATTTAAGAAGAGATGCAGTGATGTTGTATTTAAGTTACATTTTCAGAGGCAGGAACTGGGCATTACATGTCCTGAATCCTTGGAACCTAGAACTCAGAAAGGCTTTTGTGTGAGTTTGTTGAGTGGATGAATGAGGGAAGAAAAAAGATACCCTGAACAATGCTGGCCCTTGGGTGAGACTGAACAGAGGCCTCAACAAGCCCAGTGAGAGGTGCTCAGGACAGGGCTGCAACCAACAGCTTCTGGGTTGCTGGGTTCTGAACGCAGCTGCCTCGCAGCCCATCTTTGTGCAGTTAAAACTGCTTCCCAGGCCCACCTTCTCTGCTCTTCCTTTACTCCAGAGTAGAGAAGAGCCCAAGGAGCCCAGTAGAGTGAGCCCTGCCCCGGCTTTGCACCTGCAAGAAAGAGGCTAAGATTTGGCTTCCGCAGGTGAGGTTGTGATGACCTGGCCCCTGCCCAGCCTGCATGGAGGCACCACGCTGGGTTCTGTGCCCCTGACGTGCTTTTCTACTTGTGCCCCCAACCAAGGGGCATTGGGGTGATCGGACATGGAGGAGGGGTTCAGGCCAGAGGGGATAAAGCCCTTGGCTTTGCAGGGGGTCCTGTGAGGAGCTGTGTCTCAGGGAAGGGCAGTGTCCTCTCCCAGATGGCACAGAGCCTGCCCTGCCCACATACAGGGGGATGGACTACATGGCTCTCCAAGTCCTCTGTCACTTAGGGAAGAGAGTCACCCCCTCCTCCAGCATTACCACACCTGGGCTGCAGTTTCCTTGGCGTTTTTATGGGAAGAAGCTGGGTCTGCCTGAGACTAAGATCTTCAGATGCAAAGTGCAGACCTCAGGGGACATCATTAGTTGCAGAGCAACAGAAGTGTGAAGGAGCCTTAGCCTAGAGATACTGGCCTCCCCTTCCCCCTACACCCTGGGTTCCAGCTTCAAATACTGCTTCCCAAACAGACTTAACTCTTTCACTTCTGTTCACTTGACCCAGAATCCACCCAGCCACCTAGACCCACTCAGGTCCCCTCCTGCAGGAAGTCTACCGTGATTGCCCCATTTAGAGTACTCTTGATTGCCTGTGAGATCTAACACCCAGAGGGTGTACACCCAGAATGTGCAGCTTATGTCAGAGGTGGGGACATCAGGCTGGAGGAGTGCCTCCAGGGGCCTTACCTTGAGGATGTAGTTCCCGGGCTGTACATCGGTGATGTCAATCCACTGGCAATCGATGTCTGCGTTGTATGTGTCATAGCAGCCTGGGCTCAGGCCCTAGGAGAGGGGACAGGAGCAGAGGTTGGGGTGCTGTGCACTCCTCAGAGAGCCACCCCATGCCCACTTCAGCAGCCTGGGGCCTCCTTGCTCTGTGCTTCGTCCTGACCCTGGGCCCCGCCCCAGGTAGCTGCTCAGCATGGCTCTGCCCTGTACTAGGCCCACTGGGCAGATGGACCAGAGCAATGAGAGATGTAATAGCCAGAAGGAGGGGTGAAATGAAGTGGGGGGATGCCCGGGAGAGACGAATGGACAGAGAGACAGATAGGCAGGATAGATGGACACTCTCTGGACAGAAAGATGGATTTGGGGGCCCAGCTAGGCAAATGGAACATCAAGCCATCTAAACTTCTTTGGAATGTTCCTTTTCTTTCCATGAGTGGACACCCCTGGAAATGGAGGTGCAGGGTGGGCCCTGAGGAGCCCTGTGGTGGCCTCAGGACTGGTGAGAAGACCCGCACTCTTGAGGAGCTGCGTGGCCAGGAGCCTTGGCACTAGCCCATCTTCAGGGTGACCCAGCCTCCCATCTCCAGGCAGCTCTGCCCCATCCTCCAGAGCCCGGTCCCGCCTCTCCAGCCCAACCTGACCTGACCTGTGTGTGAGAGGTGCAGGCATAGCGCTTGAGGTTGCCAAAGTCACAGGTGCTGTCCTCCAGGCAGAAGCTGGCTTTGTGGCCCTCGGCCACCTTCTTGCCTGTGGCTGCATCCAACAGGTCATAGTGGCTGAACTCGTCCATGCTGTGGTAGTGCCTGGGGTGGGAGACGAAGCGGGAGAAGAGGGCCTAGTCGGCCCTGCCCGGCCCACTCCCCTCCCGAGATGGCCCAGGTGACCCTGCCTCCTGACCAGCCTGGGCTCTTGTGTCCCACAGGCAGCATCTCTGGCGTCTCCACCTAGCCAGGCACCCTAGGAGGGCACCTCCTCAGGACCCTCACTCCTCCCTGGGTTCCTATGAATACTGGCCTCCCTTGGGTGATGCCCTGCATTCTAGACACTTCCATCTCCTATCCAGACCGATCCTTCTATGTCCCACCTTCCAGCCCAGCTTTTGCTAAGTCTCCGCTGAAAAGTCCTTGTCCCAGTGATGGATTCTTGGCAGCAAACACCTCACGGGGCCCTCCCCCCAGCACTGCCCCTCCTAGAGCACTCGTGGGGTGCAGGGTCCGGGCCCAGAGAGGGGCAGCCGCTCACTGGTGGCAGCTGTGCCACTCCCAGGTGTGCCGCGGCCGGTTCGGGAGGAAGTCCGCTGTGCCCTGGTTCTTCACACGCTGGGGGAAACGCAGCAGCACGCGCACGTCATAGTCGGTAGCCTCGGGCGCGTAGGCTGTGCTGTGGGGACAGGTGGGGAGACCAGAGGGGGCTTAGGTACCCACCCGAGACACCCCGCGCCGGCCGTCTTGTCCCCGAAGGTTCTCACATCTGACCCCTGCGTTGCAGCCAAGGCTCAGGCCTCCGCTCCTCTCTGCTGGCCGCCCCCTCCCCTCTGCCGTGTGGCTGGAAGCTGCTGGTGGGGACGCTCTAAAGCAGGGCCTGATAATGACCCTCTGAGGGTCCCTGATGCCTGCTTATCACTCTTAGCTGGGGACAATCCCTGAGCGTGGTGGCTCAGATGGTAAAGAATCTGCCTGTAATGCCGGAGACCCGGGTTTGATCCATGGGTTGGGAAGATGCTCTGGAGAAGGGAATGGCTACCCACTCCAGTATTCTTGCCTGGAGAATCCCAGGGACAGAGGAGCCTGGTGGGCTACAGTCTATGGGGTCGCAAAGAGTAAGACACAACTGAGCGTGGGGGCATATCAAAATCTCTGGAGGGCCTTTAAAAAAAAAACAGCTTTGTCCAGAAGATTCTGACTTTCCCCCTCCCCCTACACCCTGGGTTCTAGCTTCAAATACTGTTTCCTAAACAGTTAACTCTTTCACTGATCTGTACTTTTATCTGTTCTGTTCACTTGACCCAGAACCCAACCAGCCTCTTAGCCCCAACTCAGGTCTTCTCCTCCAGGAAGTCTGCTGGGATTGCTCCACTTAGAGGGATCTTGACTGCCTGGGAGATCTAACAGCACTGCCTCCAACACGCCCTGATACCACACACACCCTGAACCGGGCCTGTGTGAGTAGGCCTCCTCTCCCTGATTGTGTGGCTTCAGGGCCAGCTACCTGACCTGTTTCGTTGGGGGAGCACTGGTTGCAGACTGCCTGCTCACAATTCACTTGCTGTCCCCCAGTTGCCAACTGAGATGGGCCTTGTGAGGAGGGAAGGGAAAAGAGAGAAAACTAGAGGGCAGCAGTGAGGGGGCACATGTCCACACCCCCTGTAGGTAGCAAAAAGGGCTGACTGCAGGCTTCCCCTTCTTCAGCTGACTGCGGACAGCTGTCTTGGCCAGCCTCAGGGGCACTTCCCTAGCAATCATTAAGGGTTGGGCCCTGAGGCCAGAGGCAGGAGGTGGCCAGTCATGGGGATTAGCTCTCTGTGAGAAGATGTCTGGACACCAGGCGCTGCAGGCTTCTGTCTGCCAGGATGTAAGTCCCTTGGCCTTGTCTGAGGGAGGCTTGGAATTTGTATCTGTCTGCGCTGGAATAGAACATCCTCCTTCCCTCTGTTCAGCTAAATCCCGCCCTTCTGTTGGGCTCAGCACACCGTGGGAACCCATTAGGGTCTGGGTTCTAGGCCCAGCTTGGCCACAAACCCGCGGTGAGACTTGGAGCGAGTCCCTTCCCTCGTCTGAGTCCTGCCTGCTGTCTGTGAACTGGCACCGGTCTGCGGCCCACGCTTTCGGCCATCTCCGAGGGCCCTGCCGCTCCAGGGCGTCGGTCCTGCTGCATTTTCTAGGTCTGTATCCCCCGCCCAGCCTCTGCGGAAGCCTCAGCCCCTGCCAACCTCCCCCGCCTCTGGCCTCGCACAGCTCCAGCCTGCCAACCACCCCTTCCAGCTCTCCTCCACTCCCTGTCGCTTGGGTCTGGGTGAGCGGCTACCTTCTCCAGCTAGATCAAAAGAGCCCTCGGACAGAGCCCCGGCTGCGTCCTCCCCAGCCCGCCTGGGGGCCCAGGTGTGGGCACACGGGATGTTCCATGAAGATGGAGTAACAGTTTGGTTTTGACTCAGACTCCTCAAAACTCAGCCTCAGTGGACAGCCATGGAGACTGAGCTCCTGTTCTCTGAAGGCACTGTAGTAAGAGCAGTACTATGATGCTCTGTCCCCAGGTACGAGACCTGAGTGGGCAGGCCAGCTGAGGGGACTCACATGTGGTCCCTGGACCTCTGCCAGCTCTCACACTGTCTGTGGCCAGTCTGTAAGGAGATAAGAAACTTTTACCAACATGTAAATCAGCTACACATCACTGATCACACTGTCTAGTTCAGCTGATACTTCTTTTTTTGAAGCAAGACTTTCTCGATGAAGGAAGTGGCGAATTGAGTGACATTCCAGTGCAAGCCCCTCATCTCGTTACAGAGAGATAACAGTGTGTGGTCAGCAACTCTGAGTGGCAGTGAATGAGAGGTTCCCTCAATGAGAAAACGCTGAGATCCCCAAGGGCTTCCCAGATAGGCAGAAGTGAAAGGAGAGTTCAACTGCTTTAAAAAAGCAAATAATTAAGAAAAATAGGTGCTTTCAATATATAGGGATGTAAACAAAAGAAGTAAGTCAATGTAATCTTTAACTAGTTGTTTTTTAGCACGGGGAGATGTCCTCAACAAATACATGTTTGACCAGAACTTTCGCTGTCAGTAAACTGAGAAGCAAGCTCTGCAAGAGGCAGAATCACCCAGGTATAATGGAGAGTTGGCTGTGCTCACCTCCTGGGTTCAAGTAAACTGATGACCTTCCCCTCTCTCTAGTGTAACACACAACGGAGGCCTCATTGTCACTTGTGCCCTTGGCCCCTTCTGGCCAGCCTCCACCTGTCCTCTGTGGAGATGGCTCCATAATCCTGCCCTCTGTCCTGACGGCAGCTAGAAGACTTGCCTGGGACCTTCTCATGATGCAGTTCAGATCTGAGGCTTTCAGTTCCTCTCACTGCTCCTCAGTTACTGATGGGGCAACACAGACCCTTTGGGGCTGGTGTGAAGTTGTGTCCTAAGTTGCTCAGTCATGTCTGACTCTGCAAGCCCATGGACTGTAGCCCACCAGGTTCCTCTATCCATGGGATTCTCCAGGCAAGAATACTGGAGTGAGTTGCCATTTCCTTTTCCAAGGGATCTTCCTAACCCAGGGATAGAACCTGTATCTCTTTTGTCTCCTGCATTGGCAGGCAGGTTCTTTATCACTAGTGGATGTGAAGATGAAATGTCATTAAGTTCCCTGCAGGGTGATGTATACATAAAAGCTGGATCTCCCCATTCCCTTCCCCACCTGATACCCTGGGGGCAGACAAGGCCCACCAATGAGCAGGCCAGGGTGGTGCAGCCTGCAGGCAGGCTCTGGGTGACTCCCGACGACTGTCCACACTTTATGTCCTTACCTGGCCAGGCACTTCTCCTCCGCAGCACAGCGCAGGGAGTACAGGTGGGCTCTCTGGACGTAAGTGGACGCTTGCACGTAGTTGGGGTCTGGGACCAAGTCAGGGAGACCTGGAGTGAGGAGGGGGAAAGAGAGAGAGGAGGGAGCAATAGCTTGGCATTGAGGAGGGTCAGGGTTAAAGCCGAGAGACCTCCCCAACCCCAAATGTCCTTGGTCATTCTCAGTTCTCTACACTGGCTGTCACCTCCTCCTGGAAGCCTCCTAATATGCGTGTGAGCGAGGTGTGTGACATGAACCATTCTCTCCAGGCTCAGGTGTGGGGTCAGGGAGGTCAGGGAGCAGGGGCTCTGGAACCCCAAGTTGTGGGGACCACTGAGCCTCCTGGGAGAGTGGGGACTCCAGCAGGACTGGGGAGACTGGGAGGTGGATTTGGAGAACCGGAGAAGACAGAAGAGTGCTCTCGGCAGGGGGCGTAGCGTGAGCAAGGGCCTGGGGGCAGGACCGGGTGAACCAAGCAATTTCCTGACGCAGACACTCCCCTTGGTGTCCTTATTTCCCAGGGCACCAGCCCCGAGACACTCTCTGCTCCTCTCTCCCCTGCAGCTGGCATCTTCATGAACTGCCAGGAGCGAGCCCTGGGCTTCCGGCCCTCAGCGGGTCCCAGAAGGCTCCTGGGCAGAGCCAGGTGAATGGCGGTTGGCAGAAGTGAGGGTGGCCAGGAAGGGATGGGCTCACAGGAAAAACGTTCCTGGAGCAGGCTGCTGACAGGGCAGGATTCTCGGCTTGGGCGCCCAGCCCACCTTGCTCAGGCTTCCATTCATCCTGTCATTGGCCCCCAGAGTGGACCGTCTGCAGCCTCTGGCCTCCAGTCTGAGGAAGGCCTGGGGCCCAGTGCCCAGGGGAAGTCTGGAGTCTGGTCCAGTCCCCGGATCACTTGTTCCTCCAGTCAGGCTGCAGGCAAGGGTCTGTCCATTCTGCTCCCCACCCCCACCCCCATACATAACTTCATCCCAGTGAGTTATTAGGACTAAGCAGAAGCAGAACTCAGGTATCCAGACCCTAGCCACACGGAATAAAGAAGGAAAGATCTTGATGTTGGGTGTGTGGAAGGGGTGGGGTAGGAGGTGCGCAGGGGGACTCCAGACCCCTGGGCTCCAACCCAGCTCAGCCACCAGCTTAAAGGCGAATGGGCCTGGGCCTCCACGTCCCCTCCCCTCTCAGGCTGCAGGGCTTCTGGCAGATAAATGATAAAATGAAGCTGTAAGCTCTTCTTAGCTTTCAAGCCCTCTGTTTTCTGGGGGGCAGGCACGATGAGGGGGCTTGAGTCATACGGACAGGCTTCTAGCTCCTTCTTCTTGCTGCCAAAACCCTCTTGTCAGCTTGCAGGTCCAGAAGATGAGACAGAAGAGGGGGACGCTGGCTTCTGAGCCTTTCGCAGAGGTGTTGGCCTGCCTGTCACCCCTCACAAACACATCTCTGGGGCTCCTAGACCTTACCCTGCCCGCCTAGGGCCCGGGCCTCAGGCAGGAGCAGCCAGTGTGATCTCACCTGCTTGGAATGAAGAGGAAGCATGGAGCACAAGGGTGGGTGAGCATGAGGTGGCTCCTGGCTGATGGGGGCTGTCTTGGCCAGCCTCAGCCCTGTTACTCAAGCCCCTAGGAATGCTTGCAGTCATTTCCCCAGGGAGGGTCAGGCCCTGAAAGCAAGGGCCACCTCTGTATCAAGCTGTTTCTCACTCTCTGGTCCATAGAAGCTTGTGGGTGGGGGAGAGGAGGGTGAATGGCCAGGAATGGCTCCCTTCCTATTTTCAAAGAGCCTTTCCCCTCAGCAACATGTGGTGGTGGGTCAGCTGGGCCTGAAGCTGCATGAGACCCACATTTGGCACCACACAGCCTACCACCCCCACCCCAGGCCCAGTTTCAATAAACACTGCACAGATGACTCTACAAAGCTGTCTGGCCCGACCCTTCCTCTCAGTCCAGGGAAGCTGGAAGAGCGAGCTAAGAGGCTGGGGGTACTCGGGGCTGGTGCCACTCCTGGCCTCTGACTGTGCCTTGACTCTGATCACATACTGAATTCTGATCCTGGCCACACACTTAACCTTGGTCCTGGTCCTAGGCTGAGCCAAAGATGACCATTTTCCTCTTACTGTTGAGGAACCTCAGGTTCATGCAGGTGCCTCCTGCTCTAGGGAGTCTTATCTGATTGGCAGTGACATTCCAAGCTGCTCACACTTCTGCCTCGCTACAAGATTTCATCATATTTACCTGTGTCTACTCCCCTCCAGACTGTACTCCCTGAGGGCAGGGCTCAGGCCCCACTCACCCCCTCAGCATGCTTCAGGGCTGACTGACTCTTCAGCTGTCAGTCTCTGTCAGGCAAGCTTCTTTAATGACCAGTGGCTTCATACTTCACTGTTCCACTCATCCACAAGCGTGCTCCTCACCCTGTCTCCCTCAGGAAACCATGGCACACAGTGGTGCTGGAGGGAAGGGAGGCTCAGAGAGGGCAATGAATTTGCCCACAGTCACACAGCAAGTCAAGGAAGCCCCAGGAGAGCTTCCAGGTCCCAACCTCTCCTTCTAGGATTTTACTTGTTATTTCTTCTTTTTATAAAACTGATTTTTTTTAAAGTTATAATTTACACAGAGTCAAACACACAGATTTTAGGCATACAGTTAGATAAGCTTTGACAAATGTACACAGGGTGTTAGAGCCACCACAATCATGCTATGGTCTGTTTCCATCATTCCTAAAAGTTCCTCCCTGCCCCTTCTCAGTAAATTCTCCCTCCCTCCTCCCCAGATAACCACTGATCTGCTTTTTAATCACTTTAGATCAATTATGCCTTTTCTAGAACTTAAATGGAATTACCCTGATCATTATTTTATGTTCTTTGTTCTGCATCTCTGACCATCACGGGGGTCCTGTGACTCCCCTAACTGGCTCCCCCTGGTACGCTCTCCTCCTCTGTCACACCTTCATTGCCCTGGGGGAAGCTACTGGAAAAGACAGAGTCTAGGCTGGGTCCCCCTAACCCCCCTTAAAATCCTCCACTGAGGTCTCTGGAACAGCAGGCCCCCTCCCTCAGCTGGTATGTTTTCCCAGGAAGGAACAATGCCTCCTTCTCTGCTGCTCTCCCAGGAGGCATTCCATCAGCAGCCAGGCCTGCAGGCTTGGGCTCTCAGCCTCTCCACAGGGGCCTGGGTATGTGGGTGGGCTGTGTGACGTTGGAAGGGGGCTGAGGGAAGGCTTGAGTGGGTGCTTGTGGATGTAGGGGTAGGGGTACTGGTTTGTTACCTCTGGCTTGTGGGGTGCATCCAGGCCCTCCAGACAGAGTGGCCCATGTTGATTAAAGTCCAGTTCCAACCAGACTTGTGCTCACCTCTCTTCCCTATCATCCTAAGAAATGTGCATTTTAAAAGAAAGATCATGGTCATTGGGTCATCAGAAGGCAGGGAGAACCATCAGTCATGGGATGTAATTTTGTGGGGGGGCAGGGGCTGGGATCTCTTATGCAGAATGTATGGAGTCAGCCAGCCTGTGGACCTGGCACTGGAGACATTATAAAATAGTGTAGTGGGAAGTTTTTCTGGAGACACTTGTTTTTATAAATGCAGAGAACTGAATTCTCATTTCAGAGCAACCATTATCACTGGTTTGTGCAAGGCCGTTCTCATAATTAAGTTTTTTTAACCTTCATCCTTACCCTGACCCTTAGACATGTCTTTGAACATCTGTGTCTCTGTATAAAATTGGAAGTGGGTACGTATCCATGAGGTATATGAATGATATTGTCTTATGGGTCTCATTCCGTTTCTTGACTTCCGGTCAGTGTTAACTTTTAAGATATGTCAAGTTCATTGCTTGTCATTGTGAGTACGATTCCACAGTTTATACCCTCCATGACCGATCTAGCCAGTCTCCTGGGGATGGGGTTGACCCCTCAAAGGCTGGGCGATGGGCTTGCTGAGGCTACCCAGGGAGGCCTGGTCACCTTCAGTGTCCTGCCGTCCTTGTCCAGGAGGTAGGCAGGAGTCTGACTTCTTACCCTACTGTCACAGGCCTTCTGCGATGCTCTGGGCCGGCCTGGCCCCCGTCTAGGCCTCACTGCTTTCGTTAACACAGACTGACTGTCCTCCAGCTCACTCAGGGCCGGGAGCCTGGGGCTGACCCCCTGTGGGGGGTTCAGGCTGCACAGTCTGGACTAGGGTTGGGAGGACACGGAGTCAGAGGGCGAAGGCCCTTGGGGTCACCTTTGGGGTGACCAAAGCTAGGCTACTCGGCTGGGGAGGGGCTGGGTGTGAGTGAACCGGGTCCCAAGGCCATTCTGCAGGCAGCCTCTGGTCTAGAGGAAGTCCTTTGGCCTTAGGGGCCCCGTTGGACCCTCCAGGGCTGAGAGGACACAGAGTGGAGGCACAAGCGCCAACATTCAGCGTTCCCGCTCTGCCTCTGGGGCTTCCTCTCTGTGGGACCCAGGGCCCCTTCACACTGCCCCAGGCGGGGGTCTGCTGTCCTCCCGCCTCACCCGGGCTGGGCCTGGAGGTGCCGGCTGGCCCCCACACCAGCCTGTGGAAGGCTGAGCACTGTCTTCCCGCTCCCTGGCAGGACGCAGCTGGGGCCTTCTGGTGGGAGAGAGTCCAGCAGGCGATATCTGCCATCTCACCCCACGCCTCGTGTTCCAGGTCCCGGCCCTTCTTTAGGCTCCGTTTCCCCACGTGGATGACGGGGAGATTAGAGTAACCGTCCCTTGAGAGCAGGTTTGATGGCTCCATAAACACTTGGAGATTAAAATATTTTTCAGGAGCTATTCAGGCCATTCCCCAGCTTTGGGCAAGAGCCCAGGACCTCTCACAGCCTCTGCAGACGATACTCTAGCTGCCAGGAAATTCTCCCACCGTCTGACCTAAATCCTTCCTGCTTCAGGAGGAATCTGTTCCCTCCTGCTCAGTGGTTCCTGGCGGCCGCCCAGAGCGGAGGGTCTGAGGTTACAATCCCTCCGCGTGCCTACACCTCACCTGTTCTCCTCTTGGCTTCCTCTTTCCTGTGAGTTCCATAAACCTCGTCTCCTTTGAAATCCTTCTCCCCAGCCTCCTGCTCACATGAAGCAGCTGAAGGCAAATGGAATGCCAAAGAGCTCTAATCTCTCGAGCTTGGGGCTGGAGGATAAACAATGTCCAGCAGGAACTGGTCAGTGGGTTATGAAATATGTACAGAAAGGGATGTTTTGGCCTGAGCGGTCCGACTCCAGAGCAGCCCCTCAGTGGGGAGAGCAGGAAGCTCAGAGAGCATGGGCTGGAATAAGGATGGGCTGGGAGGACCTCCGGGGCAGGAGCTGGCAGCTCGGGGTTCTAGGAAATGATCGTCTAATAACCAGGACATTAAACTGTTGGTACCACACCTGGGTGACAAGCAGGCAGGCAAGGTTCTGCAGGACTCACTGTGGCCCACCGTGAAGGGCAATACAGTCCAGGCAAAGGAGCTAGGATGGTCACTGAGCCTAGCCCAGAACCTTCCGTGGCTCCCCATCACCTACAGAATCAAGGTCAGATTTCTCAGGGTGGCGGCCAAGGCCTTCTGTGGTCTGACCTTAACCTGGCCTTCCAGAGCTCTCAGCCCTAAGGATCAGGAGGCAGCTTCTAGCACAACTGGCATTTTCTGCCCCTGACCTCTGACCCCATAGCGCCCTTGCCCTGGAATTCTTGCTACACAGACACACACATACCCTTATAAGGGGTACAGTCTTGAGGCCCCAAAGCCTACCCGCTAGCCCTCCTCTGCCACCACCAGGTGCCCCTCCCTCCTTCCTCTCCCAGCGCCCATCTGCTGCCCCCACCAGACTGGGAGAGGCCTCCAAGGGCAGCGATGGCCTCGCTACTCTGGGTGACAGTTCCAGACTCAGAGGAGGGCAAGTGTGTTTGTTCAATTGAGCAAACTACCCAGAAGTAGCCGGGGCGGAGCTGCAGGAGGCCGCCGGCGGAGCTGAGCTACCTTTCGCCTCCTGCCGCCTCCTCACACCCCTCGCTCACTCACAGTCTTCCCAGTGTGAGCATGCCCGCCTACCCCACCCACGGGCCCCCTCTTGCAGGCCCTGCCTAGTGCCCTGCCCCCACCTCTAGAAGGCTCTGCAGACCCCGCGGTCTCCTGGGTTCCCTTGCTGCCCCTCAGACCCTTCTCAGTGACCTGAACTTTTTACCTTTCTTACTAAACCCACAGACTTCCCCTCTCAGCTTATGGTGACTTCACCCTTTCAGCCGCACAGGACATAGCCCTTTCCTGTCATGCCTGACCCCTCTCTTTCTCTTACACCCCACATCCAATTCAACAGGAAAAGCTCATCAGCTCTATCTCCAAAATATATCCTGAAACTGACTGCCCCCTCCTCGTTGTTATCCCCCCCGGACCTGCCGCTGATATCTCGGCCTTGATCTCTGTACCAGCCTCCTCTCAGACTCCCCGTCTGTCTCCACACAGCCCATTCACAGCATAGCAGAGAGAGACCCTGCTTAAATGTCACTGTAGTGGCTCTTCCATGAGTGAAGAGTCAAAGTCCTCATAGTGGACTTTGACTACAAAGGACCTACAGGACCTCCATGGTCTGGACCCCGTTACCTCTCTGGCCTGTCTCCTATAACGCCTCCACACCCATGCCATGCTGCTCCAACCACGCTGGAACACACCTGAAAACTCAGGGAATTCCTACCTCAGGGCTGGCTCTTCTGTCTGGAATGCTCTACTGGCAGACAGCTGCATGGCTCACTCGACTCCTTTGTCTTTGCTCAAACGTCACCTTCATGAAGCCCACCCTGACACCTTTGCAAGCTCTCCCAGCCCTCCAGAGCTCCCTGATTTCTCTCTGCTTTCTCCACAGCACTTACACCTTCTATTATTTACTTATGTTCACCCATGAAGATACAAGGACAGGGATTTTGTCTCTTTTCTTAAACTCATGAATACCTAGCGCTAGACCAGCACAGTGTGAAGCACTCCATGAATATCTGTTGAATGGCTGCATCTCCTCAGGAGATGGTATCTGCTCTCCTCAGCCAGCCTTCCGTGGTCTGGCCTTAACCTCATCTTCCAGATTTCTTAACCCTAAGGAGCAGGAGGCAGCTACTAGCACAACTGACCTTTTCTGCCACTGACCTCTGACCCCATAGTGCCCTTGTCCTGGAATTCCTTGCTGTACAGGCACACATACATACATACACACACACGCGCGCGCACGCTTCATCGGGGTCCCAAGTCTTGAGGTCCCAAGGCCTACCTTGTTAGCCCTCCTCTGCCACCAGCCAATGCCCCTCCCTCTTCCCTTGTCTACCACCTGTCTGCTGCCACCCCGCTGTGGCCCAGGTCTCTCTGCACAGCGTGTTCTGAGAGCTGGCGAGTTGGCAAGAGAAGTGGACCTGGACCATGGCATCCTGCCTGCCTGGGCTGAGGCCTCGGCGAGCACAGGGATGGGTTCAGGGTTCCCTTGAATTCCCTGTACGCCAGCTCGGGCCTGGCACCTGCATGCCCTCAGCGAGCCTGAGGACAAACACCGGCACCCCACAAAGGGTCTGCTGGCACTGCCTATGGGAGCGCAGCCTTCACTATCACATAAAGGCTGGGACTGACTCCAAAAGCCCTTTCTTTTCAGAAAGGATTAGCTTTGGGGCTGGAAAACCATGGCCCCCGTCAGCCCACGACAGGGAGGAAGGGCGGCTTGTCTCCTGAGACTCGAGTGGCTGACACTCCTCAGGCCTCGACTTCCCCCTCTGAGCACCTTCCTGCTCTGGTGTCCTGAGGCCCTCGCTCCATTTTCAGGTGATGCTGCGATGCCCGGTTTCTGGGTGCCTGTCAGGGGGAGAGGGACCCAGGTGCAGCCTGGCCCTGTAATCCCGAATCCAGACAGAAAGGCCCTCTGGCTCCAGCTGCCTGTGGGGAGGAGGCTGTTAGGTCAGGGCAGGGGAGGGACAGGACCAGCCTCTCCTTCCGGCCTCCCTCCCTCCTGGGCTGCTGCTCCGCAGGAATGCCGGGCACAGAATTGGAAGCAGGTGTGGGCTGCTGGGGCCGACCACCGGCTCCTCCCCCGTCCTTCCTCTCTTGCCTTTCCAGCCACTGCCCTGGGGAGTTTTCCATGTGTTCTTGGCTTGGACAGGAGTCGCGTGGACTTGGGCTGGGACTACTGGGGAGAAGTGCCCCTTTGGAGGTGAGAGGGCATTGAGATGGGGGCACCAAGGGTGGGAGAGAGGAGGAGAGGGGGGCGAAAGGCCAGAACCACCCCCCACCGGCCAAGTGCGGTAGTAGACTGGTGCCTATAAGGCCTGAAGTGCCTTGCTGGGTCACCATCTCAACAGGCTCTCTGGGGCCTGCGAACTCAAGGCAAAAAATCTTTTTGTGTCTTAGGGGGTTTAGATCTGAGAGAAACAATGAAGGTGGAGACATACCCTTCCTTGAGGGGCAGGAGCAGAAGGGGACGTTGGAGCGGTTTGGTGAGGGGAGTCAGCCTGGATCTGAGCTTGGCTGCTGATGAATTCTGGGACCCTGGATGAGTTACCGAACTTCTCTAGCCTCAGCTGCCTCCTCTGTAAAATGGGGGTGATAATACCTCACAAGCTTGCTGGGAGGACTAAAGGAGGAAACAAAAATAAAATGCTTGGCTTAGTGTCTGGGGCATACTGTGCGTGCTCAGTCGCTTCATTCGTCTCTGACTCTTTGTGACCCCATGTACTGTAGCCTGCCAGGCTCCTCTGGGCCTGGGATTCTCCAGGCAAGAATACTGGAGTGGGTTGCCATGCCCTCCTCCAGGGGATCTTCCCAACCCAGGGATCGAACCTGGGTTTCCTGCATTGCAGGAGGATTCTTTATCATCCTAGCCACCAGGGAAGCCCTTGATACACATTAAGGGTTCAATAATATCAGTTGCAATTATAATTATTTAAAACGAGAGCTGTCTCTTCCTGCAGGGATAGTCCAGTTTGAGAGCATGGGGAGAGGATGTGGCCCTCAACTGGCAGATATGAGAGGAGACAGGAAGTCTGCCTGTGAGGAGGCTGTCCCCGACACAACTTGTTTGTTCCGACACCAGTGACCTCCGATTGCCAAACAGGGGAGCAGCAAGAGGACCCAGGCCCCTCTGTTTCCATAGCTGTCTGACCCTTTACCCCAACTTCCTCGGCCTGAGACTCCATTTTTTTCTGAAGGAGCAACTTGGGACAACTTCAGGGAAGGAAGGGGTGCTGAGCTGTGATTCTGCCTCCACCAGTCACCAATTAAAGCAATCGTGGGCAAGTTGCTTAACCTCCAAGGGCCTCAGTTTCCTCATCTGCAAAATGGGAGTAATAGTAACAACAAGGGTTGTTATGAGGATTGTATGTGTGCTCAGTCATGTCCTACTCTTTGCAATCCCATGGACTGTAGCCCAACAGCCTCCTCTGTCCATGGAATTCTCCAGGCAAGAATACTGGAGTGAGTTGCCATTTCCTATGCCAAGGGATCTTCCTGACCCAGGGATCAAACCAATGCCTCTTACGTCTCCTGCATTGGCACGTGGATGCTTTACTACTAGTGCCACCTGGGAAGCCCGGTATGAGGATTAAATGACTCTAATTGTAAATTTCCAAGAACACTGTTAGATGCTGTACATGTGCTTGTTAAATGTTCTGGAGTCTGGAGTGGAAATGATAGCGCTTCATCCTAACAACACACTGGGAAGGTGTTCTTTGCTTCTAAATCTGTGCACACTCTGTTTCATCTCACTTTGTCACAACCAGCGCTCACTGCCCAGAACACAGTAGGAGTCAAGTATATGCTAAATGACCAAATGGATGTGAGAGGTAAGCCTTAATACATGAACATTTAGGAAAAAAAATAATGCATGGGGGTTAAGAACCCAGGATGGTGTGTCATGCAGATCCAAATTCTGGTTTCACTACTAACAGATCATGTGACAATCAGCAAGTGAACCCGCCACCTTATCTATGAAATGGGATGGATTATCAGCATCTGGCTGGTGGGGTTGCTATGGGAATAGAGAGAGATGATGTATAAATATAAAGTGTCCAACATACGCTAGCAGAATTATTCCCCCTGGAGGTGGCTGGGGGAATTGGGGCCTGGCTCGCAGGTGGCTTGAGGGTAGGGTTCCCTCAGTGCCATGAAGACATGACAGGCTCAGTGTGAAGTCTTGGCTCCGCTGCATCCAGCTGTGAGACCTCCCTGGGTCTCAGTTTTCTCATCTGTACCACTGGCCTGTAATCCCCAGCTCTCTAGGAGGCTTGTGGGGTGAATGCAATTGCACATTGAGGCCTCTAAGCTCAGCAGGTGCTCTTCTGCAAATGGCTGGAGTTGTGATCATCATTCCTGCCTGGGGGCTCTGACTCTGGATGCTTGCTGGGTGGAGGCCCGCTCTGTCCATCCCTGCATCTCCTTCTGGCCTTGTGGAGTGGGTGGGTGACCTGAGTCATGAAGGCAGGTCCTGGTGGGGAGAGGGGCAGGCAGCGGAGGGTGCAGCAGGGATCCCAGGCTGCTCTCAGGGACTAAGGAGCCCTGTCTGGACTCTTGGGTGCAGGAGGCTGGATGGAGAGAGGGGAACCCTAGAAACACCTAGGTCCGCACCATTCCTGGGGGCTGTGGAGGCCTGAGAGAGGGAGAAGGAGGGGACGGGAGGAGGTGCCTCAGGTTCTGGAGCAATAGGCTAAGGCATTTGCGATTTTGTCCTGAAGGCCTTGGGAGCCCCAGAAACTCATTGAGCAGGAGAGTCATGTGGTCAGCAATGCAAGGGTGTATCTGCCTCACACGTAGGATGGACTGGAAGAAACCAGGAAGGGGGCGGGTCCAGCTCCAACTGGCTGTGTGAGGATAGGGCTGGAGGATCCGTGCCAGGCATGGCTGGCACAGCCATCAGAGGTGCCCTCGGAGGATGCCCTCCAACTGGCCATCCTCCCAGGGCGGCTGCTCCACCTTATTTTCACAGGGTGGCAAGAAGCAGTGAAACAGGCCAGGGGTGTAAGGGGGAGCCCTGGGAGAAGAGGCATAGTTTTCCAGGGCCTGGAGTCACCTTAGTCCGCACAAATATCACCAGATCAGAGGAGCTGAGGCTGTGGGGAGGCAGGAACAGGGACAAGGAGGCCAGGAGGAGAGGGCCTGGCCATGGGAGAGGGAGGGGCACAGTCTGGGGGTCTCGGCGGGGCCTGGGAGGCAGGCACCCCCACCCCAAGGCCTCTGCCTGGATTTGCTGGGACAGTCAGGCCAGGTATGTGATCTGGGCCCCTGTTTCCTTGCCTTCCGTCCAGTTAGACGTTTCAGAGACAACAGTATTGCAGGAGCCCTTGGGTCCCCCTCTCCAGGGTGGGAGAGAAGGGGGTACAGGCGCCCGAGGAAGAAACCAGGCTCCGGACAGGCGCTTGGAAACCGTCCAAGCGTGGAGGCCGTGGGCGGTGCACACATGTGTTTGGTATTGTGAGGACACGTCCACGCCCATACACGCGCGGGCTGCCAGCGCCCAGCCTCAGACCCCTGGGTGTGTGGCCAGGAGGAATGAGGTCAGCCTCGGAGAATCCGCCCTGGACTCCCACACCAGGCCTGGGGGTCTGATCTCAAGCATAAAGCTTGGCCTTCCCCAAGCCGGGATTTTCCATGGTCCCAGCCTAGCAGGGTGGGAAGAGGAACAAATGATGGGGGAGAAGGTACTGCTCCCTCTCTGGCCTCTCTGTGAGCCTGGAGTTAGCCTGCACCCCCACCCACACACCATCCCCCCCCCCAGGACTAGGGAAGGGGCACCTGGAGGGTGCTGCCAGCTTGCAGCAATACTTGGGCACCTACTCCTCCTAGAAGTCCTCCCTGGTTCCTAGCCCCTGACTGGGGAGGCCCCTCCTCTGGCTCCCCTACACCACCACCCTCTCCCCACCCGCCCACTGCCTGCCCTGTCACAGCACTGAGATGCTTCCTCCTCTAAGCCTCCCTCAGGGCAGGGCCTGGATTCAGCTTGGCATCTCCTTCAGGAGAGAAATGTCTTTAATCCCAAATGAACACTGGGGCAATAGCCAGAGGCCCTCCTGAGCACCAAGCACCCCCACTCCAGACACGGCCTTGCCCTGGCCAGTCCCCCTCTGAACCTTAAGACCTGACAGGCCACAGAAGGGCCTTAGAAAAACCCACTGGCTCGGGGCACAGACGTCAAGTCCAAGGCTTGGCTCTGCCAGTACTGCTATTTGAGGCCTGGGTTTTCTCCTCCGCCCAGAGGTGGAGCGCTTCTGGCTGAGCCCCACTCCGCAGTCTTGCATTCTAAGAAAATTCACCACAACAGTTTAGCTTATAGGTAAATCGTGCTCTCCTCCACAGAGCTCTAGAAGTGGCTGATGCAGAGTGGTACCACGTACCACTGCAGGGCTGCTGCAAGTCCTGTTGAGGATCAAATGCAGGTGAGGCCGCGAAACCCTTCATCACATCATAGAAGGGCCCTCCCTCCAGCTCCTGTCTTGAGCACTTGCAAGTTCTCAAAGTGGGATTCAGCATCACAAGTTGACGGCTCTGCCTTGAATGTGAGGGAGAGCTGGAGTTAAGTTGCTTCAGTCGTGTCCGACTCTCTGTGACGCTATGGACTGTAGCCCACCAGGCTCTGTGTCCATGGGATTCTCCAGGCAAGAATACTGGAGTGGGTTGCCACGTCCTCCTCCAGGGGACCTTCCCGATCCAAGGATTGAACCTACATCTCTTACGTTTACTGCATTGGCAGGCAGGTTCATTACCACTAGCACCACCTGGGAAGCCCTTGAATGTGAGGGAGCGAGTACTACCATTGGGAACACTTTCCTCCCCTAGCCCTGGGCTCCAGCAGCCCACACAGAGACAGGAGTCCCCACCCTGCAACTCAGCAGCAGCCTCTCACCCAAGGTCAGTGTGGCTGGAGACAAGGATGCATCCCCATGTGGACAGAGGCAGAGGAACAAAGGCTGGAGGTGCGGTATCTGTGCCCCTGAGCCCCTCAGTGCTTAGCCCTCACCTGGTGGGCCTGGCTCAGCCACTCTGGTGTGGAGCAGAGAAGCAGGAGTAAAGAATCAGGAATATTAATTGCAACCTGAAAGAGGCAAGGCTGACGTGGAACGCATACGCATTGGAGTCTGAATGGAAAACCTTGACCAAAGCTGACTGTGGACTTGCAGAGACAGAAGCAGAAAGGGAATTCTAGGAGGGCAGAGGTTAGGTCAATGGCCATTCAGCCCTGGCCAGACCACTCGTGGGCCCTTGCCAAGGTAGCCTGCCTTAGAACAGCGTGTGTGGAGCTGCTCATGCAGATAGCTTTCCCAAGACTAGGTCATATCTTCAACCCCACCCCCACCCCCTCTCCCCACCCCCCATCCCTGTCCACAACTGCCTCCTGGGACTCTTCCCAGTCTGGGGTGCAAAACTTAAGAGGGCACCTAAAATCTCAGTAACTAAGGGAAGTAATATTTGAGGCAATATTTTAAAAAATCAGCAGTACTGCAAAAAAAGAAATCTGATGAAGAAAATATCAAAATTTCAAATAAAGACAGATCGCTATTGCTAATTTTCAGTTTTTCCCTGGCTTGAATACAGTTTGGCACGGCACCATTACTGATTCTATTTCAAATTTTGATATTTCTTCATCTTTTTTTGGCATGATTTTTGATCTAAAAATGCACTGAAATATTACTTAAGTCGATTACTAAGTTTTCTGGCGCCCAGGCCAGTGCCTCACTTGCCTCTCTAGTCCGGGCCTGGAAGTGTCCCGTGAAGGAACCCCGGGTGGTCCAATCTGCTTTCCTGTCAGGCCAGACCCTCTCTTCTAACCTCCTGTTCATTCACGCCAAGCCCACCTATGCCCAGTGACCGGGAACCTGTCACACCTCCGGAGGTGTCCTCGAGGCCTTTCTGACCCCGATGCTCCGTGTTTCACCCTGTGAGGCTGGCACAGGGGCACCTCCAAGAGGGGAAGACGTGCCCCAATGGGAACGAGGGAGAGGCGGGGAGAGGGGCTCCTTTATGTGTCCTCAGATGACCCAAGCATTTCTTTCCAAAGCCTGTCCAGCCCCTCCCCCCCCAATCCCTCATTTCAGAGCCTTGGCCTGCCTGGCCAAATCCTGGCGCCGATGGGGGATGTGTGGATGGTGGCGAAGGCCTGGGAAGCACCGGGGCTGCCGATGGGGTCAGGGTGGGAGTCCTGACTTAGCAGGCGGGGTAGGCCTTCTATAAAGGATGGACGAAGCCCCGGGCGCCGGGACGGACTCACCTCGACCATTCTGGTTGGGCCGGTACACGCTGCCCACGCTCAGGCGGCCCTGCTGCGCGCCGTTGCGCTCGGAGCCCGGCGGGGGCGCGTCGGAGCTGCGCACCGGCAGGTAGGGAGGCTCCAGCACGCGGAAGGGGGGCTGCGGCTCCACGGCCCGCGGCGGGCTGTAGGCCTCGGGCGGCATGTTGCCGTAGGGTGGGTACCAGCCGAGGCGGGGGTCGCCGCCGCCGCCGCCGTACGTGCCGCCCCCGCCGCCACCGTTGGGCTGCGCGGCGTCGGGGCCCGGGTCGGGGTAGGCCGGCTCGAGGCCCGCGGTGCCCTCGTGGTACAGGCTGTGCGAGTAGCGCCGGTCCAGGCCGTCGGCGGGCTGCGGCGCGTACGGCCTCTCCGGGGCGGCCGGATAGAAGCCCTGCGGCGGGTACTCGGGCTGCTCCTCGCCGCCGCCTCCTCCGTACTCCTCGTAGCGCACCCGCGGCTGGAAGGGGTAGACGACCCCCGCCGAGGCCACGGCCGCCGCGCCCAGGCCGCCGCCCGCGCTGCGGTAGTACACGTAGCCCTGGTCGTAGGTCCGCGTCGCGGGGTCGTACGTCTCGTACTGGCTGACGAAGGGCGCCTGCGGGTAGGGGATCTGCTGCTGCGGTAAGGAGGACGGCTGGCGGTAGGTGCTGGCGAAGGCCGAGGCCGAGACCGAGGAGGCGGAGCCCCCGTGCCGTTGCTGGGAGACGGAGGTGCGGGCCCGGGCCATGCCCGTGTTGTCCCCGACGGCCACCTCTCGCCAGTTGTCGGGCACCTGGCCGAAGCCGAAGGGGTGCCGCGCTTGGCCGCGCACTGTGTCCGAGCCGACGCGCCCGGGCAGGGGCATGGGCAGGGACGGGGCCTGCCGACGCCGGAGGCCCCCCTGGCTGCGCCGCGGAGGGGCCTGGGGCGCGCCCGCCAGCAGCACCCGGGAATTAGCCTCGGAGCCCTGAGGCCCCGGCGGCACATACTCCGCGCCCGAGTTGAGCAGGCTGTACACCTGCCCGTTGTTCTCCCACTGGATCAGCTGCCGCCAGCGTCCCGGGTCCGAGCCCTGCCCTGGCGGCGCCTGCTGCCCGTGCACCAGGACGCAGACGTAGGCGCCCCACACCAGCTGCCAGCCGGTTAGGGCCAGAGCCATGGTGGCCCCTCTGCGGAGGCCCGGTGGACCGAGAGGCTCTCAGCAGTGGCCCCCCGTGCGTGCTTCTCTTCCCACGGCCTCGAGGATAGGACGGCTCCTTGCCCGCCCCAGCTCTAGCTTTGTCCATCCTGGCCTTGTCCCGAGCGGGACAGCTCCTCCGATGACAGCATTTCGAGGCCAAGGGGGTCAGGGCAGGGCAGGGGCGGTGCCCAGGGCTGCAGGAGGCTCTCTGTAGGGCACCGGGCAGGCAGGGCCGCCTGGGGGCCTTACATGGCCAGCCCGGGCTGGCGCTTTCCCACTCTGAATGAATAAGCAACAGGCTGGGAGCTTCGGGAGGTTTTTCGGGCAGCCTGGTCCTCCTGCTGGGGCCTCCTCCGCGGGGCCCTATGGCCCGCCGGGTTTTAGCTATGTGGTCTGTCTCACAGCTGCTGCTCTCGCTCCTTCAGTCCCTGGAGCTCCCAGCCAAGCCGCAGACCTGCCTCTGAGCAAGGGAATGAAATAGGGAGTAGGAAGGAGGCCTCTGGGGACTCAGGCCTGGTGAGTGGGGCCCTGGCAGGCATAACAGGGCTGAGGTGTCAGCACTACTCTGGCCAATTCCTTTTGCTTTGGACCCAGCATCCTAGTTTTTTTTCACCTTACTGATTTCTTATTTGGGCTTTAATGAGCCCCTGACTCCTGTCCACTCCAGCCTCTGCCCAGGATGCCTGGGCTGCTCTTCTCCAAAGCAGTACTGAGACTTCCTCTTTGTTGTTGGACCTTCTAGGGGGATATGCTGAATCCCACCCTCTTGTGGGGAGAGGCTGAACCACTCTAATTCTGGTCATCATGCGCACCTTCTTTCATTGGGCCTGAACACAAAGAAGATGGAGCGTCAGCCTTTTCTCTCTTGGCACACCTCTGGGCCTTACTCTCCTGGTCTGTAGAATGGAAGTTTGCCTTCGTGCTGAACAGAACTTGTGAAAACATGGGAGAGATCAACTTCCTGCCCATCATGTGTGGTTTCTGTCACACATCTCTGAAGTCGACATGGCCTAGAAATAGCCTGAGTGTGCACTTGGATAAAATGAAATTCAGGGACTGTCTTTGATGTGGGCTAGCAGTCATTGGGAGGCACTGTGTGCTGTTTGCATGGAGCAGCAGAAAAGAGGATTTAGGAGAATGAGCCTACTCTAGTTGCTACGGGTAAGTTGCTGGATGAACTTGGGCAAGTCGGTTCTGATTCAGTCACCACATCCGATCAGTGGAGGATTAGACCAGATGGTCTCCAAGAGTGCTTTGGCAGGTTCTCTGTTCTCTCGGCAGAAATAGGAGGGGCCTCAGAAGTTTGAACACTTTGGAGTCTAAGAAATCTCTCTGAATGCCTCCTCTGGGCTGCCTTCTTCAACCTTGATTGTGGGAACTGGAGGGCAGAAATCCCCCTCTTGGGTTTATACATCCAGGAGGAAGAACCTGCCCTTAACTTGGTCTCTCCAGATTCCTCTCCTACTTTGGAAACGCCTGGAGACCACTTTGGGAGGAGCCAGCCAGAGTGGACATTCCTCAGAGACCCTGGGCCCCTGCTTCCTCGTCCAGCCACCATGTGATCCCCCATCACACCGTGCTTCAAGATGTGGCTTGGTTCTGGTGACTCAGGGCATCCGTCTACCCTCCTAGACCAGCCAGCAACCGCTCAACACCAGCCGCTCCACTCCCTTGTGTGAGGTTTAATCTCAGTCTCTAGTCAGGACTCCCGCAAAGAGCAACCCATTTGGTGTAGGACCGGGAGCCGGATGCTGAGGGCTGGGACCGGCAGGGTTAAGCCTTCCCTCCCTCCTGCCTGCCCCCTGCAGTGCTGGCCTCAGCTGCTTGGAATCCCTGGGGTCCTGTAGGGCCCTCCCGACAGCCAGATGGGCAGCAGCGCCAGGAGAGGAGGAGGAGGAGGAGCAGTGGAAACAGACCCCAGGATACCCCCGGGCAGGGAGGGGAAGGGAAGAGAGGAACAGAGGGAGGAGAGAGGATGGCCGTATGGTACGGGAGCCCCACTGGCAGAGCGGGAGAAGGCCGGACCCTTCTTCTTGAGCCAGGCAGAGGGACAGGGCTGCCTCGGGGCTTTGGCGCTGTGGGGAGTTCAGGGCACAGGCCATTGTGCTCACCCGGCCTCTGCCTGGGAGCCAGCTCTTGGCGTGAAACCCTACCCAGTGCTGGCTCCTGCTCCTCTTTCTTTTTTCTTAATAAGGTTGAATCAGAGTGAGTCAGAGAAGCCAAGTTTCCTGTTAGGCTCTGTTTGAATAAACTCTGCTCTGAACATAGCTTGGGCCTCTGCACAAGCTCCTGGGGCCAGGATTATAGCCCTGCCAGCCATCTCTGCTGAGACTGGAGACCTGGGGTCCTGGCCTGGCCCCCAGACGCTCCCCGGGGAAGCCTGTTAAGCTTTCAGAGCTTCAAAGTCTTCAGCTGTAACTTGGGAGTAATAATACCTTTCTCGTGGTATATTTGGGAGGATGAAATAAGAGGATTATGAAAAGTACCCAACACAGTGCCAGGCATGTGGCCACTATTTTTTTCTTTTCTCTGGACTGATGAGAGAAAGGAGGGCTTCGTCCCCCAGGGTGTCCTCCCCTTCCCCATTTTCTCTGTCCCTTTCATCTTTTTTATCTGTTTTCTGCATCCTTGTCTTGTACCCAGCCCAGGGCACACCCCTGGGGCCGGTCCTCTCCTCCTCTCCACTCCCTTCCTTCTCTCCTTCAGCCTGGGTCTCCCAAAGTGGCTGATAAGACCCTCTTGGATCTCTGAGCCCAGAAGAGCCTAGCTGGTTCCCCTCGGCACACACAGGACAAGGCCTTGCCTGAGTAGCTGGAGGTGTCCTGACATCCTTTGATTGGAAGCAGCAGACCCGGGGTCTGAGAGAGACCCGGGCAGGCAGCAAAGGGTGCAGAGCTGGGGTCAAATGAGGGCTTCGAGTCACCAGGCTGGGCCTGAGCCGTCTGGAGGTGAGGGGCGGGTGGCAGGCAGCTCCTCACCAGGCCCTGTTCCTACGGGCTGGGTTCACACCCACAGTTTTAAGACCTAGCCCTGTGGTTGAGGCTTGTTGCCAGTCCCTGGCACCAGGAACCAGGCACAGGGTTCTTGGAAGGCTGGGGTATAGGGCTGCAAGAGCTTATTGGTAGTGTGTGACTTTGTTAAGAATCTAATATGTTCTGGACAGGGCTACTCCACTCCTGGGCTTCCCATGGGACACAGCCAGTTCTTTTGATCCTGTGCTGGAACTCCAGGCTCTGGAAAATCTGGAGGGAGTGAGGAGGCATCAGACCCAACCAGCAGAGGATTTGGGAAGCCGAGAAAGGACAGGAGCCGTGGAATGCCTTACTGCTTTGCAGAGGAAAGAACCAGGAGGCCCACTGTGGGTCAGAATGTTTCTGTGGTTGTGGGGAAAGGATGAGGCAAACTCCGGGTGTCCCTGCCATCTGTCCCCCACCTGGAATGGGGCTGGGCCTTATCCACCCACTGTGATCCCTGGCTGCTGAGCCTAGGCCCCTGGCAAAGGCTATTGATGGGGTTTGTGTGGACCTGGAGGTGGAAGCCCAAGCCCAGCTGGCAGTGAACTGAGCAGGCCCCTGCTGCTGCTTCTAGAAATTGGGCCGAGGAAGTGCTGAGTGAGGAAGCCTGGCAAGCTGGCATAGAGTGCACTGACTCTGCAGCAAGAGGACTACCAAGTGACCACTGCCAGCTGGGCCCTGCGCCCACCCCTCCCCCGCAGCCACATCTGGTGCAATGGTGGGGGAGGCAGGGGGGCTTCTGAGGTTCCCAGAGCCAAGACAGCCATGGAGGGGCCCGCAGAAGGGGCCGGGGCCCTTTGGTTTGGGAGTGCCTCTCTTCAGGGCTGGAACTCTGGAGAAGCCCGGAAATGGGGGAGGTGAGGTCAGAGCCTTTTGGAAGGACAAATGGGGAGGTGGGGTTGGAGGAGGGAGAAGGGAAGGAACCCACCCTTCTCTAGGACCAAGGGGAATTCAGTGGCTCTGGCCACTTCCCACTCTGCTTTTCCTCCTAGCTCTCTGGGGCTCCGGCCTCCGTACTTCCCCAGGGAATTGGAAATACTATCGCTGATACAACCGTCTGGTCATCCAGGCAAAGCTCTGTGAGACAGGAAGCCTCCTCGATCCCCAGATCCCCTCGGCCCCCAGCCCAGCCAGCTTCTCCACTTCCAGACTTTCTCCCAGTTCTGAGGGGTGGGCAGGGCTCTGGGGCTGGCTGAATGGTAACACTCCCTGTCCGTGTTCCCCCTGGCCCCCACTCCATCCCAGGATCCAGAGCTAGCATGGGCAGGGAACATCATGATTACAGGAATGGAGAGGGGCTCTCCTTCCAGGTCCTTCCTTGGGTGGAAGGATTTTGCTGAAGTTGTTGGTTGGGGCCTGCTGGGTAGGACAGCCCCTGATGTCAAGGTTCGCGTTGGGGTGGCTCTCAGCCAGCATGCAGTGGGGAGGAGGAGGTCACAGAGTCCCCTGCCCAAAGGAGAGAACTGGCAAGAGCAAGCAGGAGGCCAGTCCCTTGGGCTGCAGCCTGGCAAACCCTGGAGAACTGGCAGGGAAACTGAGACAGGTACCCAGGGGTTCTAATTGCAGCCTGGCAAGGCTGAGGGAAAATCCTCCTGGAGTAGGAAATGGCAACCCACTCCAGTATTCTTGCCTGGGAAATCCCATGGACAGAGGAGCCTGGCGCTGCAGTCTGTGGAGTCCCAAAGAGTCGAACATGACTTTGTGACTAAACAAGGCTAAGGGAAAGCTCTTTTCTCTCTCTGTCTCTCTCTCTGCTTTTGTTTTCCTGCCTCTGTATCTTTAACTTCCATTTGGGTCTTTCTGGGTTTCTTTACCTTTCTTTTTTTCCCTTTTTTAAGAATATCCCTTTTTTCATTCATTCATTCAATTTCTCTGTCTCCCTCCATTTCAGTGGCTTGCAGTCTCTACTCATTGTTTCTGTTCTTTCATATCTCCCTTACTCCACCTCACCTATTTCTCTGAATTATTCCGTCATGTGTCCACTCATTCAGTCAGCATGTTCCCTGGGTGCCTGCTGAATGGAAGCCCTGTGCTGGCTGGGGGATCCCCAAAGAGCTCACACTCTAGTGCTAGTGATACACGTAAACAGACAAGAACAGAGTGGCTGGTCCTGAGTAGGGGTGCATCTTTAGACTGGCTCTGTGACTTTTGAATCACCCAGTAAATATTAGTTGGACAAATGAATGAATGGTGAATTTCTGTATTCTTTGACTATTTTCTGTTGTAATGTTCATCTGCTTGGTATTGATTTATAAGATGTAGTATATTTAGCATCTTTTCATATATCACTCTTTTTGTCGTATAGTGTGCAAGTAATTTTTGAAGTTTGTCATTTGCATCTGTAGTTTTTATACTTTCCTGATATATTGAAGTGCTTCATTTTTAAGCTGTCAAATTGTTTGATTTTTCTGTTATGATCTCAGACTTTATTGTTATATGACCTTTGCCTTCACCAAGAATGCATACATTTTCAATTAAATTTCAAGATTTTATAATTTAATTTCACCTTTATATTTAACTCTATTTTATTTTTGTATCTGGTGAGAGGTAAGAAAACAATTTTAAAGCAAATTAAGCCACTGTCCCAATATGAATGATAAATTAATCCATAAATGAATTCCTAGTGATCTGAACGGAGAAGGCAATGGCACCCCACTCCAGTATTCTTGCCTGGAGAATCCCATGGATGGAGGAGCCTGGTAGGCTGCAGTCCATGGGGTCTTGAAGAGTCGGACATGACTGAGCGACTTCACTTTCACTTTTCACTTTCATGCATTGGGTAAGGAAATGGCAACCCACTCCAGTGTTCTTGCCTGGAGAATCCCAGGGACGACGGAGGCCTGGTGGGCTGCCGTTTATGGGGTCGCACAGAGTCGGACGCGACTGAAGTGACTTAGCAGTGATCTGAAAGGCCATTTTCTCATATACTGAATAGTTTTCTGTTTGATTGTGCTTTCTATTCTGTACCGTTGACTTATCAGACCATTTTTACATTGAGATTGCCTTATTTTAATAGTTGTAACTTTTAAATAATGGTTATTAACTGAGAATACAAATCTCATTTATTTATTTATTGGCCATGGCTTGTAGAATGCACTATCTTAGTTCCCTGACCAGGGATTGAACCCGTATCCCCTGTAATGGAAGCACGGGTATTTTAACCACTGGACTGCCAAAAATTATTCCTAGTGCTTGTCATTTAGGTGAACTCTAGATTTTTTTTTTTTCCAAGTTGAATACAAAACAAAATGTCCCTCTGGAAATTGGAATTGGATTAAATTTATAGATTAGTGTAGTGGTAAATAACTTCTTTGCAACACTGAGTGTTTCCATTCAGGAAGATGGTGTATCTTTCTATTATTAAGGTCTTTTTAAATTGTTGTTCTACAGTAAAGTTTTATAGATGAATATATGTGTCTGGTGCATCTTTTATAAAACATGGCAATGACATTTGTAGTTGGCAGCTTCTGAAATGGGTCTCAGTGATCCTCAGTCATCCCTGTGTCACTCCCTTGTATCATCCCCACCCTTTATGTGTGGATTGGACCTAATGACTTGCTTCTAGTGACTAGAAGGTGGAAAAAAGTGATGGGATGTTACTTCTGAGATTAGGTTGTGAAAAATTGTGACTTCTGCCTTGCTGGAGCTCTCTTTCTCTCTCAGGCTCTCTCACTTGCCTTCTCTAATAAAACCAGCTGCTATGTTTCAAGCTGCCTTATGGGAAGCCCGTGTGGCAAGGAACTGAGACCCTCAGCCCAACAGCCATGTGAGTGAGCATACCTACTTGAACCTTCAGATGAGACCACAGCCTTGGCTAACTTCTTGATCATAGCTTTGTGAGGAACCCAGAGGCAGAGAACTCAGCTCAGCCACCCACAGATCCCTGGCCCACAGAAACTGTGAGATAATAAATTCTTTTGTTTTAAACTACTATGCTTTGGGGGTAATTTGTTATGCAGCAATGGATAACTAATGCAGCATCTTTATTTATTTAATTTTTGCTTAATGTTTTCCAATTAGTTATCAGGAAAGTAGAAAAGATATTAACTTTTCTGTGGTTATTTTATAACTGGCTACTTTACTAAATTCTTCTATCCTGATAATATTGTATTCCTTTTCCTAGTTTTTCTGAGTCCTATTTGCAAATAATTATAATTTACTCTTCTTATTTTTTTCTAATTACATTAGCTAGAATTTTTGGAATAGTGTTGAATAACAAGACAGTAGAGATCTTTATCTTGTTCCCATATTTGATGAGAATGCTTTTTGTATTTCACTGATTTGATGTTGGCTGTGGGTTTGAGAGCTAGTATTTTTTACCATGTGAAGCAAATATATTTCCATCTCTAGTTCACTAGAGTTTTTTGAAAGAAAATCAGGAATGGATATTGAAATTCACCAAATATCTATTCAGCGTGTAAAATGATTTTTTTTTCTCCTTTGACCTATTGCTGTGGTTAATCAGTTTCCTGCAGTTTTGAAACAGCATTATCTGTGCGTTCCAGGAGTGTTTGTTCATGGTGTATTCTTTTCATAGTTCTAGATACTTTCACTGTAAGTATCTTTGCCAAGACATCTTTGCCACAAACATTTACATCACATAACTAGCTGGCCATAAGACAATTTTGCCATAAAAGTTTAAGAGGAACATTAAGAAGGACAGAAACATGAAGAATGAAGAATGAAATCTAAAATACTTCGTTTTAAAATACAAAATATTTGAATACATTTAAAATATGTTTAGATTCATAGAATACTACACAAGTAACTGCTTTTATTTTGTGGATTGGACCTATATGCACCTGTCTTCCAGGTCTTCCATTCATAGTATTTTATGCGTTTACTTTGTCTTCTTACTTTATGCGTTGACTTGTCTTCTCAGTTGGCATCAATCTTTTCCTTTCAGGCTAAAATTCCTTCTTTCACTAGATGAGGTGTCTGTTCCCGAATCCTGGGATGTGTATTTATGCCTGAGCCCTGCAGTGAGCTGTGAGGGCCTCGACACTGTCATCAGCTCTCGGTGTAATGTCACCTGTCCACTGATTGTCACTCCAGACGTGTGTGGGAAGAGTGGGCTCAACTGTGCCTGGAAGGCCTCTTTCCTTTCCAGTGTAGTGTGTTTCAAAATAAGAAACCAACTCTTGGGGCAAATCGTTGTCTTCTGTCAGCTCCATAAAGCCATCAATAACGTTGCTAACTGGAAGAAATACTAATACACTTCGACCAGTGGAAACCAAGCTGTCAAACCCCAAACTGTCAACCAGTTATGTGATCTTTCTCACAGAATTGCCTCACAGCCCTTTAGCTACAGGGCAAAAATGTCTGCAGCAAAAAACGCTTTCGGCAAAGATTTCTGTGGCAAAGATGCTTACGGTGAAAATACTGGACACATTCTTTAATATGTTGTTGGACTGGGTTTGGACTTTAATCTGATTAAGTTTTTATTAGGACTTTACATCTATATGAAAGAGACAAGTGAACGACTCATTCGTTCATTCTGTTTTTCTTTGTGCCATTGGTCAGGTTTTAGTGTTAGGGTTATTCCAACTTTATAAAAAGAGTTGGGAAGTGTGTGAGTCAGGGTCCTGGCAAGAAACATTCTCCCCACTGCCAAATGGTTTAAACAGAGAGACTTTATTTTTTTTTTTTAACTTTTAAAATATTTATTTATTTGGCTGCCCCAGGTCTTAGTTGTGACACTCGGAATCTTCGACCCTCGTTGCAGCATGCGTTAGTTACAGCTTGTGAGATCTAGTTCCCCAACCAGGGGTCAGACCTGGGCCCCCTCCATCGGGAATGCAGAATCTTAGCTACTGGACCACTGGAGAAGTCCCTAAATAAAGAGACTTTAATGAAGGGAGTCCCTGTAGAAGTGTGGATAAGGTGAAGGGGACAAACGAGGGACAGTGAGGCACCCAAAGACTAGTACTGATGCGGAGACACCACTAGTCCCAGGGCTGCAGGGATGAGGGAGGAACCTAGAGCTGACACCTGGGAGAATAGGTCCAGGCAAGTGCTGAGGTTGGAGACACTGCTACTGCTGGAGCAGTTTGTGGGGTCAGCCCCCGGGGCTTGGGACCAGATAGGCAAAGATGTGGTTTCTGCTGTGGTTTCTGTCTCGTGACCAGACTCTGACAGAGACCAACATAATCATATGCCTGACAGGGTTTTAATATTCACTTCCACATCTATGCAACAACTTCCCCGTACTGATTTTGTTGTTTACTATGATCTTGCTTAATTAGAGATACCAAGGGAACATTTCATGCAAAGATGGGCTCGATAAAGGACAGAAATGGTATGGACCTAACAAGAGCAGAAGATATTAACAAGAGGTGGCAAGAATACACAGAACTATACAAAAAAGATCTTCACGACCCAGATAATCACGATGGTGTGATCACTCACCTAGAGCCAGACATCCTGGAATGTGAAGTCAAGTGGGCCTTAGAAAGCATCACTACGAACAAAGATAGTGGAGGTGATGGAATTCCAGTTGAGCTATTTCAAATCCTGAAAGATGATGCTGTGAAAGTGCTGCACTCGATATGCCAGCAAATCTGGAAAACTCAGCAGTGGCCACAGGACTGGAAAAGGTCAGTTTTCATTCCAATCCCAAAGAAAGGCAATGCCAAAGAATGCTCAAACTACCACACAATTGCACTCATCTCACACACTAGTAAAGTAACGCTCAAAATTCTCCAAGCCAGGCTTCAGTAATACGTGAACCGTGAACTTCCAGATGTTCAAGCTGGTTTTAGAAAAGGCAGAGGAACCAGAGATCAAATTGCCAACATCCGCTGGATCATCGAAAAAGCAAGAGAGTTGCAGAAAAACATCTATTTCTGCTTTATTGACTATGCCAAAGCCTTTGACTGT
Source organism: Giraffa tippelskirchi (assembly GCF_054371585.1). Taxonomy (NCBI): domain Eukaryota; kingdom Metazoa; phylum Chordata; class Mammalia; order Artiodactyla; family Giraffidae; genus Giraffa; species Giraffa tippelskirchi. The sequence goes on along the minus strand of NC_137286.1, from coordinate 32,936,636 downwards.
GTGGATCACAATAAACTGTGGAAAATTCTGAAAGAGATGGGAATACCAGACCATCTGACCTGTCTCTTGAGAAACCTGTATGCAGGTCAGGAAGCAACAGTTAGAACTGGACATGGAACAACAGACTGGTTCCAAATAGGAAAAGGAGTACGTCAAGGCTGTATATTGTCACCCTGCTTATTTAACTTATATGCAGAGTACATCATGAGAAACTCTGGGCTGGAAGAAACACAAGCTGGAATCAAGATTGCAGGAGAAATATCAATAACCTCAGATATGCAGATGACACCACCCTTATGGCAGAAAGTGAAGAACTAAAGAGCCTCTTGATGAAAGTGAAAGAGGAGAGTGAAAAAGTTGGCTTAAAGCTCACCATTCAGAAAACTAAGATCATGGCATCTGGTCCCATCACTTCATGGGAAATAGATGGGGAAACAGTGGAAACAGTATCAGACTTTATTTTTTTGGGCTCCAAAATCACTGTAGATGGTGATTGTAGCCATGAAATTAAAAGATGCTTACTCCTTGGAAGGAAGGTTGTGACCAACCTAGATAGCATATTTAAAAGCAGAGACATTACTTTGCCAACAAAGGTCCATCTAGTCAAGGGTATGGTTTTTCCAGTGGTCATGTATGGATGTGAGAGTTGGATGGTGAAGAAAGCTGAATGCCGCAAAATTGATGCTTTTGAACTGTGGTGTTGGAGAACACTCTTGAGAGTCCCTTGGACTGCAAGGAGATCCAACCAGTCCATCCTAAAGGAGATCAGTCCTGGGTGTTCATTGGAAGGACTGATGTTGAAGCTGAAGCTCCAATACTTGGGCCACCTCATGCGAAGAGTTGACTCATTGGAAAAGACCCTAATGCTGGGAAGGATTGGGGGCAGGAGGAGAAGGGGATGACAGAGGATGAGATGGTTGGATGGCATAACCGACTCGATGGACATGGGTTTGGGTAAACTCTGGGAGTTGGTGATGGACAGGGAGGCCTGGCGTGCTGCGATTCATGGGGTCGCAAAGAGTCGGACACGACTGAGTGACTGAACTGATGATCGTGCTTATTTTGATTAGTCCCTATCTGCTAAGAGCGCATCCCTGAATATTTTCCCCCATGAGACGTTACACATGGCACGTCTCCTAAGTTCTGGAGTACAGGAAAGTTTTTTTCTGTTGTCTTCATGCATGAGCACACCTGGCAGATGGTGGAAATTTTAGGTCACAGCTGTAATCTCGCAAAATTCTGTAGAAGTGTGATTCCCAAAATGTGTTCCATAGAGCACCCATCTTTCCATACAGTCAGTGGAAAAGGGTTTCATCGCTAAATAAACTTGGAAGACTGTGCTCGCTAATATTACTGATTTCACAAATGTTTTCCAAGCCCTGAGAAAGCCTCAGTATAGGATCTTGCCACACTTCATTCTGCATCTCCCAAGTCAATTTTATGGCAGAAGCTTTTTTCTCCAGCGTAACTGGGACATGGGACCCTTTGCTGCAGTGCTACAGTGCCTGCATCTGGATACACCTCTCCTCAAGCAACACAATATGAAGCAACTGTATGGGACTAAAAATAACTGCATGCATATGCAGTTGGGACAAATTCTGGACAAAAGACACGAAGAGACCAAAAACCCAGCTGTCATTTTGAAGAACCTGGAGCAAAAACAGTGTGTCAGGAGCAAAAATAGCGTACTGCGCATGCCCACTGCATTCAACATCACCAAAGGAGTGGGTAAAACACCTAAGCCGCCCCTCCAGCCTGACCCCTGGACACACCCCTACCCTCATCCTGTATAAGGAGCAAATTGGCACCCTGCTCTATGGAGCAAGTGAACAAGGGAAACTTATTTGTTCTTGATCTCACTTGTTGCAGCAAGGGCCCCAATAAAGCTTTGTCTGAATTTCTTGTCTGGCCGCTAGTCAATTTCTGTTGATTGGGGAAGGCCAAAAACCCTGGTTGGTAACATAAGTACTTCTCAACATTCCATGGAATGGAATTTCTCTTCCAATTAAACATGTTTCCAGAATGTTATAGATGTTTCTCCCATTTTCCCCCTGTGTATGGGTGCTTATAAGATTACTTTGTTGTTATTCAGTTGCTAAGTCGTGTCCAACTCTTTGTGATCCCGTGGACTGTAGCCCGCCAGATTCCATGACGTTCTCCAGGCAAGAATACTGGAGTTGGTTGCCATTTCCTTCCCCGGGGGATCTTCTTGACCCAGGGACGTAATCCGTGTCGAACCCGTGTTGCCTGCATTGACAGGCAGATACCCTACTGCTGAGCCACCAGGGAAGCCCCATAGAATTATTTCTTTACCCTTAAAATGGACAAAATCCTGCATAGTATTTCTAAGGTTTTTTTTTTTAGTTTGATGTAGATCAAAAGGAACCTTTTAAATGTTTAAGCTCAGGCTTCCCATCAGGAGTATCATTCCTTTTTTGATTCTGGCTTTTGTTTCATTTGCTCAGTTTCTTCTTCAGGCCTCTGTGTCTACTGTGGTCTCCCCCTTTGGTTTTATTCCTTTGGGCTTTTCCTTGCCTGCTCAGAGGACTTAAGTCTGTTACCGCATTTACAGATTCAGTCTTCTGTAGTTTCGATTCTGTCCATTATCATCATAATGCAGTTTTAAATCTGCTGCTGCCTTTGTAGTTTCTTTACAGCCTTTCTTTCTTTTCTTTCTGTTTCTCTCCTATATGGTTTGCCTATGACTTCCACCTGCCTCTCAGCCAGCAGCCATCTCATTTCATTCTTCCCATTTGTATTTCAGCTGTCCTTTCTTAGAGTTTGTGTTTTGATTACATGAAGTGCATACAAAGCAGATGTGGTCTGAAAGTTATTTGTGTATCTATGATAAATCATCTTCAAAGGAATGGTTTTTCTCTGCCCTTTGAAGGACTTGTTCTTTCCCTTCATGATACAGAAATTTTCAAAGACTCTGTGTGTTTGCAAGCATATGTGTGTGCCATGTGGGTGTGGGTTTGCTTTTACTCCTCCTTAAAAAATCAGTGTTTTGTTAAACCTTATTATTTTCCCCCAAACAAGAGGGAAAGAATTGAGTTTTTTAGCTCACCATTCACCTGGATATTTCTCCAGGTCCTGTCATCTTTTAGGTTGAAGGAGTGGTTAATACCAACTCATGTCACCAACTGGCTGTGAACACAAATTGTCTTTGTCATTATGTGCCCCCGCTCATCTCCAGAGTTGACTTGCAGGTCTCACTGGCTGTAGGGTGTGTATGTGTGTGTGTGTGTGTGTGTGTGTATCTGTGTATTTGTCCTGTTCTTTCTCTACTCAAGTAGAGCCTTCCAAGGGCTATTACTAGCTCAGGAATCTAGTTAGGGGAAAGGAGTGGGAATTGGCAGTGACCCAGTGGGGAATCTTGCATCTGCACCAGGAGCCTGCAATATGCCAGGCTCCTCCACTAGGTAATTGATGCAGCCTTGACAAGACTTGAACTTACCCTGTCAAGGAGGAAGAAACGTGGTATCAGGGCGAAACCGATTCAGGGAGGAAGGCTTCCCCAAAGCCTTCCAGTCAGCTCCTCCCAAATGCTGTTGATCCACAGCCCTGAAACAGCTTCTGAATGACATATTCTCGGCAAGCCCCATGTCCCACCACCTGCTCTCCAATTCAGGCACAGTTGGAAAACACCACCAGGAACTCATCTACTTATTTCTCTTGAAGGAAGTTTACCTTTCTCAGAAACTGGTGTTGTGAACCAGCCTTTGGGGGGGTCTCCCTTCAATCCCAGTGGTGTGTGTTTTCCGCAGATCCCCAGCCTTCCTGCCATGGAAATGTGCTTCTCCTGTCTTCCAGGCTGACTCAGGGCTTGCCTTTATTTATTTTTAATTAAAAAAAATTTCAGGGGACTTCCCTGGTGGTCCAGTGGTTAAGAACCTGCCTTCCAGATGGTAAGGAGATTCCTTTAAAACTAGGAATAAAACCACCATATGATCCAGCAATCTCACTCCTAGGCATATACCCTGAGGAAATAAAAATTGAAAAAGACACATGTACCCCAATGTTCATTGTAGCACTCTTTACAATAGCTAGAACATGGAAGCAACCTAGATGTCCATTGACAGATGAATGGATAAAGAAGTTGTGGTATATATACACAATGGAATATTACTCAGCCATAAAAAGGAACACATTTGAGTCAGTTCTAATGAGGTGGATGAAACTAGAGCCTATTATACAGAGTGAAGTAAGTCAGAAAGAGAAAGATAAAAATTGTATACTAATGCATATATATGGGATCTAGGAAGATGGTACTGAAGGACTTATTTGCAGGGCAGCAGTGCAGAAACAGACATAGAGAATAGACTTATGGACACAGGGAGAGGGGAGAAGAGGGTGAGATGTATGGAGAGAGTAACATGGAAACTTGCATTACCATATGTAAAATAGATAGCCAATAGGAATTTGCTGTATGTCTCAAGGAACTCAAACGGGCTCTGTATCAACCTAGAGGAGTGGGATGGGGAGGGAGATGGGAGGGAAGTTCAAGAGGAAGGGGATATGTGTACACCTATAGCTGATTCAGGGCTTCCCTTGTAGCTCAGCTGGTAAAGAGTCTGCCTGCAATGCAGGAGACCTGGGTTCGATCCCTGGGTCGGGAAGATCCCCTGGAGAAGGAAATGGTAACCCACTCCAGTATTCTTGCCTGGAGAATCCCATGGACAGAGGAGCCTGGCAGGGTACAGTCCATGGGTTCACAAGAGTCGGGCACAACTTAGCGACTAAACTGCCACTATAGCTAATTCATGTTGAAGTTTGACAGAAAACAACAAAATTCTGTAAAGCAATTATCCTTCAATTAAAAAAAAAGAAGAATCTGCCTTCCAGTGCAGGGGACACGGGTTCGATCCTTGCTAAGGGAACTAAAATCTCACATGCAGTGGGGCAGCTCAGCCCATGCACCACAAGTAGAGAGAGGTCCAGGCATGCAAGGAAGGATCCCACATGCCACAGCTAAGACCCAACGCAACTAAAAATTAAATAAATACAATATTAAAAAACTTCAAATATGTTTATTTATTGAGCTTTTCCTTCTTCTGTATTCTTTTGATCAGCTGGGCTCTGGGAGGAAAGAGAGCCCTGCACCAGCATACCTGGATGCTGTGTGGGACTTGTCCTGTCCTGGATGCAGCTAAGACCCAAAACTGAGTATGAAAGACACCAGGAACCCATGTGCCTACATTCACAGAGCCTCCAGTGAGCGGCCAGGAGCTCACAGAATCTCCCTTCTGCAGGGCTTGCAAGGGGGCTGGACTGGCTCTTCTCTCATCATCACCACAGCTGCCCACAGTGACTGGAAGAGGAGTTGGCACGGGGGAGAGTCATTTGCCAGGTGGGGAGTGCAGTGCATCTGGCAGAGGGTCTGCTCTTCCCTCTTGAGGGGGAGATGGGGAGGGTGCTTTTCCTCCCCAGGGCCACAGGGAATCTCTTGTAAGGCGAGATCAACATGTCACCCCCCAGGTGGGTGTCTGCTTTGTCTGTGGACTCTGTGATGAACCTCTGGGCCGCCTTAGGAGGGGAAGGGGAAATAAGAGACAGATGGCGGGGTGGGGAGAGAGTGCAGAGGGAGGCAGCTGAGCTCAAACTGAGTGCTGGTGCTGCTGCCTTGTCCAGGAGGGCCTCGCTCACAGGCTTCAAGGAATGCACAGGCCTTCCAGAGGAACTCAGCTATCTTCGAACATTGGATGGGTCGAGCAGCCAGAGAAGCAGTGACAATCCAGCCAGGAGAGGACAGGCTTGTGAGACTTGCTTCCACAACCCTCTCCCGGCCCCCCAGCCTCAGAGATCCCCAGAAGAGGGAGGAGCAGGTTGGGTGTAGGGCCAGATTCCCCTTCACCCTGGGCCATGCAGCTGGGGTCTGAACTCTGCTGGAGGAAGCGAAGAGGTCTGAGTGTTGACTGCGGAAACGAGACTGTTCCAATAGATGAACATGGCCGGGGAGCAGGGCGGTGCAGCCAAGACGTCATTAAGAGCCCTGCCACCCAGTGGGACATGGGGTTTCGACAGGACACAGCTGGGTGTGGGGGCTGGGGGGAGGTTGGTTATTAGAAGACAATTTCATGTTTATACTCCAACAGATTGAGACCCTGCAACGAACGTGCTACACTTGAAAAACCCTTTCTTAAAAGCAAAAGGGGGAAAAAAACATTTTGGGAGTAGGGAATGTAAAGAAGTAGGGCATGGGAGCTTCTGTGAGTGAAGATGAAGAGGGAAGGCCATTGGCAGGGGGTCAAGGAGCACGTCTTTGTCCTTTTGCTTTCAGGGGATAGAAGTCCAACTCATGCTCGCTTCTGCAGAGGTGGGGCTTTATAGGGGGGATCCTGGAGCATCTCATGGAGTCCAATAGTTGAGCTGGGGGAGGGGAGGTGACAAAGGTGGGCATGAGTGACACCAAAACCAACCCTCTCCCAGTCCTCACTCTTTGCTTCCTGCTGTAGGTCAGCCCCATTCTTTGCTCTCGCTATACACAGGTTTGGTCCAAAAGACAGAAAATATGGCCACTCACAGGTTCCAAGCATTGTAACATGGAGACTGTGTCCCGAGAACCAACTCTTGGTGGCTCCAAGTCTAAAATCCCAGAGGAAGACCTCACTGGCCAGGCCAGGACAGTGGACAGTCAGCCTGGCCGGGAGGGCAGCTCCACAGAGGAGCAGGGAAGGCTCCTCCCAGGAGAAAGAGGATTGGTGCCATCAGGCAGTCACAACTGGTGTTCCCAGTGAAAATCAGACTGACACCATGTCCTCTGTAAGAAGGGGGTTCTGATGACCCCACCATCCCTCCACCTGCCAGGGTGCCATGCAAGCTGCAGAGGTTCTGATGGTACTGTGGCCTTCAGCCCTCATGAAACCCGTGGCAAGGGAAGCAACCTCAGAAATCATGATAGCTGGCATTTATTGCCTGCTTACTGTGTGCCAGGCCCTGGGCTGTGCTCTGTATGGATTTTCATTGAATCCTCAGGGCAGCTGTATTATTTCCATCCATATTGAGGTCGAGGAGGCAGAGGTTAAGTTGGAAAGGTTAGGAACCCAAGGCCCTGTGGCTAGTGGAGGCCAATCCTGGCCCTCTGCCCAGGTCTGTCTGGCTTCCAAATCCACAAATTTTTACCATTCAGCTCTCCTGCCTCTAAGACTGAAGGTCTGGGATGTAGCATTTTCAGAGAAAGTAGAAAAGTCTTCCAGGCCTGGGATATCGTTCTGTCGTGTAAACCTTCAGGCGTCACAACCAGAGCGTGAGAAGCTTTCTGGGGACTGGTTGTGTCACCACAAGGTCTCCAGGAGGTCGTGATGAGCATCTGATGAGCATCTCACAGGCTGTGAGCAGCTGCTGTGGTTGATGGAGGGGCTACAGAGCTGGATCCTCCATCCTGATGGTTTTGAGGACAGGATGGGTCCAGGCTCCACTCCTCCCTTCTTATTTTGTCCCTCTTCTCCTTTCTCTTCCCTTCCGTTTTTCCCTATTCCTGCACTAGAGGGAGGGGAGTTTCCCCAGGCACCCAGGGCTTATTACTCAGGCTCTAGTCACTGACTCACTGGAAAAGACCCTCTTGCTGGGAAAGATTGAAAGTGGGAGGAGAAGGGGCTGACAGAGGATGAGATGGTTGGATGGCATCGCCGACTCAATGGACATGAGTTTGAGTAAGCTCCCAGAATTGGTGATGGCCAGGGAAGCCTGGCGTGCTGCCGTCCATGGGGTCGCAAAGAATCTGACACGACTGAGCTGAACTGAGCTAGATGTAGGCTGTAGGCATCGCTGTTGTCAGCAGAGGGCGCCAAAGCCTCTTCACACATCCAAGGCCCAGGCCTGGCCCAGGAGGGGAGAGCAGAGAGGCAGAGTGGCAGAGGGGTGGTCATTGCATGCTCCCTGCCTGCTCCTCTTGCCTCAGTCAGCCTGTCTTCTGATTGCCTCTACACAGAGCTGATAAATGTGCACATGCCTTCCTGTGCGTGTGTGTGTGCGCGTGTGCATGTGCACATCTGGTTCTCCCAGTGTCCAAGAGGAAGTCTAAGGTCAGGGCATAGGGACAGATACTCTGTCCATAAAAAGCCACTGATTTTACAGACTTCAATAACACCATTTTCTGGGCAGTCATTATAATTCTTGTTTCTGTCCTACCATGGGACAGGCCAAGAATGACTGCATGAAGGGAGGGGAAAGAACTGTTATCCAGCTCTCTGTACCAGGTCTTGACTAGAAGCTTTGCACCTATTATCCTGGTTGGCCAGTCCCAACAGTCACATAAGCCAGGCAATATTAGTCCCATGATACAGATGAGGCGGCTCAGGGAGGTTAAGTAACTTCCCTGAGGTCACACAGCTAGAAAGTGGAGAAGCTGAGATTTGAACCGTTGTCTCTCTGATTCCAAAGTCCATGCCAGTTTCGCACCTAAAGCTGCCCTCTCAAACTTGTGGTTTCTTTACATGCAGACACCCCCCCGGCCTTTACCTCCCCCCTACCCCAGCAAAAAAAATGCGCTTGAGAGCAGTCAGTGAAATTCCAGGAGCAGCAGCTGGCTTGTGGCTGGAATGACTGAGAAATGAATGTTGATAGATAGAGTGGTCGCTTCTGGGATTCAAGAAATAAGAGTCTATATTTGGCTGTTAGCTGTGGGCTAGTTAGCTGATGGGGAGTGAGGAACAAGATTGGCTTGGAGGAGAGAGAGAGAAAAAGAGAATGAATGGGAATGAGGTGCCAGCTACCTGGCCTGGCTCCTCACCCTCAGAGTTGGGTCTCTGTGGCCAGCTTTGTATGGAACCATAGCTGGTTGGGGTCTCTTCATGAAGGGAAGTCCCAACTTTATCAGGGCTGGTGGGACAGAGAACAGGGCTTGCCGAGGAGGATCTGCCAGGCCTTTCAGATTGTCTTCTCCACATACGTGATATTGGTCCATAAGCCATTCCAGCTAGGGGGTGTGGGGGTCCATAGACTAACATTGGCACAGCTCAGCTCCAAAGCACTGCAACAACCTCCTGGATGGGTTGGGGTTAGGTCTGTCCCTTAGAGTCGTGTGACCTCAGGTGCCCCCTCACGGGCCAGGACATCCCTCTCCTTTCTCACAAGGGGACATCAAGGCACTTGCTCTGGTGTGCCTTGGGTTTGGTTTCCCCAGTCTGCTTCCCAGAGGAACAGAGAGAGAAGTTCCTGCCTTCTCCTCACATGTCTGTGGTTCTGTCCCCCTCTGCCCTCCTCCTCAACCCACTTTGTCCCCTCCTTGTGTAAGCAGTGGGGCTGGTCCCCATCCTTCTCCTCAAACTGCTCTGCCCCCTACTCCTCCCTGAGATTTCACTCAATCAAAGAGCAAGGCCGAGTGTACTAACGATTTGAGTGGTGGACCTCGAAGAGGGTCTCATACCGCCACTTGAGATGCATTACTTTCCACCCTTCTCCACACTTAGGTCCCCATTTGCCTACCCAGATCCTTCAAGGTGGGCAGCACAGAGGGCCACCAGGCACTGGGACGCAGCTTCCCAAGAAGGCCATGGAGAATTATAAATAACAATGACACTTTTCTATGTAGAAGTAGCACCAGGGGGTGGGGAGGGGAAGCTGGGACAAATTGGGAAAGTAGGTTTGACATATATACACTGCTACTACTGCTGCTAAGTCGGTTCAGTTGTGTCCGACTCTGTGCGACCCCATAGACAGCAGCCCACCAGGCTCCGCCGTCCCTGGGATTCTCCAGGCAAGAACACTGGAGTGGGTTGCCATTTCCTTCTCCAATGTATGAAAGTGAAACGTGAAAGTGAAGTCGCTCAGTCATGTCTGACTCTTCGCGACCCCATGGACTGCAGCCTACCAGGCTCCTCCATCCATGGGATTTTCCAGGCAAGAGTACTGGAGTGGGCTGCCATTGCCTTCTCCGAATATATACACTACCCCGTGTAAATTAGATAGTAGTGGGAAGCTGCTATGTAGCACAGGGAGCTCAGATCTGTGCTCTGTGATGACCTAGGGGGGTGGGATGGAGGGCCGTGGCTGGGAGGGAGGCTCAAGAGGGAGAGGACGTATGTGTGCTTACAGCTGATTCCCAGGTGGTGCTAGTGGTAAGGAACTCGCCTGCTAATTCAGGAGACATAAGAGACACAGGTTCGATTCCTGGGCCGGGAAGATCCCCTGGAGGAGGAAATGGCAATCCACTCCAGTATTCTTGCCTAGATAATCCCATGAACAGAGAAGCCTGGTGGGCTACGGTCCATAGGGTCACAAAGAGTTGGACACAATGGATGCATCTGTGCATGCATAGCTGATTCACACTGTTGTAAAACAGAAACTATCACAACACTGTAAAGCAATTATACTCCAATAATAAAAAAAAAACAGAAGTAGCACCATAAACCTTCTGGGACTCTGAGTATGAGCAGCTGAACAAGAGAGGCCCCAAAGCCAGAGCTTAGGACATCTGCCTGTGCCTGACCCCCACCCTGGCCACACTGCAGGTAGCACATGGCCAGTTACTTCCCTTGCTGGGCCTGGATTCCCTTGCCCGAATTCTCTTCCCTTCAGACCACGCTGCCTTGAGGAGAGGCACTGGGACCCCCGGGACAGGCCCCAGCAAGTCCACACAGACCCCGTGCTGCCCACTTGACCGCCCCCATGGATTCTACTCTGAGTTTCCCCTGGGGCGCTCACAGCCAGGACCTGGAGCACCTGCTATAAATCCACAGAGTACTCCGATTTCAGCTCACCTGGGAGCCATAGCTTGCTGGGGACAGAGCTGGTAAGTGAAGGCACTGGTGGCTTTCTGAGGAAGAAAAGAAGCTCTGGTCTGTAGCAGTTGCCAACTTCCATGCAATAAATACTGCCCCCCCCCCCCATGACCAATTTCAGGCTCCCAACACGAAGCACAGAGTGCAGAATTGGGAAGAGATGTGGAAACGTGTTTTTTCGAGCCAGCACCAACCCATTTCCGCACTCCATCCGGCCAGGGAAAAGGCATGAATCCAGGGACCCTAACCTCAAGGATGTGCTGGCTTCCTCCCGGCAGGAGCCAGCGAACAGACCCCTAAATCTTTGTGTTCCTCCCACAGGTCGACTTAACAAGGAAGAATAAAAGCTCAAGAGTGCGTTTGTGAGGGAATCTCTTTCCAAAACAATCAGACCACTTAGCAATTTAGTCGCTTAAATATTTTTTACCTAATTTAAAAATTGCTCATCCTATAAGTAATTGGACCACATGTTATTGAATTAGAGGGATTTAGTACCTAAACTGGAGAAGGCAATGGCACCCCACTCCAGTACTCTTGCCTGGAGAATCCCATGGACGGAGGAGCCTGGTAGGCTGCAGTCCATGGGGTTGCTAAGAGTCAGACACGACTGAGTGACTTCACTTTTACTTTTCATTTTCATGCATTGGAGAAGGAAATGGCAACCCACTCCAGTGTTCTTGCCTGGAGAATCCCAGGAACAGGGGAGCCTGGTGGGCTGCCGTCTCTGGGGTTGCACAGAGTTGGACAAGACTGACGTGACTTAGCAGCAGCAGCAGTACCTAAATTGAGGGGTTCCCTGGTGGCTCAGCAGTAAAGAATCTGCCTGCAATGCAGGAGAACTGGGTTCAATCCCTGGATCAGGAAGATCCCCTGGAGAAGGGCGTGGTAACCCACTCTAGTATTCTTGCCGAGAATTCCAGGGCCGGAGGAATTCTCGGACACGACTGAGTGAATGACTAAGCAGCAGCAGCAGCAGCAGCAGCAGTGCCTAAATTGAAGAAGCAATCAAACATTTGCATCTTTGAATTGAGTAGCAGATTCTCACTTGGCTGGTGTAGGGGCAGGGGGACCTGGTTCTCTAGCGAGCTGCCCTCGCTCACCTGGAGCCCAATACCTGGAGCAGGTTTCATGATCAGCTAGGGCTGAGCCTGTGCGCCCTCCTCGGCCCTCTCATGCTGCTGTCTGTGCTTATCACTCCCCAGTTTTCACCTCTGTCCCTAGATTCTTCCATTTCTGCCCTTGACTTTCTCCATTTTGGTCTGTCCTCCTCTCATTTCTGCCTCTGTCTCCATTCACCTTACCCCACTCTGTCTTCCTCACTTCTTTTGTGCTTTTTGTTTGTCTGTGTTTGCTTTATACTTCAATGTCTCTTCCCTTCTTGTCTCTGCTGTCTGTTTTTCTTGGCCTCTCTCTCTTACACACACACACACACACACACACACACACACACACACACACACACGAACCCCTGGCCCTGTCTTCTAGCCCCAGTTCCTCCTTGTTTTGGTTCCCCAGCTGCATGCTGGTCCTGTCCACATCCACCTTGGTACTCTGTGGCCTGATTGGCCTCCCTCCCCCTGGCTGATCTGCCCTGCCTCTTGAGGGAAGATCAGAGCCAGAACCTGTGCTACGAACCCCTCCACACACTCAGGATTTCATTACTCCTGGGAGCCACAGATGGTTGGGGTGGGGATGGGGCACAAGCAGTGGAGGCTCTCTGAAGAAGATGAAATCCTTGCTTGGTAGCATTTCCGATTTCCATGGTGTAAATACTCTCATCGTGGTTGGTTCCAAGCTACCGATGCAATGATGATGCGTTGGGAAGAGATGCACAAGTTGGTTTGTCTGAGCCAGTGTGAGCTGATTTCACCATACCAGCAGGCGATGGGGTGGAAGGAGATTCCACAGGACCTGGTGGGGGGCTGCTAACAGGGCTGACCACAGAGCAGCCCACCACTGCCTTCCCATGGTGAGATCTCACTGGGCCTGATGGGGTCCGCTCTGGCTGACACCCGACTCCATCCTGGCCACTACTTCCTTGAAGCTGGCTTCACAGTACACTCACCTTAGGGTGGGGCAGGGAGCCCAAGGATTGACCTTCATAGTTACCAAGGAAAGCTTCCAAGATGAAATGCCTGCATTGAGCTTACGGCAGAGGGACAAGAGCGTACAGAAGGGCATTACCAGCAGAAGTCATGAGCCAGACTCTGTGTGTGTGTGTGTGTAGGGGGCAGGGACATAGCTGCTGTGGGTGGTATTGGTGATCACGAGCAGTTCAGTGTTGCCAGATCATGAAGTTTGAGGCTGGAGGTGAGAAGTGGTGCAGGAGAGGCAGACATGGTGAGGGTCATGGAGGGCTCTGAAGACTGAGTGAAAGAACCTGGTCTTTTCCGGAAGACAGTGAGGAGAATAAGGTGATCTGTTGTCTTAGTTTGGTTTCCTTTAGACAAGGATTTGGGTGAAGTCATTTGTTTTTCAGGTGATTCCAGGAATCAGGTGAGGGATAGGGAAGTAGACAGGATGGAGATAAGTGGAGAAAGCGTGTGTTAATGAGCAGGCTACTACTGTGGGCAGTCAGGACCCCAGCCGAGTGGGGTCCCCGTGAACATGCCCCAGAATTGTCTAACTGAGGGTGTAAAGCAGGGGTATTAATCCACTGTGACTCGTCCCTTGTTGGTGGAAGGTTTCTCTCGGGGTGTCAACGCCCTGCGTTCCAGTCTGACCCACGTGGGGGCCAAGTTCAGTCCTGGGTCATACAATGCCCTTATGAAGAGAGACAAGAGGGCCTGGGTCCCTGGGCTGAGGGCCTGGGTCCCAGGCCAGGAAGCAGCAGAGAAGCCTGTTCTGGCCAGAGCCTTTGGACGGCTGTCTCTGTATCAGGCTGTACCGGGGCTGTTAGTGACTCTGGGGAGGAAATTTCAGAGGGATAAAGGGGCAGCAGCCAGAGAGGACTGATATACGGGGAGAATGAGGGTTGGTACAGAGAACACAAACTACTCCAAAAAGCACAGATAATGGGGGAACTGTTGCAAGGCCTGTGGGGCTGGGGAAAAGGTGAGCCGCACGTGGACAGGGGATTTGCTCAGAGCCTGGGGGAGCAAGCAAGTGGCCCGGAGGGAGCAGCCACATCCACTCTACCTGCTGCCAGACCTGGGCTGATGGAAGTGTGTGTGCGGCCTCTGCAGAGTCCTCCAGACTCAGCCCAGGCACTAGCTGACACCTTTCACGTCCATATTTCTCCCTGGCTGTCACAGATTGGCTCAGCACGACTGGTTCTGCAAGCATTTATTGGATTGATGGGAAGGAGACAGGCCTCTCCTCTACAGGGGGAGCAGACCCCACGTTAGGCATCAAGGGGGTGAGAAAAAGAGAAGGACCTTCCTGTCTGCATAGTCTGGGAAAGTTACACCTGTGCAATGACAGATACAGGCAGTGGACTGGGGCAGGTACCAACAGAGGTGTCAGGGAGCATGTAAGTTGGAGAGGAGATGGCTGTTCTGCCTGGGCTGGGACAACCAAGCCTTGAGTGATGAGGGATATTTAGAGGTAGATAAAAGAGGGGTCAGGCATTCCTGGACCTCAAAGACAGCCTGTTTACTCCTTCCTGGTAACTGAGTATCACATACCTTCAAGACTAGGGACCCACTGCCTACAGAAGCCATTCTTTCATAGCCAGACCCCAGTCACCATCTTTTGATGGATCAGACTACCCTTGCTGGGGATTGACACAGAGGATGTTTGAAAGGAGTTGAGGAGTGTCACACAGGGCCTCCAGCTTAAAGGAAGAAGGCTGCTTTCTTAGGTTCAGTTTCTTGGTGTTGTAGGCTGAACAGCAGCTCCCACCCAAAGATGTGTGTGCTGTGTGCTCAGTCGCTTCAGTTATATCCAACTCTTTGCAGCCCTATGGACTGTAGCCTACCAGGCTCCTCTCTTCATGGATTCTCCAGGCAAGAATACTGGAGTGGGTTGCCATGCTCTCTTCCAGGGGATCTTCCCGACCCAGGGATTGAACCTGCATCTCCTGCATTGCAGGTGGATTCTTACTCACTGAGCCACTTTGGAAGCCCCTGCCTAAAGATATCAACATCCCAATCCCCAGAACCGGGATGTTACCTTACATGGCAAAAGGACTTTGCAGATGTGATTAAATTAACTTATATGCAGAGTACATCATGAGAAATGCTGGACTGGAAGAAATACAAGCTGGAATCAAGATTGCCAGGAGAAATATCAATAACCTCAGATATGCAGATAAAACCACCCTTATGGCAGAAAGTGAAGAAGAACTTAAGAGCCTCTTGATGAAAGTGAAAGAGGAGAGTGAAAAAGTTGGCTTAAAGCTCACCATTCAGAAAACTAAGATCATGGCATCTGGTCCCATCACTTCATGGGAAATAGATGGGGAAACAGTGGAAACAGTGTCAGACTTTATTTTTTGGGGCTCCAAAATCACTGCTGATGGTGATTGCAGCCATGAAATTAAAAGACGCTTACTCCTTGGAAGAAAAGTTATGACCAACCTAGATAGCATATTAAAAAGCAAAGACATCACTTTGCCAGCAAAGGTCCGTCTAGTCAAGGCTATGGTTTTTCCAGTGGTCATGTATGGATGTGAGAGTTGGACGGTGAAGAAAGCTGAGCACCGAAGAATTGATGCTTTTGAACTGTGGTGTTGGAGAAGACTCTTGAGAGTCCCTTGGACTGCAAGAAGATCCAACCAGTCAGTCCTAAAGGAGATCAGTCCTGGGTGTTCATTGGAAGGACTGATGCTGAAGCTGAAACTCCAATACTTTGACCACCTCATGTGAAGAGTTGACTCATTGGAAAAGACCCTAATGCTGGGAAGGATTGGGGGCAGGAGGAGAAGGAGACGACAGAGGATGAGATGGTTGGATGGCATCACCGACTCAATGGACATGGGTTTGGGTGAACTCCGAGAGTTGGTGATGGACAGGGAGGCCTGGCGTGCTGTGATTCATGGGGTCTCAAAGAGTCAGACAAGACTGAGTGACTGAACTTAACTGAGATGGAGAGATTATGCTGGATTATCAAATGGACTTCAATTGTCATCCCAAGGGTCTTTATGAAAGGGAGGTAAGAAAGTCCAAGGAGGAAGTAGGAAGCAGAGATTGGAGTGACATGAGAAAGAGGCCACCAGCCAAGGAATTCAGGCAGCCTCCAGAACCAACAGACAAGGAATCAAATTTTCCTCTGGAGCCTCCAGGAGAAACCAGCCCTGGCTACACCTTGATTTTAGCTCAGTGAGACTGAGTTTGGACTTCTTGCCTCCCGAGCTGTAAGAGAATAAGTGGATGTTGTTTGAAGCCAAGTTTGTGGTGATCTGTTTCAGCAGCTAGAGGCAATGAATGCGCCTGGGAGGCAGAGTTGTCGATGAAGATTTGCATGTGGGGGTTTGAGTGGGGAGTGCCCCTCACCTGTAGGGAGTGAAGGAAGCAAAGGTGGGCAGAGCAGGCTGCCGAAATGCTATGGAGTCACAGACAGTCACCGGCTACAGAGCGTCCTTAAAATTCTCCCACAGCTGGTCCTCCCAACACAGCCTGTGAACAACCCTGAGGATGTCTACCCTCCCCATCTTCAATACTGGGTATCCTGATACTGTGTCCTGCGGTTCCTCTGCTCTATGGGGACTGTGCTGTGTATAGGAATAACAGGGATAAGATCACATGCTAAGCATTAAGCAGTTTCAGAAAGTACTTTTGTTTCTCTGCATTTTTCATTATTTTGGGTCATTTGCAAAGCTGTAGAAATCATTTTAAAGAGAACAGGTAGGTCTTTTGTTTAATTACAATTCTAACAATTATCTACATTTCAGAAGAATTCTGTTTAGTTTTCTCCCAAAATGTATAGTACTCCACACTATTTGCAATCACAGTGAATGTACATTTTTGAATATCCTGCCTTCTTCAAGTCACATTGTATTGCATTTCTGACTAGATTTGAAGTTAGGACTCCAAAGCTCTGAAGCAAAAGGAGCAGGAGTTGTTGGCAGTCCCTCGGTGGCTGCGGAGGCAGGAGAGTTACTTCAAATGGGGGAGCCAGGCAGGAAGGCCTGTCTTCCTTGTCTCCTATAAAGTCTGTTTGATGAACTGTAGCCCGCTGTTCACCTTTGGCACTTATCAGATTTCCTGGTCCTGGTTCCAGTGGTAGGTGGTGATGAACATCAAGTACGCAGCAAAGAACTTCAACAAAAGCATTTGTTGGGAGGCCTGGCTTAATTTCAAACATCCTGGCTAGGATTCTATAGAAACCTGGGGTCACTCTGATGTTAGTGAGGTTGGGTTTCAGGTGCACCCAGAGGTGGCTCTAGGGCCAGGTTTGGCTGAGGCCCAAGGGTCCCTTTCCTGGGCTGGAGAGGCCTTGTCCTATACTGACGTCTCATTCAATGGCCTGAGACCTTTCATTTAGTGTGGAGGACTTGATTAGACCTGAGACTCCAGAGAGCTGCAGGCTCATGAGGCTTCCCACTTTGTGCTAAGACCTTGGGCACAGGAGAGTTGAGTGATTTTTTTAGTCACAAACATGATTTTGTTGTCAGTAAGAGGGTGGAAGGGACAGAGACTGCTAGGAGCCATGGGACTGGAGGATCACCTTTAGGGACACCTCTGATGAACTGATATTGGTTTATCTGTGATATGGCTCCTTTGGGAAAGAAGAAGGTGGATGAGAAGTTAGAATAGGAGGAGAAAAGGAGAGGGCAGTCTCTGCCATGAAGTGTGGCTCTGTTAATTGCTGCAGCTTTCTCTGTTAGTTAGATGGATGAGGAAAGTTCAAAGCCGTGTTGCTGTGGGTCCAAACTTTGGGGAGGAAAATGCTTTCACCAAGGGAGATGGTAAAGGCTCTAGGAACTGGAAGTTGTGATTATCACCTAGCCCTTTTGGGCTCCTCCTATCAGTGGATCAACAGGCAAAGAAAGGAGGTACTATGCTGGCTCAAGTAACTGACCGTGATCCCATGGGAGGCTAGGATTCCTGCTGTACAAAGAGGGAAGAGAAGAGTATGATGAGCCCAGGAGATTCGCTGGGGGCATCTCTTATACTTTTGTGCTCAGTGATAATTATAAATGGGCAACGGCAACCACTCAAACCTGACAAATAGAAGGCAACTGAAGACTCAGCCCCCCTCAGGGTTAGAGGTCTGGGTCACCCCAGCAAACATACAACCCAGACTAACACAAACATTGGCCAAAGGGGAGGGAAATCTAGAATGGGTAGTAGAGGGGTCAGATGAGAAATATCAGTTAAGACCTGGGGACAGCTGCAGCGGAGGAGCCTGTAGCTTGATTTGCCAACCCTCCATAAGTCTTTTTAGGAGACTGTGATTGGTTATTGCATTGAAGATTTGAACGTGTACCTTCACTCTCAGGAAAGAAGGATGGGCATCTTGTTCTCAGGCAAGATCGAGATACTGTAAGAAGGTGCAAATGGGACTTCCCTGGTGGTCCAGTTGCTAAGACTCTGAGCGGCCAGTTCAAAGGGCCTGGGTTTGATCCCTGGTCAGGGAACAAGATCCCACAGGCTGCAACTAAAGATCCTATATGTCTCAACTAAACAGTCTGCACATGGCAACTAAGATCCCATGTGCTGCAACTAATACCTGACACAGCCAAAATAAATATTAACAAAAAAGTGAAGGTGGATTTGAGTGGCATAAGAAAGGCTTCATCAGGACCATTTTGTCTACTACCTGTGATCAGCTCAATCAGTTATGCTTCCTAGCTCACACCATTCCCATGGGTATAAATCCCAGGCCACCATTACTCTTGCTCAAGACAAAAGAACGTCCATGCAAGGCACTAGTTGACAAGGAGACCACCATGTCTGTGCACTGGCCCAGGGGATCTCATGAAGGCTTAGATTCTTTAGCAGCATCCTGAATAGGCTGAGTGATGCGATCTGGAAGTGCAAGGGTATTTACTCCCCACAGAGCAAACCTTGACCAACGGGAGAATGAACAGGTGTATGTGCTTATGTATGGGCAGGTCCATATATGGTATTGAGTCAGCAACAGTTAGAATACCTGGGGTTTAGAGCCAGCATATAAAAGAAATAAAGATAGTTATTAATCCTAGCCTCTAAAATTATATTATTACCATAACTATTTGATATTAATTATTTCTAGTTTTCTTCCTATGCATATATCAAATACTTAACCATAATTACAAAAATTGAGATTCTACTATAGAGAGACATTTATATTGTTTTAAAAAGCGTTCTTGCATTGCATTTTCCTACATGATTCAATGTTTTGAAACAAATTCTTAATAAATTCAAAGTATTCATTCACATGAATTTACCATTTAAACTTTGTTTCATGGCTGGAAGGCCAGCTTTCTACTATTGAAAATGCTGAGATAAAAATCTTTATTCATAAACTTTGGTGTATATCTCTGATTATTTATTAAAGATGACTTTCTGCAAAGGGTTCACTTAACTGAAGGGATTCAGCATGACTTTCTGCAAAGGGTCACTTAATTGAAGGGATTCAGCATCCCCTCAGAAGCGGGGAGTGGTATCCGCCACAGGCTTCCATGGTGTGTGTGTCCCTGTCTTGCCCGTTTCTCTCCTTCAGCCAGTCCTTCACCTGGGACTGGAGGCCAAGCAGGCTCTAGGCCTTCAGCTTCCTGCTGGCTGGGAGCAGCCGTTTGTGGCTGTGGTTCACCCAGGACTTGTGATGCTGATGCTGTCCCTCCTCTTATCAGCTCCACATATTTCTTTTGCAGAAGTCAGTGACACAAGATCTTCTCTGCATCTCATATCAAAGCTGCATAGATGGTAGATCTTCTCTTATCGAGGAGGACAGTGAGGAGGGCCCAGTGTGAACCAAATGCATCTAAACTTGAGGTTCTCAACTGAGGCTGATTCCTGCCCAGCTCCTTCACAACCTGCCCTGACCACCACCACCCCACACCCCCTCAACCCCACAACATGACATCTCCCCTGGGGGACATTTAGCAAAGCCTGGAGACATCTTTGGTTCAGAACTTGGAGGAGAAGGGGTTGTTGATACTGGCATCTAATGGGGAGAGACCAGGGATGCTCTAAACACCCTACAATTCAGCATGTTCGTAGTGATTCTGAAGAGCCCTAAAGATGACTCAGAGTTGATGATGAAGGCAGGGAAGGATCTGCTGTACTTTCTTGTTTAAGGTGGACATAGGGGTCCTGCCTCTCCAGGGAACCCCTTTCTTCTCTTTCTCTCCCTATTGTTCTTCACTGTATCCTCTCTGTCTCTCACACACACACCACACACTCACCCCTTTCAAGG
The DNA here is from genome assembly GCF_054371585.1 of Giraffa tippelskirchi. Classification (NCBI taxonomy): domain Eukaryota; kingdom Metazoa; phylum Chordata; class Mammalia; order Artiodactyla; family Giraffidae; genus Giraffa; species Giraffa tippelskirchi. Next base: position 32,916,630 of record NC_137286.1, on the reverse strand, counting down.
CTTCTGGAATGCCTGATGCTGGGAGAAGAGAACAGCAGAGAGAGGAGACACACGCTCAGGTCTGGAAGCCAGGTGTTCACTGAGATTTATTGGGAGTTCTGTGACCTGGAGGGGCCTTCCTGAGGATTAGGGACGTGACGGGGCTTTAAGAGGAAAACCAGAGGCAGATCCAGGGTGAGTGGCACAGAGAACCTGCAGGAGTCCCGCTCCGGTTTCCCCTCAGGCTGGCCCAGGTTCCAGGTTAATTCTCGCTCAGGACCTCATCAATCCAGGGCCGGTAATGGGAGATCCGGGTGAAGACGGCGGGGGGCTTTGCGCCGGACTGTCCATAGGAGACAATGCCCTGGGCCACCCCAGCACACAGAAGAGGGCCCCCCGAGTCTCCCTGTGGGACAGAGAAGGAAAGGCAGAGAGAGAGGTGAGCCAGGGGACCCACCCCGTCCTCCCTGTGGTCTCAACTCTGAGTTGGTTGGACCTGCCATCAGACTCAGAACACTGGCTCCTCATGAGGTGATGTGTCTCTGATGCTGTTTCCTTTCCTTCCTGGCACCCCCTGACCCTGGGTGGCACCCCCTGACCCTGAGCAGACCCTGGTCAGAGACCACATGGGGCCGAGGGAGGAGGATCTGCAGAGGGACAGTCCCAGTCCTCAGACCTGAGGTCTCACACTTTGTCACTGGCTGACACTCCGAACTCCATCTCCTTCCAAAGGTGTCTGCACCCTGGACAGTGATTTGTGGGGAAGACCGTAGTCTGAGAATCACCTTAAATGCAGATTTTCTGCTCTGGGGATTGCCCACACACAGCTGGAGATTGTGGTCAAAAGCAGTGAAGTGGCTGCAGGCCTGGGGCTCCATGAGTCTCAGCTTCACCTCTTGCAGAGTGCTGGACGCTGGTTCCTTCACATCTGTTTTACCCCAACCAGCCACCCAGCACATTCTCCCAGGAGGGATGAAGGTGAATTGGGGTGGAAGGGGGAGGGTCCCCACGGCCAGGGTCAGGTTGGCTTTCTCCTTCAACTGTGAAGGAAATGAGGGCTGTCAGTGATGGAAATGGGCTTGGGGACACTTGGAGGCAACCAGGGAGGGACAGGGCAGCTGCTCCAACTTAGAACCACTTGCAGAGGCTGAGCTGAGGCGTGCTGGTGAGAGGTTGGGAAAGTGTGAGGGTAATGGGACCTGAAGGAGAAGCCCTGGAGAACAGGGAGTGGAGAAGGAAGCCCTGGAGAACAGGGAGCGGGAAGGAAGCCCTGGAGAACAGGGAGTGGGTAGGAAGCCCTGGAGAACAGGGAGTGGGAAGGAAGCCCTGGAGAACAGGGAGTGGAGAAGGAAGCCCTGGAGAACAGGGAGCAGGGAAGGAAGCCCTGGACAACAGGGAGTGGGAAGGAAGCTCTAGAGGACAGGGAGCGGGAAGGAAGCCCTGGAGAACAGGGAGTGGGAAGGAAGCTCTAGAGGACAGGGAGTGGGAAGGAAGCCCTGGAGAACAGGGAGTGGGAAGGAAGCCCTGGACAACAGGGAGCAGGGAGTGGGGAAGGAAGCTCTAGAGGACAGGGAGTGGGTAGGGGAAGAATTTGCACCTTCAGTAACATGACTGGGGGAAAGCCCAGAGCAGGGGGCCCCAAGGGGTGGTCTTCTCTGCACAGAATGTGTGACACAGTGCTGAAGTCCTGTGTTCCCTTCAACTTCTGGCCTTGGCACTTGGCTGATCTCTGAGCAGCATGGGATATGGAAACGGTGGAGACAGGAACCTGGAGAGCTGGTCATGCAGGGGGACAGAGGAGGGTTGAGTGAGGGCAGAATGGGAGTTGGGGGAAACCTTAGGTGAGCGTGACTGCGAGGCATCCAAGGCCAGCTTGGCTTCTGTGCCTGGAGCAAGGACAGCAGACACCAGAGCCGCCTGAGAGGACGAGGGCAGAACACGGGGCGAGAGCGGATTCCAAAGACGCCTGTCCCAACCTGAAGCCAGCTGGTGCACCCTCTGTGTTCAGGCCCTGGGGTTCTGTGTTCCAGGGGAGATCCTCAGGGGCACAGAGAGCAAGCCACACTCCCGCCCCTACATGGCCTACCTGGAAATCGTCACCTCGCAGGGTAAGCAGGTGGCTTGTGGTGGCTTCCTGATAAGAAGGGACTTTGTGCTGACGGCTGCGCACTGTGCAGGAAGGTGAGACAATGGGTCCCATTTATCTCCAAATGGGAGGTAAGCACCCAGGGGAGCAACCAGGGACAGCCGCTGGGGGCCTGAGGGGGAGCTCCGAGGGCTGGGTCTCTTTAGGGAGAGACAATACTTGGCCTTAAGGAAATCATTCTCAGAGCAGAACAGCTGTCCGGACCCTCAGTCACTGTGAGCTCAGCTCCCCTCAGAGGAAAGGGGACCTCATCCCAGTGCCCCTCTTTTAAAAGCAGCTCCCCCTCCCCAACCCCAACACAAGAGATGCGGGACCTCTTCAGGGTCCCACCCAGTTCATGGACCACTTCCTCTACGCCCTTTTCAAGAAGACTGGCCTTTAGTTTCCAGGGACCTGAAGCCACCCTTTCCATGGGAGACAGAGAACAGGGTCCACCTGAGACCCCACTACTTCCCATTTCCTTGGACACCTCTGATCTGAGAGAGGTGCCCTCATTAGGGCACCTTGATTAGGAAGTACCTACCCTGTCCCCCGGGTCCTCCAAGGCCCGCTCACTCCCCGGCAGGTCCTGAGGGCCTTGGAAATTATCTGTGTTCCCTGGGAAAGCTCTTCCTTCGGTAAAGCCCGAGCCCCTCCCATACCATGAGTAGCTCAGGGGAGGTGGGAAGAGATCACTGACCCTGGGAGAGACTCCATGCCCTTTCTCAGAGTGGGCATATCTCAGGAGACACCCCACCATCAGCATCTCACCTTGTCCTTCTTCTCCCTCACATAGGTCTGTGGTGGTCACCCTCGGAGCCCATGACATAGAAGACAAAGAAGACACATGGCAGAGGCTCGAAGTCATAGAACAGTTTCCTCACCCGGAATGTGAACACTCCATTGGTCCCCACGACATCATGTTACTGAAGGGGCAAATTCTTCCCCTACCCATTCCCTGTCCTCTAGAGCTTCCTTCCCCACTCCCTGCTCCCTGTTCTCCAGGGCTTCCTTCCCTGCTCCCTGTTGTCCAGGGCTTCCTTCCTGCTCCCTGTTGTCCAGGGCTTCCTTCTCCACTCCCTGCTCCCTGTTCTCCAGGGCTTCCTTCCCCACTCCCTGCTCCCTGTTCTCCAGGGCTTCCTTCCCTACTCCTTGTTTTCCAGGGCTTTCTTCCCACTCCCTGTTCTCCAGGGCTTCCCTCCCCACTACCTGTTCTCCAGGGCTTCCTTCCTGCTCCCTGTTCTCCAGGGCTTCCTTCCTGCTCCCTGTTCTCCAGGGCTTCCTTCCCACTCCCTGTTGTCCAGGGCTTCCTTCTCCACTCCCTGCTCCCTGTTGTCCAGGGCTTCCTTCTCCACTCCCTGCTCCCTGTTCTCCAGGGCTTCCTTCTCCACTCCCTACTCCCTGTTCTCCAGGGCTTCCTTCTCCACTCCCTGCTCCCTGTTCTTCAGGGCTTCCTTCCCACTCCCTGTTCTCCAGGGCTTCCTACCCACTCCCTGTTCTTCAGGGCTTCCTTCCCACTCCCTTTTCTCCAGGGCTTCCTTCCCACTCCCTGTTCTCCAGGGCTTCCTTCTCCACTCCCTGCTCCCTGTTCTTCAGGGCTTCCTACCCACTCCCTGTTCTTCAGGGCTTCCTTCCCACTCCCTGTTCTCCAGGGCTTCCTTCTCCACTCCCTGCTCCCTGTTGTCCAGGGCTTCCTTCCCTGCTCCCTGTTCTCCAGGGCTTCCTTCCCACTCCCTGTTCTCCAGGGCTTCCTTCCCACTCCCTTTTCTCCAGGGCTTCCTTCCCACTCCCTGTTCTCCAGGGCTTCCTTCTCCACTCCCTGTTCTCCAGGGCTTCCTTCTCCACTCCCTGTTCTCCAGGGCTTCCTTCCCACTCCCTGTTCTCCAGGGCTTCCTACCCACTCCCTGTTCTTCAGGGCTTCCTTCCCACTCCCTGTTCTCCAGGGCTTCCTTCTCCACTCCCTGTTCTTCAGGGCTTCCTTCCCACTCCCTTTTCTCCAGGGCTTCCTTCCCACTCCCTGTTCTCCAGGGCTTCCTACCCACTCCCTGTTCTCCAGGGCTTCCTTCCCACTCCCTATTCTCCAGGGCTTCCTTCTCCACTCCCTGTTCTTCAGGGCTTCCTTCCCACTCCCTGTTCTCCAGGGCTTCCTTCTCCACTCCCTGCTCCCTGTTCTTCAGGGCTTCCTTCCCACTCCCTGTTCTCCAGGGCTTCCTACCCACTCCCTGTTCTTCAGGGCTTCCTTCCCACTCCCTGTTCTCCAGGGCTTCCTTCTCCACTCCCTGTTCTTCAGGGCTTCCTTCCCACTCCTTTTTCTCCAGGGCTTCCTTCCCACTCCCTGTTCTCCAGGGCTTCCTTCTCCACTCCCTGCTCCCTGTTCTTCAGGGCTTCCTTCCCACTCCCTGTTCTCCAGGGCTTCCTACCCACTCCCTGTTCTTCAGGGCTTCCTTCCCACTCCCTGTTCTCCAGGGCTTCCTTCCCCACTCCCTGCTCCCTGTTGTCCAGGGCTTCCTTCCCGCTCCCTGTTGTCCAGGGCTTCCTTCCCTGCTCCCTGTCCTCTAGAGCTTCCTTCCCACTCCCTGTTGTCCAGGGCTTCCTTCCCTGCTCCCTGTTCTCCAGGGCTTCCTTCTCCACTCCCTGTTCTCCAGGGCTTCCTTCCCACTCCCTGTTCTCCAGGGCTTCCTACCCACTCCCTGTTCTCCAGGGCTTCCTTCCCGCTCCCTGTTCTCCAGGGCTTCCTTCTCCACTCCCTGTTCTCCAGGGCTTCTCCTTCAGGTCCCATTACCCTCACACATTCCCAACCTCTCACCAGCACGCCTCAGCTCAGCCTCTGCAAGTGGTTCTAAGTTGGAGCAGCTGCCCTGTCCCTCCCTGGTTGCCTCCAAGTGTCCCCAAGCCCATTTCCATCACTGACAGCCCTCATTTCCTTCACAGTTGAAGGAGAAAGCCAACCTGACCCTGGCCGTGGGGACCCTCCCCCTTCCACCCCAATTCACCTTCATCCCTCCTGGGAGAATGTGCTGGGTGGCTGGTTGGGGTAAAACAGATGTGAAGGAACCAGCGTCCAGCACTCTGCAAGAGGTGAAGCTGAGACTCATGGAGCCCCAGGCCTGCAGCCACTTCACTGCTTTTGACCACAATCTCCAGCTGTGTGTGGGCAATCCCCAGAGCAGAAAATCTGCATTTAAGGTGATTCTCAGACTACGGTCTTCCCCACAAATCACTGTCCAGGGTGCAGACACCTTTGGAAGGAGATGGAGTTCGGAGTGTCAGCCAGTGACAAAGTGTGAGACCTCAGGTCTGAGGACTGGGACTGTCCCTCTGCAGATCCTCCTCCCTCGGCCCCATGTGGTCTCTGACCAGGGTCTGCTCAGGGTCAGGGGGTGCCACCCAGGGTCAGGGGGTGCCAGGAAGGAAAGGAAACAGCATCAGAGACACATCACCTCATGAGGAGCCAGTGTTCTGAGTCTGATGGCAGGTCCAACCAACTCAGAGTTGGGACCACAGGGAGGAGGGGTTGCTTCCCCAGCTCACCTCTCTCTCTGCCTTTCCTTCTCTGTCCCACAGGGAGACTCGGGGGGCCCTCTTCTGTGTGCTGGGGTGGCCCAGGGCATTGTCTCCTATGGACAGTCCAGCGCAAAGCCCCCCGCCGTCTTCACCCGGATCTCCCATTACCGGCCCTGGATCGATGAGGTCCTGAGCGAGAATTAACCTGGAACCTGGGCCAGCCTGAGGGGAAACCGGAGCGGGACTCCTGCAGGTTCTCTGTGCCACTCACCCTGGATCTGCCTCTGGTTTTCCTCTTAAAGCCCCGTCACGTCCCTAATCCTCAGGAAGGCCCCTCCAGGTCACAGAACTCCCAATAAATCTCAGTGAACACCTGGCTTCCAGACCTGAGCGTGTGTCTCCTCTCTCTGCTGTTCTCTTCTCCCAGCATCAGGCATTCCAGAAGCCTTGAAAGGGGTGAGTGTGTGGTGTGTGTGTGAGAGACAGAGAGGATACAGTGAAGAACAATAGGGAGAGAAAGAGAAGAAAGGGGTTCCCTGGAGAGGCAGGACCCCTATGTCCACCTTAAACAAGAAAGTACAGCAGATCCTTCCCTGCCTTCATCATCAACTCTGAGTCATCTTTAGGGCTCTTCAGAATCACTACGAACATGCTGAATTGTAGGGTGTTTAGAGCATCCCTGGTCTCTCCCCATTAGATGCCAGTATCAACAACCCCTTCTCCTCCAAGTTCTGAACCAAAGATGTCTCCAGGCTTTGCTTAATGTCCCCCAGGGGAGATGTCATGTTGTGGGGTTGAGGAGGTGCGGGGTGGTGGTGGTCAGGGCAGGTTGTGAAGGAGCTGGGCAGGAATCAGCCTCAGTTGAGAACCTCAAGTTTAGATGCATTTGGTTCACACTGGGCCCTCCTCACAGTCCACCGCGATAAGAGAAGATCTATTATCTGTGCAGCTTTGATATGAGATGCAGAGAAGATCTTGTGTCACTGACTTCTGCAAAAGGAATATGTGGAGCTGATAAGAGGAGGGACAGCATCAGCATCACAAGTCCTGGGTGAACCACAGCCACAAACGGCTGCTCCCAACCACACTAGCCTGTGTGACCTCAACAATGTCCAGCACTGTGGGCAACGCAGAGAGAGCAGGTCAGTCCTGTGACGACGGGGGACACTAACTCTATACCCTTTGCCCAGGAGTAGAACAGCCTTGATGTGTAGGATGGAGCCTGCCCCCTGGGTTCTGTGTAATTACCTGCTGCTGTGAGAGCACACCTGAATTGGGTAATAGGCTCGTCCTTCATGCTGAGTGTCAGCCTGAACCCCTGCTTCTGTGTCCTTGGAGACTAGCCTGGAGTCAACAGTCCTGCAGTGTCTTCATGTGGAGCAGATCGGGGATCTGGGGGGAGGAGATGGAGCTGCCACCTGCGTGCAGTGAAGCACTGTCAATGTCCAGGCTCAGGGCTTGGCAGCTGAGAAGCCCACGGAGCTTGCCCTGTGCTCTGATGGAGGCCCTGTAAGGCTACCATCACCTAGAGGGGTCTTAAGATGGGTGAGGGGGCAGGACCAGGAGGAGAGCTGGCTCAGTCCTTCCCTTTTCATGTCCTCAGGGGGACTCTGGAGTGTGACAATGTAGCCCCCGGGCATTGTCTCCTATGGACAAAATAATGTGTCACTTCCAGGGTCCTGCACCAGAGTCTGAAGTTTCCTGCCCTGGATAAAGAAAACCATGAAAAGCTGCTGACTGCAGGAACCAGAACATCTTCCCTGGGGCTGATCCAGAATCACACTTCGGGGTTGGGGGTGCCTGCAGCTCAGTAACTGTCAGCTGGGCTTGAAGGGCTGGTTGCTTATTTATTCACTGACTCCTATTCACAAATACTCACTGTGTGTTTAGAAAGGCAATGAAAGGATTCTGCTGTTTTCTGCTTCCTCCTCTCCTCCCTCCCACCATCTCTTCCCCTAAACCCCGTGCAAAGCTGTCACCCAGGTCTGCTTACCCACACCTGTCTTCCAGGGCCGGCCCTCCTGCAAGGGTTGAAGCTGAGCACCATCAGGGGAAAACGTCAACCTCTCTGGTCCTGGGGCTCAGGGTGAGCTCCTTAGCTCCTTGCTCTGTGTGTATGGCAGGGAGGAGTGGGTCACACCATGAGGCTGCAGTTCCAGGACAGAGGCCTGCCTACTGGGGAGGGGGACTTCCTGAGCTGACCTTTAACCCCCACAGCCAGAGGAGCTGGCCCAGAGCAGGGCTGGGTCTCCTGAGAAGCCCCTCGTTCTCATCCAGACTGAGTAGGAGTGTTATTACATGTAACTCTAGAACGTCAGTCATTTTGTTTCTAGACATGAAGATAGTGCTCTTCTCAGTGGAGCATCCTCGCCCCCTGGGGAGGGGGCAGCAGGGAGGGAAGAGAAGGAACAGGGCAGCCTTATTTTTTTACTCTTAATGTGCTGTGCTGTGCTTAGTTGCTCAGTCGTGTCCGACTCCTTGTGAACCCATAAACTGTAGCCTGCCAGGCTCCTCTGTCCATGGAATTCTCCAGGCAAGAATACTGGAGTGGGTAGCTTTTCCCTTCTCCAGGGGATCTTCCCAACCCAGCGATCGAACCCAGGTCTTACCACATTGCAGGTGGATTCTTTACCAGCTGAGCTACCAGGGAAGCCCACTCTTAAGATAGCAGGCAGGAATGTCCTTGCACACGCTCAATTGGTAGGAACACCCATTTGAAAGCAATTAGAATCTGATTCTAAACACTCATCCATTGGATGGGCCAGAAACAGGCTCCCTGTCATGGCTGCAAGCTCCTGCCTGTGCAAACCAAACTGCAGTCAGTGAGGCCCATGTGGTCTGGACAAATGGAGAAATGCCTCTGCTCTTAGGCCGTCATGGTTACTTCTGCTCCACAGGGTCCAAGACGACCTAGACTTTTCATCCTTGGGAAGGTCTTGGTTTGGAGAGAATGTGATTTTTGCTGAGCAGGGATCTCCCTGTGCTGGTCTCCCCTCTCCAGACACTTCCAGCTGCCATCCCTCCAGGGTCTTGACTGCTGTGCTGAGCTGCCTGGGAGCTGAGCCCTAGTTCCAGCTCTTGGTTGGTGCCGCCCTACCCCTAACACAGGACTGTGCTTCTCTGAGGCATGTGTCAATACTCAAGGATACAGTTACTCTAAAGGCAGGCCCTTTCCCCTCTGGTTGTGCACAAATCATGCAGCAACACAATCTCCTAGTGACCTGGGGCACGTTTACAAAGGAAGAGCAGTGAAGACACAGCTTCTGATTTAGAGCTGAAAAAATCCCCAGACGTACTAGGACCCAGCTCGTTGTTTGAAAATCACACAAAAGGAAAACAAAGAAACAAAAACATAGTGTTTAAAAAAGGAGCCCAACCACATACATATTCAGCTCAAGTATAACATTCACTTTGAGGAAATGGTTCTGTGGTTGAAGAAGTTTAAGAATATTTGTTGCAGACTCTCGTCCTCCTTCGAGAGATGCGGGAGACAGAGTCCCAGGAGGGACAGTGAGCGCCTGGAGCACCACAGAGTTAGGACAAAGCCTGGGCTCAGCCAGGCCCCCTGAGAGCCAGGACAGCAAGAGACTTCCATGTTTTCTAACCCTGCCCACTGATGACTTCCTGCCGTCTCTGGACAAGACAGGAACCTCTGCTCAGATACCTCCCTCCATGCACAGCGAGCCTCTGGGCTCCCATGGCAGCCGTTCTCTGACAAGTACTCAGACAGCTTCCTGGTGAGCTGTTCTGTCTGCTCATGGGCACAATCAGATGAAGGTGGGTAAGCACCTAAAGCATGCTGATTTCTTCAATCTTCTGGTCTGTGGAAAGGTCCTCCATCCCCCACTTTTAAGGAAACAATCCTTAACTTGTTTAAAGATCTTTGCAATGGAAATAAGAAACAAAATACAATAAAATATCCTTGGACTTCCCTGGTGGCTCAGTGGATAAGAATCTGCCTGCCAATGCAGGGGGCATGAATTCCATCCTTGATCTGGGAAGATTCCACATGGTTCAGAACAACTAAGCCTATGCAGGACAACTACTGAGCCCGCGTGCTGTAACTACTGATGCCTGTGTGCTTAGAGCCTATGCTCTGCAGCAAGCGCAGCCACCACAATGAGAAGCTTGCACACCTGAACAAAGAAATCCCCTGCTTGCTACAACTAGAGAAAGCCCACGTGGAGCAATGAAGACCCTGCACAGCCAGAAATAAATAAAGAAATGAATACAATTTAAAAAATATCTGTAATGACCTCCAATGAAATGCCTCTACTGACCAAGGCCTATCCCGCCACTTTTTCCCTCCAGACCCACAAGAAGATTCAGTTCCCAATATACCTGGGGAGAGAATTGCCAGGCCAGCTCTGGGGATAATGGACCTGAAAGATCAAGCCCTTGCTAGTTTGTTTTGGGAATGTGCTTTGGAACAGGGATGGCTCTGCCTTCCCGGCCCATGACCATGCTGCTGTTGGTACCACTCACTGTGGTCTCGCAGGGTTTATTTCCTGTCTCTCTATCCCACACAACACGACTTTTGGCCAACAATCGTTTTACTGTGAAAGAACGTTGAAGCCATGAGTTCATGTCCCATATCACCCAGAAACAGCTGGCCTGAGAATCGTGTAAGACTTAGTAATGCAGATAGTGGAAAGACAACCACCTTCAAGATTGGGATACTGTCTTTCAGAATGTGGTATATGCTTTAAGCCAGCAGTGAGTATAGGGTGTTGTTTCTCTCACAGTTAGAATACACGGTTGTAGAAACAAAGAAGTGACCATAGGAGTGGCTCTTATTCCTACTATTAAACCTATTAACTCAGTCTCAGAAGTTTTACTTCCATCTCTATTATCTTGGACTCTTCTGATTCCAGCACAAGCTGGAATCAAGATTGCTGGGAGAAATATCAATAACCTCAGATATGCAGATGACACTACCCTTATGGCAGAAAGTGAAGAAGAACTAAAGAGGCTCTTGATGAAAGTGAAAGAGGAGAGTGAATAAGTTGGCTTAAAGCTCAACATTCAGAAAACTAAGATCATGGCATCTTGTCCCATCACTTCATGGCAAATAGATGGGGAAACAGTGGCTGAGTTTATTTTTTCTGGGCTCCAAAATCACTGCAGATTGTGATTGCAGCCATGAAATTAAAAGACGCTTACTCCTTGGAAGGAAAGTTATGACCAACCTAGACAGCATATTAAAAAGCAGAGATATTACTTTGCCAACAAAGGTCCATCTAGTCAAGGCTATGGTTTTTCCAGTGGTCGTGTATGGATGTGAGAGTTGGACTATAAAGAAAGCAGAGCGCCGAAGAATTGATGCTTTTGAACTGTGGTGTTGGAGAAGACTCTTGAGAGTCCCTTGGACTGCAAGGAGATCCAACCAGTCCATCCTAAAGGAGATCAGTCCTGGGTGTTCATTGGAAGGACTGATGTTGAAGCTGAAACTCCAATACTTTGACCACCTCATGCAAAGAGCTGACTCATTGGAAAAGACTCTGATGCTGGGAAAGATTGAGGGCAGAAAGAGAAGGGGATGACAGAGGATGAGATGGCTGGATGGCATCACCGACTCGATGGACATGGGTTTGGGTGGACTCAGGGAGTTGGTGATGGACAGGGAGGCCTGGCATGCTGCGGTTCATGGGATTGCAAAGAGTTGGACATGACTGAGCGACTGAACTGAACTGAACTTCTGATTTTTAGAGGCCTTAATTTGTAGGAAAGCAATTGACAGACAGATAAACTTACTATGCAAGTTAGGTGGGTGATCCTAATTGCCAAGGGAAGATGAGATTCCCCGTGTTACATCTTGGTAACTTGGTATTTCCATTCCTATTAGTGATGGTCAGTGAAAGGCTACTTTAGCTCAATAAAGGTAAAACCACTAAGATCCTTCAAGAATAATGTGTTGCGTCACCACACCAGACAAAGAACCCCACTAGCGGAGATACTTGAGATAAGATTCCTCTGTATGCTTCTCAGATGTCCATTGTGTCGGTGATGCCATCCAACCATCTCATCCTCTGGCATCCCCTTCTCCTCCTGCTCTCAATCTTTCCCAGCATCAGGGTCTTTTCAAATGAGTCAGCTCTTCACATCAGGTGGCCAAAGTACTGGAATTTCAGCTTCAACATCAGTCTTTCCAATGAATACCCAGGACTGATCTCCTTTAGGATGCACTGGCTGGATCTCCTTGCAGTCCAAGGGACTCTTAAGAGTCTTCTCCAACACCATAGTTCAAAAGCATCAGTTCTTCGGTGCTCAAATTTCTTTATCCATACATGACCACTGGAAAAACCATAGCCTTGACTAGATGGACCTTTGCTGACAAAGTAATGTCTCTGCTTTTTAATATGCTGTCTAGATTGGTCATAACTTTCCTTCCAAGGAGTTACCTGATTACCATCAGGCTTATATATATATCAATATATATACATCAGTATTCTATAACTGTAATTATTTTCAATTGTTGGCCTCTTAAGTTTAATACATCCTTTAACAACTCTGAATTTTTATCACTCTCATTGTTCATTTTTTTGACATTGTATTTTATGAATTTTTATTTCAAGTATTCGTTAACTGTCTATTGTGGATACAGATGATTTTACTACTTTCATCTTTTAACTTTCCTACTAGCTTTATAAGTGGTTGATAGCTACCTTGAAGGTCGTTGTTGTTCAGTTGCTCAGTCATGTCCAACTCTGCGACCTCATGGACTGCAGCATGCCTGGCTTCCTTGTCCTTCACTCTCTCCCAGACAAATATACCTTCATTTTTCCTTACCAGTGAGACTTTTTCTTTGATAATTTTCATACTTCTAGTTGTGGTCTTTTTTTTTCATTTAGAGAAGACCATATAACATTTCTTATAAGGCTGTCTTTGTGTTGCTGAACTCCTAGCTTTTGCTTGTTGTAAAACTTTAAGTTTCTCCTTCAAATATAGCCTGCCCAGTGGAATACTCTTGGTTATAAGATTTTTTTTTTCCTTTCATCACTAGAAATATATCATGCCACTCCCTCTGGGTTGCAAATTTTCTGTTGAAAAGTCTTCTGGTAGCTGGTAGTTCCCCTATACATAACTTTTTGCTTTTCCTTTACTGATTTTAATGTTCATATTAATATAAAATTAATATCTAATTTTTGCCATTTCAATTACAGTGTCTTAGTGAGGTCATCTTTGTGTTTATCTTGTTTGGGACTGTCTGTGTTTCCTGGACCTGGATATTTCTTTCTTTTCCTACGTTAGGGAAGTTTTCAGCTATTATGTCTTCAAATATGGTCTCTAACACTTTCCTTCTCTCTTCTCCTTCTGGGACTCCTATACTGTGAATATCAGTATCCTTGATATTATCTCAGAGTTCTCTTAAACTGTCCTCATTAAAAACATTCCTTTTTTCTCTCTCTCTCTTTTTTTTTTCTGTTCAGTTTGAGTGATTTCCACGGCTCTCTCTTCTATTTTGCTGACCACTCCACTGTATCATCTAATCTACTAGTGATTCCTTCTAGTGTATTTTAAATTTCAGTTATTGTATTCTTCAGTTCTGCTTAGGTCTTTAGATTTTCTAACTCTTTGTTTTTATACAGATCAACTCTTTGATTGTGATATATGTTGCAATAATTTTTTTCCAAGTTATTGTCTGTATTTTGCTTTTGCTTATGCTTGATTTTTGAGATATAAACTTTAAAAAACTGTGTTTTACATATCACAATTTATTTATCAATTTCTTCTTTTAATGTTTCTGTATTTAGAGTAATTGCTAGAAGACCTCTAATTTTATGAAGGGATTTATCCACATTTGTTTATTACTATGGTTTTATTTCATACATTTATGTCTCATATTTTGCACTTACTCAGGTGGTTTATGTGTTGTATGACTCTAACATATTGCTCCAATATCATTTATTAAAAAGTGCTACGTTTCCCCAGTGATTTTTTTTTTAAATGTCACCTTAGTGTAAACTACATTTTCATATGTGCTTGGAAATGTTTCTGGATTTTCTATTCTTTTTCTTTGGTCTGTCTGTCTGATCACAAGTGGGCAAAACACTGTTTTCAGAAAATGCATCTTACAGGATGTTTTTAATAGCTGACTAGTTTTATTCCTTCATGCTATTTTCCATATAAATTTTAGACATTAGCTAGAACTTCCTAACATTAGGAGAAAAAAAATTTTTTTTAATTGGAATCACATTTTTATATTAACTTTGGGAGAATCAGTGCCTTTTTGGTGTGGTTCTTACCCTATCAGAGAACTAAGACTATCTTTCTATTTCTAAAGTCTGTTTTTATGTTCTTCAGGAATCCTTTAACATTTTGTTCAAATGGTGTTTCACAATTCTGGTTGTGTTTTTCCCAAGCCCTTTATGTTTTTTTGTTGCTGCTGTGACAGATTATATTTTCAAATGTATCTTCAAACTGGTTGTTGTTCATATATGTGAAGGCTATGGATTTCCTTTTAATTTTGAAGTAATCTCAAGCTTATGTAAAAGTAGCAATTATAATACAAAAAACTTTTGTTTTCCTGAACCATTTGAGAGTAAAGTTACTGACATGGTGTTCCATCAGTTCTCAAAAACTGTAGAGTGCAATTTCTACAAACGGGGAAATGTGTATGTGACCACAATTCAACCATCAAATCCAGGAAATTAACATTGATGCCACCAATACCATCTAATCTTCAGACAGTAAGAAACTGGGTCACTTGCGTTAATATGTTTAATTATTTGATTAGTCCCCACAAAGATTTATAAAACATATCTCTTATTCATCTTCTCCAAGTGCCTCCCCTGCTCTCCCCACCCAGGCTCTGGTGATCCATGTCATGCAGCCACTTCAAAGCAATGCCTACCTCACCCTATTTGTCCTGCTTTGACACATCCCACCAGACTGCCCTTACGGTTGGAGTTCCTGAATCCTCCTTGAGCTCCTTTACCACCTACTGGTCAACCCTTGTGTAAACACCCTCCTCACAGCGCTTGGATGTTCACTCCCTATATAGTAGTAGTAGTAGTAGTAAAAGTCGCTCAGTCGTGTCCGACTCTTTGCGACCCCATGGACTGTAGCCCACCAGGCTCCCCTGTCCATGGAATTCTCCAGGCAAGAATACTGGAGTGGGTTTCCATGTCCTTCTCCATTCCCTATGGAAGGCAACATTCCTCACTTCACTTATATTCTGATATCTCATCCAAGTCATCCAGTGCAGGGCGTCCAAGCCCATGTAGGATGAAGACACCCCTTGGTTTACTGTGACTCTCTTGCCAGAATCACTGTTGACCATGGGCTTTGTTTCTTTAACTCAAGTGTTGTTGCTTTTTAAGAGGCTTGGGATCAAGATGTTTAGAAACAACAATTTTTTTGATTCCATGACTTTCTCCATTTTCATGATGGGGACATGACTGCCGTTGTGTATCTCCATCCCACAGGCTCTTCTTACATGACTACAACAAAGGAGGTCTAGGGCCCTCCTTTTATAATCTGGGTGAGGGGAGTCCTTGATTGCTTCAAGCAGTGGAATATGTTAGAATAGGTGCCATATGACATCAAAATATAGGTAATGGAAAAAACACAGCTTCTAGATGGCTCACTTTTTAGGAGATGTTCACTCTGGGGAAACCAACCACTGTGTTATGAGGGAGCCAAAGAATCCCATGAAGTGAGACAACTTGAGGGGCTCTTATGGAGAAAAACTAATGTGCCGAGTGGTTAGCCAGCACCAACCACTGGGCATGTGTGAGCAATCCTTCAAGTGATTCAGCCTCCAGGCTTCAAGCAGCCCTGATGCCAAGGTGAGTAGAGGGATGCCAACCACACTGTACCCTGACCAAAATGCAGATAGGTAAAGCAATGTTGCTGTTATTTTAAACCACTGAGTCCTTTAGTAAGTGGAATAAGCCCTCTTCAGCATCACTTTCACACCATTATGTCTATTCCACACCATGGATCTTGCCTTTATAGTCTGATCATGATGGTTTATCTCCTCTACATGAAGCAAGGAATCTCATCTCCAATATTTCTCACATTCTTGCTGAAGAAGGGGTCTCAATACACAATCACCCTGGTGATTTAAAATGAACCCACAAAGACTTTCTTTGATCTATATCATCATGAGGCCCAGGTTTTGGGGGCTCAGGCACTTGAGGACTTAAGGACTGGCTGATGCAACCCCTCCCTGATCCCCACCCAACCCAATGGATGAAAACTTACCAGAGGCTTTAATTAAATTCAAATTCATAGTCCACTCTGACCCCAAAATGTGGTTTGAGGCTTTCAGAGAAGGCTCACATGATAAAGGCCAGAACATGGGAGGGGACACTCAGGGTTAAAAGACCAGAAGGAAGCGGTAGCTGCTCAGATCTGGGCAGTCGTCCTGGAGAGATGGTCCTGCGGCTGCTCCTGGTGGCCCTTCTTCTGTCCCCCACTGGGGAGGCAGGTGAGTAATAGTCCCACCCTCAGAGGCCCAGTCTCACCCCGCATGCACAGACCTGCTCAGATGCTACGCTCATGCACAGCCTAGGCCTGGTCCATCTAAGAAAATTTCTGAACTCAGGGTAACCTTGATCCTATCTCCCCTCTTCAAACTTTGGCTCCATGAGCACAGAGGGCATGCTGGAATCTCTCTTTCAGGGAAAATCATCGGGGGCCATGAGGCCAAGCCTCACTCCCGTCCCTACACGGCGTATCTTCAAATACAGACTCCAGAGAAAACTTTGATGTGTGGGGGTTTCCTCGTGCGTGAGGACTTTGTGCTGACAGCAGCTCACTGCCAGGGAAGGTGAGGAGCAGTGCCGGGTCCCCATCCCTCTGTTGAGCCCTCCCAGGGAACCCTCTTCTCAGGGGCTGCAGACCTTGGCTACCAGTAACACAGGAAGTTCTTCAGAGGACAGGTGAGCCTTGGGGAGAGTTGGACAGGTCAATGCCAGTGATGCATGGAGAGAAGGGACTGATCAAACCTGAGATGGAAGGAAGACAAGGTTGTACCCTGGAGTCCAGAGTGCAAATGTGAGAAGTTCACGTTTTCCTTAGAGACAGTCAAGCCTGTGCAGGATTGAACACCCACCGTGGACTCCAGGAACTACCACCCTGCCCAGGCTGCCAGAAGCAGGCAGCACAGAGAAGCCCAGACCCAGGGTCCGTCGTCCAGAATTCTCTCCCCACCAGTTCTGCCCTGTTCCCAGCAGTGCTCTGTCCTTCAGGCTCCTGGTCTGTATCTCCTGTGACTCCCCTTCCCTCTCTGCTATGTGTGCAGATCAGTGAAGGTCACCCTGGGGGCCCACAACATCAGGGAACGAGAGAGCACCCAGCAGGTCATCCAAGTGAGAAGAGCCATCCCCCATCCAGACTATAATAAGAAGACTTTGGCCAATGACCTCATGTTACTGCAGGTGGGACACGTGGCTGCCCCGGTTCTGGGACACTTTCCTCCCAGGCTTCTGCATCCCCCATGACTCATTCCTGACCCTCCTCCTGTACGACCCCTTCCGTGGTCCCAGAGCTGTTGGAAGGCAACTCCACAAATGTCCTGCAGTTTCTGTGGGCCATCAGTAGGTGAGAATGCCTTTCCTCTGTCTTCAGCTGGAGAGGAAGGCCAGAGCGACCGCCGCTGTGAGCACCATCGGTCTGCCCAGAGGCTCAGATACGGTGAAGCCAGGGATGCTGTGCAGTGTGGCTGGCTGGGGACGCCTCCATGAGAATGGCCCCACTGCTAGCAAACTGCAGGAGGTAGAGCTTGAAGTCCAAAGGGATAAGGAATGCAAATCTCATGATGAAGATTACAACGCCGACACCCAGATATGTGTGGGGAACCGAAGACTGAGGAAGAATGCTATGAAAGTGAGTAACACACTTTTATCCATGCAAAGCCCTGGGCACAGCCAAGCTGTGAGGATGGGGGTAGTGGGAATGAGCCCCGTCCCCTGTGTCCCCAGCCTGTCCTCCTATCTGGTCTCTGTCCTGTGTCCCTGGGGGGTAAACACTGCCCCACAGTCACATATGGGTGGAGGCTTCCTGCAGGAGGAGGGGGATTGTCAGGGCCAGATTGAAACCTTAGGACCACCAAGGTCCTGATATCAGCCAGGGCCCCTAACAGAGACCACCCACCCCAGGGTGGCAGGGAGACCACACCTGAAGAAGGTGAGCTCAGCCCTTGTCCTCTCTGCCCACAGGGTGACTCCGGGAGCCCCCTCGTGTGTAATGGTGTGGCCCAGGGCATTGTGTCCTATGGAGAAGTTACACCTCCAGATGTCTACACCAGAATCTCAAGTTTTCATCAATGGATCAAAGAAACAATGAAAATGTACAAACTGCAGGGATCAGACTGAGGTCACCCAGGATTGGTCTGGCCATCTTCCCTGGGGTAGAGGTGTTAGACAAAGTGGGTGGAAGAGGGCTGCCTGGAACTTAATAAAGTTTTATCTTTTGAGCAGAAATCACTGATTCCTCCTTTATTCACATACTCCTTAGGCACTTACTCTGCCATGGAAACATCTGTTCACATTTCTGATCTGTCACCAGCTTTCCCCCTCCAGCGCATACACTGCCCCTCTCACCCCCACCTTCCATCTCTGGAATAAAAACTCCTGCTGCACCGACAGCCAGCTCCCTCCAGTCACATGTCCCCAGTGCCAGCTCCCCTCCAGGCTGCCCGTGAGCTCCATCAGAGAAGGGAGACCCCTTCTCAGGAACACAGGACCCTCTTCTTGATGACCCTCATGTCTCATCCATACGCCCTCCTCCTCAACCACACCCACTCCCCTATCCCCCGACCCAGTGCCCAAGGGGCAACAGAAGAGAATCCAGATTTGGAAAGGGGAAGCTCTGGGGTTGAGGGGGGCACCTGTCCACCCTGACAGAAATGGGGGAGGTTTCCAAAGGTGTGGCTCACCCCATGAGTGTTCCCTCCCCGCATCAGAGGAGACAGAGCTCAGAAGCCTGAGAAAATTTCAGGAGGGCTTCAGTATTCGCAAGCTCAGCTCAAGGGCCTGTCACAGCCCTGTCTTGGAGTTCTGGGCCCAGGGCCCTGCAGCCTCTGGTGTCCTGAGGGCACATCCTCCTTCAGCCCCAAGTGGCCTAGAGGGAGCTCTTCCACCTCGGGCTGAGATAGCTGCTCCCACGTCCATTGTTCGCACGTGTGTGTGTAAATATATTTATCTCCAAAGGAAAGTCACTGTAAAGCAATTATTGGTTTCAAGGTATCCTAAAGTTTCAAAGGTGTTTACAGCCATAGGTTATTTGGTACATTTTTTCTTCTATTTTTCATTGATCTTGAGGTTTTGCTACAGGTACATATTGAGAAAACCAATGTCACTTTTAAAACATGCACCTTAGCACTGAAGAGAAGATGTTTGCTGAACATTTGAATGGAGAGTGAGCTTCAACTATCGCAAAATGTGTTTTGGGTAAAAGTAACACGTATTCATCAAAACATATTCCTCATAAATGGAACATATTCATCACAGAAAGACAACTAGAACAGAACATATATATGTATTAGAAAAGAAAAATTACCAAGAATTTCACACCCCCAGATCATCAGCATTAATGCTTAAGCATATTTCCTTCCACTAGTTTTCTATTTATTCATAAGATGCTCTTGCTTCAACTCCCTTGGGATTGGGTTGTTTAGAACTTCTCATGCCATCCTTTTCATGCCTCTTTCTTCTGTCCTCAAACTGGTGAGAGTGTTGGGGTCATCTGCACACGTTTAGGATGGCCTGGCCCAGAGACATCAGAGATGTGGCTCTCTGGACTCTGGACAGAGAATACTTAGTGGGGAGTAAGTATTAGATGGCTGGCATCTGTTTCCCCCGCCCCCCCCCCCCCCACTCACCAGTCACCAGCATTTCCCGAGAGGAAGCCCCTCCTGACTCACAAACACCCTGATTTGGGTGGGACAACCTCCATCTCAGCTTGAGGGGTGCTGGATACCTCAGCACAACCCAGTCATGTCCCTCATTGCCGAAGGACCCAGTGATGGTTTTTTCTGGTTCAGTGAATATCAAGTCCAGAACTTCCGTTCAAAATTTTGGGATAAGAAAGGCTCTCTTTGCTACAGAATACTTATATTGAAATGGGAGATTCTAAATCCTCCAAAATTGTGACGGTAGAAACCTGGCAAAATAGGAAACGGGGTTGATGTTTGGGGCACTTGGGTGAGTCCAGGTCTCTTTGCTCCTAAAGTAAGTCCAGTCTCTGCTTCCCACTTGGCCCCAAGTAGAGCCCCATGCCATAGTCCTCACCCATGTGTTCTCCACCCCCAGATTCTAGGTTTCCTCCAGCCCCCTGAGCTTCTCAAGTACAGGAGCCATGTCCCTGCTATCCCTGAACCTCACCTATTGGGTAATTCTTCATGCTTTCCCCAGAATCAAAGAAGACCCAAGAGTGGAGAAATGAAGACACTCTTGATTCAGTGACTGAGGGTCTCTGGGGATCCAGCTCCTCCCTGGCTGCACCACAGCCTCCACTTTCTTGTTGTTCCTCTTGCTTTGTGACTCAGCAGTGGGAGTGTAAGTGTGGTGACGGTCTTGTTCTCACCTATCCCACAGCAGAGACCATGGGCACACGTGGCGTGCTGACGCCCGGCTGGGGGGAGCACAGCTCTGGGAGGTCTGTGGGGGCACTGAGCCTCCCCTCCTTCCTTCCCCTGAGCTTTGTGTCTGGAAGGAAGAAGCCCCAGCAGCTCTGACCTGGACAGGCCTTCTGGAAGATGCAGCTACTCCTGCTCCTGATGGCCTTTCTTCTGCCTCCTGGGCTGGGACATGTGAGTGATGGTCCCCATTCCTGAGGGCAGAGCCCATCTCACTAAGTCTCCTGCAGTCCTGACCCTTCTGTTCAGCTCCAATTTCTGAACCAGCTCCCACCCCAAGCAAGACTACAAGTCTGATGCTGCATAGACACTCAGCAAGGAGGGATGGCAGGCAGGCAGGTTTTCCCTAAGAGCTTTCGTGGATCTCAGTCTTTCTCACCACCAGGAAAATGGGTTGTGCATTTGTTGGAGGATATGAAGCTACAAAACACAAGTAAGTAAAATCCCTCACTCCAACCAGGAAATGACAACTCAGACAAACCACCCACAGTATGGGAGTTATCAGTGGACCCAGCTTAAGAACCCATGAAATTTCTCAGTGTCTACCACCCCTCACTCCTGCTCAGGAGAGGAGCCCAGGGTGTGATTGATCAGAGTGGCTAGATGATAGCACCCAAAGCTTTCCAGCTGCCTTAACTCTGCCCCAGACCCCAAGTAGCCCATTTTTGGCTGAGTTGTTAGAGGTGAGAAAGGATCCTCATGCAAAAGGACTTTGTCTGACAGCTGCTCAGTTCAGAGGAAGGTGAGGATCAGCAGCTAGCCTACACCTCCTGAGGCTCTGGAATGGGCCCAATCTCTCCCTAAGAGCTGAGCCAAGGGGAGCCCCTCCTTCACCCCAGGATCCTGACAATTCAGGATCACAAGAGCTCATCAAACAAGCCATCTTAAAAGGAGGACTAGGGTGTTGAAAAGCTGAGAAACAGGACAGGTAAGTTTTGAGGTCAGTGGGTCGGAGGTGAGAACGAGAGACAAGGTTGAGAAGGGTTGACCCACAATGGCCAAATAAAGCATCAGAGGATGAAAGCGTGCAGCGAGAGCCAAAACTCAAACTCAGGGTCACTTCACAATATTGCTGAGAAAGCTCCCGGGAGCCCTGCCCTCATGTCCCTGAGAAGCACTGGGCCCAGAGTCACTCAGCCCCAGGACCGTCTGTCACCTCAATTCCCCCTCAGCTGCTGCCCTGCCCTGGTGTCAGCTGCCTGTCACAGCTCCTGGGCTGTGTCTCCTGTGACCCCATGATCCCCACACCTCTGTTCTGCTCTCTGTGCAGCTCAGTCACCGTCACCCTGGGGGCCCACAACCTCAAACAGCAGGAGAGGACCCAGCAGGTCATCGGGGTGAGAAGAGCCATCCGCCACCCAGACTATAACCCTAAGAACTTCTCCAATGACATCATGTTACTGCAGGCAAGGAAAACTCCCCACTGGCCCTGCCCTCCTGGGATCAAATCATTGCCCTCCCAGGATCTCCTGCCCTTTCCTCCCTCCCATCCTGGCCGCCTGACCAGTCCCTGTGGCTCAGGAGAGAGGGGAGACACATCAACGTCACTCCCCTGTCCAGGCTCGGGGACCACCGGCTAAGCCAGACTCTTGCCTCTTCCCATAGCTGGAGAGAAAGGCCAAGCAGACTGGAGCTGTCAGGTAGCTCCGCCTGGCCAGGGCCATGGCCCGCATGAAGTCAGGACAGACGTGCAGTGTGGCCGGCTGGGGGAAGGACTCCACGGGCACCTACCCTGACTCACTGTAGGAGGTAAAGCTGACCATGCAGGAGGATCAAATGTGTGAGTCCCACTTACACCACTATTATACCAACGCCATCCAGCTATGTATGGGGGACCTAAAGACAGAGAAAGCTTCCTTTAAGGTGAGAATGACAGCCTACTTTGCTTGGATCTGGGGAGAAGTGTATTTGCTGAAGATCTGGGACCTGGGGACCGCCTCACCCTCACACAAAGACACAGCCTGGGGCTATAGTGTGAGTACGCTAGTGTGTGAGATGAGTGTAATTGTCTGGTAGTTTCAACATTCTTTGCATTGCCTTTCTTTGGGATTGGAATGAAAACTGATCTTTTCCAGTCCTGTGGCCACTGGTGAGCTTTCCAAATTTGCTGGCATATTGAGTGTAGCACTTTCACAGCATCATCTTTGAGGATTTGAAATAGCTCAACTGGAATTCCATCACCTCCACTAGCTTTGTTCATAGTGATGCTTCCCACTTAGGAATGGGAACTACTTAGCAATGGGAATAGTGACAGACTTTCTTTTTGGGACTCCAAAATCACTGCAGATGGTGACTGCAGCCATGAAATTAAAAGATGCTTCCTCCCTGGAAGAAAAGTTATGACCAACCTTGACAGCATATTAAAAAGCAGAGACATTACTTTGCCAACAAAGGTCCATCTAGTCGAAGCTATGGTTTTTCCAGTAGTCATGTATGGATGTAAGAGTTGGACTATAAAGAAAGCTGAGCGCCGAAGAATTGACACTTTTGAACTGTGGTGTTGGAGAAGACTCTTGAGAGTCCCTTGGACTGCAAGGAGATCCAACCAGTCCACCCTAAAGGAAATCAGACTGGAATATTCATTGGAAGGACTGATGTTGAAGCTGAAATTCCAATACTTTGACCACCTGATGCAAAGAACTGACTCATTGGAAAAGACCTTGTTGCTGGGAAAGATTGAAGGCGAAAGGAGAAGGGGTCAACAGAGGATGAGATGGTTGGATGGCATCACGGACTCAATGGACATAAGTTTGAGTAAACTCCAGGAGTTGGTGAGGCACAGGGAGCCTGTCGTGCTACAGTCCATGGGGTCACAAAGAGTCAGACACGACTGAGCAACTGAACTGAAGGCCCACTTGTCTCTGCATTCCAGGATGTCTGGTTCTAGCTGATTGATCACACCATCATGGTTATCTGGGTTATTAAGATCTCTTTTGTATAGTTCTTCTGTGTATTCTTACCACTTCTTAGTATCTTCTGCTTCTGTTAGGCCATTTCTCTCCTTTATTGTGCCCATCATTGGATGAAATATTCCCTTGGTATCTACAATTTTCTTGAAGAGATCTATAGTCTTCCCATTCTATTTTCCTCTATTTCCTTGCATTGATCACTTCAGAAGGCTTTCTTATCTCTCCTTGCTATTCTTTGGAACTCTGCATTCAGATGGATGTATCTTTCCTTTTCTCCTTTGCCTTTTGCTTCTCTTCTTTCCTCAGCTATTTGTAGGGCCTCCTCAGACAACCAGTTTGCCTTCTTGCATTTCTTCTTCTTGGGGTTGGTTTTGATCACCACCTCCTATACAATGTTATGAACCTCCATCCATAGTTCTTCAGGCATTCTATCTATCATATCTAATCCCTTGAATCTATTTGTCACTTCCACTGTAAAATCTTAAGAGATTTGATTTAGGTCATACCTGAATGACCTAGTGGTTTTCCCTACTTTCTTCAACTTAAGTCTGAATTTTGCAATAAGGAGTTCATGATCTGAGTCACAGTCAGCTCCTGGTCTTGTTTTTGCTGACTGTATAGAGCTTCTCCATCTTCAGCTGCAAAGAATATAATCAATCTGATTTCAGTATTGAACATCTAGTGATATGCATGTGTAGAGTCCCTCTTATGTTGTTGGAAGAGGATGCTTGCCACGACCACTGCATTCTCTTGACAAAACTCTGTTAGCCTTTGCCCTGCTTCATTTTGTACTCCAAGGTCAAACTTGCCTGTTACTCCAAGTATCTCTTGACTTCCTACTTTTGCATTCCTGTCCCCATGATAAAAAGGGCATCTTTTTTTGGTGTTAGTTCTAGAAGGTCTTATAGGTCTTCATAGAACCATTCAATTTCAGCTTCTTTGGCATTAGTGGCTGGGGCATAGACTTGGATTTCTGTGATATTGAATGGTTTGTCTTGGAAACAAACAAAGATCATTCTGTCATTTTTGAGATTGCACCAAAGTACTGCATTTTGGACTCTTTTGTTAACTATGAGGACTACTCCATTTCTTCTAAGGGATTCTTGCCCACAGGAATAGATTTAATGGTCATCTGAATTAAATTGTCCATTTGGTCCATTTTAGTTCACTGATTCCTAAAATGTCGATGTTCACTCTTGCCATCTCCTGTTTGACCACTTCCAACTTACCTTAATTCATGGGCCTAACATTCTAGGTTCCTATGCAATATTGTTCTTTACAGCATCAGACTTTACTTCTATCACAAGTCACATCCATACTGGGCATTGTTTTCACTTTGGCTCAACCTCTTCATTCTTTCTGGAACTATTTCTCTACTCTTCTCTAGTAGCATATTGGGCACCATCTGATCTGGGGAATTCATCTTTCAGTATCATATCTTTTTGCCTTTTCATACTGTTCATGGGGTTCTCAAGGCAAGAATACTGAAGTGGTTTGCCATTCCCTTCTCCAGTGGACCATGTTTTGTCAGAACTCTCCACCATGACTCGTCCGTCTTGGGTGGCCCTACACAGCAAGGCTCATAGTTTCATTGAGTTAAACAAGTCTGTGATCCAAGTGATCAGTTTAGTTAGTTTGAAAGAGTACCTTTCAGCCTATCCCTTTAGTCATAGCTGGCCTCTGGGCCAAGATTCCCTGCTGGTCAACTGAGGCCTTTTGAGTTAGAAAGGGCTCCTGTCCTTAGTAAGACTGAAAAGCACATATTTCATCTATCAATACAAATGCTGGTGGATCACCTACTAAGTGCTGGACATTGTGATTGTACAGTGGTACAGTGGACACAATACAGGTTCTACTACCTGAGCCCATTCAGGATAAAAACTCTCAACAAAGTTGGTATCAAGAAACATATCTCAGCAAAATACAGGCTGTTTATGACAGAACCACATTGGGCTTCCCTTGTGGCTCAGACATTAAAGAATCTGCCTGCAATGCAGGAGACCCAGGTTCAATCCCTGGGTCAGGAAGATCATCTGGAGAAGGGGATGGCTACCACTCCTTGCCTGAAGAATTCCATGGACAAAGGAGCCTGGTGGGCTACAGTCCATGGGGTTCCAAAGAGTTGGACATGATTGAATGACTAACACTTTCACTTTCCGTGACACCACTTAAACCACATTCATCAGTGAAAAGCTGAAAGCTTTTCCCCTAAGATTAGGATCAAAACAAAAATGCCCCCACTCACCATTTCTATTAAACATAGTGTTGGAAGTCCTAGTCACAACAAGAAAAAGGAAATAAAAGGCATCCACTTGGAATGAAAGAAAAAAACAGTCACTATTTGCAGATGACACAATAATATATATAGAAAACTTGAATATCTCTACAAAAAGCATGATTAGAATAAAGTCAGTATTTTCAAGATACAAGGTTAATATACAGAAATCTGTTGTTTTAATTTGTTTATACACTAGAAATGAACTCTAAGAAAAAGAAGAAAATACCACAATCCAATGAAAATTTATAAAATACCTATGAATAATTAACCCACACATTTTAGAGTATTATACTCTAAAATCTGTAAAACACTGATTGAAGGAATTTGAAGACAATACAAATAAATGGAAAGGTATTGCATGTTCAGGGATTGAAAAAACTATTATTACTAAAATGAGCAAACTACCCAAAGCAATCTACAGTTAAGGCAATCCCTATAAAAACACCCTTGACATTTTTCAGAACTAGAACAAATAGTCCCACAAATAATTCATCTGGAACAACAAAAGACCCCATATAGCCAAAGCAATGTTGAGGAAAAAGAACAAAGAAGGGGGTATCATGCTTCCTGAGGCTTCCCTGGTGGCTCAAATGGTAAAGAATATGCCTACAATGCAAGAGTCAGGGGTTCTATTCTTGGGTCAAGAAGATCCCCTGGAGAATGGAATGGCTATCACCCCAGTATTCTTGCCTAGAGAATTCCAGGGACAGAGAAGCCTGGTGGGCTACAATCCATGGGGTCGCAAAGAGTCAGACACAACTGAACAGCTAGCACTTTCACTTCTTTTCATCATGCTCCCTCACTTCAGACTACGCTATAAAGCTACTGTAATCAGAACGGTATGAAACTGGCACAAAAACAGACACATAAATCAATGGAACAGAATGGAGAGCCTGAAATGAACCCACATATATAGGATCTATTTATATCACAAAGGAGGCAAGATACATACAATAGAGAAAAGACAGTCTCTTTGATAAGTCATTTTGGCAAAATGGGACAGCTACACATAAAGAAATAAAATTAGAACATTTTCTCACACCATACATGAAGATAAACTCAAATTTATTAAAGACCAGAAATGATTAAATTCTTTGAAGAAAACACAAGCAGTACACTCTTTGGTCAGGTCTTAGCAGTACTTTTTTGGCTATTTCTCCTCAGGCAAGGGAAACAAAAGCAAAAAGAAGCAAATGGGACCTAATCAAAGGTAAAAGCTTTTGCACAGCAAAGGAAATCATTAACAAAGCAAAAGAGAAACCTACTGAATAGGAGTAAGTATTTGCAAATGATTTGTCTCATAAGTGGCTAACATTTAAAATATATGAAGAACTCAGACAACTCAATATTAAAAAAGAAAATAACCCAACTGAAAAATAGGCAGAGCACGGGGAATTATATTCAGTATCCTGTGATAAATCATAATGGCAAAGGATATGAAAAAGGATATATATGGATAACTGAATCACTTTTCTGTACAGGAGAAATTAACACAGCATGTCAATCACCTATATTTCAATAAAAGTAATTTTTTAAATGGGTAGAGCATCTGAATAGACATTCTTCCAAAGAAGACATGAAGATGGCCAACAGGTACATGAAAAGATGTTCAACATTACTAATTATGAGGTATTAGGTTGGTGAAAAAATAATTGCAACTTCAAACTGAATTTTAAATCATTATAACTAGGCTCAAACACTTCTTTATTAATCAAAATAGGAACCATTACTATCAACACATTTTTGCCAACAAGAAATAAGTTTATTTATTTCTGTAAAGTAAAAATCCATGCTTCTGGATTTGACCAACTCTCAGAAAGTATTTTCTACCTCCTGCTGGTTGTGGAAGTGCTTTCCCTGCAAAAAGTGGTCGAGATGCTTGAAGAAGTGGTAGTCGGTTAGCAAGAGGTCAGGTGAAAATATCGGATGAGGCAAAACTTTGTAGCCCTATTCGTTCAACTTTTGAAGAGTTGGTTGTGTGATGTGTGATCGGGCATTGTCATGGAAAAGAACTGGGCACATTCTGTTGACCAGTGCTGGCTGCAGGCATCACAGTTTTTGGTGCACCTCATCTATTTGCTGAGCATACTTCTCAGACATAATGGTTTCACTTGGATTCAGAAAGCTGTAGTGGATCAGACAGGCAGCAGACTACCAAACAGTGACCATGACCCCTTTTTTGGTGCAAGTTTGGCTTTGGGAAGTGCTTTACAGCTTCTTCTCTGTCCCACCACCAAGCTGGTGGTTGCCAGTGTCATATAAAACCCACGTTTTGTCGCATGTCACAATCCTATCTAGAAATGGTTCATTGTTGTTGCATAGAATAAGAGAAGATGACACTTCAAAATGATGATTTTTTTGATTTGCGATCAGCTCATGAGGCATCCGCTCATCGAACTTTTTCACCTTTCCAATTTGCTCCATATGCCAAACAACCAAAAAATGGTCGACATTGAGTTCTTCAGCGACTTCTCGTGTAGTTGTAAGAGGATCAGCTTTGATGATGCTCTCACTTGGCATTTGTCAACTTCCAATGGCCATCCACTGTGCCCCTCATCTTCAAGGTTCTCATCTCCTTTGCACAGCTTCTTGAACCACTACTGTACTGTATGTTCATTAGCAGTCCTGGGCCAAATGTGTGGTTGATGTTGCGAGTTGCCTCTGCTGTTTTATGATCCATTTTGAACTGGAATAAAAAAAACCAATCAATGTGCTTTTTGTGTAACATCATTTTCCTAGTCTGAAAGAAAAATAAAATAAAAATAAATAAACAGCAAGTAACAATTGCACTCATCTCACACGCTAGTAAAGTAATACTTAAGATTCTCCAAGCCAGGCTTCAGCAATATGTGAACCGTGAACTTCCAGATGTTCAAGCTGGTTTTAGAAAAGGCAGAGAACCAGAGATCAAATTGCCAACATCCGCTGGATCATCGAAAAAGCAAGAGAGTTCCAGAAAAACATCTACCTCTGCTTTATTGACTATACCAAAGCCTTTGACTGTGTGGATCACAATAAACTGTGGAAAATTCTGAAAGAGATGGGAATACCAGACCATCTGACCTATCTCTTGAGAAGCCTGTGTGCAGGTCAGGAAGCAACAGTTAGAACTGGACATGGAACAACAGACTGGTTCCAAATAGGAAAAGGAATACATCAAGGCTGTATATCGTCACCCTGCTTATTTAACTTATATGCAGAGTACATCATGAGAAACGCTGGGCTGGTGGAAGCACAAGCTGGAATCAAGATTGCTGGGAGAAATATCAATAATCTCAGATATGCATATGACACCACCATTACGGCAGAAAGTGAAGAAGAATTAAAGAGTCTCTTGATGAAAGTTAAAGAGGAAAGTGAAAAAGTTGGCTTAAAGCTCAACATTCAGAAAACTAAGATCATGGCATCCGGTCTCATCACTTCATGGCAGATATATGGGCAGACAGTGGAAACAGTGGCTGACTTCATTTTTCTGGGCTCCAAAATCTCTGCAGATGGTGATTGCAGCAATGAAATTAAAAGACACTTACTCCTTGGAAGGAAAGTTATGACCAACCTAGATAGCATATTAAAAAGCAGAGACATTACTTTGCCAACAAAGGTCCGTCTAGTCAAGGCTATGGTTTTTCCAGTGGTCAGGTATGGATGTGAGAGTTGGAATGTGAAGAAAGCTAAGTGCCAAAGAATTGATGCTTTTGAACTGTGGTGTTGAAGAAGACTCTTGAGAGTCCCTTGGACTGCAAGGAGTTCCACCAGTCCATCCTAAAGGAGATCAGTCCTGAGTGTTCATTGGAAGGACTGATGTTGAAGCTGAAACTCCAATACTTTGGCCACCTGATGCGAAGAGCTGACTCATTTGAAAAGACTCTGATGGTGGGAAAGATTGAGGGCAGGAGGAGAAGGAGACGACAGAGGATGAGATGGTTGGATGGCATCATCAACTTGATGGACATGGGTTTGGGTGGACTCCAGGAGTTGGTAACGGACAGGGAGGCCTGGCGTGCTGTGGTTCATGGGGTCGCAAAGAGTCAGACATGACTGAGCGACTGAACTGAACTGAACAAGTCATTAGCAAAAAAACATAAAGCAAGAAATGTGCATTAAAATGATGTATGACATAACCATATTTAAGAATGTATTCCAATATCAAACAGCAAAATGCAAAAACTGCAATTACTTTAGCACCAACCTGATAAATGCAAATCAAAATCACAATATTACCTCACACATCTTAGAATAACTACTGTCAAAAAGATAACAAATGACAAGTGTTAACAGGATGTGCTGAAAAGAAAAAGCCAGTGTACTGTTGTTAGGAATATAAATTAGTCCAACCTCTAAAGAAAACAGTGCCAAAGTTCCTCAAGTACTTAAAAATAGAATTACCATAGGATTCAGCAATTCCACACCTGGGTATATATCCAAACTAAACAAAAGCACTAATTCAATAAGTCATTAATATATGCACCCCAGTGTTCAAAGAAGCATTATTTATAAAAGCCAAGCTATGGAATCAAGCTCAGCATCCATTAACAGATGAATGGATAGAGAAGGGGTGGCATATATATACACACAATAGTATATACTCAGCCATAAAAAAAAATGAATTTCTCCATTTGCAATAACATGAATGGACATGGAAAGTATTAAGTTTATTGAAATCAGACAGAGAAGGATAACTACTATACATTTTCACTTATATGTGGAATCTAAAATATCAAACAGTTGAACAAAGTTAACAAAATAGAAACAGACTCGTAGATACAGAGAGCAAATTAGTGGTTACCAGAGGGGAGTGGGTGGTGACAGAGACAAGACAGTCAAAGGGGATTAAGAGGCACAAACCAGTAGGTATAAAATAAATAAGATACATGGATATAATGTACAGCACTGGGGATGTAGTCAATACTACATATAATAACTTAATATGGAGTATAAACTATAAAAATATGGAATACTATATTATACACCAGAAACTAATATTGTAAATTACTATACTTTAATTTTTTAAAAGTGACTAAATGGAAAAGAATTTATATCAGTTTCTTACATCAATTATTGACTATTTAAGGCAAAATAGTATTTAAGGCATATAGTGATGAAATGTATGACAAAGATAACTCAAAGTGTAAGAAGGAAGACAAATGAAACTATACCATTATGAGGTTCACATATGAGCGGAAAAAAAAGTGAAAGTATTAGTTGCTCAGTCCTGTCTGATTCTTTGCAGCCCCATAGACTGTAGCTGCCAGGCTCCTCCGTCCAGAGGATTTCCCAGGCAAGAATACTGGAGTGGGTAGCCATTCCCTTCTCCAGGGAATCTTCCCAACCCAGGGGTCAAACCCAGGTCTCCGGCATTACAGGCAGATTCTTTACCATCTGAGCCACAGGGGAAGCTGAAGGCATACCCTTCAGAGTAACAGCTAAAATAATATAGAGATATATAACTGAAAGACAGTAAAGAAGCCAAAATGAGATATAACAAAATAGAGCAGAAAAGCAGGGCAAAAGAACAGAGAATAAATCACACTGTGTTCCAGAAAGAACTTTCATAGTTTTTAGCTCTGATAAGCTAACCTTCTCCCTTATTATACATTTTTCATTTGGACAAAATTTTCCTAGTGATTCTTTCATGTTTATTTTCCACAAAAATTTTAGAAATTGTCTAGAACTTGTGGAACACTAGGAGAAAAAATTCAATAGACTTCTTGAAAAAAATCACATTATATATATTATTTTTATAATCATATTCATATATTAATTGGGAGAATCAGTACATTTTTGGTGTAGATCCATTGTATTCGAGAACTAAGAATATCTTGCTGCTTCTAAAGACTTTTCTTGTGTTTTTCAGAAGCAGTTTAACATTTTGCATGAATAGGTTTTTCACAATTCTGGTTAAGTTTTTCCTCGGCCTCATACCTATATTTGGTGCTACTGTAACAGATTTTCTTTTCTCAGGTTATTATTTATATATGTGAAAGGTACAGATTTCCTTTTAAATTGGAAACAATCTCAAGCTCATAGACAAGTTGCAATCACAATATAAAGTTTTCTTCTCCAGAACCATTTGCTAGTATACGTTACTGAAACGGCACTCGATTGCTTCTCAAATACTATAGAATGTAATTCCTACAAACAAGGACATACGTAGCTACCAGCCAAGCTTCAGATCCAGGAAATTAACACTGATGCCACAATTATCATCTAATCCTCAGTGAAAAACCTAGCTCAGTAGCCTTAATAAGTTGACTTATCTGATTAGCATCTGCAGAGATATATATAACCAATCTCTCACCCATTATCCCCAAGTGCATCCCCTGATCCCTATACCCCAGGATCTGGTGACGCACATTAGATAGCCCCTTCCTACCAATGCCCACCTCACCCTATTTGTCCTGCTCTGATAAATCCCACCTGATTGCCCCCACCCCCGAGAAGGCCCACAAGTCCCCCTTGATCAGAAACCACCTATCCCTTGTGTGAACACTCTCCTTATCCCGCGTGGACATTGAATCTCCGCCTCACATGCATTCTGTTACCTGATCCAGGATGCCCAATGCAGGGTGTAGGGTGAGAAGTGTGTCCACACAGGAGAGAGGCCAGGTGTGGACACATTCTCACCCCACGTGGGCTTGGCTTGGACACCCCGCCCTGGTTAACTGTGGCTCCCCTGCCAGAATCCATATTGACAGTGGGCTCTGTTTCTTAATCAAAGGTTTCATTGCTTTAGAAGAGACTTGAGATCAAGATGTTTAGGCCCCATGATGTTTTCAATTATATGACTGTCTCCACCTTTTCCATTATTGGGACATGACCAGGATAATTTGGTTAGCAAATTGTATAGGGACATCAGAATGCCATTCTCTGGGTAGCGGTGGGGGAATTCTGCTTTGCCTCCCTCGTATCCATTCTCACTTCACGTGGAACTCCCATCCCACCGGCTCTTCTTCCTTGACTGCAACTCTCCTGCTGGGAGATGAAATCTAGGGCCCCTCCTTTTTAATCTGCTGGGAGCTCTTGATTGCCTCAAACAGAGGGATATGGTAGAATAGATGCCATAGGACGTCAAAATTTAGGTAATTAAAAGAGCCCAGCTTGTGCCTGGCTTGTTTCTTAGCAGAAGCTTATTTGGGAGAAAGCCAACAACATGTCATGTATGAGGGAGACATCAAGTAATTCAGCTTCCAGGCTTCAAACCTCCCTGATACCAAGAAGAGCAGAGGAGTGCTATCCACACTGTATCCTGACCAAAATGCAGATTCATGGGTAAAACAATGTTGCTGTTTTTTAAAAATATACTCAGTCTTTAATAACTGGAATAATCTCTCTTCAGCATCACTCTCACACACCATCCTCTATATCCCACACCATGGCTCTCACCATCCTTGTTGGACCCTGACGGTTTTGTCTCCTCCACCAGAAGTGAGAGATCTTATCTCCACGATGCTTCCGAAATTTCTCATACAAAGAGGCCTCGATACACAATCACCCTGGTGATCAAAGAGAACCACAGAAATGAAGACATTCTATGTCATGAATCTCTCATCATGGGACCCAGAATGCTGGGGCTCAAAGATCTAGTATTTGTTGATACAACGTCTCACTACTTCTACTTATAGTTATTCTCTTGTTTTCTGCTGAGCGATGGCACTAAGCCAAGAGCTTGTGGGTGCTTCTGTAGTGACCACTAAGTACACGCTCCACTCAGACCCCAGGACCTAATCAGACAGAGGTGTGAGACTTTAGAGAAATCTCAAGTGATACAAGCCACAACATGGCAGGAGACACTGGTTAAAAGACCAGAGGGAAGTAGCAGCTGCTCAGATCTGGGCAGCTTTCCTGCAGAGATGGTCCTGCTCCTGCTCCGGGTGGCCCTTCTTCTGTCTGCCACTGGGGAGGCAGGTGAGTAACAGTCCCCCCTCAGAGGCCCAGTCCCTCCCCACATGGACAGACCTGCTCAGATGCTACACTCATGCACGCCCTCATTCTGACCCATCTTCAGGAACTTTTCTAACTCAGGTCAAAGACAAGCAAATATGGACCCATCTCCCCTCTCCACCCTTGGCTCCATGAGCACAGCGGGTAGGCTTGTGTCTTTCTTTAAGGGAAAATCATTGGGGGCCATGAGGCCAAGCCTCACTCCCGTCCCTACACGACGTATCTTCAAATACAGACTCCAGAGAAAATTTTGATCTGTGGGGTTTCCTCGTACGTGAGGACTTCGTGCTGACAGCAGCTCACTGCCAGGGAAGGTGAGGAGCAGTGCCCAAGTCCCCATCTCTCTGTTGACCCCTCCCAGGGAACCCTCTTCTCAGGGGCTGCAGACCTAGGCCGCCAGGTAAGGTAGGAAGCTCTTCGGACGACATGTGAGCTTTGGTGAGAGAGGGACAGGTCAATGCCACTGATGCAAGGAGAGAGGGTCTGATCCAACCTAATATGGAAGGAAGCCAATGTTGCACCCTGGAGTCCAGAGTGCACATGTGAGAAATTCACGTTTTCCTAGACACAGGCAACTTGTGCAGGATTGAACACCCTCCATGGATTCCAGGAACTACTACCCTGCCCAGGCTGCCAGGAAGCAGACAGCACAGAGATGCTCAGGCTCCAGGGCCCATCGCCTAGAATTCTCCCCTCCCTAAGTCCTGCCCTGTCCCGAGCATTCCTTCAGGTTCCTGGCCTGTGTCTCCTGTGACTCCCTTTCCCTCTCTGCTCTCCATGCAGCTCAATCAACGTCACCCTGGGGGCACATAACATCAAGAAGCAGGAGAGGACCCAGCAGGTCATCACAGTGAGAAGAGCCATCCCCCACTCAGGCTATAAGAAACACTCCAATGACATCATGTTACTGCAGGTGGAACACGTGGCTGCACTGACTCCAGGACACTTCCTTCCTGGGGTTCTGCATCCCCCATGACCTCATTCCAGACTCTCCTCCTGTATGAACCCTTCTGTGGTCCCAAGGCTGTGAAGAAGGCAACCCCATGACTGTCCTGCCATCAGTAGATAAGAATGCCTTTCCTCTGCTTTCAGCTGATGAGGAAGGTGAATGTGACCACCGCTGAATGTAGTCCATCCTCCGTGGACTACAGAAACTGCCACCCTGCCCAGGCTGCGGGAAAGCAGACAATTTAGAGATGCTCAGCCCCAGGGCCCATTGCTTAGAATTTTGCCACACCCTCCCCCTGCTCCTCCCCAAGTCTTGCCCTGTCCCAGGCTGTGCTCTTTCCTCCCAGCTCCTGGATTGTTTCTCCTGTGACACCCCCTCCCTTTCTGCTCTCTGTGCAGCTCAATTGCTGTCACCCTGGGGGCCCACAACATCATGGAACGAGAGAGGACCCAGCAGGTCATCCCAGTGAGAAGAGCCATCCCCCACCCAGACTATAATGATAAGACTTGGGCCAACGACATCATGTTATTGCAGGTGGGACACATGGGCTGCACTGACTCTGGGACACTTCCATCCAGGGTTCTGCATCCCCCATGACCTCATTCCTGACCCTCCTCCTGTATGACCCCTCCATGGTCCCAGGGCTATGAGGAAGGCAAACCCATGACTGTCGTGCCATCTCTGTGGGCCATCAGTAGGTGAGAATGCTTTTCCTCTACCTTCAGCTGACTAGGAAGGCTGACATGATGGATGCAGTGAGCCTCATCAATCTGCTCAGGCGCTGGCAGAAGGTGAGGCCAGGGATGATGTGCAGTGTGGCCCGCTGGGGGCAACTGGAGGTAAATGTGCCCTCTGCAGCCAAACTACAGGAGGTAGATCTTGAAGTCCAAAGTGAGGAGAAATGTATCATTCGCTTCAAAAACTACATCCCCATCACGCAGATATGTGCTGGAGATCCAAACAAGAGGAAGAATTCTTTCAAGGTGAGATCCCCAGTGCTGTCTATGAAAAACCCTGGGCCCAGCTGAGCTGTGAGGATGGGGGGCTGTGGGAACAAATCCTGTCCCTGTGTCCCCAGCCTGTCCTCCTATCTGGTCTCTGTCCTGAGTCCCTGCGGGGGGTGGGGGGGTGGTGAACACTGCCCCACAGTCACATATGGGCAGAGACTTCTTGCAGAAAGACCAGCGGGGCTATCAAACCCAGGATGAAACCTCAGGACCAACAAGGCCCTGATATCAGCCAGGGCCCTGAACAGAGACCACCCGCCCCAGGGTGGCAGGGAAACCAGACCTGAAGAAGGTGAGCTCAGCCCTTGCCCTCTCTGCCCACAGGGTGACTCTGGGGGCCCGCTTCTGTGTAATGGTGTGGCCCAGGGCATTGTGTCCTATGGAGGAGTTGATGGGACACCTCCAAATGTCTACATCAGAATCTCCAGCTTTCTGCCCTGGATCCAGACAACAATGAGACAGTACAAATGCCAGGGATCAGCCTGAGGTGTCCTTGGAATGGACCCCTCCATCTTCCCTGGGATTGGAAGCGTTGGTCAAAGTATGTGCAGGAAGGTTGCCTGGAACTTAATAAACGTTCATCTCTTGAAAAGAAATCACTGATTCCTCCGTTATTCACATATTCGTTAGGCACCTTCTCTGTCAGGGAAACATCTTTCACATTTCTGATCTGTCAGCAGCTTATCCCCCAGCACATACACTGCTCCTCCCACCCCCACCTTCCATCTTTGGAATAAAATCTTCTGCTGTACCTACAGCCAGCTCCCTCCAGTCACATGTCCCCAGTGCCAGCTCCCCCTCAGGCTGCCTGTGAGCTCCATCAGAGAAGGGAGACCCCTCCTCAGGAACACAGGACCCCCTTGTCCACAACCCTTGTATTTCATCCATATGCCCTCCTCCTTGTCAACACCTACTTCCCTCCCCCACATCCCAGTGCCCAGGGGGCAAGAGAAGAGAATCCAGATTTGGAAAGGGGGCCACCTGAGAAACTCTGGGGTTGAGGGGGGCACCTGTCCACCCTAACAGAAATGGGGGAGGTTTCCGAAGGTGTGGCTCACCCCATGAGTGTTCCCTCCCTGCATCAGAGGAGACAGAGCTCAGAAGCCTGAGAAAGTCTCAGGAGGGCTTCAGTATTCACAAGCTCAGCTCAAGAGCCTGTCACAGCCCTGTCTTGGAGTCCTGGCCCCAGGGCTCTGTGCAGCCTCTGGTGTCCTGAGGGCACATCCTCCTTCAGCCCCAAATGACCTCGAGGGAGCTCTTCCACCTTGGTCTGAGCCAGCCTCTCCCATCTCCATCATTCCCACATGTATGTATGTTTCTATAAAGGAAAGTCATAGTAACAAAAATTTTTAGATTCAAGGTATCCTAATATTTCAAAGGTGTCCCATACCTAATCGCTTATTGAATAATTTTGTCTGTTCTATTTTTCAATAATCTCTGAATATTAATGTAAGAATCTATTCAGGAAAGTAATCTCATTTTTAAAACATGCAGCTTAGAGAAGGCTGGGCTAAAGAGAAGTGATTTGCTGGACGTTTGTATGGTGAGTGAACTTCAGCCACAGCAAGATGTATTTTGCATGTAAAAGCAATACATATAATCATATAAAGATAGCTAAATACAGGACATATAAGTAAGAAATTTAAGATCACCTACAATTCCATCACCCTCAGATCATCATCAATGGTTAAGGCGCTTCCTTCCACTCTGTTTATTCATAAGATGCTCTTGCTACAACTCACTGGGGCTTGGCTTGTTTAGAGCTCCACATGCCATCCTTTCCATTCCTCTTTCTTCTGTCTCATACTGGTGACAGTGCTGGAATCATCTGCACATGTTCAGGATGGCCTGGCCCAGAGACATCAGAGACGTGTTTCTCTTGTCTCTGGACAGAGAATATTAGTAGAGAGTAATGATTAGGGTGATCAGCATCACTTATCTCATCACCGCACACCAGTAACCAGCATTTTTGGAGAGGAAGGCCCTCAGGAAGGATCTCAGGAACACTGATTTGGATAGGACAGCCCCCAACTTAGCTCAAGGGGTGCTGGATACCTCAGCACAAGCTAAGCCCGTCAGGTCACTGAATGCTGAAGGACCCGGTCATGGTCTGTTTTGGTCCAATGAGTATGAAGTCCAAGACTTTTGTTCATCGCTGTGGGATAAGAAATTTCTGTCACAGAATATTTACATTTGAAGAGCTGATTGTAAACACAACGAAAATATGAGGCTGGAACCCTGGCAAGATAGGAAATGGGGTTGCTGTTTGGTTCACTTTGGTGAGTCCAGGCCTATCTGCTCCCAAACCAAGTTCAGCCACTTCCTCACACTTGGCAACAAGAAGACCCCTCACCATAGTACTCACCAGCTTGTTCCCTACCTACCTATTCTAGGTCTACCTCTGCCTCCTGTCAGCTTCACAGGGGCAGGAGCTGAATCTCTCATATCCCTGGGCCTCCCCTATTGAGTAATTATTCATGATATTATCAGAATCCTGAAAGTACCAAGAGTGGAGAAATGGAGATTCAATTACTGAGAGACTCCTGGGGTTCCAGCTCCTCTTGGGGTGATAGGGAAGAACTTTGGTATTCTGTTAGTCAGTCACTAATGGTACATTGCCTGTAACATTAATTATACATGATGGCACGACTCTGGGAACACTGGCTCCCAGGTATGAGCGTTAAGCTAAGATACCTTTGTGTAGCTCACAGGAAAAAAGCCCACTGATGAAAGACTGCAGGAACAGAAGAAATTAACACAACTGTCCCGAGGCTGACTGGAACCAGGAAATGTTTGACTCTTTTCTGTTC
Source organism: Giraffa tippelskirchi (assembly GCF_054371585.1). Classification (NCBI taxonomy): domain Eukaryota; kingdom Metazoa; phylum Chordata; class Mammalia; order Artiodactyla; family Giraffidae; genus Giraffa; species Giraffa tippelskirchi. The sequence goes on along the minus strand of NC_137286.1, from coordinate 32,878,541 downwards.
CTTCTAGTATAAAAGTAGCCTGAATTCTAACTCAGGCTGGGTGGTTCTTTGAAACATGTGTCCACCATCTTCTTGGTCTGCTAGCTTTCTGAATAAAGTTGCTATTCCTTGTTTCAACAACTCATCTCGTGATTTATTGGCCTATTGCTTAGCAAGTAGTACAAGCTTGGACTAGGTAACACTGGCTGCACCACAGGTTTCTGCTGAGTCTTTGTGTGCGAGGGTGGTGACAGTGTCATTCTCTCCCAATCCAGGGCAGAGAAGATGGTCATCTGTGGCATGCTGACACCTGGCTAGGGGGGAGCACACTTCTGGGAGGTCTGTGGGGACACTGAGTCTCCCCTTATTCCTTCCCCTGTGCTTTGTGTCTGGAAGGAAGAAACCCCAGCAGCTGTGACCTGGGCAGACCTTCAGGAAGATGCAGCCACTCCAGCTCCTGATGGTCTTTTTTCTGGATCCTGGGGCAGGGACCGGTGAGTGACCTCCCATTCCTGAGGGTGTAGCCCATCTCATTAAATCTCCTGCAGTCCTGACCCTTCTACACAGCTCTAATTTCTGAACCAGGTCCCATCCCAACGAAGAACACAAGTTTGATGCCACGTAGACACTCAGCAAGAAGAGGTGGCAGGAAGGTTTCACTAAGAGCTTTCATGGTTCTCTCTCTCACCACCAGGAAAGTGAGTTATGCATTTGGTAGAGGATGTGAAGCTGAAACACACAAATAAGTAAAATCCCTCACACCAGCCAGGAAAAGACAACTCAGACAAACAAACCATGGTACGGGAGTTGTCAGTGGACCCAGCTTATGAACCACGGAAAACTTAGAGCCTTCCACCCCTCACTCCTGTCCAGTTTAGGAGCCAGGTGTGCGATTGATCAGAAGGTGCTGGATGACAGCACCCAAAGCTCTCCAGGTGTCTTGGCTTTTTCCCAGGCCCCAAGCAGCTCATTTTCTGCCCCACCTCCCCTGCCTCTCAGACCCGTAGTTACACCCTGTCTGTGGCAGTGCCCTCCACCCACCCCTGTGACCAGAAATCCCAATAGTACTATCGCCAACATCCTCAGCTAAAAGCTAATTGGAGGCTATTCATGTGTGCAGCCAAAGAACATTTTCTGAGATCCTGGGATGCGTTATGCCCTAGGACATGAGGATTTTAGAAAACTCACCTCTATAAGTTCCTCATGCAAACTCACATTAATTTCACAATATTCCTGAGAAAGCTCCTAAAAGCCCTGCACTCATGTCATTGAAAAGCACAAGACACAGTGTCTCTCAGTCCCAGGGCTGTCTGTCACCTCAATTTCCCCTCAGCTGCATCCCTGCCCTGATGTCGCCCGCCCGTCACAGCTTCTGGGCTGTATCTCCTGTGACTCCACGCTCCTCATACCTCCACTCTGTTCTCTGTGCAGCTCAATCAGCATCGCCCTGGGGGCCCACAGCATCAAGAAGCAGGAGAGGGTGCAGCAGGGTCAGGTGATTTCTTTCATGTAGAAAGATGTGTCCTTAAAGACACCATAGAGACAGTTATTGTCCTAAGCGCCATTTATTTAGGAGGAAAAAAATAGTTTCTCACCATTCTCTGCCATAAAACTCCATCATAAACCAAGTGTTCTATTTTTGTGTACAATGTCTCAACATGTGTGGGGTCTCTATCTTGCCATCTATGTCTCTATGGCCCCATCAGTACCACACTATCTTCAGTACTATGACTTCATTTGCTAAAGCAAGAGCTCCCATCTTATTCTCATTCTTTAAGCCTGTCTTCTCCAATGTTGGCTACTGGTTTTCCATGTCTATTTAGAACCAATAAAGTTTTGTGAAATACTTCCTGAGTGCAATGAATTTGTAGATCACTTTTTGGAGAATTAATACCTTAAAAATATTGTCTTTTCCAAACATGAATGTGGAATATATTTATGATTTATACTTAGTTATCCGACCATTTCCATGATTTTAGTGTGTTTTTCAAATTTCATTTTCTAACTATTATCGTATAGTTCAGTTCAGTTCAGTCGCTCAGTTGTGTCCGACTCTTTGTGACCCCATGAATTGCAGCACGCCAGGCCTCTCTGTCCATCACCAACTCCCGGAGTCTACCCAAACCCATGTCCATCGAGTTGCTGATGCCATCCAACCATCTCATCCTCTGTCATCCCCTTCTCCTCCTGCCCCCAATCCTACCCAGCATTAGGGTCTTTTCCAATGAGTCAACTCTTCGCATGAGGTGGCCAAAGTATTGGAGTTTCAGCTTCAACATCAGTCCTTCCAATGAACACCCAGGACTGATCTCCTTTGGGATGGATTGATTGGATCTCCATGCAGTCCAAGGGACTCTCAATAGTCTTCTCCAACACCACAGTTCAAAAGCATCAATTCTGCGGCGCTCGGCTTTCTTCACTGTCCAACTCTCACATCCATACATGACCACTGGAAAAACAATAGCCTTGACTAGATGGACTTTTGTTGGCAATGTCTCTGCTTTTAAATATGCTATCTAGGTTGGCCATAACCTTCCTTCCAAGGAGTAAGCGTCTTTTAATTTCATGGCTGCAATCACCATCAGCAGTGATTTTGGAGCCCCAAAAATAAAGTCTGACACTGTTTCCCCATCTATTTCCCATGAAGTGATGGGACCAGATGCCATGATCTTAGTTTTCTGAACGTTGAGCTTTAAGCCAAATTTTTCACTTTCTTCTTTCACTTTTATCAAGAGGCTCTTTAGTTCTTCTTCACTTTCTGACATAAGGGTGGTGTCATCTGCATATCTGAGGTTGTTGATATTTCTCCCGACAATCTTGATTCCAGCTTGTGTTTCTTCCAGCCCAGCTTTTCTCATGATGTACTCTGCATATAAGTTAAATAAGCAGGGAGACAATACACAGCCTTGATGTATTCCTTTTCCTATTTGGAACCAGTCTGTTGTTCCATGTCCAGTTCTAACTGTTGCTTCCTGACCTGCATACAGGTTTCTCAAGAGACAGGTCAGATGGTCTGGTATTCCCATCTCTTTCAGAATTTTCCACAGTTTATTGTGATCCATACAGTCAAAGGCTTTGGCATAGTCAATAAAGCAGAAATAGATGTTTTTCTGGAACTCTCTTGCTTTTTCGATGATCCAGCGGATATTGGCAATTTGATCTCTGGTTCCTCTGCCTTTTCTAAAACCAGCTTGAACATCTGGAAGTTCACGGTTCACATATTACTGAAGCCTGGCTTGGAGAATTTTGAGCATTACTTTACTAGCGTGTGAGATGAGCGCAATTGTGCGGTAGTTTGAGCATTCTTTGGCATTGCCTTTCTTTGGGATTGGAGTGAAAACTGACCTTTTCCAGTCCTGTGGCCACTGCTGAGTTTTCCAAATTTGCTGGCATATTGAGTGCAGCACTTTCACAGCATCACCTTTGAGGATTTGAAATAGCTCAACTGGAATTCCATCACCTCCACTAGCTTTGTTCGTAGTGATGCTTTCTAAGGCCACTTGACTTCACATTCCAGGATGTCTGGCTCTAGGTGAGTGATCACACCATTGTGATTATCTGGGTCATGAAGATCTTTTTTGTACAGTTCTTCTGTGTATTCTTGGCACCTCTTCTTAATATCTTCTGCTTCTGGTAGGTCCATACCATTTCTGTCCTTTATCGAGCCTATCTTTGCATGAAATGTTCCCTTGGTATCTCTAATTTTCTTGAAGAGATCTCTAGTATTTCCCAATCTGTTATTTTCCTCTATTTCTTTGCATTGATCACTGAGGAAGGCTTTCTTACCTCTCCTTGCTATTCTTTGGAACTCTGCATTCAGATGGGAATATCTTTCCTTTTCTCCTTTGCTTTTCGCTTCTCTTCTCTTCCCAGCTATCTGTAAGGCCTCCTCAGACAGCCGTTTTGCTTTTTTGCATTTCTTTTCCATGGGGATGGTCTTGATCTCTGTCTCCTGTACAATGTCACGAACCTCTGTCCATAGTTCATCAGGCACTCTGTCTATCAGATCTAGTCCCTTAAATCTATTTGTCACTTCTACTATATACTCATAAGGGATTTGATCTAGATCATACCTAAATGGACTAGTGATTTTCCCTACTTTTTTCAGTTTAAGTCTATATTTGGCAATAAGCAGTTCATGATCTGCTCCCGGTCTTGTTTTTGCTGACTGTATAGAGCTTCTCCATCTTTGGCTGCAAAGAATATAATCAATCTGATTTCAGTGTTGACCATCTGGTGATGTCCACATGTAGAGTCTTCTCTTGTGTTGTTGGAAGAGGGTGTTTGTATGAGTCGATTTTGTGGCCAGAAAATTTGACGGTCACTAGTTGTAATAATTGATCTGCAGGTTCCTGGCTGTTCTTTTCATATATTATATCTCAAATATTCACAGTTTTATTTCCTCTTTCCCTGTCCTATTCCTTTCACTTCTACTCCTGCTTAACTGTAGTGGCTAAAATCTCTAGTATATTATTGAAGAGAAATGATGATTATGGCTATCTGTGTGACCTTGTATTGTTTGGCTCTCGAATGAAAAAACATCCAACATTTCATCATTAAGTATATTGATTGGTGTGGGGTTTTTGCAGGGATCATTTATCAGAATGAAGACCCTCTTTTCTGCTCCTATTTTGTAAAGAATTTTTTAATACCTTAAAATTTTTGTTCATAGAGCATTTTACTTGACAGAGAGGTTGAATGAGGAAAACTAGAAGTCTACCTTGTTTCATAGCCATTGTCCCCTAAAGATGAGCAATAAATAAAAACAAAGCATTTTAGAAGTTAAAACAGAAGTCCATGAAGATACATGTTTTGATTCCCCCAAATTCCCAGGAAAGCATTGTGTATGTAGTACAAGAGACCCTGTATAACAAGTTCAACTTCAGTATTCACTAAAATCTGGTTGAGAATTCCAAGTACCCCCCAGGTCTCGGGCGTGGGGCTAGGTGCTGGGGGAGGTGTCGCCAGGTGCAACCTCTGCCCTCTGCCCTCAGTGGTGCAGGAGAGCAAGGACATGGCAGTTGGAACACCATGTGTTAAAGATTCTTCAAGAGGTATACACAGGGTGCCAAGGAGGCACGGTGGGCGAACGGAATCAGACAAACAGATTAAAAGACAGTGGGGTGGAGAACAACATATTTTTAAAGATTCATCCAGTATGGAAAGAAAATGAAAACCTGAACTAGTCTGGAAGTTCTCATAAGAAAAGTCTGAAATTTTTTGAGAAATCTCAGCAGAAGCAGCAATGCTTTTGTTATTCTCCAAGTTGGCCATGCTGAGCGGATCTTGTGCTGTATGCGTTGGGGAAGGGAAGGAAGAGAGAAAATAGAATTCTCCTGCACAGAAGAGTCAGGGCTAAGCAGACAGCTCCGGGATAACAAAGGAAAGTCCTACATCACGGAGAGCGTGGGCTTCCTGGGAAGAGGTAGGAACAGATGCAGGCTCTCTGTCCCACAGTCTTTCAGTGTCCCTGCCTCCCATGTTAATGAAACCCCAGGTAATCTCTAATTTAGCACTTACTATCCTATTGTTCACTGACCCCTAGTTTCCTTTTACTTTTTAATCCTCATTTAGGGTTTAACTGGTAGTACAAACTTCTGATCTCACACTGAGAATTCCTCCCAGCCTGTGTACAGGTGGAGGGGCCTGGGGTAAATGGGTTATGGCAGAAGCTTTCCTTGCTCCATAAACCCTCTTATCTGCCCTCCTGACAAGTAGAAGCTGCCAAGATGAGTAAGAGTCTCACTCGCCAAGTGAGCTGTGGGAAACTCGTAACATTCCTCACAGCTCTGTGCACACGTGCTCAGTCGCTCAGTCGCATCCGACTCTGCGACCGCATGGACTGTAGCCCGCCAGGCTCCTCTGTCCATGGGATTCTCTAGGCAAGAATACTGGAGTGGGTTGTCATGCCCTCCTCCAGGGTATCTTCTCGACCCAGGGATCGAATCCTAGTCTCTTACGTCTCCTGCATTGGCAGGCCGGTACTTTACCTCTAGCGCCTGGGATTAATTTTTATGTTTTGTCCCTCATCCCGGTGGGTGTGTGAAACAATCTCGGGTAATTCAGGGTCTCTTCCTGCCCTTCCTGTGAGTCTGTGCCTCTGTTTCAGGGGACACTCCTGGTGCCAGAATGTCGCATTCAGCCTTGAGTCTCCATCCCGGTAGGTCCCACCAGAGAGGATGCTCTGGCCTGGGCTGCTCACCAAGGCCCAGGGCACGTTCTGCAGCTCTCCTCCTCACAACTAGAGGGCACTGAGGAGCCCTGAGAAGGCTGGCCCAGGCTCAGCGGCCCAGACCTGCCACCAATTTCAGCTAGAGTCCTCAGTGAGACTCAGGGCTTGAGCTGGGGGGCGCTCAGAATCCCCCAATCTATATAGAGTATCTCTCTGCTTCTCCTGAGATTTCCTCTCCAGGATTGACATCAATGTCTAGTTCTCTTTAAGAACACGCCTACTAATAAAGACCTACTTATAGCACAGTGGACTCTACTCAATACTCTGTAATGGCCTATATGGGAAAAGAACCTAAAAAAGAGTGGATATATGGATAGATTTAACTGATTCATTTTGCTGTATGCCTGAAACTAAGACAACACTGCAAATAAAAGTGTTTTTTTTTAAGAAAAAAAAAGAAATTTTAAAAATGAAAGAGAGTGAGTTTTAGTAGATGCTTTTTCCCCTTCAGTTGAATTATCATATGGTGTTTCTTCTTTCATCAGTCAATGTGTTGTGTTACAGCAATCGTGTCTTGAATGAAAGCCATTTATCCTCAGAAAAACCCAAGTTAGAAATGATCTAATACTTTTCCTTACGGACTGATTGGATCACATCAATACCAGAATAACATTAACCTGTAAAGTTCTCCTCCCATATTGTCATCACTGGGTTTGTCATCTAGGTTTTGCTAGGCTCATAAGGGAGATGGGTAGGATCTACTTGCCAGCAGAAATTGTATATCACTCTTTAAATTGTTTTCAAAGATTTCCAAGGAATTCTTGTGAGCCTGCGGCTGTCCTTGATGGACTATTTTTGAAAACGGAATCAATTCATGTAATGTTTATAGGAAAATTCAAACTTCCTGAGTATGTTTCTTTAAGTTATATTTTCTAGGGATTTGTAATTCCGTGTAGATTTTCGAAATTGTTCACTTCCTTGTGACCTAGAGGTTAGCATAGATAAGATTTATGTATGTATATATACATACATATATCTCCCAGATAAAACTCTTTCTTAGTTCACCCACCCTGTGGCTATAATTTTCACTATCTCAGTAGAGTCTTTAGTAATCAGAATTATCTTGATTCTTACACACCCAACAAATTTTTAATGTAGATCAACTTATCCATCATTATTGATAGTCCTTTTTATATCTTGTATTAATTTGCTTTTACAAGGTTAAATGTATAAAGAAATTCTCCTATATTCAAAGTTTTCATGTTTTACCTTTCAATTAGTTAGAGAAACAGTGTTAAGTGGTCAATACATAGCCAACAGATTTTACTATATTTTCATCATTACTTACCATTTTGAATTCTTTTTCATTTGGTTTCCGTTATGATTTTGCTTATGATTTACAGGTGATCCTTGAATATGCCTCACATCACATGTAATCTGATATCCAGGCCACCCAGTTCACGGTTCCGAGCACATGTGGTGTGAGGACACCCCTTGGCTCACTGTGACTTCCCAGCCCGAATCATTATTGACCATGGGTTTTGTTTGTTTTAGATGTTGTTACTTTTTTAAGAGGCTTGGGATCAAGATGTTTAGAAACAACTGTTTTTTCAGTTCCGTGACTTTCCGCATTTGCATGGTGCAGATATGACCATTGTGTGTCTCCATCCCACAGGTTCTTCTTAAATGACTTCACTATCTCACCTCCTGCTGGGAGGTGGGGTCTAGGGCCCTTCCTTTTTAATCTGGTGAAAGCTCTTGCTCTTGATTGCCCCAAACAATAGACATGCTAGAATGGATGTCATACGACATCAAAGTCTAGGTAATGAAAAGAACACAGCTTCTAGATGGTTCACTTTTTAGGAGATGCTTACTCTGGGGAAGCCAGGCACTGTGTTTGGATGGAGGCAAAGAATCCCATCAAGTGCGACGACATAAGGGGCCCTCGTGGCAAGAAACCAATGTGCACAAAGGACAACCAGCAGCAACCACTGGGCATGTGTGAGGGAGCCTTCAAGTGATTCAGCTTCTGGGCTTCAAGCTTCCCTAACACCAATGGGAGCAGAGGGGTGCTGTTCACATTGTACCCTGAGTAAATTGCAGATTCATGGATCAAGCAATGTTGGTGTTATTTTAAACCACTCAGTCCTTTAGTAACTGGAATAAGCCCTCTTCAGCATCACTTTCACACCATTCTGGCTATCTCACACCCTTAATCTCACTATTCTTGTCGATCATGATGGTATGTTCTCCTCCACCAGAAGCAATAGAGCTTATCTTCAGTGTTTCCCACAGTCTCTCACACAAAGGGGCCCAAGACACAATCACTGTGATGATCTAAAGAGAACCATAGAAATGAAAACATTCTTTGATCTATCATCCTGAGACCTGCTGATGCAGTATCCCCACCACCCCATGGATAAGAACTTATCAGAGGCTTTTGTTAAGTTCTTACTCCACTGAGACCCCAAGACTTGATCAAACAGTGGTGTGACACTTTCTGAGAAGCCTCCTGTGATAAAGGCCACAACAGCAGAGGAGACACTCAGGGTTAAAAAACCAGAAGGAAGCAGCAGCTGTTCAGATCTGATCAGCCTTCCTGGAGAGATGGTCCTGTTCTTTCTCCTGGTGACCCTTCTTCTGTTACCCACTGGGGAGGTAGATGAGTGATGGTCCCACCCTCAGAGGCCCAGACCCACCCCACATGGCACAGACCTGCTTAGATGCTACACTCATGCACACTCTGGCCCTGGTCCATGTAAGGAAATTTCTGAACTCAGGTTGAATTTTCTCAAAGACCACCAACCTTGGTCCCATCTCCCCTCTCCACCCTTTGCCTCTGTGAGCACAGCAGGCAGTCTGTTATCTTTCTTTCAGGGAAAATTGTCGGGGGGCGTGATTTTCCCAAGCCACACTCCCATTCCCTACATGGCATTTTTTGAGTACCAGGTTTCAGAGGAAATTTTCAGCAGTGGAGGTTTCCTCGTGCGTGAGGACTTTGTGCTGACAGTAGCTCACTGCTTGGGAAGGTGAGGAGCAGTGCCTGGGGCCCCCACCCTCTGTTGACCCCCCACAGGGAACGTAGGAAGCTCTTCAAAGGCCAGGTGAGCTTTGGGGAGAGAGGGACAAGTGAAGGCCAGTGGCGCATGAGGAGAAGCAACTGATCAGACCTGGAATGGAAGGCAGCCAAGGTTGTGCCCTGGACCCTAGAGTACAGGTGTGAGAAATTCACGTTTCCCTCTGTGACTGTCAAGTTTCTGCATGACTGAACACCCTCGTGGACTCCAGGAGGTCCACCCTGCCTGGGCTGCCAGGAAACAGACAGCTCAGAGATGCTCTGCTCAGGGCCCATTGCCTAGAATTCTCTCCCCTCCAGCCCCACCCTGTCCCAAGCTGTGTTCTTTCCTCAGCAGCAGCAGCCTCTGGACTGTATCTCCTGGGACACCTGCTCCCTCTCTGCTCTCTGTGCCGCTCAGTCAATGTCACCTGGGGGCCCACAACATCATGGAACAAGAGAGGATCCAGGAGGTCATCCCTGTGAGAAGGGCCCTCCGCCACCCAGACTATAATGGTAAGACTTGGGCCAATGATATCATGTTACTGCAGGTGGGATGCATGGCTGCTTGGTTCTGGGACACTTTCCTCCCAGGGTTGTGCGTCCCCCATGACCTCATTCCTGCTCTTCCTCCTGTACGATCCCTTCTGTGGTTCGAGCATTGAGAAGAAGGCAACCCCAAGATTGTCATGCAGTCTCCGTGTGCCATCAGTAGGTGAGAATGCCTCTCCTCTTCTTCAGCTGATGAAGAAGGCCGACTTGACAGATGCGGTGAGCCCTATCAATCTGCCCAGAAGGTGGCAGAAGGTGAAGCCAGGGATGATGTGCAGTGTGGCCAGCTGGGGGCAAGTCGGGGTAGATATGCCCTGTGCAGACAAACTACAGGAGGTAGATCTTAAAGTCCAAAGGGAGGAGAAATGTATCACTTGCTTCGACGACTACATCCCCATCATGCAGATAAATTCTGGAGATCCAAACAAGAGGAAGAATTCTTTCTTGGTGAGATGCCCAGTGTTGTCCATGCAAAACCTTGGGTCAGCTGAGCTGTGAGGATGGAGGGCAGTGGGAATGAACCCTGTCCCTGTGTCCCTAGCCTGTCCTCCTATCTGGTCTCTGTCCTGTGACCCTGGGGGGTGAACACTGCCCCAAAGTCATATATGGGCAGAGGCTTCCTGTGGGAGGAGCAGTGGGATTGTCAATGCCTGGATGAAACCTCAGGACCAACAAGGCCCTGATGTCAGCCTAGGCTCCTAACAGAGACTAGCCTGGGCATCAGCGGGGAGAATAACTGCAGAAAGTAAGCTCAGTCGTTGCTCTCTCTGCCCACAGGGTGACTCCGGGGGCCCACCCCTGTGTAATGGTGAGGCCCAGGGCATTGTGTCCTGTGGAGGAGATTGTGGGAGGACTCCAGATATCTACACCAGAATCTCCAGTCTTCTGGATCCAAACAACAATGAGACAGTATAAACAGCAGGGATCAGCCTGAGGTGCCCCTGGGATGGTGACCCTTCCATCTTCCCTGGAATGGATTTGTTGGGCAAAGTGGGTGAAGGAAAGCTGCCTGGAATTTAATAAACTTTCATCTCTTGAGCAGAAATCACTGATTCCTCTTTTATTTATCTAAACACTTTTGTTAGGCACCTATTCAGTCAGGCAACCATCTATTCACATCTGATCTTCCTCCTCCAGCATATACACCTCACCCCACTCCCACTTTCCAATTTGGAAATGAAAACTCCTGCTGCACCGACAGCCAGCTCCCTCCAGTCACATGTCCCCAGTGCCAGCTCCCCCTGCAGGCTGCCCGTGAGCTCCATCAGAGAAGGGAGACCCCTCCTCAGGAACACACGGCCCTCTTGTTGACGATCCTCGTGTCTCATCCATACGCCCTCCTCCTTGTCCACAGCTACTCCCCTTCCCTCCATCCCAGTGCCCGAGGGGCAACAGAAGAGAATCCAGATTTGGAAGGAGGATCACCTGAGAAGCTCTGGGGTTGAGGGGCCACTTGTCCATCCTAACAGAAATGGGGGAGGTTTACAAAGGTGTAGCTCACTGAATGCAGTGTTCCCTCCCTACATCAGTACAGACAGAGGTGAGAAGTCTGAGAAAGTTTCAGGAGGGCTTCAGTATTCCCAGGCCCAGCTCGAGTGCCTGTCACAGCCCTGTCTTGGAGTCCTGGGCTCAGGGCCCTGTGCAGCCTCTGGTGTCTTGACAGCACATCCTCCTTCAGCCCCAAGTGACCTTGAGGGAGCTCTTCCATCTTGGGCTGAGCCAGCCTCTCCCTACCTCCATTATTCCCATGTGAGTGTGTATATAAATATATTTATCTCTAAAGGAAAGTCAGTGTAATGAAAAGTTTTGGATTCAGGGGTATCCTAATGTTTCAAAGGTTTCTTATAACCTATAGGTTATTGACCCAATTTTTCCTTCTATTTATCAATAGTCTCTGAGTTTTTAATCTACGAATGTATTCAGGAAAGTTACTAATTTTTAAAACACACAGCTCAGAGAAGGCTAGGCTGATGGGGAGTGGTTTGCTGAACATTTGCATGGTGAGTGAGGTTTGACTGTGGCAAAATTTATGTTGGATGGAAAAGCAACAGACATCATAGTTAAATACAGAACATATAAATAAGAAAGTTAAAAGAAGTGAAGAATTCCATCACCCTCAGATCATCATCACTGATGCTTAAACATGTTTCCTTTTTCTCTTTTTCTATTTGTTCAGAAGATGTTGTTCCTTCAACTCCCTTGGGATTGGGTTGTACAGAACTCCTCATGCAGTCCTTTCCATTCCTCTTTCTTCTGTCCTCGTAGTGGTGAGAGTGTTGGGGTCACCTGCACATGTTTAGGATGGCCTGGCCCAGGGTTATCTGAGGCATGGTTCTCTGGACACTGGACAGAGGATACTTTGTGGGGAGTAATTATTAGGATGAACAGCATCCGCACCCCTTTCACCACTCACCAATCACCAGCATGTTTGGAGAGGAAGCCCCTTCCCACTCACGAGCACTCTGATTTGGGGGAAGAGCCCCCATCTCAGCTTGAGGGATGCTCAGTGCCAAAGGTCCCAGGGATGGTTTGTTTTGGTTCAGTGAGTATCAAGTCCAGGACTTTTGTTCAGAACTGTGGGATAAGAAAAGCTCCCCATGTTGTGAAATATTTACATTTAAAGAGGCGATTCTAAACACTCCAAAAATGTGAGGCTGGAATGGTAACAAGATAGGAAATGGGATTGCTGTTTGGGGCACTTAGGTGTGTCCAGGATATCTGCTCATAAGGCAAGTCCAGTCTCTGCCTTCTTACTTGGCACCAAGCAGACGCCCTTGTCTTGGTCCTCACCATCTTTCTCTCTACCCACAGATTCTAAGTCTACCTCTGCCTACTGTCAGCTTCTCAAGGGCAGGAACTATGTCTCTTATATCCCTGGACCTTGCTGCTGAGTAATTATTCATGATCTCATCAGCATCATAAAAGACCCAGCAGTGGGGAAATGGAGATATTCTTGATTCAGTCACTGAGGTGCTCCTGGAGTCCAGCCCCTCTACTGCTATATTATGGAAGAATCCTTGCAGTCTATTAGATTAGTTATTAATGGGGTGTTGACTACAAGTTTTAATTATACATGATGGCCCATCTCTGGAATCCTGCCTCCCAAGTAATGAGCATTAAGCTAAAATGCCTTTGTTTACAACACAGGAAACATCCTGGCCAGGCCCACCAATGCAAGACTGCAGGACAGAAGAAACTGACACGTCCTCTCTGGAGGCTGACTGGAACCAAGAAATGTTTGATGCTACTCCCTCCTCTTTTATCACAGTATAAAAGAAGCCTGAATTCTAACTCAGGCAAGATGGTTCCTTGGGACGCAAGTCCACCATCTTCTTGGTCTGCTGGCTTTCCAAATAAAGTCACTATTCCTTGCCCAAACAACTCATCTCTCTGTTTATTGACTTACTGTACAGCAATGAGCTTGGACTTGGTAACACTGACTGCACCACAGCCTTCGCTTTGTTGCTCTTCTTGCTTTGTGACTCAGCAGTGGGAGTGCAAGTGTGGTGATGGTGTCGTTCTCACCTATCCCACAGCAGAGAACATGGGCACACGTGGTGTGCTGACACCCGGCTGGGGCAGGGGTGGTGCCTGGCTCTGGGAGGTCTGGGGGGGCACTGAGCCTCCCCTCCTTCCTTCCTCTATGCTCTGTGTCTAGAAGGAAGAAGCCCCAGCAGCTCTGACCTGGGCAGAACTTCTGGAAGATGCGGTCACTCCTGCTCCTGATGGCCTTTCTTCTGCCTCCTGGACTGGGACATGTGAGTAACTGTCCCCATTCCTGAGGGCAGAGCCCATCTCACTAAACCTCCTGCAGTCCTGACCCTCTGCTCAGCTCCAATTTCTGAACAAGCTCCCATCCCAACCAAGACTACAAGTTTGATGCCACATAGACCCTCAGCAAGGAGGGATGGCAGGCTGGAAGAAAGATTTTCACTAAGAGCTTTCATGAGTCTCAGATTCTCTCTCACCACCAGGAAAGTGGGTTGTGCATTTGGTGGAGGATGTGAAGCTACAACACACGAGTAAGTAAAATCCTTCAGTCCAGCCCGGAAAGGACAACTCAGACAAACCATCCACAGTACGGGAGTTTTTGCTGGACCCAGCTTAAGAACCAGAGAAAACTTCTCAGTGCTTCTCACCCTTCACTCCTGCTAGGAGAGAAGTCAAGGGTGTGATTGATCAGAAGCGGCTAGATGACATTACCCAAAGCTCTCTAGGTGCTTTGACTCTTCCCCAGACCCCAAGAAGTCCATTTTCTGCCCCACCTCCCCTGCCTCTCAGGTCCTCAGCTGCCCCACTGTCTTTAGCAGTGCCCTCCCCCATCCCTGTGGTCTTGAATCCCACCAGTACTATCCCTACCAATCTCAGCCAAAAGCTAGTTGGAAGCCATTCACTCGTGCAGCCAAAAAAACATTTCCTGAGATCCTGGGATGCATTAGGCTCAAGGACATGAGGATTTTACAAAATCCACCTCTATAAGCTCCTAGTGCAAACTCACATTAATTTCACAATATTCCTGAGAAAGCTCCCAGAAGCCCTACACTCACGTCATTGAAAAGCACAAGACACAGTGTCACTCAGCCCTAGGGCTATCTGTCACCTCAATTTCCCCTCAGCTGCAGCCCTGCTCTGAAGTTGCCGGCCCATTACAGCTCTTGGGCTGTATGTCTTGTGGCTCCACGCTCCTCATACCTCTACTCTGTTCTCTGTGCAGCTCAATCAGCATCACCCTGGGGGCCCACAGCATCAAGAAGCAGGAGAGGGTGCAGCAGGGTCAAGTGCTTTTTTTTCCATGTAAAAAGATGTGCCTTATAAGACACTATAGTGACATTTATTGTCCTAGCACCACTTATTGAGGAGGGGGAAAATAGTCTTTTCTTCATTCTCTGCCATAAAACCTCCATCATAAAACATGTTTGATATATGTGTCGTTCATTAATCACTAAGTCATGTCTGATTTTTGGGACCTCACGGGCTGTAGCCCACCAGGCTCCTCTCTTCAAGGGATTTCCCAGGCAAGAATACTGGAGTGGGTTGCCATTTCCTTCTCCATGGGATCTTCCCGACACAGGGATTGAACCTGGGTCTTCTGCATTATTTGGCGGATTCTTTACTGTTGAGCCACCTGGGTAGCCCTTGATATGTGTGTATCGTGGTCCCAATATGCGTGGGTCTCTTTTTATTGTCCATTAGTCTCTATCCCTATGCTCCATCAGTGCCACGTCATCTTCATCACTATGACTTCATCTGCTAAAGCAAGACCTACCATCTTGTTCTCGTTCTTTAAGACTACTTGGTTACTTTTGGTCATGGGTTTTTCCACATCTATTTTCCACGTCTATTTAGAACCAAGTACGTTCTGTGAAATACCTTTTGGGTGCAGTGAATCTGCAGATCACTTTTTGGAGAAATGACATTTTAACAGTATTTTCTCTTCCAAACATAAACATGGAATATCTTTCTGTTTAAATCTTCTTAGTGTCTCTTAATAAAGTTTTATAATTTTCACCATATCTTTTCTTTAGGTTGATATTTACTTATCTGACAATTTTCATGCTTTAAAATTTTTTTTCAAATTTCATTTTCTGACAGTATTACCATGTATATAGAATATGACTAATATTTAAATTGATTCTGTGCCTAGAAAATTTGTCAAACTCTCTTATTAATCATAATAATTGATCTGCAGATTCTTGGGCATTCTTGCTGCATATCTCAAATATTCAGTTTTATTTCCTCTTTTCTTGCCCTTATTTCTATAAATAGAAGCTTTCCTTCTATTTCCTGCTTAACTGTACTGGCTAAAATCTCTAGTATAATGTTGAAGAGAAATGATGATTATGGCTATCTGTGTGACCTTGGATTGTTTTGCTCTCAAATGGAAAAACATGAAACACTCCATCATTAAGTATAATGATTGGTATGGGATTTTTGCAGAGACCTTTTATCAGAATAAAGAGCCTCTTTATTGTTCCTATTTTGCTAAGAATCTTTTAAAATAGTTAATGGTGAATTTTAGCACATGACTTTTCCCCCTTCAGTTGAATTATCATATAGTGTTTCTTCTTTCATCAATCAATTGTTACAGCAATTTTGTGTGCGTGTGTTTAAAGACTCAGCTACAACTTTATTAATCAGACACACACCAAAATGATAATCAGGAAACAGCAACAGGTGTGGGAAGGGAAGAAGCATATATACAGTAATTGTGTGTTGAATGAAAAGCAACTCATCCTCAGAAAAACCCAAATTAGAAATGATCTAATATTTTTGCTTATTGACCGATTTGACTTACATCAATACTGGAATAACATTAGTCCATAATGTCCCTCTCCTATATTGTCATCACCAGGTTTGGCATCTAGGTTTTGCTAGTCTCATAAGGAGATGTTTAGCATCTCCTTGCCAGCAGAAATTGTATATCATCCTTGGAACTTTTTTCACAGATTTCCAGTGAATCCCTGTGAGCCTAGGGCTGTCCTTGATGGACTATTTTTGAAAACTGAATCAAATTATTTAACGTTTATGGGAAAATTCAAACTTCTTGAGTATGTTTCATTAAGTTACATTTTCTAAGGATTTGTCAGTTTCATGTGTTGCTGTTCAGTCGCTCAGCCATGCCTGACTTGTAATCGTATGGACTGCTACCCACCAGGCTCCTCTGTCTATGGAATTTTCCATATAAGAATACTGGAGTGGTTTCCCATTTCTTTCTCCAGGGGATCTTCTTTACCCAGGGATTTAACCCATGTCTCTCTCTCTTTTTTTTTTGAACCTATGTCTCTTGTGTCTCTTGCATTGGAAGGTAGATTCTTTATCACTAATTTACAAAATTACTGGCTTCCCAGTGACCTAGAAGTTAATATAGATATGATTTATATATGTATATCTCCCAGATAAAAACTCTTTCTTAGTTCTCCCACCATGTGGCTGTACTTTTCACTATCTCAATAGTGTCTTTGGTAATCAGAATTTCATCTTTATTCATGTGCACCCCAAAAATTTTTTAATGTAGATCGACTCATCCATTATTATTGATGGTTAGTGCTTCTTATATCTGTATAAAATTGTTTTTACAGTGATGAATGTATAAAGAAATTCTCCTATACTCAAAGGTTTAATTTTTTACCTTTCAATAAATAAATTAATTCATTGAACACTATGAATGAACACTATGTCTATTAACTATTAACACTATGTCTCAAATTAGAGACATAGTGTTAAATGGTCAAGTTTCATCTTTATTCTGATAAACCTAACAAATTTTACTATAAATTAATTTCATCATTATTAATCATTTTGATATTTTTTGTTTGCATTATGATTTTACTCATGGCTTCCGGCTGACCCTTGAAAAGCATAGGAGATAAGGGGCACTGATGCTTCACCTGGTGGAAAATCCAGGTATAACTAACATATAGTTGGCCCTCATGTTCTGTGGTTTTGCAACCAACCATGGCTAGTTCAGTAGTCTAGTATTTACTATTGAAAAAAATCTACTTAAAAGTAGATCTGTTCAGTAAACCCCTGTTGTTCAAGGAACCACTGTATTTAGCAGTCTATATCCTTAGTTTTTAAGATATAAAGATTTCCTGCTCATATTCTTGTTATGAAATTCTAGTTTAAACTCATTGTGGCATATTAAATATGATGTATCATTCAAATCCTTTAAACACTTTTGAGACCTAATCTATGACTTAATCTACGGTCCACAACTGTATGTGCTTGTCAAGTGTGTAATCTGCTTTTGTTGGGCAAGATGTTCAATATGTATTCATTTTTTTCATCAGCTATTCATAACTTCTATATCATTGAAGTGAAATGAAAGTGAAAGTCACTCAGTCATGTCTGACTCTGCGACTCCATGGACTCTACAGTCCTTGGAATTCTCCAGGCCAGAATACTGGAGTGGATAACCTTTCCCTTCTCAAGGGGATCCCAACCCAGAGATCCAACCCAGCTCTCCTGCATTGCAGGCAGATCTTTTCCAGCTGAACCACAAGGGAAGCCCATTACTAATCTATATCATTACTAATCAGTTTATAAGATAAATTTTAAAATCTTCCTAAATGATATTTCTTCCTGGGGAGCATCCACTCACTGCTGCTGTTGAAAATTCAGCCTTTGACCCGCCATTCATTTGAAAGTGTTTAATTTGTTTATCTTAATCTACTTGCCCTTAAATTTTCTGCCATTTCTTTATAATATTGATTTCTAAGTATCAATTTCTTTTTTTGTATTCTGGTTGAGATTTATTTATCTTTTTCTAATCTCTAATTGCATTTTTGTCATCAGCTTAAAAAATAATCTCAGCTAGTATGTCATTATATATTACTTTTTTCCCTTTTCTTTCTTGATTTTCTTCTAATTCAACATATGTTCAACCTTCTAATTCTACTATTTTCTATATTTTTATCTTTATGTCTGTCTGTGCTCCATTCTGGACAATTCTTTCTAAGCTCTTTCAGGTTAGTTATTCTCTTCTCATCTTTGTCTAATCTGTTATTAACTTTATTCACTGTGACTTTGATTTTTTTTTCATATTTTTTTTGCTTTTAGAAGTTGTATTTAGCTCTTTTTCAGATGTTGTGTCATTTTTTAAGGTTAATGTTCCCTGGAGTGTGCTTAAAGCTAGCTTCTATTTCAGCCAATTGTTTTGCAATCTGTATTTTATTTTACTAGTGACATTATCCCAATAATTAAAGTTTTTTTCTCTATTCTTATTATCTATTGTTTCTTAGTCATGGTATCCTGTATTTGTTTGCTTGTTCATCTGTTTATATTTGACTATATACTTATTGCGGAGAAGGCAATGGCAACCCACTTCAGTACTCTTGCCTGGAAAATCCCATGGATGGAGGAGCCTGGTGGGCTGCTGTCTACGGGGTTGCACAGAGTCGGACACGACTGAAGCGACTTAGCAGCAGCAGTAGCAGCAGCATATACTTATTGCATTTGAAAAACAATATTTAGGTGTAATTCAAACATGAAATTAAGTGAATTTCCTCTACATTTGTATTTGATTTTGCCAGGTACTTTGGGAACAGTCTGTAACCACATTAACGGAAGGAAGTTCAAGATATGAGAGGCTGTGAAAATCTAGATAATACCACCTTTCATGCTATTACACGCAAGGAATAGCCCATTAACTCTTTTTTGTTACTTTGAGTGTGTAGACTTTTAATTCCCAGCTTATCATGGTGGGGGCCCTAATTAGCCCTGCTTGTGAGGGTTTTGGTCTTTAATTTCTGTACCCCTCACATTATATGCTCATTAACACAGAAGTTTGAAAAACAAAAACAGAAGTTCATATTTTATGGGTTCAGAAAATTTCCACAGAACAATAAAAATTATCTAACTGGACGCTTGTTATTCCTTCAGTTGTGGCCTGAGTCACTTCTGCATTGGTAGTTCTTCAAGGCTTTTCAGGTTTTTTTACATTTTAAACAGGTTTGTTTTGGTAGTTTTTGGAGGAAAGATTGGCATAAAATGCTAGTCACTGTGAATGAAATCCCCTATCCACATCTCCATTCAGATGATTATATATATTTGACTCCCATTTCTTTGCATGCTGTTCGTTATCTTTCCTTTTAAAAAAAAAAATTACATTAAAGTTTTTAAAATAAAATGAAGTGCTGAAAAAATGTAAGTTAACAATGATTTTCAATTACCCAAATGCTAAAGCACTAATAAAGCTGTTATTCTATTTTTTACTTTTTCCCTCCTGTTTTCTTCATATTACTTTTTAGATGCATAAAGAAATTTCATGAGGTTGTAAGCATAAACCATGCATTAGAGAAAGGATTAAGTTCTTTGCAGCTCTGAGAAAAAGTGATAACCTGTGGGTATTTATATATGCAGAGAGGACCTTTAACTTTCATAAGATTTTCAAGTGGCCTTAAAACAATCCACAAAAGGTTGAGAATTGTATTAAAATTCACTTCTGACATTTTTGCAAAACTTTAGCCATGCTGTAGTGCTTTCTGAGGCAACACAGAGTCTTCCAAGTATTTTAAGAGTGTCTAGCAACCCCTTGTGTTACTCTACAGAACTCCATCATGCCTTTCTCTCAATGATGAACGTCCACGTCTTCATGCGTTACAGGTAGCACAGTAGTGAGGTACCTCCTTCTTAGGAGCTAGCTCCCATGGAACAGAGATGGGTTTAGGCTGATGAGTCTATCATGGATGAATAGGATCTGAGATGTTTTTCCACAGGGTCTGATGGCTGTCAACAAAATCAAGTCACTGGGCTTTTTATGCTGGCAGGGAATCTTCTGGGACACGAAAAGGTTCACCTCAGTAGGAAGCAGAGAAATAGCAGTCGTCCCCAGCGTCATGATTCACTGATAGCTCGTTGGGGGCTCAAGTGACCTGGGAGAGAAATGGTCAGTGGCAGAGCCTCATTCTTCCCTTTTCTTTCTCTGGCAGCACCCTCCACCCACCCAGGAGACAGAGCTACTCAGTGGGCTTGACAACTTCTAGAAAGACGTGGGAGAAGCAAGGGTCTGGGTGGGGCTCAGGGCCAGGGGGTGAAGACATGCAGGTTCCATCCCCTGAGGGAGAAGGAGGAAGTAGACAGGTCCCAGCCTTGATGCTTGTGAGGACATTATTGAATTTGGTGGGTTTGGGGTTCTGGGACACAGTGCCCAGGCCCCGTCCCTGGTGACCTGGGTTCCCATTTCCACGACCGGCACTGACTCAGCAGCTGTGCGGGCTGTTGCACTGATGGTTTCTGTTACTGCCTTCCCCCAGGACCCTGGCAGTTGGTGGGCAAGCCTCTTGGGCAGCTCTGGGTGATGAAACTTATCACAGCAGCAGGAGAATGGGACTGTGAATTCTAGAGCCCCACGCCCCGCCTTCACCTTTCCTTCCTCTCCCAGGGGCTCAAAGTCTGGCAGGAGGAAGTAGGGGCAGCAACTGCTGGGCAGCCTCTCGGGAAGATGCGGCCGCTCCTGCTGCTGGTGGCCTTTCTCCTGTCCCCCAGGGCTCGGGCAGGTGAGTGACTGTTTCCACCCTCAGGGGCCCAACTCCACCCCATAGACTCTGGAGCCACACCACCCAGGCACTTGCTAGCCCTGTATCACTGGACAGCTTGCACAGTTTCTCAGCTTCAGATTCTGAGGCTAGGAATTATATCAGGCCTACTTGGAGAGTCACCATGAGAGTTAAGTGATGTAGTGTACATAAAGCTCTCAGAACCACCCTGGCATGTACTACTTACTATATAAATGTGCTCTCTGAACTCAGTTTGCAGCCCCTGTGTCAGAGCCTAGGAGATCAAGATACAGTAATAGAGGGCCCATCAGCTCATTTCTAGATCCTTAAATTCATGAGCTGGACTCACAGGGATCTGGAAAGTTCCCTGAGGATAAAAGTGCCACAGAACTTCAGGGACAGGCCCCTCCAGAGGGATCCAGGTTTGCCATCCCCACAGCAGAGAAACCCTCCTGTGAGGGACGCTGCAGCTGGCCCTGCCTTCTGGGCAGGTGGGAGGGCGCTGAGGCTGGATGGAGAGCCAGCAGCACTTCCTGCAGGATCCTGGAGCCTCCCCCAATTCTGTGCCCTGCAGACCCCATTCTCACCAACCACCAGCTCACCCTGCCCCTGCAGCATCTCTCCTGCTCCCCAACTTCCAGTCTTTCTGGAGCCACCAATCTGATGTCCACACACCTGCCAGTGCAGAGATAATCCTAGTGCTTCCTTCCAGGGCAGATCATCGGAGGCCGAGAGGCCAGGCCCCATTCCCGCCCCTACATGGCATATATTCAGATCCGAACTCCAACAGGTCGGAAAGCTTGTGGGGGGTTCCTGGTGCGTGAAGACTTTGTGATGACAGCAGCTCACTGCTTGGGAAGGTGAGGACTTAAGGGACTTCTGGGCACCAGCAAAGCAGGTCCAGAAGAGTTCATGAGAGAAGTCACTGAAAACAGGGTTCTAGCCATAGATGGGTGAAAAAAAAGACCACGTAGAGCTTGGGGGACTAGAAGCAGGCCAGAGTGAATGGGGGAGGACCTGATCAAAAAGAACGGGGAGATGAAACGTACACACTGGGGCTCAAATTATGACTTCAAGGTATTTTGCAATCTCTTGTTGGGGAGGCAAAATTCAAAATCACTATGTCCTCCACCACCTCCAGCTCAAGGCTGGGGAGACCTAGGGTGCAGAGTTCGGCCCCAGAGCCCTCCTGTCTCTCAGTTCCCTCGGTTGAGGTCTGGCAACCCTGGGTAGTCACTTGACCTGTATTGCGGACCACAGTTCCTGCGGGTCAAACCTTACCTCTAGGTTCTCATTCCTTTGCAGCCAAATAAATGTCATCCTGGGGGCCCACAACATCCGGACACTGGAAAGCACCCAGCAGCACATCCTTGTGCGCAGACCCATCCCCCACCCCAGATACAGTCAGCAGAACAAGAGGAATGACATCATGTTACTGCAGGTACCGACCCTCCGGTTCTTCAGCTGGGCGGCTTGTCATTCCCAGCCTGCGGGGCTTCCTGTGTCCTGGGATCAGGGAGGGGGGAAGCTGGGCAGACTCCCAGGGCCGTGGCGGGCATGGGGTGAGCATAGAATAGACCGTCCCTGAGTGCCTGCACGCTTCTTGTCAGCTGGCGAACAGAGTCCAGCGTAATCAATTCGTGAGGCCGGTGCCTCTGCCTCGGACTCAGAACAGACTGAGACCTGGGACCCGGTGCACCGTGGCCGGCTGGGGCCTGATCGGCCTGAACACGAGAACAGACACGCTCCAGTGTGTGCAGCTGAGGGTGCAGAGGGATAGGGTGTGCAGTAGACGCTTCATGTTATACAACGGCCGAACGCAGATCTGTGTGGGGGACCCGAGACAGAGGAAGTCTGCTTTTCTGGTAAGACCATAGCATCTGCCAACACTGACAAGGGACCCTGGGCAGACCGGGCAGTGGGACGGACCACATTCCCATGGCTGCAATCTGGGGACTGGATCAGAGGGATGTGGAGGGTGCTTTCCCCCATCCGTCCGGTCTCTGGGGGAATAGGAGAAGTACCAGACACACAGGACCCTCATGTGCAGTGTCTTCCTGGGGCCAGTGAGGTACCTTGACCTGGGTTGGGCTGGAGAAGTAACCACAGTCAGGGCTGAAGCCCAGTGATGGGAAAATTCAGAAGCTTTTCTTCTGCATCCCACCACCCTCCCATCTCACACACAGCCAGCACTGGAAGGAGCTCCCCTCAACCCCCGTCTTCTCTGAGGGTTGGGAGAGGGCAACAGGCGTGGGGAGTCCTGGAAAACTGAGTGTCCCTTCCCTCCTCTGCCTGTAGGGGGACTCCGGTGGCCCCCTCGTGTGTAACAACGTGGCCCAGGGCGTTGTCTCCTATGGAGACAGGACGGGGACCCCTCCAGCAGTCTTCACCAGAATTTCCAGCTTCCTGCCCTGGATAAGGAGAACAATGAGACGCTTCAAAGAGCAGACACCAGAGTGACATCCCACAAGACTGACTCTCCTTCTCTGGAGCAGAGCCCAGCTCCAGGGCAATTCCCAGAGCCTTAATAAACGTTCTAGTCTGGAGTGGAAATAACTGATTTCTAATGTTTTCATTAAACATGATTCGTGTACAACAAAGTGTTCCAGGACTGTGGGTGATCTTCATTAGGAAGATGAGGTCTTTTCCTCAGGACAAGTGAATCCCTATTCCCATTGTCCTGGGGTCAGCAGAAGCTTCTTTCCTCCTCCAAGGCATCCATTGCTCCGTGTCCCCTCTACCCACAGCCTGGGGAGGGATGGAGGGACCTACCTCTTCCCAGAGTAAGATTCCTTGCTCTCCACCCTACCAGAGATGCCCCCTTAGGTACCTGAGAACCATATGCCATTGGCCTGGGTAGGACATAAAAAACAAAGGAACAATTGAAATTCCATATGAGGCTCAATTTAAGAATAAATGTGGCAGTGCAAATCACTGGATAACAATGAATTTTTAATAGATCGCAATGAAACAAATAGATAGTCATTTGGGGAAAAAAGAAAACTGGGTCCACGTCTCATCATAAACCTAAATAACACTCAAATGGGATCAAAGATCTAAATGAAAATATCAACCATAGGAGAAATAGAAGAAAGAAACAAAAATTTACTTTCTTAAAAATATCTAACAAACACCCATATCAAAGCTGTGCTATTCACAATAGCCAAGAGATGGGAGCAACCCAAGTGTCTATGGACAATCTTTCTCCTAAACCCTTTCCCACACCAACCCACTGTGCTGTAGACCAATGTTCTCATTTTCCATGTGATGAAAGTCTCCTTCTGGGTTTGTTACTCTACAATTATACAAAACTCTACATAATATGTTGGCTAAAATAATATGACTTTTACTGTAAAGATTAGCCTGTGACTAATACATCAATATTATATTCAAATAATAGATTTCTGAAGTCACATAGTTTATAACCATGTTTTAACACTTTAGGGTAACTATAAAGAATCAGCTGGAGGTTCTTCTATCTTCATCAAAATGTTAACTGGGTTTCCCTGATGGTCTAGTGGTTAAGAGTCTGCCTGCCAACGCAGGGAACAATGGTTCGATCCCTGGTCTGGGAAGATCCCACATGGTGCGGAGCAGCTAAGTCTGTGCACTATAACTACTGAGCCCATGTGCCGCAACTACTGAAGCCCACATACTTAGAATCCATGCTCTGCAACAAGAGAGGCCACCATAATGAGAAGCCTGTGCACTGCAACAAAGAGTAGCACCCACTCGCCACAACTAGAGAAAGCCCGCGCATGACAACAAAGAGCCAGTGTAGCCAAAAACAAACAAATAAATCTTTAAAAAATGTCAATTACTCCTTGCCATGTGACATTTCCCACCTGAATTTCTGCAGTTTCCATAATCTTGACTAATCACTGAACACACATCAAATCCAACTGATATATACAAAAATGCTTTGGTAAATTTGATCATATTTTTATAGATATATCTTGCCAGAAGATCATTTGCCTAATATTCAGTGTGAGTCATTTATCAACAAAATTTTGATCAGTGATACATCTTTGAAAGTAATCAGTCATTTTTTTTTTCCTTTATTTGCTACCACCCACCCATAGAAATTATGTCTTGCTTGTATGTTCTAGGGGAAAACAATCTCATTATTAAATGCTTGCATTGCCAGGTGGAAAGGATACTTGACAGTGGAAGGGGGAGGAGAGAGCAGTGGAAGTGCCCCCATACAGTCCTTCCTAAGCTCTGAGACATTTATTTTGAACCCCAGAGCACCACCCAAGTCAAGACTCAGTCCCCAGGAAACTCCCAGTGCACACTCATCTCCCCACCTAAGGATCTTCCAGCTATTGAGCCCCTTCAAGGCAGCTGCCTGCTTTTAGCAGCCCTGCTGGAAAGGTTTCTACAGACTTCACCATGCTCACCTCCAGAGGTCAATTCTCTTCTTGACCATCCCAAAAGTCAGGTCCACCACCTCTCACAGCTTACCACCCTTCCCTATTAAGTAAATCTCAGCAACAGAGGTTTGGCATGGATCCAAAGTTTACTTAAGGAAAATATTCCTTGTGTTCTCCACAGGCACTGGACTCTGATCTCCCAAGTGCTAGCCAGCCCTCTCTCAATCAGAAGGTTTTGTTCTTCAACTCTATTTTCTCCCAGTCTCGCTGGCCACAGGACCATTCAGCCTGCTGCTCTCAGATCTCTCTGGATCCCATGGCTTGGTCTAGGTCTTGGTCTGGGTCATCCCATCTTTTTCTCTGAAATGAAGTCTGTCTCCCTGGGACTTTCTAGTCATCCATACATCTCAGTGAATTATAGTGTTTGACTAACTTGAGTTTCTTCTGAAATCTCTGTGTTACTGTGAGTTATTTAAAGTTATTTAAACTCTGTGAGAGTTCCTTTTTCATCTCTGGATTAAGGAATCCCCAAAGAATTCTGAGGATAAAATGACACAGTACATTACAAATTCCTTCCAAAGTACCTAGTGTGTAAAAAGATTTCAATAAATATTAATTGTCACTTCTCTTTCTTTTACTTCTTATGACCAGCTATGGAACCACAGGAAAAAATTCACCTCATGCAGTCTGACAGTCCTTAACTTAGGGGAGCTATCATGTCTAGTGTAACTCTCTTCTCCTGAAAAAAACAACACCTTCAGCTCTTCATCTATTCTCCTAAAGATATTCAGGAGTCCATTCAATTCCCAGGATCCTCTGTTGTGTAAATTCTACTCCAAGTCCAAGACTGGGACCTCCTAGACCAAGCCACAAATTGAGTTTTCTCAAACCTCAGTATCAGGACTAGGGCTGTGGTTTCTGGAAGCAATTCCACAAATATTTCCCCTTCGTCCCCCATTCTTCTCAATACGTGAGGTTTGTAGAAAGACTAGAGAAGGAATGCCCAGGTGGGGGCTGCTGCTGCTAAGTCGCTTCAGTCGTGTCCGACTCTGTCCGACCCCATAGACGGCAGCCCACCAGGCTCCCCCGTCCCTGGGATTCTCCAGGCAAGAACACTGGAGTGGGTTGCCATTTCCTTCTCCAATGCATGAATGTGAAAAGTGAAAGGGAAGTCGCTCAGTCGTGTCCAACTCCTAGCGACCCCATGGACTGCAGCCTACCAGGCTCCTCCGTCCATGGGATTTTCCAGGCAAGAGTACTGGAGCAGTCACTTTGAACTGGGGCTATTCTTCGCTTGAAAACAAGAACAGATGCCCACATCAGGCTTCAGATATCTTTCAGTTGTCCCAGATGAGCGAGGATATTTGCTTCTCACCTCTTTCTTTAGCTTAAAATATGGCCCAAAGTATGGAGAGTGAGGCCTCTGTAGCCTACCTGTACACATGCAGGAAAAGGTATGAGGAACTTTGGCTTCAACCTGGTTGTCAGGGGCAGGATGAAGTCAGGCAGGCTTGTTTGTAACGACTTGTTCCCTCCCCAGCTCGCTCTTCATCCCTTTTCTCTCACAGTTTGTTTGCACAGGTTTTGCCTGCTACCTATTAAGGTGTAAGTGAAAAATGAGGTACAAGACTGACAATGTGATCATGTTCAAAGCTCTTGCATTTATATAAGAATCTCCTGCAAATTCATGAGATACAAAGTAGAATGGTGAGTCCCAGGGGCTGGGGGGAAGGGATAATGGGGGATTACTACTTAATGGGTTAAGAGTTTCAATTTGGGAAGGTGAAAATTTTTTTAAGATGGATAATAGTGGAGGTTGCACAATGATGTTCATGTACTTAATGCCACTGACTTGCACACTTAAAACTGGTTAATAGGTAAATTTTCTATTATGTATATTTTACTACAATTTAAAAAGTAATTTAAAGAAAGAATTTCTTGCAACTCTTCTTAAAAAGTTCTGATAGTAGAAGATGTTATTTGGAGAAAGTGGGCAGCTACCTCTTCTGCACACAGACAGCATTATTGGAGTTAGTTTTCCCTTAAGAGCACTCCGGTTTCTAGATCAAGAAGAAGAGGCCCTGTGTCTGAATGATGTCATGCACCCCAGAAGTAGCTCCACCCTAGCATTTCTCATGCATGAACATAACACAGAAGACGAAGCTGTAGGAGAGAATGAGCCAGAGGTGTTGTCTGAAGAGAGGGCTGGGCTGGAGATAAAATGATGAGATCTAGGATAGAAAGGAAGGAGTGGGGGAAATCTCACCAGTTCTTCTGTGATATTGATACTCTATTCTACTTGGAGTTCACTGAGTTTCTCGGTTTTGAACGTTAATGCTTCACAGTTTTTCATCAATATTGTGAAACTTTCAACCATTATTTATTCAAACATTTTCAACTTTTTATTTTCTATTGGAGTTTGCGTGCGTGGGCATGCTTAGCTGTGTGACTCTTTCGCGACCCTGCGGACCCAGCTTGCCAGGCTCCTCTGTCCATTTTTAAGGCAAGAATACTGGAATGGGTTGCCATTTCCTCCTCCAGGGGATCTTCCTAACCCAGGGATTGAACCTGCATCTCCTGCATTGGCAGGCAAGGATTCTTTACCCCTGAGCCACCAGGGAAGCCCTATATTGGATTATAGCCAATTAATAATATGATTTTTTCAGGTGCACAGCAGAGTGACTCAGCCATACCTATACATGTATCCATTCTCTCTCAAACTCCCTCTTTAAATTTTTTTTTCTGCTCCTTCCTCTGTCTCCTCTCCTTCTGGGACTCCCTACTTGTAAGTTGCATGTAGTGTCCCACACATCTGATACCCTATTCATTTTTATTCTTTTTTTTACTTCTGTTCACTGAAAAGTCCTAAAGCAATTCCAGATTTGTTAGTGATGACTTCACAGGGGCAGCTAGCTACTCTCCTGGAATAATAGCCAAGCTCAGACACAGGTGCCTTCTGCCCTTGTTCCAAGCAGCAGAGCTAGATATGGGTCAGGTGAGACAGGAGGAGGCGGGGAAAAGGAGAACAGAGAGAGACAATTGCTGATCAACATTATGTGGATCCAGGGGGAGCCCTGGAGAAGGGAGGCCTGAGCCATATGTGGGGTGGAAGTAGAGTCCAAGGTGGAGTCCAAATAGCTTAGAGGAAAGCTGTCTGTCAGAAAAATGTGATAGCACTGCCAAATGCAAGGAAACCAGCTACAGAAAGTGTGAAAACTCTCATGGTTCTATGTGACAAGATGCATTAAAATGATAAACACCTGCTTTGGGCTAAGATTATAGTCTATCCTCCTTGATTTTCTATACTTCCCCAAACATCATAAATAATATTTCACAGGTAAATTAAAGCCCAATGTGTCAACACAGTAGTTTAATAAGTTACTACAACATTGCTGAACATACTTGTGGTTTGTAAATTGGTGGTGGGGAGGAGAGGTAAACCATCAAAGGTAAGAAGCCATGTATCCCCTTTACCTGTCATGCCTGGGGCAGAGAGTGACAATAAGAAGATACAGGTTCCTCCTTGTGGGTAAGGCCTGAGCCAATACATGCAAAGTATCTTAAACATTATGTCCAGTTTGAGATAAGATTCCAGAAATCTTCTCACAGCTATATTAAATTATAAAAGAACAAATAGAAGTAATTTAAACTGTTTGTCTGACTGCATGTATTCTAAGTAGAATCATAGCTTGGAACTTGTCCTGAAGGCTGACAATGCTTAAACACCCGTGTGCAGAGAACTGCATGAGCAAATATGCCTGGTTCCTCACCAAGAGCAAGGAGACTTGGTGGGCAGAACCTTTGCCCACATTGTGGTCTTTCCTGGAATCCACATTACCTGGGCCAGGAGGGACAGGAGTGACCCAGAAAACTTAGAATGAATGACAAAGCTTTGTTTATCCTCTTGCTGTTACTACCTGCATGCTTGCCAACTACTTTAATATTGAGGTCTTTTAAATCTTTGAAATATCAACAAGTTGAGAACAATACTGGCTGTATAAGGGCTACCTGGGACTGGACCATAAAATAAATTCAGGTGCATTTGTCTGTCAAACCCATCTTCTCAAACTCTTCTGTGCTGTCACTACCTTATGTTCCTGGTACTCTCACTGACACCCCACGTCCACTTCATCCCCAGTCTCTGGTCCTCACCCCCATCCCCAACAGTTTGCAGTCACCTGAAACTACCAAGAAGTCAATGGACGGCTAGGCTCTTGCCTAATGTGTTCTAGGAAAGACTTTTGTTTGGTACTTTTGCATTTATAATGATAACAACAGCAAACCTCTTCAGCTATCCAAAAAAAGTGACGTTCTACAGAGTATAATTGGATAGTTGTATGCTTTTTGATACCTAATGACAAATTCAAGGCATGGTGGGGTCAGATTTATGGTCTTGGAGGATCAAAATTAGAGGAAGGGGACACCGTTTCTGATTAATGCCACCCCCCACCCCCCAGCTCCTTTCTCTGTTCAGAGATTCCACCCAGGACTTTCTCTAGATGAATTTGGTCGTGCCATCAAGGGCCTAAGAATGAAGCTCCTGCAACACCCTCATCACACAGACTTTCCTGATGAAAGCTCATGTCTTGAGAATCAACAGAACCAGGAGTAAATTGGTGGTGCCCGAGCCTGCCCTTTTAAACTCAGGATGGAAAAAACCTGGAAGGAGAACTCGCACGCTGCTTCAGACTGGCTCAGCTTTTCAGAGAAGACGCTGTTGCTCCTGTTCTTACCCGCCGATCTTCTAACCCCTGGGGCTGAGGTAAGTGACTGTCCCTGTCTTCAGTGAAAGTTGTGCAGTCACGTCCGACTCTTTGCAACCCCATGGACTGTACGGTCCATGGAATTCTCCAGGCCAGAATACTGGAGTGGGTAGCCTTTCCCTTCTAAAAGGGATCTTCCCAACCCAGGGATCGAACCCAGGTCTCCTGCATTGTGGCTGGCTAAGTCGCTGCAGTCATGTCCGACTCTGTCCGACCCCATAGACGGCAGCCCACCAGACTCCCCCATCCCTGGGATTCTCCAGGCAAGAACACTGGAGTGGGTTGCCATTTCCTTCTCCAATGCGTAAAAGTGAAAGTGAAGTCACTCAGTTGTGTCCGACTCTCTGCAACCCCATGGACTGTAGCCTACCAGGCTCCTCCATCCATGGGGTTTTCCAGGCAAGAATACTGGAATGGGTTGCCATTGCCTTCTCCCTCCCGCATTGTAGGCAGATTCTTTACCAGCCGAGCCACCAGTCCTCAGAGGCCTGGTTTATTCCAGTAGCACCACTTCCCCAGTGCCCCTGCGACACTATTGCTATGATGTTCCTCACTTCAGTCCATTCCTAGAAATTTGCTAGACTCCAAATCTGCCACTGAACACAGAGTGTGCAGATTACAGAAAACTACTCCCATGGAGACCTGGTGGGTCTTCTCCCTTCCATAGGTCACACCCTGGCATGTGGAAAGTTATTTGTAATTAGGATGGCACAGGATCCTGGTGCGGAGGGAAAGCTGAGAATGAGTGTTGTAACCTCCCATTCTCCAAAACGAAGGGTGGGTTGCTTTGTCCCAGGAGCTATTGTCTAGAACATGAATGAAGGAGCCATCTCACAGTTTCCTAGATGTCATCCTCTCGTTGACCCCACTCTCCTGAGCCACTCTGCTCCACCAGGGCAGATATCTAGAACCCAGGCGAGCCTCACAGTGTCACCTCACCACCGATCCCATGGCCCTCATGGGGGCTGACTTCCACCCAGGCCCCCTCCTCCCATTTCCCCGCCTCACTCTGGTTTCTAATCCTTTGCACATGTCCTCTTTGGATTGAAAGTTAAATTGCTTAAGAAGATAAATCTGTGCTGAAGTTCAGACTGTATTAGGACCCAAAGCAATTTTGGAGACTGTTCATTCACATATCCAACAAGCATTTGTGGGACATTTACTATGTGCCTGGCTCATGATGGACGAGAAAGAAGCCAGGGTATTCTGTTCCATGAGCTCAAAAGTTTTGAGTTTTTGAAACTAGCCTCATCTGGAAGTAAGCAGGACACAGGGGGGTCTGAGAAGCTCAGGGACAAAGAAAGAGCCAGAGGAGGTCAGAGAGAGTAGCTTCCAGGTGGTTTATTTTGAAGACAGATCCCCACCCCTTCACATGTATTTGAAGTGCTCCAGAACAAGGGCTGAGCCGCTCCTCTCTATGGGGAGATAACTAACCAGGGAAACAGGTCACACTGTGAGCCTGCTGTGCGGCCCAGGGGAGACTGGGGCCCCCATCTCATTGAGCTGGGTCCCTAAAGACCATTGAGGACTATCATCCTCTGAACATCCCGTTGTTTTAGGCCATCTGGCAGTTCTTGTCCTGTTTCCTATGTAGACAGAACTCCAGGGAAATTTTCTCTTTCAGGGGAGATCAAATGGGGCAGAAAGTTCTGGTGGTGCTCCCCACCGTACATGGTATCTGTAGATTTTTATGACAACAAACAAGGCTGGAGAAGATGTTGGGGGTTCCTGGCATGAGACAACTTCACGTTAACTGCGGCTTGCTGGGACAGAAGGTAAGGAGCACAAAAGAGTCTTGTGTTTCTGGGAACCCCTAGTACCATCCTAGGCCTTGTAACTCAGGAAAGCCCTAGAGCATGCAGAGCTGATGCTAATCAATGGAACCATCTGATTCTCTTGGGCCAGGGCAAACCAAGTGTGGGGTACTGGGGGGAAGTGTTTGGAGAGAGGCCTGTTAAATTTCTGGATGTGAAAATGGTTTAGTAAATTTTTACACAACAAAACAGTGAATCATAATGTAGCCTGCGAAAATTATACTTGTGAAAATTCAGTGGAAACTTGAAAAAGCAATCTTTTTTTTTTGATTGAAGTACAGTTGATTTACAATGTTGTCTTAGTTTCTTTCATACAGCAAAATGATTCAGTGACACATATACATATATAATTCTTTTTAAAAATATTGTTTTCCATTATGATTAACCGAATATGGTTATCTGCACTACACAGCAGGAACTTATTGTTTATCCATTCTATACGTAATAGCTTACATCTGCGAACTCCACCTTTCCCTAACCCCTTCCCCAGTGGCAACCATAAGTCTCTTCTCTATGTCCATGAGTCTGTTTCTATTTTGAATATAGGTTCATTTGTGTCGTATTTTAGATTCCACATATAAGTGATATCATATGGTATTTGTCTTTTACTTTCTGACTTAGTATGATGATCTTCAGTTGCATTTATGTTGCTGCAATGGCGCTATTTCATTATTTTTTTATGGCTGAATGGTACTCCACTGTATATATGTACCACATCTTCTCTATCCATTCATCTGTTAATGGACATTTAGGTTGCTTCCATTTCTTGGCTATGGTGAATAATGCTGCTGTGAACACAGATTGCATGTATTTTTTTGGATTCGAGTTTTGTCTGTATATGTGTCCAGAAGTGGATTGCTGGTGATAAAGCAGTCTTGATAAGGTATCTAGTCTAGTGGAGTTCTTGGGGTCATGCCACCTAAAACCTTGAAATGATTCATGATGTTTTTGGCAGATTTTGTATACTGAGAGTTTTTCTTTTTTCTTTTTTTTTTTTTAACATTTCCACAAGACATTTTCTTTGAGCTATTGGGTGCTTGTCTCCAACTCGAAGTTGGTGGACGAGTTGGAGAATGGTGGCTTTCTCCTGGGGTCCCCACTTTTCCCAGACAAACTCAGACAACCACGATCAAGGTTACCAGCCCTCACTTCTGTGATGCTGCTCGTTCTGATATATCACTAGTGTCTGGCTTCTCCTGACTCCGATGCTCTGCCCCAGGGCCCAGGCCCCAGGTTTCTGCGGACCGGAAGTCTGCCTGAGCTATCATGTCAGGAGTGAAGTTCCTGGTGGAGTTTCCGTCCTAGAGCTTGTCATGG
Organism: Giraffa tippelskirchi; assembly: GCF_054371585.1. Lineage (NCBI taxonomy): Eukaryota > Metazoa > Chordata > Mammalia > Artiodactyla > Giraffidae > Giraffa > Giraffa tippelskirchi. Next base: position 32,845,519 of record NC_137286.1, on the reverse strand, counting down.
TTTTGTGACTTTCCAGACAAGTCAGAAGGTCTTCCAAAGCACAGAGGTTGAAAGCATAGAAAGAGAGAGAGAGGAACAGTGTTCTTTTGCACTAATTTTTGGTGTGGAAAATGTTTTCTTGCCAAAGCTCTGCTGCTGAGGTTTATTTAATAAGGAAGTGTGCTGAGCTATGAGAAGTGGTGGAACTGGCTTCTGAAATGGTCATGAAAGGAATTGTCCTCTGGACATGGGCATGATGAGGTCTGTAGAAATCTTTCCAGCAGGGTGGCTGGAGGCAGTCAGCTGCCTTGGAGAGCTGACTGGCAGGGAGAGGCTTGGAGGAGAGATGGGTCTGTCCTGGGAGTTTCCTGGGCATTCCTGAACTGGATGGTGCTCTGGTTGTTGTTGTTTAGTTGCTCAGTCACGTCCAACTCTTTGCGACCCCATGGACTGCAGCACGCCAGGCTTCCCTGTCCTTCACCACCTCCTGAAGCTTGCTCAAACTCACGTCCATAGAGTCGGTGATGCCATCCAACCATCTCATCCTCTTTTGTTCCCTTCTGCCTTCTATCTTTCCCAGCATCAGGGTCTTTTCCAATGAATTAACTGTAGCATCAGATGGCCAAAGTATTGGAGCTTCAGCTCTGGGGCTCAAAGTAAATGTCACAGAGAGGAAGGGCTTCATGAGGGCTCTTCCACTGCTCTCTCCCCTCCCCCTGCCCCCCACCATCAAGTATTCTTTCCATCTGGCAATGCAGACATTAAATAATGAGACTGTTATCCCTGAGAACATATAAGTAAGAGATAATTCCTATGGGTAGGTGGTATCAAATTTAGAGGAAATGACTGAATGTTGTCAGAGATGTATTGTTAACATTTTGTGGAAAATGACATACACTGAACTTTAGGCGAATGACTTTTTGACAAGAAGTACCCATAAACATAATGGACAAATTTACCAAAGCATATCTGCGTAGAGCCAGTTGGATTTGATACGTGTGTATGGATCATTCCATTTCAGATTATGGAAACTGCACGAATTCAGGCGGGAAATGTAACACTGCAAGGGGTAGTTAACATGTTGTTGGATGCAAAACCTCCTAGCTGATTCTCTACAGTTACCTTAAGGTGTTAAAAGCATGGGTTCAAATTACATTACTTCATAAATCCTTTATTTCAATTATAATATTGATGTATTAGTCATGGGTTAATCTTCAGGGTAAAAGGCATTTTATTTTAGTCAATATATTATGTGGAGGTTTGTTTAATTTTAGAGTAACAAACCCAGAAGGAGATTCTCATCACAATGAAAATGAGAACAATGGTCTACAGCACAGTGAGGGCTGGTATGGGAAAAGGTTTAGAAGAAAGACTCTGTCTATCCATAGACACTTGGGTTGTTCCCATCTCTTGGCCATCGTGGAAAGCGCAACTTTGATATGGGTGTTTGTTAGATACTTTTAAGAGAGTAAATCTTCTTTTTTCTTTCTTCTAGTACTTGCATGGCTTGATTTTTAACGTTTAGATCTTTGATCCCATTTGAGTGTTATCTTGGATTATGATATGTATGGACCCAACTGTATCTTTTTTCCCCAGTGATTCTGTTTTGCTTCAATGACACCTATTAAAAATTTATTGTTTCCTAGTGGTTTGAGAATTGCTCACCATGCATTAAATTGGGCCTCGTTTAGAATTTCATTGTCCCTTTGGTTTGCCTGTCCAACTCATCCTTCTTACACCAATGGTACATGGTTTTGGGGTACACTTTAATAACTAGTGCAGAGTCTCTTTAATACTCTAGTGGGTAGAGAATAAAAAGCCTTACTCTGGGGAGAAGTAGGTCCCTCCATCCCTTCCCAGGCTGTGGGTAGAGGGGACATGGAGCAATGGATGCCTTGGAGGAGGAAAGAAGCTCCTGCTGACCCCAGGACGGTAGGAATACGGATTTACTTGTCCTAGGAAAGAGACCTCATCTTCCTGATGAAGCTCATCCTCAGTCCTGGAACACTTTGTTGTACACGAATCATGTTTAATGAACACATTAGAAATCAATTATTTCCACGCCAGACTAGAACATTTATTAAGGCTCTGGGAATTGCCCTGGAGCTGGGCTCTGCTCCAGAGAAGGAGAGTCAGTCTTGTGGGATGTCACTCTGGTGTCCGCTCTTTGAAGCGTCTCATTGTTCTCCTTATCCAGGGCAGGAAGCTGGAAATTCTGGTGAAGACTGCTGGAGGGGTCCCCGTCCTGTCTCCATAGGAGACAACGCCCTGGGCCACGTTGTTACACACGAGGGGGCCACCGGCGTCCCCCTACAGGCAGAGGAGGGAAGGGACACTCAGTTTTCCAGGACTCCCCACGCCTGTTGCCCTCTCCCAACCCTCAGAGAAGACAGGGGCTGAGGGGAGCTCCTTCCAGTGCTGGCTGTGTGTGAGATGGGAGGGTGGTGGGATGCAGAAGAAAAGCTTCTGAATTTTCCCATCACTGGGCTTCAGCCCTGACTGTGGTTACTTCTCCAGCCCAACCCAGGTCAAGGTATCTCACTGGCCCCAGGAAGACACTGCACATGAGGGTCCTGTGTGTCTGGTACTTCTATTCCCCCAGAGACCGGACGGATGGGAAAAGCTTCCCTCCCCACCCCATGTCACTTTGGTGTGGACCCCAGGCTGCAGCCACGGAGATGGACTCTGTCCCCACTGCCCAATCTGCCCAGGGCCCCCTGTCTTGGGCACTGTCAGCAGACCCTACATTATCTTACCAGGAAAGTGGACTTCCCCTCTCTTGGGTCCCCCACACAGATCTGCCTTCGGCCAGTGTAGAAATCGAAGCGACTATGACACTCTCCATCCCTCTGAATTGTCAGCTGCACCTCCTGGAGTGTGATTGCCCTCCTGTTCAGTTCGGTGAGGCCCCAGCCGGCCACGGTGCACTGGGTCCCAGGGCTCAACATTTCCTCTGTCTGAGGCAGAGCTACCAGCCTTACAGCTTCATTCTGTCTGACTCTGTACGCCAGCTGGCAGGAAGTGTGCAGGCACTCAGGGACTGTATGCTCACCCCATGCCCACCACCACCCTGAGAGTCAGCCCTGACTCCCTCTCCATGGTCCCAGGACACATGAAGCCCCCCAAGCTGGGAGAAAGCCGCCCAGTTGAAGAACCAGAGGGTCAGTACCTGCAGTAACATGATGTCATTCCGGTTGTTCCGCTGATTGTATCTGGGGTGGGGAATGGGTCTGAGAACAGGGATGCGCTGCTGCGTCCATTCAGAAGCGGTGACACTGTGGATCCCCAAGATGACGTTTATTTGGCTGCAAAGGAAAGGGAGCCTAAAGGTAGGTTTGAGCTGCAGGAACTGCGGTCCCCAATACAGGTCAAGTGACTGCCCAGGGTAGTGAGACCTCAGCCAAGGGAACTGAGAGACAGGAGGGCTCTGGGGCTGAACTCTATGCCTTAGGTCTCCCCGGCCTTGAGATGAGGGTGGTGGGAAATTCAGTGACCTTAAATTTTGCCTCCCCTACAAGAAATTGAAAAAGAGCTTGAATTCACAATTTGAGCCCCATGGTACACCTTCCATCTCCCCCTCTTATTCTTTCTGATCAGATCCTCCTTTCTAACCATTTACACAGGCCTTCTCCTGGTCTTTTTTCACCTGTTCATTGTTAGAAACGTGCCTTCAATGGCTCTTCTCATGAACTCTTCTGGATCTGCTTTGCTGGTGCCTAGAAGCTCTTTAATTTCTCACCTTCCCAAACAGCGAGCTGCTGTCATCACAAAGTCTTCTCGTACCAGGAACCCCCCACAAATGGTCAGACCCGCTGGTGTCAGGATCTGAATATATGCCATGTAGGGGTGGGAATGAGGCCTGGCCTCTCGGCCTCCGATGATCTGCCCTGGAAGGAAGCACTAGGATTATCTCTGCACTGGCAGGTGAGAGGACATCAGATTGGTGGCTCCAGAAAGACTGGAAGTTGGGGAGCAGGAGAGATGCTGCAGGGGCAGGGTGAGCTGGTGGTTGGTGAGAATGGGGTCTGCAGGGCACAGAATTGGGGGAGGCTCCAGGATCCTGCAGGAAGTGCTGCTGGCTCTCCATCCAGCCTCAGCGCCCTCCCACCTGCCCAGAAGGCAGGGCCAGCTGCAGCGTCCCTCACAGGAGGGTTTCTCTGCTGTGGGGATGGCAAACCTGGATCCCTCTGGAGTGGCCTGTCCCTGAAGTTTTGTGGCACTTTCTTTCTCAGGGAACTTTCCAGATCCCTGTGAGTCCAGCTCATGAATTTAAAGATCTAGAGATGAGCTGATGGGCATGCTATCGTTGTGTCTTGATCCCCTAGACTCTGACACAGGGGCTGCAAACTGAGTTCAGAGAGCACATTTATACAGCAAGTAGTACATGCCGGGGTGGTTCTGAGAGCTTTATGTACACTACATCACTTAACTCTCATAGTGACTCTCAAGGTACGCCTGATACAATTCCTGGCCTCAGAATCTGAAGCTGAGAAACTGTGCAAGCTGTCCAGTGATACAGGGCTAGCAAGTGCCTGGGCTGTCTGCCTCCAGAGTCTATAGGGTGGAGTTGGACCCCTGAGGGTGGGAATGGTCACTCACCTGCCCGAGCCCTGGGGGACAGGAGAAAGGCCACCAGCAGCAGGAGCGGCCGCATCTTCCCGAGAGGCTGCCCAGCAGTTGCTGCCCCTACTTCCTCCTGCCAGACTTTGAGCCCCTGGGAGAGGAAGGAAAGGTGAAGGCGGGCCGTGGGGCTCGAGAATTCACAGTCCCATTCTCCTGCTGCTGTGATAAGTTTCATCACCCAGAGCTGCCCAAGAGGCTTGCCCACCAACTGCCAGGGACCTGGGGGAAGACAGTAACAGAAACCATCAGTGCAACAGCCCGCACAGCTGCTGAGTCAGTGCCGGTCGTGGAAATGGGAACCCAGGTCACCAGGGACGGGGCCTGGGCACTGTGTCCCAGAACCCCAAACCCACCAAATTCAATAATGTCCTCACAAGCATCAAGGCTGGGACCTGTCTACTTCCTCCTTCTCCCTCAGGGGATGGAACCTGCATGTCTTCACCCCCTGGCCCTGAGCCCCACCCAGACCCTTGCTGCTCCCACGTCTTTCTAGAAGTTGTCAAGCCCACTGAGTAGCTCTGTCTCCTGGGTGGGTGGAGGGTGCTGCCAGAGAAAGAAAAGGGAAGAATGAGGCTCTGCCACTGACCACTTCTCTCCCAGGTCACTTGAGCCCCCAACGAGCTATCAGTGAATCATGACGCTGGGGACGACTTCTATTTTTCTGCTTCCTACTGAGGTGAACATTTTTGTGTCCCAGAAGATTCCCTGCCAGCAGAAAAATCCCAGTGACTTGATTTTGTTGACAGCCATCAGACCCTGTGGAAAAACATCTCAGATCCTATTCATCCGTGATAGACCCATCAACCTAAACCCATCTCTGTTCCATGGGAGCTAGCTCCTAAGAAGGAGGTACCTCACTACTGTGCTACCTGTAACGCATGAAGAAGTGGACGTTCATCATTGAGAGAAAGGCATGATGGAGTTCTGTAGAGTAACACAGGGGGTTGCTAGACACTCTTAAAAATACTTGGAAGACTCTGTGTTGGCACAGAAAGCCCTGCAATACAGTAAATTTTTGCAAAAATGCCAGAATTGAAAACCAATACAGTTCTCAACCTTTTATGGATTGTGATAAGCCCACTTGAAAAATCTTAGGAAAGTTAAAGATCCTCTCCACATATACAAATATACACAGCTTGGCGCTTATTCTCAAAGCTGCAAAGAACTTAATTCCTTCCCTATTACATTGTAAATGATTGCAACCTCATGAAATTTCCTTATGCATCTCAAAAAAATATAGGGAGAAAACAGGGAGACAAGCGAAAATAGTATAACTACTTAGTGCCTTTGGGTACTTTTAATTTATTGTTATGTAAGATTTTTAACTGTTTATTTTGTTTTTAAAATGCTACTCTAACTTAAACTAAGGGGAAAGCATAAAGAACAGAGAGTCCATGTGCAAGAAGGGAAGTAAAATATATGCTCCTGATGATCTGGGTAGAGAGATGTTTAGGGGATTTCATTAACAGTGCCTAGGATTTCATGTCAATCTTCCCACCAAAACCAACCCCAAACAAATTTGTCTAAAATGTATGGAAACCTTAAAAGCTTTGAAGAATTCCCAATGCAAGAGTTATTATTAGGTTAAAACAGAAGGAATAATGGGAATTGAGACAGGTAGCTCTATTTCTCTGAGAGAATTTGCTAAATCCACAGAAGTTGAGCTTCTGTTTGAAGAACACCTAAAATGATGTTGTAGGATCAAAGATCATGAGGTCTAGACTAGACAAACAGGTCTAGTCAAACCCTTCCCACAATAAGGTGTGGACTTAAAAGTCTACATGCTCAAATTAACAAAAAAGAGGTATTGAGTTAGTAATTGCAAATAATTTCTTGAAAGTTTGCAATAACCTGGACTTTTTAATGGACTCTCAAGCCTTGAATTTCTGTTATTGTACTTATGGAGTGTGTTCCAAAGTACCTGGCAGAATCTATGGCAAATCTAGAAGAAATTCACTTAATTTCAAAATTCGAATTACACCTAAAAAGTTATTTTTCAAGTATAGTGACAAGCATATAGCCAAATACAAACAGCTCAGCAAACACATAAGGATACAAGACATTATGACTAAGAAATGGTAAATAACATAAGAAGAAAAAACCCTTTAGTTTTTAAGATAATATTATCAGTATAATAAAATATAGATGTCTCCTTTTATAGCCATTAGCATTTCCCTCATATATTGAGGTACTCCTATGTTGGGTGGATATATATTTACAATTGTTATATTTTCTTCTTAGATTGATCTCTTGATCATTATGCAGTGTCCTTCTTTGTCTCTTGTAATAGTCTTTATTTTAAAGTTATTTTGTTTGATATGAGTATTGCTGCTCCAGCTTTCTTTTGATCTCCATTTGCATGGAACACCTTTTTCCATCCCCTCACTTTCAGTCTTTATGTGTGCCTATATCTGATGTGGGTCTTCCATAGACAACATATATATGGGCCTTATTTTTGTATCCATTCAGCAAGTCTATGTCTTTGTTGGAGCATTTTATAGTTAAGGTAATTATTGATATGTATGTTCTTATTGCCATCTTGTTAATTGTTTTGGATTTGTTTTGGTAGGTCTTTTTCCTTCCCTCCCTCTTTGGTTCTCTCTTCTTGTGATTTGATGGTTATGTTTAGTGTCATGTTTGAATTTGTGTGTGTGTGTGTCTACTGTAGGTTTGGTTCCCATGAGGTTTTGATATACAATATTGTTTTAAGTTGCTGATCTCTTAATTTCAAATGCATTTCCAATATCCTGCATTTGTGTACTCTCCTCTTTTCATTATTGCTGGTTTGGATATCACATTTGTGTGTGGATGTTTTCCTATCTTTGCTGTATGTTTGTCTTAACTGGTGAGCTTTCCCATTTGTACTTTTCTTGTTTCTAGTTGTGGCCTTTTATTCCACCTAGAGAAGTCCCTTTAGCATTTGTTGTAAAGATGGTTTGGTGGCATTGAATTCTCACAGCTTTTCCTAGTCTGTAAAACTTTTGATTTCTCCATCAAATCTGAATGAGAGCCTTGCTGAGTAGAGTATTCTTGGTTACAGGTTTTCCCTTTTCATCACTTTAAATATACTGTGCCTCTCCCTTCTGGCCTGAAGAGTTTCTACTGAAAAATCAGCTGATAGTGATATGGGGTTCCTTTGTGTGTTATTTGTTGCTTTTCCCTTGTTGCTTTTAATATTTTCTCTTTGTCTTTAATTGTTGTCAATTTGATTAATATGTGTCTCTCTGTGTTCCTCCTTTGGCTTATCCTGTATGGATACTACGCTATCCATTGTTGATTATGTAAGTGAATGTGAAACCGCAGAATGGGAGGGCCAACTATAAGTTTTACTTGGATATTCCACTGGGTGGAGGGCCAATGCCCTTAACCCCCGCACTGTTCAAAGATCCTCTGTAAATAGAGTCAAAATTTTTAAAAAATGGAGACAAAAAAAATGAGTTTAAAATGATTAATAATGGCAAAAATAATTTATAGTAAAATTTATTGAGTATAAATACAGATAAAACTTGATTATTTAAAATAAAGGAAAAAACTTTTAAAAGACAGAAGAATTTCTTTATAAACTTAACAAAGGGAAAAATCTTAAGATATAAAAAGTGCTAACCAATAATAATTACAAAGTAAAAATGGATAAATTGATCTACATAAAAATTTATTGGGTATATATGAATAAAGGTGGGCTCCCCTGATAGCTCAGCTAGTAAACAATCTACCTGCAATGCAGGAGACCCCAGTTTGATTCCTGGGTCAGGAAGATCCCCTGGAGAAGGGATAGGCTACCCACTTCAGTATTCTTGGGCTTCCCTGGTGGCTCAGATGGTAAAGAATCCACCTACAATGTGGAAGACCTCGGTTCAATCCCTGGGTTAGGAAGATCCCCTGAAGAAGGGCATGACAACCCACTCCAGTATTCTTGCCTGGAGAATCCCCATGGACAGAGGAGTCTGGCGGGCTACAGTCTATGGGGTCACAAAGAGTTGGGGATGACTGAGTGACTAAGCATAGCATAGTATGAATAAAAGTGAAATTCTGATTATCCAAAGTATTATTAAGGCAGTGAGAAGTAAAGCCACAGGGTGGAAAAAGATACTTGCATTAACTGAGAAAGGGTTTGTATGTGGGAGATGTGTGTGTGTGTGTGTGTGTGTGTGTGTGTATGTCATATCTATGTTATATGTCATTGGGAAGCCAATAATTTTGAAAATCTACATGAAATTGACAAATCCTTAAAAAATATAACTTAGTGAAACATACCCAAGAAGTTTTAATTTTCCTTTAAACATTAAATAAATTGATTCTGTTTTCAAAAACATTTTATCAAGGACAGCCCCATGCTCATAAAGCTTCACGGAACATCTCAACAAAATACTCAAAGAACACTACACAATATCTTCTTGAGAGGAGATGCTACCTATCTCCTTTATGAGACTAGCAAAGCCTCAATGCAAACCCAATAAAGACAATATGGGAAAGAAATATTACAGGCTAATATCACTTGAATATTGAGGTATGTCAAATAATTCAACAAGAAAAAGTAATACATCAGGACTAATTTGGGTTTATCCTAGGAGTGGGTGACTTTTTATTCAAACCCAATTGGTGTAAAACAACACATTGATTGATAAAAGGAGAAATGCCATATGATTATTCAACTGAAATAAAACAAATAAGCATTTGTTGATGTTCACTAACTAAAATTCTAGCAAAATATAAATAAAAAATAATGTTTTAACCTGATAAAATGTCTTCATAAAACCCCCCAGCAATCATTATACTAATGTTGAAACACACAGTGTTTTTGCTTGAGAGCAAAACAACATAGGACATGTGGATAGCCATAATCACCATTTCTCTTTAGTATCATACTAGAGATTTTACATAGTGCACATAAGCAGGAAATAGAAGTGAAAGGCATAAAGTCATGAAAAGCAGGCATAAAACTGAATGTTTGAGATGCTATTGTGTACGTAGAAAATCCCCAAGAACTTGCAGCTCAACTATTACAGTTAATAAGGCAGTTTGAAAAATTTGCTGGGCCATAAAACCAACTTAAACATTAATTATATTTTGATATATACTATAATACTGTTGGAAATTTTGAGGAAGTTAACATTTAGATCATGAAAATTATCAAATAGCTAAAGATAAATCTAAAGAAGATGTGCAAGACCTCTTTGGTGAAAATATGTATAAAATTATAAGTTCAGTTCAGTTGCTCAGTCGTGTCCAACTTTTTGTGACCCCATGAACCACAGCACGCCAGGCCTCCCTGTCCATCACCAGCTCCCAGAGTCCACCCAAACCCATGTCCATCGAGTCGATGATACCATCCAACCATCTCATCCTATGATGTCCCCTTCTTCTTCTGCCCTCAATCTTTCCCACCATCAGGATCTTTTCCAATGAGTCAGCTCTTTGCATGAGGTGGCCAAAGTATTAGAGTTTCAGCTTCAACATCAGTCCTTCCAATGAACACCCAGGACTGATCTCCTTTAGGATGGATTGATTGGATCTCCTTGCAGTCCAAGGGACTCTCAAGAGTCTTCTCCAGCACCACAGTTCAAAAGCATCGATTCTTCAGCGCTCTGCTTTCTTTATAGTCCAACTCTCACATCCATACACGACCACTGGAAAAACCATAGCCTTGACTAGATGGACCTTTGTTGGCAAAGTAATATCTCTGCTTTTTAATATGCTGTCTAGGCTGGTCATAACTTTCCTTCCAAGGAGTAAGCGTCTTTTAATTTCATGGCTACAATCACCATCTGCAGTGATTTTGGAGCCCAGAAAAATAAACTCAGCCACTGTTTCCCCATCTATTTCCCATGAAGTGATGGGACCAGATGCCATGATCTTAGTTTTCTGAATGGTGAGCTTTAAGCCAACTTTTTCACTCTCCTCTTTCACTTTCATCAAGAGGCCCTTTAGTTCTTCTTCTCTTTCTGCCATAAGGGTGGTATCATCTGCATATCTTGGGTTATTGATATTTCTCCCAGCAATCTTGATTCCAGTTTGTGCTTTATCCAGCCCAGTGTTTCTCATGATGTACTCTGCATATAAGTTAAATAAGCACGGTGACAATATACAGCCTTGACGTATTCCTTTTCCTATTTGGAACCAGTCTGTTGTTCCATGTCCAGTTCTAACTGTTGCTTCCTGACCCGCATACAGGTTTCTCAAGAGGCAGGTCAGATGGTCTGGTATTCCCATCTCTTTCAGAATTTTCCACAGTTTATTGTGATCCACACAGTCAAAGGCTTTGGCATAGTCAATAAAGCAGAAATAGATGTTTTTCTGGAACTCTCTTGCTTTTTCGATGATCCAGCGGATGTTGGCAATTTGATCTCTGGTTCCTCTGCCTTTTCTAAAACCAGCTTGAACATCTGGAAGTTCACGGTTCACATATTGCTGAAGCCTGGCTTGGAGAATCTTAAGCATTACTTTACTAGCATGTGCTGCTGCTGCTAAGTCACTTCAGTCGTGTCTGACTCTGTGCGACCCCATAGACGGCAGCCCACCAGGCTCCCTCACCCCTCGGATTCTCCAGGCAAAAATACTGGAGTGGGTTGCCATTTCCTTCTCCAGTGCATGAAAGGGAAAAGTGAAAGTAAAGTCGCTCAGTAGTGTCCGACTCTTAGCGACCCCATGGACTGTAGCCTACCAGGCTCCTCTGTCCATGGGATTTTCCAGGCATGAGTACTGGAGTGGGGTGCCATTGCCTTCTCCGACTAGCATGTGAGATGAGTGCAATTGTGCGGTAGTTTGAGCATTCTTTGGCATTGCCTTTCTTTGGAATTGGAATGAAAATTGACCTTTTCCAGTCCTGTGGCCACTGCTGAGTTTTCCATATTTGCTGGCCTATCGAGTGCAGCACTTTGACAGCGTCATCTTTGAGGATTTGAAATAGCTCAACTGGAATTCCATCACCTTCACTAGCTTTGTTCGTAGTGATGCTTCCTAAGGCCCACTTGACTTCACATTCCAGGATGTCTGGCTCTAGGTGAGTGATCACACCATCGTGATTATCTGGGTCATGAAGATCTTTTTTGTACAGTTCTTCTCTGTATTTTTGCTGCCTCTTCTTAATATCTTCTGCTTGTGTTAGGTCCATACCATTTCTGTCCTTTATCAAGCCCATCTTTGCATGAAATGTTCCCTTGGTATTTCTAATTTTCTTGAAGAGATCTCTAGTCTTTCCCATTCTGTTGTTTTCCTCTATTACTTTGCATTGATCGCTGAAGAAGGCTTTCCTATCTCTCCTTGCTATTCTTTGGAACTCTGCATTCAGATGGGTATATCTTTCCTTTTCTCCTTTGCTTTTTGCTTCCCATCTTTTCACAGCTATTTGTAAGGCCTCCTCAGTCAGCCATTTTGCTTTTTTGCATTTCTTTTTCTTGGGGATGGTCTTGATTCCTGTCTTCTGTACAATGTCACAAACTTCCATCCATAGTTCATCAGGCACTCTGTCTATCAGATCTAGTCCCTTAAATCTATTTCTCACTTCCACTGTGGAGTCATAAGGGATTTAGGTCATACATGAATGGTCTAGTGGTTTTCTCCACTTTCTTCAAAGTCTGAATTTGGCAATAAGGAGTTCATGATCCAAGCCACAGTCAGCTCCCGGTCTTGTTTTTGCTGACTGTATAGAGCTTCTCCATCTTTGGCTGCAAAGAATATAATCAATCTGATTTTGGTGTCGACCATCTGGTGATGTCCATGTGTAGAGTCTTCTCTTGTGTTGTTGGAAGAGGGTGTTTGCTATGACCAGTGCGTTCTCTTGGCAGAACTCTATTAGCCTTTGCCCTGGTTCATTCTGTACTCCAAGGCCAAATTTGCCTGTTACTCCAGCTGTTTCTTGTCTTCCTACTTTTGCATTCCAGTCCCGTATAATGAAAAGGATACCTTTTTTGGGTGTTAGTTCTAGAAGGTCTTGTAGGTCTTCATAGAACTGTTCAACTTCAGCTTATTTGGCATTACTGGTTGGGGCATAGACTTGGATTACCGTGATATTGAATGGTTTGCCTTTGAAAAGAACAGAGATCATTCTGTCGTTTTTGAGATTGCATCCAAGTACTGCAGTTCGGACCCTTTTGTTGACTATGATGGCTACTCCATTTCTTCTAAGGGATTCCTGCCCATGGTAGTAGATATAATGGTCATCTGAGTTAAATTCACCCATTCCAGTCCATCTTAGTTCACTGATTCCTAGAATGTCAATGTTCACTCTTCTCATCTCCTGTTTGACCACTTTCAATTTGCCTTGATTCATGGACCTAACATTCCAGTTTCCTATGCAATATTGCTCTTTACAGCATCGAATCTTGCTTCTATCACCTGTCCCATTCACAACTGGGTGTTGTTTTTGCTTTGGCTCCATCCCTTCATTCTTTCTGGAGTTATTTCTCCACTGATCTCCAGTAGCATATTGGGCACCTACTGACCTGGGGAATTCATCTTTCAGTGTCCTATCTTTTTACCTTTTCATACTGTTCATGGGGTTCTCAAGGTAAGAATACTGAAGTGGTTTGCCATTCCCTTCTCCAGTGGACCACATTTTCTCAGACCTCTCCACCATGACCCATCTGTCTTGGGTGGCCCCACACGGCATGGCTTAGTTTCATTGAGATAGACAAGGCTGTGGTCCATGTGATCAGATTGGCTAGTTGTCCATGATTGTAGTTTCAGTCCATCCGCCCCCTGATCCCCCCTCTCAGTGCCTACCGTCTTACCTGGGTTTCTCTTACCTTGGACACGGGGTTTCTCTTCGTGGCTGCTCTAGCAAAGAGCAGCTGCTGCTCCTTACCTCAGACGCGGGGTAGCTCCTCTCGGCCGCCGCCCCAACCTTGGGCTGGAGTAGCTCCTCTTGGCTGCGCTCGTGTACTATTGCAGCCGCTGCACTTGTGCTATGACCAGTTATAAGAAGAGACACTTAATAGGACCTAAACATAGAGATGTTCCATGGGGGTGTTAGAAAGAGAAAAAAAATTTTTAAAGTCAATTCTCCAGAAAGTGTTATATAGATTCATTGCAACAGAAAGGTATTTCATAGAACTTAATTGATTCTAAACAGATATGGAGAAACCAATGGCCAACATTAGCCAAGACAGTCTTGAAGAATGAGCATAAGCAAATGAAGTCACAGTAATAAAGACAGTGTGGTACTGATAGGGGCATAGACACATAGACTGACGGACAAGAAATAGAGATCCCACACACATTTAGACACTGATACACACATATTGAATACTTGGTTTATGATGGAGGATTTATGGCAGAGTGGGGAAAAGATTTTTTTCTTTTTACTCCTCAGTAAGTGGTTCTAGGACAATAAATGTCTCTATGATATCCTATAAGAACACATATTTCTACTTGACCGTTATTTCACACCATGTCCAATAATCTGTTTTATGTGGATTGTGGATCCAAATGTGAATATGTATTTGAAAATGTAATAATAACTTTATGATAGGTAAATATTTTCAATGCTATATACAGAAGTATTGATCATTAATAAATAGAATGATGACTTAGACATCAAAGGAGAGAGAACCAAAAGCCAGAGTTTAGGGATTAGAGAGACCATTTGGGTAGAGAGGAGATAGATGATGGTAGAGAGAGGTATGTATGCTTTTATTTTGTATTTTAATGAAATGTGACTGAACTGGACTGAAATTGATATTTGAACAAATAGGATGGTGATGTTTCACAATGTCCATAGCTAGTTACATCTACTTCGGGCTGTTTTATCACATTTCCGTCAGTTACAATGTATTTTTCTTCTCTGGGATATTGGGACACTAGATAAGGTGTTTCCCATCTCCTTCCTGGCTCCAAACGGCACCAACAGTCCAAATCTTCTGGGCAGGCCGTTGTCAGGTGGTGCTGGGTCACTTCCCCTTCCTTCTTTTTGCTATTACTTTGATCAGAAACCAATGTAGTTAGTCTTGACTTTGTAGGAGACCAGTGTATTCCTGAAGCATTCTGGAAATCCTCAGGGCTACCTCAGAATCACTCTTAGAAGAGTGTTTTGGAAGCTCCTTGGGGGTGCTTCTACTGATCAGCTTGTGTTGCCCCCATGACTGTTTTCCCACCACATGTGAAATGAAAGACAAATAAAATGGAAACACAACACTCTAAAATCTATGAGATGCAGCAAAAGCAATTCTAAGAGGGAATTTTAGTGTAACACAGGCTTTCCTCAAGAGACAAACACCTCAAATAAGTAAAGTTATCTATCATCAAAAGGCATTTGAAAAAGAACAAAGTCCAAAGTCAGGAGAAGAAAGGAAATGATAAAGACCAGAGAGGAAATAAAGCAGTGAAAACAAATAATGGAAATAAAATCAATGTAACCAAGAGCTGACTTTTTTTGAAGGGACAAACAAAATTAATAAACTTTTAGCCAGACTCACCAAGAAGAAAAAAGAGAGGACCCAAGTAAACAAAATAAGAAATGAAAGAGGAGAAATAACAACTGACATCACAGAGATACAAAAAATCATAAGAGAATACTGCAAACAGCTATATGCCAGCAAATTGGTCAACCTAGAAGAAATGGACAAATTTCTAGAAAGATACAACTTTCCAAGACTGAGTCAAGAAGAGATGGATAATTTGAACTGACTGATTACTAGTAGTGAAATCAAGTTTCTAAATAAAAGCACCCCTAGCAATCAAAAGTCCAGGACCAGACAACTTCACATTGTCACATTCATATATTATACCAAATATATAAGTAAGAGTTAATACCTATCCTTCTCAAACTATTCCAAAAGTTTAAAGAGGAAGATACATTCCCAAATTCATTGCATGAGGGCATCATTGAAAGTGAAGTGAAAGTGTTAGCTGCTCAGTCGTTTCTGACTCTTTGTGACCCCATGGACTGTAGCTCGCCAGGCTCCTTTGTCCATGGAATTCTCCAGGCAAGAATACTGGAGTGGGTTGCTATTCCCTTTCCCAGAGGATCTTCCAGACCCAGGGATCGAACTTGGGTCTGCTGCATTGCAGGCAGATTCTTTACTGTCTGAGCCACCAGGGAAGCCTGAAGCACCATTACCCTATTACCAAAACCAGAAAAAGGTGCTACAAAACACAAACAAAAAAAAAAGAAATTATGGGCCGGTAGCTTTGATGAATATAGATTTGAAAATCCTTACCAAAATATTAACAAACTATATCCAACAACATATAAGAAGGATCATATAATGTGATCAAGTTGGGTTTATTCCAGGGACACAAGGACAATTCATCACTCACAAACCAATCGATGTGATATACCATGTTATCAAGAGTACAGAAAAATCACATGATCATCTCAATAGATGAGGAAGAATCACTTGACAAAATTCAGCATCCACTGATGATAAAAACTGTTAGCAAAGTGGGTATACAGGGAACATATCTCAACACAATAAAGGTTGTTTATGACAAACTCAGTTGAGAATGTCCGTTTCTATTTAACACAGTGTTGGAAGTATCAGCCACAGCATAAGATAAGGGGAAAAAAAGCATCTAAATTGGAAGTGAAGAAGTAAAACTGCAGATGACAAGATACTTTATATATAAACCCTAAAGTCTCTTTCCCCAAACTATTAGAATTAATAAATGAATTTGGCATAGTTGCAGGATACAAGATTAATACACAGAAATCTGTTGCTTTTCTACACACCAGCAATTAACTATCATAAAGAGAAAACATTCCTATTTAAAATAGGGAGCAATTTTAATCCATTTAGAATAGATGCAATTCTATTGCATCAAAAAGAATAAAATTAAGGAATAAATTTATCCAAGGAAGTAAAGAAAACTATAAAACATTGATGAAGGAAATTAGAGATGATAAAAAGAAATGGAAAAATATGTGGTGCTCTTAAAGCAGAAGAATTAATATTGTTACAATGACCTTACTACCCAAAGCAATCTACAGACTTAATGCAACCCTTATCAAAATACCCGTGACATTTTCCACAGAACCAGAAAAAATAACCTTAAAATTTACATGGAACCACAAAAGACCCCAAATTGCCAAGGCAACCTTGAGGAAAAAATAGCAAAGTTGGGAGTTACCATCCTCCCTGACTTCAGACTGCTCTGCAAAACTACAGTAATCCAAATAGCATGGTATTGCGTGCTTAGTCACTCAGTCGTGTCCCATTCTTTGTGACTCTGTGGATGGTAGGCCGCCAGGCTCCTCTGTCCATGGGATTTCCCAGGCAAGAATACTGATGTGCATTGCCATTTCCTCCTCCAGAGAATCTTCCCAACCCAAGGATTGAACACAGGTCTCCTGCATCTCCTGAATTGGCAGGTGGATTCTTGACCACTGCGCCACCTGGGAAGCATGCTACTGGCATAAAAACAGACATATAGATCAATGAAACAGGACATAGAGCCCATGCACCTATGGTCCATTTAATCTGGGAGATAAGCCCACACACCTATGGTCCATTAATCTATGACAAGAGAAGCAAGATTCTGCAATGGAGAAAGACAACCTTTTCAACAAGTGTTGCTGGGAAAACTAGACAGCTACATGTAAAAAAGCAAGATGAGATACTTCCTCACATCATATATAGAAATAAACTCAAAATGGTTTACAGACCCAAATGTAAGAACTGAAACCATAAAACTCATAGAAGAGAACATAGGCAGAACACTGCCTATTATAACAATATTTTTTTTGGATTTATCTTCTAAAGCAAAAGAAATATAAGCAAAAATAAACAATTGGGACCTAATTAAACATAAAAACTCCAGCATAGCAAATGAAACAAACTAAACAAAAGAAAAGGCAACCTATGAAATGGGAAAAAATATTTGTCAATGATATGATTGACATGGGATTAATATCGAAAATATACAAGCAAGTCATATTGAAAAAACAACTAACTAAATCAAGAAATGAGCAGAAGACCTGAATAGACATTTTTCCCCCCAAAGAAGACATACAAATGGATAATTGTCACATGAAAAGATACTCAACATCACTAATTATTATGGAAATGCAAATCAAAACAGCAATGACATATCACCTTATACCTGCAAAAATGGCTATCATAGAAAAGTACACAAATAACAAATATTGGAGAGTACATGGTAAAAAGAGAACCCTCCTACACTGTAAGTGGGGATGTAAGCTGGTATAGCCACTATGGAAAGCAGTATGAAAGTTCCTCAAAAAGATAAAAACAGAACTTCCATATGACCCAATAATTCTAATCTTGGGTATATATCCAGAAAAAACAAAGCAGTAATTGAAAAGGGACATGTACCCCTGCACAACTTACAATAGTCGATATTCGGAAGAAACCCAAGTGCTGATTAACAAATGAATGGATAAAGAAAATGTGGTATACCTATACAATGGAATATTACTTGGCCATGAAAGAAGGAAATTCCACCATTTGCAGCAATGTGGATGAATCTAGAGAATATTAAGATTAGTGAAATAATTTAGAAGAAAAATTCTATATATCACTTACATGAGGAATCTAAAAAATATTATTAGTGCATGTATATGCAAAGTTGAAACAGACTCACAGATATGAAAAACAAACTAGTGGTTACCAAAGGAGAGAGGGAAGAGGAGAGGCATTTAGGGGTATGCGATTAAGAGCCACAAACCACTATGTACAAAACAGATATGCAACAAGGATATATTGTACAGCACAGGAAATTATAGCCATTATCTTGTAATAACTTTAAATGGAGTATAATCTGCAAAATACTGAATCATTATGCTATACACATAAAAAAAAAATGTGAATCAACTGCACTTCAATAAAAAGACATAAAAATCTAAAGGCAAAAACAAATAAATGAAGATTTATCTAATTAAATCTGATTTTTCTATAAAAATAAGGAGAAAAAAATTGAGGGCCATGATCCTTCTAAACAGCAAACACTATTAAGTGCTGTGGTAGAGAAGACTTGGCAGTTTAGCAAAGCCAGAACGTATGTCCCTATGTTATGAGGGACATAGGTGAACTGTACTGTCCATCTCCCTTGAGCGCAGCTGTCCCTCTGTCACTGTCACAGCAAATGGGAGGTGAATGAAATGCTATGAGCCCCATCCAGAGCTGTAACAACTCCCATGCTTGACCGTCTAGTTTCTTCCCTTTCCAGGGTTTGGGACAGATGAACACGGGGAACTTGAAAGCATCTTTAGGGGACTGAGTCTGGATCCCTTAACTTTGGGCTGACCATGTAATTTATTGCCCAATCCAGGACACTTGAGAGTGGAGGTGGGCGCTGCTCACCAGGAACATTCACTTGGAACCGTCACTGAGCAAGAGAGAGAATTCTCCTGTGCCAGCCATGAAACGCTGAAATTGATCTGTTAGGATAGTCAGTTATCTTAACTACACATCTGCCAGCCTACTTAACCCTGCCTTTTTCTAACATGGAATTTTTAAAAAATACAATAATTTTATGAGTGATACATTTTAAAATAGTGAATAAATTAAAAACAGAAAGAAGAAAAATGTCAGCCTTAATTGCACCATTTAACTGACTACTGTTAACAGATCTATTTCCATCCAGGTTTTTTACACGTTTATCTTTTATGGGTGTGGTTACAGTACGTTCAGTTTTGAATCCTTCAACAAACATTTTCCTCATTTTATTGAGAAAACTATTAGTGAAGATCATTTTGGAATCTCACTAATATTTTTAAAAAGACACTTAAGTTATCTAAATCATACATAAATGTTGTAAAAAAATTAGATAAATGGTTGTATAGGAAGGAAACAAGCCTAAAAGGAAAATGTATGTATAAGCAAAAATTGACTGTAGTATGTACAGCTCTTTATCTGCTTTTGACTTAAATCTACTGACCATTCTTTCATGTGGCAGTTGTAATTCTATATCATGACTTTAAAATTTCCACTGTGTTCAAAGCGATGAAAAATTTTAAAAAACAAATCCCCATTTAATTCTGGATTAATTAGTATTTCTTAAGATTTGACTTGTGTAACTTTTTTGGGCATTACTTTCTGCGCTTTTCCTGGTATAGTTGATGGCTACATCAGATTCTTCTTTTCTTTTCTTTTTTTAAAGGATATTTGCGTACAAGGTGTTAAACTGCATTTTCTCAATGTCTTTTCTAAATCTCACTAGTATCGTTTGTATCAATCCTTTCCAATCATGTAAGTAAAGATTATTAATATTTCAATTTGCATTAATTAATTAGTGAGCTTTCACTTTTCCCCAAATGTTTATTCAGTTTTTTAAAATGATTTTCCTATTAATATTCTTAGCCTAATTTACTTTCTTTTGTTTTCTCTGCCTAGTTTTTGTTCTTTGGTTTTCTTAGCCTGGTTTTCTAGAGTAGTGGATAATTAGATAATAATGATTGCATAATATATAATGCAAGCATGCCGTATTTTACCATCTCTCTATTTTGGACATTAATGCTGATTCTAATTTGAGGTCTATTATTAAATAATGGTGTGATGAACATTTATGTGAGTAACCCCCCTACACACACACACATACACACACACACACATACACATTTTAGATCTTATGTAGGTTACAGTCCTAGAAATAAAAATCACTAGATCAAAGAAAGAAATAATGTAAAAATATTTGGAAATTATTTTTAGGAAATATATAGCCTCAAGCAGTCCCATGATCATGACGCTACAGCATTGTAGGGGTAATAGTTTTTCTTCCTAATATATCTCATATTCTGTTAAATGATTCCATCAGGTGTAAGGGGGAAGACTAACTCAACAGGCATTGTCTCTTGAGGGCACACATCCTTGCCTGGGGTGATGGATATCCTTGGCCACTCTGCCTTACTCCTTGGGCTTCTGTGGATCTCTTCATGACTGGCTTTCTGGGCTCTCTACATTCCTTTTGTGTGAAGACATCTCCTAAGAGTGTCATCATTTACTGCTGTGACCCGAAATTGCCCCCTGGCTCATGCACACCTTACCCTTTTCTTGTTCACCTTCGTGCATATGTTCAGCTCTTTGCTCACCTGTGCCCTTGCTAGTATTGTGAGCTCCGGGGAAGACTTGGCAGATAGATGTAGGGATGGTCTTGTGTGAAATATGTTTATTTGTTTTTCACCTTAGTTTTCAATATGCTGGATTTTACTTCTCATATTCATGTGATTTCTTATTCTTTTTATTGAAGTTCCTTCTCTTTTCAATGTTGATCTCACTCAATTCAGTGTTTGCCCAGTTACCATGAATTTGATGTGGTCTATCATCCTCAATTCACTGGTGGTGCTGTTTAAAGGATTCAAGACATCTGGGTCACAGTGAACTGTCATACCATTTAAATGTGGCATCTCGTGGATTTGCAAACTGAGGTTCATGCTTCCACATGTAACGTAACAAAAGAGGCTGTTTCAGGTGTCTCTTCCCTCCCTCCCGTCCAGACACGGACTCCATGGAGCACAGACTGGAAACCCCGGGACCTGTGGGTCTCCAAGCCGCTTCCAATTTCACATTGCCCTTCTGGAATCAAGCAAGATTATGCATGTGAAACTCTAATGTACAATCTAGCTAAGATACAGAGAAAGTAATTATTTTCAAGACAAGATTTCTTCCAGATTCCAAATACAGGTCTATCTGTGCCAAACTGAACTTCCTTGGGGAAGGAGAGGCACCATGGAAATTTAAAGGAAATTTCTCACCACTAAACGTTTCCTGATGGCAGAGACGGAGCTTGTTATGTTCTGGCACAGAGAGAAAGATCAATATTTGATCTACTGACGGATGGCAATGTGATACTTTCCCGTCCAGTGGCCCTGGATCCCTGTGGCTCACAAGGCTGCCATAACCCGGTTGCCAGCAGGGGGAGTCAGAGGCCCAACGCCAGGCCAGGCTGAAAGGGCTGAGGCCTCTAGGTATGTCTACAGGCCTTGGTGGCGGTGGACCCCCTGGGGGATGTTGAGTTGGACCCAGGGCCTGAGACGGCCCTTCCCAGGTGGGAGGTGGGTCCTGGCTCCTCAGATAAGCAGAAGGTACTGGTTGGGAGGTTAGCTATGACAGGAACAGGTAAGGAGGAGAATCCTGTTAGGGAGATGAGAGGAAGAGTGGCTCAAAACCAGGTGAGCTGGAAGGGAAAGGAGCTGGTGGCGAGGGCACTCGGGTAGAACACAGGGGCTGGTGTGGGACGGTACACAGGGAGCGAGGTTGACTGAGTCTCGTGCTGGGCCTGAGGCAGGCTGCAGAGATGGGACCTGGGTGAGGCTGAGGGCCATCATGGGAACATCTCAGCCTCCTAAGCTCTAGACAGTCCCGGTATGGGAGCAGCCTGCCCTCATAGGAGAGAGAGAGGCCCTGGAAACAGGAAACTGAGTGCCCATGGCATGGCCCCCTGACCTCCTAGGTCCCTGGAGTTATTCTCCTTCCTCTGAGCTGTTCTTTGCTAAAATTGTTGAGGGGTTGGTGACAGTGTTTGGCTTAGAGAAGGTAAGAAATTTCTAACACCCAGAGAGGACCATTTTGGGGGAGAATTTGTCCTTTTTAACGAACTGCCCTTTAGATTCATCCCTGGCAGAAGGCTAAGCACCAAAGAGATCTTCTTGCTTTGGCTAAGCACCAAAACATTTTCTCAATGATTTCTCATTGAGGAATCAATGAGATTCCATACAGACGGCATGGGATTTATGGAGGAGCGAGGGCTAGGGTGGCTCAGTGGTAAAGAATTCGCCTACCAAGCAAGAGACGCAAGAGATGCAGATTCGATCCCTGGGTCGGGAAGATCCCCTGGAGAAGGAAATGGCAACCCACTCCAGTGTTTGTGCCTGGAAAATCCCATGGACAGAGGAGCCTGGCAGGCCACAGTCCATAGGGTCGCAAAGACTGGGACACGACTTAGCGAATTAACAGCAGCAGAGGGCTAGGGAGGAAGGAGGAAGTAAAACCCAGAACTGACAGCAGAGGGTGTCTTGGAGCAGCGTGGTTATGTATTGAGGTGGTTCCATGAATAAATAGGAATTCAGTCACCATCGCTTTAGAGATCTCATTTATTGTGGCCCTGTGATCCCACTGCCAATCCCTATGGGATTCTTGCTGCTGCCCCAGGACAATGGTCAGCGCAGAGAAAGGTCAGTTTCAAGCTGCTGTTAGAGGTGCTTCATTGTTCTCTTTATCCAGGGCAGGAAGTGTGAGACCTTGGTGAAGACTCCTGGAGGTGTCCCACTGCTATTTCCATAGGAGAAAGTACCATGGACCACTTTTTTACACACGAGGGGTCCACCGGAGTCACCCTGTGGGCAGAGAGATAAGAGCTGAGCAGGCCTCCTTGGGATTCTGTCTTCCCTGCCACCCGGGCTGGGTGGTCTTGGTCAGGGGCTGTGGGGAAGACCCAGACCCAGGGAGGCCTGGTCACCTCCCAGTCCTGGGGCTCCAGCCTGGCTCTGACTGTTCTTTGCAGCTGAACTCAAGTATACCTTTCTGTCAGTTTTCTCCTGGAAACTCGGGTGATAAGACAGCTGTGGGGATGACTGATGATTCCTGACCCACTCAGGGAAAAAAAAGCAAAACATTGAATTCATGGACCAGGCAGCCAAAGCACTCAGCTGAGGATGAAGATACGGCCTCTGCCCTACCCAGACCTCCCCAAGTTCCTCTCCCCAGGTCTGTGTGCTTAGATGCGGGAAAGCTGACCTTGAAGCCGGTCTTCACCTTCCTCGGGTCCCCGACACAGATCTGGGTGGCCCGGCTGTAGTGGCTGGGGTAGCGGGATTCGCACACCTGATCCTCCTGCACCATCAGCTCTGCCTCCTGCAGGGTGGTGGCTAGTGTGCCCAGGGCCACCTGCCCCCAGCCGGCCAGACTACACGCCTGTCCTGGCTTCACCCGGGCCTTGGCCCTGGGCAGACTAAGGGGCTTCACAGCTGAAGTCTGCTTGGCCTTTCTCTCCAGCTGATGGGAAGAGACAAGAATCTGGCTCAGCCGGTGGTCCTCTGGCCTGGATTCCATGATGAAGCTGCATGGACCCCATCTCTCACCCTTCCCCCTGAGACTGGTCAGGCGGCCAGGATGGGAAGGAAGAAAGGGGCAGGAGATCCTGGGAGGGCAATGATCTGATCTCAGGAGGGCAGGGCCAGTGGGGAGTTTTCCTTGCCTGCAGTAACATGATGTCATTGGAGAAGTACTTAGGGTTATAGCCTGGGTGGTGGATGGCTCTTCTCACCCCGATGACCTGCTGGGTCCTCTCCTGCTGTTTGAGGTTGTGGGCCCCCAGGGTGACGGTGATTGAGCTGCACAGAGAGCAGAGCAGAAGTGTGGGGATCATGGGGTCACAGGAGACACAGCCCAGGAGCTGTGACAGGCAGCTGACACCAGGGCAGGGCAGCAGCTGAGGGGGAATTGAGGTGACAGACGGTCCTGGGGCTGAGTGACTCTGGGCCCAGTGCTTCTCAGGGACATGAGGGCAGGGCTCCCGGGAGCTTTCTCAGCAATATTGTGAAGTGACCCTGAGTTTGGGTTTTGGCTCTCGCTGCACGCTTTCATCCTTCTCTGATGCTTTATTTGGCCATTGTGGGTCAACCCTTCTCAACCTTGTCTCTTGTTCTCACCTCCGACCCACTGACCTCAAAACTTACCTGTCCTGTTTCTCAGCTTTTCATCACCCTAGTCTTGCTCATAAGATGGCTTGTTTGATGAGCTCTTGTGGTCCTGATTTCTAGGATTCTGGGGTGAAGGAGGGGTACCCCTGGGCTCAGCTCCCGGGGAGAGGACAGGTCCCTGTCCAGGCCTCAGGTAGGGTAGGCTGGCTGCTGCCCCTCACCTTCCTCTGCAATGAGCAGCCGTCAGAACAAAGTCCATTTGTATGAGAACACCGCCGCACCTCTTCCAGCTCTTCTCATCCAGAAACTGAACAAAAGCCATGTAGGGGCGGGAGTGGGGCTTGGCCTCGTGGCCCCCAATGATCTCCTCTGAAAGAAAAGGCTGAAAGATGGGGAGATGGGACAGGCTATGGTTAGAAGGGAGGTTCGGGAAGGTGGCAGTCAAGGTGGGTCGATGGTGCCCAGCAGACACTAGGGGAGAGTCCCCCAAGTTCTCACTGCAGTGCAATAACCTTTTCTGAACCCCAAACCTCAGTATTGTTCTCCACATCCTGATTCACACACACATATGGAGGGGCTTGAGACTGCGTTCCAGCGGGTGGAGCCCAGAAGCTCATGGATGGGACCCCCTGATGAGCCCTCATTCTCATGGAGTCTCCTGGATCCCTCTGAGCCTCTGCTAACATCCCAATTGGTGCCATTTTCTAATAATCCACCTATGAGTTTATGGAGTTGGGATTTCTAAAATCCTCATGTCCTAGGGCATAATGTATCCCAGGATCTCAGTAAACATCTGTTGACTGCACGCATGAATGGCCTCCAAATAGCTTTTGGCTGAGGTTTGGTGGGGATAGTACTGGTGGAATTTAAGACCACAGGGATGGGGGAGGACACTGCCAAAGACAGTGGGGCAGAAAATGAACAGTTTGGGGCCTGGGGAAGAGTAAAGACACCCAGAGAGCTTTGGGTGCTGTCATCTAGCCATTTCTGACCAATCACACCCTGGGCTCCTCTCTTGGGCAGAACTGAAGGGTAGAAGAAACTGACAAGTTTCTCTGATTCTTAAGCTGGGACCACTGACAACTCCTGTACTGTGGATGGTTTGTCTGGGTTGTCATTTCCTGGCTGGAGTGAGAAATTTTACTTACATGTGTTTTGTAGCTTCACATCCTCCACCAAACACACAACCCACTTTACCGGTGGTGAGAGAGAGGTTAAGAGCTACAAGAGCTTTTAGTGAAAGCTTGCTTCCTACCATCCCTCCTTGCTGAATGTCTATGCAGCATCGAACTTGTAGTCTTGGTTGGGATGGGAGCTGGTTCAGAAATTGGAGCTGAGCAGAAGGGTCAGGACTGCAGGAGGTTTAGTGAGATGGGCTACCCTGTCAGGAATGGGGATGGTCACTCACATGTCCCAGACCGGGACGCAGAAGAAAGGCCATCAGGAGCAGGAGTGGCTGCATCTTCCAGAAGGTCTGCCCAGGTCAGAGCTGCTGGGGCTTCTTCCTTCCAGACACAAAGCTCAGGGGAAGGAAGGAGGGGAGGCTCAGTGCCCCCACAGACCTCCCAGAGCTGTGCTCCCCCCAGCCGGGCGTCAGCACGCCACGTGTGCCCATGGTCTCTGCTGTGGGATAGGTGAGAACAAGACCGTCACCACACTTGCACTCCCACTGCTGAGTCACAAAGCAAGAGGAACAACAAGAAAGTGGAGGCTGTGGTGCAGCCAGGGAGGAGCTGGATCCCCAGAGACCCTCAGTCACTGAATCAAGAGTGTCTTCATTTCTCCACTCTTGGGTCTTCTTTGATTCTGGGGAAAGCATGAAGAATTACCCAACAGGTGAGGTTCAGGGATAACAGAGACATGGCTCCTATACATGAGAAGCTCAGGGGGCTGGAGGAAACCTAGAAGCTGGGAGTGGAGAACACATGGGTGAGGACTATGGCATGGGGCTCTACTTGGGGCCAAGTGGGAAGCAGAGACTGGACTTGCTTTAGGAGCAGAGAGACCTTGACTCACCCAAGTGCCCCAAACATCAACCCCATTTCCTATTTTGCCAGGGTTCTGCCCTCACGATTTTGGAGGATTTAGAATCTCCTGTTTCAATATAAGTATTCTGTAGCAAAGAGAGCCTTTCTTATCCCAAAATTTTGAACAAAAGTCCTGGACTTGATATTCACTGAATCAGAAAAAAACCATCACTGGGTCCTTCGGCAATGAGGGACATGACTGGGTTGTGCTGAGGTATCCAGCACCCCTCAAGCTGAGATGGAGGTTGTCCCACCCAAATCAGGGTGTTTGTGAGTCAGGAGGGGCCTCCTCTCCGGAAATGCTGGTGACTGGTGAGTGGCGGAGGGGAAACAGATGCCAGCCATCTAATACTTACTCCCCACTAAGTATTCTCTGTCCAGAGTCCAGAGAGCCACATCTCTGATGTCTCTGGGCCAGGCCATCCTAAACGTGTGCAGATGACCCCAACACTCTCACCAGTTTGAGGACAGAAGAAAGAGGAATGGAAAGGATGGCATGAGAAGTTCTAAACAACCCAATCCCAAGGGAGTTGAAGCAAGGGCATCTTATGAATAAATAGAAAACTAGTGGAAGGAAATATGCTTAAGCATTAATGCTGATGATCTGGGGGTGTGAAATTCTTGGTAATTTTTCTTTTCTAATACATATATATGTTCTGTTCTAGTTGTCTTTCTGTGATGAATATGTTCCATTTATGAGGAATATGTTTTGATGAATACGTGTTACTTTTACCCAAAACACATTTTGCGATAGTTGAAGCTCACTCTCCATTCAAATGTTCAGCAAACCACTTCTCTTCAGTGCTAAGGTGCATGTTTTAAAAGTGACGTTGGTTTTCTCAATATGTACCTGTAGCAAAACCTCAAGATCAATGAAAAGTAGAAGAAAAAATGTACCCAATAACCTATGGCTGTAAACACCTTTGAAACTTTAGGATACCTTGAAACCAATAATTGCTTTACAGTGACTTTCCTTTGGAGATAAATATATTTACACACACACGTGCGAGCAATGGACGTGGGAGCAGCTATCTCAGCCCGAGGTGGAAGAGCTCCCTCTAGGCCACTTGGGGCTGAAGGAGGATGTGCCCTCAGGACACCACAGGCTGCACAGGGCCCTGGGCCCAGGACTCCAAGACAGGGCTGTGACAGGCCCTTGAGCTGAGCTTGCGAATACTGAAGCCCTCCTGAAACTTTCTCAGGCTTCTGAGCTCTGTCTCCTCTGATGCGGGGAGGGAACACTCATGGGGTGAGCCACACCTTCGGAAACCTCCCCCATTTCTGTTATGGTGGACAGGTGCCCCCCTCAACCCCAGAGTTTCTCAGGTGACCCCCTTTCCAAATCTGGGTTCTCTTCTGTTGCCCCTTGGGCACTGGGTCGGGGGATAGGGGAGTGGGTGTGGTTGAGGAGGAGGGCATATGGATGAGACATGAGGGTCATCAAGAAGAGGGTCCTGTGTTCCTGAGAAGGGGTCTCCCTTCTCTGATGGAGCTCACGGGCAGCCTGGAGGGGAGCTGGCACTGGGGACATGTGACTGGAGGGAGCTGGCTGTTGGTGCAGCAGGAGTTTTTATTCCAGAGATGGAAGGTGGGGGTGAGAGGGGCAGTGTATGTGCTGGAGGGGGAAAGCTGGTGACAGATCAGAAATGTGAACAGATGTTTCCATGGCAGAGTAAGTGCCTAAGGAGTATGTGAATAAAGGAGGAATCAGTGATTTCTGCTCAAAAGATAAAACTTTATTAAGTTCCAGGCAGCCCTCTTCCACCCACTTTGTCTAACACCTCTACCCCAGGGAAGATGGCCAGACCAATCCTGGGAGACCTCAGTCTGATCCCTGCAGTTTGTACATTTTCATTGTTTCTTTGATCCATTGATGAAAACTTGAGATTCTGGTGTAGACATCTGGAGGTGTAACTTCTCCATAGGACACAATGCCCTGGGCCACACCATTACACACGAGGGGGCTCCCGGAGTCACCCTGTGGGCAGAGAGGGCAAGGGCTGAGCTCACCTTCTTCAGGTCTGGTCTCCCTGCCACCCTGGGGTGGGTGGTCTCTGTTAGGGGCCCTGGTTGATATCAGGACCTTGTTGGTCCTGAGGTTTCAATCTGGCCCTGACAATCCCCTCCTCCTGCAGGAAGCCTCCACCCATATGTGACTGTGGGGCAGTGTTTACCCCCCAGGGACACAGGACAGAGACCAGGTAGGAGGACAGGCTGAGGACACAGGGGGTGGGGCTCATTCCCACTGCCCCCCATCCTCACAGCTTGGCTGTGCCCAGGGCTTTGCATGGATAAAGGTGTGTTACTCACTTTCATAGCATTCTTCCTCATTCTTCGGTTCCCCACACATATCTGGGTGTCGGCGTTGTAATCTTCATCGTGAGATTTGCATTCCTTATCCCTTTGGACTTCAAGCTCTACCTCCTGCAGTTTGCTAGCAGTGGGGCCATTCTCATGGAGGCGTCCCCAGCCAGCCACACTGCACAGCATCCCTGGCTTCACCGTATCTGAGCCTCTGGGCAGACCGATGGTGCTCACAGCGGCGGTCACTTTGGCCTTCCTCTTCAGCTGAAGGCAGAGGAAAGGCATTCTCACCTACTGATGGCCCACAGAAACTGCAGGACATTTGTGGAGTTGCCTTCCAACAGCTCTGGGACCACGGAAGGGGTCGTACAGGAGGAGGGTCAGGAATGAGTCATGGGGGATGCAGAAGCCTGGGAGGAAAGTGTCCCAGAACCGGGGCAGCCACGTGTCCCACCTGCAGTAACATGAGGTCGTTGGCCAGAGTCTTCTTATTATAGTCTGGATGGGGGATGGCTCTTCTCACTGGGATGATCTGCTGGGTGCTCTCTCGTTCCCTGATGTTGTGGGCCCCCAGGGTGACGTTGATTGAGCTGCACACATAGCAGAGAGGGAAGGGGAGTCACAGGAGATACAGACCAGGAGCCTGAAGGACAGAGCACTGCCGGGAACAGGGCAGGACTGGTGGGGAGAGAATTCTGGACGACGGACCCTGGGTCTGGGCTTCTCTGTGCTGCCTGCTTCTGGCAGCCTGGGCAGGGTGGTAGTTCCTGGAGTCCACGGAGGGTGTTCAATCCTGCACAGGCTTGACTGTCTCTAAGGAAAACGTGAACTTCTCACATTTGCACTCTGGACTCCAGGGTACAACCTTGTCTTCCTTCCATCTCAGGTTTGATCAGTCCCTTCTCTCCATGCATCACTGGCATTGACCTGTCCAACTCTCCCCAAGGCTCACCTGTCCTCTGAAGAACTTCCTGTGTTACTGGTAGCCAAGGTCTGCAGCCCCTGAGAAGAGGGTTCCCTGGGAGGGCTCAACAGAGGGATGGGGACCCGGCACTGCTCCTCACCTTCCCTGGCAGTGAGCTGCTGTCAGCACGAAGTCTTCACGCACGAGGAAACCCCCACACATCAAAATTTTCTCTGGAGTCTGTATTTGAAGATACGCCGTGTAGGGACGGGAGTGAGGCTTGGCCTCGTGGCCCCCGGTGATTTTCCCTGAAAGAAAGACACAAGCCTACCCGCTGTGCTCATGGAGCCAAGGATGGAGAGGGGAGATGGGTCCCTATTTGCTTGTCTTTGACCTGAGTTAGAAAAGTTCCTGAAGATGGGCCAGAACAAGGGCGTGCATGAATGTAGCATCTGAGCAGGTCTGTCCATGTGGGGTGAGTCTGGGCCTCTGAGGGTGGGACCGTCACTCACCTGCCTCCCCAGTGGGTAACAGAAGGGCCCCCAGGAGCAGGAACAGGACCATCTCTCCAGGAAGGCTGATCAGATCTGAACAGCTGCTGCTTCCGTCTGGTCTTTTAACCCTAAATGTCTGCTCTGGTGTGGTTTTTATCACTTGAGACTTTTCTGAAAGCCTCACACCTCTGTCTGATCAGGTCATGGGGTCTGAGTGAAGTGTGTACTTAGTGGTCACCACAGAGGCACCCCCATAAGCTCTTGGCTTAGTGCCGTTACTCAGCAGAAAACAAGAAAATCGCTGTAAGTAGGAGCAGTGAGAGGTGTATTGGCAAATACCAGATCTTTGAGCCTCAGCATCCTGGGGCTCATGATGAGAGATTCAAGAATGTCTTCATTTCTGTGGTTCTCTTTAGATCACCAGGGTCATTATTTATTTATTTAACAATTTTATTTCATTTTTAAGTGGAGGAAAATTACAGTATTGTGATTGCTTCTACCGTACGTTATAATGAATCAGCCATAGGGATAAATGTCTCCTCCCCCTTAAACCGCCTTCTCACCTCCCTCTCCATCCCACCCCTGTAGGTTGTCATAGAGCACTGGCTTTGGGTTACCTGCATCACACAGCAAATTCCCACTGGCTATCTATTTACATAAGATAATGTATATGTTTCAGTACTACACCCTCAAGTCATCCCACCTTCTCCCTCCTTCACTGTGATGATAAGTCTGCTCTTTATGTCTGCATCTCCTTTGCTGCCCTGCAAATAGGATCATCAATATCATCTTTTTATTACATAGAAAGAGTCCATTCATATGCAATAATATACTATATTTGTTTCTCTTTCTGACTTACTTCACTCCGTATAATAGGTTCTAGGTTCATCCACCTCATTTGAATGGATTCAGTTGCATTCCTTTTTATAGCTGCATAACATTCCATTGTGTATATGTACCACAATTTCTTTATCCATTCATCTGTTGATGGACATCTAGGTTGCTTCCAAGTCCCATCAATTGCAAGTAGTGCTGCACTGAACACTGGGGTATATATACCTTTTTCAATTATGATTTCCTTAGGGTATATGCCCAGTACTGAGGTGCTGCATCATATGATAGTTTTGTCCCTACTTCTTTAAGGAGTCTGCATACTGTTCTCCATAGTGACTGTATCAATTTGCATTCCTACCCACAGTACAAGAGGGTTCTCTCTTCTCTACAGCCTCTCCAGCAATTATTGTTTGTAGACTTTTTGATGATGGCCATTCTGACTGGCATGAGATGATACCTTATTGTAGTTTTGATTTACATTTCTCTAATAATGAGCAATGCTGAGCATCTTTTCATGTGTTTAATAGCCATCTGTATGTCATCTTTGGGGAAACGTCTGTTTAGTTCTTCTACCCTCTTTTCAATTGGATTGTTTATTTTTCTGATATTGAGCTGCATGAGCTGCTTGTATATATTAGAGATTAATCCTCTGTCAGTTGTTTCATTTGCTGTTTTTTTCTTCCATTCTGAGGGCTGTCTTTTCACTTTGCTTGTAGTTTCCTTCATTGTGCAAAAGAATTTACACCAGGGTCATTCTAGATTGAGGCCCCTTTGTGTGTGAGACTGTGGGAAGCATTGGAGATAAGATTTCTTGCTTCTGGTTGAGGAGACAAAACTATCACGATCAGACAAGGATGGTGAGATTCATGGTGTGGGATGGACAGAATGATGTGAGAGTGAGGCTGAAGAGGGCTTATTCCCATTACTGAAGAACTGAGTAGTTTAAAAAAGAACAGCAACATTACTTTTACCCATGAATCTGCATTTGGCCAGGGTATAGTGTGGATAGCACCCCTCTGCTCCCTTGGTATCAGGGAGGCTTGAAGCCTGGAGGCTGAATCTCTTGAAGGCTCGCTCACATGCTGAGTGGATGGTGCTGGCTGTTCACTGGGCATGTTGGCTTCCCGCCATGAAGGTCCCTCAAGTAGTCTTCATTTGTGGGACTGTTAGTCTCCCTCACAACATAGTGTTGCTTTGCCCCCAGATGAGCATCTGCTAAGAAATGAGCCAGGCATAGGCTGGGTTCTTTTCATTACCTGGACTTTGATGTCATAGCATCTGTTTTACCATATTCCACTCCTTGAGGCAATCAAGAGCTCCTACCAGTTAAAAAAAGAAGGGTCCTAGACCTCACCCCCTTTGGGAGTGTTGTAGTCAGGGAAGAAGAGCCTGTGGGATGGCAGTCCCACATGAAGTGAGAAAGGATGCCAGGAGCCAAAGCAGAATTCCCCCACCACTACCCAGAGAATGGCATTCTGATGTCCCTGTACCATTTGCAAACCAAATCATCCTGGTCAAGTCCTCATAATGGAAAAGGTGAAGAGAGTCATAGAATTGAAAATATTGTAGGTCCTAAACGTCTTGATCCACACCCCCGCCTCCTCCCCCCACAAAAGCAACAACATGTTAAAGAAACAAAGCCCACTGTCCATAGGGATTCTGGCAGGAGAGCCACGGCAAACCAGGGCGGGGTGTCCAAGCCAAGCCTATGTGGGGTGAGAATGTGCTCATGCCAGGCCTGTCTCCTGAGTGGACACACTTCTAACCCTACTCTGCACTGGGCAGCCTGGATCAGGTAACCAGAATACATGTGTGGTTCAGAGTGGATGCCCCAGTGGGGTGAAGAGGGTGTTCACACAAGGGACGGGCTACAAGTTGGTTTCTGATCAAGGGGAATTTATAGGCCTTCATGGGTATGGGGGCAATCTTGTAGGATATGTCAGAGCAGGACGAATATGGTGAAATGGCTGTTGGTACCAGGCAGCTGCCTGGTGTGGATCACCTGAGCCTAGGTGGGGGCAGCAGGGTCTTGCACTTGGGGAAGAGGGGTGAGAGATATGTTATATGAATCTCTTTGTGGATTAATCAGATAAGGCAATATATTAAATGTGATGATCCAGATTTCTCTCTGTCTGAGGATTAGATGATGGCATCGATGTTAATTTCCTGGGTTTGATGGTTTGAATGTGGTTCCGTAAGAGTGTCCTTGTTTTAGGAATTACACTCTAAAGTATTTGAAAAGCAATGAAGCACCATGTCGGCAACTTTACTTGCAAAATGGTTCTGGAAAACGAAAGTTTTTGTATCGCAATTGTAGCTTTTCTATAAGCTTGAGATTGGTTCAGAATTGAAATCTGTACAGAGACTACCCTGGTGGTCCAATGGGTAAGAATCCACCTGCCAATCTTCCTGGTCCAGGAAGATTCCACATGTGCAGAGCAACTAAATCTGTGCACCCCATGCTCTGCAACGAGAAACCACTGTGGTGAGAAGCACAACTAGAGTTGCGTCCGCTCTCAGCAAGGGGAGAGAGCCCATATGCAGCAACAGAACCCATCACAGTCAAAAAGAAATAAAACTGGATTCATGTCAATGTATGGTAAAACCAATACAATATTGTAATTAACCTCCAATTAAAATAAATAAATTTATATGAAATAAAACCAAAAAAACTGGGGATGTGTACCTTTTGCCTAAACAAATAATAACCAGTTTGAAAATAATTAAATAATTGAAAAGAAAATCTGTATAGTAGCAGCAGAGGAAGACACGATGCTTAGGAAAAATTTAACCAGAATTGTAAAAAATGTATTTGTGCAAGATGTTAAAGTACTTCTGAAAAACAAAACAAATGTTAAAGTACTTCTGAAAAAAACAGATTTAGAAACATTAAGGTGTTCTTAGTTCTTGGATCGGATGGATCTATACCAAAAAAGGCACCAATTCTCCCAAAGATAATACATAAATATGATATAAAATAATATAATGTGATCTTAAAAATCAATCCATTTTTTTTCTCTTGATGTTACACAAGTCCTAGACAATCTCTGAAATTTCTGAGAAAAATCAGTATGAAAGAATCACTAGGGAAATTATGCCCCAAAGAAAATTATATATAGAAAACTATAAAACACTGATGAAATATATATATATAAGTCTTTTGTTTCTTTAGGTAGATATATTCCTAAGTATTTTATTCTTTTTGTTGCAATGGTGAATGGTATTGTTTCCTTAATTTCTCTTGCTGTTTTCTCATTATTGGAGTATAGGAATGCAAGGGATTTCTGTGTGTTAATTTTATATCCTGCAACTTTACTATATTCATTGATCAACTCTAGTAATTTTCTAGTAGAGTCTTTAGGGTTTTCTATGTAGAGGATCATGTCATCTGCAAACAGTGAGAGTTTTACTTCTTCTTTTCATATCTGTATTCCTTTTATTTCTTTTTCAGCTCTGATTGCTGTGGCCAAAACTTCCAAAACTATGTTGAATAGTAGTGGTGAAATGGGCATCCTTGCCTTGTTCCTGACTTTAGGGGAAATGCTTTCAATTTTTCACCATTGAGGATAATGTTTGCTGTGGGGCATCAAGAAGCTCTTTAGTTCCTCTTCACTTTCTGCCATAAGGGTGGTGTTATCTGTATATCTGAAGTTATTGATATTTCTCCTGGCAATCTTGATTCCAGCTTGTGCTTCCTACAGCCCAACATTTTCCATGACGTACTCTGCATATAAGTTAAATAAGCAGGGTGACAGTAAACAGTCTTGATGTACTCCTTTCCCAATTGTGAACTGTTGTTCCATGTCTGGTCTAACTGTTGCTTCTTGACCTGCATACAGGTTTTTCAGGACGCAGGTAAGGTGGTCTGGTATTCCCATCTCCTTAAGAATTTACCAGTTTGTTGTGAACCACAGCCAAAGGCTTTAGCGTTAGTCAATGAAGCAGAAGTAGACTCTTTTCTGGAATTATCTTACTTTTTCTATGATCCAACAGATGTTGCCAATTTGATCTCTGGTTCCTCTACCTTTTTCTAAATATAGCTTGCACATCTGGAAGTTCTCAGTTCATGTACTGTTGAAGCCTAGGTTGGAGAATTTTGAGCATTACTTTGCTAGTATGTGAAATGAGTGCAATTGTGCAGTAGTTTGAACATTCTTTGGCATTGCCCTTCTTTGGGACTGAAATGAAAACTGACCTTTTCAGTCCCATGGCCACTGCTGAGTTTTCCTAATTTGCTGGCATATTGAGTGCAGCACTTTCACAGCATCATCTTTTAGTATTTGAATAACTCAACCGGAATTTTATCACCTCCACTAGCTTTGTTTGTAGTGATGCTTCCTAAGGCCCACTTGACTTCACACTCCAGGATATCTGGCTCTAGGTGATTGATCACACCATCATGGTTATCTGGGTTATTAAGATCTTTTTTGTATTGTTCTTCTGTGTATTCTTGCCACCTCTTCTTAGTATTTTCTGCTTCTGTTAGGTTGATACCATTTCTGTCCTTTATTGTGTTCATCTTTGCTTGAAATGTTCCCTTGGTATCTCTAATTTTCTTGAAAAGATCTCCAGTCTTCCCATTCTATTGTTTTCCTCTATTTCTTTGCATTGTGCACTTAGAAAGACTTTCTTTTTTTTCTCTCCTTGCTATTCTTTGGAACTCTGCATTCAGATGGGTATATCTTTCATTTTATCCTTTGCCTTTCCCTTCTCTTGTTTTCATTATCAATTTTTATATAATGATTATAATTTTTAATTATTAATGTCATTAAATCATATTAATAGAAATTAAATAGTAATGCCATGTTCTTCAATCTCATCTTAGCAGTAGTGGCATTAAATGTTAGTAGATTAAATACTCCAAATAACAGAGACTGTCAGTTTAGATCAAAAATGCAAGATCCAATTTTGTGTGATTTACAGGAGAAACATATTAAATATAAAGACATGGATGGAAGATAAACTTATGGGGCAACAAAAAAGATGTATCCTGTAACCTCAATTTAAAAAAGAAGCATTACCCATGGTATATGCTGTTTAACTGTAGAATTTTTGGCCATCTGTGAGATAACATAGAGTAGAATAATTATTTTCTTTTTCCTTATTTCTATTTAGCTTAGCAACAGTGAAGTTGAGACTCTTAATTAGTTTTTATATATGTTTTACTGTGAACTTTCAGATCTTTTGCCCATTCTATCAGGTTTTTGGTCTATTTCTTCTGGATTACAGATCTCTGTATATTATAATAGATAGATTAACTTAATTGTGACATATGTTGCAATAATTTTTCACAAGTTTGCTGCCTGTAAATCAAATATGCTTGTACTCATTTTTGATATAGAAGCATTAAAAATT
The DNA here is from genome assembly GCF_054371585.1 of Giraffa tippelskirchi. Taxonomy (NCBI): domain Eukaryota; kingdom Metazoa; phylum Chordata; class Mammalia; order Artiodactyla; family Giraffidae; genus Giraffa; species Giraffa tippelskirchi. The sequence goes on along the minus strand of NC_137286.1, from coordinate 32,809,465 downwards.
ATTTTTTCAAATCATAATTTATTTATCAGCCTTTCTTAGAATGTTTCTGGATTTCCAGTCATTATTAAAAAGGCTTTCCCCACTCTCAATCTATAAAGGAATTTCCTTGTGCTTATTTCCAGTGCATGTATGGTTTTATGCCTATATTTGAATATATAAATATCTATTCAAGCTTTATTCTGGTGGTTTCTATGAAGCGTTACTCTAACTTAATCTCTTAACAAATGATTTGTTCAAAAATCTTTGTTTAAAGTCCATTTCTTCCCTCATGATTCAAAATGCTACCTTATTAGAAACTACATTTCCATATATATTTGTGAACGTTTCTGAGTTCTTCCATTCTGTTTCACTGGTCTCTCTGTCTGTTCATCATTCAGCTCCACGCTGTCTTCCAGAAAGAACTTTAGTAGTTTTTAAACTCCAATAGGCTGTCTCCCATACTATTCCTTTGAAAGAAATCAAAGAGGACACAAACAGATGGAGAAATACACCGTGTTCATGGACTGGAAGAATTAATATAGTGAAAATGAGTATACTACCCAAAGCAATCTATAGATTCAATGCAATCCCTATCAAGCTACCAATGGTATTTTTCACAGAACTAGAACAAATCATCTCACAATTTGTATGGAAATATAAGAAACCTCGAATAGCCAAAGCAATCTTGAGGAAGAAGAATGGAACTGGAGGAATCAACCTGCCTGACTTCAGGCTCTACTACAAAGCCACAGTCATCAAGACAGTATGGTACTGGCACAAAGATAGAAATATAGATCAATGCAACAAAATAGAAAGCCCAGAGATAAACCCACGCACATATGGACACCTTATCTTCGACAAAGGAGGCAAGAATATACAATGGAGAAAAGACAATCTCTTTAACAAGTGGTGCTGGGAAAACTGGTCAACCACTTGTAAAAGAATGAAACTAGAACACTTCCTAACACCGTACACAAAAATAAACTCAAAATGGATTAAAGATCTAAACGTAAGACCAGAAACTATAAAACTCCTAGAGGAAAACATAGGCAAAACACTCTCCGACATAAATCACAGCAGGATCCTCCATGACCCACTTCCCAGAATATTGGAGATAAAAGCAAAAATAAACAAATGGGACCTAATTAAAATTAAAAGCTTTTGCACAACAAAGGAAACTATAAGCAAGGTGAAAAGACAGCCTTCAGAATGGGAGAAAATAATAGCAAATGAAGCAACAGACAAACAATTAATCTCAAAAATATACAAGCAACTCCTGCAGCTGAATTCCAGAAAAATAAACGACTCAATCAAAAAATGGGCCAAAGAACTAAACAGACATTTCTCCAAAGAAGAAATACAGATGGCTAACAAACACATGAAAAGATGCTCAACATCACTCATTATTAGAGAAATGCAAATCAAAACCACAATGAAGTATCATTTCACACCAGTCAGAATGGCTGCTATCCAAAAGTCTACAAGCAATAAATGCTGGAGAGGGTGTGGAGAAAAGGGAACCCTCTTACACTGTTGGTGGGAATGCAAACTAGTACAGCCACTATGGAGAACAGTGTGGAGATTCCTTAAAAAACTGGGAATAGAACTGCCATATGACCCAGCAATCCCACTGCTGGGCATATACACCAAGGAAACCAGAATTGAAAGAGACGCGTGTACCCCAATGTTCATCGCAGCACTGTTTACAATAGCCAGGACATGGAAGCAACCTAGATGTCCATCAGCAGACGAATGGATAAGGAAGCTGTGGTACATATACACAATGGAATATTACTCAGCCATTAAAAAAATACATTTGAATCAGTTCTACTGAGATGGATGAAACTGGAGCCCATTATACAGAGTGAAGTAAGCCAGAAAGAAAAACACCAATACAGTATACTAATGCATATATATGGAATTTGAAAGATGGTAACGATAACCCTATATGCGAGACAGAATAAGAGACACAGATGCATAGAACAATTTTATGGACTCTGAGGGAGAAGGTGAGGGTGGGACGTTCTGGGAGAATAGCATTGAAACATGTATATTATCATATGTGAAACAGAACACCATTCCATGTTCGATGCATGAGACAAGGGCTCAGGGCCGGGGCAATGGGATGACCCAGAGGGATGGGATGGGGAGGGAGGTGGGTGGGGGGTCCAGGAAGGGGAACACATGTAAACCCATGGCTGATTCATGTCAATGTATGGCAAAAACTATTACAATATTGTAAAGTAATTAGCCCCCAACTAAAATAAATAAATTTATTAAAAAAAAAATCATAATCATCAGTCAAAAAAAAAAAAAAAGAGCTTCTTGATGAAGGTGAAAGAGGAGAGTGAAAAAGCTGGCTTAAAACTCAACATTCAAAAAACTGAGATCATGACATCTGGTCCCATCACTTCCTGGCAACTAGATGGGGAAACAATGGAAACAGTGAGAGACTTTATTTTCTTGGGCTCCAAAATCACTGCAGATGGTGACTGCAGCCATGAAACTGAAAGATGCTTCCTCCTTGGAAGAAAAGCTATGACAAAGCTAGAATGCATATTAAAAAGCAGAGACATTACTTCCCTCCTGCTTACAAATGGGAGATCATTTCCCTTAAGCCTGAAGAACTCTTTTATATAGTATTTCTTACAGTGTAGGTCTTATGGCAACAAATTCTGTTACCTTTGATTTTTCTGAAAATGTCCTAATTTTGTCTTCATGTTTGAACAATATTTTCAGTGGACATAGAATTCCAGATTGAACTCCAGAAATAGGTTGCCTTTTTCTTTTAGTTGTTTAAAAATACCACTGTCCTGTCTTTTGATTTTTCCATTATTTCTGACAAGCTCATTGTGATTGTTGTTTCCCCTAAAGTATTTTCTTTTCTTCTCTGCCTATGTTCAACTTTTTCTCTTTCTCTTTGACTTGCATTAATTTGGCCATTACATGCTTAGATGTGATTTTCTTTCCTACCTGACTAACACAGGTTGACCGAGCCTCCTGACTGAAGAAGGAATGTAGTCTAGCAATATGCCTCTGGAAAAAAAAGAAACAGTTGTTGAATTTTTTTCATGGAGCAAGGTGTTTGTTGACCAAAAATAGTGTTGGGTGGGATATGAAGATAGGAAATAAACCCTGGATGTTCTGTAAAACCACGGTGAGTGGTACCGGCAGCAGCATGGTCATGGGCTGGGAAGGCAGAGCCATCCCTGTTCCAGTGCACATCCCCAAAACAAATCAGCAAGCATTTGAATCCCTTTAGGCCCATCACCCCCATAGCTGGCTGGTCAATTCCCTACCAGTAGGCTGGTACCTGGCTCTTCTTGCAAGTCTGGACAGAAGGAAAAGTGATGGGAGAGGCCTTGGTGAGTAGAGAAATTTCTTTAGAGGTGTCTACAGAGACGTTTTACTGTATGTCATGTTTTATTTCCATTACAGAGATATTTAAGCAAGGGAAGATGTGTTTCCTTAAAGATGGGGGATGGGGGATAATTCTATGGAGAAGATTTGAAGAAATCAGCATGTTTTAGGTGCTTACCCACCTCCTTCTGCATGTGCCCATGAGCAGACAGACCAACTCACCAGGAAGCTGTCTGAGTATTTGTCAGAGAACGGCTGCCATGGGAGCCCAGAGGCTCGCTGTGCATGGAGGGAAGTATCTGAGCAGAGGCTCCTGTCTTGTCCAGGGACAGCAGGAAGTCATCAGTGGGCAGGGTTAGAAAACATGGAAGTCCTCTTGCTGGCCTGGCTCTCAGGGGGCCTGGCTGAGCCCAGGCTCCGTCCTAACTCTGTGGTGCTCCAGGCGCTCACTGTCCCTCCTGGGACTCTGTCTCCCGCATCTCTCGAAGGAGGACGAGAGTCTGCAACAAATATTCTTAAATTTCTTCAACCACAGAACCATTTCCTCAAAGTGAATGTTATACTTGAGCTGAATATGTATGTGGTTGGGCTCCTTTTTTAAACAGTACGTTTTAGTTTCTTTGTTTTCCTTTTGTGTGATTTTCAATCAAGGAGCTGGGTCCCTAGTAAATCTGGGGATTTTTTCAGCTCTAAATCAGAAGCTGTGTCTTCACTGTTCTGCCTTTGTAAACACGCCCCAGGTCACTAGGAGATTGTGTTGCTGCATGATTTGTGCACAAGCAGATGGGAAAAGTCCTGCCTTTAGAGTAACTGTATCCTAGAGTATTGACACATGCCTCAGAGAAGCGCAGTCCTGTGTTAGGGGTAGGGCGGCACCAGCCAAGAGCTGGAACTCAGACTCAGCTCCCAGGCAGCTCAGCACAGCAGTCAAGACCCTGGAGGGATGGCAGCTGGAAGTGTCTGGAGAGGGGAGACCAGCACAGGGAGATCCCTGCTCAGCAAAAATCACATTCTCTCCAAACCAAGACCTTCCCAAGGATGAAAAGTCTAGGTCGTCTTGGACCCTGTGGAGCAGAAGTAACCATGACGGCCTAAGAGCAGAGGCATTTCTCCATTTGTCCAGACCACATGGGCCTCACTGACTGCATTTGGTTTGCACAGGCAGGAGCTTGCAGCCATGACAGGGAGCCTGTTTCTGGCCCATCCAATGGATGAGTGTTTAGAATCAGATTCTAATTGCCTTTCAAATGGGTGTTCCTACCATCTGAGTGTGTGCAGTGACATTCCTGCTTGCTATCTTTAGAGTAAAACAAATAAAGCTGCCTATGTTCCTTCTCTTCCCTCTCTGCTGCCCCCTCCCCCCAGGGGACAAAGATGCTCCAGTGAGCAGAGCAGTATCTTCTTGTCTGGAAACAAAATGACTAATGTTCTAGAGTCACACGTAATAACATCCTATGAGTGTAACCAGCAATAAAAATAAACTCAAATGCTTTGTCCCTGTGGACTACCCACAGAGAAGTAGGCCCCTCAAGTGGACTCATGTGAGGGAGTGAATATAGACAATTTGGATGATACTGACACTGTCAGTTACAGCTGAACTGAGATGATAGAACCTGTATTGTGTCCACTTTACAACCATAATGTCCGGCACTTAGTAGGTGTTCTGTCAGCATTTGTATTGATGGATGAAAAACAATGTGCTTTTCAGTCCTACTAAAGATGGAATCCCTTTCTAACTCAAAAGGTCCCAGGTGACCAGCAGGGAATCTTGGCCCAGAGGCCAGCAGTACCTAAAGCGACAGGCTGACAGGGACTCAGGCTACTGAGCCATCAGGAGCCAGAGGACCCTGAGCACGTGGGCGACACTGGGCTGCATGTGAGGGGTTGAGCTGGCCCTGCCCAGGTGAGAGATGGAGCCCAGCGATCTGGACCTGCAAAGGCCTGGTGCCACTGATCCCTCTCTGCCAAGGCATGAACTGGGCTGGCATGTCAGTGGTGAGGCCCTGCTGGAACCCCATGGGACTAGGGTATGCAGGGTGGGAGGGATATGAGGAAGGGGTCAGCTGAGATCAGTGTGGTCTGGAGGGGACAGGAGCTGGTGGCCCTGCTGAGGACTCGCGGTGATGGGCAGGGACGGAGAAGAAGCGGTCTCAGAGGAGACTGGAGGCAGAGCTGGGCCCTGGGCTCCGAGGAGGGCAGAGCAGGACACTCAGCCTGGGTGAGATGGAGGGATTCTCAGGAGACCAGCCCTGCTCTGGGCCAGCTCCCCTGGCTGTGGGGGTTAAAGGTCAGCTCAGGTAGCCCCCCTCCCCAGTAGGCAGGCCTCAGTCCTGGAGCTGCAGCCTCATGGTGTGACCCACTCCTCCCTGCCATACACACAGAGCAAGGAGCTAAGGAGCTCACCCTGAGCCCCAGGACCAGAGAGGTTCATGTTTTCCCCTGATGGTGCTCAGCTTCAGCCCTGGCAGGAGGGCCGGCCCTGGAAGACAGGTGTGGGTGACAGCTTTGCGTGGGGTTTAGGGGAAGAGATGGTGGGAGGGGGGAGAGGAGGAAGCAGAAAACAGCAGAATCCTGTCATTGACTTTCTAAGCACAGACTAGATGCCCGTGAATAAGAGTCAGAATAAATAAGCAACGAGCCCTTCGAGCTCCGCGCTGAGAGACATTTATTGAGCTATGGGTACCCCCAACCCCTCAGTGTGATTCTGGATCAGCCCCAGGGAAGATGGTCTGGTTCCTGCAGTCAGAGGCTTTTCATGGTTTTCTTTATCCAGGGCAAGAAACTTGAGACTTTGGTGTAGGCCCGTGGAGTTGATCCATCTTTTCTTCCATAAGAGACAATGCCCTGGGCCACATTGTCACACACGAGAGGGCCCCCGGAGTCTCCCTGAGGACAGAGAAGGGGAAGGACTGAGTCTGCTCTCCTCCTGGTCCTGCCCTCTCTCCCACCCTGCCATTTCAAGACCCCTCTCGGAGAAGGCCACTTTACAAGGCCTCCATGTGCAAGACAAGTGGGCAAGGCAGGTCTATGGGCCCCCCAGCTGCCAAGCCCTGACCTGGACATTGTCCCTGCTTCACTTCCCCCAGGGAGCAGCTCCTTCTCTGCCCCCAGGTCTCCGTCCTCTCTCTCTAGATGCTGGGGGCTATTGGCTCCAGGCTGCTGTTAGGACAGGGAAGCAGGTGGGAGGGCTGACACTCATCAGGGAGGGGGAGTTCAGTAAGCAGATGGGTTCCAGCTCTGAGCAGGCACCTGGGCTGAACCACCTCCCACTCAGGAAGCCTGGTTTTCTAACACCTGAGCCTCAGGGCGTGGCAAATTCTCCTTTCTGGAGGAGCGCCAGGTTGGGATTCACTGCAGGTCTTGGGTGGCTTGCAGAGGCTCTAGGCACTCCCAGCTCTGGCTGTTTCCCCTTTTCCTCCTGGAGAGAGGTCCCAGCCTAGAGGGTGAGGTGGTCCCCCACTGCTTGGGTCCCCTGGTCCCAGATCTTCTGCCAACACCCTTCTCCCCAGATCCAAGCAAGGTAGCTGTGATTCTCACCTGAAAGGAAGATTTCTTTGTCTTTGGGTCCCCTGCACACAGCTGGATGGTGTGGTTGTAATAGTTGCGTAAGTGGGACTCACACATTTGATCCTCCTGCACGGTCAGCTTTACCTCCTGCAGTGAGTCAGGGTAGGAGCCCATGGAGTCCTTCCCCCAGCCGGCCACACTGCACGTCTGTCCTGGCTTCACCTGGGCCTTGGCCCTGGGCAGACTAAGGGGCTTCACAGCTGAAGTCTGCTTGGCCTTTCTCTCCAGCTGATGGGAAGAGACAAGAGTCTGGCTCAGCCGGTGGTCCCCAAGCCTGGACATGGCAATGACGCTGACGTGTCTCCCTTCTCTCCTGAGCCACAGGGACTGGTCAGGTGGCCAGGATGGGAGAGAGGAAAGGGGAAGGAAGTCCTAGGAGGGGAAACGAGCTGATTGCAGGAGGGCACAAGAAGCAGGGTGGTTTACCTTTAATAACATGATGTCGTTGGAGAAGTTCTTAGGATTATAGTCTGGGTGGGGGATGGCTGTTCTCACCCTGATGACCTGCTGGGTCCTCTCCTGCTGTTTGATGTTGTGGGCCCCTAGGGTGATCCTCATTGAGCTGCACAGAGACAAGAGCAGGAGATGGGGGTCACAGCCCTAGGGTTTACAGCCCTGGAGCCATGAAGGGCAGGTGACTCCAGGGCAAGGCTGCCACTGAGGGGAAATGCAGGCACCAGGAGGGCCCTGGGGGCTAAGCTGTCTATACTGTTTCTTGGCAGCCAAGGTCAGATTCTGGAGCCATTGTGAAGGGCACAACTGTTCTCCATGGGCAGTTAGCCCTAGGAAAATATGTGAAGTTGCATCAGTTTGCATTCTGATATCCAGGCGCGCCCTATGTCTAGTCTCTCTCACTTCAGTGATGCCTCAGGCAGTGACCTTCCCTCTTTCTCACCCTCTCACTCTCCTGCTGCCCTCTTTCTCGCCCTCCCAGGAGCCCTCCTGGCTCAATGTTCCTAGCAGCCTGGTTGCTCCTGGAGAAAAAAGCAGGACTCCCTTGCTAAGGGTGTTCAGAAAGGTACCGGCTACTTGCTGCTCCTCACCTTCCGTGGCAGTGAGCAGCTGTCAGCACGAAGTCCTGTCGAACCAGGAACCCACCACACCTACTCTGGACATCCTGATTCCGGTACTGAAGATACGCCATGTAGGGGCGGGAGTGGGGCTTGGCTTCATGGCCCCCGATGATCTCCCCTGAAGGAAAAGGGTTGTTCTGCTTGTGTGCACCCCCCGAGTGTACCTTGTTGGCATCGGCTTCATGCTCAGAACTGCTGGGCACCGGGGAGTCCAGCCTAGCCTGGAGTTGGTGGGGCGGGAGGAGGCTGGGAAGAGGGCTCAACTTCCTCCTCTAGAAAAGAGCAGCTGTCTGGGTCTGCGAATCTGTCTCCCACGTATAATTGGAGGTGAGCATAGAATCTGCCTACGATGCAGGAGACTCACTTTTGATATCTGGGTCGGGAAGATCCCCTGGAGAAGGGAATGGCAACCCACTCCAGTATTCTTGCCTGGAGAATTTCAAGGACAGAGGAGACTGGTGGACTACAGTCCTTGGGGTCGCAAAGAGTCAGACAGGACTGAGCAACTAACACTTTCACATTTCATACCTGTCCCAGGGCTAGGAAAGTAGTAGAGGCTTCTGAAAATTCCTCCCCCAACTGTGCTTCATTCCATGTGAGTTTCTAAGGGCCCTATTACCCTATTTTATTCAGGATAGCCCTGTTTTCCAGGGCACAGGAATTCAGAGTATGGACCTAGATGTCGCCATAGCCTCTTTCCCAGGGCCTGACTGGTAGTAAGTGCCCAATGAGTATTCGTTGGCTGCATGAAGGAGTAACCATGCCCCCTCAGGCACCCTCCCCACTCACAGAGGGCCTCTGGATGAGGGCTGTTGGTAGGGCCAGTGCTGGTGGGCTTCTGGGAAGCAGAGCAATTCAGGTCTACCAAATACTGGCTTCATCCTTGAAAGAGGGGAGCCCCTGGTGGCCTGGGAAGGGAAGCCGAGTTGGGTAAAAAGCCTGTGGGTCCTCGGGATTGAGCAAACGCAGAGGCACCAACTCCAGGTTCTGCCGAACAGATGCTGAGGGAACTAGAAGCAGAAGCTAGACCCACTCTGCCCTCTTTAGGGGCAATTTAGGATTTTCTTTTCTCCAGTTTGTGACCATCTGCCATCACTTCTGGGAAAGTTCCACTTTTCAGATGGCAAAGGTAGGGCTGGAGGAGGGGCTGGTACCCACTGGCTCCTCCTGAGAGCAGGCTTTGCTCTGTTGCTCCTGCTGGTGGTTTATCCAGCGTCATACTCCCTGGTATGAGGTGGGATGGGAGTTGGTGTTCAGAATGTTCCCGGCTGGTGGATAGCTGGATCAGGGACTTGCAGAATGGGCAGGACCTCTGTGCCACCTGGGGGATGGTGTTGGGCCCCTAGGATGGGGATGGTCACTCACCTGCCTTTGCACTGGGGGTCAAGAGAAAGGCCACCAGGAGCAGGAATGACTGCATCTTCCTAGAAAGACTGCCCAGGTCGGAGATGCTGGCGCTTCCTCCTGGCTCTCTTTCAGATCCCCCAAACTCGTACAGAGAAATGCAGTGTTACTGGACTCAGTGATCTCGTGTTCCCCTCTGGTTTTGCGATGCTTCATCCTAAAGGCTTTCTATGAAAGCTTGCCCCGCCCCCACTCCATCTGCCTGATGACGTTCTCTGGGTGGTTGTGTAAGAAACATACAATGACCACACCAGTACCCACAGATGATGACTCAGAGCAGATCACTTGTTCCAGCCCAGAGCAGGAACCCAAGAGTACAAGGTGGGGACTGTAGGTGTGGTATCGACCAGTGGAGGTAGTAGAGCCCAGAAACCAGAGTCCCCAGTGGTAGAACCGCCAGGGCCTCATTTCCGTGCTGCTAAGTCCACAGGATAATTTCTTGAGCAGATGTGGGTTTAAGCTCTTCTCTATGTTATGACCAAACACACTGGAGATGCATCTCCTTCCCTTAGAGAGCTGATCATCTGCTGGAAGGGAAAGAAACATCCATGACCAGAGTGCAGCAGGGGAAGGGCTGTGGCCCAGGGATGCACAGAGCTTGACTGCCACCTACTAAGTCCATATAGTCATCCACTCATCATCTTAACTTCCTTTCTGGGGATTTTAGGCATCATTTTAAAAAATTACAAATGCTCAGAGTGATAGAGTCCATTTCTCTTGTCCATATTTTTCAAACAAATGTACTGCACTTGACATTTATTGGCCTAAATTAATAAATCACTATGACCCTAGAAACTGAATCTACAGATTGATGTAAGCCTAGGTCATTCCTCCTTTGGGTAGGCTGGGGTAGGTTCCACCTAAACCACCTGAACTAAGACAGGGAAAGGGCTGGTTTGCCAAAGGAAGTTTGGATTACTAAGTTGCCTATGCCATGTGAAGTAGGAAAGCATGCTGGGTGACCAAAGACCAATAATTGTCCTTTGAGTATTGTCCGTGCTGTGTCCAGAGGGCCACACTTCAGATTTAGCAGGCCAGGCACATTAGAGGCTCACACTGGCTGAACAAATTCTGCTGAAGACCTTGCTGTATGGAAATGAAGGACAGTTCTTTCTAAACAGTCCAAGCCCAGCCCTGTTCAAGAACAACAGAGAATCTCTGAGTCGTTCAAGTCTGGGGATTTAAGTGTCCATCTTGATGTATTCTGTACTTTTCAGCTTTCTGGGGAATATTATGCATCAAAAGACATAATTCCGGGGTAAATATCCTCCTTATCAAACCAAATACATTTATCGAACCTCTACTTTTTTGAACTTAGTTTGCCCACCAGTAGAAATTTTTAAAATAAAATTAGCTTTGTTATTTTTGTGTAGTATATGTTCATTAAGAAAATTGGAAAGTAGAAAGGAAAAATATTACTCATTTGCTTATGTCTCACAGATAGATTATTATCATAGGCAGTGCATTTAAAATACTTGAGATGATATTAGGAAGTGTTAGCAAGTGTTCCCTCTTCTTTAATTTTTTGGAACAAGTCTGGGTAAGACTAGTGTTAATTCTTCTTTAAATGTTTTATAGAATTCACCAGGGTAGCATGGGATTTTCTTTGTTAGAAGGTTTTTGGTTTTTGATTCAATCTCTTTATTGTCATAAGTCTGATTAGATTTCTTATTTATTTTTGAATCAGCTTTGGTTATTCCTGTATTTCCAGGGAATCATTGATTTCATCTTGATTCTATCTAATTTGTTGGTGTGCAAACATTGATAGTATTCTCTAACAATTCTTTTAATATCTCTGAGGTTGGTAGTAATGTCCCGTTTTTTTAATTTCTGATTTTAGTAATATGAATCCTCTCTCTTTTTTTGTTGGTCTAGCTAAAATTTTCAGAGAAGGCAATGGCACCCTACTCCAGTACTCTTGCCTGGAAAATCCCGTGGATGGAGGAGCCTGGTAGGCTGCAGTCTGTGGGGTCGCTAAGAGTCGGACACGACTGAGCGACTTCACTTTCACTTTTCCCTTTCATGCACTGGAGAAGGAAATGGCAACCCACTCCAGTGTTCTTGCCTGGAGAATCCCAGGAATGGGGGAGCCTGGTGGGCTGCCATCTATGAGGTCGCACAGAGTTGGACACGACTGAAGCGACTTAGCAGCAGCAGCAGCAGCTAAAAATTTATCAATTCTATTGATCTTTTCAAAGAACCAACTTTTGGGTTGTTTTGATTATTTGGCTCTTTTTATTTTGATTATTTGGCTCTAATCTTTAGTATTTCCTTCTGTCTGCTGGCTTGAGTTGTTTGATCTATTTTTAGTTTTGTTAGGCTTAAAGTTGTATTGTTCAGTTATTAATATTTCTTCTTCTTTAATGTCCTCATTTATAGTTATATATTTTCCTCTGAACATTACTTTTACCGCATCCTATACATTTGGTATGTTGTATTTTCATTTTCACAGGTCTCAAAGTACTTGCTAATTTTTCTTATAATTTCTTCTTAGGCCCACTGGTTACTTAAGATTGTGTTGTTTAATTTTCATATATTTCCATGTTTGTGAATTTTCTAGTTTTCCTTCCATTGTTCATTTCTAGCTTCCTTCGTTTGTGGTTAAAAAAGATAATTTGCATAATTTCAGTCTTTTAAAATGTGTTGAGAAATGTTTTATGGCCTAACCTATGGTCTATCCTAGGGAATTCTTCATATGCCCTTGAGGAGTATGTGTAGTCTAATTGGTTTATAGATGTACTGTTTACTATTTACTATTGAAAGTAAGGTATAGAAGTCTCCAACTATGTTTATGAAACTATTTCTCTCCTCAGTTCTCTCAATGTTGCTTTGTATATTTGGAGCTCTGATGTTTGGTGTGTTATGTCTTCTTAATTGATCTTTTATCAATATATAATGTCCGTTGTCTCTTTTAACACTTTTTCACTTAAAATCTATTTTATCTAGTATTGGTATAACCATTCCAATTTCCTCTTGATGACTATTTACATAGCATATCTTTATCCATTGTTTCATTTTCAACCATTTTTGTCTTTGGATCTAAAGGGAGTCTCTTGCAAGCTACATAGATCATATTTTTAAATTCATTCTTCCAATCTGTCTTTTAATTGGTTAGTTTAATCCACTTACAATTGAAGTGATTGCTGATAATGAGGGGCTTACTTTCGCCATTTTGCTCTTCGGTTTTTATATGTTTTATGTATTTTCTGTTTCTTCAAAATTGCCTCCTGTTGTGTTTGATCACTTTTTTCCCTAGTGTGCTATTTTGAATCCCTCTTCATTTCCTGTTCTGTATATTTTAAAGTTACTTTCTTAATGGTTACCATGGTCAATGCCCTAAATTGGTAACAATGTACTTTGAATACATATCAATTTAGCCTCAACATTATACATCAACTCTGCTCCTATTTAGTTCCATCCCCCATCTTGTTATTGTCACATATTACACCTTTATACATGTGTGTCCATTAACATAGGTTATAATTATTGTTTTATGCATTTGTCTTTTAAACCATATGAGAAATAAAAAGAAGTTACAAGCCCAAAATACAAATACTACTAGATCTTATAATTGTATATGTGGTTATTTTGACCAGAGATTTTGTTTTCTCCATTTGGCTTCAAGTTGCCATCTAGTGTCTTTGTGTTTCAACTTAAAGGATCCCCCTTTAGCATTTCTAGTCGGGCGGGTCTGGGTGCTGTGCTGTATTTGGTCACTTCAGTTGTGTCCGACTCTGTGACACTATGGACTGTAGCCCCCAGTCTCTTGTGTCCATGGGATTCTCCAGGCAAGAATACTGGAGTAGGTTGCCATGCCCTCCTCCAGGGGATCTTCCCAACCCAGGGATCAAAACTTCAAATTCTGTGTCTTCTGCATTTCAGGTGAATTTTCTTCTGTTGAGCCACCAGGGAAGCCCAGGACAGGTCTACAGGACAGTAACAACGATTAAGTCACCTAGCTTTTGTTTATCTGGGAACATCTTTATTTCTTCATTCTTGTAGGGCAGTTTTACCAGATATATAATTTTTTGTTGCCAGATCTTTTTCTTTCAGCACTTTAAATATGTCATCCCACTGCCTCTGTGGTTGCTGATGAGAAACTGGGCATTAATCTCACTGAAAAATCACTTGTCCATAAGTCACCACTTCTGTCTTGCTGCTTTCTAGATTTTGTCTTTGGCTCTTGACAGTTTGGTTGTAGTGTGTCTCAGTGTGGATCTCTTTGAGACTACTCTACTTGGAGTTTGATGGGCTTCTTCATTATGTATATTTCTGTGTTTCATCAAATTTGGGATATTTTTAGCCATTATTTCTTCAAGTATTTTTTTCTGACCTTTCTTCTTTTGTGACTCCCTTAATGCATATGTTAGTACATTTAATAGTATCTCGCATGTCCCTTAAACTCTTTCATTTTTCATCATTCTTTTTTCCTTTCTGCTCTTCAGACTGAGTTATTTTATTTTCCCTCCAAGTTCACTGATTCTTTCCTCTGCCTAGTCGTATCTACTGTTAAAATTCTCTATTGAAATTTTTATGTTGGTTATTGTACTTTTCAGTTCCAGAATTTTAATTTATATCTCTTTATGGGCATTCTCTACATTTTCATATATTGTTCTGATTTGCTTTATTTCCTTGCATGGTTCCTTCAGCTCTTTGAGTATTATTTTTCTTCTTTGAGTATCTTTAAGACAGTCAATTTAAAATCTTTGTCTGATATAAACAGTGTTTGTGTGTTCAGTCACCAAGTTTTGTCCGACTGTGATCCCACAGACTATGGCATGTCAGGGCTCCATCTCCCTCACCATCTCCCTCACCATCTCCCAGAGTTTGCCCAAGTTCATGTCCATCGAATCCAATGCTATTCAACCATCTCATCCTCTGCCACTCTCTTCTCCTTCTGCTTTCAATCTTTCCCAGTATCAGGGTCTTTTCATCAAGCTGTTTGCATCAGGTGGCCAAAGTATTGGAGCTTCAGCTTTAGTATCAGTCCTTCCAATGAATATTCAGGATTGATTTCCTTTAGGATTGACTGGTTTGATTTCCTTGCTATCAAAGGGACTCAAAAGAGTCTTTTCCAACACCACAGTTTGGAAGCATCAATTCTTCTGCTCTCTGCCTTCTTTATGGTCCAACTCTCACATCCGTACATGACTACTGGAAAAACTATAGCTTTGACTATACAGACCTTTGTCAGCAAAGTGATGGCTTTGCTTTTTACCACATTGTCTAGGTTTGTCATAGTTTTCCTGCCAAGAAGCAATCGTCTTCTAATTTCACGGCTGCAGTCCACAGTGATTTTAGAGCCCAACAAGAGGAAATCTGTCACTGCTTCCACCTTTTCCCCTTCTATTTTCCATGAAGTAATGGGACCGAATGTCATGGATCTTAGTTTTTATAATATTGAGTTTTAAGCTGCCTTTTTCATTTTCTTCTTTCACCCTCTTCAAGAGGCTCTTAAGTTCCTAATCACTTTCTGCCATTAGGGTGGTATCATCTGCATATCTGAGGTTGTTGATATTTCTCCCAGCAATCTTGATTTCAGCTTGTGATTCATACAGTCCAGCATTTCACATGATGTACTCTGCATATAAATTAAATAAGCAAGGGGACAATAAACAGCCTTGTCATATTCCTTTTCCAATTTTGAACCAGTCAATTGTTCCATGTAAAGTTCTAACTCTTGCTTCTTGACCCTCATACAGGTTTCTCAGAAGACAGATAAGATGGTCTGGTATTCCCATCTCTTTAAGAATTTTTCACAGTTTGTTATGATCCATATAGTCAAAGGCTTTCGCATATTCAGTGAAACAGAAGTAGATGTTTTTCTGGAATTCCCTTGCTTTCTCTATGACAGAACAAATGTTGGCAATTTGATCTCTGGTTCCTCTGCCTTTTCTAATTATCCTCAAAGATGTTTTCTATCAAGTTCTTTTTTTCCTCTATGCATAGACCTTACTTTCTTATTTCTCTGTATTTGCATATTTTCATTGAAAACTGGATTTTTTAAAATTGGAAGATAATTGCTTTACAATGTTGTGCTGGTTTCTGCCATACAACAATGCAAACCAGTTATAAGTATATAGATATATATCCCCTTCCACTTGAGCCTCCCTCCCACCACCCCTCATCCCAACCCTCTAAAACTGGAGATTTTGAATACAGTACTGTACTCTGGGAATTACACTGTCTTCACCCCCCAAGGATTGTATTGTTTGTTGAGTGGTGCCATCATCCATAAGTCTAGTGACTTTTCCAAACTATTTTTGCAAGCACTATGTTCCTAGCTTGTGCTGTCACTGAAATCTCTGTTAACGTTTTCTCTGTCTAGTTGTTGTGGAAAGGCTGGCTCAATCTCTGTAAGTACAGAGCCATTTGAGAATATTTTTCACATGGAAAAGAGCATGACACAGGAACTTTCCTGAGAAAGACCCCCTACCTGGAAAAAGCCTCACTGGAGAGGCTGAATTTCTTCCTAGATGTGACCAAAGGGAGCCACAATAAAGAGATAGTAAAAACCATCTGTGGCTTGAAACTTTAAGATTCTGTGTCTAAGTAAAATGAGTAATAATAAAAAAATATTATCTGGAAAAGGGGTGCTTCAGTCCATTCAACGAGTGAAAGAAATAATGTCTGACATTACAATGCTGGCTAATGTTTTTGATCACTGATCATAGGTCCTCACTCCAACCCACTGCATTAGCCACGGCTATGTCTTTCACGTCACACATCAGAAAGCTAAGGCACTGAGAAATAAAGGAGCTTTTCTGACCTCACTCAGCTTGAAAGAGTGGAGAGATCTAATTGTGAAGTCTGTGAACTTATCTGTAGCTCTACAAACTTGACCACTTCCTATATTGTTTTTTCCTATATTGTTCCCTCTATATTCTGGGGAAATGTTAAGGGGGTGCTGAATAATAAAAGTTTCTGTCTATATCTATAATGTATGACTTTGGTTCTCTTAGAAATTAAAGGTACCTCAGTGGCTACCATATTGTGATGGAAAAGTTCATTTGGATCATACATTCTCTTTGAGTTTATCTTTTGAACCCAGATGTATTCCCCCAGCACGCAAAATAATATCATGCCTGGCTCATAATGGGTAATCCCCTTAGACTTTAACCTCTCATAATTAGTGCCTAACGGAAGTCGACCTGGCCATTTCTTACAGGCAGTGACAATGACATGATATTGCCACATTATCACCTTCTCACATTCATGCATGGCATTTGAGTCAGTTGCTATAAATCAATTTACCTGAGCCTGATCATTGTCTTGTTATACCTAAAACCAGAGCTTATAGGCAGAGGGGTTTAGAACTTGGCCTCAATTGATCGACCATAAGTCTCATTCATGTTGAGAAGAGATTCCTCCTCAGTTAGGAGCTATCCCTGCATTTCTATTAGGAGTCTAAGAAGATAGAATGTCTGAGGTGCTAATATAAGATCAAAGACAGTTTTAAGGAAAGACCTGTCAGTGAAGGATAGAAGTTATGCGATAGAGTGAAGAAGGGGTACTTCTGTTTTGTCTCTGTAGTAATGATGAATTGAGAGGGCAGGAGTGTGGAAAGAAAATATGTCCAGGGCAGATATACTTCCATGGGATTTGCAGAGTTTGGGTAAACACTAGAACACCCTTAACTTTTTCCTTGTTGCCTACTCTAATCGTTGCATAGCCAACAAAGAGAAAGGTCTGGATTTTGCATTGGGGATAATTCAGTAAAACTCTTGAGTGGTTAGATATCTGGAGTGATGAGTAGGGAGATCATAGAGGAAAGGAGAGAAGTGGTCTTGAGTGAGAACAAGTGTGCCTACCCCCAGCAAACTAGGGGGCAAATATAAAAATATAGGACCTGAAAAGCCAGTTTTTGTGCTTCTGAATGGGAATGAGACAGAAGAGTTTTGTGTTGTGATGGTGCCTTTGATGTGATCTTGAAACACACTTAAGACCCCCCCACCCTCTACTCCCCCCTGGATCTTTATCTCCCCAGCATCTTTGTCCACCAGACCATTTCCTTTCCCCCAAAGCATTTTGTTCTCACAAGACCTAAAGGTCTCACCTTAACTTTGTGGAGTGAATGGTTTCTTTCTCCTCCCGTCTCACTCAGGGTCTAGGGTTGTGCGTTTTCTTACCATGTTTGTACGGGATGTGGCAAATGGTTTGGTTTGGGGCTAGATGAGAGGGATGCTGCTGAATCATTTCCCAGAACCTCCAGCATATGACTGCAAAATTGTTCAGTCTTTCTATCTCACAGTTCAGGGCACATGCAACCAAGTGTTGTATTTGGAAAATCTAATTCACACCTAAGAATTTTTGTGTCACATCTTCTGTCTTTCATCTTGGTATGTCATCTCCTAGTTGTATATACCCTCTATGATTATGTTTCTCTCTTTATAACCAAGTACCAGGGAGCAACAGTGGAACCAAGCAAGATGTGGGGTATTCCACTCAGCCCTTCAAAGTCTGCCCTAGAGAAATTAGGCATTGTAGAAGCCTGCTGCACTGCTGAGAACACATTTTACCAGTGGAACTGTGGCAGGATGATTTCCTGTGATACCAATGCACACTGCTGTGCAGTATGCTCTGCTTAGTTGCTCAGCCGTGTCTGACTCTTTGCAACTCTATGGACTGTAACCAGCCAGGCTCCTCTGTCCATGGGATTCTCCAGGCAAGAATCCTGGAATGGGTTGCCACGCCCTCCTCCAGGGGATTAAACCCAGGTCTCCCGCATTGCAGGCAGATTCTTTACTAGCTGAGCTAACAGGGAAGCCCAACGACCATATTAGACTCTCTGTATTCTCTATTACCATTCATTCATCAGAACTTCCAGGATATGATGACAAAACTCTAGATATATTTTATGTTCCCATACTTCAGGTTTCTAAAACTGAAGACGGAGGATTGATTTGTTCCTGGACCATGCTTAATACATCAAGGCATTGAACTCCACCTTTGAGGTGTTCCAGTCCCATTTGGCATCATACGCTAAGATTTTGGCGGGCAGCTATTAGCACCTTAAATACCTACACATAAGTATTCACAAGTGATACTTGATAACTTCTGAGAATATAATAGGAACCAGAATCAGTGGAATTAGCATTGGCTTGTGTCCTGTGGCTTGACCCCTTTCTCTCAGAAACCTCATCTTTGCTACTGTCTTACAGGAACAGGGAGGTCAGGCTTTGCTCTTGACTCTATAGAGGATAAAAGAGAAAATAGGAGGAAAATCATATCCTAAAAGGGTGTCCACCCTGAGTTCTGCTCAGGGTCCAAAAGAGAGGGTCTTCACTGAAAAGATAACTCCCAGCTGACTCATGTCAGAAAAAGTGGACTGGGATATGGGTGCATATCATAGAGATCTTCAAATATTTTGAGGCTATTTGGTGTTTCTTTAAAAATAATTTATGTATGTATGTATGTATTTTTGGCTGTGCTAGGTCTTTGTTGCCGTGCAGACTTTTCTGTAATTGCCCTGAGCAGGGGCTACTTTCTAGTTGCAGTGCATGAGCTTCTCATTGTGATGGCTTCTCTTGTTGCAGAGCACTGCCTCTAGGGAGTTTGAGCTTCAGTAGTTGCGGCACATGGGCTTAGTTGCTCTGTGGCATGTGGAAGCTTCCTGGATCAGGGATTGAACCCATGTCTTCTGCATTGGCAGGTAGATTCTTTACCACTGAGCCACCAGGAAAGCCCTGGTGTTTTTTTTTTTATTTTTATTTTTAACACTAGTATATGTAGGGGAAATCAGGGGAGAGGGAAAGCAAACAGCATTAATAACAATCCACACCTTAGTATGTTCCAAAGCATATGTAATTTGTATATGTTATCCCATTGAATTCTCTACCTTCTGCCTGGGCGTTATTGTTAATCACATTTTAAAATGAAACTGACTCAGAGATATTAAATGATGTGCCTAAGGTTACACAGTTACAGAAAGTGTGTGTAAACACACACACACACATACACAGAGGATGTGTGTCTGGCAAGCTGCAAACTTTATATCAATCTTAGGAGCGGTGAAAGTCACAGCTGACAGATTTCAGCTCAGCAAAGGAGAGTGTTCTGACCGAGTTCCCTTGGAATGGCCTCTCAGGTGCTTTGTCTGCAGGGTATTGTTGCAACAGAGG
Source organism: Giraffa tippelskirchi (assembly GCF_054371585.1). Lineage (NCBI taxonomy): Eukaryota > Metazoa > Chordata > Mammalia > Artiodactyla > Giraffidae > Giraffa > Giraffa tippelskirchi. The sequence goes on along the minus strand of NC_137286.1, from coordinate 32,789,961 downwards.
CTGGAAAAGACCTTAGTCAGGAGGACTAGGAGATTAATGTGGACGTGGGCATGCAATAATTTTTAAGACATTTTGCTGCCCTGAGACTTCATCTCTTAATAGGAAGAGACCTGACTTGGGGTTCGGAGCCTTGGTCTCCTGTTCAGTTATGTAGCTCAACTGCCAGTCTCTGGGCTTATGTCATTACCTCACAAAAGTGGATTGAGCTATAGTAAAGGCTTCTGGAACACTGTTAACCATAGCAACCATTCCTTGGGTAGATTAAATATGTGTCAAGGTGGCTTTTTGAAGTCAAATATCTATATCTATACTTGATTCTTATATCTACACTTATACCTATGTATATAGCCACATGTATACATTTTGTTTTATATACATCGCTTTTCAAAATTTTATTTTATTCTTTAAAAATTATTTATTGATTTGTCTATGCTGGGTCTTAGTCGTGGCATGCGGATCTTTTAGTTGTGGTCTGCTTTTAGTTATGGCATGTGGGGTCTTTCAGTTTTAGTTCAGTCGCTCAGTCATGTTCCATTCTTTGCGACCCCATGGACTGCAGCATGTCAGGCTTCCCTGTCCATCACCAACTCCCGGAACATGCTCAAATTTGTGTCCATCATGTCAGTGATACCATCCAATCATCTCATCCCATCCAACCTGAGAAGCCATTCCAGAAGAACTGTCAGACACTCTCCTTTGCTGACCTGTGGGATCTTTGGTTGTGGCCTATGGGATCTAGTTCCCTGAAAGAAAGTGATGTCGCTTAGTCATGTCCAACTCTTTGTGACCTGATGGACTGTAGCCTGCCAGGTTCCTCCATCCATGGGATTTTCCAGGCAAGAACAGTGGAGTGGGTTGCCGTTTCCTTCTTCAGGGCATCTTACTGACCCAGGGATTGAACCTGGGACTCCTGCACAGCAGGTAGATTCTTTACCGTCTGACCCACCTGGGAAGCCTCTGACCAGGGACCACACTGGGTCCCCTGAATTTGAAGCATGGTGTCTTATCTACCAGACCACCAGGGAAGTCTCTATACACGTTTTTATATGGCTACATATACACATGTATAAATGTGTACATGTATATTTGTGTGTGCACGTGTGTATAGTTGTATTTTTGTTTTTCTTCTTTTTCCTTTCTGAGCATGATCTTATTACATTTTAGAAAATTTATCAGTAAAGTACAATTTACAATATAAAGAAATTAGTAAATTTTCATAAACTGAACATATGCATGTAGCCAGAATCCAGATCAATAAACCAAATATTACTAGCCCCGTAAAGTGCCACCAGTTTGCTCTCCATTTGATGCCAAGCAGGACTCTGTAGGACTCCTGGGCTTGGAGGCCTTTTTGTCCCCCATTCCTTGTAGCCAAGACTCCAGCCTCCATGACCTTCTTTGAGTTCCAAAGGGCAGAGCAATTGCTAATCAAGGGAAGAGCAGCCAAGAAACCACCTGAGGCAGAGGCTCATCAACACTAGGAGATGGACCACCTCGGACCCTGCTGGTGGCTCAGACGGTAAAGATAAGAATCTGCCTACAAGGCAGAAAACCCAGGTTTGATCCCTGGGTTGGGAAGATCCCCTGGAGAAGGATGGCAACCCACTCCAGGATACTTGCCTGGGAAATCCCATGGCCAGAGGAGCCTGGGGTCACAGTCAGCTAACACTTTCACTTAGGACCCTGCAAACACCCTGATCTGGTCAGCAATCCCCTCTTTTAAAACTGCAGAAGAAAGAAAAATACAAGAGTGTTGCTGGATTGATCCTTATCACATAATCCTATATGACCAAATAACCTTTTCTTACCCACCAGGTAGGGGGGCACAGTTCTTGAGGTGCTAGCCTACTGTGTTCCCTCTTTGCCTGGCAAAGTAATAAAGCCACTTTTTCCTTCTCCTCCGTAACTCTGTCTCCATATTTCTGTTTGTCATTGGTGCACAGAGAGCCAAGATTTTGGCAGCACATTCCAATCCATTGTCACTCCCAATTGTCACTCCCAATTGTCACTCCCCATTGTCACACCCAAACATTAACTTGTCTTCAAGAAAGATAGATCAGTTGTACCTATTTTTGTACTTCATATGAATGGAAACACTCAGTATGTATTCCTCTGTGTCTGGTTTATTTCGCTTACATTTTTGAAATGTATCCATATTGTTGCTTCCCTGATAGCTCAGTTGGTAAAGAATCCGCCTGCAATGCAGGAGACCCTGGTTTGATTCCTGAGTCAGGAAGATCTGCTGGAAACAGGATAGACTACCCACTCCAGTATACTTGGGCTTCCTTTGTGGCTCAGCTGACAAAGAATCTGCCCACAATGCGGGAGACTTGGGTTGGGAAGATCCCCTGGAGAAGAGAAAGGCTACCCACTACAGTATTCTGGCTTAGAGAATTCCATGTACTATAATACAGTCCATGGGGTTGCAAAGAGCTGGACACGAATGAGCGACTTTCACTTTCATATTGTTGCACATAGCGATGGACACTTGTTATGGACTAAAACTTCGTGTACTCCTAAAATTCAGCAACTAAAGTTACATGAAGTCATAAAGATGGGGCCCTAATCCAATTGGAGCAGCATCCTTAGGAGAACAAGCACCAGAAAACTTGTTTTCTCTTTCTCTCCATACACATCCCCCAAGGAAAGGCCGTGTGAAGACAGCAGCTGTCCATAAGCCAGGTAGATACCTCACCAGAAACAAAATAAGCTGCAACAGAAATTTATTTTCTCAGTCCTGTAGGCTACAGGACCAACGTGACTGTGCCGGAGGATTGATTCCTTCAAATGTCTCTCTCCTTGGCTTGGAGATGGCTGTCTTCTCCCTGTGCCTTCAGAGTCCTTTTTCTATACAGAGCTATACCCAAATTTTCTCTTTTATAAGGACACCAGTGATGGGTCAGGGCTTACCCTAATGATCTCTTTAATTCAGTCATCTCTCTAAAGACTCCATCTCTACAAAGCCACATTCTCAGCTACTGGGGATAAAAACTTCTTAACAGGGGGATGCTGGGGCTGGGTGGGGTAAGGGAAGTGACACAACTACCAATGTGCCCAAAACACATGCAAATGAGCCAAAGATCAAAATTGCAAATTACACCAATAATTGATCTGGTTCCTTATTGAAATTCTTCCAGTCTTTTAGAAACGAAATTTAGGAGGTGTTGTTCTGACCTCAGATTAATGAAGACTATCTTAAACATGTATTGACAGCCTAATGATAACAGCTCTAATAAATGGACCAACCAAGGTATATAGTTTTGCAAACACTATAGAAGTTTATTTTTCACTCTTGCAACAGTTTCAGGAAGCTATACATGACTGGCAGGGTGGCTCTCCTGCAAGCAGTCAATCCGTTGGCGGCCCTGCCATCTTTAAAATGTGGCTTCCGAGATCCCCTGGGGGTTTTCTAACCCAGTCAACTGGAAGAGAGAAAAGAGCTTGGAAATGTGAGAGGGCTTTGGGGGTCAAGCCAGGAAATGGCACTCATCATGTTTATTCACATTTCATTGTAGAACTCAGCCACCCAGCCCCATTTGACAACACAAGCTGTGAAATGTAGTTAAGCTGTATGCCCAGGAAGAAGAAAAAACACATTTTTGATAAATTGGTAGCTATCTGCAACAAGACTCAAAATGCAGTAATGATAAAAGATTGGTAAATGTAACTATATTAAGATTAGGAAAAGACAAAAAAAAAATAGGAAGGAGTTCCCTGTTAATCTAGTGGTTAGAATTCAGCACTGTCACTGCTGTGGCCTGGGTTCTGTCCCTGGTCAGGGAACTGAGATCCTGCATGCTGCGTGGCACAGTCAAAATTTAAAACAACAACAACAAAAAAAGGGATTCCCTGGCAGTACTGTGGTTAGGCTTGGCTCTTTCACTGCCATGGCCCAGGTTCAAAGCCGTGCAGCGTGGCCGAAAAAGAGAAACAAACAGCAAGAAAATAGGAAACCCAGTGCAGGAAGATGAAAAGATACTAGATTGGATTAATAATAAGAGAAGTGAAAACTAAGCCACATTGGATATATTTCACATCTTCTAGGTAATCGAATCTTTCCAAATATGTCAGTATCAAGCATTGACAAAGGTGTAGAGTGGCGGGAATTCTTCATCTATTGCTGCTGACTGTGTAAAAAACTGCTTGGCATTGCTTTTTGAAGTTAAAAATATATGTATTTTGTTGTTAGGCCCTTTCACAGGGAACTAAGAAGCAAGGTTGTAGGGAAACTATAATTTTTCCTTGATGACCTTATGTCCCTTTAAGACTAAAAGCTTTAGCAAATGGCTGCTGTCTTCTTGGGAGGAGGCTTGAGTAAGAGGTTAAAGCAGAAAATTGTCCACCTTCTACAACAACGTAGAACCTTGAGAGAGCTTTATCTTTTCCAGATCTGTCTTCGAGGTTTGTGAGAAATTAGAAGGACCCTCAGTAAAACCCTGCGGCATTACTGTCCAGGTGAACTGATTTTTCTTCCCAAATGAAGGCAAAATTATTGGCTAAGCTTCATCAACTGGAATTCTAAAGAAGGCACTGCATAAATCACTTACAGCAAAGGGGTTGCTTCTAGTGGGAATGGATGTTAGGAGCTTATGAGGGTTGGGAGTAACTGAGTGTCAAGGGAGTAACTGAGTGTCAAGGGAGAACAATGTTGTTGTTGCTTGGAGGTCCTGGACCTCCACACTCAGCCCTTTTTATTCTCACCTGTAAAATGGGAGAGTTATAGGAACTAGTACAAGGATAATGAGGCCTTGAACCTTGTAATCTTCTATTATGAGCTCTGTGCCTTGAAGGGCTTCCTTACTCATGGGGTATTGATTAATTCTGGGAGGAGGTTTTGAGGAGTCTATTTGAATCATGATGTGGGGTGTGCTGTGAATTTTGCCAACATTAGTTGGAAATTTGGCCCCTTAAGAAGGGTAGTAGCTGATTGACCAGGGACAAATGATAAGGCATTTCCAGAATCAGCTCTAGTATCATCAGAGATGGAGCAAATAAAGATGTCAAGGGCCATTTAATTCAACTAGTGGTGAATTGTCACATTCTACCATGAAATTCTAGAATTATTTCCCCCTTTCTGGAGAAAGACATTCTGGCATGATACTTCTCAAAGAAATCTTAGTCTGATAAACGGATGGGGTTGGCAAATTAAGGAGAAAGGGGTATGTATCTCTCAAATGGCCTAAATAAAATAGAATAAGTTCAGAGACAGGAACATTTTGAATTGTTTTGTACTCTGATGCATGGGCTAATGTTTAGTAGTAGGGTCAAGCACCAAGAGGGTGGCTCTGGTGTCTATTAGGACTAGAAGAAACTCATCCCCGAACTAGGGAAACATTTCTCTAAAGTGAGGAAGAGGGAGGTTGGGAAGCACTCCCATAGTCCCTCAGAACCTTGTCATTGAGAACTGGGAGAACATTTGAAATGCTGCTTAGAGGGCTGCAGGCGTCTGAAGCACTTACATTCGTAACGATCTCTTTTCCAATATCCTGGCTTTTTGCAATAATAGCAGAAACTAGGAGGGTTTGGTTTCATTGCGGGGCCTTCATTTGCTGGGGTTGAAGATTAAGAATTTCAGTTCTCTTCCTTTTAGGTGATCCGTCTAGGGTGCAAGAGAGCTGCTCTGCCAGATTAACTGAGTCTGGAGTGGCCGTAGTTTTCTATTCAATCCTGGTCCTTTTTACTTGAAAGGCCCTCAGTCGAGCCCATGAATCAATATAGACTTAAAGGTTACCTAGGTGGAATCAATATTTGAAGGAAAATCAGAATTAAAAAAAGAAAATAATCTGAAGCCAACAGTAATAGTCATAGAGAGATTCATCAGGTTTTTGTGTGGAAGCCTGAATTGTGTTCCAGTCAACAGGCTTTGGGAAAGCCCCAAGAATTGCCTGACAAAATTACCTAACAATTTCCTTAGCCTGATCCTATAATAAATTGTTGGGCTATTATATATAGTTACTAATACAATTCCAGAGACTTCCAGGATTTTTCCAAGTACCAGCTTTCATCCAATGCTGGGCCTGGCCTTCTCTGACAAGCATATGAAGTAGCTAATAGAAGTCAGAGAAACCAAGTTGATAAGTTTGAAGTTCTATATTAAATTTCTCAGCAAATCTATAAAGATCTTCAGTTGATTTGGGAAAATCTTTTGGTCTCACAGTTCAGCTTTAGTCCAGGGAATATAAGAAATTCGGGGTTTAGCCTCTGGCTCCTCAGAAGGCTTAATTTTTAAGGGGCATGTTCTGATAAGTTCAGAGGAAAAGGGAATGGGGACGATTTCAGGGGAAAGGGAGGTTCGGTAAGAGAGTTAGTGGGGGGAATTGAGGGTGTGGAGGAGGCATAGGGGGTACAGGAGGGAAGGGGGATGATGGTGCCAGAGGTGAAGCCTGAGACAAAGAAGTCAAGGAAGAAGAGCATGAGGTCAGAAGCCATGTTGTCTTTCTTTACCTGTTGCTTTCCTCAGTGAATCTTAAAATCTTAACTGGCAGGGAGGCAATTTCAGGCTTTAGTAAGCCTTGAAATACCAATCAAGGTAGGAACTCCATTCAGTTTTGGAAGTTTTAGAGCTATGGTTTTCCAATTCAGTTTTTAAAAAAGTTAAGTCTGGGATATCTAAAGATATTTGTCTTCTAAGCAATTTGGCCTTTGATTTTGGTGCTGTCTTGGGGCAAGAGGGATAAAAGTCAAGGCCTGGGGTCCAACCAGTGTGGAGAGTGAAGAGTCCTTGTCCATCTGGGGCCCTGTGGGCTGTCCCTTAGCATAAACATGAAGCGGCATGAGAGCCTTGGTACTGAGCAAAGCAGGAAAAAGAAAAACAAGAGAGAGAGAGAAAGGGAAACATAACCAGACTCTGAGGGCTCGCTTTCCTGATGATTTATAGCCCAGGGTCTCACTGGGTTTCAAGCAGCAGTCTTGATTTTCAGGTGGTTCACAGGGGAAATGCCTCCAGGTGCCAGGCAGATGTATTAGCATTCCTCTGTGAAGAAGATACTTTTAGTCTAAGCTTTGGGAATCCTGCCATCTCCTGCACTGCCCCCCACCACCTCCACCAAACACACAAATTCTTCTATAATGTAATAAGCTGTACATAGTCAAGATGCCAAAGAACACAGAAAACATAACACTGTGAATGAGAGCCAGGAGAAATGACTCTTAGAAGGTTCTTGAGGATTTGAAATCGTCTGGCACATATTTTAGTACAAACTCCAAAATAACTGAGGGAAAAGGAAAATACGAAGTGTCATTACAGGTCTGATAAAGGACTAAGCAGCACTTCCAAAAAAATGGAACAGCAACATACAAAACTAAACGGATGATTTGCTTACAGACCGAAGACAGCAGAATTGTTAACCAGAGGAAATATCAGAAGAAATTATTGGAGTACAATGTAGGAAAAATAGAACTAGTCTTGCTTTGAGCAGAAGAAATATCAGAAGAAATTATTACAGTACAAAGTAGGAAAAACAGAACTAGTCTTGTAACTAGAAACTATTAAAGGAGCATGAACAGTATTTAGATAATGATAACCACACTTTCTAATGGCACTTAAAAAACAAGGTAGAATTAAAATGCAAAATGTTGGGAGAAGATAAATGAGATTAAAAGTCCTGTGTTACTTGTATTTTCAGGGAGGAGGGTAAATCTGTTAATTAAACTTAATCATTGATAAGTTAAGGAAACATGCTGTACTTTTATGTAACCACTGAAATAATATAAAAGTATATAAGTTACAAATTAGCAGAAGGGAAAAAAAGGAAAGGTAAAAAGTAATCTATTCAAGGAAAGATAAGAAAGAAGAGGGAAAACAAAACTGTAAAATAGTTGGTACAAATACAACTCATAAAGAGTAGATTTAAAACCAAGTATATCAATAATTATTTTAACTATAAAAATACTGACTGTTCCAATTAAAAATCAAAGAATATCACATTAGCTATGAAAACAAAACATAAACACATGTTCTGTGCAATAAACAGGTTTAAAAAATTGAAGGTAAAAGCAAGGAAATGGATACAGTGTATTTACAGTAACCACAGAAAACCATCACAGGAAAAAAGAAAAGAGGCGCAAATATTTACTAACAGAAACTTAAAAGGGTGTGTGTGTATATATATACATATACATTTTTTTTTACCAGTGCCGCAGACCATTGAAAGATAAGCCAAGACCATAATGAAAAACTTTCTGCTAATAAATTTGAAATTTTAGACAAAGTAGAAATATCACTGCCTAACACCTACTCAATAGGAAATTGCAGACTTTCCAGGTAATACTGGATCTATCAAAGAAAATTACATCAGCAATCAAAAATTTTCCAAGTGACTTTGAAGTCCTTACTGACTATTTCTTTAGGAACTCAAGGAAGGAAAACTTTTAACCTATAAATTTTTCCAGAAAAGAGAAAAAGAAGAAAAACTACCCATCTCACTTGAAAAGACGTCATAGTCTTGATACAAATAACAGAGAAAGAAAGGAAATTTACAGGTTAATCTCATTTGTGATTCATAGACACAAAAATCCTACACAAAGTATCAACTCTTGAAAGTAGTCTAACAATATCTGAAAAGGTTAATACATTATGAGCACTGTTAGGTTTATACTGATACAGATCTCATTTAACCTTAGATCAGTTAATTTGCAACACATCTTTATCTTAACAAACAGAGAAGCATTTGATAAAATTCAATGTCCACTGTTGATAACAAAGATAACCTGTTAGCAAACCAAAATGTAGAGAAGTTTCTTTAAACTAATCAACACTATCTTTAAAACCTATGGAAACTGTTTAGTCAACCGTTTATCAAGTAAGGAAATTGAGGTTTCTATCTTTCCCACAAGAATGCAAGAAAGCCCTTCTCTCCAGGCTGCTTTGCACACAAAGCGTGCAATGCTGATATTCTCCCGGCTCTTTTCCTTGGGAAGCTTGAGTTTGGAAAATATCTTAAGTGAGGTCCTTTCGGGAAAGTCTATAGATTAAAAAAAGCCAGGGTGGGGGAAGTGGGGAGGGGGTTGTAAACAGTAGATCCAAGGGAGAAACAAGGCTGAAAAAGAGAAGAGGACGGTTTGCAGCCCCGTAGGCTCATTTTCTGCATTTAATCCCAGGTCGCTGGACTGGTACCCCGACTGTGGATGTGTGCTCCTGTATCTTTGGCCCTGGGATTCTCTTGTTCAGGGGAGAGCATCAGGGCACAGAAGCCAAGCTCCATTCCCCTCCTTTTAGGGCACATCTGCAAATGACCGTGGGTCGGTGAGTCTAGGTATAAGTTCCTGATGAGAGGTTGTTATGATGGTCCCTCACTGAGCTGGGCAACAAAAAACTTTGCTTCTTATCCATGTTTTGGACAGCCAGAATCAGAAATCTGGGGGGCATCAGGAGGGTAGTAGTTTGGGTTCAAGGGATCTGTTTATTTTTGAAGAAAAAAAATGAGAAGGAAGGACTGATATTTCTAGTTATCTGAAATATTATTCCCTTTGGATAACCCCTTCTTGGCACTCTCCCCAGGAAAAGTTTGTAACTTCGTTCTTATTGTCCAAGGCCAGGCTCTCTAATTCACCCCCTAGCTTACTGATAAAGCCCCTTTCCCATGACTAAGCAAGTTTTGGGTTTTCTTTTCTCTTTTCTTCCTCTCTCAGCTGATGCCCTATCTATACAAATTGGCCCTCCATTTTGGACTTGGATGAAACAGTACTCTGTGAGGCTTTGAACTTGGCTTTCTGAGTGGCAGCTGAGGGACCAGATAACATTAACCAACCAGTTACAACTTCATTCCACCATCCATGCTCTCATAGCTGAAAGTCAGCCAACCCCCAACATCACCACTTCTGAAAGTCTGATTTTACATTTCTCAAAATCTATGTAAGACTAGGGCTTTACCAATGGTGCAGAGGTAAAGAATCTGCCTGCAATGTAGGAGACACAGGAGACGCAGGTTTGATCACTTAGTGGGAAAGAGCCTCTGGAGGAGGAAATCTCAACCCACTCCAGTATTCTTGCCTGGAAAATTCCAGGGACAGAGGAGCCTGGTGGGCTCACAAAGAGTCAGACACGACTGAGCAGCACAGCATACAGCATGCATGTAAAACTAGCTTTTGCTCAGTTCAGAGCCAGTGTTCTTTTTAAGTACAGTTCTCCCTTGCTTAGTAAGCCATAATTCAGATTTTTGTGTCAGACATTGAATGCTATATCCTTCTTGTGACACTCCTTGGGATTAATTGTTCTGGAGAAGTCCCAAGGTCTGAGTGACCAAGCTTATTGAGCATTTTGCTTTGTCTCTTAGCAACTTGTGAAGTAGTGGCTGGCTGTGGTAGCATCACATATCACAGGTCCCACTGCATTGCATCTTTCCTTGACTCCATTCTTTTTCTCTACTGTCACTGCCCTGGGCTTGCACCTCCCAAATAAACTGTTATCCCTGTAATCTTTGCTTCGGGCTCTGTTTTCTACAGGAGTCAGGCTGCATGCGAGTCTGACTCTTTGCGACCCCATGGATTGTAGCCCACCAGGCTCCTCGGTCCATGGGATTCTCCAGGCAAGAATACTGGAGTGGGTTACCACGCTCTCCTCCAGGGGATCTTCCCAACCTAGGGATCGAACCCACATTTCTTACATCTCCTGCATTGGCAGGCATGTTCTTTACCACTAACTCCATTTGGGAAATCCTGGAGTCAATAAAGTACAATTTGTACAATAAAGTACAATTTGTGGCATTTTTTTTCTCTCTTGTATCTCCGGTTGAAAGTTAAAACTCAGAGGGAGTCTTTTTATAAATTACAAAGAAGATAATCCCCAGGGATAAACTTTCGTTAAAATCTTTCCTCCTCATGTTATTCCCTCCTGGCAGTCCTTGGATATTTCTCCTCTCTGCTTAAACAAAGTTTATGATAGAAGGCCTTTTCTTATTCCTTTTTACAGACTGTTTCTGGGGGCCCAACCAGGAATTTCACTTAAGTACTTTCTGTTGGTAAAGTCAGCTCTGCAGCCTCATAAAGTGCATTCGGAGATTCTCAGCCCGGCTGAGGGACAAAAGAATATCCTGTGTCTTCTAAGGGCAAAGCATGGCATGGGGAAAATGGGATGTCTACACTGGCAAACACTATTATAATAACTACAGAGTTGGGGCTCAGTGCTATGGAGTCACCAGAAACAATGGCTGACCTCAAACAAGGTTGTATTTTCCTCCACTCTTCCCCATTCATTGTTTTTCTTGTTTTATAGTTATGTGATTATTCAATCAGTGACAAAAAGAGGCGAATGACTGAATGTCCACTCTGGTGTGCTCAACAACAGCCAACACTGACAATCCACAAGTAAAGCTTTACTTAATGTTGTCAGGGGACAATGGGAATGATAAAAATGAGGCAAAATAGAAAAGATGTGAACTTTAAGGCTTAGGATGACCTTGGAGTAATAAGGAGGGGGGTAGTGAGAAATAAGCTGATAGTTCATACATTACTTAGCAAGTACTCAGAAGACAGTTGAAGAATCAGTGAAAGAAAGAGAGACTGTCTTTCCAGGAGCTTCTTGGGATCTCCAGGGAATCAGGCTTGGAGGAATCTTTTAGAAGTGATCTGTTGTTTCCAAGTAATTTTTTTTTTCGTTTTTCTCAATCCATGCAATAAAAACTTTACCTCATATTTTTTCCATCTTTCTGTTGATTGTTTCATTTCTGGCATTTGATCTCATCCTCTTCCTTTTTTGGATTACTTTTAAATGGTGTGAAGTGCAAACCCCATTGCCTTCCACTATTAAGTTTCCTTTCTAGGAGGATGACGTTCTAAAAGTAAAGACCAATTGTGCAAACTCAGTGTTGCCATTTTACATGAAAATTCTCATATTTAGAAATTTCACTGGACTGCCCCTTTCCTATGTAATTTCCATCCTTGGTTTTCTTTCATTATATAGAGTACACCATGCATTTGATGTTCAACATCAGTGTTACCTTCTGACATCTTGCTTCTAATCCAAACTTTAGCTAGACTGTGGGAAGGAGAGTACATAAAATACACTCAGGGAAACCTGTGATGGGCAGACAATGGGAGCATTATGAATGGGGTCCGTATGTGATAACCCTGTATTATAGGATCCAAATGGAAGATAGACTTTCCAACTTGACCTAATCAGTTATCATACAGGCTTGACATTCCTTTCTCAGCCCTAAATCTAATTAAAACATTAAGATAATCCCTTGAAAATATGTCATAAGAAAAATACAAAATACTTGGAGGATGAGTTAAGGCTGAGAACTCATCTTCATTTGTCAATAACCACAAACTTGCAATTACCTTCTGTCACCACAAATTGGCCTTCTTGGTTCATGGTGTCGAAAACATCGTTGACTCTTTACAGCCATTGTAGCCACAGTGGGAACCTCATAAAGAGTTCATTGTGGGCCTTAGATCAAAGATAGAGATGCTATTTCCTGAAACCTCTGAGACTTTCCACTGCTTCAGCTGACACGGGAAGCCAAATCCTAGGGACACTGTATCAAACGTTCTTAAGGGAAGGGTTTTAAAATGATACAGGTGAAGATGGAAAGTTCAAGTCTGAGCAATTCCTTCATTCAGAAATGTGTATTAAGTACTATCAAGTACTTCCTCTGTGTATGGCACTCTACAAAACCCTGGGAATCAGGTGGTGAGCAATAACATAATTTCTAATCTTGAGGAGACATACATTAGCCAAATCAACACACATGTATATGATGATGAATGCTGGCAAATACTCTCAAGGAAAAAAAGTCACTGGAGAATATAACAGGCTAACCCAAGCTTTTATAGGTGTTGGGAAAGACCTTCTTGAGGACGTAAGATTTGCCAGACATGTAAACATACAATTGAGGATGGGAAGTATTCTCAGATATGTTCAAGTAATTATCTCCAGGTGGTCACACACCCTGAGGTTATGGAGGGCCTGAGCATCATGAGATATAATGAGAAAATTTGCTATAAGTTAATTTCTTCTATTTTCAAGAAACTAGAATTCAAAGATGAGGCAGAAATGAATAAATTGGAGTCTTTGAAAATTTAAATCTTCTGTTTAACCAAAGGCATCACAATAGTGCAAATAAGCTCCCTTTGTATTGGGGAATGATGTTTACAATATTTATTTTAAAATTGATATCTAGAATATATAAAGGGTTTCTCTGGTAGTTCATTCAGTCAAGAATCTGCCTGCAGTACAGGAGACCTGGGTTCAATCCCTGGGTCAGGAAGATCCCCTGGAAAAGGAAATGGCAACACACTCCAGTATTCTTGCCTAGAGAATCCTATGGACAGAAGAGCCTAGAGGGCTACAGTCCATGGGGTTGCAAGATTCAGACACGACTTAGTGACTAAACCACAACCAGAAAATATAAAGACTCTTTAAAATGGCTGAAAAATGACTCAAATGTAAATATGCAAGGGATATGACAGTTCACAGAACAGCAAACTCAAATGACTAATAAATAGTTGAAAAGATAATGAACCTTACCAGTAGTCAGGGAAGCAGTAGGAAAGATCATTATGATTTACCATTTCACACTTAGCAGACTGACAAAATGATTATGCTTTACAAGACCAAGTATTGTTGGGAGTAACACTCAAAACAATAGCTTTGTGGAGCCACTGGGTAAAGTCAAATATAAGTGAAGGTACATATACTCTATAACTCAGCCATCCTACGTTAAGGATATACCCCAGAGAAATTCTGGCTCATGTAATCTTTACCTAATTCTTAGGTAAAGAATGCTCACTGCAACTTTTTTATCAGCAAAAATTGGAAACAACTTGAATTTCCTAAGAATGAAAAAATTTTGCTGTTTGCACATATTGAAATATTACGTATCATTAAAACGAATAAGCTGTATTTACTTGTATCAACACAACTAAAATCTCAAAAAAATATATCACTGATATGTTTGTTCCAGGGAGAGAAACAGGATGACTAGGAGTCAGAGGTGAGAGGAGTATTTTTACTTTTTTATGCTTTTGGTGCCTAAATTTGGTACCAAGGAAGCATATGTCTTTTTGGAAAAAAAATACAATTATTCAATAAATGTAACTGAATAATAAAAAGGATGCAGAGAGCTTTTCTTGGGGATAAATATAGGATATGTCATTTAAAAAAAATTTTAAAAACAGACATAGTGAAAATCAACCAGCTCACTTCTGCCCCCTGCACAGTTTGAACAACCCAGACTGCTCATAATTTAACTCACAGTTCTACTCACCACTTTGGATTCCAAACCTGAGCCACTGTATTGGCTGGAAACCAAAGCTCTTGATTTTCTTCCATTGTTTGCTTCTGACAAGAAAGACAACAGGGGAAGAAAAATAAAGTGACCAATGAGACCCTAGAACCTATACGACCTGGGAAAAGTTGTTGCCCACTGAGTTCTCACTCTCCTTTCCCTGCTGAGGGCAAACTCCTGGTGTGCAGACCAGCCCCTGTCCTGGGCGGCCTCCCTGGAAAGCCCATCTCCTCTGGGTGACCTTGTCAGCTGTTCTCCTTCCCCCTCAAGCCTGTCTACTTTCTCTGCCAGATAATTATCACAATATGCTGGCTGAGTTGGAACAAAGCACTTTGCTGAAATCTGTTTATATGTTGTCATAAAAATATAGAAATTGGCTGTCTACACTGTGACCTGCTCAGATCTCTAAACCCTGATCTGTATGAGTTCTGCGCTATAGTTGGTGTGTCTTAGGCCCCTCCAATGGGAGGATAAAGTTGCAAGTCTGTTCTCTATGTCTGTGAGTCTGTTTCTGTTTCATAGACATGTTCATTTGTGCCATATTTAGATTCCACATATAATGCTATCATACGGTATTTGTCTTTCTGGCTTCACTTAGTGTGATCATCTCTATCTCTTTTTTAATGGCTGAGTAGTATTCCATTGTATATATGTGCTACATCTTCTTTATCCATTCATCTGTTGATGGACATTTAGGTGGTTTCCATGTCTAGGCTATTGTGAATAGTGCTGCTCTGAACATAAGAGTACTTGTATTATATTTTTTTGAATTATGGTTTTGTCTGGATATATGCCCTGGAATGGGATTGCAGGATCATATGGTAACTCTATTTTTAGTTTTTTAAAGAAACTTCATACTGTTTTCCATAGTGGCTGTACCAATTTACAGTGCCACCCACCGACAGTCCAGGAGGGTTGCCTTTTCTCCACAACCTCTCCAGCATTTGTTATTGGTGGACTTTTTAATAGTAGCTGAAGAAGTCTGTTTCACTGTTTGTTCCGTCAGGGGAATCATCTTGATCTTCTAATTGGGAGTGGTTTCTCTGCTTCTTTATCTTACTTCTATTTCTCTTCCTCAATGAGTTTCAGAGAAACAATGATCTACTGAGGTCTTGGAGGGCTGTTTTTATGTGGGAGCCCCTGTGTAGCCTGTGTGAATAGAAGATGTAACTGGTGGTGTAACCACAGCCTGCACTGACTACTGAATGGGGCCTCCTCTTTGCTCTGTGGCTGTCACTGTCCTGTCAAGGGCAGGGTCTGCTCCTTAATTATTGTAGTAGAAGCCCCCAGATCTGTTTCTGAGCTGCGTTTCTGAGCTGCAGTGTGAGGAAGTCAGGATTGTAGGCCTCTCACTGGGAGAGGAGCCACTGACTATTCCTCTGCCAGAGTCAGGCTTCAGCCCATGGAGAAGCAAATCCTCCTTTTCTCAATCCATTGAATGCCTCTTAATGTCCCAACCTTCTGCTGGTATCTCGTGATGTCTAAGGCCTGGGGCCACTCTATCAAGAACCGTCAGGTCAGAACCAAATGAGCATTGTCTTATGCCCCCAGGGCCTGCTCACAGTTCCACCTGCTAAGGAACATATTCTTGTTTCTATCACAGCCTATGTGACTTCTAATTGGGTTGGTGTCCATGTTTCCTGAGTGTCTGACCCCTGGAGGTGATCTTGAACCTGAGACAGAGAAGGTCTAATGTCTCAGGAGGAAGATGACCAAACTCAACTCTTTAGGTGACCCTAACCTGTCCCTGCCCCATTTTTTTTCCTCACTTCATTTAACAGTTTTGTTATGATCCCTTTTGGAGTTCATGCCATTTCAGGTGGGCAGAATCCTAAAATGACCCCCAATGACTCTCATCCTTGTTTAATCTCCTCTCCTTTGAATGTGATTGTGATTATGTTATGTTTTATGGCAAAAAGGAGATGACCAGGTGAGCCTAACTGAATCACATGAGCTCTTCAAAAGCAGAGAGCTTTCTCCATCTGGTTGCAGAGGACAAAGTCATAGAATTCCCAAGTATGGTAATGGTTTGATGTATTATTGCTGGCTTGAAGATGGAGGGGACCATGTGCCAAGGAATGAGGGCAACCTTTAGAAACTGAGAACTTCCCCCTGCTGATGGACAGCAAGGAGGTGGCACCTCAGGCCCACAACCATCAGGAACTAAGTCCTGCCAACATCCTTAGGGAAGTTGGCAGCTAATTCTTCCACAAAACCTCCAGATGAGAGCCCAGTCTGGCTGACAATGTGATTTGGCTTTCAGAGACCCTGAGCAGAGAACCCAGTTGAGCCCACCCAGACTTCTGACCTACTGAATGATGAAATCATCAATGCGTGGTATTTTAAGCTGCTAAGTTTATGGCAGCTTGTTACAGAGCAATAGAAAATCTCCCTCCCGCCTTAGGATGCAATCCAGCTTTCCCTTCATAGAGAAGCCTTGGGGGGGGGGGGCGGGAATCAGCAATCCATGGAGGTGTGAGCTGTGAGATCCTTGCAGTAAGAATGGAATAATGATGAACAGATAATACTTACTGAACATCTATTCTGCATCAGGTACTATTTTAAGTGCTTGAAATAAATTCCTTTACTCCTACAACAAACCCACGTAGTTGCACTATCATTACCACCATTTGACAGTTGAGAAACCTGAGAAGCAGCCAGGTGAAGCAGCTCTTCCAAGGCTGTGGATTGAGACAGGAGGGTGTACACTTAATCCCTTCACAGAACATCTTTATCCAAGTCCAAACTCCTTTTAGGAAAATGTAATACATTGTGCGTATCCTTGTGAATTCCAAGCTCCCTGAGCATTCTCCCTACCACCTGCATGGTGACTGTCCCCTGGTCTTACAGCTGTCCTAATCTCCAGGACAAGGTTGGCCCTTCTGCACCTCCTAGGGGTGGTGGTGAGAGTGAGTAGTCCTGAATGATTTTCTTGTGCAGGAGTATCCTTGAGCAGCTTGCTGGGTTTAACTGGAAAAGTCTCAGAAAGAAGTTCTATACTTCACTCAGGTTCCCACTGGCAGCCAGGCTAGCCTAGGGAGGAGAAACACTAGGTCAAACAATGAAGGAGAAAGTGAGGAAGTGGTGTAGCCTGAGGATCTTAGAAGCTTGCCACTGTTTGGACCTACATCCTAAGATTCCGAGGGAGATTGCTCCCGCTGTGGCCCAAGTCGGGCCAGCCGACTCTGCCAGATAAGTAGTCCAAAGACTACTTTACTTTAATCCAATAAAAAGCCTCCCAGAGCAGGGTCCTTACCCCGGGCTGGGGAGACAGCATAAGACCACAGCTCTTTAGGACACTCTGGTGCAGAAGCTAAATGACACGTGTGACTTTCCCCACTAACTCTTCAGCTGCCACCGCCGAGGACTTGCTTGGGTGGGGTGGTCTAACTATTTCCTGTGCTCAACTTCAAGCCTAGTGGCATGAGTCTCCTCCCTGGTAACACAGTAACCACATCAAAACATCTCCTGCAGCTCCAAGCTCTAGCAGTGTCTCATTATATACAGGTGACAAACTGAGGCATGTAGTTTCATTTCCGAGCCCAGCCCTGTCTGTTTTAGGAGGTAAGTTTTACTAAGATTCCTCCAAGCAGCCCCCAAGTGTTCCTAGCTCCTGCTTATGTCTGCATTTTACAAATGGAGGCTATTATTTGTGACTGACACTGTGAGTTTCCTGTCCAATGTCCATCCCTGCTTCTTCCTCACTCAGTTCAGTTCAGCCAGTTAAGCCAGTCATGTCCGACTCTTTGCGACCCCATGGATCACAATAAACTGTGGAAAATTCTGAAAGAGATGGGCATACCAGACCACCTGACCTGCCTCTTGAGAAACCTGTATGCAGGTCAGGAAGCAACAGTTAGAACTGGACATGGGACAACGGACTGGTTCCAAACTGGGAACGGAGTACGTCAAGGCTGTATATTGTCACCCTGCTTATTTAACCTATATGCAGAGTACATCATGCAAAATACTGGGCTGGAGGAAGCACAAGCTGGAATCAAGATTGCTGGGAGAAATATCAATAACCACAGATATGGAGATGACACCAGCCTTATGGCAGAAAGTGAAGAAGAACTAAAGGACTTCTTGATGAAAGTGAAAGAGGAGAGTGAAAAAGCTGGCTTAAAGCTCAACATTCAGAAAACTAAAATCATGGTATCTGGGCCCATCTCACTTCATGGCAGAAAGATGGGCAAACAGTGGAAACAGTGGCTGACTTTATTTTCTTGGGCTCCAAAATCACTGCAGATGGTGATTGCAGCCATGAAATTAAAAGATGCTTGCTCCTTGGAGAAAAACTATGATCAATCTATACAGCATATTAAAAAGCAGAGACATTACTTTGCCAACAAAGGTCTGTTTAATCAAAGCTATGAGTTTTCCAGTGGTCATGTATGGATGCGAGAGCTGGACTATAAAGAAAGCTGAGTGCCGAAGAATTGATGCTTTTGATCTGTGGTGTTGGAGAAGACTCTTGAGAGTCCCTTGGACTGCAAGGAGATCCAATCAGTCCATCCTAAATGAGATCAGTCCTGAATATTCATTGGAAGGACTGATGCTGAAGCTGAAACTCCAATACTTTGGCCACCTGATGCAAAGAGCTGACTCATTTGAAAAGACCCTGATGCTGGGAAAGATTGAGGGCAGGAGGAGAAGGGGACGACAGAGGATGAGATGGTTAGATGTCATCATTGACTTGATGGACATGGGTTTGGGTGGACTCTAAGAGTTGGTGATGGACAGGGAGGCCTGGCGTGCTGCGATTCATGGGGTCGCAAAGAGTTGTACACGACTGAGCGACTGAACTGAGCTGAAATGATAGCCAGCTAAAATACATTCCCCCTCCCCGATTCCTTTGCATGTAACGATTTATGTGTGATGGTCTTACCCAGGAGAGTCACTGAGCGGGGTTTCTGCTGCTGCTGCTGCTGCTAAGTCGCTTCAGTCGTGTCCAACTCTGTGCGACCCCATAGATGGCAGCCCACCAGGCTCCCCCGTCCCTGGGATTCTCCAGGCAAGAACACTGGAGTGGGTCGCCATTTCCTTCTCCAATGCATGAAAGTGAAAAGTGAAAGTGAAATCACTTAGTCGTGTCTGACTCTTAGCGACCCCATAGACTTCAGCCTACCAGGCCTCTCTGTCCATGGGATTTTCCAGGCAAGAGTACTGGAGTGGGTTGCCACTGTCTTCTCTGGAGTGGGGTTTCTAGGAGAAATTATTGACAGGGCATCTTGTCTTCAGCTTTTTGTCCCTTCCTTTCATGCCTGAGAAGTGGCACTACCTATGACATGTGACTGTGAGATGAAAAGATGGAGGATTTCTCCCTCTCCTCCTCTCTCTCCCTTTTACTTATCTACTCTCCTTTCCTCTCCATGACAATGTCCTGTTTCCAGTCCACCCATGGAATAGCCGCTGATGCCTGATGAATCACGCTCTGGGATTCCCCTCCCATTACACCTTCCAGACAGTCACCAAGAGAACATGAACCCTTGAAGAAGACTCTGCACAAAGAGGGCAGGTGTGTCTGCAGTGACTCCCGCCCTCTTTACTGATGACACGTGACCAGAGAGAGCTCTCCCAAGTCCCTGGGTCTGGCTGTGTTGAAGACCCTGGAACTATGACATGACCCTCATGTGAAGCCAATCCCAAGAATGGCTAACTAAGGTTAGATTCCCTGCCATCTCAAATCAATATTACATCGATTTATAGAAAATAAGAGAGGTGATACATTTCAAATTCTGGAGTTTTAAACTTTTATAGATGTATATCCATAATTTTGAGTACCTAGACATGCTTTATATCATACAATTCTTTTTAGTGGAAAAAAATCACTGTACAATCTAATAGGACCTTCAGACTAGTAAGAGAGTTCAGCAGCATTTCTAGGAACAAGATGAACATAGAGAAATCAATTGGGGTTCCACCTACAACAGTCATAAAGTATGATTTTTATAAAGGATTTTATTTATGATAGGAGCAAAGTCTCTAAGGTATCTTGGAATAAAAATAGGTGTGTGAAACTTTTGTAGAGAAAGTTATTTTTTAAAAAGAAGAAAAAAAATGAAACATACTTTATCCTTGAATTCAAAGATTCCATATTATTAAAGATGTCAGTTCTCCCAAAAGTAACTCACAGATACAACAAAATTTTCATCAAAAGCCCAACAGATAAGGAGAAGTGAGTTCTTTATCTGGGTTCTGGTTACACAAGAATGTTCAGTTTGTGAAAATCTATCACGGTACATGTGTATGATCTGTGTGCTTTTCTCTTTGATGCAATGCTCCCCAAAAATGCTAATGAAAATAGATAGTTTCGTTTAAGCAAAACCAATAAGTTATCATGACTGATTTTTAAAGAAAAAGCCCAACAGAGTTTCTCCAGCAACTTAAATTGGTTTTAAAATCTCAATAGGAAACTAAAAGGCTGAGAATAACCAAGAAAAAAATAGGAGAAAAATAAGACAGGGACTTACCTTACCAAATATCATTATTTGTTACAAGGCTGTTGTTATTAAGACAATGAAGTATTACACAGGGATTTTAAAAAGACCAGTAGAAGAGAGTAGAAAATTCAGAAACAGGTCTCCTCATCTAAGACTCCATAGACGGCAGAGACATGAAAAATTGGCGAAGAAAAGATGGGCACTGATCAGTGGTGCAGGACCACTGTTGTGCATGGGGACAAAAATGAAATTACATCCCCCATTCATACCAAAGATATAAAAGATCGTTAGCGACTTGAATGTAAGAAACAATTTTTTTTACAAGTCTAAAAGAAAACGTAGAATATATTTATGACTGTAGGGTACAGAAGTTTTCTTAACAAGACAGAAAAAGCACAGACCATAAAGGAAAATGCTAATATATTTGCCTAAGTGAAGAAAAAAATCTTCACACCCGAGAAGCCATTAAGAAGGACTAGCCTGCTCAGACCTGTGGCCACTACGGCCCCCGATAATCAAGACAATGTTAGAAAGGCCACATGCAGGTGCTGTTGGCAGGGCCTGGCTAGGAACCAGCATCCAACAGATGAGGCCACTGGGAATATTCTGCAGAGAGTGGACAAGAACAGCCTGCTCTGGGAAGTTCAGTCTGTAGGTGGGGGATCAGCTCTTCTCTCTGTGAAATATAGCCACGTGATTGAACCCTCCTCCCTCAATATTAATTTAGGAGCCATACAAAAAAGTTCAATTGGTCTCTTGGAGCTAGAGAACACTTCCTATTCCCAAAATTCTTATCCATGCCAAATTTCACCTTCACCTCTTATTGACCCAAGGGATAACTGTTAACCACCATCCTGCTACACAACCTTATTTATTGTAGCCTAAGATCCATCTAGTCAAGGCTATGGTTTTTCCAGTGGTCATGTATGAATGTGAGAGTTGGAGTATAAATAAAGCTGAGCGCTAAAGAATTGATGCTTTTGATCTGTGGTGTTGGAGAAAACTCTTGAGAGTCCCTTGGACTGTAAGGAGATCCAACCAGTCCATCCTAAATGAGATCAGTCCTGAGTGTTCATTGGAAGGACTGATGTTGAAGCTGAAACTCCAATACTTTGGCCACCTGATGCGAAGAGCTGACTCATTTGAAAAGACCCTGATGCTGGGAAAGATTGAGGGCAGGAGGAGAAGGGGACGACAGAGGATGAGATGGTTGGATGTCATCATTGACTCGATGGACATGGGTTTGGGTGGACTCTAAGAGTTGGTGATGGACAGGGAGGCCTGGTGTGCTGCGGTTCACGGGGTCGCAAAGAGTTGGACACGACTGAGCGACTGAACTGACTGAAGGCTTAGGGTGTTTATTTGGAATAGGAAATATCCCCAACTGGTCCACCACGCAGACATCAATCATGTCTGAAATTTCCTAGTTTAGTGCCTGGAGCAAAACTGAGGCTTAGTAAACCTGTGTGAAACTAAATGACTATAATGTCAAAGATTCTTATATTTGAGAATATAAGAAATATTAAAGAAATTTATATAAGAAATATAAATATTTATTTATAGAAATACAAATATTCTTAAATATTTATATAAAAATATAACATTTTAAAGTATTTTCTTTTTTATATAGGAAAATAAAAAATTCTTATATTTTCAGCATGGAAAACATGATACAAAAAATACCCATACACTCCTCACTCAGATTAAACATTTATCAAGTTTACCATGTTTTCTTTTTAAAATGCCATTCTCAATATTATTCAGGCCCTGACATTTGTTCCAGTTCAAACATCAGAAATAATTTGGAAAAAAAGTATGACCTGGCTTTGTCAGCCACAGCATCGCATCTCTTGTGACGTATCAGTGGGTTCTCCAGTAAGCCCACCACAAACGCCTGGGATCAGATGCTGAGAAAGGTGAAGGAAGACCCCTCTTCACACTTCACCGGGTACAGAAAGATGAAATCTCAGAAGTAGGGGCCTGTGGTCAGTTGTTTTGGTGACGCACTAACACACGTAGCATTTTTTACTACTCTGGCATGTTGGAGAAAGCCGGCCACAACAAAGCAAAAGCTTTTCTGCAACGTGAAAATTGACACGCCGTACTCCACTTCCATGAAAGACAATGAATGAAGATAAGGCCCACACCCATGAGAAAACTTTTCAAGTAAGAATGATCCAGGGCCAATAATGGGATTTCTTTCGCAGGGGCTTGTATTCCATTCCATGTGTGCCCAGGGCTCTGAAGAGAACATGGGCTTATAGATTCAACCTCCACCTCCAGCCTGACAACCCTCAAGTCTACAGCTGAGGTGTGGACTTCTCTCCCAGCTCTAAACTGGTGATCCTAATTGATTTCTGGCACCTTCACCTGGATGCCTTAAGGACACATCAGAATCAAAGGTCCAAAGCTGAATTCATTATTTCTACTTCCTCTTCACACAGAGTTTTCTTAAAAATCCCAGTATCCTAAGATTTAACTTTCACAAATGATTCCTAAGTGACTCTGAAAGTCCCTGACTTTTCCTACTGAGGCAAAATTTATATAACATAAAATTAGCCTTTGTAAAGTGTACAATTCAGTGACATTTAGTCCATTCACAGTGCTGTGCAGCTATCACTGCTATCTGGTTTCACCACCCCAAAGGAAATCTCATAACCATTAAGCAGTCACTCCCCATCTCCCCCTCTGTCCGCCCCCAGAAAACCTTAGCCAACTTTCTATCTCTATGAGTTTGCCTATTCTAGATGTTTAATGTAAATGGAATCAGGTAATATATGATATTTGATGTCTGAATTCCTTAACTCAGCAAAACATTTTCAAAGCTCGACCATGTTGTAGCATCAGTAGTTCATTCCTTTTTGTGGCCGAGTAATATTCTTCTGTATGGATATACCACATTTTGTTATATTATCCACCCATGAGTTGATGAATGGGTTTCCCTCCCTGCTATGGCTATTGTGTGTACAAGTGTTTGTTGGGATACTTTGTTTTCAATCATTTTTCCAAGGGGTAGAACTGCTGGGTAATATGAAAATTCTATGTTTAACTCATTGAGCAACTGACTGCCACACTGTTTTCTTCACTGGTTGCATAGTTTTACATTTACGTTTTACATTTTGCACCTCCTCAGCAATGTAGGAGGGTTCCGATTTTTCCACATCCTTGCCAACACTAATTTTCCTTTTTAAAAATTCTAGCCATCCTGGTGGGTGTGAAGTGGTATCTCCTGGTGGTTTTGATTTGCATTTTCCCTAATAACTAATGACATTGAACATCTTTTCAGGTGCTTGCTTGCCATTTGTCTGTCTTCTTTGTATTCAACCCCTTTGCTCTGTTTTGATAAAGTCCCTGACTTTTTATAGAGATCTGAATTTGAATGTTAGGCTGCAAGCCTAGGGGTGTGGGGTTGTCACTTAGTTGAGTGCCCTGAAGTTGCCAAGAGGGAGTTGTTTCTCTCTCATTCTTGTTTTCTTGTTCTCTTTTCAAGAAGGGAGTAGTAAAAAACTTTATTCAAGGCTCTAGTGAATCTTTTTTCTTGGTCAAGGCACTACAATCCACATAGTTGTCCAAGTTAAAAGTTTGCAGTGACCCTTTGTTCCTCTCTCTCCCTAACTGCACTTCTCTACTAGTTACTATGTAATATTAGAAGGAGCCGACTTTCATAACTTTAGAAACAATACTAAAATTTATGGAGATGTATTCTTGGACTATAACCTTAATCCTGGTTTCACTTTATATTAAAACCTGTATTTTCCCTTTATTTCTAATTCTTCACTTTAAAATTTTGTTCTTTCATACAAAATTTTGCAAGCTACCTCAAATTTGCTTTTTAGAATCCAAAATAAAGGTTAAAAAATCTTATATAGCTTAATCCCTATACAATGCTATAAAAACAAAGCAACTTTTATTGTTCAGCTAGGTATTCATGATATACATGCTTATTTTGGAAATTTAGAAATTGGACCCCATAAGTAAATAGGTAAAAAGAGTAAAATAAAAATCTATCAACTCATCATTAACTACTGTTAATATTCTGGAATGTGGGTCACAAAGAGTCAGATACGACTGAAGCAATTTAGTATGCACGCATGTATACTTTTAGTTTTATTTATCATCTATCTAGCTAAATTATTTTTAAAATTTTTACTTCAAAATTTGAAAATTTTCAGTTCTTCTTTTTAAAAATACTGAAGTATATTGATTTACCATATTGTGTTAGTTTCAGTGTACAGCAAAGTGATTCAGTTATATCTATATATATATATTCAGGTTATTTTCCATTATAGCTTATTACAAGATATTGACTATAATTCCCTGTGCTATAGAGTAAATCCTTATTGCTTATTTTATGTGTAGTAGCATGTATGAGATGGTTTGAGAGAAGTTAGGGTTTCTCAGAGAAATGAAAGTGGAAGTGACTGAGGGTGTGAGGGAGCTAGATTCAAATTCTGTGTAACTGAGGCTAGAAGCCAAATGAGGTGATGCACCTGGGCCCAGCCAGGAAAGCGTCTTCCTCCTCTAATAACTACAAGAGGCACGAACACAATCCCTTTTATTGAAAGTGTCAAAGTGGAGCACTGGACTTTGGTCAAAGGAGCAGGGAATATTGCAAGAAGAGAGAGGAGGTCAGAGAGATAGCACAGGGTCTCTGCCCCAGCTCTGCCTGCGAAAGGAAAAGTCATGAGTAAAACCAGAGATATTCTTTTCCCTAAAACTTTCAAGAGAGACACTGAGGCCGGAGCAGAATTGCCGCTGGAATATCCAAGGCCTTTACCAAGGACGGGGGTGGGGAAGAGATGCTGACACCACTGAGCCATGTGACACCGTGGTGTTTGGGTGCTTTCAGAACTTCAAAGAAAACACAGCCTTCTTTCCGTCTCAATGGCCCGTGTCATTCGCAAGATGTTAAAGAGGGTGAGGGCTCCGTGGTGACACCACGGAGAGGGCTGAGGTGCCTTGTGTAGCCTTGCAGGCGCCCGGGCCAGGCAGGGAGAAGAGCGTTGGAGCTGAGTGGGTTGGCAGAGCGCTAGTTTGGGAGCACGTGCAACGCAGTTCCTTTCAGGGACATCCAGGGATTATGAGGCGGGAAGGGTGAGAATGTGAGTGAAGTACTTGGAACCTGACAGTTCTGTTTTCCAAGCCACCAAACACAAGTGCCTTGTGGGCCGGAGCGTCAGCAGGGGCCCGACAGCAGTCACGTGGAGTGGGGGTGTTCCTGGAAATGACAGCCCGCCTCTGTGTGGTGTGTGCACACGACCGTAGGTGGGGGAGAGGCGCCTGGTGAGTCACTTGTCAGAAGCCCCTCGTGACTGACCAGAATCCAGAGGTCGGTTCTGAGAAAACTCAGCCTCTGTTTTCATTTTGAAGTGAGGGAGGGAAGCTGATTTTCCCCTCCACCCCCATTCCCACTGCCCCCCACTCTAAGGGTGGATTCTTGCCCTTGGTTTTGAATCAGCTCTAACGAAGCCGGCTCAGCACCCGCCTTCTCTTCAAATTAGAGCATCAGTGAGGGTGGAGAAGAAGGAGGGGGAGGGGAACCTGGGGCCTCATCCACTGCTGAAGAAGGGGTGTCTCTGATTATAAGTAAATACATAGGGGGCTTGTGGAGAGATTAGGGTGTCAGGAGGGGGACAAATGCATTAAGTAAGGCAAACAACCTCTAGGGGTCTGAGTTGGTCCTAGAAAAAGCCTCGAAAACCCAGAACCGGATGTGGTAGCTTCCTGTTTGACATTTCAACACAGCTCCACAAAGAGTAGCAATGCTTATCAGCCACAACTGTTTGCTTGAATTTATAGATTAATTGGGGGAGAATTGCAATCTTTAAAATATTAAGTGTTTGAAACTGCAACATTTAGTAATATTTTGGGATCAAGTAAGAGAAACCTGATTCCGTAGTGCAGACAATAATGGTTTTGGTTTCCCATATGATAAGCAGCCAGGAGGTGAGTGGTCCAGGGCTGCTGCAGCGACTGCACAATGTTTCTCATAAACAGAGAACAAGTTTGACTTCTATCTCTATATCTTGATTTTTTATCACTATGTTTATTGCTTCCATGTCACAAAATGACTGCAGCCAC
This sequence comes from Giraffa tippelskirchi, assembly GCF_054371585.1. Lineage (NCBI taxonomy): Eukaryota > Metazoa > Chordata > Mammalia > Artiodactyla > Giraffidae > Giraffa > Giraffa tippelskirchi. The sequence continues at coordinate 32,763,209 of NC_137286.1, read as the reverse complement.
TCCAGGCATCATATCCAATTTCTATAAAGAAAAAGGAAGAAGAAAGACAGGTGATCCCTATTCCAAGAAAGCAAAACAGACAAGCAAACAATAACAACAAAAAAACTATTCCAGACACATATTTACCTCTCATTGGCCAGAACTTTGTCAAAAAGTATGCTTATCTGCAAGAAAGTTAAACAAAACACGTTTCCATCCCTCTCTCTCTAAATTTTTGAATTTGTTAGCAGAAAAAAAAAAAAAAAGATGGTGAATAGATCTCAAGCAGGTAATTTGCAGATTTGCTATGCCATCTGTCAACATTATATTTTTCAATTGTCTTCTTTTATGTTCTTCATAAATTTTTATTATTTTAACCTTCATATGTTTTACATATCTTTGTTAGATTTGTTCCTAGGAATCGTACAATTTTATTGCTATTGTGTTATTTTCTTAAAAAATACATACTCAAATTAGTTTTGGTATATGAATTCATTTTTCTGTATTGATCTTAGCAATTAGTTTTTTTAGTTTGTAGATTCTCTTGGGTCATCTGTAGAGAGGCAGATTGTTGTATGATTTGTGAAAATTGACTATTTCATTTACTTTTTCAATCTTTATAACATTTACTCTGCTACTCCCCTTTTCAGCCTTAATAAGTTAGGACCTCAAATACAATTTTGATTACAAGGAATTCTGGAGAGATAAAGCTTCTAAGATTATACCATTTGGAAATTTTCTATTTTTTTGTTAGTTGTCATCTATGCAAGAGGGGTGGTTTGTATTAGGGTAGTAGCCATGGAGTTAAAGAAAAGAGACTAGATTGTTGAGCTATTTAGGAAACAGAGTCGTGAGGACTTGTCGATTGACTGCATTTATGGGCCAAGGAAAAGGAAAGAACTGGCAAAAAAGAAATATTTTATTTTGACATAATTTCAGGATTGCAAAAACATTGTAAGAATAGTACAAGAATTCCTGAATATTCTTCACCAAGATCTCAAATGTCAATATTTTACTACGTTTGTTTTTTTCTCTCTCACTTAAAAGTAATTTGTGAATATATTGCCTTTTTACACCTAAATCCTTCAAGGTGTTTCCCCAAAAGCAAGGATTTTTTTTTTGAAAACTAGAAATTAAAATTAACATTGCTACATAATTGAAATTAACATTGCTACAATATTATTATAATCCACAGGGCTTATTCATATTTCTCCAATTGTTTCAATAATGTCCTTTATAGCAAAGAAAAAAAAAAAATTCCAAGATCATGCATTGCATTTCATTCATCTCCTCTCTCTCTAGTTTCCTTTACTCTGGAGCACTTTCTGAGTCTGTCTGTATTTCACGACCTTGACAGTTGTTAAGAATACCAGCATTATTTTGTAGAACAGCTCTCAGCTTGGGTTTGATGTCTCCTTGCAATTAGATCCAGGTTATGGACTTTCTGCCAGGATATTGCAGACATGGTGCTGAGTTCTTTGCAGAGCATTACTTCAGGAGGCACTTGCTGTCAATCAGTCCTATTACTGGTAATGTCACATCTGATTCTTCAGTTCAGGTCATATCTGCCAAGTTTCCCCAGTAAAATAGTAAAGTTAACCACTTCATCTTGGTAATATATAGGTTTCTTGTGGGGAGACACTGAAACCGTGTTATTCCTCAAATGTTCACTTCAAAAATTATTACTGGGAAGGCTGCCAAATGGTGATTTTCCTGTTCTATCATTCTATCTGCATTTGTTAGTTGACTTCCTTATATAAGAAAAAACTGTTCTTCTCTCCTATTTGTTTGTATATTCATTTATTTACATCAGCATGAACTTACAAATTCTGATTTTACCTAATCCTTTTCTGTCATTTGTTCTGATGCTCAAATTGTCCCATATTTGAAAAGGGGGTCAGCTTTAATGTCTAGGTGTTAAACTTAAATAACTAATGGGTGAGGTTGCATTTGACTGAAACTAAAAAGAGGGGAAAATGTTTCCCACGGCGGCTTTAATTTGCAGCCTCTCGTTATTTGTGAGCTTTATTTTACTTACATATGTTCATCTCTTTTGGTGAGTTGTCTGTTGATACCCCATGTTCATTCTCCTTATTGTTTAGGGATGTTAACTCTTTGTCTGACATAAACTTTACAAATTGCTGAGAGGACAATAAACTAGGAACTTTATCAACAATACGTTACTTAATCCTCACAACAGCCCTCTGATACAGTATAATTTTCATTTTATAGATGAGAAAGCAAGAGAGTTTAGAAATAGGACCCCATGCGTTAACAACCCAGGAAAAGCCATGACTAAATCCAAGTCTGTGCAATACCAAAACTTTGACTCTTCTTTATTTCTCATTCTGCATGCTGGGAAAACTTTAATTTTTTATAGAAACCTAGGAAAGCTAAGGTTATCCTCAGAGTCCTCCTAAAGCTTAAATCACAAGAGCAGACATTGAAATTACAACTTAAATTCAGGTCTAGCACCTTAGCCTGAGATGTCTCGTTACGTTGATGACCGGGTAGCACTCACACTGGTACATCACAGTGCATGTAAATAAATATACAAAATAGGTGTGTGCTCATGTTCAGTCTTGCTGAGGATAAAATGACACCCGGCAGGCACCTAATGAACTTTATACACTTCATACAAATAACATGGGGGGCTGATGTAGAACACTGGCTGAGAAAAAGCAACCTGGGAAGGCCTTGAACTCGAACTCCAGGAAGCCACCCAGCCCCTTTACCTGGGACATAGAAGGTTCAAGAAGATGGTCTCTGAGACCCCTTCTGGTCCTGAATTCCTGGGATTCTCCTATTTCCTCATAATAGGCACCTCTTGATTTCCTTTTTGCTTACTTTCTTATTTTACCCTCTTTTTTTCCCCCTTTATGCCTTTTCTTGTTTTCCTTTTTCTCCTCTAATGAATACTAGGACTGACCCGGGTTTCACTTTGAAAAAAATCCTGTCCAGCCCTGTTACACCCTGACCAAAAGAGCCACACGACGCTGGGGGCTGCTTTCCTGGATTCAAGGTCCCAGGAGCTCTGATTTACAAATTATGGGAGAGGGACGAGAAGGCACCTGGGAACTCGCAACATCGTCACCTTTTCAGTTCCTCCGAGTATTGACTGTTTGCATGGCGCCCTCTTGTGTCCAGACTGAGTTATTTCACTGTCGAGTCCCAAGCATTTTTTTTCCCCCCACACGAGGGAGCAATTCTAGGAAAAAAAACGAATCATAGAAATTTTACTAACAGTAGTTTTACTGAGTTTCAAGAGAAAGGTACATTCTTAAAACTTGGCGTATCCAATTTGTTGAGTAGAAGGTCAATTAGAATATTGGAAGAGAGTTGTAGTTACTAAACTATTAATGAGCCCATTTGATACAGCAACAGAGGAAGCATCTATTCCTTCCTTCCTCATGCTCACAGCTCTTGGTGTGGAGATCCCCACATGTGTGCAAATGTTTCATCTCATATTAGCCCCAAATATCTGGAGATATTATCTCTATCCTTGGCCTTTCTTCTGTGGTGCAGTAGGCCTGGCCAAACTCTCCATATATGACCAAGAGTCATAAGCATCCTGGGTGGGGTTTTGTGCTCAGTCGTGTCCGACTCTTTGCGATCCTTTGGACTCTAGCCCTCCAGGCTTCTCAGGCCATGGGATTTTCCAGATAAGAATACTGGAGTGGGTTGCCATTTCCTCCTCCATGGGATCTTCCTGACCCAGGGATGGAACCCACATCTCCTGTGTCTACTGCATTGCAGGCAGATTCTTTACTGCTGAGCCACTGGGGAAGCCTTCAACTGAAGTCTCTCAGTCATGTTTGACTCTTTGCCACCCCATGGACTATAGCCTGCCAGGCTCCTCTGTCCATGGAATTTTCCAGGCTAGGATACTGGAGCGGGTTTCCATTTCCTTCTCTAATACGTGTGCTATCTGTGTGCAGAACAGAACTTTTGATTCACCCTTGCACCCCAAAACCTATTCTTCCCTCCACTCTTCCTCCCCCTTTGGCATCACCAACCTCTTAGTTCCACAGGTCGAGCGCCTGAGAATCCTTGATCCCTCTCTTTCTCACATCGTACTTCTAATCCACTGGAATTCCTGTTAGGTCCACCTTCAAAATAGAGGGATGGGATGGGGAGGGAGGTGGGAGGGGGATTCAGGATGGGGAACACATGTAAACCCATGGCTAATTCATGTCAATGTATGGCAAAAACTACTAAAATATTGTAAAGTAATTAGCCCCCAACTAAAATAAATAAATTTATTAAAAAAATATATATTCCAAATATAACTAGGTCTTACTGTTGACATGACTGCTGTCTTAGTCCAAGTTGCAACTTCCTTAGTGGTCGGCCTCCTCCTTCTCCCCCTGCTCCCCAACATTGCCCTACCATCTTCTTCTCAAACAACCAGAGCGATCCTAATCAGATCGCTTGGAGTCAAAACTCCAAGTCAGATCACGTTTCGCCTCTGTTCAGAACTCTCCAGGGACTTCCAATCTCGTTTAGAATTAAACTCAAAAGCCTTCCCATGGCCTATTCTCTGACCTTGTCCTCCTCCATCCTCCCCAGCCCTCAGTCCCTTCCAGCTATGCTGGCCTCCTTGCGGTTCCTTGGGTCTTTGCCCCTGCCCTTTCCTCTCTCTGGAATGGTCCATGTTTAGAGCTTTGTTCCCTCTTTTACTTCTGGCAGGTCTCTATTTAATTGTCACCTCCTCAACGCAGACTCTCCCAGCCATCTGGTCAAATGGAGCCACCTCCATATTCTCTGTTCATTTGCCTTGATTGATTTTTCTTTTTAGTGCTTATCACCTGATAGTAGATTACATCTCTCTGTGTTCTTCGTCTACCCCACCCTGACTACAGTGTCAGATTCTTGGCCATAGACTGTCTTGTTCCTTTCTGAACGAAATTCCTAGTTCTAAATACATAGTTCTGGAAATTTCCCACTGATGCAGTAATAAGGACTTGATACTTTCACTGCCGAGGCCCAGGTCTGATCCCTGGTCAGGGAACTAAGATTCCCCCAAGCTGTATGGTATGGACAAAAGCAAACAAAAGCCACATAGCTTATACACAATGATGAATGAAGGAATGGATTAATTATTGGTTTGAATTATGTGAAACTGTTCAGTTCTGTCTCTTGGTCATGTCTGACTCTTCGCGACCCCATGGACTGCAGCACTCCAGGCCTCCCTGTCCATCACCAGCTCCTGGAGTTTACTCAAACTCATGCCCATTGAGTCGGTGATGCCATCCAACCATCTCATCCTCTGGCGTCCCCTTCTCCTCCTGCCCTCAATCTTTCCCAGCATCAGGGTCTTTTCAAATGAGTCAGCTTTTTGCATCAGGTGGCCAAAGTATTGGAGTTTCAGTTTCCACATCAGAAATTGTTGACATTCTAAAAATTCTGGCTTACACAAATAAGAATTCAGGTAGTTCATCTTCACAACATATATTATTTCCATTTTATAGGTGATGAAACTGAAGCTCAATGAGGTAGAGTGACTTCCTCATGTGTGATATTGGGATAATAAGTAATATATGTTTTGGGTGTTCATCCCCTGTTCCTGGCACAGAACTTAAATTTGAAACTTCTCAAGTGATAGGAGAGTCTCGTGTTATTCAATAACAAGCCTCTTTCAGCCATGAGTTTAGTCGCTCAGTCATGTCCAACTCTTTGTGACCCCATGGACTATAGCCCACCAGGCTCCTCTGTCCATGGGATTCTCCAGGCAAGAATACTGGAGTAGGTTGCTATGCCCTCTTCCAGGGGATGTTCCCAGTCCAGGGATCAAACCCAGGTCTCGTACATTGCAGGCAGATTCTTTACTGTCTGAGCCACCAGGGAAGTTCAAGAATACTGGAGTGGGTAGTCCATCCCTTCTCCAGGGGAACTTCCTGACCCAAGGTTCGAACCAGGTCTCCTGCATTGCAGATGGATTCTTTACCAGCTGAGCTACCTGGGAAGCCGCCTTCCCACCACACTGGAGCTTGTATGAGATGGCTGGTGACTGGAAGCCCCTGGTAGCTTCAGAATACAGAGTGGTTGCCGGGGGAACCAACAATGTGATTAGAGGGTTAGAAGTTTCAGCCCTCCCCTACCCCTGCCGACCTCTGGGGAGGGGCGAAAGGTTTACATTAGTTACCAATGACTCATGGTTTAATCAATCATGCCTCTGTAATGGCATCTTCATGAAAAACCTCAAGTGAAAGTGTTTGGAGAGCTTCGAGATTGGCAAACATATCCATGCACCAGGAGGTTAGTGCTACCCAAACTCCATGAGGACAGAAATTTCTATACTCAGGGACCTTTCCAGACCCTTCACCCTAGGACCTCTTCATCTGTTTTTTTATTTGTATCCTTTATAATATCCTTTAGAATAAAATGGCAGTAGTAAGTAAAGCGTTTCCTGGGGTTCTGCAAGATATTATAGCAAATTATTGTACCTGAGGAGGACGTCATGGGAACCCCTGATTTTTAGCCAAATCAGAGAGAAATAGGGGTAACCTGAGACCCACTAGTGATTGGATTCTGAAGTGGGAGACAGTCTTGTGGGCCTGAGCCCTTAACCTGTGGGTCTCACTAACTCTGGGTTGTTAGTGTCAGAATGAATTCAACGGTAGAACACCTAGCTGAATGCCACAGAGAACTGAGGAATTATTTAACGTGAAAACCTTACACACTTGTTGTCAGAAGTGTTGTGAGTAGAGAAACAGTCTTCCTTTACTTCGTCAAATAAAGGAATGAGAGGCAGACTTGGAGCTTTTCATTTCTTTCAACACTTAGGGGGTTCTGGACACTGTGATAGGTTTGGGGGGCCATTGAGAAGAAGGTCCTGCCCTCCCTGCTCCCATCTCATCTCCCCTGCCTTTGTGGCGGTGGGGTCTTCTGTCCGCTCTGATTGGCAGGAGTAGGCAGGGCAATGTGTACGCCGAGCAACGTCAGGGCTCTGCAGAAGGGCCAGTGCCCGGACCGTGCGGACTGCTCCTCACTGCCTCTGCGACTCCGGGCGCCCAGGGGCCCAGCCGGCGGCAGGCCTCGGCCCTCTCCCTCTGGTCGCGGAGGACATGTGAAGCCCCGCGCTCTTGGCGCTCTGTCCGTCCCTAGTATCCTCTTCAATGCGGGGAAGCTGGACGGCCCACACAGGCCACCCAGGGCGTTTCTGATCCATCCTAAGGGGGTGTGAATGGGAAACCACCCTGATCCCCCAGTTCTTTTCTTTCAAATAAATATCTAGCAGCTCTTTATTGTCTCCTATTAAGTAAAAATGAAAAGTTGCGTTCTCTGAAAAGGATTTTCAAGAAATTTAATGTTTAAGTTATATTACCTTTTTTCAAAAACTTATAGTTGCAAAAGTTCTTATTACTATGTATTGGATCCCCCGAGTCTTCCATGCTCAGTAAACATACATGTACTGGAAGGGCATCTGGAAGTGGGAAGGGGGCAGGCTGACCTGCATCACCTTGACGACAAAGGATGATTGCCGTCAGAAGACATTTTCCGAGCTGATCAAATGTGCGTGAAACTTTTCTCCTCCAGACCGCTACCTGACTGAGTCACCACGGGAAGAGCGGGCCGTAGAAGGGAAGGGGGAAATGAGAAACCACGTCACGGCCTTTTCCTGTTAGCCCCTTTCCAAGCTCTCCTTAAATTTTCGGTTTCTCTCCTTAGTCATTTTCCCTAGCTAACGTTTCGTTTCAAAATTAGCTAGAAAAATTCTGTTTTTCCTCTTTAGCATTTTGCTTATCCTGTAGTTTATTGAGCTCTAGGGAATTTATGCTCTATAAATAAATAAAGGTATTATTATAACGCAGCTCTATTCAGAGCGTTAGTTGAAGGAGAACAGTGACATTTTTCTTTATTTGCTTAGAAATGTGTTGCAGTCACAGTAGCTCTCCTCCTGCCTTGGATTAATGGCATAATTATTCACACTGGGCAACAGGGATGGAATGAGTTTGAACTTGGCATGAATTAATACACTAAAATATGCCTCCTGTTCTCTCTTATTGCCTAATTAATTCTGAATTCTGAAATTCCCTTTGAGCTACCCAAAAAGCATGGTCACTGGATTCTGGTGCAATTATTCTTTCTTTGCAATAAAAATCAAGTGATTTGATAATTATGGGATGTTTTGAAAGAGAGTATTTCAAACATCCTGGGAGGGAGAGAGCCAACATCATAAGGGAACTTTCTGGAGGTTTTCTTTTGTGAAGAACCTGTATGTGCTGGCTGTGTAAGAGGCTGAACTTGGCATAAGCCAGCCCCTTCTCCCTTGCTCTTTCTTCCACTCTGTGGGGATGTATAAGTGAATCCAAGACTAGGATTCTGCCTAGTATCTTTGATTGACTTTCTTCCTGAAGTTTTCTACAGAGATTAAGATCCCAAGAATTAGATTCAGGACTTGAAGGAGAGGCCAGAGCTGTAAGGTCTTAACCAACCATTATTAGGACTTTGAAATGGCATAGAGGGCACTTGAACAACAATTTAAATTATTTGTCATTCTTTGTCTATGACAGGATCCTCAGGGGACTAGGGGGAAGAGAATAATTGGCATTGAGGGATTTAATTATTTATTATATTATATAATATCAATATAAAATATAAACAATATCAATATAAAAACTAGAATATAAAATCTGGCAATATTCATCACTCACCTGAGCATGAAGTTACTTATCATATTCCCTTGAAATGATGGCTTCCTATTGGACTTTCCCACCAACATACAAACCTTATCTATTATTTCTTATGTGGAAAACAAAATAAAACAGAATTTTCTAAACCTCTCAACTCATTCCAGTTACCTCTCCATGTCTCTGATTCTGTTTATGGAAAATTTATTTTTAAAATGTCATTTATACTTCTGGCTCCCAGTTCTCACCTCTATTCTATTCAATTCTTGTCAATTAATTTTTCCACAATTCATTAAGCTCACCTTTGTCAAAGTCATTAACGTTCTCCCTCCCGCTAAATTTAATGTCATTTCTGTCTTTTTCTTTTCTGTACCCTCAGGTTTATTTAACATTACAGACTTTGCCTGTTTTCATAAGGCATTTAAAAACATTTTTAAGTTGGGATAGCTCTTTTGTGACTTTCCTCCAATATCTTTGTCTGTGGCTTTTCAGTCTGTTTTCCTGGCCTCTTCTCTTCCGCAGGCTTAGCCTTTTTCTTTATGTATACTCACTTCCTAAACGATGTCATTGAGTTCTATGGCCTTAAATACATTACTTGTACATTGACGACTCCCATATTATCAACTCTTTCTACAATAGCAAATAACTCCAACATCTCAATGCCTTAAATAAACATGTGTTTCTTGTTAATGTTATATGACGGCTGCGGGTCAGCCATGGCTCTGCTTGACTTGGCTGGACTCAGTATGACTTTGGAGAAGGCAATGGCGACCCACTCTAGTACTCTTGCCTGGAAAATCCCATGGACAGAGGAGCCTGGTAGGCTAGTCCATTGGGTCGTGAAGAGTCGGACATGACTTCACTTTCACTTTTCACTTTCATGCATTGGAGCAGGAAATGGCAACCCACTCCAATACTCTTGCCTGGAGAATCCCAGAGACAGAGGAGCCTGGTGGGCTGCCATCTATGGGGTTGCACAGAGTTGGACACAACTGACGCGACTTAGCAGCAGCAGCAGCAGTGTGACTTCTCATTTCGGGTTGAATAGTCCTTTTCTGGACTGTGTTGTTCTTATGGTGGAGGGCAGAGGTAGAGACAGCAACACAAACCATGAGATCATATTTAAAGCTTTGGCTCAGACATGCCCATGCCCTTTTGTGACCAAATCATATCTGTATCCAAATATGTAAGGTGGAGATATATTTTCCCTGCCAAGGGTGCACAGATAACTCACATGACAGAAAAAGAGTGAGGATAAATCATCCTCTTAGAAGACAGAAGCAAGTAATGAAGAATGATAATTCCATCCACCATGAACCATCTCCTATACATTTACTTCCCTCCTGAATACATCACATTCTTGCCCACAGGGAAATTAGTCTAAGGGTGGTTTTGCATTTCAAGTAGTCACAGGCTGGCAGCACTTCTGACAGTATAACTCTCTCAGGCACTTTATTGTGCTGTTTAACACCAAGTCCCCTACCTGTGAACCTTCTAGCTGTGAACTTTCAAACATGCGTTCACATGTCCAGTCATGTAAGTTAGCTCATGTGTCTGATGTGGTACATTGTCAAGTGTATGCATCCTTTACAGTGGCTGTGCTGTTGTGTATTTTACTGTACAGGACTGCCTAGACTACAGTATTACAGTATCTTTAGTTCAAACGTAGGATATCCAGAACCAAGCATAACAGCAGCGTCATATAGCCAATTGTGTTAGTTGGGTACCTAGTCTAACACTGGTGAACTTAGAAACAAACTGGACTTATGAATGTGCTCTCAGAACTCATTTTATGTAGAGCACTTACTGTATTTGATTCTGGTTGGATCCATGTTCCAATAGACACAGCCACTATTTTCTTCAAGGCATCTCTCTCTCTCAACTAGATTATAGGTACTTTGAGCATATCATGCTTCCATGGGAACATACTCTTGATCTCTTTCCCTGAACCATATATCCCAATGGGAAAAAATTACCGGGATCCACTTTAATCACATCAGAAATCTTAACATCAGTCTGCTGGCAACACCTTTGGTTTGGTCTTTGTCCTATGATATAGCATTAAAAGATCTTCTTATTCCAAAGAATATCCTACTCAGTTTAATCTTTTACAGGTGGGAGGTGAGCATGGTTTCATTTTCCAACCTCAAGGACCCAGAATTTCTGAGCTTTCTACTTTGATTTTTAATCCATTGAAACAGGCAAATTCTCTCTGAGCCCATCTCTTACTCATGTTACCAGAGTTCCCTCTATCAATTTGTTTGTGCATATACAGCAATTTGGGGCTACCAGGTGGTTCAACAGTAAAGAATCCATCTGCCAAAGCAGGAGATGCGGGTTTGATCCCTGGGTCAGGAAGATCCCCTGGAGAAGGAAATGGCAACCCACTTCTGTAGTTTTGCCTGGGAAATCCCATGGACAGAGGAGGCTGGTGGGCTACAGTCCATGGGGTCACAAAAGAGTCAGGCACAATGTAATGATTAAACAACAAACAGTACAACAATTCCATTAGAAACATTAGAAATCAAACCTTTCACCACTGCCTTTCTTGGGTCTCGTTCTTTGTAGCCTCCTCTAAGACTCCTATAAGCAGAGTCCACATGGATGTATCACCCACTTTCCTTCATTTCCATATGATGTGACCCTCAAATAGTAAGGCCTGGGAAATATCAATATATCCATGAAACACCGAACAGCTCTGTCACCTTTATTTTCAGACTTTCTCGATCAGCACTCCCAGCCTCTTCCTCTAGGCAGCAGCTCCTCCCTGCTTTACAGAGCAGGAGCCCAAGCAGGTACTCGAAGCTTAATTGATCTGGATGTTTGGAATCAAACTTCATTAGCTCAAATTACTTCAGTTTGCCTAATTTGTTTCCCTATGTGAGCTCTGATAAGCTTGGTTTAACATCTTCTAAACTGTGGTGTTTATCATCATCAATGCCTACTCAAATTACCCCTGCGGAGTAATGGACCAGGAGAAAAATGGTTAAAAGGTGTAGCTATTTCGTGTGGATCTTTCTACACACATGCATAGAATGTGAAATTCAAGACACAAAAGAAGTGTATTTACTTCCACAGGACAACTTTACTTTTAAAAAATGAAAAGCAGTCAGAAAAATTCTTTCAATCATTTATAATTTGGTTAAGGGTTTTAAATTCCATGAATTTTGAGATTTTTTTCCTACATGTAGATAGGGATAAATCCATTATGTTTTTCTTCCAATCTGTTAAGAGACTTTCGATTAACCTAGGCATGTTTATGTGTTTACAAATAGAGATATTTGTGCTTGTGGGCAAAGTATCCATCTGAAAAGAGATGTGTCTCCCTAAGAATGACGACTGATCCATCCCAAGTGCAGAGACACTTTAAGTATTGTTGAAAGTCCTACCTAGTGTCTGGAAGGAACCGGAAGCAATGGTTTTTCTAAGGAAGGGTGCTGAGGGGGAGAATTTCTTCCATACCCCTATGTTTAATTCCACATATTATCTTTTCCAAAAATTAAAAACAAAAAAAAAGATGCATTGGCAGTAACAATCCTAGATAATCAGTTTTCCCTTGGTGCTTAGGCTTGTTAGCTGTGCCACATATACAGCTTCTATATCCCTGGAAATCCAGGTACCTCGATTCCAGTACATTGTAGCAGTAGACAGGTAGGTGTTTCAGAGTTGTATCGACAGTCTGTCCATTTGTTCTTTTTCGAGCACAGACATTGGAAGGGAGAAAATGTGGCCATCACTGAGAATACAGAGACCTACTTTAACATCATCACACTTATCTCAGTAATTTTGTGTCCTTCTCCTAGAACCTGGGACATACAGGTTCATTCTGTGCAAATGCTGATGGAAGTTACTCCATCCGGATAATCTTTCTGCGTTGATAAAAATCCACATTTCCTTGCACTCCATGGGTGTACCCACTTACACTAGAAATGGACAAAAATAGGAAATTCAGATAATTAGGCACATTGCTTAGAGTTATGTAAATAATTGTATTAATTCTGGACTTGGCTTGTGTACCAGGTACCCCTAGATGGACTACATGGGAATATAAATGATGTCGGGGGTGATTATGGTCACAATGACGTGCATATTGTGGCTTCGCTGGCTTGATAGCCCTCACCAATGGAAATTAGAAACATCTGTCTCTCCACCCCCTTTCAAGCCTCCACCCATAGCTGCTATCTTAAGGAGCTCCCAGGAGGCACAGTTCTCTTAAGAATCAATCTTGGAGATGATGCCGACTGTCCAGTGTGATGGGTGAACTGCTTTCACCCCTCAGGGCACCCTCTGTGTTTCATTCATTCCAAGCCTCTGTCCAGGCACTTCTGCAGGTCAGTAGGCACAGCCCTGGGGCTCCCACCTGCTCAGGAAATGCTGACTGCCCTCCTCACCAGCCCTTGCTGCTATATCACATGGTCAATGGACAGGGAAACAGCTACCCTCTTGCTTGGGTTTGACCCTTGGGTCCCTCAGCAAAGTTGCATAGGCTCAGGGTTGCCATAGTGCTTTTACTTTTTTAAAAACTGCCTTATTGAGCTATAATTCATATACTATACAATTTACCTATGTAAAGTTCAATTTTTTTGCTTATTATTTTTTTCACATTAAAATTACTTTTTTAATTGAAGGATAATTGCTTTACAGAATTATGTTGGTTTCTGCCAAACATCAACATGAATTAGCCGTAGGTATACCTATGTCTCCTCTGTATGTAAAACAATTTTCCATCTCAACAGCATTTAAGGGTATGATTCAGTGGCATTGATTACACTCTAAATTTTATGCAACTGTCACCACCATCTATTTCCAAAGCTTTTAAAGTCATTCCAAGCAAAAACTCTAAACTATTCTAAACTATTAAAAAATAACTATTTCTCCCTCTTCTATCCCCTGTTAACCTTTAATCTATTGTCTGTCTCTGGATTTGCTTATTCCAGGTACTTCATGTAAGTGGAATAATACAATATTTATTCTTTTGTGTCTGCACTCTTTGATTTAGTATGATATTTTCAAGGCTCATGTAGTTTATCACAGGTACCAGAGCTTCATTCCTTTTTATGATTGAATGCTATTCCATTATATGGACATACCACATTTCATTTATCCATTCATCTGTTGAAGGACACTTCAGTTATTTCTACCTTTGGTTATTGTGAATAATGCTGCTGTGAACATTGGTGTACAAATGTCTGTTTCAATCCTTGCTTGCAGTTCCTCTGGGTATATGCTTAGGGCAGGAACGCTGGATCATATGGTTATTCTATATTTAGCTTTTTGAGGAACTGCCAAACAGTTTTCCACAGCAGTTGCACTATTGTATATTCCTACCAGTAATGCATGAGGGTCAATGCTTTTGCTTTTATACAAAGAATATTCCCCATCCTGTGACCTCTCTCCATTTTGACAGTGTCCTTCCTCAAAGGCTCATGTGGCAGGATCAGACCTGGAAACTAGGGCTCTTGACTCCCCATTCAGTGCATAATCAGATTGGAATATCATCTTTGGATGATATCCACTGTAACCTTCAGCTCTCATTGTTTGGGGGTGGTTTCTATTCCTAAAGATTCCAACCTGGCTTATGATTTCACCCCAGGACCTCTGGGTATGGGTTGGAAAGGAGTCCTTGCCTGACGTGGGGAATAATCCATCTAGACCATCTCCCCTTGTCTCTGTATCTTGCTCCTCTCTGTTTTTTCCTTGTTAAAATCTTCACCCTTTTCCTTTGCTCCCAGCATCCTTTCTTAGGTCTAACCGTGTACCTTAGCTGTATTGTCGCTGTTGCATTGGGCTCTCTTCTCTCCCCGCAGAGCCCCACTGGGCAGATCAATCAGGAGCTCAGCCTGACTACCCATCCTTGTGCTAGGGGACTCCACCCAGGAAGGCTGAGATTCGCTAGCTTGGCCAAGTATCAAGGAGAGAAACATGGATGAGCACAGAACAGGCTTTTGGGTTCAGTGGCCCTAAGATACCTTCCAACCCTCAGAATCCATAAACCTCTAGAACTCTATTCATAACAGGAAAATATACTTCCATGTGGCATTGAACCAAATTAGAAGAAATGCTTTGGCAGGGGACAGGCTTGCGTGTAGCTTGATTAATTAGGGGCCTATATCATGCATTGCAGTACACCTTCACTGCTCTTGCTATGGTTGTACATTAGCATTCAGCTGTTGCAGAGATTTAAATAGTACCTGTTTCCCTGAAGGCAAACTTCAAGGTCCATTCATTTGCTGTGGGCTAATATTTTTCCCAGGGGATAAAGTACTAGACTGTCAGCCCCTGGACTTGAAGAGACTGCGTTTACACAGTACAAGCAGAGCCTAAGGCAGTTTCCTTGCCTTTGTTTTTCTCTGTACCCTCCTGGGAAGGAGTTTTACACTTCTCATGCTTCCACTGTTTGATGGGAATGAGGGTGATGTGGTCTTTGCTCTTCTGGGAAAACTTCACATAGAAGACAATGGGACATCCATTTCTGTATCAACCTTGCTCTTGTTAAGGAAAAAAAAAAATGCAGGTACTTCTCTGGCAGTCCAGTGGTTAAGACTTTGCACTTCTATTGCAGGGGGCATGGGTTCTGTCTCTGGTCAGGGAACTAAGATCCCACATGCCTCATGGTGTGGCCTTAAAAAGAATTTTTTAAAAAGAAAAAAGAGATCACTGAGTTGTTGTTGTTTTTTTTTTTTAGTCAAGTAAGAAGGCATAAGGCTGGAAAGTGTAAGCAGCAATGGCAGGACTCCACATTTGCAGGGCCTCATACATGTTAGAGCCTTTTCATACTTAATCATTTATTTCATCATACATCCATCTTGAGTGGTTTTGGCAGGACAAAACCTGTTATCCCCATCTGTGTGAAAAGCATGTGTTATTTTAGCAAACAAGTACTGGGTACTGACTAAGGTTTTCTTTCTAATATTTATGGATTGCTCACTATATGCTAGGCAGGTGCCACTTGCTACTTCATCTAATGTACAAAGTGACCCTGTGAAATAGATCCTACTATTAACCCTATCTGGCAGATGAAGAAATGGAAGCACAGAAAAGTGATGTGCTTTACCCAGGATGTTAGTAAATGGCAGAACTAAGATCCGGGTTGTGGGGTCTGACTCCAGAACCTGGGTTGTGGGCTGTTCTGCTGCATTTGACCAAATTCACGCTATGAATTTCATGAGCAAATAGTTATTCATTGCACTTGAGAAATGCTGTGAAGGAAAAGGACGATGTACTGTGAGGAAATAAAATAAGGGTGCTAACTTAGTCTGGGGAGCAAGGAAAAGCTTCCTCAGGAAAGTAACCCTTAAGTGGAGGCCTGAAAGGGCAGCAGCAAGACAGGCGAGGGGAGGAGAGGCGGCCAGACAATGGGAAAAGCCCAGGCAAAGGCTGAGCGGAGGAAGGAGGCTGGTTCTTTGAGGGACCTGAAAGAGCCTGGCTTCTTTGCTGAGTAATAAATATGGGGGAGCGGGAAGAGATGAGGTTGAAGAGATACAGCCAGAGATGACTTTGTAGTCCATAGTAAGGATTCTGCTGGGTCTCAGCAGAGGCCATCAACCTACTGGACTTATCAAGTTCACTGTGGCTGCTGTGGGGAGATATGGGCCAAACGCAGAGGTAGGGAGAGTGGTCAGGAGACTGTTACAGTTCCTGCTGGTGAAAGGCTGGAGATGGAGAGAAATAAGCGGGTCAGGGGGCCTGTAGAAGGTAAAGTCTCAGTGACTGTCAGCAGGAAGGATGGATGGTAAGGAAATATTTTTACAAGGCATTCCTTCACCAAGTAATCCAGTGCTAAAGTCATTCATTTTTCATGTGGGAGTGATGTTAAATTCTGATGAGAGTAAAGGTGAAATGGATTAAAATATAGCCCATGTAGAACCTCTCTTCTAGTGCTATTATGTCTTCAAAAAGAAGGAGATATATTTTCCACACTTGTAGAGACCCTGAAAATATTCTTTCTGGGGGTGGGGAGGGATCAGGGAATCCTGTAGGTGTTTGGAGGATACAGTAAAAAGGGAAGAAGCTTTGTAACTGTGTGTTGGTGTGTGTGTTTCTGAGTGTGTGTGTGATGTGTTGGAAGCCAGTTTGTGAAAATCAGATCACAGAGCTCCTGAGAACAATTCCAGGCAGTGTTTCTAGGATGTTGCAAGAGCCCATATGAAAGGAAAGAAATCAACTGCTTGCTTGAACTTAAAGGATGCGCTTTAAAAAATTTACTTGAATTTATTAGATATTTTGTCATTGAGTGGATATAACCTGGTCTAATTTTGTCCTAACTTGGCACCCAGCTATTATTACATCCTGGCTAGTGATAAAGTGGATCGTCTTCTATAGTTTTCCAATAGACTCACATTTGAGGTTGCTTTGAGCATTTCCTTCCAAGCAGTAAAAGGTCATTGGTTGCAGGTGCTAGAACTATCCTGACTTTTATTTGTCCTCTCCTTGTGGTAGTGATAATAGCTATAGAGTAAGCCTAAAATAGCACATTCTGCAGGGAGATGCTGCCACATTCCAGTGAAAACCACCTAAGTTTGAAGGTTTTGGTTCTGCCAAGTGACTACTTATTTGGTAAACTAGAAAGGGAGGCAAGTCATTGCCTCAAAAAAAAGTGCAAGTGGGTGTCAAGGTCTTTGTCACCAAGCTGTTGCTTCTTGAATGGTGTTGTTTCCATGTGTGAGAGGAGCTGACCCATGAGACAAGAGAGGTTGCCTTGAACTTCACTACATTAGGCCATGACACAGAACCCAAGATGAGCAAACACATCACACAACCCATAGAGCCCACCCAACACCTTGAAATCACTTTGTTGAAAGAATCCTTCATTGTGAAATTTCTCCAAGAAATGTGATCTGCTTGATTCCATAATAAATCACCCTTGTACTTTTTCAGTGGACAATATTTACTTGATTTGAATAAATGGCTAGTGACGGGCATAAGGAAGCTCCTCGTTAAAGTGCATCAATTGATTAATGACTTGGGCCAGAATCACGTTACAGCTCTTGGCTGCATTATTAGTCATTTCACAATAATGGCTTTTTGTCACTTTACAATGCAATTTCCTTTATGGAAACTCAGTTATAGTCACATGAATTTGGAAAGGTTAGCTAGCAAGTATGTGACTTTACTTGCTCTGTGACCATACAGTGACTTTGGCTTTGCAGGAAAAATTTATGAAGCGCTTGGACAGGGTGCCCTTAGGAACAATCCCCAGTGATGTGTAGAATCGTAGAGCTGGGTAAATCTTTAGTTCATTTCCTGCCAAAGCCCTTAGTGTTACAGAGGGGGAAACTGAGGTACAGAAGAGACGTCAGGGCTGCCCACCCTGTGTCAGCATATTTCCCAGATGACTCTGCTGTGCCTTGTACTGAGCTAGGTGCTGGGAAGATACATGACTTTGGTCTTAAGTCTACCCTCTAGCGGGGGAGATAAAACTGCACACAAGCATTTGAAGATAGCATATGGCAATATATTAAGCAGAAGCAAGTGTGGCCTGGGTTGAGTTTCATAGCCGTGCTCCACACTAGGGTCATTCCACGTGCCAGGGTGGAAAATGGAGCGAGTTCTGAGGCTGAGCAGAGCAGTGAGACCATCGTCCCATCGTGCAACACAAAGCTGGGCCATGTGTGGCTTCAGTCTGGGTCACGTATGCAAACCATTGGCAGAGTCAGAGACTCACACTTAGAAACAGTGTGACTGTAAGATCAGAGAAGCCTGAAGTTCCTTCCACATGGGATTTTCTTCCTCTTCACTCTGGAAATGTCTTTACAAATGGAAGATTGGAACAGTACCCCAATTAAGAGCATTGGTTAGAAGGCCGGAAGGACATAGATAGGAGTCCCAGCCCTGTCACTTTGTTATTGTATGACTTTGACCAAATTATCTCACTTGAGTTTATTTTCTCATCTGTAAATGCAAATAATAATTAATGACTGCCTCACATAATTTTGTGAAGAGCAACTGAGATAATGCATAATGCACAGCCCCATGTCTGATACAGAGCTATGCTTATTATGGGGATCCATTATTAATATACCCAACTCAACTATGCTGTTTCCTCATTTGCTGCTAGCAATGAGAGAGAGGAGAGAGAGAGTGTGTGCATGTATGTGCTTCCATACACCATGTTCTGGCTATGTTAGCCATCAAGGAGAGAAATCTGGATGTGAAATCCAACTGGTTTCATAATGAATAGCTCTTTAAATGGCCCCAAACAGCAAATGATGTTAAGGCGGAAACAAGGAACAAGGAAACCATTTGTAAGTGGTCCTGTCAGTTGTTAGATTTTTACCAATCGATTTCTTTTTTCAGGCACAGAGGAAGCCTATGTTTCCCAGACTCTCCCTGGTGAGCTCAGACAATGTGACACATTCTGTCCAATAAGATGTGGGAAGGGGTGATGTGCTCCACTTCCAAGCTGAACATAAAACCATCCGTGTGATCCCCTACTCCCTCCACTCTTAATTCTTCTCCCATGGTCTCGTGTTCCAGGTGGAATAACTACTATATAACTACTAACTGGAAAGAACACACATCCCTGGGTCACTGCTTATAGGGGTCTCAACTCCACAACCATGTTAACATTCAGTGAACCATCACATTGCTGAAGGAACTTAGAATATATTCCCTAGATTATTTACTCTCAATGAGCCATTCATGGTCAGTCATTCAGTAGCATTCTTCATACTTTTGCTAACTTTTTATCCATTTGTGCCTACCAGTGAACATTCAAATTCCTTTCTTCTGTAGTAATTCAGAATTATTTAAGGTAGATGATGAGTAACTATTTTTATCGGGGTTAAATAGTGATCTTTTGTGGTTATCCATTTACTCCTTAAACTCAGATTAGATTTGCCTTTTCACCATTAAGTATTATATTGGTTGTGAGTTTGTCATAAATAGCTGTTATAATATTGACATGCATCCCCTCTATACCCATTTGGTAAGAATTTTTATCACGAATAAATTTTGAATTTTATCAAATGCTTTTTGGCATCTATTGAGATGATCATGTGTTTTTTATCTTTTCTTTTGTTGATGTGGTATATCACATTGACTGATCTGCATATGTTGAACTATCCTTTTGACCCTGTGATGAATTCAACTTAGTCATGGTATATGATCTTTTTTATATGTTGTTGTATTTGGTTTGCTAACATTTTTGTTGAGAATTTTGCATCTATATTCATCAGAAATACTGATCTATAATTTTCTTTTTTGGTAGTGCCTTTGTCTGATTTTGGTATCAGGGTGATGGTAACTTCATAGAATGTCTTTGGGAGTGTTCCCTCTTCTTCAATCATTTGGAAGAGTTTCAGAAAGATCAGTAGAAGTTCTTTTTTGTGTGTTTGGTAGAATTTACCTATGAAGCTATCTGTCCTAGACTTTTGTTTGTAGGGAGGTTTTTATTTATTATTTTTATTATTACAAATTCTATTTCATTTTTGATAAATCTTCAAATGATCTATTTTCTCTTGATTAAGTTTTGGTGGACTATATGTTTCTAGAAATGTGTCCATTTCTTCTAATTTATTGAATTTACTGGATTATAATTGTCAGATCAGATTTGGGAATGATTAGAATTGATGTCAAAGAAGGTTTTATCTCATCCTCCAAACCCACTTCCAGTATTGAGTAAATGAGGAAGCTGCAGTAGTTTTCAGTTGTCTAGGATAACCTAGCTCACCGGTGGAAGCATGAGGATGTGACTTTTCAGCTCAGTGCTCTTCCTACTGCCAAGTGCTGCCTTCAGTCATCTAATGGGGTCAGGAGGAAGTCGGACACAAAAGAGTAAGTTCTGTAAGGGAGAAAGTGCCAGCAAGCATCAGGAGAGCAAAGTAGACTCTTGGGGAGGAGGGGTATAGAATTTTCAGGTAAAGACAACAAACAGGTAGGGAGATATACAGCTAGATTTGCAGGAATGGAGGGGCAGCTTCATATAACCTCATTCTTGCTAAGGCCTGAATTTGTTATGGCACATGACATGTTCCAAACACAGCAGAAACAATATCACATGTCCCATAAACTCTTCTACAGTGTGACCTTATTATCCCCCATCAAGAGATGGTGTCTAAGTCCCCCGCCTTGACTCTGCTCTGCCAGTGACTTTCTAATGATGAACAAAATGTGTCTGAAGTGATATGTGTGACTTGGAAGGCTAAGTGCAAAAAAGCCATGCAGCTTTTGTCCAGTTCTCTTAGAATACTTGCTGATGGAACAGCCAACCTCCACATAGGAAATATAGCCACCCTGAGCCCATCATATATATATGTGATATATGTGTGTGTGTGTGTATGTGTGTGTGTGTGTGTGTGTGTGTATCTCCACCTGAGCTAGTGGAGGTGATGGAATTCCAGTTGAGCTATTTTAGTCCTAAAAGATGATGCTGTGAAAGTGCTGCACTCAATATGCCAGCAAACTTGGAAAAGTCAGCAGTGGCCACAGGACTGGAAAAGATCAGTTTTCACTCCAATCCCAAAGAAAGGCATTTCCAAAGAATGTTCAAACTACTGCACAATTGCACTCATCTCAACACTAGCAAAGTAATGCTTAAAGTTCTCCAAGCAAGGCTTCAACAGTACATGAACCAAGAACTTCCAGATGTTCAAGCTGGATTTAGAAAAGGCAGAAGAACCAGAGATCAAATTGCCAACATTCGTTGGATCATAGAAAAAGCAAGATAATTCCAGAAAAAAACATATACTTCTGCTTTATTGACTATGCCACGCCTTTAACTGTGTGTATTACAGCAAACTGTGGAAAACTCTTAAAGAGATGGGAATAACAGACTGCCTTACTTGCCTCCTGAGAAATCTGTATGCAGGTCAAGAAGAAACAGTTAGAACCGGACATGGAATAACTGACTGGTTCCAAATTGGGAATGGAATACATCAAGGCTGTATATTGTCACCCTGTTTATTTAACTTAAATGCAGAGTGCATCATGTGAAATGCCAGACTGGATGAAGCACAAGCTGAAATCAAGATTGCCAGGAGAAATATCAATAACCTCAGATATGCAGATGACACCACCCTTATGTCAGAAATCAAAGAGAAACTAAAGAGCCTCTTGATGAAAGTGAAAGAGGAAAGTGAAAAAGTTGGCTTAAAACTCAACATTCAAAAAGCGAAGATCATGGCATCTGGTCTTATCACTTCATGGCAAATAGATGGCGAAACAGTGGAAACAGTGAGAGACTTTATTGTCTTGGGCTCCAAAATCACTGTAGATGGTGACTGCAGCCATGAAATTAAGCCTTGCTCCTTGGAAGAAAAGCTATGACCAACCTAGACAGTATATTAAAAAGCAGAGACATTACTTTGCCTACAAAGGTCCATCTAGTCAAAGCTATGGTTTTTCCAGTAGTCATATATGGATGTGAGGGTTGGACCATAAAGAAAGCTGAGTGCCAAAGAATTGATGCTTTTGAACTGTGGTGTTGGAGAAGACTCTTGAGAGTCCCTTGGACAGCAAGGAGATCAAACCAGTTAATCACAAAGGAAATCAGTCCTGAATATTCATTGGAAGGACTGACGCTGAAGCTGAAATTCTGATACTTCACCTGATGCAATGAACTGACTCATTGGAAAAAAACACTGATGCTGGGAAAGATTGAGGGCAGGAGAAGAAGGTGACAACAGAGGATGAGATGGTTGGATAGCGTCACTGACTTGATGGATATGAGTTTGAGAAATCTCCAAGAGTTGGTGATGGACAGGGGGGCCTGGCATGCTGCAGTCCATAGGGTCACAAACAGTCGGACATGACTGTGTGACTGAACTGACCTGAGTGACTCCTTTGACAGATACATGTAGTGGTAGAGATGTTTTGGGACTTCTAAACCCAGGCTAGAAGAGGACTTGGGCAGCTTCTATTTTGGCTCTTTGGAGGAGACTAGCCTTTATGATGGAGAAGGCAATGGCACCCCACTCCAGTACTCTTGCCTGGAAAATCCCATGGACGGAGGAGCCTGGTGGGCTGCAGTCCATGGGGTCGCGAAGAGTCGGACACGACTGAGAGACTTTACTTTCACTTGTCACTTTCGTGCATTGCAGAAGGAAATGGCAACCCACTCCAGTATTCTTGCCTGGAGAATCCCAGGGACGGGGGAGCCTGGTGGGCTGCCGTCTATGGGGTCGCACAGAGTCGGACACGACTGAAGCGACTTAGCAGCAGTAGCAGCAGCAGCCTTTATGAAAAGAGTCCAACTACCCTCACCTAGACGGCCGTGCCAGGAGAAGCTCAACCTTGCCATCTGGACAGGCCACATGGAGAAGAACCCAAGGCTCTGGCTGCCAGCCCCAGCTGCCAGCCCACACCAACCTGCCAGTTCTGTGAGTAGGGTCAACTTGGAAGTAGACTCTCCCACTGCAGTCAGTCTGCCCCAGCTGCCAGCTCATGGAGCAGAGGTGAGTTCACCTATGAGACCAGCTCAAACTGCAGAATCACAAACAGATCAATGGTATAGAGGTACCACGAATTTTGAGGGGGCTTGTCATATACAGACAGAGAACCAAAGTAGTAAGAAAAAGGCATAGGGCTGGCCCTCTACTT
The DNA here is from genome assembly GCF_054371585.1 of Giraffa tippelskirchi. NCBI lineage: Eukaryota > Metazoa > Chordata > Mammalia > Artiodactyla > Giraffidae > Giraffa > Giraffa tippelskirchi. The sequence goes on along the minus strand of NC_137286.1, from coordinate 32,740,059 downwards.
GAGGAAGTAGACCAAGTAAATGCCAGGGCAGAGGCTTAGGAATTCAGGGACAGGCCAGAGCATCAGATTCATAAGCGTGGCTGAGAGAGATAAAACAGTTTCCAAAAAGAGAGTCTGTAGCAAAAATTAGACAAAGTGGAAGAAGAGAGAGCAGGGCCAAGGAGAGGATTCCTGAGAACAATGGTAAATGAAGCAGGTTTGGGATTTTCTGAAGTGTCAGACCAAAGTTTTAAATATTCTTTTCCATTATGGTTTATCGTAGGATACCGAATGTAGTTCCTTGTGATGTACAGTTGTTTATCTACATAAAAACGCTTATGTCCTTTCCCCAGAGGCGATAGGAACATCACATTCCCCAACTGATCTCGGTCCTCCTATGCCCATGGAGGCTTGCTCCCTCTCATGTCCTTAGAACACTAGCTCATCCTGATAATGATGAAATATTTTGATATATAAATTTCTGAGTAATTTTTATTGACATGGTGAAATGCTCACAATATCAATTATTTTTAAAAGAATCCCAAACCACCCTGAAACTAACACATTGTAAATCAACTATGCTTTAATTTTTAAGAAGGCTAAAAATGGTTAAAAAAAAGAGAAAGAGCGAGAGAAAGAATCCAAAATCATATAATATCCACAATATTTAAATATGTAATGGGGTGGAAATTTCATTATTTTAACTGCTGGCAGTAACATTCCTCTTAGAGGGCAAACTATCCTTGCTTTAGAAAATAACTTGACGTAAGTCGTTGGGTTAGAAGGGAAATCTGGGGGTGGGAGAGCTCATAGGAGCTTGAGCAATAGCAGGAAGCAGCTAAATTGCTCTGTAAGAGGCAAGTTCAGGGAAGGATGGCAAGGGAGGTCCTCCCAGGCTGAGGACAGCAGGGCCAAACATGGCTGCTGGGGATTTTCTGGCAGAGATCTATAAGAAGGGCCTGGCTGATGTCCTACTTGAAGCTGTTCCCTGCAGTGTATATTTCTCCTCACCAACCTTAGCTTGCCACAGGCACAAGTGTTTCATGTAAGTGAGGCTGTGCGCGTGTGTGTGTGTGCACATACACAAGTGTGTGTGTTGGAGTAAAGAGCAGAGATGGCATTTGTGGAGGTAAAAGCTGGACCTTAGAACTGCCATCAAGAAGTAAACTTCTCAATCTGCAGGAATTGAGGGGAAGGCATTGGACTTCTACAAGGAGTGGAATGGGGTTGGCATCATTTTACCTAGACCTCAAGATCTATAACTATATAGCTAGAACGAAGAATCAAATGTTAAGATGAGTTGTCTCATGGTAAGGATAATTTTCTTCTTTAAAATTTCCTCTATTAATAATCCATGTTTTCTACAATGAGCATTTATTATTTTTAAAGTCAAGAAAAAAATTTTTAAACAGACTCATTCTGAACCTCCCTGACTTTAGCCATCACGTTAGGAAGGATTTAACAAATCAATCTCACAGTGAGAGTTAATGGCTAATAAGGAATAAGGCTATATTTGCAGGAACACGCACATTTTCACAGGGGACTCCTAGAGACGGTAATTCTATAGGACAAAGGAATATAATTTCAAGGAGAGTAAGACAAGCATGATTTAAACAAAGCAGCTCCTGTTCTACCTGCCTGAAGACTAATCTTTTCCTTTAGCTAAAAATGTGGATAAATCCTAGAATTGGAGGAGAATTCTATTTCACGAGTGATGTCTAAGAAAAGGAGAGCTCTTCAAGGCCTACATACACTTACCTGTGGAAATTCTGGCTCTGTTAGGGAGAATAGTGGGTCTTGAACTGTCATGGATTATTTTGTATTGGAATTTTTTATTAGATCTTGGGAACATTAGTCTTCTTGCCCTCCAGTGTGGACAAAATCCCAAATGGCTAGAAGCCCAGTATTTGGTGGATGTACCATTCCTGAGGCCAGGGACCCAGCTACATCCCTATGTCCTAGCCTGAGACATACAAAAAGATTATTATTATTAATGACTATCATAACTACTGATAAGTGTTTGCAAGAACAGGTCTTGTTCTAATTTATTTATTTTATGTTGTATATGTGTGAACATTTAAATTCTACTCTCTTAGAGAGTACAGGCAGAGAGGGAGGGAAATGGAGTTTTGGAGTTTGGAGTTTTTCTTCTTCCTTGTTGAGAGGATGCAGTAGGGGTCAGTAATTCCTTCAGAATTCAAGTGGGGACCCCTTGGAAATGAACGAAAAGACTTTCATATTTCTCTAGCACATGAATAAGGGCTTGGACTCCTGGCATCCCCATTCCCGCCTCACACATTAGATGGATCCTTTGGATCAGCCTTGCTTTGGGGCTTCGTTTGAAAGCATGCTCTCTAAGAGGCTGGGAGGCTGAGCCAATTCCCAGAAAGGCTGCTCCTGTCCGGCAACACAAGAGGGCAGTATTTCAACAGGCCTGAGATTTCGCATGCATCATAGCGTGTGCATCCACTATCTTCAGCAAAAAGCCCTGTTGGACTGATTATTTCAGCTCAAGAATTTCAGAGTCCAGGGGAGGATGCATTTTAATGACTCCAGGGAACGGATCAAATTAAACACATTATCCCGGATTTTCTTCCCTCGCCTCCTCTCACCCGCCTGCTCCACGGCGTCTGTCTGCGCTTCATGGGTCTCAGCCCCCGCCCTGAAGCAGCGCCTCTGCAGAGCCACAGTCCTTGCTAAGGAACCAAGGGCCAGAAAAGGAACCAAGGGCCGGAAAAGGTTTCTGCCGCTTGTCTCGGCGCAGATTCTCCAAGGTCACCTTCCAGCAAGATAAACTCAGGAATCCCTGAAAGTGGCCTGCCTGGCCAGCATGTCTGCAGCTGGACAGAGAAAACCAAACCCAGGTCCCACATCTTGTGCATACTTCTGTTCTACACCCTGTTGTAGGGGCTTTACATATATTATCTCTAATCTTCCCAACAGCCTTGCAAGAAAAATACTTTTGCCAAAAGGCTGGTGAGGTTTAAAAAAAAAAAATAGAGGTTAAAAAAAAAGTCCAATATCAGGAAACTAGTAAATGCTGAGCTGGGACTTACACCAGGATGTCTGGCCCCAACGCCTGGAATATACATCTCATTCGTGTACTCAGTCATGTCTGACTCTTTGTGCCCCCATGAACTGTAGCCTGCCAGGTTCTTTTAACCATTTGGGGCTCTCCAGCTCTCCAGCTGGAGTGGGTTGTCATTTCCTCCTCCAGGGGATCTTTCCAACCCAGGGATCCAACACAAGTCTGCAGCATCTCCTGCATTGGTAGACTGATTCTTTACCACTGAGCCACCTGGGAAGCCCATGGAATATACATAGCATTCCCCTAAAGCTGAGTCCCTACTTCTCTTATCCTTGTAAGTTGCCCATGACACTTGGCTAGACCATGAAGTGCAAACACTAAATGATTTCCCTAGTTGGGGGCAGAGGGGTAGGCTGCTTCTTTGGGCATCTTCGGTACAAACTTCAGGTTCTTTTCATCCTTATCCTCTGCAGCTCCTGGAATATCCTAGCATTTAATGGGTGTTCAGTGTTGCAGAGACTGACTAACTTGCATTTAAATTCTGTTACTACCCTTTGGATTATTTGACAGATTTACTCATGATTTAAAATTTTTTGTTTCTCTCACCTATATAGAAATTGTTTTTGCCCAGCTTCTTGTTAAAACACTCTCAGAAACCTGCAAAGAAGTGTTGTATTTGCTTTCTCAGCTTTATTTTCACTGATAAAATATATAAGTGATTTCTAAAAAAAAAAAAAAAAAGAGGAGGCAGAACTAACTAATCAATCAAAACAAACAGCTGTAATCTGATTTTAGAACCATCTGCATGATAAGAGTAGGCTGAGGAGACATAATTTCCTATCACAGTGGGATAACATGCAAATGGAATTTAAACTCCAGGCTCCTTCCCCTCACGGAATGTCAGAGAAGTACCCAGCAGAATGTGTTTATGAATGGAAAAACCAATGGTGTGATATTTTCTCTTAGGTTATTCTCAATCTCGTTTTCATAAAGGGACAAAATAGCTCTAAACATTTCTAAATATTTCACTCCATATGGCCTGAATCCCAAACTTAAAAATATCTACCAACTGCCCACGGGGAAGGTTTTTAAAAGAAAAAGAAAGAATCCATTTTGTTGGAAAAATCTCTTCAGAAAAGTTTTCCCAGTGTGGAATATGGGCTGCCTGCCTTGTAATGATGTTGTATCTGTTCATTTGAAGCCTGGACAGTTGTTAGCCATGGTATGAAGGTGTTGCACTAGGTGGAAAGTTGGACCAGAGAACCCCTGGGGAAGGTTCTGAGATTCTTGTGAACAAAGCCCATGAATGGTCATTGCATGTAGCCTTAACTAAGTCCACCATATTATCTTGCGAAACACTGGGACCAGTGGCCTAACCTTTCTTGTGCTGTGTGAGAGGGCTATTCAACCTTCCCCAGAACCATTTTCCAACTCCTGCAAACCAGGACAGGCCACAGGCTGTGAATCATACTTCAAAGAAGAACGAGAGAAACTGCAGTCATCCAAAATGGGTCCCCACCGAGAGAAATGGGTTAGGAAACTGTAGCTGTACCTAAAATGAGAAAGCTCTATGGTTCTCCTCACTATCTTGAAAACCAGCTGGTACACGACAGATGCAGTTTTTCAGCACAAGCCCTGTGATTCTTTCCTTCAACTGTGAACCCAAACCCCATGCCCCTAGTGAGGGAACAGACAGGCCGATACACTGATGCCCTCTCCCAAGGCCCGCAGAACACTGCAACGTGGTCCCTCACAGATGAGCAGAGCAGCGGCCCCCACATCAAGTGGCACTGGACATTTCATCTACTGTCACCCTTTCCTTCACCTGTTAAATACTGAGTGTCTGCGATGTGCCAGGCACTGTGGCAGGTGTGTGGGGCAGAGCAGTGAGCGAGGAAGATAAGGTTCGAACATTCTAATGGGAGAGACAGTAAAATAGTGAATAAATAATAAAATAGTAGTAATAACTGATATGAGGAAAATAGAACATGGAAGTTGGAAAGAGAGGTTCTGGGTAACTTCTTTAGTATGGCCATTGAGGGAAGCTTCCCTGAGGAGTGGGTTCAATGAGAAGAAGCCAGCCAGACATAGAGCTGGGTGAGAACGTTCCAGGCAGAGAGAAAAGTGAGTTCAAAAGCCATAAGGTGGAGGCCTCCATGGACTGGAGAAACATAAAGAAGGCCAGTGGGGCTGGTGTGTCATGAGTGGAGAAGATTGGGTATGAGATAAGGTCAGTGGGAGAGGCAGCTGTGATATAACCGGGGAGTAACTGAATCTTGACTGCATTTTGGACTGTGAGACCAGCCTTTTAGATATTTTTTAAACAAATAAAATCTCTTTTTATTATGAGACATAAAATCATTCTGTCAAATTCCTACAAAAGCATCTGAAGACTGGCCGTCAGTTTCTGAGCTTGTATGGTTGCAGATGGGCACCAGGTTTCTGTATCACTCTTTGAATAGCTGGCACTGGGGAGCTCAGCCTTCCTTAGTTTCTCCCCTGACTCAGTTTCCCTAAGTGGTGTGAGGTAAAAAAAAAAAAAAAAAGATTCTTGTCTTTCACCAACTTTGAAAAAACATATCAAGCATCCATTTTCTCTGGGATGTAAGTGAAAGGCCAATATTTCAAAATCTCCCAAGCACCGGTAATTTTTTCCATTATATCTCTAAAACCCATCTGAGGGTTTTCCCTTAGAGTCCCATCAAATCAGCACTCTTTGCTGATCTGAACAATTTTTAAAACATCATGTTATTATAGCTAACTACGAAACAGCCCAGAAAAGGAATGACATCAGTGGTGGGGTTTAGTACCTGCTGAAGCCTCAGGCTCTGCCACACACAGCTCCACCTCACTAGCGTGTACATTTTCCCCTTGCATTTTCTATATTACATTTATATCTTATGTATAAAGGAACGTAGAATATTATTAATCTTGGAACATAGTTTTAGATAAGAAACAATCAAAAGACATCTACAGAGAGTCTCTGTGAGACTTGGTGCTTTAGAAGGTGGTCTGCTCTCCCGTGGGGCTTCCCTTGTGGCTCAGGGGTGAAGAATCCACCTGTCAATGCAGGAGATGCAGGTTCGATCCCTGGGTCAGGAAGATACCCCGGAAGAGCAAATGGTAACACACTCCAGTATTCTTGCTGGAAAAATCCCATGGACAGAGAAACCTGGTGGGCTCTAGTCCATGGGGTTGCAGAGAGCTGGACATGACTTAGTATGCATGCACTGTCCAACCACGTGCTACATGCATGCTAAATTGCTTTAGTTGCATCTGATCCTATGCAACCCTATGGACTAAAGCCTGCCAGACTCCTCTGTCCATGGGATTCTCAGGCAAGAATACTGGAGTGGGTTGCTGTGCCCTCCTCTGGGGGATCTTCCCGACCCAGGAAATGAACCTGTGTCTCTTATGTCTACCTGCATTGGCAGGCGGGTTCTTTACCACTAGCGCCATCTGGGAACTACACTTAATATAAAATCAGGTTCACATTCCTGTGGACCTTCGTCTTCCACCTTCCTCTGTGGCTCTTTCATTTTAGAATGAAGTGTCCTCCCTGCTTTGATCTCTGCCCTCCATCCAAATCTTACTGTGAGCTGGCTGCCAACCAGTCCTGTCAAGTCACCCCAGGTGATGGTTTAGCAGCCTGGAGTTGAATCCTAGCCCGCTTATAACTAGCAGTTTGTCTTGGACATGCAGCTTAACCTCTCCCAGTTGTAATGCCTTTGTTCATAAGACCTCTAGACTTGCTTAACAGCCAGCAGGATAATTTGAAGAGACTGGATGGTGAATGGTTATCCTTGTGTGGAGCAACTCTAATGGAATGGGTGTTTAAAAGATATGAGAGAGACCTTTGATACAGTGTGGGCAAGCCTGTGTACTGACCTAGAATCCAGAAATATTCATCTCTGTACTCTCTGGACTTTGCTGTATGTCTGGACCCTTATCTTAGTTAGAACATTCAAATAGAAAAAGGACAAAATGGTTAGTATTCATTTTTGTTTGACTTCCAAACCAAGTTCTTAAGAATTAAAAGGAAAGAACTTGAGATGATCAGGACATAGTGTAGGCCCTCACAAAGGTTAATGAGAATTGGAGGATGAGGCTTATGGCTGTGCCTTTCTCTTCAGGAGAGAGTATGAGGGTCATTTGGGGTGGGGAGGGTGAAGAAATCAGAAGGTGATTGTGGACACAGCTGTGGAGGTGAAACTGTGTACAAGCCCCTGTGTCTTTGTCTTTGGAAGTAAAATGTTATCTCAAGAGTTAATGACTGGGAAACGTGAAGACATAGAAACAGAGGGTAGCTGTTGGGCTAAGGAACTAGTAACAATTTAGACTATAATTCTGCCATGTAACAGAATCACCAAATTTATCTGAAAGATACAGATAAAGGCCTGACACACATTCTTAAGTTGTTTTTACTGGAAGAGGAAAACTGCTGACCATAAGAACATAGACGCCAGACTGGTTGAAACCAGAAGGTTGATGATGCTTGAAACTTCACCTTGATGCCAGTCAATCCAAGAACTGTCCACGAGCTGCTCACACCCTGCTCCTTCAACACTATAAAACTCCCCTACCCCCTCCAGGGTGGATCACAGGGTCCTCAGGGCATTAGCCCACTGTGGCCCCCTTTGCCTAGCAAAACAATTAAAGCTTCTCTTTTCTACTTCACCCAAAACTCTGTCTCCATGTTTCTATTCGTCCCCGGGGGAACAGAGGCCACATGAAGGAGTAGCTGACTGAGTTGTGTTGAGTTCAGTCCAGTCACTCAGTCGTGTCCAACTCTTTGTGACCCCATGAACTGCAGCACGCCAGGCCTCCCTGTCCATCACCAACTCCCGGAGTCCACCCAAACCCATGTCCATTGAGTTGGTGATGCCATCCAACCATCTCATCCTCTGTCATACCCTTCTCCTCCTGCCCTCAATCTTTCCCAGCATCAGGGTCTTTTCAAATGAGTCAGCTCTTCCCATCAGGTGGCCAAAGTATTTGAGTTTCAGCTTCAACATCAGTCCTTTCAATGAACACCCAGGACTGATCTCCTTTAGGATGGACTGGTTGGATCTCCTTGCAGTCCAAGGGACTCTCAAGAGGCTTCTCCAACACCACAGTTCAAAAGCATCAATTCTTCTGCGCTCAGCTTTCTTCATAGTCCAACTCTCACATCCATACATGACCACTGGAAAAACCATAGCCTTGACTAGACGGACCTTTGTTGGCAAAGTAATGTCTCTGCTTTTAAATATGCTATCTAGGTTGGTCATAACTTTCCTTCCAAGGAGTAAAGGTCTTTTAATTTCATGGCTGCAATCACCATCTGCAGTGATTTTGGAGCTCAGAAAAATAAAGTCAGCCACCATTTCCACATCTATTTGCCATGAAGTGATGGGACCGGATGCCGTGATCTTAGTTTTCTGAATGTTGAGCTTTAAGACAACTTTTTCACTCTCCTCTTTCTCTTTCATCAAGAGGCTCTTTAGTTCTTCACTTTCTGCCATAAGGGTGGTGTCATCTGCATATCTGAAGTTATTGATATTTCTCCCAGTAATCTTGATTCCAGCTTGTGCTTCCTCCAGCCCAGCGTTTCTCATGATGTACTCTGCATATAAGTTAAATAAGTAGGGTGACAATATACAGCCTTGATGTACTTCTTTTCCTATGGAACCAGTCTGTTGTTCCATGTCCAGTTCTAACTGTTGCTTCCTGACCTGCATACAGATTTCTCATGAGGCAGGTCAGGTGGTCTGGTATTCCCATCTCTTTCAGAATTTTCCAGTTTATTGTGATCCACACAAAGGCTTTGGCATAGTCAATAAAGCAGAAATAGATGTTTTTCTGGAACTCCCTTGGTTTTTCGATGATCCAACAGATGTTGGCAATTTGATCTCTGATCCTCTGCCCTTTCTAAAACCAGCTTGAACATCTGGAAGTTCACGGTTCACGTATTGCTGAAGCCTAGCTTAGAGAATTTTGAGCATTACTTTGCTAGCATTTGAGATGACTGCAATTGTGCAGTAGTTTGAGCATTCTTTGGCATTGCCTTTCATTGGGATTAGAATGAAAACTGACCTTTTCCAGTCCTGTGGCCACTGCTGAGTTTTCCAAATTTGCTGGCATATTGAGTGCAACACTTTCACAGCATCACCTTTGAGGATTTGAAATAGCTCAACTGGCATTCCATCACCTCCACTAGCTTTGTTCGTAATGATGCATCCTAAGGCCCACTTCACATTCCAGGATGTCTGGCTCTAGGTGAGTTATCACACCATCGTGATGATCTAGGTTGTGAGATCTTTTTTGTACAGTTCTGTGTATTCTTGCCACCTCTTCTTAATATCTTCTGCTTCTGTTAGGTCCCTACCATTTCTGTCCTTTATTGAGCCCATCTTTGCATAAAATGTTCCCTTGTTATCTCTAATTTTCTTGAAGAGGTCTCTAGTCTTTCCCATTCTATTGTTTTCCTCTATTTATTTGCATTGATAGCTGAGGAAGGCTTTCTTATCTCTCCTTGCTATTCTTTGGAACTCTGCATTCAAATGAGTATATCTTTACTTTTCTCCTTTGCTTTTCGCTTCCCTTCATTTCACAGCTATTTGTAAGGCCTCCTCAGACAGCCATTTTGGTTTTTTGCGTTTCTTTTTCTTGGGGATGGTCTTAATTCCTGTCTCCTGTACAATGTCCCGAACCTCCGTCCATAGTTCATCAGGCACTCTGTCTATCAGATCTAGTCCCTTAAATGTATTTCTCATTTCCACTGTATAGACATAAGGGATTTGATTAAGGTCATACCTGAATGGTCTAGTGGTTTTCTCCACTTTCTTCAATTTCAGTCTGAATTTGGTAATAAGGAGCTCATGATCTGAGCCACAGTCTGCTCCCGGACTTGTTTTTGCTGACTGTATAGAGCTTCTCCGTCGTTGGCTGCAAAGAATATAATCAATCTGATCTCAGTATTGACTATCTGGTGATGTCCATGTGTAGAGTCTTCTCTTTTGTTGTTGGAAGAGGGTGTTTTCTATGACCAGTGTGTTCTCTTGGTAAAACTGTTAGCCGTTGACCTTCTTCCTTCTATACTCCAAGGCCAAATTTGCCTGTTACTCCAGGTATTTCTTGATTTCACCAGAAGGGTCTATCTCCCACCCCAGGTCTGGGTCCTTGGGGTGCAAAAGGGGACACAGAAGGCACTTACTAGGGAGCTGAGGCTGGAAGGCTAAAGCCAGAGGCCTGAGGTCTGGGGGGCCTGGCCTGGGCTGGCTGGGTCTGCTAGGGGCCTCATCTTTCTGTGGGGAAAGCCTAGGAGAGCAGCCTTCCTGAGCAGCCTAGGAGAGGCCACTGACCAGGACTCACTGCCACCCCCACACAGCTCATGGAGCCAGTGGGTGGGTCCTTGAGACGGGAGAGATGCCGGTGTAGACATTCTTCTGATTGGTTGGTGGTGATGTAAGTGGTAGTTACCATCATCAACCTTCTGATTCCAATTTGTCTGGGATCCATGCTTGTGGGCATTCAGTTAACTTCTCCCACCTGGTGTGGGTTTCAGTATTGCAAAAACAACTCAAAGATACTATGTATATTCCTTGAGGGGGCAACCAGGACCCTGGCCAAGAGGGAACTAGTGTTCTTATTTGTTTTTTTCTTCCTCCCTTGTCTCTGCATCATTTCCCTTCCCTGATTAGCAACTGTTTGAACCTCTCTGTTGGAACTCTGGGAAGGTCTTGAAGGCTGAATGAAGCCCATTTCCTATTATCAAGAAAAAAAGAGGTACACAAAAAGACTTTTGTGCCCAGGAGCCCCATAGGATCCTGCTGGGTTTCAGGACCTTGACTACAGAGGGATGAATGGTGTAGGAAAAAAACAGTGCTGAGACCTGTGTGGGGCTGCGTCATGGGGAAAACTGACCTTATTACACATTCTCTGTGATCAATTATGATGACTGGCACAGGGAGGGGAGGATGATGGAGTTTGAAGGAATCCAATATATAGCATCATTTCCCCTAACATTTGGAGTGCAGCTGTATCTTGAGAGGCAGACAAGCATTTGAATTTGGGGAGCCAGAAACATGAGACTTTGAATAAGTAGCTTTAGGCCTTAGGAGAAATAAACATGAGTCACATGATTTTTTTTTTTTTAATGCTTTAGAGGTTTATAGGACTTTGTTGTGACACATGGCTGGTTTTTACAGTTATGTGATTGTCTTTTGACCAGTGGGGTTGGACTGTCAGCTTAAGGCTTTAGATTGTAGTAAGCATAGTCCAGTGGAATTTTTACCTAGCAGTTAATGGCAACTTTATCCACAGGCAAGTAGCTGTTTATAAACAGGCAGGGGAGCAAGAGCCAGCCTTACAAACAGGCCAGAGCTGCACTGGCTTCAGTAAACACAAGGAGGAGCTGAGGCAAGGTTTTTGATTAGAAAAGAAAATGTTTTTAGATGTCAGCTTTTAAGGTGAGGGAATGACACAGTTTTTGTTGTTTTGCTTGCCTTCAAATCTATAATCTAAGATTTTCAAAAGCAAAAGAAGCTACATTTCATGTGTCCTAAAAACCATTTAGGAGAAGGCAATGGCACCCCACTCCAGTACTCTTGCCTGGAAAATCCCATGGACGGAGGAGCCTGGTGGGCTGCCGTCTATGGGGTCGCACAGAGTGAGACACGACTGAAGCGACTTAGTAGGAGCAGCAAAAACCATTCATGTGTGAGGTTCTCATTTTAAAATGATGTGCCAGGTATAGATAGGCTAGATCAGCCACACAGCTGATCTTCCTGTTGTATTTTGAAAACTTAACAGGACTATAGCCAAGTATAGACAGGGACATTATAAAATGATAATGTGGTCACCAAAAGGCCATACCCATTCTAAATGAACCTGAGCCTAATAACAGAGTTCACGCTCTCCCCACAGGCTGTGGGAGGCGCTGCTTCAGATGGGTCTCATCAGCAGGGAGGGGCCGGGCGGGGCGCTCCCAGGTTCGCACAGGTGCGCTGCTCAGGGCTCCAGATCGCCCTACCAGGTGCAGCGGTCACGGCCGCCACCTTGAAATGCCCGGGGCAGGCCCTTTGCACAAGGTCTGCGGAGCTGAACTGTTGGGTGCAGCCGTTTTGGGAGGAAGAACTCTGGTCTGAGGCCTCTGCCTGCAGCACCCTGTGTACAAGTGAAACGAGAGGAAGCCCAAAGGAAAAACAAGGTCAGACTTGATTGTGCTACTCAGATTCTATTGTTGTTTCCCAGGAATTGTTAATGAGCTTTGCTGGTGATGTTAAGATTTTTAAAGAATTCCTTTCATAGGTATAGGTTGTTTTATCATCTTTGGTTATCTAACCATGGTCATTTGGTCTTAAAGAAAGTGCCTGTTGCTTTAAGCTGTAGAATTTGGCATATGTTGCTCATTATTTTCCTTTCTTATCCTTTTAATATCTGGAGCAATACCCCTTGTGGTTCCTGATTTTTGTAATTTGTATTTTCTCTTGTTTTCTTGGTTTGGTTTATTTAGTAAACCTCTGTTAAACTTAAAGTTTATTTTATAGATCTTTCAAAGAATTATTGTATCAGTTTCCTCTTGCCACTGTAATAGATTACCACAAATATAGTAGTTTAAAACAACACAACTTTATTATCTTAGAGTTCTGGAGGTCAGAAGTTAAAAATCGGCCTGGCTGAGCTGACGTCAAGGTGCTGGCAGGGCCCTTTCCTTCTGGAGGTTCTGACGGGAACATCCATTTTGTCGCCTTTTTTCAGTTACTAGAGGCCACCTGCATTCTCACTGGCCCATGACCACTTCCTGCACCTTTCAGCTTCTTGTTTCTGTTATCATATCTCTGACTCTGAACCTCCAGTCCTCTCTAATAAGGACGCTTGTGATTCCACTAGGCCCATCCAGATGATCAGGATAATCTCTCTGGTTCAAAATCTTTTAAGTAATCACACCTGCAAAATTCCTTTTACCAGCTAAAGTAATGTATTCCCAGTTCTCGAGACTGGTTAAAACATGGGCACCTTCAGAGGGCCTATTATAATCAGCTCTTGATTTCATCACTCTTCTCAACTGTATGTCCATTTTCTATTTTATTGATTTTCAATGTTTCTCTATGATCTCCTTCTTTCTTTTTGCTTTAGATAAACTTACTCTCTTTTCCTTGCTTCTTAAGGTATAAATTTAGATTTTTTGAGATATTTCTTTTTTTATATTAAAACATTTAATGCTATAAATTTCTCTTTAAACACTGCTTTAGGTACGTCTCAAATTTTGGTATGTTGTGTTTTCAACTTCATTCAGCTCAAAACATTAATTTTTTGGTAACATCTTCTTTGACCCATGTGTTATTTTAAAAATGTGTTCTTAATTTGGAATTTTCTAGGTGCATGCCTCTTGGTGATTTCTAATTAATTCTATGTGTGTGCTAATTTAATCCTCTTACATGAATTTGAGCTTTTTAAATTTATTGCGACTTACTTTATGACTCAGAGTTTTGATGAATGTTCTGTGATTGGGAGGATTTGTTACGCTGTTTTAAAAAGAATATGTATTTTGCTGTTTTGTAGTGAAATATTTTATTAATATAAATTAGGTCAATCTGAGAATGATATTTAAGACTTCTACATCTTTACTAATTTTCTGTCAATCACTGGGACAGGTTTGTTTTAATCTTCAGCTGTAATTATGGATTTCCCCTTTCTTTAGTTCTATACATTTTTGCTTCGTGGATTTTGAACCTCTGTTATTAGGTTCACACCCATTTAGAAAGAGTATGTTCTTTTGGTGAAGTGACCACATTAACATTATATAACATCCCTTTCTATCCCTGGTTATGGTCCTATTGAGTTTTCAAAATACAACAGGGTTAGAAGCTGTGTGCTTGATCTAGCCTGCCTATTTATACCTGGCATATCAATTTAAAATGAGAATCTTACACGTAAGTGTTTTTAGGACCCAAGATATATATCTTCTTCAAAGTCTTGGATTGTAGATCTGCAGCCAAGCGACAACAAAAATGGTTTCATCCCCTTGTGCTTAAAAGCTGTGACATTGGACTGAAAATGCATCTCTGATAGAGATAGTGGATACTAAGTAACTGGATGGAATCCACTTTCACTTCAGCAGGACTCCAAGGCAAATGGAAATTAAGATGTTTTCTGTATATTAGATTGTACATAAAATAAGACCTACTGCCTGAAATGGCCACCATTGTGAGTTTTAAAACTTTGTTAGAAAGGAACCAGGTCTCTAGCTCCACCCTCTAATTGCTGGACCAATATTCGTAAATGGCCTTCCCATCCACTCTCTTTAACTTGGTGAGATGGTGCCATAAATGGCATGTTCCTCCAACAAAGACACAGAATGACCAGCATCATGGCAAAACTGCAGTCAAGGTTCTGTCCCATTTCTACTTGCCCTCTCTCAGATATCACTGAATCTCTGCTGTGGTCTTTGGCAATAATAATTAAAGGATTGGGGAATAGAATTTTATCTGGGATATCTGCTAATTCTATGGGTTGAACTGTTTTCTAAAATAAGTGGGTGTGAGATGGGTACTTTTGGTAATCTTTAGAGTTCTCTTTGGTCTCTGCAAAAGTGAGGCACATATGAGTACCACTGAACTTTTAAGTTCCTAAGAGAATGGCACCTGTTTCAGTGGAAGAGAATTCAACTGCAACTGCAGTCCTCCCCAAAGAGGGATATTCTTCTAGATGAAGTCAGAAGAATAAGAAATACAGAGGATTGAATTTGGGACTTTAATTTTTTTGGCTTTTAACACAAAGGAAAGGTAGTTTGATTTTAGACTTTAATATTCAGAAAATTTAATGTTGGCACTGTAATTTTACCCTGGGAAATTTGTGATAAGAGAAGGTTTATACTCAAACTTGGAATATTTTTATTATAGGCATTTTATTGGACTATCTTAATGTTGTCATTTCATTTCACGGAAGAAGCTCTAGTGAGCTCTTTTGGACAACGTGGCTGGACTTAATTTGGAATGGAAAATAGAATAAGAAGTGCTTGCAGCTAGTATGGCTTTTGAGTTTTAAAATTTATGTTTTGACCCACTCCGTAGATTTCCAGGGACATAAATCATCACTGTGCATTAACAGTGCTGTGAAAGAACAGCGGTCAATATTGAGAGAGAAGCCTCATGAGCAGAGGGCTACACTATTCCAATAGACTGCTGATTTTCTTCCCTGGATGGAGTGCCACATCTCTGCTAGACCATAGAATCAGGGGTTAAACCCAATGAGTTAAGAAGAGGGGAAAAAAGGCTGAGGAAAGAAAGGGGGAAACACTCCTTTATCTTGATTCCACTGCTTGTTCAAGGTTGAGAACCATTGCATTAGAGCAATGACTCATTACTTGGAACTTGTTGGAAATGCAGAGTCTCAGGCTCCACTCAGCCCCTCTGAATCAGAAACTCTAAAGTGGACCCAGGAGTCTGTGTTCAGAATAAGCCCTCCAGATGATTCTGGTAACATGTTCTGCTTGTGGGCCACAGCTGTGGAGTAACCCTGCTGGTCTCTTGCTACCTTCTTGCCTATTCCTAGTGAGTTGGGGGAAGGTGGGGGTGACCTAGCATATTGATACATTTGAGAGACAAAAATGGGCATGTGAGGCATTTTTGGCACCCTCTTCTTTAGACAGTTCTGTTTCTCTTTCTTTGGAAATGCCTGCCTATGGAGAACACGCTGTGTTGGCCTAGCCCCACTCTGTGGGAAGCTTGAAGGGAAGGCACTACCTGCATTCAGAGAGGCTTGAAGCCTGGGAAGTTTAATTTAGGCAACAGTAATAAGTCCATTTGCCTTTCATGCCAAGCCAAGTGCCCAAGAACTGTTATCATTAACATCATTTCCCTTCGTCTAACTCCTGTGTGTCTTTATCTCTCAATTGGTTCTGAATATGGGCAGGGAAGAGGGATGATATTTATTAGGCCCCCTCAATTATAGGGCTTCCCTGATATCTCAATTGGTAAAGAATCTGCCTGCAATGCAGGAGACCCTGGTTCGATTCCTGGGTCGGGAAGGTCCCCTGGAGAAGGGAAAGGCTACCCACTCCAGTATTCTAGGGCTTCCCTTGTGGCTCAGCTGGTAAAGAATCCGCCTGCAATGCAGGAGACCTGGCTTTGATCCCTGGGTTGGTAAGATCCCCTGGAGAAGGGAAAGGCTACCCACTCCGGTATTCTTTCCTGGAGAATTCCATGGACAGAGGAGCCTGGTGGGCTACAGTCCATGAGGTCGCAAAGAGTCGGAAACGACTGAGCGACTAAAGCACAAGTTGTGGCAGAGCATTCCCAAACAGTCCACGGCCATGAATTCATTTTTGAAACAGAGTCAGGAAAAATATTATTCACATTATAGGCTGGAGGCTCTCCATTAGAAATTAGTCAAGAACAAGAAGTGACAAAGACTCAGTTCATTATGTTGTCTGTTAAACACAGATGTGTATTCAGAAGTAGGGGCTCATGTTCCCTTTCAGATTCTCTGTGGAATATGTATTGAGTACACTACTATCCATTCATGATGACAGATAATGATCTAAAATGGAAAGATTTTCAAAATTGGATGAGAGCAAGCAGCTGGAAAACTTCTTCAATCTTATTTCATGTTTTATGATGGTAAACATGTAAATTTCCCCTCCTATGATAGTATTTTGTGATTGATTATGCAATTACTTTTCTTTTTATAGCTTCTGGGTATCTAAGATTAAGTTATTTACATGTCAATAAACTCTATATATTTTCATTATTTTGACAAAACTGTGCTACTTCCTAAGATGAATTATTGAAGTTCAGAGGTGGACACAGCCTCAGGGAGGAAGATAAAATATCAAGGTAGTTAAGTGCAGTTAATTTTTTCTCAGGGAGTTCGTCCCCTAACTTTTTTGCTTGAGTAAAATTTGGTCAGAATCAGGTTTTACAGGGAATTCCCTGGTGGTCCAGGGGTTAGGACTCTGTGCTTTCACTGCCCTGGCCTCGGCTCAATCTCTGGTTGGGGAAACAAGATCTCAGAAGCTGTGTGGGGTGGCAAAAAAAGAAAATCAGATATTATTGTTATTAATATGCAGAACCTAAAAATAAAGCAGTCTTGCATAATTGCCCATCGGGATTCTGTGTGAATAGACTCAGCACCGAGGCCCACCTTCAGAATGGATTAAATTAAATAAGGCCAAAAGCAATGGCAAGACCATCAAGGGTTGACACCTAGAGAGGAAATCAGATCAGAAATTTATGACAGTTTGTCCTTGACTTGTAACCATGTTATGCTGATTGTGCTCTAAAACTTCATTTTTGTCAGTTGTTTAGAACTTAAAAACTTAAAAAGGGTGAAATTTATCTAGAGAGATCAGGGCCCTGTCTAGTCCACACTTAATCCATAATTTGCACATTTATAATGACATATTATATATTTGCAATAAAAGCAGGGTTATTACTGTAACAGTAGTAACTTAGCCCCCTCCCAAAAGAAATAATGAATATAAAATAGCTGTTGCTTATTTTGGATGTTTTATAGGATAAAGGGATAGAAGAATAATTCTGATAAAATTCTGAACAGGATTTCTGTGCATTTTCAAGTGTTCTAGAATTTGATAACACTGATACTTTCAGGGTAGTTTTCTTTAACCTAAAGTTTCTAGGGAACTTGAAGCAATCACTTTTCTTTTTTGAAGACAAAGTGCCTCTTAAGAGGGGAGAAAATGTTTCCCTGGGGTAACCATGCCAGAGTTGAAAGAGAGGGCAGAAGGGAGGGATTGAGTTAAAGTGTATGTGTGTTGATGTGACAAATAGAGCTTCTTAGATAGAGTTAACTGGGTCTGCAAGCAGGCAAGTCTAAAGAAAAATGAGAAGGGTAGCATGGGCAGTCACCTGGAGTCTATTATAAAAGGAAAGAACATGCAGTTAAATGAGATCGATAGGTGATTTATTAAATTGCCCCTGGATAGTGTCCATCTGGAGAAGGCAATGGCACCCCACTCCAGTATTCTTGCCTGGCAAATCCCATGGACAGAGGAGCCTGGTAGCCTGCAGTCCATGGGCTCGCACAGAGTCGGACACGACTGAAGCGACTTAGCAGCAGCAGCAGCAGCAGCAGCAGCAGTGTCCATCTAGAACTGCATCACTTCCTGATTTGGGGGACAACTCAAGTAATCTCCTGGTGGCTGGCCCATTTGTGCATATGGGAGCTCATGTGGTGGATGTTCGTAACTAGGAGGATGCAAGCAAATTGATTTGCATATCAACTAGACCAGCCAAGTTTGGGGCATGCCTGTTCTTTGTACCCTTGGTTATTATTCAGAGGTAAATCAGAAGCTTCTGGATCTTTATGGTGCCTTAGAGCCTCCACTGAACTCTTGGCCTGTATTGATTTCCCTCTCTCTGTATGGGCTCAGACAGCATCTCATTGGCGGGGCAGTTAAAGCATCAAGGGGAAGAATTCCTGCCTTCGTACACACTGCTCATGAATTTTCAAGTGTGCCTGTTGGCCGCTGATAGTGGCAGCTTCCTTAGACTTCCTACAGGATAATGTTCTTGGACACGGTTGCTGGAGAGGCAGCAAATGAACTGAACTTCTTGTCCAGCACGTCGGATCAAAAGCAAACGGGCAGGGCTGTGCCAAGTTGAATTCACAAAATTGGTCCCAAGGAAATGAATGCAAATAGAAACCTGGCTGCTCTCTGCAAAGAAAGACAGTCCCTATCTGTTCTGTGACGACACCTACTGCAGAGCAGGTTGTTCTGTTGCTGAAAACCAATCTGAGAAAAGACAGACACTTAGGAGTCAGTGCTTAGGCAGGTGTTCTCGGTGATAGGAAAGTGTCAGAGAGGACCTCAGCTGACAGGAGACCAGAATCACTTAAGCATTCACTGCTGCTGCTGCGTAAGTCACTTCAGTCGTGTTCGACTCTGTGCGACCCCATAGATGGCAGCCCACCAGGCTCCTCTGTCCCTGGGATTCTCCAGGCAAGAGTACTGGAGTGGGGTGCCATTGCCTTCTCCAAGCATTTACTGCTGAAGTGCAAAGAGATAAGTATCAAGTGCATGTATTTTTTTAGGGATTCATAATTAGCAATCAAATTCCTTTTGTAAATAAAACATGGCTTTCCTCTATGCAATGCTTTAAATTGCCTTTTGATAACCAAGACTTATAGAGTGGGTTAATTCTGAGTCACTCTTGCAAATGAGTTTTCTGAGACTTTCAGAGGAAAGCCTTGAATCCAGCTGAAAGAGGGACAATTATATTTAGAAGGAAAATCTAATCTTCCTGTCTGATAGCATCTGGCATTTCTTGTTTGCAAATTAAACTTTACAAAAATCTCCTGGAGAAACTCAGTGATAAGCTTTTATTCCTTTCCTATGAATATCAGCAGAGGTAAAAGGCTTTAGCCCAAAAGTAACACAGATAATCTGTCCTGATTAATGTGGCTTCCCAGGTGGCGCTAGTGGTAAAGAATCCTCCTGCCAATGCAGGAGACACAAGAGTTGAGGATTCCATGCCTGGGTGGGGAAGAGCCCCTGGAGGAGGAAATGGCAATCCACTCCAGTATCCTTGCCTGGAAAAATCCCATGGACAGAGGAGCCTGGTGGGCTACTGTCCATGGACGTGATTAATAACCTTAAGTACTCACAAAGCACCAAATAAGTTTAGAAAGTTTTGTGATAAACACAGACATACAGAGTGCCTTTTGCTGCATCCTGATTCTAGTCTGCCCTACTGAAGTCAGGGCTCTGGGACACCACTGAGCCATTTTTACAAAGGTAAAATTGTTAGCAGTGCCTTGGCATTTGGGGTTACCAATTATTCTTTTTCTTCTCTTCTGCCTTTTGTATTATCATTCTGCCTTCCTTTCTCCTTAGGAAGCAGGCTTCCAAATCATTCCAGTGATGACTGCTAATTGATGGGACCTGTCCATTTGAGGATTATTTTGTCGTCTTTTCATAAAGTTCTCTAAGGTCCTAAGTCATAAGCCTGGGGTAATTTTCCCACTGTCCTTTATCCCCTCTGAACATCTCTGATATCTAGTTTTGTATAAAAACTAGCTCACAAAATTGGCATAACCACTTTATAAAGCTGTTTGGAAGTATCTGCAAAAGTTGCTCATATGTGCATCCCTTGACCTGGAAGTTCTACCACTTGGCTTGTACCCAACAAAAACAGGCATGGCAGTGATGGTGGTTTAGTTGTTTAGTCATGTGTAACTCTTGTGATCCCATGGTCTGTAGCCTGCCAGGCTCCTCTGTCCATGGGATTTCCCAGGTAAGAATACTGGAATGGGTAGCCATTTCCTTCTCCAGGGAATCTTCACAACCCAAGGATGGAACCCATGTCTCCTGTGCATCTCCTGCATTGCAGGTAGATTTTTTTTTTTTTTAACCTCAGTGCCACCAGAGAAGCCCCGCAAAATGGATATATGTGCACACAAAAGAAATATACATGAGTGTTCACAACAGCACTGTTCAGAATGGCAAGAACCTGGCATCAACAAGTTTACCATCATCTTATTGATGAAAAATTGTGATATATTTATAAATAAAATATGAGAATGAACAAACTGCACCTAACAACATGAATTACCATCACAGAAATGATGTTGACTAAAAAAGGTCGGACACAAGAGTATAGAGGGTGTGTACCTCAAAAATGGCAAAACTAGTTCATGGTGTTAGAAGTCAGAATAGTAGGCATGGGGGTCAGAGAATGACAGGAAGGAGACACCACTGGGGCCTCTGGGGAGCCAGGAAAGTATGTTTCTGGATCTAAGTGCTGGATGCACAGTTAGTATTCACTTTGTGCACTTTTCCATTTATATGTTAATTACAACAAATATATATATGTGTGTGTATATATATATACATTTTACTTTTAAAAAATAAAAACTGAAAATCACTTTGAGATACAGTCATCTGTTTCCAAATATAGAACCATTTCTGTACAAAAACTTAGGCAAATAGCAAGCTCAGTTCCACCAATGAAGAACTTACCCTTAGCTATTATCTTCGGAATCCTAATTATTAGCGTTAAGGCTTTGCACCTAGCTAAAAGCATTTCTAGGATTGGTAAGCACAATACCTACAAAGATTCAAATATTTGAGAGCCTATTGAGTACCAGGTGGTGTGTCAGGTATTGGGGTTAGAACAACAGATAAGACCTAGATCTCTTGTGGAAGATTCCTTGTCTGTTCTATTTCTAGATTCCCCTACTCTCCTATTTAGCTCTCCCCAGGCCTCGTCCCACACATTTTGCTGAGCCTACCATTTTTCTCCGACTTCCTCTCTTTTCTCCTATGAATACATCAACTTTCTACCCGTGGAGCCATACTGCATTGGAGTTGAAACTGCTAGCACACTGGGACAAGAAACCAGCTGAGAACTGGATTCTGGATATCTCTAGAATGTACCTCTCTCCTCTCCAAGATGCCCGGATCTCAACCACCACAATGCATGTTCAGCTACTTATTGCCAAAAACTGATACCTTGAAAACTCAGCTCTGATATTTACAATTCTGGATGGTGTATTAACCTTTCAGGCCACTATATGACCAGTTAACACACCAAGGTAATTTGAAGAATTATGATCAAGTGGCAGAAGACAGCATCATCCAGAAGTGCTTACTAATAAAGTAAAAATTTCTCAGAAATATGCTTATTGTTTATATACTGAGTTATTCTAATCCCGTTGTTCCAAACCTGGATCTCTAGGTAGGAACCAGGTCTTTAAATTATATGTAGTATGTTAAAAAAAAAAAAAAAAAAAGCCTCAAAGAAATTGAATTCTCATCCACAGTAAGGTTTAAAGGCTAGGTAAAAGGTAAAATTTAGAAAAAATTAGAAGTAATCTTTTTATAGTAAACTTAGTTATTGCATGTTGTTCACATGTTGGCAGTTTTCGGTGAGTATGATAAATGCAAACTGGTAAAGGAGTTAATAATTGCTTAATATATGAAGTTTTCTTGAAAGATCAATGTCAAAATGTGAGTTCCCCGAAGTCAATAAAATCACAAAATGACTTTGAAATAGTGAAGTTTGGCAACTACTGATCGAGTTGAAATGTCGTGCCCTACACTATTAGGGCCAGCAGAGGGCGCCGGAATTAAATGATTCCCTAGAGCCATTGTTTCAGGAGCACCAGGTAACTCAGGAGAGGGGGAATGGAACAGAGGGAGAGCGCCTGCAGGGTGGAGAGTGGCCACGCTGGGATGGCAAGTCCATTTCATGTGAGAGTTTTTAAGGAGTAGGAGATGTAACACGCAACAAGAAAGGAACAGTTTTCTCATGGTGGCATTGTTTTTCTTATGATCTATAATGCCTCACAGTTGTTCAGAGACAGACCATCTCTGCTGCTCGTCCATTTAGGGCGTAGCCCCATTGATAAGCCCGCGTCTGACCATTGATAAGCCCGCGTCTGACCTCCTGTGGTGTCCCTGTCATCTAGAGGAGCTGGTCTGAACATGTTAAAACAGTGGAGTTGTTTTGGCATTTCTGAGCTTGGTTCCTTCTCTTCCTCTCTCTACTCTTCCTCCAGGGATGACCCTGGCAAAATTATTCCAGGCAGTAATAAGTAGGAGAGGGAGGTTCTTTTTGGTCAGGGGGTATAAATCTCCCACCACTTCCTGCCCCAAATGTATAAACCAGGTGCAATTTGCCCTTCCATCCTGAAGGAGGCGCTGTGGGAGGGCGAGCTCTCAGTCAGGACGGTCTGGACTCCATCATTTCATTTCCTCTGCAAGACTGATTATCTCTTTCTGGAGAAACTGAGCGTGGGTCATCTTGTCTCATTGCTTTTTATAACTGCACATTCCACTGATTACAGATTCACAGTGAGTTTCATTAAGGCACTTAACCTACTTAATTATGAGATTTCTCGTACTCATCCTTTTCCCACATTTTAAACGTCCGTAGGGTTCTCAAATTTGTTTACTCAAGCTGGATACTTGACTTCTAAACTAATTTTATGTATTTGAACTTTTTAAAATGTGGTTTTCTTCTCTCCTTCTGTTTTGAGTAAGTGCCACACGACTAGAAATGTAACCCTGTGTTCTGAGTCCATGTAAGAGAACTAGAGTGGGCAACCCCTTCTATGGCATCCCTCACAGCTCAGTCATCTTCCTCTCGTGTGAATACCTCCCAAGATGGGGGCAGGGCAGGGTGCCCTCCCTCACAGAGCAGGATTTCAGGACTGCTGCTGATGCTGCTGCTGCGGCTAAGTCACATCAGTCGTGTCCGACCCTGTGCGACCCCATAGACGGCAGCCCACCAGGCTCCTCTGTCCCTGGGATTCTCCAGGCAAGAACACTGGAGTGGGTTGCCATCGCCTTCTCTGAAGATTTCGGGTCATCTGATACTAGAGATCTGCTTTGAATTGTCTAACAGTAGATGCCACTTCTGATCTTCTTCCTCTCAATTGTAATTCAAATCTTTGAAAAGTATGATGAAAGTGTTAGTCACTCAGTCCTGTCTGACTGCCAGGCTCCTCTGTCCATGGGATTCCCCAGGTAAGGATACTGGAGAGCGTAGCCATTCCCTTCTCCAGGGGATCTTCCTGACCCAGGGATCAAACCCAGATGTCCCGCATTGCAGGCAGAGTCTTCACTGTCTGAGCCAGCAGGGAAGCGCTATCCAATTTTCCCTCTAGTTTTCTCTTTTCTGAAGACTGAACATGTCTAAGATCTTTAACAATGTCTCAGGAGGCGTGGGTTTCTTTTCTCTCCTTTGTCATCATGATCAAAAATTTTCTGTTTGTCTCTAGCTCTTCAACTCTGTCCATATCCTTCTACTAGACAAGGAGATAGCTAGATTTTTGAGAATTCCAGGAGTTTAGTCTGGTAGAGAGGTGAGTCATAGGGCTGATCTTGGGGCTGTATGATTTGTAGCAAAGAGAGTCAAGCCAAAAGTCAACGACCTTATGCAAAGCTGGGATCCAAGGCCAAGCTGGTAATCAAGCACAGCATTTGAATCTAATGTAACTGGACCAAGAAGCAGAAACCATCTAAGAGGTGGGTTCTGAGCAGAGTGCAGAAAGTCCCTGACAGCCCCTGTTGTTTCACCCTAGGGTGGGGAAAGCTCTCTATGTGCTTAAGTTGTTTCTGTTACTGTATCCTTATGGGTTTGACCACCTCTCTTAGCTCTAAATGCATCTTCTAAAAACAACCAGTGGTTGCTGATGATTTCTTAATGATGGACACCTGGTGATAAAGTTTTGCTTTTTATGGTTAGATTTTTTTTTTGAACTCAGTAAAGATTTTGTGGGTTTTCTCTGTCACACAGAGGGGTGTGCATGGTGGTTTTACTGATACCACCTATGACACGAAATGTGTTTTACTACTACATTAATTCAATTCTCTGACACCAAGTTTCTATCCAAAAATTCAATACAGTTTTGACACTACCCAGATTTAGCAATGACCCCATAAGTTAAGGGCTCAGTCCCACAGGACTGCCCTCACTTCACACATCAGTTGCTCATGGGGTGCCAAACGCTTGCATTTCTGTCTCACTGAATACAAATTTGGGGGTTCCTATGACCCACATCTAGAGTGATAATTTGCTAGAATGACTCATAGAACTCAGGAAAATAATTTACTTAGTATTTACCAGTTTATTATAAAGGACACAACTCCAGGAATAGTCAAATGGAACAGATGCCTAGGCCAAGGTATGGTGAGGAGGAGCTTCAAGCTTTCAGTCACTCTTAGGGCATATCAGTGTGGTCACCAACCCAGAACCTCTCTTTTTGTTCAAGAGTTGTTAACCCAATCTCCAGCCTCCCTCTCCTCCCCAGATATCAGGGTGGGATGGATCACTGGGTTTGGTCTTTCTGGTGACTAGTCTTCATTTGGAAGCTCTCTATGGTCCTCCACTGTGAGTCATCTTATTTATATAAACTCAGGTACAGTGGAAAGAAGCTCATTGGAATGACCAATGATACTCTAACCCTCAGGAAATTCCAAGGAGCTCTGTGCCAGGAACCAGGGCTAAACATCAAATATACATACATACATATATATATATATAACACCATTTTACACCATAGGATGACAGGGCTTCCCTGGTGGTAGAAGACCTGGGTTTGATCCCTGGGTCTGGAAGATCCCCTGGAGAAGGGAATAGCAACTCACTCCATTATTCTTCCCCGGAGAATTCTCTGGACAGAGGAGGAGTCTGGTGGGCCACACTCCATAGGATCACAAAGAGTCTGGCATGACTGAGCAACTAACACTTTCACTTTCAAAGAAACAGAGCTCCCTTCAGATTAAATCAGCTGTTTGTTAGATGGGGAGCTTCCTGTTAGAGGGGAAGTTCGGGTAAAGGTCGGACCCTTTTGTGAAGCTGTTACCAGGGAGACACAAGCGTCTGATGGGGATTGAACTTTGTGGTTATTGTCAGGCTGGTCACGAATGTGCTGTCTCTCCTGCCAGACACCAATGTGTGCATGGTTTTGGCCAAAGAAAGGAGAGCAAAGGTGGTGATGTGTCACTTCCAAGCAGAATCTCACTGCTTTAGTCATCATGAAAGCAATGCCAAAGGAAAGCCTCTGGTCAG
This sequence comes from Giraffa tippelskirchi, assembly GCF_054371585.1. NCBI lineage: Eukaryota > Metazoa > Chordata > Mammalia > Artiodactyla > Giraffidae > Giraffa > Giraffa tippelskirchi. Next base: position 32,714,529 of record NC_137286.1, on the reverse strand, counting down.
CCTGAGGCCCCAAGTCACCCCAGAGAGCAAAGCCCCTCTGCTGGCCTGCACTGGATGTGCAGTAGGAGTGAGAAATCAGTTTTGTTGTTTTAAATCACTGAGGTTTGGTATTTATTTGTTCCCAGAGCATAACTCACTCTCTTGAATGGTCCTAGTCTTATTTTCCCATCCAGGCCCATGAGCCTGATTTAAAAAAAAAAAAAAAAAAAAAATAACGTGGTTGAAGGGGATCCCTCTGGGAAAGGCAGAGGGGGTCCTTGCATGGGGGTTCTGGGGAAGGGGATGGCATGTGAAGATCTCAGGGGAACATTGTGGAGAGGAAGTCCCAGACAGATGGTAGGTTCTCACAGCTTCTTGTTGGCTCAGGCCTGTGGGCTTCTAAGGAAACTTTGCTGTTTCAGAAAAGTTAAGGTAAATCTCTTTATGAACTTGTGATCAGTAGACCATGGTAAGCAGGGCATCCTGTGCCAGACAAAGGCTACTGATGAGAGGCGGATGAAGGTACAGGCTCCCACCTGGCCAAGCTGATTGAGAGGCTATGGGGTTAGTGAAGAAAGGGACTCTACCTGGGGCAAAACTCCAAAGTGTGACTCAAAGAACTAGTGGCAAGAGCCTGGGGGCGAGGACTCCTTTTTTCCTTGGATGAAAGTATGTGACTTTGGACCCTGACTTAGTCTGGCTGAGTCTTAGCTATCTCATAAATAATGGAGATGAGAAAACCTTCTCTCCTGCCTCACAGGAATTTTATGGTGATCAGGAGATAATGTGCCTGGAAATGCTTTGTAAATTGCAAATCACTAATCAGACATCAGAGGCTGTTGCTCTTGTTCTTCCATTAATATTCTCAGCCTCTGCTTGCTCTGCCTGCTCTCCTTCTTTTATATGCCTTGGGTGATGTTCTCTAGATACAAGGCAAAGATCATAGTGGTAAGCTCTTCCATTTAATAGTGCTTTCACATACGCAGTCCTACCCTGTGTACCCCATTACTAATCTTGCAGAAGAAATTTCTCTCTTGGTTTTAATAACCTAAATCTCACAAAGCACACATAGTTCTTAAACTGTTTTTGATTGATGTTTACATTTGAAAAACTTATATTACATCCCTCCAAATCAGTACATCACGCTTAATAAAACAGCATGGAGGAGAATTTCCAAATATAATTTGCAGAACCCCAGAATTCTGTGTTTTAGAGAGCACATGCAGTGTCAACACAGCCTTGCTGGCAATGAGGGGATGAGTCACCAGTTACACAAAAACCACCACTTGTCAGCAACCCTGTTAATCATTTGGTGATGGGGGAAGGATGCTTTAAGAGTTTCCCATTCTAACAGGTTACTCATATGTGCTTTAGTTTGGCTTTAGGATAGTGCATGGGCCTCTCAGGTGGCACAGAGGGTAAAGAATCTAACTGCCAATGCAGGAGATGCAAGAGACATAGGTTCAGTTCCTAGGTCAGGAAGATCCCCTGGAAAAGGAAATGGCAACCCGCTCCAGTATTCTTGCCTGGGAAATTCCATGGGCAGAGCCTTGTGGGCTACAGTCCATGGGGTTGCAAAGAATGAGTGACTGAGCACAGCACAGGACAGTGAATGAACATTTTGATTCCAGGTACATTGCTAAGTTTTCTGTGTAAAATTTTAAGAAAGAGGCTCTGTATTAGTGTTTTCTTGCAGAAAAGTCCTAAGTAGATTACTAAATCTAAGCAGCAGAAATAGGCATTATTATTTGATTTTGATCCTCCTCATTTGTAAAGTTGAAAGCACGAGGCTCACAGGAGTTCAGGATTTTTCCCCAGAGTCCCACAGCTTCTTGTGAAGAATGAATCCTAGCCAGTTGTGACGCATCTGTGCCTAGACCTTGGCTCGCTGTCTCTCAGGTCATTCTGGGCTGGGCTGTGTTCTCCTGGTGGGCTCTGTTGGAGGCCGTGTCTCTGTGCACAGACATCCACACACAATGAATCTCGAACCAGCCCCCACCCCCTCGGCCCTGGGAGAGCTCAGGTATCTGGGGAGTGATCTCTCAAGTAACGTGGACACGACATGCTGTGTCTTACCTCAAGCTGCTATAACAAGTTCCCATAGACTGGGTGGCTTAAATAACAAACATTCATCTCTCACAGTTCTAGAGGCTGGAAATCCAAGGTCAGGGTGCCTGCTTGGTTGGATTCTTGATGAGGGCTCTCTTCTTAGTTTGCAGTTGTATCTTCACATGAGGAAAGAACAAGGTCTACTCTCTTATAAGCACACTAGTCCCATCATGGGGACACTACCTTCAGGACCTCCTCTATGCCTAATACCTCCCAAAGACCCCACCTTCTAGTACCATTGACTGAAAGTTAGGGTTTCAGCATATGAGGAGAGACACATACAGTCTGTCACATCCCAGGACAGGTTAGTATCTGCACAGATACCAGCTAATCCTCCTTAGTAGCATTTTCTTTGGCTTTCACCCTGTTGGTAAGCCTGAGTTCTCAGATTGATTAGCCTTTGGGAGATAGTAGAAATTACTAAAAAAAATCACATGAGTCAGAATAGTGGAATGTCATATTTTAGATTGTTTGATTGTGAGGAAGAAAAAAGAAACCCAATCAACTAATTTAAACAAATAAAAAGAGGATTGGTGGATATAGATTTCCATCGACAGATGAATGGATAAAGAAGCTATGGTACATATATACAATGGAATATTACTCAGCCATAAAAAGAAATGCATTTGAGTCAGTGCTAATGAGGTGGATGAACATAGAGCCTACTGAGAACAGACTTATGGACACAACTGAGGTGGGGAGGAAGGAGAGGGTGGAATGTATGCAGAGAGTAACATGGAAACATACATTACCATATGTAAAATAGATAGCCAATGGGAATTTGCTGTATGATTCACTGTATGACTCAAGGAATTCAAACCCGGGCTCGGTAACAACCTAGAGGGGTGGGATGGGGGGGGAGGCTCAAGTTGAACGGGATGTGGGTAAACCTATGGCTGATTCATGTTGATGTTTGGTAGAAACCAACACAATACTGTAAAGCAATTATCCTTCAGTTAAAAATAAATACTTTTTTTTTTTTTTAAAAGAGGGTTGTTGGAAAGATAAGGTGATAGCAACAGAGCCCATGGGCTGGAAGTGCAGCCAGGGCTCTCAAAGGATCTAATGTAGGTCCAGCTGGCCAAGCAGCAGCTTCTGTCTATTTCTTTGGTGCCAGTCTCTTACTTCTGTGTTCCTCTGGGCAAGTGTTCCTTTATCGCTGTTTTCACTACCACCTTTCTCTGCTCTGTTTGAACACAGGTTTAGTACAGCCGTCTCCAGCCCTAACTTTAACTAACAGAGAGTAGTAATGGCCTTTGTACACCACATCCAAATTCCTGGGAGGCAGAAGCTACCTGATGTTACTTGAGTCAGATGGTCACCCTGATTTGATCAGTTCTCCTTGTAGAAGGGGTCATGGATATACATGACTGTGGAGGTCCACCCCTGCCAGGAGGTTGGGGTGGACACACAGGAGCTAGAGATTTGGTTGAATAATGATCCCCCCCCCGCAAACAGAAAACAATTACAACCATGTTCTAGATTCCCCTCTTGGTGCCAAGGGAAAATAGAAAAAGAAAGGGGGAAAAAAGGCAGACATGGCTTTTAGTCATACTGGTGTATATGAAGATACATGTGTGTTTATTCAGTTCAGTTCAGTCGCTCAGTCATGTCCGACTCTTTGCGACCCCATGAATTGCAGCACGCCAGGCCTCTCTGTCCATCACCAACTCCTGGGGTCTACCCAAACCCGTGTCCATCGAGTCGGTGATGTCATCCAACCATCTCATCCTCTGTCTTCCCCTTCTCCTCCCACCCCCAATCCTACCCAGCATTAGGGTCTTTTCCAATGAGTCAACCCTTCGCATGAGGTGGCCAAAGTGTTGGAGTTTCAGCTTCAACATCAGACCTTCCAATGAACACCCAGGATTGATCTCTTTTAGGATGGATTGATTGGATCTCCTTGCAGTCCAAGGGACTCTCAAGAGTCTTCTCCAACACCACAGTTCAAAAGCATCAATTCTGCAGTGCTCAGCTTTCTTCACCGTCCAACTCTCACATCCATACATGACCACTGGAAAAACCATAGCCTTGACTAGACGGACTTTTGTTGGCAAAGTAATGTCTCTGCTTTTAAACATGCTATCTAGGTTGGTCATAACCTTCCTTCCAAGGAGTAAGCATCTTTCAATTTCATGACTGCAGTCACCATCAGCAGTGATTCTGGAGCCCAAAAAAGTAAAGTCTGACACTGTTTCCACTGTTTCCCCATCTATTTCCCATGAAGTGATAGGACCAGATGCCATGATCTTAGTTTTCTGAACGTTGAGCTTTAAGCCAACTTTTTCACTCTCCACTTTCACCTTCATCAAGAGGCTCTTTAGTTCCTCTTCACTCTCTGCCATAAGGGTGGTGTCATCCGCATATCTGAGGTTATTGATATTTCTCCCAGCAATCTTGATTCCAGCTTGTGTTTCTTCCAGCCCAGCATTTCTCATGATGTACTCTGCATATAAGTTAAATAAGCAGAGTGACAATATACAGCCTTGACGTACTCCTTTTCCTATTTGGAACCAGTCTGTTGTTCCATGTCCAGTTCTAACTGTTGCTTCCTGACCTGCATACAGGTTTCTCAAGAGACAGGTCAGATGGTCTGGTACTCCCATCTCTTTCAGAATTTTCCACAGTTTATTGTGATCCACACAGTCAAAGGCTTTGGCATAGTCAATAAAGCAGAAATAGATGTTTTTCTGGAACTCTCTTGCTTTTTCGATGATCCAGCGGATATTGGCAATTTGATCTCTGGTTCCTCTGCCTTTTCTAAAACCAGCTTGAACATCTGGAAGTTCACGGTTCACGTATTGCTGAAGCCTGGCTTGGAGAATTTTGAGCATTACTTTACTAGCATGTGAGATAAGTGCAATTGTGCGGTAGTTTGAGCATTCTTTGACATTGCCTTTCTTTGGGATTGGAATGAAAACTGACCTTTTCCAGTCCTGTGGCCACTGCTGAGTTTTCCAAATTTGCTGGCATATCGAGTGCAGCACTTGCACAGCATCACCTTTGAGGATTTGAAATAGCTCAACTGGAATTCCATCACCTCCACTAGCTTTGTTCGTAGTGATGCTTTCTAAGGCCCACTTGACTTCACATTCCAGGATGTCTGGCTCTAGGTGAGTGATCACACCATCGTGATTATCTGGGTCGTGAAGATATTTTTTGTACAGTTCTTCTGTGTATTCTTGCCACCTCTTCTTAGTATCTACTGCTTGTGTTAGGTCCATATCATTTCTGTCCTTTATCAAGCCTATCTTTGCATGAAATGTTCCTTTGGTATCTCTAATTTTCTTGAGGAGATCTCTAGTCTTTCCCAATCTGTTGTTTTCCTCTATTTCTTTGCACTGATCGCTGAGGAAGGCTTTCTTATCTCTCCTTGCTCTTTGGAACTCTGCATTCAGATGGGAATATCTTTCCTTTTCTCCTTTGCTTTTTGCTTCTCTTCTCTTCCCAGCTATCTGTAAGGCCTCCTCAGACAGCCATTTTGCTTTTTTGCATTTCTTTTCCATGGGGATTTTCTTGATCCCTGTCTCCTGTACAATGTCACGAACCTCTGTCCATAGTTCATCAGGCACTCTGTCTATCAGGTCTAGTCCCTTAAATCTATTTGTCACTTCCACTGTATACTCATAAGGGATTTGATCTAGGTCATACCTGAATGGACTAGTGGTTTTTCCTACTTTCTTCAATTTAAGTCTGAATTTGGCAATAAGCAGTTTGTGATCTGAGCTACAGTATTTATTAGGCATACATAAGTGTAACTCTCTAGGCCTTTAGGATTGTGTTCTTAGCTAAGTAGTAAAATTTCCTTTAAAAACTTTTTTTTTATTTCTTAAAATTTTGGAGGGGGGCAGACTATGCTGTGTAGCTTGTGAAATCTTAGTTCCCCGACTAGGGATTGAACGCAGACCCTCAGCAGTGAAAGTGCAGAGTCCTAACTGCTGGCCCACCAGGGAATTCCCAAGACTGTATTCTTGAACAAAGTCAATCCTTCTCTCCACTTCTTTTCTTTATACCGTTTTTATTGCCTTGGGTAGAGGCCTCCTCCAGCATTGAAGTAAACAGGCTATGTGTCAGTTTCTTGGCATGCAGGTGACCCAGATGAAGGCAGTGCACAGGATCAAAGTCAAGTAGGGTACGAGGTGAGGCCTGAAAGATAGTCCTGTCGTCTTATTCACTACACTGTGTCCCCAGTCCCCAGTATCAGAAACCGGACCTGGTAGAGAGTGGGCACTCAATAATTTCTGAAAAAATGTGAAAGTGTTAGTTGCTCAGTCATCTCCTCCTCTTTGCAACCCCATGGGCTATAGCCCGACAGGCTCCTCTGTCCATGAAATTCTCCAGGCAGGAATACTGGAGTGGGTACATATTCCCTTCTCCAGGGGGTCTTCCTGACCCAGGGACTGACCTGGCTGTAGGGTGAAGCCTAAACAGTTAATCACAACCAAGTAGATAACTAGAGCTAAAATTAGAACATCAGCCAGAAAGACCATAGAGTGACAAGAAGGTAATCCAGGAACAGAGCTAGCAGTCCCCCAAACTGGCTGTGTGCGCTCTCCCCAACACATTTGAGGGTAACGCGAAGGATAGGGGAGGACAGATTGCATTTAAAGAGACAATGATAACATCTTTTATCTTTAAGTTGCTTTTATACTTGTTCATCTTCTCTTTCATTTACAAGCATCTTCAGAGCCAGAATAGTATCTGATTTATTAATCTCTCCCCCTAGCTCCTAATAATAATATGCAGACAGCTCACATTCAATAAATATTGGTGGAATGAATTAATACATTAAAATTTTAGGGAGCCAAGGGAAAAAATACTCAATTGATTTGACATAGTATTTTTAGTGCAGAAAGTGAACTTAAATAAATGTTTTTGTCCTCAAGAACTCAGATCTTTATCAACAGTTTAAGAATGTTGGGGAATAATTGTTTAGTTTTTAATCTTCTTTTTAAAAAATATCACCTGCAAACAGATAAATTTTTCTTGAAGTTTGACATGCAAACTTTTTACTTTTTCATGATTTTACTTTTTCATGTTGAATGACAGCATCCTCCTAGCTTACTTTCTACTCATCATATTTACTGTATATTTTGTATACGGTACTTTCAGTCAAATGACATGAAGACTATCTAAATGATAGTATTTCTATCAAAGTTTTGGTTGTAGCCATTACACAAAATAAGCTGCATCTAATATTAGCTGGAGCAATTTATTTTTTATATTGAATCTGTATCCTATAAACTTGCTAAATTCATTTAATAGTTCTAGTAGCTTTTTGTAGCTTTCTTAATATTTTCTATATATGATCATGTCATCTGTGAATAAAGACAATTTTACTTAACAGTCTTCCAGAAAAAAGCAAAGAGGAATTCCTCTTTAGAGGAATGCAACAAATCTAGGTTACCAGTGTTTATCATATAAACTTACCAATGTTCATCCCTTAATTAAAAGTTATTAGATATTCAAAGAAATAGGGAAATGCAACACATAATCAGAAAAGGACTCAGTCCACAGAAACCAACCCAGAAGTAATAGAGATGGTTCGGTAAGCAGACAAGGACTTCAGCTATTATATATCCTCAAGGATTTTAAGGAAAACCTTTACATACATGCATATGTATGTAAATACCTCATTACATACATAATGAGGAGAAACAAGGAGAAACTGTGCTCAGTTGCTCAGTCATGTCCAACTCTTGTGACCTGTAATGAATCTGACTTATTGCAAGCCTGCCAGACTCCTCTGTCCATGGAATCCTCCAGGTAAGAATACTGGAATGGTTTGCCATGGCCTTCTCCTATATATATATATATATATAAAAGAACCAAGTGAAAAAAATATATATATAAAAGAACCAAGTGAAATTTCTAGAAATGAAAAATACAGTATCTCATATGTAGAAAAAAATACTGCATAGGATTAACACAGGTATTCTGCTGGCCTCTGTTCCTCCAGGACCTTTGCAAGTCCACCTTCTGTCTCTTGAATTCCATCTACCACCTCTGCACCGAAACAGCCTCAGGCATGACTTCCTCCCTTCTGGGATCCAGGAGGCAAGGACTGAGGGAGGTTGGGCTGCCATCAGACCCACAATCTACAGCATTTTGTGATCCTTCCTCATTCTGCAACGTTTGGGGCTGCTTTCCACTCTGTATTTGCCAGAGGAGGGTAGGGGAGGCAGCTTAGGTGATATGTCTATAACTTGCTTTGATATGACCCTTTTTCTTGACACTGTTTATTTATACCGGTTTCCAATGTTACTGAGCAGCTATTTCATGGTCCTCAGTCACTTCTCCTCTAGAAGACAAACAATAGATTCACAGATAGGAGCCTTGGGAGGACTCCTGGTCTCTGATTGGCGTTTGCTCAAATCCTTTCTCTGTTCATTTTTATGTAAAATATAACCATTTGGCCTTTGCTCTTAGAACTAGGGCAATCAGAATCTTGATTACAGACACAGTTGTTGAAAATGACCTTGGAATATCCCACTGTTATAGGTATATACAGAGGAGATGAGAATTAGACCATAAAATCTATTTCCCAAATTTCAAAAAAGTTCTTCCAGTATTTCCGGAAAGAGCTTGTGTGACTAATAGGCTATAAATAAATATAACTTTGATGCATTATACAGCATGTAGTCTGAGACAAATGAGGCAAATAGATGCTCTATTCAGAATCATCAGAATCTTGAATGATAAAGTTCAGCTAAAGCGTATGTGATTTTTTTTCCAACCCTGAGCACATATGAAGGAAATACTTTCAGATAACCCTTTGAGTGCAGTTGTTAAAATTCATGTATTTTTATTTCTTCCTTTTGTAAGACACAAGAAAAATTACAAATTTACTAAAAAAAAAAAATCTAAGAAAATTGATAAGCATTCCCCAAAATGTATTATTGGGAGGAGGTTCCCCTTGAGTTATATCTATATAACCATATCTATTTTGTTCATTTTTTATTATTGTTTTAATTTAGTTTTAATAGGTAGTGTATTCACATGATTCAAACATCATACATATATAATTGTATACCTGTGTTATGTGTGTGGGCACGCATGTGCATAAAGTGTCTCTCTACCAACCGCTGTTTCCCATCAGCCCACATTTGTACCACAAATGGTACCACTATTATTAATTGCTTATTTGGCCATCAGGCACATCCTGCTTCAGATTCAAGCTGTTACCAATATATATTCTTATTTTCCCACCTTTTTACCCAATGGTAACATACTGTTACACTGTTGTGGACCAGTAGCATGCCAAAGGCAGAGTGGTGGAAGTGTCCCATGTAGCCTTAAGAGAAATGTCAGCACTTGTCTAGAACTTAGACCAATAAGAGTTTTGAAAGAAGGAGTATTGACCTGCATTGCTTAGAATTATTGCCACATGGTTATTTATTTTTTAAAAAAGACCAATTTTTACTCCATTGCTTCCCTGATAGCTCACTTGGTAAAGAATCTGCCTGTGATGCAGGAGACCCCGGTTCAATTCCTGGGTTGGGAAGATCCGCTGGAGAAAGGATAGGCTACCCCCTCCAGTATTCCTGGGCTTCCCTTGTGGCTCAGCTGGTAAAGAATCCACCTGCAATGTGGGAGACCTGGGTTCTATCCCTGGGTTGGGAAGATCCCCTGGGGAAGGGAAAGGCTACCAACTCCAGTATTCTGGCCTAGAGAATTCCATGGACTGTACAGTCCCTGGGGTTGCAAAGAGTCGGACATGACTGAGCAACTTTCACTTTCACTTAAAAAGTTGATTTAAAATTTCTACAGGTAAAGAAGCTTGGACTGCCTGTATCAGCGACACAGTGCTCCCCGCTACTCTGGTCCTAGTACATCAGTTTTCTCAATAGTCTACAGACCTTTCCATATTAGTGGAGAGAGAACTCTGTTTTTACAGCTGCATAATATTCCATTGTGTGGAGGAGCAACAATTTATTTACCTAGTCCATCAAGGACAGTTGGTGGTCTTTTAGGGTTGTTTACAACCCTTGGTTTTTACAAAGTATGCTGCAGTGAACAACTCATACTGATTTAATTTTGCATACATGTGGAGTATCTGTAGGATAAATTCTCAATTATGGAAAGCTAGGACAAAGGGCTTATGTGTCTGTAATTTTGATAGAAATTGGTAAATTTCTCTCTGTAGGAGAGAGTAAATTTACTCTCTCACTGCAATATGCAAGACTGCCTGGTTCCCCATGCCCTGCTGAGAAAGCGTGTTATCAAAAATTGCTCTGTATTTGCTAACCTGATAAGTGAGGAAAGATATATCTCGGTATATTTTTAATTTAGATTTTTATTCTGATCGAGTTTGGGCATCATTTCATGTCCTAAAGTGGCATTTTATTTATATCCCTCTTCCTGTGAACTCTTTCTGTGCATGCTTTCCTGAGTTTTCTGTTGGCTGATTATTCGTTTTGAATCCATCTCCAGGAGTTCTTTTCACATCACAGAGATTAACCCTTTGCAGTATGTGTTACAACTATTTATCCAGTTTATCATTTGTATTTTAACCTTGATTATGGTATTTTTGATCATGGAGAAGTTTGTGTGTGTGTTTGGGTGGTTCAGTGTGTATGCAAAATTGAAGTTATCAATATTTTCATTGTGAGTTTTGGAGTTTGAATCTTAAATTTCTCCTGAGAAGATGCCTCAAGGTAACCAAGTAGTTGCTGAAGGGAAAATTTTCTTTATGGAAATACTTCATGCAATAAATAGAAAAGGAGTGACAGAATCAGAATATCACCTGCTGCCAGCCTTAATGGGGACCCTGATAATCAATGGCTGCTAACATCACAAATAGGGAGAAAAGCAGACATTATTGCCTTCTATAGCAATGATAAAATCACTGACGAGGGGATCTTGGCAAACTAGTAAATCTGAATCTGATCAAGCCTAGAGCTATAACTATCAATTTACAAAAAAACACAGATGAGGGTAAAGGATGAACAAAAACATTTCTTATTCTCCATGGAAAATTGATACTTGGTGGTGGCTTAGATGGTAAGAATCTGCCTGTAATGCAGGAGACCCAGGTTTGATCCCTGGGTCGGGAAGATTCCCTGGAGAAGGGAACGACTACCCACTCCAGTATTCTTGGCTGGACAGAGGAGCCTGGAGGGCTACAGTCCATGGGGTCGCAAAGAGTTGGACACAATTGAGCAACTTTGACTTGTTTCACTTAGCTGTGTTTCCTCGAGAACAAGCTTCTCTTCCACCACATGTCTGAGAGGCCAGATCTTAAGCTAACTCCATCCTAGAATGATCAGATTAGCCAATTGTTGGGTTGTCAAAACATTTTGTTTCTTCCTGGTTAATAACAAACTTGGGCCCTATGACTCCGTGGGGGAAAGCAATATCCATTTCCAAGGACTCGTGGGGAAAACTGTCTAATGAATTGCATGGGCCCTATAAGCTCAAGTCTTTTTCTGAAACCCTTTCCCTCTGTGCCTATAAAGTCTGCAAAGTAAATCCTTATTAAACTGATAGCTTTTATTAAAAACAGCCCACATTTCAGAGAAACTGCTATTCCCCTGCCAACTAAATGCCCAATTAGTCTTTAATAAAAACAGCAACTAGTACAGTGCCCAGCAGAGGAAGGTATTTAACAAACCCTTTATTACCCAATTCAGTTAGCTTGGGTGACCTACATAATGTTTATGTAATTTTTTTCTAAAATAAATACTACCCATGAGTTGACTATCATAGGATTATCTTGACTAACTCTTTTGTTACAAAGAAGATTAATCCACAACTAGAAAGGGTTATGCCTTATTCCTTTTGTCCTCACAGTATCCCTGTCAAGAACAGGAGAACCAGTCATCGTTATCATTTTAATATAGGCTCCATTTAGGGCAACAATTACCCAAGTTTCCCTTCTTGGTCGCAGCTCCTAAGTGCCTTCTCTCCAAGGTGTAAGGGATGTAGGCAGGCAGGGATAATGGTGTTCATTTGAGCATCAGCACAGGAAACACCTGAATGGTAAATTCCACAGGAACATGTATACACAAAACAAACACTAGTGTATTGGGCTTCTTAAAATAGAGTTATAACCAAGAGGGTGTCTTTTAAGTGAAATATCAAAATGCATATTCTTTAGTGGATTTGTTGGATTCTTTAAATCAGCATTTCAACAATTTTGAGCTTAACGTTGACCACCAATTCCTCCTGCCAGAGAGCTGGCAGTAGTTCTTTATCAAGAGGGTCTTGGTACAGTGTCCACGTCCTCCTTCTCTATCATTATGTATTGATATTTTGTCCTTTAAAAATTTATGTTGAAGAGGACTCAGAAGATACCATCCTCAACGTATTCAATGTATAACTCTTCCGTTAAGAGAGATTTGCTATGCTTGCTGTAAGCCTGCACGTGGTGACAAACATGCTGTTTTCCTCTCGCTTTTACTGTCGGCTTTGAGCTTGTGCACAAAGCTCTTGGCTGTGCTCCTCACCCCCATCTGCTGCCTCTGCACGCATTCAGGGCAGACCGTTCTCTGCCATCCTATTGTTCGTTCCGATCAGACCTGCATGGAGGCAAGTGCGTGTTCCTATTTTGGGACACAGCATGCTGTCTTGGAAAGAGCATGGAATCTGGGATTGAAAGACCTGGGTTCAAATCCCAGTTCTGTGGCTTACCAGACAATTGAACAATTCAATTACTGTTTATGGTCCCCACTTCCCAGATCTCTTAAATAGGAATATTACCAACCTTGTAGAATTTTGTGAGGCTCAAGTGGCAACATATGTAATAGTTCTAATACATGGTCCGTGCTTAACACTCTATTTTATTGATTATAAAACACACCATTATGGGCTGATCATGTTTTTTGAGGGGAGCAGAATTTAACATTAGAAGTATATGTGCCAGAAAATCCTGTGCATTGAAAGAGAGTTGGTGATTTGGAAAAGTAGACAAGGGCAAAAATGGGAGTATCGAGGGTTCCAAGGGAAAGCTTCACCTAGCTGTGCCTGACCCAGGAGATAGAAGACAGCCTGAAATTACCATTTTTTTTAAAACCATGTTTTGGTTTCCTGTGACTCCTGACTTTTTATAAAGGACTATTTGACTACAAGTTAAAATTAAAAAAAAAAACCCACCAAGATGAGACTATAGTCTGGTAGCCCTTCCTCCTGGGACACGGGGCATGGCTGGAAAGGTGTCTGCCCCTCGCTGTCACACACCACTAGTTTGTGGGGAACCTGGTGCTAAACCTTTCATAGACGGCCTGCTTCTGGGTCGGGGTTTTCATACGGAGCAGAGCAGCTCCCCTGGCTGCCATCTACTGAAAGGCAGCCCTTGACACAAGGGTTTCTAAAAAGACAAAGAATCAAAAAATTAAAAGAAAAAAAAAGAAACCAAGAGATTTCAAAGATAAGTCACAGAGTCCAAGGTGAAATTAGACAGCCTAAGACTGCTGCCCTGATCTGGGACGCCTGCGTGGCTGGCTTCCTAGACTCTTCTCCAGACACTGGGACAGATGTGCTGTCTCTGTGCTTCTTCCCTTCTGCATTAGCTTCTTAGTCACACTCAGGGGAGGTGGGACAAAGGGGAATGAGGTTTGGGTGAAGACCTAGAGGAAAAGGAAAATGGTAGCCCCCTGTTCTGCTTTGATTCAGGCCCTAGGTCTGTCTCTAATCTAGACAAAGAAATTCCCTGGCCACAAAGGGGTAACATGGACTTGGAGACAGCCACTGATTGTATAGTTGATGTACTCAGGAGCCTGTTTCCTGACTTGTTCCAATGCCTTTCCATTTGCAACATCTGGTGTACCTGCATGGAGGAAAAGACAGAATGGAGTGAATCAAAAAGAATCAGATTAGGAATTTCAATAGTTGAAAGGGACAGAAAGACAATCTTGTAATTCAGAGACATCCAGAAGCTCTGAGATAAATACGTGCTATCCCCTAGTTTGTCTACAATGCGGGAGGCCCGGGTTCAATCCCGGGGTCGGGAAGATCTCCTGGAGAAGGAAATGGCAACCCACTCCAGTATTCTTGCCTGGAAAAATCCCATGGATGGAGGAACCTGGTTACAGTCCATGGGGTCAGAAAGAGAAGACACACTGCGCCGCTTTCTCTCCTAGCTCCTCCTTTTCCATCACTCTAGCAACACTTTCTTTTATTCTAATTCTTTAAACATTCAAGGATGTTTCAGATGGTCTGAGATGCTAGGCATAACTTCTTTTCCATCCTTGGTAGAACAAATGATCTCAGGAGTTTGCCCAGAGAACCTTTGAGCTGAACATCCATCAGACTATTTATATCTATCAAAAACGCATCAAACTGTTTCCTCATCCATCAAACCATTTACCGTGAGACAGCCTGTGGCATCCCTCACCAGGGGACCTCAGTCAAGAAAATGGAAGAGGGATGAGTATGAGGGCCAGTGGTTGTTCAGTCTCACCTCAAGAAAGCAGTTCTCGAAGAAGTAGCAGCTTCTTACCTCATGAGAAAAGGAATCAATAGGGCTGCACTCAGGAGGAATGGAAACAGGTAGGCATAGTAAATAAAGCAGACCAGGGTACATTGGCTTAGGCCTGGGCCAAGGGTTTCACATTTTAAAGGTCAACATGACAGCAGAATAAGGTCTTTGTCTTTATAAGGCTAAGCTCAACTAGCTGTATCCTGAAGCCAGGGCACCCCCAAGAGGCATGAGATTCTTTGGGAAGCAATAAAATGATTTCTCTACCTTGCACTCTAAGCTCTGAAAGCTCCCAACTTGCTCACCAAACTGCTGCATTTTGTGTTTGCTGATGCGGAAGAATAGCACTTCCCTATAGCATACCACCAGATGGTAATTGGATCCTAATAATAGAACAAAATACAGAGAATTCCCACTGCTTGGCTAGGTTTTAACTGACGTGACAGCAAAGAGCCAGCCCCTCCATGGTGTGCCTATGCGGGGAATTAGCTGTGAAGATTCTGCCCTGTTAAAGTCTCTTAGAAACCCTGAGTTGGGGAGGAGTCACAGTTGCTGGTTGAGGTGGCCCTGGGGGCGCTAGCTTTCTCTTTCTAGGTTGCCTCTAGATGATTGCCTGCTCCTGGTAGTTTCAGAAATCCCTATGTGAGTTTGGGCCTCTGCATTTGAAGCCAGCTCTTTTCTCTTCTCTGCAGTCTCAGTAGGGGGGCAGTTTTCTGGAACCAGTGATTCAGCATCAGGAAAGAATTCAATTTCTCTCTTCACCACCACCCTCAGACCACATTCCGAGGATGTGGTAACGCCAGGAAGGTCTCTGCCACAAAACATAAAATACCTTGGATGAAATTGGTTTTTCCCTAGAATCTTGACTTGAATTTCTGGAAAAATGGGAATTGTGTAATTTGGATATTGGAATAAGTGACCTGTTGTTTAGTAGCTAAGTCATGTCCAACTCTTTTGTGACCCCATGGACGTCTCAATTTATCTCTGCTACCTAGAGGACATTTTTTAAGGGAAGCTGCTGAGCATGAATAAGTCTTATGAAACTTGGACTCCCCTGTAAAAAGAAGGCCAGCTGACCAATGCTATCTCTGTTTTCCAGAGATCATTTCTGAAAATACACCCATGATGACAATCTACTAGATTAGGGCCCGACTACTAAAGACCTAGGACTACAAAGGCACCTAAGGTTATCACTGGTTTCTTGATTCATCTAATAATATTGAACATTGGCATTTGCTTGCAGTGGTGCAGAAGCCCTCCTATCCTCTCCCACCCAAAAATCTAGGCATGAGGTCTCTGACCTAAAGGAATCTACAACTTGAATCAAAGACTGGGCCTCAGAAATCACATAGACCAGCCTTCTCTTATTGTAGTTGAGAAAAATAAGGATCAGATAAGTAAAGTGACTGGTTCAGTCTTGAAAATAAGTGGTAAAGAGCCAGGATTGCCATTTAACTTATAGCTCATTTTCATAATTATAACCACAATACAAATCTAAACTGTGTGTGTACACTGCAATAAACTGGAAAAGGAAGGAAGAGGTGAGTAGGCAGAAGGCCAGAACTCAAATGTCTTCATGTCTGACCTCTGTCGTGAACCTTGGGAGTGACTGTGGACAGCCCAGTAGATGGTTTGGAGGACTTGAATGCAAACCCTTTACAACCTCTTTGCTGTGTAGGTACTGAAATATCTGTCTAAGGTGAGCAGTGAGGGAAGGCTCCTGGAGGTAGGAACATTTGAACTAAACTTTGAAGGTTGGCTACAATTCAGGTGAGGAGCGATAGTTGAACTAGCAGGCCTAGCCTGGGTCAAAAGGTGAGTCCTCAATGTTTATAGAAGGACTGCAGTTAGCATGAAGCCTGGCACCCTTTCAAATGTGGCTAGAGTGAGAGCTAAATGTCTTCTTCAAGAAAGCTGTTAAAAGTGCTTAAAAGCATCAGGCATTAATCATCAATACCAAGAGTGAGAAAATCAATTATCTAAGGTGGTGGTAGGAACAACTCAAAAACATTGTCATTTATAAAGTTAAGTTTTGCCCTGAGTCTGGGTGTTTTGTTGTTGTTCAGTCATGTCTGACTCTTTGTGACCCCATGGACTGCAGTACACCAGGCTTCCTTGTCCTTCACCATCTCCCAGAGCTTGTTCAAACTCATGTCCATTGAGTCAGTGATGCCATCCAACCATCTTTAACTCTGTCATCCCCTTCTCCTGCCCTCAATCTTCCCCAGCATCAGGGTCTTTTCCAGTGAGTTGGCTCTTCGCATCAAGTAGTCAAAGTATTGGAGCTTCAGCTTCAGCATCAGTCCTTCCAATGAATATTCAGGACTGATTTCCTTTATGATTGACTGGTTCGATCTCCTTGCAGTCTAAGGGACTCTTAAGAGTCTTCTCTAGCACCACAGTACAAAAGCATCAATCCTTCAACACTCAGCCTTCTTTATGGTCCAACTCTCACATCCATACATGACGACTGGAAAAACCATAGCTTTGACTAGAAGGACCTTTGTCAACAAAGTAATGTTTCTGCTTTTTAATATGTTGTCTAGGTTTGTCATAGCTTTTCTTCCAAGGAGTAAGTGTCTTTCAATTTCATGGCTGCAGTCGTCATTTGCAGTGATTTTGGATGTTTATATGTATGCAAGTATATTCTGGGATCCATTTCTGGGGGAGACCAAGACAGTTTAAAGACTGGTATAATAATAGAATTCCGGTGTTGATTCTGGAGACTGAACATGAGCTTAGAGGAAATATCTGGTGAAGAGCAGAGGTTAGCACTCATGAAGCTAGATGTTCTTTGAGTGGCTTGTGTTAGTGAATAAGTTACTTCGGAAATTACATATACAGATGTTTCCTGCCTAATATGACCTAATATGAGATGTTGACTGCCTCCCTTGAACCAACCCCAAAGATGTCACATAAACATGTTTGATGCATCTAATAATATGGCAGTAATAAACGAAGGGATGAATGAATAAAAGATCCTGGGGAGGCAGAATGTGATGGGGTTGCAGGGTGTATGGTGGGGCAGTGGGAGGAGTGATTGGGGACATGAAATGTAGGGGGGGAGAGTGTGTAGAAGGAGAAAGGATCTGGTGCCACGTTGGAAACAGAAGTTTTCTAGTTGTATCCTGCTCATTCTCTTGCATTGCTGGAGCAGGAAATTGCTTGCCAGGCTGAAAAACAGCCTTGCTGTCCCCTCACCAACTAGAAGCATCAGGGAACATCAGGGAAGTACTGGAGCCCACCTGGATGGAAAATAGATAATAATTGGGGCAGCAGAAGACCTGGAAAGTTCCTTTTCCAGGCCTCCCCAACCCCACGGTATAGAGCTTGAGTTCTAAAGCCAAACAGTTCAGATTTTAATCTTGGCTCTACAATTTGCTTCTCTGTGACTTTGGGGAAGTTACTTGCTTTCTCCCTGGCTTTGTTTTCGCATCTATATAATGGCCATAATAATACTACCTAACTCATAGAACTGGACATGGAACAACAGACTGGTTCCAAATAGGAAAAGGAGTCCGTCAAGGCTGTATATTGTCACCCTGCTTATTTAACTTATATGCAGAGTACATCATGAGAAATGCTGGGCTGGAAGAAACACAAGCTGGAATCAAGATTGCCGGGAGAAATATCAATAACCTCAGATATGCAGATGACACCACCCTTATGTCAGAAAGTGAAGAAGAACTAAAGAGCCTCTTGATGAAGGTGAAAGAGGAGAGTGAAAAAGTTGGCTTAAAGCTCAACGTTCAGAAAACTAAGATCATGGCATCTGGTCCCATCACTTCATGGGAAATAGATGGGGAAACAGTGGAAACAGTGTCGGACTTTATTTTTTTGGGCTCCAAAATCACTGCTGATGGTGATTGCAGCCATGAAATTAAAAGACGCTTACTCCTTGGAAGGAAGATTATGACCAACCTAGATCGCATATTTAAAAGCAGAGACATTTCTTTGCCAACAAAAGTCCGTCTAGTCAAGGCTATGGTTTTTCCAGTGGTCATGTATGGATGTGAGAGTTGAATGGTGAAGAAAGCTGAGCACCGCGGAATTGATGCTTTTGAACCGTGGTGTTGGAGAAGACTCTTGAGAGTCCCTTGGACTGCAAGGAGATCCAACCAGTCCATCCTAAAGGAGATCAGTCCTGGGTGTTCATTGGAAGGACTGATGCTGAAGCTGAAACTCCAATACTTTGGCCACCTCATGCGAAGAGCTGACTCATTGGAAAAGACCCTAATGCTTGGTAGGATTGGGGGCAGGAGGAGAAGGGGAAGACAGAGGATGAGATGGTTTGATGGCATCACCAACTCGATGGACATGGGTTTGGGTAGACTCCGGGAGTTGGTGATGGACAGAGAGGCCTGGCGTGCTGCAATTCATGGGGTCACAAAGAGTCGGACACGACTGAGCGACTGAACTGAACTGAACATAGGGTGGTTTAAAAGATGAAACACATGTAAAAGTGCTTAAACCTGGACTGATATGTACCAAGTGCTCAAGAAATATTAGCCATTATTTTGAAAACTGGAGGAACTTCCCTTGAGGGTCAGTGGCACTTCACTGGGGACTTGGTGAGTGAATAGGGAATGGTGGAGTCTAGAAGTATGTTTTCCACATACTGACTGTTTTCCTAAGTTCACCAGAAAAGGCACAGGCAAGAACCTGAACTTTCACTCTTTATTCTGGACACCCACTATCAGCCAAGGCCGTTGAAATATCCAGGGTAATATGAGTCATAGGGAAAAGATGACAATAAATGTATACTCTCAAAGAAAAGCTACAAAAGGAAAACATACAGCAAAGGATGTAGAATTAACAAATCAGACAGAATCAGATTTAAAAATAAACATAGGAAATACTCTCAATAGGATAAGGGAAAATTTTGGAAAACATGAACGAGAAACAGAAACTGACTGAAGATGCTAAGAGTGAAAAACAGAGCTGTTGAAATAAGGAACTCAATGGATTATTCGGATAACAGAATGGACATAGCTATAAGAAGGAACTGAAAGCTAAGGTTAAGAACTCTCCTGGAAGATTTTAAGAAAGATTAAAACAGTTGACACTATAAAAGTGAAAGCCAAGAGAGATACAGAATAAAAATAGAAGTTAACATCTGTATATTAGATATCTCGGAAGAGAGCAAAAATACATATAGGGGAGAAGAAAAAGCAAGAATTTTTCCGAATTAAAGAAGGATAGGATAGATTTTGCAGTGATGGTCCCCAGGTGATTTCAACTCGTTATTCCATGACCTGTGGCATATTTTTTTCCCTATAATTGTTGTGTCTGACTCTTGGCAACCCCCCAGACCAGAACACTGGAGTGGGTAGCCATTCCTTTCTCCAGGGGATCTTAAAGCTTTAAAAATATTATTATCAAAATACTGGGTTTCTCAGGTAGCTCACTGGTAAAAATTCCACCTGCCAATGCAAGAGACGTGGGTTTGATCCTTGGGTTGGGAAGATCCCCTGGAGAAGGAAATGGCTACACACTTCAGAATTCTTACCTGAAGAATTCCATGGACGGAGGAGCCTGGCGGGCTATAGTCCATGGGGTCACAAAGAATTGGACACAACTGAGTAACTAACACTTTTTTAATCATAAAAATGAGGGTAAAATAATCTCAGACATTCCAGGCTCCAGAAGATTTAACACAAAAAACTGCTGGAGAAAATCATTTAAAAATTATTTCAGCAAGAAAATAAATTAAAATTAAAGTCTGTGGATGTGAGGGTGAGAAAAAAACACAACAGTAAATTTAAGTTTTGTCTGAATGAGCACTGAAGAATGAAAGAGAGAATGGAAGAGAGGGAGGGAGGGAGTGGGCATATTCTTAATCCAGAAGTAAAATTTTGAATGAGAGTAATAGGAAAAGACTAACTGACATCATGGTTAAGTGGTAGAACTCTAGAGCCAGATGCTCTGGGTCTAAATCCTGCCTTGGCCATTCTAGCTGTGTGATTTTAGATGAGTTATTTAGCTTCTCTGGGACTCAGTTGCCTCACTTGTAAAATAGGATTTGTGAAATAGAACCCATATCATAGTATTATCTTGATAATTAAAAGAGCTTAGTTGAAAAGTCCTTGGACTCATACCTGGTTTATAGTAAGCTTTCAATAGATGTTTGATGTCATTATTAATATGGGAAAGGGGATAGAGAAAGATGGGAAATAGACAAGATAAATGATCCAAAGAACCATATTAATTTAGATAGAAAAAAACATTTTGAAGAAAATAACTTGAATGATATGAGGATCCTGGATGCAAAGTACCAGGGGCAGAGCCTCACTCTCTTAAGGCATTCCAGGGAGGGCCAGGTCCTCACTAAGGAGTGGCTCATGGTTTCCAGGGAAGAACAGCCCCAGAAATAGGACCCAAAGGTATAAAGTTTCCTGAGCCTGTGTGTGGTACAGTTGCAGGAGGGCCTCTCATTTCCAAGGAGAAATGTGATCTTGATAGATGATGTTCAGCAAGAGTGACCCAGGAAGCAATTGCCAGAGGGGCCTTTTCTTAAAAAAATTTAAAATAAACTTTTACTGGAGTATAGTTGCTTTACAATACTGTGTTTCTAGTATATAGCAAAGTGAATCAGCTATATATATACATCCTCTCTTTTTTGAATTTCCTTCCCATTTAGGCTGCCACAGAGCACACAGTAGAGTTCCCTGAGCTATACAAAAGGTTCTTATTATCTATTTTTTATATAGTATCAGTAGTGTATATATGTCAATTCCAGTCTCCCAGTTTATCCCACACCCCCTTTCTCCCCTTTGTGTCCATAAATTTGTTCTGTATGTCTGTATCTGTTTCTGTTTTTCAAATAAGATCATCTATACTATTTTTCTAGATTCCACAGATATGCATTAACACATATTTGCTTTTCTCTTTCTGATTTCACTCAGAATGACAGTCTCGAGGTCCATCCATGTCTCTGCAGATGACCCAATTTGGTTCCTTTTTATAGCTGAGTAATATTCCACTGTATATATGTACCACGTCTTCTCTATTCATTCCTCTGTTGATGGACACTTAGGTTGCCTCAGTGTCCTGGCTATTGTAAATAGTGCTGCCGTAGACATGTGGTGCACTTGTCTTTATGAATTTTGGTTTCCTGTGGGTATGTGCCCAGTAGTAGAATTGCTGGGTCATATGGTATTCTGTTTTTAGTTTTTTTAAGGAATATCCATACTGTTCTCCTTAGTGGCTGTATCAATTTACATTCCCACCAACGGTGCGAGAGTGTTCCCCTTTCTTCATACCCTCTCCAGTACTTACTGTTTGTAGATTTTTTTATGATGGCCATTCTGATGTATGTGAGGTGATACCTGATTGTAGTTTTGATTTGCATTTCTCTGATAATTAATAATGTTGAACATCTTTTCATGTGCTGTTTAGCTATCAATGTGTCTTCTTTGGAGACATGTCTATCTAGATCTTCTGCCCATTTTTTGTTGGGTTGTTTGTTTTTTTGATACTGAGCTGCATGAGCTATTTGTATACTGAGAGGGGCCTTTCTAAATAACCTGTTCTGCAAAGAAACTTCAGGACTTCACAAATCTCTAGGTGGAGGTCAGGAGGAGAGAGAAACCTAGAAATTACTCAAATTAGATTTCCCACCAGTTCAGAGAGATGGGGACCTCAGAGTCAGCTTAATTAAAGCTGACTTCATGGTTTTTGAATGTTCTAGTTTGTGCACTAGGATTCAGATGTCTGTTGCAAAAGCAATTCTTTAACTTCCTTGTTTATTCTACATTTCTTCCTCTTCCTTCAACCCAACCCTATAATAGTCACATTTGAAGTCATCTCTAGGAAGGAATGCATACTGTTTTCACTGGATTCGGGAAATGGCATTAATTACTAGAATATCTTGTGACTAGAGCTGAATATTTTAATCATGTTAATGTCCACATGGGCTCCATCTTGGCTACTATCCTAAGGTTCCAAACAGTGTTTCTTTAGAGTGAAGAGATCTTTCTGCACCCTAACTTGAATGTCAGGTAAGAAGATATTTTAGGTGTCAATTCAGTAGGAAAGAGGATAGTGATCAGAACTCAAGACCCTCTTACAGAGCTTCTTGAAGAGGCCACCACTACCACCACTACCACCATTCCCCTGGCTGCACCTCTGATTCAAAAACCAGTTGCTATTTTTAAACAATGTCTATTGGCACCAAACACTTTCCTCCTGTATTTATAATTTCACCAGTAACTTTAAATCTCTGATCACTCCAATTCCAGCAGTGGTTTTGTAGGGCTTAGCTCATTTAGAATGGCCACTGTTTGAGAAATGCTCACTCATGCAGAACTTCCATTGGACTTTCAAAATGTAGGATCGTGAAATACCAACTAGTATTGTGTTACCCACTGGCCAATTTCATATTATAGCTCCAAAAGTCTATGCTCTGCATGTTTTATTGTGTGATTTTGAGCAAATTAACCTCTCCATACAGATAAAGATATAGTTTCTTTATCTGTAAAGTGGAGGAAGTAACAGGATTGATCTTTTACGATTATAATGAGGTTTAAATAAGATAATACATGTAGAGCATTTAGAAAAGTGACTGGCTTATGGTATTTTACAGTAAGTGCTTAACAAAATTTTTTACTCATGGCATTGGTGGAAAGGGAGATATTTTTATTGGACAGGGTCCAATAGGGAAACTAAAAGTCATCCTATGTAGCCTGGGAATTACAAGTCTTAATATAGAGAGTTAGGGGGTCATACAACCACTGGAATTGCTAGGTGAGCCAAGGTTCAGTGAAATCATCCCCTAAATCTCAGTCTGAAGCATTTACTGGGAGTGAGGGGGTGTGCTTCTCATGAGCTCACCAGAAAGCATGGCAATTCTCAACAATTTCTGGGGCATCCCCACCAATGATTTCAATCTAAGTCATGGTGAAAGTACAGATATCAAGAGCTTGCTGGGAAGATGCAGAGAATCCCAGGTTGCCACTTCCCACAGAGAGCAAGGTCTCACCTTCTCTCCCACCTACATTCTCAAGTGGGAGCCTCTAAGAGGTAGAACTCCAGCCAGCAGCTAGAGGGAAGGGGATTCTTGGATATGTAGTTCCAATGCTTTGTTTACATCCACACTAAAGCATTAACCAGAGTTTTTCTCAAGTGGCCCACTGAACTGGTTTCTCTTCTTTTATATTCACTCCACATAAAGCAGAGAAAGAGTCTAGAAACAAGAAGTCCCAGCATTAACTGAGATTTTGCCATAATCTACCTAGACTTCTTTTTTTTTATCAGAAAGAACTTTTCCCATGACGTAGCGGTATATTTCTTATTAAAATAATAATGGCTTGTATTTATACATCAACTTTTAGTTTGTGAAGAATTTCTATGACTATTATCTTTTACTTCACAACAACCCAATGAGGTGCCATATATATACACACACACGCGCGCACACACACACACACACACAGAGTTGATTTACAATGTTGTGTTAGTTTCTGGTGCATATCAAAGTGACTCAGTTATATCTTTATTCATCTGTTGATGGACATTTAGGTAGGTTCCATGTCTTGGCTATTGTGACTAGTGCTGTTATGAACACTGGGGTGCATGAATCTTTTCAAATTAAAGTTTCCTCCAGATATATGCCCAGGAGTGGGATTGTTAGATCATATGGTAACTCAATTTTTATGTCTTAAAGGAGACTCCATACTGTTTTCTGTAGTGGCTATTACTTTTCCACCAACAGTGTGGAAGGGTTCCCTTTTCTTCTCACCCTCTCCAGCATTTGGTATTTGTTGAGCCTTGTTCTCTATCCTAGAGAATATTCTATGTACATTTGAAGAGTGTGTATTCTGTCTGTTTTTTTTTTTTGATATAATGTCCTGAAAATATCAATTACATCTAACAGTTCTATTGCATAATTGATGATCTCTGTTGCCTTATTGATTTTCTGTCTGGAAGATCTGTTCATTTGTATCAGTGGGGTGTTTAAAGTCTCCCACTATTATTGTATTCCTATCAGTTTCTCCCTTTATGTCAGTTAGCATTTGTTTTATGTGTTTAGGTGCTCCTATATTCAGTGCATATTTGTTAATGAGTATAATATCCTCTTCATGTACTGATCCTTTTATCATTATACAGTGTCCTTTATCTTTATGGCTTTTGTTTTAAAGTCTATTTTGTCTGATATGAGTATTACCACCCCCACTTTCTTGTCATTTCTGTTTGCATGAATTATTTTTTCCTTTCCCTCACTTTCAATCTATGGGTGTCCTTCATCCTAAGGTCTTTTGTAGGCAGCATATTGTAGGCTTTTGTTTTATTATCCATTCAGCCACTCTGTGCCTTTTGATTGAAGAGTTTAGTCCACCGACATTTAAGGTAACTATTGATAGATATGTATTTATTGTCATTTTAATCTTTACTTTCCTATTGATTTTGTTTTTCTTCTTTGTTCCTTTTCATTTTTGTTTTTCCTTTTGTGGTTTGATGGTTTTATTTTATATTATGCTTGAATTCTCTTCTTTTTAGTTTTTGTGAATCTGTAGGAGGAGAAAGGGACAATAGAGGATGAGATGGTTGGATAGCATCATCGACTTGATGGACAGGGGTTTGGGTGGACTCTGGGAGTTGATGATGGACAGGGAGGCCTGGCGTGCTGCGATTCATGGGGTCACAAAGAATCGGACCTGACTGAGTGACTGAACTGAACTGTATGCTTTTGATTTGTGGTTGCTCTGTTTTTTCAAGTATTCTAAATAGTAAGTCCCCCACATACTGACCTTCAAGTTGTGAACTTGCAAAGGAATGACTGTGTGTTTGCATGTCCAATCACATAAGTTAGTTCATGTGTCTGGTGTATATGGTCACGTGTGTGCATCCTCTACAAGTGATTGTGCTTTTGTGTTGTTGTCGTCCAGTCACTCAGTCATATTTGACTCTTTGTGACCCCATAAACTGCAGCATGCCTGGGTTTCCTGTCCTTCACCATCTCCCAGAGTTTGCTCAAACTCATGTCCATTGAGTCGATGATGCCATCCAACCATCTCATCCTTTGTCATCCCCTTCTCTTCTTGCCGTCAATCTTTCCCAGCATCAGGGTCTTTTCCAGTGAGTCAGTTCTTCACATCGGATGGCCAAAATATCAGAGCTTCAGCATTAGTCCTTCCAGTGAATATTCAGGGTTGATTTCCTTTAGGATTGACTGGTCTTATCTCCTTGCTGTCCAAGGGACTCTCAAGAGTCTTCTCCAGCACCACAGTTCAAAAGCATCAATTCTTTGGTGCTCAGCCTTCTTTATGGTCCAGTTCTCACATCCATACATGGCTACTGGAAAGACCATAACTTTGATTATATGGACTTTTGTTGGCAAAGTAATGTCTCTGCTTTTTAATATGCTGTTCAGTGCTTTTGTGTACTTTACTGTATAGAATACAGTAGTACAGTATCTTTATTTGAAGCTCACGGTGTTCAGAAGCAAGTGTAAAAGCAGTGGTGATGTAGATGGTACTGCTAAGAAGCACCAAGTGATAACAATGAAAACAAAAGTGAAAATAGTTGAGAGGGTGGAGTGAGGTGAAAAGATGTTACCTCATTCTTTTACAGTATTACAGTACTATGTAGCTGATCATGTTAGTTGGGTACCTAGGCTAACTTGTTGGACTTATGAACAAATTAGATTTAACAAACATGCTCTTAGAATGAAACTCATTTGTACATAGGGGACGTACTGTATTATATCTCTTTGATTTAAACTGGAAGCTTTGTAGACTCAAAATCTACATTTTCTTAATCCCCTCCCCCATATTTTATGATTATGATGCTCTCTTTTGCATTTTCATGTTCATCCTTTAGCTATTCATTGTAGTTATCATCATTTTCACAAACTTTTAAAAAAAACTCTCTACTGGCTTATTTTTAGTGTATCACTTTCCAGTAGTGATTTTCTCTTTCCTATAGACTCTTGTTTCTTTTCTACTTAGAGAAGATCTTTCAATATTTCTCTTAGGATATTGCTGCATTCTTTTAGTTTTACTTGTCTGAGAAATTCTTTATCTTTTCTATTGTAAATGATAATCTTGCTGGGTAGAGTATTTTAGGTTGCATGTTTTTCCCTTTCAGAACTTTGAATATATTTTGCCACTCCCTCTCGTCTGTAGTGTTTCTGTAGAGAAATTAGCTGGTAGATAGCCTTGTTGGGGAGAGAGGGGTTCCCTTGTAATTAACTCTTTGTTTTTCTCTTGCGCCTCTCTTTAACTTTTGCCATTTTAATTATAATACATCTTTATGTAGATCTGTTTGGGTTCATCTTGTTTGGGACTCTCTGTACTTTCTGTACCTGGATAATTGTTTACTTCTTTAGATTTGGGAAGTTTTCAGCCATCATTTCTTAAAATACATTTTTTATGTCTCTTTCTCATTCCTCCAATGATGTGGATTTTATTAATCCAGGGACACAAGTGTGAAAACCAAGACTCAGAGACTCTAGCAGCCAAGACCACTTTAGAATCTGCCCTACCACTATATTCCTTAGTGAAATAAATGAATAAATAAATGAAATAAACAAGTAAGAAGAGCCTATTTGTCCCAAAGGTAAAAAAAGAATCCAAACCCCAAATTTTAGAACAATGTTATTAATGTTAAATATGTTTCAAATATGTAAGTCATAAATATCTTTTGTCAAGTTATAATCAGACTGACAGAATATTATGTGCAGACAGGGTTATACAATCCAATCTCTTTAGTCCAGGAAAGCTAAACTTCTTGCCTAAGACATATCACTTGAAAATAATGGATTTAGAACTTAAATTTAATGGCCTGGACTCCAAGATCCAGTGATAGTTCTTGACAAGTTGACGTAAACTTGGTGTATTACAATGGTGGTTTTTGCTTCTTGCTGCTGCTAAGTCGCTTCAGTCGTGTCCGACTCTGTGCGATCCCATAGACGGCAGCCCACCAGGCTCCCCCATCCCTGGGATTCTCCAGGCAAGAACACTGGAGTGGGTTGCCATTTCCTTCTCCATTGCACGAGAGTGAAAAGTGAAAGTGAAGTCACTCAGTCGTGTCCGACTCTTCACGACCCCATGGACTGCAGCCTACCAACTCCTCCGTCCATGGGATTTTCCAGGCAAGAGTACTGGAGTGGGGTGCCATTGCCTTCTTCTGAGATTACCTCCAAATTTTTGTATTGTTCTTTCTCCACTGCCCCATAAGAATTAAGGATATCAGATTCCTTTATACTAGACAGTAACTCTTTGATTAAACTCGGAGGCCTATACACAAAGTTTTGGCCAACAGTAATGTAATCCAGGGCAGGAAGTTAGCCTGAATAGGTTCTAAGGAAGATAGTTAAAATATGCCTCAAACCTGCTGAAAACAGCTGCACCAATTAAAAGGCAATTAAATGTGTAATAAATGGAAATGCTGCAAAATTGTTCTGTTAAAAAGTCTAAATGAGAATTACTTGGGTATACTCACTAAATGAAAAATGTGTGCCAAGAAGGTAGTTATACCCATTTTTTAGCTGATGTGCTTGCTGCTCCACAATACCAGTGAGGCGGCTTTCAAAATGACGGCTCAAAAACAGTTCTTTCCAGAGTGTGAGAGAGTGGTGTCATTTCTGATGGACCTGGCCTGCAGAGAAAGGAATGCAAAATACACAAATGTGAGTGGGCTGGTGAGTGGAAGGAAACAGTGAGAAGAAAACTGCTTGGCAATTCTGTCTTGATAGAAAACTTGTGAATCGGAGCATTCAATGGTTTGAGGGGTGGGACAGAAGCAGAAGAACATGAAAATGATGTTTTGAACCAGGAAAATGAGCTAATAAGAACTTTACAGATTGAAACAATCAATACTCCTCCTTTTGGAGTAGTGCCGTCTCATCTTTTCTGTCTGATTTCATTACTCCATAGTTCAGGGAAAAAATGCTCAGGTTAAATCCTGATGTATCAAATATTTATCAACCAGTTGTATATTATAGGCCTCTCTTAGGCACCAGATAACAGGATGAATCAGTCATCATTCAATCAGAGGAACAGAACCACTATTCATCATGGAACAAAGTGTTTATTATAGAAACTAGACTTTATGGTAGGTTCTGCAGAGGGTGAAGGTCCAGAAGTGAAGTTGGAGGATCAGAGGAGTCAATATCCAGACTGTATGAAATGCAGGCATGTCTGACCTTTGAAATGGGACTTAGAAAAGGAGAAGATCATGGGAGGCCTGTGGAAAGCTGTGCTAGTAAGCATATGGGGAGGACCTGGAGCTATCTTTGGTCAACAGGATCAGCAGTCAGGAAGAAGAGGGGAGGAGAGTGAGGACAAGCTGGACCCCACTGGCACTTTGGCATGTTATCTTTATGACCTTCACCAAATAAATCCCAGGAAGTTACTCTCTTGACCAACTCTCAACCAGAACCATATAAGGAAGGGATTTTAGCAGACAATTTAAAGGAGTTGGTGCAGGACAAACTACCCCACAGGGTAAGCAATGAGCATTGGCATGATCTGGTTTGGAGCTGAGACTTCAGGTTGCAATGCAGGGTGGGAGACAGAGTAGGGAAGGAGGCAGAAGGAAAGGAAGACCCAGAGCCAGGTCAAGATGTCAGAGGGGCAGGTCATGGAAAAGTTAGGTGGTCTGAACAGGTACATTTCTGGGAAGATACAACTAGCTTTATTTCACTGTGGTTGCAATGCTTATTTAAAGCACGCAGCTATGTTGGCTTGAAGGAGGGGCATGTGTTCCTAGATGTTGAAAGAGTTCTCGTCAATTAGAACAGCTTGTAACCTGGTCTAAATATCAGGACTTCTCCCTGGCAAAGTACCAGGACAGGTGACAGCATACAGAGTTGGCTGGAGCCATGCAGATTCAAGTGTCCCAATAACAGAGACATTTCTTCTACCTCATGTTTGCGTGACAATAAAAGGAGGTGCTTTAGAGGGGCTCAGTCACATTATGGATGAATTCTCTACAAGCTTAGGTAGGTAGGTAGGTAAAGACTTGCTCAGTGCTCAGTTGCTAAGTCGTGTCCAACTCATTGCAACCCCATGGACTGTAGCCGACTAGGCTCCTCTGTCCCTGAGATTTCCCAGGCAAGAATACTGGAGCGGGTAGCCATTTCCTCCTCCAAGGAGTCTTCTTAAACCAGGGATTTAACCCTGTCCCCTGCTTTGGCAGGCAGATTCTTTACTACTGAGCCACCTAGGAAGCCCAGATAAAGACTTATAGATACGTAAAATAAGCAGTATACTAATAAAGTGGCAATGCATTCACCAGCCACCATTTCTTTCTAAATCAAGCATTTAACTACTAACTCAGGTTATTATACTAATTCAGGTATGGACACTTGCCCTGGAATGGATAAGAAAATATTTGCATAGGGGTTGTTCTGGATCCTGCAGGTAGTAAATTAGAATACCAAACCCACGTGAGGGCAGGCTTAAGGTTACAAATTCTCAGAGGAAACCTTCTGTAAAATTTCCAGCCAAAATCCATGTCAAGATACGCCAGCTTCTTTGTCTTCCTTTGGTGAGATGACTTTTTTTTTTTCCTATTGTGTCTTTTCGCTAGGGATTAGGCCTTTGAGGGACCTGAATTTATGTGGGACCTCCCACAACCTCAGCAGACATGAGTTTCAGCAAACTCCAGGAGATAGTGAAAGACAGGGAAGCCTGGTGTGCTGCAGTCCATGGGGCTGCAAAGAGTTGGACGTGACTTAGCAATTGAACAACTCTCATGAGTAAGGCTTTGTCTCCTTCCCCAGCACTACCATTAAGATCTAAATCTTAGTTCGTAGTAAATGGGCTCTTATTTTGGTTTACAGCTCTGCTTACAGGATCCTCTTGGGGTTTCTCTACTTCCTTCTGAATTCAACCAAGCCTTTAAAAAATATTTGATATATTTTGTGCTATATTTCTAGGTGTTTTGTGTGAGTTGTTCAGTGACTTAAGAATTACAGATCCCTGGGCAATGAAGTTGCTAAGATAATAATGGAAATATCCTCTGGCTGCTGCACAGAAGTGGAAGTGTGTGGCAATATCCTCAACCCATTATTCTATATGTATCATATGGTCAGGGTTCTTTGAAATTGTGAAAGACAGCTTTTGTTCTCAAGCTTTCATGCTTTTATTGAATTTATTGATAGTGAGAAATCTAATCATGACTCATCTCTTTGAAGGCAAAGGACCAACCAGTCCTTGGTTTAGTTGTCTTAGTGCTTAGCTGTGGCTTTGACACTCCAGATTAATGATCTGTTGAACAATGGAGATAATCTCCTGGGAATTCTTGGATCTAGCAAGCCATCTGCTCTTCTCTCTGGTTGCACTGAAGATAACTCAGGCCCACAAGTCAATGTGCCGTTTTAGCTTAGGAACCAGTCAGTACCTAGAATAAAAGAACAGGAGTGGAAAATCAACTCCCCCCCCCCCAACTCCTAGCTGGAAACATTTACATGGAGACATTGACTTGCTTTTCCTTTTCACTTATTCAAATGCTTCTTGCCTGAAAGTAATAAGCATCTCTTACCCGAGAAAGAGTACACAAGTGGAAAACAAAATATATTAAATTAATAAATATTTATCATGCATCTTTTTTGTGTTAGGCTTGAGAAAGAAAGGCCTCATAAAACAGGTCAGAGGAGACTGGGAGATCATGGGCTGCTCTGGACCCATGCTTGCTAGTTGTAGTAGACGTGGTTCTCACTGGGGGCTGAGGAATCCCAGGGAATGTCTGCTTGCATGTATGCAGCATCGAAGAGTTGAGATAGGTGTCTGGGGTGGGGGTGGGGGTGGGGGCAAATGTACTGCCTTTGTCTCCCAGAAGAATGTCCTGTTGAAAACCTGATGCAACAGTCAGAAGCTCCTATAAAATCAGATGATGTATGCAATGAAAGTCACAATGCTATTCTTTCTGTGACAGCACAAATACATCTTCAGGAGTATAGAAAATAAATACAAATAATGATTATGAATACTGTTTTGTACTTTTAAGCTACAAGTGTAACTCTTCTTTATTTATTTTACCATTTTATATTCCTTTACAGTCCACTTGATTGATGGGTGAATATAGGCTTCTCAGTTCCCTCATGCTCTGACACTGGCAGAAAGCCCCACAGCATCTCAACATCACCATTCATTCTCCTTGTTTCTCCATCACCTTTGCTTCCATTGGTATTCAACCAATGGTAGCATAAAATGTTCTGAGCACAGTCCTTTCATATCGAAGCTTTATAGAATGCTGGTTCTCTCTACGAAGAAGGGGTACATGTGAGTAGGGGCAACATGAGATTAAGCAATGTGATGGAGTATGGTCTTCATGAGGTTAGGTTAGTATCTACCCATGCTGTATATCCTGGATGGTAGTTTCCAGTGCCTGGAAACTAGTCACTGCCCAGCAAATACTTGTTAACAATATGAATGAGTGAGTGAATGAATGAGTGAATGGGGAAAGGAGGAGAGCTGTAAGAAAGTCTATTGGAGAGAAATTTAAGAAGCATATCCCCACAAGTAGGATCTTTGGGGTAAATAGGTATACTAACTACATTTTCTTATTTTCTATATTTGATGTTCTGGGATCTGGGGTCTCACTAACTGCCCGTCCCAGGACTTGTTGTTGTTGTTTAGTTGCTAAGTCATATCTGACTCTTGTGACCCCATGGACTATAGCCCACCTTGGTCCTTGAGATTTCCCAGGCAAGAATACTGGAGTGGGTAGCCAGTTACCTTCTCCAGGGGATCTTCCCAACCCAGGAGTCAAACCTGCATCTCCTACATTGGCAGGTGGATTCTTTACCACTGAGCCACCAGGGAAGCCCTTCTTTGGGGTAAATAGCTTTCTTAGGTTTTCAGTTGATAGAATACAGATCTTCTACTTGCTAACAATGAAGTCCATCTAGGTTGCTGACACTCGAGAACAGTTGGGCATAAACTCAGGCCCTAAAGCTATGTTCATGAAGAAAGACGGGGAGTTTAAGCTGGCAAAAAGTCAGAAGTCATATAACGCAAGAAGTCATATAATGCATGCTCCTTCTACAATGTCATCAGCATCGTCAGTGGTCTTGGCAGCAGCAACAGCACCACCCGGCAAAATATATTAAAAGTTCACACACCGAAGTGTCCTGCTGAATACTGCAGAAACAAAAAGACTGACGCTATAGTCTCAACTTCTGTAATTCCACTTGATATGGGCCACTACTCACCACTACTAGCTGTGTCTGCACTTCCCTCCCCTCCTAAGAGATACTGCCAGCCCTCCCCCTTGCCAAGATCCTAATTAAATCATAGGTTGATTACATACAAAATTAATAGCTAAAAATAAGTACAATGTACATAAATAAAACACCATAAATATATAAACATAAAAAGAGGTGAACATAGGAATATGGCGGTTTGTATCCAGTTAAACTGAAGTGTTTTTCCAACAGTAGGAGGAGGAGGAAGTGGGTTACTTAGAGGGGGTGGGGAGGAAAGAAGGAGGTCTGATGGAGTAGGAGTTAGGAAACCCGTACTGAATAAAACTTGCCCAGTCATAAACTCCCTTGAGCTGAGCTCTTTGAAATATCCCCATTAACCAAAATAAAGCACCCACAGATGTTCAACCAGTCTAAGCAGTTGATTTGCTGAACATCTAAATGTTTCCATTATGAAAAGGGATACTTTCTCATTCAGAAGCAATAATGAGCTGTTTCTCCTAGATTCCATTGAGAGGGAGGCTAGCAAACTTTAGTAATTTCTTTCCTCTGTGATATTACTGTGATTGTAAAGTTAAAAGTTAATGTTAAGAGTTAAAGAGAAGCCCATCCACCTCCACCCACACACTCATGCCATGGCTGAGGTAATTTTTGTGCTGAGTTCCTGTAAGTTCTCACTCCCATAAATTTCTCACTTCAATCTGATTTATCTTTCCCAATTCCATCCCTGAGTGTTTTAAGATACAATGATCCTAAAATTTAACAAATGCAAAACCACCACATTTTTATTTCAGAACCTTTCTACTCACTTAAATCCTTGTTTTCTTGGCTTTTCCAACCAGTTCTCTTGATACCTAAGGTCATTTCTCATGTCTCCTTTAAGAGAATCCTCCTCTTTGTTAACTTTAAATGTTGTTGTTCTCTGGCACCATCCTTGGCCTCTCACCTTCTCCCTTTACTCATTGTCCCAGGAGATCTCATCCCTTCTCATGGAGTCAACCAATCTTGAGGTTAGGCTCCTCCCCCAAATTCATCATCCTAAAGCCAACTACTCTGTGGGCATTTTCAACCCAAACTCAAGATGTCTAAAGATGCTCCTTCATCTTCTTTTCCAAGCTGATTCTCTTTTCCAAAATTCTCTCTCTCTCTTTTTTTTTTTTTAACCTCCATCCAGTCAGGCACTCAAACTAGAATTTGATCCACATGGTATGATAACCTGGCTTCTTCACTCCTACTTGGAAAAACTCTGAAGGAACCATGTCTGTTCTAGAGTTCTCACACGATTGACTGAAGCCTTTGTTTATTTATTTATTTAGATTGTATCATCACTCAGCTCCTCCCTCTCCCCAATCCTGTATCTGCTCCCAAGAACGTTCTCTAATAAATGTCTAGTTTGTCTTGTAGACAAACTTTGGTTCTTTTCTCTCCCTTACTCCTCATATCTTTAATTTTTTTTTTCTCCAAGAATGTCTCTAATCTGTCTCTGAAAGGCCGTCTTAAGTTTCCGAGCTCCAGCGAAACTACACCCCAACGCTTTACCCTCACTCACTCACAGGGGCTGTTTCTGAGCTCTCTTCTCAGTAAGTCTCCGGCATGTAAATCTCCATCTCAGAGTTGGTTTTCTGGAAACCCTACTTATGAGAATTGACGCCCTGAGTGACCCAAGGAGACGGACTCTATAATGAGATCTTGGAGATGAATTTGTCACTGGCCAGGTGGCAACTCTATAGCCATTCAACTTCTCCCTTTACTCAGTCTTGCTTCCCTTACTCCCTTGAAGATGTTGTTCCTGAGGCCACTCCCCGGTAAACCTCCTGTCCACAGATACCTGTCTGTCTCAGAATCTGCTTCCCATGAGACCCTTTCCATGACAAACATTGAACCACTTGTGTGGCACCTACATGCATCACTGTCTCTTTCTTCATTGCTTTTCTCCAGGTGGGAAACCCTTCTGCCCTTGTGGTGGATGCTGTGATCTGTTGCCCAGATCCCCTTCGGGAAAGAAGGGCTGATTTCCTCATTACTTGGAATCACTGCTGGGAAACATCCCTCTTTTGAAGAAAATGGTGGTGGTTATTTGCTAAGTCGTGTGCAACTCTTGTGACCCTGTGGACTGTAGCCCGCCAAGCCCCTCTGTCCATGGAATTTTCCAGGCAAGAATACTGGAGTGGGTTGCCATTTCCTTCTGCAGGGGAATCTTCCTAAACCAGGGATAGAACCTGGGTCTCCTGCACTGCAGGCAGATTCTTTACCCACTGAGATACCAGGGAAGCACTGATTCATCCTAAGTCATAACTCCTTCTGGGGGCAGCCCAATCCACATGATGGTATGATGACCTGGCTTCTTCACTCCTAATTGGAAAAACTCTGAAGGAACCATGTCTGTCCTGGAGTTCTCATGGAATTGGCTGAAGCCTTTGTTTAGATTGTATCATCGCTCAGCTCCTCCCTCTCCCCAGTCCTGTACCCTTCTGCTCCCAAGAGCATTTTCTAATAAATGTCTCAAATGCTGATCCCTACCATAAAGTCTGCTTCCTGGTGAACCCAATCTATAATGTCCCTCTTTTCCAACATAATTCTTACTCATACTTTAACAGCTCAGACCAGAGGCCCCTGTATCTAAAACCTCCTCTGACTATACCCATACAATCTTCCCTTCCAGACTGGGTGAGTTTTCCTTCATAAGTATTTCCATGACATCCTGTATATGATTCTATCACTTCCATCATAAAAATTCTTTCTGTCTCTCTCAATATTTATCCATTCAATGTTGTATTCTCCTGCACTGAACTGTGTGATTTTTATGTTGTGCAACTGATTATCCCATAGCCGAAGAACAAGTACTAAATTATGCATGAGAGACCTGAATTGTATGCTCAGCTCTCCTGGTAAATTTTCTGTTTGCCCTTACCTCTGTGTGTGTCAATTTGTATAACAATAAAATAGGAACCAGTCATCTCCATCCTTCCTCCCTTACCCAGTGAGTTTTCAATCTCTCATTATCATTGTGATTGAAGGACTCCAGGCAGAACTCTCTTAGGGATGGTTAAATATACTCTCCACTTAATCTTCATCCATGCAGCCTTCCATAGGGTCAACATGAGAGCTAACTGTTTGCAAGGAGACAGCTACAGAGCACCAGGCCAGGGATAAGTTCATATCAGCATGAGCGAGGGATTTTCTGGGGCAGCCCCGATTTAATGTTTAATCCAGATAATTAATTAACATTTAAATATAATTAACACTTATGCTTTTGTGGCACGTTGCATATAAGCACATTCCTAAACCACAAAAAGAAATACTTTATTGCACCATGAAATCCAATTTAGGTTTGGAAAATTGTAATTGTAAAAAGTGTGTAATTCTATATACACACTAAGTTAAAGTAGTGAATTGGCAGTTTGATTTATGTAATGATCGTTTATGCATTTGATTGTTGTGGGTCCATTCCCTGGGCACCTGTGTAGTACTGTTTAGCTGTTAAATGGTCAAGGCAGAGGCTCTGACTTCTTGGAGGGCTCAGCAATGTGAAGTCACCTCCTTGCTGCTGCTACTGCTGCTAAGTTGCTTCAGTCGTGTCCGACTCTGTGCGACCCCAGAGACAGCAGCCCACCAGGCTCCACTGTCCCTGGGATTCTCCAGGCAAGAACACTGGAGTGGGTTGCCATTTCCTTCTCCAATGCATGAAAGTGAAAGTGAAGTCGCTCAGTCGTGTCCGACTCTTAGCGACCCCATGGACGACAGCTTACCAGGCTCCTCCATCCATGGGATTTTCCAGGCAAGAGTACTGGAGCGGGGTGCCAATGCCTTCTCCAGTCACTTCCTTAGAGCTCAGCTTAAAACAGTAATATGTAGTGACAATTTATTGAGCTCTTGATGCGAAGAAACAACTCATTAGAAAAGACCCTAATGCTGGGAAAGATTGAAGGAAGGAGGAAAAGGGGACGACAGAGGATGAGATGGTTGGATGGCATCACCAACTCTATGGATATGAGCTTGAGCAAATTCCGGGAGATGGTGAAGGACAGGGAAGCCTGGCGTGCTGCAGTCCATGGGGTCACAAAGTCAGACACGACTTACCTACTAAACAAGTGTGGGTCAGGCTCTGTTTTGGCCACTTTGCAGCTATTACTTTACTCTCTCGAATGCAAAATATCTTCTCTCTTTCATACAGATGGTGAAACTGCTGCTTACACTGATTACTAGTGAGCTGGATGTCAACTTACATAGGCTATGAGAACCAAGAGAACTAATCTCTTTCAAATTTGCATTTAGTCACAACACATTGATAGCTTAAAATCAGCCCTGGTGGGAGTATTTGCACCACAAAAATTGGCACATGTTACAAATTAAGGTCTTGTTTATTTAACAGTCTGTTGTTAAACATTTACCGTCACACCACAGTTTGCAGCTAATAACCAGCTGAGCCAAGATTCAAACTCACATATATCAGTCTCCAAACTCGCCCTGCTCCCCTGTGTTAGGAGAAGCTGCAGGCTGATGTAGTACCCAGCTCTTTCCTAAGGCTCTGAAGCTCTCTCTTCTGAATACCCCCCCCCCACCACTTCCCAACTGAATTCTGCTAATTCAGAATAGGAAGGAAAGTTCAGCCAGGGGCTATCCAGAATTCCCTTTATTCTGTTTTAACTCTTGCCAAAAAGGAAAGTCCAGTGGCGAAACTGTTAGAGAAAAACCAAAGAGACCAAGATAATTTGGATCCTGTTTGTTCAGTTTCTGTGAATAAATGCAAAGGAGGAACTGAGTAAACCATTAGTTCTCAAATGCTTTGAGGAGCCCCACTGGAGAGCTCTTTTTCTTGGCAATGAGGAGAGGGACCCCATGGAGGCCTTAATCAACACCATCTAATTAAAGAGATGGAGTTTAATCTCTGGGCCAAGTGTCCATCTGCTTCCCATTTCCAATCATTTAGCACACATTAATAGTGAACACCACATAAACTCGGAAAAACCTCAGTGATGCGTTACCTTTCCAAGACAGGCAGAAGATTAGAAACTAACTTCAAAAGAGGTAACAAGAAAATGGACCAAATGTCCTGCTAAAAATCTGGAATGGACTGGAGTCAGATATAGAGAAAATGACTTTTAATAAATAATTTTGTTTTGAATGACACTGAACTCTCCATTGGCTGAGATCAAGCCTAAAGGACAATATTTAATAAATTTGCATATTCATTTACATGTATTTTATAGTGTTTTAGTTCCAACCTTGACTTTAAATTGTTCTTTTTTTTTTTTTTTTGAAGATAGAGACCATACCTATTAAGTCTTTATCACGATATGTTAAGTATTTTTTTTGCACAATAAATAGGTTCTTAGAATGGGTTGCCTGGTGGTAGTCTCAGACTTGCAGAGCAACGCTCTTCAGGGCCATCCCTGTGTCTTCACACAGTGACAACTTTCCCACAATTCTTGAGCTTTGCTCCTGCTAACTCTGCTTCAAGGGCTTCCCTGATGGCTCAGTGACAAATGATCTGCCAGCCAATGCAGGACATACAGGTTCTATTCCTGGGTTAGGAAGATCCCCTGGAGAAGGAAATGGCAACACACTCCAGTATTCTTGCCTGGGAAATCCCACAGGCAGAGGAACCTGACTGGCTACAGTCTATGGGGCCACAAAAGAGTTGGAAATGACTTAGTAACTAAACAACAACTCTACTGCAAAGTAAGTGAATTGGGATGATCAGGTTGGATCTGGCATTATTAGCACAAGACAATGTTCTGCTCACACCCAACACAGAAACTACCATCTGTGACCCCTGGGGAACCCACTGCCTTCTCGGTCAGTATAGGATGTGTGCACTGCCAGTTCAGGAATAGCCCAGACCAAAAGGCAGGTATTGAAAGAAAGAAGAGGAAGGCTCTTTTTCTAACAAATCTAGGAAAGTGTGGCCCAGAGGAAGTATTTGCCCTTTGAAGACTAGCAGTGAACACATTAGCAACACTAAGAATAGTTCTTTCAAAACAACCAGGATTTTGAAAGAACTTTAGTCATAGGGTGGAATGGAAAACAACTTCATTTCCCATTTCCCCCATGAATATCTGCTGTCTGATAGGGTTTTTCCTTACCACTTAGATAAAATCTACAGTAGATTCTCTTGATTTTTCAGTTCATTCTCAGGTAAGGAAAAGTTCTGTGGCCACTAAATATTACAAAATAGCACTATCTTGGAAACTAAAATTTCTTTTTTAAGAGTCAAAACTCCTATTTCCTAGTATCCCTTAAAGAAGAAGGCTTAAAACTCCTCTGTCCCCCAGTTTGGCATTGCTGATGGTAGACCACTTTCAATGGAAAGGAACATGAGGTGGGAGCAACTGAGTGGCTGGATTTTTCTTTCTTAATTCTGCCATCACCCTACTCCGCTCACAACTTGCTAGTTGGGACTTCTGTTCCCCTCCAGTGCTGGTGTGGTGAGGAGGGACAAGAAGTTAGGAGGGCCTTTTCTGATTGGTGAAGTCATGCGCTGGTACTGCTTTCCCCCGGTTTGGCAGATGTTCAGTGCACTCTTGCTTTAGTGAGAACCTCCAGTAGGTTCAATGTTGCTCATTTCTGATCTCAGGGTTGGGTTTTTTTTTTTTTTTTTTGAGATGCTGTCATATTTATCATAGCTTGCTGAAAGTTTTTATTTTTGCTATGAATGACTGTTGAATTTGATTAAATTGTTCTGTATTCATTGTGATGATCAAATGATCTTTTTCGTTTATTCAGTTACTATGTGAATTACATGGATTGATTTTTAAAACGTTAGCATCCACTCAGTTAGCATGTTATTCATGGTGGTTTAGTTTGCTAAGTCATGTTTGACTCTTTGTGACCCCAAGGACTACCAGGCTCCTCTGTCCATGGGATTTTCCATGCAAGAATACTGGAATGGGTTGCCATTTCCTTCTCCAGAAGATCTTCCCCACCCAGAGATTGAACCTGGGTCTCCTGCGTTGCAGGCGATTCTTTACCAAGCCACCAGCGTAGCTCACTAGGGTAACCAGAATGTTATTATCCTTTCCTAAATCATTAGATTCAATTTGTTACTACTGTGTTTAAGATTTTCCATCTATACTTTTGAAGAAAACTGACATTTTTCCATCTTGCAATGTCTCTATCAGGTTTTGTTATTGTGACTATGATGTCTTCATAAAATGGCTTGAGAAGTACATACTCTCTTTATATTCTCTGGAAGAGTTTATGTAAGACTATTGTTATTTCATCCTTAGATGTTCAATAGACTTCACTAGTGAAAACATTAACTTGGAGATTTCTTTGAGGGATGAATCTATCTATTTTGGATTGCTCTGTGGGTTTTTTGGAGATTCCCTCATCACTGGGGGCTATTCACTATTCACCTGTGAACCTCTGCTTCAGGTGATGTACTTTCCAGTCAGCTGCCTAAGACCCCTGTATTAGTCTCCTTGTATTGTCATAACAAAGTATCACAGACTGGGTGGCTTAAATAACAGACATTTATTTTGTCACAGTTCTGGAGGCTGAAAGTCCAAGATCAAGGTGCCAGCAGGGCTGGTTTCTGGGGAAGGCTCTCTTCCTTGCTTATGCATGACCACCCTCTCATTGCATCCTCAAGTGGGCTTTCCTCTGCACATGAAGGAAGAGAAAGAGCTCTGATCTATCCCTGTGAGGACCCCGGCCCTATTAGATTGGGGCCCCACCCTTATCACCTCATTTAACCTTAATTACCCCCTCAAGGTCCTATGTCATTTGTATTCACATTGAACTACAGCATATGAATTGTAGGGGACACAATTCGGTCTGTTACAACCCCGGTTCTCTATGACTGCCACACGGAATCTCTCCAGTTCTTTCCCCACAGCTCCTCTACGTGGGCTCCTGGGCAAAGTCCCTCTGAGATGGTTCTGGTCTCTCTCTCTCTCTCTCATTCTCTCTGTCTCTCCTTTCACCTCTGGTGCACAGAAAATATCTTCCTCTTAAGTCCTTCAGTGGAGGGAATGAAACTTACTCCCAGACGGGGGCCTCACGACGCTTCTGCTAGCCTCTAGTACCTACAGATTTCTAATCTGTCCAGCAAACACCAAGAACTGCTCTCCAAGGGGCTCACTTGAAGCCCTCTGTAGGACCTTTGTAACACCTTTGTCACTAACTTTGAGGGTAAGACATCAGCCTCCCTCATGGAGGAGGTAAAGACGTCCATAGCTCACTAACCTCCAAATAAAAGCCTCTCTCCAAATCCCACTTTCCCTTTTGGTCTCTTCAGCCTCTTCATAGGCTGGAGATGAGTAATGGGCTAAGAGTCACAGAAACTGGCTTTCACATACTCCCATTTCCAGTTCTGCTTAAGTGGTCTAGTAGCACTTTTGCCAACAAAGGTCTGTCTAGTCAAAGCTATGGTTTTCCCAGTAGTCGTGTATGGATGTGAGTGTTGGGCTATAAGAAAAGCTGCTTTTGAACTGTGGTGCTGGAGAAGACTCTTCAGAGCCCCTTGGACTGCAAGGAGATCCAACCAGTCAATCCTAAAGGAAACCAGTTCTGAATATTCATTGGAAGGACTGATGCTGAAGCTGAAACTCCAATATTTTGGCCACTTGATGTGAAGAACCAACTCATTTGAAAAGACCCTGATGTGGGAAAGATTAAAGGTGGGAGGAGAAGGGGACGACAGAGGATGAGATGGCTGGATGGCATCATTGACTTGACGGACATGAGTTTGAGTAGGCTCCAGGAGTTGGTGATGGACAGGGAGGCCTAGCATGCTGTGGTCTATGGGGTTGCAAAGAGTCAGACATGACTAAGCAACTGAACTGAATTGAGCACCTACAGTCTTGAAGTCTCTGCTGACATTGAGACTGTGTTCCATCTTCACCTGCTGCTATATTAGCTAGCTATAAAAGTGTCTATACCAACAAGTTGTATAGACAAAAAATACAGAAATGGACAAACATTTTAGACTGGGACAATTTCTAAATAATGCACATCAACAGTTTTTAAAAATACTCTACAAAATTTAAAAGTCTATCATTATCCTTCTTTCTGAGTTTATCTTAGAAGTTAAAAAATGCCACCAGCACTCAAAGTAGACAGTTTTGCATCTTATGGTGCCAGACTCACACTGGTCTCTATTTAAATCTCCCTTTGAAAGTGAGGACCTATGAGACTACATTTGTGTTATGACATCTCTTGCTCAGATCGCAGGTCCCCTACTACAGTATTAGAAATAGACTGCCCCCCCCCCTTTTTTTTTTTTAAACCGGGCCCTTTACTCATGGTTGCTTAAGAGGCTTTGGCCATTGTATAGAGGAAATAGATGAGACCTATAAGGAGTGAATGTAATCAGAGACTTTAAAAATTTTAGGGCAGAAATGAGACTCTAACCAGAGTTTGGAGAGATGGAGAAAGGCATTCCAGGTCTCAACTAGAGGAGGAGCAGAGGGAGGGATTTCCATGGCTGGGCACAGGAGGAAATATCCAATAGAGTGGAGTGTCAGAGCAGAAAAATTGGTGGAGTATAAATTTATAATAATAGATAAGCTTCTGAACCTTGACCTACCTAGTTTTGAGGTTATTTGAAAATGTATGTCAGAAGCTATTATGGACACAACTGTTTTTCTTTAATTGAAGTATAGTTGGTTTACAATGTTGTGTTAGTTTCAGGTATACAGCAAAGTGATTCATATATATATATATATATATATATATATATATATATATATATACACACACACATTCTTTTTCAGATTTGTTTCCCATATAATTATTACAAAATATTGAGTATAGTTCCCTGTGCTATACTGTAGGTCCTTGTTGGTTATATATTTTGTATATAGTGGTTTGAATATGTTACTCCCAGATACCTAATTGATCCCACACCCCAACCTTTTCCCTTTGGTAACCATAAATTGGTTTTCTATGTCTGTGAGTTTGCTTCTGCATTGTAAATAAATTCATTTGTATCTTTTTTTAGATTCCACATATAAGTGATATCATATGATATTTGTCTTTCTCTGTCTGACTTACTTAGTATGATAATCTCTAGGTCCATCCATGTTGCTATAAATGACATTACTTCATTTTTTGTGGCTGATTAGTATTCCATTGTG
Source organism: Giraffa tippelskirchi (assembly GCF_054371585.1). NCBI lineage: Eukaryota > Metazoa > Chordata > Mammalia > Artiodactyla > Giraffidae > Giraffa > Giraffa tippelskirchi. The sequence goes on along the minus strand of NC_137286.1, from coordinate 32,671,790 downwards.
TATGTATCTGTGATGTGTGTGTGTATATATATATATATATGTATGTATATATATATATACACACACACACACACACCACATTTTCTTTATCCAGGGCATTCAGGTTGCTTCCATGTTGTGGCTATTGTAAATTGTGCTGCAATGAACATTGGGGTACATAAGTCTTTTCAAATTATGATTTTTCTCTGCATAAATGCCCACGAGTGGGATTTCTGGGTCATATGGTAGTTTTATTTGGTGTGTTTTAAGGAACCTCAATACTGTTCTCCATAGTGGCTGTACCAATTTACATTTCCACCAACAGTGTAGAGGGGTTCCTTTTTCTCTACAACCTCTCCAACACTTATTATTTGTAGACTTTTTGATAATGGCCATTCTGACTTGTGTGAGATGCTGGTGATACCTCATTGTAGTTTTGACTGGCATTTCTCTAATAATTAGTGATGTTGAGTATCTTTTCATGTGCCTTTTGGCTGTCTGTATGTCTTCTTTGGAGAAATGTATATTTAGATCTTCTGCACATTTTCCAGTTGGGTTGTTTGTTTTTTGATTTTGAGCTGTATGAGCTATTTGTATATGTTTGAGTTTAATCCCCTGTCAGTTGCATCATTTGCAAGTATTTCCCGCCCATCCTGTAGGTCGACTTTTTGTTTTGGTTATGGTTTCCTTTGCTGGGCAAAATCTTGTAAGTTTAGTTGGACCCCATTTGTTTAGTTTTGTTTTTATTTCCATTACTCTAGGAGATGGATCCAAAAATATATTGCTATGGTGGATACACTTGATTTTAAAGCTCTGGAATTCTTTGTTATGCTAGGGTGGCCTGGTATTGGGGAACTGTTTATGCCATCAGAAGTTCCATATAAATTCCAGTTTAGTGACAAAGGATCTATGGCTGATGAGTCCATTCCCATGATTTTACATGGAGAAGCAGCAGCAGTGGATGTAGGACGTACACAGAATACAATTTTGAAAGATTCAAAATATTCAGAAGATTGCGTTGCAAGAACTAGCTTATCGTTACCTTAAAATGTTCTTAAGTTCTCCCACATACTTTTTCCTTGTTCAGAGGTTGGGTGCTGCAACCCAGTGACCACTATGGGTGAGGCATTATGTTGGCTCCAAATAGGTGGCTTTGCTTATGGAGAGAACACATCGTAGGGAACAGTTGAAATAATCATATATATCATAGGAGATAGTCACAGTGTACTTTGGCAAAAATACATTTTAAAACCATATTTTTCTTTTTCAAGATGATCTGTGCTTCAGGATATAGCTTAAAAGAAGAAATGATAGCATGGGCAGCTACTCAGGCGATGGTGGGATTATTACAGGCTACTGGAGCAGTGGAAGCAAGCTAGGCTCTTTTGACTTTTGAGGGGTAGTGGATGAAAGGGTAAGAGGTCAGGAAAGAGGTTGAGAAAGACAATGAGGGAGGGCAATTCCTCACATCCACTGTTGCCTACACTCATTTCAAATGTTCTTAGTGAAAGAAGATGCTCTGAAATGAAGAGTTTAGCAGACAGTTTTGGTGTGAGCCACTGTAACAAAAGCACCCCAGACTCAGTGGCATAGTCATTGTGTGTGTGTGTTAGTTGCTCAGTCATGTCTGACTCTTTGCGACCCTTTGGACCGTTGCCCTCCAGGCTCCTCTGTCGATGGCATTCTCCAGGCAGGAATACTGCAGTGGGTAGCCATTCCCTTCTCCAGGGGATCTTCCTAACCCAGGGATCAAACCCAGGTGTCCTGCTTTGCAGGCAGATTCTTTACCGTCTGCCTGCAGTAAAACCACCAGGAAAGCCCAAGAGGAATTTATTGTTTCACAGTTCTGGAGGCAAGAAGTCCAGGTGTCTACTGGGTGGGTTCCTTCTGAGGGCTGTGAGGAAAGGAGCCGTACCAGGTCTCTGTCCTGGGCTCACGGGTGGCCATCGTCTTCCTGTGTCTCTTCACATCAGCTTCCCCCACGTGTGTCTCTGTGTCTACATACCCACTTTTTATAAGGACACGGTCATATTAAGGTGTACTCTAATGGCTTCATTTTAACTTTACTGCCTCGGTAAAGACCCTATTTCCAAATAAGGTCATATTCTGAGATGTTGGGTGTTAGGACTTCAAAATATGAATTTTTGGTGGGGAGAGTCACAGTTGAACCCATAATGAACAGGTAGCCTCAGTGAAGGATGCTGATTCATCCTTGAGGCTCCAGGCTTGATCACATAGCTTACTCGTTCACAGGAGGAACAGGGGGAAAACATGAATCAGGCCATTTGACTTTACTCCCCATTTTGCCCCCTATTATCCATATGGCCCTGAGCAAGCCCCTTCTCTCCTCTCAGTCTCTGCTTTGTCATATAGAATATAAAGGAATTTGTTCTGACCTTCTATGGTTTTAAAGAAAACTACAAGAAAGAGTCAGGGTGCTGGCAACCTGCAGATGCCCAGTGGAACTCAGAGACACACTTTTGTCTCACAGAACTACTGCTCCTGTCCAGGCAGAGATGTTAAGCCAATTAACACTGGGCTCAGGGTAAGTGTCCTTTGAGTACTAAGCAGATTTTCAGGTGGTCCAGCTCTCTTAGAATACAAACTATCTATTTTCCTTGGCTGACTTTGTTCCTCTTGTAAGCTGATGAGAGGATTATTGCTGAGAGGCTTTATTTCTCATCTTTTGGGAGGCAACGGAAAGTTAAATAAGAGGACTGAATCAATATAGCATCATTTCTGCTCACAAATACTGAGACTCGTAGGCATGAAAACTGGAGCCGTCAGTGACACCTGGACCAAGTTCCTTGTTTTATAGCTAGGGGTGCCTGAGACCTAGAGAAGTTCCTCAGTATCACTTACACCGTTGTGTAGAGGTAACATCACGATTACAATCCAGCTGTTTGAGGCATGATGCTATGTTTCCCCCATAGAAAGGAGAATATGTTCTTGTGTCTATGGAAATTAATATTTGAAAAATCATTTCTGCTTTTTGGGCCAACAACTCTGGGAGTGTCTGCCATGCTCAAGAACCAAGAACCAGCTCTTCTCCCACTTTCCTAAGAGCAGCAGTGTGGCGGTGGGGCGGGAGGTGAGGCAACCATGTTAACCGACCTGACCATTTTCCCTGAAGATTGGAAATTGGGTTTAGCAATTCCAGTGTAGACTTGGGCCCCCTTCAACCCTAAAGCTGTACTGTGGCTATCTTCCATCTACCACGTAGGCTAACTGGCACACAAGGATGGTTGTTGGGGAAGAAGAAATGGGAGAGGAGGGACCGCTCTCTCTGGTCCCAGGGATTTTCATACCCCAATGCAATCCTCTCAGAGGCTCTGCTGCTTTCCTGCCTCTAAGGTCTGTGAAACAGCTGCTTCTCAATATGAAGCATCCTCCTTTCCCCCTTGCCTTAAACTGGTTTGAATTGAATTAGTGCTGTTACTTGCCACCAGCAATTTTTACTAATATGGTACCTTCTTATCTTAGGAAAAGAGTCATCTTTAGGAGTTGAAGACACATTTTTTTTTTTTTTTTTTATAAATTTATTTATTTTACTTGGGGGCTAATTACTTTACAATATTGTAATAGTTTTTGCCATACATTGACAAGAATCAGCCATGGGTTTACATGTGTTCCCCTTCCCGAACCCCCCACCCACCTCCCTCCCCCTCCCATCCCTCTGGATCATCCCACTGCCCCGGCCCCGAGCCCTTGTCACATGCATCGAACATGGAATGGTGCTCTGTTTCACATATGACAATACACATGTCTCAATGCCATTCTCCCAGAACGTCCCACCCTCACCTTCTCCCTCAGAGTCCATAAAATTGTTCCATGCATCTGTGTCTCTCATTCTGTCCCGCATATAGGGTTATCGTTACCATCTTTCAGATTCCATATATATGCATTAGTATACTGTATTGTTGTTTTTCTTTCTGGCTTACTTCACTCTGTATAATGGGCTCCAGTTTCATCCATCTCAGTAGAACCGGTTCAAATGTATTTTTTTTAATGGCTGAGTAATATTCCATTGTGTATATGTACCACAGCTTCCTTATCCATTCATCTGCTGATGGACATCTAGGTTGCTTCCATGTCCTGGCTATTGTAAACAGTGCTGCGATGAACATTGGGGTACACGCGTCTCTTTCAATTCTGGTTTCCTCGGTGTATATGCCCAGCAGTGGGATTGCTGGGTCATATGGCAGTTCTATTCCCAGTTTTTTAAGGAATCTCCACACTGTTCTCCATAGTGGCTGTACTAGTTTGCATTCCCACCAACAGTGTAAGAGGGTTCCCTTTTCTCCACACCCTCTCCAGCATTTATTGCTTGTAGACTTTTGGATAGCAGCCATTCTGACTGGTGTGAAATGATACCTCATTGTGGTTTTGATTTGCATTTCTCTAATAATGAGTGATGTTGAGCATCTTTTCATGTGTTTGTTAGCCATCTGTATGTCTTCTTTGGAGAAATGTCTGTTTAGTTCTTTGGCCCATTTTTTGAGAAGACACATTTTATTTCCAATTAGTTTAATGGACATGCTATCACAGAGGACTAATGTTCTCTTCAGCTCCTTCCAGAAACGAACAGAGTAGCCATCTTTGTCTCTCTCTCATCCAATCAATTGCTACATCTGGACAGATTTCCTTTCATAAGGATTCTCAAACCTATTGCCCTTATCTGTAACTAATGTCAATAAATTTAGGACCTCATTTCTTCATGGTGGTCATTTGCAATAATCTCCCAACGCAAGTCTTATCTCTTGTTTTCAATGTATTGTCCTTTCAGATGCAGCTCCTAAAACTTACTCACTCTGACCCTGTCTCTAAGAGTTACAGTGGCAGGACTAGAGGCACCAAAAGGACAGTGCTGGGAAGGGGCTAAAATTGTAGATTATTTGCTATTGGTACACAACCAATTACCATACATTTAGTAGCTTAAAGACATACATTTCTGTATGTGAAACTACATACAATTCTGTAGGTCAGACAAGCAAACTTGCCGGGTTCTATGCTCAGGGTTTCCAAAGGTCAAGATCAAGATGTTGGCCAGACTAGGCTCTTACCGGGAGGCTCTGGGCTAGAATCTTCTAAGCTGCTGAGGTTGAATTCAGTGCCTTTGCAGCTGTAGATCTCAGATCTCCGTGTCCTTGATGGCTATCGGCTAGGGGTCACTCTGCTCCAAGAGGCTACCTACATTCCTTCTCATAAGGCCCCTCTATCTTCAGAGCTCATTGGGGCATCAGGTCCTTCTCATGCTTCCATCTTTGATTTGCCCTTCTGCTACCAGCTGGAGAAAACTCTGCTTTTAAAGGGTTCATGTGGCTAGGTTAGGCCCACTCTTTCTGCTTAGTAATCTTAATCACATCTGCATATGATACAGCATAATCATGGGAATGGTATTTTGTCGTATTTATGGGTTCTACTTACATTCTCAGTGGAGAGATTCTACCAGGCCAGGGGTCCCTGGGGTCATTCTTAGAATTCTCCCTACCATAGACAGGGTCATGGGTGAGACTGCTCACCTAAGCAGTTTGGGAGACGTCAGATGTGTGCAGTGCAATGGACTTAAGCATGGTTAGTGACTTGAGTCTGAGAGAAGTCAAGACAGCCGTGGGGTCAGAACGGAGACAACAGCTGCACTCTTTCTGCTGTGTGTTTGGGATGGCAGAGGCAGTGCAAGGAAAGAGAGTAGTGGGAGGGAGATGTGCCATGAAGGGAAGGCGGTGGAGAGTTATCTGTTACATTAGCCTGATGAGCAGATGGCCTAATGGGTCTAGAAAGAGTATTTCTTTTTCCTGGGGCAACCAGAGCTCCAGGAGTCACTCTCCTGACCAGATTTTTCAAGAGTTTCCCCATATCCCTCAGTCTGGCAATCAAAGCCTTCCCTTTACAATTTTCAAGTTCCATTTCAGCCTTATCTCTCACAGATGCATCTAAGGCATCATCTCCTGAGGTCTGGTTCGTGGTGAAATTGGTAACTTGGTGGTTGATGCTGCTCAGTTGTTCCCCAAGAAGACTCACGGGGCGTGCTATTCGCTGGCTGAATTTACAGTGATCGGGGTCCATCTCCAGTCTTGCGGCCTGCACATTTGATTTTGTCAGCACCTCGAAAGCAGGCCGTGCCTGGGGTAGAGCTCAAATAGACACTAAAAATATTTACTGCTTATGTCTCCCTTGCCGCATGTACTGATCGTTGTCTCCCCCCCACTGGTTAATCTCTGCTCTGTCTGGAGCGTCGAGCCTCTCAGCTTTGGCTCAGGAGGTACTCCTTCCTGAGCCCCTGTGAATGCTCCGCTTTCCCAACAACTGTAGCAGAGCAAACTGCCAAGTGGTAGGGCCAGTGAAAAGTGAAAGTGAAAGTCGCTCAGTCGTGTAGAGCCAAGGAGGAGATGAAAATGCCCTCCTTTTGTTTGTCACGATTAAGGATTGCAAGATGGTGTTTGCAGAGTATTGAAGTCACTGTGAAGATTAAACTCAGTCAGCTGCCCTCACTTATAGGGCTTCCCTGCTTCTCTCCACCCTCATTCTTGTTCGTATCCACTTGGTAGGTTCTCATACATTGCTTCTGAATGACAACTAAAACTCTCATACATGCTGGAATGACACGGAACTCTCAAAAGTTCTCTAAATTCATGAACATTGCCTTGAGTTAAGTCTTGGCTTAATGCGTGCTATAAAAATGATAACAGATGTGTCTGATACTTCAAACAGAGGATGGCAACTCATCCAGTCTTTGAAATATGGAATACTGGTGGGCCAGATCATGGAAACAGCAAACAGTAGGGAAGACCAAGGACCTATTTTTGGAGCTACAAGACCTACCTGGGAAGGAAAGCAAAGTGAAAAATGAATAAATAACCCCCACCTAGCAAAAAATCAAGACTTTTAGACTTTGGATGCTTGATTTTTCTAAGGGTGCAAAAGGTATACTCCAAAGCACCTTGGCATGGTGTGGCTGGGTGGAGGAGCAGGAGAGGCATGGGACAGAAGTTCTGTCTTTAAAACATTTATCTAATGAGCTTGGATAATTAGCAAGGTTGCATTGTGCCTGCCCCTCCTGGGCCTGACAGGACAGTGAGAATTATGAAATGGCCGCTGGCAGATGAATGGGGATTGCCTCCACCATCTGTCTTCCAAATGATTCTGTAGGTACAGCTATTATTTCAGTCAGACACTGGCAGTCAGGCAATTGTTCACAGCCTCTGTGAAGAATAGCGGCTGTCAAGGATTTGGTAGGTGTTACAACTTCCCACAGGCCCGTTTTCAGGTTGTCTGAGACATTAAAACACAGAAGGGACACAGGGCCTGTGACTCACTGGGGACTTTTCATGTTCTTTTCCCCTCTCCTCTGCCCCCTACTCTCTTCCTATATGCCCTTCTTCCCCACCCCCCTCCCACTTCTCCTCCTCACCCTTTTCTCTTCCTTTCTCTTTTCTTCTCTTCCTCTCACAAAACTACACAAATATCTTGGGAGAAAAGTTACTGTTGCCTCCAGGAGGCCTGGAGTGAAGAGAAGTGGGTGTTGAGATAGAGTGTGCAAAGGATACTAGACAAGAACCTCTGCAAACTCGGCCAGAGGTCAGTCTTGGTGGAATCCCAGGGAGGGAGAAATACAAAGAGAAATTTAAGAACACAGAAAAGAGATACCCTCAGAGACACGTAGCATTAAACATTACTTTGACTATGGCTAATAGGTTGGCTGGGGCTTCCCTGGTGGCTCAGTGGTAAAGAACCCACCTGCCAATGCAGGAGACACAGGTTCAATCCCTGGGTCAGGAAAATCCCCTGAAGATGGAGATGGCAACCCACCCCAGTATTCTTGCCTGGGAAATCCCATGGACAGAGGAATCTGGTGGGCTACAGTCCACGATGTCACAGAGAGTCAGACATGACTTAGCGACTAAACAATAGTAACAACAACAATAAGTTGGCTAGAAGACACGGAGTCTTATCAAAATCCACTAAAGGTAGAAGTAGATTTGAGCACACTTAGTAGCTTCCCATTGACAAATGCTCTCATTTATCAGTATTTTAATTTTCATCCCTTTATGGACCACTTTGAGTGACATGATTTGACCCATGCCTGGTTTGATGTGACATGTGGACTCAAAGCCCCACACATAGCTCTCACCTTCACACTCCACAGCACCCCCCGGCACAGACTCAGAGTTAGGTAGGGCCCCACTATCGATCTTCTCAGGAGCAGGAAATGTCTTTAAAAGGATATCACCTTGACAATCAAGTTCAAGGGTAGAATCAAATAATTGCTCTTTAAGCCGGGTAAATATGGCAAGAAACCTAGAATGCGCTGTCTTTTCCTTTTGGTATTGCTTCCAGTCTTAGAGTTTCCCTCTCCAACTCTTTCTCTTTTTTCTTTCCCCAACTCTCCACCCACTCCCACCATTCTGTTCATTGTAGTGCTTCAAAAGAAAACAAAACAAAAATCCTTCTCCTTGGCTGCTTCAGCTGCAGGAGGTGTCATACATTAAACTCACTGTATCTAATTAGCCAGTGTAAATAGTGTAAATTGTTTCCTTGTTTCAGGTTTGCCAGGAAGAGAATCTGAATACCGTATGTCAAGTATTGCTGAAATGCCTGTTTTACTCACAGTCACTCAACCTAAAATTTCTTCTACTAAGATTTCAGTGGCCTCTTTTCCTAGACAGCATGATTTCTTTTTTTTTTTTGGCTTGGGAATAGGTAAAATATTTTTATTTATTTATTTTTTCAAACCTTAAACTTTTAATTTTGTATTGGAGTATAGCTGATTGACAGTGTTGTGATAGTTTCAGGTGCACGACAAAGCGACCCAGCTATATTTATACATGCATCCATTCTCCCAAACTTCCCTCCCATCCAGGCTGCCAGGTAACATTGAGCAGAGTTCCCTGTGCTATACAACAAGACTTTGTTGGTTATCCATTTTAAATACAGCAGGAAGGAGAAAGAGTCCTTTAGGCTGGTCTTTTTTTGAGGAGAGAAGGTATGGGAAAGCATTTCAGGAACATTTGTCATTCATGGATGCTATGAACTGAATGTTTCATGTGTTGAAGCCCAGATCCTCAGTGTGGTGGTATTTGGAGGTAAGGCTTGGGGGACATAGTTAGAGTTAGATTAGTTCATCAGGGTGGGGCCCTCATCATGGAATGAACGCCCTTATAAAGGAAGGAAGAAACACGAGAGCTCACTCTCTGCCATGTGAGGAAACAGTGAAGAGGCAGCCTTCTACAGGGTGGGAAGTGTCTTCACCAAGAGTCAAGTCTGCCTGGAGCCTTGTTTTTGAACTTTCCAGCCTCCAGATTTGTGAGATATAACATTGCTGAAACCACCCAGTTTTGTTATAGCAGCCTGAGCTGAGACAATGTGTTCATGCAATAGGTAAACACACATATGCTATTTACTAACGTGAGCTCTTAGATATGCAGACATAATTGAAATTCAGTCTCAGTGCTCTAGGAGATGGCTATTTAACAACAAAGGCAAGTCACATTTGTAATTTACAGTGGAATGTGCCACAGTATCAGAAAAAGCAATGCAAGTGTGTAAAAAGAGGTGGTCACTTCAGCTTTGTTGCTGTTGTTTAGTCACTCAGTCGTGCCTGACTCTTTGTGACCTCATGGACTGCATGCAGCACACCAGGCTTCCCTGTCCTTCACTATCTCCTGGAACTTGCTCAGACTCATGTCCACTGAGTCGGTGATGCCATCCAACCATCTCATCCTCTGTTGTCCCCTTCTCCTATCTTTCCCAGCATCAGGGTCTTTTCCAGTGAGTTGGCTCTTTGCATCAGGTGGCCAAAGTATTGGAGCTTCAGCTTCAGCATCAGTCGCTCCAATGAATACTCAGGACTGATTTAAGGATGCACTGGTTTGATCTCCTTGCAGTCCAAGGGACCCTCAAGAGTCTTCTCCAACATCACAGTTCAAAAGCATCAATTCTTTGGCACTCAACCTTCTTTCCCCATGAATAGTATGAAAAGGCAGCTTCAGCTTAGCAAAAATCAGGGGGAATTTTGGGAAAGCAGAGATGTTGAGTGAAACCCTGAAAAACAGACAATATTTGAATGCTGATGGCATCCTGGGCCGAGCATACATTGTGACCAAAGGCCAGGAGGCGAGAGAAGCAATGGCCTCCTGCAGTAGAATTATGATTGTGCTATCACATTGGAAAGTGAGGAGTGGGTTGGGAAGGTGGTTGGAGTTAGGTCACATAGAACCTTGCATGCCAGACTGAGGAATTCAGATTTTATTTTGCAGATAATGAAGGTATTCTTAAGGTTTTTGAGCAGAAAAGTGACATAAATGAGGGCTCTCAAAATTGTAGCCAAAGAACAAGATGTTACCTACTGATGTTTTCTGTTTGGCTCAGATGAGATGGTTCATGCACATATGGTTTCTCTTTGAAAAAATTGCAGGATCTAGTAGGACTCACCTACTTCCCATATAGGTGAAACTAAGTGTCGGCATGCCCTTTTAGGGTGTACACTCATCACGTTCGGTTAGCCACTGTCCACATCACTCCTGATTGCCTTCTACAAATCTATTTTATTCCATTTTATTTTCTCTTTGGCCTCTGTGGGATTAATAATATGTGAGCTCTGACATAAATGATCAGATATGGTTTCGGAAGATGAATCTGACAATACTTTCAGGCAGATTTGGATAGGGGAGGCCGGGAAATACTATTGCAATTCCTAATCTCTAGTACAGCTATGAGTTCATTTTGGGTTGTGTTCAATTTGTGTGTTTGCCTTTCCCGCCTGAGTAAAAAGTTGAACTATTGGAGACTGAATATGAATTACCCTATTATGCAAAACATATTGCATATAGTAGATGGTTGATAGATGCTGGCCAGTTAGAGTGGATCAGGTTCACATCGGTGAGAGTCAGAGATAGGTCAGAGACACTGATGGAAAAATTTATGCAGGAATGACTACATATAAGAAATATGATTGCCAGATTTCCACTAATTGAAGGAATCATAGTAATAAAAATATTAACTCTCCTAATGGTTTAACAATAAAATTTTACCCCCACACAATCCTATGGGAGATATGTACTATTATTTCTAGTTTATGACTGAGAAGAGGGAGGGGAATGGGAAGGAAAATCAAGGAGAGCTGGGTTTTCAGCCTGAGGAGGATGTTAAGAGAAGGAAAACGGGCTTGTGAGGAGAGAAGATGAGTTCAGATTTGGACCTTTTGAGCTATGTGGACATTTCCAGCAGAAAGTCAGAAACTTAGTTCTGGAGTTCAGGAGAAAGGTCAAGTCTACAGTAATATTATTGTATACTTGAACAGAAGAACCTAGCAGGCTACAGGCCAACGGGTTGCAACGAGTTGGACATGACTGAGTGACTGAGCGCGTGCACACACACACACACAAATTAGCTTGTGAATTAAATCAAAAAGGAGAGAGGGGAAGGACAGAAATTTTAGAAAAATATGCCATTGGGGGTGGGAAGAAGGCAAGTTGGGAAGCTAGAACGTGGAAGACTCCAGTGTGACCGTTGGTGTGTGAACACTGGTCACTGGGTGGGTTGGGATGTCCCTGAGAGAGTAGTCCCAGCAGCATGATGGGGAAAGAGACCAGACTTGTAAGGCCAAGTGAGTCGAGACCACTCACTCTTGATGTCTGTTGTGCAGAGGTGGCATGCTTAGTCACTCAGTCATGTCCAACTCGTTGCGACCCCATGGACTGCAGCCTGCCAGGCTCCTCTGTCCATGGAATTCTCCAGGCAAGAATACTGGAATGGGTTGCCATTTCTTCTTCCAGGGGATCTTTCCAACCCAGGGATCAAATCTGTGTCTCTTGTGTCTACTGCGTTAACAGGCAGAGTCTTTACCACTGTGACACCTGGGAATTGCAGGGGTGGCAAGAAGGTGGTATTTTAATGGTAGTGAAGGTAAGAAAACGTTTTCAACAAATTTCATAATAGGGGTGGCAAATCTTTGTCCTCTGTGAGAAGGAGAAGTGAAGCAGGAAAGACTAGAGATCTAAGAAATGAGGTTATTGTTGATGGAATAAGGAAGTGGGATGAAGGGCTCCAGAAGAGGGGTCCTCATTAAACACGTGTAGGGGTATTAAGTTTGGGAGTGCAGGAGATGCAACAGAACTTAGATGAGGAGGTGGGGAAAGGGAAATGATTTCTAAACAGGAAAGTCCTGATCTTAGCAAAGTAGGAAATTAGATCAATTGCCAAAAGGAAAGTGTTAGGCAAAGTGTTAGTCTTGAAGTCATGTGCGATTCTTTGTAACCCCAAAGAGTATAGTTCACCAAGCTCCCCTGTCCATGGAATTTTCCAGGCAAGTGGGTTCTCATTGCCTTCTCCAGGGGATCCTCTCAAGCCAGGGATAGAAACTGGGTCTCTCCTGCATTGCAGGCAGATATTTTACCATCTGAGCCACCAACGGATTTGCTGAAAGAGGCTGGGGGAGAATGGTTACAGGCTGGAACAGATGCTATGCCAAGTTGCATGAGACTCTACTGAGATGTTATATCAGGCAGGGTCCAGGCAGGAAAAAGAAACCATGCTGGTTATTGGAATAGGTAAAATTTAACATAAATAATTGATAATTAGTTGAAAGTAGTTAACTGCTAAGGGCGCCAAAAGCAGCAGGTGCGATGTTCACAAAGTCCAGCTCCAGCATCACAAAGCAGGGCAAAAAAGCATGGATTTGGACCCAAGAGACGATTCACTGATAACTGGCATAGAAGAATAAAAGGGTTGCCAAACACAGCAGTTAGTGCTTAGAAAAGTATTATTCCTTCTTTCCTTTCCAGATTCAGAATCCCAGAGAATAGAAAGGACTAGAGTCAAGGAAAATGCATTGCCATAGAAGAAGGTGGAGGGGAACAGTGGGGCGTCTGACTATATCAAATATAAAAAGGAAATGTAGAAAGCAGAGTGCATTTACTTGTTGGTTTTGGGGAATTAACTGACCCCTGGTAACTGCTTTCTGCCTTCCAGAGTTGGAAAAACTGATGAGTAATTCAGCTATTCTAATGAGCGAGCTAAGAAACATCGATCTGCTTGTGGGTACAGTGTGGGGTGGTTGCGAGAGGCTGGTGGTTGAAGACCAACAGTGTGAGCCCGGAGCTGAGTTAGGGGTAGGTGCAAGTGATTCAAACCTTGATAAATGTTGAGAGCTTGCTTTCAAAAATATAGTCTCAGTTTATACTCCTATTCCATTGTGTTTGATTATCAAGTGCCATCAAGTCTCTGAACGCCACTTTGAAAAAATTCTGCATTTCTCTAACTATGAGTGAGGCTGACATAGTTTCATGTGTCTAGTTATTTGGATTTTTTCCCTGTGGATTTCTACTGGTCCCACGTGGGAGCTTTAAGTGGAGGACAGGTTCATATATGTAATAAGAGCATCCTAAAATCCTGGTAAAATCCTCGGTCCTGATGCAACCTGGTGAACTAAATAGGCACGGTTCCTGACCTCTCAGGGCTGGGCGTGGGCAAGACAGTAAAGAAAACAAATGTATAAATACACATCTTCATCAGTTCTCAGCAAGGAAAGAAGAGATGCTGGGAGAAGGAAAGTCAGGGGATCTCCTTTAGATACAGGATCAAGGAAGTCTTCTGAGGAGACATTAAAAAATAATTTTTTGTAATTTTAAGCTTTTTATTTTGTATTGGGGTACAGCTGATTAAAAATGTTGTGGTAGTTTCAGGTGAACAGCGAAGGGACTCAGCCATACATACATATGTATCCGTTCTCCACACTCCCCTCCTATCCAGGCTGCCACATAACATTGAGAAGCAGTCTATGTGCTATACAATAGGTCTTTGTTCGTTATCCATTTTAAATAAAGTTATGTATACATGACCTTCCCAAACGTCCTAACTATCCCTTCCCCCTGGCAACCATTCTCAATCTGTGAGTGTCTGACGAGACTTTAAGTGGAGACTTGATAGATGAGAAAAGCTGAGCCACGAGGAGCTCTGGGGAAGAAAGGGTTCTTGGCATCAGCGATACCACGTGAAGGTTTCAGCTGCAAAAGAACCTGGCATGGTTGGAGAAGGGAAAGATGGGCAGGACAGTGAAAGCACAGTGAGTAATGAGGCGGGATTTAATTCCCTGCCCTGACTGAATTCAGGGGGAGAGACCGCTTAACAGGCTTAAGCAGACCTGAGCATTATAGTCAAGGCTTGCTTTTCTTAGATAAAAACCCCACAGTGAACGTTTAGGCCAATGTCTAGTGCGGGTTTGCTTGTGGAATTAAGGCTTAGAAGGTGACATCCGCCCAGGGCCAAGGCTACTGTTGGATCATTTGTCACAGAGAGAGACGGGTTTGAATGGCTTCCAAAGGAAGAATCGGTCCTTTCCCCGACTTCCTTCCCCGTAAGGTTGGCATTTGGTAGAGTTAACTGCTCTCCCTCCGGTGGCAACATCAGCCTCTTTGTGACTCTCATCCACCCTCATTCTACCTCAGGGAGGAGGAACTGAATAGGCAGAATACCCAACAGGGACCTGAAGGAAGCCCAGGGTTGGGGAGACTGTGGTTTGTACCCCTTCTTCCTTGTGAGGTCTTTAAACTCTCTCATCTAACAGCTGGTGAGTGGCAGCTACATGAGGGCAGCTGTGTGTGTGTGTGTGTCAGGTGTGTGTGTGTCAGGTGTGTGTGTGTGTGTGTGTGTGTCAGGTGTGTCAGGTGTGTGTGTGTGTTGAGGGGGTGAGGACTCACCTGTAGTAAAGAATCTGGTGGAGCCCAAAGAAAAAGAAGCATGAGTAGGTGGCTTAGACCAACTCAGCATTAAGCCTGGGTGGAGACAGGCCCACTTCCAGCCCTTTATCTTGCTTTTTCTAAAGGGAAGGTAAGGCCAATGAAACACCCCAAAGGGGAGTATAGAGGTGATTGTCCCCTGTCTCCCCTCGTCGGGATAATAATGCTGTTTCTAGTGAGTGGAACAGGGACAGCGAAGTCTGGCGTGCTGCAATCCATGGGTCACCGAGTCAGACACAACTGAGCGACTGAACAGCAGCAGTGAGTGGAGCTGAAGTGTCCGGTCACCCCTGTGTCTGAAGGAGCATCCTCAGATTACATCCTTTGATCAGTATCCTGTCTCTAGAATAACTGTCATTGCTTTCACATTGACTCGTGAAATCCTAAGACCTGGACCATTTCTGTGGTCCTCTGTCAGTCTTACGCTAGGACACCCAGACACAGCAAGGACATGGACATGCCTCCAGCTCATCCTTGGCCCTGAACAGAGTGTGTTTTATTATTTTCATGAGTCTTCCCAGGTGGGTGGAGAGCAGTTTCTATGTTGAGAGTTACTACATATTAAGTTTCTATACGTTGAGAGGTACCTGTGGTCCTCGGGTGGACTGCATCCAGGAGGCTTGGCCAGGAGTGGTCTCTTTGAGCCCCTGAAATGCTCTCTGAGTCCTCTTCCCTCATGGTTGCCTCTAAGCCTGGCTGTCCCCTTCCCTGAGCAGTTTGGGACCATCTCTCACTCCTGCCTTTGTTTCACTTCCCAGATGGCAAGCGGCCTCCAACTGTCTGTGGGGAACTTTTTTCCTTGGGAAGAGAGGGTAGAGGAGGTGATGGCACCATCTAGTACTCTAAGGATGGACCTGTAGAAGAAAGAGGGGTGAGATATAAAGGAGTCCCTTTGACACTGGGTGGGAACAGTTGAAAATCAAGGTTTCAGTGAGTAACCCACACTTCTTTAGCACTTGGCACTTCCCAGTGCTCTTTTGAGGTCCACACATCTCATTTTACTTGCTGAGACTCCAAGGCAGCCAGGGTGTAGATTATTTTCCTTTGAAACATGAAAAACCAGACACAGAAAAATTATGTAATTTTCCTAAGGACAAAAAGCTAATGACAAAGCCAGGAAGCTCTCTGCTAGGAGGGATTTTAAGAAGAAATATGCATGGCCTGTAATTTGTTAAAAAAAAATAATGCATAGTGCAATTTTTAGAAAAGTAAAGTTTGGGGCTTGGGGTGGGGCAGATCCACTGTCATAACTAGCCTGATCCTTCTTGTCTGGACAGTCCTTTACAAATGCTGGGTTTGCTTGGACATCATAAATAATAGCGCCATGACAACAGTGGGGAAACAGTATGCTGACATAGTTTTTCTGGGGCCTTCTTTCCTTCTTTTAGCTGAATGTTGAAAGATGTTTCCAGAAAAGAAACGCTGTACATATGTAGGCCAACCTTGAACTTCTTTTTAAAGAGTGGTATGAGTTTCTGCCTAAAGGACAATCAAATAATCACCCAGACCGTAAAAATCACTCATTTCCATTCCTGTAGTTGATGACACAGACACTAAAGCCAAAGTCTCTCAGTCCTCTTTCTTGTGAATTTAGTCTTTTTGGAAATTTCCTCCATAAAATGGTCACCCCTGGGTGCCTTTAGGCTAGAGGCCTTTCCTTTATCCCCAGGCTGGGGTACATGAAATGTCAAGGGATCTACGTCCACAGATCATAAAAATGACCAGAGTCGCCCGGAATGTCTGCCCCTGTGCCAACATGGATTTAAGAAAAACACATCCATTCTTCTAGCCAGCAGCATGGTCTGACAGATGTCACCAGCCTGCAAGGTTTACTGTTTTATTTTGGATCCATCACAGAGACTAGCTTATAGAGGAGCTGACATATTGGAGCCTTATGTGCCGAGCACGGAGCTAAAGACTTTACACTCATTATTTCATTGAATCCTTATGATAACCTGTAGATAGCCACTCCCATTTTAAAGCTAAGAAAACAGACACAAAGAGAGTCAATAACTTGCCCAAGCCGGTCCACTGGTAAGACCGGAACTCAAAACAGGGCAGGACCACGATGCAATGCTGCTCTCAGCAAGCCACCACAAGGGGGCGCCCTGCCCATGTCTTCTCCTGTTAAAGGCCTGTTTTATTTTTCCTCCCCGGGGCGTCGGGTGGAACACAGCTCATACATTGTTCTTTCCCACAGTTTCTTTCTGTCCAAATGCTGAGGCTGTTTCCATACTGGAAAGTTTCAGACCAATGTACATGTGTCCACCAGGATCGGTCACTAACTCCAGGTCTGAAAAAAGCAAAACTCCTTGAAGGAAGCTGCTGTACCGTGAATAATCAAAGCATGTTTGATAGTAGGAACCAGATTCTCCTTGCTGGGGCAGTAAAAGAAAGGATTGGTTTAAAGAAAAACTAACAGAAAGCTTCAGGTTTCAATTACCGAGGATGTGGTCTTATAATTAAACAGAATTTGGTGTCCATGATCAGAGCATATAATAGAAATTTTCTTCAGAAACTGAATTGTCCAAGCCATGTTTTAGCTCTCAGGGTAAAGCTGAGGACTCATGGGCTCATTTTCCTTCTTTCTGTGTCATCTGGCAGACAAGAGTGGCAAAGCAATTGGGGCACAATGTCACAGGACAAAGGATTCTGTTCAGTGTTGACAAGTGACACCTGGGACTTGCAGGAAAAGCGATTCCTGTCCAGCCTCTGACACGTCTAGGTATGAATGTGTGCTAGCCTCATTGAGACAGGCATCTTTGAGCACTTAAAGACGGAAAAAGAATGTGTTTCATAGAAACATCTCCACTCTGAGAGAATCCATAGTATTTAAAATGCCTGACAAAGAACATGTGAGGGCAGAGACAATACACCTCAGTGGTCCCTTTAGAATCTCTCAGCTCTGTCCATGGTTCCTGTGGGAAGCGGCTTTGCCTCACCAGCCTACCTCCAGCAGTGCCCAGTGGGACAGGCATCAACACATTGCGCCCTGAAGACCTGCAATGACTCATTAGCAGAAAGAAGAAAATGTGGCAGAAAGCTTCAGGGGTTGGGGAGGAGGTTTGGGAAGTGAAAATACAACTCAGGAAATCCTGAGGCTCCAGATGAGGCTCAAGGGAGAAAATATAAGGGGGGTCAAGGCAGAAGGTTACACTGTGGCAGTAACCGAGCTTAAATGCACGTTTCGTTTAATTTCCTTGACAGCTTTAATTTGCTGGTTTAAATCTAGCAAGTGTCTGGGGAAGCAAGGCACCCTATTCTCCCAGCCTGCGGGAGCCATTTTATTTTCTTTGCAAAAGACAAGATGCCTAGGAGCACCAAGAAGGCAAATTTGGGAATAAAATGTATACATTTTTCGTAATCTCCCCAGGTAACTGTGACATGAAGCCTGGAGGGAGGAATTCCCATGCTGCTGCTGCTAAGTCGCTTCAGTCGTGTCCGACTCTGTGCGACCACATAGACAGCAGCCTACCAGGCTCCGCTGTCCCTAGGATTCTCCAGGCAAGAACACTGGAGTGGGTTGCCATTTCCTTCTCCAGTGCATGAAAGGGAAAAGTGAAAGTGAAGTCGCTCAGTCGTGTCCGACTCTTAGCGACCCCATGGACTGCAGCCTACCAGGCTCCTCCGTCCATGGGATTTTCCAGGCAAGAGTACTGGAGTGCGGTGCCATTGCCATTGAAATTCCCCTACACTCCTATAAACCAGCACTGTCGTACAGGTCACACCTTAGGAGGGGTTAGCTTAAAGCAGAATTGAGAAGGTTTGGTAAGCAAGATGAAGGGGTTGGGATGGTGAGAGGGGGTGATGTCTAAGCAGAGATCAGTTTTGCGTCAGACTGGCTCTGGCTGTACAAAGTTATTTTACGTGTACGTATCCTTTCTGGATTTTCATAAACCAAAAGGAAATCCATCTTCTCTATGCTCTTGTTAAAAGACAGCTGTTAGCACACTCATGTTTAGAGAAATAAAGGAAGACTTACCTTGTGGGTGGGATGTGTTCGTTTTCGACGTCTGTATTTCTCATGCTCTGATCGTGGCCCGCCTGAGGTACTTTCAAGTTTCACTGACCCCTGGAAATATTGACTCCTGCCAATCTATGTCCAGATGGGCAAGAAGGGCTCACTAAGGGACTTCAGGGGACTGCAGCAGGGCAGCTCAGCTCTTTTTAAAAGAAATTTCTGTTGGAGTATAGCTGATTCACAATGTTGTCTTCATTTTAGGTGTATAGCAAAGCGATTCAGTCATACATATATTCATTCTTTCTCAGATTCTTTTCTCTTATGGGTTATCACAGAATATTGAGTAGAGTTCCCTGTGCAATACATGAGGTCCTTGTTGGTTATCTACCATATATATTGATAGTAGTATGTGTATGTTAATCCAAACCTCCTGATTTATCCCTCCCCTGCCCCACATTTCCCCTTTGGTAACCATAAGTTTGTTTTTGTATCTCTAAGTCTGGTTCAGTTTTGCAAATAAGCTCATTTGTATCATTTTTAAAGATTAGTTTCCAAATATGAGTGATATCATATAATATTTGTCTTTCTCTGTCATACTGACTTCTACTTAATATGATAATCTCTAGGTCCATCCATGTTTCTGCAAATGGCCTTACCTTGTTCTCTTTTATGGCTGAGTAATATTCCACTGTTAGACTTCCCTGGTGGCTCAGATGGTAAAGCATCTGCCTGCAATGTGGGAGACCCAAGTTCAATCCCTGGGTTGGGAAGATCTCCTGGAGAAGGAAATGGCAACCCACTCCAATATTCTTGCCAGGAAAATCCCATGGATGGAGGAACCTGGTAGGCTACAGTCCACGGGGTCACAAAGAGTTAGACATGACTGAGCAACTTCACTCACTCACTCAATATTCCATTGTATATATGGACCACATCTTCTTTATCCATTCCTCTGGTAACGGACATCTAGGTTGCTCCCACATCTTGGCTATTGTGAATAATGCCACAGTGAAAACTGGGCTGCATGATCATTTCTAATGCCAGTTGTGTGTATACATATGTGGATATGCATATTTATGTTCCACTACCACCCAGGTTTGCCCACTCCAGGGGAAGAGGCACACAGAATGAATACCATCAGGAAATCATATGGAAACATTTGCATTTGTTAGACATTTGTTTCTGGTGTGTTTCTCCTCCCTTGCCTCTCTACCTCACCCTGCCCTCAATCCGCTTGCTTAGGCAGATGATGATTGATAAATCAACACAGTTGAACAATGCAATGGTCAGAGCCACTTCCCAAATAATCAAAAATCTGCCTATAACGTTACAGTGTGCTCATCACTTGACATATGTGGTTGGTTAAATCTGGATTCAGTCAGTTGTGCATCTTGTAGTACTGTTGTTGTTTAGTTGCTAAGTAGTGTCCAACTCTATCGCAAGCCTGTAGCCCACCAGGCTGCTCTGTCCATGGGATTTCCCAGGCAAGAATACTGGAGTGTGTTGCCATTTCCTAGTCCAGGGGATCTTCCTGCCCCAGGGATTAAGCCTGCATCTCCTGCATTGGCAGGTGGAATCTTTACCACTGAGCCACTTGGGAAGCCCCTTGTAGTACTGTACTACGCAGCTATTAAAAAAAAACCAAAACAATAACCCACATATATGTGAACCTGGGCAACTCACACCCATTATTCAAGGAACAACTGTAGTTTTTCCTAAGCGTGTTCTCATTGACAGCAAGGAGGAAAGGCATTATTGAAAAGATACTTGTATTAATTCTCCCATAAAATTTGAGTCGGTTGTGGTATAATTGCTAACAAAAATTATATTAAGAGTAAAGATCATCTTTGCAAGTAAATGGGTTTATAATTAGTTCACAAGAACAGTGCCTTTAAATACCTAATTATAATAATTTACAGCCAGGTCATCATCTAGCCAAACCATCTCTCTTCCCTTTTTTTCTCTCGAGAGTGGAGGTGGTAGCCTTTCTCTCCCACCTGTGGTTCTCCTAGGAAATATTTCAGTCTGCCTGCTGCACTGTCTATGCCAAACCAGCCATCATCAAAGTCACGTCCCTTGAAAACAAATGGAGCAATGTCATAAGCTGCATTTGCTTTTGCATAAAAATAAACTGACATAATTTGATCAGGTCTTCTTTCCATTTTAAAAGGACATGAAAATAGTCTGCTGAATGAGGCCACATGTGGTAATATGGACTTGAGCACATCACTAATATCAGCAGAAAGCAGTTAATCTACTTAACTGCTTGCCCATGAGAAGAAATAAAAGACCTTAACTCTTACTGGATAGAAGCTTATTGTCTAAATTAGGGCTAGTTAGCTCTTTAGTCTTTTTTTACATTTCAAGTTCTCCCATTGGAATGACCAGAGGAAATGTTACCCACATGCTAATCCCAGTTCTTAGTCTCCTGGAGGCACGCAAGATCTTCCCATAAGCATCAAAAATGTGATGATGCCTATCTATCTGGTAGTGTTTTAGAGATTTCCCAAATAACTGAGAGAAATGAACTTTCATCACAGAGTTAAAATATTTAATGACAAAATTAGAATTTGCTGTAATAATGAATCACAGAGCAGGTGTTACTCATCTCTGAAAGGAACAAAAGTTATGTTTAACATCTTAGAGAACTTCTGGAGAATCAGTAACTGTACAACAGACATCAGCAGTGTTACAACTCTAAAAATTGAAAGCGAAACCTATCTTTAATATTGTTTATTGAGGGCATTCTGTATAAGTATTTTTACATAAATGCACAACCTTTGTTAGCCACAAAAGTAGTACTAAGACAGATCTCACTGAAATTTTAAGTCTAACACATAATCTGTTTTTCCAGAGCTTAGAAAAAGTCAACTACTGCTCTTGTTACATTTTACAAATACATTCTTTAATATGAAACATTAACCTGAATCACTACTTCCTGTACTAGGTACCTAATAGTACTAGGGAAGAATACTACAGCTACATCCAGGAAGAAGTGAGAGCGCTGGGAAGACTCTTTTCTTTATGAGTTGTCAGTACAATCTAAGAAATCCTTCACAGAAATGTATTTCCAAAACTCAATAGTGAAGTGCAGAAACCAAAGAAATTAAATGTCTTTTAGCAAGCCACTGCACTGGTCCCAAATGAATTGGTACCACATAATGTGAGTCATTTTAGCAATTTCCTCTAGGTTAGGTTGTATTAATACTTTGTATTGAAGCACCTTCTACAAAAGGATAGCAAAGAACCTCACGTGTGTCATCACAAGGCTTGCTTTTCTGCAAAGTCAGGAGGTCTAAAAGGGACTGGGGTTGCTGTTGGCCCTCTCTGCGGGTGGAGGCCTAGGTAGGCCTTGGACACAGGGAGGTGAAGGGCATGACCACAGCCTGGAGGCAAATCAGTGGAGGAAGCTGGTAATGGTGCAGATAGACTTTCTTCAAATCAGGATGTCTTCCAAAAGACTGAAGTTTAAAAGGATAATCAGAGAGTGAGGAAAGAGGGGAAGATGTGGAATACTTGTATTTATGAAGGATAACTATCACAGGTTTACCAGAGAGGAAGAAACCCCTCACATTGCACAGTACACTGATGACCTCACCCTCTGCTACTTCAGAAGCAGCTTCACAAACACTGTTGTTAAATACTTGGCAACAAATTTTATTTTTGCGTTTGGCTGATTGTCAGGGGCTTGAGATTTACTCTTCTAATTATTTATATCAACTATCTATCTCTGAAGCTAGCATTCAATTTGGGAAGATGTATATGTGTGCCCGCGCATGCTTTTACTAAATGGAGGTCTGCAAAGAAAACCTATTTGGTGTGATATTTTCAGCTTTTCTTAGAAATTATAAATGCTTCTAATAGTACTCACCAGATAATAAGTTCCTTGCTTCTTTAAAGTTTGAAGACACCAAAAGAAAAGTACAAAATATTATAGTAAACTTATATAGTTTACCCTATAAATTCTACAGAGAATTTCCTTAAACTGGATCGTTTCCCTAAGAGGATTCAGAAATTCTTCTCTGGCAAATCTCATCTCCCTTTGACACATACTGACTAAGATCATTTCCTCCCCAATAGCCCGATTTTCTATCTCCCTGGGAAAGCTTTAGCAGGAGAACTTAAGCTATTTAAATCAGCATAAATAATCCCAAAGTCATCCCATGCTGCTATGTAGAAGCTACAATACACATGGCCTCAGTTGGCTCAATAGGTAGGAAGGAATAGAAAGGGTCCTGATGATCCAGGCAGCTTAAAAATCAATGCATCACAGCAGGAGGCTGAGAATGTATCTGGGATGTCCGGCTTGCTTCCTTCTTTCAGAAAGACAAAGAACAGCTTTTATATTTAGCATTTTAACCCCCTAAGAAACTGAACTCTCAGACTGAAAATCTGGGTCCATGTTAAGTGATACAAAATCAGGAGCTATAATGAACCAACTTCATTCATTCTGACTACAATGTAAAGGCTTCATGACTATACTGTTCTATGTCAGTTGCGGCAAGTTGCAATTGCCATGAAATGCAATTTGTCTAGAAGCCTGCACTTTCAAATTACATTAAATAAATAGAAGTAGCAACATCAAAGCCTCCAAAAATCATATATTGAGAACTGAAGGCCATTTCCTAAGGACATCGTGAGGGCATCTCTAAACAGGTATGATTTTGTGAAAAGGAAAGAAAAAAAACTTTAAATGTATTATCTTTTCACGTTATCATTTACACAGACCTTTACCTGGACAAATCAATTCTTGATAAAAATCCAAGCTCTTTTCAAAACCAGCTACCATAATTTGGGACAACAACAAAGAAATGTTCATGAATTCACATTAGTTTTTAAATAGGCTTTTCCTTAGGTCTTTAATCTCAAATTTTTATCTTTCATACGGTAATTCTAAATAATCAGCCTGGAAACAAGTAGTGGAAGAATTTAAACTGTAGCTCAGAAACTAGATTTTTATCTGTGATTCTTATTTGTTTTTTTGAATGCTGGTGATGGCTCATGCAGAAAATTACTCTTCAAAAAGCAAAATCAAAGACTGCTGTTTCTCCTGATAAATCCAATTGTTTTCCATATCAGATTTATGTCACAGGATATAGAATCTTAACCTTCAAAATAAGAGTAGCTAGGAGCCTGAGTAAAACCAACCTGCTTGACTTTTATGTCCAACCAGGAACAATAGCATCTAATGTCACATTAAAATATCTTCCTGCTTAATATCAGGAAAAAAAAAACAAAACAGTTTAGACCTAGCTCAATATATCATTTGGTCCAAATTTCATATTCAAACTACCAAAAAAAAAAAAACTTAAAAAAAACACATACGAACACACGCATACACACAGTCAGAAAAAAATGAAGCTGATATTATGCAGCATTTCTTAGCAAGATTACTAGGGAAATGTATTAATATAAACACACCATCTTTTCTCTCATATTAACATCTGAAAAGGAAAAAACGATCTAAATGTCCATATTTTGCTGGGGGTTGGGGGGTGGAGAAGCAAGCAGAGGTCCGGAGTTTCTTGTAAAAACTGCTGAACAAACTTCAGTTTCTCTTAAGAGGTCTCTGGGAGAGGCAGTTTCTCAACATTTGTGCTTCATTGCGAGCTAAGGAGAGAAAGGGACAAATGTGAGATGTTATCAGCAGTGGGGAGAGTTCACTGGCTGCTTCCTTCCCAAATGCACGCTGAGCAGCAGCACCGGTATTTTATTTGCTGCGGCAGGTCACCACTACTGTTCACAGTGGCACCAAGGAAACGGGTAAGGTTGCCCACACCATCCAGCGAGCACTGCAGCTGTGACTCTTCCGTACAGCATTCTCGTTGCTGCAGGTGTCCAGGGAGGGGGGTGCTCTATGGCATTCCTTCCTGCCACTGAAGGAACAAACGGAAGAGGCAAAGTATAGGCAGAATGAGGGGCCCACCCTAGCATAGCAACAAAGGTGTCTGGGCTTCCAGGTTACTAGTTATCCAGGAAGACCACTCTTCAGTTGTAAGTATTTACTGACATCTTAAAGTATTAAAAATCACCAACTGTAGAGAAACAATCTGTAATAATCCACGTAATATCCTGGACGTTCAACCGGGTTCGAGGCACTTGACAATTAAGACTGCGTAACCAACCAGTGCTCAACAATAGATCAAATTCAAACCTTGACTTACTGCTCCCTCTGGTATTTGAAAAATGTGGTTCATTGAAATGTTAGATCTTTATAAATGGAAACACCAAATACCACTGTATCATTCAATAGTTTCCCAAGCCCAACTGGAGCCCATGATGATGTATTTAAGGAAATGTATGCAGGTACAAAACATAAAATTAAATCTGACGTTGCCTTCCTTAGCCAGATCCTTTCCAAGGAGCTGGTACACTGATGTGAAGCAGAAGGCAGGGTGGAAGCTGAATTGTAGTTCCTTGGGTGTCTATAGAGTTTGATATTAGGGATTAATCCCTGAGGTTGGAGCTGGACTGGAGGTAGTTACATTGTTAAATTAATTTCTGCCAGGGGGCTTCCCTGGTGGCTCAGACAGTCAAGTATCTGCCTGCAATGCGGGAGACCCATGTTCGATCCTTGGATCGGGATGATCCCCTGGAGAAGCAAATGGCAACCCACTGCAGTATTCTTGCCTAGAGTATCCCATGGACAGAGGAGCTTGCTGAGCTACAGTCCATGGGGTCGCAAAGAATCGGACATGACTGAGTGACTAACACAGTCTCTACTTGGGAAACCTCGGCTCAGAGAGCTTCAGGTACCTGTGTCCGGTGAAGCCAGCCTAAGTGAAGCCCCTACGGACCTTTTGCAGTGCTGATGCCAACAGCACATCAACCGTCAGACAGTGGTTGTGAAGCCCTGAGTGTGTCCAGGCTGCCGTGCTAAGTGCTGTGGGTTTTTGCCAAGAAGGATGGTGGTGGCTCCTAACTCCTGACCTCCATGAGTTGATAGTCCAGGAAATATGGTGGGTAGAAATGGCAGATCCAGGACTCTTCCTCTGATCCATCCCACTTCCCAGCCGCCTTCTGAGCCCCTCCACTGTAAGGTCTCCACTTCTTGCTCTGTCTCTAGTTTTAATACATTATTTAGCAACGCGAATCATTCAAATCAACACAGAGCTGTTAAGTGTTGTGCATAATGAATACCAACCATAAATATTTGATCAGAGCTGCTGTCTTGTTGTTCACGGAGCTATTAACCTTCTGCTAATGGGCTTGTGCCAATTTACTCAGTCATTCATCCTCAGCAGCAAGCGTGCTGCTACTCACACCAGCCTGGTTACCTCTCCTGTGCAGCTGGGGTTGGCGCTAAGGGGAGCCCCAACCAGGCAGGGCTGTGCCAACTCAGTTTCACAGAAATACAGCTGGTTTGGACGTTTTGCTGTTTGAGATATTTCTGCAGAAAGTGGCATCACTTTCATTCTACCTCATTTTGTTTTTTTTCTTTAATTTCCTGGGAGTTAGAAACTTCAGAATATGGAAGGCAGGTGCTTTCCATAAGCACAAATGTGCTTATGACCTTTAGCTCTAAAGTCACAAGTGCTCTGTCCCTCAGTTTCCTCGTGTCTATGAAACTGAAAAGTGAAGTTGCTCAATTGTGTCCAACTCTTTGCGACCCCATGAACTATACAGCCCATGGAATTCTCCAGGCCAGACTACTGGAGTGGGTAGCCTTTCCCTTCTCCAGGGGATCTTCCCAACCCAAGGATAGAACCCCGGTCTCCCGCATTGCAGGAGAATTCTTTACCAGCTAAGCCACAAAAGGGAAGCCCGTGTCTATAAATATCTCCAACTCAAATGCTTATGAAGTAATGTAGAAGGTAAGTTAAAAATTTCCTTTCGCTATACTGTTTTCTTATCTCATGGAAAGCTTTCTCGTTCAAAGCTGTGTTAAAAAAAAAAAGCTGTATAAATGACTCCATCTAAATAATAATGATAACCGTAATAATAATAGAAAATACTGTTACTCATACAGGAAAAGTGAAAGTGTTAGTCCCTCAATCGTGTCCAACTCTTTGCAATCCCATGAACTGTAGCCTCTCAGGCTCCTCTGTCCATGGGATTCTCCAGGCAACAATACCGAAATGGGTAGCCATTCCCTTCTCCTGGGGATTGAACCCGGACGTCCTGCATTGCAGGCAGATTCTTTACCATCTGAGCCACCAGGGAAGCCCATACAGGGGGATTCTTTAGGAGGCCTGGACTCTTGAGGTCCCTTCTGGCTCAGACGCGCAGGGAGCAGATGACTGGAGTAGGGACAGAGACAGTCATTCCCTGCCAGGGAGGGAAATACCACTTACCACTTGCTCCCCCACCAATGTGGGCCTGTGCAGAACAGGGCGGGAAATTTTCTGCAGGAAATGTCATCTGAGGATGCCTAGGTGTGGGTATCGCTCTTGCCTGCTGA
Source organism: Giraffa tippelskirchi (assembly GCF_054371585.1). Taxonomy (NCBI): domain Eukaryota; kingdom Metazoa; phylum Chordata; class Mammalia; order Artiodactyla; family Giraffidae; genus Giraffa; species Giraffa tippelskirchi. The sequence continues at coordinate 32,644,714 of NC_137286.1, read as the reverse complement.
CTCACCAGCCAAGGCGGGCATCAAAGCACTGCACAGACTGCACTGTTGTGCTTTCTGAAGTGGCAGGGAGTGAGCAGGCCTGCTTTGTGGCTGAGCTGGACTTTCCTAAGGTCCGAGGCTGTGTCAAGCTCATAGCTCAGAAAGGAACTGCGCTTCCCCAAGCCAGGCTGAACAGAGCTGGGGGAACAGAGGGATGCAGAAGCATTTCCATCGTCTCTACAGGAGGCAAGCACCCACGTATCTTGATGGCAGGGTCCTGCAAAGGTGATCCACTCTCTAATGTACCTGGGTAAGCCAAAAAAGCCAGAGATGCTCTTCTTTTGCAGTCCATCTAGAAAGTGTGCCCTCCTCTCTAGCCTAGGTGGCATGCCCTTGTTCAACCAGGGAGCCCAGAGGAATGCTCACCCAGAACTGCCTTTCTTGTCAGGGTTCTGACGTGAGCACTCTGTCTTGACTTCTAAACACAGCCTATACTTTCTGAGTCAACACAGCCACGTTTGGGGTGGTGGAAGGCCTGGGTTCCACCTCTTACCTCTCCTCACCAGCAGGCCTGGCAGAGGCTCGGCCAGCAAAATGACATCTTCATGGTCAGCCTACGCCATGGGACAAATCAGGAGTCCTAGTCCCTGGGAAAATAGCCACCTTATCTAAAGAGGTCAACCTCCTCGTTAGGAATCCCGCCAATGCCAGTGATTCATCAGCACACATCCCCAGTTTTAGAAAACTGCAAGTCTGGTTAGAATAGTGTCTCTCACACTCCCTCAAGCACACTAACAGACACTAGCAGCCCTTCCCCCTACCCTTACACCACTCACAGAAGGGGAAACCAAAGTAAGTGGAGCCTGCCCCGCTACTGCATCTTCTCCACAGAAGCAGGTAACGAGCTGGTGCCAATCCCCCCAGTGGCCAAAGCCAGAGACCCCTGTGCCTTTGGTGGCCTAATCAGTTTCTGTTCTGACAGACAGGTCCCCTTCTTAAGGGCTGCTCTGTGTTTAGAAAGTAACGAGCTGGTGCCAATCCCCCCAGTGGCCAAAGCCAGAGACCCCTGTGCCTTTGGTGGCCTAATCAGTTTCTGTTCTGACAGACAGGTCCCCTTCTTAAGGGCTGCTCTGTGTTTAGAAAGTGTTGGCATTCAGCAGGAGGCCCTCCCACCCCACACTGGAGGGCACAGATCTTCACCACCAGTCCCTCCGCATCCCTGGGCTGGGGTCCTCAGTCACATTTCTGCAACCCCCGCGACAGTGCTCATCATGCGACAAAGGATTAGAGCAGGCTCAGCAGAAACCATTTTTATGGAAACAATTATAATTAATATCAATTAAGATTTATATGCACCGGGTACTGTGCTAACCGATTTATAGGTTTGAATGCATTCAATTCTCTCAACACTTTAGGAGAAAGGCACTATTATTAGTTAGCAGTTCTTACTGATGAGGAAACGGGGGCTTAGAGAAATTAAGCCCCTGCCCAGGGTCACTGAGGTGGTAAATTAAACAGCAGATGTTAACTACATACCTTACTGCCTTCCCAACCACCTCGCACACTTGGCCACAGTATCAGGGAAACCGGGTGAGCAGGGCCAAGAATTCCAGCCATCTGCTTAGGTTATCCAACCCCACGTCTGCACGGCCTTCTCTGAGGGGGGTACTGACACGGGTGACCTCCAGGTATTGTCTACTCTGCGTTAGGAAGAGCGATTTCACAGACTTCCTTGGTAACCTGGTTCATGGTCTAATCATTAACCTTAACTCTTATTTTAGCAGAATGTTATCAGTGCACTATTGAGTGCTCTTTTCTGTAGGGCAAGACACGAGAGCAGTGCTACAATATCACCCTACCCACAGTTGAAGACAATTAAAAAATAATTCCCTTTAGCCTTTTCTTCCCCGAATCAACCGTTTACGTGTTTCCCCAGACTTGCACTGTCCTTCCCTCCCTTAAATCACTACAGTTGCTGTTGCTATAAATGCAGTTGGGTGGGAAATTCTAGCTTCTCCACTCCATCATTATTTCTCTATTATGAAGGCTGCAGAAGGGGTGAAAGGAACCATAATTCTGAGCTCGTTTCCTCTGTGACAGCCGTGGCAAACCAGGCTCTGGCCCCTAGCAGGGCTGCCTGCATTTTCAGCCAGGTTTGAACTCCAAATGGCCCCCTAAGGCTGCAGAACAGTAAGACGCTGTCGTGACGCCACAAGACAGGTCTGTGCAAAGGGGATGCAAGGGAAGGCAAGATGCAGCCACACGGATCTGGATCCACGGTGGGGCCTGGGCTTAAGCTTTGGGAAGGGGCCAGCCCAGCCTAGCTGGGGAGATGGTTCCTGTTACTTTTCAGGTTGTCCATTTCTGTTTTCTCAGCAAAAGTGGGCTTTTCTTTTGAAGCAAGTTCATTTTTTTCTCCCCACAAAGGTCACCTGAAAAGCCTATCTTGAAAGGCCAGATCATGCCTCTGACACGCCACCATTATCAGCAGACGTAGTTTCTGGAAACCTAAATTCAAATCACCAGCCAGAAAAGAACTGCCCTTTGATCCAAAGCACAAGAACAGTAATAAATCCTCTTTATCACCTGACCAACAGGGCCTTTCTTTCCTGCCGTTTGTGACTGCCTTAGATAGCTGGCTGCCAATAACAACTTCCCTTTCTGAAAGGCGCATCATCTTTAGTGCACGTGTGAATGTGCATACCGGGGGTATGTGGGAAAGGCCATTCTCTGCAACCAGAGACAAGTGGACATTTTGCAGGCAGCTCTGTACCAGTCAGCCTTGGAGGTCCAAGTCCCCGCTGTAGCGGACGCCAGCCCTGAGGTGCCCTGGGACTAGAGTTTGCTTTGTATGTGGTAAAGAGATAAGAACACAGGATGCTAGGCTCGTGACCAGAAAGGAACAGCATGGAAAAGTAAGCACAAGATCCCACAGTCCTCGTTGAAGCCCTAGCCAACGGATGAGGGATATTCTTAGACCTGCCACCCCCCACCCCCACCTCCACCTCCACCCTGTTCCCTGAAACTAGAGCCTTAAACTTCTGGGTAGGACCTAAAGATGGTCCACAATTCCCAGAGATACGGGGCCAGAGTCAGGGATGAAGCCAGCGGAAAGGAGATAACCAAACACATAAAAGAACTCTTCCGCCGCGCACACAACTTATGAAGGAGCAGAAGGAAATTGTACATAGGGGCAAAAAAAGAAAAAAAGGTGCGATTTTGTACCTCACCATGGCAAACATATTGATAGAAAGTTTTGGGCCCCGAAGCTCCCTGACCAGCCCGAGCTGAGCGCTCCGTTGCGCTGAGAGACCCACCTTGTGTGCGGTTTCCGCAAACTGCTGGGCGCTGTTCTTCATGTCTTCCGTCTTCTCTTCCGCACGGCCTAACCGCTCCCCGCGCTCGTTCAAGGCCTGGCTCGCTTTCTGTACTGCGCTGGTCACGCTGTCAGCTGCTGAATGGAGGATGCTGTTACCTGAAAGAGGACAGCAAAAGCATCAGAAACTAACTCGGCTGACCTGCAATGACAGTATCCCCTCCACGGGTGCTAAGTTGTTTCCGTCGTGTCCAACTCTTTGCGACCCCATGTGTAGCCCGCCAGGCTCCTCTGTCCATGGGATTCTCCAGGCAAGAACGCTGGAGTGGGTTGCCATGCTCTCCTCCAGGGGGATCTTCCCCACCCAGGGATTGAACCCATGTCTCTCTTGTCTCCTGCATTGGCAGGCGGATTCTTTACCACTAGCACCACCTGGGGAAGCAAGCAAGGTGGGTCAGACTCTGGAAAGGCTTTGAGGGTCTATGGAACGAGCCGGCTTTCCTTCTGACTCGGTCTAACTGACGCATTTGGAGGAAGACTACCCACTGCCTGCAGGACCTGGGCAAGTGCTGAAGGCTTCTCTGCACGCTGACGCTGACAGCATTCATTTCCATTCTATTCTGTCTGGTGGGACTCAGAAGGATGGGGTCCATCTGGATTTAGGAACTGATGGAAATCCTAACAAGTTCAGAGAATGTGGCAAATTCAGTGAGACCTGTCTGGATTGTATGAGCATTTCCTGTTGAGCTGGGTTTAAATGAACCACCATAGGAAAACTGGGGGTCCAGAATGTCTCTAGATACGATGCTCTGTATTCCTTTCAACTCGTCCCTTCCATTTTACCCCTTCCTCCCTAAATGTACGGCCCCATGCAAGAAGCTGTGGATCGGAGTTCACAGGAGGTATGTCAGTTCCCAACCTTGAATCCCGAGCCATGGCCTGGTTGGTTGGTCCTCCTTTGCCTCTATCTCAAGTATATGAAATATGGGGCCTCAGCACTGCGCAGAGCCAGCAAGTAGAAAACTGAGGGCAACCTGTACTAGAAGGGACTTAGCACTCCCAGACTCATGAGTGATGACACTGAGAAAGTTGAAAACATCATCACATTTCAGATGGTTATGCATCCCTGATGTCCCACGTACCAGGACTAGAAAAGAGAATTCAACAGTGAAGAACTGGCAGATGTGTAACCCACTGAGACCTAGCAACTTGCAAAATTACAACCAAAGGAGATTTATAGCTGTATTTTGTTAACAGTGAATGGAAGATATTTAGATGGCATTTTATGTAATCGCTTTATGACTTTGAATAAGTTTATTACATCATTTAACTTTGTATCTGGGATGGATACATTGAGCCACAGACAGCTTTTAATAGAAATGTAATTTCCACGGGTCTCAACTGCAAAGGCTTCCTAATTTCTCTGTGGGAACAGCCTGTGGTTTATGGAAAAGGATCTCAGGCAAAGAAAGTGCCTGGCCCAGAGGAAGCACTTTGTAAATTGTTTTCCATTTTTCTTCTTTCAGGGTGGATTTCAAGGGCTTCCACCATGCACTAAGGGGAGGAGAATGGAGTTAACTTACTGCTACTCAGATGCATCACCCGCTGCAGGAGCCAAGATACGTCAGCACAGATTAGTAGGGACCAGAAGAGATGTGGCTCTGGAGAAACTGATTAAATACTGGGTTGGAATGGAAGGCTGAGGTCTTCAGAACAGATTTAAGAGGAGAAATCTGGTTTCCCTTTGTTTTCATATCATGGTTATGATTATAGCCCTGGGCTTCCCTGGTGGTTCAGGTGGTAAAGAATCTGCCTGCAACTGCACGAGTCCTGGGTTTGATCCCTGGGTCAGGAAGATCCCCTGGAAAAGGGAATGGCAATCCACTCCAGTATTCTTGTCTGGAGAACTCCACAGAGGAGGCTGCTGGGCTATAGTTTATGGGGTCGCAAAGAGTCAGACACGACTGAGTGACTAATACTTTCGCCACTGCTTAATATCTCAATAGCATTTGCAATCATAATGCATCTTTACGAATATTATCTCATTTGATTGTTACAAAAATTTTACCGAGAAGGCTGAAGCTAGGTGAGGTTCAGTGAATTCCATGAGATCATATCACTAGGGAAGTGACAATGAGCACTAGATCCTGGTTTCCCAATGACTTCTCCTCATTCTGTACCTTCCTCTTTGCAGGTATGGCATCAGTCACAGAAAACCATCACTATGACAGAGTTGTGAGCAGACCAGCATAGATAGGTTGTGACAAGTTATTTCCCAAGGTAACACCTGACTGTTTCTGTCGTAAAGATATTCCTTTTGGTAAATGAAGAGTTATTACCTAAGCTGCATTGCAAGCCAGGTGTTCCCTAGCAAGAACAGGCCAAAGATATGGAATGGGAAGATGGAGAAAGAACTGAAGGTGCAGAGGGATTGGGGAGGGGGCACAAGAAAATCTCCTTCCCTTCCTTCTGCATGCCCACAGCTTAGCAACCAGAAGCTAGAGAAAAGATGAGGCGGGGCATCTGAAACGTCATAGCCAGGAACAGCTGCATTAAACCAAAGGGACTTTTAGAATCAGCTACCAAAACTTTGGTAGGGGGCTTCCCTGGCGGCTCAGATGATAAAGAATTTGCTGGTAATTCAGGAGACACAGGTTCAATCCCTGGATCAGGAAGATCCCCTGGAGAAGGGAATGGCAACCCACTCCAATATTCTTGCCTGAAGAATTCTATGGACAGAGGAGCCTGACAGGCTACAGTCCATGGGGTCGCAAAGAGTTGGACACGACTGAGCGAATAACACTAGGCACCAAAAATTTAAGAGGGTATATAACCATATTGGATAGTTTTTTCCCATCAAACTGACCCTCATGATGCTCTCAAAATGAGACTCCCCTTGAATGAATCTGCTCTGCAGAAGCCGTAGTGCTTTCCTGTCATGACTTCCTTAATTTTGTACGAGATATCAGGTCAACACTGCACCTGGTTTTATATGATACTGTTTAACCAGCAGGTGTTATAACTAAAAGAGAACCAAATGCTGTCTTCATTATTCAGTGATGACACTGCCGACCACTATCAATAAAAAAAATCCACCTTCAGTTATTTTCAGCCACAAGGATGGATTTGAAAAATCTCATCACCCCAGCTGAAATGCCCTCTCCTGGCTTCAATTCTACCTGTATTCCAGGCTTGGTGAAGTCCCATCGCCTTTCTCTAGCTTGAGGTCAATTCCACTCTCAACTTCCTAAGAACTGTCTCCATCCTTCTAGGTGACTGGTTAAGTACAGTCATGGGCAATTCTTCCACCTCATTTCTTCACCTGTAGATGCAGTGACTTCCCGGCTGGATTATCAGTTCCCTCAGGGCACCCTTTGACCCTGCTGATCATACCCTAAATTTTTAATCTTCCTTCTCTAGGTTTCCTGAATCTTCAATCTTCCTCCTGCTTTCTTACTCTCTTCTCTCTGAGGACTTGCAAATGCTATAACCCCAGGGTTCTGTCCTTGGCCCTCTTCTCTTTCTCTTTCTGCAGACTCTCCCGGGGACAGTTTTACTCAGTTCACAGCTTCAATGACCAAATTTCTGTGTTGTTTATTTTTTTTTCCCTAGGTTGTGCTGCTGAGACTCCAGATCCATGTTTTCTTACCAGGCAACTCCAGGTGAGTCACCCAAAGTCATCTTGAATTTATAGTATGTCTACACCTGACCCCATTATCACACCTGCTTTCCCTTTGGGGTCCCCTGCTCAGTCAGTAACCCCACTATTCTGCCCAGCGTGCTCCTCAAGTCAGAAATCTGGGAGTGGAGTCCGGATTTCTCTCTGGCTTTTACCATACATAGCTAAAGGTCATTTGCTGTCCAGCTTGTTACTCTCTGCCCTCTTTGCTATCTTCTTTATCTCTGTATATTGATCCAGTCCCTCTTGCCTTCGGAATTGCAGCAACAGCCTTCTCTCCTTAGGTGTCCCCACACCTATTCTGATCCATCTTCCACACATTTCTTCTGAAAACTTTTAAAAAGGCAAATTTGTTACCATCTTCTCACTGATTCCAAGATAAAAATGAGACCTCTGCCCTGCCGATCTCTTTCAGCTCATCTCTTAGAATCTCATTCATTTTTTCTCCTATCTAGCAATCCCCAATCTCATGCCTTGCCAAGTTACCTAAATTTTCACAGATGTATCATGCGTCTTTTACCTGTATGCTTTCGTGCTTACTGCTACCGCTGCTTCTCACCTTAGCCTTCCCACTTACTTCTATATGCTTCAATACACTTCAGAGCTCTTTCCTAGGAAAGCTTGTCATGTCTAGCCCACCCTAAATCATTGTTGCCCCAAAATACACATTATAAGACTGTGTCTATTTCAAACGGTGCATTTATTATAATGCATGTAATTGCTGGGTATCTACTGTGAGCTCCTTGAAGCAGGGGCCTTTCTCACTTCTGTATTCACAGAATATAGGAGACACTCAAAAATGCTGGCTAACTTAGAGCAGGAAAAATATATCACCCTTCTAATAATTTCTCTATGGCTTAGCAGAAGCTTGGACACATGATTGATGCTGTTACATGATATAACTAGGTCCTAAAATCCTAAACTTGCCAAATGACTAAGGATTTAGTCTGTGTCTAATGCAGCCAACTGTCTCATCTAGAGGTGGTGTCAAGAGTTCAGTGAATTAAGTCAACAACAAAATGCAAAAAGGGGAATGCTTCTGCTATAGTAAAGAGCGAGTTTACAGAAAAAATCTGTTGTTACCAGCTTTAAAATAAACAACTATAAGGTATAAAAATAGCAATAGCTTTTAAATCCAATGCATAAATTACAGTTGACTGAACACTTACTATGCTCTATGCACTTACTAAAATCTGTTCCTCACAGCAACCTTACATGATAGCACATCATTGATCCCATTTTTATAGATGGGAGCACCAATGGACACAGAGAAGGTGACCAATGCCCCAAGGATCACACAGTAAGTGAAGAGCAGAGCTAGGTTTTGCAACCAGGAAGCCCAGCTCCAGAGCCTGTTTTCTGACTTACTGTTATACTGCTCTCCACGGGAATGTTCTTGTATCTGAGGTTAGTAATACAGTCTGCATTAACTGTATGGAATGGAGACTTCAGTGAAGCAGTTCCTAAAGCATTTCTTAAATCCACAGTACAAAAGAAAACATCTTCTTATTACAAGCTAAAAAAAAAACTTACTATAGAAAATTTAGAATACATATTACTATAAAAAGGCAATAAAATCGTGTAATATTCAATTCCTTAGAGATAACCACATTTACATTTGCGGTACATTTTGTTCTGGTAATTTTTCTGTATATATTTTTCTAAACCAGGGTTGAGACCACACTGTATGTTTAGTACTATATCCTATTGTGGATACTTTCTCATGTCATAAAAAATTATTTGAAAATACTATTTGTAATGGCTACATAACACTGTTGTAATTTATTCAACTGTTTCCCTTTTTGATATTGAGTACATGTCCAAAACTGTTTGCTCTTTCCTTCCTTCCTTATGTATTTATTCATGTTTCACATGCACACTATTATAACTTCGGTATACAGGGCAATGTGCTCATCATCAAGTTTACTCTCCATGTGTCACCATAGAGAGGACCCCCTTTATCTGTTTCACCTTCCTCACCCTCTACTCTGTTCTTTGTTTTCGTTTTGTTCATTTATTTTTTTTAAAAAATTTAACTTAAATATTCCACATAAGAATGAAATTATATTGTATCTGTATTTCTATGACTTATTTCACTTAGTGTAATACCTTTAAGGTCCATATGTGTTGTCATAAATGGCAAGATTTCATTTTTTTATAGCTGAGTTCCATTGTCTACACACCCCCCCACCCGTATCTTTTTATCCATTTATTCACCATATCTTGGCTTTTATAAATAATTCTGCAATGAACATAGGAGTGCATATATCTTTTTGAATTAGTGTTTTCATATTCTTCAGATAAATATCCAGAAATGGAATAGCTGGATCATATGGTAGTTTATTCTTAATTTTTTGAGAATTCTCCATATTTTTTTCCATAGTGACTACACCAATTTACAAACAACAGCAATCCATAAAGGTCTCCTTTTCTCCACTCCTTCTCTAACACTTTATTTCTCACCTCTTTGAAAATAACCATTCTAATGGGCATGAGATATCTCACTGTGATTTTAATTTAAATTTTCCTAAGTAACTAGTAGAATTAAGAAAAACAAGCCCATTTACCTCTTACCATTGCCAACAGAAAGAATAAAATACCTCAGAATAAGTTTAACAAAGGCAGTAAAAGATCAATACATTGAAAACTGTAAGACTCTTTTGAAAGAAACTGAAGATACAGACAAGGAAAGATACTCCATGCTCAGGGACTGGAAGAACTACACCGTTAAAAAAGCCATCACCTAGAGGGATTTACAGGTTAAATGCAATCCCAATGGCATATTTCACATAAACAGAACAAAAAAATTTCTAAAGTTTGTATGGAACCACAAAAGACCCCAGATGGCCAAATAAATTCTAAAAACAAAGAACAAACCTGGGGGTATCCCAGGCCCCGATTTAAAATTATACTGCAAAGCTATAGTAATTGAAACAGTATGGTATTGGTAGGAAAACAGACATACAGATCATTGGAAGGAAACTGAGAGTCCAGAAACAAATCCATACATACGTGAACAACTTATTATACAACAGAGAACATGCAACAGAGAAATGACAGTCTCTTCATATAAACGGTGCTGGGAAAACTAGACAGCCACATGCAAAAAATGGAAACTAGACCACTATATTCTACCATAAACAAAAATCAACTCAAAATGGATTAAAGACTTGAATGTAAGACCTGAAACATAAAACACCTAGAAAGAAAACATAGTATGTTCTTTTAACATCGGTCTTAGCAATATTTTTTTGGATATATCTCCTCAGGCAAAGGAAACAAAAGCAAAATTAAATGGGACTACATCAAACCAAAAAGCTTCTGCACAGCAAAGGAAGTCATCAGAAAAAAAAAAAAAACTCCACAAAGATAATTTACTGAATGGAAAAGATGTTTGCAAATCATATATCTGATAAGGGGTTAATACAGAAAATATGTAAAGAACTCATACAACTTGATAATGATAAAAAACAAACATTCTGATTTAAAAATGGGCAGAAGTTCTGAATAGACATTTTTCCACAGAAGACATACAGATGGTCAGCAGGTACATGAAAAATGTTCAGTATCACTAATTATTTGGAAAGTTTTATTTTTTAAGATGAGGCTACAGCTACTTTCTTGCACTTACATACACACACCAACCTTTGTCCATATCTGATAATTTCTAGCGATTAAACTGCTGGTTTAAAGGACATACATGTTTTTTGAGGATCTTGTTGCATGCAGAAAATTGCTTCCCTGACTCATTCAGGGTTGAAAACTATTCATTTTAGTGCATGCTATATTGAGTGCATGCTATGCGCATGCACTGATGACAAATTGGCAGAATGCCTTTCAGGGAGTGATTTACATTCTCTGATCTTAAGTTTCCTTATCTATAACATCTACCTCAGTTGTGGAAATGAAGATGTATACAAAGTACCTGCAGGTGCTCAATGGATGTTTGTCCCTCCACCTCCATAAGACCACATCTGCTCCCTAGGAACTTTGGAAAAATTGCACAATCCCACCCATTTGTTTGCATGTCTCCTTCTCTGTTATCTTAGGGCTAAGTGTCTTGAGTCTCCTAGGAGACACTTGGATCTTTGTATATTTGCAGTGTGCAGCTAAGTGTGCTGATCAGAGCAAGGTGAACACATGCTCATTAAATCAAGGTGTGCATTGAAAAGAAGGATGCTTAACTCAAAAGTTGGGGCCCATGATATTGTGCTGAGTTAAATCTGTAAATAAAACAGTCTCCTGAAGCAGACAGAACAGTAATTCTCTCTAAATAGGCAGGAAGCATATTAATACCTAAATTTATGCAAACAGTCTGAGAGAAGGCTGTCAACCTCTGCAAATAATGTCAACTACTGTTTGAATTATACTCTCTGAGAATAGAGCAAAGACCAGTCTTCACTGATGTTGCATTCACATCAGTTCCACTCAATATGTGCTTTAAAAAAATATTATGCTGGCATATTTTATGTTAAGTAACTGAGAAGACTTTGCTCAGAAAGCAAGTTGAGATAAAGTGCTAACATTGTATTCAGTTACTGTTTGAACACAATTAAAAGAAATTTATATGTATAGGAAAATGAGGGAAAAAAGAATATGGTATATTGAAAAGCAACAGCAGAAGAGAAAGGAGAGGAGGAAAGTTTTCTTTTTTTTTTTTTAAAGCACAGAGACCACACCAACAACTATCATTTCTTTATATCATCCTAGACTTCAGGTTGTATCTTGGTAATCAAAACTCTTAATCCTACAGCTAGTAAAGAGCCAATTTAAGTAGAATTTTTCATCAGCTACTTCCTACATCAAATACATATGTACGTATTTGAAATGTAAAATGCTCATCCTATTTGGAGAAGGCAGGAAAATCATCTCAAAAATAAATGATTGATAAACCTATGGCAATCTGTACTCAGAGCTGAGGAAACATGGTCATCCCAGGACACTCTTTTGAGACTGAAATCTGGTAATAGTTTTGCGTGGACTACTTGTATTCTATAATCAATCTAACCATGGAAGAATAACTGTACAATAAAGCCCCATTTATCCAAGCTAACTGAAAGGAGAGCTAATTGTGAAAAAAAATGGATTTGGGTTTTAATAAGATAAACTCAAAATACTGGCAGGGAGATCGAGTATATGAAACTGTTAATAGGCCAGGAACATTAGTAACCTTCATATTGTATCATCAAAGTATTCAATAATAATTTACTCCTTGAGGAAACAGTCCTTATTCTATTCTTGTCTACAGTATTAATCTTTTTTAACAAAAATATTTTTAAGGTTCACTTAAGTCTGGTCCAGTATTAATTTTTTTAGATACCAATCTATAGGATTCATCAGATGTTTTTTCTTTCCCTTTTCTACTTCCAATCTTCATTGCTCAGCATCTCTACCACAAGAACTCTTTTACCATACAAACAAAAGACAAGAAAAGTCATATGAAAGCTTGGTTCCCAGATGGCAGGGTTCCTTCTCAGTCCTAAAGTTGCTCTGAACCATGTACATACCATTCTGCTTCCTGAGATGAGTAGGAACCTCCATTTCCATAATTCAGTGGTACTTCCAAGGAGGTTTGGCTGACTGTGACTTGTATTAAACATTTTATAAATGAACAGCATTTAAATAATAATGATATTAACATCTGCAGAGTGATTAAATGCAAAGTCCTACCTAGTAAAACAAGTTGGTTCTTAATTCACAGACTCCATTAATTAGCTGGGAGCTTGGGTAAATTACCAAGTTCCCAAGTTCTTTCTACAGTACACTGACTAATCAATATTAATCGCATAGCTGCATCTCAATGTTGAACAGCCTCTAGGATCCCCCTCTGAGATGGGAGATTCTTCCAAACTGTTAAATTTCATTCATACTTTTGTGGTATTAGTGACTCATCAGATAAATCTTATTACAAATCCAGGTTATGGTCCATCATAGCAATTTTCCAAAAGGAACAGTTTTTAACTCATTCTGGACACGGAGGCAGTGTGAACATCAGCCAGTTGCAGAAACTGCTACAGTTCACTGAATGGTTACGTTCTGTGTGCATGTACAAGAACTATATTTTTACCCTACTTTACAATTAAGTGCTCAGGAAGGGGAGACAGCTTGCTCAAGATCACCCAGATCTTGACCTCAAAGCTCACTTGTAAAAATCATTTTTTAAAATAAAAACTGTACATATTTAAGGTGTACAACGTGATGATTTGACATACATACAGTGAAATGATAACTGCAGTGAATTTAATTAACGTCGCCATCTCCTCACATAGGTACCATTTTTTCCTTTTTTATTTTTGTTGTGGTGAGAACACCTGAAATCACTCTTCCAGCAAACTTCCAGTTTTCATCTAAGTCCTCATACTATGCATTAGATCTCTAGACCTATTCATCCTACATAACTTCAACTTTGTACCTTTGAACCAACACCTTCCCCTTTCCCACACCTCCCTGCCTGTGGAAGCAAGACACAGAAAGGAAAAAACCTGCCTGATCTCACTCATATATGGACTCTGAAAAAGCTGCATACATAGAAGCTGAGGGTTGACCTCAAAGCTCTGAAAACACAGTATGCAGTGAATGACTATGAAATGCTGATCTGGTTCCTTTATCGCAGAACTTTGGAAAACTTTTAATATGCTAATGTAAATTGTTAATCAAAAGGAGGTAGTGGTGGCAGCAGGAAAGATCTGCTAGCAGAATTCCCAGCATATTTACTTACAGGTTCCTTTTGCATAGATTGTCTTAGTAGGGTGGATTTGTACAGAATCTGTTTTGGGAAACGCTGCAACAAAGTATACTGATTCCTAAGTTAAAGGAGGAAAAAATAAATAAATCCAGGCTGTCTTCATCAATTTAGCAATAGTTGGACAAGTCATATAATTACATTGAAAAGGCTTGGTTTATAGAGACAGCAGAACAGATATAGCATGCTGAGCGGCAGTTCCAGAATTATCTTTTGTCTTAAGTTGGTGGCTAATTTCAGGGACCATGAAACTTGTTTGTTTCCTGCAGCTGGATGACAAAGAAAAATGGACTCAGCACTCAGGAATACTTTGTAAACCCATAAACTCAAAAGTCTACTTGAAGGAGACCTTGGAGTTATCTAATGCTGGCACTACCAAAGGGGGAACAATGGACCATTCTATCAGGCAATTCTCTTCTGCTGGCAATGTTAAAGTAGTTTAGTGGAACCTCAGCTTGTTCCCAGGTCACAGGCATGCACTAACAACTCAGGAGAAAGCCCAATGGCCCCTCCCTGTCCTATAAAAGGTTGAGTTCCTACCCTCCTATCAATTCACTGTCCCAATATTTTCAACAGCAAGAGTTAAACATTAAGGATTTTATTCATGTCCTTTAAACACTTAAAACTCAGGATATGTAAAGAAATTCACCAGTCCTTCAGCATTTGTTTAAATTTGGTCCTTAAGAACATGTTCTTCCACGAGTTACAGGGCATCATAAGAATGATTTCAAGGACATTTCTTTTGGTTCTCTTTTCTTCTCAGAAGGGTGGCTGAAATGCAGCTTCAAAGAGGGAACTCTTATTCTGAGGTTAACCACTTAAAATGGCTCTAAATTTGGTAAAATTCATTTTGTTCTCTGTCTTTGGTATGTATGGCAATAAACCAGGTATGATCCGCAGCTCTCAGCTTTTATTACAGTTGGAAATGAGTACCTTTTACTTTAAAAACCATCATTTCATGTCCTGATAGATACAATTTGAAAACCCTCTACAGTGTTGCTGGCCAAAACAAATTCTGTTGAACGTGGGCAGTCTGGTACTTGCTAGCTGTGTGGCCTTAACTGAATACCTCACCTTCTTTCTCCTCACCTGCCATGGGGGCTGGTCTAGCACCTACCTCAAAAGATGGTTGTGAAGAATAAATGAGGTTGTACAGGTGGGACACTTGGAACAGTGTTGGGCACATAGCTGACACTCAACTTTAGCCATTACTAAAGAAACAAACTTCGGTCATCCGGCAGTAAAGAGTCTTTCCATTGAGCTTTCTGTTTCAGCTCATCTTTCCTTCTCTACCCTCACTCACCGTGAACATGGCTGAAAGAAGAGTCTACTCCCACTGTGACCTCTCCTACTCCCAGATACTTTGCATTTTTAGTAAAGTGGCCTTCCCCTCAGTCCTACTCTCCTAACACCATCTCTTAAATTCACCAGTGACTTATCAAGTCTATTGCCTATTTTGTTTCCTCCACTTGGCCACAGGACCACAAGTGGGCTGGCTAAAAAACTGCTCTTTCCCTGGGCTTCTATAACACTGTTTCTTGATCTCTACCCTTCCCTCCACCATCACTTTGATTCTCCCTATCAGTTTCATTCCCTTTTTGGTTAGAGCTATAAGGTCAGAGAGGTCTAGGTTTGAGTCTGTCTCTGCCCTGCATTAGCACTGTGACCTCAGGTCAATTATTTAATCTCTATGAGCCTGTGTTTTTCTCATAAGCACAACAGCTATAAAAACAGTATACCTCTTTTTCATAGAGCTTGCTTTAAGAATTAAAATATATACTTTTGGTGTTGGTAGTACAGTATGAAATTAACATACATTGCAGTATTAGAAATATCTGATTCATTCAGCAGATTTATTGTAAACATGGGCCAGACACAATCTGTACTTGTCTGCTTTTCAAAACTTAGCTTAATATTAGTGGCTAATTAGCCCATTCTTCCCCTCTTCACTCTCCATCTGACATTTTCCTCCTCCTAAATTCACTGTTAATAGCCCTTCTGTCCATCTAGCATCCTACATTCAGTTCACCTTTAACTCTAACTCTCCATAATACTCTGCATTGAAGTTTCTATGCCATCCAGGGTACTTATCTCAGCAACGGCTCTTCAGCCAGCTCTCAACTGTATTTCTAGTCCCCATTAGGTCATACTAGACCCTCCCAGGGGCCTGGGTGGTCTTCCTGCCACTGGTCTCTCAGCTCTCTAACACAGCATGCTCTTCTTTCCATACTGCTAACCTGATTATGCTCCTTTCATATCTCAGTCCTTTGTTGGCACACTCATAATACAACACAATCAACTAAAATGTTTCTTCCTTATCTATTGCCACACGACTTATCTGCCATCCCCAACAGACTCCAATCTCTATCGACTGCCTGATTTTTCTTCACAAATTTTAGAAAAATCATTAAAATTTCATCAGTCTCTTATTACAGGTAGAGTACATAATAAAAAACTTTGGAAAAAATTGATGTGAATAACAAAGGAACACTATGTCCAGCTCTGTCCCTAAGGGTGTCCAAACATCAGCGGTAGCACTTTTTTCCCCCCAACACTGATACTTAACGCAAGCTGAGCATTTAGATTTTGGTGGCTAGAGCTCTTTTCTGCTAGAAGAAAGCAAAGTCTTTTGGAAAGTAGTGGATTCCGTGCCTTGGGGCAAGGAAAACACAGACAGATCTGAAATATCTTATTGCCAGACAACAAGAATACTTTCAGTGATGGTAGGGATAGTGCGAAAAGAAAAGAGAAGCCAGTTTAAAGCAGGTCCTACCAGACAAGTTGTGATATCAATTGTGATGTTAGAATATCAATAGCAATAAAAGTTACAAGAGGACAATAATTACAATACTTTTATATAACTTTGCAGAAGCCATAACTGGTTAATGCTGAGTTAATATTAAATGTACAAAAGTGAAGTTGAAATCTGAAAAATGATTATAATTGGATATTGATTTTATTAAGTAAGGATTATTGTAATACTTGTATATTTTATTTCTTCTATGTATTTATATATTAAAGTATAATCTGTCTTTATCTGTGCCAGTAGCAGTAGGTAAATATAGGAAACTATGAGTCAGCCAAAAGAATTAGAAATTGTTCTAGAGAGGACTGATGGGTGTCAATGGTCAATGTATTCGCCTCTTTAGAAATCTGACTATCTGTTCAGAATAGATCACACGGGCTAGGTGAAGAAAGTGCTGGATAACTTGACAAATTACAATAAGATAGTAATGAGGCATCTGTATGTTTCTATTAATGCTCATACACCAGATAAATGTATAATAATGACATGGTGGAGGATTATGTAAGGCTGGCCTAGCAAAGGACACATAGATCTGGGAGAAAACCCATCATTGACTAGATGGACTTTACAGTGCTTCTGATGCGAAACGTTAAGTTCAGGTATAAAAAGGGGGCCTGGTAAGACCTCCAGGGACTTAAGTTCGAATCACTTTGAGAAAAGAAATCAGGATGAGTCCCCTCCAAAAACCAACTGTTTGGTAACCCAACTCTCCTAGACTCAGGAAACAGGAAAATAAGCACTTCCGTTACATTTGAGAGATCTAATGAAAGTAGGGAAAACCACTAGTCCATTCAGGTATGGCCTAGATCAAATTCCTTATGAGTATACAGTAGAAGTGACAAATAGATTTAAGGGACTAGATCTGATAGACAGAGTGCCTGATGAACTATGGACGGAGGTTCGTGACATTGTACAGGAGACAGGGATCAAGACAATTCCCATGGAAAAGAAATGCAAAAAAGCAAAATGGCTGTCTGAGGAGGCCTTACAGATAGCTGGGAAGAGAAGAGAAGTGAAAAGCAAAAGAGAAAAGGAAAGATATTCCCATCTGAATGCAGAGTTCCAAAGAATAGCAAGGAGAGATAAGAAAGCCTTCCTCAGAGATCAATGCAAAGAAATAGAGGAAAACAACAGATTGGGAAAGACTAGAGATCTCCTCAAGAAAATTAGAGATACCAAAGGAACATTTCATGCAAAGATAGGCTTGATAAAGGACAGAAATGGTATGGACCTACCAGAAGCAGAAGATATTAAGAAGAGGTGGCAAGAATACACAGAAGAACTGTACAGAAAAGATCTTCATGACCCAGATAATCACGATGGTGTGATCACTCACCTAGAGCCAGACATCCTGGAATGTGAAGTCAAGTGGGCTTAGAAAGCATCACTACGAACAAAGCTAGTGGAGGTGATGGGATTCCAGTTGAGCTATTTCAAATCCTGAAAGATGATGCTGTGAAAGTGCTGCACTCGATATGCCAGCAAATTTGGAAAACTCAGCAGTGGCCACAGGACTGGAACAGGTCACTTTTTGTTCCAATCCCAAAGAAAGACAATGTCAAAGAATGCTCAAACTACCGCACAATTGCACTCATCTCACATGCTAGTAAAGTAATGCTCAAAATTCTCCAAGCCAGGCTTCAGCAATACGTGAACCGTGAACTTCCAGATGTTCAAGCTGGTTTCAGAAAAGGCAGCGGAACCAGAGATCAAATTGCCAGTATCCGCTGGATCATCGAAAAAGCAAGAGAGTTCCAGAAAAACATCTATTTCTGCTTTATTGACTATGCCAAAGCCTTTGACTGTGTGGATCACAATAAACTGTGGAAAATTCTGAAAGAGATGGGAATACCAGACCATCTGACCTGTCTCTTGAGAAACCTATATGCAGGTCAGGAAGCAACAGTTAGAACTGGACATGGAACAACAGACTGGTTCCAAATAGGAAAAGGAGTACGTCAAGGCTGTATATTGTCACCCTGCTTATTTAACTTATATGCAGAGTACATCATGAGAAACGCTGGGCTGGAAGAAACACAAGCTGGAATCAAGACTGCCGGGAGAAACATCAATAACCTCAGATATGCTGATGACACCACCCTTATGGCAGAAAGTGAAGAAGAACTAAAGAGCCTCTTGATGAAGGTGAAAGTGGAGAGTGAAAAAGTTGGCTGAAAGCTCAACATTCAGAAAACTAAGATCATGGCATCTGGTCCCATCACTCCATGGGAAATAGATGGGGAAACAGTGGAAACAGTGTCAGACTTTATTTTTTGGGGCTTCAAAATCACTGCTGATGGTGATTGCAGCCATGAAATTAAAAGACGCTTACTCCTTGACGTAAGGTTATGGCCAAACTAGATAGCATATTTAAAAGCAGAGACATTACTTTGCCAACAAAAGTCTGCCTAGTCAAGGCTATGGTTTTTCCAGTGGTCATGTATGGATGTGAGAGTTGGACGGTGAAGAAAGCTGAGCGCCGAAGAATTGATGCTTTTGAACTGTGGTGTTGGAGAAGACTCTTGAGAGTCCCTTGGACTGCAAGGAGATCCAACCAGTCCATCCTAAAGGAGATCAGTCCTGGGTGTTCATTGGAAGGACTGATGTTGAAGCTGAAACTCCAATACTTTGGCCACCTCATGCGAAGAGTTGACTCATTGGAAAAGACCCTAATGCTGGGTAGGATTGGGGGCAGGAGGAGAAGGGGACGACAGAGGATGAGATGGTCGGATGGCATCACTGACTCGATGGACATGGGTTTGGGTAGACTCTGGGGTTGGTGATGGACAGAGAGGCCTGGCGTGCTGCAATTCATGGGGTCACAAAGAGTCAGACACGACTGAGCGACTGAACTGAAATGAATGAAGACACATATTAAACTCATGGTGTTGCTAGTTCATAACAGGCTTAAATAAAATATCCTTTTAAGTATTGTTATTTGTGTATAGGTCTTATCTGTTTGAAGTATCTAAAGTATTCAAAATAATCAGACCCATTAAATTCTGATAAACAATGTGTAAAAGCTTAAGAAAATCTGATTTTCCAAGCTTTGTTTAGTAGGAATATTTACTAAATTAAGCATGAAACAAAGTGAAAAGAGAAGTATTTTCTCTCCATGCACAAAATTCCACCAGTCTTTAAAGAATATAATCAATATATTAAATATACTATCTCTCTCTTGCCTCTGAACCTTTGTATACTCTGGTCATTACTCAAACTGTGATGCCCTTGACCACCTGGTAATGTACACTCATCAGATGTCACCCCATGTTTTCCAAATTTCCCTGCCACTTTATTTATTGAAATTTTTTAAAATCATTTTTATTTGCCACAGGCGCAGTAGCAGGCTGGGAACACAGTGCTAGGTAAAACAGACAAGCCTTCCCAACACACACCCATGTCAGGTGAGGAGTTCGTCTAGAAACAAGAGGCAAATTATGTACAGCTTAAAACAGTATATGTGTAGGTGTGTATATATTATGTACACACACACACACACACACACACAATTTAAAAATTTCCAGGCAGTTAATAAACAATGTGCTGAGACAGTGAATTCAAGAGCAGGGTTACTGACTTAGAATCGGTAAGGACGACCTGTTGGAAGGGCTGATATTTAAGCTGTGATGTGAAAACATAATCCGGAACAAGTCCATGTGCAAAGGCTGAAAGGGGGAAGGAAACGTATGTGAGCCATGAACCAAAAGATCGGTGTGGCTATAAATGGGGGAACATGGTTTGGGATGAACCTAGGGAGAGAAGCAGGAATGGAGTATGTAGGGGCTTATTGATCCCGTAATGAGATGGTTATTAAGTGTGACTAATAGCCACTGAAGGATTTAAAATGGGGGTGACCTGGACTAAGAATGTTTTAAAAATTCTTGCTCTAGCTATAGCCTGGGAACAGAAGCAAGAGAAAAAACAGAATGAATAGTTAGGAAGCTACTGCGGTGACTCAAGTAAGAGATAATGGTGGCCTGCCCTAGAATGATGTCAGTAGAGATGAGAGCCAGGGACCAATTTCAGATATATACTGAGGGGACTGCACATGAGAAGTGAAGGAAAAGGAATAACAGGGAGTGAACCCCAGGTTGCTGACTTCAGCCAGTGCGTATATAGTTGTACAAGTTACAAGACAAAAAAACCATTGGAAAGGCAAATTCCCTTGGAGGGTGAGCAGATATGAGAATCAGGTATTTCATTTCAGATAATGTTATGCTTAAGTTTTCTTTGAAACATTCAAGTCAGTAAGCAAAAAGATATTCATATGTGAAGCTCTGCAGAGGAGTCTGGGATGGAGATAAACTTTCTGAGTCAGGAGCATAGAAAGAGAATGGGAATGGGTAAACTTACCTAGAAAGCAACACTAGAGAGAGAAGGGAAAGGGTCCCCAAATCATACTTTAACAATTTTAACATTTACAGCAAGGTGAAGGTAAAAGTGCCTGTAAAGCACATGGAGAAGAAATAGCCTGAGAGCCAGGAGAAAGACTGAGGTGAATTTGGCACAGTGGAATCTAAGCCAGGACAGCACGTCAAAAAGGCACTACACTAGTACTGAGATAATTCAATGGGGGAAAGAATAGTCTTCAATTAGATGTACTGGGGCAACTGGATATCCACATGCAAAAGAATGACACTAGACCTTACCTCACGCCATATACAAATTTAACTCAAAATGGATCAAAGACCTCAACATAAGAGCTAAACTATGAAACTCAGAGAAAGCCCAGGCACAAATCTTCCTCGCCTTAGATTAGGCAGTGGTTTCTTAGATATGGCATAAGCATAAGCCACAGAAGAATAAACTGGATTTCATAAAATTAATAAGATGATTGTGCTCCCTCTTCCCAGCTTTCCTAGCACTTTATTCATGCCTCCATTACTATATTTAACACATTATAATTATCAGTTTAAGTGTCTGTTTAGCCAGTTAGACTGCAAATGTCTTACATTTCTTGACTTTCTCCTCTTTGTATATTTGGTGACAAGGAGAATAGCAGACCTATACACCCCAAGGATTGTATGGCTGGTACTACTGTATGCAAATAAACACATTTTGCAAATATGAAATAAGGATACAAAGGGTAGAAAATATAGAGAAACCTCACCAAGGAGAAAGAACACAAGGCTAAGATACCACCAGGGGTATCTTATATGGCCAATTTATGTGGTCCAAAGGACTGAAGAATTGTGAAGA
Source organism: Giraffa tippelskirchi (assembly GCF_054371585.1). Lineage (NCBI taxonomy): Eukaryota > Metazoa > Chordata > Mammalia > Artiodactyla > Giraffidae > Giraffa > Giraffa tippelskirchi. The sequence goes on along the minus strand of NC_137286.1, from coordinate 32,622,993 downwards.
AAACTTCCAATTACTGAAAGCTCTTCCATCTGACAGACAGTCCTTAAGCTGGCAGTGTGACAAGAATCAAACAATGCACCATGGGAAACCTCTTATCTTGAGCAGGAGAAATAAGACAGATGAACTTCCACAGACAAAGATAACCTTGCTGCTAAATTTCAGGTGAAATATGCTGAACATAACAAAAATCTTCTATTACCGTCACAGGGGTTACTTTAGTACTGAATTAGGTCATTATAGCTATAGTTAAATCCTATTCTTTAGGAGATAAGAGAATCAAGTCAGCCTGCAGCCTTGACCTATTTCCTTTTATGTTACTGGCATCTGAAAATTTCAAAGTTTGGGTCTATTATGCTTCAGACATGGTCATAGAGGGCAACAGAATTCAGCAGACAGTTCGCTGAACTTCAGCTTCTCTTTCTGACTCTGCCCTGTACTGGCACCCTTATGAACTTGAGAGTCATTTAATTTTTTGTTTTAATATAGTGAATGCAAAACCAGAATCTCACTTCACAGACAAATTGGAAATATGGCAGTGAGTAGACATATGACATATGCTGACATATGTCAAGTACAATTTTTGTCCAGGCTGACAGTTGTACCATCTCTCTGGTATCATACTTAATTTTGAAACTGATAAAAATTCCAATGTGTTTCATGACTATTCAGTTATTCTACAGTCTTAATGTATTTTGTTTGATTACTACTGAATGCCTGTGACACGTTTTGCTTCCTAAGAAGAATGCTCTGAAAACTGCTGCCAACTGGTCATTAAAATCCACTACAATTATCAGCGGCTGAATCAAATTACTCCCAATTTCATAGAGGAGTTAATATATACTGTATCATTTTAAACACAAATATTTTCAATCCATATTAACAAGATACAAACTGAAAGAATGCTCAACCAACTGCAAAACCTGGATATACCCACTATGAAAGTTACCAACGCAACCCATTTCCATTTGTACTCTTATTATTAGGGACCAAGACTTCCTAAGTGCCTTCTATGTGCCAGATTTGTGCTAAATGTTTTATATCCATTATTCTATAAACCTTAGTGGCTACCCTTTAAGATACATACTCTTATCCCCCTCTTAAAACTGTTGAAATACAGAAATTCATCTAAGATTATACTGCCAGAATCTTGATTCAAATTCAAGTCTGGGTGACTCTTAATATTACTGTTTTTTGCTATCAGAGGAGTTTCCAAAGTTTCTTATGGGTACACCTTGTGAGGTGAAATCATTTCTTCCTTTTTTAATTCACTCTTTAATCCTAGTTTTACTTTATTTACTTAAAAAAATTTTTTTTGGCGTACACTTGATTTACAATGTTGTGTTAACTTTCTGCTGTATAGCAAAGTGAATCAGTCATTCATATACATATATGCACTTTTTTTTAGATTCTTCTCCCATACCAGTCATTACAGAGTATTGAGAAGAGTTCCCTGTGCTATACAGTAGGTCCTTATTAGTTATCTATTTCATATACAGTAGTGTGTGTATGTCAATCTCAGTCTCCCAATTTATCCCTCCCCCTTGTCTCTCCCTGGTAACCATAAGATTATTTTCTGCCTCTGTGACTCTATTTGTTTTGTAAATATGTTCATTTTGCACCATTTTTTTTCATTCCATATATAAGTGATATCCTATGATATTTGTGCTTCTCTGTATGACTGACTTTACTCAGTGTGGCAATCTGGATCCATCCATGTTGCTGCAAATGGCATTATTTCATTCTTTCTACTATTCCATTAGTAATATTCTATTGTATATATGTATCAAATCTTAAAAGTACCAAGAGAAGATTTCATTTGTCCCAGCCCCATGATGTACACTTATACTTAGGATATGAACATGACATCCACATACTGTTTTCCTTCTTTTTTTATCATCTTGGTAACCTGAGCCACAATTTTTCCTCCGGGAATTCAGTTCTGATCCCATTCTGTCTATGCTTCCCATAGCACCTTTAGCGTTTCTATGATGAAGTATTTATTGTAATGCACCCAAACTGTTGGTCTACTTATTTGTACCTATTATTGACCACAAGGGAAGACCCCTTTTTTTTTTTTTTTAGCATTTCCAGGTATGATGTCTATCATTTATTAGGTGTCCAAGAGATGCCTGTTGAATGGATAGTGAACTGAAAATGTTTTCAGTTTTACAAAGCTGTGATGAGGTTTTTACTTATGCCCAAATCCTTATTTTCTTTGGTATGGATGGTGCTATTCTAAGCAGCACACAGAAAGGATCAACTCCTGGACATACTGAAATAAAATTCTAGTTTTACAGCACTTTTCTAAATTGTTTGGGATTTCTTTTCATTCTGTCAAAGGTACAATAATGTACAAAATACAAGCTCAGGATATTTGATTGATATGGAAAATGTTACTTTCAAAAGAAACAGCACTATATCCAAAACTGTGTGATGGTTCTGGTAGGGAAAAGATGACACAGAAAGTGAGTGAAAACCAAAACAGATTTTCCTTCTTCCTGTGTTTACTCTATTTAGAATATGAAGGAAGGCATGTTTTTCACACCTCCTGTTTAAATACCACACTTTTAAAAAGGATTAGGCATTGAAAACTCAATTTAGAAAACTAAACTTTTCGTGTATTTCATCCCTTGCCAACAAAAAGGTTAAACTGTTAACAGAATCACATCTAAAAGATAAAAATTTCTATCAATTTAAAAATATTTTGTATTTCACTCACTGGGTTTTCCAAGTATCATTATAACCCACTTGCAATCTTTGTTGGGTGAAGGGTCTTTATATCTTGAGGAATGAATAATCTTTATACTTTTAAGGAATGTGACTATTACATATCACATGAATAATGCAGAGGCTAATGCTCCTTGACATTTCCAAGGCAGAGAGACTACACAGTGCTGAAAAATAATGATGATCTGGTTGGGGTGGTAATAATGAAAGGAAGTAAGATAACCAGTGATGAGACTATTGCAAATATTTCAGGAAAAGATGACAAGGACCTGAGCTATTATGGTAAAGATGGAAATGAAAAAGCCGAGTTTCAAGAGACACAGAAGGAGCACCCGTGGTAATGGAGAATGGCTTACTAAAGATGACTTGTTTACAGACAATGTATCATGGGTTTCTAAAGGGAAAAAGCAGAACCTTTGGGTTGGTAACTTAATATATAACATCAGTTCAAGCTACCTGACTGGACATTATGAATCTCACAAAGAGCTTCTTCATGATATACACAAAGGGTTTGGTAGAAATAATGGTAAGTGTTGACAAAACTGTGTTTCATTTTCCTTCTTCCTGGATACATAGAAAGTATTTATTTTCTGGCCTTGCTTACAGTTAGACTGGCAACAGGGCCAGTAGGTGGTAAGCAGAAGCAATGAGTGCCTCTTCTGGGCTGAGGTTAAGAGAGGTCCAGGTGGCCTGGGGCCTTCATTTCCCTCATAGAATTTGATTCTGAAAGGCACTTCTTCAGACAATGGATCAACAGGGTGCAAGCACACTGGATCTTTAAGTAATCACTTAGAAGCTGCCCTCAAGAGGAGTTACATTCACAGAACTTGTGAGAGTGGGAAATAATGTTTTCTTTATTAAGCCACTGGGATTCTATCATGTGTTTGTTACCGCAGCATAACAGAGTGTTGTTCGGACCAATAAAAGGAATGCTGTTCACATTTTTAACACATTTTGAGGAGAGTATCCAGGTTTAGAAGAACCTCCTTTAAAATGTTTTATTTAACTAAATTAAGGGTTCTCTCCTTGGATTGTAGATGGCCATCGTCTTGCTGTCCTCACACAGTGCAGAGAGGAGGCACATTCCCTTCTAAGGAGGGCACTAATCTCATCATGAGGGCGACACTCTCATGACCTAATTATCTCCCAATGGCCCTACCTTTTAATACCATCCCACTGCAGGTTGGAGTTTTAACATATAAACAAAGGTTCAATCCCTGGGTTGGGAAGATACCCTGGAGGAGGAAATGGCAACCCACTCCAGTATTCTTGGCAGTGAATCCCATGGACAGAGGAGCCTGGCAGGCTACAGTCTCAATGGGGTCGGAAAGAGTGGGACGTGACTGACGCAACTAAGCAACCTAATTTTATGGTTTGAAATATAGAAACGGACTTTATAGATTAATACTAATAAAACTATTATTAAAATCTCATTTCTGCCTTGAATCTGTAGCTGTAGCTATTCTCAGTAACATCATTTAAAATTTACTTTTCTCTTATGCAGTGTAGATTCAAATACCATTTTCTACTGGCTTTCTTATAAAAAACACACCCATGGGTAACCTTAAAGAAAAAATGACAACAAGGTAAGAAATATTGTACTGTACAAGTGAGACCATATATTGCAGTCACTGTGACCATTAGGAGGACTGGAAACAGCAGCAGAGAGAAGTGGGGTGCTAGCTGTCACTCCACTCTTCACTGCCACTCAAGCAAGCCAGGAACAATTACCCTTGCTCACCTTTTAGTGATGACACCATGAATGTATGTTTGAAATCATATGCAAATTATGAATAACCTTTAATATGATTATTGGCAACATACAAAATGGTACCACTCGAATTCAGTACAAAAAGGGAATTTGTGAGTGTAAAATATTTATTTTGCACTCAAGACATGGTCAAAATACTAAAGACAAATAGCATTTGAAAACTCATAACTCTGAAGTGAAAATCAACAACCAGTCAAAAGGGTATCTATCAATCGGAAGACTAGAATTTCCTTATGTTCTGTTTATGGAGAGAAATGGTGGAAGTGTGTATGGATCAAGGTCAACAAGTGAAAAAGGAAGATGAATAGGAAAGATATCTTTTTCTTGATTCTTTAAATCTTCAGAAAAAAATTTAGCTTCAAGTAAAATCTTACATGAGTCTAATTAAGAACTTTTACTTTAGGATGAAGCTATAATTAAAGTTTTCCCTTATATGGCTTACTAACTTGCAGCTGCAAGCAGAATGTTTTAACATATCATCATATTGGCATTAGTTTGACAAAATGCAGTAATCACTGCCTTTTGTGAACTAGAAGACATCAAGAACATGAATATTTTAATTCATGTTAGTTGATACAGACATAATTATTAGAAGTTACAGGGAATCTTTGGCATTGCAATTTTTTTTCTATTCTTTTTCTTTTTAGGTAATTGAATGCTTTGCTCATTTTGAATAAATGTAACTTGACACAAATGATCTAAAACAAGGAGTTGAAACAGCAGGGAGGATGGAAGAAAATAGGACAAGTTCCTAGGCTCTGTAGAACACAGGAAAATTTTGCATCCTTAAAGATGAAAAGGAGTCTGAGAACTATGCAGGCAGTTATTTCCATGGAAATATTTAAATGCATACATTTGTTAAGAAGCTAGACTACTATCTTTCTTAGCTTAAGTTCAGGAATAGAAGCAGATCCATCATTAGTTATCTGATAATTTATTGCTACCTAACTGTTCCCTCTAGTCATGCGAGAACTGGACCATCAAGAAGGCTGAGAGCCAAAGAATTTATGCTTTTGAATTGTGATGCTGGAGAAGTCTTGAGAGTTCCTTGGACTGCAAGGAGATTAATCCAGTCAATCCTAAAGGAAATCAACCCTGAATATTTATTAGAAGGACTGATGCTGAAACTGAAGCTCCAATACTTTGGCCACCTGATGGGAAGAACCAACTCACTGGAAAAGATGCTGATGCTGGGAAAGATTGACGGCAGGAGGAGAAGGGGGCAACAAAGGATGAGATGGTTAGATAGCATCACTCACTCAATGGACATGAATCTGAGCAAACTCTGGGAGATAGTGAAGGACAAGGAAGCCTGGTATTCTGCAGTCCATGGGGTTGCAAAGAGTTGGACACAACTGAGTGACTGAATAACAACTGTACCCTCAAATTGGCACAATCACATGTTAAGTTATTTAACACACACATTTTAGTCAAAAGCAAGAAAAAGAGGCAGCAAAACATTCTGTGGCTTTGCGGGTGGTGGGCAGGAGGAACGGGGTGAGCAGGTTGAACTGTCAGTCCCCAACCTTCAGCTGAATCCAAATAGACCACCTGCCAGCACAGTCACCCAGAGCTCTGCCACACAGGAGTTTGGGCTCATTTCCGGGAGGGCTAGAGCAGAACATGTTGGCAAAATGAAATAGAAAGGCAACAGGTGAGAAGGAAACATAACACAATACTAGTTATTGCTCAAAGAGGTCTAGGCTAGTCCTGTGACCTGAGGTGCATCTTTATCTTGGACTTTCCCACCTGAGTGACGTGTGCCAGAAAGACAAGGTCATCTCCAGGAAGCATAAGTGTCAGCAAGGGGCTGGTGAGCTGAGGGTGGCTGGAAATAGGAACTCAAAAGGAAGAACCACAGCTGAGGAATTCTTGGAGGTTGGCAACCAAAAGAATCTTTCCCTTCTTGTTCAATTCTGATCGAGAATCTGGAATCAGTTTTCCAACTGAGAGATTTGCTGGCTTTTAAATGAGCAACAGACATATTTGTTGTGGTGTGTAGCCATGGAAATAGGCAGGATGTCTGCAAGACTGGTGACTGGTTGCATCCAGACTCCTTCTCACCACCCAGGAGGCACCTAAACCCAAGGAGCCCCAGCGGGCCTGGAAGGAGAATCGTAATGTCCAAAGCCGACATCTCCCTCTTTTGCCATCACTCTCTGACAAATGGCGACCAGGAGCTTCCTTACTCAGAGGAGTGTCAGTATGTGTTTTATGCTAGAATTCTCTATAATCTCCATGCCTCTCTCTCAGCAGCTGATGTCACACACCATCCCTGGGCAGACTTGAGAAGAGTATCAAATGCTGCGTCAAGTACAGTGCTTTTAAGTCGCTAAGTGCAAAACTCCTGGTTGACCTTAACTCATTAAAAGCTGAATTTGTCTGACTAAACCTCTACCCATGATAAGCTTTTATCTTTATTTCTGTTCATTTTTTAAAACGTGAAGATGCATGGAAGAAACACTCGTACCACAGATTTTTAGAAAATAAAGTTACTAAAACACACATACACACAATGCTCTCCCTTATTTAATTCTGACTTCCTACCCCTTTAAACATTCCCAACAGATTTAAATAGTGATGCTTCTGATAAGCAGAGACTAAAAATTCAATCAGTCTGAAGGAAATGAAACAAAAAAATCCAAAGAAAAGAAGAGGAAAGAAAAGAAAAAGAGAGCCCAGATCATCTAAATCCATCAGTGATCTCCCTTCTCAACTGGGAACCCAGGCAAGCAACCCCACAGGGACTTGAGTTCTGTGATTATGAGTGAAAGTTGTATTGTCTGTTCCTGTCTGCCCTCCTTCTGTTCTGTCCTCTAATTTTAGACATACTGGCCTTGACAGCATCCCTTAACAAAAAGATTAGTAGCAAGCTCTCAGGTGCCAAATCTGATGTTTCCCTCGCTAAGAGAAAGGAGTGGGGTGCTCTACCATCTTCTTGAGGGTTGACAGCTTTTATGTAATCACCAAAACCATTATGGGGGACTGGGGCCATCACTACCAACTTTCTTCTAATTACATTACTCTTTAATTTTCAAAGTACACTAAAGCCTATGATCAAATGCATCCAAAATGCTGTTTTTGACTAGCTAAAAGTTTACTGAAAACTCCTACTCTAGGGCAGGAGTCTGCAAACTTTTTCTGTAAAGAGCCAGATAGTAAATATCTTAGGCTTTGAAGGCCATACTGTTCTGGCTTAAGTACTCAAATTCTGTTGTTGTAGGGTGAAACTCAAAAGCAAATATGTAAATTAATGAGTGTGGTTGTATTTCAATAAAACCTTATTCACAAAAACAGCCCTGGATCCAGCCTGAGACCTATAGTTTGCAGATCTCAGCTCTAGAGTCATAACTAATAAGTTAGTCAACTGCATGGTACCAGCACACAACCAACTTACTCAACATGAGGAGTTTGATCTACCTTAAAAAAATAACTAACCATAGGCAAAAGAGAATTTTGCTTACGATCTAAATAAACCAAAATTTGGAATACATGATCTAGCAACAGGGATATACCTTGCCCTTACCCCCCAAATTCAGTGAATTCTAATGTTTAAAGAATCCTATTTCCTAAGAAAGTGACTGTTCCTAAAAACCTAAGAAGTATGGTAACCATATCTATGGTATAATTGATAATTCTTGAAAAATACTACTAATAGTTAATGTGTAACAAACTACTCTGTCCCAGACACTATACAAAATGCCCTATAAGAATTAACTCATTTAATCCTCACAACAACAATAACAACAACAACAACACTATTATTATTGCCATTTTACAGAAAACTGAGGGCCAGATAAATCATTTGGCCAAGATCATAAGGCTAGTAGATGAAACAAGTAGGAATCAAACTCAGGCATTCAGCCCTTCCCCTGAATCTGTGATCTTAATCACTACTCTTCAGAGAGCAAGAGGGAAAGGAAGGCAAATCAATGGTTAGCCCTGGGAATTCTACCTCATAGAGAGATGCTTGGACCTCTCTGTGGATCAGCAAATATTTACTGACTTTTAACCATATGTTGGATGGCATGCCTAGTGTTTTACATACATTATTTAATCCTACTCACAGTGCTATATGGGAAGAGCTATTACCCTGTTTTAACAAGAACCGTGCCTTAGGGAGGTTATGAATTGTCTAAGGACTAACCTAGTTAGTGATGAAGCTGCTTATGCTAGCTCTGTTGGGACGACTGTTTTAAAATAAGATGATCACTTCCTGAACAACTATTTGCAGGAGGCTCATGTTACTGAAGACCATATTCCAGACTCGCAGGGGCAGGTGTTCTCATACACACACAGGGATGTGTATGTGACAGAGGCCTCTTGAGTCTTTACTTTCCCAAATGAGATCTGTACCACAGGGTTGCATAGAATTGTTTCCTTCCTCCTCCATCAACAGACTGGTTCCTGAAAATATGGCTTTGACTGTGATTCTGTTCAGCCCTTCTTTCTTGCTTGTCCAGGCACTATGCCAAGCTGAGTCCATCAAACTCCCAGAGCTTTCTTGGCATCTGCTCATTGTTCAAAAAGGGATTGTTAGCATACACATTGGACCATTTCATTCTCCTGGCTTTATGCCTTGTCTGAAACCACAGCTATGACAGCTCTCTCTGGAGGTCTGCCTTGACCTTTCCTGTGTTTGTCAGCCCTTCCCCAAATATAGGGGTTTATAATTAGAGGCTGCTACTCATCTCATCTGAGACAGTTTGCATCCTACATTCTCCTAGCTGATTTTGATAATATTCAAATGAAGAGCTGAAAATCCCTTTTCTTATTCTATCATTTTAAAACCAGAAGTTTAACAGATGCAACTATGACTTTTTTCCCTATCAAAGTCAAATTAATTCAGCAATTCTATCATTCTCAGCACAGACTTCAGCATGGATTAACTAGCCACTGAACATACAGCATATATACCTTATTAATTATGTCTAGAATTTTAGCTCCAGTTTTTTAAAGGAAAGTGTGAAAGTCGCACAGTCATGTCCGACTCTTTGCGACCCCATAGACCATACGGTCCACGGAATTCTCCAGGCCAGAATACTGGAGTGGGTAGCCTTTCCCTTCTCCAGGGAATCTTCCCAACCCAGGAATCGAACCCAGGTCTCCCACACTGCAGGTGGATTCTTTACCAGCTGGGCCACAAGGGAAGCCCAAGAATACTGGAGTGGGTAGCCTATTCCTTCTCCAGCAGATCTTCCTGACCCAGGAATCGAACTGGGGTCTCCTGCATTGCAGGTGGATTCTTTACCAACTAAGCTATCAGGGAAGCCCAAACATCCAAAATAATTTAAAAATAATCATTAGACAATTAAGTTTGGTGATGTATTTTTACTGTATTCATGATCACTACTGTTTTTCACATCCTGTTCCTTCCTATTGGGTTCCCTTGGCTTTATGTTGAAGTACATCATTTAGTAGCTCTTTCAGCAAGGTTGGGGGAGGAAGCAAATAATCTTTTTCTGTCTGAAAACATCTTTTTTCCCCTCTCACTTCTAAATTATAGTCTAGCTGGGTATGGAATTCTAGAATTAATTTCTGGAAATTAATTTATTAACTTGTGGCACCTCTTGGTGCCAGTAAGAGCTATTGGTTGTCCTTCCACTGTAGGAAGCTTTTGATTTTAGTGTCTTTGAAGATTTCCTGTTTGTCTTCAGTGTTTTACTCCATGATGTTTTTGTCCAGATGTAGCTTCATTTAATTTTCAAGTGTGGCAGTTGGTGTTATTCTCAATATGAGTCTTCGGTGCTGGTCAAGTGTTGGCCCTTATCTTTCGGCATACTGCTCTCCCACCATTCTGATACCCTCTTCTTCTGATCCCCTCATAGAAAATCCTAGGACATGAATGGTAGAGCCCCTTCTAGCTCCCACACACGCCTGCCCCTCTATAGTCTTCATCTCTCTGAACTGCTTTGGGGGTGAATTTCTCATTATTTTCCAAGTCATTAAGTCTCTAACTATAGATAATCTAGAATTTATTCTAGCAAATAGGTGTATTTTTTTCATTTCCAGAATTCTTTCCTCTCCACTACCTCATCTTTTCATTGAGCTTTGTTTTTGCTTTGTAACATCAAGTTCTTTTTTCTAATTCCTTTATTTTTTGAGTATCACAAGCATACTCATTTTAAAGTCATTTTCAAATTAGTTTCCTTTGGAGTAAATTCAACTCCCAATTTTTTTTTTTTTTTTTTTTGTAATTCTCGTGTATTTTTTTAGAAGTTTGGTTAGTGCATTCTTCTCGAGTGGGAAATTTTAATTTCTTCTTCCTTCTCCTCACTACTATGGTCCTTTCTCTCCTACATGTAGCTTTATTGTTTCTAGTATTGGCCCCTAAGACAACCAGGACTTAAAGTGATGATCTGAGGCTCCTGTCCTGGATGCTACCATGGATATTGCAGAGCCAGTGCTAAGCCAGTGGGCAGCTGCCTCCAGGTCATGGGTGGGAGATGCTGTTTGCTTTCTGTTGCCTCCCCAGGAACGCAGAATCTTATCAGCAACTTTCTCATAGGCAGTGGATCATGGCTTGTTTGTAGACCCCTTGCTTGAGCAGGGAGGATTTGATTCCAAACAGCAAATGGGGCTGTGGTCTTTTGCTTTCCATGGGGGTCCTTTTAGTCACTGTTACAGCATGGAATTCAAGCTACCTCTTTCCAGACCTGTAGCCCAGCAGGCAAGCAGCTTCATTCTTACCGTTTCGTGACTTGGTTATGTTTCTGGTTTATGCATGCTTAGCGTTTTTTCTGAAAGTGATTATTTCTTTTTAATTTTCTCTATTTTGCAGGTAATGGTGCTGAAGGAGTCTCAAAATGTGAATTCATGCTGAAGGAGTCTCAAAATGTGAATTCACATTAAACTGTGCCAATATTCAATTTTTAAAATATTCATTTTTACCAGTATAAAAATCCAAAAACTCTACAACATTCAGCAGTGATAATACTTATTTTTCCATTTGTTCTCACCAGCAAACAAAGAAAACCTGATTATATCTTACTGATAGATTCTCTTATTTGCCTAGGCCTGGTTGGTTGAAAGTTCAGTTCAGTTGCTCAGTCACGTCTGACCCTTTGCGACCCCAAGGACTGCAGCACGCCAGGCTTCCTTGTCCATCACCAACTCTTAGAGCCTACTCAAATTCATGTCCATCGTGTCAGTGATGCCATCCAACCATCTCATCTTCTGTCATCCCCTTCTCCTCCTGCCTTCAATATTTCCCAGCATCGTGGTATTTTCCAATGAGTCGGTTCTTCACATCAGGTGGCCAAAGTACTGGAGTTTCAGCTTCAGCATCAGTCCTGCTAATGAATATTCAGGACTTATTTCCTTTAAGATTGACTGGTTGGATCTCCTGGCTGTCCAAGGGACTCTCAAGAGTCTTCTCCAACACCACAGTTCAAAAGCATCAATACTTTGGCACTCAGCTTTCTTTATAGTCCAACTCACACATCCATACATGACTACTGGAAAAACCATAGCTTTGATTAGATGGACCTTTGTTGGTAAAGCAGATAGCCCCAAATGAAGAATTTCAATTTATATTTCTTAACAGGAAAAAACAGTTGAGAAGCATAAAAAATCAGTGGTCCTGTTTATTTTTATCTGTATTAGAACTTTAAATTTCTGTAGTTTTTAACCTAATCTTAATCAGAAATAAATCCAGCTATTTGTGTTTGTGTTTATTCAGCTTTTAAGAGATGAAGCTGGGAAGTATAATAGTCCAAAAGAGGAAGTCTTAATTTTGGAATTTTCTGAATCAACACTGAAGAAAGCTTTACCACATTTTCCCAAGTCTGTCATTTCCCCAAAGAAGATACACACATAATCTATTTTCAAAGGCTGCCTTACCTAGGACTCCATCTTAGTTACCTATACATGTTGCTGGCCTATAAATGTTTATTACACAGAAGAGTTGGATATAAATGTACCATGCTTTATATAACATACATATTCCTGAAAATTTATGCATATCTTATAATTCAACAAATAAAGTTGCATTTTCCTTTTAAAGTATAATATGATCTCAAAGAGTATTCCTAGAGGAAAAGAAAATAGATATGAAAATAGACCAAAAGAAAGGACAGCATTAGAAGAGTGAACTTAGTAAAACATTTAACTAGAAAATAAATTAATAGTGATAAAGAATTGAATCCCATAATTCAAATGCTATACTGAAACTACAACACTGACCAATGTCAAGAACTATTCTAAGCTGATGAAATGAGGATAAAATCTCATTTTGTTGGAGGACCACTTAAAACCTTTACACAAAAACATGCACTGGAAAGATTCTCTACTTTTCTATAATGGGGAAGAAGGAAAGATAGATTTTAGGAGTAGACAAATCTTAACTTTCCTTAGAGAAAATTTGAGATACCAAGGGAACATTTCATGCCAAGATGGGTACAACAAAAGAATAGAAATGGTAAGGACCTATAGAAACAGAAGAAATTAAGAAGAGGTGGCAAGAATACACAGAACTGCACAAAAAAGGTCTTAATGACCCAGATAACCACAATGCTGTGCTCACTAACCCAGAGCCAGACATCTTGGAGTGTGAAGTCAAGTGGGCCTTAGGAAGCATCACTATGAACAAAGCTAGTGGAGGTGATGGAATTCCAGCTAAGCTATTTCAAATGCTAGAAGATGATGCTGTGAAAGTGCTGCACTCAATATGCCAGCAAATTTGGAAAGCTCAGCAGTGGCCATAGGATTGGGAAAGGTCAGTTTTCATTCCAATCCTAAAGAAAGGCAATGCCAAAGAATGTTCAAACTACCACACAATTGCTCTCATCTCACATGCTAGTAAAGTAATGCTCAAAATTCTCCAAGCCAGGCGTCAACAGTATGTGAACTGTGAACTTCTAGATGTTCAAGCTGGATTTAGAAAAGGCAGGGGACCAAATTGCCAACATCGACTGGATCATACAAAAACAAAGAGAATTCCAGAAAAATATCTACTTCTGCTTCATTGACTATGCTAAAGCCTTTGACTGTGTGGATCACAACAAACTGTGGAAAATTCTGAAAGAGATGGGAATACCAGGCCAGCTTACCTGTCTCCGGAGAAACCTGTATGCAGGTCAAGAAGCAACAGTTAGAACTGGATATGGAACAACAGACTGGTTCAAAAATGGGAAAAGAGTATGTCAAGGCTGTATATTGTCACCCTGCTTATTTAACTTGTATGCAGAGTATATCATGCAAAATGCTGGGATGGATGAATTATAAGCTGGAATCAAGATTGCCGGGAAAAATATCAATAACCTCAGATATGCAGATGATACCACCCAAATAGCAGAAAGCAAAGAGGAACTAAAGAGCCTCTTGACAAAGGTGAAAGAGGAGAGTGAAAAAGCTGGCTTAAAACTCAGCATTCAGAAAACTAAGATCATGGCATCTGGTACCATCACTTCCTGGCAACTAGATGGGGAAACAATGGAAACAGTGAAAGATTTTATTTTCTTGGGTTCCAAAATCCCTGCAGATGGTGAATGTAGCCATGAAACTAAAAGATGCTTGTTCCTCGGAAGAAAAGCTATGAGAAACCTAGACAGCATATTAAAAAGCAGAGACATCGCTTTGCCAACAAAGGTCCATATAGTTGAAGCTGTGGTTTTTCCAGTAGTCATGTATGGATGTGAGAGTTGGACCACAAAGAAAGTTGAGTGCCGAAGAACTGATGCTTTTGAACTGTGGTGCTGGAGAAGACTCTTGAGGGTCCTTTGAACAGCAAGGAGATCAAATCAGTCAATTCTAAAGGAAATCAACCCTGAATATTCATTGGAATGACCAACACTGATGCTGAAGCTCCAATACTTTGGCCACCTGATGGGATGAGCTGATTAATATTGGAAAAGACCCTGATGCTGGGAAAGATTGAAAGCAAGAGGAGAAAGGCATGACAGAGGATGAGATGGTTGGGTGGTTTCACCGACTCAATGGACATGAGCCAACTCCAGGAGATGGTGGAGGACAGCGAAGCCTGGCGTGCTGCAGTCCCTGGAGTTGCAAAGATTTGGATATGACTTAGTGACTGAACAATAGCAACAACTTCCCTTTATTATCTACATAACTTAAGGCATGTTAAGTAATGCTGAGACTCTGCTTCTTTATCTGTAAATGATAAAAATGATTACTTTTTAGGATTAACGTGAACTAAAAAATATTGTCTGGCATATAGTAGGAACTCAATATGGTGACTATAGTGTTATCATCATTAACTTTTTCTTAGAACAAAAATGCAAATATGAATACATATGACTTCATGTCTACTGTATCTGATGTAAGGGATACTGAAAGCTACGCATACCTCCATTCCCTCCTCCATGTCTGACTGGAATTCAGATTCTATATTAATAGAATAGAAAGGAAGACAGGACAACAGCAGGAAGGCAGAATTTAAAAGAAAGAATTCATTATAATATATTAATATAGTTATAACAGCTACCACTACATTTCACAGAACTCCCTATTTACCATGCTAAATGCTTATAAATGACCTTATTAATCTTACAACAACCCTATGGAATAAGCATAATTATTCTGTTTAAGAACAGGAAGTCAAGCTTACAGTTTAAGTAACTCATCCACAGACAGTATACGACAGATCACAAATTCAAACCCAGATCTGTGCAAAGTCTTTTCCTTTCCAGTGTGTAAGGTACCATGCTGGGAAGACAAAGTTTAAGAAACAACAGTACACTGAAGGAAGAAGACACCCTAACCAATACGGAAAACTGTTGAATTAATATGCTAATTGCACTTCAGGGGCTCATGTCAGATCACTTCTAAATGAACGTTGAATTAAAGAGATAAATCCAACCAGTTAATGTGAACTTATCTGATGAGCATGTGTTAAATACACTTGACCTTGACATTTTATATGAAAGCTGAAGAGGAATTGTCAGTCTCAAGAGCAATGTCACCAAGGTATTTACATGGAGTATATTAAGATCATTTTCTGAGATGCAAGTAAGGGAAATATAAAGGAAAAGGATGATTTTTAACAAACCCAAATGGCCTACAACATTTTCATCATTGAAAGCTTTAAATACTAAGATATCCTAGAAACTTGTAAAAAACCTGTGTAATTATTAAGGAAAATCAATTCCTTAAGTGAAGAGAAAGGGCCAAGGTACAAATATCCCAGTTGATAAAGTATAAGCCCTTTCAGCCACTTAAGTACTGGGTCTTCCTAAAAAGCTTGCTAAGCTGCTAAGTCACTTCAGTTGTGTCCGACTCTGTGTGACCCCATAGACGGCAGCCCACCAGGCTCCGCCGTCCCTGGGATTCTCCAGGCAAGAATACTGGAGTGGGTTGCCATTTCCTTCTCCAGTGCATGAAAGGGAAAAGTGAAAGTGAAGTTGCTTAGTCGTGTCCGATTCTTAGTGACCCCATGGACTGTAGCCTACCAGGCTCCTCCATCCATGGGATTTTCCAGGCAAGAATACTGGAGTGGGGTGCCATTGCCTTCTCCATGCTTTGAAATTTAAATATCTTAAATTATAATAGATTAGTACAAGTATAGAAAGTATTTAAAAATGTATACTATGAAAGGAAAAAGATTAAATGTAGGACATAATATACAATAGTGTATATTATAGCTCTTAGAAAAATAGTACAGTAGGCAGAACATCAGCTTCACAAAGATGCCCACGTCCTAATTCGTGGAACCTATGTATATGTTACCTTACATGGTAAAAGGGACTTAGCACCTATGCTTAGCATCTTCAGATGGAAAGATTATCCAAATTACTTGGGTCGACCAATATAACCACAGAGGTCTTGATAAGAGAGGCAGGAGCATCAAAAACAGAGATTTGAAAATGCTACACTGGAGATTCTGAAGATGGAGGAATACACGCAGCCTCTAGAAGGTGGAAAAGACAAGGAAACAAACTCTCTCCTAGCACTTCCAGAAGGAACACAGCCTGATGACTCATTCCAGACTTCTGACCTCCAGAACTACAAGATAATAAATGTGTGTTGTTTTAAAGCCACTAAGTTTGTGATAATTTGATAGAGCATCATTAGGTGATGACCAAGATGGTAAACTCATTGCAGATAGAAAAAAATACATTTTACTCAGTAACTCTTAATACAAACATTTGCTTTTTTAAATTAAACTTTTTATTTTGTATTGGAGTATAATCGGTAACATTTGCTTTTAAATGATGTAAGCCTTTAAAACAATTCTATTCTATTCTTATCTTATGCAAGTTTGAAAGTCAAAAGCTTACAAAAAATAGACAAGGATTATATATTGACACCACAAAGACCTTCTCAAAATTACAAGTGTTTTTCCTCTCCTTTACTTGGTGTCCAAAAGACCTTAACATTCCTAGAAGCCAACGATCAGGACAAACTTTTGCCTTTTATCACAGATGTGTGAATCTACTCCGACCTTGTGAAAAACATCTTTTTTCCCCCTCTTTAAGTCTAGGCGTCTTATAATGGGAACTGGAAAGAAGATCAATAAAATCAATCAACTGTGGAAATAAGGTCCATAGGATGGAGTGAGACACTGATAGAAGAAATAATATATAATAGCATAAATAATCACAAGGAGATTAGGTCTGGTGCAATACTTGTATGTGAAGCATGCAATGCCCCTGATTTTCACCCACCACACTCTGTCCTGTTTAATTCTCTGGGAGATAAGGGACATGAAGCTGATCCTGACCAGAATGTCCACAACCACGTTCAATGAGGGGTGTATTCATTCCACTTGAAAGGTCTTTTCTACAGGGCATAGTACTATGAATCATTATGACAACTTAGATTTTCTCAAAGTATGAACAATCAGCTTCTGCTTAGGTATCCAAACTCAGAAATACTCTGAGTCTTTCTTACTGCTGTCTTTTTGGCATGACTATGAATTTAAATACGGGTTTCCCTAGTGGCTCGGATGGTAAAGAATCCACCTGCAGTGCAGGAGACCTGAGTTGGGAAGATCCCCTAGGAGAAGATGATGGCTACTCTCCAGTATTCTTGCCTGGAGAATTCCATGAACAGTGGATCCTGGTGGGCTACAGTCCATGGGATTGCAAAGAATCGGACATGACTGACTGACTAACACCTTCACTTTTCATGAATTTAAATAAAAGAAACATAAATAGTTGCTTTCCCACCAGCGGCATCCACTAAGTTTAAAAGGCATGCATTTGTCACCTCGTAACCACTCAAAAGTTAGACAAAGTAAACAAATCCATTAGCCAATGAAGACTTGTCCTCATTCTTTTCCTAAAACATGTTTTAGCTCAGTAGAGTGATACACTTCCTTTATTGCCTTCCTGCCACTCAAGGGTTGTAGTTGAAGTGTTTGTGCTCAATGTGCTCTCACAGTTAGGAACTATTGAAGATATTCTTCCCTTTTCACAAGCAGGACCCACTGAATGTTTCATGGAACCTATAGTAGCATCACCTTTGGATGTTATACTCATATGAAGCTAGAACGAAACCCAAGCAAACCAACCAACCAAAAGCTAAGGGTTACCTTCCATGCTCATTTACCTGACAGTGAGAGGAGGGTATAGATGGATAGTGTGATGGATAAAGGTGAGTCAGAGCTTGTAGGCAAGGGTTTGACGAGGGATTCTTTGTAGACCAGTCACTTCTATTACTAAGAAAACCATCAGACGGGTCAGAGAGGAGGCTAAATTTTTAAAGCAGCACCTTTTCTACTTCTTGAGACCCAGAGCTTCTTACTCTTTTCTCCATAAATAGGAGCTTTTGGTCTTCTGGTGCCCCCAAAAGTCAATGGCAGACTCCTGTTACTGTTTTTGCAGGAAACGAACTGCTCAAAACCAAGCCAAAGACATTCAGACCGAAGACTGAGCTTTTTCCCCTGTGCACATTTAACCAGGGATCTCATGTTTGATTACTAAAGAGCTTTAGTGGAATTTCTATACTGATTACTACTTTTTTGCACTTAACAGCATTCTTCTAAGTAGAATAACCACAATAAGATATGAATCCTCGCAGTTCTTTTAACAGTGCTTCTTTAGCAGCCTGTCTCATATTTTTTTCTGTTTGTATCTTTGAACAGCTAACCTAACATTATGCCTGGGAGTTGTCCATCTCAACATCTTTTAAAATCCTAACAACTGGCCATCATAAAGTTTACTTATCTACATAACAGTTAACTTATTGTACTTTCCATATTGGTTATGATGGCTAGAAACTGGGATGCCCATGAAGGTTGCCAGATAAAATATAGGATGCTCAGTAAAATCTGAATTTCAGACAAACAATGGATAATTTTTTGGTTGCCCCCAATACTGCGTGGGATATACTTATACTACAAAGTTACCCATTGTTTATCTTATACTCAAATTTTATTGTGCATCTTCTACTTTTGCTTCCTGAATTTGGCAATCTTAATGCTCTTGCCTCTTGCGTGACACATATAAACCCAACCCTGGGTAGGCATATTGTAAATAGAAGAGTGAGAAATGTTTTGGTCTTATAAATCTGAAAAGTCTTCAACTTCAGATTTACATTAATGTCTAAATTTCAAGTAACTACTTCTCTATTCCAGGTAAGGAATAGGACTATGGCCTTCACCCTGAGGATTATATGTTCTGTCTGTACTATCCAAACGATGTGTGCTGAGTGGGTTTCCCCAGAGTGGGAATGAATTTGACAAATCATAAATGACCATTTTTAGACCCAGTTACTGTTCTTGAGAATTCACAGCTTCTCTTCACCAAAATTCCAAGTAATTTTTAGTTCTTGATGCTTCTATGTTACCACAGAGCAGCAACTTTTAAAGGCCAGGAGATGATGGAGTTTTTATTGGTCCATGTGAACTAGGAAAAATAATAACCAGAACCAGATGTAGTGATTTTTTCATAAAGGTAAATGTTTCCAATTTAAGGAATAGTCCTTTATTCTCAGAGATATGTCCTTTTTATCTTTTGGTATTCAAGTTTGTTTCATGAAATTATGAAGATTTTAAAACATGCAGAAAAGTGATTGGTAAACTTAAATTGCCAAAATTCTTTTAAAAATTGTATTTCCCTGTAAATCTAGAAGTATGGGTAGGCATCATGCAGAATGCCTTTTATATCTATTTTGGAAAATACCACTTCATGACTAACAATATTAAACAATTTAACCTCTGATATATGTGTGTCCTTTTGGGGCTGTGTAAAGAGAACTGGACTCAAAGAAATGCTCTAGGTTGAAGATATGTTGGTGGAAAAAGGACATTTCTATGCTCTTATAAAGTTCAGAAAATGTGTTTTAAGGTTTTTCTTTCCTACCAGAAGATCTGAATATTGTGCCCTGATCTCTGGCACAGTATCACTCAATATTTTAAACATCGTTGTTCTGGTAAAGTCAGCACTAACATATGCATTCTATAAATGTCAAACATAAAATGCAACACATTCAGCATTCTATAAACCATGGCAAACAACTCAGCATTCCAGGCATTTGAAATATTTATAATATAGCTTAGCTCCTTCCCAGCTGGAACAAAAAAAGTTACTGTGTTGTTTTTGCAATTCTTAAGCCCAAACATGGATTAGGAAAGTTTAAGAATATTTTCTTACTTCTTTCATAAGAAGGGCTTTGATAAATATCCTGGAAGACATCATGATGTTATGAATAGGTATATCATAAGTTCCATGTTTTTTAAACAAAATATTCAGACATGTACTGGAACTTTGCAGAAATCCCATCTGATTGAATATTTTAAAATTCATTTTAATCCCCACACCATTCCTTCAAGGTATATGTTGCTATCCATAATACAAAAAAGCACAGACAGGCTGAGTATGAGGTAAGCATCTTAGAGAAGTTTACAGAGTGATAACCATCAAAAACAGGGGTAAGTGAATCTAGTCTGTGTTCTTTCCACTATATCAAGATGTGCAATTATGTGTTCTGGTTGATTATGAAAGTAGAAATGGCTCTCATCTGTTTCAGATTATTTAACCATGGGATAGACAAAATATGTTCACGATCCTTGTCACGCCAATAAATGATACCTCGGAAGTCCTCTCGTAGAGCTTTGGTTTGGTTCAAGATTTTGATGGAGAGATATGATTCAAAAAGCACTTAAAGCACAGAGTCACTCCAGGCTCAGGATGACTCCCCATAACCCACCAGCTGTTTCACAGCATATATTTCAGTGTAGCTTACAGTCAGTGAGCAGTGAAAAAGAGAAAATAAAAAATCACATCTGTGACCCAGTTTAGTTACTAGTCATTTATAACATTTACCGAATTGGATGGAACCTAAGGAACTAGTCCTTGGTTACTTCAATTTTCTCACTGAAAATAAAAGCATCTGCTTTTAATTCACCTTTTGGGAATAAGATAAAGTTGAATGACTACCAGAAAACATGAGAAAGCATACAAAATGTCCAAAATTTAAAAAATACATACATAAAAGAATCAGATAAACATCTCATAGCTTCTGCTACAATGTCCTGCTCCTAAGAGCACTCAGTCAATGTCAGATGGTTGTTAGCAGTTTGTGTAGCACCATATATCTCAATTGTGTTTGACGCAGTAGTTACACTGGTGGGATCCCGATAACCAAAACAAAAAAGTCCCCAAATGGGGCTTTTCCAATTTCATATTTTAAATATTTGTACTGTTATTCTTATTTACACATAATCTTTGGTTTCTGTTTTTAATTTCTTACTCTCTCCAAAAAGTTTCTAAAAAAGCAAGTCTTATATAAAATATCAAGCTCTCTAGGAAAAGATGGTATTAGCTGCAACAAAGAGGATGGAGTGATGAGAGAGTGGTGGCTAAGTCTGTACGTGTTTATGGTGAATATCACTTAACAGACATCTACAGAGAACTGCCAAATGGAATTTTTAATTTGAGTCTCGTACATATCTTGTTAAATTGGGGCTATCTCCTCTTCTGTTTGGCAGAATCAACATAAGGAAAAGAAGCCTGGGTTTATTGAGGGAACTTGAAAGTCCAGTTCTCCAATGAATGGACGCGGAACAAATGAGAAGCCCTGACCGTGGTAGAGCTCCATCCCTCATTAGCTGTGGGATCTCAGGCAATTCCTCATAAATCACTTTCCTTGTTTGTACATGGTAGAGGATAATTGAAGTTTATTCCTTTGTTATTTCCTAAAGGGTAACAAAAACTCACTGGAGGAACTATGATATGGATTCCTCTAGATCTTAAGAACTATTAGAAAACTTCCTGACTCTCTCACAACAGTAAATGATCTAAGCGGCCTGGCCTCTTCCCCTGCTCTGTATCTACATGCCATCAACAACAATATGGTTTTTTAATACAATTCAACTTGGTATGTGAATTGTAATCACTAGCGTATGTCTGCCGAATCCCGAGTATGTTAAAGTTTTAGTGGTGGGGGCAAAAATTACACACGAATGTGTTCTTGAGAAATACGAAACTCTTTATACTGTGCCCGTGGTCAGAGTATGTGTAGGAGTACAAGGTTCACATCCCACAAAACCATTAATTATTGACAGAAAACATCAAGACATGAGGAAGAAATATAAAAATCATGGCAAATGTGACAGATTCTATTAGAGCACTCTATTAATATATTTGGATTAAGAATGACCATATACATCACTGTTGTTTTGCCATAAGAACCCTCTTAGGAAAGATAAATATTGTATTCTAACGGATATACACAGAATCTAGAAAAATGATACTAAAGAATTTATTTACAGTGCAGCAATGGGGAAACAGACATAGAGAACAGACTTATGGACATGGGGAGAGGGGCGGAGAGGGTAAGATGTATAGAAAGAGTAACATGGAAACTTACCTTACCATATGTAAAATAGATAGCCAATGGGAATTTGCTGTATAGCCCAGGAAACTCAAACAGGGGCTCTGTATCAATCTAGAGGGGTGGGATGGGGCAGGAGATGGGAGGGAGGTTCAAAAGGGAGGGGATATATGTGCACCTATGGCTGATTCATGTTGAGGTTTGACAGAAATGAACAAAATTCTGTAAAACAATTATCCTTCAATAAAAAATTAAATAAAAAAAAAAAAACCCTCTTAGGATGCATACATGTGCTCTGTATCATCATCTGTCACCTCACCTTACACATGCCCACACCCAGGGCACTCACAAGGTAAAATATTCACACACCTTGCTCAGGGGTATGCCCCTATATTGTTTGGGAGAAAAGTACAATACAAAGTCACAGTCTGCATCCTGAGACTCTGTTCCACCCCAGGGGACTCCAGAGGAAAGCCATTTGGTTCTCCTTTAGCATACCAGGGCTTCCCTTGTGGCTCAGCTGGTAAAGAATCCGCCTGCAATGCATTGGGAAGGTCCCCTGGAGAAGGGAAAGGCTACCCATTTTAGTATTCTGGCCTAGAGAATTCCATGAACTGTCCATGGGGTTGCAAAGAGTTGGACATGACTGAGTGACTTTCACTTTAGCATAGCAATCAGCAGGGGTGAATGAGGGCTAGCCTGCTGTGAAGGGGACATCAGGGACATGTGTGTCCCTGGAATTCTAATAGAGCTCAGAAGGCTGCACTTTATACCCTCATCTGAAGGTCTGCAGGTTGACGAACAATGCTAAAAGAAATACCCTTTGGTGATGATAAAAATACATGACACTTACAAATAGTCTGCTTTGTGGAAAAACAATCTGCCACATTGCAAATTCTGAATATAGCCAACACTGAAATGACACTGTCTGGATTAAGTGTGCAAGAGAGAACTCACTTCATCCTGCCCTTATGTGTCTGCCAACTGTTAACTATCCTTTTAAATGCAGCTCAGCCACTCCCTTGGTGTACCATATTGTTTAATATCTGTTTACACCTGATGACCCCCCAGGAAGGTAAGTAAAGTTGGCAAAGGTTCCCACCTGGTTGTTGGATGTCCACAGGTAGCTCAGGACCTGACAGGCAGATGGTGCTGAGTAAATGCTTATGTGAACAACTTGGCCTCAAACAGTCTAGATGGGATCCACTGAATGATGGCCCACACAGAACAGATGAAAGAGGGAGAGGTAAGTGAATGAGTTAGCCAGAGGTGCTTGGGCTCAGAACTCAAGAAAAATGTAGGACATGCTTCAGTTTAAATGGAACCTTGCCTCAAGGAATAAATTAGTTTCTTTCTGCAAATAATTTACCATACTTTCTAAAAAAGCAAATAGGTTTACAAAGTATCTCTTTGGTGGTTCTAACACAGAAGTTGCCAAAACCATTAAAGATTTCCTTAGTTCACAGATTTGGGCATAAAAATAATAGGGCAACAGTAATCATTACAGAAGGTCAGTGTAAATAAAATAACAATGGGGAACTATGTGAGATTTGATCACATTTTATTAAGAAGAATGCAAAAAGCAAAACAAAGCTCCCCTTGGGACCTTGACTTAATACAACAGGTCCGTTATAAGTAAACTGATGCTACTATTTGGGGTAGACCATGTCTTTTTTTTTTTTTTAATAAATTATTAAAAGTAAGGCTTTCTTCTAGAGTCTAAAGTTCAACATATGTGATTAATTCCTTCAAGGCATCTTTATAGTACAAATGTATCATCATAATAGCGGTGGTGCTGGTTTAGTTGCTAAGTTGTGTCTGACTCTTATGAATTCACAGACTGTAACCCACCAGGCTCCTCTGTCCATGGGATTTTCTAGCCAAGAATATTGGAGTGGGCAGCCATTTCCTTATCCAGCTATGACAGTATATCATCTATATTATCAGCTCTGCTTGTAACAGGCAGAAAAAAGCCAATATCTTAGAAAAAGTAAATATGACCTATAGGAAGCTAAGACTTCACCTTCAGGGTCCTGTTGTTCCTAACGCTACATGACATTCCAGCAGCCAGACTGGCTCTACACCTCTGCCTTCCATCTTTGTAGGTGGCTGGGTAGCTTAGGGACCCAGCAACTGAATGAATGACTTTGTATTTGTTAAGGTAACTGACCTTGAATAAACTAAAAGAGAGGTAGAGTGGAAAGTAGGAATGACCAAGGCTTGAGGACAAAGTCTTCTAACCATCCAAAGAAGAGAAGATGGCTGAAACGATGCTGACTGAAGAAGCCAGTGCTTCCTGCTTCACATCTGCTCAGAACATCCCTTCCTCTTTCAGTTTATGGGGGTCTTCACAACTGCAGACTTTGGACATGTCTCCTGGATCCTATAACCAACGCCGGAAGATCAGAGCTCCCAGTCTATCCTCTGGAGATAAGGAAATAATGTGTTTGGAGAAGAGAATTTCAGACAAGCCAAAGAATTTATTTCTGTGTAACTGACTTTCCCCAAGGGAAGAAGAAACAGCTGGCCATTTGGAATATACACAATCAATAAATATAAGAGCAGAATTTCATGGAATTGTAGATACTTAAATGACAATCCTATCACAACTGGTATTAAAGAAAGTGTGGTTCAGTCAGGCAGATCTGTTCTTCAAAATATCATTCAAATGGCTTCAGTTTTCCCAAGGACAGGCTGGACTAGAAACACAGGACCTAAGAGGCCTGGTGAGTGGCCAGGACTCCAGCATCTTCCCCATTGACTAAAATAGCCTCATTTTCATCTCTTTAATATGTCGAAATTATTATGAACCAAAACAAAGAAGAAACAACAAGCAAGATGATTTTAAAGGCCCTGATGATTCCTTCATTCTTAGGGCAGAAACAAAAGTGCAAAAGTTATTATATTAATTGTACCCTGCAATAAAAGTAGGAAAAAAGTTAAAACTTTTCATATCTCTGATCCTCTCCACTTAGCTCCCTTTTTTAATGCCTAGGAATGTGCTGGCTAAAATATGTCCCCAAATTCCTGAACAACTTTAGGGAGCACCATTTATACCAAAGACAGAATCAATGATGTTCCCTGGAATGTACCACTTAGTGGCCCCCCAAAAGATGTTTTTGGAGAGGGCCTGTGTTTGAATTTTAGCTCTGCCACTTGAGGACAAAGGCTATATGACCCTTGGCAAGTTATTTACTAATCTCTCTGATCCTATTTCCTTCTCAGTAAAATGGAGATAATAAATTGCATTTCCAAAGGCTGATGTAAAAACTAAATGAGATAACGTATGTACAGAATGGAGGTGGAGGACAGCACACTAACACTTATCAGTTCTCTAAAATTAACAAAATCTATCACATTTCACGTGGGGAAAACAACTATGTCTAGCACTTGTGGCCCATACCGTAAGGACAGACCAAAAGATTTTTGAAAGTTGGAATAGATCTCACCTGTTGAAGCTGGGCTAGGTACCCTAAAAGTTAAAGGTGTCAGAATGCAGTAACCCGAAAACCACACAATTTTTCTGTCTCTGAATTGTGATAACTGGCAGAAAGGAAGCCTAATCAGCATGCTAATTAGCCAGGGTGTGCTGGTACAACTGTTATCAAGGAAAGGCAACTATTTAAATAAGACAGGCTGTCCTCGTTAAGGACTACGTGCTGCCAACAAAGTACAATGTGCTTAGTTCCAGCGTTTTGGCCTTCCTTGGGAATCTAGAACTAGGCAATATCTAACTGCACTAAATCTTCTATTGGATTATTAAATTAAGCAGTGATTAACCTATACAATAAAGCCATACCTCACGAATACAGATTCTCAAATGACAGGCCTGCCAGATTTTAGGACTCATCTAGTCTAACCTCCATATGTTACATCAGGGAAAACTGGGGTCTCAGGAAGAAGAGAGACACATGGTCACAGAGTTGGAGTCAATTCTGGTCTTGATCTCATGAACTTTTTCTTATGACAAGAAATCAGTCTTCAGTTTTATGCACTATACACAGACCAACAATTTAATACTGAATATGTAGATTCTTGTCTCAGCTCGGCATAATTTGGGGTTCACAGGGCAGTGGAAGATATCAAAAGACTGGGTCAATGACAGAAGCAGCTGGCAGGCTGCATAGAGTGGGACGCGGCCCAGCATGCATGCACGCAACAATGCATATGGAAAGGCTGTTAGGGACCTGCCAGTCTAGGGTTTGAGTGGTGGCGATTAGGATCTGTTAAGGGGCCAACTATAGAATAATTCTCCACATCCAGGATGTAGAGAGTCACTAGCTCAGAGTGGATACCCGGTACCTACATACTGTATGACTGGCAGATGAGCCAAGAGTGAATGAAGGAATGAAAGGGCTTGTTCTGAGAGAAGAAATGAGAGCTTCAGGGACAACAGGGAAGAGGGCTACCTAGTGCTGCCCCTTAGGGGAGAGGAAGGGAAGTTCCCAAAGCTCCCCTTAACCTGCACAGGACAGTGGAATGAGTCTGTCCCCTCTCCCACCCACACACCCTGCTTCCACCTCCCATTTCCTTTCTGAGGAAATGCAGTCATCCCCATGGAAGCACTTCTGCTTCTGATGCTCTCTGCCTCCCGGATGGCACCTGGAGGAGTTGAATACTCGAGGGAAGTCTGTCTCCAAGGGCAACAGAAATTTCAAATCCATATGTCACACTTTTTTAGAGGAGACTCTGCTCAAGTGCTAGATAGGCAAGCAACTGACCATACTACACTGGTACCGATGGGGAAAATGTTTCATAAGCATCAGATCAAGAAACAAATTTGATTCTAGGATGGTACAGAAAATCCTGATGAAGAATGAGGGAAAACTGGAATTTCCTTGCCAATTTTCCATTCCCTGAAAACATGGCCATCTGTGGTCCTCAGCCTGGGTCCTCTGACCTTTGGCCAAGTCTGTTAAGGCTGGACTTTCAAAGCACAATTCATTTGAACAGCACTGGTGGCACAGACATGAGAGAAGGTTCTACCTCATTATATCTTCCAAACAGTAAGAGGTCAGTGTTTGATATTTCCTTTTCTTTCAACATCTGTGTCTAATAGTTTTTTCACTTTTGTTCCATAGGATGCAGCCACATTGAAGAAAATATGCACTCATCACCTCTTCTGTTTTTCTAGGACTAAATAAAGAAGCTATAACACAAAGGTCTGCATCAGCAATTCAGAGAGACTTTTGAAGGTTCATATGATGTGAGCAACTTCCTATGTCAGAGGCACACTGACACTTTAGTGGATAATAAGTACTGACACCGTTTTCTCCCACCACATCGAGTGGACTAACGGCAAAGTCACAGTGCACACAGCAGCCATTAGGACAGGATAGTAGATTCTACCTCATATTCATATGAAAGATATATACAGCCCAAGGGGAAAATGTAATGTCTCTAATGTGACCTTCATTTGACATTTGATTAAGACAAAGTTGGTACTTTTTTTTTAGAAGATGCTTTCAAAACCAGGAGAACATACCAGTGAGAAGACCAATGATATACACACTCTTCCTCAACTCAGAGTGACTGGCAAGGCTTATACTTTTAGCAGTTTCAATTCTCTAAAACGAAATGCCACCTCTAAACATTACTCATTAACTTGCCCATGCTGGTACTTGCCCCTATAAGGCTGGCTTACAGCTCTCATCCTAAGTCAGCTCTGTCTGCCATTTAAGGAATAAACGAGAGACTGGTTGCTATTTGAGAGAAAGGAACTAGATCTGTAGGAACGTTCATATCAATATTTGTAAAACATCTTGAGAAATACTAGGAAAAAAGCAACTCTAAAAGTGTCCTGTGATGAAATGATAGAAACAGTAGTGAGGAAACCAAATGAACAGGTTTTTGTAATGAAGGGACAGGCTTCCTCTCCTAGTACAAATAATCTTAGCTAAGGGGTTAATTCCTTTAAAAAGATTGGTTTTTGGATAAGAGTGAAAACACACCACTGTGTCTTTAGCATACAAAGAACTCCCAGAATGGTCCTCAGGCGGTCCAGCTCTGAGCATCCGGATTCTTTTTTTCTGGTCTTTAATTACACCGCTGAGCACCTAACTCTTTATGTAAAAGCCAGTGGAAGGAAATGAGATGGCTAAAGTCATTCAAACGCCCACTCACCTCCCATGATTTTGGACTGGCAGTTAATAAACTCCGGCTTCCTGTCTGTGAGGTAGCGCTGGCAGGTGTGGTGGAGGATCTGGAAGAAGGTACATTTTTCTGAGGCTGTGCTGGCTACCCACTGGTCAAAGGCATTTTCAAACAACAAATCAAACTCTGCAGAATCCTGGAAAAGACGTTGAAAGAATGAATGATCTCCATCTATAAAAACTGCTGCTTCCAGTTTACCATATTAAGACTCATAAAGGCCAAAACACCTTTCCGAGACTTTGTTCCTAATCACAAGGTTCATCTTGATTAGCACCCAGGGGCACAGAGAGTCCACCTTTCTCTTTTCATCAAGCAGACCTCAAGTCTCACAATGTTTTGAGATATCCCCAAGAAACTAAGAACACAGAAGTCCCCTTCGCTTAACCACGTATCAACTTGTATCATATTTCAGACTACACATGGTCTTTCCCATTACTCAAAAAAGGATTCCTTCCGGTTCCTGGCACTGGACAATATTAATCTTGTCCCTAACCTTTGGTAGGGAAAGATTATCCCCTATTATTGTAGTGTATAGTTACATTTTACATTTCATTTTTCCTCATTACTGATATATCTTATGGTTAGTGTGTAAGCAAAGGGAATTTACTTGAATACATAACTCTACCATGAAATGTTTCATTTATTAAATCCAATGGAATTCTAATACATCATTTTTAAGGTGCAGTTCATTTATTTGATTCTTGGTAAATGAACCTCATCCCTGATTGCATTAGGAGATAGATGGGGCTTTGATGAACATGGTTTTTCATACTGATAAGCACAGATGTGATTATCTGAACTCTGCACTTGGCACTTTGCTTTTTGCATTGGAGGTAGCTAGCATTTCTTCAATATGCATCTCCTTAGTGCCTCTGTCCAACATGATGAAAAGATTTATACTTTCCCATAAGACAGGCACAGGAATCAGAAAGTCCCAGCCACATAACTGAAACAGAGAAATAGCCTTGTCAAAAACAACTCAGACAACCACCACTCTGCCAAGGTCAATGAGAGAGTCACTGTGAGAAAAGAACACCTTGGCTCAGCACTGGACAGTTCACTCACCCGATTAGGATCGATGCCGTTAACCTGGCGAAGCTGCTCGAGCATCCACTGTGACCTCCGCACAAATGACGTGGAGCCTTCAAACTGTTTGACCTTCGTAATGGATGCCTGTGTGGGTTTCTTGTTGGTCACTGCCAAGAAAAGACCACTCTGATCAGTGAGTGTGCAGGGTGGGTTTCCCATTCACAGGTGTTTCTATCTTATACCTACATGCATATGTGCAATAAAAGAGAGAGAAAAAATGACACACCTTTGTGTGTGTGTGTACAGAGAGATAAATATACTTATGTGTGTATATATACATGTGCATCTGTGTGAATATAGAGGGGAGGAAGAGAGAGAGAGAGGTAAGTGCAGAGAGAAAGAAAGAGAAGCAGAGAAAGAGAGAAAATGAATGAATATGTGTGCCTTTAGTGAGAGGCGAACTCAAAAGGAACAGAAGTTATAATCTGCACCCTCGAGCAGTTACAATATAATTTTAACTGTAAGGGCAGCTTCATTGATGCCTTCATCCACTCACATTGCACACGACAGGGACAATTAATAGCAAGCCCCTCTAATGGAGGCTCCAAATAAACAATGATGGTTAGCAGGGAAACAGCACAAAGGGCTGAGAGCATCAGGTAGGGGTGGCTGGGAAAGGCTACCTTTTAAAGGTGCAGTTTACTGGTTCCCTGAGGCAACTACAATGCATATTTCTAATGCTATAGTCCAGTGTAAGTATTCCAGGCTTCAGTGATAAAATAAGAAGAAATAACTCACTCAAACAAACAAAACATTTGGCTTTAAAGTATAGTTCAGTTCAGTTGTTCAGTCGTGTCCGACTCTTTGCAAGCCCATGGACTGCAGCACGCGAGGCCTCCCTGTCTATCACCAACTCCCAGAATCTACTCAAATTCATGTCCATTGAGTCGGTGATGCCATCCAACCATCTCATTTCTCTGTTGTTCCCTTCTCCTCCCGCCCTCAATCTTTCCCAGCATCAGGGTCTTGTCAAATGAGTCAGTTCTTTGCATCAGGTGGCCAAAGTATTGGAGTTTCAGCTTCAACATAAAGCATATTAGTTTGTATCTAATCTGCATCTGATTATAACCCTCACCCCCTCCACATATGAATTCCTTAGGCTACCACAACTGCAGGCCTGCGGCAGTTCCTCCTCCCGGCCTTGGTCAGTTCTCCCTTCCATGCTGAGGATGGACCTCCTCACTTTTCAGACAGAGGTCAAGCACCAGCCAGCAGGATAGAGTCACTCTGAATACTTGCCTGTCTGCTTACTTCTTGACTTAGAGCCTCAAGGGAGGGGAGGTAATTAAGTATTTTACAAGGATTTTCCTCAAAGCTCCTCCGGAGCTCTGGCTGTAGGAATTTATGTTTAAATAGAATTGATGCTATTAAAGGAAGCAGGAAAAGTGGAAAGCACTTCTTACAATGAATGCAATCCTAGTAAGCCTGTACATCAATGCTACATTCTTTCTTAGTTTCAAAGCAGCCCACAGATCCCACACTTTGAAATAACCATGCAATGCTCAACAGATGGCAAAACAAATCCTTGCAGGATGAAGGACAGAAAGTACCTATGCTAGTTATGGTTTGTGGTAAGAAGGCTCTCCATCATGCACAGCAGAGTTTACCACAGCTTCAGTGTCTGGGGTCATTTAGGCAGGAAAACAGTGACCAAGAGGGGAAAGTGACCAAAAATATACGGGCACCCCACCTTTAGGTGAGAACCCTATGGTCTAGGACTGGGCTGTTTGTAGGATCTCAGTCCAACCTTCTCTTTTTGTTCCTAACCAGAATTTAGCAAACATTTCTTTTTTTTAATTTCAAATAATGCTTAGGTTTAATGCCCATTATTCAGTTATATTTTGGCTAAACGCTTATAAACATTTCACACCAATTGAATTTACTTTCATGGTTAAAAAATCATCACCCCTGAAACACCCAAGATCAAGGAAATGTTATCGTCTTCCATCCACAAATGGCCTGTCTGGCCTACAGCTCCACATATAAGACTGTTTAAGTCCATGAGGAACAACCATTCCCCTCACTAAATTCATGCAATATTACCAGTCGACCCAGGGCTGTCTGTCCACTTAATTCATTTATTGTGTGTGTCTATGTGACACAAAAGGGGCTCTCCTAAATTTCTCTGATAGTCATACCCTGCTCTGCTGTTTTAATAGCAAAGGAAACAACACACCTGGAATATATGTGGGTCCTAAAATGTGCTTAAAAGATTAAAGAAAGCTTTGCAATAACAGGAAAACGTGGGTTCCTGTATTAGACCCACACCCCTAAACACACAAAGAGGATTTCCTCCTTTGTTTATGTAAATTACATGACATTTAGGCATCCTGGGAAATATGAAGGTTTTCCTTCTGACTTCAGTTAACTCTTATTTTTATTACTGGTCCACTTATTTCCAACTAGTTTACAGCATTATAAATGTTCAAACGTAATTCATGATGGTTGTAATTATTGGCATGTTTGGGACTGACATTTTAGGAAAGCAAGTTCCATTGGAAGTTTGTCACTGAAAATGAGAAGGGCAGGAACTCCACCCACCCAACAAATGCCCCACGGAATTGTTCAAGAGCCATCACATTGCTTCATGGTCATTTTTAACAGAGGCAGATACACCTTTATCCATTCCTGCTTTTTTTACCCTCTATTAGTTTACTCCTTGCCCAGTTCTTGGAATCTGATAATTTTCCTGGGCACTGAGCCCGGTTTAGTTTAATTTTTGTTTAGTGTTATTATCTCCAACATCCCACTTTCTATTTTGAAGCAGGTGCCTCAAAATTATATTATTATATACACATTATATAGAATTAAATGAAGACCTCCCCCTTCTGAAATCAAAACACTTGCACAGTCATGCCATTGCCAGACTTTCTGAGTTCTGTGTTTGAAGAAGCCACATTTAACCCCTTTCTATTTTGGTGTTTTCCGGATCCACAGCTGTTAAAAATAAGTCAGTCACTCAAATTCCAGATGTCTAGTGAAAATAGCAATTCACCTTCTCCTTCCCAAGGAAAGCTAATTTACAGCACACTCTGGAAAATGCAACCAAATGATCTGGATCAGTACCCCCATAGGGCAATTTCATATTCATTATTTTGAAAAACTTTAAAGGTGAGATAATCAGGGCATTTTGTCATAGTTTCATCATTCATGAGGAAAAGGTAAATATACAAGCATTTGTATTCCCAGGTAATACTGCAGACCAGCCAGAATCAGCCCCATCCCCTAATTTTCCACTCTGACCCACACATCAAATCACCTGGGAGTTTTACAACAAAAATACCCAACAGTGTCAGTCAGAATCTTTGGGGATGTAGCCCTGGCATCCATATTTTAAATCTTTCCAGTTGACTCGGAGGCACTTTGAGTGTTAAGAGCCACTGAACTATGTGTTTACTCATTTAACAAATATTTATGGAGCATTTATTAGATGGAAGATACAGAGGAAGTTTTGAGGATTCTGAGGATTTTTCAAATATTAAGAAAGAAGTGGTTCTCAATCAATAACTTTGGTGAGGAGGACATAAGAATGATGCTACAAAGAATAAAGCATAATAGAATAAATGAGACAGGAGTCATCTGAGATGTATGTGGGGGGGGGGATTTAAGGACCAAAGTAGAGTTGGGGAAAGTCAGGGAGGCTTCATGAGGCAGCCATATTCTGGGCAATATAATTGCCCTCACCTGGACATTTGGGCAGTATAACATCCCTCACCAGGATATCTGTGATTTTCCCCAAATTGGTCTTTTAACGAGCTTGACCATTCAAATTGGAATACATAGGGCTGAACCATCTTTTAAGAACTCCTTGCTAAAGCAATCTTGAGAAAGGACAAAGCTGGAGGTATTATATGCCCTGATTTCAAACTATACTACAAAGTTATAGTAATCAAGACTGTATGGTACTGGCACACACACACAAAAAACAGACACAAAGATCAATGGACCAGAATAGAACCTAGAAAAAACTCATGCATATATGGTCAATTAATTTCAACAAGGGATCTAAAAATATACAGTGGGGAAAAGACAGTCTCTTCAATAAATAGTGTTGGGAAAACTTTCACCTTGCATCCACAAGCAAAAGAATAAAACATCATTTACAAAAATAAACTCAAAATGAATTAACATCTTAAATATAAGCCCTGAAACCATAAAACTCCTGGACAAAAACATAGGCAGTATATTCTCTGACACTGGTCTTAGGAATGATTTTTTGGATCTATTTTCTTAGGCAAGGGTAACAAAAACAAAAATAAACAAATGGGACCACAAAACTAAAAAGCTTTTGAACAGTGAAGGAAAGCATCAACAAAATGAAAAGGAAACTTACTGAATGGGAAAAGATATTTGCAAATGATATCTCTGATAAGGGGCTACTATTTAAAATATATAAAGAACTCACACAACTTGGTATCAGAAAAAACAAACAATCCAGTTAAAAAATGGGCAGAGGACCTGAATAGTTTCCCAAGGAAGACATAAAGATGGCCAGCATACACATAAAAATGTGTTCAGCATCACTAATCATTAGAGAAATGCAAATAAAAAATACAATGAGATACTTCACACTGTCAGAATGGCTGTTATCAAAAAGACAACAGATAACACATGTGGGTGAAGATGTGCAAAAAACAGGACTGCTGGTTGGAATGTTAACTGGTGCCACCACTGTGGAAAACAGTATGGAGGTTCCTCAGAAAATTAAAAAACAGAACTGCCATATGATCCAGCAATTCCACTTCTGGGTATTTATCCAAAGAAAACAAAAATGCTAATTTGAAAAGACATACGCACTTCTATGTTCATTCCAATATTACTTACTATAGCCAATATAATGAAGCAGCCTAAGTGTTCATCAATAGATGAACAGACAAATCAGATGTTGCACACATATATAGTGGAATATTACACAGCCATAAAACAGGAAACTTTTGCCATTTGCAACAAAATGGATGGACCTAGAGGATACTATATTAAGTCAAATAAGACAGAGAAAGACAAATATTATATGATTCACTTATATGTGGAATCTAGAAACAAAGCTAACAATCAAAACAAAACAGAAACAGACTCATGGATACAGAGAACAAACTGGTGGTCGCCAAAGGGGAGGCAAAGGGAGGGGCTGGATGGAACAGGTGAAGGGGATTAAGAGGCACAAACTTCCAGTTATAAAATAAGTCATGGGGATGTAATGTACACTATACGGAATATAGTCAATGTTATTGCGGTAACTTTGTATGATCAGTCAGTTCAGTCGTTCAGTCATGTCCGACCCCAGGAACTGCAGCACACCAGGCTTCCCTGTCCATCACCAACTCCCAGAGTTTACTCAGACTCATGTCCATTGAGTTGGTGATGCCATCCAACCATCTCATCCTCTGTTGTTCCCTTCTCCTCCCACCTTCAATCTTTCTCAGCATCAGGGTCTTTTCAAATGAGTTAGTTCTTGGCATCAGGTGGCCAAAGTATTGGAGTTTCAGCTTCAGCATCAGTCCATCCAATGAATATTCAGGACTGATTCCTTTTAGGATGGACTGGTTGGATCCCCTTGCAGTCCAAGGGACTCTCAAGAGTCTTCTTCAACACCACAGTTCAAAAGCATCAATTTTTTGGCGCTCAGCTTTCTTTACAGTCCAACTCTCACATCCATACATGACTACCGAAAAAACCATAGCTTTGACTACATGGACCTTTCTTGGCAAAGTGATGTCTCTGCTTTTGAATATGCTGTCTAGGTTGGTCATAACTTTTCTTCCAAGGAGCAAGTGTCTGATGCAGTCACCATCAGCAGTGATTTTGGAGCCCAAGAAAATAGTTTGTCACTGTTTCCATCGTTTCCCCATATATTTGCCATGAAGTGATGGGACCAGATCCCAAGATCTAGTTTTTTGAATGTTGAGTTTTAAGCCAGCTTTTTCACTCTCCTCTTTCACTTTCATCAAGAAGCTCTTTAGTTCATTTTTGCTTTCTGCCTAATGGTATCATCTGCATATTTGAGGTTGTTGATACTTCTCCTGGCAATCTTGATTCCAGCTTGTGCTTCATCCAGTCTGGCATTTCACATGATGTACTCTGCACATGAGTTAAATAAGCAGGGTGATAATATATGGCCACAGTATCTATGGAGAAATAAATTTCTCCATAATTTATTTATTTAGGACGGTAGCTGCATCAGCAATTTTATCCAGTGAGATGGCTGAATATTTACAATGCTTAGAAGCAAAAGTATCCAGGTTGTTATCCCACATACTTTCAGATCAGGGACCCATCATCACTGCTACAGTGAGTGGGGAACGAAGCCCGGTGCCCTCCACACAGGGTTGATCATTTGTTTCTCACACAACTTTCTCAAAGTGTGTCATAATTTAGGGACACAGTCATTTAGCCTCCACAGGCTCCCAAATTGCACCAATTCATGAAATGGCCAAGTGTGTTGTTGAGGCCATATTCCTCTCCTTCCATCTTAGGTCCTAGGAGCTCACTGGCCAGATTCTTGAAAGGACCCAAATGGGCCTGAAAGGGTAGTCTTAAATCTGATTGTTTTTAGGAAGAAAATTTTAATCCAAGTAAATAACATCTACAATAACAAAAATGGTGGCATTTCAGCCACAACCATCAAGCCAGTAAGGACAAATACAGGATGCCCTATTAGAGTTCATACTCCACTAACCCTGAAGGGGAGGGATGGGGAGAGTCAATGAACAGGGCTTTGAGGCTTGATTCTTAAAGGCAAACTACTATGGTCTACAGGAGGGATAATCAGCAAGAAAGGAGCTTTCCACGCAAATGTTTCCTTATCTGGTATCACTAGTTCTTAGGGCTGTGCCTGCATCACGTTCTCATCTCCAGGTTGGAGGAAAAGAAGCAGACTCAATGTCTAGGAAATTTTTCCAAAGGGATACCAAAAGTAACTGTATGGGAAACTTCTTTTTTTTTTTTTTGTAAATAATTTTGGATGAGTCCTTCAGTAGAAAGAGAAGAATAAGAACATCTTTCATCATGCATTCTTCAGAAAGGATGCTTTTAAAATGAAAGTACAGTATCAAACCAAAGTAACTGACAACGACACATTTGCAGAGCAAGCAAACCCCTAAACTAACTCAGCAGGAAGTACTAGCTGTACTAGCTGGTTTAAATATTTGCAAACTACCCACAAGGAGACAGAATTACTTTTGCAATGTACAACTTCAATGTCTCATGCCAACATGAGCTCCATGTTAAAAAATCTAGTTCTGGAAATTCCCTGGCAGTCCAGTGGTTAGGACCTGATGCCTTCATTCCCGGGTCCTGGGTTCAATCCTTGGTGGAGGAACTGAGATTCTGTGAGCCTTGTGGCACAGCCAAAAAAGCAACAAACAAACCAAACAACTTTGTGATCAAGATTTAAAAACAAACAAAATCTGCTGCTGCTGCTGCTGCTAAGTCGCTTCAGTCGTGTCCGACTCTGTGCGACCCCATAGACGGCAGCCCACCGGGCTCCACCATTCCTAGGATTCTCCAGGCAAGAATACTGGAGTGGGAACAAAATCTAGTCACTCCCAATTATAACCTTCTTACCCTCTTGATAATGTTACTTTAACTATAGAGATATGTAGATTTTTATTGTGAAAGGGTATTCTACATCTCAAGTCAATGACAGGCTCAGGTACACCACAGGTAGTCTTGGGGAGTTAAATCTTTAGCTTGAAATCAGGAAGCATAATCCCCAGAAGGTGTGAGTTCCTTGTCTCAAGATGGGTGCTGCCCTCTCCAGACAAGCAGCAACAATGCCCGTTCTATTATAAACCGATACCTAATGCCAGTCCATATAACATGCATAAATGAACAAGCGAATCAACAAAGGGCTCTCTTGACCAAAGGAAGCAGAGGAAGAACGTCAGAAACCATGAAGAAGCCAACAACTTACATCAGGCTCAACTGTTCTGTTTCAAGATCAAGCCATGGTTGTAAGGAATGTGAACTGTTTTTTTTTTTTTTACTAGAAAAGAGGGGCATCCTGGGAGCTAAGAAGAGCAGAGAAAATGGTAATAACCAAGAACTTACAGAAATATTAGGGGACTAGAAGGAAAAAATGTTGTGGGTTCAAGCCTTTGAAAACAATTTTTTTTTCCCTGCAGCCTTATTCTAGCAGCATCTCTCTTGAAATTCTGTCTCAGCCTTCTTGAAAACACGATTTCAGGCCTGAGATTCAGCAACCCAGGGTTTCCATTGTGCTTGAACTTTTAGGTTCCTCAGACTTTTCCCCACGCACCTGTGGGGAAAAAATCAATTTGCATGCATTTTGGGTAAAGGGTAAACATACAATGAATTATAAAACTTGGTTAATGCTATTATTGCAAGTTTGTATTTTATATGGAAAGGGTATAATGTGTCTGATTTATATAGTGTAACCTCGAAACAAACAAACACACACACCCAAGCCAGGGAAATAAATGCCTTGACCTGTGAGAATGCTGATGGCTTTCTGAAAGAGATTAAATCCAATACGAAATACTGTGGTATCCAATGAAGAAAACAGAAAGGGTTAACTGCAGCCATAAAGCCTCATTCTGTTCTTACTTCCTAAATTCTGGAAACAGATACAAACATCATTTTTGATCTATTCTTAGGAGATTTACAAACAGAGGATCTAAAGACAAAGGCATCAAAGCAGGGGCTACCTGACTCAAGAATGAATTAAATTACTCTACAAGCACCTCAAAGAGGGGGAATGAAACTCAAAAAAGAGATGCTTTTAACATGACGCTTCCCTTTCACATTATCTGTCATATACGGAAAAGGTACTGGCCAAGGGGCAGCTCTCTTTAGGGAAATGTCATATATGGTAGAAATTCAATACATATTTTACCAGTGAGAGCTGTTAGACAGCATTCTTAGTTCTCCAATGCCCCTTATAGTGAGAAGAGATGGAATCATTTAGCCTTTCAGCAGCTGTGAAGCAGAAGCCCTTACGTACCACCACCCCACTTCAACCCCTCTCCCCACACCCATGTGAGGGGAGGGCCCAGGCTCTGCTGCCTGACGCAACTCCACTGTTGAGCATATTATTTTAATATTTAGTCTAAAGGAACCATGGAAGGATGTTATGTGGATACGGGTCACCTTCTATGTGCGAAGAGTAACACCCACCCACGAGGAGGCTTGAGAGAGTGACAGAGAAAGTGTTAATGGACCAGGAACATATGATAACAACAGATAACATCACTAGGTTTCTGGAGAAATCAGAACTGCTGTGACTTAGCAAACGTATGTTGTCAAATATAATGACAACTATCAGTCAAGTAAAGACAGATTTATCTGCTCTCTCTGCTTTCCACCCTTTTCACTACCACCATTTACTCAGTACTTTTAATAGTACATTTGATGTGAGGGCTTATATCACTGAAGTTCTAGAGAAAGTGAATGATGTCACTAGAACTTGTCACTTTCAGTCTTTACTGTGGAGGGAATAAGATCTAGCAACATGTTTTAGGTAAAGTGAAAGTTGCTCAGTTGTGTCCAACTCTTTGCGACCCCATGGACTATACAGTCCATGGATTGCTCTAGGCCAGAATACTGGCGTGGGTAGCCTTTCCCTTCTCCAGGGAATCTTCCCAACCCAGGAATTGAACCAGGGTCTCCTGCCCTGCAGGTGGATTCTTTACCAACTGAGCTAGTTTTAGGTAAAGTGAATGTCAATTACATTAGTGAAAATTATCTGCGATTCAAATTAGCTGGATTTATTTTGGTAAACTCTAAGTGACATCTATTAAAGCTAAACACTCATATACTATAAAACCCTGCAATTCTAACCCCATGTCTACAAAACAGAAATGAAGGCTACATCTACCCTTCGGCCTTAAGCAACCCAAAATGTGAATGAAACAGGGACTGAGAGTGGTCCCTGAGAGACTGGAAATGAGTGAGGCCAGCTTCCCTGATGGCTCACATGGTAAAGAATCTGTCTGCAATGTGGGAGACTTCGGTCAATCCCTGGGTTGGGAAGATCACCTGGAGAAGGGAACAGCTACGCACTCCAGTATTCTGGCCTGGAGAATTCCATGGACAGAGGAGCCTGGCAGGCTACAGTTCATGGGGTGACAAAGAGTCAGACGGGACTGAGCAACTTTCACTTTCAGCCTC
This sequence comes from Giraffa tippelskirchi, assembly GCF_054371585.1. Classification (NCBI taxonomy): domain Eukaryota; kingdom Metazoa; phylum Chordata; class Mammalia; order Artiodactyla; family Giraffidae; genus Giraffa; species Giraffa tippelskirchi. The sequence continues at coordinate 32,583,389 of NC_137286.1, read as the reverse complement.
ATGACTGCCCTCCTTTCCTAGTTTGAGAGTGTTCTCCAGGCTGTAGCGCAAGGAGGAGGAACCCAGGCAGGGACTGCCAGACTCTCGGCACTGAGGAGACAAGAGCTGAGAGCCCAGGGAGACCAATGTCCTTAAAATTCTCAGGACAGAGTAATGAAGAGAGAGAACGTCACACACACAGAATTCCTGAGACCTGCAGAGATCCAGCCTTAAGTATTTAGCTGAGTACTTCTCACCACAGGTGTGTGAGGAAATTACCTGAGGCCAAAGAAAGAACCACTCAAAATAAATAGAGGGAACAGCACTCCATGATCCAGCAGGGCTAGACATAGTGTCTGTTCCCACCCGTCAGACAGGAAAACCTCAAGATTCAGGAGGCCCCGAGAATACACAGAAGGGCCTTGCCCCATGAGTTAGGAATAATTGGCCTCAGGCTGAACAGTGCTCTAGTTTTGCTTACAAATGACAATGGTGCATGAAGTCTATAACATACGGAAAAGTAAAATGTGCGACAACAACAGCATAAAAGTCAGAATGGGAGTAAGGGAAGCGAACTATTGGGAGGTTCTTACACATGAATTACTGTATTATCACTTGAAGGTGAAGCATATTAAGTTAAAAGATATATTCCACAAACTCAAAGTCAATCACTAAAATAAATCAGAGAGTCATGGTTATGATGTTAGTTTTATGTGTCAATTTGTGGCTACCAGATAGGCCATGGCACCCAAGCATTAATATTTGGTCAAACATTCTTTTTGATGTTTCTGGGAGGGTGTCTTTGGATTAATATTTAAATTGGTGGACTCCAATGGCCCTCCATGATGTGGTTGGCCTCATCCAATTAGCTGAAGGCCAGAATAGAACAGCAGACTGACTTGCCCAGGGCAAGAAGGAATTATGGTTTTCAGAGTTGAACTGCAACATTAGTTCTTTCCTGGGTCTCCAGCCTGCCAGCCCACCCTGCCCATTTTAGACTTGACAGTCTCCATAATTGCATGAGTGAATTCCCTGTATAAATATAAACATATACACTATAAATATTTATATAATATTAATATATATTATATTCACACATCCTATCAGTTCTGTTTCTTTGGAGAATCCTCACCAACACAATAGCTAATAAGCCAACAAAGAAAACAATTTCACTCACAGCAACAGCTGCAAGAATAAAATACGAACATATTTAGCCAAAAGGCTTGTATAGTCAACACCATAATACGTTATTGAAGGAAATTAAAGGAGACTTAGATAAAAATAAAAACATCTTGTGTTCAAGGATTATAAAACTTAATATTGTTAAGTATGGCAATAATCCCCAAATTGATATACAGATTCAAGTGGACAGACATACTGTGGTCATGGGTTAAAAGACTCAATATTATTAAGATGTTGGGAGGCAAGAATATACAAGGGAGAAAAGACAGTCTCTTGAGTAAGTGGTGCTAGGAAAACTGGACAGTTACATCTGAAGAATGGGATTAGAACATTTTCTCACACTACATGCAAAAACAAATTCCAAATGGATTAAAGACCTAAATATATTAATATATATCTCACCCCTTGCTAAATTACAGCAACCACCTAGCATCACTTTTCCAGTTCTTACTGGACCACCACGATGAGAATTCACCTCACACCTGTCAGAATGGCTATCAGCAAGAAGTCTACAAACAACAAATGTTGGGGAGGAGGTGGAGAAGAGGGAACTCTTGTACACTGTTGGTGGGAATATGAGCTGGTATAGCCACTATGGAAAAGAGTATGGAGGTTCCTCAGAAAACTAAAAATAGAGCTACCATATGAACCAGCAACTCAGCTTCTGGGTATATATCTGTAAAAAAAAAAAAAAAAAAGAAAACACTAATTTGAAAAGATACATGTACCCCACAGCAGTAATGGGGCTTCCCAGATGGCACTAGTGGTAAAGAACCTGCCTGCCAATGCCAATGCAGGAGACATAAGAGACACAGGTTCAATCCCTGGGTTGGGAAGATCCCCTGGAGAAGGAAATGGGAACCCATTCCAGTATTCTTGCCTGGAAAATCCCATGGACAGAGGAGCCTGGCAGGCTACAGTCCATGGGGTTGCAGAGTCAGACATGACTGAAATGACTTAGCATGCACAGCAGTATTATTTACAATTGCCAAGATATGGAAGCAACTCATATTAATAGCATATTAGTGACTGCCTACACATACTGGGGGGGCGGTGGTATGGGAATGCCTGGGCCAAGGAGGGATTACAAAGGGGTACAATGAAACTTTTGGGGGTAATGGATAGGTTCATTACTTTGATTGTGATGATTCTGCAGGTACATACATGAAAAAGTTACTAAACTGTACCATTCAGATATGTGAAGTTACTTACATATCAATTATACCTCAATAAAGCTATACAGTCACAAAACTAATCTATGGAAACTGTGGTCAAAATAGATGGAGGTGATTACCTTTCTGGGGTGCTGGAAAGGTTCTATGTTTTGATATATTTGATGCTTACATGGTTTTATATGAAAGTGCTAGTCGCTCAGTTGTGTCCGACTCTTTGTGACCCCATGGACTGTAGCGCGCCAGGCTCCTCTGTCCATGGATTTTCCAGGCCAGAATACTGGAGTGGGTTGCCATTTCCTTCCCCAGGGGAATCTTCCCGACTCAGGGATTAAATCCGTGTCTTTTGTGTCTTCTGCATTGCAGACAGATTCTTTACCTGCTGAGCCATCAGGGAAGTCTGGTTTTATACACATGTAAAAAATTCATTGAAATATACACTTAAGATTCATATACCTTACAATATGTAAGTAATAGCTTAATAAAAAGTAAACCCGGGACTTCCCTGGTGGCCCAGTGGCTAAGACTCTGTGCGTCCAATGCAGACGGTGCAGGTTTGCACCCTGTAAGGGTGCAAATGTAAGACTCCACCTCCTAATACCATCACGTTGGGAGGTAATATTTCAACACGTGAATTGGGTCACTCACTGCAATTCTGATACTTCCTGTTATAAAAATCTACTTGCAAAGCTCTCCAAGTGGGCTCATGGTCTCCTTTTCTGCTCATCTCTTTTGGAAACTTTCTCCAATTATCCCTACTTTTAGTTAAAGCTTCCATCACTCCCTCTTTTCAGACTTCTACTCTGCCTCTTTTCAGACTTCTACTCTGCCTGTGAGCATGCTTAATGCTTTTCTTTTCCTATGAGAATCTCCTATTGGTAAGGCCAGTCCTAAAGCTCCATCCATCCTTTTGAGAAATGTGGTAGTGAGAGAAAATAGTTATGTGTGCTGAGTCCTCTACTGCCTCCTACACATTCACTGCCTATCCCATCGCTTCCCTACCTGCTCATCACTCTCCAGAATTTGCCCCCGGAAAATTAAAAAAGTCTCCAAACAATGTTACCCAATGGCTTTTCTTCTGTCATCCTCTCCTTGTTTCACTGCAGCACTCCCTATAATCTAGACACACCTGAAACAATCCTTTCTGGCATTCTTTGGACAAAACAAGCCTTTTGGGCACAACAGCTAATGACAAAGCTCAAAGATGCTCAAGCGCTTTACATGTTCAAGGATGAGAAAGACCAGGGAAGGAAAATACTAAGAAGAGGAAAGAATGAGTGAAGTCACAGACACAAGCAAGTGCCAGATCATGAAAGCCTTGGTGGACAAGGCTTTGTAAGCATTAAGCAGGAATATAATCTGATTCACATTTTAAAAAATACTGGCTAACTATTGCAGGTCATGGTCATGGTAGAAGGGTGCATAGAAGCAGGAAAATCACTTAGGAGCTTCCAGTGCAATAGTCCAGGAGACAGGTGACAGGGACTTAGACCAGATGGCAATAGGACAGATACAGAAAAGGGGCCAGTCTGTCCACTCTCCCACAGCTGTTGACCCCCCAGAGGAAATCCTCAAGGTCACTCACCAAATCCCAGACGCTTATGCCTTGTGTACTGTCTATTAAACATCACACTTTGTACTTGTCAGAATAAAGATCACTCTGATTTGTACTTTTATATATCTGTATGTGTTATCTACCTACCACGTTATAAACATTCTGTGAATAAAAGATGATGTCTTGGCATACTTCAGGAGGGCGACCAACAGAGTCCTAATTCAATCATGCATCACATGAAATATCTCCATTCTGATCAGTGATAATCAAGTATTTGCTGTAGGTCCCGATGGCTGTGGTTAGTAATATCTCACCTACCCTAATCTCTTTTTTAGCTGTGGCTCTGTTTTTCTTTTTCTGTTTGGTGTCATTTAAGGCAATGTCAGAGAAGGGAAAAAAAAAAAAGAATAACCAGGCACACCTGATTACAAATTCTGACATGTGGTAAAGAGCTGCTTCTCTTGCACAGAGAGCCAGCACCTCCGTGACTTCTGCTGCAAATTTCAAGGTGGAACACATTGTTAAGAACTTCATTAGTATTTATGGAACAGCCTAGGAATCATTTCCGAAATAAATGATGCCACTTGCGTTAAATGAGTCCTTCCTAAGGAAAATCCCAGGGGATCTTTCAATAGTACAGCCTTGATGAAGATTCAGAACAAAAAGAGTAAAATGCCTGATCCTCTGGTGCCGCGTGAGTAGCGATATACCCACCTTCCTCCATACAACTTCCCACTGACCATTGCCTCATGAATCACAACTGGCGGACAAACAGCCTTAGGGAGATGAGGCCCAATGGTGGATATGTCAGCTCTTCTCAAAACTCAGCTGGTCACAAAGTCTGCAGTTGTTCCTGGTACCACTCCTCTCCCTCAGACCTACAGCCTAGACCAAGGGCGATTCTAAGCCAGTCTGCACTGGAGAGCAGTGGCCGTACTGGGTGGGTTACTCTGTGACAGAAAAAGATGTAGCTACTCTCCGTAAATGCTGAACGTGGTCACTAGACCTGTGCCCGGGGGCTTAGGGATATAGTTGAGTTTTCCCCCTACCCTTCAGTTCATTCACTGTGGAGTGCAGTTCTTTACTTTTACTGGATGTTACTGTGCATCTTCACTAGGAAAGTAAAGGCATTATAAAGAATGGGGGGACACATGGATACCTGTGGCTGATTCATGTTGATGTATGGCCTGGACTCGATTCCTGGGTTGGGAAGATCACCTGGAGGAGGGCTTGACAACCCACTCCAGTATTCTTGCCTGGAGAATCTCTATGGACAGAGGAACCTTGTGGGCTACAGTTCACGGGGTCACAAAGAATCAGACACGACTGAGCAACTAAGCACACAGAGCATATGGCAAAAATCATCACAATATTGTAAAGTAGTTATCCTCCAACTAAAACAAATAAATTAATCTAAAAAATGAATAGCAAGAGCAAGCATAGCTAATGGCAGGTGACGAAAAAACTTATTGAAGGATCACGCAGGCCAGTCAGTAGACTTAACTAACTTAGAATTCTCAAACTCTTTGCATGAAATTAATTTGGCACCAAAACCTCACTCTACTCGGACTGAAATTTGGAGCAGAGATCACTGATTGTGCATTGCAAGTTAACTTAAATTTGTTGTAAAACTAAATTTAGCCCCTTTAGCCAGGGGCCAAATGTGTGAATTCCTTACATCATCAAAATACAAAAGATTATAACTTCTACTGACCCCTTCAAAAGCAATATTTGCATTCTTTTAGTGTACAAGCTAAAGTTCTATTCAGTTTAGGACATTAGTTTGATAGAACTAAAGCTCACTTAGACTATCTGTGTAGGTGTGATAGGTAGTTTGCCATGGTTTCCACAACGGCCACGGAAAGGATGGGTATGTACTGTAGGTCTTGCTCTGTCAAACTGTACATTAGGAATGTGCCAGATGGTGATGTGAGTGGTCCAAAGGTCACCTGAACTCTTACAGTGCAGCAAGCAGCTGGGTATTTACTACCTGCAGAAGCAAATGATAAAAGATCTCACCTCCAGCGCATGGACCACTGCACTGTGCTGCTGCTCTCCAGTCAAGGCTCACTACTGGATGGGACCCAGAGGGATTGGGATAAGACCAGGTCACAGTTTCTAAATGTCAAGATCGCTCACTCAGAAACTCTCACATCTTCCCATAACCTAAGATGCAGTCCACTCAAATGTCATTGCCTAGGACCATGGACTCAAAAATACTCACCTTGCTCATTAAAGGCAGTAACTCTTTAAGCACCTGCTTCTATGGGACACATGAGGTAATGCAGGTACTGCATCTGCATGAAGGGGCTTTACCTATGATCTGGTGCCTCTTCCTGTTCCCCTAATGGCTATAGGGATCAATTGCCCAATTATCTCCCCAAACATCCTAACGGAGGATGACTTCCTAGACTAGGTACAAATTTGGACTGATTTTCCCCCCATCTGACTCCACAGGCCAAGATCCCCATGGTCAGCAGAGCCATTCCCTAATTAGCCATTACTGAGCCTTCAGCGAATCTTACCACCCACGAGTTCTGACACTTCCGTGAAGATGGAAAACTCTCCAGAAGCTAGCAATATCAAACAAACAGAGACATGAAACTATGCCAAGATTCCCACAAAGATTCATGTCTTCAAACTCAACTTTTGGTCTATCAGCACATTCACAGACTCCTGGTCCCTCTCGGTTGCTATAATTTCGTATCTGTGGTCATTGATAACAGATGATGCTGGGCATGCACATTTTGGAGTTCTAAGTCACTTGTAACCCTATATAGATAGATAGATGAGGTCACAAGTCAGCACAGAGTCATAAACACTAGCAAAACTGTGCCAATTCCATGAAGACTTTGAGGAAGTGACTAACACACGTCATCAAGGGTACTTTAGCATCTGACATTGTTACAGGAATAGAATTAATGTTTCTCTTTTATCTGCTTCCTCTGCTAAGGAGGTCCACGATGTCCCTGAGGGTTCTACGAGGAAAAGCCAGTGTCCACCCCTGATGTATTGCACAGGTTGCCCTCTTGACTCCCAGCCACCATCTCTAGATCCTCACAGTTAGCAGGAAGTCTTGCTTCTTGGCCTTTTGGCTAAGATCAAGTGTAGTATGGGGGCTTCCTAGGTGGCACGGTGGTAAAGAATCTGCCTGCCAATGCAGGAGATGCAAGAGATACAGGGTCAACTTCTGACTCCATAAGATCCCCTGGAGGAGGAAATGGCAACCCACTCCAGTATTTTTGACAGAAAAATTCCAAGGACAGAGGAGCCTGGAGGGCTACAGTCCATGAGGTTGCAAAGAAATGCAACTGAGCATAGCAAGAAGTCTATGCAAATGGCACTCTGTGGGAGTTGCTCCCATTGCTATCACATGTAGAAGGTCACATGCTGTCATATGTCACATTGCTGTCACCTATAGGTAAGTCATTCTGAAGCCCTAATAACTCAAGTGTGGATTGTGGAACTTATTTTCAGAAAAATAAATGTTCAATTCTTTAAGGAATACAATGCAATGGACCCAAAGCGTCCCTGAGTACTGACTGCCTGGCTGGTCCCCATCTCTCTGGTCTCATGTTCTACTCCACATGTTCAAGACTGTCTCCACCAGGAACTCGGCCCCACAAAGTGCCAGGTTCCTCCCAGGGCCTTGCACACATCCTAGCCCACCTGTCTGTACGCCTCTGCTCACTCTGACTTCTCAGCCTGGGAAGCTTTTAGGCCTCCTCCTGCACATATAAATTGCTCCTATCTTTCATAGACCAATACCAGATGCTCCCTCAGCCACATGACTTTTCCTTGGCACAAGATGTTTCTTCCCAAAATGTCCATGGCATTTCTCTGTAACATTCACTTTAGGGTTTTGATGTATTAAATCTAAACCAGGAGCACAAAGGAAGTACGCTGTTGGCAAGCAAACGATTAGTCCTAAACTGCCAGTTATCTTTTTCTTTTTTTTTTTAATTAATAGATTCAACCATTTTTTTGTACACATCTTACCATTCTACTCATTTGCTCAGGAAGCACTTTCCCCCCACAGGTAGTGGAAGGAGAAGCTCCAGCCACACTTATGATGAATGAGCAAACATTCTAGATTCAGGAGGCTCCCTCAAATGTAAATGTATTCCCTGATAATACTGCAGTGGGATTTTGTGGTTGATAATTAGTTTTTGGCACTCCAGGCAAAAACAGGATACAGTTCTTGAGTCTCAAGTGTTTTCAGGGTGCATTTAGATGAAAAAAAAAAAAAAGCAAGAAATGGTAGGTAGATTTCAGTGACCATGGATGGTTCAACAGGCCAGAAGAGCCAAGCCAGTGTTCAAGAGAGGCACCTTCTAAAGGAGACCCTAAATAAGAGAAGTGATGGACTCCCTCAGTGAGGAGTAGGAGGACATACTCAGGAGAGTCACTCTCTCAAGGGCAAGAATGGATGTCCCAAGGCCACATTTCCAGAGAGAAGAGAGTCAAGGTGGAAATGCCCACAGCCTGACTGATTTGGGATTCTGGTGAAAAGGACAGATGAGAACAGTGACTTGCGTGTCTGGATGGGAGCCATCATGGCGTCGCCATAGAAGGAAGCACAGGAAAGGTCACTGCCTTCTGCATGCCGTGTTTGTTTGACTTCCTCTGTGCTGGACCGTGATCATTAATTTTCTCCCTTCTCCTGAGGGCTCCTTTGGAAGGAGGCTCATTCTTCAGATGAAAGTCCATTTCATTCTTCACTGACTACCAGGAACAATGAGGGTGTGAGGGGAGAACTCACAGGGACAGTGTCCGTACAGAGCAGACACAGCCTCATCCGCCTGGACTCCTGTGTGCACTCTGTTCCTAAGACAATGTGTCTAGAGATCTGTAGCCCAACGCACCCCCGTGGACAGCTAAGGTGCCTATTGTTGCTGATGGGCAAGTGCTGAAGATCTCCGTCAATTCTGCTGCCCTATAAATGAGATAGGGAAGCATTCATAGGATCCCAAACTAAAAGGAGCATATGCTGAGCACTCAGAATGGGAGTAACGGCAATTTTTGAGTGAGAGAGATGGGGGGAGGGACCTGTTTTGTCCTTGGTAAAAATGCTCATTCCTCTCTTCCTTTTAAGGAAGGAAGATTCACTGGCTAGTGGTCTGAACTGAGAAGGGCAGGCTCCAGGTTGTATATCAAAGTCTGAGGAGAGGAGAAGGGTCCCTCAGATTCTGGTGTCCAATGCTTATACCCTGATGTCAGATTTGCATTATAATGGAATTTGTTAGGAGACGAGCCTCCTTTCCTGTTGTTTAGGCATGTTGAAAAGAGGATGGTTGAAAGCCCCTGGCCCCACTTCCACTCACAGGTATATGCCACAGGTTCCATCTCATGCATGTCATCTTGGCCACCACGCTTGACAGATTTCTGAGAAACACAGAGCTCACATGAGCTCCTAATGTCAACGAGCTTTGTTCACCAAATATAAGCCAAGCAGAAAGCCAGTATGGTTCACGCACTGTCATGGGAGAAAGGTCATCTTAACTGAAAGAGGAAAACTAATCAAAATGTCTAGTTCTTCAGATATGAGAAAAGCGTTGTTTGCTGAGACAAAGAAGTAAAAGAGAATTTATGTGAGGATACAGAACATGTTCCCTGCTGGGAGCCTTAGGAAAGTTCTGTTAAAAGAGTCATAGCTCAACCTGTTGTCTCCTGAGAGAGAGGTGATGCTCCTTCCTCACACCTTGTGAACCACCTTAAAATGGTTCTTCAGTGAGCCACCCCGCAGTTCCTCACCTGCTCCATCATGGACCAGAACAGCATTCCAGGCTCAGGATTTGGCTTAGAAACTAAGTGATCCCTCTGTGAAAGAAGAATCTGTTCTCTGTGGGAATGAACTTTACGGTAATGCACTGGCCTAGAGCTCACTGTGTCCCAGCAATGCTTCTGAGGGAGGGGAAGCTTCAGGGAGAGACAGCACTTGACCAGGGGAGTCAGGGAGCTCCAGTCTCGTGCCCATTCTGCCTACCTGTCTGTGGGCATTTTAGGCTGTGTGGGTCTCAATTTCATCATTTCTAGGATGAAGCTACACTAGGAGAATGCTGTGTGTCCCGCTCGGCGTTAACATTCTATGGCTCTGAGACACAAACGGACATTATGATGCCCCTTCTCTCAAGTGTAGATGTCTCAATGATAGAACAAGAAACAACACCACTGCACAGATAAAAATAGTAAGACTGATCTTTCTGTGAATGCAATGAATTAAATCACTTAATTAATGAGAGTGGAAAGTATAAACTATCCATTTATTTTAAAATGTTGAAAACACAAAAGGATATCTAGTTGGTGTTCTAGATTCTGAGATTCTTCATCCAAGAGATCGTCAGTCCCGCTGTTTTGCTGTTTTCCTTTGTGGGGCTGATGAACCCTAGGGATGAGGCGTGGTGAGGGGTGGTATCTTGGTAGGGAGGGAGCATCATGGTATGAGAAAACTCTTCTTTGGGGAGTCGCAAAATGTTACTCCTAACTTTCCAAAATTCCCCTAGAGGGAATCACAGATGAGTATGAGATGTTTATGTAAATTTTCTGTTTGGCTTAAAAAGAATTTAAACTGCCAACACTTGGATCAGAAAGGAGTGTGACTATTCTATTCTTCTGAGAAAATCTGAAGGCACAAATAACCTTCATTCAACAAATATTTACTGCGTGCATACTGAAGGCAAAGTGATGGATAAGTGGTGAGGGAAGAGGGGAGGAGATGAGTCGAAGAGGGAAAGAAGGACAAGGTGATTCAAGGACAGCCTTACTTCTCAGGAAGCTTGCCTTTCAGAAGAGAAATGACAAGTCCCTAAGTGCTCAAGTACAAGGCAGGGTATGATGAACACCGTGATGTGGATTTCTTATCACCAGCAGGCGTGTAATTAGGTGTCTGGAGGAGGGAAAGAACACACAGTGAATGGAACAGGGGAGTGAGGTGAGAGGTGGGTTTCGGTAGATGCAAGATGGCTTTTTATGAAAGAAGTGTTATCTGAGCTGTAGCCAGAAGGACGGATAAGGCTTATGAGCATCAAGGCAAGGGAAGCAAAGCAGATCTGATTCAGCCCTCAAACCGTCCTTGTGCTTCCGTAACTAAAAAGATGGGCCCTCTTGATTGGGAACCAGAAGTAAGACCACCCACAGAGCAGCTGATTTCTTTTAGATTACCCTGACCTGGGATGAATCTTAAAACAACCCATTTCCTGGCCACAAAATTCTGGATCCACCTCAAACTCAATGTTTAGGAAGTAATTTTGTTAAATACACATTTATATTCAAAAGCACAGCTCCAAGCTTCCTGGTCTTGTTTCCTGGCTTCAACACAAAGGAATGATTACTTTCTTGAAAAGGAAATGATTCCAGTGCCCCTGCCCAGGTTTCAATGAGTGACTCCTTCTTGCCCTCAATTTTCTTCCTCTTCTTGAAAGGGTACCCACAGTTATCACTCACACTAGTTCAGGACGAAGACACAGAGTTTGATGGAGAAGCATTAAAGGTGTGCTGTGCTCCTGTATAAAAGGTGGGAACCGTTTCTGAGCAAGAATACTTATAATCCTACTTCCCTTGAGATCTGCCATCCATTACCCATTCAGCTGGAGGGCTGGGTTCATCTCATTTTAAAATGTTAAGAGCCTCAAATGGTTATTTAATTGAGATTGCAAAGGCACTTACTGGATTCTAACAGCTTCGACAGGTAATGTTTAAGAACATTAAAAATGAGAGCAATGATGAATCAGATGCAAATGAAAAGTGAATGAATTTTGGCACTATAATTTAACACACAGCTAACTAGTGTTTTGAGTGGAAGATGTTGAGCTTGGTTGGTTTTCTTTAATTTTCTTATATGCCAGGGGTTATCAAAATATTTTACTTTTTAAGCTTGCCTTCCTTTCTCACAAAACTCCACCTTAAAAGTGTTTAGTTCAGTTCAGCAGGAATATGTTTGGCCTCATATGCACTTGGGATTGCTTACACCTACAGGAGATATCAGGGCTTCCCAGATGGCACTAGTGCCTGCCAATGTAGGAGACTTAAGAGACATGGTTTGATTCCTGGGTTGGGAAGATGTCCTGGAGAAGGAAATGACAACCCACTCTAGTATTCTTGCCTGGAGAATCCCATGGACAGAGGAGCCTGGTGGGCTATGGTCCACAGGGTCACAAAGAGTCCGACATGATGGAAGCGACTTAGCACGCACAGGGGAAACCAATGAGTCTGAATGCTATGAATATGACATGATTAAACTACCAAAAGCACTTTAGAACCTGTCGCCTCGCCAGGCACCTGGAAGATAGTCAACTAGATAGTTGTCAATCAAATGAACGGTCCTTTCATGATGATCTTGACCAAAGACATCAAAGCCATTTATAATGCTGGCACTGCCTGTTGATTCCTTATTCTTTTCAAAATTTTATTTTACTTATTTGTATTTTAAGTGGGTAAAAACATTCACATAATTCAAAATATATCCAAAAGTAGAAAAAAAAAACCCCAAAACATTGATTCCAGAAGACACGTGCCCCCAGCGTTTACAACAGCCATAAATGGAAGCAACCTAAGTGTCTATCAACAGGTGAATGGACAAAGAAAATGTGGTATATACACAATGGAATACTACTCAGCCACAAAAAAGAATGTAGTTTGCATTTGCAACAGCATGGATGGACTTGGAAAGCATTATGCTAAAGTGAACTAAGTCAGACAGAGAAAGACAAATAATGTATGATATCACTTACAAGTGGAATCTACAAAATACAACAAACTAATAAATAAAACAAAAGAAGAAGCAGACTCACAGATAGGGAGAACAAAATAGTGGTTACCAGTGTGGCAGGGGCACAACATAGGGGTGGGGAGTGAGAGGTACAAATTACTGAGTATAAAGTAGGTTCAGTGATATATTGTACAACATGAGGAATACATCCAATATTTTGTAAAAACTGTAAATGGAGTGAAACCTTTAAAAACTGTATTAAAAAAAAAACCCCTCAATTAGGGGTAAAACAAACAAACAAAATAAGAGTAATATATTGAGACATCTTATTTCCACTTCTGTGTCCATCTACTCCATTCCTTCCCTCCTCCCCTGCCCTCCTGCCTGAGTCAAATTCAATAATTGCTTTCTCCTTAGGAGGTGGTTTGATATCTGCTTGAATAGATTTATGTGAGTAATACAAACTAGTAAGGGAGCCATTATGCCTATTCCCATTCTTTCTGAAATGAAACGGTGAACAAAATAGAATGACTATAAAAAAAAATAGCGCACAGTACCTAAAGTTCTCATTACAATGTGCTCGATCAGGACCACCACAGGCCTCAATGCTGAAACTGACAAACATGAGAAAAGACTACTGAGAGTCTATAATAGAATCAAGGCATGAAACTCTCTAAAGAGAAAACAAAGAAAAACTAACGGCCAAGTAAATTTACACCACAGGAGCCACGCCACTGCAGTAGGTCAGAAGACAGCTTCCTTTTAGAGAAAAGAAAGGAAATTTCTATCTATTCCATTTATCATCCTTATGAAAGAAATAGTCATTAAATATTATGAGAAAATAATATGTAAGATTCAGTTCATTATGGCCATTGATATCTTCTCCATAGCTTTTATATAATATGAATAAAAGTCTTCCTTAAAAAAAAAAAAGAAAGAAAATAAAGAATAGAGGCAGAGTGGAGGAGTTCTATACCCTAATGCTTTTTCCTATAATCCATTTTGCTATTGGGGCAAATGCTTAGTATCAAGATAGTGTTGATCTAAAATAGTATTGATATAAAACACACACACACACATCTCCTGTCCTCCTTCCTGTTCCAGGCTGGCTCTTGACTCTAGATCAATATTTCTTTTCATTCGCACTCTGCGATCTCATTTGGTACACTTCCCCTTACTTTCCTCCATCCAAGATAACCAACTCTCTGGGTTTGTTTGAAGGCAATTCTATCATAGTCCTAAGCCAATTATTTTAAGGGGAGATGAGGAAGAAAGGAGACACACTGTACAAGCAACTTGACAGAATCCATTTTCCTCCTCTCCCTTTAATGTTCCTGCCTTTCTCTCTCTGAGTTCCCAGCACCCGTTTTACAGAACAGAAGCAGGATCCTGCTTGGCAGAACTGCCCCTGTGAACAATACAAAGCCCCACAGGGATACTGATGCCCAAACAATCGCTGGGCGCTCCTGAGGGGCTCCGGAGGGGGGCACACTCGCCGCTGGGGGTGTCTGGCCGCCCCGGTTCCAGCCTACTCCTGACATGGGGGCAACACTTACGTGATCTGGCTCTTGTTCCCTTTCATCCTCTCAGGGTGTGCTCTGTCTTCATTCATTCAGTGGTGACTGCTTCTGCCACTAGGCTTGACAGCCCTGTGCTCCGAGAAGGGTGTAGCTGCACTGGTGAGCGAAAGACTGAGAAATGACAAGGTGGCGCTGACACTTGTCTCATCTCCTCATCGTGTTCCAAGTAGTTTTGTGCTAAAGGGTATGGGGAAAACACTTAAAAAAACCCAACACACTTCCTAATTCACTATATTGTTCAGAATATTCCTTATGGAAACTGGCGGAAAGTGCGTGACCTAGGTCCCACCAGGAATTCTCCTCTAACATTGAAGAGAACAATTCGGTGGCCAGGAACAAGATCAAAGATTTTGAACATTTCCCAGAGAACATAAAACCTATTTCTAACCCCTTGGGGTAAAATAATGCTTAGCTCATGTCCACGCTTCTCCTCTGCCACAGGTAAGGTTGAGGTCTGTCCTACCAACGGACAGCTTTTGTGTTCAAGGTGCACAGAGGAGAAGCTCGGAAGAATGGCAGAACCTCTGAATGTCAGAGCTGGGAAACATAACAACAGGAAGAGACGCGACCACAGAGTGCTGGGACCCGCAGTCCAGCTGCGGGATCCACTGCTCCCTGCCATCTGGTGCTGGGGAGTTCAGCCGTGGGTGTGAAAACGACAGGTAAAGTTAAACACAAGAGCAAAAATCTGGAAATAGCCCAGTCCCTCTTAACTGTGTTAGTTGCTCAGCTGTGTCTGACTCTTTGTGACTCCATGGACTGTAGCCTGTCAGGCTCCTCTGTCCATGGAGTTCTCTAGGCAAGAACACTGGAGTGGGTGGCCATTCCCTCTTCAGAGGGTCTTCCTGACTCAGGGATCAAACCCTGGGTTTCCTGCACTGGCAGGTGGATTCTTTACCATCTGAGCCACCAGGGAAGTCCACTGAATAGAAGAAACAGTTATTAAAAATGACCAAATACCTGAAAGTGGGTCATGAATGGATCAGTGATGAGGACGCATCAGGAACTAACAATTATAATGAGCCTACTTCACTCTGTCCTGCGAAGAACAGAGTGGGGAGCAGGGATGGCCGGAGGGCAGAGGAGAGGAGCAGAGCCAAGTGTGGGCACTTTCAGTTTGTGAAAGGTTAGATGAGTCATGTTTCCCACGCTCTTCTGTATTCATCCACTAACAGGATGTTTTCTCATCGCTTTGTGAATCTCCAAATCAAAGACACTGTTTGGATACTACTCAATTGCTTGCTACCATTGTTCTCACACTCTTTTCCTTCCACCTATTTCCTTCCCCAAACACTGAACTTAGCAGGTGAGGTTATCATCAGAGAGCTGTCCAGCGATCTGATCTCCTTCTAGATTTTTCTGCAAATCTGAACAGAAGAAAAGGGTAGGCATTCTGGGGGGAAAGGCTCAAGCCGTCTTCGGTGACTGTGGGTCATTATTCCAGAGGCAGCCCTCTCTACACTGTCCTCTGAACTCTCTGACTTCCTGAACTTGCTCATTTTCGGCAGGCCGTGGTGGGTGGCCAGTGCTCCCGGCAGCAGACACAGTTTACACTGGAAGACTCCACAAGGTTATGGCAGGAACATGAGGCCCTGTGAGGGAACCGGCTAAGAAGAGAACGCCAGGCAGTGTTTGAACCTCCCTTCAAAGCACCATGAAAAGGCAATGAGACTTTACAGCAGGACAATGCTTGCAATAGGACAAAACATGAAGAATGACAAGTCAAGGTAAAACAGCTGAGATGACTTCCCCACAGAGCATCTCTGATTACAGAGACACAACTCACCCTGCTGTCCCTTTAGAGCCACTCCTGACGTGAGGCGTCTATGTGGGCTCTCAAGGAGTTTCCCGAAACTCCCTGAAGGTGGGGGACAGACTTACTGGGGGGAATTACTGGGGGGCTGTTCCCAGCACTGATAAGGATACATTTTTGAAAGCTGATAATCTGGGCCAGTACATTTGAGCAGGAGCCAGGAAAGTCCAGTCACCGCCCTGGACTGCAGCTGCCAAATGGGTAGGAAAGAGAGAGGAACTGTGCCTGCAGGGGCTAGAAGTCAGCTGGAGCAACAGTGCACACTACAGACAATTGAGTATCTCCATTAACAGGAAAGGTTCATTCCAGTTGGCTCAGAATTGGCTGCTAGTGGTCCTCAGACAGAAAGGTGCAAACAAGGATGCTAGCTTTCTCCTCCATACATTGGCAGGGTTCTCCTCTGGCTGGCACATCTTAACCTACCTCAAGACAGTTCCTACCTAAAGCAGCCACTGCCCATCAGTTCGTACCCATCATCCTTCTTCTGGATGATGAAGCATGACAAGGGCCTTCCCATGGAAAGTGGACCTAGTCCCAACCTAACTGACCTTGAGATGCCTGTGCATCCTCCTAGGACCCAGAGGCTGAGATGAGCACCCTAGCAGCAGCCTGTCCCCATCTATCTCTTGAGCCCTACTTCTTGCCCAGCCTGCACTGACCAGCACCTACTCAACCCTTTCACATGCCTCAATGGGCTTTGTTTATTTAGTCTTTCTCTTCCAGTTTCCTACCCCATCCACAGTTGTTCTCAATAAAGCCGCAAAAAAAAAAAACCCACCCCAAATAGATAAATAAACAGAACCTTTGCATCAGCTCTTTCTCTACTTCCTAAATGGTTCCAGACCACCCCTCCATCATCAATACAACTGTTCATTTGTTCATGTGTAATCAGCTCCACTTTTTACATAATTCAAATTTATATTCCAAAAAGCTATTGATATTTTTGAAATGTGCCTATTCTTTGAGCCTGTAATACCATTTCCAGAAACAGCTCCTGAGGAAATAATAGTGAATGTGTACAAAGTTACAGCTACATGGCTAAATCATGGCATTTTTTATAATAATGAAATGTGGGTAATAACTTTCATTTCCAATAATTAGGGATTAGTTAAGTACATTCTGGCCTGATTTCTTATAATGGAATATTATGCAATAATTATAATGCTACAGCATATTTAATGACTTGGAAGGCTGTCCATTAGAAAAGGAAATTATGGAATTATATGCATATGTAGCTTATAAAAGCATACATATTTAACTCTATATGAAAGTATACAAAAATACAGTGTTCCTCTGAGTCTTAGAACTGCAGATCAATGTTTTTAAGTTTCCTTGTATGTTTCAAATTTTCTACAAGCATCTTTTACTTTTTAATAAACTTTTAAATTTAGAATAGGTTTAAATTTACAGAAGAGTTGTGATGATAATACAAAGAGTTCCTTTGTACCCCACACCCAGTTTCCCTTGTTGCTAACATCTTACATTAGGGGGTCCATTTGTCAAAACTAATGAGTCTATATTGATCTATTATTGGGTTTAAGTCCACACTTCATTCAGATTTCCCTAGTTTTAACCTAATGTCTTTTTCTCTTTCAGGATCTATCAATGATATCCCAAAGGTGATGTCAGGTACCATGAAGATAGTGATCATAAGTGATGAAACCTCAAATACCTGCTGAGGTATCTGCTTTAAGCGAATTAACGAGACACAGGAACTCCTTATTGCACTCCCCTGCCCCACAAGTCTCCCAGGTAAGTTGAGTACTTTTAAAGACTGCTATTAGACATTTAAAAAGTCTTCCAGAACATGTTCTGCTTATTACAGAAAAATGACCCACTGCCGTTGTTGGCCTGGAATCGGTCCATGAGTCTCCACTGTGCTGTCTGGTTTGGGGAGCTGACTCCTTGACCATATTTGTTCCCCCACAGCGTCTACTATGGGAGACCAAACCAGTCAATCCTAAAGGAAATCAATCCTGAATATTCACTGGAAGGACTGATGCTAAAGCTCCAATACTATGGTCACCTGATGCAAAGAGCTGACTCATTAGAAAAAACCATGATGCTGGAAAAGATTGAGGGCAGGAGGAGAAGGGGGCGACAGAGGATGAGATGGTTGATGGCATCACCCACTCAATGGACATGCACTTAAGCAAACTCCAGGATATAGTGGAGGACAGGGACGCCTGGCGTGCTGCAGTCCGTGGAGTGGCAACGAGTCGGACATGACTTTGCGACTGAACAACAACAACATAGTGTCTACACAGCCCTGGGACTCCTCTGCAAAAGTGAACAGAAATGTCAGACCATCCTCCTTAGGAAGAATATTTTGAATTGGAACTTTCAAAATATTTTGAATTGGAACTTCCCACAACACAAGCTCTTAAATAATTGGCAAAGGATAGAACAAAATAACAAGCTATGCTTAAAAGGAGGGAAAACAACTAAAAAACACAAACCTTGTTTTATTAAAGGCTGTCTTCCTCTTTAGGATAGAGTCAAAGTCACTTTGCAGCATGTAATGTTGTGCTCTCTTTGCGACAGACCACTTTTTATACAGAAGAAAAAGAGAAGGCTTCAGTAAGCCACAGAGATTCAATGGATCTCAGTGCCTACGTTCTGTGGGGTGAGGCAGGCTGCAGATTCATCTATTCCATTAAAGGTATACTAGAAAAAACCCAGAGCCATTTCCTTCTGTCAAAACATATTTATATCTTCAAATATAATTTTTTAAAATTTTGGCTAAAATGATCTGAATGAATGGCTGCAGCTTCTAATTTCCATCTTCCACTCATAATGGAAATGAAGGAACAGAAGGCACCTGTATCTCCATTTCTGAATCAACAAATTTTCATTTTAAATTTCAGTGACATACTGAATGAATCCAATTTTGACTTATTTCCCAAAGGATGGTGATTCTCAGATAGCTCCCCTTGCCAAAGGCAAAAACAACAACAACAACAAAAAAGTTGCTTTGCCCACTTGATCCAGGAGTGGATGAGGGATGAGGAATACTTGCTGACACGGCATTTCAAACACTGAATCTTTATGTCTTTTCCCCAAACATCCACACAGAATGCACTGGCATCAGAGGGAATTCTCCTGGGAAATCAATTGTCAATGACAACTTTCCAAAAAGATGTATATATTCAATAAACATGCAGATCTATAATATTTATTTTTAATACTATCTTGAAACTCTCCATGTTCATAGTTTTATCCCATGAAAAGTACATTTAAAAATGAGATACTGAATTTTAAGTCTCCATACTGTATATCTTGACGTGGGTTTTTGCTTTTGTGTCAAAATTTACATGAGAAACAAATATCTTCAAAATTTCACAGGGAAAAAAACAAGGAAGTATGTCTTCCACCATTTTGTTGGTAATGCAAGTTACAAACCTCCCTTCCCAGGTTTTCTAAGACTGACTCATTGCTTTCTCCATCAGTGCCCTGCCATGGTAAATCAAAAGCAGAAACAGTGTACCCATTTGGAAGGAAAGTCTCAAGGCTTTAACCTGCTTCTTCAAGGTAAAACCAAACTTCGTGTGGTATCCCTGGAAATCGGGAGGACCACAAGTTTCTGTGCTATATCTGTTCTTCACTTTGATGCGAAGTGCTGCTTAAAAAAAAAGTACAACTGATGTCTTTGAATGGACAGGTTTTCTGAGCTGTTTGCCATCTCTTCCAGGTGCTGCTGAAAAAAAGCCGATCTTTCTCTGGTGAGTCTCTATGCCTTCAAAATAAGTATCCAGAGCACAGAGTTTGTTTTCTATACTCAAAATCTGGCATATCTAAAGGGTGCAGGACAGACTGCTAGGCTGGGCAGGCTTGCTACAGGAGAGGCACCTGGGGACCCTGTGAATGCCTGGAATAGACAGGCCTTAAGATAGCTCCCCCGAGTTTTCTACCTTCACATTGGGGATGCAAGAGAGGGTCAGAGAACAGACAATCTCCCCAAGATGGTGAACCCTAGTACAGCTCTCAACTTGTTTTTTTTCTCAAGAAACTTCCAGTTTCTAGACTTGCAAGAGCAGCTTGACCTATTAACCCACACGTGCTGCTGCTGCTGCTGCTAAGTCGCTTCAGTCATGTCCGACTCTGTGCGACCCCATAGACGGCAGCCCACCAGGCTCCCCCGTCCCCGGGATTCTCCAGGCAAGAACACTGGAGTGGGTTGTCATTTCCTTCTCCAATGCATGAAAGTGAAGTTGCTCAGTCATGTCCGACTCTTAGCGACCCCATGGACTGCAGCTCACCAGGCTCCTCCATCCATGGGATTTTCCAGGCAAGAGTACTGGAGTGGGGTGCCATTGTCTTCTCTGAACCCACACATGAAGGACACTTAATTCTCTCAGCTCGTAGCTCAAGGTTTGCCTTTTCCCTGATATCCTCCCTCTTCAGTCCACTCAGTCCAGACTGATCTTTTCAAAATATCTTTGACCTCTAAGTCCTTTCAGGTTGACGAGGACCCTGAAGAACCCTGGCTGTGTGAATTCCCTCCAGGATATCTATGTCGCTTGAACTCATTGAGTGAAAGGACATTCACTATCTCTTGTACAGAAATAGACAAAACATGGCTCTGGAGTCCCAGAAAATAAATCTTGCTTGACTTTCACTTACTATCCTTAGATATGTGAAATTAATCTTCATGAATTTGCTCTGGTTTAGGGTAAGTATGCCTAGCCTCTTCATCTGTGATCACACACTAGTTACTCATATTGCTCTAACATCTGATCTCCTTAACCAGACTAGAATTTCCTACAGGGTAGGACAGCCTGACAAATGCTTTTTGTATATAATTTGCTGAATATTCTACTAGCTCCAGTGGAGAAGGAAATGGCAACCCACTCCAGTATTCTTGCCTGGAGAATCCCATGGACAGAGGAGCCTGGTGGGCTATAGTCCATGGGGTCCCAAAGAGTCGGACACGACTGAACAACTAAGTGCACACTCTACTAGCTCCAATAGCTTAGAGTTCATAAAAGAGAGAAAAGAAACTTAGCTGGTTTTGATATTTTACTCTTTATACAATCTTCAATTGCTGCCAGATTTTGACACAGCACAGTGGTTAAGAACATTTTGCTTGGGAGTCTAGTTCCAAGTCCCCAACCTGCCCCTTCCTATCTGTATGATTTTAGTTGAGATACTTAACCTACAAAATAGGAATGATAATAGTTAACTATAAATCTGAGTTGTTATGAGGCTCATAAATAAACTAATGTATTTAATGACCTGAAATACAGGGCTTGCTGTGTATTAAACACTCAATAAACCTTTGTTCTCATAGCAATCATCTCTGGGAAACCTCTGATATCTAGAATGCATCCACAGTTCATATTAGACATTCTCACTATTTTATTCTGGAACGCTGGTGGTATTACTTGCCCTATGGAATGCCAATGATTCAGTTCACTATTATGATTTGTTATTTAGCTTTAAACTTCAAATAATTATGCTTCACTCAGCACCTCACGAACTTTTATTTGATGCCCCAAGTAGCACCACCATCATTCTGTCTTATTCTGTTCTTGCACTACATGCTAACTCAGAGTTTAAAAAAAAAACAAACTACCGAGAAAAAAATTGAGAAAGACTTGCTTCAGGTCAAGCAACTAGTTCATAGATAAATGTGGATTAAAATACAGGGTTTCCAACTCTTAGTAAAAAAATAATTGCCATTTCTTATATCCAAGTAGCCATTAAGCTATCCCTCTACTCCCTAAAGGAGAAGGCAATGGCACCCCACTCCAGTACTCTTGCCTGGAAAATCCCATGGATGGAGGAGCCTGGTAGGCTGCAGTCCATGGGGTCGCGAAGAGTCGGACATGACTGAGCGACTTCACTTTCACTTTTCCCTTTCATGCCCTGGAGAAGGAAATGGCAACCCACTCCAGTGTTCTTGCCTGGAGAATCCCAGGGACGGCGGAGCGTGGTGGGGTGGGCTGCCATCTGTGGGGTCGCACAGAGTCGGACACGACTGAAGCGACTTAGCAGTAGCAGCTACTCCCTAAATCTTCCCCAAAGAGACAGCCAAACACATTCAGTGAAAATAGGAAACCTCTTACACCATGTTTGTACACAATTAATATGAAGGGTAGACCCTAGTTCACCTAATATCTTCCATGCCCTAAGGGATGCCAGGGCTCAAAGTATGAAAGAACACATTTTGGCTGAAATGAGATTCTACTTCCACAAACTTAGGAGTGCTTGACAGTAGAGCCTCAGTGAAAACTCCACTAAACTATCGTGCTCAATATACCCCTTGTCTTCCCTTTGGTGATTTGTTTCATAACAGATTTTTTTAAGTGTACCTTTTGTTAAAAGAGAAGTCGTGTGGCTATTCTAATTTTTTTTTCTCAAAATCAGTGAAACACTGAACCCATTAATCTATTATCACTAGGAACCAAGAAATTTCAAACAAACACCATGATTATTAGGACACTTGCTGCTGTCAATTTCTCACTTCCACAGTTCAATTTTAATCTCTTGCCTCTTAGTAAGAAATGAACAGTTTTATGTTTTAGAGGAAATTCACTCTCCTCACCTGTTTTCAGCCTTCCTTCTTAAAATCTATATTTGGATTCAACAGTCAATGGCCTAAAACATTAATGGGCTTTCCATTGAGCCATTCCCCTTTTTCTCTTTTTGTTTTGCAAATAGGGCTTATTAAATCTTTGCTGTAGGCACCAGGAAGGAAGAACACCGAGAATCTGCTGATGTGAAAGGTTTCAATGAACTCAAGCAAATCATTTGTGATTTGCCACAACTTCCCAGCAGTAAATGCCAAATATGCACGCTGTCCGGATGGCAAATATAAATTCCCATCACATAAAACATAATAAAAGGAAACCAAAACCCCATTTCTTTTCCTACCCTAAGGGGTTTAAGGCAGAGATATGGACTACAGATGCTTTCCATTGATTATATTCAAGTCATTGTGAAGAATGAATCTTTGGTACTAGTACAGCTTGAAGCAAGTCCTACCAACAGTGAAGGAAAGACACTGGTGTATATTTTAGGGCACACAGCACTTCTCTCCCTCAGCTATTGTTCATTCTATTTTAAGCTTAGACGCACATACACACACTTAAATCTAATAACATACAGTTTAAAAATACACAGTACACAATTATGCTTAATAACTAATTGAGTGAAGATATGGACAACAAATCAATATACTCTATTCCTCATGAGTCACAGAAAAGTTAACTGCTTCGCAGGTCCAGACCATGGTTCTGCACGTACACCTGTACTAACAGCCTTTCCTTAATCTGCCTATAATGACAGTAGTGGAGTTTTGTTTGAAACATGTAAACCCACAAAGAAACAGAAAATGGGAGAGAATATACATCAAAACTTTTCAAGTTACAAATGGTTAGTGACACCAAGAAAGCTGAAACTTAAAGTGGCAGTGGGAAAAGCTAGAAACTAAAAAAAGACCAATTTATGATAGACAACCTCCCCTCCCAAAGATGAGAATTTTAAGGCATCAGGTACATTTGAAAGTAAGAGTAAAAGTGGAGCTAAAATATTAGAAGGAATGATTGAAAGACTATTCTAGAAGCATTCAGATGGCCCATCCCCTTCTCCGCTCTTATAGATATGTACCTGACTTTCCCAAGCCTCTCTGTACTGGACAGAGTTTAGGGTGAGACAACGTACTAACATAGCTACTGTTGCTTTTTTCTTCATAGAGAATATTTACACTAATGCTTAGACTTCCGTTAGTTTTCATATTCAGCATCCAGGATCCTGGTAGCCAGCCCAACCAGCAGACTACTAGAAATCTTTCTCTTGGGAATCTAACCTGGATAAGAAGTAAACTATAAAGATGCCAACATCAGGGGTTCCCCCAATGAAAGAGCACAGCTGGACCACTTTACAAGGAAGCCCAGAGGTAACAGCATTCAACAACATGTTCAGGGCTTCTAAATGGCTTTCAAGGCACAGATACTCAAGAATCACTGAGCCAACTCTGTAGTAAAAAAAGTTATAGACCCAAACAGACACTCAATAGCAGGTTGGGAAAAACAAGGACTATGCTGAAAGAAGAACACTTAAAAGAAAAAAAATCTATCATAAATACTCTCAATAATCTACTGATAAAAACAAGAAGAGGACACCATAAGAGAGGAGCATTCACAGAAGAAAAACGTACTTAGATATTATATGCATGTGTATAAATGAATTAAAAACTCAACTACTCAATTGTAGGGTTAGAAGCTAAGGTTAAGGAAATCTCCCCCTAAAACAGAGCTGGAAGCCAGCAAAAAAAAAAAAAAAAAAAAGTAAAAAGAAATTAGAGAAACAAATCCAGGAGTGTCATACTGCAAAGGGTCCTTTGTAGACAATAAAATCCATTCTTGTTAGGTTTTAGCAAAACTATTTCTTACACCACGTTAAATGACATAATCACTGGAAGGGCTAAAGAAACAGATCTGGGGCTGAGTTTTCTGTACAACTCCCAAAGTGCACTAAAGAACCAAGTTACAAAGGGAGCTGCCACCACTGGTAACATCAGGAGACTCCCTTCCTAAGTGGCAAACTGCATGTAGAGTTGCTAAATCCAGAAGCATGTTACTGTTGCCAAAATCAGAGAGGCACAACTATTCTTTTTGGCTCCAAAGTCAGGTTGTGCTTGCCACAATCCATATGAGCAAAATGAATGGCAAGCAGCCTGCTTCTTTACCCTCACAGAGCTAATAATCAAACACTATGATGTCTGCTAATGCTGTCCCAGGGTAAAAAGCCTTCATGACCATGTTTGCTAATAGAATAGGAAGATGTACAGTTGAATCTAAATCATATCTAGAACACTAGCTGCAAGAGAGTCTGAAAGTATATATTATTTAATTTTCCAGCCTCTGAAGTACCCAGAGGTAAACTAGAAGGAAGTTAGAATGGATGTAAGGTAATTCATTACATCTCTCTATCACAATGTTCTCTACATATGAGTAACAAAGTTTCAGAAAGAAAAAGAGGCAAGGGAGAGAGACAGAAGGAGGGGGAAAGGGGATCATGTTCAAAGTGATTAAAGAAAATTTGAAAGAAATGAATTTCAATACTAAAGGAGGCCACTGAGTCCAAGTATAATAGATGAAAAGAAACCACAGTGAGACACATTATTGTGAAATTTCATAACACTGGGGATCAAAAGAAGATTGTACAAGCTTTCAGAAAAAAAAATAATATAGACATCATATAGAAAAGACCAATAATTTGGAAACTTTTGGACTTCTCAACAGCCGTACTGGAAGCTAGGATGCAATGGAGCTACATCTTCAAAAATTTCAAAGGAAACTCATTCCAACTTGGAATTTTATACCTAGCCAAGCTAGCAAGCAGGAATCAGGGCAGATTCACAACATTTGCAGGTGGACAAGCTGTTTGTGCTTAGTGTGCTGCGATGACTGGGCCCCATACTGACCATCATTTGGGGACTGCCCTTTGCCTGTCTCCTGTGTTGAATCTGTTCCTTGTATCTCACTTCCCTCTCTCAGTTATATCCTTGTTCTTAAGGAATTTCCTAAGGAAAGGCTTATAATAACTTTTATGCACAGATACCTTTGTGCAATGTGTTAGCTGGGGCTCCAAATAAGGCCTAAAAACAAGTCAGGATAAAAGACGGCCTTCACCAATGGTGGAGTCCTTCTAACAGAAGGACTAAAATCTCCATGCCAAATTAAAAGATAAATTTAGTGAAAAACTATTTTTTTTCTTTTGATATCTGGATTATAAAATTCTAATGTCTTGAACATACACTGTTTCTTCCATCTCATGACCTTTAAGCGTGAATTTTCCTCTTCCTGAAATAGCCTTCCTGCCCCTTCATTTTCCGTTAACTCTGAGTCATTCTTCTGAGACAGTTCAAAAGTCATATTCTCGGGATAGCCTTTGCACAACTCCCAAATCAGATCAGGCCCCCTTAATAAATGCCCATGGTTCTTTTCCTGGTACCTACTCTCAGTGTATAATTACATATTTCTGAGATTATTTGACTGTGTTCCCCCTCCCCCCACACCCTTTGCACATTAGGTCTTTACAACTATAGCACAGTGTCTTTTGCTCACCTAAGGGTTTACAGTGTCTAATGCAATGCAGGCAGTCAATGAACGCTTCATGCATAAATGAGTAAATAAAAAAGAAAGAAAGAGGTAAGTAGACAGAGAGAAAGGGAAGGAAAACAAGAAGAGAAGGAGGGAGGGAAGAAGGGAGGACGGGAAGAAGGGAAAAGAAAGAAAATTTCTATGTACAAATCCTGAGTTTAGGATTTATTTTTAAATTAAATCAACCCTGTATTATGTATTTGTGTATCTGTCTGTTTACTTTGCTTTAGAAATTTCACAGGTTGCCAGAGGACTTGGGAAATGGGCCAGATGCTCCTATCCTCTAATGGGAAAATCAGAGAAAGAAAGGAAATATGGGGCTGCATCCTCAGAAGGTGATCCTGATTCTGGACCAGCCACAACACACTAGAGACAGTCCCTCTTTCCAGAAGAGCCATGCAAAGGACAGGGTCCATTCCAGGGCCACATCACCCTCTGTGAGCATTTGGAGCGGACTGTCAGAGCAGGTGTCTGTCCCTGCACTTGGACTCAGGTGTTGTCCTGACAGCCCTGAGTGGCTCTGCGGCTCCCACATGGCTCCATCTGGCCCGCAGCCCCAAAAGCTGCTGAGCCTCAGAAGCCACCAGGGAGGATAATGAATGTGAGGCTTGCTGCCAAGATGTTACCGAGCAGGGGCTTGGAGGGAATCAGGAGGGAGCTGACTGGACCCTGAACATTCTCAACTATCAATTACTGCAAATAGAACTCCCACAGTCCTGGAAAGGGAGCGAGATGAGCCTCATTTTTCACATCCCACTGCTCTGAAGAGCTCTTTGGGGAGACGTGCAGTAAGGAGCAAGGCCCAGAAATGGCGCTCTCAGCAGCAAGGTGCGCTAGGATCTCAGCCTCCAGGTGATGGTGTAGGGCAGCCTACTGGCTCAGGTGTTGACGGAGATGTTGGCTGTCCCCAGAT
The DNA here is from genome assembly GCF_054371585.1 of Giraffa tippelskirchi. Classification (NCBI taxonomy): domain Eukaryota; kingdom Metazoa; phylum Chordata; class Mammalia; order Artiodactyla; family Giraffidae; genus Giraffa; species Giraffa tippelskirchi. Next base: position 32,556,379 of record NC_137286.1, on the reverse strand, counting down.
GGTTAATTATGATCCAATGGTAGAAATATTAATGGAGAAGAAAGAGAACCTGACCTTGCACATGATAAAATATAGCTCTAACTACATATATATATATACATATACACATATATATGTATATGTGTGTATACATATATGTATTTTTTCAGATTCTTTTCCATTATTTGTCATTGCTGCTGCTGTTGTTGTTCAGTTGTGTTTGACTCTTTACGACCCCATGAACTGCAGCACACCAGGCTTCCCTGTCCTTTGCAATCTCCCAGAGCTTGCTCAAACTCATGTCCATTGAATCGGTGATGCCATCCAACCATCTCATCCTCTGTTGTCACCTTCTCCTCCTGCTCTCAATCTTTACCGTATCAGAATCTTTTCCAATGTGTTGGCTCTTCCCATCAGGTGGCCAAAGTATTGGAGCTTTTCCATTATAAGTTATTACAAGATATTGAGTATAGTTTCCTGTGCTATATACACTAGGTCCTTGCTGGTTATTTTATATATAGTAATGTGTGTATGTTAATCCCACACTCCTAAGTTATCCACCTCTCCTTTCCTCTTTGGTAACCCTAAGTTTGAAGAACTTAAGCATTCTTAAATCCACTTTGGCATGGCATGGGGAAATGTGTGTGCTCAGTTGTGTCTGACTCTTTGCGACCCCATGGACTGTAGCCCACCAGGCTCCTCTGTCCATGGGATTTTCCAGGCAAGAATACTGGAGTGGGTTGCCATTCCCTCCTCCAGAGGATCTTCCTGACCCAGAGATCGAACCCACATCTCCTGGGTCTCCTGCACTGCAGGTGGATTCTTTACCGCTGAACCACCAGGGAAGCCTGAATTCACTTTACAGATGGAGTAATAAAGGCACACAGAAATTAAGGAATGTGTCCAAGATCACACAGCTAAGATGTGGCAGATCTATGATGAGAACAAAGCCATTTAGCTTCAGAGTCCGTGCTCTGACCTGCCAGGTGTCAGAGATCCTCTGACACTTAGAGGGGTCCTCAAACACTTAGAGTGTCAGAATGAATAGTATATATCGCAACAACAACAAAACCCTATGTATGCAAAATGAGGGTTATTTAAGATGGATGTGTGATCTGCAGTTACAACTAAACTCTTGTGAGTAATCACCAACAAAGAATCCTAACAAATGCCAATTGGGGCAGGTAGGGATACTCACTAGTTCCATACTTCATTCCCCTGGGTTCAAATGGGAATGAAGTATATGTCCTCCCCCACTAATATTTTCCAGAATTTCCAAAGTGAGAGAGTAGACCTCCCTAATGACATTCAATATAAAAACATAAATCTCAGTTAAGGAACAGCTAGCTTTACAATAAAATCTGGGCTTGCACTTCAATCCATTCATTTTTCTTTTGCGGCAAACGACATCTTACAAAAAGACCATAAAATATAAAATCTTACAAAAAGATCATACCATTTGTCTTTTGGACAAATGGCATCTTACACAAAAAACCATATAATGGTAAAATACAAATAAGAATAAAAATCACAGTCAAGGATAATAAAAATATGCACGCAGCATCAAACCAGAGAAAAAGAAAATGATCTTTATCTCTATGGTAAAAGCAGCATGGACTGATTAGGTCATGTTGGAGAATTTGGTCTTTGTTTCAGAAATTAAGTAGGACTATTATAACTAGGTTTGCATTTGAGAAGTAAAACCTTCCTGGCAGAGGTGAGGACTTCCTGAATGGAAAGGGACAGAAAGACAAAGATCAATTTGGAAAGCATCTTGGTGTTTTACGAGAGAGAAGATGTAGGTCTGAAACAAACAAAGCAAAAATGATGAGGATTCGGTGACTGGCTTAAATGTAAAAGGTGAAAAAGAAAACTAGAAGACCAAGTTCAATTCTAAGGTTTCTAGCTCAGGGAAAGAGATAGAGGGTGATACAGTTAGTCATTCATGGAAGGGAAGCCAGGAGGTGCTGTGTGGTGCCTGGATTCAGGTCAGGTGGAAATATTTAATAGGCAGTCTGGCAGGGTAGAGTGGGCAGAGGACCAGAGACAGTCTAGTTAACTGCAGGAGAAGAACCAGGGCAGGCCTGTCTCCTAGGAACAGGAAGTTAATGTTGGTTGCTGCTGCTGCTGCTGCTAAGTCGCTTCAGTCGTGTCCGACTCTGTGTGCGACCCCATAGACGGCAGCCCACCAGGCTCCGCCATCCCTGGGATTCTCCAGGCAAGAATACTGGAGTGGGTTGCCGTTTCCTTCTCCAGTGCATGAAAGGGAAAAGTGAAAGTGAAGTCGCTTGGTCGTCCGACTCTTAGCGACCCCACGGACTGTAGCCTGCCAGGCTCCTCCGTCCATGGGATTTTCCAGGCAAGAGTACTGGAGTGGGGTGCCATTGCCTTCTCCTAATGTTGGTTAGAAGAGCTCTAAACAGATCCCACATCACCAAATTCCCAGAGCATGTGGCATTTTCTTTGGACTATATCCATAGTCAGAGTTGGCTTTGCCCACATGTGTATGCTTTATGGGGTATTTGTTTTCTCACATCTGACAACTCTGCTCACCTTTGAATAACTTCCCAATAGGCCAGTGGGGCAGGGGCCCCCCTCCTCCAGCCTAAGGAACTATTGCATTGTGCTACAAAGTGGCAGCTACCAAGCAGAAGGAGAATATAGCTTCCTGCTTGCATAACTTTCTTGAAACTTTAAAAGCTCCCTTTCTAAAGCTACTCTTTTATTTTTTTTTCAAACTGATGCTCATGAAATTTTCTCCAGCTCCTTCTATCTCATACGCCAGTAACTTTATGATGTTTGCTTTGAGCCTATCTGGCGATTTTTCTCTGTCTCGCAGGTATTAGTTCTGACCTCTAAAATAAGATTCTAAGTAAATAATGCCAAGTCAATATCTATTTTCATCTCAATCCCAACCACTGTCAATATGTCAAGCACCTTTGATGCCTCCAATAAATGCTTTCCTCACTGAAATCAGTCTAATTTATAGTTGGTCAACATAGTGGCATTTTCCAATATCAACAGCAAAGGAGCAAGATACAGAACATAAAAGTGTCCAGATTCTTTCCTTCTGAAATGGCCATTTGATTGACTACAGTCATGCAACTAATTTAAGAAGTCATAGGAAATTCCCTCATGTTATGCTTTTTACCCCCTTTCTATCTGTCCCATTAAGAGTCATTATAAGTGATTTCAGTGTAATGGGCTTATATCTTCTATAGACTGCTGTCCTTTCTCTCTGACTTAAATCACAGCCTGGGCACACTGCATCTGTGCTCAGGGAAAGTGTTCTCGAGGCCTTCCTTCTCTGTTCTAAAGAGCTGTAGTAGCATTTAGGCACTCCCAGTGGTGTGTCCTTGTATTGGGCAAGCTGCCCATGTGCCAGATGATGTCTCATAGCAGTCCAGATACACACAGAATCGAAGTTATACTCATTCACACACTACACAAAGATAGAATTGAAAAAATAAAAATTCTATCAAATGCACAAGAGATAAGGCACTGTTCCAACTACAATAGTAAGTTAAGACACTGAGAACTTTAAAAGTGGCAGCTGGAGCAGTGACAGAATGTGGGCTCTGGAGTCAGGTCACGTGGGCTGACATTCCTGCCCCACTTCTCATTAGCTGTGTTACCATGGACACACTTGCCTAACCTCTCTGGGCATGTGGGTCCTCACTAGTAAATGAGGCAATGGATATATTTCCTTTCAGGGCTGTCTTGAGGATTAAATGAGATAATTTATGTAAAGAGATTAAGACAGTTCCAGAACACAGAACTACAGAACTCACTGAACATTAGTTACATTAATGTTTATGTTTATCAACATTATTCTTATCACAAACCAAAAGAGAAGAGTCTGGGTATCTGTGGTAGGCTGTCTCCAACATCAGAAATCCAAATGCAGGATGAGCAAGAGAACTTCTGAAATGACTGTCTTGAGCAGAGGATGTCATAGATGAATTCTTCAGCCCTTCAATTTCAAAATCCAGAATCCTCAGATTAACTTCCTGACAACCTGCTGGCACTTTTTAGCTGGTTTTGCATTAGCCACGGCTGTTTCCCACACTTTGATGATCCTAAAGGCATGACTGACTCCAGTTTTGCTCTGCCAAGGAACTGCCTATATAGTTGTTACTAGACACTATCCCCTAATCACTGTCATCTGTTATAGGTTTAATTTCTAATGGAGTTATACAAAGGAGAATAGATAAGAAAAACAAAGGCAGCACTTGTATGTGGACTGATGTTAAGGGCACAGTGTGGTTTTAGGTTCTGATTCTGGAGTCCTGGGGCAGCTGCTTCTTTGTTTTATTTATTTTGGCTATGCTGCGTCTTCGTTGCGGCACAGGCTTTTCTCTGGTTTTGGTGATCAGGGGCTATTCTCCACTTGCGGTGCATGGGCTTCTCAGTCATGGCTTCTCATTGCGGAGTATGGGCTCTAGGGCACGTGAACCCAGTAGTTACGGTTCCTCGGTTTAGTTGCTCCGTGGCATGTGGGATCTTCCTGGATCAGGGATCAAACCCCTGTCTCTTGCATTGGCAGGAGGATTCTTTACCACTGAGCCACCAGGGAAGCCCCTGGGGCAGCTTCTTATTTCAAGAACAGAATCTGCTGTCAAGCTCCTCACAGTCAAGGAGATTACATAGAGCCACTTAAGGTATTAGAGGGGCTTCACAGGTGGTTTAGAGGCTTGTGTGTGTGTTAGTCACTCAGTTGTGTCTCATTCTTTGCGACCCTGTGGCCTGTAGCCCACCAGTCTCCTCTGTTCATGGAATTCTCCAGGCAAGAATCCTGGAGTGGGTAGCCATTCCCTTCTCCAGGGGAATCTTCCCGAACCAGGGATCGAACCCGGGTCTCCCACATTGTGGGCAGGTAGATTCTTTACTGTCTGAGCCATCTGGAAAGCCCCAAGGGGCTTATTAATGTTCAGTTACCTGGATTCCATTCAAACCTGCTGAAAAAGAATCTCCTAGGAGAAGGGGGAACCCACGAATTTGTGTTATAACAAGCAGGATTTCATGACATAAAGTTCAAGAACCACTATTCTAGGGCTTCATAATTGAGTAGAGAACACACACATACAAGCTAGTCTAATGCCAGGCAGTCTTTGCTAGATGCCATAATAAAGACAAGGAGTACAGAGTCTGAAGAAAAGAGAGTGTCATCCCAAACAGGGAAATCTAGGAGGACTTCCTGGAGGGAAGCTTGTGTAGCAGTGAGGAAGACAGCAGAAAAAGAACTGGGCTGGGAATAAGGAGCAGTGGAACACAAGTATGTCACCAGAAGAGGGAATCAGCTAAACAGAGCCCCCAGGAGTAAGTCTGGAATTTGTTGGAGCAGATAAGTACAGCTGGGGCCCAAGTGAGTGGCTTGTGGGGAGGGGGTTACTGGATGAGAGACAGGATGGGAGGTCTTTCAATAATGCTGGATAGGACCTGGGTTCCAGTGTCTCTCCAGAAACGGCTGTGGACAGCTTCTGCAGAGGGGTCATGAGCGGATCTGAGCTTTGAGAAGTTGAGCCCGGTCTGGTGAATCAAAGGGTAACTCAGACCCATAATCCCTTATCCATTTTCCAAAATCCAAAAAGCCTTGGAAACAAAAAGATGGTTTTGTACTTCAATTGATGGAAAACCTGCCACAAAATGAAGTGGAGTTACCCATAGCCATTATTTATTCAGTTGACTGTGAATCTTTATGAATCCTGTTGCAAAAATATTAATGTTTCATTAGGGGTGCTGCCCCCAATCCCCATTTGGGGATATCATAATATTTAGTTAATATACTATGTACAATTTCAAAATATATCTGGGAATAAGGTTTTGATAAAGAACCACAGACCTTTATGGGCTTCCCTTGTAGCTCAACTGGTAAAGAATCCGCCTGCAATGCAGGAGACCCCAGTTCGATTCCTTGGTTGGGAAGATTCCCTGGAGAAGGGATAGGCTACCCATTCCAGTATTCTTGCGCTTCCTCGGTGGCTCAGACAGTAAAGAATCACCTGCAACACGGGAGATCTGGGTTCAATCCCTGGGTTGGGAAGATCCCCTGGAGGAGGGCATGGCAATCTACTCCAGTACTCTTGCCTGGAGAATCCCCATGAACAGAGGAGCCTGGCTGGCTACAGTCCATGGGGTCACAAAGAGTCGAACATGACTGAGCGACTAAGTATAGCACAGCAAAGCATGGACCTTTACAAACAATGGGAGGTGTACTGCCTGTGATGCTAAGAAACCAAGGAAACCTTTTAAGAGGCGATAGAGAAGCGTGAATAATCAGTGCCATCTTTCCTGGCAACCAATTTTCCAGGACCACTTAACTGATGTGGAGGTCTGTGTAAAAGGAAACGTGTCTTTGGAATAGAGCTTCCCAAGTGGCTTAGTGGTAAAGAATCCACCTGTCAGTGCAGGAGACACAGGAGACAAAGGTTTGATGTCCGGGTTGGGAAGATTCCCCTGAAGGAGGAAATGGCAACCCGCCCCAGGATTCTTGCCTGGGGAATCCCGTGGACAGAGGAGGCTGGCGGGCTACAGAGTTGGTCACAAAGAGTTGGATAGGACTGAGCACACAGGTATGCTTTTGGACAATCTGACACTTAAAATTCCTCCTCATTATTCTTATCAGTCCTTACCTCCCTATCTCTCCAAGCATAAACAAGCAAAGCCTAGGACGCTGCAAATTGAAAAACAGATGGTGAACCAACATAGACAGAGGTCGCTTCACCTTTACACATGTATACATGTGTGTCTCTTTACCTCAAACTCAGCAATCTCAAGGCTGCAGAGCTTCTTAGAAATCATTTAGTTCAACTCGCTCATTTCCCAGATGAGGAAAATGATGCCAGAGCAGGTAAGTCATTTGCTAGATCACTCACATCAGAGGTTTGCTCAGAGTTTACTGAGTATCGCAAGTTTCCATCTCTCACCACAGTCTCTTCTAGAGCAAGGAGTCTGTCTACTGTGACTAGACACTGCCTTGAACAAAGGAGTATTTAACAAATACTCCTTGACAGTGATCCTCATTAGTATAATTGCACCACCAGGGAATATTACTGAAACTACAGGCTTTTCTAACTAAGGACCAAAATGTCAAGGGATTTAGGTTTAAGTTTAGGCAATAACAATGGCTCATCTGAAAAAGAAAACTAAGGAAATAATCAAAAGTGTTTTTTTTTCTTTAAAAGCATTAAGTTTCTATAACAGCATTACGTGTTAGATAAAGATAGATAGATGCACATACAAACTCTTAGAAAAACCAGAAGGACATAGAACTAGAATAATTGCCTAAATTCCACAAAATGAAGAGTTTCTAAGCTTAGAAACTACAGAAGAAATGACAATAGAAAAGATAACTGTTTACATTGTCATCTATTTTTGTATGGTTTTGAAAGATAATCACCAAAACACAAGGCAAAAATACAAGAGGAAATATTCTTAGCAAATATTTCTTATATAGGCTGCATTCTTTTCTTTAAAAGAACCCACACAAATTAGTGGGAAAAATACCAACATTCTTAATAAAGGACATAAAACAGATGTTTCCTAAAAAAGCAAATACCTTCACTAAGCAAACCCATGACCAAATGTTTAGGCACTGAACAGTGAAACACACAAAAAACAGCAGTACTACAAAAGTTGCCTACAAATTGGCACTGATCAGAAAAATGATAATAACCAAATGCTGGTGGAATATGATGAAACAGACATCATATATTACTATTAGCAACAATTCTGGAAAGTTACTCGGCAAACTCTAGTTCTTCAAAATATTCATATCTTTTGGAAATCTAGCCTAAAGAAATAATAAAATCTGTAAACTTAACCTTGAACATGATATTTACTGCACCATTATTTATGGGGCAGAAAAATCATAAACAACCATGATACACAACAATCTGGCAAAAGATAAATAAATCATGAAGTATCTATTCAAAATGATTATGCAACCAGTGAGATGCTGTTTAATTAACAGGAAAATGCTTATCACTGTGATTAATGAAAAGATTAGGAATCAAAATGGTTTATAAAGAATGACTATAACTTGGAAAATAAATGATATTAACCTATGAATAGAAAAAATCAAAGCTTGATTGGAAATTTTAAAAAATGATTATATCTGGGTGGTGAGCATGTAAGTCATTTAATTATTTTCTTATTAATTTGTGTTTTCCAAAATATCTTTGGATATTTTGTATAGTTTGACTTGGAAATTTATTTCAACTAAATTAAAGCACTGTATTAAATAAAAAGCCAATACTGATTTGTTTTCCTTCATATCCCAGTAAGAATGTCAAAAGATACTTCTTAGGAAATGATTTTAGAAAAATATATTTTTAGGAAGTGATTTTTGAAAGTTCAAATTAGCATAGCTAATACAGAGATATCTTACTTAATCCTTAAGAGAAACTGCTCTGTGCCAGGAAGAATCTGAATTGCTTTCCTGCCTCACTGAATCATGGTAACAAACTGGTGAGAGGGGGTGTTATAATTATCACTATCTTACAAAAGGCACTGAGAAAATGGTTAACTTACTCAGATGTCACACATCTAACTAAGAATTCTGAGTGATGCTCTTAAACACATACTATGCAGCCACCTATTGACCTCTGACCTGAGAAGAGGTCCTTGGATATCATTAGAACCAACTCTCATAAAGAAAGAAGTACAGAGAATTTAAGTAACTTGCCATACAGCAAATTACCCAATAGGGAAACAGAGCATTTTACTTTGGCCACCTGATGCGAAGAGCCAATTCACTGAAAAAGACACTGATGCTGGGAAAGATTGAAGGCAGGAGGAGAAGGGGGCAACAGAGGATGAGATGGTCAGATGGCATCACTGACTCAATGGACATAAATCTGAGTAAACTCAGGGAGATAGTGAAGGACAGGGAAGCCTGGCGTGCTGCAGTTGATGGGGTCACCAAGAGTCGGACATGACTGAGCAACTGAACAACAACAAATCAGAGCACTATGTTTCGCAGATTGTAATTTACAAACTGCAAGAAAGGTTAAAATGTATGCATACAATCTTAGTGCATCTGCTCAATTTTGTTTCTAATATGAAAATTTTCTTTTTGCATCTTTTTAGTATCTATACTAAGACATATTTCCCTGAAGTCCTAAGGTTAGCACATCTCAAGTTCTTTCCTCTCAGTTCTATTGGAGAGCTACATTTCAACCCTGCTGGGATAATGCTGTCATGGAAATGCCTTTATTAAAGCACCTACTGGGTGTGGTACCACACCAGGGTCTGTAGAAGAGACTCCAACCGAACTCTGAGCTATAGGAGAGCTGCAGAAGAGTCAAAACAAAATTTGCCAACAGCAAGAAAGAAACTCCGAGTTTGCGGATTTTCTAATCTATCATGAAGTCCAAAATCAACTCCAGGTTTTCCTCCTCACATCTGATACAGATTAAGAGAGTCAGACCCCTGTTGGGAGAGCTCTGCACCAAATAACTGGGCCAAATGACAAGAGAAACTTTTGTAAAATTGTTCCCTTGAGCTACTGTGGCTTAGTCATGCCTAACTTTTTCAGTGTGCTATTTAGAGATTTCTGGACCTGTCTTCATGGGATCAAATGAGGAAAAAAATGAAGTCCATACCAGACTCTGAAAATGACAGGATTCAACGATGTTACCATAAAAATCATGAAAACGAATTATCTCTCCATCCAATCCTGAAGCATCAGCTTGGCCTATGAAGCAAGCATATTGTATGTCTTCTCTAAAGGAACCAGGACTCCCCACTGCCTTGCTTTCACTAAATATCAGAAATAAATGATGACCAGCAACACCTAAAGCAGAGATGAAGGCAATAAAGATCGGGATGTCTGCTTAATTGGTAGAAGAAGGAGCAATTCTGCTTGTGGCAGCATAAACTGTATTATCCCAGGACAGACTGAGTCTTGAAATTTATAACTTAAAGCAAAACATTTATGTTTAAAAGCCAAATCTCAAAACTGAGAATCTAATTACTAGTCTTATTTTAAATAAATAGAGGAAAAATAATTTATTTAATTGGCATGTATAGGTTTTTTGTTTTTGTTTTTTTGTTTTTGGCTTTGTTCCTATTAAAGAGTAAGATTAAGTATAGAGTATATTATCATTTTCTTTCATTATGTTTTCTACAACTAAGTTTCTCAAATCCAGTCTGATGCAAACAACTATTAAAATCATTTAGACATACATTTCTTTTAGATTTAAAAGAAAAAGAATCCCACAACATGCCCACCATGATGTCATGCATGTATTAACGAATGAGCTGATAAATAAATAAGACTGGCAATACCATGTGAAGGCTAGGATTTGGAACAACGAAAATATTTACAGCTCTCCAAGTGGAGTGTAAAGTGTTACAACCACTTGGAAAATTGTTGGCAGTTTCTGATACAATTAAGCATAACATTCCTATGACCCAGCAATTCCACTCCAAGCTGTGTACCCAAGAGAAATGAGCTCACATCAAAGACTGAGAATGGAATGTACAAAGCAACTTTATTCAAAATGATCAAAAACTAGAAGCAAACCAAATGCACATCAGTGAGAGAATGAATAAACACAGTAGTGCGTATCTCTACATCTCAGCAGTAGAAAGGTACTATATACAACACAAGCAACAACATGGATTATTCTCAAAAGCATACTAAACAAAAGAAACCAGACCTAACAGAGTGAACCCACATTGTATGATTCCACTTATACGAAATTCATCAACAGGCAAAACTAATCTATGGTGAGAAGAGCCAGAATAGTGGTTACATCTGAAGACTGAGGCCTTTGCCTGGAAAGGGGAACAAAGGAGCTTTCTGAGATGCCAAAAATGTGTTCTATATCTCAGTCTGGTGGGTATTCAAATGGGTGTTCACATGTGTAAAATATCATTAAGCAGTACACTTGCATGTATACATTTCACTGCACATGTGTAATCTCTCAGTAAAATAATGAACAACACTGAAGACATTGGTTTTCTTTATTAATGAAAGATTCTATAAATTCTATAGTACTTTCCAATTTTCAAAAGTTTCACATATGTGATTTTTTTAATCATTTACCCTGATACTTGTCCCTCCCCTCGCGCCCACCACTGATAATCATTAGTTTGTCCTTCATATTTGTGACTCTACTTCTTTTTGTTTTATTCCCTAGCTTGTTGTATTTTTTATATTCCACATATAAGTGATATATAGTATTTGTCTATCTCTGTATGACTTATTTCACTTAGCATAATGCCCTCCAAGTCCACCCATGTTACGGTAAATGGCAAAATGTCAGTCTTTTTTATGGGTGAGTAGATGACAACAGTGAACACTGACATTCTAGGAAATCAGTGAACTAAGATGGACTGGAATGGGTGAATTTAACTCAGATGACCATTATATCTCCTACTGTGGGCAGGAATCCCTTAGAAGAAATGGAGTAGCCATCATGGTCAACAAAAGAGTCTGAGCTGCAGTACTTGGATGCAATCTCAAAAACGATAGAATGATCTCTGTTTGTTGCCAAGGCAAACCATTCAATATCACGGTAATTCAAATCTATGCCCTGACCAGTAACACCAAAGAAGCTGAAGTTGAACAGTTCTTTGAAGACCTAGAAGACCTTCTAGAACTAATACCCAAAAAAGATGTCCTTTTCATTATAGGGGACTGGAATGCAAAAGTAGGAAGTCAAGAAACACCTGGAGTAGCAGGCAAATTTGGCCTTGGAGTACAGAATGAAGCAGGGCAAAGGCTAATAGAGTTCTGCCAAGAGAATGCACTGGTCATAGCAAACACCCTCTTCCAACAACACAAGAGAAGACTCTACACATGGACATCACCAGATGGTCGACACCGAAATCTTTCTTTGCAGCCAAAGATGGAGAAGCTCCATACAGTCAGCAAAAACAAGACCGGGAGCTGACTGTGGCTTGGATCATGAATTCCTTATTGCCAAATTCAGACTGAAATTGAAGAAAGTGGAGAAAACCACTAGACTATTCAAGTATGACCTAAATCAAATCCCTTATGACTACACAGTGGAAGTGAGAAATAGATTTAAGGGACTAGATCTGATAGACAGAGTGCTTGATGAACTATGGATGGAGGTTTGTGACATTGTACAGAAGACAGGACTCAAGATCATCCCCAAGAAAAAGAAATGCAAGAAAGTAAAATGGCTTTCTGAGGAGGCCTTACAAATAGCTGTGAAAGACAGGAAGCGAAAAGCAAAGGAGAAAAGGAAAGATATACCCATTTGAATGCAGAGTTCCAAAGAATAGCAAGGAGAGATAAGAAAGCCTTCCTCAGCTATCAATGCAAAGAAATAGAGGAAAACAATAGAATGGGAAAGACTAGAGATCTCTTCAAGAAAATTAGAGATACCAAGGGAACACTTCATGCAAAGATGGGCTCAATAAAGGACAGAAATGGTAGGGAACTAACAGAAGCAGAAGATATTAAGAAGATGTGGCAAGCATACACAGAAGAACTGTACAAAAAAGATCTTCATGATCCAGATAATCACAATTGTATGATCACTCACCTAGAGCCAGACATCCTGGAATGTGAAGTCAAGTGGGCCTTAGAAAACATCACTACGAACAAAGCTAGTGAGGTGATGGAATTCCAGTTGAGCTATTTCAAATTCTGAAAGATGATGCTGTGTAAGTGCTGCACTCAGTATGCCAGCAAATTTGGAAAACTCAGCAGTGGCCACAGGACTGGAAAAGGTCAGTTTTCATTCCAATCCCAAAGAAAGGCAATGCCAAAGAATGCTTAAACTACCGCACAATTGCACTCATCTCACATGCTAGTAAAGTAATGCTTAAGATTCTCCATGCCAGGCTTCAGCAATATGTGAACTGTGAACTTCCAGATGTTCAAGCTGGATTTAGAAAAGGCAGAGGAACCAGAGATGAAATTGCCAACATCCGCTGGATCATCGAAAAAGCAAGAGAGTTCCAGAAAAACATCTACCTCTGCTTTATTGACTGTGCCAAAGCCTTTGACTGTGTGGATCACAATAAACTGTGGAAAATTCTGAAAGAGATGGGAATACCAGACCACCTGACCTGTCTCTTGAGAAACCTGTATGCAGGTCAGGAAGCAACAGTCAGAACTGGACATGGAACAACAGACTGGTTCCAAATAGGAAAAGGAGTACATCAAGGCTGTATATTGTCACCCTGCTTATTTAACTTATATGCAGAGTACATCATGAGAAACGCTGGGCTGGAGGAAGCACAAGCTGGAATCAAGATTGCTGGGAGAAATATCAATAACCTCAGATATGCAGATGACACCACCTTTATGGCAGAAAGTGAAGAAGAACTAAAGAGCCTCTTAATGAAAGTGAAAGAGGAGAGTGAAAAAGTTGGCCTAAAGCTCAACATTCAGAAAACTAAGATCATGGCATCCGGTCCCATCACTTCATGGCAAATAGGTGGGCAAACAGTGGAAACAGTGGCTGACTTTATTTTTCTAGGCTCCAAAATCACTGCAGATGGTGATTGCAGCCATGAAATTAAAAGATGCTTACTCCTTGGAAGGAAAGTTATGACCAACCTAGACAGCATATTAAAAAGCAGAGATATTACTTTGCCAACAAAGATCCGTCTAGTCTAGGCTATGGTTTTTCCCGTGGTCACGTATGGATGTGAGAGTTGGACTATAAAGAAAGCTGAATGCCAAAGAATTGATACTTTTGAACTGTGGTGTTGGAGAAGACTCTTGAGAGTCCCTTGGACTACAAGGAGATCCAACCAGTCCATCCCAAAGGAGATCAGTCCTGGGTGTTCATTGGAAGGACTGATGTTGAAGCTGAAACTCCAATACTGTGGCCACCTGATGCGAAGAGCTGACTCATTGGAAAAGACCCTGATGCTGGGAAAGATTGAGGGCAGGAGGAGAAGGGGGCGACAGAGGATGAGATGGTTGGATGGCATCATCAACTCGATGGACATGGGTTTGGGTGGACTCAGGGAGTTGGTGATGGACAGGGAGGCCTGGCATGCTGCGGTTCATGGGGTCACAAAGAGTTGGACACAACTGAGCGACTGAACTGAGATGTACAGTATATGTACATCTTCTGTATCCATTCATTGGTTGATGCACACTTAGGTTGCTTCCATAACTTGGCAGTAAATGATACTGTTATGAACATTGGGGTACATGTATCTTTTAGAATTAGTGCCTTTGTTTTTTTTTATATATACCCAGGAAAGAATTGTTGGGTAACATAGTATTTCTATTTTTAGTTTTTTGAGAAGCCTCCATACTGTTCTCCACAGTTGCTGCACTAATTTACAACCCCACCAACAGTGTATGAGAATTCCCTTTTCTCCAAATCCTGGTCAACAGTTGTTATTTGTGTTCATTTTGATGATAGGCATTCTGACAGGTGTGAGGTTATATCTCATTGTGATTCTGATTTGCATTTCCCTGATGATTAGCAATGCTGAGCATCTTTTCATATGCCATCTGCATGTCCTCTTTTGCCCATTTTTTAAAGTTTTTTTGATGCTCAGTTGTATGAGCTGTTTACATATATTGGATATTAACCCCATATTGGTCGTATCATTAGCAAGCATCTGTTCCCATTCAATTGGTTGTCTTTTTGTTTTGCTGATGGTTTCCTAAGCTTTGCAAAAGCTTTTAAGTTTATTTAGGTCTCATTTGTTTGTTTTTGTTTTTATTTCCTTTGCTTTGAGGGACAGATTCAAAAAAATATTTTTAACATTAAATAATTTGATATTTGTGTATCCAAAAGCTGAAAATCTGACTATAGGTAAGAAATACCTTTTTTTTTTGGCTAATGAAAGGGTAACGCTTTAGCTTCAAGAATGTCCGCTGTAAAATTGCTTCTTACAAGTAAAAACTAGAAAAACAAATCTGAGTGTCCAATGATAGGGTTTTGGTTACGGGTACCTTTATGTGTTAGAATACTATACCTGATGTAAACAAAAATGTTACCGTAATATATGCCATAGACAAGGAAAGATAAAATCTAGCAAAAACAAAAGCCAGGTATAACAACGTTTATGGTCCCTTTTGTAACTCATCCAGCCCAGCATTCCTCATGATGTGCTCAGTGTATAGATTAAACAAATGGTGACAGCACACAGACCTGTCATACTCCTTTCTCAATCCTGAACCAATCAGTTGTTCCCTACAGGGTTCTAACTGCATGAGTTACAACCTGGAATCAAGATAGGTGGGGGAAACATCAACAACTTCAGATAGGCAGATGATAACTACTCTAATGGCAGAAAGCAAAGAGGAACTAAAGAGCCTCTTGATGAAGGTGAAGGAGGAGAGTAAAAGAACCAGCTTAAAACTAAATATAAAAAAAACTAAGATCATGACATTTGGCCCCATTACTTCATGTCAAATAGAGGGGGAGAAGGTAGAAGCAGTGACAGATTTCCTCTTTGGGGGCTCTAAAATCACCGCAGATGGTGACTGCAGTCATGAAATCAGAAGATGTTTGTTTCTTGGCAGGAAAGCTATGACAAACCTAGACAGTGTGTTGCAAAGCAGAGACATTACCGACAAAGGTCTGTATAGTCAAGGCTATGGTCTTCCCCAGTGGTCACGTAGGGTTATAAGAGCTGGACTGTGAAGAAGGTGGAGCACTGAAGAATTGATGCCTTCAAACTGAGGTGCTGGAGAAGACTCCTGAGAGTCCCTTGGACAGCAAGCAGATCAAACCAGTTAATCTTAAGGGAAATCAACTCTGAATACTCTTTGGAAGGACTGATGCCGAAGCTGAAACTCCAGTATTTTGGTCATCTGATATGAACAGCTGACTCATTGGAAAAGTCCCTGATATTGGGAAAGATTGAGGGCAAAAGGAGAAGAGGGAGTCAGAGGATGAGATGGCTGGATGGCATCACTGATGCAATGGACATGACTTTGGGCAAACTTCGGGAGATGGTGAGGGACAGGGAGGCCTGGCATGCATGCTGCAGTCCCATGCTGCAGTCCATGGGGTTGCAAAGAGTCAGACATGACCAGGTTGACTGACAACAACATGGTCCCTTTTGTACAAGTATGTTTGCTGAAAAAGTAACATTGAATATAACAGGCTTTATCTTTAGGTGACATAATTTTTCAAGTCAGAAAATATCAAGACATAGTCTGTAAGAATGATTGTAAAGTAATAATAAAATTAGACAGTGTATTTATTTTTAAAAAGTGTAAAGAGCTACATAGAATCAGTCTTGAGGAAAGCAAGAAAGCAGAAAGGCACTGGCTGCAGAAGGAGTCCATTGTGGCTGCTTCACCAACCACTTAATTTTCCTCACTTACAGATTTAAAGTAGCAGGATCTTTTTTTGATCAAAATCTGAACAAGATCCCCTATACATAATACAGGTAAGAGCAGGGGTGGATGGTGGGCACACACATGTTCATAAAACCCTTCTACCTACTCTCCACCTCCAAACAGGTAAGAACAGACTTGCTCTGGTAGGAGGAGGGGAAAGATGCTGGTCTCAGGAATCATGCTTTGCTACACCCTGATGTATCTTCAAGTTCCAAATGACACAGTGTGAAAACCAGCATTCTATGAGACAAATTCAAGCTTCAAGTGTTAAATGTTCCATATCTTCAATCTAACTTGAAGGCTTCTTTCCTCCTTCACCTATGAATATGATCTTACATAAATCTTTTTTTGGCAAGACTGGCCTAGTTACTGATACCAAGGATGCCTTGTATAACCCCGATTCCCTCTTTACCCCAAGGCTCCAGTGCCCACCCTTTACTATATTACTGGTCATCCTTGAAGGCTCAGCTAAATATCCACACCTCCTGGTATAACTTTCTAAGTAACACCGACCTGGTGAGAACTGTCTTTCCCAGAAAGATCACTACTCTATAGTGAAACAGCCATTCGCTTGGCTAATGAAATTAAAAATTCTCCATTAGTTATCTATTGCTGCTAATGTAATAAATAACCATTCACTTAAGCGTCTGAAAACAACACAATCATATTACCTTACTGTTGGTTAAAAGTCTGCCACTGGGCCAAAATCAAGGTGTTGGCTTTCCTTCTAGAGGATGTTGCCTTGCCTTTTCCAGCTTCAAGAGGCAACCCATATTCTTTGGCTCATGGGTCCTCTTCTCTATTTTCAAAGCCAGGAATGGTTCTTCACTTTTAGGGAATATGACTAGGTTGGACCTACCTATATAATTGAGTAACCTCCGTATCTCAAGGTCTTTAACTTTAGTGACATCTGCCAACTCCCTCTTGCCACATAAAGTTACACAGTCATAGGTTCTGATGACAAGGGTTCGGACATCTTCGGTGGGGCCTACCACAAATGCTTCTCTAAGCGTCCCAAGAGTGAGGACCACTTCGCTATGTTTTGGGTCACTTTACAGTGCTCTAGATGGCTGACAACTGATTATCAAATATTCATTAAAATCTTTTGGTAAAGTACTGATTACCTACACTACTTGTCTATCTCCCAATTAGTCTTGGGGGACTCTTGGTTGAGTTCAATCAGGCCTTTTTTCCGATCAAGGGAGAAAAACATGAGGAAGTTAATCAAGAGATAAGATGTGATAATATCTCCCAAGGTGAGGGAGCTTGATGAGAAAGGTAGAGCTGAGTTTATGGAGATTATTGCTTCATTTATACCTTTTTCTGTTTGTAAATAATTCCATGGGCTCTTTGTATAAACACCCAGGGTTGTGGCAGGTCTAAATTCAACCAGGAGATCCACCCTAGAATTTCCACCAAAGATCACACTGAGTTAAGCAAAGGAATTCATAATTTATTTAACTCTGAATAGCTTTTGCATTTAATTTGAATTCCGGTGTATCTCTGAAAGATATCTAACAACAACATTGAAAAGTAGCTTCCAGCAAGCAAACTTGTAAACATTTTATCAGAGGTTCAAAAAAAATGTTTTATTAACCAAGGTTTTTAAAAATTGAACTTCTCTGAATTATCACATGTGCACTGGTCTTCCTATAAGATTTCCAGATCTGTTAGAACTCTCATTTTTGGCATTTGCACTTGATATCTGGTTCTTCTTGGCTTTTGGTGTTTTGTTGAAACACGGTTGAGCATGGATCGGACAACCTGCTCAGAGACTCAAGGTAACACAGGCACACTTTGGTACTTGGGCTCCTGTCTAAAAACTCTCCTCTACCTGCACAAGTGCCTGGGCAGTGTTTCTCCAGTGATCCTTGACACATTGCTTTACATTATGCTTATTTAACTTTACATTTTATCTCCTATACTATTTGAGAACAGAATTTTCATCTTGATTTTCTGTACAGTCTATTAGAGAAAGTTGTCTATAAATACATTTTTCCTCCAGTTTTATCACAATGCAATTAACATATAGCACTGTATAAGGTGTACAGCATGATGCTTTGACTTTATACATTGTGAAATGATTATCACAATGTTTAGGGACCATCCATCATCTCATATAGATACAAAATTAAAAGAAATAGAAACAATTTTTTTCCTTGTGATGAGAACTCTTAGGATTTACTCTTAACTTTCAAATATAACATATGGAAATGTTACTTACATTTAGCATATTATACATCACATCCCTAGTGCTTATTTATAACTGAAATTTATACCTTTTAATCACCTTCCTCCAATTCGTCCTTTCCCCACTCCCTGCCTCTGGTAACCACAAATCTGGTTTCTTTTTCTATGAGTTTGTTTTTGAAGTATAATTGACCTACACTATGCTAGTTCCTGGTATACCACATAGTGATTCAATATTTCTATACATTTCAAAATGATCACCATGATAAATCTAGTTACCATCTGTCACCATCCAAAGATATCATAATTATGGACTATATTTTCTATACTGTACATTTCATACCTGTGACTCATTTATTTTGTAACTCAAAGCTTATACCTCAGTCTCCCTCACTTATTTATCCCCCTACCTACCCTCTTAAGTTCTCTATAAATATTGGAGTGATGTGTTACAACCGGTACATAAATGAAACTCCAAAATTTAATATGCTTAAAAGTTTAGTCAGAGATGACCAGAACAACCAATGTGAAATCTCTCTTTTGTGAAAAAGAAAACCTACACAATAAAAATGCTTTATTTTGTTATCTGCACCTTAGGGATATAACACAGAAGGGTAAAAAAAGAACATGAACTTCAAAGTTAAAAACCCAAGTTTAAAGCAAAGCTTCACCATTCACTCCACTTATAAATGTGGACAAACTATATATCATTGAGTTTCAGAGTTCCATCTATAAAAATGGGGATAGCGCTCACTTCATAGAACATTTTCTAGTCTTAAATGAGAATTTATATATATACATATAGTTTTATATATATATATATACATATAACTATATATATATATATATATAGCTTATTTTATCTTTCCTACTGTGTTTCTCTCTCCTATCCCAACCAGGTTTTGACATAGTCCGTTTGGAGCAAGAACAGTGACATTCAGTCACACAACTCAAGAGCTGGCCTCAGGGCACAGGCAAAGGCTGCCAGACGCTTAGCACCAGGAACAGCAGGCTTGTGAGTGACCTTGTCACTCATTCGTATAGAACCAACAGAGTTAAGGAACTGAAATAAAATATGTTCCCCAAATCCTACATGTCCAGTCCAAACACTGACCAGCCCCCTCCACCAGTTATTGAATTGGTTTTATGGAATAATATAGGTGACTAAATCCCTCTACAACTTCACACCTACAGAGTTAGGTCAAGCACCCCATCTAAGTGATAGGGAGTCAGTGCTCTAACACTACCTTGATTCATCTAAAGCAGATCTATTTGACTATAACCAGTGGCTGGAAAGTTACCCTGTCATTTGAATACTGGCTATCATGAGGATGCTGGAAGACTCAGCCTGAGGGTTTTGAGTCCTGGCTTTGTCAAGAGTGGCAGTGTGGATGTGGGTAAATCACTTGTTCTCTTTGTGCCTCTGTTCCCCAAATATAAGGCTGTTCTTTCCAAACAGAATTCTGTGATTTATTGGAATCTGCCATGGTTTTGTGCATTTTTTTAATTTTTATTGATGATCAGAAAAGGGACAAATGAGTGGAATCTAAAAAATAAAACTAGTGAATGTAACAAAAAAAGATGCAGACTCACAGATACAGAAAACAAACTAGTGGTGACCACTGGGGACAAGGAAGGGGGAGGGGACAGATAGAGGTATGAGATTAAGACGTACAAACTATTATGCATAAAGTAAATAAGCTACGAGGATATATTGTTCAACACATGGGATATATCCAATATTTCATAATAACTATATATGAAGTATAACCTATAAAAATTGTGACTATGTTGTATATCTACAACACTTATCAATTATACTTCAATAAAAATACAATTAGGGAAAAGGTACAAACTAGCAGTTATAAAATAACTAAATCACAGGAATGTAATGTACAACACAGGGAATATAGTCACCATTTTATAATAACTCTGTATGGTACGTAATCTATAAAAATATAAAAATCCTATAGTATTGTAAACTACTATAGTGTTGTAAATCAATTATACGTCAATACATTTTTAAAAAGAAGAAGAAAAGGGACAGATGAAAAACCATCTTAAACAGGATTCAGACTTAAAACATTTACCCACCCAGTCTTCGGGGCTATTTATTTGAAAGTCTCTATGGTGGCTCAAACATCTGAAGGCTTGAGTTCAAATTTCAGTCTTGCCTGTGGTGGCTCAGATGGTAAAGAATCTGCCTGCAATGCAGAAGACCCAGGTTCAGTCCCTGGGTTGGGAAGATCACCTGGAGAAGGAAATGGTAAATCCACTCCAGCATTCTTACCAGGAGAACTCCATGGACAGAGGAGCCTGGCAGGCTACAGTCCATGGGGTCTCAAAGAGACAGACATGACTGAGCGACTAACACTTGTACTTGGCACACAAGGGAGCCTGAGTCAGATTATTTACATTTTCTAAGCGTTAATTTGTGCATCAATAAATTGGGCCAATGTAGTCTATGTAGAGGAGTGTCATCTTACATGAGGAACATGGGAAAGTGATCATGAAGTGCCTAGAATGCCGCTGATGGTCAGTACAGTTTTGTTGAATCTGAGTCTTGCTCTGCACTCCCCACTCTATGCATCTGGTCTTTTGTTCTCCTGTCCCAGTCCATCTAAGAAGCAAACCTACAGAAACTACAGGAAGTCTGCTGTTCTGATCTACAAACAACATGGAACTCTGGCCCTGCGACCCATGGAGCATAAGCGCCAAAGGAGGAAGAAAGCCCATGAGGCTAGTTGTCCCAGGCTAGTTCTACATGTTGTACGATCCTCTCCCAGCTAGAATCCCTGTTGTTTCTAGAACATTGGTTTTCACTTACTCCAACAAATAAATACTTAAGACACTGTGTGTGTCAGTTGCTCAACAAAACCTTGGGCGAACAACAGAGGGTCTGCTTGTGGTTGAAGCTCTAGTAGCTGTTGGCTCCTACACCTGAGCACCTGCAAACATACCCTTTGTAGGAGACGGTGCCTAAGTGCAATGGGAGACAAACTGTGGGCCAGAGAAACCCTCCTATCCACTGTAGCAAGTGATGGTGATGGAAACTTGAGAGGAAACACTTGGAGTAGAAAAAATGGACACATTCATAGAACATTCATCAACAATTTCCAATGATCATTTATTATATACTTTCTCTAAAAGGTGAATGTATCCTGATTAAACATGTATTTCCACTGCTGCAAATAATCA
Source organism: Giraffa tippelskirchi (assembly GCF_054371585.1). NCBI lineage: Eukaryota > Metazoa > Chordata > Mammalia > Artiodactyla > Giraffidae > Giraffa > Giraffa tippelskirchi. Next base: position 32,534,706 of record NC_137286.1, on the reverse strand, counting down.
GATTTTCTTTAAAAAGTCCATGAATGGTAAGTCTATCACCCTTTTATTTAGAGATCTGAGAATGGTCTCTACTCAATTCAAACATTAGTACTGTAACATGAATATTATATTTAAAATTTGCATATAAATTGCCCCATTAGACTAAAAATACACAAGGTTAAAGACATATTAATGATATTCCACAATACATAAAAATTTAAAAACCAAGTATGATATATTTGTACATTTTAATTTAGTCTTTTCTTATGATGCTATTTTAATGATTTTTATGTATAGCAATCCAATCAACAGGTCAGAAAGAGTGACTATCTCAACTATCATTAATTATGATCTTTTGTGTGCAAAAAGTATATTTAGTTTTCTACCTTACAGAATTTCAAATACAGACTACTGTATATTTCAGTAATATTTCTCTTTTTTATCTGCCATCTTATTTTTTAAGTCACTGGATTTTGATATTTTTAAGGATTGCCTTGTTAGGAAATCTAATCTGAAGATGGAATATTTGTGACAAATTTTAATGTAAGAGCTACAGGAAAATGAAGGATAGAGCTGAATCACAAGGTTTTCATATCCCTCACTAGAGCAAACCTTGCTAAGCCAATTTCTAAGCAGGCAGGTTTGATGGACGTTTTTCCTTTTTCTTTGCCGACAACTGCTATGTATGTGTGCTCAGCTGCTCAGTTGTGTCCTACTCTTTTGTGACCCCATGGGCGGTAGCCCACCAGGCTCCTCTGTCCATGGGATTTCCCAGGCAAGGATACGGAGTGGGTTGCCAATTCCTCCTCCAGGGGATCTTCCCAACCCAGGGATCAAACTTGCATCTCTTGCATCTCCTGCATCAGCAGGCAGATTCTTTACCACTGTGCTACCTGGGAAGCCCAGGCAACTGATAGAGTAGGGAATTATTAGGTCAAGGAGATGAACTGTCTACTTCACTTTTTCTCCCAAGAGGAAAAACAAAGAAATCAGAAACTGTTCAAGAATAGCAAAGATACAGATTTGGAAGTATTTAAAAAATAAGTTTAAAAATACATATGCAGAAATTAAATTTTTATTTTGAAACTTATAACACAAGGAATTGCTTTAATTATAATGTAGCATATAAACAGTATCATACACAGCTGTCTATATCTATGCAGTATCACCTCAGTTATATAAAAATGCCTTGGAAACATGAGGAATGATTGGAAAAACACACTAAAATGTTAGTATTTGAAACTGGAATTTCTAAGAGTCTTCAAATTTTACCTGATTTGTCTTCTTCTCTATACTTTTTATTTACAAATTTTTTAAGAATGAAAAGGTATTGCTTTTAAATTTTAATGTAATTAATTTTAAGTTAATTAATTGACACAATTTTTTAATTAAAAAAACTAAAGTTAGTCAGCATGAAATGTTCTTGTATTTGAAGGAATTATACCAGTAACACTCTTTCCATGAAAAAGACACTGATTAGTCTCTTTTAAAAAAAGTTCACCAAATCCTTTTTTCCCACTTTTGGCAGGTGCTTCCTTCTATTCCCTCTTCTGAGTCTTCCTCCTCCTGTTAGCTCTCTGAATGTTGAGCATCCCAGGTCCGTCTCTTGGCTATACTCTCTTCCTATGTGATTTTAACCATCCAATGGATTGCTTTAAGCATCACTTCAATGCTAAAGCATCCCAAGTCTGTCCTCCAGCCCACATTTCCCTGAGCTCTGGGCTGCAACCGACGACCCAACAGTCCGATCAAGGTGTCCATCACAGGTCTCTTCAGCAATAATATTGCCAAATAGCATCACTCATTTGCTATCTCCTCCCTTTTCCAGTCTTTCCTAATCCACACCTCCTGGAGTCTTTCACCTTTATAGTAAATGGTATAACTAATTTAACTCACAGCACAACAGTAGGAATTATCTTGATTCCATTCTTTTCCTACCCGTCTCACCCAAATCAATCCATAATCAACTTGTTAGTGGCACCTCAACATATACCCCGAATCCACCACTTTCCATCACTTCTGTGGCTTCCACTTGGCCACAGCCAATCATATCTCAACTGAACCCTGCACCAGTTGCCTAAATGGTATACATTGTGACCCCATTTGTCTTCATGGCAGCAGGAATATAAAAGATGTCATGTTATATCTTTGCTTAAAACTTCCTCTATGCCCCGTCATCCACATGATAAATCTAAGCTCCAGATCATGCTTGACAAGGCCTTATGGGCTCTGGACCCACCAACCAACTCACTCTCATTTCTTCTCCACTCCCATTGTGCTCCAGATACACTGACCTTTTTTGGTCCTTGAATTGTGTCTCTTTTTGTCCCTTCTGCCTGGAAAGCACTTTTCTATGACTGTCTACTTAGAAATGGTCCTTCACCAACTACTCCAACCAAACAGACCTAAAATTTCCTCATAAAGCTTAGGTTGTGCCAGGACCACCAGGCCAGCAGCTCTCTTGAGGAGACGCCAATAGCCCTGGAGGAGTATGGCTAGGCTGAGCCACAGTGCTGGCACAAAGCAACTAGTCCCTCCCAGTCGTCAGGTTCCACTTTGGGCAAACCACATCACCCCTAGTAGCTAACTCAAGATTACACAGCTCAAGGACAGTGTTAATGGGATTTGGCAGAACATAAAAGGAAACCAGAAATTACAAAGGAAAATGCACTTGAAATAGAGACAGGTAAAATCCACAGTAGTAGAGTCTGTGCCAGCTAAATGCATCAAACCATATTTGCATTTCTGTGTGATCTTTAGGGACAAGCAGAAAAGAGATGCAGAGTCACTGAAGTATGTCTAAATTTGTTAGAATCTACATTGAAACTGACTCAACGATTTCTGGAAAATCAGAACATGGGGCATCTATAAGGATCAAAGATGCTCCGTTCCGGTTACATGGGGTTAGCCTTGAATAAGGTCTGTTTACAGACTTGAGGCCTGCCCACAAGGAACCCAGCCACAGGCGCCGACCAGTCCTGGCAGCATGTCGGGAACAGACAGCAGTGCAGTCCACAGGGCCCCATCCACGTCATCCTGTGTCTCTCACAACAACCCTGAGTCTTCCTTCCATGGCTTTATCCAACGGAAACTGATGTCCTGGGATTTTATAATTCCACCGAACAATGAGCTACAATGGTAAGATCAGACCATGTCTTTGTATATAAAGTTGCGGTCTAGGAAAGGGCGGTGTTTTGGAATTCAGGAGATGGGCTAGTCCTGGTCCTCTCATCCACCAGCAAGGGTGACCTTGAGCAAGTCCCCTAACTAGGCCTTAGTTTCCTCTTGTGTAAAAATGGGTATAATAATAGTTTTTGCTCCAGTCCAGGACTGTTTTGAGGAGGGACTCTGACCTCTGATCACATCTCCTCTGGTTCACATCACCCATACACACTGCCTCACAGTTCTCCCCACACAAAACACATTCCTGCCTTAAACCCTTTCACTTACTGATCCCTTCCCTCCATACCCAGAGCCTGTCCATCACTTCCTTGAGGAAGGGAGGAAGGGCTTACATGTCCTCATATTAGAGAAGCCTTCGCTGACCACCCCGAATAAGACCGTGGTCTGTCTCCAATCCACGCTGCCTATTCCCCTACCCTGTTTTACAGTCTTCCATGGAATACATTTCTTCTCCGTCTGACATATCTGTTGGTTTTTCTGTTTTCTTATAACTAGACTGTCAACTGTATGAAAGCAGGGATTTCTGTCTATTGCCTGGTACTCCTGAAGCCTAGTACAGTGATTGGCACAGGGCATGCCTTTAAACACTGAACTAATAGAGGAAAGAAGTGACTAAACTAACTGAATGAATGAATGTATTATGTTTATCACCTTCTAGTCCCTTCTGGGTCTGATTACCATAAGACAAGTGACTATAGCATTCTTGGTATCAAAATCTGTGTCTTTAATCAGAGTAACCTTTGCGGCTCACAATTTTGTGTATGTTAGCAGATCACAAGATAGAAAACACACACATATATATGATAATTAGTTATTAAAGGCTGATTTTAACAACATAAATTTTAGCAAAGCCCTCAAGCCTTCTACCTCTATTGCTTACACCAGAGATGTTAAAAAACCATCACCACTCAGAATTGCCTTGGCTGTGCAAAAAGTCAGAAAGTAAACATAAAATTCCTCACAGGAGAGGAATCTCACAAGAGACAGTGAAAGAGTTTCTGAACAATTCAGTGGCCACCTGTGAGAAGGAAAGAAGGGAAAAGAATGAAATGGTGGTGATACAGCTTTGTTGTTTAGTCGCTAAGTTGTGCTGAACTCTGTTGTAACCCCATGGACTGTAGCCCGCCCAACTCCTTCTGTCCACGGAATTCTCCAGGCAAGAACACTGGAGTGGGTTGCCGTTTCCTTCTCCAGGGGATCTTCCCAACCCAGGGATTAAACCCAGGTCTCCTGCGTTGGTAGGTGGATTCTTTACCACAGAGCCACCAGGGAAGCCCGATACAGCTTTAGCTGTATCCATAACATTGAGAGAGAAAATGGAGAAAACATGGCAAAATATTAAATCTGGTAGCTTTTTATCAATTTAAGCTATTTCATAACTAGAGGGGGGAAAGGAAGAAAGGAATGAGAGGAGGGAAAGAGGGATGTCTCCATCCCAGAGACCAGGATGCGCTATCTCAGTTTCTCAAAGACGGACAACACCTTAAGTCACCCAGATCAATCTGTTTCCACAACATGGGTACAGTCACATGCCTGCCTCACAGTCTCTCTTCCACTGTCAAGGCCTTCTTCCATTTCCTGGAGTGAGCATCCAAGCTTGTATTCTATCCTCATGCTCATTCCAGCAGGCTGATGTGCAACACAGGACCTCACAGAGCTCAAAGTCCAGAGAGTTCTTCAGTTCCTCCTTGTCTCCCTCTCAACATCTGTGTGCTTTTTGGGAAACCCTTCATTTAATTGAAATCAGCCTCTCTGTTGACTTCTACCCATTGGTCCGTGTGTGCTCCAGTCACAAGGGGCTCCTCAACCTTCCTGCCCACAGGGCAGCTTTCCAAACACTGCAAGACAGCAAGTGCATCCCCTTGAGTTCTTCCCATGTTAAACTTTACTGCCTTGTGCATTGGGAAGAGAGAAGCTCACCTACCTACCAACAGCAGACAGTATCTGGTATGCAAGGACCATCATACTGGTATTCTGCATGCATGTGTGCGTGCCCAGTCACTGCAGTCGTGTCTGACTCTTTGTGACCCCATGGACTGTAGCCTGTCAGGCTCCTCTGTCCATGGGATCCTCCAAGCAAGAATACTGGAGTGGGCTGTCGTGCCCTCCTTGGTATTCTGCATGCTGCTGCTGCTAAATCGCTGCAGTCGTGTCCGACTCTGTGCGATCCCACAGACGGCAGCCCACCAGGCTCCCCCATCCCTGGGATTCTCCAAGCAAGAACACTGGAGTGGGTTGCCATTTCCTTCTCCAATCCATGAAAGTGAAAAGTGAAAGTGAATTCGCTTAGTCGTGTCCGACTCTTCGCGACCCCATGGACTGCAGCCTACCAGGCTCCCCCGTCCATGGGATTTTCCAGGCAAGAGTACTGGAGTGGGTTGCCATTGCCTTCTCTAGGTATTCTGCATAAGTAATGTTATTTTTCTATGTACCCAATCTGAATAAGCAATTCATGGAACTTAAACATTTTTTAACTGCTTGAGATATGAGTGAGATTTGAATTTAACGTGACTATTTTGTTATAGCTTTAAAAGATTAGTTTTTTTCAATTTAACAATGTAAGTAAAAACAATGTTAAGATATGTAAGGTATCTAGATGGATGTTATTGAGAACACTTGATAGGACCATTTGGTATTGTAATAGGTAGAACTGGCTGGGTGAGATTTATAATGGATGACAAGAAATGAAGTCAAAGAAATGTGAAATGCAGAAACTAGCATTTGTCAAATAATTGTTAAAATCTATGACTAACAGTGTATTTCAGTTTGCAATTTAGATGTATTTCTACCTATTTAAAAGTCACACAGCCTTGTCTTAAGTGCAATACTTTATCTAAAGGTTTAACCAACAATTTATTAAAAGGACAAGATGATTTGGAATGGCAATGGCTATAAGTGATTGAATATTAGTGTGCTAGATTACAGCTACTCAAAGTGTGGGCAGTGGACTAATACAGAGACTAGTGTGCTCTCTGGTCCTATTCTGTAATAAGAGAATAAACTGACAAAGAATCTTCAGAAACTTTTGCATAACTTGGATGGAGTAATTTTATGACTGTTGAATCTAATAACACTTAAAAAAAATGTGGATGTGTCTTTTTTCATTTCATTTTTCTACCAATTCATTTTTACTCTGTCTACTAAAGCAATGGTCCAAGCAGACTGGGAATTCAAAAACGGATCCTTCAGCACACAGCTATTTTGAGAAGCCAGCGCTAGATTAATTGGAATTTGAGCTTTTTTTCTTTCTGAAAGACAATTTTTTCTTTGCAGTCCTGAGTTATGTGCCCAGTTTGAAAGCTTCAAAGACCTACATGGCCAGGAGATGGGGGTAATGAGGGAGTAATGCACAGAATCATTAATGCATATGAAATTCAAATTATCTTAAAAGATGCAGAACAAGAGAACTTCCACTGAAGGATTCCACAAAAAGAAGTAGCTCCCTGATAGCTCAGTTGGTAAAGGATCCACCTGCAATGCAGGAGACTCCGGTTCGATTCCTGGGTCGGGAAGATCCCCTGGAGAAGGGATAGGCTACCCACTCTAGTATTCTGGCCTGGAGAATTCCATGAACTGTATAGTTCATGGGGTCGCAAACAGTTGGACACAACTGAGCGACTTTCACTTTCAACTGTTACAGTCGCTCACTCCTTCACTGGTCAAAGGGAAATTACTCCCTCCTGGCTGGGGGGCCACAGTCCTGGAAGTAGGAAATAAGGACCACTTAATAAAGAATGGGTCATCTCTGTTTATCCTGGGCTACTTTCAGAAGAGAAAGACCATATCCTCATTTAAAACCCTAGCTCACAGGTACACTGACAGGAAGTGGAGGAAGGTCTATAAGGCAATTAGTCTTCATTAGAAAAATTTTAAACTAAACAATTTAAAAAGTGAATTGCTTTGAAGTAGTCTAGAACTTCCATGTTTAACCTTGTGTTTTAAAGGCATCAGTTAAAAACAATAAGTGATGAAATCTTTTCAGTCTTTGAAAGAACTCTGCTGTCTTGCTTCATATCTTGTGTGCATAGTTGCTCAGTCATGTCCAACTCTTTGTGACCCCATGCATGGACTGCCAGGCTCCTCTGTCTGTGGGGATTCTCCAGGCAAGAATACTGGAGTGGGTCGCCATGCCCCTCTCCAGGGAATCTTCCCAACCCAGGGATCTACCCAGTCTCTCACATTGCAGGCTGATTCGTTACCATCTGAGCCAGCAAGGAAGCCCAAGAATCCCTTCTTCAGGGGATCTTCCCGACCCAGGAACTGAACCAGCGTCTCCCGCATTGCAGAAAGATTTTTCACCAGCTACCACCAAGAAAGTAGAAATGGGATAAAGAGGTTGCCAGGACACAGGTTTGAGGATGCAGGTAAGGATTCAAGAAACACTGCGGCGGATGGGCAGCATTTCCTCCTCTGTGCCCCTTGTGTTTTGATGTCAACATGTCATTCCTTTTTAGCTCCTCAGAGTTACTGGGATTTACTAAGTCTTAAATTATGCATCATATTTCACTGTTATTTGGTAACAGACAGTACAGCTGGTATCAGAAAATATGCCACTGTGATGGAAAAAAATGAAGTTATTTAAAATTAATTTCTCATGGATTTTTATCTTACTGATACCTTCATTTCTGGTGGCTGAGGTCAATATTCTTCTAATTAATCATTTGTCATTCCAGGACTATCTTCCAAGTTTGGGTCACAAGATATATTTGAGAGTATTTCTTGATCCTTCATTCATTTTTCAGTACAACAGATTAGTACCACTTCATTATTAATATGGATAGAACCCTTTAATATACTCTCAGTCACACGATTGAGGTATGAAATTTATGTCTTGGAGAGTCAAATGGTTGGCTTTGTGTTTTTCTCTTTTTTTTTTAAACGAAACTTCAAAATCCCAGGTGATGCAATGATTTCTTTTACTGTTCTTTGTAAGTGAATGGAAGGAAAATCTGCAAACTGATGACAATTATACATCTTCAAACACAGACTGACTATATCATCCTCCTTCCTAAAGAAGCTATCCATCCCTTTCTTTCCTCACTTAAGATCACAAGATAAACCTGTGTGCTAGGGCCTTGGCCCCTCACAGCCCTGATGTGGTTCTCTCAGGAGGTCTGTCTTTTCCATGATCTTTCTTGTATGAGTTGTCACAAAGACTCTTTATTTTGCTTATCTTTTGCATTTAAAATGTACATTCAAAGGATGGCCCATGCATGATTCTCTGATGGAGATTTGCAATGATGGATCAAAATTTATGAGCTTGCTTTGGCATATTTCAGTATTTGTTTTTGCATTTCAGTATTTCACTCAACCATTTCCAATGGATGTGGCTCTTAGCTTCACAACTTTTGCTCATTTTCAGAAAAAAATTTCCTTGACTGTTACAAACATGAGTACCAGGCAGCCGGATGGCTGCGAAGCAAAACATTACTCTCCCTCAGCTTTCACCATTATCACCAGAAGTTATTTATCACAATGCTTGGGTCAGCACTGTCTTTTCTGAGAAGCAGAGAGGGGAATTGTGGATGACGGCAATTTGTCATGTTTCTCAGAGCTTAACAAAAACATACAATTGTGTTTCACATCATTACTGTATGCAGAGGTCAGGCATGGAGCTCCCAGCATTCCTGTAAATGCTGCAGCATTGAGATGGAACAAAAATGACTGTATGGAGATAAGGGCACAAGGACAGGGCTTGGCAAATTCTTTCAGCTATGGTTTGAAACCACACACTGATATAATTCCTTCAGCTACAAGAAGTGAGGTGTTCAAGAGCCAAGCAGATAGTCCACCAAGTTACCAAGATGTTACATACAGGGTGGGGCTTAGATTCTTTCACAGCTAAAACAATGGAACAACTACTATCCCCAATAATGATGATTACTATTACTATTACAGTTTTAATATTTCAACCTAATCCAGTCACCAGAAGGAACGGGCTCTTACTTACCAAAAAAAAGACCAAAACAAAAAAAACCACATTAGATAAATCATTTGGACTTTTAAATATAGTCCAGTAAGAGGAACATCGGAGAAGGCAATGGCACCCCACTCCAGTACTCTTGCCTGGAAAATCCCATGGATGGAGGAGCCTGGTAGGCTACAGTCCATGGGGTCATTAGGAGTCGGACACGACTGAGCGACTTCACTTTCACTTCTCCCTTTCACGCACTGGAAAAGGAAATGGCAACCCACTCCAGTATTCTTGCCTGGAGAATCCCAGGGGCGGCGGAGCCTGGTGGGCTGCCGTCTATGGGGTCGCACAGGGTCGGACACGACTGAAGAAACTTAGCAGCAGCAGCAAGAGGAACATACAAATTTTTAACTTTGCTTCATCCTTCTAGAGAAGAGGCTAAGTGACAGACTTTTTCTTTAAGTTATAGAAATTAGCATAAACTATGAAGTCTTGATGCATTTATACAAATAAACAGTCTTCCTCTCCTTCCCCTCCACCCTTTCAATCAATACTCACTCGTACAACCACATAATACTATAGTTGACTGTCCATATCCACTGAAATTCATAGGTGCAGAGGGCTGACTGTTATCGTTGTGCTCTGCCATTCTGCATAAGGCATTTGAGCATCTGCAGATTTTAGCACCTGCGGAGGCTCCTGGAAACAACTGTTCTGGGATACCAAGGGATGACTGTAGTTCTAATCCAGCTCCAAGATAAATAATCATTACCAGGCAAAGGTGGAATTACAAGTGAGTCACTGAGTCAATCAATCTCTCCCCTTTCCCTCCCTGGCCTAAGTTTTACATAACAAAAAAATAGATAAAATAAGAACCTAAAAGAAAACTGCTGTGATCATAAAAGAACCAAAAAATATGCTTTAAACTTTCAGAAATTCACTGACATTTCAAAACTGGTTTTATAATAGCATTCAGCAGACAGATGCATGTCCTTTTAAAAAAATCACTGTTTCAACTACTATGGTTAAAATGCAGCTATAAATTTGATTTTAAAGTCACTACCAGCAAAAACTGGAAGAATCTAATAGATATACACCCTGGTCAGAGAGAGATCAGCCTTTCACTGAAAGGACTAAGGCAAAATCACTCCCAAGAAATGTAACACACAAGGTGTTCCACTGCTGGATTTTGGTTAAATGTAAGTTTCATGATACAGGAATCAGATGATATCTGCCCAAATTGCTATGAAAGCTTAACTGAACCTAGAGAAAAGTAAAATTGACCAATTAGAGGGATCCAATTCTTACCTCTGATTCATAAATCACTTGTAGAAATTTGACTTAAACAGCCAGATGGGTGCTCTTCTCAAAGCATAAATCACATATACCTTTTAGAGGCATGATGTGGATAATACACCAAAAGACCAGAGACATCTCCCTGACCACACCTGGAGTATATCCATCCAGGCTTTGCAACTATGTAACTAGTCACAGCAAAATTTCTGATTAAAGACAAATTTTCATTTCTTCAAGAAACTGAATTCCTACCTGACTGCAGCTGCTGGAGTATATCTGGAATAGATTTGTTTTGAAGTACACGGGAGAAGTATTTTGTTTTATTAAAAACATCTTTGTTTTGGTTTCCAGAAAATTTAAGGGAAAACTCAGGGTCTAGATTAAAATGCCTCCAAAGTTCACCAGCTCCTATGAATTCCCCCTAGAATCTCAGATGCTCGGGGACCTGACTTCTCAAAATGTGATCCGTGGGCCAATAGCATCAGCACCTCTGAGAGATTCTGCATACTGAATTCAGTTCAGTTCAGTTCAGTCGCTCAGTCGTGTCCGACTCTTTGCAACCCCATGAATCGCAGCACGCCAGGCCTCTCTGTCCATCACCAACTCCCGGAGTCTACCCGAACCCATGTCCATTGAGTCAGTGATGCCATCCAACCATCTCATCCTCTGTCGTCCCCTTCTCCTCCTGCCCCAAATCTTACCCAGCATTAGGGTCTTTTCCAATGAGTCAACTCTTTGCATGAGGTGGCCAAAGTATTGGAGTTTGAGCTTCAACATCAGTCCTTCCAATGAACACCCAGGATTGATCTCCTTTAGGATGGAGATTTGTTTTAATAAGATCTCAGAAGACTTGCATGCACATTCAGGTTCGAGAAGCACTACTTTAGGGAACCCATCCTTTATAGATTAAGGATCTCTCCAACTTAGGAATTAGAGATGGTTAATTCCTGAACACCCACATGACCATTCCTAGACCATACTTACTTTCCAGAGGCATCCTATCACAGATAAACTAGGGATAGCACAGAGCAGTCCTATGAAAGGCTGAGAAAAATCTGTCCCTGCACAGGAAGCAGAGTGTAAGGAAACCAGAGGAGGAGGGAGAAAATGCATTTGGACCCCTGGTGCACTTGGTAATTTCCAAGGAGTTAAGGAGTTGAGCAACTCTAAGCTAGTAAGGAGGAGAAGGGGACGACAGAGGATGAGAAGGCTGGATGGCATCACCGACTCGATGGACGTGGGTTTGGGTAGACTCTGGGAGTTGGTGATGGACAGGGAGGCCTGGCGTGCTGCGATTCATGGGGTCGCAAAGAGTCAGACACGACCGAGCGACTGAACTGGACTGAAACTAGGAAGGAAAAGGTTATACTGAACAACTGCAACAGGCTTCTGCATCATGGCAACTCATGCAGTGATACTGCAGAAAAAAAATCTAATACTGTCAGGAATGCAACCAAATCTCGAGGAAAAGGGGAAAGGATAAAGTAGCCAAAAGTGTGTTTGATTTCCTGTATCTCACACACATTTTGACAAGGTACTGCAACCCATCTGAGAACAGGGGACTCTATATATTCTTCACTGAAGCCTGTGAGAAAAAGCTGTCAACCAGCAGGGCAAGTTCCAAACATGGAACACAGCAGCAGCCCTCCCCAAGCACCAGCAATATCGTAAACACCCAAAGATAACCCACAGGGGTTTCCAATTTCCATTTCCAATTAAAAATTAACTGTATCTAAGCCCTGGAAAAACTAGATATCCACATGCAAAAGAATGAAGCTTAATACCTACTCCATACTATACACAGAAACTAACTCAAAATGGATCACAGACTCCAATGTAAGATGTAATACTTTAAAAATCATGTTATAAATCTTTGTGACATTTGAATAGGCAACAGTTTCTTAGGTAAGGCACTAACAGCATATGAGATAAAAGGAAGGATAAATTGGACTTCATTGAAATTAAAAGATTTTGCGCTAAAAAAAACACCTTCAATAAAGTGAGGCGACAATCTATAGACTGGGAGAAAACACCTGCTAACTGTGGATCTAATAAGGGACTTGTAACCAGAATATAAAGAACAACTAAACAATAAAAAGACAATGCAGTTTTATAAATGAACAAAAGATCTGAATAGATACTTCTACAAAGATATACAAATGGCTAATGAGCACAGGAAAAGATGCTCAACGTTATTCGTCCTTAGGAAAATAGAAATCAAAACCATAATGAGATATCACTTGATATCCACTAGGATGACTAAAATAAAAAAGACCAAAATATGAAGTGTTAGTGAGGATGGAGAGAAATGGAAATATTTGCTGACAGGAAAGTAAAATGGGGCAGCCCCTCTGGAAAACTATCTGGCAATTCCTTGAAATGTTGTATCAGAATATGCAGTTATCATAAGATCTAGCAATTTCACCCCTAGGTAGCTACCCAGGAAAAAAGACGACACATGTCCTCACAAATACTTGGATACTAATGTTCAGAGCGCCACTGGTCATGAAGGCCCAAAAGCAGACACAACCCCATATTAGTTTTCTGTCGCTGCTGTAACAAATTACCACAATCTTAATGGCTTAAAGCACATGTTTATTATATGAGAGGCTACAGGTCTCACTACTTTCTGGAAGGATTTAGGGAAAATTCATTTCTTTCCTTTTTCCAGCTTCTAGGATCCACTCACTTCCTTGGCTCATGGAATCTTCCTCCTTCTATCTGCACAGGTAGCAATATTGCCTCTCCTTGATTCTTCTCCCATAGTCACACCTCCTTTGACCAAAGACATGAAAAACTTTCCTCTCTGAGGGAATCATGAGATTAGATTAGGTCCACCAGTTAACTAAGGGTGTGTGTGTGTGTGTGTGTGTGTGTGTGTGTGTGTGTGTGTGTGTGTGTGTGTGTGTGTGTGTGTGTGTGTGTGTGTGTGTGTGTGTGTGTGTGTGTGTGTGTGTGTGTGTGTGTGTGTGTGTGTGTGTGTGTGTGTGTGTGTGTGTGTGTGTGTGTGTGTGTGTGTGCGCACACAGTTGAGTCCAATTCTTTGCAACTGCATGGACTGTAGCCCGGCAGGCTCCTCTGTCCATGGAATTTTCCAAGCAAGAATACTGGAGCAGGTTGCCATTTCCTTCTCTAGGGGATCTTCCTGATGCAGGGATTGAACGTGTATCTCTTGCATCTCCTGCATTGGCAGGTAGACTCTTTACCACTGCACCACCTGGATGATCTCATCTCAAAAGGCCCTTACCCTTAGCTACACTGGCAAAGTCCCTTCTGCCATGTCACAGGACATGGCATCTTTAGGTACTATTATTCTGCCTTCACTGATTCAAATGTCCATCAGCTGATGAAGTAACATACAAGTGGAGGTATATTCCTACAATGGAATATTACTCAGCAATGAAAAGAAATGGAATACTGATAAATGCTACGTCAAGGATGAACTTTTAAAACATTATGCTAAATGAAAGCAGTGGTCAAAAAGACTATATCATTCTATTTATATTGAAATGTCCAGTAAAGGCAAGTCTGCAGAGACAGAAAGTAAATTACTGGTTGCCAGGGAGTGAGGAGTGTCTATCAAAGGCATAGTTTTTGGGGTGGGGGTGTGATAAAAAGAGTTATGAAGAGACAGTGATATTTTCATAAGTCTGTGAATATATTAAAAATGGAGTTATACACTATAAATAGGTAAACTCCATGGTCTATGACTTACATATCACTAAAGCTATTTTTTATTAAAAAAAAAAAGGTAGGTGGCAATAAGGGGACAAAAGAATGGCCTCTGATGGGGCTTTATTTAAACTCTGTCAATACTAACTTACAGTCACTGTCAAAGGAGTTGGAATCACAGGGTGTTCGTGATGTGAGGAAGCCACTGATAATCCAAAGAATCATGAAAACATTTAATTTTTAAAAATGGTGTGATTAGTTCTTTTTAAAAAAAGCTAAACAAAAAAATTAATTGCAGACATACAAAATCTTGTTCAGTTGGTGAAACAAAAGAAAGGAAAAAAGTTTAACTAAGTGAAATACTCTAGAATTGGTAGTCTCAAGTTGCTGAAGAATAAGGATTTATCTATTCAATACAAATGCCTTATTAGAAGACATAGCCTGAATTATGCATCATTCTAGTACTGTCTGCTCCCTTCTGATAGCACCTTGGACCGTCACTGACTGCTGACAGATGAAATATGGGAAAGCAAAATCATAACGATGCAAAGGGCCAACTCATCAGAAAAGACTCTGATGCGGGGAAAGACTGAAGGCAGGAGGAGAAGGGGAAGACAGAGGACAAGATGGTTGGATGGCATCACTGACTCAATGGACACGAGTTTGCACAAACTCCAGGAGATGGTGAAGGACAGGGAAGCCTGGTGTGCTGCAGTCATGGGGTCAGAGAAAGTTGGACATGGCTGAGCGAAGGAACAACAAAAAATCGTAACATCTCACTGGTGAATATTAATTGCCAAATACTTGGTCTAAATGTTAAGCTTTGATTTTATTCTAAACTAAGAGCTTAAAAGAAAGGAACTTTTTCCCAACTGCACTATGAAGTAAAGCAATGCTTCCCAACTCCAAGGCCATTGGCTCAAGCTCCCACTTGGAGAAGAGCAGGTGCTCCGAATCTAAGTGTGTGCTCTGGATGACAGGCGTGTTGTTGCCATGGCAGAAGCGGTATCACATACCTGGCCTCACTTCCTCCTTCCCCTGGCTGCTGCTGGAAGTGCCATGTGTCAGGGCTGCCTCTTGCCTGGCTTACTTATGCACAAGCGCACCCAGAAATCAAGTACTTTCCGAGCAATTTCTGCCTCACATGCTTAAAATAACTTCATTATCAAATCTCATTCTGACATGGGCGCATGATATAGTAACTAGTAGATACATTGGCAGGAATGTATAGTGTTTCATTTCGTAGTTCTTTCCAAAAACATTTTGGATGTTTTAACAACTGATGAATAAATGCAAAATGATCCTCCCCCCCAAAGAGATTTTAAGTTACTTTTAGGGTTCATCAGACTCCTTTAAAGAAGAATTTTTTCTCTTCAGAAAGATTCAACAGGATTTTCTAAAACCAAATTGCCCTCAAGTCAGGTTAAATCTACATATCTGCTCCTACTCGGAAAGTAGAGGGAGTGAATTTATCTCATCTACAGTGATTTTTAACAAACCCGTGAGTACGCTTCACACCTGTGACTCTAATAACCTTCATTTTCTTTATGCAAAACAATGATTTGGTTAATTAAATAAACATATACTTGTTAGGGAAAACTGGAGCGTGAGAAGGGGCATGGTTTGCCCGTATGTATGTGTCATTAAGGATGAGGTGGGCGGGTGATAGTGAGGCTCATCTCGTATAAATCCTGACTTACTTACAGTCCCTAAGGGCTGAAATCTTGAAAATATGCTTGTGATCAGAGATAAGTTCGGTCCAACTGAACACTACAGAAGCTTCATTTGTGTTCTGCTGAGGAATATAAAGTAAAATAAGAGTGAAACCCTCAAAAGAGTTTAGCTTTCCAGAGATTTTGATACCTAGAAACTTTAAAAATTCTTATGTATAGCTCTCAGTTTTCCTACTGTAAGGGAACAGAACATTAAACAGAAGCCAGGTGTCAAAAAGCATCACAAATCAACCTTGAAACTCACAAGTGTACATGCTCCTGGTATTCAGAAAGCAAAGAACTAGAACCTCAATACCCAAAACATGCTGGAGGAAGATATGTAAATGGCGTGTTTGTACACTAAATTAGGTTTTAAAGGAGGTATGTTAAATGTGGCCATTTTTAGAAAAATAACAAGACTATCATTTACAATTCATCTGTAATGCTTTTTTTTTTTAGCAGTTTGAAAACATTTGCTCGTTAAAACACTCGACAATCTTTAATGTTTGATCAACACTATTTAACTTTTTCTCTTTATTGCTTCCGAAGAGAGGAGGTGATTTCTCAGGGGTTGTGCTATATAATTCCTCACTGGTAATAGTTTATCCTTTTCCTAGTTTAATGAGAATGAAATTCAAGGTTCCCGAGGAAGTACACATTTCTAGACAGTCTTTTTTTCTCATGTTTAATGAAATGCTTGCCAGAGGTGATGGTTGATTTTATGTGTCAATCTGACAGGGCTAAGAGATGCCCAAGCAGCTGCTAAAATGTTATTTCTGAATGTGTGTGTGTGTGAGAGAGAGACAGAAAGAGATAAGCACTGGAAGGGGTAGCAGATCACCCTCAACAACGTGGGTAGGCATCATTCAATACCTGGAGGGCCTGGATGGGTGAATCTTCTCTCTGCCAGAGCTGAGGCAGCCATCTTTCCCTGCCCTCTGACATCAACCGTCCGGGTTCTCAGACGTCTTCTCAGGTTTGAACTCGAACTTCACCACCTGCTTCCCTGGGCCTCCAGCTTGCAGGTAACAGATTGTGGAATTTAGCCTCCGGAACTGGCTCCATAAACAAGCCAATCCCTCATGATACATCTCTCTCTGCCTAACTATAGGAGGGTTCCCCAGGGGGCTCAGTGGTAAAGAATCTGCCCGGCGATGCAGGAGACACAGAAGATGTGGGTTTGATCCCTGGGTAGGGAAGACACCCTGGAGGAGGAAACAGCAAGCCACTCCTGTGTTCTCACCTGGGAAATCCCACGGATGGAGGAACCTGGTGGGCTACAGTCTGTGGGGGTCACAAAGGGTCGGCCATGACTCCGACACAAGGACCCTGAGCACGCCTTTAACTGTATACCTCCTATTGGTACTATTTCTCTGGAGAGCTCGGCTTACTATACCATACCTTATCTGAGCTGGAAACAGTGGGGTTCCGCTGCTCCCGGAGGACCTCAGCAAGCCCCGGCCTCCACCTTCTTCACCTGCCAGTCGGTCCCCAGTGCCTCCCTCACTGCCGGATCCTTCAAGCCCTGGGCATCTCACAGTTTCTCACCTTCAGTATCAAATGTCCTAAGACAGCTCACTTTTTGTATGATGAAGGGCCTGCAATTCCTGTTTCGGAATTGTCTTTTCCTGCCAACATGGTCTGTTTCACTCGTTTCCAGGAAATAGGAGAATGAGCTTAGCAGAGCGGCACATGCCATGACCACCAGAGATGAAGCAAACGCGGGGTCGAGAAATCTGCCACGTGGGATGCATTGCTGACGGTACAACAGACACAAGGCACCAGAGGCGAGGCTTAGTACTTAATAAACCTGGCTTTGGAGTCAGAGAGACCCGGTTGTAAACAGGCCCTGCCTTTTTCATCACTGCCACTCAGTAGACAAGTTGGACCATCTTTTCAAGCCTCATTTTTCCCATCTGTAAAATGGAAACAGCAACATTCACCTCACGGGGATGTGGTAAGAATTCAAAGAAATATTTGCAATGTACTTAATTACATTAAATACAAATTAAATATTTATAATGTACTGAATTACATATGCTGTACATACCAGCTCTCAGTGCAAGGTGACAATGACTACTGTTCTCAACCCACTGAACAAAGCTGGTGTGAGCTTTATCTATTTGATGGTCCTTCAACAGTTTAATAAGGTGCTTAGAGCACAGTGTAATCTCCATGGAGGAATTTATAATTATGGCCTAAGAAATGTAATTTCACTAACATGTTCCAGCATTTGCAAACACGTGCAGAAAAGCATTGGCTTAATTCAACCCATGTAATATCCTTTCTTTCTGGCAATCAAGTGGTGCCCTAAGTTCTTTCTTGTTTAAATGTAATTTCATTGTAAGAAGGTAGGCAGCTAGACCAATTCAGGGTTTAAAATCCAACTAGCATTAAAGTAACAGGACTCGCTATCGCTTTTTGCTACCAGCGAAAGGCCTATCCCTGTTACTCCAGAACAAAGATCCACAGTGTCAGGGGAACACACACACAGTTCCCAACAGCTCAGGAATGTAAGCCAGAAAATTACAGTCATTTTCTCATAAGAAAGAAATCGCCCCCATCTGCCTATTTTAACCTATTTTATTGACTACTGCCCTTCCTACTATATTCTTAAATAAGAGCATGACTCAAAAGCTCCAACACCTCCTTTTGCATCTCAGCTATTTCTTGTTTCAGAGTTGGTCTGAGGTAGGAGACAGTTGGGCCCCCGGGCTAGACACCTAGTGTTTGGTCAAGTGGAATAAACTTCAAGCTTTGTTCTCACCCAGACACTGCAAGGACAAAGCTAGTGGCAAAAGCTAAGCTCTGCTAAAGCAAAGAGATAAGGTGCCCACTCTGAGGTCAAGGAAAGACTCCTCTGTCTGCACATGTGCAGTAAGGCTTCTTGGGGGTCAAAAAGGGAGGGGGCCCCACCCCATAATGTGTGGACATGTGTCTGCAGGCCTCTGTGGTGGGATCCATCTTAGAAAAAAGTTGCGCACACATCTTAGGAAGGGTTCGTGGACCAGTCAGGTGTGAAGAAAGAAACAAGATAATTGTCCAAACTTCCAGATGTTCAAGCTGGATTTAGAAAAGGCAGAGGAACCAGAGCTCAAGTTGCCAACATCTGCTGGATCACAGAAAAAGCAAGAGACTTTCACAAAAACATCTACTTCTGCATTATTGACTCTGCCAAAGACTTTGACCGTGTGGATCACAACAAACTGTGGAAAACTCTGAAAGAGATGGGAACATCAGACCACCTGATCTGCCTCTTGAGAAATCTGTATGCAGGTCAATAAGTAACAGTTAGAACTGGACATGGAACAACAGAGTGGTTCCAAATTGGGAAAGGAGTAAGTCAAGGCTGTATATTGTCACCATGCTTATTTAACTTATATGCAGAGTACATCATGAGAAATGCTGGACTGGATGAAGCATAAGATGAAATCAATATTGTTGGGAGAAATATCAATAACTTCAGATATATAGATGATACCACACTTACGGCAGAAAGTGAAGAATTAAAGAGCCTCTTGATGAAAGTGAGAAAGGAGAGTGAAAAAGTTGGCTTAAAACTCAACATTCAGAAAACTAAGATCATGGCATCCAGTCCCATCACTTCATGGCAAAAAGATGGGGAAACAGTAAAAACAGTGAGAGACTTTATTTTGGGGGGCTCCAAAATCACTGCAGATGGTGACTACAGCCATGAAATTAAAAGACACTTGCTCCTTGGAAGAAAAGTTATGATCCACATAATATGGGTAATATTAATATGTCATTTTTAATATGACAGCATATTAAAAAGCAGAGACATTATTTTGCCAACAAAGGGCCGAATAGTCAAGGCTATGGTTTTTCCAGTAGTCATGTATGGATGTGAGAGTTGGACTATAAAGAAAGTTGAGTGCCGAAGAACTGATGCTTTTGAACTGTGGTGTTGGAGAAGACTCTTGAGAGTCCCTTGGACAGCAAGGAGAGCCAACCAGTCCATCCTAAAGGAGATCAGTCCTGGGTATTCACTGGAAGGACTGATGTTGAAGTTGAAACCCCAATACTTCGGCCACCTGATATGAAGAACTGACTCATTTGAAAAGACCCTGATGCTGGGAAAGATTGAGGGCAGGAGGAGAAGGGGAGGACAGAGGATGAGACGGTTGGATTGCATCACCGACTCAATGGACATGAGTTCGAGTAAACTCCAGGAGTTGGTGATGGACAGGGAAGCCTGGCATGTTGCAGCCCATGAGGTCACAAAGAGTCAGATACGACTGTGCAACTGAACTGAACTGAATAAACAAAGACCCGGAAGGGGTGTTCTGTGTACGTGACTTACATCACCTCTTCTCTGTGCTCCTCCTCACTCAGCATACCTGCACTGCTCTCCAGGTGTGTATTTCTGCCTGGTTTCTGACTTACTGGGCTCCTTACTCGGGATGCCCACACCCTTTCTCTCTGGGCAGGTATTTCTATCTCTGCCTTACTTCTGTGTTAAATAAACTGTTCTTCTGTGTGTTCTCCCATACATTGCGCTGTGTCTCTAATAATAAACTTGGTACCTGTTTTTACAGTTTTTGCCTCCTTGAAACATTCTTGTTTTCAAATGAGGGGGAAGAGTCAGGGCCACTTTGCTTCTAGCCTCTAGCCCCTGGTGGTTTAGTAGCTAGGACTCCTGGTTTTCATCTAGGTTACCCAGGTCTAATCCCTGGGCAGGGAACTAAGATCTCTCTTCAGGAATGCTCACTGCTCTCCCTTTGAGATCAGCTCCCCCATACACACACTCTCTCTATCATTGGGTTCCTGTCCTCCTCTCTGCTGCCCCCATCATCACCCTCACTTGGTTAGACCCCCAGTGAACTCCCACATTCCTTTAACCTTCATCCTGTTTCTTCAGGACATCACATATCATGTTCCCGGCCTTGCCAAGACTCCTTTCACCCCTCAGTTTACCTGGGTCATCCTTTTTACAAATAACTGCATTTCGGTCTCTGCCTTACTTCCATGTTAAATAAATTGTGCTTCTGTGTGCTCTTCCATACATCATTGTGCTGTGTCTCTAATAATAAACTTTGTACCTGTTTTCACAGTTTTTGCCTCCTTGAAACATTCTTGCTTTCAAATGGGGGAAAGAGCCAGCCACTTTGCTTCTAGCCTCTAGCCTATGATGGCCTAGTGGCTAGGACTCCTGGCTTTCATCTAGGTTACCCTGGATGGATTCCTTAGGTTTCTTCCTTTATTTGCTCAGTAGTCATCTCACCGGAATGAGTCACCCTCCAATCCTTCTACATGGCCCTCTGTCCTTTTTTTTATCTCTTTGACTTCACTCCTCAATTCCTCTTCTTCACTGTTCCCTCTCTCCTGATGGAAAATGAGCACACAATTCAGATCTGAAAGTCACCTTAGAGTTCATCAAAACCAATGCCCTAACTTACCTTAGAGATAAGAATGATGATGCTCAAAGGGACTAAGCACATTGCAAAGCTGTGAGATCCGTATGTGGGGGAGCCAGGAGCAGCTCTGACCACATTTTGATTGCTGGTCAAATGGGTTCTCTGGGCAGAGATGTAAAATAAAGAATGTGCCAAGTGGAAGGATACATTTATCTAGTGTCCAGGCTGCAGCTGCAAAGGGCAGCATTCCTGTGGCTGCAGAACAAAAGATGCATTCTAGGAAGAAGGTTAAAAACAAGCAGAATTCCAGTCATCAAGATTTAGTAAGGAGAAGGTCAGAGATAAGAAAGGCAAGAGATTATATCTATAGAGATGACAGCCTGACTATGGCAAGAGTGAACTAGGTTCTTGACTTCAAAGAGAGGAAAAATAATGTCATTGATAGCTCTGACAGGTGAGAAGCAGCCGCAGTGTCAAGAGTACTTTTGACTAATGAACATGTATTTTAGATGGAGAAGATGATTCTGACCATTAATGAATTTAAATGAAAGAATGACCTGTCCAGTTTAATGATGGACTTATTTATGACACAGATTCGAGCTATTTTGAATTCAGTATCCTAATCTTTAATCTAATTTTTCTCTTAGCTTAAAAAGTACACCTTCTTTTCACTTACATTTTAATATGAAATATTCTGAAATTCAACATATGAAATAACCCATGCAAACACTTCATGTATCCATTCCTGATCACATTTCCCATGCTACCGGCAAATTCAGCAAAACTCTGAATTTGACATGAACAACATCTCTGCGTGTCATTATACTTATGTTACTAACCCTAGCCAACCATACCCAAACATTTTTTATTTTTGTAAACTATACATAAATAGTAGCACAGAAAATATTTCCTTCCACAGCAAGCTATTTTTGTGCAACATTATGCTTGTAAAATTTATTCATGTTGATTCTGTAGCTTTAACTATTGTCATTGCTGTATAGTATTCCATTTCACTAAAACAGCACAATGTATTCACTCATTTTCTTATGTTCAGCGTTTCAACATTATGAATAATGCTGCCCTGAAAATTCTTTTTCCTGTTTCTTTATGAACATGTTGGTTTCTCTAAGATGTAGCTAGTTGCCGAGCCCTATAAATACATCTTACACTTTTAGGATCTATTGCCAAATGGTTCTCCAAGGTGGTTGAATTGATTGACATTTCCATTCAGGAGTGGCTTCCCAGGTGGCACTAGTGGTAAAGAACCTGCCCGCCAATGCAGGAGACATAAGAGACACAGGTTCGATTCCTGGGTCAGGAAGATCCCCCAGAAGGAGGGAATGGCAACCCACTCCCGTATTCTTGCCTGGAGAATCCCATGGACAGAGGAGCCGGGTGGGTACAGTCCATGGGGTTGCAAAGAGTCAGACATAACTAAAGCGACTTAGCATGCACCAACAATATGTTAGAGCTCCCATTGTTCTATCTCTCCACCAGTGGTCATTTTACCAAATTTCAAAGCTTCTTCCAACCTGATGAGTGTGAAATGGCATTTCAATTTACATTTTCCTGATTACTAGTGGGACTGAGCAGCTTTCATATGTATTGCTTATTTGCATTTCCTCCTCTGAGCTATCTACCCCAAGCCTTTGTCCAATTTCTACTGGGTTGTTCTTATTGATTTGTGGAGATTCTACTTCTATCCTGATCCTTTGTCAGTTACACAAAGTGGCAATTATCTCATCCTTGAATGCAGCGATCTCTTTACTTTGTTGATGGTACTTTTCCATGTACAAAAGATTTTCATGCTAATGCAATCAAATTAATCTTTTCCCTTATGATTTGCCCTTTCTCTAGTTGTTTAAGAAATTCTTCTTTATCCTGAGAAAATAAGTACAGACTTCAACATATTCTCCACTAAAAGCTTTAAGGTTTTGCTTTTTACATTTAGATCTTCAGTTTACCTTGAATTGAGTTTTGGTTTTGCTATGAGTTGCAAGTCCACTGTCTTTTCATTATACATAATCGAATGTCGTGGTTCCAATTATTGAACAGGAAGCCATCCTTGCCCCACTGCCTGCAGTGCTAGCTGTTAAATATCAAGTTTCCATCTGCGTGTAGACCATCAGTTTATCTTATCTCTTCACTCTATTGCATTAGCAATCTTGCAGTTTTGTAGAAATGGCCCAGAAAAGTTCTTATTTTGGGATAAACAGAGATCCAAACTATAATGAATGGAGATGCTGAATGTTGACAGGCACATCCACAATGAGCCAAGGAACTCATTTCCAACCCAGCAATGCAATTATTCCTCTGAAAAAAAACTACTAAATTCCAAGGCAATTTAGGTTCTAGGTACTAGTCTCTGCTTATCACATTTATTAGAGAAAAAATAAGTGTGGCAATGTTCATGACCTAGTTTTATTTCTTATTCATTAACTCTGTGCCCTGGCTGGTATTTCTACAATCTCACTAGCCATCTTGCTACCTGCCGATTTCTTCAAAGAATTCAGCAAGACAAGCATGTGTTTACCTCCTATATATTCACCATTGTGCTGGTATTAAGGGAGGCCCAGATAACTAAGACCCAGTCCCTGGGTCCTAGGGGCATGCACACTCAGTTGGGGACATGCACAGAGTCATGGCTGATTATGTGTCAGATTATTACAAGCAACAAGCTAGAGAGATACACATATAGGAGGCAACAGTTAATTCTGCAAAAGGGGAAGTTCACGGAATTGTCAAAAGGAAGTGATACCTACTGACTTCCTTTGTTTTCAACAAATTTCTCCAGAAAAGTTACAACTAAGAATCAATTACCATAAAGAGTGGATACCATTGTACCAAGATACTCTTCTGCCCATTCCTTTAGCAGGTTGCAGCAGAGTTCTGCATTCAGGGCATGCTGCTCAATTTGAGAAACTACTTGCAGTCATAAAGGCACCCCCATCTTTGTAGCACATGACATGTAGAGATATGGAATTAGGCAGGGGTAAGACTTAACCTTTGGATATCTGAGCCGACTCACTGGAAAAGACCCCTTTGTTATCTGAGCCAACTCACTGGAAAATACCCTGATGCCAGGAAACACTGAACGCAAAAAGAGAAGGGGACGACAGAGGACAAGATGGGTGGATGGCATCACTGACTCAATGGACATGAGTTTCAGCAAGCTCTGGGAGATGGTGAAGGACAAGAAAACCTGGCCTGCTGCAGTCCATGGGGTCGCAACTGAGCAACTAAACAACAAAGACGACCTTAAAGGTGTATTCACAGCAGAATATCATTAAATGGTAAATTCCCCCCAAAGTATTTTCATTTAATTATTCACAAACTGTAGTTAAGACAACAATCCTCTGCTCACTGCAAAACACACCTAGATAAGGAAGACAGCTGTACCCAGGTGTCAGCATCACACAAAGCACACTGCAATCAGACAAACACAAAGAATCCAGGGACCTGAAGATAAGAGTATTTCCTGTCATTACTAGAGAATTTATACAACTAATTCCATTCTGGCACAAGCAATCACAGAAGCAAAACAACTAAAGTAAACACTGGCTAGAAAACAGTATTAAGAAGATGCCACTGCTGCTAGGGTATTTGGCTCCTTAAATGTTAAACTGTAAGAGTTGGGGGAGAAGGGAAGCTTTGGGGTCAGTTCTGGGAGCCCCCCTTTCCCAGAGGAGATACCAAGAACAGGGATCTCAGACACTTGGTCCACACTCAGACACTTCTCAGCTCCAGAGGAATTTTGAGTCATGTCTTAGAAACCAGCAATTCCACTTTTAAAGTTTAACAAAAGCATCTATATGGAGCAAGCAAAACTGCAGTAACTGCTTAACTAATTTATTTACAAACACTGAACAAGCTCGTGTACAACAAGCTTTTTAGCTATTTCATAACCTGCAAATAAATTTAATCATCTCTCAGAAATAAATTTTATCGTCCCCATCCTTTCCCTAGGTTAAAGAAGGAAAGGGAGAATAATCCAACTGAAAAACAACTCTCTGATTTGTTTGGACATTATCTCACAACACAAAGAAAGCAGCATCTCACCTTTTCCTTGCCTCGACTATGTCACCTAGAAACCTAGTAAGGGGCAACTGTTTCTGAGTGGCTTAGACCTAAAGCAGAGATGCATCAGTGCTGTTACAATGGAAATATTTCCACAGGGAGGGCTCTGCCACGTTCTCAAATATTTCTGCTCTGCTGCCTGCCTAATTTGATTCAATTTTTGGCAGGAAGCTTTTACGCTCATTTCTTTCCACATTTCTTTTGATAAACAAACAAGCAAGCATTTATTTGATTTCCCACCAGTCTAGCAAAGTCCTAATGAAAAAGGGAAAGGAAGGGGCAAATAAATTCTTTCTAAATCTAAAAGGGAGCAGAACACAATGGGAATTGCAAGTAGGTGGTGAAAATTAGGACAAGAAGTGAGGGCCTAATAGGGGAGAGAGAATTCACTTTCTGAAATTGCTTCTCTAGATGTCCTTGGGTTTGCAGCATTGTTCTGCCTAGTCAGGTATGGATACTGCTTCCCCCAGGTAGGAACCATGGGGTCAGTCTACTGTCCAGTCTTTCATTCGGGCGAGTAACAATTTATCTTAGGCAGTTAAAGAGGTGTAATTTCATACATTATACTCCCTGTGATTATTGAGAAATCATATAGGCTAAGGGACTCTATTAGTACTCTGCTACGTTTTTTTTTTAGTGCTGGTATCTACAGTTGGAGAGTAGAGTTGTGAATAAATAAATGATAAATTAACATTTTGAACTGTGGTGTTGGAGAAGACTCTTGGGAGTCCCTTGGACTGCAAGGAGATCCAATCAATCCATCCTAAACGAGATCAATCCTGGGTGTTCATTGGAAGGTCTGATGTTGAAGCTGAAACTCCAATACTTTGGCCACCTCATGCAAAGAGTTGACTCATTGGAAAAGACCCTAATGCTGGGTAGGATTGGAGGCAGGAGGAGAAGGGGACGACAGAGGATGAGATGGTTGGATGGCATCACTGACTCGATGGACATGGGTTTGGGTAGACTCTGGGAGTTGGTGATGGACAGACAGGCCTGGCGTGCTGTAATTCATGGGGTCGCAAAGAGTCAGACACGACTGAGTGACTGAACTGAACTGAACTGAACATTTAAAAAATATTTCCAAACTTGGTGGGGTGATCAATTAGAAGTTTGGGATCAAAAGATGTGTGCTCTGCTTAGGCACTCAGTCATGTCCAACTCTTTGTGACCCCCTGGACTGTAGCCCACCAGACTCCTCTGTCTCTGGGGATTTTCCAGACAAGAACACTGGAGTGGGTTGCCATGCCCTCCTCCAGGGGATCTTCCCAACCCAGGGATCGAACCCAGGTCTCATGCATTGCAGATGGATTCTTTGCTGTCTGAGCCACCAAGAAAGCCCAAGAATGTTGGAGTGGGTAGCCTTCCACTTCTCCAGGGGATCTTTCTGACCCAGGAATCAAACTGGGGTCTCCTGCATTGCACATAGATTCTTTATCAGCTGAGCTACCAGGGAAGCCCCAAGTAGACACACACTACTATATATAAAGTAGATACCAACAAGGACCTATGGTCAAGTACAGAGAACTACACTCAATATCTTGTAATAACCTATAATGGAAAAGAATCTAAAAAGGATATATATATAGATAGATTCTATATATAGAAATATATAGAGAGAGAATCACTTTGTTGTATACCTAAAACTAACACAATATTGTAAAATCAACTACATTTCAATAAAAATTAGAAAATAAAACAGAACTATTTCCAATGTTATTGTTTGGTCTCTAAGTCATGCTCTTTTGTGACTCCATGGACTATAGCCCACTAGGCTCCTCTGTTCATGGGATTTCCCAGGCAAGAATACTGAAGTGGATTGCCATTTCCTTCTCCAGGGAATCTTCCTCACCCAGAGATTGAACCTGGGTCTCCTGCTTAGCAGGTAGATTCTTTGCCACTAAGCTACCTGGGAAGCCCAATGTACATCTACTGATTTGCCAGTAGGAGACCTGGCAATGGTTCAGATACAGACAGTGAAACATGGCCGCTCAGTTCCTACTCCAGCTCTAGGCTAACTGGCTGAATCAATGTGGCCAAATTACTGCAACTTTCCACACCTGGCTCCTCATCTTTAAAAGGGAGGTAATAATCTGAACCACGCCATGGGGCATAGAACAAATGAGTCAATACACATGCAACACTTGGAATATTACTTGGAACTGAGCAAATGTGTGCTCTGGAAGGCTAGCTCATCTATTTCCTTTTTTGAAAATAAAGTTTCTGATTGCTACTAGCCAACGCTGGTTCCCCAAGTGAAATTCAAAGTTTTTGGTGGATAAGAACAAGTAAAACCTTGTGTGTAGAATACTATAACAACATTAGAGGCACAGGGAAACTATAATGGATGAATTGCCGGTGTTCTCTTGCTGTGAGAATGATATTCAGGAACTGCATGAAGAATTAAGCGTTTGTGAGCCAATATTGAAGAAGAATGTTTATGAACACGTGATGTGCATGAGTGATGGAGACCACCTCGTGGGTTTCCACCCCTAGCCCTGGCCCCCACCCACCCTTGGAGGGTCCTTCTGCCCCCACAGTCTGTCTTCTCTCAAATGTTAGTCTCTAGTTCTCAGTGGCTGAGGGTGTTTCTTCCTTGGCCTCTGGGCTATGTTGACATCCTTCTGAAATAGAATCAAGAACAAGTGAGAATATTTTTCATGTTATCTATAATTGCCAAAGGCAGGAGTGTATTATGTTCAAAATCCTTTAAAAGCCCTATGAGTGTTATCACTCAAATCTTGATTTGCGGAGAAAGTTTTTCTAACTATCATACTCTGCAATAACCTTTTCTCTAAAGACATCTTCAAAGAACAGTTTGTTTTCTAATTCACTCCTGATACTGTCCTTTTTCTCTGCTTCTGTGCTGTGTTAGACCCACAGTCCTTCTCAGTCCAAGGGATGGATTGCAGTAGCTTTCCTTCTGGTGTCATTAGCAGAAATGTCAACCAGATATGTTTGGGGGTTATTTTTCATTATTATAGTCTCCCTCCCTTCAGTGTGCTGTATTAACATTTACAATGAAATAGTCCCAAATCTTTTTATTTGCAACTTAACAAAAAGTCCTTTTTGTCTAGTTCTGGAGAACTATAATTAATCAGGGACTTAATTCTCATTAATCTTCGTTTAGTGCACAGACAGCCTTTTGAATTACTATCCAATGTGGTTACACCTCTGTGCACAAGTGAGTGGAGGGAGGGCTGAAGACAAGTAGAAAAGTAAAACACAGAGGTGCCCTGAGATGTCCTGCCTATTGCAAAATAGTCCCTCAGAATTTAGAATAATCAAGCCCTCATCAGACTGATCTATCAGCCCCCTGAAACTTCTTACTTTCCTCAGAAAAGCAGGCCTAATTGATACAAATACACACCATTAACAACTGGAAAATTAAGAACTATGTACAGTTACATAGGGGAACAGAGTTCAGCCACAGAAATGACTAGAAAGAGGGGAGAGAATGTTCTGGAATGTAGAGACTTCAGTTCACCTTCATTAACCTTGCTCCCTATTAATGTTTCTAAACAAATCAGCTGTTGTCAGGGGTTGTTTTGTGGTTCCTTCCCTCTCCCAGTTTTTGTTTTTATTCTTGTCACCGCCATATGCTAAGCTGTTCATTTATAATTTTAATAGTTTCTCTAGCTCATAAACTCATTATTTCTGTTCCTACTAGCTTATTAGTTTATTAGCAACCTCACACTGTGAACACAAATTAGAACTGGGTAACCTATCCAGCTTTTGATACCACTTTCCAGGTTATTAGCAATCACTTCAGATACTGATAAACCTATATATAGAAACAAGACACGCATAGCAGAAATAATTTAGTATCTCCATGATTAAAGCAAAGACGTGTAATCACCAGCTCAGAGCTTCCAAGTCAGCCTGGCAGTCCTCATATTTGATCATTGTTTATTACCTGAGACCAGGCATTCCCAGATTTTTAAACAATTCTAGTATTCTGGTACATGAGTATTTAGAAGAGAAGCGAGTTTTACACTGTTATTTAAATTTACCAAAAAATGAAAGAAAGCTCTCTGAACATCAATCTAGGTGGTTCCCGTGGGTTGGAAATTAAAACCCAACTCAGGCACTAGATTAAAAACAAAGTAGTGTGACATTCTACATGGCCAATGGATAACAGAAGATATCAGGTACTGGTTCAGCAGACCAACAAAGGAAAACATGCCCTGCAGGGTTCCAAACCTCACCCTGAAACCCAGCAGAAAAGAGGAATATGCTCCAAAACAGAGAGCGAACACAGGCCTCCAAAAAAAAAAAAAAAACTACTCTTTACAAATCTACTCTTCACTAATCCCAAGAACAGACTGGTTATTTTGAATAAAATCTCTAAGTTTGGGGAAAATTATTCTCTTTGGCAAGTCACAGGCATTAAAAAAAAAAAAAAAAAACAAAACCCAGTCGTTCCAAAATCAAAGAGTTCTCAGAAGCCTTTCACCGTTTCCATTCCTTGGCCACTGTAGACACTGCAAGGGCAAACATCTTCGTTCTGTCTCTCCACACGCCTGCACTGAGCTCAAACTGTTTCCCCCCACATCCATTTAAGGTGTGAGACACACGGGCTGGATTTCTGAATGTCTCTGTTCGCTTATGCCCACATCTAGTCCAAAGCATTTCCTTTCTGGGATGGCAAATTATTTTGTCTCTCACCAGAGGCCGCCGAGATTTCAAGTGGTAGTTGGCAGTTCTAAAAGCCGTTTGTGCCCATGTTGCAGTTTCAGGAAATTTCACTGTTGAACTTCCCAGGAAGCTGATAAACATCTGTCTGGTTTCGCACTTAGACTGTCAGTGCCAGGAGAACATACAGTACAAGTGGAATATCTTCAGAACAGATATTTATATGGGCAACAAAACACTATGGATTGTATCAGCTTGAAAAGGCTGAAGGGGAGAAAAAATGTCCTACAGAGGAGGGGCGAGTGACCTCTGCTTCACCCTGGGCCTCATTCAATAAGCTTCAATGAAAATATGTTCCACTGAACTTCTTTCCCTTCCACCCCTCGGATCCCAGCCCCCAGCAAAGCGCAGTCTGGGAAAACTGCTAGCAGTGTCACACCAAAACGGCTTCCAGAGAACCTAGAAAAATACACAGCCTCCTACTCACAAGGCAGCACTTCACTACTACACAGAAAAGGACACGGCTGTGTCTTCAAGGTACAAGGCTGAACTTCCAGAGGCACTTGAACTTACAAATATTCCCCAGGCCACAGGTACAGAAATTCAGTTTGGTTTCTTCAAGACCTGCTCCGCTCTGTCAGCAGAGAATGAAGCCACGCTTGAAGCCAAATCCACTTTAGGCTGTGACACGTTCCTCTGATGGCTAATCACACGGCTTGGTTAGAGCAGGCCCAAGACAAATCACTCGGAGATCACACGCACTCCTACACCTGCACTTTCCTAAAATCGCAGAAGGTATTTTCACGGAATTTTCATTTGTCCCTTGAACTTGGGATTAAAGCCACATTTCTCTCAAGAAATAAAGCATATCCTGTCTGATGCAATTGTGACCGCACACTTCTGAGACGAGCATTGTGCTAGTAACGACCCAGATTTCATGAATACAACTTTTATCTGTACATAGTACTCTTGAAAATAAATTCTTTCACAATGACTGCTGGGGGGTGGGGAGGGGGATGCTCTGTGTCTTATTCTCTATGAACTAAGTAAATCATGTCATTATTCTGGTGATTGCACCCAGAAGAGTTTCCACCATGATAAACCAGTACTATGGAAAAGAATATTTCTTGAGACATTCTACTCAGATACAGAGAAGGGTTGGTTTACTAAAATTACAACTCTATGAAAGAATGTGGGCAAGGGCTGAAAAGTGTAACAGGATGGAGTAGCAGGATTACTCTTTCCTAAGAAAAATTTTAGATGGTTATTACACTGCTATTTGAATAAATGCAATTAAAATAAATTACCTGGAAGTATAAAAATGAATACCTTCTTGTTTAAGCATATTCTGCATCCTCAGAAAGCTGTTGTTTAACTCCACCTCCAAGAGGAAAAAGGCAAATATTAAGAGTTATTGCCCACTTTCTCCCTTATTCCCTTTAGTGTTCACAAAACTTCTGGTAGAATTAGGCTTTTTTCTTCGGGGGGAAAAGACAAAATACATTTTAAAGACAGACTCATTCATTCAACCATATTTAGAGAGTACCTGCCATGTTTCAGGTCCTGGAGTATGGTAAGCAGGACAGTGGGATGGGTGAAAACGGGGGAAGAAAGGAACCTCTCTAGAAGACTCATCTTCCTAGAGAGAGATCCTACGGAATTAAGAGCGGCATTTTAGAAAAAGTGATATTCACACAGCATTGAATGAAACTCATTTAGTAAGGATGAAGAAGTGGAAACAACAAATGCAGGATTTTTAAGCACACTCAATTTCATAAAGTGGTAAAACACTTCACCATGATGAATCCTGCAGAACACCTCTCCACTGGAGATAGACATGGCTGAACACCATTGATAATAAAGGAATCTTCACATTAAAAAAATTAATGAATTTTGGGTAATGAAAAAAAGGTAGAAGATACAGAAAGGGTAGAAAATAAAGTTGAAAGTGAACTGAGGGTAAAATGCCAAAAGAGAGAGAGAACAGATAAAAAAAAAAAATCCAAGGGGAAAAAAAAAGAACAACATACGCCTGATTTATGTAAAAAAGAGCTCACCAACAACTAAAGTGAAGCTAAAGGAAAACAAGTAAGAAGGATCTGAATTTTAGCAGGAAAAAGAAAACACAGTAAACGAATTGTGAGAGGAAGTGAAATTTAAGATAATCCAAGCTGAGAGGTCAGATGGGTTGTGCGTACAAAAAAAAAAAAAAAACACCTTCTAAAAACATAGGAGTAAACATGTACATAAAAAATATAAAACTTCTATTTTTAGAATGCTTCCCAGGTGGCACAGTGGTAAAGAATACTCCTGCCAATGCAGGAGATGCAAGAGACTTGGGTTCGATCCCTGGGTTGGGAAAATCCCACGGAGAAAGAAATGGCAAGCCACACCAGTATCCTTGCCTGGGAAATCCCATGGACAGAGGAGCCTGGTGGGCTACAGTCCATGGGGTCTCATAGAGTTGGACATGACTGAGCAACTGAGCATACATTTTTAGAATACACAATTATGGAATTACAATAAATTTGGAATTATAGAATTAGAATTAACTAGAATAGAATTATACTAGATTGTATCTTCTTTGATGTTTTTTCTTCAAATCCAAGATTAGCCAACGGATCTCCACCTAAAAAGGCTTTCTTCTCAAATGTTGCATTGGCCTTGGAAATAATCACTTTCTGATAAACACATATCACAAAACAACTCAGCTCCCATGTATAGACCAGAGAGAAATAAGGTGGCAACTCTCATTCATATCTATTTTCACAGGAGAGGTCTACTCCAGGAGTCTAAAACAAATGAGAGAAACGGGAGAATGTTTGCTGAGCAAACTCCAGGAGATAGTGAAGGACAGGGAAGCCTGGCTTGCTGTAGTCCATGGGGTCACAACGAATCAGACACAACTTAGCAACTGAACAACAACAATGCAGAGTCACAGAGTACGTGTGAATCTTCCTTTGGCTTAAAAGTGTAGCTTTAGGTTGGTCAGGACCAGATGTCTTTGAACTTAGCTTAATTTTGTGTCTGTAACTGATTAGCTTTGTTGGCTAGAGACCTGTGTTCGGTCATAGTCAAGACTGAGGGCCATTTGGGAGGCTAGTGGCTTCTTACTCTCTGTTTCATGAGTTCCAATTCGACTTGAACACTGGCCATTTGCCTTTTCAACACTATTGTGTAAACACACACACACATGGAAGGTGGGCGAAAGAATATGGGTAGACTGCTTCTTATCTCACTTAGGGGATGCAGAGAGAGAGAGAGAGTGTGTATTAATTGCTCAGTCATGTCCAACTCTTTGAGACCCCATGGACTGTAGCCCACCAGGCTCCTCTGTCCATGGAATCCCCCAGGAGTGGCATGCCCTCTGGATGCTGAGTTGGCAATGCTGCCTCAGATGGAAGAGAGCTCTAGTTTGTAGTAAGAAGGAGAAATGGAAATATATCCATAGGAAGACTGTAAAGCAAAAAAAATTTACATTCCCTTTGCAAACCCCTGACCTTATATTTTGGTTTTCATCATATCCAGGTCACTATTGATTATCAAGATGTACTGTGATCAATGTAACACTAAATAAGTAAAGATATCATCAATTAAACCATGACAGAATGCCTTTTGACCACACACTTCTATTTCATACCCATGCCATGCAGCATGTGGGATCTTAGTTCCCCAACCAGGGATTGAACCCATGACCCCTATCTTGGGGGTTCAGTGTCTTAAACACGCAACTGCAAGGGAAGTTCTCAATTTCTTTCTAGAAGAGCTCTTTTTGCTTTAGATTTATCATAGATCACATTTCTCTGTTCCTATGCCTTTATATATACACTGAATGGCATAATCTTTTTGAAGGCAGCTTACAGGGCAATTAAAGACCATCTACCTTAACTGATGTGATGACAATACGGGCAGTTATGCCCAGTCTGCACAGCAATCATATTTATGTCATGACTGCCACCTGGCTGACAACAATTTAAAGATGTCACAGATTCTAAGACACACCCCCACGCAGAAGTAATAAAATGTGAAAAAAATTTTAGAAATGTAAGAAATATAGTAATTTATATTATCATTTCTGACTATAGCTGATATGTTTTAAACATGTGAACATACAGAAACATGATAATTAAGCAATTCTTTTCCTGGCTGCTTTTTTTTTTTTTTTAATATTCCCATTTGACATTCAGCTTTATTGTCCCTGTGTATGTATGTGTGTGTGTGTGCGCGCGCACATACAACCATTCAGCTGAGATAAAAGGATATTGCCTGTGTACATTTAGGTTTTCAGAGATTTGGGTAATCATTTTGCTTCCACTATTCTGGGCTTTATGAATAGAAGGCAGTTTAGAACTGCCAATCAAAAATCACTTAATACTCTACCACTTTACAAATGCAGTGCAATGTTAATTAGGTACAAAATTATACACAAAAATTCTGCCTAGCTTTATGTGGGCAAGAAAATAATTCATCTTGTTTATCTACAAAGCACACATTGTACCAGGGAATGGAAATCACCTAAAACTTTATATAGGAGAGCATCAAGCTAGATCCTTGTATTTGGCTATTGGACAGAAAACACAAAATATGCAGGGAGTGTGGAAATCTCAACATTAAAAAAAAAAATACAAGAGTAATATTAACCACAGTGTGTAAACAGATAACTGTAGGAGAGCTGCTTAATTAGATGCTGTGCCCTGCTTACCAACACTGAGGATTGCTTATCTCCTAATATCTCTATAACAGCTATTAATAATACAGTCATGCAAAGATTTAGTCTTTAAAAAGATTCCACTTCTCTCTTTGACATTTTATGATTGTAATATTTAACTACATACTTTATCTCTGCTAAAAAAATAAATAAATAACACCCATCACAAAAGCCCTATCTATTTTATGTTAGACACTGTTCCTCCATTTCTAACACATATAAAAATCAGTATCTATACCAAATCCCCTTCCAGATTCTAAGGCCCAGAGGAAGCCACTCTCTCACATTTTAATAAGGAAAACAACAAAAAAGACAAAACAACACTAGCTCATTATGCCAGAACTAAACTGCATTATAAGGAATGACATTTGGATTTTTAAATACTATCTGCTCCTAATGGGGGCAAGTCAGGCCTGGCCTTCCTGGAAACAGAGCAGCAGAAAGCATCTCAGTGGTGAACCACACCCAAAAGCTTTCACAAAGCCCCTAAACATCAGTCCTCTCCCCATTAGCCAGACATTCCTATTTGAAAAGTCACCATGCTGATTTAAGACATGGTCTAGCTCAGTTTCTGCATAAACACTTGTTCAACATGCTCAAATAAGCCTCGCTGGTGAACTATTAATAACAAAGCAGAGTGTTGATGTCCAGGGTGTTGATATGCAGGGGGAGAAAGAGCACTTATGTAGTCAACTCCAGGCACCCAGAAAGCGCCATAAACCCAGAATTGAAAAAATTAGGTGGGTACAAGGGACTGAAAAGCAGAAAATTAATTACATCTCAACATTATATGAAAAGAAAATAACCACACTGCACTTATTTGCCTTTGTCTAAACAGGTACGACTGATTTGGATCAAGCTAAAAACGAAGATGTTTTGCTGCATTTGCCTAATAATATTTACATCCTTCATGGTGATCTGGTGGTCAAGGCAACAGAGATAATGCATCAGCAGATCATATGGATGAACGTAATTCTGGCTCGTGGCATCTGAGTGTCTTCATGACTTCTATTCTAGTTTGGATGCTCAGTTAGACAACTGAATAGCAATGGTTTCCTCGGGAAACGACAGAGATAAATGCAAGATGTTAACAAAAAGGTTCCATTAGAGGAGGTTACACAACACAAGTGTTATGTATGTTTGGAGTTACAGCTTTGTTGGGCTTATTCTGAGAAGTGAAGGAGGAATTTTCTGTTGTTTCAAAGATGGAAATGGCCATTATCTCTAAGTCAAAGCTATCAAGATATGTTTATTGCATTCTTACTATGTACACTGCATGTGTAATAAATGACGATGTTACAACGCTAGAGCTACACTGTCCAACAGAATAAAATGTGAACATTTATTTTTTAACAGCTATATTAAAAATTAAAAAGAAACAGATGATGTTAATAATTTATTTCAATTAACCTAACAGGTAATACATATTAAAAAGTTGATGAGTTATTTCACATTCTTTTCTTTTGAACTAAATCTTCAAAATCTGGAGTATATGTTACTTACAGCACAACTTACTTGGGAATAGTTTTAATTATAAGTGTCCAAAATCATGTATAGCTGGACATACTGGACAGCACATCCCTAGATATAAATAGAATATAGCAAATTGAGGCCCCTTCCACACCCTTTAGAAAGAGAGGGACTGTGTTGCCTCTTTGCACAGCTATCTTAAAAAAGTCTGTCATTACTGACCTCCCACACTCCAGTCCCCAAATACTGCTCTCTTTTTGAGATAGTCATATTTTTTTTTAATAAAGTTGAAAAGTGATGAAAACCCTAGAGATCAACTTTGGAGGATGACTAGCCTGTCCATCCTACTGGTACCTAAAGACGAACATCCAAATGGGGTGAAAAAAGATGACCTTTACTGGGATGATTCCCAGTATAAGATAAAATGACAAAACCTAGTATTTAGAAGGAATGGAGGATGGTTCCAGTTCTAAGACTCTTACTTCACGTAGGCACAGGTAATCTTAGTGGAAAATATGACTGCTGAAAGGGACAAGGCAAATAAAGCAGCTCAGAATTGTGATTATGGAAAATCAACATTCATATTGAAAGCATTCATCCAGATGGTAGATCCCTGGGTGAGAAACACTTGAAGTGTTTGTATAGTCTGTGGTTAAGATGATGTTCATCTTCCCTTTATCCTGAATCTGTCATTGCCTGGTTTTCATTATTGCTCTGCTGGCTTCAAGCTCGATGCCTCATTTCTGACCTTTCAGTAAATAGGCTGACTGTAGACTGATAAGAACTGCAGGTCGATTTTTATGCTGGTACATATCAGAAACCTGTTGACCTACAAGCAAACCTTTCTCCACAATCAATCCCCTTCCTTTCTCTTGCTACAGTAACTTCCCCCACTCCTCTCCGCTTCACTCCAAACCCAAACAGACACTGAAACTAAGGAATCATATGGGGACCAGCCAAGTAGAGTCTATTATGTCAGCTGGAGAGATGAAAAACACAGCTATGACATCTGACAACAGAGGCAATTTCTTTAGGGTTTATCCATTAATTCAGTTAATATTACTGAGCAAATATTTTCTATCAGACACCAGGTTAGACACCATATTTAGGATGCTGAATAACACATGGTCGTTAACCTCAAAGCCCTGCCATGCAGGAGGAGAAGACAAGCAGATCTGAACTGTAGGACAAGGTGACAAGGATGTACAAGGATACTGTGGGAGCACAGAGGAGGGGCATCCACTCAGGCTGGGGGAACTCAAGCAGGCATCTGGGAGAGACACCATGTGAGGGGAAGTTGGCAGGACTCACCAAATTCAGCTGAGTAAAGAAACAGGAAATGCAATTAAGGGAAGATGGAAGAATATGAACGTTCATCAGGTTAGTCAATACAACTGACATGGACGTGAAGGTTTTATGTGGGGTTAGGGAAAACAGTGGAGATGTTAATAATATATGAGTGCCAGAGGGTTGTGAGTAATAAAGAAATAAGCAAACACCAGCTCATTACAAGCTTCTCATTCTAAGTGGAGTTCCAACTTTTGTCCAGGGGCCGTTATGGGGTAGACCCTGTATCCATGAGCTATGTCAGGTTCACTGCCATGAATACAGAGCCCAGTGATGGGTTCTCCCCACCAGAGTCAGGCCACGAGCCCTCCACCTGGTGCACCCCCATTCCTATTCCTGGGTGTCTGCCCTTTCCTGCGTTGGTCCTTCCTTTTCCCTGTTGGCTCCTTTCTCTGCCTTAGCGAGTACCACCTTATGTACTCAACTCAGGAACCACCTGTGTGAAAGCATCCTAGGGACCAAAACAAATTAAAGAATGAGGTAACACTTCCCCCAGCCTCTGAGAGGCCTTGAGTACAGGACCAGATGCTGCTGGCTGAATGCCAACAGGCCGCCATGCTGTACATCTGCACAAGTTCCTCCTTGGCACATTTGTCTGGGCGACGGGCTTACTTCAACTCATCCTGTGTTTGAGAAAGGTGATTGTGAAGACACTGCCTGGTGAGGAGAGGAGAGAATGAAAATCTGGGGTTGGGAACACCTTGTCAACTTATAAAGAGCAATGATTCAATGAAACTGCAGGATGGAGCTGGACAGGATTCCTACAAGAAAAAGAAGGGAAGCAGAGGAAGCAAAAGAAAACTGGAAATCAACTCTTTTCAAGTAGGTCTTGAATGATTTTTGATCCCATGGGTGGTCTTCACAGTGACAATGAGATCAAAGGCATACAAGTGTGCCATCTGTACTTACTTTATGGGGGAAATTAGAACCATATTTGAAAGCAGACTGGATAACCAAATGCACATTGCCAACAATTCCATCCTGAGGAGGTGGAAGGGTGAGACCAGGAGGTTTTCTGGAAATTGTTCACTCTCAGTGGGTGAAGGCGGGGAGAAGGAGGTGAGTGAGAAAGCTCCCCAGTGGTGCCAGCGTACCCGCCACACACAGTCACATCGCTGAGTGGATAAGATTAAGGACCCTCAGGGACCATGGTGGATGGGAGACAGTGTGTTCCCCAGAAAACTGTCATCACAATGCATGAACATATTCTCTCTCATTCTTCCCAAGAATAATGAAATGGCCAGAATCCAATGGTCAGTTATCTTATCCTCACGCTTTTGTCACTGACAGTTTTATTTTTTATTTAGTATTTATTGAACACAGTCACCTTTGATCTGAGGGCAGGGAGTCCTGCGAAGACCACAAAAAGAGCAAATCAATTACCCACAAATGGCACAAATCTCCACAAGGGCTAATGGGGTGATTTGTGCCCTTTTGGCCTCTCCCCAACTCCACAGACCAATAGCTAAGTGCATACGTAATTGTTTCTGGATTGATTGCTATGAAGCAGAGAAATCAAGAAGGGTACTGGTAAGTGAAGAAGGAAATGACATGGTCCCAGAAGAAAACAGGGTCAGAGAAAAATCTGAAGTTAATTAGAATCAGTTCTTGAAGGTGAAGACCCTTTCAGAAAATGCGTATGTTCACTCTCCAGGGGATGACAAAGTTAGCAGTCTACCATTTTCTTCTCAACAGAACCCTGATTTGGGGGGAAGGGAAGGTGGCACTGTGCTTTCAGCCTCACTCAGGGCTGAGCGTGGCCATGAGACTGAGTCTTGACCAATGAAAGGCACTTGCTGGTCACCTGGGTTTCTGGGAGATCTCTTTGAAAGCTGACACACTCCTCTTGCCTCCTGGGTTGCCCTTTCTGCCTTCCAGAAAGGCAGGTGTGACCCTGCAGGTGGTCCACTCCTCCTACAAGCAGAAGGCAACTCAAGCCAGAGAATATAGACAAAGCTGAAAGGCAGAGGAGTGGTGATACCAGCCCTGGACCCCTAGGTGAAAAAACGCATACCCAATTTATCGAAGCCACTGTTTATTCAAGCTTTTCATTATGTGCAGTAGGAAAAAAAGAATCTTAACAGATAAATGATTCTCAAAGTTCCATCAGAATCAAAACCTTACATTTTTTACATCTCTCAGTTTTATGTTCCTTATGCCATTCTGTAATTAAAATCTTTGGTATAAAAGGTACACTCAATGAAAACTGCCAGGTTTCATTCTGAAGTAAAGAAGGGCATTTGAAAACTTAATTGCTATGGATAATAAAGACCAGTTTTTCTTCGGGACTGAGCTGAATATATTTAGGACAATGCACGGCTATATAATTGGATTTTAAGATTTAGAAAGGAATAAAAATTGGTTTCACTAGTTAGCATAATGTCTCTATCTTGACCTTCAAATAAAACCCATTAAAAATTTTGAACAGTAGGCACTCCAGCTTTTGACTCAGAAGTACCAAAGATCTGGAATGAATACTTGTTTTCTTACTTTAAAAGACTTGTAATTTAGTGATTTAAACTTGTCCCTTATGTATATAGTTCACTGAAACTCATTTGTTGCTTTTTGAATTAAGTCACATGAATTTCTTATATGCTTAGTTTTCCCTCCCAAACATATTCTGAACAGAAATTGGGCTTTTTTTTTTTTTTGGCTGCTTCTGACTTTCTTCTTCTTTCTTTAGCCAGTCAAAACGTAGCTTCCTCCCTAAGAAAAGGTCAGAGTATGCAACAAAAAGCTGTCAATTCAAGGAACAAATGAGTGAAAGCAGCCTGACAATTTACTTTTTAAAATATTTGTGTATGTGTGATAGTAACAGTAGGAGGGATGCTATGTAGTTTTGTCATTGCACAGAAGGTCTGGGCACTGTCAGTCTTGAGTGTGCTGACCACCACCAAGAGTACAACCACCTTGAACGTGGGTGGGCAGTCTGGCTGTTAGGCAGAGGTAGATAAACACAGCTGTTATTCTTCCTGCTTTAAA
Organism: Giraffa tippelskirchi; assembly: GCF_054371585.1. NCBI lineage: Eukaryota > Metazoa > Chordata > Mammalia > Artiodactyla > Giraffidae > Giraffa > Giraffa tippelskirchi. The sequence continues at coordinate 32,494,356 of NC_137286.1, read as the reverse complement.
ACCCCCAATGAAAACGTCCTAATTAAAGCTATTTCAAAATGCATCCAAGTCACAGAGGGATGCACACTGGATCTGGGAACAATCAAAATGGGTGAAATCAAGAGAGCAGACCAATAAAGGTAGATGGGTCAAAAAAATAATCTTAAATGTTTGCCCCAGTATCTGGTGGACTGGATATACGTCTTCTCAGAGACAGGGTGTGACCACTGGCACCTAATAGAAAACCAAGACACTATATATCTGAAACCAAAGAAAGATAAACTCAACTACTCTTTCCTTTAACAAATAGTTGAGTCTACTCGACGTACAAATTTATGAAAGAAACAAAGATGAAAAAGTATGTAATGGTACCATTTATGGAATATTTTCTGTATTCTAGGCAGTTTATGTAAATTATTACCATAGATATCATATAAAGTAAATGTAGTAGTATTAGAAATAATCATCCCTAACACTTTCTGATCAGAGCTCTAAGAATGTAGAGAAAGAGAGGAAGTATAAGAAAAGAGTACCCCAGGATAGAGCCAGAAAGAGTCTCCAAATTTAAGAGCTAAGGTGCAGGAAGGAGATCTGTACTGGAGACAGAGATGAAAGTTGGTGATGTGGTGGAAGGATAAGCAAGAGAGTATGATATGTCTAATGTCAAGAGAGGAATGATTTTAAGGCAAAGAGATGTCAGCTGTGTTGAAAACTACCAAGAGATGAAGTGAAGAGGAAGGGAAAGCTAGCCAACGGGTTAGGTAGCACAGGGGCTCCTGTCAGGAGCAGAAATCAAGTGGGGAGGGTCTTGGTCAGACTGAAGTGGGCTAAAGGGTGAATGAAGGGTGAATTAATAAGTACTCAAAACAAGTGCAGACATCTCTCCAGGGAAATGAGGCAAAGAAGAAATGCTGGCAGGAGGTCTGGGCTCATGAAAGGATTATTTTTTAAATGGAAGACCTGAAAGTATGTAGGTGTACCTATGGGAACAGTTTCCTAGAGTTGGATGAAGAAAAGATACCAGAAGAACATGGAAGTGAAAGTCGCTCAGTCATGTCTGACTCTTTGCCACCCCATGGACTATACAGACCATGGAATTTTCTAGGCCGGAATACTGGAGTGGGTAGCCTTTCCCTTCTCCAGGGGATCTCCCCAACCCAGGGCTCGAACCCAGGTCTCCCACATGGCAGGCAGATTCTTTACCAGCTGAGCCACAAGGACTCCCACCAGAAGAGCAAAGTCCTTGTGAAAGTAAGACAGTATGGGATACAGATGACATACAGGGAAGGACTAGCCTTTGAAAGGAAACAAGGAGACAAAGATAAATCGGGCCAGCATATTTTAGTAGTTGGATAAAGAGACTAGAGCCTTGTAACTTAAGTTACATAATATGAGCAACTGAGACACTGCTCACAAGTAACTACAACCTAAGAAAGTATAGAAGTCATAGTGGATCACTATCAAAGTCAAGTGCTTATTAACTACTAAACAGAAAGTGGCCCCATCTATCAGTAAAAGTTTCCCCAAATAATCTAATCTTGATTAACAGGGTGAAACAGGTCTTCCGAAGTAGAAAATAAAGGGGGAAAGCATTATTAATTACATAGCGCTCCATATGTGAAGGGAAAGTGAAAGAATCTCAGTTTTCTGACTCTCTGGGACCAAGCTGGTTTGTACAAGAAGCTGCGGCTGTGCTCAGACAGCCATGATGGGAACAGCTCACAGAAGGGAACACAGATGGATCTCGGAAGAAAATAGGGACTGAGAATGACATGCCAACAGAGGTGGCAATGCAGAAGAAATGAGAAAATCCAGAACAACTGTGACAGAATGCCAAGGAGGCATGGTGTACACGTGCCCAAGAAGGACACGGAAAGACCGATTACCAACAAGAAAAGTCACTGCCAACTATGGCAGGAAGAATCCAGAACTGGAAGAACATTATTCAAACATCAGCTACACAAAACAGAGATGTTTCCATAAACAAAACTTCCATTCTTAGACCCTGAGCATTCTTTACACAAGGAGGAAACTGGCTCCCTATGAAGACTAAGGAACGGGCTGTTTGACACAACAGTAAATAGGCAGCGATAAGAATTATAAAATTACAGCTCAAGTTTAATGACCAAAATGAAGTCCAGATCCACACGCTGCCCAGTTATAGGATGATGTCACCGTCTGCCAAACAGGCTTCATGAAAGGGAACACCTTCTCCCCACATACCACTTCCCAAGATGTACTTCGATTTACAAGGATTCTTCATCAGAAGTCCCATCTCATTAGATAAGCTTCTATTTCTACACAGATTGAATTTTGCCTTTGAGAAGATCACTCAGATTTTCACTAATGTCTAACAGCTTCTTGGGTCAGATCAGTTTCCAGTCTGAAAACAAACCTTAATATAAAAAACAAGTTTCCATATGCAGTCTCCTTTGCCCCAATCTTAAACAGAAGGCCCAAAGCTCTACATCCCTGAAAGTGGGAGTGAGAAAAGATGCCAGATCTCACTTCTTGGCAGATAACAAAAATGCATGAAGAGGACTCACACTTTGAAAAAGTCCTAAAATGTGTGAAGATCCATTTTGAGCTCATAGTGGAACCTGATAAAAGGGCAGGGCTTCGTTGAGATTTCTAGGCAACGGCTCAGCCCTGCACTTGGACCCAAAGGCTCTTGGAGGGGAAACTCTAATGATGATGAAAAGCCTGGATGTTATGCCCTTTGATGAAACTTTGAGCCTACTTCTCAAAGTCTGGGGATCAGATGCTTTCCATAAAGGATCTCTAGGAAGTGACAGGAGCCCAGGCTATGGGGCAGGCACTCAGAAGCCCTGTGCCACTGAAGTGTCTCACAGTCAGTACCAGACTCTTTGTGGTGGATTTTCTGAGCTTAAAAACTCTCTTGAAATAGAAAAAACCAAACAGGAACTGCCTTCTTCCCATGTGCACCTAGACAGCATCTTCAATAATTCCTAACAACCCTTCTTCCTCTTTTGCTGCCACCTTGGCAGGGGCTCTCCCTGATTAACCAGAGGACCAATAAGGTATACAGTCTTTCCCTAACAAGACTTTCAAAAACTAATAGAAGGTGACAGAGGAAAAGAGAAATCCCTGTCTCTGAGTGCAATTAAAACAAACAAAAAAGAGCACGTGTTATTGATTCTGTCACACATAACAGTCATGAATGTGACTGGTTATAAATTAATCAACGATATCGCACAGACTCCTAAGTACTAAAGGAGATGGGTCTTTGCCATGTTACAGAAACTGGCTCCACAGCATAAAGTGGAGTGCAAGATCTAGCGGGCATGCTAAAGCTGATCCTACCTTCTTCTTACTACCTTGGTGCAAGACTTGATGGCCAGTGTCCAAGCTGATGACATCAATGGGGAAGGGGAATGCACACAGAGCAAATGGAAAGATGAAGAAAGAGCTAAAAGTAATTCTAGGGGGAAAGGCATGAATCCATATGAATGAGGACTAAATTCAAAAGAGAAGGGCACAGAGTAAGCACTGGAGGAAACATATTTTAGCTACAGGCAAAAGCTGGTTACATACTGCTGGATACCTCACCATACGATGCCATTATTTTGACATCTAGTATCTTTTACTTAAAAGCATTAATATAAATATAAAATGCATGGGCCAGATGGTAAGCTTTTCTCTAAACTGAGTAGTGATTCTCTTTTCTTAAGTTTAAAAGTTTTCTTTAATCTGCCTAGTTTCAGAGAAATGCAGAAACTAAAAAGGATTCCACAGAAGAGTGAAATAGACAACTGGAAAGATGAAAAGGGGCTACCTGGGTTAAGCACTAGCTGAGCTTGAAAATAAAAGAGAGTCACCAGACTTCTACAAGTTCTTCCCAAAGGAATCAAGGCAAACAGTTTTCTATTTTCATCACAGTGAGAGAGCTACACTCAGAGAAGAAGGTTATAAACAAAGGCTTGGATACTTTATAAATGGGAAATATTCCTCAGATGTAGAATGAATGATTTTGGCCATTAGTGTGGTCAAAATCCATTTCCTTAAAATTTCAGATCGCTAAAAACCATAACGTGTTGATAAGTTTTGTATCTAGAATTAGAAGAAATTTCTTTCTTACACCTGTAAATGTTCAGTTGCAAAAATTTAGTTAGTAACCCTACATGCCTAGTAAGTAATTTATAATTAATAATGACCCCATATGTAGAGGGCTGCACTTTAATCACTGCTGTTCAGAGTGTAAATTGGTACTAGAATACCTCTTAGATACGTGTTTGGCAGATATACTGAAGCTGAAGAGGTACATACTCTTCTATATAGTCATCATATTCCTGGTACATACCTAACATGAATATGTAGGTAGGTGCACAGTCACCAAAAGACAAGAACATGTTCAAAGCAGCACTATTTGTAATAGCCAAAAACCTGGAAAAAGTCCAAGCATGGATCAAAAACATAATGAAATGCATTTCAAACATGCTGCATTTGTACTCTCCTCTCATCATCATTGGTTTGGAGGGGAGGAGGGATAAATCAGGAGTAGAGGATTAACATATACGTACTATTATATATAAAAGAGATAATCAATAAGGACCTACTGTGTAGCACAGGGAACTATACTAAATATTTTGCAATAACCTATAAGGGAAACGAATCTGAGAAAAATATTATGTAACTGAATCATTTTGCTGTATACCTGAAACTAACACAACATTGTAAATTAACTATACTTCAATTACAAACAAAACACAAAACAGAAAGAAAAACTGGGTTATACTTTTTACAATAGAATAGTACTTAGTAATGAGAATGCCCAAGTACAGCTATATGCAACATGGTGGGTGAACTGATCTCACAAACAATATTGAGAGGAAGAAACCAAGCACCAACTATTAAATACTCTAGAATTTCTTAAGTTCTTAGACAGGCAAATCTGAACTGTGGTGCTGGAAATCAAAATTCTGTTATCTTGTAGGGAGGGAGGGGTTGATAGAAGGGACATAGGAAGTTTCTGAGGAGCTGGTAATATTTGGGCTCCCCATTGGGGTGCTGGTTATACAGAAGTGTTCCCTTTGGGAAAATTCATTGGACTGTACACTTACAATCTGTATACACTTTTGTATGTAAATATAAATTTAAGATATTAAGAGATTAACAACTGTACTGTTTAGGCCTTATCTGAATCTCAATTACAATTGCATGTAAACATGAAGTATTATATAGGTAAAAAAAAAATTCTATTTTTTACAGTTCATTCGAATTTTCACACTTGATTGGAATTTATATACATGAGAGATGTAAATCTATATGGGGAAACTGGGAAAGTTGAACACCGGCTTGATCTTTGATGATATTAAGGAATTTGCAGTTGTGATACTGGTCCTTTGTGGTTCTTAAAGGCCGCTGTCTTTTAGATACATATACACACACACACACACATATATATATGGCAATATTTAAGAATGAAATAAGATGATTCACATAAAAATGGTTCAGCGAGGGGAAATGGATGGGAAATAAGTGCAATATGACTGGCCAGGAGAGTTAACTGTTAAATATTGATGATGGGCATATGGGGTTCAGATTCTTCTCTCTACTGTTGTGTATTTATAATTTTCCATAAAAAATTTAAAAAGTAGAAAATCCCATCCAGAAGAAGAATAAGCTTATTTCAAGCTTGTAGACCAAGTGGCCTATTTTAGTAAATGCACATAAATAATGAATACATGTTAGCATAGTTCTCATGTATTATATTTATATTATATCCACTTATTAATAGCATAGACTTTTCTTCTCTCAAATGTTTCTAAGGTTCATTCCTAATTTTCTTCACAACTAAAAAGCAAATCTGAAGGTTTTACTTGGCTACTCCCAAGCATTATTTTATATTTCTCTTTTTGAGTTATGTTGGAGAAGACTCTTGAGAGTCCCTTGGACTGCAGGGAGATCCAACCAGTCCATCCTAAAGGAGATCAGTCCTGGGTGTTCATTGGAAGGACTGATGTTGAAGCTGAAACTCTAGTACTTTGGCCACCTCATGTGAAGAGTTGACTCACTGGAAAAGATCCTGATCCTGGGAAGGATTGGGGGCATGAGGAGAAGGGGACGACAGAGGATGAGATGGCTGGATGGCATCACTGACTCAATGGACATGAGTTTGGGTAAACTCCAGGAGTTGGTGATGGACAGGGAGGCCTGGTGTGCTGCGATTCATGGGGTCACAAAGAGTCGGACACGACTGAGTGACTGAACTGAACTGAGACAAAACTGAATTTCTGAAGTGACAGAACTGTGCTCTATTCACGCTCCACAAGCAGCATTTAACGTTCCAAATCATGAAAATTTAACCCTGACCCCACAATTAAGGCTCTCTTTATCATTAGAACAAAATTATGGGTTGAAAGATCTTTAATTATTGTCACTCAAGAAACATATACCAGGAACCAGATAAGTACCTCATCTCACTAGGCATAGGTAGAAAAGGTATATTTCCCTCTTGGTTTGTTTAATGCTATCAACAAATTTCATCAAACAAGCAAAACAAGAAAAGATGTGAGCAAAGGACACACTAGCTCAGAAGCAGCAGCCACACCATGAAGCTTCTAAGAGTGAAGAAAAACCCCCAAACACACTTTAGTTTTTCACATACTTGGGAGCACATGCAAAATGCTTCAAGGAATCAGATCTTCTCCTGCTTAAATTTCTACTAAATTTCTGACAGACAGCATGAAGATAAGAATAACGTCTTCTGCATCTCTGATAGTACTCCGTTGTGTCTAAAGGAATAAGCTTTGTCTAAATGTCTAAAAGTCTGACTGCTGATAATATAGAATGTCTGCTGATAATACATAATAAAATGTTAACAATATATAATAAATGTTAAATGAATGAAAAGCTAACTGGTGCTAAAGGGTAGTCATAAGGCTTAAGAGTCACTGATACTCATAGCAGAGGTTAACATCATCTTCAGAATAGACAGAGAAAGGCTGAAGGCGTGAAGCCAGGGAGCATGTAATAAGTACTACCTGCTCTTCTTGGGTGGGATGGTGGGGCCTCAGAAGAGTGGGCCCCAGGGTGGGCTGAGCATCCTTGCAAGGGCTGACAACTCACAAGAAGAAAGGGGAGAGCAAGCTGGTCACCGGCTCTTCGACATGAAAGCAGCCAGTTCTTTTCCAAAGAAAACAGGCCCAGCTACATCTCTAGCCTGCATGGAAGGGGTTGCCGAAGCTCCTGAACTCAGGGAACAACCAGGAAAATAAAGTTACTTCAAATCCTAACTGCTGTCCAAGGCAGATAGGTCCTAATAATGACTCTGGTTGTTTTATCTCCATTTGTGGTTAAAATGGGTTTGGTTAAGCAATTCAGGAGGGGATAGCAGCTGAAGAAGCCCTGAATTGCTCTGCATAATGGCTGGGGGAGAGGAGGGTCCTCTAAGCAGAACCCTACAGTCTTTGTAATAAGGCAGCTCTCAGAAGTCCCATGAGGCCATGCAGCCTGGGCTCCGGAACAGGGGGCTGCTTTACTCACTGTCAATACATGATTATGAATACCCTTTCCCAACTCTAGTAAGGAAACTTCACAGCATCTACACTGCTCACTAATGTCCTTTGCTAAGTCAGTGCCTTAAGTGAAGGCCTCAGGGAGCACTGAGACGTGAATGTGAGTGACTCCAACCCAGTTATGACCACGGAACAGGTATGGGCAGAAGCAGGTGAGGAGAGGTCAAGGGTTGTCTGGGTCCCACGGTAGTCTACCACCAGGGAGAACGTGGGGGCATCCTTCCTGTAAAGTGAGGTTGCTTTAAGGCAGTACTGAAGATGTACTAAAATAAATGATCAATAATTCCCTCTCAGCTTCTGGTGACAGAGGGATATTCTCTGAGGAGAGGGACACGGCCTGATACAAAAACACAGAAAGCAGTGGCTTTAGGAAGAAGCATAGAAGTTAAGTGCTCAGGCTCTGGAGACAGAAGGAGTTGGTTGGAATTCCTGCTCCAATATTTACGGCTCTGTGGGGTTAGACAAGGTACTGGACCTCCTGCTCGCACTTCCCTCTTCTAAGCAAGGGGCTAACAAGCACCCGTGCCTCTCTTGGAGGATTATATATAAACATACATATATTATAATCCATATATATATATACACATACACAATCCATATATATACATACATGGATTAAATGAGATCATGCATGTAAGCTGCTTAGGCCAGTAACTGGCATATAGTAAGTGCTCAATTAATGTTAGCTATTTGTATTACTGTTTCTATCTGGAAGTTCTTTTATGCTCAGTTGTTGGTCTGTAGAGGGCTTTGCAGGTGTCACAGTGGTAAAGAATCCATCTGCCAAGCAGGAGACACAGGTTCAATTCTTGGATTGGGAAGATCCCCTGCAGAAGGAAATGGCAACCCACTCCAGTATTCTTGCCTGGGAAATCCCATGACAGAGGAACCTGGTGGGGCTACGGTCCACAGGGTCGCAAAAGAGTCAGCCACGACAGAGCGACTAAATAACAACAAACTGGTTTAGAGAAATTAAGTGGAACATGGCAGGAAGGGCGAGTAACAACCTTAGTAGGATGCCTAATTGGTCTTCTCCTTCCAAATGGTCAAAGGACCAGTGGGATCCTGGCAGATGTATGTTAAGGTGATCAACCCCCCCAGGGCTGCTGTCCCACTAGACACGGGAGTCCCCTGTCTGATACCAAAGATTCCACAAGCCACACATCCAAATTCCTCTGCTCTGGCTGCCACGACAGCCTCCCTCCAGCTGCACCTTCTCCATCTTCACCACACAGGTGGAAGGAAAAGGCTTAAGGCTTATCATCTTTTTGGATCTGGCCTCTGGGGTCCTGGCTGCCTCCTCTGTTGATCAGGACAAAGGGGTTGGAAGGTATGTACCCCAGCCACTTGGGACACATCTGCAGGGTGAACTGAAAGCACGGAACTCTCACTAGCAGCACCAATCAGACATGCCGTCCAAACGGCAAAGTGAGACGGAGTCATAGCCCTCAATGGCAATAACCTGGGCATCAAGCCTATGGTGGGGGGCAGTCAGTAGCTGTGGGGAGGCAGTGAGGCTGCGCCTCAAGACACAGCAGTTCTCAGTCTGCAGGGGTTCCAGGATCTGGCCCTGCTTCCCTCAGCAAGTTTTCCACAGAGACCAGGGCCAGGGTTCCCAAACAACCAGGTAGACAAGCAGAAGATGGTGACCACAGTAGCGGCAGCTGCCATGCAACACACCTACTGTGTGCCAGGAAACATGCCAGGTGCTTCACACGTACCATCTCTAATCTTTACAACCACACGAACACTCAGCTTTATGGTTGAGGAAACCGAGGCACAGAGAGGGGAACTTGTACTTGTACAAAATCACACAGCAGGCGCCAGTTAAGACTCACACTCAAGCCTGCTTGATGGCAAAGCCCAAGTTCTTTTCTCCACTATGTTGTGCAGCTACTGGCTGTCGATCCCCACGTGCATCCAGAAGCATAAGAGAGCATTTAATTTCCAACAGGCAAACAACTGGGTAATTGAACATGAAGAACCCATTGCTGACTAGGTATTTGACCATGCGGGTCAATGGAATTAAGGAAGTGGTGGGGGGAGTCACCTTTGAATAGACTGGAGTTGCACAGGAAAGAATAAGCCCTCAGTAAGGAGTTAGGACTGGGTTTCAGAGGCCGCCTCATCCACAGTAGAGGGCTTGCCACTGCCTACCAGGATGGAGGAAATGATCTCTCATCAGGGACATAACGCTACAGACTTAAGTCCTCCGAGGCAGGCTTTGGCTTTTAAAGCTTTTAATGACAGAAGAAAATCCAAATGAATGGCATTAGTTTGCATAAAAATGAACAAGGAGAAAATAGAATGATAAACCAGAAATTGGCTTTCAGAGGTTTCTTTTCTTTCCTTAAAGCCTGTTATCAAACTGCAGGGAACCCAAGTTCTTTGGGGACTGACTGACCAGCTAAAGCCATGGCTGCCTACAGACTTGTGAAGACTGCCTGCTGCCTGTGGGGGTTTAAGGCTCCCCATCCAAACAATGACATTTTAAGAAGAAGAAAATTAAAACTGACAGTATATCAGCTTAAAAAAAAAAAAACAACTCATGCTAAACGACCGAGCAAGTTATCTGTGTGCTTTGTTCTTGTAACACACAGATTGACTACCTTCTAAACAAGATACTGAAATTCCGCTCTTAACAGGGCAGGCACTCATGCTAATGCCAGGGCCATGTCAACAGGTAGCATAGCCATAAGGCAGTCAGGGTGGGTCCCACTGTGTTCTTCCCTTGAATGTACTGCTGTTTAAGCATCCAGGGTATTCTCAGGGCTCTTAAGCTCTCTGAGGATGGAGCTGTGTTTTTCACGATTCTGTGTGTGCATACAGACACACAGACAGACACTACGCTTAGTCTGCTGTCGACCAGCATTTACTGAGGTCTCTGCTGCGCCAGCCTCTTGGCAGGGGAACATAATTTCCACAGGATGCCCACAAGGCATGAAGTGTTCCCACTGCCTAGTTGAGGTAGGTGGTTCACACAGGTCTGGAGCATCCTGTGGCCACAGTTCGAATGGGATACAGCTGAGCTTCACACAGAGCAGTGCCTGAGCCCCGCTATGCTTTCACTACACCAAACCTTTCAGCATATTTAATGATGGTAAGTATCATCCAACCTCTTCACTTTAAACTGAAACTTGTCACTTATTTGCTCTTCAGAAAAGACATAATTTCCATCTTCAGAATGGATACTTTTATACACTTCAGTATGGCAGTGACAAAACTTGTGATCAAGCTCCTAAGGTGTGTCAAATTCCTTGGACAAGAAACCCTCGTTGGCCCCTCCACAAAATTTCCACTCCTGCTGGAGGCATGTGGGAAGTCACCAGCTGCTGCTTTCTTGCCTTTTCTAGTTCAGTCTCTGCCAGATGACCAGTGACTCTTATTTCTGGTCACCAATAGAAGAACACTTTAAAATGTCAGATGAGGATGATGAAGAAATTAACATTTATTAAGCATTTATTATAGTCTGAGGCCAAGCAAGGTGGTTTATATATCTCATCTCAAACAATTTTTTCAATTCTCATAATAGTCCACCAAGATAGCTATTTTTAACCACTATTTTACCTAAGTGGGAGCAGAGGCTCAGCGAGGCCAAGCTGAGGCTATACAACTAGTATGTAATAGAGCCAAGATTCAAATACATATTTTTTTCTGTCTCCAAAATTTTTGCACTTACGCAGGGTTACTTCTGGTCACTTGGATCCTAGAAATGGGTGAAACAGATGATGCACACTTAACTGTGACTTAATTAGCCATTTCCGGGCCCCAGGGTTTCCCCACTTGCTACACTATGTGTGATAAAAAGCCTCAAATCAGGAGGGCTTCTGCAACTTGTCGCAGTGTATCTGACTTGCCAACATACACAGACAACTCTTATCTTTATAAGACCTATTAGACGCTTAGGAAAGTGATGTTTTCCAGGGCACCTCTCATCAAAGTAAAACTTGAAAGTTCCAATTGGACTCAATGTGGTTAGGCTAAAATTAGAGTCAGCCAACTCCTAAGTCTAAGTAAATCATTCCAATCCAAATCGTGTTTTCAATACTGCACAGACCAACGTATTTATGATACTAACTACACTGTATAATGCCAAGTGCTGTATCCTTAAAAGACTTGAGTACCACCATCCTATTCTTGCCTCTTCGTCAAAATTAAACTGGTCACAGGGAAATGTAAACTCATTCCTGCAAAATTCTCCCCCACTTGCTTGTGACCTGTGAGGTATCTCTGGTCCAGATTCAAAAAGCTCATTTTATAGGGAAGAAGATTTCTTTCTTCCTCTGACCTCAACATTTACAGAGCTGTACTATAGCTCAAAATAAAGTCCGATTTTGGAAGGAAGAGAGTTTGAAATATTATGTAGAAAAATCTTGGCAACGAAATCTCTATCATATCACAGTCTCAAAGCCAGAGAATTTTATCTGGAAGACTGGCTAACAGTGATTTAAAAAAAAAAACAACACCACAAACACACTTTTTGAAACTGAAGGAGGCATTTATAATTGTAAGTGCCCTTGGTTAGGAAGTCGATTTATGAATATGAGTGATGTAAGTCTCCTTAGTATCAAGTTGCATTTTTTTTTTCCTATAATACTTGGTTAAAAATGCAAAAAACCAAAAGCAGCCAAATTAAATGAAATCAAAATCCATTTAATAGGCTGTCCTCTAAAATTCAAGGTAAAAACTGTCATCATACAAAAGGTTCCAAGCCGGAGTCCTTAAGTATTAATGTTGAGCAAATGAATGCTTCTAATACAAACATAAGGAAAAAATAATTATGAAATAATGCTTATTTATTATTAAATAATCATTATTATTAAAACATTTATTATTAAAATATTTTAATAAACACACATGTCTATTCAGTGTGTATATCAACCCCAGATATAATTATCTGAGAACATATAAAATGTGTGATAGTAGTTGTTCAATAAATGGTCTCCCACCACTGTCACCAGTAGTTGTAGAGGGGTTGCCATGTTTTGCAAATACAAATGCCCTCCGGGAAGGTATTCAGACAACATATCAGTCTATAAAGGTTTTTGTAATTTATATTATTTCTCTCCTAACATCTCAGATCAGTCACTCTGAGGAAGTGTCTTTTGAACAGTATGGGTGAGGGGGGAGAGTGATTTCAGAGTGAGGGAACAGCGGTCCATAGTGATGGGTTACAAAAGGAGGGTCTGGGAGGCAGGGAATATTAGTAACTGAAGTGAGACGTGATAGAGAAAGGGGGATGGGGGGATGGTGGTGGTAAAGACCATCTTGAAAAACACACAGAAAGTCAAACTCTAACTCAGACTTATACTATTTCTGAAAACAAAAGTGATACTTTAAAAAGTTCCAAATCCTATAGAAAACAGAATATTCTGACTTCTGTTTGCCTTCAGGTAAGGTATGATACATCTGAACGCCTTTTGAACGCCTTTTGGAAAACTAAGTTCAAAAAATGTCTTTCCCAAAGAACGGTGACATAACCATGTTCTAAGTAAATGGTCTCTAAAACTCCAGCCTATGAGTCGTAACAAGTGACAAATAAAGAAAAATAAGTATGTACAAAAGAGGAAATGCACTAACCAACAGAACTGCTCATACGGGAACCAAGGACGTTGCCCTATTGGCAAAGAAGGAGGCTCCCCTGGATGAACCCATAAATGTCAGGTCCAGAAAGGAAACATAGGTTTCCCTTTTTCAAATAGGACAAAAGGAAAAGAAGCCTCTGAACTAAATCAACCAGGTCAGACCTGATGATACTGTACGAAAAGCAAAGCCACAGCTGTTAAGAGCCATGCAAACCAAACCTAACATTAGAACCAAAACAGGTAACTTCTCAGATTTCAGGTTCCAAAAGGAGAGCTGTCATCTGCAATTACCAAGAGCCACACACTGTGCCAAGACCCTCACCTGTGTTAGGACACTTAGTTGGCACAGCAGCTGGCTCTTACCTTCTGAAAAGCCATGGAATCACTGCAGGTGGGTGAGTGGGGCTGATTTCAAAGGGCAACTCCATGCTCACTGCTTTGGGCAACTACTTCTGAAGCCAGAAATTTTACAACAGTAGATTACGGTTCACCAGCCAGAAGTTGTTATTATTGTAGCAAAAGCTTCCAACCACCACAGCTCTAGCTGGGCCTCTCCAGCCATTTTTGACTATGCATCCCTTCAATAAAAAATTATGAGTATTAACTGCCAATATGGCCATACTTGTAAATTACAGGCTTGAACTACAGCCTTAAATTATGGCAATTACAAAGCATACAGGAAAGATATAAATTAGAAAACAATTACATTTTAAATAGAAATCCTAACATTTTCTTCTCTTAACCCAATGGATCAGGCAGTGCATCACATTTGGAGATGATATCTCGGCTTTTCACCTCAAAAATACTCTCATTGAGCACTCTCCATTTTATGGGTCCCCAAGCCCAGGAAAAAGTGAGAGAGAAGTGAGATAAGCCTACACACTTGGCTGTTACAAGTAACCCACGCCCAGTTTTTTAAAATACCCAGACCCTAGAAGGGACAGAGCCACTTCCTTGATTGGCAGCCGACAAACTCTTTCCAGGAGTGAGTGGTATAGTCGCCCCTGCATACTGATGTGAAAAGGAATGGCATGGAGATAAATTTTCCAACTCAGTTTAGCTATGAATTCCATCTCTGTCTCATCTAACCCCAGAGGCACTCCCAAGGTCAAGGTCAAAAACAAATCTGCTAAGAAGATCTGGACATACTTTCTTCCTTCTTTTGCTGGATTGTAGTGATTCAGTGACGTTAGCCAAGCCATCCAACACCACTGGGCCTCATTTTTCATATAAATGTTGGTGTTGTATTTGAGAATGACTAAGAATTCTCCTAGCTATAAAATTCTAGAGTTCTAAAAGAAAATTTCTAAGATGCTAGTTTCCCTCATTCTATTTGCTCTGTAGCGTCAAATGCTGAATCTGATAAAATGTCAGACGTGGATCATTAAGGAAATGCACTGACCTAGGAAAGAAAGCATCATATGTTTGGTTGACATTTATCACTTCCCCATCCCTCATCTAACAACAATATAGAAGATGTCAAATGAATTAGTACATGAACCAGACCAAAAAGATGAGGCAAAAAGCTATCTCTTTGAAGGAATATGAGGGCTGACTCTAGGTAAGACACATACCTTCTCTCTTTCTCTCCAAACATAGATGTATGTGTGTTTATGTGTGTGTGTGCATGTATGTGTGTGTGTGTTAGAGACCAGTGAGCACACACACATCAGCTAATGCACATGAAAAATCACATAATGCCTTAACTCTAAAAGGAGCAGGCGTCATATGTACCTCAAAGAGAACTTGATCTAAAACTATGTTACATATCATGGAGATGATTAACCGGCTGTCAAGCACACAAAGTCATAGGATGTTTTACTTTTAGAGAGTCCTGGCAAACATGGGTTTTGGGATAAGCTCATTTTGGCCCACAGAGCACTGAGATTCCAGTGGTCTCCACCGTTCAGAAGCAGTGTGGAGATTTCCCCTCATAAGTTATCTGTGTGTGCCTCAATTTCCTCATCTCGAAGATGGGTATTTCTTTTTTTAAGGCCAAACCAAGTTCCTTATTTCTCACTGCGAAAATTAAAAAAACAAAATACCCAGCAACAGATGGCTAAATACTCTACGGCACCCAAAAATCCATTAAAATGAAGCTTATTAAGATTGTAAAATATTAAAAATTGTTACCATATAAATGAAAAAGAGAAGGCAAACTTTTACCTAGAATATTATAAAAAGCGGAGGATATTAAAAAAAATGCGAAACTGAAACATTCAAAGTCACAATTTTTACATGACTTTTCCCACTTTTTCCTTTTTTCTGGTGGCACTTTATGTTTTTGATAAAGAACACATTTACATTTATAGGGAGAAATACAGTAAAAATTCATGAATCAAAAACAGTTTTTGATTCACAAGGTGGAAAGGACTCTAACCAAAGAAAAAACTTGTGTAACTGCTGCTGACTCATATTAGCCAGAAAATCTAAGAGGACAACTCAATCCTATTGCTTCCTCTTACGAGAATAGAAACTTGGATCTCCAGGAATCAAGCTTGGATACACTCTTGTCATCCTGAATCCACTTGCTTCTCAGTGCAGCATAATTTGTTAAACTGACAAACATCAAAATGTAGTTGGGCATGAGGTCTACACCCTAAGCTACATACGAGCCACATGTGGCGGGTCAAAAATAATCTGTGTTAAAATGATGTGTGAAGGGGAGGGGGACATAGTATGAATATTCTCAGGGAGATTTTTAATAAAAATGGGGTCTCCATTTTCCCTTTGAAAGCTGGCTTTGAGGAAATGTAGAACTAAAAATGATTACAGAGAGAAAAGAACATTCAGGGAAAGTTTTGATATATTCAGTGCTCATTAAATAATCATTTATTCTCCTGTAATATGAACTCTTTCTTCAGGAGAAACATTCAGAACTCTTCAGAAAATGTGAGATAACAGCATCCCACTGTAGGTTACAATGGAAGCATTTAGAAATTGCTCATTTTTGATGATTCTTCAAGGGCAAAGGAATCAGAGAAATCTACATTTTCTTCTGGGCAACTGGGCCATTAGGAGAATAAAAACTCCTGCTCAGTAACATGTGGAATTCCAAGGGAATTCAAAGACCACCCAGCAGCATCTTAGTGTGAATAACAGCAAGTTTAAAAAAAAAAAAAGAAAGAAAGGAAACAGTCCAGCGCACAGGCCAGAGCTCCAACCCAGGAAATGAGCCCAAACCAGCAATCTCAGCAGCAGAGGGATCTTGCCTGATTCCCCCGATACTTCCTCTGTTCCACAAAGGGAGGGGGTGTGTACACACAGATCCTGCCCTCTAGGGGCTAGCAGTCTGAAGAGGTAAACAGAAAGCAAACTGACAAACACAACTTAGTCATGTTAGCACTATCATGGAGATGATACGAGAAACCAGAGAGAAATGTGAGCTAAGCCCAGAGCACAGTAACTAACTGGTCATCTAATCTCAGGTAACCCTCACTGTCCTTGTGGTCATTTGTAGCTTCTTCGGGAAAACTCTTCTTGTGGTTGAGCATGGCTGTAACTGGCATGGAAATATCACCCTATTCATATTCTCTCTCTCTCTCTAAAGGAAAAGTAACAGGAAAGAGCTGGGCAAACAAGAACCTGATCTGGGCTGCAAAGCTGGGTCCACAGGCGTTTGTACCAGCCTCTCCCACAACTGCTGTTTGCTTAACAGAGCACTTGATTGACCCCGGAGAATGCTTTGTTTTCTTTTGTTTCAATTTTTCTTTTGATCCAGTGAAGATAGGTGTAGGAAAATAACATCTCTCATTTCAGGAACAGGAACGCCACGACTAAGCCAGTTCTATCTGCCTACAAAACGGGATAAAGGGGCCTGAACACAAGGACTTCAGCATACAATAGATCCAACAATACACAAATACTCATGAGATCAGAGTGAACGACTTCAAACTCTCAGAAACGGAAGGGCAGAGGGACGTCCCCTAGTATCCCAGTTTGGAGTGGGGATAATTTGAAACAAAGAATTAAGAGAAGCTAAGTTTAGAAATTGGGAGTTAGAAAGACTTTGGGATCCCTGGCAGGGTGGGACATAGTGGGGAGGGGAAAGTGAACTTGAGAGGGAAAGGGGAAAGGTGTGGAAGGAGAGGCGGGAAAATCCCACAGCAAATCTGGGTTTTCATGCGATTTGTGTCTCACATGACATGGGTCACAGAAGCCTATGAGACATATGCTAACATGTTTTCTAAAAACTGCAGATGGATTATGCCTGTATGGCAAGAACAGGTGAATGCCCTACTGAATGACAAGGTAATAATATTGCTCATGAAGCTGAGTACCTTCTGGGAATCAGGCCTTATACACACACACACACAAAGTTCAGTTAACTGAGGATATGAATATTATTTCCATTTTATAGACGAAAAAAACTGAGACTCAAAGACTTGAAAGACCTAGTAGAGCCAGTATTTTATCCTGAGTCAGTCTTGCGCCTACGCGCGTGTTCTGCACAGTTAAGCTGGGAGAAGGTAGGAAGTATGGGGAAATAAGGTAGATGCAAGAGCCTCTGACTACAACCTACTGATGAATGAAACCCTCATGACCCTTAATGCACCATACAACAGCAAAGAGCACTAACATCTAAAAGGGATAAAAAGTCATGGCCACTGAAGAACACACCTGCAGGAATTAAAACCCTGCCTGCTGCTCAGAGGCTGTTTAGGACGTCGGCCAGGTTCCCAGCGCCTTGCCAGCCACGTTCCAGAAGGAGAGCTGCCTTAGTTTGCAATCGCTGGAACCACCGCTTGCTCTACCTTTGCAATTAGTCAAAACTAATCAAAACGAACACAAGTGAATCAGCTGTGAAATCCCTGTTCTTCACCATGGGCTGTGTGGTGGGAGAGCGCACAGATGGAGTTTCCTTTTTAAAGGCAATGTTTTGGCACTAGCCTCTGTTAAACAGTTTTCCCTTGTTTCCATCTGGTTTTAGTATTGGAACACGTACATGAGAGAATGGAAAAAGAAAATTCTGTTGGCGTGCTAAACCACTAGAAAAGCTGAAGTGGTCGACAGCACATCCTCTCAATCCTTGGAGACTAAGGTGCTTTGTGCAAGGAATGTTGTCACATTGTTTTTAAGGAAAGGGAAAGTTTGGTTTCTTGGTTCCAGGCCTGTCCTAAAGTATTTTTTTTTAATGTGCACAGATGGGAGGGAGAGGGACCCAGATTTGAGTCTCAGCCTTATCACCATCTAGCTGCCAGTCCCTGGGCAGTGTCTCAACCACTCTACACCCTGGCTAGTTCCTGTAAAGTAGAAATTACAACGAAAGCCACGTCACAAGGCTACCGTGAGGATTAAATGAGATAACATCTGTTAAGTGCTCCGTTCTCCATTTCGGACTCTCCTTATTCACAAGGCTTTAGAAAGGCAATGGCACCCCACTCCAGTACTCTTGCTTGGAAAATCCCGTGGACGGAGGAGCCTGGTAGGCTACGGTCCATGGGGTCGCTAAGAGTCGGACACGACTGAGCGACTTCACTTTCACTTTTCCCTTTCATGCACTGGAGAAGGAAATGGCAACCCACTCCAGTATGCTTGCCTGGAGAATCCCAGGGATGGCGGAGCCTGGTGGGCTGCCGTCTATGGGGTCGCACAGAGTTGGACACGACTGAAGCGACTTAGCAGTAGCAGTAGCAGTAGAAAAGACAAATGATTATTAGTACTGCTTTTCGCAGGAAGAGATCTAGAACCATCGAGGAAACTCTAAAAGTATTTTAAGGCATCTACTTGTTTTACTGCATAACTGAAGAAAATTTCATACATGGTGGTGCTCTTGTCAGAAGCCTCTCAGAATCTCCCTGGGGAATTAATCTTCTCTAAGATTGAAATACATCCTCTGACACTCTTACTCTACTGCGGGGCTTCCTTAACAGCCCAGCTACTGGTGTAGAGGGCTGTCACCTTCCAGCCAAAACCAACCAAAGCCTAAACTGGTAGGAAAGTGGAGTAATCCCAAAACATGATTATCTCTAGAGCCGGGTGAGGGAGGGTGAGAGAAGATGCTTGGTTTGGGAAGACCTCTTTCACACAACTCTTACGGCTAAAAGACAGACAGGAGCACAGTGTCTAAGGGAATACAGGCCTAGAATCAAACCACCTGGGTTTAAATCTCTGATCTGTAACTCACAAACCCATGACCTTGGGCCAGCCAATTGACTTCCAGATGCTGTTTCCTCATCTACAAAATGAAGATGGTACTGTTATCTACCTCATAACATTGTTATAAGGATTAAATGTTAATATATATAAGGGGCATAGAACCATGCCCAATATATTGGTCAATTTATTGAGTTTCTACTCAATAAATACCATTACTACTATTAGTATTATTACTACTCCTAAATCAAAGAGGAGCTGGTGCTTCCCTAACTGTACTGAGCACTGAAGCATGCAATGGATTCACGGTAGGTGCTACACCGAAGGTTATTCACAAGTAACACCTGGTGGCAACATCTACTGAGCCAGAAGATGTTTCAGAAGAAAACTCTCTCTTTTAAGTTCATGTCACCAACCAGTGGTCACATATGGTCGTGAGAGTTGGACCATGAAGAAGGCAGAATGCCCAAGAATTGATGTCTTTGAAACGTGGTGCTGGAGAAGATTCCCGAAAGTCCCTTGGACAGCAAGGAGATCAAACCAGTCAATCTTAAGGGAGATCAACCCTGAATATTCACTGGAAAGACTTATGCTGAAGCTCCAGTATTTTGGTCATCTGATGCAAACAGATGACTCATTGGAAAAGTCCCTGATGCTGGGGAAGATCGAGGGCAGAAGGAGAAGACGGCGTCAGAAGATGAGAAGGCTAGACAGCATTACAGATGCAACGAACATGGGAAAACTCTGGGAGATGGTGAGGGACAGGGAGGCCTGGTGTGCTGCACACCATGGCTTCGCAGAGTCAGACATGACTGGGCAACTAAACAACAACAGCAACAACCAAGGATATTATCCTTGCAAATGTTTTAATCCAATTTGTCTCCACACATATCACAAAAGGGCCAAATTCTCAATGTGAAGTATAACAGAAGACATTATATTTTTCTAAATAAAAAAGGATGTGGAAAGATTCATATAATCAAGGCACTGGAAATAACTTTGCTTTTTATTGCACTGTCTTCTAGAGCTACTTACAGTTTTAGGGCTGGATTTACATGTCCAATCTCTATAATTAAGAGATAAAAGCCTCACCTTGATGTATATCCCAAATGGAAGAAAGTCGATTACTCAAAAACCTCAGAAATGAGATAGAAGACACAATACAGGTCAAAACTGTAGATACGGGAGAGATCAAAACAGTTCAATGTCTTTATGAATTTTGAAGAGTTGGGGAGAAATCTGCTCTTTAAAACATGGTTCACTCTATACCACACCTGCCTCTTGGAAAAAAAAAAAGTGAAGTGCTGAGGCAGTTCAAGCACGGCCACTGGGGTGACAAGGACTGAGTGGATTTCAGTCACCTCAAAAGTGGTAACCTGGGACACCTCTGAAGAACACTGGTGCCTTCATCTGGGAAAAGAAATACACACCACCTAAGCAGCGTAGGGATATAGTGAGGACTAACTGCAATTAAAACAAGACAACAAAACAGAGACAGGATGATTTTTATTTTCATCTACATAATATCTGAAAGATATTTTCAATATTTACTACTTCTATAGTAAAGAATAACAAATATATTTCATTATTATAGTTGTCTTGTATTTCTTCTTTCATTGGTAACAGCTTTGTCCATCTCTGAGTTCAATGTAGATTTCTTCATTTTTCCTGGATAAAAACTCTTGGAAAGTGAGCTCACCACTCCTGAATAAATCATTTCTATCAAGGTCAAGTTTCATCTGTCTTGTATTTTTCCTTCTCTCTCCTCTAATATCTATAGATCTTGAGATGAGATCTAGTCTGAGTTTAGAAAGTAGATAAAAAGAATTTCTTTCTTATGCCAGATCTCTGACAATTACTTTTGGTTAAAATAATTCCAATAGCAAACTATAAAGAATGTTCTCAAACTCTCATAATTGTTTTGAGTAGCCATTTGGATTATTAACAACTTGAATTTATCCCTATGTGATATATATGAAACAAGGATGAAATTTGCTATTAAAATTTTCAAGAGGGTTCAGAATCCTAGACCCTCAGAGCCCAAAGGAAGCTTTGAACTTGTCAAATGAATTGAATCCCAACAAAATTCAAAACTTTGACCACAGCCAAGCAAGAAGAAAGAGACCAATATGTATTCTTTAGATAGAACTGAGTATCAAAAACATACTATTATGTCAGGTATACCAATAAGTCAACCCAGAGAATTCCCCAACACAGTGAAATTTATCAACCTTAGCTTCAGTATCTCATGAATAACCCTTTCAGGTAAGTTTCCCCACTACCTCTCAGGCTGTATTTAGTAGGGCCTAAGTGGAACCAGCGGAGAAGGAAATGGCAACCCACTCCAGTACTCTTGCCTGGAAACTCCCATGGCAAGAGGAGCCTGATAGGCTGCAGTCCATGGGGTCGCTAAGGGTCGGACACGACTGAGCGACTTCACTTTCCCTTTTCACTTTCATGCATTGGAGAAGGAAATGGCAACCCATCCAGTGTTCTTGCCTGGAGAATCCCAGGGATGGGGGAGCCTAGTGGGCTGCCGTCTATGGGGTCGCACAGAGCCGGATACGACTGAAGTGACTTAGCAGCAGCAAGTGGAACCAGGGCATCTGTAAAGTTCTAGAGGTTACTCTAAGAAACACCTACGACTGGAAGCCATGGAGATAAAGAATATTATTGCCAAGACCAATGCTAACCCACATCATTACCTTCCATGGGATCTATTTTACATAAATGATTTCATCAAAGATCATTCAGGACTCTTTTTAATAAGAAAATTTTGCTCTCTACAAATCTAAAATCATTTTGAAAAGATTAAGATTCTCAGTTTTAACACAATATGTAGGAAAATGTATTAATCACAAAATTTAAAGTTTCTTCATGCTCCTTCTATGGAGATAATGAGCAGCAGCCAAGGAAACATGTTTATCCATTTAAGGATATGAAGGGTAGCATTATACATTATGCACACTGAATTAAAACAGGATCAGGAAAATCAATTTCAAACATGAAATTATGGAATGTTTAGTAGGTAATTGGCCTCTAATAGTAAATTGATATTAACTTCTTAGCAAGTTTCTAGTTTAGTCTTATAGGCCCAAATATCATGGAGGGGGCAACTGACTATAGAAATAGTTGCAGGCAAAGATTGCTTTACAATTTAAATGAGCCAACAGTTCCAAGTTATAAAGTCCACATTTGTCATTAGGTATTTATTAAGCTATGCATTTAAAGTTTTGAACTTGTCAACTGAATTGAATCCCAGAAAAATTCAGAGCTTTGACCATGGCCAACAAGCTGGAATCAAGATTGCTGGGAGAAATATCAATAACCTCAGATATGCAGATGACACCACCCTATGGCAGAAAGTGAAGAAGAACTAAAGAGCCTCTTGATGAAGGTGAAAGAGGAGAGTGAAAAAGCTGGCTTAAAGCTCAGTGTTCAGAAAACTAAGATCATGGCATCTGGTCCCATCACTTCATGGGAAATAGATGGGGAAACAGTGGAAACAGTATCAGATTTTATTTTTTTGGGCTCCAAAATCACTGCTGATGGTGATTGCAGCCATGAAATGAAAAGACACTTACTCCTTGGAAGGAAGGTTATGGCCAACCTTGATAGCATATTTAAAAGCAGAGGCATTACTTTGCCAACAAAGGTCCGTCTAGTCAAGGCTATGGTTTTTCCAGTGGTCATGTATGGATATGAGAGTTGGATGGTGAAGAAAGCTGAGCACCGCAGAACTGATGCTTTTGAACTGTGGTGTTGGAGAAGACTCTTGAGAGTCCCTTGGACTGCAAGGAGATCCAGTCACTCCATCCTAAAGGAGATCAGTCCTGGGTGTTCATTGGAAGGACTGATGTTGAAGCTGAAACTCCAATACTTTGGCCACCTCATGCAAAGAGTTGACTCATTGGAAAAGACTCTAATGCTGGGAAGGATTGGGGGCAGGAGGAGAAGGGGACGACAGAGGATGAGATGGTTGGATGGCATCACTGACTCGATGGACATGGGTTTGGGTAAATTCTGGGAGTTGGTGATGGACAGAGAGGCCTGGCATGCTGTGATTCATGGGGTTGCAAAGAGTTGGACACGACTGAGCGACTGAACTGAACCAAGAAGAAAGAGACTAAGGTGTATTCTTTAGATAGAACTGAGTACCAAAAGCATACTGTTATGTCTAGTATACCAGTAAGACAACCCAGAGAATAATTCCTCAAGACAGTGAAGTAAAAACATATGTCCACATAAAGACATGTACATAGAGGTTCGTAACAATTTTATTCATTATTTATAATAACAAAAAATCAGAACTCAGATGTCTACCTATATGCGAGTGAATAAAAAATTATTTTATAACTATGCAGTGGAACACTAACCAGCAATAAAATGAACCATCAATGCTTCAATTTAAGCATCTATTGTGTCTATACTTGGCAACATGCCCGGCGCTACAAGGAACACACTGGCACACAGATCAGATAGATCGAAGCACAGGTTTACGATGACACACAGCTGCTTCTGTCTGCGGGCTCAAAGGACCATCTAGGATAACTTCTCGTGCCTATAAAGGAGAGGGCAGTTGCTACCCCAGAGAAGGCAATGGCAACCCACTCCAGTACTCTTGCCTGGAAATCCCACGGACGGAGGAGCCTGGTAGGCTGCAGTCTATGGGGTCGCGAAGAGTCGGACACGACTCAGCGACTTCACTTTCACTTTTCACTTTCATGCACTGGAGAAGGAAATGGCAACCCACTCCAGTGTTCTTGCCTGGAGAATCCAGGGATGGCGGAGCCTGGTGGGCTGCTGTCTATGGGGTCGCACAGAGTCGGACATGACTAAATTGACTTAGCAGCAGCAGTTGCTACTCCCCATCCGGCGCAGACTGAGATAAGACAGTTAAATAATTCTTATGATCATCCCACTAGTGACTCTGTAAAACATTTTTGAGAATCAATTTTTTCAAGATATATTTACACATAATAAAATGTAACCATTTTAAGTATGTATTTTGATAAGTTGTGAAAAATGTATGCACCCAAGTAACTACCACCACAGTCAACATATAGAACACTTACACTGCAGGAAATCCCCTCATGTTCCTTTGCAGTCAGTCACCAGCTCCACCACCTGGCAACACCAATGGGCTTCCTGTCACTATAGCTTAAGTTGTGTCCATTCTAGAATTTCATATAAATAGAATCATACAGCACGTGGTCATTTCTGTTTTTTTTTTTCTTCACCCAATACAAGGTTTTTGAGATTCATCTATGTTGCTACATGTATTGATGGTTCATTTTACTGCCAGATTAGTATTCTACTGCATGAAAGTGAAGTCGCTTAGTCGTGTCCGACTCTTTGCGACCCCATGGACTGTAGCCCACCAGGCTTCTCTGACCATGGGATTTTCCAGGCAAAAATATTGGAGTGGGTTGCCATTTCCTTCTCCAGGAGATCTTCCCGACCCAGGGTTTGAACCCGGGTCTCCCACACTGTGGGCAGACGCTTTACCATCTGAGCCACCAGGGAAGTTACACAAAATACATGCTTACCAGGCAAATCACATGTAGATGTCATTTTATAAAACTATCATTTGTCTACCACATATCTAGCAGCCTCACAATATTCTCCAGCAATAAATAAAGCTCATAAGCTAAAGCTTCCTACATCATCTGCCCTCAAACAACCCAAAGAACCTAAGACTAAAGCCAAATGATGACTGGCCCCCAAAATATTTCCATTCTATGACTTTTAGTATCACTAGTTTTATACACACATATGTGCATGTATTCATATGTGTTTATATGTATACATAGATATGTATGTAAAAACATCCCTGCAAATCGTGGGCTAAATGTTTAGAGCAAAGGACTACATATTCTATTTTATTAACCACCATCTAAAAAAAATCCCTTAACTGCCCAATTATTTACTCAGAGAGTCTGAAAATTAGGCAAAATTTTCACTCTGCATAGTTAATATTTTATAAAACATGCATAAATTATAGCTCATATGCCTAAAAACATATAATAATGCTATTATATACACATAATATAAAAACATTCCTTTGATCAGCCAACTATTTAATGAACTCAGGTCTGATATACTATCACTAACATCACCATTCTACTGCATAGTTATAAAATAATTTGCTTATTCACTCACATATAGGTGGACATCTGAGTTCTGATTTTTGGTTATTATAAATAATAAATAAAACTGTTATGAACGTCTATCTACATGTCTTTATATGGACGTGTTTTTATTTCTCCTGGGTAAATGCCTAGGAATAGACTTGTTGAGTCATATGTATTCAAGTTCAACTTTATAAACAACTGTCAAATTGTTTACCAAAGCAGTTCTATCATTTTTACATTTCTACTAGCAAAAATGAGAGCTCAAAGTATTCTACATACTTGCTGACACTTAGTATTGTCAGTTTTTTCAATTTCAGCCATTACTGAAAAGAAAAAGTGGAAACCAATATTTTAGAATGTTAACCACAGAGGCATCTCAGTAATAAGTATCTGCATACAATCCAAGAAGTCAGCCAGGAAGTCCAATTAGAAACACTCAAATTCTATCCCAAAGCTCCATGAACGAACTGGAGAGGTTATTTCTCTCCTTGTGTGCAAGCTAAGTCGCTTCAGTCACGTCCGACTTACACAATTCTAACATAACTCAAGAAAGAGTTTATTTCCCCTGATCCAGCACCCTTCTGGATTCCCCTAGAGGATACAACCCACTCTGAAAAATAATAAGTCTCCTGATCACAGGCCTCTCCTGCTCAGACTGCCAAACACAGAAAAAATTCACACAGAGAAGTATTAGCAAAAGACATTCAACATACAAAACACCCATGCTTACATGTGTACGTTGGCAAGCTTTGAAAGCTTTGCTAGTCTTCTCTTTAAAAAAAGAATATAACTCTTTATGCAGTATGAAATGTGGTTAAAAATTATTTGCAGACATTGCCTTAATTTGGACAAATTTTGCCTGTTCAACATGGAGAGCTGGTTTTCATCAACCAAACCACAACAGTTGAAGGGCTTGGCCTCCCAGAAAGCATAGGGGGTTCGCTCTGATAGCAGGAGGGAACAGCAGTCATTCCAGGGCTCTGTTTCCACTGCAGTCTCCTAGGTAAGCTGAGATACAAAGACTAAACAGGACTGAACAGGAGATAAGGAAGAACTCAGAACCAAGCTCACCTTTCAAAGAAGCCGCCCTTCCCTCTGCCTGGAATGCTCCCCACACCCACACCACCTATTTTCAGAACCAGCGAGCCCTACTTTTCCTGCAGTTGTGGGTTCTCTCAAACAAGCCAAATCCTCCTAACACATGCTTTCAAATCATTATATTTTTCCTCTTTAACCTTTCCACAATTAATAATTATGTTTATTTTGGTGAGTAAAATATTAATGATTACTGCTCCTTCCCCACCAAACAAGGTAAGCATCATGAGCTTTTCTCCTAACTGAACCCCTAGCACTAAGAGTGTTCAATATATAAAAATTCCTTAATAAAATTTACATAATGAATTACTTGTTAATTAGTACAATGCTTTATCAGAGATGTAATGATAGGCCTCTATGCTTTGCATAAGATAGAAAGTAAAGGTGGCTGCTTCTTCCTCCATTATAAGAAAATTCAAACTGCAAAAAAACCGTGGTTGTCAAAGTTGCCTAGCCTTCTCCTGCCCCAGTTTCCATTAAACCAGCTGCTTCAATGTCAGATCTGCTTTGTCAACCAATCTTCTCAAAATTCAAATCCATGAAAAGGATGAAGACTTCAGAACTCAAGACTCTCCTACATTAGAATGCCACAGAAAAGCAAGTCTCATAGTTTCAGATTTTCAACCTGAAGGTCCTGGTAATTTATAAAGGAAATGCCATTACCCAGTAAGTTCCCAGTCATTATTCCCTACGGCAGGGGAAACGGTCAGTCTTTCACTGAGAGAAGGCTGTTAGAGGACCCAGGTAACATTACAGACTTCATGATCAGCAACAGGCTGACAACACCATGTGCCTTAAATGTAAACAAAACCATCCTCTTCGGACTTCCCTGGTGGTCCAGTGGTTAGGACTCCACACTTCCAATGCAGGGGGCACAGGTACAATCTGTGGTCAGGGAACTAGGATTGCACATGCCATCCAGGTGAGGCCAAAAATAAAAATGCTCTTTTCTCATCCACCTTTTCCGCAACTACTTGTCTTCAAGAAATCTCAAGGGAACGTTGAGAGACTTGAGCTTAAGGTAATTAGAATCACTATGCATCCATGCTCATCCCATGTTCAGCTCAGCCCAAATATAATACAAAACAAAATTTAATTTACCGCCTTCTATTCACTATCAGTACAAGCAAAAACTGCAGAACTGAAATTTAAAGATGTGAAAATACTTTTAAGACCTGAACCTTATTAATAAAATACTAGGAAGGTATTAGAAGAGGCTACTGAAGTCTTGAGTCCCTATTGCATAGCAAGCACTGCCCAGCACAGTAAAGGAATGCAAATGTCTTCCAACCCATCACCAATTTTATTAACCTAATCACTACTGGGGTTAAAGAAAGACCAAGATTTCAGGGTCAATCCTCATTCTAACCACTGAGAAGGCATTCTTACCAAAGGGCTGTTTCCATTTCATTTTAAACTAAGGCACAGTCCTAACATTATCTTTACATTTTCTTTCTGGAAAAAAGCTATCTCCACCCTGAAATAAATTCCAATAAAGACATGATCAAAGGCTTAATTCTTTTTTAAAAAAAAAGTTAAAAATGGATCCAAAAAAAAAAGTTTTATTCCCAAGCCACAACTGGAGAAAATTAGAAGAAAAAAAAAAAAAAGATGAATAAAGGCAAGCCTAATTTTTCCATTGCCCAGTTACAAGAAATACCAGAAACATTACAAATGTTCCAGGTCCTCAGATTAGCATCACCCACGGCTCCATAGAAAACTTATCCAAATTTTATCTCAAAAAACTTAAGATGAATCCACAGTAAGTCCCACAGATCTCCTACAATCACAAACAGAAAGAGGAAAAAAAAAATAATAATCACACAAAATTCTAAGCTTAATGGAACAGATGCCTCTTCCTGACAAGGAACAGCTGTCAGGCAAAGCTGTGATTTATGAACTGAGTCTACTTTCTCACATTCCATACGGTGTCGATATTTATCTTGAGACCAACTATTACTGATTATTGGCAACTGTTGAGGAAAAAAAAAAGTCTGTGAAACTCAGGCTGCTGGTAGTAATAATTATCCAAATACAAGGAGGCATTCTAAAACAAAAATCTCAAGAGGATAGCCCACTTTACATCAAGGCCCTAGTGAAGGAAAAGTATGGACAAACAGATGCTCTTAATGAAATGGAAAACACATTAAAACTGCACTTCATTACCTCTCCGTACAAGGCAACCTCAAAAGTCAAGGTGCCATGAGTCTCTAAGGATCTAAGAAGACAACAGACAAACAGGAAAGGAGTGGAAGGGCAGCCATGTTCAAGCCTTGAACTGTAGCCCTCCTGGATACTAGAATTAACTGCTTTAAAACAGAAGTCGTTTCTAATAATATTCTTATCCAGTTTTTATTACCTGACAGGCAGATGTAAGTTAAATATTCGCCTTGACCTCCAGTTGCCAAGAAAGGAATCTTTTTCTTTGTCCTCCTCTTGACCTGGACAGCTCCCAACATCCTTTCATCAAGAGGTGCAAAAATTTCCTTGCTGATCGCAGATTTGGCACTCATTGTCAACCAAGTACCCAGGGCACGCAGTGAGTTTTCTAGAGAAGAAAAAGAAAAGGCAGGTTGGAATTGGCATTATTGTAAAGAAACATACAACAAAGAGCAGTAGATTATGATCTGACAACCCCACTCCTAGGCAAATATCCAGAAAAGACAAAAACTCTATTAGCAATATAAATGGCCATCAACAGATGAATGGATAAAGATGATGTGGTATAGAAACACAGTGGGATACTACTTAGCTATAAAAAATTAAATAATGCCATTGCAGCAACATAGATGGAGCTAGAGATTATCATACTCTGTGAAGTAAGTCAGAATGAGAAAGACAAGTACCATATGATATTCCTTATAAGTGGAATCCAAAAATGGTACAAGTGAACTTATTTATAAAACATACAGACTCACAGATATGGAAAACAAACATGGTTACCAAACGGGAAGGGGTAGGGAGGTATATATCAAAAATTTCGGATATACAGAAACACACTACTATATATAAAATAGATTAACGACAAGGACCTACTACGTAGCACAAAGAACTATATTCGATATATTATAATAACCTATAATGGAAAAGAATCTGAAAAAGAATACATATATATATGTATAACTAGGTCATTTCATTGTATACATAAAACACTGTAAATCAACTGCAATGAAAAAAAATGAGCAGTAAGTTTATTTGCAGTTGAGGTAATTTTCAATTTATGGTTTAACCTCTCACTTGCTTGAAATGCATTATATTTCAATTATTAAGAGCAAGGCCTTCATATTTATAATAACTGAAAAAAATTCAACAAGAAAGGAATACAGATTTACTTGCTGAAAATGACAAATTCAACACAAAGAGATGAACAGCACAAAATGGGATCTAGAAAGTGTGTCAGTCTCCACCCCAAATGCATCTGACTCTAACTGGCAGGTGGCACCCGCCCCATTCCCATTCTACAAGGACCAGGATTTCATCGTTTTCAGTTGAGAAGTCTTTCCACTGTCGAAAAATCTTTATAAAGTCAAGAGGTTCACTTCGAAAACTCCTTTAACTCTAGTATAAATCGATTTCCCTAATTCTATTCATAGAGGAAATAATTATATCATCTTCCACATAATAACTATATATGCAACAGAAGACCATTAATTTAATCACCCTTCAGCTGCTTTGGATCAAGCTAAGTAATTAATCCTTATTTATTAGCGTCTTTCAATGGGTGCTATTTTCCAGGACTCCTCTGCCTCTCATTGCCATGCTCTGGACCCTCCACAAATTCTCCAGTTTCCTTAAGCCAAAGCGGACACAGAATTCTAAAAATATACCTAACCAATGCCAAGTATTTTGAAAATGTTACCCAGCAGTTCCCACATGCTATGCTCCTATGGTTAACTGGCACTGTGTGCCCAATAATTAAGAAAATAAAGCAGCATGTTGCTGACTCACAATGGGTCCCCTCTCTTCCCAATCCCTCAAAGTTACACATACACAGTCCCCATGTTATATTTAGTTTTCCAAAGCTGTATTCCCTAAAGGTCTTAATTATGTTTAGTTATGTCTATTACATTCAAGATCAATCTGAATTTTAACTGTATATCGTCCAAAAACTCAACTGTAACTTGAATAAACGAGTCAATGTTTTCTATGCCATCATCCCAGTCATCCTAGACGTCATCATCAATATTTTAATCAGTAATCAACATTTGTTCAACAAATGACAAATCACAACTAAAGGTGCAGAGAAGGCCAGCGGGTTGCACAGAGTGTACATGCAGAGGTCATGCAGGCTGTACAGAATGTTCAGAGATCCTGCAGAGGGATCAATAATACAGCTATACATGGCAACAGCAGATCAAAGAGCTGCTCAGTGGGTTGCCATGTCCTTCTCCAGGGGATCTTCCCAACCCAGGGATCAAACCTGCATCTCCTGCACTGCAGGAGGATTCTTTACTACTGAGCTTACCGGGGAACAGCTGAATGTGCTAAGCGATATTACTGTATCAGTGCTAAATTTTGTGAATGAAATGATAGCATTTGGTTATGTTGGCGATGTCCTTGTTCTTAGGAGATACATTATAAAGTACTTAGGGTTGAAGTGTCATGATGTCTTTGACTTAATATCAAGTGATTCAGCAAAATATTCATGTTATAAAACTGTATCTATTGATACACACACACATAAATATGGAGTAAGAGAGAGGGAGAAGAATGTGTGGCAAGATGTTGAAAACAGATGACTCTAGATGAACTTTACAAATAAGGCAATCGGTAAATAAACACCTATCACATGCCACCCCAATGCTGCTGCTACTGCTGCTAAGTCACCTCAGTCGTGTCCGACTCTGTGTGACCCCATAGACGGCAGCCCACCAGGCTCCGCCGTCCCTGGGATTCTCCAGGCAAGAACACTGGAGTGGGTTGCCATTTCCTTCTCCAATGCATGAAAGTGAAAAGTGAAAGTGAAGTCACTCAGTTATGTCCGACTCTTAGCTACCCCACGGACTGCAGCCTACCAGGCTCCTCCATCCATGGGATTTTCCAGGCAAGAGTACTGGAGTGGGGTGCCATTGCCTTCTCCGGCCACCCCAATGCTCAGTATTAAAGATATAAGAAGTAACTAAGATAGGCTCCTGGTTCTCCAGGAGCTGACTACTGAGTACATTAAAGATCTTCCTTAAATCCAGATGATTTATGATGGAAGACATGGAACATCCCTCCCAATGCAAGATTCACAAATGTTACCAACACAGCTGTCCATCTATAACTGGTCCACACCTGTAACTTTGTGGAAGGAAAGAGATATATTCAAAAAAAAAAAAGAACATTGCCCTGGTTAAAGAAATTTCTCCTGCTTTCAATTCTGTAAGTAGGTTTCTAAGTGGCACCAAGAATAAAGAATAAAAAGTGTTGGTGTTTATTACTAAACAACAACAACAAAATCTTTCTATCCATCAATATAGTTCTGTGGTCAGGTCGATGTGCTCAGATCATGATATCTTATCATTGCTAGCAGGTTCTTCATCCTAGCTGAGTACAAAATGACGACAGAATTTCTTGATATGCTGACCTCTAACAGATATCCTGTGATTTCCAAGAAGTTAGCAAGCAGAATTTCTCCCACTGTGATTTATCGTATGACTTTGCTAGGCAGGATATTACAATTTACAGGGACATTTTTTTTTTAGAGAGAGAAACTAGCTTTTTTCTAGCTCCAAGGTCTCTCACCTCTCAGCACTTGGGGATGCGGGAATAAGAAAGCCAATGGTAGCACAGTGGCTTCAAACTTCTAGGAAGTTTGAAGAAAGGCATCTTCCCAAACTCATCAGGAATTCTCTGACCAGTGCCTTCCCAACAGTGGCAAGGCTTCTGCTTTTCCAACTCAGATTCATACTTTTCTAAAATTGTGGTTAAAAGAAATAGAAAGCTATCATTTTATTATGCAAAATCTGTCAAGAGAAAAAAAAAAAGAAAGAAAAGCAATATGCATGTGTTAACAAACTCTTAGGAAAATCCTGCTCATCTTTTGAAAAACTGGTAAGAAATGGAAATGACCTCGTGTTGCTTTTTCATAGGGATATTCAGTGGCCAAGATCAAAAGGGAGGAAAAAAAAAAAGAGGAAAAATAGAAACAGTAACTTCAATGAGCACAAGTTTTGGAATCAAATAAACTTGGGTTCAAATTTTATTTCCAAAACTGAAGACCTATATGTGGGTAAATCTCTTAAAATTCCAGATTCTCAGTGTACTCACATGGGAAGATCTTCACCTAATTCATGGAAGGGCAAGAATTAGATGAAACAATGCGTGCAAATCACTTATTCTGGTGCCTGAATCGCATGAATACTTAAAATGGAATTTTTAAATTAACTCTCTAAGAAAAACAGAAGACACTCTTGCAGAAACTAAGTAAATGTAGCCTTCCATTTAGAAACTGTCTAAAATTTTTGTTCAGGACAAGGACATGAACAAGCCTGCAAGCATATGTGTATGTTTTTATGCTACTCTGGAAAGGGAAATTGACAGTGGATTAGAAGAAAATGAATCAGAAAGTAAAAGGACACTAATGTAGTTTCATAGAAATAATCTATGAGTGTCTCCCAAACCTGACTGCACATCTGAACTTGGCAAGGAGAGCTTTTCAAAAATGCAGACCCTTGGGCCCCTCCTTTACCCCCACCAAATCACAATCTTGGGATCTATAGTTTTAATCAACTCTCTAACTGGTTCTCCTGCAGCCATCCTGACACCTAATTAGGTGAAAAACTGAGAGTCTGGAACAATTGTATGGACTCTGAGGGAGAAGGTGAGGGTGGGACGTTCTGGGAGAATAGCATTGAAACATGTATATTATCATATGTGAAACAGAACACCATTCCATGTTCAATGCATGTGACAAGGGCTCAGGGCCGGGCCAATGGGATGATCCAGAAGGATGGGATGGGGAGGGAGGTGGGTGGGGGGTCCAGGAAGGGGAACACATGTAAACCCATGGCTGATTCATGTCAATGTATGGCAAAAACTATTACAATATTGTAAAGTAATTAGCCCCCAACTAAAATAAATAAATTTATTAAAAAAAAAAAAACAAAACTGAGAGTCTAAGGAGGAACTGTGGGGATGGAAGAGTGTATTCTCATAAGAGAAGACAGGAAGAGGATGCAGAGGACTTCTTTTCTCCATTCAGCCAGGCAGATTTCTCAGGTGTTATATCTTCCAGCTGGTAAATCAATGCCCTGCCCACGGCTGGACCCCTTTGTAAGAAAATCAAGATGAATACACAGCAGTGGTACACCTCTGGCCAGTGTCACTCCAATCTACATGACCCTGAAGGGGGATAGGATGTGCCACCCGGAAATATGCTGCTTTAGTATATTGATTGTTTTGAGCCAAAAGCATCTGAATAAACAGCAAATGCGGGGAGAGGCTTCCTCTGAATTCCCTTTATCTGTCTAAAGACAAATCTTCCAAAGGAACTCAGTTGTCACAAATTCCCTCTCCGGGAGTTTCATCCACAAGGAAAGACTGACTCTTGTCACAGGAAAGGCAACTAGAAGTCCACACACACTTAGACATACTTTGTCACCAACTGTCATACCTCCCATTGAGTCTTGTAAAGGCCTTTCACTTTTTCTAAAAATCATTTTCTCTCCCCTAAGAGGTCTACACCCCTTCCCTCTTCCCTACTAAGATGGTATGTAATCCTGCATTCTAAGCTGTCTCCGGAATTATTCATTTCCCCAGGGTATCTCCCATGTACAAACCAGGTGTACATGTTCATAAACTTCTGATGGGTTTTCTCTTGTTAATCTTTCATTACAGGGGTCTCAGCTAAGAATAAAAAATCTACCCGCAATGAGGGAGACCTGGGTTCGATCCCTGGGTAGGGAAGTTCCCCTGGAGAAGGGAACGGCTACCTACTCCAGTATTCTGGCCTGGAGAATTCCACAGACAGAAGAGCCCATGGGTTCTTCAGGCTACAGTCCATGGGTTGCAAAGAGTTGGACACTACTGAGCAACTTTTGCTTAGCTAGCAGCTAAGAATGCAGAAGAGTAAAATTATTTTTTCTCCCCTACAAACCATGAAAGTTCTCGCTCTTCCTGGTCCACAGCTTCTATAGGCTATAATTACAAAGCTTTCCCATCCAAGAAACCAGCCTACAATATGATTTGCAAGTCAAAGTGGCTGGCTGCCTTAAGTGGTAGCTGCAGAAACTAATCGCAGTTGGCTTTCTTCTCCCTCAAGCCTTTTCATGTATCTTCTTCTTCCTTTAAGCCATCTAACTCATAACCACTTTGTCAGTACACGATTACTGTAGGGAGAAGATCCTCCACCCACTACCAACAGCCAGGAAATCCTCCTTTTCAGGAGGAGTCGTAAACTCCAAGGACCTCACAGAGGAGGCAGACGATAAGTTAAAGGGTAGAGAGGTAAGATGTTCTCGTTCTCCAACACTAACATTTTCGGTTTCCGGTACTTGAACTGGCACTTGCCTTATGTGTTCAGGAGACAAGGAGGGGTGGTAGGGACTCATTAAAACTGCAGATGCCCTGTGGCAGTGCATTCAGTATCCTGCAGGTGGATCTAAGGTGGTACAGCCAATGGGGCTTAAGTATTTCTCACATGAGAGGTAAAGGCCACCTCTGGTGAAACAGAGATACCTCCTATTTAGCTTAAGATTATTAGATAACTGATTCATCTAACCTCATTCACTCACCACACTTCACATGCAATCTTCTGATCATCTATGGCACTGGCTACGCCAACACAAGTTATCTGGTCTATGTGACAATCATATGCCCATTGCCAATGAGTAACCAGAATGCCTGGTTTTAGACTTCACCCTCTCAAACTAGGTACTGTGACTTAACCCTGAGGTAGATACACTCAAAACCAGCTGATACTAAGTTTTAAGAAGTTTCCAAGTTAACAGCAAACAGGATACATCCAGGAAAACTTTGCGGGGGGGGGGGGGGGCAGTGGAATTAGCTGGTCTCCCCTGCTGCTGCTGCTGCTGCTAAATCGCTGCAGTCGTGTCCGACTCTGTGTGACCCCATAGATGGCAGCCCACCAGGCTCCCCCGTCCCTGGGATTCTCCAGGCAAGAACACTGGAGTGGGTTGCCATTTCCTTCTCCAATGCACGAAAGTGAAAAGTGAAAGTGAAGTCACTCAGTCGTGTCCGACTCCCAGCGACCCCATGGACTGCAGCCCATTTCAGGCAAGAGTACTGGAGTGGGGTGCCATTGCCTTCTCCGCTAGTACATGGGAAATCTAATAAAGTGACCTCAAATAACTTATAAATAAGAGAAATAAGGTTATTCTCTAAGATAGGACTTCTGTATGCTGGCACTTTGTTTTTGAAATTCCACAAATGCACCTTGACTTTCACCTTTAACTAGATGACACTGATCATTCACCCAGCTCCCACTGCCTTTCTGGTTTTAAATCCATGTGTCTATCTGGCAACTGAGCATTTCCCCTAAGAGTTAATTTAGATTTCGCCTTGTCTCTCAAAACCTCCAAGTCTCCATAACAACTAACCAATCACCAAGTTCTGTAGATCCAATTCAGTATTTCTGGGCTCCACCAGATCTCTATCCTCACAACCTCTACCTTTGTTTGCATCTCCTTCATCCCTGGTTTGAATGACCTGGATGCCTTCTAAAAGAGCTCTAGGTCCACACCCATCTTGCTGCCATTGTCTTTCTACACTGTCCAGTGTAATATTCTAGAGGACAAATATGATTCAAGTTTCACTGTATTTAACTTTTTTTTCTCCAGGCTTCAGGTCCTGAGAGAGAAACATGATTTCCTTGACAAGGAGCTGGGGAATGCTATACAAACTGAAGCCAAATTAGAGAAATGTTAAATTGCTTCCCTTAAACTTCACAGTATTTAAGTACTCAGTGTTACAAGTCAAATGTTATTACACAGTTAAACTTAGAGATAATCTAAAAATGGTACTTATACTCCAAAATCAAAAAATATCACTTAGTAGTTAGAAACTATGCAACTTGTTAGGCAGTAAAAATCAATTTTATTTTTTTTGGTGTCATAAGACCAACGAGATAATGTGAGGTCAAATTTAGCTAGTTTGTAAAAATTTCCTCAAGTAAATTTATAAACTTTATAAAAAGTATACTCAAGTAAGGGTTACTGATTATTATACTAGGATGGTGCAAAAGTAACTGCGGTTTTTGCATTGTTGAAGTTTGTTGTTTGATACTGGAATACATTTTTTTTCTGTATTTATTTTTAACTGAAGGACAATTACAATATTGTGCTGGCTTCTTCCACACACCAACATGGACCAGCCATAGCTATACGTATGTCCCTGACCTCTGGAGCCTCCTTCCACCTCCCATCATATCCCACCCCTCTAAGCTGTCACAGAGCCTTGGTTTGAGCTCCCTCAGTCATACAGCAAATTCCCACTGACTATTTTATATATGTTAGTGTCTATGTTTCCATGCTACTCTCTCCATTTGTCCTACCCTCTCCTTCTTACCTACGGCCCCCTGAGTCCATAATTCTGAGTCTCCTTTGCTGCCCTGCAAACAGGTTCATCAGTACCATCTTTCTAGATTCCATATATATGCATTAATATACCATATTTGTTTTTCTCTTTCTGACTTACTTCACTCTGTATAATAGTCTCTAGGTTCACTCATCTCATTAGCACTGACTC
Source organism: Giraffa tippelskirchi (assembly GCF_054371585.1). Taxonomy (NCBI): domain Eukaryota; kingdom Metazoa; phylum Chordata; class Mammalia; order Artiodactyla; family Giraffidae; genus Giraffa; species Giraffa tippelskirchi. Next base: position 32,457,240 of record NC_137286.1, on the reverse strand, counting down.
AAATGTGTTCCTTTTTATGGCTGAGTAATATTCCATCATATATATGTACCACAACTTCTTTACCCATTCATCTGTCAATGGATATTTAGTTAGCTTCCATGTCCTAGCTACTGGAAACAGTGCTGCAATGAACACTGGGGTACATATGTCATTTTCAAATATGGTTTTCTCAGGGTACATGGGCAGTAGTGGGATTGTTGGGTCATATGATATGACCCAATATGACCCAATGATTTATTCCTAGTTTTTTTAACCAACGCTTCAAAAGTTAAATGAATTGGACTACAGAGTTTTGCCTTATCTGCCATATTCACCTGAACTCTCACCAACTGACTACCACTTTTTTCAAGCATTTCGACAATTTTTTTGCAGGGAAAATGCTTCCACAACCAGCAGGAGGAAAAAATGCTTTCCAAGAGTTCATTGAATCCCAAAGAAAGGATTTTTCCACTACAGGTATAAGCAAACCTATTTATTATTGGCAAGAATGTGTTGATTGTAATAGTTCCTATTTTGATTAATAAAGATATATATGAGCCTAGTTTTAAGGATTTAAAATTCACAGTCTGAAACCACAATTATGTTTGTACCAACCTAATAAATATGCAATTCTATTTCTACTTAAACAACTTTAGTCTTAGATAAGACAGTTCTCAGGATAAAAACTTTAGTTTCTCCATAGCATATAAGCATGAGAATAAATTAAATAAATTAGGCTAATGTTTCAATCTATCAATTTTTTTCATGCAGTTCAACTACTACTCTCAACTGAAAGTTCTTATAATTAGAATCTAAAAAGGGAGATAAACCACTAGAATAGACAGATAACTTTAATCTGGTGATAACATTCAAAGCTGAACAGTGCAATCACTACAAGTTCATCATTCTTTTTTGGTAGAAACAACAGGGCTAAGGAATGGGTTTGCCAATAGTACAAAACTAGATGGGGATGGTGGACCAAGCCAAGAGTTCGAACTTGAAACTTAACAGGATTTACTAAGATTGAGATTAAATCAATAAGTCATACAGAAAATCTGCTAGAAATATCCTAGAAGGAGCCAGAAACTTCCAAACAGGAAAAATAAAAGTTTTAAGTATGTAAGCTAAAAATATTCCCTATTCTGTTAGGAAAAATATTTGGAGATAGACCAAAAAATATCTTAAGGGGGGAATTCCAAACAAAGACTGTGTACATGGACATCAACTGGGATGCCAGGTCCTGATAGATTCAGGCAATCTGGGTGGGGGAGGATCTGGGACTTGTTTTCTTAATGATATCTTTGATGTATTCTACTGAATAACCAGGTCGAGAACCACTGTCTTAAAAAAAAAAAATCTGTATTTAATGAATTATTTGTACAATAAAGACTCCATAAACATGTTTTGAGAGTACATGGCAGATGCTCTGTAAAGCTCTAGTAATGAGTCACTGAGGTTTGTACAGCGCTTCATGATTTACAAAACACCTCCACACAATCCCGAGTACACAATGAAGACAGCAGCTAAATGTAGCTCGCAAAGTTTGCTCTTTTTGTAAATTAGAATCTTTAGGTATTTGTGTTTATGAATGGAAAACTATGCCATTTTTAACCCACCCCTATTGATCCAAGGATTATGAAGAGGTATAATTGCTTTCTTACAGAGCTTAGTATTTGAACCGAAATTTTTTTAAACCAGCAGCTCCACTACTAGAGAAAAAGGAAATGCTGTATGGATTAGAGATGATGCATGCTTACTTCAGATCCATTTTTAAGAGTGAAACATAAACAATCTAAATACCCATCAATATCCAATCTTCATTAGTAAAATGAAGTATAGCCCTTCCAATCAATGGATTATCAAATAACTTCAAGTCATTGGTAAAATAAAGTACAGCCATTCCGACCAATGGATTATCAAATAACTTGAAGATAGTGATTTGAAAAAATGACTGACATAATACAGAAGTTACAGAACGGAAAATGAGCTCATGAATACAAACTTGTATGGTATTGATATGCATAAAGAGGTTTCTAGGAAGCAGTCTGCCAAAATGTTAATCCGATTATCTCTGTATTTTGAAACAAAGGAAAACAGTATTCTCATTCCACTGTAACTTGACTAGTGTGTTCCTTAAGAAAAAAAATTGTTTTTGAGGTACATTCTTTCTCCCCAAACTGGAAGGCACAGCAAAATGTATTTTACTGAGATCCAATGATCAGTCCGCCCTACTCTCTTTTCAACTCCCGTCCAGACATGGTGTTGGGAATCCCAAAGGTGAAAGTAGATAATTTACACCTTCAATGAGTTGTGAGAAAGGAGAGAAGACGCTGTGAATGATTTCCAGCCAGGCCTGGAAGTGATTCTGGTGAGAAGAAAATGCCACCTTTCCTCTGACCAAATGCAGCTACATCCTAGGGCCCACAATCTTGCGAGCGAAGTTCAGTCAGACATCAGCCTGTACCTGCTCCCTCAGACACACTCCATGTTCAGTTCAGTCGCTCAGTCATGTCTGACTCTTTGCGACCCCATGGACTGCAGCACGCCAGGCCTCCCTGTCCATCACCAACTTCCAGTTTACTCAAACTCATGTCCATTGAGTCAGTGATGCCATCCAACTATCTCATCCTCTGTTGTCCCCTTCTCCTCCCACCTTCAATCCTTCCCAGCATCAGGAGCACTGCAAAAACAGTACAACCACACACAGAAACCCTGGTCGTGACTCTTAGCTCTTTAAGGAAGACAGAAGGTCTTTTCTACCATCAGGCTACCAAATACCATTAAGACCTGGCTGGCTTTCTCTTCCATGTGTATACTAACCCTCCTCTTGTAGGAGACATTATGTTCACAGGATCCTCCAAGCCAGTGACTCATGTCTGCTTCAATTATAAATCTAGACTATTGTCATCTCCTCTTTCCTTGTTTATATGTTCAGTAAGCACATGCTTCTCGTCGGCTTAATATCCAAAGAACAAACCCTACTCTGCACCCAGATCACAGGACCTATATTTACAGGAGTTTATTTACATGGTGGGTGGACTTTTTTTAGCTGCCTTGGAGATTACTTCCCTAACTTTAACAGATGATATGATAAAGCCAAAAAAATAACATTACCAACAACAAAAAAAGGGTGCTGGGAATATGCCATTCAGAGGATTTGTTGAAGGCTTTATTCTGTAATAGAACCTCCACATTCACAAGCTTAAACTTCCAGGACCAGCTAAGCTGGTTCTGCAGTACCCATATACCAATTCTGCAGTGATGGGGAGAAATAAAGTACCAAAGGGAAGGGCAATTTGGGGTGTGCTCATTGCATGATGACAGGATTATTGATCCAAAGTGTGAGGCAGGCCTTAAAAATGAATTTAAGCACATCAAAGAAAGAGCAGAGTGTTTAGGGAAAACAAACTAAAAGAAGCTCCAGTTGTTGGCATTTCACAATTTTCAAGCACTCATGTCATTGTGGTGCCCAACAGCTAGCTGGCAAACTAACAAAACAATATGTTGGCCTGAGAGCATTGTTTATAGGCAGCACTCATAGTAGACAAATCTATTCCCACCAGATATGGACAAAGCCACATGAGGACTGACAACACGAAATTAAACATTTTAATTGTGTGCCACGCTTGGTACTGCTTGCTGAATTAGAATGCTTCTTTTCTTGACACTGAAGATAAAAGCATAGAAGAGTCTTTTTTATATTTGTTAACTCAAATCTTAGGTAAATTATAAATTCTCGTGATTTAGCTATTTCTATTTAGAACAGACCTGGAATATAACACTAGCCATTTAGCCACTGCATGTATGCTCAGTCATGTCCGACTCTTTTGAAACCCCGTGCGCTGGAGCCCACCAGGCTCCTCTGTCCATGGGATTCCCCAGGCAAGAATACTGGAGTGCGTTGCCATTTCCTACTCCAGAGGGATCTTCCCCATCCAGGGATCAAACCCACGTCCCTTGTGTCTCTTGCATTAGCAAGCAGATTCTTTACCACTGCACCACCTGTGAAGCCCTAATGGCGATGGCCAATGGCCAATTTTTTAAGGGTGTAAAATGTACAAAAAATGAAAATGTAGTTAAAACAAGTTTACAGATTTTCTAAAAATCTAAAAATCAGAGCAAACCTTCTCAAAATAGTCTCTAAATCGTAAATTCTGAGAGCATTTCCTCCTTGAATCCTTTATTTGGAGAATATTGTCACTTCATAATTTCTTGAGATACTTTCAATTAGTTTTCCGTAATTGATGTTTTATCGGTGTTATACTCTGACATTACGTCCTTCAGAGCAATGAGGGGTGCAGAAGAAATGGGACACATCCAGAAGTGCTGTTAGATATATTTACCTTGTCAACTTCAAAGACAAGACACTCTGTCCTTCGATGGCTCAGTTTTACAAACGAGATTCTCAATCAGGTCATTAAACTTCTCACACGGATTGAGCCAAGGATTGTCATTTCAACTTTAATCAGTCTCCCCAAGGGTCAAGTTCATGATTTTGTGCCTGTGTAATGTAATCTGAATGGGCTTCCCAGGTAGCACTAGTGGTAAAGAACCCATCTATCAATGCAGGAGACAAGAGATGAGGGTTTGGTCCCTGGGTCAGGAAGATCCCTTAGAGAATGGCACGGAACCCACTCCAGTATTCTTGCCTGGAGAATGCCAGGGACAGAGAAGCCTGGGGCTATGGTTCATAGGGTCACAAAGAGCCAGACACGACTGAAGTGACTTAGCACACAATGTAATCTGAACAGTGCTGGAAGATTCTCTCCCAGCTTTTCCCATTACCTCAAATTCCAACAGGAGACACATACAATTAAACAAAAGACTTTGGTGTTTGCAAGTCCTCATTAACACATTTATATGTGGGAGAGGGGAGAGTGAGAATCCATTTTACAGATGAGGAAACTAAGGCTCAGAATAGCTAAGTAAGTTGCTCTAGATCATGCAGCTTTTCAAGGACAGAGCTAGGATTTGAACCTAGGAAGCATGATCCTAGGAGTCTTGCCCTACCTCACTATCTCCTATTAAAGAAACAAAAAAGGTAGAGAGAGATGAGATAGAAACACATTCCTAGTTGATCAAGACAAATTCATCTACTTCACAGTTCTACCTCTGATCAGCCTTGCTTTCGGTTGGATGAGTTATCATCCCTGCCCAGCTACTACAAAGATAACGAACCAGGCTGGACTTTGAAGTCCTTTCTGGATATCTGCTCATCTTGGGTGTGCAGGTCACGCTGTGAAACTGGCAGATAGGATCACGTAATCTAGACAGAATAGAGCTTGTTTTGATTCCACAAATGAAAAATTGGGGAGTTGAGAATATGTTAGTGGAGAGAGTCTATGATAAATCTCTACTTCCATAAATAGGACAGTGCCCACCGAAGCCTCACCACAGCTGTTCGTCAGCCTCCTTTGGAGACCAGCCGTTTACAACAGGAGTCAGCTCCCAGGAGGATCTTGGATGGCTGCCACCGGGCCGTTTTATGAACCTTGTAGGCTATTTTCCACACCGGAAAAGGCTTAAAAATGAAAGGCACATATTTCAAAGATTTCTGCTTGTTCTCAGGGGAAACTCCTCTTTCCACTTCCTGAGCTGTATTACCCCCTCTGGTATTTCAAAAGCACAACTTGGACCCTCCTTGGTACCTCCTGCCACACACACTTTCTGTACCTTCAATCTTCTGCTGCCAGTGCTTCAGGCAACCTTAGCTGCTTCCCCAACAGCAAAGCCCCTGGCTTCACCCATTTGGAAGGCATGGCAAGAGGAATTCTATCCACTTGACTTTACTGAGGAAGATCTCAGCAAGACCTTCCAAATGAGCCAACCAACAACCACTGCTTGACACCCCTGGGAGCCCTACCAATCAGCTGCCTATGCTTCGGCTGAAAGACATGAGCAAGTAGGTATGTGGGCATTCCTAAGCTTACACATTTAATAGCTGGAAGTGATTTAGCGATTGTCTAGCTCATTCAACTCTCTTCCTTGAATTGTAAGAAAACTGAAGTCCAGAGGGTACTATCCAAATCATACAGAGGACCAGAGTCAAGATGAGGGCTAACCACTGTTCTCCACTTTGCCGTGATGCTCGTTAAAGTACAAGTGATGACAGTAATCCTGAGTTTGTGGAAGGTGAGAATAAGTGGTGTGTCAGAAGGGAGAGGGAAAGAGAGAAAACATCATTTATTGCTGTGGGGACTCTTCTCTGATGTGTCCCCTTTTTCCTATGAATTGGCATGAAATTAAGTGTTGGACTAGAATATCCCTAGCCCATAGATTTCTCAGCCTCAACTTTTGGCTCTCACCTTCTACTCTCTTGAATTTTCACAGTTTGTGTTTCTCGTTTGGCTGTTGAGTCCAAAAGCAATGATGGCTGCCCAAGTGGAACAGCTTGAGATAGTCCAAGAAGCACAGAATTGTTTTGGCCAAGTCCCAAGCCACAGAGCCCTGTGCTGACCCCAACTAACAGGAGCCCCTCTTACCATCTCTGTGCTCTGAGCCACCGGAAGGAGAATGTGCCCTGGGCAAAGGCATGAGTCCATTATCAGCCTGGGAATTAATGTTCTGGATTGGGGGGCAGGGGATGGTGGTCTCCTGAAAGCACATGCTAATCATGCCCAGAACCTGGATGAGGCGCTATAAGGGTGTCTCAGTGCCTATTCCAGGCCCTGGGAAACAACAGGAGAGGAAAATAGGAATGTGTCAGGACCAGTTCTTGTCTTCGGAACTGCACCCTTAGCCTCAGTACAAAAACACCACCAGGTGCCTGCAATCTGTAATCAGTGCTCTATTAAAATGCTCTCAGAAATGCCGGAATTATCCTGATTTCCACACACAGCTGCACAAGGTCCTGTTGGGTAACTGAAGAGTCTCTACAGGTTCACTTGAGACTCCCCAGCAGCAACAAACTAGAATGCCTTGGTTAGGATCCAACGTCCAGTCAACAGTGAAATCTCCATGTGAGAGGGATGGGTGGGAAGGCAGGCATCCCTCCTCTACGCATCGGGATTGCACCGAACAGCCTACAAATCCAGGTCAGACTCAAGGTCCACAGGCAAATGCGGATTCTGCCCCATTCAATCAGCTCTTCTGTCATTCAGTGTCAGCCCCTTTCTTAATCAGCATGTTCTAGAAAATAGCTAACTTCTGACCTAACCAGCTGTGCAATGTTTGATAGGGAAGAAAAAACCTATCAACTGAACACTACTCTAAGACTAACTCAGATTAACGCTAGTGTCACACATTAACAAATTATACAGACACTCAAGCACAAGTAATCCAGCTCACCATCCAGAATCTGGGACCAGGACACAGTGGTCACTTCCCCCCTACACTCAATCTTACAGATGTTGGGTGGTGAAAAGAAGACTAGATTTGTCATCAGATGATCAGGTCTGAACTCTGACTTTGCCGTTACTTGATGAATAAATCTGAGTAGAATTCTGTCTCTCTGAGCACTGGATCTTCAAGAAGGGGTAGTGCCACCTACTTCACAAGATTGTTATGAAGGATGAAGGAGGAGGGAAATGAGCTCCATGGGTCAGCCTGCTCCTACCTTGAAAGGCAGACAAGCATGTAAGCATGTCAGCTTATCTGCAAAAGCATATACATATCACAGTGTATTTTATAAGGTTTTCTACCAGTGACATCCTATTTCATCTTCCCAGTTTATGAAGGAGGTATCATTGTCTCTCCTGGACAAGTAAACAGAATGCAGCTCAGAGAAGGGACCTGCCTCTGATGACTCTGCTAGACTCAGCCAGAAAAGAGACAAGTTAGCTTCCTGCAATCCAGTCCTGTTTCCACTGCACCTCTCTGCCTCACCATACGGAACTACCAGCTTAAGTGGGAAAACAATGAAGGATCCAATTTAAGTCTGCTCCAGTGTGGATATGGGATTCCCCTGTAGCTCAGTTGGTAAAGAATCTGCCTGCAATGCAGGAGACCTGAGTTCAATTCCTGGGTTGGGAAGATCCCCCGAAGAAGGAAATGGCAACCCATTTCAGTATTCTTGCCTGGGAAATCCCATGGACAGAGGAGCCTGGCAGTCTATAGTCCATGGAGTCACGAGAGTCAGACATGACTTAGCAACTAAACCACCACCACCACCAGTGTGGATGGAGTGTTGTTACCTAAGGGAGATGCAGGGCTGTGCAGACATTAAAAAAAAAAAAAAAGGCAAGGGTGAGGAAAGAAAAGGCACACAGAAGCTACAGAGCAAATCTGGGATAAAACATAGCCTCACTCATCCAATAAGCAACACTGTCCTAGGCACCAAGGACACAGCAGTCCTTACAACCTAGGGAGAAGAACAACAGCTAACAAGCAAGCAATTCAGTGCAGCAGCTGAAAAGAAATCAATTTAGACTGGTCTCACGGATTCAGTAATTAGCAAGGGGGTGAAGAGTAACACTAGCATTCACCACTCACAGTCAGAAAGGGAAGCCGCATCACGTGGGGCTGAAGCTCTCCGCACTTTGTAAGAGGACATCCATCTGACTTTGATGACTGTTTCTGCTCCACGCACACTGTTCTTTATTATCAGAGATAACAAAGAAACCCCACCTGGGGTCAGGTCCTTTCCTTCTTCAACATTTACTGAATAATTACCAAGACTCGGGCTTTGCATAAGGGATGGAGATTATAGACCAGGTAGATCTATCCAACAGAAAGAGTCCAGCCGAGGAGAAGGACAAGGACAACAGGCCATCCGTGACTAAATGAGGAGTCTGATGCTGCTGCTCCACAGCAGCAGAAGAGGCGAGTACTTTAATCCTTCAGAAGCTGGTGATCGGGAGCTGCTTACTCTGTTAAGCCTGTCTGTGAGATGTAATTAAAGAATTTAATTATGTTGGCCTGTTGGGATTACACAGAGAGATCCACCTTGATGGAAAGTTATGGAAGCTGTTAACTTTGAGTGACCTGACATAAGCCAGGACTGACACCTGGGATCTGTGCTAGGGGGTGCCCTGGAAACTTCCGGAGACATGGACACAGCTGGACCTAATGTGAGTGCAGCAGACTGCCCGCAGGTACACATTCATTTTTGCACAGACCCTACACCCTTTCAGAAAAGCAAGGGGAAACTCTGGGTACGTGTATGGTGTTGGGGGGAATGGTCAGATAAGCTGCTACAGGAAAAGGTGGCTGAGAGAAATATAAACTCTTCAGATGTCCATTTGGTCTTAAGTATGATGTGGGAGGAGGGGAGGTAAAAGGTGAACTTTTAAAATGTTCATTCATTGCCACCGGTTCACTGTACTGGGAGCAGATAGACTGAGGTCATCAATGGATAGTTTTGTAAGAATAAATTTTCTTGGCCCATGTTCATTTTAAAATTGTATATTTTAATGGAATCTAGAAAGATGGTACTGATGAACCTATCTGTAGAGCAGCGATGGAGACACAGACATTGAGAACTGACTTGTGAACACGGCTGGAGAGGACAGAAAGGAAAGGGTGGGATGCATGTAGAGAGTAACATGGAAATACACATTACCGCATGTAAAATAGATAGCCGGTGGGAATTTGCTGTATGACTCAGGGAACTCAAGCTGGGACTCACTGATGGCCTGGAGGGGTGGGATGGTTGCAGGGGGAACATGGGTAGATCTATGGCTGATACACGTTGATGTTTGGTAGAAACCAACACAATACCGTAAAACAATTATCCTTCAATTAAAAATGAATAAATTAAAAAAAATAAAAACACATATTTTATGTGAGACAGATTTCTAGGGAATTCCCTGGTGGCCCAGTGGTGAGAACGCTGTGCTTTCACTGCTGAGCACAAGTTCAGTCCCTGGTTGGGGAACTAGGATCCTACAAGGTGTGGCCACACACACACACACACACACACACACACACTGGTCAATAGCTCTCAATAACTGCTGATGTCCTAAGGATCCCCAGCTTCATGCAGAGAGCTTAAATATATACTACTTGCATTTTGTAAATACAGTTATATCTGGCCTTTCGCTCAGAGCCTATGCAGCGGACCTTTTTAGATGTTTGTGTTCACCTCAAAAATACCTAGAGAGCAATAAATGACATGATGCTAAACCATCATTCTCAGGATAATCATCATCTGTTTTACACCCTGTAGGAAATACCTAACACTGCACGTTGTTACAAATTTGATTTGTTAATCCTGTATCCATGTATGTGTGTATGTGTGTGTGTGCATGCTCCTATAAACACAGAAATCCCTCTGTGGCTCTGTATAGTTACATCCACTTGTCATTGGTAAGCCCTCCGCTCCAACCCAGCAAAAGCTGGGAAGCTCTGAAGAGAAAAGAGTACAGAGTTGGGAACAGAAACTTTTACAAGCTAAATTAAGACTAAATAACACATGCTGAAAAAAAAAAAAAAACACTCCAGTACCTTAACTAGTTTGAAATTATTTGGTCTTGGTTGATGGCACCATTCCTTGATATGTACTTAATTATTTGTGCTGATTTCCTCTATTTTAATTCTACCTCTCATTTATCATGCAGTTCTCAATGATATGTAAATATAAAGAAAGCTCACCGAACTGACTGAGATAGAAGAAGTGCAAATGATTAAATGTAAATGCAAAAGTCATGTCAATACAGTGTGGAAAACGGAATTTTTCTTTTTTCTTATTTTCCCTATGCAATTAACTCAGAAACCACACGGAAATCAGCCAAGCAAGAATGCTCAGAAATAAACAAGCTTGATTACAGAATCCCAACCCCACAGATACCTACTCTATCTATTACAAAATTAGAGTGCTCTAAACTCTTAACAGGAGCTGAAAGAAAAAAAAAATCCAAAAAGATTCTGGTTTGAGGTGCAGCCACTGAGCTGATAGTTTTATGCTGTGTCACACCAATAACTATCAAAGAACTCATTAAAAAAAACAAAAAACAAAAAAACCCTCCACAACCAGAACTCAACAAGGAAAGGCACAGAAGGAAAAGCATAGGAAGAAAATAGAAGAATCCACAGCATCGGTGTTTCCAAAGAGACAAGTCAATCAACAGCCTAAAAGACAACAAGTCTAGAGTGGCTGTTTACAAATCAAGGAACTCATTTCATAGGTGAAGAGGAAAGGCAGCAAGCCAAGGGCTTAGCAGTCAGCGCTCCTCCAACACATCTTACTGTGTCCAAGCATCTGGCCTCCCATTGCCAGCAGGAGGCTGCCTGTTACTGGATGTGGGCTCTATTCCACTAGGCAGAATATAGGCTGAGCTGGTGACCAATGTATGTATCTCGCAGCTAGATTAAGGGGTAGAAATTTCTTTTCCCTTTTTAAAAAATGAGCACAAAACAAGGTGTGTTGAGTATTACATGTAACGTTTAGGCCATGGGTTCCAGAATGGCTAGACAGCACTGAGAGAGAACCAGAGCTGAAACGGACATCACTGAGAGTTGGGGATTCAGGTCGCCTGATGGGGTCTCATGACCGCTTCTCAGTGTAACAGCAGCTGACTATGACTTTTGAGTGCGTCCTGTTAGGAAAGGCTAAGTGAACGTGTACTTTTACCTATGAAGACTGGGCTACATTAGAAGAAAGGTATCTTTGGAACTACATGTAGGAAGTGAGTTATGAGCCAAGCCCAGAAGGCTATATTGGACAGGTCACAATTCAGAATGCCTTGCTTCTCACTTTATGGTTCTCAGGGGAGCTACCCAACTGCCTGCTTTTATAAGCTGCATGGGTACATCTTCCCAGTCCCCAGTCCAAGCTGAGTGGAACAGGAAAAGGCCCCTGACATAGGAAGAGTCAATCCAGCTACAATATGCTCTTGCTTAAAAAGAGAAGCTGAGCCAATCAGATTCTAAAAGAAAATAGCAAATGACCCAATAGTAGTGGGAGCTGACGCTTTGTCTCATGATGCAGAGAGAGGCTGAAAGAAGACAGATTACACACAAGGCAAAGGTATAGAGGAAACCAACCAAGAGACTGAGGAAAGGATGGTGCAGATATGCAGAGAGAAGAAGAGGGAGAAAGAGAGAGAGAAGGAAAGGAAACACCCAGAGCTTTCTGGGTGCATCTGGTTTTCCAGATCATAAGCAGGGTTATGAAAAACTGCTATTTTCCTGAAGTAACTGGTATGAGTCACTCTTACATGCAGACAAAAGAACTTACTGGAAGCAATGAACATTGGCAAGCAACTTAAAATCTAGGCGTGTACCTCACTTTCCCTATTTGTATGTTAGGCCTAACACCTGCTGAACGAGCTGACACAGGCCTTTGGGGGAGTATGGTCAGATTAACCTGAATATGTAATTTCTCATAATTGAGGGTCATGGACAGTAAAATGACAGCAAGTCCAGAGTTCTAAAGAAACAGAAAAACTTCCCTCGCCTACGTTACATGCTCAGCTCACTGAGCTTCTATCGTCCCTATAGGCAAGACAAATCCAGTCAAAAGACATATTAATGCAAGATGACTTCTGTACTTTATGTAAGGGGGGGTGGGGAATCAACCAATTCAAGGTTATGATTCCCACAAACTCAAACCACATTAAATATGTCAGCTAAAAAAATAAAAAAAGAATGCCTAGAAGACAAACTTTGGTGACAGACAAGTAAATCTCTGAGCACTGCCTTGTCTCATGACTGCACAACCTCAGGCGCTCTCTTGCTCACACAGGACTTCGGACCCCAGAGCTGGTAGACCCCCGCCCCACCTCCTCCCCTCCACACCCACTCCCAGCTCCCACGTGGCGAAGTCGCACCCAAGGGCCTGGTGGCCTTGTCCCAGGATGGCCATTCTTCCCAGGCTTCTCCCCAGGCTGCTTCTCCCCAGGCTGGGTTAGCTGCCTCTCTTTTGTACCATGTGTGCGGCTTTATCACTATGCCTGACACGTATCAGGCAACTGTAAGTTTCTGCTTGTGGGTCTGTGTCTCCAAACACATTCTCAGCTCCTAAATTAACCCAGACACCTAGCACAGTGGCTGGTATATCACAGGGCTGAAAAGGCCCATCTTAAATGCATACCTTTAAGGCCCATGCTCCCTCTTATCCCATCTTCTCTGGGCTGGCAGATTTCCTTATAAGGGTATTACTCAGCCCCGCAGCCAGGCTAAAGAGACTGCTGTGACCCTCTGCTAACTTTTCTTTCCCTTGGCTCTGCGGCTTTCATAACAAAGACAAAACAGTGACCAATCCCAAGAAGGCGCGTTCTATGCTTTATATCTCCCCTAAACATATTAAACAGACTTAAAAAAAAAAAGAAAGTCAAAGATAGTCTTACCAGCTTACATAAAAGAGCTTCAAGACCATAATCCAGGGGTCAGCAAACATAAAGAGCCGCACAGTAAACAATTTAGGTTTAGAAGCCATAGGATCTCAGTCATAAGTCCTCAACTCTGCTGTTACAGCATGAAAGCAAGCACAGGCAACAGACAAATGAACAGGCAGCCTGTGTTCCAGGAGAACGTTATTTACAAGAACAAGTGGCCAATCCACAAGATGGAGTTTGCAGATACCTAACTAACCCAACGCAACAAACACATATCATGGATACACACATATGCAAAGCATCAAGGCCAGATGCTGAGGGGTGTGCTGCAGTGTCCCGGGCCCACATTATTCTCGAAGACAATCACCCATAAAGAACAATGATAAACAGGCAGACCAGATGAGTATGATAAAGAAGTACCAGCAACTCTCAAGTCAACTTTTGAGCACCTGAACTATTGACCATGACCTTCTGTTCCAACCTCTCTGACCTTCACAGTTGCCTTCAATCAACTTTTCTCCACTACCGTGTTCTTCCCCGAAATGCTATTACTCCTCTGGGTTCTGCCCTCTGCTGTCTTCTCTCCACCCTCTTTAGTTTCCCTTGGTAATTTCATTCATTCTTAAAACTTCAAGTACCACCTGTAGGCTGAAAACCAATCACATCTTCATCTTCTTCCCAGACAGACACAATGAATTGCCACCTGGCTAAACCATGGACACATCAGACTCAATAGTCCAAAACTGAATAAATCATCTTCCCATAAACAGTTTCTAGTCCTGTGTTCCTATCTTCAGTAAACAGCACCATCAGCCACCCAAGTCAGAAACCAGAAACACAAGCCTTCTCCTCCTCCTCCACTCCCACTGATCCGGGCTGTCATCCCTCACAATACATCAATTGCCAAATCCTGCTCAATTTGACATCCTAAACCTGCATCTATCCACTTCCTAGCCCTCAATCAGGCTGCCATCATCTCCTGTCTCGATAATAACCACTGAACCGATCAACGGGTATCCAGGTTTGCCTCCGTCCAACACACTGAAGTGGGTAGCCATTCCCTGCTCCAGGGGATCTTCCCGAGCTGGGATCGAACCCAGGTCTCCTGCATTGCAGGCAAATTCTTTACTGTCTGAGCCACCAGGGAAGCCCCAGAGCTAGAGTTGCTTTTCTCAAATGCCTGGGGCAGATTATTTACCAGCTGTCTCTCAGCCCAGGCCCACCCTTTTTTATTCTGTTTTATGGTGCTGGAGGTGGAAATCTGCAAATCCCATTTTCCAGAATGCCTTGCAACTGCTTTCTTGTTCAGTTCTGCTGATGGGAGTTCCTGGCAGGAAATTAGACGGCAGAGGCAGAGACAGGAGAAGGAACACTCCTATTTTCCATCTCCTGTCAGACTTCACAGTAGCAGCTGCTCCAGTTCCCTGGCTTTTGCCACTCTGTATACTAGCCATGGACACCCCTGGATGAGGGAGCACTGGCCGGCTATAAGGTAACCCCTCCCAGGAGACACACACCACTCCTCAGCTGTGTACAGGTCAGCTCTACGGCGGCCTCTCTGAGTTTCTAGGTTGTTAACCACACCCTGCTTATTTAACTTATATGCATCATGCGAAACGCAGGGCTGGATGAAGCACAAGCTGGATCAAGATTTCCAGGAGAAATATCAATAACATCAGATATGTAGATGACACCACCCTTATGGCCGAAAGCAAAGAAGAACTAAAGAGCCTCTTGGTGAAAGTGAAAGAGGAGAGTGAAAAAATTGGCTTAAAACTCAACATTCAGAAAGCTAGTATCATGGCATCTGGTCCCATCCCTTCCTGGCAAACAGATGGGGAAACAATGGAAACAGTGACAGACTTTATTTTTTTCGGCTCCAAAATCACTGCAGATGGTGACTACACCCATGAAATCAAAAGACACTTGCTCTTTGGAAGAAAAGCTATGACCAACCTAGACAACATATTAAAAAGCAGAGACATTACTTTGCTGACAAAGGTCTGTCTAGTCAAAGCTATAGCTTTTCCAGTAGTCATGTATGGATGTGAGAGTTGGACTATAAAGAAAGCTGAGGGCTGAAGAATTGATGCTTTTGAACTGTGGTGTTGGAGAAGACTCTTGAGATTCCCTTGGACTGCAGGGAGATCCAACCAGTCAATCCTAAAGGAAATCAGTTCTGAATATTCATTAGAAGGACTGATGCTGAAGCTGAAACTAATACTCTGGCCATCTGATGCAAAGAACTGACTCATTGGAAAAGACCCTGATGCTAGGAAAGATTAAAGGCGGGAGGAGAAGGGGATGACAGAGGATGAGATGGTTGGATGGCATCACCAACTCAGTGGATGTGAGTTTGAGCAAGCTCTGGGAGTTGGTGAAGGACAAAGAGTTGGACACGACTGAGTGACTGAACTGAACTGAACCACACCCATTCCCATTTGCTCCTCCCACTCCCAGGATGGCAGCTGCTTCCTGGAGTTACAATCCCTATGTTACTTCTGCTTCCACTAGCTAGTCTTTCAGCTCTCTAATACCTTGTGTCTCCAGTTCCTTACATCTGATCGCCTCTATTTGAAGTGCCAGCCTGCCATCTGTTTTTTGACTGGATGCTAGCAGATGCAGTATGGGGCACAGGGACTAATTCCCAGGAAATAAACCCAAAACATGGGATCCTGGGACTGAGTTGCTTACCTCTTGGACCTGGAACAGTAATAACCTCATGCCTCCCAATGAACTCCCTCCACAGCAGCTGCTGTGATTTTTATAGAGCATCTGCCATCGCCTCAATGGCTCACCACTGCCATCAGGAGAGCAAAACCCACTACGACTCTCAGGGTTCTAGAGCCACTGTTTCTCTCTCCAGCTGCTCTCCTTGCCACTCCTTCCTCCTCCTCATGTTCCAGGCTCTAGCCACTCTGAGCTCCTTTCCATTTCAGAAACACTCACCTCCTTCACTCTTTTCACAAAGCTGTCCCCAGCGTTGTATGTGGTGTCCCTGATCCTCTCTGTTCATTCAGTTAGCTCCTACTTAGCTTAGATGACACCTTCTCCAGGAAGCCTCCCCAGATTTGCATGCAGCCTAACTTCACCCATTACAGCAGTGACTCTGTATTTACTCTGTAGTCCCACAGAAAACTTGAATTCTGATAAGATAGGTAGTGTACTTATCTTGCTTACAGTTTTAATTCCACACAGCAGGTTTTCAATAGTTTGTTGAATGAATGAACAAATCTATAAATAAGAAGCTGTGGATTAATTCCTACGAGGGAGATTTGGGAATGCTTCTTAAAGAAGGTAGGAATTTGCCCTGGACTGCTAGACCCAATTGCCAACACTGTAGAAAGTTTACAGAAGATATTATCCTTAGTTTCCACAGACTCCCAAAATAAGTAAAAAGATTTATTTTTCTTTTGGAGGTAGCCAAATTATCAAGCAGCTCTTGAAAAATAAGCTTCTTGGGAATAAAAGATATCTTTGGGATTCATCCATAGGCAAACCACCTGGATAAAATGACCTTAGGACTCTCCTGGATGTTTATCAACCCACACTTTCTGCTTTTAGAAGGCCTACCCAGTTTCCAACATCTGTTCCAAAGTAAAATGTGTATGAAATCCCCATAAACTTACTTTATTGCTTTCCTTTCAAAAACCGCACACAAACCAGATTGAAATTTCTTTAAACCAAGTATGTCATAAATCTGAATGTTACTTTCAGAACTCAGTAAATGGAAAGAAAAATGCTTCAGTGAGGCAAAGATCTTTCTATTGATTTCTCTATATAGATTTATTATATATACTGGAGCAGTGGTTCCTTATTGGAACTCATTCTCGCCACCTCAAATAGTTCAAATAGAGAAATAGCTAACTTTTCCTAAAGTTCTGTAACTTTATTGGTAAAAGTACCAGATCTATGTGAATTTTACTTCTCAAAACTTATCTTTCACACTTAAATTTATGATGAAATAGGTCGAACACTGGCCAAAAGCTTCTAGGTTAACTTTTTTAATGTTTCTTGGCCATTTAACGGGCTTATTTCTGCTAAGTAAACATCATAATATTTTGCAGTTCGAAGGTTTTAGTCCTTAGGAATTTGGTTAATCATTTCCTTTTTCCCTTGATCTCTTGGTAGCAACAATATCCTCAGCACAGATTAAAAACAGCACACATTCTTTATTTATTTTCATGTAATAATATTATGGACTTCCCTGGTGGCTCAGATAGCAAGAGACCTGGGCTGAATCCCTGGGTTGGGAAGATCCCCTGGAGGAGAGCATGGCAACCCACTCCAGTATTCTTGCCTGGAGAATCCCCATGGACAGAGGAGCCTGGCGGGCTACAGTCCATGGGATTGCAAAGAGTTGGGACATGACTGAGCAACTAAGCATAGCACAATAATAATATATTAAGAGTAGTCTTAATATAACACTTAATAGTGTTAAAATTGCACAGCAGCACAAAAGGAGAAATCATTCCCTAAAAGCTGTTTAGCTTTTTTAAAACAGAAAGCTGTCCCCACTCCATCGCTACTCTACTCTCTTGACTGACAATGGGCTAGGGCCGGCCCTGCCTTCTTCCTCACTCATAGCAAATTCCTCGGGCAACTTGGCAACTGTCAGCCTAAACGGTCTTGCTCCACCTGAGTCTCTCAGCTTCATTTCCCTACGTCCCATCCTGAGGAGTCCACTGAGAACAACAATCTCCAAATCACTTCTCTTGTGAGTTTCAGTTAAGCCTTAATTAGTTCACTCTTGGCATCATGTGGTTTCTTTGCTTCTCTCTTTTCAAAAAAGGGAAGGGAAGGAAAGGAAGCAGAGACACAGCTCTAGAGCTACCAATACATGAATGAGTGGGAGCGCACCCTTCCAGAGAATTAGCAAAAAGTGAAAGTATCAAGAAAAACATTTAGGTCCCAGTTAGGTGGAAGGACTCTAGAGCCTGCAGATCTGTGTGCCAGGCACAGTTCTGACAACTCTTACTTTTTCACCGCATCACGTAATATGCCTCTTTGTGCCTGCTCTGGTCTCATCATCTGCTGAAGGGTCAGGATAGTAACACTTGCCTCATGAGTTCGAAATGAGGTCATTTATATGAACTGTTTAGGACAGTGCCCACCGTGTTCACTAAGTAGGTGCTACCTCTTATTGTTTTCCTTGTATCCTAAAAAGGCCAGTCTACTCACACAAATTAAAGTGGAAAAAGGATAAGAAACAAGAGATATGAGAGAAGGAAAATGGTAAGCAGAAGGGCATAAAGTAGAGAAGCCCTTTAGGTATAATGAGAAAAGACACTAAATGTGGATGTGCACAGAACATCAGGTAGAGAAGAAACTAGGCCAAAACAGAGACATCTAAAGGTGAAGGAAGCACTGTCATCAAAATAGCTTAGTGGCTTAGCTGTAGAGTCTTCACACCTGAAAGAGCTCTCTTGCTAGGTCAGGAGTTTTCCACCAGTGCTCCTCCAAAGCCCGGGGGTCCCACACAGTCCCCACAAGAGCCTCCTTCTGAAGGGGAAGGGGAAACCTCAGCATCACTTCCCACTCATCACTATTCTAGCTCAAATACAACACCTCCATTGTTATCTGCTCCCAATTGAAAGTATAAGTTCCTTTGACTAAAAGTTCTATTTCTAAAGAAAAAAAGGGAAAAAGAAAAGCACAGAAGGTCACTAACCTAGACCAATACTCTCCCTGAGCAGGTTAAGAAACTGAGGCCCAGAGAGGGGACGTAAATTTATGTAAACTCACACAGCATCTACGTTTCTTCTTCAGGCCCCTGTGAGCTGTTTGAGGGCACCATTCATGGTTTACTATTTCCTGTTTATATCCCTCAGATGGCAGCACAGAAACTCAATGAAGGTGGCTGGTGTGAATGAAAAAGTTCTTTTCTTTCAACAGTCTGAAGATGTCCCTCTTCTGGCTTACACAGTTTCTGATGAGCAAGAAGCCACTGTAATTCCTATCCTTCTTTCTCCATGGCAAGGTGTTCTTTCTCCCCCTCTGGCTTTCTTCAGAATTTTCTCCAGCTCTGGTTTTCTGAAGCTGGAATAAGACATGCCTTACTATACTTTAGGGGGGAGGGGTATTATGATATAATGGGAAGTACATATTTGGTCTTCATCCCTGGTTCCTGCCACGGAACTCCTAAAACTCTTGAAATTGCCAGAGTAACAGGAGTGCCTTGTTACTCATAAAAAGTTCTTTCTAACCATCCCTGAGTTTATGCTAATAAAGTGACTCTTGTGGACTCTTAGGGATAGAGTTTCAGGATAGGGTCTGCTTGCCACAAAGACCAGAGCATGATTAGAGGGTTGGAATTTTGAGTAGAACCCTCTTTGTTGACCTCCAGGGAGGAGAGAGGGGTAGAGACTGCATCAACCATGGCCAATGATTGAGCCCATCATGCCTACGTAGTAAAACCTCCATAAAAACCTCTAAATAATGAAGTTCAGAAAACTTTTCAGGTTGGTGAACATACAAAGATGCTAGGAGGGGAGCACCCCCAGAGAGGACAGAGAAGCTCTATACTCCACCCCCCAATTTGGCTATGGCTATTCCTGAGCTGTATCCTTTATAATAAGCTGATAATTGTAAGAAAAGCACTTTTCCTGAGTTCTGTGGGTTGTTTTAGCAAATTATCCAACCTCAGGGACTTGGGGTTGCGGCACCCAAGAATTTATAGTTAGTTGGGCAGAAATGTGGGTAGCCTGAGCTCTCCATTTGGTTGGTATCTGAAGTGGGGACAGACTTGTGGGACTGAGCCCTTCCCTTATAGGTTCTACACTAACTTCAAGAACTGGCATCAGAATTGAATTGCTGGATACCTAGTTGGTGTCAGAGAACTGGAGAATTTGTGTGAAAAAAGGAAAAGTGTATATTTGGCACAGGGGGTGAGGAGAACCCTCAGATATTTATCTCAACCCTCCTGGATGGGTGGCTTCGTGTCTGTTATTACTTTGGGAAAGTTTTCAGCCCTTATCACTTCAGATATTTCTTCTGCTCCTTTTTCTTCTGGCATTTCAATGGTATAATATGCTATAATTTTTCATATCATTCCACAGACTTTCTGTGTTCTGTTCTTTTTAAAAAATGACTTTCTCTCTTTGCATTTCAGTTTGGAAAGTTTTTGTTGATCTATCTTCAAGTTCACTGATTCTTTCTTTCTCAGTATCAAGTTTACTTACCAGTCTGTCAAAATTACTTTGCATTTTTGTTACTATGTTTCTGATTTCTAGCATTTTCTTTTTACTGTTTCTGAATTTCAATCTGTCTGCTTACATTACCTATCTGTTCTTGCATGTTGTCTAATTTTTTAATTAGAGCCTTTGACATATAATTCATTTAATTTCCTTGTCTGACAGTTCTAACGTCCATGTTGTTCGAGAATCTAGTTTTTGCTTATTGCATTGCCTCTACAGTACTTTTTCTTACCTGTTGGCATGTCTTGTAATTTTTTGTCAAATATGAGACAGGTCATATCAGTTGACAAGAGTTAAGTAGGCCCTTAGGGTGATCATTTTTTATTTTTTCATCATAGTGACCATATTGAAGGCAGAGGGTAGCATTATCTTCTACAATTAAGCAATAAATATTCTTGAACTTATTAATCATTAGTCTCTGTTCAAACATGTACCTACTGTTAGGTCTCTGGTCTAAAATTTAGAGTCACTGAGTTAGTTTCTCAGGTTACACTAATTTATCCACATTACAAACTAGTTGCTTTTCCTATAACTCGACATACAGATGCTTGGTAAAAACATTCTCCAAAACTAATTCCTTTAAGTAGATGCTGCTGCTGCTGATGCTAAGTCTCGTCATTCGTGTCCGACTCTGTGTGACCCCATAGGTGGCAGCCCACCAGGCTCCCCCGACCCGGGGATTCTCCAGGTAAGAACACTGGAGTGGGTTGCCATTTCCTTCTCCAATGCATGAAAGTGAAAAGTGAAAGTGAAGTCGCTCAGTCATGTCTGACTCTTTGTGACCCCACAGACTGCAGCCTACCAGGCTCCTCCGTCCATGGGAATTTCCAGGCAAGAGTACTGGAGTGGGTCGCCAGTGCCTTCTCTGTTAAGTAGATGAGACTGGCCCAATATTTTCAGGCCACTATAATGTCATTTAGGACAGTAAATTGAAATGCAGGAAAATTTTAACTTCTTCACTATTAATTATCACAGACTATCTTGAGAAAAGATAATCAGCTCCATATTTACAACATACATGCTTACAATTTTGAAGTAATTTATGACAGGGAAGCCTATACAATTGAGTTCTTATGACTTCGTAAGTCCTGATAAAGAAACTATGATTTCTCTGACTTCACCAAGCCAGTCAAAGTTAAGCAACAAGTCAGCCAGCACTGAAATATTCACATCACAGATTCTTACATGTAAAGGTCAAACAGTCAAAGATGTAAAGGTGATCTTTTGCTTCACTGACTTTTGGCAAAAGGATCATAAACTGACAAAAGAAGTGAGAAGAGCAAGATGAGAGAAAGGCTCTGGTCAGCTTCTTTCAAAGTCACCTCTCAGCTGGAGAGGAAGAAAAGGCCAGTGAAGAAAGACGTGGAAGGTAACCTCACTGTTGCTCAAAGGCAGATATACATGCTGATGAAACCCCTAACTTCTTTCCTGACCGTTAGTGTCCTCAGTTCTGTTCAGTCATCCTTCTGTTGTAGCATTACTATTGAAATGTGCTCTTAAGAAGGAATATAAATCCCTGAGGGAAGGATTTCAGCTATAATTGCATTAGGGGGAACAAGCCTCATTATGAATGTGTAGGCATCTCTTTTCAGAGAATTCTCTAGAACCTTCACTGAGTCAAGCAACACCTAAGATACAAACCTCGTCACCAGGCAGATAAAAACTAATTTTTTGTTCTTTTATTAAATTGAGCGGTAGAGTACATGAGAGGACTCTTTTGCCAAGAAAAGCACAGGAACGTGGTTCAGTATCATTTAACAGACACGAGCCCTACAAGTACTTTTGGAACCAGGTCAAGACACATCCTACCTACTACACTCATATAGCAACCATTTAGCATATCACCAGTTTCCCTTCTCAAACCTCAAGCTGGGTGACTCCTGTCATTAGCTAAGGGCTGCATCATGAAGTTAAACAACAAGATGAAACATGACATGAACTGACAGCAACGTAACTGCAGCAGGAATTGAGGTTCATCATGGAAAGAACTATACACCAAGCACGAAACTAGCTCACGAAGCTCTTCCAACATAAGAGATTTAAGTAATTAATCTATCAAACATTTATTTAGCCACATATAATATATAAAGCACTGTGTTATGCTCTGGGGTAAAGAACTAGGGGAAGAATACAAAGAGAGCTGAGATGTGGCAATCTGTGGATGAAGGTCTGATTGGATTAAGAATCACAGAGAAACAGCACCTGAAGTCAAATGCACCACTCAGCTCTTAATAAAATCTCTAACTGCTGAAACACTTTTTTCCTATGGGAAATCCATGTGATTTTTTTTCTCCCAGTATTGATGAGATATGATTGACATATAGCACGGTAGAAGTTTAATGTGTGCAGCATGATGATTTGCCTTACATCATAAAATGATTATCACAGTAAGTTTAGTGAACATTCATCATCTCATCTGGAGGAGGAAATGGCAACCCACTCCAGTATTCTTGCCTGGAAAATTCCATGGACAGAGTTGCCTGGTGGGCTGCAGTCCATGGGGTTGCAAGAGAGTCGGTCATGACTTAGCAGCTAAACATCATCATCTCATATAGATACAAAATTAAATAAATAGACTTTTTTTTCTTGTGATAAGAACTCAGGATTTACTGTTAACTTTCATCTATAACATACAGCAGTGTTAATTGTATTTATCACCTTGTACATTACATCCCTAGTATTTACTTGTAACTGGAAGCTTGTACCTTTTGACTGCTTTCATCCAATTCCTCTTCCCCCATCCCCACATCTGGTAACCACAAATCTGATCTCTTTTTCTATGAGTTCATTTGTTTTTGAAATCTAATGGACCTACAACACCATGTTAGTTCCTATTACACAACATAGTGATTCAGTATTTCTATACATTTCAAAATGGTTACTGCAATATCTAGTTACGATATGTCACCTTACAAATACATTCCACAGTTATTGACTATATTCCCTACACTGTACATTTCATGCCCGTGACTCATTTGTTTTGATACTAGAAGTTTGTATCTCAATCTCCCTCATCTATTTCTTTCCTCTTCCCATGCTCTCCCCCAACCCCATCAACCACCTGTTTGTTTCTCTTTGAGTTTTCGGTTACCTCCAACTCAAGAGTGCCATTTGAGGTGGTCTCGTCAACTAATATATTTGTGGACAAGAGAAGAAAAAGAAGAAATATCAGCGTCAGCAAGCATTCCCTGGACTCTACCCTCTACAGCCATCTCTAAGCAATAAATGGTGAGTGTAATAATGAACACACTGCCTGAACCTATGAGCACAATAACCACCTTCATTCAACAGCACTGATTCTGCTATTCAGGTGGAAACAACTGGATCCAACGTTCCAACAAAGTAAGAGTAAGACCTTGAAACTGTGGTCCCCGACTCTCTGGTTTACCACATGAAGAATCAGTGCTAATGAGGAAAGGCTAGTCACTGTTGAAATAGACCTCAAAATATATAATGGCTCAAACGTCCAGTACTCTTGCCTGGAAAATCCCATGGACGGAGGAGCCTGGTAGGCTACAGTCCATGGGGTCGCTAAGAGTCGGACACGACTGAGTGACTTCACTTTCACTTTTCCCTTTCATGCACTGGAGAAGGAAATGGCAATCCACTCCAGTATTCTCACCTGGAGAATCCCAGGAACGGCGGAGCCTGATGGGCTACCGTCTATGGGGTCGCACAGAGTCAGACACGACTGAAGTGACTTAGCAGCAGCAGCAGCAGCAAACGTCTTAGAACATTTTGTCTGGGGAAGGGGATGAATGCAGTCTTCCTGTTCCTCATACTGAAATAGAGACTCAAATTGCCAGTCTCTGCCGTCTTTATCAGGGTTATTCTACTGGCTAGAACTCAGTTACATGCTGTGCTTAAATGCAAAGGAGCTTGGAAACTGCATTCTTGCTGCAGGCTCGGAAAAGGGAAATGTGGGGCTTCCCTGGCAGTCCAGTGGTTAAGAATCCGCCTGCTAAAGCAGAGGACACAGATTCGATCCCTGGTTGGGGAAAATCCCACAGGCCACAGGGCAACAGAGCCCACGTGCCATAACTACTGAGCCTAAGGGCCACAACTACTAAAGCTGGCACACCTAGAGCCTGTGCTTTGCAACAACAGAAGCCACCACAATGAGAAGCCTGCACACCACAACTAGAGAATAGTGCCCGCTCGCCACAACTAGAGACAGCCTGTGCACAGCACTGAAGACCCAGCACAGTATGGAAGTACATTTTTTAAAAAAGAAGAGGGAAATGTAGATTTTGGTGAGTAGCCAACAGCCTCTGCCCTTGTATTTTATGACTGTGCCCTCCCTCCCAAGCCTTCCCTTGCCCTCTGTGGATATGTATGGATGCATGACTGCACACGTGTCTATGTATGAAACTATGCAGTAAACTTTGGATTCCATCTGTATAATAAATGGCAGGGAGCCTCATACAAAGATGGGTGACCCTTTATTTAGAAGGAACGGGAATAACCTGATATTAGGATCCAGGTGATGCAGCACATGAAGAATCTTTGCTTAGCTTCCTCCAAGAGTCACCCTCAGACAAGACAGAGATAAATCCTCTCGTGCCCACACTTCCCTTAGGGACCTTCTCAATATCCATCCAAATAATATCCTCATGAGGGGCTCATCTCCAAGCTGACAGAATACTAGTACTGTATATGATTCCCCTCAAAAGGAGCAAAACGCTAAGTATTTCCTTGAGACCCCCAATGACTCCGTTTTCTAGCTAAGAACCGTCACGCCTTAGAATCAGCACCTTTCATCACCAGCACTAGAAGCTGACCTTTTTCTCAGAGCAATCTTTCACAAAGAGAGCATAGTTCACTTCAAAGGCATTTTACACATTCAACAAGGGATAGAAATCGTGTTGCCCTGGAATTTGGACACCAGGCAACTGCTAACCCCCCACTCCAAGGTTCGTTATCCCACATCCCCTCCAAAAGCAGCTAACTGAAGACCAGGCCTCAGCAAAAGGAGAAACCAGCATATGTCAGGGCTTTCCTAGTCTATCTCAAATGTGAAATCACTGATGTGCAAATGATCTACTATATACAAATATACTAGACTCTACACTCTGCTAGCAAGGTGTGCATGTGACTTATCGTGTTATTCTCCACAATGCCTTGTCCAGATGCCATCATTCAGTAAACATTTGCTGAAAGAATACCATCATTTTTAAAATTTGTCATCCCTAAGTCCTCTCCATGTGTCCACATGAGGGCTGCCAGTCTTGAGGACTCATCTGTATGACTCACTCTGTACACAATCTTGCTAATAGGTGTGAGATAAATGCCTTCCGACTGTGACAGTGACCATGCTGGTGGTGACATGACAGCACAATCGGTCACAACACATGAAGGACTGGTCTGTTCCATGCCTGTGGGGCTCATCAGTCACCGGAAGTAATGCAAGATACTACATGGTTCCCTCAGCTCTATCCCTACCTCCATCCCTGTTTTCATTTTCTCCAGGGCTCATATCATCAACATATTTAACTTACTTGTGTGCCTTTCTCCCCATAAGAAGCTCTGTAAGGACAGGGAATTATGTCCATGGTGTCCAGCACCCCAAACAGTACCTAGAACACCAGAAGTACTGAATAAACTTTTGTGGCAGGAATGGATAAAATAAAGGAAGATATCTGGATGCTTTGCTCCAAAATCTGAGGGTTTGAATCACCAAAGAAATGATTGCTGCAATGTTCCAGTATAGCTGGATTCTTCTGACCTAGTCAGAACATCTCAGAAAAAGATCTCACAGACAACCCATTTGTTAGGTCATAAAGCAGGGCTTCTAGAAACCCAAGCTATTACCATATCATCTTAAAGTCCCCACATAAACTGAAAATGGACAGAATCTCCGGAGTGGAGGTTTAGGCAGCCTTTCACCAAACAAGGACCATGTGTGCCCCACTCCCTCTCCCTTCCAGAGACCTGCCCATGTGACCGACACCAGTACCTGAGGCATGAAACCAGATAGGAAGATGGGAAATTCCTTCCAACAGCTTCAGAAACAAAATTTCCCAAGTCCCATGTGAGCCAGATGATCAGATCCTGGACTCAGCTCTACCCATGGGAAGTAGCCACAATTCATTTAAAGTAAAAAAAAAAAAAAAAAAAAAAACATGGTTCAAGTTCAAATTCTCAGCTTTCCAAACATGGCCATGACCTGATAAGATAAATTCCTTCAGGTTGTTTAAAAAAACCATTGAATGCTATTATTAATTTGCCAAACTATTTCTCGATGGAACTTTAAAAATTTGCATTTTATTTCATTTTTGGCATGGGGAAAATAATGTCTACTGACAGTGATGAGCCTTATTCATTCATCCTTCTCTGGACTCTCAAACAGTAATTAACACTCACAAAGTAACAGTAAGAGAAATCATCAGCTTGAAGAAAATGTGTAACAATGATATTTTACACACTAAAACACTTTTGTACATTTTACACCTAAGTTTTTAGAATTCACATTCTAAAGATACTGGGATCTAACAGTTCATGAAAGAATGGCAAAGTTTGCAAATCCCCAAAAGAAGAGTTGTTTTTATGCCCTCAACCGTACTTTTCAAAATTTCCAAGACGACTCTATTTAAATACACTCTGGTAAAAAGGTTTGTGTCAAGTTTTTTTTTTTTTTTTTTTTTTTAATAAGTACTACTCTATAGTCAGCCCACCAGCCAGCCAGTATGTATTATGAGTTAAACCCAACACTAGGCATGGGAATACTGAAAGTCAGATATACCTTCACTGTGAGTTACTGGATAGACTCATCAGCAAAATACAAAAGATAGACTGGGTGACAGCTAAGATCGTTTCTAGCAAATTTGTTTTGTTTTGACTTCAGAACAACTTCAAATGACCATAAAACTTTATGAGACGTCACGTTAAGGAAGGCAGCAATGAAAAATTGAAATCTCTAAATTAGGAGTTTGAGATTAGCAGATACAAACTATTCTATATCAAATAAACAAACAAGGTCCCACTAATAGCAAAGGGAACTATATTCAACAGTGTGATAAACCATAATGGAACAGAATATGAAAAAGAATATATATTTGTTTAACAGAATCACTTTGCTGTATACCAGAAACAAACATGACATTGTAAATCAGCCGCACATCAATTAAAAAAAAAAATTTAAGTGAAATTTTAAAATAGTTTGGTAAGCAGAGGATTCTTGATCACTGGTTTTTAATATTTGATGTTGTAAAACTTAAACATACGTCTTCCTATCTTATTTCCTAGAGACGTTTTTCCTCTTAACTTCATTTGCAGATCACCTGAGTTTTTTGCTTTTCCATTTTCCTACTTTCTTCTCAAGGCAAAGAGAGATACGTTGCACAAATTATACCAAACTATGCGATAAACAATTAAACCACATTTTCCCCTCAAACCTAAGCCCCCAAATGTCACGTTCTACGTATCACGGAGCATAATCAAATGCACAGAAAAGCTTCTCTTTCTTCAGTGAAACAGAAAGCCAACAAGCCCAATCCCACTCACTAAGGAACGTGGCATGGCCACAGTGTCACATACTGTTTGAGAACTCACTCCAACTTGACACTGATCCTCAACTACACCAAGCAGCTTTTCCAGTCCCATTGGTTTCTGTAAAGCACCAGCATGCAGCCTTTTCATGCAAAACCACATTACACACAAAAAAAAACTTGCTTGTAGAACCAAATCAAAATACTACATATTTGTACATAATATAGCATTGAATTTAAGCAACTGTGACTGCCACTGTATGAGTTACAAATCACTTGAGGCCATTATTTATCTTTTCTGAAAGAGCTGCACTCTCCAGAGACAAATGCTGCTCTAATAGGCTATCCCCACCTTCCACAGCAGTCTAACTTTAGCTGTGTTTTAACTCAAAAACACCTGAAGGGTACAAAACCCAACTGCTCCCAATAGTGGTTCACTAAGCTTTGGGGCAACAGGGAATAAATAGGTCTTCAGAGTTTCAAAAGCACACTGAGAGAGTCTAAAATAGTCTCCGTGTCCTCATGGGACTCGTCAGTATAATCCATCCCACCTCCAAATGCACTCCTGAAATTCTGAATTCTCACCATAGAGATTTTTAGCCAAGGCAGTCGTCACAAAGAGTTGTTACATTTTGGCTCACTTTGATGGATACTCTCTCCCTTAGACCTGAAGAGAGATTTATGGACAACTCCAAAACTGCCTGGAATTAGACACATGAAAAAACAAAAATAATCTGGCCTTCATTTTCACTTCAGTAAAATGATTCTCCAGTAAACTTGTTCAGGCAATTAAAATCAATTTCAATTTCCACTTCCTAGGCCTTTCTATTCTTTGTTCTTAAGAGAAAAAAGGACAGTAAGTAAACAAAACCTGAATTTTAAATCTGACTTCAAATTGCCTGAGGCTACTTCATATGTAAGAAAATAAATACGTATGGCATAAACTAATAAATATCTCATATATACATAAATCATGTTTTTATAGAGCATTCACCTACCTTTAACTCAGCCTTTTCATTACGACTGCACTTTATGGAAAACTCCACACATACAGCACCTTTCCTCCTAGTACTTCAAGGTCCTTATGAAGGAACAGAACTTTCTAAACAGGAAACCAAAGTGTAGTAAGGCGGGGCCATGTTCCTCAGTGATACCAGAATCCAAAATTCCTAACATTCCCTAGCAGTAAGTTCAAAGCTTGCTTCATCATATACCACATGCTCTCCATATGGAGATGGGTCTGTTAAAGTGAATTGAACATAAATTTTTAAAACAATTTTTTTCAATTTATTCAAAATGACAAATATGAAAGAAGATAAAATTTGGCCATGACCCTACGAAACCTACCTTTCCTGACTTGCATGTATTCTAAAACTATCTTCAGCAATGTCAATGAGATGACTCGGCTAGACCACCTGACTTTGCCAATCTATAAATCAAAACACAACAGGTCACCAAGAGCAGATATTTAAATCACTTCGCTGTGACAGATTTAATGTCGAGAAAAAACACAAACAAGGCTCTATGGAAAGTGAGTTTTCCCATAAAGACAAAAACTTACTTAGAACTCAAAATCTACTTCCCAGCAAAGAAACCTGTATTTCACTAACAGCCCTGAAACTGTGGATGAATTCTTGGCCTCACTCCTCACCCAAACCACAGGATGATGAGGAAGTGCCTGACTGGTGATGTGAGCTTTGAACCAAGCTTCCTCCATGATGATACCTGAGGCTGTCAGGTGCTTTCTTACTTTTGGCAAACACTCAAGCACGTTACGTAAGGCTACTCCTCTCCGGTACACACGCTAACTTCAGAAAGCCCTTTTGAAGGCTTATTTCCTTTTCTTATGATAGAAATTCTCCTTTGTGCCTGGGAAATAAGTCAGTGTTGTTCATTATCCAAGACAAGCCGCAGTGACTGAGAATGGTGAACAAAGCAGAAGTGACTGAGTTCAGCTCAACAGAGTGAGACAGAATAAAGATTTTCCCGAGGACCCAGAGCTGCAAAATCCAGTGGTTTTAACTAGCCATCTTTCAGAGATTCATATACTATTCAGTGATGGAAAAATTATTTTTTGTTTTTTTAAATTTTATTGACATTTAATTGTCTTTCAATGTTGTGTTCATTTCTGCTGTACAGCAAAGTGATTCAGTAAACAAATATATATATTCTTTTTCATATTCTTTTCCATTATGGCTTATGCAGGATATTAAATATAGTCCCCTGTAATATACAGTAGGACTTTGCTGTTTATCCATTCTCTGTGTAATAGTTTGCATCTGCTAATCCCAAATTAATGATGGAAAAACTGTAGTCCAGGCTACAGGCACCATTATTCAGCTTTGAAAATTGCAGAGCGCTTTCTTGTAGGATTTGATTCAACCAACTACAAGATGAAAGAAAGTTATTTCTAAGCTGCATGGTCAAGCAATCAACCTGACTCTGCGTTCAGAAATTAGTGGGGAACATATAAGCCATTATTGAATTCCACAGGCCAAGCAAGCTTTTCTCCAGATAACTGAAATCTTTCAAAGTTAACATGTTAATGAATTACTACTGCATTTTGAATTTCCCTACTGTGACCAGAAAAAAACAGTGGATTTTGTGCATAGTTTGTTATTATATCATGGAGCTATAGCAACTACTCTTCCTGCTTCTACATCCATTTTTCCCTTTTTGAGAGCCATTTCACTAGAGAAAGAGAACTGCTAATTTTGCTTGGTGGCTCCTAAAATGTACCTGTCTGGCATTTCAGGCAGTGTTTATAGCTTCTAAACTTCAATTAATCATAAATTTTGGACATCAGTGATTGTTTTATGGGGGGGAAAACTATGACATAAACATCTAGGTTCAAATTCTGGTTTTGCTATTTATTAGCTTTGAGATTTGGAGCAGATCACTCGCACATAATAAAACAAAGTTTCAAAAGTTGACTAAAAAAGGGAGCTGATTTACAAAGACACTCGTGATTCCATATATGCAGCAGGAAAAATGAGCCTAGAGCAACAATGGTCAAGTTATTTGGTTTCAGGACCCCTTTATATTCTTAGAGATTATTGAAGATTCCAAAGACCTTACCTTAGAAAATTTCAAGAAATATAAGGACATACACACCTACTCCAGGAGCCAAAAAGTAGCCTCTAGAAAACTCCAATGAATACATAAGAAAATAAAAGTAAGAATGTCTTAGTACCGTAATGAAAACTGTTTTGACTTCACAGATCCCTTCATAGGGTTTTAGGAACCCTCAGGCATCTTCAGATTACACTTTGAGAACCACTGGCCTTGACTATCTTAACATACTGCAAGCAGGGAAGCTGTCAGAGACCACTAGAATCATATCAAAAGGATCCAGGAGCCAGCACAATGGGACTCCTACTGGCCAAAGATGGGACAATTTCAGTGTCAGGAATGAACGCAATAGGTTAAAACACCAGTCTTGAATTCATGAATTCTTCATGAATTACCTATCTCTCTGTTTCTCTTACCTTCTCTCAATGGTTACCTTTTCTGAACATTACCAATTAGTTGGCTAATGGAGCCAAGAACAGTTGACTCGTGAACAACGCAGGTTTGAACTGTGCAGGTTCACTTATATGTGGATTTGTTTCAACAGTAAATACTACAGTGCTGCACAAGCTGCTGTTGGTTGGACCCATTGATGGGAAGAGCTGGACTGTAAGTTATATGTAAATTTTCAGCTACATGAAGGATCGGCACCCCTAACTCCCAGGCTGTTCAAGACTGAACTAACTACTTTAAAAGCTGGTAAATAAAGGGAAAAGAATAGGACATATTTCCTGCCTTTCCCATATAAATTGTACCTGAGGAGACCCAAGTAGCTGATAAGCAGAGGTTTCTCTTTTATCAAAGTAGGCCATCTAATAAAGGAAGAAAAGATGGAAATGAAGATTTTGAAACCGCTAATGAATTGATTAGGCAGTAAGGATCCCCATTAACTGTTCACATCTCTTTCTCGCTCACACACCCACACATACAGGGAACTGGTGTTAAATGCCTCCTGATCAGAGTACACAATACACCCACAGAATTCCTGACCAAAAAAAAAGGGAAATAGAATTTGAGCTAGATTCTACATATGACTATCAATTCCCAAGAAATACAGTGGCTAGAGGAATATGTTAAACACAGAAACATTTAACTCCATGGGGTGTGACTGGCAAAAGTCACCCTATGAACCAGAATAAATGTTCTGGTTTGGGAAAGAACAGATTGCAAGGAATTTTAAACAAATAGTGAAGGGTAAACCTACAGACTAAAGGGACTGAAGAAGCATGTCAATCAATTGCAATGTATGGACTTTATCTGGATCCTGATACCAAAAAAAAAAAAAACTGAAAAGAAAAATAATGAAGAAAATGGATAAATCTGAGCACTGATTGGATATTCCATATTTGATTATATTATACAAGTTCTTCAAGTATAATAATATGACAGTATTAAAAGAAAAAAAAGAATCTTTCAGAGATGTATATAGAAATACTTACTAGTGAAATAATAGGATGTTAGGGATTTGCTTCTAAATAGTCCAGGGTGAGGGAAAGGAGGTTGAGATCTAAATGAAGCGAGATGGCTATAAACTGACCATTGTTGCAGCTGGGAGAAAGGCACAGAGGGTCCATTGTAATGTTCTATCTCTGTATATGTTTCAAATTTTCCACACCAAAAGCTAGAAGCAGTCATGAAAACACTGCTTGTCTTCTCCATCAAGTCTGTGAGCTGGGAAGGCAGGACTTCTCTGCCACCCAGCACTTAGCAGCCTGGAGCCTGCAGCGTGTGTTGGGGGCACCCCACTACCCCAGTCGCCAGCTGACCTGTGACAGGGAAGGTTCAGCAAAGAAGCCCTGAGCCCGCTGTCTCTGAATCTGAGGCATCTTTCCAACAGAGCAGGAAACAACACTGCATTTACAGGGTGATCCTAACTGAGCAACATAAACAAACATTCAACACAGAAAAAGGTAAAGAATACACATGAAAACGGTAAGCTTTTTTCCTTCCCCTGGGTATAGGAACTATGGGAGTATGCGTTTCCTTGCTTCTATTTCTCTGAATTTTCCAAATTTTCTGCAATTACTATACTAGTTTGAATGTGGAAGGAAACCTAATAAACTATTTTTCAATCATCTATAATAGCAAAACTCTACAGGATAGCTGTTTTCCAGTAGTAAGAATATTTTATTTTTCCTATTCCTGTCATCCTATCCACAGCTCAGATAAAGGAAGAATATTATAATAATGAAGAAAATATTTTAAACTATCATTGAGGGATTTTTTTTTTTTTAGTTAAATTATGAAGCAACAGAAAAAATGCCCTTTTTTATATTTGGGAAAGAGGAGATACCCTTCATTATCTTTTCCTCTATAAAATAAAGGAGAGATGCCATTTTTAAAAAAAAATCACACCTGGACAACCCATCCCAAGAAAATTTCTTGAGATTTTTCTAAAGCCTCAGTTTCAACATAGGAAGCTGGGGGCAAAAAGGGCTGTCTGGGACCTAATGAAAGGCCTTCTGTCCAAATGCTGGACTGATCTGGAGATATACATCCGTAATTATCTATGTATCTGTATATCCCACCACCACCCTCCCCTCCCCCACCCACCCTTCTCCTTTCCATCAGTTCAAGGAGGCAAAAGGAAAAGGCAGTTTAACATCAAGATTCCACACCTAGTAACACCATATTCTCCACGGGAAGCTGTGTCTTACAAAAACATTTTTTTTCTTTTCTAGACCAATTGTGCCTTTCAGATAGCGATTCTTTTAAAAGTAGGCAAGACCTTTGAATCCTAGGCCTGCTTCAATCATTTCACTTTGAAAATAAATGAAAGAATATGTGCAACCGTATCTATTAATAATTGAACATGAAAAACGGTGGAAATTTGGCATAGATAATTGTTATGTTTTCCATACAGGTCTAATTAAACTTGATTTAGAATGCACACTGCCTTTTTTTTAACCCTGCTATTAAATAAACAAACAACAACAAGAAAAAAAGGCTGAAACTGCCACTTCTCTTGTGCTTTATATACACTGTGGGAGGCTGTACTCAAAGTGAGGGAAAAAGTTAAAATGACTCAACATATAGCTCTGTAACCTTGAGATTAAGAGCATGAGCCTTTCACTAGATTGCCAGGGTGAAAATCATCAATCTGTCATTTATCAGCTGTGTGACTTTGAGTAAGCTGTATAACTTCTCTGCGCAGCATGGGTTCCTCTTGTATAAAATAAACAGTGGGAATATCATAGAGCTGTACTGAGATGTCCTGAGATGAGAAATGGAAAAATGCTTAGGACAGTGCCTAACATATACATGCTCTACAAATGCCACCTACTATTGCTATTATGACCTAATACACCTTTTTTTTTTTAACTCTCTCATCCCCTCTTATCCCTTTTTCATTCAAGAAACAACAATTTTACAAAATTCCAATTCTTTAGCCTCATCAGTGAATACTGTAATCTATTTTAAACCTGGATTCTTCTATTTTCCCCAGAGCAGAAATTAACATTTTCTCTAGGAAAAAAAAAACAAAACAAAAAGCAAAAATAAGGATGGAATTAGACTTCCCTTTACTTTGTCCCAGTCATGTGTGGTAGCAGATTCCTAACTCCCTGAACCTCGGCAATACCCAGAATTCAAGAGAGTAACTCCCTAATCCCCACAAATTTCTCTGAATTGGGGATCTAGCTTCCAATTTTACTAATTTTCTCATGGCTCTTCTGAGAAAAGAAGTCACTCAGGCAATCCATGCTAATAAGAATGATGGGAGGAAATTTACATGATTCTAGAGAAAGGAACACGAATCTTAACAATATTCACATGTCATACACAGCACTGGGCTTCCCTGGTGGCTCAGCTCGCAAAGAATCCGCCTGCAATGCGAGAGACCTGGGTTCGATCCCTGGAGAAGGGAACGCCTACCCACTCCAATATTCTGGCCTGGATAATTTCCATGGACTGTATAGTCCATCGGGTTGTAAAGAGTCAGACACGACTGAGTGATTTTCACTATACACAGAATTTACTCAAAAGAAAATTCTGGTGTGCTGTACTAAAAGGGAGACTCCTGGATTGTGAAATAGGACATGAAAAAGGAAAAGAAAAAAAAAAGCCCCAAGGTCATTATATTCCAGGCTACAAGATGTGGGAAAGGGGAGATGGAATGAGATTCACACATGCTTTAGTCTCTAAAAACATGGGAATTGGTATGAGAGCTAAAAGCAAAGTTAGTAAGTCTTACATCGAAGAGAAACTGGCAGATAAAGGAGATAAAGAAATCTGAGGTAAATGCTGCCTAGATGTACAGTGTATAGTGCTGAGTAAGCAATAAAAGGCTGATTAGCAAATAATATGAAATAGTCCAGTAACTGGACTTCCCTGGTGGTTCAGATGCTAAAGAATCTGCCTGCAATGCGAGAGACCCAGGTTTGATCCCTGGGTTGGGAAGATCCCCTGGAGAAGGGAATGGCTATCCACTCCAATAGTATTGTGGCCTGCAGAATTCCATGGACAAAGGAGTCTGGCAGGCTACAGTCCATGGAGTCGTAAAGTCACAGTTAATGGCCCAGATATCTCTGACTGTATATATTTGCACCCAAGCTGAAGTGCATGTAATGAGACAAATCTTTTATTCACTAGAATTCTCAGAAAAAAGGGAATACGTATTTGTGCTCATTGTTAAGGTATAAAAGTTAGGACTTTTCTTTGTCCCATCATTGCCCCTATGTGGGCAGAACTTTGATATTTAAGAGAGAAAGATTATGAAGGAGTGGTAGAATCAGTAAAGCTGGGAAAGATCACACACATCAAATTGTAACCTTTCAAGTCTTCACAAAAGCCTATTTGATAGGATGAGGTTTCCTGGGGAAACTGGTGTGGGAGGAAGTATTGTACTCAGAATACACGTGAGTGTGAGTGACAGAGACAGAATGTCAAGACACAGACGCTCAGTGGCAGAGGAAGGTATGAGCAAGAAGAAACAGGAATGGGTGCGATCGCAGGAGGCTCTGGGTTGAACCAAGTTTAACTAAACATCTCCAAAGGGCAGAGAAAACCAGTTGGTACTCAGTCACCAAGACAACACGTTGATGGTGTAAGGAAAGGATGCAAGTGCATTAAAAGATCGAGATTCCATGGGGACCTAAATATTAACAGTGGCCCTAGGCCATCATGCAACTCAATGACTTACCAGGCTCTAAGGAATCCCCAGCGGGGCAACAGGGAGCAGGAGGAATTAAACTGGACCTGGTTGCTTCTCCCAGGGCCTGGATCACAGCAGACAGTGGAGCAGGAGCAGAGAGCCAGCACGGCAGTTGCGATTTCCAACCGTGAAACCAAACTGTGTGGGTCTGAACCTCAGCTTGCCATCCACTAGCTCAAATTCAGGGCCTGTCTTGTCGGCTCAGATATCCGACCCTGAACTTTCGCTCTTACTGTGGGTCACTAACAGGTCTTCTCCCCGAGTAAAGAAACAAGGGATTTCTCGACAACATACATCCCCATGATGCTCTGCCCCCATGTCAATAGTTTCAGAAAACACATTCTTCCCCTGATCTTTGGATGGACTCCTTTCTGCTTTGTCATCACTGTGCTGCATTGCTTTTTTGATATTACTGTTTTATTCTCACATCCTTCCTGCAGTATACACAAGCAGGACTCCCAGAAGTTCTCCATACATCTCAGATCGCCACCCCTGCCAGGGGCTCCTCGCTAGCCTCCACGCAGTCCTTACACAACTAATGCTGAGTACCCAATCCCAGGCCTTGGCAGCGATGACCTAGAACCTGAGTCCTCACAGGACCTGGTGGCCTCTCTGAGCCCAGGGTCTTGTCTCTTTTTCAAATGCACTGTCAAGTTGTGATCTTTAATATTATGGGAAGTGGAAGTGTGAACGTCCCACTCGTGTGTGACTTTGAGCGACCCCATGGACTGTAGCCCGCCAGGCTCCACTGTCCATGGGCTTCTCCACACAAGAATACTGGAGTGGGTTGCCATTTCCTTCTTCAGGGGATCTTCCCAACCCAGGGATTGAATCTGTCTCTCCACATTCCAGGCAGATTCATCTGAGCCACCGGAGAAGCTCTCATTATCCCTAGATTCCCACTCCCTATTAGTTTTCCAAGTACTGACCCAGAATTTAATTTAAAGTAGCAAACATAGTGGCTGACCACCCAACAGAAGCAATGTGGTGAAATATCAGGGGTCAAACCACTAAATTTATGCTACTCTGACATCGTCACCCAAGGTTAGGGTGCCCTGCAGACACTGTCCCTTCCTCCTGTTTTTCTACATTCTTCCCTCAAGAGTGATATTTCAGAGTCACATACCTTGGTTCTGGTAGGAAAATCCTAGTTTCAGTGTCCAGAGAGCTTCATCCTGGTCCCACTGAGCCAATATAAATGGTATGGCCCCAGGGACAGTCACCAACCTTTTCTCAGCCTCAGTTTCCTTCTATATAATATTTTGGAGTCTGACAGCTATTTCCTGCCAGCTGTAATGCCCCGTGATTCTAAAGTCTCTGTTTATGCTTTGGCCTCAGTAGACAGAATTACCATGACATGAAAATCCTGAGGTTTAATTCATGTAGGAGATAAGTTCTTACTTGATAAGCTTCTTTAATGTGGGATCTTTCTGACCCAGCCACCTAGACCCAATAAGAACAGCTACCATCAATAGCCTACCCTGTGCCAGGCAGTGTTCTTGGCAGTTTACAAGCTCAACTGAGACTCTCCTAAAGGATCTTAAGGAGGAAAGGGCTCCTTGGCTACAATTTAACTCAGCTCCCTTCTGCTCTGTTGAGCCCAAGAAGTAATGCTTGGTAGACTTAAACCTCATCTCCCACTTCATAAGCTTTACAATATGGTTTTTCAGTAGTCATGTATGGATGTGAGAGTTGGACCATAAAGAAGGCTGAGCGTCAAAGAATTGATGTTTTTGAACTGTGGTGCTTTGAACTGTGGAGAAGACTCTTGAGAGTCTCTTGGACAGCAAGAAGATCAAACCAGTCCATCCTAAAGGAAATCAATTCTGAATATTCATTGGAAGGACTGATGCTGAAGCTCCAATACAATGCGAAGAACTGACTCACTGGAAAAGACCCTGATGTTAGGACAGAGGAGAAAGGGACAACAGAGGATGCGATGGTTGGATGGCATCAGCAACTTAACGGACATGAGTTTAAGCAAACTCTGGGAGATAGCGAAGAACAGGGAAGCCTAGCTGTGGTTCATGGGGTCACAAAGAGTCAGACACAACTCCGTGACTGAACACTACCACTACCACCTAGTAAAGATATACACAAAAGTACAGGAGAAATTAATAAGCCACAAGAAGACTTCTCTTGAGAAAGAACTAAGCCTTTCGGGAAAAAAAAAAATTCTAAAGAACGAAGCAGGTGGTTTAGCTATTTTGAGAGCAAGAAAAAATGATCAAGGCAGGGCCGAAACTATTGCTTGGGTAAAACAGTACAAAACAGCAGATGTCAAGGACATGCAGAGCTCATCAGCAATGCTTTGTTCTCTTTTTTGGAGGAAAATGAAGCAATCCTTAAAGGCTTGAAGTCCCAGACAGGAGAACCCAAGTCTCCAGACTCTTGAATACACCAGGATCTAAAGGAACTTGCATACTGTTAAGACTTGAGTTGGATAAAGTGATTCTTGTTTTACAAATAGTTTGAGGGGGAAAAAAATCCAAGGTCTCTCACAAACTCAACAGTCTATAAATCAGTGGAGAAGCTAACTTATTAAGGTACACAAACAAGAGACACAAACGAGTCAGAGAAAAGAAAGAGCTAGCATCGTATTGGACTTGACTTTGGCCTCACTGGCACGGAAATAATGGATGAAAGATGAAGGAAAGCAAAGAGAGGCATTGGGATGGGACAAAGTACGGGAAAGAGTGGGAATGAATAAACAGGTTCCTTGGGAAAGAATAAGGAAACAGACCTTCAGAGAGCGGAGTGGTGGCTGGTTGGCGGCAGAGCTTCTCTGGGCTGTCAAACACCTCACTCCGTAACAGAGCTCTGAGGGATAGGGGACTTCTGCTATTACTCCTCACTGTCCTCAGCCTGCAAACATGCACCCTCCTGCCCCATGCTCTGTCGTTTACCTAATCTTTTCAGAGTCAGTGATGAAGAGATGCTGTATCCGAAAGCCTACATGCTTCAATTTTTTTTTTTTTTTTTTAAGACTCTAGACTGATTATCTGGTGAGGATTTTTTTTTTTTTTTATAAATTTATTTACTTTAGTTGGGGGCTAATTACTTTACAAGGTGAGGATTTTTATCACAACTTTTGGCTGTTTCAAGACTTGTTGGATTTAGCATCTTATTAACCCCAAACCCAAGCACTTTGTTTTTCCCCTGCTTGGTGAGCCTTCTAAACCCTTTTCCCTCTCAAGTATCAGCAACACTGGCTCCGATGCCTTACCATTCAGAGAAGTATCTTTTTGAGCTCTCAGATTACTGCTTTAAACTACCGACTGGTGGGCTCATGCGACTTCACTTAACTGCCAGACCACGACACACATTACAAATGATGACAGATGTCTCTGACACAGCTTCCTACTTACACTTACCCTCCCTTCAAAGCAGAGAGAGCCACAAGGGATCAAGTTAAACTTGGCCCCCTCTTAAAAGTTTTGGTTACACCCTCAGTCACCTTCAGAAGCAACACGACTAAGGAAGGCAAGCAAGCACCAAACCATTCCAGCAACTTAATGAATTCAAGAGGTTTAAATGAGTTACATTTTCTGTACTAAAACAAAGTGATTGAAGACACAGTTTTCCTAATATCACTCTCTGGCCATATTGCAAAAACAGACATAGGCTCCACACTGCTTCAATACACTCTTTCAGTGGAATTTCCACTGAAATCAAAGGGAAGGAGGTGAAGAGGAAATGGATAACCTAGTCTTATTAAACAGCAACCCAATTACAAATGATGCTGAACCCTGGCCCAAATCTTCCTTTCCTCTCTTAGTTCTGCAGTGAGCAGGGGAGATCTGAATATCCAAAATCCATCTGGCTTCCCTGGTGGCTCAGATGGTAAAGCGTCTGCCCGCAATGTGGGAGACCCGGGTTCGATCCTTGGGTCGGGAAGATTCTCTAGAGAAGGAAATGGCAACCCACTCCAGTACTCTTGCCTGGAAAATTCCATGGATGGAGCAGCCTGGTAGGCTATAGCCCATGGGGTCACAAAGTCTAACACTCTGATCTGTTCTCGTGCCTTCCTCACCTCCATCGAAACCTCTCCTGCACTCCCCTGACCCCATCACCCAGCATCCCTCCTCTGTCTACAACATCCTCACTTAGGCTTCCTTATTAAAACCCCCTTCATTGTAATCAACCATTTGGGCCTCAACTGAGGTTTCATTTCACATCCCTTCTCACTCAACTTCCTTTCTAAAGGCCAACATCTCCAATGAGCACATTCCATGACACTCTCATCAAGTGCCCTCGACTTACCTTGCTCAATCTTTTGTCCTTCCTCTTCTGCCAAACCCCAGCCTTAGCAGATGCCTACAGTAGCTCTGTCTGTGCCCACAACTGAGCACCTGGGCACTGGAGAAAGTCACCTGACATTCATGAGCACCAACCACAAGCAAGTCCTCTACAATGCTGGGTGAACCCATCCATACATTCTCCAGCTCTTACTTGACTTTCACCCTTTCTGACACTCACACCATCGTCACCACCTAACAGAGAAGTAAAACCCATGGACCAGCAACCTCCTGTTATCAGACTAACTTACCTCCAACCTTCAGCTTCTACCCTCCTGCTGCATCCAATTCCCTCCTCTCATCCAAGGTCAACCTCTCTACAGGCTTTTTAGATCCCACTCCATCTCACCTTCTCAGACTCACATAATCAATTACCCCTCGTCTCCTCTCTATCTATTCAGTCAACTTCTCCCTTTCAACCATATCCTTCCCATCAACACTTCAACATACTCGAGTCCTATTTTTAAAGCATTCCACTCTCAACCTCACATGTCTGTAGCTAGTGCCTTATTTCTTTGCTTCCTTCACAGGAAAAATAAAAATTGTTCTTCTTGGATAGGTCCCATTTTTCCATCCCATTCATTTTTCAACCCATTACAACCCGCCTTGGCTCCACCACTCCCTGAAACAGCTCCAGGCCAGATCAATAACGATCTCTTTGTTGCCAAATTCAAGTGAGAATTTTTTTTTTTTCCATTCTTTATCTCATTTGACATCCTGACAGTACCTGGCTATGTTGATCAATCTCTCCCTGAAATACTCCTTACTGTGGACTCTTCAGCCAATGCTCTTTTTCCTGCTGCCACGGCTTCCTTCTCTTTGCAAGCTTATCCTCCTCTACCTCTTCTTATAGGGTTCAAACTCTTCAAAGCTTAAACCTAGGTCTCCTTTCCTTTTCATTCTAGAGCAGCAGCTAAAAGCCAACTACCCAGAGGAACAAGCAAGTAGTATAATTAAGTGAAACAAAGTCGACTTTCACTTTCCTCTCAGGTCAACAATTTAAAACAGAGCAAGACTTCTCTAGCGGTACAGGGGATAAGACTCAGCGGGCCAGTGCAGGGGACACAGGTTCAATCTCTAGTCCGGGAAGATCCCACACACCACAGAGCAACTGAGCCCGAGCACCACAACTATTGAGCCGCTGTGCTGCAACTGCTGAAGCCCGCATACCCAGAGCAAATGCTCCTCGACAAGAGATGCCACCGCAAGGAGAAGCCTGTGCACTGCAAAGAAGAGTAGCCCCCACTCACACAACTAGAGAAAGTCCATGCACAGCAACAAAGGCCCAGCACAACCAAAATAAAAAATGAATACATAAATAATTAAAAATAAAAACAGCAGAACTGGCAGGATAACTGGCAACAGACCCAAGGCATCAGGGTTAGATCACAGTAGAGAGAGGTACAGACTAGAATAAAGTGGAGGGCAGATACTCCTTCTGCAACAATTACTTAGTTCAAGCCCAAATCCTGATCTACAAATGAAAATTCACAATTTTTAAATCTTGGCACTTAAGATTTCTTTCTGGTGCAAATAAAAGAAATCCTGGGTTACACCGAAGGCAGAATGCACCGGCTCATTAAACTGCAAAGCCTAGAGGTACAGCTGGCCACTGGGTTTAATCAACATGATCAGAATCAGTTTCTCTATCTGAATTTTTCATGTCCCTAATTCTCAGATGAGATCTACCCTATGGCTGCTAGAGCACTGCTGGATCTCCAGACCACATCTTGCCAGGTTTAAGCAGAAAACAAGATTCTCTTCTGGAGCTTCCCCTACCCCCGCCCCCCAGCCCCCATCCCTCAGTCTCAAAATCTCCTCTGATTGGGCCAGCTTGGATTACAAGACCATTCTTGAACCAATCACATGGCTAGACGATTTAGGAATGACCGGCCAGCCCTGAGTCATATAGTTTATTTGGAGTCGGGGAAGAGCCTTATATAAGGCTAAGGTCTGAGGTTGGAGGACAAGGAATTTCTTAAGAGGAAATTAGGGTGCTGCCATCAAAAGAGAAAGTATATTTGGGGTAGCCAAAAAACCATAAACATGCTACAGCAACTTGTTCAAATATTTTAAAAACACTGCATAGGCCAAATAAAACAGGTTTGCTGGCTGAAGGTGGCTTGTCAACCTCCAGTTCCAGTCCTTCTTTCCCGTTTCCTAGGTGATCTTATCCA
This sequence comes from Giraffa tippelskirchi, assembly GCF_054371585.1. Classification (NCBI taxonomy): domain Eukaryota; kingdom Metazoa; phylum Chordata; class Mammalia; order Artiodactyla; family Giraffidae; genus Giraffa; species Giraffa tippelskirchi. The sequence goes on along the minus strand of NC_137286.1, from coordinate 32,414,668 downwards.
AGCTCAGGCCTTCATCTACCATCTCTATACCCCAAATGCCACATTTTTATCTCTGACTCACAAATTCAACTGCCTACTCAACATCTTCACTTGGATGCCTCAAACTCATTTCAAATTCAATTTGCCCAAAATGAAAGTAATGCTCTTCTCACCCCCTACTCCCCTCCCATCCAAAATGGACCCTACCCAGAGTTCTTATTTGGGGTGGGGGTCGGAGGAGAAAGGAAAGGGAGGCAAGACCACTATGACTGAAGTACTGTTTGAAAGAAAAAATACAGTCTTTCAAGGAGCTGAACTGTAAGTCAACTGAAATTCTTCTGTTATTTCAAATATTTAAGAAAGACATTTGATATCTTTAAGTCATCTCAATTTTCATTTTCCATCTCTTTCCAATTTATTTTTAAAACAGATAGAAATAAAGTATCATCAGAAATACCAAAAGCAGGGGCTTCACTAGTGGTCCAGTGGTTAAGAATCCACCCACTAATGCAAGGGACACAGGTTCGATCCCTGGTCTGAGAAGATCCCGCATGCCGAGGAGCAACTAAGCCCATGCATCACAACCACTAAAGCCTGCACAACTAGAGCCTGGGAGCTGCAACAAGAGAAGCCCCTGCACTGAGAAGCCTGTGCACTACAAGGAAGGAAAGACCCACTCAACGCAACTAGAGAAAACCTGTGCAGCAATGAAGACCCCAGCACATTCAAAAATAAATGTTAATCAATAAATCTTAAAGAAAAAAAGGGGGAAAGACTGTCCAGGGAACTTGGACAGTGCTTTTGTTTGCCTATTTGTTGGCACAGCTGTAGTTTTCTAGCAAACATATCTGATTCGACCTGACAACAACTGAAGAGGTTGCTAAGGCAAATTTAAGAAATCACTGATTATGAGACGCATCATCATTTCTCACATCACTATCAGTCATGTCCAACTCAATGCAACTTCATGGACTATATAGTCCATGGAATTCTCCAGGCCAGAATACTGGAGTGAGTAGCTGTTCCCTTTTCCAGGGAATCTTTCCAACCCAGGGATCAAACCCAGGTCTCCCACGTTGCAGGCAGATTCTTTACCAGCTGAGCCACCAGGGAAGCCCAATATTAAACAAAAACACCACAAATTAAACCATAATCTATTGCACTGTAAAACACATTTGTTTTCAGATAAAAATGTATGTCTTAGAATCTTTGAAAAACATTATCATAAGCCTCACTTTTCAGATAAGGGGCTCAGACACTTGACCAAAGTTATAATTAATAAGATGAAGACTGTACTTGAACCCACAGGGATCAGTCTCCTAATTTTTCTTTCCCTAAGTCTAGTCCCTGGATCTGAATAACTTCGAGAATTTCTTCTGGGGCCCCTAAAGATACAAAGGTGGTAAAAGAAATCAGAACTGAATCAACTCAATAAATACTTTAAAATTGATATGGACTCTAAGACTAATTTGGGCTTCCCCTGTGGCTCAGCTGGTAAAGAATCCAACTGCAATGCAGGAGACCTGGGTTCCATCCCCGGGTTGGGAAAGGCTACCCACTCCAGTATTCTGGCCTACAGAATTCCATGGACTGTATAGGCCATGGGGTCACAAAGAGTCAGAGCGACTTTCACTTTCACTAAGACTAATTTAGACCTTGGCCATTTCTGTAACTCCTAGACAGCCTAGGAAATACTGCTAGCATAAATAGCGATATGTACAAGGTATGTTAAGAAAAAGATGACATCATTAATCTCACTGCTAACTCAGTAAGGTAAACTCACAGTTGACAATTAATTTTAAGTATGAATCACAAGGTGGTTTTCACTTGTGAGGTTGATGTTACTGGGCATCTAGTCAAGGTAAAATTTTCATTCCTTTAAAATAAAATATGCCTATGTAATGATTTTGTTTGTTTCCTTGTTTCAAAAATAACCATTTGGAAATGTGCCATGTTATACCTAATTACTGCAAAACAAACGCATAAGCCTAATGGTTCCAATCAGTCTGTGCAAGAAGCCTTTTGATTTCAAGACCTAGCAACCTCTAAAAAGGAAAAGTGCTACAGAAAGCCAAGAAATTTGGTGTGAGATCTAAATAAGACAATAGGCTTAATTCACGACAGTTTTGTAGTTTAAATCTAACTGTTCTGCGTTCATCTTCCCTGTAGCACCCAGTGCTGTGTCGTAAACAGAGAAACTGCCTATTAAGTACACATGACAGGACACACAACAAGTAAAATGACAGTCCCTCTGTTTTCACAAATGTTCCTTCTTTCCAGGACTGTGCTTGATCTGGAGGAGAAAGGGTTTAGCAAATTTTTGGTGGTGCCTATTGTAAGCTTTGTGCCAAAGGCACATCAAATTTAATTCTGGAACTCCTCAAGGAGCTGACAGTCTCATCAAGTACAAATATAAAAGATATGTGGGTGGCAGATTACCTTTAAGTATGCTCAGTAACTGGACAGTATGTTAAAATATTTTAATATCATGTTTAAGCAGTAACAAATACAGAATCAGGAGAGCTGGTATAGTCGGTTGCTGGATATGACCTTGGGCAAAAGTCACTTCTTGAAATGTTTCCTTAGTTATTACCTATGCATCCCCCAAGGCTACTACAAAAGAAATTAAGGCTGGAGAAAGTCTTCTGCAAATCCTAAAGCACTCTACTGCACAATATAAGTATTATAGGACTATTGCCCAGAATATTTCAACAGCTTCCTTTGGGGGTCCCTTAAGATAATATCAGAGGGCTCTAACTAAAATGCAAATCCAATCATTCATCCTTAGGTTTAAAGAATCTTTACAGCCAAAAGATAAATTCTTAACTGTTTAGCTTGGTAGATACGGCTTTTCAAGAACTGACTCCTCTGCAGCCCCATCTCTGGCTTTACTTTCCAAGTGAGTGAAAGTCACTCAGTTGTGTCCAACTCTTTGCGACCCCATGGACTATACAGTCCATGGAGTTCTCCAGGCAAGAATACTGGAGTGGGTAGCCTTTCCTTTCTCCAGGGGATCTTCCCAACCCAGAGATCGAACCCAGGTCTCCCGCATTGCAGGCACATTCTTTACCGTCTGAGCCACAAGGGAAGCCCACGAATGCTGGAGTGGGTAGCCTATCCCTTCTTCACCGGATCTTCCCAACCCAGGAATCAAAATGGGGTCTCTTGCATTGCAAGCTGATTCTTTACCAACTGTTAGCAGGGAAGCCCAAAGACCACAGCAAATACATAACTGCTCCCTGATCACATTCTATTCCATATTTCTTTATCTTTGCAATTTTGGTGAAGTTTCTGGCTGTGATTATCCTACCATAGCCAGGAACCCACAGACTGGGTAATATAGCACTTTCTACATTATCATGAGTCTCTGAGCTCCTCTTTCCAGTGAATATTCGAAGGAAAATCCCTGAATATTCATTGGAAGGACTGATGCTAAAGCTAAAGCTCCAATACTTTGGCCATCTGATGCAAAGAGCCAACTCACTGGAAAAGACCCTGATGCTGGGAAAGATTGAGAGCCAGAGAAGAAGGGAGAGACAGAGAATGAGATGGTTAGATAGCATCACCAACTCAAGGGACAGGAATTTGAGCAAACTCTGGGAGATAGTGGAGGACAGAGGAGCCTGGCGAGCTGCAGTCCAAGGGGTCACAAAGAGTTAGACATGACTTAGCAACTGAACAACAACAACTGAGCTTCTCCAGGGCAAAGAGAGCCAATACTTTATTCTTCCCCATTCCTAGCAGAGTCCAACCCACAGCAGCTCAGTAAATGTTTCCTGAGTGACAGGCAAGGAAGATCCTCATTTGCATATCACATAAAGATAGTGCCAATGGGAGAATATCAAGGGAAGGTTGTCAACTAAAAAAAAAAAAGCCTGTTAAAATATTATGAAAGAAAGTGAAAGTATTAGTCGCTCAGTTGTGTTCAACTCTTTGCGAGCCCATGGACTATAGCCTGCCAGGCTCCTCTATACATGGAATTCTCCAGGCAAGAATACTGGAGTGGGTTGCCATTCCCTTCTCCAGGGAATCTTCCTGACCCTGGGATCAAACTGGGGTCTCTTGCACTGCAGGTAGATAGATTCTTTACTGTCTGAGCCACCAGGGAAGCCCTGATAGAAATATTATAGGTCCTCATCTCTTTTCCAAATCCATAGGGCCAAAAGTATTTTGGAATGCAAAAATTCTGGCATTTTAGAAATGTAATATGTACTTTATACTCTCTGAAGAGTGGAGGTCAGCACCTCATACTCAAGAACAATAATACTTCCACACTAAAACTTACAAATAACCACACTAAACAAGATAAGTGAAGAATATAAATAGAATCTTGCTCAAGGGAGGTCTTGCCACCCAATGGGTTACGAGAGCTTTAAGAGCATTTTGGAATTAGAGAGAAAGGATGGGGGATCCATATCACCTGATATGTGTACGTGGCACCTTCATATCCAGTTCTCATTTGCTTAGAAATTCACTACCACAGGACTGAAGTATATTAGGCAACAAGTAAAAGTGGCCACATACCCAAACAGAAACAGATAGGCTGTAAAATGTTCTAGAAGAAGTGGTTCAGAGGCACATGCAGAGTCTTCATCACTGGCAACTGTAGTAGCTTCTAAGAATATTACAGGAAAAAAATAGTAATTGCTGGATCCAGCACTGAAAGACAGATGAGAAAAGCAGCAACAAGCAGAGTAGGAAGTGAATGTATGAATGATTGTGTAAGCACTATTAGAAACTCCTACCACTGATTTCTAAATGTATCTCCAATTGTGATGGCAGAAATGTACATATACAATGACATTCATCAGCCAAAATCAAGCTGCCCAGACCAACACATCTTGCTTCCATACCAAAACAGAAACAGCAATGCATGCCCCCTGCTCTCCAGAATTGCAGGAAAGAACAGAATTGCAGGAAAGACCAAAATTGCATTTTTTGCACATAGATATAGACATGTATTATTTTTTAAACAACTAGAAAGACTTCCATGAATGCCCTGCATGAAAAATTTGTTTTAGAAGCAAGTGCTTTCCTAATAAACTGGTAAGTGCTTTCCTTTCTAAAAAGAAGTATTAAATAAGTAGGAAGAGAAAAGAAATGACATAATCCCATTTCAAATGAATCCTAAGACCTGGACACACATTTTATGGTTACCAATGAATCTAAATTTCTTATTCAGGGAGTGGGAGAACATTTCTAACAGGCACCTCAATTCTATCACACACCAAAGGCCAATGGTAACAGCAGGAGCTACCATCTACCCTACCGAGCCCTCACTACAGACAAGGCAGGGTGTTGAGCCCTTTGAAAGCCCTTTTTGAAAGTCTCAACTGATCCTCACATTAATAATAGAATCTACCTTGAGATTCTAAAATGATATGTAGGATATCATTTTACACATAAGAAACCGGATCTTTCAATAAAGATCCCAGAGCTTTCAAGAAGGAAAGTCAAATGACTGCAACATCAGCTCTTGCAAATTACTTGGTTTCTACTCTGAAAAATAAATGGCACAGCTCATTCTCCATAGCACATATTTCTATCCTCTGCTATAGATACATATTTTCAGTAGCTATGTAGCATAAACAACTCTCTTGTCCACATCTAAAGTTTTTCCCATGTATCCCACCTAAAAATGTATTCTCTCCCTTCTCAAAAGCTCTCTTCAAATGTCCTCCATCCACCCATCCATCCATCCTCTTTTGGATATCTATCATATACCAGGCAACATGTTAAAGATACAAGATGTACAAGCCACAGTCCTATCCCTCAAATGTTCAGTCTAGACATGCAAGCAAATAATCACACTTGAACATGCTAAGTTATATATGGCAGAAGAGTCAAAGACCAATTCTGCCTCACAGTACAAGTTTAATGGTCACAGAAGATTTCAAAGAGGTGGTTGCTGAAGAATGAATGCAAATGTACAAGGTAGACAAGAGAAGGTCATTTTAAGGACTGAAGAATGGAAATGAATGATGCTACCATGGTACTTCATGCCATTCAAAATAGTATCAAATGACAACCAAGAGAGAAAGCTGGGAAAGAAGGATGAAGGTGGCCAATAGAGAAGCAAAGGTCAAATGCCTCAGTACAAAGACCAGTCTTCTGTGCCTGTCTGAGCTCAGCACCCAAGGCAGCACCCCACCCCACAGATGGGGGAAAAGGAGGACATGGGGCAGCCAAATGGGCAAAGGAAGCCAAGGTACTCATCAACTCACTAGGGGAGCCTGGTTCAACACACTTTCCAGCTCTCCTCTTAGCACACTTACTCTTACTCCATAAGCTCTGTGGATTCTAAGCACTAGTGTCTTGCTCTTTTTTGAAGCCAGTATCTGCCAGATAATCGTGACTCTTCGAGACCTTGAGTTGAGAATAAGATGCTGTTGCATCAAAGGTTCTTCAACCTGAGAGGGTCAGCCCTAAAGGCAGCACAGAAAAGAAGAAATGCTCACTGAACTGGGCAGGAAAAGAGAGAACTGATGTTAAATAGACAGCTTTTAAAGGGAAATAGCAAGATGATAGATCACCAGTTACAGACAGCATCAATATACCAGGGCACGTGAAGACTGACAGACCTGGTCAGTTCTTATCCATTCATCCTGAACCTTTAAAGCAGTAATCCCCATGTGCTCTGAAACTGCTTATCTGATTCAAGGACCCCAGTCTCTTCCTTAAAAGAAAAAAACAAAACTCTGTTCATATATGATGTGCTTTTTATTTTTAATTGAAGTGGATTTAAATCAACTGTTAATGAGAATTTCCTGACACCCTGTAAGATAATTAGACACATCCTGATTTCCTACACGAACTCAGAGTGAAAAATTGTTGAGTCCAAGGGTTCATCCCTCACAAAGACCAAGATGATAGAGAAAGGACTGTGCGTTTCAACAGAGATACAATCTCCTCCAAGTGGACAGACATAAAATACTGGTACAATTCAAAATTTTTTACTCATACATATAAATAATACTGTCAAATTCGATAAATACTATTTATAGAGCTATAAATCATTATATTAATTTTAGAACAAGACAAAGTCATGGCTTGATTTTCTCTTTGTACTGGACCATTTTAAAGCTTTGGTTACCATAAAGCCAAGGAAACACAACTACTAGGTAAGAACAACCTTAAACTGACTGCTAGATTTTAAAACAAAGCCTCTTAGAAATAGTTTACAGTTTCTGAAGATCACAATGAGCTGAGGAACAAAAGACAGAAATTAAGAGTCCTTGGTTTACTACTGATTCATGGTAGAACTGTATGGCCTCAATGCCCTCATCTCTAATAAAAGGGAATTAAAAAAGCCACGGGTGTTTACCAAAGTGAGCTCCTTATTACCAAATCAAAAGGCTTATTAAAACAAATCAAAACAGAAAAACTTCAAGGAAAACATTTTAGGATAAAAAGAACATTAGACACTTGCAACTGTAAGATAACACAGATGAGAAATGTTTACTGTCGCTCTGCCGGAGACCGTGACCTACATCCTAGAAACACATCCAGGAACTAGTCATTTAGTTACACCCACTCAGAAAATAAAAGACGTGGCGAACCTTTTTATTCCTCCCATCTCAATGTATAACTTGTGGTTACTCAGCGCACTGTAAAATTCAAAACACAAAGCACTACTTGTAAGTTCCTTTCTCTTGGCAGGAGGTAAATAATAAGTTCAGACGTCCCTCAGCCAAGTCCAAAATCTGAGGTGTTCAACCTGCACGCGTGCATGGGGTCACATAATCTGCTAAGGAAAGAGGGAAAGAGCTGCATCAGGTATTCAGTCACCGAGGAATGGCATCAACACCTGGCTCTTCACACCTGCTCCAGAACACTCTACAGGAATTAAATGTGATAGGAAAGTGAGTACCTTACCAGGGGAGGTTTCCATTAAAACATCCTCACATTTCTTTCTCATATGCCTCATTTTATCCAGGGAAATCTGAGTGACTATGAATGAAAGCAAATTCTAATTTGTTTAGGAAATGGTTTTGGTTATCGGATTACCCACAGCCCAGGGCTTTGCCCTGAAAACCAAGGCTGTGAAGGATCTAAGGTGCTAATAAAGAAACCATCAAACAGAGAAAACCATTTTACTGTGTGGTCTCAAGAGAAGTCCAGAGACTTCTTTGCTACCGCTTCGAGACAAGAAAACAGGTTGCAGCTTCTGTGTTCAATATACTCAACTTTTAGACAACACTCACAAGCTCAGTGGAACAGGGGATGGCTTGTTGGGGTCCATAAGAAGGGCGAGGACAAGCTTCTGGGATGGCTAAGCATATTGTCATGTCTCTTCCAGGCCCTTCACATCTCAGGGCTGGCTGGGTGCCCCAGGGTCTATCGGAAAGCAATCCTCCCCAGGGCACTCTTTTCAGGAATCATTTCTGAAGGTCTATATTACATACCAAAGCCATTAACCCACTTTAGTTCAGATAAAACTAATGGGTGATTTTTAAGATAGAGAATGAAAGAATATTAAAGCATTCAGCAATATTCTGCCTCTTCTGGTCAGATCTTCTCTAAGCGCCCATTTGGAGAAAGATTTTCTACACAGAATAAAGGTTCCCACAGTGACAACATTCATGAACCTGTCCTAGAGGATTTCCTGGATGGCTGCTTGCCAGCCACGAGGGAGGAAGAACAGAATAAAGCCTACAGGTCAGACTATCCATCTGGGTAGGACACCAGAAGGCCCTCAGCTCCTCCCCTGAACAGCAGGGCCCCAGGAATCATGTTTGGAAACACAGTTGCCCTGAAGCCTGACTCCAAGTTCTCCCTTCCCCTCCTAACCCCCACCGGGCAAAGGACCCACCCAGATCCTAGAGTCTACAACCTGATTGGGTGGAAACCAGACCTTCGCCATCAGCGCACTGTGTTCTGGCTGCAAAAATTTTGTGCCTTTAGTAGATACAGCCAGTTTTCCAATATGGCCTTTCCAATTTATAGTTCCATCTGGTGTGAGAGTTCCATTGCTTCACATTCTTGCCAATACTTAGTTTGATAAGTCATATTATTCTTAGCTCTTCTGATGTTGTAGAGAGGTCTCTCATGGCTTTAATTTGCAATTCTCTCATCACTGTTGGAAGCTTAGTGTCTTTGCCTGTGTATTTGGCATTTGGATATCCTCTTCTGTGAAGTGTCAATTCAAATCTGGAGGGGATCTCCAGAAATTATATCTGAGAACCTAATAATCTGATCTCATTGACAGGTAACTTCCATCAGTATAGATTTCAAGGATTGTTCCTAGATGAACAACACAATTGAAAAGTAGGCAAGAGATCTGAACTAAAGGAAAACATATTTTCATCAAATGACCGAGGAATTACATATACACCCACATACACAAATACTAGAAATGCATACATATGTGCATCACCAAAAACATATACACATGGGGATTTCTCTGGTGGTTCAGTGGTTAAGACTTTGCCTTTGCCTTCCAACACAAGCGGTGTGGGTTCAATCCCTAGTTGGGAAGCTAAGACCCCACATGCCTCATGGCCAAAAAACCAAAACATAAAACAGAAATACTGTAACAAATTCAATAAAGACTTTAGAAATGGTCCACATAAAAAAAAAAAACTTAAAAAATATATATATACACATACAAATATTCACAGCAGCATTATTCATAATTATTCATAATAGCCAAGAACAGGAAACAACTCAAATGCCCATAATCAGTAGTTGCGGTATGTTTCTGTCAACACAGTGGAAAATAATCCAGCTACTGCTGCCTGCACAATATGGACGAATCTTACAATGTTGAAGGAAAGAAGTTAGGCATAAAAGAACACAAAAAGATGAATGTATTTATATAAAACCCCAGAATAGGCAGAGGTGATCTATAGTCTGAAAAGTCAGGACAGCACCACCATGGAGAAGAAAGTTACATGAAGGGGCGGCCTAAGGAGAATTTCTACTGTGCTGGTGGCTCTTTCTTTCTCGATCTTTACTAACGATAAATGGGTGTGTTTGTGGAATGGAAATTCACTACACTGCACCCATGGAATCTGGGCTTCTTTCTGTAAGTTAAACTTAAACCATTTTCTTTAAAAAGCAGACCCACCTGGATGCCTCTTCCTATGCAAAACCAAACAGGGCAAACTGATTTAGTTATCTTGCGGTATAAATTTATCTAAGAGTCAGGCCGGATAAGAAAAACAAGAAACACCAGGCCACACTCCCTCACTGTGCCTGCTCCCAGCTCTGTCACTTGTGAGCCCGCGGTTCTGAGGCAGTTTGACTCTCTGGGTCTCACGACTCATTGATAAAAACAGCTGGGAAATTAAGAGACTCCGATGAGATACAATGAGAGCAATTTGTATTCATAAGAGTGGTATCCCAGCATTGGTTCCCAGGACTGTGGTGCATCCCGTAGCAGACGCAGTTAGAAAGCAGGGAGAACCTGGGGAGACTCAGGGAGACTTTGACGAGCTGTGGGGGAGGGTTACTTTCAAGAGTTTTAGGGGCCAGTAGCATAGGTTCTTTGTGAATTTTCATATCAACTCAAACAGGAGTTACTGTACTCTTCTCACTGCTGGATCACTAGAGTTGCTCCATAATAAGCTTTCTATTATGAGACACTTTTCAGGTCACGTTTGGAAATGATCCATATGCTTCCCTCTGGAAGCATCAAATCTCCTTCACTCCCAGTTACACGCTCATTCTGTCTTAAGCTTCTGCCTTCATGAGACTTACAGTTTTGGTGGGTCTCTCTACATATGTCTTCGGTCTCCTCTGAGTCCCAGGTTAGGAATTAGACCTGTTTCAGGCAAAACTGGAGGAGGAAATGGCGGCCCACTCCAGTGTTCTTGTCTGGAGAATCCCACGGTCAGAGAAGCCTAGCGAGCTACAGTCCATGGGGTCACAAAGGGTCGGACACGACTGAGCACAGCGCAGCAGCCACAGGCAGGACAGTGCTTGGAATAGCAGGTGTGGCCTCTCACACACTCGGGGCTCCTTCAGGCCCTTGGGCCAAGGACCAGCAGCCTCAGCACTCCTAGAAGCCTGTGAGAAAATTGCGGGCCCCACCTGGGTCCAAGTGAATCAGAATCTGTGCCTTAACAGGTGATTCACGTGTACTTCAAGGAGAGAGAGGCACTGACCTTGGTCACTATGCCTTTCACCTGACAGATTGAGAGGCCCAAGGCTGGAGGTCACAGCCTCGCCCAGGTAAAGGGGGTTCATGCTGACAACCCCTGTGTGACTGGCCTCCCCCCAGGGCTTGTCTCATACCAGTGGGCCATGGTGCTGTACCTGCTATTCTATTTTCCAAACTCAGGGTCACATTTTCCTGGAACTCGGGAGTGGGCAGGAAGGGGCAGAGGACAAAAGAGGTGGGGGAGAAGGGGAAATGGAAAGGTGTGTCTGCCCTCATTTCTCTGCAGTGCTCAGGAAAGCCATTGGAAGGGAAAGAAAGGTAACTTGGGGCACTGAGTAGCAAGGAGAGGGGTGTCTCTTGAAACTTAGCCACTTGTCTTGTTCACAGAGAGCAGAAATTCTGAGACCCAAGCACCTGCTTCACTTCCAGCTCTCTACACGGCAGCTTCGGGTCTTACACAAATCACATCGAGACGGGCTGGGACCTGGGACACTTTGCTGCAGTCCGTGCACCTGGACAAACGTCTCCTTGAACAACAAAATACAGAGAAACTCGAACGGACTAAACATATTACTGCTTGCATGCGCAGCAGGGGCAAATTTATGGATAAGATACAAAAAGACCAAAAATCCAACTGCTACTTCTGAAGAGCTGGGAGCAAAAACAAGGTGTGAGGAGCAAAAGTAGATGTCCAGCAAAAGCAGGGTACTGCACATGCCCCTTGCACTCAACACCACCAAAGGGGTGGGCAAACCACCTAAGTCACTCCTCCAGCCTGACCCCTGGACACACCCCTACACTCACCCCATATAAAGAACCAGCTGGTTCACCCCACTCAGGGAGCAGGCAAGGGAACCTGTTACTTCTTTTCAATCCCTCCTGTTTCAGCAGGGGACCCAATAAAGCCTTGCCTCAATTTCCTGTCTGGCCTCTGATCAATTTCTATTGATTAAGGAAGACCAAGAACCCTGGCTGGTACCAACATGACCTCTCGGCCTCAGTTTTTTCAACTGTCAAATAAGGATAACTAATAGTACCTACCTCTGAGAGCTGCTGGGAGGATGAAAGGAATCAGTATCTTAAGTGCTTACAGCCATGTACTTATGGTAGCACACAAGGACCTCTAGGGAAGTGCTAATCAAATACGATATGGTCAGGAAAATTAATACACTAGACAGGAGAGGGGAATCCCAGAAGAAAACAGCTGACCATCTCAACCTGTTTTTATTGATTCTCTCCTACATGCCAGACACACGAAGCCTCAGAGATAAAGCAATGAAGATCCTGGCCTCTGGAGGAGTTCACAGTCTAAGGGGGTTTGAAAGCAAGGATGTTTATAAACAAGGTGTCTGAGTTCAGCATTCCCTGTTTCATTTTTTAAAAAATCAACCAGATAGACCAGGGAGTGTTTGGTTGGCAAGGTCAGAAAAGGATCTAATTAAAAGGAAAAAGTCTCATTTTCCAGTGGATGACACTGGGAGAAATGTCCACTTTCTTAGCATTCAGCTCTTTACATAAGCACCAAATTTCTACCCTCAACTTACTTTTTAAACTACTGTTATGGTTGCATAAGAATTTAATTTTAAAAGGACTTACTTCAGGAATACCCAGCTTTCTATACCTAGCTCCTCCTTGCTACTTAATGATAGGGTAGATTAAATTCTTCAAGAATTTAATATTAACTTCTCAACCACTAAATATTGCTGTGACCTTAGACTCTATCAGGCAACATATCCCTAGGAAGTCTAAAAACAAAGGCCAGCTTGCTCATATCTACCCTCTCTGACCAACAGTAGTTATGAAAGGAGACTAGAGTATAACATGTATTCACTGGCCTCAGAAATCAGATCATTTCCACTTCTGCCTTTGGGAAGGACAGAGTCGTGCCTATGAAGTCTAATGTATTTGGCTTCAACCTGAATACCTTATCTTTGATTGCCTGATGTTGGTGCAGGACCAGTTTAAACACTCAGCCCTGCCTCTGTAACAAAGTGGCCCTTTCCTTCAGAGCCATCGGACATTAAAGACCCACTCCTGCCAATCCACAAAACAGCCAAACAAGGTGAAATAGGGCAAAATTACCATCCTCAGGAAAGCAGTGAATTTCAGGCTGTGAAGACTGGAAACGAGTTTGAGCCACTGCACTTGTGGTTTTGTTCAAATCTTACAAACTGTGTGTAATTTTTTCCCCAGCAGAAAATGAAAAGGAGCCATCAACTTAACTCAAAGGTAAACACACGCTCTTATTTCCTCCCCCTTGGGATGATGACAAAGGAGACAGAAACAGGACAAAAGTTAACAGGCCACGGCTCACCTTATGTGACCCCGAGAGGACGCCATTACCTAAGCCAGCGCTGCTGAATGACGGTCAACATTTTACAGAGGCCCATCGTCTTAGAGCACAAATGCCCTCCTCCAGGTGCTGTTCATCTGAGCCTCAAACCAAGCCCACGAGGCAGGCTGGCCAGGAAGGATTGGTTCCAAACAGCAGCAGGGGAAACTGAGGCTTGGCAAGAGCAGCGACGCAGGCTCTGGGTGGGAGAATGACAGCTGGGGCCAGGACTTAGCTCTCAATTCTTCCTCTTTGGTTGTTCCCCATTCACCTAATTCAACTGAACCTTCCCAGAGTTTAACAGATTCACAGAAGATAAACTAACGAAATGCCCAGAATTTCTAAAGCCAACAACAGAGCAAATATTTTCAACCTGATCCCCAGAAATGTTCACTCCTACTGCGAATGAGCCTCAACAGGGGTGTGCACTTTAGGTCCCTCCGTTTCCTCCCATCTACATGAACCATGAACATCAGTGAGTGAGACGAGGGAAGGATGGGCCAAGACAACCACACCAAGGAACCTGAGCAACCCTGAGCCATTCAGGGGTGTCCTTCTGGTCAAAAAAACCAAAAACCAATTCTATGAACGCAGAGTCAAGACCCAACACCTTGACTGAAAGTCAGCCAGACTTAACTGAGACCAACACTCTGACTTTACCAAAACCACGGTAATCTGATAAACTTAATAAGCAATTTAATGTTGTTCTGAGGACTAGATTCATACCCCATTCCCCTACAGCCTCTCTCCCTGACCCCGTCTTCACCCACACAAATCCAAAACCTCTTCAGGCACTCTGGGCCACTCAGTTGCTGCTAAGGTTCCTTGGTGTGCTGGTCTTGGAAGCCCTTGGTTTTCTTGCATGTAATTTTTCCTTAGTCCCAATCATGGGTTCCTTAGTCCTTGTGAGAAGGAGAAGGCAACCAACATTTAACATTCTAGCTGCGAGTCAGTTACTTTTCTTGCAGTCCAAGGGACTCTCAAGACTCTTCTCCAACACCACAGTTCAAAAGCATCAATTCTTTGGCGCTCAGCTTTCTATATAGTCCAACTCTCACATCCATACATGACTGCCATAATTTCGAGAACTGGCCTCAAGAAATGGAAACAGACCCTGTAATTAAAGATTAACTGTACTTTAAACAATCAAGATGATACTGGTCAGATCACGGATGACAATTTCAAGATGGCTGTCAGAGCTGACTGTGCAGTTCCTGCCTGTAGCCCCCTCCCTCAGCCTATAAAAGCTCTAGCCCACTGGTTTAGGCAGATGGCCTCCTTCCCCGCTACTGCCTCACCCCACTCCAGGTTGCCAGCATCCAACATAAAGCAAACTTTCCTTTCTACCAACCTTGCCTTTTGACTGGCTTTTGAGCAGCAAGCAATGGGACCCCATTTTTAGCTACAGTGCTAAGTGCCACATGAACCCTGTTTAATACACAGAATTTTTTTAAAGGGTAGTCTTAACACAGTTCCACAACCACGTAGAAGATGATGCTAAAATGTTTACTACAGTCCAATCTTAAGGGAGAAGCTAAATATAACCTTCCCAGTTGGACCTGCCCATTTTTCTCCAGTGGATCACGACAAAGAAGCCTAAACATGGACTTAGTCTTCTTTGTGGCCACAAACACGCTCCTATCTGAACATCACAGGGAATTAGCCTTGAAAACCATCCCACTAACTCAGGAACAACTTGGAATGCAACCTTTTAATTCAGAGGAAGGACTCTGGGATGAAAGAGTAACAGAAAAATCCCAGAAGGTTCAAAGACAAACAAAGAGAAAGGAATTATCTAGGTACCTTTTATTTTTTCCAAGAGCAGAAAACCTGGCCTGAAACTGATAGCCTATTCCTGCATCTCTCTCAGCACCTGTTTCTTATTATTCTACTTTCACTTTACCCACAGTGGCATTCTTGTTTTTCTCTTGAGATATTTACACACTGCAAAATTGACCCTTTTAAAGTATACAATTTGGTAGTTTTAACATATTCAAAGTTGTCCAACCATCCCAGAATATTTTCATCACTCCCAAAAGAAATTCCATGCCCATCAACAGCCACTCCCAGCCCCTGGCAGCCACTAATGTAACTTTTTATCACTTTGGATTTGCCTCTTCTGGACATTTAATAATGAAATCAAACAATATGCAGCCTTTTGTGTCTGGCTTTTTTCATATAGCATGCTTTTAAGGTTCATCTGCGTTGAAGCATAAATCAAATTTCATTCTGTTTACAGATGAATAGTATTCCGTCATTTGGATTTTGTTTATTCATTTATCAGTTGGTGGACATCTGGTTTGTTTCCACTTTGGGGCTATTATGAATATTGCTATCATGAACATTTGTGTACAAATGTCTGCATGAACATGTTTTCTATTCTCTTGGGAATATACCAAGGAGGAGAATTGGTCATGAGATACCCTGATGTTTAACGTTTTGAGGAACTGCCTGTTTTCCAAAGCAGTTGCACTATTTTCCATTCCCATCAACAATGTAATGTGGGAGGGTTCTAATTTCTCCACATCCTTACCAATACTTGTTATTATACATCTTTTTGATCATAGCCATCCTGATGGGTGTGAAGTGGTACCTCACTGAGGTTTCAATTTGTATTCCCCCAATGACTAATAATTTTGAGCATCTTTTCCTCTCCTTAATGGCCATTTGTATATCATACCTGAGGAAAAAAAAGAATATTTAAATCCTTTGCCCCTCTCTAAATTGGGTTATTTGCCTTTTCGGCTTCTCTGGTGGCTCAGTGGTAAAGAATCTGCCTGCCAATGCAGAAGACGCAGGTTCAATCCCTGGGTCAGGAAGATCCCCTGGAGGAGGAAACAGCAACCCACTCCAGTATTCTTGCCTGGGAAATCCCATGGACAAAGGAACCTAGGGGGCTACAGTCCATGGAGTCGCAAAAGAGTCAGACGTAGTGAGTAAACAACATTTGCCTTTTTACTGAGTTGTAAGAGCTCTTTCTTCTTGCTTACTTTTGAAGCTCCAGTCAAGATTCCCTCTTCAGTTGGATTTATATTTGAATTAATTCCTCTGCATCTTGAACCACTATTCTCAGAAAGCCTAGGAACACTTTCTCTCTCCTTTTCTGTCCTATGCACCCTGACTTGCTTTCAACATGAGTGCTGGGCCCATCTGCTTTACCCACAACAAGCTCGTCTGTGGTCACAAGAACTCATCTGCTACCTCAGTGAACTTACAGAATCAAGAAAGAACTTGACAGATTGTTTGACCTCCGCCACAGGTTCCGGCAGTCTCACTCTGTGCTAGGCACAGCCCTTAAGAATTCTTATGTGTTCTGAAAACTATTTACATCCAGGCACAAGTACAATTTCACCCCCCTACTCCCTGACACCACCAACCTAAAATGCTCCTTCTCCTCTTCATAAAAGTGCTACCCTTCAGTTCCAGCAGTTTCACAGTTGAGCCCCTCCATAGGAGATTCTTCAGCCACCACAGCTAAAATAGCTTCTCTCTACTCTGAAATAAACAGGAATCATCTGTAGAGTTCATGCACCAATTAATATCCATAATTTATTGATGCCCCGATATTTTAGGGATAGACCAGGTGAAACCACCCACCCATAGACGGTGTTAAGCAATACTTTAGAACTGCTGGGATGTGCTGATGCAGTAAAGGAGTCCTGGAAGATACACATATAACCTCAAAAATGCTCTGGGACAAGTCTCATTGGATAAATAGAACCAAGTTCTCTGATGTTGATATGGTTAAGTGTAGTACTTTTCAGAGTCTTTGATACAATGATGCACATGTTGAGAACCTCTGCAGAGGGAAAAACCACCCAAACTGATTTGCCCTTTACAAAAACCCACCTATTAACATCCACCCAACAGTCTTTTCTTCCCAATACTCTGGGAATTGCCGAGCTAATTCAATGGCTGCTCAATTTTATCAGCTGGACAGCAGCAATCACATTTTCTACCTAGGTCAGGAACCAAACTTGTCTTGTTTTAAGATGCCATTCACTGGAAGTCATTATTAACATGCCAGCTTACAGGAAGAGAAGAAAGAAACCATACATTGAATGTGTTTATAATTTTTCAGACACATCTTGAGTTTTGAAATTGGAAAATGATGAAATGTGAAAAGGAAATAAAAAAATTGGATCTTAGAAATGAGCTAGTGCGGAAAAATCTTGAGTGTCAGTTTAAAAGCATCCTTCAGGATGGTTGAGAAGAGCCTTCCAGGAGCAGACCACAGGCTCTCTAAGACCCAGTGACAACAGCCCTGGTGATCAAAAAGAAAGTATCAAAATGATGGTCTCACAGCAGACTTGGACTAGGGTGCAAAGATATCAAGTGGTCATGTGCTGAGAGAAGTGAGCAACACTGATAAGAAGCTTCCGCCACACTGAAAAGAAATCCTCCCAGCAAAAAGTAGGGGCAACACCCAAAATATAAACATCAAGTTATGGAAGAGAATTTGAAAACAGAAATGTTCCCTACTTGTGCAAAGTAGAAGAAACCATTTATATTAGCGATTAGCGGATGCAAAGAATTACAGGCTAAAGATCGTGTCTTTATTGAGTGCTGATTATGGTCAGGAAGACAGGCATGGGCCTTGCAGTTTTATCTATTAAAACACTAAGTGGTACACTTGAGTTTTTGAATAGGTTTCTGATTTACTGAGAGGTTTCTCTAGTGCTAATCATGTTAAAACTAAAACAAAGCACAAATGGAAAGCAGAGATAAAGCTGGACAGTCAGCTGGGACTCCATTTGGCACGGCATCGTAAGAAGTGGTTCAAGTGCTGAACCCCCTCAGACCCACAGTTCATTTGGGTGTTACACAAACCTTATTCCTGCCCTTGGATGTCATCTCAGGAATCTCCCTGATTCCAGCAGATTCCTAAAGCCTCTCTGACAAAAAGCAGCTAAAATTCAAGGCCACAACCTAGGCCGTAAGTCATGGTGAAATGTCAGCCCAGGACCACAGCATGGGGAACAAGGAGATGAGCTTAACATTGGGGTGTGCCCAAATAGTGCTGGATTATTACCACCTCAATCACACAGCGCAATACTGATACTGCATCGCTGCTCCTTAAAGCTGGCTTCCCCAGCCTTGGAGAGTGAAAGGTAGTCTCTCTCAGTTACTACCAGCACCATCATCTTCCAGAAGAAATGGGAGACCTTCACCAGATCTGACCACCACAGGACATCTGTCACCTGCCCCCCCAAGGCCTGGGTAAGCTGTCCCTTCAGAAAAGACACCATATAGCAAATTCTTTTTACTCTTGTTCATAAGTGATTCACCTGTTCTCTAATCTTCAGGTTCAAGCTGCCAGAACTTCTTGCAGCCTCCTCACCACAAATATCTGAGATCCCCAAAGAAAGGAAATGGGGTGTTTGCTGGATTTATCGATATCAAGGTCACCAACATGAGTCTATCCAAGAGTGGCCTGGAAACCAGAGGCTAAGTATTTTACAGTATGAAAAGAAGGGGTCTTTATATGTAAAAATCATTCATTTGAAGAGAGATCAGATTTACCTAAAACTGGACAATGGGAAGTAGCACAGGTATCTGAAATAGAAAATGCTTGAGGCAAGTTCACAAAACACCCCAAAGAAACCCTGCCTCTATAGATGACATATTAAAATAATGGCATTTCAGAACAAACCTCACCTCTCTTGCATGGTCCCTGGAACAGCAGCACTGGCATCATCTGGAACTAGTTAGAGATACAAACTCTTGAGACGCCCCCTTCCCCTCACCCTGGACCCAGAGAGGCTCCGGCAACACAGCCCAGGAGCAGTGGCTTAACAAGCCCTCCAGGGAACTCGGGCGCTCCTGTTTGAAAACTGCTGCCCTAGGATGACGGAAGATGCAACACACCTGGGAGGAGGGGGGTCAGGAACCTGATTAAACCCTTATTAACTGAGAGGCAATTTCACCTGTTTTTGCCTCGGATCAGCATTGGCCCTCAATTTCATAGACTGATTCCACTGATCAGGGGTTGAGTCCTTAGTTCAAGGTCACTGTTAAGAGACCAACCCAGAGCTCCAGCCCAGCGTCTGCTGACTCCTTTAGAATCAACCTCGGTTTTCAAACTGGGGCCTGGTTTACATGCCAGTTCTGGGGCCCAGGACTCTGAACACTGATAAGGCACTCCCACCACTTCCATCTCCTAATCTATACCACGCTGCTTCCTTCTGATAAATACGAGAACGGGAGCGTCAACTCTTTAAATCAAAAGGGAGATGGATTTAGGGGAAGAGAGGGGAAGAAAAAAAGATAAAGAGTGATTCCAAAGACCTGAGAAACCAAACCTTTTAGTGAGGAGTGGGTGAGGGGAGAAGGCTTAGGTGGCTTGTCCTAATTAAAAGGATTAGTTAATTCAAAAACACTGGGTCAAGAGACCAGTCACAGGAAGACATAAACAGTGCTTTCAAGTTTTCTTAGCACTTTTTATGCCCATTATTCCCAAGTCTCACTACAACCTGCAATGAAAGGAGTGAAGGCCACTATCATCAGACAGAAGAGAAAACTGAAGTTCACAGTGACTAACAGTTTGTCAGTCTGCACAGTAATCGGGTTGGAAACCTAAAACTTGACCTCAGATCTATCTCTAGAACCTGTGTACCAATACCAGGTTGATTTCCCCATTTGGCAATCTGCCCCAAAGCAGATTCCTCCACCCCGCATATCAGGAAAAAAGCAATGAGAAGAGCCTGTGGCAGAAATGGTGAGCCCCTAAAACCTGGGACTTGAACAGTGTGTGGGTTCTCCTTTAAGAACTTAACACACAAACCCAACAGCCAAGGTGTTCAGCCAAAAGAGAGAGGAAAAAAAAAGAGGCATATTTCTAGCCTGCATAATCATTTCTGGACCAATTCCCACTAGCAGCCTCGGAGGCGAACAGCGGCTCACTGCCAGGCTGAAGCTCCTCCACCCCCCAGGTTATGACAGAGCAGCTCTGACTCGTGTGCAGGCAAAACCCCAAAACTCAAAACAAGAAGTGAAAAAAGTGGAGCTAGGAGAAACCGTCAGCATCCTCCACATTATTCTAATCTACACCACGGCCAGTTCCAGGGTCCTGGGGTCGCCTGGAACGCAATCTTAGGAAATGATAGGATGAAGCGGATATTCTTGGGGACCCACCACCCTTATTCCTTCCCATCCGGTCCCTGAGGAAGAATCACTGAAAGGGGAGCGGGTTCCTTATAAAGTCCTTGGGGCTGGAGCCCAAGCCAAATACAACCGAGGCATCCTCTCCTAAGGACCGCATGTCAGCCCACGCTCTCCACCTGGCCCTCCCCTCCAGGTCCGGTCCTCGGCGAAGATGAACCGGGTGGGGTTGGCGGAGTGTTCAAAAGCTAAGAAAAGGCTAGAGAAAAAATCGGGCCACCCCACTAAGCCACGTTCCCCGCCATGTGTGTGAGGCTCCATTCAGTGCGCACCACAAGCGCTCACTGGGAACGTCGCCCTTGGCCACGTCTAAGGTTGAGGAGGGGGCGTTGCCCCGCTAAGGGTCTTGGAGGCAGAGAGCCATGCCCTCCTGAACACCTACCTCAGTTGTGGCAGGAATGATTTTACTGTAAGAAGCTAGCCAGGAAAGCGAAGATCTGGGTGATTCGTGGGTTTCAGTCGGGGGTAGAGGAACTTAGCCTAGGAGCCCAGCGACCCCACTCAGCTGCTCCACACTGGGGGCCTCGGGGCGGTACCCCAGGGACCATGCTACCGCGGGGACAGTGAGGAAAGAAGGGCTCTATCCTCAACTTTCTCGAAGAAAACTGCTCCGCTCTGCGGCTTGCCCAGCCCTGCCAGCACACCGGGTCCCAGGTTTGTAGGGCGGGGGGCGGTGGAGGGAACCAGGGACCCGAGTCCCTCTCGGCGCGCACAAAGCAGCTACACCCCAGCACGCAGCCCCCTCTCCCGCCGCCCGCCAACTTGAAAGCATCTCCCTGGGCGCCTGCCTACTCTCGCCACCCCGCAGCGGGGTCCCTGACCTGGCCACACGCATCAGACAGAGCGCCGGGCGCTCCAAAAGCCGCGACTGCTGCAGCCGCATCCCCCCGGCTCCCCACGCCCCGGCCCTACCTTGCAGCCCGGTTTGTGCCCCGGCAGTGCCACTGCGCCGCACGCGTCCCAGCCCGCGAGGCTCCTCCCCGGGAACTGCCCCGTACGGGGCTCCGGGCTCCGGGCGAGCTCTGTCGGCTCGGGTGCTGGCTGGCCGCCGCTCGCGCCTCCCGCGCCGGCTCCTGCTGCCGCGCGCGAGGAGGGAGGGGTTGGCGGGGAAACTCCCGGCAACTCCAACTCCGGGCGCTGAAGCGCCAGCTGCAGCTGCGAGCCCGCCCGCCGCCGAGTGCGAGCGCCTGCGAAGCCAGGCTGCCCCCGCGGCCGCCTCTGAGCATGCCCAGTGCGGCCGTGGGCTAGCTTCAGCGCCCCGGCCCTGGGGCAGAAGGCTGAGCTGGGGGCCGGGGATCCGCCCCGAGCACCCGAGCGCCGGGGGTGGGGGAGCGAGGGAGGGGCTGGTGCAGGGAGGCGACCCAGGAGCAAAGGGCGGGGCAGAAATGGTGTTTGGAGGGCCTTGCAAGTTTCATAGGTTATGAGAAGTTTGTGGGTTAGAAAGGTGAGCTGCTTCCGCGAGCTCCTCTGCAAGCCTAGAAAGGACGGTGAGGAAATTTATTCTTCCGGAAAGAACAGGTGGACCTGGCAGATGGGTTTTATGCAGTGTTCTCGATCCTTCAGGTCTGGGGTCTCAAACTCAAGCTGGGGCCTGGCAGGCAGTGTTAAGGGAGTGAAACGAGCAGGGGGCAGCGAATGAACTGAAGAGAACTCTCAAGGCAGAGCCACTGGGCTCCAAATTCCCTCGGGTATCCTGCAAGACTAGATTTTCTGGGTATTTTCAAGAAATGACCGAGATTTCCTTTTTTTGTTTTTTTTAATGTAAAATATCCTGATGTTTCAATCTTGATGACTAATTCAGTTTTTTAAAAACACTCTGGACCAAACAAAACAGGTCTGAGTTCCTTTTCTGCTCAGCCCCACAGCCGGTCAATTTGAGGACTGTGATTTCTGTGTTAAGCAAAGAGCAGTTGCGTGCCCACTGTGGTTTGGGAAGCACTGAGGAACCCAGATGATTCAGATTCCCATCAAAGTACGACCAGTTACTAAAGGAAATAGGTTTTCCAGGCAGAAGAGCGCTGTAGATAAATGCTGAGGCATTCAAGAAGAGAAGGAAGATACTGATGTGAAAAGGGGTGTGAGAACTAACTCTTAGGAAGCATCTTCAAGTACCCAAGTGGAAAGTCACTTTGGGTCTGAAACAGTACTTTGCTGAAGCATTTTGGAGTCTGGGGGAAAAAAAGAGGAAAAACCAGTAACATGACCCGGTCTTTATTTTAAATTTTTATATTTTTCAATTTTTGCATTCATTTTTAAAAATACTGCACTGAAACGTTTATCTTGATGATTGAGTTCTTTGATGTCTGGTGAAATTTTGCAGCCCGCCTCACCCTAGGTCAGGCCCTGCTGGGGTGTCAGGTGGTGTTATCCTGGTCTGCTTGATTAGAATATAAGGAACAAGAAACACCATACTGAATGAGAAAGAGGGTCGGAGAAGTGGATGGGAGCTGAGGCAGAGGAATTGGTTGCCAATCTGTGGAACCTGAATTCATTTTGTAGGCTGTGTGGCGCTAACAGAGGCTGGGGGAAGAAAGTGACGTAATCCAAACTGAACTTTAGGAGGATAGGCTGGGCTGCAGACCCAGGAAGGTGGTTTGGAAGAGGAGAAGGGGAGAAATGGGGATACCTACGGTATATTCGGGCTTCCCTGGTGGCTCAGTTGGTAAAGAATGTGCCTACGATGCAGAAGACCTGGGTTCAGTCCCTGAGTGGGGAAGATCCCCTGGAGGAGGGCATGGCAAACCACTCCAGTATTCTTGTCTGGGGAATCCCCATGGACAGAGGAGCCTGGTGGACTACAGTCCATGGGGTGGCAAAGAGTCGGATACAACTGAGTGACTAAGCACAGCACAGCGCAGGGCATATTCAGTGTTGTGGCTTTTTTTTTTTTTTTAATAAAAGGGATTTCCCTAATAAATTCACATGTTTCTATTTATTTCTGGAGAGGCTCTTGGTAGGGCTAGCTTAGTGCCAACAAGTAGGGCTCCTGGGTCTAAGCCTCAGCCATTTTCTACCAGGTGTTTCCATGGGCAAATGGCTCCACTTCGAAGCTGCAAATTCCTAGTCTGTGAAATGAAAAACAATTCTCATAGCGTTTATGTGAAGATTTAGAGCAGCAGTGTACGTCTAAGGGCTTTGAAAGCTCTGAAAATTTAAGCAAGTATAAGGCATAGTTCTTATCTGCACATCATCTATATGATATCTAAATTTAAACAAGGAAGTTCTATAGCTTTACAAAAATAGTCTTTAAGTAGTAAGCATCTTTGATTTAACAAGATCTCTGTGTGTTCAGAATTCTGTTTACAGGTCTTCAGAATCTGCTTTTGGGTAATTCACTGATTTTGTGAATTAAAATGTCCCTGTACAGAAAGGAATACGTGAGGGAGATTAAGAGATACAGACCTCTAGTTGCAAAATAAGTGAGTTACAGGTATAAAATGTACAGTATGGAATATAGTCATTAACGATGTAGTGTCTTAGTATGATGACAGATGGTAATCAGGCTTACCATCGTGATCATTTTGAAATATATAGAAATATCGAATGACTATGTCATGTAACAGGAACTAACGCAGCATTATAGATCAATTATACTTTAAAAACAAACTCAAAGAAAAAGAGATCAGATTTGTCATCACCAGAGGCTAAGGGTGGGGGGAAGGGGAATTGATGAAGGTAGTCAAAAGTACAAACTTCCAGTTATGAGATAAATCTGTGCTGAGTATATAATGTAAACCACGATAAATATAATTGGCACTTCTATATGTTATATATGAAAGCTAAGTGAGCAAATCCTAAGAGATCTTATCACAAGGAATTTTTTATGTACATGAGATGAGGGATGTTCACTAAACTTACTGTGATAATAGTTTCATGATGTATGTAAATCAAATCATTATGCTGTACACCTTAAATATATACAGTGCTGTATGTCAGTTCTATCTCAGTAAAACTGGAACATGATCGTGAACTCCTTGTTGCCAAATTCAGACTTAAATCGAAGAAAGTAGGGAAAAACCACTAGACCATTCAGGTATGACCTAAATCAAATCCGTTATGATTATACAGTGGAAGTGAGAAATAGATTCAAGGGATTAAATCTGATAGACAGAGTGCCTGAAGAGCTATGGACAAAGGTTCGTGACATCGTACAGGAGGCAGTGATCAAGATCATCCCCAAGAAAAAGAAATGCAAAAAGGCAAAATGGTTGTCTGATGAGCCCTTACAAATAGCTGAGAAAATAGGAGAAGCTAAAGGCAAAGGGGAAAAGGAAAGATATATCCATTAGAATGCAGAGTTCCAGAGAATAGCAAGGAGAGATGAGAAAGCTTTCCTTAGTGATCAGTGCAAAGAAATAGAGGAAAACAATAAAATGGGAAAGACTAGAGATCTCTTCAAGAAAATTAGAGATACAACAGGAATATTTCATGCAAAGATGTGCCCAATAGATGACAGAAAAGGTATGGACCTAACAGAAGCAGAAGATATTAAGAAGAGGTGACAAGAATACACAGAAGAACTGTACAAAAAAGATCTTCATGACCCAGGTAACCACAATGGTGTGATCACTCACCTAGAGCCAGACATACTGGAATGTGAAGTCAAGCGGGCCTTAGGAAGCATCACTACAAACAAAGCTAGTGGAGGTGATGGAATTCCAGTTGAGCTATTTCAAATCCTAAAAGATGATGCTGTGAAAGTGCTGCACTCAGTATGCCAGCAAATTTGGAAAACTCAGCAGTGGCCACAGGACTGGAAAAGTTCAGTCTTCATTCCAATCTCAAAGAAAGGCATGCCAAAGAATGTTCAGACTACCGCACAGTTGCACTCATCTCACACACTAGCAAAGTAATGCTCAAAATCCTCCAAGCCAGGCTTCAACAGTACGTGAACCATGAACTTCCAGATGTTCAAGCTGGCTTTAGAAAAGGCAGAGGAACCAGAGATTAAATTGCCAACATCCGTTGGATCATCAAAAAAACAAAAGAGTTCCAGAAAAACATCTACTTCTGCCTCATTGACTGTGCCAAAGCCTTTGACCGTGTAGATCACAACAAACTGTGGGAAATTCTTCAAGAGATGGGAATATCAGACCACCTTACCTGCCTCCTGAAAAATCTGTATGCAGGTCAAGAAGCAACAGTTAGAGCTGGACATGGAACAACAGACTGCTTCCAAATCAGGAAAGGAGTACGTCAAGGCTATATATCGTCACCCTGCTTATTTAACTTATATGCAGAGTACATCATGCAAAATGCTGGGCTGGATGAAGCACAAGCTGGAATCAAGATTACCAGGAGAAATAACCTCAGATATGCCGATGACATCATCCTTATGGAAGAAAGTGAAGAAGAACTAAAGAGCCTCTTGATGAAAGTGAAGGAGGAGAGTGAAAAAGTTGGCTTGAAAGTCAACATTCAGGAAACTGAGATCATGTTGTCTGGTCCCATCACTTCATGTCAAGTCGATGGGGAAACAATGGAAACAGTGAGAGACTTTCTTTTTTTGGGCTCCAAAATCACTGCAGATGGTGACTACAGCCCTGAAACTAAAAGACACTTGCTCCTTAGAAGGAAACCTATGACCAACCTAGAGAACATATTAAAAAGCAGAGACATTACTTTCCTGACAAAGGTCCATCTAGTCAAAGCTATGGTTTTTCCAGTAGTCATGTATGGATGTGAGATTTGGACTATAAAGAAAGCTGAGTGCTGAAGAATTAATGCTTTTGAACTGTGGTGTTAGAGAAGACTCTTGAGAGTCCCTTGGACTGCAAGGAGATCCAACCAGTCAATCCTAAAGGAAATCAGTCCTGAATATTCATTGGAAGGACTGATGCTGAAGCTGAAACTCCAATACTTTGGCCACCTGATGGGAAGAACTGACTCATGGGAAAAGACCTTGATGCTGGGAAAGATTGAAGGCGGGAGAAGGGGATGATAGATGAGAAGGTTGGATGGCATCACCAACTCGATGGACATGAGTTTGAGTGAGCACTGGGAGTTGGTGATGGACAGGGAAGGCTGGCATGCTGCAGTCCATGGGGTCATGGAGAGTTGGACACGACTAAGTGACTTAATTGAACTGAAAACTGGAAGGGGAAAAAAAAATCCCTGTACTAGTTTCTATTGCCGCTTCCCTTCTACCACCTTCCTTTTTTTAAATCTTCCTTTTTATCTTTTGTTTTCTCAGTATTGCAGATCTAACTCAAAATGGCTTTCCCACCCCCACACACCCCCCCACACACACATGGGAGCAGATGTCATCAGTGTAGTCTCTGCCTCAACCAGACACCTAGGACTTCCCTCATTGCCCTGGGAGATTCCTCCTGCAGGTGAACTCATTGGTTGCTGCATTCCTGAAGAACAGACCGCTGCTTATCTATGGGAAGCATTTTAAGCATGCAGACCTTGCAAATAAGAGAAAAAACTTAGGTGTTTATATAAGAAGTTATGGAAAGGAGAAAGTACCTGGCTCAGGACCTAGCACATAACAGGTAATTGCAAATATTTGCAGAATAAATAGCCATTTCCATCATCAAAATCTCTGGTATCTCTGTTTCGCTTCCCACAGTTCCTAAGAATTATTTTTTAAAATTACAACAATGATAAGGTTGTACAGGAGAGCAAGAAGAACAGGATGTAAACATTTATAAAGGGAGTGGCTTTGTGCTTTTACAAAGTAAAATGCTTTGTCTACTTAAATTTTAAATTAATTGTATTTTTTAATTATTTTATTATTTGTAGTAATTAATACATGATAATAAAAAAGAAGCTCAAGGCAAAAAAATAAAAAACTCACTAGAGAGAAAAAAGTAAGTTTCCCTCCCCTAAAACTACTATTGTTACCAGTTTTTTACATATAATTACAGAAATACCCAATGAGCATGAAAACATGCATACTTGGCTTTTTCCCTTAAAGTCTGACCCTAAAACTGTAACACTGAAGATGCCAAATTGCAGACTTTTAAATGACTTATGTTCTGGAATAGAAAAGGAAACCATGAAAGCGGTTTTCTCTTATGGCGCAAGTCAACTCATGGCCATGAGGATACCAGATCACATGGTGAACATGAAAACCTGAACTCAGTTTTTCTTGTTCAGGTAGGGTTCTCCTGACCTTTGCCCACTGTCAACCACAGCCTAAAACACCAACATGTTTAGGTGTTCTAGATTGCCATTGCTATAGAAGGAGATACTGTCTAAATAACAAATGGAATGAATTGCCATGAACAAAGAGCTTGACCCAGGGAACTGTGCATTATAACATTGCTATTTTTAACACTGTCACTTATGGTATAGCATCATCAATCACAGTATATCTTCAAGTCTAGTAAAGTCAGTATTAAAAATAAATATCCTATACAGTATATGGTTAATAGCTTTCCAAATTCTTCATCCCAAGGATGTGACTTCAGGTGAGAAATTCAGGAAGCCTCAATTTACCAACTTTTAGGTTGATCCACATGAAACCGCTATTTTTGTTAGTCACAGTCACTTGAATATTGGCAATTTCATATGGTTCAATCAACCAAAAATTATGCATTGTTTTTAGACCTGAAAGAATCTTTAAGTTGTGTGGCACACCATTCATTTTCCTAGAAGAGCTGTGTCACTAAACCAGCTCAGAGAAGCCTATTTATTAATAATATTTGCTGTTTGTAATGGTACCAGAGTTGGGTGCACTCTGTAGAGAAGGGCCAAAAGGAAGACATTTCTTTTTCTGTCTCAGTGAGTACAGCACCAGTCTTGGTCTTAAAATAGGTAAAAAATAATCTTTAGCTCCTTTCTGCTCCTTTTGTTCCTTTCCCCTCAGTATTTTCCTAAAACCTTTCCTAGATGCCTCTAGTCACCTATCTCACCCAGAGTGGCTGTTGATTTCTAGTCTTAAAAATCATCATTCCTTTAGTATAACACAAATTAGAACTAAATAAAATAACTTGAGTAAACTAAATCACATTCATCTGTGGAAGACTATCAACCTTTCCAAAGATATATGCAATTTTAGGAAAATTTTGTGGTCTTGGAGGAACATTTCCGTAATAAAATTCCACAGTATGAGGGGTGATAAGAGAAACTATCCTGGTTGTGAGGGGTAGAAACAATATATTGAAGAACTTTTAGTTCCTTTCCCTATCGTTCTATAGTTTATAATTTATTCCCATCCACTGTCTTCAAAACTATGGATTCTTTTGAAATTTGGGGGCTCATTTCACTTTCCATAGTGATTCCCCTGGCAATAGTAGTGAGCATCCCCAGGCTAGGATAGATCTGTGCCTTTTGCTTGTAGGTATCATTTGTAGTTTGGAAATGAAATGTCTCATTTCTAGGGGCATGGATATGGTGGGGTACAGAAGGGCTGCAGGGCTTCCCTGGTGGCTCAGATGGTAAAGAATCCACCTGCAATTCAGAAAACCCGGGTTCTATTCCTGGGTTCTGAAGATCCTCTGGTGAAGGGAATGGCTACCTACTCTAGTATTCTTGCCTGAAAATCCCATGAACAGAGGAGCCTGGTGGGCTACAGTCTATGGGGTTGCATAGAGTTGGACACAACTGAGCAACTAACACTTATACACTTATCAGTGGAATTTATGCCTGGGATCCTATTCTATTTCCTTCACAATTAGTCTTGTTCTGTGATTTTACTTTTTAAGGTTTCTAGCCAGTTTATAACTGAAGTTGATCTTTTTTGACTGAGTTGCAATAAGATAACATTTTGTTCCTAATTTACAAACCCTCTAGTTTCTTTCTCTCCTGTACTTTTGAGAACAGGGTAAATATTAACTATTGACATGAAACATGGTGGAACTGAGTCAACTGCCATTCATTGTGGAAGAACATTACTTAGAGGCATGGCAAACAGCCATTCTCAGTCTTCCTTTCATCTTTATTTGCCTTCCATTTTCCTCAAAGCTCCTTTTTGCTTCTTTAATATTACTTTATCCTCTAAGTTGCTTCAACTTTCTTATACCAACATATAGATAAGACATAGAATGAAACAAGAAGCAGTTCCTTGAAAAAAATAAAACCAAAGAAGTTTTAGTCTCGCAAAAAGTCTGGGTTATATCCTGGACTTCATTGCTCTGTTTTTAAACAATTGCGTACCATGGGAGAAAGGACATGAATTTTATTTTAGGCAGATTATGTTTGAACCTGTGCTTCAACTCTTCTTGTTTATAGCCTTGGGCGAAGTCTAAATACTAGATTTTTTATCTTCTAAAAATGCACTTAGTTTTAATTGGAGGATTAAAAAGGAACACATACATAATATTTAGCATAGTACCTGCCCACAGGAAGTGCTGAATAAATATTACTTTCCACCCATGACCACTATCTTGGTAACTTCCAGGAAAATGGGAGGGGGAAACCTATAGTATGTTTTGGATTTCCAATCCAAGCTGTTTCTAAGAAGCCTCTGTACTATAGCAATCATATTTTATCTCTACAGATGCAATATAGCATTCCTATTTTCACAAAAACAATTTTACTTATATAGAAGGTGCTTTTTATAAAATTTCCACCTTCTCCTGCCCAAGTGTTTTCCCCTATTACTATTTCCAAAGAAAAGGCCTAAGGCCGGGGTGGGAAGGGGAATTCATAGTTTAAAGATTTCAATATTTGTACTTATTAAGTTAGGGCTCAGGATTTACTAAGACATACATAAGTTTAGACAGTGACTAGTTCTGAATTTCAATCACAAATATTCAGGTGTAACTCCTCTTCTCTCTTAACTTACTTGAATTAAAAATCCTTCCTGAAGAATAGTATCCAGCTGAAAAATAAAAATCTACTAAGACAATTAACGATCGCCTTCAGCTACCCCTCCACCTTAACTCAGACCTGGTTTGTTGCGTTAAATTCAGAGTTTGATAGACTGGAATGAAGCATCCTAATCAATGCTTCTGAAGGACCTATTTTTGTTTTAAAATGACTTTCTCTGCCAAGATCCAGAAAAGCGGCTAGGCTTTGAGCGAACAAAGAATTCCTTCTTCTGCTTACACACACAGAGCTGCCATCTCTCCCTGGTCTCTGTGCTGCTCTTTTACAGGATAGAATGATGCAATCCGTTCACAAACTGAGAACAGGTCATCTCTGTCGCATCCGGCAGCTCTTTCCCTTCTGTTTGTTATGGCCCCTGAGCCCTGCCAAAGACTAACGGTGAAAGAAACACGTAATGCTGTGTCCCAGAGGCTCTCAGGCCATGTGGACCTGCCCAGCCATGGGTGACCCTGTAACTCCCCACTGATACAGCCTCACCTTGCCAATGTGCAGCTTAGGACTTTGCCCATGAAAGTGCACATTTCAGACTAGTAGCTTCAGTATTACTTGGAAGCTTGTTAGAGATGCAGATTTCTGTCTACCCAGACCAGGTGAATCAGAATCTACGTTTTAACAAGATTGCCAGGTAATTCATCTGTACATTAACGTTTAAGGAGCACTGCCCCAGAACACCCAGCCAAGAAAGACAAGGAGAAAAGAAAAGACACTTTAATGGTGAAATCTATTTCCTTTGCCCTGGATGCCCTTTCTTACTCCAATCCGCAGGCCTCATCTCTGCGTATCTAAATCCTACCCTGTTTTTCCTTGAGCTGTCTGAATTGCCTACTCTGTGGAAATCTGTACTGAACGTGTCAGCTAGAGGCATCTCTCCCTTACTTACCTGGATCTTCCCTTTGGCTCTTATTGGGGTCTGTTTACACTGTGCAAGTATGTTTGTATGAGTCTAATTCATCCTGCTTGAGGCTTGAGATTTGCCAGAACCTTCTTTTTATCTTCTAGAGTGTCTAGCACAGTGGGCCCTGGGTTGGTGGTGCAGGGGGGGGGAGCTATTTATTAGTTGAAAGGAAGGAAGGAAACAAAAAAGGGAGGGATGAAAGGAGGGAAGAAAGAAGAAAGAACTTCATTAGTGAAGTAAGTATTTCTGAAAAATTTAGTTCAGCCCCAGGGGTGGACTTGAGCCTGTTTGAAATAGAAGCCCAGGAATCACATCATGTCGAGTCCAAAAGAGCCCCAGTACACTGGGCATGGAACTGTCACAGTTTCCAAGAGTTAACTGGACCAGATTAGTTTCAAATCCACCCCACCACTGGAGAAGGAAATGACAACCTACTCCAGTATTCTTGCCTGGAGAATCCCATGGACAAAGGAGCCTGGCAGGCTACAGTCCATGGCATCACAGAGTCAGACACGACTAACTAGTGTGCCAAGTTAGTCACTAGTTGGGTGACTAACTAGTTAGTCACTACACGGGTTGGATGAGCCAACCTATCACTGCACTCACCATCCAGAACTGGCCCAAAGCAGGCCTCTTTCTGGAATAGAATTACAATTCTATCTGCTAGGGCCTTGACCCCCAGCTTTAAGAAAGTGTGCTGTAGGCTCTGAAAGGATTACCTCTTCACCCGCTTCCTGTTCTATGTCTGTTTCCATTTGAAAGTCAATACACTCTTTTTTTCTTTTAAAAAAAGATATTTAAAAAATATTTTTCAGAATCTAATATCTTAAAAAATTTTTTTGATGTATTTTTTTTTATCATTTTTAAAGTATTTACTAAATTTGTAACAATATTGCTCCTGCTTTATGTTCTGGTTTATTGGTTTCAAGGCATGTGGGAATCTTAGCTCCCTGACCAGGAATTGAACCCTAACCCCCTGCATTGGAAGGAGGAGTCTGAACTACCAGGCCACCAGAGAAGTCCCTTTCACATTCTAGCACCTTTCTTTAGAAAGAAATTTTATTGAAAAAATATTTAGTGTTCCTAATTCAAGGTTTTGTAATGCATCCTTGAGTAAAGGTAATGAGTTTCTGGCTATAATTCAGTTCAGTCTCTCAGTCATGTCCGACTCTCTGCGACCCCATGAATTGCAGCACGCCAGGCCTCTCTGTCCATCACCAACTCCCGGAGTCCACCCAAACCCATGTTCATCGAGTCGGTGATGCCATCCAACCATCTCATCCTCTGTTGTCCCCTTCTCTTCCCGCTCCCAATCCTACCCAGCATTAGGGTCTTTTCCAATGAGTCAACCCTTCGCCTGAGGTGGCCAAAGTATTGGAGCTTCAGCTTCAACATCAGACCTTACAATGAACACCCAGGATTGATCTCTTTTAGGATGGATTGATTGGATCTCCTTGCAGTCCAAGGGACTCTCAAGAGTCTTCTCCAACACCACAGTTCAAAGCATCAATTCTGCGGCGCTCAGCTTTCTTCACCGTCCAACTCTCACATCCATACATGACCACTGGAAAAACCATAGCCTTGACTACACGGACTTTTGTTGGCAAAGTAATGTCTCTGCTTTTAAACATGCTATCTAGGTTGGCCATAACCTTCCTTCCAAGGAGTAAGCGTCTTTTAATTTCATGACTGCAGTCACCATCAGCAGTGATTCTGGAGCCCAAAAAAGTAAAGTCTGACACTGTTTCCCCATCTATTTCCCATGGAGTGATGGGACCAGATGCCATGATCTTAGTTTTCTGAACGTTGAGCTTTAAGCCAACTTTTTCACTCTCCTCCTTCACCTTCATCAAGAGGCTCTTTAGTTCTTCTTCACTTTCTGCCATAAGGGTGGTGTCATCTGCATATCTGAGGCTATTGATATTTCTCCTGGCAATCTTGATTCCAGCTTGTGTTTCTTCCAGCCCAGCGTTTCG
Source organism: Giraffa tippelskirchi (assembly GCF_054371585.1). NCBI lineage: Eukaryota > Metazoa > Chordata > Mammalia > Artiodactyla > Giraffidae > Giraffa > Giraffa tippelskirchi. The sequence goes on along the minus strand of NC_137286.1, from coordinate 32,381,441 downwards.
CATGATGTACTCTGCATATAAGTTAAATAAGCAGGGTGACAATATACAGCCTTGACGGACTCCTTTTCCTATTTGGAACCAGTCTGTTGTTCCATGTCCAGTTCTAACTGTTGCTTCCTGACCTGCATACAGGTTTCTCAAGAGACAGGTCAGATGGTCTGGTATTCCCATCTCTTTCAGAATTTTCCACAGTTTATTGTGATCCACACAGTCAAAGGCTTTGGCATAGTCAATAAAGCAGAAATAGATGTTTTTCTGGAACTCTCTTGCTTTTTCGATGATCCAGCGGATATTGGCAATTTGATCTCTGGTTCCTCTGCCTTTTCTAAAACCAGCTTGAACATCTGGAAGTTCACGGTTCACGTATTGCTGAAGCCTGGCTTGGAGAATTTTGAGCATTACTTTACTAGCATGTGAGATGAGTGCAATTGTGCGGTAGTTTGAGCATTCCTTGGCATTGCCCTTCTTTGGGATTGAAATGAAAACCGACCTTTTCCAGTCCTGTGGCCACTGCTGAGTTTTCCAAATTTGCTGGCATATCGAGTGCAGCACTTTCACAGCATCACCTTTGAGGATTTGAAATAGCTCAACTGGAATTCCATCACTTCCGCTAGCTTTGTTCGTAGTGATGCTTTCTAAGGCCCACTTGACTTCACATTCCAGGATGTCTGGCTCTAGGTGAGTGATCACACCATCGTGATTATCTGGGTCGTGAAGATCTTTTTTGTACAGTTCTTCTGTGTATTCTTGCCACCTCTTCTTAATATCTTCTGCTTGTGTTAGGTCCATACCATTTCTGTCCTTTATCGAGCCTATCTTTGCATGAAATGTTCCTTTGGTATCTCTAATTTTCTTGAAGAGGTCTCTAGTCTTTCCCAATCTGTTGTTTTCCTCTATTTGTTTGCACTGGTCACTGAGGAAGGCTTTATTATCTCTCCTTGCTATTCTTTGGAACTCTGCATTCAGATGAGAATATCTTTCCTTTTCTCCTTTGCTTTTTGCTTCTCTTCTCTTCCCAGCTATCTGTAAGGCCTCCTCAGACAGCCATTTTGCTTTTTTGCATTTCTTTTCCATGGGGATTTTCTTGATCCCTGTCTCCTGTACAATGTCACGAATTCTGGCTATAAGTAGTAAGTTAAAAGAACAAGTCATTTTATTGCTATTGACAGCTGAGTCAATGAAAAACCTTGACTCTAGATCAGATTTATGATATCACATTCACAATAAACATATCTTCCCAACAGACATCCTGGTGTCATTACAATTTTACCACATGTAAAATATAATGGAAAATGTTCCTGGGACTTAAGGACTTTTAAGAAATTAGACTTTACTAGTGTCAATACTGTTGTGACTCATACAATGAGTAGATGACCCACATGGGGAGTAGGAGTGGAGTTCATGAAGGGTAGGCATGTTTTCTTTGATGAGCTTATAAAAAGTTTGGCCTAATTATTCAAGATTATTCATTTGGGGGGTACTTTTATTTGTTATAATACTTTCAAAGAAATACTGGTGATCCTGTGGGTAGAGGGAATAATAAAAAATTGTAGTCCTGTGGTTCCCACCTCTGTGGGTTTCTAACAAGGAAATAGCTCTATTGCCTGGAGAATCCCAGGGACAGAGGAGCCTGTTGGGCTGTCGTCTATGGGGCCACACAGAGTCGGACACGACTGACGTGACTTAGCAGCAGCAGCAGCAGTGTTATGATAGCAAAAATAGGTAACACTTCTCAGAAAACAGGAAGTGATTAAGTGAATTTTGTCATATATATTTGATAGAGTATTATGTACATTTTATAAACAACACATGGAGTAAGTAACTAGAGGCTATTTGTGAAACCAGCTTAGTTTCATTAAAAGTTCATCACTTAAAGTTGTATAAATATATTATTTCAACTAATCACACACTCAACATTAAAACTTTACTCAGGCACTGTTCTAAATACAGTAGGGATTCCTGACATAAGGACCTTACAGCCCAGTGGGGAAGAACTCTATAAAACAAATAGACGTACATTTACAAACTATGACTCGTGCTATGAAGTAAGGGTGTGTATATACTAGGAGAACTTAAGCTGGTTTGGGAGGGAGGGTGTTCATCAAGAAAAGCTCTCCGAGGAAATGAAGGAAGAATCAGAGTTAGATAAGGGAGGACTAGGGGAGAACGTTCCAGATGGAAACAAAGAACAGAGGGGCAGAAACTCAGAGGTGGGAAAGAGCTTGGTGCCCTTACAGAAATGGAAGGACTAGAATGATTAGAGCACAATAAGAGGAGAATGGTGGACACTGGGGACCCAGTTCATGAGACACCTTCAGAATTTACCTTTTTAGTCTCATGGGGAGCCATTGAAGCCTCTTGAGTGGAGAAGTAGCAGGAACCTATTTACATTTTAATACCTTTTTGGGGTATGTGGGAAATAGGTTAAAATAAATAAGAGTGGGAGAAGGGAAACCACTTTGGAGACCACTGCAGTAGTCCACAGGAGAGAGATGGAATGGTTTAGATGAGATTTAAAACTGGGCGATGAGGAAAAGAGGACAGATAGAGCTATAATCTGGGGGTAAGAAAAATAACATTTACTGATGGACTGGAAGTGAGAATGGAAACATTAACTACAACCTCTATGCTTCTCTGCTACTTCCTTAAATCACTAGGTAAACAGTGATGTCATTGACATATTTGGTATAGTTAGAAATGTAGGAAGGAAAACTGAAAAGTCCATTCTGGCCTTGAAGTTGAGATCTTGTCAGGGAACTAAGGGGAAGAGTCAGACGGATAGTTGTATATACAGGTTTGGAAGTCAGAAAGTAGATCTGGTTGGGAATTACATATTTGGGAACCTTTAGCATCTAGATGGCATTTGATGCCATTGTGTAGAATGAGCATAGAATGACTGGGGAAGAAGAAGCTCATTTTCAGCCCTGAGGAAGTACAATGTTAAGAGGTCTTGTTGAAGAGGAAGAGCTATCAAAGGTGCCTCTGGGCTGGAGAGATGTTGAGGAATTCTGGAGCAAAGAAAATAACATTTCAAGAAGGAAAGTGTAGTCATTGGTATTGAATATTACTGAGAGGTCAAACAAGACAGTGCAGTCCCTTGGATAAAAATATTTGTTTTACTATGGTGGCAGTTTTAGAAGCATTTTATTTTTAGAATGTTTAAGTTTTAATCATGAAAACCTAATTAACATCTAATCATTTTAGTAGCATAATTTTAGCAGAATACCTGTAATACATTTACTTCATCTTAATCCCCAAACTCTTTGTTAATCAGTATTTTGTATCTATTTATTGTCATTGTATATATTAAACAATTAATTCTCTTACTTCCAGTTTAGGAATAAATCTTCAAAAGTTTTAAACCTAACCAGCCATCCAGCAAACAGCGCTACTGCTAAATGCACAAAGTCCCTGCTTTATGGATACCATGTAGGTTGTATAGTTTATTAAATGTAAGTTTTAAATAATCTATAACGAATTATCTATTTCTTAATTTAAATGTATTGAATTTTGCCCAAAGTGTCTCTTTTCTTGAAAAATAAAGCTACCTTATTCAAGTAAATTCTGGTCTTAATTTGACAGAAAATGCATTAGGCAAAGACTGAAAAGTATAGTTTTTTCTCCACTTTCTGATATTACATTTGGAACTGAAGGAAGGAAATGAGCTGGTTCGAACAGGAACTAGTGTCTACCCAGTTTGCAGGGGGCGGTGAGAGGAGTGGGATGGGGTAAGCCCTCTGCTGTACACCCCCACCCTCCACTTAAATACCTTGACTGTTCATTTTCTTCATAATGACTCAGAGTTTCACCACCCTGTGGTCCTCAAGAATAGAAAACAAGAAAGAGGAAGGAGCCTCCAAAAGGACTGATTTCAGCAAAACTGACAGGACTCCATTCCCCTCCTCTGACTTTCCACTGTAGGCTTTAATTATATTGGTAGGTGGTATTCTCACCTCAAGCACAGATTTTTCTTGGCAAGAGTTCAGATTTATGCAGATTGTCTTCTGTGACCACCTACAGCTCTGTTATGCTTCCCGGAACCAGTCCAAAGTCACTTCCATGCTGAAGGTCTCGAGACAGCCTAGATCTCCACGGTGCTTGCCTGTGTTTTTCCTTCTTTCCTCCTCTTATCTGTATCTTTGGGCATAAGTCAAATAGGTATCAAGAGAATGTGTTACCCTTCCTCTCTGTGTTATGGATGATACAACGTAAACTACAGCATACTGGGGATAAAAGCAGTAAGTGGGAGAGTTGGAGAACTCTGGTAGTTGGATGGAGATTAAGCAAGGGCACTTTTGAAGGTTTTTAAACAGTAGATACTGTGGTGACAGAGAGGAGAGCTCTTGGGGGAGGACGATTGTATTTTCCAGTGACATTCTTGACTCCTGATTTTCACCCAGAGAGAATTAAATACATCCATGTTTAACTTCATTTCTCTTTTTATCCCTAGAGGATAGCAGTCATAGAGGAAAAACACCTTTCTATGACTATCTTCAGATTTATTGTAAATCAGATTCTCTTTGGGGAGAATTATTCAACTTATTTTGGTTGTTCTTAGGGAAGATTTGCTGTGAAGGTGTCCAATTAAGTGAGCAGATATTCCTCAGCCTATGAAAAACTATACAGGTACACAGAATGCCTGCTCGCACAGTGTAGTTCTGGCCTCAAAAATGGGAAGATGGTTCGCTGAGTGGGATAGATTTAGTGGGATAGGAAAGAGGGAAAAGATAGACCAGACATAAAAACAAAAATAGAATGTGGCGGAAATGCCTATTCAAGAACTTAGTTTCTATAAATCCCCAAATTAAAGTCTCCTGTTACAGATTTTTTTTTTCCATGCAGTATCTTGTAAGTTACTTCTGGGTCACTGAAATAACTAGGAATATTGTTTAACCAGTATGCAATCACTTTCCCTTTCCTTTGGATAGAATATTCTTCCCTAACCCTCAGACTTTGGCCCTGTGACTTGCTTTGGATAATGGAAGTGAGAAGAGGCTACAGGTGAAATGTATTTGTGTAATTCTGCCTGGTTTTTGTGCTCCCATGATCTGCCGGACACGACTGAAGCGACTTAGCAGCATGATCTGCCATGAGAAGAACATGCCTTAGCTAGCTGCTGCTACTTTATCCCAGAACAAACACAAATGAAGAGGACCTGAACCCGGTTCAAGGCCCAGCCCCAAGTCCAGCCATTCTGCTTTCTGAAGCATACCTTTGCAGCAACGCCAGTCTAGATCAGTCAGGCCACAGCCACCAACAGATCCATGAGCGTTTAATGTGCATTTTTGCAGCAACAAAGTTTTAGGGTAGTTTGTTATGTAACATTATTGTGCTGCTAGCTGTTTAATACATATCCTTGAAAGAATTATGGCATAAACATTAGCACAAAACAGCTATTTGTCTATCTTAATAGTTTTCTAGTCTAAGCTATAAAGGGGACAGCATCAGAATCACTTAGTCACATCATTTAGTTTGAGATAAATTGGGCTCACTGTACATCTTTTTATAAAATGGAACTTATATAAATATACACTGAATTGAAAATAAAATCATTCAAACTTACTAAAGTCATTTCATTTTCAAATATTCTTAGCAGAAGAGCTTCCTAATACATTCTTTAAACAGGTGGTTTTGTGTGAATAGGAGAGCTTCAATAATGTGATTACTCACGATCAGTTCTCCATCCATCCATCCATCTACCTATCCACATTTATTATTTTTGCAGTTTATATAGTCATCTGGGAACAATGCAGTAGATTTTAGTTAATTCAATAGAATTTAGGATTAGAAAAAGCTATTTAAATTTAAGTATTAACATTAAAATTTATTATTTAAATTAAATATTAAAAAGCTACTTAAATCTCATAAGAAATCTATGATAATTAGAAATCTGTAATAATTAGCAAAATTAGGAAACAAGCAGAAACGAAAAAAAACCCTACATAAGTGTACCACCTAGAGATAATTTTTGTTAAAATTTCATTGTTTATCTTTGCAGAACTTCTTTTCTGTGGGTTCCTGCATGTGTGTATTTTTATATACATTTAATTACAATGGACTCATCCTTTGCATACTATCCCATAAACTTTTATCACTAAGTATTTTATTGTAACTTCTCTCCATGACAATAATATAGAACTACATAATCATTTTTAATAATTGTCTAGTATTTAATAAACTACATGGTCTATAATTTGTTAACCCCTTAATTTTGGATGTTAGGGATTTTTAAAATTATTTTCCCCATTATAAATAACACTTGAACATTCTTGTTCATATGTGTTTCTCACTTACCAAATTCTTTCCCTAGAATCAGTTCCTAGAAGTGATATTGCTCATGCAAAGAATATGTACATTCTTAAGACCATTGTCAAAAGTAAGTCCCAGAAAGGCAGTACGCATTTACATTACCTCTAGCAATAAGACTCCCCACCCCTGCCCCTAACACCCAGAATCTTAGTTCCCCGACCAGGAATGGAACCCATGCAGTGGAATCATGGAGTCTTAACCACTGGAAAACCAGGGTAGTCCCAATAAGACTTTTACCATATCTCCCGATCAACAGTCCTGCCACTTTTTGAAAGATTCCCCCCCTCATTTGTTCTCTTTATATATTTACTACATTCTCTACTTCCATTTATAATGATTTGAGAAATTCCCTCATTGCATTTTTTCCCCCTGTGATATACAAAGAAATAAAATGTAACTTAAGAAAGGTCCTGAATGGGTTAAAATAAGTAAAAATAATCATGGCAGCAAAGTAGTCCTCTTCTTCAGCCAAAAAGATGCTCTTAATTTTGGCCTCTAGATTGTTTGGAATAGTAGCTAACTAAATCATAACCCTTTACAGTTTCATATTAAACAGCACTTGTTGTAAGTGAGTCATTTTGTGCACACTGGAAGTTTTATGGTTAGTTTAATGTCACTGAATTTAATTAACTTATTTGTCACTTGTGCACCATTGCATCATTATACTTTGGAAAACTCTCTGCAGTGAGAGTGCTCTTAATACTAAACAAAAAATTCAGTTTCTCTCAGTTCCAAGATCTATATAATCATCCGTTTATCATCAGATCAGTTTATCTGATGGAGAAGCTGAGGCATAAAACAGCAAATTCTCCAGCAGCAGGAATAAAACATGTAAAATTATAAAGCTATGGAGGAAGAGAAAAATTAAAGGAACATTTCCATGTGTCAAACTCAGTTTTTTGCAACCAATAATAGATGAGATCACAAAGTAGTGACAGAATTTTAAGTGAGGTTTTGCATGAAAGTGACAACTGGCATGGGGACTCACCTCTGTGCGTCTTCCAATGCCCAGAAATCTCACAAGCACACAACAAAGAAATCCTCCTTTCTTGAATTTTTTTTTGGCTGAAACATGTGGGATCTTGGTTCCCCCACCAGGGACCTAACCTGTGCCCTCTGTGTTGGAGGGGCAGAGCATTCACCACTGGACTGCCAGGAATGTCCCTTGGATGGTTTAAGAAGGCAAAAAAAAAAAAGTAGTATTTGAATATCACTAAATAAGCTGTTTCGTATAAGAATACTACTAAATAAGCAGTGAAGACTATATGGAAAACCTAAAATTTCTTTAAAACCAACTCCTCAGTTGGTTTTTGCCATCTTAATCATTCGTGTGTATTTGGAGGAAAATTAGTTCTAATTGAAAAATTAGACAATTAGACTTTAAAACACTTTCTTCCAAAATACTTTTGCACAGCTAATTTCTGATTTGCTTTTATAGCTCATCAATTTTTTTAAGCATTTGCATAGCACTTTATATTTCAAAGTGCTTGCTTGACAAAATCACTAGTATTCTCCTATACACTGCTCAGAATTGTTATGCTCAGAAGCAATATCCTTTTAAAATAATTTGCACTTTAAAATATAGATCTCTCCTACTATTTATTTCTCTTCCATTATACGTATTTTGGAGGAGTTCCTTCTTATTTAAATTTAGTTTGACAAATATTTACTGAATAACTACTTGGCACAATATTTTGTGCTAGAGTTTTGAAAGAACTAAGAGGATAGAGACAAAAAGCAGGTTAGCAATTGCCCGGGGCTGGGAGGGAGGCAGATGGGGAGGGACTGCTTAATGGGTATGGGGTTTCCTGTTTGGGTGATGAAAAATTTCTGGAACTACTTAGTGGTGATGATTGTACAACCCTGTGAATGTACTAAATGCCCTTATATACTTCAACATGGTTAAAACGATAAGTGCCAGGTACTATACCACAATCTGAAAAATCAGGCAGAAGAAAAAAAAAAAGAATTAGGGTCAATGAAAGAGGCACAAATATTTCACTTCAGAAGTATGTTTAATCAGGAAAGTATATTTAAATTACCCTTCCAATATTGCTATTGATTTCATGCAGTAACTCTGTCACATCCAATTTATTAAGCATGTCTTATTAAGGCTATCACTGGCAGTCTTACTTAACACTGAACAGAAATGCTGAAATGAGCAATAGATGGTCCTTGCCTTCAAGTAGCTTTCAATTTCATAGGGAATAAAGATTAAAAATGTCTTCTAAAAGACAGAGTGTCCAAAAAACTATGCAAGAGAGATAAATATAGTGCTAAGGACAGAGGATGAGATGGTTGGATGGCATCATTGACTCGATGGACATGGGTTTGGGTAGACTCCGGGAGTTGGTGATGGACAGAGTGGCCTGGCGTGCTGCAATTCATGGGGTCGCAAAGAGTCGGACACGACTGAGCAACTGAACTGAAGGAAATGAAGAGGATAATTGGTTATTGGAGAAAAGATCAGAGATGCAGAAGCTTCTTTGCACTTGATCTTCAAGGATGGGTGTGACTATGGCAATCATGTAAGATGGAAACAGTCGATCTAAGTGAAGGGAAGAAGATAAGAAAAGTATGGAGCCAAGAAATGAAAGGTGGGTATAGGGAACAGGAAGCAGCCACACTTGGCTGGGGACCAAGGTTTAGTAAGTGGAAATTAACAGTGGAAATTAAGGATGAGGGGATATCGAGGACTCATAGGATAAAACTGAAGGCATTTAGAAGTAATTTTTTTCCAACTTTCTGCCTACAAACTGGATCTTTCCTACAGCGTCTGACAAGTGGCCATTCAGCTACTTTTGGAATTCTTCTAGTGACTGAGAAGTCACTACCTTCTAAGACAGTCTGGACTGCTGTAAGATGACTAAAATTGTTAAAGTTCTTCTAGTGACTGAAAATCCGCCTCCCCACAATGTCTACGCATTTATTTTAGTCCTGCCTTCTGAAACCACACAAAAGAAAATGACTTTTTTTTTCATATCTGCTCTTCTAGTATTTGTCAGGAAATATATGTTCCTCTTTTCTTCTCTTTTCTAAATTAGACATTCCCAGGTGTTTAATTGTATCTCTTATAACATTGCTTCTCTTTATTAAGACTCCTGAAATTCTTGTTGATCTATTCTTCATAAATTCTTGTATTCCTAATTCAGTGTAGCAGTCAGTACTGGATTTGTTTCTCTAAGTCTGGTCTGAGCACCATCACTTCTGCTTCTAAAATTGCCTAAGATTCTATTCAAGGCTCTGGCAGGTGCATCGCTTAATGTATGTCACCATTGTTGACGTACATTAAGTTTAGGGTCAGTTTAACACCTGCATAAAATTGATTTTTGGAGTGCAAATATTGACAGTTTTCTCAATTCAGTACTCAATTGTCGAACTTCTATTTTTTATCATTTAAAAACTTCATTCTGTTAGGTATACTAGGAAACTTTAGGATCCTGATTCTGTTGCCTGATACATTGGTTACTCTCCTATATTCTTGCTATTCATCAATTTGGTAAGCATACTTTTGTTTTAAATTTTTTATTTATTTTTGGCTGCATTGGGTCTTTGCTGCTGTTTGTGGGCTTTCTCTAGTTGTGGTGTGTTCGCTTCTCACTTCAGTGGCTTCTCTCTTTGCAGAACATGGGCTCTAGGGTGCATGGGCTTCAGTGGTTTGGTGCACAGGCTCGGTAGTTGAGGCTCACAGGTTCTTGAACATGGGCTCAGTAGTTGTGGTACATGGGCTTAGTTGCCCCATGGCATGTGGTATCTTCCTGGCCGCTGCTGCTGCTGCTAAGTCACTTCAGTCGTGTCCAACTCTGTGTGACCCCATAGACGGCAGCCCACCAGGCTCCTCCGTCCATGGGACTTTCTAGGCAGGAGTACTGGAGTGGGGTGCCATTGCCTTCTCGGACATCTTCCTGGACCAGGGATCAAACCTGTGTCCCCTGCTTGCAAGGTGGATTCTTAACTACTGGACCATCAGGGAAGTCCAGCAAGCTTACTTTTGATGTTGATATTCAAGGCATTAATAAAATGTTTTAGAGAAAATTATAGAAGATGTAGTTTTAAACAAACCACTCCATTTGCCCCTCCAAGTAGACTTCAGTCGTTACTTGGTCAGTCCTAATTAGAAAGAAATGGTCATTGAACTAATTATGAATTCAGTCAGTTATATTTTCACTGGCAAATATTTTAGTGTCCTGTTTACAGATTTTATTGTGAAGCTTATTTTTAACTGCGTTGCTAAAATTAGCATAGTGGCTAGGAACTCAGGCTTCAGAGTTAAGATATTGGGACTGGCATCCAGCACAGCCAACTACTAGCCATGACCTTGGGAACATTACATAATTTCTCTGTGCTTCAGTTTCCTTATTTATATAATGCATGCAAAAATGCTATCTACTTTTTACTGTTAAATGAACTATTATCTAGTGGTAGTAAAAATAAGAAAACTTTAGTTATTACTGTTATTATTATGGGGACTTTTAAATATATCCACAAATTCTTTGGGGGCTTCCCAAGTGGCTTAGTGGTAAAGAATCTGCCTGCCAATCCCTGGGTAAGGAAGATCCCCTGGAGGAGGAAATGGAAACCCACTCGAGTATTCTTGCCTGAAAAATCACATGGACAGAGGAGCCTGGCTGGCTCCATGGGGTCCATGGAGTCCATGGAGTTGCAAAGAATTGGGCTTAACTAAGCAACTAAGCACAAATTTTTTGATATTCTTCCCTCCAAGAGGTGAAGCTTAATTTTTCCCCTTCGATATGCCTCGCTCCAAGAGGTGAAGCTTAATTTTTCCCCTTTGGGTGGGGATTAGTGACTTGGTGATATTTAACCAATAGATTGTACATTGCTTTTCCACAAAATAGTATTGTGGTTACCTCCTTGTTGTCTCTCGGATTGCTCAATCTAGGCGTGTTAGCTGCCATGTCATAAAGACTGGGTTAGTCTTCTATTTCTGTGCAACAGACCGCCACAAGTTTACCAGCTTAAAATTTAACAGCACTCATTTATTATCTCTGTAGGTCAGGATTCCCACACAGACTGGCTAGGTTCTTCTCAGGGCTATTGTTCTGAACAATGATATTATATATATAATATGCTTGCAAAAGGCAACTTGATCAACAACAAAAACAAAACTTCACACATGAAAAGTACAAGTAGGGAGAGTATTTGGGTTGTGATCCTACAGCTCAGAATGGAAATGATTGTTCCCAATTGCTGATCTGACAATAGGACTGCATAGAGAGATAAGAAGGGGAAACCATAGAGAGATAAGAAGGTGAAACTACTGAGGAAATAGAACCTATTGGATTTAACAAGTTGAATTACTACCGAGCATCGATGTAAGTTCCTGAAACTTTAGGGGTCAAGAGATATAAACGTGAGGGAGACAAAGATAAACAGTTGACCCTTGAATAATTTGGGGGTTAGGGACACTCACCCTGCATGCCATCAAAAATCCATAAACAATGTTATAGTTGGCCCTCTGTGTCTATGGTCTTGCATCCATGGATTCAATCAACTTCAGAATCTGTTGTAAATGTTCATTGAAAAAAATCCACATGTAAGTGGACCTGGCAGTTTAAACCATGTTGTTCAAGGGTCAGTTGTACATGGGGATCTTTCAGTGGTGGTAATTTTTCAAGTGGTGTGTGAATGACACCCCATAGAAGTGTTTAAGAAAAAAAACAGAGCTGAAAGAAGAATGTTAAAAGATATTTAAGTTCAGAAATGCTGTAAATATAAAGTCATAGACAGACAGAAATGAGACCTTTTAAAAAGTAGGAGAGTGACAGGAGTTCAGTGGGAGACGAGAGTTTCAAGGAGTAAGAAGGTGAATAACAGTAATTTATGCCCTATCTCAAGGTTAGGGACGATGAGGACCCAGAAGCTAAACTACAAGGAATTGAAACATGTACTGTATTCTTCTAGAAGTTTTACGGTTCAGCTGTTATATTTAAGTCTTTCATCCACTTTGAATTTAATTTTGAATATGGTATGAGGAAGTAATCCAGCTTGATTCTTCTGCATGTAGTTTTTCAGTTTCCCCAACACCAGTTATTGAAGAGCCTGTCTTTTCTCCACAGTATATTCTTACCTCCTTTGTTGTAAATTAAATGTTCATATAAATGTGGCTCAATTTCTGGGCTCTCTATTTTGTTCCACTGATCTACGTGTCTGTTTTTGTGCCAGTATCAAACTGTTTTGACTACTGTCGCTTTCTGGTGTAGTTTGAAATGAGGGAGCATAATATTTCCAGGTTTGTTCTCTCAAAATTATATTGGCTATCGAAGGTCTTTTGCACTTTCATACAAATTTTAGAATTATTTTTTATACTTCTGTGAAAAATGCCACTGGTATTTTGATAAAGAATGCATTGAATCTGTAGATTGCCTTGGGTAGCATGGTCATTTTAAGAATAATAACACTTCTAACCCATGAACACAGTGTATCTTTCCATCTGTTAGCGTCCTCTTCAATTTCTTTCATCTCTGTCTTACAGTTTTCTGAGTACAGGTCTTTCATCTCCTTAGCTAGATTTATTCTTAGGTATTTTATTCCTTTTTGATACAGTTATAATTGGGATTTCCCCCTTAATTTCTATTTATGGTAGTTCACTGTTAGTGTGTAGAAAGGCAACAAATCTCTGTATATTAATTTTGTATCCTGCAACTTTACCAAACTCATTGATGAGTTCTAAGTAGCTCTTGGGTGGTATCTTAAGGATTTTCTGTGCATAGTATCATGTCATAAGCAAACAGCAGCAATTTTACTTCTTTCTTTCCAGTTTGGATTCCTTTTATTTCTTTTTCTTTCTGTGGTTAGGACTTCCAATACCATGTTGAATAAAAGTGGCAAGAGTGGGCATTCTCATCTGGTTCCTGGATTTGGAAGAAATATTTTCAGCTTTTCACCACTGAATATGAAGTTACCTGCAGACTTATCATCTATGCTGCTTATATGTTGAAGTAGTTTCCCTCTATGGTCACTGTGTTGAAAATCTTCTCCATAAAACTTCTATAGGAAAACATAGGCAGTATAATCTTGGTCTTGGTAATATTTGGCGGAGATTTTTCTCCTCAGGCAAGGAAAACAGAAGTAAACAAATGGGACTACGTCAAACTAAAAAGCTTTTGAGGACTTCCCTGGTGGCCCAGTGGTTGAGAATCTGCCTGCTAATGCAGGAGTCATGGGTTCAATCCCTGGTCCAGGAAGATCCCACATGCCAGGGGCAACTAAGCCTGTGTGCCACAACTACAGAGCCCATATGCTGTAACTACTGAAGCCTTCACGCCTGGAGCCTGTGCTCTGCAACAAGAGAAGCCACTGCATTTAGGAGCCAGCACACTGCAACTGGAGAGTAGCTCCCACTCACTACAACCAGAGAAAGCCAGCACACAGCAACGAAGACCCTGTACAACCAATAAAAATAAAAATAAATAATTTTTTAATTAAAAAATTAAAAAGCTTTTGAACAGTGAAGGAAACGATCAACAAAATGAAAAAGCTATCTACTGAAGACATATATAAATGTTTTATCCATTAAGGGGTTAACAACCAAAATATTAAAGAATTCATACAACTCAACATCAAAACAAACATCCAATAAAAATTAATAAATTCAAAAATAAATAAATAAAAACAAACAAAAATCAACCTGATTTAAAAATGAGCAGAGCATCTGAAGACACATTTTTCCAAAAAATACATACAGATGGCCAACAGGCATGTGGAAAGATACTCAACATTACTACTCAGGGAAATGCAAACCAAAACCACAATGAAATATCACCTCACACCTGTCAGAATGGCTATTACCAAAAAGACAGCAAAGAACAGGTGTTGGCAAGGATGTGGAGAAAAGGAAACCCTAGTATAATATTGATGGGAATGTAAATTGGTGCAGCCACTATGGAAAAGAGTATGGAGATTCCTCCAAAAGTTAAAAATAGAACAACCATACAATTCAGCAATTCCACTCCTGGGTATTTATCTGAAGAATACTGAAACACTAATTCAAAAAGATATATTCACCCCTAGGTTTAGGACTTTCCTGGTAGCTCAGTCGGTAAAGAATCTGCCTGCAGCGCAGGAGACCCAGGTTTGATCCCTGGGTCGGGAAGATCCCCTGCAGAAGGAAATGGCAACCCACTCCAGTATTCTTGCCTGGAAAATCCTAGGGACAGAGAAGCCTGGCAGGCTACAGTCCATGGGATCGCAAGAGTCGGACACGACTTAGCGACTAACCCACCACCCCTGTGTTCAAAGCAAGATTTCATTTAATTATAATAACGAGATTAAGAAGCAACCTAAGTGTCCATCAATAGATGAATGGACAAAGAATATGTGGTATGCTGCTGCTGCTAAGTCGCTTCAGTCATGTCCGACTCTGTGCGACCCCATAGACGGCAGCCCACCAGGCTCCCCCGTCCCTGGGATTCTCCAGGCAAGAACGCTGGAGTGGGTTGCCATTTCCTTCTCCAAATATGTGGTATATATGTATACAATTGAATATTACTGAGCCATTCAAAAATGAATGCAGTCTTGCCATTTGGGACAACACGGATGTATCTAGAGAGTGTTATGGTAAATGAAATAAGTTAGATTTCACTTACATGAGGATTTCACTTATATGTGGAATAAAAAAAACAAAATAAATGAATGAACATAACAAAACAGGAACAGTCATAAATACAGAGAACAAATAGGTGGTTGCCAGAGGGGAGGGGCACGAAGGAAAGAAAGAAATAGGAGACAGAGATTGAGAGCTTACAAACTTCCAACTGCAAGATAAATGAGTCACAGGTATGAAATGCACAGCATGGGGAATATAGTCAATGAGTATGTAACATCTTTGTATGGTGACAGATGGTGACTAGACTTTCTGTGATGATCATTTTGAAATGTATAGAAATATCAAATCATTCTGTTGTATAACAGAAACAAAGACAGTATTATAGGTCAATTTATACTTCAAAAATAAGGAAACAAACAAATTCATGAAGAAAGAGATCAGATTTGTGGTTTCCAGAGGCCAGGGGTTGGGGTGGTGGGATTAGGTGAAGGCAGTCAAAAAGTACAAACTTATTTATCCAGTTATAAGATAAATAAGTCCAGGGGTGTAATGTACAGCATGATGAAAAATAATTAGCACTTCTGTATGTTGTATACAAAAGTTAAGACAGTAAATCCTTAGAGTTCTCATCACAAGGAAAAATACGTTTAAATTTTTCTTTTATCTTCTATTTGTATGAGATGATGGACGTTCACAAAACTTATTGATAATCATTTTATGCTGTATGTGTGTATGTGTGTGTGTGAAGTCACTTCAGTCATGTCCAACCCTTTGTGACCCTGTGGACTGTAGCCTGCCAGGCTTCTCTGTCCATGGAATTCTCTGGGCAAGAATACTAGAGAGGGTTGCCATGCCCCCTTCCAGGGGATCTTCCCAACTGACAGATCAAACCCATATCTCTTACGTCTCCTGCACTGGCAGGTGGGTTCTTTACCACCAGCACGACCTGGGAAGCCCATGTTATGCTGTATGTAAGTCAAATAATTATGCTGTACATCTTAAATTTATATGGTACTTACTATATGTCAGTTACATCGCAATAAAACTGGGAAGTAAAAAAAGGTCTTTAAGAGGTGATTAGGTTTAAATAAGGACATCAGGATGGGGCCCTATCCATAAGAAGAGAGACACAGGGGATTCATGCGCCCAGAGAACAGATCATGGGAGGACACAATGAGAAGGCAGCCACCTGCAAGCCAAGGAGAGAGGCCTCAGGAGAGAGGCCAAGGAGAGAGACAAGGAGAGAGGCCTCAGGAGAGAGGCCAAGGAGAGAGGCCTCGGGAGAGAGGCCAAGGAGAGAGGCCTCGGGAGAGAGGCAAAGGAGAGAGGCCTCGGGAGAGAGGCCTCAGGAGAGAGGCCTCGGGAGAGAGGCCTCAGGAGAGAGGCCAAGGAGAGAGGCTCAGGAGAGAGGCCAAGGAGAGAGGCCTCAGGAGAGAGGCCAAGGAGAGAGACAAGGAGAGAGGCCAAGGAGAGAGGCTCAGGAGAGAGGCCAAGGAGAGAGGCCTCAGGAGAGAGGCCTCGGGAGAGAGGCTCAGGAGAGAGGCCTCGGGAGAGAGGCTCAGGAGAGAGGCCAAGGAGAGAGGCCTCGGGAGAGAGGCCAAGGAGAGAGACAAGGAGAGAGGCCAAGGAGAGAGGCTCAGGAGAGAGGCCAAGGAGAGAGGCCTCAGGAGAGAGGCCTCGGGAGAGAGGCTCAGGAGAGAGGCCTCGGGAGAGAGGCTCAGGAGAGAGGCCTCGGGAGAGAGGCTCAGGAGAGAGGCCAAGGAGAGAGGCCTCGGGAGAGAGGCCTCGGGAGAGAGGCCTCGGAGAGAGGCTCAGGAGAGAGGCCTCGGGAGAGAGGCTCAGGAGAGAGGCCAAGGAGAGAGGCCTCGGGAGAGAGGCCTCGGGAGAGAGGCCTCGGGAGAGAGGCCTCGGAGAGAGGCCAAGGAGAGAGGCCTCAGGAGAGAGGCCAAGGAGAGAGGCCTCGGGAGAGAGGCCTCGGGAGAGAGGCCTCGGGAGAGAGGCTCAGGAGAGAGGCCAAGGAGAGAGGCCTCGGGAGAGAGGCCAAGGAGAGAGGCCTCGGGAGAGAGGCCTCGGGAGAGAGGCCTCGGAGAGAGGCCTCGGGAGAGAGGCTCAGGAGAGAGGCCAAGGAGAGAGGCCTCGGGAGAGAGGCTCAGGAGAGAGGCCAAGGAGAGAGGCCTCGGGAGAGAGGCCTCGGGAGAGAGGCCTCGGGAGAGAGGCCGAGGAGAGAGGCCTCGGGAGAGAGGCCGAGGAGAGAGGCTCAGGAGAGAGGCCGAGGAGAGAGGCCTCGGGAGAGAGGCCTCGGGAGAGAGGCCTCGGGAGAGAGGCCTCGGGAGAGAGGCCGAGGAGAGAGGCCTCGGGAGAGAGGCCTCGGGAGAGAGGCCTCGGAGAGAGGCCTCGGGAGAGAGGCTCAGGAGAGAGGCCTCGGGAGAGAGGCTCAGGAGAGAGGCCAAGGAGAGAGGCCTCGGGAGAGAGGCCTCGGGAGAGAGGCCTCAGGAGAGAGGCCGCGGAGAGAGGCCTCGGGAGAGAGGCTCAGGAGAGAGGCCTCGGGAGAGAGGCTCAGGAGAGAGGCCTCGGGAGAGAGGCCAAGGAGAGAGGCCAAGGAGAGAGGCCTCGAGAGAGAGGCCTCGGGAGAGAGGCCAAGGAGAGAGGCCTCGAGAGAGAGGCCTCGGGAGACAGGCCAAGGAGAGAGGCCTCGGGAGGGAGGCCAAGGAGAGAGACCTCGGGAGAGAGGCTCAGGAGAGAGGCCAAGGAGAGAGGCCTCAGGAGAGAGGCCTCAGGAGAGAGGCTCAGGAGAGAGGCCAAGGAGAGAGGCCTCGGGAGAGAGGCCAAGGAGAGAGGCCTCGGGAGAGAGGCCTCAGGAGAGAGGCCAAGGAGAGAGGCCTCGAGAGAGAGGCCTCGGGAGACAGGCCAAGGAGAGAGGCCTCGGGAGGGAGGCCAAGGAGAGAGACCTCGGGAGAGAGGCTCAGGAGAGAGGCCAAGGAGAGAGGCCTCAGGAGAGAGGCCAAGGAGAGAGGCTCAGGAGAGAGGCCAAGGAGAGAGGCCTCAGGAGAGAGGCCTCAGGAGAGAGGCTCAGGAGAGAGGCCAAGGAGAGAGGCCTCGAGAGAGAGGCCTCAGGAGAGAGGCCTCGGGAGAGAGGCCTCGGGAGAGAGGCCAAGGAGAGAGGCCTCGGGAGAGAGGCCAAGGAGAGAGGCCTCGGGAGAGAGGCCAAGGAGAGAGGCCTCGGGAGGGAGGCCAAGGAGAGACACCTCGGGAGAGAGGCTCAGGAGAGAGGCCAAGGAGAGAGGCCAAGGAGAGAGGCCTCAGGAGAGAGGCCAAGGAGAGAGGCCTCGGGAGACAGGCCAAGGAGAGAGGCCTCGGGAGGGAGGCCAAGGAGAGACACCTCGGGAGAGAGGCTCAGGAGAGAGGCCAAGGAGAGAGGCCTCGGGAGAGAGGCCAAGGAGAGAGGCTCAGGAGAGAGGCCAAGGAGAGAGGCCTCGGGAGAGAGGCCAAGGAGAGAGGCCTCGGGAGAGAGGCCAAGGAGAGAGGCCTCGAGAGAGGCCTCAGGAGAGAGGCCTCGGGAGAGAGGCTCAGGAGAGAGGACAAGGAGAGAGGCCTCAGGAGAGAGGCCTCGGGAGAGAGGCTCAGGAGAGAGGCCAAGGAGAGAGGCCTCAGGAGAGAGGCCAAGGAGAGAGGCCTCGGGAGAGAGGCCTCAGGAGAGAGGCCAAGGAGAGAGGCCTCGGGAGAGAGGCCAAGGAGAGAGGCCTCGGGAGAGAGGCCTCAGGAGAGAGGCCAAGGAGAGAGGCCTCGGGAGAGAGGCCAAGGAGAGAGGCTCAGGAGAGAGGCCTCGGGAGAGAGGCCTCAGGAGAGAGGCCTCGGGAGAGAGGACAAGGAGAGAGGCCTCGGAGAGAGGCCTCAGGTTTGTCGACCAAACCTGCTAACACCTATTTGGACCTCTAAGCTCCAGAACTGTGAGACAATAAATTTCTTTTTAAGCCAAAAAAAAAAAAAGATATTGTAAGGAAGAAGAGAGTAGCCAGCATATACAGTGTATTTCTAAGGGCTAAAACCTAGCGAAGCTGACAGAAAATACATCAAACATTTTTCTGTTAAAGATGAGAATGACTAGTTTTCTGAAAAGCATTCCAGTGCTAATGTTTGTCCTCTTTGGAGTAGGGAATCCTAGGAGGTTTCAGAGTGATTAGTTAAATATTTCTCTCAGTGGAGGTTGTTCATTTAATTCATTGCCAGAAAGAATAATGCGGCACCTTACGTGCTTCCTGAGTTAGAAACTCTGGACTCACAATTTGGGCGTTGGTCCTTCTCTGCTCTCAAAGCTACCTCGAGGATGTTCTTGTGACCCACATGCCTGATGTCCATCCGTTAGGAAACCTGATGCCTATCCATCCTGGTCACCATCACGCATCAACTGGACCAACTGAGCTCCTGGAAATCTCGAGGGGAGGGGGGAAGAAGGGCCCACCTTATCCAAAAACAAGATGATAATATAACAGCAAAATGGACCTAGGAGAACCACAATGAATGGTTCAAATAAGCACTTGCATGCCCTGTCTTTTTTCCACTCCATGCCAGTTTTACCGAAGACAATGTTTTGTTTTTGTTTATTTTTACAAATACACATCGTTGCTCATCTTATTATTCTCTCCTCCTTTTCTTTAGACTTTTCCTGATTATCTCAGGAAAATCAAACTCTCAACACCTCTTTCTCTTGTCCATTTCGCTATTTTTCCATTTAGCTCAAAAATCAGACTTAATCAATTCTTATAAAAGTGAGAGAACAGTAATTATACACCTCTATCAAGAACATGGGGCTTCCCTGGTGACTCGGTGGTAAAGAATCCTCCTGTCAATGCAGGAGACACAGGTTTGATCCTGGGGTTGGGAAGATCCCCTGGAGGAGGAAATGGCAACCCACTCCAGTGTTCTTGCCTGGGAAATCCCATGGAGAGAGGAGCCTGGCAGGCTATAGTCCATGGGGTTGAAAAGAGTTGGACATGACCGAGTGATTGAACAACAACAACAACATCAAGAACATTAAATTTATATACTTTGAGGTTACATTATGCATTGTAAACAGCATGGGGTTTTCCCTGGTAGCTCAGCTGGTAAAGAATCCGCCTGCAATGCAGGAGCCTAGCTCGAATCCTGGGTCGGGAAGATTCCCTGGAGAAGGGATATGCTACCCCCTCCAGTATTCTTGGGCTTTCCTGGTGGCTCAGAGGGTAAAGAATCGGCCTGCAATGTGAGAGACCTGGGTTCAATCCCTGGGTTGGGAAGATACCCAGGAGGAGGGCATGGCAACCCACTCCATTATTCTTGCCTGGAAAATCCCCATGGAACAGAGGAACCTGACTGGCTACAGTCCGTGGGGTCGCAAAGAGTCGGACACGACACAGCACAGCACAGCCAAGAGCTGGTGCCATTAACTTCTGAAGTCCATGAAAAGGAGGACTATTGCTTTGGAGACAGGCAAAAAACCTCCCTATACATTATCTCAGTCCTTGGGAGCATGTTTTTCCTTAAGCAGCAATATTCTGATTCTGTGTGTGTTCAATTGCTGACATTGCAGAAGTTCAATTTTCTACTATTTTTCATTGCTAATGTCTAATAATTCAGATATGTGATGAGAAAAGTAGGATTGTGTCCAGTCCAGAAAGTTGGCCACTATCATTAGTCCTATTCCTAGAAGAAAATGCATTTTACATTCCTAACATGTGATTTCCAAGTTTAGAGCACAAACCATTTGAAAGTTGAAGACTGCTTGTATATATGTAACTAAAATACAGCTAAATATCTTTTAACATAACCATTCTGAATTTTCTACTATAACTCTGCTCAATTTATTTTGCTGCACAGTGTCACCACAATTCTGTGTTTAGGAAAGTGGGGAAGCAACATGGTTACCGTTATGTCCTTGGAGCAGCCAGGAAGAACTGGGTTCCAATTTCTATTCAATCACTTGCATGCTCTATAGTTTTGTGGCTTTCATTTAACTTCTTTTAACCCTAGTTTTCTATTCCATAAGGTAAGAAATATGAGAGTGCCCATCTTAGAGATATTGTGAAGATTAAGTAAGGTCAAAATGATAAGTTTGTCACCTAGCAGGCACTCAACAATGACCCTTTCTGGACAGTAAGATGGTGGCCTTAAAAAAAAATATCATGCACCTATATCAGTAAAAATATTTTAATCATATAGCCCTTAATTATTTACTTATAAATTATATATATGTTCCTTCTTGACTAACATAGCATGGATGTAAAACATACATAAAAAGAAAATTTTAAAAGAATGTGACAAAGTTAAAATAAACATTACTTTAAAATAAATAAAAACATAAAGGATAAATTAGATGGTTGCTTTTTAAATTTTCAAACATTTCCAGATGTCAATGCAACTCCAGATTTTTGCAATGGATTACAAAATTCCATTTCCAAGGTTTTTTTGGTATGTATGTAGAAATAGAAATGTTAATGAATGACATACACATTTTCAAACAAAATCACATGATGATATAAACATTTCTAAACACCCATTTTCAGAAGACTGTTTCCATAGTGCTAAAAAAGAAGCAGTTACTATCTTACTCACTGCTAAAACTTCACCTTTACCTTGATGGGATAGGTTCATTTTGTTTTATTTTGTTTTAAAATCTGTACAAAGCTTACTACTGACAGGCACTTGTCATCAGAGAAAAGATC
The DNA here is from genome assembly GCF_054371585.1 of Giraffa tippelskirchi. Taxonomy (NCBI): domain Eukaryota; kingdom Metazoa; phylum Chordata; class Mammalia; order Artiodactyla; family Giraffidae; genus Giraffa; species Giraffa tippelskirchi. The sequence goes on along the minus strand of NC_137286.1, from coordinate 32,359,868 downwards.
AGCAAATTTTCTTTTTTTAAAAAAATCTGCTAGGATATTGATTGAGCACAACATTGATTTGGGCACATCCATCCTGCTTATTGTCTACCTCTTGTCTTTGACAGTCCTGTCTGGATGGGCAATTGGGGTTTCTCTACTTGTCTACCCCAGAGCATCACAGAAAGATCAGCAAATTTGGAGCACATTTCTTCTCTATAAAAGAAAGCTATATAATTCACCTTTGAAATGTTTTGCCACGGAGTAACCTGTGAACCTCTCTGCAGCACAAAATATTTTCACAGACATTCCTCATCTTATGAATACATATTTATTTAATGGAGACTTACATGGAGCTTACTATTAATATTTTCCAGGCACTCTTCTAAGCCCTTTACAAATATTAACTCAGTTAATCTCATAATTACCAGTTCCATTTCATCCCCATTTTACAGATGAGATTAACCAAGGCAGAGACAAGTTAACAAGAAACTTGTTCAAAGTCAGGCAGGATCTATACTTGGCCATTCTGGCTTTAGAGACTCTCCTTTTAATGGTTAGACTCCAGTGCCTAGGGTTCTACTCATGAAGATTAAATACCTTTAATTACACTTAGCATATGTAAACTACAATGTATTGAAGTTTCCTAGAAGCAGAAAGTGGGTGAGGCTGTCAATACCAGTCCTTCTGTATCGTGAAATTCCTTCACTTTCCTCTGCCGACCTCTGCTGCTGTGCGTGACCATCCTTATAAGGAGTGAGCCAAGCAAAGGACCTAGTATGATGGTATCAGTAACCTTAATCTATTTCTTATTTTTTGTACACATGTAAGTAGATGTTCTAATATTTTCTTCTCCTCTAGTCCTCAGGGGCGGAGAAGGCAATGGTAACCCACTTCAGAATTCTTGCCTGGAACATCCAATGGACGGAGGAGCCTGGTAGGCTGCAGTCCATGGGGTCGCTAAGAGTTGGGCACGACTGAACGACTTCACTTTCACTTTTCACTTTCCACTTTCATGCATTGGAGAAGGAAATGGCAACCCACTCCAAAGCAGCAGTGGGGGAAAGTCAATATATAAGGTTTTGGTGAAGGGGGAGTTCAATGCTATGAAGCACTCATTTTACAAGAGGCTTTTTAGTTTCTCTCTAAGAGGAAATTAGTGTTCAGTAATAAATGTTTCAAAATCTTATTTTATTTGGAAATGACTTAGCTATTCAATTGACTTCCAATACTTAGTTTAGCACAACCCTTAGAAGTTCAAGTTACCCCAATCTGGAGAGACTATTTTAGATAGATACTTCTAAAGCATAATGATTCTTTATGAAGTTTGTCTAAAGGCTCATATCTCATTTACATTTTTTAGAAGTTTCTTCACGTGAGTTAATTTCCTTGCTGACAAACTTATAACAGATATAATAATATTTAACTTATATTAAACCTAGGTATAATGAAAATATTCTGCTTAATGTTAGTTACTCTTAGGCATATCTACATTAGTTAGATCAACAAACAAACATTAATATCAGGTATTTAATACTGAATATTTCCCAGTTCACATGAACCTGAAATTCATTTAGGTTAATTTCTCTTGTATTTAGAATTATTTGATTTGTAAGGGCTTATTTCTTTTTTTTAAGGCCAATTATATTAGAGCTCATTTACAAACCGATCTCAGCAATCAGCAATATCATCCAAAAAAAACTCAAAGACACACATTGAGACATATATATATCCAAACAGACACACGAGATCCTATAGCTTTGTTTTCCAAACTTAGTTATGCATACTGCTTGTAAAAAAAAAATGGTTGGAATAAGATTTTAAAAGGCTTTGTTCCTCCCCCTCTTTTTTTCTTTTGGTTTCAGAAATTAGAGATCGTCTAGATAAAGTGATCCAGAGAGCTCTGGTCTAAAGGTGTTCAGTTCAGTTCAGTCACTCAGTTGTGTCCAACTCTGCGACCCCATGGACTGCAGCACACCAGGCTTCCCTGTCCATCACCAACTCCCAGAGTTTACTCAAATTCACATCCATTGAGTCGGTGATGCCATCCAACCATCTCATTCTCTGTCGTCCCCTTCTCCTCCTGCCTTCAATCTTTCCAAGCATCAGGGTCTTTTCAAATGAGTCAGCTCTTCGCATCAGGTGGCCAAAGTATTGGAGTTTCAGCTTCAACATCAGTCCTTCCAATGAATATTCAGGACTGATTTCCTTTACGATGGACTAGTTGGATCTCCTTGCAGTCCAAGGGACTCTCAAGAGTCTTCTCTAACAACACAGTTCAAACGCATCAATTCTTCTGTGCTCAGCTTTCTTTATAGTCCAACTCTCACATTAATACATGACTACTGGAAAAACCATAGCCTTGACTAGATGGACATTTGTTGGCAAAGTAATGTCTTTGCTTTTTAATATGCTGTCTTGGTTAGTCATAGCTTTCCTTTCAAGGAGTAAGCGTCTTTTAATTCCATGGCTGCTGTCACCATCTGCAGTGATTTTGGAGCCCCCCAAAATAAAGTCTGCCACCATTTCCACTGTTTCCCCATCTAGTGGGGAAGTGATGGGACCGGATGCCATGATCTTAGTTTTCTGAACGTTGAGTTTTAAGCCAACTTTTTCACTCTCCTATCTCACTTTCATCAAGAGGCTCTTTAGTTCTTCTTCACTTTCTGCCATAAGTCTGGTGTCATCTGCATATCTGAGGTTATTGATATTTCTCCTGGCAATCTTGATTCCAGCTTGTGCTTCATCCAGCCCAGCGTTTCTCATGATGTACTCTGCATATAAGTTAAATAAGCAGGGTGACAATATACAGCCTTGACGTACTTCTTTTCTTATTTGGAACAAGTCTGTTGTTCCATGTCCAGTTCTAACTGTTGCTTCCTGACCTACATACAGGTTTCTCAGGAGGCAGGTCAGGTGGTTTGGTATTCCCATTTCTTTCAGAATTTTCCACAGTTTATTGTCTAAAGGTAAAGGAGGAGTTATTCCCTCAGGGCAAGAATTCTAAAAGAGATATAGGAAGAAGTCCTGGACATAGGAGAACATCAGTCCATTTTCCTATCCTATGTTGATAAAGATCTAATGTTTTTAGGGTATTTTTCTTGTCATTGGATCATAGCTATAGATTGACCAGTCAAAAAAAATTTTTTTTCCCAAGGGGTTCCCGGGGGGAGTATGGAACCTTAGAGTGAGCAATTCCCATATTGACTCTAGCAGTTTGTACCAGATGTCTGTGCTCTCAAACCAAGCGGACAAAACCAAACCGAACCAGAACTTCACCAGCCAGGAGTCACACTCCAAATGAAACAAAAGGCAAACAGATGCCCAGAAATCAAAAGCCAAGTGGCAAGAGTACCCCAGATAGATGGTAAAGTGATGCCCAGAAATCAAAAACCAAATGGCATCAATGCCAAATGTGACTTGCCAGTTCCACTAGACCTGCAACCTGGCAAAGTCAGTGCTACCAGCCTTTTTTAGTTTTGATAGTTTCAAGCAATTTCTTGTTGGTTTCCTGTTAAGAAGTTACTCTATCATTTCCTGTTTTAGAAGCTTCTAGATACCAGTCAAAGTAAGCACGGCCGGCCTTTTCTAATTGTGTGTGCAAAATATCAATTTTGGAAAATCAAAAGAACCCCAATTTGGTCATTTTATGTTGAGATCTCTTTTAGTATAATTTCTCCAGTTAACTAGGTATTTGCAAGTATGAGCTCCATACGTATTGTACATGAATCTGGCTAGAGTGTTAGTCAGAGGCTGGCTTTCTGACACCCCTTTATTCTGTTTTTGAGATTCAGTTTCCCATTTTAAGCTGAATTTGTCGAGTAAAAATCACTAGTGAACTTGCGTAGTGGGCCCATGTGCTGCTTGTGAGCTTAACTCCTCCAGGAATCACCCTAGAGTTGTTTCAGCTCCTCTTATGTGTCTCGGATTCTGCCTCCGGCAATCTAAGACCACCATGGCTGCTCGGGTCACTGAATGGCCAGTCTTGTGTGCGACCCCCAGACGAGCAAGTATTTTAATTAATGAGTGGGTTTCCCTACGGGACTACTGCAGAGTATGAGGACAGGCCTCCACCACTCCCATAAATTTCTGTCACCTGAGAAAACCGAAACTGGCCAGGAGGAGTCTTGTCCCTTTTCTTCAGAGCAAAGCTCTTATGTATTTTCCTCACTTTCATCCTGATAAATTCTATAATGGCAGTCAAATTGAGGAAAAGTGTCAGATCAGCCTCTTAAGCACTCAGCCAAGACCATTCAGTCCCCTACAATGGAGAGACCTTGGCATCTTTCATCCGAGTCCCGGGTATTCCTCGATTTTTTCCCAGTCGAGCCCCACTACCAAGTACCTTTCCACTGGGGTGGGCAATTCTCCTGGCATCTTTCAGCCAGCCCCCCAACCCAGTATCTTTTGCCCGGGTGGAAATTTCTCAGTATCTTTCAGCCGAGCCGCACTCAGTGTCTGGACGAGTGGGTGTGCCCCGGGTGTTTCACCCGGACCCCCACCCCCAGTATCTTTCCTACTGGGAGGGGGCAGGTAACCAACTCCACTGCCAAATAAAACTCGGAATCTCAACCAATACGGGAGATTCAACAACCAGGAGAGAGTTACTCAAATTCGCCTGCACTCCACGAGGAGGCAGAAGGGCGCAAGGGGCCACTGCTAGTACCAAAGCTCCAGCTCCTCGTGGAGTCCAGCCGAAGGAAGGAAGTGGAAGGAAGTCCACTCTGGGTCGCTTCGTCAGTCACCGTAACTGCCGACTAAAAAAAAGATGTACAACTTGAGAATTGCGAGTTAAGTTTTATCTGGGGCAAAATGAGGACTGCGGCCCGGGAGGCAGCATCTCACATAGCTCTGAGAGACTGCTCCAAAGCGGCAGTGGGGAAAAGTCAATATACAAAGTTTTGGTGAAGGGGCAGTTCAATACCATGAAGCACTCATTTTACAAAAGTTTTTTTTGTTAGTCATGAGGATCTGATGTCACCATGAAGGGATTTAGTGCTTCTCTAGATATGAGGAGACACAAGGATTGAGAACATAAAATCTGTTCCTAAAAACATCCAACTATCTAAAGACCTGTCCCACCAGATTCCCTGGAGCACAGAGTGCCTCACGCCACCCTGAACTCCCTCAGGGGTTGTTGAAGGTCAACAGCTATAGCAGCATGGGGTTCAAGCTCCACAGAGGCAGATGGCAAACGCCTTTGTTGTTCAGTCGTTGGCAATGCTCTTGGTAAGTGCCAATTTGTAGTTGACACTTCAAAGGACCTTCTTGCTGACCCCTGTCAGCTTTCCAGTTTCTTCTACTTTGTTTCCCCCTAATTTCATGTGTAGAGGTCAAGAGGGATTTCGTTATGGAGAAGATCATATTTTAGAAGGGTAAGGAAAATCTCAATATAGATACAAGTGCCTTTTAATACCCAATCCAGTTAAACATCATGCATTTGATCCTTGCTTATCTTATCTGCTTGTTTATCCATTTAAATTCTGCAGACTGTGACTCAAATGGAGGAACACAGTGTCAGAGAACAAAGAGTCTAAGTTCCATGATGTTCTCTCTAGAGCAGGGATCCTCAAAGTGTGAGAGTCCTTTGTTTGGGCTATGAACCGATCTAAAACAAAGCACAACCTTCCTTCAGTTTTTCCAGGTGGGTGACACAATTTGTGTGGGTGGTAAATTTGTATTCAATTTGACTGTCCTCTCAAGTGCATTCTAAAGTTTTTTAAATTATAAACTAAAAGTGTATCTATGTTCTGCTATGAAGTCTGGCTGCCAGGCCTTGCTGAATTTGTAGTAGGCTCCTACTGAGAGTGCCCAGGAGTAGGATAGTTAATTCAATACTGATAAAATGTAGACTCAGCATTCATTTTCATGCTTTTTTTTTCTTTAGCATAAATTGTGATTAGTTTAGTTTCATCATTATGCATTTATTTTCATTTGAGGTCACTTGATTAATCTTACAATTGTCTAGTGTTTGGCCATTTTCCCCTGGCACTAGATTTCAAAGACATACCTGTAATCAGTATGAATAATCTATCCCTCTATTGCTAAAACAGACACACACACATATGAATTATCTTTCTGGTGGAAACAGATGGATCAAGGAGGCTTTTACCAAGTTATCCAGACCATCCTGATTTTACTTCCTTGGACTGGGCCCAGTTATGACTGATTCTAATAAAGAAGACATTCAAATCTATATCAAGACTGCCAATAAAATTTAAAGAAAGGAAAATGACCCAACCCCAGATAGTAGGAATGGTAATATTTTGCATAAATAGAGGTAATGAAAAGAATATTGGGGATTGAAGAACTTAGGACCATTTTTTTAATATTGAAGGTTTATATCTACATTGTTAACTCACTAGCCACTATCCATATGTAGCTGTTTAAATTTCAGTGTAAATTAATTAAAGTTAAATGAATGAAAAATCCAGTCTCTTAGAGTAACTAGTCATATTTCAAAGGCTTCATAGCTTCCTGTACCTTCTGATCAGACAATATAGATTTAGAACATTTCTATCATCACAGAAAGTTCTATTGCAAGCACCTGTTCAGACCATAAAATATTTGAGCAAATTTTATTCAAGAACTAGCAGTGGTAGCTGGCAGGATGATACACGGCACTCCCAGACACTTCAGTTTGAAGAAGGCAGAAGAAAACAGAGCATTATTCAATCCAAGATAAATAATGGAACCCACTAAATGGAAGAAATTGTCAACTAATTCGCAGGTCTGGAAAAGGGGGAAGTATTTTGTGGAACATTGGCCTAACCTTTACCTAAAGCAATGTCACATATTAGCTGCAATGAAAACTTGTGGTACTATTAGATTGGTACGAAAGTAATTGCGGTTTTTGCATTGTTGTAATTTGCCATTTGATACTGGAATACATTCGTAATAAATGTGGTTATGTTATACATCATTTTAATGTGCACTTCTCACTTTTTTTTTTTTTGCTAATGACATTGCTTACTTGCTGTTTAGTTTTTATTTCTTTCAAACTATGGAAATAACGTTAGACAAAAAACAAATTTGAGCAATTTTCTTATTGGAGTTCAAAAAGGGTCCTAAAGCAGTGGAGACAACTTGCAACATCAACAACACATTTGTCCCAGGAACTACCTATGAATGTACAGTGCAATGGTGGTTCAGGAAGTTTTCCAAAGGAGATGAGAGCTTTGAAGATGAAGAGAGCAGTGGCTGGCCATCAGAAGTTTACAATGACCAATTGAGATCATCACTGAAGCTGATCCTCTTACAACAACACAAGAAGTTGCCAAAGAATTCTATGTCCACCATTCTATGGTCGTTTGGCATTTGAAACAAACTGGAAAGGTGAAAAAGCTTGGTAGGTGGGTGCCTCATGTGTGTGTGCGTGCCAAGTTGCTTCAGTCATATCCAATTCTTTGCGACGCTGTGGACTGAAGCTCCCCAGGCTACTCTGTCCATGGGATTCTCCAGGCAAGGATGCTGGAGTGGGGTGCTGTACCCTCCTCCAGGGGATCTTCCTGACCCAGGGATCGAACCTGCATCTCTTATGTCTCCTGCATTGGCAGGCAGGTTCTTTACCACTAGCGCCACCTGGGAAGCCTGTGTGCCTCATGAACTGACCACAAACATAAAAAAAATCTTAATTTAGAAGTGTTGTCTTCTCTCATTCTACAGATCAACAGTGAACCATTTCTTGATCAGATTGTGACGTGTGATGAAAAGTGGATTTTATACAATATCTGGTGACTACCAGCTCAATGGTTGGACTGAGAAGATGCTCCAAAGCACTTCCCAAAGCCAAACTTGCACCAAAAGCAGGTCATGGTCACTGATTGGTGGTCTGCTGGCCGTCTGATCCACTACAGGTTTTTGGTTTTCTGAATTCCAGCAAAACCATTCCATCTGAGAAGTATGCTCAGCAAATCGATGCGATGCACTGAAAACTACAACACCTGCAGCCGGCATTGTTCAATGAAAGAAAAGTGAAAGTCACTCAGTCTCAGTCGTGTCCGACTCTTTGCGACACCATAGACTGTACCATGGAATTCTCCAGGCCAGAATACTGGAGTGGGTAGCCTTTCCCTTCTCCAGGGGATCTTTCCAACTCAGGGATCGAACCCAGGTCTCCAGCATTGCGGGCAGAGTCTTTATCAGCTGAGCCACAATGGAAAGGGCCCAATTCTTCTCCACGACAATGCCTTACCACACATTGCAAACCAACACTTCAAAAATTGAATGAATTGGGCTAGAAAGTTTTGCCTCATCCACCACTTTCACCTGACCTCTTGCCAACCGACTACCACTTCTTAAGCATCTGGACAACTTTTTGCTGTAAAAACACTTTCGCAACCAGCAGGAGGCAGAAAATGCTTTCCAAGAGTTCGTCAAATCCCAAAGCATGGATTTTTGCTCTACAGAAACAAACATTTCTCTTTGGCAAACATGTGTTGATTGTAATGGTTCCCATTTTGATTAATAAAGATGTATTTGAGCCTAGTTATAATAATTAAAAATTCACAGTCTGAAACTGCAATTACCTTTGCGCCAACCTAATACTTAGGTTTGCAGGAGGAAGGAGTCTCATACTCTTTAAAGAAGTCTGAGCTTCTGAAATGCATGCTTCAAGGCAGAGACTATTGCTTTTTAACTTCGGACTGTTCGCTTGTTGCCTTTTCTAAATAGGTATCGAAATTAGTTCTTATCGATATATAAAATCAAAAAATGAGTGAAGCTATGCATGTCACGTGTATAGCTGCTCATCATAGTTTGAATACTTTCTATATTTGGTGATTTTACACATTAAGAACTCCACTTTTCCAACACAGACTTTCTAACTTTGAAGATAGAACTCAAGTGTCTCAGTTTCCCTCACAGTTGAAACTCAACAAGTGACCCAGGCTCCACAAGTCAGATACATCCAGGAAGATATACCCACTGATGCATGAACCCAAGGAACTAGGCTCCCTGTGTGACCTTGGTTGCTGCTGCTGCCGATGGTGCCCAGTTTTGATAGCGGTCACCACCACAGGCAGGGTTGGGCAGGCCGAATGCCTGACAAAGAGGTGGCCTTGGTACCAGCTGCAGCAGCCATTTCAGTCAAGTTCCAGGGTTTAATATTTAGTGTTGGAGGTGTGGCAGCCATTTCCTCCTCCAGCCAGTTCTGTGGTTTGGTCTTGAAAATTATCCCTTGAAAATGTAATCTCCGGTCATTCTCCAGCTCTCTTTTTTTCCTATGATCTACCTGCGTGCTCAGTCACTTCAGTCGCGTCCTACTCTTTGTGACCCTGTGAACTGTAGCCTGCCAGGCTCCTCTGTCCATGGAATTATCCAGGCAAGCATACTGGAGTGGGTTTCCATTTCCTTCTCCTATGAGCTATAATACCCTTTAATAAATCCTTTTCTGCTTATGCTCGCCAGAATGGATTCTGTGGTTGCTAAGAACTCTGGTGATATAGGCAATGATGCCAATTCATGTTTTGGAGTTAGAGATATGAAGTAGTTTGCTCATTATGCATTTATCGTGGGCCTGCCAAGCTCTGGGAGGTTGAGATCCCACTGAAGTTTCTAACTAGAGCACCTCCATGAGTGGTGGTGGCAGGGAGAGATGAAATACAGGAAATGAGACAGGTGTTGGGCATGCTGAAATTGAGAAGATTCTTCTTTTCTGCCATCCTAAATGCAGTCTGTCACCAAATCCTCACAATTGTATCTCTTAAATATCTTTCCCATACCTCCTTTCTCCTTTCATAGTCTTTCAGTTACTTGGCAAACATTCAACTCAGACATTTATTTTTCACTTAAATTATTGAAATTGCCAATTATAACAATAAGACCATGTAGTTCCTCACACCCCATGCTTTTACTTGTCAATGCATCTTTGCTTATGCTGTTAAAAACCTAGGAAACCCTGCTCTTCCCCTTATCTATGTGAACACCTCCTATTTACACTTCAAGACATAGACTATGCCTTTCCTATTACACATACTACATTGTATGATAATTATGTGATTTTTGATTCAACTTACCAACTGGACTGTGAGCTCCTTAGGACATATATCATGTTTTGCTCATTGTTGTAATCTCCAGACTTTGTCCCAGTGCCTGGTATGCAATAGGAACACAATCTCTTGAGAGAACAAGGGACTTCTAATTTGTTTATTACGTCTATCCCCTTGTCCAGCCTTCCCTGTTGGCTCAGCTGGTAAAGAATCTGCCTGCAATACAGGAGAACTTGGGGTCAACTCCTGGGTTGGGAAGATTCCCTGGAGAAGGGATAGGCTACCCATTCTGTATTCTTGAGCTTCCTTGGTGGCTCAGCTGGTAAAGAATGCATGTGCAATGCAGGAGACCCAGATTCGATCTCTGGGTCAGAAAGACCTCCTAGAGAAGGTAATAGTAATCCAGTAATTCTCCAGTATTCTTGCCTGGAGAATCCCATGGACAGAGGAGCCTTGTGAGCTATAGTCCATGGGGTCCCAAAGAGTCAGACACAACTGGGTGACTAACACTTTCTTTTCTTTCATCCCCTTGTCCAGCTTCTTCAGGAGAGTACAACGTCTGGTGTATAATAGGGACTCAATAACAGTTAATTGTGCACATTAGTAGGTTCATATGAGCCATCTGTTGAAGATGATTGGTGGCAATCAAAATTATGATTCTGATACTTAGCATAGAAACCAGGGCTGGAGGTTAGAGTTTGGAAATGGTGGTGGTTTGTGACAGCTGTGCAATGCTCTTTTTACATCACTGACCGTAGGGAGTGTAATTGACCAAGAGCTCCAGCTGCTACACTTTGAAATCCTTCCTGTATTTGCACCGAGGCCAACGTTCCCACGGGCTGCTCCCAGGCAGTGAGTGAGTGCAGAAGGGACATGGGTGTTCCTCTGATAAGAGACTGCTTTGCAGACTCTCCAGTGAACTTGCCAAACACTCACAGAATTGCATAACACTCGGATGCTTCCACCCAACCTCCCTGCCCTCTCTGTGCCTCACTTAGGGTCAGGCCAGCATCGCAGTCTGGTGGTTTTTCAGTCTCTACCAGATCCCTTCTTACTTTCCTTTGCATCTTGGCTTATACTTCTTGAAGGACCCCTACTAAATCCCACTTCAAGCAGTGAGAGTAAATTAGTTATTCGAGGAGAGCCACGAACTGAGAAGAGGTAAGAGCCAAAGAGAGATGCTTACAGGGCATGAAGATCTGGGGAGTGGGAAACAGAGGACCTGAGGAGAAAGTTAAAAAGAGTGGTCAGATAAGCAGGCAGACAACCGCAGAAAGTAGCGTTCCGGAACAGCCATCACTGAGTGTTTTCATTCCAGAGCTTTTTCCAGGCATGATAAAAGTTAAAAATTTACCAAGGAGAAATAAAACGGCTAGAGAAATTAAAAGAGAGAGAGCAGCTGAGATCAAGAACTGTTCAACGGGTCTTTAAAAATTCAATATTTTAAGACAAGATAAATAAATAATTCAAATAGAAGTAATATCACAACGTGTTGGGACTTCCCTGATGGCTCAGAGGGTAAGGACTCAACCTGCAGTGCAAGAGACAGTTCGATCCCTAGGTCAGGAAGATCCCCTGGAGAAGGAAATGGCAACCCACTCCAATATTCTTGTCTTGGAAATCCCATGGACAGAGGAGCCTGGGGGGCTACAGTCCAAAGAGTCACAAAGAGCTGGACACGACTCTTTAAATCATTACATTGTACATGTTAAACTTATACAATGTTATATCTCAATTGTATCTCAATAAACCTGGAGTAAGTGAAATATAGACACATAAAAAGTTAAATGACAATGTAATACAAAAATTAATGAGTCATGGGACTTCCCTGGTGGCCCAGTGGTTAAGACCTCACCTTCCAATACAGGTGATGCAGGTTCGATACCTGTTTGGGAAGCCAAGATCCCATATGCCACGGGACCAAAACACCAAAACACCAAAACATAAAACAGAAGAAATATTGTAACAAATTCAATCAAGACTTTAAAAATAGTCCACAGAAAAAATCTTAGAAATATGAATGAGTCACAAATAATAAATTGTTAAATGTTCAATTATAGGAATGGACTCTAAGTGATACAGGTGTCAGAAGAAAGCAGTGGTCAGGTTGCAGTACAGTAGGGGCTCCACACTTTGCTCTGAAAAGATATATAGCATCTGAATTGCTAGATAGAAAGAAGAGTTATTCCAGGAATAAGGATCACTTAAAGTGTCTATGAAGAAACGGTTGAGCAAATAGAATGATGCAACTAGTTTTTTTTTTTTTTTAATACAGAAGAAAATGGATAAAACAGGAACTTCAGGCAGGAGAGGAAATTTATAGGGAAGATGTTATGCTACATTTTAGACACATTGAGTTTAAAGTGCCTGCAAAAAACCAAGCCATCTAAAAAGTGGCTAGAAATTGAATCTTTATTTCAAGAGAGAAGTAAGGGATACAATTTTAAAAAAAGATAAATTCATTCTTAAAAATCCCAATAATTTTATTTGTTTATTTGTTTTTGGCTGCTCTGGGTATTTTATTGCTACTCCAGGGCTTTCTCTACTTGGGGGTGAGCAGGGGCTAGTCTCTGATTGCAGTGCATGGGCTTCTCATTGCAGTGGTTTCTCTTGTTGCAGAGCAGGGTTTCTAGGGCAGAGCCAGCTTCAGTAATTGCGGCATATAGGCTTAGTTGCTTCCAAATCATGTGGAATCTTCCCAGACCAGGGATCAAACCCTTGTCCCCTGCATTGGCAGATGGATTCATAACCTCTGGACCACCATGGAAGTCCAAGACATACAAATTTGCCAACCAGTCACATGTGAGCCAATGAATGAACTTAAAAAAGAATATATAGAGAAAGGGAAGGAGTTAAGGATGGGACCTTGTGAGGAATCTATATTTAAGGAAAAGAATGAGGAGGACAGGCCAAAAAGGAAAACTTGATATGTGTCAAGACAATAAAAAGGAACTCAGAGGATTAGAGAGCCACAGGGCCAAGGGAGGAGAGAATTTTGGGAATCAGGGGGTTGTTGGTGGTGGCAAACATATTAGCCAGGAAGGCTAAGAACTGCAGGGAAGCTATTGGGTTTGTTTGGGGGGAATTAAATGATGCTCTTCAAGACAGCTATTTCAGTAGCAGGCTGAAACCTGGAAATAGTACAGCATTGGGAAGTTAGGGAGGGAAGGCAAACTCCTCTCAAGAAGAATGATGAGGGACCTTCCTGGTGGTCCAGTGGCTAGGATTCCATGCTCCTAATACAGGGGCCCCAGGTTTGATTCCTAGTCAGGGAACTAGATCCCACATGCCAAAACTAAGACCTGGTGCAGCCAAATAAATAAATAAATATTAAAAAAGCAACAAACAAGCAAACAACACCATATAAAGAAGAATGTTATAAGAAAAGGGGGATTGGTCTAATAGACTGAGAGATTAGCAGAGCCAAACAATGCCTTTTTTCTCAGGTGACTTATGGGAATGTTGTGGGTACAGGAGAAGTTGATTTTTTTTTTTTCAGGAAGAGGTAGAAGATGCCAGAGAGAGACAGGAGATATTCAATTGGTGGGCCAAGATTCAAGAAGAGATATAAAGGCAAAGAACCAAGGCCGGTTAGAAAACTTGAGGAAGAAATATCTGAGTATTCTTAGAAATTCTGAGGTTTGTAAGAAAGGAAATAGGGAAAACACATGTTGGAAGCCTTCCATCTTCTCAGCCAAGTCAGAAGTGAGGGCCTGAGGACAGGTGAGATGAGCTCAGGAATGAAGTAAAAGACGAACATAAAGCTTGTTATTGAGATAAGAAGAGACAGACATAAGATATAAGTATGTAGGGAAATGAATTGTCTATGTATATATCAGAGATGCAGTGTGTATGTGTTTAAAAAAATTAATACATTGTTATAAAATACCATCACCCAGAAATAAACATTAGGTGATATTAGAGCAGAAAAAGGGCTTCCCAGGTGGCACTAGTGGTAAATATCCCACCTGTCAGTGCAGGTAGATGCCGGAGACAAGGGTTCGATCCCTGGGTCAGGAAGATCCCCTGGAGGAAGGCGAGGCAACTCACTCCAACATTCTTGCCAGGAGAATCCCATGGACAAAGAAGACTGGCAGGCTACGGTCCATAGGGTCACTAAGAGTTAGACACGACTTAAGCAACTCAGCATGCATGCACGCATGCACAGTGGAAAAATCTAAAAAAGTCAGTTTTTAACTGGATAATGGGGCAGAAGTGTGAGATAATTAGCTGATAGAGTCTTTGGAAGGGTATGTGTCCTTTGCCAGAACAACAGAAGTCACAGGGACACCACCTTTGGGGCTTTAGGCATTAAATTTGATGTGGAAAAAAATCATGAAATTCAAGAGATGGACTCCTATAACTTTACATAAGTGGAGACCTTGATGTGAATTAATGATCAGAGTGGGACAGTAGCTAACAGAGATGAGTGAGAGGAAGAAAAAGAACAAGGCAAGTGCTAGTGACTGGAGACTTGGGGCAAAGCTTTTCAACTGTTCAGTGAGACAAAGAAGTCAGGGAGAAATAGAACAAGAAATGCATCAGTTTCACGATCAAGAACCTGGAAAACTATCCACTGACTTTCTTTAAATTTTGGCCTTGCTTTCACAATTAATTTTGAAATGGATTATCCCACAAGACCACAAATTATTGCTCAGAGTGTCCTCTAAAGTGCTCATAACAAGATAGAGAAAGACTATTTTTCCCCCCATAACAAGATAGAGAAAGTGTTCAGGAGTAGAGTCTATGCAGGACTTAAAAATTAAAAAAAACAAAATACCCCAAATTTGCTACTAAAGCCTTTATAAAACGCTTCTTTTACTTTCATTGTTTTGGTTTGCCATGTTGGATTCACTTCATTGTTTTTCACCAGACAATTTCTACAGGCTTCTAAGACAAGAAGATTCTCCTTCCCAGATGTGCTTCCTGCCAATATATATAGAAGCAATATTTTTGAGTGTAATATTCCCTGAAATTATCTTGGCATTTTTGCTGAGAGACAGATTAAACTGGAGAAAGGCTGACCAACAACAGCCCAAGAGGACAATATTCTTGAATGGATTGTATGTAAGTCTTGGTTTTTTATTTTGAAGCTCTGTATTTTTAATGGAGGCTCTTAGTTTTCTTGCCATCAATGTGTAAAACAACCTAACAATAGAAATAATTACAGCAGTTTTGTTCATAAATTAAATATTCTGGGATCGTTATTGGAGTATATTTTTTCAGCACCTTTTGTGCATGGACGAAATGTCTTGGGGTCATTAGAGTGTATTTACTAAGGACTCTCCCTTCCTGGGCTTTGTGTATGGCTGAGGGATAGATAATAAACAACAACACACTGAAATGCTCTTATCCAACTTATACTGACAGAATAATGCAGGCATATTGATGAGAATTCTTTGGATGCAACTAAAATATGTATTAATCACAGTTGTTACATATGATTGGCAACATACCGCAAAGTAGGGAAGTGACATTTCAGTATTTGGTTCCACATTTTAATGCTGCTAAAATGAAATTCTATATCAGTTCTATCCCCAATTATTCTTACAACCACTTAGAGAGAGCTTTCTTTCTCTGAAATATTTTTCCTGCCTCTCAGTGCATAACAGAAAATTATTCTGCATCTCATCCAAACTTAAAAAAAAAAATCCCAGTTTTAAGTGCATGCTTAAATGGTGCCAAGAGAAAACTCAAAATAGAAGCCTCAGGACAGAGAGAACTCATTTTGTTCAGTAAGTTGAAATGTAGTATTAGAGGTTAAAATAAGCCCAACTGATGATCCAGGTTAGGATTCAAAATTTCAAGTTGATACTTTCAAGGGGTGGGTAAGAAAGAAGGAGCAAACACTTTTGGCAGGAAGTTTTCTGGATCACTGTCTTCTGAAGACCTCCACACGCGGATGGTAAGCGTGGGGGCAGGCAGTGTTGCTAGGTGGGGTTGACTCAAATTTTTTTTTTAATTTTGTGACTGTTGTTGTCAACTGCATTTATCATCAAACAAACAATCATCATGGAGCTACTATGATGTGCTCGGCACTATGTTGTAAGTGCAGCTAAAAGCTGAGATGATGAGGCCCAAACTTCCATCCTGGGTGAACTAGGAGAGGAGTTTGTGGGTACTGGAGGGAGCATGCAGGAGGTAGGCTCAGCAGACACCAGGCTGAATAGGATCTGCCAGAATCATCTCATGCAAGGGCAGCCTGCTGTATGCAGCCTCTCTCACTGCAGAGTAACCCTGAGAGAAGCAAGCTCGTTCACTTTAACAGAATGATCAGAGTGATACTGCTTGGCACACAGTGGCTCCTTGGCAGCCTTCTCTGTCCACCACCCGTCTGCCTTTACAGATAGAATTAATGATGGCGAATCTGTGTGTCAGTATCTCTCAGACATGCTTCAAATCTACAGAGACCTAAACCAAGCTACCTATCTCTGGTAGGATGGAAAAAAAAAACAAAAAAACCCCACAGAGTGCTTATCAGTCTCCAGAAGTCACTTTCATATTTACCTGAAAATAATCTTAAGCAGGAAATATCAAGAAATTTCAAAGCTAAGGATACCCCTTCACTTCTGTTTTGCTAGAATGACAAATTACAGTAAATATTCTGTAAGCCCTGAGAACCCGCTGACTGTGGGTTAAAGGTATGTATCTATGAGCTGAAGATAGAAAGTTTGATGTTACTGTTGAAACTCAACCCTATTCTCTTTCTCATTTCATCATTATCAGTGAAAATGAGTTTCTGCAGCATGTTTCAGAACAGAAAACGCTCTTGGGTCACAGAGTTACAAGAAATTCATTCTAAGCTTCTATACAAAGCATTTTGCAATTTAGTAGAAGAGTGAAAAAGTTTTTTGCAGCTCTAGAGTGTATATACATGTACCTCCTAAGTCTATTCTTTCAATTCTCCTTTCCATGGTGTAATTGGAGAAGGGAATGGCAATCCTCTCTAGTATTTTTGCCTGGAGAATTCCACGCGCAGAGGAGCCTGGTGGGCTGCAGTCCGTTGGGTCACATAGAGTCGGACATAACTGAGTGACTAACACACACACACACAGTATAATTGCCTCCTGGCTATTCTGTTTGGATGTCTCCAAGTTGTCTGAGGTGCACCTCTGGACTTGAACTCTATGTCTTCCCTCTAAACATGCTCTTTCTTCTGCAGAAAACAGCTTAGGTCATGGGTCAGGCCCCTTAGCATGCACACAACACCTTAGCAAACTTCTACTCATCTTCCACAACCTTAGCCTAAATATCACGTCCTCTCTTGTGCCTTTCCAGCTCTCCCAAGTGAAGTGAGTTGTTTTTGTCCCTATTTTCTCATGTAACTTTTAAAAATACTTTCACTATTTTATTTACATACTGTGTCATGACTGTAAACGCCTCAGATACAGGACTCTTCCATGTTCTTTGTAACCTTCCTGCTCTAAGTGAGGCACGGCATAGTTTACACAATGAAGATGTTTATTGAATCAATTTATATACATCTGCTACTGTTTCTGTCCTTGGGCTTCATGCATACATTTATCAAGGGCAAGGCATTTTGTTTTGCCATATTCTGAATGTCATTCACAAGCTGTGTGATCATGGTTAAGTCTCTTAAACACTTGGATTCAGTTTCCTCATTTATAAAACATAGAAGGGATGTGATTTTTTTCTTTAAATGATAATAATAATAATAACAGCATATACATATTCTTTCAAGTTTTTTCTTCCTCTTGACAAGCTGTTTTTAGAGGTCTGACTCAGAAGGATAGTTGAAGACAATAAAAGAGTTTTTTTTTTTTTTTTATTCTGAAGGAAAAAGATCTTAGGGGCAGCAGAGGAACTGTCTTCAACTATAAAAGCGGCTTTCATGTGGAAGAAGGACAACCATGTGACTACAGGAGCCAGAACTAGGACTGGTGAGTGAAGATTATTTAAAAGCACCTCAAATATCAGATCACGTTTGCTGTATGTTGTCTTGGTCTTATGTCCCAGAAGTAAGGACATCGGGTCAAGAAAAAGACCTCTGCCACTCCCCAAACTTGGAGACTTACATCAGCTTTTCAACACTGTATTTTGCCAGATGAAAAACAAATGAAGCAACATCAAAAAAGCAAACGGATTTTCTACTATGAGCATCATTTCATAAAACAATAGGTAAGTTTACAGAAAAACAGGAAAGACATAAAAAAAGAATAGGTCTTTTGGGGGTAAGGACAAGAGTAACTTTACGATGATACACACACACCCTAAAACTTTACCAAGATGTACACACACTAAATTTTTGCTTAGATCTTGAAAATATCAACACTGATTCAATGAGTCTGTGGGTCAGCCTTTGATTTTCCATGTGCTAAGCTCCCTTTAAACCTGATGTTAAATATAAGGGGTCAAGGTACACATATACATAGAGATTTGCATATATACATATATATTTAATTTGGAGGTTTTTATAGTTCTAAGAGGGCTTCCCAGGTGGCGCTAGTGGTAAAGAACCTGCCTGCAATGCAGAAGACATAACAGATGTGGGTTTGATCCCTGGGTGGAATAGATCCCCTGGAAGAGGATATGGAAACCCACTCCAGTATTCTTGCCTGGAACATCTCATGGACAGAGGAGACTGACAGGCCACAGTCCAAAGGGTCATAAAGAGTCAGACACGACTGAAGCGACTGAGCACACACACACACAGATCTAAGAAGGCATTATTCTTCAAGTATTAAAAATTATGTAACCTGATGTATGGAGGAGGACATGACAACCCCATTCAGTATTCTTGCCTGGAGAATCCCATGGACAGAGGAGCCTGGTGGGCTATAGTCAATAGGGTCGCACGGAGTCCGACACAACTGAAGCGACTTAGCACACGTGCAATGTGATGTATAGTCATATTACTTTGACTTACTTTCTGTTGTCAGTACATTATGTTTTGGGCAAGATCCTTGATTTTGACATACCCTCCTGTATCCTATTATCCCTTGAATCTGTAAAATGGATCAGTGTTTGTTCTGAAATTCTGGGTGTATATATAATGCTGGGCTGTTAGTGTGCTTCGAATTGTAGCTTTAGGGAAAACTTACTGAACAGGACTAGTGTACACTAGGCCAGGAGACCTTTTCTTTCTCTTGTTGCTGTGGTTTCCTGCTTAATATTGGGTTGCTCCTGCCCTGAATCAGGGTCTAGGATGAACCCACACAAGTGTGGCTCTCCCGAGGGTGGGAGAGGTGAGTGTCGGGTTGATTGTCCTGAGACAGTAGCTGAAAGGAGAGCCTCTTAGGCAAGGGGGAGAACCACTGCTTGGATGAAAGGGTAGAGCATTAAAGCCAAAGAGGAAGACGGACCTCTGTGCAGGTTAAGATTCATCCAGTAAATTATAAGGAAGTTTGGATTCCCAAGTTTATGAGACTTGGTGGTTAATTTGACAGCTTACAGGAAGGCTGACATGCAGAGCCCAAGTTTCATAAAGTAGTAGTACCAGTAAATATGGAGTTTGCATGGTCACATTTTCTTTTTTTGCACTGTCACATGTGTTCAATTTCTCCTCAACGTAAGATACTTTAACAGAAGGTGCTTCTAGAAGCAGCATTTTATTTTTCTAGGCAACTAGGCTATACTCAGGAAGTTACATTTAACATCTTGTAGTCATAAATATAGAGCACCTTCTGTCTTCCACTCAAGGCTACTATAAAGATGTGACATAAATAAAGACTTTGAATTAAAATTCTTAATAACTATTATGCATTATTAAAGTAACCTACTTTGTGACGATAAGGAATTTGTCATGCTAAATGTCATTTTTGAGTTATAAAAACAATTAAGGGTAGTCATAAATTGAGAAGTATGTGTACATATAGTTGTATGTCTCAAATACATCTGAAAAATTAGGAATGCTGGATTCCTTTCTGGAATCAAAGAGTAAGATACAATGAGTGAATTATTTCCCTTTTCCCTTCTAAATAATACTTCAATTGAATGTGCAAAGTTGGTGTATTATTCTCTCATCTCATGTATTGGTTTGAGAAGAACTTTTCACAAACTCTTTCCAGAAATTAGACTAATGACCGCAGTAAAATCACCCAAAGCTGGTCTAAAGCCGAGGAACTGCATTTATTGCAATCTTGATGTGTATCTCATGGCAGCACAACCACGGGACTAAGGTTTAATGCTTTGCTAGAGTTACCCAGAAACCCCCAGGGTTCAGTCTGACACCCTAGAGAGATGCCTTGAAGAGATGCTTTCCTGAAGACTTTGAATCTTAACCCCTTAGCTTCCATCCATAGAGCTCAGACGTCTTAAGTTTCCATTCATGAAAACATAGCACAATCCTTTGTCTTCCTCAGAAACGAAATTCAAAGGGAAAGAAGTGGTTTTTAGGTCTACTACCGTATTCCTTAAAGAAGAGAATATTGTCTTTAGCGAGGTTATCTCTGCTGCTGCTGCTGCTAAGTCGCTTCAGTCATGCCCAACTCTGTGCGACCCCATAGACGGCAGCCCACCAGGCTCCTCCATCCACAGGATTCTCCAGGCAAGAATACTAGAGTGGGTTGCCATTTCCTTCTCTGGAGGTTATCTCTACCCATGTGAAATTGAGATTTTTAAGGGAAAGAGCTGGGTACTTCAAGTAATGAATCAGGGCAAGAATGTCCTTTGATCTGAAATGCTCAAATTAGTGAGGTAGGTGTTGGTAGGTGTGCGCATATTGTTTTCCCTTCTCTGTGGCAGGTGGGAGTGGTTTTTGTATTAACTGTTTGACTAACTGCCCCATTCTCTGCCTCAATGTGGAAACCGTCCATACCCCTTGACTTAATGGTCTCTGTTTCTCTTCCAAAGAATTATAAATTATTGGAACTCTCTTATAATCTTTTCCCACAGTATTTCCTTTGGATGTGGCAGCAAGTAGCCTATCAATCCCACGTTGACCCGGACAGTGATTCTGTGATTGTTGTCGTTGGAGGCACCTCCAGACCCGGGTTTTGTGACTCACAGTCAGGCGCTCGCCCTCCCACACTGCCTTGTGGGATGTGTTCTTCAATGCCTAAAATGACACAGAAACCACTCAAAGCTAGCAGGACCAGTTCTCCTTGTAAAATCATCCTATCTTACTGATGGAGGTCTAAGAACTCAGGATAAAAATTAAACTCAAAGCCAACCGTTGAAAGATCTTAAGGGGGCAGGAAGGAAGGTCTGCCTGACATATGAACACTTAGAAATATTTACCTCTACTGACAATTTATCTGTTCCTATTTTTTCCCTAAAGCACCCTCTTCCTGCTATGTCAGAGTCAGTACTATTTGTGAAGCATGGCAACTATTTTCCTTCCTCTCCAACCAGATTCCCAAAGTGGCTGAACTAATATTAATCAGAGACTGCCCTGGTTATTGTGTAAGGTATAGATTAAGCTAGCAGCCTAGTGTGAGAAGAATATCTGTTGGTTTCTCTCTGCAGTGCACGTAGGAGGAGGCCATGGCCTGGCAGATAATCCATATCTATTAGGGCAAAAATCAATGTACCAAATCAGGTAATGCCCTGATTGGATTTTCTCTACAGCAGAACACGGCGTTGCCCAGAGGAATCACCACTGGTCAGTTTCCTCCTTCAAATGTGAGGCCTGGCTGCAGGACAGCCTGTTGCCCCCTTATTCCCTGGACAGCATGTGGCAGGAGCTCTATCATTCTCCAAGCCCACACCGTCATGGGTTTAGACGCTGAACCTCATCTGCAGGTGTCCTTAATTTTCACTTTTATTATGTTTGTGTGTCATTCTGAGGTCAGACATAAAATGCAATATGGGGTTGATAAATCAACTAGATAAGTAAGGAGGAATTGACAATATAATTTCGGCAGATTAGCCATGGCATTTATAACACTTAATTAACTGAATGATGTTGAAGCTTCACAGACTCCTCCTAAGAGCATATAAATGTGTATTGGTCATTATAGTTGTAGATGGAAACGTAGTAAGAATTTATACGGCACATACTAAATACAGACCACTAAGCTGAATCCTGTACAGTTCTTTTATTTCTGAAGTTTTTCATGTCATGTACATTTTTGAGGTTCTAGCAAACATTTGCTGAAAGAATGACAATTTGGCTTTTCCTTAATTGAGTAGATGATTCTCTAATTTTGACTGTTATTTATGCTGTGTTATGTTATAAATCATTTTAGAAAATAATGTATAGTGATGGTAGCTGTATTTTCACTTGCATTTTCTTCTTCATATAAGTGATTTAAATAAATAAATAAGAGCTGGGATAGATGTTTCCTGTCTTTCAAAAAGAATTAGAACTTATCAATTAAAAAAAAGGATCAGGAGATTTAAGCATCTTGCTATGGTTTGCAATTTAGGAAGACTCCCTGAGCCCACAAATTTAGGTAGCAATTGGTGATTCCAGACTTCAGCCCATTTTCACCTTTGTCCTCTCTTGAGAATTTACTGCTCCTTCTGGTTATACAATCTCCAGATTGACGGGATTTGGAGAGGTCAGACAGGATTGCTTTGTCATGGAGATTAAGCAAAAGCAAATTAATTCCCCTAACTGTGGGTGCTAGGGTAGGTGGGAGAAAATTTATGACTGAATCATTTCCCCTCTCTGAAATAATAAATATTCTTCCCCGAGAGAAACCTTGTGCATTCAAAGTACTTTCTGTGAGTGCTTTGAACACGACTGCAGTTAGTGGAAAATTTTCCTTAATAATATGTATTTTTCTCCCTTCAGAGGAAAGCAAAAGGGTCTATAACTGAATAAAAACCCCAGCCTCTAACCTTCTGATGTCCTTTGGCAGCTTAACCATGTATCTCTCGCTTTGGTCTAAACAACTCAGTTGGAAGGTTGAGACCCGACATTTTGCGATGAGATAGAACTAGAATCTAGCTTTTCAGATGGGGATAAGGTCACTTGCAAAGGCCCTGGTGACAGGTCTCAGTGCCAGGGATCAACATGTCTTCCAGAGGCTAGGATCTTGAGCAGATAGACCAGACTTTTTCCAGGAACAGTGATGGGCGAGCCAACTCAGGATGCTCCACGTTCCAAGATAAACGGCAGTTGGGGGAGGGTCACAAACACCTTGTAAACAGAAAGAAATTTCTAGTTTTTTCCACAACACAAGGAAACAGAGTGGCATTAGAGTACAAGGGCTTCCCTAGTGGCTCATAGGATAAGGCGTCTGCCTGCAATGCGGGAGAGCTGGGTTCGATCCCCAGGTCGGGAAAATCCCCTGGAGAAGAAAATGGCAACCCACTCCAGTACTCTTGCCTGGTAAATTCCAGGGACGGAGGATCCTGGAAGGCTAAAGTCCATGGAATTGCAAAGAGTCACACATGATTGAGATACTTTACTTCTCAGAGTACAATATCAATTGAGAAAATAAAATGCAGTAATGATAGTCATTACTGCATGGAAAACTAAAACTATGACTGTTACTATAAAGGAAGACTAACCAATGACTAACCAACTAAGCAGATAGAAATTTGCCAAGAAATTCATTAAATCAATAAGGAAGCACATAACCTGCACTTTTGCAATATATTGGTAGTTGGGTTTTTTTTTCTTGTATTTATTTATTTTTTTAAATATCCCAGTGTATGCAGGTGGTCAATGCTAAGAGGTCATCAGGTTCCACCTTTCTTTTTTTTAAAAAATTAATTAATTCATTAGACTGCACTGCATCTTCATTGTGATTTCCAGGTGGCGCTAGTGGTAAAGAATGCTCTTGCCAACGCAAGAGACTAAAGGGAAATGGGTTCAGTCCCTGGGTCAGGAAGATCCCCTGGAGGAGGGCACAGCAACCCACTCCAGTATTCTTGCTGGAGAATCCCATGGAGAATCTCATGGACAGAGAAGCCTGGTAGGCTCTAGTCCATGGGGTCACAAAGAGTTGGACCTGACTGAAGCGACTTAGCACGCATGCCCAGGACTTCAGTGCTGCACTGGGGCTTTCTCCAGTTGTAGAGAGTGGGGGCTACTCTCTAGCTGCATTGTGTAGGCTTCTCATTGCAGTGGCTTCCCTTGTGGAGCATGGGCTCCAGATAACTGAGATTCAGTAGTTGCTGCTCAGGGACACCATAGCACGGGCTCAGTAGTGTGGCACATGGGTGAGACTGCCTGCAGCTTGGGGAATCCTCCCGGACCAGGGACCAAACCCACGTCCCCCACAGTAGCAGGCAAAGTCTTTACCACTGCACCACTAAGTAAGTCTGTTAATTTCTCCTTTAAATTAAAATTAGTTGCTGTTTCCTTACTGTGTTATTTCCTTAAATCAATTTGCAACTCTCACGCCTGGAGACTTTTAACTCCTTTTCTTCTGACCATATTGAGTCGAATCACATTCCAGAAAGCTTGAGTGATTCTCCAGGATTAATAAGGCACCAAGCTATACATTCTACCCTCACTGTTGACTGAATCATCCCAACACTGTTCTGAGATGGTTTGCTGCTGTTGTTGAGTCGCTCAGTAGTGTCTGACTGTTTTCAACCCTATGGACTGTAGCCCACCAGGCTCCTCTGCATGGCTCCTCAGAGATTTAAGTTTCTTTCTTCAGAGATCTTTTTAGGCAATTTATCAGAAGAGCTTTCATGAAATGCTTCCTGTTGTAACCTGGCTTCCTTTTACCACTTGGGACACTCAGAGCAGATTCCTGGTGCTCAGAGAGGCCAGTGAGAGTGAGGAGCCTGGAAGCTTAAGCCTCACGGGTCTCATAAGTCACTCTGGCCCCTTCATTGTGGCTCCGGGTGAGACTTCCTTGCCCTGAACTTCAGTTCTATAGAACCATAACTGAGGAACTTCCCTGGTGGTCCTGTGGGTTAAGCCTGTGCCTTCCAATGCAGGGGGTGTGGGTTTGATCCTTGGTAGGGGAACTAAGATCCCACATACCTTGTGACCAACAACAACAACAAAAAACAAAACCCCAAAATGTAAAACAGAAACAATATCATAACAAATTGACAAATTCAATAAAGACTTAAAAAAAGGTCCACATTAAAAAAAAAAATCTTTAAAGAAACAAGAACCATTACTGAAAGAGAAAGAATGAGGAGAGAGAGGGAGATAGAAACTGTATTTGGGTATGTGAAAAGAGAGACTGTGTGCATGTGTGTGTGTGTGTGTAGGTGTGTAAGAGAGAGATTAATTCAGACCATTCCCTCCAGCCTGCCAGTCCTCTCTCCTCTGGCGCAGAACTCTTTCCTTCCTGACATTTTATATGCTGTTATTTACTGACAAACTGAGCTGCAGGAGAATTGAATGCATTTACGGTACTTCCTATCATATCTTGGGGTGTAGTCAGGCATGAGTTGATTAAGCACCTTGGGATGGGGCACATCAGAGAGGTAAAGACCTAGACCACACCCAGGCAGGCCTAGGAGGCCCTGGAGGGCGTGCAGGCTGCTAGGCAGAATGTGGTGTTGAGAGGGTGAGGAGACAGGCAACGATGTCATCTGGTGAAGCTGAGAGCATCAGGGAGGTCACCGCTGGAATAATATCTGTCTTGAAGGAACAATGAAACCAGCACTGTGGCTTTCTTTTCCTTAAACAAGGGGTTTTCCCAGGTGGCTCAGTGGTAAAGAATCTGTCTGCCAATGAAGGAGATGTCAGTTCAACCCCTGGATCAGGACAATCCCCTGGAGGAGGAAACGGCAACCCACTCCAGTATTCTTGCCTGGAGAATCCCATGGACAGAGGAGCCTGAGCTCCAGTCCATAGGGTGGCAACGAACTGGACACGACGACTGAGCTCGCAGATGCTGAGGGCCCAGCAGCCAGCGGCCAGCAAGCACCGCCTCTAGTGACAGAGCGCCACCTGGAGTTTGGTGAAAGAATTTCAATCCCTAGGGAAGTTCCTGGAACCAGTGTCATAAATTTTTTTAAAAAATTAATTTTAATTGGAGGCTAATTACTTTACAATATTGTGGTGTTTTTTTTTGCCATATATTGACATGAATCAGCCATGGGCGTACATGTGTCCCCCAGCCCGAACTCCCCTCCCACCTCCCTCCCCATCCCATCCCTCTGGGTGGTCCCAGTGCTCCAGCTTTGAGTGCCCTGTTTCATGCCTCGAACTTGGACTGGTCATCTACTTCACATACAGTAATACACATGTTTCCATGCTATTCTCTCAAATCATCCCACCCTCGCCTTCTCTCAGAGAGTCCAAAAGTCTGTTCTTTATATCTGTGTCTCTTTTGCTATCTCACATAGGGTCGTCGTAACCATCTTTCTAAATTCCATGTATATGTGTTAATATACTGTATTGGTGTCTTTCTTTCTGGCTTACTTCACTCTGTATAATAGGCACCAGTTTCATCTACCTCATTAGAACTGATTCAAATGCGTTTTTTAATAGCTGAGTAATATTCCATTGAGAGTCCCTTGGACTGCAAGGAGATTCAACCAGTCCATCCTAAAGGAAATCAGTTCTGAATATTCATTGGAAGGACTGATGCTGAAGCTGAAACTCCGATACTTTGGCCACCTGATGCGAAGAACTGACTCATTTGAAGAGACCTTGATGCTGGGAAAGATTGAAGGCAGGAGGAGAAGGGGACGACAGAAGATGAGATGGTTGGACGGCATCACTGACTCAATGGACGTGAATTTGAGTAAGCTCTGGGAGTTGGTGATGGACAGGGAGGTCTGGTGTGCTGCAGTCCATGGGGTCGCAAAGAATCGGACATGACTGAATGACTGAACTAAACTAAATTGAATATTCCATTGTGTATATGTACCACAACTTTCTCATCCATTTGTCTGCTGGTGGACATCTAGGTTGAATAAATTTAAGAATACATTTGAATCGGTTCTACTGAGATGGATGAAACTGGAGCCCATTATACAGAGTGAAGTAAGCCAGAAAGAAAAACAACAATACAGTATACTAATGCATATATATGGAATTTGAAAGATGGTAACGATAACCCTATATGCAAGACAGAATAAGAGACACAGATGCATAGAACAATTTTATGGACTCTGAGGGAGAAGGTGAGGGTGGGACGTTCTGGGAGAATAGCATTGAAACATGTATATTATCATATGTGAAACAGAACACCATTCCATGTTCGATGCATGAGACAAGGGCTCAGGGCCGGGGCAATGGGATGACCCAGAGGGATGGGATGGGGAGGGAGGTGGGTGGGGGGTCCAGGAAGGGGAACACATGTAAACCCATGGCTGATTCTTGTCAATGTATGGCAAAAACTATTACAATATTGTAAAGTAATTAGCCCCCAACTAAAATAAATAAATTTATAAAAAAAAAAGAAAGAAAAAAAAAAAGAATTATTGGGAGAGGAATCTGGAAAGGGATCCATAGATTGATTGAAGTGTTAGAAACAGGATCAAAGTCCAAGACTAGATCCTGGAAAGACTAAGAAGCAGCACATGGAGACCAGATGTGTTATATTTGGGGGCTAGAGGCATCTACCACTTACTCTCTGTGTAAGTTTGAAAAAATTGCTTAATTTCTTTGGGTGTCCTTGGTCTCTCTTTTCATTCTGTTTAAAATAATGATGTCATAGGTTTTGATGACTAAATGAGGTAACATCTAGGTGCATAATACTGACTTAAACTATTTGGGGATAGGAACCAGTTCTTATTCTGATTTTTTTTTCCCCTAGTGCCCGATGCTGAGGCTGGTGTACAGTAGACCTTTTAATATAAATGTGTTAAACTGTGCCACATCACCTACCAGGTGACTGACATACGGATATACTTAAATTAATAAGATAGCTAAATTGATCTACGCGTGCGTGCATGCTAAGTCTCTTCAGTCGTGTCTGACTCTTTGTGACCCTATGGACTGTAGCCCACCAGGCTCCTCTGTCTGTGGGGATTCTCCAGGCAAGAATACTGGAGTGGGTTGCCATGCCCTCCTCCAGGGGATGTTCCCGACCCACCTTGAACCTGTGGCTCCTGCACTGTAGGCGGATTCTTTACCACTGAGCCCCAGGGGAAGCCCAAATTGATCTATAGAGATCCATAAATCTCGCATTTGTGTATAATTCTCTTATCTATATACTAATCTACTGTCTCTCAGTTTTTGAAACTGAGTATAAGGTTGGGGCCAGAGAAGTGTAAGTGGCAACAATCCTCAGTCAGAGTGTGAGCCTTGAACTCTTAAATTCCTCCAGGCAAGCTCAGGGCTGCAGATGTGGGTGAGGAAGCCCTCAGGCAGACAGAGAGGAAAGACTCCGAGATGAGGACTGGGCACTGTGACATGTTTGTCTGAAAACACCATCTCCACTGAAACAGAGTTAAAACCAAAAAGTTTAGGGCGATTTTCCTCAAGAATTTATTACTATTTATTTTCATGCTTTTAACTGTTTTTTAAAAAATGAGGCTCAGCTCCTGTCTCCCTATGAGAAGACTCCCGTTACGTATTCATTGAGCTTCGCGTTTTCCTCTTTGCCCTGAAGGCACCTTTTGCAAGGGATAATGAAGCCCTCCCACCGATTCTCTATTTTAATCGATTTTTTGGTGTTTCTTTGATCCAATGAAGTGTAGAGTTGCCCTGTACTTCTTGGGGTTTAAGTTCGATCTTGAGTGATGGACGGCTTGGTCAACATCAGAGAGCATGGCGTGGGCTGGAACCAAGGGCGTGGGTCACAGATAAGCCTGAGTCGGCCTCATGGCTCTGCCATTTACTATTAATAAATGTGGGTGGGGAAGATCCCCTGGAGGAGAGCATGGCAACTCACTCCAGTATTCTTGCCTGGAGAATCCCCATGGGCAGAGGAACCTGGTGGACTACAGTACATAGGGTCGCAAAGAGTCAGACATGACTGATCCTACACTTGCTACTTCTCTTCTTTAAAGTCTCAGTTTACTCGTTGGTAAAAAGGGTTAAAATAAAGGTACCTACTGAGTAGGGTTATTGTGGTGCTTGAAGGAGATCACACCAGCAAAATATTCAGTACTGTGCGTGGGACCGTATATATGGTTCATTCGGTTTTGCTGTTTATATACGGAAGGTAGAAGGGAAGGATGTATGGGTGAGGACAACCGTCTAGATCATGGTGGGGATCAAGAAGGAGTCTGGTGTCCCTCTGGGTTGGTTTGCAGAGAGTATGGGGCTCAGAGGAGTGGTGAGAAGTGCAGTTTGTGCAGAGGGTAGGATTGGTTAACAGAGGGCTTTAGAAGCTAGTCACAGAGGTTAACTGGATATAGAAAGTCCTGAGGTTTTTGAACATATTATCTTGCAAAAATAGTACCACAATAATTAAGAATTTCCTTTTCAAAACCATGAAATTCCTTTTAACCTTTCCAGACTCTGTAGAGTAAGAATGCTTGCACTCATTTTGAAGATGATGATGTTGTGGCCAAGCGAGATAAAAACTGGCCCATTGTCTTCTTGTAAATTCACCTCACCTCTTAGGTGGGCATTAAATCAGCATGTGTTAGGGTAACACAGAGGGGGGATAGGAGACAGCCTGTAGAAAGTATTTTACAGAGAAGTATTCAGCAAATACTGATTCCCCTTGGTTCTGTCTTAGTGTTCAAAACTGGGTTTCTGCCTTACTGTCATGACCGAGCTCCAGCTTTGCCCATCTCCATGGAATTCTTTGGTCCTTCCATGCCTGTGTCTGTGTGGATCCCCTCTCAGAGCCTGATAACTTTCAAGACTGAGTATCTGCCTCTGAACCTGGCCTTGGCTGTGACTACGCTTCCTTCTCGACTTTTGGGTGGAGCTGCTGGCCTCTGCTGGCCTGCCTGTCTACTTGGATCATTACATGTTACCCTGCCCTAGCCTCTTGCCAGGAAACCCCGTCTGATAGTCCCTTGATGTGACTTCCTGCCTGGAAATTCATCCAAGTATCTGTATCCAGGTGGCAGGTGGGCCAGGTTCCTGGACCCTGAGCTCTATCAGCCTGATCTGTCCCTCTTTTTCCAGGTTGCATCTCCAACAGCAGAGCTTGTTGAAAGTAGAGATGCTTGGGCTTCATTCTGAATAGACCAACTGAATCAGAAGCCCCCATGGAGTGGGCCTGGGTCAGAGGAGGAGGATGTTGCTCCAGCTGTGTTGCAGGAAGCCCTCCAGGGAACACTGATGTAGGTACTTTGACTACAGGGCCTCTAAGGCCTATCGCCAGTCAGGAAGCCTAGGGCTCACTCCCAGTTAGGTCAGGTTCATAAATTAAGTTCAAGTCAGCACACTTTGTTTCCTAGGAGTTTCTAAAACTACCTCTTCAACAGAAAAATTGTTTAATGTCCCCTTCATATCTGTTCTGGATAAACCCGTCTTATCAGTCTCACCTGGGAACTAGAAGTCCTGCAGGATAGCTGGGACGCTTTCCTGCTTCTGCCAGTAGCATTTTAACTTGTTCTCGTTCTGAGGTACCTGTGAGGCAGGCCTCTTGCCATGTTTAAAGGCTGCCCTTGCTTACAGGCTTCCGGACCGGCGTTTGCTCTTTGCTATCACTGCCTCAACCTAGTGTCAAGTTTCCTCTTAGAAATGATCGCCTGTCCCCATTCAAAGCCACCTCTATCAAAGCCATCTCTGTGAACTCTTCTAAAGCATAATCTGGGACCAGCAGAGATTTAATGTCCTTTAAAACACCGTGAAAAAAAAGATAGTTTTGCCTAGATTGAATCCTCCAAATTCATTAGTTACTGGGCTAGGTCTTACCGATGCACTAAACCTTTTGTTGATGTACTAAAACTTTTTGAAAATTGGTTTTATAAACTGAGAACCTTGGAAATTTTTTAACATCTTCCTGTGAAATCACTTTAAAATTTTATATTTTTGTACATCGTTTTGCTGCATCTTTACATATGTCAGGGGGTACAGTGTATCAACACTAGTGATTTTATTCCTTTAGAGCATCTGTATCTGTGTACTTCAGAGAGCTCCTGTGATAATAGTCATTTTATTAGAGACCAATTTATTCCTTGACTATTTTATGCTACCCGAGAACAAGACAGATTTTGTAAGTTCTGGTTTCACAGACACGCCAGTTCCTAACATTTTCTGTATCATAGAAATCAACATTTCTGAATGCATAATGATAATAAGAATGTCTTAGATTCCCAGTATAAGCAAGAATATCCTGGCATATCATGAGGTCATCAGTTTGCAAAGTACATGAAGTGCCGAGATGGAATTAGATGTAATCACTCAAGCCATAGGTGGACAAGGGGCCTTGGAAAGAGATACAGTGTGTCACCATATCTCTGACCAGGTATATTATGGGTAGCTTGCCACATCAGCACCTTGTTTATCACAGTAAATATTGTCCCCACCTATCTATGCTCATGCTGCCCTATTCTGCTGCCCAGCTGTCCAGCCCGGCCAGGTCTGGAAGAGATTGAAGAAACAACTAAGTTGGCTTCAATTCTGGCCGTGCTGGATGTTAGCCACAATAGACAGCCCCACTGAACACGTTTAGGACATGGCAGAGCTTCCCAAGTGGCACAGTGGTAAAGAATCTGCCTGCAAATGCAGGAGATGCAAGAGACCAGGTTCAATCCCTGGTTCAGGAAGACTCCTGGAGGAGGAAATGGCAACCTGCTCCAGGACTCTTGCCTGGGAAATCCCAGAGAGGGGAACCTAGCAGGCTATAGTCCATGGAGTTGCAAAGAGTTGGACATGACTAAGTGACAGCACAGCATAGCATGTTGGAACATACAAGGGGATTTGTTCATTTGGCCATAACTCGTTCTCTCCCTAGTGCTTCTCCAAACCATTAAAAATATCCCTGGCATGACTCTAATACAACATGCAGTATTTTCATAAATTTGTAGACCCCTTTAAATGGAGCAGTGAGAAAAGACGTTGTTTCCTTATGTTTCAAGATGGAACATCTGGGGTTGGGGGTGGTCAGGATACAGTTTTGAATTAGGCTTACTATAGTGGACTTCCGTTTAATTCACAAAGGAAGCTGAGTAGGTGCTGGAAGAGTAACAGAGGTTGGGAGATGCTTAACAATTGGGAAGAACAGAGGTATGGTTTCCCTGGGCACTTCAGAAGGATAGTTCATATTTTCTCTGGAGACTATTTAAACTAAGTTCCAAAAACAATTTACATGTTCAACCTGCTTTATAATTTGTCAAAGAAATTCTGCAAGTTAATTCCTTAATTATTGAGCCTCAAAAGCGGTTAGTTACTCTTCTAACTATAGACCATAACAGTATATTAATTAAAGTGGCATTTGTTTTAAAATAATAACATGTATTTGAAATCTCTCATAATAATTTTGAAACAACAAAAGTGAAATAGGATGAAATGTCCAAAAATATGTATGCTACCTCTCTCTTACTTCATGCTAAAAAAAGTGAATTTAAAAGTAGACATTAGACTTCCAACTTAATAGAAGGCATGCTGAAAGCCAAAGTCATTTAGTTGTGTCCGACTCTTTGGGATCCCATGGGCTATACAGTCCATGGAATTCTCCAGGCCATAATACTGGAGTGGGTAGCCTTTCCCTTCTCCAGGGGATCTTCCCAACTCAGGGATCGAGCCCAGGTCTCCCACATTGCAGGCAGATTCTTTAACAGTTGAGCCACAAGGGAAGCCCAGATGGTGAGGTACCTTACTGGTCCTCTCCTAACATTCCAGGAAAATTCCTTTGAAAATGTACACGTACTTTTGTTGTTGTTGTTGCTCATTACAGCAGTTCTGATAATCAGGATACTGGACAAGCATATGCTGGGCTCTGGGAAGATTTGCACAAATTGCCACATCAGTGGTGCTGGATTGAGAAACACAGCCGTGGACTCTGTTTATTCCACCCTCTGTCTCGGAAAAGTACACGTCATCTGGCAGAAGACAGCAAAGAGCTCTCCGTGACTGTTACAGTCTGTTCCTAGCTCAGGGCTGCAAACCAGAAAGCTAGGCAACCACATTTCTTTCTGCATGAAGACAATATGTTTTAGGCAGTCCGAAGAGCCAGATTTCCTCCTCCTTTCTTTCCTCTCTCTTCCGTCTTGATTAGTGACTACAGGTCATAGTAGAAACGGCGCCAGATGTGTGATGCAGTGTGGGGAATGTTCGAGCGTAATTGGTGGGGGTACGTGGAACTGGGATTGTAAGTGTGACAGAGAGAGCAGAGCCTGGAAGCGTGAGTGAGCGAGTGTGTTTGTATGCAGGAGGGGGTGTGCAGGAGCTTCAAGACTTGTCTTTGGAAAGAGGTAATTGCAGACTGCGCCTAAGTATTTTACATGGTCAAGAGATTCTGGTGGTGAGAGAAGGAGGTTCATTTATTTATCTAGCAAGTATTTCTGAGTACCCACTATGTGCCAGAGGCTGTCTGTCTGGGTGGTAGAGAAACACCAGGGAAAAGGAGAATCTAGGGCCTAGTTCTTCTAGGGGTTAGGGGATGTGGGGTGGTAGGGTCGAGGTGGGGCAAGGAGACATACAAAAATAAGTAGACCATTGAAAAAGTATAATTTCTGATAATCATCAGTGCTTGAACATAATAAGATAGGGTGATGTGGCAGAATGAACAGAGGTCCTCAGACCAATACACAGTACACAGTGGCCCAAACATAGTCTGAGCCCGAGGCTGCAGTCCTTATCCAGAAGAAATCAGAACAAATAGGGTAGAAAAAACAAAGTTTGATTCTCACCACACTGTATTATGCAGGTACTATTACTGTCTTGTTTTACACACGAGAAAAATAACCTGAGACAATGCATGGCAAAGAAAAATTCCTAAGAGTATCTATACAAGCAGTTAATAAAAATTTGGAACTTGTTAACATTCATAAGTAATGAAATAAACACACTGATAATTAAAGGAATGAAATTGAAAATTACAATTAGATACCATTTTCAATCAATCAAATTTGTAAAGATTAAGAAAAAGAAAGACCAGATTATTGCTAGTAAGAGTGGCATAAATTTGACCCTCTCATTTGTTGCTGAGAAGAAGGTTAATTGGTGCAACTTTTAAGTAAAACTATCCTACTTGTAGAAATAAATCTCAAGGAAATTACCAGAAAAGCAAGTAAAATTAATATACTGGATGTTAATTGCAGTATTATTTATAAAATCCCCAAATTAGAAACAACCTACATCTCTGACAATAGGGAAAATACTTCATGTATGTGCAGTGCTTATTTGCTCAGTCATACACAACTCTTTGCTACCCCATGGACTGTAGCCTACCAGGCTCCTCTGTCCATGGGGCTTCTCCAGGCAAGAAAACTGGAGTGCGTTGCCATGTGCTTCTCCAGGGGATCTTCCCAACCCAGGGATTGAACCAAGGTCTCCCGCATTGCAGGTAGATTCTTGACCGTCTGAGCCACCGGGGAAGCCACTTCATGTATACAACCATTACATAATCATTAAAGATGATATTCATAAACATTTACTAATGACACGGGACAATGTTGTTAAAATATTAAATGAAAAGGTAGGCTAAAAGTTGTATACAAGGTGTGATGGAGTTTTGATAACAGAACCACCTGAGGTCCAAGACCTCACTAGAAATGACATTTCCAGCTTCCCTTGGCAAGGTGTGGTGCCACAAGCCAAGCTGTGGCCAATGCATGTTGCAGAAGTGATGGACACCACTTCCAGAACATCTTCCTAAAAGAAAGCGGCTTGCCCTCCGAGTCTTCTTTCTCCCTTTCTGTAGGTTGATGTATGATGCAGCAGTGGGTGAGCCGATTTTGACCGTAAGGACAAGAACAACACTCTAAGGAATGACAAAACAGTAAGATAGGAGCCTTGGTCCCTGAATGATCTTATGGAGTACAGCTTCTCCCTGCAACCAATCACAGGGAACTTTACCAAAAGAAATAAAATTCTATCTCTCTCTCTTTTTAAAAATCTAGGTTCTAGCAAGTGATACTGATGAAGAGAAGGAAGTAAAGTTGCCAAGGATAAAGACATGCTTCTCACTCTTCTGTTACTCTTTATTACCTATTGGCTTTTATACAACCACTTGCAGTATAAGAAGTTTACCCTTCTCCCCAGATTGGAACAATTTACTAATCTATAGGGATAAAGATCAGACAGAGCCAACTGGATAAATTAGCACACACTATCCCACACTGCATGCAAGGGACTAGGGCCATTGTGATTTGGTTTCTGTTTAAGCAGCTGAACTAATATCCTAACTAGCACAGACAGCAACTGTATAAAATACATTAACATTTTCATTCCTTATAATTATTTCATATTTAAAAATTCTAGTGGTCTTAGTAATAACACTGAGTAGGAAGTACTAATAGAAGTTTCATTAATAAAAGCAGAATGTTTAACATCGTGTGTCTGCTATTCTGGCAATCAGATATACATAT
This sequence comes from Giraffa tippelskirchi, assembly GCF_054371585.1. Classification (NCBI taxonomy): domain Eukaryota; kingdom Metazoa; phylum Chordata; class Mammalia; order Artiodactyla; family Giraffidae; genus Giraffa; species Giraffa tippelskirchi. The sequence continues at coordinate 32,324,682 of NC_137286.1, read as the reverse complement.
GTTTCAGACAAGTAACAGATGAAGTTGCAAAAAGGTGAAAGCTATGATTAGGTCTGTAAGCTAAAACTTGGTCTCAAAGCTTTAGAGTGTTAGTGGTGATTTTTGTTTTCCATCCTTGTCCCTTGCATCAGTATGGGATAGTGTGTGCTAATTTATCCAGTTGCCTTTATCTTATCTTTATCCCTATAGATTGATAAATTGTTCCAATTTGGGGAGAAGGGGAAGCTTCTTATACCGCCAGTGGTTGTATGAAAGCCATTAGGTAATGAAGAGTAAGAGAAGAGTGAGGGTCATATCTTCCTCTTTCACTTCTGTTCATCAGCATCACTTGCTAGAACCTAGATAAGCCTTCAGCATTTGCTCCTGGGAGGCTGCTAGAGACTGCTCTGAAATGTCTTATTCTAACAAAGGAAAAACTGTGGTAGAGAGGGAACAGGAGGTGAGATTGGGGGGTGAGGACATAGGGTTTATATCCATTTATATTGCAGACTGAATTATGAGCGGGTAAAGGTACCTAATAGAAGGTCAAGTCCAAATCCCAGCTTGGCAGAGACAATACTGGGTTAGTGTCAGGTAGGCTTTGAGATCTAGAGGAAGGGAATGAGGTTCTTCAGGGAGAGGATGGGGCAATGAGGAAAAATAGTGTCCTCCAAGAATATCTTTTCAAGTATAAGGTAGAGAAAGAGCAAGGACAAAAGCTCAACCTTTGGAGAAATCAGCTGGCTGGACAGAGACTGAAAAGCAAGCCCCAACCCCTGACTCAAGCAGGGAGCAAGACCGTGCCAGGTGGCATAGTGCCCTGTGGGTAGAGAGACAGACTCCAGGCATTCAAAGGGCTTAGGTGGAGGACATAAGAAAAGGTAAGAAATTCTCACATTTATTGAGCATCTAATGTTCCTTATAATTGGATTCTTACAGCAGTCCTGGGAGCACTCTTCACAGAAAGGTTTAGTGATTTAATCAAGATTATGAATTTATTAAGTAGAGGATTTAGGCTTGACTGAATCTAAACCTATATTCTTTCTTTTATGCTATTTTGGGGATTCTTCAGGGACTGCTGCCCAATTGCCCTTCCAGAAGTTGAGTGCTGGAAAAAATCAAAGATATTTCCCAATCTTGATGACTTGCAGGGTGAGAAATATTGGTCGATCCCCTGTAAGCTTCTTGTTAGTTCCCAGAGAGGGAAGAGGAAGCCTATCAACAGATGGGGAGCCACCTATATAAGAACTGAATATACTTACCTGGGAGGGTACCCAGGATATATTGAGTTAGTAAGAACAACAAGTGAACGGCCCTGACGGGCAGCAGAAGTCTGCACTCTACCCTGGCCACTCTCTCCTGCCAACTTCACTGTCACGTACATCAGCACAACGACGAAAAGCCACAGCAACGTGATCTCAAGCCATTCTTGGACATGCTCTTTTAGATTCTGCCAAATTAAAAAGTGCCCTCTGCAGAGCACCTTCCCCTGGATATCTTCGGCTTTCCCTTTCAGAGAAGTAAACATTAAGGCGTAGACACAGGTAACACCAATGGAAAAGCACAGGAACGATTTGAGGGACCACATGGTGAGCCAAGAGGAAATGGCTCCTGGTGCGCTGCTCTGCCCTGGCACCTGGAGACTGAGGACCAGCCAGGGCTGGGCCCTTGGTGATGTCACAGAGGCCCTGCCCCAGCCAGAACCCATGTGGCCATTGTGATGACTTCAGGGCGGAGGATAAGGAGGCTTGCAGGGGTCAACTGGTAGTAGGGCTTAAAGGAAGATGGTGACATTTCCAGCGGGTAGCTGCAAAAGAGTTGTGGGGTGACAGGATGCCATCTCCTTGCCAATGTATTCTTTCTGAACCTGGTGCTCTACTGGGAGGGCACCTCCCTCTTCTATTTTTATTTTTCCTTTTGTTAAATCCAGACACTGGATGAGCAGAGCAGACCCATGGGCATGTGCCCCTGTGGAGCGAGGGCCAAGTGGGAAAGAAAGATAGAGGCCATAAACTAGGAGCCGCTGTCTCAGAAGGAAAAAGGGAAAGACTTCCTCTGAAGAAGACTACATGTCCGATACCTTAACCCTACTCTAGATGGACCTTGTGAAATTTGTGTCTGGTGTGCAGAATCTGAAACTCGCCACATCAACCGTGGTAACCTCAACCCCCAAAATGTCGAGGTTCCTGCAGACGTATGAGTTCTGGGGCCACGAAGAATCTGACTGAGTAGTTTTATGAGTCAACGTAGGAGAGGAATTGTTGAGCGTTGACATACCTTATCCAAACTAATAAAACTATTCTGAACCAAAAAAAAAGAAAAGAGGAACAAAAAAGGTATACAAAAGGTACAAAAAAAAAAAAGAGGAACAAAAATGGTATACAAAAAAAACCTTTTCCCTGGGACAAGGTTAGGGAGGATGCATACCATTTAGTGGTTATTCTGGAGGAGAAGGTAGAATTGGGGAAGGGGTGGATGTGGTAAACTTCATCCCTCACACATTTCTTTATGGCTTGAATTTGGGGAGGATACATGAAGAATAGCCAGTGATAGACCATTATCTTTCTGGGCCAGAGGCAGAGAACGTTGAGCTGAGCTCATGTGTGATCCCAGACCGGTGTCTACACAGAAATACAGACATATACTGAAATCTGCTCCACTTAGGAGAGTCACTAAAATCTGCTCCAGGCAGAACTGCAGCTGGTAGAATAAGAATCCGATTTCTTCCATGCACCAGTATGTTCCAGCCAGTGTTTCTAGTAGCATTATTGTCTATCCTTCAACAATTCCCTTGACTCTATACTTCAGAATGACCTCTTGTTTTTCCCCTGAAGCAATTTGTTGTCACTTTTTCTTCCTCTCAATTTACATTTTAATGCTTAGTGGGTTCATGACACTGTACAATTCTTTATAATAGGTGCTGAAATACATGTAAAACTTTCATGAAATTTTTCATAGATGAATAAAAGTCAGTGTACTTGAGATGTCTTTGGCATGTAATATATGAATGAAATTAAATTCAGAAAATAATGGCAGAGAGGTTAATTTTCTTTCAGTTGTATACATAATTGATTGCATTTATCTTCTTTAAAAAGGTAGGGGTTAAAAGGAAGATATGGAAAACAATCAAGTTTGTGGTAACTTGCTACAGCAGTATTGGGAAAGAACCTATTATACCCTGGCTACTTGATGGTAAATTGTCTTCTTGGTCTGACCCAAAGCCCTCAGGACCCTCTAACTTTACACAGTTTCCTCTGGGCACTAAAAATGAGGTTCTGAATGTGACCAGGAAGTGGACTGCTCTGTTCAGTGTGACAGCTTGATCTACGTATCTGCTTCTCCTTCAATTCCATCTACGTTTTCCCTCTTATTTCCAACAAAGAGCTCCTACTCAGCACCATCTCAAGAGTTAGAAACAGAATGGCTGGGGCTACACATAAGATAATAAAGCAACTACTTGAGTTAGGATTGGTTTTTTTAGGGCAGTGTCGGAGCTGTATGCTTGAGGCCATATAAGTTCAATGGGAACTGCTTAGTCAGAGCTTATGATTGATTACTTACAGCCATTAGAAGTTTGATTGCCGTTCTGTGCTTACAGCAAAGTAGAACTATGTTATGCTAGGTTTAGTCTAATAGATATCTGTGTAACTGACAGTAGGGACTTGGACTCCACTCTCTAAATGTAAAATTAGTCATCAGCAAATGAATTAGATGAATAAATATTCACGAGATAAGCTACCTATCCTAGTCCATTGAAAGTGAAAGTGAAGGAGCTTAGTTGTGTCCCACTCTTTGGGGCCCATGGACTGTAGCCTACCAGGCTCTTTCATCCATGGAATTTTCCAGGCAAGAGTACTGGAGTGGGTTGCCATTTCCTTCTCCAGGGGATCTTCCTGACCCAGGGATCGAGCCCAGGTCTACCGTGTTGCAGGCAGACGCTTTACCTTCTGAGCTACCAGGGAAGCATTATGACTAATGTCCTAGTCCATTAGTCATACACAAACTTTAAAAGACATAAAAGTCACCTGGGGACCTTGTTTAAAAATATAAATTTCCAGCTCTGCTCCCAGTAATTCTGACTGAGTAGGCCTGGGATGTATTTTTGACATGTGCCCCAAGTGATTCTTATGCAAGTAGTCAGGGGAGCACACAATAAAAAAGTGTGGCGTTAAACAGAAGAAACTGCTTGGGACAGAGACAGACACCATTCATGTGTTCCAGAATTTTGACTTAAAGGGCTATCTGTAATTTCCAAACATTTTTTTTCCTGCTTTGGTCCTCTTTGAAAGCGTTAGTTGCTCAGTCGTGTCCAACCAACTCTTTGCAACCCAGGGACAGTAGCCTGCCAAGCTCCTCTCTCCATGGGATTCTCCAGGCAAGAATACTGGAATGGGTAGCCATTCCATTCTCCAGGTGGTCTCCCTGACCCAGGGATTGAACTTGGGTCTCCTGTACTGCAGGCAGACCACTCACCATTTGAGCCACCAGAGAAACCCATTGATTCTCTTTACATTTATATATTTTTTCACCATTACTTCACCAGATAGGAATTTGAAGACTCTGGTGGGGGTGGTGGGAGAGGACATGCACCAGTGAGGGGGCTGGTCACACATCATAGTCTCCAGGTGGGCATATGTAATCCCCTCCAAGATGCTGATAATGTTTCCTACTTCCCAATCCACTCACCATTAGGTGATTCTTAGCTTGGAGAGTAGCCAGTGTCTCTTAGGGGAATTTCTGGGTGTGAGGAGCCTTTTGTTAACACTCTAGACACTAGAGGACTTGCACTGTGGGTGAGTAGCAGACAAGACCTTGGCTTTGGGAAGATTCCTTTCCTTCGATGGTGGGGAGAGATACTCTGTCCCTTCTCCACGAGGGCTCCCCCTCTGAAGTCTAGTCTTCCTTTGATCTGGGCTGGAGTGGAAGGTGAGGTCCCTGCCTCCAGTTATGCAATGCAGGTGCATTTCCAAAGGGTGGGTGCAGCTGGAGTCCAGTCCAGATCCCACTCACCAAACCAGATGTTAGAGCAAGGGGAAGGGCTTGAAACTGAGCAGGACCTTTGAGTTACTCTGCAGATGAAGACTACATGCTGACCACAAGCATTTAGACTCCAGACTGGATGGAACCAGAGGCTGATGATTAAGATTCATGAAACATCACCCTGTAACATCACCACCAGCCAATCAGAAGAAAGTCATGTACCCTGTAGCCTTCACTCCCAAGGTTACCTTTAAAAACCTTTCTCTGAAAGCCATTGGAGTGTTTTTGTCTTTTGAGCCTTAGCTACCTGTACTCCCTGCTGGGCCCTGCGATAGATACTGTATTTTCCTTCCTTACAATCTAGTGTCAGTAGGTTGGCTTGTTGCATGGGGGACAAGTGGACCTAAGTTTGGTTTGGTAAGAGGCTAGCCAGAGAAATGGGCACCTTTCAAAGATCCTGCTAATTATGACCCTCCAGATGGCACACCCAAGAGTCTCTGAGTCTTAATGGTCTCTTTGACTTTAGTAAAAATAGGTCTTGGGGTGATAGAAAGAGGGAAAACAGAATAAAATTTAGGAAGGACTCCGTTTACTGTTGCATTTTCCAGGAGTTGGAAACCCTTGCTTTCCTGATAGTAACGGAGCCTTGTGAAGATCCCACCCATATGTCCTCCTCTAGGCCCTGTTCACCTACCCCTCGGAAAAACAAACTCCTAAGTGAGTGACACATAAGCCCCTTGTGTCCTGTCAAATCTCTTATTTTCCAATTTCAGCCTTATCAGCTAGAGTTGCTTAATGCCTAAGGCCAACGTAGTGCAGTATCTCTTAATTAACTAGTTGCAGACAGCTAATTAGTTTACTGCAGTATCTCATCAGTATACAAAGTATATTGACTCAAAGTTGGACGTGCTTCTGAGGCCTTACAAAACATCTCTGAGGAGAGATGCCTTCTTAAACACCATGTGTCTCAGGGCTCAAAAGAAGGTGGATAAGGGAGAAGTCGGAAAGAAGCAGGCTTGCAAGGAGGCATGTTTCACTGTTCATGTCAACCCCTTCGTCTTTATATTTCCCATGTCAAAATGATCTCTCAAAAGTCCATAGAAGTATTTGCCTTTTCACAACCTGCTTGAATACGTAGGTTGAAATACTGCACCCCACCCTTGCTGAGTGGGCTCGTGTCCTGAATTCTATGACCATAGTGAGATTTAGAGAGCTTCCTGCTGCTGCCCATCTTAGAGGCCATTGGAGCTGAAGGAGACCTTTCTGATTCATGATTTCAGTACTTGGCTTATGAGCACATGCTGACCAGCCTGCTTGTTCCAGATCTGGCCTTTCCTCCAAACTTGCTGGCTGAAGTGTTTGTTAATTTCCTGTAGAAGGCCGGACACACTCTCCTTGTTCGAGATTAGCAGGTGCTCAGGAGGGTATTACAGATCATTAGCTACCTAATCACTAAAGTTCTTAATTGAGGAATTCTGGCGGGTAGACCATTTACTGCGCTTTCCCTGTATGGCCAGGCATGTGCCAGGCACGTTGCAGAGAATCCTACTCAGTCTCCACATTCTGTGGAGCTAGGGACCTGTCTCCATTTCCAGTTGAGAAACTTGAGGTACAGAGAATGGGATAACTTGTATAAAGTCATACATCTTATTAAAAAACTGGACAAACACATAAAAAGGTAGGGGAGGAAAAGAGCTTCACAGGGAGATGGGGCTGCAATGAAGCACTTCATTCTGAGAAGAAACCCTCATTTGGGAAGCGCGTGTTTTTCTCTCTGACTCCTCTGCTGGGTCAGTAGACCAGTGCTGCAGTAATAGTGGCTGGATTTAAACATGATTTTATTCTGTTGGCCTCCCTTTACTCTTCAATTCCTTACAACTTGAAGCTGATCTTGGCCAAAATAGAGATTTCAGGCATGAAGTTATTTTCGCTTTTTCTTCTCTTCTGTCAGTTTAAAAAATACTATAGCATCTGCTCTTTTTCCTTCTAGAAGGACGTACTTTGTAAACGAGTGTGGGGCAAGAAAAAAAATCAGCAGATCAACCGAAGTCAGCACGTCTGCACCACTGGTTCACAACCTTGGCTGCATGTAAGCATCACAGGGGAAGACTTCAAACATCCCCGCATCACAGCCACACATCCAACTTGCTAAATCATTATCTCCAGAGAAGGGGGCCAGGCACCAAAATCAGCATTTCTGTGTGTGGAAAAGGCATCATTGTTGTTTTTAAAGCTTCGTGGTATTTCAGTGTGTGGTCAATTAGGAACCTCTGCTAGAGCAGTGCCCCTCCAGCTTCTAATGTGCACAGAAAGCACCTGGAGACCTTGTTTAAAAGCAGATTCTAACCCAGTAGGCCTGTGTGGGTGCCGAGAGTCTCATTTCTAACAAGTTCCAGGTGAGGCTGATGCCGCTGTTCACATTTTGGGGAGCAAGGCATTAGATCAGCAGTTCTCAAAGTGTGACCTTTGGACCTGCAGTATCCGCATCACCAGGGGACTTATTAGAAGTGCAAAGTCTTGGGCCCCAACCCAGGCCTAGTGAATCAATAGCTCAGTGGGTGGAGCCCAGAAATCTGGCTTAACACACCCTGCAGGTGATTCTGATGTACCTAAGGTTTGCGGAACCACTGCTAGTTCCTCTTTGCTTCAGTGTTAGGCTTTTGAGAAACAAGAAAGAGAGCTTCCCCCAGCTTATCCAAGGCAATAGAGGAGGCTTATTACAAGAATATTTGTGGAAATAAGAAAACAGGCTTCATGGGAACTCAGGAAGAGTTGCGCAACAGGATACATGTGACCAACCTCGGCGGCACAGCACGGCATCCAGGAACTGGGATGTGATCTAGGAGCACGGAGGGCGATTCAGAACCAGGCTGACTCATGGCTTGTCCACCTGTAGGAGTTCATGCTTTCTTTCGCTAGTGCCTTACTCCTCTCATAATTCAACAGTTCTGTCTCAGGAGCAGTGTGACTTTGCTGAAGTCCTGACATAATACTGCTGGAATTAGAATTTTGGCTTATTATTTGTATGATCTTGAGTATTTTACAATAACCTCTCTGGGCCTCAGTTTTCTTGTCTGAAATATGAGAATACTAACTGTATCTATTACAGGGTGAAATTAAATAATGGGTGTAACAAGGATATGGTTTTTCCAGTAGTCATGTACAGATGTGAGAGTTGGACCATAAAGAAGGCTGAGCATGGAAGAACTGATGCTTTTGAACTGTGGTGCTGGAGAAGACTCTTCAGAGTGCCTTGGACAGCAAGGAGATCAAACCAGTCCATCCTAAAGGAAACCAACCGTGAATATTCATTGGAAGGACTGATGCTAAAGCTGAAGCTCCAATATTTTGGCCACCTGATGTGAAGAGCCGACTCACTGGAAAAGACCCTGATGCTGGGAAAGATTGAGGGCAGGAGGAAAAAGGCATGACAGAGAATGAGATGGTTGGATGGCATCCCCAACTCAATGGACATGAGTTTGAGCTCTCGGAGATGGTGAAGGACAGGGAAGCCTGGTGTACTGTGGCCCATGCGGTCGCGAAAAGTCAGACACAACTGAGAAACAACAATTAAAGGATTTCCTGGGACCCAGTGATTTCTCAAAAAGTATCAATAAAACTGTCGTTATTGCCTGTGTCTTTATACTTCCAGTTAAATCTATTGCAACTAACTCTCAGCATCAACCTTGAGTTCAAATGTTTGAGAAAGAGACACAGGTTGCTGTTGTGAGTCACTATGGTGGTTACAGGGCCAAACTTGCCCTCAAAGCATCTGTGGACATGCTGTGTGTTTGCTGTTTGGGGTTAGATGCTCTCCTCTAGCCCATAATCCTTCACTTACTTGAGAAGATCCATTCATGCTATAACTAAAAAGAAGAAAGCATGTGAGACATAGCATCACTATCAGGTCACTCTGGGGCTAGTCCAAGGCAGCTTGCCCTTCCTGGGGGTGTATTTTCTTAGCCTGGCCCAACCAGTCTAACCATCCACCTATAACATTCCTTGTCTTACTCCACATTTGGAAAACTATTTTTACTTGAACCAACAAGATTTTAACTTAGCATACAGATTACAGAAGTGGAGACCCTGTCACACTATTACTGTCGCCCTTGTCTCCTCTGTTTGGAATCACAGGGTCATCAAAACAGGGAATTTAAATGAAAGTAGGATGTGATGCCCACGGATGGAAGCAAAAGGGATGCTAACCTAAGAGTTAATACTACATATTAAAAGAAAATCATCTCCTTGCCACCTTCCCTGGGACTTTGAAAAGAAATGCCTTTGACGTTGTTTTGGCTTGGAGAAAATAAGAGCTGATATTTGTCACCTAGAGACTTTCAGCTGGTTTCCTGCAACAAAGTCATTGGGTTCATTATATTCAGACGTATATATGTTCATATATTCAGAACTATGGTTCACAAACGAGCAGTTTTGTGATGAATTCTCTGCAGGTAAGCAGTCTTTATTCGACTACATGGTAACTGCTACCTCTTTCCCTGTTTACTGCTTTCTGAGTGATGAGATATAGCCATGCCAAGTGTGAGATGCTTCCCTTTATAGTTGTAAATTTGCATAATAGCATTCCATTCTTTATCATCTGCTGTCTTTTCTTAATCCTTATGGAAAAGCACAGAGAAAATTGTATAATAATTATAATGAAAAGTCTTATAATGATCTGAGATGACCCCATGGCTCTGCTTCCTCTCCCCTGCACCCTGAAATCATTAGTTTCTTATCAGAAAATCTAAGACCTGGAAAAGCTGTCTGGTTCAATATCTGACTCTAGTAATCTTGGGTTTACATAGATCCCTTTGAAATGAAATAAATTCTTGCTGATCTAAAGCATTACATCATATCATTCTTTATAATAAAATGCATTAAATATGTAAAATATAAAACTATGTGTATATAAATCATGAAAACAAAAAGATTATAAGTTAAATATTAACAAAACTACAATCAACTATTTCAAATTAGTGACATTAAAAAGGAGGTATTGGTTGAATTTAAATTACCAGTGCTGGGTATATTCATCAAAAGATGTATTGGCATAATTATGTGGGTTTTTCAGACTATATTCCATTATTACCATGTATCAAATATGATTCTCTGTGCTGTACAGTAAACCCTTGTTGCTTATCTATTTTATGTATAGTAGCTTGTGGCTGTTAACCTCATTTGTCCCTCTGGAACAGCTGTCTGGTCCTAATTTGTCCCTCTCTCTTTGGTAGGTATAAATGTGTTTTCTATGTCAGCATCTGTTTCATATGATTCTCTGTGCTGTACAGTAAACCCTTGTTGCTTATCTATTTTATGTATAGTAGCTTGTGGCTGTTAACCTCATTTGTCCCTCTGGAACAGCTGTCTGGTCCTAATTTGTCCCTCTCTCTTTGGTAGGTATAAATGTGTTTTCTATGTCAGCATCTGTTTCTGTTTAGTATATAGATTCATTTGTATTATTTTTAGATTCCCCATATAAGTGATATCATATAGTATTTGTATTTCTCTGTTTGACTCACTCGCTAAGAATAATATTCTCTAGGTCTATCCATGTTGTTGCAAATGGCAATATTTCATTCTTTTTTATGGCTGTGTAATATTCCATTATATATACATATGTATGTATGTATGTACCACATCTTCTTAAGCCAATATGTATGTATATGTTGATGGGCACTTGGTTTCTTTCCATGTCTTGGCTATTGTAAATGGAGTATCTATGAACACTGGGGTGCATATATCTTTATGAATTACAGTTTTCATTTTTTCTGGATATATATATACACAGGAGTGGGATTGCTGGATCATATGGTAGCTCTACTTTTAGTTGGTTAAGAAACCTCCATACTATTTTCTATAGTGATTGCACCTATTTACATTCTCACCAGTAGTGTAGGAGGATTCCATTTTCTCCAAACCCAAACCCTCTCCAGCATTTATTTTTGTAGACATTTTGATGACAGCTATTCTGACTGAGGTGAGTTGATACCTCATCATGGTTTTAATTTGCATTTCTTTAATAATTAGTGATATTGAGCATTTTCTCATGTGCCTGTTGGCCATTTGTATGACTTCTCCGGAAAAACGTCTATTTAGGTTTTCTCATTTATTGATTGAGTTGTTTGTTTTTGCAGCATTGAGTTGTATCAGCTATTTGTTCATTTTGGATACTAAACCCGTTGTCAGTTGCATCATTTGCAAATATTTTCTCTCATTTCATAGGTTGCCTTTCCATTTTGTTTATGGTTTCCTTTGCTGTGCAAAAGCTTTTTGGTTTAATTAAATCTCATTTTTAAGTTTTTGCTTTTATTTCTTTGCCTTGGGAGACTGATCTTAGAAAATATTGCTATGATTTATGTTAGAGTACGTTTGTGTTCTCTTCTAGTTTTATTGTATCCTGTTTACATTTAAGTCTCTAAATCATTTTGCACTTATTTTTGTAGTGTAATGGAGTGTTCCAGCTTCACTGATTTTCATGTAGCTGTCCAGCTTTCTCAACTCCAGTTGTTGAAGAGACTGTCTTTTCTTCATTGTATATTCATGCCTCCCTTGTCAAAAATTAATTGACCATAGGTGTGTGGGTTTATTAATGGGTTCTCTGTTCTGTTCCATTAATTTATGTCTGTTTTTGTGCCAACACCATACTATTTTTATGGCTATATCTTTGTGGTATAGTTTGAAGTCTGGAAGGGTTATAATTCCAGTTTTGTTGGTTTTGCTCAGGAATGCTTTGGCTATTCTGGGTCTTTTGTGGTTCCATATAAATTTTAGAATTGTTAGTTCTAGTTCTGTGGAAAATGTCGTGGGTCTTTTGATAGGGATTCCATTAAATTTGCAAATTGCTTTGGGTGATATGGCCATTTTAACAATATTAATTCTTCCACTCCAACAGCATGAGCTATCTTTCCATTTCTCTAGATCATCTTGAGTTTCCTTTGTCAGTGTTTTATAATTTTCAGCATATAGTCCTTTCACCTTCTTGGTTAAGTTTATTTATGCATATTTTTTAAACATGATTTTAAGTGAGATTGTTTTTTTTTCTTTACTTTCTCTTTCTGATATTTATTTCATTATCAATATATTTCTGTGTATTAATCCTGCTGACTTGCTGATGGTTTTTGTGTGGGGAATGTTACCTCTTTCTCCTCCAATTTGGATAATTTTTATTTCTTTTTCTTATCTGGCTGTTGTGGCTAGGACTTTCAATATTATGTCAAATAGAAGTGGTGAGAGTGGGAATCCTTGTCTTTTTGCTAAATTTAGTAGGAAGGCTCTCAGCTTTTCACCATTGAGTATTATGTTAGCTGTGGATTTGTCATAAAGAGCTTTAGCTATGTTGAGATATGTTCCCTCTATACTCCCTTTGATGAGAGTTTTTTTTTTTTTTCATTATGAATGGCTGTTGAATTTTGTCAAATGCTTTTTCTGTGCCTATTGAGAAATAAAGCTTTTGATCAGAGCATTTAGTCCATTGACATTTAAAGTGACTATTGATGGGCATATACTGAGACCATAGGGGCACCTTGGCATAGCATTGCTTCTTGCTCTCCTGGAGAGGCCTTTCCCTTCAGCAGGCCCTGGGTTTCTTCTAAATAGACCACTGGCCACTATATTGTCGCTCTTTTGATGACTTGCTTAGGCCCCCGGAGCTAGACTACAGTTGGCCAAATTCACTATAAACAGCAGATTTTTACCCTTACAGTTCTTTAGGAAAAAAGTAAATTGCCATTCCCTCTGCTGAAGTCTATGCCGGGAGCACTGAATACATTAATCTGTCTGTTTGTCTGACTGAACTGGACAGAATGTTTGGCATCTTTCGTCCCTAGCCCCCATCGTCATTATCGCCTTGTGACTTTTGTGAAGAGCACAGTTCCTATTACATTATTCTACAAATTCAATCAAACAATGACTCAGGCAGCGTTGATATCCTCTGAATGACATTTTCAACAAATGCTCCCAACTATGTGGATGGGATGGCATTATCCACAGAGCTAATGAAGTGCTGCTGGAGCTTGTTTTATTCTCAGTCCACTGCCTTAAACCCCGGGGAACAATTAAGTACCTGTGTATTGGAGATGATGAAAAGAGAATGTGAGAATCATAAGCTCTGTGAGCCCTTTTGGTTTGATTTGACTACAACATGATTTCACAGCCTACTTCATAGTCAAAGGCCCTTCTTACAAATAACTTCCCCAGTTGGAATTTGAAAATGTCTGGGTAGTTCTTCCCATGGTCCAGATCAGAGGTCTCCCAAAAGGGAAGATCACAATCCATTGGCATACTGGAAAAGATGTTAGAACTCATATATTTATTTAATCTATGAAAAAGAATAAACAGGAACTTTACTCAGGATTCCCAGATGTTGCTAGTGTAAAAGAACCTGCCTGCAAATGCAGGAGATGTGGGTTCAATCCCTGGGTCGGGACGATCCCCTGGAGAAGGGCATGACAACCCACTCCAGTATTCTTGCCTGGAGAATGCCATGGACAGAGGAACCTGGCAGGCTACAGTCCATGGGATTGTAAAGAGTTGGACACGACTGAGCAACTAACACTTTACCCTAGGCAGGAGAGAAATTAGTACTGCCCTCAACTGGTCTGGATCTAGATGGTCAGGGCACCCGGAGAGAATGGTGGGGCTTGCACAGCACTGGTACCACTGACTAGGTTTCTTCCAGCATCTTGGTGTTCTTTTGCAATTTTTGTGAGCTTGGTTAACTGAGCAAGGATCTTAAAAGACTTCTGCTTGTAGAGAACAAGCTAGTGGTTACCACTGGGGAAGGGGCAAGATAAGGATGGGGGAGTGAGAGGTACAGACTACTGGGTTCAAGATAGACTCAAGGATGTATTGTACATCATGGGGAATACAACCAAGATTTTATAATACGTGTAATTGGAAAGTAACCTTCAAAAACTATAAAAGTAAACATAAAAAATTAAAAAAGTCTTCTCTTATGAATCATATAATAAAGTTAATATTAGGTAACAGTGCAAGGTCAGTGGCAGAGCTGATCACAAATGACACAAAGTTGACCCAAAACTTCAACACTATGAACAAAAGTGTTTAAAATACGGATTTTATTATGGGCTGAATTGACTTCCCTAGTGGCTCAGGTGGTAAAGAATCTGCCTATAATGCAGCAGACCTGGGTTCTATTCCTGATTTGGGAAGATATCCTGAAGGAGGGCATGGCAACCCACTCCAGTATTCTTGTCTGGAGAATCCCATGGACAGAGGAGCCTGGTGGGCTACAGTCCATAGGGTCTCACAGAGTTAGACACAACTGAAGCGACTTAGCACACACACACGTGGGCTGAATTGTATCTCCCCTCTTCCCCCCTCATTCATATGTTGAACTCCTAACTCCCAGTACCTCAGCATGTGACCTTATTTGGAGATAGGATCTTTACAGAGGTAATGAAGCTACAGTGAGGCCATTAGGGTGGGTCCTAATTCAAAATGACTGCTGCCCTCATGAGAGAAAAACTGGACACAGAGACATACATAGAGGGAAGACCATGTGAAGACACAGGGAGAAGCTGACCGTCTACCAGCCGAGGAGAGAGGCCTGGGACAAATCTTTCCTTCACAGCCCTGAGAAGGAACCCACCCTACTGTCCCCTTAACCAATCTTGGACTTCTAGTCTTGAGAACTGGGTGAAAGTAAATGTCTATTGTTTAAGCCACCTGAGGTAGGCGACAGATGGGCTCCAGGTTAGGCATTTACAACTGGCCTCCTGTTCATACCTCCTGGGTTGAGGGGTGAGAAGAAGATGAGCTCTACGCCAGCCATTCATCACAAGCCCCTGTTTACTTTTCCTGAAGCAAGAGATAAACAGGCTCTAGGACGACATATTTAAGACCGTACTCCTGTCTATATTTCAAGATATATGCTTTGATATAAGGGGCTTCCCAAGTGGCGCTAGTGGTAAAGAAACCACCTGCCAGTGCCGGAGACTAAGAGACGTGAGTTTGATCCCTGGGTGGGGAAGATCCCCTGGAGGAGGGCATGGCAACCCAGTCCAGAATTCTTGTCTGGAAAATTCCATGGACCGAGTATCCTGGCAGGCTGCAGTCCATGGGGCAGCAAAGTCCAATACGACTGAACACACACGGAGAAAATTAAAATAGATTCACATCCAGTCAAGATGAGGTAGTAGGTTTCAGTCATTACGTATTACACCCTGAAGTATTCATGATAATGTGAAGCCATTAAGACTAAAAAGACATTTGAAACTAAGCTGGGAACAAAGAGCGGCAACTGTATGGCTGAGCTCAGTACTGGGAGAAGGGATTGCCCTTTCTCAGGGAACCACAGAAATCTTTACAGGTGTCTGGCTTCCCACGTTGTGCAGTGGTAAAGAATCTGCCTGCCGATGCAGGAGACACAAGAGATGCAGGTTCCATCGTTGGGTCAGGAAGATCCCTTGGAGTAGGAAATGGCAACTCACTCCAGTATTCTTACCTGGGAAATCCCATGGACAGAGGAGCCTGGCGAACTACAGTTCATGGAGTCAAAAAAGAGTCAGACACAACTGGAGTGACTGTACACACAGACACACAGACACACCACACCACACCACATCACACACCGGGGTTCCTTGCAGCAGCGGCGTGCGCTGATGTAGAGAATCAGTTCTCAACAGTGCCACCAAGTGGCAGAGAGAAGCAGTGGCAGCTATAATCCAGTCGACTGGAGAAATGAAAGCTGAGAGGCACTGTCTATGGGGCATGGCAGCCCAGCACTTGGGGACAGTGTGTGTGTGGGGAGGATGCTTAAAAACCCTGATATTAGATAATGTTAGATAATGTAAGACTTTGAGAAATTAGTTGAAAAGTAAAGAGAAACAACTATCTGTAACTCAGTTTTGTAGAGCAGGTCTAAATGGTTATGAATAATGGAGAAAGAAGGAAAATACATGCAGTTCTAATGTGTTGACTTTCATGTCTCTAGAAAACTCAGTTATCCAGAAACTCCCATTCCCTAAGGTTCTAGATTGAGGATATTTTGTTTCAGGTTTTATCTGTCAGGGAATGAAGTAAAACGATAGCATTTTTTTATTTGAATTTAACTCAGATTCCATAAATCTCCGAAGGAGAAAATCTCTAATGATCTTAGACGTCTTGTCTATACCTGTTAACATCTTTGTATTTACTCCTTGGGTTTCTTGTGGATGAGGAGGGATTTTGGAAACGGGATAATGAGAAAAGCATCCATCCGATCAATTACTGACCAAATTATAATACATCTGTCCTCTGTCAATTGTCATTAGACACAGCTGCAAATTTCAGTTAGAGTCTGGCCTAATAGTGCTCTGGTCTGATAAGGAGTCATTGAAGAATGAGCGATGAAGACGATGAAAGCTAGGCACTTCTTCTTTGTTAACTATTTTCATCATTGGTTTAGTATTTATCAAGTTTTGGAAATATATCAAAATCTTAGATTTGGAAGGTTCTATAATGGTCTTTTATCCCACTCAGAATTTTCTGTGAAATCCTTGACTTTTTGTGACAGAAGGTCAATCGATGCTGGATGTGCTAAAACATCCAGGAACATAACATTCACTACTTTATGGGGCAGACCACCCACTGAATATTCAAAGTGCGAAGAGCTTTGGGAGCAGCAGGGCAACACATTAAGTTAGTTAGAAATACTACATCTCGGGCCTCACCCCCGACTTGCTGGTTTAGAATTGTAATTTGACAAGACCCTCAGGAGTTTGTGTTCACTTAATGTTTGAGAAGTACTGGACTTCTCCATTATTGAATGCTTTTGAATGTTAGAAAATAACGTTTTACTAAGACCTGCTGTACCGGTGCCTCTGTGGACCAGTACGTGTATCTGCTCAGCCTTGTTTGGCCCCAGCCCTTGGCTTCCAGCCCCCTTTCCTGCCGCTCCTGCAGTTGTAAAGTCTTCGACAGTGCTGCCGTCGTGGTCACTTTGTCTTCTCACCCTAGAGTTGTCTCTGGCCTTCCTTGGGGTGAAAGCTGGGCTCTGGCACAGCCTTTGTCACACCCACTATGGTGGGAGCTGGGGCAGCTCCAGTTCCCAGGTCTGATCCCACTGGACCCACAAGGGTTCTGACTCTTGGTGTCCCTGAAGGGGCAGAGGAAAGCCACTCAGAAGCGTAAGGGTGTTTATGCCATATGTGGAGAGATAAGAGATAGGAAGGATCCAGAAGTTAAATTGCTATCTCCTCCTCTGGCACTGGAACCACCTCTCCAGAACCGTCCTGTGGGACCAGCTATGCGTTTTGAAAGTTGTGGGCAGCTTGGGAACACACTATCTTGTATTTGTTCTCCCTCCTTCCCTGAGTCACATCTCTCATTTAAAAAACAAAATATTGAAGTTTAGTTGATTTATAATGTTGTGTTAATTTCTGCTCTATATCAAAGTGACTCCGTTATACATATATACATATTCTTTTTCATATTTGTTTCTATTATGGTTTATCCCAGGATAAACCATATAGGTCCCAGTGCTATACAGAAGGACCTTGTTGTTTATCTATCCTGTATATAATAGTTTGCATCTGCTAATCCCAAACTCACAGTCCTTCACATCTCTTTTCCTTTGCTTTTTTTTTTCTCTGAGATGGCACCCCCAAATAAAACAGTCAGACCTAAGCTTTGCCTTAAAGTTTGTTTTCTAAGGAAAGCAGACTAAGACATCTGCTTTCCATGAGCTTCACTCACTGCTTCTAAGTCTGCCATCTGCTTATCTGTGGAATGGTTGACATATTCATACACCTTCTTCCTTCACATTCTAGAAGATGGCTACCATGCCCTCCGTCTTCTCAGCTGAACACTCTCAGTTCCTTAGAGATTCCTCAAAAATGCGGTTTTTGGGTCTTGCACCATTATCCTTTCTTTTAAAACTGGGACTCCTAGAGGGTCTCTCCCAGCACAGTCAATGTAGGACTGAGCTCCTATGTGTGTGAGTGGGGGGTGGGGTCTCCTTTTTTCAATTATAGTCCTTATGTCACCATGAACACAGCTGCCTGAGCCTGTTCCTGTGAGGGGAAGGTGGCTATTGGGGTTGTGGTGATCTGACAGTAAAGTGAGCTTAGGGTAATTAAGTTGCAGTGAGCCAGGAAGATCTGGTTGGTCTCTTCAGTGTCAGCTTCTAAAGGAAGGCCAGGCCAGTTTCTTACATCCCTTCAAAACACATTTGGGCTGACCCCAAGCCAGAGCATGGTGGGACAAAGTGTTCAAGTTACTTACCTGGGGCTGTACGCACCTCAAGGCTGGGTCTTCATCTTCTATCATCCAGACAACCCAGAGCCAGAATTTGGAAAGCAGATTCCTGAAAAACACGAACAGGTCAACCTCATTTAGGTTTCAGCCTCAGGATAGAATTGTAAGAGGATGATCTAAAAATCAAGGAAACTGTTCTCAGGTCTTGTTTTTCTGGATGTGTTTTTTTTAAAAACCATATTTCCTCTACTACCCCCAACTTTTAGGAACTTTTATGATGTATCAGGTACTGCACCAGTTTTATGGAGAACACAGGGAAGAGTAAGATGCAGGACTGCCTCTGAGGTCTAACAGCAGGGAAATCACATAACAAGATATAAGACACTATTAGGAGTATGTGTGAACACCAGATAAATTTAGATGAATTTAGAGGAGGGAAGGACTCTGGCTTGGAGCAACCAGAGGGCCTCCATGGAAATTTCAGTGAAGAAAAGACCTTAAGATTTACTGTAGGACTCTTTTATTCTTTTTCAAACTGCACTTTTATTTTGTTATTATCTTTTATTATTTATTTTTGGTTGTGCTGGGTTTTCATTGCTGTGCGTGGAATTTCTCTAGTTGCGGTGAGCAGGGTCTACTCTCTAGTCATGGTGCATGGGCTTCGTATCGCAGTGGTTTCTCTCATTGCAGAGGCTCTTGTTGCACAGGCTATAGGCACTTGAACTTCAATAGCTGTGGCTCATGGGCTCAGTAGTTGTGGCGCAGGGGCTTTAGTTGTTCTGAGGCATGTGAGATCTTCCTGGACCAGGGATCGAACCTGTGTCCCTGGCGTTGCCAGGCAGATTCTTATCCACTGGGCCAAGGAAGTCCAGGACCCTTTCCTTTAATTTTTGTAGCAGAAAGTTATACAGACCCGGTTCTTTAGGTCACTGGATTGTATTGATATTTTCCTTATTCCTTAAGGCAAAGGACATGCCGTATTCTCTAATATTTATAGAATGCTCTAAACACATTGGTACAATACTTGTCACGGTCAGAAAAATTACACTTTTGTCTTAGTTTAAAAGACTAGTGAATAATCTGTACTCAAAACCTCATCTCAATTCAGAATAAATATTTTCAGTTTCATATCAGACTCCTGTGCCTTGGAGGTTGGGGTAAGCAGACTCAATTATTGCTGGCATGTTTACTAAACTATTTTTAGTATGACAAAGGGGCCACGGTCAAGGGCCAGACAGGAAAAGTCAACGAGAGAGATCTGGGCAGGTATTCATCACTTTGCAGTGTGTGAGCGTTCATTCTAAATGATTCATGGTAAGGCAGAGCTCTATGTTTCTCTCTGCTCCTGGCACACTCCTCTGGATACTCGCCTTTTTTTATGAGTACATAGGTACACAGAGAATGCAAATGGATTTGCATATTTTAAGGCTAACTTCACCATGCTCCTGAGGTTCCTGTGCCTTCTGAAGGGTGGGACAAAAGGCAACGAAGGCAGTGAGAACAAGAGCAGATGATGGAAGCCAAGAAGCCATGGTTAACTGTTAAACAAATCCCAAAGTGCTCCCTACTGTTAATGGCAATGGTGCCATGTCTTAAAGCTTTGGTTTTCCACCTGGGATGTTCTACAAAGACCCTGAGATTATATTAAAATATCGTTTGCATTCCAGCATCATAAAAGAGTCTTCCCTTTGTCTTCACTCATCCTCTTCCATTGCCAAGTCCTTCTGCAACAGCTGCTGTTCATGGAGACCTGTTCTTGCTCTTTTAACACTTAGATGCCATGCCCGGGGAACTCATTTTATTCTTCTTTATCCATGCACTTTCACTCTTGCTCCTCCAATGCATTCTGCTGTCACTGGTTAGTGAACTTAAAGAAAAATCTTGATCTACATATGGTGGGAAGGAGCGACCAAACAAAAACAACATAATGTATTTGAGATTTAACCATGTTGTTCTGTGTAACAATACTTCATTTCTTTATATTAACGAGTAGTGCCTCATTATATGGATAAACTTTTGTTTATCCATTTTCCTGTTAGTGGATATTTGGGCTATTGCCAGATTTTGGCTGTTATGAATAAGGCTTCTGTGAACATTTTGTGCAAGTCTTTCTTGTGGACATATGTTTTTATTTTCTCTGGGTAAATACCTGGCATGGAATTGCTGGGTTGAAGGGCATGTGTACATTAAACGTTATATGATGTTGGCAGCTGCATTCCTACTTCAGTGTAACATGATATTAATTCCTCAGTTCTTCTAAAGCACTTGGGGATCCTCAGAGGAACAAGTCTATTAAGGGAGAATGATTATTAATTAAAGTTTGTGACAAATAAAGTATGTGATTTTTATGCCAGAAATTCCAACTCTGCAAAGAGTTGCCTTAATTACCTAAAATTAAATTTAATAATTACCAAGTCATGCATAAATCCTTGAAGGTCAGTGTACTTCATGAAAAGTTTTCAAGAATTTTTTAAAAAGAAAATTATACTAGTCAGGGTCCAACTGGGAGACAGAAATCACACAGTTATTTTAACAAAAAGAACTTAATACAAATAATTGTAAATTAGATGTAAAGCTAGTAACTAGCTAACTGTAGGGGAAAAAGAGAACAGTAAGGTAAAATAAAAGTAGCAATTACAGAAAGTAACTATCTTACCCCAGGATGGGAGGAAAAGGAAAAAAGGTTGGACTTACTAAAATTTAGTAGTTGAAGCTAACACTTAGACTTTAGGGAACACAGTTTGGCTGGTGTTGGTGTCTTTGGGTCAGGAGGCCCTATGGCAGGGGTCTGCAAACTATGGCTCATAGGCCAAAGCCAGCTTACTGGTTTGTTTGTTTTTTTTTTTTTTGGTGTGGACTATAGATTAAGAATGTTTTTACATTTGGAGGACTTCCCTGGCAGTTCAGTGGTTAAGACTTCACCTTCCAGTGGTGTGGGTTCAATCCCTGGTCAGGGAGCTGAGACCTCACATGCCTATGGCCAAAAAACTAAGAGGAAAAAAAACCCCAGAAACAATATTGTAACAAATTCAATAAAGACTTTAAAAATAGTCTGCATTAAAAAAAAAATTTTTTTTAAAGAATGCTGTTACATTTGTAAACAATTGGAGAAAAATCATAAGAAAAATTGAATTAATTTCCTAAGGCTACTGTAATAAAGTTTCACAAACCAGGTGGCTTAAAATAACAGAAATTTACTCTCTCACAGTTTGGAGGCTAGAAATCCAAAATCAAGTTGTCAACAGGACTGTCCTCCCTCTGAGACTCTGGGTAGGCCGCTTTCTCACCTCCTTCTAGCATCTGCTGGTTGCCTTGCAATGGCTAAACTCCAGACTTAGCCTCCAGCTCCACACAGCACTCTCCTCTCGGTGTGTTTGTGTCTTTATGTGATGTTTTCCTCCTCTTATCAGAATATCAGTCATACTGGGTTAGGACTCACCCTAATGAACTCATCTGATCTTGATCCTATCTGCTGAGATCTTGTTTCCAAATAAGATCATGTTCACAGGAGAAGGGGATTAGGATTTCAACATTTCTTTGAGGGGCATACAATTTAACCCATAACAATAATAATATTTTGTGAGGTATGTATTTTCATATATACCTAAATTTTTTATGTATATATTTAGGTATATATGAAAATATATATTTAGGTATATATGAAAATTATATAACATTCAGATTTCAGTGTCTATAAATCAGGTTATACCTGCTCATTCATTTATTGTCTCTGGCAGCTGTCACAAAGTGATGGCAGAGTTGAGTAGCTGCTACAGAGATGGTTTGGCCGGCAGAGTCTCAAATATTTACTCTCTGGTCCTCAACAGCCAAAGTTTGCTGGCATCTGTTCTATGTGACCGGTTTTGCAAGTGTTGAGAAAATGCAAATTGGATTCTACTGCTGCTGGAAGCCCTCGCTACTCTTTAGAGGAAGTAGACATGTCATTGTGTGATGTGCAGGGGAACATGAAACAGAGGGGAAGCCCAGGGGGAGCCAGTGAGGAGGAAGTCTCTTCGTTCTCTTCCAGGCTTAGGCTCCCTATGTCGCCCTCTGTTGGTGGCTTAAGAGGGAAGAAGCTAAGAAAATGGAAATGTGATTTGTAGAGTCCCCATCCTAGAAAAACAATGCAGAGACAAGAGCAGATTTAGAATTTATAGACAGCAGTTTAATACCTGTGCCCATGAAGTGAGTGAAAGTTGCTCAGTTATGTTTGACCCTTTGCAACCCCATGGACTGTAGCCCACCAGGCTCCTCTATCCATGGAATTCTCCAGGCAAGAACACTGGAGTGGGTAGCTGTTCCCTTCTCCAGGGGATCTTCCCAACCCAGGGATCGAACCCAGGCCTCCCACATTGCAGGCAGATTCTTTATCATCTGAGCCACAAGGGAAGCCCAAGAATACTGGAGTGGGTAGCCTATCCCTTCTCCAGGAGATCTTCCTGACCCGGGAATTGAACCAGGGTCTCCCGCACTGCAGGCAAATTCTTTACCTTCTGAGCCACCAGGGAAGCCCAATACCTGTGCCCACACATATTTACTTACATTGATACATATATAACTAGTGAAGAAGAAGTATACATGGCTGCTACTGACCTTGTTTCTGTAACTAAACTTGAGGCCATAGCTTATCTGTATGTATATACATATATTCATTAAATTAAATTAATCATTTTGACATAATTATAGATTCATATGCAGTTGCAAGAAATAATGCAAAGCAATACTATGTACCCATTATTCATTGTCCCCCAAAGGTAACAATACCAGGGTTTCCCAGGTGGTGCTAGTGGTAAAGAACCCAACTGCCAATGCAGGAAACATAAGAGATATGAGTAACTTCTATCACAGAAGTTGCAGAACTGTAGTACAATATTGCAACTGGGTTTTGACATGGATGCAGTTAGGATACAGAAGTTCCCATCAGCACAGGATCCTTGGGCTGCCCTTTTATAGCCCTCCTTCCTTCCTTCCTTTCCCCTCTTGCAACCCAGGTTCCCCAACCCTATTCTTAGTCCCCAGCACTCACTAATCTGTTCTCCCTTCTATAATTTTTCATTTCAAGGACATTGGAGGAATGGCATCATACAATATGTAACCTTCTGGGATTGGCTTTGTTGACTCAGCCTAATTCTCCGGCGATGCACCCAAATTGTTGCATTTATTGCTGCAACATTCCTTTTTATTACTGAGTCGTATCACATAATATGGATATACCAGAGTTTGTGTAACCATTCACCCATTAAAGGACATCTGGGCTATGCTTAGTTTTAGGCTACTACAAACGAAGTAGATAAAAACATTCTTGCAAAGGTTTTTGTGTGAAAACATGTTCTCTTTTCTCTGGTTTTAGAGGAAAACAATGTATGAGACCCAGTTTCTCTACTTCCTTGATAGAATTCGGTAAGTCATAATTTTTTATTTTAGCATTTCTGACATGTAATGATATTTTAGTGAGGTTCTAATTTGCATTTCCCCAGTGGTAAGCTTCTTGTCATGTGGCTTATTTGCCATCTGTATATCCTCTTCAATAATTGTCTGTTCATGTCTTTGCCCATCTTATAACTGAATTTTTTTATTGCTGAGTTTTGAGAATTAAAAAAAAAAATACTTTTATGTACTTTTTTTTTTTTTTTGGACTTTCCGCGAGGCAAGTGTGATCTTAGTTCCCTGATCAGGGATCTAACCCTCACCCCTTGCATTGGAAGTGTGGAATCTTAACCACTGAACTGCCAGGGAAGTCAGGAAGCTTGTTTTTTTTTTTTTTAATTTATTCTAAATACCTGTTCTTTGTCAGATTTATGGTTTGAAAATATTTTCTGCCAATCTGTGGTTTTTCTGTTTGTCCTCTTAATAAGATCTTTCACAAAGCAAACATTTTAATTCTGGTGGATTCTAATATATCAGGTTTTTTTTTTTTTCCTTATGAATTGTGCTTTTGGTGTCAACTTTAAGAACTTTTTCCCTTGTCCTAGATTTGGAAGAGTTTCTATTTTTTTTTTTCTTTTCTAAAAATATCTAGTTTTACATTTCATCTAAGTCTTTAGTACATTTTGAGCTAATTTTTGTTTAATGTGTGAAGTTTAGGTCAAGGTTCATCTTTTTGGCCTATGGGCATCCAATTACTCTTGTTTTTGAAAAGATTATCTTTCCTCCACTGAATTGGCTTTGCACTTTAGTCAAAAATAAATTAGACTTATCTATGTGGGTCTATTTCTGAGTTTTCTATTCTGTCCCACTGAGCTGTGTGTATATTTCTCCATCAATACAACAAAGTCTTGATTACTGTAGTTATGTAATAAGTGGAAGTCAAGTATACTAATTTCTCACTTTCTTCTTTATATTTAAGCTATTAAATATTAATCATATTAAGCTTTATATTTAAGCTATTATTGTTTCAGCTATTCTTTGTCATTCCATTTAAATGTTAAGATAATCTTGTCTATAGTTAGATATTATCTTGCTGGAATTTTGATACGAATTACATTAAACCTGAGTGTTAGGAAGTCTGGGATTCAAGGTTCAGCTATTTGCACAGCTGAGTTGCTTGTAACTCTGTCCATTGCTTATTTGCATAGGTGAACATTCATGAAGATTTTGCTAAGAAACATGTTTGTGGGTGCATGTGCATGTGTGTGTAGAGAGAAAGGGGGATAAAATAGTACTGTTCTGATTCAGTGTCTCTCTGGAGATAAAGGGTCAGGGACAAGCATCTCAGTGAGAATTTGGGGCCCAGGTGATAAAACTGCAAGATAAAACCTTTGGATACGGTCATCTTGACATCACCAATCTGGTTGAGATAATTTGATGCAGCCACTTTAAAATACAATATCATTCTTGTATGAGCAACTTCTATTAGAAAAGATATCCCTATGTGTATTTCTAATCCCCATTCTATCTTGGCAGATTTTCAGCTGTGTTTGCTTTTGTATTGACACACATTTCTGTCACCATCTATAAAATCCTTAAGTTAATTAAAAATTTTAAAAATAGGTCATAGATTCACATGAATAAAAATATCAAAACAACATATGAAGCATTACACCTTATATTCTTACACCCATCCTACCCAAATCCATATCCATCCAATTCTGCCACACCCCAACAGGTAATCACTTTTGAATTTCTCATCTATTTTTCCAGAGAATGATCTGCATATCTTTTCACACATGTGCTTAGCATATTTACTTCAGAATACTCGGTCAATAAAAATGTAAATAAATTCAGGTTTGAGTTATTATTCATTACTTTAACTCTGTCTGACGATGGACATGATCTATGATCTCAGTTTTTTCCACTTTTTTTAAATGATGAAAATTTATAATAATGTATGCTGCTGCTGCTAAGTCGCCTCAGTCGTGTCCGACTCTGTGCGACCCCATAGACGGCAGCCCACCAGGCTCCGCCGTCCCTGGGATTCTCCAGGCAGGAATACTGGGGTGGGTTGCCATTTCCTTCTTCAGTGCATGAAAGGGAAAAGTGAAAGTGAAGTCGCTCAGTCGTGTCCGACTCCTAGCGACCCCATAGACTGCAGCCTACCAGGCTCCTCCATCCATGGGATCCTCCAGGCAAGAGTACTGGAGTGGGGTGCCATTGCCTTCTCCAGTGCATGAAAGGGAAAAGTGCAAGTGAAGTTGCTCAGTCGTGTCCGACCCTTACTGACAGCCAAAACCTTTCTTTTTAAAACTTTGGCACATTTTCCCTTACTTTCTTATCTTCTATATAAATAAATACTGTTCCAAATAAATCTGTTTAATTTTAGGCTTGAAGTTTCTTTATAAATTATATAATCTTATTTCTTCATGATCAAAAGAAGACAGGTTGCTCATTCAAGATCAGAGGGTCAGTTTGCAGCAGACCTGGGACAGACTCAGAGGCCATCTTGGGCTGCCCTCTGCCCAAATCCCTGAACGCTTTCATTGCTGTGAGATGATTCAGATTTATTATTACCATGGCTGAAAGCCATTGGAAAAATGTTTCTGCCATCCATCTCAATCCTCTGCTAGTCATGTGGTTCATCCTTTAAAAAATGAGGATTTCTTCTTTTTTGCTGACATGTTTTATCATTTTAGTTGTTTCTGCTCTCTTAGCATTTGCCCAGTTCAGTGATTAATTCTCCAATCTGAACCCACTTATATTGGGATAAGATCTTGCCATCCAGAAAGAGCAAGTGAATAATTGAAATTTTTATTCAGGATGAAACTTTTTTATTATATACTATTTATTATATATGATAGTTTCAACTTTCTGAGGCTATTTTGTCAAATGCGTTCTTCCTCGTTATCTTTTTAATGTAACGTTTAATTTAAATGACCAGTCTTCCGTTCTAATGCACAAAAAGAAGTTGGCACAGCCCTCAACCAATTATTGCTACTTTTCAAGTTGGGATTGTTTGTATTAATGTAGCGGTCTGACCCCTAGTGGCTATAAGAAACATCTGCACTCTAATTGTAGGAGCCAAGTTGGACTGGATTTCATGAAAAGTGAATAAGAGACAATGAATTTCTCCTTGAAACTAAATGAATTAAAAATTAGATAAAATATGAGTTCATAGAAGAAGTAATAATAAAAGGAAAATTCAGGAAATACTGTGTTTCTATAGAAATAATTTCTGAGTCTGTATTTTTACTATTCTTTAGTCACATATGATCAGGCTTCTTTTGTAAATATGCTTATGTTTCAAAGGAGAAGGCAATGGCACCCCACTCCAGTACTCTTGCCTGGAAAATCCCATGGACGGAGGAGCCGGGTGGGCTACAGTCCATGGGGTCGCTAAGAGTCGGACAGGACTGAGCGACTTCACTTTCACTTTTCCCTTTCATGCACTGGAGAAGGAAATGGCAACCCACTCCAGTGTTCTTGCCTGGAGAATCCCAGGGACGGCAGAGCCTGGTGGGCTGCCGTCTATGGGGCTGCACAGAGTCGGACACGACTGAAGCGACTTAGCAGCAGTATGTTTCAAAGGGGCTTCTCAGGTAGTGCTGGTGGTAAAGAACCCACCTGCCAGTGCAGAAGACATAAGAGATGCAGGTTTTATCCCTGGGTTGAGCAGATCCCCTGGAGGAGGAAATGGCAAGCCACTCCAGTATTCTTGCCCAGTGAATACCAGGGACAGAGGGGCCTGGCGGGCTACAGTCCGTAGGGTGGCAAAGAGTCAGACACGACTGAAGTGATTGAGCACGTGTTTCATAAACATAATTTCCATGTTCCAATGTTCCATAAACATTGATTTAAATACTTAAACCAATTTTACTGTATTTATTGGAAACCAAAACTTGTTTTCTCTTCGTAGTTAATGTTTTCTTCCCAGCATGGTCCTTCCTAGTCTGCTATAGAATTAGAATCAAACTTAAAGGTGGGTAAAGTTTTTGTGATAATCTAATGAAGATGGGAGACCCAGGAAGGGTTAGTGACTTTTCCAGAGCCACAGAGTGAACTGTCAGCAGATTTAGGCAGAAATCTCTGATCACAGAGAGGGTTCTTGGGCGCTGGAGGATGAGGAGGCAAGGGGGCAGTGACATAGTGCAGGGGAGAAAGAGGGTTTCAAGAGTTTCAGCCCAGGAAGAAACAAGTTATAAAAGTTGTATATGTATTATAGTATGTGTTCACTGTAAAAAGTCCACACAAAGGGATGTTAAGTAAAAAGTGAAAACTGCCCCTTCCTTACCAGCCTGGGCTCCTCCAAACCTACAGGCTACAAATATCTACTTTAATGTGCAACCACCAGGTATCTTTTTGGACTTACACACACACGCACACTGGAGGAGGGAATGGCAACCCACTCCAGTATTCTTGCCTGGAGAATCCCAGGGACAGAGGGGCCTGGTGGGCTACAGACTATGGGGTCGCAAACAGCTGGACACGACTGCGCGACTAAACAACAACTACTCACACACACACACACTTTTTTCACACAGGTTCATGCCATACATATTATTCTATAAATTGATTTAGGCACCTAATAAAATATATTGGACATCTAAATTAGTAATTTTTAAACAAATTTACTTGATTTACAATATTATATTAGTTTCAAGTATACAACATAGTGATTCGATATTTTTGTAGATTATACTCCATTTAAGGGCTTCCCTGGTGGCTCAGATGGTCAAGAATCCACCTGTAATATAGGAGACCAGGGTTTGATCCCTGGGTTGGGAAGATCCCCTGGAGAAAGGAATGGCTACTTGCTCCAGTATTCTTGCCTAGAGAATCCCATGAATAAAGGAGTCTGGTGGGCTACAGTCTATGGGGTTGCAAAGAGTTAGACACAACTGAGCGACTAAGCACACGCAGCACACACTCCATTTAAAGTTACAAAATGTTGCTATATTCCCTCATTACATCCTTGTGTCTTATTTTATACCTAATAATTGTACCTCTTGATCCCCTTCCCCTATATTGTCCCTTCTTTTCCTCCTCTCCCCACTGGTAAACCCTACTTTGTTCTCTGTAACTAGGAGCCTGTTTTTGTTTTGTTATATTCATTTACTTGTTTTATTTAGATTCAACATATAAATGAAAACATACAGTATTTGTCTTTTGCTGTCTGAGCTACTTCACTAAGCATAATACCCTCCAGGTGTATCCATTTTGCTGCAAATGACATTATTTTATTATTTTTCATAGCTGAGTAGTATTCCATTGTATACATGTACCATATCTTCTTTAGCCATTAAACTGATGATGGACACTTAGGTTGTGTTGATGTCTTGGCTATTGTAAATATTGGTTCTATGAATATTGTGATGTATGCATCTTTTTGAATTAGTTTTTTTATTTTATTAGAATATATACATAGGAGTAAAATTCCTGGATCATACAATAGTTCTGTTATTTAAAAATTTTTTTTCAAGTCTGTACATTCTTATTGTGTTCTATTTAGTGTTTTGAAGTGAGGATGTGACCTAATTTATTAGCTCCTCTAATTTACATATAGTTCACGACTGAGCGACTTCACTTTCACTTTTCACTTTCATGCACCAGAGAAGGAAATGGCAATCCACTCCAATATTCTTGCCTGGAGAATCCCAGAGACGAAGGAGCCTGGTGGGCTGCCGTCTATGGGGTCGCACAGAGTCGGACACGACTGAAGCGACTTAGCAGCAGCAGCAGCAGCATTAAAATCTTTTTTGCTACTATAAGCAATGGTGTAATGAACATCCTTGTACATATAACCACAGACTCGTGCAAATATATCTCTGGGGGTAAATTCCATTAAAGTTAAACTTTAGGCCAAAGCTTATGTATAATTATGACAGTTAATAAAAACACATTTTTGAAACTAAGATTGTTTCACTCCCTTCTTCACAGTTCCCTTGTCCCTGGTTCCTCTCCCAGATCAGTGGCTTCATGTTTTTTTCTCTTAGTCAACCTTGCCTTTTGCCCTTTCCACACATTTTTTTTCCCCAAAGAATAAAACCTTCTGCTATGAACTGCATCAGCTTTTTCTCCCTGTAAATTTTGCTGACATCTTCTCTCCCTCTCTCTTCCTGTTTCTCAGTGGAAGAAAGAGCATCCTTCCCTCCTCCACCTGTATACTCTGTCCCACTTATACTTTCTGGAAATTTCCCATCAGGTACCCCTTTGCCTAGTGCTTCCTAACCTCTCCCTTTTCACTGTCTATTTCTTCTTGAGAAGGGAGAGGCTTATAAAATCCTCTCATTTAAAACATGTTTGCTAAAGTCTAGCTACCTAATAACTAGATTTGGGGGACAAAAGAACCACTTTGTCAAATAGTCTTGAAAGTCTATCTACTGTCATCTTCTTTTTGAATATTTAGACTTTCCTGTAGTTTTTTATACGTTCTGAAAAAGTTCTGTAATGCTGAAAAGAGATCTGTTTGCTTTGGCTCACTCATTATATCCCCAAATTATTTTACTGTAAACCCCACCATCTCCCCTTTGTTTTCTTCTGTAACGTTTATTAACAACTGTGAACACTTTTCAGGAAATTCTACATTAAGCAAAAATTTCCCTTGACTCTGACTCAGCCAACTGTATCTTTTCTCCTTTCTAAAGCTGAAATTCTTTAAAGACAAGAGTGTATCACTTATATACATTGTTTTTCTTCCCTTTTGAACAGCTGGTTCCTGGTTAACTGACTGCAATGTGGGCTCTACCCTGACCGTTCTGCTGAGCTTGTTCCGTTCTGCTCAGCGGAATGAATTCCCAGATCCAGGCGATTTCTCTCAGTTCTCATCCTTTTTTTTTCATTTTGATGTAAGAAATGATGGCAGAGAAAACTTTATCCTTCAAATTCCTTCTTTCCTTACAGAAAAGGCATGTTCCTAGGCATTGCTGAGTTTCTTTTCAGTCTCTCCTTCCCATTTTAATTTTTGCCCCCTTTAGCTTTACATAGTTATTCAGTGATATGTAAGTGTCTGTGTGCGCTGTGGGAGACGCGGGAGATTGTGGTAGTGAACAGGACACAGTCTGCCCTCAAGTAACCTCTCTACAGTGTGACCTGTGTGGAGAGAATATAACCTTCCTTCTAAATATGGGCTTTCTCTAGGCCTCTGTGCCTGGTTCCCCCACTCCCATCCCCTTCCATTCCCCGCCCTTTCTCTTTCCTTCTTTCTTCTGCATTCTCTCCCTGGTTACTTCATCCATGCCCTAGCCTTCAACTATACTATGTATACAGATGAACCCCTCACTTCTGATTACTTGTCTCCCAAACTGCAGACTCCTGTTTCCAAACACCTGACTGATTTATTTACCTATGTGCCAGGATATGCATTTAAAAATCAGTACTTTGAAGATGAAAATTCTCTCTATGCTTCTCTCCACCTCCACACAATGACATCCCTCCTGACCTTGCCGTCCTGCTGATGGTCCTGCTGGCTTGGCCGCATCACCAAGGCCACAGTCACTGATTCCCCCTTTTCTTTCCTGCCCATCCCATCGGTGCCAGGGCCCGAAGAGTCTGTCTCCTCATTGTCTGCTCTCACTGTTAGAAGATCAGCTCTTCTCTCTCTCTGGATTGTTGAGTCTCCTGAGTGGGCCTCTTGAACTTGGTGTCCTCCATCCACTGTCTATGTTCATTCCAAATTAATTGCTTTTTGGAAGAACTTTGATTATGTCTCATCATCAGCAACTTTAAATGCCTTGTTTTGTGCCTTTGTAAATATAGGTTTTGCCACCTAACATCCAAGGGTCTGCATAACACCCCTCCTGCTTCAAATCATGTTTCCATCCTATTCATACCTTGAAATCCAGCCCAGAGGCCACCTCCTGCAGAAGACTTCCTGCTTTCCCCAAACAGCTCTGCTCTCTCTGTCCTCTGAAGTCCTGTTGGCATCTCTTCTCTTATGACCCATACTAGAGTGATCTGTGTACTAATGTAATCTAGTCCTTTATGTTTCCTCTATTCCTCTCTTCATCACTACATAGGTGTTAATTCACCTTCTCAGAATACTACAAGTGATTGGATGTTCACTGCTTTTCACACCTGTGTGTCAAGGGCCTTAAAAGAACCAGAGATCAATAACCACCCTTTGCCCCTCAGTGTCCTGCCTACATAAGAGGCCACCCTGTTCAGAGAGTCACTGTACCCAGGCTTGACCCAGGACACTGGTTGGATACCGTGATGAGCAACTCTTTGGAGAGAAGCATCTCCAAGTACTAGCAGAATCTAAAGAGAAGACCTAGATCCTTGATGAAATCACTGTGTGCTTGGATCAATCTCAAGGCCACTTATCTTTACATTTCTCACTAAGAAAACCACAAATCTCTAGTTTCTAAGGTTTTTGATTTGATTGAAAATGGATATTTCCAACTGACACATCTAGTGGTGAAAACTTCTTAAATCCCTTTCCTCACTTCTCTTCCCAAGAGCAGTGACACCCTTTGCAGCTCTGCTCTAGCAGCAGGGGAGGCGGATTGTGGCAGATCAGAAAGTCTGTTGGGTGAGCTGCGCCCTAGCAGGGAGGAAAGGGAAGAAAAGGGTAGCCAGGGGAAGAAGCAGTGATTTCTCTGTAAGTTGAGGATTGTATGTATGGTTCTCCTAAAAAAAAAAAGGGTTCAAAATTCAAATCCAAGTTCAAGAAGCTTCCATCTGACTGGAAGGTAAAGTTGAATATCCAGGCACTGTGTGGATTAGTGGGAGTGGGTAATTGCCCCCAAATTTATTCTTTAATTGTCTCTTATATTCAGATATTCTCCATAGCTACTTCTAGAAGGAATAGCTGAGTTATTTGTTCTGGGTTTTTGACTGGCTTTTATTCTTAGAAGGACATTTCTAAGTTGATATGCTGTCATCATTCACCAGCTCCTACAGACTCCTGCCTTCCTAAAAATGTTTCTGACTCTTCTGTGTTCATTCAAATGAATGTTTTGTCTTAACCCATGGGTATGAAACGATGGACTTTGGCTGCTTATGCATGAGAGCGAGGTCTGCAGGACAGATGGCAGAGCCGGCATGATAGAGATGTGATCCGGGGGATAGAGCTGAAGGCCAGAAGAGTCCCATGTGAAAGGTGAAAGCGGAGTAGAGGCAGCAAAGACAGTTGGTTGTAAAAATCCGTGGCCAGCTGTGAAAGAGCAGCACCTGGGTTCACGTTTGACAGAACTGATCCAGAGTCGGTGTTTCAGGTGGAAGGTGAGCAGTTTGTCTGTCCCTCTGCTTTCTGCTTGACTAGAGAAAAGGCTGATCCCTCGGTAGGACTGAAAATTGTTTTCAAAAACTGTTTAATGATTTCTTAAAACTCCTTTGAAATAACTCTTATTTTTAAATTCTTAATTTTTTGGAATAGAGAAAATTTAAAAATAAGGGTTATTTCAAAGGAGTTGTGAAATAGAGAAAATTATTTGGAACTGAGAAAATATTTTTTGGAATAGAGAAAATTATCTACTTTATTCCATGAAATTACTGGCAGATACGCTTGCAGCTGGGTGCTGACTTAGAATGGGCTGGTATCTTTCTTTTTGTTTTATACCCACACAGGTTAAGTGAGGGCAACCCAAGAGCACACGTTAGTGGCAGAGGTGGGAATACAGTCACTTCCTAGGGGCTCTGGGGTGGGTACCCAGCACTTAAATGTAATGGCTGGTTCCTAATCCTATATGTATAGAGGTTATTTCCTTCAAAAGAGTTGTGGAGCTGTGCCAGAGAGAAGGCAAAGAATACCCATTTTTCTCTTCTCTCCTCAGCCCCTCCACTTTCCCTATAATGGCTGCATGTTCTTAGGCCAGAACCATATAAAAATCAATCCCGTTACCTGACTGCCTGGTGCTATGGGACATCCAGCATTAAGAAAAATGTCGTGGGAGAGAATGGTGGCCTTTCAAGTGTTTTTTATTGATTTTCAATGAGTTTAACTGTTATCCCCAGGCTTTCAGACACCATTATCTCTTCGTATTGAAAACTGATTATACTTTTTGTTTTTAAGTGGAACTTGCCTGATGCTGGGAAATCAGCCAGAGTCAGTGATGTATCAAGTTAGGGACCTGACTGTGAGATTCACACTTTGGGGCACTTTGGGTAGCCCAAAAGGAAGGGGGCCATGGGAAGAGATAGAGGCAGAAAATGGAAACTAAGGGATTTCCCCGGTGGTTCAGTGGTTAAGACTTCACCTTCCAATGCAAAAAGTGCAGGTTCGATCCCTGTCAGGGGACTAAGATCCCTATGCCTTGGGGCCAAGAAACCAAAACATAAAACACAGACAGTGTTGTAACAAATTCAATACAGACTTTAAAAATGGTCCACATCAAAAAAAAAAAAAAAAGAAAGAAAGGAAAATGGGAACTGAGAAAAGGTAATGATAAATAGAACAACAGCTCATTACAGGTTTGGAAAGGAGTAGCCAAGCTGGGATGCTGAGAGGCCACCTGTGCGATAAGACTCATCTCCCTGACCATCAGGTCCTCCAGGTGCTCAAGGGAGATAAACCTAACTGCAACTGCTCATGAGCTCTGAGAAGGAAAACTAACTATTGCCTTAGGTTCAAAACAGCTCCACACTGAGATCATCTGTGAAGAAGTGAACCAGAAAAGGGAAAGAATTGTTCTACTAACTGGAGGGAATGATAAGCCACAGACATCTGGGGGTCACTGGTCCCAAATCCGCGTCTGTAGGATACAGAGGTCCAAGGCCAGCATCAGTGGAAAACACTGGAGCCAGGGGATGACTAGGCATAGGCAGTGGCTCTTAAGGTGTTTGATTAACCCTTGCTTCATGGCACACCCCCACCTCTCCCCTCCGCACCCCTGGAGACTCTGAGAAAATATTTTCATCAAGAGCCTAATCCTGGTGAGGCTCATGGGCCATTTAAATGCCATATGTGGGCACTTCTGAGTATTTTGAAATGTTTACTATGTTTTACTATGTAAAAAAGTTGACACCTGTCTTACATGGCGAGGGCTTAGAGCAATGAGATTAGGGCTATTCTTGTACTTATAACTCTATTTTTGCTTACACAACCTGACTCCCAAGATGGATGGAGTAGAATTATCCCTTAAACCCTCTGTTCACGACCTTTACATTGTTTTTACCTCCAAGGATACCCTTGATGCTTATTTTAACTATATTGCAGCTTCTATAAAAATTATTGAGTGGAAATATTTGTCCACCTTCTACCCACAGATGTTTATTCACTTAAGAACTGAGGAAAAGATGTCATAAATTTTGTTGTATAGCATTGATGTATTCCCCAAGCTATTATCCTGTATTTTTAACCCCCTTTGAACATATTTATCTAGCTGCAATTGTTTAAATTGAAGTTCTCCAAAATGGGCCACCTTCATTTCTTTTCTTCTCAGACTAGTTTCCCACCTGCCTCCTGCATCACTGTGAATGATTATTCCATTGGTCTCCAGTCTCTGAACTTCTATATCAATACATAACTATTGAGTACCTATTATATGTAGATCACTGGGTTAAAATCTGGGGGATATGGAGATGTGTGGACCTAATGGTTTCACAATCTTTTTAAAAATTGTTGAAGTATTGTTTATTTACAATGTTGTGTTAATTTCTGCTGTATAGCCAAGGGACTCAGTTATACATATGAATATGTATTCTTTTTCATATTCTTTTCCATTATGGCTTGTCACAAGATATTGAACATAGTTCCTGGTGCTATACAGTAAGAACTCGTTGTCTATCCATCCCATGTATAAAGTTTGTCTCTGCTAACCCCAAACTCCCAATCCCTTCCTCTCCTTCCTTCCCTTCCCCTTAGCAACCACAAGTCTGTTCTCTATATCTGTGAGTCTGTTTTTGTTTCATAGATATGTTGATTTATATTGTATTTTAGATTCCGTATATAAATGATAACACAGGATGTTTGTCTTTCTGTTTCTGACTTACTTCACTTAGTATGGCAATCTCTAGGCCCATCCATGTTGCTGCAAAAGGCATTATTTCATTTTTTTCATGGCTGAGTAATACTCCACTGTATATCTATACCTCATTTTCTTTATCCATTCATCTGTTGATGGACATTTCAGTTGTTTTCATGTCTTGGTTATTGTAAATTGTGATGTTATGAAAATAGGGGTGCATGTATCTTTTTGAGTTACAGTTTTGTCTGGATGATTTCATAATTTTGATGATGAACTTGAGCAGCAACATCCAAATGGTATGACCATTGGCAGTGTGGGTATTAATGGAAAGGATGCTGTGGACATCACCCAGCTCCCCTTCAGAAAAAAAGTTATTCATTCTCCCAGATACCTGATGTATTGGTTGTTGATGGCTCCCACCTGAGTCCTTCTCTGAGGCTTACCCTTTGCCTGCAGAGGGAGCTGCCTTGCCTGAGGGGGAGTGATGGTGGTGGTGTGTGTGTAAAGTTGCTTCAGCTGTGTCTGACTCTTTGTGACCCCATGGGCTGTAGCCTGCCAGGCTCCTCTGTCCATGGGATTCTCCAGGCAAGAACACTGGAGTGGGTTGTCATGCCCTTCTCCAGGGGTTATTCCCAACCCAGGGATCAAACCCACATCTCTTATGTCTCCTGCATTGGCAGGTGGGTTCTCCTGAAGTATACAACCCCCCCAAATGCCCCCTGGGCAACTAGAGGAAACAAAGTCATGGCCCCCTTGGTTCAGTCAGAAGAACTCTGCAGAGCTAGCACAGCTCCAGAGTCTCTGTGAGATCGGTACCCCAGCTCAATTGGTACCCCCTCTGCCCTGTTCTACTGCTCTCACACCACACAAGCATTCCTAGGAGACTTCAGTAATACAAGCTCACTTAGAGTTTTTATCTTCTAAGGCAATGATCATATCTTATCTTCTCCCTATCCTCCACCACCAATATATTAGACTGGTTCAAATAATCGCAATTCAAACAAATTAAATCTGGGTTAAGCCCTCCTAGCAGGTAACAAGATGGGCATCACCACCCTCTTGCCCCTTTCCCCCTTTCTTCTGGACTGAGAACCCATAATGCCTTTTTGAGTGGAAACAAGAGTTCCACTTTCAAGGATGGAAAACCCCTGAAGTTGCTGTTGCTGTCTAGCACTCTTGTGCTGTTGGATTCTGACTCTCCATCTCTCCACATGGCTCAGCCTGCTACAGTGAAGTTTGTGGTAAGCAGGTCCATTCCTGGCTGGGGCGAGCCTGGTCTGTGGATGACTCCACTCTCTCAACCAGAGTGCCTGTTGCTGGGTTTCCTAGGCTGGAGCTAGGAAATTCCGTTCAGTCAACCCCAGAGACCCTCTCCTCTGAGATCCTCTCCTCTGAGACCTAGCCGCGCAGAGGCTCTGAACCTGCCAAGTTGTTCCCCACTCCTATCCTAGGCTGGGCAAAATGGACTTTTTTTTTTTTTTTTGAGATTACATTAAATTTGGGCTTTCCTGATGGCTCAGATAGTAAAAAATCTGCCTGGAATGTAGAAATCCTGGGGTCAATCCCTGGGTTGGGAGGATCCCCTGTAGAAGGGAAAGGCAACCCACTTCCGTATTCTTGCCTGGAGAATCCCATGCACAGAGAGCCTGGTGGGCTACAGTCCATACGGTCACAAAGAGTCAAACACGACTGAGCAACTAATAAACACATTAAGTTATAAATGTATTTAATGAACATTTATTTAATGTATCTAATATAATTTACAAAGATGATATATTCATGATGACACATCCAAGAACATGGAATGAATGTCCATTTGTTCAAGTTTACTTGTGTGTCCTTTAGGAGTCTTTATATATTCTTCTCATATAGGTTTTGAATATATTTTGCTTAGTTTATGCCTAAATATTTCATTTTATTATACAATATTTTGCTACACAAATTGTGTTGTCTCCTCCACTTATTCTCTAACTGGTATTTGTTTGGATATATCTACATATTTTTTTTGGCAATTTAAAAACTCATGTGTGTCCTGCTTCATCTCATCTTTTCTCCACCTGTTCAAATTCCACCAGTCACTCAGGATGTATATTCAGTAAGATAGCCTCCATAAAATACTTATCCTACTCAAATAAAATATTTTCTTATTTCTAACCTGTATTATGTTTGTAACTGTTTTTGGGCACCTACCCTACTGTATCTTACATTTTAATTATTTATATATCTGTCTTAATTTCTCATTTTTCCTCTTTTTAAAGATAGCTACTTATCATCTACCTATTTTTCTCTGTCATGATAACTTCTTTCCTCCCATGCAGTAGAGAATATTAATTAAGAAATTGAATTATTTGACAAAGAAAAGTTATGATGAAACCAGAAATAGAGTTTCCTGGGTGGGTACTGTATTCATTTATTTATTCAACAAAAGGCAATTAAGCATTTGCTATGGCCCAAGCACTGTTCTACTAGGCCACAAATCTAAAGCCTTTTTTGGAAATATTTTTTCTCTTGAAAATAAAAATCCATTGACTTCGGTTTGGTCATAAATGAAAGAATATGAAGTATTTCTTTAAAAAATTAAGACTATTTGGAAGAACAATTATGTTGCTTCAATAATATTAAATTAGAAGCCTCATGGGAAACATGTGAATTAGTGTGATGAGGTCCAGGACAGAGGTTTTTTGTTTTTTCATTGATTTCCTTTGTATATGTGGAAAATTGTTTATGTTGATAAAAAGTCCCTCAGAAGATTGAGTTGAAGAAAGGTTAAGATACTGTCTAGCTCTGCGCTTGTGGTTAAGAACCTGCCTGCCAAGGCAGGAGACATAAGAGTCATGGTGTTTGATTCTTGGGTCAGGAAGATACCCTGGAGGAGGGGCATGGCAACCCACTCCAGTATTCTTGCCTGGAGAATCCCATTAACAGAGGAGCCTGAAGGGCTACAGTCTGTAAGGTCGAAAAGAGATATGACTGAAGAGATTTAGCACACACACAGCTTATATAGAGCTCTGTAGCAATCTCTCTAGCAATAAATTATGCTTTACTCATGTCCAGTGAGTGATACTGGATGTGTATCAATTGGTTTTTAATTCTTTATTTTTTCCATCTTTTACTGAAGTCTGCACTATCCCTTCAGTAATATAAGATTTACTCTGCTTATGGAAATTCCCCATCCCCAAGCCTTTAGTGTTCCATATTTTGTTCCCCATTTTCTCCTTTTGTTTACATCTTTATAATGATTAATTTCACTCATAAAGTTTTACTTTGCCAGAGATGTTGTCATTTCACATATAAGCCAATCAAACTCTTATCTCAAGATTTCCCTTGGGAAGTGGTGGTCTAGTGGTTAAGACTCCACATTCCTACCATAACGGGTGCAAGTTTGATCCCTGGTTGGGGAGCTAAGATCCCACATGTTATGAGCTAAAGAAAACCCCAAAAAACCTTAATTTCAATGATGATGATTATTCAAAATTAGTTAACTTTATTGTTTTTATAATGAATTGATATTGAAGTTAAATTAAGGATCTTTATTGTAATAAAATGCCTTTTGATTTGTGAAGATCTTAGAAAATGTATTTACAGTATATGATGTTGTAATTTCTTTCTATTCTTTTAGTAGCTAATTTATTCTCTTCAGGTGATTTACTAGTATGTATATTTTACTAAGGTCATTTTTAGAAATAGAAAATTTGTTTACTTCATTGGCAAATAAAAATATTAAAAAGCCTTAACAAAGCTATTAATACTTTCATCTAGAAATAAGACAACTAAGGGCTCCAACTACATCCACTGGAAGCATTAATATATCACCAAATCCAAGATTAGTATTTAAAGGAGGAGATAAATGTTTCTCAAAGTGTGGTCCATGGATCAGAATATCTTGCTGTCTGATCCATGTACATGGTCAGTCACTCAGTCATGTCCGACTCTTTACAATCCCATGGACTGTAGCCTGCCAGGCTCCTCTGTCCACGGGATTTCCAGGCAAGAATACTGAAATGGGTTGCCATTTCCTCTCTCCGGGGGATCTTCCTGACCCAGAGATTAAACCCGTGTCTCCTACATCTCTTGCACTGCAGGTGCATTCTTTACTGCTGAGCCACCGGGGAAGCCCATCTTGCCATGATGACTAACAAATATGCTACAGGTGATTCTGCTGCACACTAAAAGGCATCACTAAGCTACTGGTTGGTCAGACTCAAACAGACGAGCATTGCTTTCTCCTTTGTTCCTGCTCCTGAGGACCTGCCTACCTTTCTATACCATTTGATCTACTAGGGAAGCCCTTGCCTACCTTTCTTAGAAGCAGAAACTATTAGGATATAGGGACCTTAGAGATCATCAAGTCCAAGAACATTATCTTATAGGCAATACCATCAAGTTGACAGAGCTCAATGACCTAGTCCAAGTTCATATGTTAGAGTGGAAGACAAATAGGTTCAAATGAGAGTAACTGGGGATTCCCAGGGCACGGTAAGAGTAGTAATTGAAACCAAGGGTAATCAGTACTCGAATCCATTTCACCAGGCTTCATTAATCAAGAGACTCGCATGTCCTCCACGTGGCCCGGAGCCTAAACTAGATGTTTGCCCGAGTTGTGGTCCAGGAACTTGGAATCAGCTGTGTCCAGTTCCAGCTGAGCTGGTTAAGACTGGAGAGGACCGCCTACTTGACCCTCCAATTATTGGGCACGCCTGAGCTTCCTCCATAACCTTTTGATATCTGAGGGCCCAGAACTCCACCCTCAGATCTGGTTAAGCATCCGCCAGTTTGCACGTGTGGAGGGCTGCAGCTCAGTTACGCCTGCGCAGAAGGAGAAACGTGCGCCTTTTCATAAACACGTTCGCCCCAGGCCGGCTCATTCCCCTTGCCTCAGGTCCCGCGCGCGGTCGCTCAGACGTGTCCCACTCTGCGACCCCATGGCCTGAGGCCCGGCCAGACTCCTCTGCTTATTCTTCATCCAGTGAATACCTGAAGAAGATTGCCTTTGGGAGATGGATCTGAGGCTTGTTTTTCAGTTTCCTCGCCTGGCGGCCTTGTGAATAACTCCTCTTCCACGGCAAACCTAGGCATCTCAGCGTGTTTTTCTTGCTGCGCTTGGGGGCAAAACCAACCTGATGAGGTAAGGCAGTTAGTCTTGGTTCTGCCACGGAGTGGATCCGAGACCACCTATTTTCCATTGTTTGTCCCACCTCTCTCGTCCACACGTCCTCAACAGAGTTGAACAACTAAGTGAATATTCTGTCGTCTGCTGGTGACTAATGATGTGTTTTATGGGCTTGGGCTTTAATTATTTCTCCTTCCTGGTAATCCAGTAATTTAGTTACTTTGTCTCAGCGGTACAAGAGAGGTATATTATGTAGACAATGGTGTGATAGTTGGAGTCTGTAGACCTGAGTTTAAGTCTTGATTGGCAAATGTGATTAAGCTGTTGCTACTGGTTTGTTTGCTATTTGTTAGTAATAACTGAATGTGTGACCTTGGCGGAGTCATGTTCTATATTTTC
The DNA here is from genome assembly GCF_054371585.1 of Giraffa tippelskirchi. Taxonomy (NCBI): domain Eukaryota; kingdom Metazoa; phylum Chordata; class Mammalia; order Artiodactyla; family Giraffidae; genus Giraffa; species Giraffa tippelskirchi. The sequence continues at coordinate 32,283,738 of NC_137286.1, read as the reverse complement.
ATTAAAAGAAAAATTTCCATTAAAAGAAAACTTCTGCTCCTGAATTTACTGAAAGTATTCTTCAAAAGAAATTAAGGTAATGCTTAGAAAAGTTAAAAATCACTTTACAATTGATGCTATTATTACCATTTATTGCTGAAAATAATATAGTATTGCAACTGTTTTTAAGAATAAATCACTGATATCATGTGTTTTTTCCAAAAATGACTTATGGTGCCTTCAAAGAGCATGATAAAACAGAAATAGAAAAATATCAGGACCAAAGAGAAAGGGAGAATATAAAGGTTAGAATGTAGCTCTGCTAATAGAAGGGGACATACAGATATCCTAGGCATCACTCACATTAAACTCTTTGATGTACCTTTAAACAGCTGCCACCTGAGGAGATGTGTGTCCTATAGCATTTTAAAGATTGCTTTTTTGATGCTTAAATGAGGGCACTTGACTGGTACTGGGGAGAACTCGGCTGTGCCCTCCGCCTGGGCAGGGGAGTGGGTGTCTCATGGCTTTGGTTTTTTCTCCATGCTCTTTTATGTTTCTAGGTGGAGGCAATAGTGTTAGATGACATTCTAATCAATGTACAACCCAAATCACACTTTCAGAAGTCTTTAAGAGATAAGTAAAATACATGAGGAGTATCTGAAAAATCTGCTAGGGGGATGCACAGCTGGGGAGCAGGTAAACAACTTTTGTGAACATTTACATAAATTAGAGGTTAGTAAAAGGGAACTGGGGGGAGAGGGGTTCATGCTGAGCTCACTTCTTCAAAAAGGACATTCTGTGACAGCCAATTAAAAATGGATAAAACTCATACCTGTCTTTAGCACAAGATAATTAGACTAAATCTCTAGGATATATAACCGCAGCTCACTGAAGCTCAGCTTTCACTCTCCTAATGGAAAGAAATGAAAATAGTGTGAAGTTTAGGCAGAAGCAAAGATAATAATTTGATATTGAAATGATAAGAGCTACTTTGAAAATGAAGTGAAAGCTGATTGACTTCTAAGTGATGAGAAAAAGAAGCATTGTGGGCTGAATGTTTGTGCCGTCCCCCCCCCCCCCAAGTCACATGTTGAAATACTAATGCTCACGGTGATGGAGGGAGGTGGGGGCTTTGGGAGGTGATCAGGTCATGAGGGTGGAGCCCTCGTGAATGGGATTAGTGCCCTTATAAAAGACTCTAGAAAGAACTCTAACCCCTTCTGACACAGTGAACAAGACACTGAATCTGCTAATATCTTGATCTTGGACTTCCCAGACTCCAGAAGTGTGAGAAATACATTTCTGTTTAAAGCCAGTCAGTGTATGATATTTTGGCTAAGGAAGCCTGAAGGGACTAAGACAGGAAGGAGTGAGAAATGAGAATAAAGACTCAGGATTTAGGATGGATTAAACGAAGAAAAGGGTTCAGTGTCTTTAGTGGGGCTGGACAGACGTGTCCTGGGACTTCTCACTCTGCTTCCACCTGGGTTTGACACTCATTAGATAAATACTTGGAGGGCCAGATTTTTGAGTTACTTCTGATCTATATGTGGAAAATGTCTCATGAGCCTTAGTGTGAGGTGAGCGCTCCTCTTGGTAATAAGACCAAATGATGGATTTGGGTAACATCTGAAGATATTTAACATGAACAGAAGAGAGGGGGAAGTGGATTAGCAGAAGGTGGAAAGAAAAGGAAAACATGAAAGTAGCAGGAGAGCATTTCACCCCATGTGCCCTTATGCTATAGGGAAAATGTTTCTCAAACTCTTAACATGTACTTGTTCGTCAGTAGGAGCCATAAAACTTGCATTCCTAACAAATTTCCATATGGTATTGGCAGAGCTGATCTGGGGACAAATATCCACTGCTATCAGGGTTTAAGTTTACTCTTGGGGAATGAGACTGTTACTATTTCTAGTGTGGACTCTAACTTTTTCCGGTTTGTTGACCACATTGGGAAAGAACTTTAGGAAAAAGGCTTTAAACTGCAAGCCGAGAGTCTCCAAGACAAACGGCGTGGGTTAGCCATTGTCATCCATGTATATAAAGGCTGAGCGCTCATTAGAAGGGTGCCCTGCCTGCTCTGTGGCAGCACCATGCAGGGTAATGTGAGATCGTGGGTTGCTTAGTACAAGTGACTTCTCATGTGATGCCTAATAGTGTGGTATGTGCAAGAAATAAAAAAATTATGACATGAGTTCCACAGTGACTTTCCACATTTTTCTGTATAAAACCTCAACCTCCTGTCAAAATGATAAGCAGTCTTCTCTCTATCCTGGTAAAGCAATAGAATTAGTTGTGAATGTCTTCAGCTGTAAGAAATAAAAATCCTGACCAACAGAGGACTAATAAAAAGACCTTTATTTTTGTCTCATAATGACAAGTCTGAAAGTAGGTCCTGGCTGGGGTTGGTTCAGTGGCTCAGTGATGTCAGTTACCGTCTGGACAATTCTCTAGGCTTTGTACCTTGTGGTAACACCTCCTTTCAATGCAGGGGGTATAAAAGTGGTGGCATCAGTTATAGCTGAATCTTTTATTAAGAAAGAAAGTCCTTGCTATAAATAGACCAGAAAACTGTCTTATACTTCACTGGTCAGAACATTGCAGGTGCAGTGTTTAGCTCCTTTAACCTCTGTAGGGAGGCAGGCCAAGAAAAATGAACTCGGTAAAAAGAGTGTGTTGGCCAACACATGGTGTTTGCTAGAGAAACAGACTCAGATCTCCTATTCACAGTAAAATTCACTCATCAGAGACAAGTTTGTTTGTCAGCCTCCTGTTCATTCAAGCTCTTGTCCCATGAAGTGACAGGTCATTCTTGCAGTCAGCCTTTGCTGAGAGGGTGCCCAGAAGGGAGTTAGCAGTGCCCTGGAAAAGCATGGCAGATCGTGTTGGTCCCCAGCATGGCTCTGTGGCCTCCCAGGCAGCTGTGCAGCCGTAATCTCAGGGCGCGCTAGGATTCTCCAAGAAGCAGTTGTTGCCTTAGGCCACTCGGCTCCTCTCTTAGGAATCACTGATTCGTCTTCCTTCCTAATATAAGCTCATGTAATCCTTATCTGTTTTTGAACATTCTTTTTCCTATGGAGGGACTAATTTGACATGTGAATGAACTTCACGAAATTCCTTTGAATTACTTTCAAATTAGTTTTGCCCATAGGAAGATACACATGGTAATTCTGATTTTCTCCAGCAGCTGTTTGAAGGTGCTCATGGATGACTCCATCAGCCATTGGAAAACTCGGTCGTTACAATCCTGGCCTTGGAGATGCCATGAGTTACACAAACAAGCATGGAACAAAGAGCCCAGTAGTTCTGTAGTGCTTCAGCGATACCTCTGAGTGCCTCATAAACTGATTTCCCAAGAACCAGGGCTCCATGGACAACACAGGTCTCTGCTAAAGAACAAGGCTAGATAGACAAGTGCACAGTTTCATACTTAGTTATTAGGGGCTCAGCTTTCCTTCGAATCAGAGAATTGAATCCACACTAACTTATGTCTCTGCCACATGAGGTTCTCACCATTTGACCTCTCTTTCTCAGAGGAGTGAGTCTACTTCCAACAGCCTGGGTATATTTAGAGAAGATTCCCGACTTTGGGGAGAATAGCGACTTTATACATTATGGTTCTGTGTTACCACAAGAGCCAGAACAATAGAAGAATTATCCTATCAGTAAATTCCTGTCTTTCCCTTGAATAGTTGCCCCTGGAAGCAATCTTGTTCAGAGGATATTTGTTTGGAACCTTTTCTGTTATACCGGTCTAAAGCATATGTGAGAGATCGTGTTTTTTTTTTGTTTTTTTTTTAATATGCTTTCAAGGAACTTATAATCTAGGTGGGAAGGTAGGACATCCATTGTGAAGCCACATTGACAGTAAATGAATTGGGGGTGGGTGGATGAAGATAAGAGCAAGTCATGGCTCAGGTGCTTCAGTCTCTTCAGGTTCTTACCGAGGTTTAGGAGCTTTTCTTAAGTAGGCTTTTTCGACTTACTATGTGCCCTTAGAAAAATTTCCAGAGATTAAATTTTCAGCAGCTGTATATAGTTTTTATCACTGGTGAGATGGTTCATGGTGCTCACACCACCATTCTAGAAGTTGATCCCCTTTACATAAACTGTTAATTCTAAGAGCATCTTTCTAATTTCCATATTGACTAAGTAAGATAGAGCGTGCTAAATCTCTTCAATTGACCACATGGACTATACCCTGCCAGGCTCCTCTGTCCATGGGATTCTCCAGGCACGAATACTGGAGTGTGTTGTAATTTCCTTCTCCAAAGTAAGTTAAAGCTAGATTAGTTAAATCATAGCATGTGGGTTAGTTATCTGAAGGTTGTTGAGAAAAACCAGCTTCCTATGATTGATCTTGTTTAAACAAACCAAAAAAAGTTTAAGTTCCTCTACCAAATACAGTTTCTGATAATATTCAGTCTTAAGGTTATAAGCCAACAGTCATGTAACTGTTAAAAGAAATATTTCAGTTTTTCCTTTTAGTATATAGACGTATATAGACAAAAGCAGTCTTACGGTCGTGAAAAAGAATAAGCATGATTTTCACTTAAATTTTGTGGCAATTAATATGCCAACACTGCAAAATTCCTCTTCATTTCCCATTTTCAACAAAGGTAATTTGTAATCTGCTTTCTGTTCTCAAACACTTATTTGAACAGTTCTTAAGTTTTAATTGCTATTGAAACATATGAATTATGAATAAAAATGTGGAGTCTAATTTATTTCTGAGCTGTTTTTGGAGCAGGTGAATGACATAAATGAAAGCAGCATATTTGACTCTAGTTCTTGGGGGCAATTTCATATCTGAAATCAGTTTCGTTAAGTGTAATGACACTGAATCTTCCGTACACCTCTGCGCATGGGACTTACCAAAGAGAATTCAGTTGCAACCAATAGACGGCAATGCAGCAAGACCCATGCAGGGCTTGGATCACTTGGGATCCACATGGCAATGACTAGTCCCAATAATCTGGCAGCTGTAATCTTACTAATATGTTATAACTTTGTGAAATAATGGAGGTTTGATGCCTCCTATCAGGGGTGAGAAGAGTGCACTCAACCTTGATTGTTTGGAGAGAGCTCACAGGGTTGGTGCCAGGTGAGATACAGCAAAATGCCAAGTTCTTGTCTTGTATCATATCTGTGCTCTGCAAGCTGATGTCTGTTCCTTAACGCTCCTGCTCCCATGAGAATCTTCCTGTTCACTGAGCAGGCTGAACTTGAGAGAGCTAGACTTTAGAGCTTTTAGGCAACTTTTTTGTCATGGCAGGAAGAGTGGGATCAGATTAATGGTTACAAATTAACAGCATAGTGTTTCATGCTCTCTGTGAACAGTCTCTGATGAAATTGGGGGTTCAAAACGTACAGTAATCCCTGGGTTAATATCTGGCAGCGCCATTTCATTCTTGACAGTTGAGCCTGTGTAGTTTTCATAATTAATAAAGCTATTGGCTCTTCATACAGGAGGTGAAGAAATGTTAGATGATGACTATTTCATTTCAGCCTTTATCCTTCTCAGCTTTACATCTAATTAGTATATTCAGAGTTTCAAAGGAAGCCCACTCCCCTGCATGTATGTATTAGCCTCATTTGCCTGAACGTCTGAGAACTGTTAATAGAACTGGGTGTTGGTCTACTTGCTTTTGCTGAGAAAAGCACCGTCACTCTGCCCCTTGGTGACCTCAATCCATATTTCAGTGGCTACTGCCTTTGTGAACAGTTTATTGTAATTTTCCATTACCAACATCACGCTCTGCTCCTCTCTGATGTTGAGAAGACCATTAGCATTTCTGCGTCTTTCTTTAAAGTCATAAACTGATAGGCTGGCATTTTCAATTTTCAATTAAATGACAGGTCTGGGATAGCCAGGTCACTGGGTCTTAAAGTTTTGCAAGCTGTACTTCACTTGTAGAGTGTATACTTTTCCCACCCAAGCACTTTCCAAAGGGTGAAGACGGGGTGGGCCAATCTCTGTTACTCTTCTTTATTCAGGAACATCGATCCCTGCCTTTGCCATTACTAAAGTTCTGTTTGCCACGTCGGCCAGGAGTTGTAGCAGGTGTGCCTGGAAATAGAATGAAGAGACCTCTGTCTCCCTGGGAGACCAGGCTGTCTACGCTACACTTTCATTAAGCTATAATAGAGGACAGAATGCTATGTATTGGATATCACTATAATGGTTCTTACTGTCTTGCGAGTTTAGAGGTTACTTTTCACCAGGAGGATGAAGGAAGGTTTTATAGAGCGACATTTAACTTGTGTGATCACCTTGAATCATCAGTGGGATTTTGACACTGACATGCAGCAAAAAGAATTTTAGAGGGGCAGCAATAGCTGGCTAAGTTGTGAAAAAACCCACCTGCCAAGCAGGAGACGTGGGTTCGATCCCTGAGTCAGGAAGATCAATCCACTGAAGAAGGAAATGGCAACCCACTCCAGTATTCTTGCCTGGAAATTCACATGGACAGAGCCACCTGGTGGGCTACAGTCCATGGGGTTGCAAAGGAGTTGGACATGACTTAGCGGCTAAACACACAAAAACAAGGGGTGGGCAAAATGTGGTGTTGGAGAGTAAAAGTGACCGGTTTTGTTTAGTTAAGGTGGATTGAGTTCGGCGTGCTAAGGAGTTGGTATTTAATTGTGAGAGATAATTAGAGGATTTGAGGGAGAGAGTGTGTGATGAGTCCCTGGGGATTTCTAACCCCTTACAGCTTTAGTTTCTCAGGCCATAGCTTCTGAACCATTTTAGAGTTTAATTCCTTCTTTGAGTTTCAAATTCAGATTTCAACACTGTGTATATTACTTGAAGGAATTGTGGAGGATGGAAAAGTATCCTTGGGCTTGGGTTTTGTCAGCCCTGTCTTGACCATCATAATAAGATGCTCTGATTGCCCTGCGTTATGTTAATTGACACAATTAGTCCAGTGCAAGACTGGTAGTGGATTGCAGCACATGCATGTGTGCACACACACTCACACTCAACACACGTATTCTTTAGTTTTGCTTCTTTAGTCACTACCTTTATCTTTCATAATTTAAATTTTTTTTCTTCATTTTGCCTGATATTGCCTCACCAACTTTGTTACTACTTATCTTTTGCTACTTTTTAACTTTGGATTTTTCTGTATGCTCATATTTTAGATATATAGATACACGTGCTATGTTTTTAATACTCATTTTTATAACTTTTGTCTTTTAATTGCAGAATTTAGCCTATTGACATTTAATTCTAATTGACATACTTGGATTAAGTCATTCTGTACTGTTGTACAGTTCTATGTTTTTGTGTATTTTAATATATTAAATATAACATTTATATTTAATATGTAAAATATTAAAATATGTAAAATGTAAAGTATTAAAATATGTAAATATAACATTGATATTTAATATGCAAAATAAATACACATATTTACCTTTTATATATAGCTATATATTTATACATTCCCCCTATATATGTTTCCTGGGATATGTTCTCTTTATTTCCTTTTTTGAGGGGATTGATTATGTCTTTTATAAGCTTGCTTTCTTCACTCGTTTAGAATTAGTAGGACTTGTTTCTTTTTATTTTAGTAATTACCATACAAATTTCAACATGAATTCCTAATTTATAAAATTCCGTTAATTAGCACCTTTTTTCTGCTCTAGGACAATACAACATCTATAAAACACTGTAACTCAGTTTATCCCCTTCTCATTTATATGCTACTTTGTTATATTTAAATTATATTTTAAAGGAATCCTAAAAGGCTTTGTGATAATTAGTGCTTTATACAAGGTTCATCTAGATTTGCCTCCATATTTAGCACTGTCTTTGCTCTGTTACTTCTTGAATCTTATACATTTTTATTTGGGATAATTTTCTATGTGTCTGGAGTAGAAATCCTTTAGAATTTAGTGCAGGTTTGCAGAAGCAAATTGTTTTTATTCATCTTGAAATGTAATTTTGCTTTCAATATTGAAGGGTTTCATCACTAGTTAAAGAATTCTAGATATGTAGTTTTTTGCTTTTCTTTTTCCTAGCACATTGAATGTATTTGGTTTCTAGCTTTTTGTTGTTGTGAAACAAGGTGATCTATTTTATTTTGTTAGCTGATTTAAGATCTCCTGATCATTGGTGTCCTAAAGTTTTCCACAATGATGTATCAAATTGTGTAGATTTGTATGTAATATAATTAATAATATAAAAAAAATGTGTTTTTTCCTTTAGCGTGTTTCATATTTGTTGGACTTTCTGAATCTAATTTTTAGAGGCTTAAAAAAATTCTAGAAAATTCTCATACATTATCTCTTTAAAAACTTTTCTCAATTCTTCCTCTTTTATTTTTCTGGAACTTCAATTAGTTGCATGTTATATTTTTCAATCATTTTTCCATTTCATTAATCTCTTTTTATGAATAATGTTCACATCTTTGTCTTTCATGCTGTGTTATGAATAATTGGTTTGGAATCATCTTTCAGTTCATTATTTCTTTCTGGCAGTATCTAGAAGGCTGACACTATCCACTGAGTGTCAAAAATTACAGTTTCATCTCTCAAAATTCTGTTATTTTCATATATGTATTTTCCCATTCATTATAATTTCCTGGCTCATTTTCAACTTCCCATTTATTTCTGTAGGCTTCCCAGTTTGTGCTAGTGGTAAAGAACCTGCCTGCCAATGCAAGAAACGTTAAGGGACGTGGGTTCGATCCCTGGGTGGGGAAGATCCACTGGAGGAGGAAATGGCTACCCACTCCAGTATTCTTGACTGGAGAATCCCATGGACAGAAGGTGGGCTACAGTTCTTAGGTCTGCACAGAGTTGGACATGACTGAAGCAACTTAGTACTCACATATTGTAATTAGTTCAGTCAGTTCAGTTGCTCAGTCATGTCTAGCTCTTTGCGACCCAATGAACTGCAGCATGCCAGGCTTCCCTGTCCATCACCAATTCCTGTAGCTTACTCAAACTCATGTCCATTGAGTCGGTGATGCAATCCAACTATCTCATCCTCTGTTGTCCTCTTCTCCTCCTGCCTTCAATCTTTCCCAGCATCAGGGTCTTTTCTAGTGAGTCAGTTCTTCGTATCAGGTGGCCAAAGTATTGGAGTTTCAGCTTCAACATCAGTCCTTCCAATGAATATTCAGGACTGATTTCCTTTAGGAAGGCCTGGTTGGATCTCCTTGCAGTCCAAGAGACTTTCAAGAGTCTTCTCTAACACCACAATTCTAAAGCATCAATTCTTGTGTGCTCAGCTTTCTTTATGGTCCAGCTCTCACATCCATATATGACTACTGGAAACACCATAGCTCTGACTAGATGGACCTTTGTTGGCAAAGTAATGTCTCTGCTTTTTAATATGCTGTCTAGGTTGGTCTTTTCTTTCAAGAAACAAGCATCTTTTAATTTCATGGCTGCAGTCACCATCTGCAGTGATTTTGGAGCCCCTCAAAATAAAGTCTCTCACTGTTTGCATTGTTTTCCCATCTATTTGCCATGAAGTAAGAGGACCAGATGCCATGATCTTTGTTTTTTGAATGTTGAGTTTTAAGCCAGCTTTTTCATTCTCATTTTTCACTTTCATCAAGAGGCTCTTCAGTTCCTCTTTGCTTCCTGCCATAAAGATGGTGTCATCTGCATATCTGAGGTTATTGATATTTTTCTTGGCAATCTTGATTCCAGCTTGTGCTTCATCCAGCCTGGCATTTTGCATGATGTTCTCTGCATGTAAGTTAAATAAGCAGGGTGACAATATACAACCTTGATGTACTCTTCTCCTAATTTTGAACCAGTCTGTTGTTCCATGTCTGGTTCTAACTGTGGCTTCTTGACCTGCATACAGATTTCTCAGGAGGCAGGTAAGGTGGTCTGGTATTTCCATCTCTTGAAGAATTTTCCACAGTTTGTTGTGATCCACACAGTCAAAGGCTTTAGCATAGTCAGTGAAGCAGAAGTAAATGTTTTTGGAATTCTCTTGCTATTTCTATGATCCAACAGACGTTGGCAATTTGATCTCTGGTTCCTCTTCCTTTTCTAAATCCAGTTTAAACATCTGAAAGTTCTCAATTCATATACTGTTTAAGTCTAGCTTGGAGAATTTTGATCGTTACTTCACTAGAGTGTGAGATGAGTGCAATTGTGCGGTAGTTTGAACATTCTTCGGCATTACCTTTCTTTGGGATTGGAATGAAAACTGACCTTCTCCAGTTCTGTGACCACTGCTGAGTTTTCTAAATTTATTTTATTGTAGCAGTTACTAAATATTCTGTGTAGGATAGTAGTATTCTGATAATTTTAAAGAGCCTCAAGTTCCTTCAGGGCTTCCCTGATAACTCAGTTGGTAAAGAATCCACCTGCAATGCAGGAGACCCTGCTTCAATTCCTGCATCAGGAAGATCCACTGGAGAAGGAATAGGCTACCCTGTCTAGTGTTCTTGGGCTTCCCTTGTGGCTCAGCTGATAGAGAATCCACCTGCAATGTGGGAGACCTGGGCTGGGAATATCCCCTGGAGAAGGGGAAGTCTACTCACTCCAGTATTCTGGCCTGGAGAATTCCATGGGGAATTGGAATATAGTCAATGGGGTTGCAAAGCATTGGATATGACTGAGTGACTTTCACTTCAGTTTCAAATTCCTTCAGGTCTAAACCTAACATGTGTTGTATTTAAAATTTTGCCTACAGTGTAGCTTCCCTGTATGTTCTGTGATTTTTGGCTAGAGCTGTTAACATTACTTTTATCTAAGGGAATATTTTTGAGGTCTCCAAAGACAGTTTGTGTTTACAACTGCTAGTTCCATTGCTGATGGTGGATTAGTCACTAACTAGTGTCTGATTCTTGTGACCCCATGGACTGTAGCCTGCTCAGTTCCTCTGTACACGGGATTTCCCAGGCAAAAATACTGGAGGGGGTTTCCATTTTCTTATGCAGTGAACGGAGAAGGCAATGGCACCCCACTCCAGTACTCTTGCCTGGAAAATCCCATGACGGAGGAGCCTGGTGGGCTACAGTCCATGGGGTCGCTAAGAGTCAGACACGACTGAGCGACTTCACTTTCACTTTTCCCTTTCATGCACTGGAGAAGGAAATGGCAACCCACTCCAGTATTCTTGCCTGGAGAATCCTAGGGACGGCGGAGCCTGGTGGGCTGCCGTCTATGGGGTCGCACAGAGTCGGACACGACTGAAGCGACTTAGCAGTTATGCAGTGAATCTTCCTGACCCAGGGTTTGAACCTGTGTCTCCTGCATTGTAGGCAGATTCTTTATCACTGAACTACCAGGGAAGGTCCTGCTGATTCCATTAGGTAATAGCCAATGCAGAATCACTGTGAAATTTCAACTGAGTTTTGTTGCATGGTTTGGTTTGCTTGCTACCTTCTATGAAATCTGGATTGTGGTTATAAGTTCTTAGGGACACTTTCTCCCTGTTTTCAGTTCCCAGTTTGAGACTATTGCATACTTAGCCTAAGGTATCTTTTTTTACCCTTACATTGGGGGTAAAACCCATTAGAATTTCAGTTTTATGGAGGAGAATCTTTTGTAAGATTCCTTACCCTGTGTTTGCTTTGCCTTATTTCCTAAAACTTACACAGACTCCAAAGCAGAATATCTTCAGGTTCAGCAGAAACCCTTTTGCAAAAGTGACCCAGGCCCTCACTTATCTTTTCACTTTCTCACTTTATTTTAGCCTTCTGCTTGTTCCTTTTTGTGTCGCTATTCCTTAATTTTATTAATAAAAGAAAATACATGTCTTCTATCTGAAAACTGGCCCCATATATCTGACACTAAATGAAACCAAACCTGTAGTTACTTTGAACTTAATTTCTAATTCCTAGATAAGTTTGCCTTCATAGGTTTTCTTTTCATAAAACACTGAAATTCAAGCTTTTGACTTTTTTCCATTCACTTTGAAAATCACTCCAATAGTCAGTGCAGTACTTCTTTTGTCTTCCTGATGCATGGCTTTGAAAATTCCTTCCAAATAGTCCCTGAGAATCATCAGATTCATTCATAAAATTATCTAAGAAAATTGTTAATAGGCATAGGAGGAATAGCTCAGTCAGTAAAGAATCTGCCTGCAGTGCAGGAGACCTGGGTTCGATTTCTGGGTCGGGAAGATGCCCCTGGAGAAGGAAATGGCAACCCACTCAGTATTCTTGCCTGCAGAATCCTATAGACAGAGGAGCCCGGCAGGCTACAGTCCATGGGGTTGCAAGAGTTGGACACAACTTAGCGACTAAACCACCATAGGAAGAATGAGGAATGATTTGCTGTGCTGTGCTTAGTCACTCAGTCATGTCCGACTCTTTGCAACTCCATGCGCTGTAGCCTGTCAGGCTCCTCTGTCCGTGGGAGTTCTCTAGGCAAGAACACTGGAGTGGATTGCCATGCCCACTTCCAGAGGATCTTTCCAACCCAGAGATTGAATCCGGCTCTCCCACATTGCAGGCAGATTCTTTACCATCTGAGCCACCAGGGAAGCCAAAGAATGATTTAAAAGTCATTAAAAATACTTTTGTGGAATTACACCTAATATGTTCTTTCAATACCTAATCTTGAAAGGTAACTGTAGTTTAAATAATCAGTGAGGTTGGGAGTTAATTTTCTTGCCCTGGGAATATAGGATTTTTCTTCAAATGACCTTTACATCGATATATATTAGAAATGCTGTCTATACTATAACTTACTGCTCCTGTCATCTATGCTGTTGGAAGAAGCAGAAAATAAATGGAAAATTTTAGATGTACTCTAAGAAAATCAAGTGAGCATAAGGAAAAATTGTTATTTAGGAGGAAGTGTCTCTTACCACACCTACTGCTACCCAATATTTTGTTTGAGAACCTATTTTTATCCCCACTTCTACCTATTTAACTTTTCCTTTATGAAAGTTTTTTTTTCTTTGCCTTTGAGCAAGGACAAACTTTCAGTGTGCTTTATGAATCATTCAAATTATATGTTTGAGATGATATTTTCATTGACACTTGCAAAAAGCAGTTCCCTCTGTGTTTCCATCAGAGTAAGTGGCAATTATGTAAGTAATCTTCCATTTCCCACCTTTGCATTAGTGACATTAGTACCTGAGGATTACATTGGTAAGAGGGCAGCCCTGGTTTTACTAATGCCATTAATTTCTTAGAGATGAGTGACAGCAAGATACAGCCACGCTGGATTCAATGCCAAGTAAATACCCAATTTGTGGGTTTTTAGGGAACAGGTAGAATGAAGAGAGATTCTGCTTTTGGTGCTATCTTCATATTGCAGGCTGGTTGGCATGTAGTTAGGAATGTGCACTGATTTAATAAATTTTGAGGACAGAGGTGTATTTCAAGTTTAAATAGAAAGCTATTGTTACAAAAACTTGATATATAATTTAAAACATTCAACTCCCTAAATAGGAATATTAAAAAGATACAGAATTTGGTTACTATTAATATTTTAACTCAGTGTTATGGTTCCATGTGACCCATGGACCCCTGTTTATTTTTTCAGATATGACCAAGAGAGCCTTAATGTCCCCTACAGCTTGGCTAAACTTGAGTCAGGCTTCATCTAACTCCTGGTCCTGATCTTCATTTCCTTAGTACATTCATTCTAGAAAACTTAGAATTGTAAATTCTTTCTCTGCCCCTTTGAAGTATAACTTAAAAAAAAAAAATCCACTTCTTGCCAGTTTTACAACCCAGGACAGGTTGACATTAATATATTCAAATCATCTAAGATGTAGGCTTCCATGGTCTCATAAATTGGTCTCAACCCATGTTGATAAGTTTGTTTTCTAAATATCTTATAGATTTTTCAAAATAGAGACTTCTCTACTCTTGGAGAGAGGCTTTGCCTACATACTTAGAACATTTTTCCTCCATTTGAACCTTCTTTCCCTATAGCTGTCTACCAAAATTCCGTCCATGCTTAGGACTCAGATGCATGCTACAATAACCTTTCTAAACAAACAGAGGAAGTGACTTTTTTTCAGTCCTTTGTACTTAGTATACAAATCACACTTATCCTAATTTAATTGGTATTGTGTTTATTTTGGTACATACACGCCCTCTATCTTATGAAATCTTGGAAGGTGAGTTTGTGCCTAATGTATTTGTATCTTTCAGATGATCTAATATAGATCTTACACATAATAGAAAATATTTCTGAAAATGTGTTCGATGAGTGAAACAAACACATGAGCCGATGTAAAGTGGTTCTCTTGGCCTCTCCCCCACTTTAAAGTTGCATCTTAAATGACACCTTTAAACTTAAACCCCAGAGGCCTCTCCTCTGTTTCCTGTGAATTCTCAGGGAAATCAGAACTGTCAGTTCTTTTTCCTGCTAACCGAAGTTATAGACACAGTCAATGGAATCACATTCCTAGATCCGGAAACCATGAATAAAGGAAGAGGACAGCAGAAGTGCCTGGGATGAAAAAAATGATTTGGGGACCCTACCCTGTGTTAGTCTATCTCAGATCAAACTCCTGTCTGACTCGAACGAGAAATCAGTGCTATATCTTATGTGAGGTAGCAAATCTGAAACCCCCAGTTCCTTCGACACATGGACATTAAAGAAATGAGGGTGTATGTTTTCTAGAGTTACAGGCCTTAAAATATGTAGGAAAAAATCAGTGTCTGAGAGATCTCGGCTAAAGTTTGTGGATGACTGGCAAGTCAAGGTGAGGCGCAAGCTCATAGTTGCCTATGCCTACCCTCCCTTCTTCCTTAGTTACAGAAGCCCAGTCTCATCCAGTAAGGCAATGTACTAGTTAAATACTTGGTACACCAAGCTCCCTTGCTAGAAAATGCAGTTCTGGCCAAGGAAAAGGAAGTGGAAGGGACTTCCCTGGTGGTCCAGTGGTGAAGACTCTGCACTCCCAGTGCAGGGGGTGTGGGTTCCACCCCTGGTCAGGAAACTAAGGTCCTACGTGCTGTGGCAAAAAAAAAAAAAAAAAAAAAATTAAAAACCACAAGTAAGTGGAAGCCCACTGGGAGGTTTCCGGGAAAATTCTTTCCCTCAAGTAATAAGAGGCAGAAAAGCGGCACATGCCTTTAGCCCTTACTCCTTTCACCTCCTTCCTGTCTGGACCTTAGTGTAATACTGTAATCCCTTGATGTGTAACACCACTTTGGAAGCATGCAGGAGAAAGACATGGGCTAGAGTGGTAGAGTGAGAAGACTGAAGGATCTTGGGACCTTGGTGGTATCTTGGTATAGTTGTATTAGTGCTAAGCTGCCACTTTTGAATTTTTTAATGTGTGGAAAAATGAACTCAATTTGCTAATGCTACTGTACTTGGGTTCCTGTTACATGTAGAAAACTCACACCTGACAAATATATTGGACATGCCTAAAAAACGTGTGGCTGATCTAACCTCCTGGATGGATCTGGCTCCTGGATGTCTTCTAGCATCTTCCATATTTTCTCAGTTCACTTGTCAGTGAGTTAAATTCAGAGAATCCAACAGATACCATCAAGGAAACACCGATGGATATTAGGACGGTAAAACAAAAGAAGCAAGAATCCCTGAACCACACAGAAAAAGTCATCTGCCAAATAGGTGATCTTGAACCAGCAATGTACATTTGTGTTTAAACCACCAGGATTTGAGGGTCATTTGTTAGAATACCTAGTATTAAAACTCCAGCTAAAATGCCACCCATTAGGAGAAAGTGTGAGATACTTCCTATATCAATTAGAGCATGTTTGGTTACAAACAACAGGAAACTCCAAATGTAATTCATCGAAGCAAGAATATTCAGTGTTTCACAAACCAAGGACAGGGCTGGACCAGCATTGGCTAATTGGATGGATAAATGATATCATTAAGCTCCATGTTCTGTCTTTCTGCTCTGCTATCCTCTGGCTTTTGGATTTGTCCCTGGACTTTTCTCCCCTTATAATTGTAACAGGACTGCAATAGTTCCAAGGGTCCTAGCCAGATATGACCACACCTCCAAGAGATCATCTTTTCTCATTGTGGCTCCCTAAGAGTGAAGGAATCTTCCAGGAAGCTGAGAGAAGACAGCCCATGTTTCATAGGACACAGATGAAGCATGTGTCTGTGACTAAGCCAGTCACTGGCAAGACCACCAGCACTTCCAGGATTGGTTTAGGTCTATCAGTGTTTGCTCAGGTGGTTCAGACAGTAAAGAATCTGCCTCCAACGCAGGAGACCTGGACTCTATCCCTGGGTTGGGAAGATCCCCTGGAGGAGGAAATGGCAACCCACTCCAGTATTCTTGCCTGGGAAAACCCATGGGCAGAGGAGTGTGGGGGACTATAGTCCATGGGTTTGCAAAGAGTTGGACACAACTGAGCATCTAACTCTATCAGGGTTTATCCCTGGGGCTTCCAGTGGTTCTAGCCTTCAGTAAAGCATATGGATGCCCAGAGGAGGGCAGATCTCTTGCCTAAAATGGGAATTCCATCAGGAAAGTCAAAGAGGATGGGAGTGGACATGGGTAGGTATCCCGCAGTACCTGCTACACCCCCTCCTCAGAAACCACTGACAATGATACTACCACTGGAAAAGGTTCCAGATCTCAAGTCCAAAACAGGGACTAATAAAAGAGTATGTTTCTGGCCCATCTCTGGGGTGATATTCTGCTTCTTAAAGAGAGTGGGGACGTTAAGAGTGAGGACTCAGACCCGCCGAGTTTCCCCTGTGTCTGCCTCATGGACGGTCTCCTGCCCCTCCTTGTCTTTGATGGCTGCTGCTCCCTGCTCCTGAGCTGGGGTGCCTGGGAGTTGTGTCCTCTGGCTTCCTACCAGCCCCAATCTTCTCAAGGCCTCAGGCACGTGCGTCTTGTGGGCTCTCTGAGCTTGCTGCCTCTCCCCTAGCTGTAGACAGCTGCCTCCAGTCATGAAGCCCTGACTGCTGCCGAGGGGTTTCCCTCAGTCCTTATACAATTCCTCCTTTCCTCCCTTGCCTTGGGGGGCAACCTGGACCAAGAGGCAGGATGTTGAATAGCAGAACAAGTGAGGGGCTCCCACCATGAACTGTGGACACTCCTATTTGTGATCAGGTTATTTGAGAATTAAGCTACAAAATCATGGCTTGTCAGTGCTCCTCAAACGAAACAGAGGAAGGAGAAAGGTAAACGTATATATGTACATGGTGGTAGTGGTTTAGTCACTAAGTCGTGTCCGACTCTTGTGACCCCATGGACCGCCAGGCTCCTCTGTCCATGGGATTCCCCAGGCAAGAATACTAGAGTGGGTTGCCATTTCCTTCTCCAGGGGCTCTTCCCGACCCAGGAATCGAACCTGGAGCTGGATCCATGGAGGAGAGCAGCCCCTGCTGGTTACCACCCTGGAGCCAGACAGAGAGCGGAAGACCTACTGTAAGATTTACAGTCTTAGCTTGAGTTCTCCTGGGGCAAGGACTTATGTATAAAAGGTTACTATAGGAATGCCCATGGCGGGTGGTGCGTTGGGAGAGGCAGGATAGAGAGACGGGGTAAAAGCCAAGCAGAATTCCTGGGGGTGACACTATAGCTGGATCCTGCCAGAACATCTGGAGTGTAAGCTATGTCTCAGTTCTCCTGAAGCAAAGGAGCTGGGTTTTCTTACCCCCAGCCATCTTGGTCACTGGTTAAAGGTGACCCCTCTCCCCCTGCCCCTTAAGGTAAAGTCCCAGGCATTCCAACTCTTTGCTCTCCATAGAGGCAAAGTGGGCACCAGGAGCTTAAACAGGTTTCTGGAAAATAACTGCAGGGACTCCCTTGAAATGACATCACATAGAGGCTGGTGGAGTAGGGTAAGGTGCACACAGAAGCCATGAAAAAGGAATCCCAGGTGACCTGAGGGCAGTAGTGACATTGTCAGCTATATCCACGTTCAGTTTCTCCTGGTGCTTTTCATTGCCTGGAACCACTGGATGCCATGTGGCAAGGAAATATAGTTTCCTGTGAGATGGAACAGAGCAGAGAATGATGAGCATGGTCTGAGAAGAGACAGGCAATTGACCCTCTCCCCTCCAATGTCATAAATATTTGTCCCTGACATTAAACATTTTCTTTAGTGATTTTAATGTCTGTATAATATACCAATACACAGATGTACATGGCCACTTAAGGAGTCTTTCTGTTAGAAATGAGCTCTTCCCTATTATAAATACTACTATGGAACAACTCTACAACTAGTGTTTATCTTAATTTTTTCCTTAGGACAGATAATATTGGTACTTTAATAGGTCTTATGTGAAGATGAGGCTAGGTACAGCTTTACTCAAATATTATAAATAAGTGGATGCCATGTGTAAAATTCTTGCTGTGAATGTATATCAGTAGGCAACGATTTACACATGGTCTGGATTCCAAAAGCCAGTTGGAATAATTCAGTGTTGGAAAATCAGTACATATTTTTATACTGAAGTGATGTTTTAATTGGTATTTAGGTTCCCAATATATCTCATGAGACTTCGTTTGGCTCATGAGATTTATTGGCAACCTAAATACCAATTATAACTTCACTTCAGTGTATATGAAATAGATATAAATATAAACATAGCTGAGCTGCTGAGTTACAATATGAATATTACCGTCCTTTCCTCCTTTATTTTCTTTTGCTCCTCTCTGTCCATGTCTTCATGAAAGGCCATTGCCAAGCTGTGTAAGCAGAACAACCTTACCAGTCATTTAAGCTTGAGTAGAAATTTGAATTATTATGAATCAGAAAGGATTTTCAATTAAATCTGTGTAGTTATGAGGGCCTTTATACCCTGGGAAAAGGATTTTTAAGCACCCCTATAGAAGGGTTTTTTTGAAGAGAAGGTAACTTTTTATTCTGAATTCATCCCATATTAGCCTGGCATATTTTATTTTTGCTGTCAGCCAAGGTCAGTGCTTTGTATTCACCAGAAACAGTAAAACAGTGGCTCCCATTTTGAAGACATTTACTTGCTAGAAAAATAAAAATATACAAGATGCTAGTCAGATGTGGCATGGAAGATTTTGTATAAGTAAGTGCATTCTTACTTATTGGTCTGTTAATCTGTAATCTTTTGTCTTGTGTTTAGATTCTATCTAGCTCTGTGGAAATATGAGTACTTTATAATTATAATAGATGTAGTTGGATAATCACTACTGACTTGGCATCGAGTCTCGCTTCAGATACTTGTAGCCTTGTTTTTTTCAGAAAAGTTGGCTGACTCATTAAAATAATTTAAGAAATTGGTATTTTAGAATAGATTTAGATTTAAGGAAGATTGCAAAGATAGTACAGAGTTCCCATATACCTTCTTCCAGTTTTGCCTGTTATTAACATCTTATAGTATGGTATTTTTGTCAAAACTAATGAAATGACATTGATACCTTACTGTTAACTAAAGCTCACCTAATAGTAATGTATCACTTTATGTTACTTTTCTGTTCAAGGATCTCATCCAGGATAACAAATTACATTTAGTCATCATGTCTTATTTGGCTTCTTTTGGCTATGACAGGTTCTCAGACTTGCCCTGGTTTTTGTTTTCTTTTTTTTTGTCTTCAGGACTCTAGAATTTCCTTATTCACATGCAAATCAGAGCACCTTCAATGATTATTTTGTGAACACTAAATGATATGAATTTCTATCCATTAGACTACATACCTTATCTTACTTTCATTTTTCATATATAGAGTAAGAAAGATTTTTTTATATGTTTTTGTGTGTGTGTGTGTATGAAAACACTCCTAGCAAATTTCAGTTACACAATTCAGCATTACCAGCTATAGTCAGCATGCTAGCCACTAGATCCTCAGACCTTATTCATCTTGTAGCTGAAAGTTGACCCTTTTACCAATCTCCAGATTTTCCTTGTTTTCAAGAAATCTGATAGTTTAGGGGAGTTTGGGCCAAGTGTCTTGTAGATGTCTTTAAATTGGGGTTTGTCTGATGTTTTATTCATTAGACTGGGGCAGTGGGTTTGAAGGGAGGAGGACCACATGCCATTCTCATATCATATTAAGAGACTATGACTTACCACTGGTGATGTAAATCTTGATCACGTGGCTTAGGTAGTGTTTGTCAGGTTCCCCACTCAAATTTTTCCTTCTTTCTACACTATCTTCTTTGGAAGGAGGTCACAATGCACAGCCCACATTTTAGAATTGGGGAGCTATGCTTCATAAATTACTTAACTTTAACTAGTTTTAATTTTAAATGTATATATATTTGTTAAAAAAAAATTTAGGTTTGGCTCTATAAATAATAGGTTCAAAATTATTTTTTCTTTGTAGAAAATAATAATTTCCCCTAACCATATTTAAGTTAAATTTTTAATCATAACACCAAACCTTAGGTCACATTCAAAGATATATTTTCATATCTGAAAGGCATTTATTGTTAAACTCTTCCAATCAATTTCTGCATATCATGAAAAGTGATCATTTTTTCCCCATGTTAATCTGGATATTCAATAATCTGATAGATTAGTTAGGATCATATACAAGTTTTCAATTAGATTGTGGAGAAAATCTTCACGCAGAAAAGATTTTTTTTGTCTGGCAGAATTGTGTGTTGTATGTCTTCATTACTTCTGCTGGGAAGAGATTAACTTTTCATTGTTGATCTATACTGAGTTTTGTACGGAACAGAACTCTCAGGTAGAAAAGTGATTTTACTCTTCAACTTGCAGTGCTTTCGATATCCATCATAATTCTTGTCATATCCTGTGGATGTTACTTTGACCACTGCAGTCAGAAATCCTGATATAATCAGCTCAGTCTTCAGGGAGTTCTTTGACTCAAACCCATTAAGAGACTCTAAATTAGCCCCGCTAGCGGCTCTTGCTGGGTTGTGCTCACAGGTGAGTTTCCATCAGTAATTCGATCTTTTATTTTTGGCTTCTGTGCAAGCACTACCTTTCGTATAGAACACTGCCACCTTTGGAGCTTATTTGTGAAAAAAGGGAAACAGATACTGCAAACCTTACTGTGGCTGTAAAGCAATTGAATTTTGAGCTTTTTGAATTTGCTGGAAATGTCATTTCATTTTACACCTATATGTTTCAAGAGAAGACTTATCAATTCATTTTCTGTTAAACTTTATAGTTTTTACTTTTAATTGAAAGATAATTGATTTATAATATTGTGTTGGTTTCTGCCATACATCAGCATGAATCAGCCATGGGTATACACATGTCCCCTCGCTCTTGAGCCTCCCCCACCCCCCATCCGATCCCATACATCCAAGTTGTCACAGAGCACCAGTTTGAGCTCCCTGAATCACACAGCAAATTCCCACTCGCTATCTGTTTTACATATGGTAGTGTATATGTTTCCATGCTACTCTCTCCATTTGTCCCACCTTCTCCCCACCCTGCCACTTCCATAAGTCTTTTATGTATGTCTGTCTCCATTGCTACCCTGAAAACAAGTTTATCAGTTCCATCTTTCTAGATTCCATCTATGTGTTAATATGATATTTGAAAGAGAAATTAAGGAATCAATTCCATTTATCATAGCAACAAAATGAATAGAATACCTAGTAATAAACCTACCTAAGGAGACAAAAGAGCTGTATACAGGAAACTAAAAGACTGATGAAAGAAGTCAAAGATGACATTAACAGATGGAGAGATATACCATGTTCCTGCTTTGGAAGAATCAATATTGTGAAACTGACTATACTACCAAATGCAATCTACAGATTCAGTGCTGCTGCTGCTGCTAAGTCTCTTCAGTCATGTCTGACTCTGTGCGACCCCATAGACGGCAGCCCACCAGGCTCTGCTGCCCCTGGGATTCTCCAGGCAAGAACAATGGAGTGGGTTGCCATTTCCTGCTCCAATGCATGAAAGTGAAAAGTGAAAGTGAAGTCGCTCAGTTGTGTCCAACTTTTCATGACCCCATGGACTGCAGCCTACCAGGCTCCTCTGTCCATGGGATTTTCCAAGCAAGAGTACTGGAGTGGGTTGCCATTGCCTTCTCCGACAGATTCAGTGCAATCCCTATCAAATTACCATTGCCTTTTTTGACAGAACTAGAACAAAAAATTTCACAATTTGTATGGGAACACAAAAGAGCCCAAATAGCCAAAGCAAACTTGAGAAAGAAGAATGGAGCTGAGGAATCAACCTTCCTGACTTCAGACTATACTACAAAACTATAGTCATCAAGACAGTATGGTACTGGCACAAAAACAAATATAAACCAATGGAATGAGATAGGAATCCCAGAGATAAACCCACACACCTTTGGGCAGCTTATTTCTGACAAAGAAGGCAAGAATATATAATGAAGCAAAGATGGTCTCTTCAATAAGTGGTGCTGGGAAAACTGGACAGCTATGTGTAAAAGAATGAACTTAGAACACTCGCTAACACTATACACAAAGATAAACTCAAAATGGATTTAAAATGTAAATGTAAGATCAGAAAATATAAAAATTTTAGAGGAAAACATAGGTAGGGCACTCTGTGACTTAAATCACAGCAAGATCCTCTATGACCCACCTCCTAAAGTAATGGAAATAAAACTAAACAAATGGGGCCTAATTAAACTGAAAAGCTTTTGCACAGCAAAGGAAACTATAAACAAGGTGAAAATACCACCCTCAGAATGGGAGAAAATAATAGCAAATGAAACAACTGACAAAGGATTAATTTCCAAAATACACAAGCAACTCAGCAACTCAATACCAGAAAAACAACCCAATCAAAAGGTGGGCAAAAAACCTAAACTTTATAATTTTTTTAATTTGCCTTACACACATGCCATGTTCCACATGGAGAGGTTTTAGTATATTGGATTTATTTTTTTGTAGTATATTGTGCTTATCTTGTTTTTGGATATACTGTCTCTTAATATATCTTAGATATATAGATATATTAATATATATCTATAAAATACATTTACAATGGTGATAGACGGAGTTGAAAAAACTGGGGAGGGCGGTGTTATTACAAACAGAGGAGAGAATGAGAGTAAGGTGGGGGCATAACTGTAACTCTTTTTAAGAATTCAGAGGTTTTGATTCTGATGTTGAATAGATACTATATGCTTTTTATTTAGGCCCAACTCTAATACAGGGCCAATTATACTCTATTTTTTGTCTCATGGGAGATACATACTTGGTTTTTAGGAGGTATTGGAAAAAGTATTAGTGGATCAGTGAAAATTTGGTCAAACTAAAATTATTGTATGAGTAAATAGTTCTGTTTTAATAGACTTGGTGTAGGGCACTAGGGGTCATTACTTTAAAGACAGACCATTGTTGCAATTGTTCTGAGAATTACACTTTAACACTTTTACAACGTATTACGTGATACTTATAAATCTGGGGCCAAGATTTTCCTTTTTTGAGTCACGCCAAAATTACCTTTTGAGGAGGATCTCTGTTTCCACTGGTTGTGAATTAGTCTTTCGTAGCCCTCACATTTGTCACAAGAAGCTCTTAGCCTCCACCTCTCCTCACAGCTCTGCCAGTTGTTCAAGCATTTGGTGTCAAAAATTATGAAGTATCTGTCTGAAATTTTATGCTATTTTGTCAGCCTGCCATAGTTTCATAGGTGTTGGCAGAAGACACGAGACTTTTCTATTCGAGATGAACTTGATGACTCAGCACAGCAAGCACCATGAGCTTCATGTTTGTATGGGTTCCTTGGCCCATTAAGTTCCTTAGAGACAACGAAGGACAATGAAGGCAGATGCTGTGCACACAGTAGACTTGTGAGAGACACTCTGAACTTAGGAAGCCCTCAATTGTATGAAAGAGCTGCTCACAAGTTGTCAAACCTTCATTCTGGAGGAAGTCATTATGTTTATTATCCTGGTCAGGAAACAAATATGCCCTTTGCCTTAGAGGGAGAAAAACCTCTGTCTTCCAAAGTTGTTTGCTCTGTAGACCTCCTTCAAGAGACTGTCCATAACAAAGCTTCCGATGACTTTTTCTTGGAAGACAGGATGAAACACAAGAGACCAATAGAGTATGTCTGCCAATACACCACTCTGCATGTCATATACAATTATCTAATCATCTACTTATCTCGGATAGCTGGACTCTAATATTCATTCTATTTATTCATATAGTTATCCCATTTTTTTATTCAAGTATTTTGATGCTTATGATGTCCCAGGCACTGTGCCTGGTGCTATGCTAGATAAGAAATATAGTAGTAAGTAGAGACGGGCAGTTCTTTACCTTATGAATCTTACAGTCGATGGGGTAGAGAGATTTTCAACAACTTAATCACCCAAATAACTAATTATAATGTGACAAATAAAGTGCAAATAAGGTACTATGAAAGGGAATAATGGGAGACTTCGAAGTTCATATGGAGGAAAGTATAAAGCATTGAAAATTCTGAAGACCTGTGTACCTACAGTGAAGAGAGTGAGGAGGAGAGCAGCCGTGAAAAAGGCTGGGGAGAGTCAGGGTCCAGACAATGCAAGACCTGGTCTGCCGAGTTAAGCAGGGATTGGAATTTTATGCTGAGGGCACCGGGGGAATCCTGACAGGTTTTAAGCAGGAGAGTGATGCCATCGGAGTTGTCATTGGAAAGATTGCAGGGTCTCTGTAGGGACCATGACTAGAGGGCATAAGATTAGATGCACAAAATTCAGCGGTAGATGAAATATTGACAGATTGGTGTAGAAATTCACCAATGGATGTAGATGGAGGGAATTGGTTGATTCTCAGATATTTAGGAGGCAAATGACTAAAACTTGTTCACTAATATGGTGGGAGCCATCAAGGAATGCTCTTGGATCTTGTTTGAACATGATATGGATGAGCAGAAGGCCCATGCTGAGACAGAACAGAGTGAAGAGGGTGCAGGTTAAGAATTGACAGGTCAACACTCAACATCCATCATGATTATGTTTGAGAAAAATGTTATTTATTGGTCCTTTCCTTAGGGATATATAGTCCATCTGTTCCTCTCTGTTCTCCAGGTTCTATCCCTGTATTGAACTGTATATCTGGAACATCTTGGTCCTCCAGAGAATGCCTTTCATTGAACCCCTCTTCGGTGTGGTGCCTCGTTTTACGTGGGGAGATGTTATCAGAACCATGTGACCCTGTAGCCTTTCTGTGATGCTCAGGGTTTTCCCTATGAGAATGTATGGCAGAAACTGTTCTCTGATCTTGGTACAGGCTTAATAATTTTCCAAGCAACCGGGTGTTAATTTACAGACACCAAACTATGAAACAGATTGAGACTCTTTCTTTGTATTATTGACTCTTAGAAAGCTTGGAACCCATTTTGTTGTCCGCTTCTAACCAAAATGTAAGGCTTTATGGTGTACTGACCTCACTCTTACCTCCTAGTGCATGAGACTCTGTGGGATCCTGTCCATGGGATTTTTCCAGGCAAGAACACTGGAGTGGGTTGCCATTTCCTTCTCCAGGGGATCTTCCCGACCCAGGGATAAAACCCATGTCTCCCACATCTCCTGCATCACTGGTGAATACTTTACCTCTGAGCCACTGGAAAAGTCCCTCTTACCTCCTCATTCCTCTTTAAGCTTATTTAATATTTATTTTCTCTTGTTGAACTGTATTCTTTTTTTTTTTTTTTTTTTGATTCAGCTGCCTTAAATATTTTCTGAAACAAGCTGGAGTGTGAATAAATAAATACAATGTTAAGATAAAGCCATTAGTGACTTTGGACAAATTAATTTGCTAGGCTTTGATACTTCATCTATAAAATGAGAGACTTGAACCAGATCAACTCATAATATTGTTTACGGTTCCCACAGTTTCTCTTCCTACAGAAAACTGAGTGTTTTCAAGTTAGAGTCATCATAGATAATAGATACTTCAAGTGCCTTAAGACTTACTTCACAGGCCATCGTCTCTCATTGGCTCATGGAATTGTTGCTTCATGCAGAACATCCTTGTTCTTGAGAACGACTTGAGAGCTGCTGTTGTCAGATGTATTCTTTCTTGACATTCACTACAATACTCTATGCAGGACTGTACTGTAGTGAAGCCAGAAAACATCTCTTGCTCCCCTTTCTCACTCTTAACTGAAGTTTGGCTCATTTGCGGCAACTTCAAAGGAGTCTCCTTTTTGCTTAGTTAGTGCACATACATCTGCTGGTCTGGACTTGTCCCAAGAGCTACTCTTTGATAAGTGGGTCTGAACTGTGTCACTGCCTAGGCTCCTCAGAGAAGAAGCTGTTCCCCTGAGGGGTGATCAGGGTGCATGGTTGCATGGGAATAAAGCCAGAGGATCCTGCCCCAGGTGAGAGCAGGGGTTAATCTGAATTGGCCTGACTGAAAGCAGGCAAGGTACTCCATTGCCAGTTCTCATAGGCCCTACAGGATCCTTACTGTGGCCTGTTTGCTGGTTGGCATCACCACCTTCCATTACTCAAAGGCCAGGACTCCCTTTCTTGGTCTGTCATCAGATTGGATGGCAATCCATTTGATGCATGAGTAGTACAGTTACACCAATTTATAAACCACCTCTGTTCATATTTTCTGCCTATGTGGTTTCATTATATTACATTGTACATGCAAATAGACAAATGTTTTAGGTGCATCCTTTAATCAGACACATTGCTTACCTTAGATGGGCCATGCTCTATGCTCTATCAGCTTATAGAAACAAATGAGCCAGCCCTGCTGAACATCTGATTGGTGTCTTTGTGGCAAGATAGGTGAACAGGTACAAGGCAGGAGTGTAAAATGTTCATCAAGCTGTACATAAAGATGGTTGAGATGTTATTCATGTCTTGGGGCAGAGGATAAGGCAGGAATGTTGCAGGATTATCTGGGAATTAGTTCATGGAAGACAAGAAAATAACCATGGATTCCTTTTAGACTCTATTGTCTTACCTGCTGCAGCAAGAATCCACTGGAGTAGAATGATGTGACAGATCATGGGAATTTTTTTATGGGACAAAAGTTTGCCTGTATTTGTGAGTCTTTGCTAAATCAACTCAGTGCTGCAGTGAAGGGTGGAAGGAGGACAAACCTAGAGGAGGATGAAACTCTTTGTAGAGCTGACCACACAGGATAGCAAACACATTGGCTTTGAGAGGCTGACTTTGATTGCTCTGGGTCAAAACCTGTAAAAAGTTATAGTTCTATATCATCTCACAAATATGTTACAAAGATCAAAACAGAAAAAAAGAGTAAAGTCCCAAGTAGTGAAGGAGGTAAACCATCAGATAATTTCATACAAAATCAGCAAGGATACAAAAGGTCTAAGGACAGTCCTGTTGACTTGTCTAAAGCCCCAGATACAAGGTTCCTGTTCCTGTGTTGATACTGATTTAGTTAGGTGTCCACCAAGGTCTGGGCTTCCCTGGCGGGAAGACAGCCCTGGTGGCTCAGATAGTAAAGAATCTGTCTGTAATGCAGGGAATCTGAGTTTGATCCCTGGGTCAAGAAGATCCGCTGGAGAAGGGAATGGCTACCCACTCCAGTATTCTTGCCTAGAGAATCTGATGGAATGAGAAGCCTGGCAGGCTACAGTCAGTCCATGGGGTCACAAAGAATCAGACGTGACCGAGCAACTAGCACTTTCACTTACCACCAAGATCTAGGCATCGTAGTGAGTATAAACCTTGATATTTAATACTTAAAATTCTCATTCTGGAAAGTCCCAGGACAAGGCAAAGTCAGAGTCTACTTGAGATGCTGAGCTTTCTTTTCCCTAGGGACCAAGTGACTCCCTGGAAGTGAATGGAATGCTCAGATGTTCTAGGGGAGTGATACTCAGGGAAGTGAATTAATTGGTGCAAGAGTGCACATATATTTACCAGAACATACAGGGGGTCAAGGAATCTTTAGGAATATGAACACTTGTGAGACTTTACTACAGAGTAACAATAGCTGCCATGTGGAGCACTTTCTGGGTGCTAGGCACATAGATGCTAATGTATTATTTGGTGTTTACTTTATATATATCCTTAAAGATGAGGAAATCAAGGCTCTGAGATACTAAATAATTTTCCATAGAGTTAAGAGTGTTAGGAAATGAATGTGAGCTAATCTCTGTTACAGTGTCGAATATGGAAGATAGCAAGAAGCTAATGCTTATTGATCACTTACTTTTGGGGGGATCAAAAAGATTCCTGGGAAGTAAATTATTTCCATTCAAGTGAGGAGAAAATTGAGACTTAAAGAAGAGAATGACTTTCTATATGCTGCTTAGCTAATTAAATGGTAGAGTTGGGATTCACACCAAGCCTTCGTTACTCCAAAGTCCATAGACTGTTTGCCACAATGAATTCAGGTGGAATTTGAGGACAGTTGGGTTTTGTCTTGATCATCTTCTCCTTGATCCCTTTCCTTCCACCCTGGGACTGTGTACAAATCCAGAGCCTAATTTGAACCTAATTCTTATTCTCTGCTGTCAGATTGCTACATAGTCTGTCAAGTATAAAATGATAATATGATAAAAATCGATGTTAATGTGATGACAGGTGTGCATGAAATTTAGAAGGGTATTTCTGATTTTGATAAGGAGAAGCTGAATGCTTTGGGTATTGGAGAAAGGTCAGAAAAGACTCAATAATGGATTCTCCAAATTTCTGGAGAGAGTCTTGAATTCTTCTGGGCAGGCCCTTGGGGGACAGTGGGTGACTTTGAGTCTAACAAAGGAAGATATGAATTTGTCTCTTACTCTTGAAAGCTGGCTACCATGAGCTATTTTACGCTTTGTGATATTTCAGGGTTTCTCAATCTTAATGTTTTGACACTGGGGCTGGATCATGCTTTGTTGGGCTGTCCTCAGCATTCAGGGGGAGCATCCTTGGCCCCTACCCACTAGAAGCCAGTGAGACCACCTCAGTTATGATCATGAAAATATTTCTTTGGGGGCAGATTTTTTCCTGACTGAGAACCACTGATTTGAAGCAACTGAGTTTAATGACCACTTTTACAAGTTTGTTTTATGTATACAATTGTTATGCAGATTGTCTTGTATGAAATGAGAAGAACTAAACTAGAGAAGTCGCCTTGTGCCCCTATGGTTAGCATGGGTCTTCTCTCCTACTTGGTAGAAACAGTTACAAGGAAATTTCTTTTTGAAAGAGATAAGCCAAGAAACTGAAAATATAGACAGGTAGAAAAATAGTCCTTTAATGAAAATCCAGACTCTAAGAAAGAATCTATAAATGATTCCTTTTGGGGTTATTTTTAAGTTTCTCTGAATCATATGCATAAAATTGGTAGAGAATATTATTGGCTGAATTTTCAGTTAGCAGTTGTGTTAAAGTCCCAATATAAATTTATTGGGATACACTTTATTTTGTGCCTGCTTTAGTATTCAGAATTTCATTTCAAGGCCCCAGAAGAGCTACAGTTGTTATCCACCACAGTTGGCGGCTGCCTGCCACATGGTAGCCTCCTTTAATTAACTGTCAGCTTCTGTATTCTTTCAGCCTCCTTTGCTGGGTAGTGTGAGGTTTTTCAAAAGTGTCCTTGGTCATGTCCCCGAGACATTAAAGCTGAGAGAAGCACAGCGAGAGGACCAATTCCTTGTAATAGCTCAGTAAGTAGTCACATCCAGCAGCACTCCTCAGAATTATAACAGCAGTTTTAAATACTGGGAATTCTCATGTGTACCAGTGCTTCTTTCAGACAGCTCAAGTTTCAAAAAAGTTGACTCTTTTGCCTCTATTATAGAAAAACTATATGCTCATTGTGGGAGAGGTAGGAATAGTGTTACAAAAAAAAAATAATAGTTGTCTGTAATTACATCATTAGAAGACACTTGAAATTAAATTTTTAGACCCTTTTCTTTTAGGATTTTTTACCATGCATTTTACTTTGATGATATCACACTATAAAACATAATTTAGGAGTCTGCTTGTTAAAACTTTAAAGCTTAGCTTTATATCATGGGCTTGTTTCCCTGACATTTACAATCATTAAAACTTAGTTTTTAGAAAGCAGTGTTGAATTAATCATCACAGAAATTCTTCAGCTGTAGGTTAAAAAGTTGAGCATGATTCCTTTTTACAGAAAGAGAGTTAAAGCACGGAAGTGATTTTTATCCTATCTTGTACCCATGCTGATTACTGATGCTAAGGATGGAATTTGAATCTAATCTAAATCTGGTTAGATTTGTGTTTCAGAAGAGACACTCTGGTAGTGATGCAGAGTGGTGCCAGGCTGGACAGGGACACCAGTTGGGAAACTGGTACAAAAAACATAGATGGGAAAAGTCAAAGACCTGAAAAACTGATTGAGTAGGGGAGGAAAGGGAGATGAAGGATGAAGCGATATCCAGGGGTTACAAGTCCCCTTCACATTTGGTTAGTGGTCTTTATGGCAAGTGAGGAAAAGGAAGGAATCCAGGCCATCCTCAAGTGTTTAGTGTAAGCACTATTCATAGAGAACATAGAAGGGGGCACACTCAGGGAGGAAGGTGATCAATTCCATTTTGATGCAGTGAAAGGGAGATTCCCATAGGACAAGCAGGTGGAAATAGCAGATAGAGGGACTGTCTGTACATGGGTGATCGACTTGGGGAGATCATCATTTAGGAGGTCACTGAAGTGGATGGACTTGCCTCAGAGAGCCTGCGGGGTAGGAGAAGTGAGCCTTAGATGGAGCCCTTCTCTGACTCTCATAAACTTCCTTTTTGAAATTTGTCTTTTGGTTAATCTGTGATATTATTTGGTGTCATTTCTTCACTGAGATGGCTTTTTGCCACCAACCAGAGTTGTGTCTCCTGATCTCACCTGACCTTGCTGAAGCATTGGACATTGATAGTCATTTTCTCTGTCTTTCTGAATTTCCATTCTCTTTTCACATATTGCTGTTCCTTTCTCTCCCTGCATTTGTGAGAGTTCCTTTGTTGTTCCATCCTGTAGAAGCAGGTTAGCAATCTCACACTAATCCCAGCAGATAAACGGGTTCTCAGCTTCCTCAGCTCTCTCCTCTCTTGACACTTGTCTGACCTCTAAGCATCTCTCTGTGTTGTCTTAATCTGGTTTCTGCTCTTCCCAAGATTCCAGCTGAATTGAGGAAACAAGTTGGCATCCCAAGGACTGTATTGTTGTTCATTGTTCACTAGCTTAGCTGTATCCGACTCTTTGCGACCCCATGGACTGCAGCACGTCAGGCTTCCCTGTCCATCACCAACTCCTGGAGTTTAATCAAACTCATGTCCATTCAGTTGGTGATGCCATCCAACCATCTCATCCTCTGTCATCCCCTTCTCCTCCTGCACTCGATCTTTCCCAATATCAAGGTCTTTTCCAGTGAGTTGGCTCTTCCCATCAGGTGGCCAAAGTATTGGAGCTTCAGCATCAGTCCTATGTTTAAGTATTTGTTCAACATCTATTTCATGGAGGGTGGAGTGAAACTGCTTTTCTATTAATACAAGTGTAGTATGCCTTTATATATTTATAATTTATTTAGCCTCTTTTTTTTTCTTTTCAAATTCCCTTAAAAATGTACTTAAGTGCATTAATGAACAGTGTCAGTTCAGTTCAGTCGCTCAGTCATGTCCGACTCTTTGCAACCCCATGAATTGCAGCATGCCAGGTCTCTCTGTCCATCACCAACTCCCGGAGTTTACCCAAACCCATGTCCATCGAGTCAGTGATGCCATCCAACCATCTCATCCTCTGTCATCCCCTTCTCCTCCTGCCCCCAATCCTTCCCAGCATCAGGGTCTTTTCCAATGAGTCAACTCTTTGCATGAGGTGGCCAAAGTATTGGAGTTTCAGCTTCAACATCAGTCCTTCCAATGAATACCCAGGACTGATCTCCTTTAGGATGGATTGATTGGATCTCCTTGCATTCCAAGGGACTCTCAGGAGTCTTCTTCAACACCGCAGTTCAAAAGCATCAATTCTTCGGTGCTCAGTTTTCTTCACCATCCAACTCTCACATCTGTACATGACCATTGGAAAAACCATAGCCTTGACTAGACGGACTTTTGTTGGCAATGTCTCTGCTTTTAAATATGCTATCTAGGTTGGCCATAACCTTCCTTCCAAGGAGTAAGCGTCTTTTAATTTCATGGCTGCAATCACCATCAGCAGTGATTTTGGAGCCAAAAAAATAAAGTCTGACACTGTTTCCACTGTTTCCCCATCTATTTCCCATGAAGTGATGGGACCAGATGCCATGCTCTTAGTTTTCTGAACGTTGAGCTTTAAGCCAACTTTTTCACTCTCCTCTTTCACTTTCATCAAGAGGCTCTTTAATTCTTCACTTTCTGCCATAAGGGTGGTGTCATCTGCATATCTGAGGTTATTGATATTTCTCCCGGCAATCTTGATTCCAGCTTGTGTTTCTTCCAGCCCAGCGTTTCTCATGATGTACTCTGCATATAAGTTAAATAAGCAGGGTGACAATATATGAAAGTGAAGTCGCTCAGTCGTGTCCGACTCTTTGCGACCCCATGGATTGTAGCCTACCAGGCTCCTCCGTCCATGGGATTTTCCAGGCAAGAGTACTGGAGTGGGTTGCCATTTCCTTCTCCAGGAGACCTTCCCCACCCAGGTATTGAACCTGGGTCTCCCGCATTGTAGGCAGACGCTTTACCATCTGAGCCACTAGGGAAGTGTGACAATATATAGCCTTGATGTACTCCTTTTCCTATTTGGAACCAGTCTGTTGTTCCATGTCCAGTTCTAACTGTTGCTTCCTGACCTGCATACAGGTTTCTCAAGAGACAGGTCAGATGGTCTGGTATTCCCATCTCTTTCAGAATTTTCCACATAAAAATTCCATGAGAGAGATGAGGGAGAATGTTTACATCTTGATGTACATAACATTTCCAGAAATTCCCATGGGGTATCTTATTTCTTATCATTCATTCTCTTCTCTACCCCACAGCTTTATATAGTCGTCTTTCTCCTCACCTTTGGAAATTAGTAAATCCTGATGTACTTTTTCTAAATCCTCCCCTGTCCCTTCTGTCTTTTTATTCAGGCCATTTTTTTCTCTAGCATCTATCTCCCCGCTTTTATGCCACCATGCACAACTTAATACTGTCTTCAAGTTTAATGCCTTGATAGCCATTAAAAGAAAGATGAAGATTTTAATTGTTCTCTGGAAAAAAAAAAAAGGGTCTTCCTGCTACCCAATCCCATCCCCCTGTGGAGGTTCCAGGAGATTGCATATAACAAATAGTGTCCTGTGCTTAGTCACTTAATCGTGCTAACTCTTTGTGACCCCATGGACTGTAGCCTGCTAGGCCCCTCTGTCCTTGGGATTCTCCAGGCAAGAATACTGGAGTGAGTTTTCACTCCCTCCTCCAGATAACAAATACTATTGAACTATTAATATTAAAATTAAAAATGCATGCATGTTTGAATGCACATGTGAGTTAGAGCCATTTAGATTTTGCCAACTGAGTATAGAATTAAGTCCTAAGTTTTCCTAGACATATTTCAGCCTTCAGAGTTCTTTGTCTGGTGCAGCTGAGCAGGTGGTCTGCTGTGTCATCTGATCCTATTTTGCCTTTACTTCTTTTAATGAAGAGAGAAGGTGTAGCTGCTGGAGGGGTTGGGGGCTTAGGACTGAGGGGCATTAAAAGGGGTGGAGATACTTGGTGTACCTCATTTCCACACAGCTGGTCATGTGATCATTTCATTGACTATTATTGCATTAACAATCACACTGTGAGTTAAGTAGTATTCCCATTTTATGGATGAGGAAAGCAAAGGTCAGAATGGATAACTCGGTGTTGAGCAGAGGTGGCTGTGGCTTGCCAGGGCATGCTACTGCCAGCATGCCACACAATGTCCACCACAGAACACCGCCAAACACTGGCTTAGCAGAGGGCCATTTGCTGTTTTTCAGTCTCAAAAAGAAAATTGCCTTGGTGTTCTGTCTTTTTGAGTTGCTTATTTTAGACTCTCTTCACTGGGTATGTCAGGGGAAGCACACTGACCGAAATGGCCCGCCCTGGCCAGGTACCATAGTAACCATTTGCATGAGTTGTTTTACCACAGGAGGTCTTGGTAAGGAACACGGAAATAATAAGCCTCCACCAACCAGAAGAGTTTGGGAAAGGTCAAAAGGAGACACCACATGTCCGACCACCTCCCAGAATCCTTCTCTCTGGCATCCATCTTGGCTGAACAGGGCGTGCACTACCAGGAAGGACTCTGAGTCAGAATGATTGGCTAAAGACAACCCGCAACTAATCCCATCACCATAAAACCCCGAGACTGCGAGCCATGTGGCAGAGCAGTTCTCCTGGGTTCCCTTACCCTGCTGCTCTCTGCCCGAGTGCCCTTTCCCAGTAAAATCTCTTGCTTGGCAGCACATGTGTCTCCTCAGACAGTTCATTTCTGAGTGTTAGACAAGAGCCCAGTTTTGGGCCCTGGAAGGGATCCCCCTTCCTGCAACAGGTGGGAAAACTAAATTTCCCATGTCAAGAGACTAAAGGTCTGCCTGAAATACAGGTAGCCGAATAGGGGCAAGGGTTCTGGGTGTGTTTGTACAGACTTGGAGTCTGCTTTAGTTGAGCACACGGTAGCTTCCCAAAACTACGATTTGGAGAATTTGCCAAATTGTGCTTATGCCATTGGGGACAAGCCTGTCTTATCCCTAACCTACCTTATCCCTAATATGTCAGTAGTTAACATATTTTTACCAGCAAGATGGTAGGCACTGGAGCTGTGGCTGTGCAGCACTGGAGCGACTTTGAGGAGATACCCCACGTCTAAGGGCAAAGGAGAAGCCCCAACAAGACGGTATGAGGAGTGAAATAGCATTTAGAATCACACCCCATAACTGCCAGAGATGCTCAGAGGGCTCAAACAAAGCTTGTACACATATGAGGACCCAGAGACCCCACAGAGACTGAGACAGAACTGTTTGTCTCCTGTGGAGGTACGGGTCAGCAGTGGACTGCCACAGGAGCAGGGGCTCTGGGTGCATTAGACCTGGGTATGGCATAAGCCCTCTTTTAGGAGGTTGCCATTAACCCTACCATGGAGCCACCAGAACTTACACACGACTGGGAAATAGACCTTTGGAGGGCACAAACAGAACCTTGTGTGCACCAGGACCCAGGAGAAAGGAACAGTGACTCCATAAGAGACTGACCCAGACTTGCCTGTGTGTATCCAGAAGTCTCCTGTGGAGCCGTGGGTAGGAGGTGGCCTGCTGCAGGGTCGGGGGCACTGACTGCAGCAGTGTATGCATGGGACCTTTTGCAGGAGGTCGCCATTATCTTCATTACCTCCACCATAGTTTGGCCTCAGGTAAATAAAAGGGAGGGAACACAGCCCCTGCCCATCAACAGAAAATTGGATTAAAGATTTACTGAGCATGGCCCTGCCCATCTGAACAAGAGTCAGTTTCCCCCTCAGTCTCTCCCATCAGGAAGCTTCCATAACCCTCTTATCCTTCACCATCAGAGGGCAGACGGACTGAAAGACACAGTCACAGAAAACTAACCAATCTGATCACATGGACCACAGCCTTGTCTAACTCAATGAAACTATGAGCCATGCCGTGTAGGGCCACCCAAGAAGGACGGGTCATGGTGGAGAGTTCTGACAAATATGTGGTCCACTGGAGAAGGGACTGGCAAACCACTCCAGTATTCTTGCCTTGAGAATCCCATGAGCAGTATGAAAAGGCAAAAAGATAGGACACTGAAAGATGAACTCCCCAGGTCGGTAGGTGCCCAATATGCTACTGGAGATCAGTGGAGAAATAACTCCAGAAAGAATGAAGAGACACAGCCAAAGTAAAAACAACACCAAGTTGTGGATATGACTGGTGATGGAAGTAAAGTCCGATGCTGTAAAGAACAATATTGCATAGGAACCTGGAATGTTAGGTCCGTGAATCAAAGCAAATTGGAAGTGGTCAAACAGGAGATGGCAAAAGTGAACATTGACATTTTAGGAGTCAGTGAACTAAAATGGACTAGAATGGGTGAATTTAACTCAGATGACCATTATGTCTACTACTGTGAGCAAGAATCCCTTAGAAGAAATGGAGTAGCCATCATAGTCAACAAGAGTCTGAAATGCAGTACTTGGATGCAATCTCAAAAATGACAGATGGCCTCTGTTCATTTCCAAGGCAAACCATTTAATATCACGGTAATCCAAATCTATGCCCTGATCAGTAACACTGAAGAAGCTGAATTTGAACAGTTCTATGAAGACCTACAAGACCTTCTAGAATTAACACCCCCAAAAGATGTCCTTTTCATTATAGGGGACTGGAATACATCGAAAAAGCAAGAGAGTTTCAGAAAAACATCTACTTCTGCTTCATTGACTATGCCAAAGTCTTTGACCATGTAGATCACAACAGACTGTGGAAAATTCTTCAAGAGATGTGAATACCAGACCACCTGACCTGCCTCTTGAGAAATCTGTATGAAGGTCAGGAAGCAACAGTTAGAACTGGACATGGAACAACAGACTGGATCCATATAGGGAAAGGAGTACGTCAAGGCTATATATTGTCACCCTGCTTATTTAACTTACATGCAGGGTACATCATGAGAAACACTGGCCTGGATGAAGCACAAGCTGGAGTTAAGATTGGCGGGAGAAATAACAATAACCTCAGATATGCAGATGACACCACTCTTACGGCAGAAAGCAAAGAAGAACTAAAAAGCCTCTTGATGAAAGTGAAAGAGCAGAGTGAAGAAGTTGGCTTAAAACTCAACATTCAGAAAACTAAGATCATGGCATCTGGTCCCATCCCTTCATGGGAAATAGATGGGGAAACAATGCAAACAGTGACAGACTATTTTCTTGGGCTCCAAAATCACTGACTGCAGCCATGAAATTAAAAGACGCTTGCTCCTTGGAAGAAAAGTTTGACCAACCTAGACAGCATATTAAAAAGCAGAGACATTACTTTGCCAACAAAGGTTTGTCTAGTCAAAGTTATGGTTTTTCCAGTAGTCATGTATGGATATGAGAGTTGGACTATAAAGAAAGCTGAGTGCCAAAGAATTGATGCTTTTGAACTGTGGTGTTGGAGAAGACTCTTGAGAGTCTCTTGGACTGCAAGGAGATCAAACCAGTCCATCCTAAAGTAAATCAATCCTGAATATTCTTTGGAAGGACTGATGCTGAAACTCCAAAACTTTGGCCACCTGATGCAAAGAACCCACTCATTTGAAAAGACCCTGATGCTGGGAAGGATTGGGGGCAGGAGGAGAAGGGGACAACAGAGGATGAGAAGGGTGGATGGCATCACCGACTGAATGGAGATGAGTTTGGATAAACTCCGAAAGTTGGTGATGGACAGGGAGGCCTGGTGTGCTGCAGTCCATGGGGTCGCAAAGAGTCGGACACGACTGAGTGACTGAACTGAACTGAACATATTTTTAATTAGGCCTCAGGCTCTTCAGGAGAAGGCCCGTGTATAGTTTTGTGGAGATGTCTCAAACAGCCACCCTGTGAAGACATGAACACCGCAGACGCATTTTCCACATTGTGTCTGAGATGCTGTCATCACTGTCCTCAAGTGAACTTTGGAGACTACTACATTATCCTCAAACCTCAGAGCACATCCAGCTGCTTCTCTATGTAAGGAGTTCAATTTCTATTTCCATTCTGTATTATTTTGTCTCTTAAGCTGGACCCTCTTCACTATTCCATGGATGCTTTCTGATTCCTAATGTTGGTATCCACGAAGCACCTCATGGGGCAGAACTTTGGCAGTCACAAAAGTGTAGGAATAGAATACAAAATAGCAAAATGCTAATGAATCAGGATATTTTCCTGTTTCTAACTAAGGATAACATCTCCATATTGTTGCCGGCCAAAGTTTTGGCCCTCTCTGCCCACCGAAGCTGAATGAAAAATATGGAGACAGAATTGGAAGGAAATAGAAAGGTGGCTTTTATTCTCAGCTGGTGGAGAGGGGAACACAGAAGGCTCATGCCTGAGAAACTGTGTCCCCTCATCCATGAGGAGTCTAGGGGCTGATATAAAGCCAAGGGCTCCCAGCCAGGAGTCGGTGATGAGGAACAAAGGTGATAGGATCTTGATTTCTTCCTCTTTCATTGTTTCAAAGACAGTCGTAGTCTGGCATCAGTAACCCAGTAACTGAGTCTGGCAGTTTGGTGGCTCTGCTGCATTCTTTCTGATACATAACTGTGAGGGGAAGCATGTTGTAAGGGTAAACACCAGATATGGGATGCATTTAGCATAGAATCAAAGGAGAAAATGTGAATTGTAGCTCCTGCAGTTAGGGGGCAGAAAAGCAAACTTAGTTACGGACATGCAGGGTTAGGAGCAGTTAAAGTAAAAACAAAACAAAAACTAGGAATGTTCAGGCCTGCTCACTGTTCGCTTTCTCTTCTTTGTTCTCAGGAAAGGGAAAGAGAAAAACTCATTCCTCTTTTTTTCCTTTTCACTGCAACAATATTAAGGTGCCTAAGGCAGGAGTATTTTTTGCTTTTAGCTTTTTTCTCTCCTCTTTGGTACTTGGCAGTGGATATATATGTTTTTGGTCAAATCAGGTCTGACACTCAAAAGAGGCAAACTTTTGGAGATGATGTAAGCCAAAGGCACCTTATGCTGGGCGCTAAGGTAGTTGGTCCTTTCTTTTTTCCCAGAGGATTCATCATTCAAGTCATTCAATGACGGTGACTTCCTTTTCACTTCAATTCCTCTAATAATTTTAAAGCTGGATATAAAGGATGCAGACCGAATATCACATTTCCCTTCATTTTTAGGGTTTTGTAATCCAGGGAGAGTGATAATGCAGGTAACTAAGATAAGGTAGACTTCAATAAGGAAAGGTCCAGTAATACTGTGGACATAGCCCGTTTGGAAAATAACGGGAGGAACTATCAGTGCCTGCTGTAGAAACTGGGGGTGGAGAAGATGAAATCTGAGTCAGTCTTTGAAGTATGCATAAGATTTCTTGGTACGTGGAATAGAGGAGGGAGAGGGAAACATACAGGGCAGATTCAATCAGATGATCAAAGTCAAAGGAGTAAGAATTGTACAGTCTGCAATTGTATAGTTGGAGATAGGATAGAAATCTAGGATTGTCAAAAGTATTGCATAAACAAAAGATACTAGATTGCCATGAGACAGTTTTCAGAGTTGTATTTTCTGATTTGGGGAAATCTGGGTGTTAACTTTTTATAACGGCAACCCACTCCGGTATTCTTGCCTGGAAAATTTCATGTACAGAGGAGCCTGGCAAGCTGCAATCTGTGGGATGGCAAAGAGTAGGACACAACTGAATACATACACATGCACACAGTGTTTTCAGTAGTTCTTTAGTAACCATTTTACATCCAAATATATAACTTTTGCTTCTATTATTTTTCTACATTTCTCCTTAATTTATGCTCAGCTGAGCACTATCAGTTCCCATTTTTCCTTTTGAAATACATTGTAAGTGACTTGCTGACTTTCATTCTTGCCCTCTTTCCTATTTTCCATGCAGTAGCTTCACAGATGGCTTAAAAATGTAAACCAGATTGTCATTCACCACCTGCAAGACCTCTCAGAGGCTTAGCTTTCTCATCTTTGAAATAGGAGTAACAATACAACCACTATCTAGAACCTGCAAAAAATCAAATAGGAGTATGTTCAGGAGAGCTTTTTCAAAAGTATAAAATAATATATAAATTAAATGTAAACCAGAGTCTTCTACTCTTTGGTTTGAAACCCTTCAATGGGTTCCCAGTACTCTTTCTAAGAAATAGTTTAATTAGCATCTTGAAGAATTTAAGTAGAAAATAAGCTATTTGTGATATATAAGGAAAAAGAGTCACGGAAGCTATGAGAAAAAACTTTCTTTGGACAGAGGACAGGAGAGCAAGGCTTTCTGTCAAGGGTTCAGACATATAATATGTAATAATAGCTCACTGCTGCCAGGCAATGTTCCAAGGATGTGCATGGACACACTTAATCTTTACAACTATTATGTGCAGAAGATACAATTATCATCTCTGTATTATAGATGAGAGAACAAAGACACAGAGAATTTGTCTTTGAAAGCTTGATGCAACAAACCTCAATCATCATCTGATTTGATGGTCCTCAAATATGAGAGTGCAGATCAGTGGTGTCTGTAACACGTTTCCCACTGATCATTGTTGCTTCTTATTCTTTTCTACTAAATGCTACTTTGTTTTTATTTAAATCTATCCACAGTGAGAATCAGTGGTTAGAAACTTTCTGTGTCTAAACACGTCTTTAGTTTGTCTATGTTTCTAAATGATGGTTTAATAGAACATGGAGTTCTAGACTGAGATATTTGCTTTTAGCACAGTGAAATGTTATTCATTTGGATGCTAGCTTCTATGATCGCAGTTGAAAAAAACGATTGCCATTCTGATTTCCCTGTTTTTCCTCTGTTTGATTTATTTAAATTTTTTATCAATGTGTAAAATCCATAGTGAAGTGCCCAAGTCATAAATACACAGCTTAGTTGATCTTTATATAAATCTACACTCCTTTAACAATCATCCAGATCAAAATTGCAAACCTTTCCAGCATCTAGAATGTTTCCACATGCCACTTCTAAGTCAGCATTTACTCTTCTGCTCCCTGGCGCCTGGGACTTTCTCTTTATTTTTCCTGAGTTCAATTTTGCACTTACTTTTTGAAAACGAAATTGCCATTTTATCCAGTGTTTCTAGGTGTCTGTAGCTGGAAAATTTTCATTTATCCTACTTTACACTTGGCCTTAATTGGAAGTCATGGGAAAAAGTTATTCTGCAATCATACCTAAAATAAAATTCAGACTCTGAAACTGGGTTTCATCCCTCTGTATAAACTGGCTCCAGTGTACTTTTGAACCTTACCTCCTACAGCTGCCTCCCTCTCTCTCCAGAGGACTCCAGCCTGTTCCTCTGCTTGAAATTTTCTTTTTCTGTTGTTCTTTGTATGGCTGGTTTATCCTTGCAGTCATGGCTTCAACATCAGCTCCTCAGACCCCTCCTCAGAGTGGCCTCTCTGCTGTTCTTTGTCATCACTCTCTATATTCTTTCATAGCACTTACCACAGTCATTAGATGATCTTCATTTTAAAGTTGTTTAGTTTTGCTCTTTTGTTATTCCTGACGAGCCACTCCATCTCAAATGTCGGCTCTCTGAAGTCAGGAACCTTCACTGTCTGATTTATCACCATTGTATGCTTGGGGGTTAGTGGACTTACCACAGTCATTAGATGATCTTCATTTTAAAGTTGTTTAGTTTTGCTCTTTTGTTATTCCTGACGAGCCACTCCATCTCAAATGTCGGCTCTCTGAAGTCAGGAACCTTCACTGTCTGATTTATCACCATTGTATGCTTGGGGGTTAGTGGAGTGGGTGCTCCACTAATGTATGTTAAGTAAATGAATGAAATAACTCCTGTAGCTTTGGAAATCTTTAACTCCAAAGAGCATGCATGTCACATAACCTTGGTCAGGAGAGCTCTTTAAAAGTCTCCCATCTTCAAACCATGAGCCAGACTCTCTGGTGCTTAAAGCACTACTCACTGGGTGAGTGAGACACACTCTGAAATCTGGGCTAGTTCTTGCAAGTTAATAACAAATCAGTTATACACTAACAAAGAAAATGACATCTCAAGAGACCTCAGAATGACAATACTTCTGTGGTGTTTCGTAGAGTCTAAATAACCCTTCTCTCTTTGTTATCTCATCCCCAACCTGTCTTGTCCTAAATGAAGCTCCGTTTCCCCTGATCTCTCTTTTCCTCATATAAGCAACCTATTCCATTATGTATAGTCAAAGCTATGGTTTTTTCTAGTAGTCATGTACAGGTGTGAGAGTTGGACCATTAAGAAGGCTGAGTGCCAAAAGATTGATGCTTTCAAACTATGCTGCTGGAGAAGACTCTTGAGAGTCCCTTGGACAGCAAGGGGATCAAACTAGTCAATCCTAAAGGATATCAACCTTGAATATTCATTGGACGGACTGATGCTGAAGCTGAAGCTCCAATACTTTGGCCACTTGGTGTGAAGAGCTGACTTATTGAAAAAGACCCTGATGCTGAAAGATTAAGGGCAGGAGGAGAACAACAGAGGACAAGATGGTTGGATGGCATCACTGACTCAATGGACGTGAATTTGAGCAAACTCTGAGAGATAGTGAAGGATAGGGAAGCCTGGCATGCTGCAGTCCATGGGGTCACAAAGAGTTGGTCATGACTTAGTGACTGAACAACAACCATTTCATGATATCAAGCTTTAAAACTATTGGATTATATTCTTTGCAGCCAAAGATGGAGAAGTTCTATACAGTCAGCAAAAATAAGACCAGGAGCTGACTGTGGCACAGACCACGAACTGCTTATTGCCAAATTCAGACTTAAATTGAAGAAAGTAGGGAAAACCACTAGACCATTCAGGTATGAGCTAAATCAAATCCCTTATCATTATACAGTGGAAGTGAGAAATAGAATTAAGGGACTAGATCTGATAGTGACTGATGAACTATGGACAGAGGTTCGTGACATTGTACAGGAGGCAGGGATCAAGACCATCCCCAAGAAAAAGAAATGCAAAAAGGCAAAATGGTTGTCTGAGGAAGCCTTACAAATAGCTGTGAATAGAAGAGAAGTGAAAGGCAAAGGAGAAAAGGAAAGATATAGCCATTTGAATGCAAAATTCCAAAGAATAGCAAGGAGAGATAAGAAAGCCTTCCTCAATGATCAGTGCAAAGAAACACAGGAAAACAGTAGAATGGGAAAGACGAGACATCTCTTCAAGAAAATTAGATACCAAGGGAATATTTCATGCAAAGATGGGCACAATAAAGGATGGAAATGGTGTGGACCTAACAGAAACAGAAGATATTAAGAAGAGGTGGCAAGAATAGACAGAAGAATGATACAAAAAAGATCTTCATGTCCCAGATAGTCACAGTGGTGTGACCACTTACCTAGAGTCAGACATCCTGGTATGCAAAGTCAAGTGGGCCTCAGGAAGCATCACTGTGAACAAAGCTAATGGAGGCGATGAAATTCCAGTTGAGCTATTTCAAATCTTAAAAGATGATGCTGTGAAAGTGCTGCACTCAATATGCCAGCAAATTTGGAAAAATCAGCAGTGGCCACAGGACTGGAAAAGGTCAGTTTTCATTCTAATCCCAAAGAAAGGCCATGCCAAAGAATGCTCAAACTACCGCACAATTGCAGTCATCTCAAACGCTAGCAAAGTAATGCTCAAAATTCTC
This sequence comes from Giraffa tippelskirchi, assembly GCF_054371585.1. Taxonomy (NCBI): domain Eukaryota; kingdom Metazoa; phylum Chordata; class Mammalia; order Artiodactyla; family Giraffidae; genus Giraffa; species Giraffa tippelskirchi. The sequence continues at coordinate 32,240,738 of NC_137286.1, read as the reverse complement.
TAAGCCAGGCTTCAACAGTACGTGAACCGTGAAGTTCCAGATGTTCAGGCTGGATTTAGAAAAGGCAGAGGAAGCAGAGATCAAATTGCCAACATCCATTGGATCATTGAAAAAGCAAGAGAGTTTCAGAAAAACAGCTATTTCTGCTTTATTGACTATGCCAAAGCCTTTGACTTTGTGGATCACAACAAACTGGAAAATTCTTAAAGAGATGGGAATATCAGACCACTTGACCTGCCTTTTGAGAAATCTATGTGCAGGTCAGGAAGCAATAGTTAGAACTGGATGTGGAACAACAGACTGGTTCCAAATCGGGGAAAAAAGGAGTACATCAAGGCTGTATGTTGTCACCTTGCTTATTTAACCTGTATGCAGAGTACACCATGAGAAATGCTGGACTGGATGAAGCACAAGCTGGAATCAAGATTGCCAGGAGAAACATCAATAACCTCAGATATGCAGATGACACCACCCTTATGGCAAAAAGTGAAGAAGAACTAAAGAGCCTCTTGATGAAAGTAAAAGAGGAGAGTGAAAAAGTTGGCTTAAAACTAAGAACATGGCATTTGGTCCCATCACTTCATGGCAAATTGATAGGGAAAGAGTGGAAACAGTGACAGACTTTATTTTGGGGGGTTCCAAATTTACTAAAGATGGTGACTGCAGCCATGAAACTAAAAGACATTTTCTCCTTGGAAGAAAAGTTATGACCAACCAAGACAGCATATTAGAAAGCAGAGACATTACTTGGCCAACAAAGGTCCGTGTAGTCAAGGCTATGGTTTTTCCAGTAGTCGTGTATGGATGTGAGAGTTGGACTATAAAGATAGCTGAGCACTGAAGAATTGATGCTTTTGAACTGTGGTGTTGGAGAAGACTCTTGAGAGTCCCTTGGACTGCAAGGGGATCCAACCAGTCAATCCTAAAGGAAATCAGTCCTGAATATTCATTGGAAGGACTGATGCTAAAGCTGAAACTCCAATACTTTGTCTACCTGATGTGAAGACCTAACTCACTGGAAAAGACCCTGATGCTTGGAAAGATTGAAGGCAGGAGGAGAAGGGGACGACAGAGGATGAGATGGTTGGATGGCATCACCGACTCAATGGACATGAGTTTGAGTAAACTCCAGCAGTTGGTGATGGATAGGGATGCCTGGTGTGCTGCAGTCTATGGCGTTGTGAAGAATCGGACATGACTGAGCAACTGAACCGAAATGAAACTATTTCTGCATTTCAGATAGAGTCCCCCAAATTCCTTCTGTAGATCGGAAGTGTTATTGGCCATTTGATAAGTAGCTGATTGATGAGAATAGGATGTATAAGTGTTCCAGACTCTTAGTTCAGTGTATGTTAAAGGTTATAGTTTATTGCTTAAGATTAAAAGCAAAATCACAAATTTCAACAACATACTGAAGTGACTACATTGAGTGTATGTATTTTCACTGTTCAGTCTCACTGTGGAGTTACTTAGCAGATAGAGACAAACTTTAAGACACTGTTATTCTTGTGATTTAGTCACTAAGTTTTATCTAACACTTTCGCAACCCCATGGACCGTAGCCTGCCAGGCTCCTCTGTCCATGAGATTTTCCAGTCAAGAATACCACAGTGGGCAGCTGTTTCCTTCTCCAGGGAATCTTCCTGACCCACGGATTGAACCTCCTGCATTGCAGGCGGATTGTTTACTGCTGAGCCAACAGGGAAGCCCCTTAAGACACTGTATTAGTACATAAAGATTAGGGAAAAAATACTGGTCATTTAACAAATACTTAGTAAGCACTTATTATTTATCAGTTGCTATTTAGATATTGACAGTACATCCTCATTTTTCATTTCCAATACAATTTTACATTCTGCTGAAACTAAACATTAAACAAAACACATCATAAATTAAATGGTGTATTAGAAATATTATGAAGTAAAATAAAGGAGGGGGAATAGTAGAGGATGTTCAAAGGTTGAGGCCTACAATTTAAAATGGGTCTGGGAAAACTACCCTGAGAAGATTATATATATTTTTTTAATTTATTGAAATATAGTTGATTTACAATGTTGTATTAGTTTCAGGTAGTATAGCACAGTGATTCGGTTATACATACATGTACGTATTCTCTTTTAGATTCTTTTTCATTATGGATTATTATAAGATATTAAATATAGTTCCCTGTGGTATGCAGTAGTACCTTATTAATCTATTTTGTATATAGTAGTGTGTATATGTTAATACTAAATTGCTAATTTATCCCTTCCCCTGCCTTTGGTAATCATGTTTTCTATGATTCTATTTCTGTTTGGTAAATAAGTTCATTTGTATTACATTTTAGATTTCACATGCAAGCAATATCTCATGATATTTGTCTTTCTGACATACCTTAAGTATGACAATCTCTAGGTCCATCCATGTTGCTGCAAATGGCATTATTTTATTTTTTATGGATGAGTAATACTCCACTGTGTATATATACCACATCTTCTTTATCCAGAAAAGATCATATTTGAGCAAGGCTTTGAAGGAAGGTGCAGGTGATGGTGGCTATCACAAGAGTTTATGGTTTAAGGAAAAATATAAGATTAAACATATCATTTACATTAGATTCTAAACTCTAAATTCATTTCAAGATGAGCATGTATCATTTTAAATAAATATCCAGTCTTAAAATCACCATCAGTATTCTAAAATCACCTTGCTTAATAGCACATGGGTCTGCTCTGCTTGGCTTTCCCCATCCTGTTCTCACATCCAGTTGAGGTGAATGTCTGGCTGAGCAGACATTAATAAGCTCGAGCTCTGTTTTGCCACTTGAATGCTTATCTAGGCAGTGTTAGATGTATCACAGGTGAGTCAGGGACTGGACGAGGTCAAAGGCACTTGTGTCTCATAATACTTGGATTAGACAGCATCTTATACATACATATGGAAGAGCAGAAAGTCGCTGCAGGTAGGTGTGAGGAAACCAAATATCCAGAGAATTTCCACTGGTAATCTTCTCTCAAGGCAGAAAACTTGAAGGCTGAACACCTGTATCTCTCCCCTCTGTCTAAAGAGAATCCCCAGAGTTGTACAACCTAAGAAACGTGCTTTGAGAAGTAAATACTTCAAACACATTTCCTTAAAGAAGAAATTTTTTGTGCTTTTTGACTGGTTCAGGTGACTGTGACTTCAAAAATTTTGCTGCATTCTGCTCTTCTCCTCTGTACAGAAAAAGCAGGCCTTCTTGATTGTGGGGTTGGGGTACAGTTTTGTTGACTGCTACCCAAAGGTGCTCTGTCCTTCAGCACGTAGAATATGTTGTCAGTTTACATTTGGCCATTTCTTGGCCAACAAACACATGAAAAGATGGTCAACATCACTAATTATTAGAGAAATGCAAATCAAAACTGCAATGAAGTATCACCTCACACCAATCAGAATTGGCCATCATCAAAAAATCTACAAACAACAAATGCTGGAGAGGGTGTTCAGAAAAGGGAACCCTTATGCATTGTTGGTGGGAGTGTTAATTGATACAGTCATTATGGAGGTTCCTTAAAAGAATTAAAAAAATAGAACTACCGTATGACCCAGCAATCCCACTACTGGGCATATACCCAGACAAAACTATAATTCAAAAAGATACATGGACTCCAGTGTTCACAGAAGCACTATTTACAATAGCCAGGACATGGAAGCAACCTGAATGTCCATCAACAGAGTAGTGGATAAAGATATGGTACATATATACAATGGTATATTCCTCAGCCATAAAAAGGAATGAAATTGGGTCATTTTTAGAGACATGGATGGACCTAGAGAGTGTCATACAGGCTGAAGTAAATCAGAAACAGAGAAACAATTATACTGATGCATATATGTGGAATCTAGAGAAATAGTATAGATGATCCTATTTGCAAAGAAGAAAATAAGAGACACAGATACAGAAAACAAATGTGTAGATACCAAGGGGGAAAGTAGGGGTGGGGTGGGAGGAATTGGAAGATTGTGATGGATACATATATACTACGGATACTATGTATAAAATTGATAACTAATGAGAACATAATGTATAACACAGTGAACTCTGCCTAATGCACCATGGTGACCTGAATTTGGAAGGAAGTCCAAAATGGAGGGGATATATGTATATGTGTGGCTGATTCATTTTTCCATACAGTAGAAACTCACACAGCATTATTAAGCAACTATACTCCAATAAAAATTAATTTAAAAAATGACCCTCTCTGAAAATGGGACTAAGGAAGAAAGTTAGCATTCTAAGGAGTTAGCTTTAATGTTTTTTATTCCTGCTACATGTGTGTGATTAATGAATGAGAATATGCTCCAAATTAGTCATAAGATCCAGTTGCTCTCAACAGTTACTCTCAATTGAAGTAGCTTGAAGTTAAGTTTCTTTCCATAAAATGTTAGGAAAGAGTGTTTTGTGATGTCTAATTAGAAACTCTTTGCTAGATGAATATATGACTTTTATGTCATTACCTGTGACTGAAATTATAGTAAGCTATCAAAAAGGATGGAGGAGAAATCAACATTTGTTGAACATCTTTTGTGCTTAGTGTTTCACACATATGGTCATTTATTTAAACTTTTAAAAGCCTCACGAGGAAGGCGTTATTCCCAGTTGAATGTTAAGGAGTTTAAGAAATTTGCTCAAGGTTGGTCACCAAGAAAGTAGTGGAGCCTGAATTGACTCCAGGTTGGCCTGACTCAAACCTCTTTCCACCACATTATTCCCCCTCTGTAAGGATGGTGATTCCTGAGTTTTGCATTCATACCATTAGTTACTTGTTTCACATATTTTGTTGTTTCTTTAGCAGACAGTAAATATTAAGTGCAATCGAGTAAAACAATGTAGTATAAAAACATTATTGACTTGCTGTACTAGTCATCTATTGATTTGTAAAAATGATCCCCAAACTCAGTTACCCCAGAATGTAGGAGATGAAGACAATAAATATTTATCTCTCACAGCTTCTGAGAGCTGGGAATCTGAAAGTGACTTAGCTGGGTGATTCTGGCTCAGGGTGTCTTAGGAAGCTGGCCGTCAAGCTGTTGCCTGGGGCTGCAGTCATCTGAGGGCTTGTCTGGGGAGGGATGATGTCTCCATGATGGCTGCTAGCCACATCCCCAGTTCCTATTTTTTTTTTTTTTTTAAATCCGTTCATCTGTTGATGGACACTTAGGTTGCCTCCATATCTTGGTTGTTGTAAGTATTTATTTAGCTGTGCCAGGTCTCAGTTGCTGCATGCAGGATCTTTGATCTTTAGTTATGGCATGTGAAATCTATTTCCTTGACCAAGGATCGAACCTGAGCCCCCTGCATTTGGAACACAGAACCTTAGCCACTGGACCACCAGGGAAGTCCCCCCGGTTCCTTTTCTTAAACGCTTCTCTCTAGGGTTTCTGATGAGATGGCAACTGACTTCCTCCAGACTGTGTGTGTGATACAAGACAGAGAGTGACCAAGCTGGAAGCTGTGATAACTTTTACAATCTAATGTTGGACGTGATGTGCCATCACTTCTGCTATCTTCTGTTGGTTGATGTAGTAAGGGACTATACAACCGGCTGAATACCAGGAGGCTGTCTAGGAGCCATCTTGGAGGCTGGCTAGCGTACTCTCCACAACTTTAGGGTTTGTTTTTTTGACTGAGAATTGGAAAAAGTCTTCCATGAATTGGTTTGTTGGTGGTGTTTACCCACTTTTTAAATGATAATATTTAAAGATTGTATAATTTGGCCATTCTTCCTTTAGCTTTCTATCAGACACATGTGCTGGGAAGAAATGTGATCATTACTTTTGTATAGCTATTCAGAGCTGCATACTTATTCTCTTTATAGAAAGAGGAACAGAATTCTCAATCCTGTATCTTAAATTTAAGCTGACTGCCAGTCTCAAACCTTGGCATTGTAGGCCAGCAAATGGTCTCAATAATAGCTAAAAGAATCCAATAATAGTTGATAAAATCCAGAGCCATCTTTTTAAAGTATGTTTTGTACTATTCTCTGAATGTCGTAATTTTTCTTTTATTTCCAAAGCTGAGAAGGGAAGAGTCCATATTCCTCTCCTGTGCAAATATTTCTACTGTTTAGACTGTATGCATTTGGTTTTATGTAAATTCTCAGTGAACAAACACTTGAATTTAAATCTCTGAATTAGAGCTCTGTCTTCCCCGGACACCCAGGGCCCAAAGGGCCATCTGTTTCATTTTGGCAGATGCTGTAGCTTATCCCTTTCCACCTGTTCAAGTGCAGGTTTGGATATTTCAGTTCTTCTCAGGGTGACCCTGAAGGTGACTATTAGCTCTCTAAGACTAAAGAACTTAATCAAGGATTTCTGTTTTCAGCTTTTTAAAAAGTTCCCATGTCTCTCATTCAAGGTAGCCTCCTGAAGCCACATGACCAACTTTTTAGCCTATTAATATTTCTCAAAGTCCAATAGAGGCTTTGGGGGTGGAAACACTTGTTTGAAATGCCTATTTCTGGACCCTCTGCAGATAACCTGAATCAGAAACTGGAATTGGGCCCCAAACTGTTTTTAAATTGTTTAATTTAAATGACATATTTATTAAATGATAGTTCTCATAACATAAAGTTCACCTGTTTAAAGCACACAGTTCAGTGGTTTTCAGTATGTTCACAACGTTGGGCAACCACCACCAGTAAGTAGTTTCAGAACCTTTATATCACTCCCCAAAGAAACTCTGAACCCATTAGTAGTCATTCTCCATACCTGCCTCTGTCCAGATCCTGGAAACCACGGATCGACTTTCTATTTCTATAGCTTTGTCTATTCTGGATAATTCATATAAATGGAATAATATGTGGCCTATTGTGACCAGCTCCTTTTACTTTCAAGGTTTATTCATGTTGTAGCATAAATCAGTACTTTATTTCTTTTTATTGCCCTTTAATAATCCATTGTTGGGATACACTGTGCTCTACCCATTCATCAGTTGGGGGACATTTGATTTGCGTCCTCTTTTGGCTGATGTGGATAACGCTGCTGTGAACCTTCATGTATAGGTTTTGTGTAGACATATGTTCTATCCTGATTTGTGTCCACCATATTCATATGTTGAGGTCCTAACCCTCGGGACAGTACTTCAGAATGTGACTGTATTGGTAGATCAGGCCTTTAAAAAGGTGATTAAGTTTAAATGAGGCCTTTAGGTTGGGCCCTAATCCAATCTGAGCAGTGTCCTTATAAGAAAAGGAGTTAGAACATATAGGAGGGCTGTGTGTGCACAGAGGAACAGCCATGTGAAGGGGCCCCAAGAGGGCAGTCACCTGCAGGCCAATGACCGAGGCCTGAGGACAGTCCAGCTCTGCTGGCACCTTGGTCTTGAACTTCCAGAACTGTAAGTTAAGTTTCTGTTCTTTATGCCACCCAGTCTGAGTTTTTTGTTATGGCCCGCAAACACAGACATGTAGCTAAGAATGGAACTGCTTGGTCATATGGTACGTCTGTATTTAACATTTTGAGAAACTGCCATACCATTTTCCAATGTGGTTGCATCATTTTACAATCCAGTTTCTCTACGTACTTGTCAACACTTGTCCATTGTTTTGATTTCAGCCATCCTAGTGAGTATGAAGTATCTCACTGAGGCTTTGATTTGCATTTGCCTAATGCTTCTTGATGCTGAGCACTTTTTCTTGCACCCTTAAGCTTTAAAAACAATGTTTGAAAGTAATGTTCATTCGTACTAAAGTTTGAGAAGGGCTGTAGACGTGTTATAATTCAAAGCTGTTACTTAGCTTAAACCCTTGTTCTGGAACTTGTTATCCACATTAAACTCTGAAAGTGAAAGTGAAGTCGCTCAGTCATGTCCGACTCTTTGCGACCCCATGGATTGTAGCCTACGAGGCTCCTCAGTCCATGGAATTTTCCAGGCAAGAGTACTGGAGTGGGTTGCCATTTCCTTCTGCAGGGGATCTTCCCAACCCGCATTGCAGGCAGACAGTTTACCGTCTGAGCCACCAGGGAAGCCCACATTAAACTCTAGCCTCTGCCAAAATATAAGAAAATAGCTTATGATTAGGTCAACAATCCTTGCAAGTATATATGACCTCAGAAACTCCCACCGGCTAATGGTTTCCTTGCCTGTGAGCCTGACACATTCAAGCAGTGAAAGTGGCAAAGATGGCTCTGTCTTGGGAGCTAGCAGGTGAAAAAGAGAAACCTTCCATCTCCTGGATGTGCCCCTCAGAATCGCTAGATTCGGGCTGTCACTCTGCTGCCCCTCCTGGATCAGCTGAGGGACGGCTCCACCTCTGAGAGAAGGTGAGCAGCCTCTGGTTTGGACTTACTGTCTTATCTCAGGTCCTGCTTTTGGCCTCACTCACCCTCTGAATTTGCCTTCCTTGGAATCCATTCCTGAGAAATGTGGCAGTTTTTGGAATCACAGTTGCCAAGTATGACTGAGTGTTGACCTCATCTGGCCCCGAATCTGTTGGACAGTTGATGGAAAGTTCAGCAATCTCTGAGGACGTGTTGGGAGTGAGGTTTTGTCTGTAGTTCTATAATAAAATTAGCAGTGGGCAAGAACATGCCGTTAGAGTTAAACACCCCATAAGGAAAGGGGCTGAGATCTGTCACATTGTTTCTTAACCATTGCTGGACTCGGTAGTGCTTATCTGCATACTGGAGATTTGAAATGCCGAGAAAAGAGATCACGTTGTACTTTTCTCCCTGAGCTTCTGTTCAGGAGGCTGCTAGTGTTGGTGGCAGCAGTCTTAGCCCCCTGAAGGTTCATCATGATTGGTTGTTTGAAATTTCAAGATACAGTTTTAGAGAGACTTAGCAAACATTGGCAATTTCTACACACTTGTGTTATTTCTCGTTCCTGCTTCTGGAGATAGATGAGGGTAGTTAGTAAAAGGAGGATGTGAAATCTTTGCAATCTTGGCTCAGCCAAGTTGGTGAAGTTTTGCAAAAGCATGGGAGGGAGCCAGTCTGGCAGCTTTTAGCAGAACGTCCCCCTTTTATGATACATACTTTGGTGATTACTTAGAATTTCACTGTAAAGGAGTCCCTGGTGTCACCTGAAAATAGTTGAGTTTTACTTCTAGTTTGCAGCAATGAAAATAGACGGTAAAGATCTGGTACATGGTGGAGTGGTTAAATTGCCCTTTTCCACTCTCCCTTTCTCTTTGTGGGGGATTCTCTAGTCTCCCACCATTCTTTCTCTGAAGAAGCTAAAAGGGTCAGTTCTGCCTTCTCTCCACATCCTAGCATCCAGGATAAGGTAGGTGCTAAGACTCCATCACTACCCTCCCTCCCCAGGAGCTGGCCCACAGTGTTTGGACCCGATAGGTTTGAGGAGCTTAAAGGAACTTCAAGAGGGAGATGTCCAACAGGCAGCTGGACACATGGACAACACATATTTTGCAAAGTTGGACAGTGAAAGCAATCTACCTCCGATTCTATTTTAGTAGAAAAATATTTGTAAGCATTATGTCGTAAAATATAATATGGAAGTAAACTTATTGCTAATTTGCACATAATGTCCTAGGAACATCTAAAGAAAGTGGTAATATCAATCCAAATTATGAAATTATTATAATGGTTTGGTTGTATGGAAAAACTCTGTTAACATTTGATTGGTCACCACTGATGATATCTTATTAGATTTATGTTTAACAGTGATTAAGTGCTGTGATGTGCTGGCAGCAGAATGGAATAAGGTCTCAGAAATTGTTTTCCCCCAGTGATCTTAGAATCTTGCCTTATGCACATGAATTTTCTTCTTTATTTCTTTAGTATAAACTGAGAAGAGTTTGCATTATTATTGCTCATAAATTCTGCCCAGATGAGATTAGTTTTATAGATGTAGGATCAATAATACTTGAGCACATTTGCAGCTGTGTACTGCCCGATACTGCTCATTAATGAGTTTAAAAGAATCAGTACATTTTGCTAGAAGCAAAGATAATGAGCCATTGATTATTCCTGCACAGCACAATTTACAGACTATTTTATTTTTAATGCAACATTAAATTAATTTGTAAAAGATCAGAAGCATTGCTTTATTTCCAAGCTGTGATTAAACAGTTATTGAACTTTTCATAGAGCGCATTAATCAATTCTCATCTCTTCTGATCTCCCAGAGTGCTTTGGAAATAAAGACAAATAGCTTGTGATCACCTGCACTGCTTGTGAGGTGGCAGACCCAAGGGAGAGAACATCCTTATGGGACTCGGCCATATGAGCTGGATATGTTAGGAAGTGTCCTTGTCCATGGACACTTTTCTCAAGATCAGATTGTGGATATATTCTGGATCAGTGAGTTGGGGTGGAAATTTTACTAGGTGGTTATTGGAAAGTACCTTGAAGAGAATAAAGATACATAGAATATAAGGTAATACACGGTTCATCAGGTTTTGCTTTTGGATGGGCATGGCATTTAATGATGCTCACCTAGCCCTATACTTTTGAACAACTTTTTGGATACATCTTCAGATTACTTTTTAAAAAATATATATTTATTTATTTTGGCTGCTCCGGGTCATTGTTTCCATGCACAGGGTTTCTCATGGCTGGTAGGGGCTACTCTCTAGTTGCAGTGTGTGGGCGTCTCGTTGTGATGGCTTCTCTTGTTGCAGAGCACGAACTCTAGGTCTGGCGGGCTTCAGTAGTTGTGGCACATGGGCTTCGTTATCCTGTGGTGTGTGGCATCTTCCTGGGCCAGGGATCAAACTGGTGTCCCTTGCATTGCAAGGTAAATTCTTAACCATTGGACTGCCAGAGAAGCCCCTAAGATCACTTTTTAAAAATGAACAAATATTATCTTTACATACTTCTTCTTTACCAGTTCTCAGCACTCGATCATTGACCAAGGCTGACTGAATTGGATAGGAATTGTCCATAAGGATTAATGCCATTTGACCAAGTGCCCAGGCCATTATTATAATCTTCAGACTCACTTCAGAAGAAAAGGACTGATTTCTAGTCTCAGTATAGTATCCATAGTAGAGCACCTGGAAGATCATAGGAAAATGAGATGGACAGAGTGGAGAAGATATTATGTCATGAGCTTTGACTAGATGGTAGTGAACCCCGGTAAAGAAGATGAGACTATTCTGTCTGGAACTAGCAGGTGTAGTGCTTCCTTAACTACAGTGAGACTGACAGATTTGGAGGGATCAAAAACCACAAGCAGATTTTACCTATTAAGGGAAGGGCAGGTTCTGGAATGATTGGGGTAGGAAAAAACCTACCCTTTAGGTGTTACAAGGTCCAAACAGAACTTAGTACCCAAAGGGTAGTGCAAAGCAGGCAAATAGTTGCGTTAGGGGGCTCAGAAAAGTCCAGGGGGTCCAAACAGCTGGGAAAAGTCCAAGAATTGAGACTCCAAGGGTAAGTTACTCTCAGAAGTTCAGCAGGACAGTTAGGCATGGGTTGGAATCCCAAGCTCATGCTTTCTCCTAATCAGGACTTAGTAGCAGTCCTGTTACGAGTTAGAGTGAATGTGGCAGTGATGTTCGCTCGACATCAGATATTTTCTACACATGCCTCTGAAAGTCTGACTTGTTGAGTTAGATAACAGGGACATGGAAGGAACTAAGGACCTAGAAGTGGGCTCTGGATGATGAAATGCCTTCAAATAATGCTGACAGGGAGCACTGATGTGAGTGTGCTGAGGCTGGTCCAGTAAGGAGGTGGATTGGCAGTTATCTGGAGATGTGGTTTGATAACTGATTGAAGGCTTGTTCATGCTAAGTCACTTCAGTTGTATTTGACTCTTTGAGACCCTATGGACTGTATCACACCAGGCTCTCCTGTCCATGGGATTCGCCAGGCAAGAATACTGGAGCGGGTTGCCAGGCCTTCTTCCAGGGGATCTTCCCCACCCAGGGATCAAACCCATGTCTCTTACCTCTCCTGCATTGGCAGGTGATTTCTTTACCACTAGCACCTTGGTTCCCAAATGGCTTCTGATTGACCTCTGCTGTCTTGATTGGTATTATCAGACTTGTTTTTTCTTTTCTTTTTTCCCTCCCTATGGGGTTATTTACTGCTTAGATGATTGCCTATAAACTTACAGATATTTTGCTTGGATGAAAAGTCTTAATCATTTGATGTTGACAGTTTTAGGTTAATTAGAGCCAAAGGCATAGAGGGACTAGGACACAGAACAGATATGCTCTTTTGTAGAGTAGGATGAAGACAAGGATAGGGGACTCAGATTGATACCTTCAGGTTGCAGGCCTGGTTTAAAAGCAATGACAGTGCTGGACAGCTAGGAGATAGTGAAGGTTGTTGGCACTTTGGGGGAGTGGGAAAAACTCAAATAAGGGAAAGAAGAGTTTTGAGAAAAGCCAAAAAAAGCTGTCTCAAAATATTGCCCAAGACCAGTTCTGTTTAATAGTAATCCATCAGGTCAAATAAGGAAGGAAAGATGAATCATGACCCTCTATTGATGTGCATGCATGTGTGGTGTTATGGGAGATGGAAAATGCATAAATGATGAAATTAGACTGAAATCTACAAATGGCAAGGCATAATGAATGGTGAGATGACCTAAGGGGAAAGGAGGATTGTTTAGGTGGGGGCATTGTGAGTCATACGTCTGCACAGTCTTACAGAAAGCAAAGGCATAATTAGACACAAAAGGAGAAATAAGAGGAAATTGTAACAGAATTCATATGATAAAGGGAAGTAATGAGGTGTTCATAACAGGTGCTTGGTAAGTGTTACAGGCCTGCTCCACACGTGCCCCAGCTGTCCATTTTGCCCGGGAGTATACAGCAGAGCTGTCTTAAGGGCAAGCTCATTTCTGCAACTGTATATCCTTTCTGAAAATATAGTTCACTTCTTTTCAACATATGCCATTCATCTAAACATTTCTCTGGGCTGTAAAGGATTCATAAAATTCTTGATACTGACATACTTCCAGCCATCATTTTGAATCAGATTATTGTTTGAACTACTACAGAGCTTTGAATAGGAATTTGATTTATTTGTCTTCTACCTTAACTGAAATAAACTTGGTATTAGACTTCTGCTTAAGTTAGTCAAATTAATTCTTCTTTAATTTAAGCTTATCTCTGCAGTGGAAAATGACAGGCATTATTGAGTTCTGTTACACATTTAATAAGGAATGTATACTTCTCATCCTTGCGGGAGCAATTTAATGCACTGCAGAGCCTGTCAAAATTCAATTCAAGGTTGAATGACTAATGCATAAAAGTCAATTCTGAACCCTATCAGAGATAAAGCAAGTTATTTCTTTTTATCAAGTAGATGGGGCTGCTATTTGGATCTCTGGTTGCAAAGGCTTGAAACTTCAGGCTTTGCAAAGTTAGAGATGTGAGTGGGTGGAAATCTTGGGCGTTTGGGGAACGGAGTTTGCCTTCAGTGAGTCAACAGAGGGAGAGTTCGGTCATTTTGTCTTCTGTGCAGGTCAATTTCCACAGCCTTTGAAGTCAGGAGCAAACAGTGCAAAACCAAGAGCAGGAGGAGAAGACGGAGGTTTTTGAAGGCTCTTATCCTTCCATCAGTGCTTCTGTAATCCCAAGTTATATGTGTGCTTGACTCTGGGTGTGTGTATGTGGGTGTATGCACATGAATGTGTGTGTAAATACACAAGCATAGTCATAGGTCCTGACACCACAGGTAGCATCTATTCAACTACTTTTTGAGTACCCATCAGACACTGTTCCTGATACTGAAGGTACAGGAATGAAGAAACCACACAAAAAATCTCTGCCCTCTGGAGCTTATATTTTAGTGAAGGAAGGCAGTAAATAACAATGAATGTCATGTTGCAATTCAGATGTTAGCAGGTGCTATATGGAAAAATAGGGACAGGAGATGAGGAATACTGGGGGAGGTACAACTTAAATAGAATGAGCAGAGAAGGTCAAAGTCACCCAGGTTGAAGTGAGTAATTTGGGAGAAGAGCATTTTAAGCAGAAGGAACAGCAATGACAGAAGCCTTGACTCTGGGCATACTGAGTGTGCTGGCAGAACACCCAGAGGGTCGAGGGGGGTGGAGCAGAGTGAGTGAGGGGGCATGGTCAGAGATGAGATTAGAAAAATAACAGGCGTCAAGATCCTGTAAGAACTAGGAGGTGATTATAAGGACTTTGTCTTGTGTCCTTACAAGTGAGATGGAGCCATTGGGAGGTTCTGAGCAGGAATGAAGAGATCTAACTTCCATTTTGTTCCTTGGCTGCTATGTTCACAATAGACTATAAAGGAGCACAGGGAGTAGTGATGACAGTGCTGAGGGGTGGACTTTGGAGTGAGTGGCAGGGGCAGGCAAAGGACCGGATAACTGGAGGAGAGGAAGCCAGGTTATCAGCAGAATTATCTCCATGTCTGAGGCTAAGTGTTACCTATGGAGGTGACCAGCTGTGTGAGACCTGAGGTTATCTTCCTGCTGACATAGAATGCCTGCTGCCATTGTGCCCACAGAAACCATTGAGGGCACTGGAGAAAAAGACCAGAGCAATCTGATTGGCATTTCACCGTCTTCATCGACTTCTCCCTGCAGGCCTTCTGGTTAGCCATTTAGCCAGGTAATACCCACAGTGAAAATATTAATACAATGCCGATACATTTATTATGAGCTGTCCTCTTTCATCAATATTCCCCATCGGCCGTCTTGAGCAGTCCACTCAGTAACTACATTTCTGCTTCTCTTGATGTTGTGTTCTTATTGCTTTTGGTGGAAAATTTATTGTTTTAAAAGAGAAAGTGAGCCTTAAGTAGGCATATTTTATGTCATTTATCCAACCATGTGCCTTTTGCAGTTTTTGCATTATACCAAATGTTCTTACATGATAAATATATCAACATTTCTTTCATTAGTCAGTAAGTCAAAGCATTTAATTAATTTCTCCTGTGTGGGCAGCAGCTCTATTAATATGTAGAATCTCAGGAAAAGGTATAAATGGAACAGAATATATAATTGTTTTTTCTTTATGAAACTTACAGAATGTCCTAGCACATACAGATAAATCAGTGGAACAAGAATTTTCAAAGCAGCCCACTAAACAGTCATCTAGCTTACTTCCCGGCAGAAGTGTGAACAGAATTATTCAGGCTTAAACATGGAAGCCATTGTAGAAAGGGATAGGCATTGATTGAGCCAGATATTTTTTAACAGTTGGGCTTTCAAAATGATTTTAGAGGTAATTTAAGGAGAGGAAATTCCAGAAGGAGAGAGTGACATGAGGTTTCCCGCAGGACTTGGTAAGCCAGTGTCCTTGGAATGTAAAGTGAATGAAAGAGAAAGTTTAGAAATTAACCGAGTTTTTATTGCACCATTGATACGGGGAATTGATATGGGGAACTAAGTTGATAGGGAGAACTAAGTCCTCAGATCAACAGTGTAATATAATGAAAACTGATGTCGCCATCTGGATATGGACTAAGCAGGCAAGGTCTAGCACAGTGTTTGAGGAATGGGAAGAGTGTGAAATGAAGTGTGACACCGCGGATAAAAGCTAAAAGTCATGGTGTGGACACAGATGGGTTGGGACAGGTCATGGTAGCATCAATGGGGAGGATAGGGGGGTTCACGACATGCGGTGAATGAAGAAAACAAGGATTAGAGAGGAAAAGTTTCAAAAGGCAGAATAAGACTGAAAACCTCACCCTCACCACTGTCTCCTCCCTTTCTGTTTTACCTTACGTCCGTCCATTTACAAGTCATATAGAATCTATGCTCAAATCATTTAGGAACTAACCACTTCTCATAGCTTCCATCAGCTTGTCCAAGCCATACTTTGTGATCTCGTTGACATCTTTTTGATCTTTGTCTTGCCTCTTGGTCTCTCCCCTGCCTGCCCTCTGTTCTGCTCATAGCCCTGCACAACTTTTCTCAACCTGGGCACTGATTAACATTTTGGGTCATATCAGTCTTTGTTGCAGGCAGTCGTAGGATGCTTGGCAGCATCTTCATTCACTAGTTGTTGGCAGCACACACCTCCCTGCTCCAAGTCATGCCATCAGTGATGCCCCCAGATGTTGCCAAAGTGGTGGTGGTGGTGGGGGAATTGCCCCCACTTGGGAACCACTGAGCAGGAGTGATTCTTAAAAAATGTAGGTCATGTCAAGTTGCTTCATGGCTCAGACTTTCAATGTCTTCTCATCTGGCTTAGAGGAAAAGCCCGAGGCCCTATGATGACTTAAAAGGCCTTACCTAGTGTGGGCTTACTTCATCCAGCCAAGTATCTTTTCTCACCTCATCTGGCGGCTTACTCACTTCCTTACTGTTCCCCAGGTTTCCAGGCACACTCTCATGGAAGGGCTTGTCTTCTTGTTTGCATCACCTGGAACCGCCTTCCTCTCACTTACCTTCAGGCTTGCTCCATCACCTCCTTCAGATCTTCTCTTGGAGATCACCTTCTCAGGGAGGACTTTCTTCGATCATAAAACTGAACCCCTTCCCTTGTTCTATTTTTTTCACATATTTATCACCATCAAACATGGTCTAAATGAACTATTTTTTAATTTCTTATTTTATCCATTATTTTAGTAGGATGTCAGCTCCAGGAGGCAGGCTTTATATTGATTTTAGTCTTTTCTCGTACCCAGAACATTATCTGCACACAGTGTAGGCTGGCCGAACACCTGATGGATGGATGAATGGGTAGCAGTGGCAGACCAACAAGGGGAAGAAAGTTAAACCATAGGTTTGGTCTGCAGCTGGACCCCTCTGAACTTTCAGAATCTGGGGCCTTCTCTCACCCGTCTTCTGATACTGCTCTCCACCATAGAGCATACGTACGCTGTTATAGGGATCCAGCAGTGCCAGTCAGCAAACACCCATGCCAGAGCACTTGCCAAATGCAACAAATGCTATTTAGAAACAAAAGAGCCTCTAATGGAGACATCAGCCATTTGTTAAACAAACCATTAATTTGGTGGCAGAAGCTGCACATGTGATGAATCTACTAATTTACAAATCATTATTGGACATTAGTTAATTGCCAGACAACTCCATGTCCTAGGAAACCCTGGGGAAGACTATTCCAACAGAGACTGGGTATCACAGCCCTTAATAATTATGGAGAGTGAATGACTGAGTCCTACCTCTTCTTAGTGTTCTGTTACTACTTCAAGAATTGTTTCTGAGTTTTCATTTTTAAATAAAAATTAAACACACATGCTGGATGTTTAAATGGAACATAAATATAAAAAAATTAGGCTTATTGTCTCTCCCTAAAGTCACCTTCCAGATGCATTTTTAGGCATTATCTAAAAATATGACATAATATGTATTCCAGCTATACATCTTAACCATATGTAAATATGGTCATATCTATGTATCTACTATTGATATAGACAGTGTATCTATTCATATAGTATACAGTTAGTGTATATACCCTATAGATTATATTCAAGCTATAATATTATGTATTATGTACAGAGTATGTATACTACATAATATAATATGTATCTGTAGTTTGGGTTTTATTTATTTTAGGTATTATACAGATAACAAGATGAATGTGCCTATAAATATACCATGATATAGTTTTGTGAGTTTATCTGTAAGGCTGATTCCTAATAGAGACACTTTTGGGAAAAGGAATATTAGTATCTAAAACTATGAAGCTGCCAAATTTACATTCTGAACAGAACGGTATGAGAGTGCCTATTTCCCTTCACTTTTTCTAATCTTTTACACTTTAAAACTTTTTGATCTGTGCCAGGCTGAAGGTTAAAGAAACTGTGTCTAATTTTTAAAATTCTGAGTGAGGTTGAACATATTTTTTCCCATATACCAGTTAGTCTTGTATTTGTGCATGTGTGTGAAGGGGAGGTTAACTTGTCATTCAAAAGCTGTGCCTTTTTAAAGAATGTTTAAATTTCCCAATGGTTCTATATCTTTAGGTAGGATCTACTGCGATCCATCCTTTTTATTCATTACCTTATGACTCCAGAATGAAAGGCCTATACAATATGTATCTTACTATTCCTATTATTTATCCCACAGTTTGGTAGATGGTTTTTCTTAGGTATATGAGTATTGTGAAAGAAAGTGGTGTAGTCAGGACCTGGGATAGTAAAGCTAATGGACAAAGCTAAAGTGGCAAAATATTGGATATAATAGTTAAAATTTGGATAGGAAAATTATGAAGGAAATTAAGAAGCTTTAAGGATATTTGGAGCTGGTTAAAACAGTCAATTTGCTGAAAAATCAATGCAGGTAAAGAATCATATTTGTATATTTTTGGATGCTGCATTGACTTTTGCTTGTGACATTTATGGTAAAATAATGAAAGTTTTTTTTAAAGTAGAAAGTCAAGAAATACCTGGAACTACTCATTTCACATGCTAGTAAAGTAATGCTCAAAATTCTCTAAGCCAGGCTTCAATAGTATGTGAACCGTGAACTTCCAGATGTTGAAGCTGGATTTAGAAAAGACAGAGAAACCAGAGATGAAATTGCCAACATCCGTTGGATCATCGAAAAAGCAAGAGAGTTCCTGGAAAAAATATCTACTTCTGCTTTATTAACTATACCAAAGCCTTTGACTGTGTGGATCGCAAGAAACTGTGGAAAATTCTGAAAATGATGGGCATACCAGACCACCTGACCTGCCTCTTGAAAAACCTGTATGCAGGTCAGGAAGCAAGAGTTAGAACTGGACATGGAACAACAGACCAGTTCCAAACTGGGAAAAAAGGAGTACGTCAAGGCTGTATATTGTCAGCCTGCTTATTTAACTTATACGCAGAGTACATCATGAGAAACGCTGGGCTGGATGAAGCACAAGCTGGAATCAAGATTGCCAGGAGAAATATCAATAACCTCAGATATGCAGATGACACCACCCTTATGGCAGAAAGTGAAGAAGAATTAAAGAGCCTCTTGATGAAAGTGAAAGAGGAGAGTGAAAAAGGCGGCTTAAAACTCAACATTCAGAAAACTAAGATCATGGCATCTGGTGCCATCACTTCATGGTAAATAGATGGGGAAACAATGGAAACAGTGACAGACTATTTTCTTGGGCTCCAAAATCACTGACTGCAGCCATGAAATTAAAATATGCTTACTCCTTGGAAGAAAAGCTATGACCAACCTAGACAACATATTAAAAAGCAGAGACATTACTTTGCCAACAAAGGTTTGTCTAGTCAAAACTATAGTTTTTCCAGTAGTCATGTATGGATGTGAGAGTTGGACTATAAACAAAGCTGAGCGGTGAAGAATTGATGCTTTTGAACTGTGGTGTTGGAGAAGACTCTTGAGGGTCCCTTGGGCAGCAAGGAGATCCAACCAAATGAAATTTCCAAAGGAAATCACTCCTGAATATTCATTGGAAGGACTTATGCTGAAGCTGAAACTCCAATGTTTTGGCCACCTGATGCAAAGAACTGACTCATTGGAAAAGACCCTGATGCTAGGAAAGATTGAAGGCGGGAGGAGAAGGGGACGACAGAGGATGAGATGGTTGGATGGCATCACTGACTCGATGGACATGAGTCTGAGCAAACTCAGGGAGTTGGTGAGGATAGGGATGCCTGGTGTGCTGCAGTCCATGGGGTCACAAAGAGTCGGACATGACTGAGCAACTGAACTGAATGAATGTTTTTAATACCAGTTATAAGATCTGTTATTATTTTGCTTATTATTACTCTACCAATGTTGATATATTCTTTGTAAAGAGTTAGCTCAAGTGTGATTTAAAAAAAATATTCTGGAGCCTATTATTTTTTCCCTCCCTTGGAGCAAACATTTTATGAAGCCATCAGAAAAATAGAAATTATATAGAAAACAGAAAAATAGAAATTATATACTAGAATTTTTCTTGATTTTCTGGGGAAATGTTTTTAAAATATGCAGTGACACAGTTCTTATATTGAATAAACTTAATACTTAGGATAATTTTTCAGGTCAAATATTCCTTGCAATTGAGTGTATCATACATATCAGATATTAAAGTCTGCTTTTCGAGCAATGAAAACATTTAAGCATTACTGATATTGTTTAAATGAATATGTGTATTTCATTTTTATTTCCATCTTAAAAGTAACTGAAAAACTGTTAGGCTCTATGACCAATTGTTGTAAAATCATCATTGCTCCCATTTTTGTTTGTAGTTTTAAAGTATAAATCTGTGAAAAAGATGTATGAATATAAAGATGACCTCTTTACAACATATAGTTCTTAAAGGAATATACTGGAATATTAGAGAAAAAATATTATAATGTTGAATTCTTTATCTAAAGTGTTGGAGGAGAAAGTGAACTTAGGAATAAGGTAATACAGTATCAAAGTGTGAGGTAGGAAAAAAAATTTAAGCATTGGGCCAAGAGAATAGATCAGGGCAGTTTCCATTATTTCCTGGCAACAATTCTTTTAATTAAGGAAAAAAAATGAAAACAGAAAATTGTGGAAGCATAGCTGCTTTAGGTTGAAGGTGAAATTTAGAGGACAGAAACAATGTGCTTAGCAGACAGGCCATTCAAGTTTGACTTGTCTGTAGTAAATCTAATTTTAAACTTCATATTCTTTCCTGAATTGATAAAATATCTTTGTATTAAGAGCTAGAAAAACTAAGTGACTTTTCTTTAAAAATTCAAAACATTTTATTTCTTTTCTGGTATATGGAAAATTTAACCAAAAAGATGGAAAGCTTAAAAGCCTTAGAACATTTATCTAGCACACACCTGATTGTTAGACATAAATGCTCTTTCTAGTCACATGGTAAGTAGTTTTATGTAGAGATTTTATTCATTTCTAGGCTCTCTGTCTAGTCTCCTTTGTCCATTGTTTTGTTAGTTAATGGATCACTTCTTGCCTGGGGTCCCTTTCCCACATCTTTATACCCCTCCCCCGGCCAGTCCCTGATGACTTTCTTGCCTGTACATTGGCTACTGAAAACTGCCCATGGCATCTGTGCTAATGTGTGTGTGCTAGGGAACGGACATACACATACACATACACACACACAAACACACACACACACACACAGCTGAAAGCACTGGGAAGTTTATATCCTCCAGGGCAGCCCCTAGGTCATGACTGAGAGCTGTGAAAGTCCAGCTCCTTTGCCTGTAGCTGAGACAAACTCTGAGCTATAATTCACACTCCAGAGCTTTCTGGGGCTCAGGCTAAAGGCCGGCACTTTATCTTTCTCCCCTTTTCTGTCCTGCTTCCTGGTCTCTTCCTGGTTTCCTCTAGGAGCAGTTTGTTAGTATACCACCAGGATGGAAATCTCACGGTTTACTTGCAGGCAACCTGGTTTAAGAGCGCTAATTAAGTCAGACCTTCTCTTCCTGCTTTCCCTTTTTGGACTCCCTCAGTTAATGATGCAGTCCATGGGTTCACTAAGGGTCGGACACGACTGAGCGACTTCACTTTCACTTTTCCCTTTTCCCTTTCATGCATTGGAGAAGGAAATGGCAAGCCACTCCAGTGTTCTTGCCTGGAGAATCCCAGGGACGGGGGAGCCTGGTGGGCTGCCGACTGTGGGGTCGCACAGAGTCGGACATGACTGAAGTGACTTAGCAGCAGCAGCAGTACCTTACCCATGAATGACTGAACAACAGTGTCAGATTTTCTTGTTGGTAATCTCATTTGGAGAATTATGCAATCCATCAAAGGGGCCAGTTACCCACCCCACTCACAGGTAGGAAACAACGGGCCAAGTGGCTTGCTCAAGCTCATGGAGCGAACAGGACGGAAATACGTGTTTTCTGATGTTTCGTTTTGTGCTCTCTTCACCATTTGGCGTCTCTAGAACTACTCTGGCCCAGACCCCTGTGGGCACAAGAGAAAACAAGTTCCCTTTTAGCTTTTAGACCTGTACTGGCCAATGTTGGTGTTTAGTCACCCAGTCGTGTCCAACTCTTTGTGACCCCATATACTGCAGCATGCCAGGCCTCTCTGTCCCTCACCATCTCCCGAAGTTTGCCCAAGTTCATGTCCATTGCACTGGTGATGCCATCCAGCCATCTCATCCTCTGACGCCCTCTTCTCCTTCTGCCCTTAATTTTTCCCAGCATCAGGGACTTTTCCAGTAAGTCAGCTGTTCACATCAGATAACCAAAATACTGGAATTTCAGCTTCAGCATCAGTCCTTCCAATGAGTATTCAGGAATGATTTCTCTTAAGATTGGCTGGTTTGATCTCCTTGCTGTCCAAGGGATTTTCAGGAATCTTTTTCCAGCCCCACAGTTCGAAGGCATCAATAATTCTTCTCTCTGTCTTCTTTATGGCAGCTCTCACAACTGTATGTGACCACTGGAAAAACCATAGCCTTGACTATACGGACCGTTGTCAGCAGAGTAATGTCTCTGCTTTTCAACACACTGTCTGGGTTTGCCATAGCTTTCCTGCCAAGAAGTGGTTGTCTTCTGATTTCATGGCTGCAGTCACCATCCACAGTGATTTTAGAGCCCAAGAAGAGGATATCTGTCACTCCTTCTACCATTCCCCCCTCTATTTGCCGTGAAGTAATGGGGCCGGATGCCACAGTCTTAGTTTTTTTTAATATCTAGTTTTAAGCTGGCTCTTTTACTCTCTCCTTCACCCTCATCAAGAGGCTCTTTAGTTCCTCTTTGCTTTCTTCCGTTAGAGTGCTATCATCTGCATATCTGAGGTTGTTGACGTTTCTCCCACCTGTCTTGATTCCAGCTTGTAACTCATCCAGCCTGGCATTTGATGTGCTTAGCATATAGATTAAACAGGGTGACAGCAGATGCCCTGTTGTACTCCTTTGTCAATCTTGAACCAATCAGTTTTTCCATACAGGGTTATAACGGTTGCTTCTGGACCCACATACAGGTTTCTCAAAAGACAGGTAAGATGGTCTGGTATTCCCATCTCTTTAAGAACTCTCCACAGCTTATTATGAACCACACAGTCAAAGTCTTTGGCATAGTTGATGAAACAGAGATAGATGTTTTTTCTGGAATTCCCTAGCTTTCTCTATGATCCAGCCGATGTTGGCAGTTTGATCTCTGGTTCCTCTTCCTTTTCTAAACACAGCTTGGACATCTGGAAGTTCTTGGTTCACATAATGCTGAAGTCTAGCATGCAAGATTTTAAGCATAACCTTACTAGCATGGGAGATGAGTGAATTGTCCGATGGTTAGCACATTCTTTAGTATTGACTAATATAGCAGCCCATATCCACATGAAAGTGAAAATGTTAGTTGCTCAGTCGTGTCTGACTCTTTGTGACCCCATGGACAATAGCCTGCCAGTCTCCTCTGTCTATGGGATTCTCTATGCAAGAATACTGGAATGGGTTGCCATTCCCTTCCCCAGGGGATCTTCTTGACCCAGGGATTGAACCTGGGTCTCCTGCATTGCAGGTAGATTCTTGACCATCAGAGCCACAAAGGAAGTCCCCATATTCAATGAGGCTAATTAAATTTAATTTTAAATTAATTAAAATGGAAATAAATATTCAGTTCCTCTGTTGGACTAACCACATTTCAAATACTAAATACTGCACATCATCATAGAAGGTTCTATTGGACAGCAGGACAAGATAGTTCTGGACGCTTTACACATAAAAAGTTGAAAGAATTTTGCTCTTTATGTGATTGATTTATGTTCTTTCTCCCTCTTTTTTGCCTTTCCTTCTCCTCTTCACTTTCCTCTGTTTGCACATACAGGCTGACATGGGATGGTTTTCTCTGTGTAAGCCATCTTGGGATTGATGCCAGGGTGAATTGCTACTTTTGTATTTACCATTACTAGCATCTGAATTTTCATAAAAATGTCATGATGGTTCTTTTCATCTGTCAGTCTGACTGGGCTAAGGGGGTACCCTGCTACTTGGTAAAACAGTATTTCTCGGTGTGTCTGATGAGGGTGCTTCCAGGAGAAACTAGCATTTGAATTGGTAGAGAGAGTAAAGCAGATGGCCCTCCCAAGTTCTTATGGTCATCACCCATCCCCTTGAGGGCCTGAAGAGAACAAAAAGGCTTAGGAAGGGGAGGCTTGAGCTGTCTACCAAGGCTGAAACACCCCTCTCCTGCTGCTCCCAAACATCAGCGCTCCTGGTTCTCAGGCCAGTGTATTTGACTAGGTCTTACATCATTGGCTCCCACGGCCCTCCACCCTTGGGGTTTGGAAAGGAACTACACTACTTGCTTCCCTGGGCCTCCAAATTACAGATGGCAGATCATGGGACTTCTCAGCCTCCAGAACTCCATGCACCAATCCCTAAGAATAAGTCTCTTTTTGTGTTTCTATATACATCTTGCTGGTTCTGTTTCTCTATAGAGACATGACTGTTACACACAAACTAGATGGGTTTTTAGTGACCACAAATCACATGTGATTAGAAAAGAAACTTCCCCAAGGACCTAATTTTTCTCTGTCTGAAATAATTGGGAAATAATTCCTGCTCTTTTTGCCTACCACCGAGATGTAGAATTTGGGTGAAATTATGGAAATTTCATGATTATATTCTTTGCAGCCAAAGATGGAGAAGCTCTATACAGTCAGCAAAAACAAGACTGGGAGCTCACTGTGGCTCAGATCATGAACTCCTTATTGCCAAATCCAGACTTGAATTGAAAGTAGGGAAAAAAAGAAAGTAGAGAAAACCACTAGACCATTCAGGTATGACCTAAATCAAATCCCTTACGATTATACAGTGGAAATGACAAATAGATTCACGGGATTAGATCTGATAGAGTGCCTGAAGAACTATGGATGGAGGTTGACATTGTACAGGAGGCAATGATCAAGACCATCCCCAAGAAAAAAGAAATGCAAAAAGGCAAAATGGTTGTCTGAGGTGGCCTTACAAATAGGTGAGAAAAGAAGAGAAGCTAAAGGCAAAGGAGAAAAGGAAAGATATACCCATTTTGAAGAACAGCAAGGAGAGTTAAGACAGCCTTCCTCAGTGATCAATGCAAAGAAATAGAGGAAAACAATAGAATGGGAAAGACCAGAGATCTCTTCAAGAAAATTAGTGATACCAAGGGAACATTTCATGCACAGATGGACACAATAAAGGACAGAAATGCTATGGACCTAACAGAAGCAGAAGATATTAAGAAGAGGTGGAAAGAACACAGAAGGAACTGTACAGAAAAGAGCTTCATGACCCAGATAACCATGATGGTATGATAACTCACCTAGAGCCAGACATCCTGGAATGTGAAGTCAAGTGGGCCTTAGGAAGTATCACTACGAACAAAGCTAGTGAGGTGATGGAATTCCAGTTGAGCTATTTCAAATCCTAAAAAATGATGCTGTGGAAGTGCTGCACTCAATATGCCAGCAAATTTGGAAAGCTCAGCAGTGGCCACAGGACTGGAAAAGTCAGTTTTCATTTCAATACCAAAGAATGGCAATGCCAAAGCATGCTAAAACTACCACACAATTACACTCATCTCACATGCTAGCAAAGTAATGCTCAAAATTCTCTAAGCCAGGCTTCAACAGTACATGAGCCATGAACTTCCAGATGTTCAAGCTGGTTTTAGAAAAGGCAGAGGAAGCAGAGATCAAATTGCTGACATCCGTTGGATCAACGAAAAAGCAAAAGAATTCCAGAATAACATCTACTTCTGCTTTATTGATTACGCCAAAGCCTTTGACTGTGTGGATCACAACAAACTGTGGAAAATTCTGAAAGAGATGGGAATACCAGACCACCTCACCTCCCTCCTGAGAAATCTGTATCAGGTTAAGAAGCAACAGTTAAAACTGGACACGGAACAATAGACTGGTTCCAAATCGGGAAAGGAGTACGTCAAGGCTGTATATTGTCACCCTGATTATTTAACTTACATGCAGAGTATATCATACAAAATACTGGGCTGGATGAAGCACAAGCTGGAATCAAAATTCCTGGGAGAAATATCAGTAACCTCAGATATGCAGATGACACTACCCTTATGGCAGAAAGGGAAGAGAAACTTAAGAGCCTCTTGATGAAAGTAAAAGAGAGTGAAAAAGCTGGCTTAAAACTCAATTCAAAAAACGAAGCTCATGGCATCTGGTCCTATTGCTTCATGGCAAGTAGATGGGGAAACAATAGAAACAGTGAGAAACTTTATTTTTTTGGGCTCCAAAATCACTGCAGATGGTAACTGCAGCCATGAAATTAAAAGACACTTGCTCCTTGGAAGAAAAGCTATGACCAACCTAGGCAGCATATTAAAAAGCAGAGACATTTGCTAACAAAGGTTCATCTAGTCATACCTATGGTTTTTCCAGTAGTAATGTAGGGATGTGAGAGTTGGACCATAAAGAAAGTTGAGCACCAAAGAATTGAGGCTTTTAAACTGTGGTGTTGGAGAAGACTCTTGAGAGTCCCTTTGACTGCAAGGAGATCCAACCAGTCCATCCTAAAGGAAATCAGACCTGAATATTCATTGGAAGGACTGATGCTGAAGCTGAAACTCCAATACTTTGGCCACCTGATGCAAAGAACTGACTTACTGGAAAAGACCAAGATGCTGGGAAAGATTGAAGGCAGAAGGAGAAGGGGACGACAGAGAATGAGATGGTTGGACGGCATCACCGACTCAATGGACTTGAGTCTGAGCAAACTCTGGGAGTAGCTGGTGGACAGGGAAGCCTGGCATGCTGCAGTCCATGGAGTTGCAAAGAGTTGAGCACAACTGAGCAACTGAACTGAACTGGTGGAAATTAATGAAAGCATGGAGAGTGAATGTAAACAGTTCTAAAATGTGTCTTTGAGTTTATTTATTCACGCACAGTATAAGCCCATGGAATCATTTTTTTAATTTTAATGATATGATGTCATTTAACAAACAGAAAACTGTCATTTCTTACAAAATAACACATTTTTTTTTCCCTGAAAAAATGAGATTTAGAAAAAACAAACTTTTTGGTGTTAACTTTTCCATATGCGTTATCAACTAAGACAGTCAATTTTTCTTTCTCTGGAGTAGAGTGAAACAAATAACAGCATCAAACAATGGTGGAGTGACAGAGATCCCAGTTGAAGCTGGAGGAAGGGATACTTGGTTATGAGAATTTGGAGGCTGCCTTAGAAGACCACAGTCTTCCCATGTGGTGCAGTGGTAAAAAAAAAACCCTTCTGCCAATTAAAGGAGACCCAAGAGATGCAGATTTGATGCCTGTGTCAGGAAGATCCCCTGGAGGAGGAAATACAACCCACTGCAGTATTCTTGCCTGGAAAATTCCATGGACAGAGGAGCCTTGTGGTCTAGAGTCCATGGGGTTGCAAAGAGTCACACATGGGAGCGCACACACATAAACCTGGAAGACCACAGGGCTGGAAAGGTTTCAGGCGAAGGTGGGAGAATAAGTTGAAAGTTGTCTCCATTCCTAGTGGTAGGTATTTTTTGATAATGGAAGTAAATCTAGGTGCTAGTTGTTGTTCAGTCACTAAGTCATAGGTACTTAGTAGCTTAAAAAATTTAATGCTAAAATGAAAATAAATTGTTTATAGTCAATTTAGATAGAAATTCACCCTCTTCTCTCTACAAGCACTTTTAAAGTGAGATGCAGTTGAATATAGCATACAGCAATGAAACCAATAGAAAATGTTACATCTTGGAAAAAATGAAGATTTATTTATTTTCGTAAATCCTGCAACACCCAGAAAAGTTACAAGTAGTTTCAACTTCTGTGGTTAGAGACCTATTATTAGGACAAAATAATTAATCTAAAGGCTTGGTAAATATAGCACAATAAGTTACAGAATGGTCAAACGAATAAGGGTAACTGAAATCACATTTCTCTGTTGAGAATAATGCTGCATAATGAGGACAAAGAAAAATACATTAAAATAAAAATATTTTTCATATTTGTTTACTTTTTAGTTTAATGAGATGACTCACTTGTTTGTTTACTTTCAATTTGGTTTAATGAGATGGCCGTAAAGAGCAGTCCTTACTTCACCTAACTAAATTTGGGACCTGAAAGTGCTAGTGAGATCATTTTCAAGTCTTAATTTAAGATAGTAAGATGTAACACCTCTGTATGTAAAAGAAAAATAAACTAATGGGGAGATCATTTGATATTATTAAAGAGAAAGGGTGCTATTTTTTGTGTGTGTGTGTTTTTAAATGTGGACCATTTTTAAAGTCTTTATTGGACTTGTTACAATACTGCTTCTGTTTTATATTTTAGTTTTTTTGGCTGTGAGGCATGTGGGATCTTAGCTCCCCAACCAGGGATCAAACCCTCACTCCCTGCATTACGAGGCAAAAATCTTAAAACACTGGGCCACCAGGGAAGTCCCAGGTACTATTTTTAAGAGAAAGAATAGCTGTATCTACCAAGAGGAATGAGAAAGCAGGGAAAACTACATTGTTCTGCATAAAAAAGGCAGAGTTGGAGGGATGCGGTCAGGAGGAGGAGTGGTATTGCTTCTGAGAGTTTAAGAGGCAGAAAAAGGTGTTCAGGAGTCATGTGGGGAAAAGGTGAAGAGGAGGAAGGCGGTGGTAGTCAGAGAAGTTGGAGGAAGGAGTGTCATGTCTTAGTTATCTAATGTTGCGTACAAACCACTCCCATATAGTATAGTGACATAATCATTTATTAGGCTCCCCGATTCTGAGAGTCACTTTTGGTTGGACAGTTGTCACTCTGGTCTATGTGGTTGTGGTCATCTGTAGGCTGGGGCTGTGTTCACCTAAAAGCCTGACTGTGCTGGAGGACTTGCGAGCATAGTCAGTATATCGGTGCTGGCTGTTGGCTGGAGGCCTCAGCTCTCCAGATGGGCCACTCCATGGAGATGCCCGAGTGTTTGCATAACATAGTAGCCGGTTTTTCCCAGGACGAGCAATCCTAGAGGCCATGGTGGAGCTATAATGGCTTTTATGACTTAGCCTCAGAAGCAGCACACCAGTCCTTTCGCTACTGATAGCTCAGAAGCAGCTCTGATTCAGTGTGGGAGGGGAATACACAAGGACAGAGGTGTGCCAGGAGATATGGATCCTTGTAGGGGGCCACAGGAGGCTGTCTACCATAGGAGGGAACTACAGAGATACTTCATAGGCATTTAGAAGTCAGTTGTACCTGTAGTATACCGTGTAGCCGTTTCCCAGACTTCTCACTCAATTTTCAGTACATCTAAAACACTCACGAATGGCTCATGAAGTTGATTTGCTTTTGAGGCTGGCTTTAAGTGGGCTGGAGATGAGAAGTGAGGCTGCCCACAGTTTTGGCCACATCTCAGTTACATATGTATTTTGACATTTTTCCTTACATGAAGTGGTGAGTCTGAATTATATTTATAGGAATGCTTATAAAAGTGGTGGGAGTATCTAAGATTTCTTTCTTGTCCTCTTCCAAGTCACAGATCACTTTTGTTGTGTTGCCTGAAATTACAGTGAGAACATCTAGTTATTTTCTTTCTCCCGGGCCATGTGCACCTGAGGGTGAAGACATACCTTTTTTCTATATTTGACCTTTTTTATTGAAATCATAAAAGCAGTGGGGGAAAATTCTCTCCAACCCCATTTTGGCCATATTGACATCCTCAGAGAGCCTCTTATTCCATGAACACTTTCCTTCCCACCTCCTTCCGCTGACATGAGGCGGAGGAGAAACAAGAGACTTGAGGAGTCAGAACAAGAGATCTGAAGAGCAAAGGAGGCCGTGTCTTACTGGACAGTGCTCTGGGTGGGCGGAACCTCTTTCTCCAGTTCATGTTCGTCCTCTGTTTCATGGACAGACTATTAATTCTGGAGAATGAGCTTGTCATCAAAAATTAAACTAAGTAAAGGTAAAAGTAGGGGAAACAAGTTTGATGCCATTGTGAAACGGGCTGGGTGCCTGCCATGACTGTTTAAGGTTTAGTCAAAGATGATTTGAGCAGTTACTGGGCTTTGTAAATGCACTTGGTGGCACAAAGCTCCATGAATAGTTTCTCCCCAAACTGTTATTGTGAACTGACGAAATGCTTAATAGCATTTCCCTTTGGAACTCGTTTTAACAGAGCTATTATTGTGATGAGCAGAATATACTAAACACATAGTCTATTATCCATTTGATTTTCTGCTGAGGAGAATTACTGCAAAGGTACCAGAGCAGTTTGATCATCACAGGGAGACTTATTTTCAGCTTTGTCAAGCTGTGTATTGAGTTGCTTTGCCTTCATTTAAACATTAAGTTCTGAAGTTAATTTCCAGTACATCTAGGGAAAAGACTCCTTGGTGTAAAGCAAAAAGCTACAAAAATGTGGTAAATTTAGTTGCCTCAAAGACTTTGAATTAGATTTAAATTCAATTAACACATTGAGTGTCTGCAGGGAGCATGGCACTGTACTAGGTACTAGAATTTGAAATAATGCAGAGGTTCAAGAGGGTTTCCAAGTTAATTTGATGAGTTTGGATAGAGAAAAATCAGTCATTTAGACTGCAATCTTTTTGGAATCTACATTTCCTTGGGTAAATTCTCAAAATACTATTCAATTTGGGCACTCCCTGGGAATGGAGTGATGAGAGCAGAAACCATTCTTTCTTGGGCCTTAAATTTAGAATGAAGGAATATTTCATATTGCTTTAATAAATGGTTTAAATAATAAAAACTTGAGCAAATGATAGCATTACTTTCAGAAAAACACAAGGAAGACTCCTGCTATACACAGAAGTTAACATTTCTGATTTAGAACATGCTTAAGCTTTAAAATATTATTCTAAAAAATAAGCTGAAGAAAGGGTATTGCTTCTAGTATCATCAGGATCCAGGAATGCTTTAGGAGAAGAGCACAGTAAGTCTTAGAACTACTAAAATTTACCAAGAAATGTGCCAAATTCAGCAAAATAGGTCCACCTAAATGCCTTCAGAGCCCTCCTTACCTGAAAATGTTTTGAACACTTGCAGGTCATTTTTTCCTGCCAAAATCAGACAGGCTTAAAAAGAAAGCAGATGTGATGAGTCCCTTTCTTGGGATGAAAACCCATACCTTGTCTGCTGCTGATGCCAGCATCTGTCCATAGCAGGTCCCCAGACACTATATACTGTTTCTTTGTCTCTGTTACGTTCTCTCTCCTGTTGATCCTGTGGGATTCTTTCAAAAGGTTTTAACTTAAGTCAGTATCATTTATTGAAAAGAACTTGCTTTCCCACTATACTCTAGTGGCACTTTTGTTGTAGATTAGCAGTCTATATGTTGAGTTGGCCAAAAGTTCATTTGTGTTTTTCCATAACATCTTAATGGAAAGACCCGAATAAACTTTTTAGTCAACTCAATGTCTGTGGGTCTGTGGTCTGTATTCTGTTTTGTTTCATCTTCCTATTTGTCTATTCCTGCATCCATCCTATACCACCTTAATTACTGTGACTTCATTTTAATCCTTGCTACCTGAGAGACCTCTAACAATTTTTCTCAAGGTTGTTTTGAGTATTCTTAGGCCTTTTTATGTTGATGCAAATTTTATAGCTTATCAGTCTCATCAATGACAATAAAACCCTGGTGGGATTTTAGTTGGAATTGCATTTAATTTATAGAGCAGGTAGAGGAAATCTGAAACTTGACAATAATATCTTCCAATCCACAAACAGGGTACATATTATCATTTATTTAAGTAGTTTTAATTTCTCTCATAAATACTTTCCAGGTAGAAGTCTTGTATAACTTAGATACATTCCTGGTATTTTGTTTTTTCCATGCTACTGTGAAGGGTAGAATTTAAAACTTATTTCCGAGTTCTTGGTCAGAAATGGCAATGCAAAATTTTGTATATTGACTTTGTGTCTAGAGACTTTCCTAAATTCACTTAATTTTAATATTTTGCATCTAGACCCTTTTGGATTTTTCTATGTACAAAACTATGTTGCCTGCAGATAATGGCAATAAATGCTTTCATCTTCTGATCCTTGATCCCTTTTATTTCTTTTGCTTGCATTATTGCACCAGCTAGGATCTCCAATTCAAAATTGAGCAAGTGAGATGGTTGCAAATATGTTCTACTACTGATATCAAGGACAATGATTTTAATATATTGTTGTTGTTTTAATGTATTGTTGTTGTTGACATCACTAAGTCATATCTGACTCTTTTACTCCATGGACTGTAGCCCGCCAGGCTTCTCTATCCATGGGATTTCCCAGGCAAGAATACTGGAGTGATTTGCCATTTCCTTCTCCTGGGGATCTTCCCAACCCAGGGACCAAACCTGTATCTCCTGCATTGCTAGATAGATTCTTTACCACTGAGACACCAAGGAAGCCTCAGGACAATGATTTTAATATTTTTATCATAAAGTATGATGTTTATTCTAACTTTTGTGGATAAGGGGGTAATTTTTATGGTATTTATTTCAGTTATAGTATCTTCATTTTTTTCTGCAGGTAATTTTTTTTTCTTTAGCCTACTTTTCTTCAGTGAAACACTGGGTCCCCCCACCCCCTATAACAATCGTGTAAAATGCTTCTCAATATAGTTTTTCACATGGCAAAATCTGTCAGTTGATTAGCTCAATTTTTTTTTTTTTTTTTTTTATCTTCCTGAAGACTGTTTGCATTCCTGCTGGTTACTTCTGGTCCTTTTACCATCATTCTGGGGATTCTCATGCCTTCTCCTGATTTTCAGATAATGCGTCTGGTTCCCTGATTCTCTTTTTTCTTGGCTCCTCCCTGGTTTCTGTGTAGAATAATTTTAGCAGTTGCCTCTGGGAACCCATGCTCACCGTATGGCCTGTGCCAGGGCAGGTCTGTGGGAGCCTTGCTGGAGAAAGCTGAGTTTACTCTGAGCCAAGGGGCTCTAAGACAGAAAGTATGGGTGGTGGCGGGAGGTGGAGGGGAATCAGGAAGAAACCAAAGAAAAGTGGAAGCTGCCATGCTCAATTCATGACAGTTCTGAGGCTATCCAGTCTTTTGTGTGCCAGGCATCAATGAAAAAACTAGACATAAATCTCTGTCTTCAAGAAGCAAGACTGACAATAAACATGATAAATTAGTTCTATAGAATGATAGATGGTGTCTGAGTGATTAGGAGTCCTGGACAAGATACAAATGCCAAGTGCAATTTAAAATAAGGCGGTGAGGGTGAGCTTCACTGAAGAGGTGATATTTGAACAGAGATTTGAAGGTGGCAGGTGAGTTAGATATGGATGTATCATATCTATGGATGGAGAGGAGCTCTGCAAGCAGGGGAAGCATGTCTGGCATGTTTAGGAACAGAGGGAACCAGTGTGACTGAAGCTCAGTGGGCAAGAGGATGCAGTTGTCCAGGTTCCAGGACCATCCACAGATGCTCAAGTCCCTTATATAAAATGGTGTGGTACAGCTGGCCTTCTGTATCAGTGGGTTCTGTATGCAAGAGATGAGGTCAGACAGGTGATGGGCGCTGACGCCTGTTTGATCTCACAGGATATTATAAGTACCTGGGCTTTCATTCTGAGTCAAACAGGAGCTCTTGGTAGATTTGGAGCAGAGGAATAACACGATCTGGCTTGTGTTTTTAGAGGAGGAGATTTCATTTTTCAAAGTGAAATATAGTTAATTTATAGTGTTGTGTTAGTTTCGGGTATATAGCAAAGTGATTCATATATTTTTACATACACACACACAAATATATACAGATACAAATATATATAGATTCATATATATATATATAGATATAGATATCCACAAACAGATATATATAGAAACACACACACACATATATAATTCTCTTTCAGATTCCTTTATTTTATAGGTTATTAAAAATTGTAGTGTGTATATGTTAATCCCAAATTCCTATTTGATCCCTCCTCTCTTTTTGGCAACCATAAGTTCGTGTTCTATGTCTGTGACTCTACTTTTGTTTTGTAAATAATTTCATTTGTATCATTTTTTTTAGATTCCATGTATGTGATATTATGATATTTGTTTTTCTCTTTCTGATTTACTTCACTATGATAATCTTTAGGTTGGGTCCATTTATGTTGCTGCAAATGGCAATATTTCATTCTTTTTCATTGCTGAGTAATATTCCACTATATATTTTTATATATATATATAAATAAATAAATATATAAACCTTATTTATCCATTCATCTGTTCTGTTGATGGGCATCTGGTTTGCCTCCATGTCTTGGCTATTGTAAATAGTGCTGCTAAGAACATAGGTGTGTGTGTATCTTTTTGAATTAGAGTTTTCTCTGGATATATGCCCAGGAGTGGGATTCTTGGATCATATGGCTACTATTTTTTGAAGCGATCACTTTGGGTGCTGTGTGGATAAGATCCAATAGGGGCCAAGGGCTAAAAGGAGGATAGGGCCAGTAAGAAGCTACTGAAATAATTTTGATTGGTGGCTCCAATAAAAATGTATGGCAAAACCCACTACAATATTGTAAAGTAATTAGCCTCCAATTAAAATAAATTAATTAAAAAAATGGCAGCAGTGCAGGTGGTGAGAAGTGGCTGGGTCACACACCCCCAAGCCTAGTGGCTTATCATTATCCTTTTTTCTGTGAGTTGGCCAGCTAGTTCCTCTGATAGTTTCTTCTGGACTTGCTCATGTGGGTGCATTCACTAGAAGACTGAGTGGTTTAAAGGTCAAAGACAGTCTTCTTCACATGTCAAGGATCCTTGATTTTCCTTTACCCAGTTGCTCATCCTCCAGTACTAAACCAGTCCCCTTATGCGGTGGGGTAGGGAAGGCTGGGGGTTTTCAGGGCAGTGTTCCAGAAGAGGGAGTGCGGTGCTGCGAAGTCCTCACCTAAAAAGTCGCATAATATCATTTCTGCCACATCCTGTTTTTTCCAAACAAGTCACGAGGGCAGTCTGATTATAATGGGTGGGAAAATAGATCCACCTCTAGATGAGAAGGGCAGCAAAGTCACATTGCAAAGGGACCTGCATGCAGGATAGAATTTGTATCCATATTTTCAGTCCGCCAAAACGCATGTAGTATTTTTGAGTGTAGAGGCTGGGTATGTGATGTGAGAGAAAGAAACAGGAAGTGTGACTCTGAAATTTTGGGTTTAAGCAACAGGCAAAAAGGAGTTGTCACAATGAATGAAGATGAGGAAGACGGGGTAGATGAAGTTTGTGAGAAAGGCAGGATCCAGGCAGGGAAACTGCGAGACAGGCTCTGTGTATTGGCACTCTGTGCAGTTTCATATGAAGTCAGATTCTGTCTGAGGCAGGATCTCCTGCCGTAGGCAAGGACTAGCTTTCAAGATGGGGAGTCTGAGCAAGAAGAGGATCATTCATGGGTAGCGTTAGCAAAGTGAAAAGAGGGCAAGAGAAGGCCTCTGCATGGAAAGTGAACCCTGATGTAGAGATGGTTTCCTGGGTGTGGACAGGAAGAAGCAAATAAGCTACAGGCAGGTTCCAGGAGGGAGGTTTGCAAGACAACCTAAGGGTACAGTGCTGCAGAAGTGGACAGAACAGCTTTGAGGGAAAATTGAGAGGAGGGCTCAGATAAGCACTCCTTGGAAATAAGGATCAATACTTGTCATGTTCACCCCACACTATTGTTCCCCTGTGGATCCAGAGTTTTTAACAAAAAGATAGAGACGAGAGCATGATTATTGCTGTTCAGTTGCTCAGTTGTGTCCGACTTTTAGCGACCCCATGGACTGCAGCACGCCAGGCTTCCTGTCTTTCACCATCTCCTGGAGCTTGCTCGCTGCCATGCTAAGGTCTACAACAAAGCTGCTCCTGAATCTTTTAAATGTGGAATATGATCCACAATTTAAAGCCAACTTCTTTTTCTTTGTTTGAGTGGGGAGAAGTCTCATAGAAGAACATCCAATTCTGCCTTAGGCATAAAAGGACTATCAATTGTACCCAAGAAAGAATTTTGAGATGTGCACTCTATCAGGGCTTCCTTGTGCAACTTTATTGCAAACCTCTGTGTGTGTGAGGGGTGTGTAAATTGTGCCTGTATGTATTTGTAAGTGTGTTTATATATTTCATATTGGCAACAGTTATTAGATCAACAACTCAGATGGTGAAGAGAGAGAAATGTGCTGATCCCCAGGCTGGTGCACATTTTGGCTACATTTTACGGCATTCCATGCTGTAAAGCATTCCTGCTTCTCAGGTGGCGTTGGTGGTGAAGAACCTGCTTGCCAATACAGGAGACACAAGAGATGCAGGTTTGATCCCTGGGTTGGGAAGGTCCCCTGGAGGAGGGCATGACCACACATTCCAGTATTCTTGGTGGGAGAATCCCATGGACAGAGGAGCCTGGTAGGCTACAGTCCATGGGGTCGCACAGAGTCGGCCACTACTGAAGCAACTTAGCACCCATGCATGCACACATTCTATAAAAGATGGAATGCATCTCTGCTAGCTTGCTTTACAGTCCACCCAAGAGTAGGGGGACGAATTCTATGACCTTTGAAAGTCAATTTTCATCCCAAGATTTTACATTCCTATTACGTCTGATAGACTATTTAAATAAATGATGGTTTTTCTATTAGAAAAGAAAATTGACTGGAATTCATTCTGTTTGAGCTGCAAAAATTCGAAAATAGGTCAACTCTTAATTATCCAGGGTAATAGGGAACATCTTGAATGGATTATCCTAAACCACAGGTAATTAACAAAATGTGCAAATTAGGCACTGATTCATAGCATTCATTAAAATTCCCATTTAAGCTACTACTTTAAGCAGCATACATTTGTAGATGAGCAAATCAACATGGTAGAAATAATTTTAAGATGGAAACAGGCTTTTTATTTTTTAAGGTAGAGTTGAAAATATATCCTGATAGACTGGATGATCTGAAATGTTTTGTCTTTTGAGATTCAAAACATTTAGCTAGAGTTTCAGAGGCCGTTCGGCAGGTTTTATGATTTCATATTTGTAAAAGTGGGGGAGAGATCGACATTTTGCAACTCCTGGAAAATCTGCCTGGTGGCCCAGTGCCATGAAACCACACTCTGCATGTTGGTGGTCAGGCCTGTGAGGCCATCTCTTCCCCTCCCCCAACACTTCCATGGGTGAGCTAATAGCAGAACAGAGGCTGGAACAAGTGGGAAAGTGAAGAGAAACTAGAGACATGCATACTAATAGCAGGGGTCCCCAGCCTCCCGGATCTAATGCTTGATGATCTGAGGTGGAGCTGATGTAATAATAATAGAAATAAAGTGCTCAATAAACGTAATGCACTTGAATCGTCCTGAAACCACCTTCCCCCACACCCTTAGTCCTGTATTAGTGTTCATTTAAAACAAAACAAAACAAAAAAAACCCATCTGGTCTAGAAAGATCTGTAATTCTGCCAAATTAAATCTCTTAAATTACTGTTAAATCTCTGTGAGTACTTTGTGTTATTCTAACATTATTTGCTGAACTAACCCATGAGATTAGTGGTTTTGTTGATACGGATGATAATTTATTGAAACCTAGACTGTGCCCAGTAATGACACAGGGCCCCTTGCTAACGTTATCTCCTCCCTTACTTAGAACAGCACCGTGCAGTGTGAATTACTCTCATTGTACAGCTGATTGGTGGAAATGTTCACGATAACACGTAGGAGATCTGGGCTTTAAACCAGGGCCTGACCATCTGATGCTGAAGCCCACGTTCTTCCCACTGAGCCTATGGATTTCAAAGCATACTCCTCTGTCTTGGCCCCTCTCCCCTCACCTTTCAGCCCCCATTTCCCCCTGAGCATCCAAGTGTGCATCTCCTGGGAACTTGTTGAAAATTTAAATTCTTAGGCCTAATCCTAGACTTTGTGAATCATAAGCTCTGTGGTGGGGGGCCCAGCAATCTGTGTTTCATGAGTCGTCGTTCACAGGATGTTTTGAAGCCTGCTCAAATTTGAGAACCACTGTACTATGCCATGTGTCCTTATTATGAGACCTTTATTATTTTTAACTAGAGACGTGGAATTAATTGCAACTGTTGTTAGATGAAGAGGGAGGTCAACAGTCTAATTAAATGGGACTTTTTAACTGGACTTTGTTTCCAATTTCTTCCACTGTCAGTTTTCTTACTTAAAGCAGCTGAGAAAATCTTCCAAGTCAAAATCATTCAAGGAGAATCTTGTATAGTCTAAATCAGTGGTCTCCAAAGAGGACCACATGCAATCCCAGGGGTGGGCAAGACTGTTCACTGGGCTGTAGGACAAAAATACTAGGATTTGTATTTATATTAATTTTTCTCTAAAAATAAGAGCAAAATAAAATGTACTAATATTTATTAGGGATTTCTCAGGTGACTTAAGGAGTAAAGAATCCACCTGTCAATGCAAGAGATGCAGGTTCAATCCTTGGTTTGGGAAAATTTCCTAGAAGACGAGATGGCAACCCACTCCAGTATTCTTGTCTGGGAAATCCCATGGGCAGACGAGCTTGGTGGGCTACAGTCCATGGGTCACAAAGAGTTGGGATGACTGAGCACACACACAAATACTTTCTATGGGTCCGGAGTAGCACATGAATTTCTGTATGAATGCATATACATATGGGCCCCCTGCCTTGTGTCCTGGCTCACACATTTTGGCTCACCTTTGTACTCTAGCTGTTATGTGGCAACCAGCTGTGTACAGGCATCACCTGTCAACCCCATCCTTCAGTGGTATCCCTCTCTCACCTGCAGTTCTGGGCATTTTCTACCTTTGTCCAGCCATTCTAACGCATGCACAGATCTGGAAGTGTAAGCTAATTGACTCATTGTAAGCCAGGAGCCAGTGGATAAATGCTTGCCTTTTCCATGTCCCAGATGTGCCACCCTGAAGTACATTCTATGTGACTTCTCATGGGATCCCCGTGTGGCCAACCTCATTGATGTTCAATACTAACCAGCCCAGTTGTGCTCCTTTGCCTCTGACTCCTCCATCTCTTCCTTTATTTGGTGCTCACTCCTATTCCCTTTGATGGGATCATTTCTGGAAACAAACTCCCTACATAGATGCCATGGTCTTACAGATTATTTTCAAGAAGAATCCAGGCTAAGTAGGGTGCACGCTAGAACACCTTGATGAAGAATATAAGAAACATTTTGGAGATGACTGGTTTAAAGCTTTAATTCTCAACAACTTCTTATTTTTAAAGAAATGAGACTGTCAGTTGATATTCTAATGCTTGTATATGTGCTACATCTTGATGCACGTTTGCTGTTTTCATGGGCATATTACCTATCATATAACTCGACCTCATCTCTTTGCACTCTAGGAAGCATATTAGATGCAAATCAGTAAGGGTATATTTATTACATAATATTCTTAAATTTACTCCAGTTAATAGAGCTAATCATGTGTAGACTTTAGTACTTTGTCATTAGTATCAAATATTTTTTAACACCTCAATAACTGCTTGTAATGCATAGACATGCTGTAATCCTTTGGTTGAAATCCCTGTTGAGGGCCAACAGACCTAGGTTTAGAACCTTTAACTTTATTGCTAAAAGTAATTTTGCATGTTTACATAATATAACTCATTTATTTGTAAACTGTTACATCTTTATGCTAGAGGATAAGGTAAGAACTTTTTACCATTTTATTTCTTGCTCAAAAACAGCTCAGGGATGTTATGAGAAGTGTACCTCATTTCTGTGTTTTCCCACAAAACTCATAACCTTAGTCTAGTCATAAAAAAAAAAAATCAGACAAAACATCAGACAACCCAAACTAGGGACACTCTACAAAATACCTGTCTGGTACTCTTCAAATTGTCAAGATCCTGAACAAGAAGAGACTAAGTAATTGTCTAAATGCACTGTGGTATCTTGGATTGGATCCTAGAACAGACAAAGAATTCCAGTGGGAAAATTAGGGAAATAAAGTCTATAGTTAATAGCATTCTGCCAATATTAATTTTTTGATTTTCACAAATATACCTTGGTTTTGTAAGATAACATTAGAGGGAGCTGGATGAAGGGTATATGGGAATACTCTGTACTATCTTTGTAACTTTTCTGTAAATCTAAAATTTAAAAAAAATTTTCAAATTTTTATACAATTTTTAAAAGTTTCTTTCCATTCACAGCTCTTACAAAATATTCGCTATATTCCTTGTGTTGTACAACATATCCTTGAGCCTAGAGTACACACAATACTTTGTGCCTCCCACTACCCTGCCTCTATTTTGCCTCTCCCCCTACTGGTAACCACTAGTTTGTTCTCTAAATCTGCTTTTTTGTTACAGTCACTAATTTATATTTTTTTAGATTCCACGTATAAGGAATATCATACAGTATTTGTTTTTCTGTGTCTGACTTATTTCACTTAGCATAATGCCCTTCAAGTCCATCCATGTTGCTGAAAATGGCAAAGTTTCATTCTTTTTTATAGCTAAGTGCTATTTCATTGTGTGTGTATTTGTGTGTGTGTGTGTGTGTGTGTGTGTGTATACTCACACACCATGTCTTCTTTATCCATTCATGTGTTGTTGGACACTTAAATTGTTTCCTAAAGTAAAGTTTATTTAAAATAAATAGAGAAACAAAACAATTCAGTGAATCCTGGCTCATGTGGGCAGAATCTTGCCTCCACGTCACAGTGAGGGAATCCTTAAGGAAACATGGTCTATGAAATTGAAAGTATTCGTATAGAGAAGTGACATCTACACAGGCAAATGGAAGGGTTCCATAATTTGTGCTATGAAGGCCCCAAACCTCCTCTTTTCCCCTCATTTAGAGACATTACTGAATTACATTCAAGATGCCACTTGGTATTGCCAACAAATCTAGTTCTGTTTCTTCAGGGGATTAAATGGTGGGGTGATTATCTTTTTAATTATCTTTCTATTAGTAACTCTCAGTAAGTATACTTCTGCTGTTGGCCTTGGGGTCCCAAGCACTTGAGAAATGTAGCCCTAACTCTAAAGAAGGAAGCTCTATTTTGAATCAAGCATTTAATAAGTAAGAATTCAGCAAAGCTGCAGAATCTGCCCTTGAGAACCCCTGACAACTAAATATTCTTTGTTTTCAACTGATAATCATGCTGTCAGTTAAGCATTTTGCATTTTAAAAACAGCTGGATATATTTTTTTTCCTCTATGAGAGTTGGATGCAGAAACTTTTTAAAAGTTGGCTTGCCACATACCAGGAGGCATCAACAGTCACCAAACCGTTGTTCAATAACTACCTCTTCTGCCTGAATTGAAGGGTATACGTATCTTGTGTGAATCATTGCACGTCTCATGAGCTCTGCCAGCTGTATTTGTTGACTCATTTCATATTAAATCCAAATATAGGCTTAAAACCCTTTTGGGGTCATACTTAATAACCACAAAAGCAACATTTCAGAATCATGAAATTACGTAAAATTGGACATCAAACCTGGTTCAAATGAAAGGTGTTTTCCATTTTAATCCTTCTTTTAGAAACCTGGCTATGATGAATGCCAAGCAAGTCTTTGCCAGTTCACAGCAGTAAGAGCACAGAGGTGCCAGGTTAGTATAATGTGATCATTATGTCATGGGACTAGATGTGTATAAGCAAATCTGTCAAAATCTGTCCGTCCTTAGGTAGACGACAAAATTTGGTGCCAGCTGATTTGTTTTCCCTTCTCTATCGCAAAATTGATAGCAAAGTTTGACTGGAACTTGATTGTGGACAATTTTTTAAAGATGGAATTATGGAGAAGAAAGATCTTTTAAATCAGAATTCTGATTTCTTTCAGATAGAACCAAAACCGAACTAGGAAAAAATATGAAATCTTTCCAGTGATAACTTATCTTTTTATTTTATTTTTATTTATTTTTATTTTGGAGTATATTTGATCCCCATTGTTGTGTTAGTTTTAGGTATACAGCAAAATGATTTACTTATACATACATCTATTCTTTTTCAGATTCTTCTCCCAAATAAGTTATTAGAGTATTGAGTAGAATTCCCTGTGCTGTACAATAGATCCTTGTTGATATAACTTATATTTTTAATTTTGGATTGGCCAAAAAAGTTCATTCATAACAGCTTACAGAAAAACCTGAATGAACTTTTTGGCCAACCCAATATTCAGTGAGTCTTTGAAATTAGCAAGTGATGTTTGTGGTTTTGACTTATGGAAATCAAGAGTGGAGCTGCTGTGTTGCAGGATGAGATGAGAATGGCTACCTGAAATTGCCCCACACAGCCCACCATGCTAAAGCCTGTGTTTCTCACATCTCATCACTGCTGAGACAGATTGGAGTCATGGGTGCAGTGGTGGACAGGTGAGATTCCTTTCTCACCATCCAGCAAGCACATCTCTGATGAGTTGTTATATGTGTAGACACACTCAGGAAGTGATTGGACAAGTAGATATAAAAAGGAATCCAGTTGCTGGTACTAGTGATGGGAAAGCAAGTTTAGAAGTTGGAGGAAAACAACTGTGAAAATGAGTAGGTTGTGACGATCTCAAGTTTCAACCCTGACAAATGTTAAGAACTTCCTCTTCAGAATGCAAAATGGTAGAATAGGATTTCCTTTGTTATCTAAGAAGACTACCAGTTGGTTAGTAAGCGGATGTTGAACTGCTCATGATGGTTTTAGCAGATTCTAGATGCCAAGGAGCAAAGGAGAGAGTGACCAGAGATGGTATCCATCATTAAAGGTCTTCAGACATCTTGGGGGAGACAGAAGTAATCTAGAGGAGACAATTCAGGTATAGTAACTGGGCTATTGTAAGAGACCAGCCAGGAAGACCCACAAGATTAGGTGTCAGGAGAGGTGAGTTCCACCTCTTATAATCATCCCTCTTCAATACCTTCAAGAGGTAAAAGGGCTCCAGCAACATGGGCCCCAGTTTAAACACAAGCCCCTCACATATCAAGTGACGATAATGTATTGGCTAGACAAGGACACCTCTCAGAGTGATAGGGGGTTTCATGAATAATTATTCCAAGACAACTAGAGTAATGGGGACTGTCCTGGGCAAACCAAGAGGCAAAGTCGTCCTGACTCCTATACTTCTGGGCCCCTGGCTGATCCTTTTCATAGATTTTTTTCCCAGGGAAAATTTTTTGTCCTTGTAGCACATGTATGGTTCTGTTGGGAATACAAGAGTATACGTATCCTCATGTTGAGGATGAAGTATTCTCATGTATTAAAAATAGACAATCTCATTGTCCTGCCCTCGCCCCCCGACCAGACATGTGTGCATGCACACCCACACATACTCTTCATATAAAACCGATCTACTTTCCTGGACCAGATGGAATTCAAGTTCTCTCTCTCCTTTTCCAGGTCTTGTGGTTCTTGCTTTCTCTAACAAGCATTTAGCATATGTTACTCCATGTTACTTTTTTTTTTAAAGTTTCATATCTTCACTGCTCATATATAAACTATGTGCAAATATAGCCTCATGTACTCATGTACATGAGGATACTGAATATACATGAATATAGTCCTTGCTTATATGTAAGGAAATAAAGCTGAAAAGAAAACCCAGCAATCCCCAGAAAGATACTTTGATCCAAGCAAAGTCTTCTGGTTACTTTCAAATGCTCCTGCCCTCACAGCATCTGAGCAGCCCATTTTAAATAATCACTGATGCAGATTCAAATAAAATAAATCCAAGGAACTCGCTTTTTAGCTTTTCTGTTGATGACAGTACCCTTATCTGTAAATACCAGTGTGCTTACTTGGCATATAGATATGTACAGAATGTGTGTACAACATGCTGTGTGTACAATGTGCACATAGCTTATGTATGAGCAATGAAGATACGAAACTTTAAAAAAAGTAACATGGAGTAGCTTATGCTAAATGCTTATTGGAAAAAACAAGAACCACAGAACCTGGAAAAGGACAGAGAGAACTTGAATTTCATCTGGTCCAGGAAAGTAGATAGGATTTACATGGAGTGAGTGAGTGTGTGTGTGTGTGTGTGTGCGTGCGTGTGTGTGTGTGTGTGTGTGTGCATGCTTGCATGTGTGGCAGGGGGTTGAGGGCAGGGCAACCAGGTTGTCTATTTTTCAGTATGAGGACATGAAAATTTTTGTTCTCTAATTTTGACTTGCTAAGTTCTATAAAATTTGAATCATCTTTTCTGCTTGTATTACCTCAGAATGTGAAGGTTCAATCTGTAAGAGAGATGTGATTAAAACTCCATTCACTTCAGGGCTGTGTCACTCACACAAGTAAGTGTGCTTGAAGACAGTTAAGGGGAAATGCCTTTGTCCAAATGGTGCTCAGGCATAGCACAGGGGTCTTACTGATGCACTTTATTTCAAGGTAAATTTGTAGAAAAGCTTCATTTGTGAATGTGTTTTGTAGTAAATCCACAGCCAACTGCAGATTTATGGGCATCATTATCCTGCAGTACAGGTAGCTCTGCCATTGAATTTAATGAGCTGAAATAGGTGAACAGTTCATTCTAATCTGCTGGTGCCTGGGACTCCTGTAGTCCCTGGAATCGTAGAACATATGTCCTTCTCTTGTTTCAAAAACCAAAGGTGTCTTTCTGATAAACAAGTCTCTCTTGAGGGTAATAACATAAGAAGTCATTTTGAAGACGTTTCCTTTGGTGCGTGGATTGGATGCTAATCTGAAGCAGCTACCTGTTGCGAAGCTGAGAGGTGATTTGTCAAACCCAAGATCGATGGCAGATTTGCTTTAAGTGATTCTTGTTCCTTTGCATGAGTTTATTACCTTGAATACCTTAGATTCTCTCACCCACATTTCCTTTACCTTTAGAAACAAACATCGGCAAGAAAATTCTGTAGTCCTAGCGTGATAGCTCTGAGATGATTCAGTTGTGTCTATTCATAATTAGATA
This sequence comes from Giraffa tippelskirchi, assembly GCF_054371585.1. NCBI lineage: Eukaryota > Metazoa > Chordata > Mammalia > Artiodactyla > Giraffidae > Giraffa > Giraffa tippelskirchi. Next base: position 32,196,206 of record NC_137286.1, on the reverse strand, counting down.
AAATGCTCATGAAAGACATTTCTAAAACCTAACTGGAAGTTCCACCATATTTTTAAACTGCTAGGAAGTGAATTCAGGTAAAGAAGTATAGAGAATAAAACTATTAAGGGCTCTATTAGAAGCTCTGAAATTGCATAGGGCTGTGTTTATACGTAGAAAGCACATTGGTAAAGTAAAATAATTGGTATATTTCAGCATTGATGCTCCTGGCATTTTCAGTGAGACATTGTGTATATATGTACACGTACACACACCTGTCTAGCTATTGCAAGACTTTTTGAATCACTGGACTCCAAAGCATAGATGCCAGGAATACACCTCAATTGTTGCAGTCAGCCAAACCATCCGAACAGAATTCTCCAAACAACTCTTAAAGTATAAATCATTGTAGATGGGAAAAGAGTAAAACACTAACTGCATGTATGTCCTGTCCCTCAGTCATGTCCGACTCGGCAACCTCCTAGACTGTAGCCTGCCGGGCTCCTCTGTCCCTGGGGTTTTTCAGGCAACGATACTAGGTAGGTTGCCATTGGATTTTCCTGACCCAGGGATCGAACCTGCATCTCCTGCCTTGGCAGGCAGATTCTTTACCACTGAGTGACCAGGGAAGCCCCCCAAACACTGTCTACATATAAGAAATTTCCTACTTGAAAAATTTGTTTTCAAAGGTGACCTTGGTGGGTTAAAATGTGGAACCCACTTTTCTCTAATTTATGTAGAATTCTAATTATAATTCTATAGTTTATATAATGAAAGATATAAATGATGACTATGTCCCTAGGCTGCTTATAACTTGCCTGGCTTTCTGGACTTGTATCCACAATTCCTACCCCCAAGGTCTTGGACTAAAGCCACTTAATTCCAACATTGAGATCTTTTCTTAAATTAGATTCTAAAATTAGATGTTTCTTAAAGTCTCTTTGACTTTAAGGAAACTCTAAGGAGTTATATATTTCAGGAGTCTATTAAATTAGAACTAGATTTTGGTCCGATCAAAACTTGTTACTGGCTCCAGGGACCTGGTTCTTCTTTCCTGCCAGTTACTGACATGATCCCTATCTGGCCCTTGGATGCTTTCTCTCCTGTCTTGCTTCACTATTTGCTGCCACTGCTGGATACCTGGGTGCTAGTTCCCACTGGCAGATGGGGGCATTTGTTTGCTATCAAACATCACCTGGACATTTGATTATTCCTACTTCCAGGCTGAAGATACCACATCCACAGGCTTAATATTTCTTCCTAAAGATTGTTTGAGTGCTTCCCCTTTCCTGCATTATTCTGACAGGTCTCAGCTCCTGCCTATTCTAGGATAGGCTTGCCTTAGCACTGGGCTCCCCAGCTGTCTCATTCTACAGTGGATGTGATGCAGCTGGAATTGGGGACCAGCAAGGCTGTTGCTGTGCAGTGATTAAACCAAACTAAAAACAAATTGAATAAGAAATACTTGCTTAATATTTAAAGCTGGTGCTTAAAGTGAAGTAGTTTTTTTTCAAAGTAATCTTGATTAAAGGAAAAGAGGACATACATGAAAATTATTTTAAAATTTTGAATTATCTGAGCTTTTAAGGCAAGTTCTTCAGAAATGATGGCAATGACTGTTATGGTTAATTTCCCTTCAGAACTTTTGGATTTACTCTTCCTTGATATGGAAATATCATTAGCACTACACTTAGGCTGATCAACTGTAATTAAGATAATTTTTTGCCTTACAAATGAAAAGATTTCCCCCGCCCTAGGATAATTTGGCAAAAAAAGAGTAGTGAATAGAATGAAGAAAAGCATTAAAAATAAATGTGTATGCATGAGTAAGCAAAACTGCAAGGACCTGATGGGAAGATGGGAATAGCAGATCATGCACTTAAATGTTTATTATTTGGGAAGAGAAAACATTTTGTTTACTTAATATATGCTTGCATTACGGAAATCAAAATCAAAAGACAAAACATGAATAATTAAACAATTAAAAGTGACTCTTTTACACCTATTTACTCTTGCTGAGCCAGTTGTCTTTCTCAGAACAGCAAATGTTAGACTTCTTGTATATCTTTCCAGATAAATTGTATGCATATGCTAGCATTTGTAGGCATGCATGAATTAACACATATACATATACAATCTATGAATTAAATATGTGGAGAAATTTGTGTTTAATGGGTATTGATGTAGGCCTGCATGAACTAATACATATATAATCTATGAATTAAATATGTGGATAAATTTGTGTTCAGTGGGTATTGATGAAGGCTCTTGTCAAGATAGTAAAAGTAATGAGGTTAGGCTTCATTGTAAACCTTGTTGGGCACATTTCTTTGTAGTCCATCTTTCAGTTACAGTCCTATGCCATCATTATTGTAGACAACGTCAGTAAAGGGATGGTTCTGTTGACATTATCTATGTCTGTGTTCCCTCTGGAGAGACAGCTGCCTACTGATATAGAGCCTTGTGCTGTCCTTGGCCACACATTTTCTGATAAGCTTGATTTTTTTTTTTTCAATTAAAAAAATTTTTTTTGCTGCACTGGGTCTTCGTTGCACCACGCGGTCTCTTTGTTGCAGTGTGCGGGATTTCTGTAGTTGCAGTGCGGGGGCTTAGTTGCTCTGAAACATACAGGATCTTAATTCCCCAACCAAGGATCAAACCTACACCCCCTGCATTGGGAGGCAGATTCTTAACCACTGGACCACCAGGGAAGTTCCTTAATGAGTCTGATTTAAACCAGTTTCCCTCTGTGATTTCAGTATAGCGGTTATCCTGTGATTTCTCCTTTCACATCACCCTTGAAATTCTCTCCACTGTTCTCTTGGGTTGGGTGTAGTATTTCCTATATTTTGTACTCCTTAGTTTACTTCCTCATTTTGGTGGAATACACTGACCAGTGACTTCCCAAGAAGGGATGTGTGACAGATGATTTTGGTAACTTTGACATTATTGTATCTCTGCGTATGTCTTTAGTTTACTTTTCTACTTAGCTTGTATGAATCTACGTTGGAAGTTATTTCCTTCAGAATTTTGAAGATGTTCTATTATCTTCTAGTATTTCTGAGGAGTCAGAAGCTATTCTGATGTTCATATTATTTGTATGTGATTTTTTTTTTTTTTTAACTCCAGGAAGCTTTTAGGATCTCCTGTATCCTCAGTGTTTTGAAAGTAAGACAGTGATGTGCCTTAATGTGGGTATTTTTCCATCTATTGTGTTGAACATTTGATGATTCTCTTCAACCTAGAAACTCAAGTCTGTTAGTCCTAGGGAATTTTCATGAATGATTTCATTTATGATGCCCTCCCCTATTTTTTCCTCTCTGGAACTCTTACTCAGACTATGCTAATATTTGGCTATTACATCAGCTGTATTTGTTCAATATTTTTCCTCTCTCCTATTTTCCATCTCTTTATTTTTCTACACTTCCTTGGTGATTTTCTCCAGTGTGTCTTCTAATTATCCTATTGATTTAAATTTTTTTGTTACTTTTTAATTTCCAAGAGCATGATACTTCATGGATGTAATATCTCCTTATTGTTCTGAGGCTATTTACCATAGATTGTTATTAACTTTTTTTCTCTCTGAAAAAAAATCTCTTTTCTCTAAGTTATTTTTTCCCAATTTGTGTTTGTCTCTCTCTTCCTTGTTAACTGATTTTATCAAATGTTCATTGATCCTTGGTTGTCTGCTCAGGATTAAAATTGAGCCTACAGGCCTTGAACGAATGAGACTTTGAGTTTCGATAGGGTGATTTGACACTTATGTCCTTGCTATTTTGTTCTGATGTTACCCAGAGAAGCTGGCCCTGCTTGCCTCCTGCTTGGGGAGTAGAGGTTTGGCCCCCAAAGCTGTGGGAAAGTAAAGCCAGGGGGTGAAGTTCTCAGCACCTAGGACAAAGAATTCTGTGTGCTTTGGTACCTTAGTTACACTTTATACATGGTTCCCAATGCCTCAGCTGTGTTCCAGTCAGTCCAAGGTTCAGAAACCCTGTTTTACTCTCCTGAAGATGAAACTTGAGGATTCTTCTGGTATTAGGAAGAGATAGGTGTCTGTCAGCATGCTGTGGAAAAAGGGTCTAATTGCCACTCAAACAGCTGTAATAAAATTTTCCTCATTTTAGCCTGTGTCTCCATCACAGTTTCAGCTGTAGCTGAAATTTACAATGCATATGATTTTGTTTATCAGCTTTTCCTACTGTTGATTTCAGATTCCCCTGCCTTGGGCCTGTAAGTTTTGTCTCATGATCTGTGTTTCATCTTCTCAAATTATATTACTGTTTTCTACAGTGCTTCCCATCCTTGTGGATTTATGTCTTAAAAAAAAAATCCTTTTACTGTAGTTTAATGGGGTTGGATGATGAATTGGAATTGTATGTATGTATTAAGCCTTCCATCATATGTATGTATTAAACCTTCCATCTTCCAGGGAAGCCCCTTGGTAGTTATTTGGGATGCTGGGTTTGTGTTAGAATTCACTTTAATTTGCACATTTTATATTCTGAAACTTCTATACTTGTTAATGTTTTAGCTTAGTATAAAAACACAATCCAATAAATAATTATTTTGCATATTAGAAATTTTTCTACTCCCAAACATAGAAATTAGGTAAAATAAACAGAGTTACATGTAATGAAAGAGTGGAACATGATCTCCTGAGGAAGAAATGAGATAATTTGGGGGTGTGTTTGTAGCAACCACTAGATGGTGCCATTGACCAAAGTCAGCTTGGTTGTTTAGGTATGGGTGGTGTGGGGTGGTGTCTGGGAGGGTAGAGGGAAATCAGATATCAACAACCTTTCTGTGTATGGCCCTTATTTTTATATACTTTTGTTATGTGTGGTCTGTCCATTCTTGGATATACAATGAGTTTTGGCAGGATTTCTGTTGTTGGTTGTATCAGCTACTCTGGGATTTTTGCCTTGAAGTTAAAATTTAAATGATACATTTGGCGGAACACTCTTAAATGTGGTCAGAGAGCTTTTGTTTTGATTAATCATGGTAATAGTAAATGCAGGAGAAAAAGCTGGTATAAATCTACCCACAATTCTTAAATTCTCATTGGATAAAATCTGGTGTTTTCTTTCTTGATTATTTTATTTCTGTTGGGGATACCAGATAGTTCTTGAATTGCACAATAATTTAAAAATACAGCAGGTAAAGGGAAAAAAGGCAGTTCTTCTAGCTGCTGCTAAATATAATCTGAGACTTATGTCCTTAAAATGAGATGAGCACTCCAGCGTTGAGAGCCCAACTGCTCACTGTCTTTTTACAGGTATCATTTTGTTTTGTTCAGAGCTTCTTTTTGTTAAAAAATTAAGATAGCTCCTGATGTTTGTCTATTTTTTCACTTGGTTAAATTCTGGTTTCATTAAATGTAACTAATGTTAAGTTTATATAAATCCACACAGGGTCACAAAAAGGGTTCAATCCCTGTATAAAAAGGCCATGACCGAGGCTGACCATTTCAGGCTCAGTTTTTGTAGAAGCTGATAGCAATACGCTCCATGTAGAATCACAGAATTCTCTGAATCTCAACAATTTATGAATTTCCCTTTTAATTTGTTCTCCCATCCTATTTTTTATGGGAGAAGGAGCTAATGTAGCTAGTGAGAAACAAATTAACTAAAAGGGGTGAAAAGCAGGTTGTGAGAGTTCGGGTCATACTCAGGTGCATATGGGACAAAATGCATCTGGGATTACACAGACCAAATAACAACTGAAAGGTGAAGAATTGAAACATCTGAACACAAATTGTGCAGTTTGTGTTGTTTATTGAAACTATCGTTTTATGATGTTATGCATTTCCTTGCTCGCCTTCTCTTTTACATTTATAATGGAAATTATATGCAAATGAAATGTTGGTCTGAGGTTGCCTGAAATGAATTACATTGAAAGGATAAGAAAGATACAGTTCCTAAGTATTTCTTGCTGCTGCTGCTGCTAAGTCGCTGCTGTCGTGTCCGACTCTGTGCGACCCCATGGATGGCAGCCCACCAGGCTCCTCCGTCCATGGGATTTTCCAGGCAAGAGTACTGGAGTGGGTTGCCATTGCCTTCTCCAAGTATTTCTTGGTTAAAACTTAAAGGAAGTGGGAACTGAGGAGAGGAATGGGAACAATATATTTGGCCTGTTGTGTTACATGAAGCTTATTTGAGATGATTGTGGTTCGAGGTACAAAGTTTTATCCCCCCAAACATCACTATTTCCTTTCTTACATTGTCCATTTTTAAATTTTATTCTACCTTCCGGGACAATATTTAAAATTTATTTTTCAACCAGCCTATGGAAATTTTTGTTTCTGCTACCATATGTTTAATTCTTAAAAGCAGTTCCCTGACCCCTTCCACCCCCCACCCCCCCATAACATACTCTACTTACCTCATCTGAGGATATTTAGGTGTTTTTTTTGTAGAATTTTCTTTGGATCCCTACATTATCTCTTTTCCACCTAAATTCCCTATGTATGTATGTGTGTGAGGGGCATGATTTTATCTTTTCTTACTCTACTGATGATTCTGAATACTTTGAGTCCAGAGTCATCTTTACAACAACCTTGTGGAGTAGAAATCTTACCATTCTATTTAACAGACAAGAACAGAGAGCTGAAGAAAGGCTAATTAACCCATCTGCAGTCACACACTTAGTAAAAGTTGGAGTCAGGGTGTGAGCCCAGGCCCATGATCTCAAACATCTTGAGATTTGTCTGCCCATGTGTGTATCTAAGTATGAAGTGCCAAGACATTAGGTGAAAACTGCATCGCTGGGCCTCTCAGCTGCTGGGCTTCTGTTGGAGTGAAGGGAAGGAACGAGATAATTTGCTGAAGGGTCCTTTCTTGACATCTATAGCTGTCTCCTCAGAGAGAAACCTTCTGGTTGCTTGTGTGGTGGGGTTCTGAATCTAGGGAAGAGACTGGTGTCTCCACTGTTCAGGATGCAGATGGCTTTCAGACTTGTGGCTTAACCCTTACCTCCACTGAGCCTTGTTTTCCCAAATTTGGAGCCTTCCTTGTCTTATTTTTCTGAAACATAAACTGTCGTGTTTCTGTGGTGTTGGGATGGGTTGTCATCTGGCTACACAGGGTGTCAGAGGAGAACCCGTAGTACACGTCTCCCATAGACATTCAATTAGCCCCATTTTCTGCCGTATCTCACCCTATCTTTAGAGGTATGTGCTGCTCCTAATTCCTGAGTCTACGCTAAGTTACAAGGAGTGAATTGGTATATTAGTTTGCTATTGTTGCTATAATGTGTGTTACTCACTCAGTCGTGCCCAACTCTTTGCAACCCCATGGTCTGTCCATGGAATTCTCTAGGCAAGAATAGTGGAATGGGTTGCTATTCCCTTCTCCAGGGTGACTTCCAGACCCAGGGATAGAACCAAGGTCTCCTGCATTGTAGGCAGATTCTTTACCATCTGAGCTACCGTAAGTAGCCACAAACCCAGTTTAGTCATGTCCAACTCTTTGCAAGCCCACAGACTGCAGTACGCCAGGCTTCCCTGTGCATCAACTCCCAGAGCTTGCTCAAATTCACGTCCACTGAGTCAGTAATGGCATCCAACCCTCACATCCTCTGTCGTCCCCTTCTCCTGCCTTCAATCTTTCCCAGCATCACAGTCTTTTCCAGTGAGTCAGTTCTTCCCATCAGATGGCCAAAGTATTGGAGTTTCAGCTTCATCAGCATCAGTCCTTCCAATGAATATTCAGGACTGATTTCCTTTAGGATGGACCAGTTGGATCTCCTTGCAGTCCAAGGGACTCTCAAGAGTCTTCGACACCACAGTTCAAAAGCATCAATGCTTTGGTGCTCAGCTTTCTTTATAGTCCAACTCTCACATCCATACATGACTCCTGGAAAAACCATAGCTTTGACTAGATGGACCTTTGTCGGCAAAGTAATGTCTCTGCTTTTTAATATGCTGTCTAGGTTGGTCATAGCTTTTCTTCCAAGGAGCAAGCGTCCTTTAATTTCATGGCTGCAGTCACTATCTGCAGTGATTTTGGAGCCTCCACAAATGAAATCTCTCATTGTTTCCATTGTTTCCCCATCTATTTGTCATGAAGTGATGGAACTGGATACCATGATCTTAGTTTTCTGAAGTTGAGTTTTAAGCCAACTTTTTCACTCTCCTCTCTCACTTTCATCAAGAGGCTCTTTAGTTCTTCGCTTTTTGCCAAATTGCCGACATCCGTTGGATCATCGAAAAAGCAAGAGAGCTCCAGAAAAACATCTACTTTTGCTTTATTGACTATGCCAAAGCCTTTGACCGTGTGGGTAACAACAAAATGTGGAAAATTCTTAAAGAGATGGAAATATCAAAGGGGTATATCTTTGATATACCTGCTTCCTGAGAAATCTGTATGTAGATCAAGAAGCAACAGTTAGAACCAGACGCGGATCGACAGACTGATTCCAAATTAGGAACGGAGTATGTCAAGGGTGTATAATGTCACCCTGCTTATTTAACTTCTATGCAGAGTACATCCTGCCAAATGCAGGGCTGGATGAAGCACTAGCTGGAATCAAGATTGCTGGGAGAAATATCAATAACCTCAGATAGGCAGATGACACCACCCTTATGGCAGAAAGTGAAGAAGAACCCCAAACTTAGTGGCTTAAAAAGACACAAATTTATTATCTTACAGTTCTGGAGGTCAGAAGTCCAAAATGGGCCTTAATGGAGCTGAAATCAAGGTGTTGGCAGGGCTGAATTCCTTTTGAGGGCTCTAGGGCAGAGCTCATCTCTTTGCCTTCTCTGGCATGTAGAGGCTACTTGCATTCCTTGGCTTATGGCCCCTGGTCACTCCAACTTCTGCTTCCCTCATCACATCTTGTTCTGCCTCTCCTGTCTCCACTGGGCCCACCTGGATAATACAGGCTACTATCTCCATCTCAAGATCTTTAACTTAATTGCATCTGCAAAGTTCCTTTTGCCATGTAAGGTAACATATTACACTTCTGGACATTAGAGTGTAGATGGGGGAGGGGGGATTTAGTTTCCCACAATCCACTGGTTTCTCACTGACTTTCTCCTCTGCAGCTGAGTTGGTTGCAGTTTTGCTTGCCCGCCATCAGTTACTGCTCTTCTTTCTGCTTTCCATCCTCTGCAGTGTTGTTGAACATGTCCTGTCTTCTGTCATCTCCTCTTCCGTACTTTTTTTTTTTTTAAAGTTCTTACATTTTATAGCCTTCTGTCATTTTCCATGTGTGTCACATTTCCATTTTTAACTGGAAATCCTCACTCACTTTACTGATAAGAAATTTCAGATGCAGAGACGTTACATGACTTGCCTGAAGTCATAAAGATAATTAGTGGCAGAAATAAACCTTTGTTTAAGAACAGAAACAATTCCAGTAATACAAAGAACATGGAACTTCAAAGCTGAAATAGCTCTCTGGAAAGAAACTGCATTAGTTCCTGATGATAGATTTATGGTGTTATATTCTTAATCAAGAGATTTTCAGAGCTGACTTTTCTGTTATCATTTCAAAGATAAGAACGTGGCCCATGTCTCACAGAACTGTTGAGAGTTAATGATAGTTTCTTTGAAAGATTTAGAGTGCTTCCATATGAATATAAGCAAGCACATTGCTGTTTAGTGAAAGCTAGCAATATCTTCCCAATGTTTATCTGAAAAATAAATCAGACAAATGTGAGTTATATATGGGCAAGAAAAAAACTTGGAATTCAATTTAATTAATTCATAGGACATTATTCAGAGGACTGTGGTAGACATTTTCAAGCCTAGAATTGACAAATTTCTCTGTTCTATAATTCAGTAAATAAACTAAGTCTTTACTTGAGAGAAAGAAGTCTGTAAATTGGGGGAAGAAGACAACAAAAAGTATTTCTAGGCATCTGTTCACTTTGCTGTGTTCTAAAATAGAATTTCCAGGCAGATAGTGCAATTATAATTGGTAAGGGCATGTAGAACCCTATACTGAAACAAAAATACTAATTAGCTTTCTCCCCTGTCCAAGTGCCTTTCAGTCTTCCTAGGAAGTGAGAAAAATGAAAGATTTATATCTCTATCTGCCTAGGGACTTACGAGGAAGGGGAGATAAAGCCGCACACAGAAGTAGTTTGTATGTCTCAGGAGAGAGAGAGCGAGTGTTTAAGTGGGAAGAGGTGGAGAGGTAGCTATTGAAACTACCTCTGTGAATGGAAAAGAGTTCATTAATTTGATCTTAAAATAAACCTTTTCTTCTGAAAGTCTATAGCGCTGTCTTAATGAATGATAATATTTTCTCCACAAAAGGTTCATTCCCTCTTCATTTCCCTTCTTGGATGATGTTCTCACCCTCTGTAGCCTGTGTTTGTGCAGCAGGAGGCCACGGTTCAGAGCATAGCTCGTCCCTCATCGTGGGGAAGGAGAAAGCCCGGGAGTCCTGGGGTGAAGGAGAGGTGACTTTGTAGTCGACAGTTACCTTAGTGTCTTGCTAAGCACATATTCCATGGCTCTTAGGTTATGGCTGTAGGTTACTACTAGTCACCTAACTCCTATCATATTCCTGAAGGGATTAGTACTAGAAATGACCCTAGGATTCAAACTTATTTTTAAGTTGAGACTTGACTCTGCTTCTGTTGTTTAACTTAGCCTGCGTTTCTTGCACTGAACTAACAGATGAGGAAAGAAAAAAACAGCATGCCGAGAGAGGAAGGAAAATAAGTTCACCAGAATCTCCTTGCTTTTATTCCAAGTCCGTGTGGTGCTAGTGGTAAAGAATCTGCCTGCCAGTGCAGGAGACATAAGAGACGCAGGTTCAATCCCTGGGTTGAGAAGATCCCTTGGAGAAGGAAATGGCAACCCACTCCAATATTCTTGCCTGGAAAATCCCATGGACAGAGGAGCCTGGCAGGCTGTGGTCCCTAGTGTCACAAAGAGTTGGACATAATTGAATGACTTAGCAGGCACGCATGTACAGATGAAAGTGGAAACCAGGGCTGGTTTGGGTTTCTTTGTGGAAACAGAGGTAAGCAGTGGACCGTGCTCAGCTAACTAGTATGTGATGATGCAGTCTCCCTACCCCAAAATATGGCACCTTGGCATATTGAATATTTTATGCTGAAGGAGTTTGAGGAAATGGCAGAAGCTGGAAGGTCACCTTGCCCTTCTCATCCTTCTCCCTTGAGACAGGTCATAAAACCCTCACGTGAGAGGTGCCCTCCCTGGAGGAAAGGAACTTCCTTTTCTAAAGACAAAAGGACACTGAGAAGAATCTGAACAAATAGGCTTTTGCTAAATTCCCCCCCAGTTTGGTACACTTCCCTCACACTATTTGACTGATCAAGTTTCTATACAACTGTACATTCTTTATTGCCTAGTATACATATTCTCAGGTTTAACTGTTCCTTTAGGTCTTCATTTCTTCACGAGGACTCCCTGACATTAAAACACAGGCAATAAATTTGTATGCTTTTCTCTTGTTAATCTGTCTTTGTCAGTTTAATTTTCAGACCCAGCCAGGGATCCTAACAGGGTCAAGGAAAGCCTTTCCTGTCTCTGTTGGTGAATCTTTGAGTTGGGACACACTTGGGATTTTTGAACAGGCAAATGCTTCTGGCTAAGGAAGAAAGCAAATAAATAAACACACATAAAGTAATTCCCAACTTTAAGCACTTTGCTGTGAAACTAGCTCTTTTTTGATTTGCCTTGTTGTGTTGATAGAGGGAGTAAGTACAATGAGTTTATTTGCTTACAGTTGAACAGAATTATCAGAAGAGCTGTTTTATGTTTTAAGAGCTTGAATGCAAGAATATCAGGTTATTTAATGGTTAGTCTTTAACTTCTGCTCCTCCACTCCCTTTGTAATTTATTACACAGGCTTTCTGTGTATAAATTAAAGAAACTAGTTTTAATGAAGCTGGGAGAAAAGATTAGAAAAATTTCTCTATGGTCTTCCATGTCTGCAGAGTCACTAGATAAGAGTGATAATAACTAATAACACTAGTGTTCCTCATGGGCCATGGATTCTACTAAAGTCTCTGTTTCCTGTGACAGCACTATTAAACATGTGTCCATATAATCCTCAATTTGCAGAGAGGAAATGGAGGCACAGAAAGTACATTTGTGTGCCCCAGGTCACACAGCAAGGACTTGGGAGAGAACAGATTTAGATCCAAGCATTCTGGCTCCCAGAACTAGACTTTTGAGCAGTGTCCATACAGCCTTGTTAAGAGAGGGAAGAAGTAAGCAGTGTTCTTTAATAGACCTGATGCTTTAGTCATTAGCCTGAGGTTCATAGGGACTGCTCAGTTGCCCTAGCTGGATTAGATATTCTTTCTGTGCACATCATATAATTTCTCAGCTCTGTACCTTTACTCATGTTTCGCTCTGTTCAAAATGCCTTTCCAACTATATTCACCCCCACCCCTGCTCAAACAATATCCACTTTAAGAGCTTTTATAAATCCCTTAATAGGAATTAATCTCTTATAGACTTCTAGGGCATTTTATATTTTACCCTTTTTAAAAAAATATTTTTAATTAAAGGAAGATTACAATATTGTGTTGGTTTCTGCCATATGTCAACATGGATCAGCCATAGATATACTTATGTATACATATATTTTCCTCTTTAGTAGTTCAGTTCAGTTCAGTCGCTCAGTTGTGTCCGACTCTTTGCGACCCCATGAATTGCAGCACGCCAGGCCTCTCTGTCCATCACCAACTCCCAGAGTCTACCCAAACCCATGTCCATCGAGTCGGTGATGCCATCCAACCATCTCATCTTCTGTCATCCAGTCGTCTCTATTTTTTGTTTGCTTGATCCTCCCCATCAAATTGTAAATTATTTGAAAACAGAGCCACTTATTTTTGCATCCCTTTACATTCCTGGCATAGGCTGTGCCCATGGTAGATGCTTATGAGTTTCTTTGATGTTACCAGTAAAGATTTCCAAATTGTGCATAATTTGCTTTAGGGAAAATTGAAGCCACAGGCAATGGTTCACAAACACTCTTGTGTGTGTCGAGTCATGATTGCTTCCTGTGTAGTTGTCAGTGATGTAATTTTTCAGAAGGATGTCTATGGGTACAGTGATAGGCCTGAAATTTACTTAATGGCCAAAAATAGATTTTCAGAGATGGTTATAGAAGGCAAAAGATCGCACAAGGATTAGAGATTCCCAGTTTCCCAGTCTTCTAAAATTTCCTACAAGCAGTGGCTCTTTCACAGAGCACGGAAGAGGTGACAGAAGAGGCTTGTAGGGAATGCTCAATTGCTGTCTTTGTGTAGTGTTGCCAGTTAAAGCAAGGAAACAAATATTAGACAAATGATGAAACTCGAATAAAACGGAACGCTAGCCGCCTCAGTTGTTGGCTTCATTTCACTCAACCCATGTTTTTAACTGAGTAATTATCCTTTTTTGGTTTGTATTCCCTTTTCAGTTCTATCCCTCTTTATCCCATTTCTTATACAAATTTTTATTTTCATTCTAATGACCTTTCCTCCACATCCCTAGTGTTTATTCAGAGATCTGCTGCTCTCAGGAATATTCCATCATACCAGCATCTTAGGGACATTTTTCCTCTCTGGCTTTTCTCGTGCTTCAGTTAGTCTTCTGTTGCTCCCATTTCTTTTAGTTTATTTATTTTTAAAGATTATAGCCTGAGTCAATAGTGGAGTAGTAGAAACATTCTCTTCTTTGCAACTTTTCTGGTTCCTTCTAAAAAACATCTCCTGGTTTGAATATGACCAGGGTCTGCAAAGAAAAACCTGTAACTTCAAAAATTCAGGAAATGAGTAGGAGAGAGCTGGAAGTTGGTGATCAGGAAGGCAAGTAAACAATATTCTGAAAAACCTTCAGGAAGGGGAACACATGTAAACCCATGGCTGATTCATGTCAATGTATGGCAAAAACTACTACAAAACTGCAAAGTAATTAGACCCCAACTAAAATAAATAAATTTATTAAAAAAAAAAAACCTTCAGTAATCATGGAGCAAGTGCCTATTTTGTGACAAATGACACTGAAGGAAAGAGGAGAGAGGATACTTAAGTCTTAAAATATTTCCTTGATTCCATGCCATCAAAATAAAAAAAAGACAATATATATCTTGTCTATGGAAAAAAGATGATTTTGTTGCACTATGCAGTATATTTTTGTCAAGTGCTCTAAACTTATGTGGTTTTAAAATGAATTGCTGCATTCGGGAAATTAGTTTTGAATGGTCATACTAAGAAAAGAATTCATATAACCAGTTTCTTATTTTAAAAATTTTTATATTGTATTGTAGTTAGTGGATTTGTAATGTTGTGTTAGTTTCAAGTGTACAGCAGTGATTCAGCTATGTAGATACCGTATGATGTCACTTACATGTAAACAAATGATACAGATGAACTTATTTACACAACAGAAACAGACTTAGAAAACAAACTTAAGATTAGCCAGTTTCTTCTTTAATCAGGTCACTTTTCTACCATGACTAAAGTGAGTAAGTTTCACCTTAGAGGGAGCATACTTCATTTTCCACTATAGTAGAATTCTTTACAACTTGATTTAGTACATGAAATTGGCTACAGTTTAGTTCAAACCACCGCCTAAAATGAATCCATCACAAATAATAAAAGATTGATGTGATATACCTGGCTTTTCATTATGTTTTATATAGGTTGGTGCAAAAGTGATTGCAGTTTAACATTGTTGAACTTCGCTGTTTGATATTGGACTAGATTCTTAGATAAATGTGGTTATGTTATATATAATTTAATGCATGTTTCTTGCTTTATGTTTTTTACTAATGACTTATTACTTGGAGTTTATTTTATATTTATTTTAAACTATAGAAATGATGTTAGACAAAAAGCAAATCCAAGCGATTTTCTTATTTGAGTTCAAAATGGGTTATAAAGCAGTGGAGAAAACTTGCAACATCAACAGCACATTTGGCCCAGAACTGATAAGGAACATAGAGTGCATTGGTGGTTCAAGAAATTTTGGAAAGGAAACTAAAGCCTTGAAGATGAGGTGCGCAGTGGCCGACCACTGGAAGTTAACAACAGCCGAGACCATCATCGAAGCTGATCCTCTTACACGAGAAGCTGCCGAAGAACTCAATCTCAGCCATTCTATGGTCATTCGGCATTGGAAAGCCAACCACTGGGGTAAGCCTGGCATGAAAAGAGGAAAAGAAGCCAAACTGAGGCTGATGAAGGAAACAGGCTGTGCAGAACTTTTAACTTTCAGGTGTCTGGCTGATTTTATCAGAGAGAGCGAGAGGCTCTCCGAAAATTCTAGATTCAGAACCAGATTTCCATAAGGCTGGCTGGAATCTTGATCAGGGTCCAGGAATTGATTGAACTCCTTTATAATGAGAGATGTTGACAAGTTTCATACCATTTTAATGGAAGTCAGAGGTCACTTAGTGGGATAAAACTCTAATGGATAAAAACGCACTTAAAAAGTACTTTAAGTGAATATCTCTTATTTTTAAGGGCTTCCCTTGTGGCTCAGCTGGTTAAGAATCCATCTGCAATGCAGGAGACCTGGTTCAATCCCTGGGCTGGGAAGATCCCCTGGAGAAGGGAAAGGCTACCCACTCTAGTGTTCTGGCCTGGAGAATTCCATGGACTATACAGTCCATGGGGTCGCAAAGAGTTGGACACAACTGAGCAACTTTCACTTTTATTTTAAAAAATTGTCCATTTTTAGGATTTTACTTCATCATGAACGTTATAGAGTTTGGACAATTTCATCATCCACATATTTAAAAAATTTTCTTTCTAGTATTTAAAATTTTTTCTTGTGTATATACACATATGTAGGTATCATATATTTAATCAATTATTCTTTAAATCCTACTATATATAGAAATTTAGGTTGATTTTTGACTTTTAAGTAATACTAAGCACAAGTATTAAAATATGGTGGCATGAGCAACTTTGCATAAAGCTTTGTATTTAAAATTATTTCTTTAGGCAGGATAACTATAAATAGAATTACCACTCTAAAGGATATAAGCAATTTCTGGCCCTTGATGCATATTGCTGTTTTTTCTTTCCCAGAAAGGGTAAATTAATTTACACTTCTATCAGTCAAAGAGAATTGCCCACTCCACTGTTTCCTTATCAGCAGTGGGCATCATCTTCTTTTTTAATTGGTGCTAATTTGGTTATCATCCTTTTAATTTGCATCTGTGTTCTTACTTAGATTGAATATTTTCCTATGTTTATTGTCCCCTTAAATTTCGTTTTTGAAAAATTTTACTCCCTGTTGAAATGTGGGAAAACTGTCCTGATAGATTTCATCTGCTCATTAAGAGTTCTTAGATTTTTTTTTTCCCCCAAAGGAAGACTAGTTCTTACAATGATTCTGCAAATCTGAATATAGTGGGGATTTTAGCTTAATTCTGATTGCTACTGCTGCTGCTGCTGCTAAGTTGCTTCAGTCGTGGCAGACCACCAGGCTCCGCCATCCCTGGGATTCTCCAGGCAAGAATACTGGAGTGGGTTGCCATTGCCTTCTCCAGTGCATGAAAGGGAAAAGTGAAAGTGAAGTCGCTCAGTCATGCCTGACTCTTAGCGACCCCATGGACTGTAGCCTACCAGGCTCTTTTGTCCATGGGATTTTCCAGGCAAGAGTACTGGAGTGGGGTGCCATTGCCTTCTCCGAATTCTGATTGATGTTACCTTAACTCTCATGACAATTTAAATCTGTCTCTAGGATGATCAAATTCCTGCCTTCATAAGACGTTGTGTTGGGGCAAAGTAAAAGCAGTTTATCTAGCCACATGCCCTGCCAACTCTCAAGCTTGGGCCTTGTTGAAATAATAGCTGATGAATTATTGCATTCATTTTGAAAATGAGTTTTTCCGTGCCCAATATCTGGAGATATTAATGAGTACTTTGGTGACTTTGAGATTCAAATGACTTTACATACCTCTCCTATTTTTCCCCCACTTTTCAGTTTTGTCAAAGAACATTGTGCCCTGATGGGCAGGTACAGACTGAAAACCATCACCAGACATCCACAATTTCCTGTCAGTCACCCTCCCACCTAAAGACATGTTACTCACCACCCAGAATGAATCAGGAACAAGGACTTTAAATAAAAGAATTCTTTGTTTCACCTTTGACAGTATTTCCCACTTAAACATTCCTCAGTATCCACAGGGATGAATATGTCTCTGGATTATGAGAACTCCAGGTTCCAGCCACTTGACTTTGGGCTGCAAGCTTCTTCAACCTTGAACTGAAAACTTCCTCTGGGTTGTTGGCTACTGGCTGTCTTTCCAAAGCCATCCAGGCAGTGCTGCCACATGGGAGCTATTTTAAGATCTCTCACGGAGCCCAAGATGTATTTCTGTGCTCTAGCAGACACTCTCAGAACCTCTGTGTTTGTGGCCAGACAGGTCACCCTGTGCCTGGGATCCCATATTGTTAATATAGCAAACAAAGATGCTGACTGCTCTGGAGTGTGCTTGCTGGGGCTGCTGGCCCGAGCAGGAAGCCACTGAGCTGGATCACTGGATACCCTGACCCCTGTGACTACAAGACTTCAGCCATGTTGCTTAACCTCACTTTTCTTATCTGCAAAGCAATGGAAGCAGAAGCAGATGGAGCAAAGCTTTCTCCCATCTGTACAGATGAATGAATCTGACTCTCCTAGCCTTTGTAAACTTAATTTTTTTTTCACTTCTAATCCTTTTACCTCAGAACATTAATCATTTTAATAAACAGTATGGACTCCCTAGTGTGTACCAACCATAAGCATCAATTCGGAATTTACTGTTTCTTCTCCAGAAGCAAATAAAATTCCCTTAAAATATAAAGAATCAAAGAGGCTCAGCAATCACATGGTGAAATTCATAGTTTTCAGCTTTGGGCTGTGAGCCTGGATGAAGCCACAACAGTAGATACAGTCAGAGAATGTTAAGGTATTGTCGCTGAAATCCAGCCTCTCTACACGGGTACCAAATTGAATCTTTGAGACAGGAGTTTTGGGTTAAGTAGAAAAGAAAAGCTTTACTGCTTTGCCAGGCAAAGGGGGCTACAGTGGGCTGATGCCCTCAAAATTGTGTGTCCTGACCTGGAGAGGGTAGTGAGGAGTTTTATAGCAATGGTTCAAAGAGGAGGACATGATCAGCTTGTGGACATTCTTCGGATTGGCTGGTTTTGAGGTCGTTGGAAGTTAGCATCATCCATCTCCTGATTCCAACTGTCTTGAATCTCCATGCTTGTGGGCAGCATCCAGTTAACTTCTCCCACTTGATGGTGGATTTCAGGGTCTGCAAAGCAGCTCAAAGATATTGTTATGTGTATCTCCAAGGGGAAACCAGGATTCTGCCTCAGGGTTGCACTATTGTTTCTTGACTGTCCCTCCTTTGTCTCTGTATCCCTTTCCTTCCCTAACTAGCAGCTGTTTCAACCTGCTCTGTTGGGACTCAGGAAATGTCTTGGGGGCTGAATGAAGTCTAAAGCCTGCCAACAAGAAGTGGGGGACACAGAAAGGCTTTTTTTGCCCAGGAGCCCCACAAAGTCCTGCTTGATTTCAGTAAGGTACCGCAGAGCTCATAGACAAAGTGTTGGAGGAGGGCATCAAGAGGATGTGACTGCTGGTTCACTCTTGAGTTGAGCCCAGAGTTAGAGACTCCTCACTCCCACCCCTGCCCTTGCTCTTGGAATGTACCGTGACCTTGCCCTTGGAATGTACCTTCTGCCCACCAGACCCACACATGGAGCTGTGTCCTTGAGAGACTTGTTGAGATTTGTTGTCGAGGCCATCTGGCTGAATGTACGACTGAACCCAGTTAAGGTCTCTGTGTAAACCTTTCAGATTCTGGTGCGTGGGTGTAGAGATCTACATGTCTTGTGGTCACACAAATCAAGCCTCATATGTAAGTTCCCCTGTTTATCAAAACTACCACTTCCAATCTGGAGTGGTCTGCCTCTTTCTTTGGTGTCTCCTTCCCCTCTGTGTTTGGGGACTAGTTTACAAACCAACTGTAAACTGTAAGCCAACTGTAAACAGGGGGGAGGGTTTCCCTGGTAGCTCAGCTGGTAAAGAATCTGCCTGCAATGCAGGAGACCCCGGTTTGATTCCTGAGTCAGGAAGATCTGCTGGAGAAGGAATAGGCTTCCCACTCCATATTCTTGGGCTTCTTTGGTGGCTCAGCTGATAAAAATCTGCCTGCAATGCAGGGTTGGGAAGATCCCATGGAGGAGGGAAAGGCTACCCACTCCAGTATTCTGGCCTGGAGAATTCCATGGACTATATAGTCCATGGGGTTGCAAAGAGTTGGAAACAACCGAGAGACTTTCACTTTGCAAACCAATAGCAGCTCTGTTTTTTCACATTAAGACAAGGCAGTTTTGTATTATGAGAGGTGTTTTGCTGAAGTAAAGGACTGGCAACTTTCCTCCCCAAAGCTATGGAGAAGGCAGACCCAGGGGTATGGATGACACATTGGAAGTTAGAGCAGCACTGGAAAACATAGCTGAGCCCTGCTGCCAGAACTCTGCAGTTTATTCTGAATGAAGCAGGAAATGATTTGAAATGTTTGGGTGGGTAACAAATTTGTCACTAGTTGACCTAAGTTGTGGTTTGGTTTCTTTGTTTATAAACTGCCAATGATAGAGTTCTGTTTAAACACAGTTGGAGCTGAGAAATGCAAACTTAGGTAGAACCAGGCCTTTGTCTAGTTAGTGTACTAAGTTCTAATGGTGACCAATGGATAGTGGACATCTCGGACACTAATGTTATCCAAACCAGAGACCCTCCTTAAATTGGCAACTGCCAAGATGGTCCCATGAATCTGTCTGAATGCACACTCTCCAGCTTTATCTTGTCAAGACAATATTTGGAAAATTGGTCAACTATGTAGAGAAATCCAAAGTGTAAATATCTGGTAGATAAGCAAATGTTTCTCTTCTCTGTACTTCTTATATATCTGTTGTTAAGATAGAGAACTAGCATGGACTGCAGTCTCTTCACATTAAAGTCAACACCTAGGAATCTATAGATGTGAGAGAAATGGAGAGTTCAGGAACTGAAAAAGAAACATGAGAAACCCGTAGAGAGGCTGAAGTCTGTATGGAGCTCGTACTAGTGGAAGGAGTGTCTGAGGATGGAGGGCTGCAGGGGGCGGGGAGAGCATGACAGAGGAAGCCTTTTCGGTGCCACTTTGACTTTTCCCTGCTTTTGAGACTAAGGCTCCTTCACAGAAGCCAGTGGCTGCAGCCGGACGCTGATATCCTGTGCCCCTGGTATAGTGTTCAGACAAGCATCAGCGCTGCTCATGGAGCAGTTGCTGAGAGCAGATGCTGGGAGCTTGAATCATCTAGAGACTCATTCACTCTCACATATGATGGTTGATGCTGGCTGTCAGCTGGGACTGTTGGCTGGAATGCCAGCATGTAGCCTGAACTTCTTCATAATATGTTGACTGAGTTCCAGCAGAGAAGTCCAGGCAGAAAGTTCATTACCGTTTATGGAAGTCAGACCTTCTGCTCCATTCTGTTTGCTGAGACAGTCACAAAGTTCTGCTTAGGTTCAACAGGTTGGGAAATAGATCGCACCTCTTGATGTTAGAGTGGCAAAAATCTAAAAGAGCAGGTAGAACTGAAAATATTATTGCAGACATTTTGGGAAGATAAACTTGCCACATTCAATCACTTCTAAATAAGGATCAAAAACTAGCTAACAGTGTCGTCTCTATCAGGGGGTTAGAACCAATAGAAGAAGAATTTAGATTTAAATTCAGGGGAAGGAGCCCACCAGAAGTCTATTGTAAAGATGAGGAATTCAGACATCTAGAAAAGAACTCATTCCCAGGGGAGAATATCAGACAGACAAACCACTCAGGAATACACTACTCCCCATGGTGATTAGAAACTGATTTTGAATGCAGTTTCATGGATTATTCTTATTGAGGATGACTCAGGGATAAAGTGTCCAGAAAAAGAAAAAAAGTTTACTTGTTAAGATTACAAGAAAGAGCAGGCTTTGAAAGGACCAGCTCACAAAGTTAAAAATACAGTGAGTATTTAAAGAAAAACAATTCCCCACAAGGTTATAAAAGTGACTATGTTTATGAATCAGCTCTTGTCAATATGCTGTGTTACAAAGTACTACAAGTCCCAGTGGCTTAAGAAGCATACAAACTGGTCAGTTGGGGCTAGTTAGCGCTGGTTTGGGTCTGGTTGGCTCCAAGTTTTAATATGGGCTCAAGTCCCTTCCAGTTGTCTCCCATCCTACTTTCCTTGGTCCAGTGGGCTAGCCAGACATGTTTTTCTATGGTGATGACAGAAGCTCATGGGTGAGTAGATAAGGGTGATGTCTCTCAAGGACTGGGATCTAAATTGGCCAACTGTTACTGGCAACTCAGTGGTCAAAACAAGCTACGTGACCATTCCCAACATCAATAGTGCAAGAGAGTGTACTCGCCTTCAGATGGTGAAACTCCAAAGCCACTGGTCAGAAAGCAGGGATGGAGGGAAGGATGAAGACCTGAAGACAGTAGTGTGTTCTACCACATTGACTGTTCCTGGTGGAAAACAATTTTTCTCGCTTTATTACCATACCCACAAACATTGTGTGTGCAGACACACACAGCACACAATTTCCAGACATCAGTATTGCAAAAGTAAATAACCTTGTTTCAGTTAGTGAGTCAGCATCTTACGGACAAGACTCAAGGTTTTACTTACTTTGAAGTCTAGAACTGAACAAGGCAACCCTTTAAAATGTTTTCTTTCTGATTTATTTTTGGAAGCTATTAATTTTTTTTTCTTTTTTTTCTGACCACAAGATGTGATGGTCATGCTTCTTTATAAAGGTGGTAGGTACCTTCTGTTCCACATAAAGAATGCCTGTCTAAACCCGACAAGGGAGCTAGGGGCAGTATAACATAAAAAGTCTGGAAAAAAAGGTTGGCTGGACTCAGGTTTTGATTTATATGTGCATCAGGCTAAGGAGGTCGACTTTACCTTCTGAGAAGTCATCAGAAAGCTTTAACTACATCAGACTGAGTATATGAAGTTTAAGTTTTAGAAACCCGACCCTAGTGGCAATTGAAGAAAGACCAAATGTAGCTTGATGCAAGGTAGAATATGATTATTGTTCTCTAGTATTCTTGCCTGGAGAATCCCAGGGACGTAGGAGCCTGGTGGGCTGCTGTCTATGGGGCCACACAGAGTCGGACACAACTGAAGCGACTTAGCAGCAGCAGCAACAGAAGAGAAATACAGCAATGGGAGATCCGATAGTGGAGAGATTTGGGGAAGACCAGTAAATAAAACAGGAATCAGAGGACTTTGATCAATTGAAGATAAGTAATGGGAGAGGGAAGGCAAGCAAGGAAGAAGGCAGAACATTCATTTATTCAAAATATCTATTGAGTGCTACTGGGTTCTGGGTACTGTGTTAGCTATTGGGGAAAAAGGTAATGTTGTACAAAACCAAAAATATTTTTTACCATTAAGGAGTTTTACATCTAGTGGAGAGTTAAGACATTAACCAGACATTAACACAAATAAATTTGAAACTGCAACTGTGACAAGCCCTGTGATGGATGGATACATAGGGCTAAGGGATTCCTGACAAGGAGTTTGTCCTGGTAAGGTTGGGAGGATCAGGGGATTCTTTCCTTAGGAAGCAACACAGAAGCCAAGATCTGAAGGCTTAGTAGGGGTTAACTGAGTGAAGAGAGAAGGGATGACATCTGATAATATTGAAGGCTCACTATGTGCCAGATAGTTCCTAAATGCTTTAAGTGTGTCAAATCTTTTCACTTTCAGGGTACCTCTGATATAGACTGTTATTTGTCCCCATGTTACAGATTCTGAAACTGCGGTTCCCAGAGAGTTTAAGATCATACAGCTAGTAAAATTGTGCACCTGGCATATGAACCCCAATTGCTGTTGCAATGCTCCAGCTCTCACTGTTCTCATTATACCATCTCCTTAAATAACAGAATCCAGGCAGAAGAAATGACATGTTTAAGGCTCTGAAAGAGGCATGCCTATCTGGAGTGAGGGGCTGACAGTAGACGATGTGCCACAAGCAAAGGTAGCGAGGTATGGAGTGAGACAGGAAAGGTGGATAAAAGCCACTGATCCAGGGCATTAGAGTGCATGCGAAGGACTTTTGTTTTATGAGCAGTTGTGAAATATTGAAGCATTTTAAGCAGTGAAGTCATATTTTTAGGTATTAGTTTTTAAAATATTGCAAGAAGAGGTTGGAACAGAGTAGATCTACATGGACCAATTTGGTGGCTGTTGTTTGTCAAGTGGGAAGTAATGGTAGTTTAGAAAAAGCTCCTGTTGCAGAAGATGGGCAGCTGTGGGTGGCTATTAGCATTTTAGCAGGTAGAATTGCTTGGACTCTGAAAGGACTATCAGAGGGATCAGGGAAGAGGAAGAAAGGTATTAAAAATTACTTCTTGTTGCTTGTGCAACTGGACCCCTGACTCCAATGAGTACAAGCTTGCTTGATGGATTATTTGGGGGATGGGGTGAGGTCAGTGCTGGCATTTGTGGGCTGGGACTGGGGAAACGAGAATCAGTCTAGGATGACTATAGTGGGGAGTGCCCTGCTGTTTATGGCTTTTCCTTTTAACTGCTGCAGATTGGCAATCAACAGTTGCCACAAAATTATAGAAGTAACTAAAAACAGGGAAAGAAATTGCCTTCTTGTCAATCAAATTAGATATAGAGACAAGAATCACTTTGTTAAGCTTAGATTTATTCCTAGATACATTAGCTTGTCTGGTCTTGGCAACATAATCCAAATAGTAGAAAAATCATAAAGCTGAATAATGTCAAGTAATTTTGATTCAAATGTAAGTTGTATGTTTTCATTGCCTAGAGTTTGATGAAGTATAGGGGTCTAGGAGTAGATGGTATCTCAAAGGATTAAACATTCTTCTTTTTCTCCAAGTTTAAATGCATTCATATTGCCACAAACTACCTTAATTTTTCCCTCAAAAGTAGCCAGGGGAAACTATCACTTATTTATAGGCAAATAGTATTTGCTTTCCAAAAATGAGAAAGTAAATTTTGCAGGCTCTTTATTTTTATATGAAAATCATATTGATTGGAAGAAATGTCTTGCCTTAAAGGGCAGACCTGCTGTTGCAAAAATTTAATTAAGCTTAAAAGTGCCATGAAATGCAATTGAACATTTCAAGCAAGTAGATTGGAAGAGAAGCTTCAGGTAATAAACAGGATGCTAAATGTATTTCAAGGTGAAACTCAGATATAAAAGAAACTGTTCTACTAGAAACTACTTTTAATTAGACTTTTGACTCACTTACAGACAAGTTAATAAAGGTATTTAAACCCATATATTTAATTTTGTAATGGGTAACAAGGCCCTAAAGTGCCTTCTTTTTTTTTTTTTTTTAACTTTGGGTATGGTTAAAATAAAAAAAAGGCACAGGCTTCCCTTGTGGCTCAGCTGATAAAGAATCCGCCTGTAATGCAGGGGGCCTCAGTTCGATCCCTGGATTGGGAAGATCCCCTGGAGAAGGGAAAGGGTTCCTACTCCAGTGTTCTGGCCTGGAGAATTCCATGGATTGTATACTCCATGGGGTTGCAAAGAATCAGACAGGACTGAGTGACTTTCACTTGGGTGCGGTGGGTCCTCGTTGCAGCAAGTGATGTGCCCTGTTCTTGAGACAGAAAATGATCATGAACTGCAAACACATGGAAGCTTATTTTCTAACTCTGGATTATATTCACAGAACTTTACAGCTCTGTCAAAAATAGGATCTAAGCAGTTTTTTGATGAATTTGGGTCACACAGACAGATAACGAAGATGATTTAGGCCATTGGTTCTCAGCAATGCCATTATGGCCTTTTTTTTTTTTTAAATTTGAGGAGCATTTTAGGTTGCTGCAATGACTGTGGGACCTTACTGATGTTTGATGGGTGGGGCTGAGATGTGCCCTATCCTGCCAAGTCTGGGACAGTTTGATAAACATATGATCTCCTCGTGTATAGACTGTACTACCACTGAAGACTCTATTGGTAGTTCACATAAGGGTGAACCTCCTTTGTAATTACCTGTGCCTAGAATGTAACTCTGGAGAAGGACATGGCAACCCACTCCAGTACTCTTGCCTGGAAAATCCCATGAACAGAGGGGCCTGGTAGGCTATAGTCCATGGGGTCGCGAAGAGTTGGACATGACTGAGCGACTTCACTTTTACTTTTCACTTTCATGCATTGGAGCAGGAAATGGCAACCCACTCCATTATTCTTGCCTGGAGAATCCCAGGGACAGAGGAGCCTGGTGGGCTTCATTGTTCATTATTCAAAGCTCATTATTCGTCCTTATTCCATGTCCTATGGCTACAGCCCATAGGGTCGCAAAGAGGTGAACATGACCCAA
This sequence comes from Giraffa tippelskirchi, assembly GCF_054371585.1. Lineage (NCBI taxonomy): Eukaryota > Metazoa > Chordata > Mammalia > Artiodactyla > Giraffidae > Giraffa > Giraffa tippelskirchi. The sequence goes on along the minus strand of NC_137286.1, from coordinate 32,170,892 downwards.
GCAACTTAATACACACACAAAAGTAACCAAGATAACATATATGGGCAAACAATTTCTTCATTGCAAAAATTCTAAAAGCCAACTATTTATGTGACTCTCTTCTTATTTACAGGCTTTCCCTCTACGTGATGGTACATAGGAGAACCTATTTCTCATAATCCTGCAACATATTATTCCAAAATTCTATATTTTACATAATGTGAAGCTTTCAAAAGCTTTAAAAAACGTGTTTAGGTATTTCTCAGTCTGCTTTTATCTTCCTGAGGGATGAAAATGGAATTATCCTTATAATCTAAAGCAGTACATTTTCCCCTATGAGTTTGTTTCTGTGTGGTTTCCAGTGTGCCAGATTTTGCTTTATATTTGCATGCAGTAAGAGATTCTATTGAAAATCTATTGAACACTCTTCATTGTTGAAAATCTGTTGCAAATTCTTCCAGACACTGGAAATATTCTGATTCTTCAAGTCAGAATTCTTACATTGGCAGTTTAAAAAATTGCTGACAGGGATAAGCAATTATGTATTATCCACTCATTCTTTAAGTAAAAGGTCACAATTAATGTGACTTATGGTCCTGTTGGAAATAATGTAGTTTGACAGAGAAAGTAAACGGTCAAGGTTTGATCAGTGAACCTATTTCTAAGGGCAATAAGCAAGTAGACTGACTTAAAATATGAGATATCTAGCAGAGATAGAAGAGCGGAAGTCAGAGACATTAGCTGTTCTTGGGGGATGAACAGCAGAGATTATATTGAAGCTGTCGTTGACTATGGAGTGATCAAATGCTGGCAGATTTTCAGTGCAGAGAAATGAGAAGAATCTATTTCATTGGCTCTGGTGTCAGGAGGTAATTTCTGTTTCATATTTTAAAGCAGAATTGATTGAGGCAGTGCTATAAGCGTACTATTTGAAAACTTGATATTTTGGTAAGAACTAAATTTTCTTAAATAGGATCCATTCCAACTTTTATGTATTTTTCCTCCATCCCTATGTGTATAGATGTTGGAAGCCAGTGTGAAGGTTCTGCCAAGACCTAGGCATGCCTACTTCAGTTGCATTTTCAGAAACCATAGGTTCATCCATGGACCAATTGGGCCTGTTGCAAGAAGAACTTGAAGCAGAAGTCCATATATCACTGGCCAGTGTTAGCCCCAGCTTCAACTGGTGGTCTAGAGTAGTGCTTAAAATCCTAGAAAACAGTGTTAATTCAGAGCCTGTCTGTGTCTAGAAGCCCCTGAAAGGACTTGGCATTTCACTTTCTCCAGTATGTGGTCACTTTAGAAAATGACCTGCAGTTACTCTATGGAGAGACTTGAAGAAGGACTTTCAGGACATATTTGTGCAGTGTTGCATGGTCCTTCCTCAAAGAGACCTATAAATTTTTTTTCTCATTCAAGAGGCTTCAAGTCCATAAACTAGCTTTATTATAGTCTGTGGACCTTCAAGTCTGGTTTCTGGTCTAAGTTTTTCTTTATACAGATCAGGTAATATTTTAGGGGTGAACTGCCCATTTGTTTTGTTCCTAGGGAAACCTTAATCAATGAGCCACTGTCACATCCATTAGGGTCAAAACATTGAGACTCCTGCGTTGTCTGTTTTCTGCTGCCCATGACGGAGAGTATATCCTTGCTTTGGTTAGTTAACCACTGCCACTTGGTCTTTGCTTCTCCAAGATCCCTTATCTCATGTAAAATCACGGAGGACGTTTCAGCAGTGGCATATTCCACCTTCATCCTAACATACACAGACAAGCCCCATAGAGCTTTTAAAAGATAATTGTATTCTTATCAGTGATATATTTCTCAATGTCTTAATGAAGGAAGTATCTTTTGATCTTTCCAGAAAGATATAGTGGTTTGGGGAGCTATTCAAGTCTCCCAAGATAAAGTTACTGCACCCTCTCTGTAGTTTTAACTTTTGGTTTCCTTCTTTTAACATTCTGCTGAAGAAGTTCCAGTCTCTCAACCTCAGTAAGCAAACTGCTACAGGCACTGCTAGCTACTAGAACTAGCACATAAAATCCAGAATGTTTGGCATGTGGTAAACTCAACCTGGGAGAAGGCAATGGCACCCCACTCCAGTACTCTTGCCTGGAAAATCCCATGGATGGAGGAGCCTGGTAGGCTATAGTCCATGGGGTCGCTAAGAGTCGGACACAACTGAGCGATTTCACTTTAACTTTTCCCTTTCATGCACTGGAGAAGGAAATGGCAACCCACTCCAGTATTCTTGCCTGGAGAATCCTAGGGACGGCGGAGCCTGGTGGGCTGCCGTCTATAGGGTCGCACAGAGTCAGACACGACTGAAGCGACTTAGCAGCAGCAGCAGCAGCAGCAAACTCAACCTGATCCAGTGTTAAATTCCATCCTCCTGGGTTTAATACTTAGAATCCATTCACTTCTATATCCTATACCAGGATCCTGGTGGTATAAATTGGCATAGCTTTGTAATTCCTGATCTGACTCTACTTATTCATCTAGTGGCCATGAAGAATGATGTGAGCCTCGAGAAGAAAAGGCCTCCTTTTTTAAGGATAGGGCTGGAAAGCAAGGATCAAGACCCTATATAGAAGAAGAGCTGGTGTCTTGTCCTGGCATCCTTTTCCTTATTCTGGACAGAGACTGAGCTCATTGAGGTAACCCTGGACCTTAGAAAGGGAATCTTAGAGCCTTGAAGTTTCAGAGGATCACCTAGATTAATAGTGACACAAATCTCTTGAAGCAAAATCTAAAAGGCTGACTCTACTGGCATTGTCAAAGATGATTTGTTCTTACCTGCAAATAATTGGCTTTTAAATAGCTGTGTATGTTAAATTAACCTACAGCTCTATTAAAGATTCAAGATGTGCTGAATCAAGAAACTTTTAAATAATAACAATTTAAAGGATGTCATTATAGAAAGATAATATAATTATCATCAACTAATATTCATGGCGCCCAGGGAGTTTAAAATACTGTGGCATGTTTGAAGGTATACATCAAAGTTTCCTGGCTTAGACACTGGTTTTGTGTGACTTTGGGCAAGTCACTTAATACAAATCTTAAGTTCTTTCTTTTTTCATGTCTGATGGATAAAATAGCACCGCCTGACTACCCACAAGGCTGTTATAAGGAGAAAATAAGTAGGAAGTTTGCTTGAATGGTACACAACACCAGGGAAGGGAAGAGTTTAAGGATGAAAAATGTGAACATCTACAGAGAAGACCTGTTCTTGTATTTGTTATTTTCTGGTGCAAGAGGAGAATGAGTTCATAGATGATTGCAGTAGTCATATATGGATTTTATTTTATTGTGAAAAAATATAGCTGCTTGTTGAAGCATATGGGATTTTGTTAGAATATAGTTTAGTCTTTGTATGAGTTTTTCATGATAAAATGTTAATAATTAAAAAAATAAAGATTCCTAATTTAGAAAAATTTGTATTTAGAATAGTGCTAAGGAAGAAGCCTTTTGTTACAGAGGAAGAATTATTAGAAACAGAAAAAAATAAAAGAAGGAGGGATAAAGAATGATCAAAAAGTAACAGTTGTACTTAATGCTGGAAAGGAGTTGAGAAGAGGCAAGGGAAAAGCTAGCAAATGAAATATTTTTGGTTAAGAAGTAAAGGTAGAAAGTAGTGATGAGAGGGAAATAGAAGAGAGGAAATGAACAGTGGATTCACTAATTTAGTAGAAGGACGAGAAGAGATTCTTCATTCATGCCAAGACTTCTGCTACTTTCTGCATATGGATGCATTCAAATCTATGTGACAGTAGCCTTGACTGTGGTGTGATGTTTTGTTCCAGACCCACATGGATGTTCCAGACCCAGTGGCCTGCTAAACATATGTCCTCTTAGATTCCTGCAGCCCTTTACACTCAGCATGCCCACAGCAGCAGTAATTTTCAATTCCTTTCTGCCTCAAGCGTGCACCCTCGCCTCCTCCCATGCCCTTACTTGCTTATAACTATTATTCTCCCTCTCCTGTTTAATGTCACCCAAACAGCCACCCAAGTCACACACTTCTTTCCTCTCCATCCGTCCCTACTCCTGCTGGTTGCTACATCTTACTTTTTCTGCCTTCTGAACATCTCGTGCGTGTGTGCCTAGTCGCTTCAGTCGTGTCCGACTCTCTGCGACCCCATGGACCATGGCCTGGCAGACTCCTCTGTCCATGGGATTCTCCCGGCAAGAATACTGGAGTGGGTTGCCATTTCCTTCTGAACATCTCAGCATATCCTTAGTTTGTATTCTTTTCAAGAGTATTACAGACTTCTCCTGATTTTTCCACTTTTGGTGTTACCCAACCTAAACCATGCATAGTTCTGCTGCCAGCTATTCTTCTAAAGCCCAGGTCTGATAGTGCTACACCACTGCCTAAAACTTAAATAGCTTTGCTTTACAGATTAGGCCTTCTGTGATCCAGCCCTTGCCTACCTATTTGGTCTTATTATAGGGTGATACCCACTTGCCGCCTTTCCACTCATATCAGGCTCATTGCAGCTTCACAAAAGCAGCATGCATATTTATGGTTCTTTGCCTTTGCACCTGTTCTTCCTTCTGCTTGGAGCATCTTTCTATCCACTTAATGGACTTTTTTGCTTATACTTTAAGAGGAGATTTAAGAACCCCCTCCTCTGGGCTTCCCTGGTGGCTTAGATGGTAAATAGTCTGCCTGCAGTGCGGGAGACCTGGGTCCAATCCCTGGGTCAGGAAGATGCCCTGGAGAAGGAAACAGCAACCCACTCCAGTATTCTTACCTGGAAAAATCCCATGGACAGAGGAGCCTGGCAGGCTACTGTCTGTGGGGTCATAAAGAGTCAGACATTACTGAGTGACTTTACTTTCACTTTCCTCTGGAAAGCCTTGCTGACCCACACCCCGTGACAGCACAAACATAGCATAGTTAATATCCCGTCCAAACCCACCATTGTCCTTGTACCTGTCATTGTTACGATCCCTGATATGATTTGTTTGCATGTGTGTCTCATCTATTAGATTGTGAACTTGCCCGGGTCAGTGATCATGTTTCATGCACTTCTGTGTCTTCAGTAGCTAGCTCAATACTTGGAAGATAGAAGGTAAGCAGCAGATATTTTACAAGGAAAGAGAGAGGACATACCTGAATATCCAGGTACAGGAGTTTGACATTAGCAGATCCTATTGGTGTATCTATGCCCTGAACATCATGTCATCTATGAGTCCAGTATGTTGTCTTGACGTTGAGTTCATCTGCTTCCATCACTGGCAATCTTTGGCTGCAGTTTATTCCATGGAGAAAATAATATGCACTGTATGGATAGCAGAGGTCTCACATAGTGAGCCCTCAAAGCTAAAACCCTTTCACTGCTCATCCTGCCCATCTCTATGTTCATTGATGGGTGACTGTTTCAAGTTATTCCCAGTTATGAATCTCTTGTCACTGTCATTCAGGGGAAGTCATGATTTATTGTTGATACGGGTTTTTGCTGACATAGGGAGAACCCTCATGTTTAGTTAGAGAAAATGCAGGTTCTATAGATAACCAAAGAGAGTTCCAGACCTAATAGTTAATACTACCCCCTTTCTAACCCTTCACCCAAAGCTGACCTCAGTTGTGGTAAAATGTTTCGCTGCATTTCCCTAGCCCCATTGGAAATGTTAATCTAATCCTTATAAGAGGTCGGTGTTGTAGCTCCTTTTGCCTTGGCGTACGTGCTTTTCATGTTAAGTTCTAAAATACCTTTTCAAAGGAGAAGTAAAGAAACTATGAAAAAAGTTTTGTGTAGCAAGTTGGCTCTACTGTTTCCCTGTGTTTTTTCTGATTTGAGCCTATCTGACTCCACAAGCAAAAGTTAGCATGCAACAGGACTTCTCTCCGTGACCTGGAATAGCTATTTTATGAGAGAGTCATTCAGTGAGGGTATATTTTGAAATAAACTGTTTTCCTTTAATGGCTCTAGTGTATATGCTCATTAAAGATATTTCCTCATTGGATCAATAAACTAATGCCACCTGGTGTGGGTAATCACTCTCTGTGGACAAGTTGTACAATACCCTTAGCAAGCACAGTTAGGAGAGGCTAGAGGTTTTTGTTTTTGTTTTTGTTTTTTTTAAGGAATTTGCTTCCTAGATAACTAGTTTTCAAAGCAGAGTTATTTGTTTAACCAAAGACTTTCTCAATAAAAATAAGACTATAGAACCTGTAGTAGTACATGCTAATATTTCGTTTCATGTATTGCTTCTTAGAAACACCTAGCTAAAATTTACCATGGAAAGTAATCTTGTCAAAGATTCTGAGTTGGAAAATACAGAAATGTTTGAAAGTATGTAGAGTGCAAGATACTCTCTAGTCAAGACTTTAAGATCCATGAAATAAGGTGGCCTTTTATATAGACTTTTAGTTTATTTAAATACATTTTTAGTATACAGTGCTTTGAGGAAGCAGAGGGAAAACATGGAAGAAGAATTTTGTTAGAAAATCTCTTCTAATGAATGATGGTATTAACAAGAGAATGCCAAGAGGATACTACTTATGAATCTGATCCAAAGAGAAAGGTAAGAATTCACAGTGCATTCTCAAGTGATGTTCAGTGTTTTCCAAGGAAGACGTCTTGACTCAGTCCTACAGAAGTTTTAATAAAGGCTCAGTTTTATTAAAATTTGTGGTGTTCAGGATGCCGTGTTGTAGTATTTGTGGTCTCACGTCCCTTTCCCGAGAAAGGAGAGAGCAGGGCACTAGACCTAAACTGAGTCAGTACGGGCTTGAATGGCCTTAAAGAAGCACGGAAAGAACAGATGCCAGGGTGAAGCCTAAAGAGGAAGCACCATAGGAAGTGGAGCCTAGATACTGGCCCTCGGGAGTTAGGCTAATAGGGAGCCAAAGTTTGATGTCTCGGGCAGAGGCCATGGATTTTAGAATATAAGGTAGGAGTCCAGAGAGTCCCTCAGCCCTGTGAGTAAAGTTGACAGTGAATTTTATAAGGAGTCCTTGGATTTGGGTGGTATATGGTGATGTACGAGTGAAAGGTCCATAGCCACTAAAGGTATTAATATTGTAGTATAGTGAGGTTCAACTGAAAATTCAACAATTGGGAGGAGAAGGGGGTGTCAGAGGATGAGATGGTTGGATGGCATCACCGACTCAATGGACATGAGTTTGCACAAACTCTGAGAGATAGTGAAAGGCAGGGAAGCCTGGCGTGCTGCAGTCCATGGGGTCACGAAAAGTTGGACGTGATTGAGCGACTGAGCAACTGAACAACAAATCTTTCGCAATGTGAAATCTTACAGTGAAAACTGTAGACTCTTGAGAATAACAGTAATAGCAGCTAGCACACGTAGACGTGGACTCTGTGAGGTAAGAGTTGTATGTGTGTAAACTCCTTCAGTCTTCATTAGGTGTACTGGTAGTAGCCCCTCTTGACAGCTGTAGCACAGATCGGTCCTAAGGTCTTCAGAGGTGACAGAGAAGGGATTGAGATCCAGGCTTTAGAACCTATGCTTTCAAACATTCAGTACATCACTAAATACAGAATTTAAATCCATGACTGTTATTCCAATGACTGCCAATACTGACATATATCCAGTTCCCAAATTATTTCCTAATTATCCCTCTCCCTTTTCTCATCACACCTGAAAGTATGGTTTTTAATAGATATTAATTATCAAATTTCATGCTTAGTCTTATGCTTAGAGACACCCCCCCCCCCGAAACCTCAGCCCCACTTCAACAGATGCTTAAAAGCAGACCCTGTTGTACACAGGGTAGAGTTACCAATAGACTGGGATAATTAGCCCCAACTATAGAGAGAGACGAACGGTCGCTTCAGAACTGGATGGAATCCTCCAGAAAGTTAGAAGCAAATTCTAATAGAAAGGTTATTCAAAGTCCCAGGATCTAATCTTACATTATGTACTAGCATGTTCACTTCAAAAAGTTACTAAACCTCTTATCCAGTATTTCTTAAGACAGTAAGTTGTAGTTGGATCATACATTCAGCAAATAGTTTTTGAGCACCTGTGATGTACAGTAAATAGATCAAGTCTGTGCCTTCCTTCAGCTAGTTGTCTAGTTGGAGGAAGGCAGAAAATAAATATGTCAGCAAATATATAACTTTAGAACAAGAAATACTCTGAAAGACATAGGGCAATGGGGTGAAGTGAGAATGGAGGAAATCAGGGGTGGCTTCCTAGTTAAGAGAAACATAAATGATGTGAAGGAGCTGGCTGCATGATGAGCCAGGAGAAGATTAGGCAAGTAGAAGGAAGAGCTGGAAAAAAGGCACCAAGGTGAGGATGAGCTTGACACACTCAAAGCACAAAAATAAAGCAAGTTGTCCTAGATGAAGTAAAGCAGAGGGAGGTTGGAGGCAGGGGTGAGGTTGAAGACAAATCCAGAGGCCAAATCATATCAGGCTGGTTCAAGAGTTCTTATTTGGGTCAGTGGAAACCAATGAAGGATTTTAGTGAGATTAGGGTAATATATACTGTGAAATCATGGTATTCATCAGGACACGGAACATGGTACATTTCTTAACAACTTTATACAAAATTTGGGCTGGAGTGTTGGAGTGAGTGTGGGGTTGCACAACCTTGCTTGTGTGTTGGGATCCTTTGTGTAACATCAGAGGTTCTTTCATCTACAGACCGCATGTCTCTGCCTTTGAGCATTTATTGTTGCTGCTGCCTATACCATTATATTTATTTTGCATGGTTCCTGCTACAGTGCTTCACAAAAATTCATAGAATTTTAATACTGAAAAAAAAAACCTTTAAGGATCAGCTAGGCTGGTGTCTTTTATTTTACAGTTATGGAAAAAGAGAACCAAAAGAGAAACTTTCCAGCATGGTTTGGCTACCTGTGCAGCTTCTCACTAGTATGCTCAGCAGATTTTAAAGGAGTTCTGTTCTTCTGTTTATGATCTTTTTAGTCCTTCCCTGGCATTTCCATATCCCCTGGGACAGGCATGCTGAACACTGATTCTTTCAGGTACTTTGCAAACTCAATTCCCGTTTTAAAATGGGATTACTAGAGCACTTGCTCCCTGAACAATTGACTTCCTTCTATTGCGGCTGCTTTTGCTGCAGTTCAGCCAAGCCTCTTGTGATTGGTAAATTCGCAGGGCCTCAAGGCTGCCCCTTTCTTCCCCGCTCTCCTCCACGATATGGCCACTCAGTGAAGGCAGAGCTCATTTTTATAGCGGTCTGTGAGATTTATCTGCTTTCTGTAGGAAAATTTGTATTCACTTCACTTTTCCTGTCTGAGGTGTGAGCTATAAATTGTTGTAAATAGTTGAAGTCTCTGGCCCAGGAAGTGAAAAATGAAGCACCTCTTCATATCTGCTCAGTCTGACTCCAGTTGTTAGCTGATTCTGAGTGAAATGTTGCTTAGCATGTTTCTTGTTTTTGTTTGCTTGTTTTTGTTTTTGGCATTGCCTGAAAGGCACAGTCCAGGCAAGCTTTATTCCAGTACAGCTTTTTCCTTGGTTCTATTGCGTTGAAGGGAAGTTGACACTGACTCCAGCATAAATGGCCTGCATGTGGAACTGTTGTTTGGAAACTATTTAGTGTCATGCTGGACTCATCCCACCCGATGAACTTTTCTAAACTATGTACTTTAGACTCGATTCTCATGCTTGTCAAGTAGAGAGAGTACTGTTCAAATAACTCTGGTTCTGAATCCAGCTTTCAGGAATTTCTTACAAATGAGGACTAAAGACCTTGACTATTACTTGATATCTAGTACCCTAAGTTTATCGGAAGTGGATTCTTATACCAAACTTGCAAGAAAATGGAATGACTTTGAGTAGGGAAAACAGGATTTGCCCAGGAAAAAAAACCTGATCTGGTTGCTCCTTCTCACATTGTATTTCAATTCCCCTTCGCTTCTTGCCTCTGCATCTTTTGTTTTAGTGCTCATAGGAGTTAAACAAGAAATGTTTAATTAAGGATTGAAATTTTAATTTGTCAGATAATCTTTCTTTTTTTATTTAAGTTTTGCCTGTTCTGCAAGGCCTGTGAAAAGGGCTGCTTCTGTAGTTCTGTAGAGCTTTTCATAACTGCTGTGGTGCATCTCCATGGTTATTGAAGTGTTTTTTTTTTTTAATGCACAGCCTTCCTCTCTAACTAAAATATAAGTTTCTGTAGGGCCCATACAGAAAGGGATCATAACTTTATGCCTTAGATGTACGAGGTCCTGTTTTAGTTGGTACTCAGTAGTGCCTATATTGGGCTTCCCTGATGGCTCAGACGGTAAAGAGCCTGCCTGCAATGTGGGATACCAGGGTTCAATCTCTGAATTGGGAAGATCCCCTGGAGAAGGAAATGGCAACCCACTTCAGTATTCTTGCCTGGAGAATTCCATGGACAGAGGAGCCTAGTGGTCTTTGGTCTGTGGGGTTGCAAAGAGTTGGACACGACTGAGTGACTAACACTAGGTCATATAATGCCTATTTATGATTAAGCAAACGCACTAAAAATTGTACCAATCAAACTCTTTGGATAAAAAGGATTTTGAGACAAACATTGGGTGTTAGTGGAGTGTACTGTTAAGGAAAAATTCAATTAGAAAAGGGCATGAAGAGGACTTGGACCAACTTAATCATAGTTGTGTGGGCCCTTCTACTAGGTAAAAGTGGAGAGTACTAAGATACTGTAGGAATTTGGGAGCCTTACGATGTTCCCTGTGCTGGTTATTCTGTTCAAAGTATGCTTACTTAGGAATGAAGTCGGATGCAGTGACTCATCTTTAAACTTCTCAGTTGTCAGTTATTTTACGGATAAACCTACCTCTGTAATTTTTTTCCCTATGGGAAGTTCAGGTGTGACTTTATTTTATTTCATAAATTTAATTTTTAAAACAATTCTTAAAGTTTATTTTCCATTTACAATTAATATAAGATATTGTCTATCTTCCCATGTTGTAGGATATATCCTCGAGCCTATCTTACACCCAATAGTGTGTACTTCCCTCTCTGTGATATTTTATATGCCCCTCTCCCCCAACCACTAGTTTGTTCTCTATATCTGTGAGTCTGCTTCTTTTTTTTTTTCGTTATATTCACTTGTTTGTTGTATTTTTTAGATTCCACAAATAATGATATCATACAGTATTTGTCTTTCTCTATCTGACTTATTTCATTTAGCTTAATACTCTCCAAGTCCATCCATGTTGTTGCAAATAGCAAAATCCCTTCTTTTTAATGGCTGGGTAGTATTCTGTTGCATTTATATACAGTACTACATTCTTCCGAAGTCTGTCATGTCATGATCATCTGATATGACTTAATTTGTATTATCTAATTTATTGCAGTAGATATTATATTGTCATTTGGATGCTTTTCTTCTCCTCCCTTCTGAATATAAGACACTAAAGACAAAGGATCTGGTTTGACATAGGACAGGATTGAGAGCATATAATACGAAGTTAGACAGAACTGAGTTTGAATACAGCTTCATCATCATTTACTGGTATGTTACCTAGGCAAGTTACTTTAGTTATTAGTCTTCTCTTTAAAATTTTTTGAGAATTAATAACTTTATATATGTGCATATATAGAGAGTCTGTACTAAAGATGTTCAGTTAAGTATTTTAAAAAATATTTTATACTTTCCATTTGGCAGATGCTTAGTTGCAATTTGGCAAATGAGTTGAGCTGAATTTGTTCTGGTAGAATGTATGTCATGCATTGTGTTTATTTTCATTGTTACAGCAAACATGCCAGACATGAACTAGTTTTTACAAAATCAAATATAATACCAAGTTGTTAAAGAACTAAGATTTTTCCCTGGGCTTTAATGATCTATACTTTTCAAACTCTGAAATACTCCATTTAGATTTATTCAAGAGAAATCAAATCTTCTCTTCCAAATCAATGAAAGGAACAGTCAATAGATGCCTTTCTCAGGTCACCAAATCGCAAATCTATTTTCATTTGAGGAAGAAGAGGGAATTGTAATAAAGGTTAGTTTTGTTTTTTTTTTTTTAACTTCATCCTAAGTTTATTCTCCTAACTAAGAACCTTTATTTGGAGCCTTGTTCTTCTATTCATCTCCTTGGGTTAGCTAGGGCATCTATCTGTCTTGGTTATGATAGACCGATATTCTACTCCTATGTTCTCTGAATTACAGTAAAACTTTGAACATGTTGCTCTCATGGACTTTTCTGTGAATCTATTTTTCTCACTCCTAAAATTCTCAAATACTTACTTTCATTCTGACCCAAAATGACCTCTATAAAAATTTTGATCTGTAAGTTTAGCAGCTATATAATGAATATCTGTTGAGTATGTACTTAATACAAGTCTTTCGCTTTTAGGATATAATAGTACCATTAAACATAACCTGGAGGAAGTTAAAAAGCACCCTATAAGTTACACTGATATCACAGACATTTCTTGCAAATTCTAACAATAATTTTCTCTTGAGTGTGTGTTAGTTACACAGTCATGTCTGACTCTTTGCAACCCCATGGACTGTAGCCTACCAGGCTCCTCTGTCCATGGGATTTCCCAGGCAAGAATATTGGAGTGGGTTGCCATTTCCTCCTCCAGGTGATCTTCCCAACCCAGGGATTGAACCCAGGTCTCCTGCATTGGAGGCAGATTCCTTACTGTCTGAGCCACCAGGGAAGTATTCCTCTTATGTTAGAGAAATACAGTGAGGGATGTTTTTGATGTGTAATTTATAGTCTGATTCCCAAAATTAAGGGGGAAGGGAAACTTGGCACTCACTGGTAAATTTTATTGATGTCAACAGACACTTGGAATCATTTGGAAGCTCAAAAAATATGTCTTCTGTTGGGCTGATTTAGCTGACTAAACAATGGAAAAAACATAATCGTTACTCATTAGAGAGCTCAGCTGAGATAATCTCTAATAAAGGATTTTGTGGCCCTCAAATTGAGTTGCTTAGAATATCACTGATGTAACTGGTAAGAGCAGTTTCCACACCTAATCCACCTTCAGAAGTGTCCCTGGAAAAGCTAAGCGGGGGCGGGGTGCATATTGATACTGCTGGTGACAGCTTTGCTTTTGTCTCTCCCTGCCTCCTGTTTTGGGAATATGTGTGGTCCCTCTTCTAGAAAGAAGATACAAAAGGTGAATTTTTCTCTTGTATTTCTCTTTTGTTTGTATTTTGTATTGTGGCGAGAGATACAGAGTTTGCATACTTACAAGAGATACCTGTGGGTGCTTGTGTATTTATACGCTAGACACTCATTCAAATGTTCTGTGTGTGTTCTATTATTTCCTTTCTACCAGCCATATAAAGTAGATGTTACAATATGTATTGTAAAGATAAGGAAACTAAAGGATCAATTCAGTTCAGTTCAGTCGCTCAGTCATGTCCGACTCTTTGTGACCCCATGGACTGCAGTACGCCAGGCTTCCCTGTCCATCACCAACTCCCAGAGCTTGCTCAAACTCATGTCCGTCGAGTCAGTGATGCCATCCAAGCATCTCATCCTCTGTCGTCCCCTTCTCCTCCTGCCTTCAGTCTTTCACAGCACCAGAGTGTTTTCCAGTGAGTCAGTTCTTTGCATCAGGTGGCCAAAGTTTTGGAGCTTCAGCTTCAGCATCAGTCCTTCCAATGAATATTCCGGACTATTTCCTTTAGGATGGACTGGTTGGATCTCCTTTCAGTCCAAGGGACTCTCAAGAGTCTTCTCCAATACCACAGTTCAAGAGCATCAATACTTTGGCACTTTCTTTATAGTCCAACTCTCACATCCATACATGACCACTGGAAAAACCATAGCTTTGACTATATGGACCTATGTTGGCAAAGTAATGTCTCTGCTTTTGAATATGCTGTCTAGGTTGGTCATAGCTTTTCTTCCAAGGAGCAAATATCTTTTAATTTCATTGCTGCAGTCACCATCTGCAGTGATTTTGGAGCCCAAGAAAATGAAGTCTGTCCCTGTTTCCATTGTTTTCCCATCTATTTGCCATGAAGTGATGGGACCCGTTGCCATGATCTTAGTTTTTTGAATGTTGAATTTTAAGCCAGCTTTTTCAGTCTCCTCTTTCACTTTCATCAAGAGGCTCTTTAGTTCTTCTTCACTTTCTGCCATAAGGGTGGTGTCATCTGCATATCTGAGGTTATTGATATATCTCCCGGCAATCTTGATTCCAGCTTGTGCTTCATCAAGCCTGGCATTTCACATGATGTACTCTGCATGTATGTTAAGTAAGCAGGGTGACAATATGCAGCCTTGCTGTACTTGTTTCCAAATTTGAAACCAGTCCGTAGTTCCATGTCTGATTCTAACTGTTGCTTCTTTGACCTGCATACAAGTGTCTCAGGAGGCAGGTAAGGTGGGCTGATATTCCCATCTCTTTCAGAATTTTCCACAGTTTATTGTGATCCACACAGTCAGAGGCTTTGGTGTAATCAATAAAGAAGAAGTAGATGTTTTTCTGGAACTCTGTTGCTTTTTCGATGATCCAGCAGATGTTGGCAATTTGATCTCTGGTTTCTCTGCCTTTTCTAAATCCAGCTTGATCACCTGGAAGTTCATGGTTCACGTACTATTGAAGCCTAGCTTGGAGAATTTTGAGCATTACTTTGTTAACATGTGAGATGAATGCAAATGTGTGGTACTTTGAACATTTTTTGGCATTGCCTTTCTTTGGGATTGGATGAAAGCTGACCTTTTCCAGTCCTGTGGCCACTGCTGAGTTTTCCAAATTTGCTGGCATATTGAGTGCCGCACTTTAACAGCATCATCTTTGAGGACTTGTAATAGTTCAGCTGGAATTCTATCACCTCCACTATCTTTGTTCGTAGTGATGCTTCCTAGGCCCACTTGACTTCAGACTCCAGGATGTCTGGCTCTTGGTGAGTGATCACACCATCGTGGTTATCTGGGCCATGAAGATCTTTTTTGTATCATTCTTCTGTATTCTTGCCACCTCTTCTTCTTATCTTCTGCTTCTGTTAGGTCCATACCATTTCTGTCCTTTATTGTGTCCATCTTTGCATGAAATGTTCCCTTGGTATCCCTAATTTTCTTGGAGAGATCTCTAGTCTTTCCAATTCTGTTGTTTTCCTCTGTTTTGTTGCATTGTTCACTGAGGAAGGCTTTCTTATTGCTCTTCTTTGGAACTCTGCATTCAGATGGGTATATCTTTCCTTTTCTCCTCTGCGTTTTGCTTCTCTTCTTTTCTCAGCTATTTATAAAGCCTCCTCAGACAACCATTTTGCCTTTTTGCATTTCTTTTTCTTGGGGATGGTCTTGACCACTGCCTCCTGTGCAATGTCACGAACCTCTGTCCATAGTTCTTCAATACTCTGTCTGAAGCATAGATTGATTAAATAGCTTGCCAGAGATAACGTATCTCAGGTTGGCTGCATAGCTTTAATGCCTGTGCTCTGAATTTTCAATGCTTTTCTGGACTCTAATGTTTGTTATCTTAAATGCCTGTTGGACTGCTTGTATGCAGATTAAGAGTTCTACCTGATCTCCACATCTTTAGAAGGGATAACATTCACTTTTGTGTCAGCCATTTACCTGTTCACAGTTTTGGTGTAAACTTGACCTTAATGTCATTCTAAGATCAGAGGTAGAATTGGAATGACTCCTTCTCCGTAAGGGAATCTGAAGCAAGAAAATTAGTGGATTTCAGTCATGGCCATTGTTTTGTCTGTCCTAGGCAACATGTCTGAAGCTGCAGTTCCTTTCTTTTGCTGAAGAATTTACCTTTATAGTATTTGCTCATCACTGAGCTACACTGACATACCCAGCTACAGTGACAAACTCAAAACCCACTACATGCATTTGACAAATGTCAGTGGACTTCACTGTCTCTTCTAGGCTTAGGAAAATATAAAATAGTATTTAAGAATTTTTATTCCAGTTTCAAGAATTCTGAGCCACAACAGTAGACCTGGGTAGCTGCCAGAGAAGCTGTCTTATCAAAAGATAAGTCTCTGTCTTATCAAATTTCTTCATTTATCTGAAATTTAGCAGCATATTGCTACATCAGGTTCAAGCTAGAATCAGAGTTTATAATTGAAAACAATATGCCTAACATTTCTGAAATTGAAATTCCATATAAGTCAACCTGATTTATCAATTGTTTATTATTTACTAAGACAACCCTACCATCAATCTCGTCTAAGAGTTTATGGAACCAATTTACTTGTCAGAGATTGTCACATGTTTGTTTGTTTGTTTGTTTTAACTGTGTGTTTTGCAGTAATATTTGGGTGAGAATAATTTGTAAGTCAATATAAATGTAGTGGTATGGGTAAATTAGAGAGGGAAAGTTTAGTAATAAAGTGAGAAAACATAGTCTAAGATAAAGGGCTGCAATATAAAATTGAAAGAAAGGTTCACCAGAAGACTAATGTATAGAATAACGTATAGAAATATCTAGAAAATTGTGAGTATAAGAAGGCAGGGATCAAACAGGAAATCTTTGGAAAAATATAGAGTCATAGAAATAAAAAAAAATCAAAGAATAAGAAAATAAATTAGTGTATTTCAACGCTGGCTACATGTTAGTATCACTTGAGAAGCTTTAAAAAATAGTAATTAATCTGAGGTGAGTTCTGAGCACAGTCTTTGAAATCTCCCAGATGATTCAAACGTTCGTCTAGGGTCAAAAAATAAACAATGCTTTGAAGGCTATTTATAGGTATATTTTGAAAGATCAAAGATATGGGCTATAAGTAGATATTTATATTAAATTATATCTTAGTAGCATGTCAAAATCTTTGTTTTCTGTGGAAGATGTCAAAATCTTTCTTTCCTTAAGAAATATAACTTATAATAATATGAACTTCCCAGTGGTTCATATTTGGCTAATACTTTCAGATCCTTCAATATTTTTATTGGGGTGATATAGTATGTAAAATTCTTGATGAACCTTACTTACTCATAATAGCTATGAGAGATTAAAGAAAAATATCATTCTTATTTTAGGAAGAACTCTTAAAAGGCTGTAGTTACATTTCAACATGTTAATTTAAATAACAGCTGCCTTGCCTTTTATTTTCCTTTGTAAAGGAGTAAAAAAAATCCTCTTAAGTATTTATATGCTATGAAAACATCTATTTTGTGTAGATAAAAATAACTTCCATTTATTTTCCTCAGAAATATTTCAATCTGCCACAGATGCCAGGTGAAAAAATAATCAACCTTAGGAAATTTTACTTTCAGTGTGTCTGAGGTCAGAACGCACTAGCATCCTTCCATGACTCTGGAACATAGGCTGACAGATAGATCTGAAGTTGATCTCTTCTTATCCCCTGTCTGAGCTCATCTCACTTTAGTCCAATGTGTAGAGCTCTCAGTGTGTCCTCTGCCCTTGTACACTTACAGCTCCCTCAGTTCAGTTCAATTGCTCAGTCATGTCCGACTCTTTGCGACCCCATGAACCGCAGCACGCCAGGCCTCCCTGTCCATCACCAACTCCCGGAGTCCACCCAAACCCATGTCCATCGAGTCAGTGATGCCATCTAACCATCTCATCCTCTGTCGTCCCCTTCTCCTCCTGCCCTCAATCT
This sequence comes from Giraffa tippelskirchi, assembly GCF_054371585.1. NCBI lineage: Eukaryota > Metazoa > Chordata > Mammalia > Artiodactyla > Giraffidae > Giraffa > Giraffa tippelskirchi. Next base: position 32,153,420 of record NC_137286.1, on the reverse strand, counting down.
TTCCCAGCATCAGGGTCTTTTCCAATGAGTCAACTCTTCGCATGAGGTGGCCAAAGTATTGGAGTTTCAGCTTCAACATCAGTCCTTCCAATGAACACCAGGACTGATCTCCTTTAGGATTGACTGTTTGGATCTCCTTGCAATCCAAGGGACTCTCAAGAGTCTTCTCCAATACCACAGTTCAAAAGCATCAATTCTTTGGCGCTCAGCTTTCTTTATAGTCCAACTCTCACATCCATACATGACCACTAGAAAAACCATAGCCTTGACTAGATGGACATTTGTTGGCAAAGTAATGTTTCTGCTTTTGAATATGCTGTCTAGGTTGGTCATAGCTTTTCTTCCAAGGAGTAAGTGTCTTTTAATTTCATGGCTGCAATCACCATCTGCAGTGATTTTGGAGCCCAGAAAAATAGTCAGCCACTGTTTCCACTGTTTGCCCATCTATTTGCCATGAAGTGATGGGACTGGATGCCATGATCTTAGTTTTCTGAATGTTGAGCTTTAAGCCAGCTTTTTCAGTCTCCTCTTTCACTTTCATCAAGAGGCTTTTTAGTTCCTCTTCACTTTCTGTCATAAGGGTGGTGTCATCTGCATATCTAAGGTTATTGATATATCTCTTGGCAATCTTGATTCCAGCTTGCACTTCATCGAGCCTGGCATTTCACATGATGTACTCTGCATATAAGTTAAGTAATCAGGGTGACAGTATGCAGCCTTGCTGTACTTGTTTCCCAATTTGGAACCAGTCTGTAGTTCCATGTCCGATTCTAGCTGTTGCTTCTTGACCTGCATACAGATTTCTCAGGAGGCAGGTAAGTTGGGCTGGTATTCCCATCACTTTAAGAATTTTTCATGGTTTGTTGTGATCCACACAGTCAAAGGCTTTAGTGTAATCAGTAAAGCAGAAGTAGATGTTTTTCTGGAACTCTCTTGCTTTTTTGATGATCCAATGGATGTTGGCAATTTGATCTCTGGTTCCTCTGCCTTTCCTAAATCCAGCTTGATCACCTAGAATTTCACAGTTCACATACTGTTGAGGCCTGGCTTGGAGAATTTTGAGCATTACTTTGCTAGTGTTGTAGTTATGGAACAAATATTTGTTATATTAATTAACCTCCCCACCGTGCCTCCCCCCCCCTTTTTTTTTTTAAATGAAAGGGCTGTATGTGTGATAGCCAACATTCTATGGAAGATCCCAGAGTTTAAGAAAAAGAATATATCCATTTTAGAGTAGTGATTGATAGAATTTAGTGCACATTCAAAGGAGCCAGCCAGTAACAGGAGCTGCTGCTTGGCCAGTTGGGGTCAGTCCATTGCTTCTATAATGTAACCAATGCAATTAATCAAAATGAGGTTGACTCTCAACAGAAGTCCTGTGAGAACTAAATACACAGAAGCAATGGCCACTGAGCTTCAGGCTTCTAAAGCATCATCTGGAAAAGTATGAACCCAAGGAAATTGAGTGACTTTAGACCTAGAACTTTTTTGCAGCATTAATAAGAGTCTGACCCTTGGTTTCAGGAGATCTATTTCCAGTACATCAGAGACGTGTGGGTGGACTGAGTCATTCTAATCCCTTTCCCAGTGCGCTCCCCAGTTCAGCCTCCTCCAGCACCCATGAGCAATCTGCTGCTTTCTGCCCTGCAGAGCACTTCTGAAGACAAAGTTGAAAATCGAACCAGTCATATGAATTCACAGCAAATGAGAATTTATTAATTTGCCTAAAGTTTGAGTCTGTTAACTCTGCTTTCTTTTACTGCTTTAAGCTGGAATATCTTAGGAAGGTTTAGATATAGCAACAACAATAATGCTGGGCTATATTTTAGGGTTAAATTCGGCTGTAAGGTAAGGAAAATGAATAATGAAACAGATCATCCTCAGTGCTGGCTGCTCCTCCTTTATTAGTGCTGATGGTGTTCCCTTTTGTGCAATTAGGAATGGGATATAATTCTGAGAGAAAATCTGACAGTCTTTACATCTGCAATTCATACTGCCTTCCCAACCCAGAAAGCCCCAGGGTCCTTCCAAAAATACTTGTAGGATGCCCCCAGGAAATTCTCTAGATTGATAAGGCCATGGTCAGGGACCACACTTTGCCATCACCATTCTGCCTTCTCTGCATCTAGAAGTTAGGTTCCTTGGGTAGTCTTGTGTCAGTTAATTAGATATTAACCCGCTCCAGTATTCTTGCCTGGAGAATCCCCATGAACAGAGGAGCATGGCAGGCTACAGACCTGAGGGATCGCAAAGAGTCAGACACGACTGAGCAGCAGCAGCAGAACGTACACGCCGATCTCTGCTACTGCTGCTTGGCTCTTCGCCAGGCTGCTGAGGGTCAGGGGAGAGATGAGCTGCTGATACACGTGTGTGACGACTTCGAGCAGAGGGGAAGCCCACCACACTTCCAATCTAGGGTCTGACTGCTTGCTCGCAACTCCTGTTACTCTGCTGTGTCGGGCGAAGGCCTCCTCCCTACCCTGCCTTTCATCATTTTTGTCCTTGAAAGTTTTCCAGGAATAGCTCATTGAATTAGAGCATGGCTTCCCACAGGCCTGCCTCTTATGACCTCCTTGAGGATAAATGTTTAGGGAAAACAAGAAAGAAGGCCATTGTTTTCAGATATCGTGTTGAGGAAGCTGCAACGTGCCTTCATATGTGATAGACAGATGGACAATGAATTCATACTCCATTCCTGTGTCTCTCTCGTACCTGTGTGTCGGGTACGGTACCTTGAATGCAGCATCCTGGGCCGTTTTGAAGCGGAGGGCCTTTTAGGAAAAGACCTAAATGCCACTTCTCATTTGTCCCCTTGGCAATCCCAATCCCTGTTATCCTGAAGTCCAATTACAGTCAGACCAATCACTGCTCACTTCCTGTGTTGTACCTTGCCTCTTCCAACAAAGGACAAATCCTCAGGATGAGACCTTGTAGGAAAAAAGAGCTTCTTTATCAAATACTAGGATACTAAGTCAACTACTCATAGAGATCGGGAATTCTCCCTTTCATCACAAAAATACATGTAGTTGCAGTATCTTTGCCCTGAACAAAAACTGCCTCAGTATATTCTGGGTGGTACAGGGACCAAGCCCAGGTCAGGAGCAGTGTTGTCTGCTTCTGTTTCTGCACTGCCTTCATATTGGGCAAGTCAGTTTTGAGCTCAGTCTTATGACCAAGTATATAATCGGGTTGGACCAGATGATGTCTTCAGTCCCTTCTAACTTGACTATCTTTGTGAACCTTCCACAGAGCAAAAGTCACTCAAAACCTCATTGTCCAGGAAAGAAACCTTTGTTTAAAGAACTAAAGTAACTTGTAAGGCTTCAGCTTCTTGAATTACTTTATACATTCTCAATAACTGTTCACTGTTTTTGTTATATGGCAGATTTTTTTTTATTGAATGAAAGATTCTTCTCTAATGCTTTATAATTTTCAGAAGTTTCACACAGATGATTTCATATAATCCTATAATGACCCTTTTTTCTCTTCCTCTGTATTGCCCCTCCATCATTTCCTCTCCCCACTGGTAACCACTGGTTTGTTCTCTATACCTGTGAATCTGCTTCTTCTGTTTCATACACTAGTTTGTTATATTTTGGGGCCTCCCTGGTGGCTCAGATGGTAAAGAATCTGCCTGCAGTGTGGGAGACCCAGGTTCGACCCCTGGGTCGGGAAAATCCCCTGGAGAAGGAAATGGCAACCCAATCCAGCATCCTTGCCTGGAAAATTCCATGGACTGAGGAGCCTGGCAGGCTACATTCCGTGGGGTTGCAAAGAGTTGGACATGACTAAGCGACTTAACTTTGTTCTATTTTTGGATTCCACATATAAGTGATATTTGTCTTTCTCTGACTTATTTCACATAGCATGATCTAGCAATTCCAGTCCTGGTATATATCTGAAAAGAACCCCACCAATTTGAAAAGATTTCGTGTACTCCAATGTTCATAGATGTTCATAGCAATGCTATTTATAATAGCTAAGACATGTGTCCATTGACAGATGAATGAATAGAGAAGATGTGATATATATATGTATATATACACACACACACACACACATGTATGTATGTAGAATAGTAGTAATCCATTACTACTCAGTCATAAAAGAAAATGAAAATTTACCATTTGCTGCAGCATGGATGGACCTTGAGAGTGTTTTGCTGTGGCAGGTTCTAGGAAAGATCTAGTCTTATCTCTGTTCTAGAAGACCTGATCTGTTCATAAAATGATGGTGAACAACATGGTCATGGCCTATGATCAATCCTACATTTGTACAGAGATAGTTTTGTAAAGTGTTGTCATATTTATTATTTCAAGTAGCCTGCTCAGGACACTTTATAGAAGAAGAAGCTGAGGCTCAGAAAATTAAGATGCTTGTTCAAGGCCTTGAGACTACTAAATGATTGAGCTGAGACTAGAACTCACTCTTTTCTTACTTGAAATCTGGTGTTCTGTCCATCTCACTACAGTAAACCAGTACCGAAACAGTACAAGCCAGAATGCATCAGCCAAAAGGTGTAGACTATGCTCCATTGTGTCTTCTGTAAAGGAAGTAGCTAGTAAGTAGGGAAGGTCACATTTTACTTTCTCTTAAAAGATATGAGAAAAGTCAATACTATTGACATGGTGAGGATTTCTCCAAGTTACATCTATTCTTAAAGTATCACAGTGAATAAAACATTTGTACCTTTGTTTTCATAAACTAGAATTCATGGTAGATTGTTTTCCCATTTTGAGCTTTTTCCCCTACCACTGACCTCCATTTGCATACCATTTCATTCCTTTGGTGCTTGAAATAAATGACTAGTAACCTTGATGGGAAATGTTGCTATCTGGAAAAGCCACAAATAGACTTTAAATTTTTTGAAATTTATTTTTTAACTGGAAGAAAATTGCTTTACAAAGTTGTGTTGGATTTTGTCATACAACAGCACAAATAAGCCATAATTATATCATCTCCCCACAAACTGACTTCTCTCCCACTATTTTCAGGTTATCCCTATAAGAAATCTTACCTATAGTACTTTTTTTGGTACCAGCAAATGAACCCTAGGTAAGATGTGAAATCAGATTGGCTAGATTACATTTTAAGTTTCATCAAAGACCAAAGGTAGAGTCTCTCTTCAATTAATTAAGATTACAAGCTACTAGAGGGCAGGGATCAATGAGCAATTTATAGTTCTATTGTTTTTCTTGTTAGGATCAACTCCTAATATGATCTATTCTGTGTCTGTTTTGTAAATTTTAATTGAATTAAATTTCACCAAATGAAGGGCAGTAGCATTCGCGGTCTATAGAATTGCTTAATACGTTGCCGGTGGGAAAGGAGAGAAATGAACAATAGAAAGTCCAATTAATTTCTTCCTAGTTGAACTCCTTGGGAACCTTCTATAGTTAGGAGAGCAAATTGCACTCAAAACCTCATTGTCTGGGAAAGAAGCCTTTGTTTAAAGAACTAAAGTAAATTTCAAGGCTTCAGCTCTTGAATTTAGTTCAATGGCTTGTGGCCAAGAATTGAACGAGGGCTGAAAGGACTGATATCTCCCACCATTCAACTCTACCACTGGGACTACAGTGGATGAGAGAAAGAGTTGTCTTAAAGTTCAAACCAGAGTTAATATATTCTGTCCATTTGCAACTTTCATCAAAATGAAGTCACCTTCATAATAATGACTTATAGCAGGATTCTGTCCTCATTTGCCATTTTTAGCTGGAATTTGAGGGAAAATAAGGGAAAATAAATCACTCTGTCCTTCTCTTTCTCCTTTTAGCTTACAGTCCGAGAGCCCTTCTAACCTCCAGAGTAACAAGAATGAGAGCAAAGGAGGGAAGGTCCTTTTAGGAGTTTGTGAAGTTACAGTGGTTTGCTTTGTGGATTCTTGAAGGATAAACTCAGCATCCTTAGTCCCACTGAATATTAATGAATAATTCTGAGTGAGCCAAACCAAGGAAGAGGATGAAAAAGGAGAAGGCAAGGGCCATGTAGTTCTTCCTTGAAGGTCTCTTTCTCTCTCCTGTAAACAATAAACTGCTTTCAGTTTTTTGAGTATCTTTACCATTTACTGAATATCAGAAGATAAAGGCATTACTATGGTATGCCTGGGGTCTCTGAAAGAAAAATATGTGACTCTTACTTTCCAGATGAAACAGAGATATATCTATATAAGGAGAAATAGGTTATCCTAGCTGCTGTGTGTGTATATGTATGTGCCTCTGTGTATGTTTCTGTATGTGTATACGTATGTATTTTCCTTCTGGAATCTTGAGAAATAGCTTGCAGATTACAAATTCTTACACTTCTCTCATGATCAAAAATGAGTTGAACTGGAACTTCCTTGGTGGTCCAGGGGTTAAAAATCTGCCTTGCAATCCGAGAGATGCAGGTTCCTGGTCAGGGAACTAAGATCTCATATGCCACAGAGCAACTAAGTCCACACACCGCACTGCAGCTAAGAGCCTGTATGCCGCAACTGCTGAAGCCTGTGTGTCACAACTAGAGAGCCTGTGCACCGCAGTGAAACATCTCTCATGATTCAATGAAGATCCCACATGTTGCAACTGAGACCCAGTGCAGCCAAATAAAAATGAATAGAACTCTCAGCAGTCAACGTTATGGAATTTTTGTTTTCTTTACTTCTTTCCTTCTTTTTAAAGCGTAAGAGCAAGCAGGATGCTGCTTTCGTTGCTCAGTGTCTTAGAGTCTGGATAGAATAAAACACTGGGCACCAGAAAACAACTATGAAATAAACCTGGACCAGCATGTTGTTTGGAATCTAAATTTTGCTTAGAGATGCATTTTTCATGCCTAGCACACAGCACAAACTCTAGGCAAATGAATACCAGCTTGTAATCTAAGTTGAGCTTCTAGAGATGATGGCTCTATTATTCACATATCTTGTACCTGAACCTGCTGCTTTACAAACAACATAGTTCAGCTGAAATAGACATTTACTGTATATTATCAGGCAGATGAATTTAATCTGAATTCCATTTCCATAATTAGGGCTATTGAGAGTGTCACTGTAATTATGGTTATTTATGAAAAAAAAGTTCCTTTCTAATTATCATCTGAGGGGTGAGCTCTCAGTGGGTTAATGATAGTATTACCCACTGCTGGACCAAACTCAGGATTAAATAGATGAAACATCTGCTCCTGTGACATCTACCCAGTGCACTTTCTGGTGATATATTAGGTCACCATATACTGAATTTATCTTTAAAAAGCTATGCTTGACTCAGTTGGCTAAAAAGTTTTAGTAAAAGTAGACTTAAAGTCTGAGTTAGTGGGAAAAGTCAATTTCCCACTTTATTTTGCAAGTAGAAATGGAATTCCTGTGTGTGGCACAAGGTAAATGGTAAATGTTAACTCATGGATTTTATTTTAACTTCAGGCATTTTTTTTTCCTTTAACATTTTAAAGCAAAATTGGCTAGGATGGAGAATAGATTTTTAAGCTTCTGAATTTTCTTTGTGAAAAAATATGAACTGATCTAGGGGAAATAGGAGTTCTTTGAAGGAAGGAGGGGGCTTTTTTGTCTTTTAATCATAGACGGAGGCTGTGAAGAAGTGAGGTGAATTATCTTAGTGGTCATAGATGTTGTGGGTCATATTGATCAGAATGGTACATTTTTATGGGGTGGGTCTGAGTTGACAGCATCATTAAATTAATTATTTGTTAGTATACAAATCTATTTTAGTTAGGTAATAAAAAGCTATAAAATATTTACTATTTATTTTTAAATTATTTCATGAATGATTATGCTTGCCAAAAAGGCAAGCTTAGACTGGAAAGAGCTGAACTTAATAAAGAAACTAGTCAAATGCCATGAGAATTTCTACCATGTGTGTGTATGTGTATATGTATGGATGGATATGGTAGAAATATATATGTATCCAATGTATAAGCATATATTATTTTAACATGTGTAAATGTATATATTTAATATGACTGGCTCTAATATTCTACTGGATATGTTCCAGTTTATGGCAAGGTAATGAGCCTGTAGAACCCTTATGGGATTTTAGGTGTTGGAAAAGTTTTCTTAGTTTTCAGTCTAACATGTAAGAAGCTTAGTTGTTATTCCATTCTAAAAACAAAAAGTTAAACTGAAAAATCTACAGCTCTTCCTTTTTACTGTTTAAAATTAATATATAGTTGGTATAAAATATTTATTATATAAGTTATAAGTATACAATATAGTAGTTCACAATTTTTAAAAAGTTATATTCCATTTATGGTTACTATGGAATATTGGCTATTTTCCCTGTGTTATACAATATATCCGTGTAGCTTATTTATTTTATACATAATAGTTTGTACCTCCTGACTTTCTAGCTCTCTATCACCCCTTCCTCTTTCTCTCTCCCCACAGGTAACCATTAGTTTGTTCTCTATATCTGAGTCTATTTCCTTTTTGTTATATTCATTAGTTGTAGAGCCATATATAAGTGAGAATATACAGTATTTGTCTTTCTTCGACTTAGTTCACTAAGCATAATACCCTCTAAGTCCATCCATGCTGTTGCAAATGGCAGACTTTCCTTCTTTATGTCTGGATCGTATTCCGTTGCATATATATCACACACACACCGCATCTTTTTATCCATTCACCTGTTGAGGAACCCTTAGGTTGCTTGCATATCGTCCCTGTTTCAGATAAAGCTGCTGTGACTATTGGGGTGCATGTATATTTCAAATTAGTGTTTTTGTATTTTTTCAATATATACCCAGCAGTGGAAATGCTGGATCATATGGTAATTCTATTTTTAGCTTTTTGAGGAACCTTCATACTGTTTTCTACAGCAGCTGCACCAGAGTATACTGCCACTAGCAGTGCACAAGGGTTCTCTTTTCTCCACATCCTCCCCAACATTTATTATTTGTAGACTTTTTGATGATGGCCATTCTGACAGATGTGAGGTGATATCTCATTGTGATTTTGATTTGCATGATTAGCGATGTTGAGCATCTTTTCATGTGCCTGTTGGCCATCTGCATTTCCTCTTTGCAAAAACATCTATTCAGTTCTTCTGCCCATTTTTAAAATCAGGTTATTTGTGTTTTTGATGTTGAGTTGTATGAGTTATTTATATATATATATATATATATTGCATATTAATCCCACGCCAGTAATACATTTGCAAATATTTTCTCTCATTCAGTAGGTTGTCTTTTCCTTTTGTTGATGGTCTCCTTTTGCTGTGCAAGAGCTTTTAAGTTTAAGTTGATCCTATTCATTAATTTTTGCTTTTATATCCTTTCCTTTAGAGTATATGTCCAAAAACATTACTTCATGTCAGTGTTCGGCTTATGTTTTTCTTTAGGATTTTTATAGTATCTAGTTTAGTATTTAGTTTTTTAAATTCATTTTGAATTTATTTTTGTGTATGGTATTAGAGAATGTTCTAATTTTAGTCTTTTTTATAATTTGTTTAGTTTTGGCTGTGCTGGGTCTTTGTTGCTGCGTGGTCCTCTTCTCTAGCTCTGATGAGCAGGGGCTACTCTCTAGTTGCAGTACACGGGCTTCTCATCCAGGTGGCTTGTTGTGGAGCACGGGCTCTAGGTCATGCGTGCTTCAGTAGTGGCAGCACGTGGGCTCAGTAGCTGCGGCTCCCAGGCTCTAGCTGCTGCTGCTGCTAAGTCAGTTCCGTCGTGTGCGACTCTTCGCTACCCCATGGACTGCAGCCTACCAGGCTCCTCTGTACTGGGATTTTCCAGGCAGGAGTACTGGAGTGGGTTGCCATTGCCTTCTTCTCCCAGGCTCTAGAGCATAGGCTAAATAGTGGTGGTACGCAGGCTTAGTTGCTCCCCAGCACGTGAGATCTTCCAGGATCAGGGATTGAAACCATGTCTTGTGCATTGGCAGGCAGATTCTTTACCACTGAGCCAGCAAGGAAGACCTAATTTTATTCTTTTACTTGCAGCTTTTCAGGTTTCCCAGCACCATTTATTGAAGAGAGTCTCTTTTCTCCATTCTTGTCATAGATTAATTGATGATACGTTCATGGGCCTATTTCTGGGCTCTCTATTCTCTTCCATTGGTCAATTTGTCTTTTATGTTATTTAATTTTAAGTGGGGGATAATTGCACCACAACGTTGCATTGGTCTCTGCTATATATCATAAATCAGCCCTAGGTATATATATGTCCTGTCCCCTCTTGAACTTCCCTCCCACCCCTCACCCCATCCCAACCCTCTAGGTTGTCATAGAGCACCTGATTTGAGCTCTCTGCATCATACAGCAAATTTCCACGGGCTATCTGTTTTACATATGGTAATGATGTTACCATGCTACTCCCTCAATTCATCCTACCCTCTCCCTCCCCTGCGCCTGTGTCCGCAAGTCTGTTCTCTAGGTCTGTGTCTCTGTGTCTGTGTTTGCTGCCCTGCAAGCAGGTTCATCAGTGCCATCTTTCTAGATTCCATATATATGCGTTAATATACAATATTTGTTTTTCTCACTTCACTCTGTATAACAACCTCAAGGTTCATCCATCTCACTAGGACTGACTCAAATATGTTCTTTTTTATGGCTGGGAATATGCATCTTTTTTGGTTACTGTAGCTTTGTAGTATAATCCAAAGTCAGGGTGTGCAGTTCTTCCAGTTGTAGTCTTTCTCTAGATTGTTTTGGCTATTTGAGGTCTTCTGTGTTTTCATATAAATTTTAACACATTATTGATGATGTACTGGGGGATTTTTGCAGAAACTAATGCCTGTGGCTAACAAATTGTTATGTGAATGAATATTGAAACACCTACCTTTCAATAAATATCAATAATTTTCTTTGCACATAATGTGTTTATTTGACACTTTTTACATGTCTTACTGAAGCATTCTAATATTTCATTAGAGTGTGATAGACATTATAGCAGGCACATCTGCATAAGGGAACAGAACATATATTACGAATACACTATGTTTCACTCTGTTTTCCTCTGGCACATACTTTCTGGCACTATTTTTTTTTTTTTAACTCTTGTGGGTATTAATTCCTCTAGCATGTGTTCTTTTATTTTACCTGATAGCCAAGGCAGATCTTATTGTGGTGGGCTCTTGTGGTGGGCTCTTTTAGAAATGAGAAATTTCACAATGCGTCATTTGTGAAAATTTTACAGTAATAAACTTGCACTTATACACAGGGTTGGAACAAAAGCCTAATGGAGCAAAATGTGAATGATAATGACAATCATAAGTTGTATAATGAACCCCTGGTTAGTTTTAAGCTCTAAAACTTCTCATGGTGATGTTAATTGTGTCACTCTCTACAAACATATTGGTATGTCTCTGGTCAATAATGTAAAGGTAACAGAAAACATATTAATATGTCTCTGGTCAATGATGTGTTAAAATTATTTATTCTACGTCTGGGAAAAATGCCAGAAGTGGGAAAAATGGTAATTTGATAGGTAATGCTTTGAATCTGTAGATTGCCTTGGGTAGTATAATCATTTTAACAACACTAATTCTTCCAATCCAAGAATATATTATATCTTTTCATCTATTTGTGTCTTTAATTTTTTTCATCAGTGTTCTTGGAGCTTCTTAGTGTTCTTGGTGTTATACCACAGTGTTCTATGGTTCTTGGAGGAGAGATCTTTTGGCTCCTTCAGCTCAGTTCAGTTGCTCAGTCATGTCTGAATCTTTGCGACCCCATGGACTGCAGCATGCCAGGCTTCCCTGTCCATCACCAACTCCTGGAGCTTGCTCAGACTCATGTCTATTGAATCGGTGATGCCATCCAACCATCTCATCCTCTGTCATCCCCTTATCCTCCTGGTCTTAATCTTTCCCAGCATCACGGTCTTTTCCAGTGAGTCAGTTCTTCACATCAGGTGGCCAAAGTATTGGAGTTTCAGCTTCAGCATCAGTCCTTCCAATGAATATTCAGGACTGATTTCCTTTAGGATGGACTGGATTGATCTTGCAGTCCAAGGGCCTCTCAAGAGTCTTCTCCAACACCACAGCTCAAAAGCATCAATTCTTCAGTACTCAGCTTTCTTTATAGTCCAACTCTCACATCCATATAGTCCAACTCTCACATCCAAATCCATTTGGCTCCTTAGGTAGGTTTATTCCTAGGTATTTTATTTTTACTGTGATGGTAAATGAGATTATTTCCTTAATTTATCTTTCTGGAATTTTGTCAGTGTATAGAAATGCAGCAGATTTCTATATATTAATTTTGTATCCTGCAACTTTACCAAATTCATTAATGAGCTCTGGTGGCATCTTTAGGAATTTTTATGTATAGTATCACGTCATCTGCCAACAGTGAGTTTTACTTATTCCTTTCCAATTTGAATTCCTTTTATTTCTTTCTTCTTTGATTGGCACCGTTCTTTTTTATACTTACAGCCCAGCCCTTTCCAGAATTCATGTCTGTTGTCCATACAATTTTTGTACCTTTCCTATCTATTTATGCATATTACATTTCTTAACATAAGCATGCAAGTGATCCTCAACTTTGGCTTCATATTGGCATCTTGGGAGTCTTTAAATATTTATATGTGTGTCTCACCACATATTCTGTTTAATTAGCCTGGGGTATAGCTGTAGCATGAGAAGTGATTTTAATCACTCCAGTTGGTGTTAACTGTAACTAAGGATGAAAAGTACTGATCTGTCACATATTTTGATGAAAGATGACTGGTATGATTGGATTCCTTATAACTTACAGATGCTGAAGTTCTAAAAGGGACATAAGCTCACAAGAGGAAGGATTTGAAAAAGCTTACCCTAGCAGCAGACAGTGTTTCCCCTCAATATTTGTGACACTTCTTGGCATATATTCCCCTTCTATACCATATAGCTAGTCGCCTGTGCTATTGTCACCTTGTTCCAAACTCACTCTTCCATATTTCATTTCAGCAAATAGTAGCTCTTTCATTTCACTTGTAACGATATCTTTAGGTCTTTACTTCAAAACTGTACTTCTCTGTCAGTTGTCTTGACCATCTGTCTTTGCCTGGCCTGTGTCCAGTAAGTGGGTATCCACCTCTCCTTAAAGATTTTGCACATAGATTTTGAGAAAGTGACCTGGGGCCCTCTGAAAATCTGTCCAGCAACTAGTTTGATTTACTCAGCCTTTTGTCACTAAACTAAATCATCAAGTAGCTTCACTGACCAGGACCTCAATACTGGAGAAGAGAATGCCATGGATAGAGCCATACAACCAATAAGGAGAGATACTGCCCTTTCAAATTCATTACATTAGGATTTACATTAGAAGTCAACTTTATCTCTGACTTTTACAATGTTTATATGTGACAACCCTTTCTGATATGACTGATTATCAGGTGAGAAAACTTTCTCATCATGAAGAGACTATCTTTGATCTTGTAAACTTGATAACCTTAAAATTTTTCCCATTTAAATGCCCATTTATTTACTTGAATCTGGTCAGCTAGTTTTTCTAACGCTTAGATCACTGTAAACATTTTTGTACCAGTAAGCTTATTTTCTTATCTCAATGTTCTTCATCTGAGTGTTTCTTTCATGTTCATTACTGAACTTCATTTCTATTTCTGAAAAATTACCACCCAGTTTTATGTTAAACTGGTTAAAATGAGACAAACATGTAATTTTAGATCTCATAAAATACTAAAAGATATCTTACTACTTTGTTAGCTGATGAAGTGATGATAAAGCCCTTTCTAGTCTCAAGAAAAAGGGAGCTATAATTCTGATAGCTAATGATTTGCTCTAAAGGTATACTGGACCATTGGAAGAACAAGGCAAGAACAGAGTAAGAAGAATTATATTAGAAATACAATAGGAAAAGTGAAACAGGAGAGTGAAAAAGTTGGCTTAAAACACAACATTCAGAAAACTAAGATCATGGCATCCGGTCCCATCACTTCATGGCAAATAGATGGGGAAACAGTGGAAGCAGTGACAGACTTTATTTTGGGGGGCTCCAAAATTAGTGCAGATGGTGACTGCAGCCATGAAATTAAAATATGCTTACTCCTTGGAAGAAAAGTTATGACCAACCTAGATAGCATATTAAAAAGCAGAGACATTACTTTGCCAACAAAGGTCTGTCTAGTCAAAGCTATGCTTTTTCCAGTGGTCATGTATGGATGTGAGGGTTGGGAGTATAAAGAAAGCTGAGCACCAAAGAATTGATGCTTTTTAACTGTGGTGTTGGAGAAGACTCTTGAGAGTCCCTTGGACTGCAAGGAGATCCAACCAGTCCATCCTAAAGGAAATCAATCCTGAATATTCATTGGAAGGACTGATGTTGAAGCTGAAACTCCAATACTTTGGCCACCTGATGTGAAGAACTGACTCATTTGAGAAGACCCTGATGCTGGGAATGATTGAAGTCGGGAAGAGAAGGGGATGACAGAGGATGAGATGGTTGGATGGCATCACTGACTTGGTGGACATGAGTTTGAGTAAGTTCCGGGAGTTGGTGAAGGACAGGGAAGCCTGGTGTGCTGCAGTCCATGGGGTCACAAAGAGTCAGACATGACTGAGCAACTGAACTGAACTGAAGTGACAAGAGGAAACAGGCTTCCCTGGTAGCTGAGCTGGTAAAGAATCTACCTGTAATATGGGAGACCCTGGCTTGATGCCTGGGTCAGGAAGATCTCCTGAAGAAGGGATAGGTTACCCACTGCAGTTTTCTTGGGCTTCCCTTGTGGTTCAGACAGTAAAGAATCTACCCTCAATGCGGGAGATCTGGGTTCAATCCTTGGGTTGGGAAGATCCCCTGGAGGCGGGCATGGCAACCCTCTCTAGTATTCTTGCCTGGAAAATCCCATGGACAGAGGAGCCTGCTGGGCTGCAGTCCATGGGGTCGCAAAGAGTTGGACACAACTGAGCGATTAAGCACAGCACAACACAAAGGGAAACAGAGCTTGTGGAGGAGATAAGGGGAGGAAATTAAAAATGTATCTTAAGCAAAGAGAAGAGCAGGAGAAACATTTTTGCCTTTGGGAAAGAAGAAAGTTGATTACAAGACAGAAGTCCTAGTGGCCTGAGAGCTGATATTCAGAAGTTGGCTTGAAAAGCATTTTAAGATTAGATCTTCTAAAAGCAGAACCTGAGAAGGGGATTCTTGTACAGACGATATTAATGAGGGAGACCTTGCTCATGAAGCATGGAAGGAAATGAGGGAAGCAGAATAGGGGAGAGGAAGCCAAGCAAATACGTGGGTTCAGATGAAATATAGCCTCAGATGATAGAAATGAACCTTGGAATTTGCTGTGGCCAGAAATACCACATCCACCTCTGGCTGTGAGCTATTGAGGGTGCTCTGTTTCCTCCCAGGCAGCTCCATTAGCATCCAGCAGCCACAGTCCAGACCTAGGAAAGGGATCTTTTTGTGACACCAGCAGAATCTGTTATAAGAGGAGAAAGAGCTTGCTCCTGGGGAAGAGTCAAATGGGTGAACCTGGAAGGAACTGCAGTGAGGGACATCAGACAAATGTGTAGGACTGTATAGAAGCTAGGTCTTCATTTCCAGACCACTCGGCTTTTCCTTGATGTACCTCCTGTTGTCTGCATCAAGGACTTCTTTCAGTTGTTGCTCCCATACTGTCTGGTAGGACTGCACTCGGCTGCATTTAGAGCTTTGCCTGTTGGTGAACCAGCAGGACACATAATCTCTCCCATAAGAACAGGCTCAGTTCTCATCACGTTGCCCAGTTGTTGATTTTCTTTAATGTCTAAGAGAAATGGGCAGTTGATAACTTATGCTTGTAAGTGGGAGAAGGGGTGCTGAATTAAAGAAGCTCAGATGACCTTGACATTGGAGAATGATTGACATATACCTTAGGTTATTAACAGCTGGTCACGCAGCTCACTCTTCTAGAAATGCAGTGCCTCTGGTAAACAGAGTGGGAGAACACAGCTTATGCTTGAGGCCCTAGGAGGTCTCTTTTCCTCACATTTAATTTAAATCCTGGAGCCCACACACTGGGATTTATTGCTTAGACTGTCAGATACTTAAAACTAGGGTGAAGAAGAGATGCTAATAAGTTTGCTAAGCAGCTTCAGGCTGCTAACAGCAGGCCTATCTCACCACCCCTCACAGATGGGATAGGAGAAGATATCTAGCTTCCACCACTGCTGAGAAGGGAGACAGGCTTAGATGAAGCTTTCTCCTCCCAGTGGACCAACACACAAACTGGAAGAGAGGGAGATAAAGTCATATCCTACTCTGGTCATGGGGTAACGTAACAAGTTCAACTCAGTGACATACTGATGGTAATCAGGTTTCTCTTTTTCTAGAATGTTAGTAAAGATGGCAAGAGAATTTTGGAAATAGAGCTCACACAGACTGATTGGTAGGAAATCTATTTTCTGGTCTTGGTTTTGTCTTCACGTGACCTTAAGGAAGTCACTAAACTTGTTCATGCTTCTGCTGCTCCATCATAACTTTGTGACCATTTGTTCATGTCTTTCTGAGGAAGGTATCAGATATGACTATTTTACAGTTCAGTTGTTTTGCCAATGAGAAATGAGCTTGGGGTAAGCTCAGAACAAACCATTCTGATGGCACCAGTCAAGATGTTGTCATAATGTAGAGCTGCCATTAGAAACAGTGAGATAGAGGCTTTGTCAAAGTGCTTAGTTGGTCAATCTTGTAAAATAATTCAGTTCATTGGGAAAAGAAAATAATTACCTAAGTTACTATTATGGGGCTTCCCAGGTGGCTCAGTGGTAAAGAACCCACCTGCAATGTCGGAGACATGGATTTGATTCCTGGGTCAGGAAGATCCTCTGGAGAAGGAAATGGCAACCCACTCCAATATTCTTGCCTGGAGACTTCTATGGACAGAGGAGCCTGGAGGGCTACAGTCCATAGAGTCACGAAAGAGTCAGACACAATGTAACGATTAAACAACAAGAAGTTACTATCATATGGACAAGTATGTCTCAAAATTATTTAACTAGTTTTTTAATTTTTTTACTAATTTTGTTTGCATCAAGTAAACTTTTCAGAAAATATTTCAAAATGTATTTTTATAATTTAATTTTTACCTCTTCATTTTAGAAGTAGTCAAATATCTAGAGAAATTGTATATGTGTATATGTATATGGGTCTGGAAGATCCCCTGGAAAAGGGATAGACTCTCTACTCCAGTATTCTTGGGCTTCCCTGGCTGCTCAGTTGGTAAAGAATCTGCCTGCAGTGCAGGAGACCTGGGTTTGACCCTTGGGTTGAGAAGATCCCTTGGAGAAGGGCATGGCAACCCACTCGAGTATTCTTGCCTGGAGAATCCTCATGGACAGAGGAGCCTGGCGGGCTGCATTCCATGGGGTCGCAAAGAGTCAGACACAACTGAGCGACTAAGCACAGCACATACTTAATAATAGCAATTATAGAACTATGAATTTCCAAATTGTATTATTATTTAATTTATTCTCAGAATTTTACTTTTTAAAAGATCATATAGGCAGGTAGGTATGTGCTTTCAGAGACATGAAATGATAAAGCTCTAGGGATATGTACTAATATTTGCTCTCAAATTGTCTCAGTGCTTAATATAAATTGAATAAACTGTACTTTGCCTTTTTTTTGGTTCTTTTCATTAATCTACCACCTTTCTAGAAATATCAAGGGAATATGAACATGAGAGAAAATAAGCGAAGTCTCCAATTCATTTACCAGTTGTTTTGGATTTAGTTATTAAATGTTTCTTTCTTAGACTATTGTTATTTTTCTTAACGTTCTTGAGAGCTTTCCTCTTTGGTTTTGTCTTTTGTCTGCAAACAGTCGTATGAGGTAGATTAGGGAAGATGATCTCAAAGCCATACTCGTCTCAATGCCATGTATAGCTGTGAAGCATTTCTCAGTTTACCAATTTATACTTATATTTAAGAGCTGAGCCACAAGGGACGTCCAAGAATACTGGAGTGGGTAACCTATCCCTTCTCGAGCGGATCTTTCCGATCCAGGAATCGAACCGGGGTCTTCTGTATTGCAGGTGGACCTTTACCAACTGAGCTATCAGGGAAGCCTCAGTTTATATTTAAGATCTCATTTAATCTTCCAGGAAATCTGTGAATTTGGTTTGTTGTTGTTCAGTCACCAAGTCATGTCTGACTCTTGACGACCCCATGGACTGCAGCACCCCAAGCTTCTCTGTCCTTCACCATCTCCCAGAGGTTGCTCACACTTATGTCCATCGAGTCAGTGATTCCATCCAACCATCTCATACCGTTACCCCCTTTTCCTCCTGATCTTGATCTTTCCCAGCATCAAGGTCTTTTACAGTGAGTCGGCTCTTCACATCATGTGGCCAAAGTATTGGAGCTTCAGCTTCAGCATCAGTCCTTTCAGTGAATATTCAGGGTTGATTTCTTCTAGAATTGACTGATATGATCTCCTTGCTGTCCAAGAGTCTCTCAAGAGTCTGCTCCAGCACCATGATTCAAAAGCATCAATTCTTTGGCACTCAGCCTTCTTTATGGTCCATCTCTCACATCTGTACATGACTACTGGAAAAACAGTTGCTTTGACTATGCGAACCTTTGTCAGCAAAGTGATGTCTCTGCTTTTAAATATGCTGTGTAGGTTTGTCATAGCTTTCCTTCCAAGGAGCAAGCGTCTTTTAATTTCATGACTGCAGTTACCGTCCACAGTAGTTTTAGTGTGAAAGTGAAGTCGCTCAGTGGCGTCCGACTCTGCAATCCCGTGGACTGTAGCCTACCAGGCTTCTCTGTCCATGCGATTCTCCAGGCAAGAATGCTGGAGTGGGTGGCCATTTCCTTCTCCAGGGGATCTTCCCGACTCAGGGATTGAACCCGGGTCTCCCGCACTGCAGGCAAACGCTTTACCCTCTCAGCCACCAGTATTTTTGGTAGCATAAAAATTTATTATTCTATATCTAAATACAGAAGAGAAAGTACAGGATTGACTACTCCATAGAGATCAACTCATAGAGATAGCTTTAGAGAGTAACACATGATGAACGCCTACTAATGCCTACAGTTTACTCTAGAGTCCATTTTGCCAGTTTGCTCTGCTTTTTTTCCCCATGTTTGAGTTACTTTCCCATTTATTTAAAGTTTTTTTCTTTATTAGGTAATACTTGGTACTTACAAAGCAGCAGTATGAAATATACATGATTATGATGCATAATAAAGTGAACACTATGAACTCAGCTCCTGTATAAGCCCTAGAACAACACAGATGGAGTTTTTCTATTTATGTGGTACTCTTAGCCTCTGCACCCCAGCTGCCTCCTATCTAGAGATAATGATTATTTTAGAATTTTTGGTATTTCTTTTTAGTATAAAATCACCTGTGTAGGTTTTCCTCAATAATACATTGTTTAGTTTTCCTTCACAAAAATGATAACACAGATTATAATCTTATATGATTTGTTCCTTTTATTAAGCTTTATGTTTAAAGATGCATTTCTGAAGTTTCATTTGATATAGTTTATTAATTTTTTTAGCACCATGAGACTACTACACACAGGTTTAAACAGACAAGAATGTGGACTCACAGCAAAACAAACAACAGGAAGGGTGGGTGTAGGGGTATCAGGACTGAAGAGGGGGGAGTGAGAGCAAGGAAAGGGAAGGAGGAAGTTTTTCTTTCTTCTTCCTATTTCTTTAAAATACCAGCAAAAGAAAACACACACAACCAGTGTTTGTTCCCAAGTAGAAACATAAATAGGGCAGAACCGAACACCCTGTTCTCTCTTCCAAAGACACTTTAGACATTTCTGTGAATTTTCTTATTTAATCATTTGTTTATCCATATCCTTGTCAGTGAGCACTTGGAACAGTGAACATTTTTCCTGTGTATGAACAAAGATGCTATAACTTATGCTTGCATGCAAGGGCTTCTCTGTAATTTTTCTAAGAGCACTATCATGTAATATACATATATTCACCTTAGCAGGTCATGGCCTAGTGCTTTTCAAAGCAATTGTTACAATTCACACTCCTACCAGAAGTGTCAAAGAGTTGATCGACATCACTACCACCTTTTGAGATTACCATACTTTGACCCCCTCCCCCCTTTTTTTCTGTCTTGTGGGTTTATATGGTGTGTTGTCTTGTGGTTTAAGTCTTCCCTTCAATAGAAATAGGTTTCATTTCTTTTGATGTCCTTGCTCCCAGCCTGAAGTTGCCAGCTCTCCCAGTTTTGTTAAGTAATTGGAGGCTGGTTCACCATGAGAACTCTGAAAGTTGCTGCCTTACAAGGGGAAACTTGGAGCTGTCCCAGATTCCTCATGAATACACTGGGCCTTCCTCTGTGCACGGGGAGAGGATGCAACTCCTCAGTCTCAGGACTCTCTCTGGGTTCTCTGAATGCAGAGGGCCCTGCCTACCTAGATAGTACCAACAAGAGAATAGTGACGTAGATTCAGTTTTTCTCCTTTTTGATCTACAGCAAACTTGCCTGCTCTGCTAAGGATATCACAGCTCGAAGCTACATAGTTGCATATATTGAGGGAAAGAGTCAGGAATTCAGAGGAGGTGGAACACGAATGATGGATCTTCTGTAGCAGCAGGGTTAACTCTGCTGCTCATCACAGGGGGCCTCCTTAAGAGGCGGAGACAAGAAAAATGAGCTTGGAGTGAGGAAGCACGTGATAGAAATGTGGGTATCTTCAAAGGAATGTGAAAATTTAAGGATTATTCAAGGTGTATGTGGGTATTTCCCTAGTGGTCGAGTGGTTAAGAATTTGCCTTGCAATGCAGGGGGCTCAGGTTCGATCCCTAGGCCTGCTTAGCCTGGGAGCAATTAGAGAGTCTCTGCGCCACGTGATGCACTGAAGATCCTGTGTGCCAACTAAGAGCGACACAGCTGAAATAAAAAATCAGTCACTTTCAAAAGAAGGTGTATGTGAACTCCATCCTGACGTCTGCCTTTTCAGTAGGAATATTTTCCTAGACACAAACAAGACCTGTGCGTTTCCAGTAGATATTCTCAGCCCTAGTGAATATCAGTAGATCTTAGGCCTTGATAGATGAGTGACTTGCTCAGGATCACCCAGCTTCTTATCAGCAGACCTGGCCTAGAGTCCCAGGATGCCTCAGCGCTCATCCCATGGACACTCTTTCCCAGTACAAAGGGTATTGCTTCTTCCACTCTGCTCTCCAGTTTTCCTTCAGCTGGTAAAATTGACACCTTATAGTATGCAATTTCCAAGAAAGAAAATGTGTCTTGTTTTCTGTTAGAAAAAAATGTCAAAATTTATATTGAAACTCTTACAACCAAGGGAAAAAAGTTGACCTCTGTCTTTCTCAGGGGAAAACTGTGACAGAGATTTCTGTGAATGTGGTTTACTAGGCTGTTTGTGTGCTAAGTCACTTCAGTCGTGTCTGACTCTTTGAGACCCCATGGACTATAGCCTGCCAGGCCTCTTGGAATTTCCCAGGCAAGAATACTGAGTGGGTTGCCATGCCCTCTGGCAAGGAATCTTCATGACCCAGAGATTGAACTTGCATCTCTTACATCTCCGGCATTGGCAGGCAGGTTCTTAACCTCTAGTGCAACCTGGGAAGCCTGATTTATTAGGATAGGCTCCCAGAAAAAGACTGACTAAAGGCATGGGGAACATGTCAGGGAAAGAAAGAAGGCCACTCAAATAAGACCCACAGAGAATGACTGGTCCAGTGTCCTGGGGGATTTTGAAGACAGTGGAGGTCACACCTCAGTATTGTCTCCAGGTGGGAGAAAGGCTGCTGGAGCATTTATCTACGCTGACATGTCAGTCTTTGGTTTGGAGCTATCTCTAGGGGGGAGGGGAGTGAATCCCCAGGTGCTTTGAGCTTTTCTTACATACAAAGCAAAGCAGATTTCAGCAGCCTGAAGGGAGCCCAGAAAAAATTCAGAGCTGGCTACTGGAATTGAAAAGCACATAAGTAGCTGGTTGCATGAACTTGGTAAAAGGATCCAAGGAGATATGACAGAGTACTGACAACTTCTGCTGCTGCTTTTAAGCTAGGTCTACCCTGTAATGAAATTCTCTGGAGCAGGGATGGGGTAGTGAAACTCTGCTATATAAAGAATATATTTCCTAGAGCTGTCTCACACATGCCAGATAGAAAACTAATTCATGATTCTTCAGTGGATGATTTGTCAATATTTCTCATCTTAAGCATAGAACTTTTCCAATAGAAATAATAGGTATTACTTATTAAGTGCTTCTCATATTGCAGATATCTTGTTATGTACTTGACTTGGATTATCTCATCTAAATTTCCCAACAATCTAACAGGATACACTGTGACTATACCCATTTTCTAGATGAGGAAACTGAGGTTTATTGAGTTACCCAAGTGGTGTAAGTGGTGTAACTAGGATTGGAACCAGATCTGCTTGACTCTAGATATTGCACTTGATTCCAGCACCATTAATGTGAAATGGTTAAAGATAGGTGCAAAATTTCATCCACAGTAATGCCTTTACAATGTTGCTTTTAGTTTTTAAAATTGAAAACAATATGCATATTCAAAAATTGAGATCTGGTTTGAAGAATTTGTGTTAGGATGATTTTGAATATTAGAATATTATCCTAGGATATTATTAGGATAATAATGATGGGATAATTGTTAACACTTAAAAGTAATGTTGAAAATCCATATTTTTTTGACATGGAAAGATGTTCAACACATAACATTACATTTTTAAAATCAGGTTCAAAACATCTGTAGAGTATGTTTCCATTTTTGTAAAAACCAAAAAAAAAAAAAAAAAAAAGCCTCCAAAATCTCATAAACAAAAAACCCAAAACTACGTAGGAGCAGTCAGTAGGCTAGACCCAGCCCTGGACGATATTGCTGCCTGTCCTTTGAAAGGTCTATGAAACCCACTCATCTCTTATTCATTTTGGAGTTGTCCCCTCAAAATTTTGTTTTGTCATTTGTTGAAATTAGCAGTGCAAATGCAAGAGGAGGACCTTCCTAAAATCACATTCTTTCATATTTCCTTCCTTCTTGGGGGTCTGTGCACTGTGATCCTGTTACTCCTTGCCTGGAATATTCTTTCACAACCATGTGGTTAATGCCTATCCCAGCCTCAGCATCATTTCTCCGTGGAAGCCTTACTTTGCTGCACTGGATCCAATTCTTGTTTTGTTTTCTTCTAGAACCACATCTTACTTCATAGCCCTAAACACAATGACACATTTACTTGTGTGGATGTCTCATTAATGCCCATCTGTCTCTCTAGGTGCTAACGTCTATGCTCTCAAGGACCATACTCTTCATTGTAGCTTCAAAGGGAAATGTGGTGGAGCACAGTAGTTGTACACTAAGTAAGTTTGAATAAGGGGTCAATTATGAGAAGGAATGAAGTTTGCGGGCATTTGCATCCTAATCCAGTGAAGGAGGGGTGAGAGAGGAGAAGGAGTCATTTTTTCAGACCACTCTGATTAAAACAACAGTGAACTAGAAATTCAGGGGAACCTAACCATCTATGTCAATCTACTCATCTGCATTTGTAGCTCTGATCCATTAAGTCCTTTTCACAAAAGTCAGTTGACACAAAGCTTATAGGTAATGCTGAGTGAGACCGTCATTTTTTTCTCTTCCCAAGTTTTACCTCACATTTCTTCTCTTACTCGTCTTCTTGCTTCACTTCATTACTCACCTATGTCTCCTTTCTTCTCTTCCTTTATTCTCCCCTTTCCCAACTTTTGAAAATTCGTTTATCCAACAAGCATTATTGAGTGTATACTGTACACTGTATACTAAGCACAGTGCTGGATATGGGACATGGACATGAAGCCAGTATAGTTTATATCTGTGTATTCAGTCATTTCAGTTCAGTCGCTCAGTCATGTCCAACTCTTTGTGACACCTGTCCTTCGCTGTCTCCCGGAGTTTGCTCAAACTCAAGTCCATTGAGTCAGTGATCCCATCCAACTATCTTGTCCTCTATCACCCCCTTCTCCTCCTGGTCTTAATCTTTCCCAGCATCAGAGTCTTTTCCAGTGAGTTAGCTCTTCCCATCAGGTGGCCAGTGTACTGGAGCTTGTTTCAGCATCAGTCCTTCCAATGAATGTTTAGGGTTGATTTCCTTTAGGATTGACTGGGATGATCTCCTTGCAGTCCAAGGAACTCTCAAGAGTCTTCTCCAACATCACAATTTGAAAGCATTAATTCTTCGGTGCTCAGCCTTCTTTATGGTCCAACTCGCACATCCGTCCATGACTACTGGAAAAACCATAGCTTTGACTATACGGACCTTGGCCGGCAAAGTGATGTCTCTGCTTTTTAATATGCTGTCTAGGTTGGTCATAGCTTTACTTCCAAGGAGCAAGTGTCTTTTGATTTCATGGCTGCAGTCACAATCCGCAGTGATTTTGGAGCCCATGAAAGTAAAGTCTGTCACTCTTTCCATTTTTTTCTCCATCTATTTGCCATGAAGTGATTGGACCAGATGCCATGATCATAGTTTTTTGAATTTGTGTATTAGGAGGAGACAAATGTAAATAGAAATTTGAGATATGATTTGTGCTGTATCAGAAGTGAAGAGAGAGCTTCTGGTGCCACACAGAAAGGAAAAGTCAATTCTACCTGTTTGGGGGAGCCAAGGCTTTGAAAATATGTTCATAGAGGAGGTGATTGAATCTTCTTTGTTTTCTTAGCCTCAAGTAAATGTAGACCTCTCAAAGGGCTCCCCAACCCTTCTTTTCCAGCATTTCTTCTCCCACTTAATAAAATATGTAGACCCCAGATATTGTGCTTGGCACTAGACAGGATGCTAGATAAGAAAGTAGTTTATGGATCTGTGTACATGGTATGTTCTAGAACATTTGGACAACAGAAGAGATGTGGCTGACTGGAAAGACTCAGAGTGAGATTTTCTCAGGGTGTTTACCAAGTGTAAGGGGAGGGTCAGGTATGTCATGTGCTGTCATGTGTGCCCACTTTAAAGTGATTTTTAAGCTACCCTCATAATAATAACAACTAAGATCTTTAAAATCTGTGAAGGGCCTTATGGTATGCAACGCTTCACAAACGTAACTTCAGAAATAACAGGATATTTGGGGGAAGATATCCAGAAGATGTTTGTTTTTGTTACTTTTATCTCTGCTACTAAAATATATGGCTATTGAGCATAAGGTGCTCAGTGTCTACAAGTGTTTTTTTTTTGAGAATTTTGTTTAATGGTGGGGGGGGGACCTGATAACTCTGCAGTGTTGAGGAAATCACCTTGGATAGCATTACTTACCTTTACTGCCCTTGGCAGGTGAACAGTGATATCATACATCACTTCGGGTGCAATTCACACATCCATCCCTAGGTTCTATACAGGGCAGGAGAGGGGTAAATGGAACTTTTATAGAGAACTTGGTGTTGCTCCAATAAGTTATAAATGTGAGTGAGTAGGAGGCTCTGAAGGCTGGTGTTCAGAAGAGTATCATAAATCAAAATTTCTTCAGCTTTGAAAAGTTGTCTGGAGGAAATATATAATACAATTCATCTTTATTCATTTTTTTAAAGGACAGAGGGGGCAGCAGCAATTTATAGAAGCCACAGATATCATTTTGCTCTTGTCTACCATTTTGGGATATGATCAGATTCTGCTGGTGTCATAGTTCAGTAATTCTTGGAGAAGATCCAGGAGAGCCTGGGAGAATGACAAAACCACATTTGTCTTGAAGATGAAAATAGAAATGATAGAATCAAAATTGAGCTGCAGGAATAAAATTCATCTTGAGAAAGTTATGCACAGGCACCTGGCCCATTACTAGGATGCTCTTTGGGATAAAATTGGTTTTAGGAAGCATTTAATGATTTAGTTAAAAATTGATTTTTGACATAGTCACACAAAAATGGTGCACCCATGCCATTTGAAAACTGGTTTGTTGACACCAGCTTCTGTTTTCTCATGAATTATTATCTGTTTACCCTGTTTTTTCCCTCCTACCTTATATTGTCCCCCTTGGCATATCCAAAGTCAATTAAACTGCATTCATATTGGCAGTATCTATACAGGTATTTGTGACCTTTCCATGTTAAAGACCTAGGGGAAGAGTGGTAAGAACATTTCCCTGGATGTTAGGAATCCTAGATTCTAGGTCCTGTTCCACCCCTAATAAGCTCTGTGACCTTGGGTAAGTCACATAGCTTTATTAACCTTCAGTTTTCTCATCTATGAAATGAAGTAAGGCCATCTGATTTTGAAAGTCCCTTCCATGTCTAAAATTATGTTATACTGTCGGCCCTCATTTTTACCAATTTGGAGAAGTAATGAGCTGCTTCTATGACATAGTAGATTAGCCCTCACTGTTTCTACCTAATTGTCATGAGAAGGGACAGAAGCTGGGGTAAGAGGCAGGAATGCAGCTGAGGGAGCTGCCAGTGGGCACAGGTCAATAGCTCTCTGGACTCTGGCTGCCTTCCTGTTGTACATTAGCCCCAGTGCCCAGATGCTCTTGACCATTTGTAGAGATGGCATCTAACCTTGGACTATGGTGTCTTTCAGTGATGCCTTTTGGCTAATGATACCTGAAGACCCTTTTCAAATATATACAGATTCCAGAATTCGATTGTGGGAATGTATTTGCTACTATGGGCAAGGAGTAAGTTCTTTAAGGGTGCCTTAACTATTACCCGTTGCAGAGTTATGAATTCAGAGTTGGTGTTATGAACATCTTTTGCAGTCTACAGAAGCCTCTGGGACCACATGTGAGGGTAATGTGTTTAAATACATGAAATATACAGGATTACAAATAAGCTGATTGAACTGAAATGTAGTTCTGTTCATAAACCCTAGGTTCAGACCACTCTAAGTATCATTTTCCACCAAGACTGTAAACTTCCCAAGACCAGGGACTGTGTCTCTTTTTCACTGATGTGCCCTAGGCACCCAGCACAGTGGATCGTTCAGTCAGGACACTCTAGAGATGCATCCCTGTTCAAAACCATGCTGTTTTGATCCTGTCCCTTCTTTTAAAGTTCCTTGGAGACAGGGGCTTCCCAGGTGGCTTGGTAGAAAAGAATCTGCCTGCCAGTGTAGGAGATGCAAGAGACATGGTTTTGATCCCTGGATCAAGAAGATACCCTGGAGGAGGAAATGGCAATCCACTCCAGTATTCTTGCCTGGGAAATCCCATGGACAGAGGAGCCTGGTGGGCTACAGTCTATGAGGTCGCAAAGAGTCAGACACGACTTAGCGACTAAACAAAAACAATAGCCGGGATTAGGAAAGCTGGCTGTGCCTGATAACTGAAGCTAACATTCTCTTTTATTTGACGTTTGCTTCTTTCTGTCATCTCAGGATGAAAGTGACTTTTTTCCTTTCAAATGGAACTGGGTGATAATATTACTTCTGTATATTTGAAATGGACCTTTAGGGAGCTAATGAATGTGAGTGAAAGAAATGCCATTAGATGTTAACCTGGTAATGACTCCAATATTTTTCTTAAATGTTTATTTCTCTCCACACACACTTCCCTCTGATTTCTGTTGTGTTTTAAAGTTCTTTATGGTAGGAGTACACAAGCTGAACTAAATAATAAGCAGTACTTTGCTGAGGATTTCAATACTTTATTGCTTGATTAGGACCAGTATTTCTTTTTGTCAGAAAGACAAAGACTGACAAAGCATAGTCACTAATATTTATAGAGCATTTTGATGATTGTCAGGGTTGGAAAAAAAGACAGGCATTTGATTAGGTCTCCTAAGTCTTAAAAGTAGCAAATGCTCTCAAGTTGACTTGAGGCTGTTAATTTCACAGAATTTCTAGAACTTAAAAGAGCTTGAATGATAGTGTAATCGGCCTTGATGGTATAATCCAATTTCCACACATTACAATGCTCACAGATTCTCTATGGCTTAAAATTATTCTATTAGTTCTGGTTATTACTCATTCACTCATTGCTTATTTATTTGTTCATTTATTTATTCATCTTTTGATCAATGAGGCAATGTACTATAGTGGATAATAGCTTGTGCTCACGGTAAAATCCTGGCTTCTTCATTATTAACTGTGTGACCTTACTGTCCAAGTTTCAGTGTCCTCATATTTAAGATGGGGCCAGTGAAACTGCCAATTTCACAAATTTTTAAAAGTGATTAAGTGAGATAGAATATATAAAAATCTTACAAGAGTACCTGCTGCATATAAAGGGCTCAATAAATGTCAGCTCCTCTTAAAAATACCCCATAAGGTTGTTAAGAGGATGAAAGAGATGATGAATATAAACTTTTCAGCTAAGTTCCTGGCACACAGAATCCTTCAATAAAGGTAAGTAATATTATTAGGAGATTATATGTATATAGGTAGGCTCTGGGGACAATAAGATGTGTAAGTCACTGAGATTTCTTTTTTTAAAGACTTCCTTTACATTTTATTTATTTCTGGGACATAAACTAGATGAGAGGAACACAACTTAGATTTCCTTCAGGTGCAGAAAGCAGCTATAAAATACTCAACAGAAAAAGAACCAGAAGAGTTCAGAGCCCACTGCAATTTTTTTTTTCAGACCCACTGTTCTGTAATTTGTCCCACAGAAGATAAAGGAATGAACTCATCTTAATTTAGAAGATTCAGACTAGGGAAAGGAAAATGATAAAGGTGACTAAGTAGAGATGGAGAAAAAGTCTTTGAACAGAGACTTGAAAAAAAATATTTCTTTTAGAAAGGTGAACACCTAGAGGCAGATTGACTTGAATCTTATATTAATGAACAGTGTCACTAAAGAGGTATGTTACTGTTTTAGTCACTAAGTCATGTCCAATTCTTTTGCAACCCTATGGACTGTAGCCAACTAGGCTTCTCTGTCCATGGGATTTTCCAGGCAAGAATGCTGGAGTGGGTTGTCATCTCCTTCTTCAGGGGATCTTCCCAACCCACGGATCGAATTTGCATCTCCTGCATTGGTGCTGTGCTCAGTCGTTCAGTTGTGTCTGACTCTTGGCAACCCCATGGACTGTAGCCTGCCAGATTCCTCTGTCTATGGGGATTTTCCAGGCAAGAATACTGGAGTGGATTGCCATGCCCTCCTCCGGGGGATCCTCTAAACCTAGGGATCAAACCCAGGTCTTCTGCATTGCAGGCAGATCCTTTACTGTCTGAGCCACCAGGGAAGGCCCCCTGCCTTGGTAGGTGGATTCTTCACCACTGTGCCACCTGGAAAGTCCACTAAATGCTGCCAAAGTTCCTAGAACTAGGAAGAGGGAAGTACTTGTTGAAATCTCATGGAGGTAAATTTAAGAAAATTAAGAGGATGACTTCCATACTTTAATGATAACATGCTATAGAATTCATCATTTCAAGAAGTGGTACAGTTATAAAAGATCTGGGGAGATGATAATGACATAAGTGCTTTTTTAGATAGCTGAATAAAGGGTGACATCATGGAGGAAAGTCATGTTCTCATGCGGTTTCCTGTGGGACCTTTGGCAGCAAAGTCTACATGGAATGGACTGAAATTCTAATCCGGTATAACCTTGCTTATGCTCCTGTGATTTTTTTCCTGCTGCTGGGTGGGTAGGTCATTGGTTATTAGCCTGCTAAACCTGTGAACTTTAATTACAATTTGGAAAACTTACAAAGAAAATTGTACAGCATTCTCCACTTCAACAGTTCAGTGTGTAAATCTCTCATTCATGGACATTCACGTTTAGGATAAATTTAAAATCATCACAATGCAGCTGAGGTCATATTTTGCTTCCCTCTTAGAGGATGTTGAATTCAATTACTTTTTCCAGTTAACTAATAACCTTAATGAACAAAGAAACCATAAATAATCGGGTTTCTTTAGTCTTTTTTGCAGAGATGTTATTCTCCATCCGTAGTTATTATCTAGGTGACTGTCAAAATTTTCAGTAGTTCTTAAAATCATGGGACATTCCATAGAGGTCTGACCTATAGGTTTACATGATCATTAAATCTTACAAAGAAACATGTATTATTTTACTTATCTCCTGAATCACTAACTGTTTATCTACAAGAATCTTTATCCTCCCAGATATGTATCTTTTTGCATACATTTTTATACTTTCAACCAATTCATTACTTAAAACTTACCTTTGTTTACCTTTAGTTTTACCATTAATTTACCCATATCACTGCAGGTTTTTTAAAAAAAGTATAGTTGCCTTACAATATCATACTAGTTTCAGGTGTATAACATAGCGATTTTATATTTTAATAGATTATACACCATACAAAGTTGTTATAAAATATTGGATTATATTCTGTGTGTGGTACCTTATATTACTGTAGTTTATTTTATAGCTAGTAATTTTGCCTCTTAATCCCTTCTAGTAACTACTGGTTTGTTCTCTGTGAGTCTCTTCCTGTTGTTAGATCTTTTTTTTTAGATTCCATATATAAGTGAAAAATAGAGTATTTGTCTTTTTCTGTCTGGTTTATTTCACTAGGCATAATACCCTCCAGCAAACATATTGTTATAAATGGCGAGATTTCATTCTTTTTTTTGCAGCTAATTAATCCATTGTGTGTGTGTGTGTGTGTGTGTGTGTGTGTATCTCATATTTTTTATCCATTCATCCTTTAAGGGACACTTAGGTTGCTTCCATATCTTGGCAATCATAAATAGTGCTGCTATAAACATTGGAGTGCATAGATCTTTTTGAATTAATGTTTTTGTTTTCTTCAGATAAATAGAAGTAAAATGCTGGATCACATGTTTTCATTTTTTGTGGATGCTCCATATTTTCTATAGTGGCTGCACCAATATACATTCCAGCCAACAATGTAATAGGGTTCCCTTTTCACCCTCTCCTCACCAACACTTGTTAAATCTTACCTTTTTTGATGACAGCCATTCTGGCAGGTGTGAGGTGATCCCTCACTGTGGTTTTGATTTGCATATCCCTAATGATCAGTGATGCCCAGCATCTTTTCATCTGCCATTGTACCTCATTTTGTTTCCCTGTATAAATTTTGGTATTTACTTCCATTTAGCTATGTCAGTATACTTCTCACTGCTGTTGCTGCTGCTGCTAAGTCGCTTCAGTCGTGTCCGACTCTGTGTGGTCCCATAGACGGCAGCCCACCAGGCTCCGCCGTCCCTGGGATTCTCCAGGCAAGAATACTGGAGTGGGTTGCCATTTCCTTCTCCAGTGCAAGAAAGAGAAAAGTGAAAGTGAAGTCGCTCAGTCGTGTCCGACTCTTAGCGACCCCATGGACTGTAGCCTACCAGGCTCCTCCGTCCATGGGATTTTCCAGGCAAGAGTCCTGGAGTGGGGTGCCATTGCCTTCTCCGATACTTCTCACTGCCATGCTCTTTTTGTTTAGTGTTGGATTTCTCCCTGAGAAATAAGGGCGAGAAGCATGTTTGCTTTTCCTCTACCTTTCAATATCCTCAGTATGGCTTTCTAATGTTTTGTGGCCTGTTTGTGTGATCACTAACTGGCAGGATCTGCAGAGCTTATTCTAGAAATTCATTTTTCTGAGTGGATTTTCTGCTGTGGCTCTTTTCCATTCTTTGCATGAACTGTTTACATCTAAGGAAATTGCTTCTAAGTACTACTCATTCAGAACTTTAACAGACTGAATTCTAGAAACTTCTAGGCAGGAGAGGGAGTTTTAAGATATTTTAAGTTTCCTTATAATCTAGCATTGTTAAAGTAATAAAAAAAAAAAAGATGACAAAATAGACTATCCATGTAGATTTCACTTTTTTGTGTCAAAAGAAAAAAAAAGATAAAAAATAGCTCTTATTTTCCACATTTCTAACCAATTCTATATGTTAATTTGTCAGCCTTTGATTGGGGCTTACATGGAGTGTCTCGGCCCGGCAAGCACCCTTACAATGTTATTTGTTGAGATTCTTCTCAGAGGCTGACATCTGATGTTTATGTTTCCCAATAAGGTGCTTATATATGTAGAATAAGCAAACACAAACATGGGAAATATGTGGGCCCCAAATGCTGCCCACATTTGTTTCTGGCATGAGCCCATTTACTTGAAATTATCAAAAGTCCAATTATTAGAAAAATATTTTCTCATGAAGTTGATTAAAGTTCAGGTAACAATTAACATTCAATAACATTAGACTGGTTTAAAATGAAGTCTGGCCACCAACTGTTGGTCCAGTTTCCCAACTTTCTTGGAAAATGCCCCTATTCGTTTTTTATGCTTTTATTCATCCACTTAACTACGTGCCTGACATGTGTCATGGCTTTGTAATTCCTGCCCAAATTGAAAAAAGATAAAATTTATACCACCACTTTAAACAGACACTGAGAGTCAATCTGCCAGCAGAAAATGGAAGAATTTCCATTATTTGGAAGGATGATAAATTGCATGCAGACAAACAGTGGTCTATACCTGCTAAAACCTCTAAATTAAAACAGCCCTTTCAACCTGAAATCATTTTGGAAGCTATTTATTTTTCACTCTAAGTTGCCTTTGGGTCAGGCTTAAGCTGTCCTCAAGCTGGACAGCTGCCCATCATCATCAGTAAGCTGCTTACTGCGTCAGAGATTGAGTGCAGCTCAGGGGAGCCTGTGAAGTGACGGTCTTCCCAGTAAGGGGCTGTAGACAGTGTTACAGAACAGAAGAATCTCTGTGATGTTACTGACGGGAGATGATGACTTTGAATGCACTCCAGTTGGATCAGTGAATCAGAGGACCCCACAGCGGACTGGAGGGGCTTTCTCTCCTGCAAGGAGGCTCTGGGTGAATGTGCCGTGAATACTGGAGGCTGGCCTGGGAGCCTCAGTGGACATTCTGTTTGACTTATACTTACAAACTTGTCTGATTTCCTTTTTAATTATTTAATCATAGTAAACACAGTTGTTTTATAATCTGTTTCTGATCGTTCCAGTTATCTGGTGTCTGTGTCTGTGTTTTATACGTTCATTTTTATGTGGTATCTTGCTGCTGCTTTTTTTTTTTTTTAACACGGTTTCTCTTCTTAATTGAATGAAAGATTCTTTAAATTCTAGAGTGCTTTACAGTTTTCAAAAGTTTTACACATATGATTTCATGTAATCCCATAATAACCCTTTTCCCCCACCTCTGTATTATCCCCTGCCCTCTTCCTACTGCATCTGTGAATCTGCTTCTTTTTTTTGTTATGTTCACTAGTTTCACAGGCTTGACTTTTGTAAACCACTGATTTTAATGTTAACTATAGCATTATTTGGGCTAAGTTGGCTATACTTGGACTAAGCTGTGTTACCTTCTCCACAATGAGAAAGTTACAGGAGGATTTTTCTTCAAGAATTTTTACCTTTCATTATTTTACAATATTGTGAAAGGGGTTTGATTAAATTAACAGTGGATTTTTAAAAAGTAAATAAATCTTTCACCAACAGGATAGAACACTAAACATGCATTAAAAATTATGTTTGAAGATTGTTTCATTATGGAGGCAGTGTTTGTGAAGTTATTAATTGAAAAAACTTTACCAAATAATATCGCTGTATGATTGCATCAGTGTAGAAAGAAAATGAGTAAAGTGCACATTTCCTTTTTACAGTTCTATGTACTTCCATGTGTTGTACAGGAGTCATGTATCATTTTTACATTCAGAAATCAAATGGTATTTAAATATTACTTTCTAACACTATCCCTATTTTTCTAGGTGAAACATATGCTTTTCTTTCTGAATACATGTTGTTTAGTGATATTACATTTTTATCTGTAAATTGCTTCCCTTAAACAATTAAAAAACATACCTGTCTTATGGTTTAGTTGCTAAGTCGTGTCCATCTCTTGCAACCCCATGGGCTGTAGCTCCCCAGGCTCCTCTGTCTGTGGGGTTCTTCCAGGCAAGAATGCTGGCGTGGGTTGCCATTTCCTCCTTCAGGGATCTTCTCGACCCAGGGATCAAACCTCGGTCTCCTGCATTGCAGGCAGATTCTTTACCAACTGAGCCACCAGGGAAGCCCCAGTGTTATTGAGGGGATCAAAGGAGATAATTCATGTAAAGCAATTAGTACTACGTCTTATATACACTCAGTAAGTGCTGTTTTATGATCCTATTTTGTGTCTTAAAATTTTGGGGAATGGATATGCTTTTGGAGGGGAAAAAGTTGAGTGGCAGAGTGACTTTTTGGGTAATCACTTACCTCCATTGCCCTTAGAAGGGGGTCATCTCTTGCAAGTGAGTCCCCATCTTTTCATATGGGAGGTAAGGTTGTCCCCATGAGACCTGAAGAACATAGAAATTGAAAAAGCTTTTTTTTAAAGGACAAATATCTTCCTTGGAGTGCCATAAGAGTTTCAGAGTCCAGATTCTCGCGCACATACCTATACTCCCGCTGCCCAACATACTCCATTGAAAGGTGCTACCTCTGCAAAGGAGATGACAAATACACAATTCATGGGAGATTATTCAAAACCCATCTATTTTTGTCTTCAATTGTCTCTTAAAAATTTATTCATAGAGGTTAGCTTTTTTTCCTGTCACTGGATTACTTTTCTTTTCCCTCATAAATAATGGATATTTTAAGTATAAAAACACATTTTCAATTCAGAAACTTCTAGTGTCCGGTTCAAGACATTAATCAGCTCTTCATTTTTCATTCAAAGGAAGGCTTCTCCGTGCTTCTTCTAGTTCACACTGAAGTCCTGATCTGGCAGACGGCTCCCCATGGAGAAGGAACTGGCAACCCACTCCAGTGTTCTTGCCTGGAGAATCCATGGACGGAGGAACCTGGCGGGCTACAGTCCATGGGGTCGCAAGAGTCAGACACAACTTAGTGACTAAACCACCACCACCTCTGGGGAAGTGGCTGTGCTGGTCTTTTCCTCACACCTCTACACATACTTTTTAGACATGGCCAGGACTGGGGATGGGGAGGAAAGAAGAGATCAAGGGATGGCATAGGAAGTTCCTACTATGCTGGTGTCTGGCATCCTCTCTGGTTTTTGTTTCTGTTTCCTTTTTTCAGTATTGAGAAGATATTTAATTTGTGAAATTTTTTATGTAAGATTAAAAAAAAATTTTATGCAATTTTAAAAGTTACTTTCCATTTACAGTTACTACAAAATATTGACTGTCTTCCTCATATTATATGATATATCCTTGAGCCAATCTTTTTTTTTTAGTTCCCCCGAAGTTTTTATTCTATTGTATATGTTGAACTTTGGAACAGAATTTGTTTTGTCTTATGGTTTAACATTGTCAGTTTATCACTCATACTTTGATAAAAGTGCTCTTTCAGTTTTCACATTTCTAAAATTTCCCTCAATATGCTTTTACTTCAATATAAGACTCTTCTATCATCAATACTATTGCATGACCACTCTTATCTTAGATGCTGACTATATTCAACTTATTGTAACCTTGAGCCTATCTTACACCCAGTAGTTTATACCTCCCACTCCCCCACCCTAATATGAACCTCCACCCTTCCATTTTTAACCACTAGCTTGTTCTTTGTATCTGTGAGTCTGCTGCTTTTATGTTAACTAGTTTGTTGTATTCTTTAGATTACACATGTAAGTGATATCATACAGTATTTGTCTTTTTATGTCTGACTTATTTCACTTAGCATGATACCCTCCAAGTCCATTTATGTTGTTGTAAATAGCAAAATTTCATTCTTTTTTATGACTGAGCAGTATTCAATTGTGTGTGTATATGTGTGTGTGTGTATTCCACATATTCTCTATCCATTCAACTATTGTACAGAAGTTGGATGAGACATTTGATGAGGCCAGCTGCTTCTCCCAACCCTCTGCTTTGGTCCATGCCACACACAGGCCCTTGATGGTAGGGTATTCTCACGTTCCCAGTTGTCCTCTTGGGCCAGGCTGACTCTCCGTATGGTCCACATTTGGACCATGACTGACTGACTTCAACATAGGTGATAGTGTGTTAATTTAACAAGCAGGGTGCTATTTTCAGTGTACCTTGACTACAAGGAACCTTTCTCAGGTTCTCAAAGCTCAGTTAAAGCTCCAGTACCCTTGAAATGAGGGACTTGGCAGCCCCCAGCCTTCCCTATTCCAAGGGTTCAGTTTCATAGCTTGTATTTCTCCAGTGATCTCCTCTTAAAAACTCCTCTATCACATTCTAATCTCTTTTTAGATTCTTGACCTAGCTGACAGGTCCCAAAGTGGTAGAAATATATGTTGACTAAATATTATTATTTTAGGAAATGGTGGAGAACACCAGTAGGACATGTGAGTTGAGAGGAGTAGTACTCCCCAGGACTTGGAAAGCCAGTGGGAGGTCAGATACTTAGAAGTAGAATCACATATTTAAGAACACAGATAAGCCGGGATGTACATCTTAGCTCTTCCACTGACCATCTATAACATTGGGCAGGTAAATTAATGTCATATTTCTCATCTGTAATATTGGGATAGCAATAGTACCTGTCTCATAGGCTGTTGTGAGAATTAAATGAGATAATGCATATATAAAGAACTAGCACAGTGTCTGGTATGTGGCCAATAAATAAATATGATCAAAATATCATGATCATGCCCATGTGACTTTATGACTTTAAAGCTGTTTCAGGCAACATCTCAAAGGCTCTGTGCCTCTGAAAGCTACCCTCTCCATATATACTCTGCTGGCCTTGTCATCTGTATTTCCCATTATATGGAGTGAAATGCTCCATCCAGTTTTCAGGCTGAGGTAATACCTGGGAGTTGATGAGTTGATTCAGACAGAGTCTGAAGCCTGGTTTATTATCTCAAGACTATAATCTCCATGGGAACACAAATTCCTATCTGAATCTGCACCCCCTCTCCCCCGTTTCCAGCTATAATCCATGTAATTCTGTTCTCAGCCTTGATGCTAAAAATGACCTTGGATAACTTTTCCACTCTGCTTTTTTGCATTCTGTCTCACTGTCTAGTTCGATGCCACATTGATTTGAGTAAGATGACAGCTTTGTCATTTTGAGAAAAAAATTTTACATGTTTCCATAATGCTCTTTCTAAAGCTCAAAGCAATTTTGTCATTAAATCCTGAGTGCTCTCTTTAGTCCATTTCAAGATAGCTTTCCCAGAGCCAGATGAAAGACTTCAAAATGACTTCTGACAACTATCAAATGACAATGGCATTCTTGCCACCATGTTGTTTTTAATCTATAAGAAAAAGGTGACAGGCTTTGAAGAGACAGTATAACCAGTTTGACTAGAGAATTGCTAATTTTGTAAGGTTTTTAAATCCCTCAGATTATTATTTTGAATTCTTTCTTTTGAGGTTTTGCTTCCTAACTTCTTTAACACATAGTTGGGGAGCAGGGATTATATTAGTTTTTTCATTTTCAAATAATCAGAACTCAACATCTGTTGACCCTAAATTGGACCACCCTATATCTGGATCACTGTGTGTGTGTGTGAGTCCTCGGTTGTGTCCAACTCTTTGCGACCCCATGGACTATATAGTCCATGGAATTCTCCAGACCAGAATGCTGGAATGGGTAGCCTTTCCCTTCTCCAGGGGACCTTCCCAACCCAGGGATCGAACCCAGGTCTCCTGCATTGCAGGCAGATTCTTTACCAGCTGAGTCACAAGGGAAACCCAAGAAGACTAGAGTGGGTAGCCTATCCCTTCTCCAGCAGATCTTCCCCACCCAGGAATCAAACCAAGGTCTCCTACACTGCAGGTGGATTCTTTACCAACTGAGCTATCAGGGAAGCCCTTTTGGATCACTGGTATGGCAGAAATATCTCATTTTTATATTAATGGAATGTTAGGTCCATGAATCAAGGCAAATTGGAAGTGGTCAAACAGGAGATGGCAAGAGTGAACGTCGACATTCTAGGAATCAGCGAACTAAGATGGACTGGAATGGGTGAATTTAACTCAGATGACCATTATATCTACTACTGTGGGCAAGAATCCCTTAGAAGAAATGAAGTAGCCATGATGGTCAACAAAAGAGTCTGAAAGGCAGTACTTGGATGCAATCTCAAAAACCATAGAATGATCTCTGTTCGTTTACAAGGCAAACCATTCAATATCACAGTAATCCAAGTCTATGCCCCGACCAGTAATGCCAAAGAAGCTGAAGTTGAACGGTTCTGGGAAAACCTACAAGACCTTCTAGAACTAACACCCAAAAAAGATGTCCTTTTCATTATAGGAGACTGGAACGCAAAAGTAGGAAGTCAAGAAACACCTGGAGTGACAGGCAAATTTGGCCTTGGAGTACAGAATGAAGCAAGGCAAAGGCTAATAGAGTTTTGCCAAGAGAATGCACTGGTAATAGCAGACACCCTCTTCCAGCAACACAAGAGAAGACTCTACAAGTGGACATCACCAGATGGTCAACACTGAAATCAGATTGATTATATTCTTTGCAGCCAAAGATGGAGAAGCTCTATACAGTAAGCAAAAACAAGACCAGAAGCAGACTGTGGCTCAGATTATGAACTGCTTATTGCCATATTCAGACTTAAATTGAAGAAAGTAGGGAAAACCACTAGTACATTCAGGTATGACCTAGATCAAATCCCTTGTGAGTATACAGTGGGAGTGACAAGTAGATTTAAGGGACTAGATCTGATAGACAGAGTGCCTGATGAACTATGGACAGAGGTTCGTGACATTGTACAGGAGACAGGGATCAAGCAAATCTCCATGGAAAAGAAATGCAAAAAAGCAAAATGGCTGTCTGAGGAGGCCTTACAGATAGCTGGGAAGAGAAGAGAAGTGAAAAGCAAAGGAGAAAAGGAAAGATATTCCCATCTGAATGCAGAGTTCCAAAGAATCGCAAGGAGAGATAAGAAAGCCTTCCTCAGCAATCAGTGCAAAGAAATAGAGGAAAACAACAGATTTGGAAAGACTAGAGATCTCTTCAAGAAAACTAGAGATACCAAAGGAACATTTCATGCAAAGATAGGCTTGATAAAGGACAGAAATGGTATGGACCTAACAGAAGCAGAAGATATTAAGAAGAGGTGGCAAGAATACACAGAAGAACTATACAAAAAAGATCTTCACGACCCAGATAATCACGATGGTGTGATCACTCACCTAGAGCCAAACATCCTGGAATGTGAAGTCAAGTGGGCCTTAGAAAGCATCACTACGAACAAAGCTAGTGGAGGTGATGGAATTCCAGTTGAGCTATTTCAAATCCTGAAAGATGATGCTGTGAAAGTGCTGCATTCGATATGCCAGCAAATTTGGAAAACTCAGCAGTGGCCACAGGACTGGAAAAGGTCAGTTTTCATTCTAATCCCAAAGAAAGGCAATGCCAAAGAATGCTCAAACTACTGCACAATTGCACTCATCTCACATGGTAGTAAAGTAATGCTCAAAATTCTCCAAGCCAGGCTTCAGCAACACATGAACCATGAACTTCCAGATGTTCAAGCTGGTTTTAGAAAAGGCAGAGGAACCAGAGATCAAATTGCCAATATCCGCTGGATCATTGAAAAAGCAAGAGAGTTCCAGAAAAACATCTATTTCTGCTTTATTGACTATGCCAAAGCCTTTGACTGTGTGGATCACAATAAACTGTGGAAAAATTCTGAAAGAGATGGGAATACCAGACCATTTGACCTGTCTCTTGAGAAACCTGTATGCAGGTCAGGAAGCAACAGTTAGAACTGGACATGGAACAACAGACTGGTTCCAAATAGGAAAAGGAGTACGTCAAGGCTGTATATTGTCACCCTGCTTATTTAACTTATATGCAGAGTACATCATGAGAAACGCTGGGCTGGAAGAAACACAAGCTGGAATCAAGATTGCCGGGAGAAATATCAATAACCTCAGATATGCAGATGACACCACCCTTATGGCAGAAAGTGAAGAAGAACTAAAGAGCCTCTTGATGAAAGTGAAAGAGGAGAGTGAAAAAGTTGGCTTAAACCTCAACATTCAGAAAACTAAGATCATGGCATCTGGTCCCATCACTTCATGGGAAATAGATGGGGAAATAGTGGAAACAGTGTCAGACTTTATTTTGGGGGGCTCCAAAATCACTGCTGATGGTGATTGCAGCCATGAAATTAAAAGACGCTTACTCCTTGGAAGGAAGGCTATGGCCAACCTAGATGGCAAAGTAACATCTCTGCTTTTAAATATGCTAACAAAAGTCTGTCTAGTCAAGGCTATGGTTTTTCCAGTGGTCATGTATGGATATGAGAGTTGGAGGGTGAAGAAAGCTGAGCGCTGAAGAATTGATGCTTTTGAACTGTGGTATTGGAGAAGACTCTTGAGAGTCCCTTGGACTGCAAGGAGATCCAATCAATCCATCCTAAAGGAGAGCAATCCTGGGTGTTCATTGGTAGGACTGATGTTGAAGCTGAAACTCCAATACTTTGGCCACCTCATGCAAAGAGTTGACTCATTGGAAAAGACCCTGATGCTGGGAAGGATTGGGGGCAGGAGGAGAAGGGGATGACAGAGGATGAGATGGTTGGATGGCATCACTGACTTGATGGACATGGGTTTGGGTAGACCCCGGGAGTTGGTGATGGACAGAGAGGCCTGGCGTGCTGCAATTCATGGGGTCGCAAAGAGTTGGACACGACTGAGCGACTGAACTGAACTGATCTGGTAGTTAATAGATGTGATGGTTTGTCTTTTTCTTAAATATCTGAAAAAATGCCTTTAAACTACTGTTCCTCTTTAACTTTGGCTGATAGAACTGTACATTTAAATTTTTGCTTGAGTATTTAAAATATATATTTCAGGTTTGTACCTATGCATGGACCAAGCTATTTGAAATTGCTCACATGTTTTCTTCATTATTTCATTGATGTGTAGACAAAGAACCTGAGCATCTCAGTGCACTGCACTTGTCTCTGTTATGTGGATAGTGTAATCTATTAATTAAAAGCAAACTATGATGGTACCACCACTTTCATGGGATTTCATAGAGGGTGGTGAATAAGATTTATGAAATATAGCTATCTTGTACGTGTAAATCATTTATAGATGAGTGGCACTTATTCATCTTAAATGTTTAACTCTATTTCGTGTTAAGAGTGTAGAAATGATGCTCAAAAATCCCTAATGTTTGGAATCTGGTTTGATCCAGTGAAGAACTCTAAAATTCTATCCTTATACCCATGTCTCTCGTGCAAGAAGGTTTCTGCAAATAAAAAGAGGGAAACAAAAGGTTGCAAAATTGAGTGGGAGGTGACATAATACTTAGCAACTTTTTTGCAAGACAGTAATACTTAGAATGATTAATTTTTTTCTGATTTTGTCCCACAGCGTTTCTACCACGGTATGCCTAGGAGTGGTTTTCGTTGCATCTACCCTGCTTGAATTTTATGACGTTTCTTGACTCTGTGGCTTGAAGTTTTTACTCATTTTGGAACAGTTATTGGATAGTGTCTCCTCAAATCTTGGTTCTTTCCCCTCTGGCCAGGATGTATCTGTGCCTCCTGGGAATCTAGTTATGTTCACACACCACCTTCTCATTATGCCCCTCAGTTCTCTTATTCTTTTTTCTATAATTTCCAATCCTTTTTCCCTGTGCACTTTAATCTGTCTATCCAATTCACTAATATTTTCTTCACCTGTATCCAGTTTGATGCTTTTTTGTGCCCATTTGTTTGCTGTACTAATATTGAAGAACATGGCAGGGGCTTCCCAGGTGGCTCAGTGGTAAAGAAGCCACCTGCCAGTGCAGGAGACATGGGTTCGATCCCTGGGTCAGGAATATTCCCTGGAGAAAGAAATGGCAACCCATTTCAGTTTTCTTGCCTGGGAAAGCCGTTGGGTAGAGGAGTCTGGTGGGCTCCAGGTCCATGAGGTTGTGAAAGAGTTGGACATGACTTAGCGACTAAACAGCAACACTACATGGCAAGCACTATTTTATGCATTGGAGATGTGTTAGTGAAAAAAAAAGACAGACAAATATTCTCTCCTTGTGAAACTTACATTGTTGTGGAGGGAGACAGAGAATAAACAAAAATATAATAAGTATAATATATAGTATTTTTAAAAGATATTAAGTACTATGAAAAAAATAGAGCAGAGTAACTGTAGCAGATCTCATTAAGAAAGTGGCGTTTGAGCAAAGGCTTTATGGAGGTGAGAGAGTGAGTGACAAGGGGACAGCCTGTGCAAAGACTGTTTTAACAGGATCATTCTGGCTGCTATTGAGAAAATATTATAAGAAGCAAGACTGGGAATGCTAACTAACTAGGGGATATTGAAACGATCCTGGTTCTGGCCAGGGTGGGAGCAGAGGAGGTGGTGGGAAGGAATTGAATTCTGGAAATATTTTGACTGTAGGATCAATCAATGTGTGAATGGACTAGATGTATAATATGAGAAAGAAATGTCAGGGTTTGATGCCAACCTTTGCTGCCAGTAGCTGAGATGGAGATAAGGTGTGATGGGAAGTCAGAAGTTCAGTTTGGGGTACATTCAAGTGCTGATGCAATTAGGCAAGCCACCACACTCTCAAACACTTCACCCAGTTTTATTTACTCATTGATCTTACACTTTTTTCACATGGTTTTATTATCTGTTTCTCCTATTAGGATATGAGCTACAAGAAAGTAGGCTTCTTTTCCAACTTACTTCCTATTTGACCCTAGAATATTGCTTGACAAAATCATATGCTCTATAAATACTTGTTGAATGAATTAATGAATGCATATGGTTTTCCAAATTTGCAAAGTGAGCATATTGATATTTATACTGCCTAGTTCTTCAGGATAGTTGTGGGGGTTAGATACTATGTAAGAATACATAGACTTCAGGCATAACATAGACAAAAGTGCCTCTATATATCTGTGACTTTCCAAATTAATGCTGACATCTATATGACTCGGGAAGCAGTCTAGCATAGTGATTAAAAGCCTGCACTTTGGAGTCAGTGAGACTGGTTTGAATCTCAGTGGAGCTATTTTCTAGTTGAATGACTTTGGGAAAATTACTTAATCTCTCTGTGCCTCCATTTCTTCTGCAACTTGGGAATAATAATATTATCCTCTTAGGTTTGTTGTGACTATTCAATGAAATTATGCTCATAAAGGGTGTGGGAGACATAGTAAGTGCTCCAAAGTCAGAGTTATTATTATTATTCTGTCTTCTGGTTGATATATCCGACTGAATATTCATAATGTTTTAAAACATCCCTATTGTTTCCTTTTTTTATGTCTTTTGTGCAGACCTCAGGCCCATTGCATTTTGTTTTTGCATTTAATAGGACTTCCCTTTGATCAGCTTTTTTCTTCCCAAATTAACTCCATATTGCACATTTTGGATGATGACTTTTTTCCTGGGGACTAAGGATACATGAAAAAGGTAGTTAGGGGAGAAAGTAGCCAGATATATTAAGCAATAAAAGTGAGCAGAAAGCAATTACCTGACTTTGGACTTAGGTTTTAGGAGCTTTCATCCCCAAACCAGTAAACATGCTAGACTTTTTATCTGTAGGAAAGAGAAGTCCTGAAGGTGAAGTTCTGTCTGCTTCCTTTACACGATTACGGATGGGGAAATCGATCCAGTGCTACAATAGCACCGAAGGAATAGATGCAACGTGAATATTCTCACTGTGATTGTCTAACTTGTGACCCTCCCCTGTGCTCTTTCTCAGAAGGTTGTCTCATTAACCTTGTCTTACAAACCTATAATGAGTGAGTGAGTGGAGGTGAGAGAAAGGAGGAGGGGGACGGGAAGTGAAGGTTGATACATTGTCGAGGGTGAACCTTACTCTAAGCGGGGCTCCTCCCCAATGGGAGCCTGCCTGAAAATGCATGT
Source organism: Giraffa tippelskirchi (assembly GCF_054371585.1). Classification (NCBI taxonomy): domain Eukaryota; kingdom Metazoa; phylum Chordata; class Mammalia; order Artiodactyla; family Giraffidae; genus Giraffa; species Giraffa tippelskirchi. The sequence continues at coordinate 32,109,857 of NC_137286.1, read as the reverse complement.
TAGACCTTTTCCTGGAGGATAAGCTATAAACGGACAGTTACAGCTGCATTAAATGACTAACAACTACCTTCAATGACACTCTGTCCTTTCTCTGGAGATCTTTTTTTTTTTTTGCTTTAAAATTTGGGGTAGTAAAACCATATACAATGTGCTGTGTAAATGAAGTAGTAAAAGTAACTTAGGCATACGGCAGTGTGGTGGAAAGTAATGCGTATCACACATGCTCTTTGGCATCTTTTAAGAAGGTCTCTGTCAAAAAGCTTTAGAATTTAGACAGAATGGTGTTGTGTCCCTGTAAGTGGTATTCTGGGGAACTCCCTAGTGGGATTCTAAGCATTTCTCAGGTGCCCAAAGAAGACAGACTCAGGACTGGGACAGGTGCTCACAGTGGGGCAGTGGTGCCCCTAGGTGAGGCTGGCTCTGTGGCTCCTGAGTCTGCCTGTCCATCATGTCCTGGATGGTAATGAAGTTGTCTGGACAAAATGAGGTCAGCTAAGGTGTTAAAAAAAAAAACCAAACAAACCCCACAAAACCCAGCACTGCAGAGTGATACAACAGATGGCGTTATGCCAAAGGACAGACAAAGTTCCTACCCTGAGGCGCCACTGCCCCGGGAGGGGAGCACAGGAAACAGATCAAACACCAGCTTGCCCTGTGCTCATTAAAGTTAAAAACCTTGACAGGGACTAGAGAGATGCACGGTGATCCAAGGAGACAATTTTATCTTCAACTCTGAATTTCTTGACTTCTCTTGTCATGGGATAGGTACTCAGTGTTACCTGCGTAAAATATATAGAAGAATGTCGCCTATGTTGGCTACATGTTAGGCACAGGAACTCAAGACCCCCTCTGCCCCTGCACTTTTCCTCCCATCCTCTGACCCCAACCTACCCATTTTACTAAGACAAAGGCAAATCATCATAGAGTTCCATTGATTTGACACAGAGGTAGTTGGCAGTCCTGTATTTCTGCTATTTACTTAGGACAGTGATGACTTTTGGGGGTTCCAGAGCTCATGTTGTTTGGCTGAAAGAGAAAATGGTCATTATGCTGACTCCTCCTAAAGACCTGATTGTGGTTCACTTGGGATCAAAGACCCATGGGTTCTATGAACTCTGTGGAATGGCACACAGTATTTCAGTGTATGGGTATGTTTGAATTTTCCTGGAGAGTTTTCAGCTTTCAGTTATATTTTCACATGTGCCTATAAACCTGTAAGTATAAATGACTCTCATTTGCATACCTCTACACATCCCGTTCTGCCCATTCAAATCCTACCCATTTCCAAAATGAAATCTCATTGTTCTCAAACCTTTCTTAACTATTCCTGCTCACAGGGAATTCTCCCACCTCACAACTTCACCAATGGAAAAAAACAATCACAACTGTATTAAGTGCCCCCAAAGAGAGTTTCTTAGGGTGTTAGGAGTATGAGAGGGAGATGCGATGCTGTGTTTGGGGGAGGGGAGGTCAGGAGAGGCTCCCTGGGGAAGTGATGCATGAGCTGAGATCTGGAGGCCAGCAGGGCAAGAGGCAAAGAGGAAACCTGAAGAGTAGAGGCTTCATGCGCATATTAAATTGATGAGTGAAGCTGATTTGGTTCTTGTTGTTTGAAGAAATTTTCAGATATTCTTTGTGATAATGATCATTTCACGTGGGCATATAAAAACCAGGGCAGGGGACTAAGGCTAGAGCCCAAGAATCTTGCCTAAAATTCTCTGTGTGGATTCTGCCAGCTCAAGGGTAACATCTCTGAAACTGGGACTGTTTGGAGATTGTGTTTTCTTGTTAAGTTTGTAGTTTCTTTGAGGTAAACGTCCACACCCCACTCCTGAGATTTTGAATTATTTCAATGGATCAGGCCCAGACATTGATGTTTTCAAACAGCTTCTCAAGTGGTTTTAATGAGAAGCCAATGTTGAGAACTCCTATTACAAGGCCATCAAGAAAATACTGGCAGGATTTTAAAAAAATGATAATATTCAGTGTTGACAATGGCATGAGGAATGGAAACACACACATGAGAGTTTGAAATACTATGAACTTTCTGAAACGCCATTGGAAATAAATTTCAAACACTTAAACTTTTGGAATACTTTGTTTTCCACCTACCAGGTCCACTTAAAGGGATTTATGCTTAAGAAATTATCAGGTTTATGGATCAAGACTTTATAAATGTTGTTCTTCAGAGTGTTTCTATGGCACAGGTTAATTGGAAACCATTTAAAAAAACTGACAATAGTCAACTAGTTAAATAATTGGTATCAGTTTCCTTTATAATGAAATACAACTCTTATAGATGATAGAACAAAATGCTTGGTGATGGGAAAGTGTTCAAGAAATATCATAGAATGGGAAAAACAAGTACAAATTGTTAAATACAATGCTTGCATTAAAGAAAAAAATGGAAAAACATTTTATTTAGCTGTATCCCTATTAAATTGCAGATCTTTTTTAAAGTTGTTTTTGCTTGTCTGAATTCTCTAAAGTCTTTACGTAAGCATGTATTATTTTCATTAAGAAAAGTTACAGTTTTAACGTGAATATTAGTAGAGGAACATAGGCATTATTATTAATAGAAGGACAAATGGGTTACCCCCTCAGGCATACCTCAAAGGACATATGAAAGAGAAATCTCAACTGGGCTGAATACCAGGCAAGCTGGGTGCTTGACCAGCATGCAAATATTGGATTCCTTGTTTGTCAAATTCCCTAGGGAGCTCTGAGGTAATAACTAGCAAGCTTTTGGGAATTCCCAGCAGATGTAGCCTTTTGGTATCTCAGTGGTCTTAGTTATTGTTCATATCTTTCCCTAAGTCTCATTTTTTTCTGATAAAGTTTCAGAGCATCTCAGCTAACTTGAATTTATTTTAAGGAATCAAGGCAAAGAAAGTCCTGCATCTCTGCCTGATAAGGATGAATTAGCTTGTGGTTTGGAGCTCAATGGTAGCTACACTGTCAGGCCTCATTGACAACTAGAAAGCCACCAGGACCCAAGCTAGAGTACGGACACCTGGCCTGGAAACAGGTGTCTGAGCTCCCTCTGTTGATTATGTCATGGTCACTCAGCTACTTAAGGCTACTCTGCATTCACTCCAGCCTGGAAATCATGTGGCTTCTGGTTTGCTGCTGTTGTTCAGTCGCTAAGTTATGTCTGCCTCTTTGCGACCCTATGGACTGCAGCATGCCAGGCTTCCCTGTCCTTCACTATCTCCCGGAGTTCGCCCAGATTCACGTCCCTTGAGTTGGTGATGCCATCCAACTATCTCATCCTCTGTCACCCTCTTCTCCTCCTCCTCCTCCTGCCTTCAATTTTTCCAAACATCAGGGTCTTTTCCAATGAGTCAGCTCTGTTTAGTCGACTTCTTCTTACCTATTTCTTTTTTTCTGCATGGTTTCCTGTGCTCCATTTGCTTCTGTTGTCTCTTTTCTCTCTTCATCTCTTGCTCCTCCTGCTCTTTCTACTGAATCTCTCTTTCAGCTTCTAGTACTGAACACTGGGCTCAGTCATCCTGCTAGAGCCCCTCAGGCACCTAACACCTGCCTAGAAGCATCTGCCTTTGGGTCAGACATTCTTCCATCATCTTGTCCTGTGTGGTCAGGGCAGTGGGACATATGCTACTGAGTGTGGGCTGTGTTTTCATAGAGGTGTTACTGAGCACTTGCTGTGTGCCAGTTCCGCACTGTCCTCTCAGAAGCAGTTGTGGCTGTGGCAGACCCTCAGAGCATTTATAGAACCGTCTCTGCTATTTCCTTGTAGCCAGTTTCGGCATTTGGACGTGAGTGGAGTGGCTTATTGACTCAAGAAGGAATGAGCACCTACTGTATAGCACAGGAAACTCTACTCTGCGGTGACCTAAATGGGAAGGCGATCCAGAAAAGAGGGGACACATGTATACGTATAGTGATTCACTTCGTTGTACAGTAGAAACTAACATCACACTATAAAGCAATTAAACTCCAATAAAAAACAATAAAAAAGAAGAGAACAGCCACTGAAGAGAGGAGCCAAGGTTCTCTCTGGAACTCTCTCCTCCCTATTTGTTGAGCCTAGCGGACTGATTCTTCCCAGGGAGAGGCTGACAAACCACTTCCTGCTCATCTGCACGGTGGCCTCGCTCAATCCTGGGATCAAACACTCCTGTGTGTGGTTCTTTCCTTCCAATATTTCATTGATTTGATGATGGGAATAATTAAGAGACTTTCCCCCTCTTGCATTTATATTTAGTACATTTTAATATAAAATATTTAGTATATTTTAATACAAATCATTTTAATTGCACATTTCTGTTCTAGCATGACCCTAATCATTTGGAGGGCTGAGGCATGGTTCTTTCTTTGGGGCTCTCAGGCCTGTTGACACCAGCATGAGGTGGGCATGTGACAGACAGATGAACTGAGAGGCCCACTGCCCAGAAGATGGAACTGCCCATGGAAAACAGATAGCAGTGCCCTCTCTCTATACTTCCCTTTTCTTGTCCAGACCTTATAAATCCAATTCCTTCTTTGGGGAAGTGATACCCTCTTCATCTTGAAAATTGGAGGCTCAAAAATTCAGTGCCTCATTATCAAATCTCAGTCCAGAACCTGTGCTTTTGACCTTGAAGCCTGGATTTTTATTAGAGCTGGGCTTCTTGCTGCTCAGGGATTGAAGCCTGTGGAACCCACCTCTCTTCTCTGAATTGACGCCACCTTTGGCTGTGGTCCAAGCATCCTCAGAAGAGCTCCTAATATAGAAGCCAAGGCCAGATTTCTTGTGTGGGAAACTGGAGCACGAATACTTTCTTCTAAATTCCTTTCCAAGCTCCGGACTGGGAAGCCTCTGGTCCATGCTCAGATGGTTACTTTCCTAAGAGATTTGCAGCCAGGCACACAGCTGAAAGGAGCTACTGAAATTTGTTCAGAGGAGAAACCCCAGGAAATAGGCAGACGAAAAAGCATCCATGCCTAGAAAAGGGCAGGTGTTCAGCATATGTCAGACACATTAGTATTGTGTCTGACAGTTCTAGATTCCATCCATAGCTCATCCATTTACTTACTGCTTAGTGACCTGAAGAAGCATACTACTTAACCCACCTGTGCCTCAGTTTCTTCATCCGTTAAGTGGAACAATAATAATACTCCTCTTGTGGTTGAAAGGATTTCTATTACATTGCCTAGCAGAGAGTTGATGTGCTACAAGTATCACCTAATTTATTTTACATAGCAATACTAATTATTATAATTCTTAATATTAATTATTTTTATTATTCCTACTAGCAGTGGGCTAATTTCAGGACTTTATCACTGCCTAATTTATTTTATCTAGTGCTTCAAAATATTCTGTTCACAGGTTTATACCATCAAGTAATATAGCACTTATTCAGTATAGTAAATGTTGGTTACTGAATTGGACTTACTTCCAGCTACTCCTCAGTCTTTATTTTTTTCCGTAGGACTTAGAAACAACAGGCATATTTTATATTTACAAGTTTATTTATTGATCAATTGTTCTATTGTTCTCCACGTCAGAATGCAGACTCTAAAGTAACTGAGCAGACTCTAAGAAAGTAACTTAGAATGTTACCAGTACATAGTAAATCATTCAATCAATTTGTGTTGAATGAATTAATGCATAAAAAATAAAGAAGAACTGAAAAATGAATAATGCAAGGCCTTAATGTAAATACCATAGGTAAACTTACTGGCTTCTTCCCTTAAGGATCTTGAAGTCTAGATATATGAGAATATATAAAAGACTAATAGAGGGGAATACACGATGAATGCTTAAAAGGAGGGACAGATAAATTTCTCTGGAAGGTCAGGAGAGTAAAAGATAACTTTCATTCAGAGGATCAGAGTCTGATTCTTGGAGACAGAGTCTTTGTGCTTAGATTTGAAAGAGGTGGGCCACTGTCAGTGTGAATGGATGAGGGACCTTCTGGGGGAGGATAGCAGAAGTGAAGCCAGGCAAGGGACACCTGAAGGACACTCATGGATAGCAAATGAAAGAAGTCTTTTCCACTAATGCCACCCTACCCCATGCTCACTGCCACCTTCATCCCCCATTGAGGCATGCATTATTCTTACTGTAGACCTAACTGAAATTCTCCTTTTCCACTGTAGCTTTTCAAGACCTCCTTAACCTATCTGAAGTTTACCCGATAATGACTTTCGATTGTTTTACCATTCATTTGGGGCTCTCATTGTACCTGTATTATTGCTACTTATTCTCTTATTGTATGTCTTACCAAAAGGAGCTGACAAGTTCTTTGAAGGGCAGGGGACAGGAATCTCCTCTTATGAGTTACAGCTGTGTGTGTTTGCATAACATGATTACTCAATAGATACTGGTTGGTTGACTGAGTTAGGAGAGTAACTTTAAATAACTTTATAAATATTGCAAGAAGCCTTCTTTCCAACTTCTGGGCAGAATTGCTGCCTCAAATTCTATTCCATAGAAGTTTGGGTGGACCTTGAAGAGCAAGTCCCTTTAGAAATAGGATAAGAAGCTTCCTTTGTGCAGAGGTTCATTTTATGGATCATGAAACTGAAGGCCAAAGAACTTGCTGCTTTCTCATGTCCTGGAGCTAGAGGTTCATGATGATATTTTGGGCTTGAAATGGTAAGAAAAGATTTGTAAGACTTGATGTTTTACATTAGCCCAGGGAAATCTCCTGCTACGAAGCCAAAACGCAAAGCCTTTTTGAAGCTCTTGAGTATGAAGAATGTACTTGCAGACCCTCTAAACAATGACTAGTACTGAAATGAGCCTTTTGAGTATTAATAGAGGGCTATTTTTGGAACTTGGAACTGGAAGAGAAATTTGGATCAGGGATCTGAGTCATTCCCTGTTATTCCGGTTAATTACCACAACCCTGCTAGAGAAAACTGACGATTGCTAAGTGGTAAAAATAGATAAGGCCCAGGAAGGCAAGTGGATAATTGTTATGGAACCTGAAGGCATTTTAGGAAGATAGGACTAGATGGAAAAGAAAAATCTTACAGAAAAGAAAATCTGGCAAGTAATACAAATGCTCTGATATTTTTCAAGTCTCTGCTTAATCAAAACACAACAGTATCTTGGCTTGCAGTTCAAATATTTATTATAATTCTATTTCTTTCCATACAAATAGCTAATTAGTAAATATCTATTTAAAAGTTTTTAAAAGATTGCTAAATCATGACACTTCCACTAGTAGTTTGATCTAGGAAACAAAACTTGGACCTGTAAATCTTCCAGAGAGAATTTGTACTTATAATGGCAGTAGTTAAGGTCCACCATTGTGGACCTTCAAAGTGAAAAAAATCAGCCGATCAAAGGATAAAAAGGAGCTATAGAGCCTGGAAAATTCCATGGACAGAGGAGCCTAGTGAGCTACTCTCCATGAGGTTGCAAAGAGTTGGACATGACTGAGCATGCATGCACGCCATAGAGCTGTGAATAATGGTTAATTTAGCTATGGTTAGTCTGTGCTAAGGGATAACAGTAAATTGAACTGTAGACTCTTGTACCAATACTTCAACTGTTGGATTTTCTTCCTTGTTTTATTTGCTTTATTCCTCATCTCTGGTTTCACTTTGACTCTTCTTGTGCTTTACTTCTGTCTGTCTACCTCTAACTTTACCTGAATGTTTTTATGAATTTTTATTTTTTCCTTTCTATTTTCCTCTCTATCTTTTTTCTTTCTGTTCATTGTTGTTAAATCTTCTGATTCTCTCTCCTTCATGCTGCCTTCCTTTCTCTTTATCCACTTGCAAAATTAAATGGCCATCATAGAATATATTTTGGTATCAATTATTATTTATTTAATGGGGTATAATTTTCCATACTTTAAAATTTTAAATCAATTTAGTTTAAATTTGTATATGCTTATTTTTAGCCTCTTGAATTTGTTGACTCATGATAGTAGAACATTATGAGCAATTACCACATCCCAGGGGCTGCAGGTGGTGGAGCTAAGAAGATACATACTTCATTTTCTCTGGCCTTGAGCTGCCCTGAGGGTGTTGAGAGAATCAGGCTTGTGAGCAGATACTACAGTGCAAGAATATCAAGTACTGTAATACAAATAGGAATTCTGGCTGCGGGAGAGAAGAGAATGCAGGATTAACTCAGCCTAGGGTTGGTGAGGGAAATTCTGTAGAAAAGAGGATCCTGGGGCTGAGGGTGGGCAGTCTCTGAAAACAAGGATAGGTCTGAAGATGGAAAAGAGAGAAGAGGGTATTAGGTTTTACTTGCATTTGACCTTCAACAGATTTTCCTCTGCAGTCCTCAGTAGCTTAATGAAAACGTGTTCTAAGTGATAAGTAGCTGAGACCCTTATGGCTTTTTCAGATTGTGCCTTCCAGAAAGAAAAAGACATGCAAATAGCTTCTGCCAGGAAGAAGGGTTTCAGAGAGTTCTCTTCTGGGTTGCATGGCAGCTGCAGGGCATGGTGAGGAGACAGAAAATGCTCACAACTTCTACTACAGCTGAATTTCTCAAACTGTTCCAGAGAGACGGTAATAGATGTCAAATAGTTGGGGAAATAGTGAGTTTAAACAAAACAAAACAAAACAGTCAATCCTAAAGGAGCTCAATCCTGAATATTCATTGGAAGGACTGATGCTGAAGCTCCAGTACTTTGTCCACCTGATGCGAAGAGCTGACTCATTAGAAAAGACCTTGATGCTGGGAAAGATTGAAGGCAAGAGGAGAAGGGGACAGCAGAGGATGAGATGGTTAGATGGCATCACCGACTCAGTGGACATGAATTTGAGCAAGCTCTGGGTGATGGTGAAGGACAGGGTAACCTGGCATGCTGCAGTCCATGGGATCACAAAGAGTTGGACACAACTGAGTGACTGAACAACAACAAAGTCATGTGGTATTCAGGACTGTTCTAATATGCTAATATTTACCAAAAAATCTTCCAAAGGGAATACATTTAGAAACAGTTTTAGATTGATTTGACTTAGAGCTCTTGTTTTTTTTTTTTTGTAAGGAAATGGCAGCCCACTCCAGTATTGTTGCTTGGAGAATTCCATTGACAGAAGAGTCTGGCAAGCCCCAGTCCATGGGGTTGCAAAGAGTCAGACATGACAGAGTGACTAACGCTTCACTTCATGGATTGGAATGTGGCCTTCCTGACAGAAAGCCCATAGTTTTCCCTCTAAACCCAGTCACCAGTGCTTTATTAACCACAGAAGACTGATGTCTTTCCTCTCCACCTTCTTCCTGGAGCCCGTGCTCTGAGAAGATGGTTGCTGCTGCTGCTACTGCTGCTAAGTCGCTTCAGTCATGTCTGACTCCGTGCGACCCCATAGAAGGCAGCCCACCAGGCTCCTCCGTCCCTGAGATTCTCCAGGCAAGAATACTGGAGTGGGTTACCATTTCCTTCTGCAATGCATGCGTGCATGCTAAGTCGCTTCAGGCGTGAAGATGGTAGTAGCTGTTTTCTTGCCTGCCTACCCACCGCGCCCCGCCCCTGCCCATCCCCACCCCCCCACCGCCCCAGCCCAGAAGAGGGAAAACTGACACCGAGCTGGCTTCCTGCTTCCTTCCGAAGGCTCAGTCGCTCAGTCTTAAGCACTACATGGATTTAGCCACTTAGAAGCTGTGTAACCTTAGGCAAGTGTCATAATTCCTGTACACTGCTGCTTTCTTCCTTGACACTTCATTCATGGATGTTAGGGGAATGTACATGTCGCTAATAAGCCCTGGAGATTATACCTTTCCCAGGGACATTTGAATTTGGCTAGGGAGCTAGAAAAATATGTCTTTTCGAGCCAGGAAAGAAATCTTCTAGAGGTAGATTTTTTAAAGCATTTTGTCAGACAGGAAGAAGCTTGTTTGTGAATAAATGGGTTAACAATTAGGAGGCCCCAAGTTCTATAAATCAATACCACATGGTCTGTTTCATCTGGGTCTTGGTGTACACTTTGGCTTCCCAGACTCTGCTCTGGAAAAGGATGCTGAGGGTGGAACCAGAGAGGCAAACAAGGGCATGGAAACCCAATTAGTACTCACCCTTCAGAAAAAGGCCATCTGGAGTCTTAATCTTATGTCTTAGAAAATTGGCAGCTTTCTTCGTGGAGAACTACATTTGATGGTGTTTACAGAATTCATCTAGTACAGCTTGAGTTTTATGGGGCTTTAAACATTCAAGTGATATTCAGGAAAATGGCAGGCTTTCAGTGTCTCTGGGTAAACCTGCAGCTGTAGTGGTTTTCTTTTCATTTCTAAGTCCCAAGGAAGAGTCTTCTGAGTAAAAATGGAAGGAGAGATGAACGAGACAATCAAGGAAAGACCTTTGGCTTTCTGGGAAAAAATCCAGGATTAGTTATTTGAATTATTTAATGCAACTTATATAACTAGATTTTTGTGTGTGGCACCTGTGACCTTCATTGCATTATGTCTCAGCAAGATAAGCTATTAGAAAAATAACTCAGGAGAGAATGTTTATAAGAATTCTTAATTGCAAAGAAGCACAAGGGTCTTTGCACTGAGGACAAAGGGTTAATGAGAGATTATTCCGTGTTTTCTTAAGAGTCTTAAAAGTCAACCTGTGTTGTGATTATTGTATTTGTCAGTGCCTGCTAGTCAAATAGAAGTCAATCTACAAACTCATGGTTAGGTCCAGCTTTGGAAAATAGAAAGCCCATGGTTAGGACCAGGGAGTTGGAAATAAAATAAGAGAAAAGGAAAGAAAATAAATTTGAAAACTGGTTTTAACTCTTTGTCACCCTCTGAAATATCTCTTTTTACACCAAACTGCAAATTCTTGAGACTCCCCATACATTAAAAAGTGTTTTTCAGTAAATATCATTCAAAGCGTGAAAGAAAGGAATTCCATCAACTTTCCTCAGTTTTCTACTCTATGGCCTGCTCTCAAAACCTGTGCATTTCTTGCTTACCATAAGCACATCTGGATTGTGCCCAGGCCAGGAGAGCTGAAGTATGTGTTCTGTAGAGCATGAGCAAGGTACTTGTTTTTCTGAAACTGTGGGTATATATTGAGGGGTAGGTGGAGGGATGAGGAAGGCACAGTTTTGGGGGGACATTTATCCAGGGTAGGTAGAGGAGCTGCATTGATTTTAAGGCTAGTTGTAAACTTTCATAGAGTCATCCCAAATGCCTTTAATGACGTAGGAAGAGAAGGGTTATTTCAGAGGCCACCAGCTTATCAGTGACAGTGACAGTCCTGAGTTGGTGGGAAACCCCTCTCCCTTTCACCCAGGTGCAGCTTCTGACCGCAGATACCATGATCCCCACGTCCACACAGCTGTAGCTAAGTGGTAAGAAGTGTGAGGAAGTCCTCTTGGGGGGGATTGGAGATGCTGACTCATTTCTTCTTTCAGTACTTTAGTGACATTGGAAGTAGGGTCCAAAGTCAGAGGTGGGAACTATACAGCTGTGAAGCAAACACGTCCACGTGGTGGAACACACTGTCTGTGCAGGGGTCAACCCGGGCAGCAGCCAGCGCTAAAGTACCCTGGTTATGTGTGACTTTTTCCTTAAGTCAAGGGCACACAGTGTTGTTGGTAAACTTTGACTGATGTCTTATGTAAGCATCTGGCTTTCGACTCAGATGCCATAGGGCAACTGTATCAAAATACAAGACAAGAGGACCAGTTTTAGTCATTTGATAGTTGTGAAGATAGGAAAGGGTTCACCTTGACTACTGATAAGAAAGAGTGTCATCTAGAGGCCATGTGGAGAAATGCACTTCAAGCTGAAGAGGCTTCCTCCCTTTCGACCTTGAGCTGTGTGACTGTAAGTGTGGTGCTCACGATTGATCACATTGATCACGGGGAGAGGGAGCAGTAGGCATAGATATGATAATGGAGTCAGGTATTTGGGAGGAATAAATTGTGTTGACACAGAAGACCCAGACCTTATTAATTCCTAAAATCCCTTTATCTCTTTCGAGGGATGATTCTAGTCAATTGGGAGCTTTTTTACTCCAGTGGTCTGCTTCTAGAATTTGGACTTTTAAGTTTTGGTGTGTTTTTTTTAAAAAAAAAACAGAATTAAAATGCTTAGAAATTATATTTCTTCTTTTGTGTTAGGAAAAGTAAATTATTTGAGGTGAGACATGTCATTAAAAGAGAGCCCTGAAAGGGGAGAAATTGTGGAAAATGAAGAGCAACACAGCAAGTGCAAAACCATTCCTAATTTTGCTTAACTCATCTAATCGGATTACTGCATAGGCCATGTTCCAAAAGACTAGTTTCTTTCCCTCATGTTGAAGCACACTATTCAATAATGTCAAAGAAAGTACTTTCCATTTGAGCCCTGATGGTCACTCTCCAATCTCCAGGTCCACAGTGAACCATAGATTTTGAAAAGAGATCAAAAAGAGGTTTGAAGTCATTGCAACATGTAACCATTATAATGCTATAGATGTGTGATAGGGTTTTCTTGGATCCTATCATTATAGGTGATTATTTTACCATCATCATGTTACTGTGAAGAGTCAGACCACCTGAGATAGTGACCAAGGTGGAAATCACCCCCAAGGAAGCACAGATGAAGTTTGGGCAACAGACCTTGGAGTCTAGAGTCCCAGACTAAGAAACCACTACTAAAATGCTTTTCCTACAACCGAGAAAACAGGCAGACACAGGTTTGAGTTTAATGTCTGTAGTATTGGATTTTTCTGTTGCGACTTTCATATAAGAAGTTTGGACCAATTCCTTTGTTCTATAGAAGAAGTGTGGCTCTCACAGTGGATGTTTCTGGATTCTGCTATAATTGGTGAGCGACAGAAAAGCACTGCAACCGTCCACATCTTCAATGATATCTTTTTTAGAATTTTTTTAAGGATAATCCACACCCCTTGAGATGGTGATTAGTGGTATTAAGCTTTACCAATAACACATTAAAATATTATTGTGTCATTTGTCTCCAAACTTCAAAGCCAGTTGTAAAAGCTCAGTTTGCTTGCCTTGTTCTTTCAGTTAATTAAAAAGATTTTTTAATAGCCTCAAGTGTAGTGTAATTTATGACTAGCCTTTCTCCCTCCAGTTTTTAATTACCATATTTGCATGGTGATGTTGAGCCTTTTCCCTTTTATGGACTACTTACGCATCCTTTCCTGAGACCAGCCCTGGAGCTTTTAATTAGAAAATAAAGAAGTTTTATGTATTTTAGTCATCTTCAGCTAGGCAGATGAGTGGAATTTATTTCTCCTTCTTTTTCCCCCAGTTAAATAGAGAATCTTCCTGACCAAATAACAGTTTCCTTTTCAAAGCATGTTATGTGTGAAGGTTAGGAAGACTGAAATGAGAGCCCATATTATATAAGTTAAAAATCTTCTGTCACTCTGGTTACTGAATAGAGAACGCAGAAACTTTCAGGATTACACAGTGCTCTGAACAAAGCTCTTGATATTTCTGATTCACTGAATAAACAAATGAATACATTTCTTTGCTTGCTGATCAATATAATGAGAAGAACTAATAGCATAATTCAAAGGGGGTAGAGAATCGAAAATCAAGAAGAAAAACGTTAGATGTTTTTGGAAATAACAGAATTTCAGATAATGGAAGCACTGGAGTAATTTTCTTGGTGTCAGTTTTGCTCAAAGAGTGTTAAACAGGTGTGTGCCATCAGCCAATGTGGGTGCCACTAATAGCTGGTGCAATTCGCTCCCCTTTTAATTTAAAGTTTAGAGGTAGAGCTGGGAAAAGCATTCAGGGAAGAAAATAACAGTACAGACAGCCCAGGAATGCAATGCTCTAATATTTGCGTGCTTTCTTCTTTATTCCTTCCTTGTCTTAAAAAGTGAAGGAGAAACCCAAAACAGTGGAGGAATTTGCTGTGGGTCCTCACAGCAATATCCCAAAGCACTCTTAGAAAAAAGAAGATATATAAACATTCAGGTAATAAATGCATCTGATTTGTTTTCCATTTAAAAAATTAGGGCATTGTTGTTTAACTTGCAAATTACCCTGAGGCGCAAACAGAAAGATCCCATTATAATTATCACAATATACAGATATTATTTCCAATTTAGAGATTAAAAAATTAGTCAGTGACAAAATTCAAAGTCAAATCAAGGACTTTGCTTTCATCTGATTCTTGACTGAGATGACAGGTGTGAGCAAACCTGGAACAGTTTTATGTTCTTCTTCTCTGGGAAGGTAAAAATCAGGTCAAGACTTTACCTTGCCTGAGCCTTTTCAACAGATTCACAAACATGAATCCACTGGGAACCTGGAGCTGTTTGGAAACCTGGAGATGAATTTGGGTGGCTTAGAGTCACTCTGTCATGCAGACTGGTTCCCCAGTCACAGCACCCTCTAGATGGGAAGGGTTGGTAAGTCTCTTTTCTCTTTGCAGCAAATCTTCACCCTACACATGTGCTTGGAGGCAGCCTTCACTATCAAAGGCACTTTCTCACCTTCTAATGGGAAACAAGTTACCTTTATCCTCTACAATTTTAAAAAAAAATTATCTTCATGTTTCTATCATGCTGTATTTTCTCATCAGGTTACTAACCATCCATCATTATTCTCTAACATCAAAGAATACATCTGAAATTCATTGCTCAGATTTTTGGAAGATGCACTAAGAGTTTTAGTCTATACACACTGTCTTAATAAATTCATAGGCTTGATGGGAAGAAATTATACAGTTATTGTCTTGCCCTAGAGGCCAACATTTTTGAACATAATTTTAGGATCAGTTTGTCAATTTCTGCAAACTAAGCCAGTAAGGGTTTTGATAGAGATTGCATTGAATCTGTAGATTCACTTGGGAAATATCATTGTCTTAGCATTATAAAGTTTTTCAATTCATGAACATTGAATGTCTTTCCATTTATTTACATCTTTTAAAATTTTTCTCGCCAATGCTTTGCTTCTCAGTGTACAAGTCTTTAACTCCTTTTATTAATTTTATACTGCAGTTTTTTATTTTTTAGATGCTATTGTAAATGGAATTGCTTTCTTAATTTCATTTTTGCATTGTTCATTGCTAATGTGTAGAAAAATTGACTTTTGTATGTTGATTTTGTATTCTGCAATCTTGTTGAACTTGTGTATTAGTCCTAATCCATTTTTGTAGATTGTTTAGTATCTTATCTATATAAGATCATATCATCTATTAATAGTGATAGTTTTACTCCTTTGTTTGCAATGTGAATGCCTTTTATTTCTTTTTCTTGCCTAATTTTCTGGCTAAAATCTCCAGTATAATGTTGAATGTAAGTGGCAAGAGGGGGCATCCTTGTGTTCTTCCTGATTTTAGGGCAAAGCCTTCAGTCCTTCACTGTTAAGTATGTTAGCTGTGGGTTTTTCATAGAGGTTTTTTTTTTTTTTAATCAGGTTGAGGACTTTATTTTCTATTACTACTTTCTTGAGTCTTTGTCTATGAAATAATAAAATTAAAAAGCAGATTTTATCAAGATTTTTTTCCTGAGTGTATTAAGATGATCACTTATTGTTTTGTCCTTTGTTCTATTACTATGTTGATTTTCATATGTTAAAACAACTTTGCATTCCTGAAATAAATTCCATTTGATCATGGTATAGTGTAATCTTTTTTACAAGTTTTATATTTTTGTCCATTGTAGTTAATTTTTCTTGGGATGGATGTCTTTGTCTGATTTTGGCATCAGAGTAATATCAGTCTTTTTATCCTTTAGTTGGAAAGGGTTCCCTCTTTCATTTTTGGAGAAGGGCTTAGTTTGTGTAGTATTGATGTTATTTGGTAAGTTTCACCAGTAAAACCATCAAGCCTGGCTTTTCTTTGGGGGAAGGTTTTTGATTATTAGTTCATCTCCTCACTTGTAATAGTCTAGTCAGATTTACTATTTCTTCTAGAGTGAGGTTTGTGACTTTCTAGGAATGTGTCTGTTTCATCTAGGTTATCTAATCTGTTGGTGTATTATTATTCATAGTTTTTCCTTTTGATATGTTATTTCTGAAAGATGAGCAGTGATGTCTGCTGTCTCACTTCTCGTTTTTGTAATTTAAATATTTTTCTTATTTACCTAGTCACTGTATCCTAAACTGGTTTTACAGTCCTTGAGTGGGTTTCAACCTGTAGTTTGAAAAACATGACTTTTGGCCCATTGAGTAACCTCTTTGGCCCCCTATAACAGAAGAGCCATTCAAGTTCTAACACTTTAAGACTCTATAGGATTTAGAAGATTGGACTTCCCTGGTGGCTTGGGAGACCCGGGTTCGATCCTTGGGTAGGGAAGATCCCCTGGAGAAGGAAATGGCAACCCACTCCAGTACTCTGGCCTGGAAAATCCCATGGACTGTAGCCTATCAGGCTGCTCCAGCAACTTCACTTCACTTCATGCTTCTTGTTACATTTTTCCCAAGATGGAATTCTATCTGGGTAACTGGTACATCTACAATAGTGATTACTTTAATGTAATTCCCTGCCAGCAACTTTAGCATCACTTGGGAGCTTGTTAGAAATCTAATTCTCAGACCTACTGAATCAGAAACTCTGGGGTGGAACCCAACAATCTCTGTTTTTTACAACTTTCCTCCTGATTCTGATCTATGCTAAATCCTGAGAACCAATGGTCTGTAACAACTATCTTCTCTCAAACAGGTTCCTCACATCTCTAGTCTTTTAATTTGAGTATCTCTGTTTCCACAACTCTTTTCTTCCATCCAACCCCACCCCCATTTTTTCTTGGGGAAAATCAGTTCTACTATATCTCTAGGTATCAGGATAGTGCTGCAGGGCATTGCAGACTAACTAAAAGGTAACTCCAGCCCTTCTTAGCCTACTCTGTGCAGAGTTCCTGAAGAGATACCCTCCGGGTATTGGGGAGGGAACAAGTCTGGCTTAGAGAATCTTTGTGCCCCCTAGTGGGAAAGACTACAGTTCCACTTCTCCTAGTTCTTACTCATACCTTGTGCTTTGATGGTGGCACTGGAATGCTGAGCTGCTTGGTGGCTGTTTTTATAGACAAATGTTATAAGAATTGTTGCTTTTTTGTTTTCATAACGTTTTTCATTTTTGCATCTTAGGTTTTGCCAGCATAGACGTTACCCCTTACCTGGGTCAGAAAAAGACCCTTAAGATGCCTGGAATGTACATGGGGTCCCCTAGATGAGTAAACACTTGTGATGGAGCTCCGTAGAGTGAAGTTTCACTAAGATGTGTTTGTTTTTCTTCGTCTTTATCTCTATTTTACTTCTTTGCTTGACATAGCATATGGAATATAAGTGAAGTTTTTATATTGAACAGTCCTAAGAAGCTAAAGTAATGGATGCTATTTAGCATGTAATTTTCTTTTTTTCTACTGTATTCCATGAATTTAGCCATTTTGAGTTGTTGAAGTTAGTTTTCTGTTTCCACGGCCATATATTATTGTGTAGCTGAAAAGTCAATAGACCTAGATTCTAATCTGAAAATTAGAAAATAGTAAATTAACTAACCATTAACTTGTACTCTTGAACAAATCATGTCCCATCTCTAACTCTCAATTCCTTTATCTCTGAAATATAGATAATGGCTTTTTCAACCTACTCCCAGTATTGCTATAGGAATTTAATTAACTATTTCAACTTATGCAATGCCTCTCATATGCTAGGCAACAGGAATAAAACAGAAGGATGTGGATTGGGGGAATCCCTGTTCTCTTGGGGCATATATTCCTATTGGCAGTGGACAGACAATAAAAAAAAAAAAAGTAGCAAAAAACACACACAGAATTCTGGGTGGAGGGAAGAGTAAGCCGAACTTTCTGAGTTAGTGCCTGGATTGATTGTTCCAGGAGCAGAAAGGGGGTCAGAGTGCCTGGACTGGAGTTAATTTCAGGGGAGGGTGGGATAGCGGGAACGAGGCTCTTGAAGAGGTGATAGGGTTGGGGAAAGAACATGCAGGATCTTGAGGCCATTGTCAGAACTTCGGCTTTTATTCTGAGTTATGCCTGGACTGGAGTTAATTTCAGGGGAGGGTGGGATAGCGGGAACGAGGCTCTTGAAGAGGTGATAGGGTTGGGGAAAGAACATGCAGGATCTTGAGGCCATTGTCAGAACTTCGGCTTTTATTCTGAGTTATGCCTGGACTGGAGTTAATTTCAGGGGAGGGTGGGATAGCGGGAACGAGGCTCTTGAAGAGGTGATAGGGTTGGGGAAAGAACATGCAGGATCTTGAGGCCATTGTCAGAACTTCGGCTTTTATTCTGAGTTATATGGGAGCCATCACAACGTTCTGAACAGAAGAATGATGTGAACTGCTTAATTTTAAAAGAATCACTCTGACTTCTTTGTTAAAAAATAAACAAAGCAAAACATTGGAGTACAGGGAGACAGGAAGATACCAGTTATAAAGATGATACGTGTGTTCAGTCAGTCAGCCTGTATGACTCTTTGAGGCCCCACAGACGGCAGCCCACCAGGCTCCTCTGTCCATGGGGTTTCCCAGGCAAGAACACTGGAGTGGGTTGCCATTTCCTCCTCCAGGGGATCTTCCTGACCCAGGGGTCAAACCCCTGTCTCCTGCATTGCCAGGTGGATTCTTGACCACTGAGACACCTGGGAAGCCCTTCATTTAGTATACTGTCCTGTGCTCAGTTACAGCCAACTCTTTGCTACCCCATGGACTGTAGCCTGCCAGGCTCCTCTGTCCATGGGGATTCTCCAGGCAAGAATACTGGAGTGGATTATCATGCCCTCCTCTAGGTCATTTAATATAGCCTTCCTTTTTTTCACTTGAAAATATCTTGGTTCATTCACATTCCAAAGAACATGCCAAAATATATGTTGGGCAATGCTGTACCAGACCACCTTCCCTTCTAGAATATCCTCCAAGACTCTCATTAACTGTTGTTGCATAAGTTGTCCCACAATATCCTTTTGCCATGTCATTCCTTTATCAAAGGTCATATGGGGAGCCTCTTGTCCAAAGGATTAACTCTGGACTCCTCCACCCTACAATCACCATTGCCCACAGTCCAGCCCAAACCTTTCATCTGCAACCCTGGTGCTAAGGTGCTTTCAGTGGCTTCTGGCTCCACTGGACACGTTAGGGTCCTTCCTCTGGTGACTTCTGGTGGGCCATCCCACAGCTCTTCCACTTCAATAATTTCTCCTCATCCTACAGTGCCCAGTAGAAAAACTACTTCTTTTGGGCAGCTGCCTTCTGACCTCCAGAGGTTGTGGCAAAATCTTTTCCTGTCAACTCTTCCAGCACACACGAAACATGTGACTCATGCCATCCTTAG
Organism: Giraffa tippelskirchi; assembly: GCF_054371585.1. Lineage (NCBI taxonomy): Eukaryota > Metazoa > Chordata > Mammalia > Artiodactyla > Giraffidae > Giraffa > Giraffa tippelskirchi. The sequence goes on along the minus strand of NC_137286.1, from coordinate 32,090,691 downwards.
CTTACACTGCCATGTGTTAATATTAGCACTGGGCTTCCCAGATGGCTCAGAGGTAAAGCATCTGCTTGCCAATGCAGGAGACACTGGAGAAGTGAGTTGGATTCCTGGTTTGGGAAGATTCCCTGGAGGAGGAAATGGCAACCGGCTCCAGTATTTTTGCCTGGAAAATCCCATGGAGAGAGGAGCCTGGTGGGCTACACTCCAAAAGGTTGCCAAGAGTTGGACATGACTGAGCACAATATTAGCACTGAAAACTGTGTGCTTTTATTTTAAAATATATTCCTTAAAAGCAAGTATTATCTCTTGGTCTTCTTAGTATCCCCCATGACATCTTACCTAATAGCTTGTGGGGTTTTTTGTTTCTAATTTTTAAATTTATTTATTGAAGTGTAGTTGATTTGCAATGTCTCAGTTTCAGATATAGCAAAATGATTCAGTTTTATATGTATATATACATGCTGTATGTTGTTGCTCAGTCATGTCCGACTCTTTGCAACCTCATGGACTGTAGTCCACTAGGCTTCTCTGTCCATGGGATTTCCCAGGAAAGAGTACTGGAGTGGGTTGCCATTTTCTCCTCCAGGGAATCTTTGTGACCCAGGGATCAAACCCATGTCTCTTGCATCTCCTGCATTGGCAGGCAGATTCTTTACCACTGAGCCACCTGGGAAGCCATATATATACATATATATGTATGTACATGTATATATATCTTCTTTTTTAGATTCTTTCCCTTTATAAGTTATTAAAATATTGTTCTCTGTGCTACACAGTAGGCTCTATTGATTATTTTATATATAGTAGTGTGACTATGTTAATGCCAAACTCCTAATTTATCCCTCCCCATCCCTTTACCCTTTGGTAAGCATGAGTTTGTCTTCCACGTCTGTGGGTCTATTTCTGTGTTGTCTATAAGTTAATTTGTATCATTTTTTTTTTTTAGATGCCACATATAAGTGATATCAGATGCTATTTGTCTTTCTCTGTTTGGCTTACTTAGTATGATAATCTCTAGGTCCATCCTTTGTTGCTATAAATGGCCCAATAGCTTGTTTACTGTGTTTTTAGACGCATCTATAAATATTTCCTGAATTTGAGTGAGGTTGAATGTGTTTTAAAAGCATAGATTTACAATTTTCCAGCTTTATAGCACTTTGTATTTGCTCTTATCCTGACTCATATTCTTCTATTCTGCCTGCTGGGGGGCCGGGTGGCTTGTATTTTGGTGGGTGGATGCCTTTTTTCACACAGCATGCTGGTGATGCTGTGACTGGAGAGGCTCAGGCACAAGGAACTTCTAGTGGCAGGGACTAAGGAAAGTTAGAGCCAGGAAACAACAGATTGCTGGGGAAATGGAAGCAATTGTAGGCCTGGCCTTTTGGAAAGGGCAACCAGGCAGTTGTGTGTGTGGTATCTGTGAGATGACAAATGTGGGCTTGCTTCCACCGCTGGTTGTGCATTTGAGGGGTGTATCACTGGAGGGGGTGCAGCTGTGAGTGATTCTTGAGTTCAGGCAGGCTGTCCTGTCACATCCTGGAAGATCCATCCATCAGAACCATGCATATGCCAGGACCAAGGGATGTAAGAAACAGGATTCAGCTTCCTAGGGAGGGGCTTGCAGGTATTAGACAAAGCATCCCAGATAAGCAGTCCAGTCAGCTGTGGTGACAAGGACCTGGATGCTGGGCACGGCCCCTGCATAGGCAGACTGGGCCACCAGCTGCATTTAAGAGGCAGACACACCTGGCAGTGTGCCCAGGGCTCATCACAGGTAGCAGTTCATCTCCTGGCCTTTGGAGGCACCCAGGAAAGTGTGCCACACATTCATCCCTTTATATAAATTAGAGAACTTAGTGCCTACCTTGGAGTGTTGCTGGGACAATTGAATGAGATTATATATATATATATAGTGTCTTTTTTAACAGCAGGCACATAGTAGACCCTCCAAAAATGGATAGTAGGTCCTCTATCCATTCCAACATCTGCCAATGGGGCTCTGAAGCTCCTTTTGCAATCAGCATTAGCTCAGAAAATGGGTAGACAGAGCCTGTAGGTAAATCCATCACTAACAACAAGGCCTGGTGAAGGTAGGGGTAGGCAAGGAAGACAGCTAGCCAGATATCAAGCCCTGGACTGAGCATGATCATGATCTTTGGGGACCAAAAATGAAAGAGTATGCTAAAAGAGCAACCAGAAGAGAGTAATAATAAATGAGACAAATAACAAGCATTTTAGTGCTTATTAAGTGGCAGCTACAGCTCTAAGCACTTTACTCTCCTCAACAAATCTACAAGCTAAGTACTGTCATAACCCCATTTATTCATGTGAAACTGAGATGTTCCGAGGCTGGGTTATGCAGCTAATAAGCAGCAGAGCATGGACTCAGGCCAGAAAGGAGAAGTCCCTGATGGTTCTGGATTTTGGATACTTGAATGGATGACTGGAGTAGATGTTGAAAGCTTTTAGAATCAGGAAGAAAGCTTGCAGAGCTGGGGAAGTGGAAGCAGAACCCTGCCTAAAGATGTAAGAATGGGCTAATTCCCTGGGTTCCCACAAGGCGGCCTTGGGATGAGGTGAGACTGACTGCATCAGAATCATCTAGCAATCTTTTTAATAATAGAAATAACCATTTCTCAAGCCTCATCCCTGGAGGCTGTAACTCCAGAGGCCTTGGTGGTCCCAGGGATCAGCGTTGCAAAGGCTACATGGCTGTTCTCGAGGGCCCCTTGGCCAGTGGCTTTTCAAGTAAGCATGCAGGGCTCTGCGCGAAGATACTTCCATTATCCTTGTTTGCCAATTGAGACAAGTAGGCTGTGTAGTTGAGATGTGCTCAGTTCGGAATAATGATGTCTTTAGGTCCCAGTTACCTTCTAGATTCAGAGCCTGAAAATTGTATTCTAGGGCTTCCGGTGACGAATCTGAGGATGCTGTGGATCACACAGACGGCAAGGCAGCCGGCTGACCACTGGATGGCATCCCTCTCCTTCCTTTTCTAGGCAGACAGTTGCTGAGCGTTCACAGCCCCTGTTAGGGTCCTTCTGCAGCTTCCTGCCGGTGTCTTTCCCTACATTGATGACACCCAGCCCCTGGTGCCCACCAAGCCCCTCAACCCACGGGGGTGGGATTGCAGACCTAAGCAGACCCTGGGCGAATGGACAGAATGGGCGCTTTTGAAGGTGAAGGAAGGTTTCTTTTATTTTCTTAAAATAGCCTTCCTATTCCATCCCAGGATATGTTTACAGGTCATGCTCTCAGTGACAGAATGAGGATGCTCAGAGAAGGCCAGGAGCCATCAAATAGTCATTTTCAGCACTGATCATCTCTGAGCCTATCATGCAAGTTAACAGGAAAATAAAATTTTGTTTCCATCCACATATTTAGAAGACATGTTCAATGAACAGGTTGTTTGTTTGTTTTTTATTTACTGCCCTCTGGTGGAAACACATTAGAAATTTAATTTTCTTAAGATAATCCAAGATGAAAGGGAGTGAAGGGTGACGTTGTATTTCTAAGATGAACAGAATCTGGAAAAGTTCATCAAGTTTCTTATTTGAAAAGATTCTTTTGAGAAGGGTCAGTTGCTTTGCTGAGACAAACATTAAGCAGAATCTATCATTTGGCTGAGATTTTCACACCATTCAGCTAATCAGAGGTCACACAAAAGCTTGTTTTTTTCAGAAAAACTGGAAACTGAAATGTGTTAGAACCACGTGTTCTTGCTTTCCAGGTTTTTCTTTTTTTACTTGACGTACATATGCACTTAGTGAAAATGTAGGGTTTCAAATCATTTTGTATTCCTGACCTTCTGTTTTTTTCCCTTGGGTCTTCTCTTATTTCATTACATTTTTGGCTTTGTTTCAGATTCAGAAATATCATTTCCGGGACGGCTTGGCTTTTCTGGAAGATACTGTGACCATGCTGATCTTTCCTTGAGTTTGTCTTGCTGACAGTCTGTACTTCTTTCTAGAGTCTTGTTAATGCACTAGGAAGAAGGCCAAACTTCATTCCTGGAATTGAACCTCGGGTTCACCATGGAGACACATGGCCAAACTCTGGATTTAGAGGAAATCTCAGCTCTGGGAACTGTATGGGATTTTGTGGGAAGGAGAGAGAGCTGGACAGCTCCCAAACCTGCTATCTGTGTAGTGTTTTATAGTCTGCAGTTTCTTTGCTTGGTGTTTGCAGCTCCAGAATAGTAACAGAGAGAACACCTAGCAACCAAGGGGAAATATTTAATCCCTCGTCTTTTCCCTACTTTAAAAATACTACATTTCCTTGTCTTTCCTCTCCCCTCTCTTTCAATACCCGGAAAGTTTACTTATTGCATTAGGCTGCATACACATGCATGCCATAGAACTGACTTTATTTCCTGCTCCTTAAAAAAAAATTAATCTACAACCCCTTGGCAATACCCCGCAGAATGAAACCACAATCCAACTGTAGAGATCACAGAGGGTGAAGAGTCATTGGTTGCTTTGTGTCTATTTCCCTACTGTATATCGGAAGCTCCTTGAAACTAGAAAAAGTCTCATTTCACCTTTGTGAGAGAAATTGCTCACCTGTATAAAGTTTAGAGATGGTCACTTGTGCGTCTCTGGAGTCTTTGTGATTTGTGACTTGATTTGTGACTATGATTTTTGACTTGATTTGTGGCTGTCAGATAACTGGAGGAAAAACCAGAACCCACTTCTTGTCGTAATGTGTGTCATCCACATGCCCTTTATTTGGTCTCAGAAACTAGAATAACAGGTAAATAGAATGCTTTTGAGGTTCTCGTGCCCTCAAAGATATAAGGTGTAACAGAGGAGACCTCATGTAAGATGATAACTAAGAATAACTCACCATTTGCTATGAGCGGGATTACTGTTCCCATGTAATTCTCATTACAGCTATGTGAGATGAGTGTGTTGGAAGTTTCTGGTTTTTTCTTGTTTGTTTTTGTGGTAGTTCAAGAAGGCGTAAGGAAGCAAACCTATCTTGCACATAGGAAGACGCCTAGCCTCTCAGCCAGATGCCCATGGGTGTCATTTATCATAGAGAATCTGCTAGGGTTCAGGCTCTGCTCCTTGGATGCAGGACTCAGCATTTTGAAGAAGAAATGCACTGAAAGGAGAGCTGAAGCTGACTCATGTTAACAAGATTTGGGTACACCACACACACACACACACACACACACAGAGACACACACACACACAGAGACACACACACAGAGACACACAGACACAGACACACACACACAGACACACACACACACACACAGACACACAGACACACACACAGACACACACAGAGACACACACACACAGAGAAACACAGACACACACACAGACACACACACAGACACACACACACACACACACACACACAATGGGCCAGGATCATTCATTTCAGCCTTACCACCTAGCACCTTTAAACTATGCAAGAAACTGGTGTGGCGAGTCTGACATCAGATCCAAAGTGAGTTTGATGTCAGAATTTTAAGAACTCAAAATCTTTGGGTCCTCTCATCTCCCTGGTGGTTCAGATGGTAGAGAATCATGCTCCTGTTTAGCTGAAGAGTCCTCTCCAGGGGATCTTCCCCACCCAGGGATCAAACCTGCATCTCTTAACGCCTCCTGCATTGGCAGGTGGGTTCTTTACCACTAGCGTCACCTGGGAAGCCCTCTGCAACTCTACTCTCAGCTAATTTGATATGGAACCTTGAATGTGGCTTCCTGACCTCTTGATATTGAAGTCCAAGCAGCCTGCAATTCAGAGACCTGGCTTTGATCCCTGGGTTGGGAAGATCTCCTGGAGGAGGGCATGACAACCCACTCCAGTATTCTTGCCTGGAGAATCTCCTGGGCCAAAGAGCCAGGTAGGCTACAGTCCATGGGGTCACAAAGAGTCAGACATGACTGAGCGACTTTCACTTCACTTCATCTCCCTTGAAGTGGGTCTGGCCATTCTGACTCTCGCAGATGATTCCTGGGTGGGTGCTCCCAATGTATGTTCCTGTGACTCTCCTTTGAATTTCTGTTATTTCTTGTAAAGCTCCTGCTATTTACATGGTTGTTCATCAAACATGGTTTAATGGAATTGCTTGGATTTGTGCTGAACTGAGTTACAATCTCATTTCAGCCTCACTCCGCCTCCTTGAGAGTCTCCCCAATTGCCTGAGTTGGAGTTTGAGACACTCCTGGCTCACTGCGGTGTGTTTAGGGAATGTCTGAGTCTGTTCCCCCAGATGGCTGCTCTCCATCATGGCAGGGGATTGTGCTACCTTTAACTTGCAGGGCACAGCTGTATTGTAATGGTTTTGGAGACAACTCACGGTTTTCCCTGTGAACAGACAATGGTATCACCATGCTATATGTCCTCTTCTGTTTTTATGAAAAGGCAATGGCCCCCTTAAAAAAGAACAGTCTGTATTCAGAGCAGGTTAATACTGCTATGTTCTGGAAAACTGGCAGAATCATTAATAAGGAAACCAGTTGTGTGTAGATTTAAATTAATCAGCAAGCATCCAGCAGCTAGAAACCTAAGGGGAGGGGAGATTCTCTCTCCTTGAAAAGAGAAAATATACTCCCCTCTCATTGGGAACACACACACACACACACACACATGCACGCACGCACGCGCACACACACACAGAGTCATGGAGAAGCAGACATATGGTGTGGCCATAATCTTGTCTCTCTTGTGGTTTCTGTCAAGCTGCATGCAAGAAACAGTTTAAATCTCTGAAAGATGAGCTGTACCCCTAGGAGGATGTTTTCAGTTGCTAAAGGGTGGAGAGACTGAGGTGGATTATATTCACCATTGTGAAGAGAGCTGCTTGGACTTCAATATCAAGAGGACAGGAAGCCACGTTCCAGGTTCCATATCAAATTAGCTGAGAGTAGAGTTGCAGAGGGCTTCCCAGGTGATGCTAGTGGTAAAGAACCCACCTGCCAATGCAGGAGGCATAAGAGATGCAGGTTTGATCCCTGGGTGGGGAAGATCCCCTGGAGAGGACTCTTCAGCTAAATAGGAGCATGATGCTTGGAAACCATTGGATTAGGTCATTTATGATTTCCCTTCAAGAGTTCACAACTGTATTTTGCTGATCGTTTTTGCCATCGTGGTTATTGTTCACATCACAGGTGAGGGACCCCGCCTGCTGGCTACAGCACACTTGAAGGGCAGGCATAGAACTGGAGAGAAAATGGCAGTTCTTAGAAAATTGACTCACTCTGCAAATCTAAGTGAGCGCAGTGGTGGAAAACATAGTAAGCCTTTATTTGGGTCAGGCTAACTGGTTAGTGAAGGTGGGCCACTGCTCGAGTAAGGAAGTATTAATTAATCTCTGAACCAATATGCTCCATTCCCAAGAGTCTGCTAGTACCATCATCACATTCAAGGAAACAGTGTTTCTATCCGGGTGTTTCTTTCCTGAGGTGGCACCAGCACTCACTGTCTGAAGCTCAGTGCTCTCCTGGGCTCTGCTGGATGCGTCTCCCAGCGCTTCATCTTTTAAACTAACAAGACATGTTCTAATCTTTTAAAAAGATACTGACTTTACTTATGTTTGCTCATTTTATAAAGTTGAGAAAAGCTAAGTGTGGATAAAAGACTCTGCAGATAAATGATAAGTCTGGGTGGTAAGAGTAAGTGGGAATGTGACAAGAGGAATCTTTCTATCAGGTCCTAAGTAACGTGCATGATCGATCTCGTACAAACATTCTTATCTAAAAATCTGAACTGAGATAAGAGGCCTCAGATAAAGCTCTATCATCTATCAATTTATGGATCAGTCAATATGGATAGTTTGGATTAAAATAGCAGCAAACAGGAGTAGAGATCTATCTGCATATATAAGAAGAAGATAGTATAAGTTTAAACAGCAAAATTGAATACATTATTATTAATCTTAGCCGTATAGTGCCAATTACACATCAGTTAATATACAGATGTGGAATTTGCTATTAGGATACCTCACCAAATTAAATGACTTAGTACCACTGATTTAATAGAGTCTTCAGAGTCTTTCAAAATCCTCCAAGAAATTTCTTATTTTCTCTTCTAAAAAGAATTTACCCACATATGATACAACTTGTGATTTTTTCCTTCCGATTATACTTCTGCATCATATCTACTGCTTCTGGTCTTCTAATTCCCCAGTTTCCTCAGGCTGTTGTGAACAAAACTGACATGCTTGATGCTAATATTACTGGGAAATGGTTTAGAGATTGTGTTAATCTGAACCACAATGTATGTAAAAACTAACAACACTTAAAACACATTTGATATTTTCTTTAACATTATGCAATATCACCTCAATGAAGATCTCTAATGCAGTTTTTATACACAAAGATGTTAAACATTTGGATTGAAAGAATGGCAAAGCAGTTAGGAGTTGAAATTTTCTTGTTTATTAATATTATATTCTTATCTCTTTCTTCCAGTCCAACACAACCTATAAGGCTGACATGGTTGTTATTTTAAATTGCTTCTTAGTGGCTCTTGCTCTAATACTTGCAATATCTATTAAAAATCTTAATGAGGGGGATTACAAACCTTCTTGGCAAAGATAAAGAACATAAATGTTTCGATTAAAATGGATAAACTGAAATGGGATTTGAAGCTGGGATAACAGCAGTCAGTGGGAGAGATTTATTTTCTCTTGAGGACAAACTTCTACCATTGCAGTATGGAGTCTGGAAGTCTGACCCTGAACTCTTAGAAAAAATGGGCCAGTTTAATTGCACAGAGGAGGTTATTGGCATATCTATCCCTTTAAGAAAAGCATGTCTTCTGTGCTCTGAGAACAGGGACATTTCACATTAAAATTTTGTTGTTTCTTCTGTTGCTGAAGTTTTGAGATTTAATGCACTCTTTTATTGTAGCACTAAGAGATCATACAAAGAAAGCTAATTAATGCTCAACCATTTAATTTTCTTGTTGATTTTAAGAAATGGTGTTGAGCTACATAACATGAGAAATAGGGTAGGTACAAGGAAAGAGCTCCTAGAAGGAACTAGTTAAGCTTTAATGTGTCTGTGTGAACATGTACACAAATGTAATATACATATGTGAATAATTTAATAAAAACAATCATATTTTATATGGTGTTTTATAATCTGATTCTTATCATTGTTTTATGGAATCTTCATGTACCAGTAAACAGAGTATTACATCCACTTTGCCTGTTACATAGTAGATACTCAGTGAATGTTTTTAAAATGAATTTTTAATGGCTATGAGAGGCAGGATATGTATTCAGTGGACTGCAAGATATAGGCATTGTTATTCCTTGAAAGCAAGGAGGGGGATGGAGTATATGATCTCCTATATTCCAGATGCAGGTTTCTGAAAACTGATATGTATCATAGTGAAGTGAAAGTGAAAGTCACTCAGTCGTGTCCTATTCTTTGCAACCCCATGGACTGAGAATTCTGGACTGAATTCTCCAGAATACTGGAGTGGGTAGCTCTTCCCTTCTCCAGGGGATCTTCCCAACCCAAGGATTGAACCCATGTCTCCTGCATTGCAGGTGGATTCTTTACCAGCTGAGTCACAAGGGAAGCCCATATATATCATAAGATCCTTCCAAATTTTTGAAGCACCTGTCAGCTTTCTTTCCTATTGATGCCTATCTGGAATGTATTTTCTTCTGCACACCTTGTGGGTTAAGTAATTGCAGGGACAACAGAAGATCCAGGATAGGCCTCTAGTGGTATTTGTGACAATTAGTCAATCAGTCAACTAAACTGCAAAATATTCTGACCTCAGCACTTATTAAGTACTGAAGGAGATATGGAAGTGATAAAAGATGTGATTGGAAATCTCTTGGTTGTTATGTTCATGGTTCTCATTCTCCAGAGCTTAGTTCAGGTCATATGTGTTGACCCCACTGATCCTGTTTCTTCTTCTGGAACTTCAAACTTTTTTCTCACAAACCTCTTCTCCCTGACTTCATAATATGGCTCATCAACTTCACACAACCTGTGCTTCAACCACTCAAATCTACACACAGTCTTCGAAAACATAGTGTTTTCTCTAAGTATATATTTTTCTTGATCTTTAATGACTTTCCTAACTCTCTTCTCTTTTTGTTGAATCTCAGTTAATTTTCAAAGGTTGGTTCAAACATTATCTCTTCTGCAAAGCCTTCTCAAAACCTCCCTAGGGAAAATTAATTATTCCCTCCTCAGTGTTTCCATATCACTGGTATACACCTATATTTTTCAAACACTTAAAATTAGTAAAAAAAAAAAAAAAAAGTCATAGTATTATAATATTGCATGTTTGTGTTTGTCTCCCAAAGTAGAATTCATCTTTTTCTGTCTGTAGCACTGATCGTAGTCTGACAACTCTGAAACCCTTAATATAACCAGTTGATGAGTAGGCCTCCCTGAGAGTCTCTTCTCTTGGGCTGGTTTCAGGCTTGAGGACAAACTTTTCATGGAATCTTCAGAAAACAAATCTGACTCCAGAAAGCATTTGCAGTAATATAAATTTTATTAAATATTTTGAGGAAGAAAGCAAGCTAAGGTTTTACCAAATCACTAACAACTTGATTAAAAATCTTTAGTTTTTTCCTTCTTATTTCTTTCTATCAGACTTCTCTTCTGCATCTTCTAAGCAGAGGGGACATATCAGAGTCTTCATGTGGGTGTATAATGGTGTTGGTGTGGGTGGCTGGTGGATGTGGGTTTTATATCAAATGGGCACAGAATTGAAAAACCTAAACTATTTATATGTGGCCTCTTGATAATTATGGTTAGGTGTGCAAGATCCCCCGTGACCTGGCCCCCCAACTCTCCAGCTCCAACTTTTATAGTTCCCTCTTTTTCCTGTTAAGCTTATAGTTCATAGCACATGAAAGTGAAAAAGTTGCTCAGTCATGTCTGACTCTTTGCGACCCTGGGGACTGTAGCCTTCCAACTCCTCTGTCCATGGAATTTTCCAGGCGTGAATACTGGAATGGGTTGCCATTCCCTTCTCCAGGGTATCTTCCCAACCCAGGGATCACACTGGGGTCTTCTGCATTGTAGGCAGATTCTTCACCAGTGGAGCTACCAGAGAAGCCCGTAAGAGGATGTTTCATGACCCTGTTTCCTTGCTCGCGTGCTTTCCTTCTTCAGTAGTGCAGTGTCTACCATCTGTATGGTCAGGCCACTCAAGATGGCTGTTCTTCTGCTCTTTGCTCATCCCCTGATGGATAAGTACTTGCTTCACCTACACCCTACATGCGTGACTGACTTTCCTACATATTTTCCCCAGGTCCCATCTAAGGATTGTTTTAGCTTTAGATCAGAACATCTCCACTATGTGGGCTTCCTAGGTGGTGCTAGTGGTAAAGAACCCATCTGCCAATGCAGGTTAGACGTATGAGATGCCGGTTCGATCCCAGTGTTGGGAAGACCCCCAGAAGAGGGCATGACAACCCACTCCAGCATTCTTGCCTGGAGAATCCAGTGGACAAAAGAGCCTGGCAGTTTGCAGTCCATAGGATCTCACAGAGTTGGACACGACTGAAGCAACAAAGTGTGTGTGCACATGCACTGGCGTACACACACACACACACACACACACCCCCTCACACACCCTCACACACCCTCACACACCCTCACACACCCTCCACTATGTAGCTTATCAAAGGGGCCATGAAGGGTATGCCCTTCAGCTGGTTTCCCTGGTAACCAAGGAGCCAACCTGACATCAGTTCCCTCTAAAACCTCCCCCTGCCCCTAGGAGCCAAGACTGCCACCATGCCCTGCCCCACTATCCATTGCACACCACGGGTGTCTCTGTAGGACGTCGCTTCATATATGAGAGCCTGCCCCCCTGCTCCCAACTATTAAACCATGGGTGTCTCTGTCACTGACTCCAGGCTCTTTTTTCACTCTTGAAGCTGGGCAAGTACACGCCTCATAGATCTGGGGGATACAGCCCAACACCATTTTTGCCTGAATAATCTCTATTCATCCTTTAAGTTCTCTAAGAATCCTATCTTAAATTTGCAAGTGCTTCTTCTTTGTGCACTTACATACAACATACATTAGTGGGAGCAACTGCTCTGCAGAAGAAGGAAAGCGTGAGTGAAAACTCAGATGATGAGCATGTTTTGTGAGAGAGGAAAACGTGGGTGGGGGGAGGTACATGTCTTGCATCACAGTCTCACAGTCCTGCTGGTCTGTGAGCTTCTCAAAGTAGACAGTACCTTGTGTACTTTTGCCTGGTATATAATAACTCTTCATAATTGTGTGTTGAAATGAACCACAATCTATCTCAAGTAGAATGAAAATGTTTCAGAGATCACAGCTGCTATGACTCTAAAAGCTTCATACTTGCCATACTGGTTAAAGGTTCATTATTCAACAAATGCTTTTTGATTGATTTTACAGTTTGTCCCTCTTTGTTTTTTTTTTTCCTACTCCAAATTGTGAACCGCATCTACAGAGAGAAATCTCTGAATTGAGTTTTCATAATGCAAAATTATTTAAATAGTCTAGAAGAAATTTACCCATGATGGGTCAATTTCGGATGGGCTACTTTTAAATGGCAATCTTTGGCCTTAGTTGGACCAATTCAAACCTATCATTTAGATGAAATCCATTTGTCTTGATCTATTTTTAGATGATTATGTGGGGGATTTGTAGGTGATCAGGATATTCAATTTGGTACACTTAAAAAAGTCATAGTTATTGTTTAAACAAATAGGAGAGCTGTTTATTTTGTATGGCTGAGGGAAAATCCTTAATCACTTTGAAACTCTGTTGTATTAGGTTCGAAAGTGGAGATTATACCTCTATAACTTCCTGAAACATATGACTCACTTAGGTTCCATTTAGTTCTAAATATTTGATTCAACTACCTTAATTACCTATGTTAGGGATCAGCAAAGTGCAGCCAGTAGACTAAATCTGGACCACCAGCTGTTTTTGAAGATTCAGTTTGATTATAATACAGACCCTCTCCTTTATGTATTGCCTATGGCTCCTTTCAATGGCAGAGTTCAACAAATGCCACAGGGACTCAAACACTGTGTGGGTCTCTGGCCATTTCCAGAAAAAAAGTTGGCAACTTCTGATTGCATCCCATTTTTATTAATCTGTACTGATCAAATACATATATCAAGTAGCTGCTACTATAGATTGAACGTCTGTGCCACTTCCCCCCCCATCCCCAAAATCATATATTAAAATCTAACCCCCAATGTGATGGTACTTAGATGTAGGACCTTTGGAAAATGATTAGATCATGAGGGCTCGGCCCTTATGAAAGGATTAGGCCCCTTATAAAAGACCTCAGGATCTCCCCTGCCTCTTCTGCCCTGTGAAGACGTGGCAAAACAACAGTCGTCAATGAACGAGAAAGCAAACTCTCATCAGACAACTGCCTGGTCAGAATCTGCCAGCACCTTGATCTTGGACTTCTCAGCCTTCAGAAAAGTGAGAGATACAAATCTTTGTAAGTCATCCAGCCTGTTGTATTTTGTGATAATATCCCAAATAATTGCCAAATATCCACTTGTTTTAAATACCTTTTCTTTCTAGTCTACAACTGAAACTAACTGTAGTAAAGCAAAATAGAATTACTTTAAAAAAGGGTTAATCTACAAAATACTTGAATAGCTCAAAACTTTTGAGGTGGGACTTTTTATTTCTAGCCGGACACTGGTGCACAGATGGCTCTGGGATGCCATGGCTTGTTGTTTTCTTTTTGTAAAATTTAAGGATCCAGTAACAATGTTCCATTAGCATTAAAAGAGAACTTAAAGGTCTTCTTGTGTTTCCTCTCAAACAAGAGTCATTACTTTACAACATTCCTGACCTCTGTTGAGATCTCAGTTACTCTAGTTTTGGGCATTGACTATGCCATAGCTAAGGGGCTTCCCTGGTGGCTCAGTAGCAAAGAATCCACCTGCCAACACAGGAGAGGATCCCAGGGATGGGAAGATCCCCTGAAGAAGGAAATGGCAACCTACTCCAGTATTCTTGCCTGGGAAATCCCCTGGACAGAGGAGCCTGGTGGGCTACAGTGCATGGGGTCACAAAGAGTCGGACACAACTGAGCGACTGAGCTAAACCAACAGAACTGGGAGATCCTTTCCTATGTTTTCTTAGAGATTAGGTACTGAGAATATCAGTCTTGCTTTTTCCTCAAATTAAGTATAAATAATATAGAGGAAACAGTAAGAAAAATCGAATTCTAGGAAAATAGGTGATAAGCTCCAATCATGGTATCAGTCAATTAAAATTACAAATTCGTAGTTAAACAACAAATGTCTGCTATGAGGTCTCTCTCTTGGCAGAAACATTAGGAGCTATTTAAGAACTTTCACTCAGATGCATAATTTGTATATCTTTGAGAAAGTATGGTATTTATTTTTCATTCTGTTCTGACAACCTTCCCATATGATTATGCATTATGATGGTTCTTTTTTTCAGAGCCCTTTTCACACTTTACAAAATTAATGCAGATTTTTTTCCTCCATTTACTAAAAATTGAACATTTTCAATCAGTGTATCTAACCGAAACAAATAGCCTATATTCTTTGCCTTTTTTTCCCTATGTTGGCAGAATTGAGTGTTTTATTTTTTTCCTTTTGATTTAAACAAACAACACAGAAAAAGGAAAAGAAAATGGGGGAAAAACCAATTTGTCAACAGAAGTAAGTAGGATGTCAAAAATAAAAGCTTTCTGATATTCGTAACCATTATGGCAACACAGGGGCGTTTAATTTAGAAATCGGGTACTTTGAAATAGAAAGCCTCAGCGTTTTGTGGAGGTCACATTTGCCTAGTAGTTTTCCATTCTCCTTCACCTTTGTGTTTGAGTCAGGGAAGAACTCTGTGCCTTCCCTGCTGTGACTCCCCTCCCTGCCCCATCCCCAATAATTGATTAGCTCTCTTGTTTGGGGCAAATGGGTCTGAGAAAAGAAATATTAAATCCAAGAAAAAAAATTGTTAAAAATGGAGTTACTATTTGAAATGTATTGAAAGTACAGTTTGGGATTGGTCTTAATCCCCCAGTTGCCTCCTCTTCAGCTCGACCTCAGCAGGTTAGCCCTTGTTTATTTAGAGGCTGGTGTGATGGATGAGCTGGTATCAGGCCAATGTGTTTAAGTGAAACCTGAGAGGTCCTGGGTTAGTGGGATACTATTCTAGTGGAGCCTTGGGAACATCTAACAGTTGTGTTGCTATTTGTACCATCAAGGAACCTGGTGGGCTCAAATCAC
The DNA here is from genome assembly GCF_054371585.1 of Giraffa tippelskirchi. Classification (NCBI taxonomy): domain Eukaryota; kingdom Metazoa; phylum Chordata; class Mammalia; order Artiodactyla; family Giraffidae; genus Giraffa; species Giraffa tippelskirchi. The sequence continues at coordinate 32,075,483 of NC_137286.1, read as the reverse complement.
GCCTGACTTTAATTTTCAAGAGAGAAAGGCAAATAATTTGAGAGAGCTCTCCCAAACTTTGGATCCAATTCTGATTCAAGGAGCAAACTTTGAATCTCCATCTGAAAAACAGCAACAGAAAAAAACATGGAGAATTTATAGTAAAGAATACTCTAGGCTCCAAACTCATTACATACTTCCCCATCTGGCCTAAGATGGCAAAAAGAATTACCTTCATTTCACAAGCAAGGAAATAGAGGTAGAGAGAAAATAAATGATTTTGGCAAATTGGAAAGGGAGGAAATTGAGCTTTAATCTCCTGGTGTTCATTCATCTGTCCTCGGATTGTGTACTCTTAGCATGGGAAGGTTTGGTTTTGTTGTTGTGTTCTGGTTATTTTTTGTTTACACAGTCCAGATGTCCTTGATTGAAAACCTATGGTGGGACAACCCATTCAATCTTTGCCTACTTCTAATTATTAGAAATTCACCTTTAGATTAACTAAACTCTCTCTGTTTTACCATCCTTTCAGTAGTTCCAATAGTTTTACTCCTTGGAGCCATATGTAACAAACTTAATATATATGTGACATCCAAGTCATGAGAATATTAGAAGATGGTAATCATGTTCTCCTTAAGTTAAAATGTCCTATGTTCTTCAATGTTTCCTCCATCAGTTTGGGCTGAAGCCTTATCCTTACTGTTTTATCGTTCCAAGTGATATTCTTTTCATCTGAACTCTGTTAAAAAATGCAAAGTCCAAAACAATGGAACTGTCTAGGAACTGTCTGAACATGGAAGTATAGGTTTATAAATTTCTCTGTTCTAGAGTGTATGCTTCTGTGAACATCATCTTGAAGACCTTTGTCATCCTCGTGTTTCTCCTTTACTCTCACACTCCTGCCACACTCATAACACTTCTGACAACAGATGTATGTGCCCCCCCCATATACCAAACAGTTCTTCTTCTGGGTATCCTTTCAATTTAACTCAGTTCTGACACCGTCTACCTAGAGATAGCATCAGAGCCCACATCAGATCCCACAGGTTAAGTGTTCAGTCCCATGAGACTGCCCCTTATCCAGAGGCTGATTACAAGTAGTAGGTCCTCAGGTTATCTGCAATTTCTTTCTGACTTGGTACAAATCAGAGGTTCCCATGACCTCCTCCATCCTTGGACTTGACTAGTTTGCTAGAACAGCTCACATAATTTACAGAAACATGTATGCTGACCAGTTTATTAAAGGAAACTATCAAGGATACAGATGAACAGCCAGACGACGAGATACATAGATGAGGTCTGGGAGGGTCCTGAGTGCAGTAACTTCTGTTTTTGTGGAATTGGGGTGCATCACTCTCTTGATATATGGTTGTATTCATCAGTTTGGAAGCTCCTCAAACTCAGTGCTTTGGGGGTTTTTATGGAGGCTTTGTATGTCAATCATTAACTCTATCTCCACCTCTTCTCCCCTCTCCGGAGGATGGGGTTGGGACTAAAAATTCCAAGCTTCTTATCATGGCTTGGTCTTTCTGGTGACCAGGCCCCATCCAGAATATATCCAGGAGGCCACCAGAGTTTCCTGGTCAGAAGAACGTTTGCTCTTAATGGTCTTACTTACGAATTTACAATGATTTCAGGAGTTCAGTGCCAGTAACAGGGGGGCAGAGACCAAATGTATATTTCTCATTATAAATTGCAATATCACACACCTGGTCATTCTTTTTCTTTCTTTCTCTTTCTCCTTCTCTCCTTTTTTCTGGAGGGGCCACATTACTCTTTCTACTCAAACTCAGTTTATTGTCAACTAACATCCTTAAGACCTTATCAGGTGCCGTGCTGCTCTTGTCATATCACTACCTCATCTTTTCAGGCTTGGTTGCTTTTCCAGTCTGAAATGCACACACATTTATCTCTGTTGAACTTCATCTTATCAAGACTAGTTTCTTGGTCCAGCCTAACAAACACTTTGGATGTTGATTGTCCATCTTGAGTTTTATGTTACCTGAAAGTGTGATGAGTTACCATCCAAGACAATTTTAATAAATAATGCCAGAACTAAAGAGAAAAAAGACTTTTTCCTTATCTGTGTCCATTACTCAGTACAATTTGGATCTAGATAGTTGAAAATTGTTAAAAGGTTCTTATTTCCAATTCAGTACACCAGGCTTTTGTTCAGATCATGGTGGCTGACCTCATTAAACCTCTCACTAACTTCCAGGCATACCATGGCCATGTTTGCTATGCTTCCTGCATGCTAAGGCAATCTAATCTAATAATCCTTTTATGTAAAGAAATTAGATCCAGTGACTGTAACTTGTTGATAATGAACCTAAACTGAGTCCAGCAGCTCTAACTCTAGTGAAACTTTATGGAGAGTGACGTGCAGTAAAGACTGAGTAACGTTTATTAATTATGGCTCGATAATTATCCGAAGTTTTGGATTTTTAAGGATTTCACCAGTTTCTGAAATCTTTTATTTTATATGCTTTGGTTCAGGAGAAAATTAAGCACATAGGAAGCTGATATTACAACTATTTTTAAGTAATTTCTGTGAAGTGTTCACAAATTTTCTGGATATTAAAAAGCTGTATCTCGTTCAGGATGGGGAACACATGTAAACCCATGGCTGATTCATGTCAATGTATGGCAAAAACCACTACAATACTGTAAAGTAATTAGCCTCCAACTAAAATAAATAAATTAATAAAAAAAGAAAAGCTGTATCTCAAACAGCTAGATATATATAAACATCTTGATCACAACTTTTGTGTACTGAGAAAACAGATGAAACCTATGAAATCTATCTGACCCATGGGAAATTTGTCTAAGAATTTTTAGGAAAGAATAGAGGAAATATTTTCAGTTAGCACAAGAAAGATTGTTAGTCTTTACAATTCAAAGGGAGTAGAGGGGATTACCAGCTTTATTTATTTTTTCTCTGCTCATTTCCCCTGGCTCAGCAGATGACTGCTTTGTTCTAGTGGACGTGAGACTGAAGAACAAAAACCAAAGAGCCGTATAATCTCTGGAAGATTCCTTAGATGTCTCGAAGTCCAAATTTCAAACAAGGTCATAACTCTATGATAACCCTGACAGTTAGCCATCTCTTCTTTACCTGAATATCTCATGCAAGCAGGAACTCATTATTAATAAAGGAACTATGCTATTTTTAGGAAGTTCTAAGCATTAAAAGGTCTTTTTAAAATGATGAATAGAAATTTGCCTCCTTGTAACTTTCACCCTCTACTCTTGGTTCTTTTGTGTGAAGATAGAGTAAGCGTAATGTTTCCTTTACCTGACAGCTCTTTAGAATTCAGCAGTGACAATCTAATTTTTTTAAGTTGGGTATTTCTGCATGGACCCTTTACCTGGGTCCAGAAAAGGGATGGGGAAGGGCATGCAACGTCTATAGAGAAAGCATCTTCCTATTAACAGTTGGACTTGAGATCATTTGACTTGCAATCTACTGTCAGTTCTTCCATTAAATGTGATTTGGAAGTCATCTAAAGCCTCACCTTTACCACCTGTAAAATTCAGGGTACCTCTGCTAATTGCTTCGGAAGACTGTTATTGGGATGTGATAAGAGAATGAATGTCAAATATCTTTCTAAAAGTTATATGCTTTGTAAATATATACACTTAAGACTTCAGAGAAAAAAGCAAGAGAAGCAACACCTGTGCCTCTCACCAATGATCTGCATTCTTTGTCTGGGGACACCTTCCCCATGCCAGATACAGTGGGATTGCTTTCTCTAGCCTGGTGGCTCAGATGATAAAGAATCTGCCTGCAATGCAGGAGACCCAGGCTCAGTCTCTGGGTTGGGAAGATCCCCTGGAGAACCAAATGGCTACCCACTGAAACGGCCTGGAGAATCCCTTGGATGGAGGAGCCTGGGAGGTGAGAGTCCATGGGGTTACAAAGAGTTGGACATGACCAAGCGACTAACACTTTCACTTTTCTTTCATTTTCACAGGCTCACTCTGTTCTAACTACATCTCCTTTATCATTCTTTCTGTCTACAAGTCTCCCTCCCTTTTTTTTTTTTTCATCCCAGCATCTCAGCCGGGAGACCTAAAGCCCCTCTTTTAATTGTATTGACCCTCCTCTTCATCCCTAACCAGCTTTCACATTTCTAGTAAGAAAGGAAAAAAAAAACAACAACAAACTTGTAAAATTTCAAATCATAGCTCCTGTTCTGTTAGGTCCATCTGGCTTCATCATAATTTCAGTATCCACAAATATATTTAATCCCTAGTTAAAATGAAGTTAAATACAAGCTTCTTTGTGGGTTGGCCACATATCACCTTATTATTTCTTCTCCTCCTCAAACTGCTTACTCTTTCTCTATAATCCTTGCTCCAAATCCTGCTTTTATATTACCAAAAAAATCAAATACTTAGGCCTTCTCCTGCTAAGACCCTATTTCTCATTTTTTAGCCTCTGTAACTACTTGATACCAGTTCCATTTCCAATTTAAATCAGTCTTTCTGTAAGAATAATGCTGGACTAGTCTTCTAATCTGCATGCCATGAATATAACCAAAGGGGTCTAAAAAAAATAAAACCCAAGAGATTTTACAATTGAAGAGAAGTGACTGTACATTGAGGATTCTGAAGCTTTTTGTTTAAAAAATACCAAATCTGGGCACCAGGGTGAAATGTTTGGGATGAGCCTGAGTTGTCCAGGTCTTACTTACCACGATCACTTCAAAGGAAGAAAGAAGGCCCAGGCAAAAAGGAAACTGTGTGTCCTAAGAGATGGTATGTTTTTCCTCCCGTAATATCATTACTGGTGATGGTAATCACATTGCTCTGAAAAGAAAAGAGATTTCCATTTTATTTCATGGTCCTAATGAATAGATCTCCATTTATGATACTGCAAAGTTGTTTCAGAGTATGGGCTTTTGCTTTCAGAGTAGTTAGAATAATGGATGATCTTTTCTGCAATTACTTGGGTATAATTAAATCTGTGGATTTTGCTGACGACTCTAACAGTCGGGCACTCAAGCCTGTTCTTGGAGGTTTATTATATCAATCGAACAGCAGCTCTTCTGCCTAACTCTGTTCTTAAAGATGGGTTTATGAAAGTATGGTACATGGTGCCCCTTCTCAGAACATTCTGGGTACAGCTGGGAAAGAGTAGGGAGGAAAGGGGGAGAATGTTTTTACTAGGATGGATTTGAGGACAGCGTAGAACTAAAGAGGTTTCATATGGGATGAACGTGCTTAGCTAGGCAGTAAACATCTAAGGGGAAATAGAACATCCGGGCTTAATCACTAGACTGACCAAAAGCAACCTGAGGGCAGGGGTTTTGTCCTATTTATTTTTCTATCACTGATACCTAGCTTGGTGATTGGCATAAGGAAGATTCTTGATGCGCAGTTACTGAACTGAGCAGTTCATGCCTGGGGAAATTACACTGAAACCAGGCACCTTGGTTCAGTGTTCAATTTCTATTTTCATAGCATTGAAGGGTTAGATTTTTTAACCCTCTCTGTCTGGATATTAATATCCCTACATGAACAGAGATCAAGTTATACATATTTCAAGCAGCAAAGATTTCTAACAGGTTGGCAGTCATTCCAAATACCTAACCCAAATATGCCAATACACATCAGTTACTCTTTTTTTCTCCTTCCCTTAGTGAAAAATCTTTTCCTTCAAATATAACACTATAAAATTCCTTTACTAGAAAAGAACCTACTGTCCAAAAGCCTTCTCATTTCTCTCCTTAACTTCTTGAATAAATAACAATAATCTAAAAGTCGAGGAGGGGATAATTAGAATATAGAGAAGAGAAAGAGGAGAAATCCTGGCTTCCAGAGGACTTTTTCTCCCTCAGAAGAAAAGGAAAAGGAACTCCTGACATAGTCAGCAAGTGGTGCGTTTGTCTGTGATTTCTTCTGGCTATATGCTTCTTGTTAAGAATGCTGTCTATCAGTGCCCAGTCTCTGTTCCAGAGGCAACAGAATATCAATTCCTTCCTCACATCCCATCACTGCCTTTTCTTTTATCTTGACCAATGCTGATCTGTGCACATCTTACCTAAATAATCTAAAATAGGACAGAGTCTGCTAGGAGTGTACTTCTGCATCTTTGTAACATATCTGTTTTGACCCACTGACTTATCTCCACGTATTGTTAATACCTTGCCAATTTCCAATCACATTACTGAGATTTTATTAGAGAATGAAGCTCGGTAGTCAAAGGTGACTCTTCTTCAATGTGATTCAGAAAACTAATTCTTCACTTCCTTCTGTCTTTTTGCCATGTTGATCTCAAAATTTCAGGCAAATGAAAAGCATTGTTTACTCACTCCAAGCTAGATTCCCAGGAGAAAGCCAACATTTTATTCTTCTGTCTGGACTTGATATCTATGTGTATATCACAGTTATAGGAAGGAAGGAAAATAAGAAATCTGGGTGAGGGTCTTCACTGGTTATAGTAGGGTTTTATATTTGAATAAAGTGGGAATCACATGAAAAGATTTATGTTAAAGAAGAATTAAGCTTTGGGTAAAGAAATCTCTTAATATCAATTAACTGGATTGTCTTGTTTCCTTACTTTTATAAGGCATGAGTTTGAACCATTATTTGGTAAGATCATTCTTGTAGTTCAAAATTTAAAGAAGTAATCTTAAATATGCCAGCAAATTTGGAAAACTCAGCAGTGGCCACAGGACTGGAAAAGGTCAGTTTTCATTCCAATCCCAAAGAAAGGCAATGCCAAAGAATGCTCAAACTACCGCACAATTGCACTCATCTCACATGCTAGTAAAGTAATGCTCAAAATTCTCCAAGCCAGGCTTCAGCAATACATGAACCGTGAACTTCCAGATGTTCAACCTGGTTTTAGAAAAGGCAGAGGAACAAGAGATCAAATTGCCAACATCCGCTGGAACATCGAAAAAGCAAGAGAGTTCCAGAAAAACATCTATTTCTGCTTTATTGACTATGCCAAAGCCTTTGACTGTGTGGATCACAATCAACTGTGGGAAATTCTGAAAGAGATGGGAATACCAGACCATCTGACCTGTCTCTTGAGAAACCTGTATGCAGGTCAGGAAGCAACAGTTAGAACTGGACATGGAACAACAGACTGGTTCCAAATAGGAAAAGGAGTACATCAAGGCTGTATATTGTCACCCTGCTTATTTAACTTATATGCAGAGTACATCATGAGAAATGCTGGGCTGGAAGAAACACAAGCTGGAATCAAGATTGCTGGGAGAAATATCAATAACCTCAGATATGCGGATGACACCACCCTTATGGCAGAAAGTGAAGAAGAACTAAAGAGCCTCTTGATGAAGGTGAAGGAGGAGAGTGAAAAAGTTGGCTTAAAGCTCAACATTCAGAAAACTAAGATCATGGCATCTGGTCCCATCACTCCATGGGAAATAGATGGGGAAACAGTGGAAACAGTGTCAGACTTTATTTTTTTTGGGCTCCAAAATCACTGCTGATGGTGATTGCAGCCATGAAATTAAAAGACGCTTACTCCTTGGAAGGAAGGTTATGACCAACCTAGATAGCATATTTAAAAGCAGAGACATTACTTTGCCAACAAAAGTCCGTCTAGTCAAGGCTATGGTTTTTCCAGTGGTCATGTAGGGATGTGAGAGTTGGATGGTGAAGAAAGCTGAGCGCCGCAGAATTGATGCTTTTGAACTGTGGTGTTGGAGAAGACTCTTGAGAGTCCCTTGGACTGCAAGGAGATCCAATCAATCCATCCTAAAAGAGATCAATCCTGGGTGTTCACTGGAAGGTCTGATGTTGAAGCTGAAACTCCAATACTTTGGCCACCTTATCCGGAGTTGACTCATTGGAAAAGACCCTAATGCTTGGTAGGATTGGGGGCAGGAGGAGAAGGGGATGACAGAGGATGAGATGGTTGGATGGCATCACCGACTCGATGGACATGGGTTTGGGTAGACTCCGGGAGTTGGTGCTGGACAGAGAGGCCTGGCGTGCTGCAATTCATGGGGTCGCAAAGAGTTGGACACGACTGAGCGACTGAACTGAACTGAATCTTAAATATCACAGTGGGAATATGAAAAGTTACAGCAATGTAGTGCTACAATATTAACAATGACACAGCAAAGTCAAGATATCCTAGACTACTTGAAGACAGTGTTATGATTATAAATGTTCCTGGTGGAACAAGTCTGGTCTCTGGGGTGAAAGTGAAGTCACTCAGTTGTGTCTGACTCTTTGTGACTTCATAGACTGTACCCTATAGGTTTCTCCATCCATGGGATTTTCCAGGCAAGAGTACGGGAGTGGGTTGCCATTAACTCAAACTGTAGTTCTTGGGCCAGCAGCATCAGTGACTCAGGGGAAATTGGAATGCAAATCTTTGGCCCCACCCCAGACCTACTGAGTCAGAAGCTCTGAGGGTAGAACTGTTTCTGATGTGAACTCAAGTTTGAGAACCACTGGTCTAGTTAGTGCAAGAATTTTTGCCTGATGTAGAACTGGACTGAAATAACACCTCCATCACTTGCAGTCTCCAAACTTTGTGGAGATTATAAGTACTTCTTGGAACCTTAATTTTCTTATCAGTAAGAGATGATAGGGTCTCAATGGAGATTCAAATTAAATCTTACAGTATGTTATTCCTGAGCATTTGAGGAAGCCAGTTTCTCTCTCCCTTCTCTGTGCTTTAGGGGTTGAACATGAAAGAATTAATTGGAAGCTAGGACAGTGTTTTCAAACTTTCTGACTCCAGGTCCTCTTACACTATCACAAATTATTGAAAATCTTATGGAACTTTTGTTTATATGGGTTTTATCAATCAGTGTTTACTATATTAGAAATTAAAATAGAAATTGTTAAAATGTTTATTTCATTTACTTAGAAACAACAGTCACCTGTTATCATAAGTAACATATTTAAATGAAAATAGCTGTATTTCCAAAAGAATAAAACCTTAAGGAAAAGAGTAGAATTTTTCAAATCTATTACTGGTCTCTTTAATATCTGGCTTAACAGAAGACAACTAGATTCTCATATCTGCTTCTGCATTCAATTTGTTAAAATATCACATGTCAGGTAACCTGTGGAAAAATTCCCCTGTACACTTATAAGCTAAATAATTTCTTAGTATTTTCACAAACTGCTAAGTATTTTCTTATAGTTTCTTAGTATTATTATAAAATAATTTCTTAGGGAATAGTTTCTTAGCATTATTATAGATAATACATTATTGTTATAAAATTATTTTCTTAATAATCTTTTCTTAGTATTATTACAAAAATAGTTGTGACCTCACTGGTCCCCTAGAAAGGGCCTTGGGAACTGTCAGGGCTTGGTTATCGGATCATACTTTGAGAACCCTCTGGGCTAGATGGTTAGTTGGATGAAAGTGCAGAGTTAATCCAGAATACTCGTAATATAAATCTTTTTTTATCCCCTCATAGTAACAATTTTGGACACTGGTTTATCAGCTAAGAATTAACAAAAGTGGGTTCATTTACATGAAACTGTATCAGGAACTTAAAATAAGTACACAATAACGGAGCACAACTGTAAAGTATGAACGCACTTTGTTTAGCTTATCATTATTAACTTTGACAGCTGAATAAAACCACTGCAGTATCAATGGAAATTAAGCAGAAATAAGATAGTGAGAAACAGGATAGGTGAATTTCCATGACAAAAAATAGGACTCTGTGTGTGTGTATGTGTGTGTACGTACTCATTGCTCACAAATGTTTCAGAATGCTTGAAAAATACAGTGCTACAACAAATACTCGTGTGAAGGAATATGCAGAAGTTTAGTATTTCTCATTAAAGTGTTTATTTCAGGTTGAGTTTAAAGAGTACCTGAAGTTTACTAATAGTAACATAGATCTAGTCTAACAAGTATCTTGGGGCTGCCAATCTTTGTGCAAGAAAATGAATAGACAGCTCCCCTCAATCTTCTGGAAGCTTATTTTTCATCAACAGGAAGGGTGTGAAGTGAGGGTGACGTGATGGAGTGAAAGGAACGTTTGCCAACATTTGCTTTGTATACAGGCAGTCCCCAGATAGATTTAAGGCAGCAATTGTTTATTATTTGACCACCTGCTTCAAATAACTGAGAATTGCATTCATGTCAGGAAAAAATTCTAAATAAATCTATCATAGCGTCTTTGCTATTTCATGTGCTGAGTTTCTTCAACTTCATACTTAACATGGGAATATAACATGCTTATCAACCACAGTTTTGATGTTAAGACAGATAAAATGCAGTTGCTATATCAGCACAGAAAAAGTTCAAGTACTTTGTACTACGTGGATAAATGACATTATGTGACATCCCGATTCAATTTCAGTGCCACTGTTGAGTCTGGTAAGATTACAATAGGTTAAGCAGGCTGACTCATGCTATAATAATGCACAGTTTAGCCAGAAGTGGTGCATAAAATATATACAGTGAACATAATGTTTAGTATAGTATAGATTATATTTGGCATGTTTGGTAGGTATTTTATAAGCACATCTGAAATTTTATATCATCTTCAACAGATGGGAAATAAACAGTAGCAGAAGCTGTTAATTTTTTTATTATTCATTGGGAGAAAAGGAGTAATAATGTGAGGAAAAAACATATTGAGGCTAAAAACTATATAAAATCTTTTTAAAACCCATTTAAAAACCTTGAGGAAAAAAGAAATAAAAAGTAAGTTGAAATGTTCCAACATCTGTTATCAGGACTGGCAGCCCTGAAAAAGCAGTTGCTGTTGGGTAAGAAAAATATTTTCTAGTTAAAATACAGACAGCTGGTTTTTGAGATGCTGGGAGCAAGTATTTGCTGAGTGGATAAAATGGAAGAAAGCTTAAAAAAAAACCTCAAATGGCAAACAAATTAAGACAAAGTTCAAGTTTCAAATACTGGTGTAGATTTGAATACAGTTGGGAAAGTTTGGGACTTTAAAGGGAAGAAGGCAGTTCTCATGCGGATGGAAAAATCACACACACACCCTCCATTGTCTTTTATCAGAAGGGCATTTTGAGGCAGCTTTGGGGGCTGTCTTGAACCCTGACTGAACCCCGGGAGGACAGCTTGCTTAGCAACAAAACCCTTTGACAGAAGCAAGAGGTATGCCCTCAAACGAGAAAGCAGCAGTAGCAGGAGACCCACATCCCGCCCTGTGAGCTCAGTAAGTTCATGACCCCTAGGACAGGGCTCTCTCTATGTATAAAAAACAATCATTTGTGGACCTAGTTTGACCACGTACGGACAAGAAAGCTCCTCTGCTCAACCTGGAGGAGGAATTGATGATGGCAGCATCGTGCCTACTCAAGAAAGACAATGAAGTTCTTTTCCCTTTCCCCACTTTTCCTTTGACTGTAAAACTGTAGACCAGTAAGTTCTCAGGAAGTGACATCTCTGGCCCACCCCTTTGTAAGCCTACATGTTTCCTATTTTAATAAAGCACTTCTTATCTATCACTGTGCCTCTCACTAAATTCTGCACTGAAGCATCAAGGACTATGGTACCAGAGTTCTTTGAAGCCCCTGAAATGACACCAACCAGTTTCCCAGTCAGGCAGCACTGAAACAGAAGCGGTTAGAAGTTCTTCACCTTTAGGAATTGGGGAGAGACTTTTAGAGGGGAAAGGCAGAAGCAAAGGAAGGAAATTACTGATTGGCTATAGCTTAGAGCCTAGTTGGCTATTTTGACTGGTTGTCCTTAGGTTTCAATTTTGTGACTTTGAGACATTTGCAGGCATAGATTTTGGGTTGCTGATGCAGGCTGCCCCACATTACAGCCACCTCAAGTCTGATGGGCTCCTTGTTAATTAACAGTTTTCCTGGATTACAGATTCCTTCTGGATAGAATCTTGTGTGTTCATCTCTGTAGCCCTAAAAAAAAAATAGCACTTTCATGGTGATCAAAAAATATCTGTTGCTTGAACAATTCACTGGTGAGAATCTCTGAAGTGCCTTTAACAGTCTTGGAAGCCTGTTACTCCATAATGAGACATGAGGCTACAAATGTAAGCCTCCATGAGAGAGTGACTGAGGTGGTGGTGGTGGATGGATTGAAAACAGAGACCAAATGCCCTTCTTCTAAGAATGTGAGACAGAAAGGCAGAGGGATCTGTGAGAAAGGAAGACAGCAGAGTGGGGGAGAGTGCTCAGAAAAGGGAGGCTAAGGACAAGCAAAGGATGAGAAGGGCCTCTTTATGTCAAGTTCCCTCTCTGAAGGACAATCTGATAGAGGCCCTTAGAAATAGAGGGAGAACATTTCATTTGTAAATTGTGCTCAGAATTGCTAAGTGCTTTGTTTTGTAAAAGGTGACAGACCTGGCAATGAGTTAATGCCATTTTAGAGAAAGGTGATAAGGACAGATAACTCTAAAGTGATTTTTCATCCAAAGAACAAAACCCAGGGAGGGTTATGGGAGGACACTTGTGCCCCTCTCTGCGATGCTCCTTTGTCTCGGTCAGTTGTTGGTGCCTGGCCCAACTGCCTTCTGTGGTCAAAGGCAATGTCTACTAGCTGTTTGGGACCACTAAGAAGCAAAGGGCCTGCACTGTAGTTTGGGATTTGAAAAGGCCTGGCCATGTCTCGCCTTCAGGGCTGGCTAGCCAAATCCTGGGTTACCCACTGGTGGTGTCTTCGATCTCCTCCAGGCTCTCCAGCCCACTCTCCTCACCTTTGACCTTCAGCCTCCCTTGGTCACTCTCTGCTTCCCAGATTAGAAGGGCCCTGAGCAAGCCCATCAATGACACTCTTAACAACAGAGTCTGCTAAGCCTCTTTTTCTTCAAACTGGGCGATCTTTCTCAAAGAAGATACCTGGGAAGGAAACCGTTAGCCGAGAGAAGTGAAGTACTCCATAATGGACTTTCAGGCCTTAATTGATGGCAGGATTTGCCCTCTAATTATGCAGTGTGGCTAGCGGCTTAGTTTGTCTACGCATAAGGCTGACCTTGCCCATTATCTTTACATTATCTCTGTGCAGAGTGCATGTGGGGACTGAAAAGAATAAAAAATACATTCACACGTGGGGAAAATACTGAACAGGCTGAGTCCACATAAAATGTAATCCAGTCTTATTTATCCAGCTAATGAAATTCTACTTAACCAGGGTGAAAAGTGGGAACATGCCACCGGCTCAGTCAACACTGGGGCAAAGGAAGGAGTCTGACCTTTGCATATGTGAGAGGCTCCCGGAGCAGTCAGGGGGATAGACAGGCTTCTGCCCGCAGCCCTCCTCTTTCTTGGGCCATAATGAAGCTCAGAGGAGCTCAGCTCTGTACCACCAATTGAGCTGTGCCTCTCCTACCACTAATACCCACGAATCTAGAAAAGGTAGCTGGGGAAGCAATTAGAGAAGAGAATTTTTTTTTTTTTCAAAATCTTACTGTTTTTTGTACAATATCAGGGTTTTGTTGCTTCAGTTGTTGTTTTTCCAGCACAGAGACAAAGGAAATAAAGCAATCCAAGACCTTAACATCAAATTTCTGCCTTCAAACTGCTAGAGGATGAAAGAAAGTATAGAAGAAAGAGCCTTCACACACATACCCCAAACACATATGCTTCCAATGATAAATCTTCATATCTGTGCATCTTGGTTGCTTTCATGTCATATTAATGCATGTTAATTTAACAGAAACAAACCATGTTCTATTTGCAAAACACTGAGAATAGGTGTGGAAAGAAGAAAAGCTGTTCACCCTGCATTCCTGGAGCAAATCTGATGGAGCAGGACCATGGATAAGAATCTTAAATACAAATACAAGGATTTAGGAAGGCTGCCTAATGATAATGACAATAAAGTTTGTCACATGGCTTTTGAGCTCATCTTATATCTTCTCAGCTTCACTGCTTCCCAGCCGCTTTTGCAGGGACCAGTTCTGTACTGGCTTTAATCTGCTTTGTACCAGGACAGTCTGATAGTGCAGCACCTTGGCCTGTGACCCCTGCTTCTTGCCCTAGGTCTTATCTGAAGCAGTGGCATAGGACATCTGCAAGACTGAGGACCCATACTTTCATGACCTGGAAATGTGGAGGAGTTAAGTTGAGGGGAGGCGGGTGAAGAGCATCTTTGATCATCAGGAGCAGCTGATGGGGATAGGCTGCCCCCCATCCTGTTGTCATCTGGGAGGCACAGTTCAAAAGGTTCTCCCTTCGGTTCTGTGCAGTCCCTCCCATCACTTGCAACGGTAACCACTTCCTCTATTGGCTTCCATTCTTTCTGTATTCCCACTTTCTGGGCTTACATCCCAAACCAGTGTGCACATGGGCCTTTGCTTCAGGCTATACTTTCGGGAGGGGCTTCCCTGGGGGCACTAGTGGTAAAGAATCCGTATGCCAATGCAGGGGATGTAAGAGATGCAGGTTTGATCCCTGGGTCGGGAAGATCCCCTGGAGGAGGGTATGCTGACCCACTCCAGTATTCTTACCTGGAGGATCCCATGGACAGAGGAGCCTGGAGGGCTACAGTCCATAGGGTCACAAAGAGTCAGCCATGACTGAAGTGATTTAGCACAGCACAGTGCACTACTTTCAGGGAAACTCAGGCTAAGAAAAAGAATAGTATTTAATATTTTTGCACATTTACTATGTATCAAGCATTTAATTGAGCATGGTATATGTCATAGCTGAGTTGACTGTTTCTAGATAGTTCTTAAGGTATCAAGAAATATTATTATTGTCATTTTACAAATAGGATTTACAGCATATGTATGGAATCTAGAAAAAAATGATAAAGATGATCTTATTTGCAAAGCAGAAATGGAGACACAGATGTAGAGAACAAATGTATAGATACCACGGAGGAAAGGGAGGGAATGGGATGAAGTGGGAAATTGCAATTAACATGTATAGCGTCACTGACTCAGTGGACATGAATCTGAGCAAACTCCAGGAGACAGTGAAGGACAGAGAAGCCAGTCATGCTGCAGTCCATGGGGTCGCAAAGAATTGAACATGACTTAGTGACTGATCAACAACAACAACAAATATATAAAATAGATAACTAATGAGAACATACTCTATAGCACAGGGAACTCTACTTGGTGCTCTGTGGTGACCTAAATGGGAAGGAAATCCAAAAGAAGGGGGATACATGTATACGTATGGCGATTCACTTTGCTGTACAGCAGAAACAGACACAGCAGTGTACACAACTATACCCCAATTAAAAAATAAACAATCACATATTAAAAACGAAAAGAAACAGGTTTTAACAGTTCAGTAATTACCCAATGTCATACTCCTGGTAACAGTGCCAATATGAAATTTTGTTTAATGTCTAAACTCTTAAAATTTCAGGTGACCTCATTTAGTCTCATGGCTTTAAATACCACTTAGACACAAAAACCCCCAAATGTTTGTCTTGCCTAGATCTCTAGAGTTAATTTGTATATCAACTGCCTCTTAAACATTTCCACTCGGGTATCTAGTAGCCACACACGACTTAACAGGTCCCAAAGGGAGCACCAAGTCTCCTTCTTTCTCATCCCAGTTCAGTTCAGTTGCTCAGTCCTGTCCGACTCTTTGTGACCCCATGGACTGAAGCATGCCAGGCTTCCCTGTCCATCACCAACTCCCAGAGCTTGCTCAAACTCATGTCCATGAGTCAGTGATGCCATCCAACCATCTCATCCTCTGTTGTCCCTTCTCCTCCTGCTTTCAGTCTTTTCCAGCATCAGGATCTTTTCCAATGAGTCAGTTCTTTGCATCAGGTGGCCAAAGTGTTGGAGTTTCAACTTCAGCATCAGTCCTTCCAATGAATACTCAGGACTGATTGATTTCCTTTAGGATTGTCTGGTTTGATCTTCTTGCAGTCCAAGTGACTCTCAAGAGTCTTCTCCAACACCACAGTTCAAAAGCATCAATTCTTGAGCACTCAGCTTTCTTTATGGTCCAACTTTATTTCTCATCTCAGTTAATGCCAACTCCAACCTTCCAATTGCTCAGGCCAAAACTTTGGAGGTATCCTGACATCCCTTTTGCTCACGTGTACAATTATTCATCAACAAATGACTGGCTTTAGATTTATTTATTTTTAAATTACTTTTTATTTTTTTATCTATGCTTGCTCTTCATTGCTGTGCGCAGACTTCCCCGAGTTGCAGTGAGCTGGGGCTACTCTCTAGTTGCAGTGCACAGGCTTCTCATTGTGGTGGTTTCTCTTGTTGTGTAGCTCAGGCTCTAGGGCTGTGGGCTCAGTAGTTGCAGCACATGGGCTGTAGAGCCTGTAGGCTTCAGTAGTTGCCCCATGGTATGTGGAATCTTCCTGGACCAGGGATCGAACCTGTGTCCCCTGCATTGGCAGGTGGATTCTTAACCACTGGGCCAACAGGAAGGTCCTGGCATTTGAAGTGTAAGTGGAATCTGTTGGTGACTCTGCACTCTGCTACCACTACCCAGACCAAGTCTGTGAACCTTTTGCCTGGATTCTTGTCCCATCCCCCAACTCCTCTGTACTTCCACAGCCTACCTCCTGCCTACTCCTACTGTAGCACTTCCCTGCTCTGACACTTTCATTTAACCTTTGAAAAATGCTCCCATCACTCATACAGAATTAAGTGGTTATGAATTCAAGTCTGGTGATGGATATACATTTCAGGCCTTTGGTACAGTAGTTTTTTGGTGAATGTTGAGATACCTGGAGACTTACAGAGTTATATTTTAAATAATATCTGTGACAGAGAAGGGGAAACTTGCTTTCCTGAACTGACTCAACTCCTAAGAGGTCAAATCACTGCTTAGGACAGTTTTTATATATTCACCTGTAACTTGGATACCTTGATAGAGCAAAAGAGCTCCAGGACAGAAATTAGGAGAGCTGATATTATAACAGTTCTACCAAATTATTTTTCCTTAGATTAGTCACTTACATTTCTGAGTTATTTAATCTCCTTATGTGTAAAATGGAATAAATAATGGCTGCTTCCATACCTCACAAATCTGTTGTCTGTTTAAAGTGATACAGCTTGTAAATGACAAGTCTTTAACTGATTCTCAGGAAATTCTGCTGAGAGATGTAGGGGAATTCCCATATCCCCTGAATTGTGTGTAAAATTGGGTCTGTGTATGTGCATAAGGCCTTTGATCTTTTTTCTGGAAATAGAGTCCATAGTTTTCAATATCTTCTCTAGATGATCCAAGAGAGTTCAAGATTTTCTAGTAGAGGTGCTTTATAACCTATAAAATACTGTTCACATAAAAGTACCATCTACTGGACTCCTTAAAATTATTCTGATGACCTTGTTGTATATAGGGGCGGGATTCTTTACTAATAAATTGTGATTTTGGCCTTTAAAAACCAAGAGTGAATCGAGAAACTTTGCCTGTCCATAGCTGGTTAGCAAGGTTGGTAAACATGGCTTCATAGAAAAGTGTCCAGTGTATAGAGTTCAAATCTGGTATGAATCTGTTTGCCAACGCAGGAGACGCAAGAGACTCGGGTTCTATCCCTGAGTTGGGAAGATCCCCTGAAGCAGGAAATGGCAATCTGCTTCAGTGTTCTTGCCTGGAAAATTCCGTGGACAGAGGAGACTGGTGGGCTACAGTCCATGGGGTTGCAGAGTCAGACATTACTGACAGCTCCCAGCCCCCAACACACAGACACACAGACACACACACAGACACACACAGACACACACACACAGACACACACACACACACACACACAGACACACACACACACACACACACACACACACAGAGACACACACAGACACACACACACAGAGAAACACACAGACACACACACAGACACACACACAGAGAAACACACACACACACCCACACACACACACACACACACACACACACACACACACACACACACCCACACACACACACACACCCCTCTAATCTAGACCTCACTGTCAGGTTCTAGAGAACATTGAAATACCTGCCACTAAAATATCTGAATAGCTCTCTTGCTATAATTCTCCTGACACAGACATGACTACATTGTTCATTTCCTTCCAGTTTAGTTCCTGCTTTTGCTTGCTCCTCCCTTCCTCTCTTCCTTTCTTCCCTTCTCTCTTCTTTCCTTCCCCAGACATTTATTGGATGTCCTGCAGACCTTGAACAGCACTGCACTGGCATTGGTTCCTGGAGGACTAGAGAAGCCCTGTCCTGTGGGTAAGGGTAGGGTATACCTGATTTTTAGAAATCAGTGCAGGACTGGGAGTCTCAGGCTTGTCTGGGAGCCCAGCTCTACTATTCAAATCACTCTGTGACCCCCTGTTGGTCACTTAACCTGCTGTGCTGCTATTTGCTCATCTGTGAAATTGGTCTCCCTCTTGGGCTCGTTGTGAGGATAAAAGAAAATAATAGGTGGAAAAGTGCATTGAATGGTGCAAGTCTAATACTAAATCAAAGTATTATCATTTTAGAAGTTTATCCCTGAGTAGTGCTGACACCAACATACGGGAATTAAAGCTGCAATTAGGGGCTTGCTTCATCTCTAATCCACCAATAATAAAGCATTCTCCAAGCCCTGACCCAATTTCAGGTGCCCTATGGTTATTTGTAACTTTTCTTCTTCTTCTTGGTATAAGTATAGCAACTCTGAATTTTTGACGACAATTCCGATATCAACTGGTCTGTTGTCTTGCTTCTTTAAATATGGATTCAGAGAATTTATCATTAAAGATTTTAGGAGCTTTATTAATGGATGTAGTCCTATGTGATGGTTTTATTTAGTTCAACAAATCTTGACTGAAGCCTGCTATGGGACAGACCTTGAGGATACATGGATGGTAAATGTTCATCCTAGACTTGAAGATGCTAACAGTCTTGTAAAAGGAGACATATTTTAAAAATTGTGTTCAAAGTGATAAGAATATAACAGATATCCTTTAGTGAACATATACTACATGCTAAGCATGGTGCTAAAGCTTTTCTTAAGTTATCAATATTAAGTCTCCCGACAACATAATGATGTAGGTAGTTTTATGTCCATTTTCAGAAGGGGAAGTTGAACCTCAGAAATATTATGTAACTTGGCCAGGATCACACAGCTAATAGTTTCAGCCAGGACCCAATGTTTGGACTGTTTGATTTGTGGATGTTGTAAGGAAAGAGAGGAAACAAGCTTCCAGAGAGGACCAGAAAAGCATCTAAAGGATTACACTGGAGACTAAATTGAGTCATGCACCTCTCTAGTGATGGAGGATGGAATATGTTCCCTTTAATAGATGCAGTCGGATTACATTTTGAGTTTGGAAGACTAGCTAAATGTTTATCAAAGAAGCCCTATACTCTCTTGGATAATTTCAAGACACAAACAAATATGGGTAACCCTAATGTTTTTATCATCCAAATCTCAGATTTCTAAAATAAAAAATAAAGTGACTTTTCTCCTGAAAGCTGTACATCTGATAAACCAAGCTAATCAAGTAATAGCTGCATTAGTGGTATCTATTCTGTACTCGATTTGGGTAAGAAAATTAACAAAGACCAGGTTAAGCCATGGTTTTTATTTGCGTATTTCTTGCATATTCACAATATTCTTTGATAATGATGTTTCCTTATTCTCCTGACAATTACTCATTCCCAGAGTCCCACTGTAAGGGCATCATTCCTTTAGACTGAGAACTTTGAACTCAGGTCATAAGTATATCCTGAGAATAGTAAGCTTTTGAATCAGGAATTGGTGAACAATGACCCATAGGCAAAATCTGAACTCATTTTGGTATAGCTTGGAAGAGCTAAGGGGCTTCCCAGATGACTCTAGTAAAGAAAACGCTTGCCAATGTAGGAGACATAAGAGATGTGCATTTGATCCCTGGGTCAGGAGGATCCCCTGGAGGAGGGCATGGCAACCCACTCCAGTATTCTTGCCTGGAGAATCCCATGGAGATGAGGTGGCAAAGAGTTGGACATGATTGAGTAAGTAAGCACAGCACAGCACACTTATCAGTGGAGAAGGCAGGAACTTAAATCTGCACAACAAACCTTATTTTTAATTTTTTGATATTTATATATAATCTTTATTTTCTTATTTTAAAAATGTTTATATGTATTTTTATTATTATTTTTTACAGTAGGTCTTTCTTGGTTATCTGTTTTGATATAGCAGCATGTACATGTCAATCCCAAACTCCCAATCTATCCCTTTCCTTGACCTTCCCAACCAATAACCATGAGTTCATTCTCTAAGTCTGTGAGTCTGTTTCTGTTTTGCAGATAAGTTCATTTGTATCATTTTTTTAGGTTCCACATTTAAGTGATAATCATATGATATTTGTCTTCCTCTGTCTGACTTACTTTGCTTAGTATGATAATCTCCAAGTCCATCCATGTTGCTGCAGATGGCATTATTTCACTCTTTTTGGTGGCTAAGTAATATTCCATTGTGTATATGTACCACATCTTCTTTATCCATTTGTATGTCTATGTACATTTAGGTTGCTTCTATGTCTTGGCTATTGTAAAGACAAGGCTGCAATGAACATTGGGGTGTATGTATCCTTTTTTTCTGGATATATGCCCAGGAGTGAGATTGCTGGATCACATGGTAGCTCTATTTTTAATTTCTTAAGGAACCTCCATAATTTTCTCCATAGTGGCAGTACCACATTCTCACCAGTAGTGTAGGAGGGTTCCCTTTTCTCCATGCTCTCTCCAGAAATTATTGTTTATAGATTTTTTGATGATGGCCATTCTGACTGGCATAAAGTGATATCCCAGTGTACTTCTGATCTGCATTTCTCTAATAGTTAGTTGATGTTGAGCATCTTTTCATGTGTCTCTTGGCCATCTGTATATCTTTGGAGAAATGTCTATTTAGGTCTTCTGTCCATTTTTTGATATGATTGTTTCTTGGATGTTGAGCCCATGAGCTGTTTATAAATTTTAGAGATGAATCCCTAGTCAGTTTCCTCGTTTGCCAATATCTTCTCCCATTCTGTGGGTTGTCTTGTTGTTTTGATGACAAACCTTATTAAACAATGGTATTCACCATGCTTTTCCCAGACACCTTCCTGTAACTTGCCTCCACACTCAGAAACCCAGATGTGCTTTTCCTTTGATCAGCCTAGTGTGGTATATAAATTCAAGTTCTACCCACCTCTTTGGGTTACTCATCACTGGCTACTCCTGTGTGTACCTGTGTGATACACCTGTTAATAAACTTCTGTTTGTTTTTCTCTTGGTACTCTGTCTTTTGCCCATATGATTTATAGGGCCCCAGCTGGAGAATTTAAGATGTGTAGAGAAAAAAGTTTTTTTTCCTCCCCTACAGCAGCTTCAGCTAATGTCTGAACATGACAGGTGTCAAATGGATTATCCAGGGATAAACAGCTTTACTTACAATTTATCACTGGCCTGGATATAGGAGGAGAGCAAGAAAGGAAAGAAGATATTCAGATAAAATAATTTCAAGATAGGGAAACACAATTTTACTTGAACATTGTTTGCGAGTCAGTTGCATAAGCCAAGGAGGTGATAACTAAGGTTGCCAGCTAATGCTGGGTGTGTGCATGAGCTCAGTGGTGTCCTACTCTTTGCAGCCCTATGGACTGTAGCCCGCCAGATTCCTCTGTCCATGAATTCTACAGGCAAGAATACTGGAGTGGGTTGCAGTTTTCTTCTCCAGGGGATCTTCCCGACCTGAGGATCAAACCCATGTCTCTTGTGTCTCGTGCATTGGCAGGCAGATTCTTCACCACTAGTGCCACCTGCGAGCAAATGAAAATATAGTATACCCAGTTGCATCTGTATTTCAGATACAAACAATAAATCTTTTAGTATGTATATATTCCTTAAGACAAGCATTTCCCAAATGGGAGTGTTAGATAGATTGCCTGTTAGAGGGTGAAGGAAAAAATATGTATTTTAGTATTGAGTATGTCGCAAATATTACATGACTTGATGTGAAGTCGCTCAGTCATGTCCGATTCTTTGCGACCCCATAGACTGTAGCCTACAAGGCTCCTCTGTCCATGGAATTTCTCAGGCAAGGCTATGGGAGTGGGTTGCCATTTCCTTCTCCAGGGGATCTTCCCGGCCCAGGGATCGAACCTGGGTCTCCCACATTGAAGGCAGATGCTTTACTGTCTGAGCCACCAGGGAAGTCACTATTCACCATTTACTTGAAATTCAGCTCTTAACTGTGTGTCCTTCATTTTGTCTGGGAGCTCTAGTTATAATATTATCTGCTTAAAGAAAATCTGCTGAAAGACAAATCATCTCTTATTTCATCAAAAAACTAGTCTTTTAAGATTAAATTGGAATTTGAGATTCCTTTAGTTGAGAGGTGTTTATTTTTAGATGAAGTGTTATGTTCTGGATTGCGGAGCCAGTAGTCTGAGGATCACATCTCAACCTCGAGCTCCCTGACTCCCAGTTCAGATCTCCTTTTACTCCATTACTCAGTATCCTTCCAAAAGAGGTTCATTTCTGGTGCTTGTGATTCTGCATTGTTCTTTTGTGTTCCATTGGCCTCCTCTTCTGTCTATCCCCTTTCTTACTAAATAGGTCCTCATCACAAAATGGCTTCTTTATTTTTGTTGATACACAATCTGAGCAGTTAGCAGACTTCTCAAAATATTAAACTTATCTGCCTAGGTCCATATATCTATACTTTCAAGATTAAAATAGTTAATGTAGAAAATTCAGGAAGCTTAAAACAGTTCTAAGAAGAAAATAAAAATTGCCCATAATTTTCCATGTTTGTGGGTAGTTACTGTAAACATTTTGGTGGGACGCTTATCTTTCTGTTAAAATGTGAGGTACAAAATTATGTATTATTTATTAGTTTCATACATAATTATAACCTATATATTTATACCTATTAATTTCATAAAAATATATTATGTATTTTATAATTTAATATTAATGTGCTTAAGTTTTTAACATATTAAACTTATAAAATACATTATATATTTATATATTCATATCATCTATTACATATATTAAATATTTTGAATATATCATAGCCACATATTTTATAAGCTCCTTGGACTGCAAGGAGATCCAATCAATCCATCCTAAAAGAGATCAATCCTGGGTGTTCGTTGGAAGGTCTGATGTTGAAGCTGAAGCTCCAATACTTTGGCCACCTCATGCGAAGGGGTGACTCATTGGAAAAGACCCTAATGCTGGGTAGGATTGGGGGCAGGAGGAGAAGGGGACGACAGAGGATGAGATGGTTGGATGGCATCACCGACTCGATGAACATGGGTTTGGGTAGACTCCGGGAGTTGGTGATGGACAGGGAGGCCTGGCGTGCTGCAGTTCATGGGGTCGCAGAGAGTTGGACATGACTGAGCGACTGAACTGAACTGAATGGAAACATAATTTTTCACATATAGTCATTTCTCCCATTTCTGCATAGAAATAGTATATCTGCAAAGAATGTGTAAATGTTATGACCCCCAGGGAACTCTCAGGAGAGAGCACTTCTTTAATGTCTTAATGCTTCAAAGGACCTGCGAACAAAGCCGATTTTTCTTTTTCTATTGACCTATTATATTTGCATAATCTTTTCTGATGTCACATAGAAGAAGAGAGAAAACTTGTTATGGCATCTGAAAGCAGATCTAGGACAGAGGGGTGAAAGTTACACAGAGACAGAGCTCAGCTCAAAGTAGGGAAGACTGCTGCCTGGAAGTCATTGTTCTGACCGTACACCCTAAGGCATTGCCCAGAGTGTCTTTCTTAGGATGCTTTATGATGCAGGTTAATGGGCAGGTACCTCATCACCATGAGAACAATGTTTTTCAGTCAAACAGCTTAAACCTCATTGTTCTAGTTATTATTTATTTTCCCCAAACTAGTAGGCTTTTAAACCAACCATGTTATTAATATTTTTCTCATGATTTTGGGTGAGGAATTATGGGTAGTTGGCTTGGGATCTCTCAGGAGGTTGCGGTTAGTTGCTCTCAGGGTGTGTTAACGCAAGGCTCTGCAGGGCTAGATGTTCCAGACGGTTCAGTTGCACGGCTGGCAGTGAATGCTGGGTGTTGGCTGAGAGCTCAGTGAGGACCATTGGCCTGAGTTCCTACATGTGGTTCTCAAGCGTGGTAGCCTCAGGTAGTCAGACTTACATGGCACCTACCTGACAGAGTTCCCCTAGAGCAGGTAGCCCAAGGGAACCAGGTGGAAGCTGAGTGGTCTTGGAAGTTCCATAGTGTCACTTCTGTTATAGTCTGTTGGTTGGAGTAGTCACAAGCCCAGTCACTTTTTAAGAAGAGGTGGTATGTACTCCACTTCTCATTGCGAGGAGTATGAAAAAATTTGAGGCGATTTTTAAAAACAGCAGATCTACTGATACATGCTTCCTATTACCTGCCTCCTCTTCACGCATGGTTTGTTTCATGGCTTCACTCTGCTTTCTTCCAATGCAGCAACATGGTTGGTGGTAGGAGTTTGCCAGAGGGGGGACATCAGCTCTCTGCCTGTTGACAGGACATCTCAAGCAAACCATCTGGAGATTTTTTAATTTCAGTGTTGTACTGAGTTACTATCTTTAGATTTGTCAAATATCAAACACTTCCTCACAGTCTAATTTCACTCTGTGTTCATTTATTTCTAGATAAGCTCTAACTTAGGTAGGGAGAGACAGTGCAAATGTGTTACACTGTCCCTGGGCTCCATTTAAAATTTCTATGCCAGGGTTCTAAGGTTGACCTTGGTTGCTGGCCTGTAACTCTCTGGCATGACAGGCTGAATCTGCTACCCTTTCATGAATTTCTGGGATTGACCATCTGTGACCCTGGTTAGTTGAACTTTTGTTCACACCCTGGTTAAGCAGGCTACATGACGCAAAGAATGTTATATAGGACTCCTCCCCTGCGCGGAATGTCCTTTAAAATTCCACGTTTGTTTGATGCAAACCTTTTAGAGGCTAGATAGGCTAAAGAGGCCAAAGCCCCATCATTCAAAGTGGAGAACACTGAGTTACAAATGAATTTATGTAATTCAGAAGCATTGCTATAACCGGGAAGCTGGAGTCAGACAGGCAGCCCCTGAATTTGTTGTCTGGCTGTGTCTGCAGAGCTGCTGTGTCTGCTTAAATTAGGGCATGTTCATGGTTCCAAAAGGGTGTGAAGGCAGCATCTATTTGTTGGTTTATGTCCCAATAACATTACAATGGCCTAGGGTTTACTTGCATCAACTGCTCCGGGGTGTGGATGGCTCTCTGACTGTCAGCCTTGCTCAGTGCAGCCTGACAGGGACCATAGCAGTGGGCTGGGAAGGAGCAAAGTTGTGTCACAGCAGCTGCAGTGCTGAGCTGTGCTGTATCTTTTAAGGGGATGGCAACCAAGACCACAGGGTTTGGTCTAATGAGACAGTGAAAACTCAATGTGGTGAGTTGAATCCCTCTTTTTGACCTACTTTAGAAGCCCTCCTGCAGTTCAAGTTTGGAGGAAAAAAAAGAATAAATGGACTGGGCAGAAATCTGTAGCTATAAAATACATTGTGGATCCAATTAACCATTTTGAAGGTCCATTTTTTCCTCAGTGAAATATATGTTCACCAAATTTGTGTCCTAAGCTATGTGATCATCATCTAGGGATCAGACTTTGTAAGCAAGGTCTCTTCTATTTACCTGTTTGCTTGCTAATCTGTTTTTTTTTGTTCTCACATAATATCATAGCTAGCCTCCAGGTTACCCATTGTCGTTGTTGTTGAGTCACTAAGTCATATTCGACTCGTTGCAACCCCATGGACTGCAGCATGCCAGGCTTTCCTGTATTTCACCATCTCCTGGAGTTTGCCCAAACTCATGACCATTGATTTGGAGAAGCCATCCACCCATCTCATCCTCTGATGCCCCCTTCTCCTCCTGCCTTCAATCTTTCCCAGCAGCAGGTCTTTTCCAATGAGTTGGCTCTTCTCATCAGGTGGTCAAAGTTTTGGAGCTTCACCTTCAGTATCAGTCCTTCCAATGAATATTCAGGGTTGATTGCCTTTAGGATTGACTGATTTGATCTCCTTGCTGTCCAAGGTTACCCATGCTTGAAGATTGTTTTCTGTCCTAAAAAGAAAAGATCCCATTTCTCTGGCATTAGAAACTTTGGCCCAACATCAAGGCCCTTCCCTTGAGGATCTTTCATGTGTCCATGGATCACAGCTCCCCAACTCCCTCCTTAGTTTCAGATCCTGATCTTGCCTTGTCCGCTGAAGCCTGCCCAGGATTCCTGCCTTTATCTTCTTCGTCTCGAGTTCGTAACCTGTGGCCTCTTATTTCCCAGTGTGGCAGCCACGATGTAGCCACTGGACATGGTTCAGCTGTCACATGATATTTGTTTAGCATGAAGACATTCAGGAATACCTTCCCACCAAAGTAATGAAGAGCAGAGTCAATGTATTTCTCCCTAGAAGCATGGAACTGAGCAGGATGTGCTTTACAGACTGTTAGGATCTACAGTTCATTAATTCATTCAACATTTATTTACTGAGTGCTTAATATGCGCAAGGTGCTGGAATACAGCAAGAAAATTAGACATCATAAAAAGTGCTGCAAAGAAAATTTAAGCAAGATAATATGATAGACAGCGTAAGCTCCAGGGGTTGAGAAACGTTATAAATCCGATGGCCAGTAAAGTCGTCTCTAAGGAAACAGAGACCCAAATGACAAGAAAGACTAGCCAGGCAAAGATCTGGGGGAAGACCCTTCAGGTAGATATAATGTGTAAAGGTCCTAAGGAGGGAAAGAAACTAATGAGGGCACATGGGCAGAGGTGATGGGATATGAAGTACAGGAAGATCTTTAAAGGACAGGGTGAGTTCAGATTGAGTCCTGAATAGTTATGAAAAGCTGTTGGAGGGATTTAAAGCAAGAAAATGGCAATCTGATTTTATGTTAGGGCCAAGACTAGAAGCACAGATGCCAGCTAAAAGCCTAGAAGCATTTTTCAGGTAAGAGATGATAGAGACATGTATGAGGGTATAGTACCCCTACTAGACAGGGGTGGCCAAAGAGTGGCTAGGACTTGATGGATTTATATGGGGAATGAAAGAGAAACAGCAAGGTCAAGGATGACCTCTCAGTTTTCAGCTTGAGCATCTGAATAAGGTGGAAAAAACGGGTAACTGGAGTCCAGAGGAAAGGTCAGATTTGGGAAATGTCAGTTTAAACATGGTATCTAAATCCATTGGACAAGATGCAAGTAGTTCTTTAAAGTGTTACAAAGACAAGGGTAAAGGAATAATTTCTTAGCTTAAAAAAGAGACTAAGTGGTCCAATGTGCCTATTATATCAAAGAGCCAGAGAAGGAAACACGGACTCCATCTCAAGCAGAAGGGATTTATTGGGGCTAAACAGACACATAACTCAAACTGAACACCTGAAGAGAATCTGGAATGAACTTTATATGATTTTTTTTTACCACTGCATGTAAATATATAGCTAAATGCACATACCATATGTATATAACTCATTGAGTTTTCACAAAATGAAAATACCTATGTTACCAGCACCTAGATCAAGAAACATTACTAATACCACAAAAACATACTCAAGCTCTTTACTATCAGAAATGTTGACTTCTGATAGCATAGGTTAATTTTGCTTCCTTCAAAACTTTATGTGAATGGGCTCATGCAGTGTATACTATTTTGTATCTGTTTTTACTCAACATCAGGTTTGTGAGATTTATTCATATTGTGATGTCCCTCCACTCTGGTGAACAGTATACTGTTGAATGGGCTGAAAGATTTCTCTAAGACTGTTCTTAATTATTGTCTATGACACGTACCCATCTCTTTGAAAGCTTTTCAGACCTATTTTTGATCTCAGTTATAATTTCATTAGTAGAAGGATAGTTTTATTATCCTTCTCTACTCTACATATCTTTTTAAAAATTTAATTACAGTATAGTTGATTTTTAATGTGCTAATTTCTGCTGTCCAGCAAATTCAGTTATATATACATTGTTTTCTATATTTTTTCCATTATGGTTTATCACAGGGTATTGAATATAGTTTTCTGTGCTATAGAGTAGGACCTTGTTGTTTATCCATTCTATATATGCTAGTTTGCATCTGCTAACCCCAACCTCCTACTCCATCTCTAACCCCCTTACCATCTCCCTTGGCAACCATGAGTCTGCTCTTTGTAAGTCTATCTCAGTTTCACAGATAGTTAATTTGTGTCATATTTTAGATTCCACATATAAGTGATAGCATATAGAATCTGTGTTTTTCTCTCTGAATTCACTTAGTATGATAGTCTCTAGGTCCATTTGTATTGCTACAAATGGCATTATTTCATTCTTTTTTTATGGTTGAGTAATATTCAATTGTATGTATGTGTATATGTATGTGTGTGTGTGAATGTATATATACATATCACATTCTCAGTTCAGTTCAATTCAGTTCAGTCGCTCAGTCGTGTCCGACTCTTTGCGACTCCATGAATTACAGCACGCCAGGCCTCCCTGTCCATCACCAACTCCTGGAGTTTACCCAAACCCATGTCCATCGAGTCGGTGATGCCATCCAACCATCTCATCCTCTGTCATCCCCTTCTCCTCCTGCCCCCAATCCTTCCCAGCATCAGGGTCTTTTCCAATGAGTCAACTCTTCACATGAGGTGGCCAAAGTATTGGAGTTTAAGCTTCAACATCAGTCCTTCCAATGAACACCCAGGACTGATCTCCTTTAGGATGGACTGGTTGGATCTCCTTGCAGTCCAAGGGACTCTCAAGAGTCTTCTCCAACACCACAGTTCAAAAGCATCAATTCTGTGGTGCTCAGCTTTCTTCACCACCCAACTCTCATATCCATACATGACCAGTGGAAAAACTATAGCCTTGACTAGACGGACCTTTGTTGGCAAAGTAATGTCTCTGCTTTTAAATATGCTATCTAGGTTGGTCATAACCTTCCTTCCAAGGAGTAAGCGTCTTTTAATTTCATGGCTGCAATCACCATCAGCAGTGATTTTGGAGCCCCCAAAAATAAAGTCTGACACTGTTTCCACTGTTTCCCCATCTCTTTCCCATGAAGTTATGGAACCAGATGCCATGATCTTAGTTTTCTGAATGTTAAGTTTAAGCCAACTTTTTCACTCTCCTCTATTGTCTACATGTCTTATTATTTAAGTGGGCACAGTCCTAGTCCCAGAACCACAGAGGTAGTACCATGGTCCCAGGCTCTGTGTGTTGTTGGTCTCTCCTTAGCAGCCTCTGGGTGGACTGGGTAGCCCTTCACCTGCATGATCACTTCCTTCAGCTCCTGGAATGAGCCATCACCCCAGGCATGTCCTAGAGTTTCCCCCTTACAAGAGGAGACTTAGCAGATATCCAGAAGAGGCCCCATAACTTGTTGTCCAGTACTTATTGGGCACACATGGTAAGACAGGTGTCTGCTGCATAGAGGCTGCTTTCTGAATTTAGATGAGATCTGGGAATTGCCTCCAAGATATGTCTAAACCTCCACTGATTAAAATAAGCACAGAAAAGAGCAAAGAGAGGCACTCTAGGCTTTTCAAACTAAGCTCAACTTCTGCTCCTCTGTTTGCTAGCCAATTGGTATTTTGCCACTCGTCTGCCTTACTCTAAGGCTACATCTTCAGGGAGCGCAATCTAGGAAATATGTAAATCAAGTCGTAAGGGTTGTTTCTCTCTGACTCCCTCTGTTCTAAGAATTTGGGGCAAGCATTCGAATTCTCTTGCTTTCTTTTACTGGACAGTAGCTAATTCTTAAGTTTGGCTTTGTGGGGCTATCTAATGATAAATGAGACAGTGTTTCCAAGACTGCAAGTGAAAAGGAGATCCTAAACTCTAAGGTGTTATTAGTATTGTTGTTGTTAAATTTTATGTTCTTTTTGGAAATTGCCTTTTCCCATTTGCTTCTGTTCTAGTGCACTGGCTTTTCATGACCTTCACATTATCTGTTTGCAGAGTGTGTAGAGCTGATGCTTCGCATTTAACATAGGATTTTTCATCTTCAAAGAACTCTTCAAATAAGCTAATTGGAGAGAAGCTACAGAAGAGTACAAAGTTAGCAAAAAAAAAAAAAAAAACAAAACAAAACCTCTAAACACAGACCTAGAAAGATGATGGTAAAAAGCAAGTCAATCAAAAACACATTTATGAGACTAAATTGAAGGTCTAGAATAAATTCTGGGGGTACCGTCTGGTTAGAAGTCAGCTGGGCTTCCTGGGTAGCTCAGCTGGTACAGAATCCGCCTGGAATGCAGGAGACCCTGGTTCGATTCCTGGGTTGGAAAGTTTCCTTGGAGAAGGGAAAGGCTACCCACTGCAGTGTTCTTGGACCTCTCAGGTAGCTCAGTGGTAAAGAATCCGCCTGCCAATGTGGGAGACATAGGAGACTGGAGTTCAATCCCTGAGTTGGGAAGATCCCCTAGACAAGGGCATGGCAACCCACTCCAGTATTCTTGCCTGGAAAATCCCCATGGACAGAGGAGCCTGGTGGGCTACAGTCCATGGGGTCACAAAGAGTTGGACATGACTGAGCGACTAAGCAACTAAGCACAGCACAGAGGCCAGGTACCAGTATTCCCTGGGCACGTGTACCTGCACTCTCTGTTGCTATTTATCAGTCGGGGTATCCAAACTTCAAAAAACTTGCCTGTGCCAGTGATTCTCAATTGCAAGACCAACCCACTGGCATTTTTTCAACCTCTTGCTACTTGTAGCCACAGTTGTGTAAATGGAAGTTCATGTCAAGGTTAGAAGTAGATGAGCGAAGCCTCTTCAAACTCCACTCCTGTGGAGAGCTGGGGTTCCATTTGGGTGAGCAGTTGGTCTGGCTTTTGTCATTGCACTTGGACTTTGTTATTTACTGGTTGGATTCTGTTGGCCCCATACACTGGTATTTTCCCAGCTCACAATGAAAGGAAATAGCATGTTTGAATTGGAGAGCCCCAAGGATCTGTATTCTGTGGGGCAAGGTACCTTTTTGGCTCTGCCCCAGTATCTAACATAATCCCTGGCCTGAGGGATACATTTGCTAGACATTGGTGGTCGAGTGAATAAATGAGTTAATGAATCACTTTGGAAAACTTGGAAATCCCTTGGAAAACTCTTGGATGGCTAATGTGAGAGGCCACCTGAACATGACCTTCTGCCTGCTCAACTGTCTCTTTTTATGGGTGTTTCTTGGGAAATATAACCCATTCTGGAGCCAGATTTGTTTCTGTGTAACACAGTGGGTATCATGAATAGTATCCATTCAAGTTGCTCATTTCCTTGAAGGTCTATGATATATACATGCTATTTTTCTCCGTCATAAGCTGAGAAGACGACTTGCTTATGTTCTCGGTCATTTGCATCACACCAGCAAATAAAAAGCACCAAACCACATTACAGAGTCTAGGTGTGCTGCTGACCCCAAATGAAATATCGTATTCAATGGAAATCTCATTTCTACCCTAAGCCGTGAGTGCTTCATATGATGAAAGTAACATTTTATTGTTAATGAAACCTAGACTCTTAATATATGGTAATAGAGGGAAATGGGAAAGATCTCTTATTAAATTAATTTTTATTGGAGTATAGTAGCTTTACAACGTTGGGCTAGTTTCTACTGTTACAGCAAAATGAATCAGCCATACATGTACCTATATCCTCTCCCTTTTGGAGTTCCTTCCTGTTCAGGTCACCCCTGTATAGCACAGGGAAAGACCTTTGAGGCTCTATTCTTATCTCCTAAATTTCACCTGACTCTTGGGAATCTCAAGCCCCTGTGCTTGCCATCTTCATGTAGCCCTTCCATATTTTTCCATCTCTGTAACATTTTGGCCAAGGGTAGATACTGATTTGCTATTATTCCATAGCAGAGTTGAGACAAGACCAACAGAGAAAAGGTAGTTTATTTTGTTTGTTTGTTTGAACAATGGACTTCGCAGGTGGCACAGTGGTAAAGAACCCACCTGCCAATTCAGGAGACACAGGAGATGTGGGTTTGATCCTTGGGTCAGGAAGATTCCCTGGAGTAGGAAAGGGCAACTCACTCCAGTATTCATGCCTGAGGAAACCCATGGATGAAGGAGCCTGGTGGGCTACAGTCCATGGGGTTGCAAAGAGTTGGACACAACTGAGCACACACACACACACACACACAATAAGGCAAGTGGCTATGAGTATTTCTGGCGTCAGACAGACGTAGGTTCAAGTCACTGTCGGCCAGTTGTTAACAGTCTGACTCTGAGCTGGTCACTACCCCTTTGGGTCTCACTTTCTTCATATATGAAATAGGGATGTGTGTAATACCCATTTCCTGGGACTAATGTGAGCATCACATGAGAGAATTCTAAGAAAATGTAGCATAGTCTCTGGCATATAGTAAAATGTTCAGTAAATGTTAGATATTATTTTTATAATAAAAATGCTACTACATATCAGGAGATGGCAAAAGAGATCAACAAAGAAAGGAATAGAAATCCACACAGTTGGGTTTCCAAGGGATGGCTTATTTCCTGGGCTTCCAGGATTGGACCTACTCTGACTACTGTTATGCCTCGGTGGGTGGGTCCCCACTTTGGGACATAGCATCTTAGAGCCTGGGCCTAGACCCAAGGGTGTGGAACCAGGATATGACTGGATTTTCTTCTCACTTCTGCCTAAGACTCTCCTTCCCAGTTTCATTTTCCTGACTGAGAAATTGCCTCTTGCCAGAGCTGACCTACCCTCTGAGGAAAGGCCCCTGCTGATGTGGGGGAGGGAAGGGTGACCTTAGCAGGGAAGTAATGGAATAGAGCCCAACAAGCCCAACACACATCCAAGAGAGATGCGCCAATAGCAGCAATGGGGATGTTCCATTATATCTAAAACTTTTTCTCATTATTTTGTGACTTTCCCTATTACCTTCAAATGTGTTCTCCCACACAAAATTAAGAGTTATTTTGTGTTTCGTTCTTTTCCTTAAATTCCATCTGGGCAGCATCTTCCCTGGCAGAATAGCTCTTCATCCTCAGGCAGCAATATAAAACCTGGAGACAGGCATTAGTGGCTGACAGCAAGGGGGACCTCCATGGCCTGCTGGATGGAGGAGGATGACAGGACACTGCTGAGCGGTCCTGATGAGGCGGCTCTGATGCTCAGGGGCCCTAAAGAAGAGACAAGTTACTTCCCCCCGGTAGAGTAGATCCTGTAAAGGTCTCAAGAAATCCTCATGCCACTGTCCCATTCCAGGAAAGTTCAGGAAGATCATAGGACAGATTTTTTCTTGGAAATGTGTTGTGTGTTTATGTCAGGGAGGCCAGTGGAGATAAGGAATTGAAAAAAATACATCCCAAGACCTGTTGAGGGTTGCTCCATACAGTCAGAGCCCATAGAACAGGAGAGTCTTCAGGGAGGAGAGTTCATAGAGATTAAGACAGAGACAGGCTTGCAGTGGTTTCACATCCAAGCTGTGCCTCTTAGTAGCCATGAGATCTCTGGCACTTTCCTTAACCTCACTAAGTTATAGTCCTTAAAATGATGTTAGTAATGGCATCTGGGCTTCCCTTGTGACTTAGCTGGTAAAGAATCCGCCTGCAATGCAGGAGACCTGGGTTCAATCCCTGGGTTGGGAAGATCCCCTGGAGAAGGGAACGGCTACTCACTCCAGTATTCTGGCCTGGAGAATTCCATGGACAGAGAAGCCTTGTGGGCTACAGTTCATGGGGTCACAGAGAGTCAGACACGACTGAGCAACTTTCACTTCACTTCACAATGGCATCTACCTTATAGATACCAACTTTTAGCATAACAATATCTACCTTACAGTAAATACAATTAGGTAGTACTTTATGTTATCTACCTCATAGGTTGATATAGATTAAATTAAATAGTATATATAAGGCACTTAGCACCTTATACTTACTGCTCATTAATATTAGGAATTCCTCTTCATTTTCTGGGACCCAGAGGAGATCCTTGCAGGGAGCAAGAGTATTTTAAAGTTCAGGCAGATGTTGAGAGGCTTAGGGAACAGTTTTAACTTGAAAGTAATAGCCCTAGCTGGGTTTTTCCGGTGACTCAGTGGTAAAGAACCCCGCTCCCAGTGCAGGAACCATAGGAGATGCAAGTTAGATCTCAGGATGGGAAGATCCCCTGGAGTAGGAAATGGCAACCCATTCCAATATTCTTGCCTGGGGAATCCCACGGACAGAGGAGCCTGGTGGGCTACAGTCCATGGGGTCACAAAAAGTCAGACACGACTGAGAGACTAAACAACAAAAAATAGCACTAGCTAGTGGCAGATACTGTCCTCTAAATCCATTTCAATGCTGGTGACAAGGGCATATGACTCTTTTCCTTTCCAACTTGTCCCCTCTCTGTGTCATCATAGCCTTTAAGTAACTTTATCTCAAAAGTATATTTTAGGGACAAATCTATCGCAGAGTGGTATAAAGGTTAATTTTGTGTTCACTTGACTTGGCTAAAGGATGTCCAGATAGCTGGTAAAATGTGATTTCTGGGGGCTTTCGTGAGGGTGTTTCTAGCAGAGACTAGTGTTTGGATTTTCAGACTGAGTGAAGAGTATGGCCCTCCTCAGTGCAGGGAACCAGTGTGTGACAGGCTGTGATCCATCGAGGGTCTGAATAGAACAAAAATGCAAAAGTAAATCTTTCTGCCTGAGCTGGAAAGTCATCTGCTCCTACTCTCAGATCTTGGTGCTCCTGATTTTGAGTCTTCCTTTAGATTTGGACCAGGACACATCATTGACTTTCCCCAACCCTCTTTAGAGTCAGACCGGGTCTTACATTGGCTCCCCTGGTTCTTAGGCCTTTCAGTTTGAACTGGAACTACATCCTTGGTTTTCCTTGGCCTCCAACTTGCAGATGGTAGATAGTGGGCCTCTGAGCCTCCATAATCACATGAGCAAACCCCTCATAATAAATCTCTTTCTATATGTCTGTATATATCCTATGGGTTCTGTTTTTCTGGAGAAGCCTGGCTAATATAAATGGAATAAACAAACCAGTAGATCTAGCTGGTTCTGCCTGGGAATAATTTCTTTCATTTACCCTGTTAATGATCGTTATGGGACCAGCATGGCTTGAACCCTCCTATGACATAAGGTAGGCCGAAAAGAGCTTCTTCTCTAAGGTCAGAGCTCATTGCCTGTGTTTGTGACTCTGGGCCTGCCTGCCTGGACCCGTGGAGCTTTCTGTCCCTGTGGACTGGTCTGCTCTTTGTGTTGACTTGTGTCCTTAGAAACTGCTCATCCCCTCCGTCCTTTGGCTTTGTTTTTCTCTTGGCCTCCCTGCCTTCCCACGGAGCCCACACTTCTGGTTGTTGTATCAGCCAGAATTCAGTTTGGGAAGCAGGAATCACACCAGATATTTTAAACCATGGTTGTTTATCACAAGGAATGAGATGCTTCCCAAACCACTGAGAAGCCTAGGGGTAGGGGTTCTAGCCTTGGTCTCCAGGGATGACTCCCAGAACACTTGGACTGCCTCTGAGGTCTCTGCTGAACTACTGATTCCAGAAGACTTTGAGGAAACTTCAATTCAGAGATGAAGCAGCTTCCATTTCTGCCACCTCTGCCATTGGTGCATAACCCACAATGAACTGGTGATGCAGTCTCCCCTACAAGTGCTTCCTTACCCCTAGGAAGCTGAAGAATGGATGCCACAGCAGCACTGCAGAAGAACTTGACACTTCCATGGCCTTCTTGCCCCAAGGACTTGCTTCTGTTTTTTAAAATTGCATCCAAATGCATCTAATATGTGGACTCTAATTCCTCTCCAGCACCCTGCTTGCATGGGAGACTGGAAAATGGAGTTTTTAGCTTTTTGGCTTTATAGTATATAAAAAAACACACTGAAGGAAATCCAGACAGCAATTAGCTAACACCCAGATTGGAAGACAGAGATTCAGGCAGACCAGGGATTTGACATGAGGTTTCTCATCAGTTGAGGATGTAGAGTAGAATGGTTACCAGGGATACAGAGGTGAGAGAGAGTCAGTCAACAGAGAGGGAAAATCAGCTTTGGGAAACCGAGTGGCAGAAAATTGTGAGCTTAAGTCAAGAGTACAGTGAAAAGCTGTCACAATTCAAACAAGGGAGATAGTAAAAGATTGGTAGGCAGCAACAGAAATGGAAATTGAACATAGACAGCCCCTTTCAGAGTTGTGGGTTTCTAGTGCTTGCCTTGTCCAGAGCTTCAATTTACAAGGCGGCCTAAGGCTGCAGATGGACTCATTGGCTGGAACAGGTCAGGCAAGGAGGCAAAGATCAAGCAACCATCAATACCAAGCCCCAAATCCCACCTGACCCTCAGGACCTCTCTGCCCCTCCTTTCCCCCACCCACAACTGTCCAGACTAAGTTGGTACCCACAGACATCTCCATCCCTCATACTTTCCGCAGTGCTTTTTCAGGATTCTAACTCTTTTTTAATATCCTATACTGAGGTCTGCATAATTATGTGAAAGCAGCGTAACTATGTTTTGAGTGTATTGGGAGAAGGTACTAAAAGCAGCATTATATGTGAACCTGACTCTGTGATAACATTCCCTTATTAATATTAACTACTTCCTTATCAATGAAAACAAAACACTAAGCCCCTTTAAGAAGCATGATTATGTAAACATTTCCAAAGCATTGAAAATAATTTATACCAACTGCAAAATAATAGTAAGCATTACAATGAAAGCAGGGGAGAAGAAAAAGAATTCAAATATACACAGAGAGGCACACATATACACATATGTAAGTACACGTGTGCACACATATACACACATGCACATATACACAGAAGTCATGATAAACTAAGACAAAGAAGAATAACCAAAAAACCAAAAATCCTATAACATGAATTCTTAGGACTTAAAAGGTAAAAAGTAGCAAGCAGTCCTCACTAAAGGACCTCACTAAAGCAAGCTAAAAATTACTTCCTTGGCACAATAGGATCTTTTGTGAAAGGAATTTTTCAGCAAACACATTTTGACAATTGACATCCCATGAGTACCATTTGTGAAAAACGTTTTTTTTTTTAACTGTAATTTGATGAAGCAGGAAGTGGAAATCGATAGGACGTTGCCAAATGCGTTCTTGCCGATGCCGTCTTTCTCTCCTTTGCTCCTGTTCTGTAGTAGATAAGAGATAGGAGGAGCCCAGAACACATATAGATTTTTTTCAAAACACAACAAAGAAAGCCACAGAACACTTTTAACTCCAGAAGTGTTTTCAGCACCACGTTGCAAATTTGCTGGGTAGCAGAGCAGGCCGATTTCGAGCCCGCAGGTGTGTTGGGAGTTTATATGATCCCTCAGAACTTTAGTGAGAACCTTCCTCACTGTAGCACTCATCTCTGTCTCTCATCACTGTTGGTTTCCATGACAACCAGGCCAGTGTCTAGTTCAGTTTTGCGAATACGTCCCAAAGCCCATTAGGCCTAAAATCTTCTGTATAGCCTCTCAAATCTGCCTTATTTCATCCAACTTTCCTACGGCATCCACTTCCTTTAATCTTCCTCAACTTGTGAGGTGAGAAATGCAAGATTCTCTCACAGCAAATTTACTTAATAGCCATGCAGAGACAGATATTAGAGCAAACCAAGGAAAAGGAGCTGAAGTGGCACCCAGGTTACCGTCATGTTGGCCGCCTGATCCTCGCTCAGTTTCTCATCTTGTTTTAGACTCTGGGGTAATGGTCATGTGCATATTTGCTTGGCTCTTCTGAGCAGATTTGCTCCAAGTGGATAAAACAAAAGTGATGGTGTAACATAGTAGCAGAAACACAGTTCTAGGAGTAAAGACCTCAGCACTGACCTTGAGCTTCTGTCTCAGTGACCTTGAACTACTCTAAAAGAACAGTGGGTTAGAGGATCCAGAGGAACTTGCTGGTTTTATCATTCTATGACCCAGTATGAGTGGGTCTAGTCTACCCGCTTTCAAATAAATTGGCGTTTCCCTAATCAAATATTCTTCCTGCAGGCTGGTGATGAAACAGACCAATTCTAATCTTGACTCAAGAATAAGACAGAAAAAAAAATCTGTTACTGTTTAGAGTATCAGAGAGTCCCATTTTGTTCCACATTTCACAGAGCAGGAATGGAACTTTTAGGAACATCTCTAAAGATACAGTATTTCTCTTTCATTAAAGTCAGTACTCAGATACATGCTGGCATTCACCTGACAGATTTATCACTGATTTAAATGTTTCAAAATCATGCTACATTAACTAAACTCTTCATGAAAAACCTTTACCAGAAAACATTCTGTAAAACAAAGCTATGTTAAGGAGAAATTGGTCCAATGTAAAGAATGTTTATTTCTTCTGCAATTCTGCCCATCACCAGACAAGTCAAACATTCTACTTATCTTCAGCCACCCACCAACCTCAACACAAAGGCTTGTCCAGCAAATGAACCCCTTGAGGGTCATTTACATGAGACCCTTATTAATAAATGACACTGGTCATTTCTGTATGAAGCAGTGCCGGTTTGACAGAGCATTTTATGAGATCATTTTCTTACTATCATGTCAGATATTTAATTTCTTTTTATAAAAACTCCATATGGGAGAGAGTTTCACAGTAGGCCTGATAGAGATTACACTTGAGGGGTCTGCAGGAAGGAGTGCTGTGGTGAGAGAAATGACAGCCTTGAGGATGC
Organism: Giraffa tippelskirchi; assembly: GCF_054371585.1. Lineage (NCBI taxonomy): Eukaryota > Metazoa > Chordata > Mammalia > Artiodactyla > Giraffidae > Giraffa > Giraffa tippelskirchi. The sequence continues at coordinate 32,037,011 of NC_137286.1, read as the reverse complement.
TGGGTCCTTGGTGAGGTAGAAGGAGATCTTACTGAGTGCTCTTTGCACCAGCTGTAATTGTGGAAGTCCTGCTCTTTGTTTCCCTTGGAGTTAAAGGACCTTGATTTTTTTTTTTTTAATTTTGTGATTTCTGACTTCCTGGTTTTAGTGTATTGTATTAGAGGAGATATTATGAAACCAGGCAAAGCATTCGTGTTTTTTTAAAATCTACTAACTATGGGTGCTTGCAGGATATTGTTTTGGGAAGTCCTGGAACAATCCCTTTTTCTAAATCTAAGCAAATCAAATCTAAGCAAATCACACCTGTTGATAGAGTTAGTATGATTGGATTAAAATTTGAGTCCCCTGCCACCTTGAATGTGCCATGTTCAGATGACTCTGTAAAGTGTTACATTTCATCATGGAAATGTTAGGTCATTGAAAGGGAATAAAGGTCAGTAGATATAGAAATATAGGAGATATAGATATAGAAGAAGGCAATGGCACCCCACTCCAGTACTCTTGCCTGGAAAATCCCACGGATGGAGGAGCCTGGTAGGCTACAGTCCATGGGGTCGCTAAGAGTCGGACACGACTGAGCGACTTCCCTTTCACTTTTCCCTTTCATGCACTGGAGAAGGAAATGGCAACCCACTCCAGTGTTCTTGCCTGGAGAATCCCAGGGACGGCGGAGCCTGGTGGGCTGCCATCTATGGGGTCGCACAGAGTCGGACACGACTGAAGTGACTTAGCAGCAGTAGCAGCAGATACAGAAAAAGTCTGGCCTTTGGAATCTTGGTGATAAATGGACATCTTTTCATTTTCTTAAGGTTACCTGTATTGCTGGAGAAGGAGAAGGTATTTTGTATGGGAGATTAAGGATTTGGCTGAATGCTTTGCTTTTTCACTGAACTGGGTCCTAACAACAGCCATTTGATTACAGTTACCTTAGTTTCCTATCACTCCATGGGAAATAGATGGGGAAACAGTGGAAACAGTGTCAGACTTTACTTTTTTGGGCTCCAGAATCACTGCTGATGGTGACTGCAGCCATGAAATTAAAAGACGCTTACTCCTTGGAAGGAAGGTTATGGCCAACCTAGATAGCATGTTTAAAAGCAGAGACATTACTTTGCCAACAAAAGTCCGTCTAGTCAAGGCTATGGTTTTTCCAGTGGTCATGTATGGATGTGAGAGTTGGACGGTGAAGAAAGCTGAGCGCCGCAGAATTGATGCTTTTGAACTGTGGTGTTGGAGAAGACTCTTGAGAGTCCCTTGGACTGCAAGGAGATCCAATCAATCCATCCTAAAAGAGATCAATCCTGGGTGTTCGTTGGAAGGTCTGATGTTGAAGCTGAAGCTCCCATACTTTGGCCACCTCATGCAAAGGGTTGACTCATTGGAAAAGACCCTAATGCTGGATAGGATTGGGGGCGGGAGGAGAAGGGGACGACGGAGGATGAGATGGTTGGATGGCATCACCGACTCGATGAACATGGGTTTGGGTAGACTCCGGGAGTTGGTGATGGACAGAGAGGCCTGGCGTGCTGCAGTTCATGGGGTTGCAGAGAGTCGGACACGACTGAGCGACTGAACTGAACTGAACCTTAGTTTCTGTCAGCTTAACATAAAAACAGTCACATGCTCACACACACACACACACACCTAAAAATACAAAGCCTGAAGAGCATTGTTCCAAAGTAAAATGAGATCTTTAAAAATAAGCTGAAGGCTCAGTAATTAATCAGTTTTCAAACAACTGTGTTAATCCAGGAAAGAAGCCTTTTCATCCCCAATGTCCCCAAAGGACTTGGGATGTTCAACATTCTGTCGCCATCTTGCAGACCTTTGCCTTGGAAGGTGCTTTCACAGCATTACTCAACAAATTTGGAGAAAATTCAGAAAGAGGTTTATACATCAAAGTGCGGGAAAGCCAACTTAAGCTTTAGAATAAATACCTGAATCTCTTATCTTTTCATATTAGTTATTTGTTCTAATCCTTGCAAAGCAACTTCTAATGGGGCAGGGAGGGGCTGGGTAATGAGGAAGGAGGGAAATCATCAGGTTTGCATATCTAATTGAAAACAAACAAAAGTGAGAACTCCAACATTCTTAAAATGTGAATTGGAGTGTGAGAGCAGGAAGAGGGAGAAGGGAAGACTGTCCAAAATCTTTATAGTCATAATAAAAACATATCCCCCAGTGAGAATAATTTTTCACAAAGATTTACTGTAATTTAACTGGTGGGTTCTGATTACCATCTGGGAGAAATAGAAACTAAATCCTTGTCATTACACCCTAATATTCATGAGCTAGAGAAACAAATATTAATAGTATCTACCACATAAGTTTGGTTTTTCTTTTTTGCTACAGATTAAGATTGGTGACTATATGTAAAATGTTTAGGATAGTACCTGGTGTGTTGTAAGTCTTGTGTTGTCATTGTTCAGTTGCTGAGTCACACATCAGGCACTGGAAAAGTCTTGTGTAAGAGTTTGCTATTTTGATGGTTATATCCAGTAATAATGATAAGTGACATTTAACAATCCCTTAATACAGGGTTCTTAGTGCGGCACTGCTGATGTTTTCAGATGGATAATTCTTTCTTGTGGGGGCTGTCACGTGCAGGGCAGCATATTTAGCAGCAATCCTGGCTTCTGCCCATTGGAGGTCGGTAATCCCCCCTACCCCCATGCAGTTGTAACAACCAGAGAAGTCTCCAAACCTCCAGATGTCCCTAGAGGAGCAAAGTCAGACTTATTTTGGAAACACTGCCTTCATTTATCTCTGATACTAAACCCAGTGCCTTATTTATGTTATGAACTTAATAGGTAATATTTTCATTCCTATTTGATAGCTGCAGTAACGGAGGTGTTTAAAGGTTAGGTGATTGGCCAGAGTCATGTAACTAAAAATGCTAACGCTAGGATTTGAACTTTACAATCTGACATTAACCACTATATAATAATGTGTGTGAAGCTCTTAGCAGAACAAACTACAATGATTATCTGTTATTATTTTCAAGGTAGCTTCTTCTTGTCATTTGGGATGTTGGTGACATGGTTGATTTCTAGAAACAAAGAATACTTTTCATGTCCTGCCTCTTGTTACCATGAGATTCAACTAAAATACTGGTAAAATAGTGATATGGATATGTTAGAGTTCCTTGAGTTTTCTTTTTATTTTGCTGTCAAAATAATGACTTTTCATCACAATTAAACAAATATTGATACTGATTGAGCATCTAAAGATATGAGACCCTGTGCTACAAATATCTTTTTAAAGACTGAGAAAGACTGGTTCTCCTGGGAGAGTTTTTCTTCCCCCCATTTTTGTCTGTAACCAGGGAGTGGACCCTTGCTACGGTAGTGAACCTGTACCTCCTGGGAGCACTGTCCTAGGCCAGGAAATTTAAACCTTGGGATATCAGAGAGACTGTGTTGTCCCTCTTCTGGAGATGCAGGTGCGAGATAGAAACTTTGAGAGTTAGTGGTGGTAAGGCCATCTGCAGTGACAGGTACCCTGATACTCAGAGAGGAGCAAAGATGAGAGACAGAGTCTTGAAAGCCTTGAAATCCTTGTCTTCTGTTGTTTCTGAGACTGAGCTACCCTTCTGAGCCTTGTGTAGCTGGATTGTTCAGTCCATCCTTAGATAGCTGTGCCAGTGAGCTGCTTTGGGCTGCTAGGCCAAAGTAGCCTGTTCTTTGCAACCACGAGACTCTTAATTAATACTGCACCTATGGTCAAGACATTTACAAGGCTTAAAGGTATTTGGTGGCACAGATCATGGAGGTCTCTGCATGTCTACTACATTCAGGATCTTTTGTGGAGATTAGATAACTCTTGAAGTGTTATGAAGGCTGGATTGTGAGCTAATGGATACCTCTGGGTAGGAGGCCAGAGGTAGGAGGCCTGGGGGAGCTACTGCAGAAATTCAGGGAGAAGGAATTGGACTCTCAGAGTACAGATAAAGTTGAGAAGAATGTAGATAAATTGGAGAAGATGAATAAGAATCTCAAAGTACATAGTATGATATAGGAATCAAAGAGTTGATGTTCATAGCTGTATTCCTTTGAGAACTTGAGGTAACTTATGTAACTAAGGAGATTTTATTATCCCTGGGTAGACAGAGAGTCACGATAGAGATGAGCGATGTATTTATTCACTCAACAAATGTTTACTAAGAGCTTATCACATGGATAGTGGATGCTTTCCTAAGTGCTTGAAAGGATCAGAGGACCACAGAGACAAAAATCTATGTCTCCTGGACCTTCCAGGAGAGATGGACAATATATGCAGACTTGAAAGTGTCAGGGAATGAAGTCAGAGGAAATTTGCAGTTTAAAATCAGAGAGGGCCCTCTGAAAAGATAACGTGTTTGTCTCAGAGATACATTCTAAACCAAGACTTACACAGACATCAGGAAACCTCTGTCCCCAGCATAGAATTTACAATTTTGCCCCTCTCTAAACATAGCAAAAACCACCCACTTTTATGTTTAAAAGAGAGAGATGCATGAAGGGTATGGATGGGATGGGTACCTCACTACTGCAATCTTTGCTCTTTGCCTTGGAAGTTCTCTATCTTCTTCCTTCAGCTTCCTGCCAACTGTCATAACCACAGAAGATATCTCTACCATCTCTCCTGGAACATGGGACTGCTCTCAGGTTTAGAGTCAGTAGGTATAAATAACCACAGTTGCATAGATCCCACATAACTAGCAGGAGAAAGGGGAAAGGCATAAGACAATGCTGTAACCCAGGCTGTAACCTGGTATCTTGGTTAAACACATATAAAATGCAGGCAGGAGCTCAGATAGTGCTGTAGAACAGCACTGCCCCCAACAGGACTGTCTGCCATGATGGACATGTTTCTGTCTGTGCAGTACAATACTGTAGCCACCATTCACAAGCCATTGAGAACTTAAAATATGACCAGAGTGACAAAGAAATTATACCTTAATTTAAATAGCCATGAGTGGCTAATGACTACTGGATTGACCAGCAGCCTGGGCCCTTGATTTTTACATGAAGAACCCAGAATATCCTCAGAATCCTAACTGAATCCACTGTAATATCATTAGCTATTCATTTCAAACTGAAAACTTCTAGAAGCTGAATTATACTTTTAGGCAACTAGAAGCATCCTTCAGCAGACATCAGCTCCAGAGTTATCCTTGTGGATTGAGTGTCCAGAGTGGATACTCAAATCTTATGGATTGAGTGTCCAAAAGAGCAATTGAGCACCGCCCCCCCCCCCAATTTGTGCAGCTGCTAGAAAAGGGGAATGCTTAGCAGTTTTACTCACAGCAAAACTGTGCTCTTTCCAGAGCCCATTTCAAGGAGCAAATACATTCTTGGTTCCACTTCCGGTGAGGCCCCTTCTGGGAGTTCCCATCTGGAGGGTCACCAAGTGTGAGGGATGTATGTGGTGGCTGAAAAGCAGGGTCTGTTTTTCTCTCCTCCTGTTAAGCTGCCAAAAGCATCTCCCTATGCTTACAATAGATTTCCCTACCTCGTTTTCTCTCTCCTCTTCCCCCAGGAGAGATAATTGGACTGTGTGATTTCCATTAAATGTAATGTACCACATGCAGATGAACACAATAGCAAAATGCATTAAGATAGAATCTCTTGGAAAAAAACGGTCTGGGTGTTTTTCCATTTGTTAAAATTAGCTACCAAATTATTTTTATGTTTCCACAATTAAATGCAAAGCTTTCATTTACTCTTTTTAAAGCTTATTTGCATTCCATACTCTGGAGAATGAAGATCTTGTTTTTATAAGAAAAACATCACAATTATTTTTTGTTGTTGTTCTGTCATATATGTGTATATGTAATATGTATATGTGTATATATATTTGAAAAAAATATATACATATTCACATACTCACGAATAGACCACATAGTGGTGCTCTAAACCTGCCAGAATCACACAGAAGAGCTTTGCTGTTGTTAGGTGAAAATGCAGTGAGCCTGACTGCAGTTAGAATTCTCTCTGAAATGGCCTACTGATAAGTTTCCTTTAAAAATATGTCTTCCAGCATTCATCATTTGGCAAGATAGATCCTTTGTACATACTCTGAAGTGAGGAGCTGAACAAACAGCACTAAAGGAGAAAAGGCCATTTGAGAAAGCCCTGTCTCATCCATAAACCTGAAATAACCATTTCTTTTTCCTTCCATAATTATCATATTATTAGGTTTTAATTAAGTTCATGCCACAGCTCAGTGGCTAGGTTAGGAATCACATGCTCTGGACAAAAGGCAAAATGAGTTCAACAGTATCTATTTCAGGCACCTATTTAATCAGTCTTCTTGTCCCATCCCCAAACCCTCTTGGCTGACAGTTGTATTTGGTTGGCTTCGAAACAGTTCAGAAGGTCAAGGTCGGAGTATTCTCGCACCAACATATGCTATCAGGAACTAAACAACTGACTTTATCCTTTGAAGATGCTTGGGTTTTACTAATTAGATGGAGGAGACATGAACAGTGAATTCTGCGCCCTGGCACACATGTAATGAAAGTGCAGGATGAGAAAAAACACCGTTTTTTTTTTTTTTTTAAGCCAGACTGGGTTGTGCTGAATTGAATTGTGTGTTCAAAGCCAATTGTCTTTTCTTTCACGACTGGCCTTAGTTATGACACTACATCCCTGCGGGGCACTAAAATTCACATGTAATTTAATTTTGTTTAGAATTGTGGGAATGTATGATTGGGGATGACCAGAGTAAACACTCTTTTCTTTCTTCTGGTGATTCAGGAAATGTGTGGAAATTGTACTTCAGCAGTCTTTTAGAAAAGGTTTTGTCTTTTATTTGGGTTATTTACAAATGAGCTGGTTCACCTATCAGTTGTATATCATCATGTTGATGCTGTGTAACAGATAAAAAAACCCAGTGGCTTAAACAGTAAGGACTTCTTTATCTCATGAATATGGAGGTCAGCTGGGTGGGTCTTCTGGTTTCAGGTAGGTTTAACTGATCTCTGTCAGGCTTCTTCCTGTGACTGTAGTTAGATGCAAATCTGCTGGGGGCAGACTGGTCTAGGATGACACAGCTGAGTTCTCTTCCATGTGGTCCCATATCCTCTAGTAGGCTGGTTCAGGCTTGTTCTCTTGGCAGGAGCTGGGTTCCTAGAGAGGGAGAGAGTTGAAGCATCCTGGGTCCCTTGAGGCCAAGCTCAGAGCTTGCACCCTGTCACTTCTGCCACATTCCATTCTCCAGAGCAAGTCACAAGCCAGCCTAGATTCAAGGGATAAGAAAACAGACCTTACCTCTTGATGGAAGGAGAATCAGGGCCAATGAGTGAGGAGAATATTTTGTGATGAATCTACCACAATCTGTGTGTTTTTACAAAGGTCAGAGAGAGAACTGAACTCTAAAAATATTTCGGTACCAAGCTTGTGAGAAGTCTAACTTAGTTTGCGATTTAAACCCTGCCCACTGCCATCAGAGCATGTGGGATAATTAAGAAAAAAAATGAGTAAAGAGAAAAATAACGAAACTTGACATGTCCATGGACATTGATCAATATTGCACTAGAACAATGTTTCTCCATATCTATTGTAATCATACCATCGACAGGCTAGCTCGAACTCCAGTGAAACCAGTCCAGTGTTGTCCATTGAAGATAAGAATCTACATGATCAGTTAAAGCTGTGTAGTCATAATAATGGCTATTTTTTGTGATTTGGACAAAACAGAAACAGAAAACCATTAAGCTAGAATATTTGCAGTGAGGTCCTTCCTGGAGAAATTGTTAGAAAATCCTCTTGCATCAAGCTTTATGTAACCCAGAGATTCACATCATAACCCTCATTAGCCTGCATGGCAGGTGTTAGTCCTGTTTGCCAGTGGATAGAGTTCATTATTATATTCATTTCCCTTCTGTTCTGAACATAAAACTATTCAAATTCCAACACAGGAAAAGAAAAACCAAAACAGCCAGCCATAATTTCTCTAGCAAATCTTTGTTCTTGTTATTAGATCACATTTCTTCATATACAAGCTGCTCAAAATTGGTGGGTGTATGTGTGAACTTCTGCTTTTTTGCTGTGATTGTCAGTCAGTCAGTCAGTTCAGTCACTCAGTCGTGTCTGACTTTTTGTGACCCCATGGACTGTAGCACGCCAGGCCTCCCTGTCCATCACCAATTCCCGGAGTTTACTCAAATTCATGTCCATTGAGTCGGTGATGCCATCCAACCATCTCATCCTCTGTCGTCCCCTTCTCCTCCTGCCTTCAATCTTTCCCAGCATCAAGGTCTTTTCAAATGAGTCAGCTCTTCGCATCAGGTGGCCAAAGGATTGGAGTTGCAGCTTCAGCATCCATCCTTCCAATGAATATTCAGGACTGATTTCCTTTAGGAAGGACTGGTTGGATCTCCTTGCAGTCCAAGGGACTCTCAAGAGTCTTCTCCAACACTACTGTTCAAAAGCATCAATTCTTTGGTGCTCAGCTTTCTTCATAGTCCAACTCTCACATCCATACATGACTATTGGAGAAACCATAGCCTTGACTAGACAGACCTTTATGGGCAAAGTAGTGAAGAGGCTGTAATTGTGGGATGTCTAAAATGAAGACAAACTCTGGGATGATCCCTTTGGTCACTGGTTTTCAAAACTGGTAGCACGTTAGGATCATTGAAGAATCTTTTAAAATACTCAGATCTTTTCCTTACCCAAGATGAGCTCAATCTGAATCTCTGGTGAGGACTGCCCAGGCATAGTATTTTTAAAAATTTCCCTGGTGATTCTAATATTTAGCTATGGTTGAGAACCACTTTAAGTGAATGATCGAAGGATCCTCTATTGTTGATTCAAGATTCAAGCCTATTCATGTACCTGTTGCTTTTTTTCTCTTTTATTTCAGTCTGTAAGTGCACAATGTTGCTTGAACATCTAGATTAAAAGTTAAAAAGCAAATCAATTATCTTATGTATATACAGTTGATTATTTTACTTTTTATCTGAATGCTTTGTTCTTTGGAGACAGCTGCCTAAGAGTATCTAGTGTCTCTGGAAACTTATGATTTCTTCTTGGGAAGAATTTAGGAAGATTTTCTCTCTGACAACCTCCTTTCAAGCATAAGTAAAATCCTAAGTTATGATTTTTAGGCTGCATAGACCTAGTCTGTTAGACCTGAGGTAGGACAAATTCTCCCTAATTACTAAGCAACAATCCCGAAGAAAGATGAAAGAAACACCCAATATCAAAATCTTTCTCAGTAGCCTAAGACCAAAGAGGGCTTCCCTTATGGCTCAGCCAGTAAAGAATCTGCCTGCAATGCAGGAGACCTGGGTTCAATCCCTGATCCAGGAGATTCCCTAGAAAAGTCATTGGCTACCCACTCCAGTATTCTTGCCCAGAGAATTCCATGGACACAGCAGTCTGGTGGGCTCCAATCCGTGGGGTCACAAAGAGTCAGACATGACTGAGAGACTAACACTAAGACCAAAGATGAAGACTAGAAAGTTGGAGGGAAAGTTTGCCCTTCTTTGTTTTGTTTTATTATTAAAAGTTTACTTTAAAATAGTTTCCTTTCTGTCTCAATCTACATGAAAAGAGAGAAGGAAAAATGGGTCAGTAGAGGTTTCATTGTCACTGTACAAAGTTATGAGAGAGAAAACTGGGGGTAGACTAATACCCGCTACTCAGGTGTGGTAGTAGATGAACCAGACAGTGTCCTCTTGCAGAGGTTTATTCAGCAGACACTTACGTCTCACAGGTGGTCTCTGTCCCAGCATTGCAGCTCCTTTCCAACCTCTGGTCATTTCTGACTCATTCAATATCAGTGGAAATAGCAGTTAATGGGACAATTATTGTGTCCCCTAGACTGGACTGGGCTAGGTACTTATTCATACAGTATCTTATTTAATTCTTATAGCAGTCCTATAAAATAGCTACTATTATCATACACTCTGTGGAGATATTAGTTGTTGTTCAGTCACAAATTTGTATATGACTCTGTGACCCCATGGACTGCAGGACAGCAGGCTTCACTGTCCCTCAGTATCTCCTGGTCAGTTAGTTCAGTCACTCAGTCGTGTCTGACGCTTTGCAAAACCATGGACTGCAGCACACCAGGCTTCCCTGTCCATTACCAACTCCCAGAGTTTACGCAAATTCATGTCCATTGAGTCGGTGATGCCATCCAACCATCTCATCCTCTGTCATCCCCTTCTCCTCCCGCCTTCAATCTTTCCCAGCATCAGGGTCTTTTCCAATGAGTTAGTTCTTCACATCAGGTGGCCAAAGTATTGTAGTTTCAGTTTCAGCATCAGTCTTTTCAATGAGTATTCAGGACTGATCTCCTTTAGGATGGACTGGTTGGATCTCCTTGCAGTCAAAGGGACTCTCAAGATTCTCCTCCAACATCACAGTTCAAAAGCATAAATTCTTTGGTGCTCAGCTTTCTTTATAGTCCAAACTGTCACATCCATACATGACTACTGGAAAAACCATAGCTTTGACTAGATTAACCTTTGTTGGCAAAGTAATGTCTCTGCTATTTAATATGCTGTCTAGGTTGGTCATTGCTTTTCTTCCAAAGAGCAAGCATCTTTTAATTTCATGGCTGCAGTCACCATCTGCAGTGATTTTGGAGCTCAAAAAAATAAAGTCTGTCACTGTTGCCATTGTTTCCCCATCGGTTTGCCATGAAGTGATGGGACCAGATGCCATGATCTTAATTTTCTGAATGTTGATTTTTAAGCCAACTTTTTCACTCTCCTCTTTCACTTTCATCAAGAGGCTCTTTAGTTCTTCTTCACTTTCTGCCATAAGGGTGGTGTCACCTGCATATCTGAGATTATTGATATTTTTCCCGGCAATCTTGAATCCAGCTTGTGCTTCTTCCAGCCCAGCATTTCTCATGATGTACTCTGCATATAAGTTAAATAAGCAGGGAGACAGTATACAGCCTTGACATACTCCTTTCCCTATTTGGAACCAGTCTGTTGTTCCATATCCAGTTCTAACTGTTGCTTAGGACCTGCATATGGATTTTTCAGGAGGCAGGTCAGGTGGTCTGGTATTCCCATCTCTTTAAGAATTTTCCACAGTTTGTTGTGATCCACAGAGTCAAAGGCATTGGCATAATTAATAAAGCAGAAGTAGATGTTTTTCCGGAGCTCTCTTGCTTTTTCTATGATCCAATGGATATTGGCAATTTGATCTCTGGTTCCTCTGCCTTTTCTAAATTCAGCTTGAACATTTGGAAGTTCATGGTTCACGTACTGTTGAAGCATAGCTTGGAGAATTTTGAGCATTACTTTACTAGCGTATGAGATGAGTGTAATTGTGTGGTAGTTTGAGCATTCTTTGGCATTGCCTTTATTTGGGATTGGAATGAAAACTGACCTTTTCCAGTCCTGTGGCCACTGCTGAGTTTTCCAAATTTGCTGGCTTATTTAGTGCAGCACTTTCACAACATCATCGTTTAGGATTTGAAGTAGCTCAACTGGAATTCCATCACCTCCACTAGCTTTGTTTGTAGTGATGCTTCCTAAGGCCCACTTGACTTCGCATTCCAGGATATCTGGCTGTAGGTGACTGCTGGAGTCCTGCTCCAGCGGGTCCAGGAGTACCCAAGGGATGAGCGACATCGGCGAGAGGAAAGAATCACACGGAGTCTCTTGAAGTTTCAAAGATAATACTACTTTTTATTGCTTTAAGCTTCTATTTATATAGCACATGTTTTGGGTCAATAGCCTTCGTAATGACTCTTGCAATATTTTCCTGTTCAGATGAATATCCCCTAATTCTAAGATATACTAAAGGCTCTTTCCTGGTCCTTTGTTATACTTTGGTTACATTTTTACCCAGAAACCTATTCTTATTCTACTAAAACATGGTCTATGATGTTATAAATCATATTGTTCCATTTACTCATTCCGTACAGTCTGCTACTTCACCAAATACAGCATCTTGCTTCAGCGAGTAAGCACTATAGTGGCATCTAAGGTCAAGGGTTTCTCATAGTACAGCCATTGTCAGTGGTGGTCTGTTTACCATCTACCCACATACCACAAGACTATCTCTGGCAGGAACAAGTCTTTTACAGTCTACCCTGAAACCACCTACAATGTGACTCACATATTCATTTTTGTCTGTGCTCAGATTCTGGGGGGCACAAATATCTCCAGCGTCCCAATCTTTTGAGAAAAGGCAATTGATTTAATTTCTGCAATTTTCCCTGATACATGACCCAAGTTTTCCAGTCATCAATAATAATCTCCTCATGAGGCCAGGTCACAATAGGCTTAGAGCTTGTTTTCCAGATGAACGTGGCCTTATTCCCTGGCTGAGTGTTAAGGACCCGTCAGCCAGGGGTCTCAGTAGGTTTAATCATTTTGGGAATATTTCTTTGGGGCAGAGGATCATTTTTCTTTTCCCTGGACTCTTGTGAACTCACTACAGAAGCCCCTTCAAATCCTACCAGCAAAGAAAGAAACAGAGCTAGCCTCAACAAAAGCATGGAAACAGAAAGGAGTGAAGGTTCTGATCGTGGAGAAGAAACTGCTGTCCGCTGTGCAGTTTCTTCTTGAGTGGTGGCGTGACTTTGTCATCCAGCAGTGGTTCCAGAACAGCTCCCAACAGGTGACAGAGGATAAGATGGTTGGATGGCCTCACCGACTCAATGGACATGAGTTTGGGTAAACTCCGGGAGTTGGTGATGGACAGGGAGGCCTGGCGTGCTGCAGTTCACAGGGTTGCAAAGAGTTGAACATGACTGAGCGACTGAACTGAACTGAGGGATCACACCATTGTGATTATCTGGGTCATGAAGATCTTTTTTGTATAGTTCTTCTGTGTATTCTTGCCACCTCTTCTTAATATCTTCTGCTTCTGTTAGGTCCATACCATTTCTGTCCTTTATTGTGCCCATCTTTGCATGAAATGTTCCCTTGGTATCTCTAATTTTCTTGAAGAGATCTCTAGTCTTTCCCATTCTGTTGCCTTCCTCTATCTTTTTGTATTGATCACTGAGGAAGGCTTTCTTATCTCTCCTTGCTATTCTTTGGAACTCTGCATTCAGATGGGTATATCTTTCCTTTTCTCCTTTGCCTTTCGCTTCTCTTCTTTTCACAGCTACACATGGACACGTGGACATCACCAGATGGTCAATACCAAAATCAGATTGATTATATTCTTTGCAGCCAGAGATGGAGAAGCTCTATACAGTCAGCAAAAACAAGACTGGTAGCTGACTGTGGCTCTGATCATGAACTCCTTATTGCTAAATTCAGACTTAAATTGAAGAAAGCAGGGAAAACCACTAGACCATTCAGGTACGACCTAAATCAAATCCCTTATGATTGTGGAAGTGAGAAATAGATTCAAGGGATTAGATCTGAAAGACAGAGTGCCTTAAGAACTATGGACGAAGGTTCGTGACATTGTACAGGAGGCAGTGATCAAGACCATCCTCAAGAAAAAGAAATGCAAAAAGGCAAAATGGTTGTTTGAGGAGGCCTTACAAATAGTATCTCCTGGAGCTTGCTCAAACTCATGTCCATTGAGTCAGTGATGCCATCCAACCACCTCATCTTACGTCACCCTCTTCTCTTCTTCCCCTGAATCTTTCCCAGCTCAGGGTCTTTTCCAATGAGTCAGCTCTTCACATCAAATGGCCAAAGTATTGGAGCTTCACTTTCCAGCATCAATCCTTCCAATGAATATTCAGGACTGATTTCTTTTAGGATTGACTGGTTTGATCTCCTTGCAGTCCAAGGAACTCTCAAGAGTCTTCTCCAACGTCACAGTTTGAAAGCATCAATTCTTTGGCACTTATCCTTCTTTATGGTCCAGGTCTCATGTATAGGTAATGACTACTGGAAAAACTATAACTGACTTTACAAACCTTTGTGGGCAAAGTGATGTTTCTGCTTTTTAATATGCTGGCTAGGTTTGTCATAACTTTCCTTCCTAGGAGCAAGTGTATTTTAATTTCAAGACTGCAGTCACTGTCCACAGTGATGTTGGAGTCTAAAAATATAATATCTGTTACTGCTTCTACTTTTTCCCTTTCTATTTGCCATGAAGTGATGGGACCAGATGCCATGATCTTAGTTTTTGAATGTTGAGTTTTAAGCCAGCTTTTTCACTCTCCTCTTTACTCTCATCAAGAGACTCTTTAGTTCTTCTTCACTTTCTGCCATGAGAGAGGTATCATCTGCATATCTGAGGTTGCCGATATTTCTCCTGGCAATCTTGATTCCAGCTTGTGATTCATCCAGCCAGGCATTTCACATGATGTACTCTGCATATAAGTTAAATAGAGTGACAGTATACTACGTTGATGTACTCCTTTCCCAATTTTCAACCAGTCTGTTGTTCCATGTAAGGTTATGTTACTTCTTGACCTGCATACAGGTTTCTCAAGAGACAGGTTAGGTGGTCTGGTATTCCCATCTCTTTAAGAATTTTTGGAGATATAGAAATGTACAATTAAGATCAGATAACTCTCCCAAGCTTATTTAGCAACTCATCTAGCTTGTGACTATATTGGGTAACTGAATCTATATTATTTAAAATTGTTATACAATGTATCAGGTATACAAACAGAAAGCCAGTTCTGTTTAAAATCCAAGAAAACTTGGGTTGATGTTGTGACTTCTTTAACGTGTATTTTGGCAGTGAGTGTGGTATAGATTCTCAGCACGTGCACATACACACACGTACGTGCATGCACATGCATGCACATATGCAATTACCCCACAGTAATTGGTATACTGCTTACTTCCCTATGACCAAAAGAGTCAAGTGAAACTATATTTTTTACACACTGTCAGCCTCTTCAGTATCTTTGTTCTCTCTGGCAACAAACTGTATTTTTCTTCAGATGAGTTATGTTCCTTTTGCTGTTTTTACCTTCCAGAGCTTAGAGGATTGACAAAAGTTGCTTATGGATATGCTCTGTGCTGTGTTCTCAGTCATGTCCAACTCTTTGTGACCCCATGGACTGTAGCCCACCAGGCTCCTCTGTCCATGGAGTTTTCCAGGTAGGAATACTGGAGTGGGGTGCCATATCCTACTCCAGGGGATCTTCCTGATCCAGAGATCAACACTGCATCTCTCGCATCTCCTGCATTGGCAGGTGAATTCTTTACCACTGTGCCTCCTGGGAAGCCCCCATACTACACTTGATCTTTGTCAAAAGGCCAAGAAGTGATATGTATATGCTGCTGCTGCTGAGTCGCTTCAGTCGTGTCCAACTCTATGAGACCCCAAAGATGGCAGCCCACCAGGCTTCCCCGTCCCTGGGATTCTCCAGGCAAGAACACTGGAGGGGTTGCCATATGTATATGTATATGCTATAAAACTTCAAAGTCTGTTTCCAGACATATGAACATTGAAGGAGTTTGGTAATTAATTTGGTTTGGCATCTTTTTAAGCAAAACCTGTCTCCTGTGAGAGGATCTTGCTCTGTTTTCCTCATAGGTTCAATTCAGTGAGGAGTTTCTTCTGGTGAATTATACTTTTTCTCAACTCTAAGGAAGGCTCTCGTTTCTGGATCTCCCCTGTGGTTTCACTTAGGCCAGGCTAGATGGCCCACCATGCCAGGTTGAATTTTCTGGAACAGAATTCGCTCAATGAGCTGTCATCTCTCTGAAATTTTGGATGTGTTTTCAAAATAGCAAATGTGTATTTTGGAAGCCAATTTTTCAAAGGTCAAAACATTGCATTTTCAAAATCTGGACTAGATTTTTGTTTCTACACACTTGTTCTGGCACATTTAGTTATCTGTATGGGTAGGCAAAGAGCTTAGCCATTTCTCATTAAATTGTGTATATATAGGTATATTTGTGTGTATATACATATATATATGTATATATGCCAAGGTATGTCTAGAATATAGTACATAAATGTTTTAGAAGGAAAAACACTAACCAGAATGTGCAATACCCAATCTTTATTTACAGTTGGAATGTAACTAGCCTCTGCTAGTGAGAAATCGTTGGTACACATAGCTTGGTGGAGTAGGAACTAGGGTTATTATCTATGAACTGCTGTTGGATCGACCGTGTATTATGCCAAGTTTGGTTTTCTTCAACAATCAAAATGTAGTTGCTCTATTGTACTGTAAGCTACTTTAACTTGCCTACACTAAGATATATGAAAAAAAATGATTACATCAACATGCATCATTTGGTACAGCAGAAATGAAGCTACCGTATTAGAACATTTTCTTACAATCAATGTTTCTCAATTTGCCTCGACATTTACTTTCAATAAGTAACTGGCTTTACCTTGGCATTTAGCTAGCAAGAGCGAACTATTATCTTATGACAGTGTTCCAGCCCAATGACATTCTCGCTCATATGGATATTTTGAAAAATATGTGCAGTAATGAGAAGCACATTAGGAAGAGACAAAAAAAATAAATGAAATAGCTAGGTAAATGATAAGTATTATTAAGATTCATATTCAGTAAGATAAAAACAAAGTAAAAACATGAAATATATTTTGAAATTTACAGTGATAACTTTGCCCAAATGGCCCCTAACATCTCTTCTTTAGGTTAGATATTTTCTTGTAGTTCTCCTTCCTTCTATATTTCTCTTTTCTCCCAACAATGAGAACTGTGGAAGTTTTGATGAAAATCCTTAAACATTTTATGATGAAATTCTGAGAATTGATGCTTCATCTTATAATAGGTACATCGTGCTAGAGTATATACACATATAACTATTCTTGGGGAAAGGACCAAAAGTTAGCTTGTTTGAAACAAATCTGTAATAGTTTCCAAGGTCAATCAACTGAAAAGAAGACTCTAGCCTCTGTTCATGGCAGGAGACACCTAGAGGGTGTTAATAGTAGGGTTGCTGTTGCTTATTTTGCCTTAAAAAAAAAAATTCTATTTTCTTATGTTTTGTTGTTTGAGAGTGAGTTTTCCTTTACCATAAGCACAGTTCCTATACAGTAGGTATGTGGTGTTTGTGTCCCTTAATAAGCTGCTGAACTTAAGAGGAATAGTCCATGTTCTACTACTGCTAATTACCTATGGGATTTTTGGACAAGTCACGGCAACTCTTTGGCTTTGATTTTCCTCATCTGCAAAATGGAGAACCTAAGCCTGCTTGATATCTTAAGTCTTTCAAGTATTATGACTCTCTTAAAACGTCATCAAAATACCAAAATTATAGTGAGTTAACAGTACCGATGTTCTGGTAAACTAAATTGTTATTTGTGCGATCTTCCTTGCACTCTGTTATCTTTCAGAATAGAAAGTGCATTTACTCATTCAGTACTACTGTTGGAATCAGATCAAATATTATTGCTATCTCAAGTTTTCACTTTTTATTTTCCATGTAAATGAAATATCTATATAAGGCATTGTTTTGCTCCGAGGGTCATATCCCATATTTTGGTGGTCAGGTTGCTATATTCTATATCTTGTGAATTTGATAGCTAGGTATGTGTACTCCTGAGCAGTGATAACACATTTTTGTTGCTAAGTGGCCCTCCATATTTGAGGAATAGAATCAAGTCCAGGTTTTTTGAGACCTTCTCATTTTTCATGTAGATGCTTGATCATCGCTGTTGGATGGGATAATCTACCAAGTTGAAATAACAGTGCAGGTAATATTGATGGGGCTATGATATGATTAATATCACCCAAAATATCATCATAAAGTAAAGAGAAAGAAGCATACTGAGTTAAGTCAAACTCTTCATATGTATTCCTTTTAGAATACACTTTGAACTTGAGTGTTTTTTGTTTTTTTTATTAGAGGGGAGTCTTAGCTGATGATTTGACTGTGGCTCATTAACAAACTTTGGAGGAAATATTACTTAAGTCAGTGAAAATAATATGTATAGAAGTCTTGTTTTTCTTAAGTGGAGGTATTTTGTTAGAGAAGCATTTCTGGAAGGTTCTCCTGTTTTAGAATTTAAAAAATAATGCTAAAGTAATAAAGATAACTAAAGCAGGGTACATAGAATCAATTAATTCTCATTAAGACAAAATAATGCATCATTTCTGTACTTATGTCTTTAGAACATATAATTCCATTGTGTTTGTGTTACCTAACACATGTATTGAATTGAATATCTTTATGATTTCACAACTTATAGAAAGTGGAAGTAAAATTGTTAGTCACTCTGTTGTGTTAGACTCTTACAACCCCATGGACTGTAGCCCACTAGGTTCCTCTGTCAATGGGATTCTCCAGGCAAGAATAATGGAATGGATTGCTCTTCCTTTCTCCAGGTGATTTTTCCAACCCAGGGATCAGACCTTGGTCTGTTGCATTATAGGCAGATTCTTTACTGTCTGAGCCATCAGGGAAGCCCCATTATCTCAAGATAAAAATGACTATGTTAATTAGAGAGACCACAGTAGTGTTTAATTATAAAAGGAAACTGAATTTACCCTGATTTCAAGTCTCCTATTTGCTTTATAATCACCAACAGAACAATTCTGTAAAATCATTCTTGGCTAATGACTTTGGGGGAAATGTAAGGTCAATCACCTAATAGCCTCATTAACTCAAATCACCAGCTACAGCTATCCCACTTTCAGATCCTAAGGCTTTCACTACCTTACACACTAATCTTAAAAGCGGTCATGGTTTCCTGTCCCCAAATATAATTTTAAATATGATTCAGTTCATCTCTTTTAGATAGCTTGCTAACCATAGTCAAATCAAGAATTATCTCTTTTGGATTGAGCAGGGTTGTTAAGATCAAAGGAAAACAACTAGTCATAACTCGTATTGACCCACTAACCGATCCATGATATGTGTTATTATCCAGGATCTAAGGCTGTTGAGAGAAGAGCACAGGCAGCCTGCTGGTAATCGATTTGGTTCTATTGGACTCAATCTGACAGATATTTATTATAAGTATTTTCAGGGCTGTAAAAGATAGAATGATATATAAATTCTAGAACCTGTCCTCTAAGAATATGTATTCAGTTTAAAGGGATACGATGAGTATAAGCTAGATTTAGAAAAGGCAGAGGAACCAGAGATCAAATTGCCAACATCCATTCGATCATAGAAAAAGCAAAGGAATTCCAGAGAAAACATCTACTACTGCTTCGTTAACTATGCTAAAGCCTTTGACTGTGTGGATTACAACAAACTGTGGAAAATTCTTAAAGAGATGGCAATACCAGACCACCTTACCTGCCTCCTAAGAAACCTGTATTCAGGTCAAGAAGCAACTGTTATAACTGGATATGGATCAATGAACTGGTTCCAAATTGGAAAATGAGTACATCAAGGCTGTATAATATCACCCTGTTTATTTAACTTATATAAGAGTATATCATGTGAAATGCCAGGCTGGATACTTCACAAGCTGGAGTCAAGATTGCTGGGAGAAATATCAATAACCTCAGATATGCAGATGACACCACCCTTATGGCAGAAGGTGAAGAGGACCTAAAGAACCTCTTGATGAATGTAAAAGAGGAGAGTAAAAAAGCTGGCTTAAAACTCAACATTCAAAAATTGAAGATCATGGCATCTGGTCCCATCACTTCATGGCAAATAGATGGGAAAAATGGAAACAGTGACAGACTTTCTTTCCTTGGGCTTCCAAATAACTTTGGATGGTGACTGCAGGCATGAAATTAAAAGCCGCTTGCTCCTTGGAAGGAAAGTTGTGGCAAACCTAGACAGCATATTAAAAAGCAGAAACATCACTTTGCTGACAGGGGTCTGTAGAGTCAAAGCTATGCTTTTTTCCAGTAGTCGTTATGGATGTCAGAGTTGTATCATAAAGAAGGCTGAGTGCCAAATTGATGCTTTTGAATTTCTGTGCTGGATAAGACTCTTGAGAGTCCCTTGGGCTGCAAGGAGATCATACCAGTCAATCCTAAAGGAAATCAATCCTGAATATTCATTGGAAGGACTGATGCTGAAAGTGAAACTCCAATACTTTGGCTACCTGATGCAAAGAGCCAACTCATTAGAAAAGACCCTGATGCTGGGAAAGATTGAGGGCAGAAGGAGAAGGGGGAAACAGAGGATGAGATGGTTGGGTGGCATCACAGACTCAATGGACATGAGTTTGAGCAAATTCTGGGAGATGGTAAAGGACAGGGAATTCTGGCGTGCTATAGTCCATGAAGTCACAGAGTCGGACACAACTGAGAAACTGACCAACAACAAAATGATAAGTATGTGTGTGTGTGGATATATATATGTGTGTGTATGTGTATAATAATTCAAAGTAAAAATATAAATACTATGAGTGATAAAATATGAAACAAAAGTTCTAAGAAAGGAATGGTGCCTTTAAATTGAATGGGTCAGAAAAATTTCAGGGATTAATAGCATATGATAAGCAGAAGTGGGGAAATAACATGAGCAATGGCAAAAGTAATGTGGATTGAAAGTGGGGAGCAGATTATAATTCTGGTTTGAAAATCATCTAGGTCAGGTGTCAGCAAAAATCGTTCATAAAGGACCAGAGATTAAATATATTGGAATCTGTGGGGCATATGATCTCTGTTATCACTACTCAGCTCTATCTGTGTGGCATGAAGTCAGCTACAGACAATACATAGAGGTAAGGTATACACATTGGTAGTAGACACAGACAGTAGTATGGGAGGGTGAGTTTGGAGCTAGCAATACATAAATAAATGAATTTGGTTATATTCTAATAAAACTTTATTTACAAAAGTGGTGGTGGTCTGGATTTGGCCTGTGAGGTGGGCTGTATCTAGTTGACCATTGCCTAGTTTAGAGGCTTAAAGTATGTGGCAGTGGGAGATAAAATAATATGGGTCATATTGCTTAAATCCCCTATTGAAGAATTTGTGCTTAAGTTGGTGGCAAATAGGGAACCATTGTTAGTTTTTGAGTAAGTATAATAAGCTAACATGTATTTATGCTAATTATATACTAGGTGCTGTGATATGTACTTTCTAAGGATGGAATATGAGACAAAGTTGACTGGCTAGTGGGATTTTCCTTGAGTTGGCATCCTTCTAAGGACCCCTTCTAACCCAGAACATGAGCAAGAGCCTTATATACTGGCATTGAAGACTATTTCTAAATCTTTCCAGAGAAACTTGTAGTTAATTATACAAAACAAGTCAATTAAATAGCATTTGTGCTATTTCTCTTATGTGGCAGGAAATGGGCTGAATATTGTGTGCGCGAAGATGAATCCGGCATTAGGCCATGCTTCCATGGTGCTCACAGTCTAGTAGAGCATAAAGATATGTAAATAAATTATTATAGTGCTAGCTGACATATAGTAGGATGTACAATCTAAAGTTGTACTAATTATAAGGGAGTGATTCTATTTAAGGAGGGCAAGAAAAGCGTCACAGAAGAAGTAATGTTTAAGGTGGGTGTTGAACAATATTTAAGCCTATGTCTCCAGAGGAAAAAACGAGACGATTCCAGGAGAGTGTACAAAAATACCAAGATGTTAAAGCAGACTAAACATGGCTACTAGTTCACTGTATGTCTTAATGTAAATAATTTTAACTAAGCATAAAGTTGTTAACTAGGTAACAGAATGCAAGAGAATAAAAAGAACAATAACTTATTACAGAGGGATCTAGCACAGCAACCAAGGTTAGGGGAAACATGGGAAGAAATAGGAACCGTGAAAACCTAGAAGTCTGGAGAAGAGGCTGTGTGGGGCTGTGGCTCAGACACCTGAGGAAGGGGAGCTAATTGCCTGGTACTGATGTCTCTGAGGGGCCCACTACGAGGCTGGTTCTGCAAATGATAGAAAAGTTGCAAACAGAATTCAGCCGCTTACCTGGGAAGAAACTGCTACTTCTGGGCCAAAGAGGTGTTACTAGGATAATATACACAGTAACAAGAAGGAAACAGGAAGCACACAGGAAACAGGAAGGAATACTTCCTATTTTCCTTCTCTAGCAGCCTCCATCTATCAAAAATAGGGAGATGTGAGAAATGCAGAAATGCTATTCATGAAGTCCCAGCCTCAGCATCACAAAGCCAAATATACAGGAGGGTGGGTTTGGAGTTGAGAGACAAAAGTGTAGTAACTGGCACCTTCAGTATATCTAGCACATAAGGTATGTATTTGAAAATTAGGCAGAATGTATAGTTTCATGCGAAGAGAGAGGTCTGGACTTTGTTCTGTGGGCGATGGAAGTCACCCAGCGATGGATGGAAGAAGTAATGTACAGAGTCATTCTTGGTTTTATAGCACAGCATATTCTCAGTTCCAGTGGAAGCTTGTCTAGTATTCTGTTTTCAGAATGGTTTGGTAATGGTAACAACTGTTCTGTATGTTCTTGAAGAATTACCACTAAAAAGTGGTGCCAAAGCTTGGCATAACAATGATCCTATGTTTTGGATCTATTAGTAATCATTGTATTAAATTTGTTTTTACTAAGAGAGATTCACTGCTGACTCAGTGAAGTGAGTGTGTGTATGTGTGCACATGTGTGAGTGTACACTTTTTTTTTTCCGGCTCAGACTTTGTCCTTCTGTGTGTAAACTGAAGCTATTTTTAGTTTATCTGTTTTAGAAAATGAGCTGAGCATTCTCTGTGCAGAGTGCTAAATGCTCAGGTTTGGCTGTGAATTCTCTAGACCGGGCAGACGAATTGTAAGAACAAAGGAAAGGAGAGGCGAGAAAGTCATGGGCAGGAGAGCTGGGCAGAACAGAGAGTGGCCTGTGAGTGTCCAATAGGATCAACACCTTTGTTTGTCTTCCCCAGAAATATT
The DNA here is from genome assembly GCF_054371585.1 of Giraffa tippelskirchi. Taxonomy (NCBI): domain Eukaryota; kingdom Metazoa; phylum Chordata; class Mammalia; order Artiodactyla; family Giraffidae; genus Giraffa; species Giraffa tippelskirchi. The sequence goes on along the minus strand of NC_137286.1, from coordinate 32,014,355 downwards.
ATGTTGCTGGACCAAGAAACACTAAGAAATATTGAAAAGTGTTCAGAATCGAGCAGAGTTGTTATGGTGGATCAAGAAAGGCTGAAAAAGACTTAGAAGAGTTAAGGAGGAGGAGTGGGGGATTTCAGGGGGAACTGTTCTACATAATTCAGTGGATAGGGACAAATCCCATTCTCACTCATTAACTTGACTTTTTAATATCTTAAGGTCTTCATATAATTTTAATAGGGGCATTTAAAATGTGATGGGCTAGAGGAAGATTAAAACTAATAAGTAAATTTAGAATTGTTAACATAGACTTATTGATGGGCTTCCTTAGTCTCAACTGTTTGCCCTATTCTTTTCTGTGACAAATCTTTTAAAATAATTATTAGTGCTTCCAAATAGTTTTAAAAGAACTAAAAAAAAAAAAAACTCTGAAGCAAAATTATTTCTTCAGTATAGAACTTTTCTATGCCTAGTGTGTCATCATTTAATGGATTTGATATTAATAAATTATTGCAATAAAATCTAATAACAGTGGGTTCTTATGTGACAAGAACAAATTTTCATTGAAAGTGAGAACATATATTATGATCAGAGACAGTGGGCTTGAATTGAAGATCACCACTCTATTAAAATAAAAAATAATGAAGATGATACTAGAAAGGAAAAACATGTCAGATGGAAGCATGCTATAAAGTATAGATTATAAAAAATGTTTTCTATTAACTCTTCATGCTACTAGGGTTTTGATCTGTCAACATTTACCTCTAAAAAGTACATTAGATCTTCTTAGGCAACCTGTCTTGGAATTACAAGTAGTTTCACTTGTTTTGATTTGAAGTCTTTGATAATAAGCCATAGATTTCTTATAAACCAATAAAGATCCCCAAACTACAAACTCTAATTAAAATACACAGGTAGCAATCCATTCCAGAATTCCTACCTGGAAGATTCCATGGATAGAGGAGCCTGGCAGGTTACAATCCACAGGATTGCAAAGAGTCAGACATGACTGAGCACAATCACAATATTAAGCTAAAGTATGAGAGATACTAACCTCTGGAATTTAGTAAACTAATAAGAAGCAGTGTAGCTGAAACTTAGGAGGCATTTGTCCAGAATGTTGGTATCTTCTTTGAGAGACAGACTCAAAACCAGGTGAAGCAGAAGCTTCCAGAAAACTATAGGAAGCATTGGGTGAGGACTGGAACATATGTGATTTGGTGGGTCTGCATCTTCATGGGGCCTTCACAGCTGTTTCAGTGCAGGCATCCTCATTCCTGATGCTCTGTCCTTGGTGCTGCCATCTGAAGGTTTGTGTCCCTCTCTCAAGTTCATATGTTGAAATCGTAATGTTGAGTGTGATGGTATTAGGAGGTAGGGTCTTGAGAGGTGCTTAGGTCATGAGGGTGGGACCTTCATGAATAGGATTAGTGGTGTTATACAAAAGGGACCTCTCAGAGATCCCTTACTCTTTCTACCATGTGAGGAAACAATGAGATGTCTGCAGTCTGGAAGAGGGTCATCTTCAGACCCTGCTGCCATCCTGATCTAGGGATTCCAGCCTCCACAGATAAATTTCTTTTGTTTATAAGCTGCCCAGTCAGTGTCTTATCATTGTAGTAGGGTTTACTGCTATAGAGAAGTAGAGGTTGATAGTCAGCCAGTATTATTCACCTTCCATGAAAAACAGGACTGGTTAGTTGATGGGCTCAGTGCAAAGTGAAAATGAGGCCCCTTGTTCAAAATGATAAAGACTGAAGATGAAGACCACAGAGCATTAAATTGAGTATGGGGTCCTTCACAGGCCTATGAAGCCAGCCTTATTGGGGATGGAGTTAAGATTTGTTCTTTCATTTCATTAACTCACTCATTTTTCTAGCATACATTTAGCATCTACTGTGTTGTGGCTTTGTGATCAGTGCTAGGGATACAGTAGGAAACAAAACAGACAAGTGCTCGAATCAGTTCAGTCTCTCAGTTGTGTCCAACTCTTTGTGACCCCAAGGACTGCAGCACACCAGGCTCCCCAGTCGATCACCAACTCCTGGAGCCTACTCAAACTCAGGGCCATTGAGTTGGCGATGCTATGTGACCATCTCATCCTCTGTCGTCCCCTTCTCCTCCTGCCTTCTATCTTTCCCAGCATCAGGGTCTTTTCCGATGAGTCGGTTCTTGGCATCAGGTGGCCAAAGAATTGGAATTGCAGCTTCAGCATCAGTCCTTCCAAAGAATATTCAGGACTGATTTAATTTAGGATTGACTGGTTGGGTCTCCTTGCAGTCAAAGGGGCTTTCAAGATTCTTCTCCAACGCCACAGTTCAAAAGCATCAATTCTTTGGTGCTCAGCTTTCTTTATAGTCCCAACTGTCACATGCATACATGACTACTGGAAAAACAATATCTTTGACTAGATGGACATTTGTTGGCAAAGTAATATCTCTGCTTTTTAGTATGCTCTCTAGGTTGGTCAGAGCTTTTCTTCCAAAGAGCAAGCATCTTTTAATTTCATGGCTGCAGTCGTCATCTGCAGTGGTTTTGGAGCCCAGAGAAATAAAGTCTGTTACTGTTTCCATTGTTTCCCCATCTATTTGCCATGAAGTGATGGGACCAGATGCCATGATCTTTGCTTTCTGAATGTTGATTTTTAAGCCAACTTTTTCACTCTCCTCTTTCACTTTCATCAAGAGGTGCTCTTTAGTTCTTTGCTTTCTGCCAAAAGGGTGATGCTCTCTGCATATCTGAGGTTACTGATATTTCTCCCATCAATCTTGATTCCAGCTTGTGCTTCATCCAGACTGGCATTTCACATGATGTACTATGCATTTAAGTTAAATAAGCAAGACGACAATATACAGCCTTGACATACTCCTTTCCCATTTTGGAACCAGTCTGTTGTTCTATGTCCAGTTCTAACTGTTGCTTCTTGACCTGCGTACAGATTTCTCAGGAGGCAGGTCAGGTGGTCTGGTATTCCCATCTCTTTAAGAATTTTCCAGTTTGTTGTGATCCACACAGTCAAAGGCTTTGGCATAGTCAATAAAGCAGAAGTAGGTGTTTTTCTGGAACTCTCTTGCTTTTTTGATGATCCAAGGGATGTTGACAATTTCATCTCTGGTTCCTCTGCCTTTTCTAAATCCAGCTTGGTCATCTGGAAGTTCACGGTTCACGTACTGTTGAAGCCTGGCTTGGAGAATTTTGAGCATTACTCTGCTAGCGTGTGAGATGAGTGCAATTGTGTGGTAGTTTGAACATTCTTTACCATTGCCTTTCTTTGGGATTGGAATGAAAACTGAACTTTTCCAGCCCTATGACCACCGCTGAATTTTCCAAATTTGCTGGCATATTAAGTGCAACACTTTCATAGCATCGCCCTTTAGGATATTCCAGCTCAACTGGAATTCCATCACTTCCACTAGCTTTGTTTGTAGTGATGCTTCCCTAAGGCCCATCTGACTTTGCATTCCAGGATATCTGGCTCTAGGTGAGTGATCACACCATCATGATTATCTGGGTCATGAAGATCTTTTTTGTATAGTTCTTCTGTGTATTTTTGCCACCTCTTCTTAGTATCTTACGCTTCTCTGCTCTAAGGAAATGTGTGTTTCGTGTGTGTGGTTGTAGATATTGGGCAGACTGGGTGATGGTGTTCTGGTCTTTCTCTAAACATTGCCAAATCCTCTTTCAAAATTCTTGGGGCTACCAGAGTCAACACAGGGTCAAAAACTTGTGGCATTATTTTATATGTGAATAACACTGTCTGCTACAGCATTTATTTCTTTGCGTTCATCGTAGAAATCTGTCATCCTAGCAAAGGAAAAATCCCAAACACTTTCTAGTCTCTTGAGCCCTTCTACCTTTACTTACTTATATGTTTGATATATGACCATAGGTTCCTCTTTTTCATCCAGAATCCCTTCTACAGCATAGAATGAGAAATAGAACACATTCATTTGAGTCCTCAGGTCCATAGAAATATTAACACAATTGATGAATTAACAGGGATTTCTGAGTATCTGTTCTGTGTCTGGCATAGAGGGCAAAATCAGAACCCCAGAAGCAGCAACCTTTACTCGTGTTGTAAGGGTAATATGCACACATTCAGTCTTCAGTCCAGTGGGGTAGTTGGTATTACTAACAATGAGAAAAATAACTTCTCAAGATAAGACAACTAACAAGTGTCAAGGTGGCATATACTAGTGTTAAATGGAACATCTTTTTGAACAGGCTTAATTGGAAAAATCTTCATGTGTGAGGTGCCCCTGGCACTGAGGGATGGCTCCTTCCCTTGCCCCTTTATCTGAGAACTACCTATGTCCCTCCCTCTCCCAGGTGTGAGACCATGTTTGCAGTGGGACACTCCCTGTGCCCTCCATGACCTTAAATGTTTGAGCGAAATGTTAAACCTGGCTTCATTAGATGCTCCCTTGGGAGCCTAAAATCGGGACTCAACTTAATTAGTCTTTGTTCTCTGGTAGGTATTGTAAATAAGGCCTAGGAGTTTCTTGTTTGCTTTTATTTATTTGGAAGCAGAAAAAGGCAGTCTGAGGTAGGAACAGAGAAGTAGTGGGGAGAGAGAGCCTTGTAAAGACAGAAAGGAAAAGGGAAGGAGAGAAAGAGCAAGAGACAGACACACAAACACACACACACACAGAAAAGCATAGAAAAGACAAGGACACAGGCCGACTCACGCGCACACTGAGGGACAGAAAGATTGAGACAAAGAGACAAAAAGACACAGAGAAAGAAGGCGAGAAAGAGAAAGAGTAAAAAACTAAGACGTACAAGTGGCCTTTTCACTGGTACAGACCCTACGTGACTCGACTGTCAGCTACCTGGATGGTGTGTGTGAGTTTAGTCACTCAGTCGTGTCCAACTCTTTGCAACCCTTAGGACTGTAGCCTGCCAGGCTCCTCTGTCCATGGGATTTTCCAGGCAAGAATACTGGAGTGGGTTGCCATTTTCTCTTCCAGGGGATCTTCCCAATCCAGGGATCGAACCTGTGTCACCTGCTTTGCAGGTGGATTCTTTACCCCCTGAGCCATTGGGGAAGCCCTATGTCCTGGATGATGACCAGGACAAGATTCCAGTGTGGAACCAAGGAGTTGTTTATTTCTCTATCCTTATAACCCAAACTCATCACTCCTACTTCCTAATCTTCTAGATTCACTTTGCACTAATGATATAGCAGTGCATTCTTTTTCTTCTTTCCATATTTTTTCTGTTCCTAGATAAACCTGCACAGCTGGTATTTATTTGGGTTTCCTTTTATAGCTTGAAAAATATTTAGGCATGTTTACCACAAGTGGGAATCTGGAAGCAGCTTATGTATACATGCATATTGGCACATTTCTGTTTTGAAACGAGTTGATAATAAACACATTAATTTTTAAAACATCAGCTGATTAATAGACTCAGGCAGTTTACAGTAACTCCTTTCTTTCTGTCAGGCTCTTCCTGCTCCCACCTCCCAGTCTTTGAAAACCAATGCTGGTTTTTGAAAGTAACATTTAGGAGGATGTGATTAAGAAATCAAATGTCAAATACCTCTGCAAACTCTTTAGTTTCTATGGAAATAACTAAGTAAAATTTAATTCCCTAATCAGGCACTAAAAGCTTAAAGTGATTCCTATTAAATTGACAAATGCAGTAGTGGGTGCCTCTTATCAGAGGAGAGCATCGGCTTGCTTGCCGTTTCATTGTCGGAATCGCTGTTATGCTTTATGAATGCGTTCCCTGGAATCCGGGGATAGTAGCTCTCTATCACTCTTCATGGCCTGGAGTACAGGGAAGCATTTGCATGGCTCCTGACCTAGTGGAATGTTGCCAGTACAGCTTCCTTTAAGAGTGAATGATGGATTGGCATAGTTCTCAGAACAGTGGTGTGTGAATCCAGACTGTAATTTTGCAACATCATGTCATTTGTGGGGCCCTTACATTTACTCCTTGGTTGGTAAATATTTTACTTGTCATGTCATTGTTGGACATGCTCTGGTCTGGTCTGTGGGTCTCATTTATTCTAAATATGTCGTCAGTACTTTTCAGAGGGTTCTAGTGAAAGGATGGAGGTTTTCTGGAACAGCAGGCAGGTTACCAGCTGTACAGGGAACCCAATATCATTGTGACTGAGAGGAAACCCTCAAAGTCAGGGTGTCACATCTTGAACCAGACCAAAGTTACTGTCTAGGGGTAATACCTCCGAAGTCAGGTGAAATATCTCTAAGTAGGTAGTCAAATGATAAATTCCAATAGCTCCAAGGAGACTTGGAAGACAGAGACATAGTTAGATAGTTGACTCTTGAACAACACAGGTTTGAGCTACAACTATCCACTGATAAGTGAATTCTTTTTTCAATAAATTCTAAAGTACTTCAGGTTCTAAAGTACAATCTGCAGTTGATTGAATCCAAGGATGCCGAGAGCCGACTATGGTACTTGACCATCTCAGATTTTACTATCCTTGGAGGGCACTGAAACCAGTGCCCCAGAGATGCTGACGGATGACCACATATGGCTTTGATCTGAAGGTTCAAAAGTCTCAGAAGAGTTCTCCACACCTAATCCCACACAGCCCTTCCAGATCCATTACTGTCTGTTACGCTATAGTCTGTGAATTTCAAGAGTTGATAATGTGCTTTGGATAACCTTGAACACACTATGTATTTGGGATCTATTACACTTCCAGATCGAGTTATGTTTTTAGAATTTCTTTCCCTCTTTTTAATTATTAGAACCACTATATTTTATAATAAAAATCAGATTGCTAAATTATATCTCTCTTCTCAATAATATAAAATATTTGTTTAAAATGTTCAGAATCTACCTGTTTCTGGTGATGTTTTTCTTGTTTTTGACATCACAGTCTCTCTTCCCTAACCAGATGGCATGGTCACACTCAAAAGTAACGTATAAATAAAACTGTGTTTATAAAGTTCTACATGATGAAGAAAGGGAGGGGTACACTGATTAGAGAAAGCCTGGTCACACCACTTTTCAAAGTGTCTGTAAGTATTACAATGAGCAATTTTTACAAATTGAAGGAGACTTAATACTTCCTTTGTGGCAACATCACCATCACTTCCTGTCTCCATATCTTTATCCATGCTCTTACCTCTGTCTAAAATTCTCGTCCCCATTTGATTGCCCTGTTAACTTCTGTTCATTCTGCCAAACCCATTATCAGTCGTTACTTCCCCTGTGAAGCTTTACCTAAATGCTCTAGAAAGTGGTTGCCACTCTCTCCTGAGATCGGCAACCACTCACACACAGTGTGATACAAATTATTTTAGGCACCACGTTGTTGTTGTTCAGCCGCTAAGTTGTGTCTGACTCTTTGTGACCTCACGGACAGCAGCAGGCCAGGCTTCCCTATCTCCCGGAGCTTGCTCAAACTCATGTCCATTGAGTCGATGATGCTATCCAGTCATCTCATTCTCTGTCGCTCCCTTCTCCTCCTGTCCTCAATCTTTCCCAGCATCACGGTCTTTTCCAATGAGTTGGCTCTTCGTATTGGGTGGCCAAAGTATTGGAGCTCCAGCTTCAGCATCAAGCCTTCAATGAATCTTCAGGGTTGATTTCCTTTAAAACTGACTGGTTTGATCTTGCTGTCCAAGGGACTGTCAAGAGTCTTCTCCAGCACCAAAGTTTGAAAGCACCAGTTCTTCAGCACTCAGCCTTCTGTATGCACCATGGTGATCATTTTACTCCTTGAAGTCAGCAAGTGTTCCTCAATCATTTTTGCTACATTAGCACCTATAATAGTGGGTCCCATGGTAGATGCTTAACATATAGTTAATGAATAAATACAAACAGAATTCACTAAATAAATCATGATGTGGACAGTAATAGAAATTATGATCCCAGATATGTTTGTCTATATATATATACATATACAATACATATATATATACATATATATAAATATATATATGTATATATATATATAAATAAAAGAAGGAAATGGCAACTCACTCCAGTGTTCTTGCCTGGGAAATCACATGGACAGAGGAGCCTGGCAGGCTGCAGTCCATGGGGTCACAAAGAGTCGGACACTACTGAGTGACTGAGTATGCATACCTATATGTGGATGGAAAAGTATCCTAGAAAGATATAACTACACTAAAATATGCAGTATTTATTTCTTGGTAGTGGTGTTACAGATAAATTTTTATAATTCCTGATTTCTACACTGAACATGCATTTTATAATCTAGGAAACAGTTAATTATGAAGAGAAACTCAAGCCATTTAAAAGCTTCCTCTGACTTTCTTGACAGAAGTTCCTTCTCTTACTTGGTTGTCATTTTTAATCCCATGTAGCATGTTGTTTTTCTTGATTGGACTAGTATTTAGGTGTGAAGATTGCCATTACTAGCCCAGAAGCCAGATGTACAAATAAATATCCACTCTAAGTTCTCTCTGGTTTACAGATGGTTCTGAATGTAAACATAAATTAAGGCAGAACATATGCGTATCCTTCCTACAAGCCCAGTTTCAATTGGGAGATAAAGCAAGTGAAGGCACAGAAGAGGGGGAGGTTAGCAGGTCATGGCATCACTCAGGTATTTTAATGCTTCTCTGGTATTTTAGTTTTTAGTTTTCCAAACTAAAAATCCTGAAATTAAAAGCAGCCGTCTCCATCTTTCTATTTTGTGCTCTTGTTTTGACTGTTGTTTTATAAAAACTGCATCCTTGCCATTTTGGAGAAGGATTAATATCCCCAAATCTCGTTATTGTGCATTTGTCCCCTGGTGGTTACTTTGTTTGCATGTTGTAATTATGGATAGCACTAACTGTTCACAAAACTACCATTTTTCCTTTTTAGTTTTGCATATATTTCAAATACACATTATAACTTCTCCATCTTCTGTATAGCAACTCCATTTCATGGTGGTACTGCCTTGCACAGGTTTGGTGCAATTTGTAAAGAATTCACATTATTTTGGAGCAGAGCTAAGTGTTAGGTTCATTGTAAATCTCTTCAAATTGGCACTTCTTGCCATAATAGCAAGAAGTGCTATTTTTTTTTCCAGGGAATGCCATAATTCTGGGTTGCATTTGTTGCTTCCTTTGGCAACCACATGTCCCATCATTGCAAATTGATGGCAGTAAAATTGACCTTTATTATGGCCTTTTTATTCGCTTAACTCCATAGGATTTACAGCATTATATTTTGTTACCACATTGACTATTAATGCGAACAATAAAAATATGACTGAATTCTACATATCCTTTTTATTTTCTAATGGCCTTGGCATTATTTACCAACTAGACTTTCAGATTTTAAGATTTCTCTTTTGGACAATACAGAAAGGCTTTTGTAAAACTAAAGCTTCTTCCTTGGGTGAGTTGCATATTTCGCTATATACTGTCAAAATAATTAAATGCTTGTTGTAAATTTGGGCACTTAAAATGACAAAACCATTGCATGCAGAATAATGGAAGAAACAAAAAATTGTGAAAGAAAAAACCCCAAACACCTACAAGGTAATTCAAACTGCTTCATCTGTAAATAATGAAAATTTAATGAGGCTTATATTCCAAAATCTCTCTTTTCTAAGTGCATAATGCATTTATTGTCATATTAATTGTCTTTCTCGCGGCATCCTTAGGATACTGTTCATAGAGAAAAGGCTACATTCTTGGCCAGAAAGTGACTGCCTGGAGGATCCCAGCCTGGAGACATTCAGAACGCCTTTCAAAGGGAAAGGATTCCATGGATATGAAAGCCTGATCTCTGAGTCTTCATGTGTGAAATTTTTTGAAATCGCTAGTTGCTCGGTGCTATCTTACTCTTTGCAACCTCATGGACTGTAGCCAGGCTCCCCTGTCCATGGAATTCTCCAGGCAAAAATACCGGAGTAGGTCACCATGCCTTCTCCAGGGGATCTTCCCGACCCAGGGATAGAACCTGGGTCTCCTGCATTACAGGCAGATTCTTTACTGTCTGGGCCTCTAGGCTTCATGTGTGGTTAGGAGAGAAAAGGCATATAATTGTTCTGAGAGGCATGCGAGTGATTTAAGGCCCGGGTAGGTTTTGCTACCTCTGCTCCCTGCAGCTGGTTAGAGGTGGCTAGAGAGGCCTCAGTGTGAGAGCTGCTGACCACAGACACGGAGGGGAAACGTGCAGATTTAGTCCACATGCTCTGTCTCTGCTAATGAATCTGAGTTTCTGTCAATTTGCTGCCATTTTAACCAGTATCTATTTCTCCAGTTTCCAAAGAGGCAAGTATTTTAAAAACGACTCACTTTCTCTCTGCAGTGGCATTTCATTTATTGAATGTTCAGGTTTTAAAATAGGATCTGAAATATTACTAAGATTGGTCCTTGTTCATGTTTTTTAGTTGGTCTTTAGATATTTCCTGTTACGGGCTCTAGATTTTAATTTAATTTTTTAGTCTGGAAAAAGTAATACATTTGCAGAATTTAAAAGAAAAACTGGCTGGATTTCTTCAAAAAGTCAATGTTATAAAAAAAAAATTTGTAAAAGTCTCCAAACTTGAAAGAAAACAAATGTAAAAATCTAAGTACATAATACTAAAAATTATCAAAACAATGTAACAAGAGAAATAATGAGAAGCATGACTCTCACCTCTAGCCCTTCTATCTCATTTTCCAATCCCATTTGCCCTAGAGATGACAAATACGAACAAATAGTTTGTATTTGTTCCTGTGTGTGTACAATAGTGAATGTAATTAGCTCTAGACTGAAAACACATGGTCAGTTTCCAAAGGTGTGTGATTACAACCAGTATTGCAGAAAATAGGTCTGTGTATACATTATGTGTCATGTGTGCTGTTGTATCTGTAGGATGAATTGCCAGGATTCGAATTTCTGGGTCAGATGCTAAATGTAGTCATCATTTTGTTAAATATGCCCCCCCAAATGCCCTCATAGGCACTTCCACCAGCAATGCAGGAGAATGCCCTTTTCCCTGTCAAAATGTTGGTTTTGCAAAGTTGACAGGTAAAAATGATATGCCAGTGTATTTCAAATTTATGTCCTCTTACTATGAATGAGGTTGGATGTCTTTTTGTACGTGTAAGATTTCATTTATATTGCCTTTTTGTAAGTTTGTTAACTGTCTATTCATAGTCTCTGCCTGTATTTCTACTGGGTTGATTGTCTGTTTCTTACTGATTTCTAGGGTCTGTTTAATATTGGGGACATTATCCCTTTTAATAGCATGTGAGTTGTTTGCATTTTCCCACATTTGCCATTTGTCTTTGCTTGCAAAGTGCTTTTTGTTTGTTTTGCCAAGTGGAAGTTTTTAATTTCTGTATTCAAAAGTATCAACCTTTTCTTTTATAATTTTTGGATTTATTTTGTTGTTGTACAGTCGCTAAGTTGTGTCCCGCTCTTTGTGACCTCATGGACTGCAGCATGCCAGGCTTCCCTGTCCTTCACTATCTCCCAGAGTTTGCTTAAACTCATGTCTATTGAGTCAGTGATGCCATCTAGTCATCTCATCCTCTGTTACCCACTTCTCCTCCTGCCAAACTATTGGAGCTTCAGCTTCAGCAGCAGTCCTTCCAATGAATATTCAGAGTTGATTTCCTTTAGGATTGACTGGTTTGATCTCCTTGCAGAACAAGGGGCTGTCAAGAATCTTCTCCAGCACCATAATTTGAAAACATCAATTCTTCAGCCTTCAGCCTTCTTTATGGTCCAACTCACATCCATACATGACTACTGGAAAAACCATAGCTTTGATTACATGGACCTTTGTCAGCAAAGTAATGTCTGCTCTTTAATATGCTACCTAGGTTTGTTATAGCTTTTCTTCCAAGGAGTAAGCATCTTTTAATTTTGTGGCTGCATTTACCATCTGCAGTGATTTTGGAACCCAAGGAAATAAAATATCACTGTTTCCATTGTTTCCCCATCTATTTGCCATCAAGTGATGGGACCGGATGTCATGATCTTCGTTTTCTGAATGTTGATTGTGAGACACATTTAACTAATTTTCCTTGTGTCTCATATAATTTAGACTTAATTTCTTAGCTGGTAACTTAATTTCTTGAGTTCTTTTTTTTTTGTTGTGTTGTTTTCATATCTTCCTGTTCGTGGAGGTTTAATTCCTGATACCTGATTTTTTGTGTTTCTTCATAATTCCAATAATTTCCTTAAGATTTTTCTTAATTCATATTCATAAATTTCATCTTCCCTTTGACAAAATTTTCCCAGTGGTTTTCATCTCTAGCAATATTGTGTTGCTTTTCCCACACCTATCAGTTCAGTTTAGTCGCTCAGTTGTGTCCGACTCTTTGCGACCTCATGGACTGCAGCACGCCAGGCTTCCCTGTCCATCACCAACTCTAAGAGCTTATTCAAACTCATGTCCATTGAGTCGGTGATGCCATCCAACCATCTCATCCTCTGTTGTCCCCTTCTCTTCTCACCTTCAGTCTTTTCCAGCATCAGGGTCTTTTCCAATGAGTCAGTTCATTGCATCAGGTGGCCAAAGTATTGGAGTTTCAGTTTCAGCATCAGTCCTTCCAATAAATATTCGGGACTATTTCCTTTAGGATGGACTGGTTGGATATCCTTGCAGTCCAAGAGACTCTCAAGAGTCTTCTCCAACACCACAGTTCAAAAGCATCAATTCTTTGGCGCTCAGATTTCTTTATAGTCCAACTCTCACATCCGTACATGACTACTGGAAAAACCACAGCTTTGACTGGACGAACCTTTGTTGGCAAAGTAATGTCTCTTCTTTTTAATATGCTGCAGTGAGTTTGAAGCCCAAGAAAATGAAGTCTCTTACTGTTTCCATTGTTTCCATGTGAACTATATTCCTTTCTTAATATTCATTGTTTTACTGGACCAGGAGAAGGATTCTGTGGTATTGGAGCATCCAGGCACTTTGAGGGTTTACACCTCAGGGACTCAACTTCTTTTGCTCCAGAGATAAGAAAAAGACTCTCCTTAAATTGTGCGAAGTACTCCTCCATCCCCCTCCCTACCTTTTGGATGCCTTGCAGGACAGAGGATCAGAGCACAGAATCTGGAATCAGGATTCCTGGGTTGAGTACTGGGTTTGTCCCTTATTAGCTGATGATCTTGGGCAAACTTGTGCCTCAGCTTTCTTATCGGTAAAATGGGGATAAAAAGAGAACTTGAATCTTGGGATTGTTGTGGTTAAATGAGCTAATATGTAGAGGTGCTTAGAGGAGTGCCCAGCACATAGTTAAATGTTTGCTCTTGCGCTGCAGTTGGTCAGCAAATGCAGATGAGCCCAGTGGCTTCCTTCTGCCCTGTGTTTGCTCTCCCTGACCACAGTGCCTCTGCCTGGTTCAGGGGAGCCCAGGGCCACCCTGCTTCTTCACACTGTCACAGGATACAGCCCTTGCCCCCCAAAGGGAGCATCTACTTTTAGAAGGTGTTTTGGAAGAGTCTCTCAGAGATCTGCCCTCAGTGGGTTTCCCTGGATATGTTCTGGATCATCTCTCTCTGTTTCTGTATCTGAGAGTGCCCTGTGCCACCTCAGTTCTGCTCACAGCAGCCCCTCTCCAGGGAGACACTCTCCTTTGGAGACACATCCTTTCCTGGAATTTTCTGACCTCCCTTATCCCTGGTGATGGTGCTGGTGGTTTAGTCGCTAAGTCGTGTCTGACTCTTGCGACCCCATAGACTCTAACCTGCCAGGCTCCTCTGTCTATGTGATTCTCCAGGTAAGAATACTGGAGTGGGTTGCCATTTCCTTCTCCAGAGGATCTTCCCAATCCAGGAATCAAACCCATGTCTCCTGTGGCTCTTGCCTATCTCTAGACCCCTTCCACACTCCTTATTTTTCACTAGAGCACACTCATAACTTCTGGCATAGGCTTGCTGGTCAGATGAAACTTGAACAATCCCAGCTCACAACCTGGAGTTTGTGGATATTATCTGAACCCCACCTTCACTGAAAAATTTGTGGTTTTATCCATTATCTTTGTTTCTCTGGATGCTTTCTGAGGAGAAGTAGTGGAAGATTCTGAACTAAACTTCCATGAGCTTCCTACTGGAACTGGTGTCCGTTGGTTGGTCCCACCCCCCAGGAATTTCTTTCAAAAAACCTGGATTGGCGTTTTGATTTTTGGCATTTCCCACAGCATCCAACATAGTGTAAAACAAATGGGTGATTGAGTGAAGAGTTTCCATGAAAATTCCTGACTGAGAGCACAGCCTCCTCCAAGTTCAGATCTTGTGCAGCACAGGATTCTGAGAGGCTGCTCGGGGGTCTGCGCTCCCCCTGCTCTGCAAGCTGTCTTCTCTGCCCTTCACGCTATGGGATGTCCTTTCCCCACGTGGCTTCACAAAGTCCCAGGACCACCACAGAGCAGGAGCTCAGAGAGGTGACAAGAAATTTCTGTCTCGGTGATTTATTCCAGTTTGGGGAAGGAAGGGCTCCCAGGGCATTGGCTTAGGTGGGAATTCACTGGGTTTCACATCGGTATTTGCACTTCTTGTCTTTTGTCTCCATCTAAGATTTTTGACCATTTCCATTGTGCTTGGCCTGGGCTACGAGGGTGAGTGTTTTGCATCACTAAGAGAATGTTCCCTTCACAGTGGTCCTCTGAGAGGCAGCTATGATTTTACCCATTTTATAGATAAGGAAGCTGGTATGCAGAAAATGCATGTACCTTTCCAAAGACATATGGCCAACACAGCAAAACTGGGAACTGATCTTTGGCAGTTTTGAGGTCTGTGGTCTCAAAACTTTTGAGGTCTGTGGTCAATAAAAGTTTTACCCTTCGGTATCATTTTGACACTTAAGGGGACCTCAGACTACATAAGAGTCTTGAAATTGTACTTTACATTAGGCAAGTAGACAGGAGGCAAGTAGGATTCTAGAAATCTCAAGAAAGCTCCACTTGCGTTAACAGTGCCCAGTCACTTCAGTCATGTCCAACTGTTTGTGACCCTGTGGACTATAGCCCACCAGTCTCCTCTGTCCGTGGGATTTCCCAGGCAAGAATACTGGAGTGGGTTGCCATTTCCTTCTCCAGGGGATCTTCCTGATCTTCCAGGGATCAAACCCATGTCTCTTACATCTCCTGCATTGGCAGTTGGGTTCTTTACCACTAGCGCCACCTGGGAAGCCCATTAGGTTAAGAGTAGCACAGGCAAATGTCACTTGGTATGTAGTCAGGAAAACTAGGTTGGCTGTGGACCCAGCCTCAGTGATAATAATCAATAGGTTGTTAGGGCTTAACTATAGGCTTGGTACTTTTTTAAGCATTCATGCATTTACTAACTTCACCCTGACAATACCTGTATGTTGTGTATGGGATGGGCTCTGTTGTTTTGGCCCCATCAGATGGAAAATCTGAGGTCAGCGAGATCAAGTACCTTGCCCATGGGCACATGGTAGTAAGTGGCAGAGCTCAGAAAATGTCCCTGCAGACAGGGCTCTGGATCACACGTGAGCCTTGCTCTGTGAGGGCTGGGGAATGTGAATGAGCCCCTGAATGTGGTAGTCTTCATCCACCCATGGTGGACTGTGGTCAAGAGATCTGATTCATAGCCTTGATTAGAACAAAACCACTCTCCTTGTCTCAAAAGAAAATATTATAAACACTTAGAAAATCACAACCTAGAAATGTGTGTATTTTTTATAGAACATGAAGTAATTCTCAGAGGAATAGTAAGACCATGATTTCAACTGGAATTGTTTAGGAACTGCTTTCATTAAAGAGCATCTTCATCTTTCAAAAAGAGTTAGATGTGCAAACGATAGAGACATAGCCACTTATGACACGATGTATTATATACAAATATTTTTATCCTCCTATGTCCATAACCTTTACCTCTGAAGCATCTTCTCAGGCTTTCAACCAGTAATGATTTTCTGTTTCCACAGCAATCGTTTCAAAAAACAATATTCTTCCAGTAGGTGAGGTCAAGGAATATTAGTTTATTTTCACTTCAGTCTTTTATTCTTTGTTGGTTTAGTTTTTAGTGATTTGTCCACAATAACGACATGCGTGACTTGGAGAATATCTGAAGAAGAAAAGAACCTGAGGATGGTTAATTACTAAAACAGCTTGTTTCTTTCCACACTGAAGAAAGAACTGTCACCCAGCACAAAGATAAAGGATGGCAAAGATTAAAAAAAAAGTATGAAGGCTGAACACATCTGTTTCTTTGTTTGCTTTAAGAATAGAAGCCTCTCATTTTTTCTGTTGATTTCACAAGGTAAGGCACTGGAGGAGTAGACTCAGAGAGGCTTCTTAAAGTAATTCGGAATTGGACACATTTTCTCCCCATCCGCTATTGTCCTGTTCTCTATTCAGCCTGCAACAATTAGAAAGAGCCTTTTGTGTGATAAGCACTCAAGTTGGCCTTTGTAGATCTACGCAAGAAATAATGGACTCTATCCTAGAAGGTTTACAGTCCAAAGCTGTAAAAAGTTATATTATACTCAACTAATTGAAGTGTAAAAAATCCAGAACATCTCCTAAAATTTTTAAATAGAAACCATCTTGACATGAAATTAAATTGGCTGATTTAAGCTCAACAAGTATGCATATATATATATATATATCTGTATGTATGTACAGTTATGTATTACTGAATTTCTGATGGCATTACATAGCCTATGGATATAGGGCAAATCAGTTCTGGGAAAAACACATTTGCATCACCATGTTCAATTTTTTAAGCTACATTAATGTACAGTTGCAATATTGTCATTATCTTCTGGTAGAGTGTAAGTGAGGGGGTATTTAATTGACAGTAGTTCAGATAAACTGGGGGTGAAGTTGAATATTGAATGTTTTATGTATTTCATTTTCATCTCAATGTTTTCTGTAAATTATCCCTTCTTATTGATGACTGTTATGATGTTTAGGTAGGCATTGGTAAGCTCTTCGAATTTGTTTTTAGTATGTAGCACATTTAAAAAATTATTGGAAGATTCCATTTGGCTATTGACAAGTAGAGCTGTCTATGTATTCACATCTCTTACTTTCAACCACATTGTTTATGCAGAGACACAGAGTCCTCTCCCTCCTTTTTAGTACCTTGCTTAGCTCTGTGCCAATCCTGAGTGCCCATCCAAAGACAACTAACTAAAAGAGTTGAGGAAAATCTAATCAACAAACCAACCCTAAGCTTATTCAAATAGTGGGGCACTAGCTACCACAGAGGAAATATGCATCTTTTTTAAAATTTTTAGTAAATATATGCCTATACAAACGAAAGTAGTTGGAGAAACAGTCCTCTTTGCACATGAACAGGAACCAGTAATTCAGGATAAAGCTACAAAGTGCCAGCTGTGGTATAGATAAGGTGTGTGTGGGGACCTGCTCAGAGGAGGGCCAGGTCACTGTGACGAGGGGATTAGAAGGCCAGGGAGAGCTGCTCAGAGAAAGAGGGACTCATGGTGGGTCTTAAAGCAAGAGTGGGATTTAAATGAGAATTATTCTCATTTCATTTAGGCAAAAGATTAATTTATGATTTATATTGTAGACTCTTCCATCTCAGTACCATTTCCAGTTCTTTAAAAGTTCATTTTCATTCTCTGTCCAGCCACACCAGCCTCCAAACAATATTGAATCAAAAGAAAGTTTCAATCTTTGTTCTCTTGCATTATTGAACACTCTGAATATTCCCCAGGCCTGCTCTTTCTGCAAACATTTTCCTACCATATGCAACTGTCTGAGAAAATCTACTTGTATGCAGTAGATTGCTGTTATTCATTATTCATTACAACATTATTTAGTTGAACAAACTACTAAAGAAAACTTGGTTCTATAGGGGGAAATGTACAAACTCAGAGAACTAAATTATTTTACTATAAATGCTTTAAAAAGAGCAAGCTTTATGGTCCTCATTATTTGGTCTGTGCTGAGGAAAACAAGTTTTCTCCAATGGAAAATAAGCCATAAAGGACAGAAGCTATGTGATCCAATGTATTCAATAAAACTTGCAGATATAAGTTCTGCCAGCAACGCACTAAATGAATAAAGATCATTAAAGTGTTTATAGTCCTTAATCAAATGATAAGGATTTATTGAGTAGCCATTGTGTGCCTAGGACTTTTAGTTTCAGGAAACACATTTTACCAGCCTGGTTGTCAAAGTGCAATGACTCTGATATTCCCTAGCGTGTTGGGGTGAATGGACTTCTTTGTGATGACTAACCCTGCAGACTTGCTGTGACTTGTTTTTCCTTACTTCAGGAGGAAGTCTTGAGCTTTTCTAGTTATTCTCTGGTAAAAAAAAAAAAAAAAAAAGTGTTCAATTCAATCTATTACACATACCCTAAGCCATCGTCCAAAATAAGATCTCTCTCTTCCCTCAGCTCTCTCTACTCCTTCTCTTACCCTAGTCTTCTCTTCCACTTCCTGTGGTCCTTGTGAGTTGGGCCCTTGGGCGCTCTGCTGTTCTCTAAGATGACCCAGTCTGTCTCATGGGAGATTCACCATCCTTTGCCTTGACAGCTCAAAATGAGCAGGTCATCCCAAAGCAGCCTCTTTTCTTTGATCTGACATCAGAGCATCTTGAATGTGTCAATACCAGTTCCCATGCTCCTCAAAGCCTGTATGACCCATATAAAGAACTCTGAGTAGTTCTCTTGAAATATGCTTCACTTGCCTTAAGAGCACCCCCTTAACCTTGCACCTGTAGAGGACAGGGCCTTGTGAAATACAATTCTTGCCACAGACATCTTTTCTACCAGCCTTTAAGCTTCCCTTGAAAACCTTTTATCTCCTATTATGTTGTCCAGTTGTAAGTAATGAAATAATGGTTAGAATTACTTAAACATCTTAGCATATATTATATAGGTGAGCTAGCACCTCAATTTAGGATCTGGGGGTCTTGGGAATATACTTCATTTTTCTTGGTCTTGGTTCAGAAGACTACACAGTTTCCATTTTTCCTCTTAGATGAATGGATGCTATCTAAATAGCTAACTCTTTACAGTTCTTTGTTAATAAGATGGGGCATAAAAGTATTTTGCACCAAAGCTCACTCTTGATCTTATAACAAATACTTAAATGCTGTCTGACTTAAATATGTATGGCAGTTTTCCATTAGAACAAAGAAACATATAGACCATATTGACTATGAAAGTATCTGTCAGTAATTTATTAACCAACAGATATTTTTGACAAAATACATAAATTCAATGTGTCATGTTAAAAGGGACATATTAACAATTATTAACAAAGTAACACTTTTGAAAGAAACTGATGCTGTGAAAAGACACTCTGAATATACATTTTTTCATTTATGTTTTCATTCTTTTTATTCATGTTATATAATATTTTGTCAAAAGCAATATATGTGCCATATATAACTTTTTTCATATCTGTTCACTTAAACATTTTAGAAATGGAATTTTCTAGCTGGTTCTGAAAATCTTCCAAAAAAAGAGATTTTTTGTGTGTGTCTGAATACCTTTGTTAAGAACATACAAATGCTATATCATCCCATTAGTTTTCCGGAAGAACTGAGTGACATCAGGAAAAATGAAAATTTACAAACTGAATTTCACAAATATGAAATTGACAGTGGGGACTGAAAAGTGATTGTCATAATCCGGTAAGCAGGGCCAAAAGTATTGGCTCCACGGTGTGTTTATGAGGTTATAAGAGCTGTTGTCACGAAGTATCCAGTTAGGATGAATTTCAAATCAGACCTTTGAATCACTGTCTCCCAAAATGTTAAATGAATATTTTCAAATTAATAAAATAATGAATCATATTTTCACCAAAATAGTATTATTAATGGTTATTTGTAAGTGGCTGCAAATGTTTTTGAGCTGATAATGAAATAACTTATTTGGAGTTCAAATACTTGTATATCATTATTTTTAAAGATTTTTTAATATGTTTACATTGATTTATTATTAGTACATTCATGGATAAAACAAATATGCTAATAAACAAATGTATATACAAGCATTGGGGTATGTCCCCCACGCTCACTGATGTGGTAGGTAATAAGTCAACATTTGGAGACCCTGGTCCTTCATTAGCTGCAGACACTGCTCTGAAATGTATGCACATTCTCTCCATGACACTTGATTTCCCACTCCTTGTGGTTCTTTACTGCTTCCAAGATAGATTCCAACTCTTTAGCAGGGCACATGAGGTCTTTCATGGTCTGACTTTTGCTTATTTTCTCCACTGTTGTTCCTGGCTATGTTCTCCTTGTCCCCTTCCTTCCAGATACACTAAGCTATTTATAGTTCCCTAAATGGACAATACTCTCATATATCTAGTCTCCACGGTTTTGCAAATGTTGCCACCTCAGCCTAGAACCCACATCCACACCTTATCACTCCTTCCTCCCTCACACCCAAGTCTCTCTCTGTATCTTATTAATGTTGACACATTCCTCAGGATGTGTCTCACATAACACAGGTGCTGTGTCTCTACCTCTGGAAGCTTGGCTGCTCATATCATTATTTTTTTTTTTTATCATTATTTTATAATAAGAATAAAAAAAATTTGAGTATTTTCTATGGGCCAATTACTTGCTATAGGTTGGTTCATAAGCCTAACAATAGCTCTAAGAAAAACATATTATTATTAACCCTATTTCACAGATGAGAAAACTGAGGTCCTGAGGGGATAAATAACTTATTCAAGGAAATACTGATATTAAATAGTATAAATAGGGATTAAATTGGGGAGTTTAATTCTAGAATCATACCTTTATAAATCTAAGTGTCATTGTTGTTTAGTCACTAAGTTGTGTCCAACTTTTTTACAACTCCATGGACTGTAGCATGCCAGGCTCCTCTGTCCATGGGGTTTTCCAGGCAAGGATATTGGAATGCGTTGCCATTTCCTTCTCTAGGGGACCTTCCCGACCCAGGGATGGAACTTGTGTCTCCTGCATTGGCAGGTGAATTCTTTACCACAGAGTCATCAGGGGAGCCCAAATCTAAGGGTAGCGGGCTGAATAGTGTTCCTAAAAAGACATTGTCTAAGTCTTGACCCTTTGTAGCTGTGACTATAACCTTATTTGGAAATAGAGTCTTTGCAAATATAATTAAAGATCTGACAGCATCATGAATTATGGTTACCTCCTGATTATGGTGGGCCTTAAACCTAGACAATGGAGAAGGCAATGGCACCCCACTCCAGTACTCTTGCCTGGAAAATCCCATGGACGGAGGAGCCTGGTAGGCTGCAGTCCGTGGGGTCGCTAAGAGTCTGACACGACTGAGCGACTTCACTTTCAGTTTTCACTTTCATGCACTGGAGAAGGAACTGGCAACCCACTCCAGTGTTCTTGCCTGGAGAATCCCAGGGACGGCGGAGCCTGGTGGGCTGCCATCTATGGGGTCGCACAGAGTCGGACACGACTGAAGCGACTTAGCAGCAGCAGCAGAAAACCTAGACAAAAATGAAGACATTGAGACATGAGAGGGAGAAGACTATGTGAAAAGAGAGGTAGAGAATGGATTTATGCTGACAAAGGCCAAGGAATGCCAGGGGTCATCAGAAGCTAGAAAAAGCAAGCAAAGATTTCCCCCTGGAGTCTTTGGAGGGTGCATGGCCCTGCCAATACTTTGACTTCGGACATCAGGCCTCCGTAATTCTGAAAGAATACATTTCTATTGTTTGAAGTCACCAAGCTTGCGGTAATTTGCTAAGGTAACCCTAGGAAACCAATAAACCAATCTATTTTGCTATTTAAAGCTATTCAACAAATAGTTTCTAATGAATAAATGAATGCATTTTTCAGTGTGTCTGTGTTCCAGGCTCTGTGGTAAACACTGGGAATAGGAAGATTATTAAAACCCTCTTTCTTGTCCTCAAAGATCTTGCTATCGCGTATCTTCAAAGTCCTTCTCTGAACATTGCTTCTCTCCTTCTCAGGCTCTGCATTATTTTTTGCCTTGTCCAGTACAAGGGCCTGCTAACATCTCTCTCTTCCTTTTCTTCTCTTCAAGTGTGTGTGTTAGTCACTCACTCAGTTGTATCTGACTCTTTGCAACCTCATAGACTGTAGTCTGCCAGGCTCCTCTGTCCATGGAATTCTCCAGGCAAAAATACTGGAGTGGGTAGCTATTCCTTACCCCAGGGATCGAACCTTGGTCTCCTGCATTGCAGGCATATTCTTTGTCATCTGAGCCACGAGGGAGCCCTTCAAATCACCTTCGATATTTTTGTCAGAGTTCTTTTTCTAAAAATATTTAAACTCTACAGACAAATCATTCTTCTAAAACATTTAAGCTCTGTATTTTCTGTCCACCCTGGAGAAAATAAAGTCTCAACTTGTTGGCATATTATTCAAAGCCTCCTTCATCTGGATGTTTTCATGACCTCTCTTCAAGCCCTCTTTAGAGTAACTACATGAATCCAGTGCCCTCCTGGTCCAGACTACCCTCGCCTTGGACCTAGATCACAATTTGCCTCCAAATTGAAAGGCAAACTGAAAGACATTAATTCAGAGGCTGTTACTCCCTTGTTTGGAACTTTCCAGTGGTTTGTCATCTCTCTAGAGCAAAGCCCCAGTCCTTTTTATGACCTGTAAGCTTCTTTTCCCATATTATCCCATAGTCCCTCTACTCCAATGCCGTGGCCTCCTGAGAGGTCATGAAAGTATTACAGACAGCCCTACCTTGGGATCTTTCCACTTGCTGTCTCATTGCCTATATTGATTTTCCCAAGAAGCCCCCTGGTACCTTCCTCGTGTCCTTAGGGTCTTTACTCAAGTTTCACCATCTCAGACAGGTTCCCCTGGCTTCCCCAACCCCAGGGAAGTTTATGTTCTCCTTCTCTGCTTATTTTTTTCCTTAGCGCTTACCACTACCCAATACCCTATGTGTTTTCCTTATTAATTGCATTTTTTGTCTGTGTCTCCTATAAAAATGTCAGCTCCATAAGGGAAGGGTTTGTGTCTGTCTTATTCATGGCTGTCTTCCCCCAGACAAGGCCTGGTACATGGCAGGAGGCAATGCCTGTTTATTGAACAACTTATGTACTTGATGTTTTGAATAGATCAAAGTTCATTGCACCTCAGAGAATACCTCAGCATGGCTTTGTCAACAAGGGCGGAATGGGTCAAAAGAGGAGAGCGCTGAGTCCTAGAAACAGATATCCCCCCAGGATTGGTCTAGTTTTGCTGGGATGGACTTTCTGTAGATGCTGAGGAGGCTGAGACTGATGGACAGGATTCATCACCTAGGTATCTGCCGAGAAACAATTGGGGAAGTCCTGGCCAGTCTTCATGTGTGCAGAAGCATAGCAGCGGTGTTCAGAGATGAAAGAGACTTAAGGGCAGTTGGCATCAGGGAAACCTGTCACCAGGGGGCAGCATCCACTTCATTAGGCTGGGGTTTGGGCAGCTCCTCGGGCTGTAGGTGGAGAGAAAAAAAAGAAGGCAGAACACTAATTCTGAAGAGTCTCCGGAGCGCTGATCTGGCTGGATAACTGGCTGATGACAAACCTAAGGATTAGGAATGCATCAGAAGTTCTGTCCTAAAGTTTGGGTTACTTTGAGTGGGGAATAGGTTCAGGGTGAGGGTCTGTTATCCTCCCTAAGGGATCATTGACTCAATGGACATGAGTTTAAAGGACAGGGAAGCCTGGTATGTTGCAGTCCATGGAATCACAAAGAGACATGACTTAGCGACTGAACAACAAGGGGAGCAAGACCAGAACTAATAGGAAAGAAATCTGAATGATGGGTTCCAGTGTGGGAGGCTCAATTCTTCTAAACACCTTTGATCTAAAATGCCAGAGGTCACTGGACTAAGGTGAGAAGTGGGCCGAGAGAGGCAGATTGCCAGTCGGGGAGCAGACACGTCCCTGGCCCTTGCCTTGCTCGGCTTCTCCATCAGGAGTGGTTTCTTGATCATTGTGTTTCTAACTAACTAAAGCGTGTGTGACCAAGGAAGGCCGAATCAGACTCACAGCTATATTTTGGTTTGTTGAGAAAGTTGTAAAATTGACTTTGAAACCTTTTCAGTGGGGCATTGATGGTACTGTTTGCCTCCGGCTTTAGCCCTCTCGTGTTCCCCAGGTTTTTGTTGCCTCGCTGGCCCTGAAGGCATTTCTTTCTGCTACCTCTAATTGTTTTCCTTACCCTCCAAAGGCCAGCCCAGGCCGTTTCTGAGTTTCTCCCTTCGAAATTAATTGCTTTCATTATGTATTATTGTGACTTCATTTTGCACCTTGTATTTCTCTTTGCACTATGAATACCTGTTTACATGCACACCTTCTGCTGAGATGGAGAACTGGAGGCCAGGAACCAGGTCTGAGTCATTGTGCGCTGTTTCAGTGTCTGATAGAGCATCTTGAACTTAGAAATGTTCAATAAATATTTCAATTGAATTTATTACTCAGAGTAAACTTCACACATCCTGGAAAACAAGACTTCTTTAGAAAGTCACTGATGTATCCAGTTTTGCATCACATTTGTTATTTATGTCATCATTAAAGTTAATCACAGAGAAAAAGATCAATTTGCAAATGCTCAATCCACTCTGGCTGCTTCATGATTCAAATAACTGAATCACACTGGTTAAGGTCAAATGATTAATCTAATTGGATTGAATGACCACTTCTCAAGCGAGCAATCCCTTTCTCTCCAGCAATCTTTGACTAACTGATACGATCAGTTGTGTATACGTATAAATAATTGCAGTATCATGTGACTTCACAATGAAACTGTATTTTTGGGATTTGGGAGACATGGTTCTGGATTTCTTTGTTATTTTCTATTTTTTAAGGGGGTTGGTGCATGGGGTAGAGATGAAAAAAAAGGGTATATTGGCAGAAAAACTAGAAGCTGGATATCTGTTAGCCTGATACTGGAATGAGTACAGCAAGGTTTTGGGGAGGGTGGGAAAGAAATTTGTCTGCTCTGATAATAAGGTAAGGCTGTAAATTGGAAGGACTGCCCAAGGGGCAGCTTTGATCTGCTTTCTGCTCTTGAACTGGGTGGGGTTGACGTGGGTTGCGCTCCTGAGCCCTGTACCTGCTGCTGCCTCGTTGTCTAAATCTAGCCTTTTTTAAACCCATATTGTTCTGTGTGACAACTAAATGAGCCACTGTATTAACAGCAAGAGTTACACAGAGGCAGAGACTAACTTATTAGTTAATAGGATGGGAACAATGGTAGGTGTCAGACAGTTACCACCTTCTAGATCCTTCAGGTTTAATTGAACCATTAGTGATTGCCTCATTGGCTGCTTTAAAAGGGGGGGGGGGAATCCACCGTTGTAAATGTGAAGTCACAGTGTCACCTCCTAAACTGTCAGTATGTCACATTTTATATGACAAACTTTCAATTATTCATCCAAAGAATGGCTACATTTCAAGCACTTTTGTATTGGGGATGGATCACACCTTTTCCTAATGAAAGCTTTCCTGTTAAGTTTGACTTAGACTGGTAACAAACTCGGATTCCCTGAGCCCCTCCCTGCCACTGATGATGGTAGAAGGCAATCTGAACATCACATGCTAGGTGACAGGGGAAATAGCCTGACTTAATACAGCAATCCTATGTTAAAATGATAGGCAATTGATGGTGTGTGTGTTTCCTATCCAAGTAGGCCATGGTTAGCTATTATTATTTTTTTTTTCCCCCTGCTAATTTGTTTGTTACTGTTGTGTTTCTATACAAAGTTCAGTGTGAGAGCCTTCTTTATTCCGTGGAGGAAAACTAGCTGCTCATTTAACCTCTAAAAAGAGAAATTTTACTTTTCAGGCTAAAGCTGAAAAGGGCAATGTTATTCCATTTCACTATTTCCTTTGGATTGATTGGCTCCCTTTTTTGCCCTCGGGGATCTGCCCGAAATTCAGGCAGCTGTAATTATTACAAGGCTTTGGCGAGAAATCAGCAGTGGCAGTGGCGATAATCATACAGTAAATAAAAGTACATTTTGCTTTTTATGTAGATTTTTGATTTGTTGTGTGTGAATAAAGGTTTGAAGTAAGAGTAAGGATGGAAATCAGTTTCAAAGGTTAACAGCAGCTGCTGGGTCTTTTTTATTGTTCTGGGGGTTAATTCCATGTCTTGTGTACCAAAATGTGTCTAAAATTAATTGAGAAAATACTACAAAAATGTACCTTTTTTAAGATTTTTTTTTTTTAATGTGGACCATTTTTAAGTGTTTATTGATCTCCAACTAGGGATCAAATCCACACTCCCTGCAATGGAAGGTGAAGTCTTAACCACTGGACCACCAGGGAAGTCCCCGAATATGTGCCTTTTGGGGGCAGAGGGGAATCTTCAGACTTAGAAGCTGTACTAGATCTTAAAGATTTTCTGATCCAACTACAAATGAGCTTAAAACAACACTCAAAATAGCTTCCCAGAGTTCCACAGATTAGTGAGAGTGTCAGGCTACACTGGATGTCTTGACACCAAGTCCAGTTCTATTTCCCCCAGATCATGTTTAGATATCCTGCTGTGCTTCGCCTCAAGGGGAAATACACAAGGTCCCAAAGTGGGCTGCCTTTGAATAAGCAGCAGCTATCACAAGGCTGAAATGACCCATGCGATGCTGATGCCAAGAAACAAAGGGTGAGCTCAGAAGACCAACTGTGCATACAACCCCCGTCCTTTCTTCACCCCGTCACTGTATCCACCAGCATTTACCACCTTTCCATATGGAAGATTTTTTGCTTTCTCTATGCAGTAGGGAACAGGTCCCCATTCTCATGAAGCTTCTCTTTAGGGAATTCTGTCCTGAGTATGGAGATGGGAATACCAGGGGTCTCACCTTTCCCCAGGGGGAATGGAGACACTGCTGGCCTTTCAAATCTGGGGGGATCCTACATCTGCCCTTTCCATGGCCATATTTTCTGCTTTGTGATCTTCTATGCCTAAGGTATTAACATTAAAAAAAAAAAATTCACTTCTAAGAGTTTTCGAGATAGAACCTGGAAGGTGTGCAAAACTTCTCCTTCTGGACTGCTTATTCTGCCAACTTCCCTTAACTCTTCTGGTTGCTGTAGCCATTTGACTCTTCTGCTGGGCAGGTAGTAGTAATTTGGGGGGTCCCTAATTAGATTCCAGCCGCTCAATTCCCTGGTTCATTTACCCTGAACCACCTTCAAATTGAATTGGTTTTTTTCTTCCTCACTGCCAACCCAAGCAGGAGTGGATCCTGGGGAATTACAGAGAAATAACAGCCTTCTTCTCCCCTTCCCCAGCCTCTGACTCATGCGCCTGCCCTTTTGTGCCGCTCTTCCATTATGCCTTCACAACCACATGCTCCGCGCCTTCTGCTTAAGCTGTCTGAGCTCGTTTCCTCCATGAACCATCGTGATGTACAACACGTACAGTCCCAGGGCCAGATGAATGGTTTTCCATTAGAAGTGCACTGTGCCATCTGGGGCACCTGGGAAGATAATGCCACAAAGACGCCCCCATCTTTCAAACACTCGGAAGGAAAGATTGCTACCGCTCTGCCCAGCTCGCTTTGACTACTGCAATATAACGCGCTGCTGCTCGGTTCTGAAACCTGCATTTTCTCTCCCTTCCCCTTTCCCTGCAGCATCTCAGGGCACTGTGTGACTTGGTGGGGGGCGGGGAGAGGTTGGTCTTAAAATGCGATTCTGTGCACACCTAAAGGAAACACACAATGACAGTGTGAATTATCAACACAGATAAAAAGATTCTTCCATTAAAGCAATCAGGTGAAATACACGCTTTTAAAAGGGGGCTTAAAGAACAAGAGGACTGTTTGGTTTTAAAAGAGCCAGGCCTTTTCCCTGGGCCACAAAATTAGCGTTTGTTGATTTTAGCATGTTTGTTATTTCTTCTGTGACTGAAAGTGATTGGTGGGGAGAAATTTCGGTTCCATCACAAGTCTCCTTAACTGATTTCTTGTGTGTGTGTGTGTGTGCGCGCGCGTGCCTGTGCGCACCTCTCTTTCTTTGAAAGCCTGTTAAGACAATGCAGTTGTCTTAAAAAAAAAAAAAAAAATCCTGATTAGTATTCTGCATAAGGTACAGTCTTCATTGCAGTAGATATATAAAATCTATCTTCACTTTCACCACCTGTCACCTGAGAATTTTAGAATGATCTAGCTTTGAGATTGCAGGAAGCAGCCTTTTTGATTCTCATTTTTGCTTGCTCTCCCCCCCCCGCCCCCCACCGCCTTTTGTCATTGGCACTGCATCTACAGTGAACTCCAGTCCATTTTTATTCCTTTGTCAAATGCTTTTATTCACGGGAAACTGAAGGCACATGTTTACTAGGGGATAGAAATAGAAACACAATAAAAAACCAGTTTGATAGATGATCTAGCCTATTCTTCACACTTCCCTGTTGTTTTATTGATTTACAGAACACAAAGACTAATCCAAATTTACATTGCTTGTATTTCCCCTGATCTCAGAGGACTTGTTCCCCTTTGCTCAGATAAACCAAGCCAATTTTGTCTTTGTATCCAGTAGCCTCTGTGACAGTCGAATAGCCTGTCAACTAATCAATGTATGCGGCAAAAACTAATTTTTACTTTAAACAAACATCCGAACATTGTGTTGACACAATTAAATGATTTCTGCGTTCTCCCATATATCTGACACACACCCCAGGGAGCAGGTAAGAGCTATGGCTGAAATCACGCACACGTGCTCCTGCATCAAATTAAATATTTTCCCCTTAATCCTACCACCAGCAGCTGTTAGGTACTGCGGCTTATTGCATATGGCCTACATAATGAGACCGATCCAGGCGGTTCCGGCTTCTCCACTGAATGCTGAGTAGCTGTCTTCCCCCCAAGGACATGAAGAGTTACTGCTATTGAAAGAAGTTCTCACGCCGGATGAAGTGTCTGGGCATACACGTTTGGAGATGAGGAGAGAAAGCATTTAAAGCCGGAGCTTCTCCCTTGATTAAAATGAAAGGGATTGGTGCTCTGCAAAGACTTGAATGAAACTGGCAAACTCCCCAGAGTTATGGCAGGATGAAGAGGGAGACAGGGTAGGTACGGCAAGCAAGGAAATCTTTGCTGTCTTCGAGACCTGTCAGAAAATTAGGTCAACATGATTTTGTATTTTAATGAAATAACTTAAGGGTAAGCCTGAGACTTGGAGGCCGCTAAGACTTTTCTGCTAGAGTGGCTTGTCATGCTTGACGTAATGTCTGGCTCCGTATGAGAGAGGTATCGAAGCTAATGTTCTCCATGGCTAATCGGCCTTTAGCTGCTCCTGTCCTTTTAAGTTCTCAGGAGCTGGAGCATCAATATGGATGTGCCTGTCTCTCACAGTCTAAACACGGGGCAGGCTGCACATCATCATTTCAATTGTCAAAACAGATGAAAGGATTTCTGATACTCCAATTAAACGAACTTGGAAAAAATCATTTTAAAATATGCTCCATAAAATAACCTGAATGTTAAAACACCAGAACCTTCCAACTGTTTCCTCCGGCTGTGTCATTAGCATACGTTCCTGCCCCCCCACCTCCCACCACACACACATACACACAGCTCTTATCTGATTTGATTACTTTTAGAATGAATTTGGTTTTGAACATGAAAGCTGAGGAAGCTAAATTGGAAGAATAATGGCTTGGCATTTTATGTCATTTGGTTGAAATTGCAGGTGTGGGAGTCAGGCCTGCTCCTCCGACTCCTGCTTGGCTATTTCCCCTTTAATTTACCGAATTTGAAATGGATTGCCGCTTCCAAATTACACTACACTTAAGGGACTTGCAAAGAATGCTTGTGATTTAGGATCCTACAGTATTGCCTTGATGAAAAATTATGCAGGCACACTCACTGCCCTACAAGAAAACTACTTCTTGTAAAACAAGAGTATTTGACAAACACCGGGAAGCTGAAGACGATAAAACACATTCTAAGCTTCTTTTCTTATTAATCAAGAGGGGGGACTGTGTTAATGGCAGCCTGAGGGATTGAATGGAAAAGAATCAGTGCAAGAGGGTATATAACAGAGGATCAAGGTGGTCAGAAAGAGTAATAATCATGGTATGGATGACTGTATTAAAATTCTCTCATTTGAAGCCACAGAGGTTAAGAGATAGTTTTTAAAAAACAGGATTGCAATTGCTTTCAAGTACCCAAAGTAATTTTCATTACAAACAACACTGGTATTTCCAAGTGGAAGGGGCATCTTTGATGAATGAGCAATACGCATCTTTATCAGTATTACGTTCTTCAAGGAGATACATACTTTAATTCCAAAGTTTTGCTTTGTACTCTAGCTTTAGTTCATCTAGTTTAACATTAATTTGTTTCTGTAAAGTTGATACTCTAGAAATATTACATACTTTACATGGTCCAGAGACAAATGTGAGGTTGAATATTTCAGGTTTCAAATTACTAATTCAAGCCTGAGCATCCTCTTTAAGCAGCTATGTTCGTCCCTCTGCCACTCGTCATATGCCTGAAACATTCCCAAGAGACAGGGAAGTAAGGTGTGTTGTTTAACCTCCAAATATGGTCCAGAATATGGTCAATCTTACTGATATGCAAAGTACTGGTGAAAAGAGGGCATATTCTGCTCTTTGTGGGTAGAGTATTCCATAAAGGTCATTAGATTAAGTTCAATAATGTTTCTCAAGCCTCCTGTATCCTTGCTGGTTATTGACCTACTTGCAGTACCAGTGACTGTAAGAGGGGATTTTAGGTCTCTGAGAATAATTGTGGACTTTATTTAATCTTTAGTTCTATCAGTTTCTGATTTGTATATTCTTCGCTGTCTGTTGGTGGGTACATATGCATTTAGGTTTGTTAGGTTTCCTTAGTGAACGGACCCTTTTGTCAACATGTAATGTACTGCTTTATTCCTGGTGATTTTCTTAATTTTGAAATCTACATTTTCTCCATGTGGCTTTTTTAGATTAGTGTTTGCATGGAATTTTTTCTATAGTTTCAGTTTCAATATATCATTATAATTAAAGTGAATTTTTGTAGACAGCTTATACATAGTTTGATTTTATCTTTTAAATGCCCTTTCTTTATGTTGTAGCTTTCGTATATATTATATCTGCATACATTAAACCTTCCCCCCAGAGAATGTTACACTTTTTTCTTTCAAGAATCACATATATTATCAAGAACATAATAGAAGAAAATAATCTATTATATTTACCCAAATATTAACATTTCTGTGGCTCTTCCTTCACTCCTAAAGCTCTGAGTTTTCCCTCTGATACCACTTCTCTTCAGTCGGATAAACTCCCTCTAACATTTCTTTTACAGCAGGTCTGATGGTGACAAATTCTGTTAGTTTTCCTTCATGTGATAATTTCTCCTTCATTCCTGAAGGATCATTTAGTTGAATATGGAATTCTGGATTGATAGGCTTTTTTTGATCTGGATGGTTGCCTTCTGTTTTCACCACTTAAAATACGGTATTTCTACTGTTTTCTAGCCCCCGTGATTTCTGATGAGAAATCTGCAGCTATTTCTATCCTTTCCTTGAATGTAATATGTTGTTTTCTCTGGCTACTTTCAGGACTTTTTCTTGACAGTTGGTTTTGCCTCAGTTTGATTATGATGTCTCTGAGCATGCTTTTCTTTGTGTTTATCCTGTTTAGGGTTCATCTTTGTGTTTATCCTGTTTCAGGTTCATTGAAGTTCTTGAATCTGTAGGTTTATGTCAGCAGTTTACTGTTCTGTGATTCGTTAGGAAAATTACTTTTACAGCTACTGTAGATTTTCTAACTGGGAGGAAAACTGATAGTGTATTTCTGATACTAAATTAAAAAAATTGGCCCAGATGAAAGACATACTGAAGATGAGAAAGTACAGTTTTTGCTTTTTAAAAGATAAAGTACACAAACAAAAGAATTTGTCTTCAGTCTTATGTGAATTTTAAAAACATGTTATTATGAAGATGTTAGGTACAGAGTTAAAAGGATCATCAGGAGTCAGCATGAATTCACTGCAGAAAAATCATATCAGATAAATGTAATTTCTTTTTTAGATAGACTTATTAGAC
The DNA here is from genome assembly GCF_054371585.1 of Giraffa tippelskirchi. Classification (NCBI taxonomy): domain Eukaryota; kingdom Metazoa; phylum Chordata; class Mammalia; order Artiodactyla; family Giraffidae; genus Giraffa; species Giraffa tippelskirchi. The sequence goes on along the minus strand of NC_137286.1, from coordinate 31,982,494 downwards.
TGTAAATTGGGAAACTGATTATAGGTAACATATTTTCCAGCACCAGGCAGTAGGTCAGATCTTCCATGCTATTCCTTTGGGCAAAAGGGAAAAGTTTAGAGAGAGTATTACTGTTATTGAATGCACCATAACTGGTTTGACAACTACCAAAGTGTCCTACATAGTCAATTGATTTCATCCCTGAAAAGCTATTTCTTATGCATCTGTCATGACTTCTATTATAAACCCATGATTGGGTGAAATTTTAAAGCTGGAAGTTATAACAAATACTTTGGATGACTGAATCAAGATCTAAAATAGCAACATTTACCACTTAATACCAAGATCTATAATAATGACATCTGACAAAAAGACATAAGGCAGTGTTCTAGAGCTGGGAACGGAAGCTCATGCGTAACTCCTCAAATTACCCAAACTCTTAGCAGGATTCAGTCGAGTACAGTAGTAATCATTTACTCTTTCTTGGTACTCTCTCCCATGCCAGGATATCATTCTCTCATGGTTCCTCTCCTATCCCACCGATCTCTCTTTTTTGGTCTCCACTGCTATTTCTTCCCAATTTTGGAGGGCCCAAGGAAACACTCTTTTTATTCTCATTCTCTAGGAAACTTTCCAAGTTCCATGACTTATGCACATCTATAGTTTTGAGCATCCAGTGTCAAATTCTCAGTCTAGACCTTTCTCCTGAACTCCTGGTATGTGTGTGTTTTTTTTTTTTTTTTTTTACTGCCTACTTGACATTACCATTCATTGTCTTAATAGGCATTTCAACTTAACATATTTAAAACAGAACCCTGGATGCCAACCTTTTGCTTATTATCAAATTTCTCCTCCTGCAGCCTTCCTAATTCACTAAATGGTACCTCTGTTCTTTTAACTGTCCTTCAAAAGATAATTCCTAAATAATAGACATTTCATCCCCTATTAACAGAGGAAAGTGAGACTCAGAGAAGTGAAAGGTCTTTGTAAAAGATTACATAGGTATTAATAAGTAGTGTCAGGGTCAAACATGAACTCATCTGATGCTCACTCATCCCCAGATGTTTCCCATTTAATAAGATTACATTGAAGTTTTGTGCTCATGTCAACAAAATGATTTTTTTTAAAATATGTGAATATAATTCATAATATAATTAAAAGATGCTTACTCCTTGGAAGAAAAGCTATGAGAAACTTAGATAGCATATTAAAAAGCAGAGACATTACTTTGCTGACAAAGGTCTGTATAGTCAAAGCTATGGTTTTTCCAGTAGTCATGTATGGATGTGAGAGATGAACCATAAAGAAGTCTGAGCTCTGAAGAATCAATGCTTTCAAATTGTGGTGTTGGAGAAGACTCTTGAGAGTCCCTTGGACAGCAAGGAGATCAAACCAGTCCATCCTAAAGGAGATTAGTCCTGAATATTCATTGGAAGGACTGATGCTGAAGCTGAAACTCCAATACTTCGGCCACCTAATGTGAACAGCTGACTCATTTAGAGAAGACCCTGATGCTGGGAAAGATTGAAGGAAGGAGGAGAAAGGGATGACAGAGGATGAGATGGTTGGAATGCAGGACGACAGAGTTTGAGCAAACTCTGGGAGATAGTGAAGGACAGGGAAGCCTGGCATGCTGCAGTCCATGGGGTCACAAGGAGTCAGAACTGAGAGACTGAACAAAATGAATATAATTCAGGAAAACACTGGCCTGTAGCAGCAGCCTCTGATAAAGGACTTGGTTAAGTAACCATGTCTTTCCATAGGAGGTAGCTGCCAGCACAGGATACTTTAATTCTGGGCTGTGTTATTTGAAGAGTAGTCTTTAGGTTGATGGGGTTGCCAGTTCACTATACTCTGTACTTGTGAGAACAGATTTGCAATATTCTGTTTTATTCTGGGGACAGCATAACTAGAAAGAGATGACAAATACAAGTCATTCAGCGAGAAGGCATCGGGATGATAAGTTCAAAGTCATGCCTAAAGAGGAATTCTTCAAGGCCTGGAGATAGTATGGCCTGGCAGATGCTGTTTTTAGCTCTGCATTTCAGTTCTATTTAATAAACACAGAATGAAATCCTACTGTGTGTCAACTGGACACTGTCACAAGCACTGGAAATACAAAGATTAAAAATCATGGTCCTTGCTTTCATTATCAAAGAATAGGTGTAGAAGTTACAGAGCGATAGAAAGATTTGTCCTTTACATTGAGCCAAAATCTAATGGAATTATTCAAGGATGAAATGAGGTAGCCTTTTGCCATCACTAAAGATATTCAGGCACATGCTGGAAGTCTACTTGGTGTAGGAAGAAGGCTGTGGAATTAAATTAACCATCGTATGCGTGATAGAACTGCAGGACCTTTAAGCACTTCCAACCGTGGGATGCTATGATTCTTTCATCTGTGCTATCCCTGTCCTTTAATACCATAAATAATTGAGACATAACTGCAAAAAATTGCATTTACATGGCAAATGTAAATCATCCACTTGCTTGGGCAAGACTTGTTCATTCTCTTTTAAGCTCATGTCATTTCGTGTGTCTTTCTTCTGTCCTAGAGAAAATTATAGGAATCATAAGCTAAAACAGGTACACCTATCAAAGTTAGAAATGAAAGGGGTTCAAATTTATGAACATCTATATATGTTTACTTTTGTATTCTAATTGCATCTTATAGATTTACTTTAAAAATATATAGATAAAGGATAAGCGTAGGCTTCTTGGAAAATATCATTTTAAGTTTATTTGACAATAAACTAGGATCCAGTGTAATTTTAGCATTTAATTTTATGCCACTGAATGATCACTGTGCTCTGATCATAGCCATCTCTAGTAGTGTTGTCATCACTTCAGCAGCAGGTGAGTCCATTTCTTTTTATGAATTTTATAAGTTAAGACATTCTGCATGTTGATTTGATCAGGTGGGAAAGAAGCATAAGAGCAAACTGACAGAAGAGTTTTGAAAAGAGTGTGGCAGAATTTGATCAGTTTCCATGGTTTTGTAAGAACAAAGGAAAATGCTCAGATTTGGAGTTTTGAAAAAAAAAATGATAAAGGCAAGAAGAGAAGGGCAAGGAAACTTACTAATTCAAGATACATCTTCAACTGTTTTGAATATGATCATTCTAATAAGCCACATATGTAGTTTCAGATCCTGGTATGCATTATTTCACAAGGCATTTTACAATGGCTGCATTACTTTTTAAATGGTCTCTGGCTGAGAGAGGTGACAGAGCTTCAAAATAAATTCAGGCCAAGGTACTAGTATGGTGATTCAAAACTGACCAACAGCCAAGTGCAAATATATATGCATTATTGAGCAACTTCTATATGCTACTACTTGCGATTTCATATAACTCCAAGAACAGTTCTTGGAAGTTGGTGTTGCTATGCAATTTTACACATGAAAACATGTAATCTTAGCATGCCATGCCTATGTTGTTTGATTTCAACTCTGCTGCTTTTTCTGCAGAATCCATGATGGCAAATTGTGGCATAGATTGAGAGTCAATTTAATTTACTGCTAATATAATTATTGGGGTATTTTACATCTTCTGATACATAGGCAAACAAAACTAGCCACGTTGCTGCAAAGATAGAAAACAAACAAACAGAAAAGTGACCAACCAGTCAAACTGCCTACCCCTGAAGGAAATTTAGCGGGTCCATTTCTTAGTCTTCTCTCTAGGGTGTTCTGGATTTCAGCCCACAGGCCAGCACCGTTGCTGGGTTTGGGGTGGGAAAGGTTCATTATTAGGTTGTGAGCTAGGTTGAACTGGGGAGGAACACATCACAAACTGAAAGCTCCTTAGGAGAATCTAAAATTGGATTTGGATTCAGGCCAAAAGTGACAGACAGGGATAGCTACGCACTGTTTACAAAATGAAAATGCAGGTCCCTTGTTAAGATGGCTCAGATGGTAAAGAACCTGCCTACAATGCAGGAGACAAGTGTTCAATCCCTGAGTTGGGAAGAGCCCCTGGAAAAGGAAATGGCAACCCTCTCCTATATTTGTCCCTGGAAAGTCCCATGGACAGAGGATTCTGGAGGGCTACTGCCCATGGGGTCGCAAAGAGTAGGGCATGGCTTAGTGACTAACACTTTTACTTTGTTAAAAAATTAGGAAAGAAGCGTCATTAAAAGAACTAAGTTCAAAGATTTTTCCTTTCTTCTGTGGTCAGTCTCTTGTCATAGTATTTTTATTAGCTATTTAGTGTTGTTCTAAGTTTAAAAAAATAAAATGGTAAATGGTAAAATTCATACTAATCATGTATCCTTATATTGTACAATGGCAATTTAAATGCAAATATAAGAGAATTTAACTCTTATGCAGAATCACTGAAACTACACAGTTCATATATGCCTGTATATTTTGTTTTTACCAGAAGAGTAGAAACTAACTCAACTGTTCTTATTTCACTTCTTTGTTTACTCACATTTGACCCATACTCTCTAGCTTGCCCCTCCCAATGAATAGAAAAGGACTGAGAGGAAAAGGGACTATTTTATAAAGGAATGTTTATCTTTTCCTTTTCTTCTAAGTTATCAGTTTCAGTGTAAATTGTTGGCTGAAATAGGGAAGTAACATGAGTAAGGATTTGATAGGTGTCCTTGGTCATTTGTGTTTCTTATTAAACACCGTTGTCTTCTTTCTGTGTTCAAAGCAAGTTTTGATCCTAACAGAAGGTATGGTTTCTTGGGGGATGTTGGCATCCGTGCTTACTTAGTTACAGATATAACACAATTACCTTGCACTTGCTTTGAGACCTATTGAACTTCCATGATTGTGGGTCTACTGGAATTTTGCACTCATGGAACATCATGAATGCTACATGCTAGTGGGGACAGTAGGGAGGAGTAGTGCAGGTTCATATGGTATGGATCTCCTGTGTCCACACACATGCTCCATTATCCCATCAAACTCCAGTCACACAAGTTCAAAGATAAAATCACTAAGAATTTCAAGATGGCAATGATAGAGCATTAACCCAAGGACAGGACCCTTCCAAGCACTAGACTCCATGTGACTTCTCTGACTGCATAGTTAGGAAGCTGGCCTTCATAGCTGGCAGATTTAGAAGAAAACCTGAGGATTTTAGTACCTGGCAAGATGGAGTTCTTGTTGTTGTTCAGTTGCTCAATCGTGTCCCGTTCTTTGTGACCCTATGGACTGCAGCACACCAGGCTTCCCTGTCCTTCATTAACTCCTGGAATTTGCTCAAACTCATGACCACTGAGTCGATGATACCATCCAACCATCTCGTCCTAGGTCGCCCCCTTCTCCTCCTGCCCCCAGTCTTTCCCAGCAGCAGGGTTTTTTTCCAATGAGTCAGCTCTTTGCATCAGGTGGCCAAAGTTTTGGAGCTTCAGCATCAGTCCTTCCAATAAATATTCAGGGTTGATTTCCTTTAGGATTGACTGGTTTGATCTCCTTGCTGTCCAAGGAACTCCCAAGTGTATTTGCCAAAACCACAGTTTGAAAGTGTCAGTCCTTCGGTGCTCAGCCTTGTTTATGGTCCAACTCACACATCTGTACATGACTACTTGGAAAAACGATAGCTTTAACTATACAGACCTTTGTTGGCAAAGATGGACCAGTGCCTCTAGAGTTGACCTCTACCCGTGACCACAACTCTAGACTGGTTAAAACACCAACACCAACTACCTAAGGACAGAAGTGTAAATGATAGCGGATGGATGGAGGAGGAAAGTCTAACATGAAGAACAACTACTAAGTCAACTCTGAGTTGCCCTCCCCACCAACTCCTTTATTTTGCAGTTTTGACCCAAGAGCAGGTCAAATCAGGGAACTGAGCGGTGGGTTCAGGCAGCAAAATCTCTGAGAGAAACCAGTCATTCTGACCAGAGGACAGGAACAAGGGGTTCTTGTCCTGCCAGCCTTAGAGAGTGGGTGAAATCTGTTTTTTCTTCTCTTTTTTTCTTGTCTCTCTTGAGCCTGCTCCAAGGCGAGCTCCAGCCATAGATCTGCATTGCTACGGTGGCAGTGGCAGCCCCACTGGCACCTAAAACCTGAAGGAAAACTCATCCTTCCGAATTGGATTAAGCAAGAGAATGTCCCTGTTTGTAGGAAATATACACTAAAGTGTTCGAGGGTGATAGGGCATCATGTTGACAGTGACTCAGTCTGTATTTATTTCTACATTTATCTATGTACATGGAAAATTTGAGTTCACATGGATGCATCCAATTGCAATCCAATACTACATGGCTTATTCTGGTGTTCTCTTTTTATTTGTTATTTCCTTCTTCACTGGTGAGAAACCTAGTTCCCAGTGGCCTTGATACATTAACTCCTTTGATTAATCCCTCTGTAATGCCCTGCTCACCCTACCCAGTTTATGATGACTTCACCTGGAAGTCCTCCTCACCCACTCATGCTCCAACACCCCATGACAGTTGCCCTCTCAAACCTTCTCTTTCTCATTCTCAAGGGCTACAACACCCAGCTCTAGGAAATTATGGATCCCCCTGTGACTAGCAGCATGGCTGGTCCCACCTAATGGCTTTTGGATTAAATTTTCCAGGAAAGGAGAGAATAATTTTCAAGCGTGCTCTAGCTTTTTTTTTTTTTCTGTCTTCAGGATGTAGATATCTATGAAAGTGAAAGTCACTCAGTTGTGTCTGACTCTTTGCGACCCCATGGACTGTACAAGTCCATGGAATTCTCTAGGCTAGAATACCGGAGTGGGTAGCCTTTCCCTTCTCCAAGGGATCTTCCCGACCCAGGAATCGAACTGGGGTCTCCTGCATTGCAGGCAGATTCTTTACCAACTGAGCTATATACAAGTACATAATTTCTCTGGTTGTTTTATACAGACTCACTGGATTTACCAAAATATTCCAAGAACCTAGGAAAGTGCCCCAAATGTAACAGGCACTCAAAAATAGTTGTTGGTTCAATTAGTATTGCCATGACCTGACTTTCATGTTAGCCTCTGCTTCATGTTTGGATTTTTAAGCTGTATGATCTGTACTGGATAGCAAACACATAGCTTGGTATGTGCCCCATATTCTCTTAAGAGCTTTCCATGAGTTAATTTATTTAATCCACACAACAGCCTATGAGATATGGACCATTAATATTCCTATTTTAGCAACGAATTTGCAAGGCAAAGAGAGGCTACATAAATTGCCCAGTATCACCTAACTAGTAAATGGTGGGGTTAGGATTTGAACCCAGGCTGGAGTTAGAATCCATGTTCTTAACTACTACATGAATAACTATGGCTTTATTTCTCTCTTTCATCCCAGGTTGCTCCACTACTCTTTCTATTCACACAGTATCTTTTGAATATTTATGTAAATTGCATGGTTGTTGGACTGCAGTGCTGACACTGGATATGAATTTCACATGACTCCCGGGTTATGATCATCTTGTCTCACTTAGTATCCAGTGACACAATCTCTCTGGTTTAGTTAAAACTCAGGAACCACAAGTAAAACCACAACTGAAAGCACTGGGTTTGCTGGGATGGCAAATGCTTCTCAGTATGCTAGTACTTGCCCTGTCAACCCCTGTAGTAGCCCCAGGATAATACCCAGTTTAAGACAGTATTTAATAGGACTTGGGCTTCCCTCATAGCTTAGTTGGTAAAGAATCTGCCTGCAATGCAAGAGACCCCAGTTTAATTCCTAGGTCAGGAAGATCGCCTGGAGAAGGGATAGGCTACCCATTCCAGTATTCTTCAGCTTCCCTTGTGGCTCAGCTGGTGAAGAATCCGCCCACAATGCAGAAGCCCAGGGTTCGATCCCTGGGTTGGGGAGATCCCCTGGAGAAGGAAAAGACTACCCATTCCAGTATTCTGGCTTACTAATACTTTCTTCTAATGGGCTTATTTATAACTAATAGGGTATACGTGTCAACTAGTGCTTTTGTCATGAGTATCAGATCATCACATCTTTGTGACACCTATTTATTCTTTTATATTTGTATCTCAATTTTGTCTTATATGTCATTCATTAGGCCTTCAGTATTGGTTGCAACTCCCTTTCCAGTATTTTTTCATCTAAAATAACTGGATATTTTTAACCCTATTGTTCTTTGGTGGGGGTATCATTCATAATAATTCCTTCCACAGTAATGGCTAAACACTTAATTCTGGGAGTGTTCCTCTATATTTTAAAGTTGCTTTGATGAGCTCAACTGGGAATTTCCATTCTAATGATATACAACCAGCTTAGCCCCCAAACCTATTATTTCTAATGTCTATGTTCTTCTTTTAGTCAAAATCCCAGGCACTGTTTGCAATTAGGAATGAATGGAACTCCTGTTTCTCTAAGACTTTCATTTTCATGCCCAGGACTTCCAAGTTCCTAGTAACTCATCCTACATCTTCTTTGGAAGCATTAGTTGATTTCTGTGTAGTATTTGGTGCCAAACATACAGTGGGATGTGTTTCACAGAATTTTTCGTTCTATGCCAGACGCATATATAGACCCTTAGCAAACCACCCTGTTCCTCAAAATGTGATTTTCTTTAACTACCCTAAGTCATTTCTGTCTAGAGCTAGGAGTAGTTTTGTCTAGTTACCCTTGAGAATTCTTATTATTATGAACATCTTCCCTAACACATGAACACATGCTTGGGGAGACATTATTTTCTGCCCTGGGGCCTGGTCTAGATACAGCGCATGGGGGCTCTCATCAAGCTTGGACACCTTGCCTAGAGGAGGGCTGCTGAGACGCAGCATCTTACAGAGATGAAAATAAAAAGCAAAGGAGACCAACAGACGAAATTTGTCAGCAGGAAAGGGATAGACAGGATGGGGAGAAAAACCAGATCACAGCTGAGATGACCAGAGGGTGGGAGGAGTTGTCTGAGACCCCCCATAGTGGTGTTTATCAGGAGCCCACAGGCTCTTCAGATGAGGACAGGATGGTTGCTGTTCAAGCTGCGGACCCAGTGAGGGCACTGATCATGTGGCTTCTAGGGTGCCGAGCTCTTTCCTTTTTTCTTTCTGTGGCCATGTCACTCTACTCTCCAGGCTCCGACTGATTTCTCTCCATTTCCTCACCGTGGTGTCATGGTACATGGGCACTTGAAGTAAACTTTAATATTTTCTTCTGCCTCAAAAAGAGTTCCTGTTGCTTAATCCCGACCAGCTCCTTTGAGAACACAGTGGCCCTCTGTCTGCACAGGATGCAGCTCATGGAGGTCTGTCTGCCCTCTGCCTCCCTTGCTCACCTCATCCACAGCCTTCCTCTTGAAGCACGCCTCCTGACCCAGTTCACACTCACTCCCATCTTCTGATGTTATTACTTTCCATTTCTGACCTTTTTCCCTCCCTCGGGCCTCAGTACTCTTTCCAGCTACAAACTTTGCTGCTTTTCTTGATTATAGTCTTTCTCCAGTGTCCCTGCCTCCGGCAGTAAACAGTCATTCGGGTCAGCCCCACCCCAGAGACCATCCGTTGGCACAGCTCCTGTGGTCTCTTGTCCAAGGAACCTGCTTGAACCTTTCATCTGGAATCCAGGCACCACTCTCTTACTGAGAAATCTGTCACCTCACAGTGGTAGGAGAGAGGGACTCAGCTACAGCATTTACCACTCTCATGGCGGCTGTTTGCCTCTGGCAAAAAAAAAAAGACAAATTTAGCACACCTTCTGCAGGGCACTAAAATGGACTTCTTTGGCTTCTGCGCCTTTGTGTTACCAAGTGGAAATACTGTACCTTATGGTTTTCTTTGCTGGTTCCTTTAATGGACTTACAGAAAACTAGCTGTATAGTACAATGCTCTTGTACCCTTGCTCCCTTAAAGAGTTAGCTTTAAAATTTTTCTTCTTCATAATGTCTCTCATTCCTTTTTCTATTATACAGGGACAATTTAAGGTGGAAAATGTCAGCAAATTTCCACAGTTATCTTTTTAGCCTGCTGGTGCATTTCAGTAGGCCCTATATTGTCTTTTATCAACAATACAAAAAAAAAAAAAAAAAAAAACCTGAATGAGCTTGGAACTGCATAGATAATCCACAGTATTTATTTTCCATTTAGTGTTTCATTTTTTTCCAACTCATTTTCCATCTAAATAGTGAACAAGAAACAAAGAGCAAGTACTCAGCTTTTACTTCACTTCCCATCTCATTTATGATAGTAGATAGCAAGAGAGATAAGCAGGATGTGTGAATTTATTCAAGGCTTCTCCTATGTATTAGAGACAGACCTAAGAACCAGGTTCACAGAGTTGAGAGAACAGTGTCTGTTTTCCAGTTCATGGCCTTGTGGGGAATGGGGACCTACATACAATAAAACACAACATAAATATTGAGACAGGAGCATTTTAAGGGCATATGTGGAATATTTAAAGCTACTTGAGGGAGAAGAGGGCTTAGGGGAAGCTCCAAAGAGCATGAGAGGCGATGATGCCTGTGTTGAGTCACTTAAGGATCAAGAGGGTTGACCGGATAGAGAAGGATGTTGATTTCAGGCCGAGGGACCAGCACTGAAAGGGTGGGAGGCAAGAAAAACTGAGAACTATGCTGCATTGAAGGAAATTGGATATGTCTGGAGTAGGGGGGATGTGGAAGTGCTGAAAAGGAGTGAGTATGGGAAGAAGAAAGTGTAGGGCTGGGTCATGGGAAGCCTTGTATGTCTTCCTACGCAATCCGAGCTATAGGAGGTGGGCTGGAAAGCCACTGATGAAATTGAAGCAATGGAAGGGCATTGTGACATTTATGCTTTCAAAGAGAATTTTGATTCCAGTGTAGCTGATAGTTTAGAATGGGACAAGACTAGAGGCAAGAATATGATCATTAAATTCATACAGGGAAAAGTACTAAGGGTCTGAATTAAGGCACAAGCAATGAAGATTAAAAGGAAAGAACTGAGGAAGGTTAGGGGGTTATCGCCGAAAGAATATGGTCCTATTCTGCTTATGTAAGGGTGACAGAGATGAAGAAATATAGAATAATTACCAGGTTTATTTTTTCTGTTTAAGTAACTGGATGGACTTTGTAATAATAGAGGGATGGTATTGTGAAAAAAAAAAAAAAAAAAGCTGACATTTATTGAGCACTTCCTAAGAGCTAAGCAGTTTATGTATATTGCCTCACTTTATCTTTAAAATAACACTTTGGAGTAGGTACTATTAAGCATGTTTTACAAATGTGAAAATGGCACGGAAAAGGCAAGTTTCTTTTCCGGGATCACACAAATAGGTGGCCATGTAGGGATTTGAATACAGGTGCGAATGCCTCCAGAATTGGTGAATTCTGGTGAACTCACCAGAATTCAATTCTTCAATTCACCAATTGGGGTTGGTGCACTGTCATATTTTGTGCACAGGAGATGGATTCCTTTCAGGAAAGAGGTGATGAGTCCTGTTTGGGATATGCAGGTGGATTTCTAGTAGGCAGTTGTGATGTGGGTCTGAGGGTTGAGTGGGTGATTTGAGCTGGAGATTGTTATCAAGGGAAGGAGACAGACAACCAGGAGTTCACTGAATTATCCAAACCATGACCCAGCGTGCTCCTTAGATTCCTGTCTTTGTTACTCCACGAAAGAAGAAAGACACAATCATCTTGAGCGAGGTCAGACCAGGCTGCCACAGTCGGCCCTTTACCCTCAATCCAGCTCAACACTGTGCCTCTGTGACAGGAGTGGGTTAAATTCGCTCCACTTTCTCTTTTCCTTATGATGATTCTTATCATGAGAACATTAATCTTGCGCTATTTTCTGTTTTCATTACAATCTTTGTCACACAAGTGGAGCCTCAGAATGTTAATGCCTCATATCTTCTGTGAAGGATAGTAGAATTCTCCATTGCTTTGACCTTTCCAATGTTCTGTATTTCGATTGGGTCTGGAAGTTGATGATTAATGATAATTACAATAATTACACCAAGGGACTCGAAATATAAATTACCAAATGTTCAAAGGAAGCCACTTGAAACCTTTAATAGAATCTTGAACAATCTCTGTCCAAATGTTCCCACTTCCTCTGTCAGACATCCCTCGGTGAGTAGGTTGGGAGAGATTCAGTCTAGGTTGCAGCCAGAAGAATAAAAGAGCTGTGATTTGTGAGCCATGTTTTAGTTATATGAAGGGGGGAAAAAAAGAAATCAATTTTTAAATCAATAGAATGGTCCTTCGCCCAAACAGCTTTGCTTAACAAAGAGTGAGCATTCCATAAAACAAGACTTCGTCTTCGATTCAGATCATTAACTACGATTCCCATTAGGCGGGAGGTGCCATGAGGAAAGGGGATATTTACTTGTCTCCTCTGCTCTGGTTTCCGGGCTTTAATTTTAGGGAGGTGTAGCTTTCCAGTAAGGAGGGGTCAGGACTCCATGCAGCCTTTGCACATTTGACCACAGATGACACCCAAACTTAGCACCAGTGTTAGCACAATCATATTCTATGTGAGCCTTTGCAAAGGGCAAGATGCAGATTTCCTGAGGCTTTCATTTTTTAAAACAAGTAGTAAGAACACTGGGATGAGGGTTTCATTCTGAGACCTCTGGCTATTTTCTTTCTGCTGCAGTAAATTCTACCTTATTTTGTGGTACCAGTGTGACCTATAGAGTATCTCGATCTTTATCCAGAGGCTGGGGGGGGGGGTTGCCATCATGTTAGGCTTCCAAAGGGAAGAATTTATGGTGACAAGACATCTGTGGGTAAGTTGCTATGGAGTGTATTCTTATATGATGATAGGATGGGAAGAACTGTCTCTTCCTGCAGCTTTGACACATTTACTTGAATACAGGTATCGTGACTGCTTTTGACTGTGTCAGTGTTTGTAGTATAGTGTGTGTGTGTGCTCAGTCATGTCTGACTCCTTGTGACCCCATGAATTGGGGCCCACCAGGCTCCTCCATCCATTGGATTTCCCAGGCAAGAATAGTGGAGTGGGTTGCCATTCCCTTCTCCAGGATGTCTTCCTGATCCAGGGATTGAACTCAACATCTCTTGCATCTCCTGCATTGGCAGAAGGATTCGTTACCACTTGTGCCACCTGGTAAATCCCAGATGTTATGTTATACACCAATTCTAATTAGCCTTAGCCAGATACTTAGCATTTAGAAGCCTGTGTACTGAGAATGATGTAGGAGAGTAGAGGAATACCTCGGGGAGAATGATGGGCAGTCCTTACAGTGTTGTTCTCTAGACATACATTGGACACTGAAAGTTTTCATGGAGGTCAGAATTGACTGAAACTGAGTGCTAACGTGACAGCATCTGCCACAGGCAAGGTGCAGATATCCTGAGTTCTGTTGAGTTTTTGAATAAGAACAGTAAAAGTTATGTAGCCCCGGATGGACCTTCTGGCCAGTAGACAGCAGCCCTCCCTCTTTTTTTTGCTCTGGGATCTCTAGGGTCCTGAAAGCACCATGGATATTGCCAGAAGCACACCATGATGGTCACTTGGAAGATTCTCGGGTCCAGATAGGCAGACCCCAATTCAGCTAACAGCTATGGTACCTTGGGGTGTTTCCCTTTTCCAGAAGATCCTATCAGATGCCCAAGGTTTTTTAATGAATCAGCCTGGCGCGCACTGAGGCAGTTTAAGGTAATACCTAACCTATAAGAGGTAGTCATGAAAACCATGGTGCTGTACTTGTACGTGCATGTGTGTGCATCTGTGTGTGCACTGTATGCATATTTCTGCCTATCTTAAAATTTCCCCTTTGGGAGGTGCCATGCTTCTTTTTGGCTTACATTACACCAGAGAAGATATAGGTGGGAAACAGGAGTTTTAATCCGGGATGTGAACTGGAGTGTGTTATCTTTGTTGCCACTTCTGTTCTGAGCTTGGCTTTGGTTGCAGAAACAGAGTCTCAGAAGAATAACGTGAACTCCATCTTGATGCCGATCAGTTAATAAATCAGTCCGGAAGCATTTGGTATGTTCCTCTCTTCAAGTGAGGTATGCTTTCTTGAGCTTTTTGTGCTGCAGAGATACTCAGAGCTTGTAAACATGAACTCAAGAAAATTCAAACTGTGACAAGTTGATCTTGTAACCTGGGCAGTTACTACTATATTAAATTGCATCCTGATTATTTGGAAAGCACAATGCTTTTGATCAGCGACTGAGGCCATGTTTGTGGGGTCAAGTATCTCATTACACTTGTATTTTCTTCCAAATGAATTTGTACCTTTATTTTAGTCTGCTGGTTGTTTTTTCTGGCTTGTTATTACAGCCTATTTTTACAGCCTTAAAAATAACTCCTATTTCCACTCCTAGAAGTTAAAAGAAACACTCCTGAAAAAAAAAATCTAATGAAAAAGTTAATATACTAGTTTCCCAATTTGTGCGAATGCGGAGTGTGTGTGTGCGTTGAGAGAGTTAGTTAATATATATTTGTACCTGAACTCAAGAGTGACTGAAGACATATTCTCTTGTCTTAGCAAAATGGAGAAAGAGGATTCAGATGCACCAGGTAAAAAGGATCAGGACCAGAGGACTAGATGGCAGTACTGAGCAGTATGCAAGTATGAACCAGTGCAAGTACTACAAGCCAATTATTGTTTGGAGGCTGCCTAATGAGTTTGGAAAACTACCCAACTTCTAAGGTTCTGTAACTGCCTCACTTAGCTTTGATTTTTATAAATAGTCACATTCGTTCCAACCCCTGTCTCGGCTCCCATTAGTAATATCAGTCAATTTATATATGTGTAGTGGGAAGTACATTAATTTAGATTCCCTGAACATCTGCTGGTCTCTAGATGGACTTGAACCGAAATTGAATTCATTGAGTCATTCACCCCACAAATATTTACTGAGCATACTGGGGCCAGTGCAGGCTGTCAGAGGCTCCCTCAGCAACCAGAGGCTCTCTGCAAGAGGAAACACTCAAGAGAATTGGGAAAAGGAACAAAAAGCCATTTGAAGCAGGCCCCAGAGAATTCACTCATCTCTTCCTTTGTGACTATTACCGTTCCTAAGACTCTGATCCACTAGGGCATCTACATTCCTAGCTTGAATTTGAGACTGGCTTTTCTGGGTTTGTCTTTCCTTTGTTTGTCCGCCTCTTGTTTCTGGATTCATTCTCCTCCAGCTACTGTATGTTTCTGTTTAGACCCATTTGTTTTCCTGACTCCCTACTCTAGGTAGGCTAGCTTCAAGCCCTGCCTTCCATGTCTTCATCTTAATATGTGGACATTGATCCAGAATTGGAAGGAAATAAGACAAAAGCCCCCACTATCAAGTAGCTCTAGACCAGGAACTTTTAATCATACAACAGAACAGACTCACATTCTAAGTGAGAGAGAAACAGCCTGGCCTGGATGTCGTTGGCTTGTTCCGAGGTCATGTCAATTTCAGTGTTCCTGAAAGATTCAGTGGCTTCTTCCACTATGCCCCTGTGACAATCCATGCTGATGGTGTTTGGGCGTGACCGCGGTCCCTTGCTGGGCATAGACTAAGCTAAATGGGGCAAGAGGATGAACTAGTTTCCACTTCTGGCTCTCTGCAACTCTGCTTTCACTCTTTCCTGTCCGTATCCTGCAGGGTGTGATAATCACTTGCTGATCGATTTCAACATCTTTTGGTGCTGAGTGAAAGCGCTTGTAATTCATTAAAGTCACGAGGATTCTATTGGTGTTCCATTGCAGCAGACTCTGAATGATACCCTACCATGAAATAGTTAATTCAGCTGTCGAAATAGCCCCTCTTAGACTGAGATGAACTGACTCATTGTATTTGCTGGTTTTTTCTTTCACATGCACTGTTACATCAATCACCCTGAAGCCCCTCTTTTAAATGATTACCACGTCAATGGCAGTGTCATACTCGTATATATGATATCCACATTTACCTGTATTGTAATGTTTCAAATTTACAGAGTTATGCCATGTGTGCATTTTGTGCAACAATTGTGGTTTGTGGACCCATAACAAATATGAAATAATCACCATCACCAGTGAATCCTCCAGACCTAAGTTTGTAAATGAAACATTGACCTTCCAGATTCATATATTTTATTCATTTCTAGAGCTCCTGATAACTTACTTCTTCCGTGGCATTGTTTAGTAAGTGCATTCACTTTGTGATTCCTCTGAAGGCTGAAAACTCAAAATATTGAGCAAACTGAGAAGTCAGAGCCCCTCGTTCTCTCGATCATTAATCACTGGCTGGGTGTGTGTGTCAGAACTCTGTGCTGCTCTGATTTCGCTCCTCTGCCCTTCGGGCAGAAACCTCGTCTTATTTGTGTCTCCTGGAGCACCCAGTACACTGCCGGAGCTCCATAAATAATTAATCTCGCCAATAATAATGGGAAGCAGAGGCTTCCAAGAGCCTTCCTCTTCCCCGTTCTGTGAAACTGGTGTTATGGTATTTTGACTATCAAAACAATGATTAAGCAGCTTTGGCACATTTTATGTTTGGGCTAAATGCGATTTTGCTAATGCACCATCTCATTGCTCCCTCCCCCAACACTCGTATTTTAATGATTTCTAATTAATATTGTAATATTTCTTGAATAATTCATGTTTTTAAACAAGAAAGGCTGGCATAAATTTATGTCAATCTGTTTGTGTATTGCAGCGCTGTGCATAACAAACAAACACAGTCTGCTTCCCTCGTGACTGGCGGGGAGAGGCAACAGAAAAGCAGCATCTGAATAGGGGGCTGGAATTCACGTTCATCCCCCGAAGGGAGAGGTGCCCCAGATGCCTTCTGAGGTTCTCGTACAGACACCTTGGTCTTTGCTATCACCCCCTTATCAGGTCATCTTTTCTCCTGGCAGGTGCCTGAGGCCCGTTACCCAGAATCCTCCTCTCCTCCCTCCCCAGCTGTTTCCTGATCACATGTCCCCTCTGCTCTAGCCCCACCTCAAACGTGTCTTCTCTCTGCCTCTCTGGACACTGCTCAGGGTAGTCACAGACGGTAATCTGATAGGCTAGTCAGGGCTAAGTGGCTAGCTGTTGGGAGTCGGCTTCTTCATTTAGCTGACAAGTATTTAATGGGCACCTGCTGCCTGCTTGGAACTGTACAAAGCCTGAGGGCACCATACAAGTTAGTTATTGGGTCATCTTGGCCAAGTAACCCGATGGCTCCTTTACTGGGGCTCCTGAAGAATCCACTCGGGATGCTCTGGAAGGCTAAGGGGGATTTTTTTTTTTATAAGGTTTTGAAACCCACTTCTGTACAGCTGCTGAAAGGAAAGGTTTTATTTAGCATAAAAGCTGGGTGCCATACTGCCCCTGCCAACCCTCCTCTGAACTCCACAGGGTGGTGATTTCTTTTCCTCAGTCCTTGTTCAGGACTAAGCTTCACATTCTATTAACTTTCAGCATAAAATTGCTCAGAGATCCGGAAGCAGGAAGTCACTTTTGTACAGTCCTTTCTCCTTCTCTCAGGTTTGGGGAAGCCTGCTGCTTTAGAGAGTTGTTTCCATTGGATATCTGCTGTCAAGTGATGTTTATTTCCCCCCTTCTTCTTGGGGCTGGAGAAAAGTGTTTAATATCTATCATTTCTGCCTGCAGTATAGCACTACGATTGCTGTGTTGACCCTGTGGCTGGGGCCGTTAATGCGTGTCATTGTTAATTAGCAGCCAGTGGAATACCCAAGCCAGTGACATGGTTCACTGAGATGGATGCAGTTGTTTTGATTGCATTGCTATTGTTAGGCAAACCATCATTTGTACTAATGATTTCCAAGTTGAGAACAAAAAGGCAGGTGGGAAGTGACTTAATTTGATTTCCCCCCCCGCCACACACACACATACACACACATACACACACATACACACACACACACACACACACAATTTGTAAGAGCGATTCTAGTGGTGAGAACACTCTGGGATGTGCCTGAATTCAGTGAGGCTTTTATAAAGACAGATTGCCATTAACTCATCATATCAAGGTAGGGAATGTTGGTGCTGATGTACCCAGTATCATCTTCCACCAATGGAGAGAATGTTATCTGCCCTCCGATGGCCTGCAGGTGGCGTCTTTGGACACAACCAGCCTGCAGACAGAGGAGGTGTCCACTGTTGTTCCTCTTAATGACACTGGAAAGCAGAGTTGAAAGTAAATGCAAAGTAGGAAGAATATGCTGCTGGCAGGAAGAGAAGAAATTTGGTTTGTCTCTGCCTGAAGGGCATAGGAAGTCAGGATGGAACTGAGAAGATGATTAAATCTTCTGGAGGGAAGTTGAGTGTCTTAACAACTTTGAAAATTTTCAGAATGCACACTGTCCTTCTTGTCTGCTCCATGTCCCCTTGACATTTGGGTAGAATGTTGCTGCATCCAACCCATGAGGCTAGGATTAAGAATGGACATCTGCCTAAAACTAGATTGGAACCAGAAACTTACATCTCTAAGCTCAGTTATCCATCAACATGAATGGACAGTTTTTATATGTGTCCTTATGCATGTACTTCCTGTCCTCAGGCTTTACTTTCAGGGATTCTTCCAAACTTGTGTCTTCAAACTCTGTTTGTTTCCCTTCTCTCTCACTTCTGGCACTTAGCAGTCTGGGAAGAATATGCTCAGATCAACTTTACTGTTAGGAAACATCTAAATTTGCACCCATGTTCCACCTGTTCAAGATCATTACTACCTCCAGGGTTTGGGAATCCTTTGGGCTCTGCTCCTTTTGCCATTTTTTCTCTCTCCTGGACCTTCAGCCTTCCCGTTTCAGTGGTCTCTCTCAAGTTTCTCTTCTTATAAAAGAAAAACCTGAATTTTACCTTCCATGTTCTTTGAGCTAGAAGCCTGTATTTCCCCTTCCCTTTATAGGCAAGTTCTTTGAAATACCAATCTAGAATGAATATCTCCACTTCTTACTTTATATCCTTTCCTCAATTAGCAATAGGCTCAGCTTCTGTTCCTGTCACTCCACCAACCTGCCAGCAAAGACCACAAACAGCCTTCTTGTAACCAAAGTAGATGATGGATGTTCAGTTCTCATCTGAACTGGCTTCTCAGTGGAATGTAACAGAGATTAGGTTCTTTGTTCATTTGGGTTGGTTTCCATGACACTTCTCGCTCTTATCTTATGCCTCTGGTGATACCTTCTCAGTCTTGTTTGTGAGATGTTTGTTCTATACCCATCGCTTAGAGTTTGGAGTCCTCAGGGGCTCCTTCTGCCACTCTCTTACATTTTTCATCCTTGTGGTCTTTCAGAGAAATCTTATCCAAGGTTTTCGTTACCACATAAAAAGCTGGCATTGCATCCTCTGGCCTCCTCCCTACCCTCTTTTAAAATCTCTGACTGTCTTCTTAAGCACAAGACTTTTTCATCAAGACTCCACATATTCTCCTCTGACTAAGTATATTCAAAACCAATCATTCTTTTCTTAGAGCCTAAAATCTGATCTCCCTTCTATATTTCCTGTCCAAGGACTGACAACCATCTCCCCAACTGTTCCAACTAGAAACCTGGCCCTATCTTCTCTCTTACCCTCCCTCATCATCCCCAGGATATATTAATAACTAAGTCCTCTGGACTCTGTAGTTCATCATCACCTTCACTGTCATGCTCTAATTTGTATCCTCCTCATTGTAAAATGATTCTTCTAACTTGCACATCATTTCCCTGCTCAGAATTCTTGAATTCTTTCCATTTTTTCCCCAAGTTAATAGATGTTGGGTCCTTTTGACCTCTCCAACCCCGCTCCCCACCATTCTTCCTCCCATATGGCATGCCGCACCAAGCTACTGGCTAAGATTCTGGCTGATGCCAGAGGCTTTCATTTCTCCACACGTCTGGGCCATGCTGGATCTGCTCTCTGAACGTCCCTTTCCTGGTCAGCCCCTATCTTTCCATATTTCAGCTAAAATGCTACCTCCTCTGTCAAGCTTTCCATGACCCCACGGGGAAGATGGAAGGTTTTTCTGTGTTTTCTTCTCCTCACACTCTGGGGTTACGGTTTTCTTTTGTTTTATGCATCTTTCTACCTCCTGGACTTAAAGCATCTTGAAGGAATGAATCTTTCTTTTTATATTTGTAACTCCTGCTCTCTGCCTAGCACAGTATAAATCCTAAATAAATGTCTGTGGGAGTTACGTAACTATTCCACCCCTCCCTCAAAGCCACGCTGTGTTTTCATCAGACCTGAATTCACATTTTATTAAGATAAGAACAAAATCACCTACGATTCCCAGATATAGAACGCTGGGTTGTGGTTGTGTCCTTGTAACTTAAAAGGTATGTTACCTGGGAGAAAATATTTGATCTTTCTGGTCCTCAGATAGGGGAGAGAGAGCATAAGATCAAGGTTTTCCTCCCAAGGAGACCAAGGTTTCTTGAAGGGAAGGAGGAGGTTGAGGATGAGGGACTCTGGGCCCTTCTTCCTTCTTTGTTTCAAAGAGCAGCTTCACTTTCATCAATTTTATATATTATGATCCCATGTAGAATTTTCTTTAAACCAAAGATTCCACTGCTAAAATACAATTTGGAAACCACTTCACAGGGTTATCTCTAATTCTCCTCTAGCTGAAAAGAATATATATCTGTGGTTCTGTGAGCTGCATAGTAATATTGGCCTGACAAAGCACATCACCCAGCAGCACAACGGAAATGCATCACCTAATCTTTGTATAAACGTTCTATTTTATGTTTCTACATAAAAGAAGGAGGGAAGGGGGTAGGGGTATAAAGACAGAGAGGGGAGGAAAGGGGAATTTGGCAGGAGGTCAGTGGAAGGAAGGGCAAAGAGGAAAGGTGAATTAAGTGTAGGCAGAGGAGTCCATCGCTCTTGCACTCCACGAGCATCTGCCGTGGAGACAGCATGCATCTCAGATCGCAGATGAGCCACGAGAAGTGCACCTGCTCCTCCCGGAAGCCTTCCAGAGCCTGAGCATCTCACAGTGCTGAGTGTCAGTCTCGGATTCAAAGGTGCACATTCTTTATGCTGCACAGACCCCAAACAAAAGCCAACAACTTCCTTTAGTGTTCAAAGAAAAGGTGGTTCTCTTCCAGAGCTGGAAGACAGACTGTGCTGGACTTCGAAAGACTGCTGGTCTCTAAAATGATGCTGCGTGAACTGTGTTTTACGTGCAGTTTAAGGGGTGTTCAATTTCCTGCATAGAACTGAACAAAATACAACTCCACGGTATGACAGGTCTGATGGGAGTTGTGTGGTTTTCTGTGTTATCGTGAATCACCATGAATCTTTTCTATTCGGAAGCTGCTTTACATGTAAACTAGAACAATGTTTATTCACTTAGTGTAATAGTGACTAGGATAAACAATGCAGAATGTGGAGGAGGTGCATAGTATGGGACCAAAGCAGAAGCTGCAGACAGCTCTGAGTGTCTGCGCTGATTTACATCATTACATTGAAATGCAAGAAGGAATGTTGACTCTAAAGAAAATCAAGTATATTAAAACGAAGCTCTTTGCATTTTTAGAGTCATAGACAAAACAAGCCTGAAATCTACATTCTGTTTAAATGTCCTTGATAGAAAAGATAGAAATTCTGCCTAATCATGGATTTGAGGGGAAAAGAAATACATCTAGGTACTGAAGGACTGAAAAGGAAGCGCTAAAGGATTTTATAATACAGAAATATTTGTACTGAAGAAGTACATCCCATTGAAAATGTCATATTAAGTTGAATTGCCCTTAGACTTTTAAAAATAATATGAAGGTTGACTGCAATTTCAGTATGGGAAAGAGCCTGTTTTTAGCAAACCGATTTTAAAGCCAAACTCGATTGCACACCTTTCTGAGGTTTCTATCAGTCTTTAAAAGACTTACGTGCTGTCAGTTCCAGTCAAGGTGTGGACTTATTAACCACTGACCTTGGAAAGAGCCAGAATAGTTAAACAAGAGCAGATTTGAAATTTACTATTTTGCTCTGTAAAAGCTGTCAACTAAGCAAGTGATTGGGTATCAAGTTCCATTAGTGCAGTTTATCACCTGAAGTCTTCAGAATGTTAACATATCCCAAGCCATAAGGTCAATCAAGGGAAAACTTTTCAGAAGCAGAAAACCAATATAATTTTTGTGGTACATAAATCCAGCTTCTCTTGGAAACAGTACAGTACACTGGATAATCATTTCTCTTATTTTTTTTTTTTAATTGGCAAAAGCCGCATTTCAGAACTTTGATTTGCACAAAGCTAATATGACCCAAAAGGTCTAAGTTGGGCAGCATAGGAGAACTCATGTAGGTGGGGGGAGGGGGTCCACATTGTACTTAACCCTCAACAAGTCCGTCACACCTGGTGTCTTAGGATGAAGAAGGCAAGTCAGTTTCTCATGAGTACACAGACCCTGTCCTAAGTACTGTGTGTGTGATTGCTCCTGGGAACTGAGGTCAGGACATGTCATCCTTCCTGCTTCCTGCCTTCAAGGCATTGTGTGTGCCATCATTCAGTCCATTTCAAATATCCTCTCTCTTCTGTTTGCTCAAACCTTGCCTGTGCTTCCTTCAGTATCCTAATAATGACCCAGGTTGCTGGAATATTTTCCAAATTATGCTTTAGATCATGTTGCTTCTTTCTAGTCCACTGTACACTTCCCTGCTTTCTCAGGACATGAGTTTCTTTGTAAAATAATCACTATCAGATTGTCTGTCTCTGAAGGGTGAACATGGGTTGTTTTACTCCTTATTATATATATATATATATATATATATATATATAATAAGGCATATGGCACCCCACTCCAGTACTCTTGCCTGGAAAATCCCATGGACGGAGGAGCCTAGTAGGCTACAGTCCATGGGGTCGCTAAGAGTCGGACACGACTGAGCGACTTCACTTTCACTTTACCCTTTCATGCACTGGAGAAGGAAATGGCAACCCACTCCAGTATTCTTGCCTGGAGAATCCCAGGGATGGCGGAGCCTGGTGGGCTGCCGTCTATGGGGTCGCACAGAGTCGGACACGACTGAAGCGACTTAGCAGCAGTAGCAGCATATATATATATATGTTTGCTATTATGTTTGTGCTGCAAATTCCATTGTGTGAGAAACTTTTCTAGGACAGGCATCTTTTCTTTCCTTTAGCTAGGCAGAATGTAAAATGGATAGAGCATGACATGGGGGTTCTAGCCACTCTAGATAACTCAGATCACAACTCTCTATGTCCTCAAATTAGTTCTAGTGTAGAAGAGGTCCCTTTGCCTTCTCAAAGTACTTGGTATTTTCTTTCAAAGCATTTATCACCGGTGCGACTTTATATTTACTTGCATGATTATTGAGCAATGTCTATATTTCTTATTATACTCATAGCACCATGAAAGTAAAGACCACAATTGTTTTGTTTATCATCTTAATCCATTCTATATTACAGGCCTTGGCACATAGGAAGTATAAATAAAATTAAAATTGAAAATGTAAAATAAAGATTTCCTTTACCATTTCATATTTTTCTATGAACTCATGGGGCAGTATGCAGTCAAGACTATTTGGTGAAATATTTCTGAACAAACATCAGTGCCTACTGAGTCTTTCAGAAGATTCAAGGTTGAAGATTACCACAGAGAAAAAATTTACAGAGTTTATTTTAAATTTTCAGTTGGTTCCCAATATATGAAGCCCTCAGGGAAATGGGACAGGTCCACGGAGTGAGGTGCAGCAGTAAGAGAAAGTCATCGGGAATAGGAGGGGTGAAGAATGGAATGTGACACGCAGTACATCACTCTTGCTTGAGAGAGCAATCTCAGATCACATGAGAACACTGTTTTTAATTGTGAGTGTTAAGTTTTAAAAGGGATGTTAAACTAGAACATGATATGGAGACAGTAAAATCTGCAAATGTCATTGAGGAATGTTTGGAAAAAAATATTTTTAAAGAATTAGAGTTGGTAAACAGGTATAATTGTCTCCAACTATTAAAAAAGTTAATACAAAAGAAGGATTAGTCTTTTCTCTGGTCCCTAAAGCCGAATAAGAAACAATCCATGATAGTTAAACTGAGTACCTATAACTGAGGATTGAAGTGAAGCCTTATAACACAGTGAAGTTGTTTGGTTGGTGTTTACCCAGGGTCTGGGGTAACACCTACCATTGCACTGGGAGCAGTGCCAGCCTAGATGGGAGACTGGGTTCTGGGGCCCTGTGGCACCTGGGTAGAGTCCTGCTTTTGGCACTCGGCACCTTGGAAAGCAGTCACTGAACCTGCCATTATTTAATTCATACTCATCTGTAAAATGGGGAAAAAAGTACCACCTATGTCACAAGGTGCTGTGAAGATGCAATATGATAATTTACAGAAATTGGAAAAGCACTTGATGAATCTAAAAACTATACTAGACTAAATGAGCATGAGACATTATTAAATGAAGATAAATCAGTATTTTTCCTTAGATTTCAAATTTTCATTGTTATATACATAAAAGCCAGGTATTTCATTTTTTCCTTCCATAAGCCTTTGATTCAGTCCCTTCCATCTACACCTAAGCCACCATACACACCCAGACACTTGGGGGAAATGTTTTTTTAAAATATTGCATTCTGTGCTCCAAACGCACAAAATATCAACCTGTGCCAGAAACAGTGTTACGTGTTTTCCAAATTATTTCCTAGTGCCCACTCTGGGCATAGAGGTAGACTTGGAATTACATGGTTGTTTTCTGATTATATTTTGGTCGATGGAATATGAAAAGAAATAATGTATGCCATTTCTGGACCTGTTTATACACCTGGCTCATTACCCGTGCTTTGTATCACTCTGTTTTGGAAATCTTGGAGGCCGGGTGTTAAGATGACAGTACAGCAATATGGAAAGGGACTAGATCCCCGAGTCTCCGTTTGGAGGGCCATCCCCACAGATAGCCACCAGAGACACATCAGACTATGACTTGAACAAGAACTAAAACTTTGTATTACACCTCTGAGATTTCAATTTTGTTTATTCATTTATTTACTACAGAATAAACTACTTTATCTTGACTAATACAGAACTTAGTACCAAAAAAAAAGAGCGAGAACCCAAAGTGGCTAAAACAAAAACCTAAAACATAAGATACTGGTTTTAGTGTTCAAAGACCTTGATATGAGTGTTTATCATTCTTATAATCTACTCTATGCCTAGGCCCCCATCCTGGGTCACAAAATCATTTTTAGTCCCTCAGTTATTGAGGTTAAAGGGAGACTACAATTAATGATAAATAGCATTTACTGAACTCATAGTTCAGGTTATGGACTGTATAGTACATGCATGACCTTAATTAATCCTCACAACTTGCAATGGAGACACTGTTGTTTTCCCTTGTTACAGATAAAGAAATTGAAAACTAGAGGAAGTGCAGCCTCCATGTTATTCAGTCCACAATGGGGTACCTGGAAAGTTGAGTTTTCTTCATTCTAAATTGTCTGGGAATAGGCAAGAAGAATATGTTAAGAGGAAGCATCTATTAACCCAGGCTACAACTTAATCTAGTAAATTAGAAAGGGGTAGAACTCTCCAGAAAGTTACTATCTCAGTTAAGTCATAGGTACAGTATTGGACATGCTTCAAACTGGAGAAGAATAAATCACGGACACACACACACACACACACACACGCAATTAAGACATAATAGAAACCTCTAAATGATGCATCAGAACACAAGTAGTTAGGGTATGGACCCCAAAGTAGAACACACAGGATTTAGGGAGAGTGGGCTTAGCTACAGTTCTGGTCTTTGGGCTAGAACTGTGCTGTCCAGCATAGTAACCACGGCTACATATATCTCCAGAGAACTTGAAATGTGTCCAGTTCTAGTTGTGAGGTGCTATAGAGTAAAGTACACACCAGATGTTGAAGACTTAGTACAAAAATATAAACTATATCATTAATATTTTATATTGATTAAATATTAATATTTTGGTTGGTTGTTGTTAGCACCAATAATTTTGGATGTATTGGGTTAAATTATAAGTATTATTAGTTTTACCTGTTTATTTTTACCTGTTTAATGTGGCTAATAGAAAATTTAAAGTTACATCTATGGCTCACTCTTATGGTTCACATTTTATTTCTGTTGGACAGTAGGGGGCTAAAGTGTTAGCAACTGGGTAAGCCAAAGTAAACTGCAAAGAGTGTTTCTGTTCTAGAAATAGTTCAGATTTTAATGAAGGTGATGCTTTGGATCAGTTACAGGGAAATTTTTCTGAAATCCTTATTTGGTCTCTTGGTGTATTCTTCTTGAGCACCTTTCCTGGTTTCTAGCCATAGAAACTTTGTCAGATCTTAGAAATAATGCACTTGCTTAAAAAGGAGAGTTCCATCAACCCCCAAAGTACCTATGTCCAGACCAGTGCTTCTTAAATTTAAAGTACAAAGAAATCATGAGAGTGGGAGGAGGTCTTGTTAAACCACTGTTGAGACTTAGATAGTAAGTCTGGGAAGGGGCCTGGGATGATGCCAAGTGTTCAGGTCTGAGGTCCAGGCATGAAGAAGCAAGAGGCAAGGACACAGCAGACCTACCAGACTCAAAATTTGGGAACAAAAAAGAGAGGCGAAGTGATTGTCATAAAGTCAGAGAGATCCCACTATCCTCAGTTAACTTACTCCTCTCAAATTGAGCTGTGTCTAGAGAAGGTGAAGTGAACAGGCCACAGCACAACTAATCTGCTCAATTCTACTGTTGCAAAGATTGATGGAGACCATTGTATGATCAATTTGGTCATGACACCAGGTATCAGTCATGAGCATGACTGAAATGGATGGAATCACTTTACTCCAATCTGCTTTGCTTTTATTGTGTAAATTTAGCTGATCCTGATGGCTTGGGGACAGGGAAATCAGTGATACACCTAAGTCTACTAACCTCATTGAGATAATTTTTGAACAAAAAATCAGCATATTCATGCATATTAGTTATTATAAGAGAATGTGCCAGGTTTGCTCATGTTCTCTTCTCAGAGGATGTACTTCCTTTCTGTTGAAGTTAGAAAATATCACAGTATTTGTAAAAATGAAATTTTGTTATAATGGAATTAGTCTTCTAATTTGTGAAATCAGCTCAAAAAATAATTTCTCAAGGCGAGTCAAGGAAAATGTTTGGAGCAGTTATATAATATTCAGTATAAGTTTATAATCTCCCAAAATGGCTACTTGGAAAAAGAGTCCTATGTGATTTTGTAATTTTTTAAATATATTAAAATCGCATTAATTAAGTCTTTATACTGCTTTACATCGAGTGTGGATATAGAGGCATAGTCAATCATGCCATATCCAAAAAATAAATTTTGCATGACACTTTGGGGTTTTTGAAGTTCTCTGGCTAGAAACTTGAAATTCCTGTGACCTTGAGTCTCATTTTCTGTCACTCATAACATCAAATTACTTTTCTGTTGATTCTTTTTCTTGTTATTCCTGCAGTGGCCTCCTTATTTGAATTCAGATCTGGTTCAAAACATTGGCTGCTACTTTGACCTACACTGACATTTGAAAGGCTGAAGAATAATTAGTGAAATAAAAACCTCATAATTACTTTCTAACACACACCCACACAAAGCCTTTTGTTGAGCTGGCAGAATGGATTGGGATTTTTGTTGTGTTGTGTTTTGTTCTAAATGATTGAGCATGGAACTAAAGTGAAGTGACAGTCATTTCTTGAATGCACAAAATGATCTGAAAGCTTAAGATACTCAGTGTTTCACCTAACAGTGCTGAAATCTCACTCAAGAATCGACTTCATTTAATATCCAACTTTAAACTTGAACTTTAACAAAAAAGCTTTCTTTGGAAATAACTTTAGGATGGCATATGATATCATGTTAATAACAACAGTCTGGTTAATTTTGTTTGTTGTCTTGTCTAGGTTGGAGATGACAAAAGAGTGAATTATTCTGATTCAGATAGTAAGATATGGCTCCAGCTACTAGGAGAGTGTTCCCTATGGTGTAAACATAATGACTATGTGTGTCCTGCATCTACTCTTTCCTTTTAATCTGATTTGTTGGTGGGGTTTAGGCTTTGGTACATGGATCTATCCATATTTGTTGTAAGAATGAGATCTTGCTTGTACCTCACTTGCTCAGCCAAAAGAAGAGAAAATCAGATATTCATTGCCTACTGTGGGTTGGATCCCACATGAAAAGATTCATCATTGGGTCTTTGTGATCCACATGGTATTTCTATAGGAAAAAAAAAACAATTCTGAATTATTAAAACACCTCCTAGTACTACTGTTCATTTCTTGGTCAAGCAGTCTGTTCTATTATTCTTTGCAGTGTGGGTTATGTGTTATTTTGTTTTGGATTATTTTTTATTGCTATTGCTTGTACTATTCTCAGAATCCTTGACTGGAGAATCCCAGGGACAAAAAGAACCTGGAGGGCTGCAGTCTATGGGGTCACACACAGTGGGACAAGACTGAAGCAACTTAGCACACACGCATACAGACTATTTTCAGAGCACCTTTATAATAACAGCTAATGTAACCAATTTGTCAAACACACACACACTTCTGTAAGCAAAACAATCTAAAAGTGGTATTCCTTGAAGACTTTTCTCTTAGGGCCCTTTATACTGTTACAAGGACCCAAAATACTTTTTGTCTGTGTGTTATATAGCTACTGATTTAGAAATTAAAATTGAGGAATGTAAAACAACACACATACATGGTAACAAAATGATATATTTTTATAAAAATATTTTTGAAAACAAAAGAAATAGTATGTCATTGTTTTACATGTTTGCAATTTTTTTAATACTTGATAGGAGACACCTGGAAGACATAATAGGTCTAGCCTCAGGAAAATTCTACTGCATGGGATAATAAGACAGGAAAAGACAAATCATATCTTAGTGTTATTCTGAAAATAGTTTTGACCTCGTGGACTCAGTGTAAGTGTCTTGAGGACCCCAGGTGTCCTCAGATCACACTTTGGTAACTCCTGATCTGAAGAGGAAACTGAGTATGTGACTGAAAAACTATATTAAAAGCTCAGGAAGATTTTGAGTGGTGCCTCAGAAAAAAATCCTTTAAGAATCTTAAGGCTGTGCTTCATGGATCTTCTCATTAAACAATAGGGCTGCTATGAATATTAAATATGTTGGCTGACAGGAACTTTCTAAGAATCTCAAAGCAGAGAAGGACTGATTGTGTGGATTTTGTCTAGTGGACTGAAGTCAATAGCTTTATAGGAAGCCTATAGGTTTTTTAAAGAGAATTATACCATGATAAACAATGAGACATGGGTTTGATCCCTGGGTTGGGAAGATCCCCTGGGGGCGGACCTGGCAACCCACTCCAGTATTTTTGCCTGGAAAATCCCATGGACAGAGGAATAGCGGCCTATAGTTCACCCAGTCACAAAGAATCAGACATGAGCGAAGCAACTTCGCAAGCACGCAAACATTGTCACCTTGAAGTTAAAAGGATAATTTTTTGCTCATGTTCTCTTCTCAGAGGATGTACTTCCTTTCTGTTGAAGTTAGAAAATATCACAGTATTTGTAAAAATGAAATTTTGTTATAATGGAATTAGTCTTCTAATTTGTGAAATCAGCTCAAAAAATAATTTCTCAAGGCGAGTCAAGGAAAATGTTTGGAGCAGTTATATAATATTCAGTATAAGTTTATAATCTCCCAAAATGGCTACTTGGAAAAAGAGTCCTATGTGATTTTGTAATTTTTTACAAGATGAAGAGAGGCCTTTGAACTTCTGAACTGCTATAGGGGGGAAGCAGGCTGAGAAAAACATTCATTTACAAATACTGGCCATTTCTTAGGGGAAAAAAGAGTACTCAGAGGGTAAAAAAACAGCCCAGAGGGCAGAGCTGTGTCATTCCCAGGCCCACCCCTAACGCAGAAACTGCCAAGACCTGCTTGGCTAGATTTTAAAATTGTTAAGAACCAGTGACGTCTATGTATTTCCTGTTCTCTTGTGTTTCTCCATCGTACGGGGTATGTGTGTGCGTGTGTGTGCACATGTGCAGATATCTTTGGTCTTTAGTTCATAGATGTTGAGATTGAGGAAGACTCTATTCAAGGAGTAAAGGAACCATAGTCAGTCAAGGAGCTTCATTTTTATCTAGACCTTATTTAAATAATGAGAACTAGAAAGCCTTGCTGTAATGGAATAAGACTTTTGTAGACGTTGGGAGCAGGTCAGTATGTTTTGCATGTAGGAGTGACATGAATTGTTTGAGAGCATGAGGAAGATTGTGGTAGGCAGCCTCCGAGTTTGTTCTCATAAAGCTTGCCTCTAGGTCTTCATTCTTTTGTGTGGTCTCCTCTCACATTTGATTAGAACTAGTTCTATTAATATATGACCAATAGAATATACTGGGAGAGTTCAGTATGTTTTCTGAGGCTAGGATATAACAGGAATTGAAGTTTCATCCTCGGTAATAGATCTCTCACTTTGGGTGAAGCCAGCTACTCTGTGGATAGGCTCTGCGCAATCTGCTAGTCCTGTGAGCAAAGTAGATCTGAAATGGAGATTATCCAGCTCAAACTTTCAGTTGATTGCAGCTCAAGCCAACATCTGACTGAACGTCCTTAGATACTCTAACCCAAAACTTTCAGCTTAGCTACTCCCAAATTTCTTTAAGCCAATGAATAATTATTCTTATTTTGGACAGTAAGTTGTGGTGTGATTTTTCTTTTAAAGTAGCAATAGGTAATTTGCACATAGGTCAGACCCAAACACTTTTTATGTAATGTGAAACATGAGGCAGGAATATTGACAACAGTGGTTATAATTCCCGTAGCACAGCACAGAACTTTGAAGGGAATGCTTGTATCTTTCTCTGCAAAGAACCAAGGCTCTGCCTCTAATTGTACAAATATCCAGGGTTAGGAATCTTACCAAGCCTTTTGAATTTTGGGGGACTTAATTTATTAATCTTGAAAATAAAAAACAGTAATTACATGATTTCAAAAGATCCTTCAGAATTTGAAAATATTAGGTTTTATAAATCTACTTCAACACATCAAAAACAATTCTTAGAATATCTATGGTATTTTTTCCCCTTGTGGGATTTGGTATAATTTCTTTTAAGTGTTAGAAATTTCATTAAAGTTAACATTCTCTACAAGGTCATACTCAAACTATCATCTATTAATGTGCCATCTTCTTTCTCCAAGTGTCAAAAATATTCTTAATGATACAAAAAGTCTCACTGTCCATTTGTGGTGTGTAAGAAACCTTTTTCTTCATTCCTTTTATGAAATCCATGCTAAAAGAACCCTGTCTTGGCTGTATATTATCACAGCACTCTTTAATCCATCTTTCTCAATTCCTCATAGAGTATTGCCATCTTGATTTCTCAGTGGTAGGATCCATTTGAGACTCTTCAAGCTGACTGGGTATAAAGGCTTCCATGAACATCTGTTTCTCTGTACAGGCCCCATAGATAGTTCAGCTTCAGAATTCATATTTTTGCTATACAAAATACAGACTATCACAAAGATTTCCTTATATACTTAAGGGTAAAATTCCATGGTCTCAGTCTTCAAAATGGCATACCTCAAATAAAACGAATGTGTTTGCTCAGAACCATCGTCAACCAAATTTAATTTTAATCTTGTAAGTTACCAGGACAGTCGGGCTTCTCCTTGCGCAGATTTAGGCTTCTGCCCACTGGGCTGGTCCTCGCAGCGAGGCCACCCGCTGCCCAACGCCGGATCTGCAGCGGGCTCCGCGGTGCTTCCAGCCCGGGGCCAAGCTAGAGCAGCGTGTGGGGCTACAAGGGTGAGCTGGCCCCCATAATTTCTACATTAGCTACCATATCTTATGTCAACTTTTCATCTCTCATCAATTGAAACCTTATACTTAAATCCAATATAAGTACAGATATCTTTCCACCAGTTAAGAACTGAAAATACAGTATATCACCAAATATTTTAATTAAAAAAAATACAGCTTGACATTTCAGTTGCGTATTTCATCAGTACCCCTGGAATTGTTATCTGTTTGAAAATATATTGCAAACCAACTAAATGTTGTAGAGTAACAAATAACAGTACTTTTGATAAATGGAATAAGAACTTTGGTTGGAAGAATATATGGTTAATTACAGCATTGTTATCATATTAATATTTATAATATATAAAATTATAAATTATTAATTTGAAATAAATCAGCTGGTTTATTCCAAATTATTCATGGCATTTATTATATTTAAGCTTTTATTCAATGATTGGTAAATTGTGAATGTAATTTGAGCATTTAAAAATTTTCTGCCTTTAGATAGCAAGGAAAGGTAATGAAGAGAAACTACTGTCCTTTCATATTAGGATCTCTTTAATTCAGCAATAAATATTCACCAAAGTGCATGTTATCTTGCGATAAGGTCATTTTGACCATCTATTCCATTAAAAATATGTTTATTTTACTTACAGGTGTCATCCATTAGGACAGGCAATTGACGTTTCAGCTAGTGGTCTTTGTCAAGGAAGCAGAACTTATTTTTAATAGAATGGAAGTTTCTAAATGACCCAATCTAAAGAAGCATGCACTCTGGTGAATTTTTATTTATTATAAACTAGTCAGCTGAAAATGCAATTTGTGCTGTAGACGATGATCTGGTTATTTATGAATAGCATTATATCAGTTGTGTTCATCTAATTGGAAAAAAAGTCTTTGAGGCACTTAGAAAATCACGCAGGCATTCAACAGTTTAAGTTTCTTTCTTAGTTTTTTTTTCCCTTTGTAATGCTCTTTTTATGCTAGTGTCTTTCCCCCCTGCCCTGTTCTGTCTTTGATCTCTTATTTTGCCTCTATTTTTCCACCTTCTCTTAATTAAATTTAAATCATTATTTTTTCTTTCTGGAAAAATTCAACAGGTTACAGTATACACACATTTCCCTTGTACCTCTGTCTCTCCCTGTCTGTCTTCTCCTCCTTCCCCCACTGTCTCCTTCCCTCTTCTCCGTCTATCATGTCGGACAAGCAACTTACCCAGTGGCTCCAGGGAGACAGTGACCACACCTTTTAGAGAGTGAGCTGGCTCTTAGTCCAAAGAAATATAGAGGCAATATCTCTGCCAAAGAATAAGGAAAAGCTCTATTATTCTAAACCCTTAGAGCACTGAGTAATACTTAAATCTCAACATTTCACATTCCACTGATTTTGATGACAATGTGACAATATAATGTCCAGACTTGAATTTTTCCATGCTACTTAAAATGAAACTAATAGATGACTTTACCAGCTTTTCCTCACACAATAGCAATTTGGTAGCAATCTTATCTCATACATGGACTAGCTAATGAATTGGCAGCCAATGGCTACTTCAAGTTCTGTAAAAACACTAAAATGAACTTTCTCTGTACTATGGTAACATAAAGTCATGCTACAGACAATTCCAAAATCTCAATGGCATAACACAATCAGAACCAATTTCTTTAGTAACACAATGCATACCTCTTTATTTCTCACTGTAGCTTGGCTGGGGGCTTTGGCCATTGTAATTACTCAGGGGCTCAGGCTAGGGGAAGCTCTTTGTCA
Organism: Giraffa tippelskirchi; assembly: GCF_054371585.1. Classification (NCBI taxonomy): domain Eukaryota; kingdom Metazoa; phylum Chordata; class Mammalia; order Artiodactyla; family Giraffidae; genus Giraffa; species Giraffa tippelskirchi. The sequence continues at coordinate 31,949,210 of NC_137286.1, read as the reverse complement.
ACATGTGTGTCCATTATTTCTGTGGTGAGGTGGTACATAGTGTGCTCTCTCTTATACCTTTCTTATTTTTGTTCATATTTCCTGAGCCAAAGGGGATCACATGCCCTCACCAAACTTCACGTGGGTTGGGAAATAGTCTTTCTAGGAGCCTCAAAAGAGGTAAGAACAGAAGCATTTATGCATTGGCCCCATTCACTACACAGGATTTGAACAAACTCATGGAGTCACTGGGATCAAGGATTGTAGGTTCAAACGTTACCACCCCACTGGAAGGATCCACTCTTATATGGCTGCACTTTGCATTATGGGTGCTAGATCATATGCTGTTAGGTAGCAGCAGTGGCTGGAGGAGAACACCTCGGAATGGTTCAAAGTGAAACACTGATATCTGTGAAGTCATCACAAGCTGGGACCCATCTTTGCTTTGTCTTTAATGCTGTAATCTTTATGTTTTGGATCAAATTAATACACTTCCTTCTTTAAGTGCCAGGTCCTTTTGTTATTCCTTTTGTTTTTGTAAATCCCATGAGAATAATAGCAAGTTGATATGGTATGAGAGAAATAAACAGATAAGATAGAAACTTGATCTGCTAACAGCTTTATAACTACCAGATGCAAAGGTATTGCATATTTCCTGTTGAAATTACTTCCAACACTTTATATTTTAAACTATCATAGAAAATTTATTCTTTTTTTCTATTATCTATTTGGATTGGATAGTGCTGGCAGAAAGAGAGCATGTTTATGTATATTTATATTGTAGCAATCCAATCATGAGATACAAAGCTTTATCTCTTTAGGTTTTCAACACAGAAAATTATATCACTAGAAATTTTCACACCTACTTTCTGATACCTATACTTACACTGGTTTTGTTTCATCTCATTATATCAGCCCAAATTTCTAAAACTAAGTTAAATAAAGATCAGCTACTAAGCGTATTTACCTCGTTCTTGCTTTTAATTAAAATGCTACTAGCACTTCTCCAAAATGAGTGCTGTAGGGTTTTTTCCTGTTTTCCCTCATTTTTGAATTCTTTAAAATATCATTAATTATACTAAATTTTATCAAGTGTTTTTGTAAGACATTTGATTTGTCTTATTTGGACCATAAATTTGATATATACTATTGATTTTTTATTCCTTATCAAGTATTTTTATTTTCCTTTCATTTCTTACAAAAATCTTATTTTTGCTTTCACCTAGGATTAGACTATTGGATATTTTGAATAGGAATTTTATGTGCTTGTATTTAATCTGGGATCTTTACTTATAAGTTATTTTTGTGATATTTTGGTAAGATTGTAGTATGGGGGAACTAGCCTTGGTAATTTGTGAAGAATATATTACGTAAGGCCAGTGAATTAGTACCATTTCTATCACATACAGAAATATAAAATAGATAAAGAAGGTTAAAGATAGTTCTCTAAAACCAATAGATACTAGAGCCTGCCAATGTCTTTTCTTTTTTTTAATATTAATTTATTTATTTTAATTGGAGGCTACTTTACAATATTATAGTGGTTTTGCCATACATTGACATGAATCCGCCACGGGTGTACATGTGTTCCCCATCCTGAACCCCTCTCCTACCTCCCTCCCCATCCCATCCCTCTGGGTCATCCCAGTGCACCAGCCCCGAGCACCCTGTATCATGCATCGAACCTTGACTGGCAATTTGTTTCACATATGATTATATACATGTTTCAATGCCATTTCTCCCAAACCATCCCACCCTCACCTTCTCCCACAGAGTCCAAAAGACTGTTCTATACATCTGTGTCTCTTTTGCCGTCTCACATACAGGGTTATCGTTACCATCTTTCAAATTCTGTATATATGCGCTAGTATACTGTATTGGTGTTTTTCTTTCTGGCTTACTTCACTCTGTATAATAGGCTCCAGTTTCATCCATCTCATTAGAACTGATTCAAATGTATTCTTTTTAATGGCTGAGTAATATTCCATTGTGTATATGTACCACAGCTTCCTTATCCATTCGTCTGCTGACGGACATCTAGGTTGCTTCCATGTCCTGGCTATTGTAAACAGTGCTGCGATGAACATTGGGGTATACATGTCTCTTTCAATTCTGGTTTCCTCAGTGTGTATGCCCAGCAGTAGGATTGCTGGGTCATATGGCAGTTCTGTTTCCAGGTTTTTAAGGAATCTCCACACTGTTCTCCATAGTGGCTGTACTAGTTTGCATTCCCACCAACAGTGTAAGAGGGTTCCCTTTTATCCATATCCTCTCCGGCATTTATTGCTTGTAAACTTTTGGATAGCCGCCATTCTGACTGGCATGAAATGGTACCTCATTGTGGTTTTGATTTGCACTTCTCGAATAATGAGTGATGTTGAGCATCTTTTCATGTGTTTGTTAGCCATCTGTATGTCTTCTTTGGAGAAATGTCTGTTTAGTTCTTTGGTCCATTTTTTGATTGGGTTGTTTATTTTTCTGGAATTGAGCTGCAGGAGTTGCTTGTATATTTTTGAGATTAATTCTTTGTCCGTTGCTTCATTTGCTATTATTTTCCCTCATTCTGAAGGGTGTCTTTTCACCTTGCTTATAGTTTCCTTTGTTGTGCAAAAGATTTTAATTTTAATTAGGTCCCATTTGTTTCTTTTTGCTTTTATTTCCAATATTCTGGGAGGTGGGTCATAGAGGATCCTGCTGTGGTTTATGTCAGAGCGTGTTTTGCCTATGTTTTCCTCTAGGAGTTTTATAGTTTCTGGTCTTACATTTAGATCTTTAATCCATTTTGAGTTTATTTTTGTGTATGGTGTTAGAAAGTGTTCTAGTTTCATTCTTTTACAAGTGGTTGACCAGTTTTCCCAGCACCACTTAAAGAGATTGTCTTTTCTCCATTGTATATTCTTGCCTCCTTTGTCGAAGACAAGGTGTCCATAGGCGCATGGATTTATCTCTGGGCTTTCTATTTTGTTCCACTGATCTATATTTCTGTCTTTGTGCCAGTACCATACTGTCTTGATGACTGTGGCTTTGTAGTAGAGCCTGAAGTCAGGCAGGATGATTCCTCCAGTTCCATTCTTCTTTCTCAAGATTGCTTTGGCTATTCGAGGTTTTTTGTATTTCCATACAAATTGTGAAATTATTTGTTCTAGTTCTGTGAAAAATACTGTTGGTATTACATTGAATGTATAGATTGCTTTGGGTAGTATACTCATTTTCACTATATTGATTCTTCTTATCCATGAACACGCTGTATTTTTCCATCTATTTGTGTCCTCTTTGATTTCTTTCACCAATGTTTTATATAGTTTTCTATATATAGGTCTTTTGTTTCTTTAGGTTCTATATATAGGTCTTTTGTTTCTTTAGGTAGATATATTCCTAAGTAGTTTATTCTTTTCGTTGCAATGGTGAAAGGAATTGTTTCCTTAATTTCTCTTTCTGTTTTCTCATTGTTAGTGTATAGGAATGCAAGGGATTTCTGTGTGTTGATTTTATATCCTGCAACTTTACTATATTCATTATTAGCTCTAGTAATTTTCTGGTGGAGTCTTTAGGGTTTTTCTATGTAGAGGATCATGTCATCTGCAAACAGTGAGAGTTTTACTTCTTCTTTTCCAATCTGGATTCCTTTTATTTCTTTTTCTGCTCTGATTGTTGTGGCCAAAACTTCTAAAACTATGTTGAATAGTAGTGGTGAGAGTGGGCACCCTTGTCTTGTTCCTGACTTTAGGGGAAATGCTTTCAATTTTTCACCATTGAAGATAATGTTTGCTGTGGGTTTGTCATATATAGCTTTTATTATGTTGAGGTATGTTCCTTCTATTCCTGCTTTCTGGAGGGTTTTTATCATAAATGGATGTTGAATTTTGTCAAACGCTTTCTCTGCATCTATTGAGATAATCATATGCTTTTTATTTTTCAATTTGTTATTTTGGTGTACTATATTGATTGATTTGCGGATATTGAAGAATCCTTGCATCCCTGGGATAAAGCCCACTTGGTCATGATGTATGATCTTTTTAATATGTTGTTGGATTCTGTTTGCTAGGATTTTGTTAAGGATTTTTGCATCTATGTTCATCAGTGATATTGGCCTGTAGTTTTCTTTTTTTGTGGCACCTTTGTCTGGTTTTGGAATTAGGGTGATGGTGGCGTCATAGAATGAATTTGGCAGTTTACCTTCCTCTGCAATTTTCTGGAAGAGTTTGAGTAGGATAGGTGTTAGCTCTTCTCTAAATTTTTGGTAGAATTCCGCTGTGAAGCCGTCTGGTCCTGGGCTTTTGTTTGCTGGAAGATTTCTGATAACAGTTTCAATTTCTGTGCTTGTGATAGGTATGTTAAGATTTTCTATTTCTTCCTGGTTCAGTTTTGGAAAGTTATACTTTTCTAAGAATTTGTCCATTTCTTCCAACTTGTCCATTTTATTGGCATATAGTTGCTGATAGTAGTCTCTTATAATCTTCTGTGTTGTCTGTTGTGATTTCTCCATTTTCATTTCTAACTTTGTTGATTTGATTCTTCTCCCTTTGTTTCTTCATGAGTCTGGCTAATGGTTTGTCAATTTTATTTATCTTCTCAAAGAACCAGCTTTTGGCTTTGTTGATTTTTGCTATGGTCTCTTTTGTTTCTTTTGCATTTATTTCTGCCCTAATTTTTAAGATTTCTTTCCTTCTACTAACCCTGAGGTTCTGCATTTCTTCCTTTTCTAGTTGCTTTAGGTGTAGAGTTAGGTTATTTGACTTTTTTCTTGTTTCTTGAGGTAAGCCTGTATTGCTATGAACCTTCCCCTTAGCACTGCTTTTACAGTGTCCCATAGGTTTTGGGTTGTTGTGTTTTCATTTTCATTCGTTTCTATGTGTATTTTGATTTCTTTTTTGATTTCTTCTGTAATTTGTTGGTTATTCAGCAGTGTGTTGTTCAGCCTCCATATGTTGGAATTTTTAATAGTTTTTCTCCTGTGATTGACATCTAATCTTACTGCATTGTGGTCAGAAAAGATGCTTGGAATGATTTCAATTTTTTTGAATTTACCGAGGCTAGATTTATGGCCCAGGATGTGATCTATCCGGGAGAAGGTTCCATGTGCACTTGAGAAAAAAGTGAAATTCATTGTTTTGGGGTGAAATGGCCTGTAGATATCAATTAGCTCCAGCTGGTCTATTGTATCATTTAGTTTATGTTTCCTTGTTAATTTTCTGTTTAGTTGATCTATCCACAGGTGTGAATGGGGTATTAAAGTCTCCCACTATTATTGTGTTATTGTTAATTTCCCCTTTCATACTTGTTAGCATTTGTCTTACATATTGTGGTGCTCCTGTGTTGGGTGCATATATATTTATAATTGTTTTATCTTCTTGGATAGATCATTTGATCATTATGCAGTGTCCTTCTTTGTCTCTTTTCACAGCCTTTGTTTTAAAGTCTATTTTATCTGATATGAGTATTGCTACTCCTGCTTTCTTTTGGTCTCTATTTGCATGGAATATCTTTTTCTAGCCTCTCACTTTCACTTTGTATGTGTCCCTTGTTTCAAGGTGGGTCTCTTGTAGACAACATATATAGGGGTCTTGTTTTTGTATCCATTCAGCCAGTCTTTGTCTTTTGGTTGGCACATTCAACCCATTTACATTTAAGGTAATTATTGATAAGTATGGTCTCATTGCCATTTACTTTATTGTTTTGGGTTCGAGTTTATACACCCTTTCTGTGTTTCCTGTTTCGAGAAGATCCTTTAGCATTTGTTGGAGAGCTGGTTTGGTGGTGCTGAATTCTCTCAGCTTTTGCTTGTCTGTAAAGCTTTTGATTTCTTCTTCATATTTGAATGAGATCCGTGCTGGGTACAGTAATCTGGGCTGTAGTAAAGAGTTTACTCAGTCACCATGCATTCAGTGAGCTTTAGATGCCAGCAGGATGCTAGGTTGTGGGTAGAAAACTGAGGGGCCAGTGAAAGAAAGTTTTTCCTCACTCCAATCATGAAATTCTCTAATTATAGGAGCAGATACTTCTGAGAAGGGCTCCCCTAATAGCTCAGCGGTCAAGAATCTGCCTGCCAATGAAGGAGACATGAGAGGTGTTGGTTCAATTCCTGGGTCGGGAAGATCCCCTAGAGGAGGGCATGGCAACTCACTCCAGTATTCTTGCCTGGAGAATCCCATGGACAGAGGAGCCTGGCAGCCTAGAGTCTGTGGGGTCACAAAGAGTCAGACACAACTGAAGTGACTTAGCACATACTTCTGAGAAAGAACAGAGGTATTGTTGCTGCTACTGCTAAGTCACTTCAGTCGTGTCCGACTCTGTGCGACCCCATAGACGGCACCCCACCAGGCTCCCCCGTCCCTGGGATTCTCCAGGCAAGAACACTGGAGTGGGTTGCCATTTCCTTCTCCAATGCGTGAAAGTGAAGTCGCTCAGTCGTGTCCGACTCAGCGACCCCATGGACTGTAGCCCACCAGGCTCCACCATCCATGGGATTTTCTAGGCAAGAGTACTGGAGTGGGGTGCCATTGCCTTCTCTGAGAGGTAGTGTTAGTATTTTTAAAACAGCTCTAGAGTAACTAGAAAAAAAGGCTGGTTCCAAAAGAGACCACTATACTGGGAATCCATAGAAGTCAATTTCAGCTGACTCAGCTGACTCCCTATTTCAAATGATTGGAGAGTCAGTGGGACCTCTGAATTGAAAGGGCAGAGGTTCTTCAGCTTCCCTGTACAACAGAATCAGCTGAGGGCTTTATAAAGTTTCAGATGCCCAGATCTCACCACAAATCGATCAATTTAAAATCTGTTAGTGGTACCCAGGCATCAGTAGTCCTTAAAGCTTCTCAGTTGCTTTCATTGTGTAGACAAGCTTAAGAACCACTCCTCTAATGTTCTTTATCAGCTTTTCTGCATCTTTTGGGGAGTAAAAAGGAGTTGAAGGAGTTGCTTTTACAAAAAGTATCCTTGTCTTATCTTCTTCTAAAATCTCATGAATCTCTAGGTCAGTGCCTGAGCCTCTCAAAGAATCAGTTTTAATAGTTAAAAGAGCAGATTTGCTAGCTAGAGACAGCACTGCAAACACCCTTGTAATTAACTGAGGTTCTCATGGGAACTAACTCTTCTGGAAAATGTTGGGAAATAATGACAAATTCTCCTCTTAGGGTTGTATTAAATATTTTGTATATTTTCACATGGATGATATTGTGTGATGATGACAAAGTTTTCTGAGATAGTCACAAGGATTATTAGTATCATTTACACAAGTGATAAGAAAGCAAGATTGTCAAGTGAAACAACTTATCTAAAGGTCACTCAACCTTAGAGACAGGCACTGAGGTTTTCTCTCCTCTATCAGGGATCCTCAACCTACAGATCTAATAATGCCTGATGATCTGAGGTAAATAAAGTTCACAATAAACGTAACATGCTTGAGTCATTCTAAAAGCATCCCCCCAACCATGGTCCATGGAAAAACTGTCTTCCACAAAACCAGTCCCTGGTGGCAGAAAGGTTGAGGATCAGTGCTCTAGATCACTACTATACCATTTGTATGAGTGTGGAACTTCTGGATTTCTGTCCTATAATAGGATGTTAATTTACTACATATGCTAAGGTCGTTAAAGTTCCTGGCACACAGGCAGACTTGTGTTGTTTAGGTACAATTTCTTTTGATAGTCACATAGGGAAATTATGTGCCTTCATTTAATCCTTCACTTCTGTTAACTGAGGATCAGTTGATACACAGTAGTGATTTCAAAGGGCTTCCCAGGTATCCCTAGTGGTAAAGAATCTGCCTGCCAATGCAGGAGACATAAGAGACATGGTTTTGATTCCTGGGTTGGGAAGATCCCCTGGAGGAGGGCATGGGAACCCACTCCAGTGTTCTTGCCTGGAGAATCCCATGAACAGCTGAGCCTGGCGGGCTACAGTCCATGGGATTACAGAGTCAGACACGACTGAAGTGACTTAGCATGCACACATACAGTCATTTCAAAAGGCAGTCAATTTAATGTGGCATATGAGGGTCAGAATAAAGTTACCAATAGTGATTATTATTTAAGAATCCAATCTGTGCAAGTGATTGTGACAAAACTTTTCTTTGTCCTAAGCTAATTTATTCCTAATAATGATTTAAGAAAATATCATTTTTCTTAAATACCCAGTTTTACAGTTGAGGAAATTGATGCCCAGAGACATAGTGCGTCCTTCACTAAAATCATCAGATATTGGTTAAAAAGAGATTCAAACTCAGGTCTGTTTGATGCCAAAGCTTGTGTTCCAGCCACTAAGCAAATAGCTTCAGAATTCTGCTAGCTGTTGGATAAGCAGGCAAACTCACTGGGGAAAAGTACCTGCATGTCTTTATCTAGTGGCAGGAGGAGAAGGGGGTAACAGATAATGAGACGGTTGGAAGACATCACTGACTCAACGGACATGAGTTTGAGCAAACTCTGGGAGCTAGAGTTTGAGCAAACTCTGGGAGCTAGTGAAGGACAGGGATGCCTGGCATGCTGCAGTCCATGGGGTGGCAAAGAGTCAGATACAACTTAGCAACTCAACAACAACAAGGAGAAAGAAAACAGCCATGATCTTTGCATTGTTTCAACTTCATGATTTTGGGGTCATGTCTTTTTTATATAATTATGTGTTCTCACATAGAATGTGATACAGTAAACACTCAATAAGGCACTAGTTCCTCAACTTTGATGGGTATCAGAATCATCTGGAAAGATACTGAAGCATACAAAGCCCAGGCTTGCTCAAATAGGATGGAGTCAAGGTCTTTATATTCTCATCAAATTCTTCATGTGACTCTGCTACTCACCAGAGTTTAAGAACCACTATGATGAGGTATTACTCAGCACATCACTTATGCAAGTTGTATTAGTTCAAGAAAGTTATGCAAGATTGCAAGTAAAATAAATAGTGGTAAATAAAGAACTACATATAGATATGCATATTCAAATATTACACTAGGCTTTCTTAAATTGTGCTCTATGGGACACAAGTTTTGGGAGCAGTTAATATATGTTCTGTGGCTAAAATGCATGGCTGATACATTTGAGAGATGCTACAATCCAGACCTGTTTTCTGAATCTTGGTAGTTCTTAATAGCATATAAAAAGCTTCAAGAAATCCTAAAATAATAAAAATTAACTAAATAAACTTACTTTCTTAACTTACGTAAACTTAACAGTAACCAAAGTTATTTAAACTTATAAAGTTTAAAATGCTCCCCAACCTTTCTGCCACCAGTCTTTACTGAAGGTCTATTAACATCCCCAGGACACCAGTTTGAGAAGCATCAGTGTAATAATTTAAAGACAAATGAAATACTACTTAAGAATAACCCCCCTTTTTTAAAGATATGTGGTCCTTCTCATTATACATTGACATAAAAACGTAATGGAGTAATGAAATATTAGCAAATAGAAAGTTCATAATAAAGGGACATATTAAAAGAATAAAAATAAATATTTTACTGAGATGTGTAGTTGTGATGCAGTAACAGAATGCATAAGAGAGAAGACGATAGTGAGATATGTACCTTCCAAGCTTTTAATGAGATTCATGAAGAGTTCTATGCAATAAGATGTATATGTTAAAAATCTGTAATGAAGTGAATATGTGAGATGGTTTAATGAGCTGTCTCAGGAAGTGTCCTGTAAGATGGGCATCCTTCAGGGCTGAAATGAGATGGGTGAAAGGAAAAGTGTAATGAGCTGGTCACACAAAGGAGAGGCTGTATAATTAGATGTATAAAAGAAGGAAGGGAGAGTATATAAATTTTCCAAATATGTAAGATATAATGGGAACGAGGTTTTAATGTAGTAAGATGCAGAAATGAAATGACAATGAGATACAAAAGTGGAATGGTGTAATGAGATATGTAAGGACTGTGTAATGAGATGTGCATGTTTAAGGGGTATAATGAGATGCAAGATGGGAAAGGTGTAATGAGATGAGCGCGTTAAAAAATCTAATGAGGGGCATGAAGGAAATGATGTCAGGTCACATGAAAATTGAAGAAAGTAATGAGATGTGCATTTTAAGGACTGTAATAAAATGGATAAAAGAAACTAAGGAGAATGAAGAGATGGAGAAGTCAAATCCTATTATTATAATGTGAAAGGAACAAAAAGTAATGTGAGGAAGTGGTCACACCCACCATTTCTAAGACCATATTCTTCCATATATTTATTTTGAGCTGACAAGTATTTTTACTGGCCAACCACATACTAAGCACTTTCTATGGCAATGTAAATGTATACGTGATTCCTGTCCTCAAGGGCCCACAGAGACATACAGGTGTATACAAATAAAGCAGTATGTCATAATTATTAATTTCAAATATTATGAAAGTTAATCACAATTATTTTGGATCAGAATATTTTACATATCTTCAGAATCAAATGTCCCCTTGTGGTCCCTTCAAGTTTATAATTCTACTATTATTCATTTCTCCATTCCTTGATCCCTGGGTTTTCTCGCTATACTATTAAGATCTATTTAGGTAAGAATAGATATTAACATATTTTTGTCTCATTCATATATCTCATCCTCAAAGTAGACTATTCTGTTCTAATCTCTCTTCAGCTTAAAAACAAAATGGAACTTTTACAATACTTTATACTTATGGACTGTATCACTATACATCATAGTCTGGTGCGTAATGGATAGTTATTATCTTCCTGTGTGCTCCACCTTGTCAGTGCTAGATCTAATTCAACTTTCTTTTACCCACTGGGACTAAACCTTTCGCACAGTAGGTGCTTATTCAGTAAACTTGAGTGAATGCACAATTAGGCAGACTCTATTCATGAAGATATAAAAAACAGATTCTTAAGATCGGTCCATTACATTACATCGAAGTTATAATCAACCCACTTGGAGAGAAGCCTCTCTCACAAAATCAGAATTATTCAATATGAAAGAAATACTTTCATATGAGTTTGCTGAGGGGGTTTGGCTTTACCGTAAAGACACTGACCCCTGTATCAGCATGCCCTACCTTGTTTTTCACCAGACATCTGTTTGCTTCATTTACAAGCACTTCAGTGTTTTCAAGAACTCAAGTGCTGTTTTAATCAGTCTTGGAAGGAAATCACAGAGCGATTCATTACTGAACTCATCAACCTGAGGAACCATTGTTTCAGATGTCATACTTGAGTGTTCTTCATTACAAGATGGCCTTCACATGATAACAAGCCCAGACGGAACTACATTGATCTAACTTTTTATTTTAATATGTCCTATATCTAACTAACCTGGGAGGCTGGCCGTGGCAAGAAAATCCCGTTCAATTATTTACAAACTGCATGCAGCTGTGAGGTGCATGTTGCAGTAATCCCAATCATTTATATAGGATTTCCACCCCCACAGACCATGTATATGATGAAATAACATTCATAAGTGGCCAAAGCCCCAGAGACAGCTACAGATCACAACACATTAAGCCTATATTTGTTTTCAATTGGATGAAAAAAATTCATCTTCACTCCATCAGTACATGGACCTGTTTTCTCTTGCTGATTCTCTCAGCAGAAACACGCTGGCTAGCTTTGGTATTCATGACTTCAGCATTCCTCTAAAAATCTAGGTATTGTTTTTCCAATTGTTCTCAGTTTTTCCTCTCTACCCTCATTCTCCTTGACCTTTCTGTTAATACTGATGACATTTGTCAAATGCTTCTCCAACCAACCTTTTCCTTTGCAGGCCATTTCTCTCTCACTCTGGACGGATCGATCCTCTCTGTCCCTACCATAGAGTGGTGTATTTCCTCCCATTGCATTGAAGAGCAGCTGCAGCATTGTAAGTTCTGTGACCTATACTTAGACTCCCATGCTCATTTTGCTCTCCCCGTCCGACCTTGACCCACTGCATTATCCCAGGCATCCCTAGAGATGTACATTCTGACTACTTTGGTACCTCATGTAAATAGCGTTATCTCCACTATGAGTATAGATGATATTCCATCGCTTCACTTGCAACCAATCAATGGGCCTGATCCACATAAACAAGGAGCCATCTTGGCTGACCTGCTCTCCAAACCCTAAGTCCATTAGCTTGTGGGTTTTAGAAAATAATTTCATTCTAGGAGCAAGTAGGGTCAGTTTAATTCAGACTCCTGCCACACCTAGATCTCTAGGTGCTTGTCATCTCACTCTTCATAAAGGATAGTCATTTATGGAGCATCCTTTAGATAGAACAACAAGTTTAGCTTTCTGACTGCCCAATTTCAAACTTTGACCCCTATGTTAATGACCAGATGTCTGCCACATTTTCAATATACTATCACTACTTTTACTGCAGCTGTGATTACTGATGTCTTATCACATGTCCCTTGTACAAGCTCATTACTTAGTAATTTGCCTAGTTTCCAGTTCCTCAAGGAATGGAACTCTGACCTTGAACCCTTAGAATCAGCTGAAAACACTTGTTAATGCTGTTTGCTATATATATATATGTACATATATATTTTTAAAACTTGTATTGGAGTATAGTTTCAGATGTGCAAAAAAAGAATCAGTTATACATATATATATCCACTCTTTTTCTAGATTATTTTCCCATATAGGCCATTACAGAGTATTGAGTAGAGTTCCCTGTCCTATACAATAGGTCCCTATTAGTTATCTGTTATATATAGGAGTGTGTATATGTTGCTATGTATTTTAAATACCACAGTGTTATGTGTCCCTGTGCTAGTCCTTTGCTAAGATACCCTGTTCTTCCTGGAAAGTTTTTAAAACCAATTAAAAAATATTTTCAGAGAAGTTCATCTGGAGAAAATCATTGTTGAAACTTGAATTAATGGCTTGAAAAATCAAGTGATGAAACACAAAAGGAAAAGACAAAGAATTATAAATCTTATGGGGAAAATAAGATACCCTCAAAAGAGATACAGGACAATGACTATATCAACAATATGTGTCCCAGGAATAAATGGGGTAACAGATGGAAGGAATGCAATAATTAAATAATTATAGAAAAAAATTTCCCCTGAGCTAAATATAGAATGAAATAGTATATATTTTAAAGGCTAGAAAGTAGAGTTAAACTTTTATCTTCATTTAAATGTTTCAAATCCCTAAGAAATGGATAGAACAGAGTATTTTAAACTGTTAAAGTGCTGTACTCAATATACGAGCAAATTTGGAAAACTCAGCAGTGACCACGGGACTGAAAAAGGTCAGTTTTCATTCCAATCCCAAAGAAGGGCAATGCTAAAGAATATTCAAACTACCACACAATTTCACTCATTTCACATGCTAGCAAGGTAATGCTCAAAATCCTTCAAACTAGGATTCAGCAGTACGTGAACCGAGAACTTCCAGAGGTACAAGCTGGATTTAGCAAAGGCAGAGGAACCAGAGATCAAATTGGAAGCATCCATGGATCACAGAAAAAAACAAAAGAATTACAGAAAAATATCTACTTCTGCTTCATTGTCTACACTAAAGCCTTTAACTGTGTGGATCAAAACAAACTGTTGAAAATTCTTAAAGAGATGGACATACCAGACCACCTGACCTGCCTCCTGAGAGACTTGAATGCACGTCAAGAAGCAACAGTTAGAACTGGACATGGAACAACAGGCTGGTTCCAAATTGGGAAAGAAGTACATCAAGGCTGTATATTGTCACCCTGCTTATTTAACTTATATGCAGAGTACATCATGCAAAATGCCACGCTGGATGAAGCACAAGCTGGAGTCAAGATTGCCGGGAGAAATGTCAATAACCTCAGATATGCAGATGACACCACCTTTATGGTAGAAAGCGAAGAGGAACTGAAGAGCTTCTTGATGAAAGTGAAAGAGGAGAGTGAAAAAGTTGGCTTAAAAATCAACATTCAGAAAACTAAGATCATGGCATCTGGTCCCATCACTTCATGGCAAATGGGGAAACAATGGAAAGAATGACAGACTTTAGTTTTGGGGGCTCCAAAATCACTGCAGATGGTGACTGCAGCAATGAAATTAAAAGACACTTGCTCCTTGGAAGAAGAGCTATGACCAACCTAGACAGCATATTAAAAAGCAGAGACTTTACTTTGCTGACAAAGGTCCATATAGTCAAGGCTATGGTTTTCCCAGTAGTCATGTATGGATGTGAGGATTGGACCATAAAGAAGGCTGAGTACTGAAGACTTGATGCTTTTGAACTGTGGTGTTGGAGAAGACTCTTGAGAGTCCCTTGGACTTGCAAGGAGATCCAACCAGTCCATCCTAAAGGAAATCCGTCCTGAATATTCATTGGAAGGACTGATACTGAAGCTCCAATACTTTGGCCACCTGATGCGAAGAGCTGACTCATTGGAAAAGACCCTGATGCTGGCAAAGATTGAAGGTAGGAAAAGGGGACAACAGAGGATGAGATGGTTGGATGGTATCACTCACTCAGTGGTCATGAGTTTGAGCAAGCTCTGGGGGATGGTAAAGGACAGGAAGCCTGGCCTGTTGCAGTTCATGTGGCGGCAAAGAGTCAAACACGACTGAGTGACTGAACAACAAAACTTGCTAAAGATACTTAACATATACCAAAACACGAATGTTATAGACTGTGATCAGATGCCTATTTGCTGTATGGACAAATTCCACTTTGTTCTTCCATCGTGTTTCTAGGGGTGTACACCTACATAGTATACATACATTTTCACGCTACATATGGGCAAATTTCTGTAGCTCAATATTATGATGCTCTCTTGCCCATAGATTTAAGCCCTGTTCTTGAATACCAGTCATTTTTTCCCCATAAATCTTTCTTATTTTTTAATTAGTTCATAGCCTGAACAGGTGTAGGAGATATACTGTTTATCAAATCTTTTATTAGAGAAAGAAAATGTGAACAATTCTAAACCAATGTGAACTATAACCAACAGTAGCAAATAATATCTAATTTTTGCTACTTAGAAAAGACAATTAAAATACTAGAAAAATAGCATGTACTTTATGAAGACAGTAATTGTTATAATTGTGCAATCTAGTTGCAGTATTTGGGAGGGCTTACACACTGTTTGGCTTCCCTGGTAGCTCAGCGGTAAAGAATCCGCCTGCCCGTGCAGGAGACATGGGTTCGATCTTTGAATAGGGAAGATCCCGTGAAGAAGGAAATGGCAACCCACTTCAGTATTCTTGCCTGGGAAATTCCATGGTCAGAGGAGCCTGGTGGTCTGTAGTCCACAGGGTCACAAAAGCATCTGACATGACTTAGCAACTAAACAACAACAATATACTGTTTAAATCTAGAAATTGCTAACTTGGCATGTTAAAATGTAAAGGTAAATACCTAAAAGATAGAAGCAGAATATTTAACTTCCAAACTAGTATAGGAATATTTTAAGATGAAAACGACAAAGATATTAATTTATTGAAAAGAATAAGAAGAGAAAAAATACAGAAAACATAAGATGATATGGTAGAAATTAATCCAAGCAAATAGGTCATCGTGGTAAATGTACAACAGTGAAAGTGAAAATGGCTCAGTAGTGTCCAACTCTTTGTGACCTCATGGACTATACAGTGCATGGAGTTCTCCAGGCCAGAATACTGGAGTGTGTAGCCTTTCCTTTCTCCAGGGGATCTTCCCAACCCAGGTATTGAATCCAGGTCTCCCGCATTGCAGGTGGATTCTTTACCAGCTGAGCCACAAGTGAAGCCCAAACCGTCAGGTAAAAGATAATTTTCAGATTGAGTAAAAATCCTACAAAATCTAGCTAATGCTATTTATAAGGGAATGAAAGAAAGATTGAACTAGATGAGATGAAATCAATATATGCCAGACAAATACTATTCAGAGAAAACCGGTAATAGTAGTCTCAGATAAAGTAGATTCCATGGCAAAAAAAAAAAAAAGTATTATGAAGATAAATAGGATCACTGCATCTTGGTGAAATATTCACTCATCAGGAAGATATAGTGACTCTAAAATTGTATATACTAAAGTATATAAAAATTTTACAAAATCACAAGAAAACATTAAATACACCATCATAGGAAATGATTAAACCATTTCTTTCATTAACTGATGTATAGAGGAGCCCCAAATTAGTAAAAGTGCAGATGCTTTAAACTACAAGATTAATAAGCTTGACCTAAGGGTATTGACACATGCTGGTATTGCATCCTTGACAACTTTGATGACAAGGTTTCAGTGGAAGCTAAACCCAACTCTCTGAGCTCTACATACTCTTGTGACTCTGAATCATCTTGTAGGAGATGGTACCTGTCGTTCAGTCCGTCTGCTGTGCTACATACTGTGGAGTTTCATTTCCTTGTGTGTGTGTGTGTGTGTTTTGCATGCTTATTTGGTAGCCAGCATTCATCCCAACTGCTTTTTCTCCTGGTTTTCAGGGACAGGGACAGGAAGTGTGGCAAGTGTATTAATTCCCTTGCCCTAATATTTCTAGCTTAGATTCTACAATGAGAAGCATTCTGTGATATTTTGAAGATAGTTGAAGCAGAAGACTTTACTGCTTTGGAGATGGTGGCGTGGGGGCTTTAGCAGATAGCAGAGGTAAAAGGGAAAAACACTCTGGTCTTGGAAAATTCCTCTATTACAAGATTACTACTACTACTACTACTACTACTACTACTACTACTACTACGTCGCTTCAGTCGCGTCCGACTCTGTGCGACCCCATAGACGGCAGCCCACCAGGCTCTGCCGTTCCTGGGATTCTCCAGGCAAGAACACTGGAGTGGGTTGCCATTTCCTTCTCCATAGGAATGGCCATGGAGAAGAAATGCATAGAGCAAGGTATGGGGAAATAGCAGCCCATATGGAGTCTTCATGATGGGCTTTCCTGGTGGCTCAGTGGTAGAGGATCTGCTTGCCAGTGCAGGAGATAAAGGTTTGACCCCTGGGTCTGGAAGATCCCCTGGAGAAGGAAATGGCAGCCCATTCCAGTATTCTTGCCTGGAAAATCCCATGGACAGAGGACCCTGGTGGCCTCTAGTCCATGGGGTTGCAAAAAGAGTCAGACACAACTTAGTGACTAAATAACAATGCAGCAATGCAGTCTTCATTACTTAGACCCGATTGATGAAATTATTGGCCATTAGTGACTAAACTCAATCTTCAGCGACTTAGCAGCAGCAGCAGCCAACTAAAGAATGTCACGTGCAATCCAGTGATGGCCATCTACAAGGATTAAGTCACTAGCCACTGGATTTGCTGACCTTCAACACACCCTGCAAGAATTCAGGTCGGAGATCAGGAATGAGGCACTCTGTGCTCTGGGAAAACTGGTAGAATAGACCTTTAGATAGTTATATTTTTAAGAGAAAATTTAACGAACCCCAACTCTTGCATCTTCTCACACTTAGAAAAGCAGTGAAACCTTTAACTAAGATATCTGTTCCTCTTGAGTAGAAAAAACCAACAGCCTTCTACCAAGATGTGTGCTTGGTTTCATGTACTTCCTTTGTCAAAATCACATAGTTCTTGACCTCTCCCCTCACCTCCTTGTAATAGTTTCTCAGAGCTCTAGGAGAGGCTATCTCCTGGGCTATATATAGTTCATCAAGACACAGAATAAACTTGACTCATAGCTTTTGCACATTTGCTTTTCATGTTTGTTTTTGTCAACAGTTTTAGTGATCATGAAGGGACCCAGAGCAGACTTCTCTTCTTCACCTGAACTTTACGGGGATCTAGAGCCTTGGTACCATCAGAGCCCCTTGTGCCCATCAGCCTCCTTGGTGAGTCTCTCCTGATACTGGATCTCTTACTTTTGGTTGAAGATCCACAGTTTGTTCAGAGGTTGATAAACTTTTTCACTATGAGGAGTATGTTGTCCTTGCACTTAGGTTCAAGAAGAGCTACCTATATATTCCTCAGGTAAAAGACACTGAGGTTACCCCCAATTGAGAAATACTGGGATGATTTTGTTCAGTTGAGAGATCCTGAATGTTTCCTCTTGAGCTAATTGTTACAACAATTTAGTAAGATATACTTTTATAAGCAAAACTGAAACATTTATCATTTCTCTCCTACTTGATCCCTCTAGAAATTGAAAATAAGAATCATAGATTCCCAGAAGCCTTATCAGGTGAATAAGGAAGGTCATCTCCTGATAGGTGCAGGAATCACAAGATTTGGGGGACCTCAAGAAGAGAGGAATTCACCCAAATCTATCGACACTGCAGGTAAAATCTGATGGCAAATCTTTGATGTCACTTCCCTGGTCTTGAGAGACCTGTTAAAATTTTAATCTGAGATTTCTTATGAAAAGTTCCAGCAAAGCCTATTTTAAAAAGTCCATATGATCAGTTATATAATCTAGGTTTATTGCAACCAGACTTAAATTATACAAATTAGTCTTAATTTGGCTATATCTGGTAGAATTGAGGATCATTTTAAGATGTTTCAGTGGATGTTGGGTTCTAGTGCTGTATTTACTGCCAAAGATTCACTTCCCAGATAGTTCCTTGTTGCTATGTTACATTATTGTAAAGTCTAATTGAGTTATTAAAAGGACATTCAACTTGTTTTCTCAAGCTTATTACAATAATCTATCCTTAAATGAAGATCAGATGTCTCGTGACCTACAATCAGAAAATCATGTAGGCTGGGAAATACACTGTTTAAATAACTCACTCAAGCCTAGATGGAAAGGCCCTTACTAAGTACTCTTAACTAGGTCCTGTGCAGCAAAACTAAGAGGAATTGACTCTTAGATTTATATTTGCCACTTAAAAAGGGCCCCTGAACCAGACCAGTCTACATAGTGGACTGCTGACCTCAAAGTCACGTGAAACTACACCCACATCAAGATGAGAAGGTGATGGCACCAGAGGCAGACAGCTATCCCAAGAGGCTGGACCTGACCCACCTGATTATTTATAGTATTTTCTTGATTTCTTGGACTTTTGCAAAAATCAAATGTTTTCCTGTCATGAGTATGACCCTATGCATAGTTTGGAAATCAATACAATTGTTGGGTTTATAGTAAATTATCTAAGTCTGTCTCTTCTGGGTTACCTTGGTAGATTTCTCCATGCCAAGGCCCTAATAGGATGGCCCTTCGGAAATTTATTGTAGAAGAAAGAAGTTGTATTTGTACTCAGGCCACAGTTGATATTATTAGATGTGGTACCCTCACTTGGCCAATCAATCACACTTGCTCTGACCATGACTGTAAATAAGAATTTTATTTAAAGTTATCAGACCAATGAGCTAATAAACATTTTAGTAAAAAAATATAACCTCCATCACCTATGGGATGGGTTTATATGGCTTAACACTAGGCTCTGATTATTTAAGTTTAAAAGCACTTATGTTGGAAACAGTTAAGCCATGCTAAGAATAATCAGCCTAATAACACTAGGAACTTGGGCTGGTTGCCTTATGAACAATGCCATTATATCATTAGCTTTTAAGACAGCAATTGGTACAGAACAGACGTGGTTAAATGACCTGCGGATATATACTGGGCCTAATGAAAGTCCTTGGCTAAATTCTTTCTTATGACCTTACTAGATCTAGTAGGTATATTACTGTACTCTGCCTATTTTACAAGATAGTTGTTTCTTGCATTACCAAATGTGTGACTGAGTCTCCAATAAAAAATACTGATGACTGAGTGACATGAAATGATCCATTCAAATATATAGTTCTTTGAGATCAATGATTGTTATAGTGTAATTCTAGGTAGGGGAAGAAGCAACAAGAGGAGATTTTTTTCTTGGACTATAACAGACTATAATAAGACAGATAATCCAAAGAGTTTTGTCTACTGTTAATGGGACCTAGTCCAGCAATAGCACATTGAGTAGCTTATCAGTGATATTCTGGTCTAGGAATAAGCATTCCTAGCACCATGGGACAAAATGGTCATGAAATGCCTCCCAAACCTTGGTTGAATTTATGACTATTAGGAGGCACTACCAGTGAAAGGATGTCACTTGCTACCTGGTCCTACAAGAATTGAGTCATGAGCCACTGTGTGGCTAACCTTCAACATACCCTGAAAGGAATTTGGAGTGGAAATCAGGAATGAGGTACTCTGTGCCCTAGAAAAACTGTCAGGTCTTTAGAGAGTTAAACTTTTCAGGAGAAAACTTAATGAACCCTAATTCTTACATCTTCCCAAACGTAATGGTTTTAGTGCTTTTCTAAAATATCTTTCCCTCATGACTAGCAGCAACCTTTTACCAGGATGTGTGCTTGGTTGCTGGAGAAGGCAATGGCACCCCACTCCAGTCCTCTTGCCTGGAAAATCCCATGGATGGAGGAGCCTGGTAGTCTGCAGTCCATGGGGTCGCTGGGAGTCAGACACGACTGAGCGACTTCACTTTCACTTTTCCCTTTCATGCACTGGAGAAGGAAATGGCAACCCACTCCAGTGTTCTTGCCTGGAGAATCCCAGGGACGGGGGAGCCTGGTGGGCGGCCGTCTCTGGGGTCGCACAGAGTCGGACACCACTGAAGCGACTTAGCAGCAGCAGCAGCAGTGCTTGGTTGCACCTACCCCTGCCTGAGCCAGAAATCAGATAGATACTGACCTCCCTCCTTACCTCTTCAGAACAGCTTCTCAGAGCTATCTGAGAGGCTGCTTTCTGGGCCATCATCCTCTGCTGCTGCTGCTGCTAAGTCGTTTCAGTCGTGTCCGACTCTGTGCGACCCCATAGATGATAGCCTGCTAGGCTCCCCCATCCCTGGGATTCTCCAGGGAAGAACACTGGAGTGGGTTGCCACTTCCTTCTCCAGCGATCATCCTCAGTAAGACACAAACTCAACTCACAGCGTTTATGTTGTGTGGCTTTTCAGTCAACTGTGCTTACAAACATACAACTGCAAACGATTTGACAATACATACACATCTCTACAAGCATACCTGCATCATGCATGAAAACTGAACATAATACTGGGCCTAGAAATAAGTCTCAAAAATGTCAGTGTTAATATATATCAGCTCTCTGACCAAAATGCACCTCGTTAGAAATTAATAAAAATAATCAAAAAAGATTATAACTAGACATTTCAAATAATCTCTTTCCAAATACAAGGTCCAAGAAAAAAATCATAATGGAACTTATAAAGTAATGAGTAAGTATGAATAGACTATATGTAAAAATATGTAGGATGAAGCCACAATGTTATTGTGCTGGGGTCACCAAGACAACTCTCCAATTCAGTAATGTGCTAGGAAGACTCAGCAGATTCACCATATAGTCATACTCATGGTGATGATTTATTACAGCAAAAGTGTACTGAGCACAGTCAACAGAGGCAAAGAGCACATGGGGTTAAGTTTGGGAGAAGCCAAGAGCAAGTTTCCAATAGCCCTTTCTCAGTGGAATCACACAGGATGCACTTAATTCAGCCAGTGAGGACTTTTGACAACACAAAAGAAATGTTGCCAACTAGGAATCTCATTAGAGCCTCAATGACAGGGGTTTTAATTGGGAACTGATCACATAGGTACCCTTTGCCTGGTAAGTATTCCAGGCAAATTCCAGACTCCCATGATGAAAGAAGATGTTCAGAGTAAACCACATTGCTTTTACAGTATGGCACAGTGGCACTCTTGTCAAAATATAGTGGGAACCCTCCCAAAATTCAAGTCACTACATACCAGCAAAGGTCCAACCTTATAAGAAAGCCTTTCAGAGAACATTAGTCAGGCCTGCTCTGGTATTTTCTTTTTTCAGTTACTTAATTGGAGAATAAATACATCATCTTAAATGCCTACATTAAAATAAAAGTCATCCAAAAGAAGAAATTAGAATATGGTAGAATTATCCTTAAAAAAAATACATAGAATGAAACAGTGAAGAAAAGATTAATAGTAAAACTGTGGGCAGAGGAGCCTGGAGGGCCACAGTCCATGGGGTTGCAAAGAGTCGGACACAGCTGAGCACACACACAATGACAACAAAATTAACTAAGCTTAAATTTGATTCCATGAAGAATATGGATAAAAATTAGCTGGAAAGATATTTGTTTCTCTGTCCACCCCTTTTTTCCTATGAGTAAGAATGAAAATGGAAATGCAACTATAGTTAGGATATTTAAATGGTAATAAAACCAAATGAATAATTTTATATAAGTAAATTGTAGTGATCAAATAACAATTCCTTGACTTGAGATCCATATCTGTTGTCCTTAGACTCTGGAAGGGCTCTATGATAATTTGGCCAATAGAATATGGAGAAATGATTGTGTGTTATTTTTCTGCACCCAGGCTTCAAGAGACTGACAGCGTCCATTTCCTGTCTCTTGGAACATTCATACCTGGAACCAACCTATCTTGCTTTATTGAATCCAAGCAATTCTGTCGCAGTACCCACATAGAGAATAATGGATGCCTGAATCCAATGGCCCAACTCAGGTTCCAGCAAAGAGCTTACCAGCCACATGAGTGAGCCATCTTGGAGGTGGACCATTCAGCTTCAGGTAGCCTCCCCAGCTAATGCCATGTGGAGCAGGCATTTAACTAAATTCAACCCAAATTGCAGATTAGTGAGCACAATAAATGATTGTGTAATTTTAATCCATTAGGTTTTGGGATGGTTTGTTACACAGCAGTTATGGAAGATTACAGAATTTGATCAAGTTGACAACTCCATAGAAAAATAGAATTTTTCAAAAGTTATTCAAGATGAAGTAGGAAGCCAGAATAGTCCAAATACTATCAAATCAAATCAAGAGGAGTAAAATGGCAGAGGAGGAGGAGGACATCGAGTTCAATTCTCACCATAAATGTATCAAGAATACATCTAAAAGTGGAACAACTCTCACAAAGTAGCTGCTGAACTCTAGCAGAGAACCTCAGACACCTAAAAGGGTAAGAAAGGTTCCCAGAATAAGCAGGTAGGACCAAAGTAAGAAGGGAAAAAGAAGAGGAAAGGATGCAGGAAGGGACTTGTGCTCCTGGGGAGCAGCTCAAGGAGAGGAGAGGTTCCCACATCTGTGGAAGATCCCTCAGTGGTAGGGAGATCAGCTGGGACAGAAAGAGGGCTCAGAGGCTCAGAGGAGAGTGCAGCAACCCGTCTGTGGCAGGCAAGACAGAGTGAGACCTACACAGATGGTCCATGCAGTGCCCTGTGTGCCCCACCCTGAGATGTGTGTCAGGGGCTGGGTGCTGGAATGTACGGTTTGGAGAGCAAATTCAGGGAGAGGGTTGCCGTTGGGTGTAAGGAGACAGCCAGAGGGAATAAGAGTGAGGAGCTCTGCAACCGGTGATGACTGTGCAGAAAGCTCCCTTTGTGCCCCCTCCCTGATAGGCCAGCCTCAGCAACAGTGCCCGTGAGTGGTCCACATGCGGAGGTAGGGTTGAAACCACAGCTGAGCCCCAGGGGCCATGCAACCTAAGAAAGAAGAGCTGAAATCTGTCCTCATGGCTGTGCAAACTACAGATTTACATCCCCTCAACTGGCTTTTTAAACTCTGAGCCTGAAGAACATCTAAACGAACAAGTGCTTCCACGGCCAAGATGGGTCAAGCTTTAGCAGCTGTGGACTTCGTGGGCACATACACACATGGCTTGGGTCAGGCCAGAGTCTGAGTTGCCCCCGTTGTACCTACAGTGGGTCCAGATCCATGATCAGTGTGATCCTGGGACCTGACTTCAGTGCATCTATACTGGTGGCCCGATGAAAATAAGGCCAGAGAGACACCAGGGCCAGTTGACTGTACACCCACAGTTAAGGTGAGGCTGACAGCAGTGCTAACTGTGTAGTCTGAGAGTTCACACAATTGGTGGAAGGTGACACAACAGAGCACACCCACAGGTGAAAGCTCCGGAGGAGAAAGACTCAGTGACTTCTCTCCCAGTGGGAGAGCTCCAATCCCACCTACCCACACCCACAGACCAGAAACACAGCTAAGAAACAATCTGGGTGCCTCGAATCCAACAACCAGAGAGCAGACCTCATGCTTGACAGGGCAGTTCCAACTACAGAGCAAAGAGGAGGCCCTACTCAATATCTAGTGCAGGCTCTGGTCACCACAATATCAGTTACACCACCTATCAAGGGGATAATGATCAGCATACATCAAGGAAAGAGGTGGCATACATATGTGCTAAAAACAGCCCTCACACGAAAAAGTATTAAACCCATGCAGGCTACTCAGGGACATTCCCACATAACCATAGCCATCCAAGACAGTCTGAGGGACTGGCAGCAGGAGTAAGAACTCCCAGGGCACTTAGCTTTGAACGCCAGTGAGGCTTGAGTGCAGGGGCTGTAAAGGGCTGGGGGAAAGAGAGACTGCACTCTTGGAGGACACACATAAGGTCTCTTGTGCATTGGGACTGAGCACAAAGCAGTGCCTCCATAGGAACCAGAGACAGACCCACCTAGGGTTCTTGGAGGGTCTCCTGGGGAGGAAAGGGTTGACTGTAGCTCACTGTGGAGTCAAAGAATCTGGTAGCAGGGAATATTGATCAGCAAGAGCTCTCCTAGAGCTTCCCATTTAGGCACCAATGCCTAACCCCACCCAACAACCTCCAGTGCTGGAAAGCCTCAGACCAAACAACCAACATGATAGGAACACAGCCCCACCCATCAGAAAACAGGCTGCCTAAGGTTATACTGAACTCACAGCCCCCTCAAAACACAGCCTTTGATAGCCCTGCACACTAGAGGAATAAGACCCAGCTCCACACACCAGAGGGCAGGCATCAGTCCCTCCTATACAAGTCCCTTGACTAACCTCACCCACCAAGGTGCAGAGACCAGAAGCAAGAGGAACTATGATCCTACAGCCTGTGGAAAGGAGAGACCAAAAACACAGGAAGTCAAAAGACAAAATGAGACATAAATATACATTGCATAAAAATCTACAAGAACAGCTAAATGAAGAGGAGATAGGTACTCTACCTGAAAAAGAATTCAGAATAATGCTAGTAAAGATGATTCAAAATCATGGAAAAAGAATGGAGGCACAGACTGAGAATATACAAGAAATGACCTTAAATTTAAGTTGATTAAATGCTCCAACCATAAAACAAGATTGGATGAATGGATACAAAAACAACTCTAGCCATTTTTATTCAACATGGTTTTGGAAATTCTAGCCATGGGAATCAGGGAAGAAGAAATAAAAGGAATCCAAATTGGAAAAGAAGTAGTAAAATTATCAGTGTTTGTATATAACCTGATCATATACATAGAAAATCCTACAGGTGCTACTAGAAAGCTACTGAGCTCATCAGTGAATTTGGTGAAGTTTCAGGATACAAAATTAATACACAGACATATTTTGCATTCCTATACACTAACACCAAAAGATTAAAAAGAGAAATTAAGGAAACACTCTCATTCACCATCACACCAAAAAGGATAAAATATCTAGGAATAAATCTACCTAAGGAGGCAAACTTTCTGGTAGTCCAGTGGCTAAGACACCATGCTCCCAATGCAGGGGACCCAGGTTTAATCCATGGTCAGAGAACTAGATCCCACATGCCACAACTAAGTTCTGGAATTTCCCTGTACCTCATACAGTAAAGAATCTGCTTGTGATGCAGGAGACCCAGGTTCGACCCCTGGGTCAGGAAGATCCTCTGGAGAAGGGACTGGCAACCCACTCTAGTATTCTTGCCTGGAGAATCCCATGGACAGAGGAGCCTGGTGGGCTACAGTCCATGGGGTCACAAAGAGTCAGACACAACTGTGACTAAGCACACACAAGGAGGCAAAAGGCCTGTGCTCAGAAAACTATAAGAGGCTGATGAAAGAATTCAAAGATGACAGAAACAGTTGGAGAGATGCAACATGTTCTTGGATTGAAAGTTATGAATGTTGTCAAACTGCCTATACTATCCAAAGCTATCTACATATTCAACCAACCCCTTTAAAATCACCAATGGCATTTTTCACAAAATTAGAAGAAAAAAGTTCACAATGTGTATGGAAACACAAAAGATCTGAATAGCTAAAGGAATCTTGAGAAAGAAAAGCAGAGCTGGAGGAATCAGCCCCCTGACTTCAGACTATACTACAAAGTGACAATAATCAAAACTGTGTGATAATGGCACAAAAAAACACAAATATGTATCAATGGAACAGGATAGAAAGTCCAGAGATAAAACCACATACCTGTGGTCAACTAATCTTTGACAAAAGAGGGAAGAATATAAAATGGAGAAAAGACAGTCCCTTCAAAAAGCGGTGCTGGGAAAACAGGACAGCTACACCTAACAGACTGAAACTAGATCTTTAGAGAGTGTCAAAACACTCTAACACCATCTACAAAAATAAACTCAAGATGGACTAAAGACCTAAATGTAAGGCCAGACACTATGAAACGCTAAGAGAAAAATATAGGCAGAACACTCTGACATAAGTCACAGCAATATTCTTTTTTGATCCACCTCCTAAAGAAAATAAGAACAAAAATTAAAGAGAGCTAAAGAAACTTAAAAGCTTTTGCACAGCAAAAGAAACCATTAGCAAAACAAAAAGACAATCCACAGAATGGAGAAAATATTTGGGAGGGAAGCAACCAACAAGGGATTAATCTGCAAAATATACAAATAGGTCATGCAGTTCTACATAAAAAAACAAACAAACAACCCAATTGAGAAATGGGTCGAAGACATACAGATGGCCAAAATGCACATGAAAATATCCTCGGCCTCAGTAATTATTAGAGAACTGCAAATCAAAACTACAATGAAGTATCATCTCACACATGTCAGAATGATCATCATCAAAAAAATCTACAAACGATAAATGCTGGAGGTGGTGTGGTGAAAAGGGAAGCCTCCTGTTGGATTATGTACACTGTTGTTGGGAATGTACATTGGTAAGACCATTATGGAGAACAGTATGGAGGTTCCTTAAAAAACTAAATATAGTACTACCATATGACTGAGAAATTCCATTCCTCAGCATATATCCAGAGAAAACAATAACTTAAAAAGATACATGCTCCACAGTGTTCGCTGAAGGACTATTTACAGTAGCCAATGCATGGAAGTCACCTAAATGTCCATCAACAGAAGAGTGGACAAAGAGGTGGCACACATATACATGGAATATTACTCAACCCTCAAAAAGAAAAACATAATGCCATTTGTAGCAACACAGAGGTGGCACACATATACATGGAATATTACTCAACCCTCAAAAAGAAAAACATAATGCCATTTGTAGCAACACAGATGGACCTAGAGGTTGTTATACTGAGTGAAGTAAGTCAGAGAAATACAAATATGATATGATATCACATATTTTAAATTTAAAAAAAAAATAAAAGGTAACAAATGAACTTATTTATAAAACAGAGACTCACGGATGTAGAAAACAATTTATGGTTTCCATGGAGGAAGGGAAGCATACAGATGAATTGGTACACTGTGACTGACATATATACACTTCTATGTATAAAATGGATAACTAGTAAGGACTTACTATACATCACAGGGAATACTACCTCAACACTCTGTAATGAATTACATGGGAAAAGAATCTACAAAAGAGTGGATGCATGTATATGTGTAATTGATTCATTTTGCTGTACACCTGAAACTAACACAACATTGTCAATCAACTATACTCCAATAAAAATTTTAAAAAGATTTAGAAGAAGGTATTGTTGAGTAAGTTGAAATATATTTTCTAATTTTATCATAATAAAAGATTGACTTAAAAAAAGAAATCAAATCAGAAGTTTAAATTTTTTTTATAAAGAGCAAATGAAATCCAGATAGTTGTATAGAAAACTTCTACCAATAGTAGACAAATTATTCATGTTTTATAAAAACTCTCCCAGAAAATAGAAAAAGATTTTTTACTACGCATTTTATTAAGACAGTATAACTTTGATAGTAAGCCAAACTCACCATGAAAAAAAAATCATAGACTAGTATCACACATGATCATTGATACATAGTTTCAAAGAAAATATGTGCAAATCAACTAACAATGTTTATTAAAATATTAGTAAAAATTGACCAAGTTTTATTTATCCCAGAAATTTAATAATGTTTTAGAAAAGAAAATTTAGAAATATCATTCATCACATTAATATATATTAAAGTGGAAAAACCCTTCATGGGTCACAGACTTGTCATGGCAAAAGGGCTTGTATAACTCAATGAAGTTATGAGCCATGCTGTTCAGGGCCAAAGATGGATGGGTCATAGTGAAGAGTTTTGACAAAATGTGGTCCACTGGAGGAGGAAATGGCAACCACTCCAGGATTCTTGCTATGAGATCCATATGAACAGTATGAAAAGGTCAAACAATATGACACTGGAAGATGAAACCCCCAGGTTGGCAGGTGTCCAATATGCTACTGGAAAAGAGCAGAGGGAAATTACTAATACCTCCAGAAAGAATGAAGTGGCTGGGCCAAAGCAGCAACAATGCTCAGTTGTGGATGTGTCTAGTGGTGAAAGTAAAATCCCATGCTATAAACAATATTGCATAGGAACCCGAGTGTTAGGCCCATGAATCAAGGTAAATTGGAAATGGTCAATCAGGAGATGGCAAGACTGAAAATCAACATTTTAGGAATTAGTGAACTAAAATGGATGGGAATAGGTGAATATAATTCAGATGACCAGTATTATCTACTACTGTGGGCAAGAATCCCTTAGAAGAAATGGAGTAGCCCTCATAGTCAACAAAAGGGTCTGAAATGCAGTACTTGGGTGTAACCTCAAAAACGACAGAATGATCTCAGTTTGTTTCCAAGGCAAACCATTCAGCATCAAAGCAATTCAAGTCTAAGACCCAGCCTCTGATGCCAAAGAAGCTGAAGTTGTATGGTTATTTGAAGACCCACAAGAACTTCTAGAACTAACAGCAAAAAACAAACAAAATGCCATTTTCATCCAAGGGGATTGGAATGCAAAAGTAGAAATTCAAGATATACTTGGAATAACAGACACGTTTGCCCTTGGAATACAAAATGAAGCAGGGCAAAGGCTAATAGCTTTGTGAAGAGCACATGTTGGTCATAGCAACCCTTTTCCGACAACCCAAGAGACAACTCTACACATGGACCTCACTAGATGGTCAATACTGAAATCAGATTGATTATATTCTTTGCAGTCAAAGATGGAGAAACTCTATACAGTCAGCAAAAACAAGACCTCGATCTGACTGTGGCTCAGATCATGAGCTCGTTATTGTAAAACTCAGACTTAAATTGAAGAAAGTAGGGAAACCAGTAGGCCGTTCACCACTCAGTCGTGTCTGATTCTTTGTAACCCCGTGGACTATCACTCGCCAGGCTCCTCTGTCCAGGGGGTTCTCCCAGAAAGAATACTGGAGTGGGAGGCTATTTCCTCCTCCAGGGATCTTCCTGACCCAGGGATCAAATCTGTATCTCTTGCATTGGTTTGCAGATTCTTTACCACTAGTGCCAGCTGGGAAGCTCCCACTAGGCCATTCAGGTTTGACCTAAATCAAATCCCTTATGGATTATACTGTGGAGGTTATGAATAGATTCAAGGAATTAGATCAGGCTAGACAGACTACCTGAATAACTATGGATGGAGGTTCATAAAATTGTACAGGAGGTGGTGACCAAAACCATCACAAAGAAAAAGAAATGCAAGAAGGCAAAGTGGTTGTCTGAGAAGGGTGTACAAATAGCTGAAGAAAGAAGAGAAGTGAAAGACATGAAAGGGAAAGATACCCACGTGAATGCAGAATTCCAGAAAATGGCAAGAGCAATAAAAGGCCTTCTTAAATGAATAATGCAAAGAAAAGAGTAGAGATCTCTTCAAAAAAATTGAAGATATCAGGAGGACATTCCATGCAAGGATGGGCAAGATAAAGATCAGAAGAGGCAAGGACCTAACAGAAGCAGAAGAGATTAAGAAGAGGTGGCAAGAATACACTGAAGAATGATACAAAAAAGGTCTTAATGACAGGGATAACTGCGATGATGTGGTCACTCACTTAGAGCCAGACATCCTGGAGTGTGAAATCAAGTGGATCTTAGGAAGCATTACTATGGACAATGCTAGTGGAGGTGATGGAATTCCAGCTGAGCTATTTAAAATGCTAAAAGATGACACTATTAAAGAGCTAAACTCAAAATATCAGCAAATTTGGAAAATTAAAAAGTGGCATAGGACTGGAAAAGGTCAGTTTTCATCCCAATTCCAAAGAAGGGACACTCCAAAGACTGTTCTAACTACAGTGCAATTATGCTCATCTCACATGCTAGCAAAGTTATGTTCAAAATCCTTCAAGCTAGGATTTAGCAGTACGTGACTGGAGAACTCTTGATGAGCCTCTTGATGAGGGTGAAGGAGGAGAGTGAAAGAGCTGGCTTAAGACTAAATATTAAAAAAAAAACTAAAATCATGGCATCCAGCCCCATTACTACATGGCAAATAGAAGGGGAAAGTTGGAAGTAATGACCGATTTCCTCTTCTTGGGCTCCAAAATCACTGTGGACAGTGACTGCATCCATGAAATCAGAAGACAATTTCTTCTTAGCAGGAAAGACCAACCTAGACAGTGTGTTGAAAAGCAGAGACATTACTCTGCCAGCAAAGATCCATATAGTCTAGGCTATGGCCTTCGCAGTGTTCAAGTACAGTTGTGAGAGCTGGACCATAAAGAAGGCTGAACACTGAAGAACTGATGCCTTTGAACTGTGGTGCTGTGGAGAAGACTCCTGAAAGTCCCTTGGAAAGTAAGGAGATCAAACCAGTCAATCTTAAGGGTGATGAACCCTGAATATTCACTGGAAAGACTGATGCTAAGGCTGAAGCTCCAGTATTTTGGTCATCTGGTGTGAAGAGATGACTCAATGGAAAAATCCCTGATGCTGGGAAAGATTGAGGGCAGATGGAGAAGAGGGTGTCAGAGGATGAGAGATGGCTGGATGGCATCAGTGATGCAATGAACATGAACTTGGGCAAACTCTTCTGCTTGACTATGCTAAAGCCATTGACTGTGTTCATCACAGAAAACTGTGGAAAATTCTTCTTAAAGAGATAGGAATGCCAGACCACCTTACCTGTCTCCTGAGAAACATTTATGCACGTCAAGAAGCAATAGTTAGAACATAGAACAATTGACTGGTTCAAAATTGGGAAAAGATTACAACAAGGCTGTATATTGTCACCCTGCTTATTTAACTTGTTCACAGAGTACATCATGCAAAATTCCAGGTTGGAGGAATCCCGATCTGGAATCAAGATTGCCAGGAGAAATATCAACAACCTCAGATATGCAGATGATACCACTCTAATGGCAGAAAGTGAAAGGAATTAAAGAGCCTCTTGATAAGGGTGAAAGAGGAGAGTGAAAAAACTGGTTTAAAGCTCAACATTCAAAAAACTAAGATCATGACATCTGGTCCTATCACTTCATGGCAAATAGATGGGGAAAAAATGGAAACAGGGGCAGATTTTATTTTCTTATGCTCCAAAATCACTGCAGATGGTGACTGCAGTCATGAAATTAAAAGGCGCTTGCTCCTTGAAAGAAAAGCTATGACAAACCTAGACAGTGTATTAAAAAGCAGAGACATTACTTTGCCAACAAAGTTCCATATAGTCAAAGCTGTGGTTTTTCCAGTAGTCATGTATGGATGTGAGAGTTGAACCATAAAGAAGGCTGAGAGCTAAAGAATTGATGCTTTCAAATCCTGGTGCTGGAGGAGACTCCTGAGAGTCCCTTGAACTGCAAGGTGATCAAACCAGTCAATCCTAGAAGAGAAAGTGAAAGTGAAAGTCGCTCAGTTGTGTCTGGCTCTTTGTGATCCCATGGACTGTACAGAATTTTCCAGGCCAGAATACTGGAGTGGGTAGCCTTTCCCTTCTCCAGGGGATCTTCCCAACCCAAGGATTGAACCCAGATCTCCCACATTGCAGGTGGTTTCTTTACCAGCTGAGCCATAACAGAAGCCCAGGAATACTGGAGTGGGTAGCTTTCCCCTTCTCCAGGGGATCTTCCCAACCCAGGAATCAAACCGGGATCTCCTGCATTGCAGGCAGATTCTTTACCAACTGAGTCATCAGGGAACCAACCCCAAATATTCATTGGAAGGACTGATGCTGAAGCTCCAATACTTTGGCCCCCTGATGCGAAGGGCTGATTCATTGGAAAAGATTCTGTTTGTGCTGAAAGACTGAAGGCGACAGAAGAAGGCAGCAAAGGATGAGATGGTTTGATAGCATCATTGATTCAATGGATGAATTTTAACAAACTGCAAGAGATTGTGGAGGACAAGGGAACCTGGTGTGCGACAGTCCATGAGGTCACGAAGAGTCAGACATGACTCAGCGACTGAACAGCAACAAAGTAGAAAAGTGAATTTCCTTCATCTTGAGCAAAATCAAAACGATTCTGAGTATAATTCAGCATCCATTATAAAACAAACCAACCCCAAGGCAGAAAAAGGATTTCTTAACTTGAGAAAGCGTATTTATAAGATATCTAATAATTTATAAAATAAGTTTTAATTTTTAAAACCTTATTACATTGATTTAAATGTAATTGGTACATTTGGGATCAAACTTTATAATTTTCTAAATCATTTCTCTGTTCTTGAATGCCATTCATGAATAATTTTCCCCAGTAATTAGAAATGTTTTTATTATGTATGAAGTTTCTTTATGAATTGCATATTTTCAGCACTTTCTAAATTTTTAAGTTTATTAACAATTTTTTTACTTGCTAGAAACATACTTCCAAAATTGTCTTTTCATATATATATATATATATGAATATATATATGTGAATATTTTTATTCTACTGTACCAGGTCTTAGTTGCTGCATGTGGGCTCTAATTCCCTGACCAGGGATCCAACCAGGGTCCCCTGTATTGGGAGCATGGAGTCTTAACCTCTTGACCACCGGGAAGTCCCATCTTTTCAATATATATATATATAATATATAAAATATCATATATATATATTAGGTTGTTGCAAAAGTAATTATGGTTTTGCATTGCTGAACTTTGCCGTTTGATATTGGAATATATTTAATAAATGGTTATGTTATATATCATATTAATGCACATTTCTTGCTTTATGGATTTTTTCTCATGACTTATTACTTGCTGTTTTTTTTTTAATTTATTTTATAATAGGGAAATGATGTTAGACAAAAAGCACATTCGAGCGATTTTCTTATTTGAGTTCAAAATGGGTCATTAACCAGTGGAGACAACTTGCAACATCAACTATGCAATTGGCCCAAGAACTGCTAATGAATGTACAGTGCAGTGGTGGTTCAAGAAGTTTTGCAGAGGAGATGAGAGCCTTGACGATGAGGGGCACAGTGGCCGGCCACTGGAAGTTGACAAGGACTCATTGAGAGGACCATTGAAGCTGATCCTCTTACGACTATGTAAGAAATTGCTAAAGAACTCAACACTGACCATTCTATGGTCATTTGGTATTTGAAGCAAATTGGAAAGGTGAAAATGTTTGATAAGTGGGTGCCTTATGAACTGACCACAAATCAAAAACATTGTCGTTTTGAAGTGTCATCTTCTGTTATTCTACCCAACAATAACAAACCATTTCTCTATCACATTATGACATGTGATGAAAAGTAGATTTTATATTGCAACTGGTGATGAACCAGCTCAGTAGTTGGACTGAGAAGAAGCCCCAAAGCACTTTCCTAAGCCAAACATGCACCCCAAAAAGGTCATGGTCACTGTTTGGTAGTCTGC
Source organism: Giraffa tippelskirchi (assembly GCF_054371585.1). NCBI lineage: Eukaryota > Metazoa > Chordata > Mammalia > Artiodactyla > Giraffidae > Giraffa > Giraffa tippelskirchi. Next base: position 31,915,644 of record NC_137286.1, on the reverse strand, counting down.
AGCTGGTCTGAAAGCCACTACAGCTTTCTGAATCCTGGGAAAACCATTACATCTGAGAAGTATGCTCAACACATCAGTGAGATATACTGAAAACTTCAACAACTGCATCCGACACTGGTCAACAGAAAGGGCCCAATTCTTCTCCACGGTGAACCCTGACTGCATGTCACACAACCAGCGCTTCAAAAAGTTGAACAAGTTAGGCTGTGAAGTTTGGCCTCATCTGCCATATTCACCTGACCTCTCACCAGCTGACTACCATTTCAAGGATCTCAGCAAATTTTTGAAGGGAAAATGCTTCCACAGCCAGCAAGAGGCAGAAAAAGCTTTCTAAGTGTCTGTCAAACCCCAAAGCACAGATTTTTATGCTACAGGAATAAACAAACTTGTTTCTCATTGGCAAAAATGTGTTGATTGTAATGGTTCCTATTTTGATTGATAAAGATGTGTTTGAGCCTAGTCGTAATGATTCAAAATTCATGATCCAAAACTGCAATTATATTTGCACCAACCTAATAGTTTTAAATTTTCCTATAAACTTTAGCCAGGCTTCAGCAATACGTGAACCGTGAACTTGCAGATGTTCAAGCTGGCTTTAGAAAAGGCAGAGGAACCAGAGATCAAATTGCCAACATCCACTGGATCATCAAAAAAGCAAGAGAGTTCCAGAAAAACATCTATTTCTGCTTTATTGACTATGCCAAAGCCTTTGACTGTGTGGATCACAATACACTGTGGAAAATTCTGAAAGAGAAGGGAATACCAGACCACCTGACCTGCCTCTTGAGAAACCTGTATGCAGGTCAGGAAGCAACACTTAGAACTGGACATGGAACAACAGACTGGTTCCAAATAGGGAAAGGAGTACATCAAGGCTGTATATTGTCACCCTGCTTATTTAACTTATATGCAGAGTACATCATGAGAAACACTGGGCTGGAAGAAGTACAAGCTGGAATCAAGATTGCCAGGAGAAATATCAATAACCTCAGATATGCAGATGACACCACTCTTATGGCAGAAAGTGAAGAAGAACTGAAGAGCCTCTTGATGAAAGTGGAAGAGGAGAGTGAAAAGGTTGGCTTAAAGCTCAACATTCAGAAAACTAAGATCATGGCATCTGGTTCCATCACTTCATGGGAAATAGATGGGGAAACAGTGGAAACAGTGTCAGACTTTATTTTTTTGGGCTCCAAAATCACTGCAGATGGTGATTGCAGCCATGAAATAAAAAGACCTTACTCCTTGGAAGGAAAGTTATGACCAACCTAGATAGCATATTAAAAAGCAGAGACATTTCTTTGTCAACGAAGGTCCATCTAGTCAAGGCTATGGTTTTTCCAGTAGTCATGTATGGATGTGAGAGTTCGACTGTGGAAAGCTGAGCACCGAAGAATTGATGCTTTTGAACTGTGGTGTTGGAGAAGACTCTTGAGAGTCCCTTGGACTACAAGGAGATCCAACCAGTCCATCCGAAAGATTAGTCCTGGGTGTTCACTGGAAGGACTGATGTTGAAGCTGAAACTCCAATACTTTGGCCACCTCATGCGAAGAACTGACTCATTGGAAAAGACCCTGATGCTGGGAAGGATTAGGGGCAGGAGGAGAAGGGGACGACAGAGGATGAGATGGTTGGATGGCATCACTGACTCGATGGACATGAGTTTGGGTAGACTCTGAGGGTTGGTGATGGACAGGGAGGCCTGGTGTGCTGCGATTCATGGGGCCGCAGAGTCAGACATGACTGAGCGACTGAACTGATAAACTTTAGGATTTATTTCCCAGTCCAACAAAACACTACAACCTTTATTGCTAATAGGTTCCAATAAAGTTTTACACTAAACTGGGAAACTTTTTGGATGTTGAGTCTTTCTATCAAATAACATTGCATGTTTTTTCATTCATTTATTTTTATACTCTTCAGAAGCAATGTAGAATTTCTTCATATACATCATGCTCATCTTTTGGATCAGATTTTCTGATATTATTCAGTCTATCTCTAGTTTTCTCTATCTACTCTACTTAGACTGGATAGAGAAAATGTATATCTATTTTCTATATGCAAATATGTACTTAATGGAATAAACAGAAGGCCTGCACAAATCTATACTCCTCTCATTAAAACTAAGTAAATTCATTTATTCTTTTTACATTCATTTTTCTACTTTTCCAGTATCATTATAGATGGCGGTTTCAAACACAACCTGTTCCAATCAAGCAGAGTTTTACTTTCTTTTTGATACTTATGATGTTATAACTGGCCAATGCAAACCTCTTCAGACATTTCTTCCTGTTTTCAGCACTGCCTTTGGTATTTAAAAAGCATCCTTGTTTTCTTGCAGAGCGTTTTTCAAGCCTATTTTAATTTTTTTTCCTGCCGTATAGAATAGAATTGCCTCTAATGAAAAGTATTATCAAAGATCGAAACCTAAGTGCTAGAGGAAGTAGCTTGATTCACATGAATATTTTGGTAGGTAGCATGACTTCCCTTGTAGACCACTTAGTAACAGATTATGAAATATCTTAAAAAAAAAAAAAAAAAAGAAATATCTTTAAATGGCTTTTTTTTTTTTTTAAGTCTTTCATGATCCTCCTCAAACGTGAAAGTCGCTCAGTCATGTCCAACCCTTTGCAAGCCCATGGATGGTAGCCCATTAGGCTCCTCTGTCCTTGGGGATTCTCCAGGCAAGACTATTGGAGTGGGTAGCCATTCCCTTCTCCAGGGGATACTCCCCAATCAGGGATCGAACCCAGGTCTTCCACACTGCAGGTAGATTCCTTACCATCTGAGCCACCAGGGAAGCCCAGTCTATAATAATACATACCATTTAGCCCTAGCATTGCTAAATCATTTATATTTAATTCTAATGTAATAATGTGTGCTTCCTAGGTGGTGCTAGTGGTAAAGAACCCTCCTGCCAATGCAGGAGATGTAAGGAGACATGGGTTCGATCCCTGGGTTGGGAAGATCCCCTGGAGGAGGAAATGGCAACCCACTCCAGTATTCTTGCCTAGACAATCCCAAGGACAGAGGAGCCTGGCAGGCTATAGTAGATAGGGTCACAAAGAGTTCGACATGACTGAAGTGACTACACACACACAATGTAATAATGTATTTATATTCTCCATATCATTTCTGTTTATATCTTTAGCTCTCAAACCAAGTTGCAATTATGCTGTTGTCTATAATGCTGTCCATCAAGACTTTGCATTATACTGACCACAATACAACAAAAAAGTAAAAGTAACTTTCAAAATTACCATGAATAAGATAGCTATAATTACCTTTTATTCTACTAATTGGATACTTAAAAAACTCAATACTCTAGTAAAAAAGAAAAAAAGCACTAGTATAATAATTGGGGGAAATAATCCATTTCTAATAGACACAAACTGTCTGGTAAAAGACTTACTTCAAGAAAACTGTAAAATTACATTTCAGAACTTAGGAAAAATGATCTGAATAAAATAGAAAGACATGACATAACTATAAATAGCAACAATTTTATGATTTTTCTTCTTTTATATGTGATATTAAACTTCCTATGAAACTTTACATATGTGAGTATAGATGAAAATGAGTAAGTATGAGGTCCCTTGCTAGATTTTAAGTCATATTAGCTATACTGTGTTGTTGGTATTTTGTTGTCAGAATGAGGTATAACAAGCAGCATAGAATTCAGTGGCTTACAGCAGCAAGTTTTTCTTTCTGTCCTGTGTTTGCAGGTCAGGTGGGATGGCTCTGCTTCATGCTTTGTATTTCCTGGGCTAGAAGCCAGCATTTCTGGTTTCAGTTCTGTTCTGTGTACCTTCACATTCTCCTTGGATCACATAGGACATGTTCTTCTCTCAGTGGTTCACAGGATGACAAGGCCCTGGCTTAAAACTAGCACACTGTCACTTACACCCACATCCTGTTGGCCAAAACATGTCACGAGGCCAGCCCCAATATTATGGGTTTGGGGAAATATACTCTACCCACTCCTCTGCACTTCAGGGTCACATGACAAGAGAGACTGAGGAACTGAATACAATAGTCAAATTGCCTCCACTCACTATAGTAAAACAGTACAGTGTTAGTTCAAAATCACTGTGGGCGGTGACGGCAGCCAAGAAACAAAAAGACGCCTGCTCCTTAGAAGAAAAGCTATGACAAACCTGGACAGCATATTAAAAAGCAGAGACATCACTTTGCCAACAAAGGTCTGTATAGTCAAAGCTATGGTTTTTCCAGTAGTCATGTATGGATGTGAGAGTTGGAACATAAGGAAGGCTGAGTTACAAAGAACTGACGCTTTTGAACTGTGCTGTTGGAGAAGACTCTTGAAAGTCTGTTGGACAGCAAGAAGATCAAACCAGTCAATCCTACAGAAAATCAACCCTGAATTTTCATTGGGAGGACTGGTGTGAAGCTGAAGTTCCAATACTTTGGCCACCTGATGCAAAGAGCCAACAGATTAGAAAAGACCCTGATGCTGGGAAAGATTGAGGGCAGGAGGAGAAGGGGACGACAAAAGAGGAGATGTTTGGTTTTCATCATCGACTCAAGGGACATGGGTTTGAAAAAACTCCGGAAGATAGTGAAGGACAGGGAAATCTGGCATGCTGCAGTCCACGGAGTTGCAAAGAGTCTGACACAACTGAGCAACTGAACAACAACAATATTAGCTTAGCCTTCTAGTAATCATGCAAATTTAATATACTAGAAATTAGGACAATTTGTAAGAATATAATGGTTCAATTTATAAATGGCTGGCCAAAATAACTAACCATCTGGAAAGAAACACACTTGAGTCCTATTTCACACTATAATCAAAGAAATTTTAGTAATATTACACATTTAAATGTTAAAAAATGTTATAGTATTTCAAAAAAATTTAGAGAATTTGTTATAGAACCCTTTAAATAAAAATGTAATGCTGGGATTTCTTTGGTGATACAGTAATAGAAATCCATCTGCCAATTCAGGGGCATGAGTTTGATCCCTGGTCTGGCAAGATTCCACGTGCTGTGGAGAAACGGAGCCTGTGTGCCGCAACTCCTGAGCCCGCGTGCTGGAACCACTGAAACCTATGTGCCTAGAGCCTCTGCTCTGAAAGAAGAGAAGCCACGGTGATGAGAGCCCACATGCCACAACTAAAGGGCGGCCCCTGCTCTCTGTCACTAGAGAAAGCCCAGGCACAGCAACAAAGACCCAGTGCAACCAAAAATAAAATAAATAAAATGCAATGCTGAAGCTTTAAAAGAAATAAAACCACATGTAAGCATATGAAACTGAAATATTCTGTGGCAAAAAGCAAACTGAGTAGAGAACATTATTTGGGGAAAATATTTTCAAAGTATATGTGGCAGTATCCATAGTTTACAACGACCATCTATTGGCCAGAAAAAGTTCTTACAAATTGATAAGAAAGAAACAAACCGCCCACTAGGAAAAGAAACAAAAGTTTCAAAAGACTTTTCATAAGAGAGAAAATTTGTATCACATATACATGTATAACAATAAGTTGAGTCTGCCTATGTACCCAAGCTTCAGCAAAATAAGGTCCTTATTTTCCATCATTGTATTGGCAAAAATTACCAAACTACAACACCTAATACTGATGGGAATCATAGAAAAGGACATTTGCAGATACTAATGGTAGAAATATGCATCATTGCAGGCTCTTTTGGAAATCTATTTGGCAGCAGTTATTAAAATTGAAGGTACATTATTCAGGACTTCCCTGATGGTGCAGTGGATGAGAATCTGCCTGCCAATGCAGAGGGACACAGGTTTGATCCCTGGTCTGGGAAGATTCCACATGCTGCAGAAAAACTAAGCCTATGCACCACAACTGCTGAGGCCTGTGTGCTCTAGGGCCCACATGCTGTAGCTACTGAGGCCTGTGCTCCTAGAGCCTGTGCTCCACAACAAGAGAAGCCACTGTAATAAAAAAACAAAGTCTGTGCACTGCCATGAAGAGTAGCCCCTGCTCGCCGCAACTAGAGAAAGCCTGCCTGCAGCAATGAAAACCCACGCAACCAAAAATAAATAAAATTTTTAAAAACCTACATTATTCAATTAGAAATACTACACTATGGGATCCTACCGTATAGAAATTAAAGTATGAATACATAACCACATATGTAAGTTGCCTTTATGGGAGGTGGCATTATTCATAGAAATAAAACTTGGAAGCCAGATAAAAGTTCATAAGTAGAAGCTTGCACAAATCATGGCATATTTTTACAGAACTATTTTCATGGTACAATTGTACGGCATTAGTTTATACAGCTATTAGTAAGGGCAAGTTATATGTATTAAGAGATAACAAGAAGTGAATGTGAATAGTGAGAAGACATGGAGGAGGAAGCAGTCAAACATTGTGGAAATGAACAGGGGTTGTATTTGAGAGACAAGGATTTCACAGTATTTGTGTAACTGAGCAGGGTGCTCTGAGGCCTTTCCAGAATAAACTGCCACCCGAGTCCTCCACCTGCCTTGTCTGTAGAACAAACTTTAGTCAAAGAATAAATTTAATTCACAGAAGTGAAAAAATGCAGAAACAAAGGAAAACAGGCAAGCAAGACAAAACAATGACATTTTAGCCATAAAACAAAGTTCAAGGATCTTTAGTTCTTCCTCAAGGACTATAGAAAATATTCTGAAACATGTCTTTTGAGCTGTTTTGCAGAGACTGAAATCCCCCGCCAGTTGGGAGAAGTTAACTGACTGCTGACCACAAGCATGTAGACCCCAGACCAGTTGGAACCTGAAGGTTGATGATGCTGATTACCACTTACCTCACCACCAACCCATCAGAAGAACGTCCAGGAGTTGATCATGCCCTGTCCTTTGAACCATTACTATAAAACTCCTCACCATCCCCTTCAGGTCAGTATACACACTTTTGAGGATGTTAGCCCAGTGTGAATCCCTTGGCCTTGCAAGGCAATAAAGCCATTTCTTTCTACTTCACTCAGACTCTGTCTCCAAGATAGAATCTGGCACCTGTACAGAGTCCAATTTAGGGCATCATTTGGGAGATGGAACAGGTCTTGGTTGAGTGTTTATCATAAGACAGGAAACTAAGTGACTGGGAAACCCATTCTAAGTCCACATACCTTACTTGGGAGAAAATTCTTAGGGCCCTATGTTGTTGGAACCTGGCTGGCTGCAGGCTTAGTCCCTCCTTGTAGGTTCTGTGAGACTTTACCGGGAGGGGTGGGATGGGGAGCACAGAGATCAAGAAGCTGCAGAGAGCATGTACTAATTACTCAACAGCTGAACTAACTCATGTGTCTGGGGTTGACTTTGTTATTCTAAAAGTAATCACAGAAAAATCGTATGATTTTAAAGCTGAGTCAAAATATTTTATTTCCGTGAGGAAGTAACTGGTGTTCACATGTTAAGTAATTTATGCTTAACTCCTAAATGGCAGATCCAGGAGTAAAGTTCTTATCTATTTATACCTTGACTCTGTATTTATATTTTTCTGACCAATTTTTCAGCATTCTTTACTTTTCCTTATTTTGAATTTTATTTGTTTCTCACTTTTATCTTTACAATTATCTCCTCTTTTGCAGTAGCGTTAATGGTTACCATTTATTGAGTAGCTATAGGAGAAGGCAATGGCACCCCACTCCAGTACTCTTGCCTGGAAAATCCCTTGGATGGAGGAGCCTGGTAGGCTACAGTCTATGGGGTCGCTAAAGTTGGACATGACTGAGCAACTTCACTTTCACTTTTCACTTTCACGCATTGGAGAAGGAAATGGCAACCCACTCTAGTGTTCTTGCCTGGAGAATCCCAGGGATGGCGGAGCCTGTTGGGCTGCCGTCTTTGGGGTCGCACAGAGTCGGACACGACTGAAGTGACTTAGCAGCAGCAGCAGCAGCATTATGTGCCAGAGTCTTTACATATATTGTCATTAATTCTTGCAACAACACTTTCCATTTAGATAACACTCTGACCATTTCAACATTGACAAAACAGCCATAGAAAGATAAATATTTTGCTCACAGCTAGGAAATGGTGCAGAGGGGATCGAACTGAGTTACCTCTGCTTTGTCACACTGCCTTCACCACACCCCAATCAAGTCTATCTGCTTCCTCCTTGGGGTGATTCTGGCTCTATCTTTTCCTTTAAAGCAGTAGTTCTCAGCCTATGTGACTATGGGGAATATTTTCTGACATTAAACATTTTCTCAGACCAATATTCCCTGGAGAAGCAAATAACAACTCACTCCAGTATTCTTGCCTGGAAAAATCTCATGGGCACAGGAGCCTGGTGAGCTGCAGTCCATGGGGTCATAAAGAGCCGGGCACAACTGAGCTACTAACACTTACTTACTCAGACCAATATCTGATAGTAGTTATATTTTAGTATTTGCAGTTATAGTACTTAGAAAATACGGAATGAAAATAAAGTTCTATGGATTCAATAAAATGATATTTCTTAATTAATTTATATTTGATTAACCTTATGGTATCAGTAGACATTTGAAAAGAATAGTATATTATCTCATCATTTGAAAATGCCTGGAACACATAAAGATCTAAACATTCCTAACCATAGTTCAGAGTCTCCCTGGGGATCCAGAATTCTAAGACTGGAAGACATTGCTCTGTAGGTTGTCAGCATCTGTTTTGCTCCCTTAAGTTATTAGCCTACAGTTTGCATAGGCTGGTTTTGATCTTATCTATAGTGATCTTTGACTTGTTAATTAGTTCAGTTCCTAAAATCCTTTTGCACTCACTGCATGATCAGAGGCCTGATAAGAAAAGTGGTCTGCTCAAGATGATAAAACGCTGTAACATTGGACCCACTTCTCACTCATAAGCACTTCTTTGTCCCATAGCGAGCACTGAGCACAGAACCTCCTTTCTTCTCTACCTCTCAGCTTTGAGGTCACGTTCAACCTTTCTTCTACCTACCTAACCTCTTGTCAGTTCATTACAGAAAAGTGTTATCTCTGTGTCACTAACCCCTGACTTATTTACTTGGTCCATGCTATCTATCTGGGCTTCCCTGATAGCTCAGCTGGTAAAGAAACTGCCTGCAATGTGGGAGATCTGGGTTTGATCCCTGGGTTGGGAACATCCCCTGGAGAAGGGAAAGGCTACCCACTCCAGTATTCTGACCTGGAGAATTCCATGGACTGTATAGTCCATGGGGTCGCAAAGAGTCAGACACAACTGAGCGACTTTCACTTTCACTTTCGTGCTATCTACCTACCTACCATCACCTTCCTGCCCCGTTCAATTCTAACTGGGCCTTTTGGTTATATTGAATATAATCTATGACCTACAAAGTGTTTCTTGTTGGTGTAATTTGGGCTCTAGGCAGAGCAGAAAGTGGTACAGAGTTCTGATCAAGTGTTTGCTAAGCTTTAGTATGGAGCCATGCTTCTTGTTTGTCTGATCTGTAATTTCAGCTCAAGTGATGACTTCTAGGTTCTTGCGCAGTTAACAACTTCTGTAGTTTTTAGACTTTCTCTGAGTCACAGAACATTCCCTTAGGGACCTCATGTCAGAACTCTTGAACCCAGTTACTGTCATCTTCCCCATCTATATAATCACATGGCAATGTGATCTACCTTAACAATAACCAGGATTTTGCTCCTGTCCCATTCTAATTTGGTTCCAGAAGTCAACCAATTTTACCTCCTCTCACTACCTAAACACCCACACACTTTAACAACCTTGTTTTGCCTTTGCTATTCAGCAAATTTGGAAGACTCAGAAGTGGGCACAAGACTGGAAAAGGTCAGTTTTCATTCCAATCCCTAAGAAGGGCAATGCCAAAGAATGCTCAAGCTACTGCACAATTGCACTCATCTCACACACTTGTAAAGTAATGCTCAAAATTCTCCAAGCCAGGCTTCAGCAATACATGAACCATGAACTTCCAGATGTTCAAGCTAGTTTTAGAAAAGGCAGAGGAACCAGAGATCAAATTGCCAACATCCACTGGATCATTGAAAAAGCAAGAGAGTTCCAGAAAAACATCTATTTCTGCTTTATTGACTATGCCAAAGCCTTTGACTGTGTGGGTCACAATAAACTGTGGAAAATTCTGAAAGAGATGGGAATACCAGACCAGCCTCTTGAGAAACCTGTATGCAGGTCAGGAAGCAACAGTTAGAACTGGCCATGGAACAACAGACTGGTTCCAAATAGGAAAAGGAGTACATCAAGGCTGTATATTGTCACCCTGCTTATTTAACTTATATGCAGAGTACATCATGAGAAACACTGGGCTGGATGAAGCACAAGCTGGTACCAAGATTGCCGGGAGAAATATCAATAACCTCAGATATGCAGATGACACCACTCTTATGGCAGAAAGTGAAGAAGAACTGAAGAGCCTCTTGATGAAAGTGAAAGAAGAGAGTGAAAAAGTTGGCTTAAAGCTCAACATTCAGAAAACTAAGATTATAGCATCTGGTCCCATCACTTCATGGCAAATAGATAGGGAAACAGTGGGAACAGTGGTTGACTTTATTCTTTTGCGCTCCAAAATCACTGCAGATGGTGACTGCAGCCATGAAATAAAAAGATACTTATTCCTTGGAAGGAAAGTTATTACCAACCTAATGTCTCTAAAAAGCAGAGACATTACTTTACCAACAAAGGTCCGTCTAGTCAAGGCTATGGTTTTTCCAGCAGTCATGTATGGATGTGAGGGTTGGACTATAAAGAAGGCTGAGCACTGAAGAACTGAACCTTTTGAACTGTGGTGTTGGAGAAGACTCTTGAGAGTCCCTTGGACTGCAAGGAGATCCAACCAGTCCATCCTAAAGGAGATCAGTTCTGGGTGTTCATTGGAAGGACTGATGTGAAACTGGAGCTGAAACTCCAATACTTTGGCCACCTCATGCGAAGAGCTGACTCATTTGAAAAGACCCGATGCTGGGAAAGATTGAGGGCAGGAGGAGAAGGGGACGACAGAGGATGAGATGGTTGAGTGGCATCACTGACTCAATGGACATGAGTTTGCATAAACTCTGGGGGTTGGTGATGGACAGGGAGGCCTGGTGTGCTGTGGTCCATGGGGTTGCAAATAGTTGGACAGGACTGAGCAACTGAACTGAACCGAACTGAGTCTACTCCAGCTGTTGGATTATAAGTTTGTAACATATATTTACTTATAAAGGAAAGTTGTGCTGTTTCATTTCAGACTTCCATTCTACTTGCCCAGCCTGTGAATGAAGTTGTCCATGATCTTGGAAAATCATGCCTAGTATTTCAATATGAGAGCACAACTCTGTAAAGCAGCACTTTTCAACCATGAGTAAGGGTTGGATTTTCCCTACACAGACTATGTAGGTCAGTGAAAGTTGATGAATACTGAATTTTTAAACTTGGGTCTAAGCTGGGGAACTGACCAAGATATAGTGAATAAGTCCAGAGTGGGTCAAAAAGTAAAATCAAATATGAACAAGCAATAAAAATCCAGATTGTTAGATCCAAGGGTGGGGTCAGATAAAATGAATGAGATATAGATATACATATAAATATGGGACAATAGGAAATGCTGGTGCATAATGACACAGCTACTTTGGAAGACAGTTTGGCAGTTTCAGGCAAAACTCAACATACTGTGACCATCCAACTCAGCAGTTTCACTCCTTGATGTTTCCTCTGAGGGGATGAACATTTATGTCCACACAAAAACCTGCACACAAATGTGTCTAGCAGCTTTATCAGTTACTGCCCCAAACTGGAAGCAACCATGATGTTTTTCAGTACGTGAATAGATAAAACTACTATACATTCATTCAATGGAATATTTTTCAGTGCTAAAAAGAAATCAATTATCAAGCCATGAAATGACCCATGGAAACTTTAAATGCATTTTACTAAGTGAGAGCTCAAGCCCATCTAAGAAGTCTACATACTATATGATTCCAACTGTATGACATCTTGGGAAAGGCAAGACTATGAAGACAAATAGACATGGTTGCCAAGAGTAGGATGAGAAAAAGATGAACAGGGAGAGTACAGAGTTTTTTAGAGTAGTGAAAATACTCTGTATGATATTACAATGATGGACATATGTCATTATACATTTTTCCAAACCTACAGAAAGTATAACACTAAGAGTGACTCCTAAGGTAAACTACAGACTTTGAGTGATTATGATTCATTAATGCAAATTCATCTTTGGTAAAAAATGTACATTCTGATGAGCAATATTGATAATAATGAAGGCTATACAGACGTGGGAGTTGGGGATTTATAGTAAATCTCTGTACCTTCCTCTCCATTTTATAGTAGACTTAAAAGTAAAATAGTCTTTAAAAAATTACATTGGTGGGCTCCTTTCCCAGAAATTCTGATATTAGTACTTTAAAAAATACTAATGTTTCAATCCCTCATGGACATTGAAACAAAGACTCATGGGTAATGCAATATAAAATCAGTGTTGCAAAACCTACATACATGTATTTAAAAGCATAATAAAAATGTGTTTATCTTGAAGTAAAACTAAATCAAATTAAAAAAAAACTGGTGTATAACTTGCTGGAACTAAAGGAAATATATTTGTACAAATGAAAAATGCTTCTTTTCTTACCACTTTCTCACAAATACCACTTCCAGAGCATATTCCTTTCATGTGCTGATTTCCTTATTAGAAATTCTGTTATGTTTCAGACAGAACCTATATTTTCTTCAGTGACTTGTGCTTTCAATTTAAGATGGATGTTTTATCTATTCAGCTTGCAATGATTTTAAGTATTCTGAATAATGTACCACCACTTCTAAGCTACTGTTAACAACTATTAAGAGTTATAATTGTAACTTATAAGTTATCAACTTCAAAACAACTGACTGTTAACTACTTTACGTGTTTTAGGGAAACTAAGCCAACCTGCCATAATTACTCTAGCCCCCTTAACTCCCATTGATAATCTCTTTTGTAGGTGAAGAAGTGACATGAGCATTAGTGAAGAATGATCTAACATCTATTTGAATATTTACTTAAAGAGTGTGAATTGATGGAGCTATCAATTCAAGCAGATTTCTAATATTTCATTAGAAAAATCTGCAGTTAACTATAGCCAGAATAACTTAGTCCTAGTTAATTTACTGATTGAATATAGAGATGAAATGCAAATCAAAGTATTAGATGAGACAGAACTGGCAATACTCTCTAACGGTTTCAGTGACACAGTTAATATTTCAAAGCCTGATCAGTGGACGTAAAGCTTAAGAATGATGAAGTGCTGTGTTTAGGTTTTACCAGCTAAATCCTAAATATAGAATTTGATTTCCACTGGTGTTAATAGTTATGATGTAAGAGGTAGTGGCAAGCTGTAACTAAGAAAAAAATAATATTCATAACATTTATATATTTACAGACATAGGAGAGCTTTAGAAGAAAAAAATAAACAAATGAACTGAAGTTCTAGACATAGAGAGGCTTGATGAATTTAGCTCACAAGATACTTTCTCCTGTGGCGGCATTTGTCATGCCTGGAGATGGACTGAGGACAGGCTTGCCACAGAGAGAAGGATACAGCTGGAATGAAAGAGAAACCAGCAGAGCATTTGATGGCCACATGAGCTACTGTGAAAGATTGGAATCTAGAAGGATCTCCTGGCTTGTTTTTTCCACAAGATATTTGAGTGATAGGGTAGTATGGGGATCTTGGAGGGCTGGACTAGAAAAATAAATCACCCACAGTCTCATGGTGCTTTGAAGGAAAAGTCACCCTAGAGAGAGGGGGCTACAGATGATACTAGAGGAGGAATAATTCTAATTAAAGCTAAAACCTGGCTTTGACTAAACTAAATTCCTGAGAGTGTTGTTTTGATCAGACTCAACTCATCTGAACAACTCGGGAATGGATAAATCCTTTCTTGGAAAAAAATTAGATCAATTTTAGACTCCATTTATTTTATATGCGATGTCTAGTACATAATAAAAACTTAACAGACGTGTAAAGAAGCAAGAAAATGTGTCTAATAATTAGGGGAAAAAGTCATTGATAGAAGAGATACACACATGTTGAATTGACAGAGACTATAAAACGCCTTCAACAGGTTAAAAAACAGAAGACTGACAAAAAGGATGAAGAGAGAGTATTTTATTAAATAATTGACAACTATGAAAAAGAATGAATATTCTGAAACTAAAATATTCAAGCTTTTAAATGAATTTTACTTGAACAAGGCAAAGGACATGCTTGTGGAACTCAGGGGCAGATGAATAAAAACTCAAACTGAAGCACAGAGAGAAAACAACTAAAAACAACAACAACAAATAATGCATAAAGGACATGAGAGATACAGACACATGGTTTATTATGTATATAACTGGAGTATAAGAAAGAGACGAGAGAGGATGGGACAGATCAAGATTCGAAAAGATAATGGCTAAGCATTTTCTAAAATAGATAAAATACATCAGCCCACAGATTCAAGAATCACAGTGAACAGAACACCAAACAAGATAAATACAAAGAAAACTGCTGAGTACGGGCAGGGACAAGTGGATGTGCAGTTCACATTTCATTGTCCAGTGCTGATCGAATAACCACACTTAAATTTGGGGGTGAAAAGGAAGAAAAGGAGAACAATACTGGTGACAACAGTGAACCTCAACATGCCTACATGTGTGTATTTTACTACTCTACACTTTCAGCTTAGTCTCCTTACATTTCTCTGACCTATCTAATTTGTCTCTTTGAGAATCTTTCTTACAGTCATCTGAGTTTGACTTGTGCTTGAGAATAAAAGAAATATAAATTTGGTAAACTTCACAAATGAGGACTCCTACTGCCTTTATTTCCCCAGCACCTGCATTCTGACATGTCACTGCAGGCATTTGGTCAGTCACTTCCAGAATCACTGGAACATTCTCTTCTTTCTGAAACTTCTGTGGGGCTGTCATTTGGAAATAGTCAAGGAAAAATCTTTGCCACTCTTGATGGTTATTATATGTTTTTTCAATTATTTAAAATGTACATGTATGCGAATATATTGATTCAACAAATATTTTTTGAGCACTGACTAACTGTCATGCTCTAGCTGAGGTTCTAGGGATAAAATAGTTAACACAAAAGATGGTTTACCCATGTGGACCTTATGTTATTTTGGGGGGAGATGAAAAGAAAACAAAATATAAGTAAAATATATTTTATATTATTGAATAATAAGGCAGGAAAGGAAAGTGGAGTGTTGTAGTTTGAAGATGGTTGTCATGGAGGCATCACTGAGAAGACAGTACGGAGTAAACAAGGTAGTTTTCTGAAGGGGGGAGGAAAAAACACTTGCAGAGTAAGCAGAAAATCCCTGAGGTAAGTGCACGCCCAAGGGAAAATAAATCAGTAAATGTGGAAGAAGAGAAATGAACAGTGTGTGCTGGGGGCAAAGGTATCAGAGATGAGGTCAGCAAGGCAATCCAGGCCAGATGTCAGCTGGGGGTGTTGGTGTGACGTCACCATCACTGACTTTCTCTGGTTTAGCCAGGAACCCACTGGGAGGTTTTCAAGAGACAGGTGACATAATCCGACTTAAAGGTTAACAAGCTCATTCTGACTTATGTGGAAAATAGATTGAAGGGGGACCAGAAAAGAAGCACATTCAATAGTTAGGAAGCAATTGAACTAATAGATGAATCATGATATTGCTTTGGACCAAGCATGAGTGTAGAGATAGTAAGACATTGTTGAATTCCTTCAATATTTGAAGGTTGTGCTACTGAATATGCTTACAGGTGAATGTGAGGGTATGAGACAAAGAAGAAATCCTGTAACTCTCAAGTGTTTCATCTGAATAATTAGACTGATGATGGAAGATGATGTTGGGCTTAGAGAAGTGACGAGAACTCAGTTTGGCCTTGTTAACTTTGAGATGCCTATTAAGTACCCAGAGGGAAATGACTGAGAGGCAGATGGATACAGGAGTTCATGGGTTAGGGCCTTCCAATGGTGATAGAGGAGTTATTCATGTTTGAAGTAAAAGGTTGCCGACTTGTAACATAAAAACATATGAAAATATACAAAACATCAGTAAAGGAAATGTTCAAATTTAGAGTATTTACATGTTCAAATTTAGAACACTAATACCACTGTAATATAGTGATGTATTAGCCACTTAACTCTAACATAAAAATTAAAGGACAAAGGTATAAAAATATCTATAGCTACAATAGTTAATAGATATATAATACAAAAAAGTAAATTGTGACATCAAAAACATAAAATGGCAGTGAGTAGAGTGATTTTTGTATGAGATTGAAGCTAAGTCCATATCAACATAAAATAGACTACTGAATCTATAAGATGTTTTATATACACCCCATGGTAACCACAGAACAAAAACCTACAGTATATAAAAAAGATAAAGAAAAGGGAATCAAAATATATAAAGAAATCAGACAACTTAATAGCAAAAACAACCAGAAATAATCCAATTAAAAAATGGGCAGAGGAAGTGAATAACATTTTTCAAAGACACACAAATAGCCAAAAGGTACTAATCACTAATCAAAGCCACAATGAGACATCACCTCAGACTTATCAGAATGGCTATTATCAAAAGAAAAGAGATAAGTGTTGTCAAGATGTGGAGAAAATTGATCACTTGCGCAGTGTTGTTATAGCCACTGTGGAAAACAGTATGGAGATTTCTCAAAAATTAAAAATAAAACTACCATATGATCCAGAAACTCCATTTCTGGGTATATTCATAAAGGAAATGAAACTGGTTTCTTGAAAAATATCTGTACTCCCCTATTTATTTCAGTATTACTCACAATAGCCAAGACATGAAAACAACTTACACGTTCATTGACAGAAGAATGGATAAAAAGATGGTGTATAATTCATATATATACACACACACACACCACCTTATATACACACACATATATGTAAAACAACAGAATGTTATTTATCCATGAGACAGAATGAAATCCTGTCATGCAAAAAAAATAGATGGACCTTGAGTGCGTTATACCAAGCAAAAGAAGTCAGAGAAAGACAAATACTTTTCTTGTTGTTGTTAAAATAATTCAAAATCACAATAATGTGTTATCAACTATAGTCACCGTATTTTAGATTAGATCCTCAGACCTTATTAATTTCATAACTGAAAGTTTGTACCTTTTTACCAACATCTCCCCATCTCCTCCAGCCCCTGACAATTAGTCCCCATATAAGATGCTGTTCAATATTTTACTCACAGAATCAGATTAGAAAGGTGGTTGCCAGGGGCTGGAGGGAAGGAGAAATGAGATGCTGGTTGAAGGTGCTGGAGATGCTGGTTAAACTTCCAGTTATAAGATGAATAAGTTCTGGGGAGCTAAAATACAGTGTGTTTATTATAGTTACCAATATGTATTATAGTTGCTAGAAGAGAGGATCTTAAATGTCCTCACCAAACAGGTACATAAATACATACACACAAATGGTACCTATGTGAGATGATGGAGGTATTAACTCACATTATTGTGGTAATCACTTCACAGTATATATGTGTATGAAATCATCACATGGTATAACCTGAACTTATACAATGTTTTATTTCAGTTATATCTCAATAAAACTGGGGGTGGGGGGAAGAGAAACCAGAAGGGAGAAAAAGAGTTAAAAAAAAAAGAAAAGAAAAGAATGTGCTATAATGAAGGTGCTTCAAAGAGTAGGTAGGACTCCCACCCTGGCCTCTGTTGCTGGCAATGCAGGTAACATCAGGGCTGACAACTGATCAGTAGGCTTAACCACTGGCAGCCATAGTAGCAGCACTGTGGATGGGCTGGCACGTCTTGCACAATGGTGTCTGTTCAAGTGTGTGAGTGGTCATGAAGCTCTCCCCGCCTCTGCTCCATGCATGTGGAGGGCACAGCTATTTATAATGTACCCATGCAGGCGGGTGCCATTTTCTAGTTTGCACAAAGGCAGAGTATTTACTAGCTGAATCCCAGGTGACAAAAGCAGTTTCTGGGCCAATCCCTGTTTGGAAAGTGTTCAAGACAGAATGGGAAGGGAGAAGTTGGAAACAGCGAGTACGGACAACACTCACCTTCAGGGTAGTCAGTCAACAGCAGGTAAAAAGTAAACTGGTAACTGGGAGGGAGTGTAGAATCGAAGAAACTGAACGACTATTTTAAAACTGGGAGACTTACCAGTACTGATAATTGAATGCTGATGGGTAACATTCAGTACAGAAGGATGTTGTGTGCTTACTTTATTCTGGACACTATATGTTATTCCATTTATTTCTTTCCATTGGACAGGTAAGAAATATTAAAAGACCACATCCAAAGATACATATTTGTTTGTTTACTGGTATTTTCTTCATGTCTAGAAAATGTCCCAGCACATAGTAGGCAGTCAATTAATACTGCTGAATATTAGTCAGCACTTGAATTCACATCATTTAATTCCCAATCCTGAACCTTTAAGAGCTGGACTTTGGCAACTTTTTCACGCAAATCTATGTAGTTTACTTGCTTTAATGGAGAAACAGAAGAAAGGAGACATTTCCTTGTGAGACTAATCTCCCTGCAGCCCAGGAGCATGCTTTCCTATTTCTGTATAAGGCTGAGGACAATGTTTGGCACAATATAATCGAGAATTTGTACATTCAAAAGCCACTTGATTATGTGAGTTGGATTAACATTGATTATTCTACCAAATAATTCATTCGATTAAATTTACATTTAAAATCTGTTTTAAAGGCCGATGTTTTACTGATGATAAAATAATGTATGCTCATTACAGAAAATACAGAAAATGCGGAAAAGTAGAAAGGAAAGTCAGTTTACATCTCATCCCAGTATCAAGAGACAATAACTTTTGATCACTTTGGTGTTTGTTCTCCTGTCCAACAATTTTAAGTTCATGGAAGACGTTGCAATAATAGTAGCAACAACTCCATTCCTTGTGCATGAGCAAGGCCCATTGCCTCACTTAAAATTCACAACCTGCCTATGTAGAAGAAATTAATTCTGTAACATTGTATGAGCGAGAAAAATGAAGCTCAGAGAGATGGAGCCACATTGTCACGGCTGCCAGCACAGCCACATGAAGGCCCTTTAATTTACCTCTCTGATTTCAAGTGCTATTAAATCTAATCTCTCAGGTTGATAAGGGTCTGTTCTACTTTTAAGTGTCTGTCAGGGACCTTTAACAATTAAACATTCTCCTTGAAAGCCTTCATTGATTGAGGTCCCTTAAAGATTCCAGGCCTTGCTTTGCCTCTGCTCTCTGATCTAAGCAGCCTGCTTTGTAAACATACAGTTGCTTCATGACCTAATGTTCTCTTTAACAATTCTCAAGCTCCAGAAAAAAAATGTTTCCTCGGATTCTTTGTATATATGTTTTCACTGGCACAGAACCTGATACAGAATCTTGACACAATGGAGATACTGAATAACAAAAATGTTAATTGTTGAATCAAGAAGTTCTTTCACATACTGTGGAAGAACTAATCTTTAAAGGACATGTTTGGGGTTTCTTTCTTTCTGGGACTCTCAGCATAGGATGAGATGAGAGAGAGAACAGTTGAGGACCTTCCATTCTGTTTTTTAATAACATCTTTTATGATTTTATAGGGAAAAAGAAACAGTGCTTTGAAGGCCAAGGAGGAAGACTGTTAGGCACAGTTTGGGTATCTGATGCATTGTGTGGATAATGACGATGGTCACTTCTTATCATCATCAGTGCTTCCCGCAATGGAGCGTTGTTAGGCTTATTTGCTGTAAGTGATCCCTGCTGTGTTAAAAAGGGAAATAAATATCCCAGTTTCATTTTCATATAATTTTTGCAAGGGAAAAGAGAATCATTTTTTGAGATGCCCAGCTTTTTAGCAGCCTGCCAAAGTTACTGTCACCATCATTTGTTACACTGGCTTCCAAAAACAAAACAAAACAAAATTCCTATATTCGGTATGTCTGTTCAGAACCTATTTTATTTTTAACATTCAGTCATGCCTCTTTGCTGATCTCTTGCACTGCTGCTGTGTTGGCATTAGCTTTGCTATTTATGATTCCTGCCTTTCTATTATGACTCTCACATGTTCTTTCAGTGCAAAAATATATTTGACCTCTCCAAAGACAAACAAACAAATAAAAAAAAAAAAAAACCTGCTAATCTAAATCCAGATCCTTCTGTAGTTCTGCATGTATTTCCCAAATCTTGGTGACCAAATCCAGAACTGGGAAGGGAGGAGATTCTACCTCATTTCTATTCCATTGGAATAGAATGTTTATCGTTGCTTCTTAGGTCTCTAAGGAGGGCAGTGATCAATATGGAGGAGATATCTAACAACTGCTTACCTTCATGAACCAGTGAAATCTATTTGCATTTCGGTGAGGATATTGGAGCACATTCCTGCCCATTCTGGATATGCACGTTAGACTGGCCTGCTTTGATCATGTTTATCTTGGAGAATCCACACAGTTCTCTTTTTGATTCAGGGTAAGGACCAGACTTCAAAGTTTGGCTCTACACTGACTAGTTTAGACTTCTCTTGTAAAGAGAAGAGAGGACACATTCATGTTTTGATCCTCCTTTGATTCCACACAGAGCCCTTCCTCCCCATTAAATAGGAGTGCTATTTAATGGCAAAGCGTGCAGCTAAACATCTGACAGTGCACAGGGTAGCCCCCACATACAGAATTATCTGGTCTAAAATGTCAGTAGTACCGAGATTGAGATACCCTGTGTTGGGTCCTGAGTATGAGTTGTGTAAACCACAAGGCATTTCTTCATACAAAGTAAAAACATTTTATAGGTGCTATGGGGCTTCCCATGTGGCTCAGTGGTAGAGAATCCTCCTGCTAATGCAGAAGATTCAGGTTTGATCTCTGGGTGAGGAAGATCCCCTGGAGGAGGAAATGGCAACCCACTCCAGTATTCTTGCTTGGGAAATCCCATGGACAAAGGAGCCTGACTGGCTTCAGTCCATGGGGTCTCAAAGAATTAAGACACGACTGAGCACACTCGCACACGTGAAACAATAGCAGTTAGGCATAAATGACATGAGTGAGTTATACTATGATTAGAATAGGGAAAGATATCAGAACATTTTCATTGAGATAATGCTTTGCCTAAGACTTGAAAAATAATTGGGGATTTTTCTTGGTGTGTAGAAATGGGGTGAGAGAAAAAGTGTTAGTCAGTCATATCCGATTCTTTGTGACTCCATGGACTGTAGCCCACCCGTCTCCTCTGTTGATCGAACTCTCCAGGTAAGCATACTGGAGTGGGTTGCCATTTCCTACTCCAGGGGATCTTCCCAACCAAGGGATCAAACCTGGGTCTCTTGCAATGCAGGCAGATTCTTTACCATCTGAACAAACAGAGAAGCTCAGAAAAGGGGTAAAAGTGCATTTTAGGCTGAGGAAATGAATGAAGCAAAAGCTGGAGGGCAAACCAACATATCAAGTTTAGAGAATAAGGTATGGCAAAGGCATGGATAGATTAGATATGAGACATCTTATAGGCAGGGCTTCACATAGCATCCTAAGTTATTGGTTGTTTTTTTTTTTTTTTTTTTCTAGAAAATATACTTAGCAGCAATGGGGAGAGAGGTGTCTACATTGAAAATATGGAGACTGGAGCCAAGAAGCCAGTTAGGAAAGTGTTTTAATAGTCTGGTAATAAATGGTGGGGTGAGAGGGAACGAGCCTTGAACGGCCAGCTACTGGAAATCCAGGATGATCCTCCAAGGGCATGGTGATTTTCTTTATGACCCTCCCTCCACAGTCTATGGTGGAAGACATGCTGAAGTTACTGCAGGTAAAATTAGGTCATCATCTCTTGAGTCAAAAAAATATTTACTGGAAGGAGGCTGTAGAGCATATAGTGAAGGTAGGGTCTGCTGCGAATCTGAAAGCTTACTGCTCTTGGCCCATCGTTTTCTAGATGGACTTGCCAGTTTCAAGCGAAAGGGTTAAGTAAATCAAAGAGTCATCTGACAGGGAAGTGAACACAGGCAAGGGGCAGTTTTGGGGAAAGATGACATGTTCACTGAGATTCCTGTGGGGCATTTAGGAAGAGATACTTACAGGAAGAGACGGTCACTGATATTAGATTTGGTAATCATCAGTTTGGAGGTAATACATGAACAGAAGATCCTCAAGAAGACCTAATACAACAATTCAAGAAAAGAATTCAGTACAGAATACTGAAGAGCCCTGCTGTTTGGGGGCAGAGTCAGAACTTCCAGCAAGGAACACAGAGGAGACTAGCAAAGAAGAAAAGAGTGGAGTCAAGGAATTCAGCACAGATGAGTCTTCATCACTACTTCCAGGGATGGGTAGGGTGGATTATTTCATTTTCAAATACTCACGTACATGACTCATTACAGTGAGATGTATCTTAAAAAACACTCTAATTTTAGGACTTCCCTGGTGGTTCAATGGTAAATAACCCACCTGCCAATGCAGGGGACACAGGTTCGACCCCTGTGGGTCCAGGAAGATCCCACATGCCTCAGGGCAACTAAGCCCATGTGCCACAACTACTGAAGTTCATGCCTTGTTTCAAGCTTGAAGCTTGTTTCTCCGAAAACAAGAGAAACCACTGCAATGAAAAGCCCTCACACCGCAAATACAGAGAGCCCTCACGCATCAGTGAAGACCCAGCACGGCCGTAAATAAATACATTTAAAAAATACTCTAATTTTAATTTTATTAGAGTATAATTTACATATAATTAAATGTACTCTTTAAGTGAATAGCTTGATATTCTTTAATGACAATTTTCACCCATGGAATCTCACTCTAATCAAAATACAAAATATTCTGTCATCCTAAAAACTTCCCTTGTGAACCACTGCAATCAAGGCTGCACAGGCATCAGCCTCTGTCTGAGTCTCCAGCTTGCCCTACAAGGTCTGGACTCAGTTTCCATGATCGTGTGAACCAATTCTTTTTAAGTAAGTCTCATTATAAATAACATGAACATAATTGTGAGTTTGCTTGTCTTTTCATCTCTGTTATTAGTTACACACAGGTTTAGGATTGTTATGTCTGATGAATTTATATTTTTTTTCATCATTAAGAAATGTCCTTCCTTAACTTTTATAACATTGCTTGTCCTGAATTCTAATTAGTCTATTGCTTGTCCTGAATTCTAATTAGTCTATTATTAATATAGCCACTCTTGCCTTATTTGGTGTCTGTGTGTCATATTTTTATATTCCTTTATTTTTTATATTTCTATTTTTAGAGAGTGTAAAGTTGTGTCTTTTTAAAAAAATCAAATCTGATAATCTCTTCTTTTTGATTAGAATATACAGATCATTTATATTTAATATGGTTATTGATAAAGCTAGATTTAGATCTGCCATTTTGCTCTCTTATTTCTATTTACTCCATCTGTTCTTTTTCTCTGTTTCTATTTAATTTTGGAATAATTGAGTATTTTAAAATTTCACCTTATCTTGTTTGGGTTATTACCTATAAAAATATATTTTGTTTTGTTATTCTAGTGTTTTAGGATTTATAGTATACATTTTAAATTCATTACAGTTTACCTTCAAGTGGTGTTATGCAACTTCACCTACAGTACAAGATACTTACAATAGTCCATTTCCATTTTTCCCTTCCAAGCCTCTATGCTACTGTTGTCTTATACTTTACTTTTATACATATTATACATGTGTTTAAATAGTCAATCATATTTTAAAGATAATAAATAGTTAGAAGAAAATCTCATGCATTTGCCCATGTGCTGCTGTTTCCAGTCTCTTCATTACTTTGTGTAGGCCCATACTTCTCTCTGGTATCACTTTACTTTCACCTGAAGAAGGTTTTAAAGATTTCTTATAAGTCCAAATCCTCTCATCATAAATTTTCTAAGGCTTTATAGTTCTGAAAATTTCTTTATTTCACTTTCAGTTTGAAAGATATTTTTGCTGGGTATAGGATTCTAAGTTAGTGCTTATATTGTTATTTTAAAATTTCAGTACTTTAAAGATGGAGCTCCACTTTCTTCTTACTTGTATTGTTTCCAACATGAAATCTGCTGCTGTCTATGTCTACATGTCTGTTCTCTTGGGCAACTTGATTATTATATATCTTGGTGGAGTTTTCTTCATGTTTCTTCTGCTGCAGATTCACTGAACTTAGGACTATGGGTTTATAGTTTCCCTCAAATTTGGGCAAAAAGTCAGCTATTTCTTCTTTCAACATTTCTTTCTTTCCCTTTTGGGAATTCTAATCACACATATATTTGGTAACTTCAAGTTTTCCCATAGCTCATTGTTCATTTTAAATTCATTGTGCTTTATTTTGAATTAGTTCTATTGGTATGTGTTCAAGATAATTGATCTTTCAGTCTTCTCTTAGGCAAAGTCTAAATTTCCACTAGTCCCATCCCATGTAATTTTTACCTCAGATGTTAAAGGTTTCACCTACAGAAGTTTTGTTTGAATCCTTTTTTATAGCTTTCATATCTCTACTTAACTTTCTGGACATATGAACTGCGGTTATAACATTTCAATGCCTTCTGCTGATTTCAACATATGTACCAATTCTGCCCATTTCTTTTGATGAATATTCTCTTCGTTATGGGTCATACTTTAATGTTTCTTCACATGTTCCATAGGCTTCAACTGGAAAGCAGTTGTGAATTTTACATTACTTGCTGTTGGAAGTGTGTGTCCAGTCCGCCTACTATGAACAGGTGCTTTTATCAGCTCTGAGTGCCCTGCATGGTTCACTGTTTTTTGGGTGGTGCAGCCCTGAGTCTTAGGTAGTTATTAATATCTCATACAAATGTACTGACAAGAACTATTCTAAATAGCTAAGCATGGTAATGGTCAGATTTTTAAATTTCTTGGTCTTCTCCAAAGATGTTAGAAAACTTCAAAAATAATTTTTGATATGCAGTGTATTGAGATGTCTGGTATGGTCAGGAACAAGGGCTCAAACGCCACATCATGTGCCCCATATCACTTGCATTCACTAATTTATATTGGGATGGCAGATCTCAGTAGATAAAATACTTGGACCTGACCCCCAGTGAGGTTCAAGGATATATTCATATATCAAGTGGACCACTGTAACTCTAATGGAGTCCTTTTCAGGAAATAAAATAGGACCCCTGAGAGAGATTTCACGACAAAAGGCATCTGCAATAGTGAGGCAGTCAGAGTGGGCTGAAGGGAGAAAGGCAGTATTGATTCTCATATAGCTATGTGGCTGTCACCAGAACTCATTCTAATCCAGCCATACATGGGGTAGGTGAGAGGTAGGGGTGGAGTGGGGAAGACCTGAATGTAGCTACCTGCACACACCAATTGAAAAAGCTGAATGGATTTCAGACAACTTTGTTGGGGACACATTTTAAGGGAACATAAAATAATATTAACAAGATTTCTTACTGTACTACCTTTGCCCAAGTGAATGAGTGGAGAGCTACATAACAATGTAAAATAGGCAGTTTGATCAAGTAGTACTTTTTTACTCAAATGATCACAGGGAGTCAGCAACACTAGTAGCAATGCTGGTGGTGTCATTGGTTCGCCAGCTCCAACTACTGTGGTGGTGGCCGTGATGAAGACTAGTGCTGGAGGGAATAGTTGACAGCAGCAATGATGCTAAGAAAGAAAGTGAAGCCACTCAGTCATGTCTGACTCTTTTTGACCCCACGGACTATAGCCTATCAGGCTTCTCCATCCATGGGATTTTCCAGGCAAGAGTACTAGAGTGGGTTGCCATTTCCTTCTCCAGGGGATCTTTCCAACTCAGGGATCAAACCCGGGTCTCCTGCATTACAGGCAGACGCTTTACCCTCTGAGCCACCAGGGAAGCCCAGCAATGGTGCTAAGTCTTAGACAATGAGGCATCTGAAAGCAGTAGCAAGACTAGATGGCTAGATATAAGTGGCATGTGTGTGGGACTAACAGAACCTGGG
This sequence comes from Giraffa tippelskirchi, assembly GCF_054371585.1. NCBI lineage: Eukaryota > Metazoa > Chordata > Mammalia > Artiodactyla > Giraffidae > Giraffa > Giraffa tippelskirchi. Next base: position 31,889,781 of record NC_137286.1, on the reverse strand, counting down.
CTGCTAAGCCATGGTCTTATGAGCTGTGATAGTGAGTGAAAGTTATTGATGGTTGCTGTAAAACTTTGTGATTCTGTATTCTGATTAAAGGGCTCATGCCCACTCTGCCTTCACTCTCATTAGTTAAGCATAACGCAGGAAAAAGTTTCTTCTTCCCACTTCAAAAACCAATGAGAAGGAGTTTTGATCTCCCAATTATGGCAGTGGCAGCAATTGAATTAGGAATAGAATTCCAGCCTTGAAGGGCTCCTTAGTAGGATGGTGGTGCCTAGGCTGCATGATATTTACCAGGAAGCAGTTGCATGCAGTGACCATCATGACAGATTCACAGACATTTGTTGGCACTGTTGGAGACTCTCAGAAATAATGGTGTAAGAGAATACTACAAACTAGACTGCCACCTTCTTCAAGAGGTGAGGCTTTGATATTTGAATGCAAACATGAATGGCAGAACATTTATATTCACTGTCTAGGGAATGCTCTATACTTGATCTACACAACTTAATATATAATTAGATAATTCAATAAGTTAGATAAACCTTGATTGAGGTCTGTTTTGTATAAAGCATCATGATAGACCCCTTAAAGCATTAATCAGTGAATGCAATGCCCTCTGTCTGAAAAAAATTTTAATTTCATAGAAAGCACTGGATGAGAGTAACTGAACATGGTGTAATGTCCAGTACAAAAGGGAATCGGTGTATTTTTTCTGGATACTGTGTGCAGACATTTAGTTAAATCCTTAGAATTTGGTTTCAACCAAGCACGCAGTATGAGAAATACAAAGTCCAAACGAAGAAGCAATTCAATCAAGCTGATTCAGAAAGCCTTTTGGGAGGAGTTGGGGTCTGAGCCAGCACTGAATGGTGGGTAGTATTTTGAATAGCACACACCAGGAAGTAAGAGCATTTCAGGGAGAGGAAACCATGAATTAGAAAAGTGTGGCCGTTTCAAGATTTGATGGATCACTAGGTATACGTAGGAGAGCTGTCAAAGGCAAGGCTAGAAAGATAGGTTGAAGGACATAGTGAGGATTTCATTGATAATTAAAGACAATAAAAAGTCAGTGAATGTTTAGGGGGAAGAGAAACAGTAAGTTTATGCGCCTCTGCATTATTTCCCTAGTTCCAGAAAACTAGACCTATGTAACTTCCTCCCTCAAAACACAACCCTGCTCAAGTTCTCATACCAGACTACATAAAAAAACAAGTAATATTACAACAGTGTCAGGGTGTCTGCCCCTAAATCCAGTGGAGCTTAGCCTTGGCCACCCTCTATGACCGCTGGGAGTTACCTATCACTCCCATTTTTATTTCTAATGAGAACTTAATTTTCCCTCCTGGAAACTCTGGTTCTGTCCATGCCCGAATCATAACTGAGTCTGCCATCCTCTTGAAAAACTATGGACATTGTAATTTTCTCCATATCTGTGGGGTTCTGTCTTGCTTTGTGACCAGCCTCATGGCAGTTTTCATTTTTATTTCTTTTTTCCCATCTTATTTGCTAAAGAGTCATTCGTCTTGGATTAGATTCATAAAATATAAAAATGATGAAAAATACTAATTTGGCAGCAATGTAGGGGATGGTCTAATAGAAAGCAAGACTGTGGGAAGGCAATATGGGCCTGAACTCAGATAGCATTTAGGGGAAGAAGGAGATGGAAAGGAATGCTCAGGAGAGAGAAAGGGACATATAAAGCACTTACTATTGCTGAATTAATGAAAAGAAATGAGAGATTTGTGAAATGAGAGTGGTTCAGGACTTGGTAACAAGGCACAGGGGCTGATGGAAGAGGAAGGGACCCGAATGAAGTTCACACACCTGGGTGACTAGGAGAGGAGTGATGTGAGCTGTCAGAGCACTCAGTGGGAGATGCCAAGCTCAGAAAAAATGAACTTGGGAGCCATGTAATGGAGCTTGAATTAAACTATTCTCTATTTGAATAAAATGAGAAACCGGAGAGTTTGGAATGGGACATATTGACCTTGCTGCTGCTGCTGCATCGCTTCAGTCATGTCCGACTCTGTGCGACCCCATAGACGGCAGCCCACCAGGCTCCACCGTCCCTGGGATTCTCCAGGCAAGAACACTGGAGTGGGTTGCCATTTCCTTCTCCAATTCATGAAAGTGAAAAGTGAAAGTGAAGTCGCTCGGTGGTGTCCTACTGTTAGCGACCCCATGGACTGCAGCCCACCAGGCTCCTCCATCCACGGGATTCTCCAGGCAAGAGTACTGGAGTGGGGTGCCATTGCCTTCATATATATATGTATATATATGTGTGTATATTTAAGGTTGGAGGAATATTTGAGGAAGAAAGGTCAGGCCTCATTTCAATCCCAAAGAAGGGCAATGCCAAAGAATGTTTAAACTACAGCACAATTGCACTCATTTCACATGCTAGCAAGGTAGTGCTCTAAATCATTCACGTTAGGCTCCAACAGTAACATGAACTGAGAATTTCAGATGTACAAGCTAGATTTAGAAAAGGCAGAGGAACCAGAGATCAAATTGCCAACATCTGTTGGATCATAGAAAAACCAAGGGAATTCCAGAAAAACATCTACTTCTGCTTCGTTGACTATGCTAAAGACTTTGATGTGTGGATAACAACAAACTGTGGAAAATTCTGAAAGAGATGGGAATACCAGACTGCCTTACCTGCCTCCTGAGAAACCTGTATGCAAGTCAAGAAGCAACAGTTAGAACTGGACATAGAACAATGGACTGGTTCAAAATTGGGAAAGGAGTGCATAAGGCTGTATATTATCACTCTGCTTATTTAACTTATATGCATAGTACATCATGTGAAATGCTGGGCTGGATGAAACTCAAGATGCAATCAAGATTGCTGGGAGAAATATCAATGACCTCAGATATGCAGATGACGCTACCCTTATGGCAGAAAGCAAAGAGGAACTAAAGAGCCTCTTAATGAAGGTGAAAGAAGACAGTGAAAAAGCTGGCTTAAAATTCAACATTCAAAAAACGAAGATCATGGCATCTCATTTATGGCAAATAGATGGGAAAACAATGGAAACAGTGACAGCCTTTATTTTCATGGCCTCAAAAATCACTGCAGATGGTGACTGCTGCAGCCATGAAATTAAAAGATGCCTGCTCCTTGGAAGAAAAACTATGACAAACCTAGACAGCATATTAGAAGCAGAGACATCACTTTCCCAACAAAGGTCTGTCTAGTCAAAGCTATGGTTTTTTCAGTAGTCATGTATGGATGTGAGAGCTGCACCATAAAGAAGTCTGAGCACTGAAGAGTTGATGCTTTTGAACTGCGGTGCTGGAGAAGACTCTTGGACAGTAAGATCAAACCAGTCAATCCTAAAGGAAATCAACCCTTGATATTCATTGGAAGGACTGATCCTGAAGCTAAAGCCGCAATACTTTGGCCACTTGATGCTCAGAACCGACTAACTGGAAACTACCCTGATACTGGGAAAAATTGAGGGCAGGAGGAAAAGGGAGCAACAGAGGATGAGATGGTTGGATGACATCATTGACTCAAAGGACATGAGTTTGAGCAAACTCCAGGACATAGTGAAGGACAGGGAAGCCTGGCATGCTGCATTCCATGGGGTTGCAGAGTCAGACACAGCTGAGAGACTGAACAGCAACATGGAACGTATATGTTGATTTGGGAATCTCATATCTTGGTGTGATAATGAAAGTCATTGTGGTACAGGAAGAGGTGAACTGAAAGAAAATAAAGCCTCTACAGCAAAATCTAAAAAAAAAAAGTACATATATATATTTTTAGTTATGTATTTGATAGAAGCAATGACTGGGATCAGTGACTGGGATCAAGTGGCAAGGATGGCTAGGTGAGAAGTGTGGAAGGTGAGCATTCCAAGTAAACGTGTGAACTAAGTAAAAACAGTCTGTGTGCTAAGCAAACGAAGCTTCCCTGTAAGTTTCTTACATGTCTCCACCCTCCTCCACCAAAATAACACTTCTAAGTCTCATATAGAAATTCTGTTGTCTTATATAGAAATTCCATCGCTAACTGGCTTTCCAAGTCCCCAGAGTCTATGATTGTGTTAGACAACATAAAATTGCCCTTTTAGGAGACTAAAAATGGTGAAGCATTTGAAAATTTTATATGGCTCCACCTAATAGGGCCACGACTTCCCTGGTGGCTCAGACGGTAAAGCGTCTGCCTACAATGCGGGAGACCCGGGTTCAATCCCTGGGTTGGGAAGATCTCCTGGAGAAGGAAACGGCAACCCACTCCAGTATTCTTGCCTGGAAAATCCCATGGATGGAGGAGCCTGGTAGGCTACAGTCAGTCTGTGGGGTCGCAAACAGTCAGACACGACTGAGTGACTTCACTTTCTTTCAATAGGGCCATATAAGTTTCCATATAAGTAAGTTTCCAATAGAGACATGCATAGCAAATAAACACTGCCTGTTCTCAAACCCCAACTAGCTCTTCTATCCTGACAAATGGGCTGAACTATTTGTGAAATCCAAGAATTTATTTTCCTTGAGAGGAGAGATCACTGCCTTAGGCTCAAGTAGATTTCTGTTTGGATCCACTCATTGCTGCCTTTCTGTAGGTCATGACCCCGTGCTTCTTTGTCTTGAACCCTCAGGTGATCAGGGTCCTAGTGGTGCCTGTGGAGAATGGGGAGAGGGGGTGGTTCTCAAAGATTTAGTCTTTGTGGAGACCCAAAGTATCTGTGGACCTGGATGAACATCACCCCAGCTGGACTATCTCTGGGCAAGTTGCTGCTCAGAAGTAAAGAGAAATTCTCTCCAGAAATAACAGAAAGTACTCCAGCCTGACAGTTGGTGCATGGGATGGCTGAGTGGTCTGCTGTGTTGATCTAGTTCCCAGACAGCTTCTGGATGCCCAGACCGTGTCTGTCAGGAAAATACAAATGCTCCCTCCCAGTCATGCTTGTAAAACAGGCATCCACCCAGGCATCCACCCTGGATTTTCTAGGTCTATCATAACAGCCTTTCCTCATTCTCTCTCTTTCCCTTTTCCTCAGCCAGGTAGAATCTCTTTCTAGATTGACAAGGAAGCTCCTTTCCTCTCTGCTTTTGTCTAAGATACTTTGTTTAAGTACTTTGATCCTTTCTTTTTTGCCTTTTCCATAATACCTCACCATTCCTTGGCAACAGATTGTGCCCAGACATTGTAACCAAAGTGAATCAGAAAATAATTTCCTTCTCCTTGAAGGCAAAACCCACTACATTTTAAACAAACTTCTGCTGCAACAAGGGAAGGAAAGAAAAAGTTTAATTTCTTAATCCAAACAAACTTTAATGTTCACAACATGCCACAATAGGTTGTCCTAAAAATGGTTAATAGCAATAACTACTTCATACCCTGTGGGCAAGGGTGCTTCTTCAGATACATTCTCTTATACACATAAGAGCTAGAAGAGTGTAGCTAGAAAAGTTTTCTCTAAGAGTTTACTAAATAAGTAGGGAACACAAGGACAATGAAATCTTCCTTGTGGTCAACTGTATTTATCATGTAAAGTTTGGCGAGACTCTGTTCTGTTTATTGAAGAGCTTTGTCATTCTTCTCGCTTCTGTTGTCTGATTGGCTACTAGATGATGTCTTCTGGAAATTTTTTAAATTGCAGTACTTAAAGAAATTGCTGGGTATTTTTACAGCAAAACTGACAAAACACGAGGCTATTGTGTAAGCACCGATCCTCTCAGGAAATGCACAAGCCTGAGGATTTGGGCTTCAAGGGCTGAGAGGCAAATTGTTTCCATCCATCGCCCTAAATTTAAACACGCCTACCATGATATGTTTCCTTAGAGGAAAGAAAATGTGGCATTTTAGTTCTAGCTGGTTATCTGAAAGGAAAGGCAGGATTTTTAATGGAGGGAGATAAGGTCTGCTTTATGTATTACAAAGAACTAAAACTTAAGCAGTTTAGCTACACTGTTTTTTGTCTGGGGGCAAAGGAGAAGAGACAGCTCAAGTTTTATGTGGAAGAAAGGTGGTCCCCATCTCCCTCCTACTCACTTGTTCCTCTAAAACACACACACGTGTGTCACCAGGACACTTCTGTGGTTCTCTCAGCCTGGCAGTTGATTTTAGTGCCTTCTGTGTGAAGTCAGATATACAGTGTTCATTATTATTAGCTAAAACAATTGATTGTGATCCACTGGAGCAAACCTGAGGGTAATTGGTTGACTTCAGAGCAGCTGGTCGCTGGGCTAAGCCACTGGTGTGGCACTGTATTTTCCCTCTACCTTTTTATGACTGCTAGTCAGTGTGGTCACATCCTGAGGGCTTCCTAAATATTTTCTGTGGGACTTATAGTCTTTTATTCTCAGTAGTGTTTCGGTTTCCCTTTGGTCCTGGGGAGTTGGGCTTTGGTCAGGGAAGACAGGATTGAGAATGAGATTTTACCACATCTGGAACTCAAAACTCTCCACCAAGCCTACTGCAGTTACTGAAACCCCATACATGTTTTATCGCCGGAACAGGCCACAAAAATCCAGTAAACAACATAGTCATCACAGGGACAATTTTCTGAAAAAGATGTTTTTGAAGAAGGCGAGATCTGTCATCAATCAAGTCTTTACCTCTCAAGCAAAACAATTGTTTTCTAAAGCAGGAAAGTGGCTTCCCCACCCCCAATATTCCCATATACTCATAAGTGGCTGAATTCCAAATATTCTGCCATTATCCTCGCGTTTACAAATGGACCTTTCTGAAGGTCAACTAAATAATTCTTTTGAAGCTAAAGAAACTAGCAAACTGTAGAATCATTTGCAGTAAAAGGTAGCATCAGCCAAATTAAATGAAGCTGCATAATGGGGGGATGACCCCATATGAGGGGATGATCCCACATGAGGGGAGATGTATTAGATTTGTTCAGCTTGTGCCATTGCCATGAAGCAATAGCGATCTGGCAGCATCTCAGATGATGCTCTACTTTGGCACATGTTCCTCTGGGGCCTCTGGATGTGCCCTCTCCTCCATATGGACTTTAGTAATTATTTGCAAAGCTAAACTTTCATCTTAAAATGAAACAGGCATCTTAGGATACTCATATGGAGAAGGAAATGGCAAGCCACTCCAGTGTTCTTGCCTGGAGAATCCCAGGGACGGCGGAGCCTGGTGGGCTGCCGTCTTTGGGGTCGCACAGAGTCGGACACGACTGAAGTGACTTAGCAGTAGCATATTCCTAAGAATGCTCCTAAGAATTGCTGGCTTCTCTCTTGTCTCAAAATTTTCTCTTCCAAACAGAATAGTTGTGGGGAGGGAAGATGGGGCTTGCATGTGCATAGGTATGCACTGGAGATGGGAAAGGTAACTGGGAAGACAGTCCTTTTCTTTTTCTCCCAAAATTCTGACAGTGATTGGATATTCTTCCCAACATAGTATGGTTCCTGAGAAAGATATTGAAAATAGAAAAAAAAAAAGAGTTCTAGATGGTACTATAGACAATTTCTAGTCCATATGGGCACAAGTGCTCAGTTGTGTCCTACTCTTTGAGACCCCATGAGGACTCTAGCCTGCCGGGCTCCTCTGTTCATGGAATTTTCCAGGCAAGAATACTGGAGTAGGTTTCCACATAGTCGAGTAAATCAAGGAAACCAAAGAAGTTAGGAGTCTTGTCTGGTGTCTTGCCTCTTGTTCATAACTGAGTCACTACAAGAATAGCAGTCTGTTTTCTCCCAGGACAATTTTTTCTTTTTTGTTTTTGTAACTTGGAGAAAGGTAAAGAAAATGAGAGCTGGCTCCACTACTGTGAACGAAATGATATCGGGCAAAACAAGTGGCTTCTCTGAGCTTCCATTTTCCATTTGGAAGACGGAAATCATAATGACCATCTTAGTGATCTCTTGCTACTGTGGTGATGATAAAAAGATATGGTGTGAAAGAAAGCTTTCTGAAGACTTTAAAATGCTGTATGGATATTAGAATCCCTTGCTTCAATTAAACCTTTTGGGTACCGGGTATTTTGGGGATAGTCTAGAGACTGTGTTTGAGCTTTTGAAACAGAATCCTTGACAACATGGGTGAGCAGCACCAATCCTGAATGTCTGTCTGAGGCAGTATTTCAGGGGGTGTGTCAGCGTGTATGTACAGGGATGAAAGTCTCAGTCCAGCCCAGCTATCACACAGACACGGGCACTTAAGAGTAAGATGTGTCACTAAAGTGAAAGCCTTACTTAAAAACAGGGTGAGGGGAAAATGCAGGTCTCTGTTCTTTCTTGCCGAAATGGGCTGAGTGTTCTCTAGGCCTGTGGGTTTCCTTGGAGCCATGCCTCTTAGTGGCCATCAGCACAGCAGAAGCAGCTGGGAAAGCAGACACTGGCATGTTCCAGATGGGGGATGCTAGACAGAAGCATCAGAGGGCAAGTTTTAGGATAGCTAGAGAAACGGGTGCAGTTAAAAAAAAAAAGATTTGAAAATCTTTTCATCTACTCAGTTTCATCCAAGTATTCCAAAAGGCAGGGCTGTCTACTTGCATGCAGAGTCCAAATCCTGGAAGAGAGTGTCATTCCCAACTCTAATATGAAGACACCAAATACAAGCAAATGCTCAGGCAGGCAGAGTTCACAATGACTAAAAGAACAAAGGGAAAAAGGAGGAAGAGCAGGCCGTTTTGCAAGCAAACAGCTTTTATACCTTTCGAAGCAACTATCTCATATGAAGATCTTGGGGTATATGCTATTTGTTTATATTGAAACAGGCAGTAGGGCATTTCATGTACAAAATGTTTTAGTGATGAATTATAAACAGGGAAGGAATGGAAAAGGCCAGCGGAACTCTTTTGTTGCCATCCGATGACATATAAAATATTCCCAGACATCAATTCTCTTGGAAAGTCTCCAATTTGGAAGATTATTTATTGGGGATAGATGGATACTATTAGAAACAAATAGAGTCGGGAAAACCGTAGACTTGGAATGAATACTATTAGAGTCAAATGGAGTCAGGAAAACAGTATTGCCATACTTCTCCTCCTAAATTTAAACTGCACTCTCTGAATATGAGCAGAAAATAGAAAAGATGGCATGCAGAGAGCAGGCATTCGCCCGACCATCCTGATCCATTCGCTGTAAGAAAGCTCCGGCTACACGCCATAAGATCTAATTACCCAGAATTGCCTTTCCTGCCCCACAGCAATCATTTTGATGACAGGCTTCTCTGCACTGTAAAACAAGATGGGGAACCTGTGCTGTATAAACTGCCTCGCGCTTCCTTCCCTTCCTCTGCTATCAGCGTCCCCATCTCATTTATTTTCCACACATTAATGGTAGCAGTCACCTTGAGCCGGTGATGCAGAGTAATTTTCACAGAAACCTTGATCAGAAACCATAAATCAGCCTGATGTGCTTTTATGGTCTAATAACATTCCGGGTGCTCCTACAGGCCTGTATGTAAAACTGCATTGCAGTGAGTCCTTTGGTTGCCCCCCGCCTTGGTATAGCGCATGCGCCTGCCCTCTACCAGCGCCCCACCCCCACTACCCCTTCTCTTCTCACTCTCTTATCTTTCTAGGTATATACACATGTGTGCATGTTCACTTAAGTCACGTGGATACAGTTCATTTGTGACAAAACCACATTTGAATGGCATTATACATACTCCTCACGGTGGCAGGAGAGGAAAATTCTTTCAGGAGCATAATATGATGTATTCCTCGGATTTCTCAATGCTGTATCTTAACAAATGAAGGGTCACTAACTCCAAAATAAAATGACATAATGTTTAGGGGCTATTGGGTCTGTTAAGAAGATATATGTATGTATGTAATCACTTATTAGAAACACTGGATGCTGCACCCAGGTAGACTCTTGCCCCATTGTTGGCAGATATGCTGAGGCTTGGCTGGCTTGAAGCTCAGTGGTATCTGACTCTTTGCACTATGGCCTGTGGTCTGTGGTGCCTCTGACCACCTAATGGGCCTGCGCTCCCACTACTCCCTAGGAGGCTGAATTAATATGGAGCAGTGGGATTAGTGGAGAGGCAGGGAGCAGACTGGTGGGTTTGCAGTAGCAGGTGTAGGGACCTCGGGGAAACGTGGCAGGAAACCACTGAAAGGGCAGTTGGGTTGGCAGCTCAGGTGCTCTGCTGGGCCTGTCGCTAGGGGATGATGGTGATAGTGCAGTTGGCAAAGAAGTTCTGGTGTCTAACTGAACCAGTATGGGATGAGAGGTAGAATTAAGCAATGCATCTGAGTTCATCATCTGGGGTGACTTCACTCCCTCCAGCCTGCCTCGATAATCTAATTGGATCTGTGTACTTCAGCTCAGAACTAACAACAGCAAACCAAACCCATCTCAGGTCCAATCCACACCTCCTTCACCTATCAAGAGCCTGCGAGCTAGACATCCCTTGGGTGTGTGTGCCCATCTGGAGCAAACAGAAATTTCTCCTTTAGAATGGTTCAAAAATACAGCTTCTCAGAACTGTTTTCCTCAGGATGGAAATACCTGCAACAGAAGCCAATGTCACTCCTGCATTGCCACTTGGTGAATTAGTGCAAGAAATTAACAAAGACCATTTGTCTCAATCTGAGGGAATGTTTAGCCTTGTCTTGGAAGTGAGGAAAGCTGGCAATGATCTCTGATTTTTCACTGCTAATGCATTGAGTGATAATTACTCCCCAGTAGACCTACATAAATTCCAACCTTCTTAACTGGTGCTTCATGAATATACCCAAGGGAAAAAAGAACCCTGGGGCATTAATCAAATTTGCTAAGATACTACTCCATGCTGGTTAAAAGATACATCTGCAATATTTATATATAAATCTATTTTTATATGTCCACTAACATTGCTCACGCATGCACTCACACGCTCATTTGTCGTGACAACATGGCCAGCATTTGTAAGGATGCTCCAAACGTCAACGCAGGGGTAATTGCAGAACCTGGCTCTCACCTTCATCTAAGACTCTTTGTTTTCAACTGTAAATCGTGATGTCTAATTTCCTCACTTTATGCATAATGGTGACCAAGTTAGGCAGTGGCCACAGCATTTGTTAATATTTGTTTACTGCAGACTTAAATTTTTTTTGCTGCTAGTATTTCAGGAAGCTGCAACCAGTTCAGCACCCCAAATCTTCAGTAAAAGCTCAGTATTGAATTTTTCAGAAATTGACAGGCAATTTCTCCTTTTGCAATGGCCTGAGGTTTTCAGGATTGCAGTGGCAAAGGCTAAATGTGAAAAGGAAATGGGGGTGAGCAAAAGCCCTTTCTCTCCACAGTGTCCACTGCCCTTTGATGCAGAGAACAGCATTTGTTGTCTGTTTTGTAGCCATTTCTAAACCCTCCTAGCTGGAGGCAATGTACACCAGACCAGTGAGGTGGGAGCAATAAAGGAGAAACGCAGTAAAGAACAAATTCTTTTCAGATTAGCTGATTGGCAGTTGTGAATAATGCAGCTCTAGCACTAAAGCAAGAAAGAGCAGCTTCAACCTTGGCACTCATTATTTTGCTGTAAGCCTTTTTTTGCTAGGAACATTTTTCTCTTTCAAGTCTTAAACTATGTTAACTCCTTATGATCCAGCCATTTGTCCAAAAAGGTGAACTATAAAGACTGTTTGTTGAAACCTCTAACTTGTGGATGTGAAATGATAGCAAGAAACACTGGCATTTTCAAACATTCTTCCTACCTGCACTGAAATTATGACAGAAAGAAATTCACCCTGTGGGTTAAATACCTTTCATTTTGCATCAGATATGAAGAACATTTTTGAAAAAAAATATTAAAGAAATGAGGTACATATGTGGTTTATGTATAGGGCTACATAAGAATTCAGATCATTGAAAATGGGAAGAAGGTGTATGAAATGATCATTTGGTGATTCTAAAGATACTTTCATTCTCGGCAGTCATGAGGATATAGCACACCAGAGTGATCTTTAAATCCTGTGACCTAGTTCTAAAAGTAAATTATCAGACCAATTATAGGCTGGATTTATTTCAAATTGTTATAAAAGAAGCACAACATAAATTAGTCTTTTTTCTTAATTATTTCTATGATTTAACAATAATACATTTCTGTTCAATTATGACATTTATTGAGAGAAGCAATTTTTTTTAACAAAATCATTTGTCTCTTCATGTATTCTCATTGATCATTTTATTAAAATATTTCTTTCTAAATTGTTAATTTTTATGCTTTAGGTCCAGTGATTATGTTATAATTTAAAAATGCAGCTGTTATTTTTCTTATTATAAAATCAATAAATGTTTTGATAAAATACTAAATGGCAAATATATTTGTCTAAAAGAAAATCTGAATTCTCAGATCCTCCAATCGTTAAAAATAAGAGATTACCCAGTTTCAACGCTGTTAGTGGCAGTATTTGTTGAAACAATTGATGTCTCCTTAGTAAAAACCTTCCATTGCTTTCCCCCCACCCCCCGCATCCTAAATTGTGAAGCTTTATAAGCGGGAATCCTATCTCAGTTATCTTCATAATCACCTCCACCTTGTTTAGAGCCTGACTCATATTTGGCATTCAATATGCCTGTTTTGAATAAATACAGACATAAATAATAGTATAAGTAGTTAATTGCTAGGATAGTATACTATGTATTCTTAAACTTTGCCAGTTTTTTAAAATTATACAATACAATAACACATTTCTAGAGATCTCACATAAAAAGAAACTTGAGAAAAATATTAAACTTTTCTAAAACTATATTGTGATATTGTGATTTATAATAAGAAATATATATTTGACCTTTGTCTCATTTCTGGCACAGAACTCTCCAAACCCTTGGGATTTTCTAAGTGCTGAGAGTGATAAAAGTATCTTTTGTTATACCAATGAACAGACTTTTGGAAAGCACCTACTTTCCAAAGTAGTTGGGGGTTGGCTGCCAATGGAGCCAACCATGTGATTTGAGGTTAGGGCTTTCGTTCCATCCTTTGACATCTGGGGAGGGGGAGGGGCTAGAGGTTGAGCTGATTGCCAATTGCCAACGACTTAATCAATCCCACCTATGTAAGGAAGCATCTGTAACAACCCAAATGGACACTGTTCAAAGAGCTTCTGTGCTGATGAACACAAGGAGATGTAGGAATAATGGTATGCTTCAAGAGGGCATGGAAGTTCCCTGCCTTTTCACCATGCCTTGCCCCCTGCATCTCTTCCACCTGACTGTTCCAGAGTTATATCCTTTTATAATAAACTGGTGATCTAGTCAGGAAAATATTTGAGTTATGTGAGCTGCTTTAGCAAATTAATCTAATTTGAGAAGGGGGTCATGGGAACTTCTGATTTATAGCCAGTTGGTCAGAAGCACAGGTAAAATCTGGGCTTTTTACTGCCATCTGAAGGGAGGCTGGGCGAGAGGGAGGTGGCAGTCTTGTAAGGGCTGAGCCCTTAACCTGTGAAATCTGATGCTATTTCCAGGTAAATAATGTCACAATTGGAGTTGAATTCTCGGACATTCTGCCAGGGTCCAAGAATTGCTTATGGTGTGAAGAAGCTCTCCAACATACACATGTTGAACTGGATCCAAGAACCTAATTTATTTTGATCAGGCTCCTGTCTGGTATGGTTGCTAAGGAGTTTCAAAGCTCTGGTTTCTGTGAGCTAATGTGCAAATATCAGAGAAGGCTCTGAACTTATTTTTAGTTTGTAGCTGATATTTAGTATAATTTATAAGGCTCACTAGTCTGTCAATAAATAATTATCGAACACTTGGTATATAACGTAAACTTCTCAATTTATGAAGAATGCAAGACACAGGATATAACTGACTCAAACTCCTTCCTCCTGAAGAAACCCATTTGAGGTTTTAACCACCAGCTGGTGTCATACAGGGGCTTCTACAGAAAATCTAGGAAGAAGTATTCATTTCTTGAGGTTCAGTGGTGGCACAGCTTCTGGGATTCTAGCTTTGATAGAGTCCTATCAATTTTCCACTCCAGTCTCCTGGCCAAGCTAACAACTCAAAGGACTAAGCCCTTCCTTACATTCCCCTGCATGTCAAAACTTTTGATGGTCCTAGTTTTTTTTTTTCCCCACATGCAAGATTACATTTCTGTCTTAATGACATTCCATTCATCCTTGCAGGATCATTTAAAATACCTCCTTAAAGGAATTCCCTGATACTCCAGTGATTAAGACTTCTCGTTAGCAATGCGTGGTGGGGATGGGGGTGGTGGGAGGTGGGATACAGGTTCGATCCCTTAGTTGGGAACTAAGACGCCACACAGTGTGGCCAAAACAAACAAACAAAACAAAAACCCCTCCCCTCAGCCAAATACGCTCCATCTCTCCCTCTGAACTCTAAAAACTATTCACTGTATACTTACAGCTCATGTGTGTGGGACTGTGGTGTAGTCACGGTAGATGTTTGTTTTCTTTGGAGCTGACTAATGTTGTCTTTTACATATGTGCCCATAAGTACACACACAGGAAAGTGAAGAATGACTCATAATATTCTTGAGTCTAATTCTTGTTCTAACTCTGCCCCCAAGCCAAAACTTTCATCTTTATTACAGTTAGTGCACATTCACCTTACTTTTCCCTTTAGATCTTTCTAAAGACAGTTTGTTTCTTTGTTTTTTTTTCCTGGAGTGTGTAGCACAGTGTCTTGTACATGACTGGAGTTCTAGAAATATTTAGTTTAAATAAAACAGATACAGTTTTTGTAGAGGATGTAAGGTAGGACACCAAAGACATCAGTTCTTCAATTATAAGTTACTTTCCAAAGACCTACTATGGCGATCAGATGGTTAAAGGTACAGGAGTACATAGAATATAGTAAGTTCTTGATGGAAGGAGGGTATCTAATAGAAGGAGGCATGCTGATAATTCTAGCCAACTACAGTTCAATGCTAATATTAAGATGCTGGGGACAAACTCAGTTCTTTACTGCAACTCACAGGGGCACATCTATTGGAATTGTTTTTAATTTATTCTCCTCTCCTTTTAAAACCCTCTAAAAGTGCTTCAGGCTTGTGAAAAACAAGAGTGGAAGAGAATTATGAAAAATATAAGAAAAAATAATAAAGGAAATAATAAAAGGATGAGTGGGCAAAAACAACCCTGGAGGGAGCTGCACACATTAAGTGTGTTCATGAGGGTAACAGTAAGCCCAAGCACCAAAAGCCAAGCCTCTAAGTCAGACTGTGTGGAAGCCATCCTAGGAAAAGGCTCACCCCTGAGAACTCAGCAAGAACAGCTAAGCAGAGCTACCGCACGGTGATTTTGCATCCCTGGTGTCAATATTTCCTTTGGTTGCTGATAACAACTTGGAGCTGTGTGTCTATGCCCCATGAAGGTTTGGTATGAAATTAAAGAGCACTGTTACCTTCCCAATGCCTTCAAATTGTACCTGGAAAAAAAAAAAAAGTTCCCTTCATGGCTTGATGATTATCATCTTTCACGTGCAGTGTTTTGTTTAGGCTAATTTCCAACCAGCCACAGCAAATTCAGCCCCGTGCTGAATGCTTTGCTCATAGTGCCATTTAAGAAATACTTGTTGAAAAAAATAAATGAAAGTAAAGATGAGACACACCAGCCTATTTAAAGGAGTAATCCATACATTTTTCAGCTCGGCACAGTTCAGGTTGTGGGAGACAGGAATTCAGTGTTCTTATAATTCACCTAGCAGTCATTATGATCGCAGGCAAGTGTGCATATGGCCATTTCTCAGGATGAATCAGGCCACATTTTAATAGTTAGTTCCGGCAGTTCAAAGTGGAATGGATTTATTTCAAGAGGCTCAAGAAAACCTCATTTTGAAGGCTCTAATAAAAAGTAAGGATGATAAAGAACACTGTTTTTCATGATAAGGAAAATTCTGCCTTTCAAGAGAGACATCATAATTTCTTCTAATTATAAGAAAAATGTTGCTGCCTTGAGTGCTCTTATTCATGTGTACAGCCAAAGGGATTTTCTGCATAAAAGAATAATTAGGTTCTATCCCTTCATACTAAAAAAAAAAAAAAAAAATCAGCTATCTTTCTTTTCCTTTATACCTTTTCCCCCTCATATTCTTTGACCTCTACTCTGCTGAATCTTTTATATGTCATGGAAGGAAGATTTAGAAGGGCTTTGATTTCTCCCATTCCTTTGGTGGCTGGCAGTGTTTGCTGTGCTGAATTTGGAAGTGCCTAATTTGGGAGTTCTGTTCATGTCGGGCTGTAAACTGATCAGATTTCATTTTATGTGTGAAGATCATTTTCAGTCTGTGGATTTAAACATTTTTATTTGCCTGAAATACACAGTACATAATGCACTGTGGGCTTTTATTTAGGAAAGCTCTAAAGCAACTTCATTTTAAGAGACAAAGGACATTCTGGGAAGCTTTACCCTTTAACCATGTGAATAGTTAAGAGTCTGGGTCACCCCACTGTTCTGGGATGGTGGCTGCAATCACATCTGTTGTTACCGCATTATAAAGGAAGGTATAGAAAGAAGACAGCTGAGCACAATTAGAACTTTTCATTGACCTGATTTGTGTGGTCCATAATTCTCAATTGCATGGATAACTGCTGTGAGAGGAAAGATGCACAGCTGTAATGGAATTAATTCAACCCAAAATGTCAGCAAAGTAGAAAGAAAGACTGCTCAAACTCATAGTGAATGATAATATTGTTTGAACCTTCTGAGAGATTAGAATTTGTTAGACTTCAAGATGGAATATGATCTTTGGCTTTAAAATAGAAAAATCAATGCTAAATATAGACAGGAAAAGAAGTCTTAGGGATTAGATTTTTCTAAGAAAGTTTAGTGGCTTTTCGAAATCACGTTGATAATAGCCACTGTTTCCTGACTGCTAATTCTGGAACAGACCTGGCTTGGGGCTATTAATAACATTACCCAGCAGCCGTGGACAGTGCAGAAACTGAGAGGTAAACAACTGGTTGGCCAAGAGCACACGGTCAGACACTGGCGGTCAGACTTCACTTCGAAGTGGTTATACATCAATATACTATCCAACCTGGCACCAAAAAAAAAAAAAAAAAGCAAGCAAGCTTGAGGTTTTTTTCTTATAGAGTTTTATCACATGAGCTAGATGCTACCATATAGATAGGCAGAAACAAGTTTATTTTGGTTTAAGGGCTCTTTGAAATAATAACTGCCTAAGCTCATTAGCCGATCATTGGGTAACATCCAGTTCAATCATAAACATGACCCGTGCGTGTGCTTGGAGAGGGTATGACTTTCAACCAGTTGCTGAGGAGGGGAGATCCTTCCCTCCAGTTGCCCTTTAAAACTTTTTATTCTTCTATCTCACAAAATTTTTTCTTTCTTATGAAGCTAACAGTTACCTGTAGAGTTTCAGGGGCTATTCCTTGCATATGAGAAAGGGAGATGAAATAATTTTGTCCACAAAAAGGACAAGACCCACTTGGGCAGCAAGGTGGGAGCCTTAACACACCCGTGTACTATGCTTAGCGTGGCTGCTGACAAGGGACTTAAGAGCCAGACCAGCCATGGCCACCAGTTACATACATGTATGAATCTGTACAAGTTATTTAACCTCTTTGTGCCTCAGTTTCTTCACCTGTAAAATGACTATGATGACAAAAATAGGGTCTACATCATAAGCTTGTTGGGAGAATTAAATGAGTTCGCACATGTAAAGGGATGAGAGCACTGAAGGCATACAGCACGATGTCAGAGTAAGTAGGATATAAATATGAGCAGAGTATTTCAGGCACATTTTCTTCATTTAACCTTTACCATATCCCTATAATAAGGTTACAATTACATTTATTTTACTGATTAGTAAATGAGTCTAATAGAGATTAACTAACAGATTCATAGTTGCTCTATGGATATGAAAGTGAAAGTCACTCAGTCGTGTCTGACTCTTTGTGACCCCAGGGACTGTATAGTCCATGGAATTCTCTAGGCCAGAATACTGGAGTGGGGAGCTGTTCCCTTCTCCAGGGGGTCTTCCCAACGCAGGGATCGAACGAACTCAGGTCTCCTGCATTGGAGGCAGATTCTTTACCAGCTGAGCCACAAGCTCTATGGATAGGTACAAGCTAACTGAATTCTGCCAAGACAATACATTGGTCATAGCAAACACCGTTTTTCAACAATACAAGAGATAACTTTACACATGGACATCACCAAATGGTCAATACTGAAATCAAATTATTACATTCTTTGTAGCCAAAGATGAAGAAGCTATACACAGTCAGCAAAAACACAAAAAAACAAGATCTGGAGCTGACTGTGGCTCACTCAGATCATCAGCAGCTTCACATAGCAAAATTTAGGCTTAAACTAAAGACAGTAGGGAAGACCACTAGGCCAGCCAGATATGACTTAACTCAAATCCCCTAGGAATATGCAGTGGAAGTGATGAATAGATTCAAGGGATTAGATCTAGTAAACAGTGTGCCTGATGAACTATGGATGGAGGTCTGTAATATTGTATAGAAGGCAGTGAACAAAATCATCCCAAAGAAAAAGAAATGCAAGAAGGCAAAGGGGTTTTCTGAGGCTCCACAAATAACTAAAGAAAGAAGAGAAACAAAAAGCAAGGGAAAAAGGGAAAGTTACACTCAGTTAAATGCAGAGTTCCAGAGAATAGCAAGGAGAGACAAGAAGGCATTCTTCAATGAACAATGCAAAGAAATAGAGGAAAACAACATAAGGTGAAAGACTAGAGATCTCTTCAAGAATACTGGAAATATCAAGGGAACATTTCAAGCAAAAATGGGCATAATAAAGGTCAGAAATGGTAGAGACCTCGTAGATGCAAAAAAGATCAAGAAGAGATGGAAAGAATACATGGAAGAATTGTACAAAAAAGATATTAATGACCCAGATAACTATGATGGTGTAGTCAGTCACCCAGAGTCAGACATTCTGGAGTGTCAAGTCAAGTGGGCCTTAGGAAGCACTGCTGTCAATAAAGCTAGTGGATGCGATGGAATTTCAGAAGAGCTTTTCAAAACCCTAAAAGATGATGCTATCAAAATGCTGCACTCAGTATGTCAGCAAATCTGGAAGACCCAGCAGCAGCGACAGGACTGGAAAAGGTTAACCTTCATCCCAGTTCCCAAGGGCAGTACTAAAGAATGTTCAAACCATTGGACAATTGCACTCATCTCCCATGCTAGTAAGGTCATGCTTAAAATCATGCATGCTAGGCTTCAGCATTACGTGAACCAAGAAATTCCTGACATCCAAGCTGGGGTTAGAAAAGGTAGAGGAACTAGAGATTAAATTGTGAACATTCTCTGTATCATAGAGAAAGCCTCGGGATTCCAGAAAAAACATCTACCTCTGTTTCATTGACTGCATTAAAGCCTTTGACTGTGTGGATCATAATCAACTGTGGAAAGCTCTTATAGAGAAGGGAATACCAGACCATCTTACCTGTCTCCTGAGAAACCTGTATGCAGGTCAAGAAGCAACAGTTAGAACCCTGTATGGGACAACGGATTGGTTCAGGATTAAGAATGGAGTACAATACGGCTGCCTGCTGTCACCCTGTTTATTTAACCTATATGCAGAACACATCATGAGAAATGCTGGGCTGGATGAGTTACAAGGTGTAATCAAGATAGGCAGGAGAATTATCAACAACCTCAGATATGTGGATGATACCACTCTAATGGCAGAAAGTGAAGAGGAACTAAAGAGCCTCTTGATGAAGGTGAAGAAGGAGAGAGAAAGAGCCAGCTTAAAACTAAATATTAACAAAATTGAGATTATGGCATCCAGCCCCATTACTTCATGGCAAATAGAATGGGGAAGGATGGAAGTAGTGACAGATTTCCTTTTCTTGGGCTCTAAAATCACTGCAGATGGTGACTGCAGCCATGAAATCAGAAGATGATTGCTTCTTGACAGGAAAGCTATGACAAACCTAGACAGTGTGTTGAGAAGCAGAAACATTCCTCTGCCAACAAAGGTCTGTATAGTCAAGGCTATGGTCTTCCCCCTGGTCATGTACGGTTGTGCGAGCTGGACCAGAAAGAAGACAGAGCACTGAAGAACAGGTACCTTCAAACTGTGGTGCTTGAGAAGACTCCCGAGAATCCCTTGGACTGCAAGGAGATCAAACCAGTCAATCTTAAGGGAAACCATCCCTGAATACTCTTTGGAAGGACTGATGCTGAAGCTTCAGTATTTTGGTCACCTGATGCGAAGAGCCCACTCATTGGAAAAGACGCTGATGCTGGGAAAGATTGAGGGCAGGAGGAGAAGGGGGCAATAGAGGATGAGATGGCTGGATGGCATCACTGATGAAATGGACATGAACTTGGGCAAACTTTGGGAGATGATGAGGGACAGAGAGGCCTGACGTGTTGTAGTCCATGGGGCCATGAAGAGCTGGACATGACTGGGCAACTGAACAACAACCATAGTCACTCAATGTATAATAATTCAAACCTTGATAAGTTGAGGTACTAAGCCAGACTGGGATATGAACCCAGGCTGTGTGATGTGTGATTTTATTCTTTATATTCCTGGCTGAGGAGAATTTTGCCTTTATGGTTTTAATATGCTCAGTATCAATATGTTAACATATTTATATGATTTGATATATACATATATGATACTGTATTCTGACCCCATAGAGGGCGAGAGTGCCAGCTTTACCAAATGTACAGAGTCCCCTGTCAAATTATCCACACCTTTAATAGTGGGGTGATGAAGTACAAGCCCTCTGATTCCCAACTGCCTAAATTTGAATTCTTGCTCTTCTACTTACTCTCCATATACTGGGAAAGTTATTAAATTTCCTCTTGCCTTAGTTCCTTTATATTAAAATAGAGATAGTGCTAATAATATTTGTCATAGAAATAACTTTGTGATCATTAAATGAGTTTATGTTTAAAGCAGTTGAACCTGACACATAGCAAATGATGCATACTTTGTATTATTATTTTTACTATTATTATTCTTTGATGATTTCAGATTAGGATGGTTTTTAGAAGCCTTGGTTGACTATGCTAAGACATCTAAAGCAATAACAATAGGAATATGAGAGAATTAAACAATGTTTCATGGCTGGTAATCTGAAAGATTATGAAAGGAGGAGGCAGACATAATTCAATAAAGTTAGAATCAAAAGCTTTTTCATGGGATTATTTTTTGGTTAAGAATTATCATTTTTTTAAGAGTCTTGGGTCCCTTCCCTCTAGCAGAATTTAAAATATCAAACAACTGAGTTGAATCAATATATTTTCAGGGAATTTTCCTAGATTTTTATCAAGTATATTTAAAGGGAATTTCAGATTCTCTACAGCTAGCCAAAGAGATAGTATGAGCTAGGAGACAAGGGAGAGAAGGGATGATAGTGTAGATAACGGGAAGGTATACAGCCTATCGAGGAGGGCATGGCAACCCACTCCAGTATCATCACCTGGAGAATCCTATGGACAGAGGAGCCTGGTGGGCTCCAGTCCACGGGGTCACAAAGAGTCAGACACGACTGAAGTGACTTAGCATAGCATACATCCTATCCTTGGAGTTTCCTATTAATGATAGACTGTCTTCTGGGCTTGACTACCTACCCATATTTAGCTGTGAAACTAAATATTCCATGCTCTTCTCCTCACCTCTTCTCCTGTCCAGCAGTACTGCCTTTCTCTACCCTCTAGCTTTGTGTATAGCCTAACACCGTCCTCCTGTACAAGTCAGGAAAATCAGAATGTATTAATTTTTTCTTCCTCTTCACTTGCCCTGTTCCCCCCAGTAATCAAGTCTTCTTTAATGAAGCTTTACTTGGTATAGCTCTCCTTTCCCACCATCATTACTTTCGATTACGGCCTTGTTAGGTCTCACTGCAGTCATCCCCACCCCCACCCCCCACCCAGTACTCTCCCTGCCCCCAGAATTGCTCTGCTCCAAAGGGTATACAAAGTAAACTTTATCCTCATCATGTGGAACCTAGTACTCAATATATTTCCATGGCAAGATTTCCATCTATGGCTCAATTTCAGACTTACTCTTGTTTCTTCTTCTCTCTCGCCCACCATTCCCCACCCGTGAACAAATGCAAACCAGTTGTGTTAAAATTCTGGTGACTTATCAAGTGGGTCGATATTCTTATCTTTGTCATTGCTGCTGCTCCTGTCTGGAATACCCTCGAGAACTTCCATTTCTGCTCATAAATGATCACCTAACTCCTCTAACTCATCCTTCAAAACTCTGCATGCTATTAGTTCCTTTAAGAAGATATCCCTGATCCCTTAGGCTTCCACCAGGTACATCTACTAAATCTTCAAACCTTGTAAGGCCATATGGTAATTATTTGACCATCTTCTTTCTAGGATGTGTGCATGCATGGTGTCGCTTCAGTCGTGTTCGACTCTTTGCTACTCTATGGACCCTACCCCACCAGGCTCCACCGTCCATGGGATTCTTCAGGCAAGAATACTGGAGTGGATTGCCATGCTCTCCTCCAGGGGATCTTCTGAACCCAGGGATTGAACCCGAGTCTCTTGAATCTCCTACATTGGCAGGCAGGTTCTTTACCAATAGCATGAACTAGGATGTAAACCTCTGATACTCAGGCATTAGAGATTTCCTCTCTGTTTCTTAGGACTAAGCTCAGTGTCTTTCACTGATAAGTGCTCAATAAATGTTTGTAGACTAACTAAGGTCTATAGCAATAAAAAACGTAATCTTGAGTCACCTTAAAGTGAGATTTTTGTAAGCAATTCAAATAATTTAATAGCAATAAATTAACATTTTCTGGTCAAAAGTTTGGGTGGGATGTCCAGAGTGTTCGTATACCAATATCAAAAATAAGTTTGTTAATATCTCCTATGAATGAAATGAAGTGCTTAATATTTTACATTTTTAAAGACCTTTCTAGTTATCAAAGCACTGTAACATGCATTATCTTTGAGGCATATGACAACTGTGAAGTAAACAACACAGGTATTATCCTCATTTTACAAATAAGAAAACCGAAGCTCAGAAAGAACTGCCATATATAAAATCACTCACACTGAAGTACGGTAATTTGAAACCTATTTTAAGACTCTAAAAATATGAACATTTAAGCCTTTACTATATGCATTTGTTATTCCCACTGTATCATACTGCTCTCACATTAGTTACAATCAAGCTGGGGAAATATAGAAAGAAACAATGTGTATTAATTTACAGAACAGTGTCAGGAACTTTATGTGTATATTCTAGCACAATCCTCAAAATAGCTCTGCCAGATAGGAATTATTAATCCATTTTACTGATCTAGAAAATGAAGTCAGAAAGGACAACTTATTAAAGGTCTCAAAATTATTAAGCAGTAAAGTCAGATTTTAACCTGAGATTTGTTTAACCCCCAAATTCAAACATGCTTAATGCAAAAAGAGGCTGGCCAGTGGGCCAAGGAAGCCTGAGAGTCTTGAGTTCAATCTGGAATGGTATTCATAGCCAGGATTTGAAGGGACCCAACTCTAGGAGTTTTCAGAAGGAACTTGAAGGTAGCTTCATCCCAGGAGAAAATGACTGAGTTGTAGCAGGACTCCAGTCATCAGCTGATGATAAAGGAAAAGTGCCCAGTCTTCTAAAAAGGGGCTTGTTTGGTACGGGCTCACTGACTCTCTGGGTACCAACAAGGTCATCTCGGGGCTTACAGCAGGGCAACCATTCAAGCAGGGAACTGGAATGGGAATGGGAACTAGGACAGGAGATGAACCACTCTGCCAAGACGCGAGGGAAGAGTGGAGGAAGATGCACTTCCCAAGACAGACTTCTTTCTCTCTCAGGCCTCGGGTTTCTATCTTTATTCTCAATCCTCAGGACTTCTTTTACCATCTCTGTGTTGACAAAATCCAAATGTCATAGTTGAGACCTGAGTTCAAATGACTCCTACAACCACTACCTGGTGGACAGCTCCACTTGGGATGCCTGTGGTCACTTCAATGCTGCTGCTGCTGCTAAGTTGCTTCAGTCGTGTCCGACTCTGTGCGACCCCACAGACGGCAGCCCACCAGGCTCTCCCGCCCCTGGGATTCTCCAGGCAAGAACACTGGAGTGGGTTGCCATTTCCTTCTCCAATGCATGAGAGTGAAAACTGAAAGTGAAGTCGCTCAGTCGTGTCTGACTCTTAGTGACCCCATGGACTGCAGCCTACCAGGCTCCTCTGTCCATGGGATTTTCCAGGCAAGAGTACTGGAGTGGGGTGCCATTGCCTTCTCTGACTTCAATGCTAAATGTCCCCAGATTGAACTTACCATATACTGTCTTCATAAAACCTACGGTTCATATAACATATATTTCAGTAAAACAGCACCATTTATCTATTGCCCAGGAAAGAAACTTGGTGTTTTTTACTTATACATCTCGTTAATCTTCCCTCACCTTTATCTGATCAATCCCTTAATCTTACAATTCTGTCTCTTTAATAGCCCCTGAAACTGTCCTGCCCCTTCTACTACTCCCAAGGCTTGGGCTTTTGATAGACTAGATGATTGCCTTCAGCCTTGCTTGTTTGCACACCGTGCTCCACAGCGAACTCAGTGTTATTCCTAGTGCTCCCATCTGGTCATGTCTTCCCTGTGCTTTAAACCTTCTGTGTATTCCCCATTGCTCTAAGGGTGAAGTCTGACCACTTTAGTGTGGGGTATAAAGGCTTTTCTGGTTTGGTCTCTGCCAACCTTCTCACCTCACAGCTTGCTTCCCAATCACAGAGTTCAGCCATACCCATGATGCTTCAGTAAAATATTTTCAAGTCCTTGAAAGTCTTCCCTAACCATTCCTCCCCTACCCCCCAACTTGGTTGGGTATCCTTCATATTCCTACAGCATTCTTTGTCACATTTACCTCTAACATAGCACCTGCTATATTTTATTCGAACTGTTTAAATTTTACCTCCTTAGTGAAATGACAGTTCTTTAAAGGAAGGAATGATAAGTTTTTCACTGTTGTTTCCCCAGAACCTCTCAAGGCAGTTGGCCCATAGAGGCGGTCAACAAATATAAGTTGAATAAATGAGTCCCAGAGGGATTATCTGAGCAGGAGATCATGGGCCAATTCCAAAGTCACTGTTGGTGGGAGGATAATAAGTCTAATGACAGACACGGTTTTCCCTGGTTCTGGACCTTAGACTAAATCTGTAGCTAGAAGATATGCAATACCAGTGGCTGGCCAAAGATGCCCAGGCAGGCACAGCTGATTGTAGGCTCAAAGCTGGAATCTCTGACCTAGCTTCAGACTTTTATTCCTTTGTTTATCTCTAGGAAGATGAACACAGAGTCTTGCCCCTTCTTGGGGCCCTGATCTGTGTGGAATCTAACAAGCTTCTTTGGACTACCTTCCTTTGGCT
The DNA here is from genome assembly GCF_054371585.1 of Giraffa tippelskirchi. Lineage (NCBI taxonomy): Eukaryota > Metazoa > Chordata > Mammalia > Artiodactyla > Giraffidae > Giraffa > Giraffa tippelskirchi. The sequence goes on along the minus strand of NC_137286.1, from coordinate 31,864,551 downwards.
GTCTTAGCCTTGGTAATGAAACAAGGCCTGGAGAATTCCATGGAATGTATAGTCTATGGGGTTGCAAAGAGTCAGGCACGACTGAGTGATTTTCACTTCACTTACAGACTTCACAGGATTTATTTTATTTGGACAACTTTTATTATTCTCTTCAGATTGATGCTCAAATAATAAATTAGTAGGCTCACTTAAAAATAACAGATTTGTATTTCTAGTTTATTAGTGGACCACATATCCAAAATCTGACTTTGGTACACATAAAAGCATCATGGAGAAAATCCATCCATTGGCACTGGGTAGCTTCTGAGTTGCCTTTTTTTTTTTTTTTTTGCCACATAATCCCTTGGCTGTTCCTTTGATCAGCAGCGCAAATCCTAATTAAGGTTTCATCTGATAATTTGATTTCACGATAAAGATCTATTCTCAGTCAGGAGCTTTGCCTCCTTAAATTCCCGAGGTTAATGAAAATCACTAATCCAATGGATAAACAGGCAATGGAAAAGTCAAATCATAACTTTCATGTTTTCAAAAATACTGTGACTTAAGGGTTTTTGGAGGCTCTTACAAGGAAGAGAGATTGAGATGCAAATTTCACTGAGAGGGAACAGAAAACTTCCTAAGTGGGAAAAGGAATTATGTAAATGACACTGCTGTTTTAAAAGTACAGAATTTTCTAGTGCCACAGATCTCACAGGTGTTGAGGCAGTTCCCTTCCTAAATGACAGGAGAAGACAAGAAGGTGAAGTCGAACCTTGCAGAATAAAAACACTGCAATGGATTCTGAAAATGAAAACTAGATTCTTGCTTCAGATCTGTTTGTCATGTGGCCCCTGAGTTTCTGGGAAAGGCCCCTCAACTCTGATGCTAATCAACATCAAGTTCATCAAGAACAGGTCACTTCCTTTCATCAAGAAACCAACAACGAACAAAGCTGGGAAGTAAATGGGTGGATTTTTCTTTTCAAATCCTGTTAGTTCTGGGAAAATTCCACAAGACTTTGACAACATTCCCCAAATGGTCTAATAGCAGAGTTCAACATATTACCATTCAGCAGGATGAATCCATATTTATTTCATGAAATTTAATTATACACCAGAAGGAAAAAAAAAAAAAAAAAACAACCAAGAGGGACATAGAGGAGATATTACCAACATACTGAGAAAATAGAGAAAGGAGAACAGTTACATATATAGATGAGAGAAGGCAAGAAAGAGGATGAAACAGAAGCAGAATTTAAATGTGCCTGTGACAGAAGATGAGATGGTTGGATGGCATCACCGACTCAATGGACATGGGTTTGTGTGGACTCCGGGAGTTGGTGATGGAGAGGGAGGCCTGGCGTGCTGCGGTTCATGGGGTCGCAAAGAATCGGACACGACTGAGCGACTGAACTGAACTGATGACCACTTATTCTGAATCAGTTCAGTTCAGTTCAGCCGCTCAGTCGTGTCCGGCTCTTTGCGACCCCATGAACCGCAGCACGCCAGGCCTCCCAGTCCATCACAAACTCCCGGAGTCCACTCAAACCCATATCCATTGAGTCGGTGATGCCATCCAACCATCTCATCTTCTGCTGTCCCCTTCTTCTCCTGCCCTCAATCTTTCCCAGCATCAGGGTCTTTTCCAGTGAGTCAGCTCTTCGCATCAGGTGGCCAAAGTATTGAAGTTTCAGCTTCAACATCAGTCCTACCACTTATTCTGAATACTGCTTTGAAATACCGGAAATCATCTCTTGAATTTAAGGAGAATCTGTTCTACATTTGCTTTATATCATCTAATTACAACAAATCATCTGTGCAGAAAACAACATATACAACACACGTGCACAAATGTACCCTCAATGTCCAGACAAAAAGTAAACTAAGTCTGTTTTTGTACCCTTTACCCAGAAGGTCATTGGTTCTAATTTTTCTAACCCTCTCTTGTAGTAAGAATGTCCATAGATAGTTCCAAATCATTTACTAGAAAACTTTTTTTTTGAGCAAAGTGGATGGGAGATAGGATACCAAGTACAATTTCTATTTAGAATTATCAAAACATCAGTAATGATGGCAAAGCTGCTGCCTACTGCCAACCCTCAGGTATGCTTTTTGAAAGAAGTTCGTGGCTCCGGGCTATTTTGAAGTGAAGGCAGATCATCAGTCATTGAAAAATCTAGTACTAATTGAGTCTCTAGTCAAAACTTACAGTTAAGAATCTCACTGCTTTCTTATTTAAAAACAGTGGCTCTCTCCTAGCAAGGTAAGGAGGAAGAATATCTGGAGTATTTAACCCAGTAATGAAAAGCAATTCATTCTCATTGTTATCATTCATCAAGCTGAAAGATAGCCTTCACTGTGACCTTGAACCTGAAAACTGTGTGTGTGTGTGTGTGTGTGTGTGTGTGTGTGTGTGTGTGTGTGTGTGTGTGTGTGTGTTAGTGCGTTTGGAGAGGGCAGAGGAGGGGGTATACATACACATCTTTCTGAGCCAAGGGCTTAGGGTCCTGTCTTTCATGGAAAGAAAGCCACAACAATTTCATTCACACAGCACATGCAGAAGTCTAGCTCTCTATTTTAAAAAGGTGGTTTTATTTTTCTTTATCTATCAGATATAGTCCAGGGCCCATCTAAACCTAAATGACTTAAATCACATACTCTAAATAGTACACATCTAAATGCAGAATGGGAAGAGAACAGTTGGGTTGTATAATAGATTCTTCATTTCAACCTAGAAGTAAACAACTCCTATGTAAATATCAGCTCTGTGAGAGCCATCCGCTGAACTGCCCCCTCCTCCCCAGAGAAACTGCTTACATTTTAGGTGCAAGAATATCTGCAAGTTGAAGAACTTTCATAAAGTTCGAATTATTGATACAATGACCTGTGTATGGGTATCAGAATAAAGTGAAATAATCAACATTTACTAAGATTTTTCTATAGATGAAGCATGCGGCTGGCATGGGACAGGGTATAGTACAGTGTCAGCAATGTTCATCCTCTAATGAGACAAGTTTGTTCTAAGGCAAACGCTGTTCCCAGTTACAATGGCTATACAAATAAGAGGAAAGAAATACAGCAGGTAGTGTACTTGTAAGAAGTACATGCACACACACACATACATACATAAAAGCTACATAACTAAGAGGATATATAGTAGAGTGTCTGATAGCACAGCCTTGAGACAACTGCCTGCATTTGAATCACAGCTCCACAGCTTTGTGATCTTTTGGCAAGTTATTTAACCTTTAAGCATCTCGATTTCTTCATCTGTAAATCAGACACAATAATAGTATCTATGAGATGAGAGTGTTATACATAAATAAGTTAACCCATGTGATGTGTTCATCTCAGTGCCTGGCATATGTAAGTGCTCATATTATTATAATCTCACTGCAAATACCATACACACATACGTATATGCCACACACAAGAGCATTTAGGACAGTATACCCATTTTACAGAGCTTAAATCAATTTTAAAAAGAGATGCTGTAAAGACATAGGCATTAAAAGAAATCTAAATTTAAAAATGAAATCTAACAACAGTTAAAGATGGCAGGCTGAACTCCTGTATTTATTTCTGTACCCTCCCCAAAATTCATTGAAAGGAGTGTAAAGTATTTCTAAAAAATATTAATCAACAAGGACAAAGAGAAATGGAAGAAGAGGCAAGGTATCTGTGTAAGGAGAAACCAACAAGAGCAAGCCAGCTAATGCTGCAGAACTCCAGAAAAATTCCAAAGTTGAGAAAACCAGGAAAACAAGGAAGGCTAAAAGTATATATAAGGAATAACAACAGGATCCCCTCTTTTTCTTCTCTGATACTTGAAAACAGGTGACCAGCCTTTTCCCATTTTCTCCTCTAAGACATACACACATGCATAACAGAACCAGAAAAAGCCAGAAATAGAACCAGAAAAACCATGGACTTAGCACATTTAACATCCTTCAGGGCAGGTGAAATGAGGACTGAAAATGGGGATCAAATCAGTCTACATATTGAATCATGAGCTTCCTAGCTCCTTATATACAACCTTACCTTCATCATCCACAATTCTGCTCCCAGGCTTATACCCACAAGTGAGAAGTTATAGGATCCCTCACTCACAAAATGAAATTGAAAATAACGCTGTCAAGAAGGCCTCCAATGAAATGGGCAAGTTCTGTTGGTAGAAAGCTCTAGGGACTGACACACACCTTCCAATTAGCATTTGAGTACCCCACTTTCAAATATAAATGGGGAGCTAGGTTTCACCAGGTAGTTGAATAACTCTGCTAGCTATGAGACAACCATAATAAAGAACCTTGGATAAAATAGAGCCAATGAAAGGTGTAAGAAAAACCTTCGGGAAAGTATACATATTCTCAGAGTGATGAGAAAAGATATTTATGAAATAGTAACTGACAATTGGGTACGTGGAAGGCAAAAATAAAGCTAAACACAAACCAAGGCAATTATGGAATTAGAATCTGAGGATTAGTAGTGAATATACTCAGCTGGCACTTCCACTGGGATACCAAAATCACTGTTAGCAAAATGCACAATCTCTCCTTCTCCCTGACCCCAATGCATGCAGCCAAAAGAGTGAGCATTCAGAGATATAAACCACAACATCTGCCCTAAAGTTTCTGGAGAGCCAAAAATACTCTCATGTGTACCTCCAAACAAAGAATTTACATCCTAAGGTAGGGGTAAAAATACATTTTAAGTAATGAAAACATTAGTAGAACTCCTTCCTTTGCAAAGGAGTTTTAAGAGAGGACTGTTTAAGAGAGGACTGTTTTAGGGATAAAGTAAGGCGATACTACTCGTATGAACCTGGCAGCTCCCGTTAGCCTATGTGAATAGCTGTCCCTAGAAAATGGGTAGCAGGCAATCTTAAGTGTTTATTTCATTGACAAAACAGGTAGGTGTACTTCTCTGTTTAAAACAAGACCATGGCTGTGTCAAAGTAAGAGCTATCACATCATAGTACGTGATATAGTTGCCATTAAAAAAATAAGAACTAAAACTGCTATACTCGTCATTGCCAAATTACTTTACACTTGTTGGGGAAAACTTGATTCAATCGATTAAAATAATTTTTTTTCCATAAAAACTTGTAAAAAAAAAAAATATTGCCCTGGATAAGATGACTTTATTCAAGACTGTTGCAATAGGGGAGAGAGATTAATGTTACAAGGGAGAGACTGAACTCAACTCCACTGACACAAGGCAGATGGTGGTTTAGTCACTAAGTCATGTCCGACTCTTGAGACTCCATGCACTGTAGCCTGCCAGGCTCCTCTGTCTGTAGTATTTCCCAGGCAAGAATACTGGAGCAGGTAGCCATTTCCTTCTCCAGCAGGTAACCATTTTCCTTCCCGATCCACAGATGGAACCTGGGTCTCCTGCACTGCAGGCGGATTCTTTACGGACTGAGCCACCAGTGAATTTGTGACACCAGTCAAGAGGAGTTTTTAAGTGTAAGGGTGAGTTAGTGGACAACTACTGGAGGAAGTTGACAGGGAAGTTGGTCCAGGTGTTTGCTAACTGGCACTTACTGAATTTAGGCTCCTAACCTCCCATAGAGAGTGGAAGGGGAAACTATCTTTCTTAATGACATTTTAAAGAGATGGTTCCCAGTCCTCAAGAAAGCCATTTCTGGATTGTAAAACTGGCAAGAGGCTGGAACAAGATTTACATCTCAAGGGGTCAGAAAAAGAATTCACAATTTTTAGTTTTCTAAAGTAAACACTGGAAGAAAAGGAAGGTGGGGCCTAAAGTCAGGAAGAATCTATCTGAAATTTAGTAAAACTGAGGGGAACATAAAGGCTGTCTTGGTCAAGGCTTGTTTTAAGTACTTAAAAACTCCCTTTATTGTAAATAAAGTGAAAAAAAGCATGGCATTTGGAACAAAAAAAGACAAGAGGATCAAATTCCAGACTTTTATCTCACTAGTTGTGTGAATCCTCATTCAGTTATAGTGAAAACAAATATGGAAAATTAAATTAGATAATATACGTAGAGTGTTTAGCTTAGACGCAGACATAGAGCAAGAATCCATTAAATGTGAGAACTTATTAAAATGAGACTGAATTTAGATATAGAACATTTCTGGTGTTTCCTGATATGATGCCCTGTAAAGAACACAGTTTCTTGCCTTTGATATTTCTGCCAAAAATGCATAATCTGAATATAATCATGAGAGAACAAACATACCCAAATTAAGAGACGTTTTCCAAAATAACTGACCTATACTCTTAAAGTCATCCACATCATAAAAGAAAGAATAAGGAACCATTTCAGGTCAAAGGAACCTAAAGAGACAAATTAGACAGCATGATCTGAGCCTATGATCTGGCAGCTTTTATTATAAAGGACATTATTGTGATAACTGGCAAAATCTGAAACAGACCTTTAGACTAGCTAGTAGTATTTTATCAATGTTAATTTTCTGATTTAACATAAATTTGGTGATTGCATAAGAGAATAAACTTGTTTTTAGGAAATAAACACTGAGTATTCAGGGGTAAAGTGGTATCATGTCTGCAACATATTCTCTAAAGGTTCAGGAAAAAATAATATGTATATGGAAAGAGAGAAAGGAAGAGAAATATAGAGACTAATGTGGTAAAATTTTAACATCCGGGGACTCTAGAAGAATATAGAAGAATTCTTCATTCTCTATGTGGTAGCAGAATAATGCCCACTCCTCCCAAAAGATGTCCACATCTTAACCTTAACACGTGGTTATGTTAACTAACATGGCAAAGGGGACGATGTAGATATGAATAAGTTAAGATCTTGAGATAGGAAGATTGCCCTGAATTATCCAGATAGGTCCAATATAATCACAAACATCCACAAGCAAAAGAGGGATTTCAGAGGCCAGATAGAGTTAAAGACAGATTGGAAGATGCTGCAATGCAGGCTTTGAAGATGTAGGAGGGGCCATGAGCCAAGTAATGCAGTGGCTTCCAGAAGCTGGAAAAAGCAAGAAAACAGATTCTCCTTTCAGTTCTCCAGAAGGAATGTAGCCCTGCTGACACCTTGGGGTTCACCCTGAGTCAAAATATGTGTGGCGTTTTTTTTTTTGTAGGAAATGAATACACTATTCTTATAATTTTTCCATAAGTCTGAACTTGTCTCAAAAAGAGTTTTTTAAAAAGCTAATGGCAGGTATTTCTTAAAGAGAGTATAATCTTTTAGCTGTTTTGGTCTAAATATTCAGAGGTGGGATTTGAGTTAAAAGTCATGGAATAGCCATAAAAACTAAAAAGTAATTACACCAGAATCTCAGTAGGCTAATCAGTAAAAGTCTACATTGACATGTAGCACTAAGCATGTTTTGCAACTATTTTTATTTTAATATAAACCAGCATGCTAAGATTATGGACAATGAATACTGCCATTCTAATTAGCATATCAGAGGTATTTATAACCATCTTATTATTATATGTTTTCTATTTCTTTCAAAAGAGAAACCACTTGGGATAAAGTTCCTTTTACCATTACCAATTTCTCTTTCTTCTCCCAACCAAACCTTCTTTTTTTTAAATCAAAGCTGTTCTTTTCAGCACCAATTAAAATAAACAGCAATTTCTTACCCTCTCTTTTCAACCAAACAGGGGAGATGAGATAATCAAAACTGCACAGGTGAATACCAAAGAGATAAACAGACACAAGGGTAAAATAATTGTTTCAATATGTTAAAAATGTATAATGACTCAGAAGTTGGGAGCAAATTCTCAGTATTAACTGGGCAGGGTTTTTAAAAAATGTTAGCTTTGACCTATGACTTGAAACAGATTAAGAGTGTGGTTTAGCATCTAATAAGATGGTAAATTGGTGAATTTTATATAGGCTTGGAAAAATGCTGAGAGGTGGCTGAAAGAACTGAGTTTAGGAGAAGATAAGGTTAGCTGATTCTAGGGTTTTACAGGAGTATATCCAAAGATAAAAGCAAATACAGAGTGGGATTAATGCCAAAAGAGACTTAAAAGTTAGAAGTCAGGATTGATTCAGAGGTCAATGGGAATTTAAAATCTAGAGATTATTTCAGCTTCTGAAATCATATTGAAGTATTGACTGCATCGGACTACTTCATTTGTACTAAAAGTCTAAATGGCTTTGTTGTCATTTTGCTGTTTCTTCCCAGAGTCACAGCTAATTACCTATTAATTACAGCGGACTGAAACGAAAGTATTTACCAAATTGGTTTGTGGAGAGTAGCAGGCAAGAGGACAGGCCACTACTTCTTTAGTGCGCACTTCAGCTCTATCTCCTTGAAACCTGGACAGGTTCTCAACAGTGCCTGTGACCTCCAAAAATAACCTTGGCCCCACAGAACAAATGTGAGCAGAACAGTTCCGCTTTCTATGGGGATGTTTGAGTGAGTCTTTGTTGGTTTAGGCTAGACCCCTGATATTATTTAATGTGGTTTATTGTATATAATTAGACTCTAATTTCTGGAGAGAGAGACATTTATTTTCAGCACTGAATTGGTAATTCGGGTGAGGGTAGTTTTAAATCCAGTGTGAGCGTTATTCATGCTGTATACTAACATACTTTAGAGGTAATTGTTTCTACTGCTTTTTAGGACACAGCTTGATGAATAAAATAAATTTGGAGAAGGAGAGACACAAAATGCAGAAATATAGACCATTAAAAAGCTTATAAACCCACAACAAATACTTTAATTACATTGGATGAATGTAAATCATGAATGCCGAGCAGCTGGATGCTATGAAAATGTAAATGCAAACTAATCAGTGGAAGTCGAATAAAGCTGGAAGCGGTATAAATCAAAATATCTATTGGGGAAAGCAGAGGGGCTGCCATCAGGCATTTTTATTTAACCACGTACTGGACATTCCAGCACATATAGACACACACATAGAAGATAACGGAAAGATTTTGGATCTAGCATCAACTTTACAATGGCTCTGTGGATTCCTTATTTCCATAATGAGCTTACTCAAAATGTGTGCTGATTTAATTTTTATGAAGCCACTAAGCCACCCCAGCTATTTTAATGATTTGGCTGGACCTGAAATTTAAAAATTGACTTTTCCTTGTGGTACCCTGAACTATGTGAAGTGAACAAAGGAAAAAAGGGGGGGAGGGTTTTGGAATATTCTTTATCTCATCAGCACACCTTTGTAAATGCTAGTCATAAGGGGAATCTAAATAAATACGAGGGTTAACAAAATTCTTGTTAGCCTCTCCTGTGTCATTTTAACCTTCAAAACAAATTCCAGTTCTTCATAACCCAAATGAGATCTCTGCATGAGCCCCTCTCTCCAAAACCTTGCTTCTCCTCTGCTTTTTAAGTTTAAACCTTCACCCTTCCACCAGCGCAGGAATCTATTTCCTCCTTTTCCTTGTGCACCCAAAGTTGATCTTTCCTCTTCTTGTCCATCAGCACTGGCTGAAACATATACTGAGTGAGAATAAAAACAAACAGCAAAACCTGTTAGATTTCTGCCTTACAACACTGAGTGCACAAAAATCTTTCCCTCTACGTTTCCGCAGTACTCAGTGACTAAACAACAGCAAGGCAGTCTAAGTTGTGTCTGATTCTTTGCAACCCCATGGACTGTAGCCTACCAGGCTTCTGGGTCCCTAGGACTTTCCAGGCAAGAATAACTGGAGTGAGTTGTCATTTTCTCCTCCAGGGATCTTTCTGATCCAGGGATTGAACGCTTGTCGCCTGTTTCTCCTGCACTAGCAGCAGATTCTTTACCGCTGAGTCATCTGGGAAGCCACTTACACTGCCCAGTGATTCCCAAACCTGACTGGACATTAGAGGCATTTGGGAAACTTAAAACTACCGATGTTTGGACCCCTTCCATTAGAGACTTTGTTGTCAGTCTACTGTAGGGCTTAGAAATCAGACATATATTTTTTAAAACTCCCCATGTGATTCTAATGTGTCCCGGAGTTGAGAAAACTACTTTGGGTCTTGTGTCTTACAGCCACGCTTATGAAAAGTATGTTTGTAGTGCATTCCAGAGAACAGAAACTTCATCTTCCTTCTGATTTCCTATTCCTAGGAAAGAAGTCTCTACTTCTGCCCAAGACATTTCAATCCTTTCTCTTTGTCTGTGATTCTGACAAGCAAACTTGGTTCCCTACTCCTAAAATGATGGTCATTTTTTTTTTTTCATTTTTGCTAAGCACATCAATAACCCAGGATCTAGAGACCCAGCCATAGATGCTTTGATATCTATCACAAATTATATCTACTAAATACATTTCAGTACCGGCAGACACCTACTACCACATTGGCTTTGGGGACCTTGCTCACCAGAGTCACTTTGTTCATAAATGCTGGTAAGGATGTAAGATTTGAGGATGTCTTTCATTTCTCCTCTCTTCTAGAGCTCTGACTGGTAGGGTTTCAAAATTTTTATTAATAAGCAGGTGAATGCCTTGTAACTCCCTAACTGCTGTGCTTCTTTCTGTTAAATTTTGCTGGACCAAGAAGCTTAATCCTAAGGTTATTATGAGGACTTACCCTTATTATTTTGAATCTAAGGGTCCATTTAACATTGTTGTTTGTTTTTTAGTCACTTAGTTGTGTCTGACCCAACCCTTTGCAACCCCATGGACTGCAGCATGCCAGGCTCCTCTGGACTCTACCATCTCCTGGAGTTTGCTCCGATTCACGTCTACTGAGTTAGTGATTCTATCTAACCATCTCATCCTCTGCTGCCTTATTCTCCTTTTGCCCTCTATCTTTCCCAGCATCAGGGTCTTTTCCAATGAATTGGCTCTTCCCATCAAGTAGCCAAAATATTGTAGTTTTAGCATTAGTCTTTCCAATGAATATTCAGGGTTGATTTCTTTAGGATTAACTGATTTGGAATATGCAATAATATATACCACAGATCTCCAGAAGGCAAACCCTGGGCCCTGTTTGGGCATGTGGACTCAGGAGGACAGAAAGTGGCCATAGGTACCTGGGCACAGGAGGTAAAAGAGCAGGCAAGTACTCCCATTGGTCTTTAAAGTGAGGGCCATGAGCACTGGTGAAATATGGTTCAGAGAATATCCTGGACTTTGATCAGTTAGACCAGTTGCTCCTTCTATGGGAAGGAGCCTGTAAGAGCTAGACTATTAGCAGAAGTTTCCTCCTCTGCAAGCTAAGATGAAAAAGTAGAGGAATGAGGAGATTTGTGTCTTACATAGTGGACAGTCAGGATTTTGAAACATGATAAAACCCTTGACACATTTGAACATGTAATATGTATTTCTCTCAAAGAGCAAAGAGGAAGTTGATAGAGCAGGGAAAATAATCCTTTGAGTTCAAGATACAAGACTTAAAAGTTCAAATAAATTACAACTGAAGGAGACCTTAACGTTGACCTATTTTAGTGATACTTCCATCTGATCTACTGAGCTGTAGGGTCTCCAGGAAACTCATTCTGGGAGACCTCAGAGAAGGAATGGATGGGGTCTAGGCCCCTTAACCCTCTGTTTTAAGTAGAGCTGTTCCAAAGTTAACTTCAAGAATATCTCTTCTAAACAGGGATATGTCTTCTAAAAGGAATTTGAAAGACCTCCATTGAAGAATGCCAAGCTAACTATCAAGAAAATTAGAAAATGACTTACTGGATCAGGAGCAATAGAAGACCTTGAGGGACTCTGCAGTGCATGCCAGACATGGTTCAACATTAAAATACCGAGCACCACTTGCCCACTTTAGTCAAGGAACAGTAAGGAGGCAAGAGATAAGGTCTCCCAGTTTGCCAGAATCCCATTACCTTCTGACTGAGGGAGCAAGAGGAAATTTTACCTAGATGAAATCATAGGAGGGTGTGAGGTATAGCTCTGTTAATACGAAGAAATCTTAGTGAACAAAGCTGTTTCCATCTAGAAACACTTTCTTCCTTTGATTTACAGGAATTATACCATCTTGGCACTTATTCTTGCTACATTAGAATAAGCCATGGCATATATTTAAAATATGAGGTTTCTAAATGATGCTTGTGGGGCATTGTCTATACTATGGAATTAGCAAACTTTTTTTCTCTGAAAGGTCAAACAGTAAACATTTCAGCTTTGCAGGCCAGATGGTCTCTACAGCAACTACTCAGTTCTATGGCAGTAGAGAGACGTGGAAGAGAGTAGGCATGGTTGTTCACATAGAAGAGTACAGACATGGCAGAACTTGGCCCAACGCCTGTAGTTGGCCAAAATCTGATGTACACAAAAGGGCTGTTTAGTTCATTAAATTTTTCCATTTTCTGATCTAATAATTATACTGCTGGCAACAATATTTTACAGAAGGATATTTTTCATTCAAAGATTTCTGACTAGCTTACTATTAGCAAACCTAGATACACCTGGCATGTGTTACTTACCACATACTAATGATAAAGATTCTCCATTAGTAAATACTGTCAGAAAATCTGATTAGCACATTTGCAAAAAAAGAAAGTCTTGACCGTATCACTTCTCTCTTTTCCTTCCTCCATTCTCCCCACTAACCCCCATCTTGTCTCTAGGGTAAGAATGATGAATTACAGATCAGTTACTAACATTTGTCTTCCTATACTGCTAGGATGAGAGCTCTGTGAGGCTAGGCATTTTTCCCATATGGTGTTACCCATATGGTGTTGTGGGTAGGAAATGAAAACTCATACCTGGAATATGTGCCAATTCCATTCAATATGTATCACTGCCTCTTTCAGAGTACAAGTGGCTGGTTGGCCTCCTCCGTGGATGGTGGCATGCTGGGATATCACTGTCAGAATCTGTTGCTGTAGTGTTGGATATTTAACAGTGGCAACAGCTAAGTCATCCTTGGTTAGTGGGAGACCTTGCTGGCTGGCCCATGGCACTTCCATTCATACATCCAACTTTTTAGCACTGGAATGGCTAATAGGGACTGGCTAATACCAACTGGTCAAGCCATTCTTTTGACATCTTGGCTGTTTAGTGCCTCTTCCATGATGGTATTAAATTATGCACAATGGAAGAGTGCTTTACTGTTGATAAACTCCCTTCTCTTCAATTTTATATTCTGCCCTTGATATATCACTCAGGATTCAGTCCCATTATATGCTTCCTTAGCTTGTGTTGACACATGTTGCTTTGGTGCTGAAACTTCTTCAATTACAGTCTCTTTCTTACCTTAGCCAGTCCAGTGCTTCCCTGGCTAAGCATCCTTGGGACTTAATTCTAGTTACTGATTGGGTGGCAAGAAGACATGAAGAGAGAGATCATGGGTTGAGGGTGTATATATATTTTTTTATTAAAAACAGATGTCTCTGCATCATTTTCAAAGAATAGAAGGAGAATGCTAGCCTATAGGGGGGAGGATGGGGCCCCTGCAGCCTCAAAGGATTCAGAGAATCCGGGGGATTAAAGATTTAAGTGCATTGATTAGATATGCCTATCCCAAGTCTCAAGGCCTCGGAACTTCCCAACCAGTGCCTTGAACCTGCATAGCAGACTTACAATGGCTAGGAATTCAACTTTACCAAAGCACCACTATCTTTATAACTGATTCTAATCTGATCCAAAGATTATCTGCCTTTACCAAAATCAGACTGATTATATTCTTTGCAGCCAAAGATGAAGAAGCTCTATACAGTCAGAAAAAACAGAGTGGGAGCTGACTGTGGCTCAGATTATAAACTCCTTATTGCAAAATTCAGACTTAAATTTAAGAAAGTAGGGAAAACCAATAGAGCATTCAGGTATGACCTAAAACAAATCCTTTATGATTATACAGTGGAAGTGACAAATAGATTCAGGGGATTAGATCTGATAGACAGAGTGCCTGATGAACTATGGATGGAAGTTCGTGACATTGTACAAGAGGCAGTGATCAAAACCATCCCCAAGAAAAAGAAATGCAAAAAGGCAAAATGGTTGTCTGAGGAGGTCTTACAAATAGCTGTGAAAAGAAGAGAAGCTAAAGGCAAAGAAGAAAAGGTAAGATATACCTATTTAAATGCAGAGTTCTAAAGAATAGCGAGGAGAGACAAGAAAGCCTTCCTCAGTGATCAATGCAAAGAAACAGAGGAAAACAATAGAATGGAAAAGAGTGAGGTCTCTTCAAGAAAATTAGAGATACCAAGGGAACATTTCATGCAAAGGTGGGCACAATAAAGGACAGAAATTGTATGGACCTAAGAGAAGCAGAAGATATTAAGAAGACGTGGCAAGAATATACAGAAGAACTATACAGAAAAGATCTTCATGATCCAGATAACCACAATCGTGTCACTCACCCAGAGCCAGACATCCTGGAATGTGAAGTCAAGTGGGCCGTAGGAAGCATCATTAGGAACAAAGCTAGTGGAGGTGATGGAATTCTAGTTGAGCTATTTCAAATCCTCAAAGATGATGCTGTGAAAGTGCTGCACTCAATATACCAGCAAATGTGGAAAACTCAGCAGTGGCCACAGGACTGGAAAAAGGTCAGTTTTCATTCCAATCCCAAAGAAGGGCAATGCCAAAGAATGCTCAAACTACTGCACAATTGTACTCATCTCACACGCTAGCAAAGTAATGCTCAAAATCTTCAATCCAGGCTTCAACAGTACATGAACCATGAACTTCCAGATGTTCAAGCTGGGTTTAGAAAAGGCAGAGAAACCAGAGATCAAATTGCCAACATCTGCTGGATCATCAAAAAAGCAGGAGAGTTCCAGAAAAACATCTACTTCTGCTTGACTATGCCAAAGCCTTTGACTGTGCGGATTAAAACAAACTGTGGAAAATTCTTCAAGAGATGGGAATACCAGACCACCTTACCTGCCTCCTGAGAAATCTGTATGCAGGTCCAGAACCAATAGTTAGCACCAGACATGGAACAACAGACTGCTTCCAAATCGGGAAAGAAGTACAGCAAAGATGTATATTGTCACCCTGCTTATTTACCTTATATGCAGAGTACATAATGCAAAATGCTGGGCTGGATGAAGCACAAGCTGGAATCAAGATTGCTGGGAGAAATATCAATAACCTCAGACATGCAGATGACACCACCATTATGGCAGAAAACAAAGAAGAACTAAAGAGCCTCTTGATGAAAGTGAAAGAAGAGAATGAAAAAGCTGGCTTAAAATTCCACATTCAGAAAACTAAGATCATGGCATCCGGTCCCATCACTTCATGGCAAATAGATGGGGAAACAATGGAAACAGTGACAGACTTTATTTTTTGGGGCTCCAAAATCATTGCAGATGGTGATTGCTGTCATGAAATTAAAAGACGCTTGCTCCTTGGAAGAAAAGCTATGACTAACCTAGAAAGCATACTAAAAAACAGAGACATTACTTTGCCAACAAAGGTCTGTCTAGTCAAAGCTATGGTTTTTCCAGTAGTCATGTATGGATGTGAGAGTTGGACTATAAAGAAAGCTGAACACTGCAGAATTGATGCTTTTGAACTGTGGTGTGGAGAAGATTCTTGCGAGTCCCTTGGACAGCACGGAGATCCAGTTGGTCAATCCTAAAGGAAATCAGTCCTGAATATTCATTGGAAGGACTGATGCTGAAGCTGAAACTGCAATACTTTGGCCATCTGATGTGAACAACTGATTCCTTGGAAAAGACCCTAATGTTGGGAAATATTGAAGGCAGGAGGAGAGGGGGACAAACAGAGGATGAGATGGTTGGATGGCATCACTGACTTGATGGACATGAGTTTGAGTAAGTTCCGGGAGTTGGTGATGGACAGGGAAGCCTGGCAAGCTGCAGTTCATGGGGTTGCAAAGAATTGGACGTGACTGAACTGAACTGAAGCTACAAGAGGTATGAATTCCTTTATCAGCTATCAAGGAGACTGATTTTAGCACTTTGTTAACCATTCCCAAGCTTTGTTTTCTTCAATGAATACATGGCACCAGCAACAGTTACCCAACCCCATCATCCTTATGATTACTCACTCTCAATCTCGCAAATATTTGAGGCACTGCATTATCTGCTGCATTCCCTTCCAGACCAAACAATTTGAACTTCCCACTGGAGAGTCTGAACAATTGAATCAGTATGTCAGAGATAAGCCTACTTTCAGACATGCCAGTGGACTGGTAGGCAATCCGGTTTGCAAATTCTGTCTCCTTGGTCTACTCTAAGCATCAATTATCCTTATGTCTGCGATCAGATTTCCTAGGAAACAAACTAAGATGAAGAGTTACACACAGAGAGTTTGGGTATGCTTTTGGCAACACCTGTGAGGGCTTGAAGGACTGAGGATTGGGAGACATTCAACTGCAATGGAATTACAACAAATTCTTGGTCATCCCATAGGGAAACTCAGTCACTGGGATGGCTGTTCAAAGTTGTTGCAGATTGTGGAAGAAGGGTCAAGGTCTTTGTACGTCTGCACCAACCAGCAGTCAGTGGATGCAAGTTGCTCCTGGGAAGGGGATGTAACTTTAGGTAAGGCAGCTAACTCCCTTCCTGGAAAATTCTTGATTGGAAAAGATTTTTTATCAGTGAGCCATCAGCAGGCAACATCCTAGCTACCGAAAGGAATGAGTTCCTTAAGTCTGAATGTGGATCAGAGATGTGAATCACAACATTTAATTAAGGCAATAATAGTGAAAATGAGAAGGAGAGGATATATTTGAGATTTACTCAGGAAGTCAAAATGACAGGTCTTAGACATTGGGTTTGAGGAATCAGAGAGAGGAAAGAGTATAGAGTAGCATAAGATTTTTAACTTGGATGGCCAGAAGAAGAGAGATACCATTCATAGAAAAGTGAAAAATGGTAGGATTAGTCAGAGTTGGGGGGAAAGACAGTAGTTAAATTTCAAACATTATTGGTCACCTGTGGAGCATTTAATGGGGATTATAAATTATTTGGAAATAAGGATCTGGTAATTATGGAAGATTCTAACTGGAAAATTATAGCTATCAATTTAAAGAACATAGTTTGTAAAAGATCTACAGAAAAAATATATAACAGAGAAGAAATAAAAACCAAGGTTGAAATCTGAAACATTTTAAAATGCAGATGAAGACAGCAAAATGGTTCTAACCGAGACCATAGACACCCTCCCAGTGACAAATCTAACACACATTTTGAAGCTTTTGGCTGGCCAAACTGGCATATCACACTTTCTACCTCTGGATGGATCCAGAGTTCCCCTCTAAGGAGAAATAGTTGCTACCTGTTGGAGTACGTGGCCAGTAGGGTTTTATCATAGACACATTCAAATTATGTAAATCTGTTCTTTCTCTTCCCTTTGCCTTCCCTTCCATGGACAGTTCATTCTTAAAGGCATTAAAGTGGGGCAAAGCATTTCAGGTCTCCTTGCTCAAGGCAGGGAACAGTTGTGGTGGACCAGAGTGTAGTACTGGGATCTGATCAAGGTGAGGAGGATGTTGTCCTAGGAAAGCAGTAGTGTGGGGTGTCAGAACCCAAGGAGGGGGAGATGGAGGAAGGTCTTCTGGGATGATGACTTGGGACAGGGAGGTAGAACCCAAGCAGGATGAGAAGAGTGTTCATGCATGGGGTTGAGTCTTACATGGAGTATTAGAGACCAAATAGGTGAATAGGGCATTCTTCCCCATGAAAAACAGTTTTATTAATTATCAAATGCACAATAATATATTTGTATATTTGCAAGCTTTGATCATATTTCTCTTTCAGGTCACATTTGATACTACTGGTAACTGTCATACTTGAAACATTTTCTTTGCTAGGCTTCTAGGACAGCTTTCCTCCTAAATAATTTTCCTATTTCCTTCATATCCCCATGCAGACTTCCATTCTATCTACTCTTCTTTATATGATGGTTTCCTTCTCAGCCTTCTATTTTTCTCCTCTACCTACCCTTCCTGAGTGACCTTATCAACTGCCACCGATATGCCACCAGTATTTTGCAAGTCCTGTATATACTAATTAACACTTGCCTGCAACAGTTAGGAACTAAGGGCTATTTAAAATTTAATAGAAAAAACTTACAGAACCTTTCTTCCTGATTCCCCAGAACTAGTTATCTCAAACCGCTATTTCAAGCATCTAGTTTGAAGAATGCTTCCAAGGTTCTCCAACTCATTATTGTCTCCTCCAAACCACAACTTCTTTATCATTACTCTTTTATTCTGTGAGATGGCACAAATCCTTATCCAACTCTCAAAGCCAGAAGCCATGAAAATAACAGTTACGCCCTCTCTTTTCCTCTCACACTTAGTGACTAAGTCCTAATGATTCTGCTTTGTATATCTTTCCTGAAGTGCTTTCTCTATTTCTCTTTCCCATTCTCATTGTTATACCTCAATGCAGACTCTTTTCTTCTCTGAACAAGATTATTGAAAATGTTGTCTTGGTCTCCTTGCTTCCTCCAATTCTTTTTCCATACTACTTCTGGTGATCTTTTTAACTGAAAATATGGTTGTGTTATGCCCTTGCTTGAAACTGTTTGAAAAGTTCCCATTACCTAAGCAAAATATCCACGTTCCCTGGCATTGCCTGCATAATTCTTTATCATCTCAACTCTGATGCTTTTACACTTAGCTCCAATAACAGTAACATTCTACACATTTGAATTTGACTGTGATGACGTGAAACAGGTTTTTATTGAGGTATATCTGTGTTGTGCCAGGAGTTTTTCAAGATAACGGACTGTCGTCATTTGTGTGCGAGAAAATTTGCCCTTGAAACAAATGTGAAAAGTGTACAGAACACTTATTTATAACCTACGGTCAATGAGCTTCTGAAATAATCAGAATTGCATTCTAGGAACAGGAGATGAAACACAGCACAATGACTGCAAACCTACCCATCTCCTGAAATTTGATTTTGTGAACTTGATTCTACAAATAAGAAAGCAAAAACCTTTCAAATCATTTTTACAAATGAAAAGAGACAGTTACTTAATTCTGTGGTTAAAAAAAAACAGTGGGGAGGAGTAGGAAGATATGATTGAGGCATTCTCCTGATCCTCTTTATGGCCTAGATGAATCTTGAAATCCAAATTATCTTCTTTTGAATATTATCTCCTCCTCAGGGATGTGTTCTGCCTCTTAAGTTTATGAAATAGCTTTAAGTAGAAAAAATTAGTGAGCCAGTCACATGTCCTGTAGGCAAGGCAGGTAGACAGGAAATTTGAAGTTTGCAACCATTTTACATTACTAATATTTCATTAAAATTCTTGGCCGTTAGGTGATGTTAGCAATATTCTAGTAAAAAGTACTAGGAAAATAAATTCATTTCTGAGTCTATTTTCACAGGTCTATACCTAGTGTTTCTCAAGGGATTGCTACCTAACCACTTCTGCTTATCCAAATAGTAAGGTACAGGGAAGTTGAATTCGAGGATCTAACTGTGCTCCCCATCTGTTTCTGGCGACATCTTTACAATCTTTGAATCCATTTATATAAAATTATATTCATTTTCTTAAATGGTGAGATATTAACACACAAGGAAAGCTACTTGCTGATTAGGACTATAGGTTGATTGCACTATGTCCTTTACAGAACATATGCCATTGCCTTGAGCATCATAGATGTTCAATAAATAATAAATACTTGTGGATTCAAGTTTAATTATATTTCATGTCATTCTGTAGGAGAGGTTTTACACTGGGAGATTTAGCTGTGCAAAGCTAATTCTTCCATCAGTGCACTTCTATTATTCCTATCTCTGTGGATGCACAAAAATATAACAGCATATTTGGTATTTTTACAAGTCTTCTTTAAAGCTAACATTAGAATTCACTGACTGTATTTCCAAAAAAAAAGCTCTCTCTCTTTCAAAAAAGTAGTATTTTTCCTTTATTGATAACTTGACAAGCTGCATGAAATCAAAGAAATAGACCTAGGCAATGGGATTTGGAGAAGCCCGCTCCAAGAAAATTTCTATTCAACAGAACATCCAGATTACCTAAGCAAGGATACTGAAATAGTGCATACACTTACATAACAAGCCACAGATGATGATAATTGAGGACCAGTGGTTCAGGAGAATGTGTCTGACCATTCTTGTGCCCGTAGACACGTCCAAGGTGCTGATTAGGCTTCATGAAAGACAGCCATTCTCATTCTTTTATTTTTTAACCTTAATTATGCTCCTTCAACTTGCATTTTCACCGTATTTGACTAGACAATGACAATCTAAGTACATTTCCACAGAATGTGCAATTTCCATAGGAATGGAAAGTGCACTTGTAGATTTAAAGTTCAGCTTCTTGCTGATCATTTGATACTTTATTTCCCACATGGACTTAAAGTGCCCCACTTGCTCTGGAGCTGGGAATGAGTATATCAAGACCAAGATTCCCCTCTTATCATCAGAAGAAAGTGCCCAGTTACTGGGAAAAATACCATTAAAACTTTTACATCTTTTTGTTCTTTTATTTAAATAACCTCTGTGAAAGTGAGTTTTTCTTCTTAAGTTTTATGATCTGTAGTTTGAAGAGGTATGTGTAATTATTTAAGACTAAAGTAAAACATGGCAGGATTTTTTAAAGAACATAGCTTATTAGGGTCAGGTGTTTAAAAAATCATATTTTAGAGAACATAGATTAACACTGGGTTCTCTAGAAGGACTGTCCAACAAAAAAATGAGTTTTTTTTAAGTTTCCAGGTTTTTTTTCTTTTGTAAATTATTTTGCCTATAAACACAGACATTCTTTTCTACCATGACACCACCATTCTCTGTTCTCCCATCCTCACCTTACTAGAACATATCTGGTTTAAGATAAACAACAATCTATTAAAAAAATAAGAAATGTACACCTTACCTTAGTAAAGTCAGTCTAAGGTAGTAATTGCCTGTAACATGGAACTTGAAATACAGTTATCTTGGAAAGTATGCTGTAACTTTCAACATAAGATAGATGATTTCATCAAAAGGTCCAAGGACCTAGGTTTCATCTATGGGCACCTTTCTTGTAACATAGCTCCAAGAAGAACATTCAAGAAGGATTTACCATGCGTGTGTTCTATATTAGGTACCATTTGTAGAAGCGGATAGGACAGACATGGAATTCACTTTTAACTGAGGGTGGTAACTGGGAGAGCTTCCCTGTTGGCTCAGTGGTAAAGAACCTGCCTTCAATGCAGTAGCTGCAGGAGACACAGGTTCTATCCCTGGGTCTGGAAGATCCCCTGGAGGAAGGCAGGGCAACCCACTCCAGTATTCTTGCCTGGAGAAGCCCATGGACAGAGGAACTTGGTGGGCTACAGTCCATAGGGTTGCAAAGAGTTGGACATGACTGAAGGGACTTAGCACACACACACGCATGGTAACTGGGAGGAGAGAGGTGATAAATATGACCCTTTCAGATTGAGATGTATTATATAACAAGCAAAAATCAACAGGATGATGTGTTAGACAATGTTCCAGCTCTGTACTCATGAACAACATCAAAAAATCAACCTATACTTAGTGGGTTAGCACAACTTTTTATTTTGCCAACCAAGTGCAGTTTGGTCAGGTCTTAGCTGGGACAGTTCATTCCTACTCTTAATGGTAGTAGCTGACTTTACTCGCATGGATTCAATTTAGCACTGGCTGTGGGCTGTTCTCCATGTGGGCCTCTTCATAGTACTTCCTCACAGCACAGAAGCTGGGATCCATGAGCACATACCCCAGGAGACTCATTGGAAAAGACTCTAATGCTGGGAAAGATTGAGGGCAGGGAGAAGGGGGCGTCAGAGGATGAGAGGGTTGGATGGCATCATCAATGGACATGACTTTGCACCAACTCCGGAAGATAGTGAAGGACAGGAAAGCCTGAAGTGCTGCAGTCCATGAGGTTATAAACAGATACAACTCAGTGACTGACAAACAACCACCCGAGCAGACAGGAAGAAGTAGCTGCCAGTCTCTGATAGCCTGAGCTGGACACCCAGAAAAGCATCATTTAGGCTGTGTTCCATTGGTTAAGCAGTCATGAGTCTGCTCAGACTCAAGGGAAAAGGTTTACACCCACTTCTTAATGGAAAGGATGGCAAATAATTTAACAATCTTTAATTTACCGCAGAGGGCAAATGAAGGGAACGGTCATAAAAGAACTCATGGAGGAACTGACATTTAGGTTGAGACCTCATGGGTGAAAAGGAGCCTGAGGAGTAGGCTTATTCAGCATTCATTCACCAATAGTTAACTAGATGCCTCTCACTCACAAGGTGGGGCTCAGACAGTCAAGAATCTGCCTGCAATGCAGGAGACCTGTGTTTGATCCCTGGGTCAGGAAGATCCCCTGGAAAAGGGAATGGCTACCCACTCCAATATTCTTGCCTGGAAAATTTCATGGCCAGAGGAGGTAGGCAGGCTACAGCCCATGGGGTGGCAGAGTCGAACACGACTGAGCAACTAACACTCACTCATAAGGTACTTTTAAAGACACCAGACATAAAAGCATAAATAAGGTATTGTATTTCTCTCTGAATGGTTATATTCAAATGACAGAGTAAAATATGTAAAAGAATAGTGACAAGGCAATGCAGTAAGTGCTCCAAAGCAATACTATCTAGGTGTGTGGGATTACAGATGAAGGGATCCTTAAACCTGATGGAGAATTCAGATATGCCTTCTCAGAGGAGGCAAAGTCTAAGCTGCCACTTGAAAGGCAAATCTCTCGGACAAAGAAGAGAGAAAGTGAGGACTCTGGGAAACAGAAGCAAGGAATGAGTATTTGCAGATATGAGGAGGCACAGGGGAAAAGAAAAACCCAGCTGCAAGTAAACTGAGATGCCTTGGTTGGAGGCCATATAAGAACAGTGGCTGAAACTGAGGCTAGAAATGAGGCTGTGTCTGGACCATGACAGACCTTCAACACACAGAGTTCAGCGGTGTGCCTGCTAAAGAGTCAGGGATTTATCTTGCAGGTAATGAAAAGCCACATGATGTTCTACTTATGTCACTGGAGTCAGTGCAGCTAATAGAATTACACCAAGTATGTAACGTGTCTGTCCTTTTTTAAATGTTGAATGCTCAGTTGAGACCACAGCTCCTGGAATTTAAAACAACTGAGCTAAAATTCTGGTATCATGACTTTCTTAGCGCGACCTTGGATAAGTTACTTAGTCTCTCTGTGTCTCAATTTTCTCCTCTGTAAGATAGAACAGTCCCCCTTCTCACTGATTTGTTGTGAGAATTTACAGAAATGATTTCATGCAAAGCATTTAGAGAGAACAGCAACTTGGCATGTAGTAAGCACTCAGTGCTCTTGGTATTATTTATTATATAGTCCTAGCCCATGCCCATCTTCTGACCCCTCCTCTGAGTTAAGGCATAGCCTGATGGAGCTCCCACACTGCTGAAACGGTCACCCCATGCTCCTGGAATTAAAATTTGCCATTGTAAAGAGTCAATTATAAATATAAATTAGAACATTTATCGATCTCTACCACATTTAACATAAACAAAGATAGTGTTTTGCCCATTAGAAAAACCTTCTGGGATGAATTATATTCTTCCAAACACTAAGTTAATTTAAGCAGAGCTGGTAAAACAGACAAAGAAGCAACAACAACAAAAAAAAAAAAGTCTTTTTCCTTCCCTCACCCTGCCCTCTGAATACTTCTCCTTAAACCCAAGTCACAGCCTATCCTTCCTTCCCTTCTTCCTTTGCCCCCTCCCTAGACTCCTTCATTGCCTCCCTCCTACGGATGCATTTCCCTTTCTTATATCTAGCTAAAGAAAATCTATTAATACCTTCAATTAAAAAAAAAGAAAGACTGTCCATTAGCCTTGTAGTTAGCTTCTGATTGACAGCAACTATTTTAATTTGAAGCTAAACTGCTCTCTCTCAGTTGCCAAGCAGCACTTCGAATAAGAAGAAATCTTTCTTATGAAAGAAAATGACCAACTTTACAGAAAAAAAAGGCATTCCACCAAATCCAATTCAACCCAACCATTTTAAGCAAATGCTGATCAGTAGGCTGAACTCCTGCCTAGCTTGCTGGACACTGCTGGTGACCAGAAAGAGCTAGGAAGAATTCATGATTTCTCCATTCCAATGTCCTCCTGTACATGTCTATGCTCAGGTAGGGGGCACATAAGCCAGAGGTGATGATGTGCAGTGAGCAGCTGGATCAGAGCTGCTCTTTTGAGGGCAGTGGCTTCTTTTTGTCATCCTGTGCACAGAGGAGTGTGTGTGCAGGCACGTGGAGAGAGCCAATGCATTCTGACCCTTGTGGCAGCTGATCAGGATGACTGGCTAGTAGTGGCGGCTTTGTGAGTGTACAATGTGTAACAGCCAGCAGGAGACAGTGTTGGGAGAGGAAAAAGGCATCCAAAGCCAGTGCCATTAATATGGAAATTCAAAACAGCAATTTCTACCTCACTTGCTGAAATTAGAGGCTCTATATGGTGTTATTATTGTTATTTAGCATGTATTGAATGCCAACTGTGAAGTAGGTTCTGAATGGAATATTAAGCAGCTACAATCTCTACCCAGTGGGTTGCAATGTACATAAGACAACACAATAAGAAATGGGAGGAGGGGACTTGCTCCCACCTACACAGGTTAAGGGTACCGATTCCTCTTTTCTCCACGAGTCCTTGGATTTTTCTGACTATTCTCTTTCCAGCCTCCATCAGTCACCTTTGTGCTGCGTGCACACACCCCCAACCTCACTCTGAGTACATCAGCCATAATGAACAAGTGCTCCAGAGCAAAGTGGAACTATTCAATGCTTCTGGGTCTGGAAGTGCTGACATTGGTTTTCTAGGGAACACATTCTGTATTGATAAATGTCAGGACCCAAAGAACAAATTTAATTCAAGGCAAGTCCAATTTGACTTCCCCAGATAATGGCACAACACCCAACCTCACTGAAGAGTATGTGGATAGAGGAGTCTCATTGTAAGAATGTGGGTGTTTAATCATCTTGAAAAGATTCAAAGGTCATCTACTCCCTGCTCCTCATTAGCCACTGTGGGAATTTTTACTGTTGTTTGTCTTGATTCTCCCTTCACTTTTGATTTATCTGCTTGAATTTGAGACACATGTTTAAGCAGAAATGGCGCATTTATTTAATGCAAAGCAAACTGACTCCTCATATTTATTATTTAGATCAATAAATGGACATCCTAAACACTCTTTGCCAAAGGGCATAAGTACAAACTTTAAAACACCGGAGTCAGCAGCATTTCAAAAGTCCCATTTTAAAAGCAATTTCCTCAAAATAGCCCCTTCTCAAGGATCACCAGGTTGGAAAGTTATGCTCTGGGCTTTGCAAGTCACTTGACTAAGGCTCCACCCATGAAAATTAAAAAGGAATTCCATAAACAAGTGAAAGTGTAAGATATAAAATAAAGGTGGTTGTTTGAAAATGAATATTTAATACTTTCCAGAAATATGGGAACTAGGTTATATTATGGCTTGAAACATGGCTTTCCAAACTGCTATCTGTAGAACTATTAATAAGTGAATTCTCAAAGCTGGTCTATAGTTCTGATGGTGGTGGTGATGGTCAGAACCTGTAAGTTGTACTGAACAGGCTTTAAGAAATGTCTACTAGGTCAGATTAGAGACCTCTCCTGAGCCAAGAAAAATTCACATAGAAAACCACTGTATTGGAAACAAACAAAAAGGTAGCCAACACTTTGCAGACAGGGAGCAGAACACAGCAGGGACTCTGTACCGAGGATTCCCATGGCAAAGCTGAATTATGATCATGGGTTTTTCTTCACTACCTCAGGCACAGAAGTCATCCCCAGGAGTTATAAACAATGGCTTTGTAGGCGACCCACTCTATCCCTCATATTTTCAGTCCCATACCCCTCACTGTCTTGGCTATACCATGAATCCCTCTTCTAACTTGACATAGAATTCCACAGAGCTAGACCTGCTGCATCCTTGAAACCATTGACTCCCATTTCTCTCCTTTCAGCTTAGGAACCCCTTACTTCTTACTGGGATTCAGCTTCAGCCTCATCAAGAGCTCTGTTTCCTCCATTCTAGATTGTTCTTCCAAACTACTTGCCTGCAAAGCTACTACTTGCTCTCTATGGGTTTTTCTCTCACCACATTTAAACACACTTAAGCTTCTCTTGGGATTCCCAGGTGGCTTGGTGGGTAACGAACCTGCCTGCAATGCAGGAGACGCAGGAGATATGGGTTCGATTCCTGAGTCAGGAAGATCCCCTGGAGGAGGGCACAGCAACCCACTCCAGTATTTTTGCCTGGAGAATCCCATGGACAGAGGAGCCTGGCGGGCTACAGCCCATAAGTCGCAAAGAGTCGGACACGACTGAAGTGACTGAGCATGCATGGAAGCTTCTCTCATCTCATAAAATACAAAAAAACAAATTCTTCTGTTAATCTTATGCCCCTCCACTGCTGTTATCTACCCTTTTCCCTCTTCCCAACCTGGTGCCTTGCAAGGTCTCTGCATTGTTACCTCTTTAACCCACTGCCATGACTCCACTGGAACTGTTCTGGTCAAAGACACTGATACCCTTTTTTGACTAGTCTAAAAGGTTCTAATCTGAAAGGCTTTTGCATTGCATTGATGGTTCTGCCGGTACATTTTCAAAAAATTTTATTTTCTGTTGAAGTATAGTTGATTTACAGCATTGTGTTAGTTTCAGGTCTACAGCACAGTGATTCAGCTATGTATATTCATTTATTGATACTTTTTCAGATTTTTTCCCATATAGGATATTACATAATACTAAGTAGAATTCCTTATACAACAGGTCCTGGTTGATTATCTATTTTAAATATAGTAGTATGTATATGTTAATTCCAAACACCTAATCTGCTGCTGATTTACCCAATCTTCTCACCACCCATGGAGGTGGTTGCGTGCATGCTGCCACTGTCATGTCTGAGTCTTTGCAACCCATGAACTGTAGCCTGCCAGGCTCCTCTGTCCATGGAATTTTTCCAGGCAAGATTTCTGGAGTGGGTTGCCATTTCCTCCTCCAGGGCATCTTCCCAATCCAGGGATTGAACCCATGTCTCCTGCACTGGCAGGAGGATTTTTTGTTTTTACCACTGGGCCACCTGGGAAACCCATGACACGGAAGCAGTTAGCAGCCCCTAATAAAAGGAAACACGACTAGAAATAGTGGGGCCACTGGAAGTTTCTCGCCTTTATAGATGACCTTTCCTAAGGAGCTCAAGAATGAGCCAGCCCCACTTCCGGACCAGCACGGCTCCAATGCTGTGCTGTGTCTCATTGCCTCAGGCTGCCTTTAGCCTCCTTAGTACACATTCATCCTCTTAAGATTCCTTAAATTTCCATGGACATCGTTTCGGTTTTCTTCATTCTTTCCTGGTTGCATCTCATTATGAGAATAACTTCTGAAGTCAATATGTAAAGAAAAACTTTCATATAGTTAAAAAAAATAAAATTACCCTTGATAATTACTGAAATTGCCAGTGAAATGTAAATGTGTCAAGATGTTCACACTGTAAGAGTCATATAGGAATTGAAACCTACTGAGAGAATAATGTCTTCAGGTTTCCCCGCTCATGCTCAGTTAAGATTAAGTCAACTTAGTGACAGCACCCACATTATTTTTTTTGTCTTTTTTTTAACTTTTAATTTTGAAATAATTTCAAATTTACATAAATGTTGCCCCCTCAAAATGCCAATTACTCCAGTATTCCTTCACCTACATTTTCTCTCTGTCTCTCCCTCTATTCCTTTGTCCCTCCCTCCCTTTCTCTCTCTCTGAATACATATTTTCTGAATCGTTTGACAGTTATTTGGAGACATTGTGCTTCTTTACCCCTAAATATTACAGGTGTGTACTTTTTTTTTCCACCTTACATATTTTTCCTTTTTTAAAATAATTAATTTATTTTAATTGGAGGCTAATTACAATATTGTAATGGGTTTTGCCATACATTGACATGAATCAGCCATGGGTGTACATGTGTTCCCCATCCTGAACCCCTCTCCCATGTCCCTCCCCATCCCATCCCTCAGGGTCATCCCAGCGAGCTGGCCCTGAGCACCGTCTCATGCATCAAACCTGGACTGGCGATCTGTTTCACATATGATAATATACATGTTTCAATGCTATTCTCTCAAATCATCCCACCCTTGCCTTCTCCCAGAGTTCAAAAGACTGTTCTATACATCTGTGTCTCTTTTGCTGTCTCGCAATAGGGTCATCATTACCATCTTTCTAAATTCCATAATATATGTGTTAGTATACTGTACTGGTGTTTTTCTTTCTGACTTACTTCACTCTGTATAATAGGCTCTAGTTTCATCCACCTTATTAGAATTGATTCAAATGCATTCTTTTTAATGGCTGAGTAATATTCCATTGTGTATATGTACCACAGCTTTCTTATCCATTCGTCTGCTGATGGACATCTAAGTCAGCACCCACATTACATACATCATGTTCCTCTACCTTTTTCTTCCTATGTAGAGAGTGAAATTTTTATATTTTTAAAATAGTCAAAATAATCTCAAAGTTACAGAGATGTTACAATATATAAATACAATATATACAAAATATAAAGAATTTTTTCCTCAATGATTAGAGAAGTTGCCCATATAATCATGATAAGCAACCCTCATCATCCTAATACTTTGGCATGTAGACAACAAACCAAGGCATTCTGCTATATAACCATAACATGACCACCAATATTAAAAATTATGGGAGTATCATACTTCAGTTAATTGAGTGTATCTCAGTTTCCCCATATGGTCAACTATATATAACTCCTGGTTGAAACCTAAAGGATAGTAGGATACAGAAAGCTACTGACCAGTTGGTAATAATCAACAGAATTCATCATAACTGGAATAACAAACAAGGCTTAGGCAAAGGACAAAAACTGATTTCACATGAACTAGTGGAAAATAAATTCGTCTAAATATTTTATTTAATTGTCAACATGATTTTAGGCACTGGCTTGTCACACATTGGTCTTTTTCTTTTTTAAGTCCTCTATAAGCACAATAGAAGCTTTAATTGAGTGTTGGTATTTTGGGTTGTTTTCTAAGACTTAAAAAAATTTACAGTCTCATTCATCTTTTCATCAAGCATGCTCAGTTTGCGTGTTTGGCTAATGACTCTACATCTAAAATTTAGAAAGTAAATTGGTACAGCAACTACGGAAAACAGTACAGAGGTTACTGAAAAAATTATAAATAGAGCTATCCTATGATCTAGCAATCCTGCTTCTGTGTATTTATTTAAAGAAAATAAAACACTAACTTGGAAAAAATAAATTTAAACTCTCATTCATCTGTCCATCAATTATGCCTGGTTTGCTTGTTTGGCCAATAATTCTACATCTAAACATTTTTTCTTTTAATTGAATCTATTAGTAGTTTTCAACCAAGATCAATCTTGTCCCCAAGGGTTCACAAACATTTGTCAATGTCTGAAGACAATTTTGGTTGTCATAACTAGTAGGTAGGCTCCTCCTTGCTTCTAGTGGGTAGAGATAAGAGAGATGGCTAAATATTCTTCAGTGCCCAGGACAGCCCTCCACACTGAAGAGCTATCCAGCCAAATGTGTAGTATTGAGATTAAGAAACCTTGCTCTAAAGCACATTGTTTCAAACTGAAGATCTTTTAACCTCAATTTAACATGTTGATAACTTAAATGCCTCGACAGCACATTTTCAGATGAATTTTTCTGCTTTCTGAATTATTATTTTAAAAATTTTGTTTAGAGCTCATTCCCTATGGCTTATGTTGGCCACACCTGAGAACTCACAGGTGGGGCTTGTGTGGGAGGGCAGTCAATTCCAATAAGACCTGGTGAGACATCTGTTTTTGGTCTAGCTGAAAAAATAATTTATTCAAACAAGAGGTAGGCCAATCCTCAAAAGTAAACTGTGCTTCTATTTCTAAATGACAAGTTTCTAAGTTTGTACATGCACAGGAGGCAAAAGAATGGGGTATGTTAGGTGATGAGACATCGCCACTCATAAAGTCTATCAAAGTGCTATGTATCTGTAAAGACAAAGACCTCAAACACCCAGAACAAACATTTCCCCATGGAATGGTTACTGCTAGCAACAACATCCTGTTGCTAGGCAAGTTCAGGTCAGCTCTGGGAGTAAATGAGCAGCCTCCTGTCACGGAGGTATGGCAATGAATGATGTACAGCTCCCCGTGACCTATGGAGTGTATTTCAGCAGCCACGGGTTTGTTACTACATAGGTGAGTGGAATAGGTTTGTTAGAGGTCCCCACTTGATTACACTCACTCACACTTTCAAATATGAGCTGGTTTGGAGGGCATCAAAAGTTGTTTTGACACAATGTCTTTTACTGCTGCTGCTGCTAAGTCGCTTCAGTCGTGTCTGACTCTGTGTGATCCCATAGACGGCAGCCCACCAGCCCCCAACCCCGTCCCTGGGATTTTCCAGGCAAGAACACTGGAGTGGGTTGCCATTTCCTTCTCCAATGCATGAAAGTGAAAAGTGAAAGTGAAGTCGCTCAGTAGTGTCTGACTCTTCTTGACCCCATGGGCTGCAGCCTACCAGGCTCCTCTGTCCATGGGATTTTCCAGGCAAGAGTACTGGAGTAGGTTGCCATTGCCTTCTCCGATGTCTTTTACTGGATGAAACTAAATCTGAGTTCTAAATTTAAAGCTGTTATGAGAAATCGTTTTTTCATTTATCAAACAGTTAAGATGTATTTTAAAAAAACATGGAAAAGCTTGAGAAGTCAGCGTGGAAAAAGGGTAAGAAACTTCAACCCTAGTATTCAAGTTCCTAAGGCAAACTGTGATTTAGACGATCAATAATAGTTTAACTGGGGAAAAAAAGAGTATTTTAGTAGCAGGGACCAAGCTAAGAGTAGGCGTGTATATAATACTATCTATCTTCATATTACTAATGGGGATGCTACTTTGAAATAAGGTGGTAGGCTGGGCCAGACCATCAAAGGGCTAACATAACTTACTTCCACTATTAGTCTCCCCCCAATAATATCTAGGCTTTAGCACAGCAGAGTACAAAAACTCCCAGGATATACCACATGCTCTCACATCTCCATGGTTTTGTACATATTGTGCCTTCTCTTATTTGGTTGGCCAACTATTTATTCTTTACAGTATACTTTAGGTCATTTAATAAGATACCTACAAAGAATCGCGGTCACTTCCACCATGAAGCCCTCCCTGACCATCCCAGGTTGTCATTCCTTATGTTACACTGTAGTTGCCTCTAGTATAACTACAATGATGATGTCTACCTCTAAATTTTCTCAAAACATTTTAATTTTAAATATTTGACCCCAGAAATTATGGTTTTTGGTTTTATAATATTAGCCAATATGTAGTCTCCTGTGCCGGAGAAGGCAATGGCACCCCACTCCAGTACTCTTGCCTGGAAAATCCCATGAACGGAGGAGCCTGGTAGGCTACAGTCCATGGGGTCGCTAAGAGTCGGACACGACTGAGCGACTTCACTTTCACTTTTCCCTTTCATGCACTGGAGAAGGAAATGGCAACCCACTCCAGTATTCTTGCCTGGAGAATCCCAGGGACGGCGGAGCCTAGTGGGCTGCCGTCTATGGGGTCGCACAGAGTCGGACACGACTGAAGTGACTTAGCAGCTTAGCAGTCTCCTGTGCACAGTGAGGCCCCTCTGGAATACGGGCTATAACTCTCCATCTTTTCATCATCAGTGCCTCAAAATATATCTGGATACAGAATTCTGGCTTAATATTTGTTTGTTGGATATATTAGTGAATAGGCAAATGTGAGAGAGTTCCAGAAAAACATCTATTTCTGCTTTATTGACTACACCAAAGCCTTTGACTGTGTGGATCACAACAATCTGTGGAAAATTCTTAGAGATGGGAATACAAGACCACCTTAACCTGCCTCCTGAGAAATCTGTATGCATGTCAAGAAGCAACAGTTTGAACCAGACATGGAACAACAGTCTGATTCCAAATTGAGAAAGGAGTACATCAAGGCTGTATATTGTCACCTTGCTTATTTAACTTCTATGCAAAGTACGTAATGCAAAATGCTGGGCTGGATGAAGCACAAGCTGGAATCAAGATTTCCAGGAGAAATACCAATAACCTCAGATATGCAGATGACACCACCCTTATGGCAGAAAGCGAGGAAGAACTAAAGTGCCTCTTAATGAAAGTGGAGGGCTGCAGTCCATGGGGTCGCTAAGAGTCGGACACGACTGAGCGACTTCACTTTCACTTTTCACTTTCATGCATTGGAGAAGGAAATGGCAACCCACTCCAGTACTCTTGCCTGGAGAATCCCAGGAACGGGGGAGCCTGGTGGGCTGCCGTCTATGGGGTCGCACAGAGTCGGACACGACTGAGGTGACTTAGCAGCAGCAATGAAAGTGAAAAGAGGAGAGTGAAAAAGTGGGCTTAAAACTCAACATTCAAAAAACTAAGATCATGGCATCCGACCCCATCACTTCATGGAAAATAGATGAGGAAACAGTGGGACTTTATTTTTGGGCTCCAAAATCACCGCAGATGGTGACTGCAGCCATGAAACTAAAATACACTTGCTCCTTGGAAGAAAAGCTATGACCAACCTAGGCAGCATATTAAAAAGCAGAGACATAACTTTGCCAACAAAGGTCCATCTAGTCAAAGCTATGGTTTTCCAGTAGTCATGTATGGATGTGAGAGTTGGACTATTAAGAAGGCTGAGAGCTAAAGAATTGATGCTTTTGAACTGTGGTGTTAGAGAAGACTCTTGAGAGTCCCTTGGACTTCAAGGAGATCAAACCAGCCAATCCTAAGGAAATAAGTCCTAAATATTCACTGCAAGGACTGATGCTGAAGCTGAAACTCCAATATTTTGGCCATCTCATGTGAAGAACTGACTCATTGGAAAAGACCCTGCTGCTGGGAAAGATTGAAGGCAGGAGGAGAAGGGGATGACAGAGTATGAATTGGTTGGATGGCATCAGTTCAGTTCAGCTGCTCAGTCATGTCCAACTCTTTGCAACCCCATGGACTGCAGCACTCCAGGCCTCCTTGTCCATCACTGACTCCCAGAGTTTACTCAAACTCATGTTCACTGAGTCGGTGACGCCATCCAACCATCTCATCTTCTGTCGTCCCTTTAATCCTCCTGCCTTCAATGTTTTCCAGCATCAGGGTCTTTTCTAACTTGATTGACATGAGTTTGTGCAAACTCTGGGAGTTGGTGATGGAGAGGGAAGCCTGGCGTGCTGCAGTCCGTGGGTTTGCAAAGAGTAGGACACGACTGAGTGACTGAACTGAACTGAAGCAATGCATAATTATATTACCTTGCAAAGTCTGTAAATTTGTCTTTCTAAAGTGTTTCATGTAATTTATCTATGTACTGTTTGAGATAAGCACTAAGGGTTAGAGAGATTCGGCTAGCTATTTCACATAGCACTGATGGTCAGCACACCTATGCCTGCTGTGGTCATCAATGTCCTGAGTGCTCTATGTAGGGTAAATACTAGGCAAACACAATGAGAAAAGTTTGTTTTCAATGTCCCTCCCATTATCTGTGTCCTTTTGCTACCTCACCATTTTCTGGCACTCAAATAGCTAAAAATTTTACATTTTTCTCCTTGAATATGAGCTATACAGAATTGGATTAATCATAAATTTATTACATACCCTCATCATTGACCCATATATGCTATGTTTTCAGTTATTTAGCTGCAATAATTATTTTCAATAATGTCACCCATGAACCCACCACACAAAAAAGGTAGGACATGACAATAATGTGCATGTTTACCATATAGCTCTCCAATCTTGTTTTGGAAGCTCTCCAATCTCTACCACCATCTGAATCTTGTCACCCTGAATCTTGTCTTTGTCATTTCCTTGCTTCCTTTTATGTAGTGCTTTATTTCATTGCATTTACTTGATTTCTAAAAAACAGAATTTTACTGTTTTTATTTTCCTACAAAGGATACCATGCTTTATTGCAATAGGTCATTCTTTTGGGAGTTGGTGATGGACAGAGAGGCCTGGAGTACTGCAATTCATGGGGTCGCAAAGAGTCGGACACGACTGAGCGACTGAACTGAACTGAGTCTTTTGGCTCCTATTGATTTGCATTTTTTAAAATTTGGCTGCACCAGGCCTTAGTTGTAGCATGCATACTCTGAGTTGCAGCATGTGGGATCTAGTTCCCAGACCAAGGATCAAACCCTGGCCCCCTGCATTGAGAGCCTGGAGTCTTAGCCACTGGACCACCAGGGAAGTCCCCTTCATATGCATTTGTGTTTTTTCCAGGTTCTTGCTACTGTGAACAGTGCTACTATGAACACTCTTGTGCATCTCTCCTGTGATGTTTGAGCAAGGCATCATCTGCATACCTAGGAGCAGAGCTGCTAGGTTCTAAGGTACATGAATATTCAACTTTAAGACAGAACATTCTATTTTCCAAAGTGCTTTCATTAATTTACAACTCAATGATCAATGTATAAGAGATTGTGTGCATCCATAATCTCTCTATCATGGAATTATCAAACTTAATGTTTGCTGAATAAATAAGTTCAAAATGGAGCTTATTATCTTGAATAAAAATGGGAATAGTGGGCTTCTTTGTCTCTTTCCTGATTGTAAAGGCAATACTTCTGCCATTTCCTTATTTAAGATGATACTTGAAGAGTATCTATTTAAAAAGACAAGACCTCTCTATCAGGTTAAAGGAATTTCTTCTAATTGACTAAGAGGTTAAGTGTTTAATTATGTGAAATACCTGTCCTAGATAAGCAGAAACATAGTACGACATCCCTTATATGCAGAATCTCAAAAGATGACACAAACAAACTCATCTACCAAACAGAAACAGACTCGCAGACTAGAGAATGATGTTATAGTTGCCGGCAGGGTTTGGGGGGATAGGTAGGAAATTTGGGATGGACATGTACATACCACTACATTTCAAATGGATAACCAATAAGGACCTACTGTATAGCACATGAAACTCTGCTCAATGTTATGTGGAAGCCTGGATAGGAGTGAGTTTGGGGGAGAATGGATACATGTATATGTATGACTGAGTTGCTTTGCTGTTCACCTGAAACTATCACAACGTTGTTAATCAGCTCTACTCCAATACAAAATAAAAAGTTTAATAAAAAATAAAACAGAATGCCTGTCCTGCATCTATAACATGATCATATTTTTTTCCTAATATTAATCCAGCCTTGCATGTCTGGGATACACCCCACTTGATTGAGGTACAGTAACTTTATTATTTATCAGCTACAATTTAATTATGTTTAGATTTTTTAAAACATAAGTTTTAAAAACATTGGAATATGACTGTTGACAACACTCTATAATGGCCACTTTATCTGTAGTTATGGCAGTCAGCATCTCAATTTGGAGTATAATACTTATGACTATACATTTCCCTTGAAATATCTTTTATTAGATTCTACAGATTGACACATAGAACATATAAAATTGTTGTGTTTTTGTTTCTATTTATTGTTTTCATATTAACTTTAAACACTTGTTAAGACTACATAGATCAATTAGATCTCTTTCCTACATACCCATTATGTGATATGTATGTGTCAATATGTATCATATATATGATATATTTTGCACAGAACCTTTGATATGTCAATTAGGTCAAGTTTTAAAATGTGATGTTCAGATCTTCTATATTTGTAGTGATTTCATGCCTGTTTAGTCTATTAATAATCAAAAGAAGTATGCTGATATCACTATGATAGTATTTATAAACACTCTGCAAACATCCATTTAAAAAAAAAATATTTAAGGCTATTTTGTTGGCTGTAAAGATATTTAAAATTGCTATATCTTTTTGGTAAATTGAAATATTACCATGATGCCATACTGCTTCGCAAGTGTCATTTTTCTGTTAAACTTACTTCATCTGATATTAGGTTGCAGCATGTTTCTTTAGGTTAGCATTTGACTGATATGTTGGTTTCTATCCTCTTAATTTTTGTCTTTAGGTTTTCTATATCCTTCATCTGCACAGCTGTATCAGGTACGTTTAATTCACTGATATTTATTGAGTTTATGTAACATTTAACCAGCCTTTTGGGCGTGAATGCCTGAGTTGGCCAATCCACACTAGATTCTCTCAGCGCCTTACACTTTGCCCTGGTCTTACTTGTCATGGTCGAGATCAACAAGCACTTTATTTTTTGTCCTAAAGTAAGGATGAAGGAGAAGAAGCAAGCGATGACCTCTAACAATTCTTTTCTTAGTAACCCCCCACCGCTTCGCCTAGATGCCTCTTGCCTCAGGTCGAAGCTGTATTCCTCCAAAATCAGCCAACACAGCCCCTTAACCCACGGGTTTCTCAGAGGTGTTATGTGTTTACCTCAACTTAGTCTTGAAGGAGAGAAGCAGTCATTCTGCTACCTCACCATCACGGCATCTTATTAAAAAATATGTCCGTCTCACTAGCAATCGAAGAAACTGAATTTAAAAAAATACAGAGCACCACGTGCATTACCACCTTGGCAAGCATTGTTAACAATGAAAATTCCCACATTTAACAAAGATTTGACTAAATGGGCCTTTTCACACACTGCTGGTGAGTTCTAAGGAGACACTGCCCATTTTGTAATATGTATTAAAGATATTACAGTGAATAAGTTCTTTCACACACCAACTCATTTATATTTAATGACAAAAGTATTGCTATTCTGCTTATGATAATTAAAAATGGAAAGCAATATAAAGTTTTGTATCGAGATTTTTTATATACTTGTGGTATGTCTAGAAAGTGGAATATTCTGCAGCCATTCAAAGAAATTTTTAAAGACCAAATATGAAATATAAAATAGAGTAC
Source organism: Giraffa tippelskirchi (assembly GCF_054371585.1). Classification (NCBI taxonomy): domain Eukaryota; kingdom Metazoa; phylum Chordata; class Mammalia; order Artiodactyla; family Giraffidae; genus Giraffa; species Giraffa tippelskirchi. The sequence goes on along the minus strand of NC_137286.1, from coordinate 31,827,905 downwards.
ATTAAAGTATAAGAGCTTATATCTTGAGAGATGAAACTGCAAATGACTTAAGTTTTCCTCTTTTTACTTAATTGAGTTTTCTAAATATTCTCTAGTGAATACGCACTATTATATTGTTCTAACAGATCACTTCCTTTTCATCATTTATCCTGAGAGTCCCACAGAAGACAGAACTAATATAATCAACTATTTGAAGTAAAAGACTAGTGGATTAGGCCTCCAGCATCTTTTACATTTTAACTGGTAACTTTGTCTTGCAAAAGAAAACACTTTGAAATGGTGGACATACCAGGTAATTTCAGGCTTCCCAGGCGGCTCAGTGGGTAAAGAATCTGTCTGCAATGCAGGAGACGCATGTTAGATCCCTCGTTGGGAACATCCCCTGGAGGAGGAAATGGCAACCCATTCCAGTATTCTTGCCTGGAGAATCCCATGGACAGAGAAGCCTGGCAGGCTACAGTCCATAGGGTTGCAAAGAGTCAGACACGACTGAAGCAACTGAGCACGCATGCACATACCAGGTACTTTCAGGATATAGAATAACCCTCACATCTCTAAATCATTTCATATGTCAAACACCATCTTTCTATTCAGGAGAGAGCATATTCTCTCCCCCCAACTGCAATTTAATATGTGTATGTACACACAAGCACATACATAAATCATGCATTTGTCACACAGACATACACACGATGGGAGACACAGAAGGGGAGACAGAGAAAGGAGACAGGGTAGTTAACCCCGAGATTCACTGGCTATAAACTTGGCACCAGAGAGGGTGAGAAAACAAGTACTGCTCAGATAAACATTGAAGTACATGTCCTCTATGATTTCTATCATGACAGTCTTAACTGAAACACACCTACTTAGAACCAGGCATTCAATCACCACCACTCTTTTGGAGTAGAGATTCTTTAGACCCTTTAATAGGTCCATGGGGCATCAGAACGTTCACAAAATACTACAATGATGTTAACTAATGACTTGGAACTATTATAACATTGTCTTATCTTCTACCTTAAATATATTCATCTTCTTCACTAGGAATTTCATTTTTAAAAGAGGTAATTTGGTACAATCTGGAAAGAAAGCATGAATTTCGATCAACTAATCCAGTTACTCAGTTGCTATGCTTTGGGTGTATCTACTACAGAGAACTGCTAGGCATTTTCTTTCCTTTCGTAGCAATATAACTGAATCTAAAGAAGCAATACATTAAAAGAAAAGGGTGAGGGATGCAGAGAGGTAATCCATCCAGGGGCCTTTACCCCATGGCCACCAACCTTAGTCAGGCCAGGATCATTTAAGATGGGACAACTGTAGTGAATGCTTGAGGACTTCTGTGAGGCTCCTCTTGGTACCCTACACTTTATCTTTCATAAGCCAGCCAGATTTACCCTTTGCAAATGCACCTCTGATCCCATCACTCCTCAGTTTAAAAGTCTTGAATGACCACCCACTGCCTTAGGATAAAATACAAATTGCTAACTTGTCTTATGAAAAGATCTAACTTCTGCCTGCATCTCCACTGTCAATTTACCCCCTTCTGCCCACACCAGACTTACTATTTAGCTCCCAAAGTGCACTTGGCTCTCTCGTGTCTTGATCCTTTTCTGACTGGTGATGGCTCGTGTGAGAAGAGCTATAATTGAGGTCTGTATTAGCTATGAGAGTACAGAGTCTGTGCGTGCAGAAGCTGAGAAAAGCATCGGAAAACAGGTAACACTTGAGAGGCTCTTAAGGCTCCTGTAAACACTGTACTTAATTCAATGCCAACATTTATGCAAAGATTCACAGACTGGAAATTAAATAACATGTATTTCAGTTTCCTTATTACATAACATAAGGAGTTAAGTTTGGTGCTGTGAATATTTTCATCCAGTCAACATTTATTTAAGGAATATTTATCAAGTGCCGCTAAAATGCCAGATCCTCTTGTAGGTCCTGGAGACATAATGAAATATCGAACAGGTAGTAGTTCCTGATTTCACATATCTAACATCCTAGAGTAGAGGCAACCAATCAACAAATAGGCAGCATTAGTCAAGTAGTAGATTATAAAGAAGAAAAACAAAACAGAGTACCAGAAGTATATGTGTGTGGAGAGTTGCTGTTTTATACAGGATGTTAGGAAAGGTGCCTCTGAGAGGTTGCATTTAAAAGAGACCTGAATGAAGAGAAGAAAGGAGCCCTGAAGCTCTCTGGGAGGAATATATAATGCCATGGAGACATCAATTCCTCTGAGCCTGAACATATTCAACAGGCTGAAGAGCAGTGGGGAGAAAAGGGAGTGAGGAGGAGAGAGGCAACTGGGGTCTGATCCACTCTAGGGCCATGCAAGCCTTGGAAAGAATTTTCAATTCTATTCTAATGATGAAGGAAAGTCAGAGGAACATTTTAAGAAGTAGAGCATCTTGATCTGATTATTCACCCATGAATAGTTTATAAATGGCAGACCCTGGGAGGAGAACCAGGATGGGTGTATGTCCAGGTTTTCCAGGGACAGTCCTAGTTTATATGCATGTCCTTCACTCTCAAAAGTAGGAAGACAGCCTATAACTCATAGAGAAATGTAGAGCTATGAAAGTAAGACCTACTTTATCGAGAAGAGAACTAATGGCTCACTTAGGTGGAAAATTCCTGCTCTATATAGTGAGGGAGACTGACCGCACAGTGTGACGTCACATACCTCTCGGTCAGACATTCTACCTGCCATCAAGCCTTCGACAGAGGTTCGGCCAGCTGGAACCAGTCTTAAAAAGACCATGGATGGTTACAATGTGCAGAAAGAATTAGCTGTTCCTGAATGCAGACACTGCACTAATGCCTTGATTTTTCCCCAGAGCCAGGCACATTGTTAGGCATATATCAGATCCTCACTCAGTATTTTCCAAAAAATGGTTAAAAAACTTGAATAGCTTCAGACTCTGAAATTTAAAAATACAAAAGTAGGGTTTTCTTCAATAATTTTATTAGGCTGATTAAGTATAATAACTGAGGGCTAATATGTAACATAAAACATTTTACTGCATTCTATCATTTTAGTGAAGTGTGACTTATATTACATTGTTTTTGTACCTGGTATTTCTGTCTATAAATGTGCTTAATTTTTCAATGAATAATTAATAAGTTAATGAACCACATCATTTCTTAAGACATAAAGCTAACTGCTATAGTTATGAAATTACTCAGATGACATTTTGTTATGGAAATTATTATAACACTGTGATTTCTCTCCTGTTACACATGTGAGGCCACATTCAATGGTTGTTCATAATAAGTGAAATAGTAGTATACGGAGACATCTGAATGGTAGTCCATGCTATGTGGTCAAAATTTAGTCAAATGTTAAATATAACAACAGTCATGGGTTTTTACAGATTGTCTCCATAATGTAATTATGTTTCCTTATGTTGGCAATCCCCATCTGTTCTTAGACTGTAAACTTTGATCTAAGTTGGAAGGTAAAGGAGCTCATCAGATAAAATGCTTAAGATATTACAGAACCAGTGACAACATACCATTGTATTTTTCTACTTCCGCTAGTTTTTCTTAATTAATGTCACTGACACATGTTCAGAGTGAAACATGTCTCTTTGCAAAGACTCTTGAGATGACTAGAAAAATCAACAAGAAGACCATGGTCTATTTAGCTTTTGTAACATCCCCAACTTAGGCTACTTATCCATTAACATTAGATTCAGAAAATTTGCTGGAATGACTTTTCTTTTGATAAAACAGACACTTTCCTCCTCATATTCTAAAGTCCAGTCCCCAGGTTCTTTGCAGTGGTCATTCTGTCCACCCCTCCACTGACGTGCTTTCACATACAAAAGTGCTCATCATCATTCAGGGTTGGCTATACAGTGGATAGAGTACAGACTATTTTTTCTGAGCTTCTAAAAGTAATAAGTTTGTTTTGAGAAAATGGATGAAATGTCCATAGTGGATGCTCTGGTGCTGTTTCAGGGTATGGCAGGGCAGAACGAGCTCTGATCTGTGGGCTAAAGTGAGAAACCTGAGATTCTAGCTTGATTCTCCCCCTTGCTGGTGATGGGACTTTAAATGAGTTATTGGAGTTCTCAAATTGTGTCAGCTCCCTCATTTCTAAAATAAAAAGGATTGCAATGGGTGATCTGTAAGATCTTTCCTGGCTCTGAAAAATTTTTTAATGCTCTATTTAGTTTAGAAATACAGGCCTTTCTTGTGGCTTTCTTATGACCTGGTGCTTTAAACCCTTTTGCCTTGCAGCTGAGGCTCTATAAAGTTAAATGTTCATTCTCACGTATGCCATGGTTTATTAGCAATGAGTGTCAGGAAATGTGGAGAATCCTATATTTAACATCTCAGAATTGGATACTAGTTTGATATAAATAGCAAGTTGTTATCCGAGTAGATTACAATGGATTTACTATCAAGCAAATTAAATCACTGGGGACAGGTGTGTTTTTAGAATTGTCTGAGACAATCAATCTGTGAGGAGAAAATTTTTGGTAGCTGCCAAGGTGTCCTGTATAATTCAAAGACATGTCACCCAAGCACTTCCTTTTCGGTGGCCAATAGAGAGTGTTTGCAGGAAAGGAATGATCAGAAAAGGGCAGGTGTATGCTATTCTAAATTGTATATTACGGGCTTTTGGGAAATTGTGAAGCATTTGGAAGAATGAGCAAGAATCAGTAGAAAGTAAAACAGGAAGAAACATGATGGATAACAAAGTGTGCAAGAAAGAGACAAAGGAGTGGGAAATAACCAAAAGCCCTACTGCGTGGTCAATGAAATATCTGGCTTTTATGATAGAGGAAAACGAAAGCGAATGGTAGGAGGGGACTGACCAGGGTCAGATCCGAGGGCGTTAGAATGGAAGGGACACGGTGCAGCGGGGGACCGCCTGTGATGGGGATGTGGCAACTGCACCGAGGTAAGAGGGGTTAAGAACATGAATGTCAAAAAAAAGAATGCACATGTTGAAGAATCAATGGGAAAAAAAGACACTTTTTTCACAATGATTTCCCAGTGAGACTGACAAAACTGGCGTTTCATATCAATGCTCAGTAACCAAAATTTAATGACTGTTTAGTTAATGTTTTCTCTCCCTTGGAGGAAAGTGTTATTTCAATAAAAGATGTTTTTCATTATATTAAAGATCTAACCATGAAAAAGAAAAATTTTAACATACTAGAAGTAATTATAGGAAAATATTATGACCTTAGGAAGTAAAACAGTTTCATAAAACACAAGACTGATATATTTCCTTCATAATAATTATAAACTTATCTATATAAAAATATACTGTTAAACATAAAGACAAGAAAATGTAAGTTATTTGCAACATGTATAACCGACAATTACTATTCAGAATATATACAAATATGTCCTAACAAATCAATGGAATAGACACATTTTTTAAAGGTTTATATAAAATTAAATAGAAGATATATATGAATAAAAAGGTTTTTTAAAAGCGCTTTTCTAGTGAGATTTGGGTAATTGCTACTAATGATAATAGTCAGGTCTTTAAATGAAAGACATGGTAGTCTTTGCCCAATGAGAACCTTGTTTGTTCTCTGACCCAGATAATAAGATTCTATCACTAATCAGAGTCATTTGTATTTGACAGAAATAGAGTCAGCAAACTTACTCTGTAAGGACCAGATAGTAAATATTTCAGGCTTTACAGCTGCTAGTTTCCTAGTGCTCCTATAATAAATTACCACAAACTTAGTGGATGAAAACTACACAAATTTGTATTTCAGTTTTGGAAGTCACAAGTCTCAGAATCCCAGTGTTGGCAGTGTTGTGCTCCTCTTGGAGGCGTCAGAGAAGAATCCATTCCCTTACGTTTTCCAGCTCCAAGACCATCTGCATTCCTTAGACTATAGCCCCTTCTTCCCTCTTCAAAGCCAGTAGCACATCTTTATATCTCTCTCCTCTCCTGACCCTGATACTGGGCTCACCCAGATAACCCAGGATGATTTTTCCATCTCAAATCCTTAATCACATCTGCAAAGTCTCTTTCACCATGTAGATTAACATTCACAAATTCCTAGAATTAGGACAAGGGTATCTTTGGAGGCTATTATTCTGTCCACCGTATGGGTCCTTTAGTTTCTTGTTGCTATTACTCAACTCTGACATTGCAGAGGTAAAACAGCCACAGACAACACGTAAAATCAGTCGGGGTGGCTGGGTCCTTCTAAATCTCATTTACAAAAACAGAATTTTCAGAATTGTCCATGGGCTCTCATTTGCCAACCCCGGGAAGATCCACTGGAGAAGGGTCAGGCTACCCATTCCAGTATTCTTGGGCTTCCCTTGTGGCTCAGCTGGTAAAGAATCTGCCTGCAATGCTGGAGACCAGGGTTCAATCCCTGGGTTGGGAAGATCGCCTGGAGAAGGGAAAGGCTACCCACTCCAGTATTCTGGCCTGGAGAATTCCATGGACTGTATAGTTTATGGGGTTGCAAAGAGTCAGACATGACTGAGCAACTTTCACTTTCACTTTTCACGTTCAAGGGTAGATTAAAAAGACAGGAACAAATCTAACATAAAAAATTAGAGGCTTACACAAGCATTCAAAGAGCCAATAGAAAGGAAGGAAAGCGAGGACTCTGCAGGCTTTCAGAATATCCAGAAGGGCAGGAGTCCCAAGGAAAGAGATGATCTTGACTGTCTACAGCGTTGCTTTCATTTGTATTTTGGAGGAAGCCTGGAAGCCGTGCATGCTCAGCGTTCACTCACACCTGCCCTCAGTTATACTGAGTTGGTGGAATATAATTTCCTAGGTTTTAGCTCCTTCCTGAGAGCTTAGAAGGGAGTGGGTGGTACTCAATATCATTAGATAATACCTGACAAACATGGTGAGCTCCGGTTTAAAAAAAATTATAATTTAAAATAACCATGGAGAGATGCCATGGCAGTATACACTGCCATGAAGTGGCAGATTCATCAGAGAAATACTTGCTGGAAAATGAATGGAATTTTCAGCCAGACTCTTTTCCCAGTTCCACAATTTGGCTGACTATACATTATAAGCATGTGACAGTGTCTGGCTTTGTTTTCACCAACCGGACATAAGCAATCTGCTCTAACAGCTTTGAGAACAGCCACAACTGGACCTCAATCCTGTCTCTACCTCTTTCTATCTATGTGACCTCAGTAACTGCCTTGGTATCAGATTCCTCATCAGTAAGACATTTGTGAAAGTATCTATTATATGATTTGGATAGGAAGAGAATGAGATAATATATGTAAAGTGCCTGGTATGAAATGATGCTAAACAAATAACTATTACTATTCACACTTCCTTTATAACTCATGGGACTGAGTATCTTGGAGACTTTTAAATAAAGGATGGGTTCTCCATTAAATATTCTTACTAGAGAAAATTCCCCAATTTTTTTTTCCTTTTTCGTTCACTGACTCTTCTTGCCCTGACCTGTTTTTACCCCATCCCTCCCTCAGGTACAGTGGCTCACCTATTTCTTCTGATATTAGGGTGATAAGCCAGTATCAGGTTGACTGAGTGGACCAGGTCATCCTTGAAGGAGATGGAGGTCTCATTTTGGCCTCAAGTCCCTGACACACTGTCCAATCAAGTTTTACTATCAATCAAGCTTTACACTCAGTCTAGCTGAAGTTTGATCCACATTTGATTCAGTTTTCCTTGTATAGACCCTGTGATGAAGGGGGAGTGGTGAATGGTATAATTCATACAGCAAACCCTACCTTGTACTTTAAACAACTGCCTTGAGACATGAGACATTTTCTATCTTGGTTAATAATGACTTTCATTTAAAAGTTTATTAACATAAAGCTAAAAAAAATGCTTTACGTTCTGATTATTCAAAGATATATAAAAACTACACCAAAAATAATTGTTTGCTTATATGTTGTGCTACACTGATTTGTTCTTTAAGATGGTGTGTGTCTTTACAACAATTTGATGGACAGTTGTAGTACAGAGTTGCAATGGCTTACGATGTAGAAAGGAAAGCTACCATGTAAGAATATGCATTTATGCATTTCACTTCTCTGGTACATTACATATTGTGTCAACTAAAGTTTCTACTTTTATTATCTTCCATATAGGTGAGAAAAACTGAAGATACACAACTTGCCCAAGGGTCTTACAATTGATTATAACGGTGTGCTAAGAACTAGCCAGAGACAGAAACTGAAGAAATACTCAGCTTTGCTGTTTATGGTCCTCATCCTACATCCAGCTCTTTATCATCATTTCTGGGCCCAGAAAGGTCTTTCCCATATCTGTGCCCAGGAGCTCCTGACAGTCTCATGCAAAAAGAAGCCCTGTGGTGACTTGGAAATCAGCAGCAAAGCTAAGCTGAGAAACCCCCCACTGCCAATCAGCCCAGAGGCCAGGTTAAGTGAAGAATGTGCTGTCAGCCCCTGGCATTTCCCCTGTAGAGGAAACTGAGTGCTGGCTAATAGAGGCCAGAGGTCTGTGTGGCCTTAGGATGAATTCAGGGGGTTGATCATGAAGCAGTAGAAGGGAGAGGACCTAGCCTAAGGGAGGCTAGTAAACCTCTCCTATGAAGCAGAAAATCAGCTGGAACAACCCACTCATAAGTAATAAAATGGCATTAATAACTTAGCCCAGCCGACTCTGCATTACCGTGTACATTCTCTTAAGCTAACAGAAAGATGAGCTTATCTGTGGGCATATCTACAAGTATACACTGCCTACAAAAGAATGTTTACAAGATCTACCTTTTTGCATTTATTTGCCCTTAATATGTAGCTAAGAATCAGTAAGAACCACCACAAGACTGTTGAGAAAAATTAAAACTTATGTTGCTGGGTCTTTATAAGATCTAACATTCTCTCCCAAACACCGAGTTGAAGATATGGTAGTGGAAGTTCTTCCCCCAAATTTCTAACTTGAGGCAGTGTATTTCAACCAGTTAGCACACCAAATCAGGCATCAACCAGAATCCTAAAGCTGGAACTATCAGCTTTCCGTAAATTAATTTCAGAGTCTCGAGCTCCTCATGAGAAATATAGAAATCTACCCGCTTTATAAGATCACTGGTCGTTGAAAAGGCCAAATTATAAAGGAACTGTGAGAACAGTTAGAGAATTTCTATAAAGGGTAGGTTTCCTCATAATTGAAATCTACATTAAACTGACTTGCACATAGATTGGTTAGGTTGAAAATGTGCAGGTAATGCAATCCACAGATGAGTTATTGCTTCTGAGGGAGACTTCCAATTTAGATTTGCAAACCCAAATATGATGCAAGAACACTTTCTAGATGGATTGAGGATATCGTAAAAGGCCACGAACAGATATAAAAGCAAACTGCTCTTGAGTTCATTTAGAGGGAAGTGGCTACAGGGTGCCAGGCATTATGGTATTAAGCTCGATTTTATTCAACATCTTTATTCATCATCCAGAAGATGAGCAAAACAGCACATTAATTAAATCTGCAGATGGTGCTAAACAGAGAGACATTTCAGAGTCCATTGTGGGCAAAGTAACAATATAAAAAGACTCGATTTAAAAAGATGCAGAGCAAAACACTAATGAGTATTTGTGTTGGTACAATAAAGGTTCAAAATACACCTAAAGTGGAATATGAAATGCTGCTAAAGGCCTGGAACTGGGTGATAACAATTAGCAATGATAAGGATACAAATTAAAATATTATTGGCAGTAAAAAAGAGCTGTGTAACTCACTTCCTGTTTTTTTTCATGTCATGTTATCCCTTTGCTTGACATGCAGACAGAATTCACTTCACAGACTAGGCACGCCAGATGAGATCAGGGTTTACAGTCGTCACGTGGGACTAGGAGCATAAAGGGACCTGACTGGATAGCCCCTCAAATGTGTCTTCTCAGACTGATCTCACCAAGCCAGCTCCTACTGGCCTGCTAAGTCATGGACTTCTTCCTTCTAGAACCTTTCTCCAGTTTACCCCACATAAAGCTACCAGAATCAGCTTCCTCTAACACCATTTGACATACCATGCCCCTGTTGGATAAGAGAACAAATAGCTCTTAATTAAGACCTCTATCACTCTTCTTTCTTCCTCGTTTAAAAAAAGTTAACACAGTTGTCAGATTCCAAACAAAAACTATTCAATGCTCCTCCAAAAACTTAAAAAAACAATTGTTATATGCCACGTCCTCTAATTTTCTTTCTGTAACTCTTGATTTATACCAGGCAAGGTCCTAAAAAGAATTAGATGCTACACTCAGAATACTTCAAGACGGTTTAATTACAAAGGGGCTTCCCATAGAGGTACAGGTTTCAGGGAACCGTGTATCTGTCATAGTAACCCAACTGTTTAACATGAGGTTGACTACCAGGCCCTCTAAATCTGAAGGGATGAGAAACTTCTCAGAAGCTAGAAGGAGAATTCATGTAAGGCTGACGGCCTGGAGAGAAGCAGTGACATTTAGTTCCAAGCATTAGGCAGCTAGGGGCTTCCCTGGTGGCTCAGATGGTAAATAATTCACCTGCAATGCAGGAGACCTGGGTTCAATCCCTGGGTTGGGACGATCCCCTGGAGAAGAGAATGGCTACCCACCCCAGTACTCTTCCCTGAATTCCATGGACAGGGGAGCCTGGCAGGCTACAGTCCATAGGGTCACAAAGAGTTGGACACGACTGAATGACTTTCACATATATACATATCAGGCAACCAGAGACAATTTTGGTGGGAAAGAATGAAAGTGATGCATACCTTGATCTCACTATTGTCCCTCCACCCAATCACCTTTTAGAGCTCTCCACTGGCCTGAGTCAAGCAGAAGCCAAAGAAAATAGAGGCCATTCACTTGGCCTTTATAGGTCACCCTTCCATGGCAGGGAACAGAGCAGAGAAGGGTGGAGGGGGTCAAGTGGCAAGTACCTGGCATGAGATTCTCACCTAACACGTTGAGAAGATGAGAAGTTGGGAATGAGTATACAAGTAAGTGGGCCATCCTAACTATATCCTAGCTTCCTCCTGCCTGAGAATATAATCAACAGGACATATTAGTACTTGATTGTTTTAACAAAATGTAGTAAACTTTGGCCAAACGTTTACTTTTGGTTTACCGAGACCAAAAGTTCTGTTATAATATATGTAAAATACACAGAACATACAAAAGTATATATACAATACTTGGGTAACTCATAAAAAAATACAAATGAACACCCGGAACCCATAACATCTTAAAGAGACCATCATCCTTACAGTTAAGTCTCTCTGTGTACCATCCCTGGCAATATCCTTAAATATTCACCAGAGACAAACACTACTCTAAATTGATTCATTCTCTTGATTTTCTTCATAGAGTTGATTTTAACCCTAAACAACATTTTTTTAATATTGCCAGATTTTGAACTTGTTATGAGTGGTATCATATTAATGTGACTTGTTTTACAATCACTCAGTGTTCTGAGTGTTCATCCATTTTGGTGCACAGAGCTATTTACTTTTACTGTGATACTGTGTTATCATATGAATATTTCACAATTATTCATTTATTCTCCTTTGATGGACACATTTCACTTATAGTTTATTGCTGTTGAAAATTAATTGTAATTGTTTATTCATGTCTCCTGGTACACATGTACAAAAGTTTCTCTAAGATGTACTACCTAGGATTGATAATACTGGGTGACAGAATATGTGTATTTTAAACTTTATTATATAATTCCATAATTTTGTGTTAATTTATTCTCCCAAGAGTAGCATTTAATAGTTTCTATTGCTTCTCATCCACATCAACTCTTAACTATGTTATATAACTTTTTGAGCCCAGTGTGGGATGGTACCTCATTTTGTACTCTTTTTTTAAGTTTTCAGGTGTGATTGCTAATGAGTTTGAGCATCATTTTATTCTTGTATCCTCCTGTGTGAAATATTTTTTCATATGTTATTTGGGGGATATTATTTCTGTCTTAAATTGTGGAAGTTGTGCCATACATTGACATGAATCAGCCAAAAAAAAAGACAAAAGAGAATAAAAAAAATTGTGGAAGCTGCTTTTATGTTCTGGACATGAGTATTTTGGTGGTTATGTTGTAAATATCTCCTCCTTGGTTGTACATTTAAAGCTTTCTTTAATACCACTTTTCAGAACCAGAAATTCTTAATTTTATTATAGTTAATTTTATTGATCGCTTCTTTTCTGGCTTATTCAACAAATCCTTCCCTTTCTCAAAAGCATAAAAAGAATATTCTATATTGTTTCAAAAATTTGAGTTTTGCCTTTATATGTAAGTCTTTAATCCATTATATGCACTCTTCAATAATAATGTTTCTCTTGGCGATTCTTCCATATTAATTTTAAAATTCTTGTTGAGATTATGACTAAAATTGCAATGAATACTTAGATAGAAAGAACTAATATCTTTAGGATATTTAGTCTCTTTGTTTAGTAAACTTATATTTTCTATCTCTATTCTGGGAGCTAGAAATGCAAATAGCTTTTCTGACACTTATTTATCTATCATGTAGCAAAATCATCAGTCTTGTCTTAATTCAAACAATTTGTAGAAAATTTGAGGTTTTGAATGTAGGAGAAATCTTTGAAAACTATATTTTTGCTCCTTTTTCTTGTCTTATTATGTTATTTAGGAGTTTCAGTATTTTGAATTAGATGAGGCAATCATAGACATGCTCATCTTGTTCCTAAAGTGATAAGTAATGCTTCTAACCTTTTACTATTGAGTAGAATTTTTACTCTAAATAAGCCTAATATCCGCTGGATCATCGAAAAAGCAAGAGAGTTCCAGAAAAACACCTATTTCTGCTTTATTGACTATGCCAAAGCCTTTGACTGTGTGGATCACAATAAACTGTGGAAAATTCTGAAGAGATGGGAATACCAGACCATCTGACCTGTCTCTTGAGAAATCTATATGCAGGTCAGGAAGCAACAGTTAGAACTGGACATGGAACAACAGACTGGTTCCAAATAGGAAAAGGAGTACGTCAAGGCTGTATATCATCACTCTGCTTATTTAACTTATATGCAGAGTACATCATGAGAAACGCTGGGCTGGAAGAAACACAAGCTGGAATCAAGATTGCTGGGAGAAATATCAATAACCTCAGATATGCGGATGACACCACCCTTATGGCAGAAAGTGAAGAAGAACTAAAGAGCCTCTTGATGAAGGTGAAGGAGGAGAGTGAACAAGTTGACTTAAAGCTCAACGTTCAGAAAACTAAGATCATGGCATCTAGTCCCATCACTCCATGGGAAATAGATGCGGAAACAGTAGAAACAGTGTCAGACTTTATTTTTTTGGGCTCCAGAATCACTGCTGATGGTGACTGCAGCCATGAAATTAAAAGACGCTTACTCCTTGGAAGGAAGGTTATGGCCAACCTAGATAGCATATTGAAAGCAGAGACATTACTTTGCCAACAAAAGTCCGTCTAGTCAAGGCTATGGTTTTTCCATTGGTCACGTATGGATGTGAGAGTTGGACGGTGAAGAAAGCTGAGCGCCGCAGAATTGATGCTTTTGAACTGTGGTGTTGGAGAAGACTCTTGAGAGTCCCTTGGACTGCAAGGAGATCCAATCAATCCATCCTAAAAGAGATCAATCCTGAGTGTTCATAGGAAGGTCTGATGTTGAAGCTGAAACTCCAATACTTTGGCCACCTCATGCGAAGGGTTGACTCATTGGAAAAGACCCTAATGCTGGGTAGGATTGGGGGCAGGAGGAGAAGGGGACGACAGAGGATGAGATGGTTGGATGGCATCACTGACTCGATGGACATGGGTTTGGGTAGCCTCCAGGAGTTGGTGATGGACAGAGAGGGCTGGTGTGCTACAATTCATGGGGTCGCAAAGAGTTGGACATGACTGAGCAACTGAACTGAACTGAAGCCTAATGTTTTGAAACTGGAATTTTGTAATTAATCTACATCAGTTATATGTCAATTCAGTAATTACTTTTGTTGAGAAATATTGACAATTAATATTGCAGACTTGTAGCTCAGTTGGTAAAGAATCTGCCTGCAGTGCAGGAGACCCAGGTTCAATCCCTGGGTCGGGCAGATCTCATGGAGACGGAAATGGCAAGCCACTCCAATATTCTTGCCTGGAGAATCCCATCGACAGAGGAGCCTGGTAGGCTACAGTTCATGGGGTTGAAAGAGTTGGACATGACTTAGCGAATAAAAAGAGAGAGAGGGAGATTGCAGAAGTTGATGAGATGGAAGCCTAAACTTAACCGTATGACTATCTGCCTAATATTCAAACAGATTAAGAAGAAAATTGGAAGAACTGAGTATGTAAGTCTTTTCTTTTCAACCCTCCCTCTCCCATCCCTGAGGGCCCTAATCCGCTTCCCTCTGTTATTATTATCACCACTTAATTTGAAGAATAGAGTTGCCATTGTTTGTTATGGTAAAGATTGTGGGAGCAATAGGTTTGAGGGTAAAAAATCTGGAGTTCATTTTTTAAGTTTAATCAAACTGCTTTTTAAATATTTAACTGATAACATCAGATAGGCAGCCAAGTGCAGAGTCTGGAGTTCAGACTAGAGGTCCAGGCTAGCATTGAAATCTGGCTAACACTAGCTTTTATAGATGGTGTTTAAAGCCATAAGACTGAATGGAATCACCTAGGGGCAAGTAAAGGCGAAGTAGAAAGAATCAAAGACTGAGGACTGGGAACTCATATTTTAAGATATGACATACAAAAGGAAATGAACAAAGGAGGCTAAGGAAGAGACGTCTTTGAAGAAAGAGAATGAAGAACATATGGTTCTCCTTAAGTCAAGTTCTGAGTCCATTCCAAGGAGGAGGGTGCAGTCATCTAGGTCAAATGATGCCAATAAGGTCAAGTAAGAAGAGGATCGAGAACTGAGCACTGCATAGTTCACAACACAGAGGTCATTAATAACCTTCCTATCGTTTGGTAAAATCACTGATGACAGGTTCAAGCCAGAACAGGGAGACAGGATATTATTCTGTGTATAGCTGTGTGACCTGATGTTTTCACTTATTAAAAATAGTTTGTGTGCTTAAACATTCTTTTATAACACCAGTTTCAATGGCTGGATAGTACTCAAGTGTAGATGTTCTGCAGTGTATTTAATTAATTCCATATGTTTGAATATATGAATTGTTTCCTTTTCTGCCCTCTTTGCTTGTTAACACACACTGGAATATTTAATTCATTTTTTATTTCTGGAATTCTATATTTATTTCCTTAGGTTAAATTACAAGCAGACTTGCTGGCTTACAGGATACATGTAACATGTCACAACATATTAAAGCATATTATGCTATGATATTTCACAAAAGAATGAAAGGGAAAGAGAAGTTGCTCAGTCGTGTGTAACTCTTTGCCATCCCCATGGACTATACAGTCCATGCAATTCTCCAGGCTAGAATACTTGAATGGGTAGCCTTTCCCTTCTCCAGGGGATCTTCCCAACCCAAGGATCAAACTCAGGTCTCCCACATTGCAGGCAGATTCTTTACCAGCTAAGGCACAAGGGAAGCCCAAGGATACTGGAGTGGAGAATATATGAAGGCTAATAATGAAATCAGAAACTATGTTTATCTATCATCAATTCAATACATGCAAACTAAACATTTTGAGAGGCAGTTTAATCAGAATTTTGAGAGCTGTTACAAGAAAGTGAAAGTAGTTGAGTGAAAAGTAAAAGTAGTTGAAAGTCAAATCTGGTTTATATGCATTTTTCTTGCATTCAACTTTTTTTTTTTTTTTGAGTGATTACAGTATGCTTGACTTTGGAGAGACAAGGAATATAAAATATAATCCTATTGAACTATATAGCCTTATATCATCCGACATTTCCTTAGCTAGTAAACAGTGTATGAAATAATTTTACCTTTATCTTTTCTGCCAGTGGATAAGCAGGATTTATGTAATTTTTGGTGTTTAACTGATCCTTGATGCCAGATAAGGACCACTGATACCAGTGATTCAAACAGAACCTTGATTGAGCTCAAAATTTTGAGGTTAAGTAGTCTCATCTCTTCTGTTACTCCTAATAATTATATCTTTCCATTTATCATGGGATAAGGATTTTTATATTTTGAGGGCGTGGTAAGAGGGATGAGTGTCAAGGAATCATAAAATGGCTTTTATATTTAGTTGGGTCTTCCCAGGTGGCGCTAGCAGTAAAGAACCCACCTGGTAATGCAGGAGACCTGGGTTCGATCCCTGGGTCAGGAAGATCTCCTTGAGGAGGGAATGAAAACCCACTCCAGTAATCTTGCCTGGAGAATCCCATTGACTGAGGAGCCTGGCAGGCTACAGTCTATGGGATCACAAAGAGTCTGACATGACTGAGCAACTGAGCACGCAAAGTAAAACTTCGGTTATTGGGGATTGGTAGGATTTTAGGGGTGATTAAGATGTGGTTAAATGAAGATAAGACAACCTTTTGGACAAAATTTGAAATGTACCAAGTCTACTCCCATGAGGCCAAAAGACAGGTCAATAAAACCTTCCAAGATTCTTCAAGGCAAATGGGTTTTTGTTCCTGTTACTAAAAGAGCCTAATGGATTAAATATGGAGGAGTGTTTGGTTGTAACAAAAATAAGTGAGATATCATTATACTAGTAAAGAGACTGAAAGAGCAAGAAAGAATATACTATGTACATTTGGAAGGGTACAAGTGAAAAAGCTCTTATACACTGCTAGTGGCACTATCAACTGCTACCTCTCTCGAAAGTAGTTTGACCAAGTTTCTAGAGTCTTAAAATGTTCTACTTCCAGTAATTTATCCTAGGAAAATATTTGGAAGTGTCTTCAAAGATTTATGTATGCTGATGTTTATTATAGTGTTATTTATAAAAGTAAAGAGTTGAAAACAATATAAATGTCCACCGATAGGCACTTGGCATGATAAATTAAGGTATACCCATGTAATTTATTTCTATGTAGCAGTTTATAATCATATTTTCAAAGACCATTTGATAGCATGGAGAAATATTCACAATATAATGCTAAATTAAAACTGTCAGGTACAAGCAAACAGCATTAAACAGCTACCACTTACTGAACACTAATTTTGTACTAGGATATGTATTCAGGGCCTTAGAAACACCTCCCTTAATAATCTTCTAACAAATCTGTAAGATGGCTATTGCTGTTCTCAATTTATATACTGTGAATCTAAGGTTAGACAGTTAAGCTGCATTGCAAATCCAAGTTGTCCTACGAAATGGAGTAGCTTCAAGTATGCAGAGGCACTGGAGGAAAAAGGTTTTTCAGAAATCCAGAGAAGTTTTATATGCTTCAAGTTCAAGGGAGAAAGAAAGTGGCAGTTTATGAAATAAAGTTACAATCTGAGGAGTGTTATATCACTCATTATCAGTTCAGTTGAGTCGCTCAGCCATGTCCGACTCTTTGTGACCCCACGAATTGCAGCACGCCAGGCCTCTCTGTCCATCACCAACTCCCGGAGTCTACCCAAACCCATGTCCATCGAGTCAGTGATGCCATCCAACCATCTCATCCTCTGTCGTCCCCTTCTCCTCCTGCCCCCAATCCTACCCAGCATTAGGGTCTTTTCCAATGAGTCAACTCTTCGCATGAGGTGGCCAAAGTATTGGAGTTTCAGCTTCAACATCAGTCCTTCCAATGAACACCCAGGATTGATCTCTTTTAGGATGGATTGATTGGATCTCCTTGCAGTCCAAGGGACTCTCAAGAGTCTTCTCCAACACCACAGTTCAAAAGCATCAATTCTGCGGCGCTCAGCTTTCTTCACCGTCCAACTCTCACATCCATACGTGACCACTGGAACAACCATCGCCTTGACTAGACGGACTTTTGTTGGCAAAGTAATGTCTCTGCTTTTCAATATGCTATCTAGGTTGGCCATAACCTTCCTTCCAAGGAGTAAGCGTCTTTTAATTTCATGGCTGCAATCACCATCAGCAGTGATTTTGGAGCCCCAAAAAATAAAGTCTGACACTGTTTCCACTGTTTCCCCATCTATTTCCCATGAAGCGATGGGACCAGATGCCATGATCTTAGTTTTCTGAACGTTGAGCTTTAAGCCAACTTTTTCACTCTCCTCTTTCACTTTCATCAAGAGGCTCTTTAGTTCTTCTTCACTTTCTGCCATAAGGGTGGTGTCATCCACATATCTGAGGTTATTGATATTTCTCCCGGCAATCTTGATTCCAGCTTGTGTTTCTTCCAGCCCAGCGTTTCTCATGATGTACTCTACATATAAGTTACATCACTCATTATAGTTTAAATTAGTCTGGTAGGTGATGAAAATACCATCAAAGTTTAAAGAACTGAGTGAAATGATCTTATTTCTTGTTTTAGAATGGTAACTGAAGAACTTGTACCGGGGTGGAATCGCCATGTGGCAACTGGCAGTTGTTCAAACACCAGTCAGTAGAGGTTTTGTCTCTAAGGGGTGATAATGGAGATGCAGAGCAAGAGACAGATTATAGAGACACACTGTGGGTAAAGAACTAACTAGACCCTGAGACAGAGAAGACATGAAGTTCTAAGACACAGGGAGGGAAGAGACAATAATGATTTTAAGCTTCCAATAGCAGCAGTTATACACACAGTGATAACTAATGACGTAGAAACCAAGGGAAAATTCAATACATGGAGCAGCTGACCCTGAGTTTGATTTTGAGCAAGTTTTCTGCAAAGGACCACTTTAAAGGAGGCAATCTAGAAGCAGAAGGCTTGGGGTTCAGGGGAGAAAAACAATGTTCAAGTACAGACTTGAGGGTTATTTGCATATTAAAGGTATTTGAAGCCATGGGAGTAAATGAGATTTCCAACAGAAAGAATATAGCGCAGGGCTTCTCAAATGAGTATGGATGAGTGTATCAGAATTGCCCGAAGAGATTTCCAAATTACATATTCAGTCATTGTCCACTCGAAAAATTCTATTATGTCTCCTTTTTCTATAGGGGTGGAGAGACCATGGTTTGAAAACGTAAGCAGAGCTGAGCTCAAGATTTTTGTTTTTAACTGGCAGCCATATTGATAGATGTTTAATAAATACTTTATAAATGAAGAATTGATGGATGCAATTAGAATTCTTGAAGCCATACTCCCTCCATGAAGAGCTGGGGTTAATATAACTCCGATCATGTCCGTAATTGGTGATAATATATACCAAGAGTGATAATACTTCCTTTGTAAGAGCAATAGGGCCTAAAAAGAAATCACTTGGCATGCCTGAACTTACATGTGGTTTACATTTCAACATTGAATTTGTAGTTAGATATTGAATCTCTGAATTCATTTTCTCTCAGGAATAGTTTCTAGGCAAACTCATAAGAGCCTGCTTCATACCAATATATTCTAAATGGTGTTTATTTTCCAAAGAAAACTGGTACCAAATCATGTTTTTGTAATTTGGTACAGTTTATTAAAACAGAGGAATCACAAAACAGAATGGATTGCATATGCGAGGTGATATCTAAGCCATGAAGATGAAGAATAAAAAAAAAAAAAAAGGATGATTCATAATGAGTGAGCTATTAATTAAGAAAAAAAGAGATGAGATCCCCAGCCTCACTCCCAAGTGGTTCACTAGGTAATGACTTCAGCCTACAGCACCACAGGTTTTTAGGTGCAGAGACATGTCAGCTATGAGTATGAAGGAACTGGATGTTGGCCAGTCAACCAGTCATCTCTTCATATGGAACATTTGAAGATATGCTCCTTAATTCACAGAAGTTTTTCCCTAAATTATAAAAGAAAATCTTTTATGTGGATACCGAGGGACCAGAAGAGAAACATCAGAGATGAACAGAAAGTATACAGTAGAATCTCACTATCCTCAGAATCTTGCCCATTTAAGCTCTTCTTGGTTTTAATGTGACATGATATAAACAGTCATGCATTTTCTGTACTGTATGTGTATTAGAGAGCTACAGTGAATTACAAGAGCTATAATCGCCTTGCTTTATAGTTCCAGTTATTCCTCCCAGGGAAGAAAGGAATTTGGATGGTAATTCAGTAAACCTTTTTGGTGTTACATTTGACTAGATTAGAAAAAAAATGAGAGTTTTACCATTAAATTTTTAAAATCTGTTTTAAATACGTCAGACAAAAAAATCAATAAAAGTACAATTAAATATGTAGTTTGTACTTGAGTCAGACAGGACACTATGTTAGTCCCATGTAGCACACAATCATCTCAGAAAGTTAGATTCTAGAATAGGAAATAAACTGTTAAGGGCACTGTTACATTTCAAGTACCAGTGGATGGATGAGAACCTGGACTTCTATCTCCATTATCACAGCAGAAGACAGACAGGGGTAGAATTAACTAGAGTCAGACACACCTCCCACACAGAAGTTTATAAACACACACACACATACCCACTACTCAGTCCACATTCTTCTTTCATATGTGCATCAGAACTCCATATCCTTAGGTTTGCTGCATAAATACATGGTCTTGTATGCCTAGACATGTGGCAGAGGTACTCAGCAGATTCTCACAACTGGTCTTTCAAACTAAATTCTCCCATGAGGGCTCAGTTCTGAAACTGGATACGGCGTACCTGGTGACCTGTTACTGAGAAGAATCAAAAGTAAATCTCCTTTGTGTTAGATGGGACAAGAAATGTAAAGCCAGGATTCAGGTGGAATGAGAAGACTCATTTTGGAAATATCTTTGGAATAGAGACTTTCGTCACTTTGCAAGGGTCCAGATAGCCTGTATTCTTTCATTTTCTAATATGGGCAGGTGAACTTATGAGATTGAAGAGAATCCTGTGTGGCAGAGAGAGAGGAGGTAAGAGGGGTGGAGTAGGAGGTAGAGAAAAAGGAAACCTTCCAGGTGCTGCTATAAGAAGGTAGGGTCCCTTTATAGGTGCTTGTGGACTTGGCCAAAGAAAGAGAGTTGCTACAACACAGAGACAAGGCATATGACTTCAAGGAGAAAGCATAATGGGAGGCCTAACTCTAGGTAACAATACCGCAGTATAAGGTTAAATAATGACTAAAAGTGATTTATTATAGATTTTCTTTTTCTTAAATCCCTCAAACTGAGAAGAAAAAAAATTCCTAGACTATACTCAAAAGAGAAATACTTTTAGAGGTATGGAGACTACCTAGGGGACATACATAATTTAAGAAGTGTTTGCAAAGTACATATATTGTTTCTCAGCCATGGCAGTACTGGAACAAGTTTGATGATTAAAAAAAGAGAACCAATACTTAGAAAATATCCTTGGGAATATAATTTCTAGGTGAGAATACACTGGTTGTCGATGTCATCTCCACAAAAACTCAAGTTTTTAAGTGTAGTTTGAATCTTTCTGATTTGGCCTTTTGCTCTAGTTCTGAAAGCCAGCCTCCTACCCAGATGCTCAAATCCAAACTGACCTGGTCAATTACCAATGCTTTCAGCAGTCATTGGACATACAACCAAGCTCAGAGTAGCAAAAAGTTAGACTACTTTTGCTATAAAAATTATCCTCATATAAAGAGAAATATTCTGCAATATCATTGTTCAGTTGCTAAGTCATGTCCAATTCTTTGTGATCCCATGAACTGCAGCACACCACACTTCCCTGTCTTTCACTGTCTCTGGGAGTTTGCCCAAACTTGAGTCAGAGATGCCATCCAACCATCTCATTCTCTGTTGCCCTTAATTCTGCATTCTGCAATACGTTACCAAAAGATAAACTCCAGTCCTTCTGCCCAATCATTAATAGGGTCTGCATCTTATTTTTATGAGTTTAAAAGGAAATCTTCTCATTAGAGAAATGTGACTACAGTAGAAACCTTAAGTGGAGGTTTATAAGGAGTGGGGCAGCATGATTAGTTTCTTTCAGTAGGAAAATTTTAGGATAAAGAGATTTTTTTTGGTGGACTTGATCTTTAGAAACTCTGAGAAAGCTGTTATAGTCGTCAAGATGTTGTCCTACCTGCAGGGAAATAAAAGCACTTTCCTCATCGTCCAAAGCGTAATATCACCACAGTTCTGAAGTATCTGAGAGTATCTTTGCATGAGGAAAAGATTGCGATTTCCCAGAGGACTGTGCAGTGCACTTCAGTGCCCTTCCTCTAAGAATGGCAATACCCTCAGCAACCCTTAGCTGAATCATCGTCATTACAGCCCAGACAATAGGCATCGAACAACTCACTGCATTTTCTTTTCCGTGTATAAAGGAGACTACAAATTGGAATGGAGTGTGTCATGGCTAGGGGTCAAAGAAGGTATTTTCGAAAAGAAACACTGAATCCAATATCTAACATAACACAGGAGTTGGAAAAGGAGTTTTCTGTTCAACTTGTCCAAAGGTTCTTTACCAGTTGACAGAGGAAGTGAAAATTCCTACATGGCATTTTGCAAGCAAGACTCAACCCCAAGGAGCAGGAATTTACAGAAGAATGGATGGGAGGGTTAGGGTCTGCCATACCATAGCATGCTGCTCTCCCAAGAGATCTTCATTTTCCTTACTTTGTACTTTCACAAAATTTAGTCTCAACCCCTTCAGTAACCCTGAAATTCACTTAAGAGTCTAGCAGTCTTGCAGGATGGGATGTCCACTAGTCTCCACTTGGTAAAGAACCTGCCTGTAAATGCTGCTGCTGCTAAGTCGCTTCAGTCGTGTCTGACTCTGTGCGACCCCACAGACGGCAGCCCACCAGGCTCCTCCATCCTTGGGATTCTCCAGGCAAGAACACTGGAGTGGGTTGCCATTTCCTTCTCCAGTGCATGAAAGTGAAAAGTGAAAGGGAAGTCGCTCAGTCATGTCCGACTCTTAGCGACCCCTTGGACTGCAGCCTACCAGGCTCCTCCGTCCATGGGATTTTCCAGGCAAGAGTACTGGAGTGGGGTGCCATTGCCTTCTCCGGCCTGTCAATGCAGGTAGATGTAAAAGACACAGGTTCGATCCCTGGGTCAGGAAAATCCCCTGGAGGAGCACATGGCAACCCACTCCAGAATTCTTGCCTGGAGAATCCAAGGGCTGAGGAGCCTGGCAGGCTACAGTGCATAGTGTCGCACAGAGTCTGACACAGAAGCAGAGAGTCGGTGCTCAGAAGCGACGGAGCACCGACACACCAAGACAAAGTATGTATTTGTTTGAATATATGATACAGTTGAATTTAGCCAACCTTCCCTGCAAGAAACAAAGCAATGTTCTCTCTCTTTTAAGCACTAAAGGGCACCATGTTAAACAACCCTGAGGGCAAGCTGCTTGTGTGTTATCTCAACGTGTTTTGTCATCTCTGCTAACCTTGCGCATGTTTTCTGTCAATAGACTGAACATTTTAAGAGGTGAGAAAGTGGTGTTTGTAACTGCACTCTGAATCCACAATGAGTTCAAATGTATTATACGACATTGACGATCACCAACTTTAAGGACATTTGGAGTAGCTGATCTCTGGTTCATGAATAATGAGTTATCTTGGTTTTAATAATTTACTTTAAAAAATCTTTTCCCTCTACTCTTTATCTGTGAAGTTGCAAGAGCTCTCTACCTCACCTTAGATGATTACTTAGTTATATTCCTAGAGGGCAGATATAAGTTAATGAGCAACAAGGGAGGGGACAAGGAAGCAAGAACAAAAACAGCATATTGCCTTCAAGACTATTAACGTCCCTTTGTGGAGGATGGCAACAGCTAATGTCTGGCAAGAGCAGTGGAGGAAGAAATTGCTGCAGATTCAGGCGGGAGAGTGAGTCACCTTGAGGTTGGCACTGCTGATGAGGTTTGGAGAATAATCTTTCCACTAGGAGTGGGTCCTCCTTTGAGGATGGGGATATTATTAATGTCCAGTACTTAAAATGTTTGATTTACTTCTTGTGTGTTGCACAGGAACAAAGCATTAAAGCCCCACACATCACAGATCCACAGAGGGTTTCTGTAAATGCATCTGTTCTCAAAGATATTAAGAGGTTTTTAGAGTTTGGAGCATTTCTTTTGGTGTGTGGGCATATTACAGAGATGCATGCTATTTGAATGGAGAGATAAATAGGTAAACAGACAGGTAGGTAGGCTGATACACAGATGTCATCACTTAGGATTTTTAGTAGAAAAAGGTCTTGCCTGTACTGTGCCTCTCTGCAAAGTTCCTGTTTATGGGAAAACTTAAATTTAGATATCAAAATAGTTAAGTCACTTCTAATGTACTTGCAACCACAGAGAGTGTCTAGCAGATTTTATTAATAATAAGTGATTTTCATAGAGCTGGATTTGGAATTGTGTGCTTGCCTTAAATGTCAAGTCATTGTAATGAGGTATTAGCTTGCTTTGGCTTAAATTTGTATATTTTATTCTTACTCACTTTTAAATACCTTTTCTTAATCCCTTATTTTTGGCTCATTTGGTATGATTATCATTCCAATTTCTTGCCTCCTGAATAATAGATTCTAAATCATTCTCATTTTGGTCTTTGATTCCTTATTAAAAATCCTGAAGCCTAACAGCTAATGATGCTATTGATGCATGGTAATGCTGCATTTAATCAAGGGTTTTTTTTCCCCCCATTATTACACCACATCTTTCTCACTCCAGCAATGATAATTTTTGTGTTTTTCCATTTCCCCTTGTTATTTAATTGAAGAAGCTGGGAACATACATTTACAGTCAGTGAGCCCTCAAAATGACCTTATACCTAATAAGGTGTTTTCACATCTAATCAATATAATTTCATGGTTGACACCTCTTTTTTTGAGGTAGCCCTGGGTATTTCTGCATACGGCTGTTTTATATCCCTCTATTTATGTAGAGTTTTACCAACTGAGCTATCAGAGAAGCCTACTTAAGTCCGTAGGCATTCTATTAAAAACAAAGGAAAAAACATTATGTGTAGGAGGCAAGTCCTCTCAGATACAGGCTTTCCAATGCTCTTAAGAGATATCAGAATTCTGTGAGTTTACAGAACATACTTACTTTCCCAAAGAGCTAATCATTTAAAAGATGCCAGATTCCTCAGTGTGACATCGGTGCTTTCTTGTTTTAAATTAGTCAAATGGTTTCAAATTGGTCTCGTTTTACCAGTTACAATAGTTGAACAATAGTTTAAAGAAAGACTTCTGGTCAGCTGGCTGGTTGTAAAAGCAAAGTTTGTCATTCATTTGGAGTTTTTGACTTTCTAATGAATTACTCAAAAAATGATCTATAAAAGATAAAGGTGTTTAATGAAAGATAAAGGTGTTTAATAAATACTAGTACATATGAATTTTATGGCATTTGTTCTGTTATCTGAAAAAAAAAAAAAAATTTCCCTATCAGTTATGAGGAAGTCCTGAGCTACCAGTGCTACTGAGGCCAAATGTATTGGTTCAACCTGGGTTCCTTGGTTCTGTTCCCAGCTTCGAAAAGCACAAATGTGTGCTGGGGTCACCAGGAGGACCACGTCACAGTGTGAAAAGGGAAGGAAAGTCTCTTTTACCACTGGAGGAGAGGGAAATCTGTGAAGTCACATTTTCTACCTTTTGTCAAATAGGCATTGTGTGATTTTATGAAGACAATTAAAGAACTGACACAGGATGATATTAAGTAGGAATAAACTATGGGAAAGTCAAGAGATCATTTCTAGCTCCCAGAACTTCTTCTGGAACCTTCTTGGTACATTTGTAGAGGGACAAGGATTGACAAGGGGGCAAAATAATTAAACATCCCCTCTTAGATGTAAACTAGCCAGTGTGCCTCTCTTCCAAAACTTAATAAAAACCAACAGAAGTAAACAGGATTAGGTACATGCAAATATGATTTTAAATTGAGTGGCTCCAAGAACAAGACTTGCTGATAGGCAAGGTGGTAATATCACATATCTAATGAGTATGTGAAAACTGCTACAAGTGCCCAGGTGTATTTGATGTGTATCAGGGAAGAATGACAGTGACTCAGGCCTCAAGGGAGGAGTATTATGCAAGGTAGGTTATTTGATTGTATGTGTGTTTGTAATAAAAATATCTATTAAAATACTCTACCTCCTTGTACTCTGACTTCAGCTACATCGGTCAACCTACTGATTACTAAGAGAGTCTCTTAGTAATAGGAATAGGAGTGTCCTGGTTAAGAATAATTTTGAAAAGATTTGATTAAAAATGAATTGAAATTCTAGCTGAAACTTCCATCTCTTAGAATACTGTTGACCTACTTCTGTTGAATGATGGTGACAACTATACACCAGGCATCTTTTCACTTGAAGAAATAACAACAATGAACATGGTCATGACTAATTTTGTTGTGGGTGAAGAGAGAGTTATCTTTATGCTACCCTTGTCAACATTTTGTCAAGAAGTCTGCTATCTCTATTTGCAGAAGGTATCCGGAATCTGACTACATCTTCTCCTCTCCCCTGCTATCCGTGGTCTTCTCATGTGTGGAATTTAGCTGTGGTCTCCTAACAGGTCTTGTGTTTTTTTAGTTATGTCACCCTCACACATGGTCTATTCTCAACAGAGCAAGAATGATGCTTTCATAACACAAGTCAGACTGTTATTTCTCTGCTCAAAATCCTGCAACATCTCCCATTTCACTGAGAGTAGGAGTCCTTACACTGGCCTAAAGGGCCCGGGCCACCAATTCATTTCCTCATCCCCTCTCTTGCTCATTCTCCAGCCACATCGGCCTCCCTTTCCCTTCCACAGGCCACACACACTCAGACCTCAGAACCCTGGCATTTGTCCTGTCATGAGAACAATCTTCACCCAGAAATCAGCTCAGTTTTTGCTCAAATGTTACATTCTCTTATGAGGTCTTCCATGACCACACTCAATTAAAGTTACAATCCATTCTCTAAGTACTCCCAGTTCTCTTTACTTGGCTCTATTTGTTTCTATTTGTATTCATGTAAAAAAAAAAATTTTTTTTTACTATGGTAAAAGTCACATAATATAAAACATACTATTATAACCATATTTAACTATACAATTCAGTGGCACTAAGTACATTTACATTGTTGTACAACTCTCATCATCATCCATTGCACTAATTTTTCACTTTCCTAACTGAAACTCTGCCCATTAGATACTAACTCCTCATTCTGCCTCCCCCCTCACCTCCAGTCCCTGGAACCTAACAATATATATATTTTTTAATTCCAGTATACTTTCTGACTATGAATTTGACTATTCTAGGTACCTTGTCTAAGTGGAATCAAACAGTATTTGTCTGCACCTAATGTACACTGAAATGCATTTTTAAGCTTAATGTATGTTCTACAAGCAGACTACCTTTTCTTCCTCTAGTGCTAGAGAGTAGGTTCTCGTTAGTCACCTATTTTATACGTAGTAGTTATGTATATGTCAATTCCAATCTAATTTATTCAATCTCCCATTCTCCCCTTGGTTTTCATGTTTATTCTCTTTATCTGTCTATTTCTTCTTTGCGGATAGATTCATCTGTATTCCATTTTTCTCGGTTCCACATATATGTGTTAATACACATTTTCCTGACTTACTTCACTCGGTGTGACAACCTCTAGATCCATCCAATAGACTAAAAATTCTGTTTTTAAGAATCACTTTCTCATATACTATATAATGTTCAAAGTTATTATTTGTGTTTTTATCTAGAACACTAGAACAGAAGTCTTTAAGGCAGAGATTTTGTTCACTGATTTTATATATATATATATCTATATCTATATATATCTGACAGTGAGCTTGGCACATAGCAGGCATTTACTAAATTGAGTGTTTAATGAATGAGCCAAGTAAAAATAAATGAATAATCAAAAGTTGTGACAATAATTGACAAATAATGCCCACCATTTAAGTGCTTTACATATAAACTTACATAAAATTACCTTGAAAACAACCCTATGAGACAGATGCATTATCTCCATGTTAAATATGAAGCAACTGAGACACAGAGAAGTTAAAAACATGTTACCTGCTAATATAACTTGAGTTAGGGTTGAAAGGCAGGCAGTTGGGCTCCCAAGAAGGCCACATTATTAATTGTGAAATGCTACTACTTTTCTGCTGTCAAGATACTAGCAGTGTGACAAAAAGACCGATATAGCAGGGGAACTAGATCTGGTTTGGAGTCTTGGGGGAGGCCTCCCAATGAAATGGCTTTGAATCGAGAAAAGACAAGTAGCACTTAGCTGGTTGGAAAGAAGGACCTGTCTAAGTCAGCTCAGCTTTTGAGGGCTAAGAAGATGGGAACTTAAGTGAGCTGAAAATGCAAATTCAGCTAATGCCACCGGGTGAGAGAGTTGTTGGTCATACCTCCTCCTTTCCACAATGTAGTGGTATCAGGAGAGACGAAATCCTCTTGCAGAGAGGTTAGTTACTGACCAGTTTGGGTGGAGAATTGCTCACACTGACCACATAACTTAATTATAGAGTCACTTCACTTTTCAAGGTATAGGACAACACGTGGAGAAAGTAAAGATGAGGAAAATTATATACGTTCTGTTAAGTGGACCAAGAAGGACCGGGGAGGTCCTGTAAATGGGGTTGATCATGATCCCTGTGACTGAGTGGGTTTCACTAGTAGGACTGGGGTAATAGGAAAAGACTAATTGGTTCCTGGAGGTGGCTTTGACTGCCTTGCAGAAAGCCTCAACTGCAACTATTCCAAGAATTAACAGCATGAGGCAATAGGCAGACCACTCATTTACATGTTAGCGCTTAACTGTAAATGGGGGAAGTAACTGGAGCATGCATATACCAAAAGTCTCAGATGGGGATGGCATCTGCTTCATTTTCCCAGTACTCACCCCAATTATGCTTTATTTTCATGGAACCCTCATAAGCATTCACTTGTGGTTCCAAGCATTCTCCTACAGGCATAAGAGGTGAATTACAAGTAGGTTTCCAGAACTGTATTATATCCTACACTCTTAAGGATCCCATCTCTATGTTACTTCATATGTCCTATGGTTTATTTAATACTAACATGGCTATGAATCATAGGCAGAAAACTTTATGCTTTATTGGGTCTGACACAGAGCAGCTTCTTTCTGGGTATCCTTCTCAACAAAATTGCATTTCAAATTGAGGCACTAAAATTCATGGGTATCAGTTTTTTCAGTCAATGTCTTCTTATGAAATTATTCACAGCAACTCCTATGTTAATACTAGCTTTTTAAAGATAAATTACATCTTTAAAATAAATATTATATATACTTGGTAATATGCAGAGATTTATGCTTTACACATTGGTTTTTATTATGAAGGTGGTAAGATTAGGACTCTAAACTCATATGCCTTCCAAGTCTTATTTCTTTTTGTCATCCTAATGAATCCATTCTAATTAATTCTCTAGAAAAACAGGTCTAGAGAATTATGACTTTTGAATTATCAGTTTTATGTTCTAAACCCATGAATTATGACTTTTATGTTCTAAACCCATGCCAGCTTGTCTAGAAAGCCCCCTTTCCCATCTCTGACTCTTAAAATTCCATCTCTTAAGACCTTTTCTGATCTACCCAATAGGAAATGAATGCCAGAGAGAATGTAAGTATTTTCTATGCTGATTGTGATACTTATAATTCCTTCATTTTCCATTAAAGAAATATCTTATACTCTTATTTTAATATTATTATACTATTACTTTAATACTGTGAAAGGTCTAGGGATATAGTAGTGAAAAAATTTACTTAGTCTTACATTTATGAAATATAGAAATAATCACAGATATGTATAAGGAGAAATTGTAGTAAGAGTTGTTTTGGAAAACTACAGGCTATTATGAGAAAGAATAAGGTTAAAGTAAATAATACAGAGGCAAAAGTCAGAGAAGACTTCCCGAGGAAGTGACATTTCAGCTGAGATCTGATAGATGAATAAAAGTTATTCAAGTTAAGGGTAGAGGGAAGTATTTGCACAAGGACTTGCTAAGTTCTTAGGTGGAAAATGTCTTAGTGCATTCCAGGAACTGAAAAAAGTCACTTGTCTCATACTGTAGTTATATATGGATGCTTCTTATCTCTCAGATGCAAGAAAACTTTTTTAATTTATTTCTACCCCATAAATAATGCACACACTATTTTATACATAGAAGGAACTCAAAAAGTATGTTAGAGAACTGTGGCTTCCAGGAACTGTAAATAACTTGTTTTGAACTTACTCTCCTATGTAAATAATTATAAAAACAGGAAAAAATATGAGAATGACTTTCAAGCATTGGAAACTGAGCAGCCCCTACTATCCTTGAGAGCAAGGAAAATCCATGAGGTAGGCTTATCATCCCCAAATTTCTATATGAGACACTTTCCACAGCTTTGCAGTAACGAGGTAAGTCCGGGAGAGAGCAGAAATCTCAGGGGAGGAGTTGTAGATTTCGTTTGAAGTGGCCAAGGCAGGTAGCATTGGAGGAACACAGGGTGGAAAGTGAAGTATTCTTGTATCCTGTATAGGGAGGGCACCCTGGAAGTTTGCATGAGGGTTCACTTTCTGTCCTTGGCTGAGGGCCAAGTGCTCATGAACAGGGCATTGTCCATGAGGCCTAGCAGACACTGACTTTGAGGAGGCCAAGAGCAGAAGAGATGTCAGACGTTGCACAGGACTAAAAGAGGTCAGAATTTGGACCAGCTAGAATAGAGAGACCTCACTGAGCAATCTAGACATCCAGTCAAGATTCTGCAAAAATCATGACCCAGAGGAAAGAAAATACCCTAGATCTAATTGGGAAAAAAAGTCCTGAAATCAACGCTTCCTACAAAGCACAAAACCAAGTTTAAAGGATCAAAATAATCGATCAGTCAGTTGTCAGATAAAACTTAATAGGACTAAAATGCAGATAACACACATGAAACTCTCCACAAAATAACATATACAATGGAAAGTTATGAGACAAAAGTAGGAAAATGTTGGCCATAGTCAAGGAGAAAAATAATTAAAAAAATAGATATTAGTGATAGATTTTAAAACAGCTATTATAAACACATTCAGGATTTAAATGAAAAGGTGGACAAATCTCAAAGAAATAGAAACTAAAAAGAAATGGAAATTCTAGAGTTAAAAATAAAGTGATATCAAATAAAAGCATTCTGGATGGTTTAATTTATCTAATCTAACAAATTAGATTATATTAGACAATAGATTACACATGATGTTAACAAAGATCAATAATATTATTCAAACTGAAAGGAAAGAAAAATATTTACGATACCAGCAAAATCTCAATTACCCGTGAGATGATATTGTGCAAATATAAGCACAGAGTATCAGAAGGAAAAATTATCAAGAATACATCAGAAAAAAATACTGAGTTGCTGCTGCTGCTGCTAAGTCGCTTCAGTCGTGTCCGACTCTGTGCGACCCCATAGACGGCAGCCAACCAGGCTCCGCCGTCCCTGGGATTCTCCAGGCAAGGATACTGGAGTGGGTTGCCATTTCCTTCTCCAGTGCATGAAAGGGAAAAGTGAAAGTGAAGTCGCTCAGTCGTGTCCGACTCTTAGCGACCCCATGGACTGTAGCCTACCAGGCTCCTCCGTCCATGGGATTTTCCAGGCAAGAGTACTGGAGTGGGGTGCCATTGCCTTCTCTGAAATACTGAGTAAACAACTGAAATCCCGAAGTTTGGTGGAAAACAGTACCACAAAGATCCAAGAGTTTCAATAAACGCTAAATAAACCAAGTCTAAAAAATAGCATGTAAACACATCATACTCAATTAAAGGAATATTACTATGTACAATTTAGCACAAATAAATCTGACAAGTTAGATGAAAAAGACAAAAGTTCTAGAAAAAAACACTTTCTAAAACTGATAAATATAGAAAACCTGAATGCTTTTCAGCTTATTAAAGAAATGTAATTCAGAGGTAAATATTTTCCCACAAAGAAAACATTATGTCTATAGATAACTCCACTGGTGAATTCTACCCGATATTTAATAATGATTAATATTTTACATGAATCATTTAGGAAAATAAAGTGTGGCAGTATTTTCTATGTCTTGTCATGAAACCAGCATAACTTTAAAACCAGCGTAAACAAAGACATTAAAATAAAATTACAGACCAATGTTTCTCATGAACCTACTAATAAAAATTCTTAACCAAATATTAGCAAATGGAGTCTAGCATTATATAAAAAATCAAATGAAGTTTATCCCTGGATTGTAAGGTTGTGACAAGATTAAAAAGAGAAAAGTCACATTAGCAGAGAATAAAAATCATAATTACCTTAATTGAAGCAAAAGAACAAGCAGATAACATTTAACACTCATTCATGACAAATTCTTAAACTAAGCGTAGAAAAGCACTTCAATTATAAATGACATCTGTGAAAAACCATCCTTTAGCATGATAGTTGAAACTGACATATACTCCACTTTCTTCCTACTATCAAAACCAAGGTGAAGGTATTCACTTATACCATTCTATCCAAACCTGTACTAAATCTCCTACCCAGTGTAATATGGCACAGAAAAATGAATGGTATAAAGATTGGAAGAGAAAAAATAAATTTGTCTATGCATAGATGACATAGTCACATCATAATGTATGTAGAAAATCCTATGAAACCCAGAAAGACACTATGACTAATGAGTAATAAAGATCCTAGAATACAAGGTCAACATACAGAAATCAATTGATTTTAACACCAACAAATAACTGGAAGATATTAATAAGCCACACAATTTAACAGCACCAAACAACCCCACAAAATACTTAGGAATAAATTTAATGAAAGACATATTTAAGTCTTCTATATTAAAAATTATAAATCTTTAAGAGAAAATTTAAACACCTAATTAAAGAAGAAACATGCCATATTCATGAATTGAAATTCAGTATTTTTAAGATTCCCATTCTTTCCAAACATAGAGATTCAAGGTAAATGAAGTAAAAGAAAAAGAAGACACAGCATAGATGCTGACAACCTGATTCTAAAACTTAAATAAAATCAAAAGATCTAGAATAGATGAAGCAATCATCAAAAAAAAAAAGAGAAAAATTTGGAGGCTTGCTTAATTAACACTACTTAATTTTAAGCATTACTATTACGTGACAATAACCAATGCAGCATTGAAATACAAATAGACAAACAGATCAATGGAAGCAAATAGAACATGCAGAAATAAATACTTACGTGGTCTAATGATGCCACTGCAGTTTAATGGGGAAAAGAAAGTCATTTCAACAGTTTGTAATGAAAGTAAGGAAAACAGTGATTCCCACTTCATGTCACATACAAAAATTAAAAGCTAAAACTGTAAAAGTTCTACCATACACAACAGAGTAATATTATGACCATGGGTTAGACGAAGGCTTTTTAGCCATGAAACAAAAAACTCTAAATATTAAACTATAAAGATAGATTTGATTCAAATTTTAAAATATCTGCTCATCAACAGATGCCCTAAAGAAAATGTTAAGACAAGACACAGGTGGGAGGAATGTACCAACAATACTTGTATGTGATAAAGGTTTTATCTCTAGAACATACTAAAAATTCTTACAAATAATAAGCAAACAACAGAATTACAAACAGGTCAAGGTCTTGAACAGGTATTTTCCAGAAGACATAGAAATGGACTACAAGTACATGAAAATGTGCCCAATATCATTAGTCATTAAATGAATACTACAATGTGATAATAATTTACTCCTAACAAAAAGGCTAAAATTAAAAAATGAACAACACTAAATTTTGGCAAGGTTTTAGAGCAACTAAATTCTTATGCATTGTTGATGGGAGAGAACGTAAATTAGTATGTTTGAAAAACTCCAGTAGTTCCTTATGAAGTTAACTATAGGCCTACCATATGACTCAGCATTTCATTCACTGATATAACTTTCTTGTTGTTGGAACTATTACAAACTTAGTGGCTAAAGTCAAAACAAAGTTATTATCTTACCGTTCTTGAATTCAGAAGTCCAAAATGGGTCTCATTGGGCTAAAATCTAGGTGACGCCAGGGCTCCATTCCTTTCTAGAGGCTCAAGGAGAAAATTCACTTTCGTGCCTTTTCCTTCTTCTAGAGGTCGCCCACATTTCTTGGCTTTACAGCGTCCTTCTACCTTTAAAGCCAGCAACATCCAGTCCCTTCTTTCCCTCACCACAGCTCTCTGGCTCTGACTCTCTGGCGTTTCTCTACCTTATATAAGGATGCTAGTGATAATATTGGGCACACCTGGATATCCAGCACATGCTCCCTTGCGCATCCCAATGCTCAGCCATGTCTGACTCTGCAACTCCATGGACTGTAGCCTGCTACCTTTAAAGCCAGCAACATCCAGTCCCTTCTTCCCCTCACCACAGCTCTCTGGCTCTGACTCTCTGGCGTTTCTCTACCTTATATAAGGATGCTAGTGGTAATATTGGGCACACCTGGATATCCAGCGCATGCTCCCTTGCGCATCCCAATGCTCAGCCGTGTCTGACTCTGCAACTCCATGGACTGTAGCCTGCCCGATTCCTCTGTCCATGGAATTCTTCAGGCAAGAATACTGGAGGTGAGTTGCCATTTCTTCCTCCAGGGGATCTTCCTGACTCAGGAATCCAACCTAGGTTTCCTGCATCTTCTCCACTGGCAGGCAGATTCTTTACCACTGAGCCACCTGGGAAGCCCTGCTCCCTTCAGGTCAGCTAATGATTAGTAACATTACTTCCATCTGCTACCAGAATTTCCCTTGCCACGCAACTTATTCACTGGATCTGGGGATGTGGATATATGAGAGGCCATTACTCTGCCTACCACAAGTATTTATCTAGAACAAATGAAAATATATGCTCGTGATACACTTGCACAGACTGTTTAAAACAGCTTTATTCAGAATAGCCCCAAACTAGAAACAACTCTGATGCTTATCATTGGAGGAGTGGATAAACCAACAGTAGTAAGTTATTAGAATGGAAAACTGTTAAATTTTTTTTAAAAAGAGCATTTAATTGATGCATTAAACAATCCCTAAAAGGTTACAGTGAGCAAAAGAAGCAAGGCATAAAAGTAAATACAGTATGTTTCCACTTTTATGACACTCGAGAACAGCAAAGCCAAACTATGGTGATAAAAATAAATATACTGGTGACTTTAGGGGCAAGATTGATGAGAAGGGGGAAGAGTGACATTTCTGAGACAGGTGATGGAAATGCTTTATATCTTGTTGCTTGATGCTGTGAAATTACACATTTAATTTTTCAAAGTATACTCTTCAAGTTCAAATCTAAAGTCTATGTAAATTTTTGTGACAAATTTAAACATGAAAACCCTACCTTTCACTTTGCTGGAGATAATTCAGAGATGTTTTTAAGAGTGCAAAGCAGATTTTTTTTCCAGTTTTACTGAGGTGTAATTGACAAAGTTATAATAGGTTGAAAGTGTACACGATGATTGGATAATGCATACATTGTAAAAAGATCCCAACAATCAAATAAGACATAATTTTTGAAAGTTAGGCAGAAAAACTTTATGAAGTTTCCCCCCATGCCACAACGGGGTTACACTTGTATGTATAAAATAAAGTCAGAGTTCTCAATGCGGGCATGCGTGCTTGGTTGTGTCTGATTCTTTGCGACCCCATTCCTCTGTCCATGGAATTCTCCAGGCAAGAACACTGGAGTGGGTTGCCATTCCTTTCTCCAGGGGATCTTCCCGACCCACGGATTGAACTCTCCTGCATTGGCAGGCAGGTTCCCTACTGTCTGAGCTACCAAGGAAACCCACATATGTGTATATATTACATGTATATATATATAATATCAGCCAGGGTGCTGATGCAAAGAAGATGATAGAAATGATCCAGCAATGGGGTGTTCCTGGGGTAACCTTCTTTAGCCAGTTTACTGAAGAGTCCATGATACTAGGGTGCTGGTTAGTCAGCACTGAAGCATCCCAAGGTAGAATCTTGGAAGAAACAGATGGTTTGGATGAAGTGAGAAACGTTGAAAAAATAACGTATTCACAAAATTCAAGAGCAAGAATCACGCATTCAAGATAGTAAATCATAACAGGTGTAAAGGATTTGAAAGGTCTCAGGCATTCATCAGTGAATGGGCTGCTGATGCAAGATCAAAAGTGAGCTCTATGACTGCAGAGTGGAAACACAGAGGAAGCTGCAGTGTTGAATTATCAACATAAGCAAAACGAAAGTATCTAAGAAATAAGGTAGAGATCAGAGGAGGAAAAATGATGGTGACACTGGCTGCCAGCAATGTACCGACACGGTGTTAATCTTGGCAAGGCAGCAAAGGGAGTGTTGGTATAGAGGGATGATTTATGTATTTTTTTAGGGCATTCGCTTCACCTCTTTACCAATCTTAGATATAAACATCCTTCAAAACTTAGCTCAAGTTATGAGCTGCTTCTCTATGAGCAGTCTTTTATGGCTGGGACTCCGGCTAGTTTGTTAGCTTGTTCTTTTATTCAGTCACACATTTACTCTCTTAATGAG
The DNA here is from genome assembly GCF_054371585.1 of Giraffa tippelskirchi. NCBI lineage: Eukaryota > Metazoa > Chordata > Mammalia > Artiodactyla > Giraffidae > Giraffa > Giraffa tippelskirchi. Next base: position 31,791,637 of record NC_137286.1, on the reverse strand, counting down.
GGTGCGTCGTGTGGCAGACACTGATGTCCAAACTCTTCTCCTAGACGACAAGAGGCAACACCTCTGAACTTGACTTAGCTTCCTGGAGGCCTGGGCAATTATGGACAGGGGCATATGGACCTATGAATGGGCAATTATGGACCTATGAACGCAGAGCATGGGAATGAGAAACCATCACAGAGTAAAAACGAAACAGTATGCCATGCACACACCATGAAAGGCCAGTGGGGAAACATCTGCAGTGAAGATAAAATTTAGGTATAATGTTATCAGACTACTGCAAAAAGGGTCAGAACAAGTGAGCAGAAGTCAAAACTAGGCGACAACCTACACATTTTCCTACAGCCTATACAAGTCTGTGTGTGTGTTAGTCACTCAGTCATGTCCAACTCTATGCAACCTCATGGACTTGCAACCCACCCGTCTCCTCTGTCCATGGAATTCTCCAGGCAAGAATACTGGAGTGGGTTGCTGTTCCCTTCTTCAGGGGATCTTCCTGACCCAGGGATCAATTTGTAATCTCCTGCATTGCAGGCAGACTGTACCGTCTACAGTATTTTTTGATTTATAAACCTTTCCACAGTTACATACACAGTCATGAGCTTCCTTAGAATTTTTTGAAGTGATTTGATCACTTTTGAACAGTATCATCTGGCAGGATTCCAATGGAGAAAGGGCAGGAAGGAGAACTAGACAACCACTCTTGTGTGGATTGCTAAGTGGAGACAGGTGGCTCATGACTGAAAGTTAAAAATAAAAACAAATCCAAAAATGGTCAACCATACCCCCAAGGCATGACAGGGACAGAGTTTCCTTTTTTTGCTCCCATTGTTTAGAAAGTCCACTCTTTGACAAGACAAAGGGGTGCAACTCTGTTTTAGCCATTTTACTTTGGGGTACGGTGGAGAGAAAGACAGATAAAGCAATAACAACAGAGACAGAAACTGCAAAAGGTGGGTGAGAGAGAAACAAAGACAGCCAGAGTAAGGAAGCTAACAGCGTTTTGACTTGTAAGGGGCTTGGGCACAGTGACCCAACTGTGTAGGGTGATAGCACAGAGTGGGAGGGAGTTGTTAGTTCAGCTTCTGGTTCCTATCGGCTGCTTCCCCTTCTCCCCATTCTTTGATTTGAGATAATTTCTTCCTCATAAATAAAATGCTATACAGTTGCAGCTTTAAGACAAGATCCATAGTTCCTGCTTTCAACCAGACTGTCCCTTAAAAGCTTCCTAAATGGCTCTGGTTTCTGCTCAAGGGTGTGAGAGCATCTCTCTCACCCTGATAATTAAAAAATAAACGAATAATTAGAAATCCAGAAAAAGTGCAAATTTATGACTTTTTTTTCAAATCCACTGGAGAAAGGAGGCACAGGCAATACTCTGGTCCCAAATCCAAGGAGACAGAGGCACCTAAGGGAGCAAAGAGATGTGAGTGATTCCTTACACGGAGTAGAGGCCCCAGCGTCAGTGCAGCTGGAGTAGCTCACAAGGTGGTAAAGGGTGAGTGTGGCCGGCAGGAGAGTGCGAAGGACACTCAGGTTTCTTCTCCATTAGCCTCATCATGCTTTCACAGAGTAATGAGGAAAGAACCCTTAAAGAGACTTTGTGGTGGTGGTGGTGGTGACAGGGAGAACAGCAGCTCACCTAGACAATTTCTCTTATCTTCTCTATAAAGAAAAGCTTAACTTGTGGCATGAAGGTCAACAAACATTTTTACCCTTCAGACCTAGGTGAAAATTCATGGACTCTGGGAAAAGCAACAGGGAGACAAATATCTCTATCATTCATGAGGGACAAGAATACATGGAGGGCCCAGGACTAAGTGGTGGGATTGGGGAAAATAACCAAAATGGCATCAGGGACAGGTGCCTGCCTAAGAGTGGGGGTTAATCAGAACAACAGAAAATGCTCCCCACTCCCTCTGTACCATACCTCTCCCTTCCCTCTACCCCACTGATGAGCTTGCAGGAGCAAGTGACAGCCAGATACTGCTGATAGACCTAAAAGAGATCCTGTCTTGGAATAGTTGAAAGGAAAGACCTAAAAGGTAAAGTAGATATTGCTGTCAAATCAGCTCCTTGGCCTGCAAACCCAGTCACTACAGGAATCTGATGCCTATGGTTCTCTAGGGATAACTACAGCAATATAAGACCTTCAACCCAGACCAATTCCTAAATATAATACACTCAAATCTGCACTCTAACATTCTATCAGAGAGGAAGGTATGCATATTTCTAGGCATAAACTATTTATGCCAATCTCCAGTGACTACATAAGACATCTGGCTTTCAAGAAAATATGGCAGATAAAGTATACAGAAAGGGAGTAAAGATACAGAAGTTATAAAGAACAATTAGACCTAATTCACATTTGTAGAAAACTCTACTGAATGGTAGCAGAATATATATTTTCACCAGAGCACTGGGAACAGTCTCCAAGATAAACCATATTGTGGCTGTAAAACAAACCACCACAAACTTAAAATACTAGAAAAAAATGCCAAGTATATGCTTGATTATAACAGAGTCAAACTTGAAATATAAATAACAAAAAATTACCTGAAAAATCCCTAAATGTTTTTGAAAACAAACAACATACTTTTAATGCCCCCATATGTTGCTGAGGAAATTTCAATGGAAATTTAAAAATGTTTGACCTCAATGAAAATATTAAAGTACCACACTTCAAAATTTGATGGATGCAATGTAGCAGTGTTTAGATAGAAACTGATAGCAATGAATTCTTCTCCTCACTTGAGCTTTAGCAATATATAACTGGCATATAACACTGTGTATCTTTAAAGCGTACAACATAATGATTGATATATGTATGTTATGTGCTCTTCTGTTGGGTGAAGTCAATGGCCAGGTCAATGGCCCACTCCCAAGTGGATGAGGCTGGAGACCGCTTCACTGTCAGGCTGGGTTGCTATCTAGTCTCCTTAGTCAGGTGAGGCCACAGGCTATGCAGAGTTCCAAGCCTCTGAGGTTGAGCCTAGCAGTATCACTTGCTAGGCTCTGATGCAGGATGCAGTTGTAGACTATGTTCCAGAGCTGAGAGGTACCATAGGCTGGACTCCAAGGCTACTCAGGATCACTGTTCAGATTCCCTGGTTATGTGGTGCCAGAGGTTATGTTCAATACTTAACAGGGTTGCTGACTTGGCTTCTGGACACACAGGCCTTCAGATATGCTCCATGGCTGCCAGACCATGCTTCCTGCCAGGGCAGGACTGGAAGCTATGCTCAGCATTGGAAGAGGACTACAAATTTGCTCACCTGACTGGTTAGGGACCTAGAATGGGTTCCATGGCTGGTATGGCCTACTGGCTAGGGATATAAATCAAGCAGAACTGACAACTGAGCTTCTGGGCCAGATGGGGTCACTGGCTTGACTCTGCATATGAGTAGAGCTGCTGGCTGGGATCTCTGCTCAGGCACCACGGCAAGCAGAAATATGGTCAGCAAAGACCCAAGCTCTGCCTCTGTTCTAAGTCTCTATCTAATCCCCAGTAGCCAAGCTCTGCAGGTTCCTCGAGTGGTTCCCAGGTTGTGAGACCCAAATGAGCCTCCTGGGAAGTGTCCTACAACACTACGGAAGCTGAGTGTCCACCTTGGGCTCTTTTTTCCCACTGGGGAAGCTGTGGCTTAGAGGAGCCCCCTTGGCGCAGTGGTGTGATGGCCTGGGGGAGGTGGTTTCTCTTACCCTTCTAACACAGTCTGCCTTGGTCTGTGTCGTCTGGGAGGTATGTCAGCCTCATCTTTGGGTTCTGGGATTTTTGCAATGGTGTCTGGTTTATGGACTTCCCTGGTGGCTCAGAGGTTAAAGCGTCTGCCTCCAATGCGGGAGACCTGGGTTCGATCCCTGGGTCGGGAAGATCCTCTGGAGAAGGAAATGGCAAACCACTCCAGTATTCTTGCCTGGAGAATCCCATGGACGGAGGAGCCTGGTAGGCTACGGTCCACGGGGTCGCAAAGAGTCGGACACGACTGAGCGACTTCCCTTCCTTCCTTCCCTTCTGGTCTATGAATAGTTGACAGGTGGTCTTTTTTGTGAAGGGGACTGAAGTTAGGAATGGCCTACGTCACCATCTTGATGATGTCACTTCTCTAAATTTTTATGTTGGAAAAAAAGAAAGGTTTCAAATCAATCATCTAAGCTTCTATCTTAAGAAACGAACAAAAGGAGAGCAAAGTAAATCCAAAGGAGGAAGAAAATAACAAACATAGGAGTGAAAATTATTTATTAAAGAAAACTCATTATCATCTTCAGAAGACACAGTATTTGATAAGATTCAACATCAAAATCATGATAAAAACTCTAAGAAAACTAGGAATAGAAGAGGCTTTTCTTAATATGATAAAGTATACCTGTAAGGTAGTTACAGATAACATCAGACTGAATGGTGAAAGACTGAAGGCACTATCTCCAGCTGGAAACAAGACAGGAAATACTTTCCCAATGCTCCAATTCAACGTTGTCCTGGAAGTTCTTCCAGTACAAAAACACAGTGAGAAGAAAGAAAAGGAAGGAAGACTGGAAAAGATGAAATAAAACTGTCTATTCACAGATGAATACGTAAAGAATTCCAAAGAACTTATAAAAATGTGCTCAAACAAGCAAGTTGTGTAAACAAGATTTCAGGACACAAGATCGATATACAGAAATCAATATTATTTTTATAGATCGGCCATGAATGACTGGAATTCAAAATTTTAAAAACTAATTTAAATAAAATCCCCCAAGTGTTATCTATACATCCAACAATGTGTGTGTTGAATTTGTATAATGAAGCTATAATACATTGATAAAAGGGTTTTTTCTGTCATTCTAAATTTTATTGACATTTATTATTTTTTTAATTGAAGGATAATTGCTTTACAATATTGTGTTGGTTTCTGCCATACATCAACACGAATCAGCCATGGGTATACATATGTCCCCTCCCTCTTGAATCTCCCTTCCACCTCCCACCCCACCCCATGCCTCTAGGTTGTCATAGAGCACTGGTTTTGAGCTCCCTGAGTCACACAACAAATTCCCACTGGCTGTATGTTTTACATATGGTAATGTATATGTTTCCTTGCTACTCTCTCCATTCTTCCCACCCTCTCCTTCCCTCGCTGTGTTCATAAGTCTGTTCTCTATGTCTGCATCTCCATTGCTGCCCTGCAGTTAGGTTCATCAGTACCATCCTTTTAGATTCCATATACATGAGTAAATATGTGATATAGTTTTTTTCTTCTTCGGATTTGCTTCACTTTATATAGTAGGCTCTATGTTCATTCACCTTATTAAAACGGACTCAAATGCGTGCGATAAAAAGAATTTTTTAAAGGCCTGTAGGTCAATGAAACAGAAATAGATATACACAAATATAGTAAATTATAGTTGTTGATTTTTGTCAAAAGCGCAAATGCAATTCAATGGAGAAAGACTAGTCTCTTCAAAAGCTATAGTGGGAAAAGTTGGACATTTGTATGAAAAACGAAAGTTTCAACCCATATGACAATTAACTTAAAGTGAACTATATACCTAGAGTTAATATGTAAAATTATCAAACTCCAAGAAAACAGTCTAGAAGAAAATCCTGAGTTACAAATGAATAAAGAGGATGGGAAAGAAATGAACCTAGGTAAGTACATTTGATAAAAAGTGATTTGGTTAGATTCTATAAGGCTATAGATAGAAATAATTTTATACTACCTTCACATTTTATTTGGTAAATGTTTTTCTCCTAGAAGGATACTTTATCAGTTCTGAAACTATACATATACTAAGCAAGTAAGTAAATATGCTGTGATAATGAAAGCGAAGGTTCTCATCCTAGGAAAAAGTTGTAGATAGGCAAAAAGGGGAGGTCCAAATGAATCATGTAGTTGATTTTAGACTGGAGTCAGAGGTATCAACATGAACTCATCATGGCCCAACTAGATACAACTTAAACAACAAAATAAATAATAAGAGTATTGCCAGGAGGAGGGTGGAGCAATAGTTAGAGAGTTTGGATTGACATATACACACTGCTAAATTTAAACTGGATAACCAACCAGGACCTACTGTATAGCAAAGAGAACTCTGCTCAACGTTATTTGATAACATAAATGGGAAAAGAATTTGAAAAAAAAAATAGATATATGTATATGTATAAGCAAATCACTTTGCTGTACACCTGAAACTAACACAACATTGTTAATCAACTAATTTGTTGTTTAGTAGCTCAAGCTGTGTTCGACTCTGTGACCCCATGGACTAACCTGTTCAGCTTCTCTGTCCATGAGATTTCCCAGACAAGAATACTGCAGTGGGCTGCCATTTCCTTCTCCATAATCAACTATACTTCAATATAAAATAAAAAGTTTAAAAGAAAATTTAGCTCATTGATGGTACTCAGTTCAGTTCAGTTGCTCAGCTGTGTCCGACTCTTTGCGACCCCACGAACCGCAGCACGCCAGGCCTCCCTGTCCATCACCAACTCCTGGAGTTAACCCAAACCCATGTCCACTGTGTTGGTGATGCCATCCAACCATCTCATCCTGTGTCGTCCCCTTCTCCTGCCCTCAATCTTTCCCAGCATCAGGGTCTTTTCCAATGAGTCAGCTCTTCCAATCAACACCCAGGACTGATCTCCTTTAGGATGGGCTGGTTGGATCTCTTTGCAATCCAAGGGACTCTCAAGAGTCTTCTCTAACACCACAGTTCAAAAGCATCAATTCTTCTGTGCTCAGCTTTCTTTATAGTCCAACTCTCACATCCATACATGACTACTGGAAAAACCATAGCCTTGACTAGATGGACATTTGTTGGCAAAGTAAAGTCTCTGCTTTTAAATATGCTGTCTAGGTTGGTCATAGCTTTCTTTCCAAGGAGTACGCGTTTTTTAATTTCATGGTTGCAATCACCATCTGCAGTGATTTTGGAGCCCCCCACAAAAAAGTCAGCCACTGTTTCCCCATCTATTTGCCATGAAGTGATGGGACTGGATGCCATGATCTTAGTTTTCTGAATGTTGAGCTTTAAGCTAACTTTTTCACTCTCCTCTTTCACTTTCATCAAGAGGCTCTTTAGTTCTTCTGTGCTTTCTGCCGTAAGGATGGTGTCATCTGCATATCTGAGGTTATTGATACTTCTCCCGGCAATCTTGATTCCAGCTTGTGCTTCTTCCAGCCCAGCATTTCTCATGATATACTCTGCATATAAGTTAAATAAGCAGGGTGACAATATACAGCCTTGACGTACTCCTTTTCCTATTTGGAACCAGCCTGTTGTTCCATGTCCAGTTCTAACTGTTGCTTCCTGTCCTGCATACAGGTTTCTCAAGAGGCAGGTCAGGTGGTCTGGTATTCCCATCACTTTCAGAATTTTCCAGTTTATTGTGATTCACACAGTCAAAGGCTTTGGCATAGTCAATAAAGCAGAAAAAGATGTTTTTCTGGAACTCTCTTGCTTTTTCGATGATCCAGCAGATGTTAGCAATTTGATCTCTGGTTCCTCTGCCTTTTCTAAAACCAGCTTGAACATCTGGAAGTTCACGGTTCACGTATTGCTAAAGCCTGGCTTGGAGAATTTTGAGCATTACTTTACTAGCGTGTGAGATGAGTGCAATTGTGTACTAGTTTGATCATTCTTTGCCATTGCCCTTCTTTGGGATTGGAATGAAAACTGACCTTTTCCAGTCCTGTGGCCACTGCTGAGTTTTCCAAATTTGCTGACATATTGATTGTAGCACTTTCACAGCATCATCATTTAGGATTTGAAATAGCTCAAGTGGAATTCCATCACCTTCACTAGCTTTGTTCATAGTGATGCTTCCTAAGGCCCGCCTGACTTCACATTCCAGGATGTCTGGCTCTAGGTAAGTGTGAGCGATCACACTGTTGTGATCATCTGGGTCATGAAGATTTTTTTGTACAGTTCTTCTGTGTATTCTTGCCACCTCTTTTTAATATCTTCTGCTTCTGTTAGGTCCATATCATTTCTGACCTTTATTGAGCCCATCTTTGCATGAAATGTTCCCCTGGTATCTCTAATTTTCTTAAGGAGATCTCTAGTCTTTCCCATTCTATTGTTTTCCTCTATTTCTTTGCATTGATCACTGAGGAAGGCTTTTGAATATTAAATTATAATCATAATTGCTATGGATATTCAAGTTCTCTGACATGGTTACAACTTTTTATTTCATTTTTTAAGTGTGTAAGATCCTATAAAAAATGTTTTATGGGAGTGAAAATAATAATAATGAATATTGTTATATAACCCCAAAGCATAACATATGTAAACATGAATGGAAAGAGATATACAAAGAAAGGTGAATATATAAATAAATGCGGAGTTAAGGATACCACAGTAATAATTGCTGCAAGAAAAATGCACCAAATGGCTGCTAAATACAGTGAGTGAAAATTTATAGAGAAACAGGATAACTATTTTACCCCAAATATTTGTTAATTATTAACTGTATCTCTCCCTACTGGAGTGGGTAGCCTTTCCCTTCTCCAGGGGATCTTCCCAACCCAGGGATCAAACTGAGGTCTCCCACATTGCAGGTGGATTCTTTACTAGCTGAGCTACCAGTAAAGCCATATCTCTCCATAATACTTATTAATTTTAAATGGAAAAACAGTAATTTTACAGTGAAGAAACATGGCAGACACCACCTTATCTAAGTGCTCAAAGTTAATGTTTCTGGAAATATACATTGATATCATCCACTCCTGATAGGTACAAAGTACCCGTTATCCTTCCCAATATTACAGAGACTTAATCTAATAAAGAGAAAACATCAGGTCATGAAAGACAAGAAAAGCCTGATGAATCGTCACAAATTAGAGGAGACCAAGGACACATGGCAACTGAATTAAATGTGAGATCTTGGATTGGATCCTGGGACGAAAAAAGGACATTTATGGAAAATTGGTGAAATGTGACTAAAGTTTCTAGTTTAATTTACAGTACTGTGTCAGTGTTAATTTCTTATGTCTGATAATTATGTTATGGTTAGATAAGTGTAAGAGGATGGGTAAAGGGCATCCTGGGTAGTCTTGTGTACTACTTTGCATTTTGCATATTGTCTGTAAGTCTAAAATTAGATCTAAATAAAACGTTTAAAAAATGACCAAAAAGCTCTCTATACTTCAAGAGAGGCCATTAAACACGTACAACATAATAGTTTCCAAAACTTTTCATGAACTTTCTTAGCATTCTACATTTTACACTTCAAAAATCAAGGGGCTTATAGTTTCCACTCTTTAAAAATGATGAAACAAAAAAATGAAGGTTTTAAACTGTGATTTATAAGCTCTTCTCTTCAAGTAACAGATTGTGGGTGGGGAGAGTTTTTATTCCCCACAAATGAAAAGCCAAATTAGATATAATCATCACTAGAATTTATCTGTTTAATTTCCATAGTACTAGAGGCATCTTTCGATACTGAGCAGAATTTAGAACAGATAAATGTAGCATATGGAACTGGATCTTGCATAGAACCCACGAAGCAAATTTGTAGTTAGTATTGTTTTTATACTTCCCATCAACTTGTACTTTAGCACTGGCATCTCTTATTTCTCTTTGATCTATCCAAATGCTCACTGTGGATATAAGTTAAAAATTAATATATTATTAAAAACAAATCATAAAACTAAAAATTATCATGATGACCCTAACATTAAATTGGATGAGAGCTCTACTAGATAGTTAAGTCATCAGCCACCTCATTTTATTTGGGCTTTACTAACTGCTGGAAATTCTCATCTCAAAAGTATTTGGAGGTCCTCCAGTTTCTCCATTTTAAAATTTTTTTAAAATGTATTTTTCCATTGTTTAATCTTAAAAACTAGCAACTGGAACAGATGACATTGCTGACTTTAACATCTCCCTGAATAATATTAAATCTCTGATATTTAGTGTTTGAAAAACATGGGCCTGGTGATTAACTGGGGAGTCAACCATTTTGAACTCTAATGCTTATTCGGAACAAAACAGAAAAAATGAAAGAGGCAGTTTTGTATCATTTTGGATACTTTCAGCTGCAGGTTACAAGATGCTCCTAGGCAGGGTGGCTCTAGAGTTTGTTATTCACCCAATTAATGAAGACTAAGAAAACCCAGCTTCTTTTATATTTCTGTTGCCACATTTTCCTATAGAAATTCCAGCCATAATGAAGTCCAAAGAAAGATCTGTTCCTCTGTGTCACTTTTCAAGAGAAGAAATCTCTTCAGGAGTTTTTTGCCACCCAGTTGACAGTCTTTCATGTCTTGTTGGCCAGAATTATGTTACTTTTCCATCCTTAAACCAATTACTGGCAGTAAACCAATATTCTAATCTAGGATTGACTCCTGAAATGAGAATACACTTTCCCTGAAAGCTGAATACTTAGATAAAGCTAGTTTGTGTTGACAAGGAAGACTGAGTTAATGAGTATTGCGTGGGCAGCCTACCGTGTCTACTAAAAATGTCTCCTGGAAGAATTTAAGTTTATCAAACTGCACAGAGAAGGAGAGTGCATAAATAATAAGAAATGCTTAATTCAGTGTTATGAGAGCTATGAGAGAAATACAACCAAGATTCCAAGAGTGCACTCAAATGAGGAAGAGTGGCCATTTATGCCACCAGAGCCGGTTTCTTGGAAAAGGTAACATGCGCACTGGATGAGGCCAGAGGAATCCAAGGCTCGATGGGGTATGGGATGGCAACAGTAAAGACAGATGAGATCCGAAGGTGTTTCCTATTCTAAACCTAGTTTGTGGGCCACCCTAGAATAAATTGAAAGCAGTTGAAGGACTTTAAACATTTAAGGAACATTATGAGATTTGCTTTTAAGAAAGATTGCGTTATACAGCAGGGACAGACATTTTACATTCTTTATTATCTGATCTTATTTAGCACTAGGCATTCATGTTTTGCTATGATTTAGTTTTCGTGTGTGAGAGAACGAGAATCTCATCTCCTAAACTTCATCATAAATGCTAGAAGGCAGAAATGAATGGCTGGTTGCTTCTCAATACACAGAACAGTGACTAGCATCTAGAAACCGCTCATTTTGGTGCCGACTGTCAACTACTTCTGTCACATTCAATCGACAAAACTGCACTAGCCATAGCTCTGGATGTCAATGAAGTATGTAGGGAAAGGGTAGGGATGGACTCCATTAAGATTACAGTGTGCACTGCAGTTTCCTCATCAGTAACACAAATGACTCTCATCTTTCTCTTTCAGCATTTTAAGGATTAAATATATTTCAGGTAGAACATCTGCACACTGGGGACTGGATGAATATAATTTTATCTTGTTTATTTCTTTATTTTTCACTCCCTCTATGGAACATAATAAAAAGAAAAGTTTTTGCTCATCTAGCACATCAAACTATCCAAGGAAAACACTCAGTAAGATACTAGAATAAATAAATGAATGACAGTCTGCAAAAATGACTTTCCATACGATAGTTAAAGATAATGGCATGCTGAAGAGAGCCTTGGGCAGAAAGACAATGATCTTAGGCCTTCAATTTGGTAAGCTTAGATGAAATATAATTTTTTAAAGGGCATTTTATTTTCATTTATTTAGGCAGGACAGAGCCGCAGGTGTCTACATTACATCCTAACTACCTCTGAATATTGATTGAATTTCCTCTCCCTTGCTGCTGCTGCTGCTAAGTCGCTTCAGTCGTGTCCGACTCTGTGCGACCCCACAGACGGCAGCCCACCAGGCTCTGCCGTCCCTGGGATTCTCCAGGCAAGAACACTGGAGTGGGTTGCCATTGCCTTCTCCTTCCTCTCCCTTACTCCCATGCTTTCCATACATCTTCCTCCCTCACCCTTTTGCAGGGATCTTCAGGACCAGAGCCTGAGCTGCTTGCTAAGCTGTTTTCTATTGCCTGGTTTACTGTAAGTGTAGGAAGTTAGAAGAATGCCCCATAGACCAGAGTCGTGGTTCTTAATCCTGGACGCACCTGGTGAGAATTGCCTGGTGAGCTTTTTAACGAAAGATGCCAAGCCCCACTTAATACTAGAGTCTCTGGGAGGTAGACCTCTGATAATATTTTCATGTGATTTTTATGAGCATTAAGTGTTGATAATCACAGATATACGTGCTAAGCTGCTTCAGTCGTGTCCAATTCTTTGCGACCCTATAGACCACAGTCTGCCAGGCTCCTCTGTCCATGGGATTTCCCAGGCAAGAATACTTGAGTGGGTTGCCATGCTCTCCTCAAGGGAATCTTCCTGACCCAGGGATCGAACCTGAATCTCCTGTGTCTCCTGCACTGGCAGGCAGGTTCTTTACCGTTAGTGGAAACTGGGAAGCCCCCCAACCACAGATATAGTACTTCCCAAAGTGTTTGGGTTTATCTATGAGTTCAATTGTGGAGAAAAATCCCTGTAACATGCCTATCACTATTCTATTCAACAATTTCATTAGCAATTTGAAAGATGTTGAAGGCATAACAAATTCACCAATGGCAACAGAAAAGACCCAGTGTATCAAAGACAAATACAAGGTTTTAAAAAATAAAACCATTGCTTAATTAGTATTTCATATAAAATGGAACCAAGGATCTAGTTGCTAACATTAATGTGACCCAAAAACATGATAAAGGCTATCAACAAAGTCAGTCCTATCTTCAGATACATGAATCAATGTGGCCTATCTTTCTATTTGTCTGCTCAACATTGGTTCAAGATGGCAGAGTAGAAGAACATGTGCTTATCTTCTGTGAGAGCACTAAAATCACAACTAGCTGCTGAATAACCATCAACAGGAAGACACTAGAATCTACCAAGAAAAGATACCCCACATCCAAGGACAAAGGAGAAGCTGCAGGGAGACAGTAGGAGGGGTGCAATCATAAAACCAAAACCTATAACTGCTGGGTGGGCAACCCACGAACTGGAGAACAATAATATCAAAGAAGTTCTTGCACTGCTGTGAAGGTTCTATGCCCCACATCAGGCTCCCAGCCTGGGGATCCGGAAAGGGAGTGGGAATCCTCAGGGAATCTATTTGTCTACTCAAGGTATAAGTCAGCAACTGGGTTAAATCTGGCCGCTGCTTGCTTTTGCAAATAAGGTTTTATTGGGACACAACTACATTTATTTGTTTATGTATTGGCTATGACTGTTTTTGCACTACAACAGCAAAGTTGAGTATCTGCCTCTGAGATCATAGAGCCTGCAAAGCTGAAAGTATTTACTATCTAGCCTTTTGCAGTAAAGGTCTGTCTGTCAACACCTATTCTACTCTGAATCTCACCCTCCCCATCTTCCTCAGTAGTAGGATCTACAACTGTTATCTGCACATACGGCTGCTTAAAGACTGCATTTCTCAGTATCCTCTGCATCAGGCATTTCATGTGACTGTATTCTGGCCAGTGAGACATGTATAGAAGAATTTTGTTCCAGCTTTCTGAAACCTTTCTTAAAGGATGGTCCCTTCACCCTTCATGCCAGTTGGAAGTGAAACCTGATAGCTGGAGCTCAAAGAGCCATCTGGGTCCGTGTAGATAAAGGCCTAGGTTTGGCAGCCTGGAACTGAAAGGGGCCTAAGATCGGGAGTCCCTGACGACTTTGCAGAATTTCCATAATAGCCCTCCACTGCCATCTGCCAGGCATTTTTTACATAAAATTAAAAGAAGTATTGGTGTGTTTAGGCTACTATTCATTGGACTGGGATGCTCTGTCACCTACACAGGAACCTGTCCTGACAGAAACAGATGTATGATGTCCAGATTCTAGGACTGATTCTGCTAGTTCAACACATTTGGACCCTTCCTTGTGAAGTTACAGAACTCTCCATCATGGGAAGGTTTTAAGTCGATCCTGAGTAACCACCTGTCAGACAAGTGATGCAGAGTTCCCTGAATTGGATGGAGGTTAAATTATATGACCTCCAAGATTCTAAGTTGGTTATTCCTGGACCACATTTTTCTTTGTTAATGGAAAGTGTTAAATGGGTTCTTAGTTCAAGCACTTAAAATGATTAAAGTAACCAGCCAGAAAGCCATGCTGCCAAAATGGAAAGTGCAGAGGGAGTAAAATATCAGCACAATTTTAACTTTCTATTTGCAGCAAAGCAATGATTTGGATGGTACATTAGGCTCTCATTGAGGAAAGCACTGACAGTACATGAGATGACAAAATCTCCTGTCCAATAAGCTAGACCTATCCATTTCCACAGACATGCTGGGACAAGGGAAATATCACTCCATATGGGTGATTCCTTTAGCATAAAATGTGTTTTGTTTTATGCTTATTTTTTTTACAATGTAGTTAAATTGAGCCCAGCCTAAACACCAATAAATACCTTTACATATCCTTTATTAAATACATATGAAGGAATAGGAACTTCTTGAACTACCAGAGGATAATAGTCAGGGATTATGTGACTCTGGCACAAACATACCTTCTCAGTGTTGATGCATCTATTTTTGTAGGATTCATTGTAAATATAGTTTCTCAAGGATCATGCCATGACCCAGCAAGACAAGCCATGTTTTCTCATTATTTTCTTTCATAGTGCCTTATATTTATCCTTCAAGAAATTGCCACAAATATACTTAATCAATTGTGAGATCCCCTCCTAGTAGACCGTAAGGTCCTCAAGCACAGTGGCCATGTCTGTCTTCCTGTGCTCTTGTCCTTAACGCAATGACTGGCAATGGAGTCAGTCAATAAAAACTTGTGAATGATGATGATGATGTAGTTAGGAAAGGTAATCCTGTTCTTCATTATATGTTACCTTCACACTGGGGTGTAGCTGCAGGTTTCTCGACTTTAAACAACCTGAGGTGGGATTATTCTTTTTGAAAGAAGTTATTGCAGTTTAACCAAAAATGACAGCCATATCAATGACAAGAAACTGGAAATCCTAGCAACGGAAACTTGTCATATTCTTTTTGGCTTGTGAACATCTGAGAATGCTTTCATGTTTGGGGAATTTCCCAAACCAGTGATACTGCTTTGGGTATCAGCTTTGAGATACAGCTGAAAATAGCAGACACTTCTCTCCTAGGCTCTCATCCACCTTGGGAATAAGTAATTAATCTAGAGTCTAGTCATTAACAAGCTTTTGACTTTGAATCAGGAACTCTGACAGCTCTTGTGGCTTGAAAATAAAACCTATATAAAATTTGGTACCATAAGTTGGTACTCCACAACAGAAAGAGAGAAAAGGCTTGAAGTGATGATGCTGGGAAGAATGAAGACTTGGCATGAGTTCAATAATATGGATTTCCTTTAGGAAATTTCCATTAGCTCAATCAAGCTGCTGCTATTGGTGAGTTTCCATCTGTCAACAGCACCAACCCTAGCTCTTGATGGGCATCTAGATGCTGGATGTCGGGCTGATTACATGTGATTTATTTAACCATGAAAGGAACTTCAATTTTTCTGTATTAGAACAGATAGCTGATAGCTTATGGTGAACAATGTCGGATTCGTGATCTCTGAATAAGATTTAGCTTCGGGACCAGAGACCAAGCTTGACCACTCAGGGCTCTCCTGTGGCAGAAGTTTTATTACAGTGAAAATGACAGAGAAAGCTTCTGACACAGACATCAGAAGTGGGTGGAGAGTGCCCCCCTCGCTAGTCTTAGCAAGGGTGCTATATACTTTTTTAATTGGTTATTACAATAAATCAAAAGGATGTCTCAAGGTTGTAAAGGTCTCACCAGACCCAACAATATACATTTTAAGATGACAGGATTAGTCAGAAGGTTCTCAAGAAGGAGAAACATGTCCTCAAGCAGGACACATTGTTGTTATATAATCATAGGTACAGAGTTTAAGGGAAAATATATCCTTGAGCAAGATGAGTTTTGTTGTGCAATCATCAGTTCTGGGCTTAAAGAAAAAAAAAAAATGTTTGTCCTTTTCTCCTTCTTGAGAATTCCAGACCCCTATCTCCTCTTCAAAAGCCCCAGACCCCTCTCTCCGCCTTGGGGCCTTGGGGACCCAGGATATCTTATCAACCTACCTTGAAATTGACTCTCTCATAGCTATTATTGGTTTAAGCTTTTTTCCCCCACCTACGATGTTTCTTTCAACAACCATCCGTGGAATTACTGAATACCCTATACCACACAGGGCTTCCCTGGTGGCTCAGAGGGTAAAGCGTCTGCCCGCAATGCGGGAAACCCGGGTTCGATCCCTGGATCAGGAAGAGCCCCTGGAGAAGGAAATGGCAACTCACTCCGGTACTCTTGCCTGGAAACTCCCATGGATGGAGAAGCTTGCTAGGCTTCACAGGGTCACAAAGAGTCAGACACGACTGAGCAACTTCACCTTCACTTTCACTATACCACACAATAGTGTCTCACATAGCACTGGCGATTACTTGGACTTATGCTTAAAACATAATTAAGGCAATAAAATGATTATTGTCTTAATTTCTAGTCTTACCAGATGCTGCTTGACCCAGAAACAACCAGTGGCATATACCAGTATGATGTTTTATTAAAGTATATTTGAGTGTCAGCTGTAAACAACTTGTGAAGCTGAGGTATCAGCTTACAAAGTGATATATACTCTGAACCAGAAACCAATACGCTTATTCCTATAGTCAAGACACAGAGTTCCAAAAACCAAGGTATGGGAATGTAAGTAATTCATGTCTTACCTTGGGTATCCTTAAAAGCACAGCTTGTGGAGAGAGCTGTATATAGGCTGTTTGGTAAGTGTACTTGAGAGAAGGAGGTTAAATAGAAGGAATGAAGGGGAATGAATGTCACAGCTGATACAAGCTTGTGTTTTCCAGTTCACCACCACACTGGGCAAATGGTACCAGGACTTGCATCTTATGAACAGCACCTTAGGGTGTTCCTTTTGGGGAAAACATTCCCTAGCCCCCACCCCAACATGGACAAAGGTGGCTCATAAGCTTCTGGTCTGCACATGCATGACTGCTGAGGAGGTTCCTGCAGCCTTTGTGACACAGAATCAGAGAGGCTCTGGAGCAGGAAACCAGAGGGACACGACACAGACCCAGGCTGCACCATGCACGGAGCTTCTCAAAGCCCGTATGGGCCTGGTCATCACTGAGGTGACTTGAGAAAGACATGGGGCTGAGAGAATTTGAAGGGCACATGAGTGACATGTTTCGAACACTTCACTGATGTCTTTAATAGAGTTACTGTCACTGATTAACATAACAATCCATGAAGTGGAAGTGTTAGTTGCTCAGTCTTGTCCCACTCTTTGTGACCTCATGGACTGTAGCCCACCAGGCTCCTCTGTCCCTGGAATTCTCCAGGCAAGAATATTGGAATGGGTTAACATTCCTTCTCTAGGAGATCATTCTGATCCTGGTATTGAACCCAGGTATCCTGCATTGCAGGCAGATTCTTTACTGTCTGAGCCACTACAGAAGCCCTATAACAACATACGATCCTCAAAATATTTTGCTCCAAAGACTATGATTCTTGGTGTTAACAACTTAGAAATCTTAACATCAAAGAGGAAATTCTTCCACCAGGGGATGAGGAGTAAAGTAAGAAATATATATATATGTGTGTGTGTGTGTGTGTATATCTCCATCCTGTTGGTTCTGTTTCTCTGGATAACTGTAATAGAGGGTACACCAAATAAAAGTGTCAGGAGCGTGATTTCACAGTGTCCCTTTCCGCTATGACATAGGCTACTTATACACATACTACCAGGAACATTTGCCCTAACTTTGAATGAGGAACCAAAGTTCTTTTTGGCTGACTACAACTAAGACTCTCATGATCATAATGTCGGGAAGATAAAAAGAAGTTATACTCTGACTGACTGAACTTTATATACATATAAAATTTAAATATATAAAGATATGTATTTTATAAATATACATACACACATCAAACTTTAGTCATGATTACTGGCAATGGCCTACAGGTTGTGTTCAGCCCTTGCTCTAAGGAATATTTGCTGTTTTATTTCCTATTATGCCTTAGCTGAGGCTCTCTGAGAAGGTAGCTGGCCAGTTCATAAGATTAGAGAGCAAATTAGATTCATAAAGAAACAATTAAAAATGCCAGAGAAATACTCTGCTATTTCCATGAAGCAATGACATGCCTATAAATTTAAAAGAAAGCAAGTTATTTGTGGTATGAACAATGCTAATTAAAAGAATCATTCACCAACTACATAGAAAAAATTCTGAAAGAAAACCTAAGGACAAACAGTGCTCTGTTCCTCTCTTTGTAACAGCTTATAATACTGTTACTTTGACTTGCTTTTCCTAATTCTATGTACAACTAACTAAAGATTCTATGTATTTAAATGCTTAATAATAATTCTCATTACAGTTATCCGTTTACCCACCTTTTTGTGGAAAGTAAAAACATCAGGATTATCTTTGGAAGAAAAAGGAAGATGAAAGGGAATTACCCTGTAACAGTCATTAGGATACCTTCAGAAATGGAACAACAGAAATAAGAAACTGAATATGGCTTCCATTCATGAAGGCGCTATCTGGTCAAAGCTCACCGATGTTTTCCAATTCATCCATAAATAATAATAATTTTGCCTTCTTCATTCAAATTCTGACATCTATGTTTACAATTTCCTTCTTACCACCTTGGTTCTGCAAAATAGTTGCAGTGATAAAATCAAGAGTTGCCTTTTGACCAGCCATGACAAAGGTGGATCAAAGAACTGATGGAGAGGAGACCAAGCTGGGACACTGGGAGGCAGTTAGTTTAGGTGTGATGTGCTGATGAACTCTGGAATGAGGATTAATGGAATGAGGATCAATGAAATGAGTAGGAAGGGACATGACTGAGAAATATTTTAGGTATTTCTCTGTGAAGAATTAAGGGGGAAAGAGGAAAAAAATTTCAAGCCTTCCCTGAAGCAAAAGGTCTAATTGTTATTATGTGTAACAGGGACTGAAATTGATTATAATCCATTCATCTAAAAAGATGTAAAAAAAAAAGTACATTAATTCAGCTTTGTGGTATGTAGTTCTAAATAAGTGATTTCAAGATAAATTAAGAAATATTTTCATTCTCATACATTAAATGATCTGACAATCTAGCTATATTTGAAATATGATAATTAATACTAACAGCATTCTTCTACAATTTCCAAAGCAATTTTACATGGATTATTTCACAAAGTTTGCATGAGATAGAAGTGTTTTTAGTTTATGTAGCTCTTAAGTTATTTGTTTTAATACTCATATATCTATATGTTTCCTTTTAACTCACTGTATTCACTCACTGACAAGACCTTTGAACTTACGTTTTTCTAGAGACAACCTACTCTCTAATTTTATTTCCTACCCTATCTTTCTAGAGGATATCTAACTAATCCTTTAAAACCTGGTTAGTGCAGGAGAAGCCTTCCTCTGCTGGGTGTGTATGTTTTTGTACATGCGTGGGGTAGGTGTAAGTTATCAAGAGGGTAGAAACCAGTAGTGTCTCCTTTGCTTGGATCCATGAAGTCAACCGGTCATCTTTGGCTTCTATAGACTATCCCCTGCAATATGTAAGGTCATGATGAGTCAAACCCATACACACAGGTGGAAAATCAAAGCTGAAAAAGAAGAGCAGCTTTACTAAGATACTCAGCTTTATTAAGATAGTTGAGAGCCCCAATTTCAATAAGTTACACCACAGATATGCAGGCATGTGCTGGCCAATTAACTGAATTTTTTTTTTAATTTCACAAAAATAAAATGTTTTTAATTTTATTAAGTTTAGTTATAGCAAAAAACCTGTAGTAAGTTTGAAAAAGATGTCTGAATTTTGTTTCTTCAACACAATAGATATTAAGTCTTAAAAGGTTTTTCTTAAAGTTATGATCATAGTTTGAGTTCATTTTTGTTTAAACTGTGTATTTCTTTAATAGTTTAGGGTTCCAGGGAATAAAACTGAGTCAGTTATCTCAAGGGAATCAGAAGAAAGTGCTTATGTGATGTAAATATCAAACAATTTGAAAACTCTTTTTGATTTTAAAGAATAGTTTTCAAAACTTACATTTACTTTCATGATGATTTTACAAAAGAAATTGATTAATATGTAAACAAAACATGCTATAAAAAAGATAAATGATGTTCAGAGTACCAAAAAAATACATCATGGAGAACTGATAAATCCAAAACGACTACTCATTAACTCAGCTATTTGTCAGTCTTTTCTAAATTACCTAACCAGTGGGGTTGGGTCTATCGTTCAGGACACTGAGTCAGACACTTCCCATGCTTAGATTCAGACCATATTTTATCGTGTTTCATATCTGAAACATGACCTTATACCGGTTTTTTCCCCCTTCTTAGAATTTATAATTCCCTAGCTCTTTTCTTCTTCTCTACAGAAAAGGCATATGCCTTCTTCTCTTCATCATTAATCATGATCATCTGAATCAGAAAACCCAAGTAAAGGTATCAAATTTATTGTCAAGAATATTATTCATAGGGCTTACTGACTTTGGGTTCTAACATGTGCCAGCTAAATTTGTAAATTTGCATCTGCACCAATTTCAGTTGTAAATCATGACTCTTAGTCTAACATCTATCCTTTTCTATGTTCCTTGAAGAAAAAGGTCATATTTGTTGTTCTTTTTTTTTTTTCAAAGTAACCAGGGACTTCCCTGGTGGTCCAATGGTTAGGAATCCACCTGCCAATGCAGGGGACACAGGTTCAATCCCTGGTCCACAAAGATTCCACTTGCTATGGGGCAACTAAGCCCATGCACAACAACTACCGAGACCATGTGCTGTAACTACTGAAATCCATGCGCCCTAGAACCCGTTCCACAACAAGAGAAGCCACCACAATGAGACGCCTGCACACCACAATGAAGAGTAGTGCCTGTGTGTCACAACTAGAGAAAGCCCATGAGCAGCAATGAAAAACCAACACAACCAAAAAATTTTTTAAAATAAAAAAAATTCAAAAAAATTAACTACATAAAAAATTTTAAACTAACAGATTTATTAAGATATTATTGATGTAAAAAAACTGCACATATTTATTGTGCACAGTTTGATGAACTTGGACCTGCTGCATACACTCAGGAAATTTTCTGTTTTCTCTTAAACAATCATGATAATCTTATTCTCCTTGCTAGTGATTGGTTTAGGGATATACAAATACTCTATTCCAGCCAATGATAAATAAAAGTGAATATGTTAGAGGCTTCTGGGATATTTTATCTACTGATTAAAAGTGGAGAGGAGGGGGTGAACACAAGGAAGAGACTCCCTTTTCTCTCTCTCCCCTTACCCTGCTGGACTTGCTTACATCTAAATGTGACATCTGAGCTGCACTGGTCATCCTGTGATCCTAGTGGGGAAATTTTCAGAAGGTGGCAAAGCAGAAAATTGACAAGAAATTGGATTCCTGGTGACAAAATTGAACCAATGAATTAATCAACCTTGGAGGTTCACCAACTCATATTATTCTCATTTTTGAAATAACAAATTTTCTTATTGTTTAAACCAGTTGAGTTAGGACTTTCTGCTACATGTAACTTCTCCTAATAAACTGTCAGTTCATAATATCCTTTCATGACAATCTAGATTTATTCCCCAATTCTTCATCTCTTATATCCTGCTTTTTTTTCAATTCTATTTTTTTTTTTTTTTGCCTAAGCTTATCTTCAAAAAAATACATCTGAGTTGTGTGACATACACTTCTTGAGTCATATGCCTGCAAATATATATGTGTATGTGTGTGTGTGTATGTGTATATATATATATGTATATTTACTGCCATGCTTGATTGATATTTAGCTGGAGGTAGTATTTTCTTTCAAAGTCATTTTCCTGAAAAACTTTGAAGGCAATGCATCATTGACCTCTAGCTTCCAATGTTGCTCATGAGAAGCCTCAAGCAAGTTCGATTTTCATTCACGTTTAGGTAACCTGTATTTTTCTTCTGAAAAATTTCAGAATTTTTTTTCCTCTTGATTCTTACACCTCTGAAATTTCATAAGACAGTTTGTGTTTCTTTTTAAAATTTTATTTCTTTGTACCTGGGAATCTCTTTTAATTTAGTAACAGATATTCAACTCAGGGAAATTTTCTATTTCTTTCATAATTTTCTCACTTCCATTGGATATTGGAAGTCTGACTACATAGATGAACCTATTTTCCACATCTTTTAACATTCTCAATTCTCTTTTCTTCTTTAATCTCTTTTATTTCATTATTTCTCATCTGTGTTCATATTTTCTTACACTAAGTTTCTCAACTCTTCTTTTCAAATTAATAATCATAATTACATTATAATAATAAAAAACAAACATACAGTGCTTATTTATGTGCTGAGTACATATACTAGTTTATAAAATACAACAACCCTAGTAGTAGATACTAATATAAATCCATTTTACAGGAAAGGACATTGAAGTAAAGAGAGCTTAAGTAATCATGTAGTGTTGCACAGCAGTAGCTGTGTTAGTAAACTTGCCAAGTTAGTAAATTTGGCAAAATTTAGATTAAATCCAGAGATTGTGACTCTGGACTTGTTCCTTTTAGTAATTATTCTATCCTGGTTTACAATTTGATAGCAAAGAGGTTGTGAAGAAGAAGTAGACGTCACTGTTCAAGAGATGGAGAGGACAAGTGAATGGACACAGCTCTGGATTGTATCACAACTTCCCCACTCAGGCTTCCTGAAGGTCAGTGGTCAGTGCAGCTCTCCAGAATGAGAGTACTGCTATGTCAGGAAAGCCCCAAGTTGTAGCTTCTGCCTTTATACTACAATCACAGCACTCCAAAGTTTCCATACTAACATATTTGAAACATGTTGTTATATCCCTGGTGCATTCTTCCAAATTCTTTTTCTTGCTATCAGCAGGCTAGGGTATTGCTGACAACATGTTTACTCTGCCTTTTTCTTTCTTTCCTTTTTTACCCTAATTAAGGCTTCCTAGGCTTCCCCGGTGGCTCAGTGGTAAAAAAAACCACCAACCAACACAGGAGACCTAAGAGATGGAGGCTCAATCCCTGGGTCAGGAAGATACCCTGGAGAAGTCAATGGCAACCCACACCAGTATTCTTGCCTGTGAAATCCCATGGTAGAGGAGCCTGGTGGGCTACAATCCATGGGGTCACAGGGGAGTCAAAAATGACTGAGTGACTAAACAACAAGGAACCAGCCCTATGCTCTGTGATAATTTTTTGCCATATGGATTTTGGGTCGCTTTCTAGTTTCCAGACAGTGTTCAAACTGTCCTAGACATTTCAGGCAGTCTTTCTTATTGCCACAAATGTTATGGATTTATTAATTCCTTGTATAATTTTATTGTCATCATTTTAGCGGTAGGGGGAATGGATGTGTCCAGCCACTTATTTCCAATCAAGTGCGTGGCAGTCTGAATTCTTCCAGTTTCCTGAAATACTCATCCTAATACTCACCTACTCTCTATGAAATAAGGAGAGTCTTTCCAAGAAGCCTACTTCTGACAATTTTTCTGGAAGGTAGTAAGTAGGCACATTTATGAACCCTGCACAAAACCAGTGCATCTGCTGGAGTGCAGATCCTGTTGAATGTATCCCGGTCTACCAGATAGACTGTCCAATTTTCAGAGTGCACTTTGGAGTACAAAGATATTTATCATTCTACTCTTGAGTGAAGAGAGGGCATACCTAGTGCTTGCTTTAAAACATGATTGCATTTGGCAGCAGACATATAAGATTAAAATCTTTTTAAAAAAACTTTTGGCCATTTTGCAAATGGCATTATTAGTTTTTATTAGTTCAGGCAGCACTTGTAGAACTATGATTCATCTGTTCCTTATATAGAAAAAAAAGATTAAATTCAGTAAATGAAAAATATGAACCCCCAACAAAAAAGGAAACAATATGTCATTTAAATCAACAGTGGCTTTGACTTATTATTACCAGAACTTTCACCACCATCTGTGGCACATATGTTATAAATTACATTTTTCTCCAGCATACGAAATACTTCAATTTAGTTTTGGCATTTAATCTACTGGAAAGGCCATTTATTTCTACTTCTATGTATGCCCCTGAAGTCATAGACATTGTTCTTTACGTAACTTTCCTTTTGAATCCAAATTGAAGATACAGTTAAGCATATTTAGACGACTCTGTTTGAAATGTTTCTACAAGTTGTGACGGGGGATCAGAATCAAACTTGATACAGAAAGATCTTGGATAATAGGCAAGGATGGTAGCAGGTTAGAGAGAGAGATTCTTTTCTACCTGCCTCAAGAATGCTAAGGAAATTTTTCACCAGCAGTCCTGCTCGATGTAGACTGTCCATATTGGCAAAAGGGAACTGTCACCCAAATTAATAGCTAGGACCCCTTAGACATGGAGCACATTACTGTTGTTGCCTTTTGCAAGAATGCAGCTACTGACACTCAGAACTCTGTTTGCCAGACCACATATTGTAGGATATGCCATTCATTATATCTTTTAATTTTTTCCCTTGTGTGGACCCCAGGTAATTTAGCCAACCAGAAATGAGAATGAATTGTCTGCTCTATGAGTGGGCTCCCCGAGTTCAGCACCAGTGATTTAGATTCAGGCACTGCTGTCTCTTTGTCTGCTGATTGTACCGTTTGTAGTGCTCAAAAAGAATGATGCTTCCTTATGAAGGAAAATAGTGAGTCAAGACATACAGCAACTGTTGTAATAATCTTAATGACAAACAATAATAACGCTGTCACTTTACACTTAATCTGGTTGCCCTGCTCTTTAAAAATGAACTTCTTATGACTTTGTTTTCCCAAATACCACTTTTTAACCTTTATTTTACTCCTCATTTTAAAGTAATGCAAAACCCAGTATGACAGTATTCATCACAGGATAATTTTTATTATATTTTGCTGCTTTATCAAGACCATTTTCTCTGCAAAAAAGATGGGTAGTGTAAGACCATAGAGATAGAGTTAATTTTAATAATTATGGACCCACATTTATATTAAAGTTTCCTTAATGCTCTGAGATGATGTTTGTGTTCTGTATGCATATTTCCTTTGTCTATTTCTTATCCATTGCTACCCTAGGCTTAGACTTCATTTTCTTTCAAAGCATATACGATATTTTGTGCAGATGTTCATATCTATTTATTATTTTCCTCATAAATATTAATTATTTATATCCAAACAGAAAGAACCCAGGAGGATTGGAGATTATTTTTTTCACTAATGCAACACCTGCTTTTATTGAAGTATTAAATATTTGGATAACCAAACTACTAGAAGTAAATTACCTATCTGCCTATATTTTATTATAGTATAATTTTACTATATTTTTATATAGTATATATAATATAGTATAGTATATAATACTATATATTATAGTCCCTGTATTATAAGTATAATTTAGTACTATGAATAGAATTTCTACCAGAAGACAGAAATTGGATAAAAGGTTAGAGACACTTTTATCTTTATCTTAAACTGTTAATACTGAAGTTGCCCCCTTCTCCTTGCTTGGCCCTGCAATAAACCTTTCTCTCCTCCAAAAGAAAAAATTAATCCTGAGCCAAATGACTGTCCAAAATACAAATATAATCATATTAATAATGACAGTAAATATATACATTGCAGCTTGGGCAACATAGGTGTTGGCTTTTATAGCAAAGTTTGATTAATCATTATTTTTACCCTTCCCACTAGAAAATAATTGTGGAATGTATTTTTTTTCCATAATGAGCCAGTCTAAGAAATACAAATCTAAGAAAGCAAAATTACATCATTTCTAAAGCCTATGAAATCTAGAACTAAAAGAGTACTTAAAGTCATCATTCTGTGTATACATATTCTATCCTCCTTCTCATCTGGGAGCTAGAGACCATTAACAGTCATTCATATCTGGCTTGTGCTTCCATGGTATAAATATGCTTGTTGTTGGTTGGCTGGTTGAAACTTAATCCCAAAAAAGATTTTTTTAAAACTTTAAAAGGCACAAAAAATGCAATTAGGTAGTATAGGAACAAAGAAAAATAAGAATTGAAACATAAAATAGAGTCAGGAGTGAGGTTAAAAATTCATGACAAAAACAATCACACAGCTAACATCAGCGTGTATGTAGCAATTACTGAGAAACCTTTAGCATGGGTTTTGGGGGAAAAACAGCTATTTTTTTTTTTCAATATTGAAGATACGATGTCAAGAAAGATTGTGACTGGAAAATCTTAGATTAAGTCTTGGTGTAACTAACCAAGGAAACAGAAAAAGCTGTAAAGAAATCAGGAAAGTACGTTTTTCTGTATGTCTCTTTTAAACAGGTCTATCTTTTGAAAACCTGAAATATATATTTTAATTCAATAGAGTAAATATTTTTTAAAATGTTAGTGCAAAAGATTATAATATTAACAAATATTATGAGGGAGGAATACACCCAAAGTAAGAAACCACCAAGAAATAATCAAGTAAAATTCAAAGATATACCAAAATATTATCAGTTTTTATCTTCGAGTGATGTGATGACAGGTAGTTATTTTTAACTTGCTTTTTTATGATTATTGCTATTTTCTACATTTTCATTTTTCTATTGAGGTATAATTGACATAATATATTAGCTTCAGGTACAGAAGTTACTGATTTGATATTTGTATATATTGAAAAATGATCACCAGACTAAGTTTGGTTAAAATCTGTCACTATTGTCTCCAGTGAAGTTGTATTTTTTATAAAAAGAGACAAACAACACATGTTTTTTTCAAAATGAATGAAAAACAAAATGATCATAGCTTTGGCTTCAAGAAGATTCAGAATACATATCAGACATAAATTACATACAAAAACATTAAATAACAATAGAAAGGAAACACAGGATAGCATATGTAAGTAATATAAAATTCGCATGCATAATTTCATCATATTTCATCTTTAGGTCAACTCTGTTTGTTGAATATTGTAAGATTTACTATTCCCATTTTATAGCTGTATACCTCCAACTGCCTACATTTTTTTTTTTTAGCTTGGAAGCCTAAATGAAATCTCAAAGTCCAAGTAGGTTCAGAACTGAACCCCTGATGTTTACCTTCCTGTCCAAACTGCTTCATCCAGTCTTCCTCGTCTCAACTGATGGTGACTCCATTGTGCCATTTTGCCAGAAATCTTGGAATCATTCTTGACTCCTCTCTTTATTTCCATATCACAGTCAGTCCATAAGGAAACCTTGAAAATACATCCAGATTTTGTCTACTTCTCCTTACTCCCATTGTTATTGTTCTCACTTAAACCGTCATCATGTCTTGCCATATTCATATATACACTCCTGATTGGTCTCCTTGCTTCCACTTTGTCCACCACAGTCACAGCAGAGAAGTCAGAGTGACCCTTCTAAAATCCACATCAGATTACTTGGATATGCCAGAAACCTGAAGTGACTTCCATTTCACACAGAGTATAAAATAAAAAGTCTTGCAATGGACTACAAGGCCCTTGAAGTCTCTTCTTTGTTCTCATTATCTCTTTAATTTTTTCCCTCTTTAGTCTCTTCCTTACTCATTCCACTCCAGCCACTCCTAATTTTTTGCACAGGCTGTTTTCTTTGCTGGGATTGCATTTTCCCCAGATAGACATGTGGTGAACTCCTTTACCTCCTCTAAGACTTTGCTTCAATACTATTTTTGTAATCAGGCCTACCCTGATAATCCAAGTTAAAATTTCAACCTGCCTCTGCTTCTCCCATCTTCTGTGTTCTTTTCTACTTTTCAAAAATCACACTAAGGATCATCTTACAACATGCCATACCAGTTAGTTACTTACTTTGTACATTTTGAAATGTCTGCGGGTTTGTCTCCTCCTCCCAGAATGTAAGGTATTTGTTTTGTTCATTGACACATTCCAAGCATAGGGCTGATTCTTAATAAATATTTGTTGAATTTGACTATCTAAACTGAGATTCTTAAAAGGTTACATATCTTGCCCTAATTCATAGGAGACAAAAGTAGAATAATCTACTTATTCTAAGTCCTTGCAATCTTTTAACTGTTCCATGGGGTTATGATCTGTGCCATAGGAGAGGTATAAATAACAGAGATAAATTACGTTCAGTAGAGGAAAGTCAGGGAGTGCTCTGTGACGCGTTTCATGACTGACCTTGGAGAATGGGTTGGATTCTGAGCTAAAGTAAGGGAAAAGGACATCCCAAGAAGAAGAAAGAATGAGCAGAAACACAAATGGAGCTACTCAGGAAATGTGGCTTAGGATTGACTCACAGTCTAGACTGACCATAGCATAAGGGGCATGGAAGACTAATGGGATAGGCACAGATGAGCAGCTAAGGCTTACTCTCGGGAGCCTTGAACGCTAGGGTGAAAACTTAGTATTAATTTAGTAGTCACTGGGAAGCCATCTGACATTTCAGAGCAAGGGGTTGACATGATTAAAGAAAGACTTTAGCAGGATTAATACGTCAGTTGTGAGCAGACAGCACCAGTGTTTGGAAAGGGTAGGTGAGGAGACAGAAAGCTATTACGGTTGTCCAAGCGAGGAGTAAAAAGGGCTTCTGTGAGGACTGTGTAAGCGGGAGTGGAAAGAAAGGAAGAGATAAAGAAGATATTGTGAATTTGCTGGAAGCAGAATGAATATAAACTGGCAAGTAATTTAAGGGGTCCTAGATGACCAGATTAACATGATGATGAAGGTTTTAAGCTGGAGTGATTGAGCAAACAGAAAATCAGAAGGAGCTGGTTTAGGAGGATCTGCTGTATTCTTTTTCGAGATGTGGGATTTAAACTACTGAGAAGTTTGGACTGGCAGAAAATCAGCCCTCTGACATGGGAAGGTAGCAATCTTCCAGCATTTTTCTACCCCCTCAGTCACTTCTATACTGTCCCCTCTGAATAGCAAAATGTCTCTTACAGGACTGTTTTCAAGCCCTGGCATGGCTCACTGGCTACCCAAGATGCAAATTCACTTTCTGACATACAGGGAAATGTTTCTGGGGGTTGTTTTTTATTTGCGCTCTTTTTTTCTTAGTCAGTTGCAGTTGAATGCATAAACTCCAAACTCTGTTCCAGATGGCATTTGTTTCTAAGGATTTTTAACTCAGCCATAGTTGCCCTCCTGCCTGGTACTGCTGTTTACTACCTGGCTCCTCAACTAGGTCAGGACAGCATACAAAAGTGCCTTAATTGCCACAATATTGGGAACTGAATTAATCCATAGCAGATGAACGAGGATAATGAAATCAATTTCTTTTCTCTCAGTGGTGTGTGCAGCATCATCTCTTCTGATACACTTCAGTGTCTGACCTTTTAAACTGACAGGATGTTCACTGCTGAGGCTTTTTAAAGACATCTATCTCTCCTCAGAAAAATGGAAGCCAGACATCCAAGACCGACTTATATTTGTCTGTGAATCAAGCTGTCATTTTTGTTCTGCCAGAGTCTGTTATCACGTCTGGACAAGTAATTATTCTCTAGGTTAGGTTCTTACAACCTTGAATTTTTAGGAAAGTCCTTGGGACTGAAAGCAGTCACTTTCTTGCTGCTACAGTTCATGCATATTAGTGAGTTATGTAGTGACTTGGCAGCTATTACCGCTATTAAGCATTTAGTCTATTAAGCACACCATTCTTTTAACTTTGCAAAAGCTTCTAGCCTCCATCTGTTTCCCCTATTTATTAAGGTCCTATTTAGTTCCTGACTGTATTTAGGTAACTGGCAGCATATTCCCTGTAGAGCAGGTGTAAGCTGGGACACAGGAGGATGAGATGGAGCAAAGACAAACGACCAGCTTCTTTAGGTTCACATATCTTCTGGCAGGAATCGTGGAAGTAGGGAGGAGAGGGCTTCCTACTCAGTGCTCATTTCCGCTGGAAACAGGGCACCGATTTCATGCTGCTGAACAAAGCACAGCAACGGCACAGTGAGGTGGGGCTGGCAGAGGACGGAAGGTCCCAGATGTTTTTGGCAGACACTGGAAACGCACTTTAGTATGTGGAACACGAAATCTAGCTCACACTGATGCAGCTCATCTAAGTTGCTAGGCACTCCAAATCAACTCAGAATTCAACAGTTTCCAATGAAAACCTTAGGTCAGATTTCAGGGGAAAAAATTCTCAGTGAGAGATTTAATAATGTATAAAGAGACTGGCACTTCCTACAGAATTCTGTTTGAAATAGAAAATTGCTGAAATAAAATTCTCATTACCTACTTCTGCTTGGAGGAGAAACCATTTGCAAGCAGTTAGACAGTGGGTCAGTCACAGATATTACACAGTGTAAATTTAAGCTTGGTAGTTTGACAACAGTATTTCGACTATATTTTGAAAAGGTGTTTCTGCTTTTTCATGCTCATTTATCCATAGGAAGTCACATTCGTGGGAAAAAACTCACTTAGCCCTCTCTGACTCCCCACTCCCAATTACCCTGCTTCCAGGGCTGTCATGATGAGTAAGATATGGCACGCTGTCCAGAGTCTTAATCTTTAAAATATCATTCATAATATAAAAACACAGCCCAGCACACACAATAAAGACTGTAAGGAACCAAAGGAATCAGAGTGCAGGCTCTCAAGTCTATACTGCAGATTTATAGGAATGAAGAGGAAAGCATGTTTTCCACCTCTGAAGAAGAACAGAACAGGCAAAGGGGTTACACACATCCCATTACACTTTTTTGCTTCCAAACGACATGTGATCCTGACCATGCTTCTGGCTTCGGGATGAATGACAGCCATTTCCTCTCCGGTCCTTTATGTACAAATGGTACAAAGAATCTCAGTATTATTAGGAAAAAATATTAAAACAAAAATATGCTTATTACTTTATTACTTGTTTTCCCTACAATTATTGGAAAGACACAACATTTGAGGAAATAAGAGTGCTCCTG
The DNA here is from genome assembly GCF_054371585.1 of Giraffa tippelskirchi. NCBI lineage: Eukaryota > Metazoa > Chordata > Mammalia > Artiodactyla > Giraffidae > Giraffa > Giraffa tippelskirchi. The sequence goes on along the minus strand of NC_137286.1, from coordinate 31,760,895 downwards.
AGAAGAGTACTTTCTTACCTAAAATCTCACCCCTTCTTAAGATGTGGAAATACATTATTTATTTTGTATGGAGTTATCCCCAGCTGAATACTTTTAACAAAATAAAGTAAGAATACAGGGCTCCCAATTCATTAAAAAATGGGCATAAAACCTGAATTCTACTATGCGTATCCTCATAAACATACAAACCGACAACCACCATTGAGTGACGTCAGTGTTACCCAGCTTCATGTTTATCACTTCTTTCTGATCTTCATGGAGGCATCTCTTGTGTGGCCTTTGGAGCATGGTGGACCTACTTCCCTCGGCTCTGCTCTCGCTCATACATCTTTCATTTAGGATGGCAGCAAGGATAACTGCCCTTCTCCGTGGTTTTATACTTAGTCACTGGATGTGTAGAACAGTGATTATCAAAACTCGGCTGTTGTTGCCAAATCATCTGTTGAGTTTATAATGTTGAGAGACCCATGGTAGTTCACATGGGTAGTTACTGTCTACCAATATGTCCAGCTGAAACAAACAGGAAATTCTAAGAGCAAAACTATTTATGTACCATGTGATTTAAATAATTTGATGACTGCACCAATATGAGGAGAGAGACTACTTTCCATTGTCTTTTAGGCTTAACTTGGGTGACATCAAAAAATAAAACGTTTCTTTTTAATCTTCCTATTTTGGTTGGAGCTTTTCTAAATATTGGACTCTCAAGGCCTTAATTATCAGAAAGAAAATTCAATTTCTTTAGGAAATTATCTCCCTCTTGCTTTTAAGAATCTGAGCTCTGCCAAACAGAAACAATAAATAGGAAATAGTGAGTCTTTTAGAACCGGTTGGAAAAGCCAGGATGCCATCTTTCAACTTGCAGTGTACATTACCAAATGGGGACTGTTTTCTACAAAACATTAAAGGCTCCTTTCCATGTGTTACTTGGCTCAGTGCTTGGGGGAAAAAAAAAATCTTGCATTTAGAAAAAATGCATTAACTGAATCCGCAGCGCGTCTCATCCAATCCTTAGCAAAATGCTCTATCTTTGCAGTAAGGGCTGGGAGTGCAGCAGTTATATTAAGGTGGGCTAAACAAAGGAACGTGCATCATGAGATACCATATACTGGTTGGCACCGCAGCAAGAAGGAAACTGAAATAAGCTTCAGGACAGATTTCTCTAATCGGCAACTTCAAAAAATATTTTTGCAGTTGAAAGCTGCTTTCAGAAAACTGGAGGCAGAGACTAAACGCTTTTCCAAGGTCATTATGCTCGAGTTCTGTTCTCAGTTTTGGTGTTGCTTTCTTTCTTCTTAAATTCTTTTCCTGAAATATGGAAAACACTCAGAATGCATTACCTTGGAACACAGGCAAACCTGACACACCGATTCTGTTCTCGAAGTGTAAACTGGGTATCCCATGCTTGTAGTGGGACTCAAGCCTGGTGTCCTCAAAAGAGATTTTTCCTTGAGCTGTCCAGATTCAAAGAAGTTCTTTTAATATACATAACGGAGTTTTACCTAAAGCTGCCTCCTCTAGTGGCTGTTACCTAAGCCTATTGTGTAACCACTACCCTTGGTTTGCGGAAGCACATGTCTGTCTCTGCTCTTGATCATACCATCTGCCACAGAAGGAACATTTCCAGGCCAGTAATTATGTTTTGCAACATCCACATTTTTACCATTCCCACTATGTAGCAGGCAGAGAGCGATTGTTACAGTGGAGATTACCACTTACAAATCTGTTCTGTCTGTTAGGGATTGTTCCCTTAGCAGGTGGTGGCTATATGGAGAGGCTGCCATTTGGAATTCCCTACTTGCTAAGGCAGAGGCAGGTTCAGAGGGGCCAGAGCTGTTTCTGACTTTGAATCCTGGCTGACTGGTCCAATCAGGATGGGCATTCCAGGAGTGTAAGTAACTGGTACAGAGACACCCTTCTAATCTTTTACAACACTGCCCACTGTGCTGAAGTCAGAGCACCGTGGGCTCCTGAGGGGAGCCAACGACATTTTCCGGACAGTGTTCCCCTATGTGCAGAAATCCTTCAGGATGCCACCCTGTGACTTAAAACTAGCTTCAAATAAATAACTGCACTCCAACCAAGTCAGAGGAAGTTCGTCAACATCTCTTTCTCTCTCTCTCCAAGACACTGGGGATTTTCTCGTAAGTCATAATTCAATCCTTCATTAGAAGGAAGAAAAAATGTAAACTAAAAATATCTCAGCCAAGCCATTCCCAGAAGCAATAACTGAAATCTCTGCTGGCTAAACAAGAGGCCGCCAGGCTGCTATCAGAACCTCTCTGTTTGCTATCAGTTTAGGCCACAATTAATTTAAAAATCTTACTTCCAATGTAAAGTGAGGGAATACAATAATCCCAATTTACTTTTTTAATAAAAAGCTTAAGTGGAAAGGGTCCTTTGGGAAGGCTTAGCTCAGGCCAAGGTAATTCTCATCATGAGGAAAGGCCCCTGTTTAAGATGCAGAATCACAGGACCGCCTGCGCTCTCTTCCCAGAATGCTTCCTCTGAGCTGAAGCCAATTCCTTTATCTTTTTTTCTTTTGAAAAAAAGTAAAGATGAACTTGCAAACACCAGCAGTAACTGCCTTATAAAAGCAATTCTAAGGAATCAGGAGGCTCTGCTGAAAGAATACTCTCCAAAAGTGATAGGGAACAGAGGAATGAAGAATCAGGTCATGAAACAGAATGTATCAAACATACAAAGCATCCAGAAAGGAGCAGGGATCTCCTTCCAGAAGCAGTAGGATAAGATGCACAAGGGACAGCACTGGGGAATCAGAGAAAAGGGGGCAGTAAGCAGAAGGTCACAGGAGGTTTGTTCAAAAAAGTGGTCTGGATTAGAGAAAATCAACCTCAGGTCACAAAGGGCATCTGAAAAGGTACTGATTTAGCATGGGATTCTACTGTCCGGGCTAACCATTAAGAGCAAACAAAGTCCTTCTCTGCACTTTCAGAACTAGTGTAGCAGGCAGACTATTCTGGGTCATGCATAGGCACAGTGGAAAAAAGGATGTGTGTGTACTAAGTTGTTTCAATTGTGTCCGACTCTTTGCGACCCCAGGCTCCTCTGTCCATGGGATTCTCCAGGCAAGAATGCTAGAGCAGGTTGCCATGCCCTCCTCCAGGGATCTTCCTGACACAGGGATCTAACCCATGAGTCTTATGTCTCCTGCATTGGCAGGTGGGTTCTTTACCACTAGTGCCATCTAGGAAGCCTGGAACAAGAGATGGGCATAACTAAATCAGTGAAAGTTAATTTAAGATGGAGGTACTGTCCTAGGAATAATTCCCCAATAACATTCTAATGCCCAAATCAGATGAATAAAATCTTTATTTGAACATTCTATGGCTGATAACAATCACATTTTTTGTTTCTATGACAACACAGATTTGTTTCTCTTCCCATCCCTCAGCCTCTTCCCAGTCTCCTTCAGTCTCTCTCTGTGTATGGGCCGTGTCTCAGTGTTCCCATGGGATCCATCTGTGGCCCTCTTTTTATCACACTTGCTCCATTATATGTATAGAAGCAATAAATAAATACTTCCAAATCACATCTCACCCCTCACTCCCCCATTGCTTTCTGAAAATTCTAGTTACATAACCAGCTGTCTGCCAGAAATCTTCACCTGCATTTCCTAAAGAAACTCAAAATTAAACACTATCATATCCAAAAATAAACTGATACTCTTTAGCCTTACCCCCTATTCCTCCTGGGCAAATTGCCTTTCTCCTTTATTTCTCTTCACGTTTTCATATTAACATCTGCTAAGGAGTGAACTGTGTCCTAAAAATTCATGTGTTGAACCTCTAACTCCAAAGTGATGGTATTTGGAGGTGGAGCCTTTGGGAGATAATTAGAGTTAGATGAGGTCATGAGGGTGTGGCCCTCGTGGTGGGTTTAATGCCTTTAAAAGAGACTCCAGGGAGCTTGTGCTCTCTCTTTCTCTCTCTCTCCTTCAGGTAAACAAAAGAAAATGTCATGTGAGCATGTAGCAGCCACCCACAAGCCAAGAGAAGAGACCTCAGAAAGAATCCTACCTTGCTGGCACTTTGCTCTTGAATTCCCAGCCTCCAGAAGTGTGAAATCAATTTCTGTTGTTCAAGTCATCCTGTGTATGGTATTTTATTAGGGCAACCTGAGAAGACTAATATATCATTTAACCAACCACCCAAGAGAGAGACCAAACATTAATTCCAGGCCCTTTCTTCTCATCTACTTTCCATATTTAATCAACTGTGATGTTCTCATTCACTGTCATTTCTCTCTGACTTTCAAATATGTCCTCTTTTCTCTAATTCGACTGTCTCTCTTCTAATGCAGGACATACCATATCATATCCGGATAATTTCAATAGCCTCAGTCTTGATCACTGTGCTTTAGACTGGTCACCTCCTTAACACGCCCATCTCTGCAACTATCACTTCTTCATGGTGGTACCACAATGATCCTTCCAAAATGCAAAACCAACCCTGTCATGTACCTGTTAAAATTCTAATGCGTTATCAACAACTTTAGGGTAAAATCTGAGAAATTCAGAATTTTTAAAAAGAAAAATCTTCATTGTCTGATTGAAACCAAGGAGAACCCTGTGTGTGGGGGGGCCCTTTCCATGTTCCCCATCTATTGTTTGCAAGAAAAAGGCTGAAGTCTCTTAAACCTTCTCTCTAAATTGCAAAGGGTTGATTCAAAGGGTTACTGCTTAGGGAGGTGAACGAATGCAGAAACACAGGAAATGCAGTTAAGAAACAATAGTTTAGCAATAAAGCAGAGCCCTAGTTCCCCCTCAAGGAATATACATAATATATATCTTTGAGTTCTTCTAAAGGAACTAAGGCCCCCACTCAGGAGCAGGGTGTATCTTCAGGCTGAGCACAAGGTCCCTTTGAAAAATCTTCCTTAAATAAATAAATAAAAAATCTTCCTTAAAATCCATCAGGGAGTTTGAGTATTTTGAGCACAAGTCACATGCTTTCCTTGCTAAGTCCTGCAATAAACCTTTCTCTGTTCCAAACGTCAATGTTTCAGTTTGCTTGGCCTTACTGCGTGTCAGACACATAAACTTAGGTTAGACAACATGATCACCACTTATTTTCCAATTTTATCCCCTGACACGTTTCATAATACCAGATTACTTGTGCTTCCCCAAACATATCATGTTCTTTAATATTTTGCTGACTACTTATGTTGCTCCCTTCACTTCAAACGCTGTCCTCCCCAAAATTATCCTGACAAATTTCTATTTATCCTTCAAAATGCAGCTCAAGTATCAACTTCTCTTTAAAGCATTTTTCTAATCCTTACTTTTTCTCACTATACTTTTCCATCTTTACAAAACTTCTTTTATTTCCAGTAAGTATTTCCCCATATTGGAATTCTTTTAAATAAATTTTAATAAATGCTTCCCACAAGTTTTGATTTATAAATATTTTATTGTTGCCAAGTTTAAAATATGTAATTTTATTATGGTTTCCTCTTTAGTTCATTGCTTTTTATAAGATCACTATTAATTTTTAAACATAAAAATGCTACCACCTTTGAATTGTTGATTCCAAATTTAATTAAATTGTGATAAATATGTTCTGTATATTATTTACTCTTTGAAATATGCTAAGACTTCTTTTTCTGAGCTACTACTTGGTGAAATTTGTAAATATTTTATGTGAGCTTCAAAATATTTTTGTGTCCTATTGAGTCAATAAAAAATTATTAGTTTAAGGTCACTGATGCTGCTTTATATGCTTGATGTATAAGTTTCTGATAGAAATGTGTTAAACTCTCCTTTTAGTTTCAATGGAATTGACTTTGCACTTTTTGAGGCAGTGTTATTAGGTGTGTACAAACTTGGGATATTGATACCCTGGGAACTGTTTCTTTTATTATGCGATGTCCTATTTTTTTTTTTCTTTTCTATTAATGCCTTTATACCTTGGTGCATTTTGCAGTAAAATCTGAGTATTTTTTTTCTGATATATTTGTTTTTTTCAATCTCAGTGTATATGTTGTCTATTTTTTTTCTAATTAGTATATTATGGTATATGTTAACTCTTAATTTTCAAATCTTGTGTATGAAGAATGATTGGAAGCAGATACCTGGTAAGATTTTTTACCTTTGAATAGGAAAATTTTTTCCATTCCCATTTCTTTTTTACTGCAATGTGATTTACTCTTATATACGCAATGGTTTCAGGATCTAGCCTGTACCACAGCACAAAAGCTGACTGTGCACATCGCTCTGCTTTCAGTGACATCACAGGAGTACTGGAAATAGGCCATGGCAGCATGGTAGAATTATTTACACCACAGAAATTCACAAATTCTACAAACGAGGGCCTTTTATTCTTACAAAGAAAACAGCTGTTAAACATATTTTAGCATACCATTAGGAGAAGGAAATGGCAACCCACTCCAGTATTCTTGCCTAGAGAATCCTGTGGATGGAGGAGCCTGGTGGGCTGCTATCCATAGGGTCGCACAGAGTCGGACACAACTGAAGCGACTTAGCATGCATGCATGCATTGGAGAAAGAAATGGCAACCCACTCCAGTATTCTTGCCTGGAGAATCCCAGGGACAGAGGAGCCTGGTGGGCTGCTATCCATCGAGTCACACAGAGTTGGACACGACTGAAGCGACTTGGCAGCAGCAGCAGCAGCATACCATTGGACATATTTGTTATGACTATGATTATATTTTGTGTTTTTTATATACCATTCTTTTTCTACTTCTTTTTACTTTTGCCTTTTGTTCAACTGAGAAAAGTTTTCAGTATTTCCTTTGAAGGCATTTTGTTTTGCCTCTCTAGATTGCATGTTAGTTTTAAATTCATTTTTAATGGAACTTTTTAATCATGTGTGGGTATCGATGCTGTTGTTTTGGTATTTGGTTTATGATTTTTGCCTACCCTCTTTCATATCTGTCCACATCCAGAAATCCTGTGGTTGCCTCCAACCTGATGTGGCATGCCTATAGTTCATAACCAGGTCTTAAAAGATTTTCAGAGTTCCTTACTTGCAATGATATTTATATTATCACAGGTGAGATTTGAGAAGGAAGGGAAAATACATGCATGCTCAGTAGTGTCCACCTCTTTCCGGCCCCATGGACTGTAGCCCTCTAGGCTCCTCTGTCCATGGTATTTTCCAGGCAAGAATACTACAGTAGGTTGCCATTTCCTACTGTAGGGGATCTTCTCAACCCAGAGGCTGAACTCGCTTCTCTTGTGTCTCCAGGTGTATTCTTTACCACTAGGCCAACAAGTGAGATTACTTGCTTATTATTCCACTTGACGGAGGAAATATTTTTAAATAAGTGTTTTTTCTGACCAGAAACCAATACATATTCATTGCCAAACTCTAGAAACATATTAAGAAGAAACAAAAGCCCAAATCCCACCCTACAGATTTAGCTACTTCTAACTATATTTTTATAAATTTATAATTATACCCTACTGTTTAATTTTGTGTTTGGTGTTTCAACTTCTATCACTCTATAAATATTATTCAACATATAATTTTGTTATGTATAACATTATCATATGGAAACACCTTAATTTAAAAAGCCATTTCACCATTGCTGAATATTTGAGACACTTTATTTTTTGTTTGGCTACTAAAAAATGTTGTCAACTATAGTGCAGACTTATATATCTTTAGAAATTATTTTTCCAGTGAAATAACTATTTCAAAAATGTGACCTTTTTAGAGAGTATATTTTCATATTTCCCCAATGAAAAATTATATTAATATATACTTCCATCAACACTATAGGCATATGCCAAGACCAATATATTTTATAATTTATCTCTAATACTACTGAATTCAAGATTGTTCATCTTGTGCTATTATTTCTTCTTATGTGGCTTAGAAGAGGCAATGTAAAGAAATTGAGTTGCTCAGTAAATGTATTGAAATATTTAAACGGTTAGGTAGATATTTTTTAGATTTCATCTTAAAGAAAATTAATTCCTCCAACTCTGCTACTCTCTGTCTTCTATAAGATGTAAAGAAACATATTAGATAACATTAGAGGAGAGGTGAATTACACCATTTCCTAAGAGCTAGGAACACTGGATACCACATTTTATTTATAGCTTTTTTTTCCTTTTCTGCTTTCCCCTCGGGGAGTATATGGACTGATGTCTATCAAAACCAAGCACTTCCTAGACCTGTGGACATATCAATAAACCATGTCAAATACTGTAATGGATATTTTCATCTCTATAACAATAAGAAGAGTTAATGATATAAATAACTATTATCTGATTTTTTAATAAAGGATTTTAACAAAAATGAGACATTCTTTTTTTCCCTTACAGATACTCTTTTTTTTTCTACAAAGTGAAATCTTGAATAATTTATCCTGTGCAATTTTCCATACTACTACAGTAAACTTAGTGTCCCATCTTCTGTTTTCAGTGTAAATAGTAATCTTACGTCATTTCTTTGGCCTCTGAGCCATTTTAAGATTATCTGTGTATAGTTGCTAGATTAATCATTTGTATTAACCTGACTCAGTGACAAAATTGATTTAGCTCAATTGTATTTCATGAACTGGACACATTTTTTCAGTTGTTTTAGAACAGTGAAAAACATTAAATCTCCCTTAGAAATTTACTTTCAAGATTAAGAGATACACGTCACCCTATGTTTTTTTTAAATCTTATTAACAAATTCCTTATATCTTCTCCTGTTTCTGTTTTGAGTTATTTAAAAATTGTCACCAAAAATGTTTAGTATGAAACATAAACTTGACCAATATATTACAATGAGTATCTGACTAGCTCTGAATAGAATGGAATCACCATTTTTTGCAAAAAGCTAGTAAAAAAAATAAATTAATCAAAATGTGTATGTTTTTGAAATTTGCACTATTAATAAAAGAAAAATGTCATACCATAGACTTCAGTAATCAATCTCCTTCTACATTAAAGATAAAAAAATAAGAAAAATATGGTACAACTTTTCACTATTAAGAATGCAATAAAGATGTTAATGCATATATGCAGATTTTTACAATATATTTAATATTTATAGAACTCATAGCATGAAAGTTGTTCACTAAGTCTGGGCCTGTATATTTCCTTGGTAAGGAAAAATTGAAGAGATTATTTTTTTCCTACATTTCCATGAAATTCCTCCTCACTACAACAAAATAGACAAACAAAAAGACAAATGTTTCTTGATTACTTGTTTGGTTGGAAGAGAAGGGCTCTAGGGTGTTCAAGAACGTCCTAAGTAAAAGACACTACTATGAGATGAAAAGAGTAACTTCTTTATGAAAATATTAATAGCTCAAAAGGAAGATTATATAATTACTAAGAATAAGATTCACCTCCCCAGAAAGACTTCTGTTTTGATATTGGTTTTCAAAAAAAGACATTCATTAACTTTGTCAGAGATACTTCATGGTCTTTATGGGACACCTGTCATTATGTTTCTATGAATGCATAATTTCTAAAAATAAATGATTGCTCCCATATCTATGCAGAGTACATCATGTGAAATGCCAGGCTGTATGAATCACAAGCTGGAATCAAGATTGCCAGGAGAAATATCAACAACCTCACTCTAATGATAGAAAGCAAAGAGGAACTAAAGAGCCTCTTGATGAGAGTGAAAGAGGAGAGTGAAAAAGCTGGCTTAAAACTCGACATTCAGAAAACTAAGATTATGGCATCCAGTCCCATCACTTCATGGCAAATAGATGGGGAAAAAGTAGAAACAGTGACAGATTTCATTTTCTTAGCCTCCAAAATCACTGTGGACCCTGACTGTAGCCATGAAATTAAAACATGCTTGCTCCTTGGAAGTAAAGCTATGACAAATCTAGACAGTGTAATAAAAAGCAGAGACATCATTTTGCTGACAAAGATCCATATAGTCATAGCTGTGATTTTTCCAGTAGTCATGGATGGATATGAGAGTTGGACCATAATGAAGGAGGAGCATCAAAGAAAGGGAACTTTCAAATTATGGTGCTGGAGAAGACTCCTGAGAGTCCCTTGGACAGCAAGGAGATAAAACCAGTCAATCCTAAAGGAAATCAACCCCGAATATTCATTGGAAGGACTGATGCTGAAGCTGAAGCTCAAATACTCTGGCCACCTGATGCAAAGAGCTGACTCATTGGAAAAGACCCTTATACTCAGAAAGATTGAGGGCAGGAAGAGAAGTGGGCGAAAGAGGATAAGATGGTTGGATGCCATCATCGACTCAATGGACATGAGTTTGAGCAAGCTCCAGGAGATCGTGAAGGACAGGGAAGCCTAGCCTGCTGCAGTTCATGGGGTTACAAAGAACTGAACACAACTGAGTGAACAATGAACAATCATATCTAGTCAACCTCAGACTTCATCTGTTTTAAGATTTAAAGTATGTTCATTCATTTTCAAATTACAAAAACGGTGAGGAAGTAATATTTAAGTTCACTTCAGTCGCTCAGTCGTGTCCGATTCTTTGTGATCCCTTGACTGCAGCACACCAGGCTGCCCTGTCCATCACCAACTCCCGTACCTTGCTCAAACTCATGTCCATCCAGTCGGTAATGCCATCCAACCACCTCATCCTCTGTCATCCCCTTCTCTTCCTGTCTTCAATCTTTCCCAGCATCAGGGTCTTTTCCAATGAGTCAGTTCTTCACATCAGGTGGCCAAAGTATTGAAGCTTCAGCATCTCTCTTTAAAAAAACAACCTACCTCCTATGTGCTAGTTTAGCACAAATATTAAAATTTTAACACTTGTGATAAGAGTATGAACTTGCATTTAAGGGTTTAACTTCTTCCTGGGTTGTCAAAACCTCAGCAGGAACTGTTCTCTCCTCTAATTCAGTCAAGGAAAAGCATAGCTACTCCAAAAGCTACCCTCTTGTTTTCACCTTTTATATGACAGTCAGGAAAGCACATGGTCAAATCATTACAACTTGCCACAATCTTCACAGCCTCTACCCATCTTGGGACCTATCTTGCACATTAACATTTAGAGATTGAGGGATAATAGTAGAAGAGGAGAATAAAGGGAAGGATACAGGATGGACTGAAGCCATTGTTTTTCACTAGAGTACAAATTAGGATGACAGACCAAAGATCAGGCACTGTCAATTTTAGGTGGCCTCCATCAACACTCTCAAAATCCACATTTCCAAACATGAGTGGGGAGCTGGAAAATTCCACATTAGCCATCTCCACATGCCTGGAAAGCAAATGTCTTACTTCTGCATGTCTTACTTTCACACTTCACTGGTGATTCTTTTTTTAAAATTCTATAGCAGGAAATAACAAATGAAAAAACAAACTACTTCACTCAAACAGGTCAAAGGGTCCTTATTGGGAACAATGTAAATGCCATATTCTCTACTGTTCTCAACCTTTGTTAACTGAGACCTGTCAGAGATGGCCTCAAATATAGTCTGAGTTGATGGGCCTAATTAAAAGAGCTAAATTTTTACAATGTTCACGTTTACTAACAGTGAGACTTTATATTATCATGAAATCCCTATTCAATTTGGGTTGCTTTTCTCAGCCTTTACATTCCCTTAAAGGAACTCTTTTAATGTTCAAAATCACAGTTAGAGAGCAGGATTAGTCTGCTGTAGCTTTGATTCCCCAAGAGACATGAAATGGGTCTTCTGATTAATGTTTTGTTTGGGTGTATATCACTTACCCGAAGCAGAAAGCTTGTTGCAGAACTGAAACGTCTTTGATGTAGACTGTTTACTGTCATGTTTGCACTCTCCTGGGAGAAGTGGGTCTGCTGCTGATGGTTGCCTTGTGCACTAGGGAGAGACCTGTTAATCAGGCATCAGGATCGGTCTTATTGCTAAGTTTTTGTTAGACCATAAGTTGGTAGGACAGTTGTCAGCAACATGCATTTGTATGAATCTGTTGCCTGACACCCCAAAATAAGTACCTCTATTTTGGCAAGAAAAAAAAAAAGGTAGAAATTTTAAAGAAACAGAACACCAGGAAACAAAGAACAAAACTCTCAAAATTAAATTTACGTGAGAAGATATTGCTGAAGGAGACAAAGATCAACTGAAATGATATGGGGAAACTAGCTGACAAAGAAGATGAATGTTTACCAAGAATCCCTGAATTCCATGAAAATGTATCATAATAAGCAAAAAACTGAAAACACACTAATTCATGCATTAATATCTAAGCTTGAATGGGATGGGATGTAGGAAGGTTTGCAGCTGGAATTCGGAGTGCCAACATCACTTTCATTCAGAGACTTGACCTGAATGGAATATTACTTAAATTCTTATTTATTTCAAAAAAATGTATCAAATGCCTCACTTTTTAAAGAAAGATTTTATGAGTTTTGTGGACTTGGTTCTGACTTGGTCTGCTTCGTTTGTACATGGGATTAGAAATAGTCCGTGGTTAAAGCATTGAATACTTTTTGGATTTTATTTTACTTTGGTTTCAAAAAGTCTTTCAGGCTGATCTCATTTAGAGTTCAAGTTTTTTCTAGGTGAAGTATTGCTCCAATATACAGTTTCCAAGTTGGTGCATAGCATATCCCGCAGGGATACTGCAAGGACCTAACACACTATTCTGAATGTGGTAACTGAATCTTTTCGTTATATTCCATTAGGTTAAATTCATAAAGTTTGATCAGCAATAGTTTACTATCAGTCAAGTATAGTAATACTGAAATGGATTGGGAATGTTGTGTTCTAAGGTACTTAATACACATCAAGGGTGGTTAATATTTTAATAAATGAAGGAGAAAGTGACAAGTATTAGTGAGGATATAGGCAAATTGGAAGTCTTGTGCACTGATGATGGGACTATGGAATGCTGTATCCACTATGGAGAATATTATGGTATTTCCTCAGAAAATTAAGAATAAAACTACCATATGATTCACTAATTCCACTTCTGGGTATATACCCAAAAGAACTGAAAGCAGAGACTTGAAGAGATATTGGTATACCCATGTTCACAGCAGCATTATTCACAATAACCAAAAGGTACAAACAACCCAAGCGTCAACTGACAGATCAATGGGTAAAGAAAATGTGGTAAATACATACAATGGAATATTATTCAGCCTTTAAAAGGAAGAAAATTCTGACACTTACTACAACATAGAGGAACCCTGAAGACATTATACTAAATGAAATAAGCCAGTCACAAAAAGACTAATACTGTGTTATCTGACTTATATGAGATAACTAATCAAATCCATGGAGATAGAAAATAAAATGGTGGTTACCAGGGGCTGGAGGAGGTGGGAATTGAGAGCTATTGTTTAAAAGGTTCAGAGTTTCAGTTTTGTACGATGAACAAGTTCTATGAATGGATGTTGGTGATGGTAAGCATAGTACCATGAATATACTTGATGTCACTGAATAACACAGGTATAAACATGCTAAGAGGGCAAATTTTATGTTGTGTGCATTGTACTAAAACTAAAACTGAAACAAATAAATTGCTCTTCTGGTGAGATTATGGAAGAAATTTTAGTACCATATTTTATTTGCATTTGTCATTATCTTAAAATACTAAGATAGCATGAAGAAAGGAATTTTCTGGGAAAATATTAAGACTTTGTGTATTTGACTCAACCAACTGGTTACTTCATTTAAAAAAAAAGTAATTCACTTTTAACATCACAGATGGTGATGTCATGTAAAAAATACTTGATTAACTGGCTTTAATGAGCTATTTTAAATATTCAATCACATACTTATTTGTCAAAATATAAAAAAAACACTACATCTTTTAATTATTGATGTAGGTTTTTCAACTCTCATTGTAAAGAAGGGAGTAAAAAAATTACTTTTAACAAGGCACTGCAAAGCAAAATCTCCTTAGGTACCATAACTCTGGGGTGAATTAAAGTTGTATTACAAATACTCTGACCATGCATGTGAATACTGATGTATTGCCCTTTGTTGAAAATCTACTTGAATTTTAAACAGATTTATTGAGATGTAATTTGCATACTACCAATATTCAAGAACTGTAAGTGCACAATTTAATAATTTTTTAATAAATGTAAACAGTCCTGCTGTCAACACCATAACCTTGTTTTTGAACGTTTTCATAAAACCATAATTGTCCTTTAGGCCAATTTACAGTCATTCTTTGCAATCACCCTTAAGCCCAGGCAATTACTGTTCTTTCTTTACAGTTTGGCCTTATCTAGAAACTTCACATGAACAAAATTTTCTAGAAATTTCACGTGAACAACATGTGTCTTGCTTCTTTCCCTTAGTGCAATGATTTGAGGTTCAACTGTGTTGTAGCATGTATCAGCAAATCATTTCTTTTTATTCCTACATAATATTGCATTGTGTGAACATATACACTGTGTTTATGAATTCACAAGTTGATGGACATTTTGTGTTTGTACTTTGGGGCTATTATGAAGAACACAGTTACGAATATTTACATTCAGGTCTTTGAACGGACAAAAGTTTTCACTTTGGGTAGATACTGGAACTGAGAGGAAAGGAACTTATGGGTAATGTGGTAAGTTTGTGTTTAATTTATTAAGAAACTACTAAACAGTCTTCTAAAATGTCAATACCATTTTACATTCCCATTTCAACATGTGACAGTTCCAGTTTCTCCAAGTCCTTAATAATTCCTGGTATTATCCAATTTCTTGTTCATAGCTCTTCAAAATGGCTGGGTAGCAGTATCTCACTGAAATATTTATTTGGATCTTCCTCATTGCTATACCTCTTCATGGATCACAGCCTTGCTGAGGCAAAGGGGCTTATGTAACTCGAAGCTATGAGCCATGCCGTGCAGCGCCACTTAAGATAGACTGGTCATAGTGAAGAGTTCTGATAAAATGTGGTCCACTGGAGAAGGAAATGGCAATTCACTCCAGCTCTCTTGCCTAGAGAACCCCATAAACAGTATGAAAAGGGAAAAAGATATGGTACTGGAAGATAAGCGCCTCAGGTTAGAATGTGTCCAATATGCTACTGGGGAAGAGCTGGGAAAGGGCAATTACTAACAGCCCTACAAAATACGAAGTGGTTGTGCAAATGGAAATGATGCTCAGCGTTGGATGTGTCTGGTGGTGAAAGTAAAGTCCCATGCTGTAAAGAACAATACTGACAGGACACTGAAAGATGAACTCCCCAGGTCAGTAGGTGCCCAATATGTTACTGGAGAAGAGTGGAGAAATAGCTCCAGAAAGAATGAAGAGACAGAGCCAAAGCAAAAACAACACCTGGTTGTGGATGAGACTGGTGATGGAAGTAAAGTTCGATGCTGTAAAGAACAGCATCTTTTGCAATTGCATCTTATGCAATTCCTATTGCATAGGAACCTGGAATGTTAGGTCCATAAATCAAGGTAAATTGGATGTGATCAAGCAAGAGATGGAAGACTGAACATCGACATTTTAGGAATCAGTGAACAAAAATGAACAGGAATGGGAGAATTTAATTGAGATGAACATTATATTTAAATCTGTGGGCAAGAATCTCTTAGAAGAAATGGAGTAACCCTCATAATCAACAAGAGTCTGAAATGCAGTACTTGGGTACTCAAAAATGGCAGAATGGTCTCAGTTCATTTCCAAGGCAAACCATCCAATATCACAGTAATTCAAGTCTATTTCCCATCCACTGATGTTGAAGATGCTGAAGTTGACAAGTTCTATGAAGAGCTATATACAATGCTTTCTAGAACTGACACCAAAAAAAAAAAAGATGTCCTTTTCATCACAGGGGGTTGGAATGCAAAAGTAGAAGGCAAGAGATACCTGGAATAACAGGCAAGTTTGGCCTGGGAGTACAAAATGAAGCAGGGCCAAGGCTAACAGAGTTCTGTCAAAAGAACATGTTGGTCATAGCAAACACCCTTTTCCAACAAGCCAAGAGACAACTCTACACTTGGATATCACCATATGGTCAATACCAAAAAAAGACTGCTTATATTATTTGAAGCCAAAGATAGATAAGCTCTATACAGTCAGCATAAACAAGACCTGGAGCTACTGTGGCTCAGATCATTAGCTCCTTTTTGCAAAATTCAGGCTTAAATTAAAAAGGAAGGGAAAACCATGAGACCATTCAGTTATGACCTAAATCAAATTCCTTGTGATTATACAGTGACGATGACAAACAGATTCAAGGGATTAGATCTGGTAGACAGAATGCCTGAAGAACTATGGACAGAGGTTAGTAACACTGTACAGGAGGCAGTGACCAAAAATATCCCAAAGAAAAAGAAATGCAAAAAAAAGAAAAAGAAATGCAAGAAGGCAAAGTTGTCTGAGAAGGCCTTAAAAATAGCTGAGGAAAGAAGGGAAGTGAAAGGCAAAGGAGAAAGGGAAAGATACATTCAACTGAGTGCAGGGTTTCAGAGAACAGCAAGGAGAGATAAGAAGGCCTTCTTAAATGAACAACGCAAAGAAAGAGAGGAAAACAATAGAATGGGAAAGACTATAGAGATCTCCTCAAGAAAATTGGAGATATCAAGGGAACATTTCAAGCAAGTATAAAGGATGTTTCAAGCACAATAAAGGACAGAAGCTGCAAGGACCTAACAGAAGCAGAAGAGATTCAGAAGAAATGGCAAGAATACACAGAAGAACAATACCATAAAGGTCTTAATGACCCAGATAACCATGATGGTATGATCACTCTCCTAGAGCCAGATATCCTGGAGTGTGAAGTCAGGTGGGCGATAGGAAGCATTACTACAAACAAAGCTAGTGGAGGTGACGGAATTCCAGGTGAGCTATTTAAAAATCCTAAAGTCTGATGTGTTAAAGTGCTACACTCAATACGTCAGCAAATTTGGAAAACTCAACAGTGGCCACAGGACTGGAAAAGGTCACTTTTCATTCCAATCCCAAAGAAGGGCTGCTGCTGCTGCTCCTAAGTCACTTCAGTCATGTCCGACTCTGTGTGACCCCACAGATGGCAGCCCACCAGGCTCCGCTGTCCCTGGGATTCTCCAGGCAAGAACATTGGAGTGGGTTTCCATTTCCTTCTCCAATGCATGAAAGTGAAAAGTGAAAGTGAAGTCGCTCAGTCGTGTCCGACTCTTCGCACCCCATGGACTGCAGCCCACCAGGCTCCTCCATCCATGGGATTTTCCAGGTAAGAGTACTGGAGTGGGCTGCCATTGCCTTTTCCACAAAGAAGGGCAATGCCAAAGAATGTTCAAACTACATACAATTGTGCTCATTTCCCATGCTAGCAAGCTAATGCTCACAATCCTTCAAGCTAGGCTTTAGCAATATGTGAACCAAGAGCTTCCTTTTTTAAGCTGGGTTTAAAAAAGGCAGAAGAACCAGAGATCAAATTGCCAACATTCATTGGATCATGGAGAAAGCGAGGGAATTCCAGAAAAACATGTTTCTGCTTCACTGACTACACTTAAGGGTTTGTGTGGACCACAATCAACTGTGGAAAATTCTTAGAGATGGAACCAGACTACCTTACCTGTCTCCTGAGAAACCTATATACAGTCAAGCAGCAACAAGTAGAACCAGACAATGAACAACTGACTGGCTCAAAATTGGGAAAGGAGTATGACAAGGCTGTGTATTGTCACCCTGCTTATTTAACTTCTGTGCAGAGCACATCGTGTGAAATACTGAGATGAAAGAATCACAAGTTGGAATTGAGATTGCCAGGAGAAATATCAACAATCTCAGACATGCAGATGATATCACTCTAATGGCAGCAAGTGATGAGGAACTACAGAGATTCTTGATGAGGGTGAAAGAGAAGAGTGTAAAAGCCAGCTTGAAACACAACATTCAAAAACATATATGGCATCTTGTCTCATCACTTCATGGCAAATAAAAGGGGGGAAAAGTGGAAGCAGTGACAGATTTTATTTTCTTGGGCTCCAAAATCATGGTGGATGGTGACTACTGCCATGAAATTAGAGGATGCTTGCTCCTTGGGAAAAAAAGCTATGAAAAAACCTAGACAGCATATTAAAAGGCAGAGACATCACTTTGATGACAAATGTCCATTTAGTCAAAGCTATAGTTTCCAGTAGTCATGTATGGATGCGAGTCGGACCATGAAGGCCGAACGCTGAAGAATCTATGCTTTTGAACTGTGGTGTTGGAGAAGACTCTTGAGAGTTCCTTGGACTATAAGGAGATCAAATCAGTTATTCCTAAAGGAAATCAGCCCTGAATATTCATTGGAAGGATTGTTGCCAAAGCTCAAATATTTTGGCCATCTGAGGTGAAGAGCTGACTCATTGAAAAAAACCTTGATGCTGGGAAAGACTGAAGGCAAAAGGAGAAGGGGGCAACAGAGGATGAGATTGTTAGACAGGATCACTAACTCAGTGGAGATTAATTTGAGTGCCTCCAGGAGATAGGAGAGGAGAGAGGAGCCTGGTGTGCTGCAGTCCATGGGGTCACAAAGATTTGGACACAACTCAGCGACTGAACAACACAGCAACAGCATGGCTAATAATGTTGAGCACTTCTCATATGATTGTTAGCCTCTGTATATCTTCTCTGGTGAAATATTTTGCCACCTTTTAAATTGGGTTGTCTGTATTCTTATTAATGAGCTGTAAGAGCTTCTATAAATTTCAGATTATTAAGTATATTATTTTCAAATATTTTTCTCAGTCTACAGTTCACCATTTTGTTTTTAGTGGTGTCTTTTAAAGAGTAAAAGTTTTCCAGTTTTTTCTTTGTGGAACGTGCCTTGTATATCATACCTAAGAAACCTTTGCCTCATCTAAGATCACAAAGAGTTTTCCTCTGAAAATTTTACAATTTTAGCTTTTGTATTTATGTCTACAACATTTTTATTTGACTTTCATGTACAATAAAAAGCAAGGGTCTAAGTTATTTTTTTGCATATGAATATTTAATTGTTCCAGCATCATTTGTTGAAAAGACTATATTCTTTCACCAATCAATTGCCTTGACACCTTTGTCAAAAATCAACTGACCATAATTTAAGGGTTTATGTCTGGATTTTGCTTGCTATTTCACTGATGTATTTGTCTATTACTATGCCAATTGCACAGTTTTGATTACTGAATCTTTACAGTAAGTTTTGAAAGTGGATGGTATAAGTTTTATCTTCTCCTTTTAATGATTTCTTTGCTCCAGGACTTTTGTGTTGAATCATAAACTAATTTGGGAGAAGGCAATGGCAACCCACTCCAGTACTCTTGCCTGGAAAATCCCATGGACGGAGGAGCCTAGTAGGCTGCAGTCCATAGGGTCGCTAAGAGTCGGACACGACTGAGCGGCTTCACTTTCACTTTTCACTTTCATGCATTGGAGAAGGAAATGGCAACCCACTCCAGTGTTCTTGCCTGGAAAATCCCAGGGACGGGGTTGGGGGCTGGTGGGCTGCCGTCTATGGGATCACACAGAGTCGGACACGACTGAAGCGACTTAGCAGCAGCAGCAGCAGCAGCTATCTTAACCCTCCTACACTGTTAGTGGGAATGTAAACTATAAAGTGTAAACAACCACTATGGAGAACAGTATGGAAGTTCCTTAAAAAACTAAAAATAAAACGATTATAATCCTGCAAATCCACTCCTGTGCATATACCCAGAGAAAACCATAATTTGAAAAGATACATGTACCTCAGTGTCAATGTCCATTTCAGCACTATTTACAATATCCAGAACATGTAAGCAATCTAAATATCCATTGACAGAATTATGGATAAAAAGATGTGACACATTTATTTATATAATGGAATATTACTCAGCCATAAAAAGGAATGAAATAAGCTTATTTGTAGCAACATGGACCTAGAGATTGCCACACTGAGTAAAGTAAGCCAGACAGAGAGAAACAAGTATCATATAATATCACTTATATGTGGAATCTATAAAATGTTACAAATAAGTCTATTTACAAAACAGAAATAGAATCACCGAGTAGAAAACAACCTTATGGTCACCTGCGGAGAAAAGTAAAGGTAGGGATAAGTTGACAGATTGGGATCAACATATACATACTGCTATATATAAAATAGATACCTAATAAAAACCTACTGTATTACGATAAGAATTACTAATAACTAATAAGAATCCACAGGGAACACTTCTCAATACTCTGTAATGACCTATATGGGAAAATAACTTAAAAAGAGTAGATATATGTATAACTGATTTATTTTGCTGTACAACACCATGAATCAACTATATTCCAATAAGAATGTAAAGTAAAACAATATTGAGTCTTCCAATCCATGAATCTGGAATGTCTCTCTATGGATCTTCTTTAATTTCTCTTAGCAATATTTTGTAGTTTACAATGCACAGGTCTTGCTCTTCTTTTGTTAAATTTGTTCTTAAGCACTTTGCTTTTTATTTGAGTATGAATAATATAGTTTTCTCAATTTGAAATTCATATTGTTCGTTGCTAGTATACAGAAAAAGTATTGATTGTTTTATACACTAATCTTTCATCATATGAATCAAAAAATTAAAGCTTACTAGATCAAGGTCTTTTTCCCTTTTGGGTTCTTTTTTAAGGATACTTGGAGGATTATGCTCTTTGAATAAAGAGTGTTCGTTATTTCTTTGCATCTTGCATTTGCATCTTTCATAGCCATACCCTTAACTCCTTCAATCTGCCTTTTGCTCTGAACACTCAATAGCAATTGTCACAAGGATCTATCCTTTGCCTTGTGACTTTCAATAACCTTAATTCTGCCCTAAATGATGCTGTAGAAAGAAAACTTTCTAGAGAACCAAAAGTATGAAGTGAAAACTAGTGATGCAAAAGACAAAGATCAGGAATCAAAATTCCGTGAACTGGCAGAAAAACAATAAGGAATAGCAAACACAAAGACTAATATTTAGTTTCTGAAGACTAATTACACAAGCTTCAGGGTATGGATTCCAGCCTCTCTGCGTTGCTTCGCTCCCCATTTGCGTCTCCCCAAGCATCCCACCAGGGGGATTTATGTAATACCTCGGTGAGAGTTCACATCCTCTCTCTCATTATGATGTTTAAGCTCTTCCATCAGATGATATTCATGGGTGTGTGTATTACAGTGCTTGTCATAGATTACACTCAACAAACAGAATCTTCTTTATTTCAAACCAGCTGTTCTCTGGAGTGCTCTCCTAACTCCTTCCTATGCTTTCTTACTAAGAATTGTAAGCTTCTATCTGTGGAATCACAATTTTTCCTTACTGTTGAAGAAAACCAGGAAAAACGTTGGTTCCTCCTTATTTTTCAACCCGCTACCCAGTCATTTAGCCAGCTTTTGGTATTAGCCAGATCGGGCTGGTATAATACATTCCATAGACTGACTTAGAGAAGAAGCACTTATTTCTCACAGTTCTGGTGCTCAGACAGTCCAAGATGAAGGTACCAGCATACTGGGTATCTAATAAGGACCTTTTTCCTGTTCTTAATATGCCCATTTTCTCATTATGTAACACAAACTCAAGTCTCTTTTCTCATAAAGACACTAATCTCATCTTGAGGATTTTTCCTTCATGACCTCAGCTAAACCTAATTACCTCCTGAAGGCCCACTTTCTAACACCATCACACTGAGGGCTAGAATTTCAACATATGAATTTTAAGGAAACATTTGGTCAAAAGCAAGTCATGTTAATTACTCTATCTCCAAAATCTTATCTTTTTAATTTCTGCTTCCACTACCCTGACCAGGCTTAGAGTACCTTATGCCTGTATTATTACAATAGCCTTTACTACTTACCTGAAACCAGAACATAGGCTTTATAGTTTTATATTGAAGAATAGGCAAGAATGAGCAGTTCAGGTTCTTTATTCCAACTTACTCTTGAGGTAGTTATAAAGCAGTGCAAAGTGTATTAAAAAGATAACAATGCAAATATGTGTTTTACCAGCTTTCTTTTGTACCTTCTGGAGGCACGAACGTGGCAGCCCACATTGATTTGAGATGTTCATTAGGTGAAAGAGGCCAAGGATGATGATAGAACTATCATTTACATCCCAGCCACATCTGTATCCAGAAGCAACTTATTTCATCATGTAAACTATTTCTGCTACTCTAACATTTAAGCACAGGGCTTTGAAATTCTTGCTGAGCTCTGGAGGAGTTGTTCCTACCCTGCCCTCAATTTTTTCCCATTCACTCTTCAATTTACTCTAATCTAGCTTTTGTCCCCAATGTTCTATCAGAACTCCACTTTTCATGCTCTTCAGTAAATTCCACATTGCTAAATCCTGTAACAGATCTCTGTCCTCATCTTATCTGTGGCACTTGCAGATTTTGGCACAATGTATCACTCCATCCCCCTTGATACACTGTCTTCATTCAGCTTCCAGGATATGGGTACCATTTACATTTCATTTGCCCTTCCAGAGCCCCTCTTTTCTCCACTACTCCTTTTGGTGCAATGAGGCTGACCTGTATGGATAACACTGATAGACTGTGCCCCCTGCCTTCTAGTGGCATCTAGTGAGAAGGGAAGGATCAGAGGAGAATGAGGTCAAAGTATGTATGCTCTGGCTTCCTGTCTTCAAGGCTACCTTGAACTGGCTGTGTGCCTTCTCTTACAGAATAGACAATAAACATTCCCCTGTCTGTCTCATCAAGTCCAGAGACTATATTAGCACTTGGTCGCCCCACTATCTCCAGAGGTTTCCAAATACACATATTTGGAAACAGTTCTGATTATTTCTCTCCACTTCCACTGGAATGATCCTACGCCAGGCCGCCTGACTCACATGGATGTTTGCAACAGTCTCATAATTTATTTCAATCTGTACCTTCCTAACTCCACTCATCGTCTATCCTCAACACAGCAGTCTGAGTAATAACTCTTTCAGGATCTAAGGTAATACCACATATTAATCTGTTTGAAACTGTTTAGTGTGTTAGTCGTTAAGTCATGTCCGACTCTTTGTGGCCCCATGGACTGTAGCCCATCAGAATCCTCTGTCCATGGGATTCTCCAGGCCAGAATACTGGAATGGGTTGCCATGCCCTCCTCCAGGGGATCTTCACAACCCAGGGATGGAACCCAGGTCGCCGACATTGCAGGCAGATTCTTGACCATCTGAGTTACCTACAAGGCCCTACATGATCTGGCCCCTTTACTTTGGTGATCCTATCTTCTATTAGTGTCCCCTGACTGGGTCCATCCCAGACTCACTTCCCCAGGTGGATTTCTTGCTGTTTCTCCTCTGAGTTGCACTTCTCTTGCCCTAGGGCCACTGTGTTGACTGTTCTGCCTGAAGCACTCATCCCCTAGACTTCTGCAAGTCTTTGCTCACCTGAGCAAAGTTATTCACATCTCAGCTGCCTACATTTTACTTCCAGAAACACCCTGCTCCATTTTGAAACTTCGTTCATTCACGTGTTGGGGCTACAGTTCACTTTATTAACGAAGACTATCCTGCTTAACTTTTAAATTTGCAGCCCACTCTCTCCCCTTTATTGTCAATCCCCCCTATTGAGCTCTTTCTTTTTCATAGCTCTTATCATTTCTAAACTACTGGATTACCAAACCATGTACTTAATATTATATTTACTGACTGTAACTTCTTTCTCCTAGTTAGAAAGTAAGTTCCAGGAGGTCAGGAATCTTTGCCTACTACTCTGCCTGGTACACAATACAAGTATGATAAGTAATTGTTGAATGAACATCTAAGCCCTGGGGCAAACTCCTTTTATTCTTGCCTTTGGTTCAGGGCACAGGAGCACTTTCATTTAGGTCCCCTGGGGCTTTGCACCCTTCCTCGAGACTTTTTCATTCAAGCTTCCCACAACCTAATTCACTTTCACATTGTTATTATTCCTCCCTGCTTAGGAGCCTTAAAGTGATGTAAAATAAAGTAGTAGTTGTTCAGTCACATCCAATACTTTGTGACCCCATGGATTGGAGCTCACCAGGCTCCTCTGTCCTTGGAATTCTCCAGGCAAGAATGTGGGATTGGGTTGCCATGTGCTTCTCCAGGGGAATTTCCCGACCCAGGGATTAAACCCTGGTCTCCTGCAATGCAGGCAGACTCTACCATTTGAGCTACCCAGGAGCCTTACTGCCTTTTATATAATACTTCAGTCTTCTATCAAGAGTTCCATTCTGGTCAAATGGAAATCTCTCTCATTTTTACCAAAATACATTCTAACAATAGACAAAATATCACATTATACTTTTGTGGTATTTGTACTATATAGCCCTAAAAATCTTTCTAACAAGCTTATAAGCTTTTTGACAACAGTCATACCATGCCATTTTTTTGTAATCTCCAATTGTCATATAGACAATGTCTAATCTATGCTGTCAAATTTAATTGGAAATTTAACAATAATTGATAAATCCTTGATTCATCCACACTCAGAATATTTCTCTCAAATATAAGATGAAGTTTTGCTAAATTTATATGGCTTGTTAATATGAAACTCATAATACGCCTTTCTAAGAAAGTTGATTTCTTGCAACCATGCTTTGAAACATATTTTATAAAATCTGCCAAACATTTTCTGAGGTGTATACAAAGTGCACACATTTAATTCGAATTTTGAAGGTTAAAGCCCTTAGAATATATGTTGTGTGCATGCTCTGGATCAATCACATAATGGCAAACTGCATAAAGATGCAGAATAACATCTAAGAATTCTTGTCTTGAATAAATTACATGCTCATTAATGTTGCATAAGTGATTCCATATATGTGTCTTGGGACATGGAGTCACTTTTCCAATTTGTGTTTATTACCTAAAAGTGTTAATGTATTATTAATTCCACACAGGATTTGGGAGGTCTGGGGCTTCATTATAACATCCAGTTTAGTTTAATTAATAATATATCTTTCTTTAATGATAAAATATCAATTAATAAACTTATACATATGAGTCTTAGAGGCCCTGGTGAGAGTCTCGGATAAGTTAACTCCAAGATGTATTGCCCAAGAAATTAAATTCTTTACCAGCATTGTTTCTAAAGCGTAAAGGAACAGAAGTGTGGGGAGAGATGGAGGGACAGAATTGCAATTTGGATATATAGACCAGCACTTTGGAGCATATATCTCTTTTTTGTAATTAGATTTCACTTCTCTTGATTAGTAATTCGTTCATCATATGATCACCCTAGAATTGGTCACTTAGTTTTATTAATTTCCTTCAGTTTTCATTCTAATGCTTAAGATCATTAGAGTGACTTAATCTCCTGTTTAAAAAAATTAATGTGGTTGTATTAATTTTTAATATTTTAATACTCATTCTAATGATCTGATAGCCAAGCAAAGATTTAATATCTGTGTTGTTGTGGAAACAATTAATATTTTAGACTAGATTATTAACAATTATGCAATTTTCACATTCCTTCTTCTGGGAGGTATGTTCAGAATTATTTTCTTACTGCTGGGGCCAGTACCCAGAGTCACACTGTGTAAGACACTTACCTGGCTTATCTGAACTCCCCATTTCCTTCACCCTGCCTTTCAAATCCAACTCAGAGGTATCTGGGTGTTCTTCATCTTTTCTCTTCTCTCTGCCCCTCTTCCAGACTTTTTATACATTATCTGCCAGGATTCCACAACGTTCACATAAAAAAGACATGTGGGTAGGAGAATCCTATTGAAATAATCTCATAAAAAGCTAGATACCAATGAGAAAAATCTTGCTTTAGTTTAATCAGTAGCAGGATAGCATAGTGGTTAAAAACCACAGAATCTAAAGCTTGAATTCATATTCTGGCTCTGCCTCGAGTCTATGAATTTGTTCATTAATTTCTAAGAGGCTCAGTTTTCTTGATTGTAAAATGGAGATAAAGTTTCTACCATATAGGGCTGTATCAGACTAAATATGTCAATATTTAAGTAAATATATAAATATTTAATTTTAACATACAGTGTATGAAGTACTTAGAATTATCCTTGGCACATAATGAGTACCTTATGCTATTATTATGTAAGCATTAGCATGCTAAGTTATAGCTATATACATTTTAGTCAACACTACTGTTAAACTTACAATAATGAAGAGAATGGGTTTTCATGGCAATCATGCTAGACTGTGTTCTCTATTATAGAAAAACAAAAAACTTATAAACAATGTCTCCATGATCTTTAAGCCCATATATAGCTTCTACTAAGACAAAACAAACTATAATTATAATTAGTAATTACAGTCACTGTAAAATCTTGATTAGCTTTTGTGTTCTTTGCTTAAATTTATAAAATTTGCTTTTATCTTTGAGAAACATGATATCAAAATCCCCAAATCTATAATTTCAGTGTGGTCTACAGTTGTAACTAAGCAAAGTTTATCCAAAAAAAAAAAAAGAAAAATGCAGGTACAAGTACATTGGTAAAAAGAGATTGTAGAAAATCCAGTCCTTCTGTAATGTTCATTCCTTCTCACAATTTGCTGTATTCATATTAGAAATCAGAGTATCTTCCTTCCCTATCACATCATCACTAGGTCCCTTTCATCACTTAATACTATTTTCAGAGTCTCGGTTGAAAAACTAAGAATTTTCTCTCTCGATAAAAGCTAAATGGACAAAGAAAAACAGGCATGTATAGATTATATACTAAAGATTGGCATTTATGGATTAAGATGTCAATAGCAATATTAGAGATACAAGTTAATATTTAAAATAATTTTGCCATCTAAGAATCAACACACATTTATAACGGGCTGACAAAAGGCAGGCTTTGTAGTATTCAATCCTATGGTGGATAAAAAGAGATGGCACTGTTTTATCATGATCTTAGGCACTGCACCAGGTGCTGGGGAGACAAAGATGAATAAAACACAGTCTGGGTCCTCACAGCCAAATGGGAAACAAAGCCACAGCTGTCAAGGGTCTTCAGCTTAATTTTCAAAAAACTTGCAGAATCTCACAAACAAAGTGCTGCGTGAGAGAAACCTGGCCCCAACTTGGGTTTGCATTTGAGCAAGGTTCAAAAAGAGGCAAGACCAAGGTATGGTGTTAGAAATAAATGACTGCCTTTGTAGGAATTAGAAGGGAGCACAAAGCAGGCTTCTGTGATGCTAGTGAGACTCATTTTTTAAAAATATGAGTCCTGATTATAAAGGGTTCCTCACTTTGTGAATATACACCTAGGATTTGTATACTTTTTGGTTATGAATATTATGGGGCTTCCCTGGTGGCTCAGATGGTAAAGAATCTGCCTGCAATGCAGGAGACCGGGTTTTGATCCCTGGGTCAAGAAGATCCACTGGAGAAGGGAATGGCAATCCACTCTGGTATTCTTGCCTAGAGAATTCCATGGACAGAGGAGCCTGGTGGTCTACAGTCCACAGGGTCACAAAGAGTCAGACAGGACGGAGAAGCTAACACTTTCACTTTAAAAAAAGAAAATCCCATTACTTAGAATTCTAAAATATTCTTCTGATATTTTTCCAATTTCTGGGGAGAGGCATGATAAGATTCTCTTGATTTTCACTTCCTGTAGGCCTTCTGCCTTTGTGCTTTTAGAGATTTGGGAAGTATATGGGAAAGCACTTTATACTGTAGGAGCGTACTAAACTTTAAATGTAATAAGATTACTGTCCAAGAACAAGTTCTTTGTGTACCCCGCCATTATGGAATCTAGCTCCAGATCCCCCACATACCTCTCATGTGATCTTTTTTCCCGTGTATTCTCCTCCCTCCTCTGAATCGGCTCTCCCTCGTGCGCCTTCTTCAGTCTCTACGATGTGCCTGCCTCCAGGTATGGAGTTCCGGGTTTGTTTTGACTCACTTCATTCTGATAGCATCTCCCTCAGGCACACATCAAAAGTTGTCTGAGGCCCTCCCCAGCCACGGTGCGGAAAGCAGGGGGGCTGATGCACAGGCGCCGGAATAGGCCAAGTGTGTGGCGGGGGTGGGGCGGTGGGGGGCAGCAGTGGAAGGCAAAGCACTGGGCTATTCTGTGGTTCTGACACATCAGTGGACAATGTTGAGTTTATGATTATGAAGCTGGCTGATGTTTTGCACTTCAGAAGACCTGAGCCAAGAAAATGACAACATTAGATCAGACAACTATCATCTTAGGACATGCTATGAAAGACAGAAGGTCTTCCAAGGCAGCGTCTAGAAAGACACTCACTTCCTGCAGCTACTGGGCAGATTTTGCTCAAAATCAGAATCAGAGGTTTCGAAACAAAGTATAAGTATAAGAAAGGTTTCCCATGCTCTATTTTGTGAGCTATAGCTTTTCTCTCTAGTCATTGCAGTGCTTACACAGTAGGCCATGGGAGTAAAGGCAAAGGTGGCAGAGTGCAAATGATACATGGTTTGAGAAATATGAACTCTCTTTCCAAGACTGATCTATCTACTACACACCTGAATACCCGACTGTCAGCATCAAAGACTAATGGTGATTTCTCTCTATGGTGTTATCCTGGAGAAAATCAGCCAGCCATTTGGGTGTCTTGCAGATTTTGCCAAAACCTATCCACCTTGGAAGTGGCAGCAAGAGTTTATAGAGGGATTGACATCTACTCCAGATTTGCTTTTAATTTTTCTGCCCATGTTCCTCTACCCCACCACCACATAAGAGCTTACACAATGCCTTATTGACAGGGATGGTTTTTTGTACAATACTATCTTCAAATAAGGGACCCAATTTATGGCAATCACTCTGTTGACCATGGAGCAGACTGGTCCTAGCATAAATACATGTATTCCACAGAAGCAGTCAATCAGGATGAGAATAGCCTATTCAAATATCATCTGGGTGCTAGTCCAGAAACAAAACCCTGAGTGTTGAAGTGCTAAATCAACAGTCAATATACGGTACTGTGTCCTCAAAATTTACAATACCCAGGTTGACAATTAGCCTTGGATGTAAGATTGGCCCTCTCACCACCATTTCCAGGGATCCAGTTGCAGAATTTGTGTTTTCAACCTTAAGTTATGTAGATCTAGAAGTCTTCATTCCCAGAGGTGACTCCTATCAAAGAACAGAGAACTGACAAGGGGTAACATCCCTACTTTTCCTGTTGGTTGAAGATTATGTTAATTTTCCTGCACTTAAGGGCTTTGCATGTGTGTGGGGCTAGTGAACTTCCTCTGCAATCTCATGCCACAGTTTAGGTTTTCTGCTAGATTTAAGATTTCTACTGACTCTGATTCTATGGTTATTTCCAGGTCACTTTAGGATGGCCATGCTAGTGTCCATGCCAGAAGACAAAAAAAGAAGCTCCTGATTACCATGAGATGCTAGGAATGTTGCTACATATAAGGACAGGAAGGAGACTATCTGGAACCCAAGGCATTAACTGGAGCATTCCCTGCTACTTTTTAACCCCCAATTCAGTTGCTCAGTCATGCCAACTCTTTGTGACCTCCTGGACTACAGCACGCCAGGCGTCCCTGTCCATCACCAACTCCCGGAACTTGCTCAAACTCATGTCCATCGAGTCGGTGATGCCACCCAACCATCTTATCCTCTATCGTCCCCTTTTCCTCCCACTTAGTAACACTGGTAAATGGTAACTGCCATTCAACTATGGCAAAACCACTGAGGCATCATACCTTTCAGGGGTAAAGGTTTATGTCACCCCATAGGCAAACAGCCAAACTAGCTGAAGTTATGGTTCAGCTTGAGAAAATTTCGAATAGGTGATGGAATTAAGGCCTTATGATCCACATAGCAGAAAAAGGTGGTCTTGTTTCACAAACCCTCCCCCTATCAAGTCCTTTGAAGGACTGGACTTAATGAAAGGCAGGAACATTACAATGTGTGAACTGTGTCAGATGACTCACCAACCACACTTTCTTGGCCTCCCTTATCTGTAATATCAGTCATGTCCAGAGAAAACTCATTCTGTGTAGGCTTTAGTTTACCTTCAGCTGACTGTATCTTACCTCAAAAACATGCACCATAATCTTTCAAGCCCTTTGTGACACTCTATCATGGGGATGCTGATGGGAGTTCTTTC
The DNA here is from genome assembly GCF_054371585.1 of Giraffa tippelskirchi. Taxonomy (NCBI): domain Eukaryota; kingdom Metazoa; phylum Chordata; class Mammalia; order Artiodactyla; family Giraffidae; genus Giraffa; species Giraffa tippelskirchi. Next base: position 31,731,063 of record NC_137286.1, on the reverse strand, counting down.
AGGGGAGAGACAAGCACAACCTGAATTGTGAGGGAGCTGAGCTTGTGCCCACTGGGGCAAACCAGAGCTAATGGGGCATGGAAATAATCAGGAAATCCTTCTCATTTTTTTCCCAATTCTCAGATAGAAGTTTCTTTGAAGTTTCTTCTTCCTTCCCTAACTAAGCAGAATTCAGGCACTTCTTTTTTTTCTTTATGGATTGATTTTCTTTAGCCTATAAATGGGCTCAATTTAATCCCAACTAAAACATTCATATACCCATATACACAGACACATCTATTCACAAAAATTCCAAGACAAAACAAAGTCACAAAGGACACAAAAACTACTCACATTTGACTTTATATTTTTCTTCTTCTCAAAATAAATGTGTTAGTAGCTTAGTCGTGTCCAACTCTTTGCAACCCCATGGTCTATAGCCCACCAGGCTCCTTGACCATGGGAATTCTCCAGGTAAGAATACTGGAGTGGGTTGCCATTTCCTTCTCCATCTCAAATTAAGGGCTGACATTTATTGAGTACTTACCATATGCCAGGGATCATTCTAGCAGATTATATGTAATATCTCATTTTATTTTCACAAAACTCTAGGTGGTACTATTATTATCCCCAAATATACAGAGAGAAACCTATAGCTGTTTGATGTTAATTCACTTGCTCAAGGCCATACCTTCAATGTTTGAGGAGGGATTAAAATCTATATCTCTCCGTCCCTGGAGTATGCATTCCAGGGATGTCTAAGCATCATGGTTACTATTTTCAACTCCTCACTTCTCATTCTTTTCAGTTTATTACAATGACTTCCCATCGAAACAGTATGTTTGAGGGTCACCAATATTGTCCATATCCAATGGATATTATTTATTCTTATATTACTCAAAAGTCTTCCTATTTGATAAATAATAAGTCTCTTATCTCTGAGTGTCTCCTAACTGATGACTCTTACTACTTGTTCATGGTCTTTTTTAATAAGCTCCCCACTCCTCTCCTCAAATTTAGATTCTATGATTATACACTTCAGTTTTCAACTTTCTTTTTACTTTATCATCTCTTTTTGGGTGGCTGCAACTACTATCTAATGTTGACCTTTTGACAAGCATTTTCAAGAAACAAAATTTTACCTGAATTTCCTATAAACAATTTGTATTTAAAATTTAAATAATTAATGTTTTCTAAAATTACTATTTTGTCTTTTAACTCGGTCATCTACCTACCAAATGTAGAAGCATGGAATCTTCATTGAGGTATGCAGGAAAGCTCATTTCACATTGTTCATGTTCTTAAAGATTATTAGCATTAGGGGAAAGGTGGGGAATCATCAGAGAAATCTAACTTTATTCAGACTCTTAATTGTAAGAGCTGGGATGTAAGTAAGTACTTCATGCACAGTGAGAAGTAGGAGTAACTTCAATGGGTAATGACTAGTTGTCTCAGATTTCTTTTGCAGGTGATTCTGAAAATACAGTTAGTCTGAAGAGTGAGGAAAACTCCATACAGGGAGAAGGGACTTTCTGTTTAGATAGCTTTTGATTGCTTGCTGCTATTACCATTTTTACTAAATAGTGGTGCTGTTTATTAAAATGTTTTCTCATAATCTATTTCCACCTAAAAGCTTTGAACTGTGGGAATATATGAAAAATCTCTGATTTGCCTCAGCTCTGGGACTAGCCTTAATAGAATATGCAGCAGTGTTTATTTGCAAGCTGATTATGAAACTTGTTTTCATATTAACTCTTCTTGATTTATTAACCTCATTTAGAATTTTAGAGTTTCAGATCCTTTGCAAGTGACTAAAACAAAATACTGTTGTTCTTCCAAGAATAGAAACGGTGCCTTCCTTCCATTTTATGTAAAGTTAACTTTTCAAAACCAGGTTTGTTTTTTGGTTTTGACCCTTGTATCTTGTGAACAGTTGTACCTTGCCAACTACTAAAGTAAACACTGGAAATAAAGGTACCAGAGATAGTTAGGAGAGCTTTCTGGAATTATTAAATGCAAGTTGCTTCTTGGCTTGCTTTTGTCAACCAAGTCTACTTGCTAATCGTATATTAAAAAAAAAAAAAAAAAAAATCCTACCTAAGAAGGAAAGAAGAACCTTAAGTTCTTATGAGTAGAATCAGGTGAATCCAACTATTTGGACTGCTTTCATAAGCTGCAATGGACCTCTTCCTGGGGCACATCGGACCACTGGGAAGCCCACAGACCCTATGATTAGGGCACCTGTGGACCCTGTGTGTTTGAATCTCAGTATAGACCTTGTGTTGATCTACATGTTCCTCATTTGATATCTACTAAAAAAAGCACTTCACTTACTTCATTAGTAGTATTATCAGTATTCTGTATTCTTTTTCAAAGAATAAAATTGGGAACCTCATTGACTTAATGATATGCTAGCACTTGCTTATTTCATCCCTGTTTCTTAAAAAAAAAAAAAAGACTGCCTTTATGATTGAGGCTAAGAGTATCAGAAAAAAGTCATCTGAAATTATTTTCAAAATTCATAGTCTTATTGAACCAATACTAAGAATTTTGGTTCTTATTTTACCCTCTTCCATATTATACTGCTGTTTTCAAATGTCATTCTCATAGACCAGTGGTTGGTTTTTAAATCTTTTCTCTCTCCATTAAAAGCAAATAGCTTAGATGGTATTTCTTTTAAATGTAGATCAGAAATATCGTTAAGCAAAGATTATTTAATCTGACTGAATTTTTAAAAAAAGAATTTAAATTATAAAATTTTCCTGTTGACTACCTAATCAACACTTTGTGCTTTAGTTGTGGAAGAAAAAGACTCACTTTATCTGTGTTTGGTAAATATTTTAAAATGCAATGCCCATACACACAGTTTGGTTCTTCAATTACTTTTCCTTCACACTGACAAACCATCTAACGCTATTTAATGGCCTTTCCTAGAGCGCTTCATGATTCAGAGTCTTCCAGCTGTGACAAATCAAAAGGCACCTATGTATTCTTTGGGGGTTTTTATTTGCAAAAATGTCAAAAATTCAATTTAGTTTTGATTTTGATGTACATTAATCTTCACAACCTTTTATGCATCAATTAACTGGTAAAAGTTATGAGGGCATCTTTTCACGGAATGTGTCATGAAGGCCTTTTAGTCTATTTTTTTAGTATATATTCTTTGCTGTTTTTGCAGTGTGCTACACTTTTAAAGGGCCCATTCTTGGCTTCTCTTTTTGGAAGTCTGCTTTATATGAAAACAAGTTTAGTTGGGATTCCCTAAAAGTGCATGCTCTCTATCTAGAATGGTTCTAGTGAAGCAGGATCATAGCAAGGACACTCATAACTGAGCTTAAAGATGTTTATTTAAGTTTTATTTTTTCTAATTTTAAAATATTATTAATGTATATTATAGAACTGTAAGAACTTTAGAAAGCATTCAGCCCAACTCATTTTTACAGATGAGAAAAAAGGGGTAGAGTTAAGCTGGATATCTTGTATATTCAAGACAAAACCTCAGGTCCTTTTAGCTTCTCTAGAGTATCACCCTGCTCTTGTCAGTCTGAAACAGATTTTGTTGTTAAGAGGTTACAATCCTTTCTTGCCCACTTTCACACAGTTAACTGAGCTTCTGAAACTGAGCAGGACCCTATGGGGCTCCTGGGCATGGAAACCTTTCCGTGTCCCCCATTTCTTGTGGGGAACAGCCTCCAGCCTCCATGACCTTCTCAAAGGGTAAATTCCAAAGGGTAGATCTGAACAGTTGCTAATCTGGGAATAGAAGGGATGCAAAGTTAAGAGAGAAACAGCCAAGAAACAATGGTGCAGCCTTGGGGGGCACAGTCACATAACCATGTCTTTAAGCACTTTATAGAATTAAAACCCAGCAAATGGAAGATGTCAACCTTCTTCATACCAGAAAGACCACCTGAGCCAGACTAAAGGAATCAGAGAAGTTCAAAAAGCTATCATGATATTGTAAAGTAATTATCCTCCAATTAAAATAAATTAAAAAAAAAAAAGATTAACTGAGACCAGATTAGAGGAGCACAGGCCCTGTACACACCATAATCTTATCAGAAACCTCACCCTTGAAGCATTGCCATAAAACCCCTCACCAAAGAGCTCTGGGTTGGAATACACAGGACAGGAGCCTGCTGTGTCCCTTTTTGCCTTGCAGAGCAGTAAAGCTATTGTTTTCTGCTTCATCTAAAACTCTGTCTCCAAGATTCAATTTGGCACCTGTGTACAGAGGCCAGACTTTTCAGCATCACTTCCATATTGATCTCCATTAAGAACTGTGAGCTCCTCAGAACAAAAGCTGTTCACACCGCCTAGGATGTCTCCAGCACACTCAATAAGACATTCTGACTTTAGCCTAACTAGCAAGAATGACAGAATTTCTAAGTGTGAGCAAAATGTGGAGCTGCCCCTGTCCCACTAGAAGAAATGAATACCCTTTTAATTTTATACCATTTCTTTGGCCTAAACCCTTTAGCATAGAAGCCTGGTGTGGTTATTTGGCTTTCCTCCCTCAAATTCATCAGCAAGACATAAATCACTTCTGGATACTTCTCGCTTCTTCCCATTCTTTAACTTTTGGAGCCAACTTTCCACTTAATCTATTATTCCTGGACCCTAGACATGGTAATTAACCTCAGAGATGGAATTTAGTCAAAAATGCACTCTGCAAACTGCTTTACATTAGAAAAACTTTAATTGCGTTCAGCAACATTTCTTAATTTAATCTGAAAGGTTACAGTGTCTTCCATATCAATCAATAACCATTTAATTTCTGGATGAAGGTTGAAATGATTTTCTCTGACTTGGTAGCTTGGCATAAGGTTGTGTTTTGGGCTCTTAATTCACCTTGTAAAGGCTTCACCTGAATTCCTCTGGGTTCTGAGAGAGTGGGGCACCTTTTAAAAAGTGGGTCATCTTATTATGATAAGTTATAAGACAAACTCAAGAGTTTCTCTCTTTGAGAAACATTAAGTATAAGATGGTGGGCTTTAAAATTATGTATAACACTTGGAATGGGAGGATCCAGGGGTGGGGGAAAGGTTCTGGGATTCATTATCTCCCTCCCTCATTGCAGAGCCCAGAGACTGAGTGATTTTAGATTGTTTTTGGAAGACTGTTGTTGTAAGATTTTACATTGTTGTTGTAAGAATTCAATGTTCAGATGTTATATCCTACTTAGAACATAAGCTCTTCAAATAATGAAGAAAAGTTTGCATTATGTAGCATCTCTGTTCACAGACACTATTAATGATGACCGTTATGTCACTAAATTAAAATGACAACTTGAGGAAACTTCTACCTAGTCCTGACAAATTTTCTTGTACTCCCAGGGTGTCACATCATCTTTCTAGTCTGTAGAATTTGTTCTCTGTAATGGTAGAAACAGAGAAATGCCAAGGTCTAATTACTGATGACTTTGAGGTGCAGAAGTCTGAAATTTCTAGAGTCATGAAGTTGGGATCATCATTAAAATGTTTTTTTCCCATCACTAACATTTGGGAAGCACATTGTACAATAACCTATGATATGCTTCAATTAAAATTCTCTAATCAAAGAAACTAATCCAATGACAATCAGTGCACTTGAAAGCAGGAAACAGGGACCTTGGAGATCTAGTTTCACAGATGAGGATGCCAAGTCTGACTTACATTAAGTGATGTGCCAAAGGTCACATAATTAATTAGTGGCAAATTCGGCACTGACATCTTACTACGTCAGAACTCTTTCCATTAAAACCTTACATTTCTTGAATATTCAGAGCATTTATTTTAAGAAAAAAAAATATCTTGAAGTCTGAGTGAAGACATGCCAAGAGTTCCATTATACTGAAGATTTTAAATGTTGCTCTTCTTTTGGCCTCTGCTCCTTGGCTAGCTTCTCTTCTCCCTGTACACAGTTTTTCCTGAAAGATCTTATATGAATACTGATGACCGCACTGAAGCTGTGCCTCAATTTCCTGTAATGTTTACAGTCATCCCAATCCACTCATCTTGCAAAATAACGACCTAATTATGCACTTTGTTACCTTGTCAATAAAGGTCTGTATAGTCAACGCTATGGTTTTTCCAGCAGTCATGTATGAATGTGAGAGTTGGCCAAAAAGAAGGCTGAGTCCCGAAAAAACTGATGCTTTTGTACGATGGTGTTAGGGAAGACTCTTAAGAGTTCCTTGGACTGCAAGGAGATCAAGCCAGTCAATCCTAAAGGAAGTCAATGCTGAATATTCATTGGAAAGACGATGCTGAAGCTGAAGTTTCAATACTTTGGCCCCCTGATGTGAAGAGCCAACTCGTTAGAAAAGACCCTGATGCTGGGAAAGACTGAAGGCAGGAGGAAAAGGGGATGACAGAGGATAAGATGGTTGGATGGCATCACTGATTCAATGGACACGAGTCTGAGTAAGCTCCGGGAGATGGTGAAGGACAGGAAAGGCTGGCGTGCTGCAGTCCACGGGGTTACGAAGAGTTGGACACGACTGAGCGACTGAACAACAACAATGCACTCATCCGCACTCCAAACATACCATTTGCCACCAGTTGCTGCTAATTCCACTTCAAGAGGGACTCCAAAATCTGTGCCTTGACCTCTGTGGCCTTATCATGTTTCTCCCAGATCTTTGCAAAGCAACCCTGCCCCTATCTTGTGTCTTTCCATCACATGTTTATCTCCCTGAGCCTATACTCCATTTCCCCTTAAGTTAGTTCCTCCTTAACACAAATCTGATCACAAGCATTTCTGTACTTATAGAACTGCATGACTCTGCAATGCCTTCACGTCCTGGCTCAACCCACCTCCCCAGGGTAGACCTGCTCCCTGGCAGAACCATGCTGTGGTTAGATAGTCCAGCTTCTCAACCTCCTCTGCACAAGCCACAGCCTTTCATAATCCCCAGGATTGACTTCTGACTTCCTTCTCCTGGAACACCTTCCTTCCCTCCCATTCATTGCTTCCAAAACTTTTATCCTAGCTCAAACACAGCTTAAAAAAAACAAAAAAAAAAACAAAAACTTTTCAGTATGACATTTCCTGAGACCTTTGGCAGTAGTGAGTCCCTGCTCCTATCTCATTCTGTTCATGCATTTCTTATGACACTTATGGAACTATTTATTGCAATTGAATACCACTCTCATATTATTCTATTTAAAACATATTCTGTATTCATGTGTATTCAGTTGCTCAGTCATGCCCGACTCTTTGCAACACCATGGACTGAAGACCACCAGGCTTCTCTTGTTCATGTGATTTCCCAGGCAAGAATACTGCAGTGGGTTGCCATTTCCTTCTCCAGAGGACCTTCCCGACCCAGGGATTGAACCCAGGTCTCCTGCATTGCAGGCAGATTCTTTACCATCTGATCCTCCAGGGAAACCCTTGAAAGATATTAGGGCCTAACAAATAAAAAGCAGTTACTTGGCTTTTTTAGAGGCAAATAGATCTGAGTTTGATATCTACTAACCAGCCACTAACAATGACTTGATATAATCTTGACAATCCTGTTTATTGATTTGCTGAAGGTTGATGATATTCATAATATCTACCTCGAGTTTGATGTAAGAAACAGCAATGATACATGCAGCGTGCTTAATCCTGCATCAGCAACATTTGTCAATTAATAAACAGAGATGTTCACCCCTGTATCCTCAGTCTTTAATTAAGTGCCAAGTTTATTTCCTGAAATGAAAATAACATACGTATTTACTCTTTACAAACTTAGTTTATGTGAAAATATATATCATATTTTGTTTCTTTATGCCTAGCTAACCTCTCAAGTTCTCATTTCTGCTGATGGTGACTCAGTGTTAAGATGATGCTGTTACTTTCTCATATGAGAACTAGTATTTTGGAAACTACACATTCTATTCAGGATTGTCTCCCTGATCCTCTTTCCTTCCCCCCAGGGCAGAGGAGAAGGATTTATGTCCTCTCAAAGCATCTGAGAGATACTGAATTTGTATGCCATTTGTGCTGCTGTCTGCCTTTAGCTGAGGTGTGGCATTTCTCACCTGGTCTTGGACTTTAGTCTCTGGCCCTGTTATTTTCACTACTATTAGATGACAGAAAGATCAGTGGAAACCTGAGTAAATCTGAGAGGATCTCAGAACAGAAAGAATCATAGTCTGACTTTCCAGGCTGTATTTCCCCAGGAAGATTGCAAACTAAGTCCCATTTCTACTTGATGTTGGAGGCTAGAAGTCTGAAATCAAGGTGTCAGCAGAACTGGTTCCTTTTGAGGGCCATGAGGGAAGGATTTATTTCAGATCTTTCTGCTTGGCTTAGAGATAGCTATTTTCTCTTTGTGTTCCTTCACATTGTTTTCCTGCTATGTTTCTCTCTCTCTGCATCCAAATTTCTCATTTTTTAAAAGGACAACAATTATATTGGATTAGTGCCCACTCTAATAACTTCATTTTAACTTGAGCGCCTTTGTAAAGACCCTATCTACAAGCCAGGTCTATCTACAAGTGAAGTCCTAACTAGGGTTTAAGGTTCCAATATATCTTTTAGAGGAGGGGCAGCACAATTCAACTCTCACCATTTGGTTACTCTAACTGAAAGATCTTCATACTGATTGCCCACCCTCTCAGGCACCATTACACCCTCTGAAGGTGCCCCCTGGTGTACACAGGACTGGGAGGCTGTCTAAGGCACATCCCTGTCTGTGCCTTCACTGGCTGTTGCTCTTCTATTACTCTGGAGTGACGGTGAAAAGGGTTTTCTAATGAGGTCTGCGGCATCCTGGAGGTGAAACAATCTGGAAATCAAACCATAGTTCGATCCTGTCTGCTTTGGAGCTTTCCCAAAGGCACCCAGGTTTCCAGTGGTGTTTCTGTTATCCCACCATCTCCCCTGGCTGGCACAGGTGGAGCTCTACACCTTGCTCAAGGACCCCAAAGTGCTCTACACCAGTCATGTGCTTCCAATAGTCTGTTTTCTGGTGGGCCTACTCTTATCTCTTCTTGATTGGGAAAAAAGTGACTACTTTATTGTGTCTTTTCTGTAATAAAAGCAGAACTACTCGAAATTTATTACAGGTAAAAATAATTAAGCTACTTGAATTCACATTCCTGTCCTTGTCCTTGTAGACTCAGCGTAGGGCTCCATAACCTGTATTTTTATGACATACCCTAGGTGTTTCTGATATGCAGAACACACTTTAAGAAACACTGGTTTTAGTTATAAACTCATGTTCTGCAATTTGTTTGTCTCTTAATATATAAAACTAAGTGTTAGAAATATGAACATGAAAAAAAAAGAAATATTTTCTTTCTTAAGTACTTGACTCTTGAAAATAAAAACCATGACTTTAAAGATCATTACTTTAGCTAGAGATTTTCAAAATCTATTTAAAAAATCTAAATCTAATAAATTGACCCTCTGTTCTTTCGCATTAGCTCTTCTTTCAGTTCACTGTATATGTTAAGCTCTTCCTTCTGCTTGAATGGTGAGATAACAGATTAAGGAAAAGGATTTTTTAAAAAAAACACTAAGTTAATTATTGAATATTACTATGCTACTTTTATGCCTGTATATGCCTGTATGGGCATGAGAGAGAAAGAGGAACAAAATGGAATATGGGAAAGAATGTGAGGTACAATAGAGAAAAAGAATTGTACGTGCAACCAGTCACAACTTATTTGGAATTCTGGCTCTTATATTTCTCATCTGGGTCAAGAGAGAAAATAATTTGATTTATTTTAGTTTCAGTCAGTTTCCTTCTATATAACTACAAGATTCTTTCAGAATACAAGTGCATTTTACTTTAATTTTTTTTCTTTAATATGGCACACTAAAGAGAAATTGTCATTATTTGTTGAATGAATAAATGGGTGATGTCATTTCTAATGAAAGGCAATAGAAGAGTTAGTTTTACTTCCAATTAAGTTCTGTTCAGTCTGAATACTATGTTTAAGGAATGAGCCTCATTATGGCCTTATCTTCATTTCAAAAGCCAGGTGACAGTCTTTAGGAATGTGTTGACGTTCTGGCTACTCCAGTGAATGTATTGTTCCTCCTTTGAATGTCAGTAGAACTTATTTTTTTCACTCATGACTTAACGTGTTAAGTCATGAGTGCAAAGAAGGGGTCATTGGCTCTCCCGGAAGAGATATCCACTGGGAGTGCGAACCCTGTGGTGATTCAACTATTGGAACCCATCTGGTGGTGCTAGGCCTAATTGGGTCTTGCAGCTAGGGGTGAGGCAAGGAAAAAGAAAGGATCCTCCATGGGTTAAGGCTACCTTTCCAGATGGTCCAACAACTAAGTCGCCAGTTTCCAAGGACATTTGCACTACCTATGGAGAACATCAGATCAGTGCACACCAGACAGATCCTTGGCAACTCATCCCACCATCCCCGTGCACAAGAGTTACTACACCCACAGACAAAGAAGGCGACCACTGAGTTTCTTTTCATTACCAAATAGATATAATATCCCTGCCAACAAAAAAAAGTACACAAAGTGTTTCTTCATGATATTGCAACAAGTTGAGACCATGCTAAGAAAATCAGCTTGTCTAAATGATGACCCCTTCTTTTCTTCGGTAGCCTGGATTTGAAGGAGAGACTCTGACCTGTGTCACTGGAGGCTACTGGAGGATGCGCTTCATAAAAACAAAGGACTAATCTAAGTAAGAAAGCATGGGATCCTGAAAATATAAGATCTCACATAATACAGAGTGAAGTAAGCCAGAAAGAAAAACACCAATACAGTATACTAATGCATATATATGGAATTTGAAAGATGGTAACGATAACCCTATATGCGAGACAGAATAAGAGACACAGCTGCATAGAACAGTCTTATGGACTCTGAGGAAGAAGGTGAGGGTGGGACGTTCTGGGAGAATAGCATTGAACCATGTATATTATCATATGTGAAACAGAACACCATTCCATGTTCGATGCATGAGACAATGCTCAGGGCTAGGGCAATGGGATGACCCAGAGGAGTGGGATGGGGAGGGAGGTGGGAGGGGGGTCCAGGAAGGGGAACACATGTAAACCCATGGCTGATTCATGTCAATGTATGGCAAAAACTATTACAATATTGTAAAGTAATTAGCCCCCAACTAAAATAAATAAATTTATTTAAAAAAAAAAAAAAAAGATCTCACAAAGGAAAGCAATGAAAGAAATTCCCCGATGACTACTGTGTCAACCTCTACAGGCTCAAGCTGGAGAAGGAAATGGCAACCCACTCCAGTATTCTTGGCTGGAGAATCCCCCAGAGGAGCATGGAGGGCTACAGTCCATGGGGGTCGCACAGTGTCTGACACAACCGAAATGACTTAGCACAAGCATGTCCTCTCTCTACTAAGTGCTCAGCTTCTTCTTGGCAGAGACCATATAGACCTGTTCCTCACACTAGCTAGCAAATGGCCCTTTACTTAGTAGGTATTGAGCAGGTTATTGTCCTTGATGATGACAGTGATGACAGTAAATTTAAACAAGTGAATATGCTTCTTTAACAAATAATGCTAATATAATTCTTCTCTCAGAAGAAGAAATCCAGACTCACATGAGTTCATTGGCTTGAAATAGGCCCACAGCTAGGAAGAAACAATGACTTACAACTTCAGATTATGATTCCAGGGCTGTTTTCATTACAGCATGATAATAAGGTCTGTTTTGTTTTTTTTTTTTTTAATTAGGATATTCGATATGAAGTTGTTAAGTCTGACAAGATTTTTTTTCTAATAGGAACAAGATAGGATTCCAATAGGACTGAGATATCCTTGAACAGGTTATCAAAATATTTTGTGTTATTTACCTTCTTTTTATGGTTTTTACAAGGAAAATTGATTTTTGCTTTTCAGGCATGGTCTAGGCATTGTTCTGCAGAAGTGGAGAAATTAACTAAATGTTTCTCAATATTTCTTTTTTTTTTTTTTTCTCAATATTTCTTTTGGCTCTGTACTCTTTTAAATTGAATTCTATTCAAAACATTTTTTAAACTCTGAGTTCTATCTTTTCCTGGGCATTTTGTAAATAATATGCAAGTAACAAGGTGAAATTAGTATGGATGAGTCAAAGTTGGGAGGTCAGGGAAAACAGAACAAAGTTACTAGCCAGTGGAGCTCAGTATACATGTACCACTATTAACGGATTGAAAAGGAATAAAAATACACAATATTCCTCTTCATGCCTGGGCATAGGATTTTGAAAGTGCTCTGGCATATTCCAGATATTAAACCCCAATGAGTAGGAGTTTGTGGAGGTCCAGGGAACTTGGAAAAGTCTTGGTTGTTTGCTTTTGTCAATCTCCAATCCAAATTGTGCTTTCCCCACTCTGAACATAACTTCATTTTAAAATCTCTACCTCTTTTGCAGCTATTTTTACTCATTTGTTGTACTGTAGACTACAATGGTCAGTGTTCATAAAGGGTGAGATCAGCTAAACAGTTACTATTCTATGCAGCAATTACAGGAGTTTTGAAAAGCAAAGCATGTGGAACCCCATTAGCAAATAAAGAACACAGTACTGAAAGAACCAAAGAACAAATATTAATAGTTTATTTCAGTACATCTTGTATTGCAATGCATTACTAGAGGCAATAGTAAGTTCTAAATGATATTCATTTGCCACCATCACCAAAATAATAAGATTGTCTGGGAATATTTTTTGATTGTCAAAGATAATTTAAATAATGTGATTTTTTTTTTTTTTTGACCCACAATCTAAGTCAAAGCTTTATCCCACCAGGTAATAGAGATGAGATGAATTAGAGGACTACAGCCAGACACAGAAATGGAAAATAAAAAGGAAGAACCTTTTAAATTCTAACAGATGAAACAGGTAGTTCAATACAGGTAAAAGTAGAATAATGATGCTTTTGATGGTTCTTTACCACAGAAGACCACGCTATTCAGAAATTATGAACCATAAAAAAAGGAATTTTAGTCAAAAGACAAGTCTGTTTGCATCATCAATGAATGATACGAAATAGAAAGAAAAAAACGCATAGGAAAACATAAAATGATAACTGCTTGATAACTCTACCAGCTGTCTCTACACATTAAAAAATACAGAAGAATGAAAGATTACTCAGAATAAAATTCCAAAGACTATCCAAAACGGCACAAGTACTTTCACTTTGGAAAAACAAAGAAAGAATGGTTTTTGTGTAAAAAAGTGGTCTGTATAGCTTCTACTGAAGGCAATTTCACATGTAGATTTTCATAATACTGTCTTATCTCAGAGGGCATATGAAATATACTCAAAGTTATATTCTTTAATGTGGACTGGTATTCATTTTTTTAATATTAAAATACTTCAATTTATACCCAGATGTGCTCCTACATATTTTGTCAGTAATTATCACATAACAAGTTTGATAGTGATTTTCTTTAATGTAAAATTAATTTGAGCCTCTGGTAGATATATATAAATTGGAGCTTTGCTATATATTTTTATTAATATACCATGATGAATCTCTGACAGGTAAGTAACCACTCTTATACATTAAGAAACAATATTATTTGGAGAAAGATTTTTACAAAGGTTTGTAGACTTCTTAGTCAAAAGGGCCACGGTTTAAGAACCAAGAGCTCTAATTCCTGCCTTAGCAGAATGGCTATATAATCCTGGGAAAGTTCTAGTTCTCTGTGCCTCATTGTTTTCAAGCTTAAAATAATGCGGCTGAAAAAAAAAACTTAACACTAAACTGTTTTTTAAAACTTATTACCCTATGTTTTACTGCTGGTATATTTTTTGTGTCTTTTTTTTTTTTTTAATCAGTGCTTAATCGTACTTTCCAAATTTATTCCAACTTGTCTCCCAACTTCAAAAGCAGCTGTCTTTTAAAGCTGACAGATGTGGGGGAAGAGAAGATTTCCAATCACCCAAAGGGCTTTTCCAGCCCCCTCACCCTTTCTGATCTGCCTCCAGAACTCAGAATCACTGCTGCCAGGGGATGTCAGTGTTGATGAGTCTCTTCCTCCTCCCCGTGGAGTGCTAGGGTGGAAAAAGATTGAGGACCATCCGTCTAAGTCCTTCACAGAGAGTGTTCTCTGAGGGCAGAAGTGCTTGTCAGGCATAGGCATTAAGGAAAGCATCCCTTCAGGGGGATGTTGTCTTCTCAGCATCACTTTTACCTCCCACGACTCCTGTAGTAAGTGTGAGGACCGACATACAACAGCTTTCTTTATTTAATGGTCTGATTTAAAATTCTGTGTTACTGACATTGATTCTTTTTCACTCCACATTTTATGTCCTCTCTGTTCCTAAGCTGCCTTAAAGATTCCATATGTCATAATTCTTTTGTTGAAAGCAACAGAAATGGACTCTGGCTAACTTTAGCAAAAGGAAATTTATGGGACAGATATAGTAAGCTCAGAGAATGTATAGGAGCCTGAAGACCTGGGCTTGGGAGTGAACAGGTACCAATGCAGTGCTAGGAAAAAAGAGCAGGGAACACAGTACCGCTGTCCTTCAGCATCATGGGGATTGGTTCTAGGACCCCTGTGGGTACCAAAATCCAAGGACACTCAATCCTTATATGAAACAGCACGGTACAGTCGGTCCTCTACACCCACTACTGGAAAAACTGTGGATATAGAAGGCCAACTGTAATAGCAAGAGATTCTGACCAGGAGGCTGACTCGCAGTAGAGAACTCCAAGCAATTTCTGTCTCTATCATGTTGTTCCTGTTAGATTCCAGGGAGTGAACATCCTTTTGGCTTAGCAAGGCTCATAATACCCCCTAATGGGAAAAGGGAAAGAGGTTCTTCTAGTATTCATTGGGAAAAAGGTAATTCCCAGGAAAGATCCAGGAATTTTCTGTTGGGAAAGGCATGCAAACGCTGAGCAGATACTAAAAGGACAATCGTTCATGTGTGTTCATATGTGTATCTTTCTCCTAGTTAAGGCAAAGCTATTTCTAAGAATAGGCACCTAGTCCACATTTTCTGTGGACAAACGAGGTTAATTTCTCTACTTATCACTTCTTTTCTAAAAGCATGATTTATCTTCATTTATGATTCCGATTTCATCTAATAGCATTTTTCTTAGAAAAGTACAGGTGTACCCCCAATGAGAAAACTATGTAACCATGTTTAAAATCTGTTCTACATTAATAGTCAAGAGAGATTTAAAATGTTCAAAAGTAAGATGGGGCAAGCTTCCTTTAAAAATAGAAATTATTTGATAAGATAGCTCTTTTTTTTTATCACGCCTAAGGATATTACTGTCTACATTGATATGTAAGGTGGTCTCAAACTGTACGTAGCATAAAAGAACATGGCATGTGGGTAACATGTAATAGGAGTGTTCTGCAAAATTTCCAGATGGGGTCATACATTATCCCATGTCTAATACTTTCACAAAATGATAGCGTTTCTCACATGTTTTCTGATATACCTTTGATAGAAATAGCGTGGCATATTTTTCCCTCATTACCTCTGTTCACCTATTGGACTTTATGGTACTTTTTTCTCCCACTACTACAAACAATCTCCATGGAGTTTAGCTACTTTTTAAAAGGCTTCTGTGTTTTTATGGTACTCTATTAATTTCTTTGATCATTCAGTCCTTTTTCTTACCTTTGAGATAACTTCTTCTGTAAATACCGATCTATATTGTACTTGGCACAAATTCAGTCACATAGAAAACCCTATACAAGTGAATCTAACCACTAAGTAATTTCTGTCAGGATTCTGGACAGCCTTAAGATTGGAATTTGCTAACTATTGATATGAGTCTGATGAAAATGAGAATATGAATTCACCCAATACTAGATTCTTCAAGGACTGATTATTTGTTTGGTGGGGTTTTCAGGCCTTTTGCTTCTATCCTTTGACCACTTTCATTGATCAGACTCTTTGGGGGATGTAAAAAGAAGGTGAGATGAAATTCAAGCTGATTTGTTTTGTTGTTTAGCTACAGCTCTGGTTAGGGAGAATAAAAAAATGATATTTTGTTGAAGAGAGAAGATGAAATGTAGAAATTATTGGCTCGATTTAAACTAGGGGAATCACTTTGGAAGTTGTTGATTTATGCAACCCCTGCTTCTATTTGCATAGATAACTGAGTTAGCTTTATAAGAGTTTAGAGTTCCCTCACTCACAGATATTTTATTCATGGGTTATTGCCCTTAAAAACACTTAACTATGAAGGAAGTCCTCTAAAGGAAATTCAGCCTCTGAAATGAGGCTTACAACTATTACACTGAAGATCTGACAGGCACAACTTGCCTCCTTGGGTTTAATGATGATGTTGTTGCCTTGGTCACAATCTTTCTTTTGTTCATTTAAATGGCACAGGAACAAAAGCACCATTTGCCATAGTGGTTTGCACGTTAATAAATACAACATAAGGGGCTTCCCAGGTGGTACAGTGGTAAAGAATCCACTTGCCAATGCAAGAGTTAAGGGTTCAATCCCTGGGTCCAGAAGATCCCCTGGAGAAGGAAATGGCAACCTGCTCCAGTATTCCTGCCTGGAAAATTGAATGGACAGAGAAGCCTGGCAGGCAACAGTCCACTGGAGAGCAAAGAGTCAGCCATCACTGAGCACGCACGTATTCCTAAAACCAAATTACAAGGTTGTACTCTTCCTTAAGCTGCTAGCTCACTCTAATGTTTTTCCGTGGCAATGACAGATGCCCTGGTACCTATATAACCTCCAGAATAGAAGTTCAGTAAATGTAGTATCTATATAACTTTGGAAGCCTTGAAATCAGTGAAATTCATTTCTGTGATTCCTTAAAGTGAAAAATCAACGTTTTTGCAAACAATAACTTTCTAACATTTTACCTCATATCTTAAAAAAAAAAAAGACAGTTCAAACCGAGAAATATAAAGGCAAAGAAAAAAATAAAAACCACTTTTAATGAACCACACTACTGCACACTCTGATGAATAGGGAAGTCTCATCTTCTAGGTGCCTTTAATCCCCTATCCTGTCACTGCCCTGTTTGTCAAACAAAGCAAGCACCTGTTGAGATGGAAGCTCTGCTGGGGGTCTCCACAAGTTCCACGATCCAAATGATGGAACATCATGAGCTGCAACTGCACTGGCAGAACATTATCATAATAGCCCGACCTCCTGAGTTTTTCCTGATTACCTGGATCTTACCTCCCAAAGGGAAAATGACTTCAAAGACTGAACCTCTTGCCTGAGTTTTTCAAAGATTCAGCAACTTGAAGCTACAGATTCTCCTAGCTTGTTTTCAACATGCACAATAATGACAGAAAATGAGCTGAGTCCCCTTAAGAGTCCAGGAGGATGTGGAAGCAGCGCCCTCACCACTGGCCAAGTCTTTTTACACAGAGCTGCACACTGGCCTCTGTCATTTTAGGTACAAGAAGAGGAAGGCTACAGACTCCTTTGTATTTCCTTCACCAGTTTTTACTTTAACATATTTAAAAGGGAGCTGTAGCTTCCAAAGTCCATTTGGAAAGCCGAACAGATTAAAAAGAGTTTCAAAAGAGTGCTAGCCCAAATCCTGTTGAAACTTTTAATTAGTCTGATGTTATTTTTAGACTCTCTCAAAGCTCCATAATTGAGCCCTTTGCAGTTGTACAAACAAATAGAAACCTTGTAAGATCTTGAAATTCATGATAGTTTACTAATGAAGTCAGCTTGGAAAACTCGTCATTGAATATTGTAATTTGATTGCCATCTTATTCTGATTGGACCCTGGTTTTGCATTTAAATGAGTATATATTATTTGAAATGCAAAACAGCATGTTATCTGGGGTATTTTGCAGGAACAGACAAGATTAAAAACATCTAATGTTCCATTTTATAAAAACATTACAAAATGGAAGTGTAGAGCTGACTTTTAAAATTTATTAGTTACAGCTTACAATAATTGGACATTAATTAATCCTAAATTGCAAGACATTTCTGCGGAAATGCATATTACATCCTTCTCATCAGTACTTAGCAGATACATTAGTATATTATTTTTGTTTGGGATACTGAAGGCACGAAAGGCAATTTCTTCCTAAAGCAGTTGCTGCTACAGAATTGACTGTTGCTCATGTGAGTTTAACACAATAGATCACCAATTACTGATTTGCAACAACTGACCTTGAGTATCCAATTAAAAAAAAAAAAAAAAAAAAAGCTGCAGCCAGAGCTGAGGCAAGCTGAATGCATGAATTAGGTTATGTGTCGGCTTGTTCCAAGCTTTGATTTTTGTCCGCCTTTGTGTTTTTAGATGGCTTGGAAAGAAATTTTCTGATGCTGTAACCCTTTATTATTCTTCTCAACTGTGGCTTTTGTGTCTTACATAGAAAATTGTTTTCAATCACATCATCCAAAAAAGAAGATCTGTGTTTGAGAAGAGCATGGAGGTCTCTGGCAGCCATCTCTGTATTTGATTGTTTGGCTGTCAGAAGTTTCCACTACATCTATTCTCAGACACATGTAGTTTACTCATAACCTATTATGCTGATTTTTTTTCCTCCCTTCAAGATCTTGCTGACAAAAGACTGTCAAAATAGGACCTGGGATTTATGTTATCCAGGTCTTTGATATACTTTTTAATTATTTAGATATTATATAGGGTGAATTGTAATCTGTGAAAGAAAAACTCTGTGTGGAACTTAGACAAAGACATTCTTCCCCCTCTTTCATATTCCTGAGCTCAAATCTAGGGATGGAAGAACAAGAGTTCCTAGTGGCTTCAAGAGTAAGTAAGATGGCGGCAGTGACAGTGTCTACAACAGTGGTGGGAATGGCAGAGAAATGGCAGGACTCTACACTTGCGCTTTTGTCAGGCCGGGGCCACCATGAGCTAACTCAACCTCAGGTCAGCCCTAACGGGCAGTTCTAAGAGTCTTCACGAAATTTTCTACCATCTGTAAAGTGCACACAAGTGCCACTGTCGTATAATCCACTTGGAGAATTCTGCTGAAGTAATTTTGATTTCTGAGAGTCTAAGACTAGGGAAGTCTGCACTTAATCCATCACTTTCAACCCAGTGCCCAAAACGCAGGAGATACCAATTTCTTAAACTAGGAAAAGTCAAATTTTCTGAACTCAAATAAAGCTTAAAATCAAACTGTCCTGGTTTAAAGAAAAGATACTTAAATGTTGAGAGAAGATCTAAACGATCTTTCTATTAAATAGGGATCATGTCCTGGATCTGGACAGATGTGGGCTTGAGCAAGGTACTACATAGGCCCACATCTTACGAAACTTATTATAAGTGAATGAGAGCTGCCAGCTTCCTATGTGGCCCTAAATGCCCAACCAAGCAAAATGATATGAGAATTAACGTATTAGCTGGTCCATCAAAGTCTCTCCTAGTTTTTTTTTAACTGGAACAGAGGAAAATATCCTCTTTTCTCTGTTGGAAAAAGTGAGATTATGTGAACTCAGGTTTCCAGTTGCTATGACTCAAGCATCATCGATAAAGCTGACCAAAGAGAATATAATTGAAGTGAAAGAGAAGTATGGGCTAGGGATAAGGAGCCATGCTGAGTCAGGTGTTCCGGTTGTCCGAGAGTCACTGCTTTTCTTCCCCAGGCTTACTTATTTTTGCCAATAAATCCCTCATTGTAGCCTAAGCTTGTTTGAGTTGTATTTATCTCACTTGCAAGGAAGAACTATCCTCTCTAATACATAGAATTCATTTCTCCTTTCTCTCCCCTCTGTGGGAAAGAAGTGAAGGGAAGACTGGCCATACAGTATGAGTTTTCTCTGAACTAAATCCCCACCCAAAAGTAGAGGTAGAAGATAAATATGCTTAAGTGTCATCTCACTTGTCATATGTCAAATACAAAAGTGCTTTTCTGTTTTTCAGATTCAGCTGCATTCTTGATTTTAATTTCTTACTTATTTGAGGTTTTCCAGAGTATGCACTTGGGACATCTCAGGCTTCTAAGAAGAGACTGAAATGTTCAAATTGAGTAGTACTTGGCAACACAACTAGTTAAATGTGTATCTTGTCTCCTAAAAGAACACTTGAAGACTTCGGCACTGTCACAAGGGGTACGAAGGCAAAGGAAGAATCAAAGTTTATTATGAGTCTGCGTGATTAACAGTGTAGGGCAAGAAGCCAAAAATGGGATTTTGGTAAGAAGTAATCGAAAAAGTAATGGAATCAAAATGCAATGGTATCCTAAAAGTTATTGTTAAAAAGGATTTAAAAAGAAAGTGATAAACATGGTGCTAAAATTCAAATATTTAAGAGAAATACAATTTAAAAAAGGCTTGGCTTTGACAGCGGTGACATTATTAACCTTCAAAAGAGCTACTTTTGACATGTGAAGCAGATGAAAGTCAAACTGCAACCGACAAACAACAGACAGAAACAGAAGAGATAAATGGGAAGAGAAAAAAAAGGGGGACACACAGAAGAAAGAGTCAGAAAAAGGTTCTAGAGATGATGGGATAGAAAGGAACCAATGAGTCAGTGTATCAATTAGCTGACAGAGAAGGACAAACAAAAATAAAGAGAAGTAATAAGGCAATGATGTTCTAAAAAGGGAAACAAGGAACTAAGGGAACTTGAGTTGGGTTATCTAAAGTTCGCAAGTAGGTTAGGTCATCTAATGTGCCTGAGGAGGGCGAGGATGGAGTGTTGGGGAAGCTGAAGATCTGGAACATTTGGGGGACATATGCTGTGGCAGAGTCAATAAGAATCAACTGAATACTATCATCACTATATGAAACATCAGTTACTATAATGTATGTTTCTTTAGAAGTAATAAACTTTATGCCTTTAAATTTTTTTTTCCCACCAACTATTGACAGTCTAGGAACTTGGTCAAGGGAGATGGAAGACAGTGAAATGTAAGAATTCACTAACATGGATGACCATAGGGTTCAGGTTTGGTAGTAAGGCAAACGGAACAAGAAGGAGGCTGGCATCTTGGAATTAGAGATAGGGCTTGAGGAACTGGAGGTCACCAATTATTTATGTAACTACAAATAGGTTTTGAGCTCCTACGGTGTCCAAGTAGTGTGCAGAGGACCTGGGGTAACAATGATGAACAAGATGAGTTTCCCTTCTGGCAGCCACAGTTTAGTTAAAAAGATAGCTACATACAAAGGCAGATTCAGTAGAGGTGAGGAACTGGGAAATAAGGAAAGAAATGGTGGTCAGAGAGGAGAAGCTCCAAATTAGGTATGTATGGGAAAAAGCCTAAATAGTAAGCAGATTTTAGGTGTCCATTTTAATTGTATATACTGCATTTGTGTAGTTTGTATACGTGTCAAAAGAGAGTTGAGGGCAGGAGTGGAGGGAGGAGGGGCTTGGATTAGAAACCAACACTCTCTTTTTATTGTTGTTCTTGTTGTGACCACAAAAGGAATTGGCTCCAAGTCACTTTTGGCATTCTCATTCCTTCTACTCTAAACTGAATTATGATCAAATGTCAATTTCTTAATCCATAAATCTGGCTTGACATTTCATGTGCTTCTAATAGATGGTACTAGAAAAGTTATTTCTGACTTAAGCTCCATAAAGGAAATGAGGAAAAGGCAAAGAAGGCTTCAGGCTAATCTATAAAGTAATTTGAGTTCTGTGCCAGAAAACTCTTCCTCAATTCATCTCAGTAGGTGATCTGAAGAACTGTCACTTCTTTGTGACACACAGAGGTCTAAGACCATAAGTTCAAAATATAATTAACTACATTTCTGTGTCTTTAGAGCATCACTGGAGATTTCTGGAAAGTAAAACAGTTAAACCAGTTGCATGGCACCATGTAGCCAATACTCCTCATCACTGCTCACTGTACCATCTACACTTTTGTTCAATTTAAAAAAAAAAACCGAATTCAGGTGTATCAGTTTGGATGTGGACAATGTTTAAAGGCAAGCTAAGGTTGCAAATGCAAGTATCTACAAGGGTCAAGCAGTTGGTAGATGTGAGTGAAGCAGAAAAAGCAAAAGCTAGAGAATAAACACCACCAGCTTCCATGTTCAGCTGATGTTAGGTGGGGTGGGGACTGCAGCAAACTGGGTAAGTCTTGGGGCAGTTGCAAGTCAGTAATAGCCTATTATAACATGGGGAAATGTCAGCCCAGTGTTACCAGATCTTCCAACTTTTTCCACAGAGTCCAGAAAATAGAATTTTTACTTGCAAACTGACTTAAAAAGTTGGCTTCTAATTCAATTCAAAGTAAATTATAGGCTGAACTAAACCCACTTGTCAGTCTCATTAAACTTTTAAGTGGTTTGTATTCTCTGCTTAAGAATTCAGTTCCAACATGGATGTTTGGGAATTGCATGGCCATGGTCTAAAACCCTGATGCGCTCACTCAGGCTACCACAACCAATCTTGGATGAGCTGCATGGGAGGTAACCTGATGCAAGGGACAGTTTATTTTAAAATGTTGCTTCTGTTTCTCCTCTATTTAAGAAACTATCTCCATGTTGTGTATATAGGCTCTTAAGATACATAGATCAATTGTAGAATGGCTCTGTTCCAAACGTGTAACAAAGACAGGTAATTTCTGTGTTTATCACTACCACTCTGGAATTGTTTTCTCCTGTTGCCTTGGTTTCCATTCTGAAAATCAGAAGCATTGAACACTTCCTTCCTATTCATCCTCAGGGACAGAGTGGAAACTAACTTTTGAAAAGAAAGAAAAGCTTGTGTGCAAGTCACTACAAAGTCTGGTCCACTAATGCTCTTATCCTAAGAGTTAATTTAGCCCCTGGCCTCCAGGAAATAATAAAACATGGGCTCCTTAAGTCTGATTATCCTTCAAGTTCTAGTTCAGCCTCCTCATTTCTTTGAAAAATAAAACTGAGGAGTGAAAAGTCTTGGATGTTGTGTTGTTCAGTTGCTAAATCATGTATAACTATTTGCAATCCCATCAACTGCAGCACACCAGGATTCTCAGTTCTCCACTATCTCCTGGAGTTTGCCCAAGTTCATGTCCATTGAGTCAGTGATGCTATCCAACCATCTCATCCTCTGCCACCCTCTTCTGCTGCCTTCAGTCTTTCCCAGCATCAGGGTCTTTTCCAATGAGTCTGCTCTTCACATCAGGTGGCCAGATTATTGGAGCTTCAGCTGGTAGGTTATCAGATGTCAACTCCACAGACTCTCATATGTTATAAAATTAGTGCTGCAAAGCCTTCTGAAGTCAATGCACCTTAGGCAGAGTAGCACTCAGAGCCAGAATTCATTTAAGTCACAGCCTGATGGTGTTTCTACAGTATCCATGCACTACTCACAGGCTCCTCAGCCTAGAATAAGAAGCTGAAAATAATAGGAAAAATGAACACAAAAAGGTTTTAAAAATAGAAGCAGTGTGTTGGCTCTTTACTATTAAAATTTCAGAGGTAGGGTGGACTCCAAACACAATTTGATCAACCATTTCATTCCCTCCATCGTGGTGATCGTGATCATCTTTATCACCATCATAACAAATTGTTAAATTACATTTATATATGTGCTAGCTACTATTCTAAGTATTTCACAAATATTTACTCATATAAGTTTCACCACACTCCCATGAGATGGGTACTGTTATAACCGGATTTTATCCTTGAGAAAACTGAGGCACTGAAAGCTTAAACACCCCAAGTTTGCATTGTAGGGCCAGGATACAAACTCGGGCTCCTGATTTCAGAGCCCTTGCTCTTAGCCTCTGTACAAAGATTCAGATTGAAGTAGTCAAGGATAATCCTTAGGGATCAGGAGTTTTAAAAATATCTCTCAGGAAGATTGTGATATGCTCCCAAGGTGGAAAACTAGTGCTGTTAACAGGGGGTTAAGAGGTGAAACTGATGTAGAGTAGGCAATCTGAAGGTCCACAGCAAGGAACGCCACGTTGGAATTTAGGCCTAACTGCTGCTCTGCGATGCTTACATCCCAATGGAAAAGAGGAGTAAACACTCTCCACTGATGGAAGAAACTTCCGGATGGAACTGCTGAGCACTGCAGAACAAAATGACTGCCCCTGCAGGGATCCTTTGCCTGAAAAACTCAGATATTACAGCCACAGCATGTTTGCAGGGTGTCCATTACCTGGGTATTACAATTTTTATATTATGGCAGTCAGAGACTGATTATAATTAGGAAAGAGAGAAAAACTTCCCAAGGACATGGTGCTTCACTATAGATCCCCTGCCTCTAACTCTCGATGCAGAAATCTTTGCAAGAGTACTTTCATGGATCTCAATGACAACAATTAAGCTTGAAGAGCATGAGAAGACATTTTAATCAGAAGCTAATTAAGAACAATGGGGGCATATGTATCACTGATGTGTCTCGAGTACTCTGACTGATCTGGGAGATTATTCCATTAATATCTGGATGTAAACAGACACTGATATTTTCTCAGGATGAAGCAACTGCACTCTGAAGTTTCCACCTCCAAATCTGGCTTTTACTTATTAGATGACAAATAAAAATGAGCAACATTTACCTTTCTGGGGAAGATGTCAGGTGCTGATTCCACATTTTAGGACAGCATCAAGTGTAATACATGAAACAACGGTGGTCAAGAAACCAGTGCTAATCCTATTTAATTGTTGCTCCATTATAAAATAAGACTAAGAATATATCTGGCCATAAACACAGAAGGATAGATTCTTTGAGTAATAGAAATATAAAAAAAAGTAAAATAAAAAAGCCAAAGTAACCATCATAGTATTATGTGTAGGTTTTACCTTCTGTTAGTGTTGGTCACAATACAAACACAATATGGTATTTTCAGGGAGGAGGAAGTTCTCTTTGGCATACAGTCTCTGCTTCAATCAAGCAATCAGTTCCATAGTGTCTCCCCTTACCAAAACAATTGGGTTGTTTCCCTCTACATTAGCTTGGCATTTTTGAGTCCATGCTCTCTCAGGAACCATGCTTGCTAATCGATGGTGCTTGCTTTGTGACCCGTTTCCTTGGTCATGCTTCTCAAAGAGTCTGTCCAGGAAACTTCATTCTAACCTTGTTTACACTGCTGGTAACAGATAAGAGAAATCCTCATTATGTAAGGAGTGAATTTTGCATATGGAGAATTCTACCATATGACTGCTGACCGACTTCCCAGCATTTTCTTCCGGTCCCTTTTCAAGTGAGCATTGAAATACGCGTCAGGCAATCTGGGTTGTAATCTCACTGGTGCCAATGTCTACCACTGCAAGTTATTTAAACTCCTCTGAGCTTCACTTTTCTTGCTTCACCAAACAAAACACAGATGAGATGATTTCAGCTTCTTCCAAAATTAAAGGTGTTTGGATGCTGTTTAGTTTTCCTTCTGGCTTTCCTGTCTCCTCTTTAGTCACTGTCATACTCATTTTGGTTTCCATGTTTTACCAGGTCTTTTTGTTCAAGGAGTAATTTTTTTTTCTCATATTTCTTGATGTATTAATATTCTACCTCTTCTTTTAAGAAATTTATTTATGTGCTGGTTACAGTATTTTCTTCTTAACACTAGATTTTTTTTTTTTAATTTATGGCCCTGCTGGGTTTCGTTGTGGTTCTCAGGCTCCTCATTGTGGTGCACGGGCTCCACGTTCTGGTACACGGGCTCTTCATTGTGGTGTACGGGCTCCTGTTGCAGTGAGTGGGCTTTTTCTAGTTGCGGTGAGCAGGGGCTACCTTCTAGTTCCAGTGGGCAAGCGTCTCATCGCCGTGGCTTCTCCTGCTGTAGAGCACAGGCTCTAGGGCACACGCGCTTCAGTAGCTGCAGCTCGCAGGCCCCAGAGCACAGGCTCAGCAGTTGTGGTGCACGGGCTTAGCTGTCCTGCAGCAGGTGAAATCTTAGTTCCCAGACAAGAAACAGAACCCGTGTTCCCTGCACTGGCAGGTGGATTCTCAACCACTGACGACCAGGGAAGTCTCGATATTCTACCTATTCTTTAAAGTTCTTCTCAAGTCCCAATTCCTTCAAAGAATTTTTCCAACGTGTGTGCATGTGTGTATGTGTAAAGGCAGGTGGGCAGGGCAGCTATTTGTTGGGCCATGGTTATAAAGATGAATTAGAGATATGTGATTCTTTCATGGAATTGAACTGAATGAGATAATAGCGTCACTGGTAAATCCTATTAATAATTCTTGGGAAATAACAGAATCTAGGTAATAAAATAAAGTCTCACTTTCTTTTCCTTTGCGCTCATTCTAGTTTCTCTTGCTCATAGAGTGCATCATGCAAAGGCCCTGCACTTGGCACTTCAGATCAAGTTTCTAGTATGAAATGGCTGCATCCATCACTTCTGCTCATGGACCATGACACCTCCATTCAAGATGGTAGAGGCAGACTATGTGCAGATACTGCTCCTGGCACTTCAATCTGGAGTGCTATGGGCAGCACAGCTATGACTGACCAGTAAGAATTCTGCCTCCTCCCCACTGACAAGAACCCTATGAAAGAGCCTTGCTGAAGGCCTTTTGGGGAGAGCAAGTACTCCAAAGTATAAGCTTGCACCTCTCTATTCTTGATTAAAGAAAAAAGCCATCCTTTGCTTCTGAATTGAATTCTATTGATTTGAGTGACAATAGGCAGAAGGACCCTTGTTTAGGACCAACTCAGGAGGGGAAGTAACAAAATTCTGGTGACCCAGATGGGATAGATCATGGCCTTTTCCATCTGCACCTACCCACTAGGGCTCTTGACTCATCCCAACTCGAGATAGGATGGCAGAGGCTTTGGGAGGTTTACATGAGGATGTCCGACTCTGGTCTTTGAGTTCACTCTGATGGGGCAGAAGGGTGGCAGCCTTTGGCCAAGTCCAGAGCAACTTGGACCAGCAACCTGATATCCAAGTGGTACAGCATAGCCCCCAGAGTATCCTCTTGAATGGACCATACTGTGGCATCACTGAGGATCAGAGACTGAATCTCATGTGTGCCTGCCTGCTGCATCTGGCTGGTCTTCCCAAGGTGCCAGACACCTGGGGATGGTGAGAACCTGTGGATAAGAGAGAGCTGCAGCAGTCTTGCCCACTGTTTCACCAGTAGCCCTGTCCTCTTGATTCCTGTGCAAGGCAGCAGTGGCTACACCCAGGGCTTTATAGTTCTCACCAATGCCCAGGAGTCAACAGTAGCATTCTCCATACACCCTTTCAGTTTGGTAAAGAAAAGTAGCCAACCTCGTGAGCCAAGAGGAGAGGCTGGGAAAAGGCTCAGGTAATGAGGACTGCTTAACAAGATGGAATGAGGATACACAATCTGAGTTCAAGAAAAGGCACAAGGGATGCCTGAGTGTGAAAAAGTCCCGAGGTAGGTATGCAACCAGTAACTTGACCTCTTCTAGTTAGTGCTGGGGAACCCTGTGAGCCACTCACAAGATCAGGAACCCCATTATTGGGAAGCCCTGGGAGCTACTGGCAAGAACAGGAAACACCCACCACGCAACCTCTCCTCCTCACACTGCTTATGAGATGAACCTTGGGTGATTCTTTACTGATTGAGATTCCACAGGCTCTCCTCCCAGTAGCCTCACAGGATACCAGCTGCCTCAGCGATCTGTTGAGTACCCCATGGGAATCCTTTCTGATTTCAAGCCTTCACTTTGTGTGAACTCTGAAAACTCCTTTTCAGCTGAAAGGAGGAAGAAAACCGCTGTCTCAGACAGACAGGATACTCCCCAACAGACCAAACCAGTCAGGGATTAATGCTGCTAAGCTGCTTTGGCTAGCTGTGGCCCCGTCTAATCTCTCATGAGACATTCTCACTGGGGAGGGATTGACACTCTCAAGCAAATTCAAACTACAAGGGGAACCCCACTTATATTAGGTGTACTATTCAGATACCTCCTACTGTGGTCTGTTGAGGAATCCAACTAAGAGTTTGGTGCTGGTTCCAAATCTCCTGAACCAGACAATCTTATTTGGGTCAAATCTTTTGGCATTTGCATGTCAACAAATCACTCCCTCGATAGTTGGAAACAAATTCATAATAGAACATCTAAGAGAGAGAGAAACAAATGTCCACTAAAACTGAAGGATTGACTACTAGGGTACATCCTGAAGAACTTGAAGATTTTTGGTTATTACTCCCTGACCCCAAAACATGTAATCTTGAGTAATACAGCCTGGCCCCAGGACTGCTAGGAGATGGGGAAAGGTGGCCTGTCCATGGGTCTCTAAATTACAACACCATTTTATAATTGGACCTGCTATGTCAGAGACAAAAGAAATGGGATGAAATTCCCCAAGTCTAGTTTGTTACGGTCTTATATCAGAACAAAGAACTTCAAAAGGGATGTGGGCTCTTCTCCACTGAGGAAATACCAAAAGAGACTAAAATCTTCCTACCAGTCCCTTGACCCTCCCCGTGAGGACATTCTTGATCTCTTCCCTAACCCTCTCATCCTACCCTCTTCCCACCCTTCCCGCTTCCTTCTTATGTCACAATTTGGGCCACATGTCCAAGGGGCTCCCTCCATAATAAGCCCTCTCCCCTAGAACCCAGTCTAGCAAGTCCACAAAGTGATACTAATTACCAGTCAGGGTCCACAACCCTCTAGGAAAAGTACTCCTTTTGAGGCAGGTCCCTGATGGAGAAGCAGGGCTCATTCAGGTATACATCCCATTGACCACTTCTGATCTGTATAACTGGACAAGTCCCAGTGAGGGATTGAGGGAGGAGCCAGAGACGTTTCTGAATCTGAGTGGGAGAATCTTTCAGATCCATGACCCCACCTGGGCTGACATCTAGAGCCTCCTCAAAGAATTCCTAAGAAGGAGAGAAAACTCGATGGTATTTTCAAAAGCATGAGATGAAGCAGACACAGAGAACAGAAACAATGCAGGTCATGCTATTTTCAGACTGAGGAATCAAGAGGTCCCAGTTAGCAAACCTAACTGGGACCACGGAGACAATGGAGAAAGGGGGTGAAAGATGCATTATAAAAATATGATCCTGAGATCCTAAAAAGAATCCAGGTGGAAGGAGAGAAACTTGTCAATTGGAACAAGATAAAGGAAATCAATCACGAGCCAACAGAAACCCTTCGGCATTCCTAGAGTGCCTCGGGGAATGCCTCTGAATCTATACTTCCGCTGACCCTGAGTCCTTGCAACGGAATGCAATCCTGAGATCATATTTTATTTCACACACTGCCCCTGACATTAGGCATAAACTTCAGAACCTGGAAATAGAACCAGATAACCCCTACTTCTTGCCTAGCCAAGGCTGCCTACCAGGTATTTAATAATGATGATATACAGAAAGAAAAGTCAGAAGATAAAAAGTCTGGAGGCCAGCTCACATACCAGTAGCCCTCCAATGTCAGCTGGTTGGCATGGGAATCTGGATGAACCACCTACTGAGATTCGATTCCAGTGAGTGACCCCCAGTCTCCAGCAAGAGCTAGTAAGCCAAGGAAACTGGAACCCAAACAGGGCACCATATGTAAACAAGGAGGACCTGGAAAAGAGAATGCTTTTGTCACCTTCAAAGGGGACAGAAATGGCAAATCCTGGCCACCGCTCTTGAAGGTAGATGGTCCAAATGTAGAATGAAGGGGCCAAGGGCTCCTAACCTGGAACTCCAAATGACCCCTAAAGAGCCTCAGCTGACACTGGACACAGGAGTAAAGCCTGTTGAATTCTCAGTTGACACCAGTGCCATTTACTCCATTCTGAATACTAAATCCTGGAGAAATATCAATAACCTCAGATATGCAGATGACACCACCCTTATGGCAGAAAGTGAAGAAGAACTAAAGAGCCTCTTGATGAAGGTGAAAGAGGAGAGTGAAAAAGTTGGCTTAAAGCTCAACGTTCAGAAAATTAAGATCATGGCATCTGGTCCCATCACTTCATGGGAAATAGATGGGGAAACAGTGGAAACAGTGGCTGACTTTATTTTTTGGGGCTCCAGAATCACTGCTGATGGTGACTGCAGCCATGAAATTAAAAGACGCTTACTCCTTGGAAGGAAGGTTATGGCCAACCTAGATAGCATATTTAAAAGCAGAGACATTACTTTGCCAACAAAAGTCCATCTAGTCAAGGCTATGGTTTTTCCAGTGGTCATGTATGGATGTGAGAGTTGGACGGTGAAGAAAGCTGAGCACTGCAGAATTGATGCTTTTGAACTGTGGTGTTGGAGAAGACTCCTGAGAGTCCCTTGGACTGCAAGGAGATCCAATCAATCCATCCTAAAAGAGATCAATCCTGGGTGTTCATTGGAAGGTCTGATGTTGAAGCTGAAACTCCAATACTTTGGCCACCTCATGCGAAGGGTTGATTCATTGGAAAAGACCCTAATGCTGGGTAGGATTGGGGGTGGGAGGAGAAGGGGACGACAGAGGATGAGATGGTTGGATGGCATCACCGACTCGATGGACATGGGTTTGGGTAGAATCCGGGAGTTGGTGATGGACAGAGAGGCCTGGCGTGCTGCAATTCATGGGGTCGCAAAGAGTCAGACACAATTGAGCGACTGAACTGAACTGAGTACTAAATCAAGCAAACTCAGTCACAGGGGTTGTAACATTATGGGGCTATCAGGGAAATCCCAAGAACAGGCATTCACAGAGCCATCGGAATGTAAACTGGATAGATGCATTCTTATATGCCCCCCAAGGCCCTATATCCCTGCCAGGAAGAGAGAAATCAGGGGCTACTATTCACCTAATGGGAGGCTAATTAGAGACTGGTGTCCCTTTAGACAAAGGGCACAGTATGACAATGCTAACGTCTGAGGACAAAGCTCCCAGACAGAGAAAGTCAATCTCTCTGGAGTAAATCCCAAGGTCTGGGCCCAAGACAGGTAGAATGAGCTGCAGGCACCAGGCCTGTGTTAGTCCATCTAAACCTGGACATACGTGACCCAAAGGAAAGCAGTACCCTCTCCACTGAGAGGTCTTATTGGGCACTGCTCTGTTATACAAGACCTAATTGGCCAGGGACTTATTAGAAGATGTCAATCAGTCTGTAACACTCCCATTCTTCCTGTTAAGAAAACCCAATTGGGAACACCAGATGGTACGGAGCTCTAGGCAGTCAATGAAGCCACTGAGGATATAGACCCAGTAGTATCTAATCCCTACACTCTGCTGGCCACTTTACTGTCCACCAGGACCTGGTTTTCTGTATTAGCAACTGGAGTCACAGGAAATTTTTGCTTTTGAGTGGCAGGACCCAAACACACAATAAAAACAATACAGGGATTTCCTTGGTGTCCTAGGGGTTACAACTCCGCGTTCCTATTCCAGGGGACTCAGGTTTGATCCCTGGTCAGGGAACTAGATCCTGCATGCCTTAACTAAGACCTCCGCAGCCAATAAAAAATGAAAAATAGTACGGCTGCTCCAAGGGTTCAAAAATTCCCCCACCATCTTTGGGGAAACTTTCGCTAAAGACCTAAAAGATCTGTATTTGGAGAAGGGAATCTAGAATATAGACAACATTCTGAAAGCCAGTTCTAACATATAGAGACCTCTAAAAAAATTGCTAACCACCCTGAACAACCTAGTCAATACAGGATAAAAGGTGTCCAAGACAAGGCTTTATTCTCACAGGTCAGAAAAGCCTATCCCAGGAAAGAAGCCTATTTGTAGCTCTGCCCCTCCTAAAACTGTAAGACAGTTTAAAGGTTCCCTGGGGATAACCAGATTTTGCAGCATCTGGGTCTCTACCTATGGTCTAATACGTAAGCCTCTATATGAAAAGTCAAAGGAAAAGATAATAATTCTTTTATAGAATTGAGAATACAAAGGATTCTTTCAAGAACTGATCAACCAACTACTTTATGCCCCTGTTCTGGCTCTCCTAGATTTAGCTAAACTTTTTGACCTACACATTCATGACAGAAGGGGAACTACCCTTAGGGTATTCGCACAAAAACTGGGACCCCTTGCTGGAGTGGTTGCTTATTTCTCCAATTATATCTAACTGCTAAGGGATGGCTTCCTCGCCTACGGGCAGTAGCAGCTACTTAACAACTCTACTTAAGGCTGAAAAGTTAATGCTTGGTCAGCCAATCACTATATGGCCTCCATATCAGGTTCAGGCTTCACTAAAGCTCTAAGGGAACACAATGGCTATACTCCAGAATTTGATTCAAGTTCAGTCTATGCTTTTAGACAACCCGGTGACAACCATAAACCTGTCACCCACTAAATCCTCTCACCCTGCTACCCACAGAAACAGGACCCCTGGAGAATCACTGTATAGAAATCATAGACACGATCTATTCCTGTCACCCTAGCCTAGGAAGTGAGCCTCTCCCAAACAGCGAAGAGCAATGACTCACAGATGGAAGGAAGTAGCTTTATGAGAGAGAAACAAACAAACAAACAAAAAACATTTTGGAGTAATATGTAGTGACCTTCCAGAGTCAAGTCACAGAAGCAAGAAGTCTACCCTGGGAACTTTTGCACAAAAGGTAGAGTTGAGAGCCCTCACCTGAACCCTGGAGTCAGGCCAGGGAGAATCTTAAATATTTACATAGATTCCTGGTATGCTTGTACATACCATCCAACACATACATGAGAATATTTACAAGGAAAGAAGTATGCTTACTGCAGAGAATAAACAAGTAAAACATGGCTTAAACATATTAAAGATCTTCAAAGCATAGCTTCCAAAAAAGTAGCAGAGATTCACCACAGGGCTCACCAAAAAGAGGAGGCAGAGGTGACAAAGGGAAATAACAAGGCAGATGCAACTGCCAAACGGGCGGCCCCAGTAACTTGGCAACTATCCCTCAGACCTTAAAGACAGAGCCATCCAATCGCTCTCCCATCTACACAAAGGAAGAATTAGACAAAGCGTGAAGATGGAGCTTCGACAGACATCTAGGAGGCCATGTGTGGCTAGTTAACAAACATGGGCGATACTTCTTTTCCCAAACTGCAGCTTGTCAAGCCTTCAGAGAGGCTCATCAAGGAACTCACTATAAGAGGGAAGCTCTAGTGAATTGGCTAGTTGAGGTCATGGTAACTCCTCGCATGAAAAGTGTAGTCAGCTGGATAGTTGAGACAGGCCTCATCTGCACTATGAACAATCCCAACATCAGATCCCCCCCAAGAGGCCCCAGGTAAGATCTATGCAACCAGAGGGACACATGCTGGAGAAAACTGGCAGATTTTCACTGTCATGCCAAGAGTATTGGGCAATTTCCAATATCTCTTGGTGCTAGTAGACTTATTTTTCTAGGTGGACTGAAGTATTCCCTGCTAGGACTGAAATGGTCACTGCAGTGGCTAAGACATTACCTAGAGAAAAAATCCCCAGGTTTTGGCTCCCAGGATTTCTATAAAGTCATAATGGTCCAGCAGTTTGGACCTTAAAGATAACGGTGATAACGAGTGCCCTGGGCATAAAATGGAGCTACCATTCAGCCTGGAGACCCCCAACTGACAGGGAAAGTAGAGAGATCCAATCAGACCTTGAAACCAGCCTTAGTCGGCTAAAGAAAACTGGACTAAGTTAGTTCTGGCTGCCCTACTTTCGCAGCAGTTAGTTCCAAGGGGTAAGTTAGGGTAAGTTAAAGTTAAGTGCATTTGAACTCGTGTATGGTAGACCCATTTCCCAACCTGAGACAGGACACCTTAGGCCCCCTGAAATGAAACAACTCAAGTATGCCTTCCAGGTAGCAGAAACCATGAAATCTCTCACACCATAATGGTAAATGAGTGCTGCCAGCACCCACCCACCAAGCCTTTCACCTCTTCTGGCCAGACACTGGGTGAATCTGAAAACCTGGAAAACCAGCAGCCCTCAAGGTCAGCTCACTCCTAAATGGAATGGGCCTGCCTTGGTGATTCTAACCACACATTCAGTCCTGAAGCTGCAGGGATCACTCTGGGGACATCACACTTGAGTGACGAGGGTCCCAAAGCCCCAACCTCCAGAGAGACAACATGAGGCAATAAACCCATTGACTACTCATGTGAACCCCTCTCTGACCTGAAGTTTTTATCTGTCAAAAAACAACACAAGGGAGACCTGGGATATTCAACCACGACACTGAGCCTCACAATCAGGGCACACTTGTGCCTACAGGCAAAAGATTTTTTAGGAAAAATGTGACATGTGACCACAATTCTCTTGCTAATACCCTATATCTTAAATATATCTTGGCATCCTTTGTCTCCAAAAGGTGGTCACCCAGGGATACAAATGGTCAGGGGTGAGGCCTGGTCACAATCACACAAACGTAAAGGCAGCTGGGGAGAAGCTCTGTTCATTCACCCAGGGTTATGATGACACCTCAAATTAGCAGGAAGTAATTACAGAAGACGAGAGGAGGAACAAGGAGCAGGACAAAAGACAGAGGAGGGATTTGTCACTGGCAAAGCCCATTAACAATTCCTGGGGAATAAAATTAGAATCTGGATAATAAAGTCTAACCTTTTGCTTTTCCTTTATGCTTCATTTGGTGTCACTTGCTCACAGGTTACTGCAGGCAGCGGCCTTGCACCTGCCTGTTCGGACCAGTGTTTCTCCTGATAAATGGCTGTGCCTAGAATCTCAGTTTTGGGGGTCTATGAGCAGAAGCTCTGCACTCCTGACACCTTAATTCAAGATGGAGGTGGAGTCGCTGCACCAAGCACTGAGATCTGAAGCCATGAGCAGTGTGCACCTACGCACAACCCGTGAGAACTCAACTCTCTCCCTGCGGACAAAAACCAAATAAAGCAGCCCCGCAGGCCATGGTCTTTTAGGGAGAGCATGTACTCTGCAGTGCAACTTTGCAAATCTCCATTCTTTGATTAAAGAATAAAGCGTTCCCTTTGCTTCTGAACCAAATGCAGTCTCCTATTGGCACAAATGGCACCAGGCAGAGAGACCCTTGCTGGGGACCGATCTGGGAGAGTCAGTAAACAATAGTACCTCCACTTATTCATTTGAAAAAGTTGAGGCTCAGACAAGTTAAATAAATTGCCCAAGGCCACAGAGTTAGCACAAAGTTAGCCTGGTGTGCTGTGTAGTCCATGGGGTCGCAAAGAGTTGGAGATGACTGGGTGACTTAACAACAGAGTTAGCAAAGAGCAGAATTCAGGTCTTTCAGACTGCAAAATCTTTTCTTAACCATCCTGCTATTATGTAGCTTACTATGTAGCCAGCTGTTGTGCCATGCTGAGTCCTGTCTGACTCTTTGCGGCCATATGGACTGGTAGCCCTCCAGGCTCCTCTGTCCATGGCATTTTCCAGGCAAGAATACTTGAGTGGGTTGCCATTTCCTACGCCAGGGGGTCTTCCTTACCCCAGGATTGAACCCACGTCTCTTGCATCTCCTGCACTGGCAGGTAATTCTTTACCACTGAACCACCTGGGAAGCCCACACAGCCGGCACACCATGGCAAAGATGTGGCAAGTGCTCACACTTCCCATTCCTATGGCATGATGAACATTAGTCCCCAAGTTACTTCCTTCTGAGTCTGGCAAAGGAAGATAATCACTGGCTACACAGTTTCCCAGCCATTTACTTCCAGTTGGTAGGAAATGGCACTTGAGATGAAACTTTCAGTATTTGCTATCTTAACCGATTTCTGTTCCAGAACATGATGGAATAATTCACTGAGAATTAACTATGTTTCATTTTATTGTTATTTAACTATTTCTGTTGTAGGATACATCTTATCTTTCAACAACCTTTAATTTCCACATGAACAGAGACACAATGTCTTTTATTAATATAAACTCCATCTTACCTAAATTATTGACATGGATTATGTGTGCTCAGTAAGCACTTTGCAGGAGGCACAGTGAAGAGAAGTGAAGGCGTGAACGCACTCATACTGTTTACATAGTGTAAATAATGCCTGAAGGAAAGTTTTCCTTCCTGTGACCCATGTCCCCAATACCTGAGGTAGGGAAACATTAGATTTTTTTTCCCTGTCCTTTGAGCACTATAACAGCATGGAGGGATATAGTTCCAGGATTTTTGGAGAGAAGAGAAAGACTTTGTCCTCTAACTAGTTAGATGAAAACTGCTGCTCATTATTCAATAATCCTAGGAATTCTGCATTGATAGATGAAGAGAAGCCTTTCCTGCTACCATCTCCTCCCCTACAGCAGATTGGATTAAATTCCCCTTCCTGGTTTTCCCATGCTCCCCAGTAAATACTGAGCATCTCCCCTGCCTTGTTATCTTTGCCCTCTCTGAACATCCAGGAGTCTCTGACACATAGGACACTTCAATAAATATCTGCTGCATAAATGAATGTATATTGCTGTGACTTCAGAGGCTTTAGGTATGGGCTGGGATAATAGGCCTCCCACTTGATTATTAACATTGTGAATTCCTTAATTATTTAAAAAAAAAAAAGCACTTTTCTTTCTACAGTAAGAGATAAAAGGTAAATATAAAGGTTTCTGTCGGGGCAACATTTTGTGTGGACACAATTACACAAACATAAATGACTCAAACTCATGTTAGAAATGAGAAGGAAGATACAGGGTGGCACCAGAAATATGGAATGAGGGAGTCTGGAAGTAGGGGATAGGGACTGAATTAGTGGGTTAGAGACCCTGGAGACTATAAGAATGGCTGATAGTTATTAAGCTCTTACTGTGTGTCAGCATTATTCCAAGCAATATTTCCTGGATTAACTTTCCATAGCTTTATGGATTAACTAATATTATAATCTCTACTTTATAGAGGATGAGCTTGAAGCATAAAAGATTGAACAATGTAACCAAAATCACAAAGCTAGGAAATCTTCAAGTAAGGTTTGGAATCCAAGTAGCTTACCTCCAGCCCATGCCCTTGACCTCTGCACTCTCCTCTCTCTGTAGAAAATAAGCTTTTGCCTTCTTTCCCATTCTAGAGCCAGCCCTTAAATGATTCCATCTGATAAATTCAAGGTTTCTATTCCTAATATAATACGAAGGCAAGATCTACTTACAATTGTTCTCTTACAGTTGTTCCTAATTTTATTCTATTTGTGTTTACTTGGAATGCCTGGGGGATTTAATAAAGGTATTCCAATACATGTGCACAATCCTGAAAAAAAAAATCAATAGATGGAATGAAAATGAAGTGAGATGTAAGCAAAAGTTCTGTATTGAAATCATATCATTCACTGGAGACTACCACTCTGCTTCTGTGGGGAAGTAAGCAGCCCTGTGCTTCTGTGCGTTTAAGACGTCCTAGCCTAGAAAGCTGTTCTAATCAACTAGTAGCTGCAAGCTAGATTACTGAACTTTGTGTTACAAGCCATGGTGGATGCAATGCTGACACACCATGGTTTTCATCTGATGATCTCAATCTGCTTAGAGTATAATAGCGTCTCTCAACCTTTACCATCTTAAGCACCACTCAGAGATTGAATCATCACAGGGAGGCCAAATGGAATGCATGCAATGGGTCGTATAATGGGATGGTTGTTTTGTTATATAATGTAACAATCATTCCAAATAAAAAATGCTGGGTGTCTAAGGAGTATATTTACGCTGGAGCAAATCTGTGGGCTGGTGTCACTGCAGGACAAGCAGAATAGGCAACTATGGGATCTAGCCATGCAATATTATTTAAGGCCTTTAATCCTACTGTAAGAAACTCTCTCCCTGTAACAGACATTTATTCTGCCAACAACAATTCATTGAGTTCTTGTTATGGGTCAGACATCTGCAGTCGAGGTACAGAGTCATGTTTGAGCTAATACATAATTATGATAATGTGTGATGAGATCTGTAATAGGAAGGAGGTGCTGTCCGTCCCAGGAACTCAGCACAGAATATGAGTTCTTTACCTTCTGTGTGCAGCTAGCTTCATCTTCCTCCTCTTCTCCCAATTTGACTTAGTTCTAGACACACTGGAATTCTGGAAATGTCATTAAAAGGCCACTGTTTTTCACAATATCATGGTGTCTACAGCTGTTACTTCTGCTTTAAATGACACTCTTCATCTTCTCTGCCTGCTGAACTTTTACTTACCTTTTAAGGTTTAGTTCAAATGCAAACTCCCTATTGAAGCCTTCCCTTATTTCTCCATCTTTCTCATTCTTCCATCCTTCAGTCAACCTTTCCTTCTATCAACTCCAGAGCATTTTGTTTTTACTTCTTTTATGACATTTATTATTCGACATATATTCTATTTTAGCAATTTATAGACATTTTGATTTTATTCTTATTGGTTTACAAACTCTTTAGGTCAGAAAACATGCATTTCTTCCCCTCTAAAACTTACTATTGGAAACTGCATATTGTTCAAAATGCTTTTTGATTAGAAAAGGTAATTTGCTTAAAAACTATTATCAAATTTATATGTTAACTAATTTAATTTTCAGAATCATCCTGCAAGATAAATTTTTTTCTGGCTTCATTCACTTTATTTTTCTCATATAAAACTAGGTGGTGGCTACCAGCTAGAGCCTGGGCTATCTGCATGGAAAGTCTGGTGTGGGTCTTTATAAGATGGTCAGTGAACTCCTGATATGGAGACTTGGGGAACACTTTATAATGAGATCAGGGGTGAACTGCCTGTAGATCTTGGAAATGGCATCAAAAGTGGCTTCGGTAAAGTTGCCCAGGATGGTGGTGCAGCCCTCAGGAGAAGTATAGCAGTTGTCAATTCCGCCCATCAGCAGTAGCTTCTTGGGCACAGGGGCTGAGACGATGCCAGTGCCCCTGGGGGAGGGATGAGAGGCACCAGCACACAGCCACAGTGGGCAGTCACCTTGCAGGGGATGGTATGGGGTTTGCTGATCTTGTTATCACAGGAGCCTCGTCCAATAGAGTCAATGGAAAGCTTGGCCAGGGTGATGGCCCCACAGATGGCACTGACTACCTCCTTAGAGCACTTGACACCCAAAGCAATATGTCTGTCACAATCCCCAGTGGGGACAAATGCCTTCAACCTGGTTTGCTAGCCAGCATGGGTCTGCTCCTGCACAGCCATAATCTTCAAATGCTGGGAAAGATTGAGTTCAGGAGGAGAAGGGGATGACAGAGGATGAGATGATTGGATGGCATCACCGACTCAATGGACATGAGTTTGAGCAAACTCCGGGAGATGGTGAAGGACAGGGAAGCCTGGAGTTCTG
Organism: Giraffa tippelskirchi; assembly: GCF_054371585.1. Taxonomy (NCBI): domain Eukaryota; kingdom Metazoa; phylum Chordata; class Mammalia; order Artiodactyla; family Giraffidae; genus Giraffa; species Giraffa tippelskirchi. The sequence goes on along the minus strand of NC_137286.1, from coordinate 31,692,223 downwards.
CAGTCCATGGGGTCATAAAGAGTTGGACACAACTGAGTGACTGAACAACAATCTTCAAAACTCTGGCCTTGAGGGATGCCCCCAGGAAAAAGTCAGTAATTCCTTGATGAGTAAAGAGATAGATCTCCAAAGACGCGATCTCATGTCCTTAACCAGGCGGCTCAGCTTGGTAAGAGGGAGCCACTCCTTGTCCTTGCCTCCAAAAGCTCTCCAGCTGAAACCTAGGTCCCAGATGCCACTACAGAGGCCTCCACAGAAGCTATTGTGGCCTCCCATTCCAGGCCTCCCAGGGCCTCGAGCCCTCCTGCAGCACCAGCATCATCTACCATTTTGTATCTTTATGGAGAAAAGCAAGAGAACTATCACATCATTTTAAAAATGAAGAAGCTAAATGGGTTAAATGAGTTGCTCAAAGCCACACAGATCAGAAATGATGACCTGATCTGGTTTTAATGGTCATTTTTATTCACCAGCCTACAAAGAATAAATGAGACTGGTTGTGTAGCTGCACCTTCATTTTTATATCCTTGCTACTCAAAATGTGATTGACAGATGATCAGTCAGAATGGCATCACGTGGAAGACTGTAAGAATGCAAAGTCTTAGGCCCATCTTACACCTAAGAAATCAGAACTTACATTATGAGCACTCACCTCAAATATTCTTACAGACATTAAAGATTCAGAAGCACCAATCACTTTCAGTTTTAATCCTAGGTTCATTATGGTTTCTGTTTTTTTCAAAACTTCCTAGTTTATACAATTTACCTCAGACACACAGAAAATTGATGCTAATTATGACATGTAACTGATAAGCAGATGAAAGCCTACAATTTAGGGTTTGGGCATATCCATCCCAGAAGAATAGTAGAACCTTCCCTAACTTTCTTCTTTTCTTGTTTTTCCATCTCCTCCAATCATTCTTTGAAAGAAGAGGGTTGGTTAAAAGTCTGAGTGATTCACAGATGTGAAAATATTTTGAGTGCCTCTCATTAGGATTCTTAGATTGTAAGGAATAAAGTATGACTCAAGTTAGTGACAAAGAGGGGCAGCTTAAGAACATATTTGGAGTCATTTAAGTAGTGGGCTAAGTACATGATTGTAATAAACACAGTCCTCGTGGAAGTGCTTCTGAACTCCATGTCCTTTACAGATCTCAGGAGCAGGGCCTTGGGGGTCTTCTCTTAGTGATCCACCATTAACGAAGTTTAGCCACTCCATCTCCTCTCTCCCCATTACTAAAGTTACCATTGTCTGTTCCCGTGTCATGCCTTTAAACCCAACTCTGACCTTGATCAAAACACCAGCTTTCAAAGTGTTATCACTCACTCATGGTGGTGGTTCTGTTTCTAAGTAAAGTGACTGAGATGGGCTGTTCTATTCATTCAGTATCTATTTTCTAGCATGGTTAGAACTTGGCAGAGGCTGAACTAGAGTGAATATTAAAGATTATGCTGATTATACTATTATTATCAGATTATGATGCTGCATACATTTGCAGGGAAAGTATTTTTAAAAGCATTTTTAAAAAAGAGCGAGTGAGAAAACTGGGTAAAAGGTGGGAGGAAATTTCTAAAAAGATCATTTCTAAGATTCGTCTTGGTGTCCTCTATCTTGGAGGAGAACTGAGCTTATAGTAAATATACAGCAAGGAGTTGTTCTTATTTTTGCTTTCTCTTTCATTCAGTTGATTAGGAACAATTACTAGCACAGAATATTCACCATAGAGCTCTGGAAAGAACATTGGGAAAGCGTAAGAGTCAGCTCTTGACTTTTTCTGAACGCTGGAATTGTTTTTCCCTCTTCTATCTGTTGGGTGGCTTTGTAAGGAAGAATATTTACCCTCACGGCACCTCAACAGTGATAAGAAATTCATGTAGCTAGAAATTCAATAGCTAGTTTTTAGTTTGTTCTTCCTTTCAAAGAAATCTTATGCAATATGTCTACTCCTGTATCAGCAGCAGATGACATATCTGTAGCAAATTTGCTCAACATGCTTACTACTTTCTGGGTCCATCACAAATGGCAATCCATTTTGGCAGATGGACTCAGAAAATGAAAGCTTCTTCGGGAATTAGACTTAATAGAACTAATTTAGATCTCACGGATGGAACTGGAGCAAAAGCCACTAGTACAAATAAATACTTTGGTTTGTTTTCATCGGGTAGGTTACTTTGATCCATACTTGCTTAGGCTATTTCTCTTTCAAATGAATAGTCCTTCTAGAACCTGTATTATTTTTCTCTAAATATTACATATCATGAAATATAAAAACAATCAAAGAGTAAACTTTCAAAATGGTCACCAAACTAGCAGTGGATCTTAGAAGTGACAAAGGGTAAGAGTGGGAGACTTTCACAACTGTCTATAATCTCCTTTAGGCCAACCGGTGTTATCCCCTCATAGACATACAGTCTTACTATTAAAACAGTAGGATCACACAAATCCTCTGCTATCTCTTTCGATCAGACTGCCACCTACAATCTGCTACAAAACAGAAATTTTAGAAGTACCACTGTTGCTCTTCCATCAACATTAGCTGGAATAGTCAACTGTCACAAATACGTTCCTGATGGTTTGTTATCCTTGACTCTCTTGCTCAGGACAAAAGAAGAAAATAGTAAAAGATCTCTGACAAGTTCCTCTAGTGCAGACTTAGTCAAAGATGTTTCTCTCTTTTTTTAGCCATGTTGTGGACTTTTCCAAATATAAGCAGAGCAACCATCAGAAGCCAGAAGAATCTGCAGATTCAGGGATGTTGTTATAACTGGGTCAGTTGAGCCTGCTTTCAGCTCATTCCACATTGCAAAGCTGTCATAAGACCAACAGTTTCTTTGGAGCAAATACATTCAAATACCACCAGGTTGCAAGCCTAGGGCTGCAAAAGGTAAACTAGTGTCAGTGAGCACATCATGTTGAAGAAGCGTCATAATAATTGTATAGACAGCAAAAGATTGCTTTTCACTACCATGCAGCAGCCAATATAGAAGGCAAATGCAAACAGGCTATTGTCACCTACCAGGATTGAAACCCAAGAGTAAAAACTCCTAAGCTGTTCATTACAAGCTTAAGTGAGCTCATTAGATTTACATTAGACTTAAGAGAAAAGAGAAAATAGTGCTACTGAACTGTCAGGGATATAAAATTTCCAAATGCAAGAGAAAGATCACCACAAATTCAAAAGCTGAGCCTTATTGTATTATCTATCTTATTTTCAATTTGGAAAATTCATAAAGCCAACACGGGTATTGCTTTTATGAACTTGTGAAAAGAGATAACAGAAGAAATATCTTAGCATCATTTCCATACTTGTCTTTGCTTTTTATTTTTTTCCCTGCTAGGAGTACTGCTGAGACAAAATGGGATTCAGGAGAAACTTGTTTGTTTCTAGTGTATCTGGTGCTGATCAAAAAGAATCAAACAGAAAAGAAACCCATGGTAAAATTTCGAAACCTGATTTTTGTCAGAAGTTTATTTTGATTTTATTATGTTTGATGCTAGTGAGGGATAAGACAGACATGAAAGGTTTTGAGTATAGATTTTTAGAACTGAGTGATGAGCAAAACTGACAATTCATATTCTTATCAAATCCTTTTGAGTCTTACAAAATAGAAGTTTTCTTGAATTTTCTGACATTTTCACATCTCATCCTGCCCCAAACTTGGAGACTCTGACAAACATAAGAGTTGAAAAATATTAGTAAGAAAAAATTTTCAGCAAGAGACTTGTTTAGGAAAAAAAGTCTTATTTAGTTGAGGTTGAAGTCTCTCTTTATTGCAAGGTTTTTGGCTCCACTAGGGTATTTGACCTAAAATCTAACTATCATAAATAAAGAACTGAAGCAGAAAGTAAATTACAATGCTGAGACAGAGTTTTATATTGCTAGTCTCAGGTCAAAATACAAACCCAAATCAAGAAAAAGTTATCTACATTGTCTGGGAACTGGCTGCATTTTTGCGTAGCCAAGTGATCTCAGGAAATCTTCAAGATGATTACTCTTAGTTTTTTTAAAAAAATACAAAGCAAAGAAACAACTAAATAATCTTTGTGAGTTCTGCACATGGCTCACAGAAGTCCTCTAAGCCCTTTTGACTTTCTTTGGCAAAATGAAAACTTTCCAGTTCAAGGATGCTCTCTTCTTCGTCATGTCATCATGTGGCTATCGTTACCACTATTATGACTACCACAATTATCTGAATATTTAATAAGTGTACATCTAATGAGCTCCATTAGGCAGTGGAAGCATGAAAGACCTCCACATCATTAGGCAGGGTAAGTTATCAGAGTTAATCACCAGCTGATGGCTGTGGTATGTTCCTATTCCTATTGCATCAGCTCCATGGATGCCACATGATTCAGGAAGACAGCTTCCGATTCAGAGAGCTCCGATGATATTATGGTTTCTGAGAACTGAGCAAGCATTCTCTCATGAAATTCTATGCTCCTTCTCAAAAGCACTCCCTCTCTTCCAGATACAATCTCAGGAAACTGAACAGTTTGTGAGTTGGAATCATGAGACAAATAGTGGAGGGAATTATATGCAGCAACCAACAGGATTATATCTTGTACTGTGCAGTCTGGAAGGGGACTATAATTTTAACCATATTCCCAGTGCTAAGAACAGATCTAAAGAGCATTAACATCACTGATGTTAAGTGTATGACCTACCTTTTGAATGCATTACACCATTTAGAGCACTGTTTGGAACACTACAGGAGAAACGTATGAGGAAAGAAGGCTTGAAGGGGTACTGGCTTTAATTTTCATTTCTTCTGAATTAGACTGCACTCTAACATCTAAAGTGTACAGATTAGTCTACAAAGAGGGAAATAACTACAAAAGTGTTCCAGTCACCACTGCATAAGGCCAGACTGCTGGCTAGAAGCAAAGATAGGCGACAGTGCAGAGTGGCAAGAACATTTTGTCCTGCATTAAGCCCTGCTTCCCTCAGAGGTGGTGTGTCAGACGCCTGGTACCCTGGTTCTTCGAGTGGGTGAGCCAATTAGCACATTCCCTAGTCTGGAACTGTGGTTGCTGTGTATGTGATCTGCATACTGATTCAGCTGAGATTTGACCTTCTGGGTGGAGAAAACAAGAATCCCAGGTGAGAGAGAACATGGCCTAGATTTTCCTATCCTGCTCCCCTGTTCTTTACTTCCAGTCATACCAAGTATTTTTTTTCTGACTAATTCAGAAACTAAAAAGCAGTTCTATTTCAATTGAAATTTTAAATCAGTGTATAGGCTAAAAACTATTAAAAATCATGATTTTGACTTCCCTCTGCAAATGTCAAAAAAGGAAAGCAGGTAGTTCCTTGTAATAGTGACACCCTTGGCCCACATGAGGGCAGTACTATGTAGTCAAAAGCCTCCAGGAGCTTCCAGGGTATGCAAAAAGTCTGGCTGGAGATGAACTGTGAATGCATAAAGCAGAATCAGGTTAGTTTTTCATAAGCACAAGATTCCTTAAAGCCAATCATTATACTGTTCTAAATGTTCCTGCTGAAGGAATTAGGAAGGAAAGATGTCTACCAAATTTTCCACCTGCTGGTGCAATCACTTGCCAGGAGATGTTGGAGAAAGTTTCTGATTATTCTATTTAATGCTACTTTTAACATACAAAATATGAAATAGACAAACAGACCATTTTTTTATTACATTATCAAATGCTATTCTACATTTGTTTGGAAGAGTAAAGGTGTATCTTAGGTACAGATTTTCAGTTTCTTATTATCTGATATGATAAGTTTTTTTGATAAATTTTCAAATAAAGAATTCTAGGGAAGATGGAAATTTAAATGCACATTCATTGCCAGTGGAATTTTACCAGTATATTTAGTGCATGGAGATTATAAGTGGCTTAATGATATGAACAGGTCTTCTTCAGACAAATCTCTTCAAACAGTTACATAAATGAACATTGGTGTAATTATGCATTCATGTGATCTGAAGAGTTTTCAACATTGGGAGGAGAAATCTTTTCTACCAAGATTGTTGGGATAGACAATTTTGGTTATCTATTAGGCATTCTTTAGAAATTCAAGCAAAGACCCACTTTTTAGATGGCGATGTCCCACAGACTTGGAATTGGCTGATGGGCTCCTGATAACGTTAGGTCACCTGAAAGCAGTGGCAAAAGACTATACTAGCCTGGGGCACAACGTTACGATGCAAGCTGGACAACTTTTTAGAGAGGACTCAATAGGCTCCCCTGGTGATAGTTTGCACAGAGCTGAAGAGAAGAGCATTTGCCTCCGATGCCATTAACGTTGGCTTTTGAAGTCCTTCTCCCTCTCTGAACATCCTTCCTTCTCTTCCTTTCCTAGTCTCTGATCTCTGGGATAAAATGAAACACTGAACTCTCTCCAACTTCTCCCTTAACTTCATCCCCTATTCTGCTGAAACACATACGGGAACATTCACTCACACCCATGGAAACTGTTTATCCCCGAGGGGATCATTTGGTACTCAAATGGCTACCCATCTTGTGCCAGAACAATAAGATTATTGGAGAAAACTCAGTGTCTGCCTTTACATTCATTTTCAAAATCTCGTTAGTACAAAGGTTATTTCTACCATTAAATAGCTGCTTAGAATAAGGTATATTAAGACGTACATCTTTTGCTTGCTTTAAAATGGTAGCTTGGAATAGTATGATAGGAACTGTCTTCCTGTTCCATGAATGCTTTAAACATGGGAAATCTATTTGCTTTGCCTCTGTCTGGGATTTGGCAAGTAAAATTTCCCTGACTGATTTTTCCCTTCTAGTTTAGAAAATGACTAAAATGGCTATGAATTTGAACCTTGCCATAAGGTTACCTTAGCGTCATCTGGCAAGTTGTGATAAGCCAGTGTTATGTAAAAATCGCTGCCCCTACCCCAACCCTTCTGGAAGTCAGTACACAAGCTCCATTAACACTTGAGCATTATTATACAATCGCTTTGTCTGCGTGGCTATACTATTTTAATGAGCATACAGGGAAGTGAATTGCACAGAAGATGTAGTGATAAACAACAGATTAATCTTTTTAATAACTTGGGACTTTGGCTGGCTGGATTTTAATTTTCCCCTCTTCTAAAATACTAAGTAGGATCTACAACATGGTAAAATGGTTTCCTATTGCTTTTGGGGTAGAGAAGATGGGATTAAGTTTAACCTATCTCCTTCCACTTGTCGGGTCCCTTAGGGCACCCACATTAAAGCGTGGCCTCCTTTGTGCTTTCTGCTCTCTCAGCACCAGACTCCCACCTCCCACTTCTTCCCACTCCACTTACTTCTACCTCTTCCTAGTTCTAAGTTGATCATTAGCAAGAGAGAGGAATGAATAAAAAGAGAAAGACAAAAAGTAATTAATTCACTGAAGTGCAGCTGCAAATGAATTTTTGATATAAATTATTAATTTTCTCTTTAATATTTCTGCATTGATACTGTTCTGTAGCTGGGGATCGGGAGCGAGAGACTCTGCTTCACAGCAACAGTGCCTTGGGTAGAGACAGCAGCACCTCACAGTAACTAGAGGGCCTTGGGCTAACATGATATGACTCCCGTTCATCAGCACCATGCTTTTAGCCAGCAGCATTTCAAACATGCATGGGTTTTAAAGTCTATGGTGGAGAGAGCAGGCACGAAGGATCGGAAGAGTTGCAATAAAAGAGGTCGAATGCCTTATCTTCTGTGTCTTTTTGGTGTCAGCTTCCTAAAATACTGAGACCAAGACGAAAGCTTAATATGTATGATGATTATTAAGGAAAAAGGTGGCAGCACAAATCTGAAATCTTTTTGCTTACATAGGAGGGAGGAAAAAAGTGCTGGATTGTGAAGCGGAAGTTAGAGTAGGTAGGGCTGGGTGTCAAAGGCATAATAAAGAGCGGCAACTCTTTGTGCTTGCTGACCAAGCCTGGGCAGAGGTCTGGGAATGGCTGCGGGGTGGCAAGAGCACAGGGCTGCTGGACTACCTCCTCTGGGGTCCACATCTTCAGTCGGCTCTAAACCCAGATTACAGAACGCACCTTTTATCACTCCCTTTGCTCAAATCAAATGTTATCAGGAAATCTGCTTTTCTTGACCTCCGCAGCATGTGGATGGAATGTAAACCTAAGGATCCTATGGAAAAACTAAAAATAGTAACAGAAAGCAATAGTACTGCTTCTGTGTTCAAAGATGTTGGCTCTAAATGGCAAAGGAACGATTGTTTCCACTTAAAGTGATTGATATGTCTACATACACTTGAGAGATAGAATTTCATTACCTATTCTTTCTGCAGGGACTGACTGAACACAGTTTCAAAGAAAATAGGGAGCATATTTGTATAACAGAGTACCACTTTCTTCCACAAAATGGAGAAGAAAAAAAAAGGTCAGCATATAAAGGGAAAAATGGTGGATGTTAGATATAGAAAATAAAGATATTGAAAGAGTGAAGAAATTACTACCATAGAATGTTCAATGCATACAGTAATTAGGCTTTTAGCTTTCTGTTCAATGACAGTGAAATATTTCTTTTGGTTCACTTGCAGAAGTATTTATTTTTAAATTACCTGTAATGATTAAGCACAGAAAAAAATAAGGATTACAAAAGGCAACCTACCAAAATTCAATTTATTCCATAATAATACTTAAGAACTAATGCTTTCATGTTATGTAAGGCATTTTGAAGACTTGGAAACTCAAGTTTCCCAATATCTTGCAGATGATTTTAGAAGAGAAAATTAAGAAATCCAAACTCTAATTTGGGGTCAAACATAAGGGAAAACAACTTAATGAGCTCCTAAAAATGTAATGTTCTTTTATAAAATAAGAAATCCTTCTGTAACCTAAAAAATCTGTTTTCTCTCAAATATTTTTCTCTAATGTTGTTTGGTTACCTCCTAAAGTCATTATTTCCAGCAGTCACAGAAATCCTCAGCTGTGTAGGCGGTCCCAGTAAATTTAGCAGCCAAGCCACATTGTGACATGTTAAGAATAGGCGTCCATAAATCTTCTCTAGCTTCTCTTGAAAAGATTAAATCTTTCTTTTCAAGAATTTGCTAAATTTCTGGAAATGCTGTAATATAATAAATGACTTATAGACAAGTCTGAAGAGAGAGTAGAAGATAATGGAATCCCTTTTCTCACGAACCAAAGCAGAAGGTGAGGAAACTTCTGGACCTTTCACTTTACCCAGCAGTAAAAGGGGGAGGAGCTGCTTGCAGTAGCTCTTGGACATGAGCAGAGCCCTGTCAACACCTCCAAAGAAGTCCCTCTATTGTTAAGAGGGGTTCCTGTTTTCAGGACCAATCTCTATAGAACAGAAATGATACAAACAAAGTTTCAAACAAAGTAAAAGTTGCTCAGTCATATCCAACTCTTTGTGATCCCATGGACTGTAGTCCATGCGATTCGCCAGGCCAGAATACTGGAGTGGCTAGCCATTCCCTTTCTTCAGGGGATCTTCCCAACTCAGGGATCGAACCCAGGTCTCCTGCATTGCAGGCGGATTTTTACCAGCTCAGCCACCAGGAAGCCCTTCAAACAAAGGAGACCTTCAAGAATCTGAATTTCATTGTTCTTCCTTATACATATTTGAGGAAGATGATTTAGGATCATTTACTCTGTCCCCCCAAATCTACTTCAAATATATTTCCTAAGCTTCCTCTGAAAACGAGGGCTTTCCTTGTGGCTCAGATGGTAAAGAATCTGCCTGCAGTGCAGGAGACCTGGGTTTGATCCCTGGGTTGGGAAGATCCCCTGGAGAAGGGAAAGGCTATCCATTCTAGTATTCTGGCCTGGAGAAATTGGAGAATATTTCAAATATATTTCCTAACCTTCCTCTTAATAGGAAGGGCTCACTGTATTAAGCTATATATGGAGAAGGCTTTATCTACTTAATATGTATCTCTGTCAGTTTGGGCTGCCTTAACAAAGAGCCATAGACTGGTGGCTTAATACCAACAGAATTTTATTTTTCCCAGTGCTAGAGGCTAGAAGTCTGATATTAGAGTGCCAATATGAATGGGCTCTGATGAAAGCCTTCTTCTGATGTGCATACTTCTCACTGCATCCTCCCAGGGTGGAAAGAGGCTAGAGAGCTGTCCAGAATCTCTTTTGTAAGAGTGTTAATCTTATTGGTGAGGGTTCCAACCCTCATGACCAAATCACCTCCCAAAGGTCCCACCTCCTAATACCATCCCATTGGAGGTTAGCATTTTAACATATGAATTTTGAGAGGACAGAAACACCCAATCTATAACAATGTGAGTAGGAGAAGCGTAGACTGTCTAGCATAAGCAGATGAGGAATTTACTCACAGAATACTGGACAGGTAAGAGAACTGAAGAGAGGGACTGAATGGGCTCTGGGAAAGGGGGATCCAAAGTTGCTTCAACGTAGTCAAAAGAAGGGCATTCTCACTGGGGTTTGCAACATGGACGACTCTGCATCAGCTGTTTTCAAAGCATGTGTTTTGAAACTCTGATACTTCTAAATGCCAAGGAAATATAGTCTAACTTACCAGGAGTCATGGGTTCTCACACTGGCTGAGGAGGGCATAGCCATCAGGGTCATGCGGAATGATGAAGGCATAGTTCCCTGGAAGGAAAAAAAAAAAATACTCCTCTTACTGAAAGAAGAAAGTGGGGATTTTGAACAGCAAGAGATGGTCATAAAAGAAAAAAGAAATAATGCTGTAAGAAAGCAAGTTTAACCACTCAGTCATATAATTCTGGTTTAATAAGCTGATCTTCAACTCTCTCATTAGCACTTGTTCCTTTCCCCATACTGCATTTTTCCTAAAATAAGTAAAGTTGCTCTTATAACTCATAGAAACTTATATCCCGTTTGATGGAACAGTGGAGAAGAAAGAGTCTAAGAAAAAATAGGAATGCTCTAGCAGGTACACATTGGCTCCAGACACCATGTGAAACCATATCAACTAGACAGATCCATACACATTAGACACTTTTATCTAGACATAGCTCCATACCCACTGAAAGACCCCAAAACCACATGGCTATTCTTCTCTTATACCTCTGAGTATCTTTTGACTCTTACCTTAAGAGGTAGAGTCTTGATATTTTATTTTAGATCATTCTGTTACCAGGATGTCTATTTAACTGCAATCTATTGGCACTACTCTTTGTTAAAAGTCCCCCGAAGTGTGGTTATGTTGTGACCCTCAGCATCTACAGTTTCAAGATTAGTTTCTCAGGACATCACTTTGGACAATAAATGTTTTTTTCTCCTCTCCAGCAACCTCCAACCCCATATGCCAAGTCTGACTCATAAAAAAAAGGACCTACAACCTGAAGAAATGGTTCTTGAGAAAATACATTTTCACCTAGGGAAAAATATATATCTCAGTTCCACTAGTCTCTGAGCTCCTTATTTATCTGTATCCCTGGAGCACCTAATGTGTGCTTAGCGTGATCATTAAACAAATAACTGAAGAATCGAGTTAGCGTATGAATAAACATTTACATGTTGCTGGCTATCAACTTTCATCCAGAAATGTTTAGAGAAGAAATCTTAGAGATTATCTCATGTAATTCTATCACTTATTATCAGCTTAGACATAGGGGACTAGGAAAGGAAAATGACTATGGTAGGACAGAAAATTAGAGCGAGTTGTTCTGAATTTAAGTTCAATACTTTTGCCACTATAACATCCAGGTAATTCACAATATGTTCTCAAAGTGTGGCATCTCCCAGATATACATGTTTTGTGTTTTTTTTTTAAATAGATACCTCTGTAGACTAAAAACTGGTTACATTTAAAAGAAGAGTGTTAGAATAATAAAGAAGCAGCCTTTGAGATTGAGTTTTGGGACAGAGACTGCCTAATTTTAGTCTTAGCCTTAATCACGGTCAGTATGAGATGCTCCATTCGTATAGAAGGGACGAGCACTTCCCTGCCTTCTCAATCTACCCATAATCTTCACTGTTCAGCCCCCAGACTAGCAACACCTGACTCAGGGGGGTATTTCCTTGGGATGCCATGATAACCATAACCTCTATTTATTGGCAAGCGTAAGTGATTTTTGAGGGAAGGGGGTTCCAGTTCTGCAGTCTTTCTCTTATATTTTTGCCCCATTCAAAGAAAAGGGCTGCTGCCTGTGCCTCAGTTGTGAGCAGGAAATGCATGGAGACAAGAGAACCACTCCAGCAACCATGTCTGAGCTGCCAGTGATCACCTTCATAGGAAGGTGGTATCTTAAGCTCTGGACCTACCCTCCCCCCTACAGTTAAAGTGTCTCTTCTGGCCTTATCACATTTAATCTGCTAAACACCTTTCAATTTAGGTTATATGCTGATGATTCACAATTATCTATTTCAGAACTAGACCTCATTTTTTAGTTCTAGACCCATTTATAATATATCCTAATAGACTTCTCATAGACATCCCAAGTTTGATCTACCTAAAATGAAATTCATGATCAAATCTACTTTTTATATCCTGTTCCCAAGTCAGAAATCTGAGTTTCATCCTAAAATCCTCCTTTTACTTATCAATCACATCCAATTTATTGATAAGTCTTATTGACTCATTCGAAAAGACCCTGATGCTGGGAAAGATTGAAGGCAGGAGAAGAAGGGGATGACAGAGGATGAGACGGCTGGATTTCATCACTGACTCGATGGACATGAGTTTGAGCAGTCTCCGTGAGTTGGTGATGGACAGGGAAGTCTGGCCTGCTGCAGTCCATGGGGTTGCAAAGAGTCGGACACGACTGAGCGACTGAACTGAACTGAACTGATTGATTTCAATGGTTTGAGGAACCGGTTTCAATGCCTGGTCTCTCTTGTCTAACTGTAGAGTGGTTTTCTCAGAGTGTGGATATTGGCATGATTAATACATAAAGCTATTCTGAAAAGAGAGCTGGTGAAAAGTAACTCTACTCTGAAAAATTTCTCAGGCTAGTTAATGACCTACCCAAATGGGTTTCAACCTACCTTCCTTTCAACCTACCCAAAATGGGTTAGCTAAATAATTTTTTTCACTTCAAACAAGTTTGTATGAATAATATGGAGGAAAAAATGTTATCAAATATTCAAAGCAGAAAAAAAAAAAACCTTTTCCTCCTCTGATTCTTTTGGGTTAATCATGTTGCACTGGTTTGATATCACTGAATCTACTCCAACACAAACAGGCAACACAAGAGTCAACTGCCTGATCTAAGAGGAAGGGTTATTTTGAATCTTAAGCCAAACTCTGTGTCTTCATCAAACACCAAGAGTGTAGAAGTCAAATCTATTTAATTTTTTTTGTTTACAGGAACCACAATGATATGGGTAAATTACATTAAAAACTCATTTTGGTGATTATATCCAGCTTCATTTAAAGAGAGGGTGAGGGAGGGATGATATGGGAGAATAGCACTGAAGCATGTAAATTATCATATGTGAAACAAATCGCCAGTCCAGGTTCAATGCATGATACAGGGTGCTCGGGGCTGGTGCACCAGGATGACCCGAAGGGATCGGATGGGGAGGGAGGTGGAAGGAGGGTTCTGGAAGGGGAAAACACGTATACCCATGGTGGATTCATGTCAATGTATGGCAAAACAAATACAATATTGTAAAGTTAAAAAATAGAAAATAAACTAATTAAAAAAAAAAAAGTACAAGAGCCACACAAAAAAATCAAGTGATAAAACACCTAGGTTACTACTGGAATTATAAGAGCCACCAATTTTATATAGGCTCTAAACTAAGAAAGATGAAAAGTCAAAGTACATTTGCCTATACTGCCCATGAAGGGCTCTGGTAATGCCTCTGTTAAGCAGAGACCTGTGACCTAATCTGCCAATACAGAGAAAATGACATGGATATGAATCTCCACTCTTAACAGTCTAGGAGCTGCCTGGATATACCTTATTCTCATATTCACCTTTGAAAATTGGCGTCTGGTTAAAAAAAGACACAGTCCCCAAAGACTTTTCATCACACCTACAATTTAGAAAATATTTTCAAGGCAATTTGCAGTACAACCTTCTGATACAAGAAACAATTCCAGGCCCATTCCCAGCCCATGCAGGGAAAGTATGTTACCACTATTTGAGCCTGGACTGGGAGGATCATTTTAAATCTAATCCATTCTTTGTCACTGAAATAGTTGTCTGAAACTCTCTCCTCATCTGTTAAACGAGATCATCTTCACCCACTTAAGACTTCTTGATGAAGTGTGATGGCTTTTAAGGAAATTTAAATATAGCAAATATGTTTTTAAGAATACTCTGAGTATGATTTTGTGCTTTCTACCTAAAAATGTAAAATGATATTTAATTTTAGATTTGTGTTTCCTCCAAAAAGCATTTCTTTCCCAAAATAATGTTTGCTGGCTTGAATGGTAAAGTCATGGATGATTTTGGTCCCTCTACGTTATAAACTATGTAATACTGTGTCAACTTAAGAATTAAAATAAGTTTTAAAAATGAAAAGGCTTCCTTGGTGGCTCAGATGGTAAAGAATCTGCCTGCAATGTAGGAGACCCAGGTTCGATCCCCTGGGCTAGGAAGATCCACTGGAGAAAGGAATGGCTATCCATTCCAGTCTTCTTGCCTGGAGAATTACATGGACAGAGGAGACTGGCAGACTACAGTCCATGGGGTTGCAAAGAGTCGGATATGACTGAGCAAAGTATGTATTCAACACATATATGTTGGACATATTTTCTAAATCATGCCCCGTATAATAAAGTTGTAACAAATAATGAGTAAAAGGGAGGGAAAACCAGTAAAGAGATGGTAAGTATAGAATGGGGTAAGCAGAAGAATTGTATGGAGAGAGGGACAGGCTGTCCTAGAGGAAAGAAAAAGCTAAACATTGCAAAGTTCAGATGAAGGATAGTTCTTTCATTTAGCATCTGCTACAATTCTACCTTGCGCCACACTGTGATTAAAAGAGTTAATTTAATTTCTCTCATGACAGGAAATAGTTTCCTCCCAGGAAGAGTTAACCTGTTCTCATAAGGACATAATTCCAAAGAATAAATCTCAAGGAAATGTTCTCAACAATGGATGTCCCTTCCTCAAATAAACACAGCTATTTAGTGTCTATAGTCTTTCAGTTTTTGCTCATATTTTTCTAACCCTCTCACATAAAAGGCACTGCAGCATGGGCCCCGGATCTGACTGTCACCTCTATCTGTGTTCCCATCTACCTTTCTGTAAGTAAGCTTCAAAGAGAGGTCTAATTTAAGATGTACAGTGTGTTCAAACCTGTAGTTCCAGATAAGGATTCTCCCTCTTACATAATGCATTTTAAAATGAGAGCAAAAAGCCCATGTCAGTGTTGGATTTTCACTGCTTGGCTCTGAGTATTCTTGAGGGCTTAAACTGAAGGAGATCAGGGTTTGTGAGCCACAGTAATTAGTGCTGGTGGCAGTAAGACTCATAGCACTGTTGATGAAAAGAAACCATAATTTCTGTTAAACTCCTTAGGGTCTTTTTTCTGAAAGGGAGCCTTGCTATATTTCTTTTTAAAGCTTGGATCAAATAACTTAAGCAGACGCTATGACAATACTATTTGAAGGAAAGAAACCTATGGTATGACTCACTCACCCACCAAAAGAGACTCACTCTATACACCTACTTTTTCCTTGGCTTTACTTTCTGAGTCCTCTGAGTCAAAGCCTTTGAAAATCAGTCTGCATGTCAAACCCCCATGAAAATCTACTTGCTCACCTCTTTCCTGTTCATCCTTGTCCATTTCACCTGTTTCAGTGTAGGCTGAGTCATTAACAATGTAGTGATTCATTAATAAGGTCCACATTTACCAGAAATCTCATTTTTCTCTCCAAGTTACCACTGTTTTAGTGCCCCATCATCTCATTTGCTGAAGACTAAGAGAAAACTCCTTTATCCTCAGAATTTTACAAATCCTCCAGTTCATCTCAACTCTCCTCCCTGAGAGCCTCGGTTACTGAAGAGACAAACTGTCTTTAGCAGCTTCTACTCTATTATACAAAATCACTGATTTCATTTGCCCTTGAGAGTACTGGGACATTTTTTAATTGAGTAGAGGGTATTCTTAAAGAATTAACTTTGGTGCTCATATCATATCCAAATACCACTGCAAATAACAGACATACTGCCCGCCACAGAGTAGGTTTGCTGAATGAATGCTTGAAAAGATTGTAGAGCTACTGTCTGAGATTATCTGGTTGTGCAATATTTTATTCAAAAAATTTTTATTGAACATTTGCATGGCAGGCATAGATGCAATGTGCATTGTGACCTCGAATCCATCATCCTGCCTCCAAACTGAAAAGTAGCTTCGTCATTTTTAGATAGATGAAAATTTGTATTTCAGACATACTTCATCTTGCAAAGTATGTCTGATTCTAAAAAAAAAGTATGAAAATGTCCCTTTATTTTGTAATTCTAGAGACATCTTAAATCAGAAAGAAACCAACTGCTTAAAAATTATCCTAAAATAAGGTAATTCAACAATCCCACTTACATATGAGGAGACTGAGGACTAAAGTAAACTCATCTAAGGTAAAGAGGGCAGTTATAAATACCTTTTCTTGGGAGGTAAGTTGAAAAGGAAAGTTACACGATAATAACTCTTATCCTTTCCTCTCAATATTAGGCTGTCTCTGTGAATCCTTTCTTCTTATTGATAGTTTTCTAGTTAATCAAATAATTCCCCATATTTGTCATATATTATTTTAGGAATGTTAGTGTAACTGCAGGTTCTCACTGATTCTGCTGCCCTAAAATGGGACTATACCTGTCTTTCCATAAACCTCTGGGCATTCTCTCCAAGAAAAATATTCTAGATTTTAACCATTATTATTAGGTTTTTCTTTATGCATTACTTGATTCTAAACACATTTCACTGTGTCTTTCAGCAGAGGTGAAAACTAATAAGAAACCATAATTTATTGAATGAAAGCAGTTCATTTATTTGAGGACAATTAACTAACCCCTTTTTAGCATTCCATTTTTCCAGTTAATTTATCTCAATTACCTTGCTTCTTTATGAGATAACTTGTTGATACATTTTTGACCCACAGTGAATGCTTATTAAATGGGACTAATGTATTAACATTATTTCCCTTCACCAAATATTTCCAAGACGTTTCATTCATGAATAGCAACAAAGGAGAGAAACAGGGCATGCACTGGGAGTCTGTTATACAGCAGCAACATTTTAGTTATGTCGTCACATTTAACCCTCAAGCTATCATAGTGAAAATTGCTTCCGGAAGCTTTAAATCTTGAAACATAAGAACAGTGGGGCCCAGCAAGGTTCAACAGCTGGTCCAATGACACACAGTTAATGAGAGGTGGGGACAAGATACAAGTCCAAGCCTGACGATAACAAAGCCTATTATCTTTCCAATACAGTGCTCTGACTCACAGGCAAATGAGAAAACAAATGCCCTCTAGCGATGAGATCTGGTGTCTGGAAAGATTAAATGACAAACAGCAAAGGGACACTTTGAGTCATGGAGAGCCAGGTGCCATTCCTGTGTTCTGGACTGAGGTCTGCCTTGAATGTGTCCTTAAAGCCCAATCCTCCTTAGGGAACCGTGTTTTCCATCTGTGTGTTGAGAGCTTCCCACTCAGGAAAGGTTCCAGGTTGACATCTGGCAATTTAAAGTTCCCCTAGAGTTATATAGGACGAGAATCTGGCTTATACTTTCTTTTCCCAACACAGCGGCTCATCATGACTCGGCTGTCACTGGCTGTTACAGTGGCTGGCAGGCCTGGTGGGTGCAGGAAGTTGAGGTGACAGAGCCAGGATGCCTCAGTGGTTAAGGATGAGAACAGAGGGCCCAAGCACTGCCACTGACTCCAACTCCTGCTTTAGGCAGTCACTTAACCTCTCTCTGCCCAGTCCTCCCATCTGTAAAATGGAAAGAGGAATACTGATAAAAATCCTCAGAGAAGCTATGAGGCAGAACCCCCCCACAATTAACACACAGAAAGGACAATGGAAAAGTTTAAAACCATTTCAGTGTGAGATCATTTGGTATAAATGTCATTAAAATGATTACTGTTTGGCAATACTGGTCCAGCAAGTATATACAGCATTGGCTGCTGTGTGTAGTCAGCCTTTTAGGAACTGCTGAGGTAAGAACTGCTTTGTGGAGATTTTAAAGGACAATAATAGAAACATAGCAAATAAAAAAAAATGTGCATTAGATCCTCTATTCTCCCGCTTTCCAAAGGCTTCTTGATGCCATTTTCCATGTCTTCTCAAGTTTTGTGTGATCCATAGTATCTACATTAGAGTTTGCATCAAAGAAACTATCAGTTGAGAGTCACTGATCATGAAATGGTTCAATGAATCAACAGTCCAAGGCCAAGAGAAACTATAATGAAAGGCCCTTGGGACTTTAACTTTTGAGTAGAATGGCTAATGGCTTTGACTTTTCTTGTATTATGTGGAAATAATTTCTAATGACAAATTGTTAAAAGGTTTCATATTTCTATTTTCCAGTTTCTTTGGGCTCTCTAAATATGCACTTAGTTGCACAGGTTTATAGCTTGGGCAAACACCCACTAAAGCTTTACTGGACCCTCAAGCTCATAATAAAGTGACCATCCACACCTGTTCATGCCTGGGCGGAGTCCTCCTTTACCACTTTGTTTCTCCCATCTATGTGAGAAATGAGACTTGCTCTCCATAAGATGTGGTTCATATGCTATGACTGCACTTTGGACCCTCTATTTTTTTTTTTTAAATCAAGGTAATGAAAGAAAGAAAAAGTGAAGGCTGTTTAATAAATACTGCCACGGCCCAAAAATGTGTTATGCAGTACTGTGCGACTGAGAAGGGTTGGGGGTATCAGCTGGGAGTTGTATTCAATCCCACCAAGAGCTTCAGAATCAGAATCCTTAGTCTAACAAGATCTCCAGGTCATTTGTATGTACATTAAGAGTGAGAAGCACTCGTCTAGGACCTGGGTTTTAGGATAATTAGGAAAGGTTAAGATTACAATTAAAAACCAACTACTTTTGCAATTAGCAGTTCGTATTAAGCCCCATCATTACTACTGAGATGTGTGCATGCATGCTCAGTCATGTCCAACTCTTTGCAACCACATGGACTGCAGCCTGCCAGTTTCAACTATCCATTGGATTCTCCAGGCAAGAATACTAGAGTGGATTACCATTTCCTTCTCTATAGGATGTTCCCAACGCAGGGATCAAACCCTTGTCTCCTGCATCTCCTGCATTGTCAGGCAGATTTTTTACCACTGAGCCACCTGGGAAGCCCCATTACTCCTGGAGCTTGGTCTCATATATAAAAATTGTTCACTCTTGTTGTCTGAGACATTGTGAAGAGCCTGAAAACTAATAAGGCATAAAGACCGTCTTCCCACCTGTGCAGTTTTGATGATCCCCCCCACACTCTTCCTATTTCTGCTTTGATACTCGAGGATTTCTCCATATATACCTGATAACACTCTCCCCTCTTTCCTAGGTAAATAAGAAGCCAGAGTGTCTCCCTAGCTTCCAATCCTCTCTTCTGTCTCACCTGCATCAAACTGACAACTCTCTGAAGAGCTCAGACTAGTTTTCTTTATAAATAACCCTGAGTCCTTTAGACTTGTCATAAGAGAGAGAAAGAAGCAGTGGAACTCTCTAACTAGCTTACTTTGGCTCCTGGATGCCAAGGCAGATGTTACAAATGACACAACATCTCTGCTCAGGGCCTCAGTGTGGAAATTACTCAGCAGAGCAGACACGGGCCTTTCTGTTTTACTGCCAGTTATGAGCTTGTGAATAGCACACCACACTGCCCTGATTAGTGGATGTTTTCCCTCCCTCCTCATAATCGCAGGGACTGGAGCAGAATGATAAGAGGAGCCTCCATGACAGAGTTGGAGGTGTGGGGCTGCCCTCTCTCTTCTCCTCTTTTCTTGTGCTTTTCTTAATGCAGACAACCCTTTGAAGTGTGATTTTTTTCTTTTTTTTCTTTTGATTTTGACCAACTTACCTGAGCCATCAGAAGCTCCATACTTCCAATATAGTTCCCTCATCACTGTCCTGACTGAGGCTTGAAAGCACCCGTGGGAAAGCTTCGAGGTTCGTGCACAGCTGTTGGGTTGTACCATTCCCTGCTGCCTACCAGTAAATGGTGGTTCTCCTATTGTACTGCAATGAATAAGCACCTTAATTTTTATTAAAGTTTTATCTGCGGACCTTGCCTAACTTTTCTGAAAAGCCTGAGGGAATTTGCCAGTTGATTAAGAGTCCTGTTAGTATAGCTGAGGGATTTCTTCTGGGAAGCTCATCCAAGATTTCAACTCTGCCCTTTTCTTTTCCTGAGTATGCAGGCAAGGGCGGATGGGTGAGCAAGAGAGGATGTCTGGGCTGCAGCTCACAGTGCTCAGGTGTGTATGACTCATCTTCTTTGGATCCCGGTGGTGTAGAGCTCTGACGCTAACCTTCCTTGACTTATTGAAGGGCACAGAAGAAAAACAAGTGGCAACTGGCTGCATTAAGGTTCTGAGAAGAAGGCACAGATGCTGTCTGGTAATGGACGATTTACCCTGTCTGTGTGATTAGGTACAGAGTTAACCTGTTAAGCAGCGTCGGACTATTTCGTTTACGATAATGAGTATGCATCTAATCCTAAACATACACAGCTCAGAAATGTGATCTTTCAATATGTAATTCTAAAAGAGAAAATAGTTCTTGAGTCCTTTACAATGATGAAGACTTACTTTAAACCAGAGAAGAAAACTGCTTTCATCTTGAATTGCTAACTGTGATCAATTGGTAGTGGTACTCGGAGTTCTGTGTCGAGAAGAATACTGAAGCAACCTCAGGGCTCATAGAAAAGAAAACAACAGTAAATTACATAGAAGGGAATAGCATCATTGTACCTCATGCTTTCTCTATACCATTCATACATAGTCTAACTCTTAATTCATTACTGTTTGGAAGAAAAAGAAAATCTCCAACTGCTGAGAGACAGCTAGCTCTGATCAACTCATAGGTGTTTTATTATTTCAAGATACAGGGTTACTGGCGGGGTGGGGGCGGGGGGGGGGGGAGGGAAAGATACAGGGTTTACCGGATAGACCAAAGCAGCTTGCCTGGATAAATGTTACCAGCCTGTTCTAACTATACTATACTGTTTGAACAAAACTATGCAGTTTTCTTTTTTTGTTCTGTTCTCCTATTTCTCTGGATTTGGTGTTAGAAGTCTCAGGCTAAAACTGCATGGCTGTGGGCTAGTCCCTCAACTTCTCTAAGCTTCAATTTCTTCTTTTGAAGGCAGATGGAAAGTACAGATAAGTCAATAAAGTCACAGTAGAAGTCACTAGACATGAATAGTCTCAAAAGACTTGTGAGATGGGAAAGGAGAAAAACAGGACGGACTTAGCTTGAGCATAACATAGATACTGAGTAAATGGCAGTTTTATTTGAATCCTACTAGTCTCCTTATGAAATGGAAACATCAAAATATATGGAAAAGCAAACGACTTTAGTTGCAGAATGGGTGTTAAATATTTGGAAAGAATATGAGCATTTATGAGTGGACTAGGTCCCTCTAATGATGGGAACAGATGCAGATAAATGGTTTATTCTCTAATATTTGTGAGTAAATATGTGACTCTCTGGAGTCACATAGAGTTTCTGATATGGTATATCTTTTCTTTTAATGTCTAGAGGCAAAGCCTCTCCTCTACTTTATACTGAATAGACACATAAATGTACCAATATTTTTTTACATATCTGAGTGAGTAGGCAGTGACTATTGATAAAGTTTGTTGTAAAAAATCATCTGTAAAGAAGAAAACTAAGAAATCTAAAGCACTGGATTTGGTTAAGTTTCTTCAACCAAACTGAGATAAAATGAAAATGATGAAAGTAAGGAAACAGATGTTTATAGAACAGGTATCTTCTCCATTAAGAATAACTAAAACCTAAGTACTGTCAAGACAGGCTGATAGTGTTTATCCAGGCAAGCATAACCTTGATAGGTAACTTTTCATCCTCTATTCCTACTGGTGGACCATTTCAGATGTCCTGGGCTTCAGTTCCTAGGTGATGCCTCTTCCCTAGGTGATGCCTCTTCCCATTGCACATATCTCTCACTTCCAGAAAAAGGTCTGAAGGACAATTCTTGCTTTGACACTTACCAACTTTGTGATCTTGGGGGAGTGTCTTAACTTCTTTCTACCTCATATCCCTCACTTGTAAAATGGAGATAATAATAAGTATTATCATTCTCATCTTCTGGTGAGGCTTGAATGAGATATATTTGAAACTCAAAAAATTTGTGGCACAAAAATGTTAGCTTCTCTCTTCATGTTCAGTTCAGTTGCTCAGTCGTGTCCGATCCTTTGAGACCTAGGACTGCAGCATGCCAGGCTTCCCTGTCCATCACCAACTGCCAGAGCTTGTTCAGACTCATATCCATGTCCACTGAGTCGGTGATGCCATCTAACCATCTCATCCTCTGTCATTCCCTTGTCCTCCTGCCTTCAATCTGTCCCTGCATCAGGATCTTTTTCAATGAGTCTTCATGGTAATAATAGCATTAACTTCAACCTGAACATCTCAATACATGAACACTGGATGGGGTCCATCAGAGGTTCTCAAGGTACAGTCTGCAGACCCCTAGATTTCCGATGTCCTTTCAGGTCTGTGAGGTCAAATATTTTTGAAAGTAATACTAAGGTGTTATTTGCCTTTTTCACTTTATTGGGTTTGCACAGATAATACAAAGGCAGTGATGGGGAACTTCCACTTTCTGTTTCCACATCACCGCTCATTCTAACACCACCAAAAAAGCTGAACAGACTGAAATATCAACTCTTTTTGGATCTCAAAGAGAGGTCAGGACACAAGCCCTAAGACTGGAGAGACAGGTGAATACGAGGAGTCACAGAGCAGAGACTCAGAGCAGAAAATGCAGCGGAAAGCAGTGCTGGAGTAGAAAAACCTGGACTGTAATTGATGAACTGCTGGAGGCTGAGTGTGAACAAGTTCTGAGAGCTAAAACTCCAGGAGGACCAAGTCATAGGGGCAACTTCACAGTTTTGTAAATTCTACCTTAACCAGGTTCCCACAGTAAATAAAAATCTTTTTACACTTCTTACAGGGTAGGGGTGGGGAAAAGGAATCATTTTGAAATAGAACACTCTTTGCTTAACAAGGCCTCAAGAGAAACTAGTTAACCAGGACCCAACCTGATGGGGTTAGGTCATGAGAACATGACTGATCTAGGGGAAAGGCAATACCCACTTACAGCACACTCGGACCATCCTATCCCACCTAAAGGGGAGAGGAAAAAACTGAGAAACACTTGTAAAATCCACCGTCCACAGGCATAGTGTCACCAAAGGCAGTGGTGGGAAAAACTGCTATCATTTATGAGGTATCAACACAACACTGCCAAAATATACTAGTAGTTATTGTATTCTTTACCAACATAACCTCAAAGTTTTTCAAAAGTTTGTAAAAATTAGTAATTTTATTAAAACTCAATCTATGAATACACATCTGATGAATATTTCTATCATGAAATGAGAAATAGGAATAAAGCATATTTACTGTGCATGAAAGTAAAATGGCTGTCTCAAGAAAAAGTACCAGTTTTTGAGTTGCAAACTGAACTAGCTACCATTTTCATGGAATATTTATTTTTAAAACACTTCAAAGAATGACAGACAGATTTATCTATTTGTCATTCATTTTTCTAAAATTAAGTGAGCTTGTTTCTTCAAGGAAAATAACTTTCAGCATTTTTGCAAGCTATAACGTACAAGCTTTCACATGATAATTATAACTGTGGGAAAAGTTTATCCATTATTATAAACTTGGCAGTTTCTCTATATGTTAAGACTTTTCTCCTAAGAACAGTGGTGAAATTAATAAATGTGGTATGAGTGTTTGCTGTTGCATGATAAAAATGTATCAATATTTAGAAGGTTTGTATAACTAAAAATTAAGATTTCACAAATAAATGCCTGCCATGAGAACAATATGCATGGGTAAAGATACACACAAAGTATAAGACAAGCTAATGTATTACCTCAGATATGCAGATGGCACCACCCTTATGACAGAAAGTGAAGAACTAAAGAGCCTCTTGATGAAAGTGAAAGAGGAGAATGAAAAAGTTGGCTTAAAGCTCAACATTCAGAAAACTAAGATCATGGCATCCGGTCCCATCACTTCATGGCAGATAGATGGGGAAACAGTAGAAACAGTAGCTGATTTTATTTTTCTGGGCTCCAAAATCACTGAAGATGGTGACTGCAGCCATGAAATTAAAAGACACTTACTCCTTGGAAGGAAAGTTATGACTAACCTAGACAGCATATTAAAAAGCAGAGACATTACTTTGTCAACAAAGGTCAGTCTAGTCAACGCTATGGTTTTTCCAGTGGTCATGTATGGATGTGAGAGTTGGACTATAAAGAAAGCTGAGTGCCAAAGAATTGATGCTTTTGAACTGTGGTGTTGGAGAAAACTCTTGAGAGTCCCTTGGACTGCAAGGAGATCCAACCAGTCCATCCTAAAGGAGATCAGTCCTGAGTGTTCATTGGAAGGACTAATGTTGAAGCTGAAACTCCAATACTTTGGCCACCTCATGCAAAGAGCTGACTCATTGGAAAAGACCCTGATGCTGGGAAAGATTGAGGGCAGGAGGAGAAGGGGACGACAGAGGATGACATGGCTGGATGGCATCATCGACTCGATGGACATGGGTTTGGGTGGACTCCGGGAGTTGGTGATGGACAGGGAGGCCTGGTGTGCTGCAGTTCATGGGGTCGCAAAGAGTCGGACACGACTGAGTTACTGAACTGAACTGAATGTATTTTAAGTTAAGGAGAACACAAAAAATTTGACATGGTCTCAGATTTCACGAAAATGGCAACCAACTCCAGTATTCTTTCCTGGAGAACCCCATGGACAGAGGAGCCTGGTGGGCTGCTGTCCATGGGGTCGCACAGAGTCGGACATGACTGAAGCGACTTAGCATTAGCAGATTTCACACTGCAGCTAAACTTTTAGAAATGACCACTTTCTGAGTTTCAGTGTAACACCAAAGAGCAATATCTACCAATATTTGAAAATGTTATTAAAATACTCTTCTTTTGTCCAATTAAATATTTGTTTGAGGCCAATCTTCTTCATGTTTTTCAATAGAAACAATATATTTTATCAAATTCAATACAGAAATGTATATGAAAATTCAGAAGTCTCTATTAAGATAGACATTTGTTGTTGTTTAGTCTCTAAGTCATGTGTGACTCTTTTGCAACCCCATAGACTATACCCTGCCAGGCTCCTCTGTCCATGGGATTTCCCAGGCAAGAATACTGGAGTGGGTTTCCATTTCCTCCTCCAGGGGATCTTCCCAACCCAGGAACTGAACCCTTGTCTTCTGCAACTCCTGCACTGGCAGGTGGTTTCTTTACCATTGAGCCATCAGGGAAGACAGACATTAGGATGTGCAAAAATGCAAAACAAGGTTCATCTTCTCACTAATTTTTTTGTTTAAAGAAACAGCTTTTTCAAATTAATGTTGAATATACCCTGTAATGATTTATTACTTTTATTTTAAATAAAAATTTTTAAGTATGTCTAATTCAGTAAATAGTGATATATATAACTCTCATGGACAAAAGTTCTTTGGTGTCCTCAATGATTTTTAAAAATAACAAGGGATTCTCAGAGAAAGAGATTTGAAGACTTTTGGGCTACATGCTAGGTTAGTTTCTCAAGTGTCTTCTTCAGCTAACTTCATAAACATCTGGATTTCTTTTTAAAAAGTTAATTTCCCTAGTCCAAGGTCAACTGGATCAGAATCACTAGGTAGGGCCTATAAATCTGAATTTCAATTAAGCTCTGCTGGGTGAATCTCTTGCATAATAAAGTATGATGATTTATACTATCAACAGGAGTTAAGTCCATACTATCCAACATATGTAAATTAATCTAACAGCAATCACAGCTCATTGTGAGTCCTCTTCACTCAACATCCCTACTCTGTAACCCCACTTCTTTTCCATAGATAAATGGTAAATGTTATCTCATCATAGATGGAATACGAAAAACTGAGTTTAAAAGAGCTAGATTCTGATCCTTTCCCCTTCACTCATGTATACCCTAGGTGCACCTGCATATTGGGTCCCTGTGTTCACATATACTTTCAAAAGGAGACGTAATCCTGAACAAAAAGGGCAAGACCCAGGATAATCTGGCAATCAGGTTTTAGAATGATGATTTTACTTTGGATATCCGGACCAAATTATTGACACTGCCTTGGGGGACAAACCCAGTCACTCAGAGTGAGAATATCTGAGGTTTTCTTTTTGATTTTTTTTTTTGTTGTGGTAAGATAAAACAAAATTTCCCATTTTAACTTTTTTAAGCATACAGTTCTGTGGCATTAAGTACATTCACATTGTTGTGCCACCATCACCACCATCCATTACCAGAATATTTTCATCTTCCCCAGCTGAAACGCTACACTCATTGAACATTAACTCCCATTACTGCTTCTCCCAGGACCTGGCAACCATTCTGAATTTCTTTTGTCTACCATTCAACGTGCAGGACAATTGTGGCAGATGGCAACTGGGATGAATCTACAAGAGAACACCTATATCAAAGTGATAGATATGAAGACCACCCTGTAGTAGATACATATTTTGGTTCAGTTCAGTCGCTCAGTTGTGTCTGACTCTTTGTGATCCCATGAACGGCAGCACATCAGATTTCCCTGTCCATCATCAACTCCCGAAGCTTGCTCAAACTCATGTCCCTCGAGTCAGTGATGCCATCCAACCATCTCATCCTCTGTCGTCCCCTTCTCCTCTCACGTTCGATCTTTCCCAGCATCAGGGTCTTTTCCAATTAGTCAGTTCTTCACATCAGGTGGTTGAAGTATTGGCGTTTCAGCTTCAGCATCAGTTCCAATGAATATTCAGGACTGATCTCCTTTAGGATGGACTGGTTGGGTCTCCTTGCAGTCCAAGGGACTCTCAAGAGTCTTCTCCAACACCACAGTTCAAAACTTCAAAAGCATCAATTCTTCAGCTTTCTTTATAGTCCAACTCTCACATTCATACATGACTACTGGAAAAACCATAGCTTTCGCTAGACGGACCTTTGTTGGCAAAGTAATATCTCTGCTTTTTAATATGCTGTCTAGGTTGGTCATAGCTTTTCTTTCAAGGAGCAAGCATGTTTTAATTTCATGGCTGCAGTCACCATATTTACAACTTATTAGAAGTGAAGAAGAGTTTAATAAAAACTCCCTACACATGCTAGGCAGACAAACTTGAAGCTCCAGACATTCAACTGTCCAGATACATTACAGATTTATGTTTTAATGTATCAGTCCGTTATATATTTAATTATTTTGTGCCAGGGATAACTATCATGTGTTCTGGAGCAAATTCTAGAATCACAGAGTTATAAATGCAATTCAGAATTGACCTCAAAGGCTAAATAATTTAATTACCTATCTGAAAATTGGATCCAGCCATGGAGCACTCACTATCCACAGAAGCAGAACATTTCTCTTTGGAGTACTAAGATTGTTTAAAAAGTTTTTAATGTATTCCACAGGGACTTCCCTGGTAGTCTAGTGGTTAAGACTCCACATGCCCAATGCAGGTGGTCCAGGTTCGATCCCTCGTCAGGGAACTAGATGCTACAAGCTACAACCAAGAGTTCAGATGCTGCAACTAAAGATCCCGCAAGACACAACTAAAAAAGAAAAAAAAATGAAAAAAAAAAGATCCCACATACTGCAACTAAGACCAGGCACAGCCAAATACAGATAAAAACACATAAATATTTTTTTAAAAGTTATGTCACACAAAAATCTGGCCTCTGTAACTTCAAAACATCAGTCCTAATTTTGTCTCTGAGGAAATAGTGAGGACAACTGTCAGCCTTCCCTTGGTCACCTTTTTCTAGGCTGAGCATCACCAGCTCCATCAGATATTCACCACTGAATAGGCTTTAATCCCTCCTGAACTCTCCTCCCATTTCTGGTATAAACTCCTTTAATTTGTCTGAGTCTCTCCCCCAGGAGATTCTGTATCAAGAGGTGTAGGTGATTCTTAAGATCAGTGGGGTGAGCCTATTAGAGAATGTTTGACCAGCTAGATTACAGACAAACCAACAGTTTCTTTATTCAGAATATCATAATTATGCTCAAGACCATTTTCCTCTTTTTATCAGACACAAGACAAATTCATACTGTTATTGTTATTAAAATCTATAAAAAATAATATTTACATCTTTCCCTAGATGTTCTTTCACAGATGCTTCTATTTTTTTAAAAAAATCAAAGATTAGGCACATGCATTATTACTAAACTTAACTTTGTTGGCTGTAGCCACTGTCCCAAGATATTAGTATCTTTTTGAAATCAGATGCTACTGTATATTTTTAATTTCTTATAGCATAAAATATACCATTTGAAAATTTGATAATCATGCATTTAATACTCTGATCTCAGTAGCTGGCAAAATCTGTGAGAAGGACAAAGCCACAGAAACAGAATCTCTTGACACTTTGTATAAACCTTTTTCCAAATTAATGGAGATACTATAATTTACATACTTAAGATTTAATCAGTCAGATTTTGGTTTTCTATTTTACCTGTAAATAATTATAGACAATTTGACAAATGTCTTGGTGGGGCTATTTTATATCTCTGGATTTTATTTACCCTCAGCAATTTAATGGAAATTTAAAGTGTATCACCTCTCAGAAACAGGATATTTGTGAGATAAGGTCAATTGTATGCTTCAAGTTTCTTAGAGAAAAAAGGACTATATGTCTATGATTATTAAGAATAACAAAATAATTTACTTTGGAGAGTCCTACTAATCTTTCTGTAACCATCATCATTTACTGGGGAAGTGATCAGTGGGCAAGGAGACTAAGTTTCTACAACTCTGAAACTCACACTGTGATGAAAAGATTTTGAACTTAAGAGGTGTGTATGTGTATGTGTCTGTGTGTGTGTGCATGTGTGTGTTAAGATCAAAGACATTCCATTTTCTTGTTAAAAAAAAAAAAGACAGTAGGGAGCATCACTAACTTCATTTTCCCATTCATCTTTCACTTATCCTTTATACACACTTAGATCAATTATTGCTAGTATGTCTTCATGAAGGGGAAAAAACAGACACTTTGAGACAAGGATCTGATTTTCAGACTCAAGTGAATCATCTAGTTATAAAGACTGGGAAAGCGGGCCTTAGAGCAGAGAGCCCAAAAGACCCTTTAGCTACTGGAGTGTTCTCTAGATTTGAAGGTCGAAGTTCTTAAGTATTTTTCCTGGTCCACTTAACTGCATCATCTAAACTTGATAAAAATGACCTTACAATGGCAGTCATTTTCTTGAAAATATTAGGAAGTGCTGGAAAGCAACTGAGGATAGTAGGAAGGCCAGCACTTAATGGGCTTGACCATCATAAAGACTATTCGTTTGTTAGGGGTGGTGGGGAGTGCTCTGCTGAACAGAATCTGAATCAATTACAAACAAACTCTCGCCTTCCAGGTCCAGGAGCCCAGACACCCCTTCACACCAGAGTAAGGATGCCAGGGAAAATCAATAAGCTATTGAACTGGGTTCTCTTGGGGAGAACACAGTGTATTTTGTAATTTCAAAATAGCTCTTTTATTAGAGAGCTGAAGAGGGTATAGCAGACATAACATTTATATGAAATATAAGCCAAGCAAGGTTAAGATGTTTTAAAATTAATAGAGCTTCAATCTTTTTTGTTTTGCCAATAGATTGAGTTGTGATGCCTGCTAACTCTGTCTTCATTCTGATTTAGTAAGCATTTATTAAGAACAGTTTTATATTTCTCTAACTGCATCACCAAAGCCTCTCTCTGTCCCCTGGACATTAAATTAAATATAAAATGGATTGCACCAAAGCTGAATAAATAGATCCTTAATTTTCTCCAGCAACACATACACACATGTATAAAATAAAATAAATGTTATAGTGTTGGGCGTTGGGAGTAGAGAAAAGATGGTTCACGTGTAGGTTTAGTTATCAAAATCCACAGCATATAGGCTGACAGCTTTTGAAATACATAAACTGTTTCTCTCTCTCCTGTTTCCATAGCAACAGAGTCCACAAAGCCTTCGTTTTTGCACATAGAGAGAAAAAAAAATTGGGAATGGAGTCTGGAATTGTCTGAAACAAAAGAAAAATGTACAAAATGGAAAATTAAGCACCTATCGTCCTCAAGACCTTCGTACTTGCTCATGCCCTCTTCACGTTTGTTATTTAAAATGTGTATTTGAGTATATGTTAGCGTAACTTTGAGGAGCTGGGTCAGGACCTAAAAGGTTAGAGCATCACACCTCCCCTCTGCAAGCCAGAAGTCATTGCTGTCTTTGTTTTGGGCAATTTCATTATGACTCCCTCCTACAAGGCATTCTCACCAGAGTTTTGTTGACCAGCTTTTGTCTTTTCACCACACTTCATATTAAGATCTATTTTCCCTTCTCCAGGGGATCTTCCCAACCCAGGGATCGAACCCAGGTCTTTCTTTCAGGTCTTTCCTTTCCCTTCTCCAGGGGATCCTCCCAACCCAGGGATCGAACCCAGGTCTCCTACATTGCAGGCAGATTCTTTACCAGCTGAGCCACAAGGGAAGCCTGGCAATACTGCAGTGGGTAGCCTATCCCTTTTCCAGGGGATCTTCCCTATCCAGGAATTGAACTGGGGTCTCCTGCATTGCAGGCAGATTCTTCATCAACTGAACATAAAGAGAAAATAGTAAATAGATCTTAATCTGAAGTGTAGTGAATAAAGATCTATTTTCTATTTACTCCTTCAGTTCATTCAGTTTAAAGGGCCAATGACTATGCCCCAAAAGTCAACAAATAATGGGAGATGTGACACAGCATTTAAAGAAGAGTGTCACAAAGCAAGGCATGGAGACCAGCAAAGCAGCCAAAACTTAAGGGGCCCCTCACTGGGGACATCCCTGATAGGCAAGGGTTTAAAGGGCTGCATCATCCTGAATGAGTGCATCTTACTTACTGCCCCATAATCTACATATATCTGTTTTAAGGCTCCTTCATATGCATTCATAACCACTTTTCTGAGTTTGCCTTAGATTTCACTTCCCACAGGGTGGTGATCTTGGGGATGTAGATACAAAAAGGATTAACATACAGCCAATAAAATAAATATTTTACAAAAGTCTCCTTCCTTCAGCTACAAGGAAAAAAGTTCAATAAGGAATATCAGTGTTTTAAAAAAGAAACCAGAACTTGTTTTTTTTTTAAACCTTTTTAAATTCTTTTTTTTTAATTGAAGGATAATTGCTTTACAGAATTTTGCTGTTTTCTGTCAAACCTCAACAAGAAGCAGCCATAGGTATACATATATCCCCCCCTTTTGAAACTCCCTCCCATCTCCCTCCCCATCCCACCCCTCTAGGTTGATACAGAGCCCCTGTTTAGAGTTCCCTGAGCCATACTGTAAATTCCCATTGACTATCTATTTTACGTATGGTGATGTAAGCTTCCATGTTACTCTTTCCATACATCTCACCCTCTCCTCCCCCCTTCCCATGTCCATAAGTCTATTCTCGATGTCTGTTTCTCCACTGTTGCCCTGTGAATAAATTCTTCAGTACCATTTTTCTAGATTCCATATATATGCATTAGTATATGGTATTTATCTTTCTCTTTCTGACTCACTTCACTCTGTATAATAGGTTCTAGGTTCATCCACCTCATTAGAACTGACTCAAATGTGTTCCTCTTTATGGCTGAGTAATATCCCATTGTGTATATGCACCACAACTTCTTTATCCATTCATCTGTCGATGGACATTTAGGTTGCTTCCATGTTCTGCTGCTGCTGCTGCTGCTAAGTCACTTCAGTCGTGTCTGACTCTGTGCGACCCCATAGATGGCAGCCCACCAGGCTCTGCCATCCCTGGCATTCTCCAGGCAAGAATACTGGAGTGGATTGCCATTTCCTTCTCCAGTGCATGAAAGGGAAAAGCGAAAGTGAAGTTGCTCAGTCGTGTCCAACTCTTAGCGACCCCATGGACTGTAGCCTACCAGGCCCCTCCGTCCATGGGATTTTCCAGGCAAGAGTACTGCAGTGGGGGTGCCATTGCCTTCTCCGGCTTCCATGTTCTAGCTATTGTAAATACTGCTGCAATGAACAATGGGATACATGCATCTCTTTCAATTTTGGTTTCCTAAGGGTATATACCTAAGAGTGGGATTTCTGGGTCATATGGTGGTTATGAAGGAAATAAAACTTAAAGAATCTCTTACAAGAAGCCCAGTTGAGATTAAGTGGAAATGAGTACTGCCCAGTTCCTAAAATCTCCTCTCCATCTGGGGACCCCAAAAGCAATGTACTTCACAGATACCAAATAGCTGATAGTTACTTTGGTAGTGAGAAATCTGTGTCTGTATTCTCCCTCGACACCGCTCAATGTCTAAAAGCCTCTACTGTTACCTGTCCAGCTGGGGACAAGTTCTGGACGGTTACTGAAAAGTAATTGAAACCAGGTATCTGAATTGTTTTTGCTTGAGTACTCCTGGAGCAAGAAGTGAATTGCTAATCTTTGCTTAGGAAAAAAAAAAAAAAAAACAATGCATGTATCACCACAACCAGGAAATTTGATGAATACTATTGTGGTTCTTGGCACTCTGTACAGGGTTCTCACAGGGATTTTTTTTCTGAATGCAGGACATGCCCTAAATGTATAATGACATAATGAACTGGATTAGCTCAGATAAAGTCATTACTGTCTGTCTGTAAATAACAGACCTTTTAAAGAAGCATATGAATGAAACCATACTTAACCAACAGACTACAATAGCTCCCAAGGGGCTTTTTGGTTGGTTGAGAAAATAAATAAAACATGCTTTCTAAAATTTCCAAAGCATGTATTGACCTGCTAGACCACAAGGAAAATTACTGGGTTCAGAAAACTTGCTTTTAAACATAAAGAAAGAAAGTAAACCCAAATACAAATTCTCTGTAACCAGCAGCTCTTGGAAAAGCAGCTTTAGAAGTTTTCAACTTTCACAACACTGAAGACATGTTACCTTTTAACTTGCTGAATGAATTTTTTTTGCTGGAGATGGGAGAAATCTATAGTGGTCTGTCTTTAAATAGTCAATGCCTTCTCTGGCACTTTCTGCTATTTCTCTTGCCATGAGTTAACATGACCTGAGAAACAACTTCTTTTCTTTGCTAACCTCTTATTTTTAGATTCTTAAAATAATGTTTTATCTCTGCTACTAAAAGCAAGACCAAAGGACTTTTTTCTTGTGAGTTGATGCTGCCCCTAGACCCCAGCTACACACCTGGCCCTCATGTTTTAAAGCACTTAGAAGAAGTGAGACTGAGAGGTCACAGCCCCGATTCTGTGGGAGTCTCTTAGACCAACTGTGGTCCTGCAGCAGTATCTAGTAACCCTGTGGCAGGCATATGGACCTGTTCCTGTGAGGATGGGGTAAGTCTAAAATTCTACCCACTTCCCCTTGGCCCAGACCCCACTTGTCATGGCTGACTCTCATTTTTGGCTGTATGAGAACCACTGCTCTTCTCTGTAGTCATCCTCTCCCTTTTTAAGCTCTCCAAACATACCTTTTAAAATCTTCTCTGGTTTTTCTTTGTTTTCTTTAGTGATTTTAAAACTGTTCACCTCCACGGGCCCGCATTATTTTCTCCTTGTCATTACGTGCTCCTTCCCTTTACTTTTCCCACATTTTTGGTAACCTCTTTCACATTCTCAGTGAAGTGGCTCCAAAGCACTTGTGCTGAGAATCCAGAAGGTAACACTGCACTCTGGGTTCATCTGCATGCGGGTCAAGTAGGAAATCTAAAATTTTGTTGTCTCTTTCTCTCTGATTTTCAACACTGGATATACTATTCTCCAATAGGCTTCCTCAACATTTTCTCTTCTTTATTTCTGTTTTATTTAGTAGCTTCTCTTAAAGCAGTCCTTGAACTTCCTGAAGAAGCCGGCTGCTCCTGAAGTCTCCCACACGTTCTTCTAAGAAGCAATTCACGAATGTGGTTCTTTTACTTGTGCACCTGTTTTTGGCTGAATGCTTCTATGTGGGCCAGTGTTTAATACGACCCATACAATGCTTGTTCTGCCTCTAGAAATACAACCTTATTTTCAAGAAAATATTTTACAGAAACCCAATATTGGAGCCTGCATTCCTGAGGATGGGGTGGTGGCTGGAAACAACACCTACCTGGTCTCGTCACAGCCTCACCAGCAAGGCTATTTGGCCACTCACACTGAACCCTAGGTCTTCCAGAACAGTGTTTTAAAAATGTTGTCATGAACCATAAAATGACCATGGATGAGTCAAGTAGGTTATTAGCCAAAGAGTAGGGTTACGTAAACAATTCCACCAGTTGTTCTTAACTCACTCCTGCTGACACTGTTTTTAGCAGCTCTGACCGTGACACTCTCACCACTCATTCCATGGTGAGTGACACAAGATGGCTTCCAAGTTACTGACCAACGAGATCCCTCTTACAGGCCTTGTATGGTTCCTCAGCCACTAGTTGTCACATTTTAAGTTACTGCATTTGTATTCAACAAATGATATCTTAATGACCTGAAATACTGAATATCATTTCCAAATTGCCACTAGTAATTTATCGTTTTGGGAAAAGCTATCTTACTTAATTATAAAAATAATCATAATATCACCTCTTCACTAAATATTCTCTATGATGTCACTCTTTCTAAACTTAGTGAAAGGTCAAGAAAAGAAATATAGTGGTGAGAGGGAAACAGTATATTAAAATCAAGGCATCTATAGATACATTTATTTTCTGGATTTAGATTCTTATTCATTATTTTTCTTTATTAAGTTTATCTTTAATCATCATACAGTAAAATTACTCCCGATGTAAAAGAAGTGTTACAAATTTTTAACATATGTATACATTTGCTCCTAGATGGCGCTAGTGGTAAAGAACCTGCCGGCCAATGCAGGAGATGCAAGTTTGATTCCTGGGTCAGGAAGATTCCCTGGAAGAAGAAAAGGCAACCCACTCTAGTAATTCACTCCAGTGAATCCCATGGACAGAGGAGCCTGGCAGGCTACATTCCATAGGGTCACAAAGAGTCAGACACCATTAAAGTGACACACCACACATACATTTGTGCAACCATCAGCAGCAGGATACAGAACAGCTCCATCATCCAAAAAAGATTTCTCCATGCGTATCTTTATTCACCTTCATTCCTGATGTAGAATTCTGAGCTGACAGTTGCTTTCTGCTAGCACTTTAAAGCTATTTTGCCAGTTCCTTCTCCTCTCCATGGTTTCTGATGAGAAATTCATCCTCATGTGAATACTGTTCCCCTCCAGGAAATCCACCATTTGACTTCGGTTGCATTCAAGACTGTATTCTTCTTCTTTAGGTTGCAACAGTTTGCTTATGCCATGTATAAACATAGATTTTGGGAGGTTTACACTGGGGTTTATGACTGATGTTTGTCATGTTCCCCCAAACTGGAGATCTTTATCTTTAACCAAAAATGTGAAACTTCCTGTCATTATTTATTCAACTATTGTTTAAAACATCACATTCTTTCCCCTCTTCTTCTAGGACTCTTCATGACACAAATATTAGGTCTTTTATATTATCCCATAGGTTTAAGGCTTGGCTTATATTTAAAGTTCTTTTTCTTTGTACATCTCAGACTGGATAACTTTTATTAATCATTCAAGTTCACTCTTTAGATTTAAGTTAGTATCCAATCTGCTATTGAGTCCATCCAGTGAGATTTTTATTTCATTTATTGTGTTTTCAGTGCTATAATTAACATTTGAGTCTGGTACATATCTTATACATCTTTGCTGTGCTTAGTCACTCAGTTGTGTCCAACTCTTTGCAACCCCATGGACTATAGACCACCAGGCTCTTCTGTCCATGGGGATTCTCCAGGTAAGAATACAGTGGGTTGACTATCCCTTCTCCAGGGGAACTTCCCGACCCAGGAATTGAACTGAGGTCTCCTGCATTGCAGGCAGATTCTTTACAAGCTGAGCTACTGAGGAAGCCCACTTCTTTGCTAAAACTTTCTATTTCTCCATTCATTTCAAGAATGTCTGTCATTATTTATTGGAGCACTTATATATATGGGAATACCATATCACCTGGCCTGCCTCTTGAGAAATCTGTATGCAGGTCAGGAAGCAACAGTTAGAACTGGACGTGGAACAACAAACTGGTTCCAAATCGGGAAAGGAGTACGTTAAGGCTGTATACTGTCACCCTGCTTATTTAACTTTTATGCAGACTACATCACAAGAAACACTGGGCTGGATGCAGCACAAGCTGGAATCAAGATTGCCAGGAGAAATATTAATAACCTCAGATATGCAGATGACACCACACTTATGGCAGAAAGTGAAGAAGAACTAAAGAGCCTCTTGATGAAAGTGAAAGAGGAGAATGAAAAAGTTGACTTAAAGCTCAACATTCAGAAAACTAAGATAATGGCATCTGGTCCCATCACTTCATGGCAATAGATGGGGAAACAATGGAAAAAGTGGCTGACTTTATTTCTGGGGGCTCCAAAATCACTGCAGGTGGTGACTGCAGCCATGAAATTAAAAGACACTTACTCCTTGGCAGGAAAGTTATGACCAACCTAGACAGAATATTAAAAAGCAGAGACGTTATTTTGCCAACAAAGGTCCATCTAGTCAAGGTTATGGTTTTTCCAGTAGTCATGTATGGATGTGAGATTTGGACTATAAAGAAAGCTGAGTGCCAAAGAATTGATGCTTTTGAACTGTGGTGTTGGAGAAGACTCTTGAGAGCCCCTTGGACTGCAAGGAGATCCAACCAGTCCATCCTAAAGGAGATCAGTCCTGAGTGTTCATTGGAAGGACTGATGTTGAAGCTGAAACTCCAGTACTTTGGCCACCTGATGTGAAGAGCCGACTCATTGGAAAAGACCATAATACTAGGAAAGATTGAGGGCAGGAGAAGGGGACGACAGAGGATGAGATGGTTGGATGGCACCCCCAACTCGATGGACATGGGTTTGGGTAAACTCTTGGAGTTGGTGATGGACAGGGAGGCCTGGTGTGCTACCATCCATGAGGTCACAAAGAGTCGGACACGACTGAGTGACTGAACTGAAATATATATATATATTAGCTTTGTTTTAATTTTAATGGTTTGGATTTTTCACTGAAGTATAATTTACAGAGTGTTAATATCTGCTATACAGCAAAGTGATTCAGTTATACATATATATTTTTTCTTTTTTATACTCTTTCCCCTTACGGTTTATTATAGGATAGGGCATTTAGTTCCTTATACTATACAGTGGGATCTTGCTGTTTACCCATTCTATATATACTAGTTTGCATCTGCTAACTCCAACCTCCCATTCTATCCCTACCCCACCATCCCTTCCATTTGTCAACCACAAGTCTGTTCTCTGTGAGTCTGTTTTGTAGGTAAGCCTGTACGTGTCATATTTTAGATTGCACATATAAGTGATATCATATGATATTTGTGTTTCTCTGATTTACTCCACTTAGTATGATAATCTCTAGGTCCACCCATGTTGCTGCAGGTGGCATTATTTCAGTTTTTATGGTTTAGTAGTATTCCATTGTATATATGTACCACATCTTCTTTATGCATTTATCTGTTGATGGACATTTAAGTAGCTGTCATGGCTATTGTAAATAGTGCTGTTATAAACACAGGGGTGCATGTATCAGAACTATAGTTTTGTCTGGATACATGCCCAGGAGAGGGATTTCTGATTCATATGGCAACTCTATTTTTAGTTTTTTTGGGAACCTCCATACTATTCTCCAAAGTG
Organism: Giraffa tippelskirchi; assembly: GCF_054371585.1. Classification (NCBI taxonomy): domain Eukaryota; kingdom Metazoa; phylum Chordata; class Mammalia; order Artiodactyla; family Giraffidae; genus Giraffa; species Giraffa tippelskirchi. Next base: position 31,654,419 of record NC_137286.1, on the reverse strand, counting down.
GTTGTACCAGCTTACACTCCCACCAACAGTGTAGGAGGATTCCCTTTCTCCACACCCTCTCCATTATTTGTATACTTTTTATTGATGGCCATTCTGACCAGTGTGAGGTGGTATCTCATAGTTTTGATCTGCATTTCTCTAGTAATTAGCAATGTTGAGCATCTTTTCATGGGAGCACTTATATATTAACTGCTTCAAAGTATCTGTCAGAAAATCCAATACCTGTGTCTTCTTATCACTGGTAACTATTGTCTTTTCCCATGGGAGTTGAGGTTTTGCCTGTTTTTAATATATCCTGAGTAATACTGGATGGTGTCCTGGACATTCTCAATATTATGGGACTCTGGACCTATTTAAACTTTATGGAAAATATTAGGATTTTTGTTTTAGTAGGCAATTGGCATGGTTAAGTTCAATCTGCAGGTTCCAACCAGTTTTGCTTCTGTGGACTGTGGTTCCCATGGCAGCTCAGTTTTCAAAAGCTTTGCAGCGTTATTCAGGTTTGCCCTATATACGAACCACTGTTAGCAGTGATCTGTTAGTTTGATTCTCAAAGTCTCTGGTATGCTGATTAGATCCATACATGCACAGCCTGAGTGAATGAAGGCGTTCATAAACAACATTATGGGGTAGCTATCTTATGGCTCTCCCTCTCTGCCATCTCTCTGTGAGTTTCCTCTTCTCTAGGGCTCCCCTGTCTGGTCCTCCAGCCAAAAATCTGAGCCTCTAGTTGCCTCATTTTGCCATGTATTTCCATGACCGCATTGGGAGCCAAAAGGCAGACAGACAGAGAGAGGACACAAAAGCAACAAATGTTAATATCACTTTTTTGGGACCGCAGCTCCATCAATTGAAAAGGGAAGTCCCTCCTCTTCTTTTTGTTTCTGTGGCCACCCCCTACATTTCAGAAAAGATCTTGTTTAGTTGCTAAGTTGTGTCCAACTCTGTGACTCCACAAACTGCAGCACACCAGGCTACCCTGTCCTTCCACTGTCTCTCAGAGCTTGCTCAAATTAAGGTCCATTGAGTCAGTGATATCGTCCAACCATTTCATCTTCTGTTGCCCTCTTCTCCTCTTGACCTCAATCTTTCCCAGCATCAGGCTCTTTTTCAATGAGTCAGCTCTTTGAATCAGGTGGCCAAAGGCCAAAGTATTGGAACTTCAGATTCAGCATCAGTCTTTCCAATGAATATTCAGGGTTGGTTTCCTTTAGGAATGACTGGTTTGATTTCCTTGCCGTCCAAGGGACTTTCCAGAGTCTTCTCCAGCACCACAATTTGAAATCATTAATACCTTGGCGCTCACCCCTTTTTATGGTCCAACTCTCACATCAATACATGACTGGAAAAATCATAGCTTTGACTAGACAGACCATTGTCTGTAAAGTTATGTCTCTGCTTTTTAATATGCTGAGTAAATTTGTCATAGCTTTTCTTCCAAGGAGCAAATGTCTTTTAATTTCATGGCTGCAGTCACTGTCTGCAGAGATTGTGGAGGCCAAGAAAATAAAATCTGCCACTGTTTCCACTTTTTCCCCATCTATTTGCCATGAAGTAATGGGACTAGATGCCATGATCTTAGTTTTCTGAATGTTGACAAAGTGGATGGTGCTTATTCCTCTATCATCTGCTAAACATGGGAAATCCTCAAACAGGACCATCATGTAAGATTCTACAGAGGTGCACTGTCCCTCTATGTGAGAGTTTTATCATATCAACTATGCTCTGAATTAAATTAAAAGACGCTTACTCCTTGGAAGGAAAGTTATTACCAACCTAGATAGCATATTAAAAAACAGAGACATTACTTTGTCAACAAAGGTCTGTCTAGTCAAGGCTATGGTTTTTCCAGTAGTCACGAATGGATGTGAGGGTTGGACTATAAAGAAAGGTGAGCGCTGAAGAAATGATGCTTTTGAACTGTGGTGTTGGAGAAGACTCTTGAGAGTCCCTTGGACTGCAAGGGGATCCAATCAGTCCATCCTAAAGGAAATCAGTCCTGAATATTCATTGGAAGGACTGATGCTGAAGCTGAAACTCCAATACTTTGGTCACCTAATGTGAAGAGCTGACTCATTGGAAAAGCCCCTGATGCTGGGAAGGATTGGGGGCAGGAGGAGAAGGGGACGACAGAGGATGAGATGGTTGGATGGCATCACCGACTCAATGGACATGAGTTTGGGTAGACTCTGGGAGTTGGTGATGGACAGGGAGGCCCGGCGTGCTGAGATTCACGGAGTTGCAAAGAGTCGGACACAACTGAGCGACTGAACTGAACTGACTGACTCATTCTTCAGGCTACTTTCCACCGGAACCATTTTATTCTTGCTTCACCACAAGTCACCCACTTTGGTCTTTCATCAGGTATTTTTGTGTTTCCCTTATGGTTACATTATTGCAGTCATGTTGCATTACATATGACTAAATTGTATTATCTCCTTTTACGAGACCCAAATTAAGGTTGTATCTGTATTTATCATTAAATTCCTATCCATCATACCCAGAGTAATACTGGATATATAGTAGGTATCAATAAATATCTCTTGAATAAATGACTCTATTAAAACTATCAAAAAATATCAAGCAGGGGCAGTGCAAAGGCCCTAAAAATGCCATCTTATGAATTTTAAAGAATGGTAGTTGAGCTACATTTTCTCACAAGTTGGTGCAGACTTAACAGAATCCTAGAACTAGGCATGTTTTTATGAAACAGATTACTTCAGTTATGAGAATGGGAACAAGTGGATTCCTAGAAGTGATATTACCAACATAAAAAATATTAATAAATATTTAAAATATTTGAGATTTCACTGCATTCTAAGGCTCTTCTATTTCACAAAATTTGCTCTGGTGGATAGCTGCTTTGTCTTTATCTACTGAATTGAAAATCTGAAAGTCCAAGTGTTTCTGAATGAAGTTCTGCCTTTATATTTCATTATATTTGATACACCAGATTTATTTAGCAGTATTCCTGTTCGTGGCCATTCAGGATCATGCAAAAGTTGATTATGATAATAATTCTGTATTTTGATGTATAAACTATTTTTTTTTTTACCGTATCTCTTTTTATTTCCCTAAAATAGATTCCTAGAAGTGAAGTTACTGAGTTGAACAACACTTTTTAAGGCTCTTAACACATGTTTTTCAAATGCTTTATAGAAACTGAGTGCCAATTTACACTCTCCTCAGCAGTATATCAGAGTGCCCATCTCACTGCACCTTACCCATCACTAAGGATCATAGGGAGAAAATAACTGCCAATATGACAGGTTTTATTATTCTTATTTAACTTTGCATTTTTAGTAATCAGGGATGGAGTCCTTTCCAAGTGCCATATATTTCCTAGAAATTTATTAGATGATTTTAATAAAGGGTAGACAAAGCCCAATTTTTTTTTTCCTGCCAGGGAATTTTGGTTCTCACAGACTAGTGTTATGTTGAATTAGATGAGGACCTTGATATAACACATTAACAACTAACATTAATGACCCAGCACTTTGTAATTTATGAAGCATTTCAATGCATTACATCATTTGATCTTTCAACAATTCCAGGAGCTGCAAAGATAAGATAATTCTCATTTATAGGTAAAGACACGTATGTTTGGTTGTTCAGGCAGTTAGAAGAGCCACATAAGGACATGTGTATATTCCTAAAAGCACAGTACTAGGACACAGACTCAAATTCAAACATTATGATCCTTAGGCTGGCATCCTTTCTTCAGTCTATAGAAACACCTGACCCCTAGAGACACAGCATGGGCATCACTTGGGAGCTTTTTAGAGTTACAGCATCTCTGGCCCAGGAGCTATCTACAAAAATTGCTGTCTCTAAAGTGCTGCTCTGGATCATGCTAAAAGCACATATGCACTCAAATGTGGACAGACTTCACAGAAAAATTACACAAGAAGGAAGGGAATTACTAATTTTTGTATTTGTCAAGTAATTTGTAAACTACTGATGGAACTTTAAAGGAACCAATTTTTTATTTTTCCTTAAAGAAGGAAATTGAGGTTAAAAAGAATTCCATGACATTCATCAATTGGTCTGTTTTTTCAAGAAAACATAGGCATTAATCAAGAGCTCTGTCTACTCTTCAAAATGTTGACGGGTCCATGAGAAACATGTTCCTTTCTATATACAGGAATCACTGGTGGAGGTTTTCCAAAACACAAAGTTATCTTTGCTAGGCTTCCACTTTAAGCCCCATCGGACACTGAACACACACAGAATCACTGCACTTGATGTGACCCACATTTTCACAATTAGTAATATACACTTTTGGCTTAATGATTTCTCTGCTATTAATGAAAACAATGCCAGGGGAACATACTGCATTTTATCAATCAACAAAGGAGGTGCCCTGTTTGAGCATCTGCTATGAAGCATCTGAGTGATGTTGAGTGATTCAGATAACATGTCAGAATGTCTTTCCTTACTTTTAAGAGTAGTGTGTTGAGTAAGTTAAATAAGAACATTTCCAAGTCCAACAGTCTGTTATTTTTTTTCTTATAAAGAAAGTGAGCATCCTAGATGACTGGGCCTAGGATAAAAGAGATCAAGTAGCCAGTGGGGAAAGTAGCCAGTTGAAAAAGTAGAGTAGAAATGCAAGTCATGGAGAAAACAAAGATAAATCTTATTTGAGTTATAATTTTGAATTTGATTTATAATTTTGCATAGAACCACACCTCAATTACAGGCTATGATAATTTGTAATCTCTTTGGGCACTAAATTTAATTGCGAAGCTTGTCACTATTTACATGTAGTCATTTTAGAAGTCTTACTTTAATGTCTATTTGATATTCCTCCAAATATAAAATTCAGTGGATACTGATCTCAACACATTTTTTTTTTTTCCTCTTGAAGGACATTAGCTACTTAAATGGTCTCTCTATAGCACTCAGACAGAAGTGCTTAACAATTTTTTGTCCTGTGCCCACGAATCTAACTAACATATCTCAAGAGGCCTGCCTGTGCACAGAAAATTTCTGGTCAGCAACACCACGCCTCATGTGATTCCAGTAGATTTATTGCAGCACAGTCCCTTGGTCAAATTTGGCTTATTGCTCTGAATCCATTTTTGTAATAATGATGCTGGTAATGCTGTAATATATTATTTTAATAGGATAATATATTGAACTCTAATTTCTAGGGAATAAGTACATTATTCAGCCTTGGCAGCAATTACTATATTGTGCCCAAACAAAGGGAGAGGAAACCAAAAAGAGGTCTCACTAAATACATGTGTAAATGTCGATTATGAAAAAGTGGTTAAGAAATGGTTGGATTATCACATATTTTAATGTTTATATTGAATAGCTGCCTACTTTTCATTCCTGAATCTCTTAATATTGCATTTACTGGCATTTGAATGGACATTTTTGGCAAACTGTAAGGGACCAGAACAGTAGTGATTCTAACTACAGGATCTGAGATGCAGAATATACCTTCTCTTTTTACAGTAAACAAAGGTGTCATATGTGCCAAGAACTATAATCATGAGATGTATAAATGTTCAAGCATCTTCACTTCTAAACTTTTTCTAGTAAGTCTAGCCAGGTAAAGGTCATCCAAACAAGGAATATTTGTCATTACTCTAATCTTAGACTTTATCCTTTTTATGTTGAGTTTGCAAAACTAGAAAGAATGGGGTTTGTGTATGTCTGTGTGAGTCATGTATGTTTTATGTTTTAATTATAATTTGAATAGAATTACCAACAAGCAAATGATTCTACCTGGATAATTACCCTATTGCGAAAGGTATTGGCTTTAAAAATAAATTGGAACTTAGTTTGTCTTTAATATGATTAAATATGTAAAATATGGCATGCTCTTTCATGTGATTTTACTCTATCAGAAACCACATTCTACCTATAAAATCCATGAGTACAAAACTCTGTGTTCAGTGTTTTTAAAATTTTAGAACTTAAAGAACAATCACCTTACTTAATATTGCTTTCATTCTTTGCATAACTCACACCTGATTTCATCTCTATTTGGAATGCATTGAAGAACAACAAAAACAAGTTAACACAAAATGAAATATAACAGAGAAATCAGAGAACCTCTATTTTCATGTTTATTAAGACAAAAAAGTTGTAAATATAGTGATTTCTCTGTGTAGGCATTTGGCAAGAACTAGGAATTATATTATAGGAGCTTATAATATATCCTCACCTTCTTTACACTTATAATTTTTTAGAAAAATATTGTATTTATCCAAAAAAATTTTGGGTCAGCTAACGGCAGTTTATTTAGTAAAGATGAAAGGCTTGGGTTTCTCTCCCCTTGACCTTGGAGGGGTTTTCTGACCCCTGCTTCAGAGCAGTTTTCTTCCCCCCCGATCTGATCTGTGCCCTTTCTTCCTTGCTAGTCATTATTCTCAATTAGAAATTGCTATGGGAGGTCATTATCTATCGAACCCATTTAGAAACTTGGCCACAGACTTCATCAACTTTAACCTTTCAAGGATACTGAGTTTGCTGGCAAGAAGCAAGGTCTTTGAATAAACAAGCCAGGTTTGCTCCCAAGTACTATATTTTCAAGTTTCAACCAATATTCTTTTCTCTGGAAGTTAGCACCTGATTAGAGCTGTTCTTTTTGCTAATTCAGCTCTCTGGGTAATAAATATTTTATCTTATCAATAAACATGAATTTCTGTGATCCGAAGATATTTGGATCCTTAATTAGATAGTACATCTAAATTGGTTAATCAGAGTGTTTTTTGGCAGTTTCTGAGTCAAAGTTACACTTCATCTCTGGTTAGCCTTTGTAATATTCAAGCTGAACAACTTAAAATTCTTAGTTCAAACTACTTACAATCTGTGTTAATCAAAATGCTGTAATTAAATTGGGCATGGACTTATTCTGTAACCTTATCCACTTTGCATTTAAGTTGTCTCTACATGAATGTTTGACACTAGTACAGTCTTTAAATATTAATGCACAGGGAAAAAAAGAAGATGAAAGAAACAGTTGGAGCCAAGAGAAAGAAAAACATAGCAAGGGGCAATTGTAATAAAAAACCTTTAGAAAGTTAGGAGAGTAAGCGAAAAAAAATAAACTTGTCAAAGAGGATCGTAACCAGTATAAAATAGCACAATTTATACACAATCTAAAACTCTAAGGAATGAGTAGCCATAACAAGCTTTTGTGCAATACCGATTAGAATCTCTATGAAGCAGCTTCCTGTATTTTTTCTCTGCTTCTGAATTTTACTTTCAAATAGTCACAAAACTACATGTTAAAAATGAAACAAAGCAAAACAAATAGAAAAACCTATTTTTTTTTCCTTTGCGTATAAAGAAAACAGTGGGCACCTGAAAGTCTGATTTTGCACCTCTAACCTCAGGCTCCCCGTGACATTGGTATAAAATGGTGTGGCTCCAAACAACATCACAAAATATTGTGTTTGTGTTCCACACACACTGGAAGGCTCTTCTGCATAATCTGTAAAAGTTTCAAGTGGGTATATTGCCAAATAGTTTGGCTTTTACTATGAAAAAAGGAAGGAGAGTGTATGAAACTAAATGTATAGCTGGTGTCTCCTTACACCAGATAGAGAAATTATATTTGTTGAGACATTGCACTGTTGAGATTCGAGGAGAGAGTATGCCCTCAATTTCACTGCACTATACTAGTGTTCATTCAACTGATGAAGTTCTCAACTCAAAGGGCAACATCCACTTTGTTCTAAGTTCCTGCTGGAATGGAAAAGCTGACAAGGGAAAACTTACACAAAGGATATTGTGCTGTTAAAGTTTGTTCAAAGCCACACTTGTCAGATCTCTTTGAAATGAAATTGAAAAGGAAAAACCAATTTTCTTTGAGGACAAAGTTCATCTCATTTGGTGTGCTGCACCTGTCTAATTTTCTTCTTGGAGAAAGAAATCTTGACTAGGAAAATTTTAAAAAATAGTTTATACTAGTGCAGGTATGTATCATAATGTGTAATTCAAACTAGTGTTACATTCTGAGAAAATAAATATAAGTGAATTACTGTCTGTTTGAAGCTGTGATAAATACCTAGCTTGGCTGAAATTATTAGATACCATTATTCTGTTTCCAAAACGTTGGTGAAGGGCAGCAGTCTGAACCATGCTGAAAGGAGAACTCTGCAATGTCTTCCTTTGTTAGTGACGTGCACGTGCACTGTCCGATGGTGCGTATTATCAAACTGAAAACCAACACATACCCCTCAAAGGTATTCCGAGTAAATAAATATCTTGCGTGCTTCCAAATTTGGAAAAAAAAAATCAGCACCTATTTCTAGAGTAACATGTTTATAAATATTAAAATTCACAATTGATCATTTTAAATGCCACCAAATAAATGCTTTAGGTAAGTCTGTATCAGTAGCAAAGAAGAGGGCTTTGCTATCTGAAGTTACAACTTCCTGTAAATAAGAATGCTACAAGATTACAGATCAACACAAAATAAAATACAAAATACAAGTGAATATGTCATCTAAACTGGAAGGAAATATGGCTGTGACCCCAGACAAGGATTTATGTTCACGATAGAAAAATGATATTTTAGTCAATGGAAAAAAGAAAGTAATGAAAAACAAACCCAAGGGTAATCCTCCCCTTTAATGCATCTTGTCTCCTATTTCCTTGTCTCTTTGGTCTTTTTCTGTTTCCATGTCAGCTTTCCTTGTTCAATCTTACCTGTGCGATTGGCTGCATGTTTATATATAAATCCCACATATTGGAAACAGATGCATGATTAAAAATGAGAAAGCATTTGAAAATGAAAAGGACAAGCAAAATTTTATCTTATCTGTTAGATCATGGGAAACAGATGATCTCGGCTTTTGCCAAATTTGCCTCAAAAATTTATATTCCTTAGCTTCCTTTTTTGTGAATGTTTTCCATTTGGAACTACACTGTCTGTGCCTTTTTATTTGTTCTGTGTCCAAATGTGGATTCAGCTGGATTCCTCTGATTTTGTTTTTATTCCATTTGTATCTCTGTAGAAGACTGTTCCACATATCCACACTCTTTATGCAAAATTTAATATCTATTAAATACAGTGTTCACCTTGACCTTGAAAAATGAAGACCTACTATTTGAAACTTTTGGACAGTAGCTACTTTCTTTTTAAAATCAAAACTCAACCAATGTCCTGATAATCAAAGGAGAATTGTCTTTGGGTAGAAATAACTACATGAAAAGCACACTTACTCATTTTCATCCCTCTTTTAATTTTTATTTCCTTTGTGCTCCATCTGTTATAAAGTAAATGTGTTTCAATTTAGTGAAAACAAATTCAGAACTGAAACATTCCTCTTATAGCTTAAAAGCTGAATGTTATTTGTGTTCCGTATTTGTCAGAAACACAATTTATTATGTGCTTATTTATAACTTAATTCCTCATCATTATACCTCCAAAGTTCATGAGTTGAAGGCAGTGAATTCTGGAGAACAGCATCTTTAACTCACATATGCTTTATTTCCTTCAATGCCTGTTAATACACTAAGTATTTGTTGAGTGAATGAAAGTATGTGGCTTTCCCTCAATCCCTTGAACATCACTTTTTGGGCTTTCCCTTTAACAATGCCCAGGGTACTAGAGATGTGTCACAGGAAGAAATGGTGTTTCCTCCTTCACAGTCCACACATTAATTAGATAGTCCTCTTTCTGCCCCATCTTCCCCCAGGGATAGTTCAATGAAGCACCTGCTGTAGGAGATCCAATCTTTTGCTATCTCTGGGAGAATGTCTACAGCCTACATGCTTATTTTACTAGCGTTTTTCCCTTTGTAGTTCTACATCTTTAGAATAGGCATTAAAGGATCTCTAGCAGAAAGTGAACCAGTAGTATTGCACTGTATTTCATGTCTCTACAATGGAGCTGGTCATCACTATGCCACACATCCTTCTTTTCTTTCTATAAAGGCTTATGACTTGGGATCAAAGCATGGGTACACTTTATGGTACACATTTACTACACAGCACATAGTATCAAAGCAAGCATATACTTTGTAATACACATTTACTGGTCATAGTAAACACCCTCTGCCAACAACACAAGAGAAGACGCTACACATGGACATCACCAGATGGTCAACACAGAAATCAGATTGGTTATATTCTTTGTAGCCAAAGATGGAGAAATCCTATACAGTCAGCAAAAATAAGACCAGGAGCTGACTGTGGCTCATGAACTCCTTATTGCCAAATTCAGACTTAAATTGAAGAAAGTAGGGAACACCACTAGACCATGCAGGTATGACCTAAATCAAAGCCCTTACAATTATACAGTGGAAGTGAGAAATAGATTTAAGGGATTAGATCTGATAGAAACAGTGCCTGCAGAACTACAGACAGAGGTTCGTGACATTGTAGAGGAGGTAGTGAACAAGGCCATCCCTAAGATAAAGAAATGCAAAAAGGCAAAATGGCTGTCTGACAAGGCCTTACAAATAGCTGAGAAAAGAAGAGGAGCTAAAGGCAAAGGAGAAAAGGAAAAATATACCTATTTGAATGCAAAGTTCTAAAGAATAGCAAGGAGAGATAAAGCCTTCCTCAATGATCAATGCAAAGAAATAGAGGAAAACAATAGAATGGGAAAGGCTAGAGATCTCTTCAAGAAAATTAGAGATACCAAGGAAACATTTCATCCAAAGATGGGCTCAATAAAGGACAGAATCAGTATGAACCTAACAGAAGCAGAAGATATGAAGAAGTGGCAAGAATACACAGAAGAACCATACAAAAAAGATCTTCACGACCCAGATAATTACAATAGTGTGAACACTCACCTAGAGCCAGACATCCTGGAATGTGAAGTCAAGTGGGCCTTAGGAAGCATCACTATGAACAAAGCTAATGGAGGTGACGGAATTCCAGTTGAACTATTTCAAATCCTAAAAGATGATGCTGTGAAAGTGCTGCATTCAGCAAATGTGGAAAACTCAGCAGTGGCCACAGGACTAGAAAAGGTCAGTTTTCATTCCAACCCCAAAGAAAGGCAATGCCAAAGACTGCTCAAACTACTGCACAATTGTACTCAGCTTACACACTAGCAAAGTAATGCTCAAAATTCTCCAAGCCAGGCTTCAACAGTATGTGAACCATAAACTTCCAGATGTTCAAACTAGGTTTAGAAAAGACAGAGGAACCAGAGATCAAATTGCCAACATCTGCTGGAGCATTGAAAAAGCAAGAGAGTTCCAGAAAAACATCTACTCTTGCTTTATTGACCATGCCAAAGCCTTTGACTGTGTGGATCACTACAAACTGTGGGAAATTCTTCAAGAGATGGGAATACCAGACCTTACCAGACCTTACCTGACTCCTGAGAAATCTGTGTGCAGATCAAGAAGCAACAATTAGAACTGAACATAGAACAACAGACTGGTTCCAAATAGGAAAAGGAGTACATCAAGTCTGTATATTGTCATCTTGCTTATTTAACTTATATGCAGAGTACATCATGTGAAATGCCAGGCTGGATGAAGCACAAACTGGAATCAAGACTGCTGGGAGAAATACCGATAACCTCAGGTATGCAGATGACACCACCCTTAGAACAGAAAGTGAAGAACTAAAAAGCCTCTTGATGAAATTGAAAGAGGAGAGTACAAAAGTTGGCTTAAAACTCAACATTCAGAAAACTAAGATTATGGCATCCAGACCCATCACTTCATTGCAAATAGATGGGGAAAGAATGGAAACAGTGAGAGACTTTATTTTTTGGGTTCCAAAATTAGTGCAGATGGTGACTGCAGCCATGAAATTAAAAGACGCTTGCTCCTTGGAAGAAAAGCTATGATCAACCTAGACAGCATATTAAAAAGCAGAGACATTACTTTACCAACAAAGGTACATCTAGTCAAAGCTATGGTTTTTCCAGTAGTCGTGTATGGATGTGAGTGTTGGACTATAAAGAACGCTGAGCACCGAAGAACTGATGCTTTTGAACTGTGGTGTTGCAGAAGACTCCTGAGAGTCCCTTGGACTGCAAGGGGATCCAACCAGTCAATCCTAATGGAAATCAGTCTTGAATATTCATTGGAAGGACCGATGCTGAAGCTGAAACTCCAATACTCTGGCCACCTGATGTGAATAAGTGAATCACTGGAAAAGACTCTGATGCTGGGAAAGATTGAAGGCAGGAGCAGAAGGGGACGACAGAGGATGAGATGGTTGGATCGCATCCCCGACTCAATGGACATGAGTTTGAGTAGGTTCCAGGAGTTGGTGATGGACTGGGAAGTCTGGCGTGCTGCAGTCCAAAGGGTTGCAAACAGTTGGACATGACTGAGTGACTGAACTGAACTGAACACATTTACTACACAGCACATAGTATCAAAGCATGGGTATACTTTGGAGTATACATTTACTACACATTGGTGTAAGAGTCATTCTCCTGCCAAAACTTCTGTGTATACCCACTCATTCAGCAAATATTTCCAGCCCCTATGTGGGTGTAATACAGTGCAATGTGAAGTATGAGGAGGCATAAACAAAATAGTACCTACCCTTAAAAACAGAATTTTGCATTTTCTAGAGTATTTCCATATTAATTATATCATTTGATTTTCTACAAAAGCCAAGAGAGGCAAGGAAGAGCCTCATTATTATTACTATACACATTTTCCAAATGAGAAACCTACAGCCTAGAAGTCTAAGTTACCTACCAGTTATGCTGGGACCTCAATAAAACACCTAGGGGTTTGATTATACCATTTAATAATTCTTTCTTTCTACTCCAGAGAGAACCAAGCATTTTTAGTGGTAAATTGCCCCTCAGGCTGCACAAGAGTATTTCTGCTGAATGTTTCTTCCTTACAGAATTTAAGGCAGGTCAATAATTAAAAGTACTATGGATCTAAATGGAACCATTTAGTTCCTATAGCTTGCAGTTCCCAGATTTGTCATGCTTCAAATCACAATCTATTATTTGAGGATGAGTGGTAACAATCCTTTGGGTTTGTGGAGTTTGGAAGACAGCTATGGTACACAGTCCCTCCTTCCCCTTCCTACTTCCATTGTCCCAGTTCAGATCATTATCCTATTACATCAACAGTCTGTCACAATTATTATCTTTCAGTCTCCCCTCCCACACATCTGTCCATCTATATGCTGTTGCCAGGTAAATCTCCTGGAGTACAATCATATTTCAGTCATAATGCTCCTCAGAAAACATACATGGCTCCCTGTAGCCTACTGGGTTAAGTCCCAACTGCTTAGCACCTCCATAAACTATGCACAACTTATCTTTCCATCCTTCACTTAATCTACAAGGAAAATATATAATTTGCTGCTTTCTGTACACACTCATCTCTTTCTTTTGTGCCTTTCCTGTTATTCTTTCTACCTGGAACACTTACCTTCTTCTGGAAACTTTACTAACTCTTTCAACATAAATACCACTGAAGTCTTCATTGTTAGCTCTCCCTTGCAATATCAGCTAGGGACAAGTACAACTTACTTTGAACCCACACAAAACTTCCTCAGAGTCTCTTCCCTGACACTTATAAAGCAGCAAGTATTTTATGGACAGACAAGCATATGAAATTAGGTTTAAATCCTGACCTGGTGAAACTTGGGCAAATAATTTAACTTCTCCAAGCATCCATTTTGTTATCTGGTTTTTGGTAAATATTAGAGATTATCCATACAATTACCTTTGGTAATTGTCAGCATATATTAAGAATTAGCAATAAATGGCTGCTCTTATTTTTAGATTCTGCTTTGCATTGTGATTATGTCTGCACATGTTGTGTAAATGTCCGTACACTGTCTGCTTTCAGGAAGGCTGAGACCATAATTGTTATTTTTATTTTTCATCTTTGTACCACATAGGTCTTGATACAAAAGAAAAAGTCTGTTAGTGATGATCATCACCTACATTGTATACCTACCTCATCATCGGAGAATTATGGACAATACCCATATTGATGAATTACAATTTCCTAATTTCCCTTAGTCCCCTGGAGTAGGAAATGGCAACCTGGAAAATTCTTGCCCGGAAAATTCCATGGACAGAGGAGACTGTCAGACTACAGTCCATGGGGTCACAAAGAGTCAGGCACGACTGAGCAACTGAGCACGGCACAGCAATGGTATCCCTTAGTAGTAATGTCATGGAATACACTTCTCTTCAGTTTCAGAATAAGAAAAACAGTAGGATTAGTTTACGAATTTTCCAATTACAGCTTCTTAATTAAAATTTGGCAGTGTAAGAAATTTTAAGAAAGCTTAAATCCAATTAATATAGCCCAGGAAATCAAGCATTTCTATAGCATTATAGCCTATAAAAATGGAGCAGGGCTAGAAAATTGTGTGTTGTATTTCTTGTATCACTGAGTATGCTTTTATGTATCCAGGCTGTGCCCAACCATGGAGAACATGTAGTGGTAAACACAAAGGTTGTAAAGCTGACTGCACCCAAACTAAACTGGAATAAGTCTCAAACATCACAAATAAACTCTATGTTGGACTGAAAAGAAATGGGATATCATAAAGATTTATGGATGAGATTAGATGATGCAATTGCAACCCTCTCTATGGAGGAACTATGAGAACATTCTTAATAATAATTTTATATAATTATATAAATCATATGCAATTATATGTTACATTATAAAATATCCATAGAACTATATGAGGACATTCTTAAGATTATGTAAGCTACATATAATCCTGTGTGTGTATGCACGCACACAATCATGTCCAGCTCTTTGTGAACCCATGGACTACATAGCCTGCCAGGCTCCTGTGTCCATGGAATTCTCCAGGCAAGAATACTGGGAGTAGATAGCCTGTCTCTTCTCCAGAGGATCTTTCTGACCCAGGGATCAAACCCAGGTTTCTGACATTACAGGAGGATTCTTTACCAACTGAGCCACCAGGGAAGCCCCATATATATGGGTTATATATATATATATGGTTATACACAAACATACAATATAGGGTCATTGAACGAATATTGTCATTGCCAGTTTTTTGGGGTTTTTTTAGCTTTGGAAGTGATATATCTCACAGAAAGACAAACAACTGACCTAATGAAATAAAGTGTTTAAGAAATAAGACAGTGGTATCTAGCACTGTTTTTTAAGTTGGGATATGAGTTTTGTTTTACAATGTGGTAGAAAAAGAAATTTCTGATACTTAATGGGCATTAATATATCCAGGAATTTTTTACAACCAACTATTTGGGAAGTAACTAAACCTCCTTATTTGGGGATGAGCTTTCACATGCAAAAGCCTCTAAAATATTTACAATTATTTGTTTTCTTTTCATTCTGAAATACTTCTGGGTCACTCTAACTGCAGTGTGAAACACAGATGAGAGGTGTAAATCTATAGGCAGAAATACTTGTTAGGAGGTTGCAAAGGTGATCCAAATGAGAGGTGATGGTGGCCAGATCTGTGGTAGGACAGTCAATGTGACAAAAGTATGACACAGTTGGGCCATACAATTTAACCTCAAACCTAAAGGACTCTGAAATTTAGGCTGCTGCTTTATGTTAGTCTTCCCAATCTGTGCAGGAGACCAGTGGCTCTTAAAAATATTAATATGTACATCTAATCTGGAATTATTTTAATGCTTTTCTGGTCCCAAGGAAATATGGAAGTGACAGGATATATCAACGACTGAGGGGACTCAAGTTCTCCACACTTCCTTTCCCTGGGTCACAGTAATACTCATACAGGCCTAAAATTAAAGACAGGGAGAAGCAGAGGCTTGAGACTTTTCAGGCAGAAAAATAAAAACACTGATATAGCTTGGACATGAGGCAGGGAGGGAAAAAGTGTAGAAGATTTCATCAAGTTGCCAGCTTGGTCAAGCAGGTGGTTGATGATACCATTTATTGAGACAGAGAACAGAGGAGGGAGAGTAGACTTTGGAGTTGATGAAGATACTAAATTCACTTTTGAACAATTTAAGTTTGAAGTAGGGCAGGAAAATACACAGGAGCTAAAGGCAGTTAGGCTTTCTGAGTTTAAAACTCAGGAAGGAGTTTCTGTTGTATTAAGAGTCATCAGCATATAAATGTTGAATGAGATTTCCCATGGGAAAATTATGTAAGTCTAGAAGAGAACAGAACCCTCAGTAAAATAAACATTTGATCTTCAGGCAGAGAAAGGGATGCTTGTAAAAGGAACAACAAAGGACATGGGGAATTGGGTGTCACTGAGGTCAAAAGAAGAAAGTACTTCAAAAGGGAGGAGGTTATCAATGGTGCTCAATGTTACTGAGATTTCAAGTAAGCTGAGTTCTAAGAAGTTTCCATTTGTTTTACTGAAAGGAAAAAAAAAAAGCATATATGACTTTCAGTAGAAGAAGTTCCAGTAGTGTCATGGGACTGGGACAGGTTTTTGTATAATGAAACGTGTCTCTGGGAATTCCTGGTGGTAGAGTGGTTAGGACTCCGTGGACTGCATGGGGCACAGGTTCCATCCCTGGTGCTGGTTGGGGAACTAAGATCCCGTGTGCTTCGCATTGGAACCAGAAAGCAAGAAAAGAAAAGCGTCTTATTAAACATACTCTTCCATGATTAAGAAGTCTGGCTGTTAAGGGAAGGATAAAGACATGAAATAGAAGAAAGTTTTAAAATGTCTTCCTTCTTCTGTTTCTGATATATTCTGTGTTCTTTTATTTATGGTTCACTGATATAAGAATGAGTTGGCTTGTAATGGCAAAGGAGAACTTTTTTTTTTTTTTAAACAAACGGATGACACACTGCCTTGGCATAGCTCTAGTTCTGGGATTTTATACTAGGCACCCAGTGACCAAGAATAGGAAAGTTTTTACATTAACCCTTCTGCTGACTTAGGAGTAAAAAAAAAAAAATCAAAACTTACATATATTCCTTCCTTTGGCTATACTATACTCAGCAATCTAGTCACTGGAATTTGCCTCTACTTACCTACAGGCAATGAAGAGGTTCTTTAATAGATTTCCATACTGAGTCATAATATTTTATTAATCCTCAGAAAATAAGAATAGAGAATAAAAATGTTAGCAATGAAAATTTTAATGGTTTTAATTAGAATTTTTCAGTTTTTCAAAATATGTGTTGAAAGAGATTTGGGAAAAACTAGTGTATCATCTCTCACCTTTATGGAAAATTCCATGAGCTAGATATTGGAATAATGAAAAATATTCTGCTTAAAGAAACATTTTCTTCTTCAGAAGATAAAGTGGGTTTTATCTCATCAATATGAGGAAATACATAAAATTATATTTTCAATTCTCATGGTCTATAAGCTACAATTACATGAAATATTTTAGAAACTGATTTTTTATTGGAATATAATTGCTTTACAATGTTAGTTTCTGCTGTAGAACAACATGAATTAGCCATATGTATGCATATATCCTCTCCCTCTTGGACCTTCTTCCCGAGCCCCCATCCCACCCATCTAGATCATAACAGAGCACTGAGCTGAGCTCCCTGTGCTATTTAGCTGCTTCCCACTAGCTATCTATATTACACATGGTAGTGCATATTGTCAATGCTACGCTCTCAATTCATCCCACCCTTTGGTCTTCCCCTCCTGTGTCCACAAATCTGTTCTCCACATCTGCATCTCTAGTCTGGCTCTGCTCACACCAATCAGAATGGCCATCATCAAAACAAAATCTACAAACAATAAATGCTGGAGAGGGTGTGGAGAATAGGCAATCCTCTTACCCTGGGAATGTAAACTGATAGAGCCACTGTGGAGAACAGAATGAAGATTCCTTAAAAAACTAAAGAATAGAACTGTCATATGACCCAGAATTTCCACAACTGAGCATATATACTGGGAAAACCGTAACTCGAAAAGATACAGGTACCCCAATGTTCACTGCAGTTCTATTCACAATAGCCAGGACATGGAAGCAACCTAGATGTCTACATGGAAGCAACCTAGATGTCTACTAGTAAGTGAATGGATAAAGAAGATGTGGTACATATATACAGTGGAATATTACTTGGCCATAAATAAGGAATGAAATTGAATCATTTGTATTGATGTGGATGAATCTAGAGCCTGTAATACTGAATGCAGTAAGAAAGAGAAAAACAAATATCATATATTAATACATGTATATGGAATATAGAAAAATGGTACTGATAAAGAAACTGCTTATTTTTTATATCATGAATAAAAAATTATTTCAGAGAACCAAATGTTTAGCTACCAATCTCATTATAATAATACCACACAAAATAAAAACTACTTTTGGATGTCAGCTATCAGAATAATAGCACTTAATTTCTGTATAGGACTTTAAAACTCAACAGGACTGTTGACATCTGCTATCTCACTCAAGCCTTAGAATGAGCCTATGAATTAAGGCAAGTATAATTTTTGTCACTTAAAAGAAAACAAAACTGAAGTTCAGTGTTATTTGTAGTTTGTCTTACCTCACTGGATTTAGTAAGAGATAGAGTTGGATTAGGACTCAGTCTCCTAATTACTAAACCAATATTTTCCACTGTATGTCAACAGTAAGCATCAAACACTGTTAGAAACAGTGAAAGAAACACCTAGAGGTGTTTACAACTGGGCTGGGAAGATCAGACATGTACCACATTAGCGGCCAATACAAACAACATATAATCAAGTGCTAAATATACTTCATTCACAAAAATCTGACGTTATTTACTGGTGTCACAGTCTTACAAGGTCTCTTCCTGTGATCCAAATGGCTACTGTGACGGTTAATTTTATGGATCAATTTCGCTGGGCTAAGCAACACCCAGATAGCTGGTAAAATATTATTTCCGGTGTGTCTTCAGAAAAGATTAACATTTAAATTGAGTAGTAGAGACTGAATAAAGCAGATGGACTTCACCAATGTGGGCAGGCATCATCCAATCCACTAAGGGCTTGAACAGAACCAAAACGTGGAGAAGGGTAAATTTGCTCCTTCTGTCTGAGTTGAGACATCTCCTGTCCTTGGACATCGACTGCTCTGGTTCTCAGACCTTAAGACGCAGGTTGAATTACACTAGCAATTTTGCAGGGTCTCCAGCTTACAGACAGCAGATCTTGGGACATCTCTGCTTCCATAACTGAGTAAGTCAATTCTCTAATAAATCTCCTCTTATCACCAGTTATCTGTCTATCTGTCATCCCGTATCTATTATTTATGTGATCTATCCTACTGGTTTTGTTTCTCTGGAGAACACTAATGCAGCTCCTAATGCCTTCTGCTAATAAACACTCTTTTAAAAAAAAAAAAGAGGCCTGCAAAACATAATCAGATTATTTAAAGTTCATGGTATCTGAAAACATACATCCTAAATAAGAAGTAACAAAATATGGATCTGTGATGTCAAATGGAGAACTGAATCACTGTCAATGTATGCTTATGTTTTCCCAAAGTCAAGAGTGTTTGTAAAGTCTTAAAAATGATAAAAGTAACTTCATTTAATTGTCTGGAGTTTTTTCTATATATTGATCTATCATGTCCAAAGTGCTTATTCACCTAATCTAGAAATATCATATTACAAATGCTTCTATTTATTGGTGGCTTAATCCAAATAGTATTCAGTATGACATGACCACAGGAGCCTGTCTTAAGCTTATTCATGCTAACCATGTTTTATTAAGGATTATCTCTTAATTATCAATATATAAGAGAGTACAGAGTGTGGTAACATGCTAAATATTTTAGGGGGTTTTTAAGGAAGGTGAGATACAAGAGAAGTACAAGTCATTGTTCCCACTATCAATGGAGAAAGAAAACATGATTCAACCAGAAAAGGAAAGGCATCAATTATAACAAAAGTTCAGAGAAGGCACACAGTCCAGAGATTGACCACTGTGTAACAGAGCAGTTAGAAAATGCCTCATAGAGGAAGCAGGATGTAGTCTGGACCTTAAGACACAAACAGAATTTACTTAAACATAAGGGAAGAAGGAAAATATTCCAGTTACATAAAAATGCATGAATGAATCTTGAAATGTGTGGGAGGTCAGACAGTAGAACTTTCTAAGCAGAGAAAACCCTAGTAACAGAAAACTTTTTAATACATTTTATTACATTTGAGCACATGAAGCATGACAGAAACTTTAGAGCAGCTTCCCTGGTGGCTCAGATGGTAGAGTCTCCTTGCAATGCAGGGAACCCAGGTTCGATCCCTGGGTGTGGAAGGTCCCCTGAAGGAAATGGCAACCCACTCCAGTACTCTTGCCTGGAAAATTCCATGGACAGAGGAGCCTGGCAAGCTACAGTCCATGGGGTCACAAAGAGTCGGACACAACTGAGCGACTTCAATTATTACTTATTATTCCTATTTGTGTGTTTATGTGTTTTTCTTATGAAGCATGCATGACCCAGAGAAGTTTGATAAACTAATCAATATCCTATTGTAAGTGGTATAAACATACAGGTCAAGCCAATTTCACCATCTAGTTCAGTTCTTCTTGCTATATAATGCTGTCTCTATTACACAAAAACAATGCCCTGAGCTATCACAGAATTTCAGCAAATCCAGCCCTGCAATTTAAAACCAATAACAAAATAACACAAAAGCAAAATAAGAATAGATACATAGTCTCTTTGCTTTCCATAAACAGAACTTCAGTGGAAAGATAAAGTCTAGGGATGTAGGTGCCTTCTAGTTTATAGTGAACAAAGGTAAATGTAATTCCAAGAGCATTCTGGGCCATCAGTATATCAGGAATAGAGTTAAGAATACCTGAAGCTTATCAGGGTGCAAACTCTACTTGTTTACATTGAATCATCACACTCACAGACTGCAGAGGGTCCTTGATATGGTCACACAATTAAATGTCAAGAAACCAGTTACCCTGAACCTCATTAACCTTCACCATTTCCTGTCTTTTACACACCGTAGATGTCTACATTAGTCGTTTTTCAGATTTTCTGTTTCCAGACTTCATAAAAGAAGAATTTGCAAATAAGTTTTTATCGTCATGAACAATACTATCGCTAAAGGGCATGTGTGAAGTTTTATGATGGTTTAGCACATTAATATTTTACAATCAGGCTTTAACATGCTTTTATCTTTTTTACACAAGATTAATATCCTGCCTGAATTAGTTTTATTACATGCATTTTCAATTTTCACTAAGCTGATTTTCCTGCACTAGAATTTAAGTTTTCTTCCTTACAACTTTTTTCCTTCTCATTTGTAGAATTTAATACATTTTATCCATCTTAATTTTTTTTTCTCACAATATTGCAAAGATTTTCCTGTTGCACTGCCATTTGCAATGCAGTTCCATTAGTTAATCACACTGTTTGGTGTTAAATCTTTCATTCTGTTACAACATTTACAGTTTCGTTCTTTCTGAAGCCTGTACACTTATTGCCTTGTCCATCAAGTCTAGGCAAGAAGGTAGATTTAGTAAGTAATAAATTTGATAAATACAGATGATCTAATCAAGTAATTCAGGATCAGATTTTTACTTTATAGCAAGTTAGCCCTTTTATTAAAGATGCCAAAACTGACATCTTATATCTTATTTTGGAACCATTTTAAAATACCAAGAAATACTTCAAAGATTCAAAAGTAATTATACCTTGAAATCAGTGCTTCTCATTCTAAAAAGTCTTGTTATCTCCAATATCCATTATAGCAGGGTGTAGGCATAGTCTCTCAGTCTGGTCTACATTTTGGTAGATCAGAATGTGAAAATCAAGTTTGAGGTCTCAATGGAGACTAAAAATCTATTCTTGATTGAATCTCAGTCTGGCCAGAAACTAAGGATAATAGACAAGACAGAACGATTTATGAGTCAAACAACAATGGCAGAGAATGACTTCTGGAGTAAACTAGTTGCAGTGATCTAGATGGGGCTTTCCAAGTGGCGCAGTGGTAAAGAATCGCCTAGCACTACAGGAAATGAGGGTTCAATCCCTGGGTCTAGAAGAACCCCTGGAGTAGAAAACAGCAACCCACTTCAGTACATTTGTCTGGAAAATTCCATGGACACAGGAGGCTGGTGGGCTACAGTTCTTGGGGTCACAAAGAGTCAGACAGGTCTGAGCACAGCACAGCAACAGGGACATAGACACGAATTTGATACTGAGAAAAATCAACCAGTGTGTCCATGTCTATCTTCTTCTCCCCAATAGCTGCTGTGATTTCTTATACTCTGAGGCCTCACAAAATATACCCCTCCACCAAAACTTCCCATGTCCTGTCCTACCATTACCTGATCACCTGCTGGATGGCTGGAGATACAATAGATTAATAATTAATATTGAAGGCTATTTTTTAATGGTTGAAAATTACATCACATCTCCTACCAACAAAAGGAAATTATTGTATGAAAGGAAACCTCAGAACTGTGATACAAAGGATTAAGTATTCATCAGTCACTTTCTGCTGAACAATGACATTACTTTCTCAAGGAACAAGAGTAATTTCAGGTGACACATATATTACACACAGATAGATAAAAGGTTGGTGAGGCTTAGGTCAGTTCCCTAGATGGTGTTTCTTATTATCATCTCCGTGCTTCCCACCCCACCCCACCCCACCCCAGCAGGTAATTTATTAATTGGCCTTAGGTTAAGTAGAATAAGTTCAGTCCCTCAGTCCTGTCATGGTCCGTCTAGTCCAAGCTATGGTTTTTCCAGTAGTCATGTATGGATGCGAGAGTTGGACTATAAAGAAAGCTGAGTGCCAAAGAACTTATGCCTTTGAACTGTGGTGCTGGAAAAGACTCCTGAGAGTCCCTTGGACTGCAAGGAGATCCAACCAGTCCACCCTAAAGGAGATCAGTCCTAGGTGTTCACTGGAAGGACTGATGTTGAAGCTGAAACTCCAATACTTTGGCTACCTGATGCGAAGAGCTGACTCATCTGGAAAGACCCTTATGCTGGGAAAGATTGAGGGCAGGAGGAGAAGGGGACGACAGAGGATGAGGTGATGGATGGCATCACTGACTCAATGTACATGGATCTGGGTAAACTCCAGGAGTTGGTGATGGACAGGGAGGCCTGGCGTGCTGCGGTTCATGGGGTTGCACAGAGTCAGACACGACTTAGCAACTGAACTGAACTGAATTGAATCAAACTGCTCACATGGACCACAGCCTTGTCTAATTCAATGAAACTATGAGCCATGCTGTGTCGAGCCACCCAAGACAGTGGGTCATGGTGGAGCGTTTTGATGAAACATGGTCCACTGGCAAAGACAGAGTGCCTGAAGAACTATGGACAGAGGTTCCTAACATTGTAAAGGAGACAGTGATCAAGACCATCCCCAAGAAAAACAAATGGAAAAAGGCAAAATGGCTGTCGGAGGAGGCCTTACAAATAGCTGAGAAAAGAAGAGAAGCTAAAGGCAAAGGAGAAAAGGAAAGATATACCCATTTGAATGCAGAGTTCCAAAGAATAGCAAGGAGAGATAGGAGAGCCTTCCTAAGTGATCAATGCAAAGAAATAGAGGAAAATAATAGAATGGGAAAGACTAGAGATTGCTTCAAGAAAATTAGAGATACCAAGGGAACATTTCATGCAATGATGGGTTCAATAAAGCACAGAATCAGTATGGACCTAACAGAAGCAGAAGATACTAAGAAGAGGCCTTAGGTTAAATGTAGTTAATATCCCGTCTTTTTTTTTTTTTTTTTTCTGCTGTATCTTTTAAAGCAGAACAGTAAGAGGGAAAGCATTCTAGAAAGCAGAATTCCCACTCCTCAAATTCAGCCTTCCAACTAGATACTGTTAAAACTGTTAAAACACATACTGCTCCATATAGTCAAATTGGAAGGAAGTTCTATATAGTCAGAATCATCTTTCAGTACATTTCGCAACCAAAACAAAGGATGATGATAAGAGGCAGAATAATTAAAACTGACTGGAAAACATGGGTTAATAATGTCCTCCTCTCCATCAAATGAATATATTGCATACTAAAACAATATTAAAGGAGGAATAATTTTATAACATCCACATTCAGATAAGTTATCAGCAAGTATCTTGCACGAACAACATGCACCAGTTGGGATCCCCAAAGATACACAAAAAAGAGAGAACTTACTTTCAGAGAATCAGATACTTTTGGAGATGGAGTTGACAAGAA
Organism: Giraffa tippelskirchi; assembly: GCF_054371585.1. Classification (NCBI taxonomy): domain Eukaryota; kingdom Metazoa; phylum Chordata; class Mammalia; order Artiodactyla; family Giraffidae; genus Giraffa; species Giraffa tippelskirchi. The sequence goes on along the minus strand of NC_137286.1, from coordinate 31,630,402 downwards.
GCAAAGTTCAAGATTTTCTCAAACACAGAAACCAAGACAAACTTTCTAGACGGCGGCAGCCGAGCGTGACCCGGAAGGGGATGCTGACGCACTTCCGGGCCCGCCCCTTCTCCCTGACCCTCTATCATATCAAATAGAAACACATGTTCTTTTTTCCAAAAGCGGGAAGGAAGGGTCCCCCATGGCGGTGTACGCAAGAAGCAGATGGCATTTTCAAGGAGGATGTGAAGTCAGTACGGACCAGACCCCTTAGGAGGGCTGGGCGCCTCTTCATGCATACTAACTGCTTCAGTCAACACCAGGATGGATGAGAGGCGTAATTAGTATAATGCGGACTGAGAGAAAACAACTGTGGAACTTTTGAATTGTGGCAATGCAGATAAGATAGCTCCTAAGTGCCAATTCAATTACTGTTAGAATTCATCTGCCACTCTCCACTCCACTTCATATTTAATTATTACAATAAAGAAATGTGAGTGATTTTTATCATTTTCATTCAATTCCCCAATGCACTTATTTCCTTCCTGGACACATTTTTCTACTGTATTCTCACTGTCTTATTGTATAGATTTGGAAAATGAACTCAAAAGACCAAAAAGCTGAGGATAGTATCAGACGTCTTTTCCCTATAGATTCAAAGAAAAAAAAAAGTTTTACCACTTGTGGTTGCCTCTTTCGAAATGTAACTATTTAACTGGGCAGAGAAATCCAGGCTTTTGTTTCTCAGCTTTGGAAGCCCCATATATTTGTTTTCAGTTAAGTCAGCCTCTGCTTATCAAAGGTGTCTCCAAGGTTCTGTTTTGAACAGAACACTGTGTATTAATTTTAGGCACCTCCACTTATTACTTTCTGTGAAAAAAAAAAAATCAAGCATTCAGCAGCATCTTACCTTTGGAAGTCTACAGAGATTATCTTCTTATTCTCAGTCTCCCCATGGAATGAACAGGTGTAGAGAAAATTAATTTTGTGTTGATAAACTGGTCCTGGACAAGGAGGGAGTGAATCTCTGTCTCCAAGGAGCTCCTCATCTAAATCAAGTGGCATCTGGAAGGCAAGGTAAAGAATGCATACAGACTTATTCCAACCTACTTCATAATTGTCACAGAGTTTTTGGTTTTTCTAAAATTGGCAGTTAAATAGTTAACTCTGTAATCTAATCAACACAGCACTAAGAAAATAGAGCCCTTTCTATCTCCTAGACCCAACCTGTTTTCACGAGCACTGACTCCTTCATAAATATCAAATGATCAATCAATTCAAAGCACCCCCTCATCTAAAGCTGAAGCTGCCACTCTGCACCCTCCTTGAGTTGCTTGAGAAAGTAGAGGGTAGGATGAAAAAGAATCTGCTCTCCAGGTGTAAGGACATGGCTTTAGGGTCAGACTACCCAGGCCTAAATCTTAGCTCTTTTACATACTGGGAGTGCATGTGTGAATTAAATAGGCTAAGGATCAGTGCTATAATATTCCAAAGCAAACAGAACAGCAACTGGCATCAAATAAGTGTTAAACACTAACTACTATTATTGTTTGTAAAATCTGCTTTTGATAACTTGTTTTTCCTTCACAGGCCGCTCTCGGTGTTCTTATTATCCTATGAAATCCACTGAGATTAGGGGAGGTAGCACAGAGGGACTATGACTTGCAGGTAACTGTCCCCCTCCCATGTTTTATCCTATCCAGTCCTCATTTATGGTTTCGGCTGGGGATTAAAAAAAAAAAAAAGTAAGAAGCAGGGATATCCATGGGGCATTTAGGGACCAAATTCAGTTAGGGAGAGGGACAGGTAGTGGAAATGAACTTTCCTACAAACATGATTTTACTAAGATAGTAGGCTTATTGAGGGGTGATTCTGTGGACAGATGGAATACAAAGGGAGCTACAAATTTCATCAACTCCTTCCTGTTGCAATAGAAGGAATGAAGATGAACACAAAGAGATCTTGGAAGAGACATAGAACACACGTTGTGGTGAATCAGTATTGCTACTTCTGCTGAGAAGTAGCAAAATATAATAAACGGTCCTAAAACTTCAGAAATTTTTGAATCTTCTCCTAGCTTTCTCTGCACTCCTGTGAATCCTCTTTCATTTATCTCCCACAAAGAGACCTTGTTAGGAGTGGAAAACCATGGTGGTTCTGTCCCTGCCTTAGCAATATTTGGCCAGGTGAGATGGGATTCTGCAAATGGTGCCACTGGGAACCACAATTTTGATCTTACTAGTTAAAGTTGTTCACTAGGTTCCAGTATTGTACGTACAACAGCTAAAATATTCTTTAACTTGGCATTGTATGAAGATGACAAAAATAGTTTTCTGAAGATGGCTTAACAATCTTAAAGAAAAGTGTATAGACTCCAATAGACATACTTAAAGAAAACTAAATTTGAAAGATATATAGTGTATCCTTAAATGAAACTCCAAACTTTCACAGTAAGGAAATGACCATAAATTTTAAATGATGTGACTAAGAGAATAAAAGTCCAACCTGACTCTTCTTTTCTGTAATATATGCTTTTTTTTCTTTCTATATTAACTGATCTGGTTTGCATTTGTTGATTCCTGAAGTCATCGATACGAAGCCATGATCTTTGCTAAGGTATTTACCGAAAGTGCACTTCTAGGGTTTGAACGATTACCAGTTGATTTCTATGAACACTTTTCTTCCACCCATTAAACTCAAAAAGATTCCATACATGCATCTTTCTCTACAACTGAACTATGAGTATTTTAAGGACAGGGACTCACTATTGACTTGTTATCATCATTTCTATCCTAGTTCCTGACATGCAGAGCTCACTAAGAATTTATGAAATAAATGAATTAATGAAAGCAATTGCAAGTTTCCAACTTTGAGTATGTTTTTCCTGGTACCCTGCAACAGGCATATATAGAGGAGGCTTCTCCCAATTTTAAGCCCACACTTCCTTCTCAGGAGGCCATTTAAAGTAATTTGGCCTAAGCTTCCCCAGCTGCTATTGGTTTCTATTACCTATCAAAGGTACCTGACACTGTTCCAAAGAAGAAAACACTTCATCCTCATTCTAGAAGAAAGAGACTTAATCAAAATCAAAAGATTCGTTTCTCCCCAGAGAGGCTATACAATACTGGCAACAGTGATCAAATAGGGGAAGATTTCCTAAAATACTTTCTGGTAACGAGCCACTAAAACTGTCTCAAATGACTGATAAAGGAATGAAAGTTTTAAAATCCTTACCCATGCATCAATCCTGCATTTTAGAGTGTCTCATTTTATTGTACTGATTAATCATACGCTCAGAGGAAGTTGGCAAAAGCTATTAAAGCCAACCAGTATAACTGGAATGCCAACTTCACAAAATAATCAGGGTCTGGTGGGATATGTCATAAAATATGACAAGATGGGTCATTCTAATGCACTCTTGAAAGAATTATACATATTCATCCTCCTCGTTTAGCACCTGAATGACAACAAGCAGGTGAAAGCATCAGAACCAATGTATCAAGCCAGACAGTTGCCATTATGAACAAAACATAAAAAGAGAGTGACGGTGCTGAAAAATGGTGGGAGTCTTCTACTCAGACCTTGCAAGCACTGCTCTCTTTTGATAGGGAAATGAAGCTCACTGGGAGAGAGAGAGAGAAAGCTATGTTTCATTGTCATGAAGGCTTTCAGCTTATGGCAAATTTACATGAAATGCACTTTTCTTAATAGAATTCACCATAACTTTTTAGTTTGTTTGTTTTAGAGACATCCTAAGAGTAGAAAAACTGTCAATCTAAACTAAATGCTTTCCTTAAATATCTGAGATCATCTCTCAGCAATGGCGGGCTCTATTAATCGCTAATGAACTCCTAAATGCCACCTTCAGCTGAAATAATGATAGGTAAAATTATACCATGACACACTGAGTGACAAAAACAGCCCCCTTACCTAGTTTCATAGTGTGTTATTGGATTGCAAGGCACTGATTTAAAGGAATAAAATAAATAGCTAATGGGCTCCAGTAGAATCATTTGTATTTCACTGTGTGTGTATGTGTTTATATGTATGCATTGTACGTGTATTCTTTTGCATAATTTTAACAGAGAGTTGTCCAGAATCCTTCGAGCCACTGTCATTATAACTTCTCTCTCCTTCTCTGCCATGTTTCAATGAAGAGAACCCTCTTCTCAGCTATTAAAACAACACCTCTTAATAACTGGAACTATGCAAAAGCACAGATAAGCTAAGCGCAAATAATCACTCAAACTCTGGAAAGCATTAATATTTTCACACACCTCCAGTGTTCTTTTAATTGCTCTATATTGCTTTGGAGAATGGGACTGATTGAGAGAAGATCCAACTACCCAATATGACTTTTGTATTTTAAAAGATACAGTGAAAGGGCAAGTTGCCCCTTTAAGCAGAGTTTGAAGAGGCCATTCTTAGACCTTAACAAAGAATGCTAGTCCCTATAAATTAAAGAGAATACTCTAAACTGCCCTTGTATGACCTGAGTGCCTGCCCTTGACCAGTTTTCATTCTAGTCAGCTTTCATCCCAGATTGCCACGGGGAGGGTGCCTCATGTATTTGATTGCTGGGATTCTGCTGTGTCTTCTTGGCTCTTCTAGGAATGGCTTCCTGGCCATGGCCCCCAACATCTCTCCTTGCACTGGACCTGGATTTGTTATTCAATTGCGTCCATTCAGACTCTTCCATTTTGACCTAGCTAAGGTCCACAGTAGATGTCTTACACCAGCCTCACAGAGACACCACTAACACTGAACTGAAAAGCAAAGCAAAGAAACCAGACGGCAGGCTAGACTGGTGAGCTCATCTAACAATAATCTCTATACATCAATGGGGAAAGTTCCCAGAAAATTGTGTGTGCTATGGAGATAGGAAAAGCTCTTCGGAGATACTTAACTTTAGCCTTTTATTTTTTTGCTTTCATCATTTCCTATAGTCTTAACTACTTTGTAGCTAAAGATAATCCTTTTTTACCCTCTTCCTGTTAATTTGAAGATATTTAGAGAAGCGATAATAGAAGGATCTGAAGTTAGACCCATTGCCTATAAACTGCCTGGAACACTTGGTTCCTGCCTGTGTTCTTCACCTTTTTTAACCCCTGCCCTCTTTTCCAATTATTATGGCTCCTTTTAATTACCATCTAATTTTGAAACCACAAGTATTACAAACTGCTACCTAAGTTGAGATCTCTTGTGTTCTTTGAAACAAAAGTAGTTCATGTAAACCCTGTTCCCCTGGGCTGTAGAGGATTCTAAGATTTCCCTGCAACCCCTCTATGCCAGGTTCAGGGAAGAGCACCATCTGAATGAGGAAAGTTTAATTTCGGCATTTACTGGTTCTATTAATATCTTCTCCTATTGAGGTTTGAACCAACTTAGTAAGGCACTGTTTCTTCTGGGCAGCCCATGATTGCATACCAGGTGCATAATCACAGATGGCCTTTAACCATTTCTCTCTATACCCAAACAAAGTCTCATTATCATGGGGGGAGTTGAGAGAATTAGAGGTTGGCAAATAAGAGAACAAATTAAGTGAAGGCTTGTCTAAGAAAGAATCTGCAGCTCTTTCTTACCTTCATCTTTTGCTGCCCTTCTGCCAACAAATATTTCTGCCCATGTCTTTCCTTTCTCATCTCCTTGCTTACAACTCTGGCCTTAAAAAAGGGTAGGCCACTTTATTTGCCTCTTACCAAGCTATCATTGGGCTTCCCTGGTGGCTCAGATGGAAAAGAATATGCCTGCAACACAGGAGACCCGGGTTTGATCCTTGGGTCAGGAAGATCCCCTGGAGAAGAGAATGGCTACCCATTCCAGTATTCTTGCCTGGAGAATTTCGTGGACAGAGGAGCCTGGTGGGTTACAGTCCATGGGGTCGCAAGGAGTCAGACATGACTGAGCAACTAACAACACAGACACACACACAGACACAGACACACTCAAGCCATCATTAATTCCTTCTTTTAAAAAATATTTGTTGAATATCCATCAGTTTTTAGGTATTGTTAAAGATGTTGCAGAAAAACAAAATCTCAGTTCTCACAAAACTTATATTCTATAAACTGCTTATATTGTTAGTGGTAGAAGATAGAAAAATTGACAAGAAGAGATTTGTTGGATCCTCTATTATATCCATATATTGAGTTCTTAGTTATGATTATTGTAATTTTCAATTCTATAACTTCCATTTGATTCTTTTTAATAGATTCCCTATCTTGTCATCTGTATTCTTGGACATATTTATCACAGTTATTTAAAAGTCTGTGTTTAATAACTGCAAAATCTGTATCTCTCATGAGTGTCTTCCTACTGTCATTTACATTCCCATAATTTTTTGCCATTTGGCAATGTTTTTTGCTGTGTATGGTAACTTTTTACTAAATAATAATCACTGTGTGTGAAAACTGTGAGGTATTTTGAGAGTCTGAAAGATTTTGTCCTCTTCTACCAAGGATTTAATAGTTTTTGTTTTTATTTTTGACAATTTTAGGCTGTGAGGAAAATGTATTAATCCAGTCTGTGATTGAGCTGATTAAAGCCAGGTTTCAGTTTCACGAAGGCTGATCAATTTTCTGATTTTCTCTTTCTCATAAGATATTCCACGGCTCTCTCACTCTCACAAGATGTACCTTTAGAAATCCCAACTAGAAACCCAGGCATCTCACTTTGACAGTCCCTAACTCCAATTTTTGTCTCCCAAGCTCTAGGACACTGAATCAAGTTTTGCTTAGATTTTCCTTGGCCACTTCCATGAATGAATAAACAATGAGGAGGAAAAAGCAAACCTGAATATTAAGCTCACCTCTCTGGTATTCCATTCACTCCAGTATTTCTCTAAGATCTCAGGCTCTCTAGTCTTTGCTGACTTTGTCTTATTTCCAATGCATTCAAATGGACTTCTCTTCATCTTATCCAGTCTTACTTATTCTTATAGGAAGAAAGGCTAGTCTTTACAAATTAATCCACCATAGCCAGAAATATAAAACTCTTACTACAAGAAGTTTTTAAAAGTAGCCAAGGTTCATTTTATCACCATAAGGGCCTGGTAGCTTTATCCTACTCTCTAGTCAATGATGATAGCTCTCTTCACCATCACTTATCGTATAAATAAAGGCTATCATACTAAGGAACAACTAGTAAGATACTATGGATGCATCATGTATCTTCATCACTGAAATAAAAATGCAGAGTACTGCACTATTGAATATGCATCGATAAGAACCTTATATAAAGACAGCAGTTTAACTTTTAGGTCCCTATAAATATTTCCAGAATACCAAAATGGAGCATTTTGTTTTTAATATGTCAAGTGATTTTATGGCTTTTGAAAAATGGCTACAGATAAGCAATTTAGTCACTAGAGGGATTTTGAATGCTGAAATATGTTCTTCTTTGCTTTACCTGACAGTAGTGTACAAATAAGACTCAGGATAGCTTAGTAGACCTTTCACGGTATCTAGGTAACTTAGCTGGGTTCATCTTGAGATTGAAGTTCACTTATCTTCTCTGACATAAATATGATTTATCATTTCAACACACACACACACACACACACACACGCATGCCCATTTGTTTCTGTTTCTAAATTTTGAGTAGCCATTATATTTAGTGATCTTGTTCATTTCTTTCAAATACCCAAATAGGAAATATTTTTAGCTACACAGTATGCTAGTTGAACAATCAGCTTGGAGTGCATTTCCAGCACAATCCTACTGTAATGCAAAATTACAATTTCAAGATCTAGAATACTCCATTTTGGGTCATTCATTTTTCAGGGATGAGTGATAATTATCAGAATTCTTTATAGTAGCAGGGTACAAGAATTTTATTTGCCTGACTGCAATGGATACTATTAAAGATTCTCATAACTATACAAAAAATAATGAAAAAACCAGGCAAGAGGCAAATGGTACAGAGTACCATGGTATTAAGCAATCTGATTAGCCAGCTCCATTTTCCCATTTTTCTGACTAAAGTAAAATGTAATATGGAAAGTGAAATCCATCGACAGAGGAATGGATAAAGAAGATGTGGGGTACATACATACATACATACATACATATATACATATATATATATATATATATATAATGGAATATTACTCAGCCATTAAAAGGACTGAAATAAGGCCATTTGCAGCAACATGGATGGACTGCAGATTGACGTAAGTCAGACAGAGAAGGAGAAATATCATATGACATCCCTTATATGTGGAATCTAAAAAGAAATAATACAAATGAACTTATTTAACAAAACAGAAAGTGACTCACAGACTTAGAAAACAAACTCATGGTTGCCAGGGGAATGAGACAGTTAAGGACTTTGGGAAGGTCACGTACACAGTGCTATATTTAAAATGGATAACCAACAAAAACCTATTGCATAGCACATGGAACTCTGCTCAATGTTATGTGCCAGCCTGGATGGGAAGGGTTTGGGGAGAATGGATACCTGTATATGTACGGCTGAGTCCCTTCACTGTTCACTTGAAACTATCACAACATTGCTAACCAACTATACCCCAATACAAAATGTTTTTCATGTTAAAAAAATAAAATAAAGTAAATAAAAATTCAAGAAATCAGTATAATCATAGACAAGCTTTCAAAATGCAGGACATGAAAGAGTTAAACAGAAGAAGTACTGCAGACACTGGGACACAGGGTAGAATATGGAAAAGAATAAAGGGTCAAGAAATGCTTCACTAACAAAGAGGGACTTTAAACAATGTAGAATTTAAAAGGTTAGATATTATTTTTGAAAGTCATTTTCAAATGTTGCCTTCCATTAGAGATTCCTAAAAAGAGTCTTAGGAGCAATAGAAAAAAATGGATGGACTAGAAAATGGGCACCTAGGCCTCTCATCCTCCACTTCAATCATTCGATTTATATTTTATGTTCTATAAGATTATGGCGTGGAAAGGGTTTCTAAGGCTCTCTCACTCCTCTCTCTCTCTCTCTGTGTCTCCTCATTTATTTAAACATAAAATCAAAGTCAGAATCTGTACTCTGGAAACCTAGAGCCCTGCCTTTCATACCATTTCTCTTTCTACTTCTTCCTACAGCAATAATGAATAACACTCACTACTGATCACCTTTCCTCAGAGTCATCTGTTATGAAGGAAGATCTATCTATGTGTCTGTCTCTCTATCATCTATGTTATCTATCTATAAGAGCAAGCATGCCCTGAAATATACAAATTTATATTAAAGTATATGAGAAACCACTAGGCTGTTTCTCCTTCAATAGTTGAATAAATAAAAGTTCAGAGAGAGGAGTTGAAACACCTTTCCAAGGTGATAGTCTTAATTAAAATATGAATCTGAACTTCCAATTGTCCCTGTAGTCACTGAGTAACATCCACCACTGATCAGCTTTTCTCATATCCATCTCGGAGAAGGAAAGTGACAATTCTATTCTAGTTTCTATCCACAGACTTTAAAGACTCTTCATTTATTCAGTTCCCACAGATTTTATTTACTAACCATTTCCAGAAGTTTCTTAAAAGGAGGTTTCTAATGCTGGGTAGGATTGGGGGCGGGAGGACAAGGGGACAACAGAGGATGAGATGGTTGGATGGCATCACTGACTCGATGGACATGGGTTTGAGTAGACTCCGGGAGTTGGTGATGGACAGGGAGGCCTGGCGTGCTGCGATTCATGGGGTCGCAACGAGTCGGACACGACTGAGTGACTGAACTGAACTGAACTGATGTTTGTCAGAGACTTAGTGCATGAATGGATAGGTGATTTCATAGTATAGTTTGATTAACTCTTTCTTTAACTTGAAAACCCATATCAATAGAATAGTGGGAATTTTCCATTGATTGAAATACTGAGGCTTAATGAGAATGTACTCTGACTAGAATTTATACATATTTTATTGACCCACACATCTAATACAATTTAAATACAAAATGGATAAATATATTACACATTTAAAGTAAAATATAAATCTATAATACATTAAAGTATATTATCTTTCTAATACAAATTGTTAGCAGATAAAACAATACACTATCCAAATAGTATGATAAAAACTGAAACCTCCCCTCTAAGGTACCTGACTAGTGGTGGTGGTGGTTTAGTTGCTTAGTCGTTTCTGACTTTTAGTGACCCCATGGACTGTAGCCTGCCAGGCTCCTCTGTCCATGAGATTTCACAAGCAAGTATATTATAGTGGGTTGCCATTTCCTTCTCCAGGGGATCTTCCTGACCCAGGGATTGAACCCAGGTCTCCTGCACAGCAGGCGGTTTCTTTACCGCTGAACCACCAGGGAAGCCCCTAATATTATGATAATTATTATCTAAAATGAAGGGAATTTAATCAGTCGTTAAAACTGAAAATAAAATAATGTGTGATTTTTTAAATGGTAAGATTGAAAACAAAATGTGTCAAATGTCATTATTCAATTAAAAGTATTTTTGTGAAAATTGTTCTAGCTACTGATAAACCTGTTCCTGACTTAACATGAGTTGGTAAAAAGGTGAAGAGACAATTATTTCTGTAGTACAGAAAGCAGTAAAATTTTTCTATTAAGGGCCGGATAGAATATGCTTTCAACTTTGCAGGACATACTACTTAACTCTGCTAGGCAACCATAGGCAATATGTAAGTAAATGGGCATGGCTTTCTTCCAAGAACTTTATTTACATTATAGTCTATGGGCCAGACTCCTCCTATAATTTTGGCCATAATTTCTTAACCCTTTCTCTAGTTTCAAATATTTTCTTTTGGCTCAATTTTTTTGGCCCAACTCTTTTTTTGTCTCATGCCTGTGCCTACTTAGAGTTCAGGGGTTTCCCTGGTGGCTCAGATGATAAAGAATCTGCCTGCAATGCAGGAGACTTAGGTTCGATAAGGAATTCCCTAGATAAGGGAATGGCTACCCAATCTAGTATTCTTGCCTGGAGAATTCCATGGAGAGATGAGACGAGCGAGCTGCAGCCCATCGGGTCACAAAGAATCGGACACGACTGAGCAACTAACACTTTCACTTTCTTCATTATACTTACTTTAGAACCTGAATGAACTATTTATTGAAAAATATTTTTAAACTTATAATGGATTGTACATATTATTTTAAAAATTAGATTTCTTTATTTTCTTCAGTTTTATCTCATGTAGATGGAACTTCTATTTCAGAATAACCGATATCAATTTCCATACTAGTTTTGGAAGGCTTCAAATTCAGGAAAAGTATTTTTCCAAAACAAACTTTTAGTAATACAACTATACAGATATCTATCCGTCTAAACTTGCAATCTATGCAAATGTGTATCCATTTACACAGTTACAGTGAGTCACTGATCTTGATTTTAAGCTGTAATAACTGAGTTTTCAAATTTTGCTTAAACACCTAAATAAGGGTATTTGTGGCAGAAATAGCTAACTGGATACCAAAGATCTCTGATCCTATTTCATGCTGTAGAATTGTTGCTGGGCAGCAGCTGCCTAGATAATGACTACATTTTCCAGATCCCTTGAAACCCAGTGGAACCACTGGACTAGTTCTCACTGCTGTGTGTTAATTCCAGGTAAGGACATTTAAGAAGCAGGTATGCTTTCTCCACTCTCTCTCTTCTAACCAACAAGCTAGATATCAATGCCTGGATTGGCCTTAGAAGACACTCTGTCAAATGGACTTTTCTTGATTAAGAAATAAACTTCTATTGAATTCAGTCACTAAGACTCAGACTTTATTTGTTGGGGTAGTAAGCATTATCTTAACTAATGAAATATTAAACAACAAAAGGAAAAACATTCTGATATTTTTGGTAATATATCCTGGTATTTTGGTATTTAAAAGTAGCACATTTTATTTGAAATCCTGAAAGTGACTGTTACAAGCATTAGACTTTGCAGTGAATGTTGTTCTCCCAGGTAACTCACCTCTTATCAATAATTGATACAGAGTGATACAGCATGAATTTTTGTTTAGACAGAAAACATGAGGAGTGTTATAAAAATGCAACCCCAAACCAATGCATAGAAACTAAAAATACTGAGTTAATATTATATTAAATGTATCTAACAATAGACCACTGCTTAAAAATGTAAAATGTTTTAGATATTATAGTTGACTCCATATCTAGAAAAACTCAATAAAGTAGCACTATAGGCATTCCCCAGAGAAACTGGTTTTGTTCTAGATCACCCACATCAATAAAGCAATTCATATGATTTTTTTATTTCCCAGGGCATATAAAACTTATGTTTTACTATACTATAGTTTATTAAGTGTGCAATAGCATTACACCTAAAAACCAATGTATATACCTTAAATAAAAAATACTTTATTGCTAAAAATGAGCCACCTGAGTCTTCAGCAAGTCATAATCATTTCACAACAGTAACATCAAAGATCACTGATCACAGACTACCACAGTAATACCATAATAAGGAAAAAAATTGAAATACTGTCATAATTACCAAAATGTGACACGGAGATGCAAAATGAGTAAATGCTATTGGACACATGGTGCTGATAGGCTTGCCCAGTGCAAGGTTGCCATGAATTTTCAACTTGCAAAAAACTCAATATCTGCGAAGTGCAATGAAATGAAACACAATAAAATAAGTTATGCCTGTATTTCAGAAAAGATAAGTCTTCTGTACTGAGAGAATTGGGGATATTTCTTGATCTAGGCCTTCTTGTCCTTAAATGAAGCTACCTAGTTACACATTGACCAATTTAGTTTCTGTGAATTCTTTTCCTTTTGCTGACTATCCATAGGCCAATCTTGAATACTTAATCCATATACATAAACACATATGGAGAAGCTTGGCATCTGTGTTCTAAGTGCCTAGAATGGCATGTTCATCCTGATTTTTACCATAAAAATTAATATTGAAATGAAAAAATGCCCTGGAAAATGAAGTACAAAGATACCTGAGGAGTTGGCTCAGCCTAAAAAACATAAGTACATTTCTCCCTGAATTGCATTTTCTCTTCCATGGCTATCTGTGGTTCCAACTGATCCTGCAAGGAACATCAGTAACCCTAGTGTTTTCTTTTCACTGAAGCTTAAGCGCTGATTTTACCACCTCTTCTTGATTGCAGACAAGTTTGTGAGTAATTTTATTTCACAGTCATATGACTGGATTGTCTAATGACTAAATTTCCAGGAGGCACTTTGCAACATGGCTCCCAGTTTTGTTTGCATGTATATAAATTGATACAAGTTGCTTTTGGTTTAGGTAGTAGAAAACATTAAAAGATGAATAAGCCCATATGGACTGGGGACAACAAAAAGATAAATACTAAGATCTGACCTAATGGAGGATTTTTAAAGACCATGAATGGAGATACTGCCTTCCTCTCTTAAATTCTTTCTTTGATTTTCTTACTATCACTTACTATACCATTGTAAAGCCACCATTCCAATAAATCTGGGTCACACTCTCTTCCTACTACTATTTTTCTTACTATAATTTTAAGAATTCTCCAGTCACTCTAAGTGGTTAAAATCAGTAGGGTCTTTTATAAAACTAAACAATCTTTATAACTTGAGTGTTAAAGAGTATTTCCAGTTCTAGAGTGGATACTCATAGGACCAGGTGGATAGTGGAGAGTCATTGAAGATTTTATACAACAGGTATGTGCTTAGAGTCATATTTTAGGAAACTTACCAGAGGACCACTGAGTACAAAAGAATGAAGTTGGGAAAAGGGTTAAAATGGTATTTAGTTAATAAAAGTAGTGACAGTAGAAATGAAAAGAAAACGATGAATGTAAGAAACACTTCAAAAGAAAAGAAGGGTAACTGCAAATCAAAACCACAAAAGATATCACTTCACACTAGTTAAAATGTTGTTGCTGTCATTCAGTTGCACAGTCTTGTCTATTTGCGATGCCATGGACTGCAGCATGCCAGGCTTCCCTGTCCTTCACAATCTCCTGGAGCTTGCTCAAACTCATGGCCATTGAGTTGGTGATGCCATCCAACCATCTCATCCTCTGTTGTCCCCTTCTCCTCCTGCCTTCAATCCTTACCAGCATCAGGGTCCTTTCTAATGAATCAGCTCTTCGCATCAGGTGGCCAAAGTATTGGAGTTTCAGCTTCAGCATCAGTTCTTCCAATGAATATTCAGGATTGATTTCCTTTAGGATTGACTGGTTGGATTTCCTTGCCGTCCAAGGGACTCTCAAGAGTCTTCTCCAACAGTTCAAAAGCTTCACTTCTTCGGCACTCTGCTTTCTTTATGGTACAACTCTCACATCCATTCATGACTACTGGAAAAACCATAGCTTTGACTATATGGATGTGTGTTGGCAAAGTAATTTCTCTGCTTTTTAATATGCTAAGTTTGTCATAGCTTTTCTTCTAAGGAGCAAGTGTCTTATAACTTCATGGCTGCAGTCAGCATCTGTAGTGACACTGGAGCCCAAGAAAATAAAGTCTGTCCCTGTTTCCATTGCTTTCCCATCTATTTGCAATGAAGTGATGGGACCGGATGCCATGATCTTAGTTTTTTGAAGGTTGAGTTTTAAGCCAGCTTTTTCACTCTCCTCTTTCACTTTTATCAAGACGCTCTTTAGTTCCTCTTGGCTTTCGGCCATAAGGGTGGTGTCATCTGCATATCTCAGATTATTGATATTTCTCCCAGCAATCTTGATTCCAGCTTGTGTTTCATCCAGCCCAGGACTTCACAGGATGTACTCTGCATATAGGTTAAATAAGCAGGGTGACAAATACAGCCGTGACACACTCCTTTCCCAATTTGGACCCAGTCTGTTGTTTCATGTCTGGTTCTAACTGTTGCTTCTTGACCTTCATACTGATTTCTCAAGAGGCAGATAAGGTGGTCTGGTATCCCCATCTCTTGAAGAATGTTCCACAGTTTGTTGTGATCCACACAGTCAAAGGCTTTAGTGTAGTCAATGAAGCAGAAGTAGATGTTTTTCTGGAATTCTCTTGCTTTTTCTATGATCCAATGGATGTTGGTAATTTCGTCTCTGGTTCCTCTGCCTTCTCTAAATTCAGCTTAAACCTCTGGGAGTTCACAGTTCATGTACTGTTGAAGCCTGGCTTGGAGAATTTTGAGCATTACTTTGCTATCATGTGAGATGAGTGCAATTGTGTGGTAATTTGAACATTCTTTAGCATTGCCTTTCTTTGGGATTGGAATGAAAACTGACCTTTTCCAGTCCTGTGGCCACTGCTGAGTTTGCCAAATTTGCTGGCATATTGAGGGAAGCACTTTCACAGCATCATCTTTTAGAATTTGAAATAGCTCAACTAGAATTCCATCACCTCTACTAGCTGTGTCCGTATTGATGCTTCCTAAGGCCCACTTGACTTCAGACTCCAGGATGTCTTGCTCTAGGTGAGTGATCACACCATTGTGGTTATCTGGGTCATTAACATCATTTTTTATAGTTCTTCTGTGCATTCTTGCGACCTCTTCTTCATAGCTTCTGCTTCTGTTAGGTCCATACTGTTTCTGTCCTTCATTGTGTCCATCTTTGCATGAAATGTTCCCTTGGTATCTCTAAATTTCTTGAAGGGATCTCTAGTCTTTCCCATTCCATTGTTTTCCTCTCTTTCTTTGCATTGATCACTTAGGAAGGCTTTCTTGTCTTTCTATGCTATTCTTTGGAACTCTGAATTCAGATAGATATATCGTTCCTTTCTCCTTTGCCTTTTACTTCTCTTCTTTTCTCAGGCCTCCTCAGACAACCATTTTGCCTTTTTGCATTTCTTTTACTTGGGGATGGTTTTGATCACTGCCTCCTGTACAATGTCACGAACCTCTGTCCATAGTTCTTCAGGCACTGTTTCTATCAGATCGAATCTCTTGAATCTATTTGTCACTTCCACTGTATAACTGTAAGGGACTTGATTTAGGTCATACCTGAATTACCTAGTGGTTTCCATACTTTCTTCAATAACCAGTTAGAATGACTATTATTAAAAGGATAAGAAATAGCAAATGTTGGTGAGGATGTAGAGAAGAGGAAATTCTTGTGCACTGTCAGTAGGAATTTAACTTGGTACAATAACTATGGAAAACAGTATTAAACTTTCCAAAAAGTTAAAAATAGAGCTATAATATGATGTAACAATTTCACTTTTGGGTATTTATCCAAAAATACAAAATCACTATTTGAAAGATGTCTAGCACTGCCATGTTCATTGCACATTTACATAAATAGACAAGGCATAAAAACAACATAAAGTGTTCATTGATGAAAAATTGATAGAAAATATAGTCTCTCTCTACATATACACAATGGAATATCATTCAGCCATAAAAAGGAGGAAATTTTGCCATTTGAGACAACACGAATGAACCCTGAGGGCATTATGCTAAGTAAAATAAGATAGAAAAAGGCAATTACTATCAGTTCCGTTCAGAGTCGTGTCTGACTCTTTGTGACCCCATGAACTGCAGCACGCCAGGCCTCCCTGTCCATAACCAATTCCCTGAGTCCACCCAAACCCATGTCCATCATGTCAGTGATGCCATCCAGCCATCTCATCCTCTGTCGTCCCCTTCTCCTCCTGCCCTCAATCTTTCCCAACATCAGGGTCTTTTCCAGTGAGTCAGCTGTTTGCATCAGGTGGCCAAAGAATTGGAGTTTCAGCTTCAACATCAGTCCTTCCAATGAACATCCAAGACTGATCTCCTTTAGGATGGACTGGTTGGATCTCCTTGCAGTCCAAGGGACTCTCAAGAGTCTTCTCCAACACTGCAGTTCAAAAGCATCAATTCTTCGGCACTCAGCTTTCTTTATAGTCCAACTCTCACATTCATACATGACCACTGGAAAAACCATAGCCTTGACTAGATGGACCTTTGTTGGCAAAGTAATATCTCTGTTTTTTAATATGCTATCTAGGTTGGTCATAACTTTCCTTCCAAGGAGTAAGCATCTTTTAATTTCATGGCTGCAATCACCATCTGCAGTGGTTTTGGAGCCACTGTTTTGGAGCCACTGTTTCCTCATCTATCTTCCATGAAGTGTTGGGACCGATGCCATGATCTTAGTTTTCTGAATGTTGAGCTTTAAGCCAACTTTTTCACTTTCCTCTTTCACTTTCATCAAGAGGCTCTTTAGTTCTTCTTCAGTTTCTGCCATAAGGGTGGTGTATTATCTCATTTATTTGTGGAATCCTAAAAAAATATAATACTCATAGATATGTCGGTAGCTCATCCACAAAGAATTCTTCTCACATGCACATGGAACATAATCTAGGGTAGACCATTTGTGGTAGGCAGCAAAACAAGTCTTAGCAAATTCTAGAAGATTGAAATTGTACCAAGTATCTTCTCTGATCATGATGGCATGAAACTAGAAATCAATAAGAGGTAAATCGGAGCATTAACAAAAACATGAAAATTAATCAACACTCTGCTGATCATCCAATGGATCAAATCAAATGAAAAAGAAAACTGAGACCAAAGTTATCAGAAGAAAGGAAACCAAGTTTAGAACAGGAAGAAATGAAACTGAGAACAGGAAATCAACAGAAAAAATCAATCAAGTTAATAGTTGGTTCTTTGAAAAGATAAACAAAATTGTCAAAACTTTAGCTAGACTAATCAAGGAGAAAAGAGAAAGGACTCGAATAAAATTATACATGATAAAGGAAACATTACAACAGATATCACGGAAATTCAAAGATTATAAAAGGCTACTATTAACAGCTATATACCAACAAACTGTACAACCTAGAAGAAATGGAAAAAAAAATTAGAAACATACAACTTACTAAGATTAAATCAGGAAGAAATAGTAAATCTCAATAGATTAAATACAAGGAAGGAAATTAAACTAGCAATCAAAACATTACCAACAAAGAAAAACTCAAGATCAAGTGTCTTCACTGGTGAATGTAATCAAATATTTAAAGAAAAATTAAACCAGTCCTTCTCAAACTCTTCTAAAATGTCAAAGAGAAGGGGACACTCCTAAACCTATTTTAGAAGGCCAGGATCATACTGATTTCACCAGAGACTCCCTGGTGGCTCAGATGTAAAGAATCTGCCTACAATGCAGGAGACCCCAGTTTGATGCCTGAATTGGGAAGATCCCCTGGAGAAGGAAATGGCAACTCATTCTAGTATTCTTGCCTGGAGAATCCCATGGACAGAAGAGCCTGGTGGGCCACAGTCCATGGAGTCACAAAGAGTCAGACATGACTGAGCAACTAACACACATACTGATACCAAAACCAGAAAAGGATGATACAAGAAAACAAAAGCATGGCTCAATACTGCTGCTGAGTACAGATACAAAAATTCTCAATAAAAATCTAGCAAACCAAATTCTGCAGCACATTAAAAGGATTAATTACCATGATCAAGTAAGATTTATCTATGGGGTGCAAGGATATTTCAACACACGTGCGTGCTAAGTCAGTTTAGTTGTGTCCAACTCATTGCAATCGTTTGGACTTTAGCCCTCCAGGTTCCTCTGTCCGTGGGATTCTCCAGGTAAGAACCCACTCTCCATGTGGGTTGCCATGGCCTCCTTCAGGGGAATATTTCGGCCCAAGCATCGAACCCACATCTCTTATGTCTCCTGCATTGGCAGGTGGGTTCTTGACCACTAGTGCTACCTGGAAAGCCACATATTTCAACATATGCAAATAAACTGATGTGATACTTCACATATCTTTCACAGAATGAAAGAAAAGGATCATGGTAGTCTTAATAGATACAGAAAAAGCATCTGACACAATTTAACATCCATTCACAATTTTAAAAAGGACCATTTACAAATTAGGCATAGAAGGAACATACATTAACATAATAAAGACCATATATTACAAGGCCACAGTTAACATCCTATTCACTGGTGAAAGGTTAAAACTTTTCCTCTAAGATCAGGAATATGACAAGGGTTCTCACTCTCACCATTCCTATTCAACATAGAAGTCCTAGCTAGAGCAATCAGGCAAGAAAAAGAAGTGAAATTCAGAATTGAAAAGGAAGAAGCAAAACTATCTTTATCTGTAGATGACATAATTTTATATGTAGAAAACCCTAAAGATTACCTCCCCAAAAAACTGTTACATTTAATCAATGAATTCAATAAAGTTTACAGGATACAAAATAACATAAAAATTCATAATTTTCTGATACACTAACTATACATTTTGTGAAAAACAAATAAAGAAATCAATTTCATTTATAATAGCATCAAAAACAATAAAATACATAAAAATGAATTTAACTAAGAAAGTGAAAGATCTCTACTCCAAAAACTACAATACACTAGTGAAAGTAATCAAAGAAGACGCAAGGAAATGGGAAGGTATTTCATATTCATGGATTGGAATACTTAATATTTTTAAAATGTCAGTACTACTAAAAGCCATCTATACACTCAATGCAATATCAATATTACAATGATATTTTTTATAGAAGTAGAAAAAACACTCCTCAAGCTTATATGGAACCACAAAGATCCTGAATAGCCAAAGAGATTCTGAGAGAAAGAAGAAAAGAGCAGGAGATATCAGGCTTCCTGATTTCAGGATATACTATAAAGGTATGGTCATCAAAACAGTATGGGACTAACATAAAAACGAATAGACCAATGGAAGAAGATCAACAGCCCAGAAATAAACCTAAGCATACATGGTCAACTAACACTTGACAAGGGAAGTAAGAATATTCAGTGGAGAAAACACAGACTTTTTAATAAATAGTACTAGGTTAATTGGGTATTTAAATGTAAAAGAATGAAACTGGACCCATATCTTATACTACTCACAAAAATTAACTAAAAGTGCATCAAAGCCTATAAGGTGAGACCTGAAACCATGAAACCCTTAGTATAAAACACAGGAATAAAACTCCTTGACATGAGTATTGTTAATGATCTTTTGGATATGACACCTAAAGCATAAACAATAAAATTAAAAATAAAAAACAAGTGGAACTGCATCAAGCTATAAAGCTTATTACACACAGAGAAAACAATCTTCAAGGTGAAAAGACAATCTGTGGAATGGGGAAAAAAACTTGTAAACTTTAAATCTGAGATACATATACATACAGTTTAATAGCAAATAAATAATTTAAAAATGAGCCAAGAGCTGAATAGACATTTTTCCAAAAAAGATATATGAGTGGTCAATAGTTACATGAAGATGCTCAATCAACATCACTAGTCATAAGGGAAAGGGAAATCAAAACTACATCACACCTGTTAGAATAGCAATTATCAAAAAGACAAAAGATAACAAATGTTGCAGTGGAGTAGAGAAAAAACCCTTGTGTATGGTTGGTAGGATTATAAATTGGCACAGTCACTGTGGAAAGCAGAAGCTTCCCGGATGGCCCAGTGGTAAAGAATCTGCCTGTAATGCAGGAATCACAAGAGACTGTGGGCTCAATCCCTGGGTGGAGAAGATCCCCTGGAGGAGGGCATGGTGACCCACTCCAGTATTCTTGCCTGGAGAATCTCATGGACAGAGGAGCCTGCTGGACTGAAGTGACTTAGCACACATGCACATGGAAAGCAGTATTGAGGATCCTTAAAAAATTAAAAATAGAAATACCATATGACCTAGCAATTCCATATCTAGGAGTATATCCAAAGGAAATGAAAACATTAACTCAAAAACATATCTGCAATCCTATGCTCATAGAAGCATTGTTTATAATGACCAAGACATGGAAACATCCTCAGTATCCACCAATGGATAAATAAAGAATTCATGGTATATCTATAGCTACAACTGAATATGATTTAACCATTAAAAAATGAAGAAATCCTACTATTTGAAACAATACGGATGGACCTTGAAGGCATTATGCTAGGTGACAGGTCAGACAAAGATAAATACTGTGTGATCTCACTTATGTGTGGAATCTTTAAAAAGAAAAGAATAAAAAAAAACTAACTCATAGAAGAGACCAGATTTGTGGTTACCAGAGGCAGAGGGTAGAGGAAGGTGGTCGAAAGTTACTTGCAGTTATAAGATACTTAAATACTAGGGATGTAATGGACACGTGGTGATTATAGCTAATGTTGCAGGAGGACATATATGAAAGATGTTAGGAGAGTAACTCCTAAGAGTTCTCATCACAAGAAAATTTCTCACTTTTCCTTTATTTAAAACTGTTCCTATATTGAAAAGATGGATGTTAGCCCATAATCATCTCAGAATACATATAAATTAGACCATATAGCTATATGCCTTAAATTTCTACTGTGACCTGCCTCGATTATTTCTCAATAAAACTAGAGAACAAAAAAACAAAAAATGAATTCCTAGATACAGAAAACAGATTAGTGGTTCATAGGCATGGGGGAAGGGAATGAGGGAATCAGCAAAATGGATGAAGGTGGTCAGAAGGTACAAACTTTCAGTTGTAAGGTAAATAAATTGCGGATATATAATGTATAGCACAGTGACTATAGTTAGTGATAGTGCACTGCATACTTGAAAGTTGTTAAGAGAGTAAATCTTAGAAGTTTTCACCCCAGGAAAAAAATTTTAACTATGTATGGTGATAGATGTTAACTATTTTGATAATCATTTTGCAATATATACATATATTAAATCATTACTTTGTACACATAAACTGGTATGTGATAGCATATGTCAATTATATCTCAATTTTTAAAAAGAAAAGAAAGGTAAGATTCAGTTTTAAACATAAAGAGTTGGATGTGAAAATGGGATACTCAGTTGGAGGTATTCAACAGGCAACTGAAAATGCAGCTTATAAGCTTGTTGGGGCATCAGGTCTGAACATACAAATATGAAAGGAAACCTGATAAATGAATCTGACCAAGATGACCTTAATGTTCCCCTCAGCCTAACTAAACTTTAGACAGATTTCTTTTAGTCTAAATACTCTAACTTCATTTTTCTTAGAGCATTTACTTTAGAAAACGTCCAATTGTAAATTCTTGGTCTGGCCCATCAAGATGTAAAATTTCCCCCAGCCTCTTGCTAGTTTTATAACCCAGGAAAGTCTTGTTCAAGGACCTGGGAGCCATCTCTTTGAAATGTAATCTTCAAGAAAGATAGTGTTTTTATCCCTCAGTCTCTATGGGAGGGTATGAGCCTAACTTCAATAAGCACCAATTAGCAAACACAGATGGTCTATACACATTGATCAACCTCCCCCTAGAACTCTTTTCTATGAGTTTTCCACAAGCTCACCCCACTGCTTTAAGCTCTCTTGCCTTTTGTCTCAGCAGAGTTGAGTTCAATATCTCTCATCTATTGCAAAGATTTTGAATAAAATACTCCTTTTCTGTTTAACTTATCCAGTACAGTTTTGCAGTTTTTCTTTGTCACATCCATCAGAGTCATGGGAGTGTTTGAAATACCCAAGAAAGACAATGAGAAAGAGATGAAGGACAATTATGTAAACTGGGGAAACTCAACCATTTAATTATAGGACTGAAAAAGGAACTGAAGAAGTAGGAAGAAAACACAGAATACATAAAACAGAATTTAAAGGCCAAGAGCAGTTCAAGAGGGGATATGTCAACAGTATTAGTTCTGCATTAAGATATGGAAAATTGATTACTGAAAAAAATGAATAAAAAGCAATTGGACAAAATTAGTAGGAGATGTGTTGATATTTTTTCTAACATCTTTATTGAATGTACACTGTGTGCCATGAGATTTTTAATGTTTGGGTTTCAAAGGTGAGTGAGACAAGCAAGATCCCCGCTCTCATACAACTTACGTTAAGTTGGAAAAGAAAAAAAATAATAATAAAATGACAATACTAATAATAAACAAAGGAAATATCAGAAATGACAGATGCTATCAAGGAATTTGAAGAGAATGCTCCAATAGAAAGTGACTCAAAAAATATTTTTATTTTTGATTGGTTTGGCCTCTCTGAAGAAGGGGTAATATGGCTGTGATCCGACTTACTGGGAGGAGCCAGCCATATAAAGCTGACATGCTATGGCAAAGATCCTATTGCAGGAACAACTTGGTTAAGTTCAAAGCTGCAGAGGGTGGCTGTAGTGCAGTGAATGAGCCTGAGAACTGTATGAGATGAGATTGACAAAGAGACCATAAAATTGCAGACCAGAATATGGTATTGGGATTTTATTTTCAGTGTGAAGTGAAGCCAGTGGAGGGTTTAAGCATGAGTTACATCATCAAGTTTATGTTTTAAAAGGATAACTCTGACAACTTTATGGAGACTGAATTTGAGAGATGCATGATGGGAAGTGAGAGTTCCTTTAGGACTCTGCAGCCCTCCAGGCTAGAAACTGTAGTGGCTTGGACCAGGGTTCATGAAATAAGCAGTTTCAATAAAAAAGAGAGGCCAGGAGTCAGATTTGTGTGGGAGGAAGTAAAGATGGGTGATGTGAGAGCAGGGACAACAGAAATCATCTCTTCTTACACACTTTGAATGTGAGATTTGGAGGTCAGAAATGAGAAGCATTAAAAATCTTTTTCATGTAAAGGAATAATGGGATTTTCAGAAGAGGAAAAAAAAAAAAAACGGATGTAAAGGAGAAAATGAGTTTACTGCAGAAGGAAACGGTTTAACTTTTGAAACAGAAAGAATAAAGAAAGCTGTTCCAAAGAATGTAGATGATTCTTGGAATGTTGTAAACCTTTCTATAGTTTAATAAATGAACAAGAACTCCTTCCTTTCTTTCCTTTCTACTTTGGAAGAAGAAAATACAAAATGGGTAAGATAAATAACAATGGAATATAAACTCTAGCAAATGTTAATTTGTACTACTAGAACCTCAGTTATTCTGGAACTTTGCAGATCAGCATCAATGACTGCATCCTGTATGAGCTGTCACTGAACCCTCTCTATGGATCTCAGAGGAACTGCGCAGGAAAATCACAGTGTAAGAAGACCAAAGTGAAAGCAAAGTTGAGTAAAACTCACTGCTGCTGCTACTGTAACCACTATTCCTACTACTACTACTGACAATAAAAACAATAATTAACTGTTAAAGATTGAGAAATTCCTAAAGATCTCCCTTCTAAATAGAACTGGTTTATAGAAAAAGGCCTAAAAAGACTGTACCTTTCCTAAAAAAGGAAACCACAGGGATTTTAATCTGTTGGCCTGTGGTTTCCTTTTTTTAGGAAAGGTACAGTCTTTTTAGGCCTTTTTCTATAAACCAGTTCTATTCAGAAGGGAGAAATGCAAATCAAAACCATAATGAGGTATCATTTCACACCAGTCAGAATGGCTGCTATCCAAAAGTCTACAAGCAATAAATGCTGGAGAGGGTGTGGAGAAAAGGGAACCCTCTTACACTGTTGGTGGGAATGCAAACTAGTACAGCCACTATGGAGAACAGTGTGGAGATTCCTTAAAAAACTGGGAATAGAACTGCCATATGACCCAGCAATCCCACTGCTGGGCATACACACCGAGGAAACCAGAATTGAAAGAGACGCGAGTACCCCAATGTTCATCGCAGCACTGTTTACAATAGCCAGGACATGGAAGCAACCTAGATGTCCATCAGCAGACGAATGGATAAGGAAGCTGTGGTACATATACACAATGGAATATTACTCAGCCATTAAAAAAAAATACATTTGAATCTGTTCTACTGAGATGGATGAAACTGGAGCCCATTATACAGAGTGAAGTAAGCCAGAAAGAAAAACAACAATACAGTATACTAATGCATATATATGGAATTTGAAAGATGGTAACGATAACCCTATATGCGAGACAGAATAAGAGACACAGATGCATAGAACAATTTTATGGACTCTGAGGGAGAAGGTGAGGGTGGGACGTTCTGGGAGAATAGCATTGAAACATGTATATTATCATATGTGAAACAGAACACCATTCCATGTTCGATGCATGAGACAAGGGCTCAGGGCCGGGGCAATGGGATGACCCAGAGGGATGGGATGGGAAGGGAGGTGGGTGGGGGGTCCAGGAAGGGGATCACATGTAATCCCATGGCTGATTCATGTCAATGTATGGCAAAAACTATTACAATATTGTAAAGTAATTAGCCCCCAACTAAAATAAATAAATTTATAAAATAAAAAAAAAAAAAAAAAAGGAAACCAGTGAAATTCTGAAGGTGTTTCTGAAAATGTGTGACCCAACTCTTCACTAATGTGTCCTTTCAGCTCCTCGACTAACTTGTGAGAGTAAAGATTATGAATACAATGGCCAGAGGGGAACTCTTCTTTTTCCATAATCTATTTTTAAAAAACTTTCGAAAATAGGAGACTCTCTAGCAGTTGCAACAGCAACTATAGCCCACAGGATAAAAACATTTTTTGCCTTGGTGACCCAAAAAGACAAGGCATGTTGAGCTTTGATATTTTTCTTAGAGGATATACTCCTTCAAATAGAAATTGATCTCTCAATGCTTTTTACTGTCACTCTAATAGATACTTTCTGGGAAGCTAGACTAAGAGGTAAAATATTTTGGTGGCATTATATGAACATATTATCATTGTCATTCATTTCTGAAATCATGTCATGATAATGATTCCTTATCAGGTATACCTTTTGTTTCAAGATCATTAAGTTCTGCCAAATTTCCAGTATGTAGGGTTTATAGTTGTGTTACTGACAAGGAGTAGAGAGATGTTCATAGTAGCTTAGAGGCTGGACCAGAATATCACCAGTATCTCTTAGAAATCCAAGATTATATGAAGTTTGTGCTTCCTATGAGAAGCAAAGGACTGTGAACCTGTGTCATCTTAGCTCCTAAGCTAAACTCACAAGGCCTGACTCCTCAGAAGATATTTTAAGTGGGCGGGGTGGGGGGGATGTTCACAGTACTCCAAGCACAGTCTGCTGCTTGATCCTTGAAGCTCCCAAGACATCTAGATGATTATTTCTTTCCATAATAAGCTTATGAAAGGTGAATTTTTTTGGCCTGGGGATTGGTGTGAGTTTCATTCACAGCCTGCTTTGCTGTACTCCCTTTAAGAGTGGAAAGTGTATATGTCATCTCTAATTGGAACTCCCAGACAGAAATGATGCCATCAGGGAACTTAAAATATGTGGCCATTTGAATCACCCTGCAGACCAACCATATTGCTATAAAGCAAATAATTTACATTTAAATAACTTATCTGCATTCACCTAATTTAAAAGTAATCTTTATTCTTTCTCAACTAATCCCCAAACTTATGGACTAGTTTGATCATATTTGTGCAATAAAATTGAAATTTTCAGATATGGTAGGTAATCAATTTTAGTCACCTCATCTGCGTTTCCAATCTCATTACAGATTGCAATTTTCAGTGCAGATTACATGATGACCCATCAGTGGCTTTGTTGTTTCTGAATTACCGATTCCTTGCCTACTGCCAGATAAGAACAAAGCCTATGCATCAGCCTGACAGCTTGCAAACAGAAAATGGGCTTGTAGGATTGGATTTAAATCCCAGGTGTAGGGGATAATTACCACATCACTCATGCAGTAACTGAAAAATGGTATTTCAACAAGAAAAATTACATTCCTTTTATAGTGCCAACAGAAATCATTATTTGAGGCTTCACACTGATTCACTGTATCATTACATGTGCACTGTACTCATTAAATGTAATGTTTGTTGCAACATAAAAAAGTTATTGTTTTTAGTACTTTGGTGGAGCAGGTAGCTTAAATTTAAGGTTTGTGGAACCTTGATGGTGTAGAGGTCATTTGGACTCAAATATATACCATACAAGAGAAATGACAACCCAGACACAGACTTTCCAACCGGCTCCTATTACAGGAGGCGTGGATGGATAGTATCAAAGAAAATGGAGTATAAATCTTTTGTTTCAAAAACCCCAACCATTTAACCCTACAGTCTGTCCATAGGAAGAGGACAAATAATGATTCAAATCTTCTTGACAGAGCGATGTCGCAGAGTGCATATTTTACCATTAGCTTTGAAATCATTGAAGCTCAACACACACATTCTAAAGGACAGAAGGATGGAGACTGTGTTCGTTTGAAAAATCGTTAAAGAAAACAGTGGCAGACATACTGGAAATGCACTCCTCACCCTGGCGTTTGGTCTGTCAGCCACGAGGCTGCAGTTGTTTCTCAATGATTGTGCAAGCAGCACAATAATGAGAGAGATGGGCAGATCATCTGTACATGCAGAAGGCTATGTGTGGACGGCTGAGAGCAGCAACCCAAGCTGTATTCATCGGAGCCCTAGTTATGTTTATGGCCAACTGGCTTTCTCATGAAGATGATCAGAATAGTACAAAGGAGGTCGTACACTCAGATTTGCTGTGTCCCTGCACATACTTCAAGGGGAGGCACTGATGATAGATAGATAGATAGATAGATAGAAAGATAAATGATAGGATTTTAGGTGTCAGCTCACAGCTTCTCTGCCTTGAATTCATAAATTAATGTAATGAGCCTAACTCTCTTTCCATGGGTAGAGAATAAGACACTTTGTGGAGAGGCTTAAAGTGCAAGCGTGAAGAGCTGAAATGTCTTTCTAATTCTCTATTCCTCTCATCTTTATAGTCTTTTTGTCTTGACAATCTCTTTGGAGCAGCTAAGGCCTTACCAATGCTGATGCAGGTTGTGTGTGTGGAAATCATGCAAGGTTTTCTAATTTCTTTCCAAGTCTGGGAAGATACTGCCAGCAACAGACTTAATTTTCTGGGAGCTAGTTCCTATCCACTTGTTTTCCAGGAGAAAATGCACCTAACAAACCTGAAAGTGGTATGTATATAGACATATGCTACCTGCCCTCAAAGAGCTTAGAGTCTATTTCAAAAAGAGGGATGTGGGAAAAATATATATATACAATAACAAAAGGTTAAAAGTATCAGGGGCTGAATAACAGGATCACGGGTCCTACAAAAGAAGCAGTAACCCTGGCTGAGGGAGGGTGCATGCAAGAGGAGGAGCAGCAGTAAGGGAGACAGAACTTACATGAACCAGGGGGGCCCGAGGGAGCTCCAATAATAAAATCTTCTTTCCTGATAAGACCACAAGGTACTATGCTACTCTCCTAGACATAAGTTTTCAAAGATAGAGACTGGCAATGTTGCTGGTACTTATCAAGTATTCAAAACACATTAATCTGACCCTTAATCATGATAAAAATAAACATTTATGTATGTTCACATTTTATGTAAGGCATGGTGCATAGCCCTTAAGCCAATTTATCTCAGTTAACTGTCATGCCAATCCTATGAGGTTATCATCACCCCATTTCAAATAGGTGGAATTTGTCACTCTGCCAAGGGACAGAGCCAGGATTTGAACTGAGCATGTCTTTCTACAGAACCTGTTCTCTTAATCATTCCCCTATATAGTTACAAGGTCTGCACAGGCATTATGCTATAACATTTTGTTCTCATGTATAAAGCTAACACTACCTTAAAAGTAAAAGTTTTAGTTACTCCATCGTGTCCAACTCTTAGTGACCCCACAGACTACAGCCTGCCAGGCTCCTCTGTCCATGGAATTCTCCAGGCAAAAATACTGGAGTGGGTTGCCATTCTCTTCTCCAGGGGATCTTCCTGACCCAGGGATCGAACCCAGGTCTCCTGTACTGCAAGCGGATTCTTTACTGTCTGTGCCACCATAGGATTTTCAACACTACCTAGCCCCAGTCATTTGATAACTAAAACATTTATGGCGTTGACGGCCATTTTAAAATGATTTGAGGATCCAATTAACAGTCATAACAACACACATCTCAGGTGCGGGTCAAATCAAATTTTCTTTGGAGAGCACACTCTGAGCTCCAGCTATGCACTATTTAAATTCTGTGTTGTTGGTGGCATTTCGTTCTATTTCTTGAAATGCAAAGCATAACCTATTCCACCCACTCAGAAACTCAACAAACTTAAAGAGATAAGTCCCTTTGCAAAGATGCCTTAGAGGAATTTTTTCCCCTAGGCTTATCAGGGAGAACAATGCACGTTCGATTCTGGATCAGGTGGTCATATTAGAAAATGCATTAAAATGCAGGCTGACAAACAAGACCAAATGCAAAATTACCATTCTGTTCTGCTCCTGACAGCACTGTGGAGAATGGGATTTCTCTGTATTCATGCCACTGGGGCCTTACATGGCATGGTTTAATTGGGGGTCAACATGTGGCTGGATTGCAGATTGTAAGCTGTGTTCGAAATTAAAACTGACCAGACATGAATGCTGTTTCCCACCTGTGTAGTCCCTGTAGGGCACAAGCTAAATTTTCCACATGAAGATTCCTGCACCTTCCCAGCACTCCATCTCTGGTCACACTTCCTCTGCAGCTCCTAATTTAGTAAGAAACCAAGCAGCCACATTCATCTAAGAACCCCTGTGCAGGGAGGCTGATCAAACGCCTCCCCTATGTGAATAAATTGGCTGCGCCCAGAGTTAAGAAAATCTGCTGTGTATTCTTAAAAGGAATGCGATCAGAGAGTGTGTGCTTTACAAACTATCCAGTATTTTTATTGCAACATGAAAATAAATGGATTTGGTCCCTATTGCAGCTCAGTTCTTTCTCCCAGGACTGGAAGGGTTGCCTGTTTGGCCCTGTGGCGTGCCCTCGTGAGAGCGGTGAGAAAGCAGCTGCTTACATTACCTGGGAGGACTCCCTTTAAAAGCCTCTCTTGCTCTAAAGAGCTTTGCTGCTTAATTTTGTTTTTCCTGAACATGTTAGATTTCGCCCGTTGGTGCTGCCTCCTGCCTCCTTATTGTTCACTGCTGGGTTATACGATGTTTCCACGCTTGGGAAAGGTGCTGGACAAATTACATGGGATATCTCATCATGTGGGAGTCAGGGCCAGGCCAGGAAGACCTCACAGCATTAGCAACTGGCGCTCCTCCAGCCTGGGAGGTAGAGGTAGGAGTGGGGAGGGGCTACTAACCTCACGCCATGGCCATGCACAAATAAGTGAAATGACTAGCCTGAAGCCACACAGAAAGGGAAAGCCAAAGACAGAGTGAAGTTGAACAGAAATCATATGAGTGCTTCCCACACTGCACTGCTGCTTCTTTCTTCCTTTGTTAAAAGTGGCAAAATGGCTTTACGTTGTTCATGACAAGAAGGAGGTTTTCCTTGCTTCCCATTTCTGATCCCATGGTTAATAACTGCTCCTGTGATTTTAACTCACCCCTCTGAAACACTATTGGGGGAACGGGACAATGAAGTCTGTCCCCTCTGGGCAAGGCCAGAATGCAGCGAAGGAGACAGAGAAGTTAACTGTCTGCCTTGTGTTTGCAAGTGGCAAACGTGGCCATGAACCTTCAAAGAATGTGTTCCATTTTGGATTGTTCAGTTGCCTGAATGTGAGGAAATTGTTAGATCTTTCACAATGAAATACAAATCCTGTTACAGTTTCCAGAATTCTGGGACAGCCAATATAGCCATTTTAGACATATTCACTGCTTAACCAAAGACATGAAATTTACATTCTGTCCTATCCTTAACTCACTTAAGTCAGATGCTTCATAAGACTCAAACTGAAGAGATTTCTGGCACAGTAGACTATTTCTGAGCCTTCCCTAACTATTCTTAAACCCAAAGGCTCTGTACAATTGCTCTTAGGCTGGCTCTTTCACTTAATATTTATTAATCACTTACCAACAATAAAACCCTATGTTGGGTGCTCAGGGGAAGATAAACAGTACCTGATTCTACTTTCAATCAGTTTATAATCTCATAGAGGTTTTAAGGCTCCCAAACTGGCTACAATGTCGATAGAAAGTGGTCTGAAATACAGATCCTGGAAGACTGGGGTCATTTTTAATGGAGGTGACTAGAGAAAGATTCTTAAAGGAGGTGCCTTTGAGTCAAGTCTTAATGAAAGGGAAGAATTTTTTGAAGGGCACAGATGAGAAAATGAATTATAGGTGGAAGGAAAAGAAAAGAGAACTATGTAGCGAGACTAGAACGTAGGTTATATGATCAGCAGTTGGGGAAGGCAGATGCCAATGCTGGCTTGTATTTCATTTGCTTGTTAATAGGAGTGCAGGCTTCTCAAGCCCATTGCTCAGGAGACTGCCATAAGCAAAGCAATGTTTTAGGAAGGTACATCTGGAACTAGAAGCAGGGGGACCAGTAAAAAGAGTAAGGGCTTAAATGAGAGTAGGAGTGTTGGAGAAGGAAAAGAGGAGACCAATGTGAGAGACATGAGGGCTTGCTGGACTCTGTGCCAGGACACAGCCCACTGAGCCCTGAGACAGAGAAGATGGCCACGCCTAACAGAAAGCAGAAGGTAGGAACCAAAGAGGAAGGCAGAGAAAGGGCAGAAAGAGAGGATTCAAATCAGTATTGAGTATTGTAAGGGACCAAAAAAGAAGAGAGTTGTTTTTTTTTTCCCCCCCAAATAGAGGTTTGAAGTAAATAACATCAAATGCTGTAAGGTCAATGATAAGAATGATAAATAGACATTGGAATGCAAAATCAGGAAGTCATTGTTCACTGCCAAGAGAATTTCAGATTGCAAACAGTAAGGGGTGAGAGATGGCAGGGGAGTCTGCTTGCAGCTCTGTCTTTAAAATATTTGGGCCTGTAACTTGGAGAGGATGTGAGGAAAATAAGCATTAATATGTGGATAACGGCAAAGGGAAAGAGGCACGATTTTTCCTGAGAGCATTTTTTTGCTTTGGTTGTGCACGTAGCATGTGGGATCTTAGTCCCCAGACTAAGGATCAAACCTACACCCCTTGAATTGGAAGCACAGAGTCTTAACCACTGGATCACCAGGGAAGTCCCTCTAGAGAGCATTTTGGTGGTAAGAACTTGAAATGGAAATCCCTTTGGATTACAAAAGCAATGACATTTTATTTGAATTTGTTTTAAGGAAATGTATATTGTTGATTTACATTAAAATGATCTACAGGAATGCTTATTACAAGTCTTTATATAATGGTGAAAAATTTGAAGTAAGCTAAATGAATTCTGATACCTCTGCCACAGAATTTAGGACTATATAGCCCTATGAGGATGCACTTAAAAGAAAAAAAACAAACAAAAACTCATGACACAAATAAAGAGGAGTTTATCATTTTTGTCAGTTATTAAGTGAGTTAGGTTATAAGGCAATAATCAAGGTATGATTTCATTTTTGAATGCAATTATACCTACTGCAAGCATACCATATATATATATATATATATATACATAAATGTACATACATTTACATGTAATACACACACATACACACACACACACACACACACACACACACACACACACACTAAGGGGCTTCCCTTGTGGCTCAGCTGGTAAAGAATCTGCCTGCAATGCAAGAGACCTGGGTTTGATCCCTGGGTTGGGAAGATCCCCTGGAGAAAGGAAAGGCCACCCACTCCAGTATTCTGGCTTGGAGAATTCCATGGACTGTATACTCTATGGGGTCGCAAACAGTCGGACACAACTGAGCGACTTTCACTTATACATTAAGAATGTATATATATGTATACTATATATAGCCAGATATTTTTGTTTGCCTCATCAAACCCATGTTATACACATCTCTACCTTATTTTCTGCCTCTTGCTTTCTGATATATTTGAATGGCCTTACCAGCTCCCTTGAGCTATAGCAGGGTTAGGACAATGGAAGACTGAGTCAGGAGATTGGAGGGAGTAAAAGGAGAGAAGGTTTGTGTATGTAATTCACCAACTCCATCCCAGCATTGTTACCCTGGTCTCTTTGCCTTCCAAAGTACTCTCTCTTATCCACGCGGCATTCTCACCAAAGTTCTTGGCTCTGAGTTCTAGTACTGCTGTTTTCCCTCACACCTTTAGGTTCAGGGCTGATAAAAAAACAGGTAATAGATACAATGCACTATGCCTTATGGTTCCTCTACATCCTGTTCACACTTTAATAATATCTCTTTATTGAACTCTTTAATTTAGTCCAACTTGAGTTTGCCTAATTTTAGTGGGATCTTGCATCATATGTGACATCAATCTTATACAAACTATTTCTTCAACTAGGAAAATTCAAGGTCTGCCTGGAGAAGTTTAATTCATTTAGTCTCGTTTGTGCTACTAGAAGTTTATAAAATTTCAGGGGCCCTCATTAACAAAAAGAATACAAATTTATAAATATAGATCTAGGTATAATAGGTATTTAGAATGAGAAAATAAATGATAATATGCTACACATTTAAAAAAACTATATTACAAAATTTCCAAAACTGGAGAAAATAGGATAATATTTTTATTAATCAACCTTTTGACACAGCTCTGTAATATGGTTTTCCCAACATTTGTTGCTCACATATTCTTTGTTTCTTTATATGACAATAATTTTGTAATCTTGTTTTCACTAGAGAAAATACAAAGATAAGCTGATCTTTCCTCTAGTATGGATGAAAAATATTTTGATAGTTAGAAAAGTTTATTAAGCTTCATAACATTATAAGATCATGTCATTTTTTAGGAATGTGAAAATCCAAGTAAAACCTCTCTCTAATATTATTCATATATATATATGTATACATATATATATATATATATATATATATATATTCTAAGATTTTAAGGCACTACTGAGTGTATTTCTGGGAGGAGAGAATATACTTTTTATTCATTTTGACCACTCATCAATAAGATCAAATCCTCTTAGATTTATAATTTTATACACTGAATGACTGGAAGAATTTTCCACAGGTTAATTTCTTGTTCTGCACATTTTAAATCTTGCTTCTCTTCCTCCATCCACATTCTTATAGTATCAGTTCCATCAGAAATATTCATATCAAGATATGAACTCTGGCCCTGCACCTTTGTGTCCCAACCCTGAGTGAGTTGACACTGTATATCAGAAAGGAATATCCTAGAACTCTTATATACATTGTGATGGCTAGCAATAACTTATCTACACAGGGATATGACTGCAAACCACAGATATATACCCCACTAACCCAAACTATTTCCAAGTCTTTCTCTTAATCACATTCTAAAAAGGATGTGGCCTCTCCAAGCCCAGCTGAACCAAAAGGAAGTGTGTTGGAGGGGATGTTGGAGTAAGAAAAAAAGAAAAATGATCTTAATACTGCACAAAACACAAGACCATAAGAACACAGTGGAAAAGATCCGTGCAACTGGAAGGCCCTGAAGTATAAGCTTCTTTAGTAAGTCCACTTCTGGGTTTATTCAAACCACCTCAGTGTAGATGCTCTCCTTGAGTCTCCTGTCTCCCAGACCTAGCTCCTTATATCCCATACACTATAAGTAGAATTAGTCCCCTATCTCTGTATTCTCATAGTTCCTTAAGATTCTTCTTTATAAATACCTTCTTATTATAGTAGAATTAATGGTTTAAAAACAATTTGTCTATAAGATCTTGATTTTGTCTTAGTTAACAAAGATGTAGAACCTGGCAAGTGATGAAACTTACACCTTTGTGCAGATGTTCAATAAATGTTTTCTTTTAAATTAATAGACTGACTAAATGATATGTGATGAGATAAATAATCGTCAAAAAAGGAGACAGAAAAATTCAAAGCATGATCATAGAATGGAAAAAATCAACTAAAAGAGGATGAAACAAATCTTAAAGAAACAGAGCAATGATGCAATAGAGAAGAGAAAACTGTTTTCAAAAGATGCCTTGATCCTCTCAGAAAGGGAAGGTGGATAAATCATAGCTAAAATGAAGGGATATAACTGAGATTTCAGGCATAAGAGACCGATCAAAAAAGACACTGATAGAAGTATATCATGCAATCAAAAAGGAGTAAACAATAGGTGGTGACAAAGGACTCAAAGCTGTTTGGTAACTAGCTCAAAATCTGTAATTCTTTTTAGTAATTCTGCTCTTTGCAAAAATCTATTTCGACAATCCAGCCTCTATGATTAGACAGAGATTATCAAAATGTTTCAACAGAGAATTCAATCTCCTGAGCCATTACCAGGAGAATCAAAGTTCTCCATCAAACATCTTGACAGCATTATGTGGACCAAACAAAATATATCTGCAGATTCAATCCTGCCCATCGGCAACCAGCATGTAACCCTTATTTTAACACCATTCAACACCTATAAAAGTTATGAAGAAGGACCCTGCT
Organism: Giraffa tippelskirchi; assembly: GCF_054371585.1. Classification (NCBI taxonomy): domain Eukaryota; kingdom Metazoa; phylum Chordata; class Mammalia; order Artiodactyla; family Giraffidae; genus Giraffa; species Giraffa tippelskirchi. The sequence goes on along the minus strand of NC_137286.1, from coordinate 31,595,474 downwards.
CCCTCCCTATCACCTCCAATGAACTACATTACAGATCCACAGGTGGGGCCAAGGAAAGCTGGGGAATTGCATTACTATGAGAAGTTTATTCAACATGTTAATTTGTTTATGTCAGAGTGATATATTCATTATTCTAAAACTAACATGATTAGCCCTTAATAATGGTGACATGTGTCAATAGAGGGGATGCCAAATTAAGAATTGATAGGTTAAGAGAAAAACAATTAAGAAATCAGTCAATTGATGTGATTTGCACAGGGCCTCTGACCAATAAAGGTGGAAAGACAAAGGTATTAATGATAAGGCAAGTTCCCATTTCACCTATTTGTAGCCTGCCTCTAATATAGAGCTCTATCCTACCACAGCTAGAATTCTCTCTCCAATTACAAATCCCTTGACTGATAGACACCACCATTCTGCTAGCAGAATGCATCATGCCTTAGCCTGCAGGGAAAAGAGATGTGATTTCATTGTTACACTTATTAGAGAACTAACTCCATTTAACAGCATTATGAACAGAAACTAAGTGCTAAGTGTGTATAGATGACTCCACTAGGCCTTATAAAACAGTCATAGTCTAACAGCTTCAAACAAATCCTTCAAAACAAATGTGTAGTCCAGGATTCAAAACAGATACGGAATTTCATCATTAATGATAAATGTGGTTTTTCAACCTTGTTCCTCAGAGTCACAAGTAGATGCTTAAGAACAGGAGAAATTTTATATAGGATATAACATGAAATGCTTCCTTCTCATAGGATATTAAATCTCATATGCAAGTAATATGGACTCTTCTCACCTGTTCATTAAGGTGGAAAAATGACTGAATTGTCCCTATGAAGTGGGGACTCTTATTGAACTTCAGTCTGACTATGCTAAAAAACAAAAACTTATGATGATGAGATTCTTAACTTCACAGAGGAAACTTGTCCTGTGTCTAAGTGACCTTTTCTCAACATGTCTCTCCTTAACCTAAATCTCCTATTGTTTCAGTTTAATACCATTTATTCTGGCTTGCTCCCCAGTGGCCGCTTTTCTCAACATGTCTCTCCTTAACCTAAATCTCCTATTGTTTCAGTTTAATACCATTTATTCTGGTTTGCTCCCCAGTGGCCGCACCAACTAAAGGTGACCCTACCTCTGGGAGTGAAAGTGCCGCCCTGGACAGGCAGGTTTATCAAGGCCACTAGTGAAGGAGAGGAGAAAAGGAAATGCTTCAGGTGGTCACAAATGGTTCAAATCCAATATAAATGTCATGACACATTCAGTATTTATAACAAATGGTCTCAACCAATAAAAACTCTAAATGTTTCAGTGGGCAAGAATAGGGGAATGAGGAAAGAGAAGTGAGAGACGACATACTATTTATGAGAACACTTGTAATGATTCTCTGAAAATTTCCTATAACTGATTCTTAAGTTGATAATTTTTAAGTTCATGGAAAAGACCTTTGAGATGTAAAAGATTATGAATTCACAGAGTACAATTGAAGCACAATGAATTAATTTCCTTATTGCATAGAATTGCTAGACCATGGACTAGATGAGATTATTCCCAGGCTTCTGGGCTCTCTACTACTTGGTGGATAACTGTGGGTTGACAACAGACTGGTTCCAAATTGGGAAAGGAGTACATCAAGGCTGTATATTGTCACCCTGCTTATTTAACTTATATGCAGAGTACATCATGAGAAACACTAGGCTGGATTAAGCACAAGCTGGAATCAAGATTGCCGGGAGAAATATCAGTAACCTCAGATATGCAGATGACACCACCCTTATGGCAGAAAGCGAACAAGAACTAAAGAGCCTCTTGATGAAAGTGAAAGAGGAGAGAAAAAGTTGGCGTAAAACTCAACATTCAGACAAATAAGATCATGGCATCTGGTCCCTTCATTTCATGGCGAATAGATGGGGAACCAATGGAAACAGTGACAGACTTTATTTTGGGGGGCTCAAAAATCACTGCAGATGGTGACTGCAGCCATGAAATTAAAAGATGCTTGCTTCTTGGAAGAAAAGTTATGACCAATCTAGACAGTGTATTAAAAAGCAGAGACATTACTTTGCCAACAAATGTCTATCTAGTCAAGGCTATGGTTTTTCCAGTAGTCATGTATGGATGTGAGAGTTGGACTATAAAGAAAGCTGAGCACCAAAAAATTGATGCTTTTGAACCGTGGTGTTGGAGAAGACTCTTGAGAGTCCCTTGGACTACAAGGAGATCTATCCATTCCATCCTAAAGGAAATCAGTCCTGAATATTCATTGGAAGGACTGATGCTGAAGCTGAAACTCCAATACTTTGGCCACCTGATGCGAAAAACTAACTCACTGGAAAAGACCCTGATGCTGGGAAAGATTGAAGGTGGGAGGAGAAGGGGACGACAGAGGATGAGATGGTTGGATGACATCACCGACTCGACGGACATAAGTTTGCGTAAACTGGGATTTGGTGATAGACAGGGAGGCCTGTGTGCTGCAGTCCATGGAGTCGCAAAGTGTCAGACATGACCAAGCAACTGAACTGAACTAAACTGAAGACTGAAGGAAGACAAGGTTAGGAAGAAAGAGAATAAATTAAATTTGAGATATCATGAGATACACATGGGGCTTCCCAGATGGCTCAGTGGGTAAAGAATCTGCCTATAATGCAGGAGATGAGGGTTCGATCCCTGGGTCAGGAAGATCCTCTAGCGGAGGGCATGGCAACCCACTCCAGTATTCTTGCCTGGAGAATCCTATGGACAGAGGAGCCTCGTGGGCTACAGTCTTTAGGGTTGGAAAGGGTTGAACATGACTGAAGTGACTGAGCATGCATGCATCCATGAGATACCCACGTGGAGCTATTAGATAGACAACTGGATACCAAAATGTGGAGATCAGAAGTCAAGCTTGGGTTGGAGAACTATAGTTGGAAAAACATATGGAGACAAAGAAGAAAAAAGTAACTGGATAGGTAGGAGAAAACTTTGGACCGGGTGGTGTCTTAGGAGTCAGAGAAGAAATGTTTCAAGAAGGCTATAATGGTAACTGTATTGAGTGCTGCCAAAGAGTTGAGTTGGATGAGGAGAGAAATGTTTCTATTATGTTTGAAGATGTGGTATTATTCTACTGACATGCTATGGAAAAATACCTTAGCTGTAATTTTTCTTTTTCTTATTTGTAACTTCAGTTTCTCAGCTGTTACCAGCAATGACAACTGATGTCATTTTGTTACAATGAATACCTGGCTCTTTCTTGTTGCAAAATACCTCCTGCTGGCCAGAAGAAAATTCACACCTTAGTTAACTGGGGAATCTCCAAAGATGCTGACATTATCTATAAAACAGTATTGGCTATTCTTTGCTACTAGTAGGGATGGAAACTTACCACACCTGCTGCCACTGAAATACGAGAGCGGTGCACAACTCTGATGACCTAATGGCTGCAGGGAAGCGTCTCTGAATACACAGGCAGACCCACCCCCCAGTTGCATTCAGTTTAGAATATACCACCATAAAGCTGCTTGTACACTAAAGTTTATAGAACACACTGAAGCAGTCTTATCCTCGGAGGATACACCTGTCTTCAGGATGGCTGAATTTAGCATGGGTTCAGCCATTGCTATTGGAGAAGGAAATGGCAACCCACTCCAGTATTCTTGCCTGGAAGATCTCATGGACAGAGGAACCTGGCAGGCTACGGTCCATGGGGTCACAAAGAGTCAGACACGACTGAGTGTCTGAGCCTTAGCCATTGCTATAGCTGGCAAACTAGTCCTCTATGCACCATCATTGAGCTTCCTCTCTTTGGGAAGTTCTATCTTAGGGGATTCTCTGCCCTTCTAGCTATCCAGCATCTTTCACTGACCTCCCAGTGCATCAGATTTACATGAATACGGTGGAAGCTCACTGAACTCTTCAGTTTTTTGCAAATTAAAGGCTACAAATAGGGAGGTTGTAGCATGCACCATTTCATTGGTGTAGGAGCTCTCTCCTTCACTCATTTAAGACACTTTATTACATACATTCACGTCACTTCTATGAAGCTTGAAAGTATTCTAATAGAATCAAAATAAAAATAAGCCTCAGAGAGGCCAAATAACTTGTCCAAAGGCACACAGTGTTTGAGTGGACAAGGTAAAACTTAAATCTAGACCTAACTGATTTATTTTTTAAAACATCTTTTTTGAGGTACAATTGTCATGAAATACACTGCATATATTTAATGTGTCAATGTTGATAAAATTTAAACACATATACCCATGAAACTATCAACACAATTAAGAAAATGAATATATATGTCACTAACAAACATTTCTTCATGCTCTTTTGTTATACTTCCATTCTCTCCCTGACACCCTAACCCCAGGCAACCAATCACCTACTTTCTGTCAGAATAGATTAATTTGCATCTTCTAGGATTTTACACAAATGAATATTTATAGTATGGACTCATTTCTCAATTTTTTTCACTTGGCATAATTATTTTGAGGTTCATTCACAGCATTTTGTACACTAATATTCTTATTCATTGCTGAATAGCATTCCATTTTATGGATACACTAATATTTATTCATTCATTCACTCATGGATGGATATTTGGATTATTTCCAATCTGGGGTCATCACAAATAAAGCCACTCTGAATATTAGTGTGCAATGTGAAGTCTTTGTATGAACATATGCTTTCTTTGGGTGATTCTGTGAGTACATGTTCAACTGTTTTAAAAAATTTCAAAACAGTTTTTCAAAGTAGTTTCTAAGATTTTCCACTCAGTTCGAGAGTGTATGAGAATTTCCGGTTCCTACACATCCTCACCAATATTAAGTACAATCACTATTTTAACTATTTGAATAGTTTTGTTGAAGTATCTCAATATGAGCTTCATTTGTGTTTCCTAGTGACTAGTAATGGTGAGCATCTTTTTTTGCATGTTTACTTTCTATCAGTGTATCTTTGAAGAGTGTTGGTTCTTTTGTCCTCTTTGTATTGGGCTACTTCTTTTAAGTTTTGTGTTCTGAATACAGTTTTTTAAATCAGATACATAATTTTCAGATATTTTCTATCATTTTTAAAATGGTATCTTCTAAAGACTTTCATTTTCTTAACGATGTCTTTCAAAGAACAGGAATTGGTCATTTTGATGAAGTACAACTTATCAATGTTTTGTTTCATTGATCATAGTTTTTGTTTAATTAATGAAATCGGCCTAACTCAAGGTCACAAAGATTTTCCTGCATGTGTTATTCTAGAGGTTTTACAGTTTTAGGTTTTACATTTAGGTATATGAGCCATTTGGAACAATTTTTGTTTCCAGCTTAAGGTATGGATTTCTGCTTATTTGTTTTGCTTATGAGTATCCTTTGGGGCTTCCCTGGTAGCTCAGTGGTAAAGAATCCACCTGCAATGCAAGAGATGCAGGAGATGCTGCTTCAATCCCTGAGTTGGGAAGATCCCTTGGAGGAGGGCATGGCAACCCACTCTAACATTCTCACCTGGAGAATCCCATGGGCAGAAGAGCCTGGCAGGATACAGTCCATAGGGTCGCAAAGAGTCAGACACGACTAAAGCAACTGAGCATGCACGCATCCTTTAGTTCTAGAACAATTTGTTAAAAGATTACCCCTACTCTGTGGAATTTTGCTTCAGTGGTGTGTGTGTGTGTGTATATATATATATATATATACACACACACACATATATATACACATATATATATCCACATATATATGGACATATACTGGACTTTTTATTCTGTATCTTTGATCTATTTGCCTATATTTAAGTCAGTTCTACACTGTCTTGATTATTAGCTTTATATTAAGTTTTGAATTCATGTATTGTTAATCTCTCAATTGTACTTTTTGATTTTTCTAGGTTTTTTGGGCTAATCAACAACATCTTTTACATTTCCATTGGACTTGTAGAATCAATTCATCGATTTTCTCCAAAAAAAAATCTGCTAGGATTTTGATTGTGATGGTGTTGAATCTATAGATCAATTTAAGGAAAACTGACATCTCAACAATACTGAGCCTTCCAATCCATAAAGGTGGTTATTTTTTTCATGTAAGTTCTTTTTAATTGCACTAAGTAATGTTTTACAGTTTTTGGTTTAGAGGTTTTATATATCTTTTGCCAAATTTGTCCTTAAGTTTCTAATATTTTTGGATGTTATTGTAAATGGTATTCTTAATTATAATTTCCTTTTGCTTGTTACCAGTATATAAAAATTCAATTAATATGCTTAATATTGTATCCTGAAACCTTGCCAAGATTACTAAATTGTGTCATTTTAGATATACTATACATTTTCTACAAAGATGATAATGTCTGAGAATAGAGTTTTACTTCTTCCTTTTCAGTTAGATGCCTACCATGTCTTTTTCTTGCTTTATGCACCATCTAAGCTTGTACTCCTACTTCTTCATTTATTCATTCAACAAATATTTTTTGATTGCCTATTTTGCATGAGCCATAGTTATAAGTAAGATGAATTCAGTGTGAATGAGACAAGGATGATGGGTACATCTTGTCATGGAATTTACAACAATTATTCAATTGTTTACCAAAATAGATGCATTTAAACATGAGTGTTAATATAAATGGTGTTAGTCACTCAGTTGTGTCTGACTGACTCTTTGCAACCCCACGGACTGTAACCCACCAGGCTCCTCTGTCCATGGAGTTCTCCAGGCAAGAATACTGGAGTGGGTTGCCATTTCCTTCTCCACAATATACATAAGGAATAGCCAATAAAAATAGGAATATTTAACCTAAAATATAACATAGAGAAAATAATTATGCTTTTCAAATATTCAAGGGAGTATCTGGCAGAAGTGGATTATTTTCTTCCTGTATAATTTCAGAGACTTTAACTGGGATTAGTGGTGGAAAGTGGAGGAGAGATATTAAGGCATTTGTTGCCACAAAAATACTTGATATTAAAACAAACTGCATCATAATCATCTTTCTATGAAAAGTTTATCAAGAGGCTGGATAATCTTTCATGAGTGATACCATAGAGAGGCACCATTCTCAGGTAGAAGACATGCTGCTGCTGCTGCTAAGTCGCTTCAGTCGTGTCCGACTCTGTGCGACCCCATAGACGGCAGCCCACCAGGCTCCGCTGTCCCTGGGATTCTCCAGGCAAGAACACTGGAGTGGGTTGCCATTTCCTTATCCAATGCATGAAAGTGGAAAGTGAAAGTGAAGTCGCTCAGTCGTGTCCGACTCTTAGCGACCCCATGGACTGCAGCCTACTAGGCTCCTCCATCCATGGGATTTTCCAGGCAAGAGTACTAAAAGGATTACCAGAGTGGTTCCCAAATTTGGATGATCTGAAATTCCTTTTTTGTTTTTAAATAAGATTACCGCCACCCTCGCCCCACCGTGGGTTTTTTTTTTTTTTAATATTTATTTATTTGGCTGTGCAGTCTTAGTTTTGGCATCTGGGATCTTCATGTTGCAGCATACAGGATTTTTAGCTGCAGCATGAGAACTCTAAGTTGCGGCTTGTGGGATGTAGTTCCCTGACCAGGGATCTAACCCGGACCCACTGCACTGAGAACACGGATTCTTAACCACCAGATCACCAGGTAAGTCCTAGAAATTCTTTATCTGCAAAGATGAATGGGATAAGGCCTTTGTTTTTATTATGCTTACAATCTCCTCAGAAAGAAAGATAGATTTATGATAGAGACAAATAACACAGTTCAAATTATGGTTCAAGACACCAAATGAAGATACTTAGACAAAGAAGGATGCAATTAATGGCTAAAATAAATGGGACAGACCATATACTCAGTAAGAATTGTTCAGACATTTTCTGTCAATTAAATACATATATATATATATATATATATATATATATATATATATATATATATATATATAAAACATTATTTTGTTCACACATTCCGGCCTCTCTCCAAAATTCCTATCTGCCTTGAGTGTCCCTTCCTTTCCTTTACATAGGTTCTAATTCTTAATTTCTCTTTCAGTGTTGATCTTAAATCCCAAAAGCATCCTTCATGAAGATCCTCTCAAAATTCTAGTCTTCTGTGGTCATTCTCTTTCCTCATTGATTGTTTACACTTTAGTTAAATCATCAGGAAAGAAAATAAGTCTTACATCTCTAAGTAGGTCTAACATTCAGAACATGCACTCATTCAATGGGAGCTAATATTATTATAATGGCAACAATGTGTAAAGGGGATTCCCAGGTGGTGCTAGTGGTAAAGAATCCACCTGCCAATGTAGGAGATGCAAGAGATGTGGGTTCAACCTCCTGGGTCACGAAGATCCTCTGGAGGAAATGGCAACCAACTCCAATATTCTTGCCTGGGAAATCCCATGGACAGAGGAGCCTGGCAGGCTATATATAGTCCATAGAGTCATGAGAGTCAGACATGACTGAGCACGCATGCACCTAACTTAATAATGCAAAAAAGAGACCAGGGAGAAAAGACCATCATGATAACTTTGGGTAGCACGGTTAGAAAATATTCTTTAGAGGAGGTGGAATTTTACCTCCTACTTCTCTCCTGATTCACTGATATATTTAGCCATTCAATAAATATTCATTGACGACTTCTAAGTCACATCCTGTCAAAGACTAAGGACACAAAAAAGAACAAGGCAGACATGGCACCCTATCTCAAGAGCTTACATTCTAATTATAGAAATAAGGACAAAAACAAAGATAAAAAAAGACTTACAAATCATTAAGGAAACAAGCTAGAGACTACTTTTATGTAGAATGGTTAGGAATAGATTTTTTGAGGAAATGATAGGCTGGAACTTGATGAAATGAACATGCAGACAGTGTTGGGAGCAGGGCAGTTAGGGTACATTTAGGCAGAGTAAAGAGCTTCTGCAAAACTTGTCATGTGAGAATGACCTTAATTTTTTTTTCTGGGAATAAATAGAAGGTTACGTGGCTGCATCTGGTAGCAAAAGGGGAGGTGGGGAAAAGATGATCTTGGAGAGGTAGATGGGCCTGGGTTGTGTGAGGCTTTGAGGATCATGCGGAAGAGCTCAGATTTCCTTTTAAGTATAAGGGAAGACATTATAGGAGTTTAAGCAGGAGAGTGACATGACCTCCTAGTTTAAATTTTTTTGAGAACATTGGTTGCTCTATAAGAAATGGACTGACAAGAGTATGGAGTTAGAAGGCAGTTGGCAGTAACCCAGAGAAGAAATGACACTTTCTTGAACACGGTTGAAGTAGCAGGATGGAAGAGAAATCAACAACCTTTCATTCTGCAACCTGATATGGCTGCTTTAAGTAACCCTTTGAGCTTTAAGAATATTAGAATTCTGCTCTTTTAAGACTCAAATCCTGGCTGGAAGCAGTGTTTTGTTTTTACTAGGGAAATACTTTGTTCTCTATTTGGATGCTGTTTATTTATGGTGGTTTGGGAGAGGGCTGCAGAGGAAGGAGGTTTAGGGACGCCCCAGGTCTCCATCAGCCAGTCATTGGTGACACCTCAGATGACCCTCCCCAGCACAGCTTTCTACTGCACTGGCAGCAATGCGACCTGCTCCTCTGCAGTGTCAAGGAGCTCTAACTGCTACAGGATTCAGTCTGGCATAATGCATGCTTCATTAAGAAATACCATTATGCTCCTTTCATTATCAAAGGCAACAATCTGGCCAAGATGGTTGACTCACCCTGTATAGCTGGAGGTCAGGCTGAATACATGGGCACACCCCAGATGGATACAAAAATAAATTTCATAGTTTGGGGAACACTGCCCCTTCCCGTGACACAATGTTGGCATTTGAGCAGAAATAATTCTAAAAGGACAGGAAGACCATACATTTTGGGATGGGGCTGCTTCTACAGCTAGGAAATACCTTGGTCCACTGATAAAGGAGGTTCATTCATGTCCAAGTCCATACTTTCACTTTCTTGAAGCCCATCCTTTCACTTCCTTCAACCCCAATCTCAGTCCCAAGTTTTCATCAGCTGCCTTACAACCATAAGGCAGGCAGAAGGACTGGGTCAGAAACCTTCTGTTAAACCCAACTGTGTGCAGATATTTTGAGAATAAGAGTTTCATTGTTTCAGTAAAATCTTGTGGCAAAGGTTTGTTTATCCAATCCTATCACTTGCTATACCTGATATAGCATAGGAGAGAAATTGCCTACTAAGCTTTTAGCACAGTGACTATAGCCTCACTGGTTGAGAGACTAGGATCGTTGGCCTCCTGTTTTTCTCTAACAAGATGGGCACATGTCTGTTTAGTCAACTGCTTCAAAAATTGGGCCTCCAAGAAGTATATTAGTGCTGTTTAGTGCTTCTCTGGTGGCTCAGTGGTAAGGAATCCACCTGCCAATTCAGGAAATGCCAGCTTTATCTCTGGGTCGGGAAGATCCCCTGGAGAAGGAAATGGCAACCCACTCCAATAATCTTGCCTGGGACATTCCATGGATAGAGGGCCTACCGGGCTACAGTCCTTGAAGTCGCAAAGGGTCGGGCATGACTGAGCAACTGAACACACACATGACATAGCCCACTTCCAAAAGGAAGTTAAACGGAAACTGAACCTTCAAAAAACCCAATTCATTCAATCCAAAAACTTCCCTATGTGGATGTGACAAAATATGAGAAGGTAGCTGCCAACACCTTTCAGGAAAGGTTGTTCCATTCTTAAAGCCATAAGAAAGAGTGGAGCCACATCTGTGCCTCTGAACACCCTGCCTGAACGTGGGAATTGGGGTGCCTATAGCAGCCTCGGTGCTGAGAGGAAAGTTGGAGCGCATTAGAAAGGCACACAGACCAAGGCTCTGGCTTCAAGGATATCTAGGACTACCGGACTCCTTTTTCCCTGGGGAGGGGGGCTTTTCTATGTGAGATAATTTTATTGTTGAAGCCAGTTGTTACCTCAGCTTCAAGTTTTCCTCCTGGTGGAATGGGTGACTCCTGGGAGTCAACTAGAAGAGCTGACTCAAAGTTTTAAAGCACAGAGGGACCAAGGCCATTAAGGATGCTCCCAGTAAAACTAATGTGTCCCCATGGCAGACGGTACCTCCTTCCTCAGCTGATTTGCAGGAGGACTCGGCCCTTCGCAGGTGAATTCATGGGCTGCTGCTCTGATGGTTCTCGAAGTTCCTTCTGACCTTGTGTATGTTCCTTCACATGCACCCACTCTTCCTTGGTGTTTTGTTTTCTATTTGCACAAGTTCTACCTGTTAATGGAAGAAAGATGCAAACAGTTTAAAGAATCACTTGCAATCCTAGCATTCAAGCAATGTTTAATATTATCTTGGCATATATACTTTATATGTATATGTGTTTCTGATTCATATTTACCCCTTTAAAATTTGAGTAAAATATAAAGTTTTACATCCCCCCATTTGAACTAATAAGCATCTCTATATATTTCTAAGCATATTTTGAAAGCTTAAAAAAGTGTCCTTAGATTTGGGCAATGTCTCCAGGCACCTGTTGAAGGTATTTGGGGTTGAGGCAGATAATTTTCTGTCTTAATTAAAAAAAAATTATTTCTCACTACCATTTCTAGATTTAATCTAGAAAAGTAGATTGATGGGACTTCTCTGGTGGTCCAGTAGTTAAGACTCCACAATTCCACTGCAGGGGGCACAGGTTTGATCCCTGGTCCCCCTGGTGGCCCTGGTCCAGGAATGCCACACATAGTGTAGTCACAAAGAAAAAGAGAAGTGGATTGATAATTCTGGATGCCTATGCTAGGTCACATTCTCTCGACTTAAAAGATGATTATTTTTCCAGCCAACATGATGACAGTCCATAGGCACTGAGCACACAACTCTTCGGAGGTCTACACTGTGCAGTATTTGAGAACAAAGCCACAGGCGTTCTGGATTCCCCCTCGCTTTGCTAACTGCCTGTGAGATGAACTTAAATATGCTAGTTAGCACCTCTAATCCTTCTTTTCCTCCTTTGTAAAATGAAAATAAAAATAAAATCTGTTTCATAAGGTCGTGGTAAGAACTAGCATAATTCTGAATACAAGGCACTCAGATGTTAGCTTTTTTATTATTATCAAAGTTTTAGGAATATTACCATGAGTTGATACTTACCTTCTTTAACCATTCTTCAAAAAAAAAAAGCAGGAATTAAGGAAGGGTTAAATAGGCAGTTTCTCCCTCTCTGCCTCACCCGGTCGACTCTCCTCTAGAATGTCTATGTGCCTCAGATTCTTGTCATGTACAAATCCTCACCAATCCCAGAGTACAGCAGACCTTTCCATAAATGATTTCATAATCACTTGTCTACACGTGATTTCTTCTGCTAGAATGCTCACCCCCTCCTTCACCCACCTGCCAAATGCTTGCTCATCCTTTAATATCTCCTCCTCTGTGGAGCCCTTTCCCAAATCTCCAAAGAGCTGTTGTTCCACTCTTTACACTCCCGCAACACCATTTTTAAACCAATTTCCTTAACATAGCACTTGCCATGATATGTTTGTAACTGATCTGTTTACAGGACTATTCTTCCACCTGAGTGCAGGTGTTCTTTTTTTCTGGGGAGGTGGTCCAGGAACATGTTTTTGTCACCTCCAAAGAATGTGATAAATGCTTAATGTGTGGGGGGAACAATGAAATAAAACTATAAACCATACATTTCCCCCAGAGGAAAAAACATAGGGATGTTCAGGAGTCTGAAGGGCAGATCAGTTTCCCTACTCCACTCTCCATGTGTTCAAGACTAGAAAAAGCCCCCAAAGGAGTCAGAAAGAAGGGTTCCATTCAGCACACACCTAATTACAGTCCTCGCTCAATTCTCTCTTATAAATGACAACCATCAAATGCCAAGATGTGACAGACTGACATCTGGCTCTTTGGCAGGCACCCCCGGCAACGGCGTTGATGACTTGGGAGATGGCTCTGGGTATGTAATGCTGTTAAGTTTGTTGACTGGATTATATTATCCTCTTCGACATCTTTTTACATTGTCCTCTAACTCACTTCTGATTCTGATTCAGTGAAACCTGGACACATTTATCCAAATTTGCCCAATGCCCTTCATGGCCTTGACATCCCAGTCCTTTAATATATTTTCATCAGCTACTGTACATCGTTCACAGAGAGTTGTGAGTGTACTTCACAGCCAGTTTGTATTCTCACAGGCAACTCAAAGGGGAAGGTTTTTGTCATCTGGGAAAAAGTTCTTTAGTGCTCGACCAAATTACATTTTCTAAGATGACCACATTTGGGGCTCCTTTTGAAATCACGCTGTACAAAGAAAAAAATGCCTCAGTGACTACATATGCTTTGAATTTGAAACCAATATGCAATGCTTCATTAGCTCCCAGGATGAACTATAAAAAGGCAGGGGTTGCAACCATAACAGTCTTGCCTCTGACTGAGAAAAATATATACATTTTAATTTTTTCCTACTCATTAAAAGCAAAGCCTGTATCTGAAATTTCATCCAGTTTTCAGAAATGATGCATTTAATTTCAGTCTTGAGTTCTCTTATTTTTTCCTTTTTTTTTTTTTTAATCTCTCACCATATAGAAATAGGAGGCCAAAGTAGGAAAACAGAATAGTATGAGAAACAAAATCCCCAAAGCTTTCTCTTCCACACCAGTTGGTTATTGTGATTTTGGAAGAGGTCAAAATTTATCAAACTGGGCATGTATGAAAATATAAAAAACATTAAGAGAAATGTTAAAGTCCAAATGGTAAATCATTATAGCAAATCCTTATAATGTAAATCAGCCCCTGGAATCAATAGGCTGAAGTGTTAGCTTCATTCTATGGGTATTTTAACTATTTAAAAAAAAGTTGCTTACAAAATAACTGCAATACTCACAACTGAAAAAAATCATATTATCTAGTGCTTTGACTTATTGGAGAAACATTTATGTGTAGAACCAATACATTCATCATGTGTAATTGGAAATTAATGAAACAGTATTTATATTGCTTATATTTTTACTTTTTTTTCATTTAAGCATGCCATCTTAAAATGTATTATATCTATTTAAAATGCTGATGGAAATCAAAGATATAGGATTATGAAATGTCAAATATAAAATTAAAAAGAGAAGGATTATTTTCAAAACTCTACACAGTAGTTCTCAATTATACCATGGTACTTTCTAATCCTTCAAAATTCTGGTGATTTGTAGGAAATAGAAATGTCCATGGTTCAAATCCTGTGAGTTTCAAATAGCATATATTTTGTTTGTTTCCATGAAAGAGACAATAGACATCAGAACATAAAGTATTAAAATGGTTTTTTATTAACTAGCTTGATGAGGGATAAATAATGGATCTTTCCAAAAAGATCTTTGTCAGTCTTTGACCAAAGTTTCCTGTGCCTTGGTTAACAAAACTTCAATTTCCATAAATATATCGATGCCTTCAGAAAGGTGTGAACAGATGCTTCATCTCTACATTGTGTACATAAATGTACGTTCTGAGATGTAAATTGATCAAACTGTAGAAACAAATCATTTAAGATTCGTGCAGTGATTAATAACAGAAGCCAGTAATCAAATCTCCCTGCCACCAGCACATCTGTTACAGAGAGTTTCTAGTTTGCCCTATTATGCAAATGTGCAATAAAACAAATACATTACTTAATTTAGCAGCTGGTTCAAAAACATTATTTTAGGTGATTTCTTTAGGTTTTGTGTACTTTTGCCATTGATAGTGGTTAATGTGAACTAATTCAATTGTTTATGAGATGAGGGCTTCTACATAAAAAGTAGCCCCAAGGGAAAGCCAGCCTTTTGAAAGTCATTTTGACCCTTGTCTCTGAGAACCAAACACTGAGGCAAACATAAGATAAGTCATGGCTCTCAAGGCTTCCACTCAGAAAGCACAGGATTCTTACATGGTTTAAAATGGAAACTCCCTTGATTTCCCTGTTCTTGAGGATAGAGGAAAATCCTCAGTGCTAGAACTTGCTGGATTTGGAATTTAATTTTTTAAGCTGAAGTTGTTTTTACATTAAAAAAATATCTGGACACAGAAAAAGAAATTTTACAATTTTACTGTATGCTCTGATGTTTTCCTGGCAAAAGGTAGAAGGATCTCATGGAATCAGTGGGAACCATCTCCAGTACTCTTGCCTGGAAAATCCCATGGACAGAAGAGCCTGGTAGGCTGCAGTTCATGGGGTCGCGAAGAGTCGGACCTGACTGAGCGACTTCACTTTCACTTTTCACTTTCATGCATTGGAGAAGGAAATGGCAATCCACTCCAGTGTTCTTGCCTGGAGAATCCCAGGGACGGGAGAGCCTGGTGGGCTGCCGTCTATGGGGCTGCACAGAGTTGGACACAACTGAAGCGACTTAGCAGCAGCAGCATACTAAAAAGTAGGAAACATGTCTCTCATGAGCTTGAGAACGATATGAAAAACCACAAGCAGGTGGGTTGCACTCCTAAGAAATGCTCAGAGGGTCACCTTTTGTGTAGAGTAGGCCATGACCAAACTTGTATTTGTGAGACCAGTTGAGGGAGGAGATGAGGAAAGGGAACAATGGCATCAAGCACAGCCACCCACAGAGTCTTCAGTAGCTGGATAGCAGGCAAGAAAAGAATAGCTCTGAGTTTTCAGCAGTGGAGCTAAGTAAAATGGTAGCTGGAGAACAAGGAGTCATATGTTACTCTAGAGTTTTAAGTTATTTGAAGACTGCTGCCTTACTTGGTACAGGGGATAGTTGAAATGCAGTATCTATGCCCAGCTCATATTCAGGGTTTCTTAGTTAATATGCAGAATCTCAAGTCCCTTCCACTGTGGGTCCATAGGACAGCTTTAAAAGGACCCTTTAATTAGTTGTTTTTAGATCCATCTTTACCAATGGCTGAGCTTCCCTAGTGGCTCAGACGGTAAAATCGTCTGCTTGTAATGCTGGAGACCCAGGTTCAAACCCTGGGTCGGGAAGATCCCCTGCAGAAAGAAACAGCAACCCACTCCAGTACTCTTGCCTGGAAAATTCCATGGATGGAGGAACCTCACAGGCTATAGTCCATGGGGTCGCAAAGAGTCAGACATGACTGAGTGATTTCGCTTTCACTTACCAATGGCTAAAAACTATGGCTTTAAGGTGAGGAATTACATACATGCTTACATGTTTAATAATGTAATATCTATAATAATCTAAATAATCAATATTTATCAAATACCTGCATTAGCACCACCTTGTAAAACATCCTTACAAACAAGATCTCTTTTGAGCTTCATATTTTGCCAATGTGGCTAGTGGGGCTCAAAGTGACTCGCCAAAGGGCCCAGGACGTTGGGACTGAAACTAAGGACTAATTCCAAAGCCCATGTTCACACTTACGTTACTGAAGTCAAATTTCATTAGAAGACCTGAAGAAAAAGACAAATTGTGGGAGTGTGTACTCAGAATCATAGATGGAAGAGGGAGAAACTTCAGTTTTCTTAGTAAATACTCAACTTCATGCTCTGCAAACATACTGAGACTTCAAATTCAAACATTAACATTAAAAGAGAAAATACAGGGACTTCCCTGGTGGTCCAGTGGTTGAGAATCCACCCTCCTATGCAGGGTATGAGGGTTTGATCCCTGGTCCAGGGAACTAAGACCCACATGCAACTAAGCCTGAGTACTGCAACTACTAAGCCCTACGTACTGGTGAAAGGTAGGAGGATCTCACAGAATCAGTGGGAATCAGTTAAATAGCAGGTATATTAAAAAGTAGGAAACAAGTCTCTCATGAGCTTGAAAATGATATGAAAACTCACAAGCAGGTGGGTTGCACTCTTAGGAAATGCTCAGAGGGGTGCCTTGCACCCCAACAAGAGAAGCCCACGTACCATAAATAGAGAAGCGCCCATGTGCCCCAAGTAGAGAAAGCCTGTGCACCTCAAAGAAGACCCAGTGTAGTTAAATAGAGGAAAAGAAAAAAAATAACAGATTTAGGACACATGACTGAGAGTAGGCTTTTTGGAAATATGGATTACCCAGCAGACAGACTGTATTATTCAAGATTCTCCAGAGAAACAGAACTGATAGGATGTGTGTATACATATAAAGAGATTTGTTATAAAGGAATAGGTTCATGTGATTATAGAGGCTGGCAAGTCAAAACCTACAGTGTGGACAGCCAAATTGGAGACCTGGGAGATGAAGGTGCAGGTAAAATCTGAAGGCACTCTGCTAGAGAATTCCTTCCTGGACAGGGAGCCCAGTCTTCTTCTATTAGAGCATTCAATGATTAGGTAAGTCTCACCTGCATAATGGAGGGCAATGTGCTTTACTCACAGTTCCCCAATTAAATATACATGTTCAATTCATCTAAAAATGCCTTGCAAGTTAGCACATAAAATTAACCATCACACAGACCAAGTTTATACTTAAGTGACAGTTCAAGTGGTTTTGCTCAGTCATGTCCAACTCTTTGTGATCCCATGGACTGTAGCCCACCAGGCTCCTCTGCCCATGGAATTCTCCAGGCAAGAATACTGGAGTGGGTTGCCATTTCCTTCTCCAGTGCATGAAAGGGAAAAGTGAAAGTGGAGTCGCTCAGTCATGTCCGACTCTTAGCGACCCCATGGACTGTAGCCCACCAGGCTCCTCTGCCCATGGAATTCTCCAGGCAAGAATACTGGAGTGGGTTGCCATGCCCTTCTCCATGGAATCTTCCAGACCCAGGTCACCTATATTGCAGGCAGACTGAGCTACCTGGGAAACCCTTATACTTAACACACTAGCAAAATATGGTACTTTAAAAAAAAAAAAAAGACTTTTGGAAATAATCTGATGTGTGATATTTCAGAAAAAAACAATCATCATCAGGAAAAATTGGACTCTGGCTATCTCATCCTTAATTTTACAGTTTAGCATTTTTAATATTTTTATTAGATGCAGGGTGGAGAGGGACCAAAAAAATCTCCATAATCCACTCTAATATTGTAGTGCTTGGGACCTTTAAAGGCCTTGCCTTCTGATCATCACTAGAAATTTCAAGCCATTACTATACCAATTTTTTCTGTCCAATGCTTTAGAAGTGATAATGAAAGTGAATTGAATTCATTTGGCAAATATTAGGCCTGCCAACAATATTCTTACTTTCTGTAGAGATTGTGAGGTAAGCACAGCATAAGGGGCAGGAGCAAGACATTGAAGTCACAGAAAGCCTCATTTCCTAACTCTTTTCAACACTTTTCTATCTGTGGGATTTTTGGCAAGTTACATAACTAAGTTGCAATTTCCATATCTTTAAACTAAAGATAATTGAGCCTATTTCCCACTGCTATCATGAGGATTAAAGGAGTTAAAGCACTTGGAACTCTGGGCACAGCGTCTGACATATGATAACTCAATAAACATTCTTGTGATAGCCATAAGAAGAAGAAAATGAGTTAGGGTAAAAAGCATAGTTGTTGGACCAAATCCATTCATACTTTCTACATGTTGTACAATGGATATTCCTGGTAAGGAGGCCACTGAAGAATCATCATGGACCCTATGTTGTCTATTTTTGGAGACGATATTCTACATATCAAGCATATTAAAATAAACTCAAATCCCATGTTAAGAGAAGCATTCAGAATGTAAACTGTTTTGAAAGATTTTATAAAAATAATTTTGCTATAAAAACTATTTGAAAGGGAACATGTTAGTCGCTCAGTCATGTCCAACTCTGCGACCCCATGGGTTGTAGCCCACCAGGCTCCTCTTTCCATGGGATTCTCCAGGCAGAAATATTGGAATAGGTTGCCACTGTCCTCTCCAGGGGATCTTCCCAACCCAGGAATTGAACCCAGGTCTCCTGCATTGTAGGCGGATTCTTAATTTCTTATTTATTGACTTGGAATTTCAGGAATTACTTAAAAGTAAAAATAATCTAAATGTTTCTTACAAACTGGAATTTTCATAGAATTTAATGTTGAATGAAGTTGTCAATATTTTGCGTGATAAACAGTTTAATAAACATTTAAAAATTTGACTGCAGTTTAAAAAATATTTTGGAGACAGTAAAGCTGTATATTAGTAGCAAATATTCTTGAAAGTTCACAGATCCTAGATATTCTTCTTATACTGCATAATAGTTCAACTGTCTTGCATAAGTTTTAAGTTCTTCAGAAAAGTAGAAAGAGAGAGAAAGGGTTGGGTGGGGAGTCAGAAAACCATGCTTTCATCATGAGTTAAAAAGGTGTTTATAAATTTTTATTTTTAATCATTTAACATTTCAAACATACAGAAAAGTATATAAAAAATAAAATTCATTCCATTGCTTATCGCATCTCCTGTTTTACTTACAAGATAATGTACTTTCTTCCAGAAGTGTATTCATTAATATCAGTTTGGGCTTATGTTTGAAGGCTAGGTAAACTAAATATAAATTTCTAGTCTCAAAGATAATTTTACTCAGCAATTGAGGATATCATTCCATTATCATCTGACCCCTGTTACTGTAGTTGAAAAGCTTGTAGTCAGTCAAATGGTTCTTTGACTATGCTCTGCCTATTAGCTTCTCAGGTTTTCTCTCTCTTGGGCACTCCGTATTTGGTCCATAGTGTACCTAGGTGCAAATTTTCAAAATTTATTACCTGTTTATTTTTTTTCTTTCTGGAATCCTATTAGTGGAATGTTGAACAACCTTATTTGTTTATTAAACTCCTTTGCATATTTTCTATATTTTTATTTCTCTTGCTTCTATCTGGTAATTTCCTCAGATTCATTTTACAGACTACAAACATATCCTCATATTTATTCAGTCTACTATTTAACTATACCATGATTTTCTTTTCTAGTCCACCCTTCCAAGTTCTTAGACTTATGTGTACATCATAGTGCCAACACTTTGCTTCATCTGGGTCCAGAGCTTCATGCTCTTTCTCTGATGGGGGGGTCTAAAATCCAATCTATTATGTTAGTTGGACAATAACCTACTCTAGTCAACCTATGTGTAAATTTACCTTCTCTGTTTAAAGATCTTTGTTTTCAGCATCTGGAGATTTATTTTTCTTTTTTGCTAATTCAACTGACATTTATACTTTTTTTTTTGGTCTATCAAAATTAGCAGTATTAAATTTTTTTGCTGGAGGATACATTTTAGTCAGTATTACTGGCTGAATTGTATACCCCCTAAATTCATATGTGGATGTCTTAACCCCCAATATGATGGCATTTGTAGATGGGGGTCTTTGAGAGGTAAACAGGTCAACAGGCTGGGACCCTTAGGATGGGATTAATTCTCTGATAAGAAGAGACTCCACAGAGCTTGCTCTCTGTCTCTCCTTGAAAGAGAGATCACAGCGAGATGGCAGCTGTCTGCAAGCCAGAAAGGAAGTTCTTACCAGAAC
The DNA here is from genome assembly GCF_054371585.1 of Giraffa tippelskirchi. Lineage (NCBI taxonomy): Eukaryota > Metazoa > Chordata > Mammalia > Artiodactyla > Giraffidae > Giraffa > Giraffa tippelskirchi. The sequence goes on along the minus strand of NC_137286.1, from coordinate 31,575,208 downwards.
CAGAACATGCTAGCATCCTGATCTGGACTTCTGGCCTCCAGAACTCTGAGAAAATGCATTTCTTTTATTTAATCCACCCAGTGTATCATATTTTGTTATGACAGCCATCTTTCTGAAATACTGAGTCTCTAATAACTTTTATTTGTTCAATCAATACTGACAAGTCTTAAGAAGAAAAAGTCTTGCTGCTTTTACCTTTAATGTATCAACTAAGGCTCCCTAATATGGATTTGTAGTAAAGTTTGACTTCACCTTAATTCAGATAAACCACAGTATCTGAGCAAGTAATGCACAATAGTTTTAAAAGCCTACTAATTCATGTGACATTGACAGTTCAATTCCTGTTAATTCCAAATGGACCACAAGGCAAAGAATCAGATTTGGAAGAATATCCAAGAATAGAATGATTTTACTTTGTTGGGCTGAAAAAACAAAAAAAACAGAAACAAAGACAGCTTCTAAATAGCTTCTGTTTGAATCCAGAAGGCAAGCCATAGAAACCTAATAAAGTGAAAACTTCCATCAAGATTGCAAATAAAATCTTGAGGGTATCTGTATAATTAATAAAAAAAAATAGGATGGAGCTATCATTATTGTGGTAAATGTAAATTATTACTAAGTATCCTCCAGCTAATTTGAAGGACCTTTCACTTTTATGTGACTATAGTAAGAAATGAGAATTTTACTATAGTAAAATATGTAGTATCTATTGCAATCTTAAAGAAATCTATTGGTTGGCAGCAATATAATCCTGAAGCTTTCTGATGAACTGTAAACAATCCAGGCTCTACTGTGTGTGCAGAAAAAAAAATTAGCTTATAATCATATAGGATTGTATTCCTGCCATGTGACCAAAGGCTTTAAAAGCAACTTTTCCTTGCATTTCAGAAGCTGATATTAACAAAATTACTTGGCAATTTGGCAGTTATAAATTGCGACCTCTTGTCATTAGCTGGGTCACTGATGTCTCCTCTTTTCCTTTTTAAACACTGATGGATTCAATAAAGTAAACATGACTTTATAAATAAGCAGGGAGTCAGAGCACTAAGTTCTAGTCACTTCCGGAATGGGAAGTAAGCAGAACAATTACTGAGAGGGGAAGGAAGGGATGCTAGGACTGTAGTCAAGCAGATGATGGAATGAATACCCTATTTAAGTATGCCGCATGTCGCCATGTAAAAGAAACTATGGGTCACAAGAAACAACAGGAATGCCATAGTGCGTTGATCCCATAATTAAGGGAGAAGACATAAGTCAGAAGCCTCTCAGACCGAATGAGTTTCTCTGCCTTACACTGTAATTATTACTCTTAGAACTCTCATTCCAACAGGCACTTCACACTGATGATACAGAATACCTTCTTTCAGTACCAAAACTCAAAGAATAAAGTATGCGACAGATTGGAAAGTCAGTTAAAGCTCCTGCTCTTGCAAAGACAGACTGCGGTCATTACTCTATCTTGGCAAAGCCAGAAAAGCAGGGATTTCCACAGGGCAGCATCAAAATTGGCTGACTCTAAAAGAATCCATCACTTTAAAGACATCACATACAAGATGAATTTCTGCCAGTCCTTTCCCAAACTAGGCACGTAGTAATCAAGGAAGAAAAAGGTTAAACTCCCACTATCATTATCACCACACACAGGTGCACATGTCCAGCGCAAACACTGGTGTATTGCTTTTCTCTCCTTCTAAAATCTCACTCCTCATAACATCTCCAGGATGTATGTGGAAGACATGAGCCCCTCTTAGCATTTTTTCTGGCTTACTGTTTTGTTTAGAACAGAATATGCCCAACCCTGGGCTTCCCAGGTGGCACAGTGGTAAAGAACCCATCTGCCAATGTAGGAGACGCAGGAGTTGTGGGTTCGATCCCTGGGTCAGGAAGATCCCCTGGAGAAGGGAATGGGAACCCACTGCAGTATTCTTGCCTAGAAAATCCCATGGACAGAGGAATCTGGCGGGCTACAGTCTGTAGGGTGGCAAATAGTTGGACACAACTTATTGAGCACACAAACACACATATGCCCAACCCTAGATAATGAAATGATTGGCTAAAGCCATTCTAGACAGTCCCTTCTGTTACTTTAAAAACTCCTAGATGTAGTTCTATAAAAACTTCTGTCCAGTGAGATCTGAAAGAAAGTCTGCTATGTAAGTTTCTAGGGAAATATTAGCATTCTGGATAAAAGAAAACACACATTTCATGTCAATTTTCCTCTTCCTACCTACTTTGTTCTAGAATACAGTATGGCAGCTGGTGCTGCTGCAGTCATCTGTGATCATGAGAGGAAGATGAAGACCATTCAGGCGACATGGACCCTTACATCACTGAGCTGCTGACCAACACCAGCATTAGCTAACTTCTGGTTTTTAGATTATACAGGAAAAATAAACTCCTCCTTGTTTAAATGACTGAGAAATTTTGTTACTTTCAGTCAAATCCATTTCTAACTGATGCAAAATATATGGTACTACCATTTTATATGTTCATTACCTAGTTACCATTAACAAGCATGCAGTACTAATTTCACAGTAACACCAAGGTGAAGCTAGCTATTCACTTCAGATTCCAGGTTTACATATGGGGAAGCTGTGAAGTGAAAATTACTGACTCACCTTGGGATGGTATAAAACCAGGTGACTATTTCCAGGCAAAGAAATGCCAGTATTGTCTGCATTCAGTGGTATCAGTACGGAAGCCTGAGTTGCCCAGCACCACCAGCACGATATGGTCGCCATCCAGTGGAACACAACCAGTGAAAGCAGAGAGTCCCCTAACTACCAAGGTGAGATATATAGTTCAATGCCTGAACGTATGCAAGCTACCAGGATCCATCAAAGAGAGACAAATACAGATGCTGAATTTTCTCCACTACCCAATCACAGCTATGCAATGGGATCTACTATCCCAGGTGCAGACAAAAAAAGAGGTGCACTGTTTGCAGAGAATTTTAAATTGTATTTACTATAAACTTATTACTATATAACCTACTAAAAAACTGTCCACTTTTCCTAACCACCATGCCAGATGGCTCAGTGGTAAAGAATCTGCGTGCCAATGCAGGAGATTCAGGTTCAGTCCCTGGGTCTGGAAGATCCCCTGGAGGAGGAAATAGCAACCCACTCCAGTATTCTTGCCTGAATAATCTCATGGACACAGAAGCCTGGCAGCCTACAGTCCATGGTGTTGCAAAGAGTCGGACATGATTGAAAAGCTGAACACACACATACATTAGTAATTCTAAACAACGTAGAATGATAAAATATTCCACTGAAAAATATTCCTTGTTGACTTAATTCCTAAACAATCATTGAGATTATAGTTGAGTTCTAAATGTGCTGATGGTCATATACATTTTATTATTTATTCCTTAATAAGCACTATACATAAAAGTTACTTTGGAGAATTCACAGTCACACAGAAGCCCCTGATACATGTGGACCGAGCTACATAAATTTGGTTCAAAAGCAGTTTTAAATGGTTTGACAACCTTCAAGTTTATCTCCAAATGCTGTGTTCTACATATTCCTGGGGTTAAACAGTAGATGAACAATGACTGCACATCACTGTAAGATGAAGAAAGAGACCATGAATCACTTAATGTAGGTGACTATTTGAAGTTTGTACCTGTGTTTAAAATTTGCAGGAGTGAAACAAATGAACTGCACATTGCTGGTAAGTGAAAATTTTAGATTATACATGAAATAATGTTACAAATTTGAATAACTCACTTAAAGTTGAAATACATTCTTTTTTTTCACAAGCTGCTGAATAATATATTTAAAGACCATCCTTCCAAATTATCAAACTAGAATTGTATACACAACAAATAGAAATGTATTCTTTTTAAGTTGTTACTTCTTTACTTTAATAATAAGAGATAAATCAAGAAATTAATGACTATTGCTGGTTATTACATGATCATTACTGAAAATAATTTAATTGGTCCATTCAGAGGATCAAATAACCTAGGTACAATAGAAGGAGAAATTCAAAAGTTCCCTAAGCACTGTTTTTTGAAAGGTTAGTGCTCTGTCTGTGCTATTAACTGACCACACTGTTGAACACTCAGCAGATTTTAATTCACAGCCAGTTCTAGACATGTCCTAGGAGTGGAAACATGTTCTCTGATACATTGTGCCCTATCTTCCCTCCGGCCACTTAAAACAAAATCTATGGCTTCGGAAAACTCTTCAATACTGTTATTTACACTATGAACAGAAAACAGTGCAATACTGAGAGATTGCTTTCGAGAGGTGATACAGAACTTACTCATTTTGTTTGGAAGCTATAATGGGGAAGTTTCACTCAGAAACATGAGTCCAGGTATGCTTTCTGAGGCTTGAATCTAACTATTTTCATATGCTTGTTTGGATAAGAACTGTCTGGGATGTTCCCAGCTGGACAGACTCCTGGAAATACAGGACTCCTGGAAGCACAGGACTCCTGGAGTCTGTCCCTAAGGCTTCCAGTTCAGAAGATTTGGGGTAGAGCCTACAATCTGTGTTTTAAATGAGCAGCAATCCCATTGAAGTTATTCTTGAACTAAACTTTAATAAATGTTAAGAAACTGTAGATATCAGAAAAGTGGAACCCTTTTTGTAACTTTTTTCCTATTGACTATTAAGACTTCTAATTCACCAGGTCAGCCCTTTTGTTTAAAGGATAAGCAAACATGTAAATAAGGAAATAAGTAAATAAATATTACCTCACTCCCCCCAAATGATAAGAGAACAAAACAAGCATGGTAGAAAAGAAGATAAACGGCTGTTAAGAGGGATGATTCAGGGGAAAGCACCTGTAACAGTGAAACGGTCAGAGAGTAAAATACCTCGCCAGATCCAAAGGGAAGAGAAGACAACTTACTTGGAGTCTGCTGTGGTCTGAGGGTCTGTGTGCCCAAAGCAGAACCTTCATGAATGAGGTCTGTGTCCTTATAAAAGAGACTTCAGAGAGCTCCCTCACCCCTTTTACTATATGAGGACACAGTAAAAAAAAGCCCCTACCTATGAACCAAGAAGTGGGCTCTCACTAGACAGAACCTGCCAACACCTTGATCTTCCCAGCCCCCAGAACTGAGTTTGTGTTGTTTCTAAGATATCAAGTCTCGGGTGTTTTGGTGTAGAAAGCTGAAGGGATTAAGACAGAGTTTAATAAATATAATGAAATTTGGGCCTTGAATTCTACTTCAAAGAGATTTTAGAATAGCAAAAGTTACATAATTTAAGAAGCTCAAAATATAAACAAGACATTTAATTTTTTTCTTAACATCTTACATTTTACTTTTAGGAGTAATGATTTTTATATTCAGTTGAGAGTTTAATTCAGAAACATCTACAGGGCACCCATTAGGTGCCAGACACGGAGACAGAACTGTCATCACTTGGAAGGAGCTTGTAGTTGAGCTGCAGAAATGGTGCATCAGGAAGTAGAGGCCCAGCTGGCACCTTGGTATGCAGACACCAAGCTGCCCAGAATATACTCACTGGCCTTTCGCTGGTTCAGGCCTCTCTGGGGTTTAACGTGAGTGACACAGTGGGGCCACGTGTGGCGTTAGTGTGTGTGCACGTGCGATCACACATGCTGGTAAGGTAGACTGGCGTATGTCTCCCAAAGGGGACATCTCTCAAACACAATAACTAACACTGTCACTTGGATGTGTCCCTTGAAGGTAGCAGTCACATGCCAGACTGAATATAGATAAGCATACGCCAGAAGAAGGATGAGTGGACAGAGGGAGTTTACTCCTTATATAGATGGAAGTCCCAATAAGCCGTTACAGCTGCCTCTCAATGCTCCTTGCCTGGGACTAGGGGAATGTAACTGCCAGCCTCATCCACTGGACAGATTTGTGGGCAGTTTCTATTAGAGATCCTTTTCCTTCCTGTCACTTCTCATTTTTCCACAGCAGTCGGACGATGCTGTTACTGCCACGCGCCTCTCCCCAGATCTAGTCAGGCTCAAGAGAAGCAGGAAGACCATCTTGTTCTGATATTAAATAGGAGCCTCTGGGGGTGATGTACACGGCACACTGTGTTCTTTAGACTTGTTTCAGATGAGAAAAAAGTAACGTCTGTGTGTGTTGGGTGGTGGTTTTAAGACATTTCATTTCTGAAAACATAGAGATAATATCAAGCGACAAAAAGAAAGGTTCCCCGGTTCCTCCCCCGACTTCTAATGAAGCAGAGGTAGTTCTCCCCCAGGGAGCCCTTCCTGCGTGGCTCTCATTGAGCCCTCAGGAGGGTGTTCCTTCTGGTAATTTCTCATACCTTGCATGTGTTTTCCTGGGGGCCAATGTTTCCCTCTGTTCCAGGCTTCTCCCTCCTCCCATTTGCTCCTCTGCACTCCAGAAAATCAGATTTGCTGGGAATACCAGGGACGGCAGAGAGAGCTGACCTGGGGAAAGGCAGGCCTTTGTGGTCTCCCAGGAACTATCGACTGAGCCCCGGGTCACCCTGTGTTAACTGCCTCTGCTGTCTCTCGGAGAGAAATTTCATAACAATTCCGCAGTGGCCACCCCTAGGAGTAACCAAATGTGTCAGAATTTCAGTACCAAATTTAAAAAGCTGTTGCTCCCCAACTCTAGTTACTTCAGTGATTCTGAAACTGGTATCTCACTTTTACAAATTATGTTAAGACAAAACATTTAAGTTTGAAAGATACAAACATCCTCAAAGGACACAGAGACAAAATGCCCATCCTTGGTACCTTAGCATCTTACCCCGCAGCCCCCTCCTCAGACACAGAGGTGTGTAGAGGAGAGCCAGAAATTGCCCATAATCACGCCCCGCCTTTCTACTGTACGTCCAATATGTGCTGTCATTATTGCAGTGTTTGAAGCTCTCATGGCAGCACTGCCAGGGAAGATAATGGGGCCTATTATTTTCAATGAGCTCCATCAGAGGTTTCAATGGGCCTGCTATCACTTGAACAAAGACACATTGGGAAGCAACACTACTTTCTTGTCATCAAAATGGCTGTGAGTTTGTGTGAAGCTAAAGAACATCCCTTTTTTCCTTTTCAGCCCTTTTAGATTTGAAAGGGCCAAGAAAGGCAGTTTACAAAGAGGCAGGCCTGACTCCTTGCCGAGTGCCCTTTGCCCTGGCCAGACGTACATACGTGTCTTATTGAATCAATAAGTTCAGCAAATTGAAACCTGCTTTACCATGATTTCCTATTTCTACCCAGAAATACGTTTCCATGAAAAATATCTTCCAATAGAACTAGAAATAGCAACCAAAAAATAAAAGCAAAATAAATAAATAAATAAGCTGCCAACATGGAAGTTGTTTAGAGAGTGGTTGAGTTTAAGGTGAATTAAAAGATTCTGGCTCAGCTTTGAAATCTCTTTTCCAACCCATTTCTGACCCATCTTCCCTAAACTTGAGAACTTTTCCTTTGTCTTTACACCTGTTGCAACTTGAGCTCAGTCCAAAAGCTTCTTTTGTCTGAATATTTACAAAACCTTACTAGTTACCCTTTATGAGACTGTAACAAGACTACTTGTCTAACTTCCTAACTGTTGGGCAATTTTAGGATTGGTAAAATGTATTTTCTGAGGGTTATAAATATGTGAGTCTATAAAACAAGTTCACACATATTAATAGTTCTAACAGTTTGTTGAAGCATTTCAATTTTTCAGCATTTATTATGTTCATGCTGTTACATATTTACTCGTTTAATCCTCATAACAACTCATGAGAAACAGTGCTGTTGTTATCCTCATCTGTGCATGAGAACATCCTTGAGGCCTAGAAAGATCAAATCACTTGTTGAGAGTAACTCCACGAGCAAGCGCCAGAATAGGAATCGAATCCTTACAACTTCATTCCAGGGTCCATGAACCATGGGAAGCCTCTATGCATAACTGAGCCACTGTAGAGCTGTTTGAAATACTAATCAATTTTTTCTTCTCCTTGCTTATACTCTTCACTCCTCTCAATCTGTCCCTTCTTTCCCTTAAGTATCTCCATTCAAGCCGTTAGTTGGCTCCTGGTGTGTGTCCTCAAGTTTACAGAGTAGGAAACAGAAGTAGCCTGCCAATCTGCCTTTAGTGTTTTCAAATGCATAGATTTTATTAGATGCATTATTTTAGATGTCCGTGTCAAAAGCATAAAAACGGAGGCAATGCATTTGAGAGGGAGAAGGAGAGAAAATAAGGATTTTTAGAAATGTGGTGAATCTGTAGGATTCATATAGGAATGAAAGATGGCTCAGCCAAGTTCCTTCCAGCAGGGAATTCTGTGGTGTGTTCAAAAGCTCTGTGAACACTATATCATAATTTGCAGAACATCCAGGCTTCGCTCCAGTGAGGTCTGTCCAAAGTCCAAAGCCAAGTTTTCAACTGGGCTGCCTTCCCACCAGTTGCAGGGGAGCACTAGCCTTCCTGGGAAACCCCCAGTGCAGTCCCAGAGGATGTGGTGCCTTTCTCTGCCTGCAGATGCAGACCTGGTTTGGCTCTTTTCAATTTATCCCTGCAATTTAATCCTGCAATATTCCAGAACACCCATCATCCCAAGAGAAGGAGGGATGATGGAGGAAAGGGAGTGGTACTGAATAGAAATCGTTCAGTAGCTTTTTTCGGGGAGGGGGGTGCTGTGTCACACGGCATGTGGGATCTTAGTTCCAGACCAGAGATCAAACTTGCACGCCCTGCATTAGAAGTGTGGAATCTTAACCACCAGACCGCCAGGGAAGTCCCTGAATAGAAATAGTTTAAGTTCCTCTGAGCTAGGATAGTGATTAGATACAGCTTTATTATGCCAGCTTCATTTTCTGCTGTGTTTGAAAAAATTACAATTAGACTTTGGATATAGGTAGGAAAGAATGTTATACAGCTAGTCTGACCATTTCAGTGGTCAGCTTAGTAAGTGTAGGTTACTGCAAGGTAAACTGACTTATAATAGTATTGTCAATGAAGAATGATTGGAAATGTTTAAAATGTCCATAGTATGGCAGTGAAAAAAAAAAATCAATGTTTTCAAAATGCTATTTGACCTCTAGTTTATGTGGGGGTTGCTGGGAGGCACACATAGGAAAAGGTACTCTATTGATTTGTGTGTCAAATATGCTCAGTTAAATGTGGATAAGGTTATAATATTTATTTATTATCTCATTGCAAAAAAGGTTGGAGATGACAATGTCTGAAACAGTCTAGCAAAGATAACTTCCATGATGAATAAATATGGCCATAATTACTCATCAACATTAGTTTGGCTCTATCCCCATTGTATTCTAGTCACCTCAGCACCCAAGAATTCTCATTTGTTTCTAACAGATCAAGAGTGCCTACATTTTTAAGGACTTATTTTTAGGATAAAACACATGATAGTCACCACCTTCCTACCATATACAACAGTCATACTTCTAGTAACCATTTTTAAAAGAAAATATATAAATAGATATAGGTGGTCAGATGCTACAATAACTTCACAGGTTGGGAGTCATTGATTTGTTCACATAGCCTATGCTATAATTAATGATTTAAGCATTTTTAAAAACCACTGGATTTTAAATCTTTTCCATAAAGATCATTCTATCTTAATTGTGTATAAGCACACGTTAAACACAGTGTCTGGAATACAGTAGGTGCTTAATAAATGTTTCCTGGCGGATGATCAAATATTTTTATTCAAATGAGGGTAAGCTAGAGAACATACACTATGAACGGGGTTGGGGGCGAGGGGTTGGGGGAGGAGGGGTTGGGAAGGAGGGGTTGGGGGAGGAGGAGTTGGGGAGGAGGGGTTGGGGAGGAGGGGTTGGGGAGGTTGCCTGCATAAGTTTGTGGTAGTGATGGAGAGAATGACACTTGCTTAGTTAACAAACATGCACACTGTGCTTACTATATAATACTTTTTATAAGACTGGCAGAATTCTAATTATCTCATAAATGTGATTAATCCTCACAATGACCCCCATGAATTATTGCTATTTTTACTGCCGTTTTCTGTACTTTACAGATGAGTAAACTAAGGCACATCTGAGAGGAAGATTTGCTGAAGGTTACATTATGAGTTTATCAATGAAAATCTTTAGTTTTTTTCACCATCCTGTATTTATATAGATGATTTAGGTTTATTGGAAATGACGAATGAATTTGTTGCTGACCTACAAATCAAATGAAGTCTAAATGTACTTTTTTAAGTAAGACTGCCCATTTCCCCCTCACATTCCTCTGCTGTAAAACAGCTGGGGGAGGGGATATTTCAGAGCTAGGTGTCTTGGACTCCAGATTTAAGATAAATATTTTGAACCATGGCTTACTCTATAGAAGTCCATGCCAGCAGTTTACCAAACAGCTTGATAGATGTGGTAATTCATGAATCACTTTCACTTATATAGCAGCATAAGCTATTTTAAAATATAACTGTCCAGGGATTTTCCCAGACACCTGCCCAACTAATTCAGCCCATCAAATTATCAGATTATACGGACAAATGGGAACCATGCAAATTAAGTGCTAAAAAGTAGCTTAATGACTATTACAGCAAAAAAGATCTGGCGGTATTGGTTGACCACAAGTTCAAAGATTATGACAAGACTTTTAAAAAGATAATGCCATTTTATAATAAATTACTAGATGTACATTATCTGGTTGGTGGGGGGCGATGAGTCTAAATTTGAAGTATCTGTTTTAATTTAGGCTCCTTATTTGAAAGGAGGAAAATGATAGATTTAGATTACTCACAAAAAGTATGCTACAGAAGACAGAGCAACTCTAAATTGAAACAGTTAAAGGGCTAGGAAACGTTTGCCTTGACGAAGGGAAGAAAACTCACAACAGTTGTCTTAGAATATATAAAAGAGACTCTGTAGTGAGGGAGAAAAATTTTCACTTCAGAGTCTTGCCTTTCTGTCTCTGAAATACACCTTCACCTCTCTCTTTCCACTGCCTCTGACCTAAAATGCCTCCTTTTTGCAATAATTTTCTAATTAGTGTCCCTGCATCTCATCTCGTATTTCTCCCATACAAACCCTTCACAACATACCAGAATTATCTTCCAAAACACAAATCTTACTGTGACATCTCCTGTCCTCAGAACCTCCCAGCGGCTCCACAGTGTGCACAGAGTAAGCGTGAACTTGTCAGCCTCACAAGGTCTCTGACTGTAACTCCATTCATATCCTGCTACTGCTCCGCTCTCCCAACCCCACAACCAGCTCCCTTTCCTTAAACCCATACGCTGGTTTCTTAGGACTACTCACGCGAAAAGACTTAAACCTGTTTTCCTCTACACACGTGGTTCTTTCTCTGTGTCTGGAATTCTCTACTCCCAAATCTGAATGCCCAGTTAATGAACTTCTACTTATCCTTTAGAACCTGCAAAAATATGTCACTTCTTCTACGAAGCTTACCCCATCCCCACAGTCAGGACTCAAGACCCTCTCCTCAGCACACCTCTAGCACTTTGTACATAATTACCAGACAAGTGTCAGAAATTCATGTGCAAGTCTACTTCACCACATTTTCAACTTCTCAAATCAATGTCTTCATGACCTACAAAAATGCCTGAGTCAAGAAAGACTCAATCATTTTTTGTTGAGTCATGAATGAGGATAATACACTAAGGGGCCACACATGGGAGCAGATAGTGTTTCAATACAGCTATAATATTAATGATGACATTGATAATATTAGCTACCATTTATACACATCTAGAAGGTGCCAAGCAATGTCTTAGGAACTATAAATGTATGATCTTGATCCACACAACCCTAGGCAGTAGGTTGTGTGTGCTAAGTTGCTTCAGTCATGTCTGACTCTTTGCGACCCCACAGACTGTAGCCCACCAGGCTCCTCTGTCCATGGGATTTTCCAGGCAAGAATACTGGAGTGGGTTGCCATGCCCTCCTTCAAGGAATTTTCCTAACCCAGGGATCGAACTCATGTCTCTTATGTCTCCTCCACTGGCAGGAGGATTCTTTACCAACTGTGCCACCTGGGAAGCCCAGGCAGAAGATTACTTACAAATAAAGAATCTGAGATTCAGAGAGGTAAAGTGGCTTGCCCAAGGTCAAACAACAAATAAGCATGGGAACTGGGACTTGAAAACAAGTCTCTGACTCTAAAACCCCTGCCCCAGGCCATAAACCAAATCATCTCCTTTAAACTTCCACATACACACACACACAAATAAGAAGTATCTAATTGATTCCATGGCTTCCTCTGGAAGTTTGTTTCCAACCACTGAAAGTGAGAGTTTCTTTCTCAGAAATACTTCAGAATGGGAACTTCAGTCTTTGGAAGACTGTACTGTACATTCTGCTCGATGTTGATTATGTACATTTGCTATCCCTCTTCCATCACTGTCCACAGATAACGTGGTGTCTGACTCTGCCATGGATGTTTTCAAGTTATTAAGACTGTGGGCTCTTGTTTATGTTTTTGGCTATTTGAAAACCTAGGAAACATTCTCAAGTTGTTTACTGAAAAATTACTTACCATTTGCTTATCTCCCTACCATGGGATACATGCACGGAGGAGTTTAATGCATTTATCTTCTCCCTCTGATTGCATCTTTCCATCTGTGGTGCAATCAAGAGGACCAGAGAGGCCTGCTTCTGTAATGACTGTACTTTAATATTTTGGATGCTCTATAGATACCCTGTAAAGATTTGGGAGGAAACCGAAGCCCAGGGAAATACAGGGCTGAACTCAGCTCAGTTACCTTCCTTTAGATGACCTGCCTGAAGAAGAACATTCTAAAGTTTGCAAATTGGTACGTGACATCTTTTAAAATAGCTCTAGATGTGCAGCCGGCTCTGTTCAAAAAATGGAACGTCAAAGGTGACTCAGCCCAGCTGAAGCAGAGAAAGTTTAATTCAGAACATAATTTGCTTTCCTTTATTTGCACACTGCAGTTCTGGGGGAATAAAAGCCATTATGGAATCAAAGGACAATTTGCTTTTTTGTTTTGTTGTTCTGCACTGAATTTTTAAAGGCTTTTTTTAAAAAAAGAACATAAACAGATGAATGATACTAGATTCCATGCAGCTTAAAACTAAGTACCTTGAGCTCTTTTCCATGATAAACATAAACCAATCCTGGCTCTCTGCCCCCAAGCACAGTTCTGTGTGTTCCCAGTCAGACAGATTAGATGTTTTCCCGGTCTGGGGAAAGGGAGTCCAGGCAGATTGGGCAGTCATACTCAGAGAGATGGGAATTTTAAAAGATATTTAATTATAAACGCTCCCCTCTCCCCACAAAATGAAGTCCCTCAGTGCCTTTTTGGTCTCTCCGTTTCCAAACACTGAAGGGAAATTTTGAACCTCTCTGAGAAGTCTCTGGGCCTTTCTATGCATCACGTGAAAGCGCAAGTCACTCAGTCGTGTCCGACTCTTCGCGACCCCATGGGATTCTCCAGGCCAGAATACTGGAGCGGGGGAGCCTTCCCTTCTCCAGGGGATCTTCCCAACCCAAGGATTGGACCCAGGTCTCCTGCATTACAGGTGGATTCTTTACCAGCTGAGCCACCAGGGAAGCCCATGCATCATGTCAGGGAGGGGAAATATCACTAGGGTGGAGAGATCAGGAAAAACTACACTCATCCTAAAAAATAAATAAAAGAGAGAGTCTGATAGAGTGAGGAAGACAGTCAAGATTCCAGGAGACAAATAACATGTGCTTCTATGAGGGATTTTGTAGGATATGGATTATACGGTGTGGACACCAAGGTTTTGGGGGCAGTGACAGAGTGTGAGGATACTGACATGAATTATGCATTAAACCCCTTGGACCTTCTTCAAGAAATATCAATAAAAGGTGGGATTGCTTTTAATTACTTTTTGATGGCTGAACTATTTCTCTGAATGTGACAGTGCACAAAAAATAGACAATGTCAGGGCCCAGCTTGTAATAGGAATTAAAGAAAAAACTAAATCTAAATTCAGGAGGGTATAGCCCTTCTTCAAATGGGAATGCTGCATGTGGCCTTAGGTCCTCCATGAAGTCCTGGACATGATATTCCCAGGAAGAATGATCTGGAGCATAATGAACATCTCCAAAAAATTCTCTGTGGAAACATTTATTCTACATGTAGAACAGGACTTCACTGCTAGCCATGGGATAGCAGGACTGGGACTACCATTAAGAGATTGCCTGCTGTAGTTAAGGACAAAGGATAAGGACAATTAATGATGTGTCAAGGATCTGCCAAGGGCTCAGGACTAGAGTGAACTAAGAAAAGCATAAAGCACAGCTACAACTACCCAAGGGGCTTATCGTCAGGCTAGGGAATTATGATCACACACAGACCACCACTAGAGACTAAATGGAACTGGAAGAGTCGGAAAGGGCACATTCAGTGGCAGCTCAGTAGATGTTTCTCAAGCACTCCTGATCCAGGTATGAAGTGTGTCCCAGCACAGAGGTGGCAATCCCATGGCGGATGGGTAGTGGGGTTCACCCATTGCCATGGTCTGGGGTGATGGTCCCATCAGAATGGGAGATTGACTTTTCAACCATTGGTAAGGGTCCCACAGGTTCACTCTGCATGGGACACCAAAAGTTATGTAGTTGACCCTGAAGATAAATAGTGTTCATATTGTAGAAATATGGAAGAAAGGAATGGATTTCAGGAAGGGAGAAAGGGACTGGAATGGCAGAAAGAGATATTTCTTCCTTCTGTATTTATGAAGAATCCAAAGTTCTTTCTCAGCTCCAGACAAGAGAGACTGCAAAAAGTATATATAACTGCTTACCATATAATCATACTCTTTGTTGAGTCTCCAGAGCCCATCTGTGATTATATTAACCCTTGCATTAATCTACTAATAAGGCCAGAAAGTTAAAATACTCAGCTTCTCACTCCATCTTGCTGCCAGAGGCAGGCTTATGCCACAGTTCTGGCCAATGAGATGTCATCAGATTTTCTTTCTCAAATCAAAAGGCAAAATCTAATGAAGCTTAGGCTTCACCTTTCTGCTGGCCAGAAATGCCAACATAAAGTGAAAATTCCATTTTTCCACCTTGAGATAGAAAATATAAGGTTAATAAGTACATAATGACAGTGGGGCTGAGGACAGAAACAGCTTTAGTTCCTAATGATACCACTGAACCATCATGGAGGTCAAGAATTTCTCACTTTTAACTTCCTGCTTCATGAGACAAAGAAAACCTGTTTAACCACGGTAATAGAATTATCTATTATTTACTGTCAAATGGGTTCATAACTAATATACCTTTCAATTCAACAGGAATGCCATTTATTCCCCTGCTCATGTCACTGACATCTTTCCACAGGAGCAAATATAGCTTATGTTTCCTTGAGAAACCCACAATGTCTTTTTGAATTTGCAGTAAAATCTCCATTTTTCAGAGGAGATACATTAATTACCAAAGTCTTGTATTGATTTACAGATGCTTCCAAAGGCTATGCCCCATTGCCTCCAAAACTATAAAACCATATTTAGCTCCAAGTAATACTAGACCCTTGCAAAGTCAAGCTTGTATGCTAGGTAAATTTTAAAATAATTACTATATATTTTGTATTTTCACATTAAAGTGGTGATAAGCCATGAGTAGAATGTTTCAATTTATGACTGATTCTGTGCAGTTTTAAAACAGCTGGCAGACGCATAATAAATATTCAAGCAACTTCCTTGAGTCAATGTAAGTAAAAATCAAGTTAATTATTTCCTAAAATCCGCCCCCCATTTTTGTTGCTGCTGTTGTTGTTCAGTAGCTAAGTTGTGTCTGACTCTTTGTGATCCCATGGATTGCAGCACACCAGGCCTTCCTGTCCCTCACTGCCTCCTGGAGTTTGCCCAAGTTCATGTCCACTGAGTCAGTGATGCTACCCAACCTTAGTCAATTTAGTTTATTTACATGCTAGTATGTTAACCATATCAAATATCCTGGCAATATGCCAAAATTATTCTCTTAATTTGTATTCCTTACATATGTCACAGATTTTTGAAATATGTTGTACTATGAAATGTTGTAGTTTTTTATGAGTTTTTTTGACCCAAGTGATCTGTCTAAGTTAGGATGCATTCAGCTACTAGAACAAAATACCTAAATTATAGTGTTTTGAACCACTGTTTAAGATTAAGTATTCTTTACTTGCTAAGAATTCTGTATGCTGGCAACTGCAGGGTAGTTCTGGGAGTTTAATGATGGGACAAAGGACACTGGCTTTTTCCATTGCTCCAATCCTTCATTCTCCACGTCTTTGTTTTTGCCTCATGTCTGTCACTTCATGGTCACATTATGGCTGCCATAATTCCAGTCATGTCATCTTCACCCAATGGCATCCAAGATGGAAGATAGGGAGAGGAAGGCTAAAAGAGATATTTCACTAAGCAACTCTCTTTCATTAGGAAGGAAATTAATTCCAAGATGTCCTCTGCAAACTTTTCCTCCGGGAAATCATCCCAGAACAAACTCTGTAAGGGGTAAGAGAAGAAAAGTAGTGCCATTATTGGCCTGGACTAATCATGACACATTCCTTAGGGTGAGGTGCATTGCTATACGGATTCTGTTAACAAAAGAAACATTCCCAAGGAAAGTAGCCAGTAACAAAGCTACAGAACCAGCTGCAAACCCACATCCCTGATCACAAATGTCATAGTGAATGTCATTCTTTATCCTCCAGCATATTTTTATATCCTCACTGCAAGTTAAAAATCAACAATAAATTAACTGCCAGATAAGCCTATAATCTTTTTTTTTTTTAAAGTAATAGATACAACATTCACTGTAGCCATGGCAACTCTGGGGCTTCCCAAGTGGCGCAGTGGTAAGGAATTCGCCTGCCAATGCAGGAGATGCAAGAGATGGGGGTTCAGTCTCTGGGTTGGGAAGATCACCTGCAGAAGGAAATGGCAACCCACCTCAGTATTCTTGCGTGGAAATCCCCACAGACAGAGAAACCTGGCAGGATATAGTCCATAGGGTTGTAAAGAGTCAGTCATGACTGAATGACTGAGCACAGCGATGATGGCAACTCGTTAAGATTTTGGATGGTTATGCATTGCAAAACCATACAGAAAACTGTATTTTCTCTCATTCATTCGTTCATCCAATAAAATTTTACTAACTAGCTACTATGTGACAATCTCCATTCTAGGTACTTATATTTATCAGGGAAAAAACAAACACAACAGATAAAGAACCCTGGCTTTGAGGTACTAGTGGGAGGAGCACACAATAAATAATAAGCATCGACCAGTATTAAGCCCCCTTCTGTGGAGGATTTTACTTCCTACATTGTTGACCTCAGGCTTGGCCATATTGCTTGTTTTAGCTAATGAAATGTCAGTGGAAGGGATGAGTGTTATTTCTGAGCAGAGCCTTCTGCTATCTCTCTCCTCCTTGTACCAGAAGAAAGGCAATTCAGCATGATATTTTCAGAATGAAGAAGACACTGCAGCAGAGCCTCAGTCAAGACAGGCAAATACAAGGTTGGTGTTGCAAGTCATTCTAGTCTTTTTGTTTTACTGCAGTATGACAGAATTATGATAGGCTAAGCTGACCAGTAATGTAGTTAATATAGTATTTGTTGTTTAGTTGCTCAGTCGGGTCCGACTCTTTGTAACCCCATTGACTGTAGCCTGCCAGGCTCATCAGTCCATGAGATTTCCCAGGTAAGAAACCTGGAGCGGTATCAACCCTGATAAGCACTATGGGGAAAAGGGAAAAAGTACAACAGAGTGCAGAGGGTCAATAGTAAGATATGGTGTGTTCAGATGGCAGTGTTAAGTAGGATAGTCAGGTAAACCCCACTGAGGAGATGAGACTTGAATCTGCCTTCTGGATTAAAGTGAGAGAATTTTGCCAAGAGGACATCTGGGGAAGGAGAACTCCAGATAGTAGCACCAGCTAGGGAAAAAGGCCTCAGGGGAGAAGATGTTTAGAATATTTGGGGACCTCTGTGGCTGGAGCAAATAAGAAAGGGAGAGAGTAGCAGATGAGTTCAGAGGGGTAATGGGGGCAAATGGAGTGGGATTTTAGACACTGAACAAGGATTTTGACTATTACTCTGTGTTAATTAGGAAGTCACTGCAGGGTCTCCAACACAGTTAAGGAAGGGTGATAACTTAAATTTTTAAAATATCAGTTGGCTGCTCTACTGAACATAGACTGTTGAAGGACAAAGGTAGAGCATGGAGACTAGCTAAGAGCCTGTTGCAGGAATCCAGGTGGATATGATGGTTACTTGAAGCAGAGAGGTAGCCAATGAAGTTGTAGCTATGTTAAGGTTCTCAATAAATTTTGAACATAGGGAAAATAGGATGTAGTAATGAACTGATGTGGGGTGAAGAGAAGACCCTGTGCTCCTTTGACAAAGTGAAGTATGCTCCCTTACAAATGCGCCCTAGAGGACAGGCCATTCAGCACCGTCATTCTTGCTGACCATTCGTGTGTGTGTGTGTGTGTGTGTGTGTGTGTGTACACAGTACCAACAAATCTTCAGGCAGCAGTATTGATAATCACAATGACCTGTGAAATAAAAGGGGAAATCAGAAATGCACTAGTCCTATCTAGAAAAGATTCTGAGCTTTCTTATTGCCATGGCTTTATCATTTAATATATGTCATATTGTATGGCAGAAATCTAGATCTTTTTTATTATCGTGTAACAATTTCAGAATAGTTTTCAACAAACTATTTTGGTTTTCTGTTAATCACTCAGTCATGTCCAACTCTTTGCAACGCCATGGACTGTACCTCGCCAGGCTCCTCTGTCCATGGGATCCCCCAGGCAAGAATACTGCAGTGGGTTGCTATTTCCTTCTCCAGGGGATCTTCCCGACCCAGGACTCAAACCCTGGTCTCCCACATTGCAGGGGGACTCTTTAGCATCTGAGCCACAAGGGAAGCCCCATTTTGGTTTTGCTAAACTACAAAACAACAAATTCATGTATAATAATAACAAAAAGGACTGAGTTTTCATTCCTCAAGAGAGTTGATGACAAATATGCAACCTCTACAAACTCTTGTTGATATTTACCATCTCTCATGGTGGTGACTTAGCACCAGCACCATGGTGGTATTATTAACACCATAGGCCACATGAAAAGCAGAACACATAAACCTGATGATGAGGCATCAGTAAGGATTTTAAAAGACTTTTCCCCAAAATTACTTCCTAGTTGACAAATATAGATTTATAGATGACTACATGAAGAATGACTTTCCATTTAGATCAATGCTCATTACTTTAAGTTACTTTTGCTTATCTTCTATTTCAAGTTTTTTTGTGGTCCAATAGTTGAAGAGCTTTGTGAGTAATTAAGTGATGCTGGTGCTATATGAGTTTCATCAGATTCTTCAAATAGAAAATCAGTTAAGCTACTAATGGGTTGGATTACTTTTTTCATCTATTTCAAATTAAAGCTTTTAAAATTTCACTCCTTTGTAGGTGTTCAAATGCCACATGGTTAGATGCAACAATAAAAGTAAAATTACTTGTTTTACAGGGAAAATCTGAATGCAAATTTGGGGGAATATGGTATTATAATCATAATGAAAAGAACAATGTTATTAATTAAGATCCTTATGTAGTAGAAATATGTTGGAATTGACCGTAGAACATATATAATTCAAAATTAAGTCCAAATTTGTAATGATATTTTAAAAAGAAAATAGACGTTCTTAAAATTTATTATAAATAGTATATACATGTACACATATATATGTTTATATATATACAAGTAATATATACATATATACACATATATACATTTTTAAAAAAATAACAAACTTTAGCAAGACAGTATATCCCATATGAGTAACTACCGTGTTGTAAATGGCAATGGACTTTTTCATAGTGAGTTCTCTCATGTTGGTTGATTTTTATTCAAATCAGTTGGAAATCTTTAATTGAGGTATTCAGTGATGATAAAAACTAATATAAAATAAACCCCAGATATTAAATATTTTATTAAAGTATAGCTAATTGTGAAAATTAAAGCCTGAAAACAGAAAGACTTTCAAAATTATTCCTGTAAAAGCAAAGAGATAACAGAAAAATATGTTATAATAGGTCAAAAGATGTACATAATTTCATTTTAAAATTTGACAACTTTATTTTGCAATATTCTAAACATGGAAAGATTCTCTTCATAGATCTCTTATTTTTAAGTAGATATTTACGTGTGTGTGTGTGTGTGTGTGTGTGTGTGTGTGTGTGTGTGTGTGTGTATACATTTTGAACCAATGGAATAAAGATGCAAAGCCCTACAGTTTTATACCACCTAAATTTCATGAAAAACTCAAAAGAATCATATGTAGAGAAAATCATTTGACAAATTTTTTATTGTAAAAAAACTTTACTAAAGAAAGGTCTTCTTAATGGAGGCAAAAAGAAAGAACTTGTGCCATATCTGAAATTAATTATAGATGTACTTGAATTTAAAAAAAATAGAATTTAAGCATCTTCCTCTTAGCAGAATTTTCTCTGAGCTTCCTAGAGACCTCAGTACTTACACTACTTTCTCATTTATAAATATTATAGGGTACAGAAAAGAATTCATTGAATGTATCAGCAATGAAAAAAATTACTATTTTGTACATTTTAAAATATAAGAATGCATATAAATTTTATTTTAGGAAAATACTATTTTTGAAAGTAGTTTTGAATAATTTCTAGATCCATAATAAGATCTAATTTTTTAAAAATACCTACATCAAAAATTAAATAATTTCATTTACTTTTCATGTCCGTTTCTCTCCCCATGTGAAAAATAGATTTAAAAGCCACTCTAGACAAAGGTATACAAATAACTGTGAACAGAAGAGAAGTGAAAGGCAAAGGAGAAAGGGAAAGATATAAATTGAATGCAGAGTTACAAAGAATAGCAAGGACAGATAAGAAAGCCTTCCTCAGTGATCAGTGCAAAGAAATAGAGGAAAATAGAATGGGAATGACTAGATATCTCTTCAAGAAAATTAAAGATACCAAGGGAACATTTCATGCAAAAATGGGCACAATCAAGGACAGAAATGGTATGGACCTAACATAAGCAGAAGATATTAAGAAGAGGTGGTGAGCATACACAGAAGAACTATACAAAAAAGATCTTCACGACCCAGATAATCACAAAGGTATCACTCCCATAGACCCAGACATCCTAGAATGTGAAGTCAAGTGGGCCATAGGAAGCATCACTACGAACAAAGCTAGTGGAGGTGATGGAATTCCAGTTGAGCTATTTCAAATCCTAAAAGATGATGCTGTGCAAGTGCTGCCCTCAATATGCCAGCAAATTTGGAAAACTCAGCAGTGGCCACAGGACTGGAAAAGGTCCATTTTCATTCCAATCCCAAAGAAAGGCAATGGCAAAGAATGCTCAAACTACAGAACAACTATACTCACCTCACATGCTAGCAAAGTAATGCTCAAAATTCTCCATGCCAGGCTTCAACAGTACATGAACCATGAACTTGCAGATGTTCAAGCTGGTTTTAGAAAAGGCAGAGGAACCAGAGATCAAATTGCCAACATCTGCTGGATCATTGAAAAAGCAAGAGAGTTCCAGAAAAACATCCATTTCTGCTTTATTGACCATACCAAAGCCTTTGACTGTGTGGATCACAACAAACTGTGGAAAATTCTGAAAGAGATGGGGATACCAGACCACCTGATCTGCCCCCTGAGAAATCTGTATGCAGGTCAGGAAGCAACAGTTTGAACTGGACATGGAACAACAGACTGGTTCCAAATAGAGAAAGGAGTATGTCAAGGCTATATATTGTCACCCTGCTTATTTAACTTATATGCAGAGTACATCATGCATAATGCCAGGCTGGATGAAGCACAAGCTGGAATCAAGATTGTCAGGAGAAATATCAACAACCTCAGATATGCAGATGACACCACCCTTATGGCAGAAAGCAAAGAAAAAATAAAGAGCCTATTGATGAAAGTGAAAGAGGAGAGTGAAAAAGTGGGCTTAGAACTCAACATTCAGAAAACTAAGATCATGGCATCCAGTCCCATCACTTCATGGCAAATAGATGGGGAAACAATGGAAAGAGTGACAGACTTTATTTTGGGGGGCTCCAAAATCACTGCAGATGGTGACTGCAGCCATGAAATTAAAAGACGCTTACTCCCGGGAAGAAAAATTATGACCAACATAGACAGCATATTAAAAAGCAAAGATATTAGTTTGCCAACAAATTAGTAGTTTTGTTGTCCATCTAGTTAAAGCTATGGTTTTTCCAGTAGTCATGTATGGATGTGAGAGTTGGACTATAAAGAAAGCTGAGCACTGAAGAATTGATGCTTTTGAACTGTGGTGTTGAAGAAGACTCTTGAGAGTCCCTTGGACTGCAAGGAGATCCAACCAGTCCATCCTAAAGAAAATCAGTCCAGAATATTCTTTGGAACGACTGATGATGAAGCTGAAATGCCAATACTTGGGCTACCTGATGGGAAGAACTGACTCATTGGAAAAGATCCTGATGGTGGTAAAGATTGAAGGCAGGAGGAGAAGGGGATGACAGAGGATGAGATGGTTGGATGGCACCACCTACTCAGTGGGCATGAGTTGGAGTAAACTCTGGGAGTTGGTGATGGACAGGGAGGCCTGGCGTGCTATGTTCCATGGATTCAGAAAGAGTCGGACATGACTGAGCAACTGAACTTAACTGAGACAAAGGTAACATCATGGATTTTACCACGGCAGCTAGAGGGATGGATTTGCTATTAATCAGGATGGTGAAGGTGGTGGGTAAGCCATTTTCTAGAGTAAGAAAGATGAGGGGTTCTGTTTCGACATGTTCATTTTAGACATCCATTAGATGTTAGTTTGGCAGTCAGATATATAAGTCAAATCCTGAAAAATATGCGTGGGCAGAAGATAAAATTTTGAGAGTCTTTATTATATAAATTGCTATTTTTCTCTTTTTTTTCTGTAGATAGACACAGGCTCATGCTGTCCCAGTTTGCCTGCACCTTCGTAACATAATTTTGGTCTCCTTCCATCAAGGAATGAAATCTATTTTCCCATCTCTTACTTGTGCATTGGTTCCATGACTTGCTTTGACCAACAGATTGTGGCAGAAGGGATAATACAACTCCGGAGGATGTCTATATAGGTCTTTGAGCTTTCCTTTTTACTTTCTTAAACACTGACCTGAAAATGCCTTGTAAGGAAGACCATCATCTGACCAGTGGGATGATGTGAGGTAACAAGGAAGAGAACCAAGGCAACTCAGATGACAGCCAGAAACAGCTGCCAAACCTGGCTAAGAGGTAACCGTGGACCTTCCAGCCTATTGTCTAGCTGAATAAAAGCTGCACAAGTGACCCTAGTGTCACCATAAGAGTAATTATCCAGTCACCCCACAGATCCATGAAAGATAATAACTGTTTTTTATACCACTAACTTTGAGGGTGATTGGTTATAGAGCAACAGATAACTGATAGAATATTTAAACAATGTGATTCATTAAAATTATCAAAAGAATGATGGAAAAGAGATAAGGATCAAGAATTAAGTCTTGGGCATGCTTAGTTGCTCAGTCATGTCTGACTCTTTGTGGCCCTTTGGACTGCAGCCCACCAGGCTCTTCCGTCCATGGGATTTTTCAGGCAAGAATACTGGAATGGGTTGCCATTTTCCTCCTCCAAGGGATCTTCCTAACCCAGGGATCAAATTCACATTTCCAATGTCTCCTGCACTGTAGGTGGATTCTTTAGCTACAGAGTAATCATGGAGGCCCCATGTCCTGGGCAGTCTAACAGTAATAAGATAGCCAATATCTATATTATACTAACATATAAATATTGTTGCTGTTTAGTTATAAGTTGTGTCTGACTCTTGTGACCCCATGGACTATAGCCCCAGGCTCCTCTGTCCCATGGGATTTCCCAGGCAAGAATGCTGGAGTGGGTTGCCATTTCCTGCTCCAGGGGGTCTTCCGGACCCAGGGATCAAACTCATGTCTCCTACATTGGCAAGTGGATTCTTTACCACTGAGCCACCAGGGGAGCATATTATTTATATGCATATAATATTAATATCAAGAAATTATACTGAAATTTGGCTATATCAATGGAAAATATGTTTGCAATCAAAGATAGATATGGAAGTGATTCTCTAGAATTCCAAAAATGTTAACAATGTGATGATTTATAGCAACAATGTAACCCTGTTTGCATCTGTTGCCTAACAAAACCTAATGTGTTTGCAAATGGGAAAACATGAAAAGTATATTATTGAAATTAATAATATTTATTATTATTTATATTTATTATATTATTAATTATATTTATTATATTATTAATAATTAATAGTATCAATTATTATTAATTAGTAATAATATATATAGGGCTTCCCTGGTGGCTCAGATGGTAAAGAATCTTCAGTACAGGAGACTCATGTTTGATCCCTGAGTTGGGAAGATCCCCTGGAGAAGGGAAAGGCTACTTACTCCAGTATTCTTGCCTGGAGAATTCCATGGACAGAGGAGCCCGGCAGGCCATAGTCAATGATGTCACAAAGAGTCAGACACAACTGACTGATTAACACAACACAACACAAAATAATCACAATGACTGATCTGATGCCATAGAATGTATACTACAAGCTCTGTAATAGGCAACCAAGAATATAATGACAAACAAGAAGATATGGTTTATGCTATAAGGAAATTTGCAATCTAGTGACAGATATAGACAATTAAATAAGCAATTAGAATGCAAAAGGAAGTTCAATTTGCTATGGGACAACATACACAGACATCTTAACCCTAGACTTGGGGAAGATCAAGGTCAGAGACACTTTCTGAATAATGTCTCAAGTGAGACTTGAAGAGTACAAAAAATGCTAACCAATCAAAGTCACAAGACATGAAATCTCAAAGTCATAGGAGGAGACAGATCACTATATGTTCTAAGACTTAAGATGTGGTGCATAGTGTCAGGGGAGGGAGAAAGGTTGGGCACGTGAACACTGAGGAAGGTGTGACTAGAGATGGGAATAAAAAGGGAGCCTTCTTCATTCCTACAAATTATAGGACTTCATCCCAGATTTATAGTAATGGTCTCAGTGTAGTGCTAGAGGCAGAAGTTAGAATATAGTAGATGGAGGAATGAGTGGAAAGAAATGAATAACCACAAATATGGTAAAGACTTCCAATGTCTATACCTATGAAACAAGGATGATAAAAAAGGTCGTGGCAAGATCATACTGTGATATCAAGAAGAGGCCGTTTTAAAGTTTGGTGAGCAGGTTTAGTATTGATGGAGAAGGAAGCCAAAAATGATGGTAGAGTTGAAGATATAGGAGAAAGAATTCTCCCTGATGCATACAATGAGAATACCAAAAAGGTGAGAAGAGCAAGAGCACAGGTGGGGAAAGTAGCATTAGGCAGCTAATTCATACACTGAAATGAAAGAGAGGAGGAGAGGGTAAGTGTGGGTGCAAATAAGCTGCTTCAGTTGCATGAAGTTGAGAAACTTGCTGGTAGGCTTCTATTTTCTCCTTGAAGTAGGAGGCTAGGACATATGCTGTGGGGAGAGAAGCAAATTGGCAGGAACAGAGGTTTAAGGAGAATGGAGAAGGTTGGAAATAGCTGTTGCAAAGAAACGTGGGTGAGAACTAATTAGGAAATCCACAGCAGCCCAACTGAAGATGGATATCGTGACTTTAGAGGAGCATCAATCAGCTAGCTTGTGAGTTTACCCCTTAGTGCTCAGCAATATGGACTTAAGAAGATAAGTAGTTAAATTCGGTTTTCCCAGGTGGGTGTTTTAGAAAGACAGTGGAGCCATAGGACACACACATTTCAGTTACAAGGCAGGTTAGGATAAATCTCACAATGAATGATATGATCATGTCTGTAAGTGTAGGCAGATGAGGAAAGTCAGTACTGGCCACATTTGTTACAGGGAGCAATGAGCATTGTTCATTGGGCATTCCAGGGGAGGGAAATTCATAGGTGATGGCTTGGGTGTAAAGAGAGCATAGCAGACATGATAGATCCTTGGTGAGAAGTGATACGAACTGTCTTAGGTAGATGTGCCTTAGTCTGGAAAAGTGTGTGTGTGTGTCTGTGTCTGTGTGTATGTAAATTTGGAAAAGTTAGGAGCCTTGGAACAAAGCAGTGAAACACTATGGGCAGGAGTGGTGACTGAAGAACACACCTATGCACATAAACTCACATGCCTGTATTAATATCACTACTGAAAGAGACCTTAATACTCTAATTTGTTTGGACACCTAAGGGTATGATCAAAAATACGATATTCGTGTGTGCATACATGATAAGTTGCTTCAGTTGTGTCTTTGCAATCCTATGGATTATAGTCCACCAGGCTCCTTTGTCCATGAGATTCTCCAGGCAAGAATACTGGAGTGGGTTGCTATATTCTCCTTCAGGGAGCTTATTCATAGAGCTTATAATATTTTAAGTATAAAAGTATTTTTAAAAACAATATATTGCTCAGATTACATATTAAAAAAAAAAAACAACCCTCATTTCTTTCAACAAACATTAAGTAACAAGTACTGTTGTAGAAGCTTAGATTACAATCTGGGAAAAACAGTAAAAGGAAAAAGCCCTACTCTCAGTGAGTTCATATTTTATTGGGAAAGGCAGACAATGAAAACTAATAGATAAAACATGTTATGCAATGATGTGGTAAGTTCTTTGGGAAAAAAAAAGATTGAAGAGAAATAGGAAGTTCTAGAGCTTGGGGTATATTTTTCAATATTAAATTGAGTGCTCAGAACTCTTTGTGGAGCTGACATTTGGAAAAAAGCTGAAGGGTGTAATGAAAAAAGCCATGAGGCAATATGACGTGATTGTAAGGATGTTCGCTTTAACTCTGAGAGAAAGGGCAGGTCATTAATGGTTTTTGAGAAAAAGGGGAAAACAGAATTGGATTTAAGTTTTGCATTAAGTTTTGCCTCTAATCTTTCTCCATCAGAGGGCAGACAGACTGAAAACCACAATCACAGAAAACTAATGAATCTGATCACATGGACCATAGCCTTCTCTAATGGTAGGGCCACCCAAGACAGATGGGTCATGGTGGAGAGTTCTGACAAAATGTGGTCCACTGGAGAAGGGAATGGCAAACCACTTCAGTATTCTTGCCTTGAGAACCCCATGAACAGTATGAAAAGGAAAAAAGATAGGAAACTGAAAGATGAACTCCCTAGGTTGGCAGGTGCCTGATATGCTACTGGAGATCAGTGGAGAAATAACACCAGAAAGAATGAAGAGATGGAGCCAAAGCAAAAACAACAACCAGTTGTGGATGTGACTGGTGATAGAAGCAAAGTCTAATTCTGTAAAGGGCAATACTGCATAGGAACCTGGAATGTTAGGTCCATGAATCAAGGCAAATTGGAAGTGGTCAAACAGGAAATGGCAAGAGTGAACATCGACATTTTAGGAATCAGCGAACTAAAATGGACTGGAATGGGTGAATTAAACTCAGATGACCATTATATCTACTACTGCGGGCAGGAATCCCTTAGAAGAAATGGAGTAGCCATCATAGTCAACAAAAGAGTTAGAAATGCAGTACTTGGATGCAATCTCAAAAATGACAGAATGATCTCTGTTCGTTTCCAAGGCAAACCAGTCAATATTACAGTAATTCAAGTCTATGCCCTGACCAGAAATGCTGAAGAAGCTTAAGTTGAAGAGTTATATGAAGACCTACAAGACCTTCTAGAACTAACATCCAAAAAAGATGTCCTTTTCATTATAGGGGACTGGAATGCAAAAGTAGGAAGTCAAGAAACACCTGGAATAACAGGTAAATTTGTCCTTGGAGTACAGAATGAAGCACAGCAAAGGCTAACAGAGTTTTGCCAAGAGAACGTACTGGTCATAGCAAACACCCTCTTCCAACAACACAAGAGAAGACTCTACACATGGACATCACCAGATAGTCAATACTGAAATCAGTATAATCAGATTGATTATATTCTTTGCAGCCAAATATGGAGGAGCTCTATACAGTCAGCAAAACAAGACCGGGAGCAGACTGTGGCTCAGATCATGAACTCCTTATTGCAAAATTCAGACTTAAATTGAAGAAAGTAGGGAAAACCACTAGACCATTCAGGAATGACCTAAATTAAATCCCTTATGATTATACAGTGGAAATGAAAAAAAGGGATTAGATCTGATAGACAGAGTGCCTGAAGAACTATGGATGGAGGTTCGTGGCATTGTACAGGAGACAGGGATCAAGACCATCCCCAAGAAAAAAAAATGCAAAAATTAAAATGGCTGTCTGAGGAGGCCTTACAAATAGTTGTGAAAAGAAGAGAAGTGAAAAGCAAAGGAGAAAAGGAAAAACATACCCATTTGAATGCAGAGTTCCAAAGAACAGCAAGGAGAGAGAAGAAAGCCTTCCTCAGTGATCAGTGCAAAGAAATTGAGGAAAACAACAGATTGGGAAAGACTAGAGATCTCTTCAAGAAAATTAGAGATACCAAGGGAATATTTCATGCAAAGATGGGCACAATCAAGGATAGAAATGGTATGGACCTAATGGAAGCAAAAGATATTAAGAAGAGGCGGCAAAAATACACAGAAGAACTATACAAAAAAGATCTTCATGACCCAGATAATCACAAAGGTATGATCACTCACCTAGAGCCAGACATCCTGGAATGCCAAGTCAAGTGGGCCTTAGGAAGCATCACTACAAACAAAGCTAGTGGAGGTGATGGAATTCCAGTTGAGCTATTTCAAATCCTGAAAGATGATGCTGTGCAAGTGCTGCCCTCAATATGCCAGCAAATTTGGAAAACTCAGCAGTGGCCGCAGGACTGGAAAAGGTCAGTTTTCCTTCCAATCCCAAAGAAAGGCAATGCCAAAGAATGCTCAAACTGCCACACGATTGCACTCATCTCACACACTAGTAAAGTAATGCTCAAAATTCTCCAAGCCAGGCTTCAACAGTACATGAACTGTGAATTTCCACATGTTCAAGCTGGATTTAGAAAAGGCAGAGGAACCAGAGATCAAATTGCCAACATCTGCTGGATCACTGAAAAAGCAAGAGAGTTCCAGAAAAACATCTATTTTTGCTTTATTAACTATGCCAAAGCCTTCAACTGTGTGGATCACAACAAACTGTGGAAAATTCTGAAAGAGATGGGGATACCAGACCACCCAACCTGCTTCCTGAGAAATCTGTATGCAGGTCAGAAAGCAACAGTTTGAACTGGACATGGAACAACAGACTGGTTCCAAATAGGGAAAGGAGTACGTCAAGGCTGTATATTGTCACCCTGCTTATTTAACTTCTATGCAGAGTGAAGCATGAGAAACGCTGGGCTGGAGGAAGAACAAGCTGGAATCAAGATTTTCGGAGAAATATCAATAACCTCAGATATGCAAATGACACCACCCTTATGGCAGAAAGCGAAGAAGTACTAAAGAGACTCTTGATCAAAGTGAAGGAGGAGAGTGAAAAAGTTGGCTTAAAACTCAGCATTCAGAAAACTAAGATCATGGCATCTGGTTCTATCACTTCATGGCAAATAGATGGGAAACAGTGGAAAGTGTGACAGACTTTATTTTTGGGTGCTCCAAAATCACTTCAGATGGTGACTGCAGCCATGAAATTAAAAGACACTTAGTCCTTGGAAAAAAGTTATGAGCAACCTAGACAGCATATCAAAGAGCAGAGACATTACTTTGTTGACAAACATCCACATAGTCAAAGCTATGGTTTTTCCTGTAGTCATGTATCAATGTGACAGTTGGAGTAAAAAGAAAGCTGAGCACTGAAGAATTGATGATTTTGAACTGTAGTGTTGGAGAAGAGTCTTGAGAGTCCCTCAGACTGCAGAGATCCATCCAGTCCATCCTAAAGGAAATAAGTCCTGAATGTTCATTGGAAGGCTGATGATGAAGCTGAAACTCCAATACTTTGGCCACCTGATGCGAAGAACTGACTCATTTGAAAAGACCCTGATGCTGGGAAAGACTGAAGGCGGGAGGAGAAGAGGACGGCAGAGGATGAGATCGTTGGGTGGTATCACCGAATTGCTGGATGTGAGTTTGAGTAAACTCTGGGAGTTGGTCATGGACAGGGAGGCCTGGTGTGCTGCGGTCCATGGGGTCACAAAGAGTGGGACATGACTGAGCAACTGAACTGAACTGAACTGATAAACAGGATTCTGGAAAGACTGTCCCAATTTTGTTATGTGCTGGAAGAATACTACCTCTTAAATATAACTAATATTATATAAATCGAAGAGAGCAAGGTTTGCCACAGATATTCTCAAAGTTCAGCGATTTCTGTTTCTTAGATATTTGTAAATACTATCTTGTGGTTGTGCTAAGTAGCTTCAGTCATGTCTGACTCTGTAAACCCATGGACTGTAGACCGTCAGACTCCTCTGTCCATGGGATTCTCCAGGCAAGAATTTTGAAATGAGTTGCCATGTCCTCTCCCAGGGGATCTTCCTGACCCAGGCATTGAACTGGTATCTCTTATGTCTCCTGCATTGGCAGGGGAGTTCTTTACCATCTATTAAACACAAAATGATTGGTTTCATCTTTTTAAAGATTTGGTCCTTTATCAACACTTCCAACTTTTGACCCTTTATAGATAGTAAATATACATTTTATATGTTTTCAGAATGCATGAACCCCATTTATCCCTGATAAGACTAAAAATTAAATATAAACTTTTAGATGATTAATCATAATGAGGGAGCCTAGGAAATGTACAAGGGTGGTACTTTTTTCTATACTCCCAAATTTATGTCCTCCTGGAACTGGCATATAGAATCAAGCAATTCTGAGGCATAGTAGTGTTTTTCTTTGGGATTAACATATGGTAAAAATTCTGTAAATGAATCCAGGAAGTGCAAGGCTGTTTTCTAGAAATTCTGCAGGAAAATATATATGAAAACAAGAGACACATTCTTTGGTATGGAACCTTGGCTTTCTCTTGCTGTGACTGACACACCAAGATAAAAATTTCTACCATTCCCTTTGTACCATTTAACACCTACTTGAGGATCCATGAATAAAAATAAGAAATAAATATAAATGCTGAATCCATAATGGATTTTTGAGTCCCCTAACCTGATGATAAAGCCTCTAGTGTTTATCTATATTGTCACTGACTCTCAAATCAAAGAGCAGAGTATACCAAGTTTAAGAGCTAAAGGATGGAATTATACTATTAAAACTTCTCACCTATCAAACTAAAGCACCTGGTACCACCAGACTTGAGTAGACTTCCCTAGAAGTAAAGCTAGTTTCTCACACCTCATTTTCCTATTCATATTTGCATTTTGCCCTGTTTTTAGGCAGACACATATGTTCTCAGTCATAAATCTTGGGCATAACTTCAGAAGGGATTATGTCAGAAAGAAAACATTTTCACAAAAGTCATAAATAAGTTGGTTTTGGATACAGGATAAGCTGTAGGCACACATGTCAGCGGGTATATATTATTTCCAGTGACCACTCCCCACAACAACTCTATACTTTAATCAACTAAAAAAAATCATACTAAATATATGCAACAGTTTTCAGCAATTGGAAAATAGGCAGGCAGGGCATGATCCCTGAAGGAAGGGAAACAAATGAGGTGCATTCTACAACTGTTTCAGCTTATTGCATAAAAGCCGGTGTTAGGTCACATGTGGGGTAGGAAGGGCTTCCCAGGTGGCACTAGTGGTAAAAAAAACCCTGCCTGCCAATGCAGGAGACATAAGAGATGCAGGTTTGATTCCTGGGTCAGGAAGATCCCCTGAAGGAGGACATGGCAACCCACTCCAGAATTCTTGCCTGGAAAATCCCATAGACAGAGGTGCTTGGTGGGCTACACTGTGGAGGGTTGCGGAAAGTCAGACACGACTGAAGCGGCTTAGCACCCATGCACATGCGGGTAGGAAATGGGGCCCTGGTCTCACTGGGTAGAGGAGATAAGAGCTCAGAGTTCAAGGAGGCCAAGTAGCCAGGATTCACAAGGCAGAGTACCAGACAGAAGAAAGCTATGCAGAGAGAGAGAGAGCAAACTCTAGAGATCTGTAAAGGATATTCCTGTACCTTCAGCTGAATATTCATCAACACATCCACAGGAAGAAAATAGTAAGACTGGAGAGAGAAATACCAAAAAGAAGCAGGTCAAGCAAATCTCAGACACCCCATAGGACTAGAAATAGTTTCAAACAGTAGAGTGAAAAGACCTCTCAATATGCAGAGAACCGAACAAAATTATAATGATTCAGTAAAAGCCCAAATCAGTCCTATTACTAAGTCCTAAATTACTAAGGGTTCTTCTAGATCTACCTAACAAAGCCTGAAAGCAAGACTTGAAAGGATCAAATTGTTTACAAACCACTCAGCACAAAGCCCCACTATATTTAAAAGAATAAAAAAAGTCCAGCATTCCAAAAACCAAAATTCATAATATCTGTCATTTATCAAAATGAGATAAACCAATCAATAATGACAGACCTAGAAATGACATGAATAATTTAACTTGTAGGGAAGTATACCACAGTAGCACTTAGAAAGGTACTTCGTATGTTCAAGAAAGGAGAGAAAAATGAGCAGGACAAAGAGAGATATCACACACACATATACAGTTATAGATACATGCATATAAATAGATACATGGACACCCAAATCATACTTCTTGAGATGAAATACAATAAATGAGACTAACAGAAGATTAAACACTGCAGAAGAACAAACTGGTAATCTTAAAGACATAAATGGAAATTACCTAAAATAAAGAAAGGAAAATAAATGAATCAAGCATCAGTGAGTCCGAAAACAATATTAAGCTATCTACATGCAATTAGAATCTCAGAAAGAAAGAATGGGAAGATAGAATCAGGAAAATATATTTAAACAAATAATTGTGAGCAATTTCCAGAGCTTACAAAAAATTTGAACACTCAGATTCCTGAAGCTCAACGAAGCACAAATAGGAGAAACATGAAGAAAACTACAGTGAGATGCATCATAATCAAACTGCTTAAAACACTGACAGGCGTAATTCGAAATGCAAACAGAACAGAAAGACATATTAAAGGAACTTAGAGGAACAAAGATAAGGATGGCAGCAAATTTCTTTTCAGAAATAACACAATCTAGACAGGAGTGGAAAGTGCCTTTAAAATACAGGGGAAACTATTAACCCAAGGAAAAATCTTTCAAAAAATGAAGGTGAAATGAAGACTTTTAAAGAGATACAAAAGTTGAAAGAATTCATTACCAGAAGCACCTACACTAAAATATTAAAATAAGTCTTTCAAGCATAAGGAAAATAATACTAGATGAAAACCAGATCTAAAAAAATGAATGAAGGGTAATAGAAAGAGCAAATACACAAGCACAGATAAATACAAAAGATATATTTTTCTTCTGTTTAAAACTCTTGAAGATAAATGACTGTTTAAAGCAAAAGCAATAACAATATTTTGAGTTAATAACGCATGTAGATATAAAATGTATGAAAACAACAGCAAGAAGGCCAATGGGGAGGAAATGGAAGTGCACAACTATAAAAGTTTTATAGTATATGAAAAGAAGAACATTGTTTGAAGGTACTCATGACACTATGAAAATATATACTATAAGCACTAAAGCAATGACCAGCAAAAAAAAAAACAAAGAGGAAAACAAAACAAAAAGGTATAGCTAATAAATCAATGAAGACGATAAAACAGAACTATGAAAACTATTGAATTAATTCAGAAGAAGGCAAAATAGAAAGAAAAAATGAGACAAAAACCAAGTAACAAAATGATAGATTTAAACCCAATCATATCAATAATCCTATTGAACATAAGTGGTCTATGACGGCAATGATGATCATAATGGATAAAAAGGAAAGACTAAACTACATGTTGTCTGCAAGAAATACAGTTTAAATTTAAAGAAATAAACTAAAAATAAAAGGATAGTAAAAGTTTCCATAATAAATACTAATCAAAATAAAGCTAAAGTAGCTATTTTAATATCAAAGTAGAATTCAGAGCAGTGAATATTACTGGAATTAAGAGGATTATTTCATAAAGGGGTCAATTCATTAATAAGTTATACAAATTCTAAAAATTTATGCATTTAATAATAGGCTTCAAAATAAAAACAAAAACTGAAAAAGACAGCAAGGAAAAACAGAAAGGCCACAATTATAGCTAGACATTTCAACATTCCATTCTCAATATACAGAATTAAATCAAAAGTTGGTCAGCACATAAAAGACACAAATATTATTATAAGAAGTTGGCCGAGTTGATATTTGTAAAAATTTCAAATAACATTTCTCTCAAATACACACAAGCATTTTCTAAGACAAACCATGTTCTGAAAGTCCATAAACAGCTCTTAATTTTAAAATAATGAAATATTACAAAGAATTTTCTCAACCAAATTCAAACTAAATAAGAAATAAATAACAAAAAATTCTTTGGAAACTCGCACATATAAGTTTGAAAAACAAATTTATAAATGATTTGTTGTTCAAATAAAAAATCAGAAGAGAAATTAGAATACATGTTGAATAAAAATGATAGTATAATATGTCAAAACTTGTGATATACATCTTATTCAGTACTTAAAAAAATTTATAGCATCAAACATTTATATTAGTAAGTAGAAAGTTTTCTAATCAAGGGCCTGCATTTTCACCATAAAGAACTAGAAAAAGATGAACAAATTAAACCCAAAGTAAGATGAAGAAGGAAGTAATATAGCTAAAAGAAGAAATCAAATAAGTAAAACTATAAAGAGAATAAAAGCAAAAACTCATTCTTCTAAAAAAATTAACAAAAATAATAAACCTTTAGCCAGATTGAATAGGGGGGAAAAAAGACATAAATTACTAATATCTGAAAGAAAAACTATCATTACAGATATTATAGACATTTAATAGCCGAGAAAGGAATATTTTGAACAATACTATATTAAACCCTTCATATTAATGCATGTGATAACTTAGATGGAATGGAGAAATGCTTTGAAAAAGACAAACCACCAGAGCTCTCTCAAGAAGAAATAGAAAACCCCAATATTCATGTATCTATTAGAAAAACTGAATTTCTAGTTAGATGTCTTTCAACAAAGAAAAGTCCAAACCCAGATGAACGCACTGGTGAATCCTATCAAACATTTAAAGAAGTAGTGATATTACTTTTATACAAGCTCGTCTCAAAAACAGATGTGGGAGCACTTTCCAAATCATTCTGTGAAGCCAACGTTACCATGATATGAAAACAAGACAAAATCATTATAATAAGACAAATCCATGCACCAATAGTCTTCATAACTATAGACACAAAATTGTCAACAAAATTTTAGCTGCATCTAAAAACATACCAAAAATGAAAAGACATTGAGACCACACTGGCAATGCGATCTTGTCACAACTATTTAACAATGTACTACAAAGGCAGCCACGGACAATGCATAAATGAATGTATATGGCTGTATTCCAATAAAACTTTATTTGTGGACACTAAGACCAAATTTTACACAATTCTTACATTTTACAAAGTGTTATCGGTTATTTTGAGCTTTTTTCCAACCACTTGAAAATGTAAAACCCATTCTCAGCTCATGGGCCATACAGAAATGGATAGCAGGCTAGATTTAGTCAATAGGATATATTTTGCCAATCTCTGGTATGGAGCAACCGGAACTCTCACACAGCGCTGGTGAAAACTGAAATAGCACAACGGCTTTGGAAACAATTTGACAGTTTCTCTGAAAGTTGAACGTTCACCTACTATATGACTCAGCCATCTCACTCTTGGGTATTTATCCAAGAGGAAAGGAAGCATATACCCTCTTAGAGCCGAGTGCAGGAATATTCACAGCAGCTCTGTCTGAAGTAGCCCCAAACTGGAAATAACTTACATTTCCATCAGCTGATGAATGGGTAAACAAAGTATGGTATATCCTTCAATGAAATCTCGGCTACAACAAGGAACAAACTATCAAAGTACACCACAACATAGACTGCGTCTTAAAATAATCATGCTGAATGAAAGAAGCTAGTTAAAAAAGAGTACATGCAGTATGATTTCATTTACATTAAACTCTGCATAATGCAAATTTATCTACAACAAGAGAAAACAGAGGCAACTGAGAGAAGCCTGGATTACAAAGGGCTATGAGGAAACTTTTGGGAGTGTCAGAAATGTTCACTGTGCTGACTGTGATGATGGTATTAATAAACATATATCAAACTCATCAAGTTGTATAATTTAAACATGTAAATTGAATTTTATGTTAGCTATACCTTAATAACATTATACAATATGAACCTGTGCTGGGAAATAATTTTGTAAACTTTACATTCCACTCTACATTTAAAATAATCATTGCCCTTCTAGGGCAACTGCTTTTTAAAACTTCCTTCTAATTATAAACAGTGGCCTTTAATTTCTTTAACACGGCACCAAGGTTTAGCAAGCAAATGGGAAATATACTTGCAGAGTCAAACATATAGTAGGCAATTACAACAATTTTTTGAATTGCGGAAGGAATGTGTTACAAGAGACATAGACATGCTGGTTAAGCATTTACATTCTGGACTGTTTATAAAACAAGTCATCTAAGGAAATAAGAGACTAGGATGAATGGGTCCTCTTTCTTTCCAGTTTGATTTCCGTTGCTTTTCAATTTTGATTTTTCTCAAGTCTCAAGATTTCCAATGAGAAAAGGTAAGTTTGTTGTAAATTATGCCAACTGGTAGGTTGAGAGTGAACAAACTAAGTTGTACCACTAAAAATCCTTCGTGCCAAGCGAGTACTTCAATATAATCTAGCCTAACTCCTTTATTTTGTAGATCAGAAAACTGAGGAACAGAAAGGTAAAGTGACATTGTAACACATTTTAATATTTTCTGTTACACACCAATCAGGTATCAGCCAAGGTACCACAGGCAAACAGTAGTAGATAAGCTTATTTATATTAACAAGAAAAATATATAATCATATAAAAGTTCTTAATGATCAGTGAATTATTATCATAGTTCCTTTTGTTTATGTATTAAAATTGCTAATATGTGCACATATGAAATGTTGCATATATAGTAATTTTGGTACAATAGATTGGTGTATATTTCCTAATATGTTCCATTTTAAATAATTGATACATGCAAAAAAATGTTTTTAAAAATTGTTGGACACATATAAATTAACACATAGGTCCTGAATTCAGTAACAGTGGTTTCAGCTTTAGGTATGACCTCATCCTGAAAAATACGATCAGCTTGAAGAGATCATGCAGTGTTTTCTATTATATGTATGATCCTATTTAAATTCAGCATTGATTAAATGGTTGAAATAAGTTTAATATCATTGCTTTCATTTATGTGGGTGAGCCCCAAATGGAAACTCTGAAGCCCAAATTGATTTAGAAAGCCCTATTATTCCCACGTTTTTTTCCCCTTGTAAAATGTCTAACCCAGCATGGTATTATTTCACAAACAAAAGCTTTGCAAGGTTATCTTTTTTGTCTGATTTGTAGGGTAGCTCCCTTGTCTCCTAGGCCTGCATTACACATTCTGAATAGGACCCTGTGAACATAATTAAGGGTCACACATATGGTATAAAGAGTAGGGGATGAAGAATTAATTTCTCAGTTTTCCTTCCCTGGGCTACAGATTGGTTTCAAGTTACTATTCAATTCAGCAACAGAGAGCTCAGAGGAAAAGACCAAACTGCTACAGCTGCTCTACATTATAAAGCAAGAGAGAGAGAGCGAGAGGGAGAAAAAGATTAGATTTTATTTGCACACAAAATGAACATCCACAGTCTGTACACTCTGTTTGGGAATAGCTCCACATTTTAGGTTAGGTAGGTTTTTTAACGTTCTTTATCTTTTCCTCCAAAGTTCTACTCAGTTCATGAAAATTATTAAAACTCAGACAGAGTACCCTTCTGGGTCTCATTCATGCAAATTGTGGACCATTCTTAAGGAGGTGATATCACCAGAAAACTACACTCTGAGGGTGGTTATTAATGACATGAAAGAATTTGGAGAACAGGATTAAACCATGTCTATACTGAGCCACTATCAAATATCTTGACCACGAAATGTGGTTTTACTGTGATGTACCTCTGACATCTACTGAGAAGATGAAAATTAAAATGCTTCTGTAGACGAGAAAACATTAAAATGGGTGGATCTATCTACTAACTGAGAACATCACAGGAATTGATACTGGGAAGACTTGCTAACATATTTAATGGACATTAATCACTTCACCATACAGAAAAGGGGACCTTGGAATTTCTCATAGTTGTCATCTTGTTCTTATCCATGGTTGATTGGTTAGGTCTCCAGGAAATCAAATAAAACTAGACTGGCCATTTCTGCCTGACTAAACTCATGGGTTGGTGAAAACATATTTGCAACATCTCAGCAGCAAATCAATGATAACACTTTAACTTGTAAAACTCCTTACTTAACATTTGGATCTATTAGCTACACAACTTTAGTTGAAATTTTATAGGTTTTGTTTTAGGAAAGGTTTTACATTCCTGCCCTTTCCCCCTAATTATCAATTGATTCAAGTCTGATTTTGTTCCCTCCTTCTTACAGTATACTCAGTTCCTCTCATGTTGTCCCAAATGAGGTTCCACAGGAATCAAAGCAACATCTTTTCCTTTTTTGCATCCTCCCAACAACTTTTATGCTGTCTTCATCCTTATCTACTTTCTCAATAAAACAAACTTAGGATGTACATCTGTTTTCTTCCTCTTCAATGAAAGAAATAATATTTGCAAATAAAAAGAAGCCATAATAGTTCCGTGATGGTGGGAGGTGAGGGGAGGAATAGAAATAAGGATTAAAAAGGAACCACAAGTGAAACATATGTTTTACTGAAAGAGAGTCTAGAGGAACTGGATCAATGAACAAAAAGCAGAGAGAAATCTTTAGGAAAGGCAACTGACATACAAGTGGGTCATCCCTGTACTCTGAAAAGGCTCCAAAAACTCAAAACAACACATTTACAACAACAATTTACCGTGGGTGAATAATTATTCTTTTAAATTAAAAATATGAGGACAGACTATTTTTGTTTTTGAAAATCTAATGAAGAGACAAAATAATCAAATGGGAAAAGCAGCAAGAAGTTTCTAACTTAAAAGATAAAATGAGGAAATTCCCCAGAATGAAGTTTAGAAGAGAATGAGTCAAAAAAAAATTGAGATTCTTGAATGATATATAGAAGAGTTTCAGGAATTAAAGAAAGGCAGGGGGAAGGAAGAGGAAAAAACAATAAAATCATATAAATACAAAATAATTTCCCTGAGCTGAAGAACAGTAATTAACAGCCCTTCTGATTGACCCAAACCATCAAGAATCAAGAAAAATACACCTTAAAGATCCACATCTGCACAGATCTTGGTGAAATTTCCGCATTTAAAGATACAGAGGAGGCAAAGGGCACAGGTTCCCTACTAAGTACTGAGAATCACGGCACCATCAGACTCTTCATCAGCAATCTGGGATGCTAGAAAACAACAGAACTAAGACTTAATAGTGTTAAAGGAAAAACTCAACTGAAATGTGGTTAGGTTTCAAATCATTTTGTAATTATAGTAAGGAGAGAAAGGAAAACCTCTTATTTTTCTTTTAGACAATAGATCACAAATATGAAAAAGATGAAAGCGGTAGTCCTTGGTAGTGTCCGATTCTTTGAGACCCCATGGACTTATCCCACCAGGCTCCTCTGTCCATGGAATTCTCCAGGCAAGAACACTGGAATGGGTTGCCATTCCCTTTTCCAGGGGATCTTCTGGACCCAAGGACTGAACCCAGGTCTCCTGCACTGCAGGTGGATTCTTTACTGTCTCAGCCACCAGGGAAGCCCATAGGACAAATTCAGCCTGCTGCCTGTTTTCTATGGTCTTTTAAATTAAGAAGAATTTTAACATTTTCAAATAATTTTTTAAAAATCACTTTCATGACACATGAAAATTATATGAAATTCAAATTTCAGTGTACATGACTATAGTTTTATTGGAACAAGCCTTGCTCATTTATCTATATATCATCTATGGCTGCTTTTGCACTAAAACAGTG
Organism: Giraffa tippelskirchi; assembly: GCF_054371585.1. Taxonomy (NCBI): domain Eukaryota; kingdom Metazoa; phylum Chordata; class Mammalia; order Artiodactyla; family Giraffidae; genus Giraffa; species Giraffa tippelskirchi. Next base: position 31,535,206 of record NC_137286.1, on the reverse strand, counting down.
GAATTGTGACAGAGACACTATGGCCTGCGAAACCTAAAATATTTACTCTCTGGCCCTTTACAGTGGCCATCCCTGTTTTAGATCCTTTGTTTTTCAAACTGTATCAGGTTAATCTTCCTTCTCCTCACTCCGCCCCCAAATTTATTCAATCCCATGTCCTATTTCCTCAGGGCTGCCTAAGTCTTGTTGGCTAACATGAGTAGCAATAAGTACATTAGTAGGAATCAAATAAACAAGCTAAAAGGTAATAGAATTCTAGCTAAAATGAAGTCAACAACCAATATGAAGGCAAAATAAAGACATTTTGAAGCATGCATGGACTCCTAAACTGTAAAACCTCTCAAGACAACATTCCAAAGCAACAGAAGAGTAATATAAGAAAAACGGTGATATGATACAAAAGAAACAAAGGCAGCAAAATATGAGCTCGACAAAAACAAGAGAGCAGAAAGGAAATTAGAAAGAAATGCATTGCAACTTTGCACACAAATCCTTTTCATTTGAGCAGAGATTCAACGTAAGAATCATATTCTTTTCTCTATAAGTTCAGTCATACAACATGGATCTAGAGTGAATAACATGTATATGAAAAACTGAAAAGAATGATTTTATTCTGTTTAAGCTATTAGACAAACCATGAATAAAATGAGAACTATCTGTAAGCCAGAATGTAAATTTTATATGACTTGACAATGAAACAATAACAATATAGTTAACAAAAATCAGGGTTACAATGCTCAAATCTTCATATTTCTAGGAATTGTCTGAAGTTTGTCAAGAAATAAAAGTTGAAATAATCGCTACCAGAAATGTTAATTGTGTTTACCTATGGAGAATGTGAGCAGCACTGTTACTCTTTATTTTAATTTTAGACACTTAATTGTTTGACTATATGCAGGTACCCAGAATGACAAATACACAGGGTTGTTTCCCATTCTCTCAGGAAGCCTTAACAATTTGATGGGAATTATTGCCAAATTCAGACTAAAATTGAAGAAAGTGGAGAAAACCACCAGACCATTCAGGCATGATCTAAATCAAATCCTTTATGACTACACAGTGGAAGTGAGAAATAGATTTAAGGGACTAGATCTGATAGACAGAGTGCTTGATGAACTATGGATGGAGGTTTGTGACATTGTACAGAAGACAGGAATCAAGACCATCCCCAAGAAAAAGAAATGCAAAAAAGCAAAATGGCTGTCTGGGGAGACCATACAAATAGCTGTGAAAAGACGGAAAGCGAAAAGCAAAGGAGAAAAGGAAAGATATATCCATTTGAATGCAGAGTTACAAAGAATAGCAAGGACAGATAAGAAAGCCTTTCTCAGCGATCAATGCAAAGAAATAGAGGGAAACAATAGCATAGGAAAGACTAGAGATCTCTCTAAGAAAATTAGAGGTACCAAGGGAACATTTCATGCAAAGATGGGCTCAATAAAGGACAGAAATGGTATGGACCTAACAGAAGCAGAAGATACTAAGAAGAGGTGGCAAGAATACACAGAAGAACTGTACAAAAAAGATCTTCACGACTCAGATAATCATGATGGTGTGATCACTCACCTAGAGCCAGACATCCTGGAATGTGAAGTCAAGTGGGCATTAGAAAGCATCACAATGAACAAAGCTAGTGTAGGTGATGGAATTCCAGTTGAGCTATTTCAAATCCTGAAAGATGATACTGTGAAAGTGCTGCACTCAATATGCCAGCAATTCTGGAAAATTCAGCAGTGGCCACAGGACTGGAAAAGGTCCGTTTTCATTCCAATCCCTAAGAAAGGCAATGCCAAAGAATGCTCAAACTACCGCACAATTGCACTCATCTCACATGCTAGTAAAGTAATGCTTAAGATTCTCCAAGCTAGGCTTCAGCAATACGTGAACTGTGAACTTCCAGATATTCAAGCTGGTTTTAGGAAAGACAGAGGAACCAGAGATCAAATTGCCAACATCCAATGGATCATTGAAAAAGCAAGAGAGTTCCAGAAAAACATCTACCTCTGCTTTATTGACTATGCCAAAGCCTTTGACTGTGTGGATCACAACAAACTGTGGAAAATTCTTAAAGAGATGGGAATACCAGACCACCTGACCTGCCTCTTGAGAAACCTGTATGCAGGTCAGGAAGCAACAGTTAGAACTGGACATGGAACAACAGACTGGTTCCAAATAGGAAAAGAAGTACGTCAAGGCTGTATATTGTCACCCTGCTTATTTAACTCACATGCAGAGTACATCATGAGAAAGGCTGGGCTGGAGGAAGCACAAGCTGGAATCAAGATTGCCAGGAGAAATACCAATAACCTCAGATATGCAGATGACACCAGCCTTATGGCAGAAAGTGAAGAAGAACTAAAGAGCCTCTTGATGAAAGTGAAAGAGGAGAGTGAAAAAGTTGGCTTAAAGCTCAACATTCAGAAAACTAAGATCATGGCATCTGGTCCCATCACCTCATGGCAAATAGATGGGGAAACAGTGTCAGACTTTATTTTTGAGGGCTCCAAAATCACTGCAGATGGTGACTGGAGCCATGCCATGAAATTAAAAGACGCTTACTCCTTGGAAGGAAAGTTATGAATAACCTAGACAGCATATTAAAAAGCAGAGACATTACTTTGCCAACAAACGTCCACCTAGTCAAGGCTATGGTTTTTCCAGTGGTCATGTATGGATGTGAGAGTTGAACTATAAAGAAAGTTGAGAACCGAAAAATTGATGCTTTTGAACTGTGGTGTTGGAGAAGACTCTTTAGAGTCCCCTGGACTGCAAGGAGATCCAACCAGTCCATCCTAAATTAGATCAGTCTTGGGTGTTCATTGGAAGGACTGATGTTGAAGCTGAAACTCCAATACTTTGGCCACCTGATGTGAAGAGCTGACTCACTTGAAAAGACCCTGATGCTGGGAAAGATTGAGAGCAGGTGGAGAGGGGGACGACAGAGGATGAGATGGTTGGATGGCATCACCGACTTGATGGACATGGGTTTGGGTGGACTCCGGGAGTTGGTGACGGCCAGGGAGGCCTGATGTGCTGTGGTTCATGGGGTCACAAAAAGTTGGACACGACTGAACGACTGAACTGAACTGAACTGAAGGGTAGAAATAAACACATCAGTGCACATTAGCATGGATCAAATAAACAAGCTAAAAGACAATATAATTTCAACTAAAATGAACTAGTTTCTATATGTCCCTTGTATGGAATAGAATTGACCTCCGGTGAGGGCCCATTGAGCGAAAGAGACCTCCTGGTCAATGTAGCATTTTGCTAGTCTTCAATGATTATTTGTAGGTAGGAACAGATTTCTTTGGCCCAAGTCTTTTCTGGGGTCAAATGATTACAGAAAATGATCAGTGGGAAGCAAAGTATGCTTGAGTCAAATGATGGTTATTTCTCGGTTAAGGGTATAGATTAAATTTGGGTCTGACAGTTCAGGTGGGCATGTAGATTAATGGATGGCCATTCTGAGAGTGGAAGTGAATCAGGGTTTGTTCTGAGAGACTGATGTGGATTTTGGCCACTAGGTAATGACTCCTGGACCCTCATGTAATCCAAATGTTCTGGAACCAGCCAAGGATGTCATAAATTAATCCACTTCATGAAAACAGCCACTGAAGGACTCCTGGTTTCTTGAGGCCAAGATCTCTCCTTAAGGTTGCACGTCAGGCTAAAGTCAAACTAGTTCCTACTGAGCCCAGGGAAATGGCTCACTCAGCGTGAAAAAAGTACAACCCAGCAGGCTTCCTGCCTTCAAGTGTTTTTCTCTGACTAAAGCAACATGAAATGGAAAGGGAATAGCAACCAAAAATAAATAGTTCAAGCAAATGTCTTTTGCAGATAAATTACCTGGAGAGCCAGGCTGATTTTCATGGCTACTCTCCTCTCAACCCTGTTATTTCTTGTCTTCACCCAAACCTATGGGATAGGGATCTATCTTGCAGAGTTCATGCTTTGTTTATCATCCATTCGTCTGAACAATTTCATGAGAAAGTCTAAATCCTTGAGGGGATTTTTCCCTGCTTGTTTTTATGGACTTTGGCCTTGCAGTATTTTAAAAGTCATTTTTTGTTTCCAAACACCACTGCCACTGACTTCCACTCCCTTCTGCTTTTTCCCACTTCCTCTTCCCGTGAGCAGTTTTTTGTTTTTTGTTTTTTTTTCGTTTTGTGCTTGAGGAATTAAGTTCTGACTCTCTCACCTCTTTACTCCAGTTAGCTTCCCCCTGCTGGTCCCAACTGCTAATCGGACCATTTCTCTGCACTAAATTACAGAATTATCCTGAAGCAATAAAACTTCAACGTGAATGTTTCTGTGCAGTTCAAAGTATTTTAGGCACTAGGTGAATGCCTAGTGAGAGTTCATCCCAAAATGTACACAGCAGTATTCTTTGGGGTTTAATTTAAGCTATGAAAGCAAAAGATAAAGAAGTATTACTTCACCAACATGTGTTCCCCTCCTTTGCTTAGTGTTTATCGTTGCTTCAAGGTCATTCTCAGACACTGGCAGCATCAGATGTATTCTACAGCCTCCTCTATTAACAAACAGCCCTTATGAGTCCCTCTCCTTAGCTTTGCAGGGTCCCTCTTTAACCTTCTGTGAGTGAAAAACACTAGACAGTCTTGTTTCCTCTTTCCACTGTCTCTCAGATTTGCTCCTGAACCTCTGCTGAATTCTATTTGAATAATTCATCCAACTCAATTTTTACTGAGTGACTAATGTGCTAATTAAAAGAGGAGTCATCTTAAGGTTGGATTGGGTGCTCATTACTAAACATAACTATAAAATATTCATATTATATTTGAGATTTGGGGGGGAATGTGGAAAGGACAGACATATATAAGCATGTTAATACCTTTTCAGAAATCATGAGCTGAATCACCGTTTTTCTGATTCTGGGAGTGTTGATGTTATAAATCCTTGGGCTCTGCCATTTCTTACTGGGTAAAAATGCATTTAGGTAATGGATGAAACAATTTAAAACAAAAGGATCCAAAAACTGCACCTCTGCCTGAATCGCTCAAGTGTCTAAAGAGCAAGTGGATCCAGTAAACAAGGCTATCCTGATTCCAGGAAGATCTCTTCATTTTTTAAGCCATGTCTTGAATATATCAACACATCTTTGCATTTTATTGTGCCTTGATATGTATCTAGCCATACGAAATCACAGAAATAAGGCCACTCCTGTTTGACAAGGAAATCAGATTATAGTGACAATTGTTTAAGGTACTATGAGACACTATACAGGCAAATGGTCTTTTGACCAGAGAATGTTCCATAAAAGTCATAGTCTAAAAGCTCTGCAAAGCATATTTGAAATCTTTAGTAACTGACGTTCCAATACCCTGACTTCTCAGATAGTTTTGATTAAACTTCATATCTTAAAGTATAGTAAAACCTTGATTAATGGAAACGCTTGAAGAATGGGATGTTCTGGTTAATTTAATTCTGTGATGAAACAGACACCTCTTTCTATTTCAGTTTTTATAACTGAAAATCTTTCTCAAATACAGTATTCCTCTTTCCTTAATACCATAGGGATCAGATATGCATTTTCCTTTGATCACTGAAAATTATGGTATTATCATTGTGAACACCTTGGATCATCATAAATTCCAATACACAAAATTAACTCTGTAATACATATGTTGCAAGTTATAGATTTCATAATGTCTCTACAAGATTATTAATCTGGCTTTTCACCTATTTTTCTTTGTGCATGCTCAGTTGCTTCAGTCGTGTCTGACTCTTTGCAACCTGATGGACTGCAGCCCATCAGACTCCTCTGTCCATGGGATTCTTCAGGCAAGAATACTGGGGATGGGTTGCCATGCTCTCCTCCAGGGGATCTTCCTGACCCAGGGATCGAACCTACATCTGCTTGCATGTCCTCATTGCAGGTAGATTCTTTACTCACTGAGCCACCTGGGAAGCCCATTTTTCCTTAAAGCGTATTTCATATAAATAATTTGATTGGATTATCCACTTGATCAAGATTTACTGTGTAATATTCTCATAAATTAGTAATGGACTCATTCTCTCCTGATAAGCCAGTCCTTGGGAGCCGATTACCACTTAAGGAGGCACACAGGATGCCTTGAACACTGTAGCTATTTGGCATTACATGGAGATACAATCTAAGTGTTTTAAAATTATGGGAATAACCATATTAATATGCAGATAGAGCCTCTGCAAAGTGGCTATAACATGGTTAAATATTCAAATATCTCATGGCTGTAATTGAGAGTAAGGGGTAGAAGGGTATTGTTCCATAATACCTTAGTACCTCATGGGAAATATCAAAACATCTAGGATTTTTTGCAAAAGGCTTTTTTATTCTTTTGGAAGATTCGTATTAACCTGTAAGATGCTTTTCTCTGCCACAAAGCTAGAAAGTGAAAGTTTCAGTCCCTCAGTCATATTCAACTCTTTGCGACCCCATGGACTGTAGCTCGCCAGCATCCTCTGTCCTTGGGATTCTCCAGGCAAAAATACTGGAGTGGGTAGAGATTCCTTTCTCCAGTAGATCTTTCCAACCCAGGGATTGGATCCAGGCCTGCTGAATTACAGGCAGATTCTTTACCATCTGAGCCACCACGGAACCCCATGCCACAAACCCAGAGTGCTCTATAACTCTTCCCACCAAGATTGGAAATTAGAGAAATACCCTCATATAGTGCTGAACTAAATTAGACAAGTAATAGTCAACTTAAGATGCTTAGATTTGAAGGAAGAGATTTTTACAGGCGAGGCAAACTTCCTTGGAAACAAAAAGAATAAATAAATAAATATCTGAACTCAGTATAAACTTGGAGGAATTCCAAACAGAGAAACTGAGATTTTTAATGTGAATATTATTAAAAAGTTCTGCTAATTGTAAGAAAGGAAGAATGTAGAGTCCTAAAGAATAGCGCGGAGAGATAAGAAAGGCTTCCTCAGTGAACAATGCAAAGAAATAGAGGAAAACAATAGAACGGGAAAGACTAGAGATCTCTTCAAGAAAATTAGAGCTACTGAGGAAACATTTCATGCAAAGATGGGGATAATAAAGGACATAAATGGTATGGACCTAATAGAAGCAGAAGATATTAAGAAGAGGTGGCAAGAATACATGGAAGAACAATACAAAAATGATCTTCGTGACCTAGATAACCAACATCCTGTGATCACTCACCTACAGCCAGAAGTCAAGTGGGCTTTAGGAAGCATCATTATGAACAAAGCTAGTGGAGGTGATGGAATTCCAGTTGAGCTATTTTATATCCTAAAAGATGATGCTGTGAAAGTGCTGCACTCAATATGCCAGCAAATTTGGAAAACTCAGCAATGGCCACAGGACTGGAAAAGGCTAGTTTTTATTCCAATTGCAAAGAAAGGCAATGCCAAAGAATGTTTAAACTACCACACAATTGCACTCATCTCACACGCTAGCAAAGTAATGCTCTCAAAGTTCTCCAAGTTAGGCTTCAACAGTATGTGAACCATGATCTTCCAGACGTTCAAGCTGGTTTTAGAAAAGGCAGAGGAACCAGAGATCAAATTGCCAACATCCACTGGATCATAGAAAAAGCAAGAGTTCCATAAAAACATCTACTTCTGCTTTATTGACTATGCCAAAGTCGTTGACTGTGTGGAACACAACAAACTGTGGAAAATTGTTAAAGAGATGGGAATACCAGACCACCTGACCTGCCTCCTAAGAAATCTGTATGCAGGCCAAGAAGCAACAGTTAGAGCAGGACATGGAACAACAGACTGGTTCCAAATTGTGAAAGGAGTACATCAAGACTTTATATTGTCACTCTGCTTATTTAACTTCTATGCAGAGTACATCATGCATAATGCCGGGCTGGATGAAGCACAGGCTGGAATCTAGATTGCCAGGAGAAATATCAATAACCTCAGATATGCAGATGACACCACCCTTACGGCAGAAAGTGAAGAACAACTAAAGAGCCTCCTGATGAAAGTGAAAGACGAGAGTGAAAAAGTTGGCTTAAAACTCAACATTAAAAAAATTAAGATCATGGCATCCCGTCCCATCACTTCATGGTAAATAGATGGGGAAACAATGGAAACAGTGACAGACAGTCCCATCACTTCATGGCAAATAGATGGGGAAACAATGGAAACTGTGACAGACTTTATTTTTGGGAGGATAAGGGGACAACAGAGGATGAGATGGTTGGATGGCATCGCCAACTCAATGGACATGAGTTTGAGCAAGCTCTGGGAGTTGGTGATGGACAGTGAAGCCTGGCGTGCTACAGTCTATGAGGTTGCAAAGAGTCAGATATGACTGAGCGACTGAACTGAACTGAAGAACTATAAAAAGTGAAATCGTAAAAATAGAAGAGATTAAGTGATACAGAACAGGGAAATATAGCACCACAAAACCATGACAGTGAGAATAAAGTGAAGCTCTGAAAGCAGATTCGTCACCCTTGGTCACAACTGCTTAAGTCGATTCTACTGATCCCCTTGTGATGATCCTCTGGAAGGTCATATGGTGGAGTGAGAGGGCTAAGGCTTAGGTTCTGGTCTAAGTTTAGGCCCTTTCTAAGCAGTAGATGTTCAGCAAGTTATTTAACCCCAGTTTCCCATAATGCCCTTAATAAAGTTACCTTTTTTATTGAATGGAAGATTCTTTAAATTCTATAATGCCTTACAAGGTCACTTTTTTCTTTATATTGTTGTTTCAGGATGAACTAAGAGATGTACCATGCAATCCTGTATGAAGCAGTCAAAGTCTATTACCCATGGGACCGCTGCCACTGCTGCTATAATTATGGCTAAAGATGTAAACAAAGTACACAATGACAATGGAGGAGAACATGGCTTTCTCTGCCTGGAAGAGAAAGGAATGCTTCACATAAGAGGTAACTTTCAAGCTGGGTCTTGAGAAATGAATAGGAGTCGCTTAGCCATGTCCAACTCTTTGTGACCTCATGGACTATAGTCTGCCAGACTCCTCTGGACATCACTGAATGGCTAACAGTCTCACTTTTAGGTCATTCACTAGGAGACTTATTTATGTACTGGAATTGTTACTATCCAGGCACGAATACTGGAGTGTGTTGCTATGCTCTCCTCCAAGGGAGCTTCCCAACCCAGGGAGCGAACCCAGGTCTCCCACATGGCAGGTGGATTCTTTACCATCTGAACCACCAGGGAAGTCCAGATCGAAAAAATATAGAGATTGTTTCAGGGAATGGGAAGGAAGGGGGAGTATATGTAAACAGACACGCACACACACATGTACACACATATATAAGTTTAAAAAGAATAAGGAGCAGGGTCAGAAGAGATATTATTTTAGGGACTTGCACACAGGGATGCACAAAAATTTTACAAGGAAGCTTCAGCTCAGTTGCTCAGTCGGGTCCGACTCTTTGTGACCCCATGGACTGCAGCATGCCACACTTCCCTGTCCATCACCAACTCCGGGAGTTTACTCAAACTCATGTCCATCGAGTCAGCGATGTCATCCAACCATCTCAACCTTTGTCATCCCCTTCTCCTTCCACCTTCGATCTTTTCCAGCATCAGGGTCTTTTCAAATGAGTCAGTTGTTCGCATCAGGTGGACAAAGTAATGGAGCTTCAGCTTCAGCATCATTCCTTCCAATGAACATTCAGGACTGATTTCCGTTAGAATGGATGGACTGGATCTCCTTGCAGTCCAAGGGACTCTCAAGAGTCTTCTCCAACACCACAGTTCAAAAGTATTGATTCTTGGGCACTCAGCTTTCTTTATAGTCCAACTCTCACATCCATACATGACTACTGGAAAAACTATAGCCTTGACTAGATGAACTTTTGTTGGCAAAGTAATGTCTCTGCTTTTAAATATGCTGTCTAGGTTTGTCATAACTTTCCTGCCAAGGAGTAAGTGTCTTTTAATTTCATGGCTGCACTCACCATCTGTGGTGTCTGGAGCCCAAAAAAATAAAGTCTGTCACTGTTTCCATTGTTTCCCCATCTGTTTGCCATGATCTTTGTTTTCTGAATGTTGAGTTTTAGGCCAACTTTTTCACTCTCCTCTTTCACTTTTATCAAGAGGCTCTTTAGTTCTTCTTCGCTTTCTGCCATAAGGGTGGCGTCATCTGCATATCTGAGGTTGTTATTTCTCCTGGTAATCTTGATTCCAGCGTGTGCTTCATCCAGCCCGGCATTCCGCATGATGTAATGTCTGGTTCTAACTGTTGCTTCTTGACCTGCATACAGATTTCTCAGGAGGCAGGTCAGGTGGTCTGGTATTCCCATCTCTTTAACAATTTTCCACAGTTTGTTGTGTTCCACACAGTCAACGGCTTTAGTATAGTCAATAAAGCAGAAGTAGATGTTTTTCTGGAACTCTCTTGCTTTTTCTATGATCCAGTGGATGTTGGCAATTTGATCTCTGGTTCCTCTGCCTTTTCTAAATCCAGCTTGAACATCTGGAAGTTCACAGTTCACATGCTGTTGAAGCCTGGCTTGGAGAACTTTGAGAGCATTACTTTGCTGGCGAATCAGATGAGTGCAACTATGTGGTAGTTTGAACATTCTTTGGCATTGCCTTTCTTTGGGGTTGGAATGAAAACTAACCTTTTCCAGTCAAAGAAGCTTAACAGAAATTATTTCATTTGATTTGCTTAGCAGATTTGATAAAGTAGGTTAGCAGTTTTTACAAATGGCAGAATTCTGTCTCTGAAAAAAATTTCCCAAGGACAAAATATTGAATAAATAATTATCTGATGTATAATCCCAGCCATATAAAGGTTGGTGCGTATCAGGGACTAGTTTGCTTGGACTTGCAGAAACAGAGTTGTTTAGATCTAGAGCCAAGTGAGAGTTCTCTCCTGAGTAGTAAGTTAAGATTAAAGTCAAGGATGTGTCCTAGTTCAGTTGAGAACACTGAGGGCATATGAAACAAGAGAGCCCTAAAGAGCACCAACTCTTGATGGGTGAAAGGTTAGTTCAATATCAGGTCCTTAACACCAAGAGTTTAAAGCTCAGTGAAACTGGATTATAAACAAAATCACTGGGGGGTTAGGCAAACAGGAGCCCTGGGTATTAACATCAAACACAGGCCAGTATCCACAGGACTTGCTTTTGTGGGCTGGCACGTACATGGTATACAAAATAGCCAGGCTCATTAAGAGTTCCAAGGAAGAAACTGAAATACTTAATAGGAGCCTAACAATTCCAATGAATACATAAGTCTCCTAGTGAATGACTTAAAAGTGAAAGTGTTAGCCATTCAGTGGTGTCCAACTCTTTTCAATCCCATGGCCATAGCCCATCAGGCTCCTCTGTCTATGGGGTTATCCCAGCAAGAATACTGGAGTGGGTTGCTATTCGCTTCTCCAGGGGATATTCCTGACCCAGGGATTGAACCCAGGTCTCCTGCATTGCAGGCTGATTCTTTACCATCTGAGCCACCAGGGAAGCCCATGAATGACTTAATAAACTCCAAATTTTAAGAATCATCTAGAACGTTTCAAAGGAGTTTTAATTATCATCCAATTCAGCCCTGACATTTTACAAATGAGAAAGGCCGTTGGTCAAGAAGTCATGTAACAGGAAACCTACAAGAGAACTCCGGGCCTCCAGTTTCCAATCGTGCTCCTATAGAGCATTGGATTAGGAATCATGGATTACAGGATTTTTTTCTGCCTAGATTCTGCCAGGGTGCTCTATTTGCAAAGACATTCTCTCCCTTTCCCATTGTTACTCCTATATTTCTAAGAAATACAGGAAGGTGAGGATCAAAATGAAGATGCAGAAACTCTAGCAAATGGAAAGAGCAAGAGACTTGGTTAGAAGCATTTAGGAATGGTCATGATCATTTCCTATCTAGGTCCATGCTACTTACCTCAATACTACACATTCTTTCCTCAGATGACCACAGTTGCTAAAATTGCTAAAATTTTCAGTTTAGCAACTAAAATTCTAAACCTTGACTTCCTATGTGCCCTGGCCAAAGGCATTGTTAAATAATGCTCTTTATCAGCCTAACTGATAAAACTACTATGAATATCTTCACTAATTAAGGATGAAGAAATTTATTTTATACAATAATTCATTTATAAGATGTGGGATTGTCTCAGTTTTCTTTCTGATAGTACTTCTGTTGGTATTTTAAGAAGACCAGAGCAGATTTAAAGTGTATTTGAAGAATGAGGTGTGCAAATATGAAGTGTAAATAAAAATGTATTTTAACATCTATATTAAATTCAATGAAGAAAAATTGCTATTTGGAATAAAGAGAGAGATATATCAATTAAACATAAGAAAGCTACCAGTTATGTAGAAAGAACTTAATAAAGCTAGTGAAGGGGACTCAAAAAAAAAATGGCATTTTACAGATACTGCAGTGAGAAAAGAAGTAGCAGAGAGAAAATAGGTCCACTAATAAATGAGGAGCATGAAATTAATGATGAGTCTAAAATGGTAGAGATAATGAACTCATTTGTAAAATCGGTCCTTAACAAGAAAAATGAAGATAGGAAGTTTGAACAATTAAGAAGTAATGAAAACCTTGCAAAAATAGCTGTTGACAAAGAAACAGGAAAGAAAAGGCCAATTCTATTTTGGGCTGGATCAAAGAATTATCTCATGGCAGTGAGGGAAGAGGGCTTTTATTATGTCATTGATGACGTACCTAAAATCCTATTATAAGTTTGTGGCCATATTGGTCAATTTCATTCTCACATTGAAGAAAGACGTAAAGAGACAAGAACTTATGGAGTTACCACTCGTCAGGCTTGTGCTCAAGTAGAAGAAACTAGATACACCATCTCTAAAAGGATGATAAGTGAAAGGCTGTTTTGGTGTTGTTTCTACCCTCCAAGAAGTATGGGTAGATATGGTGCACTTGTAAACAGCTGAAAATATATTTTGCATATATAAAATGTACTATTGTTTTCTCTTGAATTAAAGTGGTGGAAGTTGAAGAAATGTTAATCAACAATCTTAAATAGGGCAGCAGAAAGCAAGGTAGGATGATATCATTATAAATCACCTTGTCTGCCCAGTGAATATCTGCTTTCTACTTATTGTGGGTAATGTAGAAGCTATACGACTATAAAAAATACACAAATAAATACTTCGATATTAAGAAATACTCAATACTTGCAGCATCAAAGCTTAACTGCCTCCTTCTGATCCTCCTTACAGATTCAATCAGGTGCTAGTTATGTTTAAAAAAAAAGATTGCACTACTTTCTCCATCTCTTTATCAAACTTTACACATGTGGCTGAAGTGGCCCAATAAAAGAACAACAGAAGGAGTGCAGGATCTGATGGAGCCAGGACACAATATATAGAATGGCCCTTCTCCTTCCTGCCACCAAAAAATTTTGAACCACTGCTTTCATTCAATGGAAAAACACAGAAGATGGCATCATCAAGGTCAACAGAAACAAAATATATGCTATATAGAAATTAAATGCATTAGCAACTTTTAATTGATTGACTCAACAAGTATTTATTGAGCATATAATATATACAAAGGAAGACCTGCAAAGGGGTGGATGGGATTTGAACTAAGATATGACTGACAAAGTGAGACCCAGGTGGTGCTAGTGGTAAAGAACCCACCTGCCAATGCAGGAGACATAGAGATGTGGTTCAATCCCTGGGCTGGGAAGATCCCCTGGAGGAGGGCATGGCAACCCACTTCAGTATTCTTGCCTGGAGACTCTCATGGACAGAGGAGCCTGGCAGTTGATAGTCCACAGGGTTGCGAAGAGTCGGACATGACTGAAGCAACTTAGCACATGACTGACAAGAATTTAGCCTTTCTGAAATCTGGGGAAAGGACTTTCTAGGCAGAGGAAACAGCAAGCAGGAACAGCAAAGCCTTTAAGACAGGGATGAATACGGTGAGTCTGAGGACTTTTAAGAAGGACAGTGCAGTTGGAACATCTTAAGAGAGGGGCAAGCTCCAAGGTTATGTGAGAAGCAGGCAGGCACCCTGTTAAGCAGAACCTTATCTGGTGCTGTGCTGTGCTTACTCACTCAGTCGTGTCTGACTTTGCGACCCCATGGACTGTAGCCTGCCAGGCTCCTCTGTCCATGAGGATTCTCCAGGCAAGAATACTGGAGTGGGCTGCCATACCCTCCTTCAGGGGATCTTCCCAACCCAGGGATTGAAACCTGGTCTCCCGCATTGCAGGAGGATTCTTTACTGTCTGAGTCACCAGGGAAGCCCAAGAATACTGGGATGGGTAACCTATTCCTTCTCCAGGGGATCTTCCTGACCCAGGAATAAAACTGGGGTCTCCTGCAATGCAGGTGGATTCTTTACCAGCTGAGCTACCCAAGAAGCCCAGGAGAACCTTAGACACCAAGACTAAAAATTTGGATGATAGGCTGAACTTGGTGGAAGCTACTGGAGTGTTTTAAAGTGGATCACAATGATGTTATCTACTGTTTTTATCTCATTCTAGTAAATAAGGATGGTTGTCTTGTAATTTGAGGGTAAAAAATGAATATGATATCCTAGATTATTAATAGAATCGAAACACATACCAAAAATTAACAACTTCAGTTCCAAAATTAGGAATTATTGCATGTTAGAGAAACCCAAATCCTCTGAGCATGCCATTTCATCAAAGTGGTTGAAAGAAGCTGTTGATAGGGACATGGGTTTATTAATACAAAGTTCAGGCTCTTTCCTGGAGTGGTAAATAAGCAACCAGGAGCAGGTGAATGCATGGATGGATTTCAAACGAAAAGAGCAGACAGAATCCGCATGTCAATTCAGGAGACATAAGAGACCTGGGTCCCATCCCTGAGTCAGAAAGATTCCCTGGAGGAGGACACGGCAAGCCACTCCAGTATTCTTGCCTGGAAAACCCCATTGTCAGAGGAGCCTGGTGGGCTACAGTCCCTGGAGTCACAAAGAGTTGGACATGACTGAGTATCTAATATAACATTAATCATCCTCCAAAAAGAACTGATATACACACACACACAAATACATATATTTGTATTTCCATTCCCAATCACCAGAATTCTTCATCTGTAAAAAAGCCTAACAGAAAAATAAATGTTTGGCTACTCTAAGTAATTCTCAGGGTAATTCTTACATACAATCTGAGAAGAATCAGTGTTCTGAGAAAGTAAAAGGAGGCCTGGAGTGACAAAGTGAGAAAAGACGTTTGACTTCTATTGAGGGTGGATTTCAGACCAGATTCACCAGTGTCAAAGTTATCTTTTCAGGACTATCTTACCAGAGATCCCTGAGGAATCATGAGGAACATAACACCATCAGGCAAAAGAGATAGGAACACAGTGAGAATCGAACTGGCTGAACTGCTAAAACTGGGCATGTAGAAAAAAATTACTAATGAAAGAGGTTAAAGAGAGAATTGGAAACAGAGAAGGGTCGGGCAGTTTAAAATGGGAGAATTACAGAGACACTAAAGGAGAGAGGAGAGAACGAGGAAGAAAGAAAAGGGGCAGGGAACAGAGGGGGAAAAAGTACCGAATATCCTTTCCAGGGTAGAAGAGAAAACACACCTCTTTGGGTTCTGCTGTTCTTGACTTCAGCTTCAGAAGAAACATTCCAAGACCAATACGTGTTTCTGCAGACTGTGTTAAACGGATGTTGCCACATGTATTCAAAATGGTCTGACTACAAAGCCACCACACTCTCAAAGGAAAGGAGTGTTTAGTGCTCACACAGATTTTGCTCTTTTAAGAAACAGTAATCAGTCTGTGTATGTAATTTGGAGAGTAGTGTAAATTTGGATAGGGCTTGTTTATAATTGGGCACTAATGTGGGAGTATTGTGCTAATGAAAGAGTCAAGAGGGAGGCAGAGGCTGCTCTTTAATAGATAGTTTGTAATAGTAGTAATTGTATACCCAGCAATTTTGCTTAACAATTGCTCCATACGCTGGTTTGTGAAGGCCTGTTACATTTTTCTATGGTATCTTTTTAATCATGGTGCATAGTGGTGAACTGGCCTAGGTTTTAGATGGGGGATGGATTCATGAAGTAGTTACTTCTTTTTATGGGCAGGATGTCTCAGGAAAACAGGTGCCCTAGGTGATGCCAAATGTCACTACGCAGCACAGTAATGGTAGAGGGTAATTGCCTCTCTAAATGAGAGGCCGTGGGGAGATGGTAACCCTGGGGGTTGCATTATTAAGGCAGCTTCTGCACACTTGGGAATCATTGTTTCTTACTCTGTGCCTTGCCCTGGGCCAGGAGTCTGGAGCCTTGATCTTGAAGAAAATTGAATGAGATGAAAGTTGGGATTCAGTAAAGGTAGGCAGTGCAGCATAAAGGAAAAAAAGTGCAGAACTAAGGTTATAAATACTCATGTTGGAATTCCAGCTCTGCTATTGACTAGCTGTTACTTCATGTGAATAATTTAAACTTTCTGAGCTTTAGCAATAAGAATAATCAAATCTAGTGTTTAAGGTTAAATAAACTACTATGTAAAGTGCTCAGTTACAGGGCCTACCTCATAGAACCAAGGTATTGTTGTTATTTTTACTATCAGCATTTCAGAAGAACATTTTAAATGTTTTCGCTTAAAAATCAGGAGGTATACTTACAAAGGTATAAGAATCTAAAAAACATGAAGTTGAATGAAAAAAGTATGTTGCCAATGATAGAATGTATATAGAGATTTTACATGATAGAATGTCTACAGAGATTTTCAAAGCCTAAAATATTACTATGTACTGTTGACCCTAACATGGATTTGAACTGCATGGGTCCACTTACATGTGTATTTTTCCAGTAGTAAATACCACAGCACTATAAATCTTTGGTTGATTGAACACATGGATGGCCCACCAAATGTAAAGTTATAGGAAGATTTCTGATTGCTGGGAAGAGAGGAGAGTAGGGGGCCATTCCTAACTCCATATTGTTCAGTGGTCACCCGTACAGGTTTGTTTCACTATTCAAATGTAGAGTGTTCCTAGGAAAACTTTTTCAAGCTGAAATGGCATAAAACAAGGAAACAATTACCTCAGGACACATCTTGCTAAGGAATACACAGACTAAATGAAGATGAAGACAGATGCTCACAGACACAGTTCAAAGCTATGGCAGCTTGATGCTGGGATACTGAGTATAGATCCCAGGGAAGGAGCTTGGCAGCATCATTCTGCCTGAGTGAATGAAAGTCGCTCAGTCTTTCGCTCACTCTTTCAGACTCTTTGTGACCCCATGGACTATACAGTCCATGGAATTCTCCAGGCCAGAATACTGGAGTGGGTAGCATTTCCCTTCTCGAGGGGATCTTCCCAAACCAGGGATCGAACCCAGGTCTCCCGCATTGCAGGTGGATTCTTGACCAGCTGAGCCACAAGGGAAGCTCAGGGTGTGCTGCCTCTATAACGACTCACTGCAAAACCATCAGTGAACACTATATTCACATTTTATCTTTCTTTCCTAAAAGTAAAAGCCCTCTTCAACTTCATTTGATTAGCAAAAACAGATATCAAAGTAGGTCTTCTGTAAAAGCCAAGTAACGTAAACTTCTGAAAAGTGGGGGATATATGTATTTCTTAGGGATTAGAGAAATAAATGAGAATGATAAATTCCACATTCAGGATAGTGGTTTTCTCTTCAAGAAGATGAAAGAAAGGGTGGGAAGGAATGTAAATGACAGGGGAGAAGTACAGACAATGCAGCACAGCTTTAACAGGTGGCCCTAGTGGTAAAGAACCCTCCTGCCAAGGCAGGAGATATAAGAGACACAGGTTCGATCCCTGAGTCAGGAAGATCCCCTGGAAGGGAGCACAGCAGCCCATTCCAGTATTCATGCCTGGAGAATCCCATGGACAGAGAAGCTTGGTGGGCTACAGTCCATAGGGTTGCAAAGAGTCAAACATGACTGAAGCAACTTAGCAAGCACAAAATGTTTCAGTTCCTGGGTTGCGTTGTGGGAACATGGGTATGTAATTATTTATTTTATCTCTATCTCTTCATAGGTCTGGTAAGTTTTAAATTATTTAATTGTTCACTTCTGTTTATGTTTTAGGAAATATAAAGTCATTAAATACGTAGGAAAACTATCCTTGAGCATTTATATTGTTGTTGCTGTGCAGTCATTCAGTCATGTCCGACTCTGACCCCATGAACTGCAGCATGCCAGGCTTCCCTACTCTTTACCATCTCCTGGAGCTTGCTCAAACTCATGTCCATTGAGTTGGTGATGCCATCCAACCATCTTGTCCTCTGTTGTCCCCTTCTCCTCCTGCTTTCAATCTTTCCCAACATCAGGTTAAAAATACTATACAGATACTTTTGTGTACACTGTCTTACAGAAACTACAAACACAACACATTTAAGCAAACTAGTGTGGTAGAAAAAAAAATGTAGCTCTAAGTTAGAATAGGCTCAAAACTTGGCACTGGTGACTTGAGCCCTGTGATTTAGACAATGCCCTTGGCCTTGATGATTTAGTTTCTTAATCTATAAAACCAGAATAACAATACTTACTTCACAGGGCTTGTGATAATTCAATAAAATAGCACATTGACCTTATATATAGAAGGCTCTCAAGTACCTTCCCCAGAGAAAGCCACAGTGATGATGAAGCTCTGCTATCGTCTCTTCTGGGTAAATGTGAATTTCTATTTGTTTAAATATAATTTGAGGCAGCAACATAGTATTTTTTAAAATCATCAGAGCAGAGGTCCCATGTCACCTAAAAGCCTGGAAAGGGAGTTAGATGTGGGGACTGGAGAATGAGTCGGAGAGCTATTACTAACGTCATTTAGGAAGAATTCAGTTGATTAATATTTTGCTGATGAGATATCCATGTTCTATCAACAACAGAGTCAGGAGTAGAGATACACTGAATCTAAGTAAATATAACAGATAAAATGAAGTCACACGTAAAAAATACAATATCCGCTCAGCCTGGAAACAGGATTCGTTTCTTTTTCTCTGAGAAATCCTCCTATCTCAGGAGGATGCTAACAAAACAGAGACCCAAGCTCTCTTCTCCTTAAGCTATTTCCCACTTCACCTTTGTAATCCCTCTTTCTCTCTGTCCCAACCCCTCTCTCCTTACTTTTGTCTTCCCCATTCCCTCCCAGCTTGTAAGAATTCACCGGCTTTTAATTCTGGATGAAGAAGGACACTGGATAAAGAATTATCTAAACTTGAAATACTACAATTATTAGACAATCTCTATGCTAATCAAAGTATAACCCACCAAAAAAAGGGAAACAAAAGTAGGGGTACAACCATGAGTCATAAACTGGTTCATTAAAATAGGTGACCTTTAACTATGCCTCACTGGCATTTTCTCCTCACAAAATATGACCACTTATATAAGACACCATGAAATTACATACCTGTTATAGCTAGTTTTGCTCTTTGCAAATGGAGCTGCACATATTAGAAATTAGAATAATGTTTTGTATCCAAGTGCATGCTTTTTTAAAGAAACCTAAAAAGTATGTTTGAATTTGGGGGTTGAAGTATGAGGCTAAGAACAGAGAATTTACACACACCTTTTTCTTTAAACTTCTTTCATCAAGAGTTAAATGAAACTGATACATTCTTGTTGCTTTGATTTTCATATCAAACAAAAAGGTAAATAAGCTATATCCTGATGGCATTTGTAGCAACAAGAAAATCTAATCTTCTTTTCAAAAAGTAAAGTTGTTAAGCTCAAGATACTTGGTATTATGCAACATTAGTAAAGGTATAGAGAAACAGGCATTCTACACTGCTATAGGTAGGAGAATTCCCTTTAGAAAGTAATTTGACAATAGTTGTAACTAAAATTTGTAAGTATCAAATTTTAGTTGCACTTATTCTTTGATACAGTATATTCACTTCTAGGAATGAGGGCTACGAATGTACTCACTCACACAAAGGATATTAGTGACGCAATGTTTCAGTAACTAAAGAAAAGACCCAAACTATATGTCAATTAATAAGTTACTGACCAAATAAGTACATTAGTACAGCTGTAACGTGGAATACATTTCTGCAGTTAGAA
The DNA here is from genome assembly GCF_054371585.1 of Giraffa tippelskirchi. Lineage (NCBI taxonomy): Eukaryota > Metazoa > Chordata > Mammalia > Artiodactyla > Giraffidae > Giraffa > Giraffa tippelskirchi. Next base: position 31,515,236 of record NC_137286.1, on the reverse strand, counting down.
AGAATGAACTAGCTCTCAAATATACTGTATTGAATGATCACCAAGATATCTGTTTAAGTGAAACAAGGAAGATTAAGGAACAATTTATTTAAAATAATTACACACATACAAATGCACAACTATACATAGAATATTTGTTGGCAAAAAAAACTAGTTTTTAACTCTGGGAAGGCTGATTAGAACCAGGAGTAGGAAGTGTAATAACTGTTTAAAGTATAATCTTTCATATGATTTCATATTTTATCATATTATGGATTAGTTTTTTCAGTTAAAAATACTACTATTGGTATTGGGAAGGGCAATATATAAATACAATATTGATTCTATTTGCCTACCTGAATTTGAAAGAAAATAACAGAAATGGAAAACTTGGCATTAGGGTTATAGACAAACTGCCTTGCTATCATCCTACCCCTGAAATAGGTACACTAAACCATTCAATCACACACAACACTGGAGAACCATAGGTCTCCTTGCAGGAGCCTGAAAATAAAGGTCTCTGCTGTATGGATAGAGAAACTGAAATAGAAAAAGATCCCAATGGAAACTAAGCAAAATATGTTTAGTTCTTTATCCTAAGTGCTTATCAAAGAAGTCACTCTTCCTATCTACAGTAAGTTTCCTCTCATATGAACTCTCATTCATTTTTGCTGGGAATACCAAATGGTACAGCAACTTTGGAACACAGTTTGGCAGTTTCTTACAAAATGAAACATACTCTTTGTATACAATGTAGCAGTTGCACTCCTTCATTTTTACCCAAATGGATTAAAATTTTATGATTACACAAAAGTCTGCACATGGTTGTTTATCTCAGCTTTGTTAATAATTGTCCAAACTTGGAAGCAACCAAGATGTCCTTCAGTAGGTGGGTAGATAAGTAAACTGTGGTACATCCTGACAACAGAATATTATTCAGCACTAAAAAAGAAATGAGTTATCAAGCCATGAAAAGAATGGAGGAATCTTCAATGCACATTACTAAAAGTTAAAAGAAGCCAGTCTGAAAAAGTAACATATTGTATGATTCCAACTCGATGATGATCTCAACAAAACAGTACAAAGATTAGTGGTTCCCAGAGGTTAGAAGAGAGTGAGGTACGAATAAGTAGAACATAGAGGATTTTTAGGGCAGAGAAACTATTTTCTATGCTACTAAAATGATGGACACATGTTATCACATATTTGTCAAAACCCACAGATTGTATGGTCTCAAGAGTGAATTCTGGACTTTCCTGGTGGTCCAATGCAGAGGACATGGATTCAATCCTTGGTCTAGGAAGATCCCACATGCCACAGAGCAACTAAGCCCCGGTGCCACAACTACTGAGCCCGCAGGTCTAGGGCACATGCTCCCCAACAAGAGAAGCTACTGCAACGAGAAGCCTGCGCACCACAATGAACAGTAGCCCCAGCTTGCTGCAAGCAGAAAAAGACCAGGTGGAGTAACAAAGACCCAGCACAGCCAAAAATAAATAAATATATTTTTAAAAAGTGAATTCTAACGTAAACTATGGACTTTGGGTAACAGTCATTTGTCAATGTAAGCTCATCAACTGTAATAAAAGTACCATTCTGGTGGCGGATGTTGATGGTGGGGAAGGCTGTGCATGCGCGGTGGCAGGGTGTATGGGAACTCTGTACTTTTCAATCAGTTTGGCTGTGACTCTAAAACTGTCCTAAAAAATACAATTTATTAGCAATAAAAAAGCAATGTTTTCTCCATTATTATCTACCTAGCTACAGACAATATTTAAAGGTAAAATTAAGACAGCAATCTTTTATCTATTAATGTTTATGACTATTTTATGTTTCTTTTAAATCTAGTACAAAGGTAAATTTCTTAATGACCATTGAATCACTATGCTAAAAGGAACTATTCATGGTAATTCAGTAAATAATGTGTAGAAAAAGTTAAGGAAAAGTGACGAGGACAATAGAGTTTTTGTAGTGACTATTACACTTTCATATCATTGCTTCAACCTCAAGATTGCCTGAAAATTGATTGAAATCTTTCAGCAGTGAAACAGTTTTAGACTACTCATTTCTTGAATTTCTTGATTTGATAGTAAGGTTTCCTGCATGCCATCAACTTTCAAGTAAAAGGAAAAAATTGCATTCATGACATCAAAAACTATTCACCTTGCCTTAGGTTCATTTATGAAGAAAACAAACATTTTTTTAAAAAACAACTCACAATATAACCACAGAAATTAAAGTACCGAGGGCTTTGTTTTCATGAAGGATAGTATAGGGGAAGTATTACCATTTAGATCTTTGCATGAGATTGGTTTAACTTGACTAAGACTGTAAAATAAACTTTTGTATTTATTGTTTATTCCAAGGCTTTCTGACCCTGAAATAGCAGAGAAAGCTACTGACTTGGAAACATTACTGTTTACAACTCACCACCCTGAGAACCAGAGGGATTTACAAGGTTAGGATGACAGGTGTGTCATGTATTTGCATCATGTTTGAAATGTTAGTAGCATATCACACACATGGCCAGCATATTTGTTTTGCAATATTCATCTCAGTTCCTCCTGTCAAGCATAGGAAGTACCGGTAATATGACTCTCAGATATAGATGGTAAAAGAGCATTTCTTTTCTAGCTCCTCTGCTCAGTGACCATGAATCCACACCTCTAGAATGCAGTGAGACTCTAAAACCTTCAGTGATTCAGTAAGCTCAGCATACTTTTTGCTTCTTCATTTATTAAAACCAGTGGCCACATTCAGGGATGAACACAGCATAGGTCTTTTTTTTTTTTTTTTCCCGCCACCTATGTGGTAAGATGTAAAGTGTTCCATATCTTCAGCTTGTTTAACATCTCCTAAATCTCTTCACCCCTAATCATCGGTTAAGAGGAATACATTATATTTTTATAAGCTAGCACCTAAATTATTTAGGTTAGCTGGCCTGGATAATATGACTTAAGAGGGCCTTAAAAACATTGCGTATGGGTCAGGTGAATTTTTTATTGGAGAGAGAGGGAAAATTCTGGAATATAAAATGCCATTCTGCAGTATATCTGCAGTCTCAATAACAGCAAGCACGAAAGTTGTTCTCTTCCTTTTCCTATTAATAGTTAAGGAGAACAAAGAGAAGATGCTAAACATGGGTAAAGAAATCATTAAAAAAAAAAACAACACGTTTTCCTTCTGTTACAGTTTTGTTAAGTTTTGTAAGGGTCACTCGATACAATGTCATCGCAATAATCCTTCAGGTTACTGATTTTCCGAAGCGTTGTCTGAGAGTGAGAAGAGTGCTCCGATCGCTCAGAGTAGTGATATTGTACGGAAGTTCTTAAAAAACAAAGAAATTAATTATTGATAAATGCCAATAGTTAGCTGCAATTTCTCCTGATGAAAAAGCTGTCAGAGGCTCCCTTTTTTCTATGATAATCAGCCTGAACTCTTTTCTTGGCTTCCAGATACTCATAATTTTGCCCAAAATTTGTTTTCTACTGTTCTTCAATCTAAATCTTTCCTTCACATGTGCCTGCATGAGCATGCCACCGTGCTCAGAGTTTCCCTATTTCAGAACATCTTTTTCTCTACTTATCTAAAAATTTCAACAACGAGCTTAAGACCCACCTCTATAAAGCGTCTCATATCTATTAATTTAATTTTTAAATAAATTCCTATAGCATTCAATCTGATTGAATAACTCAGCTATATAATTATAGTGGTTAGCAGTGGTTCCACAAATGTGGAAACTGTTACAATTGGTGAATCTAGATAATGGGTGTGTGTGTGTGTGTGTGTGTATGTGTGTGTATGTGTTTATTGGACTATTCTTGGCACTTGCTCACAAACTGAAAATTTTTTCAAACATTTAGGGAAGAAATGTCTTATGACTGACAGCCTGTTCTCAAATGCTAGTGCCCCAATCTACCAGCTGTGTGTCCTTGCACAAGGCCTGTCTTTGACTCAGTTTCCATTGTAAAACAACTATAAAAAAAAATGTGTTTACCCCATGGGGTTGTTGTGATAATTACATGAGATAATGGCTATTAAAAGTTTATCTTAGTAATTGCAAGATAAATTTGTTATTCACAATGTGTGCAATGCAGTACAACCCAGAGGTTAAGGATACACTCGCCGCAGTCAGATCCCTAAGTTCACGTCCTGACTCCACCACTCACTGCCTATGTGTGTGCACATACGTTGGACTTTTCTGTTTTGATTCCTCTTCTCCTTTAAAAAAAATTTGATGAGGATTATAAAGGTAATATAGACAGAATTGTACACAGTATTTGGCAGGTGTGTGTGTGTGCTTAGTCGTGCCTGACCCTGCCACCTCATGGACAGTAGCCCACCAAGCTCCTCTATCCATGGAATCTTCCAGGCAAGAATATCAGGGTGGGTTGCCATTTCCTACTCCAGGAATCTTCCTGACCCAGGGACTGAACCTGTGTCTCTTGGTCTCCTGCCCTGGCAGGTGGATTCTTTACCACTGCTCCACCCGGGAAGCCCTATTTGGCAGATAAGCAAACCAAAAATTTGTCTCTTTGATCTTATAGACGTTTTGATAGTTAACATGTGAACAATTTTTACCATAACAAATTCGACATTTCTTAAAGTCAAAGATCCCTTCTTATACTTCTAAACTTGCCACATGATCAAGCAAAAGACTGAGCAGGTAACAAGTATCTAATAAATATTAGTTACCTCACAACCTGGCTGAATTCATTTCCCTTATCATAGACAGGAGACCTAGAAGGCATCCAATAATCATGTGAAAAAAGAGACGGGTTGGGGAGGAAAAACTTACTCATATTCTTAAATCAGCGCAATGAGTAACTTGCTCATAGATTATGTTCTTAAATATTTATTACAGCAAATTGAATAATTTTTAAGGAAATAATTAACACTGGGAGAAAACAAAAGGAAGAGAAAGACAGAAAAACACCCAATCTGGGGGAAGAAAGATGCCAAGGTTGTCCCTGGAGCAAGAATGGCAAGTAGTTCTAGTCCATGTGCCAACTATGATGGGAGGCAGTGGCCTGGCTTTTAGGGCTGAAAGAAATTTGGGACTCATTATGAAATGAAACAAATACTCATACTCATGAGTATTAATTAAGGTAACGTTATCTATTCTAACAGATACACTTTGAATTTTCAGTGGCTTGGTACACTTAAGTTTGTTTACTGCCACTGTAAAGTCTAAAAATGGATGTTTCTACTTAGAGGGATGAAGCTCTCTGCTCCATGAAGCTGCTGAAGGACCCAGATGAACGGAGACTCATCCACCTTCAAAATGTTTCTTCTATGGCTCCCCTGGGAATTACCTTCATTCTAGCTCATCAAAGGGGGAAAAACCATGGAGGCTCATAGATAGGTAGTTTTATTGTGGCAAGAATGAAGGTAAAGTACATCACTTTCCTATGCATTTCATTAGCTCTCGACTTTAGTCACATAGTCATACCTAAGCATAGCTAAGAGCAAAGACACCTGGAAAATTCGATCTAACTGGTCCAAGAAAGGGATCAGCTAGCCATACTTGACGCAACAGGGTGAATCAAAGATACCTGCATGAAGCAGGGAGCTCAGTTGTGAGGACACAGCGTACATAATGGCTGATGCTGAGCCACACAAAAGGACACAAAAGGATAGCACAGAACTCAAAGTAGGGGGTTTTGTGCTTTAAATATAGGGATTAAAGACTTGAGAAATCTGGAGAATCTGAGGGCGTCTGGTTTCTGAAGTTTACAGTGAAGCAGAGGGAATCTGAGAAGATTAGTGGCAGATGAGTATCCTTTGCAGGGAGAGTATCTTTAGAACTGTAAATAGTTCCAGGAGGAAGTATGAGTAACAGCAAAGCAAAAAAACAAAAACAAAAAACTTCTCAGGACTGACTTTAGGCCCAAGAGATGTAGGAAAGTAAAAACTTCAGGTTTCCTTCTAGGTTAGGAATGGAAAAGACAAAGAATAAGATTGTGTACTGGTCGAGGACACCATTTTTTGTTTGTTTCTCCTAGTTACCCACTATAGAACTCTTTACCTTGGCTGAAGGTTCATAAATCAGCCTCAAATAAAGTCTAAAACATCACTAACTCTGTAATATTGCTAACCCCTCCGTAAGATTAATGTATCTTTATAGAGGCTTACTGTTAAAAGAACCAGTTTCATCCTTTCTTGGCATGCCCAACCAGGCCAATGAAACATTATTTCCTATTCTTGAAAATTTTGGGAAAATAGCTCATGCTTCTGATTCACTTTCTCCTCCCAAAGGAAAAGACATTACTTGTCTCATTAGTAAGGGTAGAAAAAGGGCCTGCAAACACATGACCTTGGGCTTCAGGGTCTTGTTTGGGTTACTCTGTTCTTAGAATTTCCAACTTTGGGGGCATAAAATAGGGGTAGGGATAGGAAAACCTGTGGTTCTGACTGTGACTTGGTGAGTTATTTAATTCTGAGAGATATGTATAAGGAAGTTGTATATGGCCATATTTTCAACCTACCTTAGCTAATTCAATTCTACCATCAATAAAGATTGTATTTTTATATTTATTTGTCTGAATCTTGTGCATTATTTCTCAAATAATAAACACACAGGGAGAAGGTATCATTTACTGGCTATCAATTCCAACAATTACCAATATTGCTATTTCTTCTCCAAACTGTACATTGTCCTACTGCTATAAAGGCTCCAAATAATAATAAGAATAAAATAATAATAATCCAAACATCTGCAATTTTACAACTTGCCCCACATGTTCTCTGAGAAATGTATAGGGAATATGGAAAAAAGCAGAGTATTGAATATTTCATTTCTGTGAGATATAGAAGCTTGATTTCCCTACAGACCTAATTTCTTTCAAACACAGAATATTAGTGCTAGCGTTGAAGTGGCAGGGAGATATATTCAAGTTTAGAAAGCCATGGTCTACTCAGTGAACATTGCTGGGTAGTTTATCTCTTCCCTCCTCTGCATATTAAACGAGAAAGTTTTTGATGAAGTATATCTTTACTTGAATGTTCAGCCCCTAGAACACAACTTGACCCTTGACCTACTTCATTAGGGCTCTCATCATGGTTGGAATGCAAGAAACAGTAATAAAGTCACAAGGATGAATAAGATGTCTGTGCCAAATAGTCCAACTTGTTTGTGGCTAAAGACAAACAGAAATTTCACTGGTAAAACCACGTAGATGGAGAAATATGCTGCTCAGATTAACTCTACTTATTCAATCTTTTATACATTTGGTAAACACTGATCCTAGTTTACAACACAAGGGTTAACTGACCTTCCTTAAAGTAATCTATGGAGGAAAAGAAAATCCTCCCCAATTCTGTGAACCAGCATCTCCATCAGTCAAGAATTCCTTTAATATCTTTGCTTTGCTTCTCCTCATTCACCTGTAAATGATCTCAGGCTCCTCTTCACAGGCAGAACAAACAGCACTATCGAAGAGCTTCCAGTCTGCGCTGAGAATAAACCAAGCATCAATAAAGCAGATACTGAAATTCTAACTAGATGCAAAATTCAGAGCGTGTCTATTTCATTTAAAATTTCCTTCAAGGTGGTCACTGTATTCCAGTTTGACCTAAAAGAGAAACATGTTTGTGTGTATGTGTGTATGTGTGTGTGTTGGCGATGGTAGGGGTCTTTCCACAAGGAATGCAGTCCTCTACTCTCCAAACAGAGGAGGGGAGGGAAAGTCTCCTGTTCCCAAAGTCTCCTGTTCTTTGTGAGTATCCACACTCATTGCAAAGATTCTAAAGAAACCCTTTTATGCTTCTTTGGCTATTGCTTTTCCCAATCCTTCAGAATTTATTTCAAAAATAATTAAACCTAATTAAAACCATCTACTTTACTGCCAGAGTGGCCCTTCAACGCCCGGGAAAGACAGAGATTGCTCAGAGAGAGGCTGGGAAACAGGAGGAAACACAGAGCTCTGCAGCATTTCATATGCGAGAAAATAAGCAGGAAGAGAGGTTAATGTTATTGAAAAAAGACAGAGAGTGAAGACAGGTGTTGGGACCGGAGGCAAGATTTGAGACTGTGGGAGATGATGTGCCTGGGATGAGGGTGTGGGTTCGTCTCGGAAGATTCAGCTAGCAGCCCTGACCTATTTGCTCCACAGGAGTGACCGCATTATTACTTGCAGTTTAGTGTGTCAGCCTCCATGCTTACTGGACCCTGGATGCTGAAGGGTACAAGCTCCGTGGCAAACCTGGCTTGCTTAGATTGGTGGTTTAATTTTCCTGCTTCTCTCTAGAGAGTCTGTTTCTATACTGTAGCATATTTACTATGAATATTAAGTGATAAAACTAGCTGTATTTGAGAAAAGAGTCATACCCACTGAAGACTTCATGTTAATTAGCTGCAGATAAAGCCCACATATTTCTAGAAAACCTAATGCTTTATGTTCCAAATCTATGAGCTGTTAGGTTTCTGTTTCCCCATCACCGCAGAGCCACAGGGTGAAGATGTTTCCCTGTTAATGTGTGTAATAATATTCTCAAAGAGGTTCTTCATGTCTGTTTGTTCCTCGATTTAGAAACATTTAGAAATGTTCTAGCTCTAACAAGGAAATAGAAGACACAGGGCCACATGTATCATGAAACTGTATAGCGGCACTAAATTTCATTTTAATCAATAATTTTGATATTTCACCTCCTGAACAAAGCCCTGATGTCGGCTCATTAATAAAATCTTCTCTGTGATTTGTTGATGTTGCTCAGTCACTAAGTCATGTCCACCTCTTTGCAAACCCCATGGACTGCAACGTGCCAGGTTTCCCTGTCCTTCTCTATCTCCCAGAGTTTGCATAAACTCATGTCCATTGTGTCAGTGATACCTTCCAACCATCTCATCCTCTGTGATTAAGCTCAATTATGAGAGCACCAAAGATTGAAAGGAAGATAGCAAAGGATGCGATATGAGCATGTGTGTACTGGGGATACAGGCAGTACAGAAGAGACAATGGGAAGGGGTAAGACTGGAAAGGCAGAGAGAGATGCGATGTGTGTAGGAAAATACACCCCAAGAAATATTGCCTTTGAGCAACAGTAGACATAAAAATACTTAAAAAAGAATTTCACTAACAAGATTTCCCACTTCAGAACATTTGTCTCTGGAATGTAATACCCTTAATTTAGAGAAGGTAAGAGTATTATAAAAGAGGCTGCACAACTGGAAAGTAAAAACAGTAAAATCTAGGGAAAAAATAAATCAAAACTGTAAAAAACATTCTAATTTATGTGTCAGCTCTTTTAGAATTCCAGAGACACAGTTACTATTACTCCATTCACAAAAGTGTTCAGTAGAAAGTGTTCAGCAAGACCTACTTTAGAACCTCAGATCTGGATCTCTCTAGCTATCAGGTGCTAAGTTATAAAAGAGTCATTCTTAAGTTAGTCAGCTCCAAATCTGGAAACTCATACACTGTACATACTATCCTGGTGGGTAAATTTCTAAAAGTGACTAGCCCCTGTCGCTACCATCGTGACAATTTGATACATGAAGGCATACTCAAACAGTTCTCTTCACATTCATGTTGCCCATAGGCAACTGGGTCTCATTGGTGTTTGGTGGGTTAACTATGTTGTTGTTGTTCTTAGGTTGCCCTTCCCTGGTCCTGTTTTGTGATATGAAAGTAAACATAATCTAACCCGAATTGGGAAAGGAGCATCTGAAGGCTGTATATTGTCACCCTGCTTATTTAACTTACATACAGAGTACATCATGCAAAATGCCAGGCTGGATGAAGTACAAGCTGGAATCAAGATTGCCAGGAGAAATACCAATAACCTCAGATATGCAGATGACAAGACCCTTATGACAGAAAGTGAAGAAGAACTAAAGAGCCTCTTGATAAAGTGAAAGAAGAGAGTGAAAAAGTTGGGTTAAAACTCAACATTCAGAAAGCTAAGATCATGGCATCTGGTCCCATCACTTCATGGCAAATAGATGGAGAAACAAGGGAAATAGTGAGTGACTTTATTTTTTTTGGCTCCAAAATCACAACAGATGGTGACTGCAGCCATGAAATCAAAAGACGCTTGCTCCTTGGAGAAAAGTTATGACCAATCTAGACAGCATATTAGAAAGCAGAGACATTACTTTGCCAACAAATGTCCTTCTAGTCAAAGCTATGGTTTTCCAGTAGTTATGTATGCATGTGAGAACTGGACTATAAAGAAAGCTGAGTGCTGAAGAAATGATGTTTCTGAACTGTGGTGTTGCAGAAGACTCTTGAGAGTCCCTCGGACTGCAAGGAGATCCAATCAGTCCATCCAAGAGGAAATCAGTCCTGAATATTCATTGGAAAGACTGATGCTGGAGCTGAAACACCAATATTTTGGCCACCTGATGTGAAGAACTGACTCATTGGAAAGACCCTGATGCTGGGGAAGATTGAAGGCGGAAGGAGCAAGGGATGACAGAGGATGAGATGGTTGGATGGCATCATTAAAGTGATGGACATGCATTTGAGTAGGCTCCGGGAGTTGGTGATGGACAGGGAGGCCTGGTGTGCTTCAGTCCATGGGGTCGCAAAGAGTCAGACACAACTGAGCAACTGAACTGAACTGAACTGAACTGAAATGTCTACTAGGGTCTGTGAGAACAAATGAAACTGTACTACTAGAAAAACTGAATATCTACCACTTGTTGAAAAGCCAGATCCTCTCTAACATCCCTTCCCAATCTCATGGTTTCATGCGTGTCCCATCCTGGGGCTCTCTTCTCTGCCCAAAGGTTGTTAGGCAGCAACTTTCCCTTAATCTCAGCTCTGTCAGCATGCCAGTCCTTTCAACCTGGCAATAGCATCCTGTGGATCCCAGCCTTAAGAGTCCCTTTCAATCCAGTTCAGTCGCTTAGTCATGTCTGACTCTTTCGACCCCATGGACTGTAGCATGCCAGGCTTCCCTGTCCATCACCAACTCCCGGAGTTTACTCAAACTCATGTCCATTGAGTCAGTGATGCCATCCAACCATCTCATCCTCTGTCATCCCCTTCTCCTCCTGCCTTCAGTTTTTCCCAGCATCAGGGTCTTTTCAACTGAGTCAGCTCTTTGTATCAGGTGGTCCAAGTATTGAAGTTTCATTTTCAACATCAGTCCTTCCAATGAATACTCAGGACTGATCTCCTTTAGGATGGACTGGTTGGATCTCCTTGCAGTCCAAGGGACTCTCAAGAGTCTTCTGCAACACCACAGTTCAAAAGCATAGATTCTTTGGTGCTCAGTTTTCTTTAGAGTCCAACTCTCACATCCATACATGACTACTGGAAAAGCCATAGCTTGGACTATACGGATGTTTGTCAGTAATGTCTCTGCTTTTTAATATGCTGTCTAAGTTGGTCATAGCTTTTCTTCCAAGGAGCAAGCGTCTTTTAATTCCATGGCTGCAGTCACCATATGTGATATTGGGGCCCAAAAAAATAGTCTCTCTCAGTTTCCATTGTTTTCCCATCTATTTGCCATGAAGTGATGGGACCAGATGCCATGATCTTAGTTTTCTGAATGTTGAGCTTTAAGCCAACTTTTTCACTATCCTCTTTCACTTTCATCAAGAGACTCTAGGTTCTTCTTCGCTTTCTGTCATAAGGGTAGGGTCATCTACAAATCTGAGGTTATTGATATTTCTCCCAGCAATCTTGATTCCAGCTCGTGTTTCACCCAGCCTGGCATTTCACATGATGTACTCTGCATAGAAGTTAAATATTCAGGGTAACAATATACAGCCTTGACGCTCTCTTTTTCCAATTTGGAACCAGTCTGTGGTTCCATGTCTGGTTCTAACTGTTGCTTCTTGTCCTGCATACAGATCTCAGGAGGCAGGTCAGGTGGTCTGTTATTCTCATCTCTTTAAGTATTTTCTACATTTTGTTGTGATCCACGCAGTTAAAGGCTTTGGTGTAGCCAATAAAGCAGAAATAGATGTTTTTTTGGAACTCTCTTTCTTTTTCTATGATCCAACAGATATTGGCAATTTGATCTCTGGTTCCTCTGCCTTTTCTAAATCCATCTTAAACATCTGAAGTTCATGGTTCACATACTGTTGAAGCTTGAGTCGGAGAATTTTAAGCATTACTTTGCTACTATATAAGATGAGTGCAATCATGCAGTAGTTTGAACATTCTTTGACACTGCCTTTCTTTGGGATTGGAATGAAAACGGACCTTTTCTAGTCTTGTGGCCACTGCTGAGTTTTCCAAATTTGCTGGCATACTGAGTGCAGCACTTTCACAGCATCATCTTTTAGGATTTGAAATAGCTCAACTGGAATTCCATCACCTCCACTAGCTTTGTTTGTAGTGATGCTTCCTAAGGCCCGCTTGACTTCACATTTCAGGATGTCTGGCTCTGGATAAGTGATGGGATCATGGTTATTTGGGTCATGAAGATCTTTTTTGTACAGTTCTTCTGTGTATTCTTGCCATTTCTTATTAATATCTTTTGCTCCTGTTGGGTCCTTACCATTTCTGTCCTTTATTGTGCCCATTTTTGCATGAAATGTTCCCTTGGTATCTCTAATTTTCTTGAAGAGATCTCTAGTCTTTCTCATTCTATTGTTTTCCTCTATTTCTTTGCATTGATCTCTGAGGAAGGCTTTCTTATCTCTCCTTGCTACTCTTTGGAACTCAGCATTCAAATGGGTATATCTTTCCTTTTCTCCATTGCTTTTAGCTTCTCTTCTTTTCTCAGCTATTTGTAAGGACTCCTCAGACAACCATTTTGCCTTTTTGCATTTCTTTCTCTTGGGGATGGTCTTGATCACTGCCTAGTACAATGTCACGAACCTCTGTCCGTAGTTCTTCATGTACTCCTTTGGGTGAGGCTATATCGCCATGCCCGCCTCAGTGACACTGCTCCCTATTAGTAACCCCTGGCACTCCTTACTTCCCCACCTACCTATTATTGAAATAAATTTCCAGGTCCAAGATATGAGCAGCTCCTGCCTGGAATGGCACATAGCAAACCAAAACTTAGATAAGTTTTGTCACCTTGACCAGAAATTCAGATATATTCAGCCAGTCAATCCCCACACACAAGCCAACTCTGGACCTGCTCACCTCAGATGAGGCTTGACAATGTGGCCTCAGTCAGTCAGATATTTTCCATTTGTCTCTTACTTTCGACTTTATCCTATATAAGTGTCTTACTTTCCATCCATTTTGCAGTTCTCTGAGATTGTCCACTTCATGAAGTATTGAAGTTTGTATCATCTAAATTTTCTTCTTTAACCATTTTTTAACAGCATGAAAGACAATTCTTTTCACACTTGACTGGAGGCCCAGATATAGGAAGAGAGAAGTTCACACAGAGATTATTTCACAGAAGCAACTAGAGATGACTGGAGAAGCCACAATACTAGGCCGTTCACTGTGAAGCTCCTTAAAGGCTGCTTCCTTGCTTGTCCAGTGAGGGAAGTACTTCTTATACCCAAGTGTCTTCAAACTTGGCTAGAATCCCTAGAGATAAGATATCCTAGGCAGATGAAGCTTTCCCCTCTTTTCCTCCTGAGGAAATATTCATTTCTGGTCTCAAAATCAACAGAGAGACTGACTGGAAAAATCCATCCTGTAAGAACAGGCTCAATAAAACATTCACAAGTCAGAATACAGCCATCCTACCTCCAGGTGATTCCATACAGAAGATGGAGACTCAAGAGAAGCTGCTTCTTTTTATGCTTTGCTTCTAGATTACTAAAAAACATTAATAGCTTCTTTAGTTTTTAAAGTCTCACAGGTCTGGGCTTGCAGTCTTGAGCATATCACCTATGCATGTTAAGTTGCTTCAGTCATGTCAGACTCTTTCAGGAGTGTTTTATGTTCCTTTGATTCCTGTATATCTTTTTCAAAGTCTCAGGATCTCAGAGCCTCATTGCCTCCATGAAACTGCTCAATATAAGACTCAAGATAGTTCCACAAGGACAAACAGCAGTTTGCAGGCATCTAAATCCATACTTAGAAACTTTTTTTTTAGATGAAGCAGCTTGCAGAAATGCTATTCAGTTTACCACATAGATGACCTTTTCCAAGATCACCCAGAACAGTTTAGCTCCCTACATCTACAGCTTCTCAAACACCTTGCTTTCTAATTATGACCTGTGATTTAGATTTGCATAACTGAAAGGCCCATGTGATGATTTTCCTCAAAACAGAGAAATGTTCTACATCAACACTGTGTTCAAGTCTCAACTTCTAGTGAAACAGAAAAGCTGCTTGCAGTTTTGAAGTGACTTTCTCCAAGTTCTTTCAGTTCTATCAATATTGACAACAGTTTGGGACCAAATTCAAGTTCAAGTTCAAAGTGCCATTTGCTTTTCCATAGTCCCTTCAGCAATTTCTGCAAGAAGCTATCCCAATAATAAGAACTCGGCCCAGAGGTGATGGCCAGGGAGTCATTATCATACTTTCTTAAGAAATCGCTTCCTTTTCTCTATATAGTCAGCAAACCACCTTTCCAGAAAGCACTCAATTAGATATCAGTTGAGTAATAATAATAGTAAACACCTAATAACAATTACTGTATTAGGTTCATTGTTTCAAGTGTGCCACATTCATGTGACTTAGTCTTCAAAACAACTTTACTGTGTATGGACTATACACTCTTACACATACACACACAAACATGCACACACACACAAATTCTGAGTGACTACCCACTTTATAGGCCACAGAGATTAATTTGACTCCAGATTTGATCTCCTAATCACTCCACTCCACTGCCTCATGAGATGGGCTATCATGCTACTTTTCATAAGTTCCCAATTTAAAAAGCTGACCAAATTGACTTGGAGTATCTCAGCCAATATCTTGCTTCATTTATTTTCTGCATACAGTTTCAGAGTCATGCTAACACAAGTTTGCAGCACATCATTGTAGGAGGGAGATGAATACTTCGGTGCCCACCTCATGGGTATTATTATAGCCAATCACCTGCAACTATCATTTGTGGAGTTCTTACTGTGTCCCAGGTATTGAGCTGACTGCATATGATGAACTGCATATCATTCAATTTTTCAGAAGTCAATGGAATAGGTGCTTCATTGTTCTCTATTTTGCAGAATAAGAAGGTGAGTCTCTAAAAGGTTAAGTAATTTGCTGAGTGGCTACTGAATTTTAGAACAAAATATCAGAACTAAGCAGTTAGATTTCAGATTCAATGCTTTTGACTGCTATGCCATACCACCTCCTCAGTGTTACTTTGTTATTCTGAGACAACGGGATGTGATGTGAATTATCATGGTGTAGTGAGGCCATTCAAATTATTTTAAAAAATGAAAATTTGCTTTCTCTCATGCCTAAAACACGACCTCAGATTTTTCCTTTGTGATTTATTTTCATACTACTTAATACATCATACGTAAACTTCAGAAGCTAGTTTTATAGAGAAGAAAAAGCAAGATACTTTGAGTTAGGTTATCTGAAGTATGGAGCTCTGTTATTAGTTTTTCCATTTGTTTATTCATCTCATGAAACCTGAGATTGTATTCATTACCTCCTTGGTGCAAGCCCCAATTTACATGCATGCAGGCAGTCTGGTATGAAAACTGTTGTTCTTTGTTGTATAATTACTTTGACCTGGGATTCAATAAATAGAAGCATGTTTATAAGACTGTGATGCTAATTTACATGAAACTGGAAAACTTCCAATGCTAAAAAATTAACAAAGGACGTATGACATCAAGAATAGCTGGAGAAGTCAAAATAATCTCAATACTGCTATTATGTTTATATACTTTAATTTTCTCTAGGTTTTCTTACCTAAAGAATTCAAAAGACTTTTTTATGTACCAGTGCATTACAGTCTGAGGGACTCTAACATAAGGTAATAGAGTTGTGCGATAGAAAATGCTGTGTACAGTGAAATAGCCCAGCATAGTGAGAAGAACACCAGCTTCAGAGGCAAGACATTTGGGTGACATTTACGAAAAGCAAGCATATCAAAATCTTACAGTTATTTTTGTCACAACAGGATTGCAGTACTTGGTTTTGCTTGTCTAAATTGGCTGCAAGAAGGCAGTGAGAACAAACCAATGGTTTCAAAGAATCACTTCTTCCAAATGGATTATTGACATACACATTTTCCACACCTGATGCTGCCTCCCTGGGATCCATAGGGTCAGCACCATTACTCATTAGGACATATTTCAGTCACCTAATGACTGAAATGGATGTGAAACTATGCCTACCTATGATCTTTCTTCTTTCTAACTAGCTTGGTGCTCAGTATGTGGATTTTAAGCTTGGGAAATATATACATAAATTTATACATGCACACATGCATAATGTACCTGGACTGATGCAAGGCTCATACACTACTGTTGGGGTGTAAATTGGTACAACCACTTTGAGAATCTGTTCACCAATATCAGCTAAGGCTGGATATTTGTATGCCCTACACCCAGCAATTCCACTGCTAGGAATATGCCCCTCAAAAATGTGTACATATTTTCACAACATTACACATACAAAAATTTCAGAGCACCATTTTTAATAATCAAAAACTGAAAAATATTCAAGTGACTTTTAATAGTTGAATGAATAAATGAAGGGAACACTAAACAACAAGAAATCACAAACTGCTGCTACATAGCAACACAGAAGAATCATAAAACTGTAAAGGTGAATAAAAGAAGGCAGACACCATAAGCACATACTCTATGATTCAATTTCCATAAAATTTGAAAATAGGCAAATCTAACCTGGAATTAGAATTCACAATAATGGCTGTCTGTAGTGAGAAAGAATAACTAGACTAGGTCATGAGAGAGCTTCTTGAGTATCAGCAATGCTCTATTTCCTGAGCTGGCTACTGTATTATACAGATGTGATAACTTTGTGAGAATTTATTGAGATGTACACTTAGGACTGTGAACAAAGGTCCATCTAGTCAAAGCTATGATCTTTCTAGTAGTCATGTACAGGTTTGAGAGTTGGACCATAAAGAAGGTTGAGCACCAAAGAACTGATGCCTTCAAACTGTGGTGCTAGAGAAGACTCTTGAGAGTCCCTTGGACAGCAAAGAGATCAAACCAGTCAATCCTAAAGGAAATCAACTCTATGTATTCATTGGAAGGACCGATGCTATAGCT
The DNA here is from genome assembly GCF_054371585.1 of Giraffa tippelskirchi. Taxonomy (NCBI): domain Eukaryota; kingdom Metazoa; phylum Chordata; class Mammalia; order Artiodactyla; family Giraffidae; genus Giraffa; species Giraffa tippelskirchi. Next base: position 31,498,177 of record NC_137286.1, on the reverse strand, counting down.
GAAGCTCCAATACTTTGCCCACCTGATGCAAACAGCCAACTCACTGGAAAAGACCCTGATGCTGGGAAAGACAGGGCAGGAGGAGAAGGGGATGACAGAGGATGAGATGGTTGGATGGCATCACCGACTCAATGCACATGAGTCTGAGCAAACTCTGAAAGATGGTGAAAGACAGGGAAGCCTGGAGTGCTTCAGTCCATGAGGTCACAAAGAGTTGGACATGACTTAGCAACTGAACAACAGCACCACTTACGACTTTTGCACTTTTCCATTTATATGCTATACTTCAAGATAAATTTATATTATTCTATATATTTGTATTTATAAAAATTATATACTTTCTTTCTCAGATTACCTTATAGAAGGATTTCTTAATTAGAGTACTATTGAAATCTAGAGACTGGATAATTCTTTGTTGTGGAGGCTGTCCTGTGCATTGTAGGATGTTTAGTAGCATCCTTGGCCAGTAGCACTCCCCCCACACAACCTTCCTAAATCATAATAACCTGCGTCTCTTATATCTGCATGGGCAGTCGGGTTCTTTACCACTGCGCCACCTGGAAAGCCCCAAAAGCCAGAAAATAAAAAGCCCTATCTGGACATGACTCAAATTCCTTAATTTGAAAAGGTGAATACTGGAAGGGAAGGTGGACGGTAGAGCAGATGTGGGTGTTCCTTAAGATCTCTTTGGTCTCTACAGTGTGTGAGGAGGCACAGAGGTCAACGGACCACACTAAACAAAAAGTGATGGCAGAAATTCTTCCTAACATGGTGGACCATCTCTTATATGACAAAAGGCTGAAACCAAAACAGGTCCCATCATTCCAGTCTTAAGAAGTAATGATGCAAGGACATGGTGTCCCTGCCAGAACTGCTCTTGGCCCCACATCTCTCAGTCCTCAGTAAAGTGCTCTATCACTGATCAGATCTTTCACTTAAGACGCCAGAGGACAGTCTGTAACAGCATTATCTAGGAGAAATACAATGTAACTGCAAATTATATATGTGATTTTATATATTTTAGTTGTCACAGCTTAAAAAATTAAAAAATAATAAGTGAAATTAATTTTGATAATACATATATTCACCCTGGAGGAGGGCATGGCAACCCACTCCAGTATTCTTGCCTGGAGAATCCCCATGGACAGAGGAGCCTGGTAGGCTTAGTGACTAAACCACCACCACCACCAGCCTCCTATTGACACAACTGAGGCACAGCATATTGTATTTAATCCAAATCTGAACTATCAACATTTTTATATAATAGAAAAATCATTAATGAGATTTTTGTCTTTTTTCATAGTCTTTGGAACCTAATGTACGATGTATAATAAATAACATCACAGTCCAATTCAAAGTAATCACACTGCAAGTATTCAAGGGTCACATTTGGCTAGTGGCTGCCATACTGCACGGCACAACTTTAGAGTTAATAGCAACAAGGTGGACAGTGAGAGTATCTGGGGAGAATTTTATTTTTCTCTGAGGCTTATAAAAGTCATAACTAGTTTCTCATAAGAAAAGAATCAATAAATAGAAAGTAAGGTTGATATGCACTCTTCCTAATGTAGTTTTCACTTCTAACTTTTTTCTGTGATTCCCGTTATAATTTCTTCTTTGATCCGTACATTATTTAGAAGGGAATTCTTGAATTTCCAAATTTATTTGGAAACAGATGGGAGAGGGTGTTCTTATTTTGTTATTTTTTGTCGCTTTTATTTACTTGTGGTCTGTATTATACAAATCTTTGCTGTTTGTTGAGCATTCCTTTGAGGCTTCAGACATGATAAATCTAGCACATGAGTTGTTACTAAAACTATTCCATGCATGTTTTGAAAGAAAGACCAAGACTAGTAATTATATTGCTCAGTTCAGTAATATATTTATTAAATTTTGCACAATACAAAGAAGTTTGTTAGACTCTTATAACTATAGATTTACCTACTTTTGGTAACTTAGTAGTATTTTCTTCATATGTGGACTGAACTATATGAAATGGCCAGTACTTCACCAATTTTAATCTAAAAATATTTCAGCTTTATATGGCTCAACCTAACATTTTAATTGTTACAGGCATTTAAGTATAGAGTACATATATCTTTCTGGTGATTTTTTCATTTTATAATAATACATATTTAACCCTTTTATAGTAATAAAATATATATAAACTGTATAGTAATAAAATATAATAATGTATTGACATACTGACCCTTTTTATGGTAATATTTTTACATTAAAATTTTGTTATTTGATAATATGGTAGACAATTTTTATTAGTATTTGTTTTGAAAACATTTTACATATCTTAAATTTTATCAAACTTCCATATTTTTATCATTATATTTTAGGCATATTTCAAATGAGCAAGATACTGCTAAATAATTTTAATCTGAATGTTTATCATTTAACTGTAAGACATTTTAAAATTACATTTGGTGTGATTATTGATACTTCTGGATTCATTTTTGTAATATTCTGTTGTTCTTTTCTAAGTTATCATAGAGTTTTTTGCTTTTTTTAGTTTCCTATCTTCTTTTCTTGCCTTCTGTAGGACTTTTTTCTTCATTTGCTTCTTTTTACTGATGAAAAATTACCATTATTTCTATATGTGTGATGGTTGTTCTTAAACTACCTACTACCATAGCTTCTTGATTTCAAATGTAAAGTTGATTAATAATTCTGGATACTTCTTGTAGAATAAACATAAATAAAACCCTTGATCTCTAATCACAGCGCTCTTATCTGGTCTTATTTGTCTATTATTTTATTTTCTACCCAGTTTCTTTTCTGTACCTCCAAAACTAATTATTATTATGGAGGTGACCATCTTAAATATTAAGTGTTTTGCTGGCTTCCTAACTGAAACAATTTACTGATTCTTTGCTCACAGAGCTTACTGTATCCCACTACTTCCATAGAGATCAGTTCTCCTTTGTCTTGAGATCATTTTTTTGCAGGACGTTTTGTGAAATATCACTGTCTTCGGTACTGTTTTTTCACCTCTCATTTATTGTGGTACTTTATTCCTATACATAATTCTAGATTGGCTGTTATTTTTGGTTGGCACTTTAAAAGACAAAATATCTGTCATTTTCTGCACTCAGTTGTATACTCTGTCAATTTAATTCTGGCTCTTTTGTAAGACATCTGTCTTTTCTCTCTAGTTGCTTTGATTTTTTTTTCTCTCTGGCTTTAGTGTTCTGTAGTTTCACCACAAAGGGTCTGGGTGTTCATATGTTTGTGTTAATTCTGGTGGCTTTTCAAATATCAATTCTGGGAGATATGTAGCTAAATTCTTCTCTTGGAATTGTTGTTGTCTAATCACCAAGTTGTGTCTGACTATCTTTGGACCCCATGGACTACAGCCCACTAGGCTCCTCTGTCCATGGGGTTTTCCAGGCAAGAATACTGGAGTGGGTTGCATTTTCTTCCCCAATTCAATATTTAGTTATTAATTTATTTAATATATTAATTTGGTTTTTAATTTATATTATTAAAATTTTCATTTTCTAAATCTGTTTAATCATTCCTAGTTTATTTCACTGGATTTTAATGTCAGACATTATCAACAATATACTCATTTTATTTTCTGTTTAAGCCTATCATTTATTATTTCAAGTTCTTTAGGCTATAATCATTCTATTACCTATTCACTAACATAAGACTAATAATTTTTAGAAATATTTTGTAGTTTATGTTGTGACATTACTTTTACACAGGTTCAATTTTTCACTGGAAACCCACATAAGATGAATTGTAAGAATGTGAGACAAGGTAAGAAAAGAGTATGACAGGGCTATCTGTTGTCACCCTGTTTATTTAACCTATACGCTGAGCACATCATGAGAAATGCTGGCTGGATGAGTTACCAGCTGGAATCAAGATAGGCAGGAGAAACATTGACAACCTCAGATATGCAGGTGATACCACTCTAATGGTAGAAAGCAAAGAGGAACTAAAGAACCTTTTGATGAGGGTGAAGAAGGATAGTGAAAAAGACGGCTTAAAACTAAATATTAAAAACTAACATCATGGCATCAGGACCTATTATTTCATGGCAAATAGAAGGGGAAGAGGTAGAAGCAGTGACAGATTTCCTCTTCTTTGGCTCTAAAATCACTGCAGATGGTGACTGCAGTCATTAAATCAGAAGATGATTGCTTCTTGGCAGGAAAGCCACAACAAACCTAGCCAATGTGTTTTAAAGCCGAGACATCACTCTGCTAACAAAAGTCCATATAGTCAAGGCTATGGTCTTCCCAGTGGTCATTTACAGTTGTGAGAGCTGGAACGTAAAGAAGGCAGAGCACCAAAGAATTGATGCCTTTGAACTGTGGTCCTGGAAAAGACTCTTGAGAGTCCCTTGGACAGCAAAGAAATCAAACCAGTTAAAGGAAATCAACCCTGAATACTCCTTAGAAGGACAGATGCTGAAGCTGAAGCTCCAGTACTTTGGTCACCTGATGGGAACAGCTGACTTATTGGAAAAGTCTCTGATGCTGGAAAAGACTGAGGGCAGAAAAAGAGGACGTCAGAGGATGAGATAGCTGGGTGGTATCACTGATGCAATGGACATGAACTTGGGAAACGAGATGGTGAGGGGCAGGGAGGCCTTGCATACTGCAGTCCACGGGGCTGCAAAGAGTCAGACACGACTAGGCAACTGAACAACAATAAGACATTCTTCCTGGTAAGAATGTTCATCAAGAATAGTTATGCTTATATATGAAATCTAGTAGAAATGGTACTGATGAGCCTATTTGTAGGGCAGGAATAGAGATGCAGATATAGAGAATGGACTTGTGGGCACAGCAGGGGAAGGGGAGAGGGTGGGATGAACTGAGAGAATAGAACTAACATATCTATACCACCATGTGGGAAGCTGCTGTGTAACACAGGGAGCTCAGCTCAGTGCTCTATGACAACCTAGAAGGATGAGAAGGACAGGGAGGCTCAAGAGGGAGGGATATATGTATACTTAGCGCTGACTCACGTTGTTGTACAGCAGAAACCAACACAACAGTGTAAAGCAGCTATCCTCCAATTACAATTTTTAAAAAATTTAAAAAAGAATAGTTAACGCTTGCTTCTATCAAGTAAGTCACCAATACCACCAGCCAGAGATCAATTTTTATATTAATATTTTGGTTTCTTGTTAATGGACTAAGTGGATAACAAATTCAGACTTCAAACTCATGTTTGATTAAAAAAAAAATTTTTTTTTTTTTACTGGAGTATAGTTGATTTACAATGTCGTGTTAACTTCAGGGGTACAGCAAAGTGAATCAGTCATACACATACATATATCCACTGTTTCTTTTTCTAAGATTCTTTTTCCATGTAGGCCATTACCGAGGACTGAGTAGAGTTCCCTGTCATGTTTGATTTCTGATCTCTTCATGAGACTTGCAAATCCTTCCCCACCTCTTTAGAGGAAAGTTTCTGCCGTCTTCTTGTTCTACTGACTAGATTTTATCTTATTTGAGGATGAAGTCATCCAAGGGTCCCAACTTTATGAAGGGATCTCACTAGCAAATATCTAGCTCAAATGATCCCGTGCTTTATCTCAATCCCTCAAGAGAGGTGAGGCCAAAGCTACCTTTTCTCTAATGACAAAGCCATTCAAAGGCCCAACTTTATGTGGGGATTTCACCCCCAAATAACTAGTTTGAAAGAGGCTAAGACTTTACCTCTGTCCCATAAGTGAGGTGAAATGAAATCTTAGCTTACTAGCTGTCAGTTGTTAATTCTCACTTAACCTCGCCGTCCAGAACAGCCACAGATTCAACATGTGCGTACATTCTGGTTTTCAGTCTCACCTGTGTTTATGACACCTGGAGATGTCTCTTTCTCTTTTGAAATTTTGGCTATGCATTAAAGAAACATTGCTTTTTTACAGTTTATGGATAAACAATTCCAGCTGCCAGGTTACCCTGATCAAACATCCTGTAGAATCTAAATGCTCTTTGAACATTTTCTCTACCTCTCCATTCATGAGAGCTACGATATACTTCTATTCACAATTGTTAGTAATGCAATGAATTGTGCTCACATAAATAACATATATTTGCAAAGACTCCTAGGATAGTACCTGTCAATCTTTAATTGGCTCATAATTTGCCTGTGGAATCTCATTAAAATGCAGATTGTAATTCAGTAGGTGAACCACCCCATGCCAAGGCTGCTGGAGACTCTACTATAAGGAGGAAGGCCCAAGGAGATTCTGATATACATTCTCTAAGGAGGCATCTTCTGAACAATTACTTGCTATTCCAAGTGGCTGTTTGTAGCAAAATATTTGTAGGTACATTTAGTGTGGATGATCTGATCAGACCAGCAAAATACTATATATTTAATAACACATAAGCTTGATTCCTCAAGTTTTTACTGTTTTTTTCTTGTTACTTTGTATTTTAGAAGTGTCACTTCCAATTTAGCAACTTTGACTATTTCACTTACCTGCGGTATGCTTCAGCATCCCAAAATGTGGGGGGGGGGGCGGGGGGCAGGGGGGCAGTTAGTATATCTTTGAATTTAGCAATATTATCCACAATTTCTATATCCCCCAAATTATCTATATAAAGAGGACCACATAGAAGGCACTCGATACATAATTGCCAATTACCAAAAATGATAAATGTATCTTTATCCAGAGATGGACTCACTGCCCCTGGTTTTATTCTATAGTTTTATGAAAAGAGAAATGCTTACCACCAGAAGACTGTCACCTGTCCATTACCTATGCTGGGCACTTTAAAAATGATGTACAGTCTGGAAAGGAGAGACTGTGGGGAGTGAGTCTGCTCTCCTCAAGGATTGTCTGTCTTCAATTCCTCAAGGTGAACACCACTGCCTAGAGGGGAGCATAATAAATTGCTTCCCCAGCTGGGATATTAAGGACACAGTTTTGGAGTCTAGTAGTTTCACTACTCTCTAACCTGGTACGGAAGGAAGACCTCAAAAGGGATTTTTATGGAGCTTTCTTTGCCCTTTTATAGACCCTAATGTACATCACTGACTATCCCTACCAGAAGATATTAATAACAAGGAAGAAATAAGTTTGGAATACACAGAAGAATCTGGGCACCCAAGAATCATGTTCGTGTTCATCCTCAAAGCAGTATTTGAATTGTTTTGCTTGCTCTTCATCAGCTCATCACTGAGCTCCACTTATGACTGAATATTTTTTAAAAGTGTGTATGTATGTTTATATATACTCACACACACACACAAGACCACAAAACTCCCTAGAAGAGTCAACATTTTAGTGCCACATGCTACAGGAAGAACCTGGGGTGAAGTATAACCATCAAAGTAAGCAGGCATCAGAAAATCTGGAATTGAGTTCTCAGACTGTTGGTGGCCATAGGTAGGTCTCAGCCGTCCAGGGGCAGTGCTCTAGGCTGCACACTTTACACCTAGGATTTCCCCTTACTGTGCTTCGCTAGTCCATGTCTAATTTAAATGATATCCTAAAGCAGCTGCAGTAAGAACAGGACAGCTTATTTTTACAGGCCCTGCTGCCCCTGGAGGCAGTCTGGCTGGAATTCATTCACCACAGAGGTGCTCTGAGCTATGTGGACAGGAAGTTCAGTGTTGCAGTGGTGAAAAAATGTACTTAAAGGCATCAACTCTTTAACGAACCTACTACGGAATCTGTTAAAGAGTAGAGTTGGTTATTTTCTTTTATTCCAGTCAGTATTTCAACTCATTTTCTTACTGTTTCCCCTGACCACTGATGATCTACAACTGACTGTTCTCAAAAATGAGACAAGAAGCAGAAGAAAGTCCAATTAGTGCACCATTTTTCAAATAAAAGTACCCTGGCTAAAATTAACAAAGAATATTGGTTCCTTTAACCTAAAAATTAACCTACTGACTTTTATGGCTTTATTTTCACAGACATCCAATTCTATGTGCCTGAAAAGTGAAAGTGTTAGTCACTCAGTCATGTCTGAATCTTTGTGACCCCATGGACTGTAGCCTGCCAGGTTCCTCTGTCCATGGAATTCTCCAAGCAAGAATACTGGACTGCATAGCCATTCCCTTCCCCAGGGGATCTTCTCAACCCCAGGGATCAAACCCAGCTCTCCTGCATTGCAGGCATTCTTTACCATCTGAGCCACCAGAGAGAAAAGAAGAAAACAGACCACTGGCATACAAACAATTCTCAAATACCACTGTAGTCAATAATTCCTACTAAAGCCTTTGACAGAAGAAAGCCCAGGGGACTGATGGAATGTAATCTCCTCTCCTATTCCATCATATGGTAGAAGATCTTGGGTGAGGAGAACTCAGAGGTAGGCAGCCCCAAGAATAAGAGATCTGAATGAGCAGAAAGAACAATTGGTTGCCAAGTTATACAGAACAGACTGAACTCAGTGTATTGTGGAGTCTGAGGTCCTGAGATCATTCAGTCTATAAGGAGACCCCCTCTGTAGAAATCTCCATAGAAAATCCTACTGAATTGTGGGCTTCGGAGGGCAACGATGTGTCTGTTCTTATTTTACCCCCACTGCCTAGCATACTGTCTGACACGTGATAGGTACTCAGTAGACTCTCAATATAGTTTTACAGAAGGAAGAAAGGGAAGGAGGGGAAAATGAGACATTTTTATCTGGTTATACATTAGATTTTCTTGCTTCTTACTGATGGAGCAGCATAGTGACTCTTTTTTAATTTCACAAAGCTGCTGGTGTTTGTTGAGCAATTACAGCATATACTCTTGACTGATCCTTTATCACCATATGCCCTGGTCACCCATTGAGGTCTGAATTGGCAGTTACTCAGTATATCCCAAGTATAACTTTGTGACCATAGGAACCAGTGTTTTCCGTAATTATGCTCCTTGGCTGTGAAATCTGTTCCCTGTTGAGATTAAGAGAGGAGCATCGATTGTAAAAATTAGGTTAAAGTAAAGGGGTACATGTATGTGCTGATAGCTCTAATCCTTGCTACTGTTTCAGTTCTGTTTTCACTTGATTTTCTTTACTGCATCACCACTTGATAAAGTGGTAATAATTATAACAGCAATCAACACATATAATTTTACCAAGTACCTAACATTGTTTAACTCTCATATAAGCTCTAATGGAGGTACTGTAATTCACTTTATTTTACAGATTTAAAAAAACTGAGGGACAGAGAGATTAAGTAACTTAAGCAACACAACCAGGATTCAATCCAAACAATATGTTTCTAATATTCTGATATATTTAAAATATATTTCAACTATATATAAATATGTGTTGTATATATGTGTGTATGCATGTATAATGCGTGTATTTTAAAGTAGATCACACTTTTAAGTTTGAACAATGGCTGACATTCTTGGAAATGGTATATTACAGCAACATATGAGCAATCATACAGCAACAAACATCCCCATGTTCCAGCCACTACACTGCTTTATACATTGGATCTTAATACACACAGGTGAGATTCCATTTTACAAAGTAGATCATTGGTTTGTATGATACTCTCTCCAGGTATTTTCTAGTAAATGGTATTGCCATAAACTAAACTTAAGCTAATTCCAAAGTCACACCCTTAGAAAACAGAAATATGTAACAGTTTGGTCAAATAACACTTAAAGTCTAAGACCAGTTCATTAGGAATAAGAGTCAAATGTTGACAAACAGGCACATATTTTGGCAAACATATTATAGACTTTGGGTCTACTTTCAGATTCCTTTGCTTCCTTCTCCATCTCCCTACCCACAGTCTGCAACCATCTCCATGTATGGTCACAATACCCCTTCACTACACACACACACACACACACACACACACACACACACACACACACAGAATCAAATGAAATTAATCCCAGAGACTTAATTAAGTCACTAAAAGGAGCAAGAAATAAGAGAGTCTTTGGAAAAAGAGCATTGGGTGTGTCATCATAGTTAATGAGTCTTTTCTTTTTTCAAAACTTGTGTCTTAACTAAAGAAGGAGTCCTTGATAGTTTGAAGAAAGGGGCTCTAGAATGCCATACCACCTGGTCAGGTACTATTCAAGAGTCCCCAGGCTTTGCTCATGGCAAGCTTGGTTCAATAACCAGGAAATTACTGCATTTATAAATATTCTCTTAAGGGGATGAGAGAATTCTCTTAAGATACAGGGGGTGTTAGTTCAAGTTTCTCTTGAGGGATGATCTAGGACCATGTATAAAGCAGATTAGTTAGAAATACCTTAACTTTCCCTATCAGGCTATAGAGAGTACATTACACAGACAGTTTCAGTATCTGGGTGTCCCCAGTGAGAACTATAGAGACAAAAGCAGCTATATGGGGACATATGTACAGCACCTGTGTCTGCTCTAGGCCCCGCTCACTGGTCCTATTCCTAGGACCACTCTTGTCATGAACTGTCTCTTGTCAAGTTCTCCAGGAAACAGATGCACATGCAGGACCTTTACTAAGTGATGATGTTTGGAACAATGCTATGAGAGAGTGAGGGAAGCATGTCCGGGCAGAGGGAGATATTGAACTGAGATATATTCACAAGTTAAGATCCAAACTGTTCATAGTGGAGGCCTGCAGCTAGGATTGCCTTTTATAATATTCCTGGATTGAGCCATGGAGGCTGGGTGTTGGTACTCTAAATATAACAATCACTGAATGCAAGCTGCTCCTAGAAAGGGGGAAGTATAATCTTGGGCAAGGCAGTTCCTTTTTGCCGAAGTTAATTCCCAGGAAATTACTTCATTATGAACCACCAGCAACTAACATTTCTACCAGTTAAGAAAATAATATCCTGCACAGGGCATCTGGGTGGCACATCACAGCATGTACTGACATTTATCAGGCGGATATAGATTTTGAACCTAACCTCATTTTCTGTTCTTAATCACTGCCTCCTACATCTCTGATTCACCGTCCCCCTTCCATTATTCCCTAACTACCACAGACTGGACCTTTATTATCTTTTTACTAAAATATTGTGGGGTGCTCAGGGCTGGTGCACTGGGATGACCCAGAGGGATGGGATGGGGAGGGAGGTGGGAGGGGGGCTCAGGATGGGGAACACATGTACACCCATGGCAATGTATGGCAAAACCAATACAATATTGTAAAGTAATTAGCCACCAATTAAAATAAATAAATTAAAAAAAAATACACGCTGGCACTGATAAAAAATAAAATAAAATATTGTGATATTCTGCTCTTCCTTACTCATCTCTATCCTCATCAGTTTGGCTTTTACATTCCTACCACAATAACACTTCTAAAGTACAAATCCTCTATACACTACTCACATTTGTTCAGTGGCACTCCACTGCCTATAAGATAAACTCCAATAACTCAGCATAACATGAAAGCCTTCATCTAGTTTCTATCTCCTTGCGCAATTTCATCTTCAGCAGTAGACTCTCCCAAGTGCACCAACATTCTAGCCAAATTTTAACCCACTTAATGGTTCCATCTTCTTTCACAATTCTTGATGTTCTCGTGCAGAATCTTCTATCAGAAAACTCCTTCCTCCCATCATCAGTCATGTGAACTCCTAACATCTCTTCAGAACCTACCTCAAACTTAGGATACCCTGAAGCAGCTGAGATGACTTTATGCACTGTTTTACCAATCTGTCTAGGACATATCTATATTGATGACGTAGCCTTCATAGTCATTTGTCTATTTCCAAAGTTCAAACATGAATTCCTTGAAAGCAGGTACCATATCTCATTCATCAGTGGCTCTCCAGTGCATGACTCTTATTTGGTGCTCATGGATGGTTACTGAATAAGTAAACGAATTAGTGAGTGAACCAGTGAATTAATGTGACTTTCTTCCTCTTCTCTTTACCTAAACGTACTCTGTTAAGTTTCATGAAATCTTTATGTAAACAGAGTAAGCTTCATAGCCAGTCAAATACATTGTCTTTCCAAATTTCTTTCTAAGGTTTGATTCTATACACTATAACCTTTTCTGCTTCTTCATTTTGCTCTTCCTTCCAGCTCCTATTGGCCTTACAATACACATATAAGTTAACAGACCAAGTGAAATAGTTAACAGGTAAATTATTTGGTAAGAATGAGGTCAAGAAGAGAAAAATTCTTATTGCTAATGCCTGCTATATCACTGCAAATCTTAAAATACCACCACACTTGTAAAATCAGTAAAGCAGATAAAAATGCATTTTCTAAATGCATTTCATCTTCCAAAGATAACTACAATTTTTCTGTTAATAGAATTTCTTCTGGTCTTTGCAGGCATGCAGGTGTATTTATTTTTCACAGAGTGTGGATCACAGTATGCACAAAGTTCTATATCCTGCAAATTTACTTACCATTTTACTGTGACCATTTTCCCATATCTTTCCAAGCATGAATTTTAATGAATACATAATTTTCCTTTGTGGAATTTGTATAATCAACTCTTCATTTTTTAGACTCATTTTTTAGAGTCAAATTCTACTGAAAATGAGATGGCTATCTAATACTACTAGGATAACTAGTTTGTCAAGTATCATCTGCAATATAGAGAAGTTAAAAGGAAAGAGAAATGTTGAATCTAAACACACAGTTGTTGAGCTTTTTCTTCCCATGGAAGAAATTTATTGGTTAGCATTTCTTTGATATTAAATAGTGAAGAAGATTTTAGCAAGTTACTGAAAGGTCCTAAATTAAGGGTTGGTTGATTAATATTTCTATATAACTTCCCCAACTTCATTTCATCAATATGGCACTTCAGGCCTTTTCTCTCTTGCATCATTATGCACTGACCTTTCCATTGTTAATGCTTCTATTCTATGCCTGAGTAGAGAGAATTTTTCCCTCCTTCTCAGAGATTAGCTGTGAAAAAAATTTATGTGACATTCAAAAGAATTATTTCCAACCTACCCTTTCAAATGCCTTTCTGACATCTAATGATGTAATTGAGCTACATTAATTTCAGGGAGCATATTATTTGCATAATAAAATTTTTATTTTAATGTACTTAAAACTATGTATTGCTTCAAAATTAATGCAGTATTTTTCTGCAAAAGATACTAAACTGCATTTAGTTTGGTACTCTATTACAGTATACCTTGCATTTCATGGTTGTTATAAACCTTGAGTCAACTTCAATATTGTAAGGTTTTTTCACTTTATCCTGTCACCTATATGCAAATTTTCTCACTAGGAACCATATATTGATGCCTAGAAACACCAAAAATATTTTTAAAGAGTATTACACAATAATATTTTCTAAGCCCAAGCTTCTCAGTATCTATGTAGCTCTATTTCTTTAGGTTGATAAAGGGAACCGTGTGAATGAAATAGGGACTTTTGACTACATAAATTAGCACAAAATTAGGTTTAGCAAATTACATGTTTCTTTATGGATAGTACTTCTTGGAGCCATTAAAGGAATAACAGAATAAGAATAAATAAGAACAGAATAAAGTTCACTCTAAATCTCAAAAGGGGTGTAGTACTCCCTCTTCTCCAGCCATCTATCAGAGTCCTCTATTCTTGTACCACAGAACTGATCATTCTGCAATATGCTGGTCTACAGGCTTCCCTTGTGGCTCAGCTGGTAAAGAATCGCCTGCAGTGTGGGAGACCTGGGTTCGATCCCTGGGTTGGGAAGATCCCCTGGAGAAGGGAAAGGCTTACCCACTCCAGTATTCTGGCCTGGAGAACTCCATGGAATGTATAGGCCATGGGGTTGCAAAGAGTCAGACTGAGAGACTTTCACTTTCACAGGATGCTGGTCTACAAATGTCTTTTCCTACTTCAAACAACATTTCTGTTTTCCAATTTTCTGTTTGATTTTGAGGATTCCAATCGACATAGTAAGAATACTATGAGTTGTAGGAGAGAGAAATAGACTGAGGAACACTAAAAGGGAACGGTTCAGATGTTCATCAGGAAAGAGCCCCTGGCCCAGGGTGTCCAAAGATGACTGAGTCTCCATGCCTCATTCAACAGGTTTCTGCCCAGGCCTAGTCTGAGACACTTCCCAGTTTAAAGCAGCTTAAAATTTGTTTTTCTCTTCTTTCTTTGAAGGATTTACCTTCAAGATATATCCTGAATCTGATTGTTTCTTGCTCCCTCCATCACTACGGTTCTAGGACAAGCCACAGTCATTTTTCTAAGTACAACAGTAGTTTTTTTTTCACAGGTTTCTGGACTTCCATTGTTGCTCCCTAATGTCTATTTTTAATAGCCAGAATTATTCCTTTAAAATGTAAGTATTGTCTGACACTCTAACAGCTTAGGGTTAAAACCAAAACCTCTGCCATGAGCCATAAACATATGCATGACTCAGCCTTTGCCCTCCCCCATCACATCTCCACTAACATTCCTTCCAGCACTTACCCCATACAGTTTTTTAAATATATAGAGCACATACCCATTACTGTGTGGTTGTACTTATAGTTCCCTCTGCCTAAATGGTTCTCCCCCTAAATATCTGTGGCTTGTTAATTCATTTATTTCAGAGAGTAAATGAATGAATGAATAACTTTTAAAACTTGGATAGTTGCTATTTTCCAGGAAGGAAGCCGACCTGCATGAGAGAATACACAGTATCAGCTTTGACCTTAAATTCTGTATGATTATATACATGTAAGAGTTTAAAGAATCCTAATGTGAATATAAAAGAAAATTCAGTTCAGTCGCTCAGTCGTGTCCGACTCTTTGCGACCCCATGAATTGCAGCACGCCAGGCCTCTCTGTCCATCACCAACTCCCGGAGTCTACCCAAACCCATGTCCATCGAGTCGGTGATGCCATCCAACCATCTCATCCTCTGTCATCCCCTTCTCCTCCCACCCCCAATCCTACCCAGCATTAGGGTCTTTTCCAATGAGTCAACCCTTCGCATGAGGTGCCCAAAGTATTGGAGTTTCAGCTTCAACATTAGACCTTCCAATGAACACCCAGGATTGGTCTCTTTTAGGATGGATTGATTGGATCTCCTTGCAGTCCAAGGGACTCTCAAGAGTCTTCTCCAACACCACAGCTCAAAAGCATCAATTCTTCGGCGCTCAGCTTTCTTCACCATCCAACTCTCACATCCATACATGACCACTGGAAAAACCATAGCCTTGACTAGATGGACTTTTGTTGGCAAAGTAATGTCTCTGCTTTTAAATATGCTATCTAGGTTGGTCATAACCTTCCTTCCAAGGAGTAAGCGTCTTTTAATTTCATGGCTGCAATCACCATCAGCAGTGATTTTGGAGCCCCAAAAAATAAAGTCTGACACTGTTTCCACTGTTTCCCCATCTATTTCCCATGAAGTAATGGGACCAGATGCCATGATCTTAGTTTTCTGAACGTTGAGCTTTAAGCCAACTTTTTCACTCTCCTCCTTCACCTTCATCAAGAGGCTCTTTAGTTCTTCTTCACTTTCTGCCATAAGGGTGGTGTCATCCGCATATCTGAGGTTATTGATATTTCTCCCAGCAATCTTGATTCCAGCTTGTGTTTCTTCCAGCCCAACGTTTCTCATGATGTACTCTGCATATAAGTTAAATAAGCAGGGTGACAATATACAGCCTTGACGTACTCCTTTTCCTATTTGGAACCAGTCTGTTGTTCCATGTCCAGTTCTAACTGTTGCTTCCTGACCTGCATACAGGTTTCTCAAGAGACAGGTCAGATGGTCTGGTATTCCCATCTCTTTCAGAATTTTCCACAGTTTATTGTGATCCACACAGTCAAAGAAAATTAGGAAAATGAAATTTGAGAGGAAAAAAGTGAATTTTACCTTCACCATTTAGGGTTATATATATCATAATAGACTGAGAAATCAATGTAAATGTCCTTCTGGTTTTCTTTTTTTTCCAATTCGTAGAATGCACTGTGATAGAGCTAGAAATGACTCTGGAGATATTCTACAATAACCTCCTTATTTTCAAAGTAAAATGAGACACCAAAAATTAAGTGATTTCCCCCAAATCTCATAGCTAGTTTTAGATGAATCACTAGTAGGATACACATTTTCTACCTTCTAATCCAATGTGCTTTGCACTCCCCAGATGTTTTACATTTTGCACTACATAGTAAGCTATCCAGAGGCTCATGAATTGGCCATGGGGCCAGATTTATAACTTAAGGGTAGAAATGGAATGAGAATTTGGCTGAATTTCTTTGTTTACAGCTGAGAAGAAAAATGCTATCCTGAGTATTTTCTCTTCTTACAACTTAAGGGACATCTTCCAAAATGGCTCCTGGCTTTGCCTCACATTCTGCAAAAAAAAACAAATCAAGCTCAAGTAGAAAAGCATGAGAAACAGCTGAAGGGGCTTATCATTGTATTCTTTTCCATATCAATATTCTTTATGCAACTTGAACAGTTTTAGTAAAAAGTCTATACATCCCTCTGGCAGAGAGTACCCAAACCTTGAAGACCCCTTTCATGATTAACTTCTGAACATAAAGCAGAATAATTTCACATGTGAGATATTCCTTAAAGCAACACTCAGTTTTAAAGAAAGTAAAACATTTTGTTTCTGAGCAAATAAGTGGTTATTTTTATGCTCTTCCTCCATATTTTCATCAACTTTCAGTGATTTGATACTTCAGAGAATACTCTGAGGCAAAGTTACATATATTCTTCATTTTTTTTAAAAAAAGGAGTAGTATACTCAATCATGAAGGGGATGACAGAGGATGAGATGGTTAGATAGCATCACTGACTCAATGGACATGAGTCTGAGTAAACTCCAGGAGATAGTGAAGGATAGGGAAGACTGGTGTGCTGCAGTTCATGGAGTCGCAAAGTTCATGGACACGACTTAGTGACTAAACAACATACAGCATATAAATCAATTGTAAGACTCCTTTCTTCTCTTAGAATTGTTTTCAAGCCCCGTTATCGAGTACGTGGGCAACCTCTTACACCTTCAGCTAATGTAGGAGAGAAAAATATCAGAAATAAGGACTTGAAAAACTTTGTCAGAGGCATTTATGAATAAAAACAAACTTAAGGGAATAATATATTCTTATGAAAGAAAGTTTCATTAATTCTTAAAGGAGCCCAAAAATAATTGTTTCATTTGTGGGAGATCATTACTGGTTTTCCTTTCAGTGGTGCCATTCTCTTTCCATTTTCTCTTTCAGTCTACTCTGAAGGGTTATGACAAGGAGGAATAAATTTTAAAGTAATTTCTGAAGAAGGAGCATGCTCTCCACACCTTTTTGTACCAATCAGCTTGTACATGGGCAAGTTAGTTTCTATTTTCAGAGAACTTTATTGATATTGGTTTTCCCATAAAATGTTCATGAAGTGGGGAGTTGTTCAGCATGATCAGCATTTCCATCCCTACAGCAAGTGAGCTGAAGCAGCTGTGTATATGGCAAATCAGTTGCAGTTTGAATGAGGTATGTATCTGTATCCCTCACTGCCATGTTGAGCACTTCCCTGTCTTACTATTTCAGTATTAACCTACTGAACACCTGTTAACTTCTTTTGTTCTCTTAAGCAGATCTGTTATATTGTTATTCTTTTCTGTCATATTTTTAAATCCACGTAGTTCCATGAAAACACAATTGCTTTTTAAAATAATTATTTGCAATAAATGGAAATAAAATAGCTGCCTTGCACCCAATAAACATACAAAATTATTATCAGAGGAGCTAAATAAATCAACATGAGCCTTTGCCTACCTCTCCCTAATTCTATGTGTCTGTGTGTATCTGTGTGTCTACGACTATCTGGCCAAACCCACTGGAAATTTTAAAGAGTAGGAGTAATGACATCCTTCCTAGAAGCCAGAAACTTGGAAAGAGGCACATACCACCTACCGGGAGGGATTTTGTTTGTGACTAATTACAAATTCTGTGGATTCTGGTATTCACAATCTCAGCTGGGGCACTATTACTAAAATTAGATATTGAGAAGGGCCAAATCCTTTCATTTTCTTTCTCAATAGTTATTAATTTTGGCAAAAGATACTGCTTAGTTTTAAAATGTAAGAATATAAAAAGAGGATCAACAGTTGGGAAACGGTACTGTGAAATGGAATGAAATCACCAGGGTCCTCCACAGAAAGCTCACAAAATGAAAATTTGAGTATAGACGTGATTTCTGTGGCTTATATTCCTGTCTTCTTGCACCTCTGTTCTTTCCTTCTTCCTCATTTTCTTGGTCTGATACTGAGAGCTTTCCACTTCTCTTGAATAAGAAAAAAATGTGCTCGTCTCCTCCATTTAGCCAGAAAGGTCACAAAGACATTTTAAAATAGTACTCCTTGGCAATATTTTAGGACCGTTAAAATCTCTTAATTCTCAGAGGTTTCACTGGAATCACTACACTTTTGTACTTGATGACTATCCACAAGAGGAAATACCAAATACCGTTTTCTTTTTTTCCTCCTTTTTATACAAGAAAAAAGTGTCAGGGAGAAGAAATGGGTTCTAAATGGCCTAGGTTAGGATTCTGCTGAGACTACATCACTGACACACGATAATCCATTTCAGTTATCAGATCAAATTCAGAACGAGGTCACACAGTTCAAAATAGCCTTTAAAATTGAATCAGAAGGTTGTCCCCATTTCAGTGCTCTCTGAGAAGAATTATACTGTATCCCAGATACACGTTGAGTTAGAGCTGCTTCACTTTTCTCTCTGGAGAAATGACTTCAGAGGTCCAGCACGTTCCCTGAGCTTCCTCTCTCACCAATGAAACCCATTCTTTGGCTTCTGATCTGTGGATGGGCACACTTAATAGGCTGAGGTTAACTGGAATGAAGCTTTTGAACATCTTCCCCAAAGATCTTTAAATCCTCAAACTGTAGTACAAAGAAGTGATTAATTTCTGTTTTCTCAAGCTCACCATCTGGATGCCTTACAATTTTTTGCTCCAGCATAAGTCTAAAAGAGAAAGTATCCAGGTGTCATCTCTTTGTGTTTTCACTTGTGTCCTTGGTAAAAATGCATAATCGTCTTTATTTTGTGCTATTGCACCCACCCTATCTCTTTCTAGTAATACAAATGATGAAAACTCTTGACGGCATCTACTTCTGCTTCACTGAGTATGCTAAAGCCTTTGACTGTGTGGATCACAACAAACTGTGGAAAATTCTTAAAGAGATGGGAATATCAGACCACCTTACCTGCCTCCTGAGAAACCTGTATGTAGGTCAAGAAGCAACAGTTAGAAATAGATATGGAGCAACAGACTGGTTCAAAATCAGAAAAGGAGTATGTTAACGCTGTATATTGTTATCCTGCTTATTTAACTTCCATGCAGAGCACCTCATGTGAAATGCTGGGCTGGGTGAAACACAAGCTAGAATCAAGATTGCCAGGAGAAACATCAATAACCTCAGATATGCAGATGACACCATCCTAATGGCAAAAGCCAAGAGGAACTAAAGAGCCTCTTAATGAAGGTGAAAGAGGAGAATGAAAAAGCTGGCTTAAAACTCAACATTTGAAAAACTAAGATCATGGCATCTGGTCCCGTCACTTCATGGCAAAATTTGGGGGAAAAAAATAGAAACAGTGACAGACCTTATTTTCTTGGGCTTCAAAACCACTGTGGACAGTGACTGCAGTCATGAAGTTAAAAGATGTTTACTCCTTGGAAGAAAAACTGTGACAAAACTAGACAATGTATTAAAAAGCAGAGACATCACTTTGCCTACAAAGATTCGTATAGTCAAAGCTATGGTTTTTCCAGTAGTCATGTATGGATGTGAGTGTTGAACTATAAAGAAAGCTAAGTGCCAAAGAATTGATGCTTTTGAACTGTGGTGCTAGAGAAGACTCTTCAGAGTCCCTCGGATACCAAGGAAATCAAACCTGTCAATCCTAAAGGAAATCAACCCTGAATACTCATTGGAAGGACTGATGCTGAAGCTGAAGCTCCACTTTGGCTATCTGATGCGAAGAGCTGACTCACTGGAAAAGACCCTGATGCTGGGAAAGACTGAGGGCAGCAGAAGGGGGCAACAGAAGATGAGATGTTTTGATGGCATCACTGACTCAATGCACATGAGTTTAAGCAAACTCCAGGAGATAGTGAAGGACAGGGAAGCCTGGAGGGCTGCAGTCCGTGGGGTTGCAAAGAGTCAGACACTGAGCAACTGAACAACAACCACTTGATGGCATGATGCAACTTAATGGGATCACAACTGCACCACCTCCTGTATCTGGGACTGACATTGGAGTTGGTCATCAGCTACATACAGGCACTCTGGGGTCAGAGGCTATGAAAGCAAGGGGGAAAGGAAGGTCTACCTGTTAAGTTCCTACTATGCCAGGTATTGTGATCTCTGTTTTATATCTAGTATTGTATTTACTCTTTTAATAATATGTTTAAAGTTGGATTATACTCATATTATAGATGATTAAATTCAAGATCATGCTGTGTATGTGATATTAAAGCCTGTAGCATGAAGCCATTAGCTGAGGCTCAGAAAGGGGATATTATGGACTGAATATTGTATCCCCCCAATGTTCACATGTTGAAGCCCTAATGGTATTTAAAGGTAGGGCCACTGGGTGGAAATTAGGGCTTGATGAGGTCATGATGGGATTTGTGCCCTTATAAGAAAGCCCTTTCTCTCTCCCCTCACCACCCCGTCCACCTCATGCTCCCACAAAGACGAGATCAGACAGGCGCACAGTGAGAGGCACCATCTGTATCTCAAGGGGACTCGCCTCGCCAGAAACAAACAGTGTTGGTATCCTGATCTCGGACTTCCAGCCTCTAGGACTGTGAGGAAATAAACTTCTGCCGTTTGAGCCATCCAGCATTTTGTCATGTCAGACTGAGCTGACAGAGGATTTGCTTGGCAATATATTCAGACAGAGTTAGAAATAATCTGTGGGACTTCAATTCTATTCCACACAATATGGAAGATGGTAGAGAGTAGCTAAAAAAAATGTGAAAGAAAAAAATTAATAATTTTAATTCATTGATTTGATACCAAGAAATTAAGAGAAATCCATAGATATCAGAAATCTTAAAGGGTGAATCTTGAGAGACATGAAAGCACTGAAGGAGGATTTTGCCCTCTGGCATCTGCCAATTGTTGATGGCCTACAGAATTTTAACTTACTGAAAAAGTTGAATGTAGACCAGGGCGTATCAAAGAAGGAAGGTCAGATCAGAGACTCACCAAAAATAAACTCAAGGCCCTAGAAAGGAAATAGTTACAGAGTGTAAGCTTAACACACACACACATACACACACACATACACACACACACACACACACACACACACACAGTGGAGACCATGGTGTTAATCACCTTGGCTCTAGGAAAAAATTGGGAAAATATTTTGTCTCTCCTGAAATTTCTTGAACACCTTTGTGCAGGTGGACGCCAAAAATCATATGTGCATTCTTTACCTCTACTGCCCAACAAAAACACAAACTAGAAATTGACTTTAAAATGGTTCTGAGTCATGCCTTAGACAATTTGTGTAGCTGTTATCATGGTTCTGCATGTCAGCCCCTGGCAAGCTGAGATAAGGGCAAAGAACCATGCGGGGCACTTGAGAGAATGGAAGTGAAGAAAAGATGAAGTAAAAATTAATGATCTCAGTAATGTGCCAGATGCTCTATGCTCACCATACTATTTAATTCTCACATCTACCTGAGGGATAAACAGTGCCTTTTCCACTTACATATTAGGTCACTGGCATTCAGAGAGGGTAGGTAACTTGCTAAGGTACACACAGCAAGAGCATGGTAAGCCACAGAGACAGTCCAGTTCTGTGCCCTCCAAAGTCTTTTTATTTACAGCAAAAACCATATATCATGATAACAGTTATAATGTGTACAGTACAACTTGATGAATGAAGAGTGTGTATGCCACACAGATATCATTAAGATCTAAGTGGGCTTTTGTTTGTTTGTTTTACTGCCATATTGCAACACTGGAAAAATCTTTTAAAATTCCAGGTCGTCATGAGGTCATTTTAGTGGTTCTGGAAATTGTAAAACAAATGGTTGTGAACAGGCTTTTTAAACTGTTTCTTGGCAGCAATTGAATAATCAAGTGCAATGGATTTAATTGATTACAGAAGCATGTTCCTTTGAGCTGATGCAGCAACTGCTTTTGGTCTGTTTGTGGCTTGGAATGTGAATTGATGCAACGTCTAGCCATGTTAGGGTGTTCCTGTTGGAAAAGTCTTCAGTGAGAAAAACGGGAAATATTTAAAGTAAAGTGAATTGTTTCTTAAGGGATACCTTCCTAGTGTGTAAAAGTGACTGCTCTCCATAGCGTCCTTGCTTAAGTCTTATCCTGATTCTTTTTTTTCTCAGTCTTAAGACTTGATTCTCTGAGTAGAGAATGAAGACCATACAAATGCTCATGATTCTCAGGTCTGCACTAACTACAGCCTACCCTTGAACAACGCACAGGGGAGGGACACCAAACCCCAAGTAGTGGAAAATTCATGTATAATTTACCCAGCCCTCCAAACCCATGGGTCCTGTGTGTCAGATTCCACATCCTCAAAACCAACCATGGATCAGGTAGTAGTGTAGTATTTACTACTGAAAAAAAATACCCAGATAAGTGGACCCTTGCAGTTCAAATCCAGGTTGTTCAAGGGTCAATTGTATTGTGTGAGCTTGGTCAAATTGTTGAACCTCCTGCCTCAGTCTTCTACTTTCTAAAATGGAGGAAATAATAATACCTACTACCTTATGTAACATTGTAATGGTTGAAGAAGTTGATATCTCAGTATATTACCTGGGACTTCCCTGGTGATACAGTGGATAAAAATCCACCCGCCAATGCAAGGGACACAGGTTTGATCCCTGGTCCAAGAAGATTCCACATGCCAGGGAGCCGCTAAGCCCATGCATCACAACTGCTGAGCCTGTGCTCTACAGCCCGTGAGCCGCAACTATTAAGCCCATGTACCACCAACTACTGAAGCCCATGCACCTACAGTCTGTGCTCTACAACAAGAAAAACCACTGCAATGAGAAGTCAATGAAGAGTAGTCCCTGCTCACTGCAACTAGAGAAAGCCCACGTGCAGCAACAAAGACCCAGCGCAATCAAAATAAGTTAATTAATTTAAAATATATTTGTGTATGTGTGTATCAGTTCAGTTCAGTTCATTCACTCAGTCGTGTCCAACTCTTTGCAACCCCATGAATAGCAGCACGCAGGCCTCCCTGTTCATCACCAACTCCCGGAGTCTGCCCAAATCCATGTCCATCGAGTCGGTGATGTCACCCAACCATCTCATCCTCTGTCATCCCCTTCTCCTCCCACCCTCAATCTTTCCCAGCATCAAGGTCTTTTCCAATGAGTCAACTCTTCGCATCAGGTGGCCGAAGTATTGGAGTTTCAGCTTCATCATCAATCCTTCCAATGAACACCCAGGACTGATCTCCTTTAGGATGGACTGGTTGGATATCCTTGCACTCCAAGGGACTCTCAAGAGTCTTCTCCAACACCACAGTTCAAAAGCATCAATTTTTCGGTTCTCAGCTTTCTTTACAGTCCAACTCTCACATCCATACAGGACCACTGAAAAAACCATAGCTTTGACTAGACGGATGTTTTTTGGCAAAGTAATGTCCCTGCTTTTTAATATGCTATCTAGGTTGGTCATAACTTTCCTTCCAAGGAGTAAGTGTCTTTTTATTTCATGGATGCAATCACCATCTGCAGTGATTTTGGAGCCCCCAAAAATAAAGTCTGACACTGTTTCTCCATCTATTTCCCATGAAGTGATGGGACCAGATGCCATGATCTTAGTTTTCTGAATGTTGAGTTTTAAGTCAACTTTTTCACTCTCCTCTTTTACTTTCATCAAGAGGCTTTTTAGTTCCTCTTCACTTTCTGCCATAAGGGTGGTGTCATCTGCATATCTGAGGTTATTGATATTTCTCCTGGCAATCTTGATTCCAGCTTGTGCTTCTTCCAGCCCAGCATTTCTCATGATGTACTCTGCATATAAGTTAAATAAGCAGGGTGACAATATACAGACTTGATGTACTCCTGTTAGGTATGGACCTAACAGAAGCAGAAGATATTAAGAAGAGGTGGCAAGAATACACAGAAGAACCATACAAAAAAGATCTTCACGACCCAGATAATCACGATGGTGTGATCACTCACCTAGAGCCAGACATCCTGGAATGTGAAGTCAAGTAGGCCTTAGAAAGCATCACTACGAACAAAGCTAGTGGAAGTGATGGAATTCCAGTTGCGCTATTTCAAATCCTGAAAGATGATGCTGTGAAAGTGCTGCACTCAATATGCCAGCAAATATGGAAAACTCAGCAGTGGCCACAGGACTGGAAAAGGTTAGTTTTCATTCCAATCCCTAAGAAAGGCAATGACAAAGAATGCTCATACTACAGCACAATTGCACTCATCTCACATGCTAGTAAAGTAATGCTTAAAATTCTCCAAGCCAGGCTTCAGCAATACGTGAACTGTGAACTTCCAGATGTTCAAGCTGGTTTTAGAAAAGGCAGATGAACCAGAGATCAAATTGCCAACATCTGCTGGATCATCGAAAAAGCAAGAGCGTTCCAGAAAAACATCTATTTCTGCTTTATTGACTATGCCAAAGCCTTTGACTGTGTGGATCACAATAAACTGTGGAAAATTCTGAAAGAGATGGGACTACCAGACCACCTGACCTGACTCTTGAGAAACCTGTATGCAGGTCAGGAAGCAACAGTTAGAACTGGACATGGAACAACAGACTGATTCCAAATAGGAAAAGGAGTGTGTGTATATGTATGTATGTGTGGGTGTATATATATATAAAACCTGGAACATGGCAGATGGTCAATAAATATTGATATTTTTAGTAATAATAAAAATAACAATTTCTCTTGAATGTGATGATAACATCTCACACTACTGAAAATTTGTGGCCATAACCCAGTTGGGACTGGCTGTTGGCAATTCTTTGGGATTTATAAAGAATGTTAAGAAATCAGAAAAACTTACAGGAGAAAAGGGACTCAGGAAACTATCTTCTGGCACCGTGGATGTGCATGTCTAGAGGACATCTGGGGCAGTGACTGAGGCTGATATGCCATTTGTTGGCTCCATAGTCCAGTCTGACCAGGTTGCAGCCTGGCCTCCTGTGCTAGTCTGCATAGGCTATCAAACAAACTGTGGCTTAAACAATAGAAATGTATTGCCTCACCATTCTGGAGGCTAGAAATACAAAGTCAAATGTTGGTAGGGTTGATTCCTTCCAAGAGCTAGAAGGGAAGGGTCTGCTCCAGGACCCTATCCTTGACATTCAGGTGACTGTCTTCAAATTCACATGGTGTTCTCTCTGCAGCTTCATACTGTCTTCCCCCCAAACATGTCTCTGTGTACAAATTTCCCCTCCTTATGAGGACACTGTCCTAGTGCACTAGGGACAGCCCTTGTGTGCTAAGTCACTTCAGTTGTGTTCGACTCTTTGCAACCCAATGGACTGTAGCTCAGCAGGATCCTCAATCCCTGGGATTCTCCAGGCAAGAATACTGGAGTGGGTTGCCATGCCATCCTCCAGGGGATCTTCCCGATGCAGTGATCAAACCCCTGTCTCTCATGTCTTCTGCATTGGCAGGTTGCATTCCTTACCACTAGCACCACCTGGGAATCCCCTCATTTTAACTCAATTACCTCTGTGAAGACTCTATCTCCAAATAAAGTAGTATTTTGAAGTGCTTGAGAGTAAGACTTCAACATACGAATTTGATGTAGACATAATTCAATGCTTGGCCCTCAATGTTTTTATCATATGCAAATATATTCATCAAACCCAGTATCTCCTCAAACCCTAACCCATTCCAGCAACAACTCACTTAATATTATCTAAATATCTTAATCTCATTTAATATTACTTAATATCACTTAATATTATCTAAATCAGACAAGGGTAAAACTCAAGGTGTGATTCATCCTTAGGCAAAATTCCTCTCCAGATGTGAACCTGTGAGGCAAATACCAAGTTATAAGGTCAGGGGTCAGAGTACATGTATCAAAACTAACAGGTGCAAACACTGGCCCATAGGAAGTCATGTGGTATGATTTCTAGGCCAGATTTAGGGAATAGAATGAATATATTACTTTTTTCTCCTTAAGACATTTACTACAAACATTGAAGGTAGGAGTTCAAAAGAGAGATACAGGAAACTCTATACTGAAAAGCTTGATGCGTATATATAGAATAATTTTCCTACTATGGAATGTGGAGCCTCAGAAAAAGTGACTCACAAAAGACTGGATGACAAAATTATGGACCACTGTAGATACAGGGTTTATTTCTGCAATGAACAGAAGGAATGATCATGTAATTGTAAAGTACCTAAAACCTCAAAATCCAACTCACAGCCTTTCTTTCTAAACAACACAATTTCTTACAGAAAGCACCAAAACTACCTAATATACAATTTTGCCCACATAATCACTCTGAAAGCATTTATGTAATCAAAAGCAACCTCTGGGAATGGAAACTGGAATCTGGAAGTGAAACTCAAGAAAGATTTCATCATTGCACAAACAATTTCAAATTAAGTACTAATCAGAGGGGAAAATTAGGTTTATTCACTGGGGCCACTCAAAATAACCCTCTTAATAATGTATAAATTGGCTGTAGCTAAAGTCCCACAAGTCTAGACATAAATACATTTAAAATACAGCAAAGCCAGTCAATATAAAATGTAGCAAATACAAGAAGTCAATGTAAAATAGATTTCCCAGATATGAGGAACTTGATTCCGGGATTGTATGCAAACTGCTCAGGAAAAAAAAAAAAATTGTGATTTAGCAGAATTTCAGACTTATAAGAAATGTCTTTGCTTTTATTAATGTCTTGGTCTTAAAATGTCATTTCATATTCTTCCTCTACTAATCAGGATAGATGCTGACCAAAACCAAAAGAGTGATTAGGAACTGAGGACACATTTACCAAGCTAAAAAAATTAAAAAGAAAAAGAAAGGGAAAAAGAGGGCATAAAATAGTAGCCAATCTATCCAAGGTGTTGTTAAACTCACTTGGAGTTGAATTCAGATAGGCTAGAAAAGTATAAACAGAATTAGCAGACTGCCCCCACCCACAGCTCCCCACAAGCTCATGCCAAATTTTGAGACAAAGTATTTGTGACTGATTCAAGTACAGGTTTTCTGGTAAGAGGGTCTGGCTTTCTGGGTGTAGACAGTCAGAGGTAGCGCTGCGACTAAGATCACTGTGAGCAGCATTCTCACTCTCCACCTGAGTATTCTGACTCTGTCCTTTGCTTGTTTAATCTTCCTTCTCCTTCTCTACCAACTCTTTTTCACTCCTTTGCCTTCTCCTCATGCCTCCTTGGCTCAAGACCCTTGTACCAACACTGTTTATCCTCCAGATGGTCAAAGAGGTTGCTGACCTCTGTCTTTTCTCATGAAATTTTCAAACACACCTGCTCCTGTGCCTTGCAAATGAGCCCTATCTGACCCTTCAATCACACCAAGGTGCCCTGCATCCCTAGCTGGAAAATATCTGGTCTCCAGGCAACCAAAGAGGAGCATTCTGTCTTCAGAAAAACTACTAAGTGCTCTCTTGCCCTGAGAGTCCTCTTAAGTTGAGGAAAAGGGTTTGGACAAGATGCAAACCAAACTTCATAAGCTGGACCAACTCTCCCTGGTAGTAAGTGATTTTGAAAACAGAAAAAAAGAGAGTAGTTGGAGAGGGCCTCAACTCTCATTCATCAACACATGGGTAATACAGACTGTGTCAGAGATAAATAATTGGTCTAACTAAAGCTGCAGTGGCTAACTTGATACCCATTAGCCTCACGTGGCCATTCAAATTTAAATTGATTTAAATTTAAGTTCTATTCCTCAGCCACAACAGTCACATTTCAAGTTCTCAGCAGCCAACATGGGCTGGTGGCTACTGCATTGGATAGCGCACATAGCATTTCCAGCACCATGGAAAGTTCTACTGGACAGCACTGGAAGGGCCTGCAGATGCAGGAAAAAGAGAAACAGACAGGGAGGGAAAAAAACAAAGAATGCTTTGCTTGATCATTCCTTCTATTTACTGAAGAAATAAACCCTGTATCTACAGCGGTCCATAATTTTGTCATCGAGCCTTTTGCAATTCACTTTTTTTGAGACTCCACATTTACTTTTTTTGAGACATCAACATTATTTACTTCCTTTGGGGAAAAGAGGAGAAAAAGAGAAGGAAAGACAATGATAAAAAGAGGGAAAAAAAAATAACTGAAAGAGTAAAACTGAAGGTCTGAGATTGAGACTTTTTCTTCCAGGCTTCAGACACTCTGAGAGTCATGTGAATATGTTTAGAGAAGCACATTTTCCTAAACACTTGATTTTAAGAGGCTGTCTTGGGTGTAAGTAAAGTCAGTATGGAGACTCACCTACATGGGAAGTTAGAGTCCTTGCAACCAATTAGTTTCTTTGACCTGAATCTACTCATTTTCATTTAGATGTTTCCTTGTAGCCTACCAATAAGCATCCTATACCACTCCACTCTAAATACCCCTAAATCTGCGAATGACCATGGAAATGAGGCTGGAACAGCACATGTACTAGAAGTGAAGAGCATCACTGAGAATTGAGAGACTGTTTCTAGTTTGGAAGAACCCAAGGGAACTTCAAGAAAAGTAATCAGAGTGAGTAGGGAAGAATATATAATGCAAAGTGTTCCCGCCAGGAACCTTACTTCAGCAAGAACAAGAGCATTTCCCCGAAGGACATGAGTAATGTTGACTGTAACTGTTCACCATGCTTCTCCAAGGCACCAAACGGGCTTTTAAGTCACACATTCCTGTGGGTTTAACAGTGGATTTGAAATAGGAACTATGAATCTGCTCTCAGACTTTCTAAGTTTGTAATGAGACGCAGACAATATTATGGTTGTTGTATGGCCTGAGTCTCGTAGCTCAGTTGGTAATGAATCTGCCTGAAATGCAGAAGACCTGGGTTCAATTCCTGGCTCAGGAAGATCCCCTGGAAAAGAGAATGGCAACACACTCCACTATTCTTGCCTGGGAAATCCCATGGACAGAGAGCCTGGTGGGCTACTGTTTATAGTGTCATACGAGTCAGACATGACTTAGCAACTAAACCACCATCATAGCTGGTGATATCTGCTTATAATTCAATGAGAGGTTTGTCAAAAGTGGATTGGTTGGCATCTCAGAGGTCTCAGCATTTTTGACCCTCTATTTTATGTAGTGAACCACAAGACCAACCAAGAGCAAAACTTCTGGCAGCCTCTGAAAATATTTGCTGAAGTCAGTTGCAGAGCGTAGGCCTGTCTTATGAATAAATAGCAATAATAAAGATATATTATTCATTTATAATCCCTTAAAATTAATGAACCTTTGTCTTAGCTATTTCCTCAGAGGGCAGAACAGGTCAAAGTTTTTCTGTTTCATAAAACGGAGAGAACCACTCCTGTTATACCTCAATCCTGATGGAAGGAGAGGAGGCCTCCATCCTTCACCTCTGTACCTTCAGTTCCAAAATCTATTTTGCATCAGCCTGTCCCTTCCCTGGGGCTTTCCAAAGAGAAGCTCTGGGATTTCTCAGTTACCAACAATGCCTCTTGCTACAGACATTCCCAATCAAAATGATTTGTCCTACTCCCCATTATTATTGGGGCTTCCCTGGTGGCTCAGACAGTAAAGAATCTGCCTGCAATGCAGGAGACCTGGGTTCAATCCCTGAGTCAGGAAGATCCCCTTGAGAAGGGAATGGCTACCCAGTCCAGTATTCTTGCCTGGAAAATCCCAAGGACAGAGGAGCCTGGCAGGCTACAGTCCATGGGGTTGCAAAGAGTCAGACATGACAACCATTATTATTAGCCCTGATATCTTAACATCTTTAAGGAAGATTGTCCCAATGTTGAAAATCCAGGCCAGGAGAGGCACAGCATACTGAGGTTAGAGGAGGGACCCTGCAGCCACACTTGATGTGTGAATTCTTTGCCCTTTTTCATGTGTGGGGCCTTCAGCAAGTCATTTAGTCTCTCTGAACTTCAAGTTCCTTCTCTGCAGAAGAATGTTGTTAGGAGAACTGAAAAAGTATCTCTAAAGTACTTAGAACAGGATAGATAGTTAAACAGATAGACAGATAGATAAGTGTAGGTAGGTAGAAAGATACAGATAGACAGACAGTTGGGGAGTGTAGTCAAAGTCTGGCATTTATCCTTCATTTATTCATCTCCTACATGAACAGCACTAAGGATATAAAGATAGTGAAGACATAATCCATTCACTTAGGCAACTCAAAGTTTAATGGGAGACAGACATTTATAACACATTACAATGGCTGTGATAGAGTCAGAAACTAATTACTTTAGGAGTACATAAGAAGAAGTAATTAATTCTCCCTGAGGGTTTAAGGAAAGATTCATGGACGAATCTGTGCTGCCCTGCAAAGCCACTATCCATCCAGAAGCCACTGGGAGTGAAGTCAAGGGCAAGGTGAGCAAGGACCAGATACAATCAGCTCATGAATGACACCTCTCCTAGTACAGCACACCCAACAAAGTTATCTATTCACACACATCCTCCCCAATTGAACCAACCCTTTGCTTTGTTTTTGCCACCAATACTTCAAGCTCCTCTTAAAGCTCCTCTCTAGGACTATTGCTTTGAAAGCAGCCTTTATTCCTCTATTGAGCAGTCAGTTGTTAGAGGCACAAAAGGCCATACATGCAAGTACACATACACACACACACATATACCCACACAAACACCCCTACATAAATGTGCATATGCATGCATGTATGTACACAAACATATGTATATTAAGTAAATAGTATGTATTAAGCACCTGGGTGGGTAGCTCTTTGCTAAGGCTCAACAGATAAAAATCAGT
This sequence comes from Giraffa tippelskirchi, assembly GCF_054371585.1. Lineage (NCBI taxonomy): Eukaryota > Metazoa > Chordata > Mammalia > Artiodactyla > Giraffidae > Giraffa > Giraffa tippelskirchi. The sequence continues at coordinate 31,467,412 of NC_137286.1, read as the reverse complement.
ATAAGACATGTGCCCATATAAAGTCTATAATATAGTGAGATACATGGCATGCCATACCATGTGCACTGCTGGCACAAAGGGGAAAGAGGAAGGCATTTTGTAATATTGTCTAAGCTGCTACTTACAAAGTTGGGAAATAAACTGAGATATTTCAGTATTCTCTACTTGTAAGCACTATTAACACCAGCTAACAAACAAACAGGTAAAATAAAAAAGGAACCACTATTAGATATTTTGTATCCAATACAAAATCCCTGGTGACTCAGACAGTAAAGAATCTGCCTGCATTGCGGGAGACCTGGGTTCAATCCCTGGGTTAGGAAGATCCCCTGGAGGGCATGGCAACCCACTCCAATATTCTTACTTGGAGAACTTCCATGGACAGAGGAGCCTAGCAGGCTACAGTCCATGGGGTTGCAAAGAGTCAGATACAATGAGCAACTAAGCACAGCACATCCGATACATACATTCTGTGACCATCAGGAAGCCATGTTGTCTCAGCAGGGCCTCACTAAAGATGGATACTGTCTTCCCAGCCACATGTGCCACTCTAAGAGAGCAATGCTCCCTTTAGGGTCCATGATTATAGAGCGGCATCCTCATTCAGGGATCAGGAAAGCCACATTCTAAACCTCAGGAACTCCACATTCTAAACCAAACATGGCTATAGAAATAGTTGAATGCCTTCAACCATTTCACACCTTTTTGTTTCCCCATCTAAAAGTGAAGAGACTATCCTATATGATCAGTAAAATGATTTCCAATTGTGACATTATTCTAAAGACAGAGGCAACCATTCCTGAGAGCCCACCCAAATGGCACCTCCTTTGCTTCTGTGTTCCTCTTTTCCCAGCCCAAGGATCCTCATTTTATTGCAGAGCCAGAGAATTTAAACTACAGATCCCCTTGGGAATGCAGAGTCATCCTCAGACGTCTATGTGTTGGCTGATTCGAAATCTCTTCATCAATTTATTTTCAAATATATTTGGCCTGTGAAAAAGACATGAATTTGGGGGGTCCAGTGCGCAGAATATTACGGGCTGAAAGATATTCATATTCATATGTTGAAGTCCTAAACCTCAGTACTTCAGAATGTAATCATATTTGGAGCTACAATCTTTAAATGGGTAATTAAGTTAAAATAAGGCTGTTAGTGTGGAGCACTAATCCAAGTGGGAGAGACAACATGAATTGCACAAGCAGAGAGAAAAGCCACATGAGGACACAGAGAGAAAGTGGTCATCTGCAAGACAGAGAGGGACCTCAAGAAAAACGAAACCTGCCAACACCTTGTTCTTGGACTTCTAGCCACTACATTGTGAATTCTAACAATCACTTTTGGGGGGCCAAAACATCTGAATCAATTGGCCCACATAGACATTTCCCAAATGTATGAATCCTCTTGATGTAAGAACTGGTGCCTTTGTAAGTTACACTAAACTAAAGCAAAATATTGTATGAGAAGATAATTTGATTCAGGGTGTTCTGAAACCCTCTAAGAAAAGCTGTCCTCCACAGTACAACTTTTTTTTTTCTTCTGGGAAACTTTGTTTTAGCAAGTTTTATTCAGACTATCTGAGCTAAAGCACAATTGTGACTTGATTAATACTTACTTCCAAGTGGAAACCACTGCAAAGCTTCTTCTACATTGATTAGTGTCTTCCAGCTGCCTAAAAACCCACAATGAATTCACAACGCATTAGGGATTGCATCAGGGGGTTATTTATGGGTGAGGAACATGCTTATCGCCATCTCTTTTGTGCTAGCTATACGTCAAAGGATCAGAGACTTATTATTGGGTCCTTTTCAGGCATTATCCCCACCCAGAGTGAATGACTGTTCCTGATTAGTCTTAAATTAGCTTATCTTCAATTTATTTTTTACATGGGGCGCAGTCATTTGCTTTTGTATGAATAAGAATCTATACTTATCCATCACCATGTCTTGCCATAAATCTGCACAGAACTGCCTGTGGGCCTGAGCTAGAGCTTACTCGCCAGCATTAATGGGTTACCCAACATGCTCACCACTGAGCGTGAACCCAGACTCTTATCTCGGCTTCACCATGAAAGTAAATAAATAAGCAAAATGCTAAAGATAAATGGAGCCCTATCTTATGCAAAACGTTATCTGCATCAGCTGAGGAAGAATCCAAGGGAATCAGCTCTGTCCTGGAGTTGTTCGATGGTGTTAAAAAATGCAGGGCATTATGCCTGAGGAGCCGATGAGGTGCAGAACTGAGATTCCCCAGTATCTGATTAGAATTTACACAATATGAAGTAAATAACGAGCTTCAGATTCTTAGCTAGACAGGCAACAGACCTAAGTTTTATCATGGGCATGGTGATTTTTAATGAATGGGAATGGATAGATGAAATCAAGATGCAGGGAAAAACATGAAGCTCAATTAAACTGAGTATCTATTCTCAGAAAGAAGTTACTCTATTTTCCCCAAACCAAGATCTGCAGCTTAGTCTATGAGTGCTACTGAGTAATCAATAAAGGAAGGAATGCTTTCAATACCAAAAGCTTCTAAACTAACAAGAAAGAAGTGGACGAATAGAAGAAAATAAATAGAGAAATCGAGTGGCCTATTCTATCTTAAAATGGTTCTTAAATGCAGCCTTACCTAATGGGGCCTGAATGTCATGCCAAAAGAAAAAAAGAGAGAGAGAGAAATAACAATAACAACCAAAACAAACAAAAATTTTCTCTTGATTACATTTTCTAAAACATGCAGCTTTTCGAGCTACCTTGTCTTTGAACTAGCTCGACTGTTTCTGAGTATACACATGCAATCTAGTGCATGCATTTTAGTTATTCTGTATCTTTCATTTCTGTTAGCCTTAGGGCTGTACAGATATCCCTCTAGGTTAATATCTCACTGTCAAGGATGGTGCCCCATTGGGAAGTTCAGTCGCTTCTTTCAGAACTTGTTTCAGATCCTACCCCTCACTGTCAAAAATTCTGGCATCTTCTATTGCTTTTTCATTCCCTTTTATGTATCTTCTTTTTATTGTTTTTTTCCTCCTTCTTTATGTTTTCCTCTCTTTCCTCCTGCTGTTCTTATTATCTCTAGTCCCACAGGTTCTCATCTTTAGTTTTCTTTGTTTTCTATGTTTGACTGGAATTTTCTTTGACTCCATCTCAGTTATCTCTAGGATTCTCTTTCAGCATTAGTTTCCCCTCCAATCAATGCCTTTCTTGTTTAAAGCTACAGTGGTCTTCAATTAGTCTCATGGGCTATTTGCCTTATTGTGACAAGAAGGATGACTTGTCTTCTTCTTTTCCAGCAGACCTAACATGCTGCCATCCGTCAATCTGGAGATTATTTCATGTATTTAGGATGTCAGGGGTCATTATGATACTAAAAAAAACAATACTTGACTGAAAAATCCCAAGGAGACTACTCTCATTCTCTGCGGGGCTCCTATTCCTGGTTAGCAGTATCTGCCAACAGAGAAATCAAGTACTGATCAATTTTATTGTTATTAACTTAAACTGTCAGCATTCATAGAGAATGTGGATCTGCCAATGTGTTTCAAAGCATCAATAGGAAATAGATGTGGATACATCGTGTTTGCTTTTATGTACTACTGACTAGTCATGTGTATGTTGGTAATTGGTGGGATTAAGAATTCTCTACACAGATGCATATACCATGAACTGATTTTATTCTCAAAACTATACAATACTGTTATGACCCCTGAACAGCCCTGAACACACCCGAATTGCTGAGATGAGCTATTTTACTTATTTGGTTGATTCTTAAGTAAACATTCATCTAAGCTGATGATTTCTGCAATACAACATAGTTCTGAAGGTCCTGTTTTTTTCTGAACAAGTATTCAGTCAATTTGAATTATAATCATTTTTCAGTCAATGATCACAATCCATGCCCCTCTTTCTGAATTTCCCCTCTTGCCTCTGTCTGAGCCTAAAACCCTTAAGCAAGCAGTCTTATTTGTTCTCATTCCTCCAGAAGGAAGAGCAACAGAGGAAAAATTCTCCTTGAATTAATAACACTGGTGATAGAGGGGCATCCCAGTCTTGGTCTAGATCGCTTAATGACTCTCATTTCTCAAAGGTGAGCCATGCCCTATTCCCATCACTGTGTGTACATCTTGTGACATGAGAAAAACCTCAAGTTAGGCACATGATTTTGTCCTCTTTATTGACCTCCTCTTCTATAAATTCTGAGAGCCAAGAGGTAACAGAAGTAGGCATTTCCCCCCATTATTTTGGGGGGAACAGTATCTCCTATTGAGGAGGAGTATATTTCCCTCTACTTTTCCAATATCTTCTGGATGATCTAAGAATTAAATTGACATGAGACAGATTAACAGGAGGAAATCAAACAAAAGTTTAACAACATATATACACAGGACAGACCCAGGGAAACGAAGAACTCACCAAAATGGCTGAAACCCTCACCTTTAAATACTATCTTCAGCTAAAGACAAAAAAGGATGTTGGGCATAGTAGTACTTTGGGACTTTAAAGGGGAGGAAGGCAATTCATAGGAAGATAAAAAAACAAATGTTTGGTAAACATTTACTGGGACCTGAAGAGACAATGGAACACAGAGAAATTTTAATAAACAGGCTTTGCTAGGTTTTTCCCTGTCTATCCCACCTAGTACATACCACTGTTTTCTGTGATGACACCTCCCTTCTTAGAACAGGTCCTCTATCTAAATTCTTTTAGGCAGGTAAAGAGAAGGTCAAAGTTTCTTCTTGAGTCATCTTTCAGACCTGGATTGTTTCAAAATGACTTACATGTTGAAGAGACTTTGGGGGTGGCAGATCGTACTCCCCCTACAGCTCCTTTATGCCCTACTCATCAGTAGATGCTAGTGAGTCTCCAGCCTTCAGACAAGAAGCAAACACTGGTCTGTCTGTTCAAGAGCTCTAAACCATAAGAATGTATGTCCAGAGAGTCGGCACAAAATGAAAATGCAGGACATCTTGTTCAAAAATTACTAAGAACATTCAGGCAGCTACCACAGAGTATTAAACTAAGTTTCCTCTGAGTGCTGGGCCCTGTGTGACTGTACTGGTAGCAACTGATTACACTAGCCCTACCAGCACCTCACTTTCTGTACTAAGAGCTCCTCCAATTACTTGTTCTAAGAACAGCCCTTCACATGCTCTTTTCCAACTCTTTTGTTATATCTCTCACTGAAAAACTGGTTCAGTCTCTCCTAAACTTGAAGTTTATCTGAGAATATCAAATTAAGAACTAAATTTTCTTTGAATTTAGATGGTGGGAATTAATGAAACTTGCATAAAAGTGCACAGTATCTTGGGTATGTTTTAAATACTTGCTGATTGTTGTTCTTTGGTTGCTAAGTCATGTCTGACTTTTTGTGACCCCGTGGACTGCATGCAGCATACCCGACTTCCCTGTCCTTCACTATATCCCAGAGTTTGCTCACATCCATATCCATCAAGTCGGTAATACTCTCTAACCATCTCATCCTCTGCCACCTTCTTCTCCTTTTGCGTTCAATCTTTCCCAGCATCAGAGTCTTTTTCAATGAGTCCGTTCTTTGCATCAGGTGGCTTAAGTATTAGAGCTTCAACTTCGGCATCAGTCCTTCCAATGAATATTTAGGACTGATTTCCTTTAGGATTGACTGGTTTGATCTCCTTGCAGTCCAAGGGACTCTCAAGAATCTTCTCCAACACTTGATGATTAGTTTTTATTATTTTATAAGCCACATTTTCTCCATACTCCCTGGCTACCATTACAATCTCAGGGAAGGGGGGCGGGTGGCAGATGCCATCTCAATAAGCTGTACAATATTAAGGGAACAACCCTGCCTTCAGCAAAGACAAAAAGAAGGGGACGAACTACCTTTTCTAGTGCAATAGTTCTGGGACTAAAATGGATATAGAAAGATGGGCACAATCACATGTACATTCTGATTTTCCCTTTCCAATTTTCTTTGGAGAGACTCTTGTCCTGCTCTCTGTCTGGGACTTATAAGCATGACTGCTGCATATGGCAACCCTACATATGCTAGTATAGTTAAGAGAGAGCACAGAGGTAAGATGGAGAGAGAGTCCAGTTTTATATACCTTGTCAAACATGGCTTTGAGGTGGTGTGCACCTGAGTCAGGGAACTTTTTTGGGCCCAATTGATGAGTGTGTATATGTGGGGGGAATGGTGAGGTGATTCTGTGGTAGAGACTATGAGGTGGACAGGCTAAGCCTTGTACCCTTGTGCCAGACAGATGACATGAAAGAGACTCAAAGCAGTTTGTGGAGGCCACGAGAGAATAGAAAAAGTTAAATGAGCAAGGTGGGGGTCATTAGGCCCTGACAAAGACAAGAAGGTCAAGAGTTGACTATCCTCAGAAGTCACTGGTGGATGGCAACAGAAGAAGAGGAAAAATAACTTTTCCTCTACCCTTCTGAGTTCTTGTCAGAAAGCCCTATAATAAAAGACAGATTAACAAGAAAAAAGAAAATAGAAGTTTATGAACATGCATACTTCATATATATACAGAGATTCCCTGGGCTGGCTCAAATCATCAGCTTACATACTTTTATTTTCAGCCAAAGACAGATAAAAGAAAAGATGTGGTAAGGTCAGTTATAGGGAAATGACCAGGGAAAGTATGGCAAACAAGAATAAGGTTTGTTATACAGATTTAACTCTGTGCCTTCTCCATTGACAAGATTCTCTTGTGATTTAGAGTCATCCTTCTCTTCTTGATACAACATAGGAGATACCCATACAGATGGAGATTTCCTTTACAAATGTAAATATCCCTTATAAAAGGGTAACTTCTGTTCTCAGGGATTCTTTGGTATCTACTCTTTCTCAAAATAATCAGCTCAAAATAACTCCTATGCCAAAGAGGTATGTATATTTTGAGGTGGCATACTCTGCTACCCTTCATAACAGTGTCCCATGTACTAAAGTTACAATTCCACAGAAAAATGTGGGCACAGCTAGAAGTACATCTCATAACCAACACCAGTTAGAGGGTCAACTTCTGCTACTTCTACAAGCTCATATTATCTTCTTTCCCAGGAATTCAGATGTTGTTTTTGCAGAGAAGGGATTCAGAATCTGAAATACAGCATTTTGCCTAAAGAACCTGAGTTATTCAAAAGAGATGCATTAGGGTAGCCATGATAGAAAGTTAAAATTTACATAGGGTAAATGCTGAAATAAACAGAAGCTCATTTAAGCCAGCACAGGGGATACTGCTAATAAGCCTCAGTGAAAAAGTATGTTTGAGCAAAGAACTAAGCAAGCTGAGGAGCTGAGACATGAAAATAAGTACGGGAGGAATATTCCAAAGAGAGAGAAGAGTAAGTACAAAGGCACAAGGTGGGGAAAATGACTGAAAAGGTATGGAAATAGCAAGGAGACCAGGACAACTAGATTGGCCTGAAGGGAGAGGGTGAAAAATAAGGGATAAAGTCATAGCAACAATAGAGGAATCAGTTCTTTTTGCCTTTGGGGCCATTACAAGGACACTGGTTTCAATACTAAGTAAGAGTACATCATGAAAAATGCCAGGCTGGATGAAGCACAAGCTGGAATCAAGATTGCTGGGAGAAATATCAATAACCTCAGATGTGCAGATGACACCACCCTTATGGCAGAAAGCGAAGAAAAACTAAAGAGCCTCTTGATGAAAGTGAAAGAAGAGAGTGAAAAAGTTGGTTTAAAACTCAACATTCCGAAAACAAAGATCATGGTATCCAGTCCCATCACTTCATGGCAAATAGATGGGGAAACAGTGGATACAGTGAGACACTTTATTTTGGGGGGCTCCAAAATCACTGCAGGTGGTGTCTTCAGCCATGAAATTAAAAGATGCTTGCTCCTCGGAAGAAAAGCTATGACCAACCTAGACAGTGTATTAAAAAGCAGAGACATTACTTTGCCGACAAACGTCCGTCTAGTCAAAGCTATGGTTTTTCCAGTAGTCATGTATGGATGTGAGAATTGGACTATAAAGAAAGCTGAGCGCCAAAGACTTGATGCTTTTGAACTGTGGTGTTGGAGAAGACTCTTGAGAGTCCCTTGGACTGCAAGGAGATCCAATCAGTCCATCCTAAAGGAAATCAGTCCTGAATATTCATTGGAAGGACTGATGCTGAAGCTGAAACTCCAACAGTTTGGCCACCTGATGTGAAGAACTGACTTTTTGAAAAAGACCCTGATGCTGGGAAAGACTGAAGGCAGGAGAAGAAAGGGACGACAGAGGATGAGATGGTTGGATGGCATCACCGACTCGACGGACATGAGTTTGAGCAAGCTCCAGGAGTTGGTGATGGACAGGGAAGCCAGGTGTGCTGCAGTACATGGGGTCACAAAGAGTCGGACACAACTGAGCGACTGAACTGAACTGAAGAAGGAAGTACTTTAGGTGGATGGACTACAAGAGTGATATAATCTGACTTCTAAGATGATCATTTTAGACTGTAGGAATAAAATAAGAGGCAAAGAGATTGTTTAGGAAAATACTGTGATCATCCAAATGAGAGATTATGGAGGCTTGAATCAGGATAGTTAGGGTGGAGAAGTAAGAACTTTAATTTGCAACATTTTTACCTTGAGGTACTGATCATGTCTTCAGGAAGCAATCTGGAGCACTCTTTATCAGGGAATCAGGACTGAAAACCTCCAGCTTCTGGATGGTACATATTTGAAGCTATCTGACTTGGTGAGCTCATCAAAGGAATGAGTGTAAAGGCAAAAAATAAAGTTAATCTAGGGATTAAGCCCTGAACTAATTCTCTATGTAGAGGCTAGAGAGAAGAAGAAAAACCAAGATAAAAAAAAAAAAAAACACAAACATGCTACCCAGCAAAGTGGAAAGCAACCCAGGTAAGTGCTGCTGCTGAAACCAAGTAAAGAAAGACTTTCAAGGAGGAGAGAGATAGTATGATGTCAGATCATACTGATAGGTCTATTAAGATGAAGACCGTGAATTGATGGGATTTGGCTCTTAAGAAGTCATAGATGAATTTACCAAGGTCAGTTTTGCTGCAGTGATGGAGGTGACTAATTGGATGGAATTCAGGAAGAAGTGGAGGATAACTGGAAATGGCAAATATACACCACTCAAAATATTTTGCTGTAAAAAGTAGGGAAATGAGGAAATAGTCATTTAGGTATGTGGAGTCAAGTGTTTTTATCTTCATGACTAGAGAAATGGCAACATATTGTACATTGATGAGAATATCCAGTGGGGGGAGGGAATATTTTATGATGCCAAAAAAAAAAAAAAAAAAAAAGGTGGAGAGAATTGCTGGACAGGGTAAGAGGAGATGGCAGATACTATACAAGGAGAGGAGTTAGCCATAAAAAGATGCCCAAACAGAAAGCAGGCAAGTCCTGACATGGTCACAATTTTCTGATAACTCAGAGATATAAAAGGGATTACAAACACTGTCATTTTAATAATGAAATTGAAGAAAATTATTAGAGATTTTCAAAAGCCAAGGAGGCAATGAAGCAAAGGGGCTTAGAGCACAGACCAAGTCAAAAGAATGAGTCCAGCTCTACCATTCTAAACTCAGGCTTCTTTATTGTGAGAACTAAGTGTGATATTTAGAGAGCTAATTACAGTGTTACAGAGCTTAGTTGCAGTTACTCAGTACCATCCATGTCCTCTCTTCCTCGGCCCGTGTTTTTCCGTAATTCCTAGCTTTGGTTGCAAACAGGTATGGCTATGTGACTGAGTTCTGTATGTATGAATATGGGCAGTGATAAAACATCAGTTCCAGGCCTGGCCCCCTCTAACTTCTGTAACGTTCTTCATCTCTTCTGCTTTCCTCATCATTCTGCCACCAAGTGATGCAATGGAGGATTCTGAGGCCCTAAAAGATGGCAGAGGCATTAACTGGAATGAGAATGCATCCCTTCTGATTTGATATGAGCAAGAAACAAGCCTGAATTACATTAAGGCATTAAGATTCTTGGCTTGTTGATTAGAGGTGCAAGAATTAATTAGCTAATACAATGAGTCCTTAATAAATGTTAAGTATCAATATTAATGTGGTTAGCCCCAGACCACAGTGTTAATTGATGACAGAGGTCAGCAAACATTCAGGTTTTTCAGTCCCTAATGCTCTTCCACGCTATGCACAAAATGATCTAATTTTTGTCCAAGGTACATAAGAAGCCATTATCCCTTTCAGAGCATAAATCCTATCAGTTAGAAAAGGAAGAAGAGAGTTAGATCTTGTCAGAACTCGTCTATAAGCCATCTTATAATTACCTTCAGCAGCAAACTCTGTGACTTTGGCTTTTTCCTTTTAAGTTGAAATGTAACCAAAAATAAATAATTGAGGTTATGTATCACTGAATAAATCAGATTATGAGTATCTGAGCTATTGATGCAGAATACCTCATACTCTATGGTTTATATCACAACTAGGTCACAAGAGAAAACACTCCCAGCTACCATCTCTAAACTTTATGTGGACAGACACTGGTTGACATCTTTCAATTAGAAATATGATAATTGCTATGCTAGAATTTGCTTAATTCAAAATGAATCCAATTTTCTTTCTTATACCTTTCCACTTGTTTAATTGGAACATAATATTAGGAAAAAACTCTTTAATATTCAAGAAGTATATCTCAAATAGCATCATGTCATGAATATTCCCCACTGTAAAGTCATATTTCTGCTTTGACCTTGTTGTCATTGTTTTGTTACATAAATTATTCAGCCTGGTAGGTCTCACAGATTAAATACTCTAGAAACAAATTAAAAAGCATCCCAGTAGCTTAAAAATGTCAAGGAAGTCTTTTTTTCTCCGAATACCTCTTGTCAAATGGGGTAGTGAACAATAGCCCCACGAAATAGGCAAGATGATTTGTTTAGAGATCAAATTGCCAAGCGAAATAAGCATCTCTCTTCAAAAAAAAACACAAACCTTATAACTCATTTCTCATTGTTGAATTCAGTCAGGCATATGCAGCTTACCCACTGATGTGTGGAAGAGAGAAACCAACCCTCCTTGTCCTGCCCAACACCACAGGCTTTTCATAGTCAGGACATGCAGGCTTAAAGAAGACATATTTTCCTCAGAAGATAGCCTGCTCGAGCTTTCTTTGCCCATAGAAGAGAGGTGCCAGGAAGACACCAGAGTTCCTGAGCAGAGCTTTCCAGAAATATACTGGGTTGCTATGCCGTGAGTCCTGTCCCTGGAAGTTCTCACCCAGAAGCAGGATGCCCAGTCACAGCAGAAAACAGAGTCCTTTAATTGAATCAAAGGCTCATTCAGTCATTACTTCAAGAAACTTCTATTAAGCAACTAATCTGAGGATAAGCACTAAGAATACAATAATAAAAAGGCAATATCCCTTAAGAAGCTACTGGCACTCCCATAACATTTTAACTGTGCCAGGAGTAAGTCTGAGCTTTACAGGTATTAACCCATCTAATTCTAACACCACCTCTGTGAAGGTGGCCTTCTTATCATATTTATTTTATAGATGGTAAACTGAGATCCAGAAAGATTCAGAAACTTAGCCAAGTTCATGGAGGACAAATGACAATGGGCTGGAGCTCAGGCGTCCTGACTCCGGGTTCACGCTCCATCTCCTGTGTACTCCTCCTTATGCTCCGAGGCCCAGCATCTACCGGGAGTGACCACCCGAGACCATCACAGCTTCACACTCACAAGGGCAAGAGTAAAGGCACGTACAGAGTACAGGGATATACCTGTCCTCAGGAATTTCCAGACTGCTTTCAAATCTTTATGCCTTATTTTTAAATGGTCAAGCTGAGTATAACAGAGCGAGAACAGAGTTAATTTTAGAGTTATGCAATTTATTCTAAATTTGGGAGATAGTATTGTTCATATATGGGCTTCCCTGGTGACTCAGGAGTAGAGAATCCACCTGCCAATGAGGAAGACATGGGTTTGATCCCTAGGTCAGGAAGAGCCCCTGGAGAAGGAAATGCCAACCCACCTCAGTACTCTTGCCTGGGAAATCCCCTGGACAGAGGACCCTGGTGGGCTACAGTCCATGGGGTCCCTAAAGAGTCGGCCATGACTTAGTGACTAAATAACAGCAACGATTGCTCTTATATGGAGTAGAGACCATACACTTGTGAAGAAGGGTATCTAGCCTTCCCACTTCATAACACCACTCTTATACCTTGCAGAGTGTCCTACAGCGCTAAAGTCATCTATGAATTCTGTTGCTATGTCTAGTCAGGCCTATTTCCACTAAAGTCAGGAGAAATAGGTTCGTGAGGCCATGAGTTCAGGATTTTAAAAAATTTAAAAATAGTTAATTTAAGCTCTTAGAGTCATTTTGACATTAAAATGAATTAACCTCAAGACCATTATGATCAGCCATATAGGAAACAATATATCAGATTCTCTAACAAATTGATTCCCCTTAAATACAGTTGATTCTGAGGTTCTTTATATTGTCAGCCTACCTGCAAAAGGTATAAATGGTAAAGCCCGTCCAATGAGGCTTCAGTAAATATCCCTAATATATTCACTTTCCATCTTTCTCTTTTGCAAGGCTGTCACATATTCTGATAAAAATTGCTCTGCCTTATTCAGTTCTTTCGAAATTTCACTCCTCCTTAAAGATGGCTGCGAGTAGTGATTTAGAGATACAGGCAACAAGTTTGTTGGTCTTTTTGCTTCACAAATAAACCTCTCCACTTAAGAATAATAATTACCATGGTAACCCTAACAGCTTAGGAATCATTCAAGCAAGCAGTTTCTAGGGAGAAAAAAATCTCACCATTTCTGAAGTTCCTTTAACCCTTCAAGATTCAGTGTCCATTTTCCCATGGCAGGGTCAATTTGATTTAACTTTTTAAACCAAAATAGATACAACATCTTTTCACTGGAGGCATCAGGAGGAGATGGACACAAACAGAAAGAGAAATACTATTTTTAACAGTAACCTGGTCACATTTAAGGAAGTACAAGCCAAATATGGCATCTGAGATGACATCTGCCTCGGACACAGGGCCCCTTGCATATCTCAGCTCTGAGATGAGGGTCTAAGTGATAAACAGCACCATCGGTCTGCCGTCAATGGGGAGGTTCTACCTCAAGCCCTTCAGTCTCTTCTTCTTTTCCTTCTGGAGCATAAAACTCAGATTATCAGGAAATGAACAATCCAGGTAGCATGATTCGGCTGTAACTGTACCTCTGGACTGGAAGTTGAGGCTAGACCAGGGTCTCACGACTTCTCTGTGTGCTTTTTCCTCTTACCTTTGCCTAACATGGCATTTTGCCAGCAGTGCCAAATGTGAAAGCCAATGAAAGCCTGAAAATTTGCTGCATGTGCAGTGTAATAGGAGCAAATGCATACCTCCCAGCAAAGTACAATTCCTATTGAACTAACACCAAACTGGATTTATACAACCGACATTAGAATAATGGACTCTCAACTAATCTCATGGACTATGCACAAAATCTTAAAAATATCATATATTCTTTCTAGCATTGCTTATTAGTGGTTAGAGAAGAATGAATTCTCATTCTGAATCCCTCTCCAGCAAAAACTGCATTCTGTTAGTACATTTGAAAAGCCAGTTAGAGCACTCTCAGAGGAAGAAATGGAAAATTATACTGTCCACATACAAGTGCATTCATCTTTCTCTAAGAAAACCTAAGCTTGATTTGTGATCCTCCATCATTAATATCTCAGAATATATTTTTTTCTCATGTATTTTACTCATTGTTTGCAATTTCATTATATAATTTAAATTGCATTGTCTTTGAACAGTATAGTTCATCTGGTGAATTTGTTCTGTCAGTAAGCTTAATTCTTTGCGTGTATCTATTAAAATTTTAATAAAAGTTTCACTAGTAGGCAAGTCAGCAGTACTTTCAGAGAATTATCAATATTTCGTGCATGCTCTTTATGACAATGAAGATGGAGAACAGGAAAGTAAAAGATGGAGGGATATGATGAGCACAATTTTCTAACAAAGATTTGATGATGATGATTAACATTATTATTATTATTTTATGAGCATTTCCTTCTTCAAGGTAACCTCTTCAGAAGAAAAAGAAAATGTATTAAGAGGAACAGCCAGGCAATTTTTCCCTCACAACTCCTTTATCTTCCCATCAAATCTTGATGCACATACAGTGCAATGAGCCTCTGAAAATAATGGTTCCTTGGTAACTGAAGGCAAGAGGCAATATAACCATTGCCGAATCTCATGATAGGAATGAAATAAACTTCTGTCACTACATTTTATCTCTTTCTCAATCCTTTCTCACCTTCAAATCATTCTTCATTTTCAGCCTTTAGCATTACACTTCATTATTTCTTCTTTTCAAAAATGTTACACCAAGGTCTACAGCCATAGGAAGAGCTTCAAGTGGACTAAACAAGATTCCCTTTAAAACTGCTTTAGGCAGTTTTTGAGTTCCCCTGGTTTGGATCTTAGAAGCTTAAATGACACTGAATTCATGACACCAACCCAGACAGTTTTAATTTTCACGTTGAGATAAAGACCGTGTAATAACATCACCTTCTCCAAATGACCAGAAAGTCCCTGAGATTGGCATCCAATCCTCCTTATTGTCATCTCCTAGTCCTCCCTACCAGAAAAGGCAATGGCACCCCACTCCAGTACTCTTGCCTGGAAAATCCCATGGACGGAGGAGCCTGGTGGGCTACAGCCCATGGGGTTGCTAAGAGTCGGACATGACTGAGCAACTTCACTTTCACTTTTCCCTTTCATGCACTGGAGAAGGAAATGGCAACCCACTCCAGTATTCTTGCCTGGAGAATCCCAGGGACGGGGGAGCCTGATGGGCTGCCGTCTATGGGGTCGCACAGAGTCGGACACGACTGAGGTGACTTAGCAGCAGCAGCAGCAGCAGCAGCAATCCTCCCTACCCTCTAATAACATGTTTTTCTTTATTCATAAATATTATTATCTCTGCTATCTTGAATGTAGTGAACTAAAGTGATTTCAAACTCTCACGAAAAGCTGGATGTCTTTTCAGTGTCTCCAGCAGCCCTCAACTGTAAAAGTACCAAGAAGTTTATGCTTTCAGATCTCTTTTCCTTCTCTCTGCCAGAGTGCTTAAACTTCCAAGTTAGAGGCCATTCTTGGGCATGATAGTAATTTTTTTTTAACGGTAAGGCTTTCTCTCTTAACATGCAACTGACTCAGGGAGGAAAAAGGCATTAAGTCAGTTATCTATAATGGTCTAGGTAAATTCCTACATTTGAATTCATTGTCTTCCCCTGGCATGTAGCTTAAATAGAGTATCAAGGGAAGAGTATTTATTATTGGTAAAAATTAATAAGGCTATTGTGCCTATTTCAGAGCACTGAACGTTCTCAGGGGAAAACACTGTTAGGGGAAAAACCTCCATGAGAACTATAGAGGGATTATGGAGATAATTTTGCAAGCAAAGAGAAAAAAGACTCAGGATGGACATGAGACGGGAGATGAAACTAAAGAAGCTCAGTTCCTCTTTTTATTACCCCAGATCATGGGAGTACACCAGAACACTGCATAAAGCCCCTGTGGACATATCCTTCAGCTAAACCTTCTATCCTGGGACCTGTAAATCCTATATTTTAATTATCACATCTCTGAAATGAATTCCCAATTATTAGAACTACCAGGCTTATTGTTAGGTGTTAGGGAACATATATAAATATATACAATATACTCTGTAAATATATATGCAAATACATATAATAAGTGCACCATCAGACTAACATTGACATGGGGCTCTTATCGACTGTTTTCTTTTGCCTTCACCTGACTGGCTTCCCCCTAAGTTAGAGGCTATATTATTCCAAAGTTTTCTACATCCAAAAAGAAAGTCAATAATCATACTCAGATTATTTATCTGAGTATAAATAACTATATATTATAATCATATTCAGCTTGTGTCATGAAGGGATGAAGAAAGCACAAGTGAAGAGAGTGATGCAACATGATACTAGAGTACAATCTATATTTAAGATAGATGAAAACATGTATTCAAATAAAACTGAAGAAAAGTGAATTTAAAAAAGAAAAATGGGAAACTATGTGAGAGGTATATACAGATTCTTCATACCATCTTTGTATCTTTTCTGTAAATCTAATTTCATTAAAAGAACAGAACAAAAAAAAATAGAAAAACAAGATGGAGAGGAGAAGAAAGAAAAGGAGAAAGAGAAAGACCGTAATATTAAGACTGAGTGATAAGTAAGGAGAGACAGCTAACTTTTAAAGAGTTCTCACTCTCTCCAGGCACTGAGGTAGGCTCCTTCTTTGTTGTTGTTCATTAATTCTGACATCATTCTTATGAGGTAGATATTATTATTCTCATTTTAAGATGAAGCATATCATGATTCTAGAGGATAAAAATGTATCAAGATCACACAGACAGGAAGCAACCCAGCTAGAATTTGATTCACTGTGTCCTAGATTTAGAATTCTCTTCTAATATAACATTGTATGTCAATTATACTTCAATAAAAATAAAAATTTAAAAAAGAACTCTGAACTTTTCCTCAGGTCCACTTTCACCTCTTAATGTTCCCTGTGGTCTTTGCCTTTGCTAGACAACTATTTGATAGACAGGTATCCAATCAAACCTTCCTCCTATTCAGCTGATGTTATTTTTTGCTTCAGCATAAGATAAGCTGTCCTTGTGAAATACCCAGGTCTGTGTTTAACTTTGTAAGGCAAGAAGTTCAAGGAAAATCCAGCTGAGGTACCCAACCCTCAGTGCTGTGATAGTTGCATTTTATATCAAACAGTCTTCTAATATTCTCTTTGACAAGTAGAATCCACATTCCCTCCTGTTAAATTGTTAATGGCTTCCCTTGTGGTTGGCTTCTGGTTCTGATTTCATCATAATTTAGACTCCTTATTTTATGTCAGTAAAATTGTCTAGGATAACATCATGGCCCTTGGCTAGAAGCCCTTGATGTACCCAAGAAACAAGGTTTATGCTCATGTAGGAGTATCACTGTCTCTCTTGCTCCTTCATTTTTATTTCTCCCTCTCCCTGGCTGTTTTGGTTTTTATTTATTTTTTCCTCTTTTTTCCCCCCCTATTTTTCTTGTAATGTTTCTATTGCTTCTTAAAACACACTTGAAAAGAATCCAAAATGGATTCATGTTATTTGTTGGGAGATATTCCAAAAGGATGCATCTGATCTCAAAATCTTGAGTTGCAATTCAGTGATGCATTTTATTATAGATTTGTGCATTGTTGTTCTATAAATGTTAAGTTATCTCAACCTTTGGGAAAGAGGGAAAATATTCAGCACCACACACCATACCTTTTACTTCTGTTGCTTTAAGTAGGTTTTTTGGGTTGTTTGTTATATGTATATATATTTTTTAATGCTTGAAGGAGTCTGCTCAGACAATGACCTTATTTCAATTTAAGTATACAAATTCCTCCAGTTTTCATAACAAGCATACATATTTGGGAGTGACCTTCTATAAAATACAGCACAGGAATTCTTCATTTCTCTCAACGTTATCTCAAAGGCTGAAGTTATTTAACAGGAAAGATTTTATTCTTCAGATATCCTGGTAACTACTAGAGTTGATGCAGGATACTCAAAAAATCTGTTCCTCTAAAATACAAATTAACAGTGCTCTTCTCAGACTCAAGATGTCTAAACCCATAATGCCATACTCTGAGGCAAAACAAAAAACATAAAATTAATGCATAATTTACCCTTGCTTCTTTCCACCAGTCTGTCTGTAATAGACATATTTGCCCCACAAGGTCCCTCACGTATAGTTTGCCACCGAAGTTCATGTTCTGGAGTTCTCTTTGTTAGCAAGTTTAGATGGATGCAAGACAAGGCCATCATTAATTAGTCTCATACACAGGGTGACCATGCAGCTGGTCCTCTAAATCAGGATATTTAGACAGTGAAACTATAAGCTATTAATAATATATACTAGGAAAACTTGTACAAACTAACATTGTCCTAGGTTAAGTTGAGATGTAATGTCATTTTGTTCTCTGGTATAATTATTAATAGTATCTTCTTTCACTCTCAAAGTGTCACCATTTGAAACAAGAGATTAAATCAGTGGTTCTCAAACGTTTTGGTCTCAACTACTTAACTGTATTAAAAATTAATTAGGACCCATCCAAAATGGCTTCTGTTTATGTGGATTATATCTCTCAATATTTACATTATTAAAACTGAGACATTTTTTTTAATATATTTATTAATTTACTTAGAAAATAAATGCATTATATGCTTACATAGATATTTTTACAAACTTTATTTTCCAAAATCAATTAGGAAGAGGGTGCATTGTTTTACATTTTTGGAAATCTCTTTACTGTCTGGCCTAATAGAAGACAGCTGGATTCTCAGAGTTGCTTCAAGATTCAATCTGTTGTAATGTCACATGTTATATAGCTTCTGGAACTCTCATGAGAAAAACAGAGTAAAAAAAAAAAGATCCTGGTATTATTGTGAAAATAATTTTGTCCTTGCAGACTCCCTGTTTACACTTTGAGAACTGCTGGATTATGTCATTTCTTTACTTTCAGGCAGGAGAGAGCTACTTCACAGAGCTTCCTAAAACTGGCATAACCACACATCCCTTTTCTTCTTGTTTTCTCAGCCTACGACACAAGTCCCATTAGTCTTCAGTTACTCACTTTCTCTATATCGTTTATGTTTTCACTTTAATGTAGTTTCCTGCAGAAAGTCTCTCCTGATCTCCAAGAGACCTAGCCAGAATCTCTGCTAAATAGTTTTGAAGGAACAGTGTGCTTTCTTCCTCCAAGTATTTACTGTCATTTCACGTCACTGCTGATGGAAATAACTGTCTACTTCACAGACTGTAAGTCTCAAGATGGTGACGGCTGGGTCTCTGTCCTTCTCAACACAGTGCCTTAGGCTACTTGGGCATCCTGACCTCTCTCCATCCTTCTCAATGCTGTGCTCCTTCCACCAGAATAGTGCTTGACACAGAATAATAGCTTAATGAATATTTCATGTTCAAATTACTTGTTGAATGAACCAATTAAGGGTATGCCTAACATTCATATCCTAAAAGCCAGAGCATCCATTTGTGATTGGGCAGAGATGAGGTTACTGCCTGTGACAGAAGAAAACTAAATGTCTGTATTTCAATAATTAATTAAAAAACCTTAAATTTCTGACATAAATCTCGAAAGTTTGGCGTAAGTTTTACTAAACACTGAGATACAGACCTAATTATAATAAGGGCAAAGTAAGGGTAAAACAGGAGGGAAGGGGAATGACACAGGAGGGAAGTGGGCAGGGTACAACCTTTAAAAGAATAGCTTAGCCGTGTTGTTTGCTGTCGTTTAGTCACTAAGTCATATCCAACTCTTTGTAACCCCATGGACAGTAGCCCGGCAGGCTCCTCTGTCCATGGGATTCTCCAGGCAAGAATACTAGAGTGGGTTGCCATTTCCTTCTCAGGGGATATTCCTGACCCAGGGACTGAACCTGGGTCTCCTGCACTGGCAGGTGGATTCTTTGCCACTGCGTCACCAGGGAAGCTCGACACAGCCATAAGACATGACAAAAACTGGTTAGAACTAACTAGCTCCAAGATGGCAGACTATTTGGCTTTTAGTAGACCTTGGCGCCTCAGTCATCTCTGACTCTTTATGGCCCCATGGACTGTATCCTGCTGGGTTCCTCTGTCCATGGACTTTTCCAGCGAAGAATATCGGAGTGGGTTGCCATTTCCTACTCCAAGGGAATCTTCCATACCTTGAGCCTTATTATATGCTCATGGCATGTGTTCTAAGTCTCTTCAGTTATGTCCAACTCTTTCTGAGTCCATGGACTGTAGCCCGCCAGGCTCCTCTGTCCATGGAATTCTCCAGGCAAGAATATGGAGTGGGTTACCATGTCCTCCCCAAGGGATCTTCCCAACCCAGTGATTGAACCCACATCTCTGACCTCTCCTGCACTGGCAGGCAAGTTCTTAGCCACTAACACAACCTGGGAAGCCCATTATTTGCTTATTGTAATACATTAGCTAAATGACATACCCACCAGCACCATGACAGTTCAGAGTTAATCATAAAAGGCCAAAAAGTGGATGGTGGCCCATTCCTGGAAATTCTCACTCTTTCCCCCAAAATAGCTGGAATAATCCTCACACTCATTAGCCTATGAGATTGCCCAGGCCATAAAAACTAACTGTGCCATATTTCGGTGCATTTCATATTCTGAGATGGCCCACACTCTTGTCTGTGGAGTGTGTTTCTCCCAAGGCCTCTCTCCTGAGATGGTTCACACTCCATCTGTGAAGCGCATTCTCTCTTAAAAAAAACATCCACTTCTTACCTATCACTTTGTTTCTCACTGAATTCTTTCTGTGATGAGACATGAAGAACCCGAGTTTCATTAAGTCCTGAGACCAGGTACGTGATCTCAATTAAATGACAGTGGGTTCAAGTTCCACTCTGAGTTGAATGGTTTCAAAGACAGACTAAAGTTTGGAGAAGTGATAAGACTTGGCTACTCCAAAAGCTTTTATGAATATAAAGCAGCTCGGTTGCGGCATGAACTTAGTACTTATCTTGCTTACATTACACAGTCCTTTGCTATCTCATCCTCAGGGAACTCCCTCTCTTCTGAATTTCTAAAAATACCAGGTGTTTTATATCCTATGATCCTTTTCATATAAAGCCCATATATTGCCATTTTTCATGAGCTCTGTCATATTCTTTACTGGATGATAAGTTTGAGAGCATATTCTATGTGTCTTATAATTTTTATCTACCCAAAATACCTGTATAGGAAAACATCTTGCACACAGTAGGCACTGACAAATAGGCATGCAGGATGCAGAGGTATACCTTAGTAGAACATAAATTGTATCAAGTTTACCTTATTTTTTAGAAAGCAAAAACAAAAAAAATTGTTATGTGAACTACATAAAAGTCTGAAGATTAAAAAAAAAAAAGAAAAAGAAGTATTCTTGGAACCCTGCTATGTATCCTGACTGGGACCCTTTGTGATGAATACTAACCTTTAGCAACTTTGATACCTATGGGTATTCATGAGGAAACGAGCTCCAATTCCACAGTACATTCTCAGCCTCAGGGTTTAGCCCATCTCATCCTCTTTGAGTTATGGGTCCCTGTTCTTTTACTCAGATTTATGAATTCAGACAGCATCACAGGAGGAAGGTACAGGACATAAATCAAACAGCACAGGCACATGGGACAAGCTGCAAAATTATCATTGTCCCTTTGCACACCTCACAATGTCAGAGTGAGGATACGTCTAATAGTTTAGAAGCTTGAAACAGTTAATGTGACTCATTAAGTGCCTAGCTTTTTTTATGTGGATCTCATTTACGCACATGAAAAAGACTGATCATATATTTCTGCACTCAATAAATTTACAGCCTAACTGCATAACGTGGTTATGTTTGTTAGAAAATGGTGTTGAATTGATCATTCTCCAAATTTCCTTCCATTTCTAACATTGTACAATTCAATAAGATAATATTTTAAATGTTTGATATTGTTTGATAGCAGTGACCTTGAGGACATTAAAAACCAATTTTCCCATCAAAAAATAATAACATTCAGTAGTTTTCTATGGATCTCCACTGTTCAGACAACAAACAGTGATAAGTGTTACCAAAGAAAAGTATTATCTTTACACTAGCAGATTTTGAATGAAATGTATCAAGGTAACCCCATATAAGTATGGTACAGTTAACTTGTTTTCCATCAATGGCTCATTTGCCCACTTATGTTTTTCGTTGTTTTGATTTGGGTTTTCTTGTTTTATTTAAACTTTTTACTTTATATTGGAATATAGCAGATTAACAATGTTATCAGTTTCAGGTGCGTAGCGAAATAACCCAGTCACATATACATATGGTTTCAAAGCTGTACTTGAGAACTAACTGCCCAGACAGTAGGTATTTACAATCCAAGTTCCCCTTACATTTATGTGGCCAACAGGATAAAGCCATTCAACTGTGGCCAATGAAATTGGAGCACAAAGGATATATATCACTTCTAGGATTCAGTTCAATTCAGTCTCTCAGTCGTGTCCGACTCTTTGCGACCCCATGAACTGCAGCACGCCAGGCCGCCCTGTCCATCACCAACTCCCAGAGTCTACCCAAATCCATGTCCATTGAGTCAGTGATGCCATCCAACCATCTCATCTTCTGTCGTCCCCTTCTCCTCCTGCCCCCAATCCTTCCCAGCATTAGGGTCTTTTCCAATGAGTCACTCTTCGCATGAGGTGGCCAAAGTATTGGAGTTTCAGCTTCAACATCAGTACTTCATGGCAAATAGATGGGGAAGAAATGGAAACAGTGGCATATTTAATTTACTTGGGTTCCAAAATCACTGCAGATGGTGACTGCAGCTATGAAATTAAAAGACACTTGCTCCTTGGAAGAAAAGCTATGACAAACCTAGGCAGCATATTAAAAAGCAGAGACATCACTTTGCCGGCAAAGTCTGCCTAGTCAAAGCTTCAGTTTTTCCAGTAGTCCAGTAGTCACATCCAGTGAGAGTTGGACCATAAAGAAGGCTGAGCGCCGAAGAATTGATGCTTTCAAATTGTGGTGCTGGAGAAGACTCTTGAGAGTCCCTTGGACTGCAAGGAGATCCAACAAGTCAATCCTAAAGGAAATCAACCCTGAACATTCATTGGAAGGATTGATGTCAAAGCTTAAGCTCTGATATTTGGCCACCTGATGCAAACAGTCAACTCACTGGAAAAGACCCTGATGCTAGGAAGGATGGAAGCCAGGAGGAGAAGGGGACAACATAGGATGAGATGGTTGGATGGCATCACCAATTCAATGGGCATGAGTTTGAGCAAATTCCGGGCTATAGTGAAGGACAGGGAACCCCGGAATGCTGAAGTCCATGGGGTCGTAAACAGTAGGACAGGACTTAGTGACTGAACAACAACAATAACGATCCTTAACGCTCTCTTTCTTGACACTCAGAGCAATTGCAGAAACCACACGATGCAGATAACAGAGTCTCTGTCTGCCTGGGGCCCAGAATGACTATACCAGGCAGAGATCCCTTCCCACTCCCTGAATAACCTACCTCACCCCCAACCACTAATTACTAAACTTTGAATGAGAAACATGCTTCTATTTATAAGCAGTTGACATTTTGGAGTTTTGTAAGTTATACGGCAGCTACTACAACTGCAGCCAGTGTAATTGAGCTTGCATTATTTCTTTCAAAATGAATTGCAAAGTATTATTTTCTTTAGAACTGTTAAGAATGTTTCCTTTTTCTTCTTCTGAATCTTAACATAGGTGCACACTTGTGAAAAGCAAAATAATGTGTTTTGGTTGAAGGGTTAAACTTTGTTATAAGTGCCTATATACTTAAATATTAAATTCTAAAACGAATTTAATATTGAGAGAGAATGAGGTCATGCAGAAGAGATTTCTACTGCATCCATGATACTTAAAAAAAAAAAAAAAATCCCTAGAAGGGTTAGACACAGAGTAGATCTCATGGAATTTGAAGTAACTACCTTTTCCACCAGGATCTTCCTGTCACTTCAATTAAACTGACTGTTCATGTTGGTAAAAATGAAATTTGGGGTAACAACCTCCCCTTGTCATTTCTATTATTCTGAAAGGTGAAAAATAACTTTTGGAATGCTCTGTTTTTCAACTAAAATTGTTTTCACAGCTCTCCAGAAAAATGAGGGCCCCTCAGCTCTATAGCAGCTTCAGTGCCTGCAACCAACATCCACCATGCTTTCCCTCTCTGGCTGGGCCGTCTAAATACATTCACAGCCCTATCAGTAGTTCTGTTTTCATCTTATTATTCTCACTCATAATTTGCTCATATAGGATTCAGTTTCAGGTTTGTACCTTTTTTCTAAACACACTGCTTCTCTGCCTTTCCTTCTAAAATGCCTGAAATTTGGGGATTTAGTACCTTCTTGAGTTATTTCTGTCACAGAATGTTACCAAGCTTCAATTTTACTTATGCTGTCACACTATTACTTTACCATCTCAAGTTCACTTTCTTTATTGGCTATACTTTGTGCTATAATTTACAGACATTAGAGTCACTAAACATTGCTTTCCTTCCTTATGCCAATTATATTCTCTTGTAATCCCTTTCTGTTATTATTACACTCTTATCATATGATAGTATTGAACTATACAGTTTCTTCAAAGAATTCATGGGGGATTTTGCCAATTGTTTGAAGAAATTAATTATTCTACATTTTTGCAGAAATATCAATCTACTAATTATCCTTTGAAAAGAAACTCTAGTTGTTCTAACTCAAACTACCAAGTCTGAGATTCAACTATTATGTCTTAGACTCACACTGCATGTGTTTACCCCTCAATGGTCATCATATACTTTTATGAAAGCTCTTTGGTACCCAACTGATACTAAATTTATGTTCTTGAGTTTCTAAGTTTTGCTTTTTTGAGGATTTGGATATTTGTCCATTTCTAGCCATGTGACACCAATTCCATTTTTCATTTCTCTCCATGCTTAACTGTTCAGTTCAGTTCAGTCACTCAGTCGTGTCCGACTCTTTGCAACCCCATGAACCGCAGCACGCCAGGCCTCCCTATCCACTGTGAAATAATACAGAAATTCCTGGCATAAATTCATCTGAGTTTAGTGCTTTCTTCCTATATCCTAACATTATCTGATCAAAAATTTGAAGGTCTTTTTCTTAAATGAAAGTAAAAAGAGCTGAGTGAGTTGTCTGTTCCTCCGTTGTTTTTGTTTTTTTAAATGTTCAGTTTATGTGAAAGCATTATATTATCATTATATTGACTCAACGAAATCTAGTCTTTTTTAAGTCTAGAAGTTAAATGACAAAAGAATGAGACAAGCAAAGATATATGTTTATAAAGCCAAAGAAGGAGAATCTTTTAAAACCCATTCTCATCACCCTTGTCTGGGCTTTACTCATAGTTCTTCCAAGGCAATCTCACTAACAAGATATTCCATGTGCATGTCCACAGCTGTGCATCCTTACGACTCTCAGGAGTAAAGGTCAGTGAACTTCAACTACACTTGTACTCAATTAGCACCTGCCTACTTGCATTTTATTTTGCTTGCTTTTTTCAATTTCAGTGAAATTTCTATCTCAAAAGGTTTAACTGATTTTAGATCAAAACTTTGAAAAAGGTTGATGTTGTAATGCTTCTGAGGATAGCTTAAGGTCTTTAAATTTGATATCTTTCAAAGATTTTCCTAGGATCTAGAATTTCTCTTCAATGTGAAAGATGTATTCCATAAACAGAGGAGTTTTCAACTTTATGGCTTGCAGTTCCTTTAGAACTACATCATGTTCACAAGCACATTTTGATTTTGGTTTTACATTTCAGCCAGGCTCACTGTTCTCTATTACACCCCATACTCTGTGCAAGCTACTTCAAAGTGTCCATGGGAAGGGAGAAAGCCTTTCATACTCTCTTTAAGAAATTAATTCATAAGGGAAAATGAGTACTGAAGCCTATGAATACAATGAGTAGGAAAGAAGTTTTCCAGTTGCTGCTCCAGGCCATCATAAAATAACACTGGCCTTTGTGATCTCAGTGATCTTGTTCTTCATTACGTCCTACTGCTGTTTACACACCTGTTTTCACTTGTTTTGTCATCCTTTTCAGAACAACAAAAATATACTGCTTTTCTCATTTCACCCAATATGTTAAATAGAGGATCTGTTTCAGCAGTTCATAGGAAAACAAGAATGACTTTCTACATTTCTTCCTAAACAGGGTCCTAAAGCAGCTTTAAGCACGGCAATAATTTCCTCAGTGATTACATATTAACTGTGAAAGCAATTATTAAAGATTTCATTTCTCAAAAACAGACTGCTTCTAGGCTTGCAATTTATTTTAATTGAAGGCTGAGAGACTCGCTGGCTGGAAAACAGGGGAAAACAGTTCATTTGGGTCTAAAAAATGGATGCAAACCCAAATGCTCACAGAGGTCAGACAGGGAACAGAAACAAGTGAAGCAGACAGGGTGGATTCGGCTGTAAGCTGAGCAGTAAGACTCAGGCCTTATCTAAGGAGGTGCTCCTGCTGCCGAGATCTGGCTAGCCCATGATGCCTTAAGGGATTTAGATTTCTGTTGCTGGATCTTCCAGTATTTTAAAAGATGCCAGGAACTTGGGATTTTTATGTGAAACATTTTGCTTTTCAAACGCTGGCAACCAACTCAAAATATTTTTAAAACCTTCTGCTCACCAAAAGAAAAAAAAAAAAAAGGAACAGAAACATACTGGAGGACAGATTGGGCCTGGACATTACCATTTCACAACCTGTGTTCTAAGTGAAAAAATGAGTCTTCTTTAAGTAGAAACAAGCTTTTGCTTTTTTGTTATGCTTTCATTCTCTTTTATTGCATCTTTCTTCCATTCCATTCCCCAGCGTGTCACTATTGAAAAAATTCAAGATAATAGGAAACCAAGAAACTATCTCTATACAGAATTATATGTATACATGTATATATGGTTTTAGAGTCTAGAGAGGAGAGGAAAGCAAGTGTTTACTTTTTCAGAAATTCTGAGGTAGGAAAACTGCCTGAACTTCTAGAAAGAGACACTGAGGAGACACGTGAGTATGAAGTTCAGCACACTCCTTTGACATAGGCTTGAATCTGGAGTCACTGCCAGACAACTGCCCCTGGACAAGCCTCTGTGAACAAATAGGAAAATGACTCACCACAGACAACCAGGAGCGGAAACTTCCTCGAAGACAACTTGTGCCCAGAGAGCGGCAGCCTTTCACGCATGCTCAAAAAGGGCAATTTTGACGTCCCATGTTCCTCCTGGGGTGGCAGGACTGAGCATGCCCACCATCTTCAAAGTGCTGGGCGCAAAGGCGGGGGTGGGCGGGGCGGACGGACTGTGCCTGATCCCTGCACACCCCTGCTGGCAGGGTCTTCTGCAAGACACCTCGGGTCTCACCCCTGGATCCCAATCCTCTCCACATTTTAGGGTCCAGCTCCCACTCCTGGGGAGCGAACTTTGGCTCCTGACTCTTGCTTCAGCTTCCCTTTGCTTCAGTATAAGCCCCAGTAAAGCTTTGCCTGAAATTCTGGGACAGCCCTTCCTCAATTTCTATTGATTGAAGAGTCCAAGAGCACAGGTCACTAAGACTGTCCTTTTAAAGGAAGGCCATACAGGGTGAGTATGGGTGGGTCTGCGTGTTTATAGTAGTTTACAGCATTGGATGTTTTCTGATTACTTTGCACGGTCAGTCAGTTCAGTTCAGTGGCTCAGTCGTGTCGGAATCTTTGTGACGCCACGGACTGCAGCACACCAGGTCTCCCTGTCCATCACCAACTCTCCGAGCTTGCTCAAACTCATGTCCATGGAGTCGATGATGCCATCCAACCATCTTTTCCTCTGTCGTCCCCTTCTCCTCCCGCCTTCAATCTTTCCCAGCATCAAGGTCTTTCCCAATGAGTCCATTCTTTGCACAGTACCTGAGAATTTATTCTCCTATGGAATTCAAAAAAAACTTCTGACTTTTTTCCCCTCTGTGGAATTCAAAAACTCTTCTGACTTTTTTTCCCTCTACCTTTTAAATCTCCATTTCAGAGATGTCCTAATTATATGACAGTGGCATTATTTCCTGTATGTGTGAAAATTTTCACAAAGCCCAAAAAGAATGACTGGTGGTGGTTTAGTCGTTAAGTCGTGTAGGGCTCTTGCGACCCCATGGACTGTAGCCTGCCAGGCTTCTCTGTCCGTGGGATTTTCCAAGCAAGAATACTGGAGTGGATTGCCATTTCCTTCTCCAGGGGATCTTCCCGACCGAGGAATCGAACCCAGGTCTCCTGCATTGCAGGCAGATTCTTTACCAACTAAGCTATGAGGGAAGCCCAAAAGAATGACTAAATAGTCACAACTCCAGTTGATTCTCCTTCTTTCTCAGGCATTAGAAATTATATATGGTATTTACTAGATGCTGCTTATATGATATAAAATAGTTACATTAAATTAACATACTATTTTTCTTTATATTCCTGTCAGGTTTTTTTCTCTTAACATAAGAAAAAAATAAGAATAATAACATTGGTTAATTAAATGTGTATACTCCTGCATGCATGTGCATTCTCAGTAGTATCCAACTATTTGGAATCCTGTGGACTGTAGCCCGCCAGACTCCTGTCCATGGGATTTCCCAGGCAAGAATACTGGAGTGGGTTGCAATTTCCTACTTCAGGGGATCTTCCCCACCAGGAAATAATCTTTGGGGAAAAATATCTTTGTCAGCTTTTTTGGGGTACCTATTAATTGTTTTATTCTGCCCGCCCCCTGTAAATATTTTGGGTAGTGTAAGGACAGCTTTACATATGAAATGACCAGCTAGCTTACACACAATAGTTTGTACTACCCACTTCCCAACTTCTATATTGCCCCACCCTCCTCAGGAAGTTTTTAAACTACTAATCTAATTATTTTACAGGTATGTTCAGATTTTCTATTTCTTTTGTGTCAGTTTCAGTCATTTATGTCTTTCTATGGTTTTGTCTAGTCCATCCACATTATCTAATTTGTTAGTATTCAGTTGTTTGTAGTTCCTTATAATCCTTTTTGATTATTTTTGATTGAATTGATGCTTTTGAACTATAGTGTTGGAAAAGACCTTTGAGAGTCCCTTGGACTGCAAGGAGATCAAACGAGTCAATCCTAAAGGAAATCAGACCAGAATATTCTTTGGACAGACTGATGCTGAAGCTGAAGCTCCAATACTTGGGCCACCTGATGCGAAGAACTGACTCATTGGAAAAGACCCTGATGCTAGGAAGGATTGAAGGCGGGAGGAGAAGGGGACGACAGAGGATGAGATGGTTGGATGGCATCACCAACTCGATGGACATGAATTTGAGCAAGCTCAGGAAGTTGGTGATGGACAGGGAAGCCTGGTGTGCTGCGGTCCACGGGGTCACAAGGAGTGGGACATGACTGAGCAACTGAACTGAACTGAATAATCCTTTTTATTTCTGAAAAGTTGGTCATAAATGTACCCCCTTTTAGCCCTGATTTTAATCATTTGAGTCATCTCCTTATTTTCTTAGCCCAGCTAAAGGTTTGCCGATGTTTTTTCATACATAAAAAAACTTTTGATTTTATTGAGTTTTCTACTCTTCTACACACAATCTCCCAGAAAATCAAAAAGGAAAAAATACTTCCCAACTTATTCTATAAGGCCAGCATTATTCTGATGTCAAACACACAAAAATATTTCGGGGAAATAAAATTTTCCTCATAAACACAGATGCAAAAAATCTTTCAAACATTACAAATCAATACAACAGTATATATGAAGATAACATACAGTGATCAAATGTGATTTATCCCAGGAGTGAAATGTTGAATTTACATTAGAAAATCAATCAGCGTAATTTACTGTATTAACAGACTAAAAGTAAAACCATATGATGATCTCAATAGAAGCTAAATAAGCTTCTGACAACATTCCAAATCTATCCCTAATAAAAACTCTTGGCAGACTGAGAAGAGAACTTGCTCAGCCTGATGAAGGGCATTATGAAAAACCTACAGATAATATTAATACCATACTTAAAGATGAAAGACAATACTTTCACCCTGAGATCAGGAGTAATGCAAGGATCTGCTCTAATTACTACTATCAAACATTGTACTTGCTATTCTAATCAATTAATAGGTAACCCTAATGAGTAGATGGCATCAGGATTTGAAAGACATAAACTTGCCTTTTTCTCAGATGATATGACCATCTACATAGGAGATCCAGTTAAATTTACTAAAAGACCTGTTGGAACTAATGAGAGATTTTTAACAAGGCTGTATATTACGAGATCTATGTAACAAGAATCAATGAAAAATAAAAATGTTTAAATACCACTTACAATAGTTTTAGGGCTTCCCAGGTGGTGCATGTGGCAAATGCAGGAGACATAAGTGACGCAGGTTCGATCCCTGAGTCGGGAAGATCCTCTGGAGGGTATGGCAACCCACTCCAGTACTCTTTCCCAGAGAATCCCCATGGACAGAGGAGCCTGGTGGCCTGCAGTCCATAGAGTTGCACAAAGTTGGACACAACTGAAGCAACTTAGCATGCACACATGCACAATAGTTTTAAAACATTCAGTTCTCTGGTTAAAAGACTAATGAAAGATGTATAAGACTTATATGCTGAAAATGACAAAACATTGCTGAGAGAAATTAAAGTTGACTTAACTCGAGAATATACTCTGTTCATTAATTCGAAAACTCAGTGTTGTTAAGATGTTAATTCTCCCTGATTTGATCTATAGATTAATCATTTTCTGAATAAAATTGCAGTGCATTTTTCTTAGATACAGACGAACTTTTCTAAAATTCACATAGAAAAGCAAAGGAACTAAAATAGACAAGACAACTTTGAGAAAGAAAAGCAAAATGAGAGAAGTTATACTACCTGACTCCATAAATTATTGTAAAGTTACAGTATTAAGACAGGGTGGTACCCGACGTCGTCAAAGACAAATAGATGAAGGGAACCAAATAAAAAGTGCAAAAAGCAGACCCACACTTATGTTATCAATTGACTTTCAAATAAGTTGAAAGGTGTTTCAGTGAAAAAGTATAGTCTTTTCATCAAATGGGGCTAGGATAATTGTATACCCATATACAAATCACACTTTGATTATTACCTCATGTGATCTATAAGAAGAAATTCAAAATGGATCATAGACATACTTGAAAAACTTTATAAGACTTCTAGAATAAAGCACAGGAAAAGATCTTTGTGGCTTTGAGTTAGAAATTTCTTAGATAAAAGCATAATCTTTGAAAAAAAATTAGAAAATGGCTTCATCAAAATTAAGGACTTCTGCTTTCAAGAGACTCAAGGGAATAAAATGACAAACTCTGTACTGGGGCAATATATTTTAAAACCATGTATCTGATAAAGGACTTACATAAGAAATATATAAAGCACTCCCGAAGCTCAATAACAAGAAAAAAATGACCCAATAAAAAATAGGCAAATGATATGAAGAGTCCAAAGAAAGTAAAATAATTGCAGATAAGCCCACAAAAATTGCTCATCATTACTCATTAGGGAAATTCAAATTTAAAAACATAATAAGATATCTCTACACATCTGTTAGTATATTTATAGTTTTAAAAAACTAACCATGCCAAATGTTGGCAAAAGGATGGAGAAACTAGAACTCACATATACTACTATTAAGTTCTTTGAGGGTAGTCTATGACTGTAATTCAGCTCATTGTTTCTATTAGGAACAAGTTAATAAATATTTATAAAACTTAACAGTAAAAAGTTTATACTTTGTTAATAACCAACCAATTCTGAGAAACTCAACCAATATATATCTCTAATCACAGTACTAGCATAAAAATTCTCAAACTAAATGACATGTCTAAATCACCCTGTCATTTATTATAACCCTAATATATACAAACTTGTATTTATCAAAAAATATCAAATTATTAATAGATGCTAATTTGGTCTACTTTCCCCCCCAATTCTATAATTTCATGGTAATAAAATTCTATTCCTCACGTCATTTTCCTGTTTGGAGATATCCAACTAAAATATGTGAATTCTTAAACAGACTAAAAGATAATGAGACACAAAAGGGAAAATGTGAAAAACAAGTCCCCTGCCCCCAAATAAATAGCTTATTTAAAACAAAGTCCTTCGGCCATTTCTTTCCTTATAGCTCCTGGGCTGTGCTGCCAGTTCTGATGCCTCAGTTGCTTTCATCATATGCGTATAGAATGTTTCTACCGGAGGGAACTAGCAAACATGCCCAGAAGCATGAGTTAATAATTCAAAGCGTCTTCCAGTTGTGGATAAGAGTATCCTTTACTTAAACGTGGCCCATTAGCTAAAACTTGAAAAACTGTTAGTAGGCTTTTTGAGTCTCTTTTCCAGTTAAGAAGCTCAGTATTCCTATGCTAGAGCAGTAAATATTCCTTGTGGAACACGATTTCAAATTCTATTATCAGGATGGTGCATATACCGGGGTGATGCCCACATGATTATTTTCTATAATCTGTGCAGGCAAAGAGGCTCTCTTTGCCTCAGGACCAAGACAACTACACATGCATCTTCCATTAGTTCCTTCTCTCTCTGAACTTAAGATGGGATAAAATTGATAATTTTTCACTTTACTGGGTATTTTGCTACAAAACTATTTATCATTCTGTAAATACATTTGGTGAATCTCTGAACTTATTGCCATCTGAGAGCTGCACATAGAAAATTAAACAGCTCTGGCTCCTACCCACTAAGAGATTATAACCAGCTGATATGAGAGTGGCATTAAATTTACACTGTAGAATTGGAATGTCAAGTATGAGGTATAGATTGCAGAACTTCACCTAGCTGTCTGGCAGAATTAAAGCTCTTAAAATAATGGAAAATATTGGTGAAAAAAATCACCAAGTAAAAAATTGTAAAATGGGTTACTGATTCTTACTTTATGTAAGTTAGAAGACATTTTATCTTTGAAATAAATCTGGGAAGATGTTATAAATAAGAAGCAATAAACATAAAGGTGCATGCAGATGGACCTTCTTAAAGAGGTGAAACACACCTATTAGTAATATGATGCTTTTAAGAAAAGGATGAAAAGATTTGTCAAATCTTGAGATTTTGCATAGGGGTAATTAGCATAGCAATGAAATTTTCTACTTCTATTCCCATATGAAGAGAAGGCAATGGCAACCCACTCCAGTACTCTTGCCTGGACAATCCCATGGACAGAGGAGCCTGGTAGGCTGCAGTCCATGGGGTCACGAAGAGTCAGACACGACTGAGTGACTTCACTTTCACTTTTCACTTTCACGCATTGGAGAAGGAAATGGTAACCCACTCCAGTGTTCTTGCCTGGAGAATCCCAGGGTCGGCGGAGCCTGGTGGGCTGCCGTCTATGGGGTCGCACAGAGTCGGACACTACTGAAGTGACTTAGCAGCAGCAGCATTCCCAAATGAATTCCCTGCAAAGCATTGTTTTGGAACAGTAGTAATCATACTTACAAATAAGCCGCAAATAAAGGGACAGAAGGGCTTCCCGGGTGGCTCAGTGGATAAAGAATCCACCTACAGTGCAGGAGACACAGGAGACATGGGTTCAATCCCTGGATTGGGAAGATCTTCTGGAGGAGGGCATGGCAACCCACTTCAGTATTCTTGCCTGGAGAATCCCATGGACAGAGGAGCCTGGCAGGCTACAGTCCATGGTGTCACAAAGAATCAGACACAACTGAAGCATGAACATGCACGCACAAAGGGACAGAAACAAATAATGGTAATCAATTATAGTGAGTAAGAAACATGAGGAACTTCACTTGAAACCTCTTGTGTGCTAACGATTTCCACTATGGGGTAAATAGGTTGCTAATATTTTGCATGTCTACTCCATATATATTACAGGAAATAATTGTCAAGATGTTTAAGTTGTTAAAATAGATTTGTGGTTCAAGGAGCCAAATTTTAGAATCAAGTAGTAGACACTGAATTGCCATTGAGATCACTATGGTGGGCAAATGCTCAAGTTCAAAAACTCACAGCTGTTTAGTCTCATGATGATAAAATATGATGTACCACTGAGCAACTAAAAGTCATCTACTTGGCTCCAAATGTGAGAGACAAAAGACCTACTTTATGAAATCTGAAAACTGGAAATCAAGTTTTAAAGAGAGGCAGACTGGAATGAGCTTGCATCACTGAGAGAGGAAGAGGAAAAAAATAAGAGTTAGAACTTGGGGAGACTTGCCAAACTGAGATGCCACTGGCTGAACTTTCAAAACTCATATAATTCCTCATTTAGCGCCAGGAAGGGTTAGGATTCAAGTGCAATTAACAGAGGTGGGGAGGGGTAGAGGGGATAGGAGGTTCACATATTAAGTTGGGAATTAGATTAAATCCCCAAGTTCATCAGGGAGAAGTGACAAAGCTGTATTTAAAATTCGCTAGACTCTTGGGAAGATAAAGCCCTTTGAAAAAGATAAAAGAAATATGAAGGATATGTTTCCTCTTCCCTTTCCCTTAAAAAAAGGTTGAATGTGGTTTATTACACTTAATTACTATGACTCCCTTGATTCACCTGGCAACAAATTGGTTTATCAGCCAGGGACTATTAGTTGTGCATTAGTATCAAGTTAGGCACTGTATCAGTTTTCAATAAACTCAATGAATAATAACTTGACATTTGAACAGAGCTTTATAATTTGAAAACTATTTTTCACAATATTCTTTCTCTTCATGTTTAGACCCTGGAGCCGGGGTTGACAGATTACAGCCACGGAACAAATCTGGCCAGCCACCAGTTTTTATAAATATTTATTGGGACACAGCCATGTTCCTTCTTTTACATACCATCTGTGGTTGCTTTTGTGCTACAAAAGCAGAATTGAGTAGTTACAAAAGATACTGTATAGTCCACAAGACTAAAATATTTACTATGTTGTACTTTACAGTAAATGATAGCTAAGCCTTGCCCTGCAGCTCCTCTTGGCACCCTCTTTAAGTCAGTTATCTTAACAGCCTTTGTTTCACAGTGATATTTGTAATTGTACTACTGTTTTCTAAAGTACAAGCTGCGTGAAGTCTAGAGCTGTGTTTCACTTATTTTTTTATTCACTGAAATAATTAAAATAATAGGTGATGAAAACACTAATACATTCATCTTATTTGATTCTCTTAAAATTCCTATAAGATTACATACAATCTTTATCTTTCACATCTGGAAATGAAGTAAAATAAAGTGATGGTTTATCTTATTCTACTGTGTAGCTGACTTTAGCATGCTATTCAAATATGCTAAAAAGTATGTATTTTTCCTTTGTTTTCACACATCATTGAACACAATATTTCCGTTACATTTTACGAAAATTTGTTGATGACATTTTACTAATTTACATTTGCAACCAGGGCTTACAAAGTCAATGTGTAATCAATATTTTATTGCTCACTATGTACCTGGACAACTATGTACTTGGACAGTTTCTTTGGTTTACAGTTGCAGTAATTGTTTTCAAGACCTTTCTCTATCCATAAAACTAGTTAGACTCTTCAGAACAAACATGTTGCATGTTAAGACATTACTAGTAACCATCAATAGACCATAACACCACTGACATAGCAACTATGAGGTTTCTCAGTATAGCTAATATTCCCATCTGAGGATTACCTATGTCTACAAGCCTCAAATTGATCTATAGAGCAGTTTATAGAGACATCATGCAGAAAATAGAGAGTTCCTATATACCTCTCACCCCCATAATATCTCCTATTATTAACATCTTGCATTAATGTTATGTAGCCACCATTACAGTACTTTATAATATAGCTTTACTATACCGTATTCACACATCTATGAAAACCCAGTGAACTGTACAGGACAAAGACTGAACCCTAATATAATCTATGGTCATTAGTTAATAGTATGAATTAATTTATCAATTGTACAAATATACCACATTAATGCAAGATGTTAATAATAGTAGAAACTATGGGGATAAGGGGTATACAGGAATTCTCTATTTTCTGCACCGTGTCTCTGTAAATTTCTCAAAAAACTAAAATTTATTTTAAAAATAGAGAAGTTTCTTTTGTAAGATCAGATGTTCACTTGCAATAAAAATTATTCTCCTGGCCTGACTTTCCAAATTCTGTCCTTGACAACCTCTACCTTTGTTTCTGTACTGACTTCTTCAGAAATGGATATTTTTCTTGACAGCCCTGGGGACTTTCCAGCACTTTCCCACATGCCCAAACATCAGTCTTGGTCTTGGGCTCTCCTGTCCAAATTTGTCTGGCTGATAAATAGTCATGAACATCTCACCATAGCTCAAAGTGATGGCAAGTAAGAATGATCTGTGATTTTGCCTTTTTGACACTCATATTATGGGGAACTCAGAGATGTCACTGAACATATAGAAAGAATTATTATTATCCAAGGTCTCTGACCCAGAAACAGTGAGGCCTAATGCTTTCTTCCCTATCCAGGGCTGCAAAAAGTTTCTCCTTGGCTCCAGAAAATCTTGAAACTGTGGCTAGCCTCTTGCTTAGCCTATCTTGGCCCAGATCTTCAGACAATATTGCCTAAGACGTGACAAGACACATATATACAATGGAATATTACTCAGCCATAAAAAGGAACAAACTTGGGTCATTTGTAGAGATGTGGATGGACATGGAGACTGTCCTAAGAGTGAAATAAGTCAGAAAATAAATATTTATTAACACATATATGTGGAATCTAGAAAAAATGATACAGATGATCTTCTTTGAAAAGCAGAAGTAGAGACACAGGCATAGGGAATAAATGTATGGATACCAAGGGGAAAAGGGGGGTGGTGGTAGGAGGAATTGGGAGATTTGACATATATACACTATGGGGCTTCCCAGGTGGCACTAGTGGTAAAGGACTCACCTGCCAATGCAGGAGACATAAGAGACTTCAGGATCAAATCCAGGGTTCGATCCCTGGATCAGGAAGATCCCCTGAGGGAGGGCATGGCAACGCACTCCAGTATTCTTGCCTGGAGAATCCCATGGACAGAGGAGCCTGGTGAGCTATAGTCCATGGGGTCGCAGAGAGTCAGACATGACTGAAGTGACTTAGAATATGTATAAAAATAACTAATGAGAACCTACTGTATAACACAGGCCACTCTACTGGATACTTTGTGGTGACCTAAATTGGAAGGAAATCCAAAAAAGAATGGATATATGTATATGTGTAGCTGATTCACTTTGTTGTACAGTAGAAACTAACACAACATTATTAAACAGCTAAGGTGAAGTGAAAGTGTTAGTTATTCAGTCATGTCTGACTCTTTGCGATGCTATGGACTGTAGCCTGCCAGGCTCCTCTGTCAGTGGAATTCTCCAGGCAAGAATACTGGAGTGGGTTGCCATGCCCTCCTCCAGGGGATCTTCCTAACCCAAGGCAAACCCAGGTCTCCTGCATTGTAGGTGGATTCTTTACCATCTGAGCCACCACGGAAGCCCATAAAATAACTATACTCCAATAAAATTTCATTAAAAGGGTAAGTAAATGTTTTAAAAGAAGAAAAAAAATCAGTTGGGAGTAAATCAAAGAAAACTACACTGTATAGCAGACATTGAATGGTATGATATACAACATCCTCCATGGAAATTTCATAATAAATGCAAAAGTTGTGCAACTATTTGTCTATATTTACCTTACAAAAATTAAAGACATAACAATTCATTAAATATTATTTTGAGGGAAAATAAAGCTAATCCAAGTCTTTGCCCTGACCAGTAACGCTGAAGAAGCTGAACTTGAACGTTCTATGAAGACCTCTAAGACCTTCTAGAACTAACACCCAAAATAGATGTCCTTTTCATTATAGGGGACTGGAATGCAAAAGTAGGAAGTCAGGAAACACCTGGAGTAACAGGCAAATTTGGCCTTGGAGTACAGAATGAAGCAGGGCAAAGGCTAATAGAGTTCTGCCAAGAGAACGCACTGGTCATAGCAAACACCCTCTTCCAGCAACACAAGAGAAGACTCTACACATGGACATCACCAGATGGTCAACACCGAAATCAGATTGATTATATTCTTTGCAGCCAAAGATGGAGAAGCTCTATACAGTCAGCAAAAACAAGACCAGGAGCGGACTGTGGCTCAGATCATGGACTCCTTATTGCCAAATTCAGACTTAAATTGAAGAAAGTAGGGAAAACCACTAGACCATTCAGGTATGACCTAAATCAAATCCTTTATGATTATACAGTGGAAGTGACAAATAGATTAAGGGACTAGATCTGATAGACAGAGTGCCTGATGAACTATGGACAGAAGTTCGTGACACTGTACAGGAGACAAGGATCAAGACCATCCCCATGGAAAAGAAATGCAAAAAAGCAAAATGGCTCTCTGAGGAGGCCTTACAAATAGCTGTGAAAAGAAGAGAAGCAAAAAGCAAAGGATAAAAGGAAAGATATTCCCATCTGAATGGAGAGTTACAAAGAATTGCAAGGAGAGCTAAGAAAGCCTTCCTCAGCAATCAATGCAAAGAAATAGAGGCAAATAACAGAATGGGAAAGACTAGAGATCTCTTCAAGAAAATTAGAGATACCAAGGGAACATTTCATGCAAAGATAGGCTCGATAAAGGACAGAAATGGTATGGACCTATCAGAAGCAGAAGATATTAAGAAGAGGTGGCAAGAATACATAGAAGAACTGTACAAAAAAGATCTTCATGACCCAGATAATCACAATGGTGTGATCACTCACCTAGAGCCAGACATCCTGGAATGTGAAGTCAAGTGGGCCTTAGAAAGCATCACTACAAACAAAGCTAGTGGAGGTGATGGAATTCCAGTTGAGCTATTTCAAATCCTGAAAGATGATGCTGTGAAAGTGCTGCACTTGATATGCCAGCAAATCTGGAAAACTCAGTGGCCACAGGACTGGAAAAGGTCCATTTTCATTCCAATCCCAAAGAAAGGCAATGACAAAGAATGCTTGAACTACCACACAATTGCACTCATCTCACATGCTAGTAAAGTAATGCTCAAAATTCTCCAAGCTAGGCTTCAGCAATATGTGAACCGTGAACTTCCAGATGTTCAAGCTGGTTTTAGAGAAGGCAGAGGAACCAGAGATCAAATTGCCAACATCTGCTGGATCATCGAAAAAGCAAGAGAGTATCAGAAAAACATCTATTTCTGCTTTATTGACTATGCCAAAGCCTTTGACTATGTGGATCACGATAAACTGTGGAAATTCTGAAAGAGATGGGAATACCAGACCATCTGACCTGTCTCTTGAGAAACCTATATGCAGGTCAGGAAGCAACAGTTAGAACTGGACATGGAACAACAGACTGGTTCCAAATAGGAAAAGGAGTACGTCAAGGCTGTATATTGTCATCCTGCTTATTTAACTTATATGCAGAGTACATCATGAGAAACTCTGCGCTGGAAGAAGCACAAGCTGGAATCAAGATTGCTGGGAGAAATACCAATAACCTCAGATATGCAGATGACAGCACCCTTATGGCAGAAAGTGAAGAAGAACTAAAGAGCCTCTTGATGAAAGTGAAAGAGTGGAAAAGTTGGCTTAAAACTCAACATTCAGAAAACTAAGATCATGGCATCTTGTCCCATCACTTCATGGGAAATAGATGGGGGAACAGTGGAAACAGTGTCAGACTTTATTTTTTTGGGCTCCAAAATCACTGCTGATGGTGACTGCAGCCATGAAATTAAAAGACACTTACTCCTTGGAAGGAAGGTTATGACCAACCTAGATAGCATATTTAAAAGCAGAGACATTACTTTGCCAACAAAGGTCTGTCTAGTCAAGGCTATGGTTTTTCCAGTGGTCATGTATGGATGTGAGAGTTAGACGGTGAAGAAAGCTGAACGCCAAGGAATTGATGCTTTTGAACTGTGGTGTTGGAGAAGACTCTTGAGAGTCCCTTGGACTTCAAAAAGATCCAACCAGTCCATCCTGAAGGAGATCAATCCTGGGTGTTCATTGGAAGGACTGATGTTGAAGCTGAAACTCCAATACTTTGGCCACTTCATGTAAAGAGTTGACTCATTGGAAAAGACCCTGATGCTGGGAAGGATTGGGGGCAGGATGAGAAGGGGACGACAGAGGATGAGATGGTTGGAGGGCATCACCGACTTGATGGACATGGGTTTGGGTAGACTCCGGGAGTTGATGATATACAGGGAGGTCTGGCGTGCTGTGGTTCATGGGGTCACAAAGAATCAGACACGACTGAGTGACTGAACTGAACTGAAAGCTCAGTGATTTAGCTCTCTTATTTTCTCAGATTTTTCTAGGAAAACGTATAAGACTTGAATTATCTTCCAGCCATTTGAGCTACTGACTATAAATAGCTGTAAGATAGCCTAAGATTAAAATCTCCAGAAAAAGTCTGGGTAGTGATAACTTGTGATAACTTAGAGTAGATCTAAATAGTTTAAATCACAGTAGAATAAATGATAGACTTAATATCCTATTATTCACATTAGACATTTTAAGTTATTATTCTTATTCATCTAGAAATCAACTTTACTTCTATGTGTGATTGTGGGCTACAAGGGAATTATCAGGTAAAACCACCTTTCTCCTCAAGAAGAGGCTTTGCAAATATTTTAGCACTCCAATCAGTGTTTGCTTAGACTATTATCAGCAATGGCAAATGAATACTGTATTGACAGTCTGTTTTGCCCAGAACATTCAGTTGTGTGTTGAGAATAGCAAAAATACAAATAGCAAAACTGTACTTTCAGTGGGGTTTACAACCTAGTTAGGCAGAAGGATAAGAATTAAAAAGCCAATGGAAAAATATGTTAAATGTACAAATTAATTGTCAAATGATTGTCAGTATTTTATGTTACTGGGAAACAGTGACCAGGTTACTCATCTATGATTAAAATTTGTCTTCAATGCAAAAATACATACATTTATTACTTACTGTATAAGGATACAGGTGCTGGAGTAATTAGCTGAGTTCTGGTTGGTGCCTCAGACCTCTTGGCCCCACTCAGTCACTTTTCCTGGGGCAATAGGTAGTAAGCAACTTGCAGGAGGGTGATCACACTTAATATGAGAGCCCCATCCTTTTGGAATGCTGCCCACTTTAACACATTCTTCTAGGAACTCCTACT
Organism: Giraffa tippelskirchi; assembly: GCF_054371585.1. Classification (NCBI taxonomy): domain Eukaryota; kingdom Metazoa; phylum Chordata; class Mammalia; order Artiodactyla; family Giraffidae; genus Giraffa; species Giraffa tippelskirchi. The sequence continues at coordinate 31,426,780 of NC_137286.1, read as the reverse complement.
ATACCCAACACTTTATAACTTCACATCAATAATTCTTACATCATATATAACCAAAAACAGCTGTAAGCAGAGACACACAAAGTATATTTCTGAGATTCATGTGTAGTCAGCTCTCTGAATTGGTGGCTTCCTAGAAATTAATTTTAAGTCATCTTCTAATTTCCCAGCAAAGTGACAGACAGTAAGTTAAATAAGAGTGAAGATAAGGGAACAATCTCTGAAGGCCATAGGAGTTGAACAATGTTTATGAGGGAAGGGGATCTTAAGACAGACTTGGAAAGAAGGAAGGGATTTAGTTAAGCAGGGAGAAGGAGGCACTGGGGAGAAATCAATACTGTAAGTTCGATGAGGCTCTAGAACTGCAGCCTCCAGAAGGACATGGACTGTGGTAATCCACTTTCCCTACTTGCATTAAGTTAGCAGAAAACTCATTAGAATCATGTAGTTCATCTCAGGTTCTCCTTCAACCAAATGATGATAGCTCAGAATTTGCACGTCCTTCCTTGCCCCCTGATGAGTCCCAGTTGTGCCAAGGAGTATGTGACATGCAGTGGCTTGGGATTTTGTCAAAATCCTCTGTCCTCAACATATCAGCAGCTCATAAGCTTCATGGGCACAGTCTTTTCTTCCTGCAGTAGATGAAAAGTTTTCATATGAAGAGCAGCAGAAGCCCTCCCTATAAATATGGAGCAAATGTTATATTAACCCATCAGGATGGGTAGGCTGCTCAGTTTGGCAAAGGGACTTCAAATTTTATCTTCAGTAGTCCTCTCCAAGTTGCTGCAGTCTGTAATAACGTGCATGCCTTCTAGTTCATTTCCTTCGAGGTCAATCATCAGTCCACCCTGGAAATGAACTCAGGGAATATTCAGGAAACCATTGAGTTTAGAAGAGACTTTCAGAATTCCAATACTGTACAGCTAGTAATAATCATGCTGCACTTGAAAAAGGAATTGGAACTTCAGTCTGTTTTAACATGCAACATAATGTCTATGCTACATTAAAGAAATCCAAAGCATTTTATTGACATGGGTTTAGAGCAGGGATGACTAGAAGGAAGAAACATGCTTGGGTGATACACTTGTGTGTGTGTGCTTAGTCACCCAGTCATGTCCAACTCTTTGCAACTGTGTGGACTGCATGGACTGTAGACTGCCAGGCTCTGGCCATGTGGATTCGCCAAGCAAGAATACTGGAGTGGGTTGCAATGCCCTTCTCCAGGGAAACTTTCCAACCCAGGAATCGAACCAAGGTTCCCTGTATTGCAGGCGGATTCTTTACCAGCTGAGCTAACAGGGAAGCTCAAAGAGTGATCTGTTTCTGCCTGGTAGGTGATACACTTACAGGCATCACTATAGAAGACTAAACATCAGTCTCAGGAAAGTCATCCAAGGAAGGGATGGGGGGGGGGGGGGGAGGAACCAGGAGTTAAGGTGGTGGCCTTTGGAGACCTGGCTTGCAAGCCTGTCTCTACTACCCACCATTCTGTGACCTTGCACATCCATGACTATTATTATATCCTCAAGGAACAGATGACTTTAGGTTCTTGGGGAACTTCTCACAGTTTCTAGACTTTCTAGGCAGTCTGTGCCTGTTCTAGATATAATTTCAAAAATGGCCAGTCATTGTCTTTTGCAAATTCGAATACCTTTTCTTTAATAAATCATAACTGAAAAGGTCTCAGTTGTGACAATTCCAATGAGGTGGTTATCTTTTTTATTTTATCTTCCAACAAAGAATGTTAAATTTGTAGGATTTTAGACATCGGTAAATAAACAGATTAAGGACAGAGGAGGTATCCCTGAAGTCTTTGAAATCACATCATGGTTTTATTACTACTTAAACAAGAATTTTAACAGTTTAGGGATAAATACTGAAAGCATTTACCAATGAAATAACATGATGCCTGGAATTTTCTTAGAAATATACGTTGAGGGTGAGAGAGGAAGTGGGTGCACACAGATGAAACAGGACTTGCCAAATATTGATAATTACTGAAGTTTTTGATGGGGATGCATTTTACTGTTATATCTAGGTTTTATTTGAAAATATCCATAAGAAAATTTTTTTCAAAATTATCCCTTACAGTGGATAGTACAGAAACATAGAATGAAGTTTATCCTGTAAGTACATTTCTACATCTCCTCCTGTCCTTATTGGACCTTATACACATAGACAGATTTAATCGATTAGTGGTGAATCAGGCTTCAGGTCTTAAAATTTGTTGCAGAAGTTTTATAATAGCTTTTGGTTCAAATGTTAGAATTGAAACTCAATCAGCCATATTCATTTTTTTTTGTGGACCACAGTAACCAGCAGCAACAAGAATAATGTCCACCCAGGAAATAAAGTTACCACATTGGATGCTGGGCAACAAAAACCTTTGTCTATTAAAATATAAACTCATCAGGCTTATTAGTAGTAGTAGTAATAGAATCATCAATTTTTGTACCCTGATACTGGCATGAATTTCTTAGTTCACCTGACATTCCCATTCAACTACCCAGATTCCCTAGGTTCAACTCATCTTATGGTATTAAAAATCTTGGGGATGATCCCAGCTATAGGCAAAACATCAATCTGAGCCCAATTTACCAATTTTTTGGGAGCCACAATTAGTCAGAACTCTCCTTCTGTGTGTTGGGGACCAAGCTGTTTACTAAGATGACAGTGGGAACACTTTTGTACATTAGCTCCTTGTCAAAGCAAATCCTTCCACTGGATGACTGTTCTTACACAAATATTGAGGCTGTTGCTGGCTCCTTATTTCTCTACCCATTTCTTCCCAAAGGATGGTTCAAGTTTCACCTTTTCTATTTGAGCATTCATGGACAAATTTAGCCTATAGTTAACTTTCCTTGAATTTTTTGCATATTTATTCACTCCAAAAACATTGATAAATTATAAACACACTACACACATATAAGTACACACACATTAAGCACAATGACTACATGGTCAATGTTCAATAAATATGTTTTGACTGATTGATTAAAATATATAGATTTTTAGTGGGATAAATGTTGCAACCAAAATTTACAACACAAAATTAGAGGGCTATTTTTATCTAATAAATTAATGCTGGCTACATGTGAATCATTTTAGTAGTCCTTGTGCAGAAACAGTGTTAAATAAAAGAATCCTTCTAATAGCTTAATATTCAGGGGTCTAAGCAAAAATATGTATACTGATAACTTTAGTGAAGTCAATTAATGGCCAAGTGAATTTTGAGTAACAAACTAGGTAAATTCCAGATTCCTTCCAGGATGTTTCTATCCTGACCTCAGTTTGGCCTCATGGTTCCCAGGAACACCTAATGACAAATTCTTCACCTCCTGTTATCAACTCTACTAACCTGATGAGTAATAATGATGTCATACAGCCAAATTCCAGTCTTATCTTTCATCAGGAGGCTCAGAATAGCTGTTTTAGAACCTGAATCAGTATCTGTTTTGTCCCTGATTCCCAGCCACCATTTTTCCCCCAATAAAGCATGCATTTAAATCTGTTAATCATGACTTAATGATTATAATCCAGGATCATAACAGGGATCCTGGAAGTGGTATATTGTCACTTTACACAAGTTTATAATGTTCTTGCCAAGTCTGCAATAAAAAGTGGCTTCCTCATGTAAAATGCGAATTTGTTTGCCATGACACTTAGGTAACAGTCTCAATTAATTAGTTAAGAAAATCTCTCATCTTCCAGAAGAGGTGAATACTTCAAAGATAAATTCCTTTGCACAGGATTTACTTAGAGCTGATCTCTATCTCCTTCCACTACTTTTAATGGACCCATAGCTTACTTACTTAAATTTTTTTCTTAAGAATAAAATCCCAATGAACTTTCTAATCCATTCTATAATAGAGGAACAGTAGAGACCTACTGAAATTACATAAAAAACAGACTACATGCAAGTGGTACCTGTGTTCATTTCTATGTATAGAAACATAACTGAAGTCACTGATAAATATGAGCAGAATTTATAAAGTGCCATTTACTTCTTTCTTCTGGGCTCCAAGTTCAAACATCCAACTGCACCTTGAAATCTCCCACTGCAAGGCTTACCATAAGCTTCCCCACACAGATTGCAAAGGACTCCTTGATTACCACCTACCCTCACACTGATTCCTTTCCCAGCCCTCTTCCTTTCACTACAGGGCATCTACCCAACTGCTCGAGCAAGACGGCTACAGATACTCCTCAAGGAGTATCTCCCTCTGTACCATTCTGTATGTTCAACTGTCAGCAAATATTGGCATTTATTCCTCCAAAATGTATTTAAAATCTAATTGCCTGCCTTGATCGCCATTCTATTTCTAGTCCAATTTCTCATCACATCTTGCCTGGACCAGTGCAGTTTCCCCCACTGTATCTCCCTGCCTATATTCTTACCCTTCTATAATTCGTTCTCCCCATAACAGCCAGATCAATTATTGTAAACATAAATCACCTCCTCTTACTTTCCTGCTATATACCCATCAGTGGCTTTCGGTTTTACTTGAATAAGATACAAATCTTTTACATAGCTGAAGCTGTTTTCTCTGCTTGCAACACTCTTTGTCCGTGATTCTCATTCTGTAGACCTGGACAATTGACTTCCTCAGAGAAGACATCCTCCATCACCTATATAGATTTCTAGGTATGAGGGCTTTTATTTCTTTCGTGGAACTCACTACAATGAATGGCAGCTTGGATTAAAACATGGAGACTATTTATTTGGGTTCACCCAAAACCGAGACTCTTAGGCTACTACCATTCTACTTCCTGTCTATACTGTATAAAGTGACATAATGGTTTAGCAAACATTTCTTTTTAAACTCGTTGTAATATTCCACTTGTGTCCTGCTGGTTTTGATTGATGGGAGAAAGGTGAAGATGCTAAAATGGGTTAGCCTATCTGTCAATGTAAACTATATTCATCTTTATAGGCACATTCTTTTCTTCATGGAAGTGCCATCATTTCTTGGGATACATTTTTGTTTGCCTGAATAGCACAATCATGATAGTTACATAGTAGTCATATGGCAATTCTGTATAATGGTTGAAGTTCGAAACCATGCAGTATACTTTCATCTTTTAAAGAGCAATATATATATACATATATATATATATATATGTATATATATTTTAGGCTAAATTTCTCTTACCATATTGGCAGCCTTATATTTCTAGCCCACAATTCTATGCAGGACCATAGTAGTATCTTTTCAAATTTAGTAAATTTGCCAATTAAATGTAAAGTGGGAAGGATAGATGCATATAATCAGAGAAATATTTTCATTTTTAACATATTCTTTGACTCTATTTTCTACCTTTCTTTGTAACTAATGGAAATTTCAACTGTGAGTCAATGGCATAAACATAGGATATTTCTAGCATATATTTTTTCACAAACATTTTTATACCTTATGAATCCTTATGAACCTACCATAATCAGAATGCCTGCTGAGTATGGAAGAGAGTAGGGCGGGTTGAAATTGCAGCAGCTGTAGTATGCCTGGACTCTGCTGAAATCAAAAGCAGTTGAATCTTTTCTTCCATACTGGCTGACTTCTTAACAATAGATTGGATCCCAGCTTTGGATTCTAAATCTTTTTGATGTCTATTGTGAAAATACGTTCTACCATCTAGGATCTAATAGCTGCTCTCCCTCCTGGAAGGCATCACAGTCTGATAGCACTCAGAGCTTTTAGCTTGTTAGTGCAAATCAACTTTTATTGCCTGCATTTGAGAGAAAAGGACAGTAAAATTGCACATCCATACATAATTTTGGTTATTTGTAAAAGGTTAAAAAAGAAGAATGGTGGCAAAAGCTGCAGCATTTTCTGAAGGCTTAAGAAGTTACACTGAAGCACACACGCACACACAGCAGCAGCAGCTCCTGGCTCCCGATAGTGCACAAAAGACAAACGAAATGGGAGCTGAGTGATTTACTGTCAACATGGGATGACATTCTGACACGCACTGTTTTTATGTTTCCCCATTTCCAGTATGAAATTTGTGGAACTTTTAAAGCTGTTTGACTCTAGAAGAAGCCTGCTTAGCAGCTCTGAGCACTCAAACCCTGGAGACAGTAAGTGGCAAGGGGAGGTAAAGAATTACCAATAAATCAGGAGTTGAGAAGCAAGAGTGATGAGTGAGGCAAGTGCTGATATTAGAAACTTTGATTTGGGGGTTTATAAAGGTAACTGAATGTGACATTCAGTCATCTGGATTCTGAAATGGGTGAGTGCAAGGATTACAGATGATGGCTTTTAGTGAAGGGCAGAATCTTTTAAATCTTTTATGGCTGAAGTTTCAAGGCAAAGTCAAAACTAGATTAGAAGATAATCAATACTCAGGCTTACCAGGAGGTTTTGAACATTTTTACTCAGAGTACCTAACTTAGGAAATGGTTTTAGAAAACAGTTTTCAAGTAGAACCAGTAAAGGGGGCTTTTTTAAGGTGATCACAGAAAAAGATATTTTAAAAATACAGAGTAAGTGGTATAACCATCTCATTTATCCATATAAAACATCCAAAATGGTTATCTGTATATAATTATGGCATTTCTGATATGCAAACATCCAAAACTTCCACTGAGCAAAACCCTTAACCTCACAACTTTTTTCACACAAAGCAGAGGACTGGGGGCAATTAGAAGTGTATAATGATGACTGTTTTCTTCTAATCTGGAGTCTTGATGACATATTCTCTAGGCCATGCAAATTGACAAGTGTGACTATACTTGTTGAACCTTTGAGAAATTTTTGCAAAAAGTGTTTTTGGGCTCAGTCTGGTATATGTAAAAAATTTGTCTTTGGTTTCCATCTGAAAATTAATTGTGAATATCTTCTTAAAACTAAAATGCCATACTATAATCTATTTGTCAACATGTATCAAGCCTCTAGCAAATATTAGGAACACCTATATGTGTAAATACTTTCTAAATGTTCCTACAGCTTGCTAGACATTTCTCCTCTGTCAAAATTCCTACCTTACACTTTCCCTACTTCTTAGGTCATGATTCTGCATCATATTTAAATGATAAATCTATATCTCCTCATCTTCCACTTCTCTGCATCTGTATCCATTTTTACCTTGTCCCCTATTTATTGAAGAAATTCCTCTATTTATGCCAGCAAATTTGGAAAACATAGCAGTGGCCACAGGACTAGAAAATTTCAGTTTTTATTCCAGTACCAAAGAAAGGCAATGCCAAGGACTATTCAAACTACCATACAATTGTACTCGTTTCACATGCTAGAAAGGTAATGCTCAAAATCCTTCAAGCTAAGCTTTAGCAGTACGTGAACCAAGAACTTCCAGATGTACAAGCTAGATTTAGAAAAGGCAGAGGAACCAGAGATCAAACTGCCAGTGTTCATTGGTTCATAGAGAACGCAAGGGAATTCCAGAAATACATCTACTTCTGCTTCATTGACTATGCTAAAGCATAGTCACAGGCTTTGACGGTGTGGATCACAACAAACTGTGGAAAATTCTTAAGGAGATGAGATAACCAGACCACCTTACATGCCTCCTGAGAAACCTCTATGCAGGACAAGAAGCAACAGTTAAAACTTCACATGTAACAACTGACTGGTTCAAAATTGGGAAAGGAGTACATCAAGGCTGTATATTGTCACCCTGCTTATTTAACTTATATGAAGAGTACATCATGCTAAATGCTGGCTTGGATGAGTCATAAGCTGGAATCAACATTGCTGGGAGAAATATCAACAACCTCAGATATGCAGACAATACCTCTCTAATGGCAGAAAGTGAAGAGAAACTAAAGAGCCTCTTGATGAAGGTGAGAGAGGATAGTGAAAAAGCTGGCTTAAAACTCAGCATTCAACAAACTAAGATAATGGCATCTGCTCCCATTGATTCATGGCAAATAGATGGAGAAAAAGTGGAAACAGTAACAGATTTCATTTTCTCGGGCTCCAAAATCGCTTCAGATGGTGACTACAGCCATGAAATTAAAAGACACTTGCTCCTTGGAAGAAGAACTATGACAAACATAGACAATGTATTAAAAAGTAGAGTTAAAACTTTGCTGACCAAGGTCCATATAGTCAAAGCTATGGTTTTTTCAGTAGTCTTGTATGAATGTGAGAGTTGGGCCATAATGAAGGCTGAGCACCGAAGAATTGATGCTTTCAAATTATTATGCTGGAGAAGACCCTTGAGAGTCCCTTGGACAGCACAGAGACCGAACCAGTCAGTACTAGAGGAAATCAACCATGAATATTCACTGGAAGGACTGATGCTGAAGCTCCCATACTTTGGCCACCTGATGCGAAGAGCCAACTCATTGGAAAAGATCCTGATGCTGAGTAACAGAGGATGGGATGGTTGGATGGCATCATCAACTCAATGGACACGAGTTTGAGCAAATTCTGGGAGATAGTGAAGAACAGGGAAGCCTGGTGTGCTGCAGTTCATGGGGTCTCAAAGAGTCAGACACGACTTAGCAACTGAATTACAACATTGAAGATCAAACTGCCCACCTGCTGAGCCTTCTCATAGGCTTAGCATCTCTTTATTAATTCCACTGTCAAAGTCTTTCTCTGACATACTTTTCCCATTATCGATGAATGTGTTTAGTCTCTAGTCTTCAGGAAGAGTCCTCTTTGAGTCTGATTCCTACCAGATATCCCCTTTTATATATTCCTCTTTACAGAATGACTTTTCAAGAATTGTTTGGAGAAGACTCTTGAGAGTCCCTTGGACTGCAAGGAGATCCAATCAATCCATCCTAAAAGAGATCAATCCTGGGTGTTCATTGGAAGGTCTGATGTTGAAGCTGAAACTCCAATACTTTGGCCACCTCATGCGAAGGGTTGACTCATTGGAAAAGACCCTAATGCCGGGTAGGATTGGGGGCGGGAGGAGAAGGGGATGACAGAGGATGAGACGGTTGGATGGCATCACCGACTCGATGGACATGGGTTTGGGTAGACTCCGGGAGTTGGTGATGGACAGAGAGGCCTGGCGTGCTGCAATTCATGGGGTCGCAAAGAGTCGGACACAACTGAGCAACTGAACTGAACTGACTGATACCTACTGTTTCCATTGCCTCTCATCATATTTACTCCTTATTCCACTCCAGATTGGGCTACATCTTCCCATCCTCACTCCACTCAAAAGCTATTTATTCCAAGGTTCCTAATGATGTCTCCACTGTTAAAAAGGCGGCTTCTTTTCTGTTCCCATTTTATCTGCCTCTTATCAATATTCAGTGGTGTAGATCACGCCCTCCTTGAAATACTGTCTTCCTTCGATTTCCAGGACACTATTTTCTTCTGGTTTGTCTCTGCAATTTTTTACCACACCTTCTCACGTTTTTTTGTTTGTTCGTTTACTTGATGACTCCAGAGATTGTTTCAGGTTCTCTATACTTCTCTCAACCGTTTTTTTTTTTTTTTTTTTAATCAATGAATTCTATCCGTGTGACTTTAAATATGTTTTATCTCAAGGCTTTCTTCTGGGCCCCATGTTCAAATTTCTAACTGGAAATCACCTATTGGCAGGCTTACCATAACCTCCATTACACAGATTGAAATAGAGTCCTTGATTGTCACCTACCCTCCCACTGATTTCTTCCTCAGCACTCATCTTTTCATTATAAGGCACTATCTACCCAATTGCTCAAGCAAGAAGCCTACAGATACTCCTAAATCCTCCCTTGCATCATTTTTTAGATTTAGCTATCAGCAAACACTGCATTTCTTCCTCCAAAATGTATTTAAAATCCATTTGCCTGCCTTGATCTCCACTCACACTATTCCTAGTTCAATTTCTCATCATGTCTTGCCTGGACCAGTGCAGTTTCCCCCACTGTATCTCCCTGCCTATATTCTCACCCTTCTATAATTCATTCTCCCCATAACAGCCAGATCAATTGTTTTAAACATAAATCATCTCCTCTTACTTCCCCGCCTACCAGTTCATCAACGGCTTTCCACTGCACTTGAATAAAATCTGAATCCTTTACATAGCTAAAGCTGATTTCTCTGCTTGCAACACATGTTGTCCCCAGTTCTTATTCTTTAGAGCTTGACAATTGACTTCCTCAGAGAAGACATCCTTCACTACCTATGTAGATTTCTAGGTATCAGGGCTTTATTTCTTTCATAGAACCCATCACATCAATTTGTTCATTTTTTCTTTGTTAGTTGATTCCAAACTACTGAGAACAGGGCCCATGATTGTTTTATTCATACATTATCCAATGCCTACTTCTTCTCTTAAATATTTGTAGTTTTATCCTTATATTTCAATCAGTGAGGGAAAGAAGAAAGAAAATAATTTGATTTTGAATAAATTTACCAAGACCTGACTTAAATCACTCAAAATTCAAAATTCAGAATATTTGGCAGCAGCAAGTTATTGATCTGATGGCACATTTCACTGAAGCAAGAGCTGTGTGTAGTTCACATCCCCTTCTAGTACTGTTCCTTCAATAATAACACAGGGTCACCCTATATATCTATTACTTTAAAAATCTATTTAATCAGCTTCTCAAAATGGTCATTGAATTTCCTCTCCTGGAAGAAGCCTGAATTTTACTTGCAATTTTAGTTTCAAGCAAAGTATAAGGACTATATTATACTTAATTTTTAAAACTTTCCTTCATTAAGGAATGAATCTTTGTACTTTGCATTCAGTTTTAAGAGCTCATCAAATGTTAAACACGGTAATGAAAGTTTTGCAAATTCCACCATTTTCACAGATTCTATCTTTCCTTAGCAGTTGAATTATTTATATGATACACTTACTGACAATATAAATTCTAAGGATGACTAAACTGAATCACAAGTTTTCAGACAAGTTAACAATCAGCCCCTTTGGGCAGCTGAATATTATCAGCTATTATTTGATGTTAGAGGCATTTCATATTAAATGAAATTAGATGAAAATTCTCAGATGAGGTTTAGACTTGAATGTGTGATATGCATCCATATAGAACTGGATGAACTGGTACAAAAACCTGAGTGAAAAGCAAATGAACACTGGCCTAATGAAGGTCAGGGAGAGACCTCATGAGAATTTTAACATGCTTCCACTTCTTTGCCCTTTTCATTTGGTTTTTAAGGAGATCTATAATTATTGGATGACCAAGAGGTTGTATTGATATGTGACTATTGTATCAATCATTTTTTTCCATTAGAGGTTTTTCTTCCTGTGATCCTAATGATCAATATCTACATAATCAATTGAATTGTACATTCAGTCAATGTGGTCTGGTAATGGAGAAGTCACTATTCCTCTAGTCCACATTTCTAAACCCTAATTTGTACCATGAAATCTGACTTAAACTGGTTTTCCTTTGGCAAATATCTGCCTTCACTCAGTATGAGAAAAACAGAAACATTTACCAACAGAACACATATTTGCAATGTTTACTAGGGAGCAAGGTGATGAACCTTAATAAATGCTAATACAGAACACTGCTTGTTGCATGCCCTGTAGCACTTCTGTGTCATAACTTTCAGCTTTCCATTAGACTGTAAGTTCCCTTAGGCAGTGTTGTAAATCATATCATTGTCAAAAATATTCCTTGCCCCTCACTTCCAGGCCTTCTTCACAGAAGGATTATTCTTTCCACCTCATTGACAATTGGCTTGTAGATGTAACCTAATTTGGCCAATGAAATATGAGTCAATGTAACATATGCCACTTCTAAGCAGAAATTTTAAAAGCTACCACATGATTCTGCCATTGCTATTTCCCCACTACCATAAGACCAGCATGAATAGGCAGGAGTTGCTCCTTCAGCCTAAATTGCAAAATGATAATTGACATGGAACACAGGCAAAGCCAAGCTTTAAAAACATATCAGCAACAAATAAGTCTTTGTCATTAAAGGCATCTAGGATTCTTGGTGGTTCATTGTTATTAGAGAGAAACCTACCTTAAACTAACTAAGGTAAACTATATAACTTCAAATCCTGGCAGAATGTATGGTGCAAAGATGATTGATAATTTGTAGAATGAGTGAATGAGCCAGAAAAAGAGACACTAGAATGCATTTCCGTTCGTTGCAACATTTTATTCCTTCCCAAACCATATCTGTTACAGAAATAAAATGTATTCTAGTCACTAAGATAAGGAATCCAGTTCCAAGGCAGAAATCTATTTAGGGATAAGTTGTTACTACCATTGGTACTCTAAGAAAACTAGCAGCAATTTTTATACTTGGAGATTTCAAAGTTTTAAGTATAGCAAAATATTCAAGTACATAAATTATAAGTACTACTGAAAAAAAGACCCCAGTTCTTGCAGATTAAATGGTAACCCCTATCTCTATTTTCCCTGCCTGGGGGCTTTGATAAGAATAAGTGACGTTGTGCTGCCTCTGCATCAGACATGACCACACGTTTCCTAAGGAGAGCATCCGTCAGGCACCCCTGCTGCCTACAGGGGTTATATCCAGAGCCAGAGGAAATTATAGCAGTCAAGCTAGCCTTAATTAGTCCTGCACTTAATTTTGGTAAGCGCTTTGAGTAATTGTTTATTCTCCCCAATTTAAAAATGTCAAACTATTAGTGTCTCACAACACCTCACAAGCACTATCCTGAGGAACTTTTGTGCTCCGTGATCTTTGCAGCCTCCTTTGTTGTCTCCATAGGACTAATTATTGGCCTCATAGGCTTGCCTATTTCACCTCGGAGTCCAGTGTAGAATAATAATGTACTTTAGTCAAATGTGATACAAAAGTTTAAGTCTGGATTTAAATAACAAGGATAAAGAAGAAATCTGGCAATCATATATGAAGTTCATCTGTACGTGCAAATATATTTGGATCTAAGTTGAGTTGTCTACACGAATGGCCGCCGCAGTTTTCATGCATGGTTATACAGATTGGCCATTTGAAAGATGCCTGCATGGTCACAGACAGCCATCAACAGAAGGTGGTTTTTGCTGTCTTCCAAGAGCCCTCTGGATCCATGACCAAGGACAGCAATAGGAAGCAGAAATCTATCTTTTGGTCCTCCCTGACAGGTCAGGGGCAGAGTTAACCACTAGGAACACTTTGTCTCCCCACCCCTACCTTTTATCTTCAACAACAGATGGCTGAAACAAAAGTGGAGCAAATGAAGATACCTCTCAGGTCATAGTGTAATATGAGTTATTGTTCTAGATAAGAGTGTATGCCTCAGGCTCTCCTTTATTTAAAAAAAAATAAGAAAAGGGAAGCAGCCAGTTTGGTTTCAGATAATACCAAGGTTCCAGTCACCAACTAAACATTTGAACTCAAAATGTAACATGGGTGCACAGTGCTCCTCTTTCTGTGCCCTAACAAAGTACCTTCTTTGGTATTTTTCCTTTCCCTATATCCTACTCATGATTGAAAGCAAATAATTTATAATGAATGATGCCTTCAAGGTAGAGTGAGATTGCTACCTGCTTTTATAACTGGTAATGGAAAACCTGTAGACATGGTGGGTAATAACTTACCTCATTAATTTTCCCAGACTTGTTTTAGGCAATAAACATCTGATTTGAAATGTTGAGGTGCACAGAAACACCTTGGCCTTTAATGGAACATATTTGGTCCCATAATATCCCAACTTTTCACAACTTTATCCAATTTTTTTGTCTAGTGAATTAGGATATTCTGAATGTGGATTTACTTTTTTTGTCGGTTAATGTCTATATGCTACTTTGCCTTTCTCTCATCGTGGAATTACATTTAATAAGAAAAATGCATCTATGTGGTTTGTGAATGGAACACAAAAGTAATTTCAGAGCATTTGTCTATAACTGGAGGGCCCCTGCCTAGGAAGTTACAAAGACAGTGTGACCCTGCAGACTCTTGTTTTGATAAAGTAACTAAAGTGCTTACATTCAGCCACTGTCAATATGTGAAAGTTTGCTCTGATGGGTGATTCAGAGAATAGCAATAATGACGATAATGACAAGGATGATCATAATGAAAGTGGGAGTATTTTTGGAAAACAATGTTCTTCCTCATTCAAAGCCAACACAACAGGGACACCGGGGAGCTTGTCGGGCATAGAAACTGCCTACAATGAGTTGCAGCTCCTGCTGCCCTTTTCCGACGACCTCGCTACTGTGGCTGAGCTCCTTGAACCATCTTTCCAATATTTGCAGTGCCCAAAATCCTTATTTTTATCAAAAAGAAAGCAAAACAAAGTGACCAAGACCTTCCTACTATTAGCACTATCTTGACTGAAGAGAAAATGCATTATGAGGGCTGCCCTCACCCAGTCACCTTCTAAGTTGTTTTCTATGCTAGAAGAGCAGTAACTTCAGAAGATTCTTTTTCTGGATTCCCAAAGGTGCCACAGTCTCTCTTATATTCTCAAGGCTGTAACCCTAAAGGGTCTACCTATTGCTGAGAAGGTAATTCTATATTCACAGCAGGTGCTAGGAGCTCAATAAGGGAGTTCAAGTTGACTAGAGAAGCAAAGAAATCATTTGAACATCCTCAGATTTAGGTAGGAAAGTGGTTTTATGCCTTACAAAAAGAACGCCAAATTGTCAAGTTAATTTTTTTCAGCCTTCTACATCCCTCCTTTATTCTTTCTCTTTGCAAAGTAATACTCTTTACCTGGCTTATCCTGCTACCTGTACTAGGAGACCATGCCCTCATTCAGCTTTCAGTACAAGAAAATAAAATCCAGAACAGAGCTATGATTAATAAAGCCATGTTGACAAGTATTTCAGCTATACCCTGGATAGTGTATGCATGCATGCTAAGTTGCTTCAGTCATGTCCAACTCTGTGCGACCCTGTGGACTGCAGCCTGCTAGGCGTCTCTGTCTATGGGATTCTCTAGGCAAGAATACTGGAGTGGGTTGCCATGCCCTTCTCCAGAGGATCTTCCTCACCCATGGTGGAACCTACGCCTCTTATGTCTACCTGCATTGGCAGGTGTGTTCGTTACCACTAGTGCCACCTGGGAAGCCCCATAAGCCTGGATAGTACTTCCATCAAAGCTCTAGAACATGCTCATGATGTCAGAGGCAGTATTCCTCTGCTTTCTTCTTTACTTTAAAAAACAAAACCAAAAAACTACATAAAAAATAAATGTCTTAAAACTCTGATTATCCCCCAGATGACCTGACAAATTTATTTCTACTCTATCAGGTTATTTACTCCTACAACAGTTACTCCTCATGAGCTATCAGATTAACACTAGATGCTAAGAAAGTGGCATGCCCATGTTTTTGTCCTCCTGGGATTTATAATATAGTTGAAGAGGCAGGAGGTAAAGGCATGGCTAGTTGCATGACAATGCAAGCCACCAGCCAAAGTCATGCACATGATTCTGATTAAGTGTATAATGGGTTGGATATCATGTTTTCAGGAGATCAAAGAAGGCTTATATGAGACTAGAGTGTGACAAACATGACTAAGATAGAGTAGGTAGTTTTGGAAAGAGTACACAGAGGGTTAGGTACTGTTATGGGAAAAGCAATATAACGTGGAGAAACTGGAAGATTGTCCTGTTGTGATGAGATAATGCACTCAAAGTTGAAGATTTATATAGAAAAGTAGCAGCATTTAGTTGGAAAGATATATTTGGACTAGATTGTTTAAGGACTTAAATTGCAAGTCTGGAGTCATCCTAAAATTTGACTCTCCGTACAGTTGACAAAAAGGAACAAAGGAAGGAAAAGTAAAACATACATTATCTTTAGAAAAGGCAGAGGAACCAGAGGTCAAATTGCCAACATCCAATGGATCATCGAAACAGCAAAAGAGTTCCAGAAAAACATCTATTTCTGCTTTATTGACTATGCCAAAGCCTTTGACTGTGTGGATCACAATAAACTGTGGAAAATTCTGAAAGAGATGGGAATACCAGATCATCTGACTTGTCTCTTGAGAAACCTGTATACAGGTCAGGAAGCAACAGTTAGAACTGGCCATGGAACAACAGACTGGTTCCAAATAGGAAAAGGAGTACGTCAAGGCTGTATGTTGTCACCCTGATTATTTAACTTATATGCAGAGTACATCATGAGAAATGCTGGGTTGGAGGAAACACAAGCTGGGATCAAGATTGCCGGGAGAAATATCAATAACCTCAGATATGCAGATGACACCACCCTTATGGCAGAAAGTGAAGAAGAACTAAAGAGCCTCTTGATGAAAGTGAAAGAGGAGAGTGAAAAAGTTGGCTTAAAACTCAACATTCAGAAAACTAAGATCATGGCATCCAGTCCCATCACTTCACAGCAGATAGATGGGGAAACAGTGGAAACAGTGGCTGGCTTTATTTTTCTGGGCTCCAAAATCACTGCTGATGGTGATTGGAGCCATGAAATTAAAAGACACTTACTCCTTGGAAGAAAGTTATGACCAACCTAGACAGCATATTAAAAAGCAGAGACATTACTTTGCTAACAAAGGTCCGTGTAGTCAAGGCTATGGTTTTTCCAGTGGTCATGTATGGATGTGAGAGTTGGACAGTGAAGAAAGCTGAGTGCCAGAAGAATTGATGCTTTTGAACTGTGGTGTTGGAGAAGACTCTTGAGAGTCCCTTGGACTGCAAGGAGATCCAACCAGTCCATCCTAAAGGAGATCAGTCCTGGGTGTTCATTGGAAGGACTGATGTTGAAGCTGAAACTCCAATACTTTGGCCACCTCATGTGAAGAGTTGACTCATTGCAAAATGCTGGGAAGGACTGGGGGCAGGAGGAGAAGGGGACGACAGAGGATGAGATGGTTGGATGGCATCACCGACTTAATGGACATGGGTTTGGGTAGACTCTGAGAGTTGGTGATGGACAGGGAGGCCTGGCGTGCTGCGATTCATGGGGTCACAAAGAGTCGGACACGACTGAACTGAACTGAACCCAGAGATAGATAGATAGATATAGATGAATACACATATATACATATATATGACCCTTTGTCCTTTAATAAAACCTGAATTATCATGTTATGATATAAGCACAAAAGTTATAATATAAGTACAATACAGTCTAAAAAAATCACCTATCTTCCAATTTATGACATAAGATTATTATTAATTTATGAAAGTGAAAGAAAGTGAAGTCGCTCAGTCATGTCTGACTCTTTGGGACCCCATGGACTATAGCCTGCCAGGCTCCTCTGTCCATGGAATTTTCCAGGCAAGAGTACTGGAGTAGGTTGCCATTTCCTTCTCTAGGGAATCTTCCCAATCCAGGGATTGAACCTGGGTCTCCCACATTGTGGGCAAATGCTTTACCATCTGAGCCACCAGGGAAGCCCATTAATTTATGACATAAGATTAAATATGTTTATGTAAATTAACTGACTATCATATAAAAATTGCATACATTTTTGAACTTTTATTTACTTCTTTGAATGCTTAAAAGTTTGAAGAAGCATAAATATGGATGAAGCCTTTGTAAGACTGCTGCACGTGTGCCCAGTTGCTCAGTCATGTCCAACTCTTTGTGATCCCATGGACTGTAGCCTACCAGGCTTCTCTGTCCATGGGATTTCCCAGGCAAGAAGTAAGTCAGACAGAGAAGGAGAAATATCATATGATATCCCTTATATGTGGAATCTAAACAAAAATGATACAAATGAACTTATTTTCAAAACAGAAAGAGACTCACTGACTTAGAAAACAAACTTATGGCTGCCAGGGGAAAGGGATAGTTAGGGACTTTAGAATCATCATGGATACACTACTATATTTAAAATGGATAAACAACAAAGATCTATTCTATAGCAATGGAACTCTCCTCAATATTATGTGCCAGCCTGGTTGGGAGGGGGGTTGCAGGAAGAATGGATACATATATATGTATGGCTGAGACCTTTCGATATTCACCTGAAACTTCTACATCATTTTTAATCGACTATGCTGCTGCTAAGTCGCTTCAGTTGTGTCCGACTCTGTGCGACCCCATAGACGGCAGCCCACCAGGCTCCTCCATCCCTGGGATTCTCCAGGCAAGAATACTGGAGTGGGTTGCCATTTCCTTCTCCAGTGCATGAAAGGGAAAAGTGAAGTCGCTCAGTCGCTCAGTCGTGTCCGACTCTTAGTGACCCCATGGGCTGTAGCCTACCAGGACCCCAATACAAAATGAAAAGTTTAAAGTTACAGAAAAGAAAGAATACTGGAGTGAGTTGCCATTTCCTTTTCCAGGGGATCTTCCCAACTCAGGGATTGAACCCGCATTTCCTACTTTTCCTGAATTGGCAGGCAGATTCTTTACCACTTGAGCCACCTGGAAAGATTGTTAAGATTGCTAAGAAAGCATGTAACTGAATGGATCTAGTTAGTGCAGATAAACACCAAGCTGCAATATATATGGAAGAGTAAACTGGAAATATGTGTTTTAGTTGAGGCACTGCCATATACATCTTATGGAGCGTTGGATCATTGAACTCTTGTCTTATCTGAAAATAAGTACTTTTTTTATAATGAAAAATGCATATATATATATATGAATTAATACTGTATTTATAATGATTAAGATCTGCTAGAATGGCATATGTTATACTAGCTATAACTGTTTAATTTTTTAGGAAGCTAAAGTGTAGATAGTTGTCAATAAACTTTTTATATCATGGTATTTAAATTTGGTTGGTCATCAACTTTTAATGTGTCCAGTGATTTGGTGGAGCTGTCCTGCAACGTGAAAGCCTTCAAGCAATGGGGAATCACAGGGAATTTTAAGCAAAAAGTGATGTGGATAAAGCCGGACTTTAAGAAGATTAACTTGACAACAGGATGTTGTACAAATTGGAAATATAAGTGACTAGATTCTCCCTGGACTGAAACCACTCTCATTAGCCAACCCTTGGCATTTTCTTATCATTCCCATCAGCATTCCAGCGACATTCCAATTCTTTTGTTTTGTTCTACCTAAATTTGTGTTTACCCCATCCTCCTGGGGAGCAGCAATTTGTATAGCTAGTTGTAAAGAACTTCACTAAGAAACTGTCCTGATTTTTTTTTCACTTCTGCTCCTGACTTTTCCAGAAGATATATGAATGTGAGGTTTCAAGTTGCTCTCCAGCTCTCCCCGGCAGTAACTACATTCCCTATTACTGACACTATCTCAGCATCAGTGGAGAATATACAAGGCTGCCAGCTCTTTCTTCTCTTGTGTCTTTGATCACTGCTCCTCTAAATAATATAAGAGATTTTCAGGATTGGGCTTTAGTGTCAATTTATCACAAAGAAAGCACTGTTGCTTGTTATTGGTTCAAGCTGCATTCCTATGGAGGCCTATTTTTGTATCAAAATTATTACCAAGGTGGTAAATGATGAGGCTTCAGTGTATTCAAATGATGTTGTATCATCAGGAAAAATCCATCCAAAGAATACATTTAGGTATCAAGCCTTTGAAAGTTCTCTAGACTAAGCAGTCTCCTATTTCCCACCTCCAAATTGAATGAGAGAAGATTCTTTTAATTTAAATTTTAAAGTTTCTATTCAGTTCCCTAAGCAAAAGGAGGAAAGAAAAATAGAAGCTTTCAGGGAGATCTGTACCTCTTTTGCATAAGGTGAACCAGTCAGTAGTATTAGTTTTAAACTGCAGTAGCTTTACAAACTAGTCAATTTAAGATATTTCAACTAACTTCGAATGACACCTGAGTTACTTGAAACTTTTAAATAATAGTATTAACATGAAAATGAAACTGACTAAATATTGGAGATTTCCATTCGTTAATAACACAGGTAACAATCCTTTTCTACCTGAAAGATGCAGAGGAACAAAATATATTAGGGTTTTCGATAATTTTTTAATGATTCCCTCCCTCCCCGCTCCCTTTGTCTCTTGGGCTCTCCTCCTTCCTATCTATCTATCTATCTTCCTTCTTAACTTCTGCTAAAAGAGAAATTGAGGCATAATAAAAAGTTTTAAGAGGTTATTTGAGTAAATGTCAATGCTAATTGGGCAGTGCCAAACAGGAGCGGTTAGGAGGTCACTGCTCATACAAATTCAGAAAGAGACTTTCCATAAAGAAAACGCAAAACAAAGTAAGGAAAATTTGATTAGCTATGGCTTAAAGCCAAGTTGGCTGTATGTTATTGGTTGTCCTTATGGTTTTCATTTTCTTAACCCTGAGCCATTTTACAGTGTTAAATGGGGGAAAAAAAATGTACAATGTCAGAATTGTGAGTTAAGTTTTTTCTTGGTACAAAATGAGAACTATAGCCTGGGAGACAGCATTTCAGATAGCTCTGAGAAACTGATCCAAAGAGGTTGGGGGCAAGATTAGTGTAATACAGTATATGATTTTAGTGAAGAGGAGTGTATGTGCTTAGTTGCTCAGTCATGTCTGACTATTTGTGACTCCATGGACTGTAGCCCACCAGGCTTCTCTGTCCATGGGGATTCTTCAGGCAAGAATACTGGAGTGGGTTGCCATGCCCTCCTCCAGGGGATCTTCCAAACACAGGGATCGAACCCAGGTCTCCTGCATTGCAGGTGGATTCTTCACCATCTGAGCCACCAGGGAAGCCCAGTGGAGAGGACTGCATGCAGTTAAGCACACATTTTGGCAGAGGCTTGCTGCTAGTCACCACGAGCAGATGTCACTGTTAATGATTTTAGTGCTTTTCTAGATATGAGGAGATGCAAGAATTGGGCTCATAAAATCTTCTCCTGAAAATATCTATCTAAAGGCCTGTTCTTCCAGTTTTTCCCAAAGCATAGAGTGCCTCATTCCTTATCTCCACCTGAACTCCTTGCAGGGTATGTTGAAGGTCAGTGGTCGCAGCAGCTCATGGTTTAATCATTGTACAGGAAGATGACAATTGCCAATTTTTAGTTGGCACAAGTTTAGATTTTGGGCTTCTTACAAGGCTGCTAGGGCATTACATCCACATTAGTCAAATGACTTCCTTGTTTAATTAATTTAATCCTTCTTCCTTCCCTCTCACCCCTCTCCCTCCCTTCTTTTCTTCCTTTGTACTCTCCTTCCTTTCTTTCTTTCCATTAAGCATTGAAGATTTCCCAAGAAGGATTCTCTCTCCAGGAGTGAAGCACAAGTCAAGATATACATTTGATTATGTATCCTCACAAACACAGAAAATGTTGCTCTTTTCCTTGTGCTGCCTGAGAAAATTGACTCTTCATTCAAACTAAGCTCCATCTTATCTAAATAGCATCATAGCTGGTGTTGCTTTCTGTCTAATGAAAAAGAACGTCAAGGTATATATGTTAATGGGTTTTCCCATATTTTTGCCAGCTAATTAAAAGCTGAAAATTTTCTACAGTTCAATGAGAGAAAGAACTAGAGAGGTTGACTCACTATGGTTTTGTATTCTTTGTATTTTTTCAAATGTTTTCAAACTGCTAAAACTACTTTAAAATTTTGTATTTGTAAAAATGCTTAGAAATCTTTTAAGTTCTAATATGCCAACTATCATTAGTAATGATCACGTTGTCTGTAAAACATGTCTTAGATTGGGAGAGTCACCAAGTACATTATTTAAACCATCTAATGGTATATTGTTTGCAAAGGATCAAGGTTTATTAAAGCATTATTTTCTCATTCACCACACAATTTGAAAGCCATGAATCCATGATTTTGAAATATTCTTCCCAGCAAAAAAAGAATGAAAAAAAAATGGCCTTTAAAAGAAGGACTTTGTTGTTTGGTGGAATTTAAAACATGGTTTAAATTTGATTGGAGAAGGAAATGGCAAACCACTCCAGTATTCTTGCCTGGAGAATCCCATGGACGGAGGAGCCTGGTAGGCTACAGTCCACGGGGTCGCAAAGAGTCGGACACGACTGAGCGACTTCCCTTTAAATTTGATTGGTGACCTCAAGAAATAGAAAAAACAATCTAGTGTTGACTTGTAATCAGCAAGTAATTAGCATTTCAGACACCGTCTTAGCTGATCTCTGGTAGACTGGACCTCTTTGAACAAAGATTCATAAGGGCTTATTAGAGCTTTATCTTCCTAAAAGTGAAACCGTTCCCCAGATATGAGAAAAGGTACAGAAAGAACTCTGGGGAATATGTGGTTGCCAGTAAGTTGTCAATTGATCAAAGACTTTAAATGAAGTTGATTGGTATATGGAAAAAATGCATTACGTTAATAAATACATCTGAAACATTAGATACAATGGAGAATAATATGTGTTACAGGATATACTAGTACAGTATTTTTCCATATATTCTCAGGTAACCTTATTAAGAAATCCAGTAGGAAAGAATAGATTATTCTTATTGTCTCTGACTGTATGCCAGTCAATAACTAGACAACAAAGTCAACTTGAAATTTTGAACAAGGATGTAATTTTGCATTTTACATTCTCTTAAACTTAGTGACAAAAGATTCATGTCTATAATGGGATGATGGAAATATATCACCTCTTCTAAAGATACAGTTTTGTTAAAGGGCTGTTATCAACAGTGGGCTGCCCAGGTGACTCAGTGGTAAAGAACCTGCCAGCCAAGCAGGATTTACGGGTTCCATCCCGGGGTCGGGAAGATCCCCTGGAAGGAGGAAATGGCAACCCACTTCAGTATTCTTGCCTGAGAAATCCCACGGACAGAGGAACCTGGTGACAGTTGATGGGGCTGCAAAAGAGTCATACACAAAAGTGACTGAACAACAGCATTATTAACAGTAGTAGGATCTAATTCTTCTGCATCCATGGCCACATAGAAGACCCTCCATTACTAGTAGGTGGGTCTGTCCCACTCTCTTATGGGGTCACTGCTTTTTGCCCTGGGTCCTAATGTGCAGGACACTTTGTATGCCCCCTCCACGAATGGAGTTTCTTTTTCCCCCAATCCTATGGAATTCCTGTGATCAAACTCCACTGGCCTTCAAAACCAGATTCCCCCAGGGCTCCTCCTCCCATTGTCAGATGCCAGGCTGTTAACCCTGACATGTGCTCAAGGCTTTCGCTCCCCTGTCAGAACCTCTGGTATATTATTTTCCAGTTTATGGGTCGCCTACCCAGCAGGTATGGGATTTGATTTTATCATGATTGTGCCCCTCCTACTGTATTGTTGTGGCTTCTTCTTTGTCTTTGAGTGTAAGGTATCTTTCTTGGTAGGTTCCAGCATATTTTTGTTAATGACTGTTCAGCAGCTAGTTGTGATTTCAATGTTTTTGTTTGAAGAGGTGAGCTCACATCCTTCTACTCTGCCATCTTGCTGGAAAGCCCCCTGAAAAAATCACCTTTAATATACTAAACAATCCAAAGCAAAAGTCCTTTATTTTCCATTCCAAGTCTCAGAGTCTAAATATATTTGGTACATAGGGTAAAAGATAACTTTATCTCTCTGCCATAGCCTTGTTTATCAACTGTGCGTGAAAAGGAAGAAGTGGGGGTAATAGAAGAGAATTTGATGAGTCATGCTTATTTGAAAGATCAATTCTAATTCAATTAAGTGGAAAGTAAAAGAACAATCAGTGAATATAATACTATCTTACTAAAAAAAAAATGATGGAATTAATAAAAATTAAGTACCTTATCATGAGCTTCCCTGGTGGCTCAACTGGTAAAAAATCTACCTGCGATATAGGAAACATGGGTTCAATCCCTAGGTTGGGAAGATCCTCTGGAGAAGGGAAAGACTACCCACTCCAGTATTCTGGCCTGGAGAATTCCATGGACTGTATAGTCCATGGGGTTGCAAAGAGCTGGACACGACTGAGTGACTTTCACTTTACTTTATAAGTACTTAGCATGGCATTTGCCATAGTAGACAATCAGCAGTAAAACTCCTACCTTCACTTTCCCATCTCTAAATTCTAAACATAGTTTCCAAAACTTGTCCAGAGGTAAGAAGTTTCAACTCTACTGGAAAAAGAAACAAAAAGTGAAATTCATAATTTTGTGAGAGTAACTCAATTTATTTTACTTTCCCTTCAGGTTAGGAACATACATTTCAAATAGTTTAAAGAAAAGATTAGTATGGCACCATGATAAAAGATTTGGGAAAGAATGTGGCTTATACAAAAGATTCTGGAAAATGGCACTGGGGCTACAAAATTGCAATTGATCCATGAGAAAAACAAAACTATTCAAAGAAATGCTGCAATTGTTCACAGAGCTGTATGATCAGTTTAAATTTTATACGGACATGAATAATTTGGAAGAGGGACACAAAACCGAGAACACACACAAAAGTTTGGCACTAACCTAGGAATTATTTGAAAAGATGAACACTCAAAATGATCTGAGACTTGGTGGGTGAAGCATTGGAAGAGAAAAGAAAACAAGACTTTTAAATCCACATTCTCAGCAAGATGCCTAACAAGGAAGAGAGGGATGTGCCTGAAGCTTAGGGGAAAGGATCTTGGAACATCAGATATCTGGGAGGATGCAAACCAATAATCACCTTCAGGAATGTGAATAGCCTTCAAACTAGGTGTGGAAAAACAGGATAGAGAGGAATTATACCTTAGGTTAAGAAAGGAAAAACTGAGAAGTAACGTCCCGTTTTAACTTATTCTTGAGTAGATATTTATCCTCTACCAGGCATGTAGAAATGTGCTGTTAATAAAATGGAAACAAAGCAGTTATAGTTGCTGTTTCTGTGGAGCTTATAATCTAGTAGAAAAACAATAAATAAATAATCACATAAACAACTGTCTGAAAACTGCCTGGCTAAAAACATTTCAAAATTCATTTTTTTTTTCGATTTTATAAAGGCAATATATGTATATACTGTGTATTAAAAAGAAACAGAAAACAAATAAAACATGTCCTGAGACACACCCCATAATCAATAACATTAAAGTTTCTCCAAGAAAATGTAGGAATAATCACCAAAAATCAGATTAAAAAATATAAATATTATTATAGTTTATGTATACAGAAATAGGGCTTCCCGTTTGGCTCAGATAGTAAAGAATCCACCTGCAAAGCAGGAGACTTGGGTTCAGTCCATGTATTGGGAAGATTCCCTGGAAAAGGAAATGGCTACCCACTCCAGTATTCTTGCCAGGACAAGAATTACATGGACAGAGGAGCACTGCAGGCTACAGTCCACAGGGTCGCAAAGAGTCAGACACAACTGAGCAATTAAGTGCAGCATTATATAGAAATAAATGATAAATGGGATAGAGATGATAAGCATTTTATTGCTAATTCTAAATTTTTAAAGTTTTATACATATATATATTCACACTAATTAAACTCGTGCTTTATATTCCATAAATGTTTACAGTATCTAAATGCATGAGAGCCTTAAAGAAAGGGCTATATTCTGCTACCCTTAAAGTGAAGGGTAGCAGAATATGCCTCCCCAAAATATGCCATTTTGGCATAAGGATTATTTTGAAATGTAGGCAGTTAAGGAGAAAGAGATACAAGAACAACCTTCTACCCTCTATTTGTTTAAAAGCAGAACATAAATTTGTAAAGGTGTCCTCCTTTGCCTATCTGCCATGAAGGACAAAACCTAATCTCATCAGCCCAGGGACTGCACCAAAGGAATTTGCCTAACAAACTTCAGTAAATAGCCTTTATCTTCGATTAGTTCCCCCATATATTTACCTTCCCATAATTTGCCAAGTTAGAAACTCAAAGTCCTTTGTCATATCAATTTTCTAAAAAATTATTATTTTGCTGTTGTTGTTGTTGTTATATAAGCCTGAGTTATAACTACCCCTTTGAGTCACTCATCTCTGAGAGTTCCCATGTTCCTCTTTGTTTTTTCTAGTTAATTTATCTTTTGCCAGACTAACTTACAGGGAACCAGCCAATAAATCTAAGATGAGTAGAGAGAAAATATATTTTTCCTCTCCTTCAAGTGTCACAATTGTCCATTAATATTAGTTTGGAGTGGGACAGAGTAAAACTCTTGTAGTCACAAGGCTGAATGCCTCATTGATAGAAATTAAATGTCAGAGTGTTTATTTTTATAAGAAGTTAGAGAGATTTGTGTCTATAAGTGATAAAATTTCAGATTTTCCCCCCCCAGGTTAGCTTTCTTGCAATGGTCTTGCAGTGCTAAAAAATATTTCCTATCCACATAATAACACACTTGACTATGCCAAAGTCTTTGACTGTGTGGATCACAACAAACTGTGGAAAATTCTTCAAGAGATGGGAACCCCAGACCACCTGACCTGCCTCCTGAGAAATCTGTATGCAGGTCAAGAAGCAACAGTTAGAACTGGACATGGAACAACAGACTGGTTCCAAATAAGGAAAAGAGTATGTCAAGGCTGTATATTGTCACCCTGCTTATTTAACTTATATGCAGAGTACATCATGAGAAATGCCAGGCTGGATGAAGCACAAGCTGGAATCAAGATTGCCGGGAGAAATATCAATAACCTCAGATATGCAGATGACACCACCCTTATGGCAGAAAGTGAAGAAGAACTAAAGAGCCTCTTGATGAAAGTGAAAGAGGAGAGTGAAAAAGTTGGCTTAGAACTCAACATTCAGAAAACTAAGATCATAGTATCCAGTCCCATCACTTCATGGCAAATAGATGGGCGAACAATGGAAAGAGTGAGAGACTATTTTCTTGGGCTCCAAAATCACTGCAGATGATGAGTGCAGCCATGAAATTAAAAGACACTTGCTGCTCCTTGGAAGAAAAGCTATGACCAACCTAGACAGCATATTAAAAAGCAGAGACATTACTTTGCCAACAAAGATCCATCTACTCAAAGCTATGATTTTACTAGTAGTCATGTATGGATGTGAGAGTTGGACTATAAAGAAAGCTGAGCACCAAAGAATTGATACTTTTGAACTGTGGTGTTGGAGAAGACTCAAGAGTCCCTTGGACTGTAAGGAGATCCAACCAGTCCATCCTAGAGGAAATCAGTCCTGAATATTCATTGGAAGGACTGATACTGAAGCTGAAACTCCAATACTTTGGCCATCTAATGCAAAGAAATGACTCATTTGAAAAGACCCTGATGCTGGGCAAGATTGAAGGCAGGAGAAGGGGACAACATAGGATGAGATGGTTGGATGACATCACCTATTCGAGGGACATGAGTTTGAGCAAGCTCTGGGGGTTGGAGATGGACAGGGAAGCCTGGGGTGCTGCAGTCCATGGGGTCACAGAGTTGGACACAACTGAGTGACTGAACTGAACTGAATCTCAAAACTTCCAAATATCTCATACTGGCTTTCTCAGTCCTCAGCATCTTCACTTGATGTGTGCCTACAGCATTGCCTTCTAGGAAATTTATTCCTTTATACTATTGATGTTCTCTCATGGGCTATGTGTAAGGTTTTTGTAGGAACAGAGCACTAGTCCATCAACATTATAAACTTGCTCAGGAAGCAGGGGTTTTTTCTGCAGATAACCTGTCACATCCATCAGTGTGATTTTCAGCTGCATCATAATTCATGTAAACCTCTTTCCAACATATTTTTTTGAAAGTTTATGCCATGACACTCTTACATTTTGTTTATACAACTTTCTAAATATTCCTTTCATCTTCAATTTTCTGTTTCACTTGTTTCATTCTAGTTTGTTCATGACTAATAAACTAGTTAAAGGGAAAGTATTGGAGGAACAAGTTGGTGGAGGAGCAGGTGGACTTGGAGTACATCTCTCTCCATGGATACATCAGGAATACAGCTTCAGACACAGAAGTACATGCAGAACACCAGGTGAGAGTGGACAGGAGTACATGACCTGCAGAAAAGAATATATAGAACCATGCAAAACTCGGTAGGATGAAGGAACTAGGGGGAAAAACAGGAGTGTTAGTAGGAATGGACATGCCTTCCGCAGGTAGGGGAACTGAAGCAGGGGCCCGATCCTCAAATCAGGGCAATTGTCTGAGTTAGAGAGTAACATTTAAGGCTGAGAGTGAAACAGCTGATTGTGGCAGCCTAAATGGAATGAGAATCAGACAGTCCTTGCCACATCCATTCATATCCCGGACAGGGATGCAGATCCCCTGGAAGGCATAGTGGCTAGGAGCTGGAGTTTAGGGATTGTGGAGCAATCCCAGGCCCAGGGCTTCTGTTGACTGCAGAGCAAGGGATCAAGGGGATGTGAGGGAGGAGATTGTGGTGGGAAATGCCTGTGAAGGAAAGCCGGGAAGCTATGGAAGCAAGGCAATACTGCTGAGTCATGTGCAGGGGATGGAGCCATCACCATAGCCTCTCTCTCACCACACGCCAGCATCGACAGCTGAACAATAGAGAGGCTGGCCCATCAAATGTCTGACGCATTGAACTACAGAGTAGGACCTCACACAGTGTGCCCCTTTAAGTGTCGGATGCACCAGTCTACAGAGTAGGACTCCAGCCAGGGGAGCCCGTCTATGTGCCTGACATGCCGAATATCAGAGAAGGACCCCAAGCAAGAGAGCTTCTAAATGCCTGTAAAGGCGGAGCTACAGAGAAACACTGGCCAAAGAGGCCTTCTGATCGCCAGCTACAAGAGGCTCGAAAAAAGACTCTGATAGGGCCATAACTCCTACAGTGGAGGCAGTCCATGTCCCCACACACTTGGTGCCACCACTATCCCCACTAGCCAAGCAGCTGTGCCACCTTCACGCTCAATTCTCACTGGGGCAGAGCTGCCACAGGCAAAAAAAAAAAAAAAAAAAAAAGTCTTGCATCCATGCACACAGGGTTGCTTCAGTGGTGTCCAACTCTTGGCAACCCTGTAGACTACAGCCTGCCTGGCTTCTCTGTCAGGGGGTTCTCCAAGCAAGAATACTGGAGCGTATTGCCCAATACTGGTTGCCATACCCTTCTAGAGCACTATATTTCCTGCTGCCCTAGCCACCAATTCTCCTGAGTACCTGGTGCTGCCTGAACCCCTGAGACTCAAGTAGCTGCACCACCTCCACACCTGGCCTTCACAGGGGCAAACCCAAGTCCTCCAGGGAAGCCTCAGGAGCAAACCTCAGTGAATGACTCACATGCAGAGGTGGAAATAAAATCACAATTGAAACCCAGGGGCAGTGTGGCTAAGGAAGAAGACCCAAAACCTTCCCACCAGCTGTGCAAGCTGTAGATTAAATCCACAAGATCAACTAAGCAGACTCTGTGTTCATGGAACATATATAAGGACATTGAGAGCTCCAACAAAAGAAAATGCACTAGTTCTGATAGCTGTGGGTATTGAAGGCAAGAACACACAGGAGTATGACCAGATTAGAATCTGAGATGCCCCCACATCAGGCCCAGAGATCAGCACAGGGCATCCTACAGAGGTGAGGTGGATAGTGAGTCCCAGCGAGGGAAAGGAATCTGATAGCAGTGACTCAAGAAAAACATTTATTATTCTTATGCTTTGACTTGTTCTGTAGATTCTTTTGGATTTTTTTTCTATTTTTTCCCCTCCCCCGCCCCTTGTTGTAGTTGTCGATTTTATTGCCACTGTGAAATTTAACTAAGCTTTTTAACTTTTTCTTTTCTCAGTCATATTTTTTATTGTTGTTATAAACCTCTGCCTCTATGTTGGGCTTTTGCATTTCTCTGGAGTTTTCCTTTTTTCTTTCTTTTCAATTTTTTATAATTTTAATTATTTTTAAACCTATTATATTTTTTATACATCTATTCCTTTGTTTGCCTTTCCTACTGGTCTTTTCCCCTTGCCGTTAATCTTTAATGTATATAAATATTCTTCATCTACCTCTACTTAACTTTACATATCTATTCTTTCTTTCTGTTATTTCTTTCCTTTCCTCTCAACATATTTGTTAGTTTTATTTTCATTGTTTTATTCCCCACTTGGCACCTTGCTTTAGTTTTGTTTTCCAAGTAGATATAACTTTTGGTTTCCTTTGTTCGCTGGGTCAATCTATTGTACTTTATTTTTGTTGGACTGTTTTGACTTTGCATATGGGTGTATAAGTGTATATTCCATTATTTTAATTATTATTTGCCTGATTTTGTAACTGCCATTTGTCTGGGGTTCATCTTTGGTTTCTCATCTAGGGGTATTTGTTTTAATCTCACTTAATGCCATAACAAACCACTTGTGGAATCTTTGTTCCTGACCAGAGATCAAGCCCTGAGCCTTTGGAGTTGGAGCCCTGACTCCAAGACCCTAGACTCCCAGAGAACTAACCCTATGCTATGCTAACCCTAGGGAGTATCAAATAGTGAGAACGCTCACAAAGGAAACCACTTGAATGCAAGGCCCGGCATCTCCCAACCACCAGTGGCACCCTGTGCAGGACACCTCATGTGAACAACAAGCAAAGCAAAAATACAAACCCTACCATCAGCAGACAGGATTACCACCTCACTCAGCCTTGCCCATCAGAGGAAAAACAAACAAACAAACAGCAACAACAACAACAAAAACTCAGCACAAATCTCACCCTATAGGAAGCTTACAAAAACCACTGGACCAATCTTAGGAGGGCAGAAACCAAAAGGAAGAAATAATTTAACAGTGAAGCCTGGGAAAAGGAGACTTCAAACACAATAAGTTAAAAAAAAAATAATGAAAAGGCAGAGAAATACTACATAAATGAAGGAACAAATAAATGAAGAGGAAATAGGCAAACTACCTGAAAAAGAATTCAAAATAATGATAGTAAAGATGATCAAAAACCTTGGAAACTGAATGGGGAAAATGCAAGAATCAATTAACAAAGACCTAGAAGAATTAAAGAATAACCATGCAGAGACAAACAAAACAATAACTGAAATTAAAAATACTCTGTTGCTGCTGCTGCTGCTAAGTTGCTTCAGTCGTATCCGACTCTGTGCGACCCCATAGACGGCAGCCCACCAGGCTTCACCGTCCGTGAGATTCTCCAGGCAAGAACACTGGAGTGGGTTGCCGTTTCCTTCTCCAATGCATGAAAGTGAAAAGTGAAAGTGAAGTCACTCAGTTGTGTCCGATTCTTCGAGACCCCATGGACTGCAGCCTACCAGGCTCCTCCGTCCATGGGATTTTCCAGGCAAGAGTACTGGAGTGGGTTGCCATTGTCTTCTCCGTAAAAATACTCTAGAAGGAATCAATAGCAGAATATCTGAAGCCGAAGAACAAATGAGTAAGCTGGAAGACAAAAAGTTGGAAATAACTTCTGAAGAGCAGAATAAAGTAAAAAGAATGAAAAGAACTGAGGGTAGTCTCAGAAACCTCTGGGACAATATCAAATGCACCAACATTCGAATTATAGGGGTCCCAGAAGAAGAAGAGGAAAAGAAAGGGTATGAGAAAAATTTTGAAGAGATTATAGTTGAAAATTTCCCCAACATGGAAAAGGAAATAGTCAATCAAGTTCAAGAGGCACAAAGAGTCCCACACAGGATAAACCCAAGGAGAAACACGCCAAGACACGTACTAATCAAACTAACAAAGACTAAACACAAAGAAAGAATATTAAAAGCAGCAAGGGAAAAGCAACAAGTAACATACAAGAGAAACCCCTATACATTTAACAGCTGATCTTTCAGCAGAAACACTGCAGACCAGAAGAGAATGACAGGATATATTTAAAGTACTGAAATTAAAAAATTTACAACCAAGATTACTCTACCCAACAAGGATCTTATTCAAAACTGATAGAGAAATACATAGCTTTTCAGACAAGTAAAAGTTAAGAGAATTCAGTACCACCAAACCAGCTTTACAACAAATGTTAAAGGGACTTATATAGTCAAGAAATACAGAAGAAGAAAAAGATCTACAAAAACAAATCCCAAACAATTAAGAAAATGACAATAGGAACATATATGTTAACAATTACTTTAAATATAAATGGATTAAATGCTTCAACCGAAAGACACAGACTAGCTGAATGGATACAAAAACAAGACCCATACATATGCTGTCTACAAGAAACCCACTTTAGACCTAAAGACACATATAGACTGAAAGTGAGAGGATGGAGAAATATATTCCATGCAAATGGGAAGCAAACAAAAGCTGGAGTAGCAATCCTCATATCAGACAAAATAGACCTTAAAATAAAGAATATTACAAGAGACAAGGAAGGACACTACATAACAATCAAGGGATCAATCCAAGAGCAAGACATAGCAATTGTAAGTATCTATGTACCCAACATAGGAGCATCTCAATACATAAGACAAACACTAACAGATATAAAAGGAGAAATTGACAGTAACACAATAAAAGTAGGAGACTTTAACACCCCACTCACACCAATGGACAGATCATCAAAACAGAAAATTAATAAGGAAACACAAGTCTTAAATGATACGTTAGATGAGACGGATCTCATTGATATCTTCAGGACATTCTATCCAAATGCAGAAGAATATACCTTCTTCTCAAGTGCACATAGAACATTCTCCAGGATAGACCACATCTTGGGTCACAAATCAAACCTTAGTAAATTTAAGAAAATTTAAATTATATCAAGCATCTTCTCCAACCACAACACTATGAGTCTAGATGTAAATTACAAGAAAAAAACTGTAAGAAACACAAACACATGAAGATTAAACAATACAGCTCTAAACAACCAACAGGTTACTGAAGAAATCAAAATGGAAATCAAAAAATTTCTAGAAACAAATGACCATGAAAACACGACAACTCAAAACCTATGAGATGCAGCAAAAGCACTTCTAAGAGGGAAGTTTATAGCAATATAATCCTACCTCAAGAAACAAGAAAAATATCAAATAGACAACCTAATTTTACACCTAAAACAACTGGAAAAAGAAGAACAAAAAAACCCCAAAATTAGTAGAAGGAAAGAAGTCATAAAGATCCAAGCAGAAATAAATGAAAAAGAAAGGAAAGAAACAATAGTAAAGATTAAAAAAACCAAAAGCTGGTTCTTTGAGAAAATAAGCAAAATTGACAAACCTTTAGCCATATTCAAGAAAAAAAGAGAGAAGAATCAAATCAACAAAATTAGAAATGAAAAAGGAGAGATTACAACAGACAATGCAGAAATACAAAGGATTTTAGGAGAGTATCATGAACAACTATATGGCTATAAAATGGATAACCTGGAATAAAAGGACGGATTCTGAGGAAAGTTCAATCTCCCAAGATTGAACCAGGAAGAAATAGAAATTATGAACAATAAAATTACAAGCACTGAAATTGAAGCTGTGATCAAAAATCTCCCAAAAAACAAAAGCCGAGGACCAGGTGGTTTCACAGGAGAATTCTATCAAACATTTAGAGAGGAGCTAATGCCTATCCTTCTAAAACTCTTCCAAAAAATTGCAGAGGAAAGAACACTTCCAAACTCATTCTACGAGGCCACCATCACCCTGACACCAAAACCAGACAAAGACAACACAAAAAAAGAAAACTACAGGCCAATATCACGATGAACATAGATGCAAAGTCCTCAACAAAATTTTAGCAAACAGAATTCAGCCACACATCAAAAAGCACATACACCATGATCAAGTCAGGTCTATTCCAGGGATGCAAGGCTTCTTCAATATATGCAAATCAATAAATGTGATATGCCATATTAACAAATTGAAAGATAAAAACCATATGATCATCTCAATAGATGTAGAAAAAGCCTTTGACAAAATTCAGCACCCATTTATGATTAAAACTCTTCAAAAAATGGGCATAGAAGGAACCTACCTCAACAGAGCACAGGCCATATATGATAAGCCTACAGCAAATATTATTCTCAGTGGTGAAAAACTGAAAGCATTTCCCCTAAGATCAGGAACAAGACAAGGGTGTCCACTTTTACCACTATTATTCAACATAGTTCTGGAATTCCTAGCTACAGCAATCAGAGAAGAAAAAGAAATAAAAGGAGTCCAGATAAGAAAAGAAGAAGCAAAGCTCTCACTGTTTGCAGATGACATGATACTGTACATAGAAAACCCTAAAGATAGTATCAGAAAATTACTAAAGCTAACCAGTGAATTTAGCAAAGTTGCAGGATACAAAATCAATACACAGAAACCACTTGTGTTTCCATACACTAACAATGAAAAATGAGAAAGAGAAATTAAAGAATCAATCCCATTTACCATTGCAACAAAAAGAATTAAATATCAAGGAATAAACTTACCTAAGGAGACAAAAGAATGGTACACAGAAAATCATAAGACACTAATGAAAGAAATCAAAGATGACATAAACAGATGGAGAGATATTCCATATTCCTGGGTAGGAAGAATCAATATTGTGAAAATGACTATAGTACAATCTACAGATTCAATGTGATCCCTATCAAATTTTCAATGACATTTCTCACAGAACTAGAACAAAAAGTTTCATAATTCATATGGAAACTCAAAAGACCCTGAATAGCCAAAGCAACCTTGAGAAAAAAGAATGGAGCTGGAAGAATCAACCATCCTGACTTCAGATTATACTACAAAGCTACAGTCATCAAGACAGCATGGTACTGGCACAAAAACAGAAATATAGACCAATGGAAAAAGATAGAAAGCCCAGAAATAAACCCATGCACCTATGAGGACCTTATTTTTGACAAAGGAGGCAAGAATATACAATGGGGCAAAGACAGAGGCTGTCTTTGCTGTCTTCAATAAATGGTGCTGGGAAAACTGGACAGCTACATGTAAAAGAATGAAATTAGAACACTTCCTAACACCATACACAAAGATAAACTCAAAATGGATTAAAGACCTAAATGTAAGACCAGAAACTATAAAACTCTTAGAAGAAAACATAGGCAGAACATTCAATGACATAAATCAAAGCAAGATCCTCTATGACCCACCTCCTAGAGTAATAGAAATAAAATCAAAAGTAAACAAGGGGACCTGATTAAACTTAAAAGCTTTTGCACAGTAAAGGAAACTATGAGCAAGGTGAAAAGACAACCTGCAGAATGGGAGAAAATAATAGCAAATCAAACAACAGACAAAGGAGTAATTTCCCAAATATACAAGCAGCTCATACAACTCAAGACCAGAAAAACAAACAACCCAATCAAAAAGACCTAAACAGGCATTTCTCCAAAGAAGACATACAGATGGCTAACAAACACATGAAAAGATACTCAACATCACTCATTATTAGAGAAATGCAAATCAAAACCACAATGACATTTTACCTCACACTGGTCAGAATGGCCATCATCAAAAAGTCTACGAACAATAAACGCTGGAGAGGGTGTGGAGAAAAGGGAACCTCTTGCACTGTTGGTGGGAATGTAAATTGATACAACCACTATGGAAGACGGTATGGAGATTCCTTAAAAAAAAACAGGAATAAAACCACCATATGACCCAGCAATCCCACTCCTAGGCATATACCCTGAGGAAACCAAAATGGAAAAAGACACACGTATCCCATTGTTCACTGCAGCACTATTTACAATAGCTAGAACATGGAAGCAGCCTAGATGTCCATTGACAGATGAATGGATAAAGAAGTGTGGTACATATATGCAATGGAATATTACTCAGCCATAAAAAGGGACACATTTGAGTCAGTTCTAATGAGGTGGATGAACCTATAACCTATTATACAGAGTGAAGTAAGTCAGAAAGAGAAAGATAAATATCATATCCTAATGCATAGAAATCTAGAAAATAGTACTGAAGAATTTATTTGCAGAAATCTAGAAATCTAGAAAATGGTACTGAAGAATTTATTTGCAGGTCATCAGTGGAGAAATATGGAAATATAGAAAAATGGTACTGAAGAATTTATTTGCAGGTCATCAGTGGAGAAATATAGAAAAATGGTACTGAAGAATTTATTTGCAGGTCATCAGTGGAGAAATATAGAAAAATGGTACTGAAGAATTTATTTGCAGGTCATCAGTGGAGAAATATAGAAAAATGGTACTGAAGAATTTATTTGCAGGTCATCAGTGGAGAAACAGACATAGAGAATACTCTTATGGACATGGGGAGAGGGGAGGAGAGGGTGAGATGTATGGAAAGAGTATCATGGAAACTTACATTACCATATGTAAAATAGATAGCCAATGGGAATTTGCTGTATGGCTCAGGAATCTCAAGTGGGAGCTCTGTGTCTACCTGGAGGGATGGGATGGGGAGGGAGATGCGGGGAAAGTTCATAAGGGAGGGAATACATGTATGCCTATGACTGATTCTTGTTGTGGTCTGACAGAAGACAACAAAAATCTGTAAATCAATTATTCTTCAATAAAGAAATAAATATTTTTTAAAAAAGGGAAAGTATTAGCTGCTCAGTCATATCTGACTCCTTGAAACCCCATAGACCGTAGTCTGCCAGGCTCCCATTTCCATGGAATTCTCCAGGCAAGAATGCTAGAGAGGGTAGCCATTCCCTTCTCCAGGGGATCTTCCTGAACCAGGGATTGAACTTGGGTCTCCTGCACTGCAGGCAGATTCTTTACTGTCTGAGCCACCAGGGTAGCCCTGTAAACCAGTTAATACCTATAGTTGTCTAATGTCAAACTCAGTTGATACACAAATGGTTAAGTTATTTTAGGTTTTGCCATATGCATTTTATTTTGTTAGTTTTTATTTATCACGGTCACTAAAATCCTTCAGCAACTTGTCTTTCTGTATTTTTAAGTCTTATATAGTACCTTACTATTCAATAATATGCTTCATAGCTGTACCACACTGAAGCATCTACAGTAACTCCAATCTCTATGTGACTGATATTGATAGATGCTGCCTTTCTTCTTCTCACTGTTAATCACGTCACTTATGGAATTATACACAAAGTCACAAAATAGAAAAAAAGAATGCAACAAAATATTCATTCTCAACAAAAGCATCTATTATATGGTAGTAGCCCTGAGTCAAAACTAATGGCTACATCAGTTAAAGTTAAAAGGGGAAGTTAGCACAAACTTTAAGAAAAAATTTAAGTGGTTCAAAGACTTTTAGGTCTTCGGATTTGGGGATGCTATGGGATCTTTTAACCAAGCTGTTTACATATATAAGTCCACATGAGTTATATCTTTTGGGCTGAAATAATTTCAATGTCATCTATGTCACTATTTAGGATATTTGAAAAATTATAATTGTTTATAATTAGGATTATAAACATGCAAAAGTATCAATCTCCAAAAGAAGGAAAAATATATTGCAGAAAAAAGTTACAGAAAAGAATTTTGAGTATCTACTCTTGACCACACTCTCAGTCTTCTGAGGACCAACAAGTCCATTATCTCAGGGGATGCTGGAGCAGAAGCTGATTTGCTCATGAGGTTGTTTTGGACTCATCTCCAACTGAATGCTCCCTTCACTCTGCCCACTGTCTTGCTTCTGTCATTTTCTAGATGTGGACACTCTGTTCTCCTACATCTTCATCCTCCTATAAACCACTGCATCCTTTTTGCAGTCCAGGTTATTCCTTTCTTTACTATTCATGTGTTTCAGACTGAATGATCACTGCTTAGCCCCAGGACTCTTCTTATATGATTTGTCCCCCATTAACAGACCAAGACTTGAAGTCCATTGTGCCCTGACCCTACCCCTCCATCTAGGCTGCGGCTTCCAGTTGGTCCTATGTCAGAAAGCAAACACATTGACAGTCAGCACAAGTGTGCACAGGTACTCATACCCAACTCCCTTCACCCCTCTACCCTGCTTCTTTCTTTGGACTGCTGTGGCACTATAAGGTGGTATATCAAAGAACTGTGATCAAAGTCAATGAACAAATTCATCTAAACTATCTTATAGAAAAAAAAGGGTAAAATGCATATTCAATAATTGTTTCCTTTATGGGTTTTCACATGCTACCCAGTTTAGAGTAACAACTGGAGTCCTAAAAATGTGGCTACCCATGTTTATATTAGTAACTTAAACAAGAACATAAAAACAACATTTATAAAGAATGCAAATGATACTGCTTACAGGACATGACAAAGTAAAGATTGGGCTGAAGTAATAAAATAACATCTAGTGAGGATAAATGTTAATGTTATTTAGTTCCAAAAATATGTATACACCCACTAATATAAAAAAAATAATTTAGCCCAGGCCCCATCAGACAAGTTAATTCCCTTAACAGTATCTTCTGTCAGTAATTTTTCTACTGTTTAAATAAATTGTTCACTATTGCCCAAAATAGCCTATGCCACTTTTGAAAAAAATCTAATGACAAGAGAATTCTTACTATTATTGCATTAAATTTTGCCTTGTTTTAACATATAGTAGTTTAACTTCTACCTTTGGATATCAGCCATTCAGACATTTGAAGAGACCTCTCAGAAGAAAAAGCTGTCACATCACTTTTTCTTTATGCTTCTTCCCACTTCCTTTGACAGTTCCTCATAAGACATCTCCTTAAACCCCCTAAGTATTCTTGTCCTTCACTCCAGATACTAAAGTATATCATTATGTCTCAAAGTGCAGGATGCAGAAATGAACACATCAAGAGGACGTGATTGCCAGTTAACCCAAGAGCTGGACTTGGACGGTGGGAGTCTCCTTCCCCATCCCCTTGTCCTTCCCCATCCCCTTGTCTGACCACTGTCCCCATAGTCAGAGCTGTTTCAAGAATGCAGCCTTGAGAGAGTAGTGTGTTTTGAGACCATCAAGTGACTGAACCCATTTAAGACCTCTCTGGAAGCAGAAGTGTTAGTTACTTCAGTTGTGTCCAACTTTTTGTGACCCCATGGGCTGTAGCCCGCCAGGCTCCTCTGTCCATGGAATTCTCCAGGCAAGAATGCTGCAGTGGGTTGCCATGTCCTTCTCCAGGGAACCTTTCCCACCTGGGGATTGAACCCATGTCTCTTATGTCTCCTGCTTTGGCAGGTGGGTTCTTTACCACTAGCGCCACCTGGGAAGAG
This sequence comes from Giraffa tippelskirchi, assembly GCF_054371585.1. Taxonomy (NCBI): domain Eukaryota; kingdom Metazoa; phylum Chordata; class Mammalia; order Artiodactyla; family Giraffidae; genus Giraffa; species Giraffa tippelskirchi. The sequence goes on along the minus strand of NC_137286.1, from coordinate 31,388,196 downwards.
GCCTGGGAAGGCCTCTCTATAAACTTCTAAAATACTATTCCTCTTGTGCCCACCTAAGATAAGCCTTGTATGTAAATTCCTTTTCTTATTGAAACTGCCCTCTGTCAATCTGGAGTGGTCTACCTCTTTCTTGTGACTTCCTTGCTGTCTGTCTACGTGGACCAGTTTTAGATTTCACTTGGAGACCTCTCAAGGTTATAAACAAACACAGATACTTCAGGTGGAAGTTTATAAGCACATAATAGCACATAAACCACATCATCTCTAATACCTGATCTATTAATATAATCTTATGGCACATAAAGGCAGGGTAGGAAAGACCTAGTTGGTAAGTCACTTTAGTTGTGTCCAACTCTTCGTGACCCTATGGACTGTAGCTCATGGGATTCTCCAGGCAAGAATACTGGAGTAGATTGTCATGCCCTTCTCTAGGGGATCTTCCTGACCCAGGGATCAAATCCACAACTCTTATGTCTCCTGCAATGGTAGGGAAGTTCTTTACCCCTAGCACCCTCTGGATAAATTAGTGTCTGAAGTTCTTGACTGACTTCAAGCTTACTATGAGCCAATTCTATGATATAGCTAATCAAACATTTAAGCAAATTCAATGGCTTTAATAGAGGTATGATATCTAGGCCTTCAGTTCAGTTCAGTTCAGTCGCTCAGTCATGTCTGACTCTTTGCGACCCCATGGACCGCAGCACGCCAGGCCTTCCTGTCCATCACCAACTCCCAGAGCTCACTCAAACTCATGTCCATTGAGTCAGTGATGCCATCCAACCATCTCATCCTCTGTTGTCCCCTTCTCCTCCCACCTTCAATCTATCCCAGCATCAGGGTCTTTTCAAATGAATCAGCTCTTCGCATCAGGTGGCCATAGTGTTGGAGTTTCAGCTTCAACATCAGACTTTCCAATGAACACCCAGGACTGATCTCCTTTAGGATGGACTGGTTGGATCTCCTTGCATTCCAAGGGATTCTCAAGAGTCTTCTCCAATACCACAGTTCAAAAGCATCAATTCTTTGGCACTCAGCTTTCTTTATAGTCCAACTCTCACATCCATACATGACTACTGGAAAAACCATAACCTTGACTAGACGGACCTTTGTCTAGGCCTTAGGAATCAATATTCTTTTTACACACTGCCCTGATTATACCATATCTGGAATACTGTTTCCATTCTTAGAAAATATTTACTGTTGGGATCTTGACAAACCAGCATGTATTCAGAAAACAGTATCCAGGAAGTTAGGGCAGTCTCATAACCGTGTGATCTGAAGACCTGCTGATGTTAACATGGCATCTCAGGTCAGGAGAAAAAGAACTAACCAGGGATGGCTGCTGTTAAAACTCTGAAGTGTGACACCTGGAAGAGAGCCATTCACTGTGATTGTTCCATGGAGCAGACTAGTCAAATGAGTAAAAGCTATAAGGAGGCAGGATTTGGAATACTATCTACTTTGGCATGTGGTATATTCACAATCACTATAGGTATTCCAGTAGAGGTGGATTTCTGTTCAGCAAGAATAATGTGTTATGGATTCAGACATTAGGTGAAAGTTTGAATAAATCTCTAATTTCCCTTGAAAAGCTAAGCTACTGTGATTTCTAATACCAAAATTCCCCACCAGTACAAGAAAAAAAAAAGGGGGGGGGGCATATTGGTAGTGAGATAATGTAGAGGCAGAAAAAGAAAGCTGTAAGTGCATCATGCAACACTCTTGTGAGACAGAGAAGAAGGACTTGCCTATAGCATTAGTGCATCATTTCCCTGATGGCTCAGATGGTAAAGAATCCACCTGTAATTCAGGAGACCTGGGGTTCAGTCCCTGGGTTAGGAAGATCCCTTGTAGAAGGGAATGGCTACCCACTCCATTATTCTTGCCTGGAGAATTCCATGGACAGAGGAGTCTGGTGGGCTACAGTCCATGGGGTCGCAAACGACTGAACAACACTTTCACTACTTTTACCGCTGGTCCACTGTGATGCTTACCTCTGGCAGGTCATTTCCTACCAACCTGAGACCACTCTGCCCTACACCTACTGGTGTCTGCTTCTCCCAGAAGCTTCAGCTGCAAGAAGCAACAGGGAGGGGGAGTTTAAATTCTCTCCATTAATTACCTTACATTCTAACCTCTGAAGGCCTTTTTGAACGAGTTTTTTTTCTACATTAAAGTATAATTTTTGATGAAATATTAGATGTCATTTAAATCACTAAGAAAAATTATGTATGTTAATATACATCCATACATGCATTTAATCAAGCATATACAAACATTTATTTCAAGTGTCACTCTTAACTCATTTCTCAAAGCAGGCAAAAGGTAAGACTTTTCATTTATCTGCTCTTATTTAGTAAGTTAGAAATTAAATTAGTAAAAATGTAAGTTAGGTGTAATAAAAATGTAAGATTCAAAGTAGATGATAAATTTGTAGGCCAGTGAACAATAAAAGTTCTGAGAGACACTTGTGTACCTAACGGTCACTATGATTTGTAATAATTTAAAAATATTAGGTATTAAAGAAGTATTACAGTTAGTATTTGATGTTCCTATTCTTTTTTAAAAACTTACAGTTTGCTTGGTGAAAAGCAAGAACTATAGGGAGAAAAAGGAAAAAAGCAAAAAAAAAAAAAAGAAGGAGTTGGTAGATTTAACATTAGACAATAATTTAAGAGTTTCCATAAAGTGAGAAAGGCTGAAGTCATTATTGTAAGTGGCCTTCCTCTCTCTTATCATTTTATCCATGTCTTGGTATGTAGTTACTAACAATAAGGAGACTGTAAATATCTTCAAGCATTATTCACATAGAGAGAAGTGCTTATGGGTGCAGGTCTTTGGTACTTGACCATCAATTTCCCAATAGTGTTGGTGAGAAACGGAGAGATAAGATGTATGAACACAGAACTCAGGTATGATTTTCATGCTCTGGCAGCTCTGCTTCTCTTACTTAAGGCAACAAAGAGAAATGCCATTAGTCTGCTACATGCCTCTCGAGTAACAGGTGCTCTCTCTCTAGATGAACAATAATGATGCCCCAAGAATTAAATAATGACAACACTACATGATAGCAAATAAGAAATGGAATGGAATGGGATAGCTACGAGTTAGCTATTACAAAACCTATGTGCTAATATTTTGTTTCTAAGATTATGCATCAATAGCTCACTCTCAGTTGAATTACTAAATGTGAATAAATTGTACTGGAATGCTAACTCACCAAACTAATTGTGTGCAATGACAAGGATTGCATGTTTTTGATATATTTGATAAAAACAGTGGAGCTAACTGATCATGTGGTTCCAATGAGCAGACATATTTCCAGAACAAACATGGCAAAGAGAAATAAGTATGTCTGTCTGATTAAGGACCTGTAACAAATTTGAAGATTGAGATGCATCAGAGTGAAACTCATCATTTCAGTGACAGGTATGGCTGTGCATGCACTAGTTAAACATCTTAAATTACTGGGACTTGTTATGCACGGACTGCTTTTGTTAGTTCAGAATAGGATCATCTTAGATACCTATGGCTAAAACTTAGAGATTGTTTTTTTAATACCAGTGATAGATAACTTTAAATATTTATAAGTGAATACAATTATTATTATGAACAATAAGAAGACAGGAAAGAGAAAGGGTTATCTACTAACATTCTGCTCAAAATTAGTAACATAAAAGCCTGCAGCCTTATTTGCTACATAGGGTGACCAACAAGATAAGGTTTAGAGCTCAATTATGTTGTAAGTACACTACATAACAGTATAGAATGTCCAGAGCATCAGTCTCCTCTACTGTACATTCCACTTTACCTATTTTTTTTTTCCTTGTCTTCTCCAAGTCCTGAGTGCTTCTGATGTGTGGCAGAATCTGTTTGTAATGTATTTCAAAGCCAGAAGCACATATCTGCTCACTGAAGCACATTAGTGTCCTCAGAGTCCTTTATTACCTTTCAGTTCCCTTCTGAAACCATTACCAAATATCCCTTCTAGCTCTTGACTTTTCAGCTCCACTTTCGCTTCTGCTAATTTCATCCCAAGACAAAGACAGACCATGATCTAATGGTTAGAACACGAAGTGTGGCAGGGTCTCATTTGGTGTCTCTGGTTCCCACAAAGGGACTGATTCACTGCATGGCCCTGGGTGAGTTACTTAGCCTCCATTGCCCCTCATGAACCTGAGTCTTAATAACACCTACCTCACCGGGGGTTATGAGAATTCATTAATAAGCTATCATTATCGGTCTTCATTATGCACCTGTGTGCAACCCAAAACAATCCCTCTTGTTCTAATTGAGCAGTATAGTGTGTTTTTTCCTGTGGTTTTATTTTTTTATGTGTGGGGAGGAACCATTGCACACTCCCTCTACTCCTGCTCGAGAAGGCCATTAGGACCAGACCACATACTTTATCTGGGTAATTCAGCCTCGTGGAATTTTTCAAGTCATACAGCAACCTAGATGTTGACACTGAGAAATTAAAATGATGATTATTAGGCTGGGTTCCCATCCATTGCAAAGTGACAGGCTCATTTTTCTCTCTTCACAACTGCCAGCTAGCTGGCCCCTTTGCTTCTCAAAGCAGCAAAGTTTTAAAGAAGCGAGGAACATTACCAGAGCCACAGTGCAATAACTCTAATAAACTGCACCTGTGGATGACTCGCTGGTTTATTTATATACTGTATCACAGGTCATTAACAGAAAATAACCCACTGAGATACAACATTCTTGTTTACAGTGAGGTTCTGGTGGTGACAGCAGGAATATAAAACACAAAATCAACAGGGAACACTGAACTAATAAAAAGACAAGGGTCTATAAAGCATAGGAAAAAAAACAAAGCCAACTGTGCAGGCAAAAATAAAATAAAATAAACTTCTATCATAAAACAATCAAAAGCTATGGTATATTTATAGAGACCGGGGAACCCAAAGACCTACCGAGCTGGAATATTTATGGGTGTCAGATTCAAAGTCAGAAAATCTGTGTGCTGTTGGGAATGAAAGCTTGATCAGTTGAATGTATCCTTAGAAAAACAGACTTGTTTCTCCTGCTTTCAGTTGTCTTTATCAAACTTTCCAGCCAATAGGCTTTCAGCCATCTTAGTAATGAGGTTCTGCAATTAACCTTTCAAAAAGTTAATGTATGTTGAGTTTAGAAAATGCTTACCAAGAAATTCTTATTCTAAAAAGTAAAATTTTGACCACACTTTCACTATCATGCCACTTCTCAACCTTTATTGCTATGAATGATGGAACCTTTCTTTACAAGCAGTTGATCACTGGTAGGTAGTATAACCTTAAGTTTTATTGAGACCGTTTGCCTTGATAAAACTTCCCTAGTCCTGAATCACAGTATTTGATATTTTATACTTTGATTTTATATTTAAGGCTGTATCCCTCTACCATTCATCTCTTAAACGCTAATACTTTTTAAGATGAATGATGCAAAATTTACAACAAATGTTATTACAGAAAGCATCTAGGTGATTCTGGAAGAAAAGGAGAAGAATAAAGAAAGGAAGCGAGTAGGGAAAGATGGAGAGAAAGGAGGGAGGAAGGAAAGAAAAAAGAGGGAGAGAGAGAGGAGGAGGAAGGGATGGAGGTAGGCAAGTGAGTTGGGCTCTGAAAAACACATGTTTTATTATCAGTCACTCCTGAGACTACTTTAACTATCATCCTTTTGATGTGGATACAGGTTTGATGTGGATACAGTGACAGTGATACAAACAGCACTTAATTTAATCAAATCATCTAGAGAGTTGCTGCACAATAATTCTTAACCATCCCATGCCACAGCTGAAATTAGTCTTTTTGCTTCCAGGCTTCTGTGTTTTTGCCTCTTCAACATAACACAAGCCATCTACTTTTGTAACAAATATTTATTTCTGCTGCATGCAAAACAAGTGAAAAGAATAAGATGAATCTCATCTTCTATGAACTTATCTATTCAGAAGCTAAACTCCTTGAAGGCAGTGACTGTTTTGCTCACCAGTGGATCCCCAGCACTTAGAATAACTCCAGGCAGGGGTCCCCAAACTCCGGGATCTAATGCCTGATAATCTGAGTATAGCTGATATAATAACAATAGAAATAAAGTGCACAATAAATGAAATACACTTGAATCATCCACAAACCATCCTCTCCCTACCCCCAGTCCATGGAAAAACTGTCTTTCATGAAACCGGTCCCAGGTGCCAAAAAGGTTGGAGAGCGCTGTGATAAGTGGTCAAAAAATATGTTAAATGAAGGGATGAGTGAATGAATGAATGAAATAGAGATGAGAAATGACTTTAGGGCTACAGAAAAAAGTTTGTATATAAAGAATCTATTTCAGTGTCTGTCAAATAGAACTGCTCAATTAAATAGTAGTTGTTCACCTTTCAAAGTGGAAACTAATATCATTGGAAAATTCTTTGTGTTGGAAGTAGCAAACTTTCTGAGTCAACAAGAGAAGTCTGGTTTAGGATGGATAAAGATTACCAAAGGAAAGCAATCTAAGTAGAGAAAAATCATATTACCTGGGGAGCCAAGAGGTCAAAAATGCATAGTGCATACTCTGTGCAAGTAAGTGTTGCTAATATCTCTAAAATGATCACTGGTCACACCATCTCCAATACTGGAAGCTTTTATGAAATGCTATTTGTAAGATGTTATGGAATCTTTAGCTAATAAAAACCACGGATACTGAAAATAGTCCAATCCTTATAAATTCATTAATTATTTCCCTGGTGGCTCAGATGGTAAAGAATCTGCCTGCAATGCAGGAGACCTGGGATCGATCCCTGGGTCAGGAAGATCCCCCTGGAGGAGGAAATGGCAACCCACTCCACTATTCTTACCTGGAAAACCATGGACAGAGGAGCCTGGCAGGCTACAGTCCATAGGGTCAAGAGTCGGACATGACTGAGCAACTAACACTTTGGAAACAATTTAAGCAAGATTAGCCACAGCTTTGAAAGATCAGAAGGGGCAGTTCATGCTGACTTTTGGCAATCTTCACAGTTTTGAGAATAATCAACCAAGATTGCCAATTTATTTAAAAAAAAAAGAGCCAGAAAACCAACTTTAGTGCACCAGGGTACAGGCTCTGTGAGGTGGTTTTCCAGTAGGAATCCCAATGGTTATCACAGGAATTGGAAAATTGCAAACATTCAATATATTTTAATAAATCAAAGAGTAGCCGGTTCAAGCTGCTTTCCTTTACACAGGCAGCAATTGAAGCCCAGAAAACTTACAAGACTAACTCATATTCACAGAGTTTGTTAGTGGCAATGTTAGGCCAACACTTCTGATTCTTGGCTCAGCATTTGGTCTGTGTTCCTTTGTTTATTTTAGCTTATAGTGATTCCATTAAAGGAACTGGACCCACTAGCAGCTGCTCTCTAGTCATTTTCCTGATTTGAATCTTTAGCCATGAGACATACATCTCTATTCTTGTTTCTAGTGAGAGATGAACTGACATCCCGCGCTTGTTTCTGAGGAGGAAATCATTTTGAGCTGAAACACAGCCAGACTGAGGAAGTCCTGCTGAGTCTGAAGGAAGTTCACTCATCCTTTGCAAATGCTCTGGAAGGAAGAAAAAATAATTCTTGTCTTTGTAGTTTTAGCTAGCAAATATTGGGCAACAATCCATTGGATTATTTCCTATGCACCTGTATGTAAATAATCCAAATGGAACTGATTAACATTTAAATTCTAAGTTACTGAAGTATCCAAGGGGAAATTGATTAGATTGACTTGATTTGGTGCCAATGTGGCAAATGCCTTAATGTTTTAAACAAATTGAGGCAGCAATCTGTTAATGATTTTGAAACATTATACTTTAAAAAATCCTCATTTGGAAATCTATAAGAAAGTAATGATCTCAGTTTGTTTTCCTTCTCCTTTGTACCAAATAAATTTTGTGTTTATTTTTACAAACATGGAGATACTAGCAATGGATCACTATTGTGTCCCTCTAGTGGATCACTTCTAACCCAAATGGCTTTTTTTGTTGTTAAAGAAACCAGATGTCTTTGGGGGCTTAATGTGCTTGGAAAATATGTAAATGATGGCTCTCCCCTGTCAATCTAGGAGTGACAATTCAGTAAGCCCTTCATCCACATCATCTGTAGCATAATAGCATTTTAATTTAGAATGAACCTTTTTGCTTAGCTCATATGTATCTTGCACATTTTAAGAGAAACTATTTACAGAGAAGTACAAAAGTCCCTAGAGATGCAACATCTCATTTTCAATTCTGTTGGCAGGAATACTAATTACATTATCACATATTCAGCAGCATTCAGCAAAGTTATTTATTCATTCCTCCTTAAGACCTGGGATGCCCACCAGGTCAGTTTCAATAAGCAGTACCTTGAGAATCTCGGCTGATGGTACATGCAGATAATTAGGTGTAGAGTTGTGAGAAAAATCTCACCCCCAAAAGCTCAGCCTGGAGATTTGCCTGCTTCTTATTTCTTTGAGTGAAAGAAAAAAATCCAGTTGCTAGAAATGAGGAAACATTTCTCTCTCAGCTCTCTCCTCTCTACTGTTCTGGTTTCTTAATTGAAGTTTGATTTTAGTTCTTAGAATAGCAAATGGAGCTGTTGACAGTGAATACTAAAGTCAGGGTGAATGGTCTTTTAAGAATATTGTCCTCAATATGGTAAAAATACTGAGAATTTGGAACAATATTGCTCCTCAGATGATTTTTGAAGTATTTTTTTTAATGCCACAAACCTTTGAATAATCATTGCCTAACAATAATGATTTACACTGTAGACCATCTTTTAGTGAGCTTGCTCTACTGAGATGTTAAAGGAACTAGAGAACTGTATAATAAATAGGCATATTTACACTCACATATTTACTAGTAGTACTAACTCAAAGGTCTAGAGAAAATGAATACCTGACAATGACTCGAGCTTGGAAGAACACAGTCCCATAGCATACATACAGTGTGATCCCAGAAGTTGCCCAATTTCATCAACTAATGATAGCTTTGTTATTAAGCCAGGTTTGCAGCCATGAAAGATGCCTTCTGGCCCACCCCACTTAAAAGGTGGAGAAAAAGTGAGGTTATCATACATGCACAAAGTAAATTCCTGGTGGTATCTTTAGAGTTTGCTTTTGTATCAGGTGTGGATTTTCTACTTTTTGTCTCAGAGATTTGTAAATGACCTTGGAGTCAATGTCACATCTGGGCTAGATTCCATCTCATCCTGTGTCTAAGCATCCCTTCCCTTTAATATAAGAGAACCCTATCTTCTCTCCCTACCATAAGGCTTAATATAATTTCAGACGTAGGAGAGGACTTTCATTCTCAAGGTGTTACTTCATAGTCAATGTCAAAAGCAACTGAAAAAAAAAAAGCAACCAGAAGCCCAGTTAGAAATCTGACTTTTTGCATATCTTTAATGTCACTTTTCTCCAGAAATAGAGGGTAAAAATGAGTAGGCTGAACAACCCCAATGGGAAATATTTCTGAAACCTAAATGCTACAGAATATTGTTAACATTATAAATCTATTCCTTAGAGATTTAAGATTCTTAATAAAGATTCCAGAATGCCAAAGATTTCTTGCTAGCAGGAGGTGACAATGGGGAAAAAAAATGCTCACTTTCTTAATTATTCTTTTTAAGTGAAAGCAGTTTTATTTAGAGAGATACATGCTCCACAGACAGAGTGTGGGCCATCTCAGAAGGCAAGAGCGACCCCAAAGCGTGGGGTCAACCTGGAAAGTGAGATCAGCCAGTAATTTTTTTATTAGAGATTATGGTGACTTAGGGGCTTCCCTGGTGGTTCAGATGGTAAAGAATCTGCCTGCAGTGTGGGAGACTCAGCTTCCATCCCTGAGTCAGGAAGATCCTCTGGAGAAGGGAATGGCTATCCACTCCAGTTTTCTTGGCTAGAGTATTCCATGGGCAGAGGAGCCTGGCGGGCTACAGTCCATGGGGTTGCAGAGAGTGGAACACTACTGAGTGACTAACACTTTCACTTTTCATGGTGGATTTAGGGGCCCAGTTGTCAGCCTCCTAATTGCCATTCCCTTCTCCAGGGGATCTTCCCGACCCAGGGATCAAACCTAGGTCTTCTGCATTACAGGCAGATTCTTTACCATCTGAGTTACCAGGGAAGCCCCAGTAAGGCCAAGGATAATTTGATTTGGGTGAAGAATATATTCAACTTATCCTCATAAATACTCTTAACTTTTACAACGGCTTTAGAAAAAGCTTCTTTTGGTTCATTTCTCTGTTTTGAATGTGGTAACAGCTCACATACACTGGTTAGGAGATGAGTAAGCTGTACTCTCTCAAGCTGCTGAAGACAGGAGGATATTTACGTAATTATACAGTCCAGATTCCATCAGGAAGCTCTTTTCTGGTCAATAGGGTGGAATATAATCTCTTCCCAATCCTGCAGTGAAGTCAAAAATATAGCGATAAGAACTGAAAGAACATAAAACCCATGCTGGAGAGACAAAGGTGCAGGGCCAAGCAAGCAGGCATGCCATTTCTGTTGCAGTAGGTAGGGACTGAGAAGATTTCAGAGTTCATTTAGGAAAAACAAAACTTCTCTTTAGCAAAAGAATCAATTCTTGATATATGAAGTGAACTTTCAGTGACTACAAATGGATGTTAAAAATATGCAAATAGCAATAATGGTTCTACTAGACAAAATTGGTGTCCAAGCACAGATTGGGGTGGGGTAAGGAGCTGTGCGTAGATGGGCAAAAAATGAGCAGAACTTAGATACTGCAAAAACAGGGGGCATCCAAATAGAATCACAAAATCAGGGGGCATCCAAACTGAGCTCACATTGAGGTCCTTCTCTTGGACAAAAAATACCTGAGGGTTTTCTCTAATTTTTTTGGTGTGGAATGATATAAAAATAAATATACCTTTTTCTAATCTGTTGTGATTGTGCTTGAGTTCACAATAAAAAGTTTTTTTGTGCTTGTTCTATGGTATGGATTAGACCATCCCAATAAATCATTTCCCTATTTGCATGAAATCCTAAGGCTACCTGGACTAACAAGGACCCCTAATTATTGTGGTGAAGGTTCTGATGCTAGAATTATACAAACATGGAAACAGTTCACCTTTCAGAGGGCCCTACATTGCATGTGTATACCTACTTTATGATACCAGCCAAAGAGACTCACAGGAGCTACACAAGACTGACTCTGGCTCATGATTCTCCTTACAGGAATCATGACTTTTCCAATAATAATACTTTTCAGTATATGCTCATCTTTTGAATTACTTACTTTTTGATGTATTTTCTAAGTTCATTTGGGACAGAACTATTAAGACACAATATGTACACTTATGTGTGTCAGTGTGTATGTGTTTGAGAGAGAGACCTTGTTATTAATGATATCAAACAAATGAGCTCTGTGGATATCAGTCTAGAAGAAGTACAAATAATAAAATGGTACTCACATCTTGGATTTCTTTTTTACTATTTTGCTTTGGTTGTATGTAAATATAAAGATGGGCTATGTCTAATGTGACCTATGAGCTATTTTTTCGATGGCATTGACTTGTGACTACTCTAAAAACCAGTTTCTGAATGTCATAATTAAGCATGTGGAGTGGAACATCATCAGAATGGACTAATAGTTTGAATGGAATTCAGGTTCCAAAATCAAAATTACCTTTCAAAATCTTTTCAGTCACCCACAGAATGTTAGTATCATTCCCTCTCTTAGTAATTCCAACACAACCATTTCCTTTCAATTTTAACAGTAAGTCTGTACTTCTTTGGATGGGCATCATATGAAATAATTTACATGCATTTTTAAGGACCATATTGAATAGGAATATGTATCTTTAATCATAAGAAGCATGCTTATAAAAGTGAGATGCTTGCCTTTGGAGAGGTCTATGGGGACTACAGGCTCATGAAACATTCACATGAAGGTATTTCTACATGAAGAAGAATGCCAGGTGAAATGTAGGTAGTTATAAAGTTGTACTATGTGTGTGCATGTTGTCTTTAGCTGAACATATACAGTAAGTACACAGTATAAATGCAACCCCACCATAATGGATTCAGTTTGGTCATTTCAGTGGTTAGACTCTGGCACAGACTGTTTTCCAATCTGATATTTGTTCCTGAACCACAAAGACATTACCTAATGTTTATTCAAACTTATCAAGCCCAAGAATATTCTTTAACCTTCTTCTTATGGTAGCCCCCACTGTTCCACCTGCTGAGACTTAAACAAACACCAGTGTGTCTTAGGATACTTTCGTTGCTGCTACAGTTAGATGCTTCCTCAGGGACCCTAGGAATAGCAACAACCCTGGAAACTCCATCAGTGTTATAGCTACCTGCCTGAGCTTTGGTTAATCTTCTAGAACTTGGAGAAGAGGTAGAGGGAATGGGTGGTAACACACCTGAAATTTTAATTTGGAAGAGATCAGAACATTCTTTCTCTGTCTTACCAGTAAAGCTCCCACAATGCTGAACCCTTTCAAAGATCTCCAGTCCTGTTCAAAATAAGATCATGACACAGAACCTTTTCCATGGAATACTTTCTCACTGTTTCAGAGGTTCAAACTTAAAAAAAAAAAAAAATGCCATCAGGATTGAGTCACTTGAATTGTCTGAAAACAATTACAGGAGCTTTTATCTAAGCAAATTTTTGAAAGTGTCCATTAAATCTTATCATTGGTGGCCTTGATGGTAATGTAGTCTAAGCTAGAGCTTCTAAATAGGAAAAGGTTCATTTTCTAAACAGGCCTTTGTGGGGAAACTGTCCCTTCATAACTGATGACTGATAGAGTTCAGTGAACTACAGCTTGGTGTAACCTGGTAGGGTATACTGCAGGGCTTCTGACAGTTATGGTAAGAGATGCCACTCATTGATATTAAAAATAAAATGGTGATTTTTTTAAATTTTCACTTTTTCTGAGGGATTGCAAAACTAAGAACCACAAGTCAGTTTTGTATTTGACTTGAACAATGATTATATAAAGAACAGTCTGTAAGACTCAATAACCTTTAGAAGTTAATAAACATTAAATGAGGTGCCAGTAAAGAACAGAGACTATGTAGACATTTTTAGTAGGAATGGTGCAAGAAATAAACATGAAAAGGACAAGTTAATCTTTAGGAATTATTATTCCTAAAAAAGAAGTACAAAAAAGAAGAAAGGGGAGATAGAGGAGGGGAAGGAGGAGAAATGAAGGCAGGTAGGAAGAGGAAGAGGAAAAGGACTTGATTAAACCAATGTTTAAACATGAGTTAAATTGCACTAAGATTTGTATGAAAAAAAATGTAGACATATTCATATTTTTTTAATTTGGAAAAGAGCAGATTAATAAGGGAAATGCATTAATCCAAAGGAAACTTTTATTACCAAGCAATCTTGGTTTTAATACAAGCAATATACAACGTAGTGAGCAAAACACGGAGCTTGGAATCAGTGGAATTGGATAGCAGTTCCCACCTTGGCTGAACATTAGACAAGTTGCTTTGCTGCTGGGTCTTTGTTGCTTCGCTTGTAAAACGTTCCCTGTCAATCTGACTATGTACAAAGTAGAAAGTACCTCTCGGTATATGTCACAAATTATCCTTTTTTTCAGTAAATTGTATTTGATGGAATAGAAGTGAGCTTTCCTTCCTGTTCTGCCACCGTGTGTGATCAGAGGCAACCTCTTACTCTGTAGGCAGATGGAGGGGAGTAGGAGTGTGACACAAGGCAGTCCGCATGGTCCCTTCAACATTAGAGTCCTGATTGTATAATAATGCAGAAACTACAGGCCAGTAGCTGTTCCAACAAATTCTCCCAGTAAGTGGTAAATTTCTGGGAAAAAAATAATTCCTAAAGAGGCTTTTGGTGGCCTGAAAGAGTTAATGCAGATTCCTAAACAGCCTGATGACAGCTTGGGAATAGTGATATTTGGTTGACTATGACAAAGAATCTGATCTCCCTGTATTTGTAGTGCCAAAATAGCACTGCATAAGCTGTCAAGCCTCAAGCACCAGGAGCCTATCACCAAATATTAATTTACCTGTTGTGTGCATCTAATAACTGACAGCTCTGAATCCCATATCATTTTTGGTGGCCTTCCCACTGACATGTTCTTTGATTAAGAAAATAGTCAGCCAGAATGCCAGTGTGTCCCTAATGTGGCCACCTCCATTTAGCCTCCTTATTATGCTGGAATATTTTTCTCTAAATTAGATTTCCTGTCTTCATAGTGGCAGTTTACATGAATTTAATACATTATAAAATGTGCAGTCCCCTTGAGATTCTGTGATAGATTGTGGTATTGAAACCCGTATTTCCATGGGAAATAAAAGCATAGGCCATGGCCAAATATTTTATCAGCTTAACATTATCTTGAGATAATAGTACTATTAATGCTTGTCACCCCTGTCTGTTTCCCAGGGCTTGTGTTGCTTCCTTTCTTGCCTCTGAACAAGGTGCTGAAAGTTTTAGAGCTTTGAGCTCTACTAGTAATATCCAACCCAGATAGGTACCCTTTGTTCTATGTTGTTTGGGAAAAATCATGCATGATGAGCCCCTCTATTATTTTCCCCTCACTGATACTGAATCTAATTACCAATTATGGCTACATGGGATGGGACCTCTGTATATTACAGCTTGGCTGTGATGGGCCAGTGATATAGTATCAAGAATAGCAGCACAGCTGTGGTCTCTTCCTGTAGGATGGCTGGAAGAAGGGAAATAGTGTGAGGAAAGATAGAATACAAAACCCAAAGACTCAGCAAAATGAAATCTAAAGCCCTGGTATAATCAGCTTATGTGTGCATGCTAAGTTGCTTCAGTCATGTCCAACTCTGTGACCCTATGGACTGTAGCCTGCCAGGCTTCTCTGTCCATGGGATTCTCCAGGCAAGAATACTGGAATGGGTAACCATTTCCTTCTGCAGGGGATCTTCTCAACCCAAGGATTGAACCCTGGTCTCTTATATCTCCTGCCTTGGCAGGAGGATCTTTACCACTAGCACCACATGGGAAGCCCATAATCAGACTGCCAGTGAGGAAATATCAGACACTCCTATCCAAACAGAAAAGGGGAATTGGAGATAAATTTTTCATTGGTTTATTCAGCCGCATTGAACTAAATGGAAAGTAAGCAGAATCAATAACTACAGACATACTTGCATTGACTAGTCTACCTTCTTCTCTATTCATTTTCATGAAATTCTAGTTATTTATCTAGGATTTGAGTTCCTACAGGTGGAAGGTTGTTTCTGACTTGCCAATTACATCAGTCTTTTTTCTTGTCCTACATTTACCCAAGATAGAGCTTGTCTGGGCAAAGAGTACATTGCTCCCTGAGGCATTCAGAAAGTAATATTGTAGTACACATTTCTGCTTTGCCCTTATGTTTAAATTTCTGTGCCTTAATGGGCATAAGCTAACTTCTGTCAGTAGACTGTGCCTTACATAGAAACTGGAAACCAAAAAATGACTTTTCTGGTTTTAGTAATATTCCAGCCGCAGTCTGAATAGTAGCTGCACATGCATGGTAGCATTCAGGTGTAGTGAGAGTGCTCTCCTATGCAGATACAACAAAAGCATGAAAGAGCTGAAATCAAAGAGTTGTAAGAGTCACAAGCAATGACTTATAGATTTTTTTTTTAATTTGCCTGTGAAAAGCAAATTTTAATGTCTAGTGATGTGCCAGTTTAATGTCTAGTTTAATGTCTAGTCATATGCCAAAATAAAAACTCGAGAATGTGGAATCTGGTTTTAATCAAAGTCATCAGGATTGGAAAAGAACCAGGGTAAGTATATCTTATAACTGCGGTGAGTCCAGATAATTCCCCTCCTGTGTTCTGGATGTGCAAGTGTGCTCAGATGCTCACCTGTGTCTAACTCTTTATGACCCCATGGACTGTAGGCCTCCAGGCTCCTCTGTCCATGGAATTTTCCAGGCAAGAATACTATAGTGAGTTGCCATTTCCTTCTTGAGGGAAATCTTCCTGACCCAGGGATCAAACCTGTTTCTCCTGTGTCTCCTGCAGTGCAGGCGGATTCTTTATTGTGTTCTGGATAACTTCAAATGATTTGGACTACAATGAAATGTCAGTCTTCTGGGAAAATTGCTCACAAATATTATCAACAATAATAGATATATGATTTGCATGCATTGAAGGGAGTTACTTTATGGGAAGAGGACAGCAAAATCTATGCTGTCCTGTTCATGGTAAGAACATTTTTGCTTTGAATTGGAAGCAACGAGGAAGGAAAATACAGTAGTGGTAACACCTTAGAGCTAACTTTAGCACTCATGGTATTTATTGAAAGCCTTTGGAAAGAATTTTTCTTTTGCTCCATGAGTAACAGATAAGAACAGGGCATGCTCTCCTAATAACTAGCTTGAGACACAACCTAAGTTGCAGATCAGTTCTTGGGAAGCAGAGATGCACATAGAAAAAGTTTACTGAGAGGAACTTCTGAGACAAACATAGTGGGTAGCATAGTGAAGAAAGCAGGATTGGGCAGAAAGAAAGGTTACACTGCAGTGTAGCCCCAGGTTTAGCCAATCCTGTTGAGAGCTATGGCATTAGGATACCACTCAGAGTAGTCCCAACATGGACCAGTCACTGCATAGGGACTGCCCCTAGAAAGGGTGCATCCTCTCAGGTAAGGCTGCTCTCTTTAGCTGAGGGCAAGTTCCAGAGAGGGACACAGCTAATGCTCTCAACCACCAGTAGTCTCAGCCCCTGGGAGAATAAGTGCCTCATTCTTGGAGGGAGAATCTAGCTAGCGCCTCAAAGCATCCACTCTAGGAAGCAGGTGTAGTAAGGTAGTAGTATGGTGGATTTGGCAATACATGGGCTTTGAATTCAGACAGATATCGGTTCAAAGTTTATATCAGAACAAATTATTGCAATTCTGGCCAAATTATTTAATTTCTAGAAGTCTTTGCTTCCTCATCTGAAAACTGAGAAATAAGAATATTTCTCTCACTCTTTCACTAAGATTAAATTATACACACACACACACACACACACACACACACACAGATTGCTAGCACTATGCCTGCAACATACTAGGTGTACAGTAAGTATTTGTTCTTTGTTTCTCTCCATTCCTTAAAAACAAATACTCATCAGTGAAAAAGTATTTGTTTAGCACCTTCTACCCTCTAACCACTATGCTATTAATGTCAGAGGATAAGAGTAAGTACAAGACATAATCTCCACCCTAAAGAGTACTTACTACATTGCTAGAAAAGAACAAGATTAACACAATGAAATTACTGCAAATAATTACATAAGAAGAAAATTATTGCAAATAATTACATAAGAATCTTTTTTTCTAAGGAGTGGAGAGAAACAGAACAAATACTTTTTGTACACCTAATATGTTGCAGGCATAGTGCTAGTCTCGTAATCATCTACGAAATCAAATATATGGTTATGAGAAGATCACTGACAGCAGAGTAATCAGGAAAACAACAAACAGAATGTTTAGTGGAAGAAATAATTCTCAGGCTGGACCTTAAAGGAGAGGTTCAATTTAAGCGCTTGGGGATTTTGCTGGTGGCACTGTGGATAAAAATCCACCTTCCAGTGCAGAGGTCATGGGTTTCATCCCTTGTCAAGGAAGATTCCACACGCTGCAGAGCAGCTAAGCCCACACATCACAACTACTGAACCTGGGCTCTAACGCAGCCACAACTACTGAAGCCCTCATGCTCTAGGGCCCACAGACCACAACTACTGAGCCTGCATGCTGCAACTACTGAAGTCGGTGCACCTGGAGCCTCTGTTCCCCAACAAGAGAAGCCACTGAAATGAGAAGTCTGTGCATCCCAACAAAGAGTAGTCCCCCACTCGCTGCAACTAGAGAAAGCCTTTGCACAGCAACAAAGACCCAGCACAACCAAAAAGAAAAAAAGATTAAATATTTGCTTGGAGAAGTAAAGGACTGTGAGTGACGGAATCCTTACTGAAGACACATGAGAAAGAGCAAGGCTTTCTCTGACTGGAGTGTCATTTTGTGTATGGAGCTACACAGTGTTGAATAGCCATTCATAAACTCTCACCCCTGCAGTTCAACCTAATCCCTCTAGAGCTGTTGCAAAGCTGACTCTCTTTAACCTATTAAAACAACATTGGGCTAGTAAAAACTGAGATTTTGTGTGAGAAAGAGAGAAGCCAAGCTTTATATCTGTGGTCACACATTGATTCCTGGCATCTATTGACCTTAATATTATACCCTACTGCCCCATCAGATAGTCACTTGCCCACTAAAATTGGTTTATATGAGTACTAAAATACTTGGTCATAGGCTGAATTGTATGAGCATGAGTTGTGTTTAGGTAAATTCTCCATCTACTTCCTGCATGTCTGGTACAGATCTGCTATTGTCAATATAGGAAGAGCAGGGTATATTGTCTTGTATTTTTCATTTGTATAATCCCAGCACCCAGCACACACAAAAAATTACCTAATTTGGATTGGATAAAATGAACTATGACAGTGAAGACATTTGCCTAATCAGAGACTGTGGTACAGTAAAAGGATAAAAGATCAGACAGTTGACAATATTATGAAAGATTCTGGGAAATAGGTAAAGTAGCTTATACTCAAAGTGCTTGTGATCTTGGACCAGAAGAGCTATATAATCAAAATTGTTCAATCTGGAATAGTCTAAGAGCAGATTACAAGATCGACAGCCAGAAGCCATGGGGGAAAACTAACGACTTTTTAGGAATTGGATGAAGAAGTACAATAGTAACAAGACACCTCCTAGATAAGGGGTCAAAACATAAGAAAATCCGGAAGTCATAGACAGCAACCTGACAGATAAAATCAATGTAACAGGTATGTTCTCCAAGACTGAGAATTAGAAGGGGAGAACCCAGAACTAATAACTAAGCCTTGGAGGATGCTCACCGCTAGTTGTTTCAGGCAGGAAGAAAGAAGGTTTGATATTGTGTAGAAATCAAAAGGAAAGGAATGATTCCTTGAGGGTAGAAGTAGTCAAGCATACCAAAAGGTATAGGGAGTTTAAAAGCCACGGGAATTACTAATAAGGAATTAGTAATAGTAATTACTAATACCTTATGCCCTTTGAGGAAGCCGTGTTTCAGGTTAGAGATGGGATTGGAATGTAGATTGCTAAAGGTTGAGTGAGGAAGCAGGTGGAGAAAATATGGAGGTCATGTACATTTATTGCAATGATTAATTTTGTCAATTTGTTTAAGCTATGATGCCCAGTCATTTGGTCAAATACTAGGTGCTGCTGTGAAGGTATTTTCAGATGTAATTAATGCTTAAATCCAGGGACTTTGTGTAAAGCAGATTACCCTACTTAATGTGGGTGAGCCTCATCCAATCAGGCAAAGGCCATAAGAAGGACCTCGTGTCACCCTTCAGACTCAAGATCAATTTCCAGTCTCCCTTCAGACTCGAGACTACATCATTAATTCTTCCCTGTTACTCCAGCCTGCCAATCTACTCGACAGATTTTAGATTTGCCAAATATCCCTCCCACCCACCCACTCAATCATGTGAGCCACTTTCTTAAAATAAGAACCTATACCTACATCCTACTGGTTCTGTTGCTCTGGCAAACCCTAACTAATGTAGACAATATCATTCATTTTAGAAATATTAAAGTGAAAAAATATGAGAAACAGCAGTAGAGAAGAAATCAAAATATTGTCATTTCTGAAGTGCAGAAGACAAATTTGAGAGCAAGATAATTTCCAGTTTCACCCTGCAACTTTCACTGTTGCCCAGACACCCTGCAACAATTGAGGACCAAAACTGACTTCATCCAGTGAAGTCAGATTAACCCCAAACCTTCCTAAGACAATGACGATATCCAGATATCAATCCAGGCTAAAGCAATGGACCACTCTCACCACAGGGCTTCTGTGGCTAATTCTTTAGACAAAATGTATACTCCCTGTCATTGCCAAAATGTAGCACCATCTATTTATGTACCAAGTTTCTATATCCTCCTCTCCATGTCCTCAGTGCTTTCTTTTGCCTTGTGACAACTCCACATTGCATACCTGTGAATCATGTGCAGGTCAAGTGTCATTGCTACATAGTCCTGTGCATCTTTACTTCCTTTAATATCTATTTTACTATGTTCTCATCACTATTTACTTGTATGTGTCTCATGTATTTTTTCTCAGTCACTCAGTCATGTCTGACTCTTTACAACCCCATGGACTGTATCCTACCAGGATCCTCTGTCCATGCCTTTCCTAGGCAAGAATACTGGAGCAGGTTGCCATTTCCTCCTCCAGGGGGTCTTCCTGACACAGAGATCAGACCCATGTCTCCTGCCTCTCCTGTGTTGGCAGGAGGGTTCTTTACCACTGAGCTACCCAGGGAGCCATACAAGACTTTAAATTCTGTGAGACCAGAGGGAGTGTTTAGAACTACTTTACAAGCCCTCAACAGATGTTTATGATAAAATAAATGAATGAGTAAAGTCTTAATACAGCAGTCAATACTCATCAGTAAATTTCTAACAGGAAGCACAAAGTGTACTAGAATCAGGAAAACTCTAGGAGAGTTTACTTACAAAAAAATGAGTTACTAAACTCTAAACTCTGTCTAAAAAAGGTTTAGACAGAGTGTGGGGAACTATGATGGGACAATGAAGGAACCTAGGACTCTCAAGGGAAGATTTATGGCCACCCTTAGGCCCAGAGCAATAAAGTTAACAGAAGGAGGTTACTAAAACCCGGAAAGAAAGCAACTCAAAGGCAGAACAGATCAAATTATGTATAGTAAAGATCACTAAACAATGGGAATAGTCAGTCCAAGACTAATTCCTAGAGAGGGAACCAGAGGAATAAATATCTTGATCTCTCTCTCTCCATTCCCTCTGCTACATTCTTGGGGTTTTTCATTGACTGGACTCAAAGCCAGAAGGCATAAGAATGTCTAGTTATAGTCCATACAACTCAAGTCATGAGGTAGAGAGCAAGAGAGAAAAGATCAGAGAATGCAGCTAGAAGGAAACCAGATATCCCTCTGGCCCAACATCATTTACAACTGATATCTGGTCTTCCCAACTATGTCTTCTAGTGTTCAGCGTAGTAAATAAAATCTTCCAAATATGTTTCCTCATTTTTTTTTTTTTTTTGCTAGAAATACCTTTGCCTTCCTCCACATTTAGGAAACCTTAATTTTCCTAGATGTGGGTCAAAAAATTCTTTCCAGTATATTCTCCAATTCTATTGCAGATGATATATAATTATAACATATGCAGATGATGCCATGGTCTTTTTTTTATATTCATTGAGTTGCTATAGTAGTAGTAACAGTGCAAGTAGTCATAGTAGTTAACCACTTGTTAAGGAGGTATTATGTACTGGGCATTGTTTTTCTATTTGTTTTTTGTGGGTTTTTTTTTTTTTTTTTGGCTTTACAAGTATGTGTGCTAAGTTGCTTCAGTTGTGTCCAACTCTTTGCAACTCTATGGACTGTAGCCCGCCAGGCTTCTCTGTCCATGGGATTTCCCAGGCAAGAACAGTGGAGTGGGTTGCTATTTCCTTCGCTATCTACATATACACATACATTGTATTAGTCAACTTTGGCTGTCATAACAAAATATCACAGATTCGTTGGCTTTAATAACATTTATTTCTGTACAGTTCTGGAGACCAGAAGTTCAGTATGAAAGTGCCAGCAGGATGAGTTACTGGCAAGACCTCTCTTCCTGGCTTGTCAATGACTGTCTTCTCACATACTCTCATGTTGCCCTTTCCTCTGTGTGCATAAGGAAGAGCTCTGATGTCTTCCTCTTTATATAAGGGCACCAGTTATATCAGATTAGGGCTTCATCCTTACTCCCTCAAAGGCTTCATCTTCAAATGCAGTCACATTGGGTATTAGAGCTTCAACATATAAATATTGGGGGTACCCAATTCATTCCATAACATACATAATCTCATTTAATATTCACAACATCTTGTGAGATATCTTCAGATTTTACAGATAAGGCAACTGAAGATTGGAATTTACTTATATTGGTTTTTATAGATAAAAAAAAAGAATCAGAATTTAAATCCCAATCTTATTCCAAAACCTATGCTTTTTAACTACTCCCTACTATTACCATGAGTTATGTTTCCATTCACTAGGTTCCCACATGGGAGGGGCCATGTCCTATTCATTTTTAAACTGCAGCACCTTATGTAATGCCTGCTCCATGATATACATTCCATAAATGTTCCTAGAATTAAATATGAATGATACAGAGAAAACAAACAAAAAAGGGCTTATAGTTTCAAACCACATTTATCAACCATAAATAATAGAAAAATACAAAATATAAAACAAAGGAAAAGCAAGAAAAAGGTAAGTATAAGAAACAGTCATTTCTTTTCCTCAACATGCAGTAGGTTTACTTTGATCCACTTCTCTCAGTTGGTTTCTAGTTAATATTTCTTTTCAACTCACTGTTTTGCTGAGAGCCATGAGATCAGATTCTTTTTTTTTTTTTTTTGGTTTGAAACAGTCAGTTTCATTTTCTTGGAACAGTCTTCTCCTGAAGCAAAAACCTCTGTTTTGGAGCAAAGCCTCCCTCCTGGGGTTCTTTGTTCTGCCAGTGCTGAATTCCTTTGAGTTTCTCTCTGGAGCAGGTCTGGAGCCAGTAGCTCTCCCTTCTTTTGAACCACTGGGCAAGTCGTCTCTCATCTTGGTTTCCCTTGCTGTGCTGGAAGCCTGTTCAGTCACACTCTCTGTTTCAGCTCATTTCAGTAAACCCCTACCAGCAAAAGCTGGTTGAATATCCAAGAAGATTGACTTTTTTAAGATAAGATTATTTTGATATACCACTAATATCTTGCATAAAAAGTGGTATATCACTTTACTATAAGCAAGTCAACTTCTTCACAAGCAATGCAGACATAAGATCAAAACTTTAATAAATAGGGAATGAATCCAAAAGATTACACATTGTTAAGATATGGAAAGGATTTTAGGCATCATCACATCAGACCAACTGCCTATCTAATGAAGAATTCTTACTATAATAAGTTGAGAGTTAGTTTTCCAGAATGAAAACCTTTTGTATTTTGAAAGAAAAGCCTAATTCTGTGTTGGACAACTCTGCTAATAAAGTTGCCTTAAATTAAACAAATATCTACTTCTCTTGAAATTTTGTTACTCATTATTTTAAGTCACTGTGGATGGTGACTGCAGCCATGAAATTAGAAGATGATTGCTTCTTGGCAGGAAAGTTGTGACAAACCTAGACACTGTGTTAAAAAGCAAAGACATCACTTTGTAAACAAAAGTCTTTGTAGTCAAGGTTATGGTCTTTCCAGAAGTCATGTATGGATGTGAGAGCTGTACAATAAAGAAAGCAGAGTGCTGAAGAACTGATGCTTTCCAACTGTGCACTGGAGAAGACTCTTGAGAGTCCCTTGTACAGCAAGGATATCAAACCAGTTAATTTTAAAGGAAATCAACCCTGAATACTCTTTGAAAGGACTGATGCTGAAGTTGAAGCTTCAATACTTTGGCCACCTGATGCGAACAGCTGACTCATTAGAAAAGACCCTGATGCTGTGAAAGATTGAGGGCAGAAGGAGAAGAGGTTGGCAGAGGGTGAGATAGTTGGATAGCTTCACCAATTCAATGGACATGAACTTGGGCAAACTCCAGGAGATGGTGAAGGACAGGGAAGCTTGGCATGATGCAGTACATGGTATAGCAAAGAGTTGGACAAGACTTGGTGATTGAACAACAATATTTTAAAAACATGTATTAAATCTATGCTCAATTAACAGGCACTGTCCTAGGTGCTAGAATTTCTACTCATTTATCTACCAAAACCAATATGCAGTGGTGGTGGTAGTTTAGTTGCTAAGTCACGTCCAACTCGTGTGCCCCTTGGACTATATAGCCTGTCAGGCTCCTCTGTCCATGGGGTTCTCCGGGCAAGAGTACTGGAGAGGGTTGCTATTTCCTTCTCTAGGGGATCTTTCCAACCCAGGAATCGAACCAGGGTCTCCTGCATAGCAGGCAGATTCTTTACGAACTGAGCTATGAGGGAAAACCAATATGCAGTAACTCCTCTCAATTGTCTGTGTTGTCAGTTGAGGGGATCAAAAATGAAGCTGAAGTGGAATAAGGTGGAGATACCATTGGTGAAACCTTGGAATTATTTTCACAAAGTGGAAATAGAAAGCCACGGAATAGTAGATCAAAAAGGCACAGGAGTAGAGAAGACATGTGGATATGAATGGCCATGGATATGAATGGATATGAATAGATATGAATGGCTGGGTGTGAATTGGATGGCAAGAACCATATTCAAAAAACAAAATAAAGTTTCTCCAAAGTTACAGACAAATTATAAAAGTAGAATGCATATGGGAATGAAAAGCAAAATAAATCTCTACATAATTATAGATCCTTAATAGAAACATTTCATAACTTCTCACCTCTCTTTTTCACAAGGTAATGATGTTCTACTTGTTTTATAGGACTAGACCTACGGAATGTCTTTTGTCACTTTCTCATCTGCTCACAATCCCAACCAGCACATATTATGAATATTGGTAAAATTCAAACTGGAATAACAGGGTGGACAGAGTATATCATACTCCTGACCCAACCAGGATTTTCTTTTCCCGTGACCATGCCATTTTGTCTGAACTATTTAATTATCCTCCTCACCCCCTTTCATCATAGAAATAGATACACATGCAATATTATGATTGCCACCAAGGAGGAGTGGTCTTAATAGAAAGCAAGTACTTTTTTTTTTAACAAATTTTCTTTAATCGTATTTGTTTATTTTTGGCTGTCCTGGGTCTTCACTGCTGTGTGGGCTTTTCTCTAGTTGTGAAGCGTAGGGGCTACTCTCTAGTTGTGGTGCATGGGCCCCAGGGTGTGTGTACTTCAGTAGCTGTGGCTCCTGGGCTCTGGAGCACAGGCTCAATAGTTGTGGTGCATGGGCTTAGTTGTTCTGCGACTTGTGGGATCTCCCCAGATCAGGGATGGAACTCATGTTCCATCCTACATTGGCAGGTGGATTCTTTACCACTGAGCCACCAGGGAAGCCCAATAGCAAGTACTTTTATCTAATTCCTGTCAGGAAAAAAAAAATCTAGTGTTTCATCTCCCAACAACATGAAAACATGTTGTAATATTATCTATCTTTATAACTATTATCTATATTTATCTTATTGTCAATTCTTATCTATTACCTTTCTTAGAAAAAAAAATCCTCCTAATCCTATTGCAGTCATCTAGAACCTCATGCACAAACCTATTAAAAACATATATGTTTCTACATTTATATTTTACAGTTTTTTCTCCAATGTCTCACTGCCCCAGCATTATCCTCCCAACCTGTTCCATTCGAACCATTCCAGAGAACCATTTTCATTGAGAGTACAAATAAATAATTCAAATTTTTCTTTAATTTAAATTTAATTCATTCTAAAGGAAATAAATACTAATCCTAAAACATTCAAGAATGTGCAAAAACGGTTTAAAATGAATTTCCTTCCCTACTTATAACCCTAGCAACAGTTCTCCTCCGTAAAGTAAATTGTTACCTAGTTTTTCAGTGTGCATCTGGAGAAGTAAAATAGACATATATGCATTTTGTTGTTGTTTTACATTTTTTTTCTTCAAATGATAGCATGTACTCTTCTGATTGTTTCATTTTTCACTCATTGTATCTTGGACATCTTTCCATATCAATACATGAAATAAAAATTTTCACCCCTCTTTCCCTCTTCCATTGTGTGCCTCTATCTTATGTATTTAATTGGTCCCCTCAACCAATTGATCCCCATCAACATTTTGATGTTTTTAATCTTCTGCTATTATAAATGATGCTATAATAATAAACTGTACATATGTCATGCATGTTGAAGTTTGCAGAAGAAATATTTTGAACAGAATTTTTAAGTCAAGGGATATGGGTATTTTTTATCTTTGCTATATGACTACACTATATTGCCCAGCATATAAATCATACATATTTATATTGTTTCCTGACACAGTTACGAGTATAGTGCATTTTCAATCTTTTTAATGCTTACCAGTCTAAATATAGTATTCCTCTGCAATTACAATACACCTTTCTCTCATCATGTACAACTTTCTACAACTATTCACATATTTACAGGCCATTTAGATACCTTTTCTGTGAGTGCATATAGAGTATATGCACTCTAGTTTCTACTTTTCTATTTTCATTTTAATAATAATTTGTAGGCATTCTTTATACAATAGAAAAATTAGGTTTTTTGTGATATGAGTTGCAAATTTTTTTCCCAAGTTGGTCTTTGTTTATTTACTTTAATTAAGTCATTTTTAATTTTACAGGGGCAAATGTATTAATCATTTCTTTTATGATTATGATTTTTCTGGGTCATACTAAGACATTTCTTCCTTGATAAAAGATTATTTAGAATTCTTTTCTAATGGGTTGTCTTTTACGTTTATGGTTTTATTTGTCCCTTCAAATTTTACCCTTTAGATTTTACTTTGCTGCAAGAAATGGCAGCCTCATAGTTGTTGTTCAGGCATTGTCATGTCTGCCTCTTTGCAACCCCATGGACTCTAGCCCACCAGGTTACTCTGTCCTCCACCATCTTCTGGAATTTGCTTCTTTGTGGTCCAGTTCTCACATCCGTACATAACTACTGGAAAAATCATAGCTTTGACTATACGGACGTTTGTTGGAAAAGTAATGTCTCTGCTTTTTAATATACTGTCTAGGTTTGTCATGGGTTTCCCAGGTGGCTCAGTGATAAAGAACCTGCCTGCCAATGAAGGAAATGTAGGTTTGTCATAACTTTCCTTCCATGGAAGGGGGCTTTCCTGGTAGCTCAAACGGTAAAGTGTCTGCCTGCAATGCAGAAGACCTGGGTTCGATCTCTGGGTCAGGAAGATCCCCTGGAGAAGGAAATGGCAACCCACTCCAGTACTGTTGATGGAAAATTCCATGGATGGAGGAGCCTAGTAGGCTACAGAGAAGGCAATGGCAACCCACTCCAGTACTCTTGCCTGGAAAATCCCATGGACGGAAGAGCCTGGTAGGCTGCAGTCCATTGGGTCGCTAAGAGTCGGACACGACTGAGCAACTTCACTTTCAAGCACTGGAGAAGGAAACGGCAACCCACTCCAGTGTTCTTGCCTGGAGAATCCCAGGGACGGCGGAGCCTGGTGGGCTGCCGTCTATGCGGTCGCACAGAGTCAGACACGACTGAAGCAACTTAGCAGCAGCAGCAGCGGTAGGCTACAGTTCATGGGATTGCAAAGAGTCGGACATGACTAAGCAACTTCACTCTTTGGTTCCTTCCACAGAATAAGCATCTTTTAACTTCATGACTGCAGTCACTGTCTACAGTGATTTTGGAGCCCAAGAAAATAAAATCTGTCACTACTTCCACTTTTTCCCCTTCTACTTTCCATGAAGTAATGGGACCGGATGCATGATCTTCATTTTTTGAATGCTGAGTTCTAAGCCAACTTTTTCACTCTCCTCTTTCACCCTTATTAAGAGGCTGGCTCTTTAGTTTCTCTTCACTTTCTGCCTTAGAGTGGCATCGTCTGCATATCTGAGGTTGTCGATATTTCTCCAAGCAATTTTGATTCCAGTTTGTGGTTCATTCAGCCCAGCATTTCACATGAGGTACTCTGCATATAAGTTAGATAATAAGCAGGGTGACAATATACAGCTTGTTGTACTCCTTTCCCAATTTTGAACCAGTCAGTTGTTACATGTCTGGTTCTAACTGTTGCCTTTTGACTTACATACAGGTTTCTCAGGAGGCAGTGAGGTGATCTGGTACACCCATCTCTTGAAGAATTTTCCATAATTTGTTATGATCCATACAGTCAAGGTTTTCGCATAATGAAGCAGAAATAGATGCGTTTTTGGAACTCCCTTGCTTTTCCATGATCCAACAGATACTCGCAATTTGATCTCTAGTTCCTCTGCCTCTTCAAAATGCAGCTTATACATCTGGAAACTTTTGGTTCACATACTGCTGAAACCTAGCTGGAAAGATCTTGAGCATTACCTTCCTAGCATGTGAAATGAGCACAATTGTACAGTAGTTTGAAAATTCTTTGGCATTGTCCTTCTCTGGGATACAATATCATTCACTGAATAATCTATCTTTCTGTCTTTTCCCCATCAATTTGAAATGGCACTTTTAACATGTATAACATACATATATGAGTATATCTCTGGATATTTATTCAATTAACCATCTATTCACATAGCATCATCACACTGTTTTAATTATTGGAGGTTCATAAAATATTTTGTCTGGAATGACTAGACTTTTCTCATTACTTTTCATTTTCAGAGTATGCTTAACAACTACATACATATATATTATTCATAAATTATATATATTATTCACTTTTTGATCGCCCGAACATCAGCATCCCGTAGTGTCTTGAAGAAAGCCTCACAGTAATTATACCACCTGAGCTCTTGCATGCTCAAAAATGTTTACTCTTTATTTTAGGAAATGGATGCTTCTGTGCCATTTTCTAGTGTTAAATATTGCCATGGAGAAGTCTGACTGAATGACTCAGGCCAGACTGCAAAAAAAGAAAGAATGATAGCTATTGACAATCACATATATTGGGGAGTACAAACTCTCTGTGGGACTATTTTTGGTTTTGCTTCTGCTGTTAAAATATTTACTCTTATTTCATGCTTCCATGAAAATTGGTGTACACTAGATATATCATACAATGCCAGATAGCAAATGTTAAGCAATGGGCATTCAAGCATTATATAGTTAACATTTGAAACAAAACAAAAAATTCCATTCCCTCTGGAATTCTTGCTATTAAATAGAGTGATGGATATAACTTGGGATTTCTGTCACAGATTTCATAAGCACTCTTTTCTGTGCAGTGAGTCTTGTCTTGAGCCAAGCTATGCCTTGGCCTTGGATGAGGTAATATTTTTCTTCCACTGAAAATCAGAGATTGTTCAACATTTCTAACATTTATCAATTTTATTTTCTTCTATAAGTAATATCATGCATTACTTTATTTTGTTTTAACGAGTCAACAGGTATCTTTGTTTCAATCACTAAAGAGGTTATTTTGTGTTTAGCATCTTCAAAAAGCATGTATGAACATAAACCTTCAATGCTAATGGACTTACTGTTCTTCTGGACATAATTGTTGAATCCCTAACTAGGATTCTCTAATGAGATGTCAGTCAGTTGTAAAATCTTTAGTGACACTTTGCTTAATGATATTAGCTAATTTTACTGAGTACTCAGTGTCTGGAGGAGAAGGAAATGGCAACCCACTCCAGCATTCTTGCCTGGGAAATCCCATGGACAGAGGAGCCTGGTGGGCTACAGTTCAAAGGGTCGCAAAGAGTCGGACACAACTGAGCGAATAAGCACAAGTGTCTGGAATGTACTAATCCCTTTACACATTTTATAGCTGAATGGTTTAGCACATTTAATTCCAATAACAAAACTAGGGTAGATTTTATCAATACTCACATTTTATGGAAAAAGAAATTGGGTTCCAGAAAGGTTAAGTAACGTTCCTAGGGTCACACAGCTAGAGAGGGGACAGGGCCATAGTTTGTATCTAGGCATTCTGATTCTAGAACCCAAGCACTTTACTGCAATTGTTAACACAGTCACCTAAGTGATGTCTGGGATGACTGTGCTCCCAATATGCTATAACTTTCACAGGATCTAAATTTAATACCACTGAGAGAGGGATGTTTTAGCTTATCATTAGGCCCACATATTTTCTTATTCTGACTCAAGTTAGCAACATTAAAACAATGACAACATTAAAGCCAGTACAATCGGTTCACTGGAATCAAAACAATTTTTGTTTGTAGTTGTTTGAATTTTTCACTTCTCAATCCACTGTTAGACATAAATGAACATCTCTAGAGAGATTATTAAGGAATAAAAAAAAGTGCACACACACACATCCTGTTACACATATAGAGTTTTGAGAATGATACTATAAATCCCAGATCTGTGCAAGGCTCTTTTATGCTTCCGATTATGTAGAAGGCAGGACTCCATGTGTGACCCGATTGTTTACTTGCTTTGCCTCTCACCTCTGCTCTGTGGGAAACAGTAGTGACAGCATCATTATCACATCCTCATGCATTTCAACTTAGGGCATGCTAAAGTTGCAGTGAGTGCAATTTCTTCTGGAAGAATAAAACTTTTGCCTCTTCTCCAGTAATTTGCAAAAATGAATAAAAGCAAAACAAATCAGAAGGAAAAAAAAAAAAACAATCCTTGAGTGAACTGCTCTGAAAAATACACTCCAATAGAGAAAAGTTTAAAAAAAGACATTGTTATCAGGTGAAAAATAGCACATTTGAATAAATATTTATGTATGTTTTCATAGTTTTCTGGCTTATGATCTTTCATGTACCTTGAAGACCATTAAAGAAACAACTATAAATCATAAATAAGGAATGAAATGAGCTCTATGAAAGCCTCTGATTACTCCATTACTGAAATCCAGCTTAGCAATCATTTCCTTTCCTTCCCAGTATGTTTCTATAACAATCCAAAACAAACCTATAGGATTTTTAGGATGTATTTAATATAGATGAAAGTAGGACTATGCCCAGAACTGGCAAGCAATTAATTCATATTTCCTCTCTAGCAAAAAAAAAAGTGTGTTGGGAAAACATATTCCTAATGAGAAACACCATGGAAGAATTCCAAATAACTTGATATAAACAACATATGATGTTTCTGTGGATTATGAATCAACCAGGAAGCTAGTGGACTGAACATTTTACTAATTTTTTTCCTATCACTGACTCTTGTGTGAACTTAGGCATGTCATTTTACTTTAGTTTCTGTAATGATAAATGTGATTAAATGAGCATGAGCCAGCCCAGCTGCAGGAATGACAAAACTAATCTAACAGAAACCAAAATGTGTAGTTTTAGCTAAGAAATGCATTTTGAAAATAATCTGTTAGGGCTACGAAGATTTCATATTGTAACTGGAATCCCTGAAAATAGCACAAAAAATTTCAATCTTTTCCTTCATCCATATATATCTGGTCAAAACTGATTTTGTTATTCCTGTTTCTCCTAGGGAATTGGCACCCCCATATTTCCTTATGTTGGAGAATTTCCTAAACATCTTTACCCAGTGGACATCTGCAACTAATCCTATGTACATCGCATCCATTATGGATATCCATTCTCCAAATTTAATACAAAAAAATCAAGTGATCTGCAAATCATAACTCTGGATTATAACTTTATAAAAACTTGATCTAGTATTAATTAAAGATTATATATAATTTTAAGTATGTTCAAAATGCATCAGAAAACCTGATATTGCAGGATTATCTTCATGCTTCTTACTGTAGAAATGTAATTTTAAATAGATTCCAGTTACTGACAAAAATATTTTTAAAGTAACTGGATATTGGCTCTGTTTTTGAAAAAAGGAAGTTGAGGCTTCCCAAGTGAGTTCACAGCAAGGTGGAAACTAATATCTATTTTTCTCAAATGTGTTAGACAGGGCCACCACAAACTAAGTTAGGGGCTAAAATTAGCCTTTGTAATAAAGCATAAAGCAATAGTGTTATGTGCTGTCATTGTGTTCCAATATATAATATGTTTTGATGGAATTCAGTATTTTTTATAAATTAGAATCATTCAAACAGCTCTTCTTTTGTCTTTGTCTATATGCTAAACAGTCAGTATCATAAGGTTAGCACTTTTTAATCAAATGTTTTGGTATAATGTAGGCACAGTCTTCATATAGTTATTATGGGCAATTGACCATTAGCTATAAAGTATATATGCCATGAGTTTTTCAACTGAATGTAAGTCAGTTTTATGTATAAGAGCTAATGAATATCTCTGTAATTAAAAATAACTTTAAGGCATGATCAATTAGTCCAGAAAATTTCAAATCAAAGTGGCAAGCTTAATTTATTGCACAACACAGGCAAAGAAGAATGCATAGTAAGGAATAATTCCAAAATCCCACATCAAAATAACTGAAATTAAGTTCATCACAGGAGCAACTCCGGGAAAAAAATATTACCATTAAAGTTCTCTTTCAAAGAGATTTTCAAAACCAATAAATACACTCATCTGAACTTAGCCTTGGTCTTATCTGGAAATTAAAAAGGCATAATTTCATACTTCAATTCTCTTCTAGTTAAAATTAGTGTTATTTGATATTGATAGACAATAGGAACCCAACTTATCAGTAAAATCCTGATACACCATAGTTATTGCAAGAGATTTATGAATTTATATGTCCACCAAGTTTTGTAAGCTAAATAAATCACGCACATATATTTATTGCTATTTTTTCAAATATAGATAGTATGTATAGTTTAGCTAAGCTAATCCATGGTATCACTGGCTCTGCATCTACTTTGTTTGGTTTAGTAAACTTCAGAGTCCTTAAACTGACACTAGTCCCCCCACCCCACCCCACCCCAATACGAGCTCATGCGCTAGATAGCAGCCCTCAGTGTCACAAACATAGGATCCTGATATGACTCCCCCAACACTGTCCACTGACCACTGATCAGTGTTGTTATCAACAGACTTTCATGCCTCCCAGCACTTGCATGCCTTATATGCCCCTTAGGTAAGATCCCCCTCATCCCCCATGGGGCTTACCAAAACCTAACTCTTTTGGTTTGAACTGACCCATCTAGCATTAGCTGGGAAACCCAAAAGCACTCCACCCACTGACCCTAATGAAAGCATAAGCTGCAGGTCCTGCCTTTTTCTCTCTGCACTTTGCCACTGACCTCCCTGCGTGGCCTCTAGAGGTATGCCAAGTACCTCCTTCAGGACCTAGAAGTAATAACCGTCTCTATTTCAGTTCCTCATGTGGTCTCTTTTTGAACTTTGGCTCACCATCCAACACCTTGCGCTCCACTTAACAAATGTTAATTTAATAAAGTCATAACAACTAGTCACTATTGTGTTTAATAAAGCATTAAGTTCATTAAACTTGTATCACAAAGTCATCACACACACCCCAAATTCCATGGGCCTTCCTATATTTCTGTGTAAGTAGGCCTTTCCAATAAAGAGTGGCATGGGGCACCTCAGGGCCAGCCAAGGCAGTTAGGAGCCTAACTGCTATTCCATTCTTCACTTCCCAACCTGCAGTAACCTTCAGTTCAGTTCAGTTCAGTCGCTCAGTTGTGTCCAACTCTTTGTGACCCCATGGACTGCAGCACGCCAGGCCTCCCTGTCCATCACCAACTCCTGGAGTTTACCCAAACTCATGTCCACTGAGTCAGTGATGCCATCCAACCATTTCATCCTGTTGTCCCCTTCTTCACCAGTGGCCTTAAAGACCATGAATTCTAAAGGGTATAATCATGAGATGTAGGAAGATCACTGACCCATACTTGTCTCTATATAAATAATAAAATAAGCATCTCATTGTCGAGGAATGAAGGTTTCAGGCTAGTCTGCTACAACAGCTAGTGTTAATCCTGCTGGTCAGTGCTAAGTGAAATGGTGAGTGCGTGCCTGCTCAGTCATGTCCAACTCTTTGGGACCCCATGGACTGTAGCCCACTAGCTCCTCTGTCCATGGAATTTTCCATGTCCATGGAATTTTCCATGTCCATGGAACTTCCCATGCAAGAATACAGGAGTGGGTTGCCATTTTGTACTCCAGGGGGTCTTCCCAACTCAGAGATCAAAGCTTGCATCTCCTGCATTGGCAGGTGGATTCTTTACCACCATGCCACCAGGGAAACTGGTAAGTGAAATAAGCCAGTCACAAAGCACAAACACCGCATGACTCCACGTATGTAAAGTACTTAGAATAGTCAAATTTATAGACACAGAAAGTGATTGACAGGGGCTGGGGGCAGGAGGGAATGGGGAGTTGTTTAATGAAATACAGTTTCATTTTTGCAAGATGAAAAGAGTTTTGGAGATTGGCTGCATCACAGTGTGAATATACTCACTGTGAGCACCACTGAGCTGTGCCTTGAAAAATAGTAATGCTGTTAAATTTTACATTAGGTACATTTTATCATAATTAAAAATAAAAATAAAGAAGGAAAAATTAAGATATCAGAGTAAAAACGTATTTCATTTTTGTTAATTAAAAAAATCTTACAAAAACTAAGCCTCAGTGGCACAGAAGTCCAAGGTGATTCCCTCAAGAGACTTCCAAAAGAGATCTAAATTGTGGATATACAACTAGAATAAAAATAAAGCAGCTTTATCTAAAATGACTGCCTAGGTCCACGAGCTGTCTGAAGACAAACATGCTTCCTAGCCAAATATTCCATTTTTGGATATCACAACATCTTTTAATGAGTTAAAACTCTGAGAAATCCTATAGAGGAAAAAAAAAAGGTTTTCAATTTGTGTAAGCCAGCCTTTCTTAATCATTTAGCTAATGATGTGGTTTTTTGCATAATATCTATTATTATCTGAAATGCCTAACTTTCTCCACAGCATTCTTTTCAAAATGCTGGAATAGCATCTCCAAAATGACACGTTAAACTATTATGTTTGCTTACAAAGTGTCTTATTTTTTATACATGTTTATAATTATCCCTTGAAGAGCAAAGTGCTATCTGTCATAATCAGTCCTAATCTCGCATCACAGAAATAAAGCTCAAAGTGGTTCCTGGCAGACAAACACATAAACACACATACAAGCACACACGCACACGCACACAGCCGACATATAATTGAGTACTTGCTATGAGCCTGCCACTATGCTAATATATTACATATTCTTTACCTCATTTAATCATCACAATAGCATTATAATAAAGTGTTATAATACCAGGATTTTGAAGAATGAGGAAACTGAGGCTTCAAGAGGTTAAGCAACTTGCCGAAGGTCACATGATTAGCAAAGGGGTATAATTTGGATTTAAACCAGAGCTACGGAATTCTAGCACCAAGCCCTGAGCCACTGTTTTATATTAATTTAGATCTGAGTTTAATTAATCTTTTCTAGAAATCTAAGTTGATAAAATGCTTCATTCTGCAGTAATAAAACCTCACCATGATGGAAGATGAAAACAAACAACAACAAACCAAAGAAACAAGTAAACCCCACAGCGCCAAAAGAAATATGTGGACTTCCTAAAACTCATTTAAGATACTTAAAATGAATTTGATAGCCTGTGAGGACCTAAAAGTTGGAGAGAACTTAAGAGGTTTTGTTTGTTTGTTTGTTTGTTTAAAGAGTTCTTATAACAAATGGCTTGGAATGGCAGAGCATCAGGAGAAAGTCTAGGCTGAGAATCGGAAGACTTAGATTCTAAACCTGGTTCTTCCCACATCTAACTGGCCCCTACCTGGCAACATCTGCCAACATTTTTATGCCTTAGTTTCCTCTTTTGAAAAGCATAGAAAGGGTAGCTGATCTCTAAGGTGTTTTTTTGAAAGACCCATATTTAACTGCAGCTCTGTGAATATGTTTGATGACAGGGTAGGGGAGTCGGCAACATGTAAAAGATATTCACCTTAAATATGACACGTATCAACTTCTGAACTGAGGAACAAGCTACCTCTTGACTGCACTTGTGGGTACATCACTTATTTCATTTTAATAAAGTTCATATAACATACTGTGTGTGTGTGTGTGTGTGTGCATGCTCAGTCACTCAGTAGTGTCAGACTTTTTGCAACCTGTAACCCATAAGGCTCCTCTGTCCATGGGATTCTCCAGGCAGGAA
The DNA here is from genome assembly GCF_054371585.1 of Giraffa tippelskirchi. Taxonomy (NCBI): domain Eukaryota; kingdom Metazoa; phylum Chordata; class Mammalia; order Artiodactyla; family Giraffidae; genus Giraffa; species Giraffa tippelskirchi. Next base: position 31,352,537 of record NC_137286.1, on the reverse strand, counting down.
TACTGGAGCGGGTTGCCATTTCCTACTCCAGGGATCGAACCCAAGTCTCTGGCATATCCTGCACTGGGAGGCGGATTCTCTGCAGGGGACAGAACGGCTCTCTAAGAAGACAGAGTTCAAAGGAAGCCCATTTTCTTCAAATATCTCTCTGCTTTAGTTGTGCTAATGATGCCTAAGGTTCAGCTGGAAAAGGAGTCCTCTCTCCATTCAGTCTCCTATCTCCTTTATGGCTGGCATCTGGGTTTGATAAATTTTCCCGACTCTCTAACTTAGAAGAAAAGAACAGGAATAGCACTGACTATGGAAGCCAGGCTATAGGACTCAGAAAGAAAAACAGGTAACTGGCCTCTTGTTCCTGAGTTTCATCTAGAATTGTTAAGAACAGTAGAAAAGAGGTATATAGTTCATCTGTCACCTCTGTACTTGTCCTGCTGATGTTAAAAGGAGTGAGAGAAAAAAAAGATTCATTGAGATAGCTCATACTCTCATGTTACTACTGAGGCAACAGGTTCAAAGACAGGCTTCAAAACAAAAAATAGGATCTACATGAGACATGAGGTGTCACACAAAGTAACAGGCATTTGACATGAGGGTGAGCTTACATTTCTGGGCCCAGATTATCTTTGTGTGTGTGTCTATGTATATATATATATATATATATATATATATATTTAGTTAGTTAGTTAGTTAGTTAGTTAGTTATGTATGTATTTAAAGGTATCAATTATATTGCGTATAATCACCCATCAGGGGTAGATGAATGTTTCTGTAATTTCCTTTACTCTAAAGAAGTTACTGCCAATATGAGTCCTGTTTATTTAGAGTTCTTCCCCACTCTGTCCCACCTCTTTCCATAGCTCTGAATTACAAAAATCAGTTGGTCCCATCCTCTCCCAAGTTTCTGCTGGCTGACATGTGGTACTTCCCCACCTCTAAATGGAAGTAAAGCCTTAACACTGCATCTCCATGGTGGTCTGTAGTGATTCGGTTATCTCTCTCTCTTTCTCCCCTCCTCCCTCACTATCTCTCTCTTTGTCATTCTGTCTAGTTATCAATCAATCGATCGATATATCTCCTTACTTTTCTCTCTCTGCCTCTCCCCTCTCCACTCAGTCCCTTCAACATGAACTGTTCCAAGTCCTAGTTTTATTATTGAGCTTTTGTCAAACCTCAGAATGATTCCTGAGCCTTCATGTTCCCATAATTATAAATCTTGTCGTGTCAGATGATCTTTGTGCTCCTACCATTGCTCACCAAATGCCTTCGACTTTTCTAAATGAAGATGTCTTTGCTCCCTGTTCAACTCTCTGAAGCTCCTGTCATGATCATTTTAGTCAGTTTGAGGGTAACTATTTACAAGCCAAGAAGCCAATGGAATCAACTAGGATTTTTTTTTTGCTTTTTAAAAAAAATTGTTCCCCTCCACTTTCTCACATCAGTCATGAAAATTCACACTAGAAATAATAAAAGCTTTTAAACAAGTAGCATTCCTAATTCCTAATATGCTCCAAGTCATCCTCCTTGTCAACCTTTATAGAGCATTCTTTCCTTTTCTCCTTTGCCTTGGCATAGTCTTTTAATAATTTCACACTGTTGCTTTCCCATAAGCCAGCCACAGAAAACAGACTCAGGGTTCAAGCTACCCTTCAGATAGTAGGAGATGCATATGTTCCAGGGACCCAGTGGGCATCAATAAGTCATTTCTAAAACACAAGTCTTCAAACCCAACATTGTTTCTTTCATGAAGCTGTTCATGAGAACTAGCTCCTCAAATCCTAGACAATAATAATCTGGTGAGTGAAATATCAAATTCTCCAATAAATGGAGACAGCACTTAATGTTATCTCACTCAAGGTCCAGTGAGGAAGATTTGGGTAAGTCTGAATGGACGTGAACAATTACTATGGCTCTTCTCTCTTGGGTGTTATGACCATGGGTCAGTTGGTGAACTGTTGTAGCCTCCATGGCTTCACCTGTTTTATGAAGGCTATAGTTCCAAAGTGTCACATCCTAGGGAGAGTTTGAAATCCCAATGAGAGAAATAGGACCATCACCAACTTTATGGACTAGGTACCCTCTCTCAAGTGTTTTTAATATGTGATTATGCTTCAGTGCATAATGTCTGTGTCTTGCAATGTTCAGAATTACCATAATTGGAATTGAACTATATGTCTCTATAGGTCAATGGAAGCATAGCTATTGGCAAAAGAAAATGAATTTCCTTATCTATATGCCATTCAAGGTCACCATTCTTTGGTGGTACAGTGAAGGATGCTGAGGAAGTAAAGTCAAAAGTAGAAATGAGATTCACAAATTTAATATCACTTTGTATAAATACAGACAACCTCTCCCAGGTAATTTTAGTCACAAAGAAATGCTTTGAAACCAGTTAGCCAAAAAAAGAGAATGACAAAAAGAATAAAAGAAAAAAGAAAGGGTAAAAGATCATGAGAATCTAGAAAATAGGCAGAAACATAATAGGAAAAAAGAGAAGGAAGAAGCAGGGGGAAGGAAGGAGAAAAGTAGGGGGAAGGAGAAAGAAGAAAAAGTCTCTGGACATCTTTACATATACTACATGCTAATTAAATAATGTGAATTTGAAAATGCAGCATCATACTTATAAAGGCAAACATATCTATGAAAGCAAGAATCAGCTTTGCTTCTTTGAACCTGAATGGGTCCTATGCCCTGGAAAGTCCAATCCTAAATTTTGAAATGTTCTCTTCCTTGTCTCTTCAACCCATGGAGCTAACAATTTCAATCCCATAAAAAGGTCATCAAAGTTAAGAAACTCCAAGCTAGGCCTTACTTAGAAGATTAGAAAATTTCTTCAGAACGTTCAAATCCATTTGCAGTCACATTGAGTATACATACTATTTGTAGAATTACTGGTAAACCTAATTAATGGGAAGGAAGAGACTTAGATTGACATTAGAACAAGCATAACGAGTCTACCATAGTCAGATTCTGCTAGAGACAGAACAGATAACTTTAATTTTGTTTATTTCAAGAGTTTTTAAAATATGACAACAATAAATTTACTAGCATATAACAAAGTATTAATAGAAAATTTTGGTGACTATTTAAAAGTTAATGTTGAAGATACTAAAGTTAGAATGAACTCAGACTGGCAAAAAACAACAATAAAATTAGGAACTCACAAAGAATTGTGTGAATCTGAACCTGTATGAATATCTGTATAGGTGAGTTTGTGTGTCTGTTTCAAACATGAAAGTGAACAACCACAAGATAGCTAACTTCTTTGATAAAATATGTAATAATTTTGATGGCATAAAACTGATTTCTCCAATTGATTTGTATCTTCTCGGTAAAGGCAAGTGACATTTTAACTCAGGAGATTAGAACACACAGCACTGGAATTTTTTTATTGAAGTATAACTGATTTTTAATATTGTGTTAATTACTGCTTTATAGCAAAGTGATTCAGTCATGCATCTATATATATACATTCTTTTTAAAATATTCATTTTCATTACGGTTTATCATAGGATATTGAATATAGTTCTCTGTGCTGTACAGTAGGACCTTGTTGTTGATCCATTCTACATATAAAAACTTGTATCTACTAATCCCAACATCCCATTCCATCTCTCCCCCAACCTCCTACCTCTTGGCAGCCACCAGTCTGTTCTCTATGTCCATGATTCTGTTTCTGTCTCATAGAAAGGCTCATTTGCATCATATCACATGTAAGTGATATCATATGATATTTGTCTTTCTTTTTCTGACTTACTTCACTTAGTATGATAATCTGTAGTTGCATCCAGAGTAGGAATTTTCTGAAGGAATTTCCACACTGTAGGAAAATTAGAACATAGCCTCAGAGAAACAGGGGACATCAATTAGCTAACCAACATAAATATAATGAGAGAACAAGTTCATTGATCTGTCTCCTCAGTTTTACTCTTAAGCCCCTTAGCAGTTTTCAACCATTTCTTCAAAAATATTTTTCTGATCCTATCCCATCTTCCTCTCCTTCTGGTATTCCCATTATTAGACATGTCTATATGTTTAATAGTGTCCCATATTTTTCTGAGAGTCCGTTTTTCTTCATTTTTTTCTCTGTTCTTCAGACTACATAATCTCTATTACCCATCTTCAAGTTTGTTGTTGGCTCATATCGACTGTTAAGCTCCTTTAGAGAATTCTTAATTTTCATTATTATAATTTTCAATACCAGAACTTCTATTTTGTTCTTTGTAATGTTTATTGATGTTATCTATTTGATTAGATGTTGTCACCATACCATCCTTTCATTTTTAAAAATACAGTTTTCTTTAGGTCATATTTATAACAGCTATTTTGGAGAAGGAAATGGCAACCCACTCCAGTGTTCTTGCCTGGAGAATCCCAGGGACAGCGGAGCCTGGTGGGCTGCCGTCTATGGGGTCGCACAGAGTCGGACACAACTGAAGCGACTTAGCAGCAGCAGCAGCAGCAGCATAACAGCTATTTAAGTATTCATCTGCCAAGCCCAACATCTGGGGCCCCCTCTAAAGAAGTTTCTATTATTATATTGCCTGCTTATTTTTCTTGCATATGGATAAATACTTTTCTATTTCTTTGCGTGTTTCATTTTTTTTTTTTTCTAAAACTGCACAATTTAGATAACGTATTGGAGTAGTTCTGAATGATGATCCTTCTTCTGAGGTTTGTTGCTGTTTGCTGTGGGGTTATTTACTGTTGCTTGTTGTCTGTTGACTAGCCCAGTTCAGGGAGGCCTATTTCCCACTAAGTGTGTAGATTCTTGATTCCTTTCCTCAGAGGACACAGATTTGACTACATAATCTTCCTGACCACTGGGGACATCTGTGGCTTTAGATAGGCTCTCTTTCATTCTCTTTCCCTCATCAGTGTGCTGGGTCTTAAATTGCTCCACAGTCTGATCCAACTGAATTTGGGCTCCTTTGCAAGGACATTGCCAGCTTCTAAGTCTTACTTTGACTTTCCCCTGAGAGGTGCTGGGAGGTTGGGAAGATCCCCTAGAGAAGGGAATGACTACCCACTCCAGCATTCTTGGCTGGAAAATTGCATAGACTGAGGAGCCTGGTGGACTACAGTCCATGGGGTTGCAAAGAGTTGGACACAACTGAGCAAGTAACATTTTCACCCTTTCTAGGAGGTGCTAAGGAGCACAAGCTGGAGCATGTGAGGAACTCTTTCTGCACTGGCTGCCCACCTAGAGTTTCCCTGGGGGGTAGGAGCTGTGTGAGTGTGTAACTAGGGGAAACTGGTGTCACCACTGGCTGCCACCACTATGCAGTGCTGGATCTTCTGCAGCCCAGGTCCAAGAAGGACAGGATTAGCTGCTGCTCCCAGTTGGCACAAATACCCAGACTAGGTCTTCTGCTCTAGAAAGCTGGGAGGGATAGGAACTGCCACTGACCTGCTGAGCCTATCAGAGCAGCTTCCTTCAACACAGATCAGCAGGAAAGTGCAGCTGCTTTCCTCACCAGCTTCTCTGCCTATATCACCTACTGCTTAGAGTTTCAGTGGAGGAACAGGCGTGGCTGGCTGCCTCCAGTCACTCAATATAGATCTGCTACAGGACATAGCTGTGGAAAATGGGAACTGCCAATGTTCACTGGCTGCCAAAACCACCCAGAATAGCTCTTTCACCCTAGGGAGCTGTGGGAGATGAGAACTTCTACTTGGCTGCTGAGCTAGCTGAAATAGTTCTGTGAGGCAAGAGCTGCTGGAGAAGGGTGCAGTTGTAGTTTGAATGTCATGGCCCCTCATTGTTCTTATTGAATTTCTGTATGTTTTGCTGAATAAATACTTCCAGATTTGCTGTGAGCCCTTCAGTCAACCTCCAGGAGACTTTAAATGATTGCCTTTGCTAATTTCGACCTGCTTAAAAGATGTTTGTCTGGGAGAGAGCTTTCCCTAAATGCCTCATACCACACTATACTGAAAGTCAGCCTCTAATTCTGTTCATTTTTGAGTTACATACACATTTGAGTTATGTTGGTAGGTACTTACATATTCATGATAGCCATATTTTCTTGTCAGGTTGTTCCTTTAAATATTATATACAATACAATTTCACTCAATTGTTTTTCATGTAAGGTCTGTATTCTTAAAATATAAATATTGTCATGCCACTTTATTTTGGTTAATATATTTTCTATCACTTTATTTTAGTCTTTTTCATAGTTTCTATTTTTAATATCCTTTTCTTTAAACTCTTTTGATCTTATAGTTCTATTCATTTTTATTAAATTATTTCATCCTGCTCTGGAAATTGATTATATCATGATTGTGCCCCTCCAACCATCTCACCATGGCTTCCCCTTTGTCCTTGGATGTAGGGTACTTTTTTGGTAGATTCCAGTGTTTCTGTGTCCATGATTGTTCAGCAGTTGTTTGTGATTCCAGTGTTCTCGTAAGAAGGAGTGAGTGCACATACTTCTATTCCACCATCCTGAGCTAATCTGACACTCAAGTTTTAAAATGGTATTTTGGGACTTCTGCTCCAAGTAATTAGGTAATAATATCAGTGGATCCAGTCCTTGAGCCAGCAAGTTGTCTGAATCAGTTTCTTATCCTGAGGCACCCATCATTCTTTCCCCACCTCCCTAAACCCAAAGCTTCCTCTAAAGCCAGAACCCAAGCTGTCAGCCAGCGATTCTTCAGCCTCCTTTAGTAAGCAGGAGCACATCCCAGGCTCCAGACTCTACTTATCATGGTGTGTTTTGTCTCTGTTAAACTTCCAGATACTGCTGCTTACATCTGTCCTGGAGACTGGGAGGCCCAAATTTTACCCTTACTCACCACCTTCTATGGCTGTTCTATTTCATATGTATACAGTGAAGTGTATGTAGTATTTGAGACAAACTTTTTGGTTATATCTTCAATATTTCATTTAGTATTACTGTGTACATAAATAACAGAAAAAGGGAATTGAATTTAGGATTAACTGCTATGTCATCTTCGTTTAAACTTTCCAAATTTTTTAAAAAATCCTAATCTTACCAGATTTATTTCTCCCTAAGACAGAGGCTCAGTCTAAATAGCATGCTAACTAATTAGGGAGAATATGATACCAAGAGAGCCAAGTGTTGGTGCAGGGACAAATCTGAGAATTTTAAAATGTGCCCATGTGATTTGCCTTCATTCACACTATAAAGACAAAGTTCTTAGTAGGCTTACTCTCCTACTCTTGGTTGAAAAGTATATTCTTCAGCCCAAAACAATAGTTCTCAAAATGTAGCCTTTAATGAAACTTAGAATTCTGTGGCTTAATTTTAATTATGGAAATTAATATAAACTTACTGTGAATTATTCAAACACTGATGTTATAATTAAATATCAGGTAATGCAAATTCACTGCCTATGTTTGCATCTGTGTAAATAGCTGTACACATGTGCCAAAGGAAGGCTATATAATGTTGAAGCATAGTGTACGAATTAAATTTTCAAAGTAATTTGAACAGAAATTACAGAAATATTGAGGCATCACACATCATATGGTTTAATTGACATTCCAAAATCAAAAGGACCTGTGCACAGGAGAATTAATTCTGTTCTTGCAATTACCAATAGCTCATTAGCAGTCAAAATAAGAGAGATATTCAATGAATTCCTTTTCCATTTGTATCTCTTATTCTATCAATAAGAGAACTGGAAATTCATTTAAATTCATTTTCAATAACCCCCAAAAGATAACAAAACCATATTTAAACATGAACAAGAATGCTTTACAATGTCATTAAGTGATGCATCATTAAAACCACCATTCAAAAATCTTTCAAAGATGGATTTGGTAAGAAAGGGTTCTAATTGTTCTAAATTATTAAACAAAAGTTTAACGTTATTAATGTCACCCTGTCAAACATGTTTATTCTAGTAGTAATTCTCTGAATTACAGTGATCATACCCACGATTTTTAAAAACACAGATTAAGAATTTTTAGATAAAATACTAGACTAAGAAGATACAAAAGGCCTCCTTCACCTTACATCAAACACACAGACACACTACTTGAAGTATTTGAAAAGTTATGAAAAATGTATAGCTAAGTTTGACAGCAAGAGAGGGAAATCTTCAGGTGATAGCAATGAAGAAAATCTATAGTTATAGTGGACCTGGATTTGATGTCCTGCAATGCATAGGATGATACAGAACAGGTAAATCCTTTAACAGTTGGAATTTTAATGCCTCTGAAAGTAGGGTTTCCTAGGCCACAGACTCTCAGCATTTTAGCTAGATGGCATTGGGCTCACTGCACTGTTCTAAGAGGCAGGAAAATGATGCTATTATTTGAAAAGTGATTAGAGAATCTCTACTCAAAAGACCAGAATGCTAACCTCAGGCAAAATGCTTGTGCTGCAGAACCATGGGGGTGGTCAAGGCCTTCAGCACAGCCTGGCCTCCCTGACAAAGCATATGGCTGCCTCCCTGACTCTAGCTTCTCAAGACCCCAAGCTATCCCCATGTACCATGTGGCTGATCTTTACTGCACTCACCATGTGCCTCCCCTGCTGCACGGCTCTCGACTTCCCATCATGCAGAGGCTAAGATTCCTTCCAGGTATCCTGCATCAACATGTGACAGAGTTCCGTTCTCACTACATCGGCCTTCCAGTGAGCACCAGCCTGAGTGCCATCCCCTTCAAAAGGCCCAGCCTGGCTGCTTCTCAGTTACAAATCACAACACTGAGCCTGTATTACACAGTCTTACTTTCTATTTTCTCTGTCACATGATTGTTATAATTGTTTTAAAGCCTGAGTCTTCTTCCCATAATGTTCATGGGGTTCTCAAGGCAAGGATACTGAAGTGGTTTGCCATTCCCTTCTCCAGTGGACCGCGTTTTGTCAGAACTCTCCACCATGACCCGTCCATCTTGGGTGGCCCTACATGTCATGGTTCATAGTTTCACTGAGTTAGACATGGCTGGGGTCCATGTGATCAGATTGGTTAGTTTTCTGTGATTGCGGTTTTCAGTCTGTCTGCCCTCTGATGGAGAAGGATAAGAGGCTTAAGGAAGCTTCCTGATGGGAGAGACTGACTGAGGGGGAAACTGGGCCTTGTTCTGATGGGCAGGACCATGCTCAGTAAATTTTTAATCCAATTTCCTGTTGAAGGGTGGGACTGTTTTCCCTTCCTGTTATTTGACCTAAGGCCAAACTATGATGGAGATAATGAAGATAATGGCAACCTCCTTCAAAAAGTTCCATGCATACATTGCTACACTCAGTGCCCCCAAACCTGCAGCAGGCTACCGCCAACCCATGCCTCCACCAGAGACTCCTGGACACTCACAGACAAGTCTGGATCAGTCTCTTGTGGGGTCACTGCTCCTTTCTCCGGGGTCCTGGTGCATACAAGGTTCTCTTTTTGCCCTCCAAGAGTCTGTTTCCCCAGTCCTGTGTAAGTTCTGGTGGCTCTATCATGGGTTAATGGTGACCTCCCCCAAGAGGGCTTATGCCATACTCAGGTCTACTGCACCCAGAGCTCCTTCCCCCACAGCAGTCCACTGCTAACCCTTACCTTCTCAGGAGACACCCAAACACAGTTCTTGCTCAGACTATGTGGGGTTTCTGGGTCCTGGTGTGCACAAGGTATGTTTGAGCCCTCTGAGTGTCTCAGAGGGTTTGGGGTTTGATTCTAAACAAAATTTCACCCCTCCTACCATCTACCATCTTGCTAGGGCTTCTCCTTTGCCGTTGGGCATGGTATGGACCTAACAGAAGCAGAAGATATTAAAAAGAGGTGGCAAGAATACACAGAAGAACTATACAAAAAAGATCTTCATGATCCAAATAATCACAATGGTGTGATCACTCACCTAGAACCAGACACCCTGGAATGAAAAGTCCAGTGGGCCTTAGGAAGTATCATTACGAACAAAGCTAGTGGAGGTGATGGAATTCCAGTTGAGCTATTTCAAATCCTAAAAGATGATGCTGTGAAAGGGCTGCACTCAACATGCAAAAATTTGGAAAACTCAGCAGTGGCCACAGGACTGAAAAAGGTCAATTTTCATTCCAATCCCAAAGAAAGGCAATGCCAAAAGTGCTCAAACTACCTCAAAATTGCACTTATCTCACACGCTAGCAAAGTAATGCTCTCAAAGTTCTCCAAGCCAGGCTTCAACAGTACAAAAGCTGTGAACTTCCAGATGTTCAAGTTGGATTCAGAAAAGGTAGAGGATCCAGAGATCAAATTGCCAACATCCGCTGGATCATTGAAAAAGCAAGAGAGTTCCAGAAAAACATCTATTTCTGCTTTATTGACTATGCCAAAGCCTTTGACTGTGTGGACCACAACAAACTGCAGAAAATTCTGAAAGAGATGGGAATACCAGACCACCTGACCTGCCTCCTGAGAAATCTATATGCAGGCTAAGAAGCAACAGTTAGAACTAGACATGGAACAATAGACTGGTTCCAAATTGGGAAAGGAGTATGTCAAGAATGTTTATTGCCACCCTGCTTATTTAACTCACATGCAGAGTACATCATGAGACATGTAGGGCTGTATGAAGCACAAGCTGGAATCAAGATTGCTGGGAGAAATATCAATAACCTCAGGTATGCAGATGACACCACCCTTATGGCAGAAAGCAAGCAAGAACTAAAGAGCCTCTTGATGAAAGTGAAAGAGGAGAGTGAAAAAGTTGGCTTAAAGCTCAACATTCAGAAAACTAATATCATGGCATCCGGTCCCATCACTTCATGACAAATAGATGAGGAAACAGTGGAAACAATGACAGACTTTTTTGGGGGGGCTCCAAAATCACTGCAGATGGTGACTGTAGCCATGAAATTAAAAGATGCTTACTCCTTGGAAGAAAAATTATGAACAACCTAGACAGCATATTAAAAAGCAGAGACATCACTTTGCCAACAAAGGTCCATCTAGTCAAGGCTATGGTTTTTCCAGTAGCCATGTATGGATGTGAGAGTTGGACTATAAAGAAAGCTGAGCGCCAAAGAACTGATGCTTTTGAAATGTGGTGTTAGAGAAGACTCTTGAGAGTCTCTTGGACAGCAAGGAGATCCAACCAGTCCATTGTAAAGGAGATAAGTCCTGGGTGTTCATTGGAAGGACTGATGCTGAAGCTGAAACTCCAATGCTTTGGCCACCTGATGTGAAGAATTAACTCATTTGAAAAGACCCTGATGCTGGGAAAGATTGAAGGTGGGAGGAGAAGGGGACAACAGAGGATGAGATGATTGGATGGCATCACCGACTCAATGGAAATGAGTTTGAGTAAACTCCGGGAGTTGGTGATGGACAGGGAGGCCTGGCATGCTGCAGTCCATGGGGTTGCAAAGAGTCAGACAAGACTGAGCAACTGAACTGAACATCTTCCCATAAGACCATAAGCTCCTTGAGACCAGGGACATCAGAGGTTTATAGGGAATACCTGGGGGTTTTCTTTTATGAGCTCATGACAAGAAAACCAGATCTTTTCTACTCCAAAGGCCTTGATGGAAATCTCCAGATGCCCCTGCCAAGTCTTCTGTATTAACTCCCTGCCAAGTCATTTTTAAGAACTTCTGGATAAAGGGCAGAGGGAATCCTTTTAAAAATGTATGTATTTATGGATTTTGTGGTGGATAAAATATTCATTTGGCTCAAAACTTGAAATGAAGTCAGCCTCCTTCTTTTGTTTCTCAATCACCCAGTTCCCCTGCTGAGAGGCAAACAATGGAGCAGTATACCAGGCTTCCCTGTCTTTCACCATCTCCCAGAGTTTGTTCAAGGTCATGTCCATTGAGTCAATGATGCCATCTAGCAATCTCATCCTCTTCCACTCTCTTCTTTTGCCTTCAATCTTTTCCAGTATCAGGGTCTTTTCCAATGAGTCGGCTCTTTGCATCAGGTGGCCAAAGTATTGGAGCTTCAGCTTCAGCCTAAGTCCTTCCAATGAATGTTCAGGGTTGATTTCCTTCAAGATTGACTGGTTTGATCTTGCTGTCCAAGGGACTCTCAAGAGTCTTCTCCAGCACCACAAGTGTGAAAGTGTCAGTTCAGTGCTCACCTTTTTGGTGATCCATTTTGCATATATTTCATTAATAATTATAAAAACCTATGTCAACACTGAGGATAAGTAATTTTTCTCCTTAAAAAATAGTGTAATAACTAACACTAAGAAACACCATTCTAGAGGGATCATCTATAGTAATATCCCCTAGACTCCTGTTTTTTTCATGTTCTGTTCAATACTTGTATCAATGTTTAATAGTCAATGAATAATTTAGACAAAGACATGGAAATCATGTTCATGACATTTACATATATTCTAAAGTTGGTAGGGAGAGCTAATGCTGAATGAAGTAATGAAAATTTTCTAAAATCTCTTTTAGCTAGAATTCTGAGTTTAAATCTCAATGAAAATAATCAGTAATTTAAAAATCCTCTGTTTACAAATAACCATGTTGCTAAAATAATCTAAAAAAATATAATACTTGGATTGAAAGCAGTTCATATTTGCAAAGGCTTTTCAATGAGCTGAGCATATGCTCCATAATGTCCAATGAGTTCCTACAGTTGAGGTTATTGTTCAGTTGCTAAGTCGTGTTTGACCATTTTCAACACCATGGACTGTAGCACACCAGGCTCCTCTATCCTCTGCTATCTCCTGAAGTTTGCTCAAATTCATGTCCATCAAGTCAGTGGAAACCATATCACACACAAAAACAGTTGATCATATCTTAACCTGGGCAAGCAAGAAAAAGGCTTGGAGGGGATATGCTAGCTCACATCATTTATTTGAAGAACCCTCTTTGGAAGCAGGTTTTTAAAATAAACAATATTATTCATAAAAATACATCATTGGCCCATGTCTTAAGGCTGGAGGAAATCATACTGCACTTCATGCAGGTCAACAGTAGATTTGGTGCTTCCTTCCTGTGCTCTCTCAGAGTGTGTCACAGATGGAAGGTAGATCTGCTGTTTTGATGGAACTGAATTGAAATGTCAGTTCATTTTCACCACTAGAGTGATTCAGCAGCTATAATGAGAGACAGCCCACCCCATTCTTGAAAACTTCCATGAGAAAACCGTTCTTATCATTAAAGAGGTGGTAAGTCTCAATAGCGATCAGTTAATCCAGATAATCAAATTAAGACATAGGAACACATTAGCCTTATTTTGTGACTAGACTGTTTGGTTCACATGGTTAAACTGCTCATGGGACAATTTGTGAGAAAATTCCCCAGACAGGTTACTAAGAAATTCTGTTCCCTTACCTGACACTAGGCTAAGGAAGGAAAGACCACTGGGAAGATCAGAGATTTGAGAAATAAGTGCTTAGGGTTTAATGTTGCCAAATTCAATGGAAATTTTGTAGCAGGGAAAAAACATCATAAATGGCAACTAGTTCAAAGTTGATGTCAGTCAAAAGAAAGAAAGAAGATATATTAGGGAAGGAGGGAGTGGAGGAATATATCCAATTGTCTTATTCTCATGATTTTCTTGAGAAGAATGAAGTATCTCCTTCCTAACAAACAAACCTCACAGTTCTTGAATGATGTCTTGGATTACTTAGTAAGTAAAAAAAGTCTGGGGCCCGCACTTAGCACCCTGTGGCCAGTAAATACAGTCATTTCAATGTTCTATTTTCCTCGTAATGCAAGGTGGCTAAGAAGAATGTCATCAGGCCTAGAGCAAGCAATCTACCACCCTTAATTCCCATCCCATTAGCTGCATAATGATGTTTATTATGCTACTTTTATTATCTTATAAGCTTTATTGTTCCCATTTCATCATATAAAATTGAGGCAATGTACTGTACTTACATTTTGTTTACCTCATTTTTCTAGTTAGATATTATAAATGTTCTTGTTTGGATAATAACTAGATGCTGAGGCCTGTTAGGTGATTTTGTTCTTTTCTGTGACCTGGTTGGCAAATGGGAGATGAAAGAAGATTGATTTGGGAAAGAGGAAAATGCATGTGAAATATAGAAATGAGAGGTCAGATAGGGGAGGGGTGGGAAGAAGCTTTTCTTATTAATATATGCTACATATTAATATGTATATGTTGTATGTGTGTGTGTGTATATATATATATACTCTTTCCTTGTTCTTGTCTTTACTATCCAGCATACCAAGCACAGAAACCATTCAAAATATAAAATTTCTTCAAAACACCAGTCTCCATAGCCCAAATGACTCTTTAAGGTACAAAAAGTAAGGTAGTTCTAAAAAAAAATGTTAAAGACTTTAATGGAGAATAAAATACTCCATTTTGCAATGCATGAAGTAGAGTGTAGATGGACTGAGTAAAAATGTAATAAATCTATGTAATTCGTTCTGCCCTTGGAAGAATCACCCTCTATTAAAAGAAGAAGCTATTAAGTCCCTAAACCCAGGTAGTCTTCACTGTTTTTCATCCAAAGCAAACATATGTAAAAGGCAAAAGAGGATGTTTACACCTAGAGCTATGTCATTTGTTCTTCGTTCATCATATTGCTGATTCCATCAGCATCATTAGGTACTTCACAGTGCTATGACATTGAACCTGCTTTGGTCCCACCAACGACTAAAAGGAAAACCCCAGAGAGGAAAAGCTGAAGGAGAAGATAGACTGGCTGTGTTAAGCAGAAGAGAGACACCATCTTAATGATACTGCAGTTTCATGATGAACACTGACTATTTTTTAAATTATGCAGGTCATTGAAAACACTTTTCCTAATCCTAGCAAGTGACTGTGGCTAACTTCTGTCCACTCTTCAGTAACTCTACAGAGGGAATCCCTTAAGAAAAGTTGCCATGGCTTTTAGCATCTTCTACACCATACATCATAACAAACCTCATACCACTACTTACCTAAGAGCATTCTGCTCCAAACAAAACACATTCCTAGAAGTTCATGTACATACACTTTTGGAAAAGTCGCTGTATTTTAAAATAACATAGGGAACTTGTTTTTGTTATTTTTAATGGAATGAATCTTTGGAAAATGAAGTTAATTTTCTCATATTCATGTTTATAACTTTTGTTTGGTTTAGGATTTTTTAAGCCTATATTTGTTTTTTAGAACTTTGTCAAAATGGAAAAATATGACAGTGAAGGAGTGAGGAGATATGGGTCTTAATTCCATGTCTTTCACCAACTGTATTTGACCATTCCTCTTACCTATGGTGTTTGTTTTCCTAACTGTCAAATTATCACAAAACCTCTTTCAGCTCCATAATTTGAACATCTGCAGCACTGAGAAAAACAAAGTTAGAAAGAAATCTCTAACCTCTACCAAGATGCCATATGCAGTTGTGCAATTGTTTTCAATTAGGGGGCACCATTTGCTTTGGAGACAATTTACAGCAGAAGCTGAAATGTCTTAGGGCAAGATATCTTTCCCTCAATTGCCATATGGGCTACCAGTGCTCTTGTCAATCCCATAGTTCTTTGCTGCTAAGAAACCACACAAAAGATTTTATAAGCATGTACACAGTGTCTATGGGGCTTCCCTGGTGGCTCAGATAGTAAAGAATCTGCCTGCAATGCAGGAGATATGGGTTCGATCCCTGGGTCAGGAAGATCCCCTGGAGAAGGGAATGACTACCCACTCCAGTATTCCTGCCTAGAGAATTCCATGGACAGAAGAGCCTGGAGGGCTATAGTCCATGGGGTCACAAAGAGTCGGACATGACTGAGTAGCTAACATACAATGTCCACCATTTCACAGAAAACTAACCTTGGGAAAGATTATTTGGGGATTCACAATTCAACTGCATATGACATGTCTTCTATTTCATTGGAAGAGTTTACAGTGCATGGGAAAACAAAACCGTGCATGGAACATAAAGACTGGGTAATATCATTAGTGATCAGTGCCAACTGAATCCTCAAGACTTTTCCCGAAATATTCTGGAGTTCAGGAGACCACTGAGGTTCTTATATTACCCTAACAAGAGTGAAAAGTTTCCCCTAAAAATGATCGGCATTTTTATTTCCTGCTAGCCAGGTGTGTGATGACACAGAGCATATTAACTGACTCAATAAATGAATAGGATAGTTCTTTTAACTGATTTTGTGGAGTGAAATCATACCTGCTATGTGTATGGTTGTTCATGATAACATATGCACAGTTTCATTTCTGTGAACGTTCTTTGATAATTGAGACTTGTAAACGACAGATTTTGGGGCTACGTGAACCAAAATCTCTTTATGAGGGAGACCTTCCCTTCCCTTTGAGGTCATCGCCTACAATTGAGAGAAGGTAAGATTAAGTTCATTGAAAAGTTGGTTTATGGTAACAATTAACATTGGGCTTTTCAGGTGGCACTAGTGGTAAAGAATCCACCTGCCAACGTAGGAGATGTAAGAGATTCAGATTCGATCCCTAGGTGGAGAAGATCCCTTTGAGTAAGAAATGAGGACCCACTCCAATATTCTTGCTGGAAAATCTCAAAGACAGTCCATAGGTTGCAGGCTACAGTCCATAAGGTTGCAAAGAGTGGGACACGACTGAAGCAACTGAGTACATGAAGTAGTGGAGAAAGGAAGTTTGTACTCTCTGGGTGCCTTACAACTTCCATAAAACTTATTTTCAAATGTCTGTTATGTGAATAAAATCAAATTCATTAAGATGCCATCTAATGACGCATAAATCATAAACAGAAAGTGTACAGAAAAATATTCCTTTCTGTGTCCTCTATTCCCCCATCTTAGAGGCCAAGCTTTGCCCTTGAACGAGCACAAACACCTCCTATCTAAATGACTCACTGTCAGCTGCTGGCTCTAAGTCTATTAGATTATCATCATGTCATCTTTGTTTTTGGCAGTGTTGGAAAGCACCTCTAGCAGCTTTATTTGAACATTGTTTTCATACCTAAAAGTTTGAATCTGTAAAACAAACACAGAAACATTTATAGACATCTTTATATCACTTCAAATTGTTGTGATTAGTGTACACACTTTGAATATTATTACTTAAACAACCTCCAGCTGATGTTTAAAAAGTAACACTTTAGAACAAGGCATTCTCCAAATGTTCTTTTAAGGATGCTGTTTATTTATATCAGTGTATAGAAAAGTACAGCTGTACAAAACATTAATCAATGTCAAAAGTAAAAGGCATTAAAATTCATAAGGTTCATTTTCCGACATCCAGAGCAAACTGTAGCTAAGAGTTTGTCACAGACTTAACATCAGCAATAAAATTATATAACTGCTGATGTCACATTCTTTGAGGTACACTCAAAGGCATCTAAAATTTTATAGCTTAGTTTGGCTTATTTTTAAAATGAACATATATTACTCTTAATTTTGTTTCTTATGATACCTAGAAGACCTGAATATAAAAACAGCATCAGAGGGGAAATAACTTATCTGTCCACAGAGCTTTAACCAACATGAAAAAATATGTACATATACACTCGCTTTGCTATTGATCAGGAAACCGGAGGAATTAGTGGTTGTTTTAATGCTTATTAAGGGAAACAGTGTTTTCTACAGCAGAATGAAGCAGGGTTATTGCAAAATAAGAAAGAACTTAAAACAAGTCATGCAGATACTAATACTCATTCACAGCTAGGTAATTTTCTGCTTTGACTTTCATAATTTTAAAGCTCTGGTGCCATTTTCCCAGAGTGATTTATGAGAGTTTTATTCCTACTTCAATATTCACCTGGTTTGGGGAGGATATACATTTGTCATATTAGTATCTGGAAACCTTATTTTCCATCATATTCTAATTTCCTTGAAGACAAGAACCACATGGTCACATCTGCATGTCCCCAAGAATCTGGGATAAACTTGCCACTATTTTCCCCTAGATGGTGAAATGGTGATGCTGAGATCTATTACTGTGAGAGTAGAGGCTGAGGTGAATCAGATCATTTTTTCTGTCCCCAAAAGGAGTAATAGTTGCCATTGCTTATTCAGTCCTTACTATGGGCCTGACACTGTACTAAGCAGGTTACTCATGGAAATTCATTTAACTCCCTCAGTGGTTCTATGAGTTAGGGACTATTAAGATTCCCATTTTACAGGACAGGAAACTTCAACACAGGAAGGTTATGAAATTTTGCTGGTGCTGCAAAACTGGGGTGTGGTATAGCTACAGTTCAAGCAGACAGTGTGGTTCAAGAGTTTGTTCTTTTAAGCACCACTTCATACCACCTCTCTCAAGAGATTCATAACTTCACAATAATGCTGCAGGAGAGTAGTATTTCAATCCCTAACATCTTTCCCTAAGAAAAATATAACCTACAGTCTATAACCTATTAAAAGGTCTTTGCACTGTAAATAACATCAGAATCACTTTTTCTTTGGAGGATGCATATATACTCACTTCCACTTCTCCTGGGACTTTTGGTAGTTTGTGAGTCATTTTATGCAAACATGTACATGCACGCACTCTTGGAAAACTATATTTATGTGGTAAAAAATTAGATTATATGTGGGCAATCACCATTGCTATTCAAGGAGCCTGAATTCAAATGTCTTTCTTAAGAACACAGAGAGAAAGTAGAGTTTGGGAAGAGAGGGAGGAAGGAGATTTACCCACATTCCTTATGTAATTAGCCAAGGCTGATTTCAGTTGTTTTCCATTTACTATGTACTACTCACAACATTCATGCCTGCATTTATTAATGTAGTCAAAATGCCCCATTTTGTATTCTCCTTTGCTCACATCTGTAAGGAAACGCAAGGGGGAGAGCCTGCACAAAGCACAGTGCCCAGGTCCCGAGGCGTGTCCTCCGGCTACATATTGCGGGAGAGGTGGATGTGAAGGTAACTCAGCTGCGCCAGGACTGGCTGCATGGCCAGTCCCTGATTCCAGCATCAGAGGCGCGGCGTGTGGAATGCAGTCTGGTCTGACTGAGAACAGCCGTGTGAATACAAATGTGTTCAAAATGGCTGACTCTGTACGAGAGTAAATAAGAACCTTTCCAGCTTTTCATTTAAGTCACAGGATCAGGAGGTCTTGTCACCCCAAATAGAGGAGAGAATTGAGGTAGTTTTCCTCAATAGCTGAGAGAGGCAAAGTAGGGAGCTGGAGGAAGGTGACTTGAACAGCAAGGACTTTGCCTTTTAACGTTCTTTTTAAAAGAATAGAGCTCAGACTGAACTAATCCCCCACATGAATATATATGCCTCAGGAAATAATTTTTATTAATAGCTGAATATTTTTACTTTCATCCACGTGCACCTAAATATTGGGTTTACGATATTTAGTTGCATGCATATATCACTGTGTCAAAGAAAAGGAGGAAATCTAGCCTTAATAAAAAATGATTTATTAACTTCTCCACATGCTATAAATTTAATATGCTATGGGTTCTTGCTCTCATTGCAGATTTCTTTTAGAAGTATAGTTCTGAATATGAGCTCATAATATTTCTGAATAATGTATTGGTACATACTAACAAAATAAAACATCTCTGATGCACATAATCCACAGACACACGACTGAGGGGACTGCATGTCAGTTAGCTGTGCTATTTATTTTGTATCCCTTTTACTTTCAACCAGTTCATCACTTTCCTCAGGAGAAATAGCCGAAGCTGGTTGATATTGCTCCATAACATTAAGCATCGATGTATTCATTTTCTGAACATAAAATAACACAACAACGATTTTTTGTCATTCTCCTTCTAAATCATACTCCCTGTTCTTAGTAGCTTTATTTATTTATTTATTTTTGGTTAGGATGCAAACAAATTTTAGTTTTTTTGGTTCATAATCATGATGATAACAACAAAGCGTGATCCCTATATAAATATAATTTTCTTCTCCATAATTGCACATAAAATTCATCCTACTTGGGAACCGCAGAGAGTAAAAGAATCACTATAAATGCTAGCCTCAGGGAATCTACGCTTCCTACAAGATTTAAGGTAGAAATATTCAGAGACCATGTTACTCAAACAAGATCCTACCATTTTTGTTGTTAGCTTCTTTCCTTTCCTTTTTTGCAGAATATTACCTAAAGGTAGCTCTAAGCACTAGGGATTGAGGTTTCTATTTAGTCTACAAGAGAACTAACAGGTTTTTTTCTACATGTAGGTATCAACTTGGGATTTCAGTTAGCTAAGCAGCTTTGGACCTATAATAAAACATTTAAGGGACCAGGAAAAATGTAGGCAGCAAAAAACCTGCATATTGTAGCCTTTACTACTTATTTACTTACTTATTTGTTTACAAAATAGACTTTATTTTTTTAGCTTGATTTATAAAAAATTGAAAGGGTAGTACAGAGAATTCCCTTATGTCCCTACCCATGCCCCTCTTTTACATGAATGTAATAAAAACTATGCATTTTTATATTTCTCTTTTCCTATATGTGCCTCCTTGTGCCTATTCCTATTATGCCCCAGTAATTATTGTAGACAGAGAAATAGATTTTGTTGTTGTTTAGTCACTCAGTGATGTCTGAGTCCTTTGTGACCCCGTGGACTGTAGCCCCCCAGGCTCCTCTGACCATGGAATTCTCCAGGCAACATTACTGGAGTGGGTTGCCACTTCCTTCTTCAAGAGATCTTCCCAACCCAGGGATCGAATCCAATTCTCCTGCTTGGCAGGTGAATTCTTTATCACTGAGCCACCAGAGAAGCACAGAAATAGATACTTAATATTATAAATTGGGGCATAGAACTCTATAGTATTGCCCAAGTAATACCACCTCAACTTGGCTTAAGAGGTCAAGAAAACTTGGAGTGACATAATCCAAGGAAAGGTGAAAGCTGACCAACGTCTTGTGAAGTTTGACCCTCTGGGGAGGACTACCAGTCAGGTAAAGGTGGTATCTCTGCCATAAAACCAACACTAAATCTAGAACTTCTTTTAGGGATCAAGGATAGCAGGGCATGGGGGGAAGAGTCAAATGTTTAAACCTCTGATCTTTGAAGTAAAATGTTAGGCTAAATAATCTTAAACTTCTTCTCAAGTCATAGTAATGTACAAGGCAGAGGTTTAAAAAATAAATGCGCTTTTCAGTATATTAAAGAAAAGAACTCTTATCAATCTGGATCCCTTGTCTTGTGCATTATCAGGACAAATTCTGCAAGCACAGAATTTGTTTTCAGCCATGTTTATTCCAAGACGATAGCAAATGGGAGATATTTGAAATATCTTTGAAGGTTTTTCAAAAAGTGTCATGGCTGATATGCAGAAGACATAAATTTAAACTTTTTTTGTTACCTTTTCTTCCACCTTAGTAAAGATAGTAGCTCTGAGTAATATTAGCCTGAAGGCATTCTGTTTCTCCCTCCCTATTTCTCTATCTTCTTTTCCTATTAGGCTAGTAAACAAATTCTGAAACTTTGTTTCTTGTCTCCCAAGACTCTGACTATGCAACAGGGAGCACTAGGAAAAGACTTAGCAGACTAACTTAAAGTTACCCTGAGGATATTTGTCCACTTTTCTTTTCTTTTGTCCTTAGATTGGTTTTAGGAATCTGTAGTCTACACTTACACAATATAGTTAGGGGCAGCAGAGGTACTGCGTGTATGATTTGTTCTTGTACCTATTGCCCAATTCCATCTGTTTTTTAATATATTCTCTTGATAAAATTTTATCCGTTCTTTCCAGTCAGGCTTTTTGCCTGATTTGATAGAGAGTCCCTCCGGCTCATGTTGCAATTGAAATGTATGATATCTTATTGTTTGCCTGTATACCCAGCTGTCCAGGCACTGAGTTTACTTTTATAAATGAAATATTAAAAACAAACATGAAGCTAAAGAGATGCAGTTGCAAGGGACGGGAGCAACATTACTATATCAGGAATGGTCAACATGAGACTGCGAGCGTCCATATCTCAGGTGGCAGATCCGTGGACTTCTCTGAGCACATCATCTCTAGTAACATTTTTCTCTTTGCATGAACGTTTCACATGCTCTAGGCACAAAACCATCAGTGTCATAAAGTAGCAGAGCAGTGTTGAATAGTTGAAAAAATGTAGACTGGGCTAGATCTGGATTCAATTCAGGCTCTGCCATTTATAGGGCTTCCCAGATGGCTCAGTGGTAAGGCATCCTCCTGCCAATACAGGAGACGCAAGAGACGCGGGTTTGATCCTGGGGTCGGGAAGATCCCCTGGAGAAGGAAATGGCAACCCACTCCAGTATTCTTGTTTGGAAAATCCCATGGACAGAGGAGCCTGGAGGGCTACAGTCCACGGGGTTACAAAAGAGTCGGACACAACTTAGCAACTAATCAGCAAGAACAATTGCCATTTATAAGCTTCTTGACTTTGGTAAGTCATATAAACTATGAACTTAACTTTTCTTGCCTGAATTTTAATGCTCCCATCATGGAAAGCTTGTAAAGATGAAACCAAACAACCCACTGCAGAGACTACAGAAGTAGGCAATATCACAGGCCCTCAGGCTACAGTAGTGAATAAGGAACATGCTGTTCCCACACTCATGGGTTTTGCAGTCCTATGAGGAGGCACAGCTTATATATGAGCAATTAGAATAGACTTGACAGATAGGTGGGGACATATAGGAGGGACAAGTAAACCAGACCTGAATCATTTTGAAGATTTGCTGAGTAAAGACAGTGACATCTAAGCTGTTAGTTGAAAGCTGGGTACGGAATACCTAGGTATGTATAAAGAACCTGGTGCTTGCCTGGTGCTTTATAGGAGATGAGTGAATTGCATTTCTGTTCCCCATGCTGCCTTTTTCTGTGTCCCCTGAACCCCTCCAAACAGATCCTGCATAATGAGTTTCATATATTGATTTAAAAAATATTTACTAAGCACCTGGCAAATGCCAGACAATGCTAGTGACTAAAGGCATGTCCATGAAAAAGGGAGAGACTATGCCCTTCAGCAGTTTACTGTCTGATGGAGTCAGTTCAATACAATACAAACCCAAGAGACCATCACATGCATTCTGGAATGAGTAAATAAGATTCGTCTATTGAGCTCTTTAGAAAGAATCTGAAGGACCCAAATTTAGAGAGCCACTTCCAGAACCTTCAGAACTGGAACATTTGACATAATATGCCAACAGCCAAAGTTTTGATTCTGTGCCTTTAGATTATTTCTTTTAATCAGAACAAGCACACACAAAAAAGTCAGAAGACTTAAAAATGGCAGTGCCCTAGACTTCCTTGCTGTCTTAGAAAACATGAGTAAAATTCAGCTATTGCTTAGAACCAGACCCATGGCAGGGAGAGAGACTGTAAAATAACAAAACCTGGGGCTGGGGGTGGAGTGATTTTTTATTTTTTTAATTAAAAAGTCTGTCCTTCCCTTTATACAAAACAGTCATAAAGTGAAGGACCCTGCTCTGTCTTTTGGAGGACTACCGATTCTGATTTCCTAAGCATATGAATTTGCAGCAATTCACTGCAGAAGCTAATTCTTATTTTTTGGAATTAATTGAGCTGAAAGCTGGACTCCTGACAGCCCATCCCTTCCGTGGCCAGCACAGAAGCTGAGGACAGACGGCCATTTCAACTTTACTATCCTGACATCCTGCATAATCAATGCATGTCAGTCACAAAGACCGGCTGCCTGTGCTCAGGCCCATTCGCAAGTTGGCTGAGCGCCCACTCAACAAATTGGGATGCCAGCTCGACTAGG
Organism: Giraffa tippelskirchi; assembly: GCF_054371585.1. Lineage (NCBI taxonomy): Eukaryota > Metazoa > Chordata > Mammalia > Artiodactyla > Giraffidae > Giraffa > Giraffa tippelskirchi. The sequence continues at coordinate 31,329,017 of NC_137286.1, read as the reverse complement.
GCACCCAAGTGTCAACAAAAGATCACTTCAAACCAGAAGCCTGCTTCGTTTTGCAAGACCCATCATTTTGTTAGGCAAAAAAAAAAAAGGAAAAGGTTTAAGGTGGTTAATCCCATATTGCTGACAAGTAGCTATTTACATCCCATCATACCTTTGGCCTCAAGGGACATTTTATTTAATGACTTAATGCAATCTTCTCTATCCTTTAAATTTGACTTTCAATTGCTGCATTTCAAATGAGGCAAAGAGGAGACAGTATGTCAATCTGAGAGTCACTGGAAATGTCCATTTTCTTCATTCCCATTACATGCATCAGAGATGGAAAGAGTAAGCAAAGCTTTATCATGTGCATAATGTCTCTAGACACCAATTAGAACGGTGAATAGTGCACCTAACAAAATGCAAATACATGCTTTAATATTCAATTAATTCAGCAAATATTGGTTAAGCGCCAGGCACCCAGTAGGGATTGGTTTCACTGCCTGGAGTCTCTTCTCTTTCAGTGGAGCCTGCGCATTTGCTGTCATATTAATCAGTCTCACTAAAGCATAGTTCTCACCTTATGAATTCCATGCTCAAAATGCTCTTAAGGTTTGCCACTGCCCACTGAATACTTTCAGACATTTACACGAAATTGAAGACCTTTAGCCTTGTCTGGCTAAAATCAATGTTTTTATTGTCATAAATTCTTATAGAAGCATATAAAGGCAAAATTCATAGAACCGAAATGTACTCCATCTATGTCTTGGATCTCATTGCATCTATAAATTTCTCTGTTTCCTTCCTCTATTTCCACCTTCTCTCATTGTTGAAATTCTCCTCATCTAGGTAAGAACCAAGTGCCTCCTCAGATTCAACTAACTTTTTTTTTCAAGTTCTGTGTGACAGCACAGTCCAGATGCTATTACAAAAATTACCTCATTTAATTCTCCATTCAAACTCAAAATGAAGATATTATTATCCCCAATTTTCATATGTGAAACTAAATTGAGAGTAGCTAAGCACTGGCAAGGCATCCGTTTGGACATTAGCAATCCAAAACCTGGACGCAGGCTCTCCACATTCCCTGACCTTCCACTCTTATGTTTCCATCTTCCTCTTGGGACTCTCCCTGTCTCCCCCTCCTCACCCATAACATGGCCTTCCTCTGTACGTTTAGCACTTAATCCATGCTTGAGATTTTAACTGCTTTAGAGTGCACATTATTTAAAAAGTGAAAGTGTTAGTCACTCAGTTGTGTCTGACTCTTTGCAAGCCCTTGGCTATAGCCCACCAGGTTCCTCTGTCCATGGGATGCTCCAGGCAAGAATACTGGAGTGGGTTGCCATTTCCTTTCCCAGCTCAGTAATTTTAATGGAAACTGTGGATGATAATAATGTAGGAAAAGAGAAGGAGAGGGCAGAGAGGGGAAGTTACACTTTCTGCTCCCCATAAATGTGTCAGAACTGTATGGACGCCCTCCAAGCTGTCACCTTGGATCATTACAACAAACCTCCAGCACAGGTGTTCTCATCTCCAAAAAACAGAGGGGGAAACTGGGGCTCAAACACTTAAGTGACTTTCCCAAGACTGCAACCAGATAGTTCTTAGGTAAGAATTCAAATCTACTCATTTAACAAAAAATTTGAGTGCCCATTATGTGCTAGACACTCTTCTAGTTTCCTGAATTCACATTGAACAAAATAAAAATTCCAGCCCATAAAGAGCTTGGATTCTAGAGAATGGACAGGTGCTAAACACTAAGCTTAACTAAAAAGGGAATATACAGTATTTTAGAAGATGGGATGGGGAATGAAAATTGAGCAGAGTAGGGGAAACTACCAGCGATGGAGATTGGGCTGCAATTCTGAACAGCATGGTTAGTGTAGCTTCACTGAGAACATGAAATTTGAGAAAATATATGCAGTACTAGGTGGATAAAGTGAAAGGCATTCCAGGCAGAAGGAACTACAAAGTTCCAAGGAGGCAACAATTGTATCTGAAGGCAAGATGGATAAAAATGACGCCACCTAACAATTTTTTGATTTGTGACAACAAAATATGTTTCTTTCTCATCTGAAAAAAAAAAAAAAACTAAAAGCAAAACAAGCAAACAAAAAGCGCTTCCTGAAATGATAGGCAGTATTTGAGAGCTATGTGTGAGGGACCATTATAAATAATTCACATGTATTTACAATTATTGTTTACAAGAAACAATGAGGTAGATCCTATTATTATTCTCATCTTGGGGATGAGGAAAATGGAAAATGTGATAAGGAGTGGCTAAGTATGTTGCTGGTAGTCAGGCAGATTTTAAGAGCTGGCGTTCCATATGAACTTGGGCAGCCTGGCGTCAGAGCTCTGCTCCGAACTCCAGAGGAATTCATTAATTTTTGCTGCTATACGTAATGTATTGTTCTCTTCTCTTGTTGATAGGCATTTTGAATGTTTCCAGCTTTGTTATTTTTATAAATAAGCCCGTTATGACATTGTAAACCTGTATGGCATTATATGTGAGACTTTCTCTATGCAATGTACTTCAGGTAGAATTGTATACAAAGATACTGTGTAGGGCCTTTTCTCATGCAACATAAGGAGACACCCACATTTTCAAGTCTTCTCTCCCTCTTTCCCAGAATTATTTACTATGGCTTGGATTTTGTTCATTTGTTTACTTGTGAATTTTTATTTAATATTTTATATTTTTAAGTTATTTGTGATCATTGCCTTTTGTGTTTTATCACTGTTACAAAAGTATTTAATTTTATTTTGAAGAGAATTTATTGCTCACTGCCTTTTTTTAACCATAATGTATAATTAAAATAGAATGAAAGTTTGAAAAAACTGAATGAAATAATAAAAGTGGCTCACACATAGTTTAAAATATTATAGCTAATTTGTACAATTAGGTATTTTGTACCACTAGAATAATATTTTCAAACATTTTACAAAATAAGAAATATCTCTGGTAGAGCATGAAATAAATTCAGAATATTATGTTCCATAATCTTAGTATATAAATTATGTATATATTATTTATAACAATTATAAGTAATATGTATTAGACATTATATAATTATACATTTATATTATGCCAAAGCCTTTGACTATGTGGATCACAATAAACTGTGGAAAATTCTTCAAGAGATGGGAATACCAGACCACCCGACCTGCCTCTTGAGAAACCTGTATGCAGGTCAGGAAGCAACAGTTAGAACTGCACATGGAACAACAGACTCGTTCCAAATAGGAAAAGGAGTACGTCAAGGCTGTATATTGTCACCCTGCTTATTTAACTTATATGCAGAGTACATCATGAGAAATGCTGGGCTGGAGGAAGCACAAGCTGGAACCAAGATTGCAGGGAGAAATACCAATAACCTCAGATATGCAGATGATACCACCCTTATGGCAGAAAGTGAAGAGGAACTAAAAAGCCTTTTGATGAAAGTGAAAGAGGAGAGTGAAAAAGTTGGCTTAAAGCTCAACGTTCAGAATACTAAGATCATGGCATCTGGTCCCATCACTTCATGGGAAATAGATGGGGAAACAGTGGAAACAGTGTCAGACTTTATTTTTTTGGGCTCCAAAATCACTGCTGATGGTGCCTGCAGCCATGAAATTAAAAGACGCTTACTCCTTGGAAGGAAGGTTATGGCCAACCTAGATAGCATATTAAAAAGCAGAGACATTACTTTGCCAACAAAGGTCAGTCTAGTCAAGGCTATGGTTTTTCCAGTAGTCATGTATGGATGTGAGATTTGGACTATAAAGAAAGATGAGCACCGAAGAACTGATGCTTTTGAACTGTGGTGTTGGAGAAGACTCTTGAGATTCCCTTGGATTGCAAGGAGATCCAACCAGTCCATCCTAAAGGAGATCAATCCTGGGTGTTCATTGGAAGGACTGATGATGTTGAAGCTGAAACTCCAATACTTTGGCCACCTCATTCAAAGAGTTGACTCATTGGAAAAGACCCTGATGCTGGGAAGGATTGGGGGCAGGAGGAGAAGGGGACAACAGAGGATGAGATGGCTGGATGGCATCACTGACTCGATGGACATGAGTTTGGGTAAACTCTGGGAGTTGGTGATGGACAGGGAGGCCTGGCGTGCTGCAGTTCACAGGGTCGCAAAGAGTCAGACACAACTGAGCGACTGAACTGAACTGAAATGATCTGATATTATATTATAATTTATGTAATGATTAATATTTAAAAACATAGTTACTTATACATATATTTCATGTATATAAATGTTTATAACTAGTTTTAGATTTGAATTTTATAAGTTTATCTGTGTCTTCATATAAATATTTCTCTACTTACCTTATTTATCCATCTATATACACATAAATTTCAAGGAGTTGTAGATTAATTGTAGAAAGAGCCTCAGTGTTCCACTTTTTCCTTTGCAATGTGTCTTTGCAGCATCTACCACCAAGAATTAAAGGTTATTTCCTTACCCTTTGATATCCAGTAGAATTCAACTGAGTTGAATTCTATCTGCTTAGGCCTCAAGGGTCCTTAAACATTTCTCCCTTCCCTCTCAGAATGCTACTTCTGCCAGGAGGAATAATAAACCTGGGTTAGCCTCCTGGAAGATAGGAGACTGTGGAACAGAGACAAGTTATTCATGCTGAGGCCATCCTAGGCCAGCCAGACACTGGGAAGCTCCCAGCTGCCCCCAGCCTCCCCATCAGCTAATGATAGATTCAAAAAGGAGCCCAGCTGAAATCAGCCATCCCCAGTCCAAATCAGAAGTGCTACCCAGCTGACTTGTAAACCCAGGAGCATTAATAAATGACTCCTTTTTAAGTTATCGAGTTTTTGAGATTTTTGTTGTTCTTCTTCGGTTGCTAAGTCATGTCCAACTCTTTGCAACCCTATGGACTACAGCACACAAGGCTCTTCTGTTTTCCACTATCTGCCCGAGTTCACTCAAATTCATGTCCATTGAATCAGTGATACTATGTAATCATCTCCCCCTCTGCTCCACCCACCACTTTTCCTTTGCCTTCAGTCTTTCCCAGCATCAGGGTCTCTTCCAGTGAGTTGGCTCTTTGCATCAGGTGGCCAAAGTATTGGCACTTCAGCTCTAGCATCAGTCCTTCCAATAAATATACAGGGTTGATTTCCTTTAGGATTGACTGGTTTGATCTCCTTGCTCTCCAAGGGACTCTCAAGAATCTTTTCCAACACCACAATTAGAAAGCATCAATTCTACAGCGAGATTTTTAGCAAGAGGTAATAATACAGGAATTCCTTTGAATGTAGGAATTAGAGTGATTTTTGTGTCATATATGTTCTTTTTCACTTGTTTACATTTTTATCAGTGAGCATTTATTATATTTTTGAGGAAAGTTTAACATAATTCTGCAAAGATACATCTTGGATAAACTATCTCTGTTCCTTCTGGATCTCAAACAATGATACAAAGGTATCAGCTAGAGCCAGCAAGAAGCTCAAAATCAGCATATGAATAAAGAGGATATATCTGAGAATGTAGAATGGAGAACAGTGGTATTTGGCTTTGACCCCAGATCAAAGTGTTGACAGTGATAGTCTATGTTACTTCATCACTCTGACTAGGAACTTTTGCAAAAAACTGTGTAAACTCATATTCTTACAGACCTGGGAATGCCCTTGAGTCCAGAGGAGGTCAGAAACATCACTTTGCATCACCTTTCCAGCATTATAGAGTCCTTTCCAGATGCCCAGCCACCCTCTTTGATTCTCTTCTTGTTGTGGACTGAATGTTTGTGCTCCACCAAAAAAATTAAATATTGAAACCCTAATTCTGGAATGGGTGAATTTAACTCAAATGACCATTATATCTACTACTGTGGGCAGGAATCCCTTAGAAGAAATGGAGTAGCCATCATGGTCAACAAAAGAGTCTGAAATGCAGTACTTGGATGCAATCTAAAAAACGAAAGAATGATCTCTGTTCGTTTCTAAGGCAAACCATTCAATAGCATGGTAATCCAAGTCTATGCCCCGACCAGTAATGCTAAAGAAGCTGAACTTGAACGGTTCTATGAAGACCTACAAGACCTTTAAGAACTAACACCCAAAAAAGATGTCCTTTTCATTATAGGGGACTGGAATGCAAAAGTAGGAAGTCAGGAAACACCTGGCGTAACAGGCAAATTTGGCCTTGGAGTACAGAATGAAGCAAGGCAAAGGCTAATAGAGTTCTGCCAAGAGAACACACTGGTCATAGCAAACACCCTCTTTCAGCAACACAAGAGAAGACTCTACACATGGACATCACCAGATGGTCAACACTGAAATCAGACTGATTATATTCTTTGCAGCCAAAGATGGAGAAGCTCTATACAGTCAGCAAAAACAAGACTGGGAGCGGACTGTGGCTCAGATCATGAACTCCTTATTGCCAAATTCAGGCTTAAATTGAAGAAAGTAGGGAAAACCACTAGACCATCCAGGTATGACCTAAATCAAATCCTTTATGATTATACAGTGGAAGTGAAAAATAGATTAAGGGACTAGATCTGATAGACAGAGTGCCTGATGAACTATGGATGGAGGTTCCTGACATTGTACAGGAGATGGGGATCAAGACTATCCCCATGAAAAAGAAATGCAAAAAAGCAAAATGGCTGTCTGAGGAGGCCTTACAAATAGCTGGGAAAAGAAGAGAAGCGAAAAGCAAAGGAGAAAAGGGAAGATATTCCCATCTGAATGCAGAGTTCCAAAGAATAGCAAGGAGAGATAAGAAAGCCTTCCTCAGCGATCAATGCAAAGAAACAGAGGAAAACAATAGAATGGGAAAGACTAGAGATCTCTTCAAGAAAATTAGAGATACCAAGGGAACATTTCATGCAAAGATGGGCTCAATAAAGGACAGAAATGGCGAGAAGGAAATGGCAACCCACTCCAGTGTTCTTGCCTGGAGAATCCCAGGGACGGCGGACCCTGGTGGGCTGCCGTCTATGGGGTCGCACAGAGTCGGACACGACTGAAGCGACTTAGCAGCAGCAGCAGCATTTTAAAGTGTATACTGTATAAAAGCTGATAGCAAGCAACAAAATTTTTAAAAAATAAACTTATGAGTCTATCTCAAGCCCTTCAAAGAAAGAAGAAAAGCTATCATGGGCTATCAACTATTCAAGTTTCTATGCCTAAGACAAATAAAAACGTCAGACTGAAATGTCGTAGCTGGTGATGACAGACTGTACAGTATGCCTCTGAAGTCCAATTTTATCAGAGTGAAAATGCAGAAACTAGAATGTCTATTAGAGCAGTTTGCAGTCTCACTTCGCTGTCCACAGGCTCTCTGAAAGAAGGTGGTCTCATTTTCAGAGTCCTAACATCCGTTTGAGATTCCACAGGCTAGAAATCTTCCCAGACAGGGTGCCTCTGTCCCCTGCTGAAGGGTGTAGGTTTGCTGTTGTGTGAGCATCGGGAGAGACTGATTTCATGTGACTTAAAAAAATTTTTGGATCGACTAGATGAATTTTCAGGGAATTATGTTGGGCGAAAAAAAAGCCAGTCCCAAAAGGTTATATATTGTATGATCCTGTTTGTGTAACATTCTTGAAATGGCAAAATTACAAACCTTGAGGACTGAATAGTGATTGCCAAGGAGGAGGGGAATGGGGGAGGATGTTAAAAGGCCAGCAGGAGGGATCCAGTGGTGATGGGATGTTCTGTGTCAATGTCATCCCCTGGTTGGATGGCGACACTAGAATTTCACACGACGTTGCCATCTGGGGAAACTGGGGAGCTCTGTGTCGTTTCTTAGAACCCCATGTGAATCTACAGTTCTCTCAAAATAAAAAGTTTAATGAAAAACAACAACAACAAAAAAGGACAGAAATGGTAGGGACCTAACAGAAGCAGAAGATATTAAGAATAGGTGGCAAGAATACACAGAAGAACTGAACAAAAAAGATCTTCACGGATTAAAGATCTAAACGTAAGACCAGAAACTATAAAATTCCTAGAGGAAAACATAGGCAAAACACTCTCCGACATAAATCACAGCAGGATCCTCCATGACCCACCTCCCAGAATATTGGAAATAAAAGCAAAAATAAACAAATGGGACCTAATTAAAATTAAAAAAAAAAAAAAAAAAAGATCTTCACGACCCAGATAATCACAATAGTGTGATCATTCCCCTAGAGCCAGATATCCTGGAATGTGAATTCAAGTGGGCCTTACAAAGCATCACTATGAACAAAGCTAGTGGAGGTGATGGAATTTCAGTTGAGCTATTTCAAATCCTGAAAGATGATGCTGTGAAAGTGCTGCACTCCATATGCCAGCAAATCTGGAAAACTCAGCAGTGGCCACACGACCGGAAAAGGTCAGTTTTTATTCCAATCCCAAAGAAAGGCAATGCCAAAGAATGCTCCAACGACCACACAATTGCACTCATCTCACATGCTAGTAAGGTAATGCTCAAAATTCTCTAAGCCAGGCTTCAGCAATACGTGAACCGTGAACTTCCAGATGTTCAAGCTGGTTTTAGAAAAGGCAGAGGAACCAGAGATCAAATTGCCAATATCCACTGGATCATCAAAAAAGCAAGAGAGTTCCAGAAAAACATCTATTTCTGCCTTATTGACTATGCCAAAGCCTTTGACTGTGTGGATCACAATAAACTGTGGAAAATTCTGAAAGAGATGGGAATACCAGACCATTTGACCTATCTCTTGAGAAACCTGTATGCAGGTCAGGAAGCAACAGTTAGAACTGCACATGGAACAACAGACTCGTTCCAAATAGGAAAAGGAGTACGTCAAGGCTGTATATTGTCACCCTGCTTATTTAACTTATATGCAGAGTACATCATGAGAAATGCTGGGTTGGAAGAAACACAAGCTGGAATCAAGATTGCCGGGAGATATATCAATAACCTCAGGTATGCAGATGACACCACCCTTATGGCAGAAAGTGAAGAAGAACTAAAGAGCCTCTTGATGAAAGTGAAAGAGGAGAGTGAAAAAGTTGGCTTAAAGCTCAACGTTCAGAATACTAAGATCACGGCATCTTGTCCCATCACTTCAAGGGAAATAGATGGGGAAACAGTGGAAACAGTGTCAGACTTTATTTTTTTGGGCTCCAAAATCACTGCTGATAGTGATTGCAGCCATGAAATTAAAAGACGCTTACTCCTTGGAAGGAAGGTTATGACCACCCTAGATAGCATATTTAAAAGCAGAGACATTACTTTGCCAACAAAGGTCAGTCTAGTCAAGGCTATGGTTTTTCCAGTGGTCATGTATGGATGTGAGAGTTGGACGGTGAAGAAAGCTGAGCGCCGAATAATTGATGCTTTTGAACTGTGGTGTTGGAGAAGACTTTTGAGAACCCCTTGAACTGCAAGGGGCTCTTGCAGTTCCAGTCCATCCTAAAGGAGATCAGTCCTGGGTGTTCACTGGAAGGACTGATATTGAAGCTGAAACTCCAATACTTTGACCAACTCACGTGAAGAGTTGACTCATTAGAAAAGACCCTGATGCTGGGAAGGATTGGGAGCAGGAGGAGAAGGGGATGACAGAGGATGAGATGGTTGGATGGCATCACCAACTCGATGGACATGGGTTTGGTTAAACTCCAGGAGTTGGTGATGGACAGGGAGGCCTGGCCTGCTGCAATTCATGGGGTTGCAAAGAGTCAGACATGACTGAGCAACGGAACTGAACTGAACTGAATCCCCAGTAGGATGGTATTAGAAGGCTTGGCCTTTGTAAGGTGATTAGGTTATAAGGGTGGAGCTCCCGTGAATAGGATTTGTGCCCTTATTAGCCAAGACTGAGGCCACAATGAGAAAATGGTCATCTGCAACCCAGAAGAGGGTTCTTTTCAGAACCTAACCATGTTGGCACCTTGACACCAGATTTCCTGCCCCCAGAACTGTGAGAAATAAATGTCTGCTGTTTATAAGCCATCGAGACTATGGTGTTCTGTTATATCGGCCTGAACAAAGACAATTCTCAGTGTCTCAGCTTCAGCCTGCTGCTATACCATATGCTCAACACTCAGTTTCCCTTTTATGCTGGTGGTCCTTAATTTCAAGCCAGGAAATCTAATAGCCCTATTTCTTTTCATTATTTATAATAAAAGGAGTTTGCAGGGGAGAAGCTCCCACTTGCTACTATTGTTTCCTACTCTTAACATGCTTCTGAAGCAATATTATTGAAGGACCCCCAACACACTTGGAGAGAGGGTAAGGTGGAGAAAGAGGAGTAAAAGGGATGAGAAAAAATGATCACCACTCTTGTAGGGACGATGTTTACATGGTCAGGAGAACAGAGCACTACATCCTGCTATGCTTGTAAAAGAAAGACCTGTGACATGGTCTTTCCTGCTTATGAATGAGTCTTACACATTTTTATTTGTTTCTCCTTTTTGTGCCTGCAGGCAACATTATGAAAATGGACAAACCCTCTTCGAGTGAGTCATTGTTTATATTATTGATGTCTAAAAGCTGGTCTCATTTCAGAGTAGAGAGAATCCATATCCACAGGATGCACACACCAATTTTGGTTTTTCCACTTGTTTTTTATGTCTTTTACCATTTCCCACTCTGTAATGCAGTTTTGATAGTAGGAGTAGAGTGTAACTACTTTCCATTATATGAAGGGCTATTCCAAAGTCACTGGGTACACCTCTGATCTTATAAGCAGAAAGAGAGAAGCAGAAAACATTTTGGGCAGAAAGAAAATAGATATCTGGATAGGTTTCTTCTACTATGACAAGCAACCTTTAGCAATGACTTTAGGATGCACAAGAAAACTTGAGATTTCTGGTTCGAGCTTGCAACATGGGAGGATCCTGAACAAACCTTCTCCCACAGATACACCAAATCTGTAGCTGCACACAGAACAATTTCCTCTGAAATAAACCCCTAAGCTAGCTGAGCAACTCCTGCATATAACATAGATAAGAAAAAACCCACATTGAAATGAGTAGGAGAGGGTGAAACACAATCTTGCTATACATCCATCCCCCTGCATAGCAACCCACAGTAGGGATGGAACTCAAAACCCCTGAGGAGTAAGCGATTTGAACCCTAAATCTGGCACCTCAGCTTTTAAGACTTGCACCTTAGAGATGAGCCCTCAAAGCATCTAGCTTGGAAAGCCAATGTGTCTTGCAATCACAAGACCCAAAAGGTTGCAGTGAACTGAGAAATGGTTCTTATAGGGCTCACTGAAACTCACCTGGCTACACCTCAGGGCCCAGCACAGAGGCAGCCAACTGAAAAGCACCATCTTTCTGTGAAAAAGACCTATTTGCTTTTCTTAAAGCCCCAGCCTGAGGGGCAGGCATCTAATTTAACATACATAAGGAGCTTATTGAGATACTCTCGAAAGACTAAGCCTGGCAGTTTCCATCTTCGAACTCTCCCTCTGCCTCACTCCATGTCACAGGTATCTCTGGAAAGGAGCTTGTGCACTGTGCACGTCTGGTGCCCTGGTTTTCTTAGCTGTGCCCAGGGACACACCTGACCTCATGACTGCTCCCATTGCACATGTGAACTCTAAATAGGCAGGAGACAAAAAAGAGTTGTGCCAAAAAGAAAAGAAGAGAAAAAAAAAAAGTACTCTGAAAAATGAAGCATCTGGAAATGACTGCATTAGGATAGAAGATGACATGCATTAAGAGCTGGATAGCTACAAAGAAGGAACTCATCAGTGGTGATGACTTCACCTCTTTCAGGGCTATATGATAGGAAGAGAGAGTCCAAAGAACTTCTGTGTTCTCTAAACCAGTGTAAGACAAGACAGACAATATCAGATGCAATTCCATTGGCAAAATGAAGAGCTGAGTGAGGTACCTGTGAGTTCATCATAATATTCCCTCTATGCTTCTGTTTTTGAAGTTTCACAATGAATAAATGAAAAATAAATAAATTCTAGATCAGTGGTAGCTAAAAACAACAAAGAAAAACTGTCAATTTCAAAATGTTCTCAATGGGGCCTCAGACTGGCAGGTGCATTCCTCAAATCCCCAGTGAAGTTGTCATTTATACTCAGGACAATATACATTGAAAATCTAAAAGCAGACCCCATTTTAAGACCACTTTGAATAGGCCCACTACTGTGATAGAGCAATGTTGCCTCTTCTTTTCTATATAACCAGAGTCTTGATATGTACCCAGTTGTAAACCGGCCTTATAGAAACCTTTCTCATCATCTGAACTTGAAATATTCAGTTGCAGTAAGAATGTCAAGAATAACTGAAACTGTGTGTCTCAGCATCTTGACTCACACAAGATGCCCAGAAGTGGCCCTAAAGGGGAAAGTGGTAGGAGTTAAAATCATAGAATGAACATTTGTTTTCAAGGAACCTGCAGTTTCTTTTATACATTTTAGGATATCTTCTGAAAAATATATTCATATTTTTCCCATAAAGAAATATTCTGAATACTACTGGTTTGCAGATGCATTATCTATGGAATTAATCTTTCCACCTCTTAGAAACCCATAGTGAACAACCTGCTTCCTCATTTTAATTTGTGATCTTTCCTGTGGCTATATACATATATACAGAATTTAACTTACTCATGTTCAGTTATATGGAGTGATACAGAAAGAATTGCTACACAACCAGGTATAATTTTGCATCCACTAAGTCAATGGGTGAGACATTTCTGATTGCAGGCAAATTCATTATTATCCCCGACACTGTGTATCATCTAAATGAGACTCTTCCCTTTGCTTTAAACTCAAAAAAAAAAAGAAAAGAAAGAAAGAAAGAAAGAAAGAAAAAGGAGCTAGCAAGACCAAAGCAAATATTAATTTTCTTTTGTTTCAAGTCTTTTTCAGGTGTGTATTGATTGGAAACCAACTCAGCAATTTAATTAGAAATACAAGCTTTTCTCTTCCCCTTAGGTTCAGATCAAATTTACCATTTTTTTCCCTTAGATTTTCTTATGCTGAAGCTATAAACATCAGAGAAGGCCTGAGCTCCTAGGTCTTCTTTAATTTGTTCTGGAGTAATTATGATCTAAAGATCAGAGATAATAACCAGCTACTGTGTGCTGCATCAACTTGCCCTGGGGGTAGTTGACTCCATGATTGATGAGAATGTTCAGGGTACATAAATCTGAAAGCCTACAGACACCACAACCATCACCATCCAATTGCCCAGTCATTTACCAGTATTTTTTTTAGGAAATCCACCTGGGAAATGCAGAATGGAACACATGGGACGGTTTCTATTCATCAGTCCCAATAAATTATCTTTGTTTCATTGAAAACACAATTCCATTTTACTTAGAACTCAATTAACATAAAAGAAAAAAGTTGGTGAAATAAACCCAAACAGACATTGAATTTCAAAGCAAAACTTTTTCAAGTCTGGTTTGGGGGTACCCTCACTAAAGCAGAGCAAACACTGCATGTTTATGTCCAAAGGTGAAATACGCTTCGCATCACGGCCTAGGTGGTCAGAAGTGGTAGAGCAGTGAACATATTTGTCTGATGAGACAAAACGACAAGAGGAGGGAAGGGCTCTTGGACTCTTGCTGTTCGGAGCCTGTGAAAGCCCTGGAAACACAGTGATACCACAGGCTACAGACCGTCACATCCCCCAATCACCAGGGCGAGATAAGAAAAAAGCACACAGACTATCCAGAGTGCTCAGGCCAAGGGATCAGAAAAAGGGAAGCTGGTTCCAAGTACAAATTGTACTCATTTATTTAATCCAGCAAAGCCAATCAGACTGCATTGTGTAGTAAAAGTCTGTATTACTTCCAGGTGCACATGTGGTCCTTCGCATCGAGTCAAGGTGATGTTACACCACTAAGGATTCCAGTTTGGTGATCTCGTCTAACTTGTAGTGAATAGTAACTGCTTAAGACTGCAAAGTCAGTGAGCGCAAAGAAGGCTAGGGCTTTGGCTTCCTAAATATGAATTCTGTTGCTTCACTGTTAAGAGAGCAGATTCTGAGACCACATTTCCTGGCCCTGAATCATAATGCCAACACATCTTAGACTTGAGCAATTTACCCAAGTTCTCCGGGCTCAGCTTCCTCATCTGTGCAATGGGAATATACTATAAATGTATAGTATTTTTACATTTATAAATGTAGTTCTGCTGTGTGAGTTAAGTGAACTATTACATCAAAGCGCTTAGAAGAGTGCTTGGCTCACAGTGAGACAATAGACATCAGTTACTATGATTGGGGGAGAAGGCAATGGCACCCCACTCCAGTACTCTTGCCTGGAGAATCCCATGGATGGAGGAGCCTGGTGGGCTGCAGTCCATGGGGTCGCTAAGAGTCGGACACGACTGAGCGACTTCACTTTCAATTTTCCCTTTCATGCACTGGAGAAGGAAATGGCAACCCACTCCAGTATTCTTGCCTGGAGAATCCCAGGGACGGCAGAGCCTGGTGGGCTGCCGTCAATGGGGTCGCACAGAGTCGGACACGACTGAAGCGACGCAGCAGCAGCAGCAGCAGCAGCAGCAGCAGCAGCACTATGATTGGGAGGCTTCAAAGATGGCTCGGTGGTAAAGAATCCATCCGCCAATGCAGGAGATGTAGGGAACACAGGTTTGATCCCTGGTGGGGAAGATCCCCTGGAGGAAAAAGTGGCAACCCACTCCAGTATTCTTGCCTGGGAAATCCCATGGACAGAGGAGCCTGGCAGGCTACAGTGCATGGGGTCACAAAGAGTTGGACATGACTGAGGGACTACACACCCATACACACACTGTGATTGGAAATCCTGCTTATTCCTTTTCTCCAGCTTCTGCCTCTCAGATATCAAATAAGGGAGGTAAAATGAAAAAGAGCTTCCTTCCCCAGCATAGATGAATTGCACAAACTCTGGAGCATGTGAGCAGCTATCAAGGTTCTCCAGGATTAGATGTGGGGAAAGGAACCTGAGAAACAACAGACACTTGAAAAAGCACAAGGAAAGCCTCGGGGAGCAGAGAGGCCCGGAGGCAGAGAGAAAGAGACATCCTGAATGCCAGCAGAAATTAGAAAAGAACCTAAGGAGAGAAGCAACTCCCTAAGCAGGAACAATATAGAAGGAAATCTGAACCTTCCAAGGTAGCTTTTTTTGTTGTTGTTTGTTTATTTCAGGACAATTATTTTTCTTGTGACATGGGGGTGAAACAAAATACTGTCTTTTGTTTTTTCTTACCCTTGTTGAGTTTTGAGAATTTAGCTTCCCCAATTATATTTCTCAAAAAAAAAAATCCCCAAATCTGAAAAATGTTTGCAATTGGCACTTGGACAAGACTATAGAAGGAATAGTGCAGGAGACTGTAAAGCTGGAATTCCTCTCTTACTAAGCCATCACTTATAAAATAAATAGAAATTGGACTTGGGTTGTTCTCCTTTTACAAGTTATTTACTGGAAAGCATTAGGGCTGGGATTATTTTCAGCAACTAGCTCTTTGCCAGGTCAGACAATATTCAAAAGAGCCTATAACCATTTGGTTTTTTTTTTCTGTGTTGAAAATAGTCAACCACATTCACATTCTTCTAAATAATTACAAAAAAAAAAAAAAATTCCCAGAACATCTGGAATTCTGGGAAACATGTAAAGTGAGCTATAAATCTGGAAAACTTTCTCAAACCGAATTATACCTTACCACTTCTGTCACTACCATTAAGTCACACACAGTATTTCTTTACTTGGCTTCAATTGACCTAGTGATTTACCTGGTACCAATGGACTGTTCTCTATGGTTCATTATAGCTTCCTTACAGTGAAATTAATACTAACTCCAAACTTGGCAGTAACTGGAAATGGTACATTATCTTTTTTCCACCATGCCCTCAATACACTTGAAAATCCCACACACTGAAGAGAATTATGTAAGAGGATCAGGAGTGTAGCTTCACAAAGTACACATTCAATTGTCTGAATTATGCCCTATTCTCTCTCTCTCCTAATGTTCTATAAATACAACATCCCTATGAAACTGATTTCCTTTAAAAATGCAATTAAAAAGACTCATGTAAGAAATGTTTTGTATCTGTGTAGTTATATAAAACATTTTTTCTCAGCCTCCTGCTTTTTATCATCATAAAAATTATTTAATCAAAATAAAAATTTTGATTAAAATTGTGGGTTCAATCTCTGGATTGGGAAGATCCCCTGGAGGAAGGAATGGCAACCCACTCCAGTATTCTTGCCTGGAGAATCCTGTGGACAGAGGAGTCTGGCAGGCTATGGTCCATAGGATCACTAAGTGTCGGACACAACCGAGGTGACTTAGCACAGCACACTCAGCATATCTCCACACTGTAAGCTAAAACACCACTACCCACTCACTGAATCTCCATTGAAAATAAGGATTACCCTTCCAGGGCAATGAGCTCTAAAGGGAAATATGCTGTGGGTCTTCTGGTAAAGATATTTATTTCTCACATAACAATAATTATGGCAGTAGTGGGGAGAGGGACAGTTTGGAGAGTGAAAAGCACTGCCCATTTCCTCACTTCCTCCATATAAGCTCAGTTACAATACCTGATGCTGCTGCAGCTGTATGGGCACGAGTGAAAAACCTACAGATGAAAAGCCATCATGCTGACGATGACAGAATAGTAAAATGATCCTTAATGGCATTTGTGACCAATACCAGTAAAAGTCTAACTCCAGATTTTTTGTTATGTCAAAAAAAATAAAAAACTGTTATTTGTTTTGAGCATTGATTTGTTATGTTTTGTTTTGTTTTGTTTTGATAATTTGTAATGTAAGGAGTCGTATTCTTAGAGACTCTTTAAAAAGCTTGCCTACGAGGGTAAGTAGGACAGTGGCTAAGTTAAAAGGAACTGAAATTTGTGGGTTTGGTATGTTTTGCTTTCTTGTTTGAAAAGTTGGGTATTTGTTTTGATTTTTTTTTTTAAGAAAGGAAACATCTATGCTAATTTGTAAACTGTGATGGAAGGAATCAATGGAGAGAGAGAAATTGGATCTATAGGAAAGCAAGATAATGAGTGATGAAGAAAGGTCTCAGATAAGATGAAGTGATGGGTGCTACAAGTGAAGAGATTAGCCTCAAATAGATGGAGAAAAACTGCCTTCCTCTGGGGTCAGAGACAAATTTGGAAAGAGAGTTGGAAGGAAAGGACAGAGGGAGGTTGAGAGAAGTGTTGTCTGATTACCCTGTACCCTTGCCCCTGGGCAAGCCAACCTTGCCATTCAGACCTGCTCAGCTAGCCTAGAAAGTCTTCTCCACCCTGCCTGGAATCCAAATTAGCTCCAAAAAATGGAATCACAATTAGACTAGTGATGGATTAATTTCTCTCACCTCTCTCCTCCCCCAAGGCTACTATGCATTTTAGTACAGGATTTATTCAAAAGAATAAATCTACTGGTAGAACTGCAGGCAGGCACTGAGCAGAGAGATTTCAAGCGTCTTCAAACCAGCCCTGTTAATAGGCAGTGACCTACTTACCCTTCAGGTAACAAGGGTCCTGCCAAAAGGCTCAGCGTGTGCCTCTGTACTGTCCAGGAATTTAGAAAGGTGATATGAGATCCCTAAGCAAAAGATGCAGTGTCAGAACAAGTTTGACTTTCATTATCTGTCTCTCTGGGTTTCTCTCTGGCTGCAGTGATTTATTTAGTATTTTAAAATAAAATCTCAGTAAGACTATGTGAAAATTTAAAAAAAAAATTTAAAGGAAAAGAAAACCCCCTGCTTTTTCTCCACAATGAATATAGGAGCAAAAAGTCAGCTACTGTTGAACTTTGCTGCCCACCTCAATTGAGTCACTAAGTTTGCACACTACCTATCGACCTTGAGGTTTAGAAATGGCAAAGACTGACTTGATCAAAGATGGAACAAACTGTCTTATATTCTGACCTCCAGCAATCACTTTGCTTCTTTTTAGATTTTTAGCATCATAGTAAAATGGTCAAGTGTTTCACATAGCTAGCAAGTTCTCCATGGTAATTCTCAGGAGCAGATTTAGAAACAGTGGAAAGCTTTCAGCCTCCCCTCTCGGCTGACAAGAAATTTTGAGGGAATTGGAATCACTCCTGCCATCCATCCTCCTCTCCTTGGAATTGACTACGCAGGACTCTGCAGCCTCACATTCAACTGGGTTCAATGCAGAGCATTACAAGAGGGTTCACATGATCTTAGGAATTATTACTCATAGCTGGGCTGCTTCTAAGCCAATGCAAGGTGCATGCTGTACTTCATGGAGCCAAAAGTTTTCGCCCTAAAGAACCTGCCTACTCCATTCAATTCTAAGCACTACTCAGTGCTTATAAAGAGAAGAAAAAAAGGCGTAATGATGCTTTATGCCCTTCACGTAGACCCCATAGAATAAGTGGGTGTTTAGGCCCATTTTAAGATGGCAAAGAAGTATCTGTCAAGTGTTGATTAGTAAATTAATTTTCTCTGATATAAGCCAAGACCTGCTACCACCTTTCCCTGTCCAAAAGGAAGGAGAAAGTCAGAAAGCCAGGCATGTGATATGAGAAAGCTTTACTGAAATCACTGAGCATCATTAATGCTGAACTTTACCTGAGCCCTGTGCTCTTTGAAAAGAGCTATGGTCAATAAGTCCCCTCTCTCCTTACGTTTCAGAAAATGGCTTACTGTAAAACAAAAAAACCTTCCCCACATAACTTAGATAACATTTTCACACATGGTCTCCTTGTTTACCTATGACAAAGTTAAACATAGACCCTCCAAATTCTCATTTTCTCTCATATAAGTGAATAGCTGAACTGTTTTTGCCATAGACTAACACTAAGAGTTGGACACGACTGAGCGACTTCACTTCCACTTTGCCCTTTCATGCACTGGAGACAGAAATGGCAACCCACTCCAGTATTCTTGCCTGGAGAATCCCACGGACGGCGGACCCTGGTGGGCTGCCGTCAATGGGGTCGCACAGAGTCGGACACGACTGAAGCGACTTAGCAGCAGCAGCAGCGTGGACAAAACACTTGCTAACTTGACTTGTCCAAACTTCCAGGCTTCTTCCAGTTAGACAAGACTGAACTTTGACCTACCCTCAGCCTCAGCCAGCATCTACTTAAAGACCTCTCCTGAAAATCAGCTGACCACAAAAACAAACATTCCCTGATGAACTGTCCACATGCCACACACTCCTCCCATACCCCATACCCACTTCTTTCTAGCCTTGTTTATTCCTTTTTCTTAAAAAAAACAAACCATTTTCTATCTGACTTTTGAAATGCTTACAGACCTTATGGTCTGAGCATTCTCCTATTGCAATAGTGTCTTTTCAAATAAAGTTTCTTATGTAAGTCTGGATTTGTATTTACTTGACAATACTTATGTTTACTTAGGTATCATTTTAAGCATGTCTTTATTCATAGAGTAGGTTAGTCTGCATTTGTATTAGGAAATTAAAACTGAGGCCCAACAGGCTGAATAATCTTGACCAAGCATTTTCTACCTCAAAATTCAAAATACATTGTGATACTGATCTAATTTGCAACTAACTTTGTAAAGGGGAATATAGTACCATATAACCTGTGCAAGTTATGAAGCTGTCACATCGTACAAAGTAAGGGGCATAAGGAGGTGGTGTTGTAAAGTGTGGTACCTAGCAGGGCAGTGTGGTATGGAGAGAGCCACCGCTGGCCTGGGGATCTGATGCCCACATTTCTATCCCACATCTACTGAGTGACCTTTGGAAGATGACTTATTCTCTTTGGGGCCGCTGTAATTTTATCTGTAAAATGAGGGGATTGAACTTTGTGATCTCTAACCTCCCTTCCAGCTCTAGAAGTCTACGATTCTAAAACAATTTAGAGTAAATCATAAAGATGGACCTTCAGGCAGTCAGATCAGCAAAAGGGAGTGCAATGAGGGCTACATGGTGTTATGGCCAGGGCCGTAATGAGATTTGTAATTAAATATAACAACATGGGGTCATAATCAGATCTCACGCTTCAGAAACCACATTAATCATGATAGGGATCAGGTAGGTCACTCCCCAGAACACTGTGGGGACCTTGAAAAGGAAAGTGAAGCATCCTTTTCATCTCCAGGACCAGGCAGCATGTTTCAGAGGGGAGAGCCACAGCTGGGGGACCTGAGCTTTAATTTTAGGTTATACTTAAGTTTTCTCCATGGTAAAGTGAGAAATTTAGATCCATGCTCTCAAACTTTCCCAAACTTTCTCTCTAAAGTAAACCGGAAGAAAATGTCTAAAATAAAGAGGAGGTTCAAGACTTCTGAAGGCTGCCAGGCACCTGTCAAGTTTTTATTTTCTTAAAAATGAGTGGGATATTTACTCCTACTCTAGATTATCTCTGACGCTGCCTCAAACTTAGAATATTTTAAAATAATTTATCACATTGTAAAACTAATGACCTTTGAAGACAATGAAGTTTTATCAATGAGTTTAGGACATTACAATGAGGTGAGTGGGTGGGATTCTGCAAAGAGTAGATGTAGGTGTACCCCAAGTAGACCCTTCTGGAATTGATATCCAATGATTCTTATACTTAGAAATATCCTTGCTTCTGCAGTAATACTCTATCATATTATAAATTCATCTGTTTGTGTGTGTGTGTCCATGCTCACACATGTGTGTCTGTGTGTGCACACATGTCTGTGTACGTGTTGGAACAAAAAAGAGGGAGCAAGTATGGAAGAGTAAGTGGCAGAAAGGAGGCCTTTATAATGAAAATCTTACTCTGAGAAGGAAAAAGCAGGAAAAGCAGACATGGTGAGGCCTCAGACTCCTTGGGGCACAGATCAAATGTAGCAGATCTCCCAAGCCTGAGGCAAGCCCCGCAGCAGAGACAATAAAATGGCACAGCCTAATAAGTGCCTCAAACCCTGCTCTGTCTGATTCAAAACTAGCATTTTACACAATGCTACACCATCTATATTTAAACTGAAGCCATTTAGCCACATTTAATTCACACACACCCATACCATTTTCAGGGCCACTCTGGTGGCTCAAGGTGAGATCGAGCTGAGATCTAATCCTTCGGCGGCTGGTTTGAATCCATGTGTTGCCAAATTACAGGCTTGTTCACAAAAGTCAAATTGGTTTATCATGGAGCTGTCCCTTCAAGGCTACCCTGGTATACCCTATAATCTTCACAACCATTCTCCCCACCCTGTTAAAGATTACTGAACCTATGCATGTGTGCTAAATTGCTTCAGTCATGTCCGACTCTTTGTGACCCCACGGACCATAGCCCTCCAGGCTTTTCTGTCCGCAGGATTCTCCAGGCAAGAATAATGGAGTGGGGTGCCATGCCCTCCTCCAGAGGATATTCCTGACCCAGGATCAAACCCATGTCTCTTATGCTTCCTGCATCGGCAGGTAGGTTCTTTAACACTAGCACCACCTGGGAAGCCCTCAAAGGAAGTCACTCAGTCATGTCCAACTCTTTGCGACCCCATGGACTGTAGCTTACCAGGCTCCTCAGTCCATGGAATTTTCCAGGCAACAGTACTGGAGTAGGTTGCCATTTCCTTCTCCAGGGCATCTTCCTGACCCAGGGATTGAATCCAGGTCTCCCGCATTGCAGGCAGACACTTTACCATCTGAGCCACCAGGGAAGCCCCGGGAAGCCCTCAAGTACAGTATAAATAGTTGTTTACAGGGCAATTCAATTTAATCGATTTATAAACTTCTGCTCCCACTTCAACCCTGGAGCAGAATCTAGCATAAACAAAATCCTTCTTGATGCCTGCTTCTTGGAGAAAGTGAATGCTAATTTAGAGACAACCTGAAGACCCTGGAATGACCTTGGTATTTAGGACTATGGAATCTACTTCAAAATGCCACACACTAGACATCACAGACTTAGGAACATTAAGAACTACCAGTAATTTGTTATTCACTGGTTGAATATTTGAAATAGTCCTTTTACTGTCTGAATACACAGCACAATCTTCAAAAATTGGTCCAGTACAAAAATCGACAGAGAGCAACCTCTGCCTCTCTGATCTCATGGTCAAGTTTCAGAAAATTTAACCTTCCAGAAGAGTCTTTAAGTTTGAAGAGAAAAAAACACAAATCCGGTTAAAACAGCTGCCAAAACAGCTACCACAAAATTATAGTTTTCTGAGATACAGATACTTTGGACTAATTTTACACACATTATCTGGTAATCTAATTTTTCTTGAAATATTTTAGTATTTTCCTAGGTAGGTAGACAGCCCCCCAGTCCCCCCAAAAGAAATCTGCGTCTTGATCCTCATAAACTTTGAGTATGCTATGCTACTAGGCAAAGGGGAATTAACACAGCAGGTAGAATTAAGGCTGCTAATCAGCTAACCTTGAGATGGGAAAACGGTCCTGGATTATCGGGGTGGACAAAGTGTAAGTGAAAGAGGGAGGCAGAAAGAGGAAAAGCAGAGAGGCAGCAAAACAAGGATTCACTCTAACGGTGTCAGCTTTGAAGATACACACAGAGGATGAGAAGCCTAGGAATGCAGGCTGGTTTCTAGAAGCTGAAATGAATAAGGAACAGATTCTCTGTGCATGCATTCATAAAAGCAAGCAGTCCTGTG
The DNA here is from genome assembly GCF_054371585.1 of Giraffa tippelskirchi. NCBI lineage: Eukaryota > Metazoa > Chordata > Mammalia > Artiodactyla > Giraffidae > Giraffa > Giraffa tippelskirchi. Next base: position 31,306,568 of record NC_137286.1, on the reverse strand, counting down.
AGCACCTTGGTCTTGGCTCAGGAAACCCATTTCAAACTTCTCATCTCTAGAACTCTAAGACAATACATTTGTGTTACTTTAAGCCATTAAGTTTGTGGTAATTTGGTACAATAGCCACAGAAAACTAATACACCAGTTACAAGGGAAAGAGAAAAGGCACTGAGACTGCCAGCCAACAACCAGCTCAGATGGGGAACAGGGAGTCATGAACACAATGGAAGTAGACTCACAGATAGCTGGAAGGAGTGCCTGAAGAGAAGCGAGAGCAAAACTACCAAGCAGGAAAAAAATCATAGTGTGGGGAGCCCACAAACCACAATAACCCCTGAGAGACAGGGGCATAAAGCCACTGAGTAGTCAGCCATAGAGCAATGGGAGTCCTTTGAAAAATATATCATCCTTACAATGACTGCCTGAAGTCATCATTTATTCTAAGGTTCACTCTCTTACATTCACAAAACAGGCCCTGAGTCACCATGAAACAAAGTCCATTCTGAATCTTAGAAGGAAAGGGACTATAGATTATTTACAACTATTTTAATTGGCAGAACTAACAGAGTTTTCATATCTTAGCTATTTTAACCTATGGCTACAATTCTCAATCTTTCTTTCCTGCCCATAAATCATTTACATGCATAAGAACTACTCATTAACATGAATTTATTCTTAATTTGGGGACTCATGAGAAAATAAATGTGCATCTGGATCTCTGTGAAGATGATGGCATGTACAGCTTGAAAACTATGAAAGATTTCTATGCCATTGCTGTCTCTTCTCTACATTGTCCACATCTCATTTTCCTTCCCCATGTTTCCTCCACCCATTACATTTTTGTTCTCTAAGATTTGCTCTCACCAGTGTTTTTTCCTTCCTCCTTTCTTTATATGCTACATGAAGTCCTCCAAGCTGGTGACTTTCATTCTGTTGTCCCCAAGCCTTATCCCAAACCCAAGATTTCCTTCTGAGATCCAGACTGACATTTCAATCATTCAAATGGCCAGTCAAAAAACTGATATAGAGCAGCCTCTGCTTCTCTGATATTATGGTCAACATCAGAAACAGAAAATGTATCCCAATGAAGCTCAGAATCTCTACTCTTCTTTCCCTCAAAAGTCTATCTAGTCCTCTACCCTGCATCTCATTGACTTGTAACTGAACCACAAAGTTGCTGAAACCAAAAAGCTAAATATTGTCCTCAGTCCTGATACCTGACATCAAAATTACAGGTAGGGGCACTTTTCTTAGAACTCACACATACCTTATTATGGTACTTTTATGGTTATTATTGCTGCATAATAAACACTAAAAGTTAGAGGCATAAAGCAACCATTTTATCACGCTTGTTTATTCTGTGGGTCTGGAATTTGGACAGAAGACAATGAAGATGACATTTCTTTGCTTCATGCTACGTGTGATCTCAGGAAGATTCAAAGCTGTGTAGATGACTCCATGGCTGGAAACTGACATCTTCTGAAAGCATCTTCACTCACACTGTTGTGACTATCTTTGGAAAGCATAATCTGTAAAGGATACTATGCTATTATGAATTTTTTTCTTTATCTATCTACCACTTTTGTCAGATTACTATTGCTACAGAAATGTGTGCCATTATTTTAAAATTACTGCAGTTATTAGATCCACTGCTAGATCTTATCATGTGATGCATTAATGAAGAAGCACATATATATCACAAAATTTAAAAAATATTTTTGATAAATACATTTTAATATGTATCTTTTGCAACTATATACTTTTTGGTTGATCATTAAAAACCACTACTTTGAGAAAGATTCCTCAGACAGTCAATGGGACTCAGGCATAACGGAAGGTTAAGAACTCTTGTGTTATTTTGAACAAGTAAATAAATAAAATGCAGAAATATAATATTATTGGAATTTAGTGGTAAATTCTAGTATGTAAACTTTTAAAAATACATATCACCTCACTTCCCAAGAAGGCTAAACAAATATGGTGATACTCTCTAGGGCTAAAAACACATTTTATGTTGTTTGTTTTAGTCCATCATTCATTAGTGCTGAGGAATCCTGTAGGGAGTATAATTATATAATAATTAAACAATAATTAAAGTAATATATTGTGGTTCCTGTATTGTAGCATCTGAGTAGGTCTAGATTCTGAATATACAGGAGAAACAAACAAACAAAGCAACCTAGAGAAGGTTCGTTTAATCCTGCATTTCCCACAAGGAGTTCCTTAGAATGCTGGTTCTGCATCATATTAACAAACCATATATAAAAAGAAAGAAAGAAAAAGGAAGGAAGGAAGGAAAAAAGAAAACAAGTTAGAGTGTTCTTTGGTCACACTGGGTGAGGAAATTCTTGGTTAAACCAAATGGCAAAGATTTCCCTGTGATCAGATGCCCATGTGCACAGTGGGTCACCAAGAAGAGATGGAGAGCATGTGGTATTTTCCAAGCCTGCTTCCTCATGAGTATCACATTTTATGGAAAGAAGGATCCATTCCAGTTCCTTCACTACCCATCCACAGAAATCAAGGTCTAAAAGGTAAATGACATGCCTGAGGCCAGCCAGCTGTTGGGGAAGTTGGGCCAGAACTGGAACCTGTCTCCTGGCTTCCAGTCAAGCACTGTTCCCATGCTCTCACCAGGCCAATTAATTAACAGTGCAGGTGCCTGCCTGCATAGAAAAGAGCAACAGTTATAAATGAAAAAAAAATCAGTTATGGACTGATTGTTGGAATGTCATCTGAATGGGTGAGAGTGATGAGAGAGAAGTAAATCTCCATAGCTCTGCTTAAATAAGAACTACTGACAGGTTTTTGGTACCTAGCTTCTCTGTGAAGAATATCTTCTTTTCACCTCCCTCTAGCCCTGAAATCTCTGTAGAACTTGTGGTTGGATGAAGATTGGGGAAGTGAGGTACTTGCCAAGAGGCAGAGCAGAGAGCTGAGTTCTACAGCTGAACAGAAAGCAGGCAGCAATAATGGCTCTTCTACTCTTCCTTCTCAGAAACCAAACTGAGAATGTGGCCCAAATGGAGTACCATTATGCAAATTTCACTACCTATAAATCTAATTTGTTTTTCATCCTCATCTATAGGTTGGAAAGAGTTTCTCCTCCTAAAAAAGTCACCTTTAACATAATAAAGCAGATGAGAAATGGACAGAGTTGTTCATTTGTTTCTTGAAAAGTCTGAATATTTTCTCTCCTCCTCTACTCCCAGGATCTAACTTCTGCTGTAACTAGTAGGGGCTTAAGGACCAATAACTCACTCAAGAAAAAGATGAACAAAGTCCAGGATGCCATGAAGAAAGAGAAGAAGAAATGATTGGTCCAAAGGAGAACCCCCATAGCCTTGAGGTAGAGGGCAATTTCCAGGTCAGTGAATGGAGGCTTCCAACCAGCCAGTGAAAAAGGATGGAGGGCCAAGGGGGTGACAGAAGATGGTGTACAAAGACTGTTTTAAACCTTATTCTCAGCCTCATACGTGTACTTGAATGGCTAACAACTCAGGCCCCCAGAGTTATGTAACACACAGGTCTCTCTTCCAGCTGTGAAGCATAGTATTAGAATTATGGTGTCATATGATGGACATAGTAGGATGTTTTCAGATACCCTAATAATCTCATTCAATCTGCACTATCTTTTCTTCAACTGCAGCCACTTTTCTGCAGAATTTAATAGTAAGGGAATATGTGATTGGACTGCAAGGTGACTGTCATGAGACTTTGAGATTCTCCCTGGAGATAATCCAAGGCAGTCTACCTTGTCCCCAAAGAACTGCTAACTTTGAAAGGCAGGTGAGGAGAGACATAGGAGAGACACCTTGAGAAACAAAGTAACTGAAATCTCCCTGTGTACAAAGAAAAGGAGAGAGAAAAACCAAAACAAAAACCTTCCTCATCTTAAAGGAACACAACTCTGAACAGTGAAAGCCTCCAAGCCACATAACTGAGGCGAAGGGAATACATATTAGCATAAACAAGAAAAAAAATATTTCTGAAGTGCTGCCTGTTCCAGAGCAAGCTAAAATAGTTAAGCTAATAATTCTAACAGGAAGCAACAGCCAAATCTTTATTCAGAGATAATCCAGTCTCTATGAATCTCTCTTTTCACAAAATCTTCTCCCCACCTTTTAAGCTGGGTGACTGGGAATCATCTTTCTGAAGAAACTCAGCTCGATTTTTCATTTTGTCTTTTTACAAAGAAGACAGCAAGCCCAGAAACCTCGCACTGCGATAAGCCCGGGGGCAAAGGACTCCCGCCCACAGGCTCTGCAGCCCGCACTGGTGGCTCTCCACTTAGTGTGTCCTTCAAAGTCCGGAGAATGACTATTCCATAATTCTCTCACCTGATTAATTCTTAACTATGAGCATAATTACACTCTCCAGAAGGTAAATCGGTCTTATAAATCAGTCGTGGCTGACAGTTCACCGTGCGCAGCGCAATCGGCTAGGGTGGGGAAGGGAGATGCTTGCCCAGGCGCGGAGTCCTCCACCCCCGACTCCCGCCCCCGGCTGGTCCTTCTTCTCAGAGCCCGGGAGCCGCCACCCCGGGACGGACCGAGAGGACAGGGGGTGGCCGGAGGGTTGCAGACGGTGCGATTTCCTTTTACAGCAAGGCGAAAGGGAGATGGGGAGAAGGAAGCTTAGAGACTTCTCTATTAAAGCTGCGCTGAACTCTAGCCTTCTGGCAAGCTGCGGCAAGCCGCCAATTTGAAGCGTGTGAGCTTTAATCTGCTTCTGGCCTGATGGGCCCTCCTGTCCGCAGGGAGCTGGGAGGCATCCATTATGCCGGACCAAGGAGATGAGCGTCTAGGAAATATGTTAATGTGAGCTCTCCCCGCCCGCCCCTGCCCTTGCCTCGTCTGACAGCCTCCGAAAGTGACATTTCAGGAGTGTGTCGCTCCTATCAGGGCTTACAAAATTCACTTCTGTTCATTGCATTAAACGTTTTTTTAGAACTGGGATGAACAATTGGTTAAAAAAAAACAAAACAACTAAGCTTTGTTTTTAAGTCCTGGGGATGGACCTAGGTGGGGTGGTTAGGTGAACAGAAAAAACCACTTATACTTCTTCAATAATGTAACAATTAATGAAAGATAACTTTGTTTTCAAAATTAATACATGACATATTTAATATATGGGGACTTTTCAAGTGGTGCTAGTGGTAAAGAATCGGCTTGCCAGTTCAGGAGACATAAGAGATGCAAGTTGGATCCCTGGGTGGGGAAGATCCCCTGGAGGAGGGCATGGCAACATACTCCAGTATTCTTGCCTGACTAATCCCATGGACAGAGGAGCCTGGTGGGCTACAGTCCATAGGGTAGAAGAGAATCAGATACGACTGAAGCGACTTAGCACGTATTAAATGTTACTTTAACGGTTTAAAATCTAGTTTTCTTACGCTTTTGATTTCCATCTATAAATCTTATTCAATTTTCAGTTCAGTTCAGTTGTTCAGTTGTGTCCAACCCTTTGCGACCCCATAGGCTTTGGCTCCCTGTCCATCACCAACTCCCAGAGCTTACTCAAACTCATGTCCAGTGAGTCCATGATGCCATCCAACCATCTCATCCTCTGCCATCCCCTTCTCCTCCCGTCTTCAATCTTTCCCAGCATCAAGGTCTTTTCCAGTGAGTTAGTTCTTCACATCATGTGGCCAAAGTATTGGAGTTTCAATTTCAGCATCAGTCCTTCCAATGAGTATTCAGGACTAATTTACTTTAGAATGGACTGGTTGGGTCTCCTTGCTATCCAAGGGACTCTCAAGAGTCTTCTCCAACACCACAATTCAAAAACATCAATTCTTCGGCAATTCTTCAATTCTTCTTTATAGTCCAACTCTCACATCCATACATGACTACTGGAAAAACCATAGCTTTGACTAGACGGACCTTTGTTGGCAAAGTCAGTTTTAAATGTAGCAAATTATAAGGGAGACTTTCATTAATATTTGACCCCATTTACAAAACTTTAAAAAATATGTCAAATATTTTAAACTGGGTTTACAAATTGAATGTTTCCTATTTTAGTTCCTCAACTGTCTGATTGACAAACTTTCCTAGGCATGTTAGTATGGTAACCCTTATAAATCAAACTCATGACGTGGTGAACCTTAAATTCTCTTAAAGGTCTAAACCGAGTAAATTTAGTAAGATGTGAACAAAAAATGACAAGTATGAATCTTTTATGCAGTTAACATGTTCAGCTGGAATTATAAATTGACTTATTCTCATAAGTCCAATTCTCTTAAATGATGTAACAGTTAAGGTTAAAATATGCTCAGATTTCTAAACAAAACATCAATACTGTGTGGTTAATTTTCTTAAATATTTCTATACCTATTTCTAAATCTTCAAGTTAAGTATTTTTAATTCACTAATAAAAAAATATATCTTAGATACAGTTTGGCCATTGTGTTTCTGAAAGAATGGCTTCAGCATTCTGATGTTTCTTAAATAACCAATGGATATCCATCATACCTGGGCTTCCTTGTAGCTCAGGCAGTAAAGAATCTGCTTGCAATGCAGGAGACCCAGTTTCAGTCACTGGATGGGAAGATCCCCTGGAGAAGGGAATGGCAACCCACTCCAGTGTTCTCGCCTGGAGAATTCCAAGGACAGAGGAGCCTGGAGGACTACAGTCCATGGGGTCACAGAGTCAGACACAACTGAGCAACTAACACACAAATCCATCAGACCTACTGATCTGTAGTCTTGACAGCAAATGAGAAGTGTCATTTACTGTGGTTATTTCAACAACTTCAGAATCCAAAGAAGGTGGCCATGGAGTTTATGTCCTCTGGTTTTGAAACTTTTCATTACCTGATTTTCACATCAATTTAGAGTTTGCAACCACACCCAAGCTGACTACAATACTCAAGTCAATATTTTCATATCTTTTGCTTTTAAATGATATATGCTTTCTGGTGTAAACCTAAAGTTTTAAAAGATTACTTAAAAAAACTTTTTTTTTTAAATTATGGAGAACTTCAAACATACATACACAAAAATAAAGACAGTATAATGAAATACTGATTACTCTGCATGCCCATAGTTCAGCTCACACAAGAGTCATGTCCCATTCTCATACCTACTTCCCCCCACATTACTGTGGAGTAAATCTTGGATGTCAGATCCTTTTATCTGTAAAGAAAGGATGAAGACTGTTTTTGTTTATAAGTACAGTCATTTATGATTACTGCACCTAAGAAAATTGACAATTTCATAGTATTATCAAATATCCAGTACAGTATTTGAATTTATTTATTGAAGATATGAAGGATTTGTCCCATAGGGTTTTTCTCATTCTAGATTTTGCTGATTGTATCCCTTCTGTGTAGATTTACATGTTTGTTCTTCTCATAAATTATGGTTTTTGATAAGACTACTTTATGGATGGTATGTTTACCCACATGGAAGCACATAATATCTATCTCTCTGTATGTTTCTCTTTGATTTTAGGAGATGTTGATGACCAGTGCCTAGATCCATTCATTCTTCTGTAAAAAGAAATATTCTCTTTTTTTTCACTATTCAGTTACCTAGTAGGATAGTTCACACAGGAAATGCAAAATATGCTTTTAACCTGCTGCCATATTGATTTTCAAAATACTGAGTGGGTACAGTAGGATCCTCCAATGATGATTAATTAATTGTTTTTTCATTATAGATCCATGAATTTAAAAGTAAAAGAGATAGATAGTCCTGTTTTCAGATGTTTTGCTCTTCAGTGAAAAAGCATCACTCCCCGCTTGTGTAACCCATTAGTTCATGCCTCAGATGCCCTGATTTTAGGAGCTAGTTAATAGGAAGACTTTGAGGGAAAGAACATTTATGCAACTTTAATATCCTGTGCTCTAGGAAATGAAAACGATTGCCGTGTCTGAGTTGATATAAATATTTTATTGGTGATTTTTATGTGTCAAGCTGTCTAAAGCATTTTAATTGCATTAAATGTTAATACATTTAATGTATTAACTAGTCTAACCCTTATAGTGATAATATCATTACTCCCATTTTACAGATAAAGATACTGAGGTACAGAACCATTAAGTAATGTGGCCACCATTATGCATGTAGTAAGTAAGCAGAGCAGATGAGATTCAGATTTACAGCCTGATCCCTTAACAACATGTTTTTGCTTTTGAAACTCCCTCAGTGTAGGAATTTCAAAAATGAAGTAACTCATCTCTCTGAACAGCAAGGAACTTTACATCCCTGCACGGCACTGAGAAAACAAGGAAAGCAATCCATACAAACCAAGCACTAGGGCAATCAAAGATATTATTTCTGGCAAAGGGAAAAGATGATCTTACTTAGAAATCAAATACAGAGATTTCAGTTTAGAAGGTACAGAACTTAAATTTTAAGAACATTCTGAATTTAAAAACAGTTGGAAACCAGCATAGTAGAGGCTAAAGTTTAGTTGGAGTCAGACACATCTAAATGCAAACCGAGCCTCTACCACTTTCTAACAGTATGTCCTTGGCATTAACTAACATCCCTGAAACTTGGTTTCTTTCCCTGTAAAATGGGATGAGTAATATAAATTTTTCCATTCAACTACTGAACAACTACTATTATAAGGTACCTTATACATAGTCAATAAATGGTTGTTTCTAACCCCTTATCATGTTGAGAATTTTAATATTCTCTCTATTTCATGTATTTTTCAGTAAGTTTTTTTTAATTCTGTGAAAAATTAAATAAACTTGGATTAGTCTATTAATGTAAGCTTTGCTTCTTTTAAACAAAGGATAATTATTTTTGTCATCTTAACCTGGGCCAATTCCTTTTATTTCTCCTGAGTTCTCTAGGAAATAGGTAGGAAAAAAAAAAAGAAGGCAACAACTTTCATTATATAACAATCTGTAACATGATGTGACCATAGGGAGCACTGAGCAAAGGAAGAAAACTGGCTATATAGAATGAAACAGTCAAAAGCAGAGAGAAGAGGTCTTCTTTCTAATTCCTTTATCAAAGTAAGGCAGTGGCACAGAGAAACTTCCACACACCTCAAGACAGAAAGGGATGGAAGAAGCACTGACACAGTCAGTAACATCAATAATGGAGATAACAAATTCACTGGCCATTGTGCACATAACACAATGTTTGTTTCTTAAATACACACACAGGCAAACACATACATGCACTCATAGGCACATACAGTACTCATTCTCAGTATCCGATCAACTAAGTTGTGGCTGGTATTAAAACATTAACCCTTTGCTCCCTGTGCTAATAGTCCCAGGCACTGGCCACTGTTCACTTCCCATCAGCACCACAGTAAGTCCTTAATGCCATCTTCAAGCCAAACTTCCAAGCATACTAGCACCAGCATGAACTAGCAGGATGAGGTAAGACCAGCCTCTGTGCCCATTCAAAGTGAACTAGTTAGATATTATTCAAGACGCTGTGGTGCAAGAAATGCCGACTCTCCTTCATTTTTAAAAAATTAAAAATTATGTGACTTTTTGCCCTTTGTTACTCAGGCGCAAGTTTCCCTATACTAGCCGGAAAGCAGAGGTAAGGCTTCTATTCTCAAGTCAAGAATTTCTACTGAGGTTCCAATTTTCCAAATCATATGGTCAATTTAAATGAAGGAGATTCTTCTTTCTATTCATCAGGCTGGGACTTAGTGGGTTTTGTCATTATTCATTCATTTAACAAATGTTTATGGAGCACATACTATGTGCCAGGAATCCTTCTAAAGATTGAGTATTGAATAAAACAGACTAAAGTCCCTGCTCACCTGAAACTAACTTCCCTTGCTGTCTATTTCCCTCTGTTCCCAACAGAAATTAAGTAAGGAAGAATCATTGCTAAGGAGACATAGTGAAGAGGGAAATGGACAAGAATCAGGGTGAAGGGCTGACATGTTTCAAAGAATAGCCAGGCAAGGCCTCACAGAGAAGGTGAGTAGAGACAGGAAGGAGGTGAGCCACATGACTCGGAGCAGAGCAGCCCACCCAGAAGGGACATGGAGCATGAAGGCCACAGGAAGGAGCAAGCCTGGCTAGCAAAACACTTGGAAGGCCAGCGCAGTGAAAGGTCAAAGTATAGAGCTGAAGACAGAGTTGAAAGGGACTAGAGAAGAGAAGGCCCTGCAGACTCTAATAAGAGCTCCTGAAGGCTAAGGCATCAAAGAGGGACACAGGTCCCTGTCAACTTAACCTCCCTGGCCTCCCCCACAACCTCCTCTTTCCAACAGTTCTGCATGAAGTTCACCTTCTTTCTCAGGGGCCAGCTTCTCTGCTTTCAGGACCCCAGTCCATTCCTGGCCCCACAGGGAAGACAGGGCTCTGTTTTAGGCAATGGGCTAGAATCACAAACTAAAGCCTCAGAGTTCCAGACTCATTTGTTTTCTGCCTAAAGGGAAAGGACCTTTTACAACAACTTGATGCAAGAGACAAGAACTCAGATCTCCGTGGCTCCATCTCTTAATCCCAAAATGTAAGGAAGGGATGAAGAACATTACCCCCTCTGGAAGGGAGAACACAGAACTCACTCAGCAAATTACTCTGTGGCTCTGCAGGATGTGGAGGCTCTGAGGAGAGTGCTTGCCATACAGTATGTCGCTTAACATCGTCTGTTTCAATTCCTGACTTCCTCTCTGTGTCACCATCCTCAAACTGTGAACAATATGAGGAAAAGACTGAGCTTTATTTAATCTTCCATCTTCAGCTAACTTGGGACCATGCATAGTCAGGTCTTTGTAAAAGAATTGATTGCTCTTGAAAGCTAGTTCAAAAGAGGCAGCAGCACAATGTGGCACAGCCCATCCTGAAGGGGTGACTCCAAAATTTCATGGGGGTACTGTGTCAGAAACTGTCAGTTGTCCCCCTAACATCCATTCTCCCCAAGGTAAAGTTATGTAATTTTCAACTGGGCTCAGGTGCCCCCAGAAAAGTGTGACCATTTTTCCCATCATCTCTTGCATCTTGGTGTGGCCTTATGATCAGATTCTAGCCATGGGATATTTTGGACGGACGTGGAAATGATGTGTCCTTTGAAGGAAGAAGGTGTCATCCTGTAATCTGTCACACCGGCTGGAATGAGGAGGCAATAGTGGACCATCTGGGATCATGATGACCAAGGAACACCCCATGGCTGGAAATGTAAAGCAAGGGGAGAATTTGTCCCCAACAATGTCAAGTCTCTAAATAAAAGACCAGTACTGGCCTGCTTATGCCTGGACTGTGAAAATCATCATCATTGTGGGTCTTGGTTACAGCAGGTGAACCCCTATCCTAACTATCACTAATGATTTTTCAGTTTCTTACTTTATTAAAACTGACTCTTTTCAGCCCAAGTACAGAGCTTCTTGCTAAGGTAAACTGAGGATAAACATTAACAGTACTTAACAGAACTTTAAAATCATCAAAAAGAATAATGATTTAGAGAGGATTATGATGGTTTCATCCTTAATTTGCTACAAAACAGCTAGAAAAATATAAATATCAAGGGTCCTTCCTCACATGCAATTAAAATATAGCACTAGTTATAAATTCTCCATTTCTTCTTCAGTTTGTAAAAACTTATAGAATATCTGAATACACACAGTGTCAATTTTCCACCTTCTATTTCCTTATATTAACCAGACCTGGTGTGGACGACGGAGGTGGGGGAGGGGTATGCTGACACAGCAAACAAAGATAGTGTCAAACATTAGATGGAAAACTCAACTAGTAGAGAAATCAGGGTAAGTCTGAATCCTGTAGATTCCATAATCTAATTTTTTTTCTTCTGATTTATCCTCTCTTCTGTCACTCCATTGCCACCGTCCCTTAGTCCCCTGAAAATAAATTCACTGCTTCTAATCCCAACTCCTTTCAATTGTAAATCAGAGTGCTTTTTACAAAGTAGAAATGTGACTATGCCCTTTGGCTGCTCAAGGATGCTTTAAAGATTCCTGATATCTTTGGGATACAGTTTCCAATTCAGAAACAGAAGTTTCTGTGATCTAGTCTCTGCTTCTTTTCAGCCCATCTTTCCTCATAATCCTCTCAATTTCCTACCCCCCTGAACTACTTACCATTCCACAAATTCTGCACTCTTTCCCATGTCTTTGTCTTTACATGTGTCCTTCCTATTGACTTTAGCAGTATTTCTCCTTATGTGTCTTAATTGTAATTTCATATTTTTCCTTCTCTTTCATACTTTCTCTGACTTTTGCCCTATGAATCATTCTTCTACTGTGTTCCCACACCATCCTCTACAATGGGATTTACACTGCACTGTTTCTGTATCTGCCCCTCTTCACTAAATTTTTTCACATGTTCTTGAAGGCAGGTGCCAGGAGTCTAGTTTTTGCATCTCTGGTATACAGCAGTGTGCCTGCCATAGAGAAGTCCCTCATTAGGTAAATGAATGAGACTTAATTATGCAACTTCCTTCACATGTCAGAAAAATCTCCATTTTTGCACATTTGTATTTCGGGCTTTAAATGTTTGGAATATTGACTCAACTTCCCTTTTCACTTGCCTTTGGAAGTCAAACTAGGGCAGTTCCAGAAAGGACAGAAGGCATCTACAAAGGACCCCTGCCAACAATGATCACTTAACCAATCCAGAGGGCATCTACCTGAAAGCCGAGACACTCCCTTTACTCTTCAGAAGTCTGAATTACAACAGAAGGGTCTATGCACACTGAGAATTCTTACTTCTAACTATTAATAACACAGCAGAGGAAAACAGGCAGAATTGTCATAGTTACATGCAAAATAACAACTTTAATTGGCAAAATTAAACTTCTAATAGCCGAAGCTATATCAAGGTGGCTGAACTCCTTTTGGAGCACAAGTGCCTTGGCTAATAGAAACCACATCTGATGTATTTTAAGGTCTTCTGTGACCATATGTGCTCCACTCACAGTGACAGATGGGTATTGGTGTTTTTTTCTCAACTGCACAAAAGCTAGCTGAAGCATATGCAAAACTCTTAATGGCATTAAAGTTTTGCCAATTAAAAACATGTTCAAGCATTTGATACAGTACTTGATATCATGTTTCACAAGTTCCATGCTGAATTTTAAATCATGATTTTTATTGCATTGTTTGTCAACCTAGTGTGACTAAAACAATTATCACATGGGTCATATATTTAGCCCTTTTATCATTTTGGCACCTGTCAAATTTAATGATGAAAAAGCAGTAGAATCATTCAACAGTTATAGAAAAATTAAGTATTAAGTTACAAATAGTATACATAAACAGAAACCAGGTTTCATGTTTTCACTGTAATCCATACATGACTGAAGATAAACAAATTTGGTGGGGGGTGTAAAAATAGACCATTAACAGAAAAGTACACCCTAACTGACTGGCCAAAGTTATTCATTTCTCAAACTAATCATGAAATTTAAAGCAATTTCTATTGGATGGGATAATTTTAAGATATTAAAACTCTGTTAGACACTTTTTGGGTTTCTTTTATATTAATACTTCAAGGAAGTTTTAATTTGTCCCCCACTCCTTGGGCAGGCTGTACATATGGTTCTCTCTGGATATTTGACTAAGATCTCAAGAAAGGTATTTTACCTTTTGATCATCCTGTGTCTTTACTATCCATGCACATGAATTTAAAAGAGTCAGTGCAATTTCTCCTAAAGGGAGTGCAAATTTTCAAATGTGTCCACTTGCACATTTCAATACATTTGTTCGTTCTCTTATTAAGTGATTTCATCAACTTCCCTTTGCCACCTTGCTCCCTCTTTTGCAATCACCTCAAGAAGACATTAAGGGGAGGAGGGAAAAGGAGAGAAAACACAAATCAGTAAGAAAGATCCAAAATGAGTCAGCATATGATTATTTTTAATTCCCTCCAGAATCAATCAGGCAAATTTATGGAAGCAATTTTTGGAGTTAATTTAATTGAGGCAATGTCATAGCCAGAGAGGTGAAGACACTTGCCTAAAGCCTGAGTGTCAATTGACAGATCACAAATTAGAACTCCCATCTTCTGACTCTTGCAGGGAAAATGGTGCCTTTTCTATGACACTGCAGAGCCCTGCACTGCCTGACAGACACTGCTGCTCTGCCTTCCAAATGAAATCATCGATTTCTAGATCAATATACAATGCCCATGTGCTCCACCGGCAAGGATACTCCGGATGGTAAAAACCAAAAAGCCATACAAGATCGACAATGCTAACAGTAAGAAAAGACCATGAATGTCTCAGGTTAGAAAAAGATTGAACATTTCATACTGGAACATTACCCTCCTTCTCTGAGAAGGTATGGTAATATAACATTTAGTAGGGGCGGTCAAGTAACTGTCTTCCAAAATCCCTGTTTACGACCAAGATGAGGCATGCGCAGTGGCAATATTCTTATTGGACAAGAGATTGAAAGGGTAGAAAATCAGGTGTCCGCCAGCCTCGTTTCCAGTTTTGCAGGCAACTGGAGCTCAGCAACCCGCTCCTGCTCCCCAGTGCACGTCACTGAGTCAGGAGACTGGAGTTTTATAGAGACGAAGAGAAATTTTCATTCCGCTCAAGCATGGAAATGTCGCCAAAATCTGAAAGCCTGAACTCTGCAGGAATGAGAGAACAGTTGGCTCCTGCATCTGAAATAGGCTCTGGCAGTGGTGTTGCGTGTAGCTAGGTCGCATTTTGCAAAATAGAAGCCATTATCTTTAGCATATCAACCAGACAAAATTAAATTGTAATTACATGGAGACATCCAAAAGCAAGCTATTTTGTCTTCAGTTAAATTCAAAGAAGTGTAATCGAGATTACCAATTTGAAAAGAAGTTTAGACAAGCAATAAACGTGGCTAGAAGAAACATAGAATTAGACATTTAAAAAACCACCAGTCTGAATTTTAATGACTGGCAAATAATATTTCAGAAACCCAAGTACTGTACTATAGTACATTTTTCCAGCTTTAGATGTTGAGAAAGGGATGTGAATTTTCTTGAAGTTTCACTGATTTATTAACCAAATTCTTTCATTAACAGATTTTCATTTGCTCTTGAAGAAGTAAATATAAAGGTACTCATACTCATAAAATGTTGTAAAGAGCTCATACACTGTTAGAAAATTGCTTACCCAAAGAAATAGATTAATGGCATTTTATTCTGCAGTTTTCTTTAATATGAGAATTAGGCCTCTGCTGAGGGAGAGTATTTTTAGAATAGATAAAAACCAAATCAGTCACTGTGGAGACTTTGAAAGAATAATGTGTATCTATTTAAGATGGCCAAGAGGAAAAGGTAAAGAAAAGGTCATGCACCAGGGCACTGTCCAATAATCAAATCCTTCCTTTGGGTACTTTAGTGGTTTTTTGTTTTACAACCACTTGATTAGATTCTGATCAAAGGAATTAATAGCCAGTTAGCTTTGCAAACCTTCGCCTAAAATTTTGACCTAGCAGACCTGAAAGCAAACTGCAAATAAGTTTTAAAAATTTCACCTTTCGGTGATGTCTGATGAAGTGGTCGTACTGGCCAAGCTGAAAGGAGAATCACCAAGTCCCCTTCAGAGCAAACCTTTGTTCTCCTTTCATCTCTAAAGATGAGAAATCTGGCTCCTTCTCAAGGTGTGTTGCCACAGTGGGTGTTGATGGGAAAGCATTTTCATGAACCTTCTCTCCAAAGTCTGGTTAAGTATATGTAACTTATACACACATACATATACTTCTTAGGAGAAAGACAGAAGTTAAACAACTAGGCAAATTAAATAACTAATCATGTTAAATAAATTGATTTTGAAAAAAATTAAATCAGGGACCACAGAAAGATACAAAAAGGATTTTAAGTATCACTTTAGTCAATTTGTGGCTACTGTTAACTTTATATCCACAAGAAATTGGGGTCTATTTCCTCACATATTTATTTGAGTGTAAATGTCACAAAGAAGGTAATAAAATATATTCATTCAACAATATAATGACAAGGTTTCCCCCTACCCCTGCCCAGGTCAGGTGCCATTCAACCTCTGCCTGTAACACCGAAAAATCTTTCATGTTCAACTGTACAAATGAGGAATTTGAATATAGTAATACCTTTAAAGAGCTTCAAATTCAAAGAATAATGCCACCCTTTTTGTCACTTACAATATATATACTTGGCACTATCTTGAAGATCCAGGCACTGTTTGCCTTGTACGTAAATAACCCCAATCTCCCCTTGACTGACCTTTTATAATCCATGCTTGCATCTTTCCAACAATTTGTTCCTTGATTCTCATTTGCCCTCCATAGCAAATCCAAGTTATTGAATGCAGCCAAAAGGCCCTCCATTTATCACCTCTACCAGGTCAATCTGAGAGTGTGACAATCTATAATGGTCCCTGTAAATAAATAGAAAGCGAACATGTGAAAGAGATAAGGCAGCTGCCGAACCTGGCCAGTATCCAAGACAGTAAGTGGTTTACTCAGGAAGAGAAACTTGGGTTCAAGAGCATCCTCTAGGTACAAAAAGAAAGAAAAGGTGGTATATGCATGTCAGTTCACCCTGAATATCAGCGCCTTGCTGAAAATAAACCAAGCATGGGACTAAAAGCAGCTGGCTTTTTTATTTTTATTTTTTAATCTTATTTATAAACCCATCAAATGGCTTAGCTAACAAATGTACCAACTTATTCTCTGGCCTGGATTTGGGTTATACTTGGCCTTGACAAATACGGTCCAGATGTTGGCTAAATTGTGTCTGCTTTCAACAGAAGGTCAATAAACTGAGAAAACTGGCTTTGTGTTTTCTACAAATTTATTGATCCAAATCCTAGAAATGAAATTAAACCACAGTAGGGATAACCAGGGCTTGAGATAGGAAGAAGGAGCCAAATGTTTTTCTCCTGCTTTCTCCAAGCATAACTATAATCTGTCCACAAATTAATTTACATTTTGGAGAGGGCCAACAGTTGTTAAAGAATAGAAGAGGAAGAGAAAAGTGATGATGGGAAAGTTAGGGGGAGAAGAGAACAAAAGAAAGACGGATGAGAGGCCAAGAAAAGGACAGGATGCGAGGCCAAGCTAAAACATGCTGAGTAGTGTGAGTGGTTACACTATCCTGAAAACAAACACACAGAATCCCCACCACTCCTTTCTCACCCGTTTGCACACGTACCATTCCTAAAATTTTAGGGCTACTATAAATGTAAGTATCAATAAGATGGTGTGCACACACCTGTGCTTCATTTTCTTAACCCCTCCACCAACGATCAGATGTTTTTCTCACTTAAGATCCTAATACTTATTATTTCAAAACCAAGTCAGTGAGTCAGAGAGCTGTTACCTCACAAGACATCTTTGGGTGTCATGTCATGTCATCTTTAAAGCTATTTGAACTCTTTTAGGTCATCAGGAAGTTATTTGATATTAACATCTTACTATACTGAATGGAATTTTACAAAGAGAAATGTGTCATCATGGCATAAATAGGACACTAAGAGCATTTGATTTGCCTGGAATTTGTTTTTTTTTTATCCTAAAATACACACACAAATGAAAAAAGCATTCAAATTATTCAGAGATAATCACATTTTATGGTGGTTCCCACAATATAAAATATATATCTTTATGTCATGCCAACCTTAGAGAGATGCGTGATGGGTAAGGAAATAAAAGTATTATTTTATGTTTGATTTATTTGAAGATTAGTTTACCACAAATTTAATTATCCAGGAAAGAGGCTGAAACCAGAAAAATCATGAATTAAATCTTTCAGCTCAAAGGAAAGATGTAAAATGCAAGATTTTACTTATAAGAAAGTTTTGAAGCCAAGACATTGCATTCACTTAGAATAGCTTGAAACACATGGCAGCCAATGGGAAGCAAGAAAAACACACACTGATAGTAAAGATAAATGGCTGTTGAAAGAAGAGACCATAGGGGAAAAAGGAATACAACAGAGCCCTGGCATCATTTGGAGCTGAGGAAGATAACCCAGGGAGTCATATTAGTGTCTGAAGGCTTTGCTAAATTATAATTCAGCATAATATTTTTAGCACATTTTGACAATACTAGAGGATGAAGAAAATATTTAGTATTATTAATACCAATGAGACAAAAAGCAATATATTTTGTAAAAAATTTTATCAAGAAACTATTAAAATATACTGATGCTTAAATGGGTGAAAGCAATGAATGGGTATACAAGAAAAAGAAATGAAAAGAGTAACCAATCAGATGTTAGAGGATTATAGGGCATCAGATTAGATTGGTAAATCCATGAATGCCAATGTATTTCCTCATTTCTTTCATCGTGGAGAGAACATCTTAATGGAGGTCATTTAGGTACGATATTATTGTGTGTATAAGGCAGTCATTAAATCCATAGTGAAGATCTTAAAAAGGAAGTTGGGCAGAGAATGTACTTTATCCTACTGAAGACCAGTAATTGGCCCTTCCACAATGGAAGGGACTCTTGTTTGGAAATAACAGTGGGCTGGGCTGGAAGGAGGGAGGGAAGGAGTAGTAGAATGAAACTGGAAATGTAAGTCGAGATAAGGCCTTGCAGGGCCTTATAGGCATATTAAGAATGTATATTCTAGATCTTTTAAGCAGAAGGAATCCATGAAAGTGTTTTAAACAGGGGCATGAACATGACTACACTTGTGTTTCTAAAATGTCCCTCTGAAGTAGACTAAGAAGGCATGTGGATCCTGGGAAAGTCTAGGAGCAAGGTGATATGTTATGGTGGTTAACGGAGTGATGATATGTAGAGATGAAGGATTGTGTAATGAGGTGTAAGTACAGAGGGAAGTAAGATGATGATGAGTGTTGGGGGGCTAAGTGATGCATTAAGACAGTGAGTATGGAGATAAAGTGGAGATTATGAGCTTAGTTTTGGACATGATGAGTTTGAAGAAGGTTTAAGGCATCTATGAACTAATGTATGCTGGTGGACATACAAGTCTAGAGCTTAGAGGATGGGTGTGGGCTATTAAATAGTGTGTTCTAGATAGAGAACCATGGAAATACTGCTTATGGTTCTGTTTAAGAAGATAACTTCCCCTTTGCACAATAACACAGGTATATCCCATTATGAAATGAATATTTATGACCCCCCCCACAAATTCATAATGGAATTAGTGCCCTTAGAGAGCTCTCTTGCCCTCTCTTCACCACATGAGGATACAAGAACGTAAAGGCAGTCTACAAACCAATAGAGAGTTTTCACCAGAACCTGACCATGCAGGACTCTGATAAAGGACTTCCAACCTCTAGAGTTATGAGAAATAATTTTTTTATTGTTTATGATATGGTACTTTGCTATTGCAGCCTGAACTAAGAAATCCAATAGGGGTTTCAATATTTTAGGAGTGTGCTGAGAACTAGTGCCAGCTGTTACATAGAGCAATCAGAAAATCCTCTAAACTGAAATTTAAAAACCCTGATAAAGCTTTAGATGAAATTGTAATTGGGCAGGTATAGACCTGTGAGCAACTTGATAAAGATTTTTTTTATCTGTATGGGCCCTGTTCCTTACTACCCAATAAGCTAAGAAGTACTTATCCTTAATGTATATTAATACAAGAAAGTCAGGTGTCATATAACTTTCTAAAGTGGATGACAAACTCCAGCTTTCTTTTGCAGAAATTCCATTGGGTAATCATCTTTTCAGGCAGCAATTTTGAGTGCTTGTTGGGCACCATGACTAAAACAGGCATGGTCCTGCTCCCCTGAAGCTTATATTCTGCTTATTACACACCAGGAATAAAGTGCATGTACCATTCTCTGAGAATGCAGACTTTCTTGTATTAATATACATTAAGAGTAGTAATTCTTAGCTTGTTGGGCAGTATGGGAATGGGCCCAAACAGATTAAAAAAAAATCTACACCAAGTTGCTCATAGGTCTATAACTGTCCAATTACAATTACACCTAAAGCTTCATCAGAGTGAAGTTTTACCTAAAATTTCACCTAAAGTTTCACCAAAAACTTTCAATTTTAGAGGATTTTCTGATTGCTTTATGAAGGACAGGGAAGCCTGGTGGTCTACAGTCCACAGGCTTGCAAAGAGTCAGACATGACCTTAGCGAGTGAACAGCAACAGCAACAACATGAAGCCTTCTGGAAAATATTTCCTTTCCTTTAGGAGATACCAGAAAAAATTATCTGCTTTTCACATCTCTGGAAAATGTCTGTCTTTGACATCAAATGCTGCTGCATCTATCAAGCTGTAAGTCTCAAGATGGTGACACAGGAAGGAGGTTGAATTAAGAGAACCACAGAGAAGCAGAGCTTGGAGCCTCTACCCAGGTAAGCTTCCCACGTGAGACGATAACTTCGT
Organism: Giraffa tippelskirchi; assembly: GCF_054371585.1. Lineage (NCBI taxonomy): Eukaryota > Metazoa > Chordata > Mammalia > Artiodactyla > Giraffidae > Giraffa > Giraffa tippelskirchi. The sequence goes on along the minus strand of NC_137286.1, from coordinate 31,286,349 downwards.
TATCGCTCAGGCCAAGTTGAGTTAAGATACTCTGTTATTCATAGTCTTAGACATTCTAAGTTACAAAGTACCACTCCCACTTGAAAATAACATGCTGCTAGGCCTGATTAACTTGGTGAATATGTCAGATGACATCCAATTTATGAAACATATCCTGGTTTTGAAGATAATATTCTAATATCCTTCAAACTATTAAAACCAAGGAGCCATAATCAACTAGCAAGGTATCAGCAACCTGTGTTTTGTCAGACTTACCTCCTCATTTTCATCATTCTAGACACATAATTTACCAAGACAGATGATTTCAATTTTTTGTCCTTCAGAGATGATCAACATTAGCATCATTATTACAGTAAACCTGTATCATGTACACTAGTAGGATGTGTTAGGGTAGTCAAGGTCTTCATTAATTAAATTGTGCCATAGACTTCATTATGAAGTTGACTTCTCCCTGGAAAGCAGAATAATAGTATTAATCTACTCTGCCAAGTGAAGGCAAACTTTTAGAATTGACGGATACAAACAAAAGTGTGCTCAGTTCAGTTGCTCAGTTGTGTCCAACTCTTTGTGACCCCATGGACTGCAACATACCAGGCTTCCCTGTCCATCACTAACTCCTGGAGATTGCTCAAACTCATGTCCATCCAGTCGGTGATACCAACCAACCATCTCATCTTCTGTTGTCCCCTTCTCCTCCCATCTTCAATTTTTCCCAGCATCGGGTTTTTTCAAATGAGTCAGTTCTTTGCATCAGGTAGCCAAAGTATTGGAGTTTCAGCTTCAGCATCAGTCCTTCCAGTGAATATTCAGGACTGATTTCCTTTAGGATGGACTGGTTGGATCTCCTTGCAGTCCAAGGGACTCTCAAGAGTCTTCTCCAACACCACAGTTCAAAGCATCAATTCTTTGCTGCTCAGCTTTCTTTATAGTCTAACTCTCACATCCATACATGACTACTGGAAAAACCATAGCTGTGACTAAACAGACCTTTTGTGGCAAAGTAAAGTCTCTGCTTTTTAATATGCTGTCTAGGTTGGTCATAGATTTTCTTCCAAGGAGCAAGTGTCTTTCAATTTCATGGCTGCAGTCACCATTTGCAGTGATTCTGGAGTCCAAAATAATAAAGTCTCTCACTGTTTCCACTGAAAGTGTGTTAGCAAAATCAATAACTATGTCCCAAGTGCCATGATTTTTCTTAATTTGGAAGAACAGTAAATTACTTCCAGAAGAGAAGCAGAATGAAGGCCAACACCCTGATAACTACAGTTATTTATGAATATACCTAGATACCATCAACATATCAATGACCTTTCTGTACTAGCCGACATGAATCGAACAGGAAGGTGATAGAAACACCATGTGCAATAGATTGATTTTTTTTATAATAGTCATGATACTCCATCCCACCCTGTATCTACCCTCTTCCTTTGCCATATGACTTTATAATTCTAACTAGAAGTACACAGTCTTTTTCTTCCCCACCCCATGGATCTGGAATGCTGTTGTGAATCACTTTGGCCAGTAGAATACTGTGCAAGTGATGGTGTCCCAGCTTTGAACATAGATCTCAAGAGACCCTGTGTGTTCTGCTTACTTTCTTTCTTGGTCTTTTCCAAGAAAATATGTCTGTGCTAGTCAACTTGAGGATGAGGTAACACAGAACAGAGTTGAGTTTCCCCAGTCATCTCAGGTTAGGCTTTCCTAAATTAGTCAGCATCCATGCCACCCAGACATGTGAGTGACCTTAGCCCAAATTAACAGAGTCACCTAGTTGATCCAAGTGCATGCTCAGTCGCTCAGTCTTGTCTGACTCTTTGTAATCCCATGGACTGTAACCCGCCAGGCTCCTCTGTCCATGGAATTTTGCAGGCAAGAATACTGGAGTGGATTGCCATTTCCTCCTCCGGGGGATCTTCCCAACTCAGGGGTCAAAACCACATCTCCTGCATTGCAGGTGGATTCTTCACAGCTGAGCCATCAGGAAAACCCAGCTGATCCACATGTTTTCTTAAATAATATGAGCTAACATCAACTGAGTTAAATAAATTATTTTTGATCTAAAGAAATTATTGTTACCTGACAGTGAGGTTTTGTGGTTATTTATTATATAGCTTTATTTTTATAAATATTTGATACAATATGCATTCATTTCTAAGGTCTTTCATTAGCAGAAATTAGAAATTAGCAATTTCTACAATGCTCTAAGTTTTCTGTTTGGTCTTGTTTTATGCTTTTTAATGCAGCATTCAACTTGTTAAGAATGGAGATTTCAGAGATCATTCATTTGACTCTTACCACCGTGTTAGCCCGTATCTTAAAAGTCAAGGAGTTGTGGGGTGATAGGAGGATTCTGGAAACTGCCAAAAATTCCAATTCTAAACCTCCACTAAAATGCAGACCATATATGGCCTACTACCTGCTGATTTTGGCAAAGACATCTCAACTCAATATGTCTATCACTAAACTCATAATATTTTCAGTAGACTTTTTTCTCATTTCTTATTCACTATCTCAATAACTCACTACCATTTGCTCAAGCCTGAAATGGATGTTGAATTCCTTTCTCTACCTCCAAATATAACCAATCATAGAATATTATAGATTATACATAAAAATATCAAGAATCCATCCACTTCTCTCCACATTGGTTGCACTGCCCTGTTCCAAACAACTTTAGTTGATCTACTGTAAACCAACTTAAGCAAATAAATAACTCATTGAAGTATATGGTTATCTCCCCAAATCAAAAGCAAAGCTTCGAATTCTGGCTCAGAAATGGCAAGAGCCAGAGCAGCTCTGGAGATTTAGGTAGCTAGCATTGGTGAAAAATCTGTGGTTTTGGATTATTTATTTCAATCCATTTGTTTCAACTCTAGTCACTCGATTCAAGATCTAAAGCCAAGTTGGAAAGCCTAATCAGTTTAGCTTGGGTCATATGCCACCCTTATCTAAGGTAATACAAGGCACCTTACCTGACTATCCCCCTCAAAAGGAAATCAAGGTGCTGTTAACCAAAGAACAAGAGACTTGAGTGTTGCATGGCAGGAACAATGTTGTCAACTCCTCTGGCACACCTGATTTCTCTCAAATATTCCTATTTTAATTGTCAAAATCTCTTTTAATCTGTGTTTAAACCTTTATCATGGAAACTGGCACTGCTAGGAAATCAATTACAATTTGAAATCTTCTAAGATGATGTTCTGACCTTATCTTTAAGCAGCTTCAGCATGTTGGCTGCAGAAAGAAGTCGTCTGCATCTAGGTTACATAAAGACTCTGTTTCCAAATACACATAAAGTCAGGTATTCTAAGACTAAGCTTTATTCACTTGTTTCCCCATCCTCTCCATAATTTGTCTCATGAGAAGCTTTGCCTCTGTATATCATGGATTATTATTTTCCCTTCCTGGAATATGGAAGAGTGGCTCATTGTTCCCATAGACCTGATCATCAAATCTCCATGTCCCACATTCTTTTGCAGGTAACTATTTTTATTGCAGGTGGCGAAAATTTGTGTTGCAAGAAATGAAAACACAATTCACAACTAGCTCAAATAAAGATGTAGCAGACATATCTGGACGTAGGTATTGTAGAAAAAGAGGTTATTGAAGACAGAGATGTAAGATTTCTCGTGGAAATACAGAAAATGCTGAGTACTCAGAGTTCTGGAAGTGAGCATCAAGGCAGCCTAGTCGGCCTTAGCAGCAAGAATTCATAGCCCCTCTCATTCTTGCACTTCACTATTAATTTATCTCAGGTGTTTCACAAATATCAGCTAATTTCATTTGCAACAAAATGAAGTAGTTCTTGTCCCATTCCAAGTTTCTTGAAATTTGGTTCAGGGTTTTTTTCTATTTTTGTTTTCTACTTTTCCCTCTAGAGAGATGTACAATGTACAGATGGACTACTTCAGGCCCTGTATCACAGGGATGTGATATCAGAGGGAAAAACCCTTCTGGGTAGATGCAGCTATGATGGACCATACAGATTGCCTTTTTCATGGCCACTCCTTTCATTTCCTTGCTCACAGAATTAACACATCTAAGACTTGCTTGGGAGAGTTGATTGGGTTAAACCAATCAGTGTACTTTACCAGTAGCTAGCTTGGGCATATGACTCAATTCTGCCCAATAAGAAGTAAGGTTCAAGATGGATTTAGAAAAGGCAAAGGAACCAGAGATCAAATTACCAACATCCATTGGATCACTGAAAAAGCAAGAGTTCCAGAAAAACATGTACTTCTGCTTTATTGACTATGCCAAAGCCTTTGACTGTGTGGATCACAACAAACTGTGGAAAATTCTTAAAGAGATGGGAATACCAGACCACCTGACCTGCCTCCTGAGGAATCTGTATGCAGGTCAAGAAGCAACAGTTAGAACTGGACATGGAACAACAGACTGGTTCCAAATAAGGAAAGGAGTATGTCAAGATTGTATATTGTCACCCTGCTTATTCAACTCATATGCAGAGTACATCATGTGAAACGCCAGGTTGGATAGAGCACAAGCTGGAATCAAGACTGCCGAGAGAAATGTCAATACCTCAGATACGCAGATGACATCATCCTTAAGGCAGACAGTGAAGAAGAACTAAAGAGCCTCTTGATGAAAGTGAAAGAGGAGAGTGAAAATGTTGCCTTAAAGCTCAACATTCAGAAAACTAAGATCATGGCATCTGGTCCCATCACTTCATGACAAATAGATGGGGAAACAATGGAAAAAGTGAGAGACTTTATTTTCTTGGGCTCCAAAATCACTGCAGATGGTGACTACAGCCATGAAATTAAAAGACGCTTGCTCCTTGGAAGAAAAACTATGACAAATCTAGACAGCATATTAAAAAGCAGAGACTTTACTTTGCCAACAAAGGTCTGTCTAGTCAAAGCTATGGTTTTTCCAGTAGTCATGTATGGATGTGAGAATTGGGCTATAAAGAAAGCTGAGCACCAAAGCATTGATGCTTTTGAACTGTGGTGTTGGAGAAGACTCTTGAGAGTCCCTTGGACTGCAAGGAGATCCAATCAGCCCATCCTAAAGGAAATCAGTCCTAAATATTTGTTGGAAGAGCTGATGCTGAAGCTGAAACTCCAATATTTTGGCCACCTGATGCGAAGAGCTGACTCATTGCAAAAGATCCTGATGCTGGGAAAAATTGAAGGCAGGAGGAGAAGGGGACGACAGAGGATGAGATGGTTGGATGGCATCACTGACTCAATGGACATGAGTTTGAGTAAACTCTGGGAGTTGGTGATGGACAGGGAGGCCTGACAAGCTGCAGTCCATGGGGTCACAAAGAGTTGGACACCACTGAGTGACTGAACTGAACTGAAGATGTAAGGGAAGTCTGCTGAGACAGTTCTGGGGAATATTTTCTTCTGCAATACAAGGAAATCCTTGAGAAAAATATCTCTCTGTTCTTTCACTAGATGTTTCCCAGAATTGCAAGATCTATGACCACAAGGGGACAACTCTAAGGACTAAAATGATTCCTGGCTCTGTTAGAGAGAGCTTGATCTATGATGATCTGGTTGATTTAGTAGCTTAATTGGCAAGTGTCCTACAAGGACACCTCTTGTTTTATAAGGTAATGATCCCTATATTAAGCTACTTTTAATTGAATATTCTGTTACTTGTAATTCAAAGATCCTGTTTCAATTTTCAACAGGATTTCTGTTTTCTGGGGACATGGGTAGGAACTACACCCCAAGATATGTCTAATATAGAAGGATAGAGCATGGTACTTAGTTGTATGTCTACCTAATTATGACTATTTCTACCTTTTTTGGAGATGTATGAATGCCAACATTTTAGATCCTTTAATAGAGACCCCTGAGTGATTAAACCATTGACTAAGATGACAATATTCAAGAAGTTATTAAACATAATTATTCATGTCTTCTAAAACCTAATCCTTAGCCTTAACCTTCATTTTTCTGTCTTGTTTTCTTTACCACTATAAATGAAGGATATGTTCTGACTGTGAGATCCTTTAAAATCTGAACATAGTAAATATTAGCTAAAAGCAAATTCTGCCATGGCCTTTCTTATTTTTCCCAATAGCCTTTGTGAAAGTCACTTAGTCATGTCCGACTCTTTGCGACCACATGGACTGTAGCCTTCCAGGCTCCTTTGTCCATGGAATTCTCCAGGCAAGAATACTAGAATAGGTAGCCATTCCCTCCTCCAGGGAATCTTCCCAACCCAGAGACTGAACCCAGGTCTCCCGTCAAACCCAAGTCTCCCATATTGCAAGTGGATTTTTCACCAGCTGAGCTACCAGGAAAGCTCAAAAGTGAAAGTGAAAGTTGCTCAGTTATGTCTGACTCTTTGTGACCCCATGGACTGTAGCCTGCCAGACTCCTCTGTCCATGGAATTCTCCAGGCAAGAATACTAGATAACGGTCATTCCCTTCTCCAGGGGATCTTCCCAACCCAGGGATCAACCCAAGTCTCCTGCACTACAGGCAGATTCATTACCATCTGAGCCACCAGGGAAGCCTTTGGGGTTGCCTATATTCAGTTTCCAGAGTCTAGATGCTAGTAGGAATCAGGAACATTGTTTTATGAGAAAATTCTTACAGAAATAAAATAAGGTTATTATGTCCTCCTCAAAATGGCTACCTTCAAGACAGTATCTCAACATTTTGAGTGGAGTTACAGTGATTTTTAAATTGTAAATTTTTTAAATCATGAAAATAAGAAAACATTGACTATTTCTACCTTATAAACGGAGTTGCTGTTTAATAGCTAAGTTATATCTGACTCTTTTGTGACCCCATGGACTGTAGCCCACCAGGCTCCTCTGTCCATGGAATTTTACAGGCAAGAATACTGGAGTGGGCTGCCATTTCCTTCTTCAAATAATGAAGGAAAACGTCACTGAAAAAAATAGTGACTTTGCTGAAGTAATGCAAGTTAATAAAAATTCTAGAATCTCTTTATATTTTAATATTTTGCAGTGATTTTTTTCTTAACTACTGTGTAGTCGTGTAGAATTTGCAGATGAGTCCTATCATTTTTATTATTCAATTCCTTTATCGGGATTAAGGGAGTTATAAATATATTTTGAGTCGCTAATTTTTATTTATTTTTTCTAATTTTCCCATTCCCTCTACCTTCCCATTCCCACATATTGCTATTTAACAAGAAAGATATTTTTTAATATACACGAATTTATTTGTGAAGGGCAATTTTTTCAGCCAAATATATCCTCTGCTGAGGCAGAGGTATCACCATCGCTTAGACAGTTTATTTATTTAGAACTAGGTCCACGAATGGATGACCAAAACCAAGTGTCCCGAGGTTAAAAGTCCACTTTTATAGTTTGACTACATTTTTGTTGATATGGATAGTCTCACCTGTTATTACAAATAAATAGAAAACTAGTTAAAGCACCATATTAAAGAGTTGCTTTTTCTATGTAACCAAAGAAAAGCAAATAAATAGGTACAACTTAAAGAAAGCCAGGGTTATAATTGAATCTCCTGTGTATAGAATAAAACATGAAAGAAAGACTGCATCTGTGAGAAATGGAATTAGAAAATTCCCACTTACTAGCCTAATATGCTCCAGCTAAGCATGCAAATTACTTAGACACATAAGCGGAAAAAAAAATCACTTTTAAGAAATGAAAACTGAAGGCCAATAGTACACATGAACATGAAGTCCAAGTTTATTATATCTGCTTGATAGGGTTGTACAGATATTCCTAGGTATCTACCACATATCTATTCCTCCCTGCTTTCTTATTAAGAGGATGCCTATGTTACTGGAGTTGAGAATAACCCCAGTTAAACTGTATATCTGGTGGTAGTGTGGGGTTAGGAAGGTGATTGTCTTGCACCTACGTGTGGTTACTTGAAGAGTTCTGACTGATTATCTATGGTCTGATGTCTCTGAAGGCTTTTAGGTGGCAAACAAGTATACTTTCTTTTCCCTTCCACTATCCCTAGCTTCCTTTCTTGAGGAAGGTTGCAATAGTTTGAGCACTAACAGTCGAAGGATGTAAGCTCTGCATTAAGGGTGGTGAAGCAGAGAGAAAATGAGTCTGTGTCTCTACAGACTTCATCAAGATGTATATCATCCATGGACAGGCCACTTGGACACTAATTTTATCCAAGAAAAATCACCTTTATGTCGAGGGTCCTTATTAATAAAAATCAGTTCCCAACCATTTTACATTGGATTACCAAGCTGGAAAACTTACATTACATTTCTTTAAGACCTTTATCAAAAGCTAAATGAAACTACTCTATGAAACATTCACTATTCTGAGCACAAGAATTTGTGCACACAAACACACACACACCAAGCTGAAGGTCTTCTCAAAAAATTAAATAAACCCATCCCCATACACACATGCACTGTCAGGGGAGGGGGACTGTTCACTAAGAGAGAGAGTCAGCAAGCAGAACAGGAGATTTAACACCCCAAGTTATGAAACAATACAACACTTAAAAGAATCTATAAAATTCAAAACATTGTAATCATGACAGAGGTTAAAGACAGGTTAGAAGACATAATGGAAGGAAAGAACTGTATTATTTGAAACTAGAGGATGTGAAGCTCAGAGAATCTTGAAATTAAAAAAAACACATACCCACTGAAATAAACACACACAAACACACCACAACACAATAGAGGTTATTTAACAAACTAGGCAAAATAAAGCTATATCTACACATGGACATCACCAGATGGTCGACACCGAAATCAGATTGATTATATTCTTTGCAGTCAAAGATGGAGAAGCTCTATACAGTCAGCAAAAACAAGACCAGGAGCGGACTGTGGCTCAGGTCATGAACTCCTTATTGCCAAATTCAGACTGAAATTGGAGAAAGTGGAGAAAACCACTAGACCATTCAGGTATGACCTAAATCAAAGCCCTTATGACTACACAGTAGAAGTGAGAAATAGATTTAAAGAACTAGATCTGACAGACAGAATGCCTGATGAACTATGGATGGAGGTTTGTGACACTATACAGGAGACAGGAATCAAGACCATCCCCAAGAAAAAGAAATACAAAAAAGCAAAATGGCTGTCTGAGGAGGCCTTATAAATAGCTGTGAAAAGACGGGAAGCAAAAAGCAAAGGAGAAAAGGAAAGATGTACCCATTTGAATGCAGAGTTCCAAAAAATAGCAAGGAGAGATAGGAAAGCCTTCCTCAGTGATCAATGCAAAGAAATAGAGGAAAACAATAGAATGGGAAAGACTAGAGATCTCTTCAAGAAAATCAGAGATACCAAGGGAATACTTCATGCAAAGATGGGCTTGATAAAGGACAGAAATGGTATGGACCTATCAGAAGCAGAAGATATTAAGAAGAGGTGGCAAGAATACACAGAAGAATTGTACGAAAAAGATCCTCATGACCCAGATAATCATGATGGTGTGATCACTCACCTAGAGCCAGACATCCTGGAATGTGAAGTCAAGTGAGCCTTACAAAGCATCACTAAGAACAAAGCTAGTGGAGGTGATGGAATTCCAGTTGAGCTATTTCAAATCCTGAAAGATAACAGAAGTGCTGCACTCAATATGCCAGCAAATTTGGAAAACTCAGCAGTGGCCACAGGACTGGAAAAGGTCAGTTTTCATTCCAATCCCAAAGAAAGGCAATGCCAAAGAATGCTCAAACTACCGCACAATTGCACTCATCACACACGCTAGTAAAGTAATGCTTAAAATTCTCCAAGCCAAGCTTCAGCAATACGTGAACCGTGAACTTCCAGATGTTCAAGCTGGTTTTAGAAAAGGCAGAGGAACCAGAGATCAAATTGCCAACATCCGCTGGATCATCAAAAAAGCAAGAGAGTTCCAGAAAAACATCTATTTCTGCTTTATTGACTATGCCAAAGCCTTTGACTGTGTGGATCACAATAAACTGTGGAAAATTCTGAAAGAGATGGGAATACCAGACCACCTGACCTGCCTCTTGAGAAACCTGTATGCAGATCAGGAAGCAACAGTTACAACTGGACACGGAACAACAGACTGGTTCCAAATAGGAAAAGGAGTACATCAAGGCTGTATATTGTCACTCTGCTTATTTAACTTATATGCAGAGTACATCATGAGAAACGCTTGGCTGGAGGAAGCACAAGCTGGAATCAAGATTGCCGGGAGAAATATCAATAACCTCAGATATGCAGAGGACACCACCTTTATGGCAGAAAGTGAAGAAGAACTAAAGAGCCTCTTGATGAAAGTAAAAGAGGAGGGTGATAAAGTTGGCTTAAAGCTCAACATTCGGAAAACTAAGATCATGGCATCCGGTCCCATCACTTCATGGCAGATAGATGGGCAAACAGTGGAAATAGTAGCTGACTTGATTTTTCTGGTCTCCAAAATCACTGCAGATGGTGCTTGCAGCCATGAAATTAAAAGACGCTTACTCCTTGGAAGGAAAGTTATGACCAACCAAGACAGCATATTAAAAAGCAGAGACATTACTTTGCCAGCAAAGGTCCATCTAGTCAAGGCTATGGTTTTTCCAGTGGTCATGTATGGATGTGAGAGTTGGACTACAAAGAAAGCTGAGCGCCAAGTGCTTTTTGAACTGTGGTGTTGGAGAAGACTCTTGAGAGTCCCTTGGACTGCAAGGAGATCCAACCAGTCCATCCTAAAGGAGATCAGCCCTGGGTGTTCATTGGAAGGACTGATGTTGAAGCTGAAACTCCAATACTTTGGCCACCTGACGTGAAGAGCTGACTCATTGGAAAAGACCCTGATGCTGGGAGAGGTTGAGGGCAGGAGGAGAAGGGGATGACGGAGGATGAGATGGCTGGATAGCATCACCGACTCGATGGACATGGGTTTGGGTGGACTCAGGGAGTTGGTGATGGACAGGGAGGCCTGATGTGCAGTGGTTCATGGAGTCACAAAGAGTCAGACACAACTGAGCGACTGACCTGAACTGAAAAACATTTGGTATATAACATAAAGCAACAACAAATGTGAAATGCAACAGAACTGTCAGGAGAAATGGATGATAAAATATGAAAGTCTAATGTGTATCAGTTGAATATTCAGAAAGAAACAGAGATTTATGGAGAGGCAATAACTGAAAAAATAATTGTCAAAATTTTTCTGGAATTAAAGTAAGCTGTAAGTCCTCAAAAAAGAAGTAACATGAGTACAAAGTGGAAAAAGTAAAACAAATCCTAGCCACAGTGTTATGAAAAAGCAGAACTTCAAAGATAAAGATAAAAATCTTAAAAGCAACCAGTGAAAAATGTGGACTACCTAAATAAATAATCAGAAAACCTTGAGATAATAGCTTCAAAGTGCTGAGGAAAATAACTGTCAGTATAGAATTCATTACTTAAACACCTATTCAAGAAGAAGAAAAAAAATTGTAAATATTCAAATAGAGGCTGAGAGATTTTACTACTTACAAACCCCTGATGAAATATTAAATTTAGGAAGAACAGAATAGAAGTGAGAAAAATGGATGGTTTCAAGAAGCAAGATGAGCAAGAAATTGACAAATATGTTGGTATCACACCAACATTATATATAAATGCTACTGCTACTAATGATTATTTTGGTAAAACTGTATGGACGATGGAGAGGGGAGATTGGAGATGAGGTTCAGTATTTTCAATTGCTTGAGAGCAGTCTAGAGATAAGAGCCTTAGAATGTTTAAACCCAGCTATAATTATTTATAAAGTTAAGGGTAACCACAAAAAATAGAAGCATAATATTTAGCTTCAAAAACAAAGAAATAAGACATAAAGTGATCTAATCTAATAGAAAGCATAAGAAAAGGATAACAGAAGCAAAAAATTACAAGTATGACTAGATTAAAAAAAACCATAAGATAAAATGGTAGAAATATTTCAAATATATCAATAAGCATAATAAATATTCACATATTAAGCTTGTCTTAATGTTAAGAGATTCCAAATTTGAACAAAAATAATATTAATATCAAGCTGTATTAATATTATAATAGACATAAAATAAATGACAAAAAAGATTGAGAGTAAAGAGCAAGGAAAAGGTATAACAGGGGAATTGTGCTCAGAAGAAAAATGATGTGGCATAATTAATACTGGAGAAAAATAGTCTTTAACATAAGAAAAACTATTCTACAGTATGAAAGTGTCATTGCTTAATAATAGAGGGAACAATTCACCAGGAATATATATCAATTCTGAATTATATGCAGCTTACATTATAACTACACAATATATAATAATTAAAAATTATTTTTTAAATTAACAACTATGCGTGTGTGCTCAGTCACGTCTGACTCTTTGTGACCCTATGGACCGTAGTCCACCAGGCTCTTCTGATCATGGCATTCTCCAGGCAAGAATACTGGAGTGGGTTGCCATGCCCTCCTCCAGGGAATCTTCCTTACCCAGGGATCGAACCTACATCTCTTGTCTCCAGCACTGGGAGGCAGATTCTTTACAACTGCACCACCAGTTTAGATATTATCACTACTCTCTCAGATCCAAGAGATTAAGCATACAAAAGAAACATTAAGGATATAGAAAAAATGTTTCTTTTTTTAAAATTTGCTTTAAAACATTTTACTGGAATCCTTTTGTTAAAGGTCACCTAATTGATTTTGGCCACCAAATTTCTATGCAGTCCCCTCCACCTGACGCTGGGAGGTTGACAGCTGCTAACACTGGTTAAGGAGAAGGCAATGGCACCCCACTCCAGTGCTCTTTTGCCTGGAAAATCCCATGGATGGGGGAGCCTGGTGGGCTGCAGTCTATGGGGTCGCACAGAGTCGGACATGACTGGAGCGACTTAGCAGCAGCAACCCTGGTTAATACAGGAAAGATGTGAAGTTCTGAGGACCTGTCCAACATCAGATAAAGGATATCCTTTGTGTTAGCAAAAGTCTAAAATCACAGTACCCAGGTACACAGCACATTGCTCTTCACTTCTTGTCATAGCCTGTGGTTAAAGTGACATCCCAGCCATCCCTTACAGCACTTCTCCAAGAGGAGAATTCCAAACCTTAAGCCTGAAGTCACCAAGCTAGGCCTGAATCTCTGCCACATGGCACTGCCCTAGCTGGGCTTCCAAAGCTCTCATGCCTTATTCAGGGATATCACATCAGTGGACATCTTAAATCCCCTCATGGCACTGCAGACCCTCCTTTGAGAATTAGGGGCTTGGGAAGAAATCAACTAGTCAGCAGAGACCAGGGTGATTCCAGATAGAGAAAATTTGAATTAAATAATTATCACTTTTTTCTAGAAAGCAGGGAACATTTCTTCTTTCTAAGCACAAGATTACACACAAACATGAAATATGCGGTCTATCTTTCCACCAATATATGTCACTAGAGTAACTTCAAAATCAAAGCCAGAAAACAGTACAAAACAGAAAACATGCATCCCAACCTCACTTATCAACATGGCTCTAAACTTCTTAAGTTATTAGCAAACCAAATTCAGTTTACTGAATTTGTTTACTAAAAACAAACCACATTTGGTGACAAACTTTCATTCCAGGAATGCAGGAATGGCTTAACATTAGAAACTGTATTAATGTAATTCGTTGAATTATAAGATTAAAGTAGAAAAACAATTTTTTGTTTAAGACAAACAAACAAAAATGACCGTAGCAACAACAATGAAAAAAAAACCCTCAAAGTAATATTAGAATGCTAATCTGATAAATAGTTTAAAGGTAAAAGCTTAGAAACATTCCCTTTAAAGTCAGGAAAAAAACAGGGTTACTTATTCTTTCCACTTCAACACTTACTAGACCTCCTATGAAATAAAAGATTCTGAGGAAAAGAAATAAGGAAGAAATTACACTTTTCAGATGGCTAAATTATCTGTCTAGAAAAGACTTGTACACAAAATATTAGAACCAATGAGTTGAGCAAAATTGTAGGATTCTGAATAAATACATGAAAAGGATGGCATTTATTGGTCAGAGAAGTGCAAATCAAAACCACAAAGAGATGCCACCTTACACCTGTCAGAATGACTATCATCAAAAGGACAAGAGATAAATATTGGTGAGGATGCAGAGGAAAGGGAACACTTATACACTGTTCATGGGAATGTAAATTGATGCAGCCACTATGGAAAACAATATGGAGGTTTCCCAAAGAACTAAAAATAGAATTACCATACGATCCAGTAGTTCTACTGCTGGGTATATATCCAAAGAAAACAAAAACATTAATTCAAAAAGATATAAACACCCTAACATTCATAGCAGCATTATTTACAATAACCCAGGTATGAAAGCAACCTGAGTGCCCAACAGATAAATGGATAAAGAACATGTATAATACACATACACACAGACACACACACAATGGAGTGTTACTCAGCTATAAAAAATAATGAAATTCTACCATTTGCAACAATGTGGATGGACCTAGCAAATATTATACTTAGTGAAATAAGTCAGACAGTGAAAAACAAATACTCTTATGTTATCACTTATATGTAGAATATAAAAAATTAAACAATTGAATATATATAACAAGACAGACACAGATTCACAGATATAGAGAATAAACTAGTGGTTACCAGTAGGGAAATGGAAGGAGGGAAGGGGAAAGCCTGGGGTAGACGATTAAGAGACACAAATCACTATACATAAAATAAAAAAGCAACAAGGATATATTTTATAGCATAGGGAAATATAGCCATTATTTTGTAATAATTGCAAATGGTGTATAATCTATAAAATGGGTTTCCCAGGTAACTCAGTGGTAAAGAATCTGCTTGCCAGTGCAGGAGAAGCGGGTTTCATCCCTGAGTCAGGAAGATCTCCTGGAGAAGGAAATGGCTACCCACTCCTGTATTCTTGGCTGGTAAATCCCATGGACAGAGGAGCCTGGTGGGCTGCAGTTCATGGGATTGTAAAGAATCAGTGATTAAACAACAAAACAAATCTGTAAAATACTGAATCACTCTGTTGTATATCTGAAACTAATATAATATTGTAAATCTGCTATACTTTAATTTTAAAAAAATTAAAGAATGTTATATATAATAACATTTATATATAACAGCAACGATCAACTAGAATTTGTGTATAAGTATAAATCTCATTCATAATAACAGCATAAACTTCTAGGAACCTGGGAATAAATCTAACAAAATAAGTATAAAACATACAAGCAAAAATTTGTAGATTGTATTAAAGAATGCAAAAAAGTTAAAGATATCATGTTTTTATGGAACTATCAGGCGAGTGTATGCTCCTCGGTTCTGTCTCGTCACAACAAAGATTTGGAGTGACGGACATTAGAGCCCTCAGTGGGTCACAGCTCTTGGGTCTTGGACAGACCGTCTTATAACTTTTAGACGAATCAGTGTTACAGCTCAGTGTTACAGCTCTTTTATTTAGATAATAGCAGGAAAATCCATCCCCAAAGCATGAGGGCATGCCGACCGTTGACCCAAAAACATGAAAAGAATAATGCCCCAGCGCATGGGAGAGAGAGAGAGCACTTTTGGCTCCTCTTTTTATATGTTTTCTTCCTCCCCCTGGGCCTGCCCTATGCAAACTGGGCTTAGCCAGGAGGGCTGTTTGTTCTACCTGAAGTTCTCACTCGAGTCCTCGGACCTTCCTTTGTTCTATTTTCGCGGGCTTTTCCCTTCCTTGTCTTTTAGCTACCACCATTTTGGACTCCTGTTTCCTATTCTAACTACCTAACAGAACCTAAGATTCACACAGAAAAGGTCCAAAAATACCCAAGTTCATTCTGAAGAAGAAAAGAACGTGAAGGCCCAATCAGAGAGAAAGACTTGTTATGAAACTACAGTAATTGTAGAAAAAGTGTTCTTGGTGTCCATGTCGGGCCCTCAGGGGTCCTTTTACTGCCTGCTGTGGTTCCTGCAGTTTACTGCTGATTTCTGCATAAGTTCTAGGTAGGATTGTCCTTAGGCGATGGGAGCTGTCCCCAGTGGGAGAGTCTAGGAATTACCACCCTACCCACCATGACCTGTAGCCATGATCCTCGGTCCTGGAGGTACAAAAGCCCTCCTCCCTTACCTTAAGACAGACTCAGCTGTGCCAATGATGGCTCAGAGTTCCCTGAGGGATGAGGCTGAGGCTTGATTTTTTATCTGAGAGTACATTCTTACTGAACTGCTCCTGAACTGAACTGCTCCTCCTCTATCCTGCTTTCACTTCCCTACAGGTTTTTTCCCAAATGTGTACTCCTAATAATTCCTTGTACAAGAATCCTCATTTCATTCTCTGCTTTCAGAGGACCTGACCTAAGATAGAAATTAAATGTATAATGACTCCAAAACAGCTCAACCAATAAAGCAAAACCATTGAGGAGGATAGCAGAAGAACAAATCAATACATGAAAAATTTCTCACCTCATAAACAGAGAATGCAAATACAAATTAAACAGCACTCACCAGATTAGCAAATTTTTATTATCTGAAAAGTCTAAGTGTTGATTAAGATGTAAGCAAATGAGAAATCTCGTATGTTGTTGGTGAGAAAGCAAATTTGTTAACAACACTTTTTGAAGTGCAGTTGGTTACTATCTAAACAAAACTGAAGATGCTCATAAGCTATAACCTAGCAATTTCATTTTCTGGTATATACTCAGGGGAATTCTGAGCTTTGTGCTTAGAGAGGTGTATGAGGAAGTTTACTGTGGCATCGTTGACAAGAGTGCAAAACTAGAAACAACTTAAACACTTGTCAAGAAAGAATGGATAAATTGTAGTGCATTCACAATGTGCAGCAGTTAAAATAAATGATAACCAAATTTAGACTTGTCAACATGGAAAAATGTCAAAGGCAATTTTTAGTGAATAAGGCAAATTAAAGATGGGCACCTTTACACAGTTTTCATTCCAATTCCAAAGAAAGGCAATGCCAAAGAATGCTTAAACTACTGCACAATTGCACTCATCTCACACGCTAGTAAAGTAATGCTTAAAATTCTCCAAGCCAGGCCTCAGCAATACGTGAACCGTGAACTTCCAGATGTTCAAGCTGGTTTTAGAAAAGGCAGAGGAACCAGAGATCAAATTGCCAACATCCTCTGGATCATCGAAAAAGCAAGAGAGTACCAGAAAAACATCTATTTCTGCTTTATTGACTATGCCAAAGCCTTTGACTGTGTGGATCACAATAAACTGTGGAAAATTCTGAAAGAGATGGGAATACCAGACCACCTGACCTGCCTCTTGAGAAACCTGTATGCAGATCAGGAAGCAACAGTTATAACTGGACACGGAACAACAGACTGGTTCCAAATAGGAAAAGGAGTACATCAAGGCTGTATATTGTCACCCTGCTTATTTAACTTATATGCAGAGTACATCATGAGAAACGCTTGGCTGGAGGAAGCACAAGCTGGAATCAAGATTGCCGGGAGAAATATCAATAACCTCAGCTATGCAGAGGACACCACCTTTATGGCAGAAAGTGAAGAAGAACTAAAGAGCCTCTTGATGAAAGTAAAAGAGGAGAGTGATAAAGTTGGCTTAAAGCTCAACATTCAGAAAACTAAGATCATGGCATCCGGTCCCATCACTTCATGGCAGATAGATGGGCAAACAGTGGAAACAGTGGCTGACTTTATTTTTCTGGGCTCCAAAATCACTGCAGATGGTGCTTGCAGCCATGAAATTAAAAGACGCCTACTCCTTGGAAGGAAAGTTATGACCAACCTAGACAGCATATTAAAAAGCAGAGACATTACTTTGCCAGCAAAGGTTTGTCTAGTCAAGGCTATGGTTTCTCCAGTGGTCATGTATGCATGTGACAGTTGGACTATAAAGAAAGCTGAGCACCAAAGAATTTATGCTTTTGAACTGTGGTGCTGGAGAAGACTCTTGAGAGTCCCTTGGACTGCAAGGAGATCCAATCAGTCCATGCTAAAGGAGATCAGTCCTGGGTGTTAATTGGAAGGACTGATGTTGAAGCTGAAGCTCCAATACTTTGGCCACCTGATGGGAAGAGCTGACTCATTGGAAAAGACCCTGATGCTGGGAAAGATTGAGGGCAGGAGGAGAAAGGGACGACAGAGGATGAGATGGCTAGATGGCATCACCGACTCTATGAACATCGGTTTGGGTAGACTCAGGGAGTTGGTGAGGGACAGGGAGGCCTGGTGTGCTGCGGTTCATGGGGTTGCAAAGAGTCGGACAAGACTGAGCGACTGAACTGAACTGAACATATCAAACCAAATGATACAATATCTTGTTTATGGACATAAGGATATACACATATATGTATGTACATACTACAAATATCCATATATAATATCTTGATCCTGTGTAAAGTATGTCAAGAGGATGCTGTCTGAGGAAGAAATGAGAGCAAAAGGACTGTAAAAGATATGAGAGGTTTTCAATTCTAGTTTAATTTTTACTTCACAAAAAACCACCTGAAGGAAAACAGTAACAATTACTTAAACCTGGGATGAGGTACCAGCATATTTGTTACATTGCCCTCTGTACTTTTATATATGCCTGAAATATTTCATAAGAGAAAACCAAAGAGGAATGGTATCCAAAATATAATCAAACTCTAAATTTTGTTTTCAATATAACCATCTGAATTGGTTTTTTTTAAGTGTGCTATTCTTGAAGCAATTGTAAAAAAGAAATCCTATACTATAAAACAATCTAATATTCATCTTCCTATATTTCATCTTTTTTCTTACATTTTCTCAGAAAAGTAGGAAGATAGCTTGCCACCCTTCCTTGGAACTTCAAAAGATTTCCTTTAGCTTTCTTTCCTCATTGCCTCCCTTCCTTTTTTCCTTCTTTTCTTTCTTTCTTGCTCTTTTCAAAAGAATTACTATTTATCTCAGCTCCTTATCATCCCCTAATCATTTTCCTAAGTTCTAGAGTTGTCAAATAAAATATAGGAAGTCCATTTAAATCTGAATTTCAGATAAATAATAAATAATATTTTTGCAGAGGGCATTTATACTAAAAAGTTATTTGTCTTTTATTTGAAGTTCATATTAACTGGCAGGTCTATATTTTTTATTTGTTACTAAATAAAAAACCTACTAAGTTCAACTTACCACGTGCTATGCTGTGCTGTGCTAAGTTACTTCAGTCGTGTCTGACTCTTTGTGACCCATGGACGGTAGCCCACCAGGCTCCTCTGTCCAAGGGATTTTCCCGGCAAGAATACTGGAGTGGGTTGCCATGCCCACTTCCAGGGGCAACTTACCAAAATTGTACTTTATTTATATAGATATCTATCTCACAAATGTTCCTTTCAATTCTTAAAAAAGTACACAGATTCTAATAGTCTTCTCATCTTACTTCACATGAAAACGGCTATCTGTCAAGAATAGATTATCTATCTATCAATGTTAGTAATATTCTTGTATTAGTTCTAGTATTGAGGATGTGAAAGTGTTACTCACTCAGTTGTGTCCGACCCTTTGTGACTCCGTGGACTGTAGGCCGCCAGGCTCTGTCCATGGGATTCTTCAGGCAAGAATATTGGGTTAGGTTGCCATTTCCACCTTCGGGGGACCTTCCTGACCCAGGGGCTAACCCATGTCTCCTGCTTTGGCAGGCAGATTCTTTACCATCTGAGCCAACAGGGAAACCCAGTATTGAGGATGTAACTTTGACTGATTTCTTACAGGCCTGCTCCTCTTTGAAATATCTTTCCTTTTTGCAAAAAACAATTACATAAAACAACAAACTTGAACCATTTTTTTCTTTTCAATTTCTTTTTATATAGGCTAAACAATCTGAAAGAACCTTGTGGTATTCATTGCTTCCTATTTTCTGTTTTTCTTTTTGCCTTTCCACATTTTAAAATTTTATTACAAAGCCAAATATATTCTTAAAAAAATGAAGGCACAAAAAGGGCAAACAACCGTATATGTTTTTTCTGTAGCTATTTAGTATGGTGTTCATAAAATAAAATTTTTATAAGATCACATATATACTGTTTTGGATTTTTTCTTAATATATAGAAAGCATTTTCCTTCTTATTAAATATTCCATCACATTTTTCCCAACAGTTTCCTAGTACTGCATTATCTTTTTAAAATGAAAGCTTGACTTTTTTGAAAATTTTTCATCCTTTGAAACTCAGAGCTTTTATCTATAAAATAGAATTTGTGGAGAGAGAGGCGACGAAGGCTGAGCTGTGATGGAGTGTCTATGAAAAAGAGTGTGTTCTTGTCAGTGTAACTAATTCTACTGAGGACTAGAGGACGGTCACAATGTGAAACTATGTTTTACAACTCTGGGGATAAAAATCAGTGAAAGGAAAGGTGAAAATGATGAAAGTCAAAGTGGTGACACTATTAAAGATTTACCTCAATGTGCCTTTGTTGGTTAGAACTCACTGTGCCGCCTGCAAGAGAGAGGGGAAAAAATGGATTCACTTTATTGCACTCATCTGTCATAGATAATACCCTGTACAAAAAGGTGGAAGGAAGTGGTGAACTTTTAATCAGTCTGTGTACACATACAATAGGAAGGCAGTCTGGAAACCCAGCAGGCCGGAGGTATGAGTGGCTGTCACAAAGGGGACAGTGACACTCTACTGAGATCAGTGAGCTCCAAGCTCCAAAGAGAGGGGCAGGCCAACTTGATCTTTTCTTTGTGTGCAGACTACTGGGTGTGCTACACTTGGTGGGGAGTCGCATTCAATTGCCAGACAAATGCAACCCACTCTGCCACCAATAGGAGGGAGTGAACTTGTTGTAGTCTTTAAAGGATTCCGCAGAGAATACATTCCTCCTGTAACAGTGACAGATGGGCCTGCCTTTTTCTGACCAACAGGGTATATTCCAAAGCTGCTGAGATCAATGCCTATGTGTCAGAAGCAACTGTTAGAAGCAAAATTTCTAACAATTTCTGAAAAAGGCTAATTTATTTAGGCAATGTCTGAAACTTTCTAGCTATCACCATGGTAAAGGGACCAGAATGCTATTCTTATGAATCTCCCCTTAATTTATCATATTCCTGAGAATTCTGTGAATCAAAAAGCATTCATAGTCTTTTTCCCTTTCAGCTCTATATATCACACCAGTCCTTGTTTTATGGCCTAAAGTTATGTCAAGAAGTTTAACTGTCAGGCAATAATATCTAACAATGTTACTATTCTATATACCATCATTATAGGTATAATGGGGCTTCCCTAGTGGTTCAGATGGTAAAGAATACGCTTGCAACGCAGGAGACCTGGGTTTGAGGCCGGGAAGATCCTCTGGAGAAGGAAATGGCTACCCACTCCAGTATTCTTAACTGGAGAATTCCATGGACAGAGGAGCCTGGCAGGCTACAGTCCACGGGTTGCAAAGAGTTGGACACGATTGAGCGACTAACACTCTCACTTTCACAGGTGTAATATTCTGGACTATAGGTATTATATTTTCTAACATCAAATGGATGCTTAAATGAGGCAGTGCCAAATTCCATCTTTGAATATTTTCTTTACCTCTGGATGGTCAACGTTTCAACCTGTCCTCTAGTTCTGATACTCACGTCACTTAGCCCACTCCCCCCTCCAAAGTTCCTACCTGTATCCCCTAATGAAGAGTTCCACTGTGTACAATTCTGGGACCCTCAAGTAGTACGTATGGTGTTCTTTGTAGTGCCTTGATATACGTTTCATTCTCTTCTGATTCCCTATGAATGCCCAGGGCAAAAGGTGGATACTTGAAATGTTTTCAAAAAAGGGATGGTGAACTCCCCCACCCCATCTTAAAATTACTGTCAATTTTTCCACCAGAGAAGCTTCTTGCCCTCCTCCATGCCATTTTGAGGATAAAGATTTACTCCATTCCTCCCTTGGCAGCTCTCCCAATGAAAGTGTGAATCCCTCTCCACGATGGCCCACCACCACTGACACAATCTAGCTAATATACCATGCTATAATTATTGATGAGGGAATGACCTGTCATTAAGAACTGTAGACTCCATCCCTTTTACAAGCCATTGGAGGGCACAGCAACCCACTCCAGTATTCTTGCCTGGAGAATCCCATGGATAGAGGAGCCTAGCAGGCTACAGTCCAGAGGGTCACAAAGAGTCTGACATAACTGAAGTGACTTAGCACCCTCAACATTCCAGCCTTTATTCCACCAGGCAAATTGACCGTTTAATGCATGAAATTATTTCTTGACCTTCATGTCATACAAAACTGCTGGAAGAATGTCTAAGTTTACAATCACAAGACAAGATGACAAATCAGGTACAATTTTTTGTTGTTGTTTTTGAAGAAAGTGTTTAAAATTCTAAGCAAAAAAGGTGGTTGGGGAATGTCATTGTCAGAGAAGCAGCAGAGAATGCATTTATCCGAGCTATCATCAGGGTAGAGCTCCTTAGGGAGGCTGGCGTGGAGTCAAGTTTTTGATAAAGGAATACACGTGGCTTTGTAGACAAGGATTAGAAGGCTATTCTGAGCAAAATGTAGAGCCATTCCTTGACAGGAATGAGAAAATAAATAAAAAGGTGGCAAGGGTGAATGGTTTCTCTTTACCCCTTGAATCTCTCATTGTCTGCCTGACAAATCATATCTATCCCACTTTCCAAAGCTCCATTCAAGGCTTAGGAAAACAACCAAAATCCAGTCACATTATTGTATCTGTCACAGAATGAGTCTCCTGTTTTCCTCAAGATGTATCTTGCAGATTATGCAAAATTTAATTTAATCATGAACTGACTGGTTGGAAAGTGTGTATACATCATACTTCATGGGATTGCATATCACATTTGCTAACGTATTCCACATTAAACCATTTCACACATAGGTTCTAGGACAGGCAAGGTTTTGTTTCTGAGGATTTCTGGACTCCTGATGATGTGTGTTTTGGCAAGATACTTATTGTCTCTATGTCTCCATTTTCTGCTTTGTAAAATAAAGGTAATTAAGCTTACTTTGAGAGTGTTGTGAGGATTAAGGCAAGATCATGTCTGGGCATCATTTTGCACAGTGTTTGGCACATAGCTGTAAATAGGTGGTATCATTCATTATTGCTATTTTTCTAATTAACATGCTAGTGAAAGTGAAAAAAAGGAACTTGATCATGAATTATGAATGCAGGAAATACAATGGCGGGTTCATATTTTGAACAACAGTTATTGCTGACTATGGAAAAACTACTCAAATTTCTTGACTTCTTATAGGAGAAAGGGGAAGATCAGAATACAGTCTGTGTATGGAGAAATAGGTGTGGGAATCATCTAATATGGTGAAATGTTTACCTTTCCAGAAGGTTCCTCAATAATTTTATGATTATAAATCTGGAATTAGGACACTCAGTGTTTAATAAGTACCCACTAAATAATAGTACTTTTGTTTCAAGAAAAAGAGTTTTTAAATTTTGGTTTAATACCTTGAACTCTACTATCCTTACAGCATGTACAGATTTTTGATGACTGCTCCAAAGGATCTTGTTTATCAGATGCTTCTGGATCAGTCCTTGATCGAAAGAAAGAATTATTACTGCTCAGCAAAGTTTGATATAGGAAAAATATTTGGACAGTTTGTGCTTCATTAATCCAAGTTTGGTTTGTTAAATCCCCAAGCACTGCTTTACAAGTCTTCAGATTAAAAATTAATTACAACAATTATCAACAAATATAAAAAGTCAAGAAAATAATGAACACCCATCTGTCTGCTTGGCTTTCGAAAGCATAGCTCAGTGGCAACAAATAAAAACTACCATCTTTTATAGGGAGCTCTAAAAGTCATCTATCACAGATACTAATTCTTAATCTTTTTATGCAAACCATCTAAATTTCTTCTTTTAAAAAAAGAAATTTTTACCTAGTCACACAATGTAGTCTTATCTCTTAAGCAGAAATAGGTCATGTGAATGCAAAATTATACCTGACACTGAAATTTTCAAAATGGTTGATTACTGTTCAGTCCCTATTTGGAGATCGTGTCCACAAAGACAAGTGAAAGATTTTTCACCAGTTACTTCTATTATAGCTAAACTTTTCGGACATTTTGACTATAGGTAAGCCATCATGCATATGCGAGCATGGAAAGAAGAAATTTGTTACAGTTATTTACATAAGATTAATTACTATTATATTTAAAATGGTCATTTGCTTACATGAAGTCATAATGTTTTCTACAAACAACTGCTGTTTTCAAACATGTTTTATCTCTGTCATACTGACATATTTATCATACAAAGAAAAATAATGAATATTTAATTTGCCTTTAAATAAAACTAAACAATAAATAGTATAAGATGTAACTGAATAAGCAACTCTTTTATGGTCAAGGAAACAAAATAAGAATTCTCAAACTGATAATTAAATGGTTTTGTGTTTATTCCCAAGTTATTTTGCTTCCCCAAAAGGAATCTTCTGAATAGTAAAGAGATATAATTAATGAAAAGGGAAACTAATAAATATGTCAGAAACAATTTACTGTTGGTTTGTATGTATTCCAAATGTCTCTACAGGAATGCAAATGACACTTCAAAATCGGGTTATTAAGTTAAAAAAAAAAGACTATCCTCACAATTATGGAAAAAACTATCTCTGGTTGTTAATATCTGGATTTCTAAGTTTTTTTAAAAAAACACATTGGCTTATTTTTTTTTAATGAATGATTAGTGTAATAGTCAAGTGGCTAAATATGGTATAATTTTGTTGTGTTCCACATATAGATCTTTTAACTCAATGAATTTATAAGGAACGCTACTTACGTTGAAGTTTGAAAATTAAATAGCATAGTGTTAAAAACTAGTAGGAAAAAAAAAAGCAATAGTCAGAAGGGAAACTAGATACTTGGAAGACTCCTACTAGTATGTAACCACAGCTTGGATAAAGTATAGCAAACATACTTTTTAATTAATTGTTATGTCTGCTAAGCATAAGTGAAATTTCTAAACAGAGAAAAAGTACCTAGCTGAAAATGGAATAGAAAACAGTTGCAGTAGAAGTAAATGGGGTGGGGAATTTTAAGGAAGATTTACTTTGAGGGAAATGCCTTGATCAGCACTACCATCCAAGGAACATGTCTCCAAGCACTGGCAAGAGTGGAGCAAAACTTAAAACTCTTGCATTATTCATAAAATCACTGGAGGGAATTAAGTGATCCCAGGTTAGTACTGACCCTGGATCTTGCAAAAATACAAACCTTCTGTAGAGTAAAATCTCCCATTTGTGTCCTCAGATTTCCTGCAGAGTAGGTTCAATAAGATATGTATCCACAATGAAAATTCAATAGTAATCAGAATTAAGTAAGCATCTACAAATGAGGATCAACAACAGAAATGAAAACAAATATAATAGCCAACTAACTAGTTCAGAATACAGAATTATCAGATATGAAAAACAAATTCCCTATATGTGAAATATTTAAAGAAATAAAAAAACAGAATAAAAGGGAAGAAATGAGAAATTATCAAAAATTATCAGAGAAATTTTAAAAATAGAACTTTCAGAAATAACAAATATGAATAAAAACTTACCTGAAAGGAATAAACAACAGATTAGAAATAGCTATAGATAATTCATGAACTGGTAAACTGATCTATCGTAAAAAAGAGAAAGCAGAACAATGAGAAGGAAAATATGAAAAAGTAAGGTTAAAAGACACAAAGTATATAATAAGAAGGTCCAAAATACATGATCAGACTCCCAGATGGAGAACTCTGAATCACTAACATTTTTTTTTATGATGTGAGATTTGAAAAGTTCCTGAAGAATGCATATATATTTAAACAATATATTCTTTAGCAATAACTTACAAATGTGGGAAAGTTTTTTAAAATAAAAAATAAAGGAGTTTGGCAATGAAGAACAACAGAAAAAAGTTGGATAGATAATATCACACAGTAATCTCAGTCACTGATTTGGTAGTGTCCAACAACAGACACATTCAGGTTGCCATAGCTTCTGAAAACAAATATTTTTTTATGAAGAAACGCCAGAAATGGTATTCCATAACACTTTCCCAGGCTACTGAATCTCCTCTGGAGAGTTTAAAAGACAAGGACACATAAAGCCGTCTGGGACCTTCTAAGGTAGGAGCTTTCACTTCTTTAACCATGACCCACAGTACCACAGTAATAAATAAATACATTTTATATCATAAAATACATATGCATGTATGATATTACTGTGTGATATTATCTATCCAACTTTTTCTCTTGCTCTTCATTGCCAAACTACTACTGAAAGACTGTTGTAAGTAGCTTCAGCAATATGCTTGATTTCTAAGAGGAAATACGGTCTTTCCGAATTGTATCTCACAGAAATAAAGTGATAAATATAATTTCAAAAAAATAAGTAAAGGAGTGATAAAATTTAGCAGTTGACTAGAATATGGGAGCATAGAACAGAATACAGAAGTTCTAGAGTTTAAAATAAAAGAACACACAATGATTCAATGGCATTAGTGATAGATCTTAAGTTCAATAATAAATTACTATAAGTACATTGATATTAATAAATCATTATATGAATTATAAAAATTAAATAATAAAAATTTAAAAGAAAGCAAACATAAACAAAGCCCCAATAAACTAAAGGAAAATCAATTCATAATAATGTTTTTCTAGTAATTCCAATAGTGTTGGAAAAATAAGCAAATTTCTTTATTAACATTTACTAAAGACATCAAACAAGTTTTGAGAAGCTCATATCACTGTGGTACACATATATACTATGTGTACAAAAGCTTACATATTTTTTCCATTAGTCTTTTTAAAGGAATTACAAATAAAATACTAATTAAAAATATCCTAAAGAATATATGACTTAGCAACAATTTTTTATCTTATGAGTTATGAAATACCTTTTGTAAGATCACTGAATATAAATAGTATAGAAAAATGAAGTAGCATAGAAAATCTAAGTTACCAAGTAATTTGGTGATTATTAAGAAAAAAAACAGTCCCTTGCTTTTGAATAAAATGTTTCTATTATTACTAGTTGCTGGTATCTGGAAAGATCATCTTGTAAGATAAATTCCACAAAATTTTGGAAAAACACAAACATTACTTTAAAAGCTAAAATGGTCAATTAAATATAATAATTAAACTAATAGTCCATTAATGACAAAAAAAATAAAAGTACATTAGGATGCAACAGAGATACACAATCTCTTGTGTGTGCATGCTAAGTCACTTCAGTCTTGTCTGACTCTTTGTGACCCTATGGACTATTGTAGCCCGCCAAGGTCCTCTCTCCATGGGATTCTCCAAGCAAGAATACTGGAGTGGGTAGCCATGCCCTCTTCCAGGGGATCTTCCCAACCCAGGTATTGGACCCACATCTCCAGGCACCTCCTGCATTGGCAGGTAGGTTCTTTACCACTAGCGCCACCTCGGAAGCCCTCACAGTCTCTTAGGTACCAAGAATAACTTGGTATGGTACTCATACCGTACAATGACAAGAAAAACACAAATGCAAATAAAACAAGTGCAGTTCAGCCATATTCTGGGCTTGCATTTCCTAATAGTAGGTCTACTTTTATAGTACATCTTCAGGCTTTCGTAAGCCTATCCTTTATTCCTTTGTTATGAAAAAGCACCCCAAACTAAGTTTGTTCTCCTTTAACAAACACTAAATCTAATTTCTTTTATTTTAATTCTGTCTTTGTGTTGTACTTTCATTTTGTAGACAGTAGCATTTTATGTAAGACTCTTCTTCAGCTTTTGAAAGACTGAGCCTCTGGGTGAAACAGTTGCCCCCTTGCCCGATTCACTTCAATTAAGAATTGCAGTGCCTTCCGCCTGCAAGTTTGCTATGTGAAAGAAACAGAGGCAACATAATGTGCCTAACAGGGGATATCTTAATTTATATAGACACTGAGAGTGTACTAGAGACAGAACAGACTGGAGTAAGGAAATTTTGAAAAAGACATCACTTTTTTAGTACAGCACAGAAAATTATTTTTCATACAAGGTTATACTTATGGTACAAGATATCTCAGAAGTATAAAATAGAAAACACAATAGAAAATCAGAATCGATTAAACAAGAGTTAAGCAAGAAAATCTTAAGTTCTGTTTCAAAACATAATAAAAGTGTTTACATTTTCAGTATTTTCAAATGTTTTCAGTGTGCTTTAATAAACTTTATCTTACCTGTGTGGGGAGAAAAAAAAAAGGGCAGATGATTCCTCTCAGTTATATTTTTGTTAACACATCATAACAGACACTCTATTTTTGAGGAAAGGGATATATTAAAGCTCAAATATTTAAATATTCAGAGGCATGCTTTAATTTTTACAGGAAGAAAGAAGAATGGATGGTAATGGTATTTTTATTGCCAAGACAGAGAAAGCATGAGGGAAGATTGATTTGGGAGAGAAGAGGCAAGATGAACTATGGCAGGATGTGAAATTGAAGTCTACTTCCTCCCCCACGTCTTGGGTGGAGGAACACCGGAAAGAACAGCCTCACAACGGGCACCGCTGCCCTCGCTAACGTGGGCTCCATGTGCTTCTGTAAAAATGGCTATGTGTCAAACAGTAGAGAAATGTAATCATTATTTTTAGAAATTTTTAGACATTTTCCATTTCCTAGCTGACTATCATAATTTATTTCCCACAGGGTTGTTCATCATCCATAAAAATTGTGTAGGATTTGTGAAGCAATCTTGAGTTTATACCCTCTGGGATATTTCAGTGTAGAACTAGAAGAAGCCTGGAGTGATATTATTTTATTTTTTTTCATTCAACCTGGAGAAGAAAACTATCTGTTGATGAATTGTACTGAAGGCGCTCAGTACAGAATCACAATTGCAAAGGCTTTATTTTTCTCTCTCTTGAAAGTTTAATATCTGGAGGTCATTAGGTAGTTTAGGGGCTATGCAATTAGACTATGGTGTTCAAGAAAGGACTGTCCTCACCACAAGGGAAATAGTAGAGGGGCTTGGGGGTTTTACCTAGAGGAGTGCAGCTGAGAGGAGATATTATTTTTGCTGTCCTGTGTTGTATATTCTGTCAGAAGCATCCCTCAGTGCTTTGCCTGGAGAAAGCCCAAAATGGATGTGGGACCTGGGATTACAAATCAACCGCCATTGCTGCTGAAGTTTGAGTTAGGATTCACATGCCTGGGCAGAAGTTCGTGTAGCCATTGTGTGAAATGCTGAACCTGAGAAAACCTGGTTATTACAGGTTTTTCTCTATTCTCTTGGAACTGGTATTCATAGAATCTTAAATAATTTACATTTGAAGAGTTAGGCTACTGCAAGGCATTATCAATTGACCAGTTCTTTTTTACAGTACTTGACAAATTGCTTTTTAACCAGGTGAAAATAGTAAAAAAATTAAAAAATGAAGATAAAACAGAACAAAACAATGGCAGCTGAATGAGCCGTCTGAATATTTTCTAATTTTTTAATTTTTTAATTTTTCTCTATGCAATTTGTTTTTCCACAGAAAATTAGAATCTGTCTAATTCAGACAGAGTAAACAGACTTGGGTTTGGCTCTTATTAGCTGGGTCACTTGGGATGATAATTTATTCCTCTGAGCCTGAATTTTCTTATTTGTAGTGTAGGATAGTAAATAATAGAGGCTAGATAGTTAACTACTGAATGTGGCATATGTCATGAACTAAAAGTTGGTATATACAATGTTTTCGATTCAAAATCAGTTTACTCTATTACATGTCTTACTAAGATACCCTCTTAAAATCCTAAGTATCCTAAGAATAAAAAAAAAAAAAAAAACAGGTGGCTAAAGACAAAGATACATACAGCTGATTGGGTGGTATATGGCTTAGAGTGGCATTATGTTGTTAATTTTAGCATTAATTGCATGGTTATGGTACCTAATGTTATTATGTACTTAGTCTTCTGAGTGTTAAGTATGAATTAAATCAACAAATTCTCAAAATAATCCTAGGAAATAAGTACTATTAATATCTTCTGTTCACAAATGAGCAAACTGAAGCACCTAAAGATGAAATAACTTTCCCTAAATCATACAGCTAGTAAGCTGGTATTCCAGCCCAGCTAGCTGCCAACAGTCTCATAGTTACTATGCCCCACTGCCTCTCCGTATATTTTTTCCCAGTAAAAATTATCTGTATATCTGGAGGTTGTACATATTGAATAATCACACTTTTGGTGTAAGGATTAGGGTTAGATCAAAGATGAAATCTTGTCCTAATATTGTGCCATGCTATGACACAGTCTATCATAAGCCTTTC
This sequence comes from Giraffa tippelskirchi, assembly GCF_054371585.1. Lineage (NCBI taxonomy): Eukaryota > Metazoa > Chordata > Mammalia > Artiodactyla > Giraffidae > Giraffa > Giraffa tippelskirchi. The sequence goes on along the minus strand of NC_137286.1, from coordinate 31,256,252 downwards.
TGTATTTCCTTTTCATTCTCTAGAAAACACCACATTTTAATGAACTTAAGGAATCTATCATACACCTATCTGCTTATGAAACTTGGAAATTCCCTGGATAGTTCAATATAAAGACTAAAGCATTAACACAAATTCCTAGTAGTGGAAACAGATGTTTCGAAAAAAACAAAAGTTTAACTGTTTCCCTAACTCTTCGTGAGCTGTGTAAAATTCCCGAGAGGACCTGAATAAAGATCATTCTAATTTTGAATTAAAAGCCTACAAGGAGAGTTTTTAATCTCAGAAGAAAATACCAGTAGATTCATCTACAGACTTTAAGGAAGAATAGAGATTGCCTAGGTCATGAGTATAAACAGTTTTCCTCATATATTTCGGTTGTTAGTAGTGGCTGTGTTAACAGCAAGCTTGGGCTGTATTTGGCTCACTGGGAAGAATGCAACACTTACTTGGTGACCCATGTTTTAGATGCAGAATTTAGGGAATGGCAGCACAGATATTAGGCTCCTCTAGTGGTTCAGATGGTAAAGAACCTGCCTGCAATCTTCTATTTCATAGGAAGTTGGACATGACTGAATGACTAACATTTTCACTCTTTCACTTTCAGTGTAGGTATCATATTTTTGCCATCCTTAGTAGAGTCAATTCCTTTCTTTAATACTTCTTCTCCCCTCTTTCCAGCCATCCTCTTCACAAACAGACACATGCATACACATACATGGTCACACAAACATACACAAACACTCAGTACTTACACCACCAGAAGGAGATTCTTCAAATGAAATCCTGGGCTGACCTTCCTTCAGACTCATACTTCTGTGCTTCACTTAATTTCTAACATGGGGTCAGCTAATGCTTAGCAGCCAACTTTATCAGCATATAAAAAGTAATACTGATATTGAATCAATAAGATTGACAATGTACTTTCCTGATATTAAGAGCTTACAATCAACTTGTTTATGTTGAAGTCCTTTAGGCATGAATAATACCTCTCTGAGCTTACAGGAAGTCATGCTAGTTTTGCATGAACAACATCAAATAATGTTGAGTTTAATGGACTGATATCTGGGGACCTGGGGGATAGGATGAAGGAAACAGGAGGGACAGGGGTAGGAAGGTGCTGAACCCATTTTGAAGAAAGGCAGATAGGAAGAATTGTTGTATACATAAATGTGAGAGGGAATACTCAGAGTAGGATGTACCTAGGAGAAAAATCCAAGAGGACATGGAAAAAAGAAATATGTTAAGAGAGACTTCGTGACCAGTACTGTCTTGTGCAATGCCTATCCTGTGTGTGACTACATACACTATATACACATGTGACTATATACACATATGTAGTTTGTACTTAAAGTCTAATGGGTACCCCCTCATACACGACAGAAGTGGGAAGCACTGAGGAAGCCAAGATCAATTTTCTCTCATCATTATTTTAATATATCAACTTTTTCAAGGCAAGCCATTTGTTTCTCTTTGGAAACAAGGCTGTCAATGGTCTGTCTTGGGAACACCACTTAATAAGCTCCTCCCAGTTCAGACTGAGCTCCCCAAAGCGAGTACAAATGGCTTTTATTAAAGCCCCCTTCTAAAGAGGCACCACGAGAGCCATGCAATAAAACTTCTGAATGGTCTTTGAGTCACCATTCATAAAAGGAGAATAACAATTTGATAGTCTTTTCTATGGCTTAGTGCCATCATTTAACAAATGGGAAACTGGTTTTAGCAAATGCCCCTGGGTTGAGAGATAAGTAGTAAAAACATCAATGGCCTCAGGAACTAATGAAGCCAAACCAAGACTAAATTATTAATGCTACTGTAGTATGACTCTGTTCTGGCTCTTGAACAGAGCTGTTCAATGGACTGGAGAGAACAGTGGCTATGTTTTAGGTAACAGAAACCCAGGTGGTACCTTGTTTGTATGTCATATTTCCCACTTCAAACATTTTTGGGGGGTTTCACAATTGGGATCGAGCATTATGCTAACATTTCAACCAACGTTAAGCATCCCTGAAAAGGCTAATTCAGCTTACACTAAGTGGAAATGAAATCAAACCAAACGAAATCACCTTGACACAATTCAACAGAACATTCTGACCTTGGACAATTGGCCTAGTAATAGCATAATAATAATCCTGAAAAAGCAGGACAATCAGTTACTGGCTGTTGTTAGTCCTGCTTTTTCTAAGCTCTGTTTATATGATACAAAATGCGAAGAAGATTGGACAATTATCTGTCTGATTTGATCAGGGTAGGCAGCCAAACCAGCTAATTCAGTAGGGAAATAGAACCCTGACTAGCTACACTGATCAAATCAAGAGAATAACTGCCAGATCTCGCCTTTACTTTACACCGAGTAGACGCTGCCTTGGGGAATGGCTTACATTCAAAGGCTCTGACTGTTTGAAGTCCCCCCAAAGTCTGTTAATTGGAGCTCTTTGGATTCTTTGGACAGTTAAAGTTGCATAGCTTGGCTTGGTTGGCTAATCAGTTCTCAGACACCGTAAATTCAGCCGCCTTAAAATGGTGGGAAAAGAAAAGACCTTCATAATAAAAATCATAATTACAATAGCATGATTTTCCTGTTAAAAAGGAAGGAAAACGAACTTGTATATGGGATAGCCAGCTATTCTTTCATTTGGCAAACCAGCTAGGAAATGTAGAGATGAATATTTCGGTTCAGAAGAGTGCTTCAGGCCTGAGTCCTACAGGCACAGGGTCACATGATAGTTTCTTTGGTCAGACACCAAATTTTATTAATGTCAACAGTTAATAGACTAAACAACAGTTTTGATGCTATAGTCTAATTTTATCCCCCCAAAATTAATCTGGCAAGTTTTTCAGGGACATATATGTTTTCTTTCTCTAAGAAATTATCTCCTTTATAAAATAAGGAGAAGCTAGAATGAGGTGATAGTGCTGGCTAACTCGCAACAAAGCTAAAGAAGAAGGTGTTTGGGGTTAATAAAACTAACAGAATTCAACACAGGTGGTTACTCGAAGGGCTATGTGTTTTAATTTATTTTTAAGAATGGTTCATTCAAGCCAAAACATAAATTCCTGACAAAATTGGTTAGATTCTTCTGTTGCAAATATGTAGATTGTTACCCCAATTCCTTCTCTCACTATCTCTCCATCATGTGTTCAATTTTATGTCCTCACTTCTCTTACTCTGAGTTATATTACCACCACCAAAAGTCTCCATGCCCACAAGATTCTTAAGACAAAAGAATGGGAAACTTTGACAAATCCCTCCTGGATGATTGCTAATGGAAATAGTGCCCCTGAGGAAACATGAACTGCTATTCCATATTCCTTCTTTGAAGGCTAAGTTATAACTGAATCAGCTCCCATAAAACAGCAAAGTCAAACAACTATGAGTATTTATTCATTTGCAAGCACTATCTTCTAAGGCTGCTGCTGCTGCTAAGTCACTTCAGTCGTGTCCAACTCTGTGCGACCCCATAGATGGCAGCCCACCAGGCTCTGCCATCCCTGGGATTCTCCAGGCAAGAATACTGGAGTGGGTTGCCATTTCCTTCTCCAGTGCCTGAAAGGGGAAAGTGAAAGTGAAGTTGCTCAGTCGTGTCCGACTCTTAGCGACCCCATGGACTGTAGCATACCAGGCTCCTCCGTCCATGGGATTTTCCAGGCAAGAGTACTGGAGTGGGGTGCCATTGCCTTCTCCGTCTAAGGCATATGGGACCAAATCAATTTCATCCAGAATGTGGAAAATATGTAGAGAAAGAAAAGAAAAAGGAAAACTTTATTTTATTTTATTTTAAAAATTTTTGGCCACACCACATGTGGGATTTTAGCTCCCCAACCAGGGGTGGAACCATGTCCCCTGCATCAGAAGCAAGGAGTCTTAACCACTGGACCACCAGGGAAGTCCCCAGAAGATAACAACTTTAGAAAAAGATCACTTGCCAGAAGTGAACTGGGAATTCCCTTGTGGTCCAATGTTTAGGATTTGGTAATCTCTCTGAGGTGGCCCAGATTCGATCCCTGGTCAGAAAACTAAGATCCTTCAACATATACAGCTCAGCCAGAGAAAAGGTGAATAAATTAACTGTTCATTTTATAAAAGTTTATTGAACAACTATTATAACTCTGCATTGTTTTTAAGCATATGAAGGATGGAAACAAAAGTAAAACATTATAATTGCCTATAAACTACTTAATAGTTAAACATTTTCATTTATTTAATATGACAACTCAATATGAAATGATTATTATTTTTTCATAAACCAGAAATTTGCAGCTTAGAGAAATTATGTGACTTGAACAAAGTTGCTCAACTAATTGGTAAGAAATGTAGCCTGACTTCAAGGAATCTCACAAAGAATTAAATAACAGAGCAACTAGTAAAACTATGTCACCAGGGAATGTGCCTCCATGAGTGACTGGCATGAAGTTAACAGCATAAATTTCAGAAGCAGGAAAAAAAGAATCAAGAAATATTTTACGAAAAGGTGGGACTTGAGGACAACTGACAGGAATGACTGGTAATTGGATAAGCAGAAAAGTGGCAGGGAACATTTCAGTTAAGGGAAATACTGTGAGTGTTCTGACTGATTTGGAATTTAAAATGTTGGAGGAGGATTTGAAAAATTTGGGAACAGACTGCAAATAGAATAACGGGTTAAAGAATTTGTGCTTCAACATCTAGGTGGTGGGTAGGTGTTAAAAGTTTTAAGCAGGGAATGGACATGAAAATAGAGTTTGGAGAAAGGTTAATTTGTCAATAGCTGCAATATGTTTTTTAAAAAAGAGATTTGAGGCAGAGGCATCTTAGGAAAAGGCAGGATACAGTCTTAGTTCACTCAAGCTGCTCTAACAAAACACCATAGGCTGGGTGACAATGGTGGTATTTATTTCTCACAGTTGTGGAACTTAGGGAGCCCAAGATCAAACATCAGATAACTCAGTGTCTGGTGAAAGCCTGCTTCCTGGTTTACAAATGAACATCTTTTTATCAAAACCTCTACATGGTGAAAGGGATGAGGGGGTCTCTGGGATCTCTTTCATAAGGGCGCTGATGCCATTCATGAGGGGGGGTCTACCCTCATGGGGACTTCCCAGGTGGCTCAGTGGTAAAGAATCCGCTTGCCAATGCAGGAGATGCAGGAAACATGGGTTCGATCCCTGTGTCGGGAAGATCTCATGGAAGAGGAAATGACAACCCACTCCAGTATTCTTGCCTGGAAAAATTCCATGGACAGAGGAGCCTGGTGGGCTACAGTCCATGGGGTCGCAAAGAGTTGGACATGACTGAGCATGCACCACCCTCATGACCTAATCATCGCCCCCCAAAACACTTCCAAATATCACATTTGGAATTAGAATTAAGCATATGAATTTTGAGGAGACATAGATCTTTAGTCTATAACACTCTGTTCCTGGCCTCCAAAATTCATGTCCATCTCACATGTCATCAACTCAAAAACCTAAGTCTAAAATCTCACCTAAAGATTGAAATCAGATATGAGTAAATTCAAGGCATGATTCATCTGCAGGCAAATTCTACTCCAGTTGTGAATCTTTTAAATCAAACATGTTATATGTTTGTGAAACACAATGGTGATAGAGGCATAGAACAGACATTGCTATTTTAAAAGGAAGAAATAGGAAAGGAGTACCACCAAGCAAGTCCCAAGCCCAATGGGACAACTTCCATTAGACCTTAAGTCTCAATAATGCAGTCAACCCTTAAATAACATGGGTTTGAAATGTGCAGGTCCACTTATACACTGATTTTTTTTTTCAATAAATATGTACTACAGTACTACGTGTTCTGAGGCTGGTTGAATGTGCAAATGTAGACTCATACATACCAAGGGCTGACTGTGAAGCTATACTTGGGTTTTCTACTGTGAAATAGGGGAAATTTGGGGGTGAGGAGGAGGTTGGCGTTTTTAACCTTGGTGTTGTTGTTCAAGGGACACTGTAATTCTCTTTGGTTATATGCTCTGCCCGCCTGTCTTCCATATCCACTAGTGGGCAGGCTAGCACCCATGGTTTGAATGGATCGGTAGCAATTCTTTCCCTGGTCCCGGAGCTCTCTGGGGTTGGAGTCCTGAGCCCATGCATGTGCCAAGAGGCTTTGTCCTTTGAAATCTTGGTGGGAACAGTCATTCTCCCACAGCTCAGCCTAGATGCATTCCAGCCCACTGGAGCCACAACTAGGGTAGCCAAGGAAGGCAGTGATGGAGTGAAGGAGCAGGAGCCTGCAGTGTGAGGAAATACCAGGCAGGATGCACTGAGGTGCCCATGGGGTACCAGTGGCCCCATGCATTCCAGACTCATGATTGGAGGCAACTCTGACGATCTCGGAATTGCCTTTGGGATTATTTACCATTGTTTTTCTCAATAACTCCTGGCTTCTGTTGAGATGATTGATTAATCTCCTTATCAAATGGTCATATGGCCACACACCTGTTTCTCGCTCAGTCTTTCCTATTTTTTTCTATAAGAATAGGCTGAGGGTTTTCAAAGTCTTCAAATTCTGCTTCTCTTTTGATTCACAATTTGGTCTTGAAATAATTTCTCTCTTCTCACATTTTACCCAAAGCTTCCAGGTAAAACCAGGCTGATTGTTCATGTTGCTTAGAAATTTCTCCAGCCAAGTATCCAGTTTCATCACTCACAAGTTCTACCTTCCACAAACACTAAACACAAACCAAGTTCAGCCAAGTTCCTTGTCCCTTAATAACAAGGATTACCCTTCCCCATTTCCATCTAAGACCTTGTCAGAATCGCCTTCACCATCTATAATTCTACTAACATTCTCTTGAGGATTACATAACAACTGAGGCTTTCTCCACATCTCTTTCTTTTCTTTCTGAACGCTCACCAGAATCACCTGTAACTCCCAACTCGCTCACAACAATGTGGACTTTTTCTAGGGTGCACCTCAAAACTCCTCCAGCCTCTACTAATTACATAGTTCCAAAGCTGCCTCCCCACTTTTAGATATTTGTTGCAACAGCACCCTACTCTTGGTGCCAGTCTCTGTCTTAGTCCATTAGGGCTGTTACAACAAAATACCATACAAAATACCATTGACTGGGTGACTCATAAACAACAGAAAGTTATTTCGCTGGAAGTCCAGGATCAAGGTTGCAGAAGATTCAGTGTTTGGTGAGAATCTGCTTCCTGGTTTCATAAACAGTTGTCTTTTTACTCTTATGTAATGCCACATGGCAAAAAACAAGGGAGTTCTCTGAGGTCTCTTTCATAAAGTGGAGCCCTCAAGACCTAATCACCTCTCAAAGGTTCTACCTCCAAATGGGATTAGATTCCAGCATATGAATTTTGGAAGAGACACAAGCTTTCAGCCCATAGCAAACATATTTCCCTAAAATAATAGAGATTGCCCAGCAGGCTTCTTTTAGCAGCAATGAGGGGTCAAGGGGAATAATTCAAGCTGCCTAACAGCAGAAGAATTATATAGCCAGGAGTCCGTTTTATGAGAATATTTTACCTATTACATAATAGTTCATAAAAGAAGCATCAGGTTTTAAAGTCTTCAGAAACTCATATGTGGGAAAGCCATATTCATCAGTAAAGGCTATAGAAGAACAGACAGATAAGGAAAAATGAAAAACTGCGACACATATGATAGTATAAATAGTGACTGAGGGAGGTATGACAAAAGCTTGAATGTGAAAACTCCACAGAAGCAGGAGAATCATTTTATCAGAAGAAGTCTAATAGTAGGAAATAAAGGAGGAAGACATGGGCTCCTGTAAGTGTGTTATCATACTTTCATAATTTAAAAAATTTTTTTTTTTTTTTTAAAAAAGGAGGGAGACATGGGACAACAGGGAATGTTACCTGACCAAGCGAGCTGTCAGAAGATGGAGTAGGCTCCCAAGGGAAGCTGTGGAAATTTCATCAGTCAGGACATTTGAGGTGAGTTTGAACAAGGCAATAAAACATCTGCTGCGAGAGCAGTTTGCATCTGCATGAAAAGGACAGGATGGTCAAGTCGATCATTTTCACCTCTAATGTATTTGACTCCGCATTAAGTTAAATCAAAAATCAAAATGACACTTGCCTTGGTGACAACATTTTTCACATCTCCCAGAAGGTAGAGTGCTCTTTTGTCTTGTACACATATACCCCTTTTTGCAATCCCCATAAATGCAGTTTCAATTTGTACATCCTTTTAAAAGCTTCAAGCAGCCTCTCCCTTATCCTATTACTCTCAACAGTTGACCTTGCCATCTATTTCAAGGAAAAAATCAAGGAGAAAATAAAAATCATCTCTCTCTATTTTGCTCCGTCTCTGTCTTTCTCCCTTATACACACACACTTTGCTCCCTTCTCATGGTATACTCTACTGGTTAGTTATCCACTTGTCAGTTTCTACCTTGCCCACACTTATAGAACCTACGTTTTTTTCGGGTGTTAGGCAGTCTTTGTGCTCGGGCAGGAGTGCACATCCTACCACCTCAGTAAGTAAATCAGAAGTAGTGTATGCTATAGCCATCCAAATTCTTCTTGTCAAGGATGGGTTTAGTAAAGAGCATGTGTCACACTTCTGGCCAAGGAGATATTAATAGTAATCTGTTAGGAACATCCAGCAATATTCTCTTCACTCTTCAAAAAGGCACAGCTCTCATTCACAGTAAACTATTTGTGTTATGCTCACCAAAATCTAACTGACACAAAACCATTGACCTCTTTTCATTCTTTATCCAAGTTGACATCTCAGAGACTTAGACCTTTTTTCCACCCCCTCTTTCAATGCTTCTTGCTTCATTATCTTGGTTTTTTTTGTTTTTTTGTTTTTTTTCTGGTTCTGTATCTCAGAATCTTTTATGATTTCCTTTTCCTCTGTTAACTCTATATGTTGTTGCTACCAGATTTCATTCTTTCTCATTATGCTCTTTTTTTCCCTTTATATAATTTCTTAAGGAGAGCATCTACGGTTCCCTGGCTTTAGTAGTGATTATATATCATCCACTCTTTCTTAAGTTCTGGATCCACATTTCCTGATGTATACTAGACAATTTCCATGTGGATTTCATGGAAGTAACTCAAATCTCGGTCCAAATTGGATCTTCTTAATGACATCTCTAGGATAATTTCACAATATTCATAAACTGGAAACTCTGGATTTATTTTAGATTTCTCTCTCTCTCTCAAATCCTCACTCCTAACCAATCAACAAATTCTTTGAATTCCATGAATTCTACCCCTAAATGTTTTTTGAATCATTCCTATTTGCGCTGCTCTATTTTAGTTGAGGCCTTTATTTTCAACATTAAAAGCATGCGCTCTAGGGAATTTCCTGGTAGCCCAGTGATTATGACTCCATCCTCTCACTGCCAAGGGCCTGGGCTTGATCCCTAGTTGGAGGAACTAAAGTCCCAGAAGCCACAATCATGGCTTAATAATAATAATAATAATAATAATAATAATAATAATAATGTGCTCCAAAGTGATAGATTCAGGATGTTCAAGGTACTGATGATGTTACTGAGACACAATTCCACGTGAAGTCTAACTAACACTAATACTATTAAGATCATCTCAATCACAGTAAAATCTGGAATGGTGATCCTTTACCCTAAGAACCAGAAGTCCTCAGTGTGGTAAAGCAGGATCTTTTGTTTGATAGCCATTTCTTCACACAGCACTCTGAAATGATCATAGTCACAATTTTCACTATCTCATTCCTCAATTAATCAAGATCAGGAGGCATATGTTAACCAGCAGCTGTTTTCTGTGAATAAAGTAATAAAGCTCTTTTGTTCATACAACACCCTCCCTTCCTGCTGGTGTGCCTTTTCTACATCATAGGCCACAAAATAATCTTTAAAGAAATAAAAACATATTCTCTTGTGTAAATAGAAGGAAAAAATCACTGAGTGGATCTTCCTTTTTTATGCCATATACATATGCCAAGAAGTGGTTCATGTTGTGAACGTCAGTGGCATCACCAAATGATAAATTTTAACAGGACTGGAAGAATAGCCTATTTTATCTAGAATGTTCAGGTAACATTTAAATTAAAATCCAAAGAGGAGAAAAGAATTCTAAGTAGAATGAACATAAAGAGTAAGGCACTGAAGTAGGGTTGCGTGCTCAGTCATGTCTGACTCTTTGCAACCCCATGGACTGTAGCCCTCCAGGCTCCTCTGTCCATGGAATTCTCTAGGCAAGAGTACTGGAGTGGGTTGCCATGCCCCCCTCCAAGGGATCTTCCTGATTCAGGGATCAAATCCCAGTCTCCTGAATTGCATTGCAGCTGGATTCTTTACTACTGAGCCACTGGGGGAAGTAGAGATAATCTTGTTCAAAAAACAGGAAGGTCAGCATGCCCACAGTACACCCTGGAGGAAGGGCAGGATAAAAGTCTGGGCAGGATAACAAGGGCTGGCTCCTCTAGAGTCCTTTGGCAAAAGTAAGATGAGGGTGCTTCAGTGAAAGGGTATGGCATGTGGTGTGCAATTTGCATTTGAAAAGGATCATTCTAGCTGCTTTGTAAAGTATAGACTTTGTGGAGAATAAAAAAAGCAGCAGAAAAACAGTTAAGAATAACAACCTAGAAAACAGGTTATGAGAGCTCAGAATAAGGCCAAAGGAATAGAGGATTAGATTTAGGACAATTCTTTTTAAAGACACATTTGATAAATTGTGTGGAGTTTAGGCAAGAAGCTAAATCAACGATATTTTCTAGTTTTTAATCTCATGTCTCGAATTTTATTTGAATTTCACACAAAAATCTTAATTTCAGTGTTTTAACTCTAATTTATCATCTTCTTTCCCAGACAGTTCCTCCTCCTGTGGTCTCATTTGTAGGAATTGGCATTTCTATGGATCCATTTACTCAGGCCAGAAAGTTGAGATCTGTCCCTGATAAGGCGTATCATCTCAGCTATGTCTGTTGCTATTACCCCACTTCCAACTCTAATCCGTTACCAAGCTCTGTCATTCCAACTTCTAAAACATCTTGAATCTGTCCATTCCTTCTTATTTCTCCTAAAAACACTATAGTCCAAATCACAACTCTTTCCTGGGAATTTATAGCAATTAAGTAATTTACCTACATCTGTTCTTCATCTGCATATATTTATGATATAGTCCCCAGGATGATCTTGTAAAAAAATACAACAAATGTCAACTATCTTTAAAAATCCTTCAATGACATCCAAGTGTTCTTGAGATAAGGTTCAAAATCTTTTAAGTGATGTTCAAGATCACTTAAAATGATATACAGGATCTAACTCCTGGGTACCTCTCCAGCCCTACCTCTTACATCTCTCCTTCCCAGTCCCAGTGTTCCAGCCATGCAGACCATGAGGCAGTGATTCAAAAACCCACACTCCTTCCTGTCTCAGGGTATTTGCATGTAGTGTCCCAACTGCCTGCCGCGCTACACTTCACTAGTCACATTCGCCCTTAAGTTCCCAGGATAAATGTTATTTCTACAGGAAAGAAATTGCTCTTACATGTTCTCATAGTGGTCTGTACTCTTATCACACTATTAAAAATGGCAGTTACCTTTGTGAAAAGCTGTTGTGAATATTAGTGTGTCTCCCAATATACTGTAAGTCCTGTGAGAAGAGGAATATGTCTGATTTTTTTCTCTATTCAGTCATTCCTCCTTCTCCTTCTTTAATAACTGTTTCTATTAAGTATATAACGATATTGACTTTTAAGTAAAAAGAAAGTCATCGTATATTTTTAGCACCAGAATAATATGGTCCAATGTGTATAACAGAAACACAGTTCTTTTTGCTCTGTGGAGAATGATCAAGTAAGCTATAGGAAATGTAATGAGGAAATTAGAGATAAGTGAGGAGGTAGGAAGGAAGGGGCAGAGAATGGGTATAGAAAGAGTACAAGAAGGGTGTAGGTAGCAGTGAGAAGTGATGGTTATGCAAGATTTTTCATGATGATCTCATTTTCCCACTAAAATCTGGCCCTGAAGGGAAGTAGAGAGATGAGGAAGTAGCTTAAAAGGGTGAGGTATCAAAGAAAGTTGTAAAGATAAAGCATGTTAGAGCATGTTTTCCATAGTTCTTAGGAATAACCTATAGGGAGTGAAAAGTTGATGAGGTCGAAATCAAAGAGGATAATTTAAAAAGCAAGTTCGTTAAGCAGGTAAGACAGGATGGGACTCAGAGTGCAGGTGAAGGAATCTGTCTTTAACAGAGTGAGTGGTACAAATGTCCCTATAAATGGGGAAAAGGAGACGGTAGTTGCAAGCAAAAGTTAAGTCTGGACCTAGAGAAACAGAGTCATTTGCATCTGATGGCTTCAGATTTCTCAATTAAGTATATGTGAAATTACCAGATGAGAATCAGAAGGTATAGGTTAAGGAGCTTTGAGAAGAAAATATAGTAATTTCTGAGAGTAGGACAGTAAGCCCGCTCGAGAACCATATTCTGAATTAGCGTTGAGTGACTCTTTTAAGGACTGTGGACATGAATTTGGAGTGAAACTTAACAGCAGATGATTTTTTTTTTCCAGAAATATTTTGCTGATTAGATGCAGGTATAGAGAGGAAGGTAGTTAAGCACATTCGGGGCTATAGACTAGAAGGTGAGTACGATAAGGATGGAGGATGACCAAGTTGAGAGTATCCCATTAGGATGTCTTCATATTGATGGTAGTAGAAATGAAAGCAGGAAAATGCTAAAAAGATCAGTGGACCAGAAGTTTGGATGAGATGAAAGGACTGTTGAACTGGTGCGTGGAGAAAACTTGAGCAACTGATCTGGACAGTGACTGTCCTGAGCTGACAGTGCCAGACTGGGCTGTGTGATATTAAAATTTAGAGGTGGTTTAATTTTTTATAATGACAAGATGCAGAGTGTGAGAAAGGAGGAGGCACAAGGGATGAGAGGTAGATGGAAATGTGCAGTGGGCAGGGTGTCGGCTAGATCATCCACTCACATGTTGGAATTATGAGGCAGTGGCAACCACTGGAGACATGAGAATGACTGAGCCAGGATCAAAAGTTTCCAGTGAACGAGGAATATCGCAAGTCTGATACCTTGCGAGAAAGAAGAATGGGAATATAGCCATATGGCGTGCACATCAAAGAGAGAAGCAGATTTGCTTTGTTTCTGTTTTGATCTCACATTGTTAAAGAGAGCAGAGTCTGAAATTAAAGAGCACCAACAAGAAAATAAAACAGACCTGGATTCTACTTTCGTGATGCTTACAGAATAGCAAGGGAAAAAGATATAAATCAAATAATTAAATAAATATAAAATTAGAAACTCTGACAAATGCTCTGAAGAAACAATACTGGCCACTGTGAGAGCTTGAAACATATGACAAACTAACCTGTGGGGTGAGGGTAAGACCCGAGCAGAGCCCTGAAGGACAAGTGGGAGCTAACAAGACAAAGGAAGGGTAACAACACAAAAGTAGAGTTTTTAAGGACAGGTATGACAGGGAAGCGAAAGGTCGGAAGAAAAAAGGGGAGATTTTCAGCGTTGAAAGTGACAGACACGGTGGATCAAAGAGAGAGCTGAAGAAAGGGGAGCAAATGAATTGGTCTGGGGACTAGGAATAAGGCTGAGTTTAAAGAGAGGCCATGTAGAGAGAAGCAAGTGAGGGAGCCTTTGCAGAGGTTGTAGTCAGAGAGCAGGAGAGATCCCTTCAGAAGTATGACAGCTAAACATCTTCAGGAAATCAAGAACATATCCACGTGTGAGTCATGTGGATGAAGTCATCAGATGGATAAAGGTCTCCATTGGTGAAACTGTTAGAAATAATACCCTATTTCAGATGACAGAGTCCCCAGTAAATTTGGGTGAGTTAGTGTAAAATTACAGCAAAAAGAAGGGACAGAAAGAAGTGTCCTGTATGAGGGTTAAGGAATATGTCTGGACAAAAAGTATAAATTGCATGAACTCTGAATCCCAGTTTTACCACATGGAAAACAGGAATAATAACCTTTAAAAAAAAAAAAAAACACAGAGAAACAAAACCATTCTTTACTCAGAACTCTTATTTGTGGGCAAGAGTCACGATGATATGAGCATCTTCTGAGGTACGTTAAGATGATGTGCGGATGTTTTCCTTTCTTTGTTTTTTATGGTCATTTTCCTTGCCAGGTTCTTGTAGGTGGTAAAGACATTTTGAAAGTTGGAAGTCAAAATCCAGAGCGGAGAATGGGTTCCCTTCCAGGCTGCATGAGGGTTTACACATCTGATCAAATAATAACTCCTGAATAATTTTTTGAATAGCTATTAGAAGGAGAGTTAAAATGCGCAACACCTAACAGCGTGCCCAGCATATGGTAGAACATGAAAGACAGTCATATAAATTGTCATATCAATACTTACATTAGTAAGAGTTGCCAGGTATATTATTGATTATTTAAAGAACATTTCTATTTTATTCAGCAGCCTAATATATGTAGTATCACTGTAATTATGTGTATATGAATAAAGAGAGCAGCATCAGGAAGAGCGTCTGGCATGAAAATACTTAAGTTTTAAAGACATGGTGAATTACAGAAGCGGGGCTGACAGTACAATGCGGGTGGGAAAAGGAGGAACCTCGACTCCTTTGACAGCATCCCTCCAAAAGGTTTTAGGAGGCTCGTCAATGAACAAGTATCATAATTTTCCAGTTGAGGACACTAAAGTACAAAGAGGCTTTGCACAAAGTCACAGAACAACTCCACAGCATAGGTAAGACCAGAGACCCATGGTCATGGTCTCCCACTTTACTGCTGTGTGCACTGGACCACTGAGTCATCCTGGTGGCACAGATGGTAAGCAACCTGCCTGCAATGTAAGAGACCCAGGTTCAATCCCTGGGTTAGGAAGACCCTGGAGAAGGAAATGGCAACCCATTCCAGTGTTCTTATGCTATGGACAGAGGAGCCTGGCAGCTACAGTCCATGGGGTCACAAAAAAGTCAGGCACAACTGAACAACTAACATATGCACTGCCTCTAATATAACTCCGTAATCCTTGGATATGGTGTCTTTGTTAATTCTTCTCTGAGGAATTCAAATAGACATTCCTGGGTCCAGAGGTCCAGTTGACGCTGTGTGTCACACTGTTCTTTTTTTATGAGTCGTGTAAGAGGTGGCTAAAAGATGATGTGGGAGACCACACTCCAGAGAGATCACAAATGTGTCAAGCCCCTACATGTTCCTCAACTCTGGCTTCCCTGCCCCCTGGCCCCACAGTATGGCTCTTGGAGCCCCAGAGTTACTTCTGGATGAAGCAACCATGGTTACAAGCCCTTGCCCCTCACCTGGACCCCTAGAAGCCCCAGCTGGGTGGGGCAGCCATAATTCACAGGGTCACTGTAAGAGGGGACAGCTGGTCCATAAGGGGGTATTTGGGCTCTTATTTGGAAGCCCACTTAAGGCTGAGAATAGTGATGCTCCAAAGGCAGTGTGCACTCCTCCTGTCTGTAATATCCTTAGCTATTATCACAATGAGTATAGCACTTTAGGGGGTAACCCACTGATACTGTCGAGCTTGACTCTAAAATGGACAGTAATGAACTGCAGCAGCTGTAGTTCTCTAAATCAAAGATTCCTAGCCCCAGCAAGGGAATGGGACGGGTAGTACATCACTCTGTAAGTAGATTCTTTGCCAGGCAGCCTGCCTACTACCTTAAAAGTAAAATCCTATTATAACCATGAAACCCCACAGTGAGGGGCAGAGACAGGCAACCATCACAAAGCAACTTGGGCAAATTCCTAGGACGCCAGGCTACTATGCAGGGCTTTCAGGGACCATAATTATTCCATCTACTGAATATCTTGAAAAGCACTAAAAAAGAACAGGTCACAGCAGAAACCCTTGGCAGGCACTGTTGCACTCTTGGGCCATCCCTGAGCGCCAGTCAGAACAACAAAGCCCTGGAACAACAAAACCCTGCAGAAATTCCCACCTTTTTAATCCAGCTAAATACATACATAGATTGGACAACAAAAGCAGTTTTTGGTAGACCCAAGCATATTTTTTTTTAATTGTTGTAGTTTTCACTAAATGTATAAGGCAATTGGTATGCAATAACAAATGGGGAGATTTAGGGTAGAAACCAGACGACCTTTGTAGGTGGCTCAGTGGGTAAAGAATCCCCCTGCAATTCAGGATGCAGGTTTGATCCCTGGGTTGGGAAGATCTCCTGGAGGAGGGCATGACAACCGACGCCAGTATTCTTGCCTGGGAAATCCCATGGACAGAGGAGCCTGGTGGGTTACAGTCCATAGGGTCACAAAGAGTGGGACATGACTGAAGGGACTGAGCATTCATGCATGCACTCTGGGAGCCCTGACTATTTTAATACAAATTCACTTCAGGGGTTGCTCAATTATTTTCATAGTTGTAGAACTTGTAACCTTCTCTGTCCTCCCCATAGCATTTCTGCATTAGGATTCCCTGAAAATCAGAAGGGTAGCAAGTGAAGAGAATGAATTCAGAGCTTCTGTCCATTAACTGATGACCAGCCATGCATCTGTAATGGTCAAGGTAGAACCAGGACACGTCCTGATGAGGTGACCCAAGGAAAGAGAAGGATGACAGTCACCATCCTGCCTCTTCTGTGCCTCCCTTTGAAATGGTTCAGGAGTTCAGATCCCAGTCAGGAGGCAGGCACTCTAGGACTCAGCTGCCTTCGGAACTGGAAGGGCGAACAGAAAATTTCTCTAGGCAATAATCTTCCTGCAGAACAAGGGCTGTGCAATCACTATTCCACAGAAACATATTTGTTAGAACTGAAATCATCTGACCTCAAGGTCACAGCAAGAAGGAGCTCTCTCTTCCTCTCTTCCTTGACCAGATTCCCGTCTGAAAATTAGTATTCTCTCCTTTTCCCCCTCCTTCTCACTGTTCGGGCTGATATGTTAATAGCCTGTCAACATGTCGCCATTACGTTCAGGATAAAAATCAAATTATTAACAAGATTTACTCTTTTTTTAAAATGTCCAAAAATTCACACAGAAAAATTAGCACTTACACCTAAATATTTCAGACTATAAATCCATCGCTCACTTCACAGTGAACTCCTGGTCTGCAGTTGTTCTTTTCTTCTTCTTCCCCCAATGCCCTCATTGATCCAAACAGGTTTTCAAAATTTCTAGTGATGGAGCATTTCACCTTATGTTGTCCAGTCATGACACGGATTACCTATATTTCATGAGAAGGCATCTGAATTTTTTCTCCTGGTAAAACAGGCATCTTTCTGGACTCACTTCTGACTCTGTCATCTCTCTATACCTACTATCCTTTCTGCCACATTCTTTCTGAACAAGTGTTACTCCCAGGTAATAGCTGAGCCCCTGTTCATCTTCCAAATTGTGCTCCAGGATATTTTGTTACTTAAATTATATCACAGGATAATGTTACTTAGGTGCACTAGCTGATTTGGGGAGACATCAGAGAGTTAACTTTATTTTCCACTCCCAGTTTAACAAAGTTATTGAGACATACTTCCACCAATCTTAGATTTTTAAATTTCCCATGTTTTGAATTCATTGCATGTTGACTAAGTATAGCAATGTTTTTTGGGGGGAGGGGTGGATTAAGCTAAGAAGCCAACTTCAGAAAGTTCATACACTGTTCTTATTCTGTTCTTTCATTTGTATTGAAATTGAGTAGTTCTCAAGATGACTAAAATGAGAAAGGTTAATTTTCTTCATGAGCAATGGACTGAAAAACAGCATTCTTATAAACTATTATCTTGGATATAGACTACCGTGAGTTTAAAAAATAATCAGTCTTTACTGCTGAGAAAGTGGGTCATCATTCTTTCTCTTATTTCAGACGTATCACACATACCCCTGAAAGTGTTTTTCAGGAGTATAGGGCTGACCTTAGCACTGTCACCAGAGATGCCTGCCCTTTGTGAGTTTAAGATGGGCTAAAGGGGCACACAAGTGATACAGCACAAATTCCCAAACTGAGTTAGAATGATTCAGTGAACTCAGTGGTACAGTTTGGGAGCTTAGGGCTTAATCAGATACGAACTCCAGTTCTTCTAGAGTCCAGTTAATGCTGGAACGCCAATGAAAATGAAGGGCTTGATATTTCTAAACATTAAATTATATATTTTAATAAGTAATTCATTCATGCAGTTAACAATCAAAATAATATAACAAGCTATAAATAAGAGCTTTTATTCCCATCCCTGTCCTATCCATTTCTTTCCCCCTACCTTCCTCTCTATTGTTTAGTACTTTGTGTAGTCTCTCAAATATCTTTCCAGTGTTTTTTTATTCAAATACAAGCAGATATGCAGATTTTACTTTACACACACATCAAAAAATAGCTGACTATGGGCAATCTTTTGCACTTTACTTTTTCTGATAACATATCCTGGAGAGCTTTCAAATCAAGATGTAGGGAAATTTTTCATTCTTATAGTTACAGATTATTCCATTGTCAGTCCACCCATGGTGCAGATGTGCCAGTTATTTCACCAAGATCCAATCTGGATTCTGACTTATGGTTAGAGAGGTGATCCTAACTCTTATTAGCTAAGGCCTTTACAGCAAAGACACTTCTTTCTAGGCCTACAAACTAAAAGGGTGGTTGTGAAAAACTGATATTTGAGGCACGGAAAACTTTTCCTTTTAACTGTTCTCACTCAAAGGTCAGCCTAAGAAAGATCATCTAGACAGCTCCACAAGGTGACAGACACTGGTTCCTTTCGCTGTGCTTTTAAGAAGACTACATTTTTCCTAATCCGGTTTAATCTTGGTGTGTTTGGTACACATACACACAGACACAATGCATGTACTTTTTCTGAGACTTTAATTCACACCTATTAAGGGGAAAGGGTGATGGGTGACTGGTGATGCAAGTAGTGACAGTCCCTACCAAGAATCAAGGGTACCGCAGTTCTTTATTTCTCCCTAAAGCTGCTGCATGTTGAAGTTATCAGACCATATCAGGCTTAAGGGACATTAAATGTCAGGAGAGTAGACCTGCTATAGAAAGCTGATGGGAGCTGCGGGAACCTTTGGTATCAAATGTTCTCCTGTATAATAATAGGCAGCAGCATCAATCTCAGAAATGCTCCTACAAATGTCAAAGAAAACCTTCCCCGTATATAGATTAAAATTGCAGATAAAAACAGAGGACCAAATCAAAGCCCTAGTGTTCCCTTTTTGAAACCACCCTGCCAAAAATGCAATTTCTGAGTTATCAAAAAATAGAATCTCTCAAACAGCATTCATAAAGTTTCACATTTTGGTGTTATCACAGAGGCTTATATTGAGAAAATGCTATTTCTTCCTTCCCTTCCCCTTCAAGGTTGAAGCAGCATCCTCTTTTCTCTAACAAACAATGCTTTCTCCAGAAGAGCAAGCTGGAGGCAAACAGTACCGTGTTCTGCACAGCCAGAGAGCCACACATCAGCGTGCATTTGCTATTTCCTAGGAACCACAACCTACCTACCCAGCCACCCCACCCCTCCACTTTGCAAAAGGAGCTGAGAAATAAACTTTTGAAAATGACCTTAAGCAGCCAATGTCACTGACCCCTGAATAAAATCTCATCTGGTGGAGGAAGTTAGACCCCATTAATACAATGGAGTGTCATTTGAGAAATCTGGGTATAAAAATACAAACAACAGAGTGTGGATTTATAAGGCCCCTTTAGGTTGTGACAATTCAGACATGAAGCATGAAGAATCTGATCTATCAAATACAGGGTTAGGCTGAAAGAACTATTTTTTTTTCTAGAAGAGAGGGGCAATATGACAAAAAGATTTTCATCAGCTTTGATGAAGGTACACAGATGCACACACACACACACGTACAAACACACACACACACCTAAATAAAGCTGTGGCTCCAGAGAATACCTGCTGAGATTAATTTAGCAATTTGCAGCAGATTCTAGAACAAGGAATGTCAGGGAAACAGTCAGCGACTCTCTTCCTTCTACATACTTACATATTTAAAATGACCCTAATGGACAGGGAAGCCTGGCGTGCTGCAGTCCATGGGGTCGCAAAGAGTCAGACATGACTGAGCGACTGAACTGACTGAAAGCATCTCCCTGACAAATGGTGTTCAGCATAATGTCATTTCCTGGATGTCGCCCTCAAGAACATCTTGCTCTATGGTATACCTACAAGACTCTGGTTATGGAAAGGACTCCATACAATTTTTTGATAAGCTGCAGATTTATTGTAGAGATACAGTTATAAGCGTTTTTATAAGCAAAGCGTTCCTGTTTAGAGATTTGAATTTGATTTTCTTATGTTTCCCGAACTGTGCCATACTGTTTTCCTATGCATTTCTGGGAATCTCTTAAGCATTCAAGCATTCAATCTATTAAGCATCAAGTGACTCAGTTTCTCTTCCTGAACAAAGTGTACGGAGAAAAGTTTATTGAAGATAAAGATTCTTGGTATTATCCCTGAGATCAGAGCAATTTCAAAGATTCTCAGTTCATCTCTGATAAATGCTCAATAAGTGCTACTCCTTGTGAACTATGCCTTTACCATAGACTGTCTCCCAATTTGTCTGCAATTTGGGTAATTGTTACTGCTGTTAGGGTGTCAGTGCTATTATGGCCATTGCTACTTCAAACATCAAATCTTAGAACAGAACATTCTTTTTTATTCAAATAAATCTTATATTATTAAATAAGATTATAAATATTTTACATGCTATTTTAGAGTAAGTATAATCTTAAGTAAGATATTGCATTTAATGCATATAATGTTCAGGAATAGATGGTTCTTTTCAAAAATCAGTACCTCAGGGATTCATTGCCCCTTTTCCTTCATACTCTATACAGTGTCACTTTTTAATTCAGTTTTCTACATCTAATATCACTTTGAGTGAATGTATGCCAAGTTTAGCTCTTAAACTTCACTTCCATAGTCCCACTCCAAAGGTTTTCAAGTGTGCTGAATTTACACCAGCTTATAGTTCAAAACCACTTGGGAGAGGTTTGGGCTATAGCTTTCTTTTAATTAACTATCCTTCCAGGTTTTCCTGTTCTAGATTTTTTTAAAAGATAAAGAAATGATAATGTCAGAGCTCTTATCATTAGAGAACAAACTATTGGTTTTACTCATCCTCCAATCCAGGCAAAGTTTTATGGATGGTGACACATTTCACAAACTTTTCCTTCCCTCATCCATTCAATCATTTTATTTTCTCCCACAAGAACATAAGCTCCATGAGAGAAGACACGTTCATGTTGATTGTCAGGAAGGAAGAAATTTTCCTCTATCCTTCTAGATCTTTCTGGTTAAAGAATTAAATGGACTTGAAACAGATTAACAGGAGAAAATCAAAGATGTTTAATAACATGTATACATCAGAGAGATGCAGAAAAACTGTGTAACTC
The DNA here is from genome assembly GCF_054371585.1 of Giraffa tippelskirchi. Classification (NCBI taxonomy): domain Eukaryota; kingdom Metazoa; phylum Chordata; class Mammalia; order Artiodactyla; family Giraffidae; genus Giraffa; species Giraffa tippelskirchi. Next base: position 31,234,947 of record NC_137286.1, on the reverse strand, counting down.
TCTAAAATGGCAGATAAAATGCATCCACATATCTCTCAAAGACCATTTGCTATTTTCTGAGCAGTTCCTTTAAATACACATTGTGTCTGATGCTACACAATACTCAATGCCCATATATATCTCACAAAATTTAATACGGAAGGCTCTAACAAGTAAAAGATGGGTGCCCTGGACTGGTACAGAATAGGTACTAGGGACCTACCTAGCTCATTCATGAAAATCCTACAGAATCTGAAATGAAATTGTTTGATCACCACTATTCTTATGCTAAGTGAAAAAACATTTTTTCTTGAAAAATATGTAAGTGGTTTTAGTTTTGAAAGCATCTGGCTCTGCTATGGTTGCTGATATGCTAAAATTCTCCTAATAGTCGATTGCTTAGACAGGACTCAAATTTACATAAACATTTAAAAATAATCAAAGATCAGAGTCAGCTCAAATATCAAACTCAGGCAAATGTCAATTTCCCTCTTTGCTTCAGCTGAAAATCAAAAGAGCTAATTTTACTAGTATCAAAAACATTTCCCCTCCTTAATAACCCCATGTGACCAAGGCCAAATCAAATGTGTTATTTGCTTTTACATCAAAAACAAAGTGAACTTTTATAAATCAGATTTTATGCAGTCTATAGAGTAAAGAACCAATGCGAGAGATTTATCTCAAAATCCATAAATTGAACACAAACTCACAAAATAAATTAAATCAAGTATGAAAGAAAATCAACATCTAGGTTTATGGAATAATAAATATGTAAAAAGGTTGAAAAATAATTCAGCAAGGCAATCAAAACCTCAAGCAAAAAGGGTAGCAAGGGAGAGGTAGGTCATGTAGAAAGAAAAATGAAATGAGAAAGAACGGTATTAAAAAATTTCCACTTAGAAACCAGAAAGTAGCATGATGTACCTTGTGATACTTGCAGCAGGGGTAGAGTTTCTGAGCAGTTATCTTCTTTCCATCTCTGTAGGGACAGGAGCCCTTACTTATCCTCAGAAAATGAAGCTTGCTGGGAAATTATTTTATAACCACTTACTTCAAAAACATGTTTTGCCAAACACTGAAGTTGAAGAAACTGAAGCTTTTCTAAAAGGAAGTGACAGCTACTGTTAGCTGACTGCATATTACTGAAGATTGGAATTACCATGCTATTGTTCTGACAGACTCAGTCACAGAGGCTAACCCATCATAATCTGCAAAGAAATTGTCGCCGTATCCTGAGAGCCTGTGCCTCTAAGGTAATAAACTTTTGGTGGGTATGTGTGTGGCAGTAGTGCAAAGGACACTAGTGGGATATAAGACAAGAGAAAATATGTTTTTTAGTTATTTTATGGTGTCGTTTTATTTGGGAAAGGGGTAGGAAGGAGAAAGGAAAGAGAAAGAAGAGAGATCAAAGGGAAAAAATGACTTTGCCTTTCTAGACTCCAATTTCCTATGGCAACTGACATCTGTGATACTACTATGGCCCTACTATGGCCCTACCAAGACAACAAGAGCTAGGTAATAATGCCAACATATACCATTATTGAGTACTTACCATGTTCAGGCTATGTCTAAACATTCTAAAAACATGATCACATCTAATTCTAAAAACAACCCTACAAGTTGTTCCTCATCCATAGAAACCATATGGAGTTGTCTTCAGGGACTTAAGGAGATTGCCAAAGGTCACACAGCTAGTAAGTTGCAGACTCAGATGCAAAACTTCCTATTTCTACTATTGTGGAATACTAGCTTAACGTTCTAATCTATTTTTTCATAAGAATGAGTCTTTTTTTTCACCCATGTAGAGTATGAGCTCTTTCAGAACAATGATTGGGCATTACATTTCTTCTATTTCCTCATTTGTTAAAAAGGTGATACTCAAGTGCAGTCTCCAAGATTCTCTTAAGCTCTACCACTCTCTAGATTACTACTTTGTAAAATCCACAGTACTGGGAAAGCTTACATTAACACAATAGGCGCTCAATCAAGTATTCAAAAATGACTTGTGTAATTAATGAATAAATCCCTAATTTAAGGAAAAGAATGTCATAACATCACAATCACTGGAGTCTTCATTTTCTTTGCATAAGAAATATTTAAAATGAGAAGGCAAATTCAGTTGTTTTATTCTTTATTAATAAATGACTCTGCAGAATGTTTTATGTATTATCTATCCCAATCTTTTATATTTCTTACTTTGTCCATGTCTAGTGTCCTTCTCACAGTATAACTCTTTCCAACCCTACTTAACATTCTTGTTCCTACCTAACATTTTGTAAAAGGCAACAACTAACATAGCTCAAATTATACCAATTCTATCATTGTCATTATATTTTGACATGAGATAACACTCTAAAATGATTCCAAATAACAATTTTAAAAATTCCAATCCATTTTCTGTTGTGCCAATGTATTACACGTCAACATGTTTTATCAAATATTTTTAAGACCACACAATATTTTTCTGAAAATGTTTATTCATGAGTCAGTGCTTGAAGCATTTTGTTCAATCTCTGAAAATCCAGTAATGAGAATTCCTCCAAAGTAAGATGACTTGTTAGTCTCATAATCTATCTTTGTTATGAGAGAAAAATAAGTCTTAAGCTTTCAAAAGATTTTAAATATGTGTTCAAAATTCCAATCACTTATTTAGGTTGAAAAAGAATGTAGCAATTCAAGACTGCACATTTTTCTTTGTGCCATAGCAGAAACCAAAAAGAAAGGTAAGTGGTAAGTTAGGTAAGAAAGAGATGCTGGGTGGCAATAGGACAGAGGGAGGAAGGTAGTGAACTTGATTCTCTCTCATAATGAAGAAAGATTTAGATTCAAATTCTTAGATAAATATTTCCACAGATAAACTATGACCACAGAGGTTAATATCTTTTTAGGGTATTTACTATTGTAGAGAAACAGTCTAGGGTACAAGCATCCAGATAAGTATGGGTACTGAAAATGTAAAGAAGCTAGGCTAAGAAGATCAACCAGCAAATACTAACTCCCCAAAAGGCTGAAATCCTCATCTTTGAATTTTTTCAGGCTTAAAAGAAATAAGAAAAAAGCATATACTTAGTATATATGCTTATTCTTATTTATATTTGTATACATATGTGCAGATACAAGAAGTGAAACCAAGTAGGACCCTGCAGGGCTCCTGGGCATTGTTGGTAGGTAGGGAATAAACTCAAGCGACCTTCCCAGAGCTCCAAAGGTAAGATTCTAACAGCTGCTAATCTGGAAATGGAGGGGATGTAGAGGCAGAGGAGGAGCAGTCAGGAAACAACAGTGCAGCCTCGGGGCAGGGTCCTGGTTCCGCCTTAAGGGGTACACATAACTATCTTTGAACTCTCTACAGAACTAAAACCCCCAGCAAAAGGGAGATGTTGGCATTCTTCATTCAGATTAAAGAAACCAGAGAAGCTTTTCAAGAGATCACCTGAGGCCAGATTAAAGAAACCACAGAAACTTATCAGGCTACCTGAGACCAGATTAAAGGAGTACAGGCCCTATACACAGAGTAATCCAAATCAGCAATCCCACCCTTGAACCACTGCTATAAAACTCCACACCAAATGCTCCTGGGTTGGGACACACAGGTTTTCAGGGCAGGAGCCCACTGTGTCCCTATTTGCCTGGCAAAGCAATAAAACTATTCACTTCTTCTTCACCCAGAACTCTGTCTCCAATAATCTATTTGGCATCAGCGCAAAGAGGCTCAGCTTTCAGCATCAGTATCAACATATTTTACCAACTGTAAGAAAACCCACTTCTTTAAATTCAAGAAACCCTAGCTGTGGCTACTGAGAGAGTTTTTAACAAAGTAAGAAATATTTCGTTAATAATTAAATCTAACATGTAAACCCATGGCTGATTCATGTCAATGTATGGCAAAAACCACTACAATATTGTAAAGTAATTAGCCCCCAACTAAAATAAATAAATTTATTTAAAAAAAAATAATAATAATTAAATCTATTAATAGCAGGGGTAGGCAGTTGAGACACTACAGCAGTCCATGTGGAAGAAGAGGAGTATGATGCAATGAAAAACCTGATCCTTCCATGTTATAAGATGTCACAAATACTGAAGGATTCTGAATAAGATATGGAGGGCAAGCAAGTAGAAATTTCAAGTTATCACATGGTTTATGAAAATAGAGCTTTGTGAGTCTCTGAAGTTTTAGAACTGGAGAAACTACCAAGAGAGATTGGAAAAGAGCCAACAAAGCAACAGAAACGTATTTTCAGGTAGTAGTAGGCTGCTGCCAGGCCAAGACTGAAGCTTTAAGCAAAAATACATCAGTTACCCAAGGGTTACACATTTCTATTTCCAAAAATGGAACATAAAACCATAGCAGAGACAAACAAAGTTGATCCTAGCCCACAAAGTCAGAAGACCCTCAAGGAGACTGTTGTGAATTGGTTTGATACAATTTCAAATCCGCTTATTTATTACACTGCTTAAGTGAAGTTGTTTTAATCCACTTATTTATGACAAAGACACAAAATAAAGAAGTTATTTTTAGAAGTAGAATTGTTTTAATATAAGAGTGAAGTAGGCTGTATCAGGATGTCATCATCCCATCTGTTGTCTCTTTGATAAGCACTCAGAGCTCAGCGGTCCTCCCCCAGTGGTGCTAGTGGTGAAGAACCCGCCTGCCAGTGCAGGAGATGTAAGAGACGCGGGTTCAATCCCTGGGTCAGGAAGATGCCCTGGAGGAGGGCATGGCAACCCACTCCAGTATTCTTGCCTGGAGAATCTCATGGACAGAGGAGCCTCGCGGGCTGCAGTCCATGGGGTCGCAGAGTCGGACACAATGAAGCAACTGAGCACAGCACAGCACAGGCCTCAGCTACTGGGTGCCTATCAATAAAAACAGATGAAGAAGCAAATACGGGAAGAGGCATTTAGACTATAAACACTCAGAGTTAGTCAGGGCGATCTGGGAGTCTGGGACTGGGCAAGGCTACCCTTTGCTGGTGTGGCTCTCTGAAGACCTTGGGGCGCAGCTCCTGCAGTGATAACGGCAACTCCTCCACAGGCAGTGGGACAAAACCTGCAGCAGCCAGAGAAGATGACTACCTGTCAACAGCAGTGTCACCCGAATTCCCTGCTCTCATGCTTTAGCAACAAGGAATTTTTATTTTGTGCTGACAGTTGGATGTCATTCCTTGGTTTGTAAGATCCAGTCTCTCCTGAGAAACCAAAGCTTGTAGAAAAGGTAAACCTCCACTACACCTGGACTTGATTCCTTTCACATCCTATGGCCTGGAACAATAGTGTAAATTAACCTATCAGTTGTTTAGACTATGTTATTTCTTTATTGGCTTATTAAGTGACATTATCCTGTGCACTACTGGCCTGTGAAATCCCAGCAGTGAACTCATGTTAGATAAACGATTGGCAGGACAATCACAGTTTCTGAGCAAAATTTGCCACCACCCCCTAAAAAAACAAAACACTATCCTTAGTAACCAACATCTGCAATCACTGCAAAAATTGAAGCTGCTTTACATTATTTCTTGCCTATAAGTCACCAAATTCTGGAGCTTTTCTTGTGTCTATGACAAAGTTAAGGGGTGCCAACATAAGCACTTTCCTGTGTGTAAGGGCCCTTTGGGATTGGTGAGGCAAAATTTGCCAGGAAGCCTGAGAAAGAGTCTGTCCCCTATGGACCTGTCTCCTGGTGGCAGCAGTTGCCATGGTAACCCAAAGATTCAAAGCAAACCATGAAGTTCAGGGGTCCAAAGTCAGAGGCTTTAATTTTGCTAATTCACCACACCACACTCTTTAGCACTGAATCTGTATAAACACTTCACGATTAAAGGCATCTCTTTGTCGTCACAGGTCCATCAGTATACGTAGGCTGATGTATTATGTTTCAATTTTTTGCAAATCTGAAATATACAACATATGGTTCATCAGTAAATATTTATATACTAGTTATCCGAATGATGCTAGAGTCCTGCGTGCTATTTTATTTGAACTTTTTCCCCTCTGGGAGCTCTCCAGTAATCAATCTGGTGACATCTAGACTCACTTCTTCGTAGGAACGATGTGCTGGCCTGGCTCATTCCATGTTATATCTTGAGAATGTGTCCTGTATTTCAGGACTTAATGTGTTTTAAGGAAAATTTCTTGGAGTTGAGCCATTCAAACCAAACAGCCAACATTGACACTCAATTGTCTTAAAATCTTAATTAACCTCACATTCAAAAAAACTTCTGACACTTTCACCCAAAATGAAGTGTTAATTGGTGTGAAGAAGTTAGGAAATAGCAGGCTAAGGATCTAGCATCTCTGTCACGATTTTTAGCCAGGTCTGGAACTGATTCCTTGTTTTATTTATATTGAGCTGTTTTATTTCTTGAGAACTGAGCTCTGGGGAACCCACTCCCTTTGCCATTTTCTTAGAAATACACCTATATTCTGAAAGAAAATCTTCTGGGAATAGAGCTTAAAAAAAAAAATAAGAGAGAAAGCAAGAAAATGCATAAGAGAATAAAAGAATAAAAACAGCATCAGATAAACAAAACAGTTGAAGTCTAGAAAACAAGAAAGCCCAAGCTGAAAGAAAATCTCTTTGCCAGTTCAATATAAAATTCCCCAGGCTTATTCTAAGATTCAAACATAAGTATTACATCTGTGGCAAGGAGCAGAACATTATTAAAATTTTAATATTCTAACATAATTTCTCTCTTCTTCCAGAAGACCTAATTTCCATTTCCCTTATTACCTGCATTTGAGAAATACATTAATTTTTTCTAGGTCAATTTACATTTTTATAAAATGATATAAAATATATTTCCTTAAATATTTATTGGAAAAAAGTTTCAGAGAAGTGGTTTTTGAGACAGTAAGTTGTTCTTATAATCAATCAAAAATTTCCTTTTCAAATGATATACTAAGTTAGATGTATCCATTGGCTATTACATCAAAATGGTTAAAAACAGTGAGAAGTTATCGGAGAAAGGGCATTTGGTTTTGTCATTTAATTGCTGTGTGATGCAGGTTTTTCTAAAATTTTAGTTTGATTTTGTTTTCTTTTTGGTAAAATGTGAATAATAGTACATTTTCAATTTCAACTTTAAATGATGTAATAATGTATGGGTACCTGGCAGGCAATACATTCACAATGAATGTTAGATGTTTATATGAATATTAGTTTTATTTTTAGTATTATTTATATGATTAATAAGATGTTTTTCTAGAGAAAAGGAATAATAAATATATAGTTCATTTTGATTCCTCATATTCTTCACTATTACTGACTCTCCTGGCTTCCCTGGTGGCTCAATGGAAAAGAATCTGCCTGTCAATGCAGGAGACACAGGTTTGATTCCTGGGTTGGGAAGATCCCTGGAGAAGGAAATGGCAACTTCAGTACTCTTGCTTGGGAAATCCCATGGACAGAGGAGCTTGGCAGGCTACAGTCCATGGGGTCGCAAAGAGTCAGACAAGACTCAGTGACTAAACCACAACTTGACTCTTCATTTCAGAGACCATGATGAGAAGGAAAATACTCTGTAATGGGAATGAGAAAAATAAATTTGCCTGTCTACTACTTTTACTAATTCAGTATTCCCAGATTTAGTTATGTTGTGCAGTAAGTATGTTGAAGCTTAATAAGCAGTTAAAAGCAGCTGAAACTCAGGAAGGCTTTCTCCCCCCCAAATCAATTAATGTGGTACTAACATTTAAGTTCTCTGTTCATGAGACTAAAAGACACACAATGATTTTTCCCTAGATTTAAAGGACACAACACTTTAATAATATCAAGATTAAAGGAAAAACAAAATCCTCATTAAAGTTTTGTTAGATCTAAGATATTCTCTATTAGAGATTTTTCAGCTGCTAAAATCTAAACTATTGCATTGGTCTCCAAATGAATTGTTGTTTGGTCACATGGGCCATGGAAATGGGTGCATTAATTTGGATACTTCTATTTCCTTAGAGTTGCTGCTTGAACTATTTTCCTTAGAACTCTCCAGAACCTCAAAAAGAAACCTACTGAGATATGGAATAGGAAAGTAACATGCAGAGAGGGAGGATAACAAAGATAAAATACTTTTGAGAATAAAGGCAGAAAAGTAGAATATGCTAAAGCAGAGTCAGAATGACAAGGATGCACAAGGCCTAAGGATAAAAAGATATTTGTTCCAGTTTCAATACATTTTGCACAGGTTGACAGTAAAATTCCACCCATCTGTAAGCATAGCAGAGACATGGCAAAGGATATGCAGATTTCTGATGAATGGAATTCTAATACTTATTAAATCTCTACACACAAATTTAGATAATTTCAGATGATAGGTATGCTCCCAACAAGGTCTCTTTCCCAAAAATAAATCATTTGCTAAGAGCTTTCCATTTTCACAACACTCTCTTTTAACAGTTTCTACAATTTCTTGAAAAATACATAAATAGTGAGTGCAGCTGGAAAAGAATAACTGCAAGAATTCAATGCTTCTTGATTGATTTACCCCTTCATTTTGGCCCCAAGGCAATTCTTAGCATTACAAAGGAACAGGAAAACTAGAGATTAAGAAACCTGTGGCCTAGCAAGTTCTCTTAGGTGAAATTCTTCTTTCTGATAAAAACAAATATAAAAGAATTTTAATAGTCACCAGTTTGCAACTATTTCTTAATTGCATAGTTCCAAAAGTGAAAGTGAAAGTCGCTCAGTCCTGTCTGACTCTTTGCGACTGCATGGACTATACAGTCCATGGAATTCTCCAGGCCACAATACTAGAGTGAATAGCCTTTCCCTTCTCCAGGGGATCTTCCCAACCTAGGGATCGAACCCAGGTCTCCCACATTGCAGGCGGATTCTTTACCAGCTGAACCACAAGGGAGCCCTCAAACACAAAAAAAAAAAAAAAAAAAAAAAAATCCCCCAAAAGCCAGTATTATCAAAAAGTAATATAGAAAGGTAAAATTCATAGGTGAGGAAAAGGATGTACTTATTAAGGACAATTTGGCGAATCACTGACTTCTGGAGAGGAGTATTTGATTGTCAAAATCATAGCTAAGTTCCTAACTACTGCTAGAGAGGTTTCACACAAGGTAGTTATTACAGACTGAACTGTGTCCCCTTGAAATTTCTATGTTGAAGCCCTTAGCCCCAGTAACTGAGAAGGGAACTGTATTTGGAAGTATGGTCTCTGAAGAAGTAACCAGATAAATAGGGTCCTTAGAGAAAGCCCTCATCCAATATGACTGTTATATTCATAAGATTAAGGGAATTCCCTGTAAGTCCAGTGGTTGAGACTCTGTGCTTCCACAGCCAGGGGCCCTGGGGTGATCCCTGGTGGAAGAACTCAGATCCCACAAGCCTCACAGCATAGCCTCAACGATTTACAAGGTAAATCAATTATATACTGCAATTTTTTAAATGGAAAAAAAAGATTAAAGTGGAAAAAGATGTGAAGAAGAGGAGATTAAAGCATAAACATGCACAGAGGGAAGACCAAGGGTAGATACACAGGGAAGATGACCACCTACAAACCAAAAAGAGAGACCTTAGAGGAAATCAATTCCCTCATCTTTTCCTTTTGGCTGCCAAAACTGGGAGAAATAAAATTTTGTTGTTTCAGCCACTGAGTCTGCGGTACTCTGTTTTGGCCTCCCTGGAAAACTAATACAGTTTGACAAATGTCAGTGTGGTCAATCCTCCACTTTTTAAGGATCAATGATAGTACATAGGTTATTCAGCCCTTCTTTTTCATTTCTACCCATTAGCATATTTCTCAGGAACGATGAGTAGAAATTAACAGAAAAATGATTCTGGTAAAAGATTTGTTGGGGGGAAGTTATTTAAGAAAAAATATCTGTCTTTTCTGTCTTTGAACTCCACCTCATCAAAGTTCTGTTCTCTCTTCTCCATGCTCCTATTGTTACACTCAGAGTATAATATCATTGCTCTTTTTTAGATTATAAACTTCATGCAGAACTCTTTTTTGCATGTCTATAGCCCTCATAGTGCCTGGGACATAATGTCCCCAGTATCTTGGGCAGTGCTTGATGTACACAGGCACTTAGTAAGTACAAGAGGTTCAGTTCAGTTCAGTTGCTCAGTTGTGTCCGACTCTTTGCGACACTATGGATTGCACCACGCCAGGCCTCCCTGTCCATCACCAACTCCCGGAGTCCACCCAGACCCATGTCCACTGAGTCGGTGATGCCATCCATCCATCTCATCCTCTCTCATTCCCTTCTCCTCCCGCCTTCAATCTTTCCCAGGATCAGGGTCTTTTCCAATGAGTCAGATCTTCTCATCAGGTGGCCTAAGTATTAGAGTTTCAGCTTCAATACCAGTCCTTCCAATGAATATTCAGGACTGATTTGCTTTAGGATGGACTGGTTGGATCTCTTTGCAGTCCAAGGGACTCTCAAGAGTCTTCTCCAACACCACAGTTCAAAGCATCAATTCTTCAGTGCTCTACTTTCTTTATAGTCCAACTCTCACATCCATACATGACTACTGGAAATGCCATAGCCTTGACTAGATGGAACTTTGTTGGCAAAGTAATGTCTCTGCTTTTTAATATGCTATCTAGGTTGATCATAACTTTCCTTCAAGGAGTAAGAATCTTTTAATTTCATGGCCACAGTCACCATCTGCAGTGATTTTGGAACCCCAAAAATAAAGTCTGCCGCTGTTTCCATTGTTTCCCCATCTATTTGCCATGAAGTGATAGGACTGGATGCCATGATCTTAGTTTTCTGAATGTTAAGCTTTAAGCCAACTTTTTCACTTTCCTCTTTCACTGTTATCAAGAGGCTCTTTAGTTCCTGCTTGCTTTCTGCCATAAGGGTAGTGTCATCTGAATATCTGAGGTTATTGCTACTTCTCCGAGCAATCTTGATTCCAGCTTGTGCTTCATCCAGCCGACCATTTCTCATGATGTACTCTGCATATAACTTAAATAAGCAGGGTGACAATACACAGCCTTGACATACTCCTTTTCCTATTTGGAACCAGTCTGTTGTTCCATGTCCAGTTCTAACTGTTGCTTCTTGACCTGCATACAGGTTTCTCAAGAGACAGGTCAGATGGTCTGGTATTCCCATCTCTTTCAGAATTTTCCATAGTTTATTGTGATCTACACAGTCAAAGGCTGTGTGGCTATTAGTCAAAAGCTAGTAAGAGTTTTTCCAAGAGAATGCACTGGTCATAGCAAACACACTCTTCCAACAACACATGAGAAGAATCTATACATGGACATCACCAGATGGTCAACACCGAAATCAGACTGATTATATTCTTTGCAGCCAAAGATGGAGAAGCTCTATACTATCAGCAGAAACAAGACCAGGAACTGACTGTGGCTGAGATGATGAAAACCTTATTGCCAAATTCATACTTAAATTGAAGAAAGTAGGGAAACCCACTAGACCATTCAGGTATGACCTAAATCAAATCCCTTATGATTATACAGTGGAAGAGACCAATAGATTTAAGGGACTAGATCTGATAGACAGAGTGCCTGATGAACTATGGATGGAGGTTCGTGACATTGTACAGGAGACAGGGATCAAGACCATCCCCAAGAAAAAGAAACGCTAAAAAGCAAAATGGCTGTCTGAGGAGGCCTTGCAAATAGCTGGAAATAGAAGAGAAGTGAAAAGCAAAGGAGAAAAGGAAACATATACCCATTTGAATGCAGAGTTTCAAAGAATAGCAAGGAGAGATAAGAAAGCCTTTCTCAATGATCAGTGCAGAGAAATAGAGTAAAACAATAGAATGGGGAAGCCTAGAGATCTCTTCAAGAAAATTAGATATACCAAGGGAACATTTCATGCAAAGATGGGCTCAATAAAGGACAGAAATGGTATGGACCTAACAGAAACAGAAGATATAAGAAGAGGTGGCAAGAATACACTGAAGAATTATACAAAAAAGATCTTCATGACCCAGATAATCACAATGGTGTGATCACTCACCTAGAGCCAGACATCCTGGAACGTGAAGACAAGTGGGCCTTGGGAAGATCACTATGAACAAAGCTAATGGAATTCCAGTTGAGCTATTTCAAATCCTAAAAGATGATGCTGTGAAAATGCTGCACTCAATACGCCAGCAAATTTGGAAAACTCAGCAGTGACCACAGGACTAGAAAAGTTCAGTTTTCATTTCAATCCCAAAGAAAAGTAATACCAATGAATGCTCCAACTACTGCACAATTGCACTCATCGCACACACTAGTAAAGTAATGCTCAAAATTTTTCAAGCCAGGCTTCAACAGTACATGAACCGTGAACTTCCAGATGTTCAAGCTGGATTTAGAAAAGGCAGAGGAACCAGAAATCAAATTGCTAATATCTGCTGGAGCATCGAAAAAGCAAGAGAGATCCAGAAAAACATCTATTTCTGCTTTATTGACTATGCCAAAGCCTTTGACTGTGTGGATCACAATAAACTGTGGAAGTACAATAAGTAAGTAAGTGTTAGTCACTCAGTCATGCCCGACTCTTTGCAATCCCATGGACTGCAGCCCACCAGGCTCCTCTGTCCATGAGATTTTCTAGGCAAGGATACTGGAATGGGTTGCCATTTCCTTCTCCAGGGGATCTTCCCAACCCAGGAATCAAACCCGGGTCTCCTGCACTGCAGGCAGATTCTTTACTGACTGAGCTACAAGGGAAGTAGGTATTCAATAAATATTTGGTGACTCAAGTCTGCTTCTGCTGCTGCTGCTCAGTCATTTCTGACTCTTTGCAATCCCATGGCTAGAGCCCACCAGGCTCCTCTGTTCATGGTTTTCTCAGGCGAGAATACTTAAGTGAGTTGCCATTTCCTCCTCCAGAGGATCTTCCTGATACAGGGTTTGAACCCTTGTCTCCTGTGTCTCTTGTATTAGTAGGTGGATTCTTTACTATTGTGCCACCTGGGAGGGACCCTACAATGTTGGTAACCTTCCTCTTTTATACTAATGCAGAAACAGAACCTAAGTAATCTCAAGTTACATTAATTTTGGTGTTTGAAGTGAAAGTCAATCAGTCGTGTCCCACTCTTTGTGACCCCATGGACTATAGAGTCCATGGAATTCTCCAGGCCACAATACTGGAGTGGGTAGCATTTCCCTTCTCCAGGGGATCTTCCCAACCCAGGGATCAAACCCAGCTCTCCCACATTGCAGGCAGGTTCTTTACCAGCTGAGCCACAGGAAAGCCCAAGAATATCAGAATGGTTAGCCTATCCCTTCTCCAGCAGATCTTCCTGACCCAGGAATCAAACTGGGGTCTTCTGCATTGCAGGCAGATTTTTTACCAACTGAGTTATCAGGAAAGCCAGTTGGTGTTTGAAGGGGCCCAACATATCAAATTTCTCTTCTCTTTTTTGAGTTCTGAACCTTAGAAGACAAAGGAGTCTGAATATCACTTTCATTATTAAGAATAAATTGAAGAACATGATCTAGGTGTATAAGAACCAAGGGCTTCCTAATACAAAATTCTAAAATTAAAGAGACTTTCCTGTCAGTTTCAAACAATACTGAGCTGCCTGGAGTTCTCACTGTGTTAAGCAGACACCATGGAGGGAAACACAGAATGACTCCTCCCTTGGCAACTGGATCCCATAGAGGGGGAAATTAAGAAGTGGCACTTTGACAATCATGAATAAAACAAGCCACTGCACCTCTCCTAGAGAATAGTATGTGTACATGCTCAGTCACATCCAACTCTTTGTGACCCCATGGGCAGTAGCCCACCAGGCTCCTCTGTCCATGGGATTATCCAGGCAAGAATACTGCAGTGGGGTGCCATTTTCTCCTCCAGGGGATCTTCCCAACCCAGTGATTGAACCTGTGTCTCCTGCATTGGCAGGCAGATTCTTTACCACTGTGCCACCTGGGAAGCCCCCGGAGAGCAGTATATAGCAGGTTAAAGAAAAATCAGGAGAGCTGCTCTAGGGGAGCTCCCTCTGCAGTGAAGAAAGTGACAGGAAATACAAGGAAATCCCTCTCCTTCCCAATTAGCAAGGTGTATCCACCACTTAGGCTCAAGTCCTCTGACACCAAGTCTTCTCTTACTGTACTTGTCTTTATATAACGATTCAACAGAACTGGGAATAGAGAGAGAATCTAACCTGAGTTTGGGTCTCTATCTAGAATGGATTATTCTTTAAAAACTAAAAAGGCTGTATCATAAAACTCCACATTTGGCTTGTAGTAGAGACCAAATAAAGTGCACAGTATTATTTAGTAGAACAACCGCAAGAAGAAACAACCTTGGAGCGTGTCTGACTTAGCACAAACTTGAAAGGGAAGGGATTGGAAAAATGAAGGCTGTGAATTAAGGGAGGTAGGGAGGCAGGGGTGGGGAAGGAGAATTTTTTCCTAAGAGATCTTTCAGCTGTATTAGTGCAGCTACTTGTTTTCAGAAATGAGGAACAAGAAAAATTGGTCTTTGGGCTGTCAGATGATCTCTTCAATTAGCTCTGAGTGCAAGAGTAAGGATTTATTGCCTGCCACCAGTGCTATGCTGGTAAATATTGAACAACTGGTTCTTGGAGCAGGAGGATCCCTAACTTGTGGCATTTGCTGATTTCTGTGGTGCAAATACGCCAATCATAGCCCATTTTAGGTTCCTCCATGACATCAACCTGGAGAAGGAAATGGCAACCCACTCCAATATTCTTGTCTGGGAAATCCCATGGACAGAGGAGCCTGGCCGACTACAGTCCATGGGCTCACAGAAAAGTCAGACACAACTAAACAACAACGACAATGACATTCACCAGCTCACAAAATTCCTGAAAATGTAACAATCAGCTGTCATGAGGCAGATAAGGCTGTGTTCAGAGCATCACTGCTAATCTACTAAACAGATGCCAGGGAACTAAAAGCTCCAGCAGAAAGAGTACAGACAACCACCTGAGGGTCTCAGCAATGTACTGGATCAGATGAAACAAGACTTGTGGGAGCCCACGGAGTGATCCAGGGAAACACACAGCTCCCTTGGGGGATGGCTTGAGTTGTGGCACACTTCCAGTTGAGGAACAGTCCTAAGCTTGAGCTGAGGTGGTAGCCGGAGTGGCGGGGGGCAAGGGGGAGGGGGAGGGGGAATTTCAGCTCCTCTATCATTTTCTAATTCCAGATATTTGAAATAGAAAACAATTTTTTTTTTTTAAAGTAGAAGTGCTATATCAAAAAAAGACTCACTATCTGCTGAAAATAGCAATAGTGACCTTGGCTACTAACCTAATCCTACTAACTAGGACTTTAGTTTTTACTCGTCAACAACCTCTAGGGTTGCTCAATGCTAAGACAGACAGAAATAAGGAACTGCCAAGGTAATTAGTACAAATAATACATTGAGCATTGCCACTGACCACATACTAAGAACTATAAAACTTGTAATTTACATCCAGTGTGTGTAAAATGACTAAATGCAAGCATTTTCCATGTATGAAAGGCTTATATATGCACAGAGGCACAGGATGAAACTTTCCTTTTAATAGTGCTTTTTTTGGTTCTAATTAAGCCAATTGTGTATCTCTTTGTGGGCGCACAGCGACTTTTCTCAGGTAGTTAATTAGATACTGTGTCTGACTGAGCACAATGGAGACTCAGAAAGGTAAATTAAGATTGGAAAAACCTCAGATGACAGAAGAGATTACAAGTGCTATTAAAGATTTAGCAGCAGGAGGGGGCAAAGGAATGAAAACTTTTTACAGTTCCTGGATTTTTTTCATACTAGATTACTACTGTTTTACAGTACTTGGAAATATGGTGAAGAATATGAAAGTTAGATAAGCAGAAAGTTTTTGCCCCTTTGTAATTCAATAATATTATGTTATCTTCCCTATGCAGTAATGTATTGCACGTTCTCTCTGTGTGTCTCTCACGCTTAGAAAATGGTCAATATAGTCCTCTTCAGTTTTGGAAACCTTTGGGTTTAGTCTTAATATTTACTCTTATGGGATTATTCCAGCCTCTGGAATGCCCACCTTACATCTTTTGCATGCGTTCCTCTTAAATCTCAACACATAAGAGATTTCCTGTGCCATAACAAGGATTTATTTAGGTGTCTCCTGGAGGGGCATTTGAGAGGCGGTTAAACATATCAGGTTTTCAGTTCGAGGGTCACACTCAAAAAGCCTGGGCTTTGGACCCAGACTGATGAGTACAGATGGTAGCTCTACTCTGGCTGCCTGTAGAAGCTGGAGCCAAGTGATGTAATCTCTGAATCTTTATTTCCTCCCCGTTGGTAATTTGATAATAATGTTACCATGTAATACTCGTGACTTTTAAGAAAATATTAAATAATTTTTGTTCAGTTATGTAACTGTCTAGCTCCATGCCAGGACCAGAGCAATTGCTCAACAATGATGAGTATCCACCCTTTTGCTGAATTTTTCAAAATCTTTTTTCTTAATATCTGGGCCTATTTAATGTAGGACTAGGTGAAGCATCTGGTGTGTTAAATATCTGATAACGTTATATCCTCTAACAAACTCTTGCTTCCTGTTGCTGCTGATGCTGCTGCTAAGTTGCTTCAGTCGTGTCCGACTCTGTGCGACCCCATAGACGACAGCCCATCAGGCTCCCCCGTCCCTGGGATTCTCCAGGCAAGAACACTGGAGTGGGTTGCCATTTCCTTCTCCAATGCATGAAAGTGAAAAGTGAAAGTGAAGTCGCTCAGTCGTGTCCAACTCTTAGCAACCCCATGGACTGCAGCCTATCAGGCTCCTTCATCCATGGGATTTTCCAGGCAAGAGTACTGGAGTGGGGTGCCATTGCCTTCTCCGTGCTTCCTGTTGGGTAGAAGCAAATCTAAGAGTGGTTTTCAAATGTGAAGGGGAAAGTGTCTGAGCCACCTGAGGGGATTTTGCAAAGACAAATCCTCTCCCTCAACTGCCACGCCCTGGGGGACACCACTGATCTACGACATTAGTTCTTCTGGTTGTTTCCTCAGTCCTCTGCAGAAAGAAATTATTACCCAGGCAAGGCAATAATTTATCAAATATTTCATTTGTAGCAGAATGGGGCTTCCACTAATGTCTGAGTGTTGATGTTTTTCCCACTGCTAATAATAAGACTGGGATTTTACATTACAACAGAATCATAAATTACACCCATAATTCATAGGTTTTTTTTTCAACCTGGTAATTTTCTCTACTTTTATTTTTATTCAAATATCTCCATCCAGCCTCTACCTTCTAATTTGTTCCAAGAAATTTTGTATTTTTTTCCTCTTCTTTACCATCTGAGCCGTTTATTGGATCTACTTTTTAAGTAAAATATTTTGTTTAAATATTTATGGGTTACCTTTCCCAACACCAAGATTTGGTAATGCCAAATATATATATATATATATATATATATATATATATACACATATAAAACTGAATCACTTTGCTGTACAGCAAAAATTAAACACAGCATTGTAAATCAATTATACTTCAATAACAATTTATTAAAAAGATTGGTTAATGCCTACCTTATGAGAATATTTAGCATATTACATTTAAGACACACTTGATAAACTATACTGTAATACTGACAATATACCTGCCTGGAGCTGTTAGTTTAGTTCTTGAATTCCTTTTTTTATTCTTCTGTGAAACACTGTTCTGCACTTTCATCATTATTTCATGATATAAACATTGCCAACCACACAGTAAGCTTTACAGTCTTATCTACTTATATTTCATTAATGCCTTCCCTTCACATTTTAGTTTGAAGTCATTTTAATCGCAATGGACAGAGTATTTTTCTAATGCTATTGTTTGGATACCCTAAGTGATGGTCCAGAATATCAAATTCTGATGTCTTTTACTCTTCCAAACATTCTTGTCTATTTTCCAAAGTCACAGCCTGACCCTTAAAAAAGAGAGAAATTAAAGCATAGCCTGACTCCTTCTAACCTGTACGTTTCTCACAGGATTTCAGATTTGCCAGAGGGATCAATGAGAAAACTTCTCCTGGTATCACGTAAAGCAGCCAAGCTGGTTAGTAGGCCAGGAGTTTGGTAGGTTGTGAGTTTTGTCAGTTTCACTGGGCTCTCCAGCACATCTCAGCTATATGCTCAAGGAATACCATGCTCACCTTCTAAGTCATTTCAAAACTAGATACAGCAACCTTTGTATGCCTCGTTAGGAAAGACATCTGCTGATGTCAGGACCAGTTCATTACATTTGAGGTCCCTGTGAAACTTCCTTATTAGTCTCTGATTCTAAAGAATGCTCCAGTGGTTCAGTGTTTCTCTTCCTCCTCAGTCATGTTCTTCCATCCAATAACCACTTCATATTGGTCTTGGTTCTCTTCCATCTTTACAGAGGAGGATGTTTTCATTCAATCTAGCTCTAGGGATTATTTATCCCACTCTATCTGGAAGTAGTGTTACTTGCCTTACGTACAAATAATTGACGCACAGAAGATGGCTCTGCTTCCTTTTACTTGCTTACCTCGCAGGCAGACTTGCTCATGATAATAACATATTTATTTGGTCCCCATCTCAGACAAAAATCCCAAGAGCCTCTAGCTCATTGGAAGATGTGCCTCAGTTGGGCACAGTCAGCTGCACGCATTAAACTTTTGCACAAAAGAGGATATAGGAACATATTTAAGTCTTCATCACCACTTTAAAAAAAAATCACATCGTGTACACTTGTAAAGCATTTGATGGTAGCCAAACACTGGATCAATTCACCAAGGAGGACAGGGAATTTACCTCTAAAGATTGGTCACTTAAAAATAGATAAGATGTTGAGCTATGCAGTTTATCACTGGCACACAGCCTGGAACCTAAAAGAGATAATGTTGTGGACAAGTAACACTTCATTAAAAATTGAAAATATATTACTTGCATCAGTAGCGTGTTCCTTTCAGCTGCTTACACTTGGGTATGTAATCTCTATGACAGTGATTCCAGTGAAGTGAGCTGGGGTGCAGTTTGCACACCAGAGAAATTACATAAGCATTTGATAATATTTTCCCCAAAATTATTTATAAGGGAACAATAGCCAAGAGTTTGAAGCAATGGTTTGAAAAGGGCATTTAAGGCTCAGAGAGTAGCCAGACTAGCAACCTCACACACACCTGACTTGCAAATGTTAGTAGCCTGAATTATGTTTTAAAGGAAGCTTTCTGTTAGTTCAATATCCATCGCCAGGGATATGATTTTCCCTGTGCTTTTCTGGGCTAGTGTTTTGGAGTGTATATTTGGTATGATCTCTCTGAAATTAGCCAGAAAGAGTGCTGAAAAGAGAGAGACTTTGTACTATGAGCTCAGTACCAAATAAAAACAATAGCAGTGTCTCAGGGCTATTTTCTTAGAGATTTATTGGGCCTTATTAAATTTGGAACCAGCCAAGAAGAATATAACAGCTGTTGCGAATCTGAAACAAAAGCAAAACAGCCTCTTCTCTGTTTTCCTCCTGTGTAGCAACCGTGTAAGCTGGTAAACTCTCTGGGCAGGATCTGTCTTACTTAAGCTTACCAACTGGAAAACAGTGTTTACATATACAATGTGATACCAGTAAGAATAATCCAAGAGATTTGTTTCGATTTACTTTTTTTCATTTCAGGGCTTTTAGGATTGGCTTGTAAAAAAGAAGCTGAACTATAAAGACTGCAAAAACTGATTTCCACAAAACCAAAGACTTTGGAGTTATTTTCTATACTTTTTCTGTATCTTCCATCCACCTAAATCTTCACTAAGGAATTCTAATAACAGATTAAAAAGTATGATAGTGGTATAGAGAAACAGATATTGGTATTAATTTGAGCTATGCCTCAGGAAAACTGGAAATGCTGAAACAAACTCCCAGTTATCTATTTTAAAGCAAAGGTCAGGATCCAATATGATTTGGAAGTAATAAAAAAGAAAAACACAAGCAAGAAAACAAGCAAACAGAAATTTTGCAATACAGACTTTTGCTGTGGACACTCTGCATAGGGAATGTCCAGCATGAGACCTCAAGGTCAAGTAGAGATCACCTGGGATTTTATAAAAATTGTTTTCTTAAATATATTAGCATATATAGCATAAGGAATAACACTTGTTCTGCAAAATATTGGGAGAAATTTAGTCTAAATATAAGAAAATACATTTACTTGCTATACCCAGCATCTGCAATTGATAAAAAAAAAAAAAGGCTGAAAGGACTTAAGAGATAATTAAAATTTATCTGAAGAAAATCACTATAAGAAGGACAATCCTGAGCCTGCAGTTGAGGTTTACTGTTTGCTGGGATAGTGAGAGTAACTGAGGTGGTGCATTTGGTTCTAGACGTTAACAGGTTAGGAGCATGTAGGAGAAGCTGAACTAAAGTCTTGTGTTCGAATTTAGTGCAATCCTATGGCTATGTCACTGTATCAGTCAGGGTCCAGCCAAAAGAGAGAAATCATACTTGTTATTTTAACTGTGAGGTTTAATAGAAATAATTTTTAGCTCAGGCACTGGAAAACTCTAAAATCAAAATCGGGAATGCCAAGTCATCAAGGAAATAGAACCAAGGACACAGCTACAGCCCTTAGCCTGGAGGGAAAAAGAGACCGAGGTTGGAATTATAAAACATTAGGAGCTCAGAGGAGAAAGGGCACCCAAGAATAGGGATTCAGACTCTCTGAGGAGGGGGGGCTCTGGCCAGCTGCTATCTTCAATACTCAGAGGAGAGAGTCTATGCTCCTGAAACCCAGACTTTGAGAAGGGGGCACCAGCCGGCTGTGGCTGTGAGGCTGCTTTGGAGGAGTGAGTCTGGAAGAAGCGGCAGACTCAGATACCTGCTGTGCTGCAGCCAGTCATGTGCAGCTCTTTGCAACTCCGTGGACTGCAGCTCACCAGGCTCCTCTGTCCATGAGATTTCCCAGGCAAGAATACTGAAGTGAGTTGCCATTTCCTTCTCCAGGAGATCTTCCAGATCCAGGGATCAAACCCACATCTCTTATGTCTCCTGCATTGGCAGGCAGGTTCTTTACCACTGAGCTAACTGGGAAGTCATACCTACTGCTACTAGAAGAACAGTTTTGCTCTCAGAGTGAGGAAGCTTTGTTAGAGCACCAATGATGGGAACAAGAAGTAAAATTTGGAATAGAAAGTAAACAGGAATGAGCCTGTTGCTTCTTAGTCCTTCAGCCTCCAAGTCTCTAGTACCTCCTGTAAGTCTAGTGCAACTGAAAGTCAAAATAGAAATGCAGTTTACAGAGTCTCAGCTCCAGCCTGCTGAAGCGTTAGATGGCCGGGTGGGATTGATGCTGCAAGACAATAGCTTAATAACAGACACAGGCCCTGAACCTTGATAGAGATTCACCAAACTGCTTGCTCAAATCAAGCACTTCTTGGACAGCGAGGTCTCTGGGATCTCCAGCTTACTGGCTCCATAGTGGTTCACAAGATTTTGGTTTTTTTCTTTTACTGATATGATAGAGTAATTCAACACAATGAATTTGAAACTGCAGGGGGAAATACAAGAACATCACTGATTTGTTCCAGGAAGTGAGTGCTTTCATTCTCAAACTGTTCATGTAGGTTGGGCCAGTACTCAGTACTCACTGAAAACTCCATTCACTTCTATTGCTAAACTTTCTTAGAGTCAGTGGAACCATGGTTACAGAAGAACTGCAGAGTTATTTACAGGAAATGCAGTCACAAATATGGGGGAGAGTCACAATCTTTGAGCATGAATCACACTTTAAGTTGTCATGGTTGCTTTTGGAGTATGAGCCTCTCTGTGTGACTGAATTGTCAAATGTCTGCTATATCATTTTAAGATGGTTTTTTTTTCTGCCTGGTAGAACTATGTCTATCAAGAAGACAGAGTATCTGACAACTTTGGATATAAACAGTGTAAGTATAGAAAATTCCAAAACTGTTCTGTAATTTTTGGCTCTGTAAAAAGTATGTTCTCAAAAGTAATGAAACTAAAGCTTATTGTCATCTGCTCATTATCTGAATAAAAAATAAGACATAAAAAAGTCCTGATTTTTTTATACACTCAACATCTTGAAAATAGTTTCCTTTATTAAGTACAAAACTGAATTTTTGTTTGTTGAAGTTTTAAAACCGCAATAACTAGCCATAGAATGATTTTTATGAATAAACCAATTACTATCTTTGATAAAATTTTATAGTACTACTAAAAATCTACATATTATATATTTGTTATGTATAAATACCCATAAGGTACACAGGTCCACAGACAATTCCAAACCTTTGAGGCCAGACATATTTCAGAATTCAGAAGTTTTCTGATTTTAGAAAAGTAATGAGGCACAAATACCATTTTAATATTCACATTAACAGAGATCAATAGGCTGTAAATAGCCTCATGTCCATGCATACCAAATCAGAAATTATTACCATGTATTACCAGATGAGTTACAAGAAAACCCTTTAATGTTTAGAATATGCAAATTTTTAAAATTATTAATAAATTGTTGTAGACTTCTGTATCATTAGCTATTGTCATTGGTAAAATATCTGCATGTCTAAAAATTGACATATCCAATCATATAACCTTTAATTGGGCTTCCGAGGTGGTGGTGGTGAAGAGCCCACCTGCCAATGCAGGAGACATAAGAGACACGGTTTCCATCTCTGGGTCGGAAAGATCCCCTGGAGGAGGAAATGGCAACCTACTCCAATATTCTTGCCTGGAGAATCCCATGGACAGAAGAGCCTAGTGGGCTACAGTCCATAGGGTTGCAAAGAGTCAGACATGACTGAAGTTACACATGTGCAACCTTTAATTATGACATCAAGAAAGCTTCAGAAGTGTGATTTTAATATCAGACTTTAGTATCTTTGTGTATGAAAGAAGAGAAGTTAGTTGAGAGTCAAAGATATGAGAGTTAAAAGTAATAGATGTCATAAGAATACAAAAAGTAAAAAGAGAAGGGAGATTCTTTCATTTTTTCCCCTTTAAGCAGCATTTTCTGAGTGACAGGTATGCCAGAATTGTGCCAGATATGGAAAATGCAAAGACAAATAAGATCCATGCATTGCCATCCAGGAGCCTTCAATCCAGCTAAAGAAATGCAAAAAGTGTGAAAAACAATTGTAGGATGGAAATTCACAGAAGAACAGTGGAACTGAAAGGATGAAATAGTTGATTCTTTCAAGGAAGAGATAGTCAAGAGTTCATTGACAGATAATGCTTGAAAAATTAGCAATTATTTTTCAGGTTGGAGGTGGGGACACTGAGAGGAAGGAGAAGGTTTTAGACAGGAGAACTTTTAACCAGAAGAACAGTTTGAGCTAGTGCAGGTGGTTATGAGACAGAGTGTCAAAAGAAATGTAATCAAAAGCATCGATAAAGTTATCCTAGTATCAATACAAAAAAAATTTGATTGCCTACTATATGCTATTCTTTTACTGTAAATATGGTAGTGGTTAGATACTAGTAGCTATGGAGATCTTAAAATGTGACTACTATGACTAAATAAATTTTTCATTTTTATTTTCTTTTAAAATATGTTTATTAATTCATTTAAAATAACCATAATAAGCCCATTATATATTAACAAGCTACATAGTTCTTTTTTTAATGAGTACTTTTAAATATATATATATTTGTTTGCATCAAATCTTAGTTTTGGCTGATGAGACCTTACATAGCAGTGCACAGGCTCTTCACTGAAGCAAGCAGGCTTCTCCCTAGTGTGGCACTCAGGCTCTAGGGCATGCAGGCTCCGTAGGTGTGCCCCACAGGCTTAGGTGCACCATGGCATGTGGGATCTTAGTTCCCTGACCAGGATCAAATTGCATCTCCTGTGCTGGAAGGCGGATTCCCAACCACTGGATCACCAAGGAAGTCCCAACAAGTGATGTATTTCTTATAAAAATAATACTTTTCAAACCTTTTAGTGATATCCCACATTTGGATCATTCCTACCATTTCCGCATACTTATTTCCTACTTATTTAGGGATGCTCCTTGTAAAGCTCACACTTGCAATCCTTCCTGAAGAATAGTAAGGACTGCATTTAGGCCCTTAGATCTGCTATATCCGAGGAAGCCTGGTAGTTTTGCCAACTCTTCCGGGGTAGGACATAATTGGATGTGGTGTATAAAAGACTCAAGCCAGGATAGATCCTGCAGTTCAAGCTACAGTCCAAAGCTCCTGGGTTCCACAGGTTTTTCCTGAGAACATTCCCTTAATAAGGCACTTGCTCCCAAATCTCCACCTCAAAGCTTGCTTCAAGGGAATCCAGCCAAAGGAAATATGTTAAATTTGATATGTCTATGGGACATTCGAATGGAAATGTTAAAACAGCTGGATCTTGAGCCTCATGCTTGGAAAAGTAATCTGGACGGGGGATATAAATTACTAAAGGCCAAGTAATCGTGAAAGATGACATTTAAATACAGGAGAATTCATACTACCTAGAGATACAATGTCAAATGAAGGCAGAGGATAGAATCCCAACAATAAGACAGTAAGTAGAGGAGAAGGAGCTAATGAAGAAGAATGGTGACAAATAGGAAGACAACTAGAAGACAGTAGAATAAGGAAATTAAGGGCAAGATTTTGAAGAGGAAGGTGCAGTCAAGTTGACAAAAGCAGATGGGATGGGTGGGTAGACAATTCAGCAGGAGACAACACAGACAATAGAGAAAAGGCACCATTGAATTAAGAAACATGCAGGTGTTTGGTGGCCTTTTCCAGGGTAGTTTGGGTGCACTGCTGTTACAGAAGTCGTATGATATTGGGAATGAGTGAGATGAAACGGCAAGAAAATATAGTCTGTGGGAAATGTTTTTGGAAAACTTTGTTTCACAAAGTAGAGAAGTTGAAAACTTGAGATTGATCCAATAGAGAGAGATATGGTGAAAAACAAGATAAAATCAAAGTCAAATTGTTAAGAAAGTGCAAAAGCATACAGCTTACTCCCAAATCCAGACATGTTTTGGTTTTGGTAAAGGCAGCAGCCCACTTCCAGTACCAATGACCATAACATTCAGAATTCGATCAAGAAAAGCATAACAAATTTGAGTGATATGGAATTGGGATTTATTGTAGGTATTAGATCCTACATAACTGTGGCCATTTCTGGGAAATAATAGGGAAGAGATGGTTGAATGATCATAGAAAAATCACCAATCAACTGAGAACAAAGGGAAGCTTGGGGGAAAATGTCTGAGAAAGGTTGCTACCTTGGCATCTGAGGGAGTGGGCCTGAGGTACTGTTGTTGTTGTTGTTCAGTCACTAAGTCGTGTCCAACTCTTTGCAACCCAATGGACTGCAGCACGCCAGTCTTTCTTGTCCTTCACAGTCTCTCAGAGTTTCCTTGAAGGCTTTGTAGATCAACAGGAAGGCAGCCAGGAAGGGAATGGGACACATAGCATGGAGAATCCAGGACAAGCTGGAACATATGAAGACAGCTGGAACCCACAAAGGCAAACTTCAGACCAAATCTCTCATGATATCTAATCCCGCTGATGCAGATAGCCTACAGTAGAGTTGGTACAGATTTCTATAGAGTTGCACACAGGCCTGGCTTGGGACTCAGAGAAGCTGAAGGGGGAGATCCAAGTGCACCAGGCTGACAAGAGAAACCAGCCTGAATGAGCTGCAACAGCACTTAGAGAGTAGGGGTCAGCAAATTTTTTTTCTTTATAAAATATATGTTAATAGGTACAGCATCTATACACCATAAAGGAAAACACTTTAGGCTTTGCAAGTCACCTAGTTTCTGCTATGGTCACCCAATTCTATCATTGTAGCATAAAAATATCAGAAGACATGTGACTGTGTCCAATACAACTTTATTGATAAAAGCAGGCAGTGTGCTAGACTCGGAACTTGCCAATGCTTTAGAGTATAATGACTATTTCATATATATATTCTAAATCCTGGACAAGTTTATATTGTGGACAGTTCTAAACTTGAACCATACAGAGAAGGAAAACTGGGAAATATAGTTCCATATTAGGTATGTTGACACAATACAAAATCACAAAACCACATTCTCAAATTTTCTGCAGTTATCATACCTTGCTTCTATTAAAAACAAAATGAAACAAACAAACAAAAAGCCCTTATAAGTACTATAAAAATATACCTGCAATATGTAGATAGTAAATATTTGGGTCTTTATGGTTCAGATGGCTTGGTAAATATTAACAAAAAAACATGCCTGGTAGAACTTAGGAACCTTCACATATATGTCACAGGGTGATGAACTCTTCAAAGGGCTCTATGACTTTCACAGGATAATTCCCACTGAGATAAGCAATTAGAATGGATATCCTTAATTCAAAGACTTTTGGAGAGTGGTATTTTACCTCATTCTGTCTCATATAATGTGCATAGTTCAGTGTTTTTTAAAAAATAACTTTTTAGTAGCACAACCCTCTCTTCAGATGAAATCTTAATCAGAAGTAGAAATCAATAAAACATGGACAGGAGCTTCAACATGGAAGTGTAAAGAAATAAAAGATAAAAGTTGACCACCTCCGGTTGAAACAGTAGTAGAGAGGGAGGCGTATTTGCATTACAAAGGTGGCTATTCACTGCAGGCCTTACCATTTTTCTTTTTTCATATAATTTAATTTTAATACATTAAGGTACATCTATAGTCTCCATAAGCACTACTTCCAGCCTATGTTGTAGACCGACATCTCTTTTGACAATGAGGGGAGGTAAGAGAAAGCAGGTAAGATAAATGTGAAGCATGGATTCAGGGACAAAGCTCATTTGAAGATTAAAGAAGGAATTTATCATAGCTTCTCCAAACAATGACATTATCTTTTGTTCTGCTGACTCAGGATACTTTGATACCCTGGGAGACCAAAGTAAAGATATTCTTATACCCAAATTTTCATTAATACTCTCCAAAAGTGTGGCAATTTTAATAAGACCTCTGAAAACTTACAACAGTATTTCCTGTAATCTCTAGGTACAATGGGTACAATTACAGTTGAGGGAAGACCCATTCTTTAAAAAAAGAGTCCGATTTTGCTGCAAAACATAGATCTCCTCCTGAAAAAGCTCCTAAAGATCTGAAAATTCTATTTCTGTATCCTCTAAACACCTAGTAGATATGCAAAACAATTTGTTTGATTGACAAGAGAGAACTATTTCACATGCCAGTGGGTAGCCTTCCAGCAAACAAGACTACAACAAGAATGTTTCTCCCCCTACTGCTAATGGCTAATCCTGGCACTGTGCCTTCAGCTGCTGCTTCCCAACATGGGGATCCTTTTAAGCTATGTGCCTGCCACAGCGTGCCTCAAACTGATATGGTGTCAAGATGCAAAGAAAAGAAATGAGTTGAAGGAAGAGACAACTGGATGCTATTAACATCATATCCATTAGTGTGCAGGGTGGAATCGGCTAGGAGGGCAAACAGGCCTTTGTCCAGAGAGAAAGCCCATTTGTTCACTATGACAACATACGGGTTTCGGAGGATGAAATATCCTAACACTCTACCTTCACTTATGTCTAAGTATAAAGCACATTTCTCTTTTATTAGCATGTTTTCCTCTTTTAGGTCTTTGATCTTAAGAACAGAAATAATCAGAAATCAAAGACAACAAGATATCTTAACCAATGTGGAGCTTAAACAGTTGTCTATACTCTAAGATGAGACCACAGATGACAATTGAGATTTACGTGCGTAGGTACAGTCATGCTTCATGATTTCACAGCACTTGGAAAAAAAATTGCCCTTTCTCTCATGGCTGTAGCTGTTTGAAAACCCTTGTCCAGTTCTTGACTGTGCTTCCTAGGCTTACAGTCATCTCAAAACCTCTCCTCAAAAAATTAAATATAAGGCACCGTCATCCAGAATGGTACTATAATCCAACCAAGAATATGATAAAAAAAAGAGACTATGTAAGTCCTCCTTCTTGAAAGGTCAGCTTTCTGAAGAAGGTTTTGCAGTATTTTCCATATAAATTATGTATATGGTGATATAAGATTAAAATTGGGTAGAATCTAACAGACACAAATCAGATAAAACTAATACATGTTCATAAAAACTGTGCTTCTTCAGGTTTTCAAATGTCTGCAAGAAAGAGTTAAATAATTTCAGGAAAAAAATATTAACTTTTAAAAATGATGTATTTAAAGATGTATTTAAAGGTTAGAAAATTGGTACTTGTCAGACCAGGTGTAGGAAAATCAGAAATATGCACACCATCCAAAAGCAGTACAATATGTGACTTTGGCATTCTTCTATTGATATATAATTAAATTACATTAGGCATTTATTGAAGCCCACTATGTACCCAGCATTGAACTAAATGCTAGAAATAGAAATATAAATGACATTTATTTCTTGCCTTCAAAGTGGAGCTCATAATTTCATGGAAGAGATAGAAAGTCTCAAAAATTGAGCAGGGTATAAGTTCCTGTTTGGTTCAGTTGGGAAACCATAGCATAGAAAATTCACCTTATTTATTATGCCACTTTTATCCTAACATGTTAAAAACATCATGTGATAAGTGATATTCAAATACTGTGACCCAATCGGAATGGTCTAAATGACATGTAAAGGTTTCACAAAGGTGAGAACACCTGAACAAACCCTGGCTTTATGAAAGCATTTACTCAGTTTAGAAGGAAGGAAAGGGGAAGTTGGAACAGCGTGATCTGTGGAAATGTGAGAGTATATCACGTCTGAAGAAAGACAGCCCACCGTGAACGATGTCTAGGGATATATAACAGGGATGGGGAGTGGGAGGTAAATTTATAGGACTGAAATCATAACATAAAGTAGCTATATACTCCTTGACCTAATCGGTTTCTCTGACGTAGTAAATCTATCTTCTGAACTCTGTGGTTTTAGAATTGACAATGACACAGCTCTTTGTTTTACTGAGTTTTTACTTCCTTTTCTGAACTCCTACATGTTTTATTTCCATTTCACAGTAAAACAAACCATAAAGAGTAAATTCATAGCTACACATCCTGATTGAATGGATCAATAATTCTTTAGCATAGAGTCCAGTGTATATTTAAAAATAGTAAGAATTTGAAGTTAATAATTCATGGATTTTTGTAGTCTATCTCTATTCGGGGGGTTAAAACAAGGCAAGTATTAGATGGAGGAGTCTTAAACTAAGATAACGATAGTCGCAAAAATGGAGAAAAAAGACAAGTCAGAATGGCACTTTGAAATAATAATCAAAATCACTATAAATAAAAGTAGATGCTTTACCCTCCAACTTTTGGGAGAACAGACTATATCCTTCCACTGAGAAAGCTAAGAGAAGTGACAAAGTCATCTTCTATGTGAATATTCTTTGCTTCTTTTGGCACCCTTCTGTGTTCTGTTGGCGTGTCTTGTTGACTGACTTGTTGGCACGCTACAGTCCATGGGGTCGCAAAGAGTCAAACACGACTAAACTGAACTGAACTGAACTGTTGACTGACTTCTAGTTAGACTCAGCCACTCTGAAGTACTGGTGCATACTGGAAAATGAGAAGGGGGGAAATGCCTCTTTTTCTCTTTCACATCTTCCTTTCAAGAACACTTTTTAACACATCTAGCAGCCACATGGAGCCACATAGAGTCCCTTCCTCAGCCCTGGTTTTATCACCCCTCTCAGCAGTCCTAGAACCTGTCTACCCAGAACCCCATTTTCTATAGTACTGGCTTCTCAGCACTTCTCCATGGGTCCAGCGCTGCCTAGGGAGTCCCTCCTTGGATGCTAAGTCCTTGTTATACCCTTAGATCACACAGCAGAGAGTGTTCCAGATTTCTTAACTCTTTCTCTTGATTACTCCAAACTTAAGGATATTGGCTACCTCCTGCATTAATCTCTGGATTACATTATCTTCTTTTTGTTCTCTCAACTCCTCAACACATTTGTCCCTAGGTACCTTTATGAAAACTCATCAGTTTAAAAAGTAAAGCATCATTTCTCTTCTAACTGGCTGTATCCTAAGTTATCTAGTACTTGTTACCAATAAAAGTAAACCATCAAAACAATTCACCAAGATTGAATTCTTAGAGTGAGTTGCTGAGTTATGGAAGCTTAAATGCAGGTTGCCATATAGCCATAGGAAAATGGGATACTGGTAATCTATGGCATGGACTACCTGTAGAAGATAATAATTTGGGAGAACAATTGGATGCTGCATTGAATTGTTATGGTAGTAAATGATGATTTTTAAGTACTATGGGGTGAGATGTCTGCTTCTGGAGAGCTTGCAGAAATAAAATCACAAATTCAGGGCTTTAAACTCTCAGCACAACGTGTGGGCATAGTATTCCTAAACAAATCATTTGTTTATTTTATGGCAGGGCAGATATGGCTAAAAATCAGATTTAAAATTTAGTTATACAGGATGCTACATTGCAGTGTAAGTTGAACTCAGACCCTTGTGCAGTGTGTTGTTGGAAAGTAAAGGCATTGATGGGGAAAGAGTAGGGAACTTGAGACTTAAAATGGAAACCTTTGGGTAGATGAGGGGAAGCTGGGATATATGAGCATCCTTGGCCAACTAAAAGAAATGCCTTTTTTCTTGATGAAAAAGACTCATCTGCTTGTGCTTGAATATCCTGTAATAATCTTACCCAAGACAGTTACCTTGCAAGAGCATAATTATTCTCCTTAAGATACCTTCTCTACCCACCATTGCTTCCATAGCCATAACTAGAATGTGTTTATATATTCCACAGTGAGAGCACGTACAAAATCTGACTGAGAAAAGACATATTAAACACCAAAATACATGCAATGTTTCTCTAATTTATATCAGTATGCACCTGGAAAATACAGATAAGAATCAGTTCTATGGGGAATGGAATATAATACTACGTTGTGTCAAATTCTTCACTCTGGACACATTTATCCACTGAATTGAATATGTTAGCTTGAGAACTAGAAATGACTCTGACAGTTGGCTTTATGAGTTAACTAAACTCAATGGTGACCTATATTCATAGACCTATATTCAATATTAAAATGACAGAACTTCCCTAGCATAATTTAGAAGAAGAAATCTCAAAACTTGGGCAGATAGAAATGTTAGAGTTGATTATACAATATAATCTATATAGTATATAATCTATCCCATTTCCTACTGTTTCTCTAGGGGGCCCATTAGGCATTCATTTTCCTAGGCATTGAAAAATGTGTTAGTGAGGGGAGAATCAACTTAAAATCAATCAATGATTTTAAGATATCTTTTTAAGAGCTTTCTGTTCTCTGAAGACTAGGGATGATAATAGTGAGAGATATTTCATTCTCCTGAGTTTTCTAATTTCAATGGGAAACACAGTAACAGGCAGAGGGAAAGAAAGCAATCAAACAGGGACCCCTGTTTTAATAGGGATACTTGATGGTAATTAAAGAACTATAATGTCCTTAGAACTGAAATAAATGAATTCAGTAATTAATCTATATATCTAGAAAATTCTAGGACTCCAAAAATGCCACTGCAGTACCATTAGTCAAAGCAGGAACTTATGATGTTAGGTGATATATACAATTTTGACCTAGATTTGCCTCACATCATGTCCATGGTTATTTCCTCGGTTCCAAAACATAAAATTGAAATATACTAGCAGAATTTCCACACTGACTCCTTGACCATGGAGTGAGACATGTGTGTGCATGCTCAGTTGTATCTGACTCTGCAACTCTATGGACTGTAGGCTGTTTGGTTGTTCTGTCCCTGGGATTTCCCAGGCAAGAATCCTGAAACAGGTTGCCACTTCCTCCTCCAGGGGATCTTCCTGACCCAGGGAACGAACCCTTGTCTCCTGCGTCTCCTTTCATTGGCAAGCATATTCTTCACCACTGAGCTACCAGGGGAAACCAGAATAATAAACCAAAGATAGACCACATTTTTATGGAAATTGCCAAAATTATTGTTATCATTAAAACTTTAAAAATATAGCAATGATGATACCTACAAGCTCCTAATGTTCTCATCTGTACAAAACGCAGATTGGTATTGGATAATGACTGTAGATTATGATAAATTTGATTATCACTGATTCTACTGGCATCTGCTGTTCCATATATGGGGTGTTCAGATATGGTCTAGGTGCAAAGCAAATCAATTCAGAAATTAGTTGTGCTACTTTCTTCTATACTAATTATAAAGAAGCACTAGAGCAATTTTCTTTTAACAGGAAGGGTCAGCAGTATACCTTCACTGTATATTTTGGATTATGTCAACTCTCCTGCTCTTTGTTGTAATCTAGTCTTCAAGGACTTTGATCACTGTGATGTCCCACAGATACATGTAATTTAGTTAACTAAATGATATCTTAACTGACTTTTAAAAGACAATTGCTGGCATATTGTATTACTTGAAGCAGTTGAAATAGCCTTGGTAATCTATTTTTTAAAGATTTGGTAGAAAGTAAAGTCATTTGAGGTAGTAAACTGACAGCTTTCTCTATTTTTTTCCTGAAAATTAATCTAATTTTTACCTCTTTACTGATTAATTTTTGCAAATTATACTTTCCTACAAAATTATTATTTCACTTTTTATATCTTTAATTTTTTTAACCACTATCATGGGCTGAGCTGAGTTAGTCTTCTGTTACACGTCTATTTCTCTATCCTGTAGGTTTTGTTTTTTGAAGTTGAGGCGGTTAGCTCATAGATATTTAACACTACTATGTTTTTGTTGTAAATGGCTCTTTTTGACATAGCAGACTGTCTTTTGTCTCAGTTTATGCTTTTTTGACCAGAATTCTGCCTTGACTATAAATTATGACTCTAGCTTTCTTTCGTGTGCCTTTGCTTATATAATTTGCCATTCTTGAATTTTCAATCTTTCAGAATTACTCTGTTTTAGCCATTTATCATCTAAAGAGAATATGCATATATATTTATATAAAGTAGTTTGTTTTATTGGAAAATCTTTCTGAAACTATGAGTTAATTTCATTTTTATTTATTTATGTGAAAAATATTTCTGATCTTATTTCTGTTGAATAATTCTATATTATGTTTTTCTTTTTACAGAGTTATTTTTTTTCTTTTTTTCCCCCACAGTGGTGCTTATCCCCAACCAGGTATTGAATGCAGCTCTTAGGCATTTAAAGTAAGGAGTCCTAACCATTAGACAAACAACAGAAAATTTCCAAAATTAACATTACTTTCTCCCCCCAAATCCTCCACCAGGGATGGAACCCAGGACTCCAGCATTAAGAGCACCAAGTCCTAACCACTGGACCACCAGGGAATTCCTTCTTTTCACAGTTTTTAAAGAGACTTAAAATAGTGGTCTTTTTTCTCCACTTTTTTTTTAATGTGTCATTCTGATAGTTATAAAAGTTTATCTTTTTGTTCTAGCTTACAAATATCGATATAATCAATATTTATACTTTTAAATATATTACTGCTTTTTTGGTTTTGAAGGATTTCTTGGACTCCTAGCTAATAAAGTACCTTTAAATCAATGAATTTGTCTCTCATGCTGTTTCCTCCATCCTTCCAAATGTATTTAGCTGACTCATTTCTATATATATAGACATGTAACTTTCACATTCTGTTCTATCACCAAAAACCGCCCATTTCTTTCAGTTTTGGTTTTATAGTTACACATGTTCAATGCTCAACAAATTATTTTGCAATGATTTCCCCACCTCATTTCTTTGTTTAATTTTTCCAGTAGTTTTCTCAATAAAGTCTCATGTTTTCTTACATGTTTAACATTATTTATCTGAGGTGTTTATGAACATTTTGATTGAATTTTTAAAACCCTGGCTCACAGGTTCTTCTCTTGAGTATTTTGTAGTTCTTTCCCTCTGTCTGTTGCTGTGGAGAAATCCATGGCCAGCTTGATTTTTTTCCCTGTTATAAGCATCTTATTCTTTTTATATCACAATCCAAAAGGGTTTTTCTTTATCTTTAAAATCCAAGAAATTTACTAGACTTAGTCCCAATGTTGAGTTTTCTGGGTCAGTTTATTGGTTTTTTGGTTTTTGATGGTGTGTTATTACAATATATAGATACACATTTTTATTTCGTTTTTTTTAAATCTCAAGAAAGCCGTTTTGAATTGTATCTGAAACTTATTTTCTGTTCTACTGCTTTGTTTTTTTTCAGATACTGCAGCTATGCATCATTTGAATATCTGTCCCATGTCTTCTAGAATTCCTTTTCTAAAACTTTTTAAATCAGCTTGATTTTGTTTCTGTTTGGTGATCTATATTTGGAGCTTTCATAAGTATTTTATTTTTGTGTCTATGAATTAAATATGTCCCCTAGTTTTAATGAAGATAGAAACTGTGGCTTTTTCATTTAAAAAAATTGTAATTAATTTTGAATGATTTCTAAGGAGTGATGATGTCTTATAAAACCATGTTAATGGTTTTTCTATCATCTATCACAGGAAGAACCTCTAAGTTCAGTAATTAAGATCAGTAATAAGGTAAGGCTGCCCTCTATAACCATTGCTATTTGAAATTTTACAGCAGATCCTGGCACATTGTAAAGAAAGGGAAAAAATGTCACAAAGATTGGAAAGAAAAAAAAGGTTATTACTCACAAATGTATAATTTTCTACATAAAAAACCCAAACTAATTCACTTAAAAATTATTAAAATCAATAAGTTTTAGTAGAAGCTAGATAAAATGCCAATCTAGAAATATCAGTTTCATGTCTGTACCACAAAAATACTTAGGAATAATTCTTTAAAATACAAAAAGATAAAAGACTTGCATGGAAGAAATCATAAAACCCTAAAGAACATCATTAAAGTCCTAAGTAAAAGAAAATCATATGATCTTCATGGTTAAGATAACTCAATACTATTAAGAGATCAAACCTACCCACCCTGAACTAAAAATTTTAAATGATTAAAGTCATAGGTTCTTCTAAGAAACTTGGTAAACTAATTCTAAAATGTATACAGAAGAGAAAAGTGTCAACTAGAGCCAAGATTATCCTGGGGAAGAAGAAAAAGTAAACGGTCTTGCTGCATAAATTATCAAGGCATTATGGGTTTTCAGTAACATAGCACTGTGTCATGTTGGTAGAGGGATAGACAACTATCCAACAGAAAGTCTATAAACGTGCCTGTGTTTCTTACAAATTTGTTATAGGCCAGAAGTTTCACTGCTCATCAGTGGATAACTGAGGGGGTATTCAGCAAATGGTGCTCACATAATAATTGTCCATATGAAAATGGATACTCCTAACTTCAATTCCAGGTAGACTGACTCCTATGGGAAAGTACAACTGTTTAAATACTTAGAATAAAATACAGAAAAGTGTCTTATGATTTTAGAATAAGGAATGACTGCTTAAATAAAATGCAGGAAACATTAATTACCAAATAAAAGGTAATAAACACAGTTCAGTTCAGTCACTCAGTCATGTTCGACTCTTTGAGACCCCATCGACTGCAGCATGCCAGGCTTCTCTGTCCATCACCGACTCCTGGAGTCTACTCAAACTCATGTCCATTGAGTCGGTGATGCCATCCAACCATCTCATCCTCTGTCGTCCCCTTCTCCTCCCACCTTCAATCTTTCCCAGCATCACGGTCTTTTCAAGTGAGTCAATTCTTCGCATCAGGTAGCCAAAGTATTGGAGTTTCAGCTTCAACATCAGTCCTTCTAACTAATATTCAGGACTGATTTCCTTTAGGATGGACTGGTTTGATCTCCTTGCAGTCCAAGGACTCTCAAGAGTCTTCTCCAACACCACAGTTCAAAAGCATCAATTCTTTGGCACTCAGCTTTCTTTATAGTCCAACTCTCACATTCCTACATGAATACTTGAGAAACCATAGCTTTGACTAGACAGACCTTTGGTAAAGTAATGTCTCTGATTTTTAATATGCCATCTACGTTGGTCATAGCTTTTCTTCCAAGGAGCAAGCATCTTTTAATTTCATGGCTGCAGTCACCATCTGCAGTGATTTTGGAGCCCCCCAAAATAAAGTCTCTCACTGTTTCCATTGTTTTCCCATCTATTTGCCATGAAGTGATGGGGCCAGATGCTCCTTACAATTTTAAAACCTTCATTCATCACACAACATCATTTAAGAGGTGAATGAAGAAAGTCACAAACCAGGAGAAGATATTTGCAACACATTTAGCCAATGAGGGTTTATTCCAATAAATCAATAGAAGGAACAATCCATGTAGCAATACAGAAAAAGAGAATCACAGAAGACTACACACAGTATGCAAGTATATCTGATAAAGCTCTACAGTCAGAAAAAGAAAACAAATTCTATTTAGGATTACATACATTTGGTATAAAAATTACTTTTTAAAGAAAGAAAATCAATAAAATGCAAATAAATATTTGCAGTTATTGCTAAGAAGAAGAGATAGAAATGGATAAAGTACAAGCAAATAGATAAATAAATTCAGTATTATTGATCTTTCTAAGTTCTTTATTTGGATAACAGCTTCTTAGTGCTTATACAAGCTTGAGAAATCTTTAAAGTTTTTGTATTACTGATATCTTAAATATATATTACTCATGTGTATGTTAGTCACTCAGTCATCTCCAACTCTGTGTGACCCCATGGACTGTAATCCACAAGGCTCCTCTGCCCATGGGATTCTCCAGGCAAGAATACTGGAGTGGGTTGCCATTTCCTTCTCCAAGTGATCTTCCTGATCCAGGGATTGAACCCGTCTCTCTTGCATAGGCAGATGGATTCTTTACCGCTGAACCCCAGGGAAGCCCCAGTCGACCAATCTCAAATATTCTTCTATATGTATGGAATTGTACATAAAAAAAAGTCATAAAGAATTTTGAGCAAGGAGAGCATGTTTCAACTATTACTAGGAAAGTTTTCATCTTCAACCAGGTAACAAATTCTATATAGTAAGCAAGGAAGGAGCCATCTATCCTGTCTGCAGATCAAACCACCATACCCCAGTAGTCAAAGGAGTGGTTAAAGATAGCATTTGGAGTGTCCTAATATTTCCTGGGAAATTATTGCTATAGTTTGGTCTCAAGAAAATCCTGAGATTTGATCTAAACCCTTTTCTTCTTGAGAGCTCATCAGCAATTAAACACAACCATACTATGTCCCCAGATCATCTCTTTTCTGAGCTATCTATGCTTTAGTTTCTTTAGTCATTCTTTATGCAAGTTCCATTTTTATAGAAGTTTACCATCTGGGTGTTTTCCTCTGGGCATATGGCAATTTGAAAATGCCTGTCTTAAAGACATGGTGCCAAGAATAGAATTCAATACATTAACTAAGACCAATGCAGAATCCACTGAGATTATTACATTTCCTGTCACTATACTATTACTAATGTAGCATAAAATTATACAAAGTATATTTTTGTATATCAGCACTGGCTATTGTAAACCACGAAGACTGTTTTTTCATGAACTCTATCATCATTCTAACATTTGTTTTTCTGTTCCTATTTAGATAACTTGTTTTCTTATATCTAATCCTAGTCTTATGTCATTACATGGTTGTCTATTTTTGAAAGTCTATCTTCTAGTGTTTTGGTTTGGGAGATGGATTGACATGGAATATTACATCTGTATGGTGACCGCTTTCCAATTTAAAAAAAAAAAGGATTGCTTGTATTACTTTGTTTTCACAAAGTCCCTTAATAATGTACAGGGATTATTATTCCCATTCAAAAATTAGGGAAACTAAAATCAGGAACATAAGCAACGTGCTCCAAATCAGGTTTATTAAGTGGCAGAACCTACACTTGAGCCAACATATTTGGATCCAGGGATCTTTTCACTGAATTATACTATTTCTTTCACACTAGACTGTTCAACATTGATTACATTTATCTTAAAAAGTCACTAAATGAAGACCTAAAATAGGGAAATGTTCTGAGAAGAAATCCCCTCAAATTATTCCACTTTCATAAGTAAGTGCTAGCAATAATGGTGATTCCAAGAATCGTGCAAAGAGAATTACAATACACATTTTGAAGGCATAAGTCACAACACACATGTCAAGGAAAATAATTAGATCATCTTGGCTTCAATTTAGGAAATTGTCAAAGTTTTCACAACTCCTTCAACTTGTAATGCAACTCGCATGCTAATGTTTCTATCTGTGGCAAGAAATCAAGTAGGCTGAGGTTGGGCAGTCTAGTCTGGGTTTACTGGAAGAAAGCCTGACAAGTCATGCATCAGATTTCTCAGCGGCAGTTTTACAAGGAAATGTGGGACAGGAGTAGTGCCCTAGAGCCTTGTTTAGAGGGCAAGCCTGTGTCCGTGAAACGTAACAAATTAAGTGCTCCAGATATCTCAATTTGGCACCTTTACAACTGATGTACATGAATGATTGCAATGATCTTCAACTGTGATTTTATCAGTCATCAGGGAACTAACAGTGATAGATGGGTCTTCAAATTAAAGAAGTTAAACTTGAACAGTTCTAACTGAAAAGAAGCATAATACTAGGAGGGGCAATAGATAAAAACCAGTGTGTGGGACTTCCCTGGTGGTACAGTGGATAAGAATCCACCTGCCAATGCAGGGGACTTGGGTTCGATCCCGAGTCTGGGTAGATTCCACATGCCATAGTGCAACTAAGCCCTCTAGCCACAACTGTTGAAGCTTACATGCCCTAGAGTCTGTGCTCAGCAACAAGAGAAGCCATCACAATGAGAAGCCTTCACACCCCCAAAGAGTAATCCCCACTTGCTGCAACTAGAAAAAGCCTGCAGGCAGCAAATGAAGACCCAGGCAACCAAAAATAAAATAAATAAATAATTAAAAACAAAACAGTGTGTGCCCTTGGTCAAGTCATTTCACTATTCTGGACCTCTATTTAGCATCTGTACATTGAAGTATAAAAAACTCAACAGAACACTTTTCAAAGCAAAACTGCAAAGAACCCTACACTATATCCAGACGAAGCTGGTATAAAGAGAGGATGGAAAGCCAATGGATTTCTAAGCTCCAGAAAGAAAAAGAGAAACAAACAAAAACAACTAAAACACACTGGACTACTTTCAGCTAGCGCTAATACATCATATTTTCCTCAGTAATTGAAAATGAACCTAAGTACTAAGTACTGTAAGCATTATGCGATTGAGTATGAACTGGCATAAACAGTCATGAATAGCATCCGATTTGTATTCAGAAAGCAACTCCTGGCAGCTGTATATATATAGAAAGAACAAATGACTGGAGGCAGTTTGGAAACTTTTGTCTAAGATCAACTGACCAGGACTTGAACCAAGGAAACAAACAGCCTATCCTGAGAGACTATCTACCTTTGCCAAGAGTACTCATTTATTGAAATTCTCCTCTATCCAAGTTTTTTTTTTTTTTCCCCTCCCTAGTATCATCAGCAAGTCTATAAGCCAGATTTACAAGAACATTATTTCTTAAGGGTAAAACAGAGACCTAAACTTCCTCCAGTAAACACAATGGCTAAATATTAATACAAAATTAAATTTCAGACTCAAACCTAGTTTCATCAAACAGATCTGACATTTGGCTGTTAGAAAAATGGATGACTTCATTTTTTTTTTAATTTTTTTGATTAGCTCTCTGATAATCAGGATTTTCAGTTAATGAAAATATTCTTATTCAGATGGCTAGAAACAGAAATACAGAGGGAAAGTTTGTATGTGCTAAATCCACTCACGCTGGGTTTTCTACTTGATTTGAAGCATAACTACAGTCTAAATGTTAACCGGAGCCCTCCCTGTTTGGCTTTCATGATGCCTAGAGGAAACAACGAGAGCCAGGACTGAGCCAGGACTTATATTTGTGAGGTCTGAGCAGTTCACATGCACTGAGCTTTCAGAAAAGGCCAAGGCATCTATTTCCCCACCAATGGCCCAGGGGCATTGGCAGATTCCGCTTAACACCAGTAGGACCTCCTGCATCTCTGAGAAGTCCCACTTAATTAAGACATTAGCTCCTAACATACCAAAGAAGGTTTCCTAAATGCCAAAATGAGGATTTCCTCGCGGAGACATGTTGAAATCCGCTTTCAGCTCCCTTTTGTGTACCATAGCCTGCACTGCGTAAAGTGTCAGCCCAGCCTTGCTAACTTTGTTAGAGGGAGGGCCAATAACAACACTCAGCTGATTATAAAAGAAAGGGAAGAGAGTCTGAATGATTATAGAATTCTTATAATGTGCCATAGTGTTATTATGGCACTCTGCCCAGGGCTCATCAAAGATAAATGAGGTTTGAAGAGTAGGGTTTTTTTTATGTTAAATTTAATAGACATTCCCTTTTCTTTCTTTCTTTTTTCTTTTTTTTTAAACTGGCAAGGGAATGGAAAAGACATCAAAGCAGTTTTCCTATAAATCTATACGAAAATGAATTTCAGAGTCAACTTTTCTGCTTTTATTACTTACGGTGTTTTTATTTTTTTGGAAGCTGAAAGGGAACATAATTCAGTGCCTTTCAAATTGCTTTGGAGAAATATAATAAATCCAATATATATGGAAAAGTTTATAGGGTTGGGTTTTTTCCCCCAAATATATACAACTCTGAGATCTTTCTCTGACATTAAGATCATTTCTAAAAAATTCTCTTCAAAGTTTTTTCATACATATTTCACTAGATTTCCTAGATACTTCGTAATTTATAATTTTGAAGTCCAATGACAGGAGACAAGGTTTAATATTTTGACTATACGAAGCTGTGGTCTTTTCTAAGCTGCTACTCTTAAAATCCTCATCCAAGCTTTAAAATACAGTAACAGCTCTTTCACTTTAGTTCCTATGGCTAAGATTTTTGATGGAAAATAGGAAGGAGAAGAATGTCCATTAATATTGCAACATCAGCCTCTGAATGTGCTACTTGTGTGTAAAATTATATTTTTATGACATTTCTCTGGTTTTGTTTGAATCAGCTCGATTGAAAATCATCTTGAACCCAATTTTCATCCAGTAACTGCCTCTCAATACACGTTACTCTTGTAACTGTTAAAGACTTGTTGGTTCAGCTTTTCAGGCAAGGCTATTGAATGCACAGTGGGGGGTTTGCAGGTGTGTTCTTCTGACCAGGTCAAAGTTAAGCAAATCCAAAGTTGCTGAGTTCCACCCAGTAGCTAAGTCTCCATAATAAAAGTCAGTACTTTAAGAAAAAGTTCAAAGTTCATGGTCCAAAAAAAGGAACTCAGTGCTATAACACAGTATTAAATCCAAGCAAATAAGTCAGAGTACCCATGGATTTGAAGGAGTTTCTTTGAGTGGAAGGTAGTCTCAGAACCTAAATAAATCCTTCTAACCAGAGAGTCTTGGGTAAGGATTTGAATTGTTTCTCTGACTGTCTGAATATTGGGTTCATCATTTTATAAATGGCTTGCTATGTATAAAAATAAATACTACTTACCAGACACATAGGATTAAAAACCTAAAATCATCAGCTGTGGTATATTTGTTGGATTCGAGAGGATGCTGTCTGTGCTGATTGGAAGAACAATGGGTCAGAGACAGGCCTTTTCCCGGGTTTTCTTCATTTACTTAAATTGCAATTGCCTTTCAGAGTGGGAGGTGGGAACCAATAGACAAGGGTGAGAACACAGTAAAACTCCAGTGCTTTTTGTCAGGCATCAAATCAGTAGCATGGGCAAGGACAACTTTAAATAGATGTTAAAGAATTGAAAAACATTTACCCTTTTGAAAGTCATTTACCCTGTCTTAAGTGTGCAGAACAAAGTTGGCAGTCATTCTGCAATGCTAATGGTACTGAAACTATCCCAGATTTAGAAGAACAATGCATATATGGCTCATAAGATCCTTCCTGAAGGACTGGACCAAAGTTTCTCAATCCCAAATAAACATTAGAACTGCCCAGTGACCCTGTGACTTAATTGATCAAAGCTGGAGAGCAGTATATTTTAAAGCTCTCCAAGTAACCCTCATATGCAAAGATGGAGGAACCAAACAGATTGTAAATAGTGCAGAAATATTTTCAAAATGTTTATATTGGAAAAATAATGTATGCAGGCTCTCACCACACCACACACAGAATAGCATCCCTTTCAAAAAAGGGATAGCTCTCCCAAACGCATTTTTAAAAGTTGCATTAATTGTGACTTGATATGCACAGAAAATGTGTTACCTTGATGGTCTCTATAGTTTCCTTCAAAACAATATTCTCTGGTTAGGAGGAAAAAATATATTTAACAGGCCTTCTCATTCAATAATCAAAGTAGTCCTCTCAGATAGTATTGTCGTTGTTGGACAACAAAAAACTCAGTTTCACAGATATCCTCTTTACTCCTTGCTTTTTTCCCAAGGTACTAATTGAACATGATATGGTCTGCAGCTTATGTCTTATTGACACAAGACAAGGGTGGAGGGCAACTCTGGTGTCATACAGGTCCCAAGAGTTTATGAAGATTATCACCTGGTCTCTGGCAGGATGGCACTCTGTCTACTGTTTAGTGAACACCATATTTGCTTTTCATGCTCACTCCTGGCTAGTGAATACTTTGATGTGGCTTTGGCGAACTCACTCATGCTGACTCGGCTTTTGTCCATCTTTGCTTTTTGCAGACTCTTTGGTATCAGCCACATAGTTTACCCTACCTTAAGCCTTCATAATCCATCCCCTCCTCTGCTGTAGGCTCAACTCACCCTGCCACATTTTTTAGAAGGCAGCAATTCTTCCATCTCTTCATTTTCTTTCTGAAAACTATAATGATTTAAAATTTCTAAAATGTCTTGAGTTGGAATAAAATAGAATGACATTCAAATATACTCGGTGCTTTGTTGTTCAGGCGCAGTCGTGTCTGACTCGTTTGTGACCCCATGGACTGTATCCTGCCAGATTCCTCTGTCTACGGGATTTTCCAGGCAAGAATACTACTGGAGTGCCTTGCTATTTCCTTCTCCAGGGGATCTTCCTGATCCAGGTATCAAACCTGAGTCTCCTGCACTATGGGCAAACTTTTTACCACTGAGCCACTAGGTACTTGGAGGGCACTAATTTCATTACTTTGCAGAAAGCTTTCCTACTACTCATCACTTATTTTTTCCTGTCTTGCCTTTTTAAAAAATTACTTTCTCACTTTTCTTTTCCTAGAAATTAGAAGCTATGACGGCTGGTTAGAGTTTATCCTTTTGGATAAGGAAAGAGACAAAAAGGGATTGCATCAGTTTTTGTTTTATTTTGTTTTTATTCCACTTCACTTCCTAGTTCAAGGGCCAAAGTACCATGTCAGGACAAGCCCAAAATATTTGCTTGCTTGAGCCCCCAGTCTATTGTTTGAAGAGTGAAAGCTTCTTAAATAACAATGGTACAAAATTAGAAATGCAGAAGTTACCATGTAGTTCAGCCATCTGACAAAGTTATCTATTTAGATATTGCAGGAGTTGGGCTTTGATATTTATTTTTTTGCTACTATTTTTGGGGGAAACAGAATTTATAAAATTGGACACTAAAATAGCTATTAGAGTTTTCAAGGCTATATTTCTTAAAATGCTAAACAGTAAGAAAAAAACTGTATTCCTATAGTTGCTTACTGTGTCA
This sequence comes from Giraffa tippelskirchi, assembly GCF_054371585.1. Classification (NCBI taxonomy): domain Eukaryota; kingdom Metazoa; phylum Chordata; class Mammalia; order Artiodactyla; family Giraffidae; genus Giraffa; species Giraffa tippelskirchi. Next base: position 31,191,644 of record NC_137286.1, on the reverse strand, counting down.
TTTGAAATTGTTGTTTTCTAAAAATATTATATTAATTCAGTCTTTCATAAAACATAACACTTTTTACAGAAATACACTCAAAATTTTAGTAAGAGAGGTATATGATAATCAGGGTGTGTTTGTGTCTGTCTGGGGGCTTGCTGTTTGTAAAGAAAAGACAGAGGAGGAAGGAATCCTAGATGAAAAGATAGAAGCTAGTCTACAGGATAACTCAGTGAGTCAACATCTTGGAGCAAATGAAAACTCGTTACGTATTTACTTATTTAAAATCACCCCAGGGTGCAGACTCAAGCAGTAAGAATTAATTAGACGATGTAAAATGGAATATCAATGACCAAGAACAATTCAATTCAACTAAAGATGAATTTTTAAATATCTCTCACTTCTCATTCTAAAAATGACTGACTATACAATGTGTCTATCCAACCAACACAAGTACCTAATATCTTTCATGCCACATGTTCTATAGCCCTTTGTATGCATGTGTGTGGCTCTGGCTTATGCCTCAATTTCTCCAGCTAAAATTAGAAATTGAAAGAAAATGCTTTCTCCCTAGTTCCCTTGCTGAGCCCGAGAATGGAATTATTGGTAAGGATAACACTATTATCTTGGACCTTTCACAGATAAAAATCATTATATGTCTAAATCTGTATTGATACCTACATCCGTCTATCTATCTACATTTCATGGCCTGAGTTTGCGAACCTCCCTAAGCAGTTCCGAAATGCCAAGAGCTTGCTTAACTATATAACAAGTTCCAATCTATCTGTGCATGAGTACATGTGTGCTGTCACTCAGTCACAGCCAACTCTGCGACCCCATGGACTGTATCCCACCAGGCTCCTCTGTCCGTAGGATTTCCCAGGCAAGAATACTGGAATGGGTTGCCATTTCCTCCTCCAGGGGATCGTCCCAACCCAGGCATCTCCTGTGTTTCTTGAACTGGCAGGCGTATTCTTTACCACTGAGCCACCTGGGAAGCCAGTCTATCTGTAGCTCTATGTTAAAAATATGTTTTAAAAATATTCAAAAGGCTTATAAAGTTACCAAATGTCTCTGTTCATCGCTGATAGTGTGACTCAAAGGAAGAATAAATTGTGTTCATTGTGAGACACCGCCTTTTGATGTGTCCAACTCTACTCCATCAGTCACCAAATACCAGTCCTAAGGAAAAGGAGACTGAAGGAAAAAACAAAGACACACAACTACAAGATGTACTATTACCAAATGATCCCATGGCTTTTGCGAGCATGCTATTGTTTGCCTGGTTCACTGAAAAAGGTGCAGAACAATGGTATCTCTCTGCCACCAAAAAGGAAGGAAAGCTTACAACTCTCACTATCAAAGGACTTCATATATATGCCATCAAAAAGGAGATGTAGGTGATCAACACTGTGATAAGTGATTCAATCATCAAGTCAGGAAAGCAGAAGAGGACCCAAGGAGGAGGTGGGGGCAGCTTCTCCATCCTAAGAGGTGACATTTAGCTCAACAGTCATTGAAAGAATGGATTTGGGTGGGTCAGATATTTCCACACAGCAGAAAAGAATGTGAATACAAGGCCTTGAGCTCTTTTCAACAACTATTCCCCACCATTTTTATTATCTCACTATTCTGTCAATTTTCTTATGAGACTGGTATGTGGTGTTATTAGATCTATTTTACTGGAGGAAAAAAACCTCAGGAAGGAAAAAGTAAACATATATGTGTTTGAGGTCATGGGTGTCACCAGCCAGGTCTGAAATGAGCCACCTGTGTGCTTCTCACACTAATGTTAGTATCTGTGGTCTCCCTGATAACAGAAGCTGTAGGACCCAGTTTTCTCCAACTAGATCTTTTTTTTTTCTTCAAAAATACTAATGTATTAAAAATTAGTCACAAATGAGCAAACACCATGCATGGCTCCCTAAACCAATTAACGTGTCAGGTCTAATTTACTGTTAGGCAAATAATTTGAAATATTTGTAGAGGAGCAGCATGAGAATTTATTCTCCACAATTAGGCAGAGATTTCAGTAAATTCTTGACATTCCTTGAGGGAAATCACAGCCAAGAAAGAACCACCATCTTGGCTGCTCCTAGGTTGTGTGAGGAGAAGGCAGGGCTGGGAAGAACCACAGGCTTCAAATCCCAGCGTTAGAAGAAAACTTACACACGTCATCAGGCTGATAAGCAACCAGCCAATCAAAAGAGCAATCTAACCTGGTCACAAAGATCTACAGAGGGAGAAACTGCCCACTCTTCAAATCTGAGGTTCCAGAAGGTAGAACCTAAAAAAATAACCTTGGGTCCTAAATAAAATTCTTCTATTGCAATTAAATCCTGTTTCTTTTAATCCTGTGAAATGGAATAATTAAGAAATTGAGAGTTTCATATACAGTTTCTAAAAGTATTAACTAAATTACTTTAAGCATAAATATAATCTCAAATTTTGTACACTCTCTTCATCAAAGGGTATTTCCTAATCATTTTGTAATTTTAAACGATGGAAAATCTGGAGGACATTATACTCTGTATGACTATAGACTATAGTCTTCCCACTATTTTCCATATTATTTCCTGTGCCTGAAGAGGTGGTCACCTAAAGGTGAGGTTTAAAGAAAACTGACAGGATTATCATGTCAAAATACATCTTTATTACCAGTCTCATACACTGTCTAGAATGGTCATGCTCTTTCTTCCTGTTAAGGCATGACAGTGGCTTTTTAAAATGAAAATACTGTCTAGAATGAGTTTAGAGCTCAGCTATTATCTAGAAATTATTACCTATTATTTAGATAATTATCTAGCTAAAGGACTTACTCGTATGATTTAAAGGGTTTTTTCCACAAGATTTAATCAATTCTAGTCATATTTTTGGCTCTGAAAGTCTGGGGCACTGGACAAGTATATTTTTAGGGAGGTAGAGAAGATTCATCACACCCGCAAGGAAATTTTCAGGGAGCTTGAGTTGAGTGCCATTGTATGTATTCTGACTACATCCAATGAAAGAGGAATAGAAAGGCTTTGGAAGTAATTTCACTTTATACTTTTGCCTAGAGTTGATATTATATATCCCTAACTGAAAGAAAGAATTACACATTGTACGTGGTGAAGAGGGAATTCATTGTTCTCTCATTTTCTTCATTTTGGTTCCAATGGTTTTAGAATTGCACAAATAAAGGAAAAGGAACAGATTTTCCCCCTTTTACTTCTTGTCCTCTTTCTTCTCATCCCTTTTCTCTCCCCCAATGACTTTCTCTTTTCTCTCTCTTCTAAGTTCACAATTCCCTTTGTCAGTCATACTTTTTATAACTTTATCTTCTCTGGCACACATTAGTCTTGAAACATTTACATTTATTTTCAGAAAAGCAAAGCAATCCTGTTAGAGTATACTTACTTCAAAACTTGAAACCCAAATTCCCAGACTGAAGGAAGGTGAACACATATTCAAAAAATCCCAGCGTGGTATAAATCAGCATCATTCTCCTTTTATCGGCAGTTTAAACTTCATCTCATATGGCCCTACTCCTTTCTCTCCTTACTGACAGCCCTAAATAGGATGGCATCATCAACTCAATGGACATGAGTTTGAGCAAACTCCAGGAGATAGTGAAGGACAGGAAAGCCTGGTGTGCTGCAGTCCATGGGGTTGTAAAGAGTCGGACATGACTGAGCGACTGAATGACAATAATTCCAGATAACAGTTTTCTAAAACAATCTGGACTATAAGCCCAGCAGTTTCAAACGTAAAGCAGGAATCAGTTCAAGGCAAATATAGTCAGCTCTCCATCTCCTCTTCACTGAACCAACCAAGACAGTTAAACTCTGGAACTGAAGCCCGCACCACAGGTTTGACCCAATGTCCTACCGCTGTGTATCTGGCTGTGAATCAGGAGGGCTATAAGCTGACACTTCTCAGCTCCTTGCCCCTTGATGAGAGTTGACCTTGGACATTTCATTAACTACTCCAAAGAAATACACAAGAAACAATGATCAGATACATTCAGAAATAAAAAACAAATTCAATGTGTTCTAAATAAAGGTGTACTATCAATGTCAGTGTTACCCTGAATTTGCTAAGCCCACAGTGAGGGCTTGTGGTGCTTTCTCCATTGGTTTCTTTGAATTATTTACATTTTATCAAGCATCAAGCCACACTTTATCAAGCATCAAGCCATGGCTGGCCAAGAGCAGACCCTCAGAGAATATCTGACCATGAGTGGCAGCCATGTAAGGAACTAACATTGTTACAGCTTGAAAAATATTTAATAACTCAACTAATGGCCAATAAAGGAAAGCATAGATAGAACAAATAAGCCACACTGCATCGAAGAATGAGCTTCTAAATGGCCATTTGTTAACTAGTTTCCTTTCCCATCGAGGCTCATTATAAGTTCCACCTGCAGGAAAAAAAGAAAGCCCAGTAACACAGACTTAGTGGACGTCTAATAATGAGAAAAAATTCTGAAAGGCAACAGACCACTGTTGCTTCCTCTGTATCTCTCCAAGTGTCCAGTAAAGATATTAAGTTTACAGACACACTATCTTGCTATTTGTTCTACCCGAAAAGCTTGGATTCATTTTTCAGCCTTCCCTCTCTCAGGCCAGATCGTTTATCAGGAGATTCTTTTGGCCCTAGCTTCAGAATGAATCCGTTACATGGATAGAATATGGATATATTCTGAATCTGCGTATTACTATACAATATAACTGATTGTCTTTGTCAAAACATTATTCTGAGGAGTCCATAGAAGGCCCAAGAGAGTCATGGACCAAAACATTTTAAGATCTTTGATTTAGAAGACTATCTGGGACCATTTTCTAGCTGGGACCCTATAGAAAGCTAGTGGCCAAATAACAATAATCACCATCTAGCCTATGAAGAAAGGTCTTTTTAGGGGGTGGGGTGGGGTCAGGATTTGAATCTTACACTTGAAGTTGAATAATTTCACTACTTATGTCACCACTTTCCTAGGCTCTTTTCTCTTTGTTTCACTTTCTCAAAATATTCTTAAAATCACTTCTCACCCAGAAAAGTTTTGGGGATAGTCTTCATTTCTAATATAGTTATGCTCCTAAACTTGGAACATGCCTAAAAATGGAACAAACTTTGAACCCACGAAACTATTAAACATCCAAGTTAAAGTAGAGTGGACAACAGCCCTAAGCAAGGAAAGCCACCCTTAGGTGCCTCCTGCTCATGGCACTGGAGTTAGAAAGAAAATAAAAGTGACTTTAAGTATGTTTGGCAGGGTTCCAATCATTAAATTTACTTTCTTTTCGTGAAGAACTTTTCCAAGAGGAATGTCTCATCACTAACTGTAGGTACTCAGTGGCATTAGCATTCCTGATCAGAAATGAGATTCCTATGGTTCTAAAGTTTTTAAAGAACTTGAACTTTTCTCCAAAATTTTTGTAAAGTTTGTAAGACCAGGGCCTATTTTCTATGTGTGTATGTGTTTGTGTTTCTGTTAAGCTTTTTCAGCCCTAGCTCGTTTTTCCATAGAAGCTTGCTTCTCTCATCCCTACCATTCTCTTTCATTCTGATTGGATGATTTCTTATACAGTTGCTTAAGTGCTCTGTCAGATCAAGTTTCTCAGTTCAGATTCTATTTTTTAAAAGTTTTTTCCCCACACTTCATTCTTTCCTATGTTTCTTAAGCAGCATTCAACAGGATATTTGTTTACATGAGCGTGCTTGTACATAATGGGTTATAAGTGATTAAGATCCCTGGATAACCTAGGAATGATACACAGATTAAATACTACATTTTAGAAATCATTTCTCATAATTTCTTGGAACCTATAGTATGTGAGCAGAAAGACTGGTGCTTTTTCTTTCCCATCATGTAATTCAACCATATAAAAAGTTTCAGTGCAATTACTTAGCTTTGATTTTAGGCAGCTACAATTTAGCCACACATAGCTGTGGCATACATTAAACAGAACAAATTAAATGGAAAATTTAAGTAGAGGCAATTGCCACATCTGTGATGGCCAAGATGTTTCATTCTAACCATTTGTGTTCAGCTAACACAGAAGAGCTCTCATTTGAAGAAAGATCTTCCTTGTCCTTTCCTCGGCTAAAGATGATGGAATTTTAAGAAATTTGATAAAAATTAGTTCAGCATATATTTTATCTGTGGAGAAGCAAAAGCTATCTTTTGATTGATAGCTTGAGAGCCAGTCAAATGTCAACTGATCCAAATAGCTAAAAATAAAATGTCAGAATTAGTAGACCTTGCTGAAAAACATGGCACTTTAAATTGCTGTCAAAAACAGGTTTCTTATGGGTGACTGTGGCCACTCAGTGGATAACGGTGCTCCAGAAATCATAAAAGTATGTACATGCATTTCTCCTTCTACAAAGGAGAGACATTCAGAACTATGTATCTCTGGGTCCCTCGACTTCTTACTCCCCAGGATGGACCATATTCAGGGTCTGCCAATATTGCAAGCTCCCTGCCATCAAGGACATGTGCTACAGGGTCTGAACATCTGGGCACCAACACCAAACACACACACACTCAAACATACCATATATATATATATGTATATGTATGTATATAAACTACCCTCATGCACACAGTTCTTGTTATTAACTAACCACAAACTTTTTGACTCGTTCATTAACTATTTCTTTCAATTTTCTCCTAGGACACTTAGCATCTTTGGCTCTTGTGTAGTTCAAGTTCAGCCTTTCTTTACTGGACTCCAAACCCATTCTTTAATTCTGAGTTGAACAGCTGTCTCTGCAGGTCCCCAGACCCAACTGGGGATTTCTGTTTCTCAGTCCTTCACTCCTTTGATTCTCCCAAAACCAATTTTAATCGCGTTTCCCTGCTCTAATTTTTTCTTAGTAATACCTCAAATAGCAACACTCTGCTGCAAATTTGGCAGAATAATCTAGTTTCTGCTTGGATGATTCTTTGTTCTTATTTCTACCTTAAAAAAAAAAATGCATGCTGAAATCAATTGGTTCTGAAGAGGATATTAATCTCTTCCTTCTAGAGGCAGACACACATTCACTTCCTCTACCTCTTATTCTGGGTTTTAAATTTTTTGTACAAAATGGCCAAATAGAGATTTCTCAGCTTCATTAAGTCCAGTTAAATTACTATTATTTGTCTCATAGCTAAAAAATGTTACAATAAATCCACAGGTCAGTGTGTTCATCAAGCTAACTACATGTGCCCTTAGAAAATGCATTTAGGGTTTTAAAAACTAGTCACACCTTAAACATTCAAAGTGTGATGTACTTTAAAGAACCTCATCAAAATCTTTTAATAAAATTTATCTTCTGTATGAATTCTAGTATTAATATACTTGATTATTGTAAAGCAAGGCCCACCTGTGCTAAATCTACAAGAACTCTGTGGCACTAAAGGTAAAGGTGTTCCTTTCTATGTCAGTCTGCTCAGCTCATTCTGTAGCCAAAGATGCTCAAATGTTTGGGTCTCAAGATCCCGTAAGAGTCTTAAAAATCAGGGAGGATATTGAAGACCTTTGTGTTTATGTTGGTTATGTCTGTCAGTATTTATCATATTAGGAATTAAGACTCAGAAAATTTAAGAACATTGATTTACTAACAGTTTAAAATAACACTGTTGTTTATATATAACATTATACGCTAAGGCAAACAACATATTTTAATGAAAGATCACTTCATTTTCCAAAAGACAAAAAATTAGTAAGAATATGGACATTGTTTTACATTTTTGCAAATTTCTTTAATGTCTGTTAATACATGACAGCTGGGATCTCAAATCTGCTTCTGCAGTCAGTTTGTCATGATACCACACTTCATATTGCTTCTGGAAAACTCTACTGAACACTTGTGAGTGATTAAGAGTACAAAAGACAACACTAGAAACACGTAGTTCTGACCTCAAGAACCTCCTGGAAGGATCGTGGGTCTCTCCCAAGTGTCCCCAGGCCACACTTTGAGAACTGCTGTTATGTGTTCTAATTAGAAGGAAAGGCTAAATAGAGTGAGGAAAGTAGTGAAGACAGTAAACGCAGAATGGCTCGCTGCAGCTGACTAGGAGAGGAGCAAATTTGCTGGCCATTAGCTGGCAGGGCCAGGCCAAGATACTTTTCTCAGGATCAGTTACAGAGTTGGGGGACTTATCTGATATAAGAGATGAGTGGTATGGGATGGTGAAATGTAAGCCCGTCCTTTCTTCTTTCTCTGCATTTCTGTGGGGAATGATCACTACCTTCTGCTGGCAGGGCTATCCTGTCTGAAAGAGTTCCATTTAACTAGATCACAGCATTTATCTTTTAGGATATGATTTTACTTGTCTCTCAGCTCCAAGCATCACTCTGTCCCTTTGCTCCAGACCATCTTGGGAAGTAATACTTGTCTTGCATAGTAAACACAAAAATCAGAATAACGAAGAGCAAGCAAACAAGTGAACCATTGACACAAAAATCTCCTTTATGACCTTGCTTGTGGAGAAGAAAGCTCTGGAGGTTTTCTTAATTTCCGTTTGACTAATTTCAACTTGACAACATAATTTTTATCACCTTATTGCTCCAGTTGCTTCCTTATTTGCTATGGAAACAGAAAACACCTAAATAAACCTACCTAAAATGAAAATCAGATGCTTTTCTGGGAAGAGTAGTATGGCATTTCTCTCACTCTTTGATCCTTTTGTTTGTAGGCTCCATTTCAGGGAGCACAGTGCCAGCAGGGAGGGGGAGACTTTTAACATTTGGAGATGAGGGGAGGGCCCTAGTTGTGTATCAAGTCCTGCTTTAGGTCAATGGGTGCAGCTCTCTTTCCATAACTGCTCAAAAGTCATGGGAGATACAGGACATGGCCTACAAAGTCCACTTACTGGCCCCAGTTTTTTAATAATATATTTAGAAATGAGTTTCTCCACTGAAACAATAATTACATAGAGAATTCTTTTCCTACTGTCTTCATCAAGTGAGGGGCAGTAATGGCTTAAATGTTTTCTAATTATCAAAGTTGCGTGTGTGCGTCTGTGTGTGTGTGAAAGAGAAAGAAAAGAGAGAGAGAGAAGAAAAAGGGATGATTTTGTTGCCAAGATTAAGAAGCTATGTCAGAAAAGATGGACTGGACCAACTTACCAAGGCTGGAATGTGATTTGGGCTAAGAGAAGCCAATCCTTTGTTGAACAACCTAATGTAATAAATTGCATTTGGAGGGCTTTAGATTTCTGTACAAATTTTTCAACCAGATCTAATTGGAAGTGCTACTCACATAGCCAGGGGCATTCTAAAAAGCAGAACAGTGGATTAACGCCATTTTTAAAAGTCAGGAAGTCTTTTCTCCTCCCGAAGGAGAGTTTTCCAGACATTAACTTCCACTGCCAAACATTATAAAGAAAGTCTGTCTCTTCCTCTGTTTCTCTCTCAACCTGCTAGTCTTCTCTTCCAACCCATGTCCCTCCATTCTTCCCCCTCCTTCTCTCTCCACTCCCTGCCCATCTTCCATTCACCCCCAGCCATCAGCGGAGAGCTATATTGGAAGCAAGGGCTATATAGTAAATGATCTGCCAATCAATCATCACCCAGACATTTTTCATGAAGGAAATGGGAGTTTTAAGAACTAAGCCAGTTTCCAGTTGAATAAAAAAATGTTCAAATAAGTGTCTGAAACTTTTGTTAAATTAGATAGTTAGAGATAAGGATTACATATGACTGCAAAAAAAAAAAAATGCTAGTCTTTCTTCCTATATGAACTTATATAGCAACACTTGATTTGCCAGTTTATCTGTCTAATCTGAATAATTAGCAGTATAGACACAACCACACTCAAAATGACCACCTTAGACAGAGATATTTAACTGGAGGATAGCAAACTTCTCTAAACTCTTTTGTTTTTATCCCTCATTTCCATCCATCATTACATCCTCTCCAAATACTGGAGCAGTTCCAACAAGAGAATGAAAATAAGAGCCAGGGATAAGAGATCAGCAGTTTCAACTTAACAAAATAAAGTTTGAAAATGGGAACTAATACATAAAAGTGAGAGCTTGTCTTCCAGCATTTTGTATTTTCTCTTCACAACATTTGCATTGTGTGCAGAAGATCTGCAAACAGAAACTTGAATATTTTGATTAATCACACAAAATATAAGAAATGGCAGAGACTGCCCGAGGAAAACTGAATATATGAAACATTCAAGATGTGTGACAAAGCCCCCAAATATTGACAGATCCTCAATATTCTCAGCACGTCTAGATTTTGAATGAACATTTTATTTTCTTGTCAGTGATTCAGAATTTCCACTGCTCCTGTTGAGCAATGAGGGAAAATCATGCCAACTGGGAGAAAGCTTTATTTTAAGGTTGAAGGCATGAAATAAGCACTAAGAAGACAATTGTACACCTGTTTTCAAAAGTAAAAAGGCATCTCAAATCTGCTTTGCTTTTGAAAATTTGGCCAAGGAGTGTATTTCAAAGACCCAATAGCCCATAACATTATTCCCAGGGCTCTGTGCTCTCTGCCTAATTGGGCTTCTACATATTTGCATAAGCATGATACTTCATGATTAATGTATAAGACCCAGCATGGAACCCCATATCAATTCGTTTATGGAGGCTTTTCCCCCCACTGAAAACAATCATTGCACCTAAGATACAATCCATCATATTTGTAGGTATTGCATTGTAGAATACCAGACTACTTAAATGCCATGACAAAACCTTTACAGAATTGTGAGCCTCTTCTGTGTAAGAAAGAAGTTTTAAGAAGCCCACAGTACTGCTGTCTTGGGGCCATCACTGATGCCTGAAAAGGTTTGTTTGCAAAATGAAGTGTCAAGGCCATAGACAATTTTTTTTCCCTCCTGTTTGGCTCAAGCACTGAATCTAAAGGGAAGAATTCTAAAATAAACAACTATGACTACTTTTGGATTACAAAATAAATAGTAGCTCTCCCCTTGCACCTTCAAACACTGAACAAGGGAGAAAAGACTTCTAGAATAAAAACTCTACAAAGGTGAGGGCAGACTCAGTCAGCAATGCCAGAAGGTATTGAATTTCAAGAATGAAATCAATTCTAGCTGAGATAGACTGTCACACAATTAAGGAGTGTGAGCAACCCTCAGTATAAGCTCTAGTGTGCAAAATGGTGGCGCCCGTACTTTCTCTGCTGGCTGGGTTGCTTAATTAGGCAGGAATCCCTTCCCCGTGGGAGGACCTGGGAACTTGGAGTTCTCCAACATATCTCAGCGTGCTGTGGGAATAAATACAGAAGACCCTTTGAGAGACCGCTTTCTAAAAGCACCTGAGATAGGGTTCTGTTTTTTTTAATTATTAAAAATTAACATATCATGATGGGAAAAAATAACCATTTGGAATTCTATGAAATTAAGAGGAACAGTCTGACATCACCATTTCCCATGCATCTGCCCAGAGGCAACCTCTTGAATGAGGTGTGTATTCTTTCAGATGTTTTGTTATGTTTTAGGTATATGAGTGTGTGTGTGCTTTATAAGTTTTGAGGGGAAAAAGAATTACTGTTCTGCGTACTTTCTATGACTTGTTTTTCTGCTTCACAACAGTTGGTGAGCTATTCCTGCAAAGTACATTTATACTTACCTCATTCTCTTTAATAATTTCAACACATTATGTTGTGTGGATTATAAACACATGAGGATTCTTGCAACATTGTTTTGTTTTAGTTTAAATTATTATAAGCAGTGTCACATTTTAGACCGCTAGTACATTAAGGGTAGAGACTGTTTTGGTCACTACTGTATTGTGGTATTTAACACAGAGAATGGTACATAGTAAGTGTCCAATAAAAATGTGTTAAATATATGAATTAAGCCTGTAGGGAAAACCCCCAGAAAAACTCCCAGTCTTTCTTTATGGGATATATGAATTTAAAAATTGTATGGCAAATGCTTGTTTACCTCCTAAAAGATTATACCATTTTATACTTACACAAAGTGTATCAGTCACCCTGTTCTATTTTACCAACGATGATATTATAGACTTGATTTTTCATAACATGATTAATGAGAAAGTGAGTTTCATTATTTTAAAGTGCCTTTCATTAATTTTAAAGAATATTGGAACTATTTCTAAGGTTATTAGCCATGTGCATTTCTTTCCCTTTGAATATCTGTTCACATCCATTAACCGTTTTTCTATTGGATTGTTGTTAATCTTTTTATACATAGCTTTTGATATGCTTTTCTGCATATTTAACAATTCAGTCTTTTGTTTGCTATATATTTTACAACTATTTTTTGCTCTGTGACAAAAGTTGTCTTTTGACTGTATTTACCTATCCATTCATCCATCCAACCATTCATCCATATCTCTTCCCTAGTGGAAAAATTCTAATATTTATGTTCAAAATATATCAAAGTCAAAAATGACTTCTGGGTTTGTTTTTTGAAAAACTTTCATCACTCAAAGAATAAAAACTAATTCACTCATGTGCACTTTAAATGTCTATTATTTCCAAAGATTTGAAATGTCAACAGCATTATGTACCAAATCTTGTACAAGGTACTGCGTCTGTTTTGGAATTTCTGCTCTGTTTCATTGTCAGCAAGTCTGTTCCTGCATCAGTGCCATATTGTTTTAATTATTGTATCATTCATGATAGATTTTATTTTTGGATACAGTTAGACTGCCCATGGGTTTCTCAGGCAGTGCTAGAGGTAAAGAATCCACCTACCAATGCAGGAGACGTAAGAGACAAAAATCCCTGAGTCGGGAAAATCCCCTGGCAGAGGACTTGGCAACCCACTCTGGTATTCTTGCCTAGAGAATCCCATGAACAGAGGAGCCTGGTGGACTATGGTCCATAGGGTTGCAAACAGTAGGACACAACTGAAGCAACTTAGCATGCATGCAGACTGCCCATATACATCTTTATCTCTCACTATTGTCCAAATTTTATATTTTAGAAAATAAAATGCATTTTGGCAGATTCAAAAAAAAAAAACAAACTTTGATTCATTTACAAAGAATTAATATCTTTGCAATATTGAGCTTTTTAACCAAAGAACAAAATACATCTTTCCATAACTTGTGTTTTTTTTTATGCCTTTCAGTGGCCCTGCAGCTACACATTTTCAAAAGCATTGTTCTCCTTGATTTTGTGACTAAGATATTTTCTTTCATAGCAGTTGTTTTTAAAAGAAAAGCTAATTATTTTATAAATAAATTTTGTGTCCAGTCACTTTATTAAATATTCGTATTATTTCTAATAGCTCTCAGCTAATTATTTGGGGCTATATTAGTACATTACCATAAGAAATAAATTTGTCTCCATCTCTGGAAAATTTATACTTGCTCTTTTATTCCCTTTTCGTTCTTTGACACATTAATATGATAAATGATTTTAAGATGAGCCCTAGTTAACCATGATCTACTACCTATAAAATTATTCATCAAATTATTTTTTACTTTAATATTTTATTTAAGATTTTATTGAGAAGTTTTGCATTGATATTCAGTAATCAGAATAGACTGTCATTTTCTTTTTATGCTGTATTTGTCAATTAATATGATCAATTTAAGTGGTTTTATAAAAATAACTTGAAAGTTTACCTTCTTTATCTGTCAGGTTCCAATAAGAAGCACAGACACCACTCAGGGTATTTCAATCAGAGAGGGAGTTAAAATAGGAAATAAGGTCTCAAAATGTTTGGAAGGGCTAGAAGAGAAAGAGAGAAGTTCATTTCTCTCTTGAGGACCTACATTAAGCAGTTACAGCCCCAGAAAGAGGAATATCCACTCATTTGCTGTGGCCACTCTGGCTCTAGACGGCCTCTGCCTCCCCCATCACTGTCTCTCATAAGCCTACCTGCACCTGCCCTAACCAGCCAACACTGCCAGAAGTAGGACTTGGCTTCTCCATTCCTCTTCCTCCCTAATCTTGCACTAGCGCCTGCAGCTGGCAGAACTATCCACAGCCCTACTAGCAAAGCCCTGCTTCCAGACCCTTGAAATACAGAGAACACAGGTGATCAGAGAAAAGACTGGATACTAATAAATAATACTGGCACACCTTCTCTCAATTTTCTGGGAGCATGTAGAGAACATTGAAATTGTTTATTTCTTCAAAGCTTGGAAAAAACCACTGTGAAACCATCTGGACTTGTGCTTTTGTGGGAAATTTCATATTCTTCATTCTTTTACATGAATAGATTCTTTTCCTGTCTCTTCTCATGTAAAATTTAGTAAATCATATTTTCTAATTAAATCATCCATTTCAGTAGGTTTTCAAACTTAACTGCATAGATCTTTGCTTTGTTAATTTATTTCTGTTTTTCTGCATCACTGGTCCTTTCCCTTTTCTCATTTTATGATAGTAGACAGATTAAATCCTGTCTTTTTGTGAACCTTTCCTTGAAATACCCACACCCTGATGCCCAGAATTTGTGAATGTTATATGGCAAAGGGACTTTGCTGATCTGATTGAAGCTGCAGACCTTGAGAAGGAGAGGTCTTCCTAGATTATCCTGGTGTAATCAAAGTACATAAACCTTTAAAAGCAGAGAACTTCTCTCCGACTGGAGTCAGAAAGAATGGCTGAAGGAAAATGGCAGAAAGTGCAAGAGACAGATTAGGAGTATGAAGACAGAGAGGGCAAATTCACAAGGAAGCAGACACTTGAAGGAGAGCCTTAAGTCTGAGAGAGGTTCCCACTAACAGTGAGCAAGGAAGAAATATCCTTAACCCTACAATCACAAGGAGCTGAGTTCTGCCAACTCTTAAAAGAGCTTGGAAGCAGATTCTTCTCAAGAGCCTCTGGTTGGAGAGCCCAAGATGTCTGAGACACCTTTATTTTAGCTTTGTGAATGCTTGAGCAGAGGAACCAGATGATGAGCTGAGCCTGCCTGTTCTCCTGACCAACAGAAATGAGATTGCGAGATAATAAAATTGTGTTGTTTTAAACCATTTTGTAGTAATTAGAGCAGCAGTAAAAAATGTAACATTTTTAATTGCACACATATCTGTGCTTCTTCCACTTTGTTGTCTTGATTACATTAGACAGCTTTATCTAGTTTAGGGCTTGTTTGGTTTTATCCAAAGATTCAAGTCTTATATTTATTCATTGATTCTGTCACACTTTTTTTCTAGTTCAATAATTTCTGAAAAATCACATCAAATTTTGCATTTCATAAAAATAGAAACATATTCTTATATATCCTACTATGACTTGCTTTGTTTTACTCAATATTATGTTCATGAGGTTTATCTGTGTTTTTGCAATAGATGCAATTTATTCCTTTACTGCAAGTGTTATAGCATTCAGTGGAAGAATACACAAAGAATTCATTCTATTCCTGATATTTGGGTTATTTCCAGTGTTTGTCTATTTGCTTTCACTTTTATAAAATGTGCTGCTACAAACACTCCTCTACTAAAAATGATGGTCACATGTATTATTTTTTCTAGGGCATACCAAGAAAGCGGAGTAGCCAAGATTACTTACAAGGTAATTCAAACTGTTTTCCAACATGGTTCTACTGATTTATACTCCCATCTACAATATCTAAGAGTTCTGATTGCTTTTGAATTTTGCCAATACTTTCTCTAAGGTATCTTTTGATAAACAGACATCCCTAGTTTTAGAGTCAAATTTACTCTTTTTTTTTCCCATTATGTTCTGATCTTTTAAAAGAGCTCCTTCTTTACCTTAGGTATTAAAACTACTCTCTTTTATTTTTAAATTTAATAATTTTTCACTTTATTTTACAAAATTTATAAGTTTGTCACTTTATAGTTCTTTAATCCCCTTAAAATTTATTTTTGCATAAGTATAAGGCTAGAGTACAATTTCATTCTTTTCATGTCTAAACAACTATCCTAAGACTTTGAATTGAGAAGGCCAATTTTCCTTACTGATCTGGACTTGTTGTTTTGTGTATAAGTGTATTTTCATTGAATATTATGCATTGTGTATGAACGTGTGCAGTCTTAAGATAATATTGTTTGTCATCTTCCCCACTGAGAGTAAACAGAGAATGCCTTTGAGAGTGGGTTTGGAGGACTTCCCTGACAGTCCAGTGACTAAGACTCCATGTTCGCAGTGCAGGGAGTACAAGTTCAATCCCTGGCCAGGGAACTAAGATCTCACCCAGCACATGACATGGCTGAAAAAAAAAAAGGAGAGAGAGTGGATTTTGGTCTTAGTAAGCTTCCATCTACCTCTGGTCCATCTGCTCCCAAGGTCCTAGAGCCTAGCCCCCTAGGTATCCTGACTGAGAACATGGGATACTTACTGAGTCCCTCCTCTTTGACATGTCCCAAACTCTTTTTTTTTCCCTCTTCTTGAGACCGTGAGTCTGCCAACAATTCCACATTGTTTCTCAACACATTTTTGGTTAACTTCTAAAGTTCTAACTCTAAGGAGCTTAAAAATTAAGCACTTTCTTAGGGAAAAACACTAAGGGTCAGTCTCATTTCATTGCACTTACTTCCTTGTTCTCTCTAGGAACTTGGATCCTCAAGTCCTGGATGCTTTGATGGCTCTGAAATCCAAGCTTCCAGCCCCATGTGGTTGCCAAAGCTTCGCGATTCCTTTGTTGCTTGGTAAGAACTCTCCCCAGATTCTTAACTGCACACCTAGCACCAAGAATCAGCTGATTTCCAGAAGCGATATGCAAAGTAAATGATACTACCTTCCTGGTTTCTGTAATCATGGCCTCTCAAATACTGGCTGCCTCTCTCTCTAATGCCTTCAAACTGTTGCTTATTATATCTTTTCTGATTTCCTCATTATTCTCAGTGGGAACATCTGGTTGATGCCAGCTACTCTCTCACAGTCGGAAGTAGAAGTCTGCACTTCTCAGAACTTCCCACTTTTTTGCCTCATTTATTTTCCCAGTCTTATCCCCTACTATTCTTAGCTCCCAGTGGCATATCTAAAAATTGTAAAATACATAATCATACAATTTTAAGACTAAAAGAAAAAGATCTGACTCAGGTGTTTCCTTTTCCAGATGAGGAAAGTGAGGCCCCTAAAGATTAAGTGGCTTTTCTTGGCCCAAGTAGCAGAATTGATACCAAAGTTCACATATGCTTATTCCTTACAGGGGCTAGTAGAGCAAGGCAACAGCAGAAGAATTGAGAACGGAAAACTTATCTCCATCCTTCATATCAAGAAGAAATATTTCCATTTCTTTTCCCAGTGAATAAGGTCTGTTGATTTCTAACACATCTCTACTGACACCACACTTGTCTCCTAGCATAAACTATGATTTTTCTCCCAGTTATTAATTATAGCTGTCATTTCTGAGCCCAGAGCCAGAGGTAATGATCATGCTGCTTCTTTTACCAAGAATGAGGAAACCTGGGAAAACATCTATAAACCACCCTCCAACCTGTTTTAGTCAAGCAGAAACCTGTATATCCCATGCTGATAGTCTTGCCTGTAGGGCTATCACCAGAGTGGCATGTAATTTATTATCCAAATGGCGTACTTTTTGAGAGTGATAGAGGATACTGTTAATAATGATCCCAGGACAACAGGCATAAACCAATACCAGGCTAGGCACCCTGGTCAGCAATAAGTTATCTCTGAATTGCAAAAATAGTTCTATTCTAATACTTCCTTAATTTCCATCACTTTCAAATGGTGGCAAAGAATCTGCCTGTCAATGCAGGAGATGCAGGAGACAGGGTTGGATTCGTGGGTCGGGAAGATCCCCTGGAGAAGCAAACGGCAACCCACACCAGTACTCTTGCCTAGAGAATCCCATGACAGAGGATGCTGGCAGGCCACCATAGGGTCCCAAAGAGTCGGACATGACTGACTGAGTCAGCACACACACATTTGGGAAGCTCCATAGGGGAGGGAGCCTTTTCCAATTGCCCTCTTTCCTACCATTTGCTTGAAAATTTGTAAATGCTGGTTTAAGTTGAATCTCATCATCATGAAGAAAGTAGAGGGTTTTTCAAATGAGACAAGATTTAAAGATTCCTGTGCAAGAATTTAGAGAGAGAGGAAAGATTTTTCTAAACAAGCTATGAAAAGTAGGGTTCACAGAAGAAAAGACTGATAAATATTACTTTAAAAGTGTTTGTAAGACAAAATAAATGAAAAAAAAAAAAGACCAGCCACAAATTTAAATATATTTATAATTTTTGTGTCTAAAAACTGATTATAATCCAGAATATATAAAAGCTTCCATGAATCAATATGAAAAAGATATGTAATTCAGTAGGAAAACATGGGCAAAGCTATAAAAGGAAACAGAAAATAAACATGTCTTGCTGATAAAATATTTTAAATTCTCCACTAATAATCAAGGATGTAAAGATTAAATAATAAAGAAACATTCCATACTCATTAAATTGGCAAAAACAAATAGCTTGTTAGAACAGAAAAATGAATGACATTGAAATATGGACATTCTGATGAGAGTGTACGTTGGTACTACCATTTTGGTGAACAAGTTTGAATTCCCTGGTAAAGTCAATGATATACCTATCTTAATATCCAGCAATTACTCTTCTTAGATGCCTACTTTAAAAGTTTCTTAAATGTATGGAAACAGAGACATATAAAGAACAATTACTATACTGTTGTTTGTGACAGAAAAAAAAGCATAAACACCCAAGTTGCCCTCAACCAGGCAATGCAATATAGCTTATTAACGCAAAGGAATACTGAACAATACTCTTGTAAATGACTGAATTAAATCCTCACATCATGCTGTTGAATTGAAAAACAAGCAAATTGCCAATTAAAACAAATGGCACAATGCCAGAAACACACAAAGAAAGACACACATATGTTTTTAAAATATCTGAATAGTGGTATTTATATAAAAATGTATAAAAACATATGGGGATAATATATTACAACTGCTGGATAATTCTAGAATAGGGAGGGAGATGAAATGAGACAGAGATCCTTAGATATAAACATAACAGTATTAATTGATGTATTTAAACATGCAGATGTAAAATAATTTTTGCAAAATATTAACAGCTCTTTAAATTCATAGTTGATATGTAGGTGTGTATTATATTATTTCCAGTTTTTTAAAAATTTTTGTTATGTTTCATGTTTAAACATTTGAAGCGTTTTGAAAAGTCTAACCTCTTTCCCCTATACGTGCTGCTAGAGCTGCTAATCAAGGAAAAAATTCATTGTACAGTGTTATTGATAAACAAGTGTCTGTTAATTTCATGGCTGCAGTCACCTTCTGCAGTGCTTTTGGAGCCCCAAAAAATAAAGTCGCTCACTGTTTCCATTGTTTTCCCATCTATTTGCCATGAAGTGATGGAACCGGATGCCATGATCTTAGTTCTCCGAATGCTGAGTTTTAAGCAGATGGTGACTGCAGCCATGAAATTAAAAGGCACTTGCTGCTTGGAAGAAAAGCTATGACAAACCTAGACAGCATATTAAAAAGCAGAGACATTACTTCGCCGACAAAGATCCATCTAGTCAAAGCTATGGTTTTTCCAGTAGTTATGTATGGATGTGACAGTTGGACTGTAAAGAAAGCTGAGTGCTAAAGAATTGATGCTTTTGAACTATGGTGTTGGAGAAGACTCTTGAGAGTCCCTTGGACTGCAAGGAGATCCAACCAGTCCATCCTAATGGAAATCAGTCCTGAATATTCATTGAAAGGACTGAATATTCATTCATTCGTGAAGCTGAAATTCCAATACTTTGGCCACCTGATGTGAAGAACTGACTCATTAGAAAAGACCCTGATGCTGGGAAAGATTGAAGGCAGGAGGAGAGGGGGATGACAGAGGATGAGATGGTTGGATGGCATCAGCTACTCGATGGACATGAGCTTGAGTAAGCTCTGGGAGTTAGTGCTGGACAGGGAAGCCTGTGACCATGGGGTCGGAAAGAGTCGGACATGACTGGGTGACTGAACTGACTGAATTGATAAACAAAGAGAATATAGAGTATTTATTTGTGGGGGGAAAATCATGAGGTTTCAAATCCTAGCCCTTGTACTTGCTGGACATGAAAACTCTGAGCTTCCCAGGTAGCACAGTGGTTAAGATTCTGCCTGCCAATGCAAGAGACATAAGAGATGCAGGTTCAATCCATTCAGGGTTAGGAAGATCCCCTGGAGTAGGATCTGGCAACTCACTCCAGTATTCTTGCCTGGAAAATTACATCGACAGAGGAGCCTGGCAGACTGCAGACTATGGGGTCACAAAGTGTCAGGCATGACAGAGAAAAACAACGAAGCAAGTCACATTGCTGTTAATTTTTTCACCTATAAAATGGGGTAAAAAATTAGCACCACTAATAATATTATTACCTACCTCAGAATTTCAGAAGCATCAAATGAATAGATACCTGTGAAAACATTTTATGAACTAAAAGTCAAACAAACCACATTAATTTCCATTATTGCTATTTCAGCTGTTGGGTAAGATAGAATTGAATTGCTGAGTTACATCTCTGGGTTCTGGCTGAGATGTTTGTGACTGAAGAAATGACAAAATAAACATCAAGGTAAAGAAAAATGAAATATAAAAGGATATATAATTCACAAACAATTAATGTAGCAATGTTATCGTTTTATGTACAATATTGTACATAAAATGTATAATGCAGTATATGTAATATAATGTGTATACATATGATAAATTAAAATTCTCAGGAGTATACCGTAGTTTTAAAATGTCAGACAGGATTCAGATTTTCTCACACTATCCTGCATAAACTGCCAAGTATTTCCAATATGTAACATACAAAAGTCTAAGTTCAGAAGTAACGTACTTTTCTAGATCTTTGAAAAATAAATACAAAACATTTTAAACATTTCTTTCTGTGTTTAATTAGGTTATTTAATATTTCTGAATTTTTGTCAGCTGTAATTAGATTTCATTATTTATACCTCACAATGCATGTCTTGATATAACATGTAGAAAATATTCTTATTACAAATAAGAAAATGAAAATAGTCTGAAATTATTATACAATTACATCTTGCAGTGCTTCAGATATAAGGTGTGGACCAAAATAACAGTTGTAGTACAATAAACTGAAAGAAACAAAAATAAAAAATATTACTTGAACAGAATCATTAAAAGAATAAGGCTTTAGGAGCACACTCACTTGCTTCTGCCTCTTGTATTTTCCTAGGGCAATGACCTCAAAAGTAAGCCTGTGAACCCCAGGGGCTCCCAATATAATTGCCTGGGGTATGGGAAGAAAAATACTAGATTGTTCTATTTTTTACCCAAAAGATGTAGAAAAATTGAGCTTTATTTTATGGAATATACAAATGTATTCTGTACCCTTTCTTGGTCTACACATCAGATGTTCAAATATCAAGTCAGATTGGCAAAGGAATCTTGCAGGAAGAGTGTGAGTTCTATAACACGGAGGGGTTGATGGTATTGAACCAACACTTTTATTTACCTTTAATTTATCCCAAGTAACACAGTACTTAGCAAGTGGGTTTCTATACCATATTATCTCCTTTAACAACATCAGCTCTTACCAAGTGACATGAGGCTTAAAAGGATTATTGCCAAAAACAAGAACAAATATAAATTAAGACTATCCTAAAGATGCAAGCATAAGCAAACTCAAGCCAATGTAAGCACAACCCATTCTTTATTTATAGAATAAGCCCTTTGGCAGATACATTATGAGATATCAACAATTAATATCCAATCTTATCTGACAAAAACTCAGAAAGAAAGTTTCAAAATTATAAAAACTGAAATAAGGATTTATATCCATACTGTTCCAAAGTGTATGTTATATCTTAAGATGCTAGTTAATTAGAGTAGAAAATAATATAACAGAAAAAACTTTTAACTTTATGGATCCTTCTTTAATTTCTATTTTTGCATATGTTTTATGATGTATACAGTCTATGAGTACAGTACCCCATACTCATAAGTCATAAGCAGACAAACAGTTTTTTGGAGGGTGTAGAGTTAAGAGTTTTATTCTGATGTGGTATGATCAAAGGTTTCTCAAGACAACATTAAGGTCCTCCTGTCTTATATTCTTTCAACTCATCTTCTAAACTGCAAAGAGGGTGCTTTTCCAAATCAAAGTCAGTTGTCTGTTGAGGGACTTCTATCAAGGTTCAGTGGTTCTAAGACTTTGCCTTTCAGTGCAGAGGGTTTGTGTTTGATCCCTGGTTGGGAAGCTAATATCTCACATGCCTTGTGGCCAAAAAACCAAAATATAAAACAGAAGTAATATTGTAACAAATTCAATAAAGACTTTAAAAAATGCTCCACATTAAAAATATATATTTTTAAAAAATTGTCTGTGGACAATATGCCAGACCTTGTATTGATGCCCAACGGATATCTGTTATATAGCTAAATGAATGCATGAGGAATTGATGACTGGGATGGTAAGGGAGTATGAGAGGAGAAGAGGTGAGTTTTAGAGTTCTAGTGATTTGCCTATTGGTTCTAACAATATGCAGAAATGAGTCACAATGATATGAGCACAGTGAAAATTAAATAAACGATTATTTCTAATCCATTTTAAATTGGGGCCTTATTTGAGTTAGGATTGCTGGCTTTGGAATTAAAGAGGAATCAATAAAGCAATCAATAAGCATTTTTTGGAAGCCAATTGCACACAAGTGACTCAAAGCACTAAAGGAATAAAGTTTTAAAACACAGACTTCAAAGAATGCACTATTCTTTCTACATCCCTCTATTCTTTTCTTCTCATTCTCAAATAAAACTGCTGATTTGATTCATAACAATGATGCAATATTTCCTATTTACTATCTAATTCACTGTTGTTTTCTCCTGTTTTTGCCTGCTAATTCATTTATTCAGTAGTGGTCTAAGAAAGAACAAAACAAATAATATCCCTCCTGTACCTGAGTTTAAACTCCAGTGGTATAGATAGTCACTGAAGACAATAAAATTAAAACCCAGTATTGTAACTGTCTTTATCTTGAGAGGAGATCTTCCCTAAGTATTGAGAATTATGCCAATGGAAACTTCCATTCAGCAATTACATATATTATTTCCTTTACTCTGTTGATGTTCACTTAACCATTAACTCAACAAATATCAGTTGAGCCCCTGTTATGTGCCTAAGCGACTTAGACTCTATAAAGACAGTGATGAGCAGAACAAAGCATCAGCCTCATGGACTCTACATTCTGGTGGAGAAGACAGACAAAGCTTTGCCAGGAACACCTGAAGAAAGATTGAAAAGTGAGCACTCTTGCCATGCTTTTGTTTATTTCCTCCTGTGTTTTGCTTTGTTTGTTTGGCCGTGTTGTGTACATGTGGGATCACAGTTCCCCCGCCACACTGGAAGCACAGAACCTTAACCAGTATACCACTGGAAGTCCCTCTCGTGTGTTTTTAGTTGGTATATCGTCTAACCATATTCTGCTTTATGTTTTCCCCATTTCTTCCAGTGAACTATTAAAAATTAACTGACAATAGATCTAACTATCCCTAATATACACATGGTTTTTAATAAAGGCTCTTATGTAATGAAACATTGTAAGTAGCAGACATTTCAGGCACTGATGTCTGGTACCACGGATACTTTAAGGTATTTGGTTTTGTAAGAGTTGTTTCCCCAGCGCCCTTTACTTCATAAAATATAGGTAACAGGCTGATAACTTATTTCTAAACAATAATCTACTGCATGATAGAGTTTGCGTTCCCTGGTCAACAACTCAGGAAGTTTGACAGGTGAGCAAGGGATCTTTTAAATATGGGTGACTATACATTTCCCTGGTTCTTGATTTTCTTAAATTTTAACCAATTATGAGGAAACTCACTCAGAGTCACTCAGACATTCTGTGCCCTAATCCATCTGAAAACACAGGATACACTTTTGTCCATGTATTTCTCTCTCATGTGACACTTCTAGGATTTTACATCAGGCCTAACACTTCAACACATCTATTCTATTTAACACAGATAAAGAAAACTGGAAGATAGGAGAGTCTCTACACCTGCTCTGAAAGGTTTATTTATCATCAGAGGAGCCATTAGAGTCTTAGTATCACACTATACCTAAAATATGGAAAGCACCATTCTGGCTATCCTTCCTCATGGCTGGGTTGAAATTCCAGCCCAATCACTTACTAGCAGCAAGACTTGGGCAAGTCACTTTCCTCAATTCCCTCATTTGCAACAGGAGGAAAATGACAGCATCCATCAATATGTACTGAACTAACCAATGCATGTAAAGTGCCTTCTACCTTGTTAATGTTATGTATTATCTAGTCAACCAGCACATGTGACTCATGAGAGCAAGGGCTTTTATTTGCTTTTTTTTTTTCACTGATGTATCTCTAATACCTATAACAGCGCCTGGTACAGATTAGAAGTTTAATAAATATTTGTTGATGGGAGAGAATGGATACATGTATATGTATGGCTGAGTCTCTCTGAAAAGTGAAAGTAAAAGTGGCTCAGTAGTGTCTGATTCTTTGTGACCCCATGGACTATACAGTCCATGGAACTCTCCAGGCCAGAATACTGCAGTGAGTAGCCTTTCCCTTCCCCAGGAGATCCTCCCAACCCAGGGATCAAACTCAGGTCTCTCACACTGCAGGTGGATTCTTTACCAGCTGAGCCACAAGGGGAAGACCAAGAATACTGGAGTGGGTAGCCTATCCCTTCTCCAGGGGATCTTCCCAACCCAGGAATCCAACTGGGGTCTCCTGCATTGCAGGCAGATTCTTTACCAACTGAGCTATCTGTCCGCCTAAAACTATGACAACATTGTTAATCAGCTGTACTCCAATAGAAAATAAAAAGTTTAAAAATAAATAGATATTTGTTGAATAAATGAATGGCAAAACACAGTACAATTACACATTAGGACATATTCATCCAGTATATGGCGATGTGGAATGAATTCTGGTTTTGTGCTGGTGAGGATTACCAAGGAGAAAAGAAAACAGAACAGAAAGGAAAGTGTGACAGTTAATTTCTCTCCTCCCGAGTTCTCTCAGAATAACGATCAAATAAGTGCCTTGGGACACTGGGAAGCAGGGCGACCGGGAGAACAGAATATAATTCCCCACATGGTGAGCCTAGAGCTGTTCTTGCCAAGAGTCCAAAATAAGCATTGGCAATGACCTAAGCCAGAGAAGAAGCAGCACATGGAGTGAGAAGGTGAGCTGAAAGGACTCCAGGTTCCTGCCAGGTAGGAGTATATCAAGACAGGCTTAATGGCAGGAATGCCCCAAGGAAACCGTACTGACAGTCTTCGGCATTTTGTGCTGTCTTCCCTTCCCGGTTGAACACTAGGATTCTCCACCCACCAGTGTCCAGGCTCCCCAGCATCTGACTAGGGTTCTTTCCTTGGGTGATCTCAAGACCCTCCTTTGCTCTACCACTCTGCACAATAAAATTTCAACTTCCCTGCATCTTATTATACTGGGATTTTCCTCATCTTTCTGGCCCATTCAGAGAATCCAACAAATCATCCAGGGTAAAGTACACCTGAGTGATAACAAGCTTTTGATTACAAAGGAATCAGTCTCTGCTGAGTTGGTTCCTGTGAGTGACAACAAGGCTGGGGGTGAGGGTAGAAGATGTGGGAGGCCCCTACGTTATGGGGCAATCCTTCTTAGGCTCTCAAATCACATCGCATCGGCAACAATTCAGCCCTCTTAGATCAGACCAGCCTGCCTCTGCAACATGATCAAATCAGGACGGAAAAAGGAGAATGAGACTGAGCTGTCAGAATACAACCTAGAAAGCTATTCTGATAAGGCCTGCTGAAGAGCTGAGAGTACCACACACATGTTTAAAGTGGACCTAACAGAAATCCAGTGCACCATTTGAGACAGTTTATCATCCTATAAAAAAGGGGGGCATTATGAACCCCTATATCAATTTTCTGGACAAAATTTATATGGGATCTGGTGATTATCAGTTAGCTCTCTCGGTTGTATTTGTATTCATGAGAGAAAATACAGTTGAATTGGTTCCCGCAGCTCCTAATCCTAAGAGTAAACATAGTTGCTGAGATGCTCACATGACTTCACTCCCACAGTCCAGAATGGATGGGAGAAATTTACCTGGAAATAGCAGCACTGTCTGCCTAGGGCAGGATTCTTGCTCAGAGCCAATCAGAACCAGTAGATGAGGGAATCACCACAACCATGTACTAGAAAGGCTGCACTCACTAGAGACAATTCCTAATCCTCACGAGAACCCTGTGAAGTATTATCATCCATATTTTTCAGAGGAAGAAACTGTGGTTCCAAAAAGTTATCTTGCTACTAATTGAACCCAGTCTACTAACTCTATGTGTGGTCAGACAAGTAGAAGATAGCATCCAAACACCTCTTCCACCTAACTCAGATGATGTGAGGATAAAGCAAGGTAAAACAGGTAAAAATACACAGAAAATTAAACTGCCTTAACCCACAAGAATCATTATTATGTACAAACTTTTCTTGGATGGGAATAGACATTAAAATCTTGGGCATGTGCAAAATTGTTCTTAATTTAGGAAGTTGTTCAACCCTGTTTTTAGCCCCAGGATTCTCTGCTTCTATGTATGAAGATGAAAATGAAATAGAGTCATGCAAGAGGCTATTTCTTTAATTTTCTGGATTGTCACATTCATTCAGCATGAAATTTTCTACAGAAAGTCAATTTTGGAACGTTCCAAACTTAATTAGATCTTGCAGTTTTGTGATCTTCATTATAATTATCAAATACTGAAGAGCTAATAAAGGATCAACCTCTGGGCTGCAGAATAACCTAATCTATTCATACCTCAGTGACGTCCTGAATTAGAACTGGGGGCTGATGAACTTCAATGCACCAGACAACCAACCAACCATAGTCAGCAAATTGTACTGCACAACCAAGCCTTGATCAGACCAAGATGAATACATGATATGTAAAATAATCCAATAAAGTTTATCAACAATACATGGGTAATTCAGATGAGACATACACTAGTGTAGCAAGTCTAATTAAGAGTATTTCTATGATAAACTGAAGCCCTATCTCCTGTTATCATGCAATTATTCATTTGAGTCTATTGTTACTAGAACAATGAGCTTTGAGCATCTCCTTATTAGTGATCCTTCTTCCTGATACTTGCAATTTAAGCAAATAATACATCTTATCCTTTTAAGATTCTAAAGGATGTTTCAACACCCAGGCGTTTTTCTTAATGTAGATTCTTCTGGAGACAGAGTGGTGAATTCCAGATCATTTGTTTTGTTGTTTTTGGTTTTGTTTTATGTTGTATTTGGTTTTTTGTTGCTTTTTTTTTTTCCCTCTCATGATTGCTGCAGGTCTACTTTGCAGAAGCATCTCTATAACTTTTTAAGGGTAATAGTATCTTATAAATAAATTCTACCACAACAGAGACATGATTCCAGCAGTATTAGAAACTTCATTAACTCCTTCATGTCCTTAGCAACCTTGATTCAGTATCCCCTTTGCAATTATCTCCCAGACTCTTAATGTTTAAGAGCCAAAAGGGTAACCCAAGTACTATCCAGGGAAAATTTCCTATTTAATTAGATGTATTGGTGTGCATTCCTAGAAACTTAGATTCTAATTTTGGTGAAAATTAAAAGACACTTACTCCTTGGAAGGAAGGTTGTGGCCAACCTAGATAGCATATTTAAAAGCAGAGGCATTACTTTGCCAACAAAAGTCCGTCTAGTCAAGGCTATGGTTTTTCCAGTGGTTATGTATGGATGTGAGAGTTGGACGGTGAAGAAAGCTGAGTGCCGCAGAATTGATGCTTTTGAACTGTGGTGTTGGAGAAGACTCTTGAGAGTCCCGTGGACTGCAAGGAGATCCAATCAATCCATCCTAAAAGAGATCAATCCTGGGTGTTCATTGGAAGGTCTGATGTTGAAGCTGAAACTCCAATACTTTGGCCACCTCATGCAAAGGGCTGACTCATTGGAAAAGACCCTAATGCTGGGTAGGATTGGGGGTGGGAGGAGAAGGGGACGACAGAGGATGAGATGGTTGGATGGCATCACCGACTCGATGGACATGGGTTTGGGTAGACTCTGGGAGTTGGTGATGGACAGAGAGGCCTGGCGTGCTGCAATTCACGGGGTTGCAAAGAGTCGGACACGACTGAGCGACTGAACTGAACTGAGTGCCTTTTGTGTGTCAAGGTCTCTTCATAAATGATCTGTAGTCTTATGACAGCCACTAAGGTAAAATTTTGGTAGCCCCCAATGTGTCTATGAGGAAAGAGATGCTGTGAGAAAAGATACTACCCTGGGCTTCTCTGCTGATAAGTTGCAGAACTGCTCTGAAACCAGGTCTGGATAATTCTTATAAACCAAGAGGACTTTCAACTAGGGAGAGATTCTACCTCTGAAGTTGTCACCATGACAGTTTCCTTTATAGATGAGCCAAGGGAAATACATCTTAATCTTGTTCTGAAAATGTCATATTTGTCCAGTTCTTTCTGTTCTTTTGCCTTTTTATGTTTCCAAGGCTAAAATTCCAACAAGGTGTGTCCTTTTTACAAATTTGAAGCCACCAAGCAATAAATATCACTCTGACTATTAAAAAAAAAACTGTTAAATAAAAAAATTAATTAAAAAAAAACTTCCTTTAGTGAGTGAATACATACTAAATAATGAAGTGTTTTCTATATTACTTTGTTGTAAATTTATCAAGACTACCCACACATATCAAAATATTTCACTTAAGTTACAATGACTGGATTTGTTATAATTGTTTTGAAACTGAAAACATAGAAAAGCATTTTATATAATCAAGTTGTATACATTGAAATGAAGTGAGATGCTAAATTGATTTTCAAAGTAGCTGCTGATCTTCTTATATGACAGTACAGTAATAAGAGGAGATTAAGGATATTAAGAATTTTACCAACTCACAATATTCTTCATTACTGAACAGTATCTGTAGTGCAGTATTTATAATTATAGATCATTATTTTTAATGTATTTCTTTATAAAGAAAGAACTTTTGGATGATTTCTAGCTATTACCAACACTTGCAGTTTAGCCATAGGACATGCCTCAAAGGATCCAAGAAGACGTAGGCTGTATCAGAAATAAGTTTGGTGAGGGTAATTGGGGAATGACCTGCTTTCCCAATCACAGCTTCTAAGCAGGCACTGAGAGCTCAGTTTTGTTTGGATAGGTTTTGCCACTCAAGGACTTTGACTCAGTAGGTAAAACTAGGAAATAAATATCGCAAGATCAATGATCCTCAAGTTAGGGGAAAAGAAGATGGTGCGTTGGAATTACCTGGTGATTTAGGGGGAATTTTGCTTGGCTATTCTTAGTTCTCCAGAGATTCTGGTACACTCACCTCCTTTCCAGTAGCTAGCTATCCATCAGTAGCTATCTACTGTCATAATAATTCACTGTTCTTACCCCTCTGGTATGGTAGAGATGAGAAAAATGAAGCTGATAATTACTCGTCTGTAGGGGAAATGTATAGCCGCATGAGTGGTATGGGTAGTAACACCCAGGCTGCAAAAAATGACTCTGATTTGAAACAAGCCTGTATCCTCAGTCTTTCCCCTAAGAAGCAGGAATTGGCAAAGTTTAACAGGACACCAGGCCTAGAACAAGAGGACTCAGGCAAGGATCAGTTCCCAGCAGTCTGATTCTCAAAAAACAAAGGTTTTAGAAAAAAAGACTGAGTGACAGAGGCTTTACCACAGACTCAGGACAACATTGAGAAGGCAATGGCAACCCACTCCAGTACTCTTGCCTGGAAAATCCCATGGACGGAGGAGCCTGGTAGGCTGCAGTCCACGGGGTCGCTAAGAGTCGGACACAACTGAGCAACTTCTCTTTCCCTTTTCACTTTCACTCATTGGAGAAGGAAATGGCAACCCATTCCAGTGTTTTTGCCTGGAGAATCCCAGGGACAGGGAAGCCTGGTGGGCTGTCGTCTATGGGGTCGCACAGAGTTGGACATGACTGAAGTGACGCAGCAACAGGACAACATTTAATTTCCAATTCCCTAAATGTTGGCAAGCAAAAGTGAAAGTCATTCAGCTGTGTCTGACTCTCTGTGACCCCATGGACTATACAGTCCATAGAATTCTCCAGGCCACAATACTGGAGGGGTAGCCTTTCCCTTCACCAGGGGATCTTCCCAACCCAGGGATCGAACCCAGGTCTCCTGCATTGTAGGCAGATTCTTAACTGAGCCACAGGGAAGCCCAAGAATACTGAAGTTGGTAGCCTATCCCTTCTCCAGCAGATCTTCCTGACCCAGGAATCGAACCAGGGTCTCCTGCATTGCAGGCAGATTCTTTACCAACTGAGCTATCAGGGAAGCTATTATATATATAAAATATATATAATAATTATAATAGTATATTTAATTATGTTAAAATATATAATTTAATTATATATTAAATATTTCATTACTATATAATATTCTATAGTGTATATTTCTGGACTTGTTTGTAGAGATTTAGACTCTGTAAATTATGGATAGCTGAGAAGGGCTAGGAGAGGCAAAAACTTAGAGATGAACATTATTAAAAACTTAATTATAAATCATTACTGTGACAACACAAAATCTCTGGGTGGTAAAATATTATTATAAAAGTGTATTGTAGGCAAGAAATTAATGTCTGTTGTCACTGCTTTATGTAAAACTTTCCTGGAGGTCCCAGTCAATGCAAAAACATAACGGAAAATAGAAATAATTATCAGGGTTCAAAAGGAAAGATGAAATTATTCTTTACAGACAATATGACTTTCTATATAGGAAAGCAGAAAGACTCTAGAGATAAACGTTTAATACTAATAAGAGAATTCAGTGACACTAGATACAAGATAAATACACAAAGAACAACTGTGTTCCTGAATGGTATCAACAACCAAGTATAAAAGTAACAATAAAAAGCATTCCACTTATGAGAGAAACAAAAACCACTGGGCATCTAGGGAAAAAAGTTCAAAAACAAACAAACAAAAGACACAGTGAAAAACATGTATGAAGAAAATTGGAAACTTACATGGAAGGTCAGGGCTTTCCTGGTGGCTCAGATAGTAAAGAATATGCCTGCAATGCAGAAGACCTGGGTTTGATCCCTGGGTCAGGAAGATCCCGAGGAAGGGAATGGCAACCCACTCCGGTATTCTTGCCTGGAGAATCCTATGGACAGAGGAGCCTGGAGGGGCTATAGTCCACAGGGTCACAAAGAGTTGGACACGACTGAGTGACTACACTTTCTTTCTTATAGAAGGTCAAGAAGATAGACCTAAATAAATGGAACTATTTACATACTCATACTGTCATAAACATGTCAAGTTTTACTAAACTGACTTCAGAATTCAACCAAAAATCCCAAAAAGTAATTCCATGGTTCCTTAAAAGCACAGAAAAGCCAAAAAAGTTTGAAGAACAGATTAGAGACATTTGAGCACTCATTCTACCATATGTAAAGACTTACCATAAAGTCACAGTAGTAGAATGATGTGATTTTGGCACAGATATAGACAAGTAGGCCAACAACAGAAAGGAACTCCCTCGAAACAAATGTTTTGTACTGAATTGAATAGTGCCCCCCTCTCAAATTCATGTCTACCAAGAACCTCAGAATACAAACTTATTTGGAAACCAAAAGATTTTTAAACTTCTTTGCTCAGGTGTAAATAGTTAAGATGAGATCATATTGGATTAGCCTGGGCCAATATCCAATGACTGGTGTCCTTATCAGAAGATCATGTGAGGACACTCAGGGACACTCAGGGAAAAATGCCATGTGATGATGAAAGCAAAGACTGGAGGGAGGTACACGTCTACAAGCCAAGAAACGCCAAGATTGTTGGCAACCACCAGATTAGGAAGAAGCAAGGAAGTATCTCCCCTAGAGCCTTCAGAGAGAGTGTGGCGCTGCCAACGCTTTGATTCAGGACTTCTTGCCTCAAGACTGTGAGAAAGTACATTTCTGTTATTTTAAGTCACATAGTTCATGGTCATTTGTTTTGGCAGCCCTAGGAAACTAATACACAAACAAGCACATATACTGGAGCTTTCTACAGGACTGCCACATTGCACAGCTCCAGGGAACACCATTTATATTATCTGCTGTGCACTTCAAGACATGCCATTCACATAGAATAAGTTGTCAATGATTCCCTTTGAAATTTGTCAGAACAGTGGCCCTTTTTACATAGGAGAGAGGAGGCAATACAAATTAATGTGAAAAAGACTAACTTTTTAATGAAGTGTGCTGAAACTGAGGACTTGTTATGGGGAAAAATATAAACTTGACCTTACTCTACAAAAAAAAAAATTAATTCTAGGTGGGTTGATAGTCTAGATAAGGAAAGAAAAAAATTTAATTTTAAAAGAAAATATTAAGATAGCTTTACAACATTAGAATCAAAAATTATTTCTTAAGCAATGCACACACACTCAAAAACCCAGAAAATTGTTTTGATAAGTTTGACTGTATTGAAATTAAAAATTTTTACACAACAAATGACATTATGAACATAGTGAAAATACAAGCAACAGAAGACATTTGCATTATGTATTCTGTATGAAATATTGATATCCAGACTATTCAAAGAACTTCTATAAATCAATAAGAAAAAGATAAATAAGAGAAAAAAATCAGCAAAATATATGAACAGGGAAGTCACATAGGAGGAAAGATATCTATGGAAAGACGGTAAACTTCATGTTCAAAGAAACACATACTTAAATGCACGAAATTCTATTCCATACTCTGCGGATTAGGAAAAATTAAGCCAGATAATGCTAATGATGTGCTAGAATATGGGCACGTGCAGGTTCTCATACATTGTCCATGTATGCTATGTACATGCATACAACACTTTGTAAGGTCATCAGCAACAACTGATAAAGTCCAAGATGTGTACCCCTATGATTCAGAAAATCCACTTTTAGACGTTTATCCTAGAGGAATGTGAACAAGAGATTAAGGAATCATATAAAAGCTTTCATTGTGTGCCGTTTGCAATAGGGAAATACTGTGAACTAACTGGCCATAAACAATGTATATGTTACTTCATATTTAGATTTATATAATTAAATATTTATGTGTTATATACTTACATAACTGTATATTTATAAAAACTAGAAGTACATTTGCATGGTGAAATCTCTAAATAAAAATATTAATTTTTAAAATGATGATATAAAGGATACATACTGTGTAGCATCACCATGTAAATTTTAAATCTTATAAAACAATGTTACCACTGCAAAAATATATATTGTTTCTGGATAGGAACACATGTTTTAATGATATAAAAATTGACTGGAAAGACACATACTGACTTCAGGATAATGTTCACTTATTAGGGAGGTGAGCTAAGAATGAGATTAGGTGCCTTTAATCAAATATATAATATGTCAGTTATTTTTTAAAATCTAAAGGAAATATGGCAAAATATTAACACTTAAAACTGGTTGGGGACAGTACATAGATATCTGTTATATTATTTTTTTAGTGCTTGAAATATTTAGTAAACAAAATTGAGACAAAGAAGGAAAGGAAAAGGGGGAGGAGAGAGGAGGTAAGAAAAAGGGAAGGAAGGAATACAAACATGGTCTTTGGAAACAGACAGCCCTTCACTCTAACTGGCTTCCCTGGTGGCTCAGACGGTAAAGAAGCTGTCTGCAATGCAGAAGACCAGGGTTCAATCCCTGGGTCAGGAAGATCCCCTGGAGAAGGGAATGGCTACCCACTCCAGTATTCCTGCCTGGAGAATTCCATGGACAGAGAAGCCTGGCGGGCTACAGTCCATGGGGTCACAATGAGAGGGACACAAGTGAGCGACTAACACTTTTGCTCTAACTGTGGCAGGCAGAGTGGTTTAGTTAGAAGGACTTGGACTGTGGGCTCAGGAGACTTAATTCTAGCTTCTTTCAATTTGGACAAGTTAACTATCCTAGGGCTCTGTTTGCTGCTGCTGCTGCTAAATCGCTTCAGTCGTGTCAGACTCTGTGCGACCCCATAGATGGCAACCCACCAGGCTCCGCCATCCCTGGGATTCTCCAGGCAAGAACACTGGAGTGGGTTGCCATTGCCTTCTCCAGGGCTCTGTTTACCCATCTATAAAGTGGATAGATTTAACTGAAAGTGTTCTGTGAAGACTAAGTGGGGGAGGTGTGTAAAACACTCAGTGCAGTGCCCACTAGGTATACGTGGAATGTTCCATGAATAACGCAGCTTTCTCTCTCTCTTCCTTGAAGCAGTGGGAAACAATAACGTCTGCAGAAAGGCTACCACCTTAACTCACTGAGTGGAATTGAATTGCACTTTCTGATGCAGTCTTTTTTTTTTTTCCATCTCAGTAAAAGTAATTTTGAAAAGAGATTAAATGCCTTTGGCATGAACAAAAATGCAGACTATAGAGAAAATTGTAGGGCTTCAGTTTCCACAGAGGTATCCATTTGAAAGGTAGGTGAGGAAGTTCCCATGGTGTTGCATTTAAACTCAAGCCACTTATTTAAGGAGATCATGGCACAGGTCCTTCACCCTTGGTTGTTAATGACCTTCCTTTGAAGTCCTGAATAAAACACGCAGTAGGGTCAATTGCAGACTCAATGACAAGAATTAAAGTGCAAAGCTCCCTAATGAGATCTATGCTTATTCCTTGTGGTTCAAGGAACACTGTGGTAAATGGTTTACAGCCTGCAGGGTCAATCCCCCTGTAGAGGAAGAGTTAACTTAGGCATTCCCTGGGCTGTATAAACAACACTGTCTGTAGTAGGAAGCTTGACCCTCCTTTTATCAAGCCAGGAAATTCTTGGACTGCAGCCACTGCCTAATATTTATGGTTCCATAAGCATTTGATTCTGAAAAACTTCCTAATTCTGGAAAATGACCACCCGCTAGCTGTTAATGCACAAGTGATAGAAAAAAAAAAAAGCCACCCTTTAGAAGCAGAGAATGGACAAAGAGAAGAGCTTACAAGGCTTAAAGTGTGACAAGTGTGATGTCTACCTATGGAGCAATCATATACGCATGTTTAATACGTGCATATCAATCCTTATATACATATTTTCACACACAGAAGCTAAAATGGTAAAATAAATGCTTACTTTTTTTTAATTTACCTTTTTTCTGTATTTAAAAAATTGTGGCATATAATGTTTCTCAAAACAATGGTATAAAATAGTCTGAATTCATATAGGCTTTGAGTCCCAGTATAAACTTTATTTCTTGGGCTCTTTTGGCTGAAAGGAATTTTGAGAGGTTCTTTCATCCATTCCTCTCTTCTCTACGCTAAATCTCTACACTGGATCTTCAGTGCAGCCCAGGCAACTGTTTACCTATTATTTAAGAAATGTAAAAAAAAAAAGATTTTTAAACTTCTTTGGACATACACATCTCCACATCTTAAAAAAAGAGAAAATCCTCATTTTGAATCCGTTACCTCCCTTTCTAAAGGATATTTAAATTAAGCATAGAGAATCACCTATATCTAAAACCTAAATCAGAGGCAGTGGTTTCATACATTTTCCAAATGTCCTGTCTCCAAGGTAACCTGTTTCTTTCTGACAGACTGGAGGGCTAGAGAGAAGTGAGAAGATGGAAACATGATGAAGTCGCATCCAAGGATGAGGTGGTCACTGGCTGATGGATCGATTCTGACAAGAATAAAACAATTCATAAAAATCAATGTCACTGACCAGCAGGTGCATCTCAGAATTGCTGCCACAGTGGAGACGAGTTGCCAAGACCATACTGTTTCTCTCAGTAACACCAGCATCCAATAGTCAGATTAGAAACTACCTATTAAATCTGAACTCCCTAATACAAAAGTCACCTAGAAGCCTTCAACAGGTTAGCCTGGTCTGCAAAATATAGGCAGGTGATGGAGAAATCAAAGACACCTTGGTGGAAATAACTGGTATCTTGCTAGGACTTTCTGATATGATTCTAGGAAATGATGGAATCTCCTTCCCAGGAATATTTGAAAATACCTAACCTGCTGCACAGGGGTCCTCTCACCCAGGAAGTAGCTCAAGTTCAAATGGATTGACTGGTATTACAGGCTTATTCAAGATGGAAATCACCCCAAACCTGGTCAAACATCATGCATTCTGCACTTAACAATTGGTTAAGTGACCCTAGGTGGGGCATCTGGCTGCCTGGAGTTTGTAACAGAGTGAAATTGGATCAGTTCCTGATCCAGTGGAATCCAGCAAATAATCAGTGTGTCCATGCATGTTGGTCCTTTCTTGCTTCAAATTATCTTCTACTACTGTTGCAGGAAGGAGGACCCTTCCAGGGCCTGAAAGTGGGTTCTCAGTCTGACATTCGGAAATGAACTGTCCAAGGAGACACACACGCTAACAAAGCAAGAGACTTTATTGGGAAGAGGTGCTGGGAAGGACAGCTAGAGAGTAAGGGAAACCAGAAGGACTCCTCTGCCATGCAGCTCATAGTCACAGGTTTTACAGTGATGGGATTAGTTTCTGGGTTGTTTGTGGTCAGTCATTCTGACTCAGGGTCCTTCCTAGTGGCGCATGCATAGCTCACCAAGACGAATGCCAGAGAGAAGGATTCTGGGAGGTGTTAAAACATGTGGCATCTCCTTTTGACCTTTCCTGAATTGTTCTGGTTGGTAGTGGCTTGTTAGTTCTGTGTTTCTTAACAGCACCTCCTGTCGTAAAACTCACTCAAATAGTTACTATGGTGCCTGGCCAAGGTGGGCAGTTTCAGTCAGTGTGTTTCCTCTAACACTACAACCCCTGTATCTCTTTCTAACTTAACACCTTACTACTACCACCAGCAATTTGAACACACAGAGCTCCCCAACTGAGATAGCTGGATCATCCTGAAAAGTACAGGCCTGCAGAGTCACTGTGAACAGGGCACTAGCCATATGTCAACAATAAGATTCTAATGATGGAGCATTAGCATTATTATCATTTTAAGGAGACAGAAACTGAGGCTTAGCGAAGGTATTTCAAGGATATGTAGTGAATAACTGGTAGAGCTGGAAATCCAACCTTGGCAGCATTACCTCCAAGTTGATGCTCTCCATGCCTAGAATATCTTTCCCAGTTACTGCGTGCAATGCTAAGTCACTTTATTTCAGTTCAGTTCAGTCGCTCCGTCGTGTCCGACTCTTTGTGACCCCACGAATCGCAGTGCGCCAGGCCTCCCTGTCCATCACCAACTCCCTGAGTCCACCCAAACCCATGCCCATCGAGTCGGTGATGCCATCCAGCCATCTCATTCTCTGTCGTCCCCTTCTCCTCCTGCCTTCAATCTTTCCCAGCATCAGGGTCTTTTCCAATGAGTCAGCTCTTTGTATCAGGTGGCCAAAGTATTGGAGTTTCAGCTTCAACATCAGTCCTTTCAATGAACACCCAGGACTGATCTCCTTTAGGATGGACTGGTTGGATCTCCTTGCAGTCCAAGGGACCCTCAAGAGTCTCATGTCCAACTCTGTAGGACACTATGCACTGTAGCCGACCAGGCTCCTCTGTCCATGGGATTCTCCAGGCCCTTCTCCAGGGATCTTCCTGACCCAGGGATCCAACCCACATCTCTTACATCTCTAGCAGTGACAGGCAGGTTCTTTACTAGAGCCACCTGGGAAGCCTATGAAATTACCCAGTCCTATGAAAACTGACAACCACATACTCTGGGGCCTCTCTCAGTTTCTGAAATAGCCCATACTCTGTGGAGTGGTTTCTCTCTAACTAAATTCATTTCTTACCTATGTCAACTACAAATTGGCACTTGCCAAGGGCAGTTGTCATCTACCTCTGTGGGGTTTGAATCCTGTGCTGCTGCAGCTGTTGACCTTTGACACATCCGAAAGGGAGTTCAGGGTGGAGAAAAGGAATGAGGCACTTTGTGCTCCAGGAAAACTGGTGGAAAAGGTCTTTAGATAGTTAGATGTTTCAAGGAACTGATTTTATGAGCGCAACCCTTGCATCTTCTGTATCTAGAAAATCACTAATTCCCTTCATGGTGACCTTAGCTCCTGGTGACTAGCAGAAAACATTTTGGTAAGATAAGTGCTTGTTTAGCATGAACTCCTCCTTCACCAAAATCACATATATTGACCTTCCCCCACCGCCTCTTTGGAGCAATTTCTCAGAGCTATCTGAGGCTTTGTATCCCAGGCTGCAGTCCTCATTTTGCCCCCAATAAAACTTAACTTGGAACTTCATTGTGCATCTATTCTAAGTTAACAACTATCACTTTACCTTTCACTGAATTCTTTTTTCTGATGAGACATCAAGAACCTGAGCTTCATTAAGTCCTGAGACCAGGTGTGTGATCTCAGTTAAAAGACCATGCGGTCAATTCCCAGTCTGAGTTTCACTTTTGCCACACCTTGCCTTCTGCATCTCTTTCAGCTGGCTGTTCCTGACTTATAGCCTTTTATAATCGTTGGGAGAATGTGTAACTCCCTTGGTTCAGTTGCAAAGATTTGAAACGGTGGACCAGTGTTACAGCTCGGTTACAGCTCAGAGTTTTATTTGGTAAACAAAGGATGGTACACCCCCAATGCGTGAGGGCAGGCTCACTCCAAAGGAGAGGTCTCAACACATCTTGGCTCCCTCTTTTGATGCTTTGTCTCCTCCCCTTAACCTTTAAAACCACCTGTCCCTCATAAGAGTCTAGATTGAGATTGGTTAATTTTTGGAGGGCCTCCTTTAGCCTTTCCAGAAAGGTGATGCGATTCTGGTTGGGTCCTGACTGCTGAGACCTGGGCACAGCACCACAGCAACATAAGCAATAGACTTCATTCTGTTTCCATGGGTGGACTTCCTTAGGATGAGTTTTTCTGAAGCTTATCCTACCCAGTACTGTTGCAACCTGAGAGCCACGTGTCCCCAGGTCAGGGTGCAGATCCCCAGGCAGGTTGAAGCATGTCCACCTCCTGGAGATTGAATCCCTGGGCAGGTCAAGGCAGGTCAGACTCCCAGTAGTTGGGTCCCTAGGTACATCTAGGCACGTTGACCTCATGGGACCCCCTGAATGGTGGATCCCCTAGAAGGGTGAGGTATGTCAGTCTACCAAGGACTAGATTCCTGGGCAGGCCGACCTCCTGGGATCCCCAGACTGGAGTTGGGTGTCCCCAAGGCCTCTAGCATGACTAGTGCTGGGCAGGATTAAGGGATTGTAATCCTGACTCATTGCCGGTTTGTCCACCCTGGATGGGAATAGATAGCATGATGTAAAGCAATCCAAGCTCGTGCCCTGAGACTGGGAAACTGGTGAAACAGCCACAAGCCTAATTTCTCTTACTGCTCTGAGGGCTGGGTGGAGCGATGTTACCTGCAGAGGGGGCAGGGTAGTGGTTGTAGGAATTGAGGCATACAGTAGCTTAAGGACCAGGGATTGCTAAATTTACAGAAAATGACAAGAGGCAACAGACCTGATGTTCCATAAGGTAGAGTGGCTATTTTGCCAGGAGGTATGTGCACAGCTTTAGGAGAAGATTGGTAAGGGTTTGTGTGCAAATGGCCTGTAGGGGTAACTCCCAAAATGGCAATTTTGTCCCTGGAAGCCCAATTGCCCTCGAAGGGATGCCACTAACAGGTGGACTTCTAGCCCTAGCAGGTCCACTGACATGTAGACTGTTGCCACACATGTCATAGGAAACACGGGAGATGAAGGCCTGAATCTATAGAGGGACTAGATACTATGTAATATTTTCCTCTCAAAGGCCAGCTATTTTCTGGCTATCCTACCAGAAAATTGCAGAGGCGACATTGTAGGCCCAGACAGGGCTCACGAAAAGAGCACACCTTCCGAATATAGAAAGCTGTTGACCTTCCCAATACTTTGCAGAGAGTGGTATAAATGGAAGGAGGCGCTGGAAAACAAGAAGAGAAAGCAGTGGGAAGAAGGTGCCGAGGAATCCCTTTCATAACCTGCTGAGAAAGCGCCTAATGCCTGACATGTGCCCACACAGTTTTCCTTGGCCTGATTCTGGGCACAACGGACAGAAGAACCCTCCCCAGCTTGGGCAATAGCTACTGGAGCACAGCGGACAGTAGACACTGCGAGACATGCTAGGAAGTAGCCCCTGCCAGAATCCCTCAATTACATCCACAGCTGCTCGGCTGCTCCGTTCGAGGAGACAAGAAACGAGAGAACGTAAAGGAGTTAAGATTTTGTTAGCCATATGGTCCTTCCAGCCCTAGAGACAAGGACCGCCTACCTTAACCGGAAGTCTTCTGGAATCTGAGATTGAATCTCCTGAGGTTTCTGCTGTGTTAGTTTTTGCTGTGCCAGTTCCCACTATGTTGGGCTTCCCGTCACTTCTGCTGGGCTGGGCTTCTGCCGCGTTTGGTTGCCACTGGACTGGGTTTCTGGGGCGCTCAGCCTCCACCTTGTGAGAAAGCACAGTCCGGCTTCTGCTGTGCTTGGCTCCCGCCTCGCTGGGGTCGAGCCGAGGTTGCTACAGCCAGGTTACATCCGGGTCATGGCACCAGATGTGTCGCGAGAGTTCTTAATTTCCTTGGTTCAGTCTCAATGCAACAAATATTTGAAATGGGGGCCAGTGTTACAGCTTGGTTATAGCCCAGAGTTTTATTTGGTAAAGAAAGGATAATACACCCCTGAGTCATGCGGGTGGGCGGACCCTGAAGGAGAGGCCTCAGCCCTTCTTGAAATGAAATGTTAGTCGCTCAGTTTTGTCAACACTTTGCAACCCCATGGACTATAGCCCGCCAGGCTCCTCTGTCCACAGAATTCTCCAGACAAGAATACTGGAGTGGGTAGCTATCCCTTCTCCAGGGGGTCTTCCCGACCCAGGGATCGAACTTAGGTCTTCCACGTTGCAGGCTGAGTCTTTGCTGCCTGAGCCACCAGTGACGCACAAGCTCCCTCTTTTTATACTTTCTGCCTCCTTCCCACCACCACCCCCAGCCTGCCCTATGCAAATTAGGGCTAGCACCTATCATCGATCAGGAAGGGGGCATGCTTGTTTCACCTGCGGTCCCCACGCCTGTTCATGGATTTTTCCTTTGTTCCCTTTTTGCAGAATTTTCCCCTTTCTTTGTCTGTCTTTCAGCCACTGCCATTTTGGACTCCTTTTTCTGTTCTAACTAGCTAATATAACAAACCATAAACTGGTTACCTAGTAGGTAAAATATTTCTTTGAGTTCTGTGAGCCTCTTTAGCAAATTAATTGAACCCAAGAAGGGGGTTGTGGGAAGCTCTGATCGATAGCCAGTTGGTCAGAAGCAACCTGGGCTTGTGACTGGCATCTGAAGTAGGGGGAGAGGAGAGGAAACAGTCTTATGAGACTGAACCCTCAATCTGTAGAATCTGAAACTATCTCCAGGTATTTAGTATCAACATTCAATTGAATCATACATAGGACACCCAGCTTGTATCCAGAAAATTGCTAGTTGTTGATCTGGGGATTCCCCCACTACACCAGCAGACACAATGGAATTGGGTCCAAGGAACCCAAAAGACCATTCCTAGCATCCTAATGGGGATGCATTGGGCAAAAACCCCTCAAACAGGAAAAGTTAGTGTGACTGGAACAGAGTCTCAAGTAGGAAAGTGAAGAGCATGAAACTGGAAGATTCTGGAAGCTATTCTGGGGGCCCTAACTTATTATTCAAAAGATATATAGTTATTACCTAAGTTTATTAGTGAAAACCCAAAAGACCAGATTCCTGTACATAGTAATTGAAATTTTTCAATGTAGAAATCTAGAGATGTAGACGTTGATGATGAGTGTGAAATGCTTTGGGAAAGTTAAAGTCCTAAATCTGTTTAAGCTATTTCTCTTAGTATTTTGGAAGGAGGGGGATGTTTGTTTTGTTTAGTTTTGCTTTGCTCTTGACTTTCTTTCATTGGAGAAAACAGGCAGATTGATGTACTGGTGGTGAGAATGCACATTATTCCAAAGAAGCTCCTTGAAAGTGCTGTGGAGTTCTGATGCCAAGGCCCTAAAACCTCCATTGATTCATCCAACAAACTTACTAAATGTGCAGCAGTTACCAACACTTATGGGCTTGGGTTCCCTGCTAAGCAGGTAAAACCCTGGGTTTTTTTGTTCCATCATAGCCTTTGCCCCAAGCAGCATGTCCATTTCCACAATTTCCCAGCCTCCTTTTCAGTAGGAAAAAATTATATGACTTAAATCTGAACACAAGATGTAAATGGGAGATTTCTGGGAA
Source organism: Giraffa tippelskirchi (assembly GCF_054371585.1). Classification (NCBI taxonomy): domain Eukaryota; kingdom Metazoa; phylum Chordata; class Mammalia; order Artiodactyla; family Giraffidae; genus Giraffa; species Giraffa tippelskirchi. The sequence continues at coordinate 31,149,616 of NC_137286.1, read as the reverse complement.
AAGCAGGATTATCTAATATGAAAGTGCCTTGCAAACCTCCAAAACTATGGGGGATGCAACTGATAAATGTCCCACCTGCTGACTCTGAAATCCACCTGGATGTTTCCTAGGAGTTTATGCTCTCCCTGGCTGCTTCGAACCAATGACTGATTGTGACCAGGACACTGAAGAAGACCCATTGCTGGGAGACGGATTCCTCTGATGGGTGACTCTGGCTGGGGGCTCCCTAACAGTCTCGCCAAGCTGGATCTCAATCTAAGATGCATCCAACCAGTTTTCCTTCTCTCTCTCTCTTTCACTCGAGTCTGTCTTGTGGTCTGACAACTCCCCTGGCTCCTCCTGGCTCCTTCTCACTTCCTCTTACAGGTGTTTCATCTTGAATATTGTTTTTGCATCTGCTTCTCAGAGGACCTAGACTAACATAGAAAATACATAATATGTATAATGTTATAAGAAAATCTCCAAGATATATTGTTAGGTTAAAAGAAAACTAAGGTTCACACCAGTGTGTAAAACATGCTACCTGTTGTGTTAAAATGAAGTGAAAATAAGAATGGATGTATGCTTGTTTTTACATGCAAATATAGTATCATTTATGGGGGTGAGTTATAGCAGGACCTGAGGATAGGTGGAAGATGGAAAGGAGAAGGAGACATTTTAAAATTCTTTATGTTTTTATACATTTTTGGTTTTTAACTGAGTAAAGATATTACACATACAATTTAAAAAAAAGAGATTCAATTTCTTAAGAAATGAATACAGATTTTCTGGGTTCTGGTTGCTCTGGAACGTGTGACACAGATTCTTAATAAGGCAATTTAAGAGTTGGAAAAGCTTTTTCGTAAGTTATAAGAAGACATCAATTACTCAACTCAGTTGCATGCTAGAGCCCCAAAGCAGCAACACTTCTTATGAAGCTGAGAAAACTATTTAACACCCTTCTAACAAGATTCTGCCACCACTCAGTACACAGAGCCACATCCACAGAGCCTTTATTCACAATCTGAAGCTCACATCTTCTGAATTGATTCCTGCCTAAGTTTAAATATATGGCTATACAACCACCAATTCTAATCTACAAATTCTAAAGATGGCATGTTTAGATAGTCCCATGATGCCTTGGATTAATTTCCACTCAAAGAGTTGATTGTTCAATGAGAAGCAATGCCATTTCCCCTGTGGGGCATATTGATATATAGGGAACTATTGATCTACAGGGAGCTATCAGGTGGGCTTTCTCATTTACCTCGCACCAATTTGCAAGACTGTGATGCTTGTAAGAATGGATGTTGCATACTAAAAGCAATGCTTTATTAGTAGGCTTGGTAAAAGTTTTATTGAGGTTTGATAAATGAAACATATTTCAGCGATAGACAGTTTGGCAGGGGGGAAGTGTTATTATCTTGTGTGCCATTTTGCATTAGGATTGACAAGAAAATTTATTTGATCATGATGGGGGGAATAACATTTTGTCAAGCTTAAATCTTTCAAAATTTCAAAAATTTCAGAAATTCATCTAATATATTTGGGAGAAGAGATTATGGATAGTTTTAAGAGTAATAATGCAGGAAATTTAGACTATACAATTATTCTTTTATCCAAGTCCCCCAAATTATCTGTCATGTCTTCAAATACAAATCCTGTGTATTACAGAGTAGCTGTGTTCTATAAAGAAAATTCTATTATCTGGAACTCATTTCTCTATTAACTTTGTTGAGAATTTAAGAGATTTTCTTGGGAATGGTATTGGGAAGAGGGCTACTCTTTATTGATCTACTACATTCTCGACTCTCTATTAGGTACTTGACATGGATTAGCTCCAAATTTCATAACTACTGTATGAGCTAGGTATTATTTTCCCTTTTTTTTACAGGTGAAGTTCTGAAATCAAGTAATCTAGATAGGGAAGAACAAGAATTCAACCTCAGGGAAATTTGGCTGCAAAGCCCAAGCTCTCTCCTCTTTGGGAATTGCCTTATAGCCTCCACAAGGGGTATGCACCCCTTGCAGAATCTGCCACAAAGCGCAAGACTGGCAATTGTTAGTTTCCTCAGTATTTGTGCTTTATTCTGTAGGCACAGAATTGACACATATGATCTGAAGAGGTATTTTTTTCCATCCTGCTTGGATCTGTGGTGAACCTAGGCAAGTCAAGCAAGTTCTCTTTCGGTTTTCTTCAGGTCACATTTTTCAGCGAGATTCCCAGGTGGCGCTAGTGATAAAGGACGAGCCTCCCAATGCAGGAGGCGAGGGTTTAATCTCTGGGTCGGGAAGATCCCCTGGAGGAGAACATGGCAACCCACTCTAGTATTCATGCCTGGAGAATCCGAAGGACAGAAGCGCCTGGCGAGCCAAGATTTGGACAGGACTGATGTGACTTACCATACACACACACTGGCGATTTTCACTCTTTGAGGGAAGGTCCCACGTTGTAGGGAAGACAGCTCCCCTGGTGGCCCTTTTCTGGCTCCAATAGCCAGAGTCAGAAGTCACCCTGCAGGGAGAGGTTCTCCACCAACACCCAGAAAACAAACCTGCCCTGGGCAAGGCTGGTCCAAGGCAGGCATCACCACAGTCCAACTCTGGTTAGCATTCATCGGGGCTTCCAAAGAAAACTGAGTTTTCGTGTTTTTCATAAGCACTCCAGAGAATTAAAAATGTCAGAATAAAATATCCTGAAACTCTTTGGTTGGGTACCATTACGTTATTTTATTTAAATTTTTATTTTACTGCAGAACACATTGCTAACTCACAGTAAAAAACATATAACAGAAGATGTTTTCAAAATGAAAAATAAAACCATTATTAACTATTTTTATATAAACTTCTATCTTAAAATTTTCAATCAATCAGACATAAAGATAAATGCTACATACAATATTCATTGTTTGACATCTTTTCATTAAAACTTTATTTGAGGTTTTGTAGCAGTACATAAAGAGATCTGCCCTATTAGAACGACATTTCTAAAAAGTAAAATGGGTGCTTTCAGAATTGAGGAGGGGTCTTCCTTGGTGGTCCAGTAGCTAAGACTCAATGCTTCCAATGCAGGAGGGCACAGATTCAATCCCTGGTTGGGGAAACAAAGATCGCACATGCCACATAGCCAAAAAAAGAAAAGAAAATTTCTTGAGCCGAATAAAAAATGAAAATACAACATATCAACTTTAAAAAAAAAAGAGAAGGCCCGAGAAACAGGCCTGAAGGACTCACCTTGTTGCTCCAAATTCAACTTCTTGAAGTATAGAGTGAGATTGAGAACCTTTTAAATCACATGTCTTCTTCTTTTTCTATTAACTCTTTTGCTGTGTTTTAATGTGAGACTGCATTGTCTAGTCCCAAAAGAAAACATTGGCTCGTTTGACTTAATCTCTATCCTGAAACCTGCTCCCTTACTGGAAAGTTGCGGAGTTGTTACTTCAGAACTCCACAAAAAGGCTATGGCTCCTTGTTGGTGAGGCTCTGTCCTCCAAATAATTATTTTAAATCAGTGCTACCAAGACCATATTGATTTAAAGTCAAAAACCACTTGTATATGTTAAAGGCCAAGTTCCTAGAGAATAGCTGGGGGAAGAAGGCAAATCATCTTCCTTTGCTGAGTCTAATATTTAGCCCTACAATGACAACAAGACTGCATGAAAGCGTCACCTTCATAAAACCCCTCTAACAAATATCACAATTGTACCTCCTTCCAGCCTTCTTCTGAACTAGGGAGATGAGGAATTCCATGCTCCCACCAGCTCAACAGCATTTCTCATCTTCCCAGGTGGCTCAGTGGGTAAAGAATCTGCCTCCCATGTAGGAGATGCAGGAGACCCAGGTTCGATCTCTGGGTCAGGGAGATCCCCTGGAGGAGGGCACAGCAACCCACTCCAGTATTCTTGCCTGGAGAATCCCATGGACAGAGGAGCCTGGCAGGCTACAGTCCATGGGGTCGCAAAGAGTTGGACACAACGGAATTGACTTAGCATGCATGCACATCACGTACTTTGGCATCGACAATTTATGGAAAGTGGAGTAAATAGAGAGAAGCATCCTTGCTTATTAAAGGTGGAATCATGTTTGCAACAAGAGAACCCCACCACAGTGAGAAGCCTGTGCACCGCAAAGAGTAGCCCCCACATGCAGTAACAAAGATCCAGCACAGTCAAAAATAGATTAATCAATTTTTTTTAAATGTAAATGTAAACTCTTGAGGCCAACCCTAGAATTTTGGAATCAGACATTCAGGGCATAGGAGTTGGGTTCCAACAACATACTTTAAGGAGACTTCCTGATCATTCTAGTGCGGTTTAGTTTGAGAACTGCATAATACAGAGAACTGCAGCCACTCAGCCTTCAGCCTTCACCTGCCAGTGTCTGTGGACACGTTTCCACTCGGAAGGCGGTAGAGGAGAACTCCCTGCCCCACAAAAGCAGCCACAGTGATCAGAGCTCCCTTGGAAAACCTCCTCCTACCCAGGAGTCAGGGTAAACAGCCAAAGCAAATTCCTGGAGCAAATTTTACTTTCACCCCAGCTCTTTTAAGTGTGGCTGTGACTTCAACTCTGACATACCTATTTCAGAAAGGAGTGTTCAAGGCATGTGTATTTACACATCCACATCCACAACTGTGTCCATCAGTAAAACCACCTGCGGAGTGTAGCTGTCCAAGGGAAGGGAAAGATTTGCCTCCATTAGGTTTGCTGACTGTGTTGCAACTATATTTTTGGACTTCCCTTATCACAGCATGACGTCCATTTGCACACCACATTTTTCCAGTGACTGAAAAGGGATTGCCGCAGCTTGGCAGCCGGCACTGCAGCACAATCATTTATTTCTCACAGCACTCCTCTCTGGACCTTGCCATTGAGCACAGAGCCTTTGAAGTCCATGGTGCATATAATTCAGTTGACAGTGGATTGGATTGGAGTCCATCTAAATAAAGCCCAAGCCTGAGCAGGCATCAAAATATCTCCTCCATAATTGGCAAGCTCTATTATTCTACTGAGCTATTAAAAAAAAAAAAAAAAGACATTTTCTTGGCTACATATTTTATCGACTTTTGCTACAATGAAATTCTCTTTACTTTCAAGGTGTCTTTTTTTTTTTTTTAATGTCTCAAAATTTCTGCTGTTCTAATAAGCTCTCAAGTTTGCCTCAGTTTCTATTTACCCATTTGCCCACTAAGAAAACAAGTGAATATTTTAAAGAATTTCTCAGGCTTTTTGATCTATGAGGATCACTTTGGTTTCCCTTGAGCTTCTCCATCTAATTTGTGTAAATCCTTTTTAAATTGGGGTTCATTTACTTAATGTTCGATGTCTGCAATGACTTCCTAAAGCTAATTTCAAAAGATGGGTGGTTCCAGGAGAGAACTTCCTCTCTGAATGGATCTTTAAAAAAAGAGAGAAAGGAAGGGAGGGGAATTTGGAAACAGAGACCAAGGATGCTAATTTATTGTAGTCATAATGTGGAAAACACTGAAATAGTTACAACAATAACCCTTAGCTTTCTATGTCTTCCCCTCCTGGATCCTAAGTTAGGATTTCAATCATTCTGCCTGTGTTGGTATGTTTAACTCTACGTTGCAATATAAGTAAAACTAGTCTAAGAAACACCTGGGGTGATTTAAAGAATAAAGCAGGACAAAGAAGATGCTAACAGTTGGCACTAGGGCATAAAAACACAGAGAATATAAAATGTAATAGCAATTGCAAAATGTAATACAATTGCATGAAAATGCAATTAAATCAGGTTGGATAAATAGCTTCCAGGATATAATAACAAGAAGAGAGAGTTCATTTCAATGAAGTGAAAATGGCAAAAAAAGGAATAAATAATTTAAAGCTGGAAATGAAAAAAGTTCGTGTGGAGTTTAGAAGACAACTGAGCTCATCTGACCTTGTGCAAGTCGGTTAACCTCCTGGGGCTTCACTTTCCTTATTAGGAGAATGAGGGGACAGCGGGGAGGGTTAGACTGTGTGATCTCAAAGGTCTATTCAAGTTCTAAATTCCCCTCCTGGGCATGGGAAGGAATGGAAATGTAGGGCATCAACACAACAACATTAGTAGCTCTGGGAAAAAAAAAAAATGCACTCACACAAACTGTGAATTTGGGTTTCATATGAAGCATTGATTTTATCTGCTGGGAACCTTTGTTATTCTCTATAAAAATAAAAGATAAGAACAAATGCCTACAATGGTTGGGTTTCCCTGTTTTCATCTTTTCCTGGCTACAATGTTCCCTTATCTGGGGTTACAAAAAAGGCAGTCTGCATACAGATAAAACAGTTCTGTGGATAATGCTATGCTGTGGTTTCAGGCTCAATCACTCTCTTCTCTTTCTGCCCATCTGCTGCTTTTCATTCACCTGATCCTCCAGGGTAGTGAAGTTAGCTGGGTGCTAATCAGTGAATAGGGAAAGGTGAAACAAATGTTAGTGTAACCTGGGTGGATCATGGATCATGGGTCATGGGTCAATCAAGCAAGGACCCTAGTGAGAACTGCTAAGAGACTTAACTCATTTAACCATGAAGACATGATGAAGGCAAGCAATGCCCTCATACAACATATAGACACCAGTCAGTCACACAGACCAAAGGGGAATGTTGTGTTTATAATGCTTATTCATAAATCCAAGGGATCTGGAGAAAAAAAAAATACGTATTTTTAAGCTCGATGTCTTTTTTCGTCTACATTGTACTTTAAGAAAACAAAAAATTAGTCAATCCTGTGTTCATTGTCAGTTGAGAATATATTTACTCCCTTTCTCTATTCCCAACTAGCTAATTGACAAACATGGAATTTAACCCCAATCTTTCTAAATGAAAGGCTATGGACTATGTCCAATGATTTAACGCTCAAATTCCTGATTGGAAATTCATCTATTTGCCAGTTATATGATGAGTCTGTTGGTCACTGTTGAATGGTGTTAGTAATTTCTCCTTCTTAGTATCAGAGAGTGTACTGCTGATATAAATCACTGAAATACTATAGTGAAGAAATAAGATGATGGACCCTGAGGTCAGACTCCCTGGGTTTGAATCTGGGTCCGCTGTTTCCCAGATATGAGACGGATGCAAAGTAACTGGGTATTAGTGTCCTCACATGAAAAGATAGTAATGTTAACAGTAGCACCTTTCTCATAAGTGTATTATGGTGATTAAAAGAGCTACTACAGGTCAGATGTTTAGAAGAGTGCGTGGAACACAGTGGGTACTCCATGTGGGTGATTGTGACGAAGAGGAGGCTTTTGGAGGAGCCAACAATGAAACAAGTCCCATAGTTTAATTTCAAGACTTAGTCCTGAATTATGTGCGAAAGTCACACTGCAGAATATCTACCTAGTATGTCTTTCTCCTAGAAAAATATTTCCCAGCCTTAGTTGTGTTACAGATTATTTGGAAAAGAATTTGAAAAGGAATGCTGTGAGCATGTATAATGGGCTCTAGATGATGTCTTGCTTCTGCACAGGAGCAAGACTGAGAAAACTAGAGTACACTCCCAATAGAGAAAGCTCAAGCTTGCCTGGTTCCTCTAGGACCCAGTAACATGCCCAGGTTACCCATGGTAATAGGAGTTAATCTTACAGGAATATGGGGAAGACATGTACCCAGGAAACTGTCTAGCTTTAGAAAACCAGAACTTTTGAAGCTCTGGTTTTCTGAACTGAATCATCATTCAGAATAGAACAACCATCTCAACCTCTTCTTTTCTCACGACTCAGCATCTCTAGCACTGATTTCTATCTTTCTACACTTTTCTCTGGCTTCCCAGGTGACTCAGTGGTAAAGAATCTGCCTGCCAATGCAGATGCAAGAGAAGTGGGTTTGATCCCTGGCTTGGGAAGATCCCCTGGAGTAGGAAGTGGCAACCCACTCCAGTATTGTTGCCTGGAGAATCCCGAGGACAGATGAGCCTGGTGGGCTACAGCCTGTAGGGTCAAAAAGAGTCAGACACAACTGAGCACACGCACACACTTTTCCTCTACCACTTGAAACTTCCCCCTGGCCCCAAATTGATTAATTCAGTTAGACCTAGTTTTATGTATGTGCTTTATTTTTGTAGGAGAAGGTGCATCTATTGGACAGAGTTCCGAATCCAAAGCTTCCATAAGGTTCCCATCTAACCTATTCATAGTCTTAAACTCAGAGCCTCATCACTGGTCTAATCAGTTGTGCACACTGTAAGCATCTTGCAGGATAAAGCACAACAAATTATACCCAGTGATTGGCTCCTTAGTTATACTGTTCGGAATGCAGAGGCTGGAAGCCAGAGGCTGTGTGCGCGACAGACATTCATAATTTCTAGAGTGAGACACACAAGATTTTTGTGAGGTTGGATTCAGATTATGCCTTACTGATCATAATAGGCTAGAAGGCAAATATCACTGTTACAGAAGTTATCTTTAATTGCCACTCTTTTTTGATTTTTAGAAGTTACAACTAACTGAAAGATCTGTCTTGGCTCTAAAACTAACAATGAAAAAAATTCTAATCACAGCAGCAGGAAAGCTTTGATGCCAATGAGTTATAAAGGATTTTATAAAAATATATAAACCAAATTGAGGCTTCTCTGGTGACTCAGACAGTAAAGAATCTGCCTACAATGCAGAAGACCGGGTTTGATCCCTGGGTTGGAGAGATCCCCCGGAGAAGGGAATGGCACTCCACTCCACTCCAGTATTCTTGCCTGGAGAATTCCATGGACAGAGGAGCCAGGTGGGCTATGGTCGATAGGGGTCGCAAAGAGTAGGACACGGCTGAGTGGCTGAGCACTCACACACACATAAACCAAAATCAGCTAAATCAAACTAAATCAAAATCAGTTCAATTATTCCTGGGTTCAAATAAATGTTACTATGAATGAGTTTCTTTCCAAAAGAAAAACATCTGACTCTTAAGCGTGTTGTAACTTTAAATATAGAAAAAGCCAGATAATAACAATAACGGGCAGGCTCTGCTCAACTCCATATTGCTAACACAACTTTACCCTTCAGGGCTTTTAGTTGTGTTTATCTCAGGACCAAGTGTCACAGGGACTCACAATAAGCATAATACATAATATTTGCCTCACTTGGAAAAGCAGAAACTTACACACACGAAGATCTCAAATATTACTGCACAGACTACAAGCAAGCACCCACACAAAGGATAGGGTATATGAATAGTCTATGACAGTGGTTCTCAGTCTGGACTCTACGTTAGAATCACCTGAGGATTTTTTAAACATGATGATGGCAGGAATATCTGATTTAATTGATGTGAGTTAGTTCCAGGCATTGGTATTTAGATTAAATGGAAATTTTGACAAAAAGGATGCTAATATGCAACCCACGCTCCCTGAAGCAGAGAGGAGTCATGTGAGCCAGAAGAGCCTGAGAAGACTTTCAGAAAAGGTAGGCTTTAGACATGACCCGAAAAGGATTCAGTGGACATAAAAGAGGACAAAAATTATTCTATGACAAGGAAAGTTTGAGCAAAATTGAGAGGTTGGGAAGATCCCCTGGAGAAGGGAATGGCAATCCACTCCAGTATTTTTGCCTAGAGAATTCCATGGACAGAGGAGCCTGGCAGGCTACAATAGGATTGCAGGACTGAGTGACTAACAGTTTCACTTTCACTGAGAGAGATCACATTCCAGTAGGTTTTTTTTACATTATATTGTTATAATTGTTCTATTTTATTGTTAGCTAGTGTTTTTAACCTCTTACTGTGCCTAATTTGTACATTAAACTTTATGATAGGTATGTGTGTATGGGAAAAAACACAATATATGCAGGGCTGGGTACTTTCTGTGGTTTCAGACCTCTGTTGGGGTCTTATCCCCTAAGAATAAGGGGGTACTGTTGTATAAATCAGAGAAGGCAATGGCACCCCACTCCAGTACTCTTGCCTGGAAAATCCCATGGATGGAGGAGCCTGGTAGCCTGCAGTCCATGGGGTCGCTAAGAGTCGGACATGACTGAGCGACTTCACTTTCACTTTTCACTTTGATGCATTGGAAAAGGAAATGGCAACCCACTCCAGTGTTCTTGCCTGGAGAATCCCAGAGACGGTGGAGCCTGCTGGGCTGCCATCTATGGGGTCACACAGAGTCGGACACGACTGAGGTGACTTAGCAGTTAGCAGTTGTATAAATAACAATCTGAGGATTTGGAATTTAATAAACATGTCATTGGGAAAGAAAGGAGAGCTAGCAGAGGTCCTTGAAGGAGAAACTAACAGGATTCTGGATCTGATTGGATGTAGTGGCTAAAGGACTGGGACATCATCAACTAACCATTGCTTTGAAGGTTATGATTTTTTTTTTTTTTTATTCTTAGGGATTCCCTGATTTCACTCAAAGTTTTTTTCAAAAAAAGTAACCTAATATTTTTCTGTATACTTAGACTATCAAGTTAATGCAATACCACCCTTGATTGGTAGGTTCTACTCTCTAAAGTAGGCTATATCCAGTCTATGAAGCCTTTAATATTGAGGAGTCAGGAAATGAAAAATAATTTATAGTTACTTCCTATCATTCATCTCAAATGAGTAATATCTGTACCATACATCATGTACAAGGGCATATTCTTTCTTGAAGCTTTCTGTGTCATTTAAAACTGAACCCGTTTGGATGGCTTTTGGTCTTGGTGCAATATCAGAATACAGCAATCTTATCGTTATGAAAGCCTTGAAATTGTATGATATAGGGGAAGTAGCAATGGATTTAAATCAAGTTCTTCCATCAAATAACTGTCTGGACTCTGAGCAACTCAGTTAACCTTTTGAGACTTCAATTTCCTCATCTGTGAAATCAGGAAAGTGACCTGGATGATGTCTAATGTTCTTTCTAGCTCTAAAATTCTATGATCCACTTGTTCTCCTAAATTCTCTTTCACTGAATGGTTAATGGTTTTGAAGATAAATGTTATTTGGCTTAAACGTACTTCTCAAGATTTTTTTATCTCTTAGGGTTTCTGTTCCCTTTATACTTAACATATGTAACAGCAAATATTGTGTGAGTTTACTCAATGTACCCTATGAACTGGGTACAATGAAAGTCAGTTTCAAACCGTACCAAGTAAATAGTCAATTGGTTGTCACTGCCATTGTTCCAACCTCATCAATATCTCCTTTTCTGGTATTGTCGGGAGCTAAGAGCAGATCTCCCAGAAAATGCCATCTCCTCGTATTTTCCAGTAAGGATTTCTCTGTGTGTCCTCTCCCTGCCAAGTAGTTACAGGGTCCCATGAAAACAGAAGAATTGCCCCCCATTCAAATAGAAGAATTTCTTCATATTGGTTACCTGGATTGCCATAATGAAAAGGTTAAAAAGCAGACACTGGAGTTGGCAGGAAGGAGTGCAGAGATTATTCAGAAATATTTACAATACCACAACTATACTACAGACAAATGGTAGCATTCCTACTGTATGACTGCCAAGGTGACTTCAGGCCACTGAAGGTGTAATAGTATGATATTGTGATTTATAATAAATATATTTGGTCTTTGTCCCCGTTTCTGGCACAGAGTTCCTAAAACCCTTGGAATTTCCTAAGTGATAAGAGTGATGAAAAGTGCTTTGTGTTATTGTTTATGAGGCTTTTGGACTGGACCTATGGATGGGGACTGGTTGCCAAGAGAACCAACCATGTGATTAGAGGGTTAGAACTTTCAGTCCCACATCCTCACCCCTACTTCTGACCTTTGGGGAGAGTAAGGGAGAAGAGCTGGAAACTGAGTTCAACCACTAATGGCTAAAGATTTAAACAACCTTGCCTACCTAGTTTATTTTATGGAGGCTAATGAAACCTCCATAAAAACCCCAAAGGGCAAAGTTTGGAGATAATTCAGGTTGCTGGAGATTTGAGGAGAGTGGTACTCTGGAGATGGAATGCATGCTCTGAGCCCTTTCTGCATACTTCACCATAGGCGTCTCTTTATCTGGCCACTAATTTATATCCTTTAGTATCTTTTGTAATAAACAGATAATCTAGTAAAATGTTCCTGAGTTCGTGAGCCACTCTAGCAAATTTATTGAGCCCAAAAGGGACAGAGTAGTTCATGTGAACCGCCATTCTGTAGTCAATGGGTCAGAAGAGACCTGATAACCTGGGCTTGTGACTCTGAAGTAGAGGGCGGTCTAGTGGGATTGAGCCCTTAACCTGCAGAATCTGATAGCGTCCCCTGGTATTTAGTGTCAGAAGTGAGTTGAATTGTTGGACACCCAACTAGTGTCTAAAGAACTCTTGGATGTGTGGGGAAATTCCCTTCTTCCCCTCACCCCAACATGCTGGAATTAGTGGTCAGATCATTGGTTGCTGTCGTTGTGTTAGTTGCTCAGTCGTGTCCGACTCTTTGCGACACCATGGACTATAGCCCATCCAGCTCCTCTGTCCACGGAATTCTCCAGGCAAGAATACTGGAGTGGGTTGCCATTTCCTTCTCCAGGGGATCTTCCTGACTCTGGGATCGAACCCAGGTCTTGTGTATTGCAGGCAGATTCTTTACCGTCTGAGCCACCAGGGAAGCCCAATGACAGGTTAGATCAAGCCCAATTAACAAGCAACCCCATAGTCAACAACAAAGTTTTATATCTTGCTCAAGATACATAGATTCTCAATATCATTATTGTTTGACCCCCCAGGCTAACAGAGTAGCTCCCATCCCAACATTACTGAGTACAGTGCCAGAGAACAGAACCAGACCTGGAGGATTTGCAGCAGCAAAGTAAATACTCAGCTCCAAAGTGATTCACATCATTTCTCCTTATGGTGCATCATCCAGAACTAGTCACAGGGCCCCTACATCCACAAGGGGGGCAGGAAGTGCAATCTACTCTGTGTTCAGGAAGCCAAGAGCTTGAAATAATCAGAGAGCAGCAGAATCACTTCTGTTTATCATTATGCTATCACATTGCTGGATATGAAACCATCTTTAATTGCAGCCTTGGCTCAGTGGTAAAGAATCTGTTTACCGACACAAGAGAAGCAGGTTTGATCCCTGGGTCAGGAAGATCCCCTGGAGCAGGAAATGGCAACCCACTCTAGTATTCTTGCCTGGAGAATCCCATGGACAGAGGAGCCTGGCAGGCTACACTCCATGGGGTCTCAAAGAGTCGGACACGACTGAGGGCACACACACACACACACGCGCGCGCACGCACACACACACACACACACAGTTCAGGTAACTTGAGTATAAGAGATTGAAGCCAGGCAGTGAAGGGCTGGCTTCAACCAATATCACCTACAGAAGGTGCCAATTCTTGATCCACACTGCAAATGTATGATCCACTTAGCACTTCTGCATATAATGAACAACTCTCTTGAATCACTTCACTTTTAGAATAAATCCATCTTAAGACTCTTTGGAAAAAGAGGCACTACCTTGGTAGGCATTGTTATTTCAATATTTCACACATCCTATGACCCAGAGTTTGTATTTTGTAGGATGGAAAAGAGAATGTAAAACCTCACATCCTGAGCTAGTCTCAAATATAAGAAAATATAGAAAATCATTTACTTTCTGGATTTAACACATAATTAAGGAGTACTCAGATATCTGTTTTTTTAATTTAGTTTTGAAGTAGTGAAGTTTGAAGGGTAAGTGTGAAAGTGATTCCCTCAATATGATTAACATGAAAAGTTATACTATTTCAAAGAGTTTAGAGCCACAATGTAATTTCAATTTATTTGGACTAATTTTCTTCATAGCTTGTCTATAGATTAATTGCTCCTTCTCTTTTCATTTTGTTTGGTCTTAGAAGTATGAATCTAGTTAAAGTATCAATTTCTTTTCTCCATAAGGAAATGACCCTGGCTAGAAGTGAACCACATTTAGGGCTGGCTCCAGGGCTGTCTCTTTGGAGCTCCCCATATTTTATCTGGCCTGTTACTCCTCCTGTCCTCTTTTCCCTAGAGTTCTGGTGGAGCTCTTGGGATTTCAGCTGGCTCCAGACAGAAGTGGTTTCTGACAATGAGAACTGAGTTCCAGACACTTTTTAGTCACTTTCAGTTGAACATGTGAAGACAAAAACCAATGTTCAAACATTTGAATAGCTCACAAGCCTATACAGATTTCTAGATTTAAAGATACCTGTCCATCATGATACCTAAGGGACTGAGATCCTTAGTCCCTTCTAGAAACTGTCTCCATTTTCTTCTTTCCTTGCCCTCCTCCCCTCCCATATTCACTTTATTCTTTCTCTTTGTAAAAACATTTTATTATAATTGATATATGCACATAATATATGCAATTTAAATATGTAATTAAGCAAAATAATAACTCTTCATGAGCCCAACACCATAATTAAAACTAAAATATTATAAATCTCACTATTACTACCTGTGGGCTCTTGACCCAACAATCCCATTTTCTCCTGTGCACCTCTGTCATGTATTTTGTGTTTATTGTTCTATGGCTTTTATTTATAGTGTTACAACATACATAAATATCCCTAAGTCAATAGCTTTCCAACTCAGGTTATGGACATGAAATCAAATTAATGTATCATGACCAGAATTTGGTTTTAATGAAAGAGAATATAATGGGGTAGAAAACACCAGAGTATATGAACATGGCAAGGGCAAGTAATGTTGCAAGAAAATTTGTTTCACTGTGTGTGTGTGTGTGTGTGTGTGTGTGTGTGTGTGTGTGTGTGTGTGAAATCATTTCTTACAGTGGTTCATGGATCACAGTGTAAGATGTATTTCTTCCTTTGGCTTATTGTCAAAAAGTTTTAAAAACCCTGCTCTAAACAATCTATTATCACTTTTGTTGTTCTGAACTTTTAAAAAAAGTTGTAAAGCACTGAGTTATTCTTTATGGTCTAGGGTTCATCTATGTTGATTTACTTTCACTGCTGTATAATATTCTATTGCAGGATCATAATGCAATTTATTTATACATTCTCCTGTCAGTTGTCATGTGCATGCTGCTGCTGCTGCTAAGTCGCTTTAGTCGTGTCCGACTCTGTGCGACTCCATAGCCGGCAGCCCACCAGGCTCCCACGTCCCTGGGGTTCTCCAGGCAAGAACACTGGAGTGGGTTGCTATTTCCTTCTCCAATGCATGAAAGTGAAGTCACTCAGTCGTGTCCAACTCTTAGCGACCCCATGGACTGCAGCCTACCAGGCTCCTCTGTCCATGGGATTTTCCAGGCAAGAGTACTGGAGTGGGTTGCCATTGCCTTCTCTGGTCATTTGCATAGTTTCTAATATTTTGACAAAAAGTGCTGCTGTGAATATTCTTCTGACCTCCTGTTGCATTTATGTAAGAATTTCTATGGAGAATACATCTAGAGGTTGAATTGTTAGATCTTCGGTGTGTGCCTGTTGTTACAGATGATAATGTCAAAATATTTTCTAAAGTGATTTCTTCCTTTGTATACCTTCTACTCTCCTACTCCCATAGGCAGCCAGAAATACCATCATGTTCTAGAATTCACAGGCCTGCACTTGTACTTTGAAGCTGCACTGATTCTAAAAGTTCTTTTCTAATGCCTTATCTACTTCACATGAAAGGTATTTTCACATCTGGGCTATGAAACACTCTCTTTGAGGTCAGCTCTTTTATATTTTGATGGAGGTTTCAGCAGCTCTGAGCCCCTGAGAAGTCTTTCCTTTATCCATGATCTGTTTGATTCTCAGGAATGGTGTCATATAACTAGCTGCCATTAAGTCAAGCCTTGGCCCTATATCGAATTTGATTTCCCTAGTATTTGTCAAGAACTGTGAAGGGTCTGAGATTTTACATGACTTTAACTTGACTTGTAGGCTAAGATACTCTGAAATAGTTTCATGGATGCTGATGGAAGACATGAGAATCCTGGGTTAGAAACAAACATCTTTATTACTCACAGAAATAGCAGTAGCCAGCACTTCCTTGGGGCTTGGTCCCCAAGCCCCAATTCCCAAAGGGCATGAAAAGGGCCAGGTAACACCAGCGCAAGCGATGAATTGCAGTACAGAAGAGGCCTCAGAAATTAGGAAACATATACTGGTTGTGGATTAAGCATGTTTGTTCATTGTTCCAGAGTGATACACTCTCTTCCAAGGCTGAAAGTAATCCTGCCCTTTGCGCAAAAAAGGGACACACCATTTCTATTTCCCAAGGATGCTCATTGAGCAAATATCCTTGAAAAGACAGTACAAAACAAGGCACTCAGTTCCTCTGCTCATAAGACATGCAGATGTGTGAGAGAGATCCATGGAGAATTGTATCTCAACAGTTCTCTGTAGGAGCATTCAGGTCTAAATGTCCTTGGAGAAGGATGACATCAACTTATCTGCATCAAATTACCGTCACCCAGTTTTAAAAAGGACATTTGCTTTTCTTTGTTTCTTTATCCCTAAATCATATCTGTATTAGGATAACCTACATTATGCTGTGATAACAAATACCCCCCCCCCCAAAAATCTCAGAGGTTTGATAAAACACACTTTACTTTTCACATTAGTCTCTTCAAGGCTCTGTTCCAGGCCATCACCCAAACTGATAGAACTCTAGTCTTCATAATAATGTTCTGTGCTCAGTTGCTGAGTCATGTCTGACTCTTTGGACTGTACCCTGAGATGGCACATGGTATTTTTCCAGGCAAGAATACTGGAGTGAGTTACCTTTTCCTTCTCCAAGGGATCTTCCCAACCCAGGGTTCGAACCGGCATCTCCTGCTTGGCAGGTAGATTCTCTACCACTGAGCCCCTGGGTAAGCCCAAACTCTACCTTCTTGTAAATGTAACATATGCAGCATCACCTCATCAATTGCCCTGACATCATTGAGAGAAAAACTCAAGCATGGGCTTTTCACTGCTTTATCCTGGAAGTGACACTTTTCATTAGCAAGGACTGGGTACACAGTCCTATCTAACAGCAAGGGTGCGGGGATGGTAGGGAAGCTGGTGGAAGACTGGGTGAGCATTCCTCTCTCAGCTGCACTTTATTTGGGTCTGCAAGCATTTTTCCTATTTTCTGTTTTGCAGGCACTTCTAATCCGTTTCTTAGGTTATATTACCAGATCTACTCTCCAGTTTCTACAGAAATCTTTCGGATGATATATCTACTCAGTCCTCCAGAACATAAAATCAGAATCCTGTCCTGGGGACTTCCCCGGCAGTCCAGCGGTTAAGACTCTGCACTCCCACTGCAGGGGGCACAGGTGTGATCCCTGCTTGGGGAACCAAGATCCTGCATGTTGTACAGTGCAGCCAAAAAATAAAATAAAAAAATGAATCAGTTTAAGATAAAAAGGAATCCTATCTGGATGTATTTTTATTTAAATAGGCTTTATGTTGGTCATTCTTTACAACAGGCAAAATACACTTGATATTATAGGAAAAGAAGGTTTATTCACCTCAGAATCTGAGTTTCTTCTTAGTTTTATCCTTTACCGTGCGCCAGGTAGGTGGCTCAGACAGTAAAGAAACCACCTGCAATGCGGGAGACCAGGGTTCGATCCCTGGGTTGGGAATATCCCCTGGAGAAGGACGTGGCAACCCTCCTCTCTAGGATTCTTGCCTGGAGAATTCCCATGGACAGAGGAGCCTGGAGGGCTACAGTCCATGGGATCACAAAGAGTAGGACATGACTGAGCGACTAAACACACAGGAATAAAAAGATCAAAAAAGAAAAGTGAAACCAGCACTCTGAGAGTCCAGGTCGCAGTGGAGAGAGAGAGAGATACACTCACACGAGGGCCAATCCTGTGACGTAACATTCTGCGCATAGGATGCTCTGACAGGTGTGCACAGGGTACTTTGGGACTTGAAACAGGTGGCTTGTAGCTCAGATCAGGGAATTCTGAGATCTTCTGATTTGATTCTCTGGGAAACAACTCAAGTGAATCTTGAAAGGCAAGTCAAGTCTAAAAAAAAATTTTTTTTTAAGAAGTCAAGGTGGCTGGAAAGTCATTTTAGAAACAGAGAACAATTGGCCCAAGGGCAGAGTCATGAAAGAACATGACTGTTTTTAAAACGTAAGTACTTTGGTATGGCTGGGAGCATACAGTGAGTATTAGGAGTTAAAAGAGATGAAAATGGATAGAAGAGTCAGAAGGAATTCTGCATGAAAACAATGGGGAACCATTGAAGGATGTTCAGTGTGATGAGGTTATTGTATTAGAAAGATTCCTCTGACAGCAGCCAGAGGGTCTGGAAGTAAGTACGACTGAGCCAGCAGAAGTGTTAGGAGGCTTTTAACAATATCCCCGAGGTTGGTGGCACTGTGGATAAAGAGGACAAAATGGATATCTGCGGTGATGAGTAGATGGAGTATCACAACGTGGTAATTAAATGGACCTTGGGGATGGGAAAGAAAGATTTAAGTGAAACTGCAAAATTCCAAAGTTAGAAAAACCACAAATTTTACTTTGGAAATAAAAAAAGTTTACTTTTTGATTGGCAGCAGTGGAACATCATGGTGCATATTCTTACCTGAGCTCCGCTGAAGCCAGGAATGTAGATTAGAACTCACTCAGGAACAGGCAGATGAGAAGAGAGAATAGAGGGGATGTGACAACATCCTAAGAAGAACCATACTGAAAGGATATCTACTGATATTATATAAAAGCTTCCTGTGGACCTATGAGTTAAACAATATGAAATTTTATTAAAAAAGAATCACCAAAATAATGTTGAGATACTTTGCCTCACCAGCTTCCACCTTCTGAGCATATTCAGCACGAATTCCATTTTGAAGAAAATCACAAATTGAAAATAAGTGGCAAACTGAAATTGTTGTTAGTCATCAGAAAACACTAAATATCTTTTATACTTCTAAAGCTCTTGTCTTTGGTGCACTGCTGGAATAATCATGATAAACCTCACAAAAGTCCCAGGAGGTAGGCAGTGAGCATGACAGTACTCTGTAGCATCCTTGTAAATAGTAACAGATGCTCATCCATCCACAAAACCATTCTGTGCCAGACTGCCTTAGGTCATAGGTTGGTTGAACAAAGGAAATCCCAGTTTTCTACCTGTCCCAGCTCAGAGATTGGCATTCAGTGTAACTGCTGTTGAACCAACTGGAGTCAGGAAATCTTGCACAGAGAATAACACCTTGGGATGTTAGAACCTTGCCAAGGAGCTCAAAGCACACCCGAGTCATTGATTCACTAACAACAGGAGGTCCTTGTGGGGCAGGAAGTGGCTTTGTGTACAATTTTAAAAGACCTGATGCCTTCAAGTCAGCAAGTTAGTGGCCAAGCCAGAATTCCAGTAAATTAAGTCCTCTATTTACTAAACCCAAATACTTGGCAATATCAGAGGAATATCTAGAGGGATCTTGGAGGATGCATGCCTTAGAAACTCCCCTGATGAGCTCAGCTGCATCCCCAGTTTGCTTGGTACAGAGCCATTTGATTCACCACCTGAAAGCACTTGGAGAGGGGCCCCATCTCCACTCCAGCCCCTTTCATCCATCTTCTCCTAAACTGATGCTGCTCCTGTTAGCCCAGTTTCAAGCCAGAGCCCCTGCTATTTTGACTGGAGGCAGAAAATGAGTAAGGAAGAGTGATAATTCCCATCAACAAATATCCCGAGATGTTCCCTTGTTGCTTTGGCATGGCACCCCGTGACATTTTCAGCTTCTCCTTCACTACAGTGGGGATTAAGATCACACTGTCCTGCCTCCTGGGCATATTGTATGGTTCTTGAAAAACTAATCTAAAGGCATTTAAGCTCAATGGCCTCACAGAGTTTACAACTTTTGATAGAACAGAACATTCTAAAAAATATGCCTTTTGAAAAGAAAAGAAAAGAAAGAAACCACTTCTTCTTTAAAAACAGGAGAATGGAAATCATAGCAGTTATTACCTCTTTCTACTCAGGGCTGAATTGTTCTTGTGAGAATCTTTTTCATTGTGCTTTTAAATATTGTATTATGCGACATCAAATCCTGTTTTAATGCAACATATTGATTGTCTCATAGGCTAGGGTATTACCATCTTAAAGAGATTCAAAGTAAATGATTAAATACAGCTTATGCCATAGCAGTCACCAGCAATTTAACATTCTCTTCTGATTGGTGTGTGTAATGGCTGGCTGCTCAAGTGATGAGGGCTAGAACATCCCGCAATCAAGGCTATACAATGAAAGTAAAGGACAACCCAAAGCCTCGGACCGTCCCCCAAACCTTCCGCCAAGTAGCTAACATACATTATTTTAAAAAATACAGTAGGCTTAGTTCCTTTAGGATAGACAGTTTATTTGTACACTACAGTACATTCCCACATAGGAATCTTCAAGTTTTGAACATGCAATGTCGCGAACGTGTGTTCCATCAACGTAGGGCATGAGTGAAATTGCAGCCTGCCCTCCATCTCCCATTGCTGACAATCCTTCAGCTCTCCCACCTCCCACCTTGCCTCCCTCCTCCAGTCAGTAGCTCTTCTTGCCTGCACACTTGATGCCAGTCCCTGTCTGCCAGTCGCTGTGCTATACTACTGTACTTTTCAAGGTACTGTACTGTAAAATTAAAAACATTTTGCTTCTTTTGTGTTTGTTTTTTATGTATTATTTGTGTGAAAAGTATTATGAGCCTATTGCAGTACAGTACTATATAGCCAGTTGTGTTTGTTGGGTACCTGGGCTAACTTTGTTGGACTTAAGAACAAATTGGACTTACGAATGCACTCTCAGAATGGAACTCTTTCGTATGCAGGGGAGTTACTGTATTGGCATAGCTGAGAAAGGAAAAAGTGAAAAGGGTGTTTTAAAACACCCTTTATTTATTCAACGAACTTTTTTGGCAATGACTAGGGTTATGCTGATGTCCAGCAATCTTCAACATGCTTTCAGTCAAAGCACATCTTTCTATGGTTTTAGAAGACCCAGCTCTGAGGGAAAGTATTAAAGGAAGAATAGAATTTGCTGACCAGCAGCAGCATATAAAATAGAACTGGTGTTTGTATCATGGAGAAACAGACTCCCAGAAGGTCTGGAAGGGCAGAGAGATCAGAAGCACTGCTCACTTCATCATATGGAAAGAATGATCTGCAACCGGCACTGACGTGAATGGTAACCGTGCCCATTTTATGAAGGATACACATCCCAAATGAGCTCCCTGTGGATGTGGGATGATTGGACGCTCCTTGCCTATGATGGGTTCCTGGGAACCAGCTTTGCAGTTCAGCTGGATTTGAGCTTTCTTCGTGCTGGTCACCCCTGAGGAACTAGCATCTGTCAGGTTCGAAAGGAGCTGCAGTAATGGAGAAGGGGATAGAGTCAATGGTGTATGGGTGGCAAAAGTTGCAAATAAGAAGGCATCCCTACATGGAAGGCAAAGAGCATGTTGAAAAGAGACTTTTCATTCAGGGCAGGAGCGTGTATCTTTTTTAGTTTGAAATTATCCCAAAGAGGGTATCCCAGGAGGGGTCGCTTCCTAAGGGCACACCCTGTCCCTGCCATGGATGTTCACCTAACTCTGCTTCTTAGTTTACACTTAGAAACATAAGGTTTTGATTAGTTGTGACCTGGCCAGACTCACTCAGCTTGTCCTTTGTAGAGCTGCGGCCAAGCTCCAAGCTGACCTTCCAGCGAACTTCCCTTTCCATCCTGGCATTTCCATCTCAACCCTTTGCAGTTTGGCTGAAGGCCACTCTCTGTTTTTCAAAATATGAAGTTGATTTCGATATTTCAGAGCAAACAGAAACACCAAATCAGAATGGCTAAGTGGAGAAGATAAAAAATAGTTCCCCAAGTGTCATTCCGAAATTAGCAGTAGTTTTAAGAATACATGTGTCAGGTCAACCATTTCCAAGAAAAGAGATATGCCCTTTGGTATGCCCTTTGGAGTGGGGTGAGGGGGACCAGTAACTTCAAGAGTGAAATATGCCCCTTGTGGGTAGAATGGGGTCTGTGACAGAATATGGAGAGCTGAACGCCAAGAATAAGTTGGCGTATGGCAGCCTAGTACAAGTTTTCCAATGAAATGAGGTTTTCCTACTACAAGATGGGTGTGTTGTTCCATGAGTATTTGGGATGAGAGCCCCAAGGTAAAAGGAGCAAATGATAATAACTTGGAATAAGCATTCTGAAGAAGCATGACTAGGTTTAGACGAGGGCTCTCTGTTTAACACATAGGTTTGTGATCATTCAGGTTTGGTGAGGCCAACAGATCAGGAGTCTACTGCCCTTGAAAAGATGGTTGTTATTCACAGTTCCCACGAGGAGGGGTGGTGCCATGACCCGTACACAATCACACCAGGATGCACCAGGGTCAACCAAGAAGCTGGGGGAGCAAGAAGAAAGCATGGATGTGAACCTTTATTGTGGTTTCTTGAGGGATGGGATGGGCAAGGCAAGGTAAGCAGGGTTAGGATTGGATAGGTTGAATAATTCCAGTGGGCTATAAAAAAAAAGATACAAGATTGTCTCTAGTTGTCTGGTACTAGGACAGGGGTTGCGGGTGAAGATAGCAGCCTGGTTTGAGTGTGAAGAGCCTGATAGAGAGGTGCTGGGGGGTGGACTCTGGATCAGTTTGTATATGAAAGGCCTTCTAGCAGATGAGTTGTTTACTATTTTAGAAATTGGCTACAGGGTCAGTAACCTGGATTCCATCCCTGGTCAGGGACTTCCCAGGTGGCCCTGGGGTAAAGGATCCACCTGCCAATACAAGAGATGTAAGAGACATGGGTTCAATGCCTGGGTCAGGAAGATCCCCTGGAGTAGGAAATGCCAATCCACTCCAGCATTCTTGCCTGGAAAATTCCATGGACAGAGGAGCCTAGTGGAATACAGTCCATGGGCTCACAAAGAATCAGACATGATCGACCATGCAGAGCACAGAGTCAGTAAAGCCCCAAATGTCAAAACATTGGAAACACAAAAAATAAAGAAGCATGATTAAAACGTGATCTAAGGATGATGTGACTAATTTAGGGAAGGAAAGAGGCTTCTGGTAACATACCAGTAGGTGGTGTTCCTGTGATCTAGTTAGACATGTTTTGAGGGGTGACAGAATCCAAGAGCGTGCAGGTAAAATCCCGAGAAGGAGAGAGGTCTCCCTGGGTGAGATAGGAGTAGCCACCTGCAGGAGAGTGTCTCACAAAGGGAGCCGTAAGCACACAGGGAAATGGAGCCACAAAAGGAAATGACAAGCTCTGTGTGAAATTGTAGCTCTCTCAGATGGAAAGTGGCCACCACCTACAAAGAGCACTGCTGAGCTGGTGCCCTGGGACATGTGAGTCACTACTACAATTTTTCCTTGTATGACAACAAGAAAAACAGAGGCTCCAATGTCAACCCTGTCCGTCGTGGAAGACAGCATTTGCACAGAACCACACAGCAGGGCAGCCCTCAGCTCAACTTGTACTGTTGGGTTTACAGCAATAGTCTCTGGGATCTGTTCAAGGAACTTTACTTGTACAATGTTGACCTGTTAAGGAAAACTGACTTTTCTATTTATTACTAATGAAATCATGAGAAGAAGCTCAGGGAGAGGGAGTGTGTGAAAATAAACAAGGCTTGACAAAAAATTCTTCTCTCCACTGCTCCTCTTTAATCCATTTATCAAACAGGCCCTTTCCCCGGGAGAGTTTTTAGCAACAGGATCCCTCTGGATTCAAATCTAGATGTGAACACTTGAAACGAAGAGTGTAGTAATTGGGAAAGTGGCTTTCAACCACCTGGTGAATGAGAAGTGGGAAGCAGGGAAACGCAACCATGAGTCTACTCTCAAATCAAGAAAACCGTTGGCTCGTTCATTTATTTTTTAGTGGCTTGGGGAAAGGAAAAACTGCAAAGTGATTTGCACTCAAATTTCCACTGTAGAGAGGAGTTACAGTGATGTAAAGTGGGGACAGGTTTCAGACCGTGATGATCTGTGCAGGCAGGTTTTAAGGCAGAATGAAGGAGAAGGGGAGGGGAGGGGGACGGGTAAGGAGAGAAACGGGGAATGATGGGACGGACTCGGTTCTGCTCCATTCAGCTCAGTTCCCACGACCAGAAGACCCCCTGCTCCACTAGGAAACCCCTCCCTGGAACTGGGCTACGGCTACACTTAACATTTGATAAAACAGCCGCCAGATACCAAGAACCACTAGGTGGCATTTGTGATTTATTACTTTCGAAGCTGAGATTTTTTTTTTTTTAAACGTCTCTGCTGATCCTTTGCTTAGACTGAACAAGACGTTTAACATTCTAAAGGATTTCATTCAAGAAATGCATAGTTGATTCTCTTTATCAAGCTCCGGAGAGTGTTGGCGGTGGGGAGAGGGTCAGGGTGACTGGTTTAAGAAGTTGAATTTCAGACCATCTGCATTCTTCTGCCGGTCCTCTCTGACCCCACACCATCAGCTTACATAAGTAATTACTTGTCTACAATTAAGCTGTAAATAATGTAATCACTCCATTCTTGTCCCGTCACTCCAGTCCCAACCACAACAAATAGTGCTAATCACATACTTATTCAAGTGTGTAATTATTCACAGTTAAACTTCTGTCACTTTCACCCTGTTTGGAAACAGCAGAACACAACCTGTAATTAGCAAATGTGGCTCCAGGCACTTTTGCTTGGGAGCTCGCCAGGGATCCGGCACCTAGGCGCTCCTTTGATCTGGGAGCTGGCAAGGCGCCTCACCCTGAGGCCAGAGTGCTATCAGCACTCTGCAAGTCACTGAGATCAATGAATATGTCAAAGGCATCTATCCCAAATCACATATTACTTCCCTCTCTCACTGTGGTTTCTGCCTTTAGTATATATTTCATAGACTTCCCTTTTCTTTTTGAACCCTTTGACTTCAGTTTAAAGGGTTACCACTAAGGTCTGCAAGCCCCTGTGTTTTCAACTCAGGTTAAAAAATGAAAGTCCCAGAAGTCCCTCTTGATGGTCCCTGTTCTTGCTTAACTGTGCGGTTTCCTTGAACACGAGCGCAGCGAAGGAGGGATGACCTTTGCTAACTCACCTGGACCACAAGGAGGAGGAAGCCAGGGTTTCAGCTGATCCCTGTGGGTACCACCTCTCTCCAGGCCTCAGCTAAACCAAGTGGGTGGGTACCGGGTTGTCAGGGAGACTAGGTAAACCTCAAAGGTTTCAGAGCAAATCCATTATATTTTATCAGGGGACAAGAAGCTCAGATCCTTCCCAGGGAGTGGTAATAGTGTCCTCGTAGGTGGAAAACATCACTTGGTAGCTGGCTTCCTTCCCTATAAGGTCATTGTATGCTTGACGTATGAGGTAGTGCTCTGCATAAAACTATTACTATATTGGGCCCACAGAAAGGAAGAGTGAGCCATAAAGACACAGTAGGTGCATCCATGAATTTGACTTTTGTTTGCATGTTATATTAAGAGTGATCATTTGCTTGTTTGAGGAAAGCTTATCCTACCTTCAATAAGACTCCAACGGCAATTACCCAATGAAAACAAGTGTAGCCAGTTAAACCATATCTAGCCTGGTTTAATGTCTTCCTTTCCTGATGTATCCAATGAAGACAGAGGTTTTTCACTTCAACCAGAATGAACACTCTTCACAGAAGAAGGGTAAACACAAGTGCAGTAAGTTCTTTGTATATAAACATTAGTTAGGCCTTCGGTTCTAATCGTAACAAAGCTAGTTTTAAAAATACTATTTAAAGATTTCAAAGGGAAGAATGAGCTTCCCAGGTGGCACTAGTGGTAAAGAACCCAACTGCCAGTGCAGGAGACATAAAGAGACAACCAGTTTGATCCCTGGGTTGGGAAGATCCCCTGGAAGAGGGCATGGCAATCCACTCCAGCATTTTTGCCTGGAAAATCCCATAGACAGAGGAGCCTAGCAGGCTGCAGTCCATGGGGTCGCAAGAAATCGGACATGACTGAAGCGACTTAGCACGCAAAGGGAAGAATGGCCCTGCAAGGTTCTCTGTCAGAGCAGCAAACGCTTCTGAGAGGGAAATATGAAGTGAGAGCACTGTGGAGCTGCTGCTCTGGCCAGCTAACTTCACCAAATGAGCCAAATTAGCTCTGGCAAAGAGCACTGTGACAGATGTGGGAGCCAGATTGCCATGATGTTTTTATTTTTGAATTTTTTTAAAAGATGAAATGCTATGACTACATCTGTGTGAGCAAAGCGGAACAGTACCAAGTAGTTATCTAGTGGTTTTGATTAATACAGACTGACACGCAATCTGGAGGATTAGTTTAAAAACAAACCCAGAAAGACTTATTTTCTCCAACAGTAGTGGTCTTTAACAGAGCTTCACTGGTAGTCACACTGATGATTTTAAAAGCCCCATTTCATTTAGCCCATGTGGACACAAACAAGACTCGTGTGGCTATTTTTGTTGACTAATATTTAGAAGATCTTAATATGCAGCCCACTAACATAGTAACAGGATGACAAAACCCGCCAACACTGCTGGTTGGGAAGATGCGTGCAAAGACGCCTCACCTTCACTGCCCTGGTCACCCTCCCAGGAGGACTGAAAAGCCTTTTACACACTCATTTCCTTCCTAACTTCAGGGTACCATTACAACATTTAGTTATGAGTCTCTGCTTTCTGCTTTCATATATGTGTGTGTGTGTATATATTATATATATATATGCGTGCATGTGCATTTCCGTCTGTGTGTATGTGTAACTCAGCAGAGAACTAGAACCAAAATAGTCATGAGCAACCTCCAACTATAGCACATCAGAAATCAATCCACTTCCTTCCATTCCTCCTATCATCACCTCAGTCTAGGCCACTGTCATCTCTCTCTCACCTAATCTCTATAACTGGTCTCTTCATTTGGCCTGGTAGCCCTCTGTCTAGAACATGCCCACCATAATAGGGACACTGATTTTAAAACATAAATCTGATCATGTCACACTCTGATTAAAACTCTCCAGTGCTCTCCCTCTGCACTTAGAATACTCCTGACCACGAGCTACAAGGCCCCATTCATCCTCTCCTGTCTGATTCTCCATCTTCATTTTATACCCCTCTCCCCGGCCAGCCCCACTAGCCTTTCAGCTGTTTGTGTGGGCCCAGAGTCATGCACAACTTGTACCTTCCATTGGATTGCTCTTCTAGACTCTCCTAAAATAGCCCCAGCTCACATGGCTGGTGTTTTGGGTCCATCTTACATAAGATGGGTTGTCCCCCAGCCGCTTCAGTCTCAGCCCTGTGATAGGTTCCTTTATACCAGATCATGACTTGTAATTAGTCTATTTGTTTGCTCATAATGTATTGGTCTCCACTAGAACACAAGCTCTGTGGGGCAGAGTCTAGTACTATCTCATTCACTGCTGACTCTCCAAGGCCTGCTCCCAAACTGTTGGCCAAATAAATGAACATATATAATTTAATTGATCTAAAGACCAAACCATAGCTTGTGAACCGCCTTTTGAGAGTTCTTTAAAGTAATTGCAAGTAAACAGAAACAGTAAATAACACTTCCCACACCCCTACATTTTATATTGAAAATTTTCAAACATACAGGTTAGAAAATTTTCTAGTGAATACCCTTCAGATTCTACCATTAACATTTCCTTGTGCTTACTTTATCACATATCTAATGGTCTATCCATTGCTCTACCTACACTTCTATCCATCTGATTTTTTCTACCTTTCAAAGGCAATTGCAGACAACAATGTACTTCCTCCTAAACATTTCAGAATATTAATAAGTAAAATTCAATATTTGTTTTAAGTTTTTCTTTTGATATAAATTTTATATATCATGAAATGCATGACTCAAGAGTATTTTTACTAATTTTTAACAAACATGTGGATGGAGCTGGAGACTGTCATACAGAATGAATAAGTCAAAAAGAGAAAAACAAATATCACATGTTAACACATATATGTGGACTCTAGGAAAATGGTACAGGTTATTGGTACTGTTGCATATATCAGTTATTTATCTCTTATCACTGCTGAGTATTACTGCATCATGTGACTATACTATAGTTAGTTTATTCATTTTCCTGTTGATAGACACCCAGGTTATTTCCATTTGGAGGTTATTATGAATAAAGCCTTCCATAAACACTCCTGTAAAAATATTTTTGTGAATATAGTTTTCATTTCTCTTGGGTGAACACCTAGAAGTGGAATCATGGGTTATAGGTATTGTTAGGTTATAGAACGTGTGTTTCATGTTACAAGAAAGTTATAGAACTCCTACCAAAATGACTCACAATTTTCCCACAAAGAATGTATGAATTCCTTTATAACCTTGCCAACCCTTGCTGTCCTCAGTCCTTTCCATTTTAGCCATTTTCATGAATGATTTGAGGCATCTCATTCTGGCTTTAATTTGCATATTCCTGATAACTTATGCTGTTGAGCACCTTTTAATGTGTATACTGACAATTTGCATGTCTTCTTTTGTAAAATTTTCAAAACTTTATTTTTAATTGAATTGTTGGTATCTTTATTATTGAGATATATCACTTCTTTATATTCCCTGGATATGGCGTTCTCTGTCAGATATGTTTTCCAAACATTTTCTTCCAGTCTATGGCTTACCTTTTGTTTTCTTAAATAAGTTGTTTTTTTTTTTTTTTTAAGGCAGAAAAGATGCTTTTAATTCAGAGGTAGTCAAATAGACCAGTTTTTTATGGTATTGTTTTCTGTGACCTGAGAAATCTTTCTCTATCCCCAATTCATGTAGATACCCACCTACATTATTCTTTAAAAGATCTTACCTTTACAAATGCTCCATCTTGAAGTAATTTTTGTGTACAATATAAGGTATAATGGAGGTTCATAGTTTTTGTTTTCCATATGGATATCCACTTGTTCTAGCAACATTTGCTAAAAAGACTTTTCCTTCCCAATTGACTCTCTTTGGCATTGTTATCAAAAATCAGATGACTAGCTAAGTGTGGTTTGTTCCTGGGCTTTCTATTCTGTTCTAATATCCATATGTTGATCTTGATGTCAGTGCAACTCTTGATTACTGTAGCTTTGTAGTAAGTCTTGAAATCAGACAATTTGTGTCCCATGTTGTTATTTTGATTATTCTAGGTCATTTGTATTTCCATATAATTTTTAAACCAGCTTGTCAATTTCTACAAAACGTCTGTGGTAGTTTTGATTGAGATTATATGCCATTGTGGGTAGCACTTTTCTGATGAAATTTTAAGACCCTTGCAAAGTATCCCCTTGAACCGCCCTCTCTTGCACTTTGGAGGGTCCTGTCAGTTCTCCTTTAAAGTTTGTTTGGATCAAGACATTGGGTCAGAGGTTGTTTCCTCTGCTACAAATTATAACCAGTATTTTAAAGTGCATTTAGGAGCTTTTTATTCCTAATCTTATTAAGTTCACACACACCAAAAAAACTCCTTTAGTGAGAAATTGTTTTCTCCAAATTACATGTGAGATTCCTGAGGCCCAAAGATTTCATATATTTTGTCCAAGGTCAGACAGCTAGCAAGGGAAGATTTGAATCCAGATGCTTCTTCTTCCGAAGCTTAAATGTTCCAGGAGACTGAGTTTTATTACCCTTTATTGCCTATTATCATATGGGAGTCTGAGGGAGTGGTGGTTTTTATCAGCTGGAATCCAAGTACTGACTGATTGGAAGACAGGCAAGGTCATTTTGTTATGGTGAAGAAGCAGAACCCTTCAGGAAAGAGCCTGTGTGGCTTTGTCTTGGGCTGTTTGGATCAGAGGATACCATTAAGGGCTGGGAAGGTGGAGTGAGCAGGACCTGGAGGAGACTGAAGGCAGATAGCCTTTCTCCCAGATTGGCTAGGGGAGGCCCAGACTGGAGGTGACCATTTAAAAACAGCCTGTTCTAATGCCTTTAGCTGCCTGGGAATATTTATATCTTGAGAAACTCACATGTGATGGACTTGGCAATAGCTGCAGGGCACTGGTTCCTCCTCCACCCCTCTGATGTGCTCAGGGCAACAGAGAGAACACAGAGATTCACAAATGAGCTTTCTTTGTAGGGCACTGGCTGCTTTGAAATTCTTCATTAAATCTTTTTCACAAATAAATTGCCCAGTGTCCATGGGGAATATTTCCATCTTTTAATCATATGCAGTTTGAATTGACTCAAGAGTTTCAGTGTGCAGGGGCTGGTGTGGAGGGCCTTAGCAAGGGGGAGAGCGGGGGACCTTGGAAAGCTCAGCCCAGCCTGAGCAATCTCTTTTGAATGTAAGTAACAAAAGGAGGCCCCAAAGGGAGCATTTGGGGTGAGCTTAAATTCTGCGCTGTGTTTAGCACCTATCGCGACTATGGATTTTTGAAACAATGAAAGTTAATTATGTACCTAATCTATTGATTTGATATGGGTTCCAGAAGTGAAGTCATATGGTTTGACTTTCCTCTCATAGGCTGGTGAGCCATTCTAGATTAATAGTTTAAATAAAATGTCAAGTATCTGATTGCCATGGAAACATTAATGCAAAGTGGACCCTGTAGCACTTCGTGCTGTAGAATTACAATGATATGAATTACCTTAGTCTTGAGACACCTTCTGAAATGGCCAGAACTGCATCCCTGAAAAATGAGTCATTCACGCACAAAGCAAGAAATAGTGTGAAATGCTCCCACTCCGTCCTGTCACCAGGCACCTAGCTATGCATTGGACAAATGTCAGTTTCTTTCAAAGAACAGGCACGGGTAAGGCCGGCAGCCTCCACTGTGGTGTGGTCCTCACTTATGGTAGAGGGATTAGTGAGCAGAGGGTGCCAGCTCTAGTGGTCCTCAGTCCTGGGGAGGGGGAGTGTCTAAGGGGTGCCAGTCACCAGGCAGAGGTCAACAAGCTCAAGAACTTCCAGCAGGCACATTGGGGCTTGCTCCAGGACCTCTCCCTGGAACACATGTTCCGAATGCCTCCTCAGCCTGATTATCAGAGCACTGCTGATTATGTTATGCAAATGATGGAAGATGGATTTCACATTTCCCCCAGCCAGGCTTTGCACAGCTTTGCATTTATTATCCCCCTTTAAAAATACAGAGTCCTCAGAGAAGGGGAACGACTCATTTTTATTTGTTCACCAGCAGAGTTGGCGCAGTCCTGTCAAGCAATCATCCTGGGCTGTGATCTGCAAAGCTGCCCTTTGTTGTTCAATTCCTCCACCCCCCAGATTGTTTACAAGACACACACAGACATCTGCACGACTCAACACAAGTTATTTCCTGATTTGGCAAAACTTGTCAGCCTGGGTGATGAAAATGTTACAGCATTTGCTGACAAGCCATCAGATAAACCCGGAGTTATGTCCCCAGCACCTAGTCCTCATTCCCATGGCAGAGAGATAAACATTTTAGCAGGTCCTGGTTCCAGATGATTGTGCAATCAACCATCTGCCCCTTAGCACTTCTGTTACTGCTTTCCACTCATTGGTGTTGGTCCATCACCAGGAAAACAGTGTCTACGTTTCCCACCTTTTGGAAATAGAAGGACTAAGCTTGTGTTTACTAAATTACCAATAAGATCTAGAAGTCAAGGTTGGGTCTCTTGATTTTAGATAATGGTCTTTAGTCTTCATAGTGGAAATGTCTGAACCACATGTCCACCATGGTAAGAGTTTTCCTTCTGTTCTTATTGTCGTTGTGAAAGCCTAGAAACCATAGTGTAGTTTTCTTTTATCCTCTCCTCCCTCCCACTCTCTCCCTCATTCTGCCCTGGGCTCCCACCCCAGGGAGCAACTAATGTAATTTGTGTAAGATGAGCAACTGGAAACTAATGGGGCCGAGATCAGCTGACATATCCAATTCTTCCAGAAGAATCTGTATGATGATTTCCCCTGATTTACAAGACACAGTCTAGCAACAGGATGAGCTCATCAAAGTGGGGAAAAATGGCCTCTTGTCACAACTTGGTAAAAGCTCTACAGATCTTTGTCAAGTGGGAATAAAACTCTATAGCTCCAGAAAGGTTTATTAAATCAGAGATTTATAATCTACCTTTGCAAATAGCTACTTGCCACCTACCTCTGGTGAATTATGACTCATTTCAGACGTGTGAAACTGATATATATGAGCATACATACACACACACATCATAGGTATGCACGTATACATAGATGTACATCTATGATGTGTGTGTGCGTGCTTTGAAAAATCATTGGTGACAATTGTACTGAGTGTCTGTGAATGTGTAAAACACTAGAACTTGGAGATTAATCTACATTGATAGTTGATGATGGCAGCAATGAACATTGGCTGAGCCCCTTGATGAGCCAGGATATTTATAAATATCTTTTACTGTTATATAAACTTGGTAAGTAGAGATAGCTCTGTTTTTCAAACGGGAAAACCAGGACAGACTCTGTTTATTTGATGTTCAGGTTGCAATGTGATGCAGCCAGGATTCAAATAAAGCCAGGATTCAATGCAAGGTGTCTTAAAACATAATGGGAATTTATTGTCTCACATATCTGAAAAAGTCAGAGGTTGGTTTCAGTGGAAGCTTGCTCTGGAAGTTTAAATGATATCACCAAAGGCAAAATTTCTCGCAGTCAATTCACTCTTGTGCTTCATAAAGGGGATTTTATTGGGCACAGCAGCTCTGTCTCTTTACCAAAATACCTTCCCATTCGTTCTGGATGAAACATCTTTGATATACCAATCAGAAAAGAAAGACTGCTTCTTAACTCTCAGAGAAGAGAGACACTCCTTTCTCCTAGAATTCCAACAAATATCCTCAATTAAATTAAATTAAATACTGGTAGGATTACATCCCCATCCTGAACCAATCACTTGGCCAGGGAAAAGACTCAGTCAGGACCCACATCTGGTACTGTGGGTAGATCAATTCCACCCAATCACCTGGCTAAGAATAGAGAGGAGAGATGTTGCCCCTGAAGATACTGTTCAAAACAATAAACAACAACTTTCCTGCTTATACTCCCAATAAGGAATATGTAGTACAGATAATGAAGGAAAAAAAAGAAAAAATAACACATTTATGCAATGGTTTTAAGAGTACACACAAAGCAACACAACACCATATGACACATTCAAACAGGGATAGTAAACAAGAACTGAGAAAGACAACTTAAGAAACTGTCAGATAAGAAATAAACAAGAGCAGAGTCCCAGAACAGAAAGTTTGATCAGTTTTTTTTTTTATTCTTGCTGTTGGTTTGTCTATTTTTTTTTTTTTTAAGTAAAATAGCAAACAGTTGGAAAAGAAAAGCCAAAGTGTAAAAGTGGAGAAATCCATCATCTGGAACCATGTGTACATTCTTTTGCATACTACAGCTGAAACAAATTATTTTGGCAATGCTAGGTGATAGACAGCAAAAGTGAACAACCTAGGCTCTCTAGTAATATCAGATATCAAACTGCTGCAAACGTTTGAGCTGGAAATTAGCAGGGCAAAAATGCCAATTAATTTTTTTGATTTGATTCTGCACCCCATGTGTTAGGAGAGGGATTAACATAAGAAGATAAGTAGAAGGAAAGTAAGCCAGTGTTCATGAGATGTAAGGTCATTGTCTCAAAAATTGTGTGAAGCATGTACTAGATGCTATGGCAGACACAAAGCTGGGAGAGAGGACAAAGCTGGATTAGGGACTGTTCTCAAGGAGCTCACAGTCTTACACTGTAGGTAATGAGATATCAACCACAATCCAGCATGGTAGGTAGAATACGGAGAAAAGAGGGAAACATCATAGTGAACAAGAACAACTGACTCAACCAAGAGAAACATGAGGAGTCCACACATGAGTTCTGGAGAAGGAAATGGCAACCCACTCCAGTACTCTTGCCTGGAGAATCCTATGGATGGAGGAGCCTCCTGGGCTACAGTCTATGGGGTTGCAAAGAGTCGGACACGACTGAAGCGACTTAGCACAGTACACACTTGAGTTGATTCTAATAAGAGGCAACAATAGCCTAAATTAGCAGGTGGATTTGGAAGTTAAATAATGTGTCTTAGCTAAGCTATGCTGTAGGGAAGGCAACCTGAATTAAAATTTAACAAAAAAAAAGGAAAGGAGAAGAAAGGAAGGAGGAAGAGGGCTGAAAAGAAGGAAGGAGAAAGGAAGGAAATAAAGGAAAAGGGAGAGGAGAGAAGGAAGGACAGAAAGAGGAAGTGAAGGAAACACAGTGTTTTCTTGTCTGATTGCACTTGTTTGTCCTGTGGTTTAATTGTTCAAGCCTTTTCTTTTTCTGTTTTTAAATTTTTCAGCAGGCCTGGCCTTAAAATGTCACCAACAGTAGCAGAAAGTGGGAAGGAATGAACTAACGTTTCTAATTAAAGCTAGCAAGAGAATGCAGTTGGTTTGGGGTATAGCTGTAAGAGAATTAATTTGCACACGTTTCATATCTTTCCACCCCAATCTGTGCTCGATGGTAATTTCTGATATAATTTGTGGTGTTACCTAGAGAAAAGGGACACTTTTCAAAAACTGAAACATCAATTTGGCACTAGGGAAGGAAGGCACAGATCAATTAATGATATTGTTTTTCTACTAATTGATACTCTGCCAAGACACTAATGTATGCATATTAGACAGAGAAAGGGAGGATGACAAACTGTTGTTTTGACCTTGTTAAAAGAAAGCACTATAAAAAACAATTTCAGACATCAGTAGCTTCAACTGAGAATTTTTCTCTGCTGTGATTGAGAAATGTCACTGTGTCAGAAATTCTGGAAAGTGGATTAGAGGTGAGGAGTAGAGAGCCAGCATCAATTTTGCCTGAACCTGAAATGTGTCATTCCCTAGCTCTGGAGTTTCTTATGTTTCTACAAATATTCCTTCACTATAAGGTATTTGTAAGAGGCACATATACTGTGTTTATATCCTGCTGAACTTGTCACTCATTAATGTAGCATTAAGGCAGTGCTAGTTATACTGTTTCATCTTGCATTTCGTGGTTGGCATTGCAAACTTTCTGTTGACTTCCTCTGCAACTCACTTTTGTTCAATTATTCATTGAGATAGGCTCCTCTGAAATTCGAGAGAAATTAAATGTTATATCCACATTCATATGAAATTAATTAATCATGATTAATGTTCCTACAATGAATACAAAAGGAATTAATCATGATTAGCAACATATTGAAATGTGCAGCTCAGAGTCTGAAGCTTCCCCTGCTTAGTATGTTTCATAGAAGCCTTGAAAGGGATATCTGTAGGTTTATGCTTCTTTGTCTTTTCATCTGTTGTTTTAGCTAGTCTAAGTTATTGACTAAGGCTTGGGGACAATGTGGTAATAAATAAAATGGATGGTGAGTATTTTCCTCCTGGGATTCAGGAGTAACTAACTCTTTTATAAGGATGAGAATCGTAAGCCTTTAGACTGGGGACTGGCATACAATGGCTCATGAGTTGAGTCTGGTCCTAGGTCTTTGTCATTTATATAATGTCTATGTCTATGTCTATTATAGCAGAGTAGAACAGTTGTGACAGAGACAATAGACTGTCCACAAAGCAGAAAATATTTCTTCTCTTGTCCTTTAAGGAAAAAAAAAAAAAAGTGAACGCTAGCTTTAGTTGGGCATAAAGGAATAGATAGCTTTTTCACTTATGTTTTAATTATTTCAACTATTCGAGGGTGAGGACACTTAAGTAATTCTAATTGAAACTTCCTTGAAGACAGTGACTAAATATGCCTTCCATGCCAACCAAGTATACTGGGCAGTAGAGTGCTTGGTGCATAACAGACACTTCCTATGCTGTGGTTAAGTGAATGAATGAATGAATGCCTTACCCCACAGATGGTGGCAAGGACTTCATCCTAATTTAAAGCCTAACTTTTACACCTATGAAAAAGGGAGACATCTTTTTGTGTTTTTTATTTATAACATGAATTAAGATGAAATGCAATTATATAAGATGCTATGCAGTTCAACAGCACTTCCTGTTGCATTTCAGTTGTAACTGAAATTTCATTAGTAGTAAACCCGTGTAGTAGTAAACCCACGTAGTGCCAACCAGGTGCTAAGCATATGTGGTTTGTAAAGTCATTCAATTCTCATGCAACCCTTGGCTATAGAGTTTTAGAACAGAAAAAGTGAGTACAGAGATGGAAAGTGACTCCATCAAGGTCACACTAAGGACTATGCGGCAGAACCCAAATTCAGACCCTTCTAGTGTAGCTTCAGAATCTAGCTTTTCTGCACTGTGCGATGCCACCCAGGATTTCGTGTAAGAAGATGCCTTATTGTGTAATGACCGAGACCTCTGCTTTGAGTAATGAAGCAGATCTTTGATCTCATCTGGTTTCCTTTGTCTTTTCTCATTGGCAAGGGCTCTACTGAGGATGATATATGAGTATGTGGTGCCCCCAAATCTCCAAAAGGACATATGGATGCCACAGCTCTTTTTCTTACCACAGGCAAATCTGAGCAAGAGCAATGCTCTGGAAAATGTTTACTCCTTCAGGAAGTTTATTATATCCTATTAATTCTAATGTGAAGATTTCAAAATTAGGTAGGTAGAATTTCAGATGTTTATTCAACTTATTTATTTGATTCAATCAAAATTAGTTTTAAAGGTTAAATTAAATGAAGAAAATACAGAAATATAGAATTCCATTTGTCAGCCAATTCTTGATTGCAAGTACTGGAAGACAACAAAATTAAGTAGGGAAAAAATTTCCTGGAAGGATAATAGGTGGTTCACAGACTTGATCTCTGTGAAAAACAGGCAAAACAAATGGAACTAAAGGTGTCTGAGAATCAGTTTGTGTAGTCGCTCAGTAGCGTCTGACTCTTTGCAACCCTTTGTACTGTAGCCCTTCAGGATGCTTTGTTCATGGGGTTTTTCAGGCAAGAATACTGGAGTGGGTTGTCATTTCTTCTTCCGGGGGATCTTCCTGAACCAGGGATTGAATCTGAGTCTCCTGCATCTTCTGCATTGGCAGGTGGATTTGTTACCCATTAAGCCATTGGAGAATGATCTAATTTAGGAATATCATAACTGCCCTGGGTAGGAAGCACCACTCAGGCTCCTGGCCACCTTCCATCACCCTGATGGACTCATAGGAATGTTGATGCCATTTGTGGTAAATATTTTATCTATTATCCATGTGTTTTTGATTCACTGTCTCAAGATTTAAAGACCTAGAGGAGTAGAGGTGCATATCTTAGCTGCCAGAGGTGAGGAAGTTTACTAAGTTTCACTGGAGATGCCTCAAAAATCAGAGGAGGTCTCAGATGTTGAGTAGCCAACACACAAAACTATTTACATTTCTACACATGTACATATTCACATGGGCTTCCCAGGTGGCACTAGTGGTAGAGAACCCACCTGCCAATGCTGGAGACATGAGAGGCAGGTTTGATCCCTGGGGAGATCCCCTGGCATAGGAAGTAGCAACCATTCTGGTATTCTTGCCTGGAAAATTTCATGGACAAAGGAGCCTGATGGTTTACAGTCTATGGGGCTGCAAAGAGCTGGACACAACTGAGCAACTGAGCACACATATTCATATAGGTATTTCCAACAACATCCCACCCTTACCACCTAATGCTCTATATTTTTCTTATTAATAAGAGAATAAGTTTTAAAAGAATGTTCCTTTCTCTAGTTCTCTTGTAGGTAACTAAACAATTTTTTTTTCCCTGCTCATCGTGGTTGCAGTTTCAACAAGTAATTTTCAGTTGATGTGACAGCAAGTCAGAGGTTTGGGATAAACTTTAAGCCTTTTTTTAAACTGAAAAAGTATGTTAACTTTATATAGATTAATTATCATGAATCAATGGGACAGCAATTTTGCCCTAAAATGGTTCTTTATATTCAGAGAAAAGTCCTGAATTCATCAGCTTATTTTACAGAGAGCAAACATTTATTCAATATCAAATATCTAAGGGCAAGGAACTAAAGAAGGAAACTCACGGATATGCTAGAAGTCTAATTCAAACTCTTGCTAAAGAATTAAAAAGCTGCTTTTCAAACTTGTATCTGATTTGATTTTTTTTGTATTTCTAATTGGATTATATATCATTATTTCTTCTTTCATTTATTCAACAAAAATTCACTGAGCTTCTGCTAAATGCCAAGTAATGTGCAGACAGAGCAACTGCTAATGGCTACATCTGGGAAGCAAAAAGCCCTGCTCTTTCAGAAATTATAATCTGTGTAACTTTCATAGAGTCTCATCTGCCAAGATTTTTATCCTATTTCTTGAATGACTACAATGGAAGGGATTTTTTAATTAAAAAAAAAAAACTTGCTTTACAAAATGTATTTTATTTCAATTAAATAATCAGTTCAGAAGTGTGGTAGACTGTCACAGTTAAGACCTCGAGTAAATCACGCTGTTTGCAATGTTTTTTGTTACTCCTCCCATCAAATGT
This sequence comes from Giraffa tippelskirchi, assembly GCF_054371585.1. Lineage (NCBI taxonomy): Eukaryota > Metazoa > Chordata > Mammalia > Artiodactyla > Giraffidae > Giraffa > Giraffa tippelskirchi. The sequence continues at coordinate 31,111,474 of NC_137286.1, read as the reverse complement.
GTGCAAATGCTCAGTCCTGGCGACTGTTTGCAACCCCACGGACTGTAGCCCACCAGGCTCCTCTGTCCATGGAATTCTCCAGGCAAGAATACTGCAGTGGGTAGCCATTTCCTTCTCTAGGGGATCTTCCTGACCCAGGGATTAAACCCTGGTCTTCTGCACTGCAGGCAGCTTCTTTACCATCTGAGCCACCAGGGAAGCCCCTAAATCTGGGCCAAATCGGTGATTTTCATTGACCTGAGAGTGGCAGAAAACTTGGTGTGCAAACTCTAGAGCGCAGATCTTGGCAGGCCTACTGCTTATTTCACTATCCGTGAGCCCTGAGAGGGCTACCAGGTGGCTCAGAGGTAAAGCATCCACCTGCCAATGCAGGACACTTGAGTTCGATCCCTGAGTTGAGAAGATTCGCTGGAGGAGGAAACAGCAACCCATTCTAGTATTCTTGTCTGGAAAATAACATGGGCAGAGGAGCCTGGCGGACTACACCCCAAGGGTTACAAAGAGTCAGACGTGACTGAGCGCGCACACACACACACACACACACACAGAGCCCTGAGACTCTACCAGGCTGTGAAGAAGTTTAATTTAGTCCACTGGAAAAGGAGAGTTCAGTTGGAGGACAAGGGAGGAGCCCCAGCCAGTAGCCCTTACCAACTGCCAGCCTGGTGAAGCAGGACATGCTGGACCTTCCGGCCCCAGTCGAGTGCCGGATGACCAGAGCCACATGATTGATCCCCAGTGATAAGCAGCAGCAGGAAAATTGCCCACTGAACCCTCAGAATTGTGAAAATAATGAAACAGTGTTGCTTTCAGTTACTAAGTATATAATGGTTTGTTAAACAGCAATAGAAAACTGGAGCTGAAAGTATTTAAATACCTATTACCACTACATTTACCATTTTTGGATTCAGATTCTCTGACTGACCAGATTTGATTTCTTTGTATTTACCTATAATTGGCCATTTCCCCAAGTTGGGTAGAATTTCCTTACCTGATGAAATGTGATATTTCCAATGAAGATGATACTGGAAATTCTTCCATGTTCTCTTTGTATTTACCACTTTTTCTTGGAAAGTAATAATGGATTTTTACATAGCCTCTTATAGATGTTTAGAGAAAACATTACATGCATTTTCCCTAATTATCTAGAATCATAATTCCAGGGAAGGAGGGAGACAGACAGAAATGAAATTGGACAAAACCTTAGGAATGACATTATTATTTATTTCAAATATTACTTGGAAAGAACACTTCTGAATCTCTGGGCCAGGCCCTGTTCTAACATCATGAGAGCTGCTTATGTATTTTGTGTTTATACCTTGCCCATAAGTCATGAATACCCATAAAGAATAAAAGCTAAAAAGATTTGTTAACAAAGAAGGATTTTTAAGACCTGCTAAATGATTTGTGTAACAACCATGCACTTAAAAATACAAAAGAAAAAAGTTTGAATACAAAAACACACAAAAACCAAAAACACTTTTCTACATTCCCCCCACTCCTACCCCAAGTAAATATATGTGCTTAGGCTGAGGAAATCCCCATAACTGTATCTCTGCTCCGAGACAGCCAAACAAAGCTGGTTTCTGGGTCAGCAGCTCCAGTCCTTTCCTGAGTCTGTGCCAGAAATGAATCTGTGCATGCAGGTGCAGTTGGTTAGAGGGGTGTGAGCATCAGAAAGCGTCGAAATTACTCTTTTTCCAAGCTGGAGCAAAGACTATTTTGTTTCCTGTAGGTGAAACATCGGAGGCTTCTTTTCTGGGCTGCTGTTTTTATGTCCTTGTTCGTTTTGAAGCAGAGCCACTGTTTGTTGCCTTTCACCCTGCCTTGGAAAGGAGAGGAGGACAGCTACACAAACCTGAGCCCTTGTGTCAGTGAAGTACACGTGGAGTGTGTTCCTTCCTGTCCTTTGCGTGGGGGAAGCCAAAAATAGCAATCTCCCCTTGTGCTTTTGTCTGACAGGTAAAAGCCTATTAAACAATGCCTCCAGTTGTCTCATGGAAATTAGACTCATTTTTCTAAAATGGAAAAGATCCACCCAATCTTGCCTTATTACACAGCAAATTGATAGGCAGATTGAGATCACACATTTTCTTTTTCAGCAAGGTGAAAATTCAAGGTTCACCACATGTTCAGCTAGCGGTTATCAGAACTCTGCAGGACAATTAAAATAATTTGAAAAATTACCTTATGAAAAGATAACATTCCGTTTTAAGTGTGATCTTTTAGAATTCGAATTGTTGACTTGAATTGCATCTCAGAATTTAATACCTCCAGCCCCAAGGTAAATACTGTTAAGCAAGCTTGAACTAAGCTTAGCAGAGTTTAACATGCTCAGTTATAATATTTGTTTAAGAAGAATTATTTCTAGCTCTTCTTACAGATATGTATTTGCTACAACTCTTTAGAGCTTTGCTTCTCAGATGCAATCCCTATGCCTGAATAAAATGTTCATTACTGTATCTGGGAGGGAGTGTGTGTGCTTTTGCCTTTACTATCATAACAGGGCAAATATTTTGTCTCCATAATCTCTGTAAATCATATTCAATAGGTAAGATGAGTTCATCTTTCAAAGTTCAGTGTAAGTACGTATGATAAACCACATCTTGCTGAATCCATCCAAACATCTGGAAGGTGTTGTAGTTGGAGATGTGCAGTTACTACCTTCAGTCCCTATAGAATTGTTTTATTAAATTATACTTTGGTGTGTTGCTATCTCCCCATAGTAGAAATGGGTCTCACAGAAATGTCTGTTGCAAGGATGCTGTTGAGCTTATTGTTGTCTGCTCTTTAGAGAAATGACTCCCTGGTCTTAGCATCCAGCAGAGTTCTACCTTCTGTAGTGATTAGTATTTGTTAAACACACAGTGATTGTGTAACTGCAAAGTTCCCCACTTGATGATGACTAGTCTACACCCAGTTTTGTGATACACTCATGAGCAGACTTTGTAAATACATTCCAGTAAAGTTCCGAGCTTATTTTTATATCTCCATCCTTATTATACTATTTTTTACCCCTGCTTTTAAATTGCACCATTTTATTATTAAATATAATATAATTTATAACAATATAACAACTTCTATTTATTGTGTGTTTACTATCTTCAAGGATATAGGTTAAGAGCTCAATATGTAGCACTAATTTAATTCTTACAAAATACTACTGATAATTATCTCCCTTTTTATATATAAGGAGACAAAAGGTCAGCACATTTTAGTATTTCCCTAGCTGTTAGGGAAAGTGAAAGTGAAGTCGCTCAGTCATGTCCGACTCTTAGCGACGCCATGGACGGCAGCCTACCAGGCTCCTCTGTCCATGGGATTTTCCAGTGTTCTTGCCTGGAGAATCCCAGGGACGCGGGAGCTTGGTGGGCTGCCGTCTATGGGGTCGCACAGAGTTGGACACGAGGACACGACTGAAGCGACTTAGCAGCAGCAGCTGTTAGGGAGGAATTGAGTTTTTTGTTTTTTGTTTTTTTTTTAAGGTAGGCTCTCAATAGTAACAAACATTCTAGGTGGGCGGAGTCTAGGTACCAAACGCTTCAGTAAATGCCTCCTATGGGTTATCTTAATCAAAACTAGGAAAACCCTATGTCATAGCTACTATAATAAGTGTCATTGTCAGTCCTGTGCATTTGCTAAGTCACTTCAGTTGTGTCTGACTCTTTGCGACCCCACAGACTGTAGCCCACAAGGCTCCTCTGTCCATGGGATTCTCCAGGCAAGAATTCTGGAGTGGGTTGCCATGTCCTCCTCCAGGGGAACTTCCCAACCCAGGGACTGAACCCGTTTCTCTTACATCTCCTGTGTTGGCAGGCAGATTCTTTACTACTCGTGCCACCTCGGAAGCACCGCTGTCAGTCCTAGTTATTAATAATGATTATTACTATCATCATTATAATGATGAGGAAACTGATTCAGACAAAGCTCCAGTGACTTTCCAATCTGCCAGGTTAGTGTAGAGCTGGGATATGAACCCAGTTGGTTTAACTCTAAGAGAATAAATATGACATCTTCTTGGCAGTATTTTATCTATCCTTGTGAACCACTTAAATTTATCCTGGAAGAAGTGAAAGGTATTCACATCTAAGAACCTACATATATACATTTGCACACACACATCTGTTGTTTCCATCTTTCCTGTATGGAAGTGATCTTGCTCAGTGCTAAGGTATAAAGAAAATTCTCTAAATAACAAAGTAGGTAATTCTGTCTGTGGTCTAGGAAAAAGGCTAGATGACTCTTAAAAAGCCCTTTCTGCCCCAATTCAACTGGGTTAAATGCTCCTCGAGGGCAGAGACGATGCAAATACACATAGAGCAGTAATAAGCGTAAACGGTTCTTCCTCGATTTGTCAGTGCCCCTCGGCTTTTCATGAGTCCCAGAGCTGGACAACTTTCATGTTCCTGGTGTGCCTCTTCATTAACCAAGAATGACTTCATTTCTCTTGTAATGAACTCTGCTCTGCTTTCAGACCACACCCACTGATGTTTCAGTCCTGTGATGTCTGCCTATTGAGAGCTGTGATTTCGGGTGCTGAACTTTCCCCCTGTGCATGAAGCTTTTGGCCCAAGAATGCACTGGGACACCTGGCTCCTGTGGACCTGTTGGAGAACCATGTTGTGTAGGAGTCTCTGCTTGCAGATCTGGGCCAGGTCAAGAGAGTGATGAAGGTTAATAAAGTCTGAATGAATTAGTACTTCTGACTGCAAGTATATCCCAAACAGGTTAAGACCAAAATGGAATATAGAATAAATCCATCAAAATCATGGAACACTCAAATAAATCTGAGAACCAAAATCTCAAACCTTCCATCCCAGAGGTCTTCTGCCTTTCTTTCAAACTGAACCAGATACTCAGCAAAACGCAATGGACCAGAGTCACATATCAAAAGAGGGAGAGGGTGTTTTGATTTGGGTGTCTTTGTTTACTAGCTTGTATGAGAATTAAAATGGAAGTTAACATGCCAAGTGAATAGCAGTACTTTTAGGATGCAGGTACTGGGCTAGAATAGAAATGGATTCTTTCAGTCAATCAGTCAGTTCAGTCGCTCAGTTGTGTCTGACTCTTTGAGACCCCATGGACTGCAGTACACCAGGCTTCCCTATACATCACCAACTCACAAAGCTTACTCAAACTCATGTCCATCGAGTCAGTGATGCCATGCACCATCTCATCCTCTGTCATCCCCTTCTCCTCCTGACTTCAATCTTTCACAGCATCAGGGTCTTTTCAAATGAGTCAATTCTTTGCATCAGGTGGCCAAAGTATTGGAGTTTCATCTTCAGTATCAGTACTCCCAATGAATATCCATGACTAATTTCCTTTAGAATGGACTGGTTGGATCCCCTTGTGGTCCAAGAGACTCTCAAGAGTCTTCTCCAACACCACAGTTCAAAAGCATCAACTCTTTGGCACTCAACTTTATTTATAGTCCAACTCTCACATCCATACATGACTACTGGAAAGACCATAGCTTTCACTAGATGGACCTTTGTTGGCAAAGTAATGTCTCTGCTTTTTAATATGCTGTCTAGGTTGGTCATAACTTTTCTTCCAAGGAACAAGCATCTTTTAATTTCATGGCTGCGGTCACCATATGCAGTGATTTTGGAGCCCCCCAAAATAAAGTCTGCCACTGTTTCCCCATCTATATTCCATGAAGTGATGGGATCAGATACCATGATCTTAGTCTTCTGAATGTTGAGTTTTAAGCCAACTTTTTCACTCTCCTCTTTCACTTTCATCAAGAGGCTCTTTAGTTCTTCTTCAATTTCTGCTATAAGGGTGGTGTAATCTGCATACCTGAGGTTATTGATATTTCTCCCAGCAATCTTGATTCCAGCTTGTGCTTCATCCAGCCTGGCACTTCTCATTGATGTACTCTGCATATAAGTTAAATAAGCAGGGTGACAATATACAGCCTTGATGTACTCCTTTCTCGATTTGGAACCAGTTTGTTGTTCCATGTCCAGTTCTAACTGTTGCTTCTTGACCTGCATACAGGTTTCTCAAGAGGCAGGTGAGGTGGTCTGGTATTCCCATCTCTTTCAGAATTTTCCAAAGTTTGTTGTGATCCACACAGTCAAAGGCTTTGGCATAGTCAATAAAGCAGAAATAGATGTTTTTCTGGAACTCTTTTGCTTTTTTGATGATCCAGCGGATGTTGGCAATTTGATCTCTGGTTCCTCTGCCTTTTCTAAATCCAGATGTTCAAACATCTGGAAGTTCATGGTTCACGTACTGTTGAAGCCTGGCTTTGAGCATTACTTTGCAAGCATGTGAGATGAGTGCAATTGTGCGGTAGTTTGAGCATTCTTTGGCATTGTCTTTCTTTGGGATTGGAATGAAAACTGACCTTTTCCAGTCCTGTGGCCACTGCTGAGTTTTTCAAGTTTGCTGGCATGTTGAGTGCAACACGTTAACAGCATCATCTTTTAGGATTTGAAATAGCTGAACTGGAATTCCATAACCTCCACTAGCTTTGTTCATAGAGATGCTTCTTAAGGCCCACTTGACTTTGCATTCCAGCTTGTCTGGCTCAAGGTGAGTGATCACACTATCGTGATTATCTGGGTCATGAAGATCTTTTTTTGTATAGTTCTTCTATGTATTCTTGCCACCTCTTCTTAATATCTTCTGCTTCTGTTAGGTCTCTACCATTTCTGTGCTTTATTGTGCCCATCTTTACGTGAAATATTCCTCTGTTATCTCTAACTTTCTTGAAGAGATCTCTAGTCTTTCCCATTCTATTGTTTTCCTATGTTTCTTTGCATTGACCACTGAGGAAGGCTTTCTTATCTCTCCTTGCTATTCTTTGGAATTCTGCGTTCAGATGGGCATATCTTTCTTTTTCTCCTTTGCCTTTAGCTTCTCTTCTTTTCTCAGCTATTTGTAAGGCCTCCTCAGACAATCATTTTGCCTTCTTGTGTTTCTTTTCCTTGGGGATGATCTTGATCACTGTCTCCTGTACAATGTCATGAACCTCTGTCCATAGTTCTTTAGACATCTGTCTATCAGATCTAATCCCTTGAATCTATTTGTCACTTCCACTGTATATAGGGGATTTGATTTAGGTCATACCTGAATGGTCTAGTGGTTTTCCCTACTTTCTTCAATTTAAGTCTGAATTCGGCAATAAGGAGTTCATGATCTGAACCACAGTCAGCTCCCAGTCTTGTTTTTGCTGACCGTATAGAACTTCTCCATCTTTGGCTGCCAAGAATATAATCAACCTGATTTCAATATTGACCGTCTGGTGATGTCCATGTGTAGAGTCTTCTCTTGTGTTGTTGGAAGAGGGTGTTTGCTATGACCAGTGCATTCTCTGGTCAGAACTCTATTAGCCTTTGCCCTGCTTCATTCTGTATTCCAAGGCCAAATTTGCCTGTTATGCCAGGTGTTTCTTGACTTCATACTTCTGCATTCCAGTCCCCTATAATGAAAAGGACATTTTGTGGGGGTGTTAGTTCTAGAAGGTCTTGTAGGTCTTCATAGAACCATTCAACTTCGACTTCTTCAGGATTACTGGTCAGGGCATAGACTTAGATTACTGTGATATTTAATGGTTTGCCTTGGAAATGAAGAGAGATCATTCTGTCGTTTTTGAGATTGCATCCAAGTACTGCATTTGGGACTCTTTTGTTGACTGTGATTGCTACTCCATTTCTTCTAAGGGATTCTTGCCCACAGTAGTTGATATAATGGTCATCTCAGTTAAATTCACCCATTCCAGTCCATTTTAGTTCGCTGATTCCTAAAATGTCCATGTTCACTCTTGCCAACTCCTGTTTGACCACTTCCAATTTGTCTTGATTCATGGACCTAACATTCCAGGTTCCTATGCAGTATTGCTCTTTACAGCATCAGACTTGACTTCCATCACCAGTCACATCCACAGCTGGGTGTTATTTTTGCTTTAACTCCATCTCTTCACTCTTTTTGGAGTTATTTCTCCACTGATCTCCAGTAGCATATTGGGCACCTACTGACCTGGGGAGTTCATCTTTCAGTGTCCTATCTTTTTGCCTTTTCACACTGTTCATGGTGTTCTCAAGGCAAGAATACTGAAGTGGTTAGCCATTCCCTATCCATTGGACCATGTTTTGTCAGAACTCTCCACCATGACCTGTCAGTCTTGGGTGGCCCTACATGGCATGGCTCATAGTTTCATTGAGTTAGACAAGGCTGTGGTCCATGTGATCAGATTGGTTAGTTTTCTGTGATTGTGGTTTTCAGTCTGCCTGCCATCTGATGGAGAAGAGGCTTATGGAAGCTTCCTGATGGGAGAGACTGACTGAGGGGGAAAGTGGGTCTTGTTCTAATGGGCAGGGCCATGCTCAGTAAATCTTAAATCCAATTTTCTGTTGATGGGCGGGGCTGTGTTCACTCCGTTATTTGACCTGAGGCCAAACTATGGTAGAGGTAATGAAAATAATGGAGACCTCCTTCAAAAGGTCCCATGCATGCACTGCTGCATGAAGTGCCCCCAAGCCTGCAGCAGGCCACCGCCAACCCATGCCTCTGCTGGAGACCCCTGGACACTCACAGGCAAGTCTGGGTCAGTCTCTTGTGGGGTCAATGCTCCTTTCTCCTGGGTCTTGCTGCGCACAAGGTTTTTTTTGTGCCCTTTAAGTGTCTATTTCCAAGTCCTGTGTAAGCTCTGGCGGCTCTATGGTGGGGTTAATGGCGACCTCCCCCAAGAGGGCTTATGCCATACCCAGGTCTACTGCACCCAGAGCCCCTGCCCCTGCAGCAGTCCACTGCTGACCTGTACCTCCGCAGGAGACACTCAAACACAGTTCTGTCTCAGTCTCTGTGGGGTCTCTTGGTCCTGGTGTGCACAAGGTTTGTTTGAGCCCTCTGAGCATCTCTGGCAGTTGTAGGGTTTGATTCTAAATGCGATTTCGCCCCTCCTACTGTCTTTAGGGGTAAACAACCACAAGTAAAGAAAATGTTCAACTTGCCTTTGGTGTGTATTTTCTGTCCTCCATAGCTGACGCAATCAGGAAGTGTCTTTGAAGGGGGTCAATATTTTTCATCCTGGAGAAGGAGTTAGATCTACTGGAAAATCAGTGATTCTATCACAAAGGAAAGTCACGGAATGTGTGTGTTCTTAGCACCTAGGTTTTGTCTCCCTGAGGGAACTGATACACTGACTGAGAGTTGTGTGCTTTACAAGAGTAAAGGTGAAGACTGTGAGGTCCCACTCTGCTCTCTGTGAAATTATTGGTAATGCCTATTCGTGTCACCCCGTTAAGAGCTCACAAGATCCTATGGGGATGACTATTTACTGAGAAGGGCAGTGCAGCATAAACAGTACACTGGTTAAAAGCAAGGATATGGGGTCAGACTGCCTGGGCTCATTTCTTAGCTCTGTTGCTATCTGGGTAATGTTGGCAAGTTACTTTAGCCCTCTGTACCTCTACTTCCTAACAGTATTCACCTCAAAGGGATGAGAGAATTAAATCTTGTAATGTGCAGGAGAAGTGAACAACAGAGAGTGAGATGGTTGGGTGGCCTCACCAACTGGATGGACATGAGCTTGAGCAAGCTCCAGGAGTTGGTGATGGACAGGGAAGCCTGGCATGTTGCAGTCCATGGGGTGGCAAAGAGTCGGACAGGACTGAGTGACTGAACTGAACTGAACTGAATGTGCATAAAATACTTGGAAGCATAGTAAGTGCTACATTTGTGTTAGCTGTTACTATCATCAGAAAGTCCTCACACAAACATCCTTTGAATGCTGACCTCATTGCCATTCTTCCTGATTCCACCTCCTGCAGATCCTTATCACCTCTGAGTTCCTCTAGGATAATTGTCTCCAAACTGAGGAGACCAGTTTGGAGACAGTTATCCTTCCTTCTGAATCAATTTTTGATGCAGATTCCTTATTAATTTTTCTAAAATGCCACTTTCTGCTACTCTCAATCAAAAATTACATTCTCTAGGGTAATATTTACTTCTTTTTTTGGCCTGATACTTAAGACTCCCTTCACTCTCCCCCCTGCCTCATCGTCAGCTTAGATTTGCAATGATTCCTTCTTGTCACTGCACCATGGGAGTCTCGGCTGTGTCTTTTGTGGTGGAGGTAGAATGGAGAGAGGGGGAACAACCTGAAAGGAAGAGGTATAAAATGGATAGTCCTAATTTCTAAGTAATAAATCAGAGGCTGAGGTTGGATCTAAGCAATGCCTGGCTACATTAATGTTGAAGCCAGAGACCAGGCCCCTCCCGTGGAATTGAAGATGTTTCTGTGGATGGTGGGAACACAGGTACCATGTGACACGTACACTGCTCCTAAAACACCCTGAGTCATGAAAATCTGGGCTGAATGGCATGTGAGGGGTCAGCAGCTTTACTGAAGGCTTTCTTGCACAGTGAGAGTGAACCACACTAGCTACCATTATAATTTGGCCTGTACATTGCATGAACATAATGCAATTGTACAGCTTTAAGAAACATCATACAAGAATGAGGGCAAGCAGTGCATTCATAATGGATTTACAGCATCTTTTTCCTTCCTCCTCCTTAACTCTGGCTATTCAAAGTCAACATTATTTTCTCCTTTGGGTGAAACAGGATGGACTCATATGCAACCTGCACCCTGCCATAGCTTCTGATGACATCTTTGTATTGGGAGAGGCCAAAATATTGATATTCTATTGATCCCATTTCTCATCTGCAAAATGTGTATGTGAGTGCTGTGTATTGCATCTCTGTGTGTGTTTTAATTACATTTTAGAAATTTTCATAGTTGGCAGGGGCTCCTCGCTATGCTTCTTGCTTGTCTTATTCTGCTCCCCATGAAACTGATCAGGTTGCCAAGTTCTTAGTGACATCAAAGCAGGCTCCGGGCTCAGATCATCTCTGTGGGATGCAGAGGAAGAGGAGAAATAGCTCTTGCCCAGAGAACATTTCTCTGACCGAGTTCTAAGTAAATTCTGGGGCTTATCTGACAGTTTTTGCACTGGCCAGGCTCCTAGTGAAGTCAAATATTACAGCTTACGTCAATTGGCTTGTGGCCAGGTGCTGGACTATGTTGAGCAAAATCTCAGGGCAACAGATTCATCCTCCTTGGATCTTGATTTTTATAGCTCCATTTTGCATGATGTTCTATCAAAGAGCAATAAAAACAGTAAACAGATTACAAAGCACAAGCCACCCATGCGTACATTCCTTTCTCCTGAACCCAAATGAATACAGCGCCAATTCTAACAAAGGTTAATTAATAGCACAACAGAGGCTCTGATTTGAAAGAAAAAAATCCTTCTTCTCACAGCCTGCAGAACTAGGTGCTTGCCAGTCCTGTGTTCCTTAGCCACATATTTCTTAGCACTTATTCTTCACATCTCTCCAAAGACTTCTTGATTCTCTTCATATCTTCTGTACAGAAAGAGGCGCAAGTCTGAGGCTGGAGAAACTGTGAAGGGGTAACCTGAATTTCTGTGTCCAGGATTTTCCCACGTTTGATACATTCCTGCGTGTTTGGGATTTCTCCCTTATTTCGCTCAAGAGCCCACTGATGGGTGCTGTCCCCTTGTTTTCTAGGCTCACAAGTGAGACTCAACAAAGCCTTGTACTACTAAACACACTTTCCACAATCACCAAAATATGTATTCCTTCTCATCTCCATGGATCTTTAGCAATCGATGAGTTTGGTTTTAAGGAGAGCTACTTAGGAAAGCTTCCTGTATGTGAGGCAGTTTATAGACTGAAGAGATATTTCTGGTTCCTGGTTTTGAGCAGGTCTAACGCAACCCACATGCAAAACTCACAGCAGGCAAAGCAACCCAGACTCTTGAAGCATGTGGATTTCCTGAGAGAGCAGGCAGGCCTTTGTCTGAAGCCTAGGCGTGACCTTGGTGTATCTTCTTATTTCAGGTAGAAGCAGGGAGCTTGCCACCCCTGTAAACTCTGCTTAGAATCTTTCCATCATGGATGTTCTCCCTGGCTATACTCTGGAGATGAAAAATAGAAACTTTTCCTTGTTTATTCAGCAGACCCTCTGCTGTCTGGTTTTGGAATGAAAGCCCATCAACAATGTTTAAAAATATTAGAAAACACCTTTAAGGGATATCATCTCATGGTTTTAGATTTTTATAGTATCTCAGGGAACATGTATTCAACTCATTTATTCTACAGCTTAGTGAAATAAGACCCAGTTAGGGTCAAAGTCAAGTCTAGAACCAGGATTTCTTCACTCTCTGTTCCACACTCACTTGCTTTAGGAAAACTAATAATGCAACCTATGCTCATGAGAATTTTCAGAAGCTCCCCCGACCCAGATTATTTTTTAACCCTTTGATAAAAGGGATAAAAGGGTTCTGTGCAATTTAATGTTGCACAAGTCACTAATTTATTTCTCTTAAATGTGCGACACTTTGTTCCCTTCTCCAGGGGATCTTCCCACCCCAGGGATTGAACCCAGGTCTTCCTCATTGCAGGTAGATTCTTTACCAGCTGAGCCACCAAGGAAGCCCTTGGAAAACAGTGTGAGTAAAATAAAGCAAAGCAATGAAGTGAATGACTGCACTTGACAAGAGAAATGCAATCATACCCTTTATGGATTCATTGTTAATGTTTTATCTTTGGTCTTTCAAATGTGTCATGGCTATCATATGCTAAAAGTGAAAAACCACCTAATCTTTCCAACATGAACTGAATGTCAAAAATTAACTAAATACTATGCAGTGCAGCTCAACTTTTATGTGAGAAATAATATATATAATTACAGTTAGTTCTAAAAAAATGTAGATGTTATTATTAGCTATCATTTTGTTCTCTTCTATCCCCAGAACAATTCTACTCTAATCACTTATTCTCCTACTGTCCAAAATTCACTGCTGGTGCTAAGATGAGGGTTACATATTTTTTTAAAACTGCATTTTTTCCCCTTACCCTAAGTCCTATGTATCTTGAAGTTCAAGCTTAAATTCTACCTCTCTTCCATGAATTCTTCTCTCTAGAAGATATGATTTTCTTTCCTTTAATTTAAACTCTAATGACCATACAATTTATACTGTAAAATCACATACTTGATTATAGCCAATTTGGTATAACTTGCTGATTTCTCTTCATCTAGCTAAAACTTGCACTTAGATTGTGAAAATTTTCATGCAAAGATGGTATATCTCTCTTCCTGCAACATTCAACAAAATAAAGCAGAAAGGGATGTCCAGTCAGTGTTCCCTTTTGATTAGCCTATGACTGATTAAAGGCTATATGACACAAAGCACAGACCTTTCTACTCAAAGTGTAGTCCATGGACCAGCACCATCAACATTCCTTGGGAGTTTGTTAAAAATTAAGAATATTAGACCCCATTCCAGACCTGTCATTTGTAAAGAATTTAATGATTTTTAAAGTTTGAGAAGCAGTAGCTTAGGAAAGAGGGGTTTCCCACTGAATTTTGACCAACATAACGCTGATGCTTAGCTCTCCTGGTGAAGTGCTAGTACATATTCACAAAGGGAAGTCATTCTTCAAATTTGTGGTCATCAACTCCTCAGAAAATCTAGAGAAAGCTTTAGCCCTTCTTTCAAGGAAATGAACACGGATAAATACACATAATGGGCATCCCAGGTGGCACTAATGGTAAAGAGCTGCTTGCCAATGCAGGAGGCAGTAAAAGAGGAGGGTTTGATCCCTGGATTGGGAAGATCCCCTGGAGGGGGCATGGCAACCCACTCCAGTATTCTTGCCTGGAGATCTCATGGCCAGAGCCTGGCGGGCTACAGTTCATAGGGTCACACAGTCGGACACAACTGAAGTGACTTAGCACACACGCATGCAAACACATAATATCTTACATGTAATATTAGCTTAAAGGATGCGTTGTTTGTAAAGAGATTTTTTTGGATCCTACCGATACTGTGTTAAAAGTCTCTGTTGATGAACACAGGTTTATGAAGAATAAGGATCATTTATCTGTCTGCTGAAGTGCCTGGTTGTGTTGTACACTTACTGTTGCAAAACAAAGGAGATTTAATTGGCTCTCCTCTAAGGGTGTAATCTTTGGTATTCGCACTTTTTGGATAGACAATAATCACATGAAATGCTGCTCTTGCCTGGGGCGGGGGTGGGGTGGGGTGTTGATCAATATGAGTGCATAAAAGTTAATTTAGCCATGAAAGAAGGCTTCATGTAAAGAGGCGATTTCATTCCTCTTAGTAACACAGTAAGCTTTGATTTAAGCTATTGAGATTGACTTTCTACCTAATTGTGTACTTCTTTTTTTTTTCTTTAATTTTCTTTTTCCTCTCTCTTTCTTTCTTTCAATCCAAGCTTTTCATGTATTTTTAAAAAGTCCTTTGGAGTGATGGTCAGAATTGCTTTTAATTATCAATTAAATTTTCTCCAAGTAGATTGTTAAAAGTTTAGATGAGCCCAATTAGTGAGAACCTCATTCTAATAGCAAGAGTAAAGTTGGTTATTTTAAGTTTTCTTTATTATACAAAAAGAAAGGATCAGATCAACTGATCTCAGATCATTGATCTCAGATCAATGTTAAGTGGGGATTATGGAAATGAATGCTAAAAATAAAAGACACAAATTAACAAGGTATGACCAGGGAAGTCAAAGAAGTGGCCTCTCTTTTTTGGTATCGAGTCTTTCCAGACTTTAATAATATTGTGCTATGCGCATGTTAAGTTGTGCCAGTCATGTCTGAATCTGTGCGACCCTAAGGACTGCAGCCCGCCAGGCTCCTCTGTCCATGGGATTCTCGAGGCAAGAATGCTGGAGTGGGTTGCCATGCCCTCCTTCAGGGGAATCTTCCCAACCCAGGGATTGAACCTGCATCTCTTATGTCTCCTGCATTGGCAGGAGAGTTCTTTACTATTAGCGCCACCTGGGAAGACTTAGTTTGAAAATATTTGTCCCCATTTATGCTAAAAGGAACGGCAAACTAATGGCTAGATGTTTATTTTTACATTATTTTATATTCCTTACTAGTGCTTTTTTTCTTGGAAGAAATAATATCCTAATCTATATTAAAGGAAATTTGTATTTACCAATCAGTACATGTGAGACTGGAGCTATGCTATTCTGACTCTATGGACAGGGTATCCGTGAGCACACGCAGCAGATGGACAGCCTGATACTCTTCTATCAGTGAAATCCGAAAAGCCTAGTCCAAGAAAACTTGGTGAACTGTAAAGTACTCAGAACTTATCAGGATAGATTATCCCGCAGGGAAAATCAATACTTTAATAAGGGAGAGAGCCCTCACTAGTCATAGGAGAAATTTTGCAGTTGGTCCCAAGAGCTGATTAGGAATAACAAGATATACCAGATTACCTCTTTCATTATCAATCTGCAAAGCAAGTTTTAGACTATCACATTCTTCATATTGAGACATTGAGTGAGAAACACTGAGTTTTCTTTTCTTTTCTGAAAAGAAAACCAAAAACTGAATTCCATTTAATTTGATTCAATTGCATAATTTGTAAAGCACTTAGTATATGCCAGGTGCATTTCTTGGTGGCCAAAAAACCAGAACATAAAACAAGCAATATTGTAACAAATTCAATAAAGACTTGAAAAAAAGAATTTTGCCTGTCTACATCTGTTCCCTTCCCTGTTCATAGATGCTCTACCAGCAGCTTTTTACTAGCATCTATTGGCCAGAACTGGGTCACATTGCAACCTTAGCTGCAAAGAGTCTGGGAAAATATTAATAGTATTATTAAGTAATATAGTGCCATACTTCCCCAAGGAAGGTGGAGACAGGAGCTTTATTTTTAAGAAATTAGGGGAGAAATGGCATGGAGAGAAAACTAGAAAAAAAACATCTGTCACAAGTATTTATTGTGTGTTAGAGTGTCTATCAAAATACATCTGTATGTATTAATTTGGATGTTTGTGTGGGCCTGATGTGTGAGTTAAGGTCAACAGCATAGGTTATAAATTCATTCAATAAATATTTATTTCTTGGCAAAAACATTCTCTAGCCAGTTAGGGAAACAAACATATACACTAAGGATGAAATAACTGACAATATCTGGAGTTGTTAACCCTTGGGAGAGTAAGGAGAGTGAAGAAAGGAGGCTATATTACTGCTGTCTTCCAACCCTTTATGCATTTTGTTTCTTTCTTCTCACCTATTTCATAGGCTGGATGACTGTATCTTCAAAAAGATAAAAATCTTATTAAAGAAGTGAAGCTCTATACAATAGCATTCATATACATTCATACATTCATATACATAAAGTATGTATATATTCATATACATACTTTATGCATTTTGTTTCTTTCTTCTCACCTATTTCATAGGCTGGATGACTGTATTTTCAAAAAGATAAAAATCTTATTAAAGAAGTGAAGCTCTATACAATAGCATTCATATACATCACCAAAATATCATTTGGAATGTCTGGTTTTCCTGGAGCCCTGGAAATAACGTCACTCAGGCGGTCAGAGCTCCAATCACAGAGGCTTCAGGAAAATGATTTCTCAATCATCAGAAGTCAGATCAGCTGCTTGGGGTGTGAATTCAAAAGAGGGCTTTTGAGACGGTTTTGGAAAAATTCAATCGACTGGCTTTGGTGAACTTCTGAATCAGATGAAGTTTAAATTTGATGTGTTACCCATTGTGAAACACAGTACAGTTGGGAAGGAGAGGGAGAGAATGAGATGTGTCGATAACTTTCTTTTCATTCTTTTTCTTAATTTGCCTCACCGTTTTTAATCAGGGAACACTTAGGTGAAATCTAATACAGACCGATCTCATCTCTTACTATACTTTCTCTAGTGGAAAGAGAACAGCTGTATATTGTCATGCTCAGATATTTAAGAAAACATCTGGGTTCAGTCTTAAGAGTGGGATAATGTGACCTGACTTGTTTCAGATGAAGTCATTTTTCTACATTTATATCATTGCAGCCCAAGGGCAGTCACATGCAAAATCTGAAGGGAAATGAGCATTTAATTTCCCACCCGGTTCTCACTGGACACTTGCTTCCCAAGAAGAGAGTTATGTTGCCAAGAAAAAAGCCCTGGCTTGTACCTAATTGTCATAGTATCTTTTTTAGACATCATAGAAATAAAAGGATTTTCAGAGACTTGATGATAATACCTATAATGAAAATAATGTTTCTTACTTTGAAGTCAATATCAATTAAACAGACTTAAACAGCTATGGCCTCTATCATATGAAACCTAAATTCTTTTGTCTCTGGGACATGCTATTACCAAAAGCAACAGTGGTCCTATAAGCAAAAGCACTAGGGCAAGTTTAATAAAAATTTGCTAGTAAGGAATTCAATATATACCAGATCTTTTTTATTTTTCTTTGGGAAACTAGGCTTGGAATCAAGGAAAGAGAAAATTTTAGGGTGGAGTGAATGAACAATAGGTCACTTCATTTAAGACTAAAAAATCAGAAAGAGAGATGGGAATGGCTCAATGGTGAGTTTGGACTACAGACAAATTAATGACAGTTTTACATGATGGAAACTAGAATGAAGAGGAAAGACTAATCATTTTTGGTGACTGTGAATCTGTAGGTAAGCATTTTGGTCTTTAATTCCAAAACAAAATACTGTCCAGAGATGGAAGGCATCTTAGAAATCATTCGGACTCTCTCGTTTATAGAGACCAGGCTTTAAAGCTCAAAGAAGTGAAATAGCTTGGAAACTGTCATATGGTCACTAGCAGAGTTGGGGCAGGAATATAGGCATCCCAGTTCCCCTCTGACAGCTTTGAGAGGAAAGGGAGTTTTCACAGAGGTTTCAATTCTGTGAACAGATTAAGCAGAATGTGACAGATGGACTGTGTTTATTGCTGCTCCCATCAACATGTACAATTATTGAGATGTTACATGGTGTAAGGTTTAACATTTACTTGTTGACATCTATGTTTTTTTACTCATTGTTTATTGTGCTTCTTGGAGAATTCTAAACATTTTATAAATGATACATTTATTTTCCTGAAAGGTTATATAATCAAGCCACACCACTAACTGGAGTTGAAAATTTCAGTGAAAGTTTATTTTCAAAGCAAACTATTTTCTCTCTTTCGGTGACTTGTTTTCTGGCAACCACATATAGGGGTGGAAAGAAGTCTGTATGTCCCCTTGTGGTTTTTGTTTGGGTCATGTCACTCCAGCATGACTTTAAAAACCTGGACCTGTTTCCTCACCCAAAGTGAAAGATTCTCATGTAGTCAGTGTGAATTTGAATATATTCATTTCTCTTTTGAAATTACATCATTAGTTTAAACGCCTTTGAGCTTGTGTTTCAGTTTCTCGGTTTGTGTCTTTTTTCTAAACATACTTGTTCTTTTTCTTTTATCCTCCATGCTCTTGGCCTCAGAACAAAATAACTGCCCCTGGAGTCAGACCAATTATCCATCTGGCTAGAGTCTGTAAAGTCCTTTTTTTTTTTTTAAACCTCAGTAAATTAACCTCAGTAAACATGTTTCATTCATTCATTCATTCATTCATTACCAATTTTAGTATTGGTTCTATCTAAGGACCAGTGTTATCTCCAGGGCTGTGGGAACAATAGCCCTCAGGTACCTGAGGAGGTTCAAAAGTTAGTGGCGCAAAAGGTCATTTCAGTGGAATGTGTAAATGTTCTCATATGGTTTACTTCGTAAGGTCTGACATACACGATAAGCACATTATACTTACAATGGTTAAGCATCCCTCAATAGGATTTATCAGTCATGATTTTCTCTTGGACTTCTTAACCTGTTTTTATTTCTACCCTGTAACTCCTCAGAATAGAGACTCTTTCAAGAGTTTGCTACTCAGCCTTGCAAAAATACAACTATGTTTCCACATGAAAGATTCCCAAGGTCCACAGAACATTGGTCCAGGTTTTCCAGGCCTGAGAACAAAATACATGAAACTGATTTGATTAGATGATGAAGGTCTCATTTGGTGAGACATCCCTTAACTCCCTTTTGCTATGGTGTCAAAGTATTCATGATGTATTCTGGATAAGAAATTCATTTTTGTTGAAAAAAGGGATTTAAAAACATAAGTTTTCTTATTCATTTTATTCTTTATGATAGATCCCAACCAGACAAAACTGAAGGGATCAAAGGTGGGGAGAAGCACAAAGTAACTCACGGTGAGCGCTGCTGCCCTGGGAGGTTTTCTGTCTGAGATGTGTCATCCTGACAAGGTGTATGTAAGGAGAAGAGGGAGTTTTCCACTGACTGAAAGAGCGGCAACCTAAGATTTTCCAATAGACAACAAACTGGATAAAGCAGTTGTTATCCACAATGAGATCTGCATTTCATTTCAGCATTCATGAAAGGACAGAAAAAAGAAAAACAACTCCTACAACATGTGGTCACTTACTTAAGAAGGAGATTTTTTAATAATTAAATTCTGAATCTAAAGGATTAAAAGAGATGAAGAACGAGGGAAAAAAAAACATTAAGGGCAATCTAGGAAGGTTTAATAATAATTCATATTCTAAATAAGATTGGGGAGATTCAGGAATTAAGATGCTGAGCAATGAAACTCATTATCAAGGGTCTTATCACTTCAAGAAGGCAGAGAGTAAAATGAGAGATATGTATTTCTTTATGAAAAAAATGTAGAAATTGGTTTGAAATTCAGCAACCATGAAAGTTCAAACATATAATTTTTATGTATGATTCCCCAGCAGACAAATTCTTCACTATATATATATATACACACACACATACACACACACTATGTCTGTACCAAACGTTGGATCCTGCATGGTGCACCGTGCATTCTAGACAAGTCAGTATGACGAAGAGATAATGAATTGTAATATCAAGAAGTGGAATCTCTCTTGGGAAGCAAAAATGCATCAGGAGACCTCTTAGTTCCATGCGTTAGGAAAGAAAAGCCTATAAGTGGACTTTGGCAGGAATTTACATAAGCTAATGAATAAGGAAAATGAAAGGTTATACTTCATTAGGCTGACAAGAAATCAATCACATCTGATGAACCTGTAAGTCAGATTTAAATGCCAGGCAGTTCCCTATGAGTACCCAAATCTGATCCACGTTTGTGTACAGGTCAGACAGGTACCTGTAGTTACTACTCACAATGTCAATGCCTCGGAATTCATTGAAAAACACATTCAGAAACAGCCTATTCACTCTTCTGAAAATCTGTGTGTGCTCATCAGGCCATTCTTGATTTGTTCATAGCAGCAGCTTAATCTCTGCCTGGCTTCTTGGGCTCTTTTACTATCAGTTGCAAGAAAATGTTATCATCCTAAACACAATGTAAACAGAAATGTAAAATGTTATGGAAGGCGAACATGATGACACTGTACATCAGATTGGCTGTTGTCTCCTTGGACTCCTTACAAACTAGCACAGATTTAATATTTCTAATTCTACCTCACGTGTTTTAGCAGTATCTCTGAAAGGTAGCTAGATTGTGTATATCATCCCGCATTTTAAGACAAAAGTTTGGTGACTTCTCCCACTAACATATAATAAGGGAGTATCCTGAAGTTTTTTCTTAGTTCTGAGACCCAAACTACATAATAGAAATTGAAATCAAGTTTGGACAAAGTAAAATAGTAGAAAGAACTATCAGACTGTGTATCAGCTCCTCTACCAGAGGATAGCTGCCTTTTATCTACTTCCAGAACAAGCTGTGTCCCCTTGGGCAAATTATATCACCTCAATTTGCTATCAGTTTCCTAACAGCAACTCATTCATTTCTTCAACATCTGTTTTTCTAACAATGTTTTAAAATGTACTTTTCTAACTCTAAAATTATATGGATCTATAGACATCACTTTGCTGACAAAGGTCCATATGGTCAAAGCTATGGTTTTTCTAGTAGTCATGTATGGATGTGAGAGTTGTAAAGAAGGCTGAGCACCAAAGAATTGATGCTTTCAAACTGTGGTGCTGGAGAAGACTCTTGAGAGTCCCCTTTGGACTGCAAGGAGATTAAACCAGTCAATCCTAAAGGAAATAACCTTCAATATTCATTGGAAGGACTGACGCTTAAGCTAAGCCCCAATACTTTGGCCACTTGATGCAAAGAGCTGACTCATTGGAAAAGATCCTGAGAAAGATTGAGGGCTATAGGAGAAGGGGGCAACAGAGGATGAAAGAGTTGGATGGCATCACCAACTCAAGGGACATGAGTTTGAGCAAACTTTGGGAGCTAGTGAAGGACAGGGATGGCTGGCGTGCTGCAGTCCATGAGGTTGCAAAGAGTTGGACATGACTTAGCAACTTAACAACAACAACAACATTATTATAGAATGTTTAGAGTTAAAAAATTCTTTAATGAAAGAATGACAATTTGAGGACCAAGAAAACCTTGATGAGACAGAGGGAGAGTATATATTTATCAGCAATAGTATAAGAGTGAGCCTGAAATTTTTCTATGATATTTGCCAAGAATCTTAAGAAATATAATTAGAACATTTGAAAAATCTGTTTTAACTCTGACTCCTGTAGGAAATCATAGTCACACCTTATTTTAGGATTACTTGTGCTTTAAGTAGAGGATTTGTTGTGAATACAAATGAATTATTATAATACAAGGTGTAAGCCAGCAAGAAATGTCAACTGTCAAAAATCCTCACATGTATAAACTTAATCCAAGATTATAAAAGGCACAATGGATTCTAATCTCTCCTAGGATGAATATCTTTTTTCTCCTTTCGAGGTACAGCTTCATATCTCTCAATACTTCACTCATCAAATATTAGTAGAATACTCATTATGTACAAGGATCAAAGACCCGAATGCTATCTACAAGGAGAATTATTGCTATATTATGTGTTTACTAGAACATATTTATTGAGAAATAGACTGAAGACTTGAAATCATTCTTTACAAAAAACTTATTTGCAAGTGCCTTCTTCAGATACTTTTTCAATTTTGTATCAAATTCATAAAGAGGAGACAAAAATTATCAAGGAGTGAGAAGATTTGCTTGGGAATAAAATTTAGAAGGCCTCTATACCATTTTTCTGCCATAGAAATTCTGTCCTCTTAATAATTCAGAAGTGAATGACAAAAATATGACCGCTCCATTCTTAAAATGTTCCAAGAGAAGCCATTTACGGTAAAATATTACAGTTTTGTATATTTCTGGCTGTGAAATACTTCCTTTAAACAGAAAACTTTTTAAAATTTAAAGCTACCCCAACTTGGCTTCCCAAGTGGCACCAGAGGTAAAGAAACCGCCTGCCAATGCAGGAGACACGTAGAGAATCGCAGGTTTGATTCCTGCGTCGGGAAGATCCCTTAGAGGAGGACACAGCAACCCACTGCAGTATTCTTGCCTGGAGAATCCCATGGACAGAGGAGACTTGCGGCCTCTTGTCCACAGGGTGGAAACAAGCTGGACATGACTGAAGCGACTTAGCACACACAACTTTTCCTAGAAACTGAATACAGTTGTACAATCACTCACTCACCACGGCCTCCTAAATTTAGGGCTGGTCACCAAGTTACTTTACTGTCAGTCTTCTCTTCTCCAAGTTGAGTCTCTTTACTTTTCGTAACTGGGACTCCAGCTGTGAATTATTAGGCAGTTCTGAAGAAAAACTACTTTGGAACTTTTCTCTATCACACTTCAGTGTTGCTGAGTTATTTTAATGTGTCATTTAAAATAAATAAAGGTTGATGTGTGGTAGGACAGAAAAAGAAAGACAATCACTCACAAGGTATTTCAGAGGCAAGTGCTAGAAGAGAGACTGAGTGCGCCCCTGGCAATGGCTGGACCGAGGCAGCTCAGGAGGCGACTGGAGCCACTGGGCCCACACGTGTTGGCAATTTGTCCAAACTCCAGAGGCCGTGTGCAAGCTCTTTGGGATTTCACAGTAAATTCCTTACCATGTATCACACTCCTGACAGTGACTCAGTGGGGATATATTTTTACATAGGATATCCTTATCAACTGTCCCAAAGGAAATGGGAAAGCAGTAAAGTGGAACACTGAATTCTGACCCAATGTCCTTTTATTCCCAAATTTGAATCTTCACTGAAACCTAAGCCAAATGGATGCTGGAAGGGAGTTCCTTTTTATATGACTTACCTACCAAAACAATAAACATAACTTTTAAAACCAGAACCTGATGGTTTTTACATCTGGGAAAGTTCTTAGGAAATAGATATGTTTCATATCACTGTTTTCAAGGTTTACTTGCCCAAACCCTTATACTATTATTAAATACTGTATTTAGAAGGGCAGACTGCTATAACCACAATGAAGAGAAGGCAGCTATTTCCCCTCAGTTCTTTTACTTGACTTCAGTGGTCTGTTTTATATTCTCAGGCCTTCACATCAGTGACTACAATAATTGTCTACACTGTCATGTTGAGTGTGGTTCAAAGCTGATTCTCGGTCGCTACTGTGTAGTGTGACCAGATGGTCCAGTTTGCTGGGGAAGTCCCAGCCCCGTGTTTTGCAGCATTGCTAACTACTCATAGCCCACCCTGTGACTTGTGGAGTTGGACTGGTTTGGACAATAAATTATACAATCTTTGATTAACGTAGTCTCTTTCCTCTCCTACAGTGTGATGGCCTCCTATGTGAGTCCAGATCTATGACTGAGGGGAAGGTTCACAATGGGTCATTTGATTATTTGAGTAGGTTCCGTCTGGAAACCAGCTTTCTTCTCCTCTTTGCTTTTCATCAGAATAAGCTGAGTCTTGATACAGGACACATGCTTGGGATTGGTTCTCTTCACTGCCTGTGTTCTTAGTTGAAGAGAGTGGAAAGGAGTAAAGTTAGAACAGAAGTTTGGTAAGTGGAGGTAAAGAAAGTGGGAAAGGGGCGGGCGGTGGAAAGATCTGAAAGAGGAAATTAAGAAAGAATAGAGCCCTTGAGACACATATGAGTAGGCACCCTGTGAAGCAGGTGAACAATACTGTTGCTTTTCCAATGTTTCTTCACTGTCATTTCTCTAAGGACTTCCATCCTCACACTTCCCCAATCAGATACAAGCTGGTAAACACCTGCCCCAACAGTTGGATCTTTCTGTGAAGTCTTTGATGCTAGGATGCTTACTTACTTTGGGCCCTTTCTCTTGTTTTAAATTCTTCCTCAGATTCTATTTATTCAAATTTCTGTCTTCATTAAGGTCAATAGGATAAATTAATTTGCATAAATAGAAAAGCTTAATGTGGTTTTTCCAATAAACTTGCATTTTCAGAAGAGACCATTAATGTCAAGAGTGTGTTACACAGGCAGAAAAAAGGGAAGAGATATTTTGGATCAGTGGACTGTTAACTCTTTAATTTATACCCAAAGGCCTCTGCATGCTCCACATACTACAGGATAACCTCTTACTCAGGGTCCCTCCTAGCCCTGAGTCTACATCCACAGAACTGTGACTAGTGTTTCTTGCTGTTGTTGGCTTTTGAAAGTAGGACATTTCTTCTAAAAACATAGATAATTCAAATTGTTACTATCTCTGTTTCGAGGTGTAAAGGTCATTCTGACCTCCCAGTCTGTCTCGCTTTGGAAAGTGCAATTACTCTTCTCAAGGTGCAGCTGGGTCTTCTCGGTGTGAGCGCCTTAGAAGGGAGGATGGCTTGGCTTGTATTATTGTAAGGCTGATTGTGAAATGATCTTCGTGTAGGGGTTTATACATTAATGTTCATGATCGTTTTCTTTATACATTCTGGTCTCTGAACATAAGAACACTATCTGTCCAGTTTTTCTTTTCAGACTATCAGTCATTTCCTTCCTGGATTATAATGTGCTTTAATGGGTCTTAAAACAGGTTTCTTTTATAGAAGCATTATGTCAAAGTGAACTTTTCCCTCAAGCAGATTTATGGACACAGTATGGATTACTGGGAAGCAAACTTGGCTGAAGATCAGGAGGTATGAATTCCAGTCACAACTCTGTCACGTGGTTGCCATGTGATCACTACTAACTGATCTAACAACAACAACAACAAAAAAGCCTGCTTTACCTGGTCACTTCCGCATCTACTGATACCATCTCCATTGCATTTTCCTATGCATTTTGTGGCCATACTATAGACACGTGTGTGCTTAGTTGCTCAGTCATGTCTGACCCTGCAATCTTTTGGAAAATTTTCATACAAAGTTTGTATGTCCCCTCTCTTCCTGCAACACTCAGCAAAATAAAGCAGAAAAAGATGTCCAGTAAGTGTTCCTTTTTGATTAGCTTACGACTGATTAAGGGCTAATATGACACGAGGTGTTAATCACTCAGTTGTGTCCAACTTTTTGTGATCCCGTGGACTGTAGCCCTCCTGGCTCCTCTATCCACGGGATTTTTCAGGCAAGAATACTGGAGTGGATTTCCATTTTCTCCTTTATGGGATATTCCCAACCCAGGGATCAAATTTGCTTCTCCTGTTTCTACTGAACTGCAGGCAGATTCTTTATCTGCTGAGCCATCAGGGAAGCCCATCCTCTAGATAACTTATTATATCAAGTATTGCAGTATAGCATAATCTTTGGTTTCTTTTTATGTTTCCTCCAAAGTCAGGACAAGATCTGTTTTTTTTTTTTTAATCTTAATAAACCTAAGACTCATCCCAATTCCAGGCATATTACAGGCATGTAACATTGGTTGAATGAAAGAATGAAAATCACAGGCAAAAATAAGCAGTCTCTGTTATTCATTTCTGTCCTCACCTACAGATAGGGAATAACTAGACTCTGGTTTTTCTTAACTCACAGGGAAGACTGAAAAGAAGGTCTTGCCTTCTTCTTTTTTAAAAATGTTTTAATTGGAGAAAAATTGCTTTACAATGTTGTGTTGCCTTCCCTGGTGGCTCAGCAGCAAATAATTGGCCTGCCAATGCAGGTCTTGTCTTTTAAAAAGGTCCTTCTCTAACTCTCCTCTCTAAACTTACTGCTCTCCGCCTCTGTCCCATGTCACTATTTCTTTACCCTTTTTTATTTTCTTCATCACTTATTTTTTTACTCCACACTGGAATGTTAGCTCTATCAGTCAGGTACCTTATCTTTCTTGTTCCACTTAGAAACTGTTGTGCCTTTTAGAGGGGCTTCCCTGGTAGCTCAGAAGATAAAGAATCTGCCTGCAATGTGTGAGACTTGGGTTCCATCTGTGGGTCGGGAAGATCTCCTGGAGAAGGGAATGGTTACCCACTACTTTTAGAAAGACACATACAGGTGCTGAATAAATACTTAAGTAAATAACAAACTTGTATGTGTGACACTGGGGAGACTCTTAATGCAATAAAAGTAAATGCTCTGCATTTTTATGTGACAAAATTATATGAGAATATACGATACTTTACCATCATTACCCTACTTTGAGACTTCTCCCTTGTTTGTAATGGAAAAAAGACTTTATTTGATGCTTATTTTTATCTTATTTAGTTTTGTTAACTATCCTTCCTTTGAAAGGATTATAAACTTTTAAAAATGCAACTCATTTTCTTGAAACTTCTCACTCAGATCCTTTCTTAAGGGACTAAGGAATATCTCCCAAATCACTTTTTTCAAAGTTGGAAGATGATATTTAATATGAAAAAATGTAAGTTTGAACTTCAGGAATTATACGTATTTTTATTCAGTATGAGGATCTCTCAACTTGACACAAGTGTAATGTGCATTGTGGTGTGAAGGTAGCACAGGAAATAACACGTAGGTGTTGGTGCTTTTCTGTTTCTTTAAGGTTGATGTTTTGTGAATCTGAATGCGAACTCTCGCATAATTTGTAGAATCATAGCTGTGTACTCTGTTCTAAAAGGAGATTTTTAGAACTGGGCCATTAGTGTAAAAATTTACCATCCTAGTTGTGCGTTGATTTGATGCTACCATCAAGTAGTGCTTGCCCCAGCCATTTCTCATGTTTGCTTTCAAACCTGACCAACAAGGACGTTGTTGAGAAATATATGAACATGAATATCACAATTACATCCACATAGTTGATCATCAGAGTTGATCATCCTCACACTTAGGAAAAGAACCATCATATCTATTTGTGTATAATGTGAACTGCAAACAATGTCTACAGGGGGCAGAAGTTTAGTATTAGTTTTGCTGCTTTATTTAATTTTATGTAGTAATTTTACAGCAATGTCTAGTGTCTACTCCCTGAAAATAAGAGCCATTACAAAACTTTTAACTATGGATTTGATTAGGAGGCAGTTGTTTAAATCCAACCAGGGAACTTTATCCTATCACACTTTACCTTATCATTCAGCAAAAAACAAAAACAAAAAAACAAACTTTTAAGACCATGATGAGGGAAAAAGGGTTTCCATGGTGGCTCAGACAGTAAAGAATCAGCCTGCAATGCAGGAGACCTGGGTTCCATCCCTGGGTAGGGAAGACTCCCTGGAAAAAGGAATGGCTACCCACTCCAGTATTCTTGCCTGGAGAATCCCCATGGACAGAGGAACATGGGAGACTCCAGTCCATGAGGTTGCCGAGTTGGACACGACTGAGTGACTAACAAAAACACTGAGGGAAAAACAGGTAAAGCCAGACCTCAACCAGTCACACTTCCTGGAGTCAGCTGCAGTGCCCCCAGATGGGGGCTTCTTTAATGAAAAAGGAAAAAGAACCCTTAAATCAATATTTAATAAAAGAGCCTACAATACGTTTCTCATCTTTCATGTCTTAATTTACTTAATTGAGCTATTTGAAGTATGTAACATCAAATGGTCATTAAATTTTTACTATGTCAATGGTGGATATTTACTCATTTATTGAAAGTCAGATCTCTATAATGAATAATATTTAAAACATAACCCAGGTACACTTTAACTTACCTTCTCAGATTCTGGCTTATTTTTGAAAGCTGCTAAACTGGGTAGACACCAAACAGGTTAAAATTTTAACACATTACACATTTAAATATTATCACCACTGTTGCTGCATCATGTGGGATATATTCTTCATACACTGTAAGTCACCTGACCTTCATAGGGGTCTGGCCTTAATTATCAGGCATTCAGCATATATGCTGTCAGAATTTCAGATAAAATATATTAAGATTCATATCTTAAATTACTATTTTTTGCCCTTTAAGAGAAATAAAGGAAAATTATTTTTGAGCCATACTATGTAATAGAATGTGAGGATAGGTATAGGTATAGGGATTTAATTAGTTGACATTCACATTATGATATATACAATGTAATTTTGTTTTTACTTTTCATTTCAAAGTTAAAAAAAACCTATGATAATTTATAAAAGTGGTAAAAAGCAATTTCTCTCTAGTTTTTTTTTTATCATCTTTCTTGGTTATGCTGAAAGCCAAGATGCCAAAATTCCTAATATTTAGAAACTGAAATAATTTTATCAATTTAGCAATGAAATTTGTGAATAGGTCAGGAGAAATATTCTTCGTTCTAAATTTTGGAATGATAAAAGTAAATCAAGGTTACCTATTATCCAATGAATACAGAAATTTATTCATTCTAGGCTTAAATGTTGGGGGAAAGGTGGGCTCTATGGGATTATTTGTATTTATTTTTTCAGATAATTTCTGATTTCTATACTAAGAGGCTAGTCTACATAAAACATTCATATTTGTTCATTTTGTCCCTCTGATATTTTAAGTTTCAATAGTACAGGTCAATTCATAAACAAAAATTTCATTCTTTTCTAATTCAAGGTTTTTCTCTAAAAACAGTATAAAACTGAGAGCAGTGCATAAATTTGAGAGAACCAAATTTATGGACTAGATTTAAAAATATATAATCTTTTCGTGTGATGCTTTAAAAGTCTGTTGTGTATATTTTAAGATTTCCCATTGTTGAATTTACATATAAAGGGTGGGCTATGAGGAATCAAATGAGGTAACTGCTTGGGAGTGTTTCAGTCTTTGTGCAGTAAAACGCACATGTGAGGTGATACTGTCACCTTCATCTTTGCTGTCTGCTTTCCCATGGGATCATCTCCAATCTACTCACTGCCCACAGTGTAGAGCTGCTGTTTCACTCAATATGCCAGGCCCATACTTCATATTTTGCATGTATCTAATTTTCCCTAGTGAATGCTCACATCATTTTCAGACAGAGAAGTTAGAGAAAACTAGACAGCAAGAAAAATAAAGCGGGATCATTTTTTTTTTTTAATGTACATTTCTACATTATGGCTTTTCTCTTATGAACAACACAAAAGATGTTTCCTAATATCGTATAGTAACCAACTTGACATGTAATTTTAATATAGTTGGCAAATAAAAATAAAACATTTCCCCTAGTTAGACCAGCAAACAGAGGCTTTTGGATTGAAATACAATTCTCCTCCTAAGCCTTAGAAGTAAAACATATTACTCACGAGCAAGGAAATTGTCTCTAAACTTTACATTGAGAATTCCCATTTTAAACAACCAAAGACTGAGGTAGAAAAGGGTTATGAATCACAAATTAAGTAATTCCCTCCCATAACATCAAAATCACTTCTCCCTTTGACAATCATGGATAAAATTTCAGTAGAGTTAAAGAATATGTTTCCCCTTCAGAATTAGTTCTTAAAAATATTTGGTACAATAATCCTATGGCACTGGGTAAAGTCTGTAGACTATTGATAAGTTCTGATAAAATAAGCCTTCCTTTAGTTAGGGTCACTATTTGTCATTCATTTTTACTGCACTTAGACTCTTTATTAGAATTTCATACTCTATTCAATAATTCATTCTTTAAATTATATTTCACAACTATCTTTGTTGGCCATGATAACAAGAGTTAGTTACTATATTACATTCATGGCATTAAGAAATCATTTTAAAGTGCTGATTTAAAACATCTAGGTTCTATCAGCTATATGCACTTCATCGTACCACAGAAAGAAACACGACATTGTAAAGCAATTATATTGCAATAAACAAATAAATAAAACATCTAGATTCTAGGATATTCATTTTTATTCTATCTTCTTAATGAATAGAATCACCTACAAAAAATGATTAAGATGATCACCGTTGCTTATTACACACTAAAACTAGTAATAAGCCCAAATAAACGAGACTTCATAGTTAAATTCAAGAATGATTCATTTCCCTTCTTTCCCTATTACGTGAATCTTCATAGACTTTTTAAACTGAAAGAATTTTCTTACCATTTGAAAAAGTGTATTTTGAACATTTTGGACCTAACAGAAGCAGAAGATATTAAGAAGAGGTGGCAAGAATACACAGAAGAACTGTACAAAAAAGATCTTCACGACACAGATAATCACGATGGTGTGATCACTCACCTAGAGCCAGACATCCTGGAATGTGAAGTCAAGTGGGCCTTAGAAAGCATCACTACGAACAAAGCTAGTGGAGGTGATGGAATTCCAGTTGAGCTATTTCAAATCCTCAAAGGTGATGCTGTGAAAGTGCTGCACTCGACTTGCCAGCAAATTAGGAAAACTCAGCAGTGGCCACAGGACTGGAAGAGGTCAGCATTGCCAAAGAAAGGCAATGCCAAAGAATGCTCAAACTACCGCACAATTGCACTCATCTCACATGCTAGTAAAGTAATGCTCAAAATTCTCCAAGCCAGGCTTCAGCAATATGTGAACTGTGAACTTCCAGATGTTCAAGCTGGTTTTAGAAAAGGCAGAGGAACCAGAGATCAAATTGCCAATATCCGCTGGATCATCGAAAAAGCAAGAGAGTTCCAGAAAAACATCTATTTCTGCTTTATTGACTATGCCAAAGACTTTGACTGTGTGGATCACAATAAACTCTGGAAAATTCTGAAAGAGATGGGCATACCAGATCATCTGACCTGTCTCTTGAGAAACCTGTATGCAGGTCAGGAAGCAACAGTTAGAACTGGACATGGAACAACAGAATGGTTCCAAATAGGAAAAGGAGTACGTCAAGGCTGTATATTGTCACCCTGCTTATTGAACTTATATGCAGAGTACATCATGAGAAACGCTGGGCTGGAAGAAACACAAGCTGGAATCAAGATTGCCAGGAGAAATATCAATAACCTCAGATATGCGGATGACACCACCCTTATGGCACAAAGTGAAGAAGAACTAAAGAGCCTCTTGATGAAGGTGAAGGAGGAGAGTGAAAAAGTTGGCTTAAAGCTCAACGTTCAGAAAACTAAGATCATGGCATCTGGTCCCATCACTCCATGGGAAATAGATGGGGAAACAGTGGAAACAGTGTCAGACTTTACTTTTTTGGGCTCCAGACTCACTGCTGATGGTGACTGCAGCCATGAAATTAAAAGACTCTTACTACTTGAAAGGAAGGTTATGGCCAACCTAGATAGCATGTTTAAAAGCAGAGACATTACTTTGCCAACAAAAGTCCGTCTAGTCAAGACTTTGGTTTTCCAGTGGTCATGTATGTATGTGAGAGTTGGACGGTGAAGAAAGCTGAGCGCCGCAGAATTGATGCTTTTGAACTGTGGTGTTGGAGAAGACTCTTGAGAGTTTCTTGGACTGCAAGGAGATCCAATCAATCCATCCTAAAAGAGATCAATCCTGGGTGTTCATTGGAAGGTCTGATGTTGAAGCTGAAGCTCCCATACTTTGGCCACCTCATGCGAAGGGTTGACTCATTGGAAAAGACCCTAATGCTGAGTAGGATTGGGGGCGGGAGGAGAAGGGGACGACAGAGGATGAGATGGTTGGATGGCATCACCGACTCGATGAACATGGGTTTGGGTAAACTCCAGGAGTTGGTGATGGACAGAGAGGCCTGGCGTGCTGCAATTCATGGGGTCGCAGAGAGTCGGACACGACTGAGCGACTGAACTGATACTGATTTTGAACATTAAACACATATTCAATTTAACGCTTTCAAGACCATAGCAAGCAAAATTTTCTGAGATTACCACTGCCAATATTTCAATTTGATAAAAACAAAAACCTGCTTAATTATTAAAATCCCATTGTTTTCAAATATTAAGAGTTGTTAAACTAACCTTAGTGTAGTTTGGATATCCATCTTGCACTTTCCTCCTACTCCCAATATTTGCTTCTTTTCCACTATAGCTGGTCTTAGGAAACATTTTAAAGGCAGCAAATATACTTTTATCCTTGATAGTCAGGCTCTTATGTAATACATTACACTGAATATCACTTGGTCAACCTCTATAAAGTGTTTAATTATATCCTTTACAGTGAATAACTCTTGCCCAGAGTAGAAAAACAATTCTGTGGCCTTGAGTTTTCATTTTGTATTCCTTTCCAAAATATCCTCAGACCATGTAGCTTTTGTAATTATCCTTCTAAGATGCTAGTAATATATTATGTCCACCGTCCACAATAAAATTAAACACACTCCAGCAGAAAAAAAGCACTGAGCCATGTTTGAAATCTTTGCCTGCACACGAAATCATAGGCATGATGATGATAGCTTCTTAGCCAAAATGGGAGTTGAGCTTAAGAGCCAACTCCAGCAAAGTATTGATTGTTCAAACTAGGTGGGGCAATATGTTTTAAAAGTATATTCTCATTAAAGTTTTAAACACCCCATAACTAATAACTATCACTAAAATGACAGATACTTCAAGGATTCAAAGGCCCACTTAATATTAACTGCCGTGTCAATTTTTCCCATGGGATTGTCCACATTACCTTTTGTTTTCTGTTTCTATTCTGGTGAAGAAACCCTGACCATAACATTTAAATTCTAACACAAGATCTTGAGCTGCCCAAGAGCTTACCTTTAGTACAATACGGTGTGTGTTACAGTTCCCACTACGAGCAAACAGTTAATGTCTGCCTTGCCCTTCTCCCCAGCATTGAAACTGGGTAAATTATCATGGCCTAAGGAAAAAAAACATTTGATACTGTTTCTGCCATTTTCAAGGATTGTTAGTGAAGAAAAAAGTTTAAATGATGCAGTGTCAAAGCAGTTTGAACACTTTAAGGTACAATTATGATCTTATTATAAAAGTGTAGGCATTTGCTGATTTATTTAAACATTAAATTTGCTATGCAAGCTGTAAATATACTCTGTGGAATGCAGTATGGCTAAAATTATTCCAGAAAATATACTCCACAAAGACTGCCAAATTTTCTTTCTTTATTGTATAAACTTATCTTTGAACATTGCAGTCCTTTAATGACCTGATTATTTCTCTGCTATCCTACAATTCATCCACTAAGATATAGTGTCATCGCCCAGAATCTTATCATTAGCTTTCAAGAGTTCTTTCTTACAAGCAGATATTTATTATCTTTAAAAATTTCAGATCAATTTCCTTTTACTTTTAATAAAGCATGTGCACTAGACCTTTTAAAATAGTAGTCTGTGCCATTTTATTATACACTACCTTTACTAAAGATGAAATAATAGTAAATTTAAAAACAATATACAGGGAAATTATTTGAAATGTAAAAAGCTAAGTACTAAACACAACAAAATTTTGCTGAGATATTATTAGTCAGATTTTATGAATATTCAACATATTAAAATTATTGGTGAATTTACTGTTCATTATTTATTCTTTTATTTACATGACAGAGCAGCAGGGTTTTTTTGGGGGGGTTATGGAAGATTTAAACTGAAATAAGACTAATTAATGGACAATCTGATAACCTTGTTGTCAGTTCACTGAATTTATTTTCTCAAGGTCATAAATTGTTAATGTTCATTTAATTTTAGCAGGTCTTTTATTAATTGCAAGTTTTTCTATTATAAACTTACAGAATATTACAACTTTTCAGCTGTTTCTCATTTATTCATTGAAATTTATGGGCACAAGAAAATATATTTAAAAAGTGTTTTCCTTTCCATGATTGTTATTAGAATTTTAATTTTATCAAATTAATAAACCAGGATTAAAAAGCCACATCTTTGTTTAATCATTTTTCCCACTCTTTGATTAATTTAGGGAATTGCTGCTATTTGTTTTCAGTCAATATGAGGAATTCTATTGAATATTTAATAAAAATCTATTGTAATATCTTTATGGGGGTCACCCAGATGGAACTGTAATAAAAATGGCTATGAGAAAACATGTAACATCTCTTGTGTTTGTATTGTAGGTAGGTACTTTTCTATGTCTAAGCTTTTCAAATTTAAGTCTTTATCTTTGAATCCTTCATGCACATACTTTGTCAAGTGTATTCACAAACTTTACTAGATTCTGATTCAATATAGTTTATGAGTTTCATTTTTAGACGCAATTGATAATTTACTGAAAATCTCTTGTCGCCTTGAGGTTGAATTTAGGTACTGAAAATTAGGTATTTAAAACAAACATTATCTCATTTAATCCTTACATGCTGAGGCAATTGTGACCCCCATATTCTATACATGATATTGGAATCTACAAAGTGCTGACAAACAGTGGGAGTGACACTGAGGTTCAAAGCCCTCTTTGCCTCCAGTTCCATTCTTCCCTCACATCATGCTTTGTCTGTGAGATTTATATTCTCTGCTGATCTTTCTTAAATTTTCTGATAACCTAACTACTTAAGAAGAGTCACAAAGTCTTTTTTCTAATTGACAACAAGCATCCTGATATTTACTGCTTTTGCTTTGAGATTATAGAAATCATATCTGTAACTCTTAAATTCTTACCATGTTTCACTCTGAATATCATTTATTCTAGAGAATTAACTTCAATCCATTCTGGGCTAGATGAATGGATTGCCTAGGACAGCCTAGATTCTCCTTTAGGGTATAATACAAATTAGAAAATCTAATAAACTCAAATGATTTATATGTCTCTTCATTTGGAGAGCAAGGTACTGGTAATAATTTAAAAATATTTGAGATTTATAGTTGCATTTTTTCTTCAGGTCATGCTATTGATTGATTATTACTATTTTAGAAACAATTAATTTCCTACAATAGAAAGGACATGCTTGTCCTAAAATTCTTGCCATCATTCTAGAGTGCTTTACACTCTAAAGTATAAAGCAAACAGGCTATTTTATACAGTACTTTCAGTGATTATATATTTTTGCTTATCCTGTAGACTTATAAAGATGACTATATTATTAGTAGTGAATATGTAAAAGCTACTTCCCAACTGGAAAACAGCATCATTTGATGAAAGAGGAATATATATAAAAGAAATTAATTAAAGAAATAGGTATATTGGAAATTTTAAAAACCCATTTAGTATAAGGAATGTGTGATCAAAACAATTCATTAAAAAACTGAGCTACTTCTAGGACTTAAAATTTTAAGTGTTACAATTATTCTATATATAAAAAAATACGAACCTCTCTGTATGTTAGTTGCTCTGTTGTGTCCGACTCTTTGCGACCCCATAGACTGTAGCCTGCAAGGCTCCTCCATCCATGGGATTTTCCAGACAAGAATACTGGAGTGGGTTGCCATTTCCTTCTCCAGGGAATCTTCCCAAACCAGGGATTGAACCCAGGACTCCAACATTGCAGGCAGCTCTTTACCGTCTGAGGCACCAGGGAACCAGATAAGTTAAATGTGATGATCGAATTGGATATGAGACTTAATTTGTCACACCTATTTTCACAATCAAATAAATAAGCAAAGATAAAATACATCAAGAGTGCATTTGATCATTAAGGATACTGAAAAAAAATTTAAACTATATAAAAATCAGTTTATATCAGATATGGAAAGTTTCTACATATTTTAAATTTCCTGCCTCTCAGAAAAAGAACAGTAAATGATAGACAAAGAATTGCTATTGCAGAGTTTTAAAAATTTTCCTTTACCTCTTATCCATATTTTACAAAACTGGTCTCTCATAAAATGTCATTTCTGAACTTTTTTTGTAACACCTAACTTGTTAATTTATAACACACTAATATTTTGATAACTTTTATACAATCATCTTTATAATTTGCTAAAGGATTCAATAAATTTTAAAAAATACAACAAAATTCCTAAATATACTTATTCCCAACAGAATAGCCAAGAAACAATGTATTAGTACTCTCATGTATATAGAAAGAAATGGACATATCATTTCATACAACTTTCATTTATTTTTCCAAATATATGTTAATTTTGATGTGGGCTACTTAATTTTCCGTTTTGAAATGTGAACTTCCTAAACAAATTTTAAACACTTCCTGAACATGTATTATTAATTCACTTCCACTGCCACAGGTTTAGAAGATCCAAGTAAAATTCAGAAAACTTTCCAACATTTGATCCTTCTCTAGCATGTGCATTCTTTGGTAGTTTGAGAAAATTTATTTTGCTTAATTTAAAAAAAATCTACCAAGTGGCAGAACTTTCCTTATTTACTCCTAGAGCAAAGTTAACCAACGATATAGCACTTCGAAAGTAGCTTTGAAAGTCTGTAGTACACTGAATCTTGTGAGCACTCGAAATAAATCTTTTCTCCAGGGCCATATATCTAACCATGCATTGGATAGATGAAGAGCTACATGTTTATTACAAATAATTCTATATATCCCTACCATGTTATTCCAATTACTTGAACATGTTATTCCCACAAAATGCTTAGTTTCTCATGAAGGTTGTGGCTTTATTTCTGTACTTACTAAGGTATCCATAAAGAGGTAACATGGAAAATTTGAGGAGAAACATGCTTACTAGTATCTGGTGGTGGTATCTGGCTGCTAAGTCATGTCCAACTCTTTTGCAACCCCCATAGACTGTAGCCCACTAGGGACCTCTGTCCATGGGATTTCCCAGGCAAGAACGTTGGAGTGGGTTGCCATTTCCGTCTCCAGGGCATCTTCCCAACCCAGGGATCGAACCCAGGTCTTCTGCATTGCAGGCAGATTCTTTACTGTCTGAAACTAATGCCTAACAGATTTGAAGTTTGTACAGGGACTATTTTTAAGCATACTGATGAGTGGATCCATCAATATCTAGAATTTTTTTCAGAATGTTTAAAAAAACCCCATCATTATAATAATCTATAAAACCTTCAAATAGTTTTGATATCTAGAGAAAACTATTATATAATAAATAACAAGTTAATGCATAAAGTAAGAATTAAGATGCCAATTAAAAGAAACAATACGTGTATTTTTTAAGCTATTCAATCGAATTATAGTTCCTAAATGGAACAGAGTACAAGAAAAATTTCTTTAGAAGTCCTAAGAAAGGTTTTAAAATTTCACTAAAAGAATCTTTTGTTCAGAAATATCTACATTGGTGATTAACGCTTTGAAATTATAAGCATATTCTTAAGACAATGAACAACTAAGTAATATTTAGTTACCTCCTAGAATGTATAAAAATCAGTTTCATCAACTTGAAGAAAAAAAATACAAATGAATTTTGTAAAATTAATCTCTTAATCTCTTAATCTCTGGATTAAGCCTTTGCAGTGCATATAGAATTAACATTTTCTAGAATTCACGAAGTCAAACCTTACAGGAAGTTCAGCCTCGAAGGTTTTCCCTCTACTGGCAAAGCGATGAGAAAATATAATTGAAAATAGCTAATTAAGTATTTGGCCTTCTGAATAAATTTTTATAAAACAAGTAGTTTGAATGCAAATAGTGCTGATAATTGTCTCTATCCTCCTTCTAACCTGCCTGTGTTTAAACATTACCCCTCCCCACAGAAACACCATAATCCTGATGTTAGACAGAAATGTTTAAGATTTCTAAGAGTTGTCTTTCTTAAGAATTTATTAGGGACCCCAAAAAATATATCCTGTACAGAATTGAATGGAAAAGGTTCCTACTTTTTACCTGAAGATATTTTGGAAATATGATGGTTAGGCTTTGATTTACTTGATTCAAAGCAGTTCATTTTTTAAAAACATATATTAATTTGTATCCTACTAATATTTTTTTTAACTTACAATCTGATTCTTATTTATGCTTTAACCCCTAAAAGTAACAGATTATTTTACAATACAATTTCCACATGGACTGGTCTCACTACAAGTCTATATGGGCTTCCTCTAATCAGAGCTTCTTTCAGCATTTATCTCTAAAATAGCATAAAATACACAAATACAATAAAATAATCCAATCTATCCAAGATGCTTTGGTAAATACACTGAAATATTTTAATATATTACTGTATACACTATAGACTTGATTTACATTAATATTTAGAAAAAATAATATACCATTAAAAGCATGAAAATTTTGAGAAGTCATCATTTGGAAGTTAGTTCCTACAAAGGAAAAAAGTGATATTATTACCCATAATCTTACATATTGACAAGACAGTACTCCTGTTATTGACCAAAAGCTGTAAAATTGGATAAGCCAATGAATAACGCTCTTAGCATATGTTAAAGTTTTTGTAAGCCAGATCTCCCCATTTTACTAATAAAAATAAACTGGCAAAGCCAAAGACTTAATTATAATTTGAATGCTCTTCACAGTTCAGTAGAATTGGAATACTCAACTGATCCCTTAACTAAAACCTTATTTAGCATCTCTGCTCAAGCAGAATGACAACTTAAAAAAAAAAAATACATATATATATATACACACACACACATGCACATCAGTCTTTGTTCTAGTATATCTATCCTTCAGAAAGCAGTGCTTCTAAAACTGGGACTCCACATTATTTGATAAGAGGACCAGTTGACCTTACCCTAAAAATTTTTAATCATGTATTATCATTAAGTCACAATTCAAGGGGAATATATGTATTTTACATAACAATTTTAATCATAATGTATAAGTCACATTAAAGAAAATTGAGGCCCTGTGGCTCAGAGGAGTCCAACTTTTCTTCATTCTTATACATAAAGAAGTTATCTGTATCTGATAACCTTCTGATTATCAACCATTTGAACATATGATTTCACTTATGTTTTGCTCCTTTATTTGATTCTGAGTTAAAGCGATGTAAATTGGTCTTTTATTGTTTTGGGCAGTGGCCAAACTGATGTGATTTTGCTGATGGGGGCAGGGAAAAGAAGTGTTGTTTCTCATAAAAATTCTTTAGTCATTTCATAGAGGTAAACATACTTAAATGCTAAATAGCTGACCTTTGCAAATAAATGCAGACCTACCTTGATTTCCACAATAAGCCTCTATTAATTTCCATGAGACAATGTTTTCACAAAATATAAGGCAAAAACATATTACTTAACAGAACTCATAATTTAAATAATTAAAACTAATTTGTGTTTAAAGCTATTTGCAGATTTATTAGAGAAACAAATACAAATATGCATTTCTA